>NC_133508.1:147540000-152552500 GCF_049354715.1 Callithrix jacchus
ATCTATGTATATTCTCTGGGCATGGCAGCTCATGCCTGTAATCCCAGCACTTTGGGAGGCCGAGGTAGGTGAATCACCTGAGGTCAGGAGTTCAAGACCAGCTTGACCAACAATGTGAAACCTTGTCTTTATTAAAAAAAAAGCAAAAAAAAAACCAAAAAAACAAAATGAGCCAGATTACATACTTGTAATCCCAGCTACTCAGGAGGCTGAGGCAGAAGAATTGCTCGAACCTGGGAAGTGGAGGTCTTGCAGTGAGCCGAGATTGTGCCATTGTACTCCAGCCCAGGTGACGGAGTGAGACTCTGTCTCAAAAAAAAATAAATAAATATAAATATATATATATGTGTGTGTGTGTGTGTGTGTGTGTATATCCACACACTCATGTGTACAGCATATATATACACACACACTCATGTGTACAGCAGTAATACTCATAATAGCCAAAAAGTGAAAATAGCCCAAATGTGCATCACAAATAAACGGATAAACAACATATCCATATAATGGAATATCATTCAGCCATAAAAGGAATAAAGTACTGATGCTTCCATTCAGTGGATGAACCTGGAAAACATGATGCTAACAGAGCCAGACACAAAGATCACGTGTTGTATGACTGTGTTCATATGAAATAGACAGAATAATAACATCTGTAGAGACATCTACAGATTGGTGGTTTCCAGGGTCGGGGGAAGTGGGGTGATGGGGAGCAACAGCTTAATGGGTATGGGGTGTCTTTTGGGGGTGATGAAAATGTTTTGAAACTAGATAGAGGTAGTGGCTGCCCAACATTGTAAATGCATTAATTGACACGGAATTGTTCCTTTTAAAATGGTTCATTTTCTATTATGTGAATTTCACTTCAATGTAAAAAAAAGAAAGAAAAAAAAAGCCTCAGTGTTCTGACTAGTAAAAAGAGGCTAATAACACTACTTATTTCATGGAGAGGTGGTAAGGAATAAGATAACAGGCACAAGTGGCAGCATTCAGCTATTGAATAAAGGGTAGCCAGTGTTCTCTGAATGCTGCTTTCTGGGGTTGCACCAAGGGATGCTCCAAATCTCTTTCCTCGCCCCTAGGGAACGTGGCTTAAGTTCCGGCGCAAAGAACCGAAAAGCCCGAAGAGCTGTAGCTGCGAGGTGGCGCCTAACGCGCTGCCCCTCTACTGCGGTCACAGCCGTGCTCCTTGCTGGTGGGCAGCGCTGAGAGGAGAGCAGCGCTCGCAGGACTGGGCGGGGGATCCCGCAGGCGGCAGGGAACCCGCGGGTCTTTCCCTACCTGAGAGCTGCACGGTTGGCCACCAGGGCGCGCTGCAGGAGTCGCCTTTCCCAGAAATCGGGCAGAGATTTAGGCCTTACAGTTACTTAAACTTGTAACCCTCCCAGTAGCTGTGGAGTCTAGTAAACATGGGTTCTGCCGGGTTCGCCAGTCATCCCAGGCTACTGAGGGGCAGGCACGGGGCCCGTGGGCCAGAGGAGACCTCCAGGCTTCTCTCCCACTCTTCTCTGGCCTGCACCCCCTCTCGGGTAGAGGCTGCCCCTCCTGCTTGGGTTCAGCCACCTCCAAATATTGCATCAACGGCCCGTGCCTCTGCCTGCGGGGCTGGGCCAGCGCCAGAGAGGCAGGCGAAGTGCCAACCGCCCGGGGGCAGCAGCTGGCGAGTTGAGGTTGGTCTCTCTGCTGAGGGTTCGGGGAGCTGGGGATCCTGTCCCCACACACTTTGAGTGTGCCACAAAACCACAGCCTTTCCTTCCCACCCAGCCTCGTCTGCATGAGAAAGCATCACCTTTGCTTTCGGTTTGATGCGGCAGTTCTCAGCCAGGCTGGAGGCAGCCTGGAATCCCAGATCTTCTACTGACACCCCTAGTCACCCGCGCCGCTCCTCTGGGGGACGTTCCTAACCCCTGATTCTGCACCACAGGCAGAGCTGCCAGAACCTCACCGCCACCAAGATTGCTACCTGGAGATTCCTGCTTGCCCCCAACCCCAGGTGAGACCTCTGCATGCATC
Source organism: Callithrix jacchus (assembly GCF_049354715.1). NCBI lineage: Eukaryota > Metazoa > Chordata > Mammalia > Primates > Cebidae > Callithrix > Callithrix jacchus. The sequence continues at coordinate 147,542,014 of NC_133508.1, forward strand.
TATGGCCCAACTTCCGTGTTCTGGGGCTGTCTCTACAATCTGCTTTGCATTCCTGCCAGATCCGACTCATTGACTCCCCCACTTGACCTCATTCTCTCTGTGCACTTTCTTTGGATTTAGGGAAACAGCAGCAGTAAACCCCAAAGACTCAACACGGGGAGCTTTTTTTACAGCCAATGATGTTTGTGTGCCCTAGTGCACTGCTCTGAAGTTTTCCCACGCACTGGGGCCCAGGTTTCTCTCTGGCACGTTGCTGCCTTGTTTACTCCCACGTTAACACGGCTTTATAGGAGCTACATTACACTGAAAGTTTCCAGCCTTGTGAAGTGGCATTTCTTGCTGATAATGAAAACAAAAGACACAAAGAATTCTAAGAAATGCCTACGGTGACACTTGAGGGCCTCTTGCTTAGTCTACTATCAGCTTATTTACTATCAGCCCCCATGGTGTCTGGAAAATCTTGGATTGGTGTTGACTCTTTGGGTCCTGTGGTTTTACCCTGTGGCCCTTTGGAGGCATGTGGTGTCCTGAGTAGACCCAGGCCTTGGGGTTGATTGGACTGGTCAGATGCAATTAGATGATGCACTAGCTGTGTGTCCTTGGGCAAGTTACTTCATTTTCCTGAGCCTCAGTTTTCTCATCCATCAAATGAGGGAAGAAAGAAGTAATTCAAAGAGATGCTTTGAGAATTTGGTGAGGAGGTAGCAGACATGTCATAGGCAGTAAGTACTGGCTGGGATTATTAGCAAAAGCAAATAAGCCCCTTCTTTAAAGGGAACATAACTTTTTCCTAAACACCACCATCATACTTAAATTGGTGATCAAGAAATTATGTTCCTCAAGACACCCAGAAGCAGAGGCCAGGGAGAAGGGTGGTCCAGGGTGCAGGGGCATCTGGATTGCCACTTGCATTTAGGAATGACCTGCAGCTTCAGACAAACAGCAGGAAGAAAGACTCCTTTCCACCTCCGCTGGTTTGAGGTAGAGTTGGACCCTCTGTCTGAGTAGGGTGAGGTGGCTGGCAGAGAGCTGGATACCCCTTCCAATGGCTGGCCAAATGTAGCAGAGGCAGGATTGTTTTCAAAGGAATTAGGTAAAAAGCCTGCAGCCAAGTATGAGATCAAATCTCAGAAAATATCCGTGCTGGGCTGGGCATCGTGGCTCACGCCTGTAATCCCAGCACTTTAGGAGGCCAAGGCAGGTTGATCACTTGAGGCCAGAATTTCTAGGCCAGCCTGTGCAACATGGCAAAACCTCATCTCAACAAAAAATACAAAAATTAGCCAGGCATAGCGGTATATGTGAGGCTGAGATGGGAGGATTGCTTGAGTCTTGTCGCAGTGAGCCAAGGTCATCTCACAGCACTCTAGCCTGGGCAACAGAGCAAGACTCCGTCTTGAAAACAAAACAAAACAAAAAGGAAAGAAAGAAAATGTCAGAGCTGTGGGGGATCCTGGGTGAGAACTTGTAAACCCAAATATCAGCTGCAGAGGTCTAACAGTTATGAAGGGGCAGAGCCTGGCATAGACCAAAGATGGGGTACATTTATCAAGCACTTACTCTGTGCACAGTACTGACCAACTGGCTATCTGTGCAGCAAACAGCAGGACCCAGACTGAATCCCAGTTGTTTGGGTAACAAAATGAAGAGGTGCTGTTCAAGAGGTATAACGTTTCAGTTATACAAGATAAACATGTTCTAAAGATCTGCCGGACCACACTGTGCTCATAGTTAACAATCCTGTGTACCCGTGTTCTTAAAAGTTTGTTAAGAGAGTATGAGGCAGGAGAATAGGTTCTGGGCAAGCAATCTAAGGCCGAATCACGCTGACTTCCTAGAACTAAATCGAAAGGAAAATCCTAACTTTCCCCACTTAAATAACAAAAGGACCAGAGGCTACTCCCTTTGCAACCCCCCTGCTTTTCTGCTCTGCAGATGGAATATTGACAGTTGCAACCGATCGGATATTTGCGTAGGAGTGTAACTTTGTAGCTTCACTTCAGCCTCTAATTGGTTGCTTTCCACAACCAATCAGACTGATTGTAGTCCACTATTCATTTGCATGGGGCAAACACCTAGTGGCCAATGGGAAACTTCTAGCGGGTATTTGGACCGCGGAAGATTCTGTAACCAGATTCTTGAACCCCTATGCTCGCCTGCTCCCACCCTGTGGAATGTACTTTCGTTTTCAACAAATCTCTGCTTTTGTTGCCTCATTCTGTCCTTGCTTTGTTTGTGCGTTCTGTCCAATTTTTTGTTCAAAACGCCAACAACCTGAACACCCTCCACCGGTAACAAGTAGATCTCACTTTAAGTGTTTTTATTACAACTTTAAAAAAGGCTTTAATTCGTTACTTATTTATATACCTAAATGCATACAAATAAAGGAATATTAATAGAGTCTTCATTATAATCTATTAGAAAATGATGTACTATAGGAGTAAAACTAGGATTTGGCTCTGCCATGTAAAATGACTCAGTTGTTTTACACCCAGATTACTAGAGGTTCTTTTTTTCACCAAATTATTCTGTTAACTCTCAGTGTTTTTCACATATTCTTAAAACATCTTGTTAGAAATTCCCTTGGATAGCCCTGACCTGATTTTATTTGCTCATATTTAAAAATGCTATCACAGACCTAAATTCACCCTTAAAGTAGAGACCACTCCAGAAATTAAATCAGCCCCAATGACTAAAATAATTGCCCTCATCTGGGTATGCTGGCTGGTAAAATGTAAAAGAGTAAGCATATACACTAATGGCAGATGCAATTTTGGGGAGTCCGTGACTTTGAAATGCTTTGGAAATGAAAAGTTTTCTAACCTCCACAAAAACCTCCAAAAATTGGATGACAGGTTAAAAATAAAACTGCAGCTGCTTTCCTGTTACCTAAGGAAATAGCTGTCATAAAGTAGACCACCATTCAATGCACAAAGACCTAGAATTTCTAGTAAGACTTTAACGGACCGCTATGCTAACCCAAGAACCATTCACCAAGATCAGTGCTCCTGCAATCGCACAGAAAAGAGGGGTGTTGGAGGATTCAAAGAGGCCATTTTTAACTGTCAGAGACAAACCCTTGATTCCCAAAAGTAGAAAAGTGAACAAAATTGGAAGTGGGAAAAGTTTGGATGTTCATGGCATAAAGAGATTATCTAATGCTCTCAGGATGGCTGACACATAATCCCAAATAATTTAAAGTGGAATTTCAGAAACTGCTTTGTGATATTACTCATAATAGCAGAGATAATTTGTCAAAAATACTAAACCAACATTGGTGGGGGTAATTTTAGATATTTTTAAAACTTGTCCTAATGCCAACAGTGCAATCCTCATGAATGCAAATGTGGGATATGAATAAGAACCAAGATCTCGAGGGCGTTTCAGACCTCCAATTACTTTATACGAATGGCTCCGGCAATGGACTATAAATTATATGTTCTGATTATTTTCTGTTTTTTTTTTTTTTGTTGTTGTTGTTTCTTCAAGATGGATTAAAGCTTTTCCTTGCCGGAGAGTTATGACTATTAACTGTGGCAAAGATTTCTGCTTCATTTTGTTTTCCAACCTGGGAATTTCTACTTATGTCTCTAAGGAACTCTGTCAAGTTTGCCTTTTACCCAAAAAACTTTACTGTTCTTAATACCCACATTCCTTGGGAAAAACAGAGAGAACTAATGAAATTTGAAAGCTAAGATGAACAATACTCCCTTAAACTCCTATGGTCTAAAATCTTCTCTTTTCCGGCTGGAACCATGGAGAGTGTCAAAGAGAAGGAGGTTCCTGCTGTGCCAGAAAATGAGAAGGAATTTCTCAGAGCCGAAGATCAAGTGCCTAAGAAATAAGTTTGCCCAAAAGATGCTTCAAAGGGCAAGGAAGAAGCTTATCCGTGACCAAGTGAACAGGCAGATGTACAGAACTGAAATCTGAATGGCAGGCATGGCAGGAAAAGCTGGCAACTTCTATGTCCCCACAGGACCCACACTGACGTTTGTCATCAGGATCAGAGGTATCAATGGTGTGAGCCAAAGAATCCGAAAGGTGTTGCAATTCTTCGCCTTTGTCAAATCTTCAGTGGAAGCTTTGTGAAGCTCGACAAGGCTTCAATTAACATGCCGAGGACTGTAGAGCCATGTAATGCATGGGGGTACCCACATCTGAAGTCAGTAAATGAACTACTCTGCAAGCCTGTTTATGGCAAAGTCAGTAAGAGGCGAATTGCTTTGACAGGTAACTCTTTGATTGCTCGATCTCTTGGTAAATATGGCATCACCTGCATGGAGGATCTGATTCATGAGATTTATACTGTTGGGAAATGCTTCAAAGAAGCAAATAGGCCAGGTGTAATGGCTCACTGTAATCCCAGCACTTTCAGAGGCCAAGGTGGGTGGATTACCTGAGGTCAGGAGTTCGAGACCAGCCTGGCCAACATGGTGAAACCCCGTCTCTACTAAAAATGCAAAAATTAGCCAGGCATGGTGGTGCGTGCTGGTAACCCCAGCTACTCAAGAGGCCGAGGTAGGCGAATTGCTCGAATCCAGGAGACGGACGTTGCAGTGAGCCAAGATTGTACCACTGCATTCTAGCCTGGGCAACAAAGTGAGACTCCATCTCAATTAAAAAAAAAAAGAAGCAAATAACTTCCTGTGACCCTTCAAATGATCATCTCCACAAGGCGGAATGAAGAAATAGACCAACTATTTTGTAGAAGGTGGAGATTCTGGCAACAGGCTTATTAGAAGACTATCTTCCATGATTATTTTGCTACGCTGCTCAGTTAATAAACAGTACCTGCTCTCAAATTGAAAAAAAAAAATCTTACCTCTAGCTTCAGTGTGAATAAGATCAACACTTTCTGGGACCCACAGGTGACCTCCTTATGAATTAATATGAGGCCAAGCTGGGTGTGGTGGCTCGTGTCTGTAGTCTTAGCTACTCAGGAGGCTGAGGTGGGAGATTGCTTGACGCCAAGAGTTTGAGGCTGTAGTGCACTGTGACTGCGCCTGTGAACAGCTACTGCACTCCAGCCTAGGAACATAGCAACACTGTGGTGTTTGCGCCAAGGGCTCGAGACAGCTAGTTGACTCGCCCCAGTTTGGCTGCTGGACCTGTCTGCATTTCCCCACCTCGAGGGCTGTCGAGTGAGACAAAGGGCCGTGAGCTGACTCACTAAAAGCAACAACAGAATGCAAAGCAAAGGCCTGCAGTTTATGAGGACATTGTGCTGTCTGCTTCCATGTCCCCCTTCAGTCTCTGTGTAAGCAATAAACTTGCTGCAATTGAGATGCCTAAGAGGAGCAGAGACCTCTGCCCATATTTTCCCTGGAGCCAAGCCTTTGTTTTAGCTCCTGGTGAAAAACAGGTTTAACCAGCCACCTTAAGGGCGCCATTGTATCTTTGAAATGTAAAATCTTTGAAATGTAAACTACTATCACTAGCCCCCTTAAACTGCTTTCTGAGCAGGATATCACAAGCCCCTGATAACTATTTTTTATGGAGTTTCTATTTCCTTTCTGTCTACCCCTTTCTTTCTGCTGAGATAAGGTAAATGTAAACAAGAAAAAAGGTATAAAAGCTGTAACCCACAAGAATAAATTTGCTGCGTTTTGGCCATAATCTTCACGCAGCCCTCCAGATTCTACTTTTCTCTATTCTTTCTTTTCCGCGCACTCTCTCTCTCAGGTTGAACGAGACGTCTACGTTGGCGGTCTCGGGGACTCCCGCAGGTCGGTAGTCCCCCAGCAGACGTGCCGGACCCCGACACAACACCCTGTCTCTAAAAAAAGAAAAAAGAAAAATGGCCCATCCATGTATTTGAAAATTTCACCACCAATCTTAGATTTGGCTCTATTAAAATTATAATGAAATACGATTAAGAATTGCCAGGGAGTCATAGAATACCTTCAGCCTCATCATCAACAGATACAACCTACATTTCCAATCCACTCACCTATGATTCACAACAAGAGATTTAGTGTTCTGGAAAAGACCTGATATAAAAAGACCGGCCTTTGGAGACTTGACAAAATGGACCTTATCAGATATTGTTAGTCATTTACCCAGCAGTAATACTCCAAAATATGGATCATTAGGTTAATTATTTCCTAGCTTAAAAGAGATACAGTATTTCCTCCTGACCACTGGACACCCATGCCACTGGAAATGTTAGATCCTTAGGCATGCTCCAGGAGATGCTGACTTCAGAGGTGGATAGCTTCTGCCCAGCACTTTGGATAAAGATTAACATTCGACATCCTTTCCTGGCTATTATTCTACTTTGAAGCCATGTAAAATATGAATGTTAACTTCCGTATTTTCATCCTATTACTTTTTTTTTTTTTTAAGAGCCAGGGTCTCACTTGGTTGCCCAGGCTAGAGTGCAGTGGATTGTACCAAACCACTCACCTATGATTCACAAGAGATTTAGTGTTCTGGAAAAGACCTGAGATTAAAAAGCCTTTGAGAGTCAACGAAATGGACCTTATCAGATATTGTTAGTAACTGACCCAGCAATAATACTCCAAAATATGGATCATTAGGTTAATTATTTCCTAGCTTAAAAGAGATACAATATTTCCTCCTGACTACTGGACACCCATGCCACTGGAAATGTTAAACTGAGATTCTTAGGCATGCTCCAGAAGACGCTGACTTCAGAGGTGGATAGCTTAGGTGATTGTATGCAGCTGATTGTACATAGCTCAATAGGTACAGAGCTCAATCACCTACATAGGTGATTGTACATAGCTCACTGCACCCTCAGACTCCTGGGATCTAGTGATCCTCTGACCTCAGCTTCCCGAGTAGCTGGGATTATAGGCACAAGCCACTGTACCTGGCCCTCATCCTATTACTTTTGATCTCTTATGTTCTCCATCTACCACTTAGTAGAAAACAGAATTTTCTTGTACTTTTTTTTTCCAGATCATTGCTGCCACTCTGAATCTAAGAACCCGGCTGACAAAAATTTCATAGCTGTCCTTTGAAAAACTTTACAAGGCAACCTCCCTTTAACTGGCTCCTTATGGTAATTATGCTTCACTCATATCATTAATCCAACCTTCAGTCTCAACAATTGCCCTCTGACTTCATGCCAACAAATTGCTTCTGCTGAGGCCATTACAAGGTCAATCACTCAGGACTAATATTGGGGCTATCATGGCTCCCACGGTTGTTTGCTTTCTTCAGAGACATCTGAGCCTGCTTTGCAGAAACTATTTAATTCCACTCAAGGAATCTGTCCATCTTGAGGAACACAAAAGTGACTCCTTCCTATTGCAGTAAATGATACTTAACATCAGTGTGATCAGTGCTCAGATAAAATGCTGTTTCTCACATGACATCAGGCTCATTCTGTCCACTGCACCGTGACTTACCTGTGATTCCAATGACTTTTTAGAGATTGCCAGATATTTAAAACTACCATCCCACCAAGAAATCATGTTTTCTTTAAAAAGATATCCAGACACTTCTAAAATGAGGAAGGCACAGATAATCTGGTAGACTTCCCAGGAAGCATAACTGATTTCTCTGTCATACAGGATGCAATTCCTATAGTAGGAATAAAACAAGATATATGCAGCAAAATTGGACAGAATTGAAGGGAGAAATAGATAGTTCTACATCAACAATGGGTGGCTTTCAAATGCTTCTTTCAATTGTGGAAAGGCTGAGACAGAAGGTAAGTGAGGAAATACATAGTGAACCAGTTAGATCTCACAGACACGCAGAAAACCACCTGACAACAACAGCTGTACATTCCACCCCAGGGCACCACTTCCGCCTCCCTCATCCCCATTGCTCCGGATCCCCATCCACAGATCCACTCCCCGCTGCCGGTGTGATCCTCGAGCCCACTGTGGCCCCCGCTTTGAAGAGCCTGTTGGTCCAGTCCTTCCCGCCTTCTGAAGAGCTGTTCTCCTTCTAAAGAAGTCACCTGGGCCCTGGGCCCCGTCTTCCTGGCTCCAGAGTCCCTGTGGCTGCAGACACTGCTTTTCTCTCCTGCACTCAATCCCTCTCCCACTCCACTGCCTCTGGGTGTGCAAAAACACTGATGTGTCCCATATTTTCAAAATCTCTCCCCTGTAGTACCCACCTGACTTCTAATAGGTGGCCAAAGTACATACATTAATGTATATTAAGGCACATAATTCATGCATATTCATAATTAACAATAATGAATAAATAATTATTATACATTAATGTCTTAATGTATAATGAGAAGTATAACTATTCAGAAGTCCAAGCACTTGTGTGTATTCATGGTGCTATCGCCTTGCCGTGGGCAAACCTACATTGACACAGAGTCCACTTCCTGAGCCTGGACCCAGGCTCAGAGCTGGGGAACTGGCCCAGTGCGAAAGGGTCGGGAGCATCTGCAACAGAATCTGAGCTCTGCCATCGTCGATGACACAGCCTCCATCCACCCTCCCCAACTCAACAGAGAGAGAGCACTCCATCAGACTTCTAAGACTTAGTAGGCCCAGAAGGGCTGAATTAAATTCTCTGAGACTTGTCTTTGGCCTGACCCTGGCAGCCTCAGTCTCCCAGAGCTTGTGGGGAACTCGGCAGCCGACAGGCGGAAGGCTGGGCGACGTCAGGAGAAGAAGTAAAGGGGGAAGAACTTTGCTCCTAGGATCTAGCTTGACTCTAAAGGGCACAGCCAAGTCCCTGGATACTGAGCAGAAGGCTGACCGGGGCGCGTGCGCGGGCGTGTGGGCGGGGCGAGGAGCCCCCGGGGCGGGGCTACGGAAGCTGGCGAGGCCGACCCCGCCTGGGGCTTCCTGACCTCGCTCCCGGAACCTTCTGAGGTGGCGGTGGCTCTTACCCCTTCCCGCCAGGAGGATCCAGCTACCTGCTGCTGGCCTCCCGCGCCTGCAGATCTCTGGAGCCCGTTGGAAGTGACGACCTTGAATATCGGCGGGAGCCGCGGGACCGAGGGGCGGGTCTGGCGCTAGGCCGTGCCCCTGCACGCGCAGGAACCCCCGGAGTAGGTCGCAGTTCAGCCCACCTGAGGCCTGTCTGCAGAATCCGCAGCAACCAGCAGCATGCCCATGACACTGGGGTACTGGGACATCCGCGGGGTCAGTGAAGGTCCGCTGGATGGTGGGACCGGGGCTTGTGGCTGGGGAAGTGTCCAGCGGCTGGGAACAGGCTCTAGGGACAGTTCCTCTTCAGGGCTGTCCCTCACAGGAGGGCCTGTGCATTCCTGGCGGGGGAGGGACGTTGGTGGCGTGGGAGGGGGGACGAGGAGGAGAAGGAGAGGGCAACGGGTGCGTGCAGTGCAGACTGGGGGCTCCCCCGGTGCAGGGAAAGTCATCAAATCAGGGACCTTCCATCTCTGACCCGAGCCACGGGCCATCTCTCCCAGCTGGCCCACGCCATCCGCCTGCTCCTGGAATACACAGACTCAAGCTACGAGGAAAAGAAATACACGATGGGGGACGGTAATGGCACCCTCTTGCCCTGGCCCTGTACACTCACGCTGAGTTGTCACCAAGCAACCCACGGTGGCCACCTGTGGCTGCCCCTGCAGGCCTCGCCTGCTGGAGCTGCAACCTGTCCCTTCCCTGAGCCCCGGTGAGGGAGACCTCTGGCTTTGCAAGGCAGAATGCTAGGGTGGGATGCTGGGGCAGGAAGCTGGGCCCCCGGTCTGGGTAACTGGGGTGGGTGTCCTTCAGGGCTTGGCTAAAGCCTGGAAGCCTTAGTCGTGTGGGGTCCAGAGCCCTCACCGGGATTCTTTCTCCCTGAACCCTGGGACGTGGGACTGAGTGGTCAGATTCTAGATCCACCAGTCTCAGGGGTCTTGCCACTGGCTCCTTGGGAGGGCCCTGGGGAAGGTGGGCTGGGCTCCCGGGAGGTTTGTTTTCACTTCCTCTTCCCACCGCAGCTCCTGACTATGACAGAAGCCAGTGGCTGAAGGAAAAATTCAAGTTGGGCCTGGACTTTCCCAATGTAGGTGCAGGGGAAGGGGCGGTTTTGGGGCAAAGTGCAGCGTGTCTCTGACTGCATCTCCTCTCCCCAGCTTAGAGGTGTTAGGGTCAGGAGTCTCCTGCCCAGTTCCTCTCATTCCTGGCTGTCTGCACAACGCTTCCATGCTGTTCCGTGTCCCAGCTCATTCGTCCATATGACAGTATTCCTATTTCGGCCTGTCATGAGCAGGCACAGTGAGTGCCCGGTCTCCTGTGTGCCCTTGCTTATGGGAAGGGGATGCTGGGGAGGCTGCTGGCCCAACTGAGCTTCCCTGGTTTCCCCTCCATCCAGCTGCCTTACTTGATTGATGGGGCTCACAAGATCACCCAGAGCAACGCCATCCTGCGCTACATTGCCCGCAAACACAACCTGTGTGAGTGCAGGAGGCTGCAGGGTGTGGGGGGACGGCGGCCTCCTCCTGGGCTTGTCTGGGGTGCGATGCTGAGAGTGAGTCTGTGTTTTGTGGGTGGCAGGTGGGGAGACAGAAGAGGAGAAGATTCGTGTGGACATTTTGGAGAACCAGGCTATGGACGTCTCCAATCAGCTGGCCAGAGTCTGCTACAGTCCTGACTTTGTGAGTCCCTCCCTGATCTGGGCCAGGAGCCAGGCTTCTTGTATTTCCATCTACTCCGGTCCTGTTCACAATTTGAACTCCTCATTGCTATTGATCCTCTGGGGGTTCCCTGTACTGTAGCAGAGTGACCGTTGTATCATTAAAATGTAACAAATAAAAAGTCGAAATCGGTCCCCACCAGTCATAGGAAGTCCAAGCTAGAAATTCAGTTCTTAGACAATGAAGTCATGCGTTCAGAATTCCCTTTACATGTGACCCCTGACCTCCGCCACGGGCCATCTCACCCCGCTGGTTCATGCCGTCTGCCTGTTCAGGGAATAGGCAGACTCACACTATGTGGTACAGAGGCACACGATGGGGATGTAAGAGCACTCTCCTCTATGGAATTCCGGCCTATTCTCTTCCTAGTGCTTCTTGACAGGCACAGGGATGAGTGCGTTTTCCTAACAGGCAGCTCAGGGGCAGTCAGAGGGCCTTTGTTCCTCTGCCTCCTTCTACTCAGCCTCTCAAAATCTCATCTCTCCAGAAACTACTCAATATCCATTGTATTCTTCTGCCACCCGACTAGGAGGAATTTTAGACTTCTTTCCCTGAGCTCCTTTAGTTCTTTGCGTCCTTGATTCTGCTTGTGTCTGGATCCAGAGCTTGCCAGGTACTCAGGTGCTCCTGGGGCTGACCCAGAGGAGGGTGGTTGGGAGGTCAGTGGGGACAGATTCAGGGACAGTATAGCATTCCTTTCTGCCTTCCCATCACCTCAGAAAGCCTCCAGCCACCCACTTGGAATCTAATAAATGCTGATATGTCCAACTGAAGCCAGTTCCAGTTGTTGGGAAGATCATTGCTTGCCTGTGGCCAGCCAGGGCCATACACAGCCCTGTGGAGGCCACCGCTGTGCAGGGAGCTTGTATCTGAGAGTGGTGACAGCTGGGTTCTGTCTGCCTCAGGAGAAACTGAAGCCAGAATACTTGGAGGGAATTCCTACAATGATGCAGCAGTTCTCACAGTTCCTGGGGAAGGGGCCATGGTTTGTTGGAGACAAGGTAACGGGGGCATGTGATGGGGACACTACAGACTTGTCATACATCCTGTTAACGGAGATCTCAGCCCACACATTCTTGGCCTTCTGCAGATCACCTTTGTGGATTTCCTTGCCTATGACATTCTTGACCTCCACCGTATCTTTGAGCCTACCTGCTTGGACGCCTTCCCCAACCTGAAGGACTTTATCTCCCGATTTGAGGTGATGCCCCTGTATTCCTTTCTCTTTGGTGCCCCTTGTTTGAGATGCTTTCCCAGTCCTGGAGCTACACAGAGAATAACTCGCATTTGTTGAGTGCTGGCTTCATGCTATGAACCGTGACCAGCACATTATACCTATTGTGTCGAAGTTGAACTTTGCAACATTCCTACAGGGTGACAGAATTATCTCACCCATTTTAGATATAAAGAAACTGAGAGTGAGAGGGTCAGTCCTTTGCTCAGGGTCCCAGAGCCAGTGGAGGCTGTGCTGGGCTCCCTGTGAGCCTCTGGATCTATGGGCGGCAGTCAGGGCTCTCCCTTTTGCAACAAAAGAAAAAGCCTCAGGCCTCCTCCAGCCTGGGTTTTACTGCCCAGGACACTCTGGAAGGGGCAGAGCTCTTCAGGAGCGTGGATGCAGCTGTCAATAGTAGGACTGGCACACGGTAGCATCGATGTTGAGTACTAAACCCACAGGCAGTATTCAAAGCTACCCCCAGAAGCTTTGCATGAATTGACCCCCATGTGGGGAATCCTGAGAGCCAGGGCTGTGGCTGTAGCTGGATGAGGTACATATGTGGGTGCCCCTGTTGAAGGAGTTTATGTTGAAGTGCTCTGTGCTGGGGCACTCTCCTTCCCTACCTCTCTTCCTCTCCAGTGTTCCAAGTGTCCCCCTGTGAGATGGGGAGCACACTGATTTTAACTCCTCTTCACTGACCTCCTCCTCTGCATGAGGCAGGGTGAGAGGCACAGTGGGAGATGCATAGAGGACCGCCCCATCCTGGAAGTGAGAGCAGGGAGAGACCTGCAGGCAGAGCAGCCTATGAGGTGTGTGTGGCACCACCTGAGGATGGGGGCCTGTCCCTCACTCACGGGGAACCATCTCTCACCCGTGCTGATCTTGTTTGAGATCAGCAAATCCTACTTTAGTACAGATTTGGGAATGTGAGGCATTAGTCTAACAGGTTTTTCATCCTAGAATCTTTTCTTTTCCCACTCGCCATCAAGAGATCCAGTTACTCAGCTAGTTCCCATCAGCTCTGGCTCTGGTCCAGGCTGAGTGGCTCTGGGGTTACATAAGAGGTGGTGGGAGGGGAGGAGAGCCAAGGGCTGCAGCATATGGTTCACCTGGGCTTGGCCTTTTGGGAACAGGCAGCCCTGGATCTCTTAGAATCCTTAGAAATTACATGGTCATTCAGTCTTGAGAAGATCATGCAGAGCACACCTGAGTGTCTTGTAGCCTGGCCCGTGGTAGTGGGGTTGGAGATGAGGTGGGTTGGGGCACAGTGGTATTTAGCTCAGGTATCAGGTGGGGAGGTTTGGACTTTCTGCTTTAAAAGAAATGATTAGAGTCTCCTCTGGCCTTCCTTTTGCTGGTCCAGCACACCTTGTCCACTTTCATCCCACTTTTGCTGGCTCATTGGGTGAGATCTGGGCTGCACACACATGAGGTCCCATCTGTGTGTGCAAACCTAGGCAAGCCAGGAACCTCCCTGTGAAACAGGAGAATGTTGTGCAGACAGAGAGCGACAGGACCTCCTGAGGAATTTGGGGGAGGATGGGAATTTGGCAGAAAGAGGCCAGAACTGGAGAGACGCAGAACCAGGCTACATTGCAGCCCTGCCCGCTTACTAGCTATTTGAGTGTGAGCAAGTTGCTGAACTTCTGTTTCTCACAGGAGAAATGGTGATAAAAATTCAACCTTGCAGAGTAGTTGAGTGGATTTTCTAAGCCTGTGTTGTAATTTGTCTTGGGTATAGAGCAGCCAGCACAGTGTAGAATCTTCATAAGTGGTAGTTGTTTTCATGGTATAACATTACTTAAAGGAAGTGGGAAGAGTTAACTTAGCAGATGTGGGGACCCTAAGAGCCTGTGCGATGCTCCAGCACTTGAGCCCAGGTGGAAAAAGGCTGTGGCCAGGGCCCTGACCTGCGCCTGCAGTGGGGTTGCCCCAGCCCTCATGGGCAGCTGACCTTGAGCTCTGGCCTTATTTTTCCCTGTCAGGGCTTGGAGAAGATCTCTGCCTACATGAAGTCCAGCCGCTTCCTCCCAAGACCTTTGTACACAAGGGTGGCTGTCTGGGGCAACAAGTAGTGTCTTGAAGGCCAGGCGGTGGAGTGAGTAGCCCATATGCAGCTTGCCGCCCCAGCTGTGTAGAGCACGTGGGCTCTGCACCCCAGCATCTGCCTCATTCCTTTCTCCTGCTGATTCCCTTCTTTACCCTCAAGACCCTATTGGCCCTATTCACTTCCGCTGAACCCCTGTCCCATGAAGGCCCTTTAAAACCTCAGCTACCCACTTTCCTTCAGAAACATCCCCCTCCCAACTTATCCTTCCCTGCACTAAAGCCAGCCTGACCTTCCTTCCTGTTAGTGGTTGTGTCTGCTTTGAGGGGCCTGCCTGGCTGTGGAGTTCAGCCCCAAGCTGTCCCCGCGCTGCATGAAAGAGCAGCATTGACTGGTTTACAGGCCCCGTTCCTGCACCATGGCCCCTGCCTTAGGCCTACCTGATCCAAGTAGAGCGTCAACCACATTTGCTGTAGTCTTGTCTTATTTGTTCCCATCTGCCAAGACTGCCTGTCTGTCACTCCTCCTTCTGAAGGACTGACTGGTGACCCTGGCAAATGGCTGGATTTATAGAGATTATGGTAGGCTCAGTAAGGTGTTTCCAACCTTTTGTTGTTTTTTTTTAACAGAGTCTCCTGCTTCCCAAGGAGAAGGACACTGGTGGGATCATAGCTTATTGCAGTATCCAGTCCTGGGCTCAAGCAGCCTTCCCACTTCAGTCTCCCAAATAGCTGAGACTACAGGTGTGCCACCACACCTGGCCACATTAAAATTTGTTCTGTAGAGGCAGTGTCTCACTATGTTGCCCAGGCTGGTCTGGAACTCCTGAGCTCAAGCGATCCTCTTCCTTGGGCCTCCCAAAATTCTGGGATTGCAGGTGTAAGCCACCACACTTGACCCTGCTTCCATCTTCTTGATCTCTTTTCTGATAGCCTTAAAGCAGGAAACCTCATAAAGTGCTCTATAGAAAGGATGCCTCTTTCTGGGTCTAGATCTTCATTTATTCGGTATTACTCACTGCTTTCCATGGTTAGGCAGAGCTGGATCTCAGTGAGGAGGTCTTAGATGCCCAGAGGTAGCGGAATTCCCATCACAGAGAACCAGGATCCTTCTGTCTTCCACACTGTCTGAACCCATCACAGCTGCTAGATCTCTAGGACCCAAACTCTACTGTGAGCTGCTTCACCAGAAGATTCTCCCAGCTCAGCAGTTCCCAAGCTGTGTTACCACAAATAGTTGTTGATATTTTGGGTCAGGTATTCAGGTAAGGCTCAGTAGGGAGAACTTATTACAAATCAACAAAGGTCTCTTCTCCAAAAACTGTATATCCAGAAATACAACTCATTAGAATTAGTCAAAACTTCAACAGGCATTTCCCCAAAATGAATATCCAAATGGCCAATAAGCACAAGAAGATGCTCAACATCATTAGACAGCAGAAAGTTAAACCCCTACTGTTCAGATCCTGTTGTATCCCCACCAGAATGGCTGACATGGAAACTACTGACAATTGTTGGTGATTTATGGAGTAACTGGAAGTGTCATGCATTGCTGGTGGGAAAGCCGCTTTGGAATACTGGCAGTGTCAACTAGAGCTAAACATACATCTACCCAGGACCCAGAAATCCCAACCTGCAGGAATGAGTCCTAATGGATTCCAAGAGTCAGATACAATGATGTCAAAAGCAGCTTATTTTAAATAGCCAATAACGGAAAACAATCCAAATGCCATGAACACAAGAATGAACAAATGAACTGCGGTTTATCAACATAATTCCATCGTTCGTATAATAGGATGCTTACTCTGCTATAATGAAAATAAATGTGCTAATGCTACATGCAGAAACATGAATGGGCCTCACAGACATGTTGAGTA
This sequence comes from Callithrix jacchus, assembly GCF_049354715.1. Lineage (NCBI taxonomy): Eukaryota > Metazoa > Chordata > Mammalia > Primates > Cebidae > Callithrix > Callithrix jacchus. The sequence goes on from NC_133508.1 coordinate 147,557,738, forward strand.
ACAGGATCCAGACAAGAGAAAGGACACATGGTCTCTCCACTTACATGAAAATCAGGAGAGGGAAATGAGTCCATGGTATCGGAGGGCCGATGATGGGTGGCCTTGGCGGGAACTGGGAAGTTGCCTGTGAAGGGCCTGGTGGAGTGCTGCAAGTTTCCTCTGTCTTTATCCGGGAGGTGATTCCAGAAGAGCAGACAAGTGGGAAATCCCGGAGTAGCACACTGAAGACCTGTGCACTGTGTGTATCACACTTCAGTGAAAAGTATGCACATGTGTCTTAGATTATTTGTGTGTCTGTGTTTGTTTGCTTTCTCTCATAAGGCGTCAACATCTTGAGGGCCTGTGTTTTTACCTCTTCTTATTCACCGATGTTACAGGCGTTTGGATATCACCCAGAACAGTCCCTGAGCATAGTAGGTGCTCACCGAATAGTTGTTAAGCAAATTATAGGCTCATTTTAGTGTGTCACTTCAAATTCTCTTTAGATTTGTATTCATGCCTACTTCTTTGGGTAGGTGAGTTGATGTGCACATATAATTTTAGATTCTGCAGATTTTTTCTCTTAAACATTTTACTTAAGAATCTGTACATGTTGGTAGTCTATATGCATGCCTGTATCTAACATTTAATGGCTATCTAACATTACTTCCTGTGGGTAAATTATAGTTTGCCTAGTCATTCTTACCCTATTGGGCATGTGGGTTTTTCTAATATATTTATTTTTAGAACAGGGTGATCATGTTTAAACAAATTCCTTCCCTGGTTTTTGGTTACTTTATTACCCTGAGTTGATCCCAAAGGCAATTACTACAAGGCAAAGGGTGGGAGTGGTGTTATGGTATTATCATAGATGAACTGACTGCTCTCCAGAGAAAATAACTTTTTTTTTTTTGACATGGAATCTTGCTCTGTTGCCTAGGCTGGAGTACCATGGTGTGATCTCAGCTCACTGCAGCCTCTGCCTCCTGGACTCTAGTGATTCTCCTGCCTCAACCTCCCAAGTAGCTGGGATGATAGGTGCCTGCTACCATGCCCGGCTAATTTTTGTGTTTTTAGTAGAGACGGGGTTTCACTGCGTTGGCCAGGCTGGTCTCGAACTCCTGACCTTGTGACCCACCCGCCTTGGCCTCCGAGAGTTGTAGGATTACAGGTGTGAGCCACCTTGCCGGCCCAGAGAGAATAACTTATTCGTGGTGCCCCCTGCAAGGAACATGGATCTTTGTGCACTACCTCAGGTACTTGAGGGATTGCAGTTTCTTCTTATATTTTGATAGGTTTATAAAGACACCTTCAAGTTTTCTACCATCACCTTCTTTGTTTATTGGTTCCGCATGTTTCTGTCAGTGAATCACAGTCTATGAATCTGTTTGTGAATCCCTGTATCAAACCCTGTGTACCCATTCTCTACCTGTAGCTCAGTCAGTTTCTGGAGAAAGGTTAAAGAATGATCTTGTGGCAGTCAAGACCTTTTCTCCAATAGGCACAATGTAGTTAATTGTGATTCTGTTCTAGGTTTCCTGTGACCTACTGTGAGGGTTAATTTTCTGCATCAGCTTGACTGGGCTAAGGAATGCTCAGATGGCTGGTGAAATGATTGTGTTTGTGAGGGCGTTTCCAGAAGAGATTCGCTTTTGAATCAGAAAACTGAACAAAGATTTCCCTCAGCAGTGAGGGGGCATCCACCGAACTATCAGGGCCCAGAGTGAAGAAAAAGACAGAGGAAGGGTGAATGTGATCTTTCTGACTGGGACCTCCATCTCCGCCTGTCCTAGGACATTCGCATTCCTGGTTCTCTGGCCTTCAGACTTGATCAGGGACTAACACCATCGCCTCCCACCCCACCTTTCTTCAGAGGCCTTTAGACTCACACTGAATGAGACCACCGGCTTTCCTGCTTCTCTTTTTTTTTTTTTTTTTTTTTTTTTTTTGAGATGGAGTTTCGCTCTTGTTACCCAGGCTGGAGTGCAATGGCGCTATCTCGGCTCACTGCAACCTCCGCCTCCTGGGTTCAGGCAATTCTCCTGCCTCAGGTTCTAGGTTTCCTGTGACCTACTGTGAGCTACTCTCGAGTAGCTGGGATTACAGGCACGTGCCACCATGCCCAGCGAATTTTTTGTGTTTTTTGTAGAGACAGGGTTTCACCATGTTGACCAGGATGGTCTCTTATCTCTGGACCTCGTGATCCACCCACCTCGGCCTCCCAAAGTGCTGGGATTACAGGCGTGAGCCACCTGCATTGGCCGATCATGGGACTTCACTCCAAAATTGTGTGAGCTAATTCCCGTAGGAGATACATAAATTTATGAATAAACAGACAGATTTCCTGTGGGCTTATCTCAGTGGTGCCGCTTCAAATTTTGAAGAACCCTGACTAGTACACATAGCAAAACACACACACACACACACACACACACACACACACACACACAAATGGGTTCCCTGTCGTCAATGAGTACTTTTTTATTTTTTTAAATTAAAAATTTTATGAGTATTTTTTAATAACCAAACACAAGATAAAATGCCACAGCATATCTACTACCTGGGGCTCTTTCCATATGGAAAGCACTGTCTGAGATGCCTTGTAGTAAAACATCAAGGAGATTGAGGGAAGATACCCTCTCTTCTCCTGGTAAATCTCCGTGTTCGTGGTCATTATTTTAAAGGCTCCAAAGATCAAAACATCTGTTTGCACATGTTGCTGATTCATTTTGGGTGAGGCTCTTTGGCAGGCTCGGAAGGGTGGGTGAACAGGGGGAAGGGGCTGCCTCTGTGGTGACTAGCATCACTCATATCCATGTCTGTGGCAGTCATCAGGTGCTTATTATATATTTGTCATTTGGCCACCCCTATGCGGGTGTTAAATGCAGGAAGAGTCAAGTTATTGCAAATTGGCAGGACTTCTGGGACCTATCTACACACGATAGTAATGGTAGATACCTTCTTTTTAGAATTTTACTTTTTATTATTTTTTTGAGACAGGGTCTCACTCTGTGACACAGACTGGAGTGCAGTGGTGTGATCACGGCTCATTGTCCCTGGACTTCTCAGGCTCCAATGATCCTCCCACCTCAACCTCTCAAATAGCTGGGGCCATAGACAGGGGCCACCATGGCCAGCTAATTTTCATATATTTGGTAGACAAGGTTTCACCATGTTTTCCAGGCTAGGTGGATACCTTTCAAAAATAAGTTCAGTTCATCCTGCCTAGCCTTGCCCCTGCAGCTCTAGAGGAATTACCCCCATGGTGCTGGGCTAGGCTGCCTGGCTCTGGAACAGCGTGCTCAGAGCTACAGGGGAGGCCTGCTGTCTGACTGGCAGAGAGAGTCCCACCACTCCCTACCCTGTGCCCTGGACGACCAGGCTTCCCAGTCTGTCCACCTGGTAGACCTTTTCCTTACCCAATTCTCTTCCCATTCCTGTTGTGCACCTTGATGCCTGCAGGGACTGCCCTAGCTGAGACAGTGTCTAGGTCCTCCCTTCTGCCAGCTGGTGTCCAGGGAAGTGGGTCCTCTAGTCTCCTTCCTGCCAGTCAGAATTTCCAGGGCCTTGCTTCTCCCATTGCAAATTTTAACTCATTCCTGGGTTTCTTTTTCTTTTCTTTTCTTTTTTTTTTTTTTTTGAGACAGAGTCTCACTCTGTTGCCCAGGCTCGAGTGCAGTGGTGCAATCTCAGCTCACTGCAACTTCTGTCTCCCAGGTTCAAGCGATTTTCCTGCCTCAGCCTCTCAAGTAGCTGGGAGTACAGGTGCACACCACCACGCCTGGCGGCTAATGTTTTGTATTTTTTGCAGAGTCGGGGCTTCACCATGTTGGCCGGGTTGTAGGCTAGGGTTTCTTAACCTCAGCAGTACGGTCATTTTGGGAGGCAGAATTCTTTGTTGTGGGGTGCTGTCCTGAGCATCGCAGGGTGCTTAGCATCCTACCCAGCCTCTACCCGCCAGATGCCGTGGGTGCTTCCCAGTGGTCACAATTAACAAAGGCTCTAGACAGAGCTACATGTCCCCTGAGGGGCAAAGTTAATTCCCCTTGAAGACCAGTGGTGTGCTGGATGGAGACTAGTATTAAAATAATAATAATGATAGAAATCATAATTAACTCATATAGTTAACGTAAGTCCTTTTTGATGGAACATTTATTTCCGTTAATAATACTTGTAGATGTCTGCCTTGATAGGTCTTTTTAAAAAACTTTTTATTTTGATTTAATATCAGGGTTTGAGAAATTTGCAAAAGGAATGAATCCAAAGACCTCTGATTACCCCAGATTCTAACGTTTCCACATCGCCTTTCTCTTCCCTCCCTGTGATTCCCCCAGCCCCTGCTCCCCACCTTTCTGTTTGTCTCCCCACCCAGCAAGCTCCCTGGGAGTGCAGTACCACTTATGACAAAAACAGCATTTTTTTTTCTCTGAAGTAGCATTTCTGACGTTTGGATTTAGGCTGGAAGTGACAGTGAGTTATAATCATCCTTGCCTGTGTTGTCCTTCCCATGTTAGGTTTGTTATGCCGTGTAGGTCTGCAGTTCATGACAATCTAGGTCATACAGGCCTTCTGAAAAGTTTTGAAAACGTACCCAGTCAGTCCCCGAGCACCAGATGTTCGTTTGCGTTATTTTTCTTTATTAGGCTATTATGACTTTATTGAGAATCTCACTCTTTTTTAGAGAGAGTCTTTGTTGCCTAAGCTAGAGTGCAGTGGCGCGCTCACAGGTCAGGCAAACCTTGAACCCCTGGGCTCAAAGGCTCAAACAGTTCTCCCCCGCCCTTGCTCCTGGAACCCACGTGGCTGGAGGTGGGAGGGGATCCTTCTTCCAGCCCCGGGCGCCCTCTCCGGGCCTCCAAAGCGGCGCGTTTCCGGGGCGCGGCGGGGCCGAGGGGCGGGGTCCCTGTAAGGCCCCTCCTCTCCCTCGCTGGGCCTCTTTAAAAGTCTGAGCCCCGCCCGGCTGAGGCCCGCTGGCAGACTCCACAGCAACCAGCACCATGCCTATGATACTGGGATACTGGGACATCCGCGGGGTGAGGGAGGGCCCACTACGCCGTGGGACGGGGCGAGACGCGGGGAGGGAAGTGCGGAACAGCTGCGGGACCGGCTCTAGGGACGGTTCCTCTTCAGGGCTGTCCCTCACGGGAAGGCCTGTGCTTGCTGCTGTGTGGGGTGGGGGAGGGGAAAGGGACAGGTAGGGGGCGCGGGGAAGGTGTGAGGCGGGAAGGAGAGGAGGCGATGGGTGCGTGCAATGTAGACTGGGGTTCCCCTGGTGCAGAGAAAGTCACCAAGTCAGGGACACTCCATCTCTGACCCGAGCCACGGGCCATCTCTCCCAGCTGGCCCACGCCATCCGCCTGCTCCTGGAATACACAGACTCAAGTTACGAGGAAAAGATGTACACAATGGGGGACGGTAATGGCATCCTCTTGTCCGGGCCCTGCCCACTCACGCTGAGTTGGCACCAAGCAACCTACGGTGGCCACCTGTGGCTGCCCCTGCAGGCCTCCCCTGCTGGAGCAGCAACCTGCCCCTCCCCTGAGCCCCGGTGAGGGAGACCTCTGGCTTTACAAGGCAGAATGCTAGGGTGGGATGCTGGTGCGGGAAGCTGGGCCCCCGGTCTGGGTAACTGGGGTGGGTGTCCCTCAGGGCTGGCCTAAAGCCTGGAAGCCTTAGTCGTGTGGGGTCCAGAGCCCTCACCCGGATTCTTTCTCCCTGAACCCTGGGACGTGGGACTGAGTGGTCAGATTCTAGATCCACCAGTCTCAGGGGTCTTGCCACTGGTTCCTTGGGAGGGCCCTGGGGAAGGTGGGCTGGGCTCCCCGGAGGTTTGTTTTCACTTCGTCTTCCCACCGCAGCTCCTGACTATGACAGAAGCCAGTGGCTGAAGGAAAAATTCAAGCTGGGCCTGGACTTTCCCAATGTAGGTGCAGGGGAAGGGGCGGTTTTGGGGCAAAGTGCAGCGTGTCTCTGACTGCATCTCCTCTCCCCAGCTTAGAGGTGTTAGGGTCAGGAGTCTCCTGCCCAGTTCCTCTCATTCCTGGCTGTCTGCACAACCCTTCCATGCTGTTCCGTGTCCCAGCTCATTCGTCCATATGACAGTATTCCTATTTCGGCCTGTCATGAGCAGGCACAGTGAGTGCCCGGTCTCCTGTGTGCCCTTGCTTATGGGAAGGGGATGCTGGGGAGGCTGCTGGCCCAACTGAGCTTCCCTGGTTTCCCCTCCATCCAGCTGCCTTACTTGATTGATGGGGCTCACAAGATCACCCAGAGCAACGCCATCCTGCGCTACATTGCCCGCAAACACAACCTGTGTGAGTGCAGGAGGCTGCAGGGTGTGGGGGGACGGCGGCCTCCTCCTGGGCTTGTCTGGGGTGCGATGCTGAGAGTGAGTCTGTGTTTTGTGGGTGGCAGGTGGGGAGACAGAAGAGGAGAAGATTTGGGAAGACATTTTGGAGAACCAGCTTATGGACAACCGCATGCAGCTGGCCAGACTCTGCTATGATCCAGATTTTGTGAGCCCCCTACCCCGTCAGCCCTTTCCCTTCAGAGTTTTGATCAGGAGCCAAGACTCTGGTACTGCCATCTACACTGTTCCTGTTTTCCATTTGAACTCCTTCCTGCTACTCGTCCTCCAAGCTATTAGGAAATACTGCCACCAGAGTGCCTCTCAAACCCCAAAGTTGTCTCAAATAAAACCTCTAAATCAATTCCCCACCAATGTACTTATAGAATCCAGACTCCCCAGGGTATGAATTCACTCTCTAGATAGTAACGGTTACTTCTAGAATCCCCTCCTTCTCTGACCCATGACTTGTGCTTTGGGCTGTCTCTCCCAAGTGGTTTATATGTCTGCCTGCTTTGGCATACACAGACTCAAACTAGGGGGAAAACAAGTGCAAAAGAAAGGAACGTAATGGCACCTCCAGACTTTGGTGTCTTCTGAGTACTCTCTTTTTTTTTTTTTTTTTTTTAAATTTTTTATTGGATTTTAGGTTTTGGGGTACATGAGCGGAGCATGCAAGACAGTTGCGTAGGTACACACATGGCAGTGTGCTTTGCTTTTCTTCTCCCCTTCACCCACATTTGGCATTTCTCCCCAGGCTATCCCTCCCCACCTCCCCCTCCCACTGGCCCTCCCCTTTTTCCCCCAATAGACCCCAGTGTTTAGTACTCCCCTTTCTGTGTCCATGTGTTCTCATTTTTCATCACCCACCTATGAGTGAGGATATGCGGTGTTTCATTTTCTGTTCTTGTGTCAGTTTGCCTGAGTACTCCCTTGACACACACTGAGATCAGCGCATTTTCCCAACGGGCAGCTTAGGGGCGCAGCCAGAGGCTCTTTTTTCAAAACCTTCCTTTCTTTCACTCAGCCTCTGAATATCTCCTCATCTTTCCAGAAACCACTCAATGCCCATTGTATTCTGCTGCTACTCCACTAGGAGGAACTTTCTACTTCTTTTCCTGAGCTCCTAAGTTCTTTGCATCCTAGATTCTGCGCATGTCTGGGTCAGAGACTGCCAGGTGCTAGGGTGCTCTTGGGGCTGACCCAGAGGTTGTTGGGAGGTCAGTAGGGACAGATTCAGGGACAGTGTCACATTCCTTTTTGCCTTTCCATCACCTCAGAGAGACTCGAGCTACCCCGTTAGAGTCTCATAAATGCTGATGTATTCAACTGAAGCCTGGCACTGACCCAGTTCCAGTTGTGGGGAAGATGGCTGCCTGCCTGTGGCTGCCTGGGGCAATGCACAGCCCTGGGGAGGCCCCATCTGTGCAGGGAGCTTATGTCTGAGGGTGGTGACAGCTGTTTTCTGCCTCAGGAGAGACTAAAGCCAGAATACCTGGAGGGACTTCCTGAAATGCTGAAGCTCTACTCACAGTTTCTGGGGAAGCGGCCCTGGTTTCTTGGGGACAAGGTAACTGGGGTGTGTGATGGGGACACTACAGATTTGTCATACTTCCTATATTATGGAGGTTTCAGCCCACATATCCTTGACCTTATCCAGATCACCTTTGTGGATTTCATTGCTTATGATGTCCTTGAGAGAAACCAAGTATTTGAGCCCACCTGCTTGGACGCCTTCCCAAACCTGAAGGACTTCATCTCCCGATTTGAGGTGATGCCCCCATCATCCTTTCCTTTAATGTCCCTTATTTCTTTCCCTCCTTTGTGATGCTTTCCCAGTCCTGGAGCTATACAAAGAATAACTCACATTTATGCCCGTGCTGGTGGCTCATGCCTGTAATCACAGCACTTTGGAGGCCAAGCAAGGTGGGTGGATCACCTGTGGTCAGGAGTTTGAGACTGGCCTGCCCAACATGGCAAAAACCTCATCTTTGCTAAAAAAAAAAAAAAAATAGAAAAATTAGCCAGGCATGGTGGTGCACACCTGCAATCAATCCCAGCTACTTGGGAGGCTGAGGCAGAAGAATCACTTGAAGCCAGGAGGTGGAGGTTGCAGTGAGCCAAGATTGTGCCACTTCACTCCAGACTGAGCGACAGAGTGAGACTCCCTCTCAAGAAAAAAATAAAAAGGAGAAGAAGAACAAAAGAATAACTCGCATTTGTTGAGTGCTGGCTTCATGCTATGAACCGTGACCAGCACATTATACCTATGGTGTCGAATTTGACCTTTACAACATTCCTACAGGGTGACAGAATTATCTTGCCCGTTTTAGAAATAAAGAAACTGAGAGAGAGGGTCAGTCCTTTGCTCAGGGTCCCAGAGCCAGTGGAGGCTGTGCTGGGCTCCCTGTGAGCCTCTGATCTATGGGCGGCAGTCAGGGCTCTCCCTTTTGCAACAAAAGAAAAAGCCTCAGGCCTTGTCCAGCCTGGGTTTTACTGCCCAGGACACTCTGGAAGGGGCAGAGCTCTTCAGGAGCGTTGGATGCAGCTGGCAATAGTAGGACTGGCACACGGTAGCATTGATGTTGAGTACTAAACCCACAGGCAGTATTCATAGCTACCCCCAGCAGCTTTGTATGAATTGACCCCCGTGTGGGGAATCCTGAGAGCCAGGGCTGTGGCTGTAGCTGGATGAGGTACATATGTGGGTGCCCCTGTTGAAGGAGTTTATATTGAAATGTCCTGCACTGGGGCATTCTCCTTCCCTACCTCTCTTCTCTCTCTCTTTTTTTTTTTTGGAGACAGAGTCTTGCTCTGTGGCCCAGGCTGGAGTACAATGGTGCAATTGTGGCTCACTGAAACCTCTGCCTCCCAGATTCAAGCGATTCTGCTGCCTCAGCCTCCTGAGAGGCTGGAATTACAGGTGTGCACCACCATATCGGGCTAATTTTTATATTTTAGTAGAGACGGGGTTTCTCCATGTTGGCCAGGCTGGTCCCGAACTCCTGACCTCAGGTGATCTGCCTGCCTCGGCCTCCCTAAGTGCTGGGATTGCAGGTGTGAGCCACTGCTCCTGGCCTCTTCCTTTCTTTTTTCCCTCCAGTGTTCCAAGTGTCCCCCTGTGAGATGGGGAGCACACTGATTTTAACTCCTATTCACCAACCTTCTCCTCTGCATGAAGCAGGGTGAGAGGCACAGTGGGAGATGCATAGAGGACCGCCCCATCCTGAAAGTGAGAGCAGGGAGAGGCCTGCAGGCAGAGCAGTCTGTGAGGTGTGTGTGGCATCCCTGGGTACCTGGCCCGGGGCCTGCCCCTCACTCACAGGGAATCATCCTTCACCCCTGTCAAACTTGTTTAAGAGCAGCAAATCCTGCTTTAGTACAGATTTGGGAATTTGAGGCATTAATCCAACAGGTTTGTGAGCCTAGAATCTGTTTCCTTTTCCCACTCCCCATCAAGAGATCTGCTTGCTCACCTAGTTCCCATTAGCTCTGGTTCTGGTCCAGGCTCAGTGGCCTTGGGGTTATGTAAGAGGTGGTGGGAGGGAAGGGGTGGAGGAGCACTGAAGGCTATGGCCTGCAATGTGCCAGGGCCGAACACTTTCAGAACAGGCAGTCCTGGATTTTTTTTTTTTTTTTGAGTCAGAGTCTCGTCGCCCCAGCTGGAGTGCAGTGATGTGATCTTGGCTCACTTCAATATCTGCCTCCTGGGTTCAAGCAATTCTCTGCCTCAGCCTCGAGTAGCTGGGATTTCAGGCTCCAGCCACCATGCCCTGCTAATTTTAGTAGAGACAGGGTTTCACCATGTTGCCAGGCTGGCCTTGAACTTCTGACCTCAGAAGTTCGACCCACCTCGGCCTCCCAAAATACTGGGATTACAGGCAGGAGCCACCATGCCTGGTCGAATCTTTTTGAATATCTTAGAAATTATCTGGGCGTTGAATCCTGTTAAGATTGTGTACAGCACACCTGAGTGTCATGCAGCCAGGCCTACAGTAGCAGGGCTGGAGATTTGATGGCTTAGGGCACAGTGAGATTTTGCTCAGGAACTAGATGGAGAACTTTGGACTTCCTGCTTTAAGGGGAATGATTAGAACCTGGTCTGGCCTTTCATTTTCTAGTGCACCATCGCCCCCCATACCACTTTCATCCAGGTTTTACTGAGACATTGGGTGTCTCCTGAGCCCCTTTCTTCTGCTGGAGGTCCCTTCTGTGAGTCTACACCAAGGCAAGCCAGGAGCCTCCCTGTGGAAAAGGAGACTGTACAGTCAAGGGGTGACAGGACCTGGTGTCGGGGGTAGTGCGACAGAGGAAGAAGAGAATTTGGCAGAAAGGGGCCAGAACTGGAGAGAGGCAGAACCAGGCTACATTGCAGTCCTGTCCCCTTACTAGCTGTCTGAGTGTGAGGAAGTTGGTGAATTTCGGTTTCTCACAGGAGAAATAGTGATAATAGATTTGACTTTGCAGAGTAGTTGAGTGGATTTTCTAAGCTTATGTCATAATTTATTTTGGGTATAGAGAACCCAGTACAGTGTAGAATCTTCATAAGTGGTAGTTGTTTTCATGGTATAACATTACTTAAAGGAAGTGGGAAGAGTTAACTTAGCAGATGTATGTGGTGACCCTAAGAGCCTGTGCGATGTTCCAGCACTTGAGCCCAGGTGGAAAGGCTGTGGCCAGGGCCCTGACCTGCTGCGCCTGCAGTGGGGTTGCCCCAGCCCTCATGGGCAGCTGACCTTGAGCTCTGGCCTTATTTTTCCTCCTTTCAGGGCTTGGAGAAGATCTCTGCCTACATGAAGTCCAGCCGCTTCCTCCCAAGACCTGTGTTCACGAAGATGGCTGTCTGGGGCAACAAGTAGTGCCTTGAAGGCCAGGCGGTGGGCCTACCTGATCCCTGCCTACCTGATCCCTGCCTACCACCTGATCCTAGTAGAGCCTCAACCACATTTTCTGTGTGTCTTCTCTTATTTGCTCCTAGAATCTGTTTCCTTTTCCCACTCCCCATCAAGAGATCTGCTTGCTCACCTAGTTCCCGTTAGCTCTGGTTCTGGTCCAGGCTCAGTGGCCTTGGGGTTATGTAAGAGGTAGTGGGAGGGAAGGGGTGGAGGAGCACTGAGGGCTATGGCCTGCAATGTGCCAGGGCCTCAACCACATTTTCTGTGTGTCTTCTCTTATTTGCGCCCCAGAGTGTCTGTCACTGCTTCTTCCAAGGGACTGGGTGGTAACCCTGACAGTGGCTGGGTTGGAAAGGATTCGGCTGGGTGTAGTAAGGCACTTGACAATTCTTGCTCTCATTTCTGACAGACTCAGTGAGGCACTATGGAAAGGGGAGTCTATTTCTGGCCCTGAACCTAACATTCATTCCTCCAGCCTTACTGAGTGCTTTCCGTAATCATGCAGAGCTTGTGTTTCACTGAACAGGGATCTTAAGGGGGTATAATCCCCATCAGAAAGAGCCAGAGTCCCTTTTGCCTTCTCCACTCCATGCCTGCATCACTTCTGCTCGGTCTCCAGGACCCAGTCTCTATTGTTTCCTCAGATGGCTTCATCAGAACGTTCTCTCTGGGTTTACTTCCTCACTTTCTTGGGTACCTGCAAGAGAAATGTCTTCAGTCCTTGCATAACTGAAAGTGTCTTTACATGCTTGCTTAATACTTTGGCTGGTGTTTTAGTCTGTTCTCATGCTGGTAATAAAGACGTACCGGAGACCAGGTATTTATAAATGAAAGAGGTTTAATAGACTATAGTTCCACATGGTTGGGGAAGCCTCATAACCATGCTAGAAAGTGAATGAGGAGAAAAGTCACTTCTTACATGGCAGCAGGCAGGAGGGCCTGTGCAGTGGAACTCCCACTTATAAAACCATCAAATCTCGTGAGACTTATTCACTACCATGTGAACAGTATGGAGGAAACTGCTGTCACAATTCAATTATCTCCATGTGGCCCCACCCTTGACATGTGAGGATTATTACAATTCAAGTAAGATTTGGGTGGGGAAACAGTCAAACCATATCAGCTGGGGATAGAATTCTGTGATGAAACCCTTCTGGCCTCTAATAGATTTACTCACTCTTTTCTAGAATTGAGCATTTCTGATGAGTAGGTGGATGCCGGTCTGTCTGCATCCTTTGCTTTTTTACTTAAGCTTTTTTTTTTTTTTTTTTTGAGATGGAGTTTCGCTGTTGTTACCCAGGCTGGAGTGCAATGGTGCAATCTCGGCTCACCGCAACCTCTGCCTTCTGGGTTCAAGCAATTCTCCTGCCTCAGCCTCCTGAGTAACTGGGACTACAGGTGCATGCCACCATGCCCAGCTAATTTTTGTAGTTTTAGCAGAGATGGGGTTTCACCTTGTTGACCAGGATGGTTTCGATCTCTTGACCTCGTGATCCACCCGCCTCAGCCTCCCAAAGTGCTGGGATTATAGGTGTGAGCCACCGCGCCCGACCTACTTAAGCTTTTTCTTTTTGTCATTCTGAGGTCTATAATTGCAAAGCCTGCATGGGGATCTGCAGGTTGATCTCTTCCTGATTCCCATCCTTTCAGGAACATTTTAAGCATAGGCTTCCTCCACCCTGTCAGCAATCCCGTATCTTCATCTGCATTCTATCTTCTTGAAGTAATTTAAAATCTCACTGGAGAGTGAGCTGCTTCAGAGGACGATTCTCATAGCTCAGCAGTTCCTAAGCTGTGACACCAGAAATAGTTGTTGAGTCTGTGGGTCAGGTATTCACGCAAGGCTCAGTAGGGGGAACTTACTACAAATCAACGAAGGTTCTTCTCCAAAAACTATATATCCAGAAACACAACTCATTAAAAAATGAGCCAAAATTTCAACAAGCATTTCCCAAAAGTGAATATCCAAATGGCCAATAAGCACAAGAAGATGCTCAACATCATTAGACAGCAGAAAGTTAAACCCCTACTGTTCAGATCCTGTTGTATCCCCACCAGAATGGCTGACATGGAAACTACTGACAATTGTTGGTGATTTATGGAGTAACTGGAAGTGTCATGCATTGCTGGTGGGAAAGCCGCTTTGGAATACTGGCAGTGTCAACTAGAGCTAAACATACATCTACCCAGGACCCAGAAATCCCAACCTGCAGGAATGAGTCCTAATGGATTCCAAGAGTCAGATACAATGATGTCAAAAGCAGCTTATTTTAAATAGCCAATAACGGAAAACAATCCAAATGCCATGAACACAAGAATGAACAAATGAACTGCGGTTTATCAACATAATTCCATCGTTCGTATAATAGGATGCTTACTCTGCTATAATGAAAATAAATGTGCTAATGCTACATGCAGAAACATGAATGGGCCTCACAGACATGTTGAGTAACAGGGTCCAGACAAGAGAAAGGACACATGGTCTCTCCACTTACATGAAAATCAGGAGAGGGAAATGAGTCCACGGTATCGGAGGGCCGATGATGGGTGGCCTTGGCGGGAACTGGGAAGTTGCCTGTGAAGGGCCTGGTGGAGTGCTGCAAGTTTCCTCTGTCTTTATCCGGGAGGTGAATCCAGAATAGCAGACAAGTGGGAAATCCCGGCGTAGCACACTGAAGACCTGTGCACTGTGTGTATCACACTTCAGTGAAAAGTATGCACATGTGTCTTAGATTATTTGTGTGTCTGTGTTTGTTTGCTTTCTCTCATAAGGCGTCAACATCTTGAGGGCATGTGTTTTTACCTCTTCTTATTCACTGATGTTACAGGCGTTTGGATATCACCCAGAACAGTCCCTGAGCATAGTAGGTGCTCACTGAATAGTTAAGCAAATAAATTATAGGCTCATCTTAATGGTGTCATTTCAAATTCTCTTTGGGTTTTTATTCATGCCTACCTCTTTGGATTGGTGAGACTGGTGTGCATATATACTCAGATTCTGCAGTTTTTCTCTTTAACATTTTACTTTTTTTTTTTTTTGAGTCAGAGTCTTGCTCTGTTGCTCAGGCTGGAGCGAAGTGGTACAATCTCAGCTGACTGCAACCTCTGCCTCCTGGGTTCAAGAGATTCTCATGCCTCAGCCTCCTGAGTAGCTGGGACTACAGGCATATACCACCACACCTGGCTAGTTTTTGTACTTTTAGTAGAGATGTTTTGCCATCATGGCCAGGCTGGTCTCGAACTCTGGGCCTCAAGTTGTCCACCCGCTCAACCTCTTAAAGTGCTGGGATTTACAGGTGTGAGCCACCACACCTGGCCTAACATTTTACTTAGAAATCCGTACATGTTGGCAGTCTGTATGCATGCCTACTTCTAATGTTGAATGGCTAACATTAGTTCCTGTGGATAGAGTTTGCCTAGTCATTCTTATGCTACTGGGCATGTGGATTTTTCTAACTTATTTATTTTAGAGCAGGATAATCATGTTTAGACTAATCCTTCCCCTGTTTTTGGTTACTTCGAATAGATCCCCAAAGGCGATTGTTACATGGTAAAGGGTGAGAATGGTTTCATGGTATTATAACGTAATTTGATTGCTCTTCAGAGGGAATAACTATTTATGGTGCCACCAGCAAGGTACACGGACCTTTCTGCACTATTTTAGACACTTAGGGGATTGCAGTTGCATCTTATGTTTTTTTCATATATATATATATATATGAATACCTTCAAGTGTTCTGGCTGGGCTTGTTGGCTGATACCTGCAATCCCAGCACTTTGGGAAGCCGACGTGGGCAAATTACTTGAGGTCAGGAGTTTGAGACCAGCTTAGCCAATATGGTGAAACCCCATCTCTATTACAAATACAAAAATCAGCCAGGCCAAATTGCTTAAACCTGGGGGCAGAGGTTGCAGTGTGCCGAGATCAGGCCACTGCACTCCAGCTTGGGCTGGAGTGAGGCTCCATCTCAAAAAAAGAATACTTACAAGTTTTCTACCGTCACCTTCTTTGTTTATTGGTTGCGCATGTTTCTGTCAGTGAATCACAGTCTATGAATCTGTTTGTGAATCCCTGTGTCAAACCCTGTGTACCCATTCTCTACCTGTGGCTCAGTCAGTTTCTGGAGAAAGGTTAGAGAATGATCTTGTGGCAGTCAAGACCTTTTCTCCAATAGGCACAATGTAGTTAATTGTGATTCTGTTCTAGGTTTCCTGTGGCCTACTGTGAGGGTTAATTTTCTGCATCAGCTTGACTGGGCTAAGGGATGCTCAGATGGCTGGTGAAATGATTGTGTTTGTGAGGGCGTTTCCAGAAGAGATTCGCTTTTGAATCAGAAAACTGAACAAAGATTTCCCTCAGCAGTGAGGGGGCATCCACCGAACTATCAGGGCCCAGAGTGAAGAAAAAGACAGAGGAAGGGTGAATCTGATCTTTCTGACTGGGACCTCCATCTCCGCCTGTCCTAGGACATTCGCATTCCTGGTTCTCTGGCCTTCAGACTTGATCAGGGACTAACACCATCGCCTCCCACCCCACCTTTCTTCAGAGGCCTTTAGACTCACACTGAATGAGACCACCGGCTTTCCTGCTTCTCTATCCTGCAGTCGGCTGATCATGGACTTCGCTCCAAAATTGTGTGAGCTAATTCCCGTAAGAGATACGTAAATTTATGAATAAACAGACAGATTTCCTGTGGGCTTATCTCAGTGGTGCCACTTCAAACTTTGAAGAACCCTGACTAGTACACATAGCAAAAACAAACCAACAAATAAAACACAAATGGGTCAGCATCATCAATAAGTTAAAAAAAGATCAAACACAGGCTGGGAGTGGTGGCTTATGCCTGTAATCCTAGCACTTTGGGAGGCCAAGGTGGGCAGATCACCTGAGGTCAGGAGTTCAAGACCAGATGGTGAAACCACATCTTAAAAAAAAGGAAAAAAAGAAAATCAAACACAAGATAAAATGCCACAGCATATCTACTACCTGGGGCTCTTTCTATATGGAAAGCACTGTCTGAGATGCCTTGTAGTAAAACTTCAAGGAGATTTTGAGGGAAGACAACCTCTTTTCTCCTGGTAAACGGTGTTCATAGTCATTATTTTAAAGGCTGTAAAGATCAAAACATCTGTTTGCACATGTTGCTGATTCATTTTGGGTGAGGCTCTCTGGCAGGCTTGGAAAGGTGGGTGAACAGGGGGAAGGGGCTGCCTCTGTGGTGACTAGCATCACTCATATCCATGTCTGTGGCAGTCATCAGGTGCTTATTATGTATTTGTCATTTGGCCACCCCTATGGGGGTGTTAAATGCAGGGAGGGTCTACTCAAGCCGTTACAAGTTGGCAGTGACTTGTAGCAACTTTCTGCACACGCTTCTCAGTCAGGGTGGATACCTTTTGAAAATAAGTTCCGTTCATCCTGCCTAGCCTTGCTCCTGCAGCTCTAGAATAATTACCCCCATGGTGCTGGGCTAGGCTGCCTGGCTCTGGAACAGCGTGCTCAGAGCTGCAGGGGAGGCCTGCTGTCTGACTGGCAGAGAGAGTCCCACCACTCCCTACCCTGTGCCCTGGAAGACCAGGCTGCCCAGCCTGTCCACCTAGTAGACTGTTTCCTTGCCCAGTTCTCCTTCTCTCATTTCTGATGTGTAACTTGATGCCTCCAGGGACTACCCCAGCTGAGACAGTGTCTAGGTCCTCCCTTCTGCCAGCTGGTGTCCAGGGAAGTGGGTCCTGTGGCCTCTTTCCTGCCAGCTAGAATTTCGACAGCCTTGCTTCTCCCACTGCAGCTTTTGACAAAGTGCTGGATCGTAGAGTGGCATTTCTTAACCTCAGCCATACGGAGATTTGGAGGGCAGAATTCTTTGTTGTGGGGTGCTGTCCTGAGCATTGCAGGGTTCTCAGCATCCTACCCAGCCTCTACCCACCAGATGCCATGGGCACTTCCTAATGTTTACAATGAACGAAGTCTCCAGACAAAGCTACGTGAGGGGAGGATCGATTCAAGATGGCCGACCACTAACAGCTCAGGATTGTAGCTCCCAGTGAAAGCTCAGAGAACGAGACGACGCCACATCTTTAGACGAATTTTCGTCACTCACCGATTAGCCGATTCCCAGTGGAGGAGCCCCACGGGTCGCCAGCGCGACTCTTGTGGCCGCCGCAGCGGTTTTGCCAGCGTCTCGGTGCAGCAGCTCTTCACGCAGAGCCAACGGGACTGCTTCCCCTACTGACGGGAGTTTGGAGCTCCGGGAAGTCAGAGCCGCTTGTTGCGGACTCAAGAGGGAAGCCAGACCAGAGATTCCCGGGCAGAAGAGCACCATCAGTCTTATCGCTGCTATTTAGGCTGCCACAGTGGGTGGCTCGGATCCCAGCACTGGGAATCAGTAAGTCGGACGTCGACTCAGAAAACTAATTAGAAAGGCGGTTCATCTATAATGAAGGGAAAAAAACAGCCTAAGAAGGCCGAGTATACTCAAAATCAGAACCCATCAGCAACGGAACAAGCCCTGATGGAAAAGGACTCATCAGCAACCGAACAAGCCCTGATGGAAAAGGACTCATCAGTAACGGAACAAGCCCTGATGGAAAAGGACTGTGTTCCATTATCTGAAGTAGGCTTTAAAAGGTGGATGATAAGAAACTTCTGGGAGTTAAAGGAACTTGTTCTAACCCAATGTAAAGAAACTAAGAACTTGGAAAAAAGGTTCGATGAAATGTTGAAAAGAATAGACAATATAGAGAGGAATACAAATGAACTTATGGAGTTGAAAAATACAACACGAGAACTCAGTGAAATATGGACAAGCTTAAACAGCCGAATGGATCAAGCAGAAGAAAGGGTATTAGAGGTCGAAGACCAACTTAATGAAACAAAACGACAAGACAAGAATAGAGAAAAAAGGATAAAAAGGAATGAGCAAAGTCTCCAAGCAATATGGGACTATGTGAAAAGACCTAATATACGCTTGATTGGTGTACCTGAATGTGACGGAGAGAATGAATTCAAGCTGGAAAATACTCTCCAGGACATTATCCAGGAAAATTTTCCTAATTTAGCAAAGCAGGACACTATTCAACCCCAGGCAATACAGAGAACACCACAAAGATATTCCTCAAGAAGACCAACCCCAAGGCACATAATCGTTAGATTCACCAAGATCGAAACGAAGGAGAAAATATTAAGGGCAGCCAGAGAGAAAGATCAAGTTACCCATAAAGGTAAGCCTATTAGGCTTACAGCAGATCTCTCAACGGAAACCCTACAAGCTAGAAGAGAGTGGGGGCCAATATTCAATATACTTAAAGAACAAAACTTTCAGCCCAGAATTTCATATCCTGCCAATTTAAGCTTTACATTTGTAGGAAAAATAAAATCTTTTAGGAACAAGCAAGTACTCAGAGATTTTATTACCACCAGGCCTGCTTTACAAGAACTTCTAAAAGAAGCATTATACACAGAAAGGAACAACCAGTATGATCCTTTCTAAAAATACACCAAAAAGTAAAGAGCATTAACATAAAGAAGAATTTTTATCAACAAAAGGACAAAATAGCCAGTTAATATCAAATGGCAGTAACCCTAAAGTTAAATCAACCAAATCTCCCAATCAAAAGATACAGACAAAATCCAACGGTATATCCAAAGATATACATAGACTCAAAATAAAGGGTTGGAAAAAAAAAAACGTACCAACCAAATGGAGAGCAAAAATAAATAAATAAAAAGCAGGAGTTGCAATTTTCACATTTGACAAAATAGAGTTCAAAGCTATAAGGATACAAGGGTAAAAGGATTAATGTAACAATAAGAGATCTTAACACCCAGATACATAAGACACATAGTGAGATTTAGATTCAACGAGACAACAAATTGATAACGATATCCAGGATTTGAACTCAGAGCCAGAACAAATAAACACAATAGAGGTCTCCATTTTAAACACATAAAATATGCATTAACCACTTTAAACACTCAAAATATTGATCGGCCATTATTGAAACCCATTTTAGGAATGAAGTAATATTCCTTTTTCCCTCTTTTTCTTTTTTTCCCCTTCTTTTTCTCTTTTTCCCTAAAAAAAAAAAAAAAAAAAAAAAAAAAAGCTACGTGAGGGGCAAAATCACCTTCACGTGAAGACCGGTAGTGTGCTGGGTGGATACTACCATTAAAAAAAAAAAAAGAATAAAAAATTATAATGGAACTCATGCAGTGAAGGTAAGTCCTTTTGGATGGAACATTAAGTCAGTCAGTATTATTAATATTTATTAATAATGCAAGTTTATGTATATGTATTTTTTTTTTACCTTTTATTTTGATCTAGTGTCAGAGTTTGAGAAATTTGTAGAAAGAGTAGACATGACTCTGATTATACCCCAGATAGTAACATTTCCACAGGGGCTTTCTGCCCTGCAGTCTCCTCTGCCTCTCCTTCTCCTGCCCCAGCCTGTCTGTCTCTTTCTCTCCCCCAGCAAGCTCTCTATGAGCACAACACCAATTATAAGAAAAATACCATTTTCTTTTCTCTGAGGTGGCATTCCTGACTTTTGGATTCAGGCTGGTGAGTGAGAGTGATTTATAATCATCCTTGCCTGTGTTGTCTTTCCCATGTTAGGTCATGTCTGTAGTTTATGATAATCTGTGTCATCCATGACATTTTCAAAAGCTTAGAAAACATATCCAACCCAACCCTGAGGATCAAATGCCTTTTCACGTTATTTTTCTTTTTTTTTTTTTTGAGACGGAGTTTTGCTGTTGTTACCCAGACTGGAGTGCAATGGCACGATCTCAGCTCACCACAACCTCCGCCTCCTGGGTTCAAGCAATTTTCCTGCCTCAGCCTCCTGAGTAGCTGGGACTACAGGCGCGTACCACCATGCCCAGCTAATTTTTTGTATTTTTAGTAGAGACGGGGTTTCACCATGTTGACCAGGATGGTCTCGATCTCTTGACCTTGTGATCCACCCGCCTCAGCCTCCCAAAGTGCTGGGATTACAGGCTTGAGCTACTGCGCCTGGCCTCGTGTTATTTTTCTATATCACACTTTGATGACTTCATTCAGAATCTTTATCTCTTCACGTGTTTTCTTTGGCCCGTTTGTGTTCCTTTCACTTGGTGGTAACATCAATTAACACATAGTTTAGAAAAAATGTTTCCCCAATTTAAAAAATTATTTGTACTAATCTTTTTTCTTAGTTCTGATTTGTATTAACTTGTAATTTTGTTTTTTGGTTTTGTTGGTGTACCACTGCTCCGTTAGTTAGCTAACTTTTAAGAGAATAGACTATTTCATATAACAAGCAACTTGGTTAAAGTTTTCCTAAGGTAAAATATTGAAGATACTGTTTCCACTTTTCGATCTCCAATTTTGTTCCTGTTCTACTTTCGTGAAATTCTAGTTTATTTGCCTTATTCTTGCGCATCACAGGCAAGTTGGACTGGCAGAGACAGTCCCGCCACTCCCTACCCTGTGTCCTGGAAGACCAGGCTGCGCAGTTTTCTCAATTCAAATTTGGTAGCACCTTGCAAATGATGATTTTTATTTTCTTCTTTTCAGATTGAAGAATGGATTCTTTATATTTTGGATTTCCTAAGTTTATCCAAATAGTATTTAAGCGAACTTTAAAAATATTTCCACGAAGTAGGATACATTTTATTTTGTCTGTGTTCATTTCTAATAGATTGGTTTTTAAAATTTTGACAATATTTTATGTAGATTTTCTGTTAATTTGCCTCGAGAATGTAAGAATGTTGGCAGAAGAGACAAAAGGAATTATGAAATCCAGTCCAGAGGTCCCATTACAGGACCTTGGTCAAATGGGACTCAGTGCATTTTGATTGCCTGGCACAGTGTTGTTTTAAAAATTAGCACTGGTCCACATTGTGCAGTTCCAACAGCACATATAAACCCAGAAGACCTGGCCCTATCAGGACTGAGTTTCTGTGTGGGGACAACTCGCTACAACCCCTCCCTTCAGAAGACTTCCAGCTTCTCTCATCCCGGCTACTCCCAATCCTGGTCCACAGACCCACTCCCTCTGCCGGTGTGATCCTCGTGGCCACTGTGGCGCCCGCTTTGGAGTGCCTGCTGGTCCATCCTTCCTGCCTTCTGCAGAGCTGTTCTCCTCCTTCTGAAGGGCCTGGGCCCTGTCTTCCTGGCCCCTCAGGGTCCTTGCAACAGCAGACACTGCTTCCCTCTGCTGCACTCAACCCTTCTCTCACTCGACTGCCTTTCAGTGTGCAAAAACCCAAAGATGTGTCCCATATTTTCAAAATCTCTCCCTTGAAGTTCCCACCTGATATGTAGCAAAGTACAGTGGGAGATGGGTGCAGTACAGTGTCCTCGGTTTTAGTCATAGTGCCCGAAATGTGGTAGGATCTCAACAACTGTCGTTTCAATAAAGAAATGACCAAATACCTGAATACTCATGTAACAGTACCAGCTTTACACCTTTCAACATTATCATTCTCATGAATGTTAGCTTTCTTAAAAAATCATTTTATTTTCTGGCTGGGTGCAGTGGCTCATGCCTGTAATCCCAGCACTTTGGGAGGCCAAGGAGGGTGGATCACCTGAGGTCAGGAGTTTGAGACCAGACTGACCAACATGGTGAAACTCCATCTCAAAAAAAAAATTTTTTTTTTCAATTAGATCTAGACATTTTATCTTTCACAGCTCAAGATGGTAAACTCAGAATCATAAACTCTTAATGCATAATGAGAAATATAACGATTCCTAGGGCCAGGCACTTGCATCTGTGCTGGTGCTACTGCCTTGCTGCAGGAAAATCTACATAGGACTTCACTTTGAGGCCAAAACTGCTTTCTAAACATGGATACCTACCAGGTATCTGAGCTGGGAGTACTGCCCAGGTCTAGATGGGTAGGGAGTGTTTGCAGCAAGGACTGTGCCTTGCCAGCCTCAGTGACACAGTGTCCGAGTGCCCCAACTTAGCAGACACCTGCTGACTACCTGACTTCTGCGGCCTCATAGGGATGTGATGAAGTCTCCCTGTGCTCCTCAACCCCAATCCACATATTTTCCATGTGGTTTGAAATTTTTTTGGTATACTGGGTTCATCCTCTGCAGTCCTAACAATGTTTTAGCTAATTTCAAAAAAAAAAAATTACTTTTTTGCAATGCAATAACATTGTCCTTTACATTGTAAAACGATTTCTCCTTAAAGCTCTGTCATCTGTTTTCATATATCCATTATTATTTGTAATATCCTTTAAACAAAGCAAAATCAACCCCAAGTCAGTTCACTGCACAGCTCTTGAAATAGTTTTCTTTCTACCTTGAAAGAAGGAAGTTGGCATGTTGGACATTGTTCTTGTGGCGGTTGTACCATGGGTCACATATCACAGCGTGACTTCAAAGTCCACTGGAGCCACCCTCTCATACTGAAGAACACACATGGGTCAGGAACCAGCTCCAGGTCCAGAATGGTTGCTCTGGAGAGGGGAGGGTCCCCACCCTGCCTGTGGTCCTGTGGGGAGACCTCAGGCTCCTCTCTGGCCACCATCCTCTGACCTCCCTCTTCAGCAGGAAGGGTTCTGCCCTCTCTGAGGACAGGTTCTATGGCAGGCCAGATCTCACGAACACAGGCTTTCATAACAACTGTTTCAGTACTGACTGAGTGATTAAATAGTAAAAGCTTAAAAAAAAAAAAAAAAAGCCAGGCCTTTATACAAAGGCTGGAATGTAACAAACAGTCACCAAGAGTTTGCCTAGGCCTTTCCTGGGCCTTAAAGCACGACAAAGTAATGAAGAAATTCTTGACACATTTAGGATTTAACAAGCTTCATGGTGGGCTTGAAGAAACTCCCCGGGCCTCCACAAACAAATTGACTGGGCTTCTGAAGGAACTCCCCAAACCTTCGTGATTTAGCAGGAGACAAGATAAGGGTAATCAACCCCCGCCCCTGGACCCATTTAGACTAAGTAAATAGAAGGAGGCGCCAGAGGAAAGTCTTCAGGACTCAGACCTTAGTGATAGATTAAAAGAAGTTAATCACTGATGTCTTTAGATGAATGCACACTTACATGTAGACACATGGCTTAGAAGGTAGATAAGCTCTGGAAACCTTTGTAATTCTGAGTTGGTCTGGCGGTAATTTCCAGGCCTTCTCCCTATAACCGGTTGCAGAAATAAAAACTCTCCCCAGCTCATTTGCATCTCGTTATTGGGCCGAGAGAAACAGCAGCTCGACCCTCAGTTTCGTGGGGAAAGAGTCCTTCAGCCTCCCTCGCCTTTCCTCTGTGGCCACTGCACTCACTGTTAGGCTGTGCGGTCTATGTGAGGCTCACCTAGCGGACTGGCTGGACATTTCTAGGGGGCACCTAAGATACCTCACCTCCTTGCTGGGTCTGATCCTTGGATTTAGATTCATAAATTTTGCCAAAATACGAAGTGGCTAATTTACGCAGTACTTGGTCAGATGACCCAAGGACTCAGTACCCAAGGGCCCCTAAAAGCACACACACAGACCACATTTCCTTTCCTCTGGCCCATTTCCTGGGGTGCTCTGACCTCGCTCCCAGAACCTTTGGAGCTGGCAGGCGGGAGGGGGTCTTACTGATCCCAGCCCCGGGCGCGCGCTCCGGAGCCTCCAGAAGGGCGCGTTTGGGGGCGGGGCGGGGTCGCAGCAAGGCCGGTCTCCTTTCTCCGGAGTAAAAGTCTGACTCCGGCGTCGGCGTCGCTTGAGGCCTGTTTGCAGAACTCGCACAAACCAGCACCATGCCCATGACACTGGGGTACTGGGACCTCCGCGGGGTGAGCGAGGGTCCTCTAGGCGGCGGGACGAGGGCGCGGGGGAGGGAAGGCGGAGCAGCTGCGGGACCGGCTCTAGGGACAGTTCCTCCTCAGGCACTGCGCCCCTCGAAGGGCCTCTGCATGACGCAGTGTGTGTGTTTGGGGGTGGGGGCGGGTAGAGGAGGCCACGGGTGCCTGCAGTGTAGACTGGCGGCTCCCCCGGTGCAGAGAGAGTCACCAAGTCAGGGACCCTCCATCTCTGATCCGAGCCGCGGGCCATCTCTTCCAGTTGGCCCACGCCATCCGCCTGCTCCTGGAATACACAGACTCAAGCTACGAGGAAAAGAAGTACACGATGGGGGACGGTAAGGGCACCCTCTTGCCCGGGCCCTGCCCACTCACGTTGAGTTGGCGCCAAGCAACCCATGATGGCCACCTGTGGCTTTGCAAGGCTGGACTCTGGGGCCGGATGCTGGTGCGGGAAGCTGGGCCCCCGGTCTGGGTAACTGGGGTGGGTGTCCCTCAGGGCTGGCCTAAAGCCTGGAAGCCTTAGTCGTGTGGGGTCCAGAGCCCTCACCGGGATTCTTTCTCCCTGAACCCTGGGACGTGGGACTGAGTGGTCAGATTCTAGATCCACCAGTCTCAGGGGTCTTGCCACTGGCTCCTTGGGAGGGCCCTGGGGAAGGTGGGCTGGGCTCCCGGGAGGTTTGTTTTCACTTCCTCTTCCCACCGCAGCTCCTGACTATGACAGAAGCCAGTGGCTGAAGGAAAAATTCAAGTTGGGCCTGGACTTTCCCAATGTAGGTGCAGGGGAAGGGGCGGTTTTGGGGCAAAGTGCAGCGTGTCTCTGACTGCATCTCCTCTCCCCAGCTTAGAGGTGTTAGGGTCAGGAGTCTCCTGCCCAGTTCCTCTCATTCCTGGCTGCCTGCACAACGCTTCCATGCTATTCCGTGTCCCAGCTCATTCGTCCATATGACAGTATTCCTATTTCGGCCTGTCATGAGCAGGCACAGTGAGTGCCCGGTCTCCTGTGTGCCCTTGCTTATGGGAAGGGGATGCTGGGGAGGCTGCTGGCCCAACTGAGCTTCCCTGGTTTCCCCTCCATCCAGCTGCCTTACTTGATTGATGGGGCTCACAAGATCACCCAGAGCAACGCCATCCTGCGCTACATTGCCCGCAAACACAGCCTGTGTGAGTGCAGGAGGCTGCAGGGTGTGGGGGGACGGTGGCCTCCTCCTGGGCTTGTCTGGGGTGCGATGCTGAGAGTGAGTCTGTGTTTTGTGGGTGGCAGGTGGGGAGACAGAAGAGGAGAAGATTCGTGTGGACATTTTGGAGAACCAGACCATGGACACTCGGATGCAGCTGGCCATGCTCTGCTACAACCCAGAATTTGTGAGGATTCGGGGCCAGGACTCTTGCCTTCCTACACACAATGGTCTTTTCTTGTTTTAAGTTCTTGAGTACCACTCATCCTCCAAGTGGTTTCCTGTACTATTAGCAGTTACTCTCACAACTCCAATGCCATGTCAACAGAAGCAGAGGCAATTCCCACCAATCTTAGGACACGATCCAGGTATCCCAAGGTAGAAACTCAATTCCTGGACTGTAAAGTTCGTGTTCAGCATCTTCTTCACGGCCTCTGGCCTGTGTCACGGGTCATTTCTCTCAGCCGGTTCACATCACCTTCCCGCTCCTAGAATATGCAGACTCAAGTACAGGACCGAGGAATGTAATGGCACCCTGGAATTGTGTCTTCTCCGACTTGCATTTTCATAACAGACAGCTCAGAGGTAGCCGGAGGGCCTTCATTCCTCTCCCTCCTTCCTTTCAACCTGAACTTTTCATCTCTCCGGAAACGATTCAATGTCCATTGTATTCTTCTGCCTCCCCATTAGGAGGAACTTTCTTCTTTCCCTGAGCTCCTTTTGTACTTTGCATCCTGGATTCTGCTGGTGTCTGGGTCCAGAGACTGCCAGGTGCTCAGGTGCTCCTGAGGCTGCCCAGAGGCTGTTTGTTGGGAGGTCAGTGAGGACAGATTCAAGGACAGTGTCACATTCCTCTCTGCCTTCCCCTCACTTCAGATGGGGTCTGGCACCCAGTTGGAATCTAATAAATGCTGATATATTCAACTGAAGCCTGGCACTGACCCAGTTCCAGTTGTGGGGAAGATGGCTGCCTGCCTGTGGCCAACTGGGGCCACACACAGCCCTGGGGAGGCCACGTCTGTGCAGGGAGCTTGTGTCTGAGGGTGGTGACAGCTGTTTTCTTCCTCAGGAGAAACTGAAGCCAAAGTACTTGGAGGAACTCCCTGAAAAGTTAAAGCTCTACTCCCAGTTTCTGGGGAAGCGACCATGGTTTGCAGGAGACAAGGTACCCGAGGAGTGCAATGGGGAGTGAGATTTCTTTTACTTCATGTGTTATGGAGGGTCCAGCCCACACATTCTTGGCCTTCTGCAGATAACCTTTGTGGATTTCCTCGCCTATGACGTTCTTGACCAGAACCGTATATTTGAGCCCAGCTGCCTGGACGCTTTCCCAAACCTGAAGGACTTCATGTCCCGATTCGAGGTGATGCCCCGTGTTCCTTTCTCTGCTTCGAGATGCTTTCCCAGTCCTGGAGCTACACAGAGAATAACTCGCATTTGTTGAGTGCTGGCTTCATGCCACGAACCGTGACTAGCACATTATACCTATTGTGTCGAAGTTGAACTTTGCAACATTCCTACAGGGTGACAGAATTATCTCACCCATTTTAGAGATAAAGACATAGAGAATGAGAGGCTCAGTCCTTTGCTGAGGGTCCCAGAGCCAGTGGAGGCTGTGCTGGGCTCCCTGTGAGCCTCTGGATCTATGGGTGGCAGTCACAGCTCTTCCTTTTGTGAGAAAAGAAAAAGCCTCAGGCCTCGTCCAGCCTGGGATTCACAGCCCAGGACACTCTGGAAGGGGCAGAGCTCTTCAGGAGCGTGGATGCAGCTGGCAATAGTAGGACTGGGACACGGTAGCATCGATGTTGAGTACTAAACCCACAGGCAGTATTCATAGCTACCCCCAGAAGCTTTGCATGAATTGACCCCCATGTGGGGAATCCTGAGAGCCAGGGCTGTGGCTGTAGCTGGATGAGGTACATATGTGGGTGCCCCTGTTGAAGGAGTTTATGTTGAAGTGCTCTGCGCTGGGGCATTCTCCTTCCCTACCTCTCTTCCTCTCCTCTTTCCCTCCAGTGTTCCAAGTGTCCCCCTGTGAGATGGGGAGCACACTGATTTTAACTCCTCTTCACTGACCTTCTCCTCTGCATGAGGCAGGGTGAGAGGCACAGTGGGAGATGCATAGAGGACCGCCCCATCCTGGAAGTGAGAGCAGGGAGAGGCCTGCAGGCAGAGCAGCCTGTGAGGTGTGTGTGGCACCATCTGAGTACCTGGCCCGGGGCCTGCCCCTTACTCATGAGGAACCATCTCTCACCCTTGCCGATCTTGTTTGAGATCAGCAAATCCTACTTTAGTATAGATTTGGGAATTTGAGGCATTAGTGTAACAGGTTTTTCAGCCTAGAATCTGTTTTCTTTTCCCACTCGCCATCAAGAGATCCAGTTACTCAGCTAGTTCCCATCAGCTCTGGCTCTGGTCCAGGCTGAGTGGCTCTGGGGTTACATAAGAGGTGGTGGGAGGGGAGGAGAGCCAAGGGCTGCAGCATATGGTTCACCTGGGCTTGGCCTTTTGGGAACAGGCAGCCCTGGATCTCTTAGAATCCTTAGAAATTACATGGTCATTCAGTCTTGAGAAGATCATGCAGAGCACACCTGAGTGTCTTGCAGCCTGGCGTGTGGTAGTGGGAGATGAGGTGGGTTGGGGCACAGTGGTATTTAGCTCAGGTATCAGGTGGGGAGGTTTGGACTTCCTGCTTTAAAAGGAATGATAAGAGCCTGCTCTGGCCTCACATTCCCAAATCTGTACTAAAGTAGGATTTGCTGATCTCAAACAAGATCAGCACGGGTGAGGGATGGTTCCTAGTGAGTGAGGGGCAGGCCCCCGTCCTCAGGTGGTGCCACACACACCTCATAGGCTGCTCTGCCTGCAGGCCTCTCCCTGCTCTCACTTCCAGGATGGGGCGGTCCTCTATGCCTCTCCCACTGTGCCTCTCATCCTGCCTCAAGCAGAGGAGAAGGTCAGTGAAGAGGAGTTAAAATCAGTGTGCTCCCCATCTCACAGGGGGACACTTGGAACACTGGAGGGAAAGAGGAGACGAAGAGAGGTAGGGAAGGAGAGTGCCCCAGCGCAGAGCACTTCAACATAAACTCCTTCAACAGGGGCACCCACATATGTACCTCATCCAGCTACAGCCACAGCCCTGGCTCTCAGGATTCCCCACATGGGGGTCAATTCATGCAAAGCTTCTGGGGGTAGCTATGAATACTGCCTGTGGGTTTAGTACTCAACATCAATGCTACCGTGTCCCAGTCCTACTATTGCCAGCTGCATCCATGCTCCTGAAGAGCTCTGCCCCTTCCAGAGTGTCCTGGGCTGTGAATCCCAGGCTGGAGGAGGCCTGAGGCTTTTTCTTTTCTCACAAAAGGAAGAGCTGTGACTGCCGCCCATAGATCCAGAGGCTCACAGGGAGCCCAGCGCAGCCTCATGGCTCTGGGACCCTGAGCAGAGGACTGAGTCTCTCATTCTCAGTGTCTTTATCTCTAAAATGGGTACCCAGCCTGGGGCCTGCCCCTGACTCTCAGGAAGCATCCCTCACCCGTGCCAAACTTGTTTGAGAGCAGCAAATTCTACCTTTAGTACAGACTTGGGAATTTGCGGCATTAATCCCACAGGTTTATGAGCCTAGAATCTATTTCCCTTTCCCACTTTGGGTCAAGAGATCTGCTTGCTCAGCTAGTTCCCATTAGTTCTGGTTCTGGTCCAGGCTGAGCAGCCTTGGGGTTATGTAAGAGGTGGTGGGAGGGAAGGAGTGGGGGACAGCCAAGCGCTGGGGCCTTGGTCTGACAGGCCCTGGCCCTAGCCCTTTGGGAGGAGGGAGCCTTGGATCTTTTTGAATTATTTAGAAGTTACGTGGTCATTTAATTCTCGTAAGCTTGTGTGCAGTGAACCCGAGTGTCATGCAGCCTGGCTTTCAGTAGCAGGTCTGGAGACAGGAACACAGGAAGATTTAGCTCAGGTACCAAGTGGAAAAGTTTGCACTATGCTTAAAGGGGAATGATTAGAGCCTGGTCTGGCCTTTCTTTTGCTTGTTTACCCTTGCCCTATCTAGTTTCATCCAGGTTTTGCTAAGTCATTGGGTGAGATCTGGGCTCTTTTCCTGGCTGCACAGGTGTGTCCTGAGCCCCTTTGTTCTGCTGGAGGTACTTTCTGTGTGTGCAGTCTTGGGCAAGCCAAGAACCTCCCTGTGAAAAAGGAGAATGTCTGTGCAGACAAGGAGTGACAGAATCTGGCATGGGGTGTGGCCGGGTGGAAGAGGAGCAGAATTTGGCAAAAACATGTTAGAACTGAAGACAGAACCAGACTATATTCCAGCCCCATCCCACTTACTTGAGTGTGAGGAAGTTGCCGAACTTCTGTTTCCTGCTTGAGAAATGGTGAGAATAGAACCGACCTTGGAGAGTAGTTGTGGATGTTCTAAGCTTGTGTTGTAATTTCTCTTGGATATAGAGCACCCAGAACAGTGTGGAACCTTTGTAAGTGGTAGGTGTTATTATGGTATAACATTAGTTTAAGGAGAGTGGAAGAGTTAATTAGAAGAGGTGGGGTCCCTAAGAGACCGTGTGATGCTCCAGCACTTGAGCTCACGTGGAAATGCTGTGGCCAGGGCCTGACCTGCTGTGCCTGCCGCAGGGCTGCTCTGGCCCTCCTAGACAGCAGACTGCACTCTGGCCCCTTCTTCCCGCCCTCAGGGTTTGAAGAAGATCTCTGCCTACATGAAGTCCAGCAGATTCGTCCCAGGTCTTTTGTTTGGAAAATCAGCTACATGGAACAGCAAATAAGGCCCTGGGTTACCAGAAGATGGGAGGGAGGAGTTTCTGCTGCCTGGGCAGAATGCTGGAGAACAGCCTGACTCCCTCAACCAGACTTCTTCCTTTTTCCTTCTTTCTACTGTCTTCTCTTCCCCAAGGTTTCACTGTCTTCCTTTCTTCTAACACGATTCCTCCCTGCATTGAGGCTCTTTAAAGCTTCAGCTCCTCTCTCTCCTCCACCAAAGTCCCCCTCCTAACATCTCCCTTTTCCTGCACAAATGCCAACCTGACTACCTTTCCTATCAGTGCTTGTCTCTTCCTTGAGAAGCCAGACTGATCCCTGAGCTCCCCAGCACTGTCCTCAAAGACCATCTACATGCCCTGCTCCCTTTGCTCGGTCTCTATGCCCAGCCCTGTGTGATGTCCAATAAAGCCTTAACCGTGCCTGATTTGTCTTATCTTATTCCCTGAGTCTCCCTGGACTCAGGACTGTGTTTGAATTGTGGGTGTTTTTTTTTTGTCTTCTGTTGTCCACAGCCAGAGCTTAGTGGATGGGTTTCTGTGCCTGTGTGTGTGTGTGTGTGTGTGTTGGGGGTGGTGGTCCCTCAGGTTCATAAGTTTCCTTGGTCATTTCTGCCCCCTAGCCACATCCCTTTGTTCCTCACTGTGGAGATAACTATAGAAACGTACTCCTCTGTGCCAAGTTTCTCCCTCATTCAGCCTCCTGTAGGCCATCTAGAATTGGCATGGTTCGAAGAGGAGCTAGGCTGATGGGGAACGGACTGAGCAGCTCCCAGGTGGACTGCCTTCTTTCACCCTGTCCTGATGCCTTCCCTGATCTAGATATCCTTCACATGACACTTCTCAATAAAACACATCCCACTGTATTGTAATTGTGGTACTTATTTTTCACCCAAACTCAATCATAAATTTATTGAAGAGAGAAGCTATATCTTATTTAACTTTTTACCTCTAGTAGTATCAATCACAGTTCCTGAAATATAGTAAACGTTTAATAAATGTGGAAATTTGAAAGAATTCTCTCTAGGGAAGAGTCTGCCAATCTGTACAGTCATTATTGGGATTTAGGGCTTTGGATATAGTTGTCTTAACCAGTGAAAATACAGGATTACATTCAGAACATTTTACATGTACAGGTCTCAGAGAATGAGCCAGTAGCTCTCTCTAACTTCAACATTTAATAGCTGCTAGCTCTCCTTCGAATAGCTTGACCTGAGATGGTTTTTTGGGCCACATGGTACCAATCTGTGTGGTCAGCAGGTGTTGCAAGTATTTTATATTATGTCATATGCAAAGGAGCAGGAGTCATTGGATAACCATCTGATGAGCAGGTTCCTCAGTGGCTGGATAGTGGAGTTGGGCCTTAGTAAGGCCCAGCCTTGAGGTAGCCCAGACAGGAAGATTTTGAGGAGAGTCTTGTGGGGCTGTTGTTCAGATCATCACTTCCTGCAGTTAAATAAAAAGGGAGCAGTATGTGTAATGTTAAAGGTCATTAAGGAGTAAATGACTAATTTGCCAGGCACAGTGGCTCCCGCCTGTAATAAACCCCAGCACTTTGGGAAGCCCACACTGGTAGATTGCTTGAGTTCTGGACTGTGACCAGCCTGGGCCATGTGGCAAAACCCCATCTCTAAAAAAATACAAAAATTAGCTGGGTATGGTGGCGCTTGCCCAGTTACTCAGAAGGCTGAGGTGGGAGGATCCCTTGGCCCCAGAAAGTCCAGGCTGCTGTAAGCCGAGATCACACGACTGCACTCCAGCCTGGGTGACAGTGACACCCTGCCTCAAAATAAATAAATAAATAAGTAGGAGACGATTCAAGATGGCCGACCACTAACAGCTCAGGATTGTAGCTCCCAGTGAAAGCTCAGAGAACGAGACGACGCCACATCTTTAGACGAATTTTCGTCACTCACCGATTAGCCGATTCCCAGTGGAGGAGCCCCACGGGTCGCCAGCGTGACTCTTGTGGCCGCCGCAGCGGTTTTGCCGGCGTCTCGGCGCAGCAGCTCTTCACGCAGAGCCAACGGGACTGCTTCCCCTACTGACCAGAGTTTGGAGCTCGGAGAAGTCAGAGCCGCTTGTTGCGGACTCGAGAGGGAAGCCAGACCAGAGATTCCCGGGCAGAAGAGCACCATCAGTCTTACTGCTGCTATTTAGGCTGCCACAGTGGGTGGCTCGGATCCCAGCACTGGGAATCAGTAAGTCGGACGTTGACTCGGAAAACTAATTAGAAAGGCGGTTCATCTACAATGAAGGGAAAAAAACAGCCTAAGAAGGCCGAGTATACTCAAAATCAGAACCCATCAGCAACGGAACAAGCCCTGATGGAAAAGGACTCATCAGCAACGGAACAAGCCCAGATGGAAAAGGACTCATCAGTAACGGAACAAGCCCTGATGGAAAAGGACTGTGTTCCATTATCTGAAGTAGGCTTTAAAAGGTGGATGATAAGGAACTTCTGGGAGTTAAAGGAACTTGTTCTAACCCAATGTAAAGAAACTAAGAACTTGGAAAAAAGGTTCGATGAAATGTTGAAAAGAATAGACAATATAGAGAGGAATACAAATGAACTTATGGAGTTGAAAAATACAACACGAGAACTCAGTGAAATATGGACAAGCTTAAACAGCCGAATGGATCAAGCAGAAGAAAGGGTATTAGAGGTCGAAGACCAACTTAATGAAACAAAACGACAAGACAAGAATAGAGAAAAAAGGATAAAAAGGAATGAGCAAAGTCTCCAAGAAATATGGGACTATGTGAAAAGACCTAATATACGCTTGATTGGTGTACCTGAATGTGACGGAGAGAATGAAGTCAAGCTGGAAAATACTCTCCAGGACATTATCCAGGAAAATTTTCCTAATTTAGCAAAGCAGAACACTATTCAACCCCAGGCAATACAGAGAACACCACAAAGATATTCCTCAAGAAGACCAACCCCAAGGCACATAATCGTTAGATTCACCAAGATCGAAACGAAGGAGAAAATATTAAGGGCAGCCAGAGAGAAAGATCAAGTTACCCATAAAGGTAAGCCTATTAGGCTTACAGCAGATCTCTCAACGGAAACCCTACAAGCTAGAAGAGAGTGGGGGCCAATATTCAATATACTTAAAGAACAAAACTTTCAGCCCAGAATTTCATATCCTGCCAATTTAAGCTTTACATTTGAAGGAAAAATAAAATCTTTTAGGAACAAGCAAGTACTCAGAGATTTTATTACCACCAGGCCTGCTTTACAAGAACTTCTAAAAGAAGCATTATACACAGAAAGGAACAACCAGTATGATCCTTTCTAAAAATACACCAAAAAGTAAAGAGCATTAACATAAAGAAGAATTTTTATCAACAAAAGGACAAAATAGCCAGTTAATATCAAATGGCAGCAACCCTAAAGTTAAATCAACCAAATCTCCCAATCAAAAGATACAGACAAAATCCAATGGTATATCCAAAGATATGCATAGACTCAAAATAAAGGGTTGGAAAAAAAAAAAAAAAACGTACCAACCAAATGGAGAGCAAAAATAAATAAATAAAAAGCAGGAGTTGCAATTTTCACATTTGACAAAATAGATTTCAAAGCTATAAGGATACAAGGGTAAAAGGATTAATGTAACAATAAGAGATCTTAACACCCAGATACATAAGACACATAGTGAGATTTAGATTCAACGAGACAACAAATTGATAACGATATCCAGGATTTGAACTCAGAGCCAGAACAAATAAACACAATAGAGGTCTCCATTTTAAACACATTAAAAAAAAAAAAAAAAAAAAAAAAAAAGAAACCCCGTCTCTACTAAAAAATACAAAACAATTAGCCAGGCATGGTAGCAAAAGCTTGTAATCCCAGTTACTCGGGAGACTGAGGCAAGAGAATTGCTTGAACCTGGGAGGCAGAGGTTGCAGTGAGCTGATCCCACTACGGCACTCCAGCCTGGTCAACAGAGCAAGACTCTGTCTCAAAAAAAGAAGTAACAATACATATAAGCAGCTGAGCAGCCCATGTGCAGCCCTGCCTATGGAGTAGCCATTCTTTTGTTTATTTCTCTAATAAACTTGCTTTCATTTTGCCACAGGAAAAAAAAAAAAAAAAAAAAAAAAAAGTAAATATGGGCAACAGTGAGACCCTGCCTCAAAATAAATAAATAAATATAAGTGAAAGTGAGACCCTGCCTCAAAATAAATAAATAAATAAATATGGGCGACAGTGAGACCCTGCCTCAAAATAAATAAATAAATAAATATGGACAACAGTGAGACCCTGCCTCAAAATAAATAAATAAATAAATATGGGCGACAGTGAGACCCTGCCTCAAAATAAATAAATAAATAAATAAATATGGGCGACAGTGAGACCCAGCCTCAAAATAAATAAATAAATATGGGCGACAGTGAGACCCTGCCTCAAAATAAATAAATAAATATGGGCGACAGTGAGACCCTGCCTCAAAATAAATAAATAAATAAATATGGGCGACAGTGAGACCCTGCCTCAAAATAAATAAATAAATAAATAAATATGGGCGACAGTGAGACCCTGCCTCAAAATAAATAAATAAATAAATAAATATGGGCGACAGTGAGACCCTGCCTCAAAATAAATAAATAAATAAATATGGGCGACAGTGAGACCCTGCCTCAAAATAAATAAATAAATAAATATGGGCGACAGTGAGACCCTGCCTCAAAATAAATAAATAAATAAATAAATATGGGCGACAGTGAGACCCTGCCTCAAAATAAATAAATAAATAAATAAATATGGGCGACAGTGAGACCCTGCCTCAAAATAAATAAATAAATATGGGCGACAGTGAGACCCTGCCTCAAAATAAATAAATAAATAAATATGGGCGACAGTGAGACCCTGCCTCAAAATAAATAAATAAATAAATATGGGCGACAGTGAGACCCTGCCTCAAAATAAATAAATAAATAAATATGGGCGACAGTGAGACCCTGCCTCAAAATAAATAAATAAATAAAATAAATTCAGCAAAGTTAAAAGCTTATGAAACTGGTAAGAAAAATTAGTTAAGCCAAATATTTATGAATGTTTAATTTCAATACGGAAGGGATTAAAAACAAAAAGGAAAAAATAATAGAAGTTAGGAGTTATACTATGATAAAGATAAGTCGATACCATGAACATTTTAACTGGAGTAAAATGGACATAGATCTAGAATGGAGGTCAGCGAACACTTTTTGTTAAGGGCTGGTAGTGAATATTTTAGGATTTGCAGGCCAATGGGCTCTGACATAATTACTCAACCTTATCATCATAGTGTGAAGGCAGTCACAGACAATACATAAATGACCAGTGGGATGCTGCGTTACAGTGGAACTTTATTTACAAACACAGGTGACCGCAACAACCAAACCCAAACAACCTGATTCAAAAACGGGCAAAGGATTTGAACAGACATTTCTCCAGAGAAGATATACGAATGTGCAATAAGCACATGAAAAAAATGCACAATATCACTAAGCATTAGAGAAATGCAAATCAAACTATAATGAGATGCTACCTCACACCCCTTAGGATGGTATCGAAAAGCGGAAAATCACAAGCACTGGTGAGAATATGGAGATACTGGAACCCTTGTGCACTGTTGGTGGGAATGCAAAATGGTAAAGCCACAGTGGAAAACAGTGTGGTAGGTCCTTGAACAAGTAAACATCAAATTAGCATATGGTACAGCAATTCAATTTCTGAGTACACACCCGAAAGAACTGAAAGCAAGCTCTCTAGATACTTGTACACCCATGTTCATAATAGCGTTAGTCACAACAGCTAAAATGTGGAAGCGATCTAAGTGTGCATCAGCAGATGAATGAATAAATAAAATATCACGTATACATACAAAGGAATGTGATTCAGCCTTCACAAGGGAAGGAGATTCTGCCATATGCTACAACATGGGTGAGCCTTGAGGACATTATGCAAAGAGAAATCAG
Organism: Callithrix jacchus; assembly: GCF_049354715.1. Taxonomy (NCBI): domain Eukaryota; kingdom Metazoa; phylum Chordata; class Mammalia; order Primates; family Cebidae; genus Callithrix; species Callithrix jacchus. The sequence continues at coordinate 147,593,658 of NC_133508.1, forward strand.
CCAGTCACAACAAAGACAAACTTTATGATCTCACTTGTGTGAGGTAGTCAAGAAACATCTCAACAGAACTTAGAATGCTGATTGCCAGTGGCTGAGAGAACAGGAAGTTATTATTTAAGGTATATAGAGTTCCAGTTTTATAAGATGAAAGGAGTTACGGAGCTACCTAGTGTAGATAGCTGCATAACACTAAGAACTCATTTAACATCAGTGAATTGTTAACATGGTTAAGATGGTAATTTTGGGCCGGGCGCAGTGGCTCAAGCCTGTAATCCCTGCACTTTGGGAGGCCGAGGCGGGTGGATCACGAGGTCAAGAAATCGAGACCCTCCTGGTCAACATGGTGAAACCCCGTCTCTACTAAAAATAAAAAAAATTAGCTGGGCACGGTGGCGCGTGCCTGTAATCCCAGCTACGCAGGAGGCTGAGGCAGGAGAATTGCCTGAACCCAGGAGGCGGAGGTTGCGGTGAGCCGAGATCGCGCCATTGCACTCCAGCCTGGGTAACAAGAGCGAAACTCTGTCTCAAAAAAAAAAAGATGGTAATTTTATGTTATGTGTATTTTACCGCAATAAAAAATAAAACCAAAACAGAACAAAAACAGCAGCTGGTGGTAGTTTTCTGATTCCTGATCTAGAAGCTCATATTAAAAGTGCATAGTTACATGAAACATAAAATACTACATTTGAGATTGGAAAGGTGATTATCCAAGAAAAATACCCACATAACTCATCCTTAAAAAAGAGGGAAGACGTGGTAAACAAAGACAGCTGCAAGTGAAAATGATTTTCTAAACATTGTGGTCAAAATGATAAAAGATAAAAACATACATTTTATAGTCAGAGACAGAAGTTGTATAACCTGTGAACTTCACACTGAGCCACCAAAAAGGATAATCTGACGGTGGCTAGAGCCCAGCAGAAGTCCGGGCCATGACACTGTTCGGTGCCTCATGACAGTGCTTACACAGCGTTCAGTGAGTCTCCCCCTTCTGTTCACAGAATAGAATCAGAAAATGAGATGCACTTGGAGAACACAGCTGCCCGCATTGGTGGTTCCTGCAATGATCTGTAATTATCTGTTGTTAACCACAACTTCCATGCCTTATATTCCCCCATTACTACTGTATTAGCAGAAAAAGATGAAGCTGAGAGAGACCCCAAGACAGCAGCTTATGGAAAACAGTTTCTTCTCCTTTTGTTTAACAGTTCTACAGGGAAGAGTCCGGGTTGTCAGGAAGCTCTCCTACTCCGTGAAGTTATTCAGGGACTCACGCTCCTTCCACCCTGGGACTCTGTCATCCCCTATAGTGCTTCCTTATCTCCTTGGTTGAAGCTGTGTTGCCGAAGCTAAGAAGGCGACTTCCCATTATGCAAGGGAGGCAGAAGTTGTCCACATCACAGCCATTCACATTCCACTGGTGAGATGCAGTTGTGTGGCTATACTTAGTCACAAAGGTAGATGCATATTACACTGGAACAATGATTTTGGTAGCCAATTACGTCTCTCTCACATCCAGAAAATTAGAGATGAAGGTGAATTAAACTCAAGTTCAGGAGAAACTTTGGGTTTAAGCCAGTGGTTCAAAGCAGGTGGGACAGAGGCTAAGGTATTAAAGTTAAGATCTTTATGTTCTGCTAGACCTGAGGTGGGTGGCATACCACTTAGAGTTCCCTGTTGCTAAAATAGCAGAAGAATTTATTAGAGATATCACTAGCTCACTGAATCCCTGGGAGGACCAGGGAGTTGGATTTGGAAGCTGGGTAGCTAGGAAGTGTGCCTAATCACATGTGGGATTATTCTAGAGAAGGCACCACAGCCATTCCTGGGCACCATCACCAGAATCCCTACCCATGACATATGGCACTGGATACCAGTCTCACCACTGCTGATCCAAACTCCTGATCCCTCCACCACTACCTTCTTCTAAGAAAACAAAGAAGCAGGGCTCGCTTCTTTAGTCTTGCACCACTCTGTGCAATTAACAGAGTCTGGGGCAGAGGCCTGTGCCTCAGCCACAAGGGAGGCTGGAAGAGCAAGAGGATTAGTTGGCATTAAGTTCTACCTTGTATAGCCAAATAATAGCAGTGGCTTAAATAGGACAGACATCTATTTCTCACGTAAAAAAGTGTCTTGAGGTAGACAGTTAAGTGCTGGTAATGTCAGCTTCACGATGGTTTCAGTGACTTAGCTTAACTTTAGCTTCAGCATGTGGCTTCCCTTCTCCCTTCTTTGAGATTGGAAAGGTCATTATCTCAAGAAAAATCATCCAAGCAGCTCTTTGTCCAAATTAATTGCTAGAGTCCAGCCATCACGTCTGCATTCCAAACAACAGGAGGGAAAAAGGGGAATGGGAGTTGCTCCCTCCCTTTTAAAGAAACTTCCTAGAAATAACATACACCATTTCTGCTTATCATCATTGACGAGAACTTGGTCACATTGGAAATGACATCTTTTGCCTGAGAAGTAATGTGCCCAGGAGAAATGAAGATTCTGTGACAAAAGAAGATGGGGAGCATGGATACTGGGAGTCACCCAACAGTCTTCCACCTCAGGAACGTTAGACTTCTAATGTGAGAAATTCCCCACCCATATGAAGAGTGTTTAATAGATGCAGATGAGAGATACCTAACACGAACATATTCTTTTTCCATATATACATTTCCATTTATTACAGTAACAGTCACTACTATAAAATGCTCCTGCCTAAAACATGCAACCATGCCCTGTGCAAATGAAAGCACATTCACCCTTTTTCTCCCCAAACAGAAACTAAGCAAAGTGTCATCTACTTCATCCACTTCGAAGTTTGGAATCTGCAGGTCATGTTCATACTGACATTTTGAAAACGACAGACTAAAGTGTAAAGTTAACAACCCCCAATTCAGGTAGGGCATGGTGGTGCAGGCTTGTAGTCCCAACTACTCTAGAGGTCGAGGTGGGAGGATCGCTTGAGGACAGGAGTTTGCAGTGAGCTATGATTGTACCTGTGTATAGCAGTGCACTCTAGCCTGGGCAATGTAGCGAGACCTCATCTCTAAAAAGAAACAAAAAAGAAAACAAACAAAAACTAAGGAAGAAAGAGTAAAAACAAACACACACCATAATTCATCTGCTATAAAATAACAAGTGAAATGGGAATTGGAAAAAAGGGAAAATTGAGTGAGCCTATATGATACAGCAGAAAACAGACTATACTCAGATTTGTAAATAAGCTGTTTTGCATTTATTCACATGCTCACAGAATGCCCTTCTTTGGTGAAGAGGAGGGTTATTATCAATAACTCTGAAGAGAAATCTATCTATCTATCTATCATCTATCTATCTATCTATCTCTCTCTCTCTCTCTCTCTATATATATATATATATTTTTTTTTCTTCTTCTTTTTTTATTTTTTTTTATTTTTATTTATTTTTTTTTTTGAGGGAAAAAGAGAAAAAGAAGGGGAAAAAAAGAAAAAGAGGGAAAAAGGAATATTACTTCATTCCTAAAATGGGTTTCAATAATGGCCGATCAATATTTTGAGTGTTTAAAGTGGTTAATGTATATTTGATGTGTTTAAAATGGAGACCTCTGTTGTGTTTATTTGTTCTGGTTCTGAGTTCAAGTCCTGGATATTATATATATATTTTTTGAGACAAAGTCTAGCTCTGTCACCCAGGCTGGAGTGCAGTGGCATAATCTCTGCTTACTGCAACCTCTGCCTCCCAGGTTCAAGCAATTCTCTGCCTCAGCTTCCTAAGTAGCTGGGATTAGGCATGAGCCACTGCGCTCAGCCTATTTTTTTTAAATTTATTTTTGAGACAAGGTCTCACTCCATCACCCAAGCTGGAGTGCATTGTGTGGTCACAGCTCACTGCAGCCTTGATCTCCTTGGGCTCAAGTGATCCTTGCACCTCAGCCTCCTGGGTTGCTGGGACTATAGGCACATGCCACCATGCCTGGCTAATTGTTTCCCTGCATTATTTTGTAGAGATGGGATTTTGCCATATTGCCCAGGCAGGTCTTGAACTCCTGGGCTCAAGTGATTGGCCTGGTTCTGCCTCCCTCCACCTCCCAAAGTGCTGGGATTATAGGTATGGGCCACTGTGCCCAGCCTGAAACATAGTTTTGGAAAGAAGCACAGGCTGGGCGCGGTGGCTCACACCTATAATCCCAGCACTTTGGGAGGCCGAGGCGGGTGGATCACGAGGTCAAGAGATCGAGACCATCCTGGTCAACAAGGTGAAACCCTGTCTCTACTAAAAAAAATACAAAAAATTAGCTGGGCATGGTGGTGCGCTCCTGTAGTCCCAGCTACTCGAGAGGTTGAGGCAGGAGAATTGCTTGAACCCAGCAGGCAGAGGTTACAGTGAGCTGAGATCGTGCCATTGCACTCCAGTCTGGGTAAAAATAGTGAAACTTCATCTCAAAAAAAAAAAAAAAAAAAGAAAAAAAAGAAGCAGATAGGGTCTTGGTCACAGTTCAAAAAAAGTATCTGTTAATATAGTTGGAAATGCTGTACCACAGAAGATAAAGTACAGGCCTATTTAATAATTCTAATTTTCCTTCACACTTCCAATACAGCATGAACATTATTAGCCTGTGTGTTCTATTCCTACTCTTTTGCATCATGGAAAACATCTCCTTTGAACACTAGGATGGCCCTCTGTCTCCTAGTCAGGCCACACAATAGCACCTATTTATTTAAAATTCAAATATACACATACCCATTTCATCTTTTCTTCTGGATTTAAGTCTCACATGTTATCTGTAATTATTTCCATTGTAAACCCCATAAGAACATTAAGAGCCGATCCCTGTTAGTTTTCGGAAACGTTTCATTCCAATTTGGCCCAAGCAAGGAATAAGCCAGACCATGAATTTGTTAACCCAGAAAATCTGAGACAGGTCTCAGTTAAATTACAAAGCTTATTTTGCCAAGGTTGAGGATGTGCCTGTGACACGGCCTCGGAAAGTCCTGATGACATGTGCCCAAGGTGGTTGGGACACAGTTTGGTTTGTAAATACATGTAAAAGCTATGGCTTGTCAATATATGTAAAAACTATATTGATTTCATCCAGAAAGGCTGGACAACTTGAAACAGGTGGGGGGGCTTCCAAGTCACAGGTAGGTGAGAGACAAATGGTTGCATTTTTCTGAGTTTCTAATAAGCCTTTCTGAAGGAGGCAATCAGAATCTGCATCTATCTTAATGAACGGAGGGATGACTGAGTAGAATGGCGGGCAGGTTTGCCCTGAGCAGTTTCCGACTTCAATTTTCTTTTTACCTTATTGATTTTGGAGGCCCCAAAATATTTTCCTTTCACATTTTCCCCTTTAAAAAAAAATCTGGGCTGGGTGCGGTGGCTCAAGCCTGTAATCCCAGCACTTTGGGAGGCCAAGGCCAGTGGATCACGAGGTCAAAAGATTGAGACCATCCTGGTCAACATGGTGAAACCTCGTCTCTACTAAAAATACAAAAAATTAGCTGGGCACGATGGCACGTGCCTGTAATCCCAGCTACTCAGGAGGCTGAGGCAGGAGAATTGCCTGAACCCAGGAGGCTGAGGTCGCGGTGAGCCAAGATCGAGCCATTGCACTCCAGCCTGGGTAACGAGAGCGAAATTCCATCTCAAAAAAAAAAAAAAAAAGAAAAAAAAAAAAAGAAAATAGCGGGGAGGAAGAGAGAAAAAACAGAAACAACCAAAGAAGAATCCTGGAAAAATCGATATAAGCCACGTTACTCTGAAGTCCATACGTAAGTAGCAGGCATGAAACTTGCTTATGGATTTAAATAGGCTGCTGTTATTTTTCTTCGGAAGTTTATTCTGTCCAGCTTTTGTTTGCAGAACTTTAAGGATGCACAGCTTAGTTTTCCATGGTTCTACATTAGGAAAAATGGGAAAAAAAGAAGAAAAAAAATTGCAAACATTATTTTGGAGACTTGTAGCCAAGAAAAATTAGAATTTGGTCCAAACTGTAGAAAATAATATAAACTGAAAATCATTAGGCAAGACTAAAATTTAACACTAGGTATTCTATAGTTTTTGCAACACAATTTTTCTGTCTCCAATTTCCTATTTTTGCTAAAGACAAATCCTGGTAGGACTAGTTTGCTTTATTAGATGTTGGAAATAATAGATGCTCATTGCCACCAAGGAAAATTAGCACTGACACGAAGGATCTTTCAGCAATGCAATTTTTTTTTTTCTTTCGCTCTTGTTACCCAGGCTGGAGTGCAATGGCGCGATCTCGGCTCACCGCAACCTCCACCTCCTGGGTTCAGGCAATTCTCCTGCCTCAGCCTCCTGAGTAGCTGGGATTATAGGCACACACCACCATGCCCAGCTAATTTTTTGTATTTTGAGTAGAGACGGGGTTTCACCATGTTGACCAGGATGGTCTCGATCTCTTGACCTTGTGATCCACCCACCTCGGCCTCCCAAAGTGCTGGGATTACAGGCGTGAGCCACCGCGCCTGGCCCAGCAATGCAATTTTTACTTCCTGGGCTGCAGGAAGGGTACCCTCACTAGCCATCTTGCCACAAGAGTACAAAGAAAAAAGGAAAACACACAAATTTAACCCTTACACATTTGGGGTCGTCCTTACTGCTGTGTCTGATTTCTGTTGGCTGGAGCCAGACTTCAGAGTCTAAACTAAAACCTGATTCTAAATTATGACAAACTTTTACAAGTATCCCATTACATTTACCTATTTTGTTTATCAATATGATTTATGAAAACTGCAATAGTTACCATTTAAAGTTATAAAACTGCCATTGCAAAATTAAATCTGAGATGGTGAAAATATGTGACCTAACTGACTCCATCTTGCTTCTGACCTCCAAGCTGTTATTGCTTATTCCTGGACTTTGGGAAGAACTTAATTTATAGTGTGGCTTTGAAACAAAGATGATAAAGTCCTTTCCCAAAACAAACTTTCTTATGCTTGTGGACTAGACTGCCTAAAGCCACAGGATCAGAAGTTATGGTAATCTTACTAAATTCAAGATGGAGCTGTTTTCATTAAACCAATATTAATGTCTTATATATTAAAAATTACACAAGCAAAGATCATTCTGTTTTGGGGTGGGTTTATAGTTTTCTAACTCCAATGCCAAATTTTTACACCTTATGGTATTTGGCAGGGGTAAGAATGAAACTGCTTGATTAACAAATGCAAACAAAAATGTATGCTGGCAATTCTTTTTCTTTCTTTCTTTTTTTTTTAAGACGGGGTTTCACCATGTTGGTCAGGTTGAACTCCCAACCTCAGGTGATCCGCCTGCCTTGGCCTCCAAAGTGCTTGGATTACAGGCGTGAGCCACCACGCCCGGCCGCTGGCCATTCTTAAGATATTTCTAATATCACTTTACCAATAATTTTAAAGCTAGCTTATTTATTAAAGATTGTACTTAAGTTACATAAACTTGAAAAAGCATTTGACTAGTCTTTTCTCATTTCCTTATAAAGTTATTTGATTTAAATGCTTTTATTTTTCTTTAAGCCAATTAATTCGAGCCCTTTTATATATTTTCAGTCGTGAAACATTTTGAACACAACACATAAATACATAGAATGTATTAGGCATGCCCATAGAAGTATATCTCCTAGAATCCTAAAAAAACCTTTTTGGCCCCCTATTTTAGATTTTCAGATCCTTGATAACCTGTTTCACAACCCTAGGCAGTTGTCAGCTAAATAGCCTTAAATTTGTTTATTAAAGGAAGCAACTCAGGTTGTTTAGACAGCTAAATTTACATCATAAGATATGAAGAGAATGTCTGGTGAGCTGAGGGAAATTAAAACGGATTTATTTGTCCACTGAACACAAATTACAGAAACTTATCATTGGATTGTATAAGGAGACCAATTTTGTTTAGATAGGGACTACCTATTTTTTTTTGAGACGGAGTTTCGCTCTTGTTACCCAGGCTGGAGTGCAATGGCGCAATCTCGGCTCACTGCAACCTCCGCCCCCTGGGTTCAGGCAATTCTCCTGCCTCAGCCTCCTGAGTAGCTGGGATTACAGGCACGCGCCACCATGCTCAGCTGATTTTTTGTATTTTTAGTAGAGACGGGGTTTCACCATGTTGACCGGGATGGTCTCGATCTCTTGACCTCGTGATCCACCCACCTCGGCAGAGCCCACACTGAAACCTGGCTCTCCAAAAAGAGAATTATTATGAGGCTAGACTGTGTGATGCTTTTACAGTGCACTTAATTTTTTTTTTTAAACAAACATGTCTAAGTGTCTAAATTACGTTCTTCCTTAACCCAAGAGTAGCAATAAATATTTTAGTCAAAAAAATCAGGTGAAAGAATTCAGTCAACGCAGAAAAAAAAAAACATTTGCTCAAAAAAGACAAGGTTCTAGAAGAGAAACCAAAACCAAAAAGGCCTTTTACATACAAGTACCCACTTAGGCACACATACATACACGTCTTGGATGATAGCTTTTCATCAAGCTGATATTTAACCACTGAGCTCCTTTTTAAAAAATGTTTTACAATCTCATTGCTATATGTCAGCTGGGACAAATTGCTGCTATTTCAGAAGTTCCAAATATCAAACCAGCAAGGGCTTAATTTAGGAACCAGACCTGTCATGGTAGAAAAAAAGAAGGAAGACCCTTAGCTATCAGACTGCAGAGTGGCGGGACAGCCAATGCTTTCAGTTTGGCCTGGCTGGCAAAAAGGTGGCCTTGTTATGTAAAGTCCCTTTAGTAGTCAAAATAAGAAACCTTTTTGTTTGTTTGTTTTGAGACAGAGTCTCGCTCTGTCACCAGGCATTAGGCTGGAATGCAGTGGCCTATCTCGGCTCACTGCAACCTCTGCCTCCTGGGTTCAAGTAATTCTCCTGCCTCAGCGTCCCGAGTAGCTGAGACTACAGGCACCCCACCACACCCAGCTAATTTTTTTGTATTTTAGTAGAGACGGGGTTTCACTATGTTGGCCAGGATGGTCTCAATCTCTTGACCTCGTGATCCTCCCGCTTCCGTCTCCCAAAGTGCTGATATTACAGGCGTGAGCCACCGCACCTGGCTAAGAAATCTTTCCTCTTTTTTTGTTTTCTTTTGCTGGCTGTTTTTCTCCCCCTAGCATACCACCTTTTTGTGTTGGGGTGTATTTTTAGCCACTTCAGAGGCTCGTTCCCCATAATTTAGAGTTCCCCTTCAGATTTGACCAAGTCAGGATGTGCATTGGACCCAACACGTGCTGCTGGCAGACCTGGCTTTTCAGGGCTGTTATCCCTGAATCCGTTCGGTCCACCTGTGTTGCAGCCACCTGGCACAGTGTGTCAGGGGCTCAAGATGCAGGAGGGGCCAGCTCCTTATATGCACCTGCTGGCTGAGTTTAGCCCCTAACTATATTCTCCTGAGGGGAAAACCTATTTAAAGCTGCTGCAGGTCTTAGGGAGTTCTCCTCCTGGACACCCTTATGTGATTTTCAGTCGCCTCAGAATGCCCCAAAAGGCTAAGGGGAGCAAGGTGCTCTTTTTCTGCAGAGTGGAATATTCCACACTCATGAGCTAGAGGGTTTGGAGTTGGTCACATTTGATAAGGAAAGGATCGAAACACACAGGCAAAAAAACCCAACAAGACAGAAACAACAAAATAGTTACCACGCAAAACTAACAATGATCACACACCCTATATGATTTCTGAGTGCTCTAAGTGTAAGCAGAAATTAACATCTGCTGGTTGTTAATGCTAACCTTAGTCAGTTAAAAATAATTCGCCAGACAGAATCCCAAACCAGTTTCTTACCCAGTGATGGATCTCAGACTAGTTTCTTACCCAGTGATGGGTCTCAGGCTGTAGTTTCTTACCCAGTGATGGGTCTCAGGCTGTAGTTTCTTACCCAGTGATGGGTCTCAGGCTGTACTTTCTTATCCAGTGATGGGTCTCAGGCTGTAAACTGCTCTCTACAATCCTAGAAGCAGAAAAAAAGTCCCATCTTCTCTGTTGGAAGTGAGCTCAAACTCCATTAGGGAGTTTCCTGCCTTCCATCATCACGGAAGCAGGAAAACTTGCCTTCCTTGTTGGAAGCAAGTAAAATTCCAAAATAAGACGACTTGTACAGCAAAATAAACTTTAGGTCTCCACCAAATTTTGGGAAATCAGGGATTCTCTGGAGGGGTGCTCTCAGACTTCAGCAAATTGTCCTGTTTGTTTGAGCCATAAAGTTAGTTCATGCTGGTACCAAGCACCAATAGGAGATTTGTCAAAGGTCAGGGGCATCTCCACCCAGAATCCCTTTGGGGTTACCAAAATGTAAACCCAGAAAATCTGAGACAGGTCTCAGTTACTTTAGAAAGTCTATTTTGCCAAGCTTGAGGATATGCTCCTGTGACACAGCCTCAGGAAGTCCTGACGACATGTGCCCAAGGTGGTCGGGAAACAGCTTGGTTTTATACATTTTAGGGAGACAGGAGACATTAATCCACATACATAAATTGTACATTGGTTCTGTCCAGAAAGACAGGGATAATGCAAGGAGGAGGGAGGTTGGGCTTCCAGGTCACAGGTAAGTGAGAGACAAATGATTACATTCTTTTGAGTTTCCGATAAGACTTTCTAAAGGAGGTAATCACAGAATATGCGTCTATTTCAATGAGCAGAGGGATGACTTTGAAAAGAATGGGAGGAATGTTTACCCTGAGCAGTTTCCTGCTTGAATTTTCTTTTTAGCTTACTGATTTTGGGGGCCAAATATATTTTCCTTTCACAAACCCATATAATCTACTCTCCAGCCTCAGTGCTTTGCTGATCCTCTGAGACCTCCCTGAACATGACCTTCAGTTCTGGCTCCAAGCACTTCTACCTGAACTGTCTCTGTTTTAAGAACAGGAGGTCAGGTGCGGTGGCTCACGCCTGTAATCCCGGCACTGAGGGAGGCCGAGGCGGGCGGATCATCAGGTCAAGTGATGAAGACCATCCTGGCCAACATGATGAAACCCTGTCTCTACTAAAAATACAAAAATTGGCTGGGCGTGGTGGCACACGGCTGTAGTCCCAGCTACTCGAGAAGCTGAGGCAGGAGAATCACTTGAACCCAGTTGGCAGAGGTTGCAGTGAGCTGAGATCGCATCACTGCACTCCAGCCTGGTGGCAGAGTGAGACTCTTGTTTCGAAAAAAAAAAAAAAAAGAACAGGACGTTCTGTTTTTCTGTGTTGTTTCTTGGTCAGAACAAAGAGGAAAATTTTAAAGTTGCTTGCGGACATTAGGCACTTACGCGTCAGGCAAACTCTTCTTTTTTCTTCCAATTCTCAGTAAATGATGGGAATCGGTGTCTAGTTGTGAGTGCCTACTTTGTGTCAGGCTCTGTGCAAGCATTAAATATAAGACATAGTCTCTGCTCTCAGTCAACTTACAGTTTAGTAGCAGAGACTAACATCTAAATGAGCAACTGGAGTTCAGTGTTTTAAGTCCTGATCAAGGAAAGCATTGTATCCTGTGGGAACAAAAATTTAAAATAAGGGCATTTATTTATTTATTTGTATTTGTATATTTTTGAGACAGAGTCTCACTCTGTCAGCCAGGCTGGAGTGCAGTGGCACGATCTTGGCTCAGTGCAAACTCTGCCTCCCTGGTTCAAGCGATTCTTCTACCTCAGCCTCACGAGTAGCTGGGATCACAGGCACCTGTCACTATGCACAGCCAATTTCTGTATTTTAAGCAGAGATGGGATCTCACCATGTTGGCCAAGCTGGTCTAAACTCCTGACCTCAAATGATCCACCTCCTCTGCCTCTCAAAGTGCTGGGATTACAGGCGTCTGCCACCACCCCTGGCCGAAATACCTGCATTTAAATTAGTCTGTGGGAGGCAGAGAAATGTCAGTCAGGATAAACCAAATCTCAGTGGCTTAAAACACGCTTATTTCTTACTTACCCTTCATGTCCGATGTGATCAACAGGAGCCCTGTTCTTCGTGGTCTGTCAGAGGCCTAGGCCGATGGAGGCTTTAACTTGGCGCCTGCTCTGAGTCTACACAGCTGTGGTAGTCAGATACAGCGACTTACTCACTGGGTCTTAAAAATGCCGCCTGGAAAACATGTGTAATTTCTACATGCATTTAATTGGCCAGAGCAAATCAGGAGACCACATTTAAGTTACAGAATGTCATGAAGCTTTTCCAGTGGGAAAATAATCAGAAATCTTTGGTGATCATCACCACAGGGGTTATCAGATGTGACTTCAAATCAGATGTGAAGGCTAAGGGGGCTTCGGGAAAAGCAAGAAGCAGAGGGGACAGCATGTATTAAAGTGTGAAAACATAAAAGCGAATGTGGACCTTTTTGGCAATTTATATTTATAAATTTACGTAACATTGATCCGTTCCAAGTGCTCTATAATTTTTTTTTTGAGACAGAATCTAGCCTGTGTTGCCCAGGCCAGAGTGCAGTGGCGTGATCTCGGTTCACAGCCATCTCCGTCTCCCAGATTCAAGTGATTACCATGCCTCAGCCTCCTGAGTAGCTGGGATTACAGGCAGGCATCACCACACCTGGCTGATTTTTGTATTTTTAGTAGAGATGGGGTTTTGTCATGTTGACCAGGCTGGTCTTGAACCCCCGACCTAAAGTGACTGCCTACCTCGGCCTCCCAAAGTGCTGGGATTATAGACGTGAGCCACTGCGCCTAGCCCAAGTGCTCTAGAAATATTGACTTAATTCTCATAACAAGCTTGTGGGGGAAGATTCATTTGTCAAAGAAGACACTGAGCACAGGAGGCCACCATTTACCAGGGGCAAAACCAGGATCTGAACCCAGACGGCTGGGCTCTGGACTCTATGCTCCTGAGGCCACACAGTGCTGCTCCCTTGGAAATTCAGAAAGGCTGGACCCAGTGCTCCAGGGCAGCAGGGGTTGGAGAGGGCACATGCCGAAGATGCAGCTGGAAAGGGAGCACAGGTCAGGTTGTGAAATAAGCCTGAGTGAGGAAGGAGATCCTTAATCACCCTTAATCCTCTTAAGCATGTAAGACCACTTCCCCCTAGCCTTCTGCATTGCATTTCAATAGAAGAGGTAAAACCTAGCAGACTGGGCACCACCCTTAATCACACCCCTGTAGATAGCAGGCCTGGTATGGAGGAATCTTTCCAGAAGGCATATGTTTTTGCTTAAACACGATCAGACCCCCACCTAAGTCATGTTTGGTTGCTCAGCCTTCAACAATGAATACAAATGAGTTTTCCTAACACTTTTGGGGAACTACTCCACCAAATCTAATGCACCTGTTTCAAGTTTTCTTTTTTCTTTTTTTGAGATGCAGTCTTGCTCTGTCACCCAGGCTTAAAAGAAAAACTTGAGGTAGGGCCTGGTGGCTCACAAAATCCACAAAACTTTGAGGTCATAAACATGTATTCTTTTAGGCTGCTAAATTTGTGGGAATAGTGTAGTAGTCTTCCTTTGTCCCTGCAGTATGGCGAGGCTCAGGCTCTTGTCCCATGACCAAGAAAAATTAGACACGCGGACATGGAAAGTGAGTAGGGCAGAGTAGAATTTATTGAGGAAAAGGAAAGCTCTCAGCAAAGACATGGGTCTTGAAAGCAGGTTGCCAGTAAGGCATCTGTGTTCTGTGTCTTTTATGTGGCAGAAGCCAGGAGGTCTTCTGTGGGTTTTGCCCAGATGGGAGAGGTAAAATTTTCTCTTTGGGGTACTACATCTGTGCATGCCTAAGGTTTGCCAAAGTGACTCCATCTTGGTTATTACCCATGATCACCTAAGCAAAACCCATGGGGGTGCTAAAACCACAATGCTAATGTCATGATAATGACATTATAATGAGCTGGGTTAAGTTAGGGACATTTAGGTTGATTTATTGTGCCTGCACCAAAGTTGGGACAGTCCATTCTGAGCAACATTCTCGCTTACAGGTAAGTTCTTAACCACATTTTTCCTGTTAACTGCAGAGGCGGTATAGGTGCTGTCCCGCGGTTGGCCCGTGAGCATCATTCCTTTCTATCTTTTCTCCCAAGACCCTCCCTATGTGCCTATCCAGCCCCTACCTACCTCCTCTCTCAACAGTGTTACACAGCAATAAATAATGCCTTCCCTTTTTGATTTCTGCTCATATCATCAATCTAGCCCCAGAGGCATCCTCAATTTCTCTGGCCTCCCTTAAATCTGCAAGGCCTTTCCTCAGAGCATGCCACCTTCCTCACACTATGAAAATCCATGTCAATAGTTATTAGACTGAAGAGAAATTTCTCAGTTTCATACCTCTTCTGGCCAAAGGCTCCCCATACCCAAGATAGTGGCCTGAACACCTAATCTCTGCTCACAGCAGGAGGCAAAACATGGCGGTTGGACTGTCTGCTTAGCACCCTCTGTGTATACTATCCCTCCTGACATCACCAGGTCTCCCTGTTGTTTGGGGCTTCTGTCCATAGAGAATGGCAACCTGGCCCGCAGGCCTGTCTCAGACTGAAGGCTATTCAGACTCTGCCCTGTTTACGGAGAGTGGTGCCAAGTCATCACCACAGGAGTGTTTCTTAAGTTTGCTTTCTTTTCTTAAAACTAGTTTCTACTATACAAACAATGCATGAGTACATTCTCTTACTTAGAAAAGCAAGTCTTACCCTTAACTTGGAAATGCCCTTTAACTTCTACCGTGGAGTCTGCGCCCTTTCTCTCAGTTGCCTGCAGTAAGCCTGGTATGGGTTTGGTGTTTCCCTCCAGACTCTTCTCTATGCCTGGAGATCTTTTCTTTTTAAGAGACAGTCACTAGGTTGGAGTGCAGTGGCAAGAACAGAGCTCACTGCAGTTTCAGACTCCTGGGCTCAAGTGATCTTCCCACCTTAGCCTCCTGAGTAGCTGGGACTAGGCATGAGCCACTGTGCCCAGATAATTAAAAAAAAAACACTTTTTTTGGGTCTCACTATGTTGCCCAGGCTGGTCTTAAACTCCTGGCCTCAAGTGATCCTCCCACCTCAGCCTCTGAAAATGCCGTTATTACAGATGTGAGCAACCACACGTGGCCTGTGTTGGGATCTTTGGATGTTAGTTCACACAGTTCAGTCTTATTCTTCCATTGCCACCTGGTAGTCCATAGTATTGACAGGTATTTACACGGTTTCCACTTATTTTCATTACAAACAATGCCCCCGTAGATACCTTATGTGCCTCTTTGGATGCGTGGGTGAGTTTTTATAGCATGGGATTGCCGGGTCATAGGATATGATTTACATTTTAAACGGCGTTGCTAAACTGCCCTCCACAGTAGCTATACTAGTTTACACGTTGAGCAGCAGGAAACGCTTATCACTTTCCCAAGCCTTGCCAACATTTTAGAAACTTTATTCATCTGATAGAAGGAAATATGGCTTCTTACCATTGTAATTTTTATTTTATTTTTATTATTATTTTTTTTTTGAGATGGAGTTTCGCTCTTGTTACCCAGGCTGGAGTGCAATGGCACGATCTTGGCTCACCGCAACCTCCGCCCCCTGGGTTCAGGCAATTCTCCTGCCTCAGCCTCCTGAGTAGCTGGGATTACAGGCATGCGCCACCATGTCCAGCTAATTTTTTGCATTTTTAGTAGAGACAGGGTTTCACCATGTTGACCAGGATGGTCTCGATCTCTTGACCTCGTGATCCACCCGCCTCGGCCTCCCCAAGTGCTGGGATTACAGGCTTGAGCCACCGCGCCCGGCCTACCATTGTAATTTTTAGTTCCTTGCATTGCAAACATCTTTTAGACGTTTTTGGCTATATTTCTATCTCATAAATTGTTCACTGATTGTCCATTTTTAAAAACTCAGTTGTCTTAAAGATTTACAGGTCTATATAATCTTTATAACGGTGCTTTTCTTGTCTCCCTTGTCATTTAAGTTTGCGTGTGCCTTAGGAAAAGTTGTAGAATTTGATCAATTGGTAAATCTTTCCTTTTATCATTTTGCTGTTTGAGAAAGTAAAAGAATCAAGAATGGCGACTCCACACACAGAGCAGCCTATGGTTTTTTATGACTTTAAAGAAACTTCTGGCCAGGCGCGGTGGCTCATGCCTGTAATCCCAGCACTTTCGGAGGCTGAGGTGGGCAGATCATGAGGTCAAGAGATTAAGACCATCCTGCCCAACATGGTGAAACCTCGTCTCTTAAAAAAAAAAAAAAAAAAAGAATAAAAACTTGTACCCTGTGTTCACAAAAACTCTTAGATTTCTGTCAATATTTCAACAGCTTTGTGTTGAATGTTGGACCTTAAATTCCAGATTAATATTAGTGAAGAGCATTAAGTGGGCTCTATTATTTTAAATGAGTAAGCAACTGTCCCAACTAATTGGCTAACCCACCAGTCTGAAATACTGCCTTTATCATGCTATACTCCCATGTGTACACAGGATGGTTTCTGAACTCCAGTTAAGTCCATCACTACCACTTGTACCTGTGTTATTTTCACCCAGGCTTCACAGGGACTCCAGTCCCAATTAACACACCTGTTCTCTCCAACTGTGCAATCTCGTTTTTTTTTTTGAGACTGAGTTTCGCTCGTTACCCAGGCTGGAGTGCAATGGCACGATCTCGGCTCACTGCAACCTCTGCCTCCTGGGTTCAGGCAATTCTCCTGCCTCAGCCTCCTGAGTAGCTGGGATTACAGGCACGCACCACCATGCCCAGCTAATTTTTTGTATTTTTAGTAGAGACAGGGTTTCACCGTGTTGACCAGGATGGTCTCAATCTCTTGACCTCATGATCCACCCGCCTCGGCCTCCCAAAGTGCTGGGATTACAGGCGTGAGCCACCGTGCCCGGCTGCCATCTTGTTTTTTCTAGTACCCACTCTCAAGGCTTGGGCAAGAACCTACAGCCCTTGAACTCAGTTCTGGAGTAGGGGGATGCCAGTGTTGCAGTGATTCAGTTCATATCCTGATGGTTCTCCACACATTCTTTCTCTCTTTTAGCTTTTACACCCAAGAGAAATTCAGCTGGACACAAGTAACCTAAATGCTATTTATTGAAGAGAGCAAAGAAAAAGTGCTGACCCCTTAGGGACAGGAAGAAACAAAAGCAGCTCTGCAAGTCTTCCTGCTGCTCAGCATATAGCCTTGTTGCCCCATTGGGCCATCTTGTTGTTGATGGGCATCTTGAAGAAGTTATCAGACTGTATGTAGGCAGCGATTTTCTCCAAAGCCTGAAGGAAAAATACACCAAAACTTATAAAGACCCCAACCCAGTCCAACAGAAGCATACCAAAACAGCGACATTCACCCTGAAGGCACTGTCTACAAAAAAATGGAGGAAGATGATCACCACTATTCCAATTCCGTTACAACTGTTGCCTGCGTCTACCTCCTCCATTTTTTTTTGTAGATAGCACCTTCAGGGTGTAGAAGCCAGGCTCTTCCCAAGACATAAGGGTCTAGAGGGGTCCAACCATTGACCCCTTTAGGCAAAAGCTGGGCAAGAATCCACCACAACAGGATCCTGCAGGGTCCAGGGGAGCCTGTGTTTTTTATATAAGAGAAAGGTGCAGGAAACATCACCTCAAAACGGCCCATGAAAGCCTTCAGGTTTGGGAACTCATCCAGGCACTTGGGCTCAAATATACGGTTCTGGTCCAAGATATCATAGGTGAGAAAGTCCACATAGGTGAGCTAGAACAGAGACAGTAAGATGCTTAGGTCTGAGGAGTCGTCTGCAGAGACAGAGCGGTATCCTCTTTTCCCTTCTTCCTACCTTTTCCCCTGCAAACCATGAGAATTTCCCCAAAAACATGGAGAATTGTTTCAGTTGTCCAGGTAGCTGTTCCAAGTACTGAGGCTTCAGTTTTTCCTGAGAGAGGAAAAAACAGAATGAGAATAGTGGTGATCATCTTCATAGCTAATCAGGGCGCAGGCCAGTGATGGACATTTTGTAGCCCCTTCTCTAGGTGCCTTCACTTGAGGATGGCAGGGTGGGATGAGGAATTTGGAAAGAAGAGGCACCAGCACCAGAATTACAGAAACCAAACCAAAAAATGTACGTTCTGCTTCTTATTCTAACAGCCTGGGTTGGTGCAGCAGCAGAGTGGAACAGAGACAACCCCTGGGTTCCTAAATGCCCCTTTTCTGATACTCCATTCAGCAGATGTGTGCTAAGGAATCTCACATGGTCAGAGCTGTAACAGAGCTTTATCAGTTGTATGCGGAAATCCATTACTTGGTTCTCTACGATGTCCACTCGTATCTTTTCCTCTTCAGTCTCACCACCTGTAGGCCAATGGCCAACAAAGCACCCTTGGCATCACCCACTCCCAGGCAAACCACCAGCCTGGGCTCCCTCACCAGCCCTTCCCCACTCACACATGTTGTGCTTGCGGGCGATGTAGCGCAAGATGGCATTGCTCTGGGTGATTTTGTTCTTCCCATCCAGGAGGTAGGGCAGCTGAAGGAAAAGGACAGGCCAAATGAACAACCTACCTCTCTCCCAGGGAAAAGAACACCTGCAGAGCAGTGAGCAAGAGAGAAAAGATGCTGTGTGACAAAAAAGAAAATAAATAGAAGGTAGCAACTGGGTTCACAGGATTCTAGACAGGGCTTCTTAAATCAGTGTGTGTATGTGTAGGTCTATGTGCAGGCCATGGACCTTTTCTCAGAATAAAGTTGTTAAGTGCATGAAGCAAAATAGAGAATTTATACAGTCAAAAAATATTTTAAAAATTCAAATAGAGTAACATGTGCCTATTAATGCATTAAATAGCAAGCAGATGTAATGACTAACATCTCAAATAACATATTTATATTTCTTTATATGTATGCAAATATAACTTTAAATATCTACAATGCATTTAATAGAATATGAAACTACTTGATTTCAGGCTGGGCACAGTGGCTCATGCCTGTAATCCTAGCAGTTTGGAAGGCTGAGGTGGGAGGATTGTTTGAGCCCAGGAGTTCAGGATCGGCCTTGATAACATGGCAAAACCCTGTCTCTACCAAAAATACAAAAATTAGCTGGGCGTGGTGGCGTCTGCCTGTAGTCCCAGGCAAGGATGGATATATTTGAAGGCTTCCCTTCTGCCTGTCCCCTCTCCTAAAGCCACTTACATTAGGAAAGTCCAAGTTTAGCTTGAATTTCACATCCAGCCATTGGCTTCGATCATAGTCAGGAGCTGTAAGAGACAGAATTAAGTGGGACCCAACCTCCTTAATATCCCACCTGCCAAGAATGAAAGATCTAAAGAAATAACTTGGTCCCGATACCTCAAATTCCCAGGCCCCAAAAGCATAACGACTGAGCTTCTGAGCCCTATTTGGCTAAGCATTCAGATGGGGTTGGGCTCTGGTAAAGGCAGAATCCCCAGTTCTAGGTAAAGGATGTGTCTCTACCCACCCAGATTGGGGCAGACGTCCCACCCGGCCTTGGCGCGATGCCACCACCCTCTGGGCGTAAGAAGACCTGAGCAGGTGGAGGGCCAGCTTAGCTGCACCAGCACGCAGAGCGGCATTACCTTCCCCGCACGTGTAACGTTTCTCCTCGTAGGAGGTATCGGTGAACTCCAGGAGCAGGCGGATGGCGTGCGCCAGCTGGGGGAAACAGCGGGTCAGCGCCTGCGCAGCTCCCACCCGCCCCCAACCCCCGCCTCTAACGTCCCCCGGCCCGGGGCTGCCGAGGCCCAGCGTCTTGCCGGGAAGATCGTTAAGCGGCCCCTAAGCCCGGCCCCGGCGAGCGGTTCCTCCGCCCATCCCCACAGGGCCCGCGATCCCAGAGGTTGGGCAGGGGTCGACGTCCGTGGCTCCGCAGCTCGAAAAGGCTCCAGCGTAGAGCTGCTCCTCGAGATCGCGGACCCAGAGCCCCGCTGTCTCCGCGTCCGTCTCTCTGACCGAGCGGCTCTACCGTTGAGACGGCACTCACCCCGCGAATATCCCAGTACCCCAGAACCATAGACGACTGGCACGACATGATACCAGCTTGCTAGCCTTCGAGGACTGAGGAAACCGTAAGCGGTTGGGACTTTATACCCGACGTCAGGGGGCGGGGCCCACGCGGGCGTTCTGACTCCGCCCCCGCCCCGTTCTCCGACCCCTCCCTCCGCGGCTCCACAGTCAAGTGCGCTGGCGCGACTTCTGCTGGAGTTGGGGGTTCAGGGGGCGCGAGCGCTGCAGGCGAGCAAGAGGACCCGAGGTTGAGGCTCCTCCCTTCCCCACGGGTGGGAGCCGCACTTTATTCATTAATAGTGCCAGTGAAGACGCGGAAATCACGACTAGCCAGGCAGTGGGGACCCTAGTTACCCAGAAAGCGCTAGATTCGCGCAGTGTTTACCGAGTCAGCTAGGGCTGGAATGAGGGATAGGGAGACGGGGCAAGGCCGGAGAGTCGGACCAACCTCTGACCACACAGAGCAGAGGATTCTCGACAGACCAAGCTCCCCTTTCTGTCGGTCAAGAACCTCTGCAATCTGACCCCAACATGCTTTTCCAGCCCTATCTCTCCCTCAGCCTGTCACAACCTCACAAACCAGCCCAACCCAACGATGCTTGCTGTTCCTTCTACACACGCTCGCATTTCCCGCCTCGCAGTGTTTGCTCTGTGATCCTCCTGCCCGCACCCTAATATCCGAGGCCGATCCTTCCTCACCAGCCTTGCTCACATGTCTGCCTTCTCCTCGAAGCCTTCTCAGAACCAACTGCTATCCTGGCCAGTAGAGGTCTCTTACCTTGGATGCTTCCTACCTTTGTTTTACGGGTTTAAGTGATTTATAGGTTCCCTATTATCATTTCCTCCTTCTCCAACCCCTCCCGCTTCCTAATGCTCAGGCATCCAGGGAAACTAACCTTGCCTCTTGTGTAGGATGGACTGGAGGAGGAAAGGTACCACTATTTTTCATTCACTCATCTGTCCAACAATGTTTATTTAACATGCTTGTTATGGGCAGGCACTGTTTTAGGTGCTGGAGATACAGAATTGAATTCAACAGACAAAATCCCTGCCCTCAGGAAGTTTACGTTCTAATGGGGCAGACAGAAACTAATATATAGTAAATATCTAATAAGTCAGATGGTGATACACATCCTATGGAGAGAAAACTGAGAAGAGAGAGAGGGGTCTCAGGGTGGGAATTGGCAGAATCCCAGTAGGAAGGAGTTTTGTGTTTTTAAAGGATGTGTTCATAGAAGACCTCATGGAGATGTTAATCTTTAAACAAAGACCTGAAGGAGGTGAGAGATCTAGCCACTTTGCTGTGGGGGCCACCAGGGGCTGATAAAAAACGGAGTAATTGCTGTTCCTTTTACAAATGTGTTTGCTCTGCTCCTGCCTGCACCCTAACATTCATGGCCTATCCTTCCTCAAGTAGCCTTGTTCAAATGCTCACCTCTTTCTCGAACCCTTCTCAGAATCACCCTGTCTCCTGGCCAGAAGACATCTCTCCCTCTCTTATCTTGAATCACTTCCTGTCAGCAAGAGGCAGGGAGAACTCCAGGAAAAGGGAAAGGCAAGTACAGGGAATGATCACTCTGTAGATTGCATTAAAAACAGGAGACCTGGCTGGGCGTGGTGGCTCTCACCTGTAATCCCAGCACTTTGGGAGGCTGAGATGGGTGGATCATGAGGTCAGGAGTTCAAGACCAGCCTGGCCAAGATGGTAAAACAGCATCTCTTTTTCTTTTTTAAACATAAAAATTAAAAAAAAAAAACCCAAAAAACCAGGAGACCAGATGAGATCACTATGGGAGCGAGAGTAGCAGAGGTGAGGTCTAAGGGTTTCAGGTTCTCTGGCACATCACCATATAAAGCTTAGGGAAAAATGAGAGTGAACCAGCAAAGCAGTCTAAAAAGAAGTGGGCAGGGAGGTAGGAGGAAAACAAAGGGTCCTAGAAACCAAGTGAAGATAGATGTTTAAAGGGAGAAGTGGTGAACTATGTCAAATGGGCTGATCAAGTAAGATGGAGATGGAGAATCAGGGGTTGAATTTAGGAAAGTAGACGTTTTGACCTTGACAGAGCAAGAGATCTGCAGGAGGCCCCCATAGCCGCCGGGAGAACTAAGCTTCTGAATTTCAGCAGGGCCCATGAAAGTGAAAAAGGAGCATAGATTTGCAACAATGTCAGCTCAGGAGAGACAGGATTCTAGCTGACTGTGGAGGAGTGACAGAGGAAGGAGTCCAGAGCTGCTCTGGGGGTTTTGGCCAGGCCTCCGCAGCACAGCCCTCAGGGCAGTCTGAGCTCCTAGATCCCCTGGCCTTGGTGTGGGAAATCACATTTGCCCATCAGTTCAGCTGAAGCAAGGCTGAGACTTTTAAGAAGGGCATTTTGCTAAACAGAAGAAAGGAAAAGAGTACAAACCACAGGGACAGGTGAAATTTATAACGCTTGTGTCTCTCTTCCCAAGAAAGCAAAAGGCCAGTCACAAATTCACCTGAGGTATAAGATGAGCATTTATTGAGTACCTTTTGTATGCTAGGGAACATCTGGTGTTTACATCCGGTAACTAATTCATTCCAGTTTAAGCTTCACAGCAACTTCAGCAGGCAGGGGTTATGCCCGTTTTCTAGAAGAAGAAACCGGCCTGGAGCGGTTAGGGGAGGTGCCCTTAAGGTCCCAGAGATGGTCTGGGATTCAAACCTAGATCTGTCTAATAACACAGTTGGGGCTAGTTTCCCTGCATTTGGCCATCTGGACAGCTCTTCGCCACATGGCAGTCTTCTTGGGAAGTCTGGGAAACACCAGGTGAAAACACTTTTTTTTGGTCCTGGAGGGTTTCCCTGCTTCTAGGGCTCCTTTAGCGATGGGTTAATATCTCTCCCCCCGCATACCAAGAAATTAACTTTTCTGGGTACTTTTGCCCTTGACATCCAAAGGGTCTCACCTTTTCTCTCTTTTGTGAGGGAAAATTGTTGCTTTCCTATTCTGTTAACAGCTATGAGAGATGATTTTCTGAGGCCAGAAACTTGAGGGGATGACATAGGCAGTCTAAAAATAGGGCAGTTTGGGGCCCAGACAATGTCAGGGTCATGGACAAATTCAGCTAAGAGAGATTTAAGGGAACATCTTAAGAACCCTCGAATCCGTAAGTACATTGGGCCTTATCTGTTAACTAACTCAAGACAAGTATACCTACTGGTATGTAGAGAGGGGACTCCATTGAGATTAAGGAAAGCCACTTTTACTAAAAAATATAAGGAGCTATGGACAGTCCAAACTCTTTGCTTAACCCTTGAGGAAACAGGGACCCAAAGAGTGAAATGACTTGCTAGAGTTCACCCAGCCAGCTGGTGGAACTGATCAAAGCCTGCAGCTGTCAGTCCTGGCGCTCTTTGCTACTGTGAAGTGGTGTGCCTGCAGCTGTGCTGGGTGTCTTGGAATATACTGGGAGACATGTATGCATGAAAAACATGGTGAGCATAGCCTTATTTTGGAGTTTGTTTAGAAAGAGAGTCAGGAGAGCTTGGGCCATAATTCTTAAATTCTGATTCCAGCTCGAGGTTGCAGTGTGAATGTCCACTCACATTCAAATAATCTGGCTCAGTGATGGATATAGGCTTGCTGCTGTTTCATGCCCAGTGTCCCAGCCCTTCCTACCTCCCTGTCTTTGGTCCCCCTCAGGCCCAGAAGAAGCTGTAAGGGAGGCAGAGAACAAGCTCGAAGATGCTTTTACTGAGAAGGAGAGGGACTGGACAGATTCCTGACAAGCCTAGGCAGAGATGTTCCAGGTTTGGGAAAGAGATAAAATAAATAGGTGTTTACTGGGGAGGCTCCAACACAGCCAGAATGCGCACTGTTTGCTTCAGCCTCCGGGCCTGTCCATTGTTTTTGCTGTGTGAGCTGGGGTGTGGGGTTTGCTGCAAACTGGGATCCAGAAGAGGAATTCTCGGGGCTCTAATGGGTATCAGATCTGCCATCTTGCATCAGCGGGGCCTGGTTCTTGGAGGGGTCCAGTCCAGTGACTCGGGGCTTATCTGAGGAAAGAAAAAGATTCAGATAAGCCTGGCAGCAGGTGAGGGATCTGTGGAGCTTGCACCACCGGTAGGCTCGGAGCCTCAAGGTAAGCCTGAATGCATGAAGCTAAGCACCTGGGCAAATATCCTGCGCCCAGCACCCGACACACTCAGTTCTGCCCCAGGGCTGTGCCTGCAGGCTTGTTCTCCTGGTACTCTCTCTCACCCAGGAGCACCAGACACTCTCAATGGGAGTCAGGACCCCAGGGTGTCCTCACCCCCAGCAACCTTCTGACAGCCTCCAGCCGGGACAGGATTCGTGGGGCCTCCTGTGGACATAGCATCTGTAGCTCCCCAGGTCTCATTCGAAGTAGCTGGCTCCCTGTCAGGGACCCAAGGGTCCTCACCGTGCTGTGAACCAAACAGCAAAAGCCATCGGTGGTGGGTTGGAAGGACCCCAGGCCTGAGCATTTGAGTAGAGAAGGGGCTCTTGGGGCTTGGAGGTTGGGGTTACAGAAAAATTTATGGAGTAGGATGTCTGAGAGTGAAGGAGTAAAGTTAGCATTTGGCTCCAGCCAATTTCAGAACTTCCAGGTTTGAAAGAAGTACTCTGGGACAGAATCTCCTGGCTGGGGAGGGACGATTGAGCTGGCAGCTGGGGTTCTTCCCGAGTCCACTCCCTGATCCTTGCTGCCTTTGCCACGTCAGGACTCACCACTTAATCTCTAATCTAGGCTTGGACAAGCCTCTGCTCTGTCCTCTTTGGCTTAGCAGAGACAGCGCTGGAACGGGTGTGTTCTGGGTCTCTGGGTTTCCTTGGTTAGCCCTTTACATAGTTTCTCCCTCCACATCCTGTAGGGCCCGGCACTCACAAATTGGAGAAGTTCTCTGTCTGCAGCCAGGCTGTGACCTCTTCAGGCTTCGAGCTAAGTCGAAGCATTGGAACCTAAGAGTCAGGGGGAACTAGGGGTCAGAGTTCATTTCATCTCACAGCCAACCACAGGCTCTAACATCTGGGTCCCTTCTTCAGGCTCTCATCAAATCACTTCTCCTACTCTGGCAGGGAGCTGGTCTTGTTCTGTGCTCTGGCCCCATGGTAAAGTTGGCACACACTGAGAGTGCAGTAGTATGGTCTAGGTCAAACCCGGACTATCTCCTCTACTTGTCATTGAATCCTCCCACTCCCGTCTCCAACGCAGGACATAGGGCTCTGGATAGTCCAGGCTGGGTAGTACCCGAGAGGATGACTGGCCCTGGGTCCCAGGGATCCCTGACTGTAGAGGCTCCAGGATGTTGCTGGGAATGTAGCCGCTCTGTCCTGCCTTGTTCTTCACCAGCCACCACCGCTTGCTGTGGTCCAGAACCTGCCAGGAGTCATTCACCTCAGTCCCCTTCGCCTCTGTCCAGCCAGCCTTCCCTCCCCACACAAGGCTTTTTCCTTCTGGCCCTTTCCCACCCTCCTTCTCCCTCTCTAGGCCACCCACCCTGGCAGCCCCATCCCCGGACCACCCTCCCCGGCTGCCTGCAGCTTCCACCAACCGCCACCTCCTTTTCTAGCCTCTGGCCCAAGCCTCACCTCCAGCTCCTCTCCCTGGACCACAGTCAGTTCCCGTGGGTTCCTAGCTTCAAACTCGTACAAGACTTGCATTTTCAGGGCTGGCTGGACAGGTGCAGGACTGGTGGGCTTGGAGTTGGGGTCCCCAGGCTGAGGATCATGGTTAGGTGTCTTCTCCTGAGCAAAGTGTGAGGTGCTCCCTAACCTGTGACTTCCCCTCCTAAGAAACAGAGTCAGGATGGCTGGTAGCAGGTACCCCCACAGGTATCTCGTGCCTGCAGTCTGATGGTAACTCTTGGGTTTCTATAGAGTCTGCTGGCAGGTCAGTGTTAGGTGGGGCTTGGAGTGTGGCTTTTTGCAGGCAGGAGGGGTCTGAAATGTCACTATTTCTGAAGACATTTCTGGGAGTGGAATTTTCTACATCTGAGCTCTGCCCTAAGCACTTTATACTTGAGTTTGGGAAATCAAAGTCATGCGTGGGTAGTATCATGAGAAGAAGGGATGAGAGCCTGGGAGGGTAGAACACTGTTTTTCACCTAAGGTAGGAGAGGGGTGTGTTTATATATGTTTGTCTGGCTAAAAGAGACCCTCTTGGCTCTCTTGAGATGTAGAGAGCCAGAGATCCAAAGGAACGGCCCCGTCTGTCCCTCCCCAGGACCATGAAGTCCCTACTAATCCCAGGGCATACCGAAGGGAAGCAGAGTCCTGGTATCCTAAGAGTGCCTGTAAAGGACAGAACAGATAGTGAGTAAGAGCAGGAGGCAGCCAGCATGGTGGGAGGGAGGTGGGGTATCTGACCGCACGCATAAGCAGCTCACACACAGCTACCCCCTGTCCCTTCTCCTGCCTCCCCCAGTATACAGATACAGATACCCACATGAACCCACCCACCACTTGGAGATGGGACCTCAGAAATTGAGCCTATGTCCCAGCCCTGAGAGTCCCCCCAAATGTCTCCTGTTGGCAGTCCGGCATTGACTTCTGGGTTCCCATAGAATTTGCTGGCATGCCAGTGTTAGGTCACACTAGTTGTGTGACCACGGTTTGGATGGGGAAGGCAGAAACTAGCCAGGGACTAGGGCTGTGGGTAGGGCACTGCGCCAAGCTCCCCTTACTTGGCTGGAGGGCTCTGGAGGTTTCCAGCCATCAGAGAATGTGGGTTGGTAGGGCAGGGGCTCATCACCTGTCCAGTCGGCCCTGAAGAGGGAAGCAAAGCTGAGTTCACAACTTCTCTGTGCCAGGCAGTGGGATGTGGAGAGGGAGGGGATGACAGGGCCTAGCCTCAGGAATCTTCTGGTTAATAGGTGACATGGTCCATGTGCACAGATGAAAGGCCCCAGGACACCCACAGAGGAGCAAACAGTTAAGCCTGGACATATCCCATGGTGCAGGTGTCTTCGGGCCAGCCTCACTTCTGCCCGTGAGGTAAAGATACACCACCCCCGCAGGAACACGATGGACACTTCATTGCCCTGATTGGGTGTTTGAATTGAAGTAGTAGAACTACAAGAGCTTTTGGGCTGGCTAATACCCTGGGGGTCTTGTGCAGTGTTTTTCTAGGCTGTTTTCAGTTTCCCAGCAGCAGATCCCTTTCTCTCTAGCTAAATAGTCTGTGGATTTCCACCTTGTGAAGTAGACTGCAACTGAGCTGCTCTGGTTGACTCTGGGATCGGCTGGTCCTTGCCTATCAGCCTCCCCTTTGCCCATTGCACAGGACCCAGGAGGACCATGCTGTTTGTGGCCTTCAGGCTTGCCTGCTTGGAATATTTTCCACTTGTCTGCCCAGGGAATGCCTATTCATTTCTCTGAAGAAGTTGCCCTCCTTTCTTCACTGGGACAGGAGCAAATGTTTTGCTGAACTTGGCATATCCCTGGAGTATTGCTCATCACGCTGCATTGCTCATGATTCTTATCTTTTTGTTTCTTACTATGTATAGATCTCCTTGGGGGCTGCTCCCTGGAACAGTGGCTGATACATAGAAGGCAGCTATTAAGTGTTTATTCAATGGGAACAAAGGAACGATTCCCTCTTCTGAATCTTCTTTTTTTTTTTTTTATTGAGACGGAGTTTCGCTCTTGTTACCCAGGCTGGAGTGCAATGGCGCGATCTCAGCTCACCGCAACCTCCGCCTCCTGGGTTCAGGCAATTCTCCTGCCTCAGCCTCCTGAGTAGCTGGGATTACAGGCACGCGCCACCATGCCCAGCTAATTTTTTGTATTTTTAGTAGAGTCGGGGTTTCACCATGTTGACCAGAATGGTCTCAATCTCTTGACCTCGTGATCCACCCGCCTCGGCCTCCCAAAGTGCTGGGATTACAGGCTTGAGCCACCGCGCCCGGCCCCCTGAATCTTCTTAATTGGTTCCTTCTGTGCCTTAGAAACATGCTTGGGTCTTGACCCTAATACTACTCTTATAGGCTGTCATCCTATTGCTTTCTTCTTACCAAATTTCTTGAGAATGTGCCTTTATCCTCTGCCTATATATTCTTGTCTCTGTTTCTTTCATTATTGCTGCAACCTGCTTTCCATCTCTGCCATTACTTTATTTGAACTAGTCTATTTAAAATGCTGATTGCAAATTCAAGGGCCTTGTATGGTCTCCGTCCTTCTGGATGACCACAACATTTAGTGTTACTTATAGCTTTGGGTCAGTTTGCCTAAAATCAAGTCATCTAAATATCATTTGCCTGAAATTCAACTCTTTTGAGGGTTTTTACGTGTCCTTAGGTATTCTATTTCCTATGTTTCTGTCTTTCATTTATTTCTGGTTATGTTAAGAAATTAGAAAACATCTAAGGGCACAGCTGACTTAATATTACATTTAAAAGTATTTATCAAATGTACATCATTTTATGAATACTGAAGTTGTTTGCATCTTTGTGGGTATTTAAAAAATTATATGTGCTCATCTGTTTTACTAAGGACTCAATCGTTGAAGTGAGGCTGGGTTTTGAAACACAAAGTGGTGTATTCAACATGCTTCTTCAGTGTTAAAGTGGCTGAATGAAAGAATCTGAGGCCTTCTTGTTTGAGTCCATTGCAGAAACTGTGTTTTCCTCTCCTGCTAGTGCTAAACAGATGCCAGAGCTATTCCCACAGACGGTGGGAGCCCAGCACAGCCCTAAGAACTGTGAGACTGGCTTATGCAGGTACTCTTAGTCCCAGTGTTCTGGATAGCTGAACACTGGTATGTGACTGGAGGTCCAGAATTGATAAGTGATTTCATTTAGTGACTGCACTGAGAGTGCATTAAAATAAATGGTTGGCCGGGCACAGTGGCTCACACCTGTAATCCCAGCACTTTGGGAGGCCGAGTAGGGTGGATCACGAGGTCAGGCATTTGAGACCAGCCTGGCCAACACAGTGAAACCCCGTCTCTACTAGAGATACAAAAAAAAAAAAATTAGCTGGGTGTGGTGGTGGGTGCCTGTCATCCCAGCTACTTGGGAGGCTGAGGCAAGAGAATCGCTTGAACCCGAGGGGCGGAGGTTGCAGTGAGCTGAGATCATGCCATTGTACTTCAGCCGTGGCAACACAGTAAGACTGTCTCAAAAAAAAAAAAAAAAATAGATTGTTATGGGTGGAAACAACCCCTGTGTCCATCAGCAGATGAATGGATAAACAAAATGTGTCATATCCATAACAATGGGATATTATCCAGCTACAAAAAGGAAGGGCATTCTGATAGATACTACAATATGGATGAATTGTGAAGACATTAAGTGAAACAAGCCACATAGGACGGGACAAAAAGGGACAAATATTGTATGATTTCACTTATATGAGGTTCCTAGAAGAGGCAACGTATTTCTCAGGGAGACAGAACGTATACAGAAAGTAGAACAGAGGTTTCCCAGGGTTGAGGAGTGGCTAATGAGGAATTATTGTTTAATAGGTACAGAATTTCTGTTTGGGATGATGAAAAAGTTCTCAAAATACTGTAGGCAATGGTGTTGGTTGCACACATTGTTGATAAATGTAATGCCACTGAACTTAATACACTTAAAATGGTTAAAATGATAAAAATGTAAATTTCATGCTATGTATATTCTACCATAATAAAAAATAGACAGTTTTGAACTATAATTCATGTCTTAAGACAAGCTGGACAAAAAATATTGCAAATGGGGCTGAATTGAAAAGAACTGATCATGCCGGGTGCAGTGGCTCACGCCTGTAATCTCAGCACTTTGGGAAGCTGAGGGGGGCGATCCCTTGAGCTCAGCAGTTCAAGACCAATCTGGGTAACACGGTGAAACCCTGTCTCTACAGAAAATAGAAAAAACAGCTAGACATGTTGGTGCACACCTGTGGTACCAGCTCTTTGAGAAGCTGAGGTAGGAGGATCGCTTGGAGCCAGAAGGTGGAAGTTGCAGTGAGCCGAGATCATCACAGCACTGCACCAGCCTGAGTGACAGAGTGAGACCTTGTCTCAGACAAAACAAAAGTCGTTACTAAGCAAATAACTCCAAGGAAAAACTCCTTTCCTTGTTGGCTTTTCTGTTTTTCCAAAGCCTCCTTCTCGCTTGGTTTTTATCCCTCTGCTCTTCGGGTTCTCCTTAACTCTCTGGAATTATTCTCTGCCTTCTTAACCCTTTTTGCATTTGCCATGTAGAAGTTGCCATGACACTTGCCTCTTCTCTCATGGAATAGAGCAAACTGTGCTTGTCAAGGTATATTCAGGGGCTCCCTCTGGAGTGCTCCCCAGTAGCTGTGCCTCCAGCCATCACTGCTGTGCACCCCCTCTCAGCTGCCCGGCCACCAGGCCTCTGCAGAATGTTCCAAGGATGCCTCAGCTCAGTGTGCCCAAGCTGGTCCCTCCCACTCCCCTGGCTCTCGTCTGTTTGACGTTTTGTATTGTTTTGATTTTTGAGACAGAGTTTGGTTCCTGTCACCTAGGCTGGAGTGCAGTGGCGTGATCTCGGCTCATTACAACCTCCGCCTCCCAGGTTCAAGCAGTTCGCTTGCCTCAGCCTCCCAAGTAGCTGGGATTACAGGCATGCACCACTACACTCAGCTAATTTTGTCTTTTTGGTAGAGATGGGGTTTCTCCATGTTGGTCAGGATGGTCGGGAACTCCTGACCTCAGGTGATCTGCCCACCTCGGACTTCCAGAGTGCTGGGATTACAGGCATGAGCCACTGTGCCGGCCCTGTTTGCCTTTTTTGTGCAGCTGCCTGTCTTACAGTTACCCCTGCAGGGAGTCTCTTTCTCTCTGAACTCCTGGCTCGTTGGTTGCCAAGTCTTACTGACATTACATTTGCAACATCTCTTACGTCAGTAATTCTTAAATTTTGGTCTGGATTGAGACAAAGTTTTCACTTTGTCCTTGACAAAAATGAGAGAATATTTTATTAGAAGGTTACGATCTCCCTTTTCTTGGGAAAAACTGTTCTTTTTTCTGAGATAACATGTTTCAGTGTGGGTGATGGCAAGTGTGTGCTTTTCTTGTTTTAATAAGCCATTTGTACTTAGCCAAATAAAAAGTTGGGAACTCTATGTAGAGTCCCCTGAGTTGCTCTGAGATATTTCTGGTTTGTGACAATATAGACCCTCAATACAGAGCCACCTCTCATGCCCTGCCTGATGCTTCCATTCACCTCACTCCCGATTCAGTTCAGGCCTTATCTTCACTCACCCACTAGTTGTCCATGCCAGGCCCAACCCCATCCAGAGGTTACTCTCAGGTGGGCTTAGACAGGACTGCAGCAGGTCGATGGCTTTAGAGGTGAGGAGGGGTGAGATCACTTGGGCTGCTAGGCCAGACTCAGGGCACCTGGCCAGGATCTAGGGGAAAGATGGAAGGTGTCAGGAAGCCTAGGCTCCCACAGGGCCCAGTGAGGGTGGGAAAGGGCCCCGAGTCCCTGGCTTCCCACTTTTGCAATGCTACGATGTTACCTCCTGCAAGTGGCCCCACCTGCCTCGGGCCTGCTTCTCCTTCCTGTCTCCCTCAGAGCATTGGTATCCTTGGCTCTGGCCCCAGCTCATCTGGTTCCACCCTAGCCCCTACTCCTTGTCCCCCTCCACCAGCCTCCTTTCCTCCCTCTGCTCCTTCTTGACTTCAGCCTGTCCCTCTTCACCACCCTGCCCTCCCCTGACTCACAAAGTTCAGAGATTTGAAGAGGATGTGCACGAGCTCGGGGGCACTTGTCTCCTGCAGCCAGGCAGCCAACCTTCCCTGGGGACACAGGGAAGCCTGTTACCACGCCTGACCCCACCCCACCTTCACCAGGACCCCAGGGCACCATAATTGTTTTATGCTTTGGCTGGGAGGCTGGGTCTCCCCAAAAGTCCCAAGAGGGGAGGGGGAGTTCTAGGGGGAGTAGATGGAGAAGAAAAAAGCTTGGAATGGTTGAGTCCAAACAGCAGAGGGTTACTGGCGAGGACGAGGAAAAGGGGAGGCCTAGTGAACTCGTGGGGAGCCACATACCAGGAGGTTGAAGCTGTACTTAATCTTCTGGAAGCAGTCAGTGTACTGTGCCCGTGTGAGCCCTGGGAGAAGGGGCCAGGGCGGTCGGCCTCAGATCATCCTGAAACACCCCCTGCTCCTCTTCCCCTGGCCCTCCAAACTCACCTCTCTGATTCTTGTTTTTTCCCCCAAATTTCTTCTTCCTGCTGGTCTTTGCCTGGGCCTCTTCCAGCTTTCCAATGAATAGTTCAATGTCCCT
The DNA here is from genome assembly GCF_049354715.1 of Callithrix jacchus. Lineage (NCBI taxonomy): Eukaryota > Metazoa > Chordata > Mammalia > Primates > Cebidae > Callithrix > Callithrix jacchus. The sequence goes on from NC_133508.1 coordinate 147,625,724, forward strand.
TAGGACATGGTTCAGTACTTCCTGGGCCCCAAACAACCCATGGCTTTGAATGGGCAGTTGGACCCACTCTAGAAATCCCAACACTGCCTCCCACACCCCTCCCACCACAAGCCCCAGCCTCAGGCCCAGCCTGGAGTACAAACAAGCCTCTCTGGCCTCCTTGCCCAGGCCCTGGCCATCCTGGGACCCTGGCCTCCTAGGAAGAGAGGGAGGGTTGGTCTCCTTCCTTCTCCCAGGCCCAGAAAGCCTCAGCAAGCCCAAGACCGTCCGCAGTTACCTCGTCCCTCTCTGGGTCCTCGGGGGAAGGGGACCGCCTTGGAGGAGACAGAGTGAAGGGACTTGGTTCTTGGGCACTGGGGTGGTGTGGCAGGGGCCTTGGGGATGGCGGGAGGCCTGCAAAGTGAGGAGACCATGAAACTGGGTCTTGGATCTTTGACTTTTAAACAGAACCTCTCTTCCACATGCCCCCATGTCCCAAACTTACTATGCTCTGGGGTCCTCTGGTGGGGCTGTTCTGGAAGGGGCCCCCGCTCCAGATAGAGTGCCTGCTCCATAGGGAGTGGCTTTTCCGCAGGAGGCCCCCTCCGTCTGTCCTGGTCTGGGCGAAGTCCTCCAAGTTGGGGTCTGCTGAGGACATGGTAGAGCCCACATCTTTGACAAGGTTCTTGGTAGAGAGGCCCTGCCCACACTTCTGCTCCGGGACTCAGGGGCACCACCACCTCTCTCCAGGACCTCCACTCCCTGGCCTCCTTCTGGACCCACCCCTGACTCCACCCTACCTCATCTGCCTACCCTCTGGTCCCTCTCAGTTCTCATCGCAGTCTCTGGACAGTCTCTAGTGCCCCCTGGGCTCAGCCCCTTCCTTGTGCCCACCTCTGTCCCGGCTCCTCCTCAGTCCAGGCCCAGGTTGGTTGGGCTACAAGCTCCTGGGTTCCCCAACATATGGGATCAGGGTCTGGCCCTTGAGGCTAAGCTGGGAGGCTCCACAGGTGGGCTGGGCAGAGGCTGCCTACCTTTTCTCCAGCTCTTCCTCCAGAGCCTTCTGCAGGCCGGTCCTCAGTCGCTCTGCCTGGGAAGCAGCAGTCAGGCAGGCTAAGTGTGTGGGGGGAAAGGGGAGGCTGTGGGGGGTGACAGTCATTGAACCCCACCCCTGACCACTCACCCCTACTTCTTGGCACTGGAAGAGCAGAGTGCTTCTGCCTGGCAGGCCCGACTCCTGCACGGTGATGGACAGGATGGAGTTGTAGGAACATGTGTTGAGTGCCACATTCATGGCCTGGATGCTGTCCAGGCGGTAAGAGTCCAGCTCCTCCTGGGCCAGGTGGAGAGGTCAACTGTGAGGCCACCAAGAGCCAGGTATGGCTTCAAAAAGCTCCTGACCAGCTTATCTTAGCCCTTTGGTGGCCTGGGGCTGTGGTGTCATCTACCTGACTCTTGTGCCTCTGTCCCCAGCCTCTGTCCCCCGTCTCTTCCTAGGCCTGGGTGTGTGTTGTATGTGGGGAGGGTGGCTGCCCTTTGGGGCCTGGAGGGTGGAGTGGTGGAGTTCAGGAACTGGTGCTTGCTTCCCCACGGCCCAGGCCGGCTCTAGCTGGGTATGGTGGGAGGGCTGACCTTGGTCTCAATGTCCAGCAGCTGCAGCCAGCCGTCCCTGACCTGCAGGGTCAAGTCTTGGCTCCACACCCGGCCCTGTGCATCCATCTCCAGCAGCTTCTGCAAGGCATCCTTGGGATCCTGGACTCTCTGATTCCCCAGCTTACATGTCATCAAGTGCTGCAGGGAGAAGGGGAGTCCCAGGACTGGGGGAAGGCTCAGAGAGGGGGACCACAGGCATGCTGGGTACAGGAAAGGCAGAAGAGGAAGGAGACGTCCTTGGCCCCCTTGAGGTGGGAGGTTCCAGGCTTCAGATAAAGCAACTTTCCAGGGCCAGTGTGAGGGCCAGTGTTGAAGCACTGGGGCCAGGGATGGGGGCTCCAAGTCTGGGTCTGAGGGGCTGCAGGAGGGGCTTGAGGACTCTGGAGGAAGGACAGGCATGGCCTTTACTAGTCTAGGCCGAGTGAGGCAGCTGGTGGATGTGGTGGATGTGGGCTCTAGCCACCCAACAAATAACTTCTCTGGGTGGGTTACAGGACTCTCAGATTCTGTTCCTGGCTGCGTTCGCTCCCTTTGGGAACTCAGTCCCAGCCCAGTCTTCTTCCTAACTCGCCCAGCATTCCTGTCTCTGTCTCCCTGGTTCATGCCTGGAGGTACCATCGTGACCTCAGCTCCACTCAAGGCCTTGCCTACTGCCAGGCTGACCATTCATGAGTGTTTTGCGGTTATTCGCTCTCCTTAGGGAGATCCCTCCCTTCTCCCAGCCAAACACTACCTTCACAAGTCCCTTTCCACCCAGGTTTCTTGTTGGAAGGAGATGCAGCCTGCCTCCTGCCCCTTGATCCCACCCCACCCCCGCCTGGGGCCCAGCTTCTCTCCCTGTTTGGGCACTGCCAGCATGTTCAGGAACCCTGGCAGCATGAGCAAACCCCATCCTCCTAAGCATATCTCCTCTTACTCTGCCTGCTGGGCCCAAAAGAAGCCTGTTACTAGCCTCTACCCTCCAGAGAAGCTGAGTCCTCCTGGCCCCTCCTCGGCTGGCTGGGGGAGCCCTGCCTCCGCTGCCCTGTGGGACCTGCAGACCATCACCCCAGCTTCATCCATGCTTGTTCTCCACTGGATCCCTAACAAGTGGTGCCCAGGACAGGATGGCTTCTACCCCAGAGCTCCAGCCTGACCCTGTGCCTGCTCTCCCCCACCCTCGCAGCCTGCACTTCGCCTTCTCCTTGGTGTCAACAGTCCTTCAGTTACCTAAATCTTGCAGTGCCAGTGTCATCCTTTCTGGCAGGCCCAGAGACTCCATTCTTGCCTTGGCGCAGCCTTGGAGCTGCTCACCCTCACCCTGGAGGCTCAGGCCCAGGCGCCTCTCCTCTCCAGTCATGGCCCTTTCAATCCCCCACAGGGCCAAAGATCCCACACACTCTTGCCTCCAGCCATGCAAGGTCCTGGGCAAGGAGCATCGCCCAGGGGACTGGTGCAGCAGGGGATGGGAGACAGGTGGGTGGAGGTGGGTGGGTGGTTGCAGGTGCCTCCTAGCCCCTCCCACTGTTACTACTTCCTGTCTGGGGACCCACCCGCCTGACCTCCAGCCAGGCTCTCTCTGCTCACTCGGACTGCTCCTCCTCCTCCCCGACACGGAGCAGATGCTCTATCAGGCTTGCTGACTCTGAGTCTGCGGGACCTGGCTGGGTCAGGCTGTTGGCTTCCAGGGCAGGGACTTGTGTGAGGTGTCCATGTTCTGGCAGGGCAGTGGGCACATGGGAAAACTTGCGTTGGGTTGGACATGACCCAGGGCTGCAGAGGTACTCACCTCCACCCTGTGCTGCAGGAGGGTGGGCTCTGAAGTGAGGTTCTGGGAGTACTCCTTCCGGTGCACTACAGGGTCACAGAGCAAGGGGCGGGAGGTGAGCAGAGAGTGAGGTGAGACTCAGGCCACTGCTGGAGGTAGTTGGTGTGAGGAGGAGGGAGTGGAGGACAGGACGTTCAGGGGGCTCAGTGGGAGGGCAGGGGAGAGGGGCCTGCCAGGAGCTTACAGTAAATGGTTCTGCTGCTGGGCCTCGACATGCTGATGCTGCTGAAGACGGCTCCCTAGAACCCAAAGTGAACCAGAGGCAGCCATGAGAGCTGGGGAAAGGGGCACCAGGCACAGCAGGGCAGGACAGTTGCTATCGCTCTGACCTGGGGCCTCTAGGACCAGACCCAAAGCCCCTGGCTCCAGGGGCCCTTTCCAGAGCCATCTGCAGCCAGCGTCCTCCACCGAGGAGCCCTCCATCTTGGCTGGGCCTGGAGGCCCCAGGGGGAGGGAAGGGAGGGCAAGGGAGGCCACAGCATGGTTGGGCCCCAGGGCAGTCTCCAGGCCTCCCATTGTTTGGCTAATAAAGCTCATGCCAAGGAGTCCAGGACACCTGGATGGACACGGACCTGTGATCAGATTCTATCCTGGGCCTGGGTATGAAAGACACTGGAAGAGCAGAGGGTTCGGCAGCTGACCCCGCCAGAGGAGGCCCTCTTGTTCAGTCCTGTTTCAATTCTGCAAACTGGGAGGACGCTGATGCTGGCTCTTCAGCTGCAGACCCTGTGGGAAGACTGCATGCATGCGTGTGCATACTCATGATGGCACTGCAGGACTCTCCAGGGAGCTGGCCTCCCCGAGTGTCTCCCCAGGCTTCCCGGCTCTTTGCTTTTTGTCCTCTGTATCCTCTGCCCAGGTCCCCTCCCCACCCCAACCCTTTAAATTCCTCTTGGTGAAGCCCTCCGGGACCATCCAACCCCACCCCGCCCAGGGTACCCGCCTAATGCTGCGCTGGACCTTGTACATTTCTCTCCAGCAACAAGTCACAACAGCCACCACGGGGCTGAGAGCCTGATGCGGAGCCCCTTACCCACATCTTAGCAGTTCCTTCCCGCTGAGTTCACTTGTATTTACTTGGTGCCATCACTGTTCTAAGGGCTGTACCTTAAGTCACTCTAATCCTCAAAGCAACCTCAAAAGGCAGGTACTGGTACTGTCCCCATTTACCCGAGAGGACTCTGAGGCTCAAGGAAGGTAACAGGCCTGAGGTCACAAATGAGTGTTTAATGGAGAGCGAACCCAGACCTATCCGACTGCCAACTTTATGTTTTAATGGTTTACAAACATGCCTCTGCCCCTGGGCTGTGTGCTGTCACAGAGGGAGTCTAGAGAACACACATGTTGAAATGGAGTGGAATTAAATATGGTGTGTGTGTGTGCGCTGGGTGGGGATGGGGTTGGTCTGAGCGGGTCAAGGGTATGTGCTATCTGAATGAGGTTTGTGGGTATCCACATGTCTACATGGTGCACCTGAGTTGTGCAGAAATACTGGGATCCCCTGGGTACGTGCAAGAGAGCAGCTCACACCCTTGTTTATTAGGACTGTTATGAAAATGACAGAGGAGCTGATAAGATGACTCAGTGTGGACAGAAACAAACTGCCAGTGCACCATTAAGGGAACATGAAGCGACGGCCGGATCTCTGGTTTCCTTGTTTGGGAGAACCCTTTTTCTCTTCAGGGGTAAGGGGGGTCTAGAAGCTTGCTCCCCTCCCCCAGCCTCCCTAACCCCCATTGTGACACTTCCTGCTTTTCCATGCTCTCCATGTGGAAGAGGAAGTGAGGTCTTCCCCTGGTCAGCCCCATTCCCCACTCCCCACTCCCCATGCCCCACTTCCCCAGTACCAGGGTGGGCCCCACCTGTGGGTAGTTCAAGGTGGGAAAACAGTTGCTGCAAAAGATCCCTACCCAGGAAGGGAAGAGGGGACTGGTTTGGACTGACTTGCTCCTTAGGGCTGGGGGAGCTGTGACAGCCCAGTTTTCCCCTTTAAGCCCTAGATGTAGGAGTTTGGAACAGGGAAGGCCATCAGCTCAAAGACTCTGGGGCAAGCACCTCAGAAGTCCTTCCAAAGGCTGGACCTTGCTTTGCTTTCCAGCTCTCCAGCCAGCTGCTGAGTCCCAAGCCCCTCTTTGGGCTTCATCCCCTGGGTAGCAGCTGGGAACAGGTGGGAGACCTGGCTTGGGAAGCCACTGAGTTGTCCCCACCTGCCCTGGGATCCCCTGTGACTGAGCTGGGCCCTGATCTTGCCTGGGAGCCAGGCTCTTACCTGTGTGCCAGTGAAGCCGGGCGGCTAGTCCTCCGGAGGGGCTGGTCTTGGAGCAGGTGGTCCAGGGCTGGTGGCAGAACAGCGGCTTCTCTGCTAGTGGCCGCAGGCAGAGCCTGCCTCTGATGAGGCTTCAGAGGCAGCCACGCCTGTGCTCTTTGGACTCTGGCGGGTGGGGAGGTCTCCTGGCCACTAACTGCTCAACGTCAACCTGGACCCGCTACAGTGTTTGCTGACAGTTGTCCCCAGCTTAGCTAGAGACCCCTGCTTCCCTGTTTCCCCCTCTGCTAGCCTTGGTGTGTGGCCCCCTCTTCCCTCTGCCTTTCGGGTGCCTACTTTGGGGAATCAGGTCAGCATTAGGCATGGGGCTGGACCATAAGGAGAGAACACGCATGGCTCGGAGAGGTTGGGCTCTGTGGTCAGGGCACAGGTTGGCCGGAGGTGGACTCCAGGCTTGTGGGAAGCTGTGGGCCGGCATGTGTGCCATGTGTGTGCGTGTGTGGTACCCATAGGTGTGTGATTCTGTGTGCCTGGGTGCTGCCTGTGAGCAGGACATGGATCTTGTCAGAGAAGATGGGGACTGGGGCGCAGAACCACACGGGGCATTAAATGGAGGGCTGAGATTTCCTCCAGCAGGGTCCTGCATCCTGTCCCTTCCCACCCAGTGGGACCCCCTTTACCCGCCCATTCTTGCTCTTGCATTCTCTTTCCTTCTGTACCCCATCTTATGCTCAGACCCCTGGTAGATGCCTGGCCAGCTTCAGCAAAGATGGGAAACTGAGGCCGGGATCTATCTCTAGTCATGAACCTACCCACTTCCCATACTTCATGGTATTGAAAAAACTTTCTTGACAGGCTACCTGCCCTCTGGGAACTCACCAGTCTGACCAGCGAGGCCAAGTGTGAATAGAAACCAGGGAACAGTGCAGGAGGGGAGGTGGGGGTGGGGGAGGCCCAGTGAGCCTCAGACCTTCGTGGGCAGAGTGCAGGGCCCTGGTGCAGGGCCCTGTGATGGAGTGTCCTGTGGAGTCTGAGGGCTGGAGCGGTCCCGTGTTTAGCTTCCCTGGAACTATACCAGGAGATCTCAGCCTCCTCTCCCACCACCACCCAACCCACACTGCCCTGGATGACCTGGAGTCCACGGGTCAGATCCCAGGGAGAGTCCCCGCCTGAGCTGTGTGGGTTCCTGGCAGAGTCCAGTGGGCAGCCAGCTGCTGGGGCCCGGGGATCAGGTGCCTGTGAGGCCAACACCCAGCCGCGGCCCCATGGGAAGCAGTCCTGGGGTTCTGTTCCCTGGTCTCCATCTTGTGGCCCTTCACCTTCTTTTAGGATAGCACAGCCTGTCCCCTGGTTGCCTCCCACAGCTCCATAAAGGCCATACTCATATTTTTACCCCAGCCCTGGCTTGGGGCCCAGGCAACACTTCATTTCTGCCCAGCTCAGGCCAGGCCCATCCTTCCCATAGGCCCCTCCCCAAGTCAGTGTGAACACAGCAGGGACTCCATGAGGGCCCTGGGGCAGGGTGAGCAGGGGCAGAGGACCAGGGAGGGGCATTGGTAGTACTCTGCCCACTGCAGCGCCCTTTAGGGGTGACCCTGGGAGCAATGTGGGTCTCCTCAGACAGAAACCCTTTGTGGTCTGGGTGGGTCTGGGGCCTGGGGCCAGGTATCGGGGACATCTGCTTCCATGGAGCTCCACAGGAAAGAGGGACATCAGGAAAGAGGGAGAGGCCACGCTTCCCATTTCTGGGGATTTGGGGCCATAACTGAAGCTTCTGCACAAAGCTCCAGGTACCTCAGCAGTTCTTCTGCAAAGGAGTTCCTGCTGAGGCCTCAGGAGCTGGACTTAGGTTCGAGGGGAAGGAAGCAGGACTCAGAGGGTGTCTCCTTGAAATTGTGGGGTTACAAAGGCCGTGGGACCTCATTCCTTCATTCCTTCATTCATTCCACAGTTTCCTGTAGAATTGAGGACCTCCTGCCTGCTAGGCCCTGTGAGAGGCTCTAGGATCCCTCTGGAGGGCTTACAGACACCTTGGAATTCAAGCTGAGTTCATTATTTCTCAGCAAACAATCTCCCCTCTGATATTCCCATCTCAGAGAAGGCACCAGCCCCCAACAGTGTGTTCTAGCAGGGAGCTGGAGTCCTCCCTAAGTCCTCCCTCATTCCTCACACCTGATGCACTACCCCTCCTGGCAGTCCCACCTCTGGGGCAAATCCTAAGGGTCCTCCTCTCTGCCCCGCTGCTCAGACCCTGCCATACCTTCTGCCTTTGGCCCTGCCGCAGTCTCCTCACCTCACTCTCGTTCTCATTGATCCTGCCCGGCTGCCAGTAGGAGAAGCTTGCTTTTCTTTTTCTCTCTCTCTTTCTTTCTTTCTTTTTCTTTCTTTCTCTTTACTTCTTTCTTTTCTTCCTTCCTTCCTTTCTTTCCTTCTTTCTTTTTTTTTTTTTTTTTTGAGACAGAGTCTCACTCTGTCACCCAGGCTGGAGTGATCTTGGCTCACTACGACTTCCACCTCCCAGGTTCAAGTGATTCTCCTGCCTCAGCCTCCTGAGTAGCTCGGATCACAGGGGCATGCCACCATGCCCAACTAACTTTTTTTTGGTATTTTTAGTAGAGAGGGGGTTTCATCATGCTCGTTAGGCTGGTCTCAAACTCCTGACCTTGTGATCTGCCTGCCTCGGCCTCCCAAAGTGCTGGGATTACAAGCGTGAGTCACTGCGCCCGGCTGGGAAGCTTTCATAACTGGAAATTTGATTTTCCACTCCTTTGCCTAAAACCCCTTTCTGACTTCCCGCTGCTCACAGGACAACACCCAAACTCCTTCTCAGGGTAACTGAGGTTCTTGATGAACTCAAGGACGCTGTTTCTGAGTCTGGCTTTATCTCCCCCAGTGCCCTGCCCCTTGTACTTTATACTCAGCTTGGAGCATGGCTTGTAATTCCTTGAAGAGTCATGCCCTGGTACCTGGCTAGCCGCTGTTCTCTGCCTGGAATGCCCCGTGGAAACACTATACCTTTATGCTTCCAGTAAGCCTCCTTCAGAAGCCCAGGGCTGGTGGAGCTCTAGCCGGTGGCTTCCAGACACCTTGTCCACGCATCTCGCTGTTACTGCACGTATCACATTGAGGGGCATATCCCCATTAGATTAGAGTCCCTGATGACCCAGATTGTTTTCTGCCACAGTGTAGAGGGAAGGACTTGTAAACAGATGCACTGTTTACAAAGAACCCTACTCTGCCTGGGGGCATCAGGGAGGACTTCTCAGATGAGGGAATGCAAGGGCTGGCTCTTTAAGAATGCACAGTAATTCAGCCAAGAGGTGAAGTGGGCAGGGAGTGCAGGGCAGAGGGATTGCAATCCTACTGGATGAAGCGGCCTGGGGAGAGGTGGGCTGTGGTGTGAACTGTGTGGTGTGAACTGTGTGGTGTGAACTGTGTGTGTGTACGCGTGTGCGCGCGCGCAGTGTGTGTGGCAGGGACGTGGTGCAGATGACAGCACAGGGGTGCCCTCATCACCTGGTGGTGAGTGGAGTCATTGAATGGTTTTGCACAGAGGTGCAAAAAGAAGGCTGCTGGGTCTCCGTCTTCTGGAAGACTCTGTTGCTAGCTGGTTCTCAGCATATAAGGAGAAAGGCCGTGGTGGAGAGGGATATTGGATGGACCCAGGTGCACAGGCTTTAGGCTAAGAGGCCAAGGAGCCCCTCCCTCCACTCTGGCCTGGGTCAGGAAGCAGGAACTTCTCTGGATGCTCCAGAGAAGGCCCTGGTCACAGCTGGGAAACTCTGGATGGCTCTGGGGAAAAGAGCTCCGTGTCCATGGAGGGCTGTGTGGGAGGTAGGGCAGGCTCTGGCATTCAGAGGTGAATGGGTGCCGCCTCACCCACAGAACCAGACCCCAGAGCAGGGTCCAGCCAGCGCCTCTTGCTGGTGGACTGTGTGGATGAGGCATAGCCTCAATGTCAATAAGGGGCTGGGCCCTGAGTTGTGGTGGTCCTGTCTACGGGCTGACACCTGGCCCTGTGGCTTCTGGGGAGTCACAGCACCCATCCCTGCCCCTGCTTTCCCCAGCCCTGGCACGGGGGTAAGTGGCTTCTGTGAGCAAGGTGGAAGAGTAAACAAGACAGATGATGTCCCTCCCTCTGGAGCTAGTGTGCCAAGGTGAAACAAATGCATCTGAAGATAATCAGGGTCCTGACAGGTAACAAGAGGGAAATAAAGAGAGTGAGGTGGATCACGGCATGGGGATGGGAGGGTGTTTTGGAAGCTTGATGTCAGAGAAGGCTTCTCCGAGGAGGGGAGCTTCAAGCCTAGCCAGGGATGGGAAGGAGCCTGGGAGAGGGGACCAGCAATGTGAAGGGCTTGCAGCTGGGGGAGAGGTGACTGAGATGGGGTGGACAGGGGCTGGAGCGTGCAGGGCTCTGTAGACCGTGGCCAGGAGCCTGGCTTTTATTCCAAGGTCAGTTGGAAGACATGGAAGGGTTTTAAGCAAAGGAGTGGCATGATTGGATTTGTATTCTAGACACAACTCTGGCTGCGGTGGGGAGAATGGGCTGTGGTGGGAGGTGGGGCAGACTCAGGGGGACCACTGAGCGGCTGCTGCAGGGAGGACGGTGGGGCCGGGACACGGAAAGGCAGGGAGGATGGAGACTTAGGCTGCAGGTGACACATCTGGGATGCGCTGTGGATTAGAAGGGGAGGTTGAGAGGGTGCAGGGGGACCTATGATGACTCAGGTCTTTAGCTTGGACAACTGGGTGGGTTGTGGTGACATCTGGCAAGATGGGGAAACTGAAGAGAAGAAGGATTGGGAGATGGAAGTGAAGAGTTTCTGTTCCATTCTGGATGGCCTCAGTTTGAGAGGTGTCTTGGGCCTCTGGGTGGAAGTAGCAGGAGGCAGGGGCAGGTGTGAGTCAGAGCTCAGCAGATCGCGATGACCACATGCAGCATTCGGAAGCAAGTAGAGAAAGATGCGTTGATGATTCGGAACGTTTGCAGTGTAGAGGAAAGGGTAGATACTTGGCAGCTGTAAATACATGAATAACATTCAGAGTCTAAGACTCATGAGACCATGTGGGGAAAGTGTGTAGATAAAGAGAAGTGAGCTCGAGACTCATCCCAGGCGCTCCAGCATTAAGAGACTGGAAAGGAGGAGGGGAGACCAAGGGCCACAGTGAGCAGCAAGGAGAACTGGGAGAAGAGTGTTTCAAGAAGGGGGGTGGATGCCTGGGCCAGGCTACCATCTGTGTGTTTGCGGTGGGCCTGGAACCAGCTGGGGAAGACTGAAGGGTGTGAGGGTGAGGAGGTGGGCTGTGAGTGAGCCGCCCAGTGTAGACGGTGGGCATGAGAGGCTTTGCTGGGGCTGGGGTGGTGGGCCAGAAATGAGATCCCTGAAACTTGTTCAGATGTGTTGAGGGTGGAAGACATCTTGTTGTAATCGCTATTGGGAACACGCTACTGCAGAGACAGACGAGACAACACAGATCCTGGGCGTGTGGTGGGAGGGAGGGTGGTCTCTGTGGCAGGGCAGGGGAGAGCGGAGCTTGTCTCAGGAGCCTCTGGCTAGGCCCTGGGCCAGACTCTGCTGTGCTGCCCACCCCTCCAGCTGCCTGCCCTCCCCGATAAAGGCAGAGGAAGGGGCTGGGGGAGGGCGAGTGGGTGATTTGAAGACAGGTGGGTGATTTACAGCCCCACAATTACAAGAGGGCCAGCGGCTTGAGTTTTCAGGAAAGAAGGCCAGGCCTTACGTGCTTCCGGAAGCTGCTCTGTCCAGGGGCAGAAGACGAGTTGGGATCTCTGACCCACAACCATTTTCTTTATTTTTTTATTTTTGAGACAGAGTCTCGCTCTGTCACCCAGGCTGGAGTGCAGTGGCCCAATCTCAGCTTACTGAAACCTCTGCCTCCCAGGTTCAAGCAATTCTCTTGCCTCAGCCTCCTGAGTAGCTGGGATTACAGGCACTCGCCACCATGCCCAACTAATTTTTGTATATTTAGTAGAGATGGGGTTTCACCACGTTGGCTAGGATGGTCTCGAACTCCTGACCTCAGGTGATCCGCCCACCTCAGCCTCCCAAAGTGCTGGGATTACAGGCGTGAGCCACTGCGCCCAGCCCCCACCCCTATTTTCTTAGCTCTCCTGGCTGCCTCCTTTTAAACCCCAAACCTGAAGCCTGTGTTTAGTGCTATGAATTCTCCTGCCTTTTCCAAATTGCTCTGGCAACAGATGTTGGTCCAGATGTTTTTCAGTTCCCGATTCTGTGCCTTGGTTCTGCACCTCCCCAGCCCTGGATTCCCTTGGTGGCTCCTACACATGCCCCCTCCTTCTTTCCCTCTCTTCTACATCCATCCCATCCAGGAAGGCAGTCCCAGAGCCTGGATTCCCCCAGCCCCATCGCTCTGACAGCCCTGGAGGAAGGGACCTCAGGGACAGCTGGAAAGTCCTTCACCAGAGGCCAGCCTTGGACTGGGATTCAGAGCAGGCTTTTCAGGAGAGCTGAGCTGGAGAGGAGGAGAGGAACCAAAGGCCAGGCTGGGAGGTGGCAGCTGAGGAAAGAGCAGCCTCTGGGAAAAGCAAGCTCTCAGGGATCTCAGGGGAGGGGCTTGGCTTGGGCCCAGCTCAGTCTGTGGGGCAGGTGGGGAGAGACAGGGAGAGGCGGTCCTATCACCATGCAGGACCATGCCCTGGGCCCCCTCCAGGAGCTGGCAGCACCGAGGCTTCTTTCTGGGCTGGGCCTGGCCAGCGGTCATGGGTATGGAGGGGAGAGGGCCTGACCAACGCTGCCCACTCCCGCAGACACTTCTGCTTCCGCCCCCCCACTGGAAACACAATGCCGTCATTCAGATCCATGGGGTGAAGGGATATTCAGTGATGTGGAAAAGCTCATCATTAGCAGATGAAAAAGACAAGTTACAAAATGGAGATCTTAGTTTTGTGAAACAAGCAAAGACACAAGTGGGTAAACCGGAACCATGTAAACGGAAGCAGAAAAACGTAAATGAAACCTGTAATCAGAGGCACCTAAAGAGAAAGCATTGCAATTAGGTAATAGCCGAACCTAGAGACGCTGATGATGTAAATGTTTATGATGGCGAGAAAAGCCTCTTACGAGATGCTAATACTCACTCTGTTAAGAAAAGCCGTAATGGAAATCTAAACAAAAAATGTTAACCATGTAAATTTAAACATGTTTCCAGCACTTGCTCAATGACAGGTACCCATCTCAGTCTTTATCTCAAATGCTCACAACAGCCCTTTGAGATAGGCTCTGTTATTTTCACCTCCAGTTCACCTGCGAAGAAACGGAGGCACATAGATGCACAGAGAGGTTAAGTAACTTGTCCTGGATCACACCGCCAGAAAATAGCAGGCTTGTGATTTGCACCCAAGCAGCCCGTCTCGAGGAAGAGACATGAGAAGCAACAGTGCCAGTTATCTTTAGATGTGCGTCTGTGTTGGGGTGTGGGGAGGACTTCTCTGTGGTTTTACTTTCTTTGTGCTTTTCTATATTTTCCAACTTTTCCCCAAAGAACGTGTTATGTTATTTTTGTAATCAGTGCATCTCCATTCCCATGCCACCCCACACAAAATAAATGGCAAATTTTAAAGTAACAAAACGAGACAAAGATGTCCTGGAAAGGGACTCCTTCTGGAGCCCTGGGACTCTGTCCTGCTCCCGAGGGGTTGTCAAAGGGGGAGAACAGTGGCCCCGGGACTGGGAAGGCCAGCGGGAGGGTTCAGCTCCCCTCTGTCTGATGTGTGGCCCCTTCGTGGTCCCAGAGACTCTGGGCTATGTTCCTGAGGAACTCCTAGGTCTCAGGCCAGAGCCAGACCTCATCCCGGCTGGCGCTGAGTGGTCCTGAGCTTCCTAAGCTTCGGGGAGGTGTGTGTCTGCATGTGCATGTGCGTTTGTGTGTGTAGGTGTGTGCACAGAGTCAGCATAGAGGAGTCTGGGAGCCCCCTCCTTGGTTTCTTGGCACCACACCCCGAATATATTCCCATGTCTGCACAAAGCAAGACTCCCCCTGCACCATCCAGCTGCTGAGGAACCCTGCTGGGGACCAGAAGCTCCTCACCTCCCCGGCAATGCAGGCCATGGAGGGTGCTTTCTGTTGCAGAGGGAGGGGCTCGGCTTCAGGAACACTCGGTGGGATCCTATCGCTGGCTCTTAGCCACGTGGCCTTGGAACCTGGGTTCTCTGAACTTCGGGTCCATCATTTGTCAAAAGGGCCGATGATGACTGCGTGGTTCACATAAGACAAATTGGTCACATGTCTGGAGCAGGGGCAGGGCTCCATAAACACGCTCCTTAAAGTCAGCCTCCCTGTAAGGCCTTCCTCTGCTGCCAGCCATCCATGTGATGCCGCCCAGAAGAGATCTGATCCCTGATGCACCTCTTCCCCAGGCAGGCTTTCCCCAGCTCTTCTGCCACCCTGGATAGCAGGCTGCCCAGGCTTGCTGCGTCTTCATCTCTCTAGAGTAGTTTTCTCAAATGCCTGGGAAACCTGGCTGAAAACGAAAGTTCTAGACTCTATCCGTGGAGAGTCTGATTTAGGAGTTCCAGGAAGGAGCCCCAGAATCTAATTTTTTATCATCTCCCAGTGGTTCTAAGTGCTCTGCTCCTTTCCAGTTGGCAATGTCTTGCCTTAAGTGTCATCCTGAAGTGACCAGTGCCAAGCTTGGACCTGAGAAGTCATCCCTCTGGCTGCCCCTGCTCTTCCCACCAGCCTCCTGGGTGCCCTGGGGGTGTGCTGTGCCACAGCCAGACAGTATCACCTCACACTTCTCTACAGGGCTCTCTCTGAAACTGGGCAGCAGCTGGAGCCAGGAGCCCTGGCCTCCCCAACTCTGCCCCTCAGTGGATTCTGTGCCAAGAATGTTTGTCCACATAGAAGCCTGTGCAGACAGCACGAAGGGCTCCCGGAAGGAGCGGGTGAGCTTGGCCTGTGGCTCTGCAGTCCTTCCTATCAGGCTGAAGGAGTCCCGCCCTGTGAAGAACACAGGCCTCCAAAGATTCTGCCCTGCGAGGCCTACTCGGGATTCCAGAACTGGCTCAGTGGAAGTAGGCAGCTGGGGAACAGTGGATAGGGGACCTCCTCTTGGCCAGTAATCTGAGATTCAGAGGCTCGCAGAGAAAATGCTGGGCCTCTCCAGCCCCGAGGCAGTTGGGGGGCCATGGGGAGGGTGGTGACCTCTTGACCCAGGGCAGGCATTCACTGTGTCTGGCCCTTCAGTCCTCTCAGAATGAAGCCCTCTGGACTGGAGGGGGTGGAGGGAGACCCACTATCCCTCAATTCCCGACTCCCTGAGCCTCTCCCTCAGACAGGTGCTCACAGCAGGCCCTGTCTCAACTGGCCAGCTCTGACCATGAGAGCATTCAGCCTAAGGCCACGGTCAGAGCTGCACCCCTGGAGCGGCCCCGAAATGCGCACCGTCTCTGATGCCAAGCCCTTGTGATATTTAGAGATAGTATCAGGCCCTCCTGGAGCCGCCCAGAGCACCATCAGAGCCAGAGCCCCTGCGTTCAAATTAAACTCTTGGAGCCTCAGTTTCGTCATCTATGAAATGCAGACATCCATGGCCGTTAGTGATGGAACGCGTGCCCTGGCCAGGCATTGCACTAAGTGTGTCACATGTTTATTTAGGCTTCCAGATCCTCTGCCAGCCCAGCGGGACTGGCTCCTGGCTGTCTGCAGAGCGGTGCCGGCTCCCTCTGCTGGAACGATTGTGAATCGCAGTCAGGATGGGAGACGACAAGGTAGAATTGCGCTGGGTGGTAGGGACCTTGGAGATGAAGTTCAAAAACACCTGGCCCAACCTGGTATTTCACAGATGAGGAAACTGAGGCCAAAGGTGGCCGCCTCAATGGATGATTTCTTTGATGTTTGCCTGTGTGGGTCCCAGATTTGGGCACTCTCCCCCTCGCCCCGACTCCACGCTGCAGAGAGGAGCTGGGCAGTTTGGTTCTGCCCATTGGCTCCCTGACTCCTGAACCCCAGTTTCCAGTCCAGCCCACCTCACTCTTCTGGGACTACTCGGCAGAGTGGCGGGAAGGACACCACCAGGATGCAGGCATAGGGCAGAGGCAGAGGTTCCAGCTGTGCTCTTCCTGCAGCAAGCTGCAGTTCAGAGGGCAAGGCAGGAGGTCAGAAGGGCTGGGCTATGGTGTCCACCCACCCACACCATGCCTGGGAAGGACAGAGCCAGAGACCTGGGGTCTCCCAGCAGGTGCCACTCAGGGAAGCAAGAGGGAGCTGCACAGCATCTAGGGTCCAGCGCATTTGCTCATCCAGCTGGTAATATGACTGATGACTGACGGTAGAGAGGCCCAGAGACACTTCCAGTGGGGACGCTAGCAGACTTGGAAGGTTCTGGAAAGTGGTAGCTTCTCCGTGTCTGCTCTTCATGGTACTAGCTCTCTGCTGGAAGCTATGTGATTTGCTTTATGGTTATTACTTTTCTTGTCGTTATTATTATTTTAGACAACAGAGTCTAGCTGTGTCACCCAGGCTGGAGTGCGGTGATGCAATCTCTACTCACTGCAACCTCTGCCTCCCAGATTCAAGGGAATCTCCTTCCTCAGCCTCCCGAGTATCTGGGACTACAGGCGACTGCCACCACTCCTGGCTAATTTTTGTGTTTTTAGTAGAGCTGGGGCTTCGCCGTCTTGGCCAGGCTCGTCTTAGGCTAGAGTTCAGTGACATGATCACAGCTCACTGCAGCCTCCAACTCCTGGGCTCAAGTGATCCTCCCGCCTCAGCCTCCTGAGTAGTTAGGGCTAGAGGGGTACACCACCACACCCAGCTAATTTTACAATTTTTTCTGGAGACAGGATCTTGCTTGAACTTCTGGCCTCAAACAATCCTCCTGCCTTGGCCTCCCAAACTGCTGGCATTGCAGGCATGAGTCACTGTGCCTGGTCTCCTTTCAATAATACTACAAGGTATGTATTATTAGGTCCATTTCATGGATGGGGCAACTGAGGCTTAGAGATGGAGAGAAGTGGTCAGGTATCTAGAAGAGCTGGGACATAAACCCATGTCCTCTGATGTGAATGCCTTTCCACTAGGCATTGCCTCCTGTCTGTTCTTGTCTCTGCCCCCTCAGTAAATAGCCATGGAGCTCCTAAAAAGAATAAGACCTTTCACTCTCCCTTCTTTCCCTTGCCTACTGCCCCTGAGTGAGTGCTTCAGCCACAGTCTGGGAGCCAAAGATGCCCCTGTGGATGCCTCCAGCTCCGGGTCTCTGCATCTCTAACCCAGCTACGCGACCACCTCTGACTACCTTTGGCCGATGTTTCTGAGACATTTCAAGTGCATCATGCTCTAGACTGAGGCTGCTCTCTCCACAGACCCCCTCCCCCCGCGGTGTCCCCATCTCGGTCTGTGGTCCCATCATCCGTTCCCCACATGTAGCCATAGAGTCCTCTATTTTTCTTCCTTAAATCTCCAGAATCTCCTGACAGTTTTATTTCTCTGTGGTTATTGGTTTACTTCAGACCCTGTCCACACAATCCTTTACCCCTATTCCGCCACACCCTCCTGAGCCTTTCCTGCCATCTCCTTTCCGGGGGATACTCCCTTCTGATCTCTCTCCAGCTCTGCCCAACAGAGTTTTCTAAAATTCTGATCTGCACATGTCACTCCCTGGCTTATAAACCCTTCAGTTGCTCCCAGGCTTTAAAAGAAAATCATACACCTTGATTTTTGCACATGACATTTGAGTTCGGCCTCTGCTGCCTTGTCAGGTCTCACCCTTCCCTGCAAACCAGAAGCGAAGACCACCCAAAGCCCCCTGAGGGCACCTGCAGCGATTTGTCACTCCACACCTTGCTCCCGTGTTGGCCTCTCTGCTTTCTTTGCTTGGCTGGAGTCTTTTCTTCCCTCCAGAGCTGGAGAGAGATCAGAAGGGAGTATCCCCCGGAAAGGAGATGGCAGGAAAGGCTCAGGAGGGTGTGGCGGAATAGGGGTAAAGGATTGTGTGGACAGGGTCTCACCTCAAACATCTCTGCCTCTGGAAGGGTCCCTGGATACCCCTCACCCCTCAGCTGGTTTTGGAGGGTTGTGATCTGAGATAGTGCACCCCTTCTTGTATCTCTGTCCAGAATCTTAATGTAAGACATTGGTGAATACCTCAATTTTCTTTTCCAGTAAGTGATGTTATGTTCCTTTGCGCAGGTTTTGTGTCTTTTATGCTCCTGAGTGAGTGCTGGCGCCTAACAGGTGATTGCTGGGTGAATAAGTGAACAGATGAATGAAGAAGGTAGAAAGGAAACAGAAGTTAGGAGAGCAGAAGTGACTGGGAAAGGCAACAGTGGCCTGGAAACCTCCTTGAGGAGGGGGTCAACATCCCTTGGACACAAATTTCTTTCCTACCTGGCTGCACATTAGAGGGATTCTCCACTCTTTCCTGCCTCTCCTGGGCCGACTGGTGACTCCTGGACATCAGTATTGGGAGGGCAGGGGGCCTGGAGGCTGGTCAGAGACCCACACAGAGACCATACTTCTCCCTTCCCAAGGGACGCTGCCAGCCTCTGCAAGGAGACTGCCCAAAGGCTGGTGGATGGCACAGAAACTTGAGGTGCTAGAATGCGATCACCTTTCCCGCCCAGCATTGATTATGCACCAACTGTGTTCATGTGCGGGAGCCTGTGAGGAAACTCTGGACTTGTGCATGTTTCACGGTGATGCCATCCTTTGGCCTGGTTTCAGATGAGACTAGTGCAGGCACAAGCCGCAGGTGACAGGATTGTGCTTTGGGCAATGAGTGCCACGGGACAAGGGTGAGGATGCCGGGGCTGGGCAGTCAGCAAGGAGGTGGAACTTGGACTGGGTCTTGAAGCAGAGCGGAAAGGCAAGGGCACTGCTGGCAGGAGGGATGGCCTGTGTGGAGGCTGGAGGTCAGGACACACAGGGGCAGCTGCTTTACCTGAGCCTGAGGCTTTAGTAGGAAATCAATTTGGAAAGAGACACTAGAACCAGGTCCTGAAGGAATTTGCCAGGCCAAAGAGTTTTGGATTTGAAACAGAAAGATGACATGTGAGACCCACAGGACAGTGTGCTGAAGCTGGGGTGAATCCCCTGGGGCCAGCCAGGCAGCCCCTCACCGCTTCCTGCAGACCTCTCCAGTTAAGGGGTCATTCCCAGCAGTGGCCAGTAGGGGGCAGAACAAGCTCAAGTTCCCTTAGCTCAGGCCTTCGCGTCAGGGTTCAGTGTCCTGGGAGAGACCTGGGGTGGGTGTCCCTTGGAGAGTGGGGAGGTGCACCAGGCACAGGGAAAACAGGCCAGCTGTGCATAGATGGAGGGTGGGGGGAGGCTGGCTAGTCTGTGGCCACTGAAGCTGCATGGTCTGGTGACCTGACCTGGACAGCCCTGGGGTGAGCATCCACCCTTCCTGGGCCTAGGCTCCCCTGCACTAACGCAGCTTTCCAGCTGGGCCCGCTTGCCTTTGCTTCCCTCAGCCCCTCCTTCCCAGTAGAAGAACCCTCGTCACTTGAGGTGTCTGAATTGGGCCTCCTGGCACCCCAGCTCCTTTGGAATCAAACCAAATCCAGGAATGCGGCTCACTCTCTTCCCTAGAGAGGATGAGGGAAGACTGTCGGGCCAATGACAAGGTATGCATGTGGGCCTTTGACTAGCATTATCCGGCAGCTCCTGTGCTAGGGACAGGGACAGGAAGACGGAGTGCATCAGGCCAAGGCACCATTACACTCAGGGTCCCCAGCCCACAGAGTAAACAATGCCATGACTCGACTGGCAACGACTGGAAGGGGCTATGAATACAGTGCTGTGGACGCCCCGAGGAGGAGGGAGCGCAGCTGCACAGTGAGGGCCGCAGAGGCTTTGACGAAGGTGCTGCTGGACCTAGGCCTTGAAACATGGGTAGGGCTTTACCAGATGGGGAAGTAGGAGGGGCATCCCCACGCAGGAACCGGCACGTGCAAAGGCACAGGAGTGGGGCTGTGTTTGCAGAGTGTCAGTGATACTCTGATACGCTTTTCCATGACCACTTGTTACATGGCAAACATTGTGCCATGATATTTCTATTATTTCCAATTTTCAAATCAATGCTTAAGGTGCTATGATCCCCTCTTTACAGATAAAGCATCCGAGGGTCAGAGAAGTGGCATGAGAACCCCAGTAAGGAGGTGGGAGCTGACACGCTAGTCCCGGGCCGCCTCCACTCTGCCTCTGTAAGATGGACGTTAAGGAGTGTGTGTGGCAGGGGTGAGTGTGAAGGACTGATGGTTCCACAAAGACCTGCAAAGTCCTTCTTTCCCAGGGCACTCTACCCTTGGCCCCAGTGTCTCTGGCCAGGCTGTTAGATCTTCTGGTCAGAAACTTTTTCTCAAACAGCTATTTGCCTTGTCACTTGTCCTTTTAGGAAAAAGTTCTTGTACAAATTTCATTCTTGTGGGTCAGAGATTTTGTCTGGGCCTGAATCAGAGACAGGGAAGAAGGGGCCCTGAAATGGGATGAGAGAAGGAGGGGCTGGGCCAGATGCCCAGGGCGCGTCAACCTGCCCTTGCAAACTTCCTGCTCGCATTTAAAAGTTGGCTTCTGGCCAGGCACAGTGGCTCACACCTGTAATCCTAGCATTTCGGGAGGCTGAGGCAGGAGGATCGTTTGAGGTCAGGAGTTTGAGACCAGCCTGGGCAACGAAGTGAGACCCAGTATCTACAAAAAGAAAAAAAAATCAGCCGTACATGGTAGTGCACACTTGTAGTCCCAGCTACTCAGGAGGATGAGGTGGGAGGATCGATTGAGCTGAGGAGTTTGAGGCTGCGGTGAGCTGTGATCATACCACTGCACTCCAGCCTGGGGGACAGCTAAAGACCCTGTCTCTAAAATAAATACATAAATAAAAACAAAGGTTGGGATGGAGTAGCTGAGAGGGCAGACCTCCTGCCACGAACCTCCTTTTTCAGATGGAATAGAGGCCTGCTCCTCCAGGGCTCCCCTCCTCTGTCAAATATCCTCTAAACCACCCCTCTTCCTGGTCTCAGTAAAGCCATCCCCACATCTTCCAGTGGTCCCTGCGTCACTCTGTGCAGGTGCCATAGTTAAATGGCATAGACTGGGTAGCATGTAAACAACAGAAATTTGTTTCTCACATTTCTGGAGTCTGGGAAGTCTAAAATGAAGATACTGATAGATCCGGAGTCTGGCGGGAGCCTACTGTCTAGTTCATAGAAGGCAACTTCTCAGCGAGTCCTCACATGGTGGAAGGGCAACACAGCTGTCTGGCTTCTCTTTTATAAGGGCACTCATCCCTTTTATCAGAGCTCTAACTCACCTCACAAAGGTCCCACACCTAATACTGTCGCCTTGGCA
Source organism: Callithrix jacchus (assembly GCF_049354715.1). NCBI lineage: Eukaryota > Metazoa > Chordata > Mammalia > Primates > Cebidae > Callithrix > Callithrix jacchus. The sequence continues at coordinate 147,646,756 of NC_133508.1, forward strand.
TTAAGACTTTAACATATGAATTTTGGGGAGACACAAACATTCAGACCATAGCATTCTGCCCTGGCCCGATAAATTTTATGTCCTTCTCACATGCAAAATACATTGATTTCATTTCAGTAGTCCCAAATGTCTTAACTCATTCTAGCATCAACTTTAAAGTTTAAATCCAAAGTCTCATGTAAGTATCATCGAAATCAGATATAAATGAAACTCAAGGTATAATTCATCCTGAGGCAAATTTCTCTCCAGGTATGAACCTGTGAAATCAAACAAGTTAGGTGCATTCAAAATACAACGGGGGCGATAGGTGGAGGATAGACACTCCCACTCCGAAAGGGAGCAATAGGAAGGAAAGAAGGGATACAAACAAAATGAAATCTCAAGGCTGGAGAATAATTTTTTTTTTTGAGTTGGAGTCTTGCTCTGTCACCCTGTCACCCTGGCTGGAGTGCAGTGGTGTGATCTCGGCTCACTGCAACCTCCACCTCCTGGGCTCAAGTGATTCAAGGCTGGAGAATAATCTTTGGCTGATGCTCTGCCCTCTAGACAGTGGGGTGGGGGTTGAGGCCTCAGAACTCCAGGACCCACCTGCCCCCATAGCTTTGCTGGGCATTGCCCATGTTCCATCTCTCACAGATTGTAGTTGGGTGCCCGTGGGTCTCTCAGTCTGGAATTTCATGCTGGTGGGTCTATGGTCTGGGATGTTGGTGGTGCCCCATCCCCATGGCTTCATTAGGCATTGCCCTGGTGCGACTCTCCATACAGGCTCCACCCTTGCTGTAACTCTCTGCCTGGGTCACATAACTGAGGTTCCTGGCGCTTCAATCTTTAGTATCTAGGTGAAGGTAGCCACGTTCCCACTGCTCATGCACATTGACAAGGATGGCACGTCATGGAGCTGCCAAGGTTTATTACCTCTGCCCTCCATAGGGGTAGCCTTGTGCTCTACCTAGGCCCACTGGAGTCATACCTGGGGTGGCCAACGGGTACTGTGCTAAAGTGCAGGGAGGGGAGCCTTAAAATCATTCTGTCCCCCAGGCCCTTGCACTTTGGGCCTGTGATGGGAAGGACAATTCTGATAATCGCCAAGATGTTTTTGGGGACAGCCTTCCATTCCGTTCTTCAACAGCACCTGGCTTCCCTTGAGATACCCTATCCATACCAATCCCTTTTTCAAATCACTGTGGAGCTGCATTCTTGGTGTTTTCTCTGTACGCACTTTCTCATTCTTTTCAATATGGATAGGGTGAGAATTTTCCAAAAAATTTAAATGGTTTCCCTTTTGATTAATAATTCTATCTTCAAATCATTTGTCTCTTCTCAAAGGTTACTACAAGCACCAAGAGAAACCAAGTTGCACCTTCAACACTGCTTAGAATTTATTCATTCAAATATCCCACTGCATCATTTAAATATTCCATTGCATCACTTACAAATTCTACCTTCTGCAAAACACTATGACACAAACTTAATGCAGTCAAGTTCTTTACCACTTTCTAATAAGGATTGTCTTTCCTACAGTTTTCAGTAAAACATTCCTCATTTCTGAGACCTTGTCAGGATGGCCTTTACCATCCATATTTCTACCAATAGACTGTTCATGACCACTTAGGTAACCTACAAGAAGATTAATTAAGGCTTTCTGTGCAACTCTCCACATCAGAACTGCTCTTAACAGTCTATTCATGGCTATGGTTAGGCTTTTTCTAGGTTGCACTTCCAAACTCTTTCAGTCTCTACCCATTACCTAGTTCCAAAGCCACTTGCACATTTCAGGTATTTGATATAGTGGCACCCCACTCCTGGTACTAATTTTCTGTTTTAGTCCGTTCAGGCTGCTATAACAAAATGCTACTAGCTTATAAACAATAGAACTTTATTTCACAATCTTAGAGGCTAGGAAGTCCAAGGCACTGGCAGATTTGGTGTCTGGTGAGGGAATGCTTTCTTGTTCGTAGATGGTACTTTCTCGGTGTGTTCTCATATGGTCGAAGGACAAGACAGCACTCTGAGGTCTCTTTTATATGGTCACTAATCACCTCACCAAGGCCCCACCCCCAATGCCATCACCTTGGGCATTGGGAATTTAACATATGGATTTTGGGCAGCAGGGGGACACAAACATTTAGACCATAGCAGACATCTTCTCAGTAATCATCCAGTCCTTTTAAATTGCGACACTCACCTTTTTCTTGCCAGCAATCATTTAAAAAAATCTATTTAAAATAATAAAAATTATGGTAAATACCATAATAGCAGAGAAGGGTATATAAAAATTAAACATATTCTACCCATCACACTTTTCCCTTGTCTCATCTTATTGTCTCATCTAATCATTAAGGAACCACTCTTAACAATTTCTTATTTATCCCTAAGAGTTCTGTGTGTATAGACCAGCACATATAGGTACAAGTCACTATATGTACTTTGTAAAAAATATATGCAAATGAGATTACATCATAATTATAATGTAACCATGTTATTTTGTAGCTTGTTTTTTCACTTAATGTCAGATCCTGGATGCTCTTTTTTATGTTAATATCTGTAGATATACTCATTTTTTTGTAGTGACTATAAAAAGCTCATTGTAAAGATGTGACTGATCAGTTCCTTTTTTAATAGACATTTATGCTGCTTAGTTTTTGCTAAAGCAAACAAGTTCTAAGATGAACAACTATGTTTATAGATTAATTGCCAGCTGACTAATAATGTGTGTGTTTAAAATGTGAACATATGTTCCCAGATTGCCTTTCAAAAACAGTGTAATGATTTATAGTCCTGCTAACAGTGTATAAAAATGCCCATTTCCTTATATTTGCACCAGCACGGATACTGTCAAACTTTTAAATCTTTGCTAATTTGACAGGTGAAAAATGGTAAAAATTTAAAAATGTTGAAAGTTTAAATGCCTTTATAAGTGAGACTGAGCATTTAAAAAATATATCTTGGCTATTTAAACTTTGTTTTCTTTTTTGTGAATCCTGTGTGTAGAGGGATTTTTTTGAGAAGGCTAATCTTTTTCTCATTGACTTGTAGACGCTCTTTGTGTATTAAGGAAATGTGTCTGAAATTCATTTTCTTAGTTTCTTCACTACAAATTATGTGTTTGAAAAGATTTTGTTAAATAGCGCTGCCAAGTTATTAGTTCTTTTTCTGTTTTCTTCATCGGATCCACGTATACTTAACCTCAAATGTTTATCTCCACAAATAGCCAATGTTTCTGCATTGAGTTGATGTAAATTCCAGCCAAAAGCAAAGCACTGGAATTTCTGTCAATCCCAGAAATCTCACCATGGCTAAATGTAGACTATCCATTGGTTTCCTGAAATATTTTAAGTGGTTCATGGAATCCTAGAGGCCTGGACCCTGGAGTGGGAACCCTGGACCCTGGAGTGGGAACCCCAGCCTCTGATTTAGCCCTTTCAACAGCACTTCCTTGGACCAGCCCAGCTCACTCCAGCTGGCAGTGTGGTGAGCACAGCTCCTCTGTCCAGCTGTGGATTCTTCTGTTCTGGTGAGTGGGCCGGGTGTTTGCATATTTTCCCCTTTGTTTCTAAGGCACTTATAGGTGTGGGTCCCTTTTCCTTTTAGCTGATGGTCCCTGAGGAAGGACTGAACCAGCCTGAGGCCAGGCCCAGTGGGACTTTACTGGGGGTTAAGGAGGATATGGAGGAGAGTGGAGCAGGGCGGACAGAAAGAGGCTCACCCTTAGAACCTCCCAGCTGGCCCCCATCCCTCCTGCCCATCCTTCATCCTCCCTACTTCCTTGCAGAAATGTCAGACCCATGTGCTATTCCCTTGAGGGTAGGTGTGGGCCTCCAGGCAGGTTGGGAAGGGCTTTGCAGAGCCCCAGATTGGAGAGTGAAGGGCTAGACACAAAATATGGGCCTGTGTGTCCTAGGTAGGTGTTAAAGGGATAGATGGGCGGAGGGGAGAGGGTGTTCTGGGAAGTGGAGGTAGCTTTCAGGCTTCTGGACACCCACCCTCCAGTCTAAAGGCAGCTTCACCTTGTTCGGGAATGTGTGTGGGGTGACGGTGGTAGTGCTGAGCTTGCAGGTGTTGGGGTGGGAGGAGAGCAAGAGAGGCCAGAAACCTGCCTCTGCTTCCTGACCCGTCTGAGCCTCTGCAGGGACTTAGAGGCTTCCAGGTCTGTTTGTTGTTTTAACCCAGGGCTAACTTGAAAGAGACTGCTACATTCCTGAGGCATTGGCAAGTGAAGGTGATGAATGGGGTTGGCAGGAGGCAGAGTCTGAGGAAGTCAACAAGAACTCCACTTGACACCCAGGAGCCCAGGTTCCCCGTGCTCTGGGCAGGCGTCCTGTCTAAGGACTGGTACCCACACTGACCCTGGTGGGTGGGGAAGGAGACCTTGGGCTGTGAAAAATCCTCTTACCTCTTCCCACGAATGTCCTTCAGCCTTCCTGGGCTGCTCTGTGAGCATGAGAGTTTGCCCTGTTCTCTGCCTTGGGGCATAGCTCTCCTGCCCAACTGGGGGGACCTGAGCCTGGAGTGGGCACAGCAAGGGTAAGGGCTGAGGCTGGGAGACCTGGGTCTGTCTCTGGAAATGTGCCTTGATGGCAAATGACTCCTCAGAGATGCCTGAGCTTTTTCTTTTCTTTTCTCTCTCTCCCCCCCCCCCAACTCGCTCCCTCTCTCTCTTCCCCCAGCTCCCTCCCTCCCTCTCTCTCTCTCTCTCCTTCCTTCCTTCCCTCCCTTCCTCCCCTCTTTCCTTTTTTTGCTTTGTAATTAGTATATTAAGGAGACAACACATTTCAAGAATTACTTAAATTCCGATACCAGATTGAAGCATGTGAACATTTGATGAGAGTTTTAAACATACAATTAAAGCTCTTCATCAGGATTTGCTATACTACCAACATTATAGTTACTTTGGAGCATAAGTCAAATGGTTTACAGCAATCCTGTAACATACCTAAGGAACACCTTCCTATATTACGCTTGCAAATTACTTCTCCATGTTAAAGGGATTTTCACTTTAATTTCTGCATTACTTTTTCTTTAAAGCAGGGCTGGTGAGATGACATAGACTGACTTCCATGAAACCTTATTTCATTGGCTCCATTTGCCCCGCCTGGGTCCAAATGGAGCTTCTGAGGAGGGGGTGAGAAAGAACTACTCCTTCTTCCAAACGTTCCACTTCGGTCTGCAGGAAAGTTATCCACTAAATATACAAATCGATCTTGACAATGCATGGCTCTCCCATGCACGGTTCGAGGCAATAGGTGTATTACTCCCATTTCCTCTATCCTGGGCCCCAGCAAAACCATCACAGCCAGTCTGAGGGGACACTAGTCCTGACATTTGGGACATGGTGGTGAAGAATGTGGCTTCGGAGCCAAGCGGATGAAAGGCAAACCTGGCCACACACAGGAGCTGACTTCACGGACTGGTTCCGTATCTGGAAGTGGGAACTGCTCTGCTCAGCCTGCTGCAGGATAAAGTCCCAGCAGGTGGATGAGGACTCCGCAGGTGCCTGCAGTCGGGAGTGGCTCAGTCCCTCTGCTCTCACTCTCCTGGAGGCCCTGCTCTCGCCTCCTCTGGGAGCTAAGTCCTTCCAGCCAGGCCTGCCCATCAGCCCCCTCTGAGTAACTTGGCTGACCTTTTTTCCCCTCCATTAAATAGTTGGGTGTTGAAGCTGCTTTCAGCTCTGAAGTTTGATCACTGACTCAGGTCTGAGTTGTTCAACTTCACAATTTTGCAAGTTGGGTTCAAAGAGTAGGCTTATGCCAATAACTCGAGACACAGTTGTCTCAGTGGGAGAGGGACCAGGAAAGGCTTGGAACATGGACGAGGCATGGGCCTCCTGCTGGGAGTGAGAGGGAAGGAGGTGCTTGATGGTAGTTGACACGGGGTGTGTATGTGTGTGAAGTAAGAAGTAGTCTCTCAAAATAACATTTGTCCCATTTTCTCATTTTTCTAGAGCTGGCTGGATTGAAGCAGGGTTTGTCTTAGGACTGCCAGAAGTGTGTGTGTGTGTGTGTGTGTGCGCTGAGGGCAGATGTGACAAAATGTAGCCCTTGAGAAGGCTATAAAACAAAGGCTTCTCGATTTCTCTGGAGCTACCTGGGGACCTTTAAACCTCTGTCAGCCGCGAAACCAAGGGCTTCTTTTTAATTCATTCTTTCAAGGAATGTATTGAGCTGGGACCCGGAGGCTGTACCCTAGGTCCAGAGGCTGGCCCTGTGCTGGGTCAGAGGCAAAGTAAGAATAAGATGTGGTTCCATGTCCCCTGAGCCCATGGCCCTGTGGCGCAATGCAGAGTGTGGGGAGCCCCAAGCCTGGGTGGCTGTGGGGTTGGGGGCTGTGGTGGCCCAAAGAGAAGCTGCAGGAGGCTCCACTGCCAAGGAGGGCTTGAGCCTGCACCCAAGACCAGGTAGGCACCAGTGCAGTCCCCACAGTGGGGACAGGCACCACAGGGCATGATGATGCTGGTGCAACACTCAGAGACATAAAAGAACACAGGCGAGTGGAGAACCAGATGTAGTGTGGGGTAGCTAGAACTTTGGGAGCAGGGACAGTGGGGACGGATGAGATAGAGAAGCTTATCCTGGGGGGTCACATCACCGAGGCCTTGGGGGCCTGACTGTGGAGTTTGGGTTTTAGGCTGTGGGCAGGGGTCCTAAACGCAGCTGTCTGCAGGGGCCAGAGTGGGAGGAGAGGCATGAAGATGCCAGTAGAGGAAAAAGCTGCCCTGGGGAGGACAGGCCTTGTCCCCTCTGTTCAGTCATTGTCCCAGGTTAGGGGGCAGACCTAGAGTAATATGTCATCTAACTAACTCTTACAGAGAAGCTGGCAATCTGGCTTTTCACATAGGCACATTTATTTTTAAATGTTAGCAATTAATTCAAATTTAATACATAACAAAACAAAACACGTGACTCAGGCCCATCAGGAGAGGTCAGTGATCCGGATCTGGCCCTCAGGCCCTTGGGTGTGACCGCTGCCTATGGTGGTGGGGGAGGTGCCCACAGGTTCCAAGTGGGAGTGGCTGGGTTAGAGTTTGCTTACTGTGGTGGAGTTCTGGGGAAGGCAGTATGGTCAGCCAGAGTGGACAGAGGTGAAGAGACCAGTACAGAAGTTATGGAAAAATCTCATTCTTCTTTATTCATTCATTTGACGAATGTTTACTGAGCATGTGCTGTGTGGCAGGCACTGTGCTAAGCAGGTGTTATTAAGGGACATCCAGCCTTTTTCCAACCCCCACTTCAAGGTTCAGGCTGATCTGCCATGCCTTCCCAGGCCTCCTGTCCTTTCTCTGCGGGCTCTGAGGCTACACTTCTCGGTCCCAGGCCAAATCTGCTCTCTGCAGGGCCTCCTGAACAACACAGCCTTTTTTCTGCGTTTTGCCCCGGCTCCAGTCATGCTCCGTCCTCTTCTTCGCTGAAATTTATTGGTCCTCACAGCTCTGCCCTGTGCACACCCATCCTTCAGTGCCTGGGTGCAGCAGAAGAGGAGATCGCCTCTCCCCAGCTCTCCTGCTCTTGTCATCAGCAGGAAATTTGCAGAGTTTTTATTCTGGATCCAAACAAACACTCATGTGCTTAGGCATCTTGCTGAGAGCCCAACTGGGGTCCGTGCTGGCCAACTCCACTAGATCCGTGCCGGACGGTCAGTGCTCACGCCCATTCACCAGGCCCAGGTGAGTTAACTAATGAGCCTGGTTCCCAATCCATGCTGACTCACAATATTGGGCTACCTTGGTCTAAGAGGAGGAGGAGGAGGGATAAACTGGGAAAAAAGAGGTATGTGCCACAGAATCCTCTGACTCTGTGACCAGAGAGGGGGCTGGGTGAGAGACCAGCGGAGGGTTGGGGCACCACAGGGCCACATGCCAGAAGCCAGGCCCATCACACCCCATGTCAGCCAGTGCAGAATCACTCTGGGTGGATTCAAGGGTCCTTGTCCCCAAGGCACTCCCAGGTAGAGGGGAATAAGCCCTATATACCACCAAGAGCAAGACCACTTGATACCCAATGGATGATCCTCATGAGCCAATGGGGGCTGTGGGAACGTAGAGACCCAACTCTTAGTGCTGGGTGCTTAACTTTCGTGGGCTCATGGATGCTTCACCACTGCCCATAAAGGCCAGCTCTATTATGGTGCTATGTCACGTTAGAGGAGACTGAAGCTCAGAGAGTTGACTAAACTCTGTCTGAGATTGCTTAGCTCTCAGGGGCAGCACATTGGTTTGACCCTGGGGTGGTTGACTGCAAGCCCACTTAGTGCATGGCCATTTCAGTGGTAGGGTGTGAGAACTGGCTGGGATCAGGATGGTTGCTGGGGCACATTTCCAGTGGGCATTTTCCTGGACTTCCTCCAGGGTGGGGAGTGATCCTGTGCTGGCTGACATGGGGTGTGATAGGCCTGGCTGCTGGCGTGTGGCCCTGCAGTGCCCCCACCCTCTGCTGGCCTCTCACCCAGTCCCCTCTCTCTGGTCTCTGACTCTGTGGCACGTGCCTCTCTTCTCCCAGTTTATCCCTCCTCCTCTTCCTAGACAAAGGAAGCCCAATATTGTGAGTCAGCGTGGATTGGGAGCCAGGCTCATTAACTCACCTGGGCCTGTCAAATGGGCATAAGCACTGACTCTCCTGCAGGAATCTAGTGGAGCTCAAACTATTGAAGATACAGAAGGAAACTACTAGAAATATTTGGAGGCATGAGTCATTCATTCATTTATTCAGCAAGTATTTATTGAGCGCATACTCTGTGGGAGGCCCTGCTCTGAATGTTAGGGATACTGTACTGAGGAAGACAGCCTTAGCTCCTGCCTGCATGGGGCTTAGAGTCTAGAGTGGGGTGCGGGGTGGGGCAGCCATTCGAAAGCCATGCAGATGAGCACACAGGTGCAAAGCAAACTATGCTCAACAAGATTGTTAACAGGATGGAGCATGGGTCCGAGGCTTTCCTGGGGAAGTGGGATTTCAGCTGAAGGATGACGGGTCAGCCTGCGCAGGGCAGGACAGGAGCCCTCAGGGCATGACTGCAAAGCCCTGGAGTGGGGGACAAGCCAGAGGCTTGTGACAGGGCAGCATAAGCCGGGGTGCTGTCAAGGAGGCTGGGGGGCTGACTGGCCAGACTGGGCATGGCCTTGCAAAAGAGAGCTATTGAAGGATTTAGTTTAAGTGGCTTAACAAGAATAACCCTCCGTCTCTTTGACCTGGGTCCCTAGAGCTTCTTCTGCCTCCTTTGCCCTCGGTGTCCAGTCCGTGTGGTGAGAAGTTGGGCTGGGGGGGTCTCAGCCCCCACCCCGTTCCTGGGCAGAAGGGCAGCTGATTAAAAGCAGATGTCTCACCCTGGTGGGGCCCAGCCCAGCTCCCCAGTGCTGACCTCAGACCTGCACCGCCGGCATGTCCAGGCCGCAGACTCTCTGTCAGCAAAGCCGCATCCGTCCTGCAAAGAGACGGTCACTGTGGCTGCCCACACCTCCAACCCAGCAATTTCCCTACCACGGTGAGAAACCTCCCGTATTCTGGGGCTGGAGTCCAGCCTCCTCCATCTGCCTGTTGGGGGGAGAGAGAACAATTAGGTTCTTGGAAAGGAACTAGGTCAGAAGAGGTACCTGGCACCCTTGCCCAGTTCCTTGGCATACCTGCACCAGCACAACGCTAAAGGAGGTCACCATTACCCTATTCAGTGTGTCCCAGGCTCTGCGCCAAGTGCTTTATGTCCTCCCATTTAACCCTCATGAGCAGCTTAATGAGTCCTAACAGTTAAGGAAGTGTGTGACTGAGGCTCGGAGAGGGCACCTGGTCACACGGCTGTAGGTGCAGAGCTGGAATCTGAGCCCAGGTCATCAGGCTCCAAAGGATGCCACCCCCGTGGTCCTCTGCAGGGGGCACTGGCTATTGCTCCTGAGCCTCTCAGACACTCCCTGTCCTCATTGCTCCTGAGGAAGCCCAAGTCAGCTCCAGGCTGCCCATGCCTCCAGGGGCCTGCATCTTGGCACAGGGCCCAGAGAGTGCTGGAGCAGGCTCTGGGTGGCAGGAGCCTGGGCTCTGGACATTGTCAAGGGCAGTGCGCTTGCTGTTGCATCAGTCTGAAGCATGCTCAGGGGTCTCTTCACAGAGGGAGTTACCATTTTGATTTTTGCCTTTGAAAACCCTTGGGAACCATCCCGGATGCACCTGCCCTTCCGGGGCTGCTGCATCCATGAGGCCCCTGCTCCCGCCCCACACTGTGTACCTAGAGGCATCCAGCAAGCCCCACCGATCTCCCAGAGATGCTTCCGGTGTCCTGCAGCAACCCTAGTGGCCACTTCCCTCACTGCCCCTTACTCTCAGGCCACGCTAGAACTGCGCTCTCCTTCCTTTGCTCCTATAAGGCTGCTCCCAGCCCTTCTGCAGACCTATCTGCCTCCCTACTGGCCATTTTCCTGGTCTATTTCCCCTTCTCTGCCCATCCCAGCATCTCTGCCTGATCCCACCCCACCAGACAGACAGCTTTGCTCTCAGTCAGTCAGCAAGCATTTAAGGAGCTGTAGAGACATCCTGGCTGAGAGCTCAGGCTCAGAAGCCTGATGCCTGGGGCTGCAGAAATGAAACCCTTCCAACCCCTGCTTGCATCTGGTGCTCCTGGAGCGTAAAGGGAAAAGGCAAGGGCTCCACCACTGGATGCTGGCTTAACTTCGGCTTCTCCCTGCTGTCTAGTTACTGAGAAGAAAAAAATATGGCAGGATGCCCCATGTAGACCGTTTTTTTCTCAGTTCTGTGCAAGAGTTACCTTAGTGGTCCTCTGTCAGGTGACTCAACACTGGAGTTTACAGGAGGGTGGGTCTGAGAATGGTGGAGGGGAGCAGCTTTCTGTGGACTTTCAGACACAGTGGAGTAAGGAGGGCATTTGTGTTTTGGGGTCTGTAAAGAAGAAGCCCCATCCCCGGTTCTGGATCCTAGGGAAGGAAAAGGGACTCAGACTCTGTGAGGGGTGGTCCCAGAAGCCCAAACCCTCAGCCATCCTTAAAGTCAGCCCCCAGAAGATGCATGTGGCCTGTGTGGTGTTCTGGTTGTCACAGGACATGCTGCCTTCTGATCACGTGGGAGCAGCTATCGACAGGCGCCACCTCAGTGGGAATGGGTCAGCATCGTGGTTCTCCGGGCCCAGGTGCAGAAGCCGGAACCTTCATCTCCCTCTTTTTGTGTACATGAGACATGGAGGTTCTTGGGCAATTTGAAGGGAGAGGAAGTTTCCAGAGGAATGTATGTTTTTCTTTCAAGTATAGTAAATTAGGTCTGGATGGTTTAAATTAAAATTACACAAATCAAAGAAATGCAGTAGTATTTGTGCCTCCAGCATCTGCTGTCACTCAGTGGTCATGAAAACATCAGCTCCTATTTATTGAAAGCTTATGATGTGCCAGGTATGGTGCCAAATCTCCCATTTACATTGTTTTATTTGATCTTCATGACAAGGTAGGTACTTTCTGTCACTATTTTACAGATAAGAAAACTGGGGCACAGAGAAGTTAACCAACTTTCCCAAAGTCACACAGCTAGCCAAGCTGTGGATTGGGCTTATAACCCACGTATCTTTCACTTCAAAGTCCTTCAATCACAAGTTGCACTCTATTGCTGTGTCTGGGGGTTCCCTGGATCTGTGGGGACCCCAGGAGATATGAACCTGCAGGGAGAAGCCATGGGATTTGGAGGCCCAAGACCTAAGAGACCGTGGGGCCTCCACCAGGTACTTGTCTTCAGCACAGCTGCATCCCATTACAGTGTGGATGGCAGTCTTTAGAAAGCCACCTTCTCCTGGGCTGCAAAGGAACGGGTGACCACAGTCTGCGAACCCCTGGGGCCCCTCAAGTTCCCACTGCCTGCCCGGCAGGGTTTCACAAATGCATTGACGTTGGCAGGGCAGCCTGTGTGGAGGGTGCGGGAAGCCCGCGGGCCTGTGGCTGCCGGCATTGCTCAGAGTTTCCGCTCAGCTTTTCCTGCAGGCCCTCCTCAGGCCCTCCTCAGGCCTCTGCTGGCCAGCGCCCCCTGTCCTGGGGCCTTCGTGGGCCCCAGCTGGCTCTGAGACAAGCTCATCTGACGCCAGGACCTCTGCAGGGCCCGGAAGGCCCCATTTTCTGGGGGGCGAGCCTTGGGTTAGCTTTGGAGGGCCTGGCGATAGCCTCAGGGTGTCTGAAGGTTTCTTAGCACCAACGCCACCAGGCGGGACAGAGACAGTGCTACGTCCGGTCAGAAGACCCCAGTTCTACTCTCAGAGTCACTCGCTGGTTCTGCAAGCTCAGGCTGGTGTCTTTCCCGCCCCTTCCCTGTCAACCTCACAGGGCTGTTTAAAACCCCTGGCAGGCTGGGCGTGGTAGCTCACGCCTGTAATCCAAGCACTTTCGAGGCCAAGGCGGGTGGATCACCTGAGGTCGGGAGTTCAAGACCAGCCTAATCAACATGGTGAAACCCCGTCTTAAGAAAAAAAACAAACAGTTGGCAAACAGGAAAACACTCAGCCGGTATTGGTGGCCCTAGCAAGGCCATAGGCTGACTGTGGGCCTGCCCCTAATTGGTCTTCTCACCTGGAAACTCAGCGGAGAAGCTAGACTTATGGGTTCCAGAAGAGGGGAAGGGCATTCCAGGAGGAGGGCAGGCTGAGCCCAGGCGCAGAGTCCACAACACACAGGCAGGGACTGAGCTTTGTGCCGGAAACCGTTCTAAGCATTTTACACATTGTAACTCATTTATTTCTCTCATCATTCTCATGAGGTTGGCATTACTTCACCCCATTTTACAGATGAGGCAATGGAAGCACCGAGAGGCAGAGTAACTTGCTCAAGATCACATCGCTAGAAGAGGGGAACCAAGATTCGAACCTGGACAGTCTGGAAGGAGACCACGAGTGGAGGCAGCGGTGGTGGGACTGGAAAGGTTGGGAGAAACGCCAGGGACTGGGTTGCATCTGCCCTGTCCACTGCTGTAAGGCCAGAGCCCAGAGCAGTGCTTAGCACATAGTAGGTGTTCTGAGCGTGTTCCTGACACAGGAGCTCTGCAGAAGGTCTGGCTACCTTGCTGGGGATGCTGACATTTCACACAACACAGAGAGGTTGGGGTTGCTACCTGTGGGCTGATATTTAGCCCTTTTCAATGGGGCTGCTGGACCCCCCACCGCAGGAGGGACCTTCGTGGACAGGCAGAAATTTTAAATAGTTCCTTAATCTCCCTCTGGCCCCTTTCTGTTAGGCCCAGCCTGGCCTCCTGTACCTCCCTGGGGAGTATTTTTTAGCTCTCCCAGAACTCTGGATCCAGGTGGGCTGGGGGTCTGGGGGAAAGCAGACAAACTTGGAGAAGCATGTCCCTGATGGCAGAGGCTGCTGAGAGACCAGGCTGTCTGCAGCTGGAGTGCTGGGGGCTGGTGAGAAAGGAAGCTTCCTATTCTGCAGCACTCAGACCCCACTAGGAATGAGGCTTGGGGCCAGGATCCCTGAGGGCAAGAAAGGATGACTCAGCAGAAACGGAGTCCTGGCCCCACAGGACAACTGGAGCTGCCCTGGCGGCTGGTGCCAAGTGGCAGAGCTGCTGAATTAATGACACCCCCACCTCAGCTTCATTGCCCCCCTCCCACAGCTCTCCTCCGACTCCCCTAGCCCTCCTTTAGACTCAGTTCTCTGGGCTGGGGTTTTAAGACTCTCACAGTGGCAAGAACTGGCCCCCTCCACCAACTTTCAGACAGAGTTGGGAGGGGCCCTGAGGCTGGAATTGATAACTGGGGGGAGGAGGCAGTCAGCCTTCGAGACTCCCCCAGGCCTGTCAAGGGAGCCCAGATGGGGTGTTGGTGGGAGGGCATGGGGCAGTGGCTGGAGCTGGCCTGGACCAGGCCCTGGGGAATTCCAGTCCAGGAGAGCCAACTGGAAGCACATGTGTTTAGATGGGCACGGAACCCACAAAACTGCTTCTCCCAGCCCAGCTTCCCAAGGATTAACGATCTCAGGAATCTTAGGAAATCTGTGTCTTTGTCACCAGAGACCCCTCACGACACAGGCTCTTGCCCTACTTGCACCCCAGGTCCTGAGCAGAGGTGGATGATGATGGTGATGGTGAAAACGGATCTTGTGCAGCTGCTGGTGTTCACTGTTTCCCACACATCCTGCTGGCCGCTAGTACCTGTCTCATCCTAGGTGCTCCTCAGGGCAGCCTTTTCAGGTGGGCAGGTCTTAGTATTGCCCTCGTTTTCTACAGAGGAGACTGTCTTGCAGAGGGTAAGCAGCTTGTTCACGTTCACTCTGGTTGTGGCAGAATACATTTCCAAGGCTGGGATCGTAAATGCTCTGCTTGATCCTCTACCCCTTGGAGGAAGGAAAAAGGGTAGAGTCCCTGTGGCTCTCTGCCTCCTCCCTTGGGTGCCACGCAGTGATCGAGGGTCACTAGGGTGAGCCCATGGAAATGCTGACCCTTTCTAGGAGGCATTGCAACATCCAGCAGTTTCCTGCACAACGTATCATAGGGTGCTTGGGTCTGGTGAGCAGTGAAGACCCTAAGATTTGGGGCTAGAAGACATGAGTCTGTCTCCTGACTTACTAGCTGTGTGACTTTGACACTTCGCTTTGTCTCTTAGGACCTTGGTTCCCTCACCTATGAAATGGGAGAGAAGGATACAAAAACTTTCTCTCCGTTACCTGCCCCAGGGAGATCAAATGTCGACCCTAAGTCCGCTGCAGCCCGGGGGCCTGCAGCCTAAGTCCGCTGCAGCCAGGCGGGTGGCAGGGATTGAGAGGGGAGGAGACCAGGGCCGGGCAGGAAGGGAGTGGCAGAGGCTGGTATCACATGGCTAGGCTCCCAGGTCTGGAGAGAGGCCAGCAGAGATCAGGATTTCCTTTCATAACAGATTATGGGACGGCTACTTTGCACTAATCCATCTGCCTGATAAGATCATCTGGGGATGACCCAGCAGCCTTTGGTGAAGACACAGAACAGAACTGCTACATCTTCGCAGGAAAATCCCACAGGCAAAGCCACTCTAGGCGCCAGATGACAGCTAGTTTTCTGCAAGTGCCGGGTTTGCTGAATTCCCGCTGCCCTACTCTAACCTGGCTTCTGTTAGTTGACTGGTTCCTGTTGCCTCAGCAACAGAGCAATAATGGAGGCGTCTGCGAATGGCTATATTAAATCACTTAATTATCGCAGGCAGGCACTCTGCCAGACAGGGTGCTTACAGCTATGTTAGACTTAGTCACTGCCTGCGACTAAACCTGGCTGAGATGCTTGTGAATATGCACCAAATAATAGACCCCCAACAAATACTTATTGGTTGACTGAAGAACCTTTGGAACTAGGAAGACATTACAGTGGTATCGCTGCATCCATTATATTATATTCAAGATCTTGGCACACTAGTACTTCACCTGGGATGCGTATGGCGAGGCTACCTCAGCCTCCCAACTCCTCAACTCTACAGGGTTTTATCAGCAACAGCAGGTCCACTCCGTTTAGGCTGTTATTACAGTTCTCTCCTGGAACATCCTGTCGTGGTTATTTTTTGGAAACATCATTTGGTTCCTAATCTCTTAGCAACAGGACTTTGAGGGCTAACGGCCGACGTATAAGCCCAGCAAGATGATTGTGACTCGTGGGTAGGCAAACCCACAGCAGCCAAGTCCAAGCACTCTGATTATGGGTTTAATTGTTTTAGGTCATTGAACGTCACCGGCACCCACTGCGGGCCAAACTGGCTATGTTATTTGCCAGTGAGCATTTGCCAAAGCAGCCACACACCCAGGCCGGAGGAGACTCCAGTGTCACCGGGTGCCCCAGGCATCGTAGCTGCAGACCCTAGGGTGCCCGATGGGGAAGAGGAGGAAAGGGAAGAAGATTTATTTTACTCTGTGTGCCTGGCACTTCACCTCATCAAATCCTCACAGCCCCCTGTGCAGCAGTGTCAGGGTCTTGCCAGGCTGCCAGTGAGGAGGCAGCTGCTCAGACAGGGAGTCACACTGGCTGTGCTCACAGGTGCTCACAGGCTGGCAGAGGCGGAGGCAGGCTGCTGATCTAGGTCCTCCCGAGCTCACAGCCTCTGCTCGTTCTGCTCTTTCCATGTAAACACCCACGCCTTTGGGGACAGCTGGACCTTTCCTGGATGTTTGGTCTCCATAAGATTCTGTTCCAGAGTGGAGCATGTGAGGGTCATTGCCACAGACCCATTCCACATGTCAGAGGCCACGCCAACAGTGATACATCTGGCGCCACTGAGCCCAGCACTCACAGGAGGCCTGGGGCCTGCCTGCTGTCAGGGTTTGCAATTCCCTTTTTATTCGAGTTCTTTCTGGTCCCTCGCAGAGACTGAGACCGTGGTTCTCTACCTGTATTTAGTAAGAATCAAAAGTTTTAAAAATAGCTACCACTTTTTACTCTGAGCTGAGCACTTACACACCCTTATTTACTCCTTAAAATGTTGGAAAGACGTGATACTGTTGTCCCTGTTTACAGATCAGGAAATTGAGGGTCAGAGTGATTGGACAATTTGCTCTAAGTCACAGAAAATAGGTTCTTATTGTGACACCCACAGCCCATCCCACTGCCCTGCCCTGCCCGGCCTTGCAACTCTACTCCCGAGCAGAGGTGGACGCTGGAGAAATATGCAGGTTTGTGCCTTGGGGCCCCGCACTCACAGGGGCCTCTTCCAAGGCCCTGGAAATCTATTCAGATGGTCACATATCTTTGTAAAATTTGCAAAGGTAAGATATTTTTATCTTCTTTTTATAAAGGAGCATTCTTACATCCCCTCATTGTATAAACCTCAGTTTCCACAGAACCTGGATCCATACTGCTAGTGAGTATATACCTTGAACGTCTGACCTAAGAATGTACTCTTTCTTCTAGCCACCCCCACTTAATTTTTTCTCCTTAGCACTTTTCATGAATACATTATGTACTTCATGTATCAACCTTATTTATTTATTTATTTGTTTGTTTGTTTTTTTTTTTCTGAGACAGAGTCTTATTCTGTCACCAAGGCTGGAGTGCAGTGGCACAGTTTCTGCTGACTGCAACCTCTGTTTTCCAGGTTCATGCAATTCTCGTCCCTCCACCTCCTGAGTAGCTGGGACTAAAAGCATGCACCACCACACCCAACTAATTTTTGTATTTTTAGTAGAGACGGGATTTTGCCGTGTTGGCTAGGCTGCTCTTGAACTCCTGACCTCAAGTGATCCACCCACCTTGGCCTCCCAAAGTGCTGGGATTACAGGCATGAGCCACTATGTCTGGCCAGTCTTATTTACTGTAGATTGTAAGCACTGCTCAACAAGTTTTTTTAGGTGAATGAATGCAGCCATCATCCTTATACTTAAAAGAGTCCTGTGTCACAGATGGAGCCATGATTATTTTCACATTCTAGACAGAGACGTGGAAGGCCACATGCTCAAAGGCACCCACTAGCAAACCCAATCCCCTTTCTGTGCTCTGAGCTGCCTTTGAACCTGGCTACGTCTTGATTTCCTCTTGCCAAAACGTCATAATTTACTCATAGACTAGACTTAAGCTCACTAGTGTTTCATCCTTGCCTTGTCTCTTAAGCTTCTCTTTCCCCACAAATTGCATCAACCACCTTCCAAATATCTCTTGAACTTTATCACTTCTATCTCCATAGCCCCAACCAAGTAAGTGTCCAGTAGCCTCCTGACCCCGGCCCCTTCCCCTCACAGCCTCCCAAGGCTTATCTCCTGTTGGAACGGATCCTCGTTTCTTAGAGATTGTATCTGAAGTCCTTAGCCCAGCCCATGAGGTCCACACTGAGTTTTGTTTTGTTTCAGTTTCTCAAATTCAGTGTCTCCTTTCTGACTCAGAGCGTTTGTACACGCTCTGTCCCTTTCTGACGCCAGAACGATCTTGCTCTCTCCTTTTCTCCGATCCTACTTAATTTTTACACACCCTTCTGGTCTCCAAGCAAGCATTACTTCCTCAGGGTTACCTTCCATGTTCGCGCAGCTCGGGTCAGAGCCTCTGTCAATGACTTTTACAGCTCCGTATATAGCTCTGCTCAGAACTGATCGCAACTGTTATTAAACAACCGAACTGTTTAATCTGTTGTTGCAACCACTTGCCTCCACCTTCTTCCATTTTTGTTTTGTTTGGCCTCAGGAATAAAGATGTGTATGTGGGCTGGGTGTGGTGGCTCATGCCTGTAATCCCAGCACTTTGGGAGGCCGAGGCAGGTGGATCATCTGAGGTTAGGAGTTCAAGACTAGCCTGGCCAACATGATGACACCCTGTCTCTATTAAAATACAAAAATTAGCTGGGTGGGGTGGCGGCGGGAGCCTGTAATCCGAGCTACTCTGGAGGTTGAGACATGAGACCCGCTTGACTCTGGAGATGGAGGTTGCAGTGAGCCGGGATCGTGCTACTTCCCTCCAGCCTGGGTTACAGAGTGAAACTCTGCCTCAAAGAAACACACAAAAGAGATGTTTCTATGTCACCCACCAGACTGTTTCACATCAGCAAGCAGCTGCACTCCCTGTGGTTATTTAGGGACGCAGATCCTTCCGTGAAGTGGCTTGTCATCCCTAGGACTTGAGGCCGGGTCAGTGCCACATCTGGTTTGGCGCCAGCAGGAAGAGGAATTGGTTTTCTGGGTCATGGCTTCCTTCTGGTGATCTATTGCAGAAGAATGAACCACCCCAAATTTAGCGCCATAAAACATCAACCAGTTCATTATCTTCACAGATTCAGTGAGTCTGCGAGGAATTCTGGAGAATTTGGACAGAACACAGTGAGGGTGGCTTGTCTGTGCCCTGCGGTGCCTGGGCCTCAGCTGAGAAGACTCAGATGGTTGGGGGCTGAGCTGTCTGGAGGCATCTTTGCTTACCTGGCACGTGACTGGAAGACTGGGCTTGGCTGAGCCTGTACCAGAGCACTGACATGTGACCTCTCCATCATGGTGGCCTCAAAAGAGATGGACCTCTTTTATGGTGGCTCAGGGCTCCAAGAGTGAGGGTTCCCAGGGAACAGGGTGACGCTACATAACCTTCTATGTCCTAAGCCTCAGAAGTCACGTTACTTCCCATGGTATTCTTTGACAGAAGACTGCCCAGGTTCAAGTGGAGGGATCATAGACCCCCACAACCCCACCTCTTGATGGGAAGAGAGTAGAAGAATTTGTGGCTGTATTTTAAAACCACTACAGCCCAGAGGGACACGTGCCAGTTTGACTCACATTCCACCCGTGAGAGTGTAGTTATATGGGGCCACCTAAATGCTCAGGGCTGGAAAGTACTGTCCCTCTTTGGGTGGCTTCAACTCCATTATGGGGAAGGACGCAGTGGCACATCATGCCTGTAATCCCAGCACTTCGGGAGGCCAAAGTGGAAGAACTGTTTGAGACCAGGAGTTTGAGACCCCCTGAGCAACATAGGGAGACCCCATCTCTTCAAAAATTAGCCAGATGCACTGGTGCACCTGTGGCCCCAGCTACTCAGGAGGCTGAGGCGGTTGGAAGGATCACTTGAGCCCAGGTGGAGATTGTAGTGAACTCCCGTAGTGCTACTGAACTTTTGGTGGATTGTTAGCAATCTGCCACAGTCACTGCTCTGGCCACAAAACACCTATGTGTCTCACTCTTCCCACCCATACAATACACTTCTCCAGGGGGAAAAACCCAATCCCAGTGATGGTATCCACTACTGCATATGTGTTGAATGATGAACTGACCGGATGCCGCAGAGAAGCTGTGTGCAGCCCATCCATTACGAAGATGGGTGGGCAGAGACAATGTTCCATTTCTTTTTTTTTGAGATGGAGTCTCACTTTGTTGCCCAGGCTGGAGTGCAGTGGCGCCATTGTCGGCTCACTGCAACCTCTTCCTCCGGGGTTCAAGAGATTCTCCTGCCTCAGCCTCCCTAGTAGCTGGGATTACAAGCACCTGCCACCATGCCTGGCTAATTTTTGTATTTTTAGTAGAGATGGGGTTTCACCATATTGGCCAGGTTGGTCTCCAACTCCTGACCTCAAGTGATCCATCCCCCTCAGCCTCCCAAAATGCTGGGATTGTGGACATGAGCTGTTGTGCCCGGCCTCTGTTCCATTTTTTAACCTTGAGCCCCAGGTGGGCTAGTTCTCAGTGGGGAGGCAAAACGAGGTAGCCTCTGGCCTGTTAAGAATGGAGAGAGATCTGTGTTTCCTTTTGTCTTGGCACTTAATTCAATCATTTATAGAGTGGGAAACATGAATAAAAGTTCATTGGAAAGAACATCTATCTCATGTTGCATCCAAAATTAATTCCAGATGGATCAAAGAGTCACTTGTGAGCAGACAGTTTACAGAACGTAAAAAGCCAGCGGTAGTGTGAAAAGACATGTCCTTGGGGATGTGGGGAGACAGGAACTCTCAGACATTGTTGGTGGGTGTTTAAGTTCATCATTTTTAGATTTAACAATAGCTTTTGAGGTGTCAAATGTTCAATACCTTTTTATCCAGAAACTTCTCTTCTAGGTGTTTATTCTACAGATACACAGTATTCCCACAAGTGCGCAAAAACTCCATGTCAAGAATGTTCAGGCCAGGTGTGGTGGCTCATGCCTATAATCCCAGCACTTTGGGAGGCTGAGGTGGGCGGATCACTTGAGGTCAGGAGTTCGAGACCAGCCTGGCCAACATGGTGAAACCCCGTCTCTCCTAAAAATACAAAAAATTAGCTGGGTGTGGTGGTTGCATGCATGTAATCCCAGCTACTTGGGAGGCTGAGGCAGGAGAATTACTTGAACTCAGGGGGTGGAGTTTGTAGTGAGCTAAGATTGCTCCACTGCACTCCAGCCTGGGCGACAGAGCAAAACTCAGTCTCAAAAAAAAAAAAAAATGTTCAGTGTATACTTGTTTAAAATAGCAAAGTAACTGGAAACCACCTAAATGTCCATCCATGGAAACATTAAATAAAATAGAATTCCATGCAGCTGTTCAAAAGAATAAGGTGGGTTCAGTAATTGTCCATGGAGAAATGTGCAAGGGGCGCTGGTAACAGGAAACAAAAGGCAAGCTGGAGAGCAGTATGGATAACGGAGTTCCATCCTGGCTAAGAAAGAAAACAAGTCGATCCAATTCATAAACATAAAACAACAATCCCCGAAAGAGTTATAGAAAGCTTTGACAGTGGTTTATTCAGGGGGAGTGAGTTTCAGGCTGGGGGTAGCAGGAGAACTTTATCTTTGTGCTTTATGCCTTCCTTTACTGTATGGGTTGTTTTACAATGTACATGGAATCAGTTTTATAAGGGAATCTAATTTAGATAGTGATTAGGGAAGGAGAGAAGAGAATGGGACAGACGTTCTAGGACCCTTTAGCTGTATTTCCAACATTATGTTTCAAAAAGAAATTGAAATAGTGAAAATGTTCAATTTTATGCTAGTATATTTTACTACAATAAAAAAAAAAGAAGGAATTAGAATTGCTAAAGCTGGGCTGGGTGCAGTGGCTCACACTTGTAGTCCCAACACTTTGGGAGGCCGAGGTGGCAAGATTACTTGAGCCTCGAGTTCGAGGCCAGCCTGGGCAACATGGTGAGACGCCGCCTCCAGAGAAAAATGCAAGAATTAGCCAAGCGTGGTGGCATGCACATGAGGTGTCTGTTACTCAGGAGGCTGAGGCAGGGGGATTGCTTGAGTCCAGGAGTTTGAGGCTGCAGTGAGCTATGATTGTGTCACTGCACTCCAGCATAGATGACAGACCAAGATCCTGTCTCAAGGAAAAAAAAAAAAGAATTGGTAGGTACGAAGATGTTCATTCTATGATTCCCTATGCTTTTCCAAATATTAGTTGCATCTTGCAACTTAAAAAAGAGTTTAAAAATTTATTTTAACGTAACAAGATAAAGTAAATAAAAAAGAAACTAGAAAAAGTGAAGCAAAAGGAAAATAAGGGCTGTAAAACAAAAAGCTTTATTACCCATACTAAATGCATTACATAACCTTTTTTTTTGAATCTCATTCTGTCCCCCAGGCTGGAGTGCAGTGGTTGCCTTGCTTCAACCTCTGCCTCCTGGGTTCAAGAAATTCTCCTGCCTCAGCCTCCCAAGTAGCTGGGATTACAGGTGTGTGCCACCACACCCAGTTAATTTGTGTATTTTTAGTGGACATGGGGTTTCACCAAGTTGGCCAGGCTGGTCTCGAACTCCTGAGCTCAAGTGATCTGCCTGCCTAGCCTTTCCAAAGTGCTGGGATTACAGGTGTGAGCCACCATATCCAACCTAGATAACCTTCTTACAAGCAGCTCGAGAAATTTAATCATTGTCTCGTAGGACGTGTAGGAACTTCATGGTTTTCATTTTGAGCTCCAGGAAGCACCTTAGTCTTGGAGCTTACAGTCAATCTGTAAGAAACAGACAGATTGTTGCTTAGAAAATCTCACTTTACCAATCCAGCTTGGAGGCTGGATTTCAGTGCAAACCTGAGGTGGGTGAATAGTTCAGAGCCTGTTTCTCCAGTTATAGGTGAGAGCCACAGAGACCTCTGGCAGCCCAGGGGAGAGTGGAGCCGGACAGGTTTATTGCAGAGAGCCTCCCTGGGCACAAGGAAAAGGATGAGGAGCTGACTGTCAGGGAGGCAGGTGCCTCGTGGACCTCTGACTGAGCCCTGATCCTGTGTGCTCGCCCTCCTTCATAGCACGGTGAGTGAAGACGCCTCCCAGTGGTTCTGCTCCCAAACATTTGAGTCTTCCCACTCACCATGGTCTTCACCCCTCTGCCCTTTCCCCTGCCCTTGCCCTGGAGAGCTGGAAAAGCAGAAAATCAGTGGAAGGTGGTGCCCCCCACCCCCTCAAGGCATTCACACCCTTCCCTGGCCCATTTCCCGGCACAGGTCACAGGCAGGGTCTTGATCTGCGGCACCTGCAGTTCTTTGATCCGTTTTGGTTTCCTTTCTTTTGAAAAACCTTGACCGCAGTTCAATCTTGACTCTGTTGCTTTGAAAACCCTCTTCCTGTGAACTTGTGGTACCGGTAATAAAGAAAAGGGCAGAGGGCTTCGGGTCTCACCAGGGGCCTTTGTTATGGGCACTGAAGGCGAATGACTATCACAGGTGGGCAGAAGGTGGGACTGGGCCTGGAGAGGCTCTGAGGGCTTGGGATGTTTGCGCTCTAGACTGGGGACATCCAGGGCCAGGCGGCTACTTGCTAATAATCAGGCTGCCCAGCTGTCCTGGAGCCCAGTGGGGCCACGAGTTTCCTCCCACCTAGATGCTGCTGTCTAGGCTGTATGGGAGGAGCCCCACACTGGGGGAAGTGGACTCAGCCCTGCCCAGTTTCCCACCAGGTGGGTCCATGACTCTAGACAGAGCTGGGCCTCCTGGTCTAGCTGCCTGCCCCTCTGCCACCTGACGGCCAACGCTAGCTGCGTACAGGCCTGCGGCTACTGCTCTCCAGCAGGGCTGAGAGGTCAGGCACCCCACCCTCCCGCAGCTGCAGGATTGGGGTGTGAGCGAGTATGTTAAGAAAGGGTTGCTGGGTTCCATTCTTGGGAAGGGCTCTAAGACCTCCTGAGCCAACCTCTCATCAGTGATTGTTCTGCTGCCCAGGGCTTCTGGGGCTGGTGATGGGCTTCTCAGTGGCCCCGATGTTGTGTTCTTATGGCTGACTTTTGGAAACCAAATGCTGGCAACCAGCCTGTGCCTGCCAGATTCCAGGCTGAAACCCTTAGATAAATGATTGATTTCCAAATTTGGAACAACCAAAACATAAGCATGCTCATCAACCCTCTTATACAGAGAAGGAAACTGAGTCAGGATTGGGTGTCTTCTTCCAGTCTGCCTGCCAACTTCTCCACCTTGCTCTGCCCCCTAGGACTGTGGGAACTACATTCGTGGGTGCCCTTAATCTTGGTCACTGGGGAGCACGGACCACAGCTTATGGGAGGCAGAGAGGAGAGTGAGATGCAGGGTGGTCACAGCCCAGCTGCATCCCTCCAGGAGGCCACAGCTGCTGACAGGAGCCCTCTCTACTCAGCGCCAGAGCTCTGCAGGTCTGGTGACCTCCCCTGGGCTCATCAGGTCCAGCAGCAGAAAAGTCTGATGTTCGTGGTTCAGGTTCCTGCAATCCTTTCCCAAGACCTTTGACAATAGTCTCTTTATTGAATACTCCTCAAATACCCCAGGTTGAGTGTGTTGACGGCTTCCTGCTGGGACCCAGCATGAGCCTTACCATCCAGCCAGCTCATCAGCAAGGAGTCCCGGGTCTCCGAGTCACTACAGACTGCAGCTGGGCCATGGGAGGGCCCCCCCGCCTTCTAATTCCTGCTCTTTTTTCTGGCTCTGCTCATACCCTCATCCATGTACCCCCTATTTCTCTGCTTTGTCTCCCACCCCCACCTACAGTTTTTCCCCTGCCAGATGTCTGGGGTTGTTTAGAAGATGAGAGGCACAGCCAAACAACCGCTCCCCGACCCCAGCCACCCATGATGCATTCGGGAAGTGGTGTGCATTGGGCTCTGAGATCTTAGGCGTCACAGGGCAGTCATAGAGGCCCTGGGTCCTTGAGACAGGTGTCCTGGAAGCCAGTACACAGAAGCGGGATGATTTCACATTCTGGAAGAGTCCTCTTCTCTGGGGACCCTTCACCAGTAAAGCCCACCCACTCACCTACTCACTCACTTGCTACTCAGAGGGGCTGGCTCTCCACCAGGCCCACCCCAAGTGGCCTGTGTGTCACTTCCTGCAGGAGGCTGTTCCTGGCACCTGGAGGAGGCTGGTTGCCCCATCACATGTTCCCAGTACATCCCATCTCTCCTCATGCTGTAACACTTATCACACTGACATGGCTTGTCTGTTGTCCACGTCCTCCACTGTACCCCCAAAACCTGGAATCCGTTGCACCTGACACAGTGCTGGGCACACAGAGAGGGCTCAATACTTGTTTGTTAAATTAAAATGGAAAAAAAGGATTTCAATCAATACTGTGCAGTTACTCTTCCTGTGTCTAGGTGGCCACGGAGAGAAGAATTACCAGCTCTGCAGCTGTGGTTCTAGAGGAACCTCAGCCTGCCGAGTCTGGAGACCGGGCTCTCTCCCTGCTGGGCCTCCTGCTAAGCCTGTGACTCTGGCCAAAGTCTCTGAGCTTTAGATTTCTCATCTGTAAGATGGAGATGGTACTTACCTTAGTTTTCTATTGCTCCATGATAAATTATCACAAACGGAGGGGCTTAGAACAGCACACATTTGTTAGGCTTAGCTGGGTCCTCTGCAGGGCTGCAGTGAAGGTGTCAGCCAGGACTGGTTCATCTGAAGGCTCGATTTGGGATGGATATGGATCCACTTCCAGGCTCATGAAGGTTGTTGGCGGAATTCATCTCCCTGTGGTTGTAGAACTGAAATCTTCACAACGACGGTTGGTGGGGGGACTGCTCTCAGGCCCTAGAGGCCACCTGTAGTTCCTTACCGCAAAGCCTCTCTGTATGCCTCTTCAGATCATGGCCACGTCTTCAAATTCAGCAAGGAAGAAAGTGTGTAGCACCAGTCTGCTAGTAAGCCCATGTTTTTTTTTTTTTTAGATGGAGTGTTGCTCTTGTCATCCAGGCTAGAGTGCAATGGCTTGATCTCAGTTCACTGCAACCTCCGCTTCCTGGATTCAAGCGATTCTCCTGTCTCAGCCTCCCTAGTAGCTGGGATTATAGGCCCCCACCACCATGCTCAGCTAATTTTTGTATTTTTGGTAGAAACGGGGTTTTGCCATGTTGGCCAGGCTGGTCTCGAACTCCCGACCTCAGGTGATCTGCCTGCCTGGGCCTCCCAAAGTGCTTAATAACAGGTGTGAGCCACCATGTCTGGCCAAGCCCAGGTCTTTTATGGAATGCTTCATGAATGCGCATGTCATCCTTGCGAGCTCAACCGTGTCTTTTATAACATAACATTATCGTGGAAGTGATGTTCCATTCCCTTTGTCGTGTTTCCTTGGTTAGGAGTTACTCACAGGTCCGACCTATTTGAGGGTTGGGGATCACAGAAAGGTGTGAACTTGGAGTCACTCTAGAGCTCTAGGGCCCAGAGTCTGAATCTGACAGCGCTAATCTCCAGCTCATAGGTTTCTGGAGAGGATTAACTGAAAGAATGCCTGGCACTTAGTAAAAACTCAGGAAATGTCTCAGAAGGCAGCAGAAGCAGCTGTCTTTACTTTGGCCCACTTTGAAATGTTGGTTCCCAGCTTGTCCTCAGGCTGCACCCGCCCTATGGCTTCCACCACACTGCTGCGGTCACTTTTATCACGTGGCTGGATCTTGAAGGCAGTTGAATTTGCCATGTGGTGTTAACTGGAATGATCAACAGGTGTCCTTATCATTTTAATTAAATGTTCTTGGAAGATAAGAACCCATCTTACTAATGTTTTCAGCCTCTGGTGTTTAGCTTGTTGAGCTTAGGATGCTGGCTTGGCTGCTCCATAGCGTTGAGCTATGGCACCCCCTAGAATGATTTAATTGAGTTCAGAGTTACGGTCTGAGGGGACAGTGATGATTGGTGGGGAAAAGGGAGCAGGCGTGGGTTGGATGGGCAAGGTAGGTGACAGCTGGGAGGAGCAGGAAAGGTCTTGGCAGATCCCTGAGTCCAGATCCTGCCAGGGGAAGTGCCTTGGCCCTGCTGCCATGCCCACCCACACTCCCAACCCTGGCCTGCTCCAGGATTTCTTTCATTCTTTCTGTTCCTGCTCCTCTTACACCCTGACCCCCTGAGCAGAGTCTCCTTGGGATCTGGGTCTTGTGGGCCCTATCCCTTCTAATGTGGGAAGAGAAGCCTGATTCTTTCAGAGATACAGAGCTTCTGGGCCAGGAAGGGCCTTAGACTTGGGCCCAACAACTGTCTTTAAGATGCAGGTGAGGAGTCGTGTTTATTGAGCGCCTACTTGTTCCACTGCACTTTATATCCTTCATTTCCACCATTTTTCAGTCTTCAAGGTGGATAAACCAAAGCCCAGAGAGGGAAAGCATCTTTCCCTGGTCACACAGCTGCTAGGTGGCAAAGTTTTGACCAGAGCTTAGGTGTCCTGAGCCACTGGTCCAGGATTCCCTCTCTGTGACACTCCCTCCTGCCCAAGTCCGTGGGCCCGCTGGTGTCGGTGGTGGAGCGTGCCTGCCTTGGCCCTAACCGGGTTCTTCAGATAGGCTGCTCTGACTCCTACCCACAGTATCCTCTTTTTCACCACCCTTCCTTCCAGAACTTGACTCCAGCCTCTTACTGACTCTGTCCCACATCCCTCACCCTGAGCCTGGCGCAGAACCAGCTGGGGCAGATGGTCCAGACCCTGAGTGTATTCTTTCCCGGCAGGGACAGAAGCAGTTAGAGGCTGACACATCTGGGCAGCTATTGCCCAACTTTGATCTGGAGGAAACAAACCAGAGGGATCCTTCCTGTCACTTCTGTGTGGGACCATGGCCTGAGACTTGGAGTCTCCTCAGAGAGGCAGAAGGCCTGCCTCAGCTGTGGGCGGGGTGGTGGCAGCAGGAAGCTAGGGTCCCGTGTGGGTGGGGTCACCTGGCCAGGGGCTGGGGGCAGCTGGGCTGGAAGCTCACCCTCCCTTCTTAGGTGGAGGAGTGGAGGACAGAGCCCAAGGCAGTAGCCCAGGGCCAGGCCTGGAAGATCCTGTACATGTCCGAAACCTTGTCAGCCCATTCCAGGAATGTTTTTGTTACCCCATCTCCTCGATTTCCCTTGAGGAGCTCGTGGTAAAGCCCTCACAAAGCATGTTTTCGGGGTTGGAAAAGAAGCAGAGCTGGGCTCCTGTGTTCCTTTTGCACCCAGATGAGGTATGGGGAGGGTGGAAGCAGGCTGGGGCTGGAAGATGCTGGCTGTGGTTCTGCAGGATGGAAGGCAGCCTGGGTCTGGGTCAGGGCAGGACTGAGACTTTGTCAGCCTGGGAGTCAGCTCTGCAAGCGCTCAGATGGGCGGGCACTGCCCTAAAGCCCAGCCTGGCTTCCAAGCAAACACTCTAAACATGGTCGGTAACCGGGGAAGAGCACACTGCAGCCCGGCTCTACCTCCTTTTGGTAACAGGAGCTGGGCCAGGCTCCTCAGGGGCAGAACCTAGCAAAGGAGGATGCACACAGCAGGCGTGTGCATGCCTGTCACCCCCACAGGACACAGGCTGCAGACCCCGACCTTCTTGGGTCTGGGCCTGGGCCAAGATCAGGGCTCTGCAGCCTACGTCCTGTGGGAGGGTGGGGGGATGACAGGGGTGTGCATGGTCCCGAAGAATCATACACAGCCCCACCCAGCCCCACACAGCCGCCCACAGCCACATGCACCCGCAGGCATGCTTGGTCACATACTCAGCAGCACACAATCACTAGAACATACATAACCACAGGTGATCATGCCTAACAGACCATGACATATGATCACACAAAACCATACAGCACCAGCTGCAATCAGATTCAGTCATCCATCTGCACTAAATCACAACCAAACACAGTTACACACAGGGATTCTGAGCCACATGCAGTCACACAGACTCGCACCACTCTACACAACCACAATCATGTTCAACCATGCCTATAGGCGTCTAACACACAGTCACAGGCAATCACACACAACCAGTACCGTCTCAGGCAAGCATAGGCAGTCACAGGCCGCGGATGGTGCTTTGACACGGCAGGGGGTCAGGGCCTGGGGAGCCTTCGTTCTCTGAATGGGGGTTGGTGAGGGCCTGGCTGTGACTAAGAGGCAGAGGCATCCAGCAGCCATTAGGCAGTCCACTTCCTGGTCCCCTTTCAGAGCAGTGGAAATAGGGAAGTTATTCCCCCCTCCTCCCACTCAGCAGAGCATTCCTGGGTCCTGATGCAGTCTCTTTGGCATCCAACCTCCTTCTCCTCTGGTCTTGGCTGGGCTGCTGACAGGAAGCTTGGACAGCCAGAACTACAGTGAGTCAGCAGGGAAGGGCTCAGGGAATGCCAGGCAGGTGAGTGACCCACAAGGCCTGCAATTGATGGGGCTTCTGAGATTGGTAGGCCTGCCATTCGCCCACTGGAGGTCACCCACCCAGGGGATAGAGGGTTATGGGCATGGGACCAAGTGATGATGGTCGTTTCTCAGCCAACCCTGTATGCAAAGCCTCTGCTCTTGGAAAACTCCCTAAAGCAGCCATCAGGGGCTATGCTTCTCCTACAGGCTGAGCTCTGGCCTGGGCCTCTGCTCCCACATGGTCCATGGCTAGGCTCAGCCTGGAATAGCCCTGCACCCCCAGCACCACAGCCTGCTGTCTACCGTCCCTGACTCATTCATTTAGCACATCACGGTGCCTTCAAGTAGGAAAGATCACCTAGAAGATGATTCAAGAGCAATGTGGACATGTAGGGACGGAGATAGACACATGCTATTGTGGTAGCTGCTGGGATCACCTGCTCTGTGAGCGCTGGATGGCCAGTCCTTACCATGGGGGCTCGGATGGCTGCTAACAGTGGTGACCTTCTACAGGCAACCCAGCCAGAAGGGGCTGAGCCCTTCCCAGGGCAGGCACTAGTGGGCCTGACAGTTAATAATAGAGCCTTTTTTTTTTTAAAGGAAGTAACTCAATGCACTTTAATATTTAGTTAGCATTTGTGTTACAGCTCTATGAGGGAAGAAAGATACTGGAAATAAGAAGAAATACCTTTTTTTTCTCATTCTGAATTTTTTTTTTTGCCACAAGATAGCAAAATATACAAATATATGCAAATGTGTGCATGCACATCATGGGCACACAACCCACAAAAGTACTATCTATGAAGGCAAGAGATGGCAAGTTCAATTTAAACAGGTATTTAGAAATGATAGGGAGGTAGGAAGAAAAGGTGAAAACACATGAAAAGTAATTTTACTTTTGTTTAACCTCAAGCTTATCAGCTGTTTTCCTTGAACTGCATTTGTCTTGTTTTGATATCAGAAACTTAATGAAAACTATGTAGTAATTCTACTTTGAATTTATAGCCACATGACTAAGATTTTTTTTTTTTTTGAGATGGAGTTTCGCTCTTGTTACCCAGGCTGGAGTGCAATGGCACCATCTTGGCTCACCGAAACCTCTGCCTCCTGGGTTCAGGCAATTCTCCTGCCTCAGCCTCCCGAGTAGCTGGGATTACAGGCACGCACCACCGTGCCCAGCTCATTTTTTGCATTTTTAGTAGAGACGGGGTTTCACCATGTTGACCAGGATGGTCTTGATCTCTTGACCTCGTGATCCACCCGCCTCGGCCTCCCAAAGTGCTGGGATTATAGGTGTGAGCCACCGCTCCCGGCCGACTAAGATATTTTGAATATAAGTCTATCCATATGCCAGATAAACTTTGGGAACTCTTAATGTCTCTTATTTTGTGAGAATTGTACCCCTATCCTGATGTCGTTGGGTTGATCAAGAAAATCAAAGGCAAAGGGCCAGGAAGCCAACGTCCCTAAAGGTAAACAAAGGGACAGTTTTCCCACCACCTCTGTGCAAGAAATCTTCCTTTCAAGTGCCAAATCAATGTCTTCAACTGTACAACGAATTCTAATTTGATGGTTTCCAAAAATAATAGAGTAACAACAAAATATGATAAAATAAAGACTATATGAAAATGGAGTAAATGGAATAATAATTCAAATAAAGTCTAAAACAAAATGACTTTTATTATGGATTTTTGTAATCTGTATTTCATAATATATTTAAATTTTCGTTTTATACGTAAGATCACAGCCAACCAGGTCAACTATAATTTCCAATTTTATCACCAGCCACTTGTGCTATCTTATCCCATTTGAAAATACCCACTCTTACTACTCTACTTCAAACAGTGACTTACAAATTTGTTTAGGCAATAATAATTTTATTTTTTTTTACGCTAGTCAAGTGAAGCAGGGGGAGTGGAGAAGGAACGAAGAGATCTGTAACTGGTTGTGACCAATTAGTCGTAAACACCACACGCTCGGACCAGCCGGCAATAATGATTAAGGACCCTTTCTTTGTCAGGATAATAAAACATTAAATAATATATTGAAGTTACTACTAAAGAAACCACTTCTTTTTCTTATTTTGGTCTCTGCATTGACAATCTGCAAGAATTTTTCTAATTAATTTTCAAATCTTCCCACAAGCTTTATGTTCAAAGAAATATCATCTTTGAAATAAGTTGTGGCAATAAATTTACAAATCCATAATTGATTTACAAGATTGTGTTGCCGTAATCAATTTTAACATCTAAATATTTTCTGTATTGTTTTCTTGATTATAAGATGTCAGTAATATGGATGTTCTTTTAATACACCAGAACACTTAATTACACCAGCTTCCCGTCACCCGCCAGAGTCATTGAATGATGACAGTGGCCATTTCCACCAACTGGGAGGAGATTCTTCTGCGAAGAGTTCTCGTGGTTTCCACTGCATTATTTTTTTCAGCAGACTTCGTTCATTTTCAGCCTGAAGAATCACCTCCTCTGTCTGGCCACATTGAAATCAGTCTTCTAATTTTTTAACAGCTGGTTCTGTGTTAGCCATTTAACCGTTTTAACCAGCTGCTCATTTGTAAGCTGTCCTGTATGCTTTCTGTATACTGCATTTTTAGGAATTTGCTCAAGAACATCAAGAATTTATTTTTATGGTGCAACCTTTTAATATTCATTCATTACTAGATAAACCATAAACAAAATAAAAAGGCAAAACACATAGACAAAAGAACTTCTGTAGTACCAAAATATATAAAACTTGAATATCAAGGCTGCTTCTGAAAACATTAAGAAACAGGACATGACATGAAATATATTAATGAAAAATGCAGATGACTGACATACATATACAAAGATGAGGACAACCGTAACAAGTAATGAAAAATCTGAGTCACAGTGAAATGCCATTTTAAAACTTGTGCTTGGCAAAAACAAAACAAGATTGGCAAAAAAAACCAAAAAACTTAAAAGTGAGTGAAAGTACCAAATCTTAGGAACATCGAGAACCTTTGCGTGCAGTGTTCTAGCCTCACCAGTGGACTCTTGTCCACAGCCAGTCCCACAGGGCCAGGTTCCTTTTTCAGCACATCACCATGACAGCGCCAATGAGCCCACCCATTTTCTTTTATCTAACAGAGTTGGGCAATTACTTTTCAGATCTGAAGAACAAAATTTTAAATGCACGATTGAAGGAAGTCTTTCTAAAATGATGAGTTCCTGCCTCCTGCAGCACGGCAGATTTTCCACAGCATTCTTCTTGTCTCTGGTTCATTAGTCCCAACTTCCATTATGACTAGACCCAGGATGCAGTGATGCTTCTTGAGCTCAGAGTCGATACTCAAAAAAATACCTGTGGAACGGCCGGGCGTGGTGGCTCACATCTGTAATCCAGCACTTTGGGAGGCTGAGGCGGGTGGATCACCTGAGGTCAGGGGTTCAAAACCAGCCTGGCCAATGTGGCAAAACCTCATCTCTACTAAAAGAACAAAAATTAGCCAGGCATGGGGGCTTGTGCCTGTAATCCCAGCTACCTGGGAGGCCGAGGCAGGAGAATTGCTTGAACCTGGGAAGCAGAGGTTGCAGTGAGCCGAAATCACACTATTGCACTCCAGCCTGGGTAACAAGAGTGAAACTCTGTCTCAAAGAAACAAAACAAAACAACTCGTGGAACACATGCTAATGAACCCACCCAGTTAGCCTGAAACACTGGAATGCAGATGGTAAAGAACAGAATGCTCCTTCATATTGGGTCATGGGGTGCGATGGCTCTCTTGCTCCCTGGACTCTTCCTAAGAGAAGGGTGAATCTTCCTGCCTTCCTTCTTCTTTGATACAGGGGATCAGTCCCTATATTCCCTCCTGTAGGCCCTGCACCCATCCTCCTAACATTGTTTGAGGAGTATGTCCCACTCTCACTGGGTCCTCCTTTCCTGGCTGTCCCAGAAAGCACCAGCCTTCCTTCCAGTTCCTTCTCATCCCTCCCTGGAAACAAGATGCTAACAAAAATCAGAAAGATGCAAAGGCTCTGGAACCTCAAAAGTCCCTACATCCGGCTGGGTGCAGTGGCTCATGCCTGTAATCCTAACACTTCAGTAGGCCAAGGTGGTGAATCACCTGAGGTCAGGAGTTTGAGACCAACCTGGCCAACGTGGTGAAACCCTGTCTCTACTAAAAATACAAAAAATAGCCAGGCATGTTAGTGGGTCCCTGTAATCCCAGCTACTTGGGAGGCTGAGGCAGGAGAATCGCTGGAACTCGGGGTTGGTGTTTGCAGTGGACTCCAGCCTGGGCAAAAGAGTGAGACTTGGTCTCAAAGAGAAAAAAATAGTCCCTACATCCTAAGTGGCTGTCTGTCTGGAAAACAAAACAAAATGAAACGAAAAACCAGCTAAGTCATCCCTGCCTCACATCTATAATATAATGAAATAAATTCCAGATAGATAAAATATTTCAATATAAAACGAAACTATAGAAGACCTGAAGGAAAACAGGAGTGACTATTTTTTATTTTAGAGTGGGGAAGTCTTTTCTAAGCAGAAACTCAGAAAAGCCTAATACATTTAACTACATAAAATTTGTAACATTCTGGACAACAGACGTTCTATCCACAAAGTCAGAGCATAAGGGACAAGCTGGGGAAAATACTTGCAACAGATAAAAAAAAGGGTTTGTATCTCTAAACTACAAAGAGTTTTTCCATATCAACAAGAAAAAGATAAACAACCCAACAGAAAAACGAAAAAAAAAAAAAAAAAAAAAAAGCCAGGAGCAAGTAATCTATAGAAAGAGTATTATAATTAGCTACTAAATGTATGAAAAGATGTTCACCCTCCCCCACAGCTTAAAAAATCAAACTAAATCTATCAGGATGGCAATCATTAAAAAGATGAAGTATATATGTATGTATTTTTTTTTTCTTTTTGAGGCAGAGTCTCGCTCTGTCACCCAGGCTGCAGTGCAGTGGGATGATCTCGACTCACTGTAACCTCTGCCTCCCGGGTTCAAGTGATTCTCCTGCCTCAGCCTCCCAAGTAGCTGGGATTACAGGCATGTGCCACTGCACCCAGCTAATTTTTTGTATTTTTAGTAGAGGCAGGATTTCGCCATGTTGGCTAGGCTGGTAAAGGACTCTGGACCTCAAGTGATCTGCCCGCCTCAGCCTCCCAAAAAGTGTTGGGATTACA
Source organism: Callithrix jacchus (assembly GCF_049354715.1). NCBI lineage: Eukaryota > Metazoa > Chordata > Mammalia > Primates > Cebidae > Callithrix > Callithrix jacchus. The sequence goes on from NC_133508.1 coordinate 147,680,802, forward strand.
GGTGTGAGCCACCATGTTCAGCTAAAAGATGAATAATATTTAGTACTGACAAAATGTGGGTTAGTGGGCATTTTCATAGGCTGTATAGTTGGAAGGAAAAATTGGTGGAAATCTTTTTGGAGGGTAGTTTTGTAATATCTATTAAAGTTTGAAATATGGAAGTCCTTTGACTCAGCAATTCCATTTCTAGGATTTTATTCTAAGGTTAAGGCTTAAACACCACACCTCAGGGTGCTCATGGTGCATTCTTGGGGAGTCAGTGTGAATTTGTTCCTCCATAGGGTAGAGTTTTGTTTTAATCCCCTTGGGATTCTATAGGCACCTGGGGTATTGTGTTTATACAGTCCCATAAACTCACTTATTTCTCTCTAAGCCCATACACCCTTAAAAGCTCTCATAGGCTTGGTGCAGTGGCTCAAGCCTGTAATCCCAGCACTTTGGGAGGCCGAGGCAGGCGGATCACCTGAGGTTGGGAGTTCAAGACCAGCCTGACCAACATGGAGAAACCCCATCTCCACTAAAAATACAAAATTATAGAGGTGTGGTGGTGCATGCCTGTAATCCCAGCTACTAGAGAGGCTGAGGCAGGAGAATTGCTTAAACCTGGGGGGCGGAGGTTGCAGTGAGCTGAGATTGCGCCACTGCACTCCAGCCTGGGCAACAAGAGTGAAACTCTGTCTCAAAAACAAAAGCAAAAACAAAAACAAAAGAAAACAAAAAAACCTTTCCTAAATCCCCATTTCCCCTCCTCTGACAACTCACTTTTTGTTGGAAAATAAACAAATCTCTCTGACTTTGGGAAAGGCATCCGTACCTCAACTCCAGAGGGGAGCACGTGCCCTAGACTAACTGTCAGAACATCTCATCCTCCCACCACAGCAATTGTTCAGTGGCGGGCACATGGCCTAAGCTGTTCCCATCACAGTGCAGTTCTGTCGGAAGTATTAGGAGAGTGATCTTCTTTTCCTATAGTTGTCATAGATAGTCATGTGATCTGAAGTGCTCTAGCTCTTTTTCTACAAGGATAAAAATTGAGGTTGAAGCTAATCTACGGAGCAAGCTTGAGCCAAGTGAATCACAGAGAAATGAACTAAAGCCAGATGATGTTGTAAGCCTCTAGATCAAACCATACCTGAATCCCACCTAGACTCTGGGATTTTCTGATGCTGGAGGCAATACACTCTCTCTATCTGAGCCAGTTTGAGAGGAGATGTTTGTGTACTTGCAGGGTAAGCCTCCCCTCAAAGACAGTCCCCCCTCCTTGCAGACAATCTGCAAGGTGAGGCTCTGCCTTGGGAACAACATTTTGTCAGTTCTTCTTGGGAGCAAGGGACGCCCTGACCTGATTGCTTTGGGATAATGTTGAGGTGGTATATGGAAGTAAGAGAAAAATGCCTCCTTGTCTTCGTGAGCCTCCTATAACAATGTGAACAAGTCAGATATTAGTCTCTCCCTGAATTATCTGCCTGTGTTCGTTTCAGCTACAGAACTAGAAACTACTCAAATGCCTATCAGCAGGGTAGCTTAATTGTGGTCCATCCACGTGTCAGGGGGTGGGGCGTCCTCGGCAGCCTTTAAAAAGGTGGAAGAAACGCTCTCTGTACTGCCATGAAAGGCACCCAGAGTAAGTCATTTATTGAAAAACTAGGTTGAAGAACAGAATGTATAGTATATAATCCCACTTTTGTTTTTAAAACTGTAAGTCTACAGTTCTATCTGAATAGAAAAAGTTCTAGAAGGAAGGTGGCTTGCACAATAAATTTTAAAATGATCTCTGGGCACTAGAATTCTGAAGAGTTTGCATTTTCTATTTTTTGCCCTCCTTTATTGAATTTGTATAGTGTAACAAAAGATTTTTTTTTAAAGAAAATTTTTACACTGGTGGACTCTGGTCTATGGCTTCCTATTACACTGGTGGCCTCTGGTCTATGGCTCCCTATTTCCTTCTATGACAGTAACTGGAGGCCTCAAGGGAGCTGCCACAGCCTGAGTGTGTAGTTCAACACCCTCACAGCTCTGGGAAACTCCAGCCTTGCTTGGCCTGTTGGTGGGTCTGTGAGGGACAACTTCACGATGGGTAGGGCCTCAGGGGCAGGGCCGCATGCCCAGTCATCCTGAGCCTGGTGTATGGTGCCAGGTGGTGAAAAGCGACTGGGACAGGATGCCAAAGGTGGAGCGGTGAGCTGCTGGTCAGCTTTGTTAGAGGACGGCATCAGCTTGGGTAGTAGGCTGAATCATAATCCCTAAAGAAATTGGATCCTATGGTATCGGTAATAACGGTATTTTCCATATTTTATATGGAAAAAAAGATCATAGCTGATGTGATTAAGTTAAGGATGAGATAGGCAGATACTTTTCCACTATCCTGTTAGGGCCTAAATGTAATCATAGATACCCTTAAGAGAGAGGCAGAGGGAGATTTGTCACAAAAGAAGAGGAGAAGGCCGTGAGACTGCAGAAGCAGAGACTGGAGTGATGTGGCCACAAGCCAGGGAATGCTGGCAGCCAGCAGAAGCTGGAAGAGGCCTGGCACAGATTCTCCCACGACGCCTCCAGAGGGAGTGCAGCCTGACTGACACCTGGATTTTGGCCCAGTGATATCAATTTTGAACTTCTCTGCCCTCCAGAACTATGAGGGAATCAATTTCTGTTGTTATAAGCAACTAAATTCATAATGATCTGTGACAGCGCCCCAGGAACCTGACATAGCTGTAGACAGTGCAGCTGTTCAGCATGCTCTTTCCTGAGGGCCTGCCTTCCTTGCTCCAAGCTTCCCAGGGTGAAAAGAAAGGAGGCTGCTTTCTCTAGACACCCTTGAGAGGGGCTCATCTAATGCTCTGGCACTTGTGAGGAGGGGTGTGGGGGCGTGGAGTCTGCCCTTGCTCTCCACTAGGCCCGGCTGGCGGGGAGCGGTGCCTTCCCCACCAGAGGCTGGTAGAGCTGCCCACTGTGCCCTGGTTTCTCCTCAGAGCGGCTCTTGCCCTGAGTATTGTTAGAGTGCAGAGGCTATTAAAAAAAATGGAAACACCAACCCTCGGCTCCAAATAACTTCCCAGCTTCTAAAAATGGAATTCTGCCCAGTATTAGTATTTCTCACTCCTGCAATAGTAACATTTCTCACTTCCTCGTGCTCTGTAGGCTTGTGTCTGGCCCAAGAGGGAACTGCTATTAATGGCAATTTCCACCTGATGTCATCCCCTTGGTGAGCCACCTGCCTGTAGAGGGTGACAGAGAGGGTGGCAGTCCTTTACCCAGCAGACCTTGGCACCCTCTTCCACAGAGCCTCCCGGAGCATGTTAGGTTTTTGTCTGCTTTGACTCATATCCATAGTCTCTCTTGGTTCAAAAAAAATGACAATGATGATAATCAACCAATGACTTATGTTGCTCTTATAATGGCACTGTCCCAAGCATGGAATGTATATTAACCCGTGCACTGCTCACGACTACCCTACAGGGTAGATATTATTATTGTCCTCATTGCACAGATGAGAAAACAAAGGTGCAGAGGTGAAGACATGTCCATGGGCACATGGCTACCAAGTGGCTGAGCTGGGGTTTGAACCCAGCCTGAAGGGCTCCGGGGTCTGAGCTCTTGCCTCCTGTGATGTACTGGCTGACTGGAGGAAGGATGAGGAAGCCTTTTCTCTGTGCAACGCGAGGTGTCCTGGGCAGCTCTAGGCAGGCCCTTGAGCTCCTTTGAGGTCGGGCTGCAATTGCCTACCTTAGCACCTTCCATATTCTCTTCCTGCTGCGGTCTTTGCGAAGCCTGTGACTGTGAGCAGCATGGAGAAAGATCCTTCAGATTCTGGGCACAGACCTCAGATGGGTGTCCCAGAGAAACCTATGGAAAGTCCTCAGGCCTGGCTGTGGGGCAAAGCTGGTTCCATTCTGCTCCTGGGCAGTGTGTGGATAAATAGCCCATGAGAGCCGAGACTAGTCCTGGGTCCTGAGTCTAGAAGGGGAGCAGCCTCCTTCCTTTTCCTCGTGGGAATGGCCTGTGGGAAAGGGGAGGAGGAAGATGAATAGCCTCCCCCAGAGCCCTGGGGTGAAATGAACAGGTGCCCATGCTGTCTGTGCCTGCTCAGAGCTGGCCTGGCATCTTAGACGAACAGAACCTAGAAGTTGGAGTGAAGAGACTTGACTTTTAGTCCCCGTTCTCCCAGGCTGGAGGTGAGGTATCAGTCTGTGTCCCAGACTTCCCCTCTGTAAGCCAAGGGATTGGATGCACTTTGATACATGAAATCCTTCTCTAAAACCCATAACTGCTCTGCAAATCCAAGCTGATTAGCTGCGTTTCTTCTGTGAGGCAACAAGCCACAAGCAGCCAGATCCAACACTCGCGTTCTGCAACTCCTGTGGTCTTGGCACTGTGCTGGCCTCTCTTCCCTCACTAGCAAAATAGGGGTTAAAACACTCATCTCAGAGTTGTGAGCCTTAAAGGAACATCGCATGGAAAGCCCCTTCTTGGAGGGGTGCAGCCCTGGCCTATGGGACCCATCAGAGAGTTGTCCCTGCTCACCTGGATTCAGATGGGGTTGGGGGTGTGGACGCTGGGATCTTCCAGAGGTCAAAGGGAACCAGGTGAAGAGATCGCAGACTGGCAGCTCCCACCGGGACAGGCAGACACATTTTCCTGGTCCAGGAAAAATAGCACACTTAAAAAAAAATTCTGAGTGTCTTTTTGGGGAGAGGATAAGCTCCACTCGCCAGTTCACCCACAGAGCCCACCGCTCCCTGTTGTCTTATGCAGGGCTGAGTACGGCAGGCCCACAAGCTCACTGAGTCCTGCCTTCAGAGAACCTGGACCAGAGGGTTGGGTGTCCCAGAGGGCAGGACTGATGCTCCTTCCATCCTCAGCCCCACCCTGGTCTTGGCAGATCCTGAGGGGGCATGTTGTGGGGGAGTCCCAAACTAGTCTGGGCCTCATTGCTCTGCCCTCATCCCCCACCCCAGAGATGGCAGCTCCGAGTTCAGCCAGCTGGGCCTGCTGCCTCCTTGCCTCTGGTCTGGGGTCCCAGAACTCCCCTTATCCCAGACAGGCTCAGGGCAAAGGGAGGCAGTGTCCCTGCTGGGCCTGCTGGGCCTGGAGAGGAAGCTGAGGGCTGGGTGTACCCTGGCCAGCAGCCCAGGAGGCCTGAGCATGTAATGAGAAGATTGTATCTTTTTGACTCTGCTGCTTGGGACAAGCACTTCCAGTGTTGTCCTTGCCCTGTGACCTCTGTCTGGGTGCTGCCTCCCTGCTGCCTGGCTCTGTTTTGTCCCTTTAGGCAGGCTCAGTAGCCCCGTCTCAGCGGGTCTGAGCACAGAGAGGACAGACCCCCTTCTCCTCTCCAGGTCTCCTAACAGCCACTCCAAAGGGTGCAGATGTGCCTCCCATTCACACACCTCCTTGCTGCTGGCAAAGCATAGTCAAATCCAACCTGGAGGGGATGCCTCATCTCTACAGAGGTCACCCAGCTGGAAGTGCATGAGCTGCACCTCCACTGTAAATCTACTGAGTGTTCAACCTTGTGCTGGCCGTCAGTCCGTCCTGACTCCCTCTGCTGTGAGGCCCATTCGTGGGAGGTAGAGTGGGCTGTGGAGGAGATGCATAGGATAGAGCCGCTCCCTGAGCCCCAGACAATGGCTCTGATGAGGTGTTCGAATCCAAATGGTCATGGAACACTGTAACCTTTGCAAGTAAGACCATGAGACATCAAGCCACCGCACAGTCACTAGCCTCGCCAGTAGAAGGAAGTAAAACAGGCAAGTACTCTCAGCAGAGAAAGGGACCAACTGCTGGAGATACAAAGGAGAGGGAGGATACGGCCAGGCAGGAGGGGAAAGAGCCTGCAGCTGGGCAGCGGGGAGGGCTTCCAAAGGGACAAGCCAGTAGCCAGGTTACATGGCCCCATGGCCCTGCCTTCCCTCTTCCCTGTGGCTCTGTGGCTGATCAGGAGCTGGGAGCAGGCACATGCTTTCTCGGCCTGGTGGCCTGGGCACAGAGGCTGAGTGTGACCATGGGGACCTCTTCTGCCATGAATCCCCTAATTCCTGCCGCAGTCCCAGGAGGCGGGCGGGCCCATCTTGTTTTACAGCCTTGATGGCTGCAACCTGGAGATGGGAAGGGATGTGCCCAGAGTCTCCCAGGCTGGTGCCATTTTCCCCAGTCCTGGTAGCAGCGGCTGCCATTTGCTGAGAACGTCCCTCTGCCAGGCTCTGTGCTGAGCACTTCACAGGCACCACTGTCAGCCTGTTTTGCCCACAAAGAGACCAGGGCTTAGAAAGAAGGTCTCACCCAGGGCCAGTGTCAGGAGTCGAATCAGGGGAGTTTGACTCCACAGTCCCCGTTCTTAGCACTAGGGCCTCACTCATTCCCTCTACTTTCTCCTCTACCCCTACTAGATATTTTGGGTGGTCTTTCTCCTTCTTGGCTCTAGAGGTCATTGGGCTGCTTTTCTCCCCCTCAGTCCCCAGGAAGCCTCAGTGCATGGGGAGCCAGGGATATCCCTCTTTGTCTGCTGCCTGGGCCTCCTTCTTGCCCTTGAGTGGAACAGGCGGAGGAGTAGGCGAGCTCTGGGGTAAGTCTTGGGGGTGGGCATAGGAGAGGTCTTCACCCTAGGCCGGAGTCTCTGGGTAGCTTAGTGTCCCCAGCCAGGGCAGGGATGGGTGGGGAGAGTGGCGTTGGTCAGGGGTACAGCTATTGAGAGTGGTCAGACATGTTCTGAAAATTTTTTTTTTTTTTTTGGAGGAGTTGAATCCTCAGGACATTTAGGTCCTGTGGCCACTCAACCTTTAAGGCCTCATGACTTCCCTAAGCCTTGTCCCTGCCACCTCATACTAGGGCCACCAATAGCAGGTCAGTGGTCCGGTACTGCAGCCTGTAACTGCTGAGCCACAGGGTACCTGCCTAGCTAAGCGGACCCTGCCCTTTGAGGGGGTGGTAGGAAACATCTTACCTTGCTGGAAGGTCAGGGAAAGCCTAGAGAGCAGATCCTTGAAGGATGTGGGGGATTCTAGACCAGCAATGAAGGACAAGGTATCCCCAGGTGCGGGAATGGTATGGGCAAAGGCAGGGTGTCGGACCAGACCCTTTGGGGGAAATTGTTTGGCAGGAGGCCTTCCATGGCCGTGGGTTCCACACCTGTGGATTCAACCAACTGCATATGAAAAATACTGTGGAAGGCCGGGTGCAGTGGCTCACGCCTATAATCCCAGCACTTTGGGAGGCCGAGGCAGTGGATCACGAGGTCAAGAGATCGAGACCATCCTGGTCAACAAGGTGAAACCCCGTCTCTACTAAAAATACAAAAATTAGCTGGGCATGGTGGTGCGCGCCTGTAATCCCAGCTACTCAGGAGGCTGAGGCAGGAGAATTGCTTGAACCCAGGAGGCGGAGGTTGCGGTGAGCCGAGATCGTGCTATTGCACTCCAGCCTGGGTAACAACAGCAAAACTCCATCTCAAAAAAAAAAAAAAAAAATACTGTGGAAAAAATTGTGTCTGTACTGAACATGTAGGGACTTGTTTTTTTTTTTGGTCACTATTCCCTAAACAAGACAGTATAACAATGATCTATATAGCATTTGTATTGTATTAGTTATTGTAAGCAATCTAGAGATAATTTAAAGTTTATGGGAGGATGTTTATAGGTCACATGCAAATACTGCACCATTTTATATCAGGGACCTGAGCATCCGTGGATTTGGGTATCTGCGGCAGGGTTTGGAACCAATATCCAACAGATTCTGAGGGATGACTGCGGCCTGGGTGGTTGGAGCTGGGGAAAAGTGAGAGGGCAGGTTTGCAGGAGGGAAGGGTCACATCCTGACCATCTTAGTACCAGCTTGCAGGGCAAGTCCTTCATGCCAGGGCAGCAGGGAGCCATGGAAGGTCTTTGAGCAGGAGAGTCACGTGGCCATACTTGCTTTTGAATAAGCCCATCCTGAACTCAGGAGTGCTGTGGGAGAGCAGTTAGGAGGCTCCGGTGGAATGCAGCACCCACACATGCTGTGACGAAACTCTGTGATGAGCGCTCTGAGCAACCGGGACCAGTGGTGCAACAGTCCTCACCGAGGCCGGACTGATCATCTTCCTCTCAGCTGGGGCAGGGCCGTCTGGCTGGAGAACTGAGCAGGCGCAAGAGAAACACATGTGCTGGTGGATTCAGAGAAGGGTGGGGGTGTGAGGGAGCAGGAGGAGGATACCCTGGGGAGGCTGTGGGTTGAGAAGTCCAGGCTGGCCTTAGTTTCTGCCTCTACTTACACCCAGAAGGGCAAATTAGTTCCTGGCTACTTACAGCCAGAGAGGGCTTCGGAGCCTTTTCTCTGCACAGAGGCTGGGCAGCCCAGGTTAATCCCTCTATGTCCAGCCCCTTCCTCAGCCCTCCCGCTCTGGGCCCTAGTACCCGGGGTGACCCGAAGCAGGACTGGGAGGCAGTGGAACTTGTTCCCTTCCTCCCTGAGCTGATCATATTCTTGGCTTCCAGCTCTCCCAGCCTGAGAATCCAGGGTCACGCTTGGTCCTGATGCCCCCTGCCCAGAAGCCAGTGCCCTTCTCCAGGCCTGCCCTCCCTAGCAGACTCATCTCTGCCAGCTGGTTCCTCAGAAGCATGTAAATAACCAACCCAGGTTAGCTGACCTTACCCTGAAGCTTTGGGCATCATCAAAGGAATGAACAACAGTAGAATGCGAAGCATCCCGAGGGCCCAGGGTGGGAGCCATGACTGGGCAGGTGGGGGCTGTTGAGGCTTCTCAGACCACAGCTCCGATCCTCAGAAGATCCGGACTCAGAAGGTCCGGACACTCAGAAGGCTAGCCGAAGTGGGCGGGATGGCTGTGCAGAAGGGAGGCTGGGGGTGTCAGCCCTTTACTCAGGAGAGGGAGGTCAGGAGACTCCTGGCCGCCCCGTCCTCACCACATTCGGGGCCTCAAAGATCGGAGGGTGAGTCACTGGTTCAGATGTGGCAGCTCCCCTCGTCCAATCCGAGGGTGATGGGAGGTCTGAGGGAGAACCCCAGGCAGCCTCTCTAGGGCAGGGGACAGGGTCAGGACTGTGGGAGTAGGTGCTTCTGGGGAGACTCCATGGACAGTGGAAAAAAAGGATGGAGGCAGACTCCATGAGCTGTCCATTCTTTGAATAAGGCAATGAGGAGTGGGTGGAGCTGAGGGCTTGCTGAGTAATGCCCTCACGGGGAATGGCCAAAAATAAGGAGGATGTGTGACCCTTGGGTGGCTCAACGGCCTGTGAAGTCATGCTCCTGGCCTCAGCTTCTCCAGTTTCTCAAGATAACAGGGTGCCCTCCTGATGCAAGCTCCGTGGTGACACGAGAGCAGACTCTTTGGACTTACATTTGTTTCTTCATTTGACAACCACTCTGGAGAAAGAGGAGCGTGCTCTGGGGGTATGGGGCTGGGACACTGACGCATACATAGTTAATTGCCATTTATCAAGTCAGTGCCATTGCATGCAGAGGTCCCAGGACAGAGAGACGTAGGGGTGCAGAGAGTGGGGTTGACTGTGCTGGGGCATGACAGAGAAGGCGTCACAGAGGAGGTGGCTCTTCTTGAAGGAGGAGGAGTGACTGGCTATGAGAGGAGAATGGGAAAGGATAGTGTGGACACAGGTCAGGCAGCATCCCAGGGCCAGGGCAACTGAAGGAGGCGCGAGGGAGAAAGGACCTGCAGAAAGTGGTGGACGCTGTGACAATAATCAGCGTGGTTGCCTAGATGGGAGGCCAGCACAGTCTCTGTAGAGTTTGCCAGTCCACTGTTGGGCGAAGAAGGAGAGCGGATTTTGCTCTAGCATAAAGAACGTCAGACCTGGCATCAGGAAAGCCTGCGTTCGAGTGCAGCTTCCTCAGCTTAGCAGCTGCTGAGCTTGACTGGTCGCTGAATACCCCTGAGCCTTGCTTTCTTCTCTGCAGTGGGATCGCTGTGGCTCTGGGGTTTCTATAAGCCGCTGTGACAGTGCTTTGCAAGCTGTAAATAGCTCTGCAAACTTGAGCCATCACTGGGGTAGTACCTTAGCAGCAGCTACCTCTGTGTTGACCTTTTTGGGGTGCCATTTCCTGGGGAATGGCCACAGAAGGCTGCTCTCACCCAGTCATCAGAGGATGATGTTTTGTTACCTTTTCCCTACGCTCTATGGGGTTATTGTGTTTAGGGCTGGCTGCTGCCACCCAAGGTCTTGGGGCCTGCTGTGGAGAGCTTTGAGACAAGGGGTCCACAGCCTGAATTGAGCCTTGAGGTTGGACAGTGAGGTGGGAGAGGGTAGGGCGAGCAGATCCACAGTGGGACGGGGACCCTGTGGCAAAACAGAGCACTCAGGCAGCAAGTGAGTGAGGCTGGGCACAGAACAGGAGGATGTAGAGAAAAGGACAGAGTGAAAAATAGAAGAGTCAGGTGGACAGCGGTCCCTGATCTTGGCAAGGAAGTCTGCTGCCTTCACCCGCACCACCACACACCCCCTATTCTCAGTATCTTCAACTCTGGGGCCGCCTGAGAAGGCAAGAACAGAGGGGGAGGAGGGAAGGGCTTTTTAGCTCCATGGGCCTGCGGATGCCTCTGTTCTGGCCTGCCCACCCATACATTGTCATGGCAGCAACTCCAGCTCCCTCTGACCCACAAGGTCACCCTGGCTCAGCCTGGGCAGTGTCCCCAGTGGTCTGTGACTCAGCAGTTCTTGGCCAGAGGGTGGGGCCCCAGCTGGCTGCTGAACTCTGGTCTCCACAGGACCGAAGCTTCACTCGGGGCCTGGAGGTCCTCAGCCCCAGCCCAACTCCTGTGCCCTCTCTAAGCACCTCGTCTGCTCCAGTGGTCTTGGAGGTCCCTCTGTCCACAAAACTGTGATGCCAGGACTGGGCTACGCTCAGTGACTCAGCCTAGTCCTCTCCTTTGCACTGAGTAGGTGCCACAGATATTTGGTGAATGGAATTCTTGCCTCTGGTTGGGATTTTCCACTGCAGCCAAACAGTTGCTTCAGCCCCACCAAGGGCCTAGCCCGGTTCTGCATTTGCCCTACATGCAGGCACACCTAACGTCTCTTCCCCACCACACCCTCCTCCTCCTCACAAGCACCCCTGCAAATTGCTCCTCAGAACGGCTCCCTCACCCAGCGTGTGCTTACAGACCTCTGCCTTCTGTGTCGTCATTGCTTTCCTTCCTTGGTGCGTGTCTTAGCAGGGGTGACCAAGGAAAACAGGCCCCATGGCATCCTGTGTGTGTGTGCTCGTGTGAAGTAGAAGAGCCACCTGCTGCAGCAGGGCAGGGAGGGAGGGTTAGGCTCATATGCCGCAGGAGACGAGACTTCGTGAGGAGGAGGATAAACAGGTCTGCCATAGGTCAGGCAGACCTGTTTTTGCTTCTTGATCTAATTATTTAATAGCACCATAAATTATATGGCCACCCTACTCAGAGGGGCTGCACTCAGAGGGGCTGCCGGGGACCCCTAGGGCATGGGGAACTAAGCTCTGTCATGCCTCCAGGGCTTGGCAGGGCAACTCAGCCAGGTCGGCACCCCTCCCTTCCACCTCATGCACCCAGGGGCACATCACTATGTTGACTGAAACAGGGTTTCCGGGTTGAGACAGGTTAATGAGGTACACAGGTAACAGGACAGCCCCTGGTGTAACTGCAGTGTGAATTGCAAGGACATAGGAGTATCCAAGAAGGTGAGGTAAGGGCTTTGCAAGCTGTAAAGTTCCTAGACATTCATAATAACAGCTAACTCTTGTAGCTACTTAACATACTGCTAAACAATCCCGTGATGGGAAGCCTGTTATTACCTCAATTTTATAGATGCAGAAACAGGCAGAGAGAGGTTATGCGACTTGACAAAGGTCACCCAGTAAGTGTCAGAGCCAGCTTTGAAATCCAGGCAGTCTGTCTCCATAGCCACGCTTTTAACTGCCATGTCACTGTGCCTCATGTCCAGTGCTTCAGTTATTAATATAGCTACCTAGAGGATTTTGTGAGGACTAAATGAGGCCCAAGAGCTTAGGTGACTTTGTAAACTAGAATCATTTTTGAACCAACTGTAAAGTATTTAAGAAATCCCAGCACTTTGGGAGGCCAAGGCGGGTGGATCACCTGAGGTCAGGAGTTCGAGACCAACCTGGCCAACATGGCAAAACCCTGTCTCTACTAAAAATACAAAAATTAGCCAGGCATGGTGGCAGGCGCCTGTAATCCCAGCTACCTAAGAGGCTGAGACAGGAGAATCGCTGGAAGTCAGGAGGCGGAGGCTGCAGTGAGCCGAGATCACGCCACTGCACTCCAGCCTGGGCAACAGTACAAGACTCTGTCTGGAAAAAAAAAAAAAAGAAAGAAAGAAATAGTCAAATTGTGTCAAACTGTGGAGATAATGAAAGTATTTGCAAACTTCTCCTGAATCTGGTGTTTTAAAACTAACCATAAACAGAGATTATGAAATTTTCCTTCTTTCCTTCCTTTTCAGATAAATACATTATAATGGACTTGTTTTGATGGTTGGTGTTAGATTCTGTTTTTATGATCAGTATCATGACAAGTCCAGTCAACTCTGTTCCAAGGCGCCTCGTATTTAGAACCCCTCTTTCCTGTCTTCAAGGTGTTATCCACAGCCAAGTCTTCACATCACACCTAAATCACGCAACAGCTTCCTCCCCATCACTCTGCTTTGGGCCACTCTCATCTCACATCCATCCTTTCCACAGCAGATTGAAAATCCAACATGGTTTTCCCCATTCCAATGAACCCCCCAAAAGCCTGCAGTATACCCAATGAGATAATGCAGGAAACAAAAATAGTAGGATTACAGAGGAAAGAACTGGCAGATTTAAAATTATTCAGCGATGATATGACAATTGCATACCTAGAAAGCCCAAGAGAATTCACTGGAAGGAAAACCTAGCTAGAGTGTTCTAGGTAGCTGAAAAATAACAACGGACATTCATGTAGAACTCAACCCATGCCAAGCTCTGTCTGAAGCACTCTATATGCATCGCTGGGTTCTCTTCCACTATGACTGTCGTCATTTTGTAAACAGGGAAACAGCACAGGAAGTTCAGTGGCTTGCCCAGGACCCGGGCAGATTGGCTCCTGTGTCTGCTTTCTTAGCTACTCTGCTATCAAAAGCTTTCCTGTGTGCCAGCGATGACTTCTCACAGAATCTACTAGGGGAAGAAGAGGCAGCCATCACTGCTAACAGAGGTACTGGTGTTTCACTTGCTACCTCACTTTTATCACCTGTGTCCCTCAGTGGCTGTGATTGTGGCCAGAGTCTCATAAAGCCTCTCACAAAGTAGCCATCAGTGTCTGGCTCTTATATCACCAACAATAGGGGTCCCAGGCTTGGGCTAGGGGCAAATGGAAAGAAACATGGCAACACACCATCATGAGCCTTGTTCCTCCCCTTGCCGGAGCACCGTTTGTCCACAGCAGACTGTTTTACAGAGAGCAACTCTGCCTTCAACACACACAGCCAGAATCTTCTGAAAATCACAGTCCATTTCAGGACAGGGCCTTTGGTTTACCTTTCCGTAATTAAAAGGCCCACGTGGGGAGTTTTTCCTGAATAAACAGAGTGCCCCAAATGAGTGCTGCAGCTTCCACTTCTTATCAGAAGGAAACTCACTGCAGCTGTGCTGGGGGCCCAGGCACATCCATGGAGGCTGCCCAACATGTGGGACCCAAAGATGCGATGGCATCATCTTGGTTTGCCATAGAGGGTGTGAATTACAGTTTTCCTCATCATTTGGAAATTTTTCCAGAGCAGAATCAATATTTCTTTATTCTGCTAATCATGTCTAGGGCACCAAATAGCACTCTGAAAGGAACAGGGCCGTCATTGGTGGGTTGACTAAGCTACAGGCTAGGACCCTCCTTCCAGAGTAAGCAATACTTATCAACACCCTTTTTTTTTTTTTTTGAGACGGAGTTTCACTCTTGTTACCCAGGCTGGAGTACAGTGGCACGATCTTGGCTCACTGCAACCTCCCACTCCCAGGCTTAAGTGATCCCCTCACCTCAGCCTCCTGAGTAGCTGGGATTACAGGTGCATGCCACCATGCCCAGCTAATTTTTGTGTTTTTAATAAAGACAGTGTTTCACCATGTTGGCCAGGCTGGTCTTGAACTCCTGACCTCAAGTGATCCGCCCGTCTTGGCCTCCCAAAGTGCTGGAAATAGAGGCGTGTGAGCTACTGTGCCCGGCGTTATACTGACTTTAGATGTGAGGAGACTGAGGTTTCAAGTGGGTAAGGAATGCTTAGTACATGCGTAGTGTGGCTCAGGCTCGAATCCAATGTGCTGGCTCCAAAGTCCATGGTCTTTCCATCCTTACAGTCCATCTTTAGAATTGGTGAAAAGGCCTAAAGTGGGTAGAATGTGAGTGTCTCAAGAATGACAGTAAGACAGCCATGGTGGGACACTCCCCCACAGGACGAGAAAACTCCAGGGTGATGGGACCCTGGGGTAGGGGGCTAGGGAGAGCGGTAGGACTTCTAAGGACTGAGGACAGCCTCTGGGATGTCACTTGCAGGAGGGTGCCCATCAGACTGAGCTTGTGCAGAGTGCTCTTTCGGTGGTCTGAGCCCAGCAAGGCCTGCCTGTCTGCTGGCTCTGAGTCTTCTCTGCCCTGAGTCTGTCTGCAGGATGGGCCAGCATACAAGGTCCTGGACCAGTGGCTTTCACAGCCCAGGCCCTTTGCTGCTGTTCAGGACTGAGCCGAACCACAGCTCGTCTCACTTGAGCCAAGTTAAATGCCAGGGCTGCTGATACAGCAAACAGGAAAGAAAGCGTTTGGATTTGGTCCCTGAGGCTGAGGGGTCAGCCTGCCCTCCATGAGGAATAGGAGGTGGTGGGGACTCAGTTGCTGCCTCACTCTTCTCCTGTCCCTGTTGTCTCTCTGGTTTTTATGCAACTTTCTGGGGCTTTTTCAAGGGTGGAGATTTGGCTGCAGCAGGATTAGGTAAGAAAAGAGGGAACGGAGAGGAACGGGTGGTGGGACTGGAGGTGAGGATGGAGTTGGCCATGGAGGGAGGGGCCTAAGCCACCAGAGCAGGGTCTACTGAGTTCTTGCCATGTACCTGGAATGGTGCTGAGCGCTTCATGGACATATTTCTCTGAATCCTCAGAGCCACTTAAGGGTTAGGCACTCTTATTACCCCATTGCATTGCTAGGGAAGCTGAGCTTAGCAGAGACCTGGGCCCAGATCTGTCTGACTCCCAAGCCGGTGATCCTGTCCACTACATTGGTGTGGGGGTGGAGCGGTGCGGGGAGGGGAGGGCAAGGCCTGGGAGGGGTTGAAGAGAGAGATTGAGAGAGCCCAGGGAACTTGGGCAGGGCAGGCTGACCCAGAGTTGAGATCACTGCAGTCCTGGGCTCCCACTTCCTGTGGCTCCCTCACTGCCACCCCAACTGCACACCCCCCTGTTCGGCAGGCCTGTCTTTTTTCGGAAGCCTCCTGCTTTGCTCCTTCCTGAGAAACGTCTCCTCTCTGGAAGGGGCCTGAGGTGAAAATAATTCAGAAGGCAGCAGAGGTGTTCTGGAAAGAGCCCCAAAGACCAGGCTCTGAGGCCTCCCTGGGCCTAAATGGGGGAAGATTACTTGGGAAAAATAGCCTAGAACAGCGACCAGCATGATACGTGCTCATTTAAACTTTTATCTGTAAAAGAGAGATCATATCCCTACCTCACAGTCCGTGATCAGGTTGGTGCGTATTCTGCATATAAAAGCCCTCAGGAAACTTGAAGTCATTTAATTGTAAGCGTATTAGTATGATCTCAGGAATGTGTGTATTTTAAGAGAGAGCCAAGTGTTGAGCCAAGGGACAAGTTTACTGGCTGGGGAGTTTTTCTGGGCACAGAAAGTCCCCTCTGGTTCTCCAGAAACAACCTGAAATCCCACAGTTTTGTCTCTAGCTGGACGCCAAGCTAAGCTGATAAAAAACCTTCATGAGGAGCCCCAAGGCTTGAGCCCATGAGCTTCAGAGAATTTCTCAAAGAGCAGAAAGTTGTCTTCGGAGGTTGTAACTTAGATGGCAAGGAGCTGTTTCCTCAGAGAGGGGCTCACTGTGATTGCACAGGGGGCATGGCCAGGCAGCACTGGCACAGCTCTGCAAACTGCCTCCGCAGACCAGATGACAGAGGACAGGCAGACGGATGGGAGTGCCATGCAAAGGGATTGTGGGTCGCACACCGCAGCCGGAAGACACAGCTTTTTGGATTTCTTAGTTTTAACTAAGAACTTAGCTGCTTTGCAGTTGAAGGCACTGGCCCTTCAGGGGGAGTCATTGCTTGCTTAGGTCACGCAGCTCCGAAGAAGAGGATTAGGGATTTCTATTCAGTTCTGTCAGATCCAGCACCCAATTTCTTTTATTGATTTTTTTCTGAGACAGAGTCTTGCTCTGTCACCCAGGCTGGAGTGCAGTGGCACGATCTCGGCTCACTGCTACCTCCGCCTCCCAGGTTCAAACAATTCTCGTGCGTCAGTCTCCCAAGTAGCTGGGATTATAGATGCCCGCCACCACACTCAGCTAATTTTTGTATTTTTAGTAGAGATGGGGTTTTGCCACGTTAGCCAGGCTGGTCTCAAACTCCTGACCTTGGGAGCTCTGCCCGCCTGAGTCTACCAAAGTGCTGGGATTATGGGTGTGAGCCACTGTGCCTGGCCCAGTGCCCAATTTCTGACTATTAAATGGTGTGGCTTCCAAGTAGCATCATCTGTTTTAAAATCCAATTTTATTTGAAGTTACGGTAAAAAAACACATAGCATAAAATTTACTCAACAGTTTTTAAATATACAGGTTGTTAGATCTGTCTACTCTAGAACTCTGCAGAACTTTTTCATCTTGCACAGCTGAGACTCCATACCCCTTGAATAAAAATTCCCCAATTCTTCCTCCCTTTAGCTTCTGGCAACCACCATTCTGTCTTCTGTTTCGATGAGTTTGACTACTTTTATTATTATTATTATTTGGAGACAGGGTCTCACTTGTCACCTGGATGGAGCACAGTTGTGCAGTCATGGCTCACTGCAGTCTCAGCTTCCTGGGCTCAGGTGATCCTCCCCCCTCAGCCTCCCTAGTAGCTAGGACTGCAAGGGTGCACACCACCATACCTGGATAATTTTTAGTACTTTTTTTTTTTTTGTAGTGATGGCATTTCACCATGTTGGCCAGGTTGGTCTCAAACTCCTGGGCTCAAGCAATCTGCTCACTTTGGCCTCCCACAGTGCTGGGATTACAGGCATGAGCCACCGTGCCCAGCCTGAGTTTAACTACTTTAGATGCCTCATCTAGGTGGAATCATGCAGTATTTATCTTTTTGACACTGGTTTATTTCACTTAGCTTAGTATCCCCCACGTGGTAGTGTATGACAGGAACCTCAGCCTCCCTAGTAGCTCGGACTACAGGGATGCACCCACCATACCTGGATTTCCTTCTTTTCAAAGGCAGAATATTCCATCGCAGGTACACACCACCTTTTCTTTATCCATTCTTCTTTCAATGCACATTTGGATTGCTTCTACCTCTTGGCTATTGTAAGTAATGCTGCAGTGAACAAGAGTAAGCAGCATCGTCTTTTAAAGCAAAGACATTTGCACATGTGCACACATATGCATAAAGGTATGGCCATATATTCAAGTGCAGGGTATACATACACTCCACTGAGGGTAGACCCAGGCATAACCTGCCTTGGGGTATACCTCAGAGCAAACTAACTCTGTAAAGCAATCACATTTTCATGAAATAATGTCAGGATTTTAAAACTTTTATCAAATTAACAGAGTGTTTAAATACAATTGAAACTGCCTTTGCAAAACTATGACTGAGACAGCGAAAGGGATCTCCTTAACTGACTCCATCTTGCTTCTAACCTCCAAGCTGCCCTTTTAGGCTGGGTGTAGGCTGAACTAACTTTGGGAGAAACTTATAGTTTAAACAAAGATGGTAACAGCCCATTCCCAAAGCAGGCCTCCTTCTTGCATGGGGACTAGACTGCCTTTGTAAGACTAACATTAGCCACACGATTAGAAATTATGGTTTAGGAGTCATGCAGCTGGAGGCTACGAGACTCTGACCCTCCACAAACTGCCCCTAAGATCAGTGCTTGAGATATTTTGCTGACCCTGCATTGATGGATCAGCTGGCACCACACAGATCAGTAAACAAGCCCATCTGATCGTGTGGCCCCTACCCAGGAACTGACTCAGTGCAAGAAGAGAGCTCTGATTCCCTACGATATCATATCAGATCAGTCAGCCCTCCTGGCTCACACTGGCTTCCCCTGACCACCAAGTTATCCTTAAAAACTCTGCTACCCGAATGCTCAGGGAGACTGACTTGAGCAATAATAAATCTCGGGTCTCCGGCACAGCCGGCTCTGTAGAAATTACCCTTTTTTATTGCAATTCCCATCTCGATGAATCTCTCTGTCTAGGCAGCGGGCAAGGTGAACCCCTTGGGCGGTTACAAATTTGGGGGCTCGTCTGGTATTGCCCCTGTGGCTACCTGACCATGGTTCAGTGGCCTCCTCCTCCAGCGACAGATCCGGAAGCCAGCCCAAGTGGTGGCCTAGTTCTCTTGGACTGGGGGCTGACTCTGGTATTTCTTTGCTGGCAGGGCACTGCCCACCCAATGTGCATGGATTTAATTGCAATGGAGACATTGTCCTGGGGGGACACCCCTTAATTGTAGCCCTATCACAGGGTGTCTGTCTGTAGCTCCATGGTGGGGTATCTGGATTGGTGAGGATCCTAGCTGCTGCCAACGCTTTCTTCCTTCTCCTGACTGGTTCTGTAACCCTGTGGTGGGGTGTCTGTAGCATCACTGTGGGGTGTCTGTAGCTCCACCATGGGGTGTCTGTGTAGCCTCATTGCGGAGTGTCCATTCAGCTCCTGGAGTGTCTCGGTTGGCTCTTTCTAACTAGTCACACAGCTCTGAAGTTCTAGTAGGAAGAGTCCTGGTTTGAGAGACTTGTCTTCAATCAGGAAGATTTCAAGGAGGTTTCTCAGAAGGAGAATAGGATGGAGGAAGGAGGATAGTTTGGAAGGGATACTCTTGCAGTTCTTGATTAGGGATCTGATTTAGAAGGTCTTCTGTCTTTGCGTGTGTTTGTATATGTGGAGGGGATCTCAGAGGGGTGGGGTCGCTGATGGAAGTCCAGCAGGCCTAACTTAGAGAACGCTCCCTATCTGTCAGGTCACATTTGATGAGCTCTAAAGAAGGCTCGACAGGCCTGTTTTAGGGGGTGAATATCTGCTCTTCCCCTTGTCCAGAGACCCCATTGTGAGTTACCATTCGAAAGTCATCTGTCCCCTCCTGGAGTGGACCAAAGGCATTAGGAGCCAGTGGGAAAAAGTTTGAGCTTTGCCGAGCTGATATCGGATGCTGAACAATAATGTCTGTTTTGTTACGTATATTTTGCTGGAATGGAAAATGTTATTTTGGTTCCCCATGCAGCCTATAGGGCAGCATTTTGCAAATTGGGAATCTTGTCTAAAGGGTGATTTTCTAAGACTATACTTTCAGGGATCATTTCTATAGTGTGTTACTAGAGAAGTTTCTCTGAATGTGTAGAGCACCAATTTTCGCAGTCTACCCATCTGACAAAGGGCTGATATCCAGAATTTACAAAGAACTCAAACAGATTTACAGGAAAAAAACAAACAAGCCCATTCAAAAGTGGGCAAAGGATATGAACAGATACTTTACGAAAGAAGATATATATGAGGCCAACAATCATATGAAAAAATGCTCATCGTCACTGGTCATCAGAGAGATGCAAATCAAAACCACATTGAGATACCATCTCACGCCAGTTAGAATGGCGATCATTAAAAAATCTGGAGACAACAGATGCTGGAGAGGATGTGGAGAAAAAGGAACACTTTTACACTGTTGGTGGGAGTGTAAATTAGTTCAACCGTTGTGGAAGACAGTGTGGTGATTCCTCAAGGCGTTAGAAATAGAAATTCCATTTGACCCAGCAATCCCATTACTGGGTATACATCCAAAAGTCTGTAAATCGTTCTACTATAAGGACACGTGTACATGAATGTTCATTGCAGCACTGTTTACAATAGCAAAGACCTGGAATCAACCCAAATGCCCATTGATAATAGACTGGATTGGAAAAATGTGGCACATATACACCATGGAATATTAGGCAGCAATCAGAAATGATGAGTTTGTGTCGTTTGTAGGGACATGGATGAATCTGGAGAACATCATCCTCAGCAAACTGACACAAGAACAGAAAATGAAACACCGCATATTCTCACTCATAGGTGGGTGATGAAAAATGAGAACACATGGACACAGAAAGGGGAGTACTAAACACTGGGGTCTATTGGGGGACAAAGGGGAGGGCCAGTGGGAGGGGGAGGTGGGGAGGGATAGCCTGGGGAGAAATGCCAAATGTGGGTGAAGGGGAGAAGAAAAGCAAAGCACACTGCCATGTGTGTACCTACGCAACTGTCTTGCATGCTCTGCTCAAGTACCCCAAAACCTAAAATCCAATAAAAATTTAAAAAAAGGGTGATTTTCTCTTGTACAGTGGCTTGAACCCCACAGCTATGGCACAAGTGAGCAGGGTCATCAAAAGCCACTCCATTCTTCTGGAAGCTGCAGAGAAAGGGAACCCAGAAACCTGGAATGCCAGCAAAAGGGGTAAGAAATTCTTACCGGCCAAGTTTCTGGTCTGCCTCTCTTTCTCTGTCTGGATAAACAGTAAATAAACTATTTGTCTCCTCTGCAAGGGTTTGATTAATCGAAAAAAGGATTCGTGAGACTCGTCTTAGGCTGTAGCAAATGTGGCGTACTTTGTGCTAAGAATTTGTCTATGTTCTGTAATGGAGAGAGGGCTATGACCGGATAGAATATGCGTTTGGGACCCCTATAAACCTGCTTTTCAAGTCAGCTCGGCAGGCTGGTCAGTAACAAACTTTGATGTGGGTCCCTGAAACCAATACTGTATGAAATTTCTCTGTTTTGTTTTGAGTCCTTAGGAGCTTCACTCTGTGACTGTGTGGGGATACTTTCTTTTGGTTTCCACCATCCAAAGCACAGGAATTTGGGGGTTCATGTCATAGTCCTAAGATTTTTTTCTTGAACATTTAAAGGCTTGCAAGCTTGAAACTGGCTTCTCTCGACTCCTTCTGGGAAAAAGCAGTAGAAGCTGCTCAATGCCACGTAGCTCAGTCGCTAAGGCTCTAGCTTTAGCTTTGGTCTGGGTTCGGTTGTGGGCTTCTGAAATGATTCATTTCTGGTTTGTTATTTGTGCAACTTTGTCATTTATTGAGGTTTTTTTCTTCCTCCTAGATAACTTCTGATTTGCTCTCTTGAATTTTTCTTTTTCTGAACTATCTTGTGGAGATTCTAAATCTTATGGGGGGGGGGAAAAAAAAGAAACTGTTTACCATGTCTTTGAAGCACCTAGGAAGTTATGTTTGGTAAAATTCAGAAGCTAGAAGTATTTATTGGCCACTTGGCATAGCTAAAGTTGGGTAACAAGAGATTTAAAAAGATTTCTTTTTCTTTTCTTTTTTTTTTTTTTTTGACATAGAGTCTTGTTCTGTTGCCCAGGCTGGAGTGCAGTGGCCTGATCTCAGCTCATTGCAACCTTTGCCTCCCGGGTTTGAGTGATTCTCCTGCCTCAGCCTCCTGAGTAGCTGGGATTACAGGAGCCTGCCACCACACCTGGCTATTTTTTGAATTTTTAGTAGAGACAGGGTTTCACCAGTTTGGTCAGGCTGGTCTCGAACTCCTGACCTTGTGATCCACCTGCCTTGGCCTCCCAAAGTGCTGGGATTACAGGCGTAAGCCACTGTGCCTAGACGGGATTTCTTTTTTAAAGAACACTATGGTTAAAAGCCAGCTTAATGAAAAGTAGATGAACAAAGTATAGATGTATTTAAAAGCCCATTGTTTTTTCTCTTCTTGGAAATTGTTTTTCTGGAAAAAAGATTTTTTTCTTCTAGGTTGACTGCATTATTTTTCTTCATATATTTGTCTTGCCACTCTTAATGCACACACGAAAGGGCCTACTTCCGATAGCCTGAGACTTATTGGGAAAAACAGAGGAGGCACCACAGGCCCTGCTTTGGGAAATTAACCTCTTTTTTTTTTTCTCATGAAACTCCAGGAATTAAAAGTGGATAGATCCCTCTCAAAATCAAAGGCTCTGTTCTGTTTTGCATTGTGTTATCTGACAGTTTTGAGTTTTGGGGGTATCAGAAATTATTTCACGTTATGAGAGAGCTTTGTAATAAGTAGGTAGGAAATATACTTTAAGGGATGGCTAACAGTAGTCGTGGAGGGATACTTGACTCTGCACACTTGGATCAGAGACGCATGCTCTTGGCCACCTGGAAGATAAGGAAACATCCCCACCCCTCACTGGGAGGTGAGACTCCCATGAAGGATGGGCTGATTACGAAATCAGCTGACTGGCTTTGGGTTGCCTTGCAATGAAATGCAGAGTAGAAGCGCTGCACTGTCTTCTCCGGTAGTATTTCCCTCCTTTGGGCATCCAGGATCCAGTATAAAATGGCACCCTTAATTTTGGGGACCTGTCTTTGCCTTCAGCTGCTTATTTTCTGCTCACTTGGCCCTGGAAATGCATGCTTTCCCTGCCCTGTTCCTCCAAGGGTTCCACCCTGAAGCCAGTCATCTGATTAAGAATCTAGCAAATGAAAAATCTTACAAGTGCTCAATCTTCTATCTGTCTGTGTATTTATATGTGTTGTATGTTTATATATAAAAGAGCTCTGATTAATTGGCTTAGAAAAATAAGTGCTTAAATCAAATATTTTGTCAGAAAATAGAAACTTTAATGCCTTTTTGTTCTCAAGACTTTAGTAATCTTTTGGAAATAAAGGCAGTTTTAAAGATTACTGGTAAAATAAAATGTCTTGAAAATGTAGACATTTGATCTAAATTAAGGTCAGATACCAGATTTGCTAAACACTTTAAGGTCAAACTGTTTCTTTGACTTTTGAAAATTGTTTGGTGGGTTCCATAGTGTAATGGTTAGCACTCTGGACTCTGAAAATTGTTTGGTAGGCCATGAGTGGTGGCTCATGCCTGTGATCCCAGCACTTAGGGATGCTGAGGCAGGTGGATTGCTTGAGGTCACGAGTTCAAGACCAGCCTGACCAACATAGTGAAACCCCATCTCTACTAAAAATATAAAACTTAGCTGGGCTTGGTGGTGGGACCCTGTAATCCCAGCTACTTGGAAGGCTGAGGCAGGAGAATTGCTTGAACCTGGGAGGCAGAGGTTGCTGTGAGATGAGATTGCACCATGGCACTCCAGCCTGGGTGACAGAGTGAGACTCTGTCTCAAAAGAAAAGAAAAGAAAAAAGAAGAGAAAATTGTTCGATTTATCTACTTTGGAGCATTAGATTATAGATAAGACCTGGGAGCATGTGGAGATCCATGCCTACTAACTATGCTAAAAGGAGTCAGACCTTATCTTCATTTCTTTCTGATGTCCCAGGCTCCACCTCTAGTACATGATTAAAATCACTTACTTATCAGGTTTTTCACTAACAATGAAAGTTGCTAAGAGTTAACATTGTAACATGAGTCAAGAACACTGGAGAAGTAGTTTTATATACAAGGTGTGTAGGGAATGTGTTTTTGGTCAAAGATTATAAGAAGGCATGGGAATATCGCTTTTGTAAAAGGAAATGTAATTTTATGTAGTTCAGAGGTTTTAAAGATGGTTTTAACCTAAAAGAGTAATGGAACAAAACTGAAGTTTTAAGTAAAGTGAAAAGGGTTCGTAAAGGGTTGATCTTGTAAAATTCTGTGAGTGTTAAACAAGTTGGCTAAGATTTAAAATAAATTATTTAGCATTTCTCTGTAGGTTAAAACATTAAAATCATACGATGTGGGGCCAGAATCTGGGCCCATGTGTCCGAATAACAGGGTTTTCTTAGAAAATTGATCTGCTGTTTGATGGAAAATTGTAAAGGATTCTAAAAAATTTATGAACATCTTACCTTATGGTAAAACTAATTAAAATTGGATAGAGATATAAAATTTTATGTAAAAAACTAGCTTTAACATTAAAGATGCACTAATGCAAACATGAAATTTGGTTTTCTCTTTTGCAGACAATTTTCATGTAATGTTAAAAGATAATAAAAGGGTTTTGTTTTCTCCTTTGGGTGAATGGCAGGGAAAAAAAATAGGAGCGAGGTAAGAGACAGATTCAGTTGACCTTATGCTATCTTCACTAGGTCTTGTTTAAAAAGCTACATCTTCTCTATCAGAGTAAAGGATTTTCTTTTTTAAAATTGTTTTGGAGTTATTTTGGCCAAATGAATAAGTTATGGTGACTTGGGATTATATTTTGTGAGATCCAATGTTTTAAACCTTTGATATTTGACAAACTTTCCAAAATCAAACTATAAATCATGTCTCTTTCTAACCTAACATTTTAGGTATTAGGTCCTCTAAAGTCCAAAAATCACATTTGGCTTATTTGGTACAAAAATCATACAGGAAGCATTGCCAGATATGAAATGGTGTTTGGCTTTCTTTGGTCTACATTTGTGTAAATGTTTTATCAGTATATGTTCTAAAAGTATGTAAAAGTCCTAGAATTCTAGTATGACTTAGTCTATATTATCAGTAATAATTATAATTATTATGTTAAAAGACTGTGTGCCACAGAGGTAAATTTCCTTGTCACCAGCGGCTGCCCTAAAATGTTTTTGTCATTCACAGGTAATCTTTGTCTTGTTTCGGTCCTCTTTAAAAGAGGCTTTTATGATCAGCTTTAACATTTAACAGGTGCTCTTAAATGCAGGATTCTGATGAATAACTCCGGAGATTGTGACATTAGAATGGAGGAAAAGCTTTCAAATAGAAGAGCGAATGGTGTTTGTTTCGCTTTGGACGGTATTTGTATAAATATGTTATTAGTGTGTGTTCCAAAATTATGGGAAACTTCTATGATGTTGATATAATTTAGGAAACATTAATGATTATAATTGTTATAAAAATCGTTGTAAGCCACAGAAGTGACCAAAATTCCCAGCCAACTGTAGCTTTAATAGTGGCTGTAGACTTCTATCATCCACAGACATTTTGTCTTGCTTTGGTCCTTTTTAAAAGGCAGTTTATAATCAAATATAGGACTCTAAGTGCAGGTCTCAGATAACTTTAAAAATTATGCTATTGGAATAGAGGAAAAAATCAAACTTCTAAGACTCTTATGGAGAGTTAATGTGTTAAATATTGCTAAACCTTTTATTTTCAGAGTCAAGAGAACTTATTTCTTTAGAGCTATTTGCAACTTTTAACAAGTGAGTAAAATATCCTCCTGTGAATAAAATTTGGAGCCTATTAGTTCCTCTCTACCTGATTTCTCCAGAATTTGGAAACTATTTGTGAATATTCTCAATTCATGGCAGTATAGCATAAGTGCAATAAAAATTTATTTTCTTTTGTAACAGAACCAAGTTGGAGAAATCGGTTATTTTACCAAAGCTTTGACTGGAATGGTATGCTTCCTTTAAAGAATCAAAGTTGACTTACAGAGCCAATTAAAGCCCGTTGGGGAACCTGGCCTCATACCTTGTCCACACAGAGTCCCTGTACAAGGTTCCTGACCTGTGGTAAGTAAGGAATTTCACTTTCAAACAGGTCCAGCAGCCCCAAGTTATCTTGGGACCTCAAGAGGAGACAAATTTGCCCAACTCAAAGGTATTTGAGGGTGCAAACCCATGGCTGGGCTCAGCTTTTAAAAAGTCTTAGCTGAGATTCTTCATGGAACAAAAAACCTAAGTGAAAAGTCATTATTCTTGCTTTACTTTATGCAAATAATTAGGCAAAATACAGTAAGACTAAAGTTTATTTTGTAAATAAATCAATTCCATCATAATTTGTTTTTAATAAAAATGAGGACTTAGAGAAAAACTATTCTTCAAAAGAAAAGCTATAGCACACTGTTGTTTGCTGTTCTTGAGGATTTTTTATTAAAAAAAAATTTTTTTTTAAGGCAGAGTCTCATTCTGTCACCCAGGCTGGATGGAGAGCAGTGGTATAATCTTGACTCACTGCAACCTCTGACTGCTGGATTTAAGCGATTCTCCTACCTCAGCCTTCCAGGTAGCTGGGATTATAGGCATGCACCACCATGCCTGGCTAATTTTTGTATTTTTAGTAGAGACGAGGTTTCACCATGTTGGCCAGGCTGGTCTTGAACTCCCGACCTCCGGTGATCCTCCTGCCTCGGCCCCCCAAAGTACTGAGATTACAGGAGTGAGCCACCACACCTGGCCCTTGAGGTTTTTTCTTGCAGTTTAGATTAAATTCCAAATCCTTTGTGGGCTAGAAGTCCTCAAGCAAATGCTTTCAAATCTTTGCTTTTAAAATTGGGAATTGTACTCGTCATCCTAGGACTCACTATTTACCTTATAGTAGGCTGTTTCGCTTAAAGACTGTGGTAAAACTATAGATGAGAGTACTAATGTTTGTGTCGTGCAATCCATGAACGCCCAGCTAGGCTGGCATGAGGGCACTCAGACAGCTGCAAAGCGGTTCCAGTCTTTTCACCTTGGAGTTCACTCCCATTCCCACTATGTCCCCTGTCCGCAAGAAGAAGCCAGAGTGATCAATGGCCTTTTCCCATCTTCATAGCCTACAGCTTAAGATGAAGGCATTATAAAACCCAAAGGGCACGCCTGTAATCCCAGCACTTTGGGAGGCCGAAGCGGGTGGATCACGAGGTCAAGAGATCGAGACCATCCTGGTCAACATGGTGAAACCCCGTCTCTACTAAAAATACAAAAAATTAGCTGGGCATGGTGGTGCGTGCCTGTAATCCCAGCTACTCGGGAGGCTGAGGCAGGAGAATTGCCTGAACCCAGGAGGCGGAGGTTGCGGTGAGCCGAGATCGCGCCATTGCACTCCAGCCTGGGTAACAAGAGCGAAACTCCGTCTCAAAAAAAAAAAAAAAAAACAAAACCGAAAGGGAAGGATTGAAACTGCCTTCGAAAAATTATTACTGAGACAGTGAAAGAGATCTAACCTGACTGACTTAAGATTAGAAATTATGGTTTAGGAGTCATGCAGCTGGATTCTGACCCTCCCTAAACTGTTCCTAAGATCAGTGTTTGAGATATTTTGCAGATTCTGCACTTACTGGATCAGCTGGCACCAATAAACTGGCTCGTCTGGTCTTGTGGCCCCCCCACCCAGGAACTGACTTAGCGGCAAGAAGACAGCTCCAACTCCCTAAGATTTCATCTCTGACCAATCAGCACTCCTGGCTCACTGGCTTCCCCCAACCCGCCAAGTTATCCTTGAGAACTCTGCTCCCCAAATGCTCCGGGAGACTGATTTGAGTAATAAAACAACTCTGGTCTCCCACACAGTTGGCTCTGTCCCCTGTCTTGATGAATTGGCTCTGTCTAGGCAGAGGGCAAGGTGAACCCCTTGGGTGGTTACACAATGAAAATAAAAGAAAATTTTAAAAATGTTTTACTGAGTTCAAAATAGGGAGACTATTTTATTGACTAAAGTGGTTTGGGACTTAAGCCCTTTTTAAATTAGCTTCATATTTTGGAACAGCCAGTCAGATTTTCCCAGGGGTGAGATAGTGGCACTTGGCCATAGACTCTTTCCTGCCATAGGTATGTTTAGAAGGACAATGTCCCTCTTCAAGGATGATCTGTTTTATTTTGAGTGAGGACGAAGGGCAGGAAATCTTCAGGCTAGGGGTTAACAAACAGTAAGCAGTACAAATACATTTTATATCACAGTCCCGAATATATAAACATACGTATCTAGGTGAAGCAAAAATTCCATGAAACAACACTTAACCTCACTCCAAGGGATGCACTCATATTTTCCAGGCCAATGCTACTCAAACTGTGGTCCCTGAACTGCTTGTCACCAGGCAGGGAGGAGATGAGTGCAGAAAATCAGAGAAATTCAAGTGTTTTGCACATGAAAAGATGTCAACGTCAGCCATTAGGGAAATGCAGCACTACAATGAAATAGCACTTCACCCCCATTAGGGTGGCTATCATAGAAAAGACAGATAATCGTTAAGTTATGTGGTGAGGATATCGAGAAACTGGAAGCCTCATGCACTGCTGGTGGGACTGTAAAGAGGTGCAGCTGCTGTGGAAAACAGTCTGGCAGTTCCTCAACGAGATAAACAGAGTTACCATATGACCCAGCAATTCCACTCCTGGGTGTCTACCTAACAGCTTACACATGAATGCTCATGGCAGCATTATTTATAATAGTCCCAAAGCGAAGACAACCAAATGTCCATCAACAGAGAGATGGATAAACAAAATGTGGTCTATCCACAAAATAGAATATTATTTGGCAATAAAGAGAAATGAAGTACTGACACATAATGATGAACCCTGAAACATTATGCTAAAGAAAGAAGGCAGTCACCAAAGCCTGTGTTGGAAATAGATGCTCGGCGCCGCAAAGAAAAATGAGCACTGAGACAAAGGCTTTTTCAGCAATTCAGTTGTTTACTTCCGGGCTGCAGGAAGGGTGCTCTCACTAGCCATCTTGCCACGAGAGTGCAAAGAACAAAGAAGTACACACAAATTTATTTCTTACGCATTTGAGGTTGTTCTTACTGCCGTGCTTGATTTCCATTGTCTGGAGCCAGATCTCACAATTTAAACTAAAACCTGACTGACTAATGACTTAAAACTTTTCTAAACAGGTAAAAGCAATGGAGAGCTGGGACATACCTGTGAGCATGTCCAGTACAGATATCTTGGTTAAAGTACAAGGACATAGAATGTGCTATGTGCCTGTGAGCACGGCATGTCTAACAGCTACATAGGATAGGGCTTAACAGCGTTATCAGCACACTTACTTTTTAACAAGAAAAAAACTTTAAAAAAGGAGCTTTTCTGCTTCTCACAATGGCATGGTGTATGATTCCATTTATCTAAAAATGTCCAGAATAGACACATTTATGGAGATAGAATGTAGTTTAGTAGTTGCCTAGGGCTGGGGTAATGAGAGTCTGAGGGAAATGGTATTACCTGCTAATGGGTAGAAGGTTTCTTTTAGAAGTGATGGAAATGTTCTAAGATAGATTTTGATGCTCTGTGAATATACGAAACACCATTGAATTATACCCTTTAAATGGGTGAATTATATGTGAATTATCTCTCAATAAAGTTGTTAACAATAGAGTATTTTAGCCATTTATAGTAAGTTGACAGTAGTATGACATCTATGAGTGTGATCCTTTTCCTAGTAATTGATTTTTATTGTTTTATTGCATTTTGCAAAAGTATCAATTCATGACGGATTGGAACTAAACAAAAAAAGCAGATCCCTTTGCAACCAGCCTGGCCAACATGGTGGAACCCCATCTCTATTAAAAATACAAAAATTAGCCCAGCCTGGTGGCGTGCTCCTGTAATCCCAGCAATTTGGGAGGCTGAGGTGGGAGAATCACTTGAACCCAGGATGCAGATATCACAGTGAGAAGAGATTGTGCCACTACACACCAGTCTGGGCAGCAGAGTGAGACTCGTCTGAAAAACAAAAAGTAGATCCTCTATAATTGATCCTTTGAAAGGCATTGTTCTAGTCTATTTTGCTATTTTTTAAAAATTCCAGTTTTCAGACACAAAATTGATTTTATTATCCAATGGGTTGTGACTTGTAGTTTGGAAAGTGCTGCTGTGGGGGCGCGGCACCCCAGCAGGCTAGGCTCGGTGACCTCAGCAACTGTCAGAGGTGAGTGGTGCCTTCAGGATAAACTAACGCCTTGATCTGACTTAGCACAACCCCCGACGCCTCCATCGCATGTTCCCAACATACTTTCCCCAACATGCCAAACCAGTTGGGATTCTAGTGTCTTTTCAAATAAGGTCTCCTCGCTAGGAATAAGAAAACTTCAGCGCCATCCACATAGAAAACACCTTGTTATTCTCTAAGTTGCAGCTCAGATATATCATCTCTGTACCTGAACCTGCTTCCTCTTTGCTCCTCTTACCCCAAGTCCAATAAAAGCAATCATCACACAGCATAGCAATCATGCCCTTGCTGAGCCATCTGCCCCGGGAGACTGAACTTCGGAAAGGTAGGTGAGAGCTTTTGTTCATCTGTGCATACTGGCATTCACCAAGGAAGCAGATGTGTGGTCAGTGCTCAGAGAATAAATGGGGCATAGTTCACCCATGTTTTTATGACAACTGGAATCCTTCCGGTCTACTACACTAGACAAAGAGCCCTCCAAGTAGAATCCTGCCCATCCCAAATCCTTGTCTGGGGGTCCCCTTCCCTTGTATTTCTGGGCCATTTTACCCAGCGTGGTGGGTTGACATGGTGACTCCTGTTTCCTGGCTACTTATGTGTCACTCACTTTTGGCATCCTCCACCTCAGTACTGATGGACTTACATCTCTTTCTGTTTCCTTCTGATCATCTGGGCCACAGGGTATCATTTCCCAGCTTCTTTGATATGGGAAATTCTTCTTTTGTACCGTGCTTTATAAGGGGCAATTAGTTTCTAATCATGTTGCTCAAAAGAGGATCTCCCTTTTCTCCCCATTCCTATTTGGCCTAGTTTTTTAATGTCTAGCTAGATCCAGGCTACCATCCATTTGTGACACATAATACTGTGTTAATCTTGTTGCTCTCTCTCTCTTTCTCTCAAGCTCTTGACCATTTAGCAGTATTAAAACATGAAAGGTCAAATTGCCTCTGACTTGAGGTGAGCCGCATAAAGAAATAAAGGGAGACAGACAAAAACACACCATTGAGATGACTTAGAAAGGCAGAGAAAAGCAGATGAAACTAAGCCCCATCTGGCCAAGTTTCCCACGAATTAGAGGTAACCTGTATCTCAGTACTGTTAGCTACTTTTAAGCTGAATTGGGACTGAATTTGTGTTTCTGCCTCAGTAACGATGCAGTGTTGTTGTACAGCACTTAGGAGCAAGGGCTCTGGGAGTGGAATGTGTGGATTCATGTGCTGGCTCTACCGTTTACCAGCTGTGTGATCTTGGGCAAGTTACTTAACTTCTCTGTGCTCCTATTTTCTTTCTGTACAATGGGAATTGTATTTGTACACAACCCATAGGTCTGTTATGAGGATTCAACAAATTAATATAAAAAGGGTATATAACACTGTGCCTGACCTAAAGTAAGTGCTCAATAATTTTTAGCTACGATGAACTATTTTTGAGTATCTACTTTTCACGTACTCATTAAAGCTATAGATCCAAGGAGCAATGAAGCAGGAATTGATTTCTCATCCCAAGACTATACCAACCTTGCCTTTCAGTAGGCACTTAATATCTCATTTAATTTTTACAGTAACTCAGTGAGATACATTCTGTTACCCATGTTTTATAGCAGAGCTAAGCTCAGAAATAGGTAAAAAGAGAAAA
Source organism: Callithrix jacchus (assembly GCF_049354715.1). Taxonomy (NCBI): domain Eukaryota; kingdom Metazoa; phylum Chordata; class Mammalia; order Primates; family Cebidae; genus Callithrix; species Callithrix jacchus. The sequence continues at coordinate 147,712,170 of NC_133508.1, forward strand.
AGAAATCAAAGAATATTACTGTTCAAAGTAGGGCAGAACGACTGATGATTTAGGTTTTGCCAGCAATTTCTCTCATCCAAGATCAAAGTGCCAGTCAGTAGGAGGTGATGGTTGATTACCCAACTAAGGGTGGGAAAACGCTGGCTGGAGCTGGTTCCTGAAACACACTTCCAGGTACCCAAGGAGAGCAAAAATCATCCAGTGATCGATTAACAGGACCTGGAGACAAAAACTTCTTGTCTCAGGGATTTAGAAGGGTGCAACGACCACTTGGTGACCATCAGACAGGCCATCCAGAGGCACAGCTCCTCATCTGGGGAAATTAGAAGTAATCAGACTTTTCTGTTATCTAAAGCAAACATTTCTTTTCCTCGCAAAATTTATACGTAGCTCAAATTTTTATACCTCTCCAGAATGCCATGCCAAAACTCACTGTGCAACCCAAGGCACCAAAATGCCTACAAATGTAATTATTTATCATGACTTTCGTGGCTAGTATGATTCAAATTACCCTCAAGCTCCTGCCTTAAGGTCTGTAAGTACTCCTAAGGAAAAATCCACCTCAAAAATCCAAGCTCAGACCTCTCCCCGAGGCGCCCTGCTGCAGTCTTCTGCAGTGTTCTTTCTAATAAACTTGGCGTTTCAAACATCTCCTGTTGTCACTTAATTCTTTTTACCAACCCGCAAGTCCACCCCTTCACGTTGCCAGGGTTCTGACACCTCCACATCTGGTAGTATCTTCTCAATTTAGCCTTTAGGCCTCTCAAGGATTCTGGTGAGAAGGAAATTGTAATGTCCCCAATTCATGGCTGGGAATCTGAGCTAAGTCAGGTGGCCAGTGAGTGACAGAGCAGTGCCTGGAACTCAGGTCCCTTAATGACTGTGATCGCTGACCACAGGCAGCCTCACCCAGCTCGCAGCTGCAATGGCACTGATAATTCAGGCCCCTGCGCAAACCTTGGTGATGTGTCGAGGAAGAAAACTCCCATACTCACGTGTCATGCCCAGCCAAGAAAGCTCCACATCTGGACTCCCACACACGTGCCCACCCTGCCAGTGCAGGTGGGTCAGGAGGTAGCAGTCAAGTTACCTCTTTTCAGTCTGCTTCCCCTCTGGTAAGTTTCTCCCTTGGTGGTTGTTGGTGGCCTTTCCCACCAGTGGTCCTCAGCAGGGATCACGTCAGCTCATCAGAGAGATTCCCATAATCTTGAGTTGGAAAGAGGGAGGGAATAGGTATTGATCCCTCTCTTCCCAGGTGATGGAATTTTGTTGAATCTGATTTCAATTCCAAGAATTTCTCATGAGCCACAGACAATCTGAACCTGTTGTGGAAATTCAAATAATTTTTACTTACTGCCTGTAAATCACTTTGAATCATGTATAGAAATTGCTAGTCTGGGTGTGGTGGCTCACACTTGTAATCTCAACACTTTTAGAGGCCAAAGTAGGAGGATTGCTTGAGACCAGGAGTTTGAGACCAGCCTGGGCAACATAGAAAGACACAGTCTCTACAAAAAGTAAAAAATTAGCTGGGCTTGGTGGCATATGCCTGAGGTCCCAGCTACTCAGGAGGTTGAGGCTGGAGGATCGTTTGAGCTCAGGAAGTTGAGGCTGCAGTGAGCCATGATCGTGCCACTGCACTCCAGCCTGGGTGAGAGAACAAGACTCTCTCTCCAAAAAGTCTCAAAAAAAAAAAAAAAAAAAAAAGAAAGAAAAGAAAAGAAAAAGAAATTGCTCAGTGGGATTAGTTTTAAAGGGAAATCTAAATTTCCTTGGCTCAAGTCTGGGTTTTATCCAGTGACAGCTTCATTGTTTTGTTACCTCTGCTCCTCCACCATCCACTAGATCATAGCTAAAATTTTTTTTTTTTGAGAGAGTCTCACTCTTTTGCCCATGCTGGAGTCCAGTGGCATGCTCTCGGCTCACTGCATCCCCGGGTCCAAGCGATTCTTGTACCTCAGCCTCCTGAGTAGCTGGGATTACAGGTGTGCACCACCACATCTGGCTAATTTTTTATATTTTTAGTAGACATGGAGCTTTGCCATGTTGGTCAGGCTGGTCTTGAACTTCTGGCCTCAAGTGATCTGCCTGCCTCAGCCTCCCAAAGTGCTGGGATTACAGGCGTGCCCACCTCACCCAGCCGACCATAGCTAAATTAATCAATGTTTGCTTGGTGGAGAAAGTGTGACTGGATGGGTGGAGGGACAGATGATGGATGGACTACTGGCAAGATGGACACACAGATATGTGAATCTGTGGCCAGACAGATGGATGAGACCGTGGTGATGACAGTGTTGCATTGTGGTACAGTTGTTAGCTACTTACTCATGACGATTTTGTTGAACTAAATATTTGCTGAACCAGAAATCCCAATTATTGACTGACTTTGAAAGTAGAAATGTCACTAAGATCTTTCTTTACGTATGCTTTGGTTAATTGCTTTCCCTCACTGCCATTTAGTTGTCTTTGTCAGTGGTGACATGAGCTTCAGATGGATATCATCACTTTGAAGGATCCTGGCCAAACCTTCAGCTACAAGGACTGCCCAGACTTAAGCCATGCCAAGGATTTGACTCCTTTCCAGCTCCCAGCATGCCTCAGTACCCCCTAAGAGGTGCTGCTGTGCCTCTGCTCCCAACACAGAACTCCCAGACCAAAGACAATTTCTGTCCCTCCAGATCACCCTCTCTCTCATGACAGGTCCTTTTAAAAGAGACCTTTGAAGAGTGGACAAACTAAATGAACTGTCCTCTGGTAGGGCTGCAGGTAATGGCTCAGGTTGTCTATTAATAGGATTTGGTAGCAAACCTGTTTGGATGGAGGTGTCCCCTGTCCCTGCTGTTGCCTCACCAACTTTCTCCTTTGGGCCTGCCAATCAAGTCTCTGTCCATTTTGCTGTCCATCCTGAATGCAATATCCCTAAGTCATGTGGGCCCTGGCCAGATGCCCCTCTCTATATCTGCTCCTGCCACGACCCCTTCTCCCTCCCACCTGCCTCCATCTGGCTTCTTGTTACTCAGGCCTGTTTGATCTTATCCAGCTCTGTGTGCTCTCACCCCAGCCTAGGGTACATTTAATTCTAACTGACAGAGTGTTCTGCATAGTGACAAGTTGAACTCTTCCAAGTAGTAATTCCACCTATAGAATCACCTACTCCACAGAATATGCTAATTCTATTTCCACCCCCGGAGCGACACAGAATAAGACTATTCCATCTTCTGCAGGAAGATCCTTTAGTGTTGAAGACAACTTTGAGGATGACTAATGCATCCCCTGAGACTTCTCTCCAGGCTGATAGCTCTAGTTCCAGCAGTATTTCCTCGGGGCACTTGCTTTCCAGGCCTTCACCATTCTGGACATTTTCTGGTTTTTTACTCTTAAAAGTTTTTCAGAAGACTGAGGACTGTCCCAGAATGGAAGCGACTAGGGAGACATGGCAACTAAATGCTACATAGAAGCCTGGGTTGGATTTTCTGTACCAGGAAAGGGAGATTAGTGGGACAATCAACTTAACTTGAATAGGATCTGTAAATTAGTTAACAGTATCAATGTCAATTACCTGACTTTGGTAATAATATACGGTTATGTGAGATGTTAACATTCAGGAATGCTCAGTGAAGGGCGTACAGGAACTCTTTTTGCAGTTCTTTTTGGAAATTGACTATTATTTCAAAATGAAAAGTTTTTTAAGTTAAAAAATAATCTTTCAGATGTATTGGATTTACATGGTGTCAGTTTTGCTAAGCTGGAACTACCATTCCCAGAATTCCTTTCTCTGTATAGTGTGGAGTTGGTGTGGGCTGCAAGAGACCTGTGTGTGAAATGCTGAAGGCAGAAGTGAAGGAATGCCTGGGCAGGGCGCCAAGTGCTGCTACAGCCTGTGAGGTCTGTTGTAGGCCAATGGCTATGCCCACAGCTCCAGCCTGATCTATTTCTGCTTCTCAGAGTCCTTGGCCTTGTACATACTTAGCTCCTTCTGTGAGCTAACAGTTAGAAGGAACAGTTTGGAGTCTTGAGGCTGCTCATTATGTATTTGATAGATGCTGAACATTTGCCCCAGTAAACATTTCAATTACCTATTTTGAAATCATTTTAATCTATTGGGAATAAACTTGATTGATGAGTTAGTTGATATTGGCACAGTATCAATGAGGTCTAAAATTCAGTTACCTTTTTGAGAGATCTAGTCATAGCGCTATCTCTTATCAAGCTAGTGTCAACTGTCAATCTCCAGAAATTTCCCCATATGAGTTGCTCTCATTCAAGTCCTTCAGTTCATTCTTGAAAGTAGTTTTTTGAACCTGAGGGTTTAGTTTTTCATTTTTCCCCATAAAATTTCATCTTGGGGCTTTTGGTTCATCATTCTAGCTATGCTGACTAATTTGAATGTGGCATCTGTCATTTATGTCATTAGTCATCCTTGTCAACTTTGCATTACTCCTATATTTGATAAAAACATATTCAAAGTATGAGCCAAGTAACTATAAAGGACAGACGCATGCAATCTTCTTGTGCCCCGGTATCATTCAGTCAATCCAATCGGGTGTTAAACTAGCGGAAAACCCTCAACTTGTATCATCATCGAACCCACATTTTTCTAGCTTATCCACAAAAATATTATGTCATTTCAACATCTTGTTGGTGCATCAGAGCAAATAAGACATCTGTTTAAAAATCTGTAACTAGTATAAACTTGCCTTTCCAGCTTGGGATCCCAATAAGATTCTCATTTCTTATTTTCTAGATTTTTTTTTTTTTTTTGAGACGGAGTTTCGTTCTTGTTACCCAGGCTGACGTGCAATGGCACGATCTCGGCTCACTGCAACCTCCGCCTCCTGGGTTCAAGCAATTCTCCTGCCTCAGACTCCTGAGTAGCTGGGACTACAGGCGCACGCCACCATGCCCAGCTAATTTTTGTATTTTTAGTAGAAACGGGGTTTCACCTTGTTGACCAGATGGTCTCGATCTCTTGACCTCGTGATCCACCTGCCTCGGCCTTCCAAAGTGCTGGGATTATAGGCATAAGCCACCGCGCCCGGCCATTTTCTAGATTAATCTCTTGAATCCCCACATGCCCAAATCAATTTGTTACCAGGCTGCTGGAACAAAGTACCAGAAATCAGTGGCTGAAAACAACAGAAATGTCGTCTTGCAGTTCAGGGGCCGGAAGTCTGAAATCTAGATGTTGGCAGGGTTGTTCCTTCTGGCTGCCAACCCTCGGCATTCCTTGGCTTGCAGGCGCGTCACTCCGGTCCCTGCCTCCAGGGTCACCTGGACTTCCTTCCCATGTGTCCTCCCCTCTTCTTATATGGATACCAGTCACATTAGATTTAGAGCCCACCCAAAACCAATAGAACCTCATCTTAACTAATTATGTCTGCCAAGACCCTACTTCCAATTAAGGTCACATTCTCAGGTTCCAGGTAGATATGGATTTGGGGTGGTGGGTTGCCATTCAGCCCAGTACACCAAGTGTTAACCTAAAAGGAAGAAGCTGAGACAAAATTAATGTAAGGAGTTTATTTGGGCCAAGCTTGAGAATTGCAACCAGGCAGCATAGACTCAAGTTGCCCTGATCACACGCTCTGATCAGTAGCAGTTACAAGTGGATTTATTTTGAGACAGAGTCTCACTCTGTCGCCCACGCTGGAGTGCAGTGGTGCAATCTTGGCTGACTGCAACCTATACCTCTCAAGTTCAAGTGATTCTCCTGCCTCAGCCTCCTGAGTAACTGGAATTACAGGCGCCTGCCACTATGCCCAGCCCGTTTTTTTTATTTTTTATTTTTAGTAGAGACGGGGTTTCACCATGTTGGCCAGGCTTGCCTCAAACTCCTGGCCTCCTGATTTACCTGCCTTGGCCTCCCAAAGTGCTGGGATTACTGACGTGAGCCACCACACCTGGCCACAAGTGAATTTTTAAAGGCAGAAAGTGGGGACAGGGAGTGGGCTGATATAAAGTTGTTTGTCAGGAATTCTCATTGGTTTACAAAAGCAACATTGGGCCAGGCGTGGTGGCTCACGTCTGTAATTCCAGCACTTTGGGAGGCTTGAGGTGGGCAGATCACCTGAGGTCAGGAGACCAGCCTGGCCAACATGGTGAAACCTAGTCTCTACTAAAAATACAAAAACCAGCTGTATATGGTAGTAGGTAGGCACCTGTAATCCCAGCCACTCGGGAGGCTGAGGCAGGAGAATTGCTTGAACCCAGGAGGCAGAGGTTGCAGTGAGCCGAGATGGCACCATTGCACTCCAGCCTGGGCAACAAAAGCAAAACTCTGTCTCCAAACAAACAAACAAACAAAACCACACAAAGTAACACTGAATAGTGATTTCCTATACATCATTAAGCAATATAGTGTCCAAGTGCACATGATTGGGTTAATTTATAGCTACTGTGGCAATTAAAAAAAAAGCAGTTTCAAGAGATGAATACATAGCTCAAAGGGGAAGTAGAATGTGATCGCTTTCTCATTTTAATGTCTTTCTGGGACTGATGATTCAAAAGGACTCACATTCCTCAACTGTAAGTTCTTTTCTTTATGAGCAAAACCCTCTCTCTCCCTGCTGCCTGTCCATTGCTGTAGATTATGCAGTGTTTGGCCAAGGGAACCTGGGCTCTCTCTGATGTTGCCATCTCTGTCACTGTGGAAGCCAGAACTCCTCCACTCCCACCCCAGCTCCTGATGCACCGTTGCTAATGTCACAGAGTGAACCCAAAATTAAGGCTCAGCTTGGGAGGCCACGTGGGTTCTTGGCTTTGCACGAGAAGGAATTTAAGCATGAGCAAGCAAAGTGAAAGCAAGTTTATTAAGAAAGTAAAGGAATAAAAGGGGGGATACTCCTTAGGCAGTGCAGCCCTAGTGAGCTGCTGGCTGGCTATACTTATGATTATTTCTTGATTACATGCTAAATATGGGTGGATTATTTGTGAGTTTTCTAGGAAAGGGGTGGAGACTTCCCGGAACTGAAGGTTCCCTCTCTTTTTAGACCATATAATAGTGTAACCTCCAGAGGTTGCCATGGTATTTATAAACTGTCGTGGTGCTGCTGGGAGTGCCTTGTGGCATGGTAATGTATTATAATTAGTGTATAATGAGCAGTGAGGACCACCAGAGGTCACTTTTGTGGCCATCTTGGTTTGGTGGGTTTTGGCTGGCTTCTTTATCACATCCTGTTTTATCAGGCAGGTCTCCGTGACCTATATCTTGTAAACCAGCCCTGCCAAAGTCCTATCACATGAATAGTCCAGTTACTGACATAAGCTGCATCGAGTCCTCCCCCAGTGTCGCACTTAAACAAAAATGCACCACATGTGGCCTGCCACACACAGATATCCCTCTGCTGGGGGCAGCTGGGCTGCAGGGGTGCATCTGCCTCAGCCACGCACCATGACAGAGGACAATCAAGACATCATTTCACACCTCCTCTTCCACTTGTGTGGGCACAGTGGGAATGGGTTGGTTCTTGGTCATTTCAGGTGGAACCCATCCTCAGTTTCAGGTGTGACCATGTCAGCCCATCAGAGATCTGGTTACATTTTGCCTCAAATGAGAAGGGAGAAGTTGGGATCCATCTTCTCCCAGAAGATGTGCTCCTATATAAATTTGCCCAAATGCTTCAGCAATGAGCTCTTCACACCAAGAAATATGGAGAACAGCCTTAGTCAAGCCACACAGTAGAGAAAAAAATGTCCAGTTACATCCTCTTCTCAGGATGATGGGGGCCTAACTGTCCACATTTATATAACTGAAGGAGACCATTCACATGATTCTTCTAGGAACAAACACTCTCTCTAAGAAGATCAGCTGCCTCCTCTAGCAAGAGGAGCAAGCTGGCAACTTTTAAGTGGCAGTTCATGGAGGCAGAAAGATGTAAAATTCCACTTTCTAGGCACTCCATTACAAATCTAGTCCACATTTGTACCACGAATTAATGTTGTTCAGAAGTCAGAGGTTGTTGAATGTACCCCATTTGCACATTCTTCCTTTTTGAAAAATGACAAACATTTCACACTTCCCTGCTGTTGGCTCCTTTCCCAAATTTCTCAGAAATCACGGACAGTAGTAGTTCAGCAATCACATCCTTGAGTTCCGTTGCAATTTCTAAAACCAAAACTTGAATGTGCCCAGATGCTCCCACCACCTCCTCACTGCTGCACTCCATGTTATTCTTCTGGAATTTGCCTTTACACTTTCCGGTTGGAGAATTACTCTTCTTGAGGGAGAAAAACATTCTGCATTGAAAAATTCACCTCCTCCATTAAGTGTGGGGCCTGGATCTTCCCAGTTGTTTGTCTTGCTTTGAATAATTTTCTAAAACAGGGTTTCTGGTTTCTGTCATTTGTTTAAGCCTCGCTCATTTTACATGTGAGTATTCCTGACCCCAGTCTTGTGGACTGATGCTGCTTCGGACATTTGTGTTTGGTCCTCTGCCCCTTCCTACTGCTGTACCTGCTCTTTGAAATTCTGAGCTCACTGTGTATTTGAGGAGGTTTCTTTTTTTTGCAACAGAGTTTTGCTCTTGTTACCCAGGCTGGAGTGCAATGGTGAGATCTCAGCTCACTGCAACCTCCGCCTCCTGGGTTCAGGCAATTCTCCTGCCTCAGCCTCCTGAGTAGCTGGGATTATAGGCACGTGCCACCATGCCCAGCTAATTTTTTGTATTTTTAGTGGAGATGGGGTTTCACCATGTTGACCAGGATGGTCTCGATCTCTTTTTTTTTTTTTGAGACGGAGTTTCGCTCTTGTTACCCAGGCAGGAGTGCAATGGTGCGATCTTGGTTCACCGCAATCTCCTCCTCCTGGGCTCAGGCAATTCTCCTGCCTCAACCTCCCGAGTAGCTGGGATTACAGGCATGCGCCACCATGCCCAGCTAATTTTTTTGTATTTTTAGTAGAGATGGGGTTTCACCATGTTGACCAGGATGGTCCCGATCTCTTGACCTTGCGATCCACCTGCCTTGGCCTCCCAAAGTGCTGGGATTACAGGCTTGAGCCACCGCACCCAGACAGTTTCTTTAGGTGACTTCTCTGGCCCCAGTCCATCCTCCTTCTCAATGAAGTTATTAATTATTCCTTGTTCTATGTTTGTGGAACCCCTACTATGTGTTGGGTACAGTACTAGGAACTACTGATATACCAGGGAACAAAAGCAGATATGGTGATTGCTCTTACAAACTCAAAGAAACAGATACTGCTCAAATAACAGACACTACACAAATAAATATAAAATTACAGCTCAACAACTGTGAAGAAGCACATAGCTAAGAGTTTATAAGGAGCTTTTTTTCTTTCTTAAATCTAGTTAAAGATGCAAGAAAGGGATCACTGAGATATAAAAGATGAATAGGAAGGATTAACTAAGGTCAAAAAGGAAGGAAACAATTCAATTTAGAAATGAGCAAAAGACCTGAACAGACACTTTACCAAAGTGGATACATAGATGGCAAGTAAGCATGTGAGCAGGTGCTCAGCATCATAGTCACTAGGAAATTAAAGATCAAGGGATTTTTAGGGTGATGAAACAGTAAGGGTGGGTATCTATCATTATATATTTGTGTAAACCCATTGAATGTGCAACACAAAGAATGAACCATAATGTAAGCTATGGCCTTCGGGTGATAATGACCCATCTATGTCAGTTCATCAGTTGTAGCAAATGTCCCACACTGTTTCATGATATTGAGGGTGGAGGAGGCTGTGTGCATATGGGGTTGGGGGTGGGGGTGGGACAGGGTATATGGGAACACTTCATGCTTTCCACTCAATTTTGCTATGAACCTGAAACTACTGTAAAAAAATAGTCTATTGATTTTTAAAAAAGGTTATGAGGGGCAGATGGGGGAAGAGAAGGAGCCTTCTGGAAGAGACTTGCATATCCAAAGGCCCTGTGGCCCTGGAAAATTTGGTGATTGTGTGGGACTACAGAAGGCCATTATGGATGAAATAAAGAGAGTAAGCCGGAGCTTGATGGGGCTGAAGAGACAGATGACGCCCAGACTCGGCAGGGTCTTGCAGGCTGTTAAAACTGTTTTTCTTTATCCTGGAGGTGCTAGGGAGCTGGTGAGTGGTTCTAAGGGTGGGGAGGTAGGATAGAATTGATGGGATTGAAATCAGATTTATATTTCAAAATAATTGCTCTGGGTATAGTGTGGAGGGTGGAGAATGCCTTGAACTCTGAAAGGGGCCAGAGTTGGTATGGGGAGGCCAGTTGGGAACCTGATACAATAGCCCAGGTGAAAAATAAAAGTAGCCTGAAGAAGAGTGGGTGGAAATCTGGATTTAAATTGGACAGAACTTAGAGGGGAATGAAAAGGGGAATGAGGAAAAAGGTGGGGCCCAGCGTGTTTCCTTGGTTCATTTGTGATTACATAATGAGCATTTTATTTCTGGGAAATTTCTGTCCCTCTTTAGCCATATTCTCCTTTAATGTTTTGACTCATGCAGATTTCCCAACTTGTTGAAATCTGCTTTTCTCGAGTGAAATGAACAGGCCCCTTCTGCGCCCTAAAGAGCTCCACAAAGCCATTACTTTCTCCCAAGCTCTAGTCACTTCTACATCATAAACCAATGTTGACACGTTTTTAACATTAGATCCAACAAAGGAGTTCCTCTTATTTCTTCTACTTTTGGAGAGTTGAGTTCATAAAGCAAATTAAACATTCTTATGTTGTTTCTTTTAAAAAGATTACACTTTATTTATTTATTTATTTTTGAGACGGAATCTCGCTCTGTCACCAGGCAGCAGCACAATCTCAGCTCACTGCAACCTCTGCCTCCCGGGTTCCAGCAATTCTCCTGACTCAGCCTTCCAAGCAGCTGGGATTACAAGCATGTGCCACCAAGCTGAGCTAATTTTTGTAGTTTTAGTAGAAATGGGGTTTCACTATGTTGGCCAGGATGGTCTTGATCTCTTGACCTTGTGATCTGCCCACCTTGGCCTCCCAAAGTGCTGGGATTACAGGCGTGAGCCACCATGCCCAGCCTACACTTAATTTTTTAGGGCTGTTTTAGGTTCACAACAAATTGGTAAATATAGATATACTCCTTTTTACTTAACATTAGGGCATACGCAATATTTTCATTTCATCAAAAGCTTCTCGTAAACATTTTTTTACTGTCAACATACTATTTCCTTACATGGATATAATATGGTTAGTTTAGCCTTACTGCCACTGGACATTAAGGTTATTTCAAGGTCTTTGTGATATAAGTAAAGTGGTGATGAACATTTGGTGCGTAACTCACCATCCCCCATGCATTTAACATTTTTTAAGGACAGATTGTTAGAATTGTTGGCTGAACAAATATTAACATTTTAAGGCCGATTTTACCAAACTGCTAACTGGCTTTCCAGAAATTTTATGAATTTTTTTTTTTTTTTTTTTTAGACAGAGTCCCACTCTGCTGCCAGGCTGGAGTGCAGTGGCACCATCTCAGCTCACCACAACCTTCTACCTTCCAGGTTCTCCTGTCTCAGCTTCCTGAGCAGCTGGGATTACAGGCACGCACCACCAGGCCTGGACAATTTTTGCATTTTTAGTAGAGATAGGGCTTCGCCATGTTGGTCAGGCTGGTCTTCAATTCCTGACCTCTTGATACACTGCAGGCTTGAGCCACTGTGCCAGGCCAGTTTTATGAAATTTTACAACTTTACCAAAATAATTTGAGAGGATGTACTCACTGTACTCTTACCAGTTATGGTTAAATTAATTGTTCCTCCCCGCAAAGATGTTCATGTCTAATCCCCAGAACCTATGAATGGATTGTCTTTCATGGAAAAGGGATATTAAGATTGCTAATCGGCCGGGCACGGTGGCTCATGCCTGTACTCCCAGCACTTCGGGAGGCCAAGGCAGGTGGATCACAAGGTCAGGAGTTCGAAAGCAGCTTGGCCAAGATGTTGAAACCCCGTTTCTACTAAAAATACAAAAATTAGCTGGGCGCGGTGGTATGCACTGGTAATCCCAGTGATGCAGAAGGCTGAGGCAGGAGAATCGCTTGGACCTGGGAGGCGGAGGTTGCAGTGAGCTGAGATTGTGCCATTGCATTCCAGCCTGGGTGACAGAGTGAGACTCCGTCTCAAAAAAAAAAAAAAAAAAAAAAAGATTGCTAATCTACCGGCCTTGAGATGGGACATAGATGGGACATTATCCTGGATGGTCTTGATGGGCCCAGTGTGATCACAATGGTCTTTAAAAGTGGAAGAGGGAGTCTCGAGAGGACCAGAGAGACACCCATGCGAGAAAGCCTTGGCCTTGTGTTGCTGGTTTTGAAGATGGAGAAAGGGGCCATAGGCCAAGGAACCTGGGAGACTTCTAGAAACAGGACAAGGCAAGGAAACAGATTCTCCCCTATGGCCTCCAGAATGGAACATGGCCCTGCCAACCCCTTGATCTCAGTCCAGAGAGACGCCTGTGGGACTTCTGACTACAGAACTTTGTGTTGTTTTAAAAGAATAAATTTGTACTGTTTTAAGCCACCAAATTTGTAATAACTTGTTGCTGCAGCAATAGAAGATAATATACCAGCATTGGGTATTTTCATTTCATCCCAGTGGTTTTTTTTTTTTTTTTCTAAGTTGGAGTCTTCCGCTGTCACCCAGGCTGGAATGCAGTGGTGTGATCTTGGCTCACTACAACCTCCACCTCCCAGGTTCAAGCGATTCTCCTGCCTCTGCCTCTTAAGTAGCAGGGATTACAGGTGCACCACCACCACCACGCTCAGTTAATTTCTTTCTATTTTAGTAGAGATGGGATTTCACCATGTTGACCAGGCTGGTCTCAAACTCCTGACCTCAAGTGATCCGCCCGTCTTGGCCTCCCAAAGTACTGGGATTACGGGCGTGAGCCACTGTGTCCGGCCATTTCATCCCAATGGTATTTGTCATTTCAATTTACATTTTTACAATTTTTGGATAGAACAATTCTACTGTTCTGTTCTGTCACATATTGTTGTTTAGAAAATACCCTTCTGGGAAATGCTCCTTCACCTCCTTTAAAACATGTGGTCCAAAATAGAGCTGAATAACTGAGCTAAACTAAGCCATTCAGTCTGTCTTAGTGATTTAAAATGTTATGATTGGAGAAAACAAGCCTCATCCTTCTCTGCTGGTGAGTCACAGAAGCCGCCAGAGGCATTCTCCTGCCATCTGCACCAACTCTGTGTGAGAGAATGACACCAGTGTGAGAGAGAGCAAGGATGAGGGGTGGAGAGAAAGTCTCTGTGATCACCTTTGGTCACTGGGGCCAGCTGCACTCTGCTCTTCTCCCAGCCACATGGTCCTTCCAACAAATGTCTATTTGGCCAAAATCAGTTTGAGCTGTGTTTCTGTCACTCACTACTAAGACTACTAAACAAATCTTAGTGCAGAAATCAGAACTTGAACTAGGATGTGAAAATTGACAAGCTCGAAATGGCTAAATTAAGATTGGTTTGTGAGAGCAGGTAGCCGAGAGAATCCCCAGATCCTAGCCTGGGAAGATTGCATTCCCTAATTTTATGTTTTCAAGGACTTAGACCACTTTCCAGTGTTTCTTGGGACTCAGAGCAGGTGCTATGCAGGATTATGCTTTAGGAGACCTGGTATGAATATACCAGGCTAATAGAACGTTGCTGATTTCCTGCAGCCTTTGGCAGGATACTATGAGGGAGGAAGAGAGGGGAGAAAGAGAAGACCCAGAAGAAGCAGGCAGTCAAGACGCCCTGGGCAGAGAGATGCAACTTTAAGAGAGGTCTTTCTGTTAGTCACCGGAAGTCCCAAATGGCCAAGTCACGCCCTTTGTTTATCATCATGGCCTTTGTCCAACAGGAAAAATCCAATTCTCTCGCCACACTAAAGATTCTGCACTGCTTACGAAACTGTAGGATCCTGAAAATTGAAGTGGTGATACCTGGAAAGAACTATAACCAGCCAAGTGTGTCATATTGTGCCCTCCTTGCCCAAAAAGGAATTTGCCAACCTCTCCCCACCCCACCACAATATAATGTGAAAGTCCCTATGGCAGACTGCCTTTCCTCCCCAGTTTCCTGCTGAGCCCTTGGGGATGGGCACAGCCTCCAGAGCTGCAGGTAAGAGACTGGAGCCACATGGGCAAGGGCCAGCATACCTCTCATACCTTCAACATTTCTGGAGATTGTTATTAGTCATAGAGACCCCCAAGAGTGAAACTCACAGTACAATGATGCAGGGTTTAATGAGTACTGAAAAAGCACGAGTTTGCCAAATGAAGGTGTATGATTGCTCAACCACTAAGGGGTTATTTTCTAAACTTTCCTGACAATAAGAATTCCTTGGGATTCTTGTAATCTGTATTTTCACCAAATTTCCTAGGAGATTTCTATCATCCAACAATTTGGGGAAACTCTATTGTGAGGTAATCTGCAGGTACAAGACCGACAGGAAGTGATGTGTGAGTCACTGCAGCCTCCAGCAGGGGGATCCTTCGTACTCCCATCCTCACAAGGGGTCTTGTGGATATGGGCAAAGGGAATGTTCCTAACAGGCAAAACCTGGAGAGCCAGATTGGCCAACCAGAAAACTCACTCCTTGCCAAGGATGCAGTGATACTAATCAGTCACAGCCCTGACCTCCCTGTCCCTATCCAGCTGGATGTGGTTTAAATGTTGGACCAATGTTCACTGCATGTTGCTTCCTTGTAACCCAATTCGAATGGTAGCATTTACAATGGTTACTGTGTTTCCCACCAGCGTTGTGCCTGAGGCGTGCTGGAGTGGTTGGTGGTTGTAATAATCACATTACTAATGAGGGCAAGATCATGAGGAGCCACAAGAAGACTTGCTGACACACCCAAGAATCCTAAACATGGACTTGCCATCAAATGACCCTCTAAGTTAATGCTGACACCACTTCCATGCCCACCAAACTCATTTATTTTCTCCAAATACATAGAAATGATCCCAACATTTATTAAACATTCACTATGTGCTAGGCATGGTCTCTGTGCTTTCTATGTGTTAGCTCATTCAACTCTCCCAAAAACTATCCCATTAGGTAGGTGCTATTATTGTCCCCCAGTGTCCGCATGAGGAAATGGAAGCTCCGAGAACTGAAGAAGGCTGCCCAGGGCTGTGCAGCTATTAAATCGTGGAGATGTGAGCCCTGGCAGCACGACCCCTGAAACTGTGCTCTTCACCATCACTCGAAGCTGCCTCCTCAATGAAAAAGGGGAAAATAGAGCCGGGCGCGGTGGCTCACCCCTGTAATCCCAGCACTTTGGGAGGCCAAGGCAGGGGGATCACGAGGTCAAGAGATCGAGACCATCCTGGTCAACATGATGAAACCCTGTCTCTACTAAAAATACAAAAAATTAGCTGGGCACGTTGGCACATGCCTGTAATCCCAGCTACTCAGGAGGCTGAGGCAGGAGAATTGCCTGAGCCCAGGAGGCGGAGGTTGCGGTGAGCCAAGATCGCGCCATTGCACTCCAGCCTGGGTAACAAGAGCGAAACTCCGTCTCAAAAAAAAAAAAAAAAAAAGAAAAGGGAAAATAAAACAGTGCTGCCACATTTCAAAAGAAAGTAAACATTGCCATGAGTAAGAAACAGGAAAACTCATATGAAGAAAGGCTGCCAGCAAAAGCAGTCAGCAGGGAACAAACTCCTTCCAGATGGAAAGAAAGTAGCAGAGCAAGATGAAGATGGTTGCAAACTAAGCTGGTTTAGAATCCCCAACAGAGAAAAGAAGAGAGCCAGGCACGGTGGCTCACGCCTGCAATCCCAGCACTTTGGGAGGCCAAGGCGGGAGGATCACCTGATGTTAGGAGTTTGAGACCAGTGTGGTCTCTACTAAAAATACAAAAATTAGCCAGAAGTGGTGGTGCACACCTGTCATCGCAGCTACTCGGGAGGCTGAGGCAGGAGAATTGCCATACCCACAAGCAGCCGCCAAATTCCACAATTCTGCCTTTTAAAAATCTCTCTCAAATCCATGCACTCAGACTTTATCAATGAGAAATCCGCCTACTGACAGGGCTGCTGGCGACTCTCATTTGCTGCTGAGTGCAAACTGCAAACACTTTTCTGCAGGGAAATCGGGAAATATGTTTCAGTGACCTTAAAATAGTTATATCTTTTGACTCAACAATTGTACTACCCTATGAATAAGGAGTAGGGGAAACTAAAGTTAAGAAAAAAAAAAAACAACTAGGATGTTTAAATACTGTCATGTTTTAAAACAGTATTTAATAGAATGAAGTGCGGCTCAAGATAGAATGTTAAATATGAAAGGATATGAAACCTATAAACAGGACGGTTCTGATTTCA
Organism: Callithrix jacchus; assembly: GCF_049354715.1. Lineage (NCBI taxonomy): Eukaryota > Metazoa > Chordata > Mammalia > Primates > Cebidae > Callithrix > Callithrix jacchus. Next base: position 147,728,455 of record NC_133508.1, read on the forward strand.
TTAAAAATATATGTCCGATTCGACATTATTCAAAAAGGGAATGATCAGTAGTCTTTGATTCTCCCATCTTTGTTCTCTGGCAGCCAAATGCTCTTCCTTTCTGCGGATCAGGTGGGTGAGATTAGACAGTGACTGACTCATGAGCACGTGGGGCTTTTCTTAGTTCAGCATACAGAGTCCTGAGTGTGGGACAGTTTTCACCATCTTTATCTTGTGCTTGTTGTGACAATATAGACTCCCCCTTTTGTCAGATGCTGTTTTCTATTACTCTCACCATCATACAAACCCATACTTAACACGTGTTAATTTTTATCCCCAACACAGATCATGTTTTGGTTGGGTTTGACCATATTTGTCTATCTACATAAAAAATAATAAGTAAAGGAAACACTAAAATGTTCCTTCTGTGTAATGGAAGTATATTGATTTTAATACTCTCCTATTCCTTTAAATACTGTTGAGAATGAAATTGCTGATGGCCGCTTAGCATTCTCACATACAGGTCCATTCTAACTGATTTAACAAACTCTTACTCTTGAACATTTAGATAACTTGCCATTTTCCCTGGCTGTAAGCAATGCTTCGGTCAACACCTTGGTACACACATCTCTGTGCCAACTGGACCCTGCAGAATTATACAGATGTGAACCAAAAAGGTGACTGCCTTCCCCTTTTCTCCTTAGTAGGGTAGAGCAGACATGGTATAGCAATAACTATACTATGAAACATCATGTGTTAGGAGGAGGATTTCAGTCCAGGTAGGGACCAGGCTGCCTGGAGGAGGAGGCATTTGAGCCAGGCTCCTCAAGCAGAGAGCTGGGAAGAGGGAGCTCCTCTCCTTGGTAACCACAGAAAGTCCTTTCAGTGAGCGACTCGCGCTGTGGCTCCTGAGAGCTGGGAAAACAGTCCTTCGTACCAGAGCCAGAGAACCTGGGGTCCCAGTCCGCAGCCCTCTGGGGACTACGGCGGCTCTCTTCAAGGGGCAGAAACAGCACCTCTCCTCTGCAGAAGCCAGGAGATTTTCCCAACTTCCTTCCAGCTCCACCAAAATCACCCCACACTCAGAGCCCCTGCATTGGGTTGACAGCCCCCTGCAACCCCTGTCCCCCACCCTAAGCCCCCAGGGAGCAGGGCAGAGGAGCTATTTCCTGACAGCGCTGAGCCATGCGGCAGGCCCACAGGCTCCCATTCCTGCCGGCTCTCAGCGTCTCCTGCCAAACCCCAGCTCCTGAGGTAAAAGGAATGTTGAGCAATCTTTGGAATTTTTCAGTGAGCAATAAGTACTTTCGAATTCCGTTCAGGCCTCCTGAGTAGGGCACGCTGCCTGCAGCCTGGGGCCTGGAGCCTGCAGTGCCTGAATCTTCCTGAACCGGCATCAGGGAGCACTGGGGGACTTTTCAGTGTTTGTTTTCTCCTCCTGCTGGCCAGGCTGTAGGACACTATTACAATGAGGTCATGGGGCCCTGCCCCGCTGTGTCCATGGGTGGCTGAGCAGCCAGGATCTTTGCCTTCACAGGCTGGCTCGGGTGTGCACACGGGTATGCTGAAGGACGAGCGGGGTCAGAGCCCAAGCTCAGGCTGCACCCCTCAGGACCTTCCTGCCCCATCACTGCCAGGTCTTATTCCCTATCTGGGCCCTGGCCTAGGGTCTTGGCACCACACTCTGTATCTAGCCTCCTGGGGGCTGTGTGAGGAACCTAGTTTTGACTTGCTAGAAATAATCGAACAGTGCCCTGCAACATGTTCTCAGCTCAAATGGCACCTCCTCCGGGAAGACCTCTTGACACATCCTTCACAATGTCAAGGTCCTCTCTTAAAGATTCTCATGGTACCCTACGCCTCTCCATCTAAGTCCTTGCCTCTGTTACTGATGATAATAATTTGTGTATTTGCTTAATGTCTGTCTCGCCCGTAGGTGGTATGCACCATGAGGGCAGGAGTCCATCTTGTTCACTGCTGTATCCCCAATACCAACAGTAGCTCTTGACACATAGTAGGTGCTTTATGGATTGCATTATGCCAAGCAGAGTTTCTTAAGAAAGTATAAGGATTCTGCTGCTCAAGCCACTCCTGTCAGGACATGCACTCCTCGGGATTTTCTCTTCTTAAGAGTCAGGTCTCATTATTCTGCCCATGCTGCACGTGACCCACCACAGCCTCCTGTGTAGCTGGAACTACAGGTGTGCACCACCGCACCCAGAAATTCCTCTGGGATCTTGTACCAGATTTTGGTGGTACCTCCAAGCATGGACACACTGGGGGACTCAGTTGCCCTCTGTGTTCCAGCTACCCCAGTTTCTGCCTCATCTACAACCAGGTGAGCGGGAGACCAAAGGGTCACCATTTAACTGAAAGCAAATCTCCTTTGTCTGTGATCAGATTGCAAGTCCCCAGGCAAGGGATTCTGACCAGACAAGGGGTCCTGGCAAGGGCAAATTTTGCAGATAACGGTTCCGTCAGCATTCCTGGCTCTGGGGCGGGTCCTGACCCCACCCGCACACCTCCAGTTTATCTTAGCTTCGTGTAAGGTTTGAAAGTTTCCAAAGCCCGTCAGACCCGTTATTTCATCTGTACCTCCCACCAGCACTACCCTTCCCATTTTACAGAAGAGGGAACCACCCCAGAGAAGTGAGCTTCTCTAGTCATGACTAGGTAACAGCAGGGTAAGGGTTCCAGCTACAGAGGCAGGATGGGGAATGCAGGAGGCAGGTAGGAGGTGGGAGCTTGGGCTCTGGGAAGGCACAGGCCAGGCACCTAGAGAGTCGTGCCAGGACCTTGAGGAAGGAACACAGCCACCTCAGAAGGTACTGGAAGCAAAGCAGTCCCCTCTGCTTTGTAAGAAACCTGCACTTTGTAAGCCAGACAGTTTTTATGATTCTTAGGTTCTCTGTGTTAATTTCCCCGATTTCCTCCTTTAGCGGGAAGTAGGGAAAGCTCAAGAAAGTTCTAGTTGGCCTCAGCTGTGTAGAGGGGAGCCAGAGGAATGGGTCCACATTTCTGTGTTTGCCAGAGTGTTTAAAGTGGCCAGTATGCTGGGTGGAGCATTCATAAAAGGGAAGGGGCTGGGCAGACCTGGGGGCCATTGTTTTCATCATCACGCCGACCGTCACCCCAGACACTTGGAGAGAATCACAGCTTAAACATGGAAAACCTGGGGGTTCTATCATTAAAATACGTAGGCTGACTTAACAACCTCATAGGATTGTTGTGAGATTATATCACTCACACACAAACATTTTTTGAGTTCTAAGTGTCTAGGATACATCAGGGAACAAAACAGAGATTAAATCAACATATTACATGGGAGACTAGAATGTGCAAAGTGCTGTGAGCAAAAGGACCTGTGCAGCAGGCCGGGTGCGGAGGCTCACGCCTGTAATCCCAGCACTTCGGGAGGCCAAGACGGGTGGATCACCTGAGGTCAGGAGTTCAAGACCAGCCTGGCCAATATGATGAAACTCCATTTCTACTAGCCAGGCGTGGTGGCAGGCACCTATAATCCCAGCTACTTAAGAGGCTGAGGCAGGAGAATTGTTTGAACCTGGGAGGTGGAGGTTGCAGTGAGCCGAGGTTGCAGTGAGCCAAGGTTACACCACTGCACTCTAGCCTGGGCGACAGAGTGAGACTCTGCTTCAAAAAAAAAGGACCTGTGAAGTAGGTAGAGGAGTGAGGGGGTTCTGGGCTAGGGGTGGGCAGAGGTCAAGGTGCATATCATATAAAGGGGAGATTGAGTCACAGGTAATAGGGGCGTGCACCCCAAGCAAGGGGAGCCTATGCTGGTGTGCTGCGATTCAGGAGGAGGGCAGAGAGGCTGGGGCAGAGGAGCCAGGGGAGCATGGTGGGAATAGAGGTCAGGGCAGTTAGCACAAGGGGCAGATCACGAGCTGCCTTTCTGGCCATTGCATGAACTTCGGTGAAATAGGGAGCCATGGAGAGTCTGATCCCTCCGACTGCTGTGCTAAGAAAAGATCGAGGGGTCATTGGGAGACACGCCAGGACGCTGCAGCCATAACCTTGGTGAGGGACAATGGTGGCATGGACCCAGGCAGAGCAAAGGAGATGGTGAGAGCAGGTGGGGTCCTGGCCGTAGGGAGAGAAGACAGCTTTTGCTGATGGTTTTGGTGTGGGATGTGAGAGAGAGAGGAGTCAAGGATGACTCCACGGTTTTTGGCCTGAGTGGTGGAAAGATGGAGTTGCCATTAGCCTAGGTCATGTGTGTTATTCTAGCTACTGACTGCCGACTCTGGGCCAGGGCCTAGGTCAACCACATTGCACCCTGATCCCATTCAGTCCTCACAACCCCACGAGGTAGGAATTTGTCCCTTCAGCTCAGAGAAGGTAACGAGCTGACCAAGGTCACCTAGCACGTAAGTGGTGAGGCTCAGATGCCACAGGCTGGTCCGGCCCCACCAAGCAGATGTGTATAACCTGTCCCCAGGACTCGGGACACCAGTTCCCTCGCCTCACCTGACCTTGCCTGGACTTGCCCTTCACTCCCTTTTTACCCTACAGCAAGCTGTCTCAAAGCTGCAAAGCTCTCAAGGCCTGATGCTGTCCACAACGTCCTGAGGCTTCTCTCAGATGCCCTTTAAAACTCCTTATTTGGATATCTGAAATTAAGTAGAGGAAGGCCAGGACTAGGATGCCTGGGGACTTCCTCAGAGGCCTTGGGCAGACAGGTGGGCCGTGAGTCAGGGTCAACAGGTGGAGGAAACACAGGCAGCTCAGCTGCTGTAGCAGTAAAATCTGGGATTCTTGTAAATACAGTCAGCTACCCTCCCACCATTCCAGTGCCTAAGCTGGAGGCATTGCTCACCCACCCACAAGACTGATTTTGCTCTTTTAGACCACCGTATTTCCAGTTTAGAGGAGAAACGTGTGGGATCGAGGATTTGAAACTGACTTACTCAGACATGGAGGCAATGCTTGTGTGTGTGTGGTAGGGAGGGTGGCTTGGAAGAGTGGACATCCACAGGCACAGCATGACAGGCACAGCACGGTGGTGTTCAGGGGTCTGACCTCTGCCCACCCAGGACCTGGTCCTGTGCCAGTTTTAGCACCAGGCTGCTAAGAGCTGACTTAGCACCAAGCCCAGGCTAGGGGTTCCTAAATGTGTTTCTGGGCTTCTAAGTTGTGCTGAGGAGTTGGGGATACAGCCCCGCCACCTGCCTGGGTCACAGGGAGGAGGCTTTAAATATGAATAAGCACTTGCTCTGTGCCAGGCTCTCACACACAGGGCCTGCTCTAATATGCATAACTGTGAGGTCAGGACAACACTAAGTTCAGAGAGGTTAAGGGGCCACACAGCCGGGGACCCTGACTGTACCCTGACTATCTGACTTCAGGGCCCCCAGGACCCTGGGTTTTTGATGATTCTGGCACCCATAACTCAGGCTCCTCTGCACCTCCTCCTGACTAAGCCACAAGTCTGCTGAGGAACAATTCTGGGTCAACCTGGCTTTCTTACAAGAGGTCTCACCCTCGCTGGAGCCTCTTAGCCAGCCCTAGGATGTGGAGAAGCCCGCAGGGAAGGCTGAGGCCTTAGGATGGGAAGTGGGGGAGTTGTGCCGACATATCTTTGGAATTTTTCTGACTCCCTCATCCTTTGGGACAGAGAGTAGACAAGGACTGGGCATGTGGGCCAGAAAAGGGCATCCCTCTTCTTAGCAGGTGGTTCTGCGGCGGAATGGGGTAACATCTATCTCCACTGATATTCTTAGATTCATTCTCTCCTAATCCCACTCCTCAGCTGCTGCTCCAAAGCTCAGGACCGGCTTCCCAGGGCTCACCTGCAGCCAGCTGGAGACTTGATGCCTTTATTGGCCCAGATGCTGAACCCCTACCCCAGAGTGTCTCCCCTTCCCCAGGCCCTGTATTCCTACTCAGCTTTTGAGCCAGTTTCTCCCGGCTTGTTTGGTGGTTGGGACTGATGTAGCTGTCTGCATGATGAGGTCCTATAAGACAGTGCTTATCCCAAAAGAAGGAACTGCTAGAAAGGGGTTGACTGACCTCATGGAGGGATGCGTTGCATAGAGCCTGCCCCTGACGTTACCAACAGCAGGGAGATGAGCTGTCCTGGGTTCAAGGCTTCAGGACCTCAAGAGTCCAATTCAGAGGTGATTGGAGCCCTAAATTTCCAGGACTGACGGGTACTGATGAGGGCCCCCTCTGTGCCCTGGCCCTGACGTTTGGAAGGGGAGGGGTGCTGAGCTGTGATCAGAATCAGCGATCCGGGTTGTGATAGCCACAGACCTTCTCTACTTACCATGCTGCCGGGTATCCCCACGGCCAGAGTGCCCCCTTCTAAACTCCCTTCTAACCACCACTGACCACGTGTCTGGATGCTGCCTCTCCTCAGATTGCGTGTCTGAGAGCTGCTGCAGAGAAGCAAGGGACTCATACGTGCGGAAGCCCCAGTGGAGGCCAGAGACGGAGCCCGAGAGGGGGCAGGGTGGGTGCACAGATAGCCTCTGTTGGCCAGGAGGCGGGAAACAGTGGAAACTCAAATACTGTTTGAAAGGAACCACTTCAAGCCTCGAAGACAGCTCATCTTTGTTTGCCCTGGTTGGTGCTGATATGGCTTCTGCCCCGCCCCCTATCTGGGGTTCTTTTTATCTTGCCCACTGCAGCCGTGGACCCAGGGAAGTGGGGACAGGGGTGAGTTGAAGCCCAGGCCTGAGGCACCTGATCTCCAGACTCCAGGATTCGGTTCTGGCCCCACGGTCTCTCAGGTGTGACCCCTCTCACCTAAGGATCACGAGAAGCTGTGCTTAGGATCACAGGCCCCAGGCCCCTCCCTGCTGGCTTGGGCCTCTGCCTCAAGCCCGGCGGGTTCTCAAAGCCGTGTAGCAGTGAGGATGCAGCTCTGTGCCATGTCCCATCAGAATCCTAGAATATCAGGCAGCATCGGTGTGTGGATCAAGAACCTAACTCCGGAGATGTTCGGTAATTTGCCCAAAGTCGCACAGCTGGTGAGTAGCTGAGCTGGCTCTCCATGCTCTTGGAAGCACCCTCTCCCCATTTTTTCTCTGGGTTCCTCCCAGACCCCAGCCCACCCGGGAGAGCACAAGCTGGGCTGGGATGAGCTGTCTCTCCACACATGTGGTGCTTATCAAGCAAACGTGGCCTCGATGGGTTTCGCAATGAGCCTTGTGTTCTGGTCCCCCTGATGAGCTGGGAGCTCCAGGAGAGTGGAGGTCTTCCTTTGCTGTTCTCTTACTGCTTCCCAGGTTGCTGCCCCACCCACGCCCAGGGGCAGGGCCCAGCAAATCCTTACGACGGTTCAGACTCTTCTGTCTCTGAGGAAATAGAGCCGCGCGTTGTGCAGGAAGGCGGGGAGATGTTTGTAGGCTCTGGCTTAGGAACCGGACTTGTAAAACAGGGAGGTAGCCAAATTCATTCAGATTGGCCTTGGAGCAGGCCCCGAACACGGAGCCAACTGAAATATTCAGAACTGCAGGCCAGCAACCTCTCCCCAGAGGCCGAAGGAGGAAGGCCCAGCCTAGAGCCCACAGTGGCAGGATTAGGCTCAGGAGGCCCTGGGCTGGCAGAGGGTGCCAAGGGGAGGTTCTCCGCCCTCAGGGAGCAGGCAGGGGGGACTTTTCTGAGAGGCCTTCTTTCTAGGAATAATTAACCCCTCCTCCTCCCCATTCAGCCAGGTAATCAGTCGGCTTTCCCCTGAGCCCAGTGTGGCGCTAGAACCCTGCAATAGGGTGGTGGAGACGGACACTAGAAATATGAGTCAGTGTCTGCCTTCAAGGGGTCTGTAAAATCGTTGGAGAAAGTAAGCAAGCACGTGCAAATCGGACCGTGGTTAGGAGGTTAACTAGCAGCCCACAGGTGACCAAAGGCAATGGGGTGGGGACGTCCTATCCACTGTGCAGAAACACTGGCTTCTGGTCTTTTATTTTTTGTCTTTCCTTCAACAGTCCCCACCAGCCCACAGAGTCCCTTGCATAACAGGGCCAGCAGTGGAGGCTAGGGAACAATTTCCTAGTAAATCAGGGACTCTGTGAAGCCTTGGCAACATCTCGATTCTCATCTTGAATTTCTAGCCCTCACTGCCGGCCTCTAACCCCAGCGCACCACCAGTGTCTTAAGTTTATTGACTGACGGGCTGATTATCACCGGGCGGGGCGGCCAGCGCTGGTGGTTTGTAGAAAGATGGCATGCAGGCAGGAAAAAGCAGAGAGCAACTTGGCGAAATGCAACAAGCAGCCTCCCGTAGGAAGAAGGGAAGGAATTAGAACAGCTCTCCAGTGACTTTCCCAGAGCAGATTCTTTGGTTCCCACTTCTGAACCTTCACACTTTCCCCACAGCTGGAACTTCCCCACCTCTACTCATCCAAAATCTTCTCCCCAGTTTTGAAACTGACTTCTAGGGAAACCGACGGCTCTAGATCTCATGCCTGACTAAGCCCTTTGGACCTTCTCTGCTCTGTCGATTGAGCTCAGGCAGCCCAACGGTCAGTCTCTAGGGGCCAGGACTGGATTCAGGGGCTCTTATTGTGTCTACACAAGTTTTCTACTCAGTCATCCCTTCTGAGTGCCAGCTCCGTGCCTAGCCCCGGGCTACATCAGTGGGAGACAGTGGGGCAAGCCAGGCCTTGCTGCCTACAAGTTCACGGTCTCGTTAGGGAGGGAATACAGATCCTCACCTGAACAAGCTTAACCCCACAAGGCAGCCTGGGGTCAAAGTCCAATGAGCAGAAGCATCATGGCCTTCTTTGTTTTGCTTTGTTTGTTATTTATTCTGTTTGTTTATAGCAGTTCGATTTACAATCTCTAAAACTAGAAACAAACCACATATCCTTCAAAAGTCACTGCCCTTAAAAAGTTCAGGGGAGAAAGATGCTTCCGAGTGCTGGGAGATACCCTAGCCTTTTGAAGAATCTGAACTGTGAAAGGATGTGGGCAGGTGGAGAAGAGAGAAGAGCACTCCAGGAGGGGAAAGTGCCTGAGTCCAAGGGTGGAGGCTGTACGATGTGGGCATATCTATGGCACACGCCAGCGCTCTTCTAGGTCCCGTCCATGGCGGGCATTGTTGATGCACTTTTTCCCTCTGACTCACTGCGGTCATCGCCAATCCATCAGAACTGATGGGTGGGAATCAGGCTATCTGTCCTGGTGGTCCAGAGCGTTGACAATGCATAGGAAAATGGATCAGGCCGCGGGGGGAAAGGAGAAAGAACGTTTGTGCCATGGAGGAAAGGAGAAAAGCAAACTCATCGAGTTGTAGGATGACCGAGCAGGAATGGGCTGTGGAATCTAGTTTCTTTGTTTTAACTCGAGGTGTCTAATGCTAGGGAAAAAATAACTTGCCTGAGGTATGTGAAGTTATTGGCAGGAGTGTGGGAACTCAGGCCTCCTGACCCCTGAGCAACAGGTTGGGGCCAGGCGTTCAGAAGGGCCTTGAGCACTCAGCTGATGAGTTGAAACCTAATCTTCTGCAATCTGGAGTTGGCCACGCAGGAGCTAAGGCAGGACAGAAAGATCTTCTAAGCTCATTCTTTACTTCCAGACACCCTCTCTCCTTGCTGTCCAAACTCTCATTCTTCCTGTGCTGAGAGTCCAGGAGGGTGTCCTGGGAGCACCGAGGCGGATAGACAGGTAGACTCTCCTCTCAAAGGAAAGCACTTTCTCCCTCTGAGCCTACACTGAGGGACTGAAGCACCGGTGAAGAAGCCCCTCCCCTCACCAGTTGCCAGGCCACAGGCTTTGAGCGTGAAAGTGTTAAGATAAAGTGATATTTACAAAATAATAGGATAAAAGATTAATCTGTCTTGTGTCCTTTTGGGAGAAAATACCTCCTGTGGGACATTCCTGGATGACTTTGAAGCTCTGAGGAATGGGGTCCCCCTATGCATGAGGCTCCAAGGAACAGGGCACCCACTGGAGATGAGGGGGCCACTCGGAGGAGTTGAGCTACAGTGGAGAAGAGAAAGGGGCTTTACCCTCAGGAACAAATCCATGGGTCACTGAGGCCCCCAGGAGGCGACAGGATCAGGGCCGGGAGCTGTACCTAGCTACAGGAGCGTTGGATGGGTGTCAGGCTTCATCGCTCCCTCTCTGGGGTGGGCATGTTCTGCTTGTTTTGCTGTTTGTTTCCCTGAAGGAGATGTGAGTGAAGCACGTTGTGGGCTTGTCCTGGGAGGTAGAATGAATTTGGAGAGACTGGGGGCCCTCTCTGAAGGCAGGATCTGGGGATGAAAGCAGGAAGAGGTGGGAGGCAAACTCCAGGCAGAAGTGTGGGTGATGGCAAGAGGGGGCACAGAGGAGGATGCAGCCTGCAGGAGCCCTCAGGATCCAGGGGTCAGCCAGGAAGAACCCTGGTCTAAGAAGGGCAAGACCGAGCAGCAGCAATGCCTGGAGACCCCAGTCGCCCGTAAGCCTCCGAAGGGTGGGGACCAGACCCGCCTTCCTCATCACAGTCTCGGGCTCTGGAAACTGGATATATAAGCTTGATCTTGCTTGAATGGAATTGACTCTATCTGCCTTCCTGACTGTTCCCCAAATCAGAAACAGTTCTTCCACTTGTAGAAATGGGCAGGGTAGGGCAGCACGGCCCCTGCCCACAGAGGGGCTATCAGAGGGAAGGTAGAAGGAGTGGACTGGAAAGATGAGCTAATTTTTCTCTTCAAAGGTCACGACTGACGTCCTGTTTTCCAACTGCGGGCACTGCTTCTCAGCCTTCACCCCTCTGGGGCAGCTGACCGTGTTGCTCAACCTTCACTTCTTTAAACGTTACTTCCTTGGCTTCCGGCCTTTGCACCTTCATGGTTCTCCCTCGAGGGCTCCAGTTCTCCTTTCCTTACTTCTGGTTTATTTAACTCTTCTTCCTAAACCCCTTAAATCAGGTGTCCCCAAAGTTTTATCCTGAGTTCCTTCTGCTGGGACAACCCCATGCTCTCCCTAGGGACTCGCTCTGACGGTCACTTGCTTGATGGCAAATCCCAAAGCTACACCTTCAGCCTGATCAGTCCTTCAATTCTAGGCCCTCGTTTGTAACAGCCTGCTGAATAGGTGTAACTGGTCGTCCCCCACCATCCCTAAGCTCAGTACACCCGTTGTGGAGGTGCCTTCCACGGGACTTGGAAGAGCCTTGCTGGAGGCCACTCTTCAGTAGCCAGGCCTGGAGATGCAGCTTCCTGAGTTGCTGTACCTTCCCTTCTGCTCACCAGCATCAGCCCTGCCATCTCTCCACACAAGGCTGCCATCCCGCCCTCTTGTCTCTGGCCACTCCGCCTTCTGCTCTCCCCTGTTGACATTTGGGATTCAGATAACCCTGGCTGAATGATTGGTGTTGGGCCTGTAGGATTGACACCCAACTTGGGCACATCATTTGGTGCGTAAATTCTAAATCTATTTGAAAATACTCAGTTTTGATGAATGCTGTGCCCTGAGAGCTCACAGGAAGAGGGGACCTCCATGGCTGCATGGGGAGAAAGGCTACTCCCTTATTTATCCCTGAAGCATGAGCTGAGCTCCTAGTCTATGCCAGTGACTATGCAGGGGCTGAGGAAACCATGGAGCAAACAAAGTCCTGCTCTTCTGACCCCCACAGTCTAACAGAGAACCAGGCGTTGGCCAGGCCACGAGAGGGTGACGAGCGCTCCACAGGGGAAAAATACAATTGGAGGAGAGCAAAGGACAGTTCCTGAGACCCAAAGGATTATCATTAGCTAAGAGGAAAGGAGGGAGAGGTGGACAGAATTGTTTCAGGCAGCGGGAGCAGCATGCAGGAAGACCCAGGGCCGGAGTGGCACTTTCGAGGAACTGAAAGAAGCTCGGTGTGGCCGTGCAGCATTGAGAAAGGGGAAGAACGGCCCAGAAACAGGAGGGAGAGGTGAGCAAGGGCCGCATTAGGCAGGATATCGGGACCCTCGTAAGGATTTTGGATTTCTGAATTTAAACCAGTAGCAGCCATGCTAAAATATGAATTTAAATGAGACCATTGGGCTGTTTGTGGCAATCATGTGCTAGAGACCAGCAAGGACGCTGTGACAGGTAAAAGATGGAGTGGTCTTGATTAGAATGATGGCTGTTGCTGGAGAGAAGAGGTCAGATTTCAGGGATATTTTAGAGGATTTGGGAGCTAAAGAAGAGCAGGGGAGTCAAGGTCAACCTAGCATTTTTCATTGTCCAACGCAAATAAAACGGATAATTGAGTTTGTCCCATGGGAAGTGAGCTGTGGATATACTGAGTGGAACTGCTGGTGGGCCTCAAATAAAGGCGTCAAGTCATGCAGCGTTGCCAGATCAAACACAGATTCTCTGTTACAGCTGAATTTTAGATAAACAGCAGATCATGTTTTAGTATAAATCTGTCCTATTATATGGGGCATATTCATACTAAAAAAACGTCTATTGTGGCCAGGCACGGTGGCTCATGCCTGTAATCCCAGCACTCTGGGAAGCCGAGGTTGGGGTGGATCATGAGGTCAGGAGTTCGAGACCAGCCTGGCCAAGATGGTGAAACCCCATCTCTACTAAAAATATAAAAAATAGCCAGGTGCAGTGGCAGGTGCCTGTAATCCCAGCTACTCAGGAGGCTTTGGCAGGAGAATCACTTGAACCTGGGAGGCGGAGGTTGCAGTGAACCGAGATCATACCACTGTGTGAGCAAGACTCCGTCTCAGAAAAAAAAAAAAAGCATCTATTGTTTCTCCAAAATTAAATTTATCTGGGCATCCTGTGTTTTTATTCACTAAATCTGACAACCCTATGGGCAACTGAACCCATGGATTTGAAGCTCCGGAGCAGTCCAGACAGAGGGGTGCAGGGCGTGGCTTAGGGGCGATACACAGAGGAGACAGGCCTAGAGAGGTCTCAGTAACTCCGACACTTAGAGTTTGTTTGGGTAGAGGAGGACAAACAGGAAAGTGTCACGGAAGCCAAGGGTAGGAGAAAGAAGAAGTGACTCTCAGTGGAAAAATCAGACACACCAGGGTTGAAGTGTTCACTGAATGTATGGAGAAGGTCATTAGAGGTTTGGGTGCAGTTGATTTATATTTTGTGAGGGAGGAAAAATCTATCACAGTGGGTTGAGGAAATGGAAAGTATTTGAGATGTTTTCCTAGGAAGGGGAGGGTAATCCTTGGAGGAAGAGATAGAATCAAGGGAGGATCTGATTTAACATTAGAGACTTCAGTGTGTTAAATGACCAGGAGCTGACAGTAAAGTGGGAGAGGCTGAAGATAAAGGAAAAGAGGGGATGGGCAACATCCCTGAGATGGCAGCAGCAAGGGTTGGCATCCGAAAGCTAAGTGGCCAGGTTAGAGGACTGCATGCCTTCCAATGAAATCAGGAGGCAAAGTGGAGAGGACCAGTGTCGCCGGCGAATAGGAGAAGCGGCAGGATGGCCCAAGATCCACTGCCTCACACCTTCTGTTTCATCTTTGGAAGGAGTGAGTGATAACATCTGCTGAGAATTCAGATGGAAGTAAACATGTGGAAGGTTTGAGGAAAGGGATGCAGTCTACCACGGTGGTTTTTCCAGGACTAGAAAATGCATGGCAGGCAGCGCTGACCACCCAGCTGCGCTTGGTGGTCACAGCACTGGAGGACCTGGCCAGCTTGCTGCCATGGCCTAGTCCTGCAGAATCACCTGTCATGCCAGTGCAGTTCAGAGGAAAGGACAGCTGCTTCATCCACTGGTGGAATTTTGGCATGTGTTGCAACAAGGGGGAGTTGATGTTATAGGGGAGAATGAATAAAACTCTGAGCTGTGCCTCTTAGCTGTGAGAAAGGAGAGTGCAGGAGGAAGGGGGCTGCTGGACTGAAAGAAAACAAAGGAGTCTGTGGATAGAGCACCTGATGGGGGCAGAGGTCAGGTGTAGACAAAGCGATTGAGTGGAGAAGCTGAGAGGATAGAGAAGGCATCAGGATTAGTGATTTCAGTGGTGAGGGAGTTCTGGATGGTGACTAAGTCCAGGGAGTGGTGATGGGAGTGGGTGGCCAAGTCACAGTGGGGCAGAAGGTTGTCAGAGATGGGGAAAGCCAGCAGCTCAGAGGCTAGGGTGTGGGCTGCCACTCTCACGGACATAAAATCATCCCGATGATGAGGGGCTCCCTGTGCCCTCCACATCTTACCTCTCCTGGCAACACCCCACTGTGTCTCAGCCACATGGGTTGCTATGATGGTGGGTGTGTGTGGGGTGGTGGTAGTGAAAACCAGGAGGGCTCTGTGAGATCTTTCCATAATAGGAAGAGGTTTTGTCACTTGTGTAAGCTTTGAACAAAATGGATTCCTTGGAATCCTCTCATTGCTTGTTACCAAGATGAATCAGGATTGAGAAAATCTAAGATTCTTCCCCTGCTCACATGCCAGTGGCAGCCCAGAATGGAAGCACTCCTCCCCTTCCCTGACTCCTGGAGCCTGCTCCTCTCAGCCACTCTGCATGGATAATTCAGTTTTACTCCCATGTCCATTTGGTCACCAACTCTGCCTCTTTCTATTCCCGCTGTGCCTGTTCTGATCCATGCTATTGCCATCAGTCTCCTAACATTACATTCTTCTTAACTGATTTATCTGCTCCACCCTTTCCCCCCAACTTTCCCCAGCTCCCACTTCCCGGGGACAGAGACCAAGGAGAGGACACTCCTAGAAATGCACTCCAAAATATACCCTTCCCACAGCCATCAGCAGAGCCTCTGCAAAATGCGGGTTAGGTTAGATGACTCCTGGCCTGGAACTTTCTCAGAGGGTCTCTGTCTACAGAACAAAGACGAGACCCCGTGCTTAGCACAGTACCAAGACTCCTCACCGGCCACCCACATCTCCTCCCGACACTCCCAGTCCCTGCAGGCTTTTGTATGTCAGCTGTAACAAGCCATGTATGTTCCTGACTCATGCCCTCCTGTTTCACTTGCTGCCAAGAACCTGTGCATCCCGCAGGGCTTAGCCGCAATCACACCTTCTTTCTAGAGCCTTTTCTGTCCTCAGCCTTCAGAATTCATCAGCCCTTTCTCTACAAGAAAGCCAGCATGTTGCCAAATCTCTATTTAGCATACATTGTCAGCCTTGTATCGGAGTCAACTGTTTAGAAGGCATTCGTGTAACGCTTATCTATAAATACATTTAGTTGTGTGAGACTCCGAGGACACAAAGACAGAAGGCCAATCCCTGCCTTCAAAGTGCTCATGTTCTGGTGGCGGGGGGATGGGGGCATGGGGGCTGCTGCTAGGCTCCGGGCAATGACACAGCTCAGTGGTACATACGACGATGCTTGAAGGATGTCTACCCAGATGAGGGTCAGGCCAGACTTCCTAGGGGAAGGTGACATCTCAGCTGAGGCTGCAGGGAGGAGCTGCCTGGCTTTTCAGGTAATTCCACCACATAGTGGAATTACCAGTTTATTGTGGCTCTCTCTTCCCAGCTTCAGTCTAAATTTCTGGAGTTCAGAGAAGTGTTTTACTTATCGCCGAGTCCCCACGCCTCAGCCCAGAGCCTGGCACGTCTTAAAGCACAGTATGTGATGACTGTTAGGATGGGTCTCTAGACTCCTGGAAGGCGGGAGCTGTGTCTTCTCCATTCTTTCAATCTCTCCCTTCCAGTGCCTTGTAGTGATGCCTTGGCTGGTTGGGCGTTTGCTGAAATGAGTTAAGAGAGAGCTTCCTGGAAGCAGCAGGTGCTCTGGGGACCCATGAGCAAACAGTTGGCCTGGGATGTGTCCCAGATGCCAGCAAGTCGATGCTCATCCCGGCTGGGCTCTCTGAGGCTGGCTGACCGACAAGACCTCCCAGCCTAGGTCTGTTGTCCATCATTCTTTCCTACACGCAGCCAGGAAAGGGACAGGCAAGGGACACTTCCAGCAAGAAGAGACAGGGGCAAGAACTCTAGGGACCAGGCTGGAGTGACTCACCAGGACAGCGTAGAGCCACGCTGAGAGGCACCTGCGGAATGCCTCCTGCCCTGGCTGGGGATTGGACCCCAGCATGGGTTTGGAGGTGGCGGATTCAGCAGTCGTGGTGTCAGCCATGGAGACACTCATCTCAAATAAAGGATGGGGGGATTCTATTCCCTCAGTGTGATCCCCAAACAAGAAGCTGACAGGCAGCTTCTGAGCCCTGGGAAAAACTGGTTTGCTCTTGGGCTGGGTGGTAAGGGAGGGTTCTCCAGTGGAACCCCCTTCCTCCGCCCCACCCCCACCAATTTGTGTTGGGGAGGGGTTGGTATGCAGAGGGTGAAGATAGTTTCATAAAAGCAGGAAAGTGTCCTAAATTCCGGGGCTAAGGCAAGTCTCCCCGGGGCTTTACAGTTCCCACCAGGAAGTGGGGAATTCCCAGCAGCTTGCGGTGGGTGGTGGGGAGGTGGAAAGAGAGAAGTTTCCAGAGGGTCAGGACTCCCTTAGCCACGGCCCTCCCATCCTGAGGCAAGTCCCTGCTCATCCCCTGAAGGTAGAAGTGGGCTTTGGCATCCAAGGTGCCCTTTAGCTCAGGATGCAGGGCACTCGGTCTCACTCACTGGGCAGCCTCTTCCCTCAGGCCTCAGCAGGAGCCAAGACAGACATCCTCTTCTCCAGCAGCTGGCTCTTCCTCGGGCTCCTCCTCCCCCTCTCCTTCTCTCCTCCCCCTCTCCTCCCCCTCTCCTCCCCCTCTCCTCCCCCTCTCCTCCCCCTCTCCTCCCCCTCTCCTCCCCCTCTCCTCCCCCTCTCCTCCCCCTCTCTTCCCCCTCTCCTCCCCTCTCCTCCCTGCACTTCTTTATTCCCCTCATTGTCTTCTCGTCTCCCCACTGAGTCTAGGAGCAGGTGGAAGGAGGGCCTAGACTGTTCCTCTCTGAGGGGGGTCCCCGAGTTGGGTGAGAAGAGCTGGTCTGTGCTCACAGCCTGCAGTCAATGAACTCTGTCTGTGGCCCAGCTGCTCAACTGCTCCAAGTCCAGGCTTGCTTCTCTGTAAAACGGGGATGCCCCTTGCAGAGCTGTGGTGCTGAGCCATTGTATGTTAGGCTCTGTACATTTGCTTTAGAGAGTGTTGTTCATTAGGCAAACATCCATTGAGCACATTTACCGTGTGCTCAGCATGTGCTGTTGGCTGGGCTGTGGGCTAAGAACAGAGAGTGAACAAAGAAGACAAAACCCCCGTCCTCCTGCAGCTCACACTTTAGTAGGGAAGAGGAATAAGAAGTAAGCCAGCAAATAAGCAAACATGTAATACACAATAAATATAAATGTCTGCCGTGCAGAAAAATCAGCTAAGGCGGCAGAAGGTGGAGAGTTCCGTCTTAGGATGCTCCAGGTGGAGGAGCTTCTGAGGAGGTGACATTTGAACAGAGGCCTGAATGTGGTGAGGGGGAGGGCCAGGTGGCAATGTGAGGGAAGAGAGGACCTTCCAGGCAGAGGGAGCAACCAGCCAGTGCTGGGGACAGGGACCCACTTGCTCAGGGACTGGCAGGGAGTCTGAGGAGCAGGAGTGGAGTGAGCAGCACGTGGTTCTGGGGAGATGAGGTCAGAGGACACGGTAGGGCCAGGTCCCTAGGGTCTCATTTGCCACTTTAGGGAGCTTGCGTTTTATTCTAAGTAATGGTTTTGAACAAGAGAGTGAGATGATCTGATTTATGCTTTTAAAAGATGACTCTGCATGGAGAATATGCTGCCAAAGCAGGGCCAGGAGAGCAGTCAAGAGGCCATGGTCATCATTTGCCACATGCTCCCCCTCTTCTGTCTCTCCCCGGCCAAGGTCTTGTCTCTGCACTCCCTCCCTCCGGAAGCTGCCTACCCCAGGGGGCTTTGGCAGCCCCGAGCTCTCTGAGGCTCGCCTGCTCTCAGCCCGCTGTTCCTGCTGGGAATCTCCATTCCCTGGCACCTCCACCCTGCACCACACAGCCTAAAGCTCCCAGCTGGGCACAAAGCACAAACACCCATGTAAGGTCCACTCTCTGACCATCCTTTCTTTCCTCCTCTGGGGGCTCCTCTCCTCCACCTGAGGCAGAGGTGTTGCAGACCTCGGGCTCTGTCCCACACCCCTCCCACTCTGCCTGTAGTTCTGCTGTTGCCCCCACCATCCCGTTCCCTGCCCCAGGGGCAGCCATGGTGCTTCAGGTGAGTCAGATGCTCCCAGTGGCAGCCTGTCACCAGTGTCTACTGGGTGTCCACTCTGGGCACGCCTCAGGCACCTCCAAAGTGAAGGCGAAGCATGCAGACCAAACCCCTCCCCTGAGGGAGGTCTCATGCTAGTGCTGGAGATAGAAAAACACGTGCACAACCTATGACATATCCGCTGGGGAGTGATAGAGGCCAAGATGGAAATTAAAGCCAGGTAAGCACAGTGAGAGTGACAGGGGTCAGGGGCTGCTCCAGACAAAAGCCTGGATTATTTGGATGCACAAACCATGTGAGTGTCAGGGGACAGAGTGTTTCAGGCAGAGGAAAGAGCAAAAGCAAAGGCCCCGGGTGGGAAATGAGCTTGTAAAGAAGGCGAATGTGGCTGCAGGGTGAGGGGGACACAACTCACGCCACCGTGACCTCGGCCCAGACCATGGAAACTGTCCCCATCTAAAGTCTCCCTGCCTGCAGCTCACCCACCTCCAATCTGCGGTCCCCATTCCAGTCACATTGGAATAAATTTGCACAGTGCGAACTTTTGCTATAAACCATTCACTGGCTTCTGACGGCTCTTAGGATAAAGACCAAACTGTGAGGGGCCACTGGGTCATTCCCTGCCTCTTCTCACCGCCCACCTCACACCCACTACTCCAAATTTTGTGACCAACTTTCAGTTCCTAGAATGCACTGACTCTTGACTGAGGCCTTCCTATTTTCTGGTTCCTCTGGTCCACACATTCTTACCTCCAGCTTCTAGTCCTGGTTTCCTTACCCACCTACCTCCTACTCACTCCCCGGGAAATCATCAGGGGTGTAACCTCCTCCAGCCATCTTCTGTGATCTCAACATGGGTGAGGTGTCCCTCCCAGGGGCTACTTTGCAAGTGTCTGAGTATGTCTCTTACCTTCTGCAAGCCTGGCAGGCCTATGAGTACACGTCTAGCTCATTGGAGGTAGAAACTTCAGCTCATAGCACTAAATCTGGCACATAAAAGGTGCTCAATAAATACTATTTGAATAGATGGAAGGGTGAATGGGAACAAAAATGGAAATTATCCATCTGGAAAAGAAAGGGCAAGGGGAGGGGGACGATGGAGAAAGGCGTGGCGAAGGCAGAAGTCTGGAGATGGCCGTGTGTGCTGTGTCACATTCAGGAGCAAAGGATGCCAGCCTGACAGAGCAGAAGCCATGGGGAGCAGAGGGTGACGAGGTCAGAGAGGAGCTTGGGGCCGAACAAGGGCGTTTGACTTTATTCTGGAGGAAATAAGGAGCCTCTGAAGATTATAATTGAGATGTGACATGGTCACAGCTGTGTTTAAGGACATCAATATGCTGTGACTGCAGGTGAAACTGCAGGACAGAAGGGTGAGGGGAGGTATTTGGAGACCACCCCCCACTTTTGGGGGTCAACAGGCAGCCTATTCTGAGCCCCTTCTTCAGGAAGACCCTGGTGTAGCCACAAGCCTCAGTGACCCCAGACACTGAGCCTCCCCTCACGGGCTTCCTCCTCCCATCAGCAGAGGCGGATTGCCCTTCCTGGTGACTCACCCCAAAGGGGTCAGCTCCAAGCAGAAAGTCATTGTTGACAGGAAGAAGGGTCAGACTTTCCCTTCTCCAGCCAACTTCCTGGGTACCAAGATAGCAACGAGGGACAACAAAGAGTTGGGGCGGGGGAGGCCTCCCAAATGGGCTGGAGGACACACTGGCCCCTCCATGCTGCCCACCCACCCATGGGACCCCCCCTAGCCACGTGACAGCCAGCCTGACAGCATCAGTCATTGATGAGTCAGGCAGCCCTGGAAATCTTCTCACAGCCAGCTGAGGAGATGTGAGTGACACAGAGCAAGGAGGTGCCATTTCAACCACACAGGTCGGGGTGAGAAGGACACGCCAAACAAAGCTGGTTCTGAGGTTCGCTTCTGGAGGGGATGCTGGAAACAAGGGGCATCCGAGTTGGGGACACAGTCTGGGAAGGTGTCTAAAGGAAGTGAGATTTGAAGGAGGGACAGAGCGCTACCCAGAAGGGCATAACTAGAGCCTGGGGCCAGGTCAGGAAACGTGTCCCTCTGGTGTAGAAGCTGCGTGTGGGAAACTGCTGCGGTAGGAAGGTCGGCAGGCTGCCTCTGGCTCCAGAAGCTGCTGGAGTTGAGGATTTGTTCTCTGTGGAAGAGCAACATCACCGGTGCGGTCCGGTTCCCGGGCTAGGCCATCCTGCAGAATTCTGTGTGAGCCAGAATGTTCAACTAAGAGAAGGCTGCAGATTGGGGGTGGAGGGCAGGAAAGAGAGGGGTCTTGCAGCATCTGTGGGGGCCACAAACCACATGCACAAAGGTGGTTGCTCAGTCAGTAAAGAGCTTAGAAAGCATTGAATCAGAGAACAAGGGAAGCAAACCTGTGTCTGGGAGTGGCTCCAGTGAAGCCCACCTCATTCTCTCTGTACGGAATTCCAAACACCCCTGTACAGGAGGAAGCAGCTACAGAGCCTCCTATTCACCTGCTGGGTGGCACCTCTGGCTTTAAGTAGTGGGTAAACTGGCTCGAGCAAACCCGGGACTCCAAGACAGATGTGCGAAGCAGAGATGTTGCCATGCCTAGGCTGAGGGCTTTCAGCCAGTCAGTGAGGGGAATGCAGCAGAAAGGAGAGAGGGGTGGTGCCAGGCTGAGGGTCGGGATGTTGAGAAAAGGGATGTATCCTGGAGATGGGCTGAGGGTCAAAAGGATGAGGAGAAACACCCCCTCCCACAGCTGGCGCAGCACCCAGAGTTGCAAGTTCCCATGAGATGTTCCTTTCTGTCCTCTCTTTGCTGTCCCCCTCTCCTCCTGGCCCTCCTAGTACGGCAGATGCTGTCTCTGGTTCTCTGGGCTGAGAACAGAGCAGAAGTGGGCGCTTGGGCTGTTTGTCCTGCCTGGGTTCCTGCTCTTTCTGTTGCCGCAGAGCTGGCATGCCGGTCTTGGCTTGAAGGTTACATCCTCTGAGAGGCCTTTGCTGGCCACCACACTGATATAGTTCATTGTGACGTCACTATGACAGTCCCTGCTTTAGTTTTGAGAGAGCACCTACCATGACCTGGTCTTTTCTCTTGTTTCCTTGTTTATTTTTGTCTCCCCCGTCTAGAATGGAAGCTCCCTGAGGGCAGGAACCTTGTCTGTGCTCCTGGCTACGTCCCCAGCACTCACAACAGGGCCTGGCATAGAGTAGGTGCTCAAATGTTTAGTTGATTCATGAATGAATAGTAATTGCTAACATTTGTTGCGTGTTACTACATGACAAGCACTTATTTCACATATTAACTCATGGGTCAGTGAATTATAGGCCTCAGGGCAAATCCAGCTCCCTATCTGTTTTTACAAATACATTTTATCGGAACACATGCCCATCGCATACGTATTGTCCATGGCTGCTTTCAAGATACAATAGCAGAGTAGTTGTGACAGAGCCTGAGGCCTCCTAGAAGTGCTAGAAGCGTTTCCTTACCCGCCAACCCTCTGCCACTCACACTCACCACACCAAGCCTGTCTCCTCTCTCTGCTTTGCCCTTGCTGCTCCCTCTGCCTGGGACCCCCTTCCCTGCCCTGCTCTTTTCTCCTTTCCTTAGCTCACCTGCCATCGGCCCTGAAAACTGCACCTGACCTTGGACCTTCTCCATGAGGTTCCCCGAGCAACCTGGACTTTCTCCCCCGTAGCACTAACATTGAGATGCTGTCACTTGCTGCTTACCAGGCTCACCTCTTCCAGCCCTGCTAGACTGTGAGCTCGCTGACAGTAGGCTGTCTTCTACTCTGGAAATCCCAGCCCTTAACCTTGAACCAGGCACATAGTAAGCATTAGATAAAGACTTATCAGCCGGGCACTGTGGCTCATGCCTGTAATCCCAGCATTTTGGGAGGCTGAGTTACGAGGATCATTTGGGGTCAGGAGTTCCTGACCAGCCTGGCCAACATGGTGAAACCCCATCTCTACTAAAAATACAAAACCTAGGGTATGTATGCGGGTGCCTGTAGTCCCAGCTACAGGGTATGATGCGGGTGCCTGTAGTCCCAGCTACCTGGGAAACTGAGCTGCGAGAATTGCTTGAACCTGGGAGGTGGAGGCTGCAGTGAGCAGAGATCGTGCCGCTGTACTCCAGTCTGGGCAACAGAGCAAGACCCTGCCTCAAAAAAGAAAGTAAGGAAGAAAGAAAGAAGGAAAGAAAAAAGAAAGAAAGAAAGAAATAAAGAAAGAAGGAAAGAAAGAAAGAAGGAAGGAAGGAGGGAAAGAAAAGAAGGAAAGAAAGAAAGAAGGAAGGAAAGAAAGAAAAGAAAGAAAGAGAGAAAGAAAGAAGGAAAGAAAGAAAGAAGGAAGGAAGGAAAGAAAAGAAAGAAAGAAAGAAAAAGAAAGAAAGAAGGAAGGAAGGAAAGAAAGAAAGAAAGAAAGAAGGAAGGAAGGAAAGAAAAGAAAGAAAGAAGGAAGGAAGGAAAGAAAAAGAAAGAAAGAAGGAAAGAAAGAAAGAAGGAAGGAAAGAAAGAAGGAAATAAAGAAAGAAGGAAGGAAGGAAGGAAAGAAAGAAAAGAGAAAGAAGGAAGGAAGGAAAGAAAAGAAAGAAAGAGAAAGAAGGAAAGAAAGAAGGAAAGAAAGAAAGAAAGAAGGAAGGAAGGAAAGAAAAGGAAGGAAGGAAGGAAAGGAAAGAAAAAAGAAAGAAAGAAAGAAAAGAAAGAAAGAAAGAAAGAAAGAAAGAAAAAGAAAAGAAAGAAGATTTATCTTTATTCAGTGGATGGCTATCTGATTTTTGTCAAGCATAGGGGTATGTAATATCACACACTAAAAATATTTACTATCTGGCCCTTTACAGGAAAGATCTGTAGACCCCTGTTGTAACTCAGTTAATCCTCATCAGTACCCTTAAGGTCAGTGCTGTTATTATCTCCATTTTACAGATAAGGCAACTGAAGCACAGAGGGCTTGTCCAAGGTTACACAGCTAGTAAGTACAGCGGCTGCAGTTGAATCCAGGCAGTCTTGCTCCAGCCCATGTTACTAGTCAGCTACCAGCTTCGTTCCCTTTCTATGAATGATCAGGGGGTGGTAGGTGGGGCGGGAGGGATGGGCTGGCCATCAGCATCAGGGGAGCAGCACAGCAGAAAGGAAAGCTGGGAGCCCAGCAGAGCCCTGAGGGACTCAGGTTATTGTTTTTGAGGCTTGGCCTGATTCCAGGACCCAGAGCTCTCAAATTCTGTTTCCTAGAGCTGGAGTCCTACCCCCAAATATACATAAACATCCCCAACCTTCGCAATCTGAAGATTGAGTGTAGAATATTCCTTACTTAGGACCTGAGGTCTCAACATTTTCCTTAAACCTTTGAGCCCTCCTACGAGTTGTTTACATGAGAATTGTCTTAGTCTGTTTTCTGTGGCTCTAACAGAATGCTTGAGACTGGGTAATTTATAAAGAAAAGAAATTTATTTCCCCATTTCTGGAAGCAGGGAAGTCCAAGGGCATGGCCCCAGCATCTGCCTGGCATCTGGCTAGGGTCTTCTTGCTGTGTTTTAACGCAGCAGAAGGGCAAGCAAGCACGTGAGACGCACACAGAGAAGCATCAGGGGCCAGACTTGATGGGTGACAGTACACTCTCATGATAGCATTAATCCATTCATGAGGACTGCCCCTCATGTCCCAATCACCTTTTAGTAGGCCCCACCTCCCAGCATGGTCATCTTGGGGATTAAGTTTCTAACACATGAACTTTCGAGGGAAATGTTAAAACCATAGCAAGCACAAGGATCCAGTGCTCTCTGATTTAGCACAGGTAAGGTGAATTAAAGGTTGAACACACTGTTATTTAACGAGAGGTCGGGTGAGGTGGCTTACATCTGTAATCCCAGCAGTGGGTGGATCACGAGGTCAGGAGTTCAAGATCATCCTGGCCAACATGGTGAAACCCCATCCGTACTAAAAATACAAAAATTGGCTGGGCATGGTGGCTCACGCCTGTGGTCCCAGCAACTCAGGAGGCTGAGGCAGAATAATTGCTTGAACCCCGGAGGCAGAGGTTGTAGTGAGCCGAGATCGTGCTACTGCACTCCACCCTGGGCAACAGAGCAAGACTCCGTCTCAGAAAACAAACTTTTTATTTTTTTATAGTTCCAGAAAAGAATGATCTGGCTTCTATGGGCTCCACAGTTTAAACATGTTTGAGAACTTCCCATTCCTCTGATGTTGAAATTTGGATGCAGTTCAACTCAGAGGTTTAAAAAAAAAAACAACAAGAAATTAATCCTCCAGAATCAGAAGA
Source organism: Callithrix jacchus (assembly GCF_049354715.1). NCBI lineage: Eukaryota > Metazoa > Chordata > Mammalia > Primates > Cebidae > Callithrix > Callithrix jacchus. Next base: position 147,752,763 of record NC_133508.1, read on the forward strand.
CAAATTGCAGTCTTGAAAATCGCAGCTGTACACATGCGGCCTCCTAGAAGTGCTATAAGCTTTTCCTTACTGATAAGAAATATAGAAAGAAAAAAAAAGAGGGCAGGTGTTGGGGAGGATGGGACAAGCAGCTGGAAGGTGCAGTGAGCTGAGCTGAGCAGGTCAGCCCCGTCCTGGTGCAGAGGCTTGGTCTGAGATGCTCCGCCATGGAGGCAGGTCCTGGGAGGTGTGTGCTGGTGAGAAGCAGTAGAAAGGCATCCCTGCCCCTAAGCTTCTGGCCTTTGGAGGCTGCTGGCAAACCTTCCACATTTGCCATCACATTTACTCATGACAAGGCCCTGAGGGAGGGGTTACTTCTGTCCTGATCAGAGAGGTTCTACAGTTTGCCAGAAGTCACACAGTAAGTGGCATGACATGACGGCCCTCCTTTTGACCAGATTCTTTGCTTATGGAGCAACCTCCTGATGATTCACTGGGGAGCCTGAGAGGAACAGGGTCATCTGGCTGGGGACTGAGGTATTTCAATTCACCCGTCTCACTCTCCGCTGTGTTCCAGGACCAAGACCTAGCCCAGGGTAGATGCTCACTCGGTATTTGTGCAGGATATTGAAATGCCATGTCTCTGCTCTAGGCAGGTACAGGTGTAGGGCAGGCACAGATGGAAGCTGAAAATAAGCTGGCACAGGGACAAGGGTTAGGAGATGGATGTAAAGGGCCATCGGGATTCTGAGGAGGACGAGACCATGTGCGTCAGGGAAACGGAACTCTTTTTGTGGAGAGAGCAGTTGAGGGGCCGTGGAGGGGGTTTATTTCCACAGGTAGGGATGGAGGCATAGTGACATCTCTGTGGCTCTGCCTCTGCCAGCCTTGTCAGCCTTCTTCCCCTCCAACTCTCTGCCACTCACACTCACCACATTGAGCCAGACCCCCCCTCCCCTTTGCCCTTGCTGCTCCCTCTGCCTGGGACCTCCTTCCCTGACCTGCCCCTCTCTCCTTTTCTTGGCTCACCTGTCATCACCCCTGAAAACTGCGCCTGACCCTGGACCTTCTCCATGAGGCTCCCAGAGCAGTCTGGGCTTCCTTCCCGATAGGCTTAACAATGGGATGCTGTCATCGGCTGCTTCCAGCCTCACCCCTCCAGCCTGCTGGACTGTGAGCTCACTGACAGTAGGCTTCTACTACTTTGGAAATCCCAGCACTTAACCTTGAGACACGTGCATAGAAAACATTCAAGAAGGATTTATCCAGTAGATGGCTATCCAATTTTTGTTAGGCATAGGGGTGTATAATGGAAGACAAGATGGAAGCAGAAGGTGGGGACCAACTGAGGAAGGCCTTGGCATCAGTCAAGGGTGCTAGCATTACACTGTGTGTGTGTGGAGCACTGTCAGCACTAGGTGAGGCCATAGCTGGGAGGACAATGTCCACCAGCAGGACTGCTATGCCACACAAGGGCTGGAGCAGAGCAAGGACAGACGGAGAGCAAGGAAGGCCTGACAGGTGCTGCAGCAACCTGTATGCACGAAGGTCTCTGCAGCCTCTGGAGAGCCTGGACAAGCACCCCAGTTCTGCTAGCACCTGGGTTGCATTGACAGAGCGAGTTCTGACCTGCAGCAGCTCTGGCATCTTGCCAGAGCCCATGATCTCACCCAAGTGCAGAGGGCCTATGACAAGCATGTGACCCCGCAGCCAGCACTGGGACAGGGCACAGTGGGATAAAGGGGTAGTGCTGAGCTCAGAAACAGGGGTGGGAAAAAGGTGGCCTCCAACAGGGGAAATGACCTGGATTCCCTAAAATCCATTCATTCACTCATTCATTCATTTATTCAACGAAGTATACATGGGTTCTGTGGGAGATAAAAGCTGTCTCTATTCTCATAGTTTAGTAGGATGAAGGGTGAGAAATGCACATCAACACAAGAGAGACACAGAGACCAAAGTACCATGGGCCAGAGAAGGGAGGAAGCATTCCTGTTGAGAGCAAGAAGCAAGGCTTCCCAAGGTGAGGACATTTCAGATGGGCCCTAAAGATGAGTACCGGGGGATTCCAATAAGAAGACCTGGGAAGGGCAAGCAGAGATGGCCGGAGACCATGAGCTCCTGGGGGTGGGAACCATGGCAGTCTGGTACCTAATTGCCCCTGCTCCCTGCTGGGTGCTCAGTGAGCATTTATCTTGTTTGTTGAATGAGACAGCGAATGTTTCCTGGCCCCTCCTTCTCTCTTCACCTGGACCCACCACTAATCACCTGAACTTCTCTCTCTCTACAGCACTTAGTCTCCTGAGGTCTGTTCCTTCTGCCAAACCCACATCTTGGACCTCAAAGGCAAAATGTCCCTTTCTCTGACTGCACAGACCCTGTCCTCCCGTCCTTGGTCTCACCCCTACCTATCCACAGGACCCTGCTCCTTCAGTGGCCCTGTACCTCCATCTCCTCAGCTTCTCCTCTGTGGGTTCCTTCCCTTTAGCTGATAAACCTGTGTCAGTCTCTGGCACTCCCCCAAGCCCTCACTTCCTAATGAGATGCTGCATTTGCTAAGGACAAGTCCAGGTGCGGATGTGCCTCTTCGTGGACCCCATCAGACAGTGTCCTATGCTTGGAAAACATTCACTGAATGGATGGATCTAATCCTGTCATCTCCTAGCATCCTCAGTGGTCCTCAATGTAAGGGCAAATTGTCACATGTATGACCTACAGACACCCAGTAAATGAGATTGGTCTGGCCTCTCTCTCATTCCTCTAGTCTTCCTCCCCAGCTCCAATCATTCCTGAGTAACTACCCAGAAACCACTACCCTGCCCTCACCTCTCCCGAGCTTTGTGCGTGCTGTTCTCTCTCTCTCAAATGCTCCTTCCCCACTTCCGCACGAGGTGCACTTTGGCTCTCAATGCAGCTCAAGGGTCTCCTCCTCCCAAGAGACTGTGACCCTCCTGGGAGTAAAAGGTGGTCCTGGTCAATCATTTTAGCCCTAGTGCCTAGGTAGGTGCTCAATAGATGTTCATTAAATGAGCAAGTTAAGGAATGCAGGGAGAAGTGCTAGTGATTCCAAAGGCATATGCTCAACTTTCCTCTTGAGTCCCGGCTCCCACCTACAAAAAGCGGTAAAACTCCTTAGGGGCACAGAGTGTCCAAGAAGACGTGATCCCGTAGTCCAGTTTCCCCCAGACTCAGCTGTTGGAAGAGCCTTTATTTCTGAGATGGATTTTCGCTCTTGTTGCCCAGGCTGGAGTTCAATGGTGCGATCTCGGCTCACTGCAACCTTCACATCCTAGGTTCAAGTGTTTCTCCTGCCTCAGCCTCACGAGTAGCTGGGATTACAGGCATGTGCCACCAAGCCCAGCTACTTTTTGTATTTTTAGTAGAGACAGGGTTTCTCCATGTTGATCAGGCTTGTCTCGAACTCCCGACCTCAGGTGATCCATCCGCCTCGGCACCTCACAGTGCTGATTACAGGTGTGAGCCACTGCGCCCGGCCAATCCTTCTTTTAAATTGGCTTAAAGAATTAGGCGTATGCTCCATGGTTTCTTTTTAATTCAGGGCAGAACTGGACTTCTATTGTCATGTGTGACTTCTATTGTCATGATCTAAAAATATATTTTCTATGGTTCTCTGCTTTCTTTGCTGTAAAATAGCATTGGCATGACCCTGTTTTTGCATAACTGAAAACACAATTTAATGAAATAGCTTTATGAACTTCAAGGGAAGCAAATATTTGACCTAATCAGGGGTGGAGGGAGGAGAGAGAGAGACTCTATGCCAGGCTGTTCCATCTCTGTTGCAAAAGGCCCAGGGCCAGGCAGTTTTCAGGAATGTTGGCACTGGAGTCCGGGATCAATCATCCTCAATCAATCAGCAAATATTTATTGAGTGGTTACAGCTTGGGGACCTACAGCTGAGCAGAAAATACGATGCATGTGAACCTGGTTTGCTTTCTATGATGAGCTCCTTCTGGTCATATCATTCCTGTTACTTCTATGAGTAATTGTAGCTAATAGTCACTCGGCACCCACTCTGCTTATATACAAGGACCTGGTTATATACTCTGTTGACTTTTTGTAACACTCTGAGACAGGTACTATGATTTCCACTTAGTAGATGAGGAAATTGAGGCTCATAAAAGGTTCCTACATTGCCCCTGGTCACGAAGCTAGAAAGTAGCCATCTGAGAACTGAATGTAGATGATCCAATTTCAACCCCAAAGTCCTTCACTAACGATAGCCAACATGGCATGAGTCTTCTAAGATTACTTCTTAGATTAAGAGCATTTTCCAGTAAATGTCTAATTTGATCTTGTCACTACTCATGGGAGGCCAAAATTGTGATAATTCCCATTTTACAGATGAGAGAACTGAGGCTTGGAGGGTTCAAGCAACTTGCCAAAGGTTCCTGTTGGTAAATAATATATCCAAAAAAGATCTGAGCTGAAGCCAAATTCTGCGTTTCTTCTGCTACACTTTGGCAAGGACTGGATCATCTAGTGTTGGCCCCTCAGCTGCTTCTAGCAAAGAGCTGCACACTCACTGACAGGCAGAATTCTTGACTAACAGCCCCATAGAGCACCCCGGTGCCCTGACATGGATGGCCCTGCCACGGAGGGCCTTGCCTGGACTCTTCCCCACATGCCTGCCCAAGGAGGACAGAAGAGGAGGCTGCTCCAGGCCCAGCTGCTCGGGGGACCCACAGCCCAGCGCTGGTGCTGGCAGGTGGGGGCAGTGGGAGAGGCAGAGCGCTCTTCCTGGACTCCAGCAAACAGGCTTTCTAGTGAATGGACCAATTGGCGGTTGCGGGTTATGTGGGCCAATTGTGGTTAGGGGAAGGGAGGAGCTCCTGGAGGAACAGTCATTCCTGCTCCTGTCAGTGACTCCGAAAGACTTCTGGACCAAGAAGTGGGAGCACAAGCCCTGCCCACTCCTCTGGGCTCCAGAATTAAGCCCACCCCCACATCCTCCCGGCCCCAGAGGAGGGGCTCTCCCCATGACGAGATCCAGAAGGGGCTTTTCTGAGTGAAAGCAGCCTTGTCATATGCCACCCCCACCCCCACCCCGTACTGCCACTGTTCCCTGACTGAGGCATTAGCACAGCCACTCTGGAGTCTGCCTTTAGTGACACCTGAGGTGCCATCGACAGAACAATGAATGCAGTGCCCTCGCGGCTTCACTCACCCCTCAACAATGACCACTCTACCCCTTATCTAGCACCTACTACACTCTAAGCAATGTTCTATGCATTTTATACATAATCCCCTAACTGATCCTTATACCAACCCTGTGATTAAGGCACCATTATGAGGAAACTGAGGCACAGAAAGGTTAGGTACAGGGGCTGGGCCCCTGGCCTGGGGCTCAGGACAGCCACAGAAATTAGAATTAGTGAGTATTGTTGGTTGTGGTTGGAGTCACTCATGCCTTTCCTCCCCTCACATGGGGCAACCTTAGGAAGGTGTCCTCTCCCCTCTTACTCTCCTGCTCTGTGCCCCCCGCATCTCTGCCCAGCCTGGCCTCTGTACAGAGCATCCAAGCATCACCTTGGACCTCCCAGTTGACACTGGGCAAACCAACAGAGAACTAAGACAAGGAACAGCCTTAAATCACATACATACATGGAATAGAGGGGTCTGTCTCTCTGGCTGTATCTGGGTCCTGATTTCTTCTAATTCCCAATCTCTTCTCTACTCCAGGTTTCTGATTTCCTTCAGGTGACTTCTGAAGTCAAGCTACTCTGGGCCTTTGGGGCACTGGAACATTTCTTCACTGTCACACTCACTGCCCCTTGATGTGTCTGTCCCTGGCAGTCTGTGAGGAGGGAGGCCATGTAATTCAACGAAATATGGACAAGCACAGGCCTGGCATGCAGCGGGCACTAAAAATGTCTATTGCACTAACAGATGACTACAGATGGTGTAGGTTCTCACTTCCTGTTTCTAGGTAATTCTCTCCCTTGCTTGCTCTGAAGTCACACAGGGTGACGATAGGAAGTGGGCTTACTGTGCTGCTTGGGCACCAGCTGACACATCATCCTTTTCGTGATTCTCTTTTTCCGATGAAGGTTGGAAACTTTCATTCTAGAAGGGTCCTCAGCTCAGGGGTTGTCACTTTAGGCGTTAGGGAGGGCACTTGCGAAGCCAGAATTCATTGTGGATAAATTGTTTCTCGATTTCTGGGTTCGATTTCTCAGCTCCGAGGAGTTCATGAGAGCGTCCTAAGAACCATTCTTTCTGAGGTCTAGGAGACGGTGCCAGCCCTGGCTGTGGCAGGCAGCTCCAGGAGAGGAAAGCAGACAGGCTGCCGGTACAGTCTTGCATTGCAGCAATGCCTGCCCTCCAGGGTGGCATAAGTCCTGAAGCCAGCATGTATTTCTGTGACTCTGAGACAAGGGGGACTGACTTTTCTCCAGCCATAGGATGGGGTGGTCTCAACAAATATCAATAGGTCCAAAGTACTGAAGCTTGGGTCTCTGTAGTTTGCCAAACACAAAGGCTTCATAACAGCTCTAGGAAGCTGGCAGGTAGGAGCTGCTGTTCCCATTTAATTGACGGGACAGTCAGTCCAAGATCCCTCTGTGGTGGCTGCTTGACCACCCTGCATGCTGCCTGCCCCCACTTTGAAAGTAGGAGAAAACATGACTGAAAGGGCAGGCTGCAGTGCAAAGGACATAGATGCGTGGCTGGGAGATGGGATCCTCCGGGTCTGATGTCCCATTCCCAAACCTGGCCAGCCAGGAGTCCTACATTCTGACCCTTTCCGTAGCACCGGGACAAGAAAGCAGCATTATCTCTGCAGCCCCAGTTTCCAAGGTAGCTGTTGTCCACCCCCAGTCTACTTCCTAAAGAGTCACAAGCTCACTTAGGTGGAAGAAAGAGAGACAGGAGGGAAGAAAGGAGAAAGGGAAGGGAAAAAGAAAGGAAGAGAGAAGGAATGGGAAAAAAAGAAAAGGGGAGAAAGAAAGAAGGAAGGAAGGAGAAAGAGAAAGAAATGATGAAAGGGAGAACAAAAGAAAGAAAAGTAGGAAAGAAAAAAGAAAGGAAGGAGGAAGGGAGGAATGCATGAATAAAGGGAAACAGAAACAAGAAAAGCAAGAGAAAAAGGAGGAAAGCAAGCTATTTGTGATAATAGGCAATTCCCTAGAGAAGATCTCAGGGGAAATTGGCTATCAAATAGTTTGAAGGAAATGATATTTGGACAACCAGCAAATGAGGCTTCCTCCCACTTCCTGCCATCCATCTCCATTTCCTTCTGTTCAGTCTCTCTCCTCCTCCAGCGGTTCACTCCTCTGGCAAATAGCATCTCTCTCATGCTCCCTTCCACCCTCCCCTGGGGTCAGCTGAGCACCACTTTCTTGATGATGCTACATTAAGAAATCGAAACCCCAAATCTCAGATGCTTCATTCCAATTCCCCAATGCCTGCCCAGAAGCTGGCCTGGGACATGACTCCACTGGTACTCAGCAGGGAGGCTAGCAGCTAAGCTGACCGGGGTGAGCACGCAGAGCCGAGTCCTCTTACTTCGGGACTCGTTCTGGAGGTCCCCAGCCTCAACTCTGCCAATTCACGTGTGACTCTGGAGGAGGTGGCTTATCATGCCTGGGCCTCCATTTCTTCATGTGAGGTAACGTGGTGAAATATCTATTTCTGTGGTCCCATCACTCCTTGCCCATGGATGGGCACAAACAGCTTGCATGGATGTGAAGAGCTAAGACCCCATGTGCAGACAGATACCATCCTGCTGGCTTGGCCCTAAGATGCAGCCAGGACCTGCCAGCCACAAGTCTCCCAGCCACCCACGCAGACACAGTTGGGCTGGGGGATTTCGGAGTGTGGAGGGAAGAACATCAGCCCCAGGGCAGGAACGAGCAGAGGAGACTCAGGTGAGTCACCTCAGGCTTTTTCAGCCTCAGTTTCCCCGTGTCCACATCAAGCAGATCCACAATCTCTCCTTTTAAGGTAATAGAGAAGAGACAGCTGCAAGTCTCACTGCAGAGTCGTGGTTTTCAAGGATCTTGCACATCCCTCTGCAACGTGAAGTCAGAGCCTTCCTGAGCCCCACAAGCCTACACTTCCAAAGAGCTCTTTCATAACTCAGTCCCTACTCTGCGTTGCTCATTGCCCTAGGGACTCCCATGTTAGCCCATTTGACCTCAGGACCATTCCTGGGGGAAGGTCTTAAAATTGCCACTGTACAAATGAGGAAAGAGAGGCTCAAAAGGCTCAGGGATTTGTCCAAAGTCACACAGCAAATAAATAGCAGAGCTGGGACTAAAATCTGGCCTTGGGACTACCAAGTTCATTGCACCATTGTGGTGTCATTGCTTTAGAACCCATGTGAGTAAACAGATAATTATAGCAATAGCACTTATCTTCAGGCCCTGGGCTGAATACTTCACGGGCATTGTCTTATGCAATACTCATCACACCTTGGTGAGAGAGAGAAATTGACATCTCTGTTTTATAGACATGGGTACTGAGAGAAGTTTGTTCAGTGTCACACAGCAAATGACTTGGCAGAGCTACCAAGGTCAAATCACTTGTAAGCAGTGGAGTCAGGTTCAAACCAGGGTATGTAAAGAATTTCCGTGGAGGGAAGGAGGACCTCAAGCCTTGCACCAGTGCGGAGAATGATTGTGCTCCTCCAGAGGCTGAGTGAGTTCAAACGCCAGCCTCAGTGAGCCTGGGCCAGGGCTGCACTGGTGAAGGAGGGAGCAAGTCAAACCGGACTCCTTTCTCAACAAGTCTGCGGCGTATCTTCTCAGGTTACTTCCTCTAACTTTTTATCAGTCTTAAGAACTGCGGTGTCAACATGTTATCTCAAATCATTATTGTACAGTGACCATGTCAGCACATTCATTGTCTTAACCCCAGGGCTCAGCACTGCCTAGCATCTGGTAGGCACTTAGCACATATTTGTCAAATGAACTAAATATTCTCTAATAGCCTCATTCAACTCAGCCATCATTAACTGGGTACCTATTATGTGCTAGGTACCACCGATCCAGAGGTGACTGAGCATGGGTACCACCTGGAGGAAGTCTCAGTCTAGGGTGGTGCAGAATGTCACCTTAAACACTTCAAAAATACTGTGGAGAATGAATGGTTGGCAAACGACTTATCAGAGCCACCACTGAGGAGTGAGCCAACTCCAGTGGGAACACAGGAAAAGGACCTTTTGCTCTGCTAGGAGAGTTGCAGTGGGGCTGGGGGCTTGTGGAGAGCGGAGGGAAGAACATCAGCCCCAGGGCAGGAGCAAGCAGAGGAGACTCAGGTGAGTCACCTCAGGCTAGCCATCAGCTTTTCCAGCCTCAATTTCCCTGCGTCTGGAGACAAAACGTGTCCACATCACGCAGAGCCACAACCTCTCCTTTTAAGGTTTGTCCCAGCCACAGATGAACTGCCTTTGCTCATGGACTGGGCTCCTGGCACCCAGGCGAAGGCGGTTGGAGGATGAGATGCGATCTCAGCCTGAAAGGATGAGGAGTTTGTCTCCAGCCACATGGAGAAAGGACTATTCCAAACAGAGGGACCAGTCTGAGCAAAGGCATTCGGGTGTAAAAGTATTGCCTAGGACTGGAGTGAGGGATGTGTAGTGCAACTGACAAAAGACCCCTCTTCAAGAGCAGGCCACATATTCTTTATTTCCCAGGGGGTGGAAGTGGGCAGCCTCACCGAGGAATTGAGTCATAATGAATTGAAGAAAGAAAAAGCTCCTGAAGTTGACATTATAATTAATTGGCTCATCCCACTAGTCCTCACTTAGACTCATTCTCATGTAGAGACAAAACTTGATTAATCACCTCAGCAAGTGCATTTCCAAACCATATCCAGGGAAGTCTAGGGCCCAGGTGCAGGACCTTTCCAATCTGAGTTGCATTTTGCCTCCGGGAGGGAGTATGGGTACCAGCCAGCGTTTTCATCATTTGCAGGTCAGGTGCCTTGAAGTGTCTGGTGGCACTCGGGGAAGAGCCACCCAGCTTACTGTCACAGGACACAGCTGCTCCCTTCCTGGCCAGGTAGCTGGCCTCCCTCTCATAATGGGACTAGAGGCTGGGCAGGCTGCTTGGGGGATGCTGGACAGGCTGCTTGCCGAGGAAGATGGGGTCTGCCTGAAAACCTGCTGATTCAGGCTCCACGAAGGAGCTAGTAACTCTGGACTCCTTTTGGCGCTCCGAGAATGGGGTGAGGGCGTCTTCGAAGGATTTCCTTCCCTTCCCAGTACTTTTCCGTGCTCTCAGTCCATTTTCTGCTAAGATTTAGGGATTTTCAGGCCTGGAGGGAAAGTCCCTCGGGACAGTCATAGAGCGCTAGCACCGGGTCGCCTGGAAAGCGCAGAAGTAAAGGCTGGGTCCGCAGAGGGCGCAGGGAAGGCAGGGTGGGGACGCGGTGGAGCCCGCGCTCTTTTGCTGAAGGTTCGGAAAGGCAGCGCAGAAGACAGAAGGTGACTGCGGAGACTCGAGAGCCGGCCTGGCCGACGGGTGGCGGGGGAGGGGGGAAGGTGGGGGTGGCTGCTGAGTGGGCCTCTGGAGTATGTGTGTCTGTGTCAGTGCGTGTGTGTGTCAGTGTCAGTGCGTGTGTCTGTGTCAGTCCGTGTGTGTGTGCGCGCTGGCGCCTGACCAGGGTGATTTCCCATAAACCACATGCCCCACGGCTTAAAAGGCTGTGCCGAGGGCTGGCTAGTGAAGTTCGGCCCAAGGAAAGTGAAAGTTTGCCTGGGTCCTCTCCACGCGGGAGCCGCTCTCCGCGCATCCCTGGACAGCGGCGCGGCCCTCGGCCGGGGTGCCCACTCGGCAGCGGCCAGCGAGCGAGCGAGGGCGACGACGTGCCCGGCCGGGACCCAGCTGTCCGTATGACCGCGTCGGGTGCCGCCGGGCACTGCCCTCCCACGGTAAGCGGCTGCCGCGGCGTGGGGCCCTAGACGGGCTGGGGCGGGGGCTCGGCGGCCAGGTGGCGGGGAGCGGCAGTTTGGAGCCGAGAGCCTGGGCGCACCGGCTACACCGGCTCAGCGTTCCTGCCGCGGACGAACCGCCTTTGCGCACGGACCGGGCCCCTGGCGCCTGGGCTGAGGCTGGTGGGGTCCCGGCAGCTGCACCTGGAATTGCCAGACTTTCCCGGGAAAGGGAAGGCTGCTCACCTCATTGCACGGAGGGGAACACTGAGCCACCCGCAGGCAGGAGGCCCCACTCAGCCAGGATGTCCTGCCTCTCTCCCTACCCACCACCAACAAGACAGGGGCGGAGTGGCTGTGTGCTGAGTGTGTGCCTTCCTCCGTGGGCACCTTCCTCATCGGCCACACACGTGCTTCCAAGGCCCTGCTGGGGAGTGGGTACTTCTGGACCGGAAAAGTTCAGGGGATCAACCAGCTTATAGAATGCCAGGGCCTTGCTGGCAGAGGGATGGAGAGGGGCAAACCACTGCTTGTTCCAGCCCACAGGCAGGTGACTTGGGTGGCTGTTTGGGGGTTGGCAAGGGGGCTGCTGCAGCAGCCGGCAAACAGCCCCCCTGGGGTTACTTGGGGCTAGCTCAGAATCCCTTTTTCTTGCAAATTCTGGTTTCAGCAGCTAGGGAGATCCTGGGCTTTGTGGTGGTTTGTTGTGCTGGAGGAAGATGGAGAGAGGGTTTGGTGCTGCAGAGCTGTGGCCAGGGGCAGGGTCCGCTCCTGACCGTGCAGGGGATGCCCTGTCCCAACTGTGTCAGTAGCAGCTGTGGCCATAGAAAGTGAGGGTGGCACTGTGAATGACCAGCCAGTGGGCTCATAATGGGTTTGCTTCTGGAGATCCCTGGAAGAAAATGAGAGAAGAAACCTGGGGCGGGGGGGGGGGGGGGGGGGGGGAAGAGCAGAGAATTATTTGCGGGTAGAGGAGAAAGGGTTGCAGGTGAGGTGAGAGAGAAAGGGAAGAGTGGGTCACAGGGGACTGTGCTCCACTGAGAGAGGGGAGACAGGGCCGAGGGGGAAGGAGAAGGGTTAGCCATAGGCAGCTTCAGGGCTGAAGGGGAGACCATGAGGAAAGAAGAGGAAGATAAGGGGCTGTGTTTAGACAGGGGAAGTCCAAGGGCCGGGTCCTGCCAGGTCTCTCCAGAGGCCTTGCTTTGGGGTAAGATGGAGTGGAACAGGATGGGTGGCAGAGGAGGCTGGACAGCTGGGCTGAGGTGTCCTAGCATCTCTGAATCTGCAGTGGAGATTCCTTCAGAGGGCTGCTCCCCAGGCAGAGGCCAGGGCTAGGGATGGGAGGAAGAGGCAGTCAGAGGAGAGCCTGCTCAGCCAGATGCAAGCCAGAGTGTTAACCCCCTGCTGCCTGTCCAGATCCTCCAGAGGCAGAGTGGAGGCCCAGGTCCGGGGGATCCCCACTGATCACTTTCAAAGTCAGCCTCTCATGTGGGGGCTGTGCTCTCCCCTCACTGATGCCTGAAATATCACCAAAACCAGACAGCCCTTGGGGTTAAGCATTGCCCTCACCTTGCTATCCTCAAGCATCAGTGTCTGGAAGTGCCTCCAGGGAGGCTGTCTTCCCGAGCAGTCCATTTCGTCCATACCATTCACTCCAGAGCCTCAGTGGCAGCCAGCCTGGGGCAGATGTACCCTAGTGGCCCAGTTTCATCCAATCATTACTGAACCTAAGGTTTCTGAGAACCTGGGCCATTGTTCCCACCCAGGGTAACCTCCCCAACTGAGCCTGAAGTCCCCCCAGCCCCTATGACTATCCTCCCCCTCTTCCACACTTTCCCTCCCTCAGATCAGCCAAGACCTCACAGTCCCTGTGTTGACTGGTATTAAACCAACCTGTGCCTCTTCCTTCCATGCCTCCCACCCCTCTCCTGCCATCAGCTTCTCCCCATCTTTCAAGGCCTCACTGAGGTTCCTGTTCTCTGCAGTCTCCCTGATAGCCCAGCCAGAACTGGGCTCTCCTCCTCATAACAGCTGGCCAGCATTTGGACTTTTAGTGATATGTAGCTTAGCACATTGTTGTGGGCTGTTTCATAGCGTCCTTGTGTTTTTCCAGTGAGCTACTAATCTGCAGTATTTGTCTCATCATCTGGATTATTGAGGCAAAGCCCATAGTCCAGGAAAGTGTCAAGCCTCACCCCACCCTGCCATCATTTCTGAATCTGGGGGCATTAGCTTCCAGGAGGCTTGGGAGCTCTCAGGAGGCAACCTCAAGCCGAAGAAAGAAAGCCCGAGTCCCTCTGCTTATGGCTGAAGAAGGAGAGACGTAGGGCCAGGGATAGGGATGAGGAGACCTCATTTAAGAGGAGGAAGAGAAGAAGGAAGGGGAAAGACAGAGCATCAGGAGCCAGTCCCAGCACTCTGGGGATGAGCAATCACTGGGCCAGGTGGGTGCTTGGAGAGGAGAGGGGTCTCAGAAAACTTCCCTGCCATCATAAGAGGCAGCTGGCTGGGGGAAAAGCCTGATGGTGCTCAAACAGGATGCCAGGCAAGGGATGGCCCAGAACTGGCACTGGTGCCTCTGATTAATCAGTTGGGCTCCTTTTGAAACACACATCCAGGGCTCCAAGAGGTCTCTGGCAAGGGATGAGTCTGATCCCAGTGAGACTGAGTTTGATCCCACAGTTTTTCCAGTGGCAAAGCCAGATCTGCATGAAACCAGGTGGAAGGAAGTAGTACTGAGCCCGGGGGAGCTGTCTCTGGTTTGCCATCTGAAAGCGGGTGCTTGAACGTGAACTTGAGGGCAGTTCAAAAAGTGCTTGGCTCAGTGTTGATGTTGCAGAGATGGAAAAAATGGGTAGATGCAAGTCCTCCCTTCGAGCTTCCTGTGTAATTAAAATTTAAACTGGTAGGCACACCATCTGTGTCACTATTAGTTCAATGTATAGTTAGGTTTGGCTTAATCTGGGAAGGTATCTTGGAGAAGGTGACATTTGGGTTGTTTTCATGGGAGAACAAGGTTGTGCTGTGACTGTTGGAAATCCTGGGAACGCTGAATTTGGGGGATGCTGTATCCTGGGGTAAGGGGCAGAGCTTGTAGCATTGTAGGTATGAGGCCTTTGTTTTTTCTGCTCTGAGCAGGGCATGGGGCTTAACTGGGGAGAGTGAGAGCTGGGGAGAAATGACACCCTCTCTGTCATAGACATGGCTGGGCTTCCTGCTGTTGTTGGTCTGTCTCCTGGCGAGCAGGAGTATCACCGAGGAGGTGTCGGAGTACTGTAGCCACATGATTGGGAATGGACACCTGCAGTCTCTGCAGCAGCTGGTGAGTGTGTGGCCATGCTTTATTCTACCATCTCCCCACTGGGGATGTGGAGGCAGGAGCCAGGGAGCAGGTCAAAGAGAGGGGTTGCAGGCAGGAACGTAGGGCAGTGCAGGACATTGCTTGTGCTTTCCACTAGCTCCACTGGTGATACCTTGCGCTAACCTTCCTAAAGTTAGGACCTCTGGTCTCCCCACCCCTGAAGCCCTCTCTGACTCCCCTGCAGGCAGTGAATGGGGTGGGCTTCCATCTGCTTGCCTGGATTAGTGATTGTCCAGGAACTTCAACCCCTGATTCTGAAAAGGCTTCTGAGGTCTGCTGTCCCTCAATGGGCTGCCTCCTCTGGGAAGCTAGCCCAGTCAGCCTGCTGTGTCCAGATGTTGCATCCAGCTCCTGGACGCTCATATGTGGCGCCAGTCTGGCATCAGAGCCCCACCCAGATTTGGAGAAGAGGCTCTTGCCTAACTCCCAGGCTTCCACCCTCACTTCCCTGGCTCTTGCCCATGCCCTGAGGCTGGGATGGCCTGCTCATCTGGGCCACGAAGGAGCCCGTATCTCATTCTAATCAGGCTCATACGTGGTCCAGCCAGGCAGATAGAGGTTGCTGTCATGGCTGCTGTCCTGCTCAGTGGGAATTTACTATCCCTCTGGCTAGCCAGGCAGGGTGGGGCATCACTGGCTAAGGCCAGCTGCAGGGCCTGAGCTTCTGTGGGCTGTGCCTTCTGCTTCTCTTGCCCCAACACTACTTCTCCTGCATGTAGTTGCTATAGCAACCCAAGGGAGACCAAGAGCCCCACATTCTCTGAGGCTTAAAACACAGAACTACTGCTCTGGGGCTAAAGAAGGCTTTAAGGGCATCCAGCTCCAACCCCTACAGGTATTCAACCCCCAGAGCTTATCCAGCCTCTGCTTGAATTCCTGCCATGACAGGGTGCTCACTACCTCCCAGGGAAGATTTTATCCTGTATTCTCCTATAGACATTTCTTTCCTTCCTTCTTTCTTCTTTCTTTCTTTCTTTCTTTCCTTCCTTCCTTCCTTCCTTCCTTCCTTCCTTCCTTCCTTCCTTCCTTCTTTCTTTCTTTCTTTCTTTCTTTCTTTCTTTCTTTCTTTCTTTCTTTCTTTCTTTCTTTCTTTCAGACAGAGTTTCGCTCTTGTTACCCAGGCTGGAGTGCAATGGCACAATCTTGGCTCACCACAACCTCCGCCTCCTGGGCTCAGGCAATTCTCCTGCCTCAGCCTCCTGAGTAGCTGGGATTACAGGCATGTGCCACCATGCCCAGCTAATTTTTTGTATTTTTAGTAGAGATGGGGTTTCACCATGTTGACCAGGATGGTCTCGATCTCTTGACCTCATGATCCACCCACCTCGGCCTCCCAAAGTGCTGGGATTACAGGTGTGAGCCACCCGCACCCAGCAGACATTTCTTTCTTAAAACAAACTGGCATTTGTCAGATTTCCTGGGGTGATAGGAGGAAGGAGGAGACTTGTTTTTCTACAGCCTTCCCCTGGGCATCTGGAAGGCACTGGTCTTCTAGACTTGACTCTGTCTTTCCACATGTGGTTAGCAGGGATGGTGTTGAAACCCTAATCCACCCAGAAGCTAAGGTCCCATTCTGATGAGAGCTGAGTCAAGCTATAGACATCCTGCAATCGCTGGCCTGCTCTCTCTTGCAGATTGACAGTCAGATGGAGACCTCATGCCAAATTGTCTTTCAGTTTGTAGACCAGGAACAGTTGGTAAGTGACGGCTGTTTACGGAATCCATGCACCAGCCTGCATGCCCCTCTCAGGGTGGGGGGTGTGTGGGAGCATGAAAGCAGCAGAATGCCTAGAGCTGGAAAGGGTGAATGTGAGGATCTGTGGGTGCTCAATTCTGGGGTGCCGGGATCCAGGACTCAAGTCCCCTGCCATTCCCTTCTCCTGGCCTGATACATAACAAGTGCTCACTAGGTGCCAAGCACTTTTCTGATTTAGTCCTGACAGTACCACGATGTGGTACACAAATACTGTTTATCACCCACAGAGAGGTGAAAGAGCATAGCTAGAAGGTGGTAGAGGCCTGATGTGAATCCAGGCAGGTTGGCTATAGGGCCTGAGGCAAATCAATACTTCTTCCAGGTCTCATGCTTCACTTAAGGATGTCACTTCTCTTTACCAGGCCAGTCAGCAGGCAGGGAGGCAGTCCAGCCCTTCCTAGACTTGCCCCACACCTAACCAGCCACCAAGTGTTGGTGGTTCTGCCTCCCAGCATCTCTGGGTTCTGTCTCCTCCATCCCCACCTTCAGCCCTCAATCAGTTGCTTGGACAATTTCAGAAGCCTCTTAACTGGTCTCCCTGCTTCCAGTTCACTCCTCATCTCACCACTAGGGGGAATTTTCTGAAACCACAACCTGCTGCCTTTACCTCCCTCTCCCAAAGACATCAGGGTCCCCATCACTCCAGAAGAAAGCCAAGGTTGTCTAGTCTGGGTTACACCAGGCCTAGCCATTCTCCGCCACACAAGACTGTCCACCACCTCCCCATTCCCTGCTCCTCCTGCCTCTCATCCTTTATACAAGCTCTTCCCAATGACTAATGCCTTTCCAACTGCCCCTCATCATTATTCCACATCTATTTATCTTTATGCCTCATACAAAACTGCTGTGGTACCCAGAAGTTGCCCCGGTCTCTGAGCTTCCACACACAGACCCATATGCACTCCTGTTAGGACTGGAGAGCACCTCATGGTCCAAAGAATAACCTCAGTATTTTATTCAGTCACTCGCTTGCTCCAACACTCATGCCTTAACTAGCATTTTCTAGGAACCTACTGGACTGGGTGCTGGGGGTAGAGAGCTAAAGCAGAGTCTGTCTTCAAGGCAATCACCAGCTCTTTAGGGAGACAAAACACAGAGGTTATTCTTTGGACCATGAGATAATCTTCAGCACTCCTATGTCCCAGAGGATTTGAAGGGACCAAATGGTAAAAGACTTGTGAAAGTAAGACAAGAGGGGACAGAAAAAAAGTTGGGGTGGAGGGTTCCCTGGAGTCCACCTTCCCTATGTACATCCATCCTGATTAAAGTCTCATATTCTAGAAACCCAGGGAGCTCTCTAATCAGAATGCACATTTCCTTCACTCTAGCCCAATCTCCAGTAGTGCTAGATTCCAAAGAGAGAGAGACGGGCAAGCCGAGGGCCGCATTCTCCTTGTTGCCGGTGTGGTGCAGTCCCTCCCCTGGGCGCAGGAGGGAGGCAGGCTGCAGCCTTCCACCTGCCTGGGGCTGGGGGTTCCCAGGCCACAGTGGCCAGGCCCTAAGCCCAGCTTGCTGTTTTTCAGAAAGATCAGGTATGCTACCTTAAGAAGGCATTTCTCCTGATACAAGACATAATGGAGGACACCATGCGCTTCAGAGACAACACCCCCAATGCCATCGCTGTCATGCAGCTGCAGGAACTCTCTTTGAGGCTGAACAGCTGCTTTACCACGGATTATGAGGAGCATGACAAGGTAGGAGAGCCCTGGGGCCAAGAGCACTGAGTGAGGGCAGAGGCGGCTGTGGAGGCGCTGCTCCATCCGCAGGCACAGAGTACGTTCGCTCACCTCAACTCACGCCATCGCTTGCTCACTCTCATTCATGCGTCATCCCACCAACCTTTACTGGGCAGGAGGCACGAGGCATCATGCTGGATCCTGGCGATGTCATTGTGAGCAACAAATACATGGTGTCGCCTCGTGTAGCTTATAGTCAAGCGAGGTTGGCAGCTGTTAAACAAACCAGTAAATAGAATTGCAAACTCTAAGGACTGTTCATTCCAACAGCAAGCAGTTATTGAGCGCCTACTGTGCACCAGATACGGTTCTAGACACCAGGAAACAGCTGTGATCAAAACAGACAAAAATCCCTGCATTCCTGAAGCTTACATTTGGGGGTGGTGGTAGTGCTGGTGAGACAGTTAACAAAATGTATAAGTAAAATATACAAGATGCAGCATGGCAGTAACTGCATTGGAGAAGAGTAAACCAGGGATGAGACGACCCAAAGGAGGTGGAGGAGCAAGCTGGGAACAAGAACCTTGTAGGGCTCAGGGAGCGCAACGGGAACTCGGACTTCCATGGAGTTGGGGGAAGGAGAGACAAGGAAGGCTTTGCAGGGCTCAGGGAAAGCAACAGGGAATCTGCACCTTAAACAGCTGTCCCACTGATGGTTATGACCCTCCTGGATATTCACCTGTAGACAGATGTGAATGCTGAGAGGCAGGCTCCAGGAGGGAGGGCGGGTGAGGCTGGAGGAGCTAACCCCCAGCAAGTCTCCCAAGAAGACGGACTTCCACGGAGTTGGGGAAACAGAGACAGGGAAGGCTTCTGAGTCAGCAAATATTAATCTGAGCTCCAAAGATGAGTAAGAGTTGAAAGCAACAAGGCTAGAAGAACATTCTGGAACAGGAAAAGCTATGCACAAAGCCCTAAGGTTATCAGCATGGCCAGAGTATGGGAAGTGAAGGAGGGAGAGGAGAGAAGGCAGGAGACAGATCATTTGTGGTCTTAGAGGTGTGTGATTTTGTCTTAAGTGTGAGGGAAGCCATTGTGAACAGGCACGTGGCTTCATTTCTGGTTATAAGACTGACCTGGTTGCTATGTGGAGGGTGAACCGTAGGGGGCAGGAAGGGAGGCTGGGAGACCAGCAGAAGGTGGGAGTCTAGGCCAGACATACTGGCAGCTTGGACCAGGGTGGTACAGCGAAGGTGGAGGCAAGTGGACTGGACATGGGTTTGGGGGCAGAATCAACAAGACTTGGTATGTACAGTGGATGTGAGAGGCTGAGGGAAAGGAAGAGCCAAGGATGGTTTTTGTCCTGAGCACCTGAATATTCCAATGATGCTGACACGGGGATGATCCGTGGGCAGAGCAGGTTTGAGGCAGGACGGGAGTTCAGTCTGGGGCACAGCAGACGTGAGGTGCTCATAAGATGGTGAGTGAAGACATCGAGCAGGCCGCCAGACGTGCGGGCCTTGAGTGTGACCGGTGATGCACAGACCTCCGAGGCATGGGCGTGTGGCTCCTCTGTGAAGCCATGGGGCTGGACAGCACTGCCCACTGTGAGAAGAGAAGCAAGCCCAGGAACCCAGCATTTGGAGGGCAGGCGGAGGATGGGGACCCGGCAAGGAGCAGCCTAAAGTTGGGAGGGAAAGAAGGAGAGTGCAGAGTTGGGACACTGGGTGCCAGCATGGAAAAAGTGATGGGACTTCATAAAGAAGGGCTGGGAACTCAAGCAAGGTGAGGGCTGGAATTGTCCATCGGACTTGGCAATGCATCACAGGTGCCGGATCAGCGTGAATAGAAAGAGAGGAAGTAGAGGCACCGCTGTGGAAGAACTTGAATCTGAAAGGGGGCAGAAAACGAGATGCAGCCAGAAGGAGTGTGTGATTGAAGAAGAACTTTTTTTTAAAAACAGGGTCTCATTCTGTCACCCAGGCTGAAGTTCAGAGGCACAATCATAACTCACTGCAGCCTCAACCTCCCAGGCTCAATTGATCCTCTGACCTCAGTCTCCTGCGTAGCTGGGACAACAGGCACACCCCACTATGCCTAGCTATTTTTTGTAGAGATTGTGTTTTGCCATGTTGCCCAGGCTGGTCTCAGGCTCAAGTAATCTCTCTGCCTTTGCCAAAGCGCTGGGATTACTGATGTGAGTTACTGTGCCTGGCCAGGAAAAAATTTTCATAAAAGACATATTAAATCTGCAGTTTTCCAACATTAAGATTCCTAAGAATCACTTGGGGAATGTGTTGAAATGCATATTCCCAGGACACAACCCTAGAGAGTCTGGTACACTGAATTAAGAGAGGCTGTAGGGCTGGCCACGGTGGCTCACGCCTGTAATTCCAGCACTTTGGGAGGCCGAAGCAGGTGGATCACCTGAGGTCCAGAGTTTGAAACCAGTCTGGTCAACATGGTGAAAACCCGTCTCTACTAAAAATACTAAAATTAGCCGGGCATGGTGGCACATGCCTATAATCCCAGCTACTCAGGAGGCTGAGGCAGGAGAATCGCTTGAACCCAGGAAGTGGAGTTTGCAATGAGCTGAGATTGTGCACTCCAGCCTAGCCAACAAGAGTGTAACTCTGTCTCAAAAAAAAAAAAAAACAACAACACAAAAACAGAGTGACCCCAGGAATCTGCATCTTAAGCAGCTGTCTACTGATGGTTATGACCCCTTGGATATTCACCCGCAGACAGGTGTGAATGCTGAGGGGCAGGCTCCAGGAGGGAGAGGCAGGTGAAGCTGGAGGAGCTAGCCCCCAGCAAGTCTCCCTAGAAGACAGAGGGAGGGATTTGGAGCTCCTGAGGATGAAAGGCACATCCTCCCTTGAGACAGGTGGGTATCAGGGAGGGCTTTCTGTCAGAGGACTCCTGTGTTCTCTGTGAAGTATGAGGTGAGCTGGGAGGGAGGCAGGTTTATGAAGAAAGAGGCAAGAGAGCCAACTCACCTTCCTTACAGCAGCCCTGGGGAGAGCCTGGCAGAAGTTATTGTTTTGAATTTACAGATGAGAAAATTGGCCCAAACTGGCTAGTTTATTTGGTCACTGGCACCTAGTTGGTGAGTGATGGAGCTGAGCCCAGTCTTGTCATTCATACATCTATCTGGTGAACATTTCTTAAGGGCTGACTGTGCACAGGCCAGGGGTATGCAGGGATGCCTTCAAGGACTTCACAGCCTAGCGAAGCCCATGGTTCTCCCCTGTGAAGCTCAGTTTAAGGGAAAACTTGGAATTTGTGATTCTGTGGCAGTTAGGCCCTGGATGAAGCTGTGGGCATGGGTGGCATGGCCTGGTATGAAAGGAGAGGCGGGCCTGGGAGTGAGCCCTGGGGGATGGCGGCATTTGGACATCAGGAGAAGGGGAGCTTGGTAAGGAGACAAAAGGGGCAGCTTAAGAGGTGGGAGAAGACCCAGGATGGTGCAGCTTCTCAGAGCTCTGGAGAGTGTAGGAAGCCTGGGTCTCTTGAGCAGCACAGAAGACAGGGCTGGGACCTCCTCAGCCCTCCCTCCAAGACACATCAATGCCAGCAAAGGACCCACATCCCTGGCGGCTGCCCTGTTTCCTTTGCCACACTACAGCTAGATGATTTTTCTCAAACTCAACTCTTATCATGCCACCGCCCACCTCCCTAACACCCTTTCAGGTGTTTTCCCTTTGCTCTGTGGACAATACTAAAATATCTGGGCTTGGCCCATGAGGCCCTCAAGACCTGCCCTTGCTAACTTCTCTCCACTTAAATCTCTTGTCACGCTCCTCCTTGGTGGCAGTGCTGCAGCCATGACAGCTTTCTCTTAGTCTGTGGACTTTTCCTGCACTTTGTTGCCTTGGGACGTTTGCACATTCAGCTCTTGCAGGCTGGACAGCTCTCTCCAATCCCATCTCTTTCTTGCTCATCTTTTTTGTTTGTTTTTTTGAGACGGAGTTTCACTCTTGTTACCCAGGCTGGAGTGCAATGGTGCGCTCTTGGCTCACTGCAACCTCTGCCTCCTGGGTTCAGGCAATTCTCCTGCCTCAGCCTCCCGAGTAGCTGGGATTACAGGCACGCACCACCATGCCCAGCTACATATATATATATATATTTTTAGTAGAGACGGAGTTTCACCATGTTGACCGGGATGGTCTCGATCTCTTGACCTCCTGATCCACCTGCCTCGGCCTCCCAAAGTGCTGGGATTACAGGCTTGAGCCACCGCGCCCGGCCTCTTGCTCATCTTTTAGCTGATTCCTTGGGGAAATTCTCCCTGGACCTGTTTGGTTCCCCTTGTTGCACACCATCGGATGGCCCAGTACTTTTTCAAAGGACTCACTGCACTTGTAAGAATGTGTTTAGTCCCTGCTGGACTCAATGTCCAACTCAGCCAGGAACCACCTCTCTCTTGTTCATTCCGTGATTCCCAGGTAATTACCTGGCACATAAACATGTGTTGAATGGGTCTGTGAATGAACGACATATCTCATAACCTTAGGACTCGATCTGCTGCAAACGGGAGAGGGGAGGGAGGAAACAAAAGGGAAAAAGAAGACAGATGTGAGAAAGGCCAAGGGAAATTTGGCAGACAAGTTGGAGACATGGGGCCAATGGTCATGCTCATGAAAGGGTGCCCTGATCTCCTTCCAGGCCTGCGTCCGAACTTTCTATGAGACACCTGTCCAGTTGCTGGAGAAGGTCAGGAATGTCTTTAATGAAATAAAGAATCTCCTTGACGAGGACTGGAGTATTTTCAGCAAGAACTGCAATGACACCTTTGCTGAATGCTTCAGCAAAGGTAAGCATGGAAGGCGCCGGCAAGTGTGTGGGATGGTGCATATGGGACGGGGACTGGGAGGCGAGATGTGAAGTTGGGGGGGGACCCCTGGGGAGGCAGCCTGGCTTCTACTCGTGTCCCTGTGTGCATGAACGTGCTTGTTCCGTGTACATGTGTGACTTCATGTACCTCTGGTTCTGGGCACATGTCTTTTCTGGCATGTGTGTGCATGTACACCTATAATATGTCTGCACGTGGTGGTGTCAAGAAGGAGCATGCTGGTGCCTTGAGATTAGGGAGTGGAAATGGGAGCCTGTTTTGGGAGCCCTGTAGGTATGGAAGCTTTCCCCACTGGTTCTGCAGGCTGGCTGAACGTGTGGGGGGTTCTGTGGAGACAGCTGACGCCCATCTGGGAGTCAGGGCCCTTGCACCAGGAGCTCTGCTGAGAATCACCAGGACACCCTTGCTCCAGAAGTCCCCAGGATGCCTTGGGCGTTCCCTCAAGGGACAAGGCTGGATTTGAAGTCTGAGCATCATTCGAACTCCCAGGGCTGGCTCAGCTGCATACATGTGTACACTGCGTGTCCTCGTCTCTGCGTCCCACACCACATGTGCCCTCCTACCTTCAACCTTGCTTCTCAAGGCCGGGTCTAGGGCCCTGCAACCTGCCAGTGGCCAAGTCCAGTCTCGTTGCTTCAATCCCAAGGCCTCAAGCCTTGGCTGCGTTCTAGCCCCAGCCCGTTCCTGCCTGTGGCTGTGGCTGTGTGGCTCCTGGCTGTGCATGACACCAGTGTCTTTGGGGCTTGAGGTTGTCTTGTGTTGGTCTGGAAGGCAACTGTTCAACTTCCTGGCCGGGCTGCTGCTCACCCCTAGCTTGGCCTGTGGCTGGCGGGAACCCTGGGGTGGTCTGTTCTCTTGTCTTCCTTCTCTCCCACCCCCAGTGTGTGCATCTCAACCCTGCTCTTTGTCTGTGCCCATGAGATCCTGCATACGGCACCTTCCCTGTGTCATGAGCACCCACTCTAGTCCCATCCTCTTCTCAGCCCAAGGGCTGAGCTAGGAGATGGGGCTCCCCAGACTCATATCCCCCTATTGCCCGCCTCTGGGAAAGCTGTGCTGGATGCTAGTGACTATCTTCTCCCCATCTTTCTCTCTCCCTCTCTCTATGGTTCTTTCAGATGTGGTGACCGAGCCTGATTGCAACTGCCCCAAAGCCATCCCTAGCAGTGACCCGGCCTCTGTCTCCCCTCATCAGCCCCTCGCCCCCTCTACGGCCCCTATGGCTGGCTTGACCTGGGATGACTCTGAGGGCAGCTCCCACTTGCCTGGCGAGCAGCCCCTGCACACAGTGGACCCAGACAGTGCCAAGGAGCGACCACCCAGGAACACCTGCCAGAGCCTTGAGCCACCAGAGACCCCAGTTGTCAAGGACGAGACCATCAGTGGCTCACCACAGCCTGACCCCTCTGTCAGGGCCTTCAATCCTGGGATGGAGGATATTCTTGACTCTGCATTGGGTACTAACTGGGCCTCAGAAGAAGCCTCTGGAGAGGCCAGTGAGAGTCCCGTCCCCCAAGGGACAGAGCTTTCCCCCTCCAGGCCAGGAGGGGGCAGCATGCAGGCAGAGCCCTCCAGACCCAGCAACTTCTCAGCATCTTCTCCACTCCCTGCATCAGCAAACGGCCAACAGCTGGCAGACATAACTGGTACCGCCTTGCCCAGAGTGGACCCCATCAGGCCCACTGACCAGGACTGGAGTCACACCCCCCAGAAGACAGACGGTCCATCTTCCCTGCTCAGAGACCCCCCGGAGCCAGACTCTCCCAGGATTTCATCACCACACCCCCAAGGCTCGAGCAACCCCTCCACCCTCTCTGCTCAGCCACGGCTTTCCAGAAAACATCCCTGGGGCAGTGTGCTGTCCCTTAAGGGGCTGGAGAGCAGGAGGAGCACCAGGGATCGGAGGAGCCCGGCAGAGCTGGAAGGAGGACCAGCAAGTGACAGGGCAGCCAGGCCCCTGGCCCGTTTTAACTCCGTTCCTTTGACTGACACAGGCCATGAGAGGCAGCCCGAGGGATCTTCCAGCCTGCAGCTCCTGAAGTCTGTCTTCAGCCCGCTGGTGCCCAGTGTCACCTTGGTCTTGCTGGCTGTCGGTGGCCTCTTGTTCTACAGACGGAGGCGGCGGGTGAGCAGATCTCCATAAGGAAGAAGAGGCAGTCCCTTAGGGCAGGGGCAGAGCCTGGTGGGGGTGCTGGTCGGGGGACAGCTCGGGTGTGGCCCAGGCTCTTCAGATGCAGAGAGATAGGGGCTGGCTCAGCAGAGAGGATGAGAGGTGGGAACGGAGGGCTGCTTTGAGAACTGGGAAGGCTAAGCTATAAGGTCAACAGGAAGGGCCTGGAGCAGCAGGGAGTGGGAGAGAATATTCTTGGGCTGACAGCAGGATAACAACCAGACAGTCAGGGAGCTGGAGGAGGAGAGCAATGCTATGTGAATGTGTCAGGTTGGGCCCACAGTGGGAGTTCTGCAGAGCCTGGAGCAGGAGGACCCAGAGGAAACAGCCTGCAAGGGCGTGGGGAGAGGAGAGGGGGCACCATCAGCAGAGAGACCTCACAAATCTCCCTCGGGCCTCTGACTGATCCCCACTTTCAGGTAGCTGGGAGGACTCTTGCAACTCTCTCATTAATACCTGGGGCAGCCCTTAATGGGGATGGGGCCACCCCCATCTCCATCCTTCCCCAACTCCTCAGTGAGATGCTCTTTGCTGTCCTCAGAGCCGTCTAGAGCCTCAGAGAGTGGATTCTCCCTTGGAGCAGCCAGAGGGCAGGTGAGAGCTTGCAGTGGGGCTCTGGGAGGCAGTGGGGACCTGGCTTGGGATCTGTTTCCCCTCTTGGTGGTGGTGGGGCTCTCCCACTGGCTCTGAGGAAACAGAGCTATGGAACAGGATGCGGGTAGAGAAGAAGGGCTCCCTCCTTTCCCAGATACCTGGGCTTTTTCCTGATTTCTCCTTAGAGTTAGGCAGTTCTGGGTCTTTTCAACCTGAGAGGGCCTAGAGCATGTGTGGGGCTTAGGGGGAAACTACAGGGTCCCGGGTCCCCTTACTCCCCGGCTTCTGCTGATGTCTAATGCCAGACCTGTGCTCTGCCTGCAGCCCCCTGACTCAGGATGGAGACAGACAGGTGGAGCTGCCAGTGTAGAGGGAATTCTAAGGTAAGATTCTGATTTTGATCTCCACTCTTAAAACTTAGCTATACCCTTTTCCAGTCACCCTCACCAGTTTGTGACATCAATTCCCCGGAGGCCCCCACACTGACTCCCTTTCCCCTGGGCGATCCTGTTCCCTTTCCAGCTATGTCCTCAGCTATTCCTCTGCCCCTCCATTCCATCCACCCCACTGAGGCCAGAGACTCTACCTCTGCACTGGGCTTCTGGTGTTGCTGCCACTTTTAACCCCAGAGCAACCACACCCCCCTTCTTCAAATGTAGCTTTTATGAGGTTTTTACCCTCCTGGGGAATCTTTAGTAGCTCTGCGTGGCAGCCACTGCCAGCCCTATGTTCTCAGCTTGGCTGCCAAGCCCCTCTGACAGCAGCGGCTTGGAGATCACTCCCCCATCTGGCCCTCCTCCCAAGCCCAGGTCAGTCCTGCGTCCTTGCCTTTAGGATCATGTTGACATAGAACCTGAATCTTGGAAGGGCTCTCAGGGGTCATTTGGCCCTGGGTTTCACCCCAAAGGGGCTGCCCCTCTCCATGTCCCCGACAGGGAGCCAGCCAGCTGCCTGTCACACACTCCCAGTTCCAGGCCAGCTCCGTGCTAGCCACGGCCCATGCCATCTTCCAGTCAGACTGGGAGAAACACCTTTCTCATTCGAGGCAAAACTGGCTTCCCTGCCTCCTCCACACTGGTCTTCCGTCCTTTCTCATGACAGCCCTCAGATATTTCAAGTCAGGTATCCGTGTCCCCTTTGAGAATTCTCTAAGCTAAGTGTAGCCAAGTCCCTCAAACGTTCCTTATATGATATGGTTTTCAGACCCCCTCACCATCCTGGACACACTCGTTTGTCAATGTCCCTCTGAAAATGTGGCGCCCAGCCCTGGACACAGTACTCCAGCTGTTGTCTGAGCAGCTCAGAGTACAGTGGGACTCTTACCTTCCTTGCTATGGACAGTGTTCTTCTATCTGTGCAGATTAACATTGCGTTAGTTCTTTTCTTAACATCGGCATCATACTGTTGTCATATGATGAGCTTGTAGTCTGTTACAACCCCGAGTTTCATTTCCCATAAACCTCTGTCAAGCCAGACCTTCTCTACCCTGTACTTGGGCAACTTAACTTTTTTAACCAAAGTGCAGTTTATTTCACCTTTGTTAAAGCCACCTTGTTGGTTTCTGCCATTACCCGAGCCTATTGAGGCTGTCTGAAATCCTAATTCTGTCATCTTTGTAGCCATCCCAAATGTGGCTCCCGCACATTGATGAGTGCCTGCCATTCTCCTTGCCCATGTTGTTGATGTAGCTGTGACCCTACTGTTCTTCCACCCTGGCCCCCAACCCTAGCTGGCCCACATCTTCCCCCTCCCACCCAAGCCCACAGCCACCCAACAGGAAGCCTTCCTGGCTTCACAACTTTTGACTGCTCCTTTCAGTCATGCCCCTCCTGCCTTTTAGTGTTTGGTTAATAGTATACTAATTTGCACTTATTTGGATGTTGTGTTCATATTTTTTAAATCTTATTTTATGTGTGTATGTACATTCCACATCCCTAAGATGGTAAGCCCCTTGAGGGCAGGGACCATCTTCTTTGTCCATCCTAGGTTCTACTACAGAGAAAGCCTTTCCATATTTGCCAAACATGCAATAAATATGGACTGAGTGCTTCAGGGCTGACTCACAGACTGACCCTGGCCAGCTGTCTCTAACTGACCAGTCTCTAGTTGACCAGTTAACCAGCTAACTGACTGACTCTGACTGACTGGTTGACCAGCTGGCTGCATGATTGACTAACCAACCAACTATCTGGTAACTGCCTAACTGCCCAGCTGTTGCTTGGGGAGCCCATTGACCAACTGACCGGCTGATTGCCTGACTGACTGGTTGGTTGGCCGACTAGCTGGGGTGACCCATTCAAGTTTCCAGTCACAACCTTTACCAACTGCAAGCCAGTGCCATAGGGCTATCCCATGTGTGGAGTGACAGGTCTGGGCCCCTTCTAGAGAGACAGGGAATTTGGCAAATGCTCAAAATCAGGGAACCTATTTAGACAAGAGCCAGCGGTAACAACATATCTGGAATCCTGGGGTCTGCCTTGTCAGTGCGGTGGGCTAAGATGCGTGAGTGGGTCAGCTGGGGCACTGGAAAGACTGTGAAATGACCCAGGCCTCCTCAGAACCGGTGGCTGGTGGCTCAGTGCCACACTACCCTCCCCACTGGTCGCCATCCCCCCAGACCCCCCGCCATAGTCTTGGCTCTCTGTCCCATCCCTCTACACACCCATCCTCCTTTCCCCACTTGCTTATTCTCGGGCCTGACCCAAGTTTTCCTCTTCTTCTCCTCAATATTTCACTTGGAGAGGGAACCCAGGGCAGGGGCTACATCCAGACCCCACTTGGCCCAGCAGGTCCAGCCCTGAGGTGGTCTCCAGGCCAGGCACCAGTGGTCTTGGAGAGATTGAGTGCCAGCCCCTAGACTGCTGCCCTGATGAGAGAAGTGAGAGAGGGAAGCATAGAGGCAGAGACTGAGATAGGGACTTGGAGCCACAGAAAATGCAGACAGCAGCCCCTCATCCCTAAGCAGCTGGGAGATGGGACAGTAGGCTGGAACTAACCCACTGGGTCCTTCTCTCCTCCTGGGCCTTAGCAGGGCCTGTATCCTGACTGTACCCAGAATGGCTCATGTCCAGTTTATGGCTCCCCTTCTTTCCCTCCAGAGCATGGGAATGGGCAGAGAGCCAGGGGCTGTGGTTCCATCTTTCCTCCTTACCCAGTATGGCCTATGGATGTTGGGAGGGAGGCTCCACACAAGGTCCAAAGTCAAAAACTGTTGGATGGGATCCAGGGGATTTCTGCTCTGGGAACAAAGCGTCCTGAGGATGCTGGGCAAGAGGACAAGGATGGGTGTAGAGGGGGAGAGGACAAGGCCCCGACTCCCATGGGTGATGCAGGAGGCAAAGCCCTCGGCCCATCCAGGAGGGGCTGGGTTGCTTAGGGGTCAGCATGCCAAACAGCATTGTGGGAATTTCCTTGTCCCGGCACTGTCTCCAGACTTTTCCTCTCTGGCCCTGTTCTTCCTCTTCAACTAGCTCCGCCCTGTGGTCTTGGACATCTTCTGTGATGCTCCTCTCTGACGAACAGTGTGGAGATGGGACAGTAGGCTGGAACTAACCCACCGGGTCCTTCTCTCCTCCTGGGCGTGGAGGTAGAAATGAAAGATCTTCTTCGCTAGTGTTAGCAGGAATCACCCCTTGCTCACTGGACCAAGGCCAATGAGATGACTCTGCCTGAGGAGGGTCCAAGTGCCCCATCCCTCCTTGTCACAGCTCTCTTCTTGAGCAGTAACCCTCTTCCCAGCCCTGCCCAGACCTCTCTCGGGGCTCCGTTATCTTCCGCTGGGACCCCTGGTTCCCCAGGAGGAGGTAGGAGGTGAGGCCAGTCTGGCCAGAGGCCTGGGCTGGTGCCAGAGAAAGCTGCCTGGTCTCTCTGTGGCGTCTGGAAAGGCCAGGGAAGGGAGGAAAGGAAGTCCCGCCTGCAGCACTGCCAGGAGCCCACAGGAATGCCACACCTCCCAACCCATGTCCTCAGTGACCCTCCCCGCACTCCCACTCTGCTGACTAGCCTTTCTTTCTCTCCCACAGCTGGACACACAGGACAGTCTCTCCATGGGAGGAGATATTGCGGGGCGTCTACCACCACCCCTCCCCGGCCATCCTCCTGGAATGTGGCCTGGCCTCCATCAGAGCTCCTGCCTGCCAGGACTGGACCAGAGCGGCCAGGCCGGGGCCCCTCTGCCTCAACCCACAGACCCTTGACTGAGTGAGAGAGGCCAGAGGGTTCTCCCCATGCTGCCACTATTTATTGTGGGCCCTGGAGGCTCCCATGGGCTTGAGCTGGCAGGTCCAGCTCAGGACCCTCTTCTCTCAGGGGTTGCACCCTCCTCTCACTCCCCTCTAGGCCAGCACCTGGGCCAGGGACCCACCAGCCTGTGGCTTGTGGGACAGCATGGTGGACGCTGAGGAGTGGAAGAACCCTGCACCCAGAGGGCCCGCCTAGTGCCATGGGATCCCAGCCTGGACAGGCAGGAACCTGTCTCCAGAGAGAGGATTCCGAAGTTTTTGGGGCGGGACGCGTAGGCCTGATTTCCCGTAAAGGTGTGCAGCCTGCGAGACGGGAAGAGGAGGCCCCTGGACCTGCTGGTCTGCACTGACAGCCTGAGGGGTCTACACCCTCAGCTCACCTAAGTGCCCCGTATTGGTTGTCAGGCACAGAGGGGAGGCCAGCCCTGCCCTCAGGACCTGCCTGACCTGCCGAAGATGCCAAGAGGGGGATCAAGCCCTGGCCTCTGCGTCTCCTCCCTCCAGCACCTGCCAGAGCTTCTCTGGGAGGCCAAGCAGAGGCTCCCCTCATGAAGGAAGCCATTGCACTGTGAACACTGAACCTGCCTGCTGAAGCCTGCCCCCGTCTATCCATGAGCCAGCATCCATCCATCCATCCATCCTCCACTCCCCAGCCTCTTCCCAGTCTCCGGCACTGGGCTGGTCTCACCAGTCGACTGGGGGAGCCCCTCCGCCCTGACCTTCTCCTGACCTGGCCTTTTACTCCCCGGGGTGGAGTGGGGTGGGACAGCCGCCTGGGCTGCCAGCCAGAGCCGGTCTTTAGGCTGCGTTGTTTGCCCAGGTTTCTGCATCTTGCACTTTGACATTCCCAAGAGGGAAGGGACTAGTGGGAGAGAGCCAGGGAGGGGAGGGCACCGACAGAGAGGCTGCAGGGTGAGTGCTGACTGAAGATGGTCTTTGAAATATAGGTGTACCCCTGAGGCTGGGGGAGGGTCTGCACTACCAGCCCAGGGTCCTTTCCTGCTGCCGACAGGAGCCTGGGGCCAAGCAGGTGGTCCCTGTCAGGAGCCCTGGGCTGGGCTGCATCCTGGCCCTACCTGCATGGCACCCAGCTCCCATCCTCTTCTCACCCTTCTTGCTTCCTGACCTCGGTGGGCAGTAATGACCTCCAGCCCTCATCCAGCCCCTCTACCATCACCTCTAACTTGGAAAGCCAGGGTGGGAGAGGAACCAGGAGATCCAGGCCTCAGCTTCCAGTGCTTG
The DNA here is from genome assembly GCF_049354715.1 of Callithrix jacchus. Classification (NCBI taxonomy): domain Eukaryota; kingdom Metazoa; phylum Chordata; class Mammalia; order Primates; family Cebidae; genus Callithrix; species Callithrix jacchus. The sequence continues at coordinate 147,783,531 of NC_133508.1, forward strand.
GAGGGCCTCCACTTTGTGGCCAGCCCATGGTGGTGGCTCTGAAATCCAGCCAACGGGTGACAGGGCTGCCAGTTGCCCCTTGGTTCCTTCGTACTGCTGTGTGCCTTCTCTCCTGCTGCCCTGGGCCCTCCACTGAGAGACCCTGCCCTACCTGGGCATGCCGCCGGGCCCATGACCTTCCCTTCCTGCCCAGGAAAGTGAGGGTCTTCTGGCCCCACCTCCCCTGCCCTGATGCTGACAACTGAGGGAAGGCAGTGAACTTGAACATGGGGCTTCTCGTCACAGCCTCTGTATTTGATGCTAGAAAACACATATTTTTAAATGGAAGAAAAAAACAAAAGGCACTCCTCCCTCATCCCTCTACCTTAAACATATAATATTTTAAAGGCCAAAAAAGCATCCAACCCATTGCAGAAGCTCTTTGTTTGCTCTTGGTGGCATTAGAGAACGGGGAGCCCCAGAGTTCCCCAGGCTACCTGCTCAGGAACCCCTTCTGTTCTCTGAGAAGCCAAGAGGGGACATTGGCTCACGTACTGTGAGATTTTGTTTTTATACTTGGAAGTGGTGAATTATTTTATATAAAGTCATTTAAATATCTATTTAAAAAAATAAAAAGCTGCTTATATATTTAATAATAAAAGAAGTGCACAAGCTGCCATGTGAGTCATTGGAAAAGTTGTTTTGGGGTGTGGGTGGCAAAAATCAGGGTGGGTAGGCAGCAGTTGCTGGATGAACCCCAGCTCAGAGACTTACTCCACGGTACACAGGGGAGGAGGAGGATTATCTCCAAGTTTCAGTCTTGTTACCAAAACCTCCTGCATATCTGCTCCCAGGAAAACGGGCAGAAAGTGGCCAAACCTCAGGCCTGGTCGCCAGCCCCCTGCTCTAGCCCAGCCTAGCCCAGCCTGGGCAAATGGCTGGTTGGGCTCTGTCCAAGGGACCCCGGGTCCTGTGAGGATGAGGGTCCTTGAGTGCTGAGCCCTGCTGGCCAGGGCAGAGGGAGCTGGCTAGGTCCTTGCAGGCTCTGAGATGAATGAGTCCTGTCTCCAGGCTGGGAAGTGAATGTGGCTAGCGGGGCTCTCCCCTGCTAGCCAGGAGTCTGTGTGAGGGCCCTCATTAGGGCTCGACCTTCCTACTGGAGCTGGAGAGGAGACTGAGGATGTGGCTTTCCACGGGGAGAGGGGTGTTAGGACCGGCCAGAGCAGTTGAAGGCCCAAACACACATCCCGGGCAAAGCTATGACAAGCGGGGCCTCCCCATCCCTGAGGGTGTGGTGGACAGCTTCAGATCAGTGGTTCCCAAAACCAGCTTACCAGAGCATCACCTGGGTTATTTGAAAAAAAAATACTGATCCCTAAGCCCCATCCTAGATCAACAAAATCAGACCTTAGGAGTGAGGTTCAGGCAGCAGGCATCAGAACTTTATTATTTTTTTATTTTTGAGACAGAATCTTTGTCACCAGGCTGGAGTGCAGTGGCATGATCTCAGCTCACTGGAACCTCCACCTCCCAGGTTCAAGTGATTCCCTGCCTCAGCCTCCTGAGTAACTGGGACTATAGGCACATGCCACCATGCCCTGCTAACTTTTTTGTTTTTTAGTAGAGATGGGGTTTCATCTCTACTAGGATGGTCTGAATCTCTTGACCTCATGATCAGCCTGCCTCAGACTCCCAAAGTGTTGAGATTACAGCCATGAGCCACCACACCCAACCCAGAACTTTTAAAAGACATCTCAAGTGATTCCAACGTGATCCAGTGTAAGAAGTATCTATAACTGCACTGTCAGGTAGGGCAGCTATTTAAGTTTAAATTAATTAGAATGAAGCAAAAGTAAACATTCAGTTCCTTAGCTATACTATCCACATTTCAAGGCCTCAGTAACTACATGTGGCTCCCGTGCTAGACGGCACAGAAATACAACATTTGCATCACTCCAGAAATGCTACTGGACAGCGCTGTCCCAAAGATTAGGTCCCTGGACTTAGGAACCAAGGTTACAGGGCCAAGATTGGCACCAAGGAAATCTGGTCAGGGCTAAGTGTTCAGGTGTCTCAGTCACCCCTTTCTGTGGCCTCACCCCTGCCACCCTGTCCCTTGTCATATCCCTTAAGATGGCTCTTCCCTTTCTATCAAAGGAGCCCAGAAAAGATTTTTGAAGAAACTTACATTTTATCCTTCAAGGCCCAACTAAAAAAAGTCCTCCTCTGAGAAGCCTTCCTAGACTGATTTGAGCTCCTGAGGCCTCCCCAGGTTCAATTCCTTCGTCCCCTGTGCTCCTACAGATTTGGAATTTGGGGCCTGTGTGTCTGTCTGTCCCATCAGCCCATGGTCAGTGGCAGACACTGCTACATCCCTCCTTTTATTCAAGGGGGATGTGCACCTAGTGCGCTCGTGCCTAAGAGTATCTGGCACACAGTAGGGCTCGGTAATTGTGTGCCAAAGGTTGTTACTGAAATCACGAGCAAAGGCATTGTAATGCAAATCCTGACCAGATGTAATGGGCTCCCTTTTCTAGAGGCCTTACTGGTGTTACCAAATGGAGATTAGTGTCTAAAAAGTACCGTTCAATGAATGGCCAAGCAGAAGGAGCCTCAGCAGAAGAGTCTTCTTGGCTTCTGACCGAGGTGGGGCTAGGTTAGAGCCCTATCTGATCCCTGGGTGTGGTAGATGGAATGTACATTTCAAAGCCTCTAAGCAAGGATTGGTGATGGGGAGAGCAAAAAACCCCTTCCCCTTAGCTGCCCTTCCAGAACCCCCAGAAAGGCCTGAGAATCTCAGCAGGCCCTTCCTGGGCTTCATGTGCTACAGGGGCTGCTTGGGAAGCATCGTACCTAGACAGCAATATTCACTTTGAATTGAGAACCAGAGAACTGGCTGGGCATGGTGGCTCACACCTGTCACCCCAGCACTTTGAGGGGGCTGGAGTGGGAGGATCACTTGAGCGCAGGAGTTTGAGATCAGCGTGGCCAACAAATGAGACCCATTTCTACACACAAATAATTGGCCAGATGCGGTGACACACACCAGTCGTCCCAGCTACGTGGGAGACTGAGGTGGAAGGAGAGCTGGAGCCAGGAGGCTGAGGCTGCAGTCAGCCCTGATCATGCCACTGCATTCCAGCCTGGGAAAGGAAGCGAGACCCTGTCTCTAAAAAAACCAAAAACCAAAAAACAACAGAACGTAGGTTCTTGGCTTGAATCTCTCACTGGTTCTTACTGTTTGGCCTCACGTTTCTCCTCATCTATGGTACTAGTCCAGGTATACCTAGACTGCAGTTCAAGTGAAATGACAAACCCAAAAGCACTTTGTGGGCTCCGAAGTTTGCCCCTGAATAAAGTGTGTACTGAGGCTGTGCCCGCCAGCTGGTCTGACAGTGCCTGAGCCAAACAGATCGCTCCCCTCTGGGCAAGCCTTGGGGGGCCAGCATGCTGCCAGGGCCTGACTGTTCTCAGAGGAAGGTGGCAGAGCTGAGTGCTTCCCACAGGGACGAAGAGTTAGAGATCCTGTGGCTCAGGGATTTCTGGCCGACGAGAAGAGCCAGGTAGAATACTGGAGTGGAAAGCGGCCTTGGGTTGCTACGGGTGCCGGTGAGCAGGGTCAGGAACTCCGGCTTGGACTGTATAATCAGAGGCCACAGCCAAACCCCAAACCACTATCCGGCCAGAGACAGGAAAGTGAATCAGAGGCGACCAGGAAGAAGCCTGAGGTTAACCTCGTGCAGACTGTGGCCCGTGGCACGGAAGGGGTTGGTGGGAGGACTAGATGTGGGTCCTGGGTGAGTGTCCAAAGACCCCTTGAATAAGGCACTAAAGTCATTTGGTAAGGGCAGTGACCAGGCAGCCCTGAAGAAAAAAGGCCACATTTCCCGGTGAGTGCATGTCCCCTGTGCCAGTGAAGGCCTCCTCTGCCAGAGCAGCACTTTCGTTTGCTGGTTTCCCTCTTCAGGCTCTAGGAGGAGTAGCAGGGTGACCAGCTTCTGCTCCTGAATGCTGGGACTGCTGAGGGAGCAAGGGGGACCACACCAGCTTGGAAAGCCCCATGGTGAAGCGGCTGCACCACAGGAAAGCCCACAGGTCGACCCCTATGGCACCATCTAGAGTCCACACTGACTCAGCTCACCGACTGGGCAGCTGAGTCAGAAGTTATGGATTGGGGCAGGGAGAAGGCTGGGTCAGGGAGTTGGCGAGTGATCTCCTGGAGGAGGGCTACTTGGACTCTAACCTCTCTGGTCCACAGGCCCCGCCCCTGCTCTGAGGTCTTGGACACCTTCCCCCAGCCACTCTGCTATTGTGTCCTCTTCATGGGCGTGCATCTAGTGCGGTCTGTGAAGGCAGGAGCCTCATCCTTATTTATTCGTTTCCCCATTGATCGCTACACACTGAGGACAAAATGGTAAATGAAAGAGTCAGTGAAGGAGATGGGTATTAGTAAAACAATCACACAAATAAATATCTAGTGATAAAGTATGAACAGAATTAGGAAGATACCTGATAGGGAAGCTGACCTAGGGATGCTGGACTCTGCAGACCTTCAGGAAGATTAAGACAAAGGAAGTCATATGAGGGTTATAAGCAGTGAGGAATGGTCTGTTTCTCTTCCTTGTCCAGCACTGTCAACAAGATCGAATGGAAGCCTATTTACTATTTACTGGTATGTGTAAGGCACTCTATACAAATGCAGTCTCATTCTAGTCCACATAGCCCTGTAAGCTAGGTACTAATATCCTCATCTATATATGTAGAAACTAAGGCTTAGAGAAACTTAACTCAGCCAAGACCACAGCTTCTGGCAAGTAGCAATGCCTGCATTTGAAGCCAGATCTGGCTGTTTTCAAATACAACATCATAACATCACACTCCAGCAGACATTTCACAAATGCTTCTTGCACAAGTGGATAGCTTGTACCAGTTTGGTGGGCTTTGAGTGTCCCCAGGGCCTTAGAATTCTCCTTCTTCTTCCCTTCAAAAGAATTGTGTAGTCTGAAACTGGGCAAAAGGTGCCTATGACAGACTCCTATTTTCTCAGTCTTGCTGCTATGCCTAAATCCAACAGGAAAGAAAGATGAACCTCTCCTGGGTGGTGTGTCCACTGCCTGGGCCTGTGAGAAAGGCCTCTCTTGACGGGCAGTCCCTCCTTCTGGTTTCTCTTGGCTTGAATCCTTTGTGACCCATGTGTTTTCTTCCTGCTCACCCTTTGGGCATATCCCAAGCCCCTGGTTAATTATTGGCCAAGGTGACATCTGAGCATTGATCTCTCCAGCTGGCAGCAGGCTTTGGCATCATTCGTTTTCTTTTCCTTTTTTTTGAGATGGAATCTCACTCGTCCCAGGCTGGAGAGCAGTGGCATGATCTTGGCTCACTGTAAATTCTGCCTCCTGGGTTTAAGCTATTTCCCCCTCAGCCTCCTGAGTAGTTGGGATTACAGGCACGTGCCGCCACATCTGGCTAATTTTTGTATTTTTAGTAGAGACGGGGTTTCACCATGTTGGCCAGGCTGGTCTCGAACTCTCGGCCTCAGGTGATCCACCTGCCTTGGCTTCCCAAAGTGCTGGGATTACAGGTGTGAGCCACTGCACCTGGCTGCATCATTCTTATTTTGCCTGATTATGACTTTCCCAGAAGAAAGGGCTAGAAATTTGCTTTCCCACAGCTAGCCAGATCTCTAGGGGAGGTTGTCCAGGCCTGGGCTGGGGTTGCATGGACAAGGCTGGATCAGGACCACCAAATGTGACATCTGCAGCTCAATATGCTCTAGTGATTCTGGGGAGACAGACCCAAGACTAGGGGCTGAAGAATCTCAGCGGTGGAAGCAGGGTCCTCACGTGGGCTGTGATATAATCCTGGCTGCTTGGGAGGCTGAGGCAGAAGAATCACCTGAACCTGAAGGGCAGAGGTTGCTGTGAGTGCCACTGCACTCCAGCCTGGGGGAAAGAGCAAAACTCCATCTCAAAAAAAGAAAAAAGGATATTTGAAGAAAACTTTCCAAATGTAATGAAAGATATTAATCTACACATCCTAGAAGTGCCATGTACTCTAAAATGGACCAACTCAAAGAGAGACACAGACACATAATAATCAAACTTTCAAAAGACAAAGAGAGACTTTAAAAAACATTTTTAATGTGTATTGGTACATAGTAAGTGTATATATTTATGGGATACATGAGATATTTTGAAACAGGCATACAATGCACAATGATCACATCAGGGTAAATGAGGTATCCATCACCTCAAGCGTTTATCATTTCTTTTTGTTACAAACATTCCAATTATACTCTTTTTGTTATTTTTTATTGTACTATATACATTATATGACTGCAGTCATCCCTTTGTGCTGTCAAATACTAGATCTTATTGATTCTATGTCTAACTACATTTTTGTACCCATCACCCATCCCTGTTCACTCCTGTCCTGACTGCCCTTCACAGCCTCTGGTGGCCATCATCAAAGAGGGATTCTTGAAAGCAGCCAGATAAAACTGACTCATCCAATGTAAACAATGCTTAATAAGGCTCGCAGCTGATTTTTCTTCAGAGACCAGAAAGGCTAGAAGACAGTGAGATGGCATAGGAAAAGCGTTGAAGGGAAAAAAATGTCAACCAAAAATTCTACATCCGGCAAAACTATTCTTCAAAAATGTTGGAGGAATTAAGACATTTCTGGGTAAACAAAAACTAAGAGAGTTAGTCACCAAGCAGATCTAATCTAAAAGAAATACCAACGAGGTCCTTCTGGAGAACTTGAAAATGAAACCCCATCAACTGTTAAACTATACTGAACAATCACAGCCAATAATCATTACCACACACTATTCCCTGCCCCACTCCATTATTTTAAAACAAATCCCACATATGCTTTTTCAAACATAACATTTTCAGTATGAATCTTTAAAAGACGAAGATTTGTTTTTAAAAACATAACTGCAATACTCATTACTAAAAAGCAATAATCTCTTAATGTCATCAAATATCTGAGTTAGTACTTTGATTTCTTTAATTTGTCTCCATTTTTTTAAAGGTTTATTTGAATACGGACCCAATATTCATACATTGCAGTTAGTCAATATGTCTCTTAATGCTTTCTCTCTCTCCTCATCTCTTTCCCTCAGGAGTTTATCTGATGAAAATCTTGTGTATTTGTCCCAGAATCTAAATGTTTCTGATTGCAGCCTCAACGTGTCCCTAACATGTTCCTCTGTCACCTATATTTTCTACAAATTTGGAAGTTCAGTCTAGATGTAATCAGGTTGTGGATCAGTTTTTTTGATAAGAATACTTCATAGGTGCTGCTGTATACTTTGGTCAGAAGGTATCTAGAATCAGTTGTCTCCTTTTGCCCTCATGATATCTTTATCTTTGAACTTGGAAACAGCTTAAATGTGTGATACTAGGAGAACAGTCACATAATGATAGTTCATCATTTACAGTGGGATTTTATGCAATCATTGCTGGTCACAGTTTTTAAAAGAATATTGAGTGATATAGGAAATGCTAATCATCTAATGTTAAGGAATAAATGAGAATAAAAAATACATATGGGGCTGGGCGCAGTGACTCATGGCTGTAATTCCAGCACTTTGGGAGGCCAAGGTGAGCAGATTACTTGAGACCACAAGTTTGAGACCAGCTTGGCCAACATGGCGAAAACCAATCTCTACTAAAAATACAAAAATTAGCCAGGCATGGTGGAGCACATCTGTAATCCCAGCTATTTGGGAGGCTGAGGCATCAGAATCACTTGAACCTGGGAGGTGGAGGCTGCAGTGAGCCAACATCACACCACTGCACTCCAACTTAGGCAACAGAGCAAGACTGTTTAAAAAAAAAAAAAAAGATAGACCATGTATCTGCACATAAAAAACAGACTAAAAGGAACCATTCATTGCAAGGAAAAACAACTGTGTTAATGGAGGCTATTACAAAGGATTGGAATTATGGGTGATTTAATTTCTTTATTCCTTCTACATTTTCCAATTTTGAATAATACATTTATATTACTTTTGTAATCTGAAAAATTATTTTATAAAGCTTGTATTTTTGTAATGAAGTTGTGATTTTTCTGAAGTCATCCACAGCCGGGCCAGGAACTGGTACCAGTCCATAGACTGTTAGGAACCAGGCCGCACAGCAGGAAGTGAGTGGTGGGCCAGCGAGCAAAGCCTCATCTGTATTTACAGCTGTTCCCTATTGCTGGCATTTCCACCTGAGCTCTGTCTCCTGTGGGATCCAGCAGTGGCATTAAATTCTCATGGGAACATGAACCCTATTGCGAATTGCACATGTGAGGGATCTAGGTTGTACACTCCTTATGAAAATCTAATGCCTGATGATCTGTCACTGTCTCCCATCACTTCCAGATGGGACTGTCTAGTTGCAGGAAAACAAGCTCAGGGTTCCCACTCCTTCTACATTATCATGAGTTGTATAATTATTTTATTATATATTACAATTTAATAATAATATAAATAAAATGCACAATAAATGTAATGCACTTGAATCATCCTGAAACCATCCCCCACTCCCTGGATCGTGGAAAAATTGTCTTCCGCGAAACTAGTCCCTGGTGCCAAAAAGGCTGGGGACTGCTGACCCACAGAATGGCAAAACGCTACCTTGAGGCAAGATCTAAACATGCTAAACAGTGTGGCCGTAGAAGAAATTGCTAGTCTGTTGCTGAGTGGTCACTGGCTGTTTGATGACTCTGAGTGTTTATTTTGGTCACAAAAATTAGTCTGCTGGTCACGGGAGCCTGGCAAGGGTGGAGAAGAGTTCATTAGGAAGGCCAGGAAAGAAGATCCTTTGGCTTAGCTCGTCTGGCCGGTAGGTTTGAGTCTTCAGAAAGCCCAGTCTCACTGCCCTGTGCCCTCCATCAAATCATTCACCATGGGACCAAATCACTCACACAGCCACAGAGGCATGATGCCTCCAGCAGCAAAGATCTCTGGGAGGGCTAGACTAGTGTAGCAGCCATGGGAGGTATGCCCAAGCGTCCTTCCACCAGGACAGCAAGGCCAGACTTGAAATTTGACCAGGACAGAGGAAGATACAAGGTTTCCATTTTTGCTTTCAAACTTCTTCTCCTTCCTGGTCTGTGTTAACTTACATCAATACCCTGAACAAAGCAGGCATCAGATACTGATCTGTAAGAAAATAAGATTAGATTTTAGGGTCTCTGAAGCCCCTTTCCAGCTCTAATACTTGAATCTTTCCTGGACTCGTTTCCTCCAAAGTCCATAGACCATTTAAACTCTATGAAGAAGAGACATTTTTTGTTTCCTCATTCATACGTCATAATTTAAATCTACATCCCCGCATATAGACGATCTAAATGCAGCAATGTGTCACATACACAAATCTACTCATCATGCATCTCCACCCTTGAGAGAACACAGATCACGAGGATGACCATTCAGTCAACCAGTCTCTTCTATGGTGTTCATGTCTTCCTTTAAGTGGATGCTTTATTTTAAAACATTTTTTTCCTTTTATAAAGTTACCATGAGCTGATAATAGATAAATAGGAAAATACAGAAAACTATAAATAGGAATATAGAAATCACTCTTGGCTGGGTTTGGAAGCTCATACTTGTAATCCCAGCACTTTGGGAGGCCAAGGCAGATCACCTGAGGTCAGGAGTTGGAGACCAACCTGGCCAACATGGTGAAACCCCATCTCTACTAAAAATATAAAAATAAGCTGGGTGTGAAGGTGCATGCCTATAATCCCAACTACTTCTTGGGAGGCTGAGGCACAGGAATCATTTGAACCCAGGAGGTGGAGGTTGCAGTGAACCAAGATCATGCCACCACACTCCAGCCTGGGCAACAGAGCCAGACTCCGTCTCAAAAAAAAAAAAAATCACTCTTAACCCCACCACTCAGGGATAACTACTGTCAGCATTCTGTTGTATTTCCTTCCAGTATTTTAATAGTATGTTTATATTTTTACATAGTTGATGTCATAATGAATGTATAGTATTATGTTGATTTTTTACATAATGTCATAATCATGAACATTTTTCTATGTCACTACAATTTTTTGTAGACAGCCTTTACCTTCTATGTTCTGTACATTCAAAGTTTCAGACAAGGCCAGGGAAGAAAGAAAGTTTGTGTGCCTCAGGACTGAAAGAGAGATGATAGGCGGTTCTATGGACCATGTATTTTTTGAGACGGAGTCTTGCTCCGTCGCCAGGCGGGAGTGCAGTGGCGCTATCTCAGCTCACTGCATCCTCCGCCTCCTGGGTTCAAGCGATTCTCCTGCCTCAGCCTCCCAAGTAGCTGGGACTGCAGGTGCATGCCACCATGTCCAGCTAATTTTTGCATTTTTGGTAAAGTTGGGGTTTCACCATGTTGGCCAGGATGGTCTCTGTCTCTTGACTTCATGAACCATCCACCTTGGCCTCCCAAAGTGCTGGGATTACAGGTGTGAGCCACCTTGCTAGGCCCTGCGGACCATATTTTCTGAGCCAAAAATTGAGCCACAAGATCTGACCAAAGTGACCTTGGGTAAATAATTTAATCTCTCTGTGACTCAGTTTCCTCATCTGTAAATTGGAGATGATGATAGTATAGTTCTTACCTCTAAACTGTCCTGGAAAATAGCACCATGCAAATTGTTGTTTTTATTATTTGGGGGACACAGGTATTTCAGAAGCTGTTGCTTGGTTGTCAAAATATTTGAATTTCATTGTAATGTAGGGATCGTGGGGTAAGATATTTGAAATCTTAACTGTCCTGGGAACTGTAGAATAAAAGATCTCTCTTACTTATAAGAAAGGGTATGGAGAAGGGAGAGACGCCAAGGGGTGGGAAAAGAGAGAGAGAGAGTCCGTCTAGCAAATTATCAGGAAAGAATATTCAGAGGAGGAAAAATTTTAAATGGGCTTTAGAGTCTTCCTTAAAAGTCATAACTCTTTGAGTTAAGTTCAGATACTGAGGTAGATGAATGTTGTGTGACAGCCCCTCATCACCAGCCTTGAACTCCATTCACAGGGCCTACCCACCACCCAGCACACAGACCGGCAGAGCGAAGGCGCTCAGTTAATGTCTGTGGAGCTAAAAGAACAAAATGAAAGGAGAAGACGAATGCAACTTCCAGACCGATTATTTCCCTTTTTTATTTTTTAACCAGGAACCAAACTCTGAACCAGAATTTTTGTTCTAGTGCAAATATTCTCCACCAATTTTTCAGCACAATGTTATTTGATATGAGGTCCAAGTACAACGTACTTTAAACAGCGTTTGGCTTTTTGACTCACAATGAATATTCATCTCTCCCAGAGACTTTTGTCTTCATCCTTTGCGTGATTTAACAATGAGCAATTTTCCTTTTTTTTTTTTTTTGAGATGGAGTTTCACTCTTGTTGCCCATGCTTGAGTGCAATGCAGTGGTCTTGGCTCACTGCAACCTTCACCTCCTGGGTTCAAGCGATTCTCCTGCCTCAGTCTCCAAAGTAGCTGAGATTACAGGTGCTCACCACCACACCTGGCTAAGTTTTGTATTTTTAGTAGAGACGGGGTTTCACCATGTTGGCCAGGCTGGTCTTGAACTCCTGACCTCGATCCACCCGCCTTGGCCTCCCAAAGTGCTGGGATGGCAGGTGTGAGCCACCGTGCCTGGCCAACAATGAGCAATTTTCTAAACAACAACAACAACAAAACAAAAAACTTCAACAGTAGTTTTTTAAAGGGAAAAACATGAATAAGTTTGAGCTCCTATTTCTGCCTGGTGTTGAAACAGAACTGATGGAGAAAGGAGTACTGACCGGAGCCACACAACCTGGGTTCTCTTCTGGGCACCTTAATGAGGAGCTGGGATGAGGTGGTGGAAGTAGGATTAAGAAGGGCTTATGGAGAAGTTAAGATTTAGCCTTGTGAAGGTGCCAACTTCCACACCACTGTAATCCCTCATCATCCAGAGGTTCAAGTCACCCACAAAGAACGCAGGTAATCCCTTCACAGTCAAGGCCCTATCTACCGTTTAACCATTTAACCTCATGTCCAGCCACTCACATTCATACCTTGTAAATGTTCTTCTTCCTTGCCCTTCCTTGGACTCTTGCTCCCCTTGAGATGCATCTACTTCCTGTCCCACCACAACCTGCTGAAACGTTTTTCCTCTAGAAAGCTGTCCTGATCCTGCTGGCTGAGTTAATCTCTTCTGTGTCATTCCATCTGAATCTCCACTATGCCATTTATGTCTTTCTCATGTGCCTCAAGCTACTTAGGTTCGTGTCTTGTTATTTTATACCTAATTACAATAACACCTTTTATTTCTATAATGCCTTACAGATTACAAAGAAAGCTGGCATATATTTTATCACTTGGTCCTCACATCTGGTGAATCAGCTCTTTCTATGGTTTGCACAGAAGGCCCTAAACCCAGAGGTTAAATCACTGGCCCAAAGTCATGACAACCCAGAGCTTTTATGCCAAGTCTCCCCTGCTCAACTGTAAGTTCCCTGAGGGCAAGAAGCCTGCCTTAATTATTTTCCCATTTCATCAAAACCAACACAGGACCTGATTCAGAGCAGATGCTCAGTAAATGAACATGCCCAGACAATCCCTTTACATCTCCACACCTCACAGTGCTAGGTAAAGATGGTCTTAACGTCCTTCCCACTTCCCTCATGGCGAGAGTCAATAGCACCACTTCTCTGAATTCCCTTCTGACACCTGGATGAGCTGCATATCAACAGGGCAATTAGGATGTCCATTCCATTCTGCGCCTCTTATTTCACTAAACACTAATATATTAGTTTCCTGTTGCCAGTGTAACTCAGTCACTTAAAACAACACAAATTGGCCTGGTGTGGTGGCTCACTCCTGTAATCCTAGTGCTTTGGGAGGCTGAGGAGGGTGGATCACCTGAGGTCAGGAGTTCAAGACCAGCCTGGCCAACATGGCAAAACCCCATCTCTACTAAATAATACAAAAATTAGCTGGGCGAGGTGGCAGGTGCCTGTAATCCCAGCTACTCGGGAGGCTGAGGCAGGAAAATTGCTTGAACACAGGAGGTGGAAGTTGCAGTGAGCTGAGATTGTACCATTACATTCCAGCTTGGGATACAGAGCAAAACTCTGTCTCAGAAAAAAAAAAAAAAAAAAAAAAACACACCCCCACAAATCTGGTCAGGTGTGGTGATTCATGCCTATAATCCCAGCACTCTGGGAGCCAAGGTGGGTGGATCACTTGGGGTCGGCCGTTAGAGAACAGCCCGGCCAACATAGTGGAGCCGAGATGGCACCACTGCACCCCAGCCCGGGTGACAGAGCAAGACCCTGTCACAAAAACAAAACAAAAAACTGCCCACAAATTATTCAACGTATTCTCTTAAAGATCTGGAGGCCAGAAGTCTGAAATCAGTCTCAGTGGGCCAGAGTCAAGGTGTGGGTGGGGCTGGTTCCTTCCAGACTTTCCCAAGGAGAATCTGTTTCCCTGACTTTTTCAGCTTCTAGCGGCTCTCTGCATTCCTTGGGGTGTGCCGGCTTCCTCCGTCTTCAACACCCATCACACCAATGGCAGCTTCTGCCACCACGTCGTCTTCTCTTCTGTGGGCAGATCTCCCTCTGCCTTCCTGTTATAAGGACTCTTCTGATCACATTTAGGGCCCACCTGGGTAAGACGGCATTCCCAGTGTCCAGAGACGAGGACCTGGATCTTTTTGGGAGACATTATTCAGCCCGCCGCAATTATCATTACACCCACAGTTTACCTATTATTTGTATATTTATCTGTATCTCCAGGACTGTGCGCAACTTGAGGACAAAGACTGTACCTTATCGACCTCTCTATTCCCGTCTCCTGACATGACTCCTCAGATACAGTAGGTGCTTAGTAAAAACGATTGTGTGACTAAACAATCCCATCCTTGTGGACTTCTATTGCTTCTGCCTTAGGAAGCATCACAATACAACATTCCAAAGAAGTCTACAGCTAACGTTGTTTAAAAAACCTTACAATAAATGTCAGTCTTCAGCAAAATTATCTCGGGACATAGAGGAGAAGGTTACCCAACACATGGTACAGCAAAGCTTCCTAAAACTGCCCTGAAGACATTTCCTCCCTCCTCCAGACCCCTCCACTTAGTCCCTGCACTTGCCTGTCCATCCGCTGCCTCAGCCAGCCAAAGCCATCACTTTTCCCAGGAAAAATGCACATGCATCATGATTTAATTTTGATACTACCCCCTCTCAACCAATGTGCAGGCAATTAGTTGAGAAGAAGGAAGAAGAAAAAAGCACTATTTCCTTCCTAAATTCTTGGATGTGGAATCTATCACCACACAGTGGGGGCTTTAAGGCACCTGTGGTCTAGTGCCAAGTGATCCCAGTGACCAGTCCTGCCTCACTAGAAGCAGTTCAAGGAGAACTGCCTCTAGCCGGGGCCCTGAGGCTGACTGTGAGAGGGCCTCTGGAGAGGGGAGAAACCTGCCTGGTAGCCCATCTGAGACCTGACGGCTTAGAGCATCCGACCTCCCCATGCCAACCCAGCATCTCCAGTGTAAATGACTAGAAGGCTTTCTTTCTTCCTCCTCCCGGATACTCATGCGGTTCAGTAACTCTTGGTTATAAATTCCTGATGCTCTGACCTGATCCAAGCTTTCCTATTCTCCGAGCTGTGCTCCAAGGCACTTTGCTGCGTGGCAGGATACGCTGAGTGCAAAATAATGACAGGAGCTTGCGGTTAATGAGAGTTCCAGTGTGGGAGCTTTTCCTACTTTGTCGCACCTAAGCTTCACTGCACCCTAACAGGAAGGTGCTGTTGTTAAACTGAGCCTCAGGCATGTAAGTGACTTGCCTGAGGTCACACAGCTAATAAATGGTGGAGTCAGAATTCAAAGCCAGGGCTGGGTGTGGTGGCTCATGCCTGTATTCCTAGCATTTTGGGAGGCTGAGGCAGGAGGATCACCTGAGGTCAGGAATTTGAGACCAGCCTGACCAACATGGAGAAAGCCTATCTCTACTAAAAATACAAAATTAGCTGGGCATAGTGGTGCACACCTGTAATCCCAGCCACTTGGGAGGCTGACCAGGAGAATTCCTTGAACCCAGGTGATGGAGGTTGCAGTCAGCCAAGATCGTGCCACTGCACTTGAACCTGGGTGATGGAGTGAGACTTCATCCCCACACCTCCCAAAAAAAAAATTCAAAGCCAGGCAGACTGGTATGCAGGTAGGTGAAAACATCTCATCTTCCTGTTTATCTGCATTATAAGTTGGACAAATAAATTATAGCTCCTCTTCGTCTTGCCATGTATCATGTTTAGAACGTTCAGGCATCCCGTGGCATTTACAGAAGGCTCGGGTTCACACAAGATTCCCTCACGTTGGATCCTTACTCTGGAATGTTCCCGTCCCAAGGCCTGCCACTCCTACAGCCTTAAAAGGCACTTCCTCCTGGCCCAATGCTCCCTGCCAAGTTCTCTAGTTTCCAGGAACAAGGCTTAAGGCTTCCTTCCTCCCTTGTGGGCACCCAGTTCCTAATGAAGCTGGACTCAGCCTCTGAACCTTTCAGTCCCGCCTGCCTGGGCACCCTCCTCCCTTCCTCTTACTGCAGGACACATGTGTCCGTGAGGCCGAGTTAATAGAGTTTACTTTAAGCCTCAAGCCTCACCAGGGAGTTTCTTAGACTTTTCAGTCTGGCAGGTTGGCAGAACCCTGTGTAAGAGGATTCTTCACCTAGTAAAATAAGTTCTGAGCAGTGCATTGTTCCAAAGATTAGAATTCTGGTCCCAGGGGTGACCTCTCTTGGCTTTATTACAGAAAAATCACACTTCAGCATCTCAGGTGGTAGCACCGCTGTGTTGAGGTTCACATTCTTTCATATCTAAAAAAAAGTCCCCACATTTTCCTTCTTAGTGGTCCAGTGTGTTATTATAAGCAAATTTGCTTAGAATTCCTCTATTATTTGGCATTTGAGTCATTTCCAATTTTTCCCTTTCTTACACAGTATGAAAGAGATTGTTATTTTTGTTTGCTTAATTTGGGGTTATTTATTAACTTCCTTGTAGATAAGTTTCCAAAAGCAGAATAAACAGTTCAAAAGCTATGAGCATTTTTACTGCCTTTGATGCATATCCTTTCATTGTTTAGGAGGTTGCACGGTCTCATATTGTCATCAGCAACATATAAGAACCTGTTTCCCCACAGTTCTGTGGACATGGGATTTATCACTTTTACTAGCTTTTTGCTAGTCTAATAGTTTCAGAATGATACGTTAAAGTTGCTTAAATTGGCTTCTCTTTATTCCTTTCAATACTGTGTATTGAAATACACAATGCTGTGTATTCTATGTGATAATTATTCTTCCTTTTTGGGGGAATAAACTATTCATCTCCTTTGATGATTTCCAGAGTGGAATCCAGATACAAGCTAAGTATTTTTGCACCTGTTCTTTTCTATTTGGGGATAAGCTCTTAATAATTATATTTTTCACATCTTTTATTTCTATAGCTTAGTCTTGTATGTAGCCACCGTAAAGTTCAGAGCAATCTTTATATATTTGGCCAGGTGTGGTGGGTCACGCCTGTAATCCCAGCACTCTGGGAAACTGAGGCTGGCAGATCACTTCAGGTCAGGAGTTCCAGACCAGGCTGGCCAACATGGTGAAATTCCATCTCTATAAAAAAATATGAAAGTTAGCTCCACACAGTGGTGTGTGCCTGTAGTCCCAGCTACTTCTGGGGCTGAGGCAGGAGGATCACTTGAACCCAGGAGGTCAAGGTGGCAGTGAGACAAGATCGTGCCACTGCACTCCAGCCTGAAGGACAAAGTGAGACCCTGTCAAACACACACACACACACACACACGCACACGACACGCACACACACACGCGCGCACACACACAAAACTATATGTTTATATTTCCCTACCTTGTCCGTAATACATTTTTTCATTTCTTCAATAGTCAGACATTTATGATACCTTCAAACATGAGATAGCCATATTGTTTTTTCCCATTTAAAAAAATACTAAGCTTGGTACGGTGGCCCATGCCCATAATCTCAGCTAATCTGAGCCCTTTGGGAGGCCAAGGCGCGGATCGTTTGAGGTCAGGAGTTCAAGACCAGCCTGACCTACATGGTGAAACCCCATCTTTACTAAAAATACAAAAATTAGCTGGGCATGGTGGTGCACATCTGTAATCCCAGCTACTCAGGAGGCTGAGGCAGGATAATCGCTTGAACCCGGGAGGCAGAGGTTGCAGTGAGCCGAGATCATGCCACTTTATTCCACCCTGGGTGACAGAGCTAGAATCCATCTCAA
Source organism: Callithrix jacchus (assembly GCF_049354715.1). Classification (NCBI taxonomy): domain Eukaryota; kingdom Metazoa; phylum Chordata; class Mammalia; order Primates; family Cebidae; genus Callithrix; species Callithrix jacchus. The sequence continues at coordinate 147,800,799 of NC_133508.1, forward strand.
AAACAAAAAAATTAAAAAAATAAAAAACTAGTGTAGGTTTTACTCTAATCCATCTGAAATGTATTATTATTATTATTATTACTTTATTTATTTATTTTTTGAGACAGGGTCTCACTCTGTCACCTAGGCTGAAGTGAAGAGGCACAGTCTTGGCCTCACTGTAGCCTTAACCTCCTGGGCTAAAGTGATCTTCCACCTCAGTCTCCTGAGTAGCTAGGGTTACAGGTGTGTGCCACCACACCTGGCTAATTCTTGTTTTTCGTTTGTTTGTTTGTTTGTTTGTTTTTTAGGGGTTTTTTTTGTAGAAATGGGGTTTTACTATTTTGCCTAGGCTGGTCTCGAACTCCTGAACTCACGCAATCTGCGTGCCTGTGCCTCCCAGATTGCTGGGATTACAGGCTTGAGCCGCTGTACTGGATTATTATTACACATAATGTGATGTATTACTCTAAGATATTAAACTCTCTATTATTCCATTGCTTACACAATTAGCAAGCAGTGAAATCTTTCTGCATTGTTGTGTTGCTTCTGCTTTGTTGTAAATTAAGTTTATAAAATAGAATAGCAGTGACACAGGAATTTCTGTTCTATCTCGTTCATTCAACAAATATGTATTAAGCACCTACTATGTGCCAGGTACTGTTCTAGGTGCCAAGGATACAGATGTTAATGAAACAAACATCCCTGCTCTCATGGCGCTATATCATTCTGGAGGCGGTGGAGACAATTTAAAAAATAGATAAATGGATAAATAAATAATAAACAAGATAGGAACAAGTGATACGGAGCCAGGCATGGGAATGAAAAGTTGAACTTTTCTCTGGGAACCTTAAGGAGGACCTTATTGAGAAGATGCTGTTTTAGCAAAGCCTGAAGGAGGGGAGGGAACAAGCATGCAAATATGTGGGAGAACAAGGGTTCCAGATAGAACCACAAGCATGAAGGAACATCAAATTTTGTGACCTGGAAAGTGCCTAATGCATTCAAGGGCTGGCAAGAGGCCAAGGTGACTGCAGTGGAATGAGTGAGGGACAGAAGAGGAGAGGTGACCAGACATGGAAGGGTGAGAGCAGATTTTGCAGGGCCAGCTCATGCATTGTAAGGACTGCAGTGCTTACCCAGAGGCAGATAAAAAGTCTAGGATGGTTTTGCACTAAGGAAAGGCAGGGGCTGATTTAGCTTCTCCCGGCCACCCTGGCTATGCTGCTGAGAAAGTTCCGATCAATGTACTTTTTGTAATGTATTTTCTAATTCTGCAAAAGCCCTACATTTTTTGTATCTTATTTTCTAAGATTGTTATCTATTTTTCTGCTTGTGTAATTATTTTGTAAGGCCTTAAGCTAGTATTGCATGAAATTTATTAACGTTGAAACACTGTCACATTTATTATATATGTATTTTTCCAATAATGATCTGGTATATCTCTCCACTTGTTCATATCCTCCTTTACTTTTCCAGCTACAGTGTAATAATTTTCTTAGAATAAATCTTGTGGCTTAAAGAAAATCCTCAAGCAAATTTATTTTTGGTTTGTGGTTATGAATGGAATCTTTCTCTCTTTTTATGTTTTTATTACCATGCAGTTATATTGCACTGACAGAAATGTAGTTGTTCTGTACGGGTTTCTTTTGGCTCACATCTTTGCTGAATTCATTTATTATTTATAGGAATTTGGGGGTTGCTATTCTTGGAACATTCAGGTATATAATCATGTCAACAGGAGTAGTATTTTTTTACCCTAATTATTTATTGCCTTTCCCAAACAGCTATTGCCAGCATTTCTAATACCATGTTGAGAAAAATGGACATGGGTGAACCTTCTGTTCCGTTGTCCAGAAAAGCAAGTCTCATGTCTCTCAAATAGGTATGACATTGGTTCTTGGGATTAAGCACATTTTGTTTTCTCATTTGAGTATAAAAAGTTCTGCATCTGATTGCAAAGATTGAATAAGGAATGCATTTAAACTTTACTGATTGTCTTTTCAACAAGTATTAAAAATATAATTTGCTTAAAAATTCTTTCCTTTTTCATTTATGTTTAATTTTCCCTGTTTTCTCCCTTTTGAAAATTAGCTAGTTAATGAAGTGCCAAGGAATCCAAATGCAATCGTATTTTTATTTTTTCCTTTTTGCATGTCTTTATTATTGCATTCTTTGGAACTAAAACTTGACGATTATTAAACATTCATTCTCAACATGTTATTTTTTTTTTTTTTGAGACGGAGGTTTGCTCTTGTTACCCAGGCTGGAGTGCAATGGCGCGATCTCGGCTCACCGCAACCTCCGCCTCCTGGGTTCAGGCAATTCTCCTGCCTCAGCCTCCTGAGTAGCTGGGATTACAGGCATGCACCACCATGCCCGGCTAATTTTTTGTATCTTTAGTAGAGACGGGGTTTCACCATGTTGACCAGGATGGTCTCGATATCTTGACCTCGTGATCCACCCGCCTCGGCCTCCCAAAGTGCTGTTATTCTTTGTATTTGTTACCATGAAATCTCCTTTGCTACCATGTTTTTTATATACTCAGGTGAGAAGTTAGAATACTTCCATCATCTTAGTCTTTAAAAAAAAAAAAAGTCTTCTGGCTTTAGGCTGGGCACAGTAGCTCACATCTGTAATCCCAGCACTTTGAGAGCTGAGGTGGGGTGGATCACCTGAGGCAGGGAGTTGGAAACCAGCCTGACCAACATGGTGAAACCCCGCCTCTACTAAAAATTCAAAAATTAGCCAGGCATGGTGGCAGTCACCTGTTGTTTCAGCTGCTTGGGAGGCTGAGGCAGGAGAATTGCTTGAACCCAGGAGGTGGAGGTTGCAGTGAGCTGAGATTGTGTCACTGCACTCCAGCCTGGCTGACAAAGTGAGACTCTGTCTCGGAAACAGACAAACAAAAAATGATCATAACAGCTTTATTCATGTAGTCCAAATCTGTAAACAATCCAAATGTCCACCAGCAGCTGACTGGATAAACAAAATGCGGTCTACCCATTCAACAGAATGAATGCTATTCAGGAATGAACTACTGATACACAGCAACACTAATGAATCTCGAAATCATTATGCAGAGTGCAGAAGTCAGATACAAAAGAATATATACTGTATGATTCCATTGATATAAAATGCAGACTAATCTCTAAAGACAAAGCAGATCATTGGTTACCTGGGGCCAGGGAGGAGAGAAGAATGGATGGCAAAGGGCACAAGGCATCTTTTGGGGAAGATGTTAATGTTCTGTGTCTTGATTGTGGAGCTGTTTTCAAAAGTGTATGCAATTTTCAAAAGTCACTGCATGGGTAAATTTTAAATGAATGTGGTTTAACTGTGCATAAATTATTCCTCCATGAAGTTGATTAGGAAAAAATAGATAATACATAAGGTACAAAATTCAAAAGGTACAAAAGACGCTAAGTAAGTGCCCAACCTTAGAGGCAACCACTATTACCAGTTTACTATGTATATTTCTGGAGATATTTTTACTTAATATAAATTGCAGGTCCTTACATATCAGTCCATTAAAAAAAAAAAAACCCTCTTTGGCTGGGCGCGGTGGCTCATGCCTGTAATCCCAGCACTTTGGGAGGCTTAGGTGGGCAGATCATGAGGTCAAGAGATTGAAACCATCCGGCCAACATGGTGAAAACCCGTGTCTACTAAAAATAGAAAAATTATCTGGGCGTGGCATGCCTGTAGTCCCAGCTACTCGGGAGGCTGAGGCAGGAGAATTGCTTGAACATGGGAGGTGGAGGTTGCAGTGAGCCGAGGTCACGCCACTGCACTCCAGCCTGTCTCAATAAAAGAAAAGAAAGAAAAGAAAAGACCCTCTTTCTTTTTAAAAGGTGCTCATGGCTGTATCATAATTTGCAGACCAAGTCTCTAGTCAATGGGCCCTAGATTATCTCCGATCTTTTTACAAACAAAAATGAGCATAAAATTGCTGGGCTAAAAAGTATTTTTTTTTTTAGTTTTTAAAGATATTGCTAAATTATCCCCGATAGAAGTTATAGCAATGTATATTTCCACCAGCAATGAGATTATCTATTTTGCATGCTCTTGCTGACACAGCATGTTACAAAATATTCAATTTGATAGGAAAAACGTACATATCATTATAATTTTATTTTGTGTTTTATATTATGAGGGAAATTGAACATCTCACGTCTTTCGAGCCATTTACATTATTATTTGCTTTTATAGTTGCTTTTTTGTAAACTATTTAGATCTGCCTGCTTTTCTATTGGGTGATTGTTCTTTTTCACATTGTTTTGTAGTAGTTCTTTATACGTGGCCTTGGCTCAGATTCCCTGTGAAACAGAGCCTGAAGCAAAGCTCACATGGTAATGCTTTATTGGGGGAGTACAAGCCCAGGGCAGCATGCATGAAGGGAAAGATGGAACGGAGGCCAAACAGGAGAGAAAGCAAATACAACATCATCCATTATCAGGCTGACCACAGCTTCATGAGGACACAGGCAGTTGCTCAGTTGTTCAGTCAAGTTGCTCAGTTGTCGGGAATGAAGGATGGTGGGAACGGGAATGAAGGATGGTGGGAACGGGAATGAGAGGATTTTGTCTGTCTGTTCCCTCCTATCTGCAGCCTCTCGTAGATCCTCTTTTGCTCCACAGGGCATTGCACTTCTAGGTTTCCTCACCTAGCACAGACGATGGGAAAATAGGGTCCTATGTCCCATCTGAAACCAAAAGAGGAGAGCATCCTATCTTCCAGATTTGGGGACCTATGCAACTGTGGCCCCTGCTCAGCCTTCATCCTAGAGTAAGATGAGACAGTAAGTGTTGCTGGGGAGAAAGTAGAGAGGGCAGTGTCCAGGGCACTCTATGGAGCAAGCCACTGAGGCTCTGGAGAGGCAGGTAGTGTGAGCAATTCTGGAGGGAGTAATAGTTATAGACATAGATATAAATATAATAATATACATAACTAGTGTTTTGCTATATTATAATTTTTAGATATCCTCACTCACCTCCATGTTTGTCATTTGACTTTAATCATTTATATAATTTTTTTGACCATGCAGAAATGTTTGATTTTTATGACTGAATTTATCAATGCTTATCAAAGTCTTCAGCCTTTTCCTCCCCCGAGATTATAAAATAACGAACAAGCAAACAAAACCGAAAAAGCTTCTATGTTTTCTTTTTGTGCTTCTGGGATTTCATTTGTCAAAATTTAAATATCGCTGTTCCATCTGGATTTTATTTTGATAGTTTTATTTGTTTCCAAATGGCCACACGTTGTCCCTGATGTAAAAGGCCACCTTTGTCACATATTAAACATACTTATTTTTGAAGACTTCTTATTGAACATGCTTTCAACTAATGGGTCTGAAGTTTGCCAGGTCTAAGAAATGATTTATGGGAAGAAAGTCACAAAACTGTAGCGCTGCACTCTGTCCTGCACTAATATCCACTCTATAGAGGGCAATAGTGGTCAACAACAGACATCATTAATAATTCATTTTGTAATACTATGGCCAAAGTTTCATCTCGTTCATTTCATCAAGATGTTGCCAGTTGTGGACAACGCCCTGATATATTGTGCTTTGAATTAAGGTTTCTTTCCCTGAAGAAAGCTATAAAATATAAATGTACTTTTAGATGTGCTATTTTTACTTGGCGTGGTCTGTGGGATATAATAATATACATAACTATTTATGTTATGTATTTAAAACAAAGTTATTTAAAATGCAAAAAAAAAAAAGTAAGATGGGAATCAATAGGAAAAAGAAAAAACATGTTTAAAAGGAATTGGACCTTTAGAGAAGTAACCACTTATTTGTGCACCCAACCCCGCCCGCCCACTGATTTAACTTGTACATCGTCCTGGCACAAGCGCAAGACAATTTTAAGGTCATTTAATTATTTACAGTCCATCTCTCCTGGCCAGATGGGAGGAAGCCATGCCTACATTTAATCCCAGGGCTTAGCCTGGAGCCTAAAACAGAACAGTTGCTTTAGACACATTTCTGAAATGAATGAAATAAAGTACAGGACAATGAACCAACCCAAGTCCTTTGAAAGCTTTTTCTGATGCCATCATTTCTCTCTCTAACCCCACCTGGACTCTGGGGTCCCACTATGGCCTTTTATCTAATCACTGACTTCTCCACTTACCCACTTATGTGTCTGTCTTCCCCATCAAAGTGAACTCTGAAGATGACTGTCTTAATCATTTTCATAGCACTTGACATACACCAGAAACATTTGTGGAGTGAATAAATGAATGAAGTGCAGTTATGGAGGCAAACGATTAGAAAAGGTCTGAAAGGTTTTAAGGGGAAGCTAGAGTATCTGGTCTTCGCGGCCAAAAAGACGGACTTCTCTTTCCAAAGGAGAAAATGTGGCTAAGTAGAAAGGGCCTGTGCTTTGGAGAGAGAAGGCCTGAGTTCTAATCCCAGCTCTGCCACTTGCTCTGGGCAAGTCACATCTCTGAGCTTCAGTTTCCTGCACAGTAAACTGGAAATGGGATTGGAGATAACGTTTGGAAATTCCCCCACAGACATGGGCGTGTAGCAGGCTATAGCTGCGCTTGGCTATTATTATTATTTACACTTATTGTTATTAAGAGGCGTAGGAGGAATATGAGGAAAGAGAGCCATTAAATTTAGAATTTAGGGCCAGGCGTGGTGGCTCACTCCTGTAATCGCAACACTTTGGGAGGCCGGGGCATGTGGATCACTTGAGGTCAGGAGTTGGAGATCAGCCTGGCCAACATGACGAGACTCCGTCTCTACTAAAAATACAAAAAAAAAAAAATTAGCCAGGCATGGGGGTGAGTGCCTGTAGTTCCAGCTACTTGGGAGGCTGAGGAAGGAGAATCACTTGTACCTGGGAGGTGGAGGTTGCAGTGAGCCGAGATCAAACCACAGCATTCCTGCTTGGGTGACAGTAGACACCATCTCAAAAAAAAAAAAAATATATATATATATATATAGAGAGAGAGAATTTAGGTATCTTTGGGGGAGATAATTTGGGCATGGAATGGAGTGTGGGGGACCTCTAGTCATTGTCATGGTGATAATAATCATCAAATGCTGAGCCTCCACTCCAAACGTGTCATTTCATTAATCCTCACCATAAACCCTAACACCAGTGGTATCACCCCAGTTGTCAAAAGGACGAAACTGAACCTCAGAGAACATTTTTGAATTTCAAGGTCACAAAGCTAGTAAGTGGTTGAGCTGTGTTCGAACCCAAATTCATCTGATTTCAAAGCATGTGCTCCAATTTTAACTTTTATTATTTTCTTCCAAATAATCTGGGAGCTGAGAATATTCTGGGAATAAAACCTAGGTTAGAGACCTGCCAAGAGCCTTGATGGTGAGTTAAGCTGGGCTAAGACACTGAGTAAACTCAGAAATATGTTTGTCATCTCCCTGTGCTTATCGCTCTTGTTGCTAAAGATGTTTTAGCATCTTCAACAACTGAGCTTTGCTGAACCAATGGACTACATTGGGTGTGGGAGCTGGTCCTTGGGGAAAAAGCATCTCTCCCTGCGCCCATATGTTTAGCAGCAGAAAGTTACCAGTGATTTTAAGAAAGCTGCCTTTTAGGAGACTGCCCTAGGCCTGGCTTATCATACGAATACAGAATGTTGGTTTGCATTTCACCAGCCCACATCAGATGTTTGTCCTAGCATACCATACATTCTTAAAGCATGTGGGACAAAGAGATGCACCCTAGGAAGGGCTCTTTCAAAGTTTCGACTGACTATAACCTCTTTTGACCTCTGCTGTAGTGCACAGCTCATCCTAGTCAAAGACTTGTCTTCAGCATCACAAAATTTAGAACCCAATTCTGAATTTGCATGTATTGTTTGCCAGTGTTGTTCAAAACTTCTCACTTCCAGCCAGATGGTCTTAAATGCACTCTGACCGCACAGTTTCAGGCAAGTTACAGGGCGCTTTGTAGGTATTCAATAAATATGCCCTGAATTGAGAAGCTAATTAAACAAGAGGAATTTAGCAATATCACCTCTTGGCATCAGTATTCAGGAGGGGTGGAGGGTTGTACAGCAGGGATGACTTCTTCAAAACCTCTCCGTTTGCAAATATGCCTCCCCCACTGAGAGTCCTGCTGGTAATAAACATAACCTGCCCTGAGTGTCTCCACTGCAGAAGGGACATATAGCACGAATAAAAACTGACTTCCCTCAGAGAGCTTTTCCAAAGAACACCATTTATTTACTGAGAAAATATATACTGAGAAAATGGGAGGAGAAGGGCATTCCGAGGCAAGAGAAGAGTTTGAACAAAGCTGAAGAGGAGGGTAAACCAGGAGTATTTATAGGATACACTGAATAGTGAAATTCAGGTGATTAAATCTGAAAGGTAGGAGGGAACTGATCAAGTAGAGCTTTGAATGCTTGGCAAGGAGTTTGGACTTATTGAAACAGGCAAGAGGGAGCCAAAGAAGACTTTGAGCAAGTGAGGAGCATAATAAAAAATGCTTATTAGGCAAATTAATTCGCCAGCAGTTCCTAAATCGGATTGAGATGAAGAATAGCTATAGAAAGCAACCAGCAATGATTGAGTAGTTACTATGTATCCAGCACCATGCCAAACTCTTTGCATATGTTGCCTCATTTAATGAAAGTCATAGTTAATGCATGTAAGACTCAGTGTCTGGCCCATAGTGCATATCAACCCTCACCATCATCCTGTAAATTGAGTGCTATTATCACAGTTTTATAGACGATGTCTGTATTGGTCTGTTTGCTATTGCTTAGAATACCTGAAACTGGCTAACTTCTAAAGAAGTTTATTTCTTACAGTGACAGAGGCTGAGAAGTCCCAGGCTGAGGGGCTGCATCTGGCAAGTCTTATTCCTGGTGGGGAGTCCCAAGGTAGTGAAGGGCACCCCATGGAGAGAGGCAGAACATGCTAATTAATTAATTAACCATTTAATCCATTAATCCATGAATGGATTAATCCACAAATGAGGGTACTGCTCACATCAAATGTTTGGGGTGTGTGTGTGTGTGTGTGTGTAAAGGGTTTTTATTTTAGAGCCTGTAGTGCTGAGTTCCACCAAGGATTTGGAAGGTTACTCTCAGCAGCAGCCACTTCTGCCAGGACCCCAGTGGCGAGCACCTGGCAGACGGAGCCCTGGTGTTTCCACCTAAGGCGGAGGAATCCAGCTTTTCTGTAGGACTTTTGCAGCAGTTATTCAAAACCCTATGTGAGCCAGCAGTTCCAGTTCAAAGGTTAAGAGGGGAAATAGCACCTAGGTGGCTGGGGTCCTGTGAGTCACCACTCAGGCCATAAGTGCACCCCGGAGGGGAGAGACAAAGCAACCATGGCTGTTCTGTTTTCGGTCACACCCCTCTGGCAAACAGATGGGGGGAAATGGAGAGGAAAAGTTTCAGTGAAATGACTGAGCATGGTGGCTCACACCTGTAATCCCAGGACTTTGGGAGGCCAAGGCAGGCAGATCACCTGAGGCCAGGAGTTCCAGACCAGCCTGGCCAACATAGCGAAATCTCGTTTCTACTAAAAATGCAAAAATCAGCCAGGCATAGTCGCAGGCACCTGTAATCCCAGCTACTTGGGAGGCCGAGGCAGGAGAATCACTTGAACTCAAGAGGTGGAGGTTGCAGTGAGCCAAGAATCGCACCACTGCACTGCAACCTGGGTGACAGAGTGAGATTCTGTCTCAAAACAAACAAACAAACAAACAAAAAAACCAGAAAAAACAAGGTAGGTGAAACGAAGGAGGCAGAGGAGCTGCAGGCAACTATGTGCAGGTTCCCACACACCTGACGGCTCTGCCCTCTAGATCCAATCACCTCTTAAAGGCCCTACCTCTCAATACTGCCACATTGGGAGTTACATTTCAACATGAGTTTTGGAGGGGACCAATATTCAAACTGTAGGACTGTCCAAGTTTCAAAGAGAGTAAGTATTTTATACCAAAGTCGAAGAGCTATATGTGGCAGAGCTAGGATTTAATCTCAGGTTGATCTGACACCAAAGTTGACTCTTAAGGCAAGGAAATATTAGGAAGTAATTTCAAAAGTCCTGACAGTGGTAATGGACTAGGGGAGGACACGGGGAAAAGACAGGAAAACGAAGTACAGATAAGTTATGAATGCATAGCAAACATGACATGGCAATCAATAAACCTTTTGATAGAGAGAATGGTCAAAGCTGATCCAAGGTTTCAAACATGAGTGACCAAGCATGAAAGGTGGCACCAGACTGGAAATCCAGAACATAAGAGGCAAAGTCAGCTAAAGGGATTCTGAACATGTTGAATTTGATGTGTTGATGATAACCATGTGGAGATATCTTGCACACATTTGGAAAAATTTTCTTATGGCTTATACTCTGTTCTTCATGTATAACTCCTCATTCTTTAATTAAAAAAAAATAAGAACAACTGAAAAATCAACAACTCTTCTTAGATCCTTCAGAGAAGTGAGGTCATGGGACGAATCACTGCCTCTAACATTAGAGAGACAGATACAGAGACTTACAGCTTACCAGGGCAGAAACCCATGAGCAGAAACTTCTGCAGGAACCAGTATTAGGGTAGAACAACTTAAATTGTAATTGATCGATTTCTGGAGGTTCCATGTGGACAAGACCAAGAAATAAAACCTCCAGGGGATCCCCGTCAGGAGGAAGCCCCACACATTTTTTTGTGAGGTTTTCTCCAGGAGCTCTACCAGGTTCTCACAAAGTACTAGAGAAGAATTTCTTTATTGCTTCTAGGGGAAAGTCGCTATCTTGAAATATGCCAGAGCATTCTGTTCTGAACAAGGTCTGCCTTCAAGGGAAACTATTTTACCAGAGCCTAACCTAATGGGGCTTTATCAGCGCCTAAAACTAACTGGGGGGAAGGGAAACACCCCACTTCAGCCCACTGCAGCCATCGTGTCCCACATTGGGGGCTGAGGTGGGTACTGAGAAGCACTGTGAAGTTTATAGCCTATGGGCACAGGCTTACTAGGAAACTGAGACCTCATTACATAGAATGCTCATCCTCCCCCTATGGCTTAACTCCATACCACTAAGGACTATTTACCAGAGTTCCTTTTACCCAGCACATTGTATCAGGTGTTCAACAAAAAGAATTACAAGACATACTAAAAGGCAAAAAAAAAAAAGCTTCAAAAGGCAGAGCAAGCATCATAACCAAACTCAGTTATGGCAGAGATGTTGGAATTATCAGACCAGGCTTTTAAAACAACTATGATTAATATATTAAGGCCTCTAATGGAAATAGACAACATACAAGAGCAAATGGGTAAACAGAGGGAGGGAGATTCTAAGAAAGAATTTTAATAATGCTAAAGATAAAAAACACTGTAACAAAAATGAAGAATGCCTTTGATGGGCTCATTGGCAGACTAGACATGGCTGAGGAATCTCTGAGACTGAGGATATGTCAATAGAAACTTCCAAAGCAAAAAGAGGCTGAAAAAAATAAAAAGGAAGAGACTATCTAAGAACTTGGGGACAGCTACAAAAGGTGTAACACAAGCATAATGGAAATATCAAAAGGGGGAGAAAAAGAGAAAGGAACAAAAGAAATACGTGAAGCAATAATGACTGGGAATTTTCCCAGATTAGTGTTAGTTAACCAAACCTCAGATCCAAGAAGCTCAGAGAACACCAAGCAGAATAAATGCCAAAAACAGAAACAAAGCCCTACACCTAGTCATATTTTATTCCAATCGCAGAAAATCGAAGATAGAGAAGCCAGGGAGCAGGGGGAATTCCCATTGCCTCTAGAGGAGCAAAGGTAGAAATTACATTAGACTTCTTAGAAACCACGCAAGCAAGAGAGAGGAGAGTGAAATACTTCAAGTGTGAAGAGAGAAAAAAAACACCAACCTAGAATTCTGTGAAATTATCCTCCAAAAGCGAGAAATAATTACTCAGACAAAAACTGAGGGAATTTGTTGCCTGCCTCGAAAGAAATGCTAAGATAGTTTTTTCAGAAATAAGGAAAATGATATAAGTCAGAAAAACTCTGTTCTATATTAAGAAGAGTATCAGAGAAGAAATAAGTGAAGGTAAAATAAAACTTATTTTCATTATACTTAAGTGACCTAACATAATAGTTTGTTCAAAAATAATTGTAGCAACAAAGTACTAGATTATGGATACCTTTGTGCATCCATTATATTATGGACACATCATGTCCCTCACTGGGAGTTGAGGTGGGTACTGAGAGGCGCTGTGAAGTCTACAGCCCAGGGACACAGGCTGTGTCTGTATATGCTATGTATTAAATAAAATGAATGAATGATTCAAAGGATGGGAGGGAGTAATTAAGAATATTTTGTTATTATAAGGTACTTTCGCTATTCCTGAAGTGGTATCGTGTTATTTGAAAGTATACTTGGATTAATTGTAAACGTATATTGAGAATTCTAGGGCAACCACTAAAAAAAGCTTTCTAAGAAATGTATGTTAATTAATATGCTAAGAAAGGAGAGAAAATGGAATAATACAAAATGCTCAATTAAAGCCACAAAAGGCAGAAATAGAATAGAAGACAAAAATAGGAACAAAGAATAAGGATAATGAATAGAAAATAGGAATAGTAATCTATCTATGATATTCATCCAAACACATCAATAATAATTTTAAACAATGGTCTAATATACCCATGAAAAGACCAACCATCAGAGTAGATTTAAAAACCCAACTATGTGTTGTATACAAGAAACCCGCTTTTTTTTTCTCTTTTGAGATGGAGTTTTGCTCTTGTTGCCCAGGTTGGAGTGCAATGGCACTATCTTGGCTCACTGCAATCTCTGCCTCCTAGGGTTCAAGCACTCCTCCTGCCTCAACCTCCCAAGTAGCTGGGATTACAGGAGCCTACCACCACATCCAGCTGATTTTTGTATTTTTTAGTAGAGATGGGGTTTCACTATGTTGGCCAGGATGGTCTCGAACTCCTGCCCTTGTGATCTACCCGCCCCATTCTCCCAAAGTGCTGGGATTACAGGTGTGAGCCACTGCACCTGGCCAAAACCCACTTTTTTAATTTTTTAATTTTAATTTTTATTTTTTATTGCATTTTAGGTTTGGGGGTACATGTGCAGAGCATGCAATACAGTTGCATAGGTACACACATGGCAGTGTGTTTTGTTTGCTTTCTCCCCTTCACCCACATTTGGCATTTCTCCCCAGGCTATTCCTCCCCACCTACCCCTCCCACTGGCCCTCCCCTTTTCCCCCCAATAGACCCCAGTGTTTAGTACTCCCCTCTCTGTGTCCATGTGTTCTCATTTTTCATCACCTGCCTATGAGTGAGAATATGCGGTGTTTCATTTTCTGTTCTTGTGTCAGTTTGCTGAGAATAATGTTCTCCAGATTCATCCATGTCCCTACAAACGACACGAACTCATCATTTCTGATTGCTGCATAATATTCCATGGTGTATATGTGCCACATTTTCCCAATCCAGTCTATCATCAGTGGGCATTTGGGTTGATTCCAGGTCTTTGCTATTGTAAACAGTGCTGCAATGAACATTCGTGTGCATGTGTCCTTATAGTAGAACGATTTATAGTCCTTTGGGTATATACCCAGTAATGGGATTGCTGGGTCAAATGGAATTTCTATTTCTAAGGCCTTGAGGAATTGCCACACTGTCTTCCACAATGGTTGGACTAATTTACACTCCCACCAACAGTGTAAAAGTGTTTCTATTTCTCCACATCCTCTCCAGCATCTGTTGTCTCCAGATTTTTTAATGATCGCCATTCTAACTGGCGTGAGATGGTATCTCAATGTGGTTTTGATTTGCATCTCTCTGATGAACAGTGATGATGAGCATTTTTTCATATGATTGTTGGCCTCATGTATGTCGTCTTTCGTAAAGTGTCTGTTCGTATCCTTTGCCCACTTTTGAATGGGCTTGTTTGTTTTTTCCCTGTAAATCTGTTTGAGTTCTTTGTAAATTCTGGATATCAGCCCTTTGTCAGATGGGTAAACTGCAAAAATTTTTTCCCATTCTGTTGGTTGCCGATTCACTCTAGTGACTGTTTCTTTTGCCGTGCAGAAGCTGTGGAGTTTCATTAGGTCCCATTTGTCTATTTTGGCTTTTGTTGCCAACGCTTTTGGTGTTTTGTTCATGAAGTCCTTGCTTACTCCTATGTCCTGGATAGTTTTGCCTAGATTTTCTTCTAGGGTTTTTATGGTGCCAGGTCTTATGTTTAAGTCTTTAATCCATCTGGAGTTAATTTTAGTGTAAGGTGTCAGGAAGGGGTCCACTTTCTGCTTTCTGCACATGGCTAGCCAGTTTTCCCAACACCATTTGTTAAATAGGGAATCCTTTCCCCATTGCTTGTTTTTGTCAGGTTTATCAAAGATTGTATAGTTGTAGATATGTTGTGTTGCCTCTGGTGCCTCTGTTTTGTTCCAATGGTCTATATCTCTGTTCTGGTACCAGTACCATGCTGTTTTGATTACTGTAGCCTTGTAGTATAGTTTGAAATCAAAACCCACTTTTAATATAAACATATAGATTAAAAATAAATTAACGGAGAAAGGCGTACTATGCTAGTTCCAATCAAAAGAGAATGTGAGGAGCTATATTAATTTTAGACAGCAGACTTCAGAGCAAGGAAAGTTATCAAGGGTAAAGAGATGCATTAGAAAATGATAAAGGGGCTTATTCTCTAAGAAGACAGGAGAATTCTTAATGTGTGTGCACCTAAAAACAGAGCATCAAAATATGTGAGACAAAAATGGATAAATTCACAAGGATAAATAGAAGAAACCACTATTATAATTGGAGACTTCAACACTCCTCCATCAGAAATGGACAAATTCAGGAGGCAGAAAGTCAGTAAGGATGTAATTGAACTGAAAAACACCATTATTCAAGTGTATGTAATTAACATCTATAGATGACTTCATCCGACAACAGAAGAATACACATTCTTCTCAAGCTCACACGAACATCCACCAAGATAGAGCACATTCTGGGCCATAAAACACAACTTAACACATTTAAATAAGTAGAAATCATGCATTGTCTGCCCTCAGATGACAGTGGAACTAAACTAGAAGTCTATCACAGAAAGATAGCTGAAAAACCCCAAAATACTTGGGACATAACGCGCTTCTACACAACACACGGATGGAAAAAAGAAATCTCAAGAGACATTTTAAAATATTTTGAAGTAAATGAAATTAAAAGTACAAATTATCAAAGTTTGTGGGATGCAGTGAAAGCAGCACTTAGAGGGAAAATTATAGCATTGAATGCATTCATTAGAAAAGGACAAAGATTTAAAATTCATAATTGTTATGTACTGAATGTTTCTGTCCCCCTAAAATTCATACGTTAAAGCTCTAACATTGAATGTGATGGTATTAGGAGGTGGGACCTTTGGTGAATAATTAGATTTAGATGAGGTCATGAAGATGGAACCCCGATGATGAAATCAGTGCTCTTATAGGAAGAGGAAGAAGCACCAGAGCCTCCTCTCTCCACCATATGAAGACACAGCAAGAAGGCAGTCCTCTGTAAAACAGGAAACAGACCCTCACCAGAACCCAATTATGCTGACACCCTGATCTCAAACTTCCCGGTCTCCAGAACTGTGAGAAATAAATGTCCGTTGTTTAAGCCACATGGTGAGAAATAAATGTCCGTTGTTTAAGCCACACGGTCTCTGATATTCTTTTATAGCATCCTAAGCTGACTAAAAAAATAAATAATCTAAGCTTCTACCTGGGGAAACCAGAAAAAGAAGACCAAATTATATACAAAGTAAGCAAAAGAAAAGAAATAATAAAAATTAGAGACAAAAATCAGTAAGATTCAAAGCAAGAAATCAATAGATAGAGTCAATGAAACAAAAAACTTGTTGTTTGAAAAGACCTATAAAATGGATGAACCTCTAGCCAGGCTAACTTATAATAAAGAGAGAAGACACAAATTGCTAGTATTAGAAATGAAAGAGGGGGCATCACTATAAATCTCATGGACATTAAAAGAATAGTAAATATATGAGTGACTCTATGCCCACAAATTTGCTGACCTACAGGAAATGAACCAATTACTTGAAAGACAATCTGCCAAAACTCACACACACAAAAATAGACCATCTAAATAGGCCTATATTTATGAAAAAAATTGAATCAATATTAATAACCTTCCAAAGCAGAATATTTTCCAATTCATTCTATGAAACCAGAATTACTCTAATACCAAAATCAGACAAAGACATTATAGAAAAGAAAACTACAGGCCAATATCTCTCATGAACATAGATGGATCATATCCCAAGTATGCAAGGCTGATTCAGCATTCAAAAATCAATTAATGTGATGCATCCCATCAACAGGCTAACGGAAAAAAATCATATGATCACATCAATAGATACAGAAAAAACACTGGACAAAATCCAATACCTATGGATTCACTCAGATGGTTTCACTGGTGAATTCTACCAAACATTTAAGGGAGAAATTATGCCATTTTTTAATAAATGCTCCCAAAAGATAGAAGCATATATACTATTCTATAACTCATTCTATGAAGGCAGAATTACTCTAATACCAAAATCAGACAAAGACATTATAGAAAAGAAAACTACAGACCAATATCTCTCATGAACATAGATGCAAAAATCCTCAACAGAATACCAGCAAATCAAATCAAATAATGTACGAAAAGAATTATACAGGCCAGGTGTTGTAATGTATGTCTTTAATCCCAGTGCTGTGGGAGGCCAGTTGGAGGATTGCTTGAGCCCGGGAGTTTGAGACCAGCCTGGGCAACATAGTGAGACACTGTCTCTACAAAAAATAAAAAATTAGCTGGGTGTGGTGGCACATGCCTATAGTCCCAGCTACTTGGGAGGCTGAGGCAGAAGGATTGCTTGAGCCCAGGAGTTCAAGGCTATAGTGAGCTATGATCAAACCACCACACTTCAGCCTGGGTGACAGAGCAAGATTGTGTCTCTTAAGAAAAAGAAAAAAGTATACACCATGACCAAATGGGTCATATCCCAGGTATGCAAGGCTGATTCAACATTCAGAAATCAATTAATATGATGCATCACATCAACGGGCTAAAGAAAAACAATCATGTGATTATATCAATTGATACAGAAAAGGCATTTGGCAAAATCCAATACCTATTCATGATTAAAACTGTCAGCAAACTAGCAACAGAGGGGTACTCCTCAACTTGATAAATAACATTTACTAAAACCCTACAGCTAACGCCATACTTAGGGGGAAGAAACTGAAAGCCTTCCAATAAGTTCAGAACGAGGCAAGAATTTCTCTAACCATTCCTTTCAACATTGTACTGGAAATCCTAGCTAATGAAATAAGACCAGAAAATGAAAGAAAAGATATTCAGATAGGGAAGGAAGCAATAAAACTGTCTTTGTTTTCAGTGACATGATTGGCTATGTAGAAAATCTGAAAGGCTCAACAAAAACCTCCTGGAACAACAAGTAATTATAGCAAGGTTGCAGGATACAATGTTAATATAAAAAAGTCAACCACTTTCCTATATCCCAGCAAAGAAAAAACAGAATTTGAAATTAAAAACACAATACTATTTACACTTGCACCTCTAAAAATGAAATACTTAGATAGAAATCCAACAAAATATGTGCAGGATCAATATGAGGAAAACCACAAAACTCTAGTGAAAGAAATCAAAGAACTAAATAAATGGAGAGATGGAAAATTCCAAGTTCATAGATAGAGACAGTATTGTCAAGATACGTTATTCCCAAGTCAATCTGCAGATTCAACACCATCCCAGTCAAAATTCCAATGAATTATTTTGTGAATATCAATAAACTGATTCTAAAGTTGATATAGAAAGGCAAAAGACCCCGCATAGCCAATACAATGTTGAAGGAGAAGAACGAAGTTGGAGGATCACCATTACCTGATATCAAGATACACTATGAAGCTGTGGTGGTCAGGACGACGCACTACTGGTGAAAGAGTAAACAAATCCATTAATGGAGCAGAGTGGTGTCCAGAAATAGGCCCTCACAAATATAGTCGATTGATTTTTGACAAAGGAGCAAAGGTGCTTCAATAGAATAAAGTCAGTCTTTTCAACAAATAGTGCTGGAACAACTGGATTTCCACATGTGGAAGTCTGAATCTAGACACAGACTTAATACCTCTCACAAAAATTAACTCAAAATGGATTACAGCCCTAAGTGTAAAACTACACAAATACAAAACGACAAAACTCCTAGACAACAGCATAGGAGAAAATATAGATAACCTTGGGTAAGGCAATGACTTTATAGATACATCATTAAAAGCATGACCTGTGAAAGAAATGTTAATAAGTTACACTTCATTAAAATCAAAAACTTCTGTTCTGTGAAAGAAACTCAAGAAAATGTGAAGACAGAAATGTAAAATGCTACAGCCACTGTAGAAAACAGTCTGGGAGTTCCTCAAAAAATTGAAAATAGAATCGCCATATGATCCAGCAATTACACTTGTGGATATATTCCCAAAATAATTAAAAGTACGGTCTTGAAACTTACTTCTGCACAAAAACCCGCATGTGGATGTTTATGGCATCTTTATTCACAGTTGCCAAAACTTGGATGCCAAGATGTCCATCAGTAGGTGAATGGGTAAATTATGGCACATCCCGAAAACGGAATACTATCTGTACTAAAAAGAAATGCGACATCAAGCCATAAAAAGATATGAAGGATACTTAAATACATATTACTAAACAAAAGAAGCCAATCTGAAAAAGCTACCTACTATCTGATTCCAACTATATGACATCCTAGAAAAGGCAAAACTATGGAGACAGTAAAAAGATCAGTGGTTGCCAGGAGTCATGGGGCTGGGAGTAATGAACTGGCAAAGCACAGGTTTTAAGGGCAGTGAAACTATGCTGTACAATACTATCATGGTGGATTTATGTCATTATACATTTGTGAAAATTGGTAGACTGTTCACATCAAGAGTGAACCCTGATGCAAACTATGGACTTTGGGTGATAATGATGTGCTAATGTAGGTTCATAGATTGGAACAAATACACCATCCTAGTGAGAACTGTTCAAGGTGGGGAGGCTGTGCATGTGTGAGAGCAGCGGATATATGAGAAATCCCCATACCGCCTCTTCAATTTTGCTATGAACCTAAAGCTTCTCTAGAAAATCATCTAATTTTTAAAATTTTAACATAAAATTAAATTGGCATGGATGCATGTATACTTAAACATTTTAACATATGTATAGGTTTGTGTAACCATCACCACACTCAGGACACCTCACCTCAAAAACTCCTTCATTCTGTCTTTTTGCAATGACACTTTTTCCCTACCTCTAACCACGGCCAACCACTGATTTGCTCTCCATTACTGAAGAATGCCACATAAATGGAATCATACAGTGAGTAATCCTTGAAAGACTGATCTCTTTCACTCAGCATGCCTTAAATGCATCAGCGTTCTTTCATGTATTGACAGTTTATTCCTTTTTAATCTATTGTGTGGATGAACTGCAGTTTGTTTATCCACTTACTTGTTTAAAAATATTTAGATTATTTCCATTTTGGGCAATCATATATAAGGCTGCCATAAATATTCTCATACGGGTTTTTGTGTGGACACGAATTTTTATTTTTGTCCTATATCTAGATAGTTGCCCTAGATAGTACAATTGCAGGGTCAGATGGTAATCTATGTTTCATTTTATAAAAAATTGTGAGGCTCTTCCAGAGTGGCCGTGCCATTTTGCATTTCCGCCAGCAGTGTGTGAGTTCCCGGCGGGTGAGCCTGCTCATCAGCCCTTTGTATTGTCAGTATTTTTATTGTCATCATTCTAACAGGTGTCATGCATCTTATTAAGGGTTTAATTTGCATGTTTCCAGTAACTAATGATGTTGGACACCCTTATTTGCTTTGTATATCATCTTTGGTAAAGTGTCTTTTATGCATTTTTTATTGGGTTGTTTGATTTCTTATGTGAAGTTTTGAGAAAGCTTTATATATTCTACATTCAAGTCCTTTAAACAATCTGATTTGTAAATATTTTCTCCCAGTCTGCAGCTTTTCATTCCTCTTGTGTATTTTACAGCAGTTTTTTTTTTTTAACTTTGATGAAGCCCAATATACCCATATTTTTATTTTATGGATCATGCTTTTCTTGTCATGTCTTAGGTCTTTATGCCTAATTCCAGGTCGTTGACATTCTCTCCTGAAAGTTTTGTGGTTTTATGTTTTACATCTGTGATTCTTTCGGAACTGATTTTTGCATAGTGTGAGGTTGAGGTTGGCATTTGTTTTTCTGCATACAGGTATCCACCTGTTCCGACACAATCCGTTAACAAGATTATCCTTTCTCCAGTGAATTGCATTTGCACCTTTTAAAAACATCAATTGGCCATATTTATGTGTGTCTATTTCTAGATTCTTTATTCTGTTTCATTAATCTCTGTATCTCTTCCGTTTCCGATACCACAATGTTTTCATTACTGTAGCTTCGTGGTAAGTCTTAAAATCAGATAGTGTGAGTTATTCACTTTTAAAATTCTTTTTCAAAATTTTTCTAGCTATTCCAGTTCCTTTTCCTTTCTGTATAAACTTTGGAGTAAGCTTTTCTATGCCTACTAAAAATCTTCGAGTTTAATTGAGTTAAATTTATTTGAGCTAAATTTTTTTTATCACTTTGCAGAGAATTGAATGTATATTCAATTGAGTTTTCCAATTCCCGAACATGGTATGTCTCTGTGTTTATTTAGATCTTCTTTGAGTTCTTTCATCAGTGTTTTATAGTTTTCAGCATATAAGTCCTGAACATGTTTTAGGTTATTTACATCTAAATACTTTATTTTTTAATTCTTTGAAATGGCATTGGTTTTTTTGAGTTTGGTTTCCAATTTTTGTTTTTAGTATATAGAAATATGATTGATTTTTATATGTTGACCTTACATCCTGCAACCTTGTTAAATTCACTTATTAGTTATAGAGTGTGTGTGTGTGTGTGTGTGTGTGAATTCTTCAGGCTTTTCTATAATACAATCATGTCATATGTGACTAGAGATGCTTTTATTTTTTCTTGTCCAAATTGCATGCCTTTTATTTATTTTTATCATAAATATATTTAAATTTTTGTCAAATGTTTTTTGCGCATTAATTGCAATAGCTTTTTTCTTTAAATGGTAAATATGGGGATTACATTGATTTTTTTTCATTTTTAAATATGGAACAAGTCTTGCATTCCCCATATTTCAAATATGGAACAAGGCTTGCACACCCACATGAGCATGGTGTAAAAATCCTTTGTGTCTATGTTCATGAAAGATATTGGTCTGTAGTTTTCTGATTTTTTTTTTCTGGTCTTGATACAATGATATCTTATTCATGTACTAATCCTTTTTTTGTTTTAAAGGATAGAATTTCAGAAATGAGAAGGATTGTGCAAATATCCCATAAAAGACACTTCCTGGTAGCATTTGTTGGTCTGTGAATTGAATATGGCTATGTTTTGCTCCTAATCTCAAATGCAGATGATAGTCATGTTATTCTCAGTGATAACTGACTGTTATAATCTCACTGTCTTATCATAATTCTTAAAACGGGATTTTCCTGCTGACACATTTTCAGTGACTGATGCAACAAATGTTTATGTTTATATTTTTCTACAGCTGCATGGCCAACCTGATGGCTTTTTCTTCTTCTGTTTCATAGCCACAGCCAAAGTGGAACAAAATCTAACAACTGGGTGAACTAAGACAAGACCTCTGTATATTTCACAACTATGTAAATTCCAGGGAGCTTAGGGCATTTCTGCTTCCTTTTCCTCTAGAAAAGTACTTATAGTTTAAGCTGAGCTCAGTGGCTTACACTGGTAATCCCAGCACTTTGGGAGGCTGAGGCATGTGGATCATGAGGTCAGGAGTTCAAGACCAGTCTGGCCAAGGTGGTGAAACCTTGTCTCTACTAAAAATACAAAAATTAGCCAGTATGGTGGGGGGAGGGGGGTGCCTAGAATCCCAGCTACTCAGGGGGCTGAGGCAGAGAATTGCTTGAACCTGGAAGGCATAGGTTGCAGTGAGCCAAGATCACGCCACTGCACTCCAGCCTGGGCAACAGAGCAAGACTCCATCTCAAAAAAAAAAAAAAATGCATATAGTTCAGGTAACCCAGGCATCTAGCAAAGCATGGCATTTGGCTGAGTAGACTGCCCACCTGATGCCCATGGTTGTTCAGACAAAGGCCATCCTGGGTCATCGGCTAGGACATGTGAAACCTAAGGGAGACATTTCCACCAGTCAGCCCCTCTCCAAGCGGTAGGAAGAAGACACAAGAAGTTAGTTATTCATTTATCTTGTTTCATAAAAAAAACAACAACACTATTTTTAACTTTTTCCTAAATGTATGTAGTCCTAATGTGGAGGAATGTTTATGAAGTAGAGTGGGAAATAAATGATTAATAAGTACATTAAAATAGTTAAAATTCATGTGGTGTTTTTTATATGCCAGGTACTGCTCTAAGAGCTTCACATGTATTAACTCATTTAATTCTGATAAATATCCTAATAAGGTGGGTATCACTAGGAGACAATCACAGAAGGGCTTGCTGAATAATACGAGAAGTACCATACGTCCAATTTTAAAATCCACATATGAAAATATGATATGGAGGTGAGGTCCCCCCCACTCTATACCTGGAGTGTGGGAGTTGGTAGGGAGGTAGAGGATTTTTCACTTTTGTTGCATGTACATCTGTTTGTTTAGACTTTTTACAATGAGTATGCTTTACTTTTGTAGGTTAAAAAATTATTTTAGACCGAAGATCTGGGATGGCCTTTATCTCAACAACCATGGGTCTCAGGTGGGCAGTCTACTCAACCAAATGCCATGCTTTGCTAAAGGCCTGGATTACATGAACTACATGTATATATATATATATATATTTTTAAGACAGAGTCTTGCTGGAGTGCAGTGGTGCGATCTCAGCTCACTGCAACCTCCTCTCTAAGAGCTTTACATGTACTAACTCATTTAGTGCTGATAAATATCCTAATAAGGTGGCTCATGCCTATAATCCCAACACTTTGGGAGGCTGAGGCAGAAGGATTGCTTGAGCCCAGGAATTCAGGACCAGCCTGGGCAACATAGTGAGATCATATCTCTACTAAAAATAAAACATTAGCTGGGTGTGGTGGCACATGCCTATAGTCCCAGCTCCTTGGGAGGGTGAGGTGGGAGTACCACTTGAGCTTGGGAGTTTGAGGCTGCTGTGAGCCATAATTGTGCCTCTGCACTCCAGTCCGGGTGACAGAGCAAGACTCTGTCTCAGGAAAAAAAAAAAATTACATTAAAATTTTCTTTGAATTATTCATCAACATAAGGTACTACACACTCATTGCAGAACTTTTGAAAAAGGAAAACAAGCAAAAATGGGAAAATAAAAATGGTCTTCAATCTCACCACATAGAGGAAACACACATTTTTGTGTTTACCTTTCAGTTATTTTTTCTTTATATAAATATATAATTTCATGTTTGCCAAAAAATTGGGTCACCCTAAGGCTGTTTTCAAAACTGCTTTCTTTCAGCTGCCAATATTATGATGAACAACTTTTCGTGTCATTAAATATCGTTCTGCCAGGCTACACGATATGGACTTCGGTGACTATACAGTATTTTTAGTCACTTACTGCTGAGCTTTTCTTTTGCCATTGTAAGTGTAACATGGTGATTAATTGAACATTTAATGCGGCAGAAGAACGTGATTGAGAAATCAGCCATATCTGGTTTTCTTGGCTGTGGACTCTTCAGAAAAGAATGTGAACTATTTTCTCCACATCCTCCCAAGGGGGCAGCCAGGACTTCAAGGCCAGGATGTCTAAGAGGTTAGAAGGTGGTTTTTCCACTGAAAAGCAGAGTAGCCTTACCTGTGGGCAGCGACTTCCAGCACCAGGAAAGAGGGTGAAAGGTCACAAGTGTCCACAAGTGGCAGCAGTTGAGATCCAACTGAAACTCTTCCCTCCAACCTAGGGATGGCACAACCTGGAGTGGAGCCGAGGGGAAGGAGGCTGGAAGAAAGCCCACTAAGTAGCCTGCTGTTGGGAGAGACCACTGCGAGTGGGCAGCTTCCCAGCCTGCCCGAAGAAGCAGTACCCACAGACAGGGAGGACCTGCATACAGCCCGGGGGACAGCCGTTAGCAGCAGTGAGCTCCACTGAATCCCAGCCAGCTGCCCTGGTCCTGCAAGAACAAATTCTTTGTTTATTTGGGGGGTTTTGTTTTTGTTTTAAATTTTTTGGTTTTTTTTTGTAAAATCCAATGAGCCAAGGGAGGAAGGCCTAATAATGATATTAGACTTCCCACCCATTGTGGATGGGATTTAAATAAATGCGGGAAAATAAAGAATACTGGCATGTCTTTCCCATCAAGTGTCATGAAGCTATTCTTCCTTGTTAATATGCAAATATGCAACACCATGAGGAGCATTCACATGTTCACCCATGATCACTGGTTGTTTATTTCATATACTGCCTTGGACCTTGAAGGGGTGGTAAGGTCTGTTGAGTCAGCCAACCCCATGGATGAAGCCCCCTGGATTAAGGGCTCGAAACTGAGCCAAAACAGACAGGGGCAGGAGAACCTGGGAGCAGGCCTTGCTCTGTCACCAATGTGCTTTATAGGTCTGAGCAAGTTTCTTACCTTTCTGCTTCTACATGGAGGATTAGCAAATAGGCTGCTCCGTAAAGCTCTGGGAATTTGTGGGTCATTGGCACTTGGGAGCCTCAGCCCATATGGAATCCAGACAGACCTACACATCCACAGAAACTGCAAGCAGCTCCACATTCTCCCACGTGCTCCAGTCAAACCAGATTGCTGGCCGTACTCCAGAGCATATACCCTACATTTCACACCTCCATATTCTCACTCTTGCTGTTCCCTTCATCTAGAGTAAGTGTCCCTCATGTCCACCTCTTCAAATCCTAGTCACTCTTTAAGATTCAACAAAACCAACTCTCCTTCGCAAGGTTGCCCCATTCCCTCCATGGGAAGCATCTTTCTTCTTCCACAGGCATCCTCCACCTCTGGCTGCAGTCATGTGGACACATTCTGCAAGCTGCCTGAAGGCAGGGGCTGGGCCGCATTCATCTCTGCATCCCCCACAGGACCCAGGTCAGGATCCTGCAAGCTATGGAGCAGCCAAATGTTTGTGGAACTAAAACTGGGACCTGGGCCTAGGCTTGGATGAAGTTTCGGGCTATTTCAGGCCCTGGAATGGGTGGGGCAATGAAGGGAATGTTGGGCCTGGGAGATAAAAGGCCCGAGAGGGAACTGGCCTGGGCTTCACCGACTGGAACTGCCTCTCCATCCCCACCCCTTGATGTCTCCTCATCCAGCCCGACAGAAACAGGAAAACACTGTGTACTTGCAACTCTTTTCCATCAGTCCCCTGAGCCCTTCCAGGCCCTCACGTCACCCACTCCTTCCCTGGGCCCCTATGAAGAGGTCAAAGGCCCAAGCAGGTCTGCAGGCAATGGCTGAAGGGCCTTTGTGGAGAGGTCGAGGTTCAAGCTCCTGGCCTCTGGCGTGAGCTCCATTCTTGCTGATGGTCTAAAACATGGCGTTGACCCTCTGGCGAGACTCTGTGGAAGTGGCATGAGCTCATGCTGGAGGCTGAGGAGCTCTGTCCTCACCGCTGCAGAATGGGACAAATACTGAGGGTGTGGAGGACGGAGCTTAACTCTTTCCCCGGGGAAGAGGCCAGGCTTGCGTTGTGCATGTGGAACCTTCAACCCTTAGAAGGCTGCCCAGGCAGAGCTCCTGGAATCATGGAGTAGAAGGGAGGTTTTCAAGACCAGGGTTGAGAGCCATGAGGGGCAGCCTTGGGAATCCAGGTTGGCTGCAGGGAGGGCTGAGAGGGCGAAATGGTTAATGGCTTTTTGAAAAACAGGGAGAGTCTCTCCTCCAGGGGCCCAGCTGGCTGCAAAGCCAGGAGCAGAGGCTCCAAGGGTGATGCAATGGGGCCCGCCCTGCACACCAGAGAGGGTGAGGAAGACAGGCTCCCCCCCCACCACCCGCCCCGCGGCAGCTCTGCACCACCAGCAGCCAACCACTCTCTTCTGGCTCCAGCAAACCAGCCATAGGGCGGGCCCTTCAGGGCAAAGGAGCAAGACCCTGAGCACCTGAGCTTTGGGAGATGGCAACTTCTGTCTGTTCCACTCCGTCAGCCCCAGTGCCTTTCCAGTCAAGACAAATCCTCTGCTGGTCCCCAGCAGGCGTCCCGAAGGAGTACCCACCAGGGTATCAAACCATCCTGGCCACCTGCATCTCTGCGATTCCAGGACTGTTTCCAGTTGTGGAATGGAGGTTGTCGGTAGAGGAGTGGACCTGGGAGAAGCACAGACAGGCAGTGGTCTCTCTTGTCCCAGAAGACACTTGCATCCCATTAACCCATTCACCATTGTCCTGGGGGAGCACATCCACCAGGGAATCAGTATCCTAGAAACTTCTAAAAGACTCGGGGCTACTTCAAGGGTGGGTCAGCATCTCTGAACTTGGGAGAGAGACTGCTCTTCCTTCCCTAGCAGGGGGCTGGACACAGCATCAGAGGCAGGGAGAGGAAGCATGCCATGCACTCTGGGGGACTGCTCAGGGTAGGGCACATGGGGATAGCAAGGAGGGGGTGCGCCTTCTCAGGCAATACTGGGAACCTCGATTTTCTGACAAAGCTCTGCTAGGGACTCTAAGCTCCATGAGGACAGGAACTGTGTCTGTACTGTTTACTGTGGATCTCTGGCGCTCAGCACAGCTCCTGAGACAAACTCGATGCTCAAGAAATAACTGACCCGGCGGAGGCTGAAGTGCAAGGCCATTTCATAATTTCTGCTTTTTTGGTAAACTTCTCATCATCCCCACCCCCTTCTCCCCCCTCCCACACACACACTTAAGAACAGAAAAAACATACAAAGTAGCACACAGAGTCATCAGAACAGATTTCTGGAGCATTGTTTACAGTTGCTGGATGCCTTCTAATGTGCCGCAGTTTTGGGAAGTGAAGAAAGATACATCAGGATCTCTGTCCAACCCGATAAAAGCGTGTGAGGGAGTTCCAAGGGGCTGCTGGTCACATAGCCAGACCCGGGGCCAGGTTGGGCCAGGAAAGCAGCAATTGCTCGTGGCTGGGCAGTGTCAGCCCTGCTCTGTGAGGAAACACAATCCACGTGTCAGCAAGTACTCAAAACCAGCAGCGACAATCGTTTCCTGCAGCAGGCGGGGTTTCTGCTTATTCCTGTCACTCTGGGAATCGGAGCACAGAGGGAATTCCAAATTCTAATCAATAGCTCTTTTCCCTCCACATCTTAGTATCTTATATTTGCACAATATTTGCAACTTGTTCAAAGCTCTTGCATACATATGATCTTACTGGAGTAGGTCACCGCAAGCCCCAGATGGTGAGTTATCAACCTGTCTTTCATGAGGAAGCAGAGTTCAGAAAAGGTCCAGGATGCCAGTGGCCTAGTCAGTAGCAGAGGGAGGATTCGAGCCCACATCTCCGCCCAGTTCTCCCGCTTCCTCACACCACACCACGCAGCCTCACCGTGAGTCAGCTCTCACGAGTTCCAGACACAGGACCTCAGATCCTCTAGCGCCAAAAGGTGCCTCCTGATCCTGGGGCTTGTTTACAGCCAGTACAGCTGGCCCCACTACTTACATTTTTGCTCCCTTTTCTCTAGCAGGACCTGGTACTATGACCTATGTTTGCCTGTTTTGCCTGAAAGCCATCCCCACACCCACTCTGAAACCACCTCCCCCCATTCCATGATATTGCACTAATTGGAAGCAACTCAAATACCCCACAGTAGGAAACAGTTAAGCAAACTCGTAAAGCAATAAGACAGAATGCTTGGGAAACTCGGACGATAACAGGTATGTCAATGTTCTCTGCATGGGTCATGTGTTTTTGATGTGCTGTAATTTGATCAAAGCAGAACACAAAAGGACATGAAACTACCTATTACAGGTATGTAAAAATGAGTTTCTGCAAATTGAGAAGAACCAGGAGTGAACTTAACAAGATGAAAAGGTATTTTTTTAATCTTCACGGGTTTTTCTTTTCTGTAATGTTCGAAATGATATTAAAGAGTAAATGATCATAATAAATATGATAATAATAAGCAGCGTGGGAGACAGAGAAGGAGGAATGTTTCCTGCTGGAACTGGAGAAGGGGAAGGAGAAGAGGCTGCAAAGAGGGAGGGAGGGAGCTCGGTGGGCAGCAGGAGCCAGGAAGCCTGAAGACCCTCACCCACAGCCACAGACTTGCAACAGGGAGCCCAGCCTCCTCTGGGGGTCCCTCAGGGCCAGTCAGATAGGTGACCAGCCTGAAGTGGTCCTCCAGGGCATCTTTCACAACAATGACAATGTCATGGTGCCTCCTAGAGCTGTGCAAGGTAGCAATTCTGGGACAGAAAGAAGACTGGAGCTGGGGAGGGTTTGCTCACCACCCTCTTCACCTGTTCTGGACTTCCATCGTTACCCAAGATCTCTGCAGTTTTTCTGCACTTTCATTCCAGAGGGCTAATGAGCACCTTGGCTGACAGCAGATGAAAGGCCTTCAGGAGGAGCACAGCCTCCCCCTAGTGGGGAGGCTGACTGGCAGGGAGCCGGCAGTTCCAAAACGTGCCAACCTGGGGCTCCCCTGAGACTCAGGGACAGTGCCCTCCACAGACACATCAAACTCAGCATGTCCCAAGCTGACTCATTCTCTCTCGGCAGCGCCCCCTGCCACGCCTCCAGCCATATCTGCTTCTCCTCCTGTGTTCCCAAGCATGGCAGACATCGCCACCACCCACCTAGGGCTTACCAGGCCCTGAGGATCTGGCTGTGGCGTGAGAGCTCACTCCACCATGCTTTGCACCCTGTGCCCCACCCACACTGCAATATTTACAGTTGCCATAATATGCCAAGCTGTTTCCATCACCCTGTCTATTCCCAGACTGTTTCTTCAGCCTGGAGAATCTTCCCTCCCTTGCCCAGCTGCTTATCTGTTAAGACTCAGCTCCAGCAGCATCTCCCTCAGTGCAGCCCTCCACTGCACCCCACCCCCATCACCTGTCCCCACATACAGATCAGCACCTCAGCTTCTTTGTCTCTGTAGTCCCGACTGACACCTAGCCCTGCTCCTGGCATTTTCAGCACTCAATATATTTATTTTGTAAATAAAAGAACAAATGACTGAATGTGGAACATAAATTTGGGGGTGGACAAAGAATGAATCTGACTAACCAGACCAAGACCACGTGTGGTAGCCCAATGCCACTACATTTCTGGTAACAGTATTTCCTGATTCACCGCTGCCCTTAGACCACTCCTTTTTAGTGGGTCCTCTCTGGTCTCCAGGCCCTTGGAGACTTCCCACCACCGCACACAGCAGGTGCATCTGTCTTTGGTCCCTGCTGTTCTCCAACTGGCCTGTAGAGGGGTCTCTCACCCGTGTGTGGACTGCGCTGTTCAGGGCAGTGAGCTTGCCGGGAGAGTTGCTGAGTCAGGTTGGGTGGGTGGGCTGAAGACTAGTCATCTCTTGGTATTCATGAGAAGCAATCGCCTTAGCTGCACTGTGTGAAGCTATCTTAGGACTGGCTTTGGGGATGGGGGACAGAGAGCAATGATTCTCAGGAATATTACATTGTCACACTCCCTGGCTGGGTGAGCTCTTTGATCTCCAACACACACTTGGTGGGAGGGATGTCAGCCACCCATGTCCCTTGCAGTGGCTGGTTTCCAAGAATATCTGGGGCCACTGACCTCACTTGAACCACATCGGCCTAATGCTTAGGGTAGGAGCGCTGCCCTTCCCCTCTCCAGTCTAAGCTGCCTGGCTGTCCTACGTCAGCTCATCAACCTCCCCTCAGGCCAGCTGCTCAGGGGAGCTGCTCAGGAGACCTGCTGGTCTCCTTCTTGGCCTAGACTGCTAAGGTGCTGCATGCTCTGGGCCTGGCCCTGTCTGTCATCCTCAGCTGCAGCAGCAACAGCAGGCAACACTGTGAGCCTGGTGCTAGGGCAAACCTGGTCCAGGAGGAGTAAAGGAAAGACTGAACTTCAATCTCCAGGAAGCTTACAGTCTAGATGCTTAATGCACAGAGGAACTGGGGACTGAGAGACAAAATGTGTAGACAAAGCGAGTTCTAAAAAATCAAATCCAAAAGACAGACATACTGATGCTTCTCTTAAAAAAAAGATTATCTTAAGTCATATGTTTTTCCGTTCTAAGGACTCAAGATTTCATTCCTGTTTCCAACGGGCTCTGCCTCGGGTTTTTGAGCAGGCATCCCTGATCCCTGGGCTCTGACAACAGTTTGGGCAAACCCACCAGGATGAAAGCCCCTATGAGCCTTATGTCCAGAGAGTCCTTAGTGCACCAGGTGTGGCTTTTGACCCCCAGCTGAAAGATGCCAGTCTGGCACTATCATGGATGAGCCTGGTATTCTGGTCTCCGTCTCCCTTCCCCTTCTGCTACAGTGATGCCCCTGACAGGGAAGTCTGAGTGCTCAAAAAAGTAAGCAGACGAAAGAATTCTAACAGTTCAAGACCAGGATCTGCAAAGGGTGTATTCTTCCAGGTGCTTCTACAGACCTCTTCAAACAGTCTCATGAGGCTAGGTGGCTGGAACACGGGCTACCCTGACTAAGACTTTTAAGGCCCTAGAGGTGAGTATTTCACACTTTCCCCAGCCCTGAACACAAATCAGTGGGGAAAATGTCATTTCAAACCGCAACTTCCTTCTTGAAAGGGTGGACCCTGTTAAAAACCTGGGAGGTTTTTGGGTGTTAAAAGGTGGTCCTCGGGAGAAATTTAGGGAAAGGGCACTGGGAAGACCGGAGTTGCTCAGCACAGCAAAGGAGAATCTGGTTTCCCAGAGTCCATAAAGGAAGGAAGGGCAAGGTGCAGGGATGGGAAGGAAGGAACAGGAGGAAGCTAGATTAGATGGCAATGGGCTAGGGAGTGTGATGGGGTCTTGTGGCCATTGAGAAATCCCCAGTGGTGAGACAGGCAAAATAACTTTTCAGAACATTTCAGAAATGTGATCTTAAATCATTTGCTATGTGATGTAATCTCTCCCCTGCGACCCACAAACCTTTATTAAACGTTTTACTACATGTTACAACCTTATTTTTGTAGTTGCTTTAAAACGGGGTGGGGGTTGAAAGGAGAAGGGGCTGAATTGACCCCAGGAGCTACAGAAACAGTCACAAGACCAGAATAGTGAATAAAATGCCAGACGAGGCAAAAAACTAGAGCCAGAGGTGACCGTGAAAATGTAAGTCCTCCCAGTAATTCACAGAAATCCCGGGGAGGGCACTGGACTTTCCACAGGACATGGTAATTGGAGCCAATGCCATTTGAATCTCAGAGGACAAGCTACCTCAGCTGACATTAGGTTACAGGCAGGCTTTGCCTCTCCAGCTGAACTAAGCCTTGCAAAACATAAAATGTGTCACATGCCCTTTTGCCATCTGGGCCTTAGCACAGGGACTGCACATAGTGGGCCCAGTAAAAGGGTGTGAACGGTCCATGAATGTCCTGGATGCCCACGGAGAGCTGGAAGAGTCTAATGTTTTGGTGGAGCAAGGACCGGAAAGCCATTCTGGCTGGGGACTTCTCCATCAGCCCTCCTGGGCTCCACCCTCATATCCATCAGCCCTATCCCAATGACGGCTTAAAATCAGCTCTGCAGCCTGAGGGTTTTGTAAACAGGCAAGGCCCAGGAGGAGATGGTGTTGGAGAAAGTCACAAAGCGTTGTGCAGGAACCAGACTATTCTGAGTCAGTTTTGCCCCCTATAAAGTCCAAGAGGCAGGCCTCTTGGGAAGGAGTTTTAATCCAAAGGACCTGGGGCTGGATCAATGAGTGAGTGGAATGCCTCAAGCCCCAGACTTTTCCTAGGAATGGCTGTAGGATGTGTCGTGTGGGGCTCTGGTCTTTGCTCTCAAACACCCATTTTATGCCCCTCTGAGGCTTCGCCAGGAGCCCCGCAGCCCAAAGACCCCTCCGTTCTGCAACATCCTTGCATGAACGACGCGCTGCTCCCAGGGCTGATGGCGCCACCTGGTGGCACAAAGGGTCCCGCTCACCCTGAGAACTTCGCTCTCAAGCGGGCGAGAAGGAGCGGCTTCTGTGCTCCAGCCCAGCGTGGTGACGTCACGACAGAGTGCCGTGTCTCCCCGCCTCTTCCCTCTCCCGGGAGCTGCCAGTACTTGACGTGGCGTCACCGCCCTCTACCCTCGCTTTGCGTGCGTGTTTGCGTGCAGCGGAGGTGGCGGCGCGGGCAGGTCGGAGCTCGGAGCTGCTGCTTCTGGTTCTCTGGTGGCCGCGATCGCTGTCCGGCTGCCTTGGGCGGCCAAGCAGACGAGGCGCGGACCACAGCACCTCAGAAGCCGACGCAGCTCGACGCAGGGCCCGGCGGGAGGGTGGGCGATCGCGTGTTGGAGGGTGCCGCGCGGGCAGGCGGGCGGACGCCGGAGGGGGAAAGAGGCGGGGGCGGCGGGTCAGCCGCGGGCCGGGCCGGCCGGGGGATGTCGATGCCTGACGCGATGCCGCTGCCCGGGGTCGGGGAGGAGCTGAAGCAGGCCAAGGAGATCGAGGACGCCGAGAAGTACTCCTTCATGGCCACCGTCACCAAGGCGCCCAAGAAGGTGCGGGGGCTCTGGGTGGCGGCGGGGGCTCCGGCTCCGGCCTCGCGGAAGGGACGCGAGCAAACCCCAGGCTCTGGCTAGTTCGGGACCTCTGAGGCTGGGGTTGGGGTGACTGGAGGCGGCGGAGGTGATGTAGGGGGTGGCGGCCGTGCGGCCCCAGGCATATCCCGGGCTGAAAAGGCCGCCCCTGACCTCGCTTTCCTTTGTCCCTCGGCCCAAGTCCTCTGGGATCGTTTTGAAACCCGACAGGGCCAGGCCTTAAATTTGTGGCTGACTTTTCCTGGATGAAGGGCCTCGAAGTCAAGAGTGGGAGGGGGTGAACCAACTCAGCTGACCCTTGTGACCAGCCCAGGGACATGGGGTGCTCAGAAAATCTCACTTCAGGTGAGTGGGTAAATCGGGCAGAATTTCCGTCAAATCTTTGGGAGCAGTGGCCGGTTTATCCAACAACTGCGTGATAGCTGGGAGCCAAGAGAAAAGAATGCGTGAAGCTAGCTCTAATATACAGGTGAAAGCAACGAGGGTAAAAGGAAAGTGAAAATCTATGATTTTCACTTTCTACAGCCTCCCGTTACTTCGAAATATGTAAGAAATTGACATTTGGAGGTTGGTGACAGGAGACACTGTCATGGATACAGGTGGATCCTAGTCATGTGAATAGATCACTTAGGCATCCCTGGAGAAGGGAACTTGGGTGGGTTGGAGTGGTGGGTGGTAAGGAACGATTGCTCATTCTTGACTGTACTTTTGAGGCAGAACAAGTTTGATCTATTGTGCAGTGGGTTGAGCTCAAAGGACACCCTTCAAACTCTCTCATAAATGGCAACCTTTGGAGATTGTAGTCTAACTAGCTCTGAGTGGTGGAATTGGGATCCTTACTGCTTTCTGATCATTTACTGCCAACCATGTCTTGATTTTCCATACACCTGGCACCCAGTTAGCAGTAGAAGAGAACCTTTATAAAGAGGTGACCTTCCTGAAGCCAATGAGAACCCAGATAAATGTCTCCCTTCTGTATAAAGACGGAGTCTTAAAGCCGCCTCTGCCTGCAGCGTTTAATGGGATGCAGGGCTGAACAAAGCAAGGGTTGCAGGAATAGTTAAGTCCTTGAGGCTTCAACTAGTTAAGCCGTCTTAAGCAGGAGAGATGGCTTTTTTTTTTTTTTTAAGGGAATTAACCTGCAACTCCAGAAATCAAATGCAAGATTTAAAAAGACAAGTCGCCATTGTATGCTTTAGCTCTTTTTTCTCACAAAATTAAGAATTTATTAATTCCTTTAAAAGATTGTGGAAGATCCCTCGACTCTGAGAAATCTGACTAACTTTAGTGCTGTCAGTTCAGTTGGTAGAGTGAACTTTTGCAGTCTACACTATTCTTTGGAGAAACAGTCACGGTCCTTATAAGCAAAATGATTGAGGGTAGGACCTCAGAGGAGTTAGAGGAAAGAATGGGAAAGCCCCAGTTCCCGAATTTTCCAGACTCTGGCATCTTTGCTCTTATTTGCCTTTATGTTAGTAAATCTGTATTCTTGAAAGTACCACTGTTGATAAGACAAAGTCTATATTGTAGATTGTTAAACTCATTAAGGCGGAGATTCTTGTTCACCTTTGTATCCAGTGTGCCTAGCTCTGTACCCAGCATATAGTAGGTACTCAAATATTAATTGCCCACCTGGCTAACTAGTAACTGAGATGTCCATATGGCTATCTACCAGGAATAACTATCCCTTTTCCTCTCTTCTTCCCAGGAGGAATATTGCTAATGTGCGCTATTGTCAGGCCAAGTGCTAATGATTTTAGACTTATATTCCATTAGCTAAAAGAAGCAGGCCCTGCCAGGAATGTGGGAAGACCCTGTTTTAAGATTCCATTTGCCGGTAAATGTGTCCCACTGTGTTTCTTATTAATCTTTCTCTTCTGAGTTTTATTGTTTAGCATTTACGTAGGACTTTGTAATAAAGTTCTTTATGATGACTAATTACCCTTCCCCTAGTGATGATAAAAGGCATTTATTTAGTTAATGGATCAGTTGAAGACTAGTCAAGGTCATGTAGCAAGTCCTAGGCCATCTGTTTTTCAAAACTTCTGCTGAATTGAACATTATGACTTGTCACTTTTGTACTTCTGCCATGTGTTGATAACGTGAGAAAGCATGGGTAAAGTAAGAGGGGAAAAAAGTAACTTGATGTGGTATTAATGCTGTGACAACAAGACCTCTTCAAGCGGTGCAGTCCTTCACCTGTGGGAATTCTACCCTGGCTCTAGACCAGTAATCCTTGGATCGTTCTGAACCTCTGAGGCCCCTGAGGAATAGAGGATGTTCTTGATGCCAGAGGATATGGGTTACTTCAGGGTGACCTTGTTGGTCCTCAATTAGATCAGATCCCAGTGTCGCTTTCTGGCCAGGTTTTATTCCTGTTGTTTGTTTTGTTTGAGGTAGGAGTGGATGTCCATCAATTAAAAGCATAAGTATCTAGATCCTCCAGCAATACACATGACTTACTCAGTTGCGGGTGCCATGGCGTCTATCACACTGCTCCTGAACAAAATGGGGCTTGTTGGTTTGACTGAAGATTTGAGATGTGTGGGCGTCCAGAAGTCAACTAAAGGGTTGACTTTATAGTTGAGCAAATTAATTAGCTTTTGTACATTCATCTCCTCATCTGCCAAATAAGTGCCTACTTTTCTGGAACAGGCGGAGATAGAGGCATGCTGGGGAGTTAAGATAGCAAGCGTAATTTTTTAAAAGTCTGTTCGCATATTTATATTCTTCAGTGGACATTTGAAGTGGCTTATAACACAGGATACTTATTTTATATAAAAGGAAGTAAAAACCATAGAAAGAATGAAAAAAATTGTTAACCTCAGAGCTAAGTTAGTTGATGAGGTTGATCACCACATGCAACTTTAAACTCTTAGCAGCTAGAGGATAAGAGGAATCGCAGAGTTTCCTTAACAGGCATGGGAAAGAATGCATGTCAGTTCCTCAAGAGGACAACTTTTCCTGACACAGAGTTCTAAAAGAAATTTTCACAGGATTATATTAATAGCTATAGTATGATTCACATTGTAAGGCTAATTCACGATTGTCACTGGTGATTTCAGATGGTCTAGCTAGGAAAGATGGTATAGCTCGAGGTAAGAGAAGGAATCCTTGAGTTGTAGACTAATTGTACATTGTACCACAACTGAAGAAGATCCCTGTTTAATGTTGGCCGTTATCAGTCAAACCAAGTAAGTCATCTAGTTCCCCATAACCACTGGTTATTCTCTTTTTCTGCTCTTTTGTGTAACAGGAGTGATAACTGTCCTTGGACCTTTGGAAGTTGAC
This sequence comes from Callithrix jacchus, assembly GCF_049354715.1. NCBI lineage: Eukaryota > Metazoa > Chordata > Mammalia > Primates > Cebidae > Callithrix > Callithrix jacchus. The sequence continues at coordinate 147,836,783 of NC_133508.1, forward strand.
ATTGTGTCAAGTTGATTCTTTTTTCACAGTGTAAACCCAAATCTCCAACTTGTTGAGACCTCTTACAGTAAGCATGTTTCTCTGCAAGGCCTATCAGAACATTTGCTGTTCTCTGGACTTCTGAACATTAAGGGCACTCTCCAGAGTGATCCATTAAACATTTGACCTAGGATCTGTGTAGTCAGACCTTTACCGCCAGCAAAATTGGGGAAAGAGAACAGCACAAAAGAAACTGCTTTCGTTTACAGGATATTCTTTATTCGAATGAACCTCTGTAGTACTGATTCATCAAAAGGGTCAGCTGAGACTTAGGAAGCACAGCAAGTAGAGCCCCAGTGGGTACAGCTTGGGTGTTAACCCGATAGGTAGAATCCAGGATTCTCCTTTTCTCATCAGTTATCTTATGGTTAATTTTTGGTACAGTTTTATGAATTTATACCAGGACTTGTCAGAATCACTGAAAGGAGATTTGATAAGTTGGCATTTCCTGTCTTCTTCACATCATTAGTATCTCTTGATTCTGTTAGAGTGGCTGCTGCTTTCATAGCAGTCTTTGAAACAGAAGTCAGGGTGTAAGCAGATCCTCTTTTTAAGATTTCTCCACAGATATTGATTACCTCTCTTTTTCTTACATGGTTTAGTTAGTTACATTCTGGTTTCCAAATTACTTTGTTCCAAATTCCTTTAAACATTTAGCTTGTAACAGAAAGAAATCTGTTAGATTTCTAGATCAGTGGTTGTCTAGATCTTTTGCTGGCAAGGTTACAAATGTATACTTTTTCTTTTATCAAGAGTGTGCCATTTGGATCCAGAGTGTTTTACCCAATATAAGATTCTTTTTTTAAAATGTATTTTTATTCTTTATAGAGATGGGGAAATCCCTGTGTTGCCCAGGCTGGTCTCGAACTCCTGGGCTCAAGCAATCTTCCTACCTCCCGCCCACCCTGGATATAGTATTCCTGGAAAGTTGTCTATAAAGGATATTTTGTAACATAGAATCATGCAGGTCTTCAGTTGCCTGTGACTCTTAGCAAGTTTACTCTGCCACTCCAAGTAGTTAACGATCTGTAAATAAGTACTTTAATGCCCTCTTGGGGTTGTTTTAAAGGAATTGGCGAGTAAAGGAGAATCATTTATACCTACCTGTTTCTCAAGTTTGGGAATGTGAGTACTGCATTTTTGTAAGGAATGTCCATCCTGACTATACTGGACATATAATTCATAGTAATTCAGAACACATGCTAATGAGGTACATCAGGAGCATTCCTGTCATGTGTGAAGGACAACATATAAGCACACCCAGAGTTTTTTCCAGCCTGTAATCTGAGAATCCCAAGTTGAAGACAAATTCTTACCACAAATTTTCCTTTGGTTATTGTCAATACTATCGGTGCCTGTTGTGTAGTCAGCAGTTAAAAATTCACCCAGAATTGCAGTTGCCTGTCCTCTTCTGATTCCATGTTTTTTTTCACTTAAGTAGTTCTTTTCCCACTGTTGCTTGGCTGTTACATAAGACCCCTTTAACTTCCCGTTTCTGTTCCTAAAACTGAGTAGTAGTGCAATATAAGTTAAGTACTTGATTTTTGGAGTCAGTTTTACCTTTAATCTCTACCATCTAATAGTTGTGTGACCTTGGACAAGTGACTTAGCCTGCCAGAGTGTCCAGTTTCTCGTCTATAAAATGGAGAACAGTGATCGTGCCACCTATATAGTTGGTTGAGAGGATTAGCATTTAGTAAATATTAATTAGTTTTTGTAACTAGAGTGACCATATATTGTAGTTTGCCTGGTGCAGTTCTTGTTTATACCTGTTTTCCTAGCATACTGTCCAATGAGTGCCTCCTTAACTCTGAAAAGTCCCCTGCTATGTGGTCACCCTATTCATTAACTTTCTGGATGGTGCAACACGATAGTGCAAATGGGAGCCTAATTTTGAAAGAGCCAAAACAAAGAAATTTCTATTGGAATGTTTTTTCAACAGGAGAATTTTTTTTTCTAACAAAAAGGTTATTTTATATAGAGTTCATAGCTACTGAACTCTAAAACATTTGTTGATTACAGGGGCTGGGTGTATAGACAGAGATCTTAGAGCTTTTGATGGAGGTGAGGTGTGCTCTACCTTACCATTCCCCCATTCATTTCCCATAATATATAATGCACTCATAGAATGCGGGTATTTGTCCGACACTGGGCCACTCTCAGTCCAGAAGTTTATTTCCTTAAACTGCAGGTGTTTGGGGGTTTTCCCAAAGTAGAATTCTTGAATTACATGAAATAATTCCAAAGACTTCTGAACTGTGACTTCATCATTTTAGATACATACTCCAGGTACTGTCTTCTCATTGCTCTTAACAGCCTGCTCCTAATTATACGTAACTGATTTTCTCCTATAGAAATGTGTGGCTTTTGCTGCATACCACTCATAGAACTAGAGCAGAGCATCCATTCCTTTGCTGACGATGCTAAGACCGATTTCATTTTTGTTTCTATCTCTGTTTAATTTTTAAAGGATTCAGCCAGGTGCCTTAATCTCAGAACGTAGGTAATGATTGGTGCTGCTTAGTGTTACACATTGGGGGCTTAATCATTTACTACCCAAATGGGACACAAAATAAAAAGTTTAATGAACTACTGGTAAAAGATAGTATTTGGAATCCTGGGGTAGAGATTGGGAAAGTACTTTTGAGAACCACAGGTACAGTACTCTCTAAGCATGCTCCTGCTTTCTTACTGTGAAAGCGTCAACGCCTCCGCTAATATGCCTGTGTACTTAACCTGTGGGGCTTAATGAGCTTAACATGTTCTCCTCTACCAGCCCAAGCCAGTTCACTGGTTTTAAAGTGGACAGCCTGTACTCAGCTGTGCGATGGAAATGAGGCATAATAAGCAGAAGGGGTCTGAGACTGCTCACTGTTCCATGCTGTTCATCTTGGACCTGCCTCAGGCTTACTTCTTCACAATTTTAGGAACTGTCCAATGAGAGCACACCCTGTTGTTTAACATTTTTCTCTTCTCACCTGAACCTACAAGCATACGATGGCGTTAGTGGAATCCCGCTGAGCCTGTGTGCCAAGGAAAATGCTAATATGCTGATCCACAATGATGCATGGCTCAGTGTGAACTATATGGTAAATTTGGGAGTGACAGGGTAAAGGGACAAGAGGCTTAGAGGAGGTGAGTGTAACCATCTTTCATTCACTTAGACCTCCTGAATGAAGCCATTCATACTGAGTTTTGAGCAATGAGGATTTTGGAAGTTCTGTTTTTAATATATGGCTCCAACTCTTCTATTACTAATTGTGTTAAGTGAACCTTTGGGACGTAGGTTTCCTTGTGCATAATGGGAAGTACTTTATCCCTTTTCCCCCAGGACTGGCTTGACCTCATGTCAACGCTTTTGGGCCATGACCTGTTTTCATTGTGGTTCCAGAAACGTGGGGAGAAAACAGAGAGAGACAGAGAGACAGAGAGAGACCAACTTATCATAAAAGTTAATGGGACAGACTGGGCATTGTGGCTCATGCCTATAATCCCAGCACTTTGGGAGGCCAAGGTGGGCGGATCATGAGGTCAGGAGATCGAGACCATCCTGGCCAACATGCTGAAACCTGTCTCTACTAAAAATACCAAAAAAAATTAGCTGGGCATAGCAGTGCATACCTGTAGTCCCAGCTACTCAGGAGGCTGAGGCAGGAGAATCACTTGAACCTGGGAGGTGGAGGTTGCGGTGAGCTGAGATCGCACCACTGCACTCCAGCCTGTTGACAGAGCGGGACTCTGTCTCAAAAAAAAAAAAGTTAATAGGACAGAGATTCTGATCTGCCCTCTTTGACGAGACTCACCCTTTCTCCTTCCTCAAAGACTTTAAGGAAAGTTTATTCAGGCTCTCATGACTGTTCACTTTATTTTAGAGATGCAGAAAAGAGATTGACCTTGAATTTTCAAAATGCACACCTCTGTCTTTGTTTCTAATTTTAGAAGAGAGGTCAATAAGTAGACAGATCAGTGTGGAAGACAGAAGATTGGAATATGCTTCTCTTTTGCCTGTTTGAGGGAATACTCTTGAGAATCACTGGGTTGGAGACTGTGGAACAATGATTCTTACTCTTTGAGTCAGGGATCCTTTTAAGAATTTAATGAAAATCATGGTTCTTTCCTCAGGAAAATTCAGGAGCACTAAAATTTGTGGGACTTCTGTCAGAGGATTTATGGGACTTCTGAAACTCATGGATCCTGGGTTTTAAAACCCTGATGTAGAGGGGCAGGCCTCCAAGCCACACTATCTCTTTTTGTTACAAGTCCACAGACTGCTAAGAGGTTAAATTGCCAGCCTGCAGTTTGTCCTTATGGCTTGGAACAAAGCTGAGGTTGTCGGTGTTGTCACCTGCCTCTTTAGGATGCTCCTCAGCTTCCCAAAAGACTCATTATAAATGCCTTGAGAGTTCAACTCAGGAACTTACATTCAAACCAGCATTTTGGCCACTTGTGGGATTTTTTGGTATTGTCTCAGCTGTACTGCTCTTGATATGAAATGCAGATGCCCCTGAAGCTCCAGAGCTGATTCCATAGGAGTGTTTGAAACAGGGAGCTCACATAGTAGATTATCAAAACTAAACAAAATAATTTGCTTTTCTATGTCTCTCAAAAATAGATTCTATTTCAATGTAGGACTTCTCAAACTATTATATTATAAGGACTGACCTGATGGTATTTGAATCTTGCTCATTACTTGACTTTTCTAGGTGAAACATGTTAAGGGCAAGGACCATATCTCACACATATGTATAGTAGAGTACCTGGCGCACAATACTGTCAAAAAATGTTTATTGAATAAAATAGCGTGAGATAGGCTGGGTGCAGTGGCTCACGCCTGTAATCCCAGCACTTTGGGAGACTGAGGTGGGTGGATCACGAGATGAGGAGTTCAAGACCAGCCTGATCAACATGGTGTAACCCCGTCTCTACTAAAAATACAAGAATTAGCCAGGTGTGGTGGTGCACACCTGTAATCCTAGGTATTCAGGAGGCTGAGGCAGGAGAATTGCTTGAGCCTGGGAGGCGGGGGTTGCAGTGAGCCAACATCTTGCCACTGCACTTCAGCCTGGGTGACAGAGTGAGACTCCATCTCAAAAAAATAAAAATAAAAAATAATGTGAGGCCGGGCGCGGTGGCCCAAGCCTGTAATCCCAGCACTTTGGGAGGCCGAGGCGGGTGGATCACGAGGTCAAGAGATCGAGACCATCCTGATCAACATGGTGAAACCTCGTCTCTACTAAAGATACAAAAAATTAGCTGGGCATGGTGGTGCGTGCCTGTAATCCCAGCTGCTCTGGAGGCTGAGGCAGGAGAATTGCCTGAACCCAGGAGGTGGAGGTTGCGGTGAGCCGAGATCGTGCCATTGCACTCCAGCCTGGGTAACAAAAGTGAAACTCTGTCTCAAAAAGAAAAAAATAAATAAATAATGTGAGATAATCATTCTTAAGAGAAAGTAAGTTGGACTTGGCTTTGACTCACTTTCCCTTTCAGTTGGCTGGGATGATTTTTCTAACTTAGAGCCCACTCACATAGGTATAAGGAAGTACAGAGAACCACAGGTGAGAAATTTGTGAGAATTTCCACCACCTTAATAGATCCCTTTATAATGCCAGAAATAGGAGGTCAGGGAGAAGACATCTGAATATGTGCCTCCAGCTGCTTAGCCCAGTAGCAGTGGGCATAGGGATATCCTTAGACCATAATGAGGGTGGTAACTTGAATTTCTCACCATTGAAACAACTTTTAAACCCTTTGCATTAGGGACACTGCCCAAAATTGAAACTGGTATCCTGATTTATACATGCTGTTGATTTAAAGACCAGGGAGGCTTTCACTTAGGGTGTTTGAGGTTTGGAGATTAGTGATGAGTTGAATAGTTTGATTTTGGAAAGTACGTTGGAACCCTGAAAGTAATAAACAACAGCTCTGCCCAGCAGTGATGAGCAGACTTCTGATTCTTACTCTGCAACCTTGGCTGCCCCTTCTGAACCAAAGGCTGAGTTTGATGCTCAAAAGCTATACATGCCCTTCTCTCTTTGAAACACCTTCTTTAGAATTACAATCTTCTGGGAACCGGGCCAATGCTGGTCCTAGCCAGAAGCTCAGGCTCTAGTTGGCACTAAATTTTGTGTGTGCTGTTTCACTTCAAGTGTGTAACTTAGGCAAGATTCAGGGGAAAGGGACACCTTCAGAATTTGCTATTTTGTGGGTTGGTTTGTTTGAGATGGATTTTCGCTCTTGTCGCCTAGGCTGGAGTGCGATAGTGCAATCTCAGCTCACTGCAACCTGCTGGGTTCAAGCGCTTCTCCTGCCTCAGCCACCCAAGTAGCTGGGATTATAGGCGTGTGCCACCATGCCTGGCGAATTTTTTTTTTTAAGTAGAGACGAGTTTTCACCATGTTGGTCAGAGTAGTCTCAAACTCCTGACCTCAGGTGATCCACCTTCCTCGGCCTCCCAAAGTGCTGGGATTACAGGTGTGAGCCATCATGCCCAACGAATTTTGCTGTTTTGGAAGTTGAAATAGGTGCTTCCTAGAGATAGCAGATGGGACTAGTTGCTTTGGTAACTAATTCAGTTTCCTGTGGGTGGCCAGGTGGTATCCCGTTTCTAAATCAGTACTTGAGGGTTTGGTCCCCAGCTTCTGAGCACCAGATTTCTTAGCAAGCAAGAAATGAAGATTCTCAGTGTTCATTTATGAGAAGTAGCCCAGCTGGTTTGTCATGCTGGGCTAGATGAATTGTGAATGTTAATTATATTGATCAATACAGTGGCCTTGGTAACAGACTTGTAGCTGCTGTAGAATCTGTTTACTTCAGGTTTGTAACAGAAAAGAGACCAAGCTGGTTGGTAACATGGCGTTCTCAGTATAATACGCTGTATTGTAAGTTCAAGGAAAATGCATCTTGCAGGGCTGACCTTATTGCACCCATTCCCCCAAGATTTTCCAGAGAGAAACATTATTCTGGGGATAATTTCTGGTCTTGTTTGCCAATCGAGAATGAATTGAGGTTGGCAAAGGCTGGGTTTTTAGTGGAGGAGGGGTAAAGCATGTTTACAAATCATTAAGTTTAGAAGGAGATCACCTGTATTAAGCACCTTATTTTTTTCTACCTAGTTTATAATTAGGAGGGGATAGTTGATGAGGTTAGTTTCAGCCCCTGCATTCAGGAGGTGGAGCCCCTCCTATTTGGGGAGTAGGGGGTTCATAATTCTGTACATTCTTTCCTTACTCCACAGTGAGGGGATTAGCTGAGCGCTGGGCATGTTTGGAATGAGAGCACTTTGCCAATTTTTACTGAATTTGGACCAAATCGTAATAAAAATACGGTCTCTGTCTTCCTCAGTCCCTTTGTTGTGTTCTCCTAACCCCTATGGATCCATCTGATGGATTGTCTGTTCCTGACAGATGGACTTGGTATTAAAGGTAGATGCTCGACTTCCTTTGCCTTATTTATTTCTGAACAAGGTATATCTAACTCATTTGTTCCCTGTGTTGGAAGTAGCTTTATCAAGAGCCTGGTAAACTCACTATACTTCTGTTTCCTTTTCAGATCCTGCTTAGATTATTTCTTAGATCAGCACTTCTCATACTGTAGGAGAAGAAGAAGGTTTTAGTAACACAGGGAGCTTTTTTGCAGTAATTCATTACCTGGCTCTGAACTAGAGCTATGTAATCAGAATGGGGGAGGAGCTGAGAGTAAGAAAGCTGATTGAGAATGGATTGGCATTTTGAAACAGCTTCACCAGATAAACTTGAAAGCTTTCAGATTTAGAACCATTCCTTTAGATTATCTAGCAAGACTGGCCAAAATTGTTAGTAAATCTAATATTGAGATGGTAATGGGCCAGGCATGGTGGCTCACACCTGTAATCCCAGCACTTTGGGAGGCCGAGGCAGGCAGATCACCTGAGGTCAGGAGTTCAGGACCAGCCTGGCCAATGTGGCAAAACCCCATCTCTACTAAAAATGAAAAATTAGCCAGGTGTAGTGGTGGGTGCCTGTAGTGCCAGCTACTTGGGAGGCTGAGGCAGAAGAGTCGCTTGAACCCAGGAGGCAGAAGAGGTTGCAGTGAGCCAAGATGGCATCACTGAACTCCAGCCAGGGCAACAGAGCAAGACTGTGTCTCAAAAAAGAATAAAAGACGGTAATGCAGCTGCCACCTCTCCTGGATGATTTTGATCACAAGGAGAAATCTTGGTCCTCATGTGGAAGGTCCTGAAAATAGTCTGCTCTTGCTCTTCTCCAAGAGTAAGAGTAAACCATGACCAGAAATCATGTTGCCCTGTCTGCTCAGGTTGCAGTGTCCCAGGACCTGTGCTAGGCACTTAGGGTACATTAGTGAACAAAACAAAGATTCGTACTCTATAGAGCTGATGTTCTTGTGAGGTTATTATTTGGATTATTTAAGTCCACTGTAGTTTGGGGTTTTGAACCCTCTGAGAGATGTGTACATATTTCAGCAAAGTGCACATACAATCATGTGTCACTTAACAAGGGGGATGCATTCTGTAAACCGTGTCCTTAGACAATTAGGTTGTTGTGCAAACATCATAGAGATTTTAAATGACCGGCAGTGCAGTAGGTTTGTTACACCAGCATCACCATAAACACGTGAATAATGCGCTGCTCTGCGACGTCACCAGGTGATAGGAATTTTTCAGCTCCGTCATATTCTTATGGAACCACCACTGTATATGTGGTCCATCACTGACCAACTTTCATTATGTAGCACAGGGCCATATAAGGGGGAATTGCCAGCCTGAAGCCCATCCATAGACCCAGGGCTGAGAACCTAGAAGATTTGTCTAGAATTGAGGATGTGGTGATTGGGACAAAGCCAGGCCCTGAATTGGGTGTTTGGAACGATTATCTCCTAGCCAGACTTGGTTGTAGTTTCTTGATCTGTATAGGCAAAGCAGTGTGTAAACAACTCAAGAATATCACTAGAAAAAGAGAGAATGGCCAGAACGTCTCTAAGCTAAAGAGTCTGTGTTTTATTGAAATGCTAAAAATGATTCTGACTCTGTTCTCACTCTTACCCCTAGTTCGTTTGGCTTCTGGTGCTCAATGGATTAAAAGTCAGGTCAGAATAAGAATTTCCCTAATGTACTCATTTATATTATGAATTCCTAGACTGAGAGTGATAGTAAAGTTATAAAGATCATGAGAAGAGGACATTTTAGTGAAATTCTGGCTTTAAAAACAGAAAGTGAGAGGAGTTGGTTGAGGGCTGGTGAAATAGCCAAAGAGTAAAGATTAGAGAAAGATGACAGGAGGAAAAGGAAGGCAGAACTCAGACAGTCACCAGGAGAGCAGCTTTCTCCTTACACCAAAGTGAGCAGACCTGAGACTCACATGCAAAAAATACTCCTTTTTGGTGTTGAAGGGGGCTGTCACTGTTGCTTTATTATGAAAGAGGACCTGGAATAAAAAGGGGGAGGGCAGATAAGGGTTTGCTTGATATATTAACCAATGTTAATATATCTCGGTTGCTGGAAAAGTTGGTGTTTGACTTGAAAGAATGGCCAAACTCTGCCTGAGGGTTGGTACAGTGTGTAACCCTTACTGCAGAAACATGAATGAAATGGGACACTGGGACAGAGAATTATGTAGAAAGACACAGCCAGATTTAGAGGTTGGCGCAGAGTCCTGTGCCAGTTCTACCTTTACCTCCCTGAAATCTGATCTTTAGTATAACCACAGGCCAAGACCTATTTACTTTAGGTTGATCTTTACAGGGATATCTAAGGGAGACTCTCCATACACACACTGAAAGATAGCTGAATAAGGGCTGTGTTCAGGCGAAACTCATTAGAGAACAGAGCCCACGGTCCTCCCGGAGGAGTGAGGGGGCTCTCGGTGGTTCCAGTCATAACCGCCCTCCTGCATATGGAAAACCTGTTCTGTGAAATCTTCCAAGCAGCTACTCACATAAAGACGTCTCTTTGTTTGCTCAGTGATGCATTAAAGGTGAGGCTGCCTAAGCTAAAGAATATAATCACATACCAATTATCTTTATATTCTATTTTTAAAGAAGCCCTTTAAAATAACCAAAAGAACTTTACACCTCACTTACTGGGACTGGGACTGCTTTGCAGTTGTATTTAGCTTGTGAAGTTACATAGTTAAAACTTGCTTCTCAGTTTTTGGAAAAATTATGCTTAAAATTTATCATTAAAAATTCTTATTCTTGGGTCAAGTGTGGTGGCTCATGCCTGTAATGCTAGCGCTTTGGGAGGCCAAGGCAGGAGGATCCCCTCAGTCCAGGAGTTTGAGACCAGCGTGGGCAATACAGGGAGACCCTGTCTCTAAAAACTAAAACTAAAATAAATAAAAATTCTTTTCTTTTTTTTTGAGACAAAGTTTCACTCTTTTGCCCAGGCCAGGGTGAGTGGCATGATCTCAGCTCACTGCAACCCCTGACCTTCCAGCTTCAAGTGATCCTCTTGCCTCAGCCTCCTGAGTAGCTGGGACTACAAGTGTGTACCACCATTCCCCGCCGATTGTTTTTTTTGTAGAGACAAGGTCTCACGATGTTGCCAGGGCTGCTGTCAAATTCCTAGGATCCAGGGATCCTCCCTCCTCATCCTCCCAAAGTGCTGAGTTTATAAGTGGCCACTGCGCCTGGCCAAATAGAACTTTTTTTGTTGGTAGAATTCAACTTTGCTAGATCTTTTAGACATAAGATGTGAGGTGACTTGGAAAGGGTGCTTTCTGAGTGGCATACCACAGATGAGAAAGGAACCCTGTGGAATGTTTTTAATTTAAAAGAAATTCTCTGATTGTGCTAAGTGTTCATGTGTGAAAGAAATATTCCCCCAGCGCGGTTCAGCACAGGATAAACCCCTTCAGAATGAACATTTAAGGTAATCAGTGGTCAATTTAACTATACCAAAGTAAAAATATCCTGTATAAACACAGGTGGAAATGATAGATAGGGAATTCTGAATTAATTTCTTTCGTCCTAGTAGTAAGATTCAGTTGCTCGTATATTCTCCTCCTTACTCCATCCTGGAAAGACAATGGAAATATATTCTAAAATGGAACATTTTGTTACCACAGTGTTTGGGCTCTGCTATTACTGGGCTCCCCTCACCTTTCCAGGTCTGTGGAGCAGAACCTCTCAATGGCAATTCGTTGGCAGCTTAAAAACATTACATTTCTTTGCATCATTTTACTTTTCTGAAAATTAACAAAGATTTTTGGAGCTGAAAGAATTATTTTCCTTTACCAATGCTTACAAATGTTTATCTGGTATTATAAGCTTAGAAAGCTTATAGTGTACCAGGAGACCGTTCAGTAAACTGACCCCTTGGAAATAAAGGGGAAGGCTGTTTCCCCAGCCTGTTCCAAAAGAAGGAAAATAGAATGGGACTTGTGGGTGGTGGTGATGGTGTTTTTTCTTTTTTGGTTTTTGCTTTTTAAATCTCAATGCCTTAAGCAAGTCACTTAGCCTTAACCCCTGTTCTCTTTTCTCATTTGTGAAGCATAGATGCAACATTCAAAGGATTCTAGAATGTTTTGAAAATACAAATCCTCTGTAAGTCTCAGATGTTGAGGCAGAGCACTTAAAGTCATATAAATCTAGGCATTCAGGATCTTGTTGTTCATCCTACTGGGAAGTGTGGATTTCAGACTTCCTGTTCTATCAGTTTTAAGTAAAAATCTTCATCTAGTGCTGACAGGTGGTGTTACCAGTGAGGCTTGTTCTTTGTATGCCAAGAGTTCACAAAAATGGTTTGTAAAATATAGAGATCAGTGATATTCTAGCAGTGATAGGTATTGACAAAATTTGCCAAATATTTTCCTATACAAAATTAAATTTTTTCTTTTTTTGAGACAGAGTCTTACTCTTTTGCCCAGGCTGGAGTACAATGGTGCAGTCTCTCTATAACCTCCGCCTCCCGGGTTCAAGTGATTCTTCTGCCTCAGCCTCCCAAGTATCTGGGACTACCCAGCTAATTTTTGTATTATTAGTAGAAATGGGGTTTCACTATGTTGGCCAGGCTGGTCTCGAACTCCTGACCTCTTGATCTGCCCTTCTCAGCCTCCCAAAGCGCTGGGATTACAGGCGTGAGCCACCATGCCTAAAAATTTAATTTTGACTTTTGGTTTGCCATACAATATGAAGCAAGAGAGTCTTATTACCCTTGTGCTTCTGTCTGCTTTACCTGGTAGAAAATGGCTGTTCAGAAAGTCACAGGTCAGGAGAATTCAAACTTCTGTATTCTGGTCTGGGAGGTAGAGAGGGTGGGGTTGGGATACCACGTTATTCTGGAGTAATAGGTAAAAAAAAAATTTTTTTTTTTTTTTTTTTTTTGCATCATGAAAGCCTGCAAAAGCAATAGGTAAATCTTATTTTTAGATAGGCCCAGAGAAGTCATAGCCAACAATTCTCTTTAATCAGCTTGTTTCTTACAGACCATCTGTGGTCATTTTACATAAGACTGATAGTCTTATCTAAAATTGAACATAGACATCTCAAGTTAGAAAGTCAAGAACAATGGCAACTATTGGCTATCTAGGGTAACAACACAGTTATGTTTTTAAAATGGTTTGACATGACGAACTGATAGAGTCTTATCTGCTTATTGTGTCTCTAGTTTCTTCTAAAGTAAGCTTGTTCAGCCTGGCCCTATGTGGCCCAGGATGGCTTTGAATGTAGCCAACACAAATTTGTAAACTTTCTTAACACATTATGAGATTTTTTTTTAGCTCATTAGCTATTATTAGTGGTAGTGTATTTTAGGTGTGGCCCAAGGCATGTCTTCCTCCAATATGGCCCGCAGAAGTCAAAAGATTGGATACCCTTGGTCTAGAGGCCTAATACTCTTTGTTTTGGTTTTAAAAACTGTGGGAACTAAAGTCAGCTGATCTTAAAGGAGTTTCACTTCGTTCTTTGAACTTGAAAATATGCCAAACGGATTCTGAAAGGTCCCATTAACTCAGTCATGTTTGGAAACAATATCTGGTACTGTATAGTCACTATTTAATATTAGGTCCTTAAAGTCAGGTTTATTTAATGTTGAGTTTTGACAGCTTTTTCTTTCCCTGAGCCTGTACTACTTAGTTCTAATACCCTATGAATCAATACAAAATGATTCCCAAGTGAAAAAAACAAGGTGTAAACTATATTATCATGCCACATTTTGAGTAAGGGAGGGAAAATAATGTGTATTTGCTTCCCACACTCCTAAAAAGAAGCATAAGAAGGATAAACCAGAAACCAGTGAGAATGGGGAGGGAGACGCAGAGTGTCAGGGCTAGGAATAGCAGTGAGACTTCTCTTGAGTATGTCTTCAAGTTCTGAGACGTGTAAATGTTTTATATTTCAAAATCAGAAAAAAAAAGGAAATCTTTAAATTGCTTACCAACACAAAGGAATGAACCTAACTAAAATATAAAATCTAACTTAACCTAATATATCAAATTGATTACACTACACAGTCACCCAGAAAATAGTACTTTGACTGTTCATCTTTATGAAATGTGGTCTGAGGACAAAAAGAATTTCAATGAAACCTTGACACTTCACTCAGTAAATTTTGGTGAGGGATAACATTAGTCTTGTTAAAGTAGTTTTAAAACTATTTTATATGCATTATAGAATAAATAAAATAGTTCTAAAACTATTTTATATGCATTATAGAATAAATCAAATAAGAAAACATTATTAGAGAGAAGACAAGACATACAAATAGGAAAATTAAACTTTTTTTAAAAGGTGATGTTAAATTTGAAGTAGAAATATCAATATGAATTCATGATAAAAAATTGAGATTCCTCTCTCTACCTGAAGAACCTAGGAGGAGTGGCATCTCTAATAGCAATTATCACACCTCTTACTCCAGACATTGGTTTCTAAATACTACTCCTTACTTAAAGAAAGGCTCTGGAGAGAAATGGTTGATTCCAGGTTTAGAGAAGAGGAAGAACAAGGTGAGCTTGATATATCTTCTTTTTTCAAAAAGAGTGGAAGGACTGTAATGGAATCATGTCAAAAGGACAGAAGAGCCAGCTTGAAGGAGGCTCCCACTGGCACAATTTAAGGAAATATGAGCATTCAGTGCAATTAATGTATAATTGAGTGTAACCTATTAAAGAAATAAAAATCTGATTGATAAAAAAGGGAGAAGAATTTTCTTTACAAAAGAATGCCAGCTAATGTAGAAGGATTGATAGAAAAACACAGTTGTGATTCTATAACCTTCCCAATAAAATTGGTTCAGACAAGGATTATTTTTTTCTCTTTTTTATTTTATTTATTTATTTATTTTTTTAAATTTATTTTTATTGCATTTTAGGTTTTGGGGTACATGTGAAGAACATGCAAAATAGTTGCATAGGTACACACGTGGCAGTGTGATTTGCTGCCTTTCTCCCCTCCACCTATATCTGGCATTTCTCCCCATGCTATCTCTCCCCAACTCCCCACCCCTTGCTGTCCCTCCCCTATTCCCCCCAACAGACCCCAGTGTGTAGTGCTCCCCTCCCTGTGTGCTTGTGTTCTCATTGTTCAACACCCGCCTATGAATGAGAACATGCGGTATTTCATTTTCTGTTCTTGTGTCAGTTTGCTGAGAATGATGGTCTCCAGGTTCATCCATGTCTGTACAAAGGACATGGACTCATCATTTTTGATTGCCGCATAATATTCCATGGTGTATATATGCCACATTTTCACTCAGACAAGGATTATTAACAGATGGTAAAGTCATTAGGGAATAGGCTATTAACATGATGAAAAGTATCACCCACAAATTAACTTTTACTTGCAAAAGAGAAAATGTGCCTTTCAAAGGAGAGATCTGTTGGTCTCACTTTAACCAGGACTCAATCTTAGCATTGCTAATAGTGGAACCACCCGACATGTACTTCTCGATGTGATACAAGGTGAAATACACTACATAATCCAGGAAATATTCTTGCCAGAATGTTAACCTCTTTCTAATAAAACCTCAGAACTGAACTTCCAGTTTATAGGAAGGAAACCCTCTGAAAAATTCAAAACATGAGCAATTCTATGAGACAACTAGTCTGGATTCCTCAAAGAAAAGTTAGTATCACAAGGGGGTGAGGGACATTGGAGAGACTGTTCTAGATTGGTAGAGGCTAAAGGAACCTAACAACCAGCTGCATTTAATGAATCTTGAATCCATGCTGGGTTGGCAGGGTTGAGGAGACTGTTGGGATGTAAAAATATTGAGAAAATTGGGGAAATGTGAATATAACCTGGACAGTTTGGATATATGAAGATACAAAATAATTGTTACTGTTAAGTGTGATATGTCAGCATAGTTCTGTAGGAGAATATTCTTATTCTTAGGAGACACATTCTGAAGAATTTATTGGTAAATGTTCATGTTTGCAACCTTTTTTGTTTTGGTAGGACCGTGTGAAAGTATGTATGTGTATGTGTGTATATATACAGAGAAAAAACCTATTACGGAAAGATTCAATCTAGATGGAGAAGTACAGACGTTCATTATACTATGCGTTAAATTTTTTTATATGCTGAAAATGATAATAAAATTGAAAAAATAAATAGTACAACAGGGAGTGGGAGAGGAGACTTTCGTGTTGTCACTAAAGTAGTGGGTATGTTCCAGGAATCAGGATGTCTTCAGTCACCTGTACTGATTTTTTTTAACAGCTAGAATTGATGATAATTCACTGTCAGGAGAAACCGAGAGGACTGGCCTGCGTTTGTATAGTGTTGGTAGTGAGACTGAGGGAAAGGAAAGTATGTACAGGTCAGGCAACTGGGCAGGTCAGTAGCTAAATAGGCATTGAAACGGTCTGGATGTGTGTTACATTCTGTTGCAGATTGTGGTGTTCAAAAGATTGGGAAGCCCTTTTCTGTCCTACTTACTGCCTTTTCTTAACCTCTTAATTTTACTTCTAGTTGGCAGTTGCGGGCCTCAATCACTCACATTGACTGAAGCACTTAAGGAGATAATAGCGAAGTGAAGTCAGTGAAGTATTTTGTTTTATAGGAAGAGAGGAGAGTAGCTCCTAACAGTCAAACTACTGTTTGGCAGAATTTTTCAAGCTGTATGTTCCTTACCTTTTAAGTGACTCAGCAGCGTGGGGCCTGGTATTGCTCACCTCTTCTTGCCACCAGCATTGACAAAAGGTCTGGTTGAGTCCTACTTTGAAAGGAGTATTGCTTCTGACTGTGGAATTGGATTCTAGCTCTGTGTTTTATATCCTGTTATTGTCGAGACACAGAGGCGGGAGTTGGGGGAAAGATATGTGCTGAGATTAGTCAGCCTGTCCCCTACCCACCGAAGAAACTCAGGCCCCTTCTGGGGAGACTGAGAACTTAAGAAACCTGAGACAGGGAAGGAGAGTAGGGAGCAGCCAAAACCGGCTGAGTCTCACTCAGAAGACTGGTTTCTGCACGAGGGAATGGAAGAAGTGACTGAAGGTGGCTGTGGATTCAACTCTGGCCTGAGATTGATTCCCTTGAGATAAGTTGTTTTCCGGTAGGTGTGTCTGGGGGCATTGTGTTGGGAAGGGAATTCCTTTCTTTTGGGAAACTTTTTTACTTAATTGAGGTGAAAGGTATTCAGACTTGGGTATTTCTTGTACCAAGGAGTGGGTTTCTGCTGATAACTTTCTTTGAGTTCATCTGAAATGGGAATCAGACTGGTAAATATCAAGAAAAACTGGGCATGGTCATGTGGGCCTGTAGTCCCAGCTACTCAGGAGGTGGCAAGATTGCTTGAGCCCAGCAGTTTGCAGCCAGCCTGGCAAACACAGTGAGACCCTGTCTCTTTAAAAAGAGAGAGAGAATGAGAGAGAAAGGAAGAAAGTAAAGGTGTTACACGTGTTTTGGCTGACTGCCTATCCTTTTCCTTTCCTCTGGAAAAGGAGTCAGTGAGGGTAGAATCTATAGAAAAAAGAATAAGTTAGCCTGAAAATATGTGTGAAAGAGGGATTAGAAAAGATGTAGGAATCTTGAAAAGTGTTCTAACATGATAGGCTTAGTTAGTAATGATGACCTTGTTAAAATTTCTAGTTTTTTATCGTCGCTTTTTTTTTCTTTGCTCAGTTGCTAAGATGCTGCCCATAATTTCTAAACAGAAAAATCTCTATACACAATATGCTAGAGGATACAATGGGACAGAATATATAAATTTAGCAATGTCCCAGAAAATCAGTAGTGTACCAAAAGAGGGATACTAGCCCTTCAAATAATTCTCTGCAGTAAGAAAGACTGCTCTGCTCACTTCTACGTTATTCTTTCTTAATGATTTGTTTTCCTAGTAATTGCTGTTTATCTTGAATCTAGTTCTTCACCCTTAGGAAGAAACCTTTCTGAGGAAATTAAATGCTATTAGATTGGCATTTAAAATAACAAATTTGGCAGTATGTCTAAGTCAAACGATACTTTGATATGGCTATGAAGACTGTAATACCTGGCATATTTCTCATGGAGCAGTGAAATTCCATGCCACTGCTGTGGGTCAAAACATGTCCACAGATTTTTTTTTTTTTTTTTTTTCTTTTTGAGACAGAGTTTTGCTCTTGTTGCCTAGGCTGGAGTGCAATGACTCAATCTTGGCTCACTGCAACCTCCGCCTCCCGGGTTCAAGCAATTTTGCCTCAGCCTCCCAAGTAGCTGAGATTACAGGCACGTGCCACCACATCTGCCTAATTCTTTATTTTTAGTAGAGATGGAGTTTCTCCATGTTGGTCAGACTGGTCTGGAACTCCCAACCTCAGGTGATCTGCCTGCCTCAGCCTCCCAAAGTGCTGGGATTACAGGCGTGAGCCACCGTGCCCGGCCTTTATGTCTACAGTTTTGAAGGGACCATGTAGACATAAGTTCTCTTCCTTGCAGAGAACTTTCCTGGAGTAGCACTGGGTACTTAGTTGGTGCCCAGCAAATGCGTTGACTAAAGAATATAATGCACCACAGATATCCTGATCACAATTTCTTGGCTAAAATGTTGTAGTGGAATTCTGGTGGCTTTTAATTCTTTCTCATTCAGAAGCTAGAAGGCAAAAGTGGGTGGTACCTGGGAAGGAGTGTAGCTGGGCTATGTAACATCTGAGAATATGTGTGTTTGTGAAAGTAAACTCAGCTTCTAATGTGAAAATATCTCTTAGGATCAATAAAATTAATAGCATACAATTTTTCTTCTCTTGAGACGTAACTTTTTTGGATTGCCTCTGATCCTCCCTTCTTGGTAAGGTCTGCACGACAATTCTTTCAGCTCACTTTGTCACCAGACTTACCACTAGGTAGTGGATATTCCCCAAATTATTCATTTGATAGAGCTTTTCTTTACCATTCTCAGTATCACGTGGAAGAAAGTCAACCGTTGAACCTGCTAAGCTATTTGAAGAGGTGCTTTAAATAGCATGTTAAACTAGCCTGATATTTAATTGGGTTTTTAAGACGCAGCAAGTAGACTTCTGTATTTGGGTGTGCTATTTGAAGAATGGGTCGATCTGACCTTCTAGCCTTTCATAAATATGCTCTTGTGTAAGAATGGAATACTGCTGTGCTTGTTCAGTTGTGGGTAAGGCTGTTTATGGGGTGGTGAGCACTTAAGCAGAACATCGTTCTTTAAGACTTTTTACTGAAAGATACTTTCTGCGTTTCAGCCACTTGATTTCCTTTCCATTCCTTCTCTTCCCAATCCTGCTTGTTATTTAGATGTAGTATTCTTTGTTAGATGTAGATTTGAAGAAAGATGAAAGCACAGCAACTAAGACTTAAAGTTTGGAAGAAATGATGATAATAGGAATTAACAGAAACAGAACAAGTTTGTAGTCTTGGTTTTCTTCTTATCCAGGTTACCATATTTGCCTCGAATGCAGTGAGTCTAACCCAGTCAGAAGGCTGCTGTTGTTGTTTTCAAAAGACAGGGTTTCACCATGTTGGTCAGGCTGGTCTTGAACTCCCGACCTCAGATGATCCGCCCACCTCAGCCTCCCGGAGTGCTGGGATTACAGGCGTGAGCCACCGTGCCCGGCCAGAAGGCTGTTGTTGAGATGTAGAGAGAAAAATTATGACATCCAAAAATTGCTTTTGGCAGCAGTGTCTATATTTACAGTGTGAGGGTGAACGACACTCCAGGAGGTACTTCACCAAGGGAAAACAGCTGCTCGCCGTGAAGACAGCCAGTGAACGTAGCCGGTCTGCAGGAAACTGGCAGAGCAGACGGATTCCACAGCATCAGTTGTGACACAGACTCTCATCAGCATGTAATTTGGGGTGGAAGAGAAGACCAGGTTTTCATGCATCTTTGTATTGTTGGGACACCCTGTAAGTGGTGAGAATGTCAGAGAGCTGCAAAAATACACAGCCGTTCATCCTTTCCATGGCTTGAGTTAACATTCTGCCCACTTCAAATATGGACCATATTCATTATTTGAGAGGTGGGGAGGTAGGGGCACTGAACTGATTAGTAAGCTGCTTGCAACATAGTCCAGTATTTTTAGATGGGAAAGATTTTGCTCAGCTTTAGGCTACCGATGAGCTTTATTAACATAAGGGGAAATTATGACTGTTCAGTTTTTAGGTTGCTGAAGAAACACATTTCTGTCTTGCCATAGCCACCTCTCTCTCTGAAAAACTGCAAATGTTACTGCAGTTTCCTCCCCCACCCTCACCCTCTATGTAGGTGGTGTCTGGGAACAGGCCCAGAACCCTTTGAAGAAAGACGAACAGGGGAAGGAATCATAGCGGAGGGGAGAGGAGCTTCCAAATAGAAGAGACTGCATATGCCGGCAGCAGGGAGGCTGGTAGAGGAAGGGCTGCCTCTGGAGAGTGTTAAGCAGGGTTGATCGTCTCTTGATTGTGTATTTTTTTTCCATCACCAAAATAACAGTATATTGACTTGGAAGTCAGTACCTTGGTCCTGGATTAATTTCTTCAGTGAAACTAGCTTTGCTGACTGCAGAAATCATGTGAACATGCAGTGAGAAATCCTGTCTAGAAGGGCAAATGCTGACCTGTGGCCACCTCAATGAGTATTTTTTTTTTTCTTTTAAAGACAATGTCCTTTCGATGTTTAAGCTATTTATCATTAAAATTTTAACACCTGAACTAAAAATGCCGCTTTGGATGTATAAAGATATTTGTTAGTCAAGCTCCGGTGCAGTATATGTGGTTTGGCTTGAGTCTTTATTTACTTTCTTATTTATCTTTGAAACTTGATTGATTTATCTTACACGAGAAAGTCTTTCTTTCTTTCCCTTTTTGAACCATATCCTAATTGTGTGGAAACACAAGAAAGGATTTTGAAACGATGACTCATTCTACAGGCATTCATTGAATGCCTTCCTACATGTTTAAGAACCTGGGCTGGGTGCCAGCATAGGTAGCTCTTTCCCTTCCATGCCTTTAGGATGTGTTCCTAGATTTAATTAAACAGGATCTGTCCTCTGTCCCCTCCTTATTTCACAGAGTAGGCTAACGAAAACTTGCCTGGTTAAATTTTAAATAGAAATACCCACAGGGTTTTCTCTTAGGCCTGGTACTCATAGTATGCATGGCTATTACTACATGGCTGGTCTCTGCTTTCATTCTTGGTGTGAACTGTGCTAGACTTGTGTTCCCTTGATTACTGCCTTATTACCTGTGGAGTCCTGCTAATTCAGTTTTTAATTTATTTATGTTAGCTGCGTATGCCTAGGCTGCCCCCTTAAACCCGATTCTTACACTGCAGTCTGGTGCTCTCCTAGCTGAAGAGTACATGTGAAAGAGGAGGGGAAGCTTTTGCAGCTGTAACTAATGGGTAGTTTACTGTTCCTGGCTTTAAAATGGCTATAACCATGTTGCCAGTATTATGCAGAGAAGATTTTAATCTGTAGTTGTTTACATTTCTGAAGTATTCGCTAAAGGCTTAGCTTAATGGATTCTCCATGGGAACCTTTTCAAATTTAGTCAGACTGTGAACAGAATCTCAGTTGAGATTCTCAAGCCATCCTGCTTATTTCAGGATGGTGAAGTTTATTTTATTTTGAAGGGGGTTTGTCAGAGTTTAAACAGGAGTTCAGCAGATTTAAACCATGTAATAAAAGTGTTACATACTGTATAAATCTATAATTAATATTAATTACCAGCTATTTGCTGTTGATTAGAGCCAGTTTTCCAAGTATCCTTCAAAGAATTATCTAGTTCTGGTTTATTTCATTTAAGGTATTTTTTAATACGAAGTTTACCAAGTCATTATTTTCTCCTTCATTCATATTAGTCCTAATGAGTTAGAATTGACTATAGTGTATGCGGGTTTTTCAATTTTTCTTTATCATTCTGGTATTTTAAATTTTTTACTAGGATAGAAGGTTTTGGGGATAGTACCTTGGCTTTGTGAAGTATAGACATATGGTTGGGCTCTGAGTACTGGCACCTTAATGCCCATCATCATTTCTAGGCATCTCTTCATAATTCTTTCAGAAAGCAAGACCATTGCCAACTTTAGGAATATGCTACCAGAGAATATTCTGAAAACAAAAACCAAAAAAACCCAGTAACACTATGAGATTCTGTTTTCTGAAAGATTTGGGAAGGGGGCAAAGAGTTTAACATGTCAGGGTTATAAGAGGGAGGAAAACTTTATGGAATGTGAGAAAGGTTTATAAAATTGGACAAATACTAAAAGAAGTTGGGCTTAATCTTAGCCCCTCCTTCCAAATCCTGCAGAAATAATTGGGAGGAGAAAGTGATTGATGTTTTGGGAGAAGTCAAGAGAGTAGCCTTGCCTTCCCCTGTTTCTGGTGGGAAAGTGCTGGCTTAGTAGGAGCCATGTGATAACATTGGCTTTTAGGAAAGACAGTTTAAAAAATGGAACATTTCATGGAATTTCCTTACAAGTTTTCAACTTTTTGTCTTTCTTTTGTATAGCAAATCCAGTTTGCTGATGACATGCAGGAGTTCACCAAATTCCCCACCAAAACTGGCCGAAGATCTTTGTCTCGCTCCATCTCACAGTCCTCTACTGATAGCTACAGTTCAGGTAGATGTGAATAAACTCCATGACCTCTTGAATCTCTCTTCCCTGTTTGCTACCTGTGCTCTTCACTTACCAGCCTGGAAATACCTCCTGTTATGACTGCCCACCATTGTGCTGAAAACAGTTAGTGGCTGAGCAGTGGGAATGTTCTGCATTCAGGCTAGTAGCTGGGGAAGCTTTTGTTGACGCGAGACTTTCTTCCCCCTGGCCGTCTATGTGTGTGGTCTGTGGCCAGTGCCCAGTTGGTAGGACTGGGCTAGTTCCCATTCCCACATTGAGCTGCCCACATTTCAAAGGGAAGAAATCAATGCTATTTTGGCTGACAGAATTGGCCTTGAAAACGAAGTGCATTTTGAAGCACGATTTCTTTGTATAAAATATACCCTGCCCCCTATCTTTTTCTTTCTTGTCCCCAAGACTACTTAGATTGTAACAATAACTGCTTAGATCATAGTTAGTATTTTGGCTCCTTTTATTTACGAGGTTATTCCTTCTGTTGTAATATCCTCCCCTGTTAGCCTCTGAAGTAGGAAAGATTCAGACTCTACTATAATGTGACTCCAGCTCTGTTTCTTCTTAGTCCTCTCCTCCTATCTTAACTCTCTATAAGTAAAGTCTTTTTCTGATTCATATTGTGTCCTTCCCAACTATAGAGCATGTATTAGAAAATTAGCATAGAAAAGAATATAGAATCTTGGCAACTGAATATAGGAGAAAACATCAGGGATATCTAATGGGGCATCCAGTAAAACCTTGTCATTGTTTAACTGAAAACTCACTGTTAAAAAGATTACAGGTTACAGATTGCTATTAATGATCAGCAGAGATATTTGTACCAAAAGCCATTCATTGTCCTTTGCCAGAATACCTTTTGCATTGTGTTATTAACATTAAGGATTAACATAAATGAAAAGCCATTATATATGATCTTGGAGTGACAGATAAAAAGAGGTGGGTGACAAGCAGGCTAATTGTAGCTAAGAAAGAAGAAACATCGTGAAAAGTTCAGTTATGAGAGGAAGAATGATAAAATGACTGAAGAAGGCTTTTAAAAAGTCTTCAAAGATCTTGATGGCCATGTTGCAGAAATGTATTAGAGCCTTTTAAAAAGCCTAGTGATGTGGTTAAATTGTTACAGTGGGGAAGATATTTTTTTTTTTTTTTTTAAAGACAGAGTCTCTCTCTGTTGCCCAGGTGGAGTGCAGTGGTGTAATGGCAGCTCATTGCAACCTCTGCCTCCTTTGTTCAAGAGATTCTCCTGCCTCAACCTTCCAAGTAGCTGGGACTACAGGCGCATGCCACCACACCTAGCTAATTTTTGTCTTTTTAGTAGAGACAGGGTTTCATCATGTTGGCCAGGATGGTCTCAATCTCTTGACCTCTTGATCCGCCTGCCTCGGCCTCCCGAAGTGCTGGGATTACAGGCATAAGCCACTGCACCTGGCCGGAAGGTAATCTTTAGTAGTATTTGTGTTAGCTGGACAGGAGGAGGACCTGTATATAGAAGTCAGTCAGTGAGAGAGACCAGGTATACGAGCAGAAACAGTGATGAGGAAAGCGCTCAATTCAGAGAGGAACGAAGTGATTTGAGAGGTAAGGAATGGTTGCTGTATGTCTTCTTGCATGTCTGTTGGCTTTTTTGGCTTTTATGTGAAACTGCTTTTTAAAGTTGATCATTTTGACAGGCTTTCCCAGTGCTAACAATAGAGCTGCTTGTCTTTTGTGCCGTTTCTTTCTTTCTCTATTCCTTGAGCACAAGCTAGTGTAAAATCCCTTGTAGACTATCTTATCACTTTGTCTTTACCCTTGGTTCTTAAAGTGAGGTCCTCTGACTAACAGCATCAGCAACACCTGGTAACATGCTGGAAATACTGATTATTAGGCGCCACTCCATACCTACCAAATGGGAAACTGGCCATGGGGTCTAGTAATACATATTTTAACAAACCTCCCATGTGATTGTGATAGATGCTTGAATTTGAGAACCAGTGATCTATAGAAATAGCTTTCCTTATCTGCCCTAAATTAATTCTTCCGTTTTCGCCAGGTCTGCTTCCAATCCAGACGGGACCAGGTACCTCTTTTATCCGGAATTACTATAGTTGGTACAGGTTTAGAATCAGTGGTCTCTTATCACAGGCACTAATAGCACAGTATTAGGGTGGGTGAAAGAGCTGTAACACAGAAGCATCCACAACAGTTTCATTCATGCCACCTAGAGGAGCAGAACTGAGAGGCTCGTGAAAGGTAGCTCCCTTAACTTAAATGAAAGTCCTTTGGGACTGCGCTGCAGAGTTGGGGCCACTGAGGTTTTTCTATCCTTGTTTTTTTTTCTTTCCTGGCTCTAGCTGCATCCTACACAGATAGCTCTGATGATGAGGTTTCTCCCCGAGAGAAGCAGCAAACCAACTCCAAGGGTAGCAGCAATTTCTGTGTGAAGAACATCAAGCAGGCAGAATTTGGACGCCGGGAGATTGAGATTGCAGAGCAAGGTAAAGAAAGGGAGTGGGTTAGGGGGCCAGAAGCAACCCTCTTGTTGGCCGTCAGATCCACAAACAACTTAAGACTTGAAAGCTGACTTGAAAATATCCTAGGAAGAAAGACTATATTATGGACTTTAGGATAAACACTTCTCTCTCTATGGAACTTGAGACTCAGGACTCTTGTTCTCTCTTTCTCCTGTTCTCAGCATGTGGTGATTACACACAGAGAGTTTCTGTTTTCCTCCCCGCTCCCACTACCACCACCGTCTTCAAAGATCTACATGCCAGAGCTGGCAAGTCCTAGATCACTACGTGGTAGTTTGTTATATGGGATATTACTATAGCTGCCAATGGCAGAGACCCAGATTTCCCAGAAGCAGCTGATTAGGAAGGGTTTTAAGCTAAGGATGTGGTGACCTAGAGTCTTGTTTGGTCCTGAGCACCCTCTGCTGACAAAGAGTAGAAATGACTGACAGTTAAATCTTGGTTTCTCTAGTCCAGCCACTCCCAGTAAGGTCTTCTTTAGTCTTGTGTTGTTTACACATTGGAGGCATGTTCTATACTGAGAGGCAGTAGAGAAACCAAACAGACTGACAGGATACCGTAAGACAACATAGAAAAACAGAAGTCAGTGGGTTCCGCCGAGGGTAGTCTTCCTGGTCTGATGATTCTACATAGGAATCTGTTAGCCAATGCCTTAACTACTTCTCTCTCTTCCCAACTGAATGATGAGACTCACCCTTCATTTTGATCAGTTTTGAGGATTTACTTCATTCTCTCTTCAGCCCTCTGCATATAAAGCTGAAGCAGTAGAGGAAGAGAGAAACTCCAAGTGGTTGCATGACAGCTCTCCACTGTTACTCTGCTGTTGAAGCTGCCAGTTGTCATGAAAATAGGCTCAAAGTTTTTCTGCCTCATTTCACCATATCTCAACAGATCCAGACCAGCTCTGGGGCAGAAATTGATGATACTGCTAGTGCAGACCTAGCTCAAATCCTCTGTTCTTTCACAGACATGTCTGCTCTGATTTCACTCAGGAAACGTGCTCAGGGGGAGAAGCCCTTGGCTGGTGCTAAAATAGTGGGCTGTACACATATCACGGCCCAGACAGCGGTGAGTTTTTTGGAAGAAAAGAGGGACTTCTGACAAGGGGAAGAAAGAAATGGATTTTTTGTTTGTTTCGCTTTTCGTAACTTGCCAACCTCCAAATGCGAGTTCGGAGGATCTTATTAGTAGGATCTCCCTAGTAACACAATAACGGGGTTTTCTGTTTTTGTTTGTATAAGCAAACCCACTTTTAGCAAACTTGACCTAGGAAGGTCTAGATTTGCAAACATATGATTGTTTTAAGATGTTATTAAGACTAGAAATCTATGTTCTCTGTCAAGTTCAGTACCAGGGCACCACCTTGCTGGATTACACCCTTCTGTAACTTCCCAGTGTAGTGCCTGTTGGTGCAGAGCTGATAGGTATTGTTACCTTGCTGACGTTTGCTCTCTATGTCTGGGTAGCCCTTCTCTTCCTCACCCTGTCTTCCTACACCTCTACACAGGTGTTGATTGAGACACTCTGTGCCCTGGGGGCCCAGTGCCGCTGGTCTGCTTGTAACATCTACTCAACTCAGAATGAAGTCGCTGCAGCACTGGCTGAGGCTGGTAAGTTCAGATGTTTTCACTAACTTTGCCCCAAAATAATTATCCAAACATATAAGTTTTATGTATCGAAATTGTCATTACAGTATCATATATGTCTGGAGGCTGCAAAATTGGGAATGATAAAAACCTCAACAGGAAAAAAGTGGATACTAAAATTAAGACGTTTATCCATGATGGAATTTTATATAGTCATTAAAAATGACCTTTGATGCTGGGCACGATGGCTCATGCCTGTAATCCTAGCACTTTGGGAGGCTGAGGTGGGTGGATCATGAGGTCAAGAGATCAAGAACACCCTGGCTAACATGGTGAAACCCTGTCTCTACTAAAAATATATTTAGAAAAAAATTAACTGGGCATGGTGCTAGGTGCCTATAGGTCCCAGCTACTTGGGAGGCTGAAGCAAGAGAATAGCTTGAAACCAAGAAGCAGAGGTTGTAGTGAGCCAAGATTACGCCACTGCACTCCACCCTGGTAACAGAGCGAAATTCCATCTCAAAAAAAAAAGACCTTTGAAAGGAATCTAATGGCATGGGGAAATGCACAGTTCTAATGTTAGTTGAACAAGGAAGAATGTTAAACTATGTAAGTGCTATCAGTTTTGTGAGAGAGCACAAATAAGAAGTACCTGTTATGTTGGTAGTGCATTAAATAGTTTGGTATTCAGTATGGCATTAAAATATATGGCTTTCATGAGTTTAGTTAAACATAAAGTAATTTTTATTATTCATCCAGGCACGGTGGCCCACGCCTATAATCCCAGCACTTTGGGAGACCAAAGCGGGCAGATCACTTGAGGCCAGGAGTTCAAGACCAGCCTGGCCAACATGGCGAAACCCAGTCTCTACTAAAAATACAAAAATTAGCTGAGTGTGGTGGTGTGCACCCATAATCCCAGCTACTTGGGAGGCTGAGGCAGGAGAATCGCTTGAATCCGGGAGGCAGAGGTTGCAATGAGCTGCACTGATCTGAGATCGTGCCACTGCAATGCAGCCTGGGCAACAGAGTGAAACTCCATCTCAAAAATAATAATAATAATAATAATTTTTATTATTCAAATATTCAGAAGAAAATCACTGTGAAGTTTCTTTGAGGACCTCTCATCTTTCTCTTTTTGTTTTTTCTTGAGACAGAGTCTCACTCTGTTGCCCAGGCTGGAGTGTAGTGGCACAATCTCAACTCACTACAACCTCTGCCTCCCAGGTTCAAGTGATTCTTGTGCCTCAGCCCCATGAGAAGCTGGGATTGCAGGTGCACACCACCACACCCAGATAATTTTTGTATTTTTAGTAAAGATAGGATTTCACCATGTTGGCCAGACTGATCTCGAACTCCTGACCTCCAGTCATCTGCCTGCCTTGGCTTCCCAAAGTGTGGCGTTATAGGCATCAATCACCACACCTGGCTGGACCTATCTTTCTAAGATGCTCAGAAAGCAACTTTATAATACTTTTAGGGTTTTTTTGTTTATTCTTTTCTGATAAGTGATAAAGGCTTTAGGATTGTGTTTCAGAAAATGTAGGAAGTTCCCAAAAACCTAAAATCCTACTTCATATAGTATTTGAGTTTTCCTTTTCCTTTTTTTCTACTTTACATGGATGAAATAAATTATAACATGTATACAGTTTTATAACCTAAATATAGTATTTTCAGACGTAGTTTTCCATGTCACTGAAAACTTTGACAGCATGATATGTAATACTCATGGCTTGACTGTTTTCCCAATGTTGAACATTTAGGTTGTTTCAAGATGTTTACTAGTATCAGTAATGCTCCAGTTAACAACTTTGTATTAACTCCCACTTCCTTTTGTCTCCTATGTATAAAATTAGCCCAAAGAAAGGAACAGTTTAAGGTTCCAAAATACTTTGAGAACAAAAATTCTTTCATTTCTTAACCTAAAGAATTTCTGAGCCAAAAATGATTCTTTGACTTTTTGCTCTAAGTTTTTTCCTTTCTGAAATAGTTTATTTTGCCTTTTTCTCTCCACATGGATCTCAGAAAGTGATTTGGTCCAGGACACTCCTGAGAGGAGCAATCAGCTGATTCAGTTCTGTCTCTACAGGAGTTGCAGTGTTTGCTTGGAAGGGCGAGTCAGAAGATGACTTCTGGTGGTGTATTGACCGCTGTGTGAACCTGGATGGGTGGCAGGCCAACATGGTAATAATGCATCTCCGTCCTACAGTTTGACGATAGATTTATTTCCTTTTTTTCCCTCAAAGCATGGTTCCCTAAATATGTTTTGGATGTTTGGTCTCATGCACTGACTTTGTTGCTAAAGTGTTTAGCTTGCTACCTATTCAGAATGGGTCTGAGTACTGAATGGAAAGGTGGGGGAAGGGTAAACTGAACACATGGCTCAAACACACCAGAATTAAATAGTGGTGCTGCTTTGGAGTAGGATTCTGCCTTCTTTCCTTCCTGCCCCAGTTCTCCTTTTGCATTCAAAGGGGCTATATATTTCAAGACTCTAGACTAAAAATGAGTCTGTAATTAGCTTAATACTCATCACTGTAGCCTAAAACAAACGTAGGAATCCTTTTAACCCTTTTACACCAACAATTTTGACTGTATTTCCACTGTCTAAGCCTGCTCTAAGGAGCTCTGAGGAGTACTCTTCCAAAACATACAGGGCTCTCTTACTAGTACAGAAAGTGGGTTCAAAGTTCCCCCCAGCCCTAGCAGCCTGAATGCCCATAGAAGTCTTCTGGCTGTTCTATAGATCCTGGATGATGGGGGAGACTTAACCCACTGGGTTTATAAGAAGTATCCAAACGTGTTTAAGAAGATCCGAGGCATTGTGGAAGAGAGCGTGACTGGTGTTCACAGGTAACAGATTCTGGAGTAGCTGCCCCTTGTGTCCTTGCCTCAGCAAACTCTTCTGGTCTCTGTCAGGCTTTAGGACTGTGTTTCAGACTTATAACTAAATGGGAATATTTTCATTAGATAAAACTTTTGAGTTTTTACTTTTCAAAATCAAGTTGACCCTAGAAGGAAGTTATTTCAGGTTCTAGTTCGTACATTTTTCTCTCCCATTTACTCCACTGAGTGATTCTCAACTAGTGTTGAGGGGCGGATAGGGAATAAGTGTATCTTGAAAAACTGTATTCAATATTGTATTATCATTTTATATTTGAAATATGAAGAACAACTGTATTGTAAAACTACATGTTATACATACTACGAAAAGTAAAACTGGGCAAAATATTCTTGGCTTGTCGAAATACTGAAAAGATATCTGAGTGTTTCTTGGGGAAACATTGTGCATGCTTGCGCGTGCGCGTGCACACACACACACACACACACACAGAACCATATCAGAATCATTGATAGTCTTTGTTTATCAGAAGTAGGCATGGGTTTCTATTGAAAATTGCTAATCAAAGGCAATAACACTCCCTATAGGGGGAAGAGATGTACATTTCTTCAATTGAAAGGTTTTTCTTTTCTTCCAAAAAAGGGGTAAAGGGAGAAGAAAATGCAAAGAAGTGTGGAGGGATGACAAGGAAATAATCATGTTTTCTGATATCCTTGGGCAATAAATGAAACTGGGAAGGGCAGCATGGAACTTGAAGAGAATTAGGCAGATTTCGCCATGTTTTATGTTCTGCCAGCTAACTTGGTTTTTGTTTGTTTTTGTGACCTCTTCTCCCTTTAGGTTATATCAGCTCTCCAAAGCTGGGAAGCTCTGTGTTCCGGCCATGAACGTGAATGATTCTGTTACCAAACAGAAGTTTGATAACTTGTACTGCTGCCGAGAATCCATTTTGGATGGGTAGGTTGAATGTATATATATTCAAACTTTTATGGGCTCCAGTCTTGTCCGCTGGTCTTCCTTTGGCCTTAAAAGTTTATGGGAGGGACCATTTTATACTGAGCTCAGCCAGCTTCCAGTTGTCATTCTCATGGGCATTGGCCCACACTTCTGACTTTGTAAAGAGGGACTGAGTTTGAGCTGTTAATGTTTGAGTTGAGCCCTTGTCTGTTTCCACAGCCTGAAGAGGACCACAGATGTGATGTTTGGTGGGAAACAAGTGGTGGTGTGTGGCTATGGTGAGGTAAATAGCTGGGTCTCAGTGTCTGTTTCTTTTTGTGTACCTGGGTGAAGGAGGCTGGTGCTGTCAATATAGAATCACTGAAGCAAGGTTTAAATTTTTTTAGATAATGTATCTCAAACAATAGCAAAGTCTTTTATTCAGATTTATGAATAGAAACATACAAAATGAAGAGTGTTCAGATTTTACCATTTTGTCTTGTGAAATAGATAACAGTATAATTTTCCCCAATTATATAACAATAATCTTTAATGAGACTTAAGGGAATATGTAGCATTTTAGCTCCACAAGTGACTTGCAGTAGAATTAAGGGTGGAATCTGAGGTGGCATTTAATTGTGTATCTCCAAACTGGAATAGGTCACATATTTTGTTGTCTTCAGCAATGACCCACGGAAGTTCCTGAGCTACTAGGCTATCCTTAAGTAGACTCATCTCAAGTAAGAGAACAAGAAGTTAGGTTGCTTAGAGTAAGTTGTTTTTGTTAGTCTTGTTTCCCCAATGAAAACTGCTATGCGAAGCCCCAGTCCTTCCTACGAGATGTCTGCTAAATTACCTCTCTGACAGGTTCACAGCGTAATCTGGGTCTGTTTCTGTTCTGCTTGGGATTGAAGTGTCTGTGCAGATGCTCACCAGATGATGGGTTCTTTCATGAAGGTTAATTCCTGTCTCACAAAGAACCTACCTACCCTAAATATCCATGACTTAATGAACCCAATGACTTGAACTTTCTTTTGTTCTGCAGGTAGGTAAGGGCTGCTGTGCTGCTCTCAAAGCTCTTGGAGCAATTGTCTACATTACTGAAATCGACCCCATCTGTGCTCTGCAGGCCTGGTAAGAGAATGGAGTGATAATACTGTTAGATTCACTCCAGGTACTTTATGTTTCTGAGAATTCATAATTGACTATATTAATCATTTTTGCAGAAATCACTTAGAAGAGAAGGCTAGGATTGCTGTGTTCTTCTCACTCTAACCCTGGGGCTTTCTTAGAGCCTCTTGGCATTTTTCCTTCCTGGATGGAGTCTCGGGGACTCTGAAGAGGCCAGTGTATATAGTTGAGCACAGCGTATCACTCGCCATTCCTGTGAGGTGGCACTGGATCCAACTTTAGAAGGGGATCTTGCCGTCTCATTTCATGACCATCTTCCCTCCCACTGCCTTCTTGCTTTACTCATGGTGTTTTCTTTTCCTCCAGCATGGATGGGTTCAGGGTGGTAAAGCTAAATGAAGTCATCCGGCAAGTCGATGTCGTAATAACTTGTACAGGTAAATAACCTGCATAGAGGAGTGTTTATTCAGAGGCTGAATCTTGAAAGTAGTCTGACTGACTTGTATACAGAGGAGCTGAGACCTCTGTTCAGTATATAGATCGCAGAACCAGAATAAGCTATCAGAACCTTAACATATTTTCCAGTGTAAAAACCATTTTCCAGAGTGAAAAACCTTTTTCCGTGGTGACTTTGTGTACTGTTTCATCTTAAGACCAGGTAGCCTAAGGAAGTGGTTATGCACCTCTTCTCTCAGAATGTGTACATGTTCTTTAATGCCAGCAAACCTCCTGTCTCCTGTGTTCTGCCTGAAAGCCAGCCGGTACCTTTGTTGCCCGGCATCTCTTTCCTTAGCCACCCATCTTTACTTTTAGGAAATAAGAATGTAGTGACACGGGAGCACTTGGATCGCATGAAAAACAGTTGTATTGTATGCAATATGGGCCACTCCAACACGGAAATCGATGTGGTAAGGTTCTCTCGTGTGTTGCTAGGCATTTCTCCCCTACCTTTCACTAATAACCGTAGTCAACTACGCTTTCTTCCTTTCAGACCAGCCTCCGCACTCCGGAGCTGACGTGGGAGCGAGTACGTTCTCAGGTGGACCATGTCATCTGGCCAGATGGCAAACGAGTTGTCCTCCTGGCAGAGGTACACGCAGAGAAGGACTCTGGCAGAGCAGCACAAGCAGAGAAGTTAGATCCATGAGGAGAGAGAGGAGGGAAAGAAATATTGAGCCTATGTTTCCCTGAATTTTATCTTTGGAGAGAGATATATTTTTCACAAATTGTCTGGTCTCCAAAATAAAACCACTTAAAAAAAAAAAAAAACCTACTCTTTACTAAGTAACACTATTTCCTAACCACAGCTGATTCTTTAACCTTTCAGACTCAGATGGATTTGCAGAAAATAGGAAAAAGTCTAGACTCCTGATCTGGAACTGTAATTCTTCCTCTTCCAACTGAGTCTAGAGGGGTATAAAGTCCTCTCCCACTTTGGCTTGACTTGTATCATTGGAATCTGAGACAGAGCTCATCCCAGGGGGCTCTCTCTTACCTTTCCAGGGTCGTCTTCTCAATTTGAGCTGCTCCACAGTTCCCACCTTTGTTCTGTCCATCACAGCCACAACACAGGTATGTGGCAAAATGCCTGCTTCTGCTGCACTGCGATTTGTAGAACTGGGCATAGATCAGAGTTCCAGTGAGGGTGTACTGTACAATGTTCTCATCAACCTATTCTTTTTTAATGAGTTTAATAAATTGTTGAGACTTAGGCATTCTTAAGTACAGAAGAGTCACCTGTCCTGGCTAACATAGTGAAACCCCATCTCTACTAAAAATAGAAAAATTAGCTGGGCATGCTGGCACGCACCTGTAGTCCCAGATATTCGGGAGGGTGAGGCAGGAGAACCGCTTGAATCCGGAAGGCGGAGGTTATAGTGAGCCGAGATCATACCACTGCACTCCAGCATGGGCAACAGAGCGAGACTGTCTCCAAAAAAAAAAAAAAAAAAGGAAAAAGAAAAGAGTCACTAGTCAATGTTTGTTGAATTGGCTGTTTTAGTTGAGAATATAATGTTCCAGCTTAGTTTTATTTGATTCGTTCTTTTGTCAGGAACTAAACAAAAACAACACATCCTCTGATAATGTGTGCTGGCCTTTAGTATAGGCAAAGTCCGAGATACTGTCGCTGTGGTAGATCACTGCAGTACTTACCCAGATGCCGTTAAACCTGGTTTTATTTGTATGTGCTTAAGAAATATTTTTTGTGTTTTCTGGCCTCCTTTTCCCACCTTAGGCTCTGGCACTGATAGAACTCTATAATGCACCTGAAGGACGATACAAACAGGATGTGTACTTACTTCCTAAGAAAATGGGTGAGTGAAAAGCAGTGGAAACCTGTGCAGACAGCTGCATCGTTTGGTAAAGCTACTGCTAGGAAAGGTACTGGATTTAGAGTGAGTTCCAGTTCCTGTTCTTGTGCTTACTGGTTGTTTGACCTCAGGAAAAGTTCTAGTCTCCATGAGCCTCAGTTTCTTGATTGGTAAAATGAGAATAATACTACATACATTGTAGAATTGTACGAGAATCACAGCTAATGAGTAACCATGCGTAACACAATGGTTTAGGATAGATGTTCTTATTCTAAGTAGCCTTATGAAGTTCAGTGAACTTCCCAGTGCAGCTGAGTATATACAGCCTTGGACCAAAATGAGAGAAACAAACACAGGTTTTGTTGTCCATTTTCTGTGAGGATATGCAGACTATCCAATCTCATGTAAGCAGCTCGTGCTGTGTTCATGTATATATCAACATAATACATAGTCTCTAGTCCGTTACCTTTCTGCATGTTGGTACCCATCTGCCATATCTCCTTGGCCAGCCCAAATCCCTGACTTCTTAACAGTAAGATACTTCTTGCTCTCTTCTCCTCCAATAGCTTACTTCAGACTTCTTTTTAAATATATAATTATAAAAGGGAAGCTTATCTGTGGAAAAGTAATAATTTTGTGTCAACTACCTTAGAAATCCCTGATCCTAAGATTTGATCCTGAGATCGGTGGCTCTTATCCTAAATGAGTGTTAATGACACAGGCTCTTTCTAGCTTACTGGTGTCCACTTTGATTCATAATTTGACTGTAATTTAATCTAGTTAAGGAAGTTGTCACAAGAAAATAGGAGTAGCACGTGACATGTTGGCCACTGCAGGGAAGCCCCCAGCTTTGCCAGAGTTCGGTAGAGAGGTAAAAGCCACCCCCTTTTATTACTGGTAAGTGGTTTTCTGAACACACTTGAGATGTGCTGAGAGAAGCGCCCTGCCAAGAAAGGCAGCTTTGAGGTTTTTTTTTGGTTAAGCAAGTATTTCAAGTTGTGAATTCTTTCAGTTATTCCACCCCTTGTCTGCTTTCTTAAAAAAGCTTCAAATGAAAGTAGTGGGAAGTTATAACCTGAGAGGCATATTGAAAAGGAGTCTGCTCTCCTGCCACTTTGCTCTTCCTAGATGAATATGTTGCCAGCTTGCACCTGCCATCATTTGATGCCCACCTTACAGAGCTGACAGATGACCAAGCAAAGTATCTGGGACTCAACAAAAACGGGCCATTCAAACCTAATTATTACAGGTAACCTGAGGAGAAGCAAGTGAAAAGCTCTTTTTCCCAGTATTAAACCAAGCAGGCTAGCCTCTTTCTGACATAAAGATCAAATGTTGTACCTGATTTTGAAGAGTACAAGAAATCTGTTCCAGGCCAGGTATGATGGCTCACGCCTATAATCCCAGCACTTTCAGAGGCCTAGGCGCATGGATCACTTGAGGTCAGGAGTTCAAGACCAGCCTGGCCAATGTCGCAAAACCCTATCTCTTAGCTGAGTGTAGGGGCATGCGCCTGTAGTCATAGCTACTCAGGAGGCTGTGGCACGAGAATTGCTTGAACCTGGGAGGCAGAGTGAGCCAGGATCACACCACTGCACTCCAGCCTGGGTGATAGAGTGAGGCTCTGTCTCAAAAAAAAAACCCAACTGTTCTAGTTAACAAGGTAGACAGAGATTGTGATGAATGTAAGGGAGTTAGGGGATTTTTTGAAATTTTGGAACCTGGGCTTCACCCCAAGAGATTCTGATGGGACCAAATTTACAAAACGTTATTTTGTAACACCTCCCCAGATTATTATAATGTTTAGTCAGAGTTGAAAAACACTGACTCTTGGGAGCAGGTGGTAATACCAGAAGTGGCATTGTCAGAGACGCTGTATAAGAACAAGGAATAATGGTGTCCTGGGAAATGACTGCAGGGATCCCACACCGGCTGGGGAGGGGCGTTGGAGAAGGTGCTCGGTTTCCAATTGTCGTCTTGGAGCTCTCATATGGAAAACGTAAGTGTTAACCAATCACTCTCTCTCTTTACAGATATTAATGGACCATATTACCAAGGACCAGTCCACGTGAACCACACACTCTAAAAGAAATATTTTTTAAGATAACTTTTATTTTCTTCTTACTCCTTTCCTCTTGATCGTTTTTCCTGTAATTTCATTCTTGTTTTTTCATCTCCTTATCTAAGTTCTGCAGACCCCAAAGGAACTTGCTTCATAGCTCTTTAGATGAAATGGAAGTTCAGGGTTCCTCATCCCAGTCACTAAAGAAGGATTTTACTCTCCCAGCCCAGAAAGGTGATTCTTTCTTTACCATTTCTGGGGACTTTAGTCTTAATTAGGTACCTTATTAACAGGAAATGCTAAGGTACCTTCTCTGTGGAACAATCTGCAATGTCTAAATCGCCTTAAAAGAGCCCATTTCTTAGCTGCTGAAATCAGGGCTCTTTCACTTCTTCAGAGAAGTAGGGATGGTATCTACCAGGCAGGTAGGTTAGATGTAGGTGGTGCATGTTAATTTCCCTTAGAAGTTCCAAGCCCTGTTTCCTGTGTAAAGGTGGTATGTCTGGTTCAGAGATGTGTATAATGAGCATTGCTTGTTAAGACCAGGAAGCCCACTTGGATGTATAGTACACCTTTCCTCTACTCCCACCAGACTTTCTCATTTTTCTAGTTTTTAACTAGACTGTACTCTATTGAGTTGAATTGAATTTTGTCCTCTAGGATTTATTTCTATTGTCCAAAAAGAAAAATTAAGGAAAATTTTTAGTGTTAATGCTGAGGAACTGCTTGAGTGGTTAGTCGTTACCAATTTCTCTAAATTTTAAACCCTTGGAGCTAAGGATGCTGAGTCTAGAGAAATGCTAGTCTCAAACCCTGTTATGGCCCTGTGTTTCTAACCCATAGTTTATAGCATCAGTGAACTGGAGCCATAACAGCAAATTCTGTCAGCTCTGTCCCATACAGCTGTGCTGAAGGCGAATTTCTTGAGCCATTACTCAGTATAAAGCACTGACTTCTATCTTTAGCATTTATCTTTAAGAGCAAATTTCTGGTCAGCTGTGCTTCTGCAACCTGAAATATTTAAGGGGGGGTAGGTGTGGGCAGGAGGAGGAATGATAAATTGGGCCAGGGTGAGAAAAATCTAGCTTCATATAATTTGTCTGGGACTATACAGCCTATATAATGGTGGTTTTACAGAAGTAATAATGACTTTTGATTGCTACATACCACAAAAAGTTTATGAACTGAGATCTCAAAGGGCAATTGATGTGTGGAGAAAGTCATCAGTCCATCCTGGCTTATGCTCTGAAAGAATCTCCAGAGAGGCTCTCTCAAAGATCAGGGAGATGTATTTCCATGCCATGCACCCTGCTGCCCAGCATCTCTGCATGGTCAAATGAGCTGTATGCTCGTGAGCTTTAAGTATACAATTATCCAGGATTTTAAATCCTCAACCTGTTCTAGCTTGTGATCCTTCAAAGTTGGGTCATACATTAGTGCTAGATACTAGAAATTTTCACTTTTCCATTGATCAGAGAGTCAGACATATAAAAACGAAAATAAAAGAAAGGAAAGCTTTCACCCTGCACCTTCTTAGCAGGGGACAATTG
This sequence comes from Callithrix jacchus, assembly GCF_049354715.1. Taxonomy (NCBI): domain Eukaryota; kingdom Metazoa; phylum Chordata; class Mammalia; order Primates; family Cebidae; genus Callithrix; species Callithrix jacchus. Next base: position 147,873,742 of record NC_133508.1, read on the forward strand.
TCTTGCCAAAACTTCTTTCCCTTTTCTCTCCCATTTTCCCCCACCCAGTCCCTTCTCATTCCTTGCCAGTGTATAACCATGCTTTCTTCTCTGTAGATGTTAACAGTTGAGGCCCTTTTTCCTCGGGCACTTAACCAGCCAGTCAGAACACCACATCTGTTAGGGGAGGCAACCTGGCCAACAACCTATCCATCACGTTGGCCCTGCTGGAGGGAAGGCACCCACATTAACCTGCCCTCTGGCCTGTCCCCTGATCCCATGTCTATTACTGTGTCCATAGGAATAATAGGTAAGGGCTCTGTCTCTGTCAAGCCATGTAACAAAGGACACTGTAAAAAAAAAAAAAAAAACAGTCTGGCATCAGAGGGAGCATGTGGAGAGCAACTTGGGAGGAACGAGTTCATTTTGTATTGAATGATTTTTAATGAATGCAATATTAATCCTTGCAGATTAGCAATAATCATTAAAATCAATTAAAATGATAAGACCTTATTGGCAGTCTGTGTATCATTCTTTGTTGAACACCAAAACTTCACTAGAACCTGTTTTCTAAGGTATGACAAGTTATAGGTCAGCAGCATTTAATAGAGATTTGTTGAGGACCTAATTTGTAGAGGCTGGATACAGTATTCTTCAGTAATACCTGAAGTTTTGTTTTCCTGCTCTGTGCCAAGCACCCAGCCTGGGTACTTTCACTCCTAACCTCTTTCAGAAAGCAGATTTGCTGCTTAAGCCTCAGGGCTCCTCATTTGCATAGTTCCTTCTAAAATCTCATTTCTAAAGAATGCCCCCAAAGTTATGTAAGCTTCAGCCTCCCCCGGCACCTGTATCCGTTTCTGAAGTGATCTCAGTGTCTTCTTTTTTTTTGAGACAGGGTCTCACTGTCACCCAGGTTGGAGTGCAGTGGCTTGATCTTAGCTCACTGCAACTTCTGCCTCCCAGGCTTAAGCAGTCCTCCCACCTCAACCTCGTGAGTAGCTGAGACCACAGTCTCAGCTAATTTTTTTGTATTTTTGGTAGAGATGGGGTTTCACCATGTAGTCCAGGCGGATCTCAAAACTCCTGGGCTCAGGTGATCCTCCTGCCTCTGCCTCCCAAAGTGCTAGGATTACAGGCGTGAGCCGCAGTGCCTGGCCTGTGTCTTCTGATGTAACAAAGTATCTGTCTTGGTCAGTTTCTGTTGCTCCAACAAAATCCTGAGACTGAGTAATTTATGAAGAACAGAAATTGATATTCTCACAGTTCTGGAGGCCAGGAAGTCCAAGGTCAAGTCGTTGGCAGATTTGCTGTATGAAGATGGCTGTTCCCCACCTCCAAGATGGTGCCTCTTATGCATCCTCATATAGCAAAAGGTAGAACAAAACGGGCCTACCTATTTCCCTCTAGTCCTTGTTTAAGGACATTCACCCCATTCATGAGGACAGAGCTCCTAAAAAAGGCCCTACCTCTCGATACTATCACATTGGCAATTAAGCTTCAACAGATGAATTTTGAAAGATTCTCAGATCACAGCATTCCATCCTTGGCCCACCAAATTTATGTCCTCCCTATATGCAAAATATATCCAAAACCCCATAAAGTCTTAACTCATTCCATTACCAACTCAGAAGTCTAGAGTCTCATCTAAATCAAATACAGGTGAAACTCAAGATACAGTTCATTCAAGGCTGGGCACAGTGGCTCATACCTGTAATCCCAGCACTTTGGGAGGCTGAAGCAGGAGGATCACCTGAGGTCAGGAGTTTGAGACCAGCCTGGCCAACATGGCCAAACCCTGTCTCTACTAAAAATACAAAAATTAGCTGGACCTGGTGGCTGGCGCCTGTAATCCCAGCTACTGCGGGGGATGGGGTTGGGGGAGAGGGGGCTGAGGCAAGATTATTGCTTGAAACGGAGGCAGAGTTTGAATTGAGTAAGCCAAGATGGCGCCATTGCACTCCAGCCTGGGCAACAGAGGGAGACTTCATCTCACACACAAAAAAGGATACAGTTTATCCTGAGACAAACTGCTCTCCAGCTGTGAACCTGTGAAATCGAATGAGTTATGTACTTACAAAATACAATAGTGGGATAGGCATAGGGAACATTGTTATTCTGAAAGGGAGAAATAGGAAAGAAAAAAGGAGTAACAGATCCCAATCAAATCTAAAACCCAACAGGACACGTGTTAAATCTCACGCTTCAAAATAATCAGACTCCCATGCTCTACCTTCTGGATGCACTGGGGTGGGGTTTGGGCCCCAAAAGCTTTGCTGGGTGCAACCCATGTGGCAGCTCTCCCAGGCTGGAGTTTGTTCTAGGTTCTTGAAGCCACTTTGTTCCCGTAGCTCCACTAGGCATTGCCCTGGTGGTGACTCTGCAGTAGCCCTGCTACTGTGGCAGTTCTCTGCCTGAAACTCAGAGCTCTCCAAGGCATCCTTTGAAATCTACGTAGAGGCAGCTGTGCCTCCGTAGCTTGTGCTTTCTGTGCACCTGCAGGGTTAGCGCCACGTGGACACTGCCAAGGTTTATTGCTCGCGACCTCTGGAACAGCAGCTCACATTGCTTGGGGTCCACTTTTGAACCAACAACTGGGGCAGTTATTAAGGGATGCCTCACCAGAATTTGAGGAACAGAAACTTGAGGCAGCCCTGGACAGCAAGCCCCAAGACCCCCACCCACCCCAGGCACCCTGGATTTCTCCTTTGAAACCTGCTGCTTCAGGGCTCTGGTACTTGGAGTGGCAGCCTTGAATGTCCGAAATGCCTTCAGGGTCTGTCTTCATCGTCTCACCGACTTCTTTAGATTCATAGTTCAAACATTCACTTCCACCAGAGCAGGGGTATCGCCATCCTGAACAAACACCACCATTTTAAATTCCCCTTGATTAGAAAACCACCTAAATCCAGTCCAAAAAATCAGCCTAATGACTAATGTCAGCTAAGCAGAAACATTCCAACCGTAAGATAAACTAAACCCCCCTCCAACCAGAAACATGCCAACCCCGAGATAGCCTCCTCCCCAACCAGAGACATTCTAACCCTGCAATAAACTTTCATTCACAGAAACATTCTGAGCCTGCAATAAGCTACCTGCTTACTAAACTCTTAAATATTCTTGGTCTATAAGAGAGACTACTCTTAGCTGAGCGTAGTGGCTCACGTCTGTAATCCAAGCACTTTGGAGACCAAGGCGGGCGGATCACCTGAGGTCAGGAGTTCAAGACCTGCCTGACCAACATGGTGAAACCCCGTCTTAAAAAAAAAAAAAAGAGAATACTCCTGACTGAAATCAGCCAGAAGCTCCTCTCAGGTTTATTCTTCAAAGTAAATCTGTGTTTGTTGAGCCACTTTTTGTGTTTCTTTCCTCTTTAACTCTTATAACTTGGCCACACCCTTGCTAGTCTCTCCCAAACATGCCTTTTATTCTTTGCAATCTGGCCAGGCTGAGAATTTTTCACATCTGAAAGTTCTGCTCTCCTTTTTATTAAAAATTTTGCTGTTATAATAAAATTCATTGACTTCTTCTCACATTTTATTATAAGGAGTCAAGAGAAGTTACACTGCATCCTCCACACTGCTTATAGAGTTCTTCCCCCAAATATTCTAGTTCATTGTTTGCAAGTTTTGCCTTCCACAAAGCAGCAGGACACAGATACAATTTAGCCAAGTTCTTTGCCACTTTATAACTAGGATGAACTTTCCTCCAGTTTCTGATACCTTGTTCCTTCTGTCTGAGACCTTATCACAATTGCCTTTACGTCCATGTGTCTACAAGCATTCTGATGATGACGGCTGAAGTAACCGTAAAGGACTTAACACAGCTCTCTTCTTCTGAGCGCTTAACAGAGTAGCCCTTTACCATCCAGACTCTACCCATTATCCAATTCCAAAGCCACTTCCACTTTTTAAAGTATTTGTTAATAACAATGCCCCCACTCCCAGTACCAATTTCTGTCCTGGTTCCTGCTGCTATAACAAAACACCTTAGACTGGGTAATTTGTAAACAACATAAATGTATTGCCCACAGCTCTCCAGGTGCCAGCAGGTTCAGTGTCTGGGGAGGGCCCAGTCTTTGCTTTCAAGATGGTGCCTTGTTGCTGCACCCTCTGCAGGGTGTGGAGGGGATGAGCACTGTGTTCTCAACATGGTGGAAGAGAGAGAGGACAAAAAGCCCTAGCTAGGGCCAGGCGCAGTGGCTCACACCTGTAATTCCAGCACTTTTGGAGGTGCCTCATGCCTGTAATTCCAGCACTTTGTAATTCCATGATTATAGGCACATGGTGGTGCGTGCCTGTAATCCCAGCTACTTGGGAGACTGAGGCAGGAGAATCGCTTGAACCCGGGAGGTGGACTTGCAGTGAGCTTAGATGGTGCCACTGCACTCCAGCCTGGGTGACAGAGTGAGACTACTTTTCAAAAAAACAAACAAAAACAAAACCTTAGCTAGTTCCCTCCTGCCCTTTTATAAGACACTACTCACACTGATGAGGACAGAGCCCTCACTGCCTGATTACCTCATAAAGGCCCCACCTCTTGATACTGTTTCATTGGAGGTTAAATTTCTACATGAATTTTGGAGGGGGCACAGACGTTCAAACCATAGCAGTATCAAGCATGTTGTTAAAAAAGTAATATCTTATGGCCTGGCGTGGTGGCACACGCCTGGGATCCATGCACTTTGGAGGCCAAGGCAGGTGGATCACCTGAAGTCGGGAGTTCAAGACCAGCCTGACCAACATGGTGAAACCCCATCTTTAAAAAAAAAAAAAAGTAATATCTTTGGCTGGGCGTGGTGGCTCACACCTGTAATTTTAGCACTTTGGGAGGCTGAGGTGGATGGATGACCTAAGGTAAGGAGTTCGAGACTACGCTAGACAATATGGTAAAACCCCATCTCTGCTAATAATACAAAAATTAGCTGAGTATGGCGGCACGCACCTGTAATCCCAGCTACTTGGGAGGCTGAGGTAGGAGAATCACTTGAACCTGAGAGGTAGAGGTTGCAGTGAGCCAAGATCACACCATCACCCTCCAGTCTGGGGCGACAAGAGCAAAACTCCATCTCAAAAAATAAATAAATAAAAGTAATATCTTTTCTATTTTCTTGTATCAGATTGGTCCCAAACAATGTTAATTAGTTTTATGCAGTCTTGTAAAGTCAGTGTTTTTAATTCTGAAAGGCTTTATGATTTGCATAAATCCAAATTTAAAATAAACTCCATATTGCCCAGATGTTACCTTTACTGTCTCGCTAATCTATTTGATAACTTTCTAGTTTGAAAAAAGTTGTCTGTAATGGTGGGAGAATACCTTGAAGTTAAATATTTAAATATAATGAATTTTAATGGGTCAGGCATGGTGGCTTGTGCCTGTAATTCCAGCACTGTGGGAGGCTGGGAAAGGAGGATCACTTGAGACCAGGAGTTCTGGACTAGCCTGGGCAACAAAGTGAGATCCCATCTCTAAAAAAACGTTTAAAAAAAAACAATTAGGCATGGTGGTGCATACCTGCAGTCCTAGCTCCTCAGTAGCCTGAGCCAGGAGGATCACTTGAGCCCAGGAGCTCCAGGTTGTAGTGAGCCATGATCACAGCACTGCATTCGGGTCTGGGCAACAGAGCAGGACCCTGTCTCTAAATAAAAGAATGTAAACGAATGTTGACCTTAAAATTTTATAAAAATTGTTTCTACAGTTTTGTTTTGTTTTTTTTTTGAGACAGAGTTTCGCTCTTGTAAACCAGGCTGGAGTGCAATGGCACCGCAACCTCTGCCTCCTGGGTTTAGGCAATTCTGCCTCAGCCTCCCAAGTAGCTGGGATTACAGGCACGCGCCACCATGCCCAACTAATTTGTTGCATTTTTAGTAGATACGGGGTTTCACCATGTCCACCAGGATGGTCTCAATCTCTTGACCTCGTGATCCACCTGCCTCGGCTTCCCAAAGTGCTGGGATTACAGGCTTGAGCCACTGTGCCCGACCTTGTTTTTTTTTTTAGTGAGTACCTAGTATGTGCCAAAGTCTGTTTTGGATACTTGGGATACATGAGTTTAAATCAGAAGATCTCTTCCTTTGTGATGTTTATGTAAAATTCCAACAAGATTCAGACTTCTCCTTCCCCTTTTTCCTTTAGCCACAATTCGGCCATTAGGTAAGGCAGAGCAAGCTAGGGATCCTTGTGGATTTGCATCCTGTAAGTGTGGGTGGTATCCCTATTGGAACTGGGCGTGTAGTTTGGTACGAGGAGTCAGATCCTAAGTGAGATGGGAAATGCATCCATGCAGGGGATGAATGGCAATGGTGGATTGGTTAGGGATAAGGGATTTGATCACTGTAAGTGACAACACGCAGGGTAATGGAAGCCAGCTTTCTCATTTTCGAGGAAGGTGTTACACATTGGAAAGGGAAAACACTAGAATGAACTCTGCTGTTGGGTTTGAACAGGAGATGTTGGTGTGAACTCATAAATTACAACCTAGATAAAGAAATACAGATGTCAATGTACGTGTGTGTGTACAAACACTCCCTCGCTCTGTCTACTAAGCAAGCCTTGGAGCAGCGGTTCCTGTCTTCCCCCGGTGCATCCACCTAACCTCCAGAGGGGACAGGTCTAGGCACTACATTCTCCACTGAAAGGAGCCAGGACTCGTTGGAGAAATAACTGATTCCATGGTGGAGCAAAAAATGTACAAGATAAGCCAGAAAGCAAGGAAGGACTTAAGAAAGGATACATAAGCCAGCTTTAAGGGATTTACATGGGGGTAAATCTGAGTCACTCATTGAGCAAAATAAAAAACTATGACTCTTTGCTAATAGAAATGAATAAGTAAATAGAAGTTTAATGAAGAATGGTATATGTATATACTTTCTGTTTTTCTTTTTTCTTTTTCTTTTTTGAGATGGAGTCTGGCTCTGTTGCCCAGGCTGGAATGCAATGGCATGATCTTGCCTCACTGCAACCTCTGCCTCCCAGGTCCAAGTGATTCTTTTCCTCAGTCTCCCGAGTAGCTGGGATCACATGCTCCTGCCACCACACCCAGCTAATTTTTGTATTTTTAGTAGAGACAGGTTTTCATCATGTTGGCCGCACTGGTATTAAACTCCTGACCTTGTAATCTACCTGCCTCAGCCTCTCAAAGTGCTGGGATTACAGGCATGAGCCACCGCGCTCAGCCTGTGTATACTTTCAAAGTAGCCTTCCATAAAGTATTTCTTAAATACAATAATGGGGAAAAGAGTAGCTTCACAGTGAAGAAGTCTGGCAGACCACCTTAATCAATAGAAAGAAATGAGCATCGATAGTGGGACAAATCTAGATCTTCAAACCACTTGATAGGTTGCATTGAGAGGAGCACAGCTTCCCTTCTAAGACAAATCCATATTGAAGGGCATTTTACAACAGAACTAATCTTCTAAAGTATCAAAGTCAAAGAATGACTAAATAACTGCAGGAGACTAATATACCTAGGCCGGGTGCAGTGGTTCACACCTGTAATCCCAGCACTTTGGGAGGCTGAGGCCAGTGGACCATGAGGCCAGGAGTTTGAGACCAGCCTGGCCAACATAGTGAAACCCCATCTCTACTAAAAATACAAAAATGAGCTGGATGCAGTGGCGGGCGTCTGTAATCCCAGCCACTCAGGAGGCTGAGGCAGGAGAGTCACTTGAATCAGGGAGGCAGAGGCTGCAGTGAGCCAAGATCACACCACTGCAGCCTGGGCGACCACAAAGGGAGACTCCATCTCAAAAAAACAACAAAAAAAAACTAAATGCTATCCTGAACTTGTTCATTTTGTTATATAAAGATATAAAGGATCTTATTGGGGCAACCAATAAAATTTGAAAGGGGAAAAAAAAACTTGAAAGGGCTCAGAGGATGAGATATATTTGTCAATTTCCAAATGTGAATGGCTAAGTTGGTTATATAGAAAGCTTTTTTGTAGAAAATAAACACGAAAGTATTAGGAGTGATGAGTCATCAACAACTCCCTTTCAGGTGGGTCAGGAAAAAACTGTTTGTAATATACTTGCTACTTTTTTGTTAGTTTGATTATTTCAAAGTTAAAATTTTGTTCAATGAGAATTTGAAGACAAAAAAGTCAGGCTGGCCTGATCAATTAAGAAAATTTAAAAACTCAACTGTGCTCTATTTAGGGACATCTTAGACCAAATAATAAAGGTAAAGGCTTTTGGATTAGTAAAGGAAAATAAAACAAAACCAACAGAAAAATGGTGTTTTATATGTCTATGCAAAAAAGTATTTCACTGAGAATACAGCACAACTAAAGTAATATACAGACCAGACAGTTCAACAAGAAAGCGGAGGCTAGTACAGTGGCTTTCTCCTGTAATCCCAGTACTTTGTGAGGCCAGGGTGGGAGGACTGTTGAGCTCAGGGGTTTGAGACCAGCCTGGGCAACATACTGAGACTCATTTAAAAAATTAGTCGGGTATGGAGCTGCACACCTGTAGTCCCGACTACTTTGAGGGCTGAGGTGGGAAGATTGCTTGAGCCCGGGAAGTCAAGGCTGCAGTGTAACCCTGATCATGCCACTGCATACCACCCTGAGTGGAAGGTTGAGACCCTGTCTCAAATAAAAAAGAAAAAGTAAAAGTGATGAGTGGGGTTGAGAGGAACTACTCCAAAGTGTTCTTTGGTTATGGATACTGAACAAAGGCTTCCCTGCCAAATTGCTCCTGAATTCAGGACATTGCTAGAGAAATCTGTACGTTTTGAAAGAATGTAGGCTGGGCACGGTGGCTCACACCTGTAATCCCAGCACTTTGGGAGGCTGAGGCAGGTAGATCACGAGGTCAGGAGTTCAAGACCAGCCTGGCCAAGTTGGTGAAATTCTGTCTCTACTAAAACAAAAATTAGCCAGGCACAGTGGCAGGCACCTGTAATCCCAGCTACTCAGGAGGCTAAGGCAGGAGAATCGCTTGAACCCGGGTGGCGGAGGTTGCAGTGTGCCAAGATTATGCCACTGCACTCCAGCCTGGGCAACAGAGTGAGATTCCATCTCAAAAAAAAAAAAAATGTGAAAGCAGAATTAACATCAGTACTTCTCTGCTAACTGATGATGAAATACTCAATTAGAGCAATGGTTGGCAAAACTATAGCTCTCCCACAAGCCAACCTGGTCTACTGCTTGTGTGTGTAGTCCCCAAGCTAGGAATGGTTTTTTCATTTTTAAACAGTTGGAAAAAAAATCACTAATATTCTGTGACACGTGAAAATGATCTAAGATTCAAATTTTAGTGTCCATAAATGGAGTGACACTGAAGTATCAGGAGTGATGGGTCATCAAGTCAGCAATTCGCTTTCAGATGGGTCAGGAAAAAATTATATATACTTGCTACTTTTTTGTTAGACTGATTATTTCATGTTTAAAATTTTGATTATAGCCACAGTCATTCATTCATGAAATGTCTATGGCTATTTTCATGCCACAGTGGTAGTTGAATAGGTGCAAACAAATGGCCTGCAAAACTCAAAATGCTAACTATCTGGCCCTTTGCAGAAAGTTTGCTGATCCCAGGTATAAAGGTTGTGTTAGGCAGAAAGGGAAAGAGGTATCAGAAAGCATTTAATTTGCATTCTGTTAGGTAAGAAGAGGGATCTCTGTGTGAGAGCAGTAACAGAGAATGAAAGTATTAGAAAAGGAAGGATATCAAACAAAGCATTTTCCAGTCTGGTTGCAGATGCTAAATTCACCCGCATCCTGGCCAGGATTCCCTTTGGGATCAGGAAATGACAGCAGACTGACAAAGCAACTCAGATAGCGCTTGGGAAGGTAATTGTTATTGCATTCTAGAATATGTACTTGAGTCGGGCACGGTGGCTAATGCCTGTAATCTCAGCACTTTGGGAGGCCGAGGCCAGGAGGATCACCTGAGGTCAGGAGTTCAAGACCAGCGTGGCCAACATGGTAAAAACCATCTCTACTAAAAATTCAAAAATTAGCCGAGCATGAGGGCTCATGCCTGTAATCCCAGCTACTTAGGAGGTTGAGGCAGGAAAACTGCTTGAACCCAGGAGGCAGAGGCTGAGCCAAGATTGTGCCACTGCCCTCCAGCTTGGGCAACAGAGAGAGACTTGGTCTCAAAGAAAAATAAATAAATAATTATGTGTACTTGTATAATCAATTTAAACATAATTTTAAGTTGCAACCAATTTTATGTATAGTATTGGAAAGTTTTATATATACAAATAAATATATAAAAAAAAATATATATATATACATATTTTTTTGAGACGGAGTTTCGCTGTTGTTACCCAGACTGGAGTGCAATGGCACAATCTCGGCTCACTGCAACCTCCGCCTTCTGGGTTCAAGCAATTCTCCTGCCTCAGCCTCCCGAGTAGCTGGGACTACAGGCGCACACCACCATGCCCAGCTAATTTTTGTATTTTTAGCAGAGACGGGGTTCACCTTGTTGACCAGGATGGTCTCAATCTCTTGACCTCGTGATCCACCCGCCTCGGCCTCCCAAAGTGCTGGGATTATAGGCGTGAGCCACCGTGCCTGGCCGGAAAGTTATATTATGTATTGGAAACATATAAGTACACAGTATTGGAACTTTTTTTTTTGAGACAGAGTCTCACTTTGTCACCCAGGCTGGAGTGCAATGGTGTGGTCTAGGCTCACTGCAACCTCTGCCTCTTGGGTTCAAGTGATTCTCTCGCCTCAGCCTCCTGAGTAGCTGGGACTACAGGCACGTGCCACCATACCTAGCTAATTTTTGTATTTTTAGTAGATATGGGGTTTCACTGTGTTGGCCAGGGTGGTCTTGAACTCCTGACCTCAGGTTATCCACCCACCTTGGCTTCCTAAAATCCTGGGACTACAGGTGTGAGCTACAGTGCTTAGCCTATAAGCTGAACTTTAAAAAGCTTAAGTAATGGTTTTTTTTCTTTAATAATATTAATTTATTAAGCTAAAGTAACATCTCTTCTGTCTACACAAGCAGCACTTGAAGACATTTTAAAAGGTCCTCTAGAAGGAATTATTCTGGGTGGTGGCCTTTCTCCCTCATCTGGCTGTCTTGTGGAGTGGTTCTTCATTACAACCACCAGATGGCGCATTTTCTCATGTGCTCTGGTTGTCTCTGGCCAACAAAGGATAATAAAATACAGGTCTGCAATTCTTTCTCTGAAATCCTTGTGTTTTGAAATTGAGAATTTCCCAGGTGTTTATAAAATAGATGAAGACACAGCATATTACATAGTACTTTGCCTTAATCTTTTTTTAAGATTTTGTTTTTAGAGACAGGGTCTTTCCCTTTGGCTCAGGCTGGAGTGCAATGGCAGGATCTAGCTCACTGTAGCCTGGAACTCCAGGGCTCAAGCGATTCTCTCACCTCGGCCTCCTGAGTGGCTGGGATTACAGGCACATGCCCACCACGCCCAGCTAATTTTTGCATTTTTAGTAGAGAGAGGGTTTCATCATATTGACCAGGCTGGTCTTGAACCTGTGACCTCAAGTGATCCGCCCACCTCAGCCTCCCAAAGTGCTGGGATTACAGGTGTGAGCCACCGTACCCAACTAGCTTTATAGTTTTCAATTAGTTCACATAAATTAGCTCATTTGATCCACAGCCTCAAAATATTACAGGAAAGGGGTCTCAATCCAGACACCAAGAGAGGGCTCTTAGATCTCTCACAAGAAATAATTCCGGGTGAGTCCACAGGGTAAAGTGAAGGCAAGCTTATTATGAAAGTGAAGGAATACAATAATGGCTGCACCATAGGCAGAGCAGCCCCAAGGGCTGCTGGTTGCCCATTTGTATGCTTATTTCTTGATTATATGCTAAACAAGGGGTGGATTCTGTATGTCTCCCTTTTTTAGGCCATCTGGGGTAACTTCCTGGTGTTGCCATGGCATTTGCAGACCCTCACGGAACTGGTGGGAGTGCAAAAGTGAGGCGGACCAGAGGTCACTCTCATCGCCATATTGGTTGTGGTGGGTTTGGGCGGCTTCTTTACTGCAGACTGTTTTATCAGCAGGTTCCTTGTCACCTGTATCTTGTGCGGGCCTTGTATCTCATCCCGTGACTAAGAATGCCTTAATCTCCTGGGAATGCAGCCCAGTAGGTCTCAGCCTCATTTTATTCAGCCTCTATTCAAGATGGAGTTGCTCTGGTTCACACACTTCTGACAGAAATACAGGTAGGATTATTCTCATTTTACAGATGGGGAAGGAAGAAAAAAGAGAAGTACATGAAGACACTTGTACAACTTCTACTCTCTACTGAGTTGTGCTTTTCTGAAAGTTTCCTAGCCAGTTGTAGTAGTCAGCTCTCCAGCTGTGCTTCTGCTCCTTCACATCTGGGATTCTTTTTCCTTCTAGATCCATATACTCTGTCTTATGAATGCCCCATTCCATTAGGTAGCCATTTTCTTTTTTAAAAAATTTTAAATTTAACTGTTTTTCGGTTTTTTTATTTTTATTTTTTTGTGGAGATAGGGTCTCGCCCTGTTGCCCAGGCTGGTCTTAAATTCCTGGGCTCAAGCGATCCTCCCACCCCAACTTCCCAAATTGCTGAGATTACAGGCATGAGTCATAGTGTCTGGCCCCTCAAAGTTAGCCGTTTTCTTATTGGCTGTTTTTCAAATTAGGTTGATCCCAGCTTTACACTATTGAAAACACCATTGCCTGGAATATTATCATATACCTATCTTTATCTAAATCTAATTATTTCCTTAGAATCTATTACTAGAAGTGGAATTATTGCACCAAAACCTTACCTGTTTTGAATTTAGCTGAAAAATGTTTTTCACCAGTGATACAGCTTGTGACAGGTACAGGAAGATAGGCAGGAAGAAATTGCAGTGTGATGGTTTTGGATTAATTTATTAACTTACGACAAAGACTTTTTAAGCACCTACTAGGTTGGACCTCAGGGGAACTCACTGGGGAGTTGTATCACAGGGACTTTCTGGACTTGAGCCTGGGGTGTGAAGCAGGCAAGGTGTAAAGCTGGAGAGACAAAGATGGATCAAATGCCGTTAAGGATTTCACAGTATAGCAACGGATAACAGTAACAGCTGTTATTACACAACACCTCTAAGATGTCTGATGAATATCTCGAACTTGATGTGTCCAAAACAGAAGTCTTGATCTTTCCTCTAAACCTGTTTTTCTTACTCTCAGGCTTACTTATTTATTATAAAGTGATGCAGCCATCCACTCAGTTGCTCAAACCTAAATCTAGGAGGTCTCTGTTTATTCCCCTCTTCCAGCTCTTAAGATTCCAGTAGGCCGGGTGTTGTGGCTCATGCCTGTAATCCCAGCACCTTGGGAGGCTGAGGTGGGTGGATCACAAGGTCAGGAGATTGAGACCATCTTGGCCAACAGAGTGAAACCTGGTCCATACTAAAAATACCTTAGCCGGGCGTGGTGGCACAGGTTTGTAGTCCCAGCTACTCAAGAAGCTGAGGCAGGAGAAACAGCTTGAACGCCGGAGGCAGAGGATGCAGGGAGCCAAGATCATGCCACTGCATTCCAGCCTGGGTGACAGAGCAAGACTCCGTCTCAAAACAAAACAAACAAACAAAAAAAATGTCAGCAAATCCCGTCCCCGCTTCCTACTCAGTATATAAGTATCAACCCAATCCACTCCGGTACAAGCACCATTATCTCCAGCTACGTGGTCCCCGAACTTGTCTTGCCCCTAACCACTCTTGCAAGTCTCCAGTCCCTTCTCCAAAAGCAGCCAAGTTGATCTTTTACACATCACACCGTAACATCTTGCTGGTCAACACCTTCGAATGGTTTTCCATTTCGCTTAGAATAAAATTCAAACTCCTTCCCACTACCTTCAAGGCCCTGCCTTCTGGCCCCTGCATTATCATTACATGGCTCTCATCAACTGCTATTGGCTCACTCGGTTTCAGACACGCTAACCTCAGGGCCTTCGCATTTAGCCATCGTCTCTGTCTGTGTGCCCTTCCTGGAACTTTGCCAGGCTTTCCCTTACCTCTTTCAGAACCCATCCCAAATCACACCTTCAGACTTGCCTTCACTGGGCAGCGTGCCTCTCATTGCCACACTCTCCACCTCCACCAACCTATCCCCTTGCCACCTTCTAATCTCTTATATTTATTTTTGTTTCTTCTCACAAAGATCATCTTCTTTGGCCAAAGCTCTAGGCTAGCTTCTGTGAGTCTTCTGCCTGACTGGGCCCAACCCCTTGGGCTTCCCTTTCTGGCCTTGTCGAACCCAGTCTGTGCAAGAACGCTCCACTCTTGGTGTCTTAGTCCATTTTTTTGTTGCTATAACAGAATACCAAAGACTGGATAATTTCTAAAGGAAAGAAAGTTATTTTTTGCAGTTCTGGAGTCTGGAGAGCCCAAAGTCAAGGGGTTGGGTCTGGTGAGGACTTTCTTAAACTGCATAGGGAGAGAGCAAGAGCACGTGGGCCAGCTCAGATCGCTCCTCCTCTTATAAAGTCATCAGTCCCCTCACAGGGACCCTACCCTGATGACTTTATCTAATCCTGATTATCCCCTCAAAGCTCCACCTCCAAATACCATCAACATATGAATTTGAGGATTGAGTTTCCAACATATGGAATTTGGGAGACACATTCAAACCATAACACTTGGTATCTGACCACCCTCAATATCTTAGCACCCTATCCTGCTTTCAGCAATAATCCTGTTAGGTCAGTTTAGCAAGAAACTTCTTATCCTTGATGTTTCTCTTAGTAATTTTCTGTCCACTGACTCTCATCCTGCTTTTTGATCATAAATCCCTACTATTTCTTGTTGGAGTCAGAGTTAAGTTCAATTCCTCTTCTTCACTGCAAGGTCTGGTTGTAGCGGTCTCTAGAACTATCACCTGGGCTCTCTGACATAACGTCTGCCTTACCATCTTTAATTAGTTTCACGAGCAAATTTTCCTCTGACACTTTTCAGCATTTATTTCTCTATATTTGTCTATTGTTTGTTGGACCCACCAAGCACTGTTATGTACCATGACTGCAGACACTTGTCCCTCATTTTATCTTAACCGCTTGGCACACAGGAGACATTTATTCAATGTTTGTTGAATGAGTGATTAGCACTCATCACAACTGTAACTCTGTGAAGACTAGGATCCTACCCATTTTGTTCTTTACAAAATACCGCCTAAGACTTGAACAAGTCTTCGATAAGTGCAAAGCGATTTAGAGGAAGGAGGGGTGACTAAACTGACTGAAGAAGCTAAGGGAAGCCTCACAAATACAATTACATTGAAACTGAAACTGAAAGGGAGGAAAACTAAAAAGATCAAGAAGGGAAGAACTGCAGACAGTATCGTGCTGGTCAGCCAAGATGGCTTCTATCGCAGGCCGCCACACTTAATATGGCGACCAGGTAAAGTTCCTGGAGAAAATCACGCGAGAGTTGCATCACGGCGGCTGTCCGCGAAATAAGCTGGGGGTGTGGAGCAGCCAAGATGGAGCCGGCAGCCGGCAGTCCGGGCCCACTGATCGTGAACAACAAGCAGCCCCAGCCTCCGCCACCTCCGCCGCCGGCAACCGCACAGCCTCCACCTGGGGGACCGCGGGCCGGCGCGGGCCTCCTGCCCGGGGGCAAAGCCCGCGAGTTCAACCGCAACCAGCGCAAAGACTCGGAGGTCAGGAGCTTCGGGGGCGAGGCTCGCACCGGGCGGGGGGCGCCGGGGGTCCCGGGCATTGGGCCGCTCTAGGGGCCAGGCTGGGCTTCCCGAAGGGCTCGGTAGAGCCCGGCCGGGAGCTGTCATTATACAGCGAAAGGAGCAGGAAGCGAGGTTGGCAGCTCCTGGGGTCAGAGGCATGAAGCCCGGGTCCCCGCTCGAGCTCCGCCGCCCAGGAGAGCGTCCCGGAGCCTGCGATCGCTGGTTTGCTCTCCTGGGCCCCGGCTGTGGGCGTGGCCTCGAGGCCCCTGACCCTGGGAAGCCTCCTTCACCCCAACTCGCGGGTGGGAATTTGGGGGTCTGCGTGCACTCCAGGGCGCTGGGCGGCCGCGCCCCCAACCTCTAAACCTCTCGGGCCTCTGCCCCTGGTACTGGGGCGCAGGCTCCTGGGTCGTGCCGCGCGCAGAGGACGGCGCGTGTGGGCAGGCAAGGCACCGGCGAGGATCTAGGAGGCACTTAAGGCCAGACCGAGATAGTTATCACTGAGAGTATTGCGCTGCCGGAGGTTCCGAGAGTAGGAGGGGGAAACTATGCCTTGTTCTTCTGACCTGAGCCGGATCGGGCCATGGGTTGACAGTGCCTCTGGTGGGTATTTTGCCCAGTGCGCCTGATACTGAACTGTTAAAGATGAGAAATAGACATTTTAAAACATGCATTAGGACCCAGCATTCCTTCCTCTCTCTCTAGTGAGCAGTTCCTGCCGTTCTGGAGATGGCATAGTCTGGAGCCGACTAGTAACCTCACCCCAAGTTAAAGAATTCCTCCCACTGCCTTCCTCTGCAGAATTCATGAATGAAGATACACATGTCGGGGCGTTTTAGGGCTTCTTAATCAGCACGTTCCCAGAGCACTTACTATGCCATCTCCTATGTTAATCAGCCCCCAAGCGAATCAGCCAAGTTAATGAGAGGGAATTCCTCATTGTCCAAGCATAATGTACTCATAGAGCAATGATACTATCTTTAGACTTGTGAAATCAGTTCCTCACAAGCTTTTGTTTTTGTTAGCAAGCCTAAACCCCTGATAAAACGTGTCAACAATTGGCAACCCCAAAGTAGAAGTAATCTGAGCTTAGAGTGAATAATTTGAAAAAACAAAGAAACTGACCTTTAAGGAGCCCTTGCATGCTAGGATGATGGACATCAGTGGTAACTACTCAGTTTTTCCTTTTTTTTTTTTGAGACGGAGTTTCGCTCTTGTGACCCAGGCTGGAGTGCAATGGCGCGATCTCGGCTCACCGCACCCTCCACCTCTTGGGTTCAAGCAATTCTCCCGCCTCAGTCTCCTGAGTAGCTGGGATTACAGGCACGCGCCGCCACCACCACGCCCAGCTAATTTTTTGTATTTTTAGTAGAGACGGGGTTTCACCATGTTGACCAGGATGGTCTTGATCTCTTGACCTCGTGATCCACCGCCTCGGCCTCCCAAAATGCTGGGTTTACAGGCTTGAGAGGATTACTAAAGTGGAGGGTAGTGAACTTCCTTCATCATGAGAGGAGTTATCATTTTGAAAAACGGTTTAAATTTTCCTAAGTAGCTATGAATGGTCAAATAAATACCCTTTGACGAATTTTAATTTCTCTTTTTACCCCTTAATTTCCACATAGAGGCCGGGTGTGGTAGCTCACGCCTGTAATCCCATCACTTTGGGAAGCCCGGGGAGGGGGGGCGGATCACGAGGTCAGGAGATGGAGATCCTGGCTAACACGGTGAAACCCCGTCTCTACTAAAAATACAAAAAATTAGCAGGGTATGGAGGCACGGGGCCTGTAGTCTCAACTACTTGGGAGGCTGAGGCAGGAGAATCACTTGAACTTGGAAGGTGGAGGTTGCAGTGAGCGGAGAGAGATCATGCCACAGCACTCCAGCCTGGGCAAGAGAGCGAGACTCCGCCTCCAAATACATACATACATACATTTCCGAATAGACTAATTTAATGAAAGACCAGTCAAATGGACACATTTAAGCAGAGACCTGTCTAAATCCATTTCTTTTTTTTTTTTTTTTTTTAAGATGGGGTTTCACCATGATGGCCAGGCTGGTGTTGAACTCCTGACCTTAGGTGATCCATGCACCTCGGCCTCCCAAAGTGCTAGGATTACAGGCGTGAGCCACCGTGCCTGGCTAAATCCATTTCTTTAAAGAGGCTGATGCTGTGATCTTCCTTTAGTCATAGCTGAAATCTGTAGTTGGGAGCTTGATCAGTGAATGCCTGGAGGACAGGGAGGCTGGCATTTTATGAGAGCCCACTGTGTACTACATAATTTTGATTAGTCCTTAAAAATCTTCAAGGTAGGGTTTCATAATTGCCATTCAATGAATGAAGTAACTGAAGTTCAGTAACTTGTGTGAGTGTACACTGTGTTGTCTCTGAACATAGTGTGGAGTTCTTGTTTGTGGGAGTGGTTTTGTTTTGTTTTTGAGACAGGGTCTCCCTCTGTTGCCCAGGCTGGAGTGCTGTGGCTCTATTTCTGCTCACTGCAACCTCCACCTCCTGGGCTCAAGATATTCTCCTGCTTTAGCCTCCCCAGTAGCTGGGATTACAGGTGTGCACCACCATGCCTGGCTGATTTTTATATTTTTGTTAGAGACTGGGTTTTACCATGTTGTCCAAGCTGGTTTTGCACTCCTGACCTCAAATGATCCCCCAACCTTGGCCTCCCAAAGTGCTAGGATTCCAGGTGTGAGCTACCGTACCTGGATGTTTCTGGGTATGTTATGTCATTTTGTGACTGGTCTTTGTCTTCCTACATAGATTGTAATTAAACCTAAGGACTTTACCTATTTTTTTTTTTTCTCACTTCTGTCTTCCCAGTACAAGTCTTCCAAGATGGTATATTCTCAGTAATCACCTATTTCCAGCAGGAAAAAGATTGTCTTTGTCACATTCTCTCTTATGTTAGGAGGGGCTGCTGCCTTCTTTGTCAGTTCTCACTGAAATTTGAGACAAGGGTGGGAAAGCTGAGAGTTTCAATACTTGTTTTGTCCTGAGCTATTGACAGCCCACTAGCCAGAAAGAAATAAGATTTCCGGAATCTTAGCATCACATGGAAGGACCATTCACTGCACAAAATATATAGAAACCTTGTATTTATTTATTTAACAAATATTTGAGTATAGACCATTAATTCATTCACTTATTCATGCCAGGTCCTATGCTGGACTTTGTGAAATCATTGGTAAGTTAAATGAATGATGTTCTTGTTCTCAAGGAACTTGCAGTCGTGTGGAAAGGCAGGCACCAAACACATCCTATAATGATAAGTTATGGTAAGTGCTCTGAAGGAAAAGTATAGGATACTCTTAGAGGTTTTAGGAAACAAAATATGAAGAAAACATCAAAAAAGTGGAGGCAGTGGTATCCTGTAATACAACAGTGTCTCGAAGCATGTGTTTCTTTCTTTGAGAGAATGATCTGATTCCTAAAGCTCTTTCTTCTTAGCAGGGCTATTCAGAGTCGCCAGACCTGGAGTTTGAGTATGCTGACACGGACAAGTGGGCTGCAGAGCTTTCGGGTAAGGCAGGGACCTTTGTGTTATTTGGGGGTGGTTTTTTCCTCATTGGTCTTTAAGAAAATTAAGAATGAATATCATTTAGGACTTCATTTCTTTCCCTAGTTAGTTCAGTTAATTGTATGTATATAAAACATGTTAGTTATTTGATTCAAGCCTTGTGTATCTTATAACTTGTTGTTGTCCTTTACTTTTATGAAGCTGGCTAGAGCCCAGTCCCATTGTCAGACAGTGATGTTCCTTGGCTGTCCATGTGACCCTGACAGTGGTCTCTCCTCCAGCAATGGGTCATGAGGGATGCCTGCATCTGTGCCCATCTGCTGCTGCCACTGCCACTCTCATGTAACACGAGGTCGGTGTGAGCTGCTTCTCTAAGCCTCTAATAATACAGGTCCTGCCCAAGAGGTAGCAGCCACTTGAGAGATGCATCCCAGGTGGCCGCCAGCCTGGCATGGCATGGTGGGATGGATGCCTATCAGACTGGAAGTGTGCAGATGGCACTCTGGCACTCTGGTTCTCTCTGTTGTGTACATCAGAGCACTAAGATCCCTTTCGTAATTACAGAACTTAGTCCAGGAGTCACTGTACTCAGGGACAGAGTTGAGAGTGGAAGCAAACACCTTGCTCTCTCTGCACATGTGAGACCTGGTGTGCAATGCAGACATGGAACCAGTGGTGACGAGACTTTGTTCCGACAGAGCTTTACAGCTACACGGAAGGGCCAGAATTCCTGATGAATCGAAAATGCTTTGAGGAGGACTTCCGGATCCATGGTGAGATGATTTCCCCCACTTCTTGCTTCCTTTGCCCTGCATAACAAGAGCTGCAGGGTTTCTTTTGGGTATCTGAATGACCTGTGTCATTCTGGAACAGCCTGAGAAACCTACTGAATCCTGATGGTTCAAAGTCAGATACATGTACAGTGGGCTTGGGCACTTTGGTGGGGGCTTTTCAGAATGTGCATATGGGGAGAAAAAATAATTCATGTGATTAAAATTGCACCCAAAATACCAGCATTTCAATTTGGAAATCAAATTCATAGAGCAGTAGTATGATCTTACCACTGAAATAGGGGGAAACTTGTCTTTCTGGTCCTATGGCAGTTCTAGATTTGGAGAGTTAACATGGGTCCATGCCATTGTGAGGATTGTTCTAGGCTCAGGTGTAACTGGTTTCTTGCCCTGAAGTGACAGACAGGAAGTGGACTGAGCTGGACACCAACCAGCACCGGACCCATGCCATGAGGCTCCTGGATGGCTTGGAAGTCACTGCCAGGGAGAAGAGACTCAAGGTGGCTCGAGCAATTCTCTACGTTGCTCAAGGTATTGAGTGGACTTCCACGGGCTCCCCTGGCACCTCTTCTAGTGAGATTGCCCACTCAGATGCACAGAGGGGCTCAGTGAGCTGAACCCTGTGTTGCAGGCACGTTTGGGGAGTGCAGCTCCGAGGCAGAGGTGCAGTCCTGGATGCGCTACAACATCTTTCTTCTCCTGGAGGTGGGCACGTTCAATGCTTTGGTGGAGCTTCTGAACATGGAAATAGAGTGAGCAATTTTTAGGGGCTGAGTAGGGAAGGGGAGGCTCGGGTGGGAAGGGGGACAGAGCTTGCAGAACTAACTGGCTTTTAGAGGGTTAAATGGGCCACGTGGGGCAGAAGGTCTGGTCCTAGGCTCTGTTCTGGTCACCCAGGTTGAATAACAGAGTTGCTTACTTACACCCTGAAGACTGATGGAGACTAATGACAGGTCGCTGCAGCTCTCCGACGCCAGAGTTTTTACACCAGACACTGCAGGCCCTGGCCAGGCCTGGGGTGCTCCTCAGGGGACTCCTCACTTTGAGCTCACTTTTGAACCTGCAGACTCTGCTGTGTGTGTCCTGCAGTTTCCCCCTTGGCAGGAGGCCAGGCCTAAGACTGACACATGGGCTTAACCAGTGCCTGGCCTTGCCTGTGTCACCTTTGTCCTTTGTCCAGTGGACAGGTCAGCTGCTGCTCATCTAATGATAATAGCTAAGACCACTCATTGAGTGCCTGTGTGTCCGGGGCATTGTTCTCAGGACATTACATGTATTAATTTGTGCTATGGATATAGATAATATTATCATCTCTATTTTTTTTTTTTGAGATGGAGTCTCACTCTGTTGTCCCAGCTGGAGTGCAGTGGTGTGATCTCAGCTCACTGCAATCTCTGCCTCCCGTGTTGAAGTGATTCTCCCGCCTCAGCCTCCGGAGTAGCTGGGATTACAGACGCCTGCCACCACGCCCGGCTATTTTTGTATTTTTAGTAGAGATGGGGTTTCACCATGTTGGCCAGGCTGATCTCGAACTCCTGACCTCAGATGATCCACCTGCCTTGGCCTCCCAAAGTGCTGGGATTACAGGTGTGAGCCACCGCGCCCAGCTGTGGCCTGAGTTCTTAACCACCGTATCCTGTGGCCTCGTGCAGCCCAAGCCTTTTGTTTCCCCATGGGTCAGTACTTGTCAGGGACTTCACTGACCCTCCTTCTTGGAGGAAGAAGCTGACTCTGCAAATCTCCTGCAGCAACAGTGCCGCCTGCAGCAGTGCTGTGAGGAAGCCCGCCATCTCCCTGGCTGACAGCACAGACCTGAGGTGAGGCACGCGGCACGCCTGGGCTCCCAAGCCTTAGTCAGAGATGAGATCAGAGCAGGGCGTGGGAGGCTGTCTTGGTGTCCTTGGTGTGTGTGCTTCTGTACACGCTCATCTGCAGGTATGATGGGCTCAGTGTGAATGATTAGTAGGAACTGCTGAGGGCTCGACTTAGGTGGGGCTCTTGGTTGAGACTCCCAAAGGCAATCCAGGGTCAAGTGACTAATTAGAGCCACAGCTAAGTGTGAGCCTCCTCCTCACACTGTTACGAGGACCCGGGTATGGGGTGTTTTATATTTGGATGAAACACATGATGATGTTCCCTGGGCTCCCTGGGCCTTCTTTGTGTACACAGCTTGATCCTCATCTTCATTGGATTAGACCCAGCAACTTGCTAATGTTTCATGGCTGCCCAGGAGTTCAAGCAACTGCTAAACAACAAGATGACCCTCCAGTTTTTGAGGGTTGAAATCTGGCTGTTTTGTGAATTTGGAGTTTGTAGATTGTGGTTGTAGTGTTCCCTCCTGAGTGTTAGGATCGCTGGGTGTCACGTCCCAGCTCCTGCTTTCCACTTCCTCGTCATAAGCCCTGTTTTTTGTTCTCACTGTGACCCTACAGCTCACTACCACCTCTGTGGTATTTTCTCTTCAGGAAGCTTAGGGCAGTAAATGCTTTTAACCATTCTTGTTCATGTTTGTTTATTCACTACCATTTATTAATATTAAGCCCCTGCCTTGAGTAAGCACTTCGTTAGACACTAGGGTGCTCCCTTGACTCCCGATCCTACTCCATTGTGAGCTGGCTCTTGTCCTCAGGGTCCTGCTCAACATCATGTACCTGATAGTGGAGACTGTTCACCAGGAGTGTGAGGGTGACAAGGCTGAGTGGAGGACCATGCGACAGACCTTCAGAGCCGAGCTGGGTAGGACCCTGGGGATCCTCTGAAGAGGCCCTGCCTGGAGGAGGCAGGAGGCCTTGGGAGGGTCCTGATACCTTTGTGTCACCTCCAGGCTCCCCGCTGTACAACAATGAGCCATTTGCCATCATGCTGTTTGGGATGGTGACCAAATTTTGCAGCGGTCACGCCCCTCACTTCCCCATGAAGAAAGTTCTCTTGCTGCTCTGGAAGACTGTATTGGTGAGCACCTCCTTGGAGGAGAACTCGGGTGGTAGGGGAGGGGCAGTAGGAAGACTGTTCCTTGACTATCCTTTTGAATATTGAATGACGTGGTTATAAAACTGCTTTGGTAAGAAAAATATATATATTTAAAAAGCCGCTAAAGAGATGACAAAGAAGTGCCACTTTTGTTCCACTGTAGCCAGCGAGGACATAGGCCTTGAGTCAGAATAGACTGTTGATCCCTGGAAGCTGTTTTCTCAGTCACAGACAGCTCTCTCCCAGACAAGTTGCCTCTCATCAAGCAGCTCTGAACCTGGAGTTTGTAAAGGGATTTGAGGCAAAGTTAAAGCCTGTGTAACTGGGGCCCTGGTTAGATGTCATTTGAAGGGGCAAGAGTGAGCCCTGAGCCAGTCTTCATTTTCTTCAGGGTATACTGTCAACCTGATTCTGTGTCTAGGGAGGGAGGGACTGGCTGCCAGGGTGGGCCGGCCAGCACACCAGGCTTGGAGTGTTGTTCGCAGCCAGGCCATCCCAGGAGGAGTGGCGTGGGGAGATGGTGGAGGTGAGTTGGGACTGCTGCTGCACTGGGGCTCATCCCTCCTCCTTTCAGAATGGGTTGACCCTGGAGCCAGTAAGTGTAGGATTTCTCAAGAGTCATTGACGCATTTTATCTTGGACACATATTCTGTTCTTCACAACGCCTTGCTGAGGCCAGAGAGGAAAGCTGAATTGCGCAGAAACAGTAAAACTAAGCAGTGTAAAATTGCTGCATGGTTCTGGGGTTTCTGCTTCTTGGGAGGTGTTTAGTTGAAGCTTTTTTTTTCTTTCAAATTTGAGCATCCAACTGTATCTCCAATTTGACTTTGAAAGACTTGCATGTACAACTTGTGAAACATATGAGTCTTACCAACTTCTAGGAACTTGAAGGGTTAGGCTGTTGTCCTTTTTTTAAATTGAAGAGTATGTCATAGGTGCAGAGTTCAGTGTGTCTGTACAAGAGTCAGTCAGCCTGCATCTCTATACCCTTTCCTTGTTCCTTTTTCTCCTTTCGCTTGATGGTGTCACTGAATTCTTGTGAGTGGCTTTAGTCCCTTATTCAGAGGTTGCCTGGGTCTCTATAAAGAGACCCAGGTCATGATGTCATGGGTGCTTCTGAGCCTGACATAATGGTTAGGGACCAACCCTGTGGACATGTTGACCCTGGCTCTGCTCCCGTCTATGATGCAGTGCACGCTGGGTGGCTTTGAGGAGCTGCAGAGCATGAAGGCTGAGAAGCGCAGCATTCTGGGTCTCCCCCCACTTCCTGAGGACAGCATCAAAGTGATTCGCAACATGAGGGCCGCCTCTCCACCAGCATCTGCTTCAGACTTGATTGAGCAGCAGCAGAAACGAGGCCGCCGAGAGCACAAGGTGAGGGCGACAGAGGTCCCTGTGACTCCTGAGGGTCCTCAAGGTGCACGCTGGAGCAGTGCGGTCCTTGGAGGAGCAGGGCTACTGGAAATGAGCACCGAGTAGCCAGTCAGAATCATGCCTCCATGGCAAGGACACTTTGTCCCCTGCTCTGGTCTAGTTTATGATGTGTGCTCAGCACGTGGTGCTTTTGAGGGACCGGAGGAAGAAGTAGTTGATTGTTTGGCCCCCGTCTTGACTCTGCCTCTGGTTGTTCCACTGTTCTAAGCTCTGCCCGACACACCTCTGTGCTCTGTCTCTTCTGGTCTGTGTCCTCAGTTGGCTCTTGTCTCATCTCCCTTCCCTGGTTTCAGGCTCTGATAAAGCAGGACAACCTAGATGCCTTCAACGAGCGGGATCCCTACAAGGCTGATGATTCTCGAGAAGAGGAAGAGGAGAATGATGATGACAACAGTCTGGAGGGGGAGACGTTCCCCCTGGAACGGGATGAAGTGATGCCTCCCCCACTACAGCACCCGCAGACTGACAGGCTGACCTGCCCCAAAGGGCTACCGTGGGCTCCCAAGGTCAGGTGAGTCTCACACCTCCAGAGCATTCTTGGCTTCTGAAGCTAGAGCCTTCACACCCTCAGGCCTGCCACCTGGCCTGCGTCACCGTGAGTGGTCATCTGAGGGCAGGCTGACCCTGGCTCTGAGATGAGGCTCTTTTAAAGCTCCCTGTGCTGGCCTGAGGGTCTCAGGGAGGCTGGCCTTGCTGGTCTCACACAACATGGCCCCCATGTGGCTACTGAGTCAGCAATTTGAGTTAGCTCTTGGTTAGTTAGGCATGCTAGTGAAAGGGAATAGAAACAGATAAAAACAAGAGCATTTAAGCAAACATGCCCCCATCCACCCTGGGCTTGTGTATGACTTTTAACAGAACAGTGATGGATTAAGGAAGCGTTTCTTTAGAGCTATGATGAAAATGTTTGAGGTATATGTGGGTAAATGGGTGGAAAGGTACCTGGAGATACATAAATGGTGTCTGTTTGAGAGGCAGCAACTTAAGAAATAAAGTAGATGAATGTGTGAGAGGATATAGAAGTCACTTTCTTGATCCAGGTAAAGCCTCAGTTTTCAGTGATCTGTGAAGGGACTCTGAAAATGCAAGGTATGCTGATTGTTTGGGATAGGAAAATGTGACCTGAATGAAAAATCGGTGGCCTGCAGCTTTGTTTAAAAACTTTAATATTTAAGAAAGTCTGCTGACAAACTTGTTCATATTCTCTGAGTAAAGTATGTTTTTAAGTTTGATGTATCCCCTTAATTTTATGAATAAACTAATTAACATATAATATATTTTCAGGTTATTGATCCAGTAAAATGATAAGAAACATTAAAATACTATGAAAATTTCAATTTTTTTCCCTTTCTTTCAAGGAGAAAAACAATTGTAGGAGACTTTTCTTGTCCTGGCTTCACACTTTCTGGATGTTCTACATTTTTGTTAACTGTAGCACTTTGAAATAGCTTTTGTTAAAAACCTTTTCTCCCTCTTGTTTTGGGGGCACGGCAGAGAGAAAGACATTGAGGTGTTCCTCGAGTCCAGCCGCAGCAAATTTATAGGTTACACTCTCGGCAGGTGAGTAGAAGCTGAGTTCCTTTTGCTGTGAGCTCTCCTGTCCTTTGGTGTTTGGGGTCCCAGGTGAATTGATGTCAGGGCTCAACACAGGGCCTTCTTTATTCTCCAGTGACACGAACACAGTGGTGGGGCTGCCCAGGCCAATCCACGAAAGCATCAAGACTCTGAAACAGGTGAGTGACTGCGGGTGAGCTTTTGGCCTCGTTGGGTCCCTAGTGAGTAAAGTGAAACCAGCCTGTAGGGAGACGGTTTTAAGACTCTTGTCTGCTTGAAGGAACCTGGGGTAGAGGCAGGGGTAGACTTCGAAATAACCTAAAAACAGTCTTTTATGAGTTTTGCTAGTTTTATTTTAAGTTTTACTGTTTAAGGTGAGCTTTTGTTTGGGACTGACCGGAAAGTCTTTAAAGATTATATTACCTGACCACTGGGCGCCAAGGTATATGCCTGTAGTCCCAGCTACTCAAGAGGCTGATGCAGGAGATCAACCTCCTGACTGAGCACGGGAGATCAAGGCTACAGTGAGCTATGATCACGCCCCTGCACTCTAGCACGGGCTACAGAGTGAGACCCCCGACTCTTAAAAAAAAGGATTATATTATTTGACAGTTGTTGGAATTCTTTTTTTTTTTTTTCCTGACAGTCTCGCTCTTGTTGCCTAGGCTGGAGTGCAATGGCGTGATCTTGGCTCACCGCAACCTCTGCCTCCCAGGTTCAAGTGATTCTTCTGCCTCAGCCTCCTGAGAAGCTGGGATTACAGACATGCACCACCACACCTAGCTAATTTTGTATTTTTAGTAGAGACGGGATTTCTTCATGTTGGTCAGGCTGGTTTCAAACTTCCAACCTCAGGTGACTTGCCCGCCTTGGCCTCCCATAGTGCTGGGATTATAGGTGTGAGCCACCGCGCCCGGTCTTGACAGTTGCTGGAATTCTAAGGAGCCCAATAAATAGCCTTCCTTTTCCTTGCTCACATTCTCAGGCAGTTGAAATAGAGGAGTAGGCAGATGGAGATTGTAATGCCAACTTTATAGCTCATAGAGCTGTGGAGAATGAGGCTTAATACAGCAGTAGCGTCCTAATACATTGTTCCAGGATTAGGCAGAATTACCTACCCGTCCCAGGCAGTGCAGAGAGACCCTGCTAAGCCTGGTGGGGGAGGAGAAGAGAGCACAGGCTCTCAGCAGGCAGACAGGTTCTAAAGGGGAAAGAGAAGGGTGGGGACAAGGCTGCCCTGTGTCCCCTCCCATAGTCTCCAGTCAGAAAATAGAGGAGTGAGTGTCTAGACTGGGCAGAGAGAGACAAGGGGTGTTTGGCACACCCGTGTCTCTCCACGTGGGAGAGAACATTAAGAGTCGGGAAGAGGCGTCTCCCCTAACAGCTGTCTGGAGTGAAACTGTTTATATGTTTTTGAAATATATTTTTGGAATTTGTAGTACTAAGTGGTCTCTGTGCGTCTGGGCTTTTTGAGTACTTGATTTTCTTTTCGTTTTTCTCCTGTCACTGTAGCTATCCGAAAGCCTGTTTCCCTCCTTATATTTACTTTTTTCTTATCTACTGTGGGCTTCTTACCCTGTTGCAAGAAGTAGGTGCCCACTTAGAAAAATATTTTGGGGCTGGGCATGCTGGCTCACTCCTGTAATCCCAGCACTTTGAGAGGCTGAGGTGGGTGGATCACCTGAGGTCAGGAGTTCAACACCAGCCTGGCCAACATAGCAAAATCTCATCTCTACTAAAAATACAAACATTAGCTGGGCATGGTGATGCACGCCTGTAGTCCCAGCTACTCGGGAGGCTGAGGCAGGAGACTCACTTGAACCTGGGAGGCAGAAGTTCCAGTGAGCCAAGATCACGCCACTGCACTCCAGCCTGGGCGACAGAGGAAGACTCCGTCTCAAAAAAGAAAAATATTTGGGTTTGGGATTTTAGTTAGGGATTTTTGTGGTGATTCAATCCTTTTTAAGAAGACTGTGTTGAAGACACATGTGTGGGGTTTTTGCTGGAGTGCAGGGAGTTTGGCCAAAGAATGTTTTCCCCAGCTCCTCTTTTCACGTCTCTCCCTCCAGCACAAGTACACATCAATTGCAGAGGTCCAGGCGCAGATGGAGGAGGAGTACCTCCGCTCCCCTCTCTCAGGGGTAAGTTGGGGGTCCTCTTCAGCCCCCAGGATCCCCAGCTCTTCCCAGGCATTGTACTGGGATTAGACCACAAAGCTGCCCCAGGGCCTCAAAGAGCTCCCAGTCTACCTTCCAGTGTTGAAGGTGACACGTGTCTAGTGCAGGGTTAAGAATAGAGACTGAGCCAGGACCCTGCCTCTGACCTGCCACCTTGAATGGCAATTTAGGCAAGTTACTGGGTCTCCCTAAGCTTTATTTCCTTATCTGTAAAAGAGGAATACTAAGACCATCATAGGGTTGTAAGGATGAACTGAGTTATTACAAGTAAAATGCTTGACACATAGTGTGTGTTCAGGGTTTGCTATTACCATTAACATCATGATGTACATCACTGTTTACAGGTTCTCCTCCAGCCAGCTAGCAAGCTGGCTCAGGAGATTGTATTCTGGGCTGGGGTTTCATGCTTGCACCCATTATGTTAAAAGGGAGAAGAAGAAGTTGAGCAAGTCCCTGCAGAAACCCTCTACCAAGGCTTGCTCCCCAGCTTGCCTCAGTATATGGTGAGTGGCGCCTGCGGTGGGACCCTCCCACTACACTAGCCTTAGAGTGGGCCCTGCCCTCTTCCTGCCACCTTTGGACCAACAGCAGGACTGCTTAGGGCTTAATTTTGGCCCTGGGCTATCAGACCTTTGTCTGAAGGGTCTGCTCTTCCCAGATTGCCCTGCTGAAGATCCTGTTGGCTGCAGCACCCACCTCAAAAGCCAAAACAGACTCAATCAACATCCTAGCAGATGTCCTGCCTGAGGAGATGCCGTGAGTACTGTTCTGTGAATGGAGCAGGGGGGCAGCAGACAGATAGGGAAGGGCAAACGTTTTCATTTTGTTAGTTGGTTGTTGTTGGCCCAGCTTCTCTGCAGGTTAAATGTAGGTATTTTTGACTCAAAAAAAGGAAGCTACTATATTAAAGAGTTTCACTGGTTGGGGAGATGGCTTGGCCCAGTTGGCCTGGATTCTAGTGTAGATTCTGTCACTGAGCGAACTCCTGAGTGAATTGGGGCAAGTCATTTCCTCCTCTATAAAATGAATGGGGCCGCAGTTGACATTCCCCAAAGCACCCCTCTCCAGCTGTGTGATCGGGACACCCAGGATGAGGAGGGTTAGTTCGTCCAGCAGCAGCTGAGCCTGCACCAGGTGTAAAGCCTTCCCTTTCCCCCAGTGAGCAGCAGGCCTGCAGAATGCTAGCAAGTGTCTCAGGGCAACAGAGTGAGATTCTTCAGCGTTCTTTTGCCCTGGGCCCTGTACTCCTCTCTTTCATGTGAGAGTACAATTGAGATCATGTTCTACTTTGAGAAGGACCTGAGCCTTTACCTGCTCTCCTGCCTGCCAGGGCCACCCAGCCCCTGGAGTGTGGCAGTGATGGCCAGGTGAGGGAGGAGGCAGGGATTGGCTAATACCAGAGGGAGGATCGCAGGAACACTAGGCCACATGTGATGATGGTTCTAGAGAAAAAAGCTTCTAGAGTCAAATACTGTATATCCGATTCATAGATTTCTCTTACAAAGAGGAATTCCTCTTATAAAGATGTACAATGAGAAGTCGTGAATTAAGAAACCGATGTGACTCAGTGCTTCCTAAATGTATCTGACTCCAAAACCCTTCTTTTCCATGGCATGAAACTTGTCAATATCCTGGTATTCCACAGAACACAGTTTGGGGAACTCAGGTTAATATGGCAGCAGAAGCTTAGGGGAGATCTTGGAAAGCAGAAGAAGTTCATTTTTGGAGGAAAGGAGAGAGAAACAGACTAAGAATGTATTTGAGGGCATCATGGAGAAGGAATAAACTGTGCCAGGCTACATTGCTTGGGAGGTGGGTGGGGAGCTCTGGGCTGACCTCCGAGATGTCCAGGGGGTGAGTGGGGAGGTGGGAGTCTTTGCCTAGGGAGGCTCCGGAGTCCATCTTTGCTGCGGGCACCTAGAAAGGAGGTACTAAACATACTGGCGGCTCACCCAGGCAATTACGTTTCCAGCACCACAGTGTTGCAGAGCATGAAGCTGGGGGTGGACGTGAACCGCCACAAAGAGGTCATTGTTAAGGCCATTTCTGCCGTCCTGCTGCTGCTGCTCAAACACTTCAAGTTGAACCATGTCTACCAGGTACCGGCAGGGCTTTCCCTCCCGTCCTGTGGGCTGGGGCCTCAGACACTGCTGCCCCTCCAGCCCACAAGAACAGGGGCCTTGGCCTTCGACCCCGTTTGAACTCTGCATGAATGTTCTAAGACAAGGCCCTCCAACCAAGGCCTTTCATCCCTGGAGGAAAGAGGGCAAGGTCCCAAGGGATACACTGTTTTTTTTCTGTTGGCTTCAGTTTGAATACATGGCCCAGCACCTGGTGTTTGCCAACTGCATTCCTTTGATCCTAAAGTTCTTCAATCAAAACATCATGTCCTACATCACCGCCAAGAACAGGTGATGAGAGGACCAGGGTCCGTGAAGGGGCGGGTATGGTCAGACAGCAGAGTTCCCAGCTACTATTTCCCCCTGTGTCCATTCAG
This sequence comes from Callithrix jacchus, assembly GCF_049354715.1. NCBI lineage: Eukaryota > Metazoa > Chordata > Mammalia > Primates > Cebidae > Callithrix > Callithrix jacchus. Next base: position 147,904,317 of record NC_133508.1, read on the forward strand.
CTAACATTTTTCCAGAATCTACGAGCCAGCACTGTGCTGGGCATCAGGACACAAAGATCAATGAGGCATGACCCCTGCCTGTGGAGAGCCCAGTGTGTCAGATCTGAGTCTGGCCAGTCTTGCCCCAGGTGACTTGGTTGTGCCTGGGCAGGAGGGTTTTCATCCTGGAATCTAGTACTTTCTTGTCCCTTCTGTACTTTTTTTTTTTTTTTTTGAGGAGACCATGGGCTGCTTGCTGTCTCTAAGGATCTCCGCCATGTGCCCTGTAATGCTGCGCCTGCTAACTCAGCCCCTGCTGTTGGCTTGGTGCCAGCTGTACTTGACATTACTTGCTCATTGGTGTGATATACCATAGGGCGCCGGCCAGACCAGTCTCCAGAAAGGCTTGGCATAAATTAGTTGCCCTGAACGATCTCCCCTGCCCCACATTCATTGCTATGGGGAAAGATTTGAGGGTCTCTGCCCCTTACAAGATCAACATGCTAGTCGCTGGCTACAGGGGTGCCTTACAAGTTCTCTTGTAGCAGATATTTCCTCATCTTATAGCTGGGGAAACTGGGAAAGACAGTGGGACAGACCAGGTAGATTGCTACTTCTACTCCAACAAGTGAGGGAGGAAAGCTGGGAACTGGCTCAGGCACGGCTGCTCCGCCAGGCCCTTGGCCTTTGCTCATGGTGGGCACCTGGGTCCTCTCCCCTCTGCAGCATTTCTGTCCTGGATTACCCTCACTGCGTGGTGCATGAGCTCCCAGAGCTGACTGCAGAGAGTCTGGTGAGTGGCTGGGTTCTCCTCAGCTGTTCTTTAGCACCAGGGTCAGTGGGTAGAGAGCCTGCCTCCCCCAACAAGACAGGAATAGAGGTGTCTCCCACAGGTGAGGTCACTGTGGAGTGCCCGGCTTTGAAAGAACTGTAAGTGTACAGAAGGGCCAAGAGGAGGGCCCTTGCAGAGCAGAGAGATTTGGATTTAGGGATTAGTTAGGGAGTGTGCTCTTCAGGGGCTGCTGATCCAGAGCTCACTGTAGAGTGCTTCTTTCCCCGAACACTGGACTCAGCAGTAGGAGCTCTGGGGCAGCCTGAGGCCACAGCTCCCAGGATCCTGGTTCATGTTTCCTGCAGGAAAAGTCTAGGGAGCTTCCCTCTTGCCCTAGTCCCCTGCCAACTTCTGGGATGGAGTCCCCAGGCTGCTCTGAGAGCAGGGGGTTCCTGGAAGAGGCCTGGAGGCCCAGCTGTCCTGAGATCGCATGTGAGGGCCTGCTGCAGCCGTGGGGGCTGATTGTCCCTGATTGTCCCCGATTGTCCCTGCAGGAAGCAGGCGACAGTAACCAGTTTTGCTGGAGGAACCTCTTTTCCTGTATCAATCTGCTTCGGATCTTGAACAAACTGACAAAGTGGAAGCATTCAAGGACAATGGTAAGTGAGTCAGTGCAGTCAGCAGGCTTGGAACTTGGAGCTCGAAGAAGAGTGTCGCATTTCATGCTGGGAGCAGGGAGTCCCCAGGGCAGAGCTCACTGGGCCTTTTCCCTTAACTTTGCTGTAGCCATATCCTTGCATTTTAAGGGCTAATTCCCAGTTCTTGATGAGATGAACTGGAAGCTGGAAGAGGCTAAGCCATACACTGAAACAAATCTACACTTACAGAAGAGCTTTTTCCGTGTCGCCTTAATCTTGATGGGTAACATAACCAGGATTGTGAGAATCCTCCTTGACTCTGGGTCTGGATGCCTTTGGGGTGAGGAGGTCCTTGAATCCTCTGATACTTGTGTCTGTGTACACAGGAATATTTCTGGGAAGAATCCATAGCTTCAGATTCCAAAGTGACCCATAGTTAGGGTGACTGACCATCCTGGTTAGCCTGGAACTCTACTGGTTTTAGCATTTAAAGTCCTATGTATCAGGAAACCCTTCAGTCCAAGGGGAACTGGGATGGTTTGTCACCCTGCCCATAACTTCCAGAGGGTTAAGCGGCAGTGTGACCCGACCGTCTGCATTTAGTTCTGTCCTCACCTTGGGCTGCTTTCTGATCTCCCTTCCTAGATGCTGGTGGTGTTCAAGTCAGCCCCCATCCTGAAGCGGGCCCTCAAGGTGAAACAAGCCATGATGCAGCTCTATGTGCTGAAGTTGCTCAAGGTGCAGACCAAATACTTGGGGCGGCAGTGGCGAAAGAGCAACATGAAGACCATGTCTGCCATCTACCAGAAGGTGCGGCATCGGCTGAACGACGACTGGGCATACGGCAATGGTGAGGCTCTGCACTCAGCCAGGTTGGGATTGGGGTGTTTGGGAAAGGTGACATCTTTCAGTCCCTGCCCGTGGTACTCAGGCACTTCTCTGCCCTGAGCTTCCCACCGAGGAGCAGGAAGGAGCCCAGCTCCTGCTTTTGCTGCCTCAGGACAGGCACTCTAGGAAGGACGTTGGGAAGCTACCCAGGCTTGGCATCTCTGATCATGCCCCATCTCTCCCTGTCCCTCCCAGTCATTCATTTTCTAGAAATTGTTTAAAGACTTTGTCCCCTCTTTTCACCCCCATTTTGGCTACCTAAACTCTTATAGTATAGTTCCAGACTGACTTCCCTTCCTCCAGTTCCTTCCCCTCCATCAGTGTCTCAGATTTCCCTAGTGATTCTTTTTTACTTTAATTTTTTATTTTAAAGATAGGGTCTCGCTCTCTTGCCCAGCCTGGAGTGTGATCTCGGCTCACCACAACCTCTGCCTCCTGGGCTAAAGTGATCCTTCTGCCTTAGCATCCCAAGTAGCTGGGACTACAGGCACTTGCCACTATGCCCAGCTAATTGTATCTTTTTTGTAGAGATAGGGTTTCACTATGTTGCCCAGGGTGGACTTTTTTTTTTTTTTAGATAGAGATTCTGTCGCCCAGGCTCTCAGCTCACTGCATCCTCCATCGCCCAAGTTTAAGCGATTCTCCCACCTCAACCTTTCAAGTAGCTGGGACTACAATTGGATGCCACCTCATCCAGCTAATTTTTGGATTTGTTGTAGAGACAGGGTTTCACCATGTTGGCCGGGCTGGTCTCAAGTTCCTGGTCTCAAGTGATCCACCCGCCTTGGCCTCCCAAAGTGCTGGGATTATAGGCATGAGCCACTGCGCCTTCTCAGGGTGGTCTTGAACTCCTGGGTTCAAGGGATCCATCAGCCTTGGCCTCCCAAAGGGTTGGGATTATAGGCATGAGCCACTGCACCTGGCCCCCTAGTGAATCTTTTCAACATGCAGATCCTGTGCTGTTACTGCCCTGAGTAAAATCCTTCATTAGCTTCCTATTTCCCTTAGAATTAGACTCAAACTCTTAGGCAGGGCATGTGAGGCTCACTCGTCCTTTTTCATTCTCCTCCTCTGCAATCTGACCCAGCTTCCTTTTCAACCTTGTTCCCTGCTGTCAGCCCAGCCTCCATCATACCCAGGGCAACAGGCACAAGGAGTGCTTGGTCCTGGCACATGAGCCATGTGGCTCCCACTGCCAGGCTCTGCAGGCACTCTTCCTTCTGTCCGCAGTACCTCCCCTGCCCACCTGGGCTGCTCTGTGTGTGTGTTGCTGCGTTGTTGTGTACCTGGAATATAGCACCATGGCTAAATGACTGTGTCTGTACTCCCAATGCCCTATGAATGTGTGCAGGCCCATGGTGGCACGCAGTACCTGGTCAGGGAGTTGGGAGAGAACGAGCAAATGAGAGTATTGCCAGGCTTCCTGCCTTTGACCCCAGAGAGCCAGGGAGAATGCCACTTAGACAGAAACGTATTGAATACATGGCTCTCCCTCTCTGGGTCTACATAATCCGTACAGTATAAGCCTCTTTCTCAGTACCTCTGTCTTTTCTGCTTATCCTTGACTCTCCTTTGGATCTAGGAGGGAATTCCTGTCATCTTTCTGAGGATGAACTCGGAGGTGTCCTGCTCCTAGTTGACACTCAACATTCCTAGCCAGGCCCCTGAGCTGCAGTGAATCCATGGGGAGCTGCCACAGGGCTTGGCTCCTAACTGTGTTCTTCCTGCTTTGTCTCAGATCTTGATGCCCGGCCTTGGGACTTCCAGGCAGAGGAGTGTGCCCTCCGTGCCAACATTGAACGCTTCAATGCCCGGCGCTATGACCGGGCCCACAGCAACCCTGACTTCCTGCCAGTGGACAACTGCCTGCAGAGTGTCCTGGGCCAACGGGTGGACCTCCCTGAGGACTTTCAGATGAACTATGACTTGTGGTTAGAAAGGGAGGTCTTCTCCAAGCCCATTTCCTGGGAAGAGCTGCTGCAGTGAGGCTGTTGGTTAGGAGACTGAAACTGAAAGAAAGGATGATCTCAAGGTACTTGCAGTACTGTCCTAGTTCATTGCTGCAGAGCTCCCACTCCCCTCCAGGTGGCAGCACAGCCCCACTGTGTCCTCCACAGTCTCTTCTGGGCTTTGGTGAGCCCAGCTTGACCTCCCCGTTAGTTCCCAGGGTCCTGCTCAGAAGCAGTCATCTCTGCCTGGGATCCATTCTTTCTTTACTTCCTCCACCCTCCTCTCTTGGACATGGTTGACTTTGGCTCATTTCACAATCAGCCCAAGGCTGGGAAAGCTGGAATGGGATGGGAACCCCTCTGCAGTGCATCTGAATTTCAGGGGTCAAGCTGACGCCTCCCGAGACAGACAAATCCTTGCTTTGTCAGCTTGCAAAGGAGGAGGGTTTAGGATTAGGGCCAGGGCCAGAAAGTCAGTATCTTGGTTGTGCTCTGGAGTGGGGGTGGGGGGTTTCTGATGTCATTCCAGCCTCCTGCTACATTATATCCAGAAGTAATCGCAGAGGTTCCTGCAGCTGCCTCAGCACTTTGATTTTGGACAGGGATGAGATAGGAAGAGAAGCTTCCCTTAACCAGAGGGGCCATTTTTCCTTTTTGCTTTTGATGGCTTGTAAATATCTATATATAATTCCGTGTATATTCTCCTGTGTCATGTTGGGGTTTTTAATGTGTTTGTGTATTCTGTTTACATTAAAAAGAAGCAAAATAATTCCCCTTGGCTTGTCTGCAGGAAATATGGCCTCTTTTTATCTCCTCCAGGTCTAGAAAGTGTCTTTTTTCCTTCAGTATTGCTGGTCACCGCTTGTCTTTGCCAAGCTCCCCGCCACTCCCATCCTGGGGGAAGAGGAAGGGGGGGTTGGCATTTATCCAGTGTAAGTTAACTCCACAGTAATCTGGGATTGCTCTCGCCCAACTCCAGAGCACTAGGTTACTCTATTGATGAATTGTCCTGCACCCCTGGGTTTGCTGGAATTTCAGTAGGAGCCCCGGGTTTCTCTGGATCCCATCCCTGAGCTAGCCTCAGCCAAACCAGTGTCAGTGCTAGGGAGGGAGGGACTAGGTGAAAGCAAGAGGATCAGCTGCTCTAGGCCCTCCCTGGGGTAGGTGGTTGGGACTGATCGGAAACTTAAGTGTTGGAGCCTAGGAAGCAGACCATCAGGAGTCAGGGCATGGTAGGAAACAGAGTTGGAGGGCCGAGGACCCCACTGTGGGCGAGAGAAAAGCAAGGAGAATCTCTAGTAGGTGTCAGTGGACAGACACCTGGAGCCTACACTCTGGTCTCTAGACTCCTGGTTGTGTCTGCCTCAGAAGATTTTACTGTTTTGATGCTCGTGAAAGGACTGTTTCCTTTTTAGAATTCCTGGAAGCTCTTATTTTACCTGTAGGCAGTTGTTTTATGGGTTCTTGAATCTCCAAGGGGTCTTGACTTGTAAAGGAAACAGTGTTCTGGGGAGAATCTCCCTTTCATTGGGTCTTGTGTTCAGTGCCTGCCTGGCCTGGGACCTGCTGAGCCTCAGGACAGGCATTTTGATGTGCCGGCATGGTTAGGGACAGCAGGGGTGAAAGGAAGCAGCGGACTCCTGGTGCTCACAGTCTGTGAGATGGGAAGTCCCTGTGACTGATGGGCCCTTTATCCCAAAGTAACCTGCACAGGACAAGGGAACTGACACAATTTATGTGCATGATGGATTTCTGGCGATTTCTTGCAAGGACTGATAGGAAATATGTATCCTTGAGATGTCAGTTTGGGAGAGATGGATTTTCACATTCTTACTGTCCCCGTGAAGCCTGAGTCACTGAGCCTGCATCTTCAGAGGCCTGTCTCTCCTCTGACCTGCGAAAGAGTATGCAGGACTATCAAAGCCGCAAGGGCCGTAAAGCCTGCGCAGATGAATCCCTTCAGCTAGAGGCCCAGGAGCCAGCCTGGGGAGAGGAAGGGGCTTCTCACAGCCACAGAGTGTGTTGGTGGCAGGTGGCCATTTGAACTCAGGTCTTTGTACAGAAATGTCTTTTGGAGCCACCCCTTTTTTGTGGCTTTTAAAATCTCATCTGGGTCATGAAATGGGCAGAGTACATGAGGACCCTTTGTAAATGATTGAGTTACATAAAAGGTTTTTTATTGCTAAGTAGGCTCAGGGTCCACTGCTCTTTCAATCCACAGAGGAACAGATTAACCTGAGGTAGTATCACTCTAAGGCTGGGAGCTGTCCCTTGTTAATATAAGAGTTACTACTTATAGGGTGCCAAGTAGGTACCAGGCACAATATTAGATGCTTCTTGAAGGCTTATGTTCTACACAACCAGCAAATGCTGAGGACTTACTCTGTGCCAGCCAGCATTCTAACCACTTGATGTATAATATCTTACATATTCCTTGTAATATCCTGAAAGATACATGTCATTTTAATCCCTGTTTTGCACAGGAGAAAACTGTGACACAGAAAGGGTAAAGAACTTGCCCAAGGTCATATGGAGTCTAGAGCCAGGATTCAAACCCAGGCCTCTGTCTCAGCATATGTGTGTTTTCCACTCCCTTTGCTAAATTCGTCATCGTCATACCCCAGCACTTAACACTCATGTAGTCATTGCTCACTTATGCACCATAGCCAATACTTATAATTGCTCTAGCATGGTCTCTGGCATGGGATTCATAGCGAATGTCCATTGCTTTAGATCCTAACTGGGCAGCTCAAGTTTGGCCTTGGCCTAGCCTCCAGTGTGCCCTGACTGTGCCCTCCTCAGGGTAACTTGGCTGTTGCTGCCATCTGTTTTTTCTTTTCAGTCTGAGCCTAAATTTTTTTCTCCTCTGGGTCCCAGAGAACTTTTGTGTTGGCTGCCTCTTCTGTACCTGTTAGGCTCATCTCTAAGGAGGCTGACTTTCTGTCTGTCCTCAATGAGCTGACTTCTCAGAGGAGAGTAGCTGTTACATTCATTTGGCACTTGGCAGAGTGAGCCTCAGGCTGCTGGCTGTAAAACAAGGGAGGTGCACCCTCTGGGAGTGAGATAGCCCTGACTTTCAACTGGGCTCTGACCTTTACTCACTGAGGGACCTAGAGCTAGTCAAGCTCCAAGCCTCAGTTGGCTCATCTGTAAAAATTGGTTTAATGATAGTCCTATTGCGTGGGCTGAGTAAGGTCATGGAAATGAGCCTATATATCTGGCTGACAAGGGATGACAATAAATGGTAGCAGTTCTTAGTCTTGGCAGTGGCCCCTCCAACTTTAACCTTCTGTGAATTTGCACACTATTCCTGTGTTCCCCAGAAGACAGAAATCCCCTTCAAGGACCAGAACCATGTCTTAGGCTTCCTTAAAGCCCCTGGACCTAGCTTGGTGCTCTGAATCCAGAGGCGTCTCAGAAGAGTCAGCTACTCTTTCAGCAACCTGCCGTCACACCGTGAAGGCCTGCTGGAGCCAGGCCATGTGCTAGATGCCCTGGATTTCCAGGTGACTAGGATACCATGCTCTTTCACTTCTCTTGAGCTCACAGTTGATGGAGACACAGCCAGAAGAGCAAGTAAAAGCAGTAGTATGATAGGTAACATGTCTGAAGGGCCCACCACAGGTCCTACTGGTCCCAGCCTCTTCCTGTTGGAGGAGAGATTGCTGGGGGAGCCAGCAGTCACTAAGTGCGAAGGAAGGGGGCTCCAGCAACAGGAGCAAGGGCTCTGACAACGGATGCTTCATGCTCACCACCCTCCAGGAGAAAATGGCTAGGATGAGCCTGTGGAGGAGGCTTGGACAGGGGCAAAGTATGTCTTTCCTGTGCTGGATAAAGGAAATGTTATGGTCTTCCCAGTTCCTGGCCACGCTAGACTTCCTGTCTGGAGCTGCAGAGGGTCTGCGCTTTGGGGTTGTAATTCAGGCTGAAGTGTAGATGGGAGAAGTGAGGAAGGAGGATTGAATGCCACGTATGAGAAGCATTTCCACCTGCTGACTGAGGTGGGAAGCCTGCACCGATGGGCCCCTGGCTGTGGTCCTCCAGTCCTGACCTGGTGTCCACGTTCCTGCCAGGACCAAAATTTAGGGCTGTGGCATCTTCTCTGGGGGAGACAGGAGCCTCAGCAAAGGGAGCTGGGATTTCAGGATGGGCCACTTCCTTTCTCCTTTCCCAGAAGGAGTGATCAGAGCACAGGCCTGGCCTTGGGGAACCACTGGCCTGGGCGGAGGTCTAAGGTCATCTCTAGAGTGAGGCTGAGGACAGAGGTATCTGGAGATTTTGGGGGCTGTGTCTTAGGGGTGTGGAGGAGGAGGAGGAGGGACATAGCTAATGAGAAGCAGGTGGAAGGGCTGCTCATGTCCTAGTCAGGACAGGCTGGCTGGGATGGCCCAGTCAGTAGGAGGACCTGTCAGCTCACAGACGATCCCATGGAACAGGCTCCGGGATGCCCATTCATATTCATTATGTGTGAAGTGGGCGGTTGTAAAGTTAGCTTTCTCTTCATTTAGCTGTCACTGGACAGAAAAATATGAGCTGTGGGCAGATGCCCCTGGATGAGAGCCAGTAGCCAGTCTCTGGCCTCCCTGTGCCCTCCCCTAGCAGCCTCCCAGTGCACCACGGGTTCCCTCTTGGCCTCTGCCGGCCTCTCCCACTCTTGCTTTATTGATCTCTGACTCAAGTTTGCTTTTTCTCCTGTCTGTCTCTTCCCACTTCTGGTTTCTTTGGGTTTTTACGGATCCTTTCCTCTTCCCTCCCTCCATCTTTCTAAGCCTTCTTGAGAGAGAAAGAATCATGTTTTTGGCCCCCAGCACAACGCCAGGCTGAGTTGGTACTCTAAAATGTTTGTAGAAGAAACTACTTTCACATCTCTCTGACTTTGTGGGGAAGAAGGTCCAAAACTTTGCTATCACTCCTTGGATGAAGAGACTTCTTATACAGTGGTGTGAGCCCTGGAGTCAGAAAGTGGGCTTGAGCCCCAATTTCATTACTGCCTAGCCAGGTGAAGGAGATTCTGTTCATCAGTGGCAGGCAGAGATGTCTCTCCTTCCTACCCTGATTCTCCTCTTTCTGCTGGGTCCCCTCCTGGACACAGGGCTCACACCTGGACCTCAGAGCCAGCAACAGGATAGAGGAAAGAAATCACCAAAAGCCAGACCCTTGTATAGAGGGAAGGGGAAGGAAGGGAGGGAAGGCACAGACTCCTCTGGGGATACATGCGACTGTCTTGGCTGAGAAATCTGATCTGGTGGGGGACTCACCCCCTCCTCTGGAATCAGCTCAGCCCTGATGTGTCTTTGTGGGCTTGTGTTTCTCTGTGCCTGAAAGATGAGGCGTGGGGTGGGGGTGGCTGGGCTGCTGGCTGAGGCTGAATTCTTCTGAGCAATGTGGTTGTGTTTACTGGGAGGGTGGGAGGGCCAGACCTTTTTCCTGCCTTCCAGGCTTCGGAGATAAGGCAGAAAGTGGGGATGAAGGATAGAATGGGTAATACTCTGAAACCACAAGAAAGAGTTCTGGCTTTTGTCTCTACCCCACAGCTCAGACATGTTCCTGGGGCATCTGGAAGGAAGCCACCCCAATCCCACCACCCTGGGGTCCCAGCCCATGGGGAGCGCAGAACCTCAGTGGGCACCCTGTTCTTCCATTCTACCTCCCATCCACTGTCAGCTTAGCCAGTTATTTCAGCATTTTTGCTGCCCTTCCCACCCTCAGTTTTCCCTGCCATTTGAGCCCAGCCCTAGAGCTGAGCTTTTCTCCCTTGAGGGCTCTGCGGCAGGACCACCTTCCCCTTCCTTACTGGCCCCTCAGTGGTCCTGGCCCAGCCTGCATCCTGGACACAGATCAGCCTCAAAGCAACCAAGTACCAAGCTCTGGGGGTAGACAGTCACCTGGTATAAAAACAGCACCACCACCTCTATTAGAATTCTGGGCAGCAATTTTTTTTCCTTCCTTCCTTCCTTTCCTTCCTTCCTTCCTTCCTTCCTTCCTCCCTCCCCCCTTCTTTCTTTCAACTGTCTTTACAAAAATGGGAATCAGGATCTTAGTGTGTGGAACTCTGTTTTATTCTGCCCAACATCCAATATGGTTTCCATGGCATAGCTCTGGGCTGGTCCCATGGAAGAGATTCCAAATATGTGGTGGTTTCCGGTGGAATTTCTGCCCCCCTTGCAGGGGAAGATGACTGCATCTGGGAGTGCAGGCACAGGGTGGGAGTGAGGGCGGCTGGAGCTGGGGAGCCAGGTGCCTTTTTTTTCTTTTTTTTTTGAGATGGAGTCTTGCTCTCTCACCAGGCTGGAGTGTAGTGGAGTGATCTCGGCTCACTGCAACCTCTACCTCCCAGGTTCAAGCAATTCTCCTGCCTCAGCCTCCCAAGTAGCTGGGATTACAGGTGTGGGCCACCACACCCAGCTAAGTTTTGCATTTTTAGTAGAGACGGGGGTTTTACCATGTTGGTCAGGCTGGTCTTGATCTCTTGACCTCATGATCTACCTGCCTCACCTTCCCAAAGTGCTGGGATTACAGGTGTGAGCCATTGCACTGGGCGCCAGCTGCCTTCTATGCTGACCTTGGCCTTCAGGCCCTCATTCGTGTCAGATGCCAGTGTACCCCTGCTGGAGGGGAGGGGAAGCAGGGCTGATTCCACCCCATCATCAGAGACCCCCTTTGTGGTTTCCCGTCTCATCATGAAGAGCTACCCCAGTCCACTTGGCACCCTTCTCCTCCCATTTTCCTGGGTTCCCTGAACGAGGAGCCAAGTAAGCTGTCTTAGCTGGAGAGATGACAATGGACTTGGACAAAGCTGGAGGAAGCAAGGCAGGGTCTCCCTGCCTCCTGCCCAGAGTTCGGGCGAGGGGGCTCAGTTTGTGGTAGGAAGAGTCCTACCTGCTTCGAAGCCCCTTCTCCTAGCCAGCCCCACTTTATTCTAAGAGAAAAGACCCTGTAACATGTTCCCTGCTGAGGGCTGACAGTGCCAGCTGCTCTCCCAGGCCTCCAGAACCATCTGGGGCTTGGAGACAGAGGTGCTTCCACCCTGATGTCCAGGCAGGGGTGGGCTGGGAGCGGCTGGGAATGGAAAAGGAAGTGGGCAGCTCAGTCTGCAGGTCCGTGTGACCAATCACGTGGTCCAGTTCAGAAGGCCGGGTGGCTCCTTGGGCTTTACCCTGAGCGAGATGAGACTTGGAGACTTGTAGTCGCCGTCTGAGGAGGACTCAAAGCTGTGGCCCCCAAGGGTCGGGGGAAAGCTGTGGATGGAGTAGATGCCAGGGTGAGCTGCAGAGGAGGCTGGTACCCCCATGAAGCCAGCCACACTCCCATGGGGGTGGGAATATGGAGACATGCATGGTGAGGGGATGCCCTCTGGAGACACAAGGCAGGGGCCCCCAGGGCTCCCAGATCCTGGACTGGCCCACAGGGAGTTCTGCAGCTGAAAAGAGAGGGGAAAGAAGGCCCATGAACCGGTAGCTTCAGCTGACTTCCTTACCCAGGGGCTTTCTCTGTCCTTGGGGCCCCAGAAACTTTCCAGGAAATCTGCACTTGGCTCAGGTCTACCCGTCTTGCCCCCAACACTGGCGGTGACATCTCAGGAGCCTCCTGCCACTGTTCTCAAAATGAGATTTTCTTCTTTGATTCCTTCGTGTTTTGGATTCGTCACTCATGAGCCAGGCAAGAGCCCCGATTTGCAGAGGAAGAAGTTAAGTGATGTGCTCACTGTCTCTTCAGGCCTGAGCTCATATTCTTTTTGGTGACCCTGCCAGGGCCTGACTCAGATAGGGCTGGGGTCTTACCTGAGGGTGGCTGTCAGCGTGGGGCAGCACCGAGATGTCATAGGCAGCCGTGAAGGGGTTCCGCCCCTCCTGGATCTTCCCATAACGCTCGCGCTTCCGCCACTTGGCTCTGCGGTTCTGGAACCAGACCTGGGGGCAGGTTGTGGAGTTTGAGGGGGTGATGGGGCAGCCCTGAGGAGAGGAGTCTGCTAGAGAGAGAGTTGATGGTTGTGTCCTCTTGTGGGATGGGCAGCTGGCTCCAGGATGGAGGATCTCGGCCATTAATCTGCACTGTTCTTGGGGCCAGGGAAGCCTGGGAGAGGCCCAATTCCCAAGCAGGTTAATTGGTCCCATGGGCCTCCAGCTCTCACTCCCTAGACGAGTCACGCTGGTTTTCCAGCCTGACTGTGTCTAGTAAGGGTGTTATGGTGGGGGGTCTGTGGGTCTCAGGGGCCCTAGGCACTTCTTGGGTATACTGTGCACATGTGTAGAATTTTTGGTCTCCCTGTCTCTTCTCCTTTTCCAAGCTACCCACCTCATAGCATCCAACAAATCTTAGACATTTCTGTTCAGTCAGGGTCCTGTTTAATCCCTCAGTGACTCCCTGGAGACCTTGGTCCAGGGCACAGATTCCTAATGAGGCTCCTGCCTCTCTGCAGAGCCTCATGTCCTGCCAGGCAAACACATTGGATTCTTCCTGGTTGCCTCCCAAGCTCCCGCCCAGCTCTCCTGAAACACTCTGCTATCTTGCTCCTTCCATCCTTTGCTTAGGTTTTCTCTTCCTGGGCTACTCATCCCCTCAACACATACCTCCACGCTGGGCATCCTCCACAGGACTGGCAAGACTCCCTGGATGTCTCTTTGTACTCACCCCATTCCATTACCATGATCTATTTTGGAATCTTTCTCCCACTTATTTGTGAGCCCTTGGCAGGTAGGGGTGGCACATCTGTGTGTTGTGCACATCTGTGTACATATCTGTGATGAATTCGTTTGGTGTATGTGCTGTGGCTGTTACATTTATGTGTATTGATATTTATGTTTTGTATTTCTATCATTTAATGAACATTTATGTGCTAGGCTCTAAGCTAAATTTAACAATGTCAAAACAAAACCAACCAAACAAAAACAACCCCTGCTTTCTAGGGATATCTAGCTGGGAGTCACAACAGAAGAAGCTGCGTGTGTGTCAGTAATCCATCTACCCCATCTGAGATGAGAAATCCCACCCCAGCCCCTCAGGCTCCCTGCCCCATGTACAGGTTCTTCCTATTCATGCAGGCAGGTAAGGCACCAACAGTGAAGGGGCTGTGTATACTTCATCCCCCTACCTCCCAGGTTGCCAAGATAACAGAGTAACAGAGCAGGCCTGTAGCAAGGTCAGGGAAAGGCCATCCTAACCTGCCCAGCTGCCTGGATTTCCTTTCTCTGCTCTCCCTCCCCTGTCAAAGGATAAAGGAGCCTGGAGCCAGCGAATCTGGCTATTTGGCATTCCCTTCTCTGTCATCACCCATTCTCCCCTGGGGATCCCACTGTAGGCCTCCCCTGGGCTCTGGACCTGCCCTCTGAGTTGCCTGGTGTCTCATTCTTCCTCTCCATGGGGCAGGGTGTATGGGTGTGTTTCACGCTCCTGCCAGAGAAGACATTCCTACTCTAGGGTCTCCATCCTTTGGGAAGCTTCTAGACTAGGGCTGGGGACCTCATGGCTACTCCTGCACCCTCTCAGGTTGAAAAGGCCTAGGGGAGGAGCAGAGGAAGTGCTCTCTACCTCCTGCAAACACTTCGGGAAGAGCTGGTTAGACCCCACCCTAGAGGCCTGCCGAGGTGACTCTATGGTCCTAATTCCCATGGCTTATATCGTCTGGGGTTACCTTGAATGCTGGGCCTCTTGCCCTGATGACCTCAGCCCTTAGGGAGCCTTGGGGGACAGTCCTGGAGGTCTGTTTTGGCTGCCACCTGGGAGGCAGGAGGACCCAGCAGATAAGGGGAAACAGCTCAAGCCTCTCTGAACCTATGTTGGATGCAGCTATAGGGCCTTCTCTATTGGTTGACAGCTGGCCTCTTTACAGACTGGCCTGCCAGTCCCTGTATCCTGCCAGGACTGTCTTCTGCCCTAGTGCCTTCACTAAGAGTCTCTGGAAGGGCCCCATGCAGGGTGGGAGAGCATGAGCTTTGTCCCTGCCAAGTCTCCTCCATGGTGAGAGAGAGAGACTCCTCTGCCTAGGGGGTCACCTCCTTGCCTTTCCCCAGAGCTCCAACCTACCCCTCCCAGTGCCTCCTGCTTGACATCCCTGCTATGATCCAGCCAGTTCAATGCAAACCAGTGAACGGCCATCTTCCACTTGGGCCAGACTTACTGAAACTCCTTCCCCATCCCCCGCCTGCTTGCCACCTTCATGTGCTTTGTCACTTCCAACATGCTTGGACATGGGCTTCCCTTCGCTTCCTTTCTTCTCAGCATTTACCCATCCACAGACTGGGCTTCCCCAATGTACAGCATTGGGGCCCTGGCCCTTCTGGGAAGCCCTGGTGCCTGATCTCCTCTGGGGAGTTTGTTAGGTGGGGGAAGGGCTCCCAGCCAGCCTTTCCCAGCCAGGGTCTGAGCGCTGGCGGGGACTGACAAATTTTAGTCACTGACCCTTAGACCTCTTGACAGGGACCCTTCCATTCTAGGCAACCACCTCAGGAGCAGCCCTGATGTGTGTTCAGCACTTTGCTGCTTCCATAACGTGGCCATCCCTGTGATCCTCAAGATAGTCCCCACACAGCCAGTCCCATCATTCCCTTTTCCTGAACTGGGAAACTGAGACAGAGATTCCATAACACACTCCAAATAACCTCCAGTAAGCGGCAGAGTTAGGGCCCCACACAGGTGACGGCTCCAGAGGCCATCGCCCTCATACTAGGCATCAGTCTCAATATGGGCCAGAAAAGCCTGTGGCTGCAGCAGAGCTGGGCATGAGGGTGAGCCCAGGAGGGGCAGGCCCCTGGAAAAGGTAGCTCTGGGAGGGACCAGCGCCCACCTCTTCCAGCCCTTCCAGGATCTGGTCACTGTGTGGGTGGTAGAGGCAGCTAGAGGCCCCCATCTCTGCAGTGCCCTCACCTGTACCCGGGCCTCGGTCAGGTCTGTGCGCAGAGCCAGCTGTTCCCGGGCGTACACATCAGGGTAGTGGGTTTTCTGGAAGACCTTCTCCAGCTCCTCCAGCTGGAACGTGCTGAAGGTCGTGCGGTTACGGCGCTTCTTGCTCTTGTTCTTGGCCAACTCCATGGAGTCAGGGTGTCCCGGGGAAAGAGGAAGACGCAGGCTGGCCAGGCAGGGGCCTGGGGAGGGTTGCAGATTAGAGGGCCCCTCTCTGGGACCCCCTCGGCAATCCAAGGGCAGCTGGGGGAAGCTGGCAGCTTTGGAGGCCTTCTCCTCAGCTGCAATGGAGAACACAAAAAGGAGGATGGCAACAGAACCAGGGGCTTTTGTGGATTGGAATGGAGGGAGGGGGAAGAACATTGACGCCTCAGTCTCCGCCTCCCCCTTCCTTTCCCTTCCCTTCCCTTCCTCCCAGCGGCCACCCTCCATGGGAGCCTGGCATTTAGAGGCCTGCCTGCTGAGCCTCCAGCTGGGGAGGGGGCCCTGGGGAACTATGAGCTCTGTGGTCTGGGCGGATCTGCTGGGGCCAGAGTGGGGTTCATTTCGGGGAAGTGCTCTGTAATGGTGCGTTCCACAGGGATGTGACAGGACTGGCGCCACAGCAGGACCACCACCCTGGCAAGGCCAAGAATGGGGGAAGAGGGTGGGGGTGAGGATGGGGTGGTTGACATCTCCCACCCCTGCCAGAAAGTGCTTCCTCGTTCCCAGGCCCTTATGCCCATGCCTCTGTTCCCAGGGCCAGGCAGGCAGTGGACGTGGGTGCTCAGACCATCTTTGGCTGGTCCGGCTGAGCTTTATTCTCTGAATCCCAGGTGTCAGGTCAATTTCAAGTTGCCCAGCTCTGGTGTATGAAGGGCAAGATGGGACAAAGAAGCTTCCAGAGTGATTGCTTCCCTCCATTCCTCCTAACATTGTGATGTTTGCAAGGACCTAAGCTCCAGCAATAGAGAAGCAGAGCTGACACTCTCAGAGAAGGAGAGTGGGGACTAGTGTCACAACAGGGCACAGCCCCCTGTCCCCCTCATTCCCATCACTGCCCCCACCCCCAGGAGTTTCTGACTGTTCCCCCATTGCCTATGTTTAACAGGCAGGGAGGGACTTGACTGCAGACTGGGAACAGTTTCCAGCAGCCCCACTCTGACGTGCTAACCCTCACTCCAGAAGCTTGGTGGAGCCTTACCACGGCAGATCAACGGTCAGAACGTGGTGAAAAATAGGTCACCCTGATTGCCCACACCCTCTCCCTCTGGCGAGGACCCCCAGCAGTGTCCCCATGAAATCCCTCCTCAGTAGTCCACTGGGATGGCCCATCAGACGCCACAAAGACGCCCCACTGAGTCACACACCCTCTTCCCTGGCTCTGGGCCCATCTCCAGTGGAGGCCTGGCTCTGAGGAGACCCAGCTAGCTGGCACAAGAGGCAGTTTCTTCCCAGGGCTTGGTGCTGAGATCACAGCTGTAGCTGGGGGAGGATAGGACTAGAGAAATGGGCCTCTCAGGATCAGGGTCTGATGAGTCCCTGGCTGCACTGTGAAGGACAAATCAGGCAGGGTCCCTTTCAGCTGGAAGGTGGTCAGTGACTTTCTAGGACTACCCAGACCACGAAATAAGCTCCGAGTGTGTGTCCTGGAGGACTGGGATGGTCAGGCAGGGCCCACCTAGCCTTGGACCATGCCCAGCCTGTACACAGGTAGCCCAGCACCAAGGTTCCTTCATAACTCAGGTGGAGCACAGGGAGAAGGTGTTCTAGTCCCTGACTTCCATTCTTGGCCAGCACATTTCGGGTTTAGGGGCAGTTGCATTTGATAGAAGCTTACGAAGGAAGACACAGAAGTTGAACCAAATAATTGAAAATGATCAGGAAGGCCAGGGACACTGAAAGGGGACCCCCCCCCCAACACACACACAGCAGGCCACGGAAATGTTCAGCCTGAGAAGGAAGAGTCTCAGTGTCTTGGTTCGTAGGGCGGCTGTGCTGGACTCAGGCAGAAAAGGGGTGAGGGTAGCTCAGGGCTGAGGGGCAGGGCTGGGGTTCAAGACTACTGACACCCCAGCAGAGGCCCTCCAAAGCCCTGGGGCTTGCTCACCTGCTTCTTGGATTCTCAGTGTCTGTCTCAATAGGACCTGCCCAGGGGAAGTGACCAGATCTGGGGCCCTGGGACTTGCCTTCCTGACCTTGAGCCAAGCTGCCAGGGACAAGGGATGAAAGTGCAGTAGGACTTCTCAGAACACTTCCCCAAAGAGGCTAAGCCTGCCCAGTCTATAGTCCTCCCAAGGGATCACAGAACTGCTCTCCTCATTGTCATTGCCCTGAAACCTCCTTGATCTACCTGGAGGACACCAGAGGGAGGGCGGCATCCCCCCTCTTTGGGAGAGAAGGGCACTCTTCAGAGAACACAGAGCAGCCTCCTGAGGAGCAAGGCCCAGAAGAGGAAAGAGATAGAACTGGGATAAATGGACGGCAGAAGCCAGGAAAAACGGGCCAGGAATGGCACCTAGCAGTTTGAGCATAAGCTTGTAAAGAAGAGAGGGCTGCTCTGTTGAGGACAGGGCACACCTGAGGTGTGTATGGGCTGTGCAGGCGTCACTGCACCTGATCCAGACACTGGGTGGTTAAGGTGGTGTACGCCGGTTGGAGACAGCCGGAGACTCTGCGCTGGGGTGTCTTCCGCCTGTGAGCACCCCTCAGTCGGAGGCGTGCCAGAGCCCCTACCAGCGGCTGCTTCTAAGCTACTCTACAGCCAGGAAGCGGTACCGCTGCAGGCCCGAGGGCCCCCCTGCCCCAAAGAAGGCATCCATTGAGGCCGTAGAACCAGCCTCATCTTTCACCTTTCGCTGCAGCCTTGTTCCGCGCTGCACTGTTTCCTCTGGCCACTGTGGGGTCGCTAAGCGACCGGCAAAGCTCACTGAGGCTCAGGCTCCTGCAGCTCTTGCCGAAGACCCAAAGCCAGGGTGGACATAAATGCTGTGGGCAGGACCCCGGTGAGGCTTCGGTGCCCGTCTTGGAGGTTTCTCAGCCTTGGCCCAGAGGCCTCAGCCCAGGTCTAAGAACTTGGGACTCTCCTAGAAGTTGACGGTCTGCTGGGTCATCCGGCTCAGAGCCTCAGCGGCTGCTCGTTCCGCACCAGCGGGCAAAACCTAGTAGGAGTCGCTTGCCGAGAGCATGTTTCGACGTCAGAGCCAAACTCGGGGGCAGACTAGCCAAGCGCGGAGGGCGGGAGAGTGGCTGGCACTGCCAGCACGCAGCCTCGGTTCAGAGCAGGGCTGGGCGCTCTCAGCAAAGGGCAGTTCGGGGCGCGGGCGGCGGACGGCGGGCAGGAAAGGAGCGAGGTGCGCCAGGCTTTGGGGCGCGCAACTGCCCAGCCTACTGAAGGATCGCGCCGCAGATGGGGCGCAGCTGCGCGCTCACTGGTGTGGACTGAAAACGCTCCGAGCTGGTTATTTTAAAAGCCGGGAAATAAGGCGGGTTCCCTCTTCGCCCGCCGCTTCCCACAAAATAGGCTGCGTGACCCTGGGGGCTGATCTTCCCCAGCAGCCGGGCTCCACCGCGAGCCGTGGCGAGGTCCGCTTTGCCGCAGGGACGCTGACCGCCGTCCGTCGAGCACTGGCCAGAGCGCCTGGGAGGCGAGCAGCCGCCAGGTTCTCTCCCCGGCTCCGCTCGCACCCTCGTGCCTCCCTTTCGTTTGGCCCCGTCCTCTGCTCAACTGAAATCGTTAATTTTCTTACCCCTTTGTTCTCATCTTGATGTATTTCACTCTTGAAACATGTTCCTTTTTCTTTTGTCGGCTCCCTCCCCCTTTGTCCTTTCCCTCTTCTCTATTTGCAGGTTTTGTTCCATCTTGCTTCTGCTTTTTTTTTTCCCGTTCGTTCTTCATTTATTCCTTTCAGGTCATCCCAACTCGCCGACTGCCATTTATCTCTCGCTCTCGCCGCGCTCTCCGTTGTTTTGTTCAATTTCCCTTCCTCTTTTCTTGGTTGTTGTTCGCTTTCTTTGTTTTTTTTTCTCAGTATTTCGTTGTCAAGAACACCCTTGCCGTCGGATTCCAGGGTGCTAGGATCCTCCCGGCCGCTCCTTCCGCACCAGCGCTCTCGGCAGTTTGCGCGGCACCGGTGTGGTCCAGGCGCCCGAGCCATCGGTGCCAGATGCGGCGCGCCTCTCAGAGACGTGGGCCCAGTGGGGTGGCTCCTGCCCGACACGGAGTGCTGAGCCAGACCGGGTACCTGTCCATGGCGGTGCTCACCGCGCTGTGCGGCCGCTGCCGTCTGGCTGGGATCAGAGGAGCCTGGCCAACTGCTTCTCATTAAGTCCCAACTGTGGTTTTTATCAGGAGAGCCTCTTTCAAAGGGCACAGACACGAAGCTCCGCGGACTCGTTCATTTCCTCTGTTGACCCCCACACACCTCCCCGCCCTCGCCTACGCATTCCCACCGCCCCAGCTGGGCGAAAGCCGGAGTTGTAGGGCCACGACGTGGAGGCCCGCGAGGCGCCAGCCGGGCGGCCGCAGCGGGTTGAGGCGGCTCTCGGAGGATCCAGCTCTGGGCCTAGGCTGCAGGATGTGGCGGCGCAGATACCGTGGATGCGGTGCAGGCGCCGAGGTGCCTTACAGGTCAGCGGGTGCAGCTGACCTGCCGATCAGCCTGCCAGGCCGCTGCCTTCAGGCGCATTCTCGGATGCCCTTGCGGTCCGGCGGGCCTTAGCACAGGGCAGCGGCCCGCGAGCCCGCGGCGCCTGGGAGTTCGGCTGCCTAGGGCTGCTTCTGACTGCCCAGCACTGATGATCCAGCACGGGAAGCCAAGACTGCAGGAAGGGCGTCTATCATCGTGCATAACGGCATGGAAGCCAGCTTAGTCTGAGAAATAAGAATACAGTTATTCCGCCTTGAGGACAGCAGCGGCACTGCGTGACTCGTCGCGGCCAGATTATGCCAGTCTGCCGCACAGGCAGCGCCCTTCCTGTGGAGGCTAGGCCTGGGGAGCAGAGGCGGGCCAAGGCCAGGCCGCAGTCCCCAGCCGACCCGGATTTGGCCACTCTAGGTCGAGGCCCAGCCTCGGGGCCCTCAAAGGGCGCCAGACACAAAAGCCGCGCTTCTGCGTCAGGACTCAGTGTGGCTCTCCAGCCCTCGGTCGGGTCTGGGCTTCAGGGTCTGTGACAGTTCCAGTTCAGCTTCAGCAGGGATGATCTCTCCTTCCCAGGTCCGGCTGCTTCCGGGCCGGGCCCCGACTGGACCCCCGAGCCGTCGCCACTCCACTTTCCTCGACCTCCCGCCTCCCATTCCCGCCACCGAGGAACCGCGGTTCGCCCTCCCGCACCGCACCGGCCTTTGCCTGGCCTGGGCCAGCGCCGACCCGGCTTCCGTGGGAGCCGTGGCGAAAGGCTAGAGTGGCAAAAGTTAAGAAATAGGCAAGCGGGAAAGATAAGCAGGAAGGCCAGGGTGGGCCTAGGTAGGGAAGAAGGAGAGAGGGTCGGGCTGCGCGCTACGCCCGGCGCCACGCGTTACCTTCCGCGGGGCCCTCGTAGAAGTGGCCGCCGTTGAGCGCCAGGCCGGGCCCGAGGTCCTGCAGGTACTTGGCGGGCGGCTTGGCCGGCTCTGGGAGGTAGGGCTCCAGGGACCCGCAGCCCGGAAAGCGGGTCACCCCCGGGCCGCGGGGCGGCGCGGGGTGCAGGTGAGGTGCAGCGGCGGGGGTTCCCTGCGGGCCCGGAGGCTCGTCCCCCGAGGCAGCATACGGGCCGGGCGCAGGCCCCACGCGGAAGGGCGCGCAGTGCTCGGGGTCCATGCCGGCTCCGGGCGCAGAGGCCTCCGGGGCTCCGGGGCTCGCGCTGCCCGCGCGGCCTGTGAGCGCCAGCCAAGGGGGAGGGACCTGGGCGCGGGGGCGCGGAGCCCCCGGGAGCGGCGCGCGCCGCGGGGGGCTGGGGGCGGGGGGCAGGGGAGGGGGCCGCGTTTCTGACTTAATGCTGGAACCATCCACGTCACGTGTAACCCCGAGCGGGTTAACCCCTCGGAGTCCGGGAACCCCCCTCCCCCCATTCACCCAGAGCCCAGTCCCAGGCAGCTCAGGAGATGATGAAGCAACCTCCTCTCTAGGGCGGGATCCCTTTGTCTGCCCATCCAGGTGAGTCCCTTGCTCAGAGCAGCACCCGTGATATCCAGCCTAGTGGCTCTTGCCCCTAGAGGGGTGAGGCAGTGTGGGCATCCCCCCAAACACTTTTAGGCCTGACTTTGGACATCAGCCTAGGATGAGGGCCCGGGTGGGCGGGCAGGCAGGCGGGCCTTAGGCTATAATTTTACCTAGGTCTCTGCTGGGAGCTGAGCAAAATGTTGCCTCAGGAAAAACCACCTTCCTTAGAGATCTCTTGTTTCTCTCAGAGAAAGGAGCTATTGGGATTGCTGTGTGGATGAGGATCTAAGCGAGGAATGGGGTACTGGGGAGCTTGGGCCTGGACACTATCATTAATTAGCTGTGGCTCCTTGAGCCAATCATTAGTGTCCTCATCTGACTGTGGAGGTCAGGGCAAGCCAACTCTGGGTCTTTGTATGTATTTGAGGTGTGTTTCAGAACTA
This sequence comes from Callithrix jacchus, assembly GCF_049354715.1. Classification (NCBI taxonomy): domain Eukaryota; kingdom Metazoa; phylum Chordata; class Mammalia; order Primates; family Cebidae; genus Callithrix; species Callithrix jacchus. The sequence continues at coordinate 147,926,004 of NC_133508.1, forward strand.
GAGGCAGGGCCAGAGCAGACAGGGAGACTCCCACCCGCAGCTCGGGACCCAACAGTGTCCTGCAGAGGCAGCCTTTATAGAGCAGGTGGAGGATGAGCAGAAGGGCTGACGTTCCCTCGGGCAGCAGCTTGGAGTGAATGCCTTTCAGTGGGCAGATGATCCAAGTGTCTGGGGCTCCACTGGAGAGAGGCTGTCTGCAGCTCAGACCTCAGGGCTGTGCTCCCCCAGGCCTACCGATTTGGAGGGGGTGAGGGTAGAACTGCATCTTCTAAGAGTTGAGTCTCCCCAACCAAAAGGAAACCTAGGATTAGAACAGTAGCTTGGAGTTTCAGAAAAAAGAAAAAACCCCACCCTCCCTAAGAGCTGGGAAGAAATACCCGAGGACCTGAGGACCCTGCTCACTTCCCATGGATTTAGGAGCCCTTGGGGCTGGGTTAAACTGTTTTTATTTTCAGTATTACCACCCCCGCCCCCCCCCCCCCCCCCCCGCCCCAGACTAGCAAGAGCAGTGGGGAGCCGAACATCATTTATATTTCATTTGAATTCTCAATTTTTAAAGGAATCCAAGAGGCCTGGCATGAACACCTCCCTCTTCCGCTGGGAGGTTAGAAGGGGTTTCTTGGCTCTCCTCAGCCAGAGTTGGGCTGTAAATCAAGACCAAACAGGAACCAGAAGCCTTGCATCTCACAAGGAGTCATTAAGCTATGATTAAACATACCGTAACTTCTCTGGAGCCTTATTGGTTTTAACACCACATTGGAGGCATTATGGCCATTAGGGCCCCAATCACAGAATGCAGAGGGGCCAGAGAGATGGAAGCACCTGGGGCTGGTATTTCTAGTGAAGAGGGAGGCTCGGCTTGAAATTAAGCTTCCCTTCTGGCCTCACTAGAGGGGTCCTTTCTCCAGGATCCAGTGGATCCAGCTCTGGACAACCAATTTGAACTGATCACCTTTGCCCATTAAAAAGGTTTTTCAATAGTTGTTGATTGGATATTGTTTTTTTTCTCTCTTCCCTGTACCTATGAAATTGGATATTGTTGACTTTCTAGGAGAATGTCAATTCAGGATACCTATTCTATTCAACAGTTATCAGTTTACTGTGGAGAATGCAAATATCACCCAGGAAAATGTCACCAGCAATTTAAACCAGGCAGTCTGGATAAAAGGCTGAGTCTTCTGCCTCCTGTGACAACCTTTCTGAGCCTCAGTTTCCTCACCATAAAGGTGGGCCACACACGGAGGTAGGGTATTTGGGAAGCATTCGTGTTTTCACACACTGTGTTAATTTAACAGATGGTGATGATGATGATAATTACCATCTCCAATGGGTTCCCTCACTGAATAGGTGGGCGGCTCCTGACTTCAGACTGAATGGGACTACGGCTGGAGCTGAGCAGAGACGTGGGGACTTGCATCCACTTCCAAGTCCAGAAGTTTCTCTTGACATTCTCCCAGTCTCTGAACAGAGCCAATTTCTATTCTGGGATGGTATGGCCAATTAAACTGAGGAGAGAGAAACCCCTAGATTACATGGTATTTTTGTGGGTAAATGGAGTCGCCCCTCCTGGGAGAGTTTTCTCCCAGAACCATGCAAGTCAGAACACTGGGAGGAGACTTTTCCTTTCCTCTTTTAAACCATTAGTGCAAACTTTTATTTGTATCTGTATGTGGTCTGGAAAGAGTTTGATGGAACAGGTGCATAGAAACTGCAAAAACAGCAGTCTCAGAGTTAATACATTGTCCTTCTTAGGAAGGCTGGGAGATCATGGAGTACCACAAAGGCCCTCATATTATGGATAAAAACAACAGCTGACACTGATATATACCTACAGTGTGCCGGGTGCTAGCTCATGTATTCTACATACATTGGTTTATTAATTTTTGTTTTTTAGATGGAGTCTCACTCTGTTGCCTGACTTGCCCTGACCTCCACAGTACAGTGGCCATAATCTCAGCTCACTGCAACCTCCCAGGTTCAAGCAATTCTCCGGCCTCAGCATCCCCAATAGCTGGGATTACAGGCATGTGCCACCATGCCTGGCTAAGATTGGCTTATTTAATCTTCACAATTCCATGATATAGTTACCCTGTTTTCTAGAGAAACAGCCTGAGGCCAAGAGGGAGCCATTTGTTCAGGTAGACAGAGCCAGTTAGGGGCAAAACCAGATTTTACACTCAGATTTGTGGTTCCCAACTCCACATGACTCTTCAGTCCTTCTTCAGCGAATGAAGCTGAAATCATTCACTGTGCACCCTCATTTTCCCCAGGGGAAGGCTGAGACTCCTTCTGGAACAGAAGGCCAAGGCCAGAGTGGACTGCGGACACTGCACTGCTGCCTTCATGATCAGCAAGTGGCATCCGTTGAGACTTGTGTGCCTAGCTGCAGCAGCTGGCACGGAAGGTGGAGGCATTTTCTGCTAAGCCAAGACCAAATGAAACAGAGTGCTTAACCCTTTAGAGGTTTACGACCAACACAGCCAGATGTGGGGCAGAATTTTAAGAGAATTCGTGAGTTCACCATTCGTGCTGTTTAATAATCAATTGAAACATAAAAGCATTTGTCATTGAAAAATTGTTCACGGAGTAAGAGATGAATGGATGGCAAGATCCAGATAATTCTAGGTCCTGTAATGAAAAAACTGAACAAAACCCCTCTCCATCTGCTGAGAAGAGCTACCTTTTAAATGGAGATGATACTTACTAGCTGTTTTACACTGGCTGAATGTTTAATTCATTCATTTAATAGGAGAGCCTACCATGTGATCCTCATTTACGGGAATCAGGATTCAGTGGCACACACGGCATGTGATCCCTGCCTTCACAGTGCTTCTACTTTGCTAGAATGGAAGTGTTTCATCCACATTGAAGAAAATCATCATTTGGATGTGAATTAGAGTGGAATCTGGTCTTGGGAGAAGAGTTCCTGGCTCGGGGCCTCAACTGTAAGGTCAGCTTTTCATTTAGGGAACATTAGCCCCAGCGCCACTTTCCCTTTAATTCCCTACTTCCCTCAGCCTGCACCACAAGAAGGACCCTGCGGCCTTTCTCTCCCAGTGGATCTCCGGAAGGGATCAGGACAAGGAGAAAGACGTAACCTCAGATCTGAGATTTGTTTGACATACACACAACTTCCTTCCAACAGGAAAAACTCAGTTGCTTTTTTTTTCCTTCAAAGGAAAGACAGTTGGTATTACCTTTGTCCTGTTTAGATATTGAAATCCTAAATTGATTCATATAAATTCTGGGTTTGGGAACCCAAGAAGATTGTTTCTCATTAGTGACATTCTTCCTGGAAGGTCAGGCTGAGGAATGGTAAATAAACCTTCGGATCTGGTGCTTCCTCCTCACTCATGATCCAGAGAGACAGAGAGAGACAGACAGAGAAAGAGAGAGAGAGAGAGAGAGAGAGAGAGAGAGAGAGAGAGAGAGAGAGAGAGAGAGAGAGGGAGAAGGAGGGAGGGAGGGAGAGGGAGGGAGGGAGGGAGGGAGGGAAGAAATGAAGCAAGATGAAAAAAAAAAGAAAAGAACTTTGTGTCTGGGACACCCAGAATCCTTGGCTGCGATTCTAACAATGCAGGCTGAAAGTCTGTGCTTTGGAGTAAAATTTCTGGGAAGTTTTTCTCTTACAGGAAAATGTGAAGAGACGAATCTGTACTCCAGCTTTATGGGAATGAATGAATGTGATAGTGATTATACACATTTCTTGAGCCTGAATCCACCAGGGAACCTATCGTTTTCTGCTCATTCTCTCTGCCCAGCTCACTGAGGTTGGATTGTAATGGGGGGGAAGGGCCAGAGAGGCAAGAGGTGTGTCTCTTCTGCGGCTGGCCTGAGTTTGAGCTATTGCCTTTGTGTGAAGGTGAATAGATTCTGTGGCAACTGCTGGCATGGACCATAGAGAAGTCATTTTGTAGAAGATTTTTGTTTGTTTCTTTGTTTTTGAAATGGAGTCTCGCTCTATCACCCAGGTTGGAGTGCAGTGGCACAACCTCAGCTAACTGCAACCTCTGCCTCCTGGGTTCAAGCTATTCTCCTTGAACCCAGGAGGCAGCCTCCCAAGTAGCTGGGATTACAGGCATGAGCCACCACACCCTGCTAATTTTGTATTTTTAGTAGAGACAGCGTTTCACCGTGTTGGCCAGGCTGTTCACGAACTCCTGATCTCAGGTGATTCACCTGCGTCGGCCTCCCGAAGTGCTGGGATTATAGGTATGAGCCACCGTGCCCAGTCTTATAGAGGAGTTTTTCATGAACTAATTCTTGATATAAAGCAGACCTTTCTGTTTTAACAATTGGCAATTTTAACAATTGGCATTCTGTATTGGCAGTTTTAACAATTTGATTAATTAATTTTATACATTCATTTATTCACCAAGCATTTATTGACTGCCTGCCCTGTGCTAGATTGCGGGGTCACACAGTGAGAATGGAGCCTGAGAGAGTACCACTTACTCCTTGCTCCCAGGGCTTCTCTCGGCTAGCAGAAGGAAGACACAGAGCGACAGGCATTTGTGCCATGGAGTGTGACTGTGTGGAGGGCGGGAGAGCACAGCGGGCCTGGGAGCTAGGAGCAGGGCGGCTGTCCAGCTTCAGGCAGGGGCAGCTATGAGGCATGTTTTAAGTTTGAATCTGAGAATCTGGAAAGTTGGGTGGGGGATGTGTTGGTGAAGGAGTACCAAGGGGCAAAGAGAGAGGGCATTCCAGAGAGAACGGCCCAAGAGTGAGAGCCAGGAAGCCAAGCTTGGGGAACTCAATTTGTTGAATATTCCTGAAGCCTGGAGAAGGAAGACAGTTTGGGTTGGGGTGGGAGAAGGGAGGCAAAGTCCACAGGAATCTAGAGAAACTCCAGAGTGGAAAGAATGGCGCCACAGGCACTGGGTCTGCCAAGCACAGGCTTGAAGCACTGAGTCACTAGGGGGAGATATGGAGGAAGCCCCAGGCCCTGGGAAGTGCCCCTACTCTAAAGGGGGGTACCCAGGACCCACACCAGCAGACGACTTTAAGAAAACACAAGCACAAGAGCACCTACAAGGAGAAGAACAGAAAGTGCATTTGTTTGCTGGGAGTCAGGAGTTGGAGAGCTGAGAGGATGGGGCAGAGATGAGTGGCGTGGGCTGGGCGGTGTAGTCTGTGAGGCCTTTTGTAGCCATATTTTGACTCTTACGGGGAATGCTGGCCAGGGCGTCCCTTGAACTCATTTCACCAGGAAATCCATTGGTTCCAGAGTGCAGATTCCAGATTTGTGATTTTATTGGACTAATGAGTATGTAATTGTCACATTTGGAGCCTTTCAAAGGAAATGCAAACACACACCACTGAACACCCTGAAAAGTGTGAGTGAAACCCACTCCAGAGTTCTGGAAGGAGCTCCTCACTGGAGCACACAGAAGCATCTACCCCAGCCCAGGGTCTGCTCCTGCACGGGAGGAAGAGAGAAGAGGGAGATTGGGCCTGAACTTTACAAGAAACTGGGAGAAAAACAAGAGGAGAGGGTGGATGGCCTCTGCCCAGCTTCCAGACTCCTCTGGAGTCTCCAGGGAAGGAGAGGTAGAGGGTAGGTAGTGATAATACAATCCACTATTTACAGAACACTTACCATGCTGGGAAAACAGCGTCTCATCTAATCTTTACAGTGTTACAAAGCTGGTGTTCCTATCCACATTTTACAGATGAAGAAACTGAGATTGGACTGCTTGTTAGTTGTCTAATGCTGCATAACAAATCACTCCAAAACACAGTGATGAAAACAACAGTAGGCAGTTACTGTGGGTCAGGGATTCAGGAGCAGCTTGGCTGAGTGGTTCTGGCTTGAGATCTCCTAGGATGGCAAGTTAAATGTTGGCTGGGGCTACGGGATTCTGCAGGCTTCACTGAGCTTGGAGGGCCTATTTCCAAGGTGGCTTGCTCACATGGTTGGCAAGTTGGTGTTTGTTGTTGACTGGAGGCCTCCATCCCTCTCCATGTGAACCTCTCCCCAGGGCTGACTGAGTGTCCTCACCACCTGGTAGCTGCTTTTCCCCACAGCAAAGGGCCCAAGAGAGCAAAATGGAAGCTGTTTATGGCCTGGCCTCAACTCACTCACCAGTACTGCTGCCATAGTCACACCGGCCAGCTCTACTTCAGCACGAGAGAGGAGTGTACAAGGCAAGCCTCCTTGAAGGTCATTCTGGAGGCTGGCTACTGTGGACTGGTTCAGAAAACTGCCCATATCCCACCATTGCTAAGTGCTGCTGGGATTCAGACCCAACTGGCCTGACTTCAAAGGCAAGGTTCTAACGCTGAGTGTTGGGTCAGGAGTGGCTGTCTTGATGGGTTCAGAGGAGTCAGAGGTTTGCAACTGTCACAAACGGCAAAGCCCACTGGACAATGAGAGTCATGTTGCCTATCCTGGGAAAGACTGGGGAGACCCTGGGATGGGACCAAGGTGTGCTCTGGTTTTCTCTACACCATGACTCCTGGAGGGCTCCCTCAGTACTGAGAGTGGCCTCAGGGGTCCTCCAGGCCTTTCAGCCCATCGGGGTGGACGAAGGAAACAGACTCACCTTTTCTCTGTGCTTTTCAGAGGAGAGGTATGAGAAGTGCCTTAGGACTCCCTATTTGCTCTGCTGTTAGCTCACCAAAGGTTTGTTGAGAGCCCACTATAAGTTAGATCTGAACTGGTCACTGCACATTTTAAAATTGCACATACTTATGTCAGGAGGTAGCTATTATTATTTCAACTTTACAGATGAGGATAAAGACTCAGAGAAATTAAGCAAACTGTCCAAGTGTCATACTCCTCTTAAATGACTGAACCAGGAGGGACCTCAGGCAGGTGGCCTAGTAGACTTGCACCATTGCCAGAGTCTCATGCTGCCTTGAGCCATCTCAGATGGACAAGAACTGTGCCTTCCTTCCCTCCTGCCATTCAGGGGATCTGAGCATTCAGTGGGGCAGAGACTGCTCAGCAGAATGAAGGGGCTAAAAAGGTGCCTCCATTCCACAGCTTGGGTGGATCCTTTACATTTCCTTTTCTCCTGGGGAGGCAAGATTTGGACCCATGAACATTACCCAGAAATACAAGACATTTGATAAGCATGAGTCGGCCTGCCCTTGCTGAGGAGCAGATGTGAGAAGGAAGGGGCTGGGGTACTCCCAGGTGACTTCCAGGTAGAGAAGGAAACCACTGTGTGGTCATGAGCATGTTAGTACCAATCACTGGAGTCCCAACTGCATGGGCTTTGGGACCAAGGGAAAGGGCCATTTCCCCTGGCAGAGAATCCTTGGAGATCTGTGAGCTGCAGCCTGAGAAAACGTGAAGGGCCAGGACAATGGGAGCAGATGGAGAGGAGGGCAGGTGCTGACCCTGGGAAGTGGCCTGGGGTGTCACAGGGAGTTTGGTGCCTTCAGCAGGGGATTCTGTGAAGGCGTAGCAGAGATGACAGCAGCAGCAACAGACAGGGTGGGAGGAAAACGTGGCAGGTGCAGAAAATGCAGCCGACTTTCTTTTGGGCAGCTAGGAGCCATTGAAGAGTGTTGGAAAGCACGCGGGGCCTGGCCTGGCCTGCAGTAAGTGTTGGATAAGCGTGAGTGTTATTACCACTGCTGCTGTTACATAGCAGGAGAGTGAGAGCTGCGCTTCGGGAAGATAATTTTGGTAGCTTGACTAGAGTAATGACAGTAAATGATCATACCTTACATTTATTGAGCACTTACCATGGGCCCGGCCCTTTAAGTACATTATTTTATTTAATTTAAACCTCCTTAGGAGGGAGGTACCATTATCTCCATTTTATAGATGAGAAAACTAAGGCACAGAGAGGTAACTTGCCCAAGGTGTCCAGGGGGCAGAGGAGAAGGGGAAGCACTTAGCAGGTAAGGGATTGGTCCAGATGTGCAGTGACAAAGGCCAGCACTGGGATGTGTTCGAGAGAATGGAGAGGCATGCAAGGAAGGAAGAGGGAAGTCATGACCTGACTTATTGCCAGATCAGGGTTGGGTAGGGACGTGTGTATGGGTGTATGGGTGAACAGTAGCCCAGAGAACAGGGGCCACAGAGGCCCCACATCTGGCATCAGTAGGAGGGATAGCATGTCTTCAGTGAATGTCGTGAACCTCTCAGCCAGATTTCTATGCAGGAAAGAGTCCTTCATCCAGTATCGTGAACTGCAAACTCAGGGCATCTGCAAAGCCCCAGGCTGCTCTCTGGACTTTGGGGATCTCCTTAAGGGGGCAGAGGGCAGAGGGTAGAGGGCTCAGAGTAGACTTTCCAGGCGCAGGAATCCTGTGATTGGGCCCATCCAAATGACAGCACTGGGTATACTAAGTACTGAATGAGAGCGGGCCAGGCTGCTGGCTCTCCTGTCCCTCGGAGAGCATGAGCCACCCACAGTCTAGGCTGAGAGGCCCCAAATGGGGTTAGAGAGAGAGAGCCCGGCCCCTGGGATTAGGAGGATTGCTGGGAAGCAAGCAGGGTGCTGGGGGGAGGGGAAGGGAGATGGGGAGTGAGGGAAAGACCAGGCCTGTGGCTGCTTGAGTCTTCTTGTGGAGGCTATGAAACACATGGACCCTTTAACGGAGTGGGGCAATGGCTCTCTCCACAAAGGGCCCAAACTTTAGGATTGAGACAGTGATTATTTTTTGAGTCAGAGTCTTGCTCTGTCACCCAGGCTGGAGTGCAGAGGCTTAATCTTGGCTCACGCAACTTCCACCTCCCAAGTTCAAGCAATTCTCATGCCCCAGCCTCCCCAGTAGCTGGGATTACAGATGCTTGCCACCACACCTGGCTAATTTTTGTATTTTTAGTAGAGACAGGGCTTTACCATGTTGCCTAGGCTGGTCTTGAACTCCTGACCTCCAGTGATCTGCCTGCCTTGGCCTCCCAAAGTGTTGGGATTACAGGCGTGAGCCACTGGCCCAGGCCAGTGATGATTTTAGAAGTGGCTCCTCTTTGGGACTGCGCTATGCCAGGCCAGTTGTGTGGAGGTGTAGAGGGAGGCGGGCCTGCTGTGGAAGAGGGGGGCTCTGTTGGTGGGGTGTGAACAGAGCATGTGCATATGTGAAGTATTGGTGTCTGTGTCTCCCTATTTGGGAGGCGACTTAAAGCCCTATATCTGCTTTGGAGGCCCCTTACAGCAAGAAGCAGGCAAGTCCTAGATCATGCAAGGTCCTCAGAGGGGAGGGTATTTGTAACCACACACAGTCCCTGAGACATCTGGGGAAAAGCAGCTCTGTAGGCACATTCACACCAGATTTGTTGGACCAAGAGGCCGGATATTTTGCTGTTTGAAAAACTTCATAAAACAGCGGAGTTGAGTGAGTTTGCTGTTGCCTGAATGGAGGGATTCTAAGAACCCATGCCAAGAAGATAAATAAGACTGTGGCTGCAGGAGAGGAGCCGAAACAAATGTGCAGTGAGAGGTACATCAAAGTGAAACTCGTTTTCTTAACTGGGTGTGCTGTGTGTGAAGTGTGTGTGCATGTGCCTGTGCCTGTGCCTGTGTGTGCATGTGAGCATGCGTGTGTGTGTGTGAGTGTGTTGGGGCAAGTGTTTGGCAGATACAAGGCCACATTGGGAGGCCTGGAGATGTACCCTGGGCTGTTGCCAATCCTTGCGAAGCCAGCCCTCTACACCCAGGCCTGCCTGGGATTTAGCTAGGATTAGGCCCAGTGATGCTTAGCATAAAAGAAAACCAGCATTAGCCACTGCTGGAGGATTTGGGCACTGTGGTCAGCCAGCTGAAGGAGGAGTTCAAACTGGAATATCTGCCCTGAGAGGTCAGGAATCCCTCAGTGGGCAGGGCGACCAGTCTCTGTGGGCCAGCTGGAAGATTTATTCTGCAATGATGACAGGGGGCACAAGCTTGGGTGTGAAAACATCGGCCCTATCATATTTGGCTGCAAACACTCCAGGGGGTGCAGGGGAAATATAGGAGCATGGGATAGAACGGATTGTTAGTTCTGGATGGGAGCTTAAACATCATGTAGTCCAAAGGTTCTGGAAGTCTTGGCCTCAGGCCAGCGGCAGAAGCAACAGCTAGGAACTTGTTAGAAAGGCAAACTGTGGCCAGGCGCGGTGGCTCACACCTGTAATCTCAGCACTTTGGGAGGCCAAGGTGGGTGGATCACTTGAGGTCAGGAGTTCAAGACCAGCCTGGCCAACATAATAAAACCCCATCTCTACTAAAAATACAAAAATGAGCCAGGTATGGTGGCAGGCACCTGTAATCCCAGCTACTCAGGAGGCTGAGGCAGGGGAATTGCTTGAACCCAGGAGGTGGAGGTTGCGGTGAGCCGAGATTGCACCACTGCAATCCAGCCTGGGCAACAGAGTGAGACCCCATCTCAAGAAAAAAAAAAAAAAAAAGGCCAACTGTTGGGCCCTACAGCAGACCTACTAAATCAGGAACTCTTGGGGTGGGGCCCAACAATCCTTGTTTTCACAAGCTGTTTCCAGGTAATCTTAATGTATTCTAAAGTTTGAGAACCCCTGATCTAGTTTGCCATCTTCACTTAGAAATGAGGGAATAGAGGCCTAGAGAAGAAACTTTTGCCAAGAGCACACAGCTAGTTAGGACACAGTCACTCTCCTCCTCACCCATATGGTCTCAGCTATTTATTTTGCAAATAACTTGGGGATATTTAATACATTAGAGGCAATTGTTGTGTAGTTTATGTATTTTCAATTTTTTAATAAGCTACTTAGATCAGTAGTGTTGCTGGTACCCAAACTATGGAATTATTTTCCATTAAAGTTCAGGCTCTCGGAAATGGACTTGGTGGCTACAAGGTCCCTTTCCAGTCTGGCCCCAAGCTCAGGTGGACAGTCATGCTCCCCTGGCTGCTCCCCAAGTCACCAGCACCATCTTCCCCTGTCTGTTCCCGGATGCTCTCCCTGTAATGACACCACTAGCCCCAAAGTCTTGCTCTGTGCAGATGTTTTGGTCAGTAATCCCCCCCTTAATTTACCAGGCCAAGTGAGGGTGGATGTGGCAGGATTAGTTTCGCCCACTGGCCTTCGCTGCCTTCCTGGGAAGATCTGCCTCTTCTTCCGGCTTTCACAGTGGGCCCAGCATGTTTCCAATATTGCATCAGTGTTTTCCCCAACGGAGTAACGCTTTAATGGGGCAGATTTGTTCTCTGCACGGGACACATGTAGGCCCATGTCAGATGCTGCATCAGAGTGAATTGCCCTCCACCAGCTTCCTAGATCTGGCAGCGTGAAGAGGCACGAGGAGCCCTCTGAGACTTTGGGGTGAGTAACTCTTCTAAAAGAGCAGAACCATAACAGAGTGTGTTTACATCAGCTCTGATTCCTGGGGAATTCATGCAAAAGTTGTTTTGTGGTCTGAGTTTTCTAGCAAACAGATAAGGAAGCGATTTGCTTTGTCCAGTGTAACTGGGCCTTACTGAAGGATTTCACATGTGCTGGGAAAGAAGAAACCCACTCCCTTCATTCTCTAAAAACCGGGATGGAGATGGTTGGCAAGGCGGTGTAGGAGGAAGCCCAGGATTGGACAGAGTCTCCAGTCCCTCTTGTCAGTGAAAGCCTTCCTTAACCCAAACCTTAATAAAACAAACATCCTCTCTTCTGGGAACTTGGTTTTCTTTTCCTGAGCCCAGATTTTTTCCTGAGCCCCGAAATTCTAAAGCCAGCATTCCTCACCTCCAGGGAGCTGTCACATCCCTGGTTAGTTTGTTTGATTCACCAACATCTTCCCTGCTTCCCCTGCCCAATCAGGGATCTGTAACTTGCAGTTAAATAATTAAAGTCAATTGACGTTTATTTCATTTTGAGAATTTCACAAAGCCGTAGAGATAATTGGAGTCGCCCCGGAGTGTTGCAAAGCTGGGTTTGGAAACCTCAGATGAAGAAAATGTTGGGTAGAGGATGATGGAGAAAAAGTAGAAACAAAGAGAAAGAGGTGAGGGAGAGACAGAGCTTTCAGTTTCACTGGGTCTCCCCTTGGGGAGGATCTGGTTGATTTGATGGTGATTCAAAGCAAAAACCGTTGATTCCATTCTGATGTATTCAAGAACAGAGATGGCGGAGACAGAGCCAAGGACAGTCGGAAGGCGACAGAAAGCAAGTCTCTCTGGGCCTCCGCGCCCAGACAATGACAGTATCACCTGAGGAAGAGACACTCCCTGCTCCCCAGCCTCCGTTCCCCCTCCACCAAAATCGTATAATATTTTAGGGAAGCCCCTCTTTTATTTATTGGAAATCGGCTGCTTTGAGAGTTTGGCCCCTAAAAACTTGCCTCTTGCCCCGGAAGATTTATTTTATTAAGTGGTCCACACCTGAAAGTAATTGAGTCTTGGCGTGGGTCTGGGGACTGCAGAGGGAGGGCCCAGGCGCGGTGGCGGCTGCTCCCAGCTCCTCTCTAGCTTCCGCACCCGGTGCCTCTGGGTGTCTCGGGGCGCACTAGTCTCCCCGGCACGCTGCGACCTTGTACCAGCCTCCTGCGCCCGCTTTGTGGAGAGGTCCGGGTCGCTTGTAGGGGAAGGAGTGAGAGGTATGTGGGGCGAGTGGGAGTTGAGTGTGGATGTGGGGAAGGGGGGTGCGCCCTGCGTCGCCTCCCTTCCCCCGCCCCCCCTCCGCCCCCTCGCTTGGTCGGGCGCTGATCCCCGTGCCTGGGTGCCTCTGCGCACCCTCACCAGCACGCAGGGGTTGTTCGCCGCGCTGGTGACTCCTTCCCAAAATAGGAATAAAAGATCGAAATAGCTAGAATTTATGCAAAGTTTAATGTCAATCTTAAATCCTTATAAAACCAGATCAAAGGGAACAGGCATTTGGTTTCTTCCCGGATCCCTGGGGCCTCGGGGCTCGGGGAGCCCCAGGAATCCAGACCGCGGCCGCTAGCCGCGCTGTTCTCTCCAGCCGGGTCCACCGGCTCGAGCACCGCAGGCAAGCGAGGGAGATGGATGCAGTGCCGGTGAACGTGGGGCCTGGATTTGATCGCAACCCGCTGGGTGCCCGTCGCGCGGCAGGGCCTCTGGGAATCGAGCCGGAGGCAGCAAGCAAAGGAAACGCAGGAGCCGGGAGCGCGGACGCGCGGGGCCACGAAAGACTGGCTGTCCAACGGGCGGCGGGACAGAGGGGCGGATGCTGGGAACCCGCCGCTACAACTCGCGGCCCACGCCGGTCGAAGCCGCCAGGGGTGGGGAGCCGCCGGGCAGTCACATTCCGCCATCGGTCGGTCGGGTTCCCGTGCGCTCCTTGGGCTCCTGCGGCGGGAGGCCTGTGTGTGCTTTCGTTTTCTCAAGTCCATTCTGACAAGCATATGTGGTGGTTCTCTTTCTTTTCCCAAAATGATTCTTTAGGCGAATGACTCGAAATGTAGATTTCTTCTAACCACGCATGATTACCAACAACTTTTGCAGGACAGGATAAAACTCCTCTGGGTTTCCAGTGAGATGTGCTAGTGGGTTCTTTTTAATAAAACCTGCAGTCTAACATAGCCGCCAAGGTTATGGCCACGAGAAATGTGAGTGGAGATGAAGCCTCACGCCTTGAGAATTAACATGGAGAATTTTTTGGAGCAAAATTATGGTTTCTTTCTCTCGTACCACATAAAAAAGAATTGCTAATTGTGGACGTTTTCTGTGTGTATCAGTTTCATGTCCTGTAGAATTCCACCCCTCCTGATAAATTTCCACGCCTGTAGATCCTGGTCATAGGTATGAGCAGGCTCTACAGGCGTGGAAATTTATGTCTATTTTCTGTGCCTGATGTGCTGGCACAGTTATAACGAGGCAATGGACAGTTCTTGGTGATGGACATTGGGAGAAATATCCCTAGATGGGTGTACATGGAGGGTCATTCATGTTTGGACACCTGGGAAAAATACCGAGGACTCCCATTAGTAAATAAACTAGCTGAAGAGGACCTTCACCTCTTCCATAGTCTGAAATTGCAGGAAATTCACAAGCAGAAAAAGGACAGAAAAGTTAGAGGCCAAGGAAAAAAGGTTATTACGGAGAGAGAAAGAATACAAAATATAAAGACAGACACAATGCTGAAATACACAAAAAGGATGAAATTCACGAAATAAAAGATTCTGAGAGGGAAACAGTACAGAGAAACAAGTCAAAAAGAGATGGAATGCTGTTAGAAAAAGAAAGAGGGAAGGAGCAGACAAATGGAAGGAGAAAGAGTAGGTAAAAAAGATGTGGGAGAAGAAATGCATCAAGAGAGATGAAGAGATAAAGAACCTCAGCCCAGACTGGGGGTAGGGAGGAAAGGATAGAAGCCTTGGAAGCTGGGAGCCTCCCAGGCACCTCCCCAGGGCCTCGCTTCTCAGGTTTCCCCAGCGCAAGGAAAATCCAGGGAAGCCTTTGTGGGCGCAGTTTGTTTGCTCCAGACCCGGATCTGATGATGCTGTTGATTTAGTTTTTAAACAGTGGGTTTGCAGCCTTCTGGGCTGGGGCAGGGGTCTGCTAGCCATACTTGAACCTGAAGATTGGATTGAATTTCGGCCACTTTGATGGTCCTGTAATCGTCTCCCAGTTTTCCAATTTCCAGTCCCCTCCACCGGGCTGGGGGTTAGAGGGGACTTTAAAAACACCTTTGATAACGTCTCGTGGTTACATATTTCTATAACAATTTTCTCTACCAGATCGTCATGTTTGACGTAGCCCCAGATGTTCTGGGGGAGAAAAAAGGGAACCAGTCAGGAGGCAAACTCAGGTGCTGCAGGACCAGACCTTCCTCCAGAGTTTGGCTCTCCTGCCACCCCTACTGCCAGCTCTTCCTAAGCCACATTTTCTGACTCTTTCTCAGGGCCAGGGACCCATCCTGTGCATGCAACTGTGGTACCACTGGGGCCCTAGATATTTCTTTTCACCAAATCTTCCTTTTCTTGAATCTCCTTCCATTCTCTCTGCTTGGTGACAGTTTGCAGTCTATAAACTACTTCATGCTAATTTCATAGTAGGTCAAATTGGTTCCAGCTGCCCTCCTGGAGACATGGTGTCCTGAGGAACATCGGAAGACCTTTCTTTCTTCCTCAAACATTTATGGAACGTTACTGTGGGAAGGCACTGAGATGGATGCCAAAGTCAAACATCTCCCACTCTGGAGCCATGCAGTGTCTGCACCGTTGGGGAAATGAACATACATGTCAGGAACTTACGCAGAAGTCTGACTGAGTGTGAAGGATGCAAGAGAGAGAGGGAAACAAGCGGCTACACCGTTCAAGGGGCAGGAGAAGACTCCTGCTAGAGACATCTGAGAAAGCAGTGTGGAGGAAGTAGTGTTTGCTCTAGGTCCTGAAGGGCTAGGCTGCATGGTGATGGGGAATGCTAGATACTGTGGAAGGTTGATGGGGAGAATATCCTGAGACAGAGGCACTTTCTAGTCCCCCCTCCCCAAATCTGACCTGAGTGGTGGTTGGAACAAGTTCATCTGTTTCAATATATTTCACCCGACATTTATTGAAATGAGGAACCAAACTGGGCACTGGGCATGTGCTAGTCACTGGGGCATAGAAATGGAGGAAACAGTTTCCCGCGCTCCTGGCCCGGATGGTGTAGATCGTATTCTACAGATCTCCCCGGGGCTACCCAAGGCTGCTGGAGCAGCGCACGGGGAGGCCAAGCAGGCAGCAGGCAGGCCCCACCCCCACTTCGGCCAGAGCAGTTTCACTTTTCCATTTTTCATATACTGGGTTTCCATGAGGAGTTTCCTTTGGAAGAAAACTTGTGGCAGAGAGAGAGAAAGAAGGAAAAGGGCTCACAGGTGCCTGTGTGCTATACAAACTACCTGAGTAATCCCTGGTTCACAGGTGCCTGTGCGCTATGCAAACTACCTAAGTGAAAAATCAATTAAAAGCATGACGGCATGTCAGTAACCAAAGGTTATGATTAAACCATGATCCAGTTCTGGATGCCTGACTTTCCACCCAACCCCCCCCCGCCCCCTACCTCCCCCACCCCGCACCGCCCCAGGGTGCCTTCTGTGCCTTCCCTGTTTGTCTGTGGGCTGTGGATCGAGAGTGTATCAGATCTCATGCTGCCCTTTTCTCTGGCATGGTCTTCCCGAGTCCTGCTCTTTTCTCCCATGCCCCAGCTGGTTGGGAGTGGCGGGGTTCCAGCTATTCCCAGAACATTCAGGAGTTCCATCCTAATGATATCTCAAAGCCAGACCCCAAAGACAGGGGTCCACTGGGCTGGGCTCACACTCCCGCTTCTGTAGTATCCCAGGAGTTGCAATATAATGAAATGCCACCAGGGTGCAGGACAGAAGCATGGGGCTCCGCTGTCTGAGGGCCAGGCTTGTTTTCCACGGCAAGTGAGAGCTTACTGTAAGCTCTGCCCTGTGGTATACTAAGATAGATGCGTGCACTCAGCCCCCACCTGTAAGAAGCTTGTGGTCCCCCAGTGGCTTCAATGATACAGTCCCCTACTCCTTAGCTGGGCGGA
This sequence comes from Callithrix jacchus, assembly GCF_049354715.1. NCBI lineage: Eukaryota > Metazoa > Chordata > Mammalia > Primates > Cebidae > Callithrix > Callithrix jacchus. Next base: position 147,942,408 of record NC_133508.1, read on the forward strand.
GGAGTCTGATGGAGTTGTAGCTGGAACCCTCGGTTTCTTCCAGCACTGCTCCACTTCCTTACTCCCCAGCAGTCTCTGTGTGTTTCACCTACTTAGCATCTGCCCAGGGACCCCACTGGCTTCTTCACTGGCAAGGACCAAGGCCAGAGGAGCCTAGGCTTGGCTCAGCCTCTGCAAGAAGCCCCCAGGCACACATGGGGCACACTGACTCTTGTGGCTTCCCTGCAGGTGGGACCTCTGAGGGAACAGGATGCTGGAGCCCAAGGCCAAGGCCTCTCAGCTCAGGGAAGACAAGCCAGCACTTGTCCCATTCCTCCATCCTGGGGACCCCCCGCCCCCACACTAGACTGGGGTGCCCACAGGCCTGCCCTCTTTCCCCAGCTGAAAAGAGGACACGTCAGCCCCATTGTGCTGGGGCAGGGAGAATGCTGCTTGGTGAAGAGGCATGTCCCGTACACATGCGTGGGTGCTGGCAGTAGTGACAGGGTGCTTCGTGCATTGACAGGTGACTGAGGGACCCCCATCTCCAGCTTGCCTTCAACACCTTAGCTCCTCAACCAAAAGTCACGTATGAAGCAGCTCCCTGTGCAGGGCCCTGTGTGAGGCACCATGGCAGGTGAGGCAGTGATTTAGACACCATCCCCACTCTTGAGGGAGGGCTTCCTAGAAACAGAACCCAGCGGGTGGGCTGGTCGGGCAGGCAGCAGGGGAGTGAAGGTCCCATGTGACTTTGAAGGATGCATAATCTCCAAGCTCTACGATGGCAGAGGGCATGCCTGTCCTTTTACTGCTGAATTCCCAGAGCCTGGCAGCAGGCCCGACACATAGTAGGCATTTTGTTAATGTTTATTGAATGAATAATGGAAGGAGAGAAGTAAGAAGGCATTGAGACAAGGTAGTATGTGAGCCTGGGACTCTGGAGGGGATATGGGTGGCAAGGTTCTGACAATCCCTTAGCCAGGGCTGCTCCCTGGGTGACCAACCATCCAGGGTTTAATGAGAAGTTCCATGTCCTGGGAAGCCCCTCAGTCTGGGGCAAGTCTGGGTGGCTGGTCACCCTGCTGCTCCTCCCCTTGGGAAAGGGACTCATGGTCAGTCCTCCCAGCCCCTTTCCTCCCTGGCCCTCCCTCTAACCCCCCTTTCTCTTTCTTCCCTGCCCAGCGGGGTCTCCTCTCAGGAGACCTAGCCTAGCTGTGCCCCAGCCACAACCCCCCAGCCTGACCTTCAGGGCTGCCACTTCCCTTTCACTCGACTACTCCTGATAAGGAGACTGGAAACAGGTTTGCCCTTTCACCTCCGCATATCTCTCCTCCAGCCTGCTGGTCCTCACATCCTGGGTCATATCCTGCGGGGGCCGGTGCACCACCGCATCAACCCCTGCTCACTTGCAGGCCACCAGTCCGAGGCTTTGGGTGGGAGAGTGCAGGATGAGGGGCAGCAAGGCCATAGCTTTTGGGAGATGCGCCTCTCCTGGTCCTGGCTGAGGAGAGTCCAAGGGCCTGCTCCCAGGACACAAGAGCTGGCTGGATAGGAGGGCCGACTGGACTGATCCCTCCCTGGGATTTTGACTGACATTCTTGATGGAATTGGCCGGATGTTTCTCCTTCACAAGAGACACAGCCTCAGGCAGGACAGCTGTGCCTTCCTCAGCCCAGCTGCAGCTGGAGGTGCTGAGAACCCAGAACCCACACTTCCTACTTTTGGGATAACATTGCTGGGCCAAAAGGTCTCCAGAGAAGGGCTGTGGGGGCTTCCACAGGGTCCCAGAGAGGCAGCAGGAGTCGCATCTGATTATCTCCTGACCTCATTCCTCCTGAACTTTGGTCTCTGCTTGTGTCTGTGGACCCCACACGGGTGCTCTCATCTGACTCTGGCAGGCAGTTCTGTGTGTGGACCACCTAAGACACAGAGACCCCTCAGGGTCAGCCCTAGGCCACTGACATGTGCCAAACCCACTCATTTTTGCAGCGTATCATCTGAGAACACTGCTGTCCAGAACTTCTGCTCCCGTCAGAAGTGTGGTCAGTTGCAGCTTATTTAAAAGGGTACACCGTAATCTCTACTGATTCACAAGCCATTTCATGAATTTGCACCATTTAGGGGGATAGCATTAGTTACAACATCAATTTTGTGGCCTTGAGATGCTAAGATTTGTTAATCAGAGAATTTCTCCCTCTGTTGAAATCCCTGTATAGCAATCCCAAAGTGGCCTGAAGAGGGGAAGTTATCCACCTTCGGCCTACAGGGGGCTGTGAAGGGAAGGGGGATGTTCCCATCCTTAGTCTTAGGGTGGCTTGGGTGATTATGAGCCTCATATATGAATATGAGGCTCAGAGCTTGTGTGTGTGTGTGTGTGTGTGTATGTGTGTGTATATATATATATATATATATATATATATATATATATATATAGAGAGAGAGAGAGAGAGAGAGAGAGAGAGAGAGAGAGAGAGACAGAGAGAGAGAAAGAGAGACAGAGGTCTTGCTCTGTTGCCCAGGCTGGCAGTGGCACAATCTTGGCTCACTGCAGCCTCTATCTCTCATGCTCAAGCAATCCTCCCACCTCAGCCTCCTGAGTGGCTGGGACCACAGGAACACACCACCATGCCCTGCTAAGTTTTGTATTTTTTGTAGAGACAGGGTCTTGCTTTGTTTCCCAGGCTGGTCTCCAACTCCTGGGCTCAAGCAGTCTGCCTGCCTCAGCCTCCCAGTGCTGGCATGACAGGCAAAGCTCATATTTTTGTTTTAGCATCTTTTAGAGTTGTGTTTTTCAGACTTTAGTGACTGGAGGGGAACCTTCATGATTTTTGCCACATCTGAGTGCCACTTGTATCATTAGCATTTTTCTTTAACTCATAGTACACACACACACACACACACACACACACACACACACACACACCCCTACCTATTTAAAGGGAATTTTACATTCTTACTATAAATGGAACACTTGTAGTACTCGTTATTAACAGAGCAGCTATACAAGTGAAATGAAACATGGCAATGTTATCATGTTGTAGCTAGAGTTGCCTGTGAAAGGTTTTGAGCCCCAGGTTTGCTTTTTTAAACAGGAATGCTACCAAATGCTAGAGGGGCGTTAACCTCCTCCCCACCCATCTGCCACATTTTTGGTGACCAGATGTAGCTACCATTTAAAGGGCACATTATAATCAGACAGGAATGAGGACAGGAGAGGAATGACTTTCTCACTCTGCGTTTAGGGTGCCAGCTAAGATTATCTCAGGTTCTGCCCAGGGTTACTGAGGGTTTCCCTGGACCTCTCCAGGAGGAGTTTTTCCCTGGCCACTGAATTAAAGCGTTCCTCTCATCTCATTCCTGACTGTCCTTTGCCCAGAGCACACTGCCATCGGACATCTGCTCCACTGCAGCCACATTCTCCAGCCCACGGGGGGAAAACAGATGGAGTTGTGGGAGATGGAGGGTGCTGATGTTGCCCAGAATAGTCCATCTTTAATGAGGCAACCCTAGAAGGATTGTTTCCATATTCCTCAGGGGAGCTACAGAGACTTTTCCTGAATGACTATGAGACAACCCCAAGCATGAGAACCAACAGGGAATTCAAGCTATGCTTCTGCTGTGGACACTTGTTAAATGATTTTCTCAGTTTCACACACTCCCCTGCCTTCTAGGCTTGTGTGTCCAGCTGTCCATTGGTCCTCCCCATTTGCAGACCTAGTGGGTATCTCAAACTTAACCTGCTCAAACAAAGCAGCAACTTTGATTTCCCCCACAAACCAGCTGCTCTCTCAAGTCCCTTCGCAGTCAAAGGCACTGCCAGTTTCCAGATGCTCAGGCCCAAAGCTTACATTCCCTTTTCTTGTCCTCCCACTCCAGATCCAACTCAATCATCTGTCCTGTTGGCTCCACCTTCCCAGAATATCCAGAATCCAGCGACCTCTGCCACCCTCCTGGTCCGGTCTGTGCTCCCACCATCTCTTGCCTGGATTACCCCAAATTCCTCCTAGCTGGTCTCCCTCCTCCTCGCCATTCGCCACACACCAAAGCCAGAGTGATCTTTTGAAGACTTAAATGTGATTGCATCACCACTTGGCTCAAAATCCCCCAGTGGCTTCTCATGACACTCAGAACAAAATCCAATCTCCTTCATGCTTTGACTCTCCCCTTCCTTCCCTCTCCTGACCTCACAACTTCTGCCCTGGCTCAGCACACGCCAGTCAGCCAGAGCCAAGCCAGGCTGGCTTCTTTCTGCCGCTCTGACACTCCGTCCCACCTCAGGGGCTTTGCCCTTCTGTTCTCCCTGCCTGGACCACTCTCCCCTGATCCTCACATGGCTCTGCCCATCAGCTAGAATTGATTGGAATATAAATAATAATGGTGAACCAATTACTGAGTGACTACTGTGTACCAAACATCATTTGATGGGTTTCACATGTGTTACCTCATTTGCTCCTCACAAGAACTCTTTGAAGTAAGTACAATTATTATCCTCATTTTGGAGATGAGGAAACACAGAGAAGTTAAGTAACTTATTCAAAGTCGCACGGATACTAAGAGGTAGAGCTAGAATTTGTGTCCATGAAGTGTGGCTCCCGAGTCCACAAGCTTAATGTCTGACTTCTGCCTCTATTTACTTTTTCACTGAGATGCATCTTATGTAAGCAAAGTGCACTGATTCCCAATGCGCAGATCAGCGAATTTCTGCATGTGTTACATCTGTGTATCCACCTCCCGGACCTAGAGCCAGACTTGGCCAATGTGCCCCAGACCTTTTCTATGCCTTCAGTCAGTTCCCTCAAAAGAAACTCCTGGGCCAACCCCTGTCACTATTGATTGATACTGGGGAAAGACTGTCTTTTATCTAATCCTGTTTGTTTTTTTAAAAAGTGCTGAAATACCTTTTGTTTGTTCTTTAATGCTCTTGCTTGAGTCAGTGAAAAGAAAATTAAAATATTTCATGGACTGGGGTGGGCACAGTGGCTCATGCCTATAATCCCAGCACTTCGGGAGACTGAGGCAGGCAGATCACTTGAGCTCAGGAGTTCAAGACCAGCCTGACCAACATAGTGAAACCCTGTCTCTACAATTTGTTTTAAAAAGTGAGTATAGTGACACATGTCTATAGTCCTAGTGGCTTAGAAGGCTGAGATGGGAAGGTGGTTTGAACCCAGGTGTTTAAGGCTGCAGCGAGCTGTGATCACCACTGTACTCTAGCATGGGTGACAGAGTGAAACCCTGTCTCAAAAACAAAAGTCTGTTAATACCAAATTTGGGAAGCAGCAATGTAGAGCTCTCGCCCCCACCCTGCCTGCCTCAGCAGTACCTTCCTTAGTCTCCTAGATTGAGGGAGAGATGGGCTGTTTGGGGACAATCCTGATGTTTGTCATAGCGCTGGGCCTGTGGCGGGCATTTAGAACACCTGCTGATGGGTCCACCACCTGTGGCAGATGCTGCATTCCTGCCTTTGGAGTTCCTGGAGATGGGGCTTTCTTTGTCTAAGGACTAAGCACCAAGTTGCTGGACAGTGAGGTCAGATGCTCCGGGCTGCCAGCCTTGTACCAGGAACTGTCCCTCGCTTTCTGGGGGTCCCTGGCTGGACTCCCACTACTGAGCCCATTCTCATTCAGATACTCCACCTCCATCATGTTCTCCAGGCTGTGGCCCCTCCCCACATTCCACTAGACCTACCTCTACCTCTGGCCTTTCTCTTCTTCCTGCTTGGGGCAGTCCAGGTTCAAAGCTATGGGGATGTCACAGTCTAGGAATGAGGGCTTTCATCTGAAGGGACGGGTGCAGTTCAGAAGGGAGAGAAATCCACAGGTGCTTCTTTGCAAGTGGGGTTGGGCTCAGCATCCTATTAAGTATTGCACTTGAGAGCCCCAGAGTGCTCTGTGTCCTGGTCCTTCCATCCATGTGCATACACACACACACACGAGCACACATACCCACATATGCATGCGTGTGCATGTGCGCGTGCACACACACACACACACACTTCCTAGTGTAGGGCCAGGAGCGGGTGCTAACAGTTGGGTGACCTGTATTTCCAGTCTGAGGATCCCTCCCCACCTTCTGCCATTTACCACTAACCCCCTCTGTAGTTTCTCTCCAAAACTTTGAAATACTCAGAGGTGCCTGGGAGCCAAAGCATGTTTTTACCTTGACAAATACAGCAGAGAAGAGAGACAGCAGGGAAGTGAGAGATAAAGAGCTGGAGTACAGAGCCAGGCTGAGGATGCAGGGGGCAGGCTGCCAGGACGCAGAGCTAGGCCAGGGAAAGACACCATCCTCCACAGGTTAAAGCTGCTGAGGGACCTTTGAGTGTGCACATGGCCCAGCAAGTGTGGGGCAGCCCTGGCTTTGCCCTAAAGGAGGCTGAGAAGCAAGTTTGTACAACTTTCGGACTGGGGATGTGGCGGGGTCCTGGGGCCCTCAGTTGATACTGCCACTTCCCCTCCATACCCATCTCACTCCATGTGGCCAAACTGGCCACAAGCCCCGAGGTTCCCCGGCCTCCTGGGGAGAGACCAGGAGGGGCAGGATAAGGATAGAGAGACTTAGGGGCCCAGCCTGCATGGTGAGAATCCCTCTCAGACCTGTAGCTATCTCCCCTGCTCCGGCCCAACCTAGCACTCGCTCAGAACTTCACAGGCTCAGACTTCCCAATCCCTGGCCTCTCCACTCCTGGGGCCTTTCCCCAGGTGTCAGCAGCAATTTCCTGGCAGGCCTGGTGACAGGAGCCTGAGCCAGCCCAGGGGAAACCCAATGCCGTGGTGTCAGCAATGAGTGTCCTTCGGTGTCTGGGGAATGGGGCTGAGAATGTGCAGAGCTGAGCAGTTCGAGGGGGCAGGGAGGACTGCCACTACCCCCGCACCATGAACCACTGTTCCTTCCACACTTAGTGGAGATGACTGTGCCCACTCCTCTTGCACCCAAGGCCCTGGCAGAGACACCTCTTTCCTGCCTTATCACTGGAACAAGGCTGGGAAGAATCACCCACACCTGGGAGACAGTGCCTGGGTGGGCAGTGTCCTGCTCTGGTCAAGCTCATCCTTCTCTCCCTATAGTGATGTAAGAATGATGCTTTGGGGTGGAGTCAGAAGGGCCTCACCCCTTCCCCTCCCCATTCTAATCTAACACCAGCATTCAGGGAAAAGTCTTCATCTCAGGCTCCATTGATGGCCAGCAGTTCACATCTTCTGCCTTTGGTTTTGCCTAGTTGCTAGGTCTGTGCGGTACACCCACCTTCTCCTGGGGGAGGCCTGGGTCTCCTCTCTCCTCTCTATCCCCCTTAAAGTCAGCAGTTCGAAGAACTGGCCCTCCAGCATAGAGGCTGGTCACACTCATGTGTGATCTGCACCCTGTTTCCTTTCCCTTTACATCTGTGTGCTCTTTGTACCTGGGGCCGTGCTAAATACCAGACAGAATCTGTTTGTTGGGGAATCAGACTGGAAACCTCTGTCATAGAGTGAGAGAGAGGCTGCAATGAAGAAAATGCTGGCTTTAGGGCCAAGCATTCACCCTATGATATTGTGAGCTTGGGAGATTTGTCAATGGTACACATAACAGCATACCCCAAATGAGATATTTTGTCTAATTGCCTCTTAACAAGTTTGGATGCAGTAGTTACATTAAATACATAGATTCAAAATTTACATTTGGTATCCCTAATCTATTCAGTCTTTTCCTAGGTCATGCACATGGCCCCCACCCTTGGCGCAGCGCAGGGGCTAAGTCAAGGTTTGATTAACTGGATTGGACTGACTGACGGTGGGAGCGGGAAGATGAGATAACTCGTGGATGCAGGAGACACTCTGAGAAGTGAGACTGGTCTCAGGCAGGAGGCGCTTGGAGATGCATCCAGGGTCTTGGGACAGTGGGCAAGGGGCCATTGTTTGGCCTGGTCCTGGTTGATGTCAGGTTCTCTTTTCTCCTGGTTGACAGGCCCTTCGTTGTTGTTGCTATTAGAACTTGCAGGGGCTGGCCCAGTGTGTCCCCTGCTTCCCTTCGTCGGATGTCTTCTCTGCCTGGGGCATAGCTGTGTGCTCAGTGCTTGAGACTGGTCGGGTATCTGTTTTCCATGAGCTCAGCTGTGGAATGCTGCTGCTGGGATTCATCTCAGAGGTCACCTCATAGCCCTGTCTCCTCCTTTTGCAGAAAAGGAAACTGAGGCTAAACATAAAGTAATTTGCTCCGGCCTGTCCATTTGAGGCTCCAGATTCTAGAGCTCTCAGTCCCAGTCCCCGCTGACTCCAGGTGTGATGTTGCCAAGAATGTCCTCTTCTCCCAACCTCTTGCACCGCCAGGCCTTTACTCCATCAACCTGGTCCTGACATTTATTAAGTAAGTGTGTCATGAAGTACTCTGGACTGTGCCTTATGCTAGGTGAGAATGTCTTCAATTAATGTCATTGTGGAAGAATCACCTGAGCCCAGGAGGTTGAGGCTGCAGTGAGCTGTGATTGTGCCACTGCACTCCAGCCTAGATGATAAGAGCCTGTCTCAAAAAAAAAAAAAAAAGAAAGAAAGAAAGAGAAAAGAAAAGAAAGAGGAGGAATGATACCATTTAAAATTTTTAAACTAAAATGTTTAAAATGTAGCTGTACAGAGGATTCGTTAGTTATTTTTTGGCTTCATTTCAGACTGGTACAAGCATTATCATGGACCAAAACCCTTCTGTGAGCCTGAATTAGACTCGGACCTGTCCCAAGGAGCGCACACTCTGGTCTAAGGTGGGGACCCCACTGCTGCACAGTCCCCTCTGGGAAGGGGCTGCCTGGAGCACTGGAGTCAGGTTGGGGCAGAGTAGAGCCAACCCAGGCCCTTCTCCTGCTGCCCAGTAAAAGAATGGAAGGCTCTGGGAAGGGCTTCTAGGGGCTCTGGCCTCAGTTGTATGACATCATTGTTTCTATCCAGATCCTTCGACCTGCACACTAACCCAAGGCTGTTCAACCTTTGGGGCACTGGCCAAAATGGGCACTTGTACCAGCTTCTTTTCACACTGGCTGTGTGACCTTGGACCAGTCCCTGAATCTCTCTGGGCCCCTTTCCTTGGCTCACTGAGCTAATGTTAGGATAGTCACGAATGTAGCAAATGTACAGTGGTATGGCTCTGGGGGCTTTTTAAGAAGTGACTAAATGTCCCAATTCCAGAGCACTTAGCTTATGCCCCGCTGCTCTGTCTTACGGGTGAAGGGACCAAGGACTAGAGAGAAACAGCGACAGAGACCCACTGCTGGCAGCAGGTACAGAGTTGATGCTGGAGGCTGGGGTCCTGGCTCCCACTCAGAGCGCTCCTCCACACCCCACAGCCTCCAGGTCTTCATCCAGCTTGAGATCTGCCCAGGAATGTAGTTTTTCTGCCAGCCTCTTGCCCTATCAGGCCTTTGCTCCTTAAACCTGGCGTTGACACCTTCCGCTTTCCACTGAATTCTGCATGTTCGGCTTACTCAGCTCTGTCTTCTCAGGCGCCAGAACATCTAGGCACAGAGCTCGAGTTCCAGATGCCATTGCTTGGCTGCCACTGGGTGGTGGAGACCATTGCTGACCCTCCCTCACCTCCTTCCCATCCTCCCTCATTCCAAAGGCCAGGAGGTACCTCCTCCTCTGGAGAGTTACTCTCCATTGGTTCCTGCAGGCCCCTGGGGGCTCCCATGGCTTTCCAGTGTCACCTCCCCTCCCGCCTGACTCCAGGACAGGGATTGTGGGCAGCCCTGGCCCCTCTGACTCTCAGGAAAACCCGTGTCTTCCCTCCCTCCTCCCCATCCTTTTTATCCTCCCTCCACCATTGGCCCCAGGTCCTCTCCCCTAGCCTTATCTGCCCAGGATCTGACCTGCAGATGCACTCACTCACTGCTCTGCGTGCCTCTGACCCCAGGATGGCATCGCCGCCCAGCCTGCCTGCCCCGGGGCCAGCTCCGGCCTGTTCTCCTTTCCTCTAAAAGCCCCCATGTCTTGAAGCTGATTAAAACAAACACAGCTCATATTTTTGTTCTTAATCCAATTCTGTGCTGGGCTGGGGTCGGAGAGGGAGGATAGGATGACAGAGGCACATTCCTCACTATGCCAGGGGAGGGAGGCAGGGCCAGGTACCCACCAGGAAGTACCCAGAGCTGGAGAGGCCGTGGTCCAAGTGGGGTGCTGGTGGGCATTGGTGGACGGGCCCTTCCCTGGGCAGAACTCAGCTGCTGCTCCCCGGGAGTGTGAGGGGTGCAGCAGGGTCAGAATTTCTCCTGGGCTTTCCCAGAGAGGGGGGCAAGAGGCCCTCCCAGGAACAGCCAGTGGGCTGGGGTGGGGAGGGCTCCCAATAGAGGCCTTTATTCTCTCTTTTCTGGAAAGAAGACAGGATCCTCTTGTCTCAGCCGACCCCTTCCCGTTCTATCCCTCCCCAACACTTCGCCTTGGAGTTCCTCAGGACACACAGACCCAGATATGTGCCTTGGACCCCTTCATATCCCGTAGGCAGGGCTCACAGGCCTCTGAGTGTGGGGGAGAGTGTGCAGTGGTGCATACAGTCTGGAGGCTCAGCAAGTGACTGCGTTTCAGTCTTGTTCTACTACTTGCTAGTTGTGTGACCGTGGGCAAATTCTTTAATCTCTTTGCACCTCAGTTTCATCATCTGTAAAATGGGTGCGGTACTAGTACCTACCTCGTGGGATCATTGTGGAGAAGTATGGACCTGGACTGTGGACATGAAGAACAATAGCTGGCATCGTATTACAGGCTACATTAAACATGCTATCTAAAAATACAGTAACGGCATGAGCGTGCCTAATACTGTGCGTGGCACGTGTTGATTGGATCTTAAAACTGTGTGATTTCATTGCTAACTGAAACCTTAGCAGATGATTTTGTCTAGGAGGGGAGGGAAGAGCTAGTTAAAGCAAGTAAAAAGGAAAGGAAAAGGAGAAAAAAAAGAATGATTGGAGGAGAAGAGGAATGAGACTGAAGAATATGGAAAAGAAAGAGTGAAGAGGGGCAGGAAAAACTGCCAGGAAGGTGGGGCGCAGGCAGAGAGGAAGGGAAGGAGGAGAAGAAAGCAAGCTAGATAAGAGGAAGAAGCGGGGTGGGGCTGGTGGGAGAAAGATGGGAAGGGCCGGAAGAGAGAGGACGGCTGATGAGGGGCCTCAGTGACTGCCTTGGGAATCTGCAGGGCTAGGGTTTCTTCCCTCTCCACCAGAACATAAGATTTCTTCTTCCCTGTTCTCTGGAACAGCCTCACGCCCACCTCCCATCCACCACCCCTACCCCTGCCTTGCACTTACAGTCAAGATCCCTGAGAGAGGTTTTTGGATTAGTTAGGATCAGAGGACCAGGTGGGGAAAATCTCTCTTGGCCAGCAGATTTACAGTAGGTTCATAGAACGGCAAATCATACTCTTTCAGGGCTAAAAAAGATGCTGGCCTTCGTAGCTCACCTGCCTAGCCTCCTCCAGAAGGGCCTGTGTACCTCTCAGGACAGGGCCCTCACCACTCACTCAGAAGTGTTTATCGGGCCCCTTCCGAGGCTGAGCTACAGCTACTGTGGCTGCAGATCAGTCAAATGATAAATAACAATTTTGTGGGTATTTAATTGTTTTTTGCCCCACAAGAAGGACAGAGGGCAAATCAGAGAGGGACCTAGAGTATGCTGGGCCACAGTGGGTGTCTGAAGCGTCAGTCTGTCTAATTGGTCATCATTGCCTCCCAGGTTCCAGGGGTCTTTCGTCCTCCTTCCACACCCCATGGCCACTTGGCTTGGGCTGTGACAGTTCCCCACACCACAGCTAGAAACCAAGATGTGTCAGCAGGTCAGAGGAAGGGAGACTAGAGATGGCCCATAAAAATCTTGGGCTCCCTGTAAATGCAGAGAGGGTCTTTGAAAGCCCAAAGCACTTTTATATGCTAGTTAAAGGGCCTTCCTGTTGTGTCGCCAGGATTTATAGGGATGTGGGTTGGGGAATGGGGGAAGGTGAGGCCACGTGCAGTCGCTACCTACTGATACACTCCACTCCCTGGGCTTTTTGGAGCTGCTACTCTCTGGGTTCCAGAGGAGAAGGGAGGAAGGGGATGACTTAGCAACTTCTTGGCTGTCACACTCCATTTACCAAGCAGGGACTCTGAGGCTCCTCCTTGATGCTTTAAGATCCTGAACCAGCCCCCTGGGGCCACATTGATGACCAAGGCAGAAAACACATATTCCAGGCCAGCAGGGTCTCCAGCCAGGGAGAAGGAGGCGCCAAGACAGAGACAGAGCTGTCGAAGCAGAAGCCAGGGTAACAGTGTACATTCTAAGCATGCAGGACTAGGAAATCCATGGCAAGTCTTGCCCATCCCAAGGGATCACAGGGAGCGAGCAGGTGTCGATTCTGTGAGTTGGGGATGCCCATCCATCCACCTGCCTCCTCGTGACACCCTGTAGGAATGTGACGTTCATGAATTTAAACTTAAAAAGGCTGGCACGGTGGCTCACACCTGTAATCCCAGCACTTTGGGAGGCTGAGGCTGGTGGATCCCTGGTGCCCAGGAGTTGTAATAAGCTTGGACAACATAGTGAGGTCCTGTCTCTATTAAAAAAAAAAAAAAGAAGAAGAAAAAGCTTCACACAATCAATGTGTTCTTCCAGCCCACTCTCCCTCGTGGAGTTATGAGCTGCATATTTTACTTTTTCTCTGGGAAAGGAGGACCCTCCCTGTCCGGTGTCAGGGGAGGAAGCTGCCCCATCCTGCTCTTCCACAGCAGCCTACTGGGCCTGTCACAGTGTCACTTACAGACCGTGGGTTCCCCTTCTAGACTGAGCTCAGTGCCGGTGTTCCCTGCTGCCCCCAGAGCCAGGCCTGATGCTGGGGGCTTCCTGCACATGGCCCCCTTTCACCCTCCCTCTGCCCTGCCAGGGAGATGCTAGAGTTCAGGATGAGGAGAGCTGGCACCTGCCAACCTCTTCTTTATCAGCCCTCTTCAAGAAGCAGCACACACATTCTCTCCTTTAATCCTTCTGGCCTCCCTGCTGGGTCCCCAATTTATATGTGAGGAAATGGAAGCTCAAGGAAGTTGGGTAACTGGGGGAAGTTCTAACCAGGTAACGCCCGGCCCAGAGCTGTTTTCCTCTCCTCTTGTGTCATCTGAGCTGTAGGTCTCCTGATCTTCTCCTTCCAGGACACCAGAACATGGAGAAAATCCCTGCTCCCTGCGGATGTCAGAGATGCCCCAGCCTTTGCTGCTCAGACCCACATGTCTGTCTGTCGGTCCTGCTGCCCATGCCCTTGGTGGCTCTGGCTGCTCGTCCAGATTGTCTTCATCCTCATGGGGATCTCCCATTCCTCCTGGGAGCAGCAACCAGAAGTACACTCAGTTTCCTGGGTCTGGGGCTCCAGGGCTCTGTACCCAGGCGGGAGGACTTCTGCACTGACCTCACCATGACCTCCGTCTCCAGCCTGCTGGCCAGGGGTGCCCATGGCAGCCTCAGGCCTCTGACGTTCTTCCTTGATGCTGCAGTTTCCCTCTGCTCCTCTGTGACCCTATTGAGTTTCCCCAGGTCCGGCCAACCAAACACTGCCATATGGGGGAGAGTTACATTTCCTGTGTATGTGTCAAAATATCTGAGCGGATGTGAAATAGATCAGACATGTATAAAAATAAACTTTTATGGGGTGACTGACTACTCCCCTCCAGGGAGAACCAGCGATTCACTCTTCATCTGGGGCCCGGAATCTTGGCTGGGGCCTTGGGGACCACTCCCCATGCCTGGTTCCCCACGGCCATTCTGCTTTACTTCCTTGGGCTCAGGGCCAGCTCCTCTCCTGGAAAGCATTGTCCCCAGGGCTCTGCAGGCCTGGAAACCCCTCCCCAATGGGCCTGGAGTTAGCAAATCACCTCTTTGGGCCCCACTTTCTTGATGGGGGTGGTCGGGCCTGCTTTTTCAGCTTGCTGTTGTCTCTGACAATCCATGACTCTACAGCCTGTGAGTCCCCAGGCTCGGGTATGGCAGGACCATCCAGTCACCTATTCTGGTTTTTCAGGAAGCAACATCCCCAGCCTTATATCAGAAATTAGGAGAGTCATTCTCAATCCTCTGAACTCAGATGTCACGCCTTGCAGAGAAGTAGGGGAGGGGTGAGGTGTCAGTGGAGCTTGAGAGGGTGCACTATGGTTTTGGATAGCTCCAGAGATTCCTGCCTTGACCGCTAACTGAGATCCTGAAGTGGCTTGGACAGAAGACCCTATCTGTTAACCCGTGTGATTCCTGCCACATCCCATTCTAGCGCCATTGGTTCCTGTCTCATAAAGAATACAGTCTGGCTGTGACATCTACCTTTGCCCAGCCAAGGGGCTGGAGGGGCCCAGTGCTAGAAACCCAATGCCTGGCATACAAGCTTAGTCAGTACCCAGAGGCTGGGTGCTCATTTCTGTTTTCCTGCGGCTGCATCCTGGTTGGAGGGCTCTTCCTTCTTCCTGACTGGGCTACCCACAGGCAGGGAGGGAGCCCAGGGCCACCCCACATGACTCTCCCACCCTGCTTCCTGGCCTCCAGGACATCACTGCAGATACACCACTCCCAATAGAGATTGGCATTGATGGGCAGCTGCCATCCTGCCAGGAAGCTGGTGCCCAAAGTTTGGGCTGTGGGACTGGCCCTCAGCCTCAATTCAGCCATGCCCTCCCATCACCTGAGCTCTGCTCAGTTCCTCTCACTCCTCCTTTGAGTACCTTGTGTCCAGGTCAATTGCAAATGCCAGAGATGGTTTCAGGCCAGCAGTTATTGAACCTGGGATCCAGGCTTCTGCTGGGTGGGAGACAAAGGGAGGCAGTTCTTTGGAGAGGCTAAAGGAGAGGCAGGGCTGACAGCTGTTTCCCTGGTCTTGCTCTAGTTTTCTCCAGGGCAAAGATCCCACGTGCCATTCTTGCCAGCCCCTGCCACCCTCAGTTCTGTTGCCAGATGCTCTATACTCCCCACTTTGCCATGAGCCCTGTCCCTTCCAAGACACTTACCTCTTAATCAGGTCCCTGTTAGTGAAAGTAATGGGATGATTTATCTACGGGTCCTGGGAGCATTTATTACGGAATATACTTAATATACAAAAGGTTGTCAGTCCAGTGTGATACTTGAGGGCAGAAGCTCATATTGGTGACCCCTGGGGTGGCCATCAGCTAGGAGGATTTCAGGCTGCTGGTGCAGCAGCTAGTCACTTGGGTTTTGATACCAGGAATGACTCCATTGAAGTAGTTCCAATGGTCTAATATGGAGCTTGAGACGGCCCCTGATCAGGCCAGGTTTTTCCATACAGTCTGTGCCGCTCCTAGGATCATCCAGTCGGCTGTTGGCTGGATTTACATTTTCTCCCTCTCGCTTTTGGCTCCAGCTTCTTCTGATGCCTGGCTGCAAGTGGTTAGAGCTACCAGCTAGAATAGCAGGAAAACAAAATAATAGGCCAACCCTAATTGTAACCCTAACCCAACATCTCACCTGCCAAGTGGCCTTCCTTGGGGTTAATCAAGCCTAAGTCAAATCCAAGTTTACTAGCCCCCTTGTTCAGCTGTAATTCAGTCTCCCTTCCCCTTGCCTGTCTCACAGGCTCCCCCAAGCCCAGCGTCACTGTCTGTTCCCAGCTTTCTCATTCTTTTTCCCTTGGTCCTTCGCTTTGGTTCCCGCTTCCTCTGGGCAGAGGTCATGCAGCTTGTTACATGCCATCTTCCTTGGCAGGAGCCTGCTTTCCTCAACTGACAGAAGGGATCTTGTTGGCAAGAATCTTACCCAAGGACTGGCCTTAGCACCCTAAGGCCAAGAGTCAGGCTGAAAGGCTAGCACAAGCCGCCCTGATGAAAGACCAGCTTTTGTATCTCGCCAGGGGCATCAAGGGCTCTCTGGTCCTGGGCAATCAAAGTGGCAGCATCTTTAGATTAGGCACAGGCTTCTCCACCCAGACTCGGCTGTAGATGGCAAGACCAGCAAGAGCAGGTGTTCAGGGCAGGGCTTCGTGGGCCTTGGTCCTTGCTTTTAATATATCATGTTTGATTTTTACCGCATGGTGGAGGATTCCTGACACTCTGGTTGATGACACAGATCTTCAAGGAAGCAGTCACCCCTAGAGGAAGGGGAACATTGATCAAAGCCATTCCTAGGTGGGGGGTGCCTGCCAAGTCCAGGCCCTCAGCTGGACCTGCGTAGAACGTCCAGAATATAGCCACCATTCTGCCTGGCCCAGGAGGCCCTCTGCTTCTCCATCTAATCTGACCTAGATGGGAATAAATCCTTTTTTCTTTATTCTTCCAACCAAGATAAAATTGTAGATTTTTCAGGAAGCACTTTAAGAAGACCCAAAAGGGGAAAAAGTACTCAAGAACCAGAGGGAGGCCAGGAACAGTGGCTCATGCCTATAATCCCAGCACTTTGGGAAGCTGAGGCAAGATAATGAAATGGTGGCAATCCTCCTGCCTCAGCCTCCTGAGTAGCTAGGACCATAGACGCACACTGCCATGCCCTGCTAATTTGGTGTTTTTTATACAGATGGGGTTTTGCCTTGTTGCCCAGGCTGATCTTGAACTCCTGGGTTCAAGCAATCTGCCTCTTGGCCTCCCAAAGTTCTGGGATTAGAGGTATGTTTAAATGGATGGCACAGTCCCACAGTTACAGGTTGAAGCAGATTACTTTTTGTCAGCTGAAATCACACAGCCCAGAGTGCAGACGGGCACAGGAGATGCTCCTATGTTGATCATGATGGAAGCACCCCTAACTGAGATAATGGGCCACGAGCCACACCATGCACACTGTCTCCTCTAGGGCACACCAGAGAAGGCACTGAGGGAGGGAGAAACTCACTCTTGGCAGCATAGCACTGGCTGGGGTCCTGGTGTTCCGAGAGTCCCAGTGGAGCTCAGAGACAGTGTGGGAAAGCAAGCCCATTGCTGATCCCAGCTTAGGTGGGCAGGGGGATGGCTGGTGGTCTGCAGGAGGAGGGGGCTGGTCTCCACATGCGGTGTCGTGCCCAGGCTTCAGGCCCACTTGGAGGGTGTCAGCCACTGGAGCTGGCCAGTGAGGTCACCAGTGACATCTAGTGGTCACGGTAGGCTGCAGCCTGGTGAGGTTTTCCAGCTGGTGTGAGTTCCTTGTGGGCTATGGGGCCAGGTTTCTCAGCTGCTCCCAGCCAGTGCCTGAGTTCTCCAGGGCTCCAGGACACCAGCGCAGGGCAGGACTTAGGTTGTCTGGTGTGAGGACCGAGGCCTCTCAGATGTTGGACTACCCACTGTCAGCTAGAGAGGGTTGGGACTGTAACTGATGACCCCTGGGCTCCTGGGGCCCCTGAGCTCTGCTGCCCTCCTCCTGCTCCAGCTCCTTGGCCCTGCAGGCCCCAGGCTCAGGTTCACCTGGGCCTCAGCTCCCTGAGACCCAGGGAGGGAGGAGGCTTTAGGGCCCTCATGGGAGCAGCCATGGACCCATTTTGGTGCAGCTGCTGAGATAGCCAATGCCAGCCAGTGGATGAGGGACAGGGAGTGGGCCACACCTACTGAGCACCTACTGTGTACCAGGCACTGTGGAGGGCAGCCTGGGTCAGGGGCCATCTACAAAGCTGGCTGTCCTGTCCAGTGCTAGGCCTGACAGGGCACAGAGCAGCCCCGACAGACCTCTCCCTCAAAGGGGCGAGGGGTTCCTCATGACAGTGACAGGAGGTGGCGCAGGCTGAGTGGGGTCTCCAGCAGCACAGTGGTGGGCCCAGGGCAGCCCTTGCCGCAGGGCAGTGTCCAGGGACCTGCCAGTCTTCACCTCACCATTTCAGGTGCCGGCACATCTTGGGCACTGGAGACACACTGTTGAGTGATGCGGGTGCATGGGCTGGAGGCAGCCGGGTGTGCTGGGGACCACAGCTTTGTGCTCTCAGCTTCCCAGATTCCACTCCCTCTGCCCAAGTTTCCCACGAACCATTTGCAGACTGTAAGGAGAGGGGGCAGAAGGGCCGTGCTCTTAGAAGGGAGGCCTGAAGCTCTGGCAACTGCGCTTGGTTTGCATCAACTGTCCCTTCCTGCTCCTGCTCCTCCCCACCGCCCTCACCCTGGTTCTTGTCTTCCTTCTTCCCTGGCACTGCTCCCCTGCACTTTTTATCCCACTCCCTTTTCCTTGTGTCCCTTCTGCTGTCCTCCCCTTCCCAAGCAGCTCCTGCGCTCAGCTTGCTTGTTCTCTCTTCCCTCTCCATTTCTGTCTTTCTTTTGCCCTCCTTCTCTGTCTCCCCAGGTTCTGCCCCATCCCAAGAACCTTCCTTGGAAGGGTAGCCTGACATCATTGAAGTGCAATAACTTGATCATCTGCTGGGGAGTGAGGTGGGCAGAGGCCATGGCCTATCTTCCATATGAGCCTTTCCTGTGGCCCCTGGGAGTGGTTGTAAGCTTCCCACCACCTGGAGCCCCCGTCAGCAGCCAGCAATGGCCTCTGCCTGCTGACCTGTGCAAGCAGTGGGGCCCACCCTGGCCTGTGGGGATTCACTCTTTGGGCATAGTTCTAGGCACAGTGAGATCTTCCTTCACTGTTGAGGGGTGACAGTAAGAGCTGCCATTTACATTTATAAATTAAATCTATACATCTGGATGTCTTCATAGGTTGGAAGCTGTGTTAGGTCCTGGGGACATGGCCTTCCTATTTTGGCCCTCACAGCAACCCTGCAAGGGACCCTGGGCAGTGATCACACTCCCGTTAGACAAAGGAGGAAAATGGGACTCAAGGAACGGGATTGCTCAGGGCAGGTCCCAGGCCAGCAGCTGGACATATGGCTTTTATCCTGAGGAGTTGAGGAGTTCACACCCTCAGCATACAATGTCCAGTCAGTCTGCTCAGAGGATTGCAAAGGGCTTCTGAGGAACCCGGATGTTCACAGACCTGTTCCAAAGCACCCTCCCACGCCCAGCCATCTTCCCAGCCAGACATCGTGCTTGTTTCCCAGCGACACAAATTGCATTTGCAGTTGTTTTCAAGAGGGGTCCAAGCCTACTACTATCCAGCACTCTCTGCCACATTGATTATTTCCCCAAGTCACCAGACCTACTCATTCCCAGTAATCTTCCCCCTAATTATGGCAATCATTGTCTGATTGCATGCTCCGATTATACAATTACATTTTCTCATGCTAATTGCATAATTAACACAAGCAATTACATGAGAAAACATACAATTTCCAGGCTCCAAATGTGATTTGAGGGTCCAGTAAGGTGCCCCCACTGTCCCTCCTGGGAAAGGCATTGGGGGCTCCTGGGCAGAGATACAGGGGCTGGGTAGTGACCATCTCTCTCAGCTTCTCTGGGCAGCGCTAATTCTTAAGCTTCTGTCTTCATGGCCCAACTGGGACTCTCTAGAATAGGTAGCCTGATTTAGAAAGTGTGACCCAGCAGATATGACTCTCTAAGCCCCAGTCACAAGGACACCTGCCTGCACATAGCTACTGGTCTTGGAGAAACAAAGTCTGAGCTGAGGTGCTCATGTGCTTCTGGAAGCCCAGGCCCAGTGTGTCTTCTGCAGTGGCTTACAGTGTCCGGGGCAGGGTCCGCCTGGGTGGATGGGTCTGAGGAGGAGCTGCTGGAGGAAGGCAGTTGATTTTCATCTTTCTGCTCTGCTCAGAGCATCTCCCACAGTGTGGCCCCAATCCTGTCCATCTGATGGTTTATCCACCACAGAGTCCTCCCCTCCAGAGGCTGGGCGTGCCCACATGGCCAAGGAGAAACCTCATCTATCTCCCTGATCCCTCTGCAGAGAGGCCCTGCAAGCAGAGTCCGCAGGTCTCCCCACATTGTATGTACAGGCACATTTACAAATTCTATCTTATTTCACATGCACCAGGGGAGCTGGCTATTTAAAGAAATGTTATAGAAGATCCTTTGGTAAAGACTGGCCTCACTTTCTGATTGATTTTTATGTAATTTTGTATTTTCATCTCTCTAGGGCAGGAGGCGGGGGAGAGAGAGAGGCTGCAGCTGGGTTTATATCATTACACAGCCTGCCGCACTGGACCCGCCCTGCATGCCCCTAGATGGCTCAGTGTGTCTCCGTTTTATCTTCTTCATTTGACAAGCAGGTATTCAAGGCCTTCTGTGTACCAGGCCCATGTTGGAAGTGTGGTACACAAAGGCAGAGAAGACCTAGTCCCTGTCTCTGAGAGCTAATGAGGGAGACACAGATGCGTGCTCCATGCATCCACATAAGTATGTTCAAGGGGAGTAATGGTTGCATGGAGGCAGGTGGGATTATCTCTTCCCCCGGCTGGGGAGAGCAGGGAAGCCTTCGTGAAGGAGGTGATTTCACCTCAGGAGATTTTCAACCTGAGGTTTTTTTTTTTCCTTTTTCCTTTTTCCTTTTTTTAAAGAGACAAGATCTTCTTATGTTATCCAGGCTGGTCTTGGACTCCTGAGCTCAAGCTCTGTTCCTGCCTTGGTTTCTCAAGTAGCTTGGACTATAGGGGTGCACTAAACCTGAGTTTTGAAAGATGCTTTGGAAGAGTTCAAATGGGACAAGCAAGTAGAGGAAATGCAGCTTGTGTGGCCACAGTGGAGGATGCCAAGTGGGAGGACATGAACTATGGGTTGGAGGGAGTTGACAGCCTGAACCAATGGGTGGTGGGGATGTGGAGGAGGAGGAGTGGGTTTCAGAGGCATTTTCAGAGAAGAAGGGAATAAGAAGGGGGCTCAGTGCGGGAAAGGAGAGAAGGAAGGAAGAGAGGAAGAGACAGAAGGTCAGGGAATTCCTGACTTGTGAGCTCTAGTTTCCCTATGGACTAGAATATGGGTCACCCAGCAAGAGTGAACATGGGACTGGCATGGGAGGTAAGGGCCAGCTGAGTTTGTGGCATCCATGGGTATTTTCATCAGCTGCCCTTGGCTTCCAGGTTCAGAAGACGAGGCAGAGCTTGCAGCCACCTTGAGGGGGAGATTGGGGCTGGGTGCTGTGGGAGGGCAGGTCAGGAAAGTCTGAGGGTGTAGACAACAGCATCGTGCCACTGTAGCTTCCAGGCAGGTGGAAAAGGAGAGGAGGTTAGGTGGGAGGGAGGGAGAGGGTGAGTGAGAAGAAGGTCACAGTCAAGCACAGAGCTGGTGAGAGCTGAGGGGATCCCTGACAAAATCAGCCCACTGACTGTGAGACGTTAACCAGGTCTTCTCCAAGGTTGCTAAATTCTAAAATGAGACAATACCTTCCTCCCAGGCTTAAATGTGACAACATATATAAAGGCCTTGACCCCAAAGGCCTTCAGCAATGTGTTACACTGAAAACTGTCAAATGAACAGAAGTTGCAGACCCAGAGGAGGCTCAGTCAGTGTCCTTTTTCATACTCACCTTTGAGCTGGGGGTGCCTGCTCAGGGCCTGGCCCACCGAAGGCACTGAGCAGAGGTTTAGGAGGCGACATGAGGTAACGGTGAAGACACGAGGGATGCTGCCTGCTTGCTGTAGGATCAGCCGAGCCTCACTTTCTCCTTGGCAGATGGAGATCGTGGCAGTCCCTGCTTCGTAGGTTGAAAGGATTCAATGAGGCAGGTGTGAGACGCAGATGCTATTGGCCATCCTGCCCTATCCCCTCAGCACCTCACGTTCCTGAAGGCCCGATGGCTTCCCACTTTTCTCTGGTCACAGGTGCATGCTGAGCACACCTGTGGACCAGAAGTGACAAAGAGGTAGAACTTCCACTAGCCAAAGACAGAAGTCAGAGCATAAAGACATTGTTTGACTGGGTGCGGTGGCTCATGCCTGTAATCTTAGCACTTTGAGAAGCCAAGGCAGGCAGATTGCTTGAGTCCAGGAGTTAGAGACCAGCCTGGGCAACACGGAGAAACCTCATCTCTACTAAAAATACAAAAATTTGCTGGGCATGGTGGCATGCATCTGTAGTCCCAGCTACTCAGGAGGCTGAGACAGGAGAATTACTTGAACCCAGGAAATGGAAGTTGCAGTGAACCAAGATCGTGCCACTGCACTCCAGCCTGGGTGACAGAGTGAGACCCTGTCAAAAAAAAAAAAAGAAAAAGAAAAAGAAAAAAAGACCCAGCTTCTTTGCTTTGCAGGTAATGCAAGTCAGGTGTGTTCCATGCAGCCTCCCAGGCTCCCCAGCAGAGTAAAATACCAGTTTCCCACAAAGGCAACCTGCTCATGAATGCACGTTTTGATTTCCCTCCCTTCCTCATCTCACTTCCTCACTCCCCTCCTGGCGCTTCCTGGGATCACCTCCTAATTGAGTATCCGTGCTCAAATTCCTGTCTCAGGGTCCTGCTGGAATCCAATCCAAGAGAGCTTATAAAGTGCCTGACAGAAAGAGGACACTTGATAAATGCTAGCCCGCTCACTAATGTGAAAGCATCACGGAGGCAGAAGACATCATTTGGATATGGCTGTCTCCCCAGGTCCAGATTCTGGCAGAGAGGGCACCTAATACATATGTGTTGAATAAATCAATAGACATGCTCCTCCCGCCACCCTGTCCTTCCCAGCCCTCCCTTTCCCTAGTCGAACTCTCCTTTCTCCCAGTCCCACATTTTCTCTCTTGCTGCTCTTTTTGTTCTCTCCTGGAGGAAGGATGCTCTGGGCCCAAATATCCCTCTGCTGTCCCTAAAGTTCCACTCTGGAAAGGAGCCCTCCTGCAGAATTGTGACATCACTGTGCGCTAGCCAATGGCTGTCTGCCTAAGCTGGGTCCCTGGTCTCCTGGGACCACTAGCCCTCTGTTGACAGGGAGAAGCCAATATCTCCTGCAAGGACCCCTTAATCTTCAGGGCAGCTCCCAGAGCATGGACCCCTCCTGATTCCATGGTTAGCCTGATGCTCCTCACAGTCAATCTGCTCCTGGGCCAGAGATGCAGTCTGAAGGTGTCAGGGCAAGAGAGTGTAGCCACGCTGAAGAAACTGGTGTCCAAGCGGCTGCAGGTGCCTGAGGAGCAGCAGCACCTGCTTTTCCACGGCCAGCTCCTGGAGGATGACAAGTGCCTCTCGGACTACTGCATCAGGCCCAGTGCCTCTGTCAATGTCATCATGAGGTCCGTGGAGAAGATGGCGCTAAAGGAGGCCCACCAGGCTCAGGCTCAGCCCCTGTGGCACCAGCTGGGACTGGTCCTAACTAAACACTTTGAACCACAGGACGCCAAGGCCGTGCTGCAGCTGCTGAGGCAGGAGCACGAGGAGCGCCTGCAGAAGATAAGCCTGGAGGACCTGGAGCAGCTGGCCCAGTACCTCCTGGCAGAGGAGCAGCATGTGAAGCCAGCTGGAGAGAGGGAGCTCGAGGCCCAGGGACAGCCTCAGAGCTCCTGCAACGTGGAGGAGGAGGAGGAGGAGGAGGAGGAGGAGGAGGAGGAGGAGGAGGAGGCGGCGGCGGCGGCGGCTGCGGCTGCGGCTGATCAGTAAACAGGCAGTCCTACCCATTTGCATGCTAAAATTCTCCTGGCCTCATCCTTCTGCATTCCCTGGTGACTTTTCCTACTACTTCCTGCTGATGTGGATGCATCCACACCCCTTTTCGAACCTTCAAAGCAGCTGAAGGGTTTTTGGATTCCTGTCCCCTCTTAGGCCTGGGGTCCTCCCTCTGAAATGCGGAGTGACCCAACCCTCTTCACCATCCTTCCCCTAGAAGGGTTCTGATAACCAGAGGGCAGCCCCAGAGGCTGCAGTCCCCTCCTGTGCTGGCAGCTTTGCCCATGCACACCCAGCAGCTCCCCAGGCTGCCAGCGGCCCTGGCCAGGGGTCACCATGGCTCTAGGCAGACCCTCTTTCTCCTTTGGAACAGAAAGACAGTGTGAGTTCATTTTCCTCCATCCTCAGACCATGATGCCCTAGGCTCCCCAACAGCCAAGAGGAGAGGGATGTCAGGTAGCTGCCCCTTGCTTTCTGGGTGAGGCTGTCCCTGCTGTTTGCCTTCTTGTGCTTCCAGCTTAAGGGACAGGCCCAGCAGAAGTGGGAGTGGGAGGAAAGCATCTACTGTGTGCCAGGCCTGGGGTCCTGAGGGAAACAGATACAGACCAAGAATAGCAGTAAACTGAGCCTCAGGCAGAAAGACTTCAGCAAAGTCGCACACTCCCTGTGGCCAGCGTGAACAGAGCCATGCCCCACCCTCCCAGACTGAGGAGTCCGTAGGTGTCACAGCTCCCATTACCTGCCCAGCACTGCCCTAGGCTCCCCAGAAGGAAAAATGGTCTCTGTCAGTCAGGATTCTTCCCCTCACCGATCACACAGCCTAGACTCAGAGAACCAGTTTACATGTGAAGAGTAGAGCAGCGACACAAAACTGGAGTCCAGTCTGTGTGACTGAATGCCCAGGGGCTTCACAGGGTCCTGTGCTCAGCGCAGAAGGGCCAGCCCCTTGCAGACTACAAGAAAAGCCAGGCCCTTTACTCTGCTCCTGGAGTGAGAGAGTAGCCTTTGCCAAGGCTGCAGAGTCCCCACACTCTGCGTGTGGGTGGGAGGGAGTGGGGAGCTGGCTGAGAGCCGTGATCCTCCCTTCACTTCTGAAGCCCCTGAAATGCTGTTATGCAGAAGTTTGAGTCCTGAGTGATGGGGATGGAGGGAGGGGGTGAAGGAGAATGTTTTGAACGGAACAGGCAGGGCCTGCCTCCCTAGAAAGCATTCTGTCCCTGGCCTGCGGGCCTCCTGGTCCTCTCTTCCTGTCCAAGTCCAGCTGTGTGGGTAACATGCCTTTCCTGTCTGCTGCTCAGGCTTCCCACCTGTTACATGGGCATCCTTATAATAGATCTACTTACCCCAGGAGTGTCTGTGAGGGTTAGAGGCAAAGACTGTTTAACTGGGAGGGGCGTCTTCTAGCGGTGGGCTCAGCAGCAGAGGAAAGCATTCTGTCTGTGGGAGCCTGCTTGGGAGCGCGCATTCCCTCACCTCCCAGAATAGGACAATCTCGTTCAGCTTATGACCCAGCTCCTTTCCTGATGCCCCACCCTTGCCCCAGCCAAGAGAGGAAACCAGGGGCTCTGAGGAGACAAATGACCTCTTTCTGGGGCACCAAGGACCCAGCACACACTGGCTGCAGCCAGCACTCCCAGGCTGGGGTTTAGGGGCCCAAGCCTGCTCCCTGGTTCCTGTCCTGGTCCTCCTCCTGGGCCCTGCACATCCTCGGTAGGGTAGCCCTCCTGACAGTTCTGAGAGTGTTTTTGTGCTGGGGCTGTGCCATTTGCCAAGGGAGATGAGCCTATTATCTTTACATTAGCGGAACTAATCGCCCATTTCCCAGGAAATCCGTGAGCGATAAAAATAAGTGGGCTGTTTTATTCCTTTTGCTGAGAGAAGCTGGCATGAAGGACAGGGGAAGCCTTTGCTTTCTCTCTAGTTAGTGGGAGTGTCAGGGCTGGCTGAGAGCAGGCCAGGGGAGGCAGCCACCTCTACTGTGTCTGTCCTCAGCGCTACAGGGGAGATGCCTCCAATCCCAAACTGGGAAGAAGGAAAGTTGGTCTGCTCTTCCATGCACCCCCCTCCCACTGCCGACCTCCCCCTTCCCAAGGGCTCTCCTACCCGTGTCCCTCTCCTCAAAAGCTGAGCACAGGAGAGGACGCATTATCAGAGAACTTAGCAAGAACTTGCATCTGTCTGTCACCACTCCCAGGAATACTCTTACTCAGTGCTGTTTCTCACTGTGGGGCAACAGGCGTTGTCCCCTAAAGGAGGTTGTTATAGTTTTCAGAGAACAGAAGGTGGGGGTGTATCGAGAGGCTAGGGGCAGGATCAACCCCTAATACTTCAGCAATGGGTTTGGGTCCCATCTGTGTTGAGAACCCTCGCTCTAGGGCTGCCTGCCATGGGACCCCTCACTGTGCCAAGTTTTGCCCTATATCAAACTGAAGCCTGTACTAGTGCCCCTGCTGAGGGTTCCCTATTTCTCTGCTTCACTAACTGGGGGAAGGCACTCTTTCTAAACTTCAGCCTTTCCCTTAACTCCCTACACCACCTTCCCCTACCACAAAAGGACATATGTGTCCCTACAGGTAACAACTTTGCTCATGTCGGGGGCATTCAGGACAGCCACCACAGCCAGTAGCCAGCTTTGTGTTTCTAGCCACAGAGAAATCTGGCTCCTCATCTCAGCTCCTTCCCGGGTCACCTGCAAGGCAGCATCCCTCAGTCCACCGGCCCAATGCAAAACAGTCTTTCTGATGGAAATAGGCAGAGCGTCCTGGTCCATGTGCTGCTTAGTCAGTCCTTTGCTCTTTAATCAATAAACACATATGGGCCTCTGTCTCAGTCTGTTTGTGTTGCTATAACAAAATACCTTAGACTGGGTAATTTGCAAACAGAAATTTATTGTTCACAGTTCTGAAGGCTGGGGTTTCCAGTAGGAGGGTGCCGGCAGATGTGGTGTCTGGTGAGGACCTGTTCCTTGTTGACAACGCCTGCTGTGTGTCCTCACATTGCAGAAGGACAAACATGCTCCTTTCAATCTTTTTTTTTTTTTTGACAGGGTCTTGCTCTGTCTCCCAGGCTGGCGGGCAGTAGCAGGAGCTCAGCTCACTGCAGCCTTAACTTCCCAGGCTCCCACCTCAGCCTCCTGAGTAGCTGGGACTACAGGTGCACGCCACCACACCCAGCTAATTTTTGTATTTTTTGTATAGATGGGGTTTCACCATGTTGCCCAGGCTGGTCTCGAACTCCTGGGCTCAAGTGATCCACCCACCTTGGCCTCCCAAAGTGCTGGGATTACAGGTGCCAGCCACCACACCTGGCCTCAATCTCCTTTACAAAGGCACTAATCCCATTCATGAGGATGAGCCCTTGTGATTTAATCACTTCCCCAAAGTTCCTACCTCTTAATACTATGACATTGGTGATTACGTTTCAACATGTGAATTTTGGGAGACACCATTCAGACCACGGCATCCTACCACGTGTCAGGTTTTGTGCTGAGATTTAGGCCAGTAGACAAGGAGTCCTGTCTCCAGGACAGACAGTAGTGCGCCCCCTGCTGTCTCTTGCAGCATGGTGCAGCAGAGGGGCTTGGGAAACTCCTGACGTCCTGTCTTGGTCTACGATTAGGATGCGGTGATGTGTTTGTAGGTAGCTGTGGTGCTTTTTATCACCAGCCTTGAAAGATAGGGCAGGCAGTGATGTGTCAGGATGAAGTCTTGCAGATGTGGAAGAAGCTTACAATGTTCCAGGGCTCCAGAAACTCCAGATGCCTGATTTTAGAAGCAAATCTAGTCCTCTCCTCTCCTTCCACTCTGACTTGCTCCCCTCCATCAGCCTTTGTTCAGGATTAAGTGAGATTTTAGTTATCATATAAAGCTTCCAACCATGTTAAACTGGGGAAGAGAGGCATGGGCAGAAGGAAGTGGAGGGCAAGGCTGCGCC
The DNA here is from genome assembly GCF_049354715.1 of Callithrix jacchus. Lineage (NCBI taxonomy): Eukaryota > Metazoa > Chordata > Mammalia > Primates > Cebidae > Callithrix > Callithrix jacchus. The sequence goes on from NC_133508.1 coordinate 147,969,659, forward strand.
TCCCCAGGAAAACAGCAGCCTCCCGTTGAGGTGCCTGAGGGAAGACATGGTAACGTTGTGTTGAGATCTGCAGACAGGATGGGCGGGCTCTGGGCATCTTCCTTTTGTGCTGGGAGAGGTGCTGTTATAGTGGGCAAGGACCAGGGGTAGAATATCAGCTTCTATTTTTTTTTTTTTTTTGAGATAGGGTCTTTCTCTGTTGCCCAGGCTGGAGTGCAGTGGTGCAATCATAGCTTGAACTCTCAGGCTCAAGCAATTCTCTCACCTCAGCATCCTGAGTAGCTGGGATTACAGGTGTGTGCTACCATGCCCAGATAATTTGTTTATTTTTCTTTTGTAGAGATGGTCTTGCTATGCTGACCAGGCCGATTTCAAACCCCTGGCCTCAAGCAATCCTCCTGTCTTGACCTTCCAAAGTGTATCTCACAACCCAAAGTTGTGAGATACAGGTGTGAGCCACTGCACCCCGTTCGGTTTCTATTTCTATGTCTGGGGCTTAGCTTGAACCCAATTTTGCTTTTGCTAGATGAAAAATATCGACACCATACTAAATAATAAATGCAATAAGCTCTCTTGGATGCAGTTCTGAAACTGTTGAATTCTTCATACTTTGGGCGGGCCCTGTTGGTGAGAGAATCACTGCAAATGGAAGTCCAGAGGTCCTGAGTCTAGGTCTTCACATCAAGACTAATTTGACAAAAGCACCGGCCATGGAATGGAATGATCAGGCGGTCCCCTGAACAGGTACACTCTGTCAGCCAGAGAGCCCAGTGTGGGAAGCCCTGCACTGAACACCACCACTGTCACCAGTCTTGGCTCTACCATTTGCCTTGAGCCTTGGACAAGTCACTTCATATCACTGGACCAGAGACTTTCTCATTTGCAAGATGGAAGAAGGGACTGGACTTGACCTCTAAAGTGCCTTCTGACACTAAGGTTCTGTAAGTCAGAACCTGATGCCCCAGGCTGGGGTAAAGCAACAGGAGCTGGCCCTCACGGGGGCACTGTGTATTTATTTTTGTACAAAAATAAATACATTTTTGTAATGAAATATGAAGCTCAAAAATCACACAAAACAACATTATAGATATCATTTAGGGACACATGCCTCAGAAAATATTAATAAATGTTTGGTAGGAAGGAAAATACAATCAAGGAAACTTTCACAAGGGCTTCAGTTGTAAAGTTTATTGTGTCAAGTGGTGGGCACATGGGTATTAGTTTTCAATTACTGTACAACAAACTACAGTCAGCCCTTAGTATACACAGGGGATTGGTTCCAGAACCACCCCGCCACCACATTATACCAAAATCCACACATATTCAGTGAGCCCTGAGGAACTCGGGTGTCCATTAAGCCAGCCCTCTGTATACATGGGTTTTGCATTTTGTGAATATCGTATTCTTAATTTGCACTTGGTTGAAAAAAAATCCATGTCTAAGCAGATCTACTGAGTTCAAACCCATGTTGTTCAAGGGTCAACTGCACTGCAAATCTAGCAGTTTCAAACCACACGCATTATCGCACAGTTCGTCGCCGTGTCTTAGCTGAGTCCTCTACTTAGGATCTTAGGCTGCTGCCGTGAAGAGGAGGACTGGGTTGTGTCCTCCTCTGGAGGCTTGGCAGGGGTGGAATTGGCTTCCAAATTCCTGTGGTTGGCAGAATTGATTTTCTTGCAGTTGTGGGACGGAGGGCCTGGACGTCTTGCTGGATGTTGGTGGGAGGCACCCAGAGTTCCTCGAGGCCGCCTGCCCTAACGAGCCTGCAAGGAGAATCTCTAGAGTTAGCTGGTAAGGCCAAGTCACCTACAATGTAATGTAGCCATGGGAGTGACACCGCATCATGTTTGCCACGTCTGCTAGTTAGAAGTGAGTCACAGGCCTTGCTCACATTCAGAGGGAGGGGATTATACAAAGGCTTGGACGCCAGGAAGTGGAGATCATGGGGCCCTCCTTATATTCTGTCCACTGCAGTAGCTGTTGATTATGTCATTATGTAATTGTGTATGTGCAAAACCATGAATCATAAATCCATTAAAGTGGTCTGCGGCCCAGGAGCTGCGGGAGGATAGTATAGATGAAGAGGGACTGCTGTCCGATGTGGCTCAGGTAGACTTCAAGGTTGCATCTGAGCTGGTGACAACCAAGTGACTTTTCCTGACACCCAGGGGCCCACATTTACACCTGGGCAGTTGTTACTTGGCTCAGCACGCCCAGCCTATGACCTTGCTGGATGCCTCATGACACCCAGAGGCATATGGACACACCCAAGGCACATATCCACAAGCACACAGAGAACCCCTCCCAACACCTCAGACCTGAAGCGTGGGGTCTACTGTGGCAGAGCTGGGTTTGCCACAGTGAGCTTTAGGTTTGGCGGCACCTACGGCGTCAGTAGTCCAGACCTTGCCTTTTGGGTTTTAGGATATTAGAGCCCCACCGACCCAGCCTAGCCCAGGCAGCCCAGCCAGAAGATCTCGGTGCAAATTCAAGGACAGAAAAGGATGACTTTACAGAGCCAAGTTCAGGATCTGCTAGGGCTGCAGGAAGAGGTCGCCTAGACCACCTTTGCCATCTTCAAGTGATGCATCATGTATTCAGGACAGAAGTGTTCCTAAGAGCCTGCAGGGTGTCCCCAAACATATGGATACATGTGTGCACACCTTCGTGCAATGGATGCCAGTGAGCTGTCAAGGGTAGCTGCACATGCACATCAGCCCAGGTATGCCTGAGGGCAGAGATCGCCTTCTCTGTGTGAACTCTCCGAGGTGGCATGTTTGCCTTCCTGATCCCTGCCCCAGTCTGGTTCACTCTCCCTGTGCTCTGGGCTAGATTTGGGTGCTGCTAGCCTGTGGCAGGGGCGTGGCCAGAGGACAGTCTGCCTTAGCTCCTGCTGCTGAGCCGACTGTCACTCATGGAGGCGGCTGAGGTATGAACAGCTGCAAAGCCCAGTTCCTGGTGCCCTCTTGAGTGGATGGTGCTCCCTGCTAGCTGCCTCACCCTATCCCCTCTTGGGTCACTTTTGTCCTTTCTCTGTCTTTTTTGCTTTTCTTCTTGTACCTCTTCACTACCATTTATCTCCTGTCCTCTCTGGCCACATTTGGGGCTAATTTGGCTGTACTGTAGAGCTATCTGGGTGCTTCCTTTCAGCTCTTTCTCTCTGCTCTTTATATATCACTTTCTACCCACTCCCTGTCCATCTTTCTTTCTCCCATTTCTTTCATCCATCAGTAGCTTCCCTCCTGTTAAACATCATCACTACCATCACCACCACCACCACTGTTACCACCATCACCATCATCACTATGACCATCACCACCACCATCACCATCACTACCACCACCACCATCACCACCACCATTACCATCACCACCATCATCACCATCATCACTACCACCACCACCATCACCATCACTACCTCCACCACCATTACCACCAGCACCATCACCATCACCACTATCACCACCATCACCATCACCATGATCGCCACCACCACCACCACCACCACCATCACCACCACCACATCACCACCATCACCATCACCATCATCACCATCACCATCACCACCATCACCACCATCAACGTCACATCATCATCACCATCACCACCATCACCATCACCAGCATCACCACCATCACCATCACATCATCATTACCACCACCACCATCACCATCACCAGCATCACCACCATCACCATCACCATCACCACCATCACCATCACCAGCATCACCACCATCACATCACATCATCATCACCATCACCACCACCACCATCACCATCACCATCACATCATCATCACCATCACCATCACATCATCATTACCATCACCACCACCACCATCACCACCATTACCATCACCACCACCACCACCACCATCACTAGCACCACTATCACCACCACTAACACTGCCACCACCACCACCACCACCATTATCACTAGCACCAGCACCACCACCACCACCGTCACCATCACCAGCATCACCACCATCACTACCACCACTATCACCACCACTAACACTGCCACCACCACCACCACCACCATTATCACTAGCACCACCACCACCACCACCACCATCACCAGCATCACCACCATCACTACCACCACTATCACCACCACTAACACTGCCACCACCACCACCATTATCACTAACACCACCACCACCACCACCATCACCATCACCAGCATCACCACCATCACTACCACCACTATCACCACCACTAACACTGCCACCACCACCACCACCACCATTATCACTAGCACCAGCACCACCACCACCACCACCACCATCACCTTCACCAGAAACATCAGCTCTTGTCCTTGTCCTCCTGTGTATCCTCTTTTATTTTCCCAGACTCACCTAGTGAGTAGGCAAGTGCAGGGACTCAAAACCTGCTACCTTTGAGTACGTGTCTGACCCCCAACCCCGGCTCACGTTCAGTACTAGTCCATAAGTACCCATAGTCAGCCCAGTGCTCCAGTACAATAAGAAATGGTCTTATTGCATGCATGCACCTATTTGCTGATATATACCCCTAAGCAGACATATCACATGCCTAGAGAAGGGTCATAGACACCTGCACACTCAGGGCTGCACCTACGCTGGGGGCGTCTGACCAGGCCACCTCTTGAAGCCACAGCAGCCAGCAGGGTGGGTGCTGGTTTCCTCAACTTCCTTCCATAGCTCTGCCCCTGCCCACCCAGCCCTCACTCTCTTGGCTCAGCTGCTGCGTTCCTTCTGGCTCCTTCCCAGGGGTGCTGTGTGCTGCGTGGCTCTGCTGGGCTTCAGAGCTATAAATCCCCTTTGGAAGGGACTGTAAGCTGAGGAGCCAGCAGGAAGCCTGAGCCCCCCGCTGGCTCCTACCTGCCCCTCTGCTCCCTCAGACAGCATTTCCCATCACTGTGATTTAAGGGCTCCCCAGCAGCCGTGAGCAGTTCCCACCGCCCTTGCAGCAGGGTGATAAATCTGAGGTAACGACTGTCGGTGGCTGGTCATAAACCCGTCACGGCCTGCTGCAGAGGGGCCGGGCCTGCCTGCTGCGGCCCAGCAGAGTCTGCCTTGTCAACCAGCTGCCCTTCAATGAGTCCCAGGGCACCCGTGCCTGGAACATTATTTATGAACCTCAGATCCCAGGATCAAAGTCGCTGTCCATCAGAGAGGGCAGGGCGGAGGCCCTTGGAGCTGCCCTGCTGGTTCCTCCTCGCATCCGGGCAACCTCAGGCTGCTGCTGCTGCTACGTAACCTTGAATCGAAACACGTTAGACAAAGCCTCAGTACTCCTGGCTTCCCCTGAGCTCCCTTCCCCACCATCTCCAAGTGCACCCCCTCTTCCGTACCCATCTGGAGGAGCTTTGGCGACAGAGTTGGGGCCAGGGTTTCAGCTGGAGAGGGGCCTTTCCTGACCCACTGCTGCCCACCCCCGCCTGCAGCCCAGCCTGGCTGGAAGGAGAGAAGCATTGGGCTCCCATTCCCCAGGATTTTGTCTAAGCAGCCTGTGGCTGACGTCACTGGGCAGGGAAGTTTGAGGAGGAGACACTCATCCTAAACAAAGAGAGGGGTGTTTCTTCAGATGCTCACTCTCTGATTTCCTGGGGCCTTTTTAGCTCCAGACCCTCCCTCATTTGTGCTGGGAAGATGGGAGCCCAGGAGGAGAGGGGGGCAAAGTGGTGGCAGAGTGTTGTGAACTGACTTGCCCCACGTTGGGCGCCAGCTGTTGTGAACTGAACGGGAGCCCAGGAATCTCGTCCAGTGAGAGGGTCCCAAACCTGGAAGAGAGCGTGCACGGGAAAAAAGGAGATAGAAAAGGCAAGGTCTGGAGGGCTACATGCGCTATGCTCATGCAGCAATTTTATTTTTGCAATATGTTTCATTATATACTTTTCTGAAATTAAAGTTGTTTATGCCAGATTAACGTACTTAAGTTACAGTAAGCAAGTTATGCCCAGTAAGTAAGTTAAGCCCAGTAAGTAGGCTACGCCCAGTAAGTAGGTTACTTCCAGTAAGTAGTTATGCCCAATAGGTCAAGGTAAGTAGATTACAGTCACACCCTGTAAGCCATGGTAAGTAAGTTACAGTTATGCCCTGTAAGTTACAGTAAGTAAGTAACACAGGTCCAAAATGAACACAATCAAGCAATAAACCATAAGAAGCCAAAAGTGGACACATTGCCTCCCAAGTCCTCATATCCATAAAGTAATGTCTATTAATTATTTAGAATAACATAGTCCCTCTCTTGGTTCCTGCTTTCCCTCAGCTTGACTCCCCCAACCGGGGATCTGTGTCAGGGCTCAAGCTCACCGTATGGCGAGGCCCATTTCCTAGGGGCCTTACACAGGAGCGATCCCCACAGGTCTCCCTTTTGTTTTTAGATGCAACTCAAAAAGCTTGAGCCGCAATTGTTGAAGGGAGGAGAACACAAGGCGAAAGAGTACCAGGAGAAGGAAATTGTCATGAGTCCAAATTCCTTGTAAATGGGCCTTAACAAGAGGCCACTGTCATTTAGTGTCATTATAAGGAATATTAGTCATCAAGAATAGTAACAGTTTGCTCCAAAGCATTAAGTTTTTCATCAATTTTCTTACCAATATCCATTTGAGTTCCCATCATCATACCAAGGTCCAGAAACGTTAAGGAACCCCAAAACCTTCAGGAGTTTGATCATCTCGTCCGTGGTGATCTTGTCAGTGATCTCTTTTACACCCAGAGGGTAAGCAACCTTCCCGACGGCACTCACGATGCCACAGAGGGCAGTGGCAGGCTTGGGCTGCGTGGTGAAGTCCATCCTCGGGGACAACTTTTCGTTCACAGTCCTCTACCGGCCTCTCCTCCTCATGCGTGCGGAAGGTGCATCGAGCGCCTGGGTCTCTGTCAGGTGGTTGCGCTGCTGTCCCTTGTCGGGTTGCACACAAAGCGGCTCCGCGGGTCCCGCAGCCAAATTCTTGAGGGCCACCGCTGCCGACTTCTCTCTGGCTGGGCCGGGGCCACCATCACCTTCGCTGACTTACTTCCTGCCGAGCTGGGGCTGCCGTCTCTGCTGACTTCTCTCTGGCCAGCCCAGGGGGCGGCGCTGGGGCTGGCGGTGCCGAGGAGCAGCCACCACGGGAGGAGATGCGGGGCGAGTGAGCGCTGGGCCCGCCCACACCTTGTGCCGGCCTGGGTAGCCTACTCGGACCCGGACGCCCCTCGCAGTGGCGCGTGCTTGGCAGTCCGTGTCCCGGGAGCCGGCACCTCACACACACACCAGCCAGTCACGCGAGTGGTGCAAGAGCACGGGAGAGCAGTGCACGCTCCTTGCTCCCTCAGTTTTAAGTTTAATCTCAGAATCCACAACCCACAGACAAAGCTCGTGCACTCTGTGCACAAATTCCTCAACAGTTTTAAGTTTAATGTCACGACCATGTGACTTAATCATATGTTGCAAAAGCTGTTCAATTTATGCTCTTTAGATTCTATTTTCCTCATGTTTTACTCCAGATGAAAAGGTAATTCACTCACTTACGCTGCAGCTTCACCTCTATAGTTTGTAGGCGTCACGGTTGTCCCTCGTGTCCAGGAGCGCATGTAGCCCTCCAGACCTCGCCTTTTCTATCTCCTTTTTTCTGGCGTGCACTCTCTTCCAGGTTTGGGACCCTCTCGCTGGACGAGATTCCCGGGCTCGCGTTCAGTTCGCAACAGCTGGTGCCCAACGTGGGGCAAGTCAGTTCACAACAGCAGAGAACAGGGTTAGACCTGGAATCTGAAGACTTGGGAGTCAGTCTTAAGATACACTTTCTACCTGTGCAACTTTGGGTGGGTCACTTGTCTCTGACCCTCAGGGGCCTCATCTGTACACTGAGGATAATAGGGCCCTCCAAGTTGTGGGGTACTTAGGAGCACCTAGTGATGAGGTATGGGAAAGTGTTTTGTGAACCCTACAGAGCTATACAGAATTTAGCCTTGTTTGTATCCCCGTCTTTTTCTACAAAGATCGCTATTGCAATCAACAGAATATACTTGCCAGTTTATACATAGAAAAATTTATTGCAGAGGAGAGTGGCTTACTGGGAGGGCCAAAGAACTAGGCTTCAACACTTAGCCAGAGCACTGCAACCAAGAGCAATGCCAGACACATTATGACCACCTTGCAGGCAGTTTGGCCCTGCAGTTCCAGGGGTGAGACCCCAAACCCCCAGCATGGGTTCTTAGGGGACTCTAGTGCCCCCAGCAGCACCCTGAAGAACAGTCTCTCACCTGACTTTCTTCCACCCAGAGGTCACATGCAGGAGTGTCTGACTGGGAGCAGCCAGATTACAAAGAACCTAGCTGAAAGGGAGTCCTGGAAATTTAACTGCTAACTTTCCAACAGGCTGGAAAGGGGTTTGGGCTGTGGTCGTCTGTGGAACCAACGACCCAGTTTCTTCATCCAATCAATTGCTATAGAAAGAAAGAAAGAGAGAGAGAGAGAGAAGAGAGAGAGGGGGAAATCTGTAGATTAAAAGAAACTGAACAGACATATCAGCTATTTGCAGTGTGTGGAGTTATATCCATTCTGATTTGAACAAGCTTTAAAAAAAGCAAGACAATCAGGGAAATCTGAACGTTGATTCGATGTTTGATCGAATATTTGATGCTAGTAAATATTAGTGTGCATTTTGAGGTGTGTAATGATAGTATTGCAGTTATGCTTTTAGAAAGTCATCTTTTAGGAATACACAGCAAAATATTTCTGGATGAAATAATACAGAGAATTTGCTTCAGAATAATCTGGTGAAGTGGGACAGAGGCCGTTTCCGGAGCCATGGAGTGAGAGCATGATCACGTAGAAGCTGGGTGCAAGGAGCGTGGGGTTGTTCATGCTACTCTCTTTTTGCGCGTGTTTCAAATGTTTGATAATACAAGATTTTGACAAGGTTTACCTGGGCGCCGCTCAGTCTGCTGAAGCCTTGCCTCTGACAGGTGCCATGCTGCACAGCCTCAGACCCGTCAATAACTGTTTCATCACAGCAAGCCACCCACCACCAGCAGCCTGTCCTCTGATGCTGACCAGCTCCCTGGTGCCTCAAAATGCAACGTGTTGGGAAAACCAGTCCCAGATTCTCATTTCCTCGAGGGGTTCTTGCTTGGAATCCCTTCTGGTATGAGTTACTGTTCCGAATTGGGGACAACAGACTTTACTGGCTGATTTAAGCAGAAAGGAATTTATTAGAGGATATTACATAGAATCTTGGAGAGGGCCAAGACACTACATGGCCTGGAAGAGCACAGTGAGGAGAAATATCCGAGCATCTCACAGGACGGATCTGGTGGAAATACTGCTCTGCTGCCCACTCCTCGGGTGACATGCTAGAAACCCCCATAGCTGGCCAAGGGGACTTACTCCTCTCACCTCCCACTGCTTCCAGTTTTTTTTTTGAGACGGAGTTTCGCTCTTGTTACCCAGGCTGGAGTGCAATGGCACGATCTCGGCTCACCACAACCTCTGCCTCCTGGGTTCAGGCAATTCTCCTGCCTCAGCCTCCTGAGTAGCTGGGATTACAGGCATGTGCCACCATGCCCAGCTAATTTTTGTATTTTTAGTAGAGACGGGGTTTCACCATGTTGACCAGGATGGTCTCAATCTCTTGACCTCGTGATCCACCTGCCTCAGCCTCCCAAAGTGTTGGGATTACAGGCGTGAGCCACCGTGCCCGGCCCACTGCCTCCAACTTTTATTTTCCTCTCTCCATCCCCTCCCCAGGCTCATGTGGGAATTATCTTGGTAAAACTGGGTCTCACATGGACCCTAGCTGCAAAGGAGTCTGGCAAATGTAGTTACACACTTTCCAGAGTCTTTAGTGCGGGAAAAGAAACTCTTTGTCTCTAAGACAGCTTCTTTCTTGGTTTTCCAGCTCCCAGCAGAGGGGCTTGTCCTCACCACTGGGCATTCTTTTGTTTTTGCCTGCCAAGGCTGAGGTCATTAAACACAGTCATTGTCGAGGCAGTTGTTCTGCCCCATGTCCTTAGCATGTAACATCTTCACAGGTTTAGTGCGTATGAAGAGCTCTCGAAACCTTTTTCTCTTTAAGTCCTCTCAATAAGCTTGAACAGTTGTCATTCCCATTCCCATTTTATATTTGAGAAGATTGAAACTCAGAGAGGTTAAGTGAGTTCCCAAGGTCATAGAGCTGGCACATAGCAGATCCAGTATTCAAATCCTTTACTTCCATTCCCTGCTCTGCACCCACACAGGGGGAACAACTAATTGCAATTTTAGTTTTTGATCTTGCTTTTATAACTAATCATCTTTCCCCCATCTCAAGGCTGCAGCCAGTCATTTGTGGAGCCTTGCCGTATACCAGATTTTGGTGAGAGATGGCATAGAGCAGTTAGGGCCTAGGTCCTTGAGTCAGAATGCTGGGAGCCACTTGTGAGCTGCGCTGACCTTGGGCATGTTACCTCAACCAAAGTCGCTAATAATAGTGGTGGTATGGTCTGTGTATTTGACCTCACCAAACCTCATGTTGAAATTTGATTGCCAGTGTTGGAGGTGGGGCCTAATGGGAGGCGTTTGGGTCATTGGGATGGATCCTTCATGAATGGCTTGATGCCATCCTTATGGAAATGAATGAGTTCTCACTCTATTAGTTCCATGAGAACTGGTTGTTAAAAAGAGCCTGGCACCTTCCTTATCTCTTTGGTGATTTTGCTGTCTTGCTGTGTGATCTCTGCACATACCAGGCAGGGATCCCACCATGGCCATGAGTGGAAGTAGCTTGAGGCCCACACAGAAGTAAATGCCAGCATCACCATGTTTCTTGTACAGCCTGCAGAATCATGAGCCACATAAACCCAATTTTCCTTATCAACTCCCCAGCCTCAGGCATTCCCTGTATAGCAGCACAGACTGAGACAAGTAGCATCTACTATTACCTTAGTGATTTATAGACAGGATGAAATGAATTATCACAAATGAAGAGCTTAGAACATAGTAAATGAGCAGTAAATTCTACTGTTGCTACTGTTTGGGGTGGTAGGGCCAAAAGCAGTAATTGTTAGTCACTCAGAAGACTATTCTCACATGCTCCTGGCTTTTGTTTTGCTAAATTCTAGGCTCATTGATGAGATTGTGCTGGATTATCCTGGAGAAGGAGGCAGTGGGAGGAAAGTTTGGAGGAAAGCAGACTAAAGGGGATGTGTTGGAAGGGGGTCCATGCTAGCTGGGACTGGAGCCATCCTTCCCTATGGGGCCCAAGGGAGGTGACAGGGCCTTAGGACAATGGCTGCAGGGTACCCTGAGAAGGTTGACTCTCAGCAGAGACCGTTCCCCAAATTGGCCCAGAAACAGGGATTCCTCATCCTTCATGAACCATGAGAATTGGTCAATGATCATATCTGTGAAGACAGAATGTGCAGAGACCAGCAGACTCTCCTCTACATGTTTTGCAATGTGGGAGACCCCAGAGTCTTTGCTTGCCTCTGATGGTGTGTGGGCAAGGAAGCTCTAACATGGGAAATTGAGTTTCCCTGTGGACTAGCAGGATGCAGGCTTGGAGCAGATTACACTTAATCTGGAGAAAGAAAGGAGACCTTTTAAATACCATATGTTGGAGAGCAAAATCTCCTACTCATGACACCCTGTCTTGTTATCCAGAATGAAGTCCCAGCAAAAACAAAATGTAGGCAAAGATTGCCTTGGAAACGCAGGCATCTCTTCCTCTGGCCTTTTCTGGAGTACAGCCAGAAACCAAAGCTCTTTTCTCTTCCCTCCCACCATCAGACCCACTCCCCACTGAGGACCTGAATAGTCAGTCAGGTAAACACAGATTCAGATCCCAGCTCTGCCACTTACCAGTTGTGTGTGAGGTTAAGTCACCAGTAAAATGGAATAATTAAATTCCCTTCTAAGAGTTGTCATGAGGATGGTGCAAGACAATGGAACTCAAACGCTCTCTGTAAGCTGTGTCTGCAGGTCGATGTGCAGTGTGGCTATGTGCTTTTGTGCAGATTTAAGCCAGTGAGGTGTGTGAGGCCTTCCCAGTGTGTTAGCATGGCCGGGCAAAATTACATTCCCCAGAATTCATTCTCTAGTATGGTTCCAGATAGGTTGGGCCCAGGTGATAGTCTCTCATGAAAGTTGGAGGACAGAAGGAGGCAGGGTCATTTTGTCACATATACCCTTCTTTCTGTTATTCAGTCAAAGCTAATCTACATGCTGTTGTAAAGGGATTTTGCATGTGTAACTACAGTCCCTAATCAGTTGACTTTAAATTAGGGAGATTATCCTGGGTGGACCTGACTCAACCAGCTGGAAGCCCTTTAAGAGAAGGCTTAGCCCTTCCCTGAGAGGGACTTATGCCTATGGGATTCAGACTGCCACGACTTTCCCTTCCTCACCACCTGGGTAGCCAGCTCCACACTTGCATAAGCCAATTTCCTGCAACAAATCCATATACATCTCCTACCGGCTCTGCTTCTCTGTGGAGCTTGGAGGGCTACAAGCTGCCTCTCCTGGGACACAGAGTGGTAGGAGGCATTGCAGAACAAGGAATCAGGTGTGCTTGGTGGAAGAAGTCCTGTGGAAGCCCCTGCAGTGGTGCCAGAGGGATGCACAGGCTGTGGTAGGGCAAGCCCTGCCTCTGCCCATGTCTACAGTGTTTGTGGGGCACTTGCTGTCTGTCTGCTGGCTTGGCACAAACCCAGGGCCGCATTATGGCATTTAAACAGTGGATTAGACAGGCATCATTGTCTCTGCTTTTCAGATAAAGAATCAGAGACTCAGAACTGAGTGACTGGCCTGAAATCACTTGGCTAATAGGTGGTGGAAGCAAGTCCTGGCTTACCCAAGGGGCCCTCGCAGCCACCCTGCAGCACTGCTTGTCTTGTGAGCTGCTTTAAAGCTGTTCTGCACCTGTCTGCCAAGTGTCTCTCATGGGCCAGGTCTGAGCTGAGGATGGAGCCCTAATGATGTCACCCAGATGCTTTCTTTGCCCTCCTGGGGCTTCTCATCCAGGGATACCTCTCGGGGGATGTATGGCTGTGTCAGGGCTAACACTGGACCTGCAGGAAGCTGCAGAGCTGGCTCCCCTAGCTGGTCCTGGTTGCCCTGAGCAGTACTCAGGCTCACAGCCTTCAGATGAAGCCTCTGCAGAGGTAGGTGCTCTGGGCCTTGCAGGAAGAATGGAGCCTCCTGGCACCAGCGGGAATCAGGTGGCAGTCACCCAGGGTCCCCTGGGCCTTGTTAGAGGCACTGATGATGACTCCAGAAAGTGCTCTCATGAGGGAAGACTTGAGGAAGAGGTATGCAGGACCTGAGGGATTACCTTCCACCTTTCCCTGCCCGCTGCCTCCAGCTAGGCACAGATGTGGGGAAACTGAGGCAGGTGGCTCTTCAGCATCAACCAGAATGATGTGTCTCAACACACATCACAGCAAAACTGACAAGAGAGTATTTCCTGATCTGGGTGGTAAATTGCTTAGTTTTAAAACCTTAAAAGTCAGTTTATCTATTCTAGCTATCTGCATAAATCAGACTAGCTCCTGGCTTCTCCCTACTTACTACAGCATGTGTAGACCAGCTTCTTCCTCACTGATTCAGTAAATACTGTTTGAGGGTCCACCATGTGCATGCACCTCCAACCCAGGAAAGGCCCCACAACCAGCTGAGGTGCTTGCTGAGGGCAAAGGGAGCATGGACTGGCCAGTGGGAGAGGTGATCATAAGCCCCTGAGAGGGCCACATGGCCGATTGTAGAAACAAGGACTGTATTATTTCCAGTAAGCACTTTTGTTTCCGTTCCCTCTCTCATTTCCTACTATTTAACATAAGATGTCTTAACAGTAGTTAACTATCTCAGAACTTAAGTTACAGGATATTAAAAGGGGGAGTGTGAATCAACCAGGAGAAGAATGAGTGTCAAACAGTTAAAAGTTCCTACTCTGATTCAGCTTACATTCTACTCAGGGAGAGAAATAAAGAAACAAATAAAATATATAGGTATCAGTTCTTGATAAATGATAAAAAGCAGGGAAGAGAGATGCGGGGCATGCATGTGCATGTGTGTATGCATGTGTGTGTGCAAGTGCAGGTGTGTGCATGTACATGTGTGTGTGTAATTTCAAACAGGTAGGTGGGCAGAGAAGACCTTTCTAGAGGTGACATTTGAGCAATAGGAGAGAGCAGGTCCTGGGGGAGTGGTGTTGGAGGAGACCTGCTGTGGCTGGAGCAGGAAGAAGGAATCAGAGCACAGCCTGACATCAGTTGAGGGGTCATGGGGGCTGGACCACACAGGCTCATGCTGAGGACTTTGGTTTTTAACCCCAGGCGAGATGAGGAGCAGGACAGGACAGGACCAGGACAGGACTTTGAGCTGAGGAGTGGCATGCTCTGACTTAGGTTTTCATTCTAACATCTTAGCCGCCCTGAAGCCTGACCTACACACGGGCATCTAGATAAGGAGGATGTCCCTCTGGACACACATGGTACTGGCTGCCTCCTGCTTCCCACCCAGACCTATTGTAGGAGTGTCAGAGGCCTGAGGTCTATGGCTTCGTGGATGAGTGGCCAGAGAAGGGGAGTGTGGTGGTGCCTCTGCCTCCTAGCCCAGGGCTCCGGCCCTTTGCTGGCTTTGTAAGGTTTTTGAAAGGCTGACGTGCAAATGAACCTTGTTTGATTTGATTCCATGAACATGAGCCAGGCTCTTCTGGGCGGGGCTGAGCTGAACCCTGAGGTTGCAGAGATGACCAAGATGCCTCTCTACAAATAGGAGTCTTGAAGAAGGAGGCAGATCTGTCTGTGACACACTCAGATGCAGCGCGAAGGGGCCCCTCTCATCAGAGGAGGGAGCAGCCATGGTGCTGGGGGTGAGGAGTGGGTGGGGGATTTCAGCAGTGGACAACACTGGAGCTGGAGTGTTACAAAGAAAGGCTGGAAGGGCTGACCAGAAGGAGGGACACCACGAACAACACCCAGACATGAACGGAAGATAAGAGTCTCAACCTCAAATAGATGGGAAGTCAATCAAATGTCCTTTATTTTCTAAAACAGCTTAAAATTCTCTTTCTCTCTCTCTCTCTCTCTCTCTCTCTCTCTTTCTTGGGACAGAGTCTCACTCTGTCACCCAGGCTGGAGTGCAATGGTACAATCTCAGCTCACCACAACCTCCACCTCCCGGTTCAAGTGATTCCCCTGCCTCAGCCTCTGGAGTTGCTAAGATTACAGGCATGTGCCACCACACCCGGATAATTTTTGTATTTCAGTAGAGACGGGGTTTCCATTTTGGCCAGGCTGGTCTCCAACTCCTGGTCTCAAGTGATCCACCCACCTCGGCCTCCCAAAGTGCTGGGATTACAGGTGTGAGCCACCATGCCCACCTTAAATTCTCTTCTGACTTTGTCGTGGCAGAGGTGTGAACACTTAACCTTGGTAGTTGGGTGGGGACATTTGCCTTTGCCATCGTCTGGTTCTGAAGGCCTGTTCTGGTTGTCTCAGAAAGCCCCATTCCCTGACTGGCCCCTGCAGCCTGCGGCCCCTCTGCTCCTCTGACCCCCGTCTGAGGGGGATGCTGGGGCCTCTGCGAGCAAGCTGGAGGGGTCTGGTCTCTGAGAACCACATGCTGCAGGGGCTTTGGCGGCCCTCCCTGACATCCACTGCTGTGACTCTCTGGGCCTTTGGGGTATGGTTTGGGAAGTCCTGTCCCCAGCACACTGTGTCCTAGCCAGATGCCCTGGGCAGGGGTGGGGGTGGGGAAGAAAGCATTGGACCAGCTGTAAGAAATTGCCCCATGTCCCCTGGTGCCCCTTCCTTCTCTAGGCGCTGGCCGCTCTCAGGAGTGTGTGTATGGTGGGAGCGGGGGAAGGGAGGGTGGTGTTTGCAGATGTTTTGGCCAAGGGCAGTGGGGACCCTGAGACCTCTCAGCAGGCATTCTAGAGGCTCCTCAGCTGCCCCTGCTGTTTGGAGACTCTAAAGAGCCGGGATTTATGTCCCGTCCCCGCTCCCACGCCTCTGGCTGGGGAGGGTGGCTCATTTTTCACGGGTGCCGCGTGACTTTCCAGACTGTATTTTCAGCCTCGGTTTGACGTCAGGCTCTCTCGGTCCCAAAGGATGGGCTTTGTACATTTCCAGGCCGCGGGCCGGAGCCTCCCATCCCTTTGGGCGTCTTGGGCGGTCCCTACTGCCACTTCCCGAAGCTCCCTGGGGGCGGGGGCGGGGCTGGGGGGGCCGCTGGGTGAGGGAGGAGGGGAGGTAACGGTGGGGGTACAGGGCGATTGTCAGGAAGTCAGTCCAGCAGAGCCAGGCCCGCATTGGGACGAGCGTGCGCGGTGTGCGGAGCCGGCAGGTGGGGGTGGTCCCGGCACAGGAGGCGGGCGGAGAGCAGGAGCCGCCGGGGGAGCCAGGCTGGCCAAGCTGGGAGGTGGGCACTTTTGTCTCGGGCAGCCGCCTGACACGCCCGGGAACAGGCTCTGCCCTAAGTCCTAAAATGAGGGGAGGGAAGATGAGGAAATGGGGGTGGGGAGGATGGAGAGGATGGAAGGGGCGGGGCACGGTGGTGGGCGCGGTGTTGGTGGTGGGAGCGGTGCAGCAGCTTCCCTGTGGGTTCACTCCATTTAGTCCTCAAAACAACGTTGACGCGGGTTGTGGTTGTCTCTTTTCACAGACGGAGGATTATGGTTTCGGGGAGACCGCTCGTGGCCTCCCCTCGGCTTTTGTTCAGCACTGAAGGGGCAGCGTCTGCTTTCAGAGTTGGGTGCCCAGGGGCACCTGAACTGCATCACAGAGGCCCAAAGTGCTGACCATGGCTGCGTCTGGGTGTCTCCATCCTCATCCCGTCTGTGAACTAGCTCCATCTGTGCCAGGCACCCCAAATACAGCCAGGAGACTTCAGTGCTGGTTTCTGCCCCAACACTTTCTGTGTGACTCCAGGACAGTGGTTTACCTCTCTGGGCCTCTTAGGTGAGCAGGTCCTGAGCTGAGGAGATTTTCTCTGCAGCCCCCACACTTGGGCCTAGACCACACGCTGCTCCTCATCCCACACCTGCTCTCTGGTTGATGTCGCCCTTGGCCCTTGGCAGTCCCCAAGGGCACCACCTGACTGGCCTCTCGATTCAGCGCCCTAGCCACCGCCCCACCACCACCCGAAGCGCATCCTCTGGCTTAGAAAACATCTCCTGTTCACCACGGAGTAAATTCATCACCTACCCCAGCAGGCAGTGGAGGGGATGAGGCAGGATGATGGACAGAAGGTACTGCACCCCGTGCCGGGTGTTTGGTAGATGCTGAAGAAAGGCTACTTCCTTTTCTTATCAGTCCCTCTTTCTGCTATGAAAAGTGTGAAGTGATCTGAAAATGTGAGTGTCAGCCTGGCACTTAATCCCAGCACCTTGCTAGGCCAAGGCAGGTGAATCACCTGAGGTCAGGAGTTTGAGAGACCAGTCTGATCAATATGGTGAAACCCCGTCTCTACTAAAAACACAAAAATTAGCTGGTCATGGTGGCGGGTGCCTGTAATCTCAGCTATTCGGGAGGCTGAGACAGGAGAATTGCTTGAACCTGGGAGGTGGAGGTTGCAGTGAGCCAAGATGGTGCCACTGTACTCCAGCCTGGGCAGACAGAGCGAGACTTCGTCTAAAGAAAGAAAGAAAGAATGGAAAGAAAGAAAGAATAGAAAGAAAGGAAAGAAAGACAGAAGGACAGAAAGAAAGAAGAAAGAAAATGTGAGTGTCACTGTGATACAGCTGGATTCCTGAGCCTGCCTTCTCACCTCCCTACCCGTCATGTATCCAAATGTCCACCCCAGGGACTAGGGCTTTAAAACAGTCTATCACCCAGTCCCCATCACATGGCCTGGGGCCACCTGGGTGGTGGGATGCCAAAGTGGTTAGGCACAGAGGCTCCGACCCCAGTTCTGTCACTAACTAGCTGTGTGACCTGGACCAAGTGGCTTAATCTCTCTGTGCTCCAGCCTCCTTATCTGTAAAATGGGGGTGATACTAGATACTATACTTCAGAGGCTTGTTGTGAGAATTACAATAATTTATGTATGTAAAATAGTTAGAACAGTGCCTGGCCAAACAAAAAACAAAACAAACAAACAAAAAACCCACACAAAAAAAGCATTCAACAAAGATTAGCTTCTGTAATTATTGCGTAGAATATAATACTAACCCCCTGAACGGTGTCTTCCTGCTTCCAGTTTCGTCCCCTCTGAAACGTTCTCCCCTCAGTGCTCAGATAACTTTCTCGGTTGCTCCTGGTCACTCCTGTGCAGGATTGCCAGATAAAAGACAGGAAGGTCAGTTCACATTCAAACTTAACTGGAGGTCTGGTATTCCGATTCACTAAATTTGGCAATTCTACACCCATGCTTTAAAAATGCCCCTGGTTCTCCAATGCCTTTAAAATAAAATCTGAGCTTTGTAGCATGACGTTCAGGCTCTCCATGATCCAAGCCCCTGCCCTCACCATTTAATCTCGCCTCTTTATTTCTTATCGTCCACAGCCCCCTCATCTTCTGCTCCAGCCACTTCCAACTGCCTTCCTGGAATCCCAGAGAATGAATTGGAGCATTTTGGAGCTAGGCAGACCATTTGCCACATTTTTAGCTAAGGCAGTTGGGGCCCAGAGAGGCTAAGGGTCTGCCCAATGCCACACAGCCAGTGGATAAAGCCTATGGTGCTCTTACCGGGACCTCAAACCTTCACTCTGAATCACCAAAAGCTGCTGTCAGGCCAGAGGAGGACCCTCTTGAAACAAACATTAGCTTTGAAATCCCTGACCTTAGGAGGACCAGCCATGCACTTCTCATTTGGGGAGTGGAGAGGAGGAGGCTGTATCTGCTGTCCTGAGCAGTTCCTAGGGGCTGGCCTGGCAGGCTGGAATGACCAGGAGGTTTTGAGGGGTAAGGAGAGATGACCTGGAAGTGTTTGGGACTCAGGTAAGGATACACCTAGCATATAGGAGAGTGCTTCTGGGACTTGAGGCTGGAAAAGCAAGGCCCTATTTACAGACCTGTACTTGGGGGATCAGCCTGGAATGGAAACTTTTTTTTTTTACTCCAGGCAGCTGAGAGTGAGGACTCGGGATTCTGAAATGGACAGGACAATCCTGACTGGTCCAGCTGCCTTGTGATGACCTAGGGGGCAAACACGGAGTGGAAGTCATCTTGATGGGAGTGGACACCTTTCCCACTAGGCAACTGGGCAGGTCTCACCATTCTACAGTCACCCCCAGCATAAAATATAAAGTGGAACAGCTTCCTTGCCAGATCTCTGGGAGGTTCTGGCTCCCTTACAGCATCTCGATGAAAATATCTCTGCTCAGTGCTGAGAATTTGGTCTTAGTAATTGACTTGTATAATGTCCAAAGACTGTGCATATAACTGGCCCAAAGTGATGCATCATCTTTAGCAAAAAGATTTATCATGGAATCTGCAGCAGCCTCCCGCTTGTCTGGAGCAGAAATAGGAACAGCTCTCCTTGCCAGGAGTCATCCTTTGTCTTCAAAGCAAATTCCTCTATGGTTGGAAGCTTCCTGGGCCCAGGCTGAGGCCAATGGCCAACTCCCTGGCCAAGGTCCCGGAGTCCCAGCATCTCTATCTATCTCAGGAACCTCAGCCACAGGCAGCAGCTCCGCAGAAAGTGGAGCACTGGGTTTAAGAGTCCTGAGTTCTAGGACTGACTCTGCCACCAGCTGGCTTGTGATCTTGGGCAAGTCACTTAATACTCCTGGGCTTTTCCTTCTCCATCTGTAAGACGGAATTTGTGATTTCTGCTTGAACTATCTCGCAGGAGAAATGGATGAGGAATTACCTGTCACCCACTTTGCAGAGGGGCCCCATAGAATCATGATTTAGAGACTGGGCTTTGGGATCAGAAGGATCTAGGGTCAAATCCCAGCTCTGTTGTTTGGTTATATCACGTTAGGCAATTTCTTAACCTGTTGAGAAAGTGGGGACACTCAGAGTATCTACTTCAGAGCGTAGTAAGGAATAAAATGAAAGGATGCACAAGGAGCCCTTAGATTATGCTGATATGCACTCAGGTTTTAGCTGGAGCTTTCACTGTGTACCCAGCTGCCAGGGAGCAAACAGGAAGGGAAGCCTGAGTGCAAACGTTATTCGTTACAAGACAGCTCCATCACTACATGTCACTATTTAAATGGACTCTTTAGTAACTCTAGATGAGGAAACTGAGATTTAGAGAAGGTAAGGACTCACACAAGATCACCCACCCAGTCAGTGGCAAAAGCTTTCAGTCCATTTCGAACTAACTCCAGGGGCTGTGCTTTTCCTGCCACGCCGCACTGGCTTATAATGTGGTGGGAAAGAGTCAAGACGTTCATGTGAGCAGCAGTAAGGATGCAGAGTAGTGACGTGCAGCGTGTGTAAGCATGGACTGGGGGACTTGGGCTTATTTTCCACCATTGCCACCTTTCAGTTATATAATCATGGACAAGTTGATTAGCCTCTCCAAGTCTTGTATATGTCAGGTTCTTGGCACAGTAAATGGTGTTCCATGAGACACTTCTCACTGTCGCGGTTAAAGGCAGGGTGTGCTGTGTGCTGAAGGGCGGTGCTGTGGCCGCTCATAAGTGCTGGCAGAGTTGGCCTGTGGAAGATCACTCTGGGTTGGAGGTGATCAGGCAAGACAGGTAGGAATGACATTTAAGTGGGACTTTGAAAGACAGAGGCTTTGGATGAGTGCAGCCAAGTGGGAGGACCTTCTGGGTAGAAGGGGAATGCACAGCAAGGCGCAAGCTATGAAGTCTGGGGAGAATTCGAGGTGAAGTGGAAGCTGGGAACCCATGAGGAAATGCTCCTATTCATCCGCCTACTGTAATAGCAGCGACTGCTTTCAAAATCACTTCCTATGTGCCACTTTGTAATCATCATGTCTAATGTTTGCAGCCATTCACCAGGGCAGGTGACATTATCCCCTTTTGCAAGATAAGTAATCGAGGCTCAGATAGACTAAAGAAGGTCCCCACAGCTGCGAGAGTAAGTGACACGGCCAGGACTGAGAGTCAGGTCTGTCTCCAAGGTGTGCCCTGTCTGCACCCTCACGCTAAATACCAACCCCTCCCAGGCCCACCCAGGTGACTTTGTGCTTCATTCAATGCCTGTTGTTACAAGCCAGGGGAGGGGCTTATAGAATTAGGCATTGTCTCAGGACTCCAGCAGCTTGCAGTTCTGGTAAACACACACAGCGTGGGTGCTCAGCTGGTTGGGAAGCACAGAGGAAGTGTGGCATTCACACGGGCTGGCACAGCCTCCCTTATCAGACTAAGCGCTCTTGCCCATGCAGATGGGACAAGCCGGTATGGACAGTCTACTCTGCTGGCAAACAGATGGTGGGATGGGGGCAGGTGAGGCGCTCTGCCCTCTGCTTCACTCCTGTCTTCTGCCCTTACCCCTAAGATCCACCAGGCTGGCATAAGTGAAGAAGGAGAGAGGCAGAGCCTCAGGCTGGTACACTCTGGCTGCTACCAGGCTCCAGCATGGGGGATTTTAACCTCCCTGAAGCCTGCTGGATCTCTGTACCAAGACCAGGTGGTGACAGAGCTCACAACTGTTGCTGATGGTCTTCCGACCCCGTGATGATGTCTGTTTTGTTCTCGTCTCTTTCAGGAATATTTCAACGCAAGTGTTTCTTTGTCTTCTCTGAATCCATCTTCTCCTGGACCCTCACTGCCAGCTGCTTGCGTCCACGTGATTGAACCATATGAATCAGCTATGCGGTTGGCAGCCGACCTATCTGAAGGCTTGGCCACCTCAGTCAAATATACTTTCTCCTACCCCGCCCACTCAATTCCTGCCCCACTCTCTGGTGCCCCTGAGAATGCTCCATCTCATCCTCCTGCCAGGCTACTTCCTTCTCCTCACCTCCTTCTGGAAGCCTTCCCCAACTCCGGTGGCCTGTCCTATTTCTAGACCTGACAACTCCCTGGAGCATAGCTTGTTGGTTAACAAGCTTCTCTTCTACTTACTTATCCGTATGTACGTAAGCATGGGAGGTCTGTGAAGGCAGGAAGCGTTCTTTTCCTACCTCTTCATCGTATCCCCAACATCCAGCAAGGAAGGGTATAGGCCT
The DNA here is from genome assembly GCF_049354715.1 of Callithrix jacchus. NCBI lineage: Eukaryota > Metazoa > Chordata > Mammalia > Primates > Cebidae > Callithrix > Callithrix jacchus. The sequence continues at coordinate 147,991,697 of NC_133508.1, forward strand.
TGGTGATGTCTGAGGGATTCAGCAGGATGGAGGCAGATCTGAGAACTTCTGATCAAAAAGTGATTTCCATAGATCATCAAAGATGATGTCTAGATTTGCTCAATACTGCAAGGCCTCTCAGGATTTATTAGCCACTGTCTCCCACATTTATTAGCCAAGGGGCCAGGACTGAGCCTTGGCATAGATGAAATGATCTGTTTTCTCCTCCCTTGGAGAACCTCTGACTCCAGCTGTGTTGAATAAACTGGGTGCAAAAGTCCCACTATCAGAGTTACACTTAACTCTGTGGCCCACCACAGACCCCAGCCCAGAGGTGAGCCCCAGTTAGAGGGAGAGGAATCTGACAATGACTCATAGCCTGGTTCTTGCCCCCGTTTTGCAACTGACTTGCTGTGTGACCTTGGAAGAGTTAGTCTGCCTTTCTGGGTCTTCTTGTTTTCATCTGTACAAACAAGGGTAGTGGCCTAGAGGATTGCTACAGTGCTTTCCAGCTCTGAACCTTTGATTCTCTGACTCAAAGGCAAGGATTTCTACTGCTTCTTGAATAAATATATTCCTCTCCTGACAGCCAGCCTGGGGAAATTGATAATTCTGTCAGAGCACCCTTGCAGTAAACCTAGAGCCCTGCAGTGTCCCCCAAGACTGGAAACTTTATTTTTATTCATTGCTCATCCTCATTCCCCCTCTCCCTGGCCCTCCCTCCAGCCCCGCTTCACCACCCCACCCCCAATCCAGGACACAGCAACCTGCCATGAATGAAGAGTGGTTGGTCACATGTCCCGGTCACCATGGCGACGGATCCCCGCAGACGAGGTAGGCATAAAAGTCACATGAGAACCCCGGAAAACTGGCTGAGGTATTTATAGAAGCAGCGGCTGGTGTCTTTATGAAAATGGGTCTATTTTTGACTCTGGTACTGAAACCTCCATGCTGTCCCTGGGGCAAGGCAGGTTTGCATCTGATTCTCTCTCCTCAGGCTTGGTGGGGCAAACATTCCCCTCCCCTTCCTGTTGTCTCCCGGCTCAACCTCCCACCCTGACTCCCAGCTGAAGTCAGTCCTGCTAGAGCTAAATTCCCTATTCTGTTTACATTGAATGATGCTTCCTTCCAGGCTGGAGCTTGGGGCCCCAGGATGCTGGGTGTGTTGGGAATTTGGGACACCCTTCTTCACCCTCCTCCCCAGGTACAAACTAGAGGAATGTCCTTGCTGCTCTCTAAATATTAGAAGGACACTGCTTTCCTCAAAGCTTTTGCCATTTGTTTTTTCCTTAAAAGTTTGGAGGTCACTGGTAAAGGGAGGGGGGACATTTCTGAGTCTAAGCCACAGAAGGGTTCAGCCACCTCCGCCCTTCATGGGTGTGACAGTCGTGCCAGCAGGAACTGTTGTTCATTGAGCACTCACTTCCTAAGTTATCTCATTTAATTCTCACCACATGCTGTAACATAATGATACTGCCGCTATCCCCATTTTACAGATGAGGACAAGGACTCTCACAGGCAGCGTGAGAACCCGGATCGTCCATTCTAAAGTCCCTGCTCTTCCCATGGTGCCCTGCCATGGAGTGTGGCAGAGAGTGTGCCCAAAAGGAGGAGGCAGGACGGAAGGCTGACGCTGAGGACAGAACCGCACGAAGGCAGTCTAGAGGAGCAGGGAGAAATGCATTTTGATCCTTTCATGAGCAGGTAGCACAGGCACAGAGTCAAGAAAAAAATCAAACAAAATTAAAATAAGCCCAACACTAAGTTTCCCTTCTCAGTGTCCCCTAGCCCGGTCCCCCTCTCAGAGGAAGTCACTGTGGCTGGTTTAGGGTATTCTCCTTCTAGAGATCTCATATGCATATAGGAGCAGATACGGATTTACTGAATATATATGGTACAGACATATGGCATGAAATTCAAAAGGCAGATGATGAAAAGTAATTCTTTCTCCCATGCCTGCCCCCACTCATGCAGTTCTTCACCCTAGAGGCAAGCACTAATGTTTCTTATATACCATTCCAGAAGTATTCAATGCCCCTGTAAGTACATGTATCATATACAAATGGCCATACACTCTCTACGTTATTCTGCTGGGTTTTTTTCACTTAACAATACATCTTGGCCGAGCGCCGTGGCTCATGCCTGTAATCCCAGCTACTCAGGAGGCTGAGGCAGGTGAATTGCTTGAACCCAGGAGGTGGAAGTTGCAGTGAGCCAAGATCGTGCCACTACACTCCAGCCTGGGAGACAGAGCGACACTCTGTCTCGAAAAAATAAATAAATAAATAAACATCTCTGATCCGGAGATGTTTCCGGATCAGAACCTATGGGGCAGACCTGTTCACTTTAATGGCTGCAAAGAATTTCATTGCTGGAGGTACCATAAATTATTTAAATGGTTTCTTGTTGACAGAGATCTAACTGTTTCCATTTTTTTCTATTACAAACACCCCTGCCAGGAGTATCTTTAAATGAATGTCTTTAAACAAGCACATGTGCAAAATGAGTATGTGACTTCATAATTTTGATAGATATGGCCGAATGGTCAATGGATATGTGCCTTTATAATTTTAATAAATGTGGCCTAATTATTTGCCACAGAGATTGTATAATTTAACTCCTCTCTCATTAGGAACATGTGTGTTATTAACTTTTCATTTGTTTTAATTATTTGCCAACATAATAGGTAAAAAACGGAATCTCATTTTTCAATTTGCATTTCTCTGATTATGAATGAAACTGAACATCTTTTTACATGGGTAAGGGCCTTTGTGTTTCATTTTCTATGAGCTGTATATTCCTATCCCTTCCTATCTTTTTCTTACTGATTTTCAGGAGCTCTTTCTTTAACGACCACTCAATGAATATTTCTGAACACCTGCTATGTGTCAAGACTGTTCCAGGTGCTGGTGACACGGCTTTCATCTAGTTCGCTTTCATCTTCAAACAGATGAACAGGAAAGTGAGTGGAATGCCAGATGGTGATACGTGATTTCAAGAGCAATAAGCAGGATGGGGCAAAGGGAAAACCAGTGACGATGTCATATTTAGAGACGTCTCACCACCCATTTCACCCAACGTGATAACGGTTTTATCTGTGTTTTCTTTTTCCATAGTATTTATATGATTTTATTAAAAATAATTGTGCTTTGCAAAAAAAAACACAAATTTTTTGACACATAATAATTGTACATATTTCTGAGGCACACAGTGATGTTGTAATACATATAACGTAGAGTGATCAGATCAGAGTAATTAGGATATCCATGATCTTAAACACTATTTCTTTGCGTTGGGAACATTCAATATCTTTCTTCTAGCGATTTGAAATCATATAATATATTATCGTTAACTATAGCTAGAGTTTACTATAGTACTAGAGATACTAGAGCTTATTTCTCCTACCTAGCTCCTATTCCTGCCTTCTCTCTACCCTTCCCAGCCTCTGTTACCCTCTTTTGCAAAGAACAAACTTCTGACTCGGGTCATCCTTTCTATTGTATGTTTGCTTTGCTATTTCATTAATTTCCGCATTGTCTTGATCATTTCCCTCCTTTTCCTTTGAGTCTATTTTGTAGTTCTTTCCCTGCGTTTTTGAGATGGTCGCTTGGTTCATTGATTTCAAACTTTCTTCTTTTCTGTTTAAAGCTATAAATATTCTTCTATGTACTGCTTTTGATGCATTCCTGTGGCTTAATTTTTTTCATTTATCAATATTGATACATCTACAATTTATTTTGGTGTGAAGAGTAAGGTAAGGAGTCAAATTTACTTTTTTTCAGATAACCCAGTCAATATCACTGATTAAAGATCCATCTTTTATTGGGTGGGCGCTGTGGGTGGCTCATGCTTATAATCCCAGCACTTTGGGAGGCTGAGGCAGGCAGATCACGAGGTCAGGAGATCGAGACCATCCTGGCCAACATGGTGAAACCCTGTCTCTTAGTTGGGCATGCTAGTGCATGCCTGTAGTCCCAGCTACTCAGGAGGCTGAGGTAGGGGAAATCACTTGAACCCAGGAGGCGGAGGTTGCAGTGAGCTGAGATCACACCACTGTACTCCAGCCTCGAGTACTCCATCTCAAAAAATAATAATAATAAAAATTAGAATCCATCTTTCCTCTGCTCATTTAAAATATAACCTTTATCATATTCTAAGCGACTGTGTCTGAATTTATTTCTGGACTGTGTCTTCTGCCTCATTGTATTGCTCGTGACTGAGTCCACACTAATTTATTTATTTTTGTTTGTTTATTTATTTTTGAGATGGGATCTCACTCTGTCACCCAGGTTGGAGTGCAATGGTGCCATCTCTGAGTCCACACTAGTTTAAACTTGTAGCTTTGTAATATGCTTCACCCTCTGGTAGGCTAATTCCTCACCTGACACCCAGTAATTCTCCCTTTCCTAATTCCCCTGCGTCTTCATTGTTTCTTTTTCTGCATGAGTGTTTGCTTAACTAGCTCGTCTAGTTAAAAAGAAGAAAAGCTTTTGTTATTTTCACTGGGGTCATTTTAGAATTACGGATTAGTTCTAAGTTCACATGCTTCCTATGTTTTGTCTCCCACTCTGAGAACACGGCATTCCTTTTTCTATGTTCACACCTTCTTTTGGATCTCTGAGCAGCATTTGGAAGCTTTCTTCACATAGATTTTCTACACGTCTTTGAAAGTTTATTACTAAGTATTTTTCTTCTTCGTTGTTCTTGCTATTGTAACGGAAGCATTTTTTCTTATATCTTATTTGCTCTTGTGTATCCGAAGGTATAGATATTTAATACGTTAATTCTGTATCCAACCATGTTACTAAATGATCTTGTACAAGTTTTTTAGTTGTAAATTATTTTTTGTTTTTATTTTTATTTTTGAGACAGAGTCTCAATCTGTGGCCCAGGCTGGAGTGCAGTGGTGCGATCTTGGCTCATGGCAGTTCCATCTCTAGGGTTCAAGCAATTCTTGTGCCTCAGCCTGAATAGCTGGGATTACAGGCCGCACCTCCACACCTGGCTAATTGATGTATTTTTAGTGGAGACGGGGTTTCACCATGTTGGCCAGATTGGTCTTGAACTCCTGACCTCAGGTGATCTGCCCACCTCGGCCTCCCAAAGTGCTGGGATTGTAGGCATTAGCCATCGCACAGGCCAGTTGTAAATTATTTTTTAAATGAAGCTTTCAGCCTTTAAGGGAAGAATGCACATTATAATTAAAACCTCCAGGGTAAATGGCTGTTTAAGGATTCAATGAACTAATAAATGTAAGTTGCTTAGAGTACTACTCTAAGTCTTAGAGCACATCTTATGAGCTATCACAAATAACAATAGTGATAATACTGCCTTGAATAAAAACAGTGATAATACAGAGTTTCATCTCATTTCATCTTTGCGATGACCTCATGAGGTTAGAGGACAGATTTTATTTCCATTTGCCAAATAAAGATTCTGAAGATCACACATAGTGATATGTCAAAAGTCACCAGTTAGGCCAGGCATGGTGGCTTACTCCTGTAATCCCAGCACTTTGGGAGGCCAAGGTGGGCAGATTGCTTGAGTCCAGCTGTTTGAGACCAGCCTGTGCAACAAAGCAAAACCCATCTCTATAAAAAATACAAAAAAACTGGCTGGTGTGGTGGTGTGCACCTGTGGTCCCAGCTTCTTGGGAGGCTGAGGTGGGAGGATTGTTTGAATCTAGGGGATGGAGGTTGCAGTGAGCTGAGCTCGAGCCCCTGCACTCCAGCCTGGCCACAGAGTGAGAGTCTGTCTCAAAAAAAGAAAAAACAAGTCATCTGTCAAGGTAGAGCTTGGGTCAGAACCCGGGTTTTTCTGACTATATACATCACATTGTCTCGTGGAAGACAAAGAGAGGTAAATCTTTTTGTAAAGCGACGGGTCCCTTAGAATCACGCATTCCAAAGGTCTGCTTTGATTTCCACTCTGGATATTCACACATAGGTATGTATAGCTGGGGGCATGCCTGCCCTGCTCAGTATGGATTCTATGGAGTCAGATTCTCCAGGGGGAATATTCTGTGCCTCTGAGTTCCAACAGGACAAAGAAGCACAGCTGCCTTGGGAGTTTGGGCGAGGGGGGCCTGACTTCTGTTGCGTGTGCCTCTTGCTCCTGTGAAAAGTCATCCTGTCGTCCCCTTCCTCTTTGGGCATGGTGGTTCAGAGGCTTCTCTGAGTCATGAGGAGGAAGAGGAGGTGGCAGGCATGGGAAAGGATTTGGAGGCACTTCCTTTGGTCCTCCAGGGCCTCTGACCTGCCCCTCTTTCTCCTCACATTCCTCCCCATTTCTCCTCCATCTCTCCCAACCTTGCTCACCACTGAGGTTTGTTAATGTCAGGAATCCTCCTCAAGCCCTGCAGGGAGGCTTCCATTTTACAGTCTGAATGAAGAACTTTCTAGAAATTGCTATGAGATAGAATCTGGGAATAGAAATTGAGGTCTCCTCAAGGGATGCTTCTGAACGGTTCTGAAGTTTCCACCTCACATTTAAGCCTAGATAGAAAGTCATCCCCACAATGTCACTATCACACTCTAAAACTTTCAATGGCTCCCTACGAGCCTCTGACATAAGTAGAGGCTTTCCACCATGACACGTCAGGCCTCCATGTTAGAGAATAAAGATCACCTTCCAGCTTTATCTTCCACTTGTTCCCCAAGCCCACAGCTTCTAAACAGCCCACCAGGATCCAGGCCCAGGTCTGTGAGATCGAGAACATGCTGATCTTCATGAGCTTGTTCTGTTTCCTTATAGTGGTTCCCTAGCCCCAAATAGGAAGCTAGATGGACTCATTTTATCCTATTTTGTCTGAAAACTGTAATTCTATTAATGCACCTCAAATTTAAGTTAGCTGTTTTAGTGGCTGTTTCACATTGATGCCTGATTTTTCTTTAGCTTGAAATAAACTAGAACTCTAGGCAGTTTTCATATAAACTCTGACGGAACTGAGAGCTGTATATGGAGAGAGAGAAAGAGAGAGAAAGAATATCAATTGTATTTCCTTCTTCAAAGCCACATAACGAAGTCCCCTTGCCACTGCTTTAGGAAACACCAGGAAACACCTCTTAGATCTGAATGAAGCTTGTCATCGTCTCCTTTCCTCTAGGGCTGCTCTGGGGCTCGTAATAGGCCCTGGTTCCTACAGAGGAAAGGTGTTAGCTCCTTGACATCTTCCAAGTTGTCCTTGGCTGACTGTGTAAACCCTTTCTCTGGATTCTGCCAGGGGCTGGTTGAACTTAGCACAGTACCCGACAGAGAGTAGATTTCCCCCAAGTATAACTTGTTGGGCTTGAAACCCAGAACGCTGCCTGCAGACAGGAGCCGGGGGCCAGGGGAGGAGCTGCCCACTGTCTCCTGACTCTGCTCAAGGAAGTCCCTGTCCCCTTTTGGATTTTTACTGCTCCTTACTCAACACATGGCTCATATTGGGACAGGTGACCTTCTGGACAGCCTGGCTTGCAAGGCAGAGCTCCCTCTGTGGGATCAAAGTTCCGTCCCATCTACTCAGGATCCCAGGACGAAGAGCTCTGGCCTGAAGCAACCCCTCCACCCCCTGCCAAGCTCCTGCTCCTGCTCCTCACAATATTGCCATCATTTTCTTCATCATCATCACAGCAGCACCAGTTTACATATACCGAGTCCTCACGGTGTGCCAGGCTGCTGTTATAAATGCGTTGATTGGAAAAATCTCATTTATTACTCAACTTCATTTCACAGGTGAGGACACACAGGCCCTGAGAGGTTCCCAACTGGTAACGATGGGGTGAGACTGTGAACCCTGGTGCCTCCACTCCTGGGCCGTTTTTAACTACACCCTCAGTGTGCTGTCACACTATGCTGCCACTTTGTCCCTGCCTCTGAGGGCTGAAGCTTCATGTCTCCTCATTTACCAACCCAGGATGGCAAACGTGCTTCATTTCTTCTGCTGACTCCAACTGATTGGTGACATGATGAGGCCAAGTAGGGACTCAATGGGAAATCAAACCAAAATGTATTAGGGATGGTGGCCATGGGCAAGGAAAGGAATGAAGGGAACAGAAGTGTCATGGATGTGGGTTAGTCCTGCAGAAGCATGGAGCTCGTGTTCCAGGTCCCAGTTCCTATTTCCCCCAGGGAATGGCACTGGCACTCACCTCTTCCTTCAGGTAGAATCCCACCTCCCCACACGGATCAGCTTCCTCCTTGGAGGCCACAACAGGCTAAACGTATCTCAAGGCACCGCGAAGCCTAGCATCTGTTCTACAAATACATTTATACAGTAATGATGGTGGCTGGGGACTTTCTTATCAGCTGTGTTTGAGATTTTGAATGCTAATTTGGTGAGGTTTACTCACCCTCTTTGCTCATCTAACAGTGTCTAGGAGTCTGGGGTTCCTATGACAGCTATGGGAAGAGGCCCCACTTACTGCTTCTAAACCAGGGGTGAGGGAAATCTCAATGGTGTGGAGGAGCAGGTGCATAAGTGGTCCCAACCATCTTGCTACTTCCACACTTATTCAATGATTCCATGGCTGTTCTGGTTATTTATTGCTGCCTAGCAAATCACCCTATAGTGCAGAGGCTTAAAACAACAATCATCTTTTTCTCTCTCATGGTTTCTGTGGGTCAGGTGTTTGGGAAAGACTGAGGGGCAGTGGTTTCTGCTTCATGCAGTGTCAGCTGTGAGGCTTGGCTGGAGGATCTGCTTCCCAGATGACTCACGCACGTGGCTGGCAGGTTGGGGATGGTTGTAGGTCAGGAGCTCAGCCAGGTTTGTGGGCTGAATGCCTTGATTTCTCTCCTACAGACCTCTCCATAGGTTGCTTGAGCTTCCTCACAGCATGGTAGGTAGATTCTCTCTTTTTTTTTTTTTTTGAGATGGAGTTTCGCTCTTGTTACCCAGGCTGGAGTGCAATGGCGCCATCTCGGCTCACCGCAACCTCCGCCTCCTGGGTTCAGGCAATTCTCCTGCCTCAGCCTCCTGAGTAGCTGGGATTACAGGCACGCGCCACCATGCCCAGCTAATTTTTTTTGTGTCTTTAGTAGAGACAGGGTTTCACCATGTTGACCAGGATGGTCTCGATATCTTGACCTCGTGATCCACCTGCCTCGGCCTCCCAAAGTGCTGGGATTACAGGCTTGAGCCACCGCGCCCGGCCGGTAGGTAGATTCTAAGAGCAAGCACACCAATCCAGAGATAATGGAAGCTACTGTGTTCTCATGGTCTGTGTCCAGAAATAGACATGATATTATTTCTCTTGTTCACATAGTCTCAGAGCCTAGAGTCAAAGGGAGGGAATATAGACATCACTTCTTGAAACAGCAAGAATTTTGAGGCCATGTTTTAAAACATGCACAGTGAGGAAACTCTAATAATTGTGCCACCAAGAACAAAGGATAGGACATATCTTAGCAACTGTATGTTTAAGACACTCAGAAACACAAACACAACTTAGGTGAATTGCAGCTTGGGTTGTTTCCATGTCCTGGGAAAAAGCCAACATGTCCTCCTACATCTTCCTATGTAACATATTTGGGAATAGTATCTTTGAGGCTCATGTAGAAAGATAAACGCTAGGAACATGGCTTCAATATCTTTCCTTTCAGGAAAGCAGGCTTGAGTGGATGGGGGAAACCTCGGAAGGAAAGGCTAGCCAATACACAATCTCCTCTTTCAAGGAGGACCAGTGCGGGATGAATGGGTTAGGCCATCACGCTGGACCTGCATGTTTGATGGGGCTGCCCAGCATGTAAGCTTTGACTGAACACTTGCTATATGTAAGTCACTGTGCTGGGGCTGTACTGCCTGAAGCTATGAATAAGAAAAGGTCCCTGCCCTGTAAGCAGTCACACTCTAATTTGAGAGGAAGGCATAGACACGTGAAGGCAGACCTTTGTTATAAGGCTCTAAAGGTCAGGGTTGAGAACAAGGACTTTAGACCCAGGATGCATCTCACTGTGCGACCTGGACAGATGATTTAACCACATAAGCCTTGATTTCCCCTGTAGTGAAATGGGAATATGAATAATACTGACCTTATAATATTACACTGTTGATGTATTTCCATATGCCATAGAAAAGGAAGAACTTGTTTTCCAGATGCTCAGAAGAGGGTTGGCCACTGAGAGCTGGAGTGTTCAGGAAGATTTCGTGGTGGAGGCCTTAGTTCCCGTTTCCATCTCAGCCCCTTCCTGTGGCTTCAGGCCCACCTCTCCATGAGTGCTGTCATCAAGGATGCTTCTCAGCCTTCATCTTTGTAACTTTGCTGCAGATTTCAACACTGTTGTGAACTACCTTTCCTTTTTGCAATTCTGTTTCTTCTGTGATACACGTCAGCCTCTCAGCTTCTGTCTCTTCTTCTCTGCCTTCTTTCCTGCCCCTCAGAAATAAGCACTTCCTGCCAAGCCTCCATCCTCATGACTGTCTTCTGTGTGCTTCCTCTGGAGGGTCTCACCTTCCCCCAACCCCTTTATGGTAATGACTTCCAAGCGTACGTCTCCTGCCCTCTTTCCTGGACTTCATACCCGTATTTCTAACCACGCCTTATTCTTTCACCAACGATTTATGGACAGTCCACTGTGTGTTAAAGTTGGGCATGGCCTCTGTCCTGTAGAACTTCCATGTCAACCAGGGGGACTGTCCCTAAGCGGCCAGTTGTGCCATTAGTGCTTAATTACAATTGTGACAAGGGCTAAAAAGGAGGAGAAAAGTCCTGCTGGGAGGTTGACCCAGTTCTTCAACATGGTCAGGCGAACTCTTGGAGGAGTGGGCAGGGAGTGAGGGAAGAGGACAAGTGGGACTGAGCAGATCCCTGGCAGGGCGGGCTTATGGGCTCAAGTCTGAGTTAGGAAGGAGGGGAGGGGAGGAAGAGCTGGGAGAAGGGTGGGGTATTAGTGGGCTACAGGGAAGGCCATGGGGGGAGGGGTGTGACGTGAGGCTGGAGACAGGGAAGGGCCCTGAAAGACATGCTAAAGATGTACGTGCAACTCTGCAAGCTTGAAAAGGGTGTGATTATGTTTGTACCCCTGAAAGATCACTCTTGCTGCTGCTTTGTGGAGAGAAGGGAGTAGACTAGAGTTGGTGTCAGGAGGGGACTGTGAGAGTCCAGGTGAGTAATTATTATAGTTTGGAGTAGGCAGTAGGGGTGGGGGGTGGTGGCAGCAGAATTAAAGAGAAACAGCCAGATTCCAGAGATATGTAGCAGGTAAGATCTCCAGGATTCACTGGTAGATTTTATGAAGGGGGAGGTCTCAAGGGTGATGATTGGGGTTTTGGCTGGCTCAACTATTCACAGAGCCAGGGAGCACAGCAGGAGGAGCAAGAAGCCAAATGCTGAGTGTTCTGCCTGGTAGATCTTTGAATGTTGAGTTCATTTCTTGAACATGTGTAGCTCTGTGGAGCCAAGTGGAAAGGTGGAGTAGGAAGGTGAGTATGTGGAGCACAGAAGACTGTCTGGAATGGAGACAGACATGCAGAAGTCATTGGTGTAGGAGATGGTCTAGGAAGGGTACAGAGTGAAAAGAGGGCAGGGCTGGGAGACATCCAACACTTAGAGATCACCAAGGGAAACTGAAGGCTGGGCAGAAGGCAAGGAAGAAAACCTGGAGTGCTGGGTTCCAGAAGGGGAGGGAAGAGAGTGTCAGAAGGATGGGGAGGGCATCCAAGATAAGCATCACAGGGAGGCCAGTAAGGTGAGGGCTGGAAGATGTCCTGTGGATTTAGTGACACAGAAGTCAGTGGTGACCTTAGTGAGACCCTTCTTGGCAGCATGATGGGACAGAAGTGTGTTAAGGAGTGTGTTGAGGTGAGAAAATGGAGGCAGACAATGCAAAAGAAATGAGGGATGAGAGCCTACTGACTTTTTTTATTTTTGAGATGGAGACCGGTGACATTTTAAAGGGAGATATTTGCACATGCTCACGAGCTGCTAACAAGGATCCAGGAGAAGGGAAAGTGGATCAGACAGACAGGAGAGACTGGATTAACTAATGGGTGGCTGAGGCTCTCAAGAAGGTGTGGGACCCAGAAAACAGCTGCGGGCTGGTCCAGAGGGAGGAGAGACCCTCCCTATTGCATCCAGGGAAGAGGGAGAAGGAGGCGTGTGCAGATGGAAATGGTTTAATTCTCAGTGGAAAACTGAGGGAGCTTCCAAATGAATTAAGGCAGTTCCTGAGACAGGAGGAAGAATGCGGTGGGGGAAAGTAGGATGAATTCTGGGGAGAGTTCTGGCTGGAGTGGCCTTGATCAGAGTAGTAAGTTGACCAGAGAATCACAGGGAAGTCCTTAGGAAGTGTGAGGAGCCCACCTGAAGTTGGTGGCCATGAAGGCAGATGGAGATTGGTCTCTAGTGTGATTTTGTCTAGAGAACTGGGCACATATAAACCAGGTACTGAGTTCATTCAAGGTTGGGGTTTCACTGGGTGGGTGTGATAAAAGGCAGCGAGGCAAGGGCATCTCCTGGTTGTCACCTTGATATCCCATGGACATGTCATTCTCAATATGTCCCAAAATCTGCTCCTCTTTCTAAATTCCTCATCTTGGTTAATAACAATACAATCACCTATAATGTCTCTAATAACATTTATTAAGAACATGATATCAGATATGAAAACAGATATTATTTTTTTAGAGATGAGCACTTGCTATGTTGCCCAGGCTGGTCTCGAATTCCTGGGCTCGAGTAGTCCTCCCAACTTGGCCTCCCAAAGTGCTGGGATTGCATATGTGAGCCACCATGCCTGGCCAATACCAGATATATTAGAAGAATCATCTCATGATCATCCAACAACCTTATGGGGTATTATTCATTTTACAGACATGCCTCAATGAGGTTATGTAACCAGCTCAAGGTCTCTGTAAATGGCAGTCAGGATGAAAACTTAGATCTCTGAGGCTCCGAAGTCCTTCCCCTTTCCCATGGCCACACCACCTGTAATTTCTGTTGCCTTAACACTGCCTGTCTCTGATGTGTTTCTTCCTCCCACCTCCCACACCATGTCAGTTGTCACTTTCTATTTGCTCATCTCTGTCCTGTCTCTTGCTACTTCCTGCCATGCCACTCCACCCCATCTGCTTCCCTGGTTGATTCCACCAGAATGTAAACCCCACAAAGGCAGAGATTATCATCAGTCTCGTTTTCTGCTCTCTTCGAGGCCTGGAGCAGCTTAAAGTAACCATTAGGCTCATTAAATAGTTGTTGAATAAATTTGTCTATCTGGAGATAATTCTCTGTGGGAGTCTTGTGGGCAGAGGCACTGATGGCTTTTTTGTTCCCACTATCTTTTGGAGACTGGTTGCATAGCAAACAGCCTTGAAAGATAGCGTCTCCCTCTGGCAGAGGGCCGTTCTGTTTGCTGTCCAGTAGTCTAGGGCCAATGTTGGGCAAGTTTGCTTGCAGTGCATTATAAAAGATTGGGGCTTCCTAAGCTCGGAGTTCCTCAGTGTGTGTGGTCCAGTCTCATGTCCCTTCCATGGGACTTCAGAGTTAAGGAAAGGTGATCTGAATGTGAAGCTCTTGCAGCCTGCTGTGCCATGAGTGATTAAACTCCTTGTGTCTGGCCCAGAGTTTCCTGTCTTCTGCTGGCATCCATGAAACTGCAGCAGGTTAACTTAAATAGCAAGGTAAAATCTCAGACCCTTCAGAATTCTTGACAATGGCCTTTATCATCTTCCACTTCCTCCCAAACACCTGCCTCCAATGCCAAAGGTGTTCACTAGAGGAAAGACAATTCATCCAGGCTCCCGTAACAGCCCCCCAAGGCCCTGGCAGGATGGCTCCTGCCTCCCTGTCTAACCTCACCTCTCATCACCCCCACCTCTGCTCTAGCTCAGGCAACCTTCCCCTGCGTAGGTTCCTACTCTTTTGCATCTATGCCCTTGTCATGCTGTCCACTCCACAGGGGTCATCCTTCTCCCCTTCTGACTGTCCATCCTTTAGGCCAGGATCCTCCAAGAGACCTACCCAGAGACCAGTCAGAATTTCCCTGTCACTGTACCCCCACTTTACTTATCCTTTTGCTTTGTATTGTGAAGACCTGGGTCAACCCATGCTGCCTCTCCAGGAGGTTCCATTCCCTCACCTTGTGATCCTTTCAGCCTCTGTAACCCCTGGCATACAGTAGGTGCTCCACAGACAAGTGATGTCCTGAAGAGTTGACCTGCACAGGGAACAGCCTTGCGGGATGGTGGGATGGAAGGACGGAGGAGTGGAAAAGACATCCCGAGGAAAGGGAACAGAAGCATGGAGGTGGAAACGTCTAGGGCAGGGGAAATAACCCCATGGAGTGAGATTGAGTTCATGAAGGAAGGCTGAAAGAGGTGAGTCTGAAAAGAAGAAAGCAAGGCTCAGGGCCCAGGAGGGCTTTAACCACTGGGGCCCCCTTTCCCTCCGAGGGCAAGAGCTCTGGCGAGGGCTCCAGGGTCTGCGTCCCCCGACCAGGGGCCTCAAGAGGCTAAGCCCCCTTGCAACTACCTCTCCCGCCTCTCGCCCCCCACCCACCTCCCACCCGCTCTGCCTACGTCGGCCATCAGAGCCTCGCTCGCGGCCCGAGAGCCTCGCATTGACGCGGGCCCGCGCGTGAGTCAAGCCTGCGTCACGGCGCCCCGCCGCCAGGGTGGCCTTTCGGAAAGCGAGGGAACAGTGCGCGCTGCGCTCCGCCCAGCTCCGTTCCGCTCCGCAGAGCCGGCACGACCAGGGCGCAGGGAGGGCGGCACTCGGCCACAGTCTTCGCAGCCCCGCGCGCTCTCTCCGCCGCGAGACCTGGGTCCCCGCGCCGCTCCCGTGAGCCCCGAGTGCGCGGCGGGCGGGAGCCGGGTTGGGACTGGCGGTGAGGCTGGGAGTGAGGAGCGAGTGGAGTCGCGCGCGGCGGCGCGCAGCTCCGGTCGCCCAAGCCCCAGCCGGGGGCCTGTGGCCCGGGGGAGGAGCTGTGCGTCCGCGACCCGTCGGGGACCGCGGCTGCTCGGCGGGAGTGCACGGGCCGTGTCTGCGCGACTGCCCACGCGTGACAGGTGAGTCGCCGACCGCGCCCCGCCCGGCTTTACGGGGCCGGCCATTGCAACTTTCCCTGTTCTGGCCCCGCCCCAGCCAGGGAGGGCTGAGGACCAAGGTGCGAGGCGGCGCTCTCCCCGCATCCGCTCGACCCTGCGCCGGTCCCGGGCTCCTCTCGCTCCTCCAGCCGCCGTTGCCTGGTGACGGAGCCCCGGGGCCCGCTCTCCTTCGCGCATCGGGGTGCCCAGTGGCGCACGCATGGGTTGGACACCAGGCTTCAGCTTCTGGTGCTCAAGAGGGCTCAAGAACTCCGGAGGAAATTGGGCTGAGCTGCAGAGGCAAGCGCCTGCGGAGAACCGGGAGGGGGCCTGCCCGGCCCTTCCGCCGCTTGAAACTGCGCGCCCAGGGCGCGATTCCACTGGGAACCTCCTGTGCAGCTGGAGACCCCAGCCCCAGCCGCTCGGCCTCGGGCCTGTGACCTTGACAGTAGCATTGGCAGCGAAGCAGAACGCTCAAGCCCGAGATGAATATTTAATTCCTAGTCCTGGGGCTGGTCCTCGCTGGATTCGGAGCCAGCAGAGAACCCTTCCTCCCTTGTGGGAAGCGCATCTGGGGAATGGAATGGCTGAGATAGGGGATGTGCGTGGGGTGCCCATCTGGAGGGAGCGTCGTCCTGGCCGGGCGAGAGGCCTCTGCTACATTTATACCTGTGTGCGCCGTGCTCTGAAGCGATGCTGGATGCTTGCTTTACTACAGAGAGGGCCGCTTCCCCAGGGGCGCGGCCGCCTCGGAAAGAAGCGTGATGTTTCCTTTTAAAGGCCAGACAGCCCTGGCAGAAATCAAGTTCAGAAATCCCAGAAATCCCAAGGCCATTCACCGTACAGAGCCTAGGCCCTGTCAAGTTGGCTTTAAAAAATATTTTTTGATCCCATTCCTCTTTCCTTTTTTTTTTTTTTTTTTTAAGAAATACTTCAACAGGCCTTTTGGATTTGGAGATTTCTAACCAGAGCTACCTTTGGGGCCATTCATCTGTGAACTGGCAGCAAATGGGGATGGGCTGGGGAGACAGGGAAGTGGTAGGAAGAAGGAAGATTCTTTTTCCGGGCACTGTCCTTGTTAACAGGAACTTCAGGAACAAGGACAATCCTGTAATGGCTCCAAAAAAATTCAACCAAAACTTTAGCGCCTAACTGTGAAGGCCTTGCTGGCCACGATGACTGATGTCTGGAGAAGGTCAGAGTGTGCTGAGGTTAACAGTGGGGGGTTCTTATATCTCGTTCTGTGCTTACATTATCCCATGGCTCTGTGAGGCAGACCCATCACCTGGGCAGGAAGAGCTTTGAGGTCACACCTGATTGTCCTTGGCCATGGCCCATCCACGGGGACCATCAGAGGCTTTAGCTCTGCTGCCGGATTTTTCTCTAATGGAACATCTGTGGCTAAGTAGGTGGTTGAGTTTCAGCGAATCCCTGCAGCTCAGCCTGGAGGGTGACTCAGTGCAGGAGGCAAATCGTGCCCACCAGCTTTGATTGGAGTGAGTTTGTTTGGCCTGAGTCACTCACAGAGTCGTGTGTCAGCTGATTGTGAGTTGAATGGAGTTCTTTAGCAGGACTCGTGAGCAGGAATGGCCTGAGCCCAAGTGTTTCGGGCAGAGGTGGGCAAGTTCTCTGAAGGAGCTAAGCGCAACTTTGGCTGCTGAGCAAGTTTCCTGGAGCTCTGACTCCATGGGAAGATGAGCAGGGCCAGGCTGGGCTGGGCAGGGAGATGGGGAGAGTTGAAGGGGAGGGAGTGGAAAGACTCTGTGATTGTGGTCAGAACTGGGTCCAGTGTTCTGCCATGTGCTGGTGGGGTGACCTTGGGCAAGTCACTTCACCTCGGGAGTTTCAATTTCCTCAGCTGTAAAACTAAGATGCCTATGATATTTTTTCTGCAGGCTTATTTTGAGCCAGGTGTTAGACACAGCAGGTGCTCATCAGATGTTAGTTCCCCATCCCTTCCCTTATGGGCCGTAACCAGAGGCAATTCTTTTTCTCACTGACCCTGCTCCACCACGAAAGGAGACGTGGAGACACGTGAAGGTTCGGTGCTTCCCATGTAATTAAGAAGGACCCATAACTCAGCTTCACATAGGCCTGTTTCCAAGCCTTAAGTCTCTCCATGAGACCCTAAATTGGGAAGCCTCATTAAGAGCAGGATTAGTGTTGGGGTAGGATGGGGTTCAGCTGTGCTGGGTCTGCTGGCTGCGCTTGGCCACCTGCAACAGCTCTGGGGTGACTCCAGGACAGATCTTGACTCCTTTGGGTTGCTTCTGACTGTGGCCTTGTCCCAAGCTGCAGCACATGCTGGGTGGACTTCAGAGCTCTTTGTTCATGTCTTGACATCCTCCTCCCCAGCCATTCTATCCGTAATAGAATTGAAAGCTACAAGAGAACTGTTCAGGAGAACTGAGGCTGGCCTCTCCCAGAGAGGAAAAGGGGGGTGTGTCACTCCTGTTTTCCTGAAGGATCCTGGGCCCCTACTTTTCTCCTTCTGTAAAATGATTTGGGTGCTGAGCTAAGATGTGTGTGCCTTAAGAGTGAAGGAGATAAGGGGATCCCCACTGCAGCAAGAAAGAAGCCATGCTGGCTCTGGGGACTCCAATCTGCTACTGGAAATGTGTGTGTGTGTGTGTGTGTGTGTGTGTGTGTGCGCATTGCCATTCATTTTGGAGCCAGTGTCCTCCCCAGAAGCAGTTTCCTTTTGCCTGTGCACCCTCCCTTCCCTTAGACTCCTTTTCTGTCCAGGTTTGCTGCAGCAGGACAATTCGTTATTAATCCATTCAAAGCTGCTAAGATAAGCAGCAGATTAGCGTAAAGGGAATATGGGTTTAAGCTTTTTGGCTAGAACTAGCTCTGAGTTATCACTCGCTCCCAGGCTGAGCTCTAAGTCCTCACAGCCAAACACCTGGAGCACCAGGATGGGAAAACAAAACAAAAAACATGTCACCTCAGCCCTGACTGATGTGCTGGCTGCAGAGGTCGGAAGCACAGTGCCGTAGGTAGATCTGATTGCTAGAACACTATCCCAAACTCAAGTGGGACAGTGGCCTGTGAGGAAATGCCTACTTCACGTGCTTTTAGGAGGGGTGAATGCAGTTCTGGATTCCAGCAGGTCACACTGTACTTGGCACAAATTGATAATATCCAGTTGTTTATTGAGGCTTCTGTTCTGTGCTAAGTGCTTTATTCCCAGACCATCTCATTTAATCTTCACTACAATCCCAGGAGGCAGATATTGCTATCTGCACTTTACAGATTGTAAAATTTAAGGTTCAGAGAGGTTAAATAATTTGCTCACGGTCACATGGATAGTGAGTGGCAACCAAAGAATTGGAAGTCTGTCAGTCCAAACTTCATGTTCCTAACCTCTATATGGTAGTTTTCTGCAATACACTCTTAATAAATGCTGACGACATAAGCATTTACGCAGACAAGATTGTCTAGACTTGTGGGTCCAGTTTTTTTAAGCTAGTGCCCCGGGAAAAGGGGAAATGGGCCTGCACTAATTGCAAATTGGTGGGAAACGAACATAAGCAAATGTCCAAGGTTTGGGGAATGTGGTATTTGGCTCCAGGCAGGTTGAAATCCAGAAAAAGATCCCAGGCTCCATCTTGGTGCTTTTTTGTCCTTTCCCTGCCCTTCTCTTCCTGACCTCTACTGCCCTTGACCTCATTCCCTTAAAATTTGTCCAAGCCAGGGGTTCGTGTGTGGAGCAGTGAGAGGAGTCAGGGCCGGGTGCATGTTGCCCTGACAGTTTCCGCATATGCAGAGTCAAGGACGGCCACTGGCTGATGGGAGCTTGGTGGGTCAGGTTTCTCTGCTGAAGAGTGTATGCCAGCGATTTGCAGTAGTTTATGGTGAGTCTCAGACCCCAGAGCAAAACTGCTAACACTTCAAGGTTATTTACAGCAGCTGCTGGCAGGGCTGCTTGGGGGAGAAGCCGCATGCTTCTTCCTAGACTTCCTGATCTTGTCCCATGGAAAGCCCACTCTCTCCTCACTCCAGAGCTTTGCCATGCATGTCCTTGACCACTCTCGGAAACCTGGCACTGATTCCTCCAGCTTCTCTGTCTCTTCTCTTTCTCGGAAAAATTGCCAGCCCCAGAACAGACCCATGCTGTCCTAGCCTGCCCATCATCTCCAGACCACCTGAGATCTCAGAAAGTTCCTGAAGGTGGATAACTGAATGTAAGTATGTATTAAGGCTCCTCACCCTCGGTGGATGAAGAGGACTTCCCAGAAACCCTTGCTTCACAGGCAGCCATTTTGTGGAGATAAGTCCTTTGATAATTCTCTTTTTCTTCCTCCTCCTCGCATGAGTGAATCTTGAAACATTGCTCATTTATGGGCAAATCCAGTTATATTTTAAAAATATGGTTAGATATTTAGTATGTACAGAAAATTCACATGAAGAACATAAGCTCAGATGCGATATGAATTACTGTATACACTTATTCTCATATTCAGGACCAGGTATGCTTCGGTAGAGACTAATTCTGGGTCAGGTGAGTCCTAGGCTGCCTGAGTCCCTATCTACAGAGCTGAGTCCATTCTTTGTTCTCTTGTGGAGTGGGAGGGAGGCATATATAGAGCCCCAGCTCACAGGCCCTGGGGTCACCTCATTGGCTGCAGTTGTCCTACTGAGCTGCCACTCTCCCTTCCCAAGCCCACCTAGCAGTTTATTTGAAGATAACAAGTTGCCTGTCACTGTACTCCATCATTTCTAATTACTGATTTAATTAGAATTTCTGCTGGACTCTGTGTGCCACTAATTTACCACCTGTTATTTGCTTGCAAATGGAATTCACTGGTCCACACCCCAAAATTCTACTAGCTACATTTTTCTTTAATTATAAGACTCCTGGGTTCCTGAGGCTTTAAATCCCACACCAGTTCTAAATAGGGCAGAAGCAATGTTTGCTAAAGCTACCTTGCAAGAGGAATGAATAGTCATGTGATAGGGTGTTTCCGGAAGGTACTACCAAGTGAGTATTCACTCACTGAGGAATTGGGCCTCCCTTCCTCTGCCCAGATCTAAAGGAAGGAGAGCAGATGTTCTGTGCTGCACAACCTGTGGCTGGCTCCCAGAATGACCTGGTGGACGCTGTCCATGGTCCTGTCACACCACTGAGGCCATCTGCCTGCTAGTAATTTGGGACTCCTTTAGAACAGCTGGAAGGAATCTCCTTGACCAGTTCCCCAAATTGTTTTATATTGCGAATTTTGGAAGAGGACTTGGTTAAGTGAGCAAGTTCCTGACCTCTGGGAGAAGTGATGGTAGATGGGCTCATTCCACTGTTGACTTCCTGAATGTATCATTTTGCACAGTGTATCATTTTGCACAGTGTATCATTTTGCAAGGCTGGATGGTACACTGCAAAACTTCCCAACCGGTGCCACAGATGGGTAGCATGTGGCCCAGAAATAATGATGCCCTCATCCCTTGGAGTAGCCTGGGATGGCCTAGCATGGTGGCGCCTCCTCCACATACCCCAGTGTGCCATGCCAGTGTTATTTTCTGTGCCATGAAATGCAAAAGATTGGAACTTACCAGTATGTCTGAAAATAAATACAACCACAGTTTGGTGGATGACAGTCTGAATCCCTGCTCTTCCATTTTATGGCTGGGTAATCTTGTACATGATAGAGGCTTTTTTTTGTCTGAAAGATAAGAATTGTATTTTATCTCAAGTTTTTGGGAGGATAAATAACATATGTAAGCACAGTGGGTCACCTGTGGCTTGTCTCAATAGGATACTTTTCTGCCCAGCCCTCTGCAAAGCTGCACTGAAGCCTGGTGAGGAAAGAGACACAAACCCTTCTCATTTTCAGGAAAGAGGCATCATGTGGGGACTGTAATTAAGGGTTTCTGATCACTATTCCTTCAAGAGCTCTTCAGCAGTCTGTTTGGTAACTCAGGTAATTGGACACCCTCGGTTCCCTCTGTCTCTTTCTGAGACAAGAAAAAATAGTGACTTGAAGAAAATCCAGGTCAGATGATTTTGGCAGATGCTGTGAGGACTCATCTGTCCCCATAGTGGTCCCCCCATGAATGAGGAAAGAAAGGAGTGAGGCTTTCACTAGTTGTTCCTGGACTTTTATTTGTATGTCTAGTTTAAAAAAATTTTTTTCCAAATTGGTATATTCTCATGGGTCCTTTATCTGCCTGAGACCTAATGTGCCCTTCAGAACCTCAGGACCTCGGTTTCCCTTCCTTTTCAAAACTCAAGCCTCATCCAGTAGGCTGATCCACATCACCATCATTGCTTACCTACCGTCCCTGTTTCCTCACTTGTCCTACCAGCAGCCATTGATCCCTATACAAATAGTCGGATCAGGCCAGGTGCAGTGGCTCACGCCTGTAATCCTAGCACTTTGGGAGGCCGAGGTGGGTGGATCACGAGGTCAGGAGATCGAGACCATCCTGGCCAACATGGTGAAACCCTGTCTCTACTAAAAATACAAAAATCAGCTGGGCGTGGTTGTGCATGCCTGTAGTCCCAGCTACTCAGGAGCCTAAAGCAGGAGAATCACTTGAACTCAGGAGGCGGAGGTTGCAGTGAGCTGAGATTGCACCACTGCACTCCAGCCTGGGCGACAGAGCAAGACTGCATCTCAAAAAATAAAATAAAATAATACAATAAAATAAAATAAAATAACACTCAGATCACATCTCTCCTCTGCTTGAAAACCTCCAACAGCTTCCCATTAGCCTTGAAAGAAAACCCTAACTCCTTTCCATGCTTGGTGAGTCCTGCCTGCTCTGGACAGTCACTATCTTCCTAGCCCAGCACCTTCCACTCTTCTGTTGTTCAGGGTGCTCTAGGCCTCTGGTTGTCTGTCTGTTCCTTGTACTCACCAAGCATGCAGGTCCTGCCTCAGTGCATTTGCACTTTCTGTTCCCTCTGCTCCGAATGCTTTCCCAGGACATCCACATGGTCCTCTCCCTCACTCTGTTCAAGTCTTTATGTCACCTTCTTGGAGGTGCTTCCTTAACCCCCAGCTCTGTTGTAGCATCCCTGTTCTGCTCCACCCCCTCATACTCTATATTGTATGTGTTTATTTGAAATACTTATATA
Source organism: Callithrix jacchus (assembly GCF_049354715.1). NCBI lineage: Eukaryota > Metazoa > Chordata > Mammalia > Primates > Cebidae > Callithrix > Callithrix jacchus. The sequence continues at coordinate 148,013,758 of NC_133508.1, forward strand.
TACTATCAGATATAGCATATGTCTATATATACACTATAAATTATATACTTGTCTGATTTTTGTCCCTCTGCACTAGAATATAAATCTCATGGCTCAGGGACATTATTTGCTCTGTTCTCTTTTGTACTAGAACAGGGCCTAGCACATAATGTTCAGCAAATATTTGTTGAAAGAAGTAAAGGAAAGGAAGGCAGGAAAGAGATTAAAAAAACAGCAAGAGGACTGTTTTAAAATCCCATGTTTCAGCAGTACCTCTAGTTTATAGGAGTTGCTGGGCTCTATTTTCCTTCCAGGCCAAAAGGGAAGTATAGGTGGGAGAACTGAGCCCCAGCATCCCCCGCTAGCCCACTGTGTCCTTGGGCTCCACGTGCATGTCTGCATGTCCCACCCAGCTCCGGGGCATTGTGGGATGTGGGTGAGTACACCTTGATTCCTGGTTAAGCCCATTTTTTCCCACATGTTCTCACAGGAAGGTGGTAGCTGGCACATGGTTGATGGCACGCCCCTGAGGGCCTGGCCTGTGTTGAGCACAACTCTTGTATTACCTGATTTTATACTCATGACAGCCCCACGAGGTGTAGCATCCTTCATCCCTATCTTTTCGGGTCCAGAAGGTAAAACCCAGAGGGGTTGTGTACTTTCCCAAAGACCAATATCGCATAAATGGCAGAGTAGGACTTCAGGTTTCCCTGGCTGTAAAACCCATGATAGCATTGAGGTTGAGAGTCAGGCTCCAAGGTCAGTCTGTCAGTGCAGATCCAGGGCTTTGGATGATTTGCCTTATTTCATCAGTTCCAAAATGTATACTTTTACACATTGCCACGTCTTAAAATCAGGACATGATATTGCAATCAACAGCAGTTTCAGAATGACTGTGGGTCTATAGCAGCTCACCCTAGTTGGGTGGAAACCTTCAGTGGACCCTTTCTGGTAAGTTCAAGAAAGTGTCAGCATTGAAGGATCCTAGATTCAATGAAATGTAGGCAATTATCCCTCTGAGTTTCCATGTCTGCATTCGTAAAATGGGAATAATAGTGCTATATACCTGATATGATTACTGGCAGGATTAAGGAGCTAATATTCGTGTGGGGCTCAGCATTGTGGTTGCCACAGAGATGGTACTCCAGTACTATGGCCTATGTGCTGTGTTGTCATTGTTATTATTACTACACCCCATTCTGCCTTCAGAAGTCCCCTCATTGGATCCCTCAACACCTGAATTCCAGTAGAGAGAGAATGCATGGGTGGGGTAGAGAGAGAATGCAGTCCTGGGGCAGCCCTTGTTTACGGCACACAGAGCATGCATTCTCCCGCGTGAGATGGTAAGATGGAACCACAAGATCTGTTTGCACTGGCCACACACCCGTTTTTCAGTGCCAGTTCCTCCCGCTCTGCACCATCTGCCCCCTTTCCTGCTTCTCTTCCCTCTTGACTAAGAAAACAAGATATCGACTGAAGAGAACAGACTTGGCAATTGCAACAGGAAGGAGAGAAAGGGCTGCAGAAGATGCCACTGGCTCCTCAGCTAGATGTCTTGTTTGGAACAGTCCCACCAGTCCCATGGCATGCTGTGTGTCAGGACTGTGCCCACCCTAAGATTATTTCCCGGGGGTGAGGAGGGATTCTGTTTACAAAGTAGGGAAGGCACAGAACAAATGCTGACTCCTTCGAAAGTGGCAAGAAGTCACCAAGGCATGGCCAGGCTTCTTAGTGTATCCTGGCTTTCACACTGTCGCTTGGGGCATCCTTGGGACATGACATGGTCTTGGCGTCAGAATATTGCATCAGAAAATGGGAGAAGCTGGAAGCTGGATAAACAGATTCTGGAAACTTTGAGGAATTCAAGAATGGATCAACTCATTTGTGCACTCATTCAATTCAATCATACCATATTTATCAAGTCACACTATAATAAGCTACCAGGATGTGGCCTTGCAGAAGCAAAGATGGTGTCAAATGAGGTATCAAATGGAGGACCAAACAAACCCAACAGATCTGTGACAGGGAGTAAAAAAAAAAATCACCACTCTGTTCATTTGACTTTCAGTAAGCTTTTCTTTTTCTTTCTCCTTCCATCCATGTGGTAGCCAGATGCAGCCGGTAGGTAAGCAGGCGAGCAACGCTCCTTATCTTACAGATGAATGAGAAACAGAAACTGGGTTTCTCCCCATGTGTGCTGCAGGGCTGCACTGGACGAGAGTCCCCCTGGCTGGGACTTACAGGCTTCTGGTATGTTCAAATGTCTCTGTAGTCACTGCTGTTAGTGTTTTAACCCCTGCCTCTTTGCTTCAAAGGTGAGACAGTAACAATTTCAACATGAGAAGCAGGTTGTTCTCAGAGGGTTGGAAGGCAGGGACCCTGGAACACCTGTACGTACCATGTTCTGCCCACAGAAATGTGTAGAATCATCTGTGTGTGCGAGGCCCTGGGGGTTAGGGAGCACTGAAGGGTGGGCACAAAGCTGAACACACCTTCGATCCTGCCTCAGGGAGCTTGCTGTTTATTTAGAAAAGGGATCAGGCGTAACAACAACTACTCGTACCAGACAACCAAATGGTAAATTAATGTAAAAGAGTGTTAGGAGGAGTGTGCTGAGAAGGGCAGAGCATTAATGCTAAATCAGAGACTTGCAGGAGGTGTCACAGAGGCAAGGCAGGGGACCTAGAAGGCCTTAGCCATCAGGGGATAGGAAGTGGTTAATCTAGAGTGAGTGGTGAGTGGGCTGGGAGGAAGTGGAAGCCAAGGCCCAGGAGATGGAGGGGGTCCAAATGCCTCGGAAAGGGCCTTGGGCTCCGTTCAGTAGGCAGTGGGAGTGGGGCGGCGTGGCATTTCCAGAAGATGCCACTGAAGGCAATGTGTAGGATGCTGGTGGGGAAAGTGAACTGGGAGCCTGCTGCCGGTGTCTAGCCAGAGAGCAGGCTTGAACTAGAGCAGGGGGTGAGAAGAGGTCAGAGCTGAGCACCCCGACAGGACTTGTGACACCTGGGTTGGGGTGGAGGAGAGAGAGGTCAAGAAGGGTGCAGGGTCCCTGCCTGTGTCCTGGGCCAGAACATCTAGGGGCAGCAGCCTCCAAGTCAAGGCCAGGCCCTGTCAGGAGCAGTTTTCCCCAGATGACTGTCAGCAGTTTTAATAAAACAATTAAAAATAATTTGCCTCTCTAATAACAGTCCGACCTGTTTTGGGCTCAGTAAAAGCCCAGAGGCTCTAAGGTAATTAGAAGAACAGTTTGGGCCGTAACTGCCTGTCCTGCAGAAACCAGGAAGCTGCCAAGCATTCTCCGACACGGGTTCCTACTCACCACCAATTATACCTGAGTTGGATGTTGGCTTTGAGGTCTTGAGTGGGGACCACCCCCACTGCTCTCCTCTGCTTGGGGGCTCTTAAGGATATGCTTGGCCACAGCACTCTTTCCAGAGCCACAAGACCCAAGGGTCAGGAGCATCGGGAGGGGCCGGGCAGGGTGGGCACTGTGGTGTCTTCGGTTGTTGTAGTTAGATGACTGCCTGCTTCACCAGAGATGGTGGCTCCTCCACTCACCTCCCCTGGGGAGCCTAACTTGGAAGATAAATTATTCTTTGTCCCTTGAGTTACCTGATACAACTTTCCCCAGCAAGAAACACCCCAGGCCTAGGAGGCGGGTGCTCAGGGAGCTGCTGTCATCATTCCAGAAGGGCCCCTCTTCCCTTCTCTCTGCCTGCTGTGGGGTGGAGGGCTCCAGGCTTTGACCTGCTGCCAGGGTGAGAGCAGCCATCCCCCACCACCTTAAGCTCATTTCCGGATGCTGTGCTTGGAGCCACCACCCCTGTCAGGAGATATTTTTACCTGTCTGCCTCCCAGTCACACTATTTTTTCTCCTTTTAAGAAGATTCACAGTTCACTTGCTCAGACCTGCTTCTCTCACAGGAGCTATTCTGAGCTGCAAGCCACCTCTGTTGCTAAGTGACAAGCTGGCACCGAGGGCTTGCTCGGCACTCGTGCCCCTCTGTGCTGTGCTTTCAGAGATGGAGGCACTCCTTTCAGAGAGTCCATGCAGCTTCATCATCCGACCTGTTGCTCGTGAAACCCATTTCACAACCCACCCCAGCTACTACGGGGGGATAATTACATATGGCTGGGCTGGCTGTCACCACATCCCCAACACACTCCAGTGGGCTCTCAGCTGATGGAGGGAGGCAGGGCAGAAAGAAATCACCTTTCGCATCCATTATTAACAGATGCCTGGGGCAGGTGGCTCCTTGCTCACACTCACATGTGGGAGAGGCCCTCGATGGGTATATGCTGGAGCTGAAAGGGATCTTGGAGGCCATCCATGCCAACCCATTTTACACAGAGGAAAACTGAGATCCAGGGAAGTTAGGGCAGTGGTACCAGTTTGCACAGTAGGTCGGTCAGGACCAGCACCTAGCTGGCCTGCTGATGCCTGGATCGTGACTGGTTCTGTGAGATGTTTGGGTATGGGAAGAGAAGAATCAGCCCCCTCAGGGTTATTCTCTGATCCTGGTGCTTCTCCCAGACAAAGCTTCGGGGTCATTGGCTGGATACACTTTGGATTCCCAGGCTCTACTCTGAAAGCTGACCTTTCACCAGCACATGGCTTCAGGGAACTGGAGGTGGGACGGGGAGGGTTGTTCCAAGTCTCTGCTTCCACCTTCCCTTTAAAAACCTTTTGGCTGGGCTCAGTGGCTCATGCCTGTAATCCTAGCACTTTGGGAAGCTGAGGCGGGTGGATTACCTGAGATCAGGAGTTCAAGACCAGCCTGGCTAACATGGTGAAACCCTGTCTCTACTAAAATACAAAAATTAGCCAGGCATGATGGCGGGTATTTGTAATCCCAGCTACCTGGGGAGCTGAAACAGGAGAATCACTCGAACCCAGGAGATGGTGGTTGCAGTGAGCCAAGATCACACCACTGCACTCCAGCCTGGGTGGCTGAGCAAGATTCCATCTCAAAACACAAAAACAAAGAAACAAACAAACAAAAAACACCTTTCAACTTGGAGAATGGAGGGAGACCTGGTTGTCAACAGCTGTGTGGCATGAGCCACTCCCTGTGTCACCCTGGGCCTCAGTGTCCCCACCTGTAACCCAGAGTGATGGCAACACGAACCCACTTCCCTGGGCTGGGGTATGAATTGAATGAGAGCTAAAAAAAAAGGCACCATACGTGGGCCTTTCTTGAGTGCCAGCATGATACTAAGACCAGTACAACCTATCCTCCTCACAGTATGGTGAGGTGGGCACTGCTGGCACCCTCCCTTGACACATGAGGAAACTGCAGCTCGGGGAGGCTAGAAAAGTTGCTCAGGCCAGGTGGCTGGCACACAGTGAGCTGGGGTTGGAGCCCAGGTCAGCCTGCTCCTGAGCAGGATCACTTCCCCATGTTGCACCAGTAGGGTCTGCAAAAAAATGGTTTTAAATGGGCTCAAGCTATTCCAAACATGAGGTACATTTTCATTAATAACAATAATACTAAACTTGTAATGCAAGGCCTTGTTTTTATTAATAATAATGTTACTGGTCTTTTGGATCCAAGCTGGGAGCTGTGGGACCTTTGCCTGGCTTCCTTTGACCCTGGAGTGTGGCATATGGTAGAACTTTCTAGGGGCTGCTCTAGATGGACACCGGTTCTGGAGAAGAAAGTGGGAGTTGCTGAGATGCTGCAGGTTGCTTCTCTCCACCCACCTCCACTTCCATGGTCAGCTCCCTTTGGGCTTTCTTGGGGAGAAATGGGATTTATCGGACCAAATATCAATATAGGGACTTACACTTGTTTAAATGTATAAAAGTAAACAAAGCAAGGCTTCCAGGCAGTGGCCGTTACCATTTGGGTCCTTTCTGTGTGCCAAGCTCTGTGCCAGGCACTCTATGTGCGGCCGCTCACTGGACCCTCACAGCAGCCCTCCCTGGGAGATGGGAACCGTCATTAAATGCAACCTTTTCACCTGTGAGGAGATGGACGCTCACAAAATTAAGGATAGTACCTTGTCTAAGGGCACACAGCTAGTGTGTGGCCAAGGCTTCGGGGCTGCCCACTTTGCTCAGAGTGCCGGGACCAGTCCTCATGGCACGGCACGGCTGCATTCCTCCCTCCCCGGCACACCTCTCCCTGTCTCTGCCTCTCATTCTGTCATTCACACCTCTGTTCAAATGTCACCTCCTCAGAGATGCCCTTCCTGACTGCCCCTGCAATCCCCGCATCCAGCATAAAAGAGCCACCTGCCAGCTTGCTCCACCCCTCCAGTGCGAGTCTCTTTACAGCATGTGTCACCCCTGGCCATGGGATTATACATCAATTTCTTTAGTATCCGGCCCTTCCACAATGAAATGCAAAGTCCACAAGAGGAGACACTTTGCCGGTTTTGCTCCTTGCTGTATTCCTCACACCTAAAACAGAGGCTGGCATGTAGGAGGCACTCAGGAAATTTATGTCAGGTGAGTGAGTGAGTGAGTGAGTGAGTGAGTGAGTGAGTGAGTGACTGATGAGTGAATGAAGTGAGAACCCTCAACTCCAGGCCTGTCTGGCTTCACAGCCTATGCCTCACACTCCCACACCCACTGGTCTCCCTGTGTCCCCCACTTCTGCTGAGTCTGACTGCCCCAGGCAAGGCTCTGGTCAGGGTGTCAGCAGAACCTTAGCAGCTTTGGGCAATTTAGTTCCTCAATCTGGACCCGTTTCCAGAGAGATAATGGGAACATTGAGTCAGACAATTGCTAGGGTCCTTAAAATTTAATTTCTGAGTCTGACCCTGCTGTCACCTGAGCATATTCACTGGGCACAAAGGGTTCCAGTCATGACTGCAGCCCAGCCAGTGCCTCAGCCTGCAGGTGTATTCAAGCCCTTTGCATCTTGCAGACCTAATGGCACAGGGGTCCTTGGGCCCTCATCCCTCAGGATGCGCATGGCATCAGTGACATCTTGGGAAGAAGGAGGAAGCTCATATTAGCTGATGCCCTGTGGTTGCCAGATGTTGCTGTAGGTATCCTTCTGCTTTACCAGAATGTCCTTGAGTCCTCCTTGTAAATGATGCTTTTTTTCCTCCTAGCCCTTTCTCATCTTGGTGACCGAAGCTGCCACTCACTAGGCTATTTATGGAGAAACATGTGCTCCAATTGGTCAGCAGCAAGATAAATTCTGCAGACTTGCAGGAAACCCCCTTGGTTTTCTCTAGTTGTGGCGTGATGATCAGTAAATCATACCTAATGCACTGCAGATTGCTCTGATCAAACCCTGCTGCAGGCAGAGTGGCCGGAAACAGGCTCTGAGCCAAGGAATCCTAGTGATGGCAGGCTCAGAGGGACCCTCACCCTTCTTCCTAGCTCTCTTCTTTAGTAGTAGTTTGGATGGGTGGGGGAGGGGGCTGCTTTCACTAGCAGCCATTTCTCTGTTTGCGTGCCCTGGAGATGGGGACCTGCTGAGTGAGGAGAGGAGCTCATCCTGGCAGCCCAGGCAAGGACATGGCCTCTCCATTGTGTAACTCTTAGGGCCGCACTTCACTTGTGTAGCACATGCAACACAGCAGCCATGGGGGAGGCTGAGGGCTGCAAGTTCCACAGATGCAAGTGTCACCCATGGGGCACCCTCCAGGACACAATGGGATGTCCAACTGACCCACTGGGAAGTGAGTCCCAACAGAGAGCTGCTTTTTTTTTGAGACAGAATCTTACTCTCTCACCCAGGCTGGAGTGCAGTGGCACGATCTCAGCCTACTGCAACCTCCGCCTCCTGTGTTCAAACAATTCTCCCACCTCAGCTTCCTGAGTAGCTGGGATTACAGGCATCTGCCACCACACCCAGCTGTTTTTTGTATTTTTAGTAGAAATGGAGTTTCACCATGTTGGCCAGGCTGGTCTCGAACTCCTGACCTCAGATGATCCACCCACCTCGGCCTCCTAAAGTGATGGGATTACAGGCATGAGCCACTGCACCTGGCCACAGAGCTTTTTATAGGGAATTCTGTGGTCTTCTAACCAGGCTGGCCCTGTCATAGTTACTCCAAAGCCTAACCCTGACTGTTCTCGAGGTGTGAGGGGGCAGTCACTAAAGACTCACTGTCCCCTTGGAAAGGGAGGGCAGCTGGTTTCACCTGCTAATGTGGTCCAGGACCTGGCCTGGGGAGGGCTAGCCAAGCCCATAAACCTCCCAGCTTCATTACATGTGTAACAGGGTCTGGCTGGCCAGGTATCCAGGTGGCCCTTGCTGGGGTCAGCCAGGAGGTCTGGGTCAAGGCTGGCAGGAAGGGCGGGCCTGGCCCTTGTGCTGCACCGACTTGAGCTACCTCACCTGTGCCATTCAGGCGGCATATACCTACGAGGAGAACAAACAAGGAGCTCGGCTTCCAGAGACACCTCTTTCCCCTAATAATTACAGAGCTGGGTAAGTTACATCCCTAGAAAGATGCAGGGCAACCACAGGCTGGGGTGTGTGTGTTTAATTTTAAATCCTCCAACCTTCCCTTAATGAGGGGGTGCCTTGAAATATAACGGAATGGTGGAGTTCTTCAAAGGATTCATTTTCTTGGTGCTTTATTTCTTTAAGAGAAAGCATGAAAGACAAATGAGGACTGGCAGGAGCAGGGGAGGGTTTGCCTCCCCCGCCTGTGTTGTGCAGACATTATCTGCTGTAAAACTGTCGCTGAAGGATGGAGAACCAGCTCGTGGCTGCAGAAGTCCTCAGATAATGTCAGTGCTGAGCAATGGCCCGAGATTTGTTGGCACTGAGCAAACAGCTCTTGGCTTCTGGTGCCAGGATCTTTAGCTGAGCCTGGTCAGCCACTCTGGCCAGGGGACTAGAGATGCCATAGGTGCTCGTGTCCAGGGGCTCCATGGTGATGGCTCAAGAGTCTTCCTCTTTTTTTTTTTTTTTCAAATGTTAATGTCCCTTTGAATCACCTGGGATCTGGTAAAAAGGCAGAGATCGATTTAGGAGCCTGAGATGCTGCATTTCTAACCAGTTTCTGGTATTATCCCTGCGTTTTGAATAAAAAGGCCCCAAGGAAGGCAGGCACTGGCTTCCATGGCTCCCTCCAGGCGGTTTTGGCTAAGCAGAGCACCTGGAAGGGGAAGGCTGTACTGAGCTCCACGGGGTCTTGAGCACTCCAGACTCTGCAGCCTGGAACGGAGAAATGTCTTCGCGGATAGCTCTGTACTTGGGTTTGGTGTATGGCTTTGCCTATTTTGCCCCTTTAGGTTTCCTTTCCAAATGATGCTCATCGGGTGCAACCTATGGAGAAACTGAGTCTGTAGGCCTTGAGCTCCTCACTGGGCAGCCGCTGATGAGGATGGAGGGCAAGCTCAATATTTGAGGCCCTTGACCTGCCTCGGGGTGTGATGGGGAATTGATTTGGGTTGCGTCTACGCTGGGCTTCTCACCTCCCTGGTGTGGTCAGATAATCCTTTCCCACTCACCTGGTTTCCTAGGTCCCTGGATGAGAAGGAGCTGACAGCAGCTGAATTCCATCTTCTCTGTGTGCTGGGGAGCAGGGCTACACGGCCCAGGTGGCATCAATGCCGAAGAACAGCAAAGTGACCCAGCGTGAGCACAGCAGTGAGCATGTCACTGAGTCTGTGGCCGACCTGCTGGCCCTCGAGGAGCCTGTGGACTATAAGCAGAGCGTACTGAATGTGGCTGGCGAGGCAGGCGGCAAGCAAAAGGCAGCGGAGGAGGAGCTGGACGCAGAGGACCGCCCGGCCTGGAACAGCAAGCTGCAGTACATCCTGGCCCAGATCGGCTTCTCTGTGGGCCTCGGCAACATCTGGAGGTTCCCCTACCTGTGCCAGAAAAATGGAGGAGGTAAGAGGCAGCTCTGGGTGCATCAGCGTCCCCTTTAAATGGGCTGAGCTGAGGGGTGAAAAAGAACACCCCTTTGCTGAGGCAGAACTGGAGCCTTTGTAGGTTGGAGCTCAGGATTCCAGAGTAAGATGCCCCAGGAATAGCCATAATGATGGTTAGTAGCTGCCAGGAGACTACAGGACATGATAAGAAAGTGGGCTCTGGTCTCAGACTGCCCAGGTTCAGATTCCAACCAATCAGCTTTGGGACCTACTGCAAGTCGCTTAACCTCTCCGTGCCTCATCTACAAAATGAGAATAATAGTAGCTCCTGCCGCACAGGAGCGTTGGAGGATGACATGAGCTTAACATGCAGAATGGGCCACACACTACCTGACACAGTAAGGAGCACCTGTTGGCCATTACTACTAAATGCTTATAAAGTGCTAGGCTCTGTTCTAATGGCTTAGTGGATAGTAGGGCTAAGTGCCTGAAACTGCTGATATTTGAGCATCTTAGAACAACCAAAGCGCCAATGTCATATGATTCAACCATCGAATCCCCCCAACAGCCTTACTTGAAGAAGGGTTTGTTATCATCCTTGTTTTAGAGACTGCAATACTGAGGCACAAATTCGTTAGACAACTTGTTAGAGGTTGTGTGTGATCAAGGTTACAGCTAGTGATAAAGCCAGGATTCGAACCTGAACGAGCCAGCCCAGAGCCTGAGCACTACTGCCTCTGGGTAGGAGGGGCCTTCACGCTGCTCCCTGGGCTTGAATCCCTCTTGAGGATCTTGCCCCGGTATCAAACCACTACTACCACTTCCAGCCCCCAGAATTGTCCAAAGGCAGCTTTCTCTGAAACCAGGGATCAACTAACTAAAAATAAACAAAGAAACCCCAATAGGCTGGAAACAAAGATATTTGCAAGCCCAGACCTGGTCCTGAGAAACTCAACTATTGAGAGCTCTTGCGCTCCAGAGTCCCTGTGCCTGGGATGGCTCCAGCCTGTTGGAGCATGGCCGGCTTGGCAGGCATTTTACCCCAGCGCCTTCCTTCCTTGCTTGTAGAACTCTTGCCATATAGCCTCTTCTAAAGACGCAGTCCCCTCCTGTCCGAGATACATTTTCCCCTGGTTCAGAAGGCCACGTTTGGCTGGGAGGCTTCTCCTCCCTTCCAGTTTCTGTTGAAGGGCAGGGAGTGAGAATGCCAACTTGAACCCTTATGATTGAATTAGGCCAAAGGCTTCCATCTTTCTCCCATAGCATGTTATATTAGCTGCATGGTCTCCTTGCTTGAAAGACTTTTGACTTTTTAATAAGTAACTGTCAATCAGAGCTTATGGTGTTCGTGGCATGATAACTGAGTTTGTAAAAGACCATCCCAAAGTAAAGATATAAAAGTGTGTGGTTTCCTTATGCCCTGTGAGATGTTGAGAAGAGCTCCAAGATACCTAAAATGACTTCAGAGGACATGTGGCATTGGAGGACTTAGCTGGGAAACTCTAACCTTGTTCTTTCTGGCTTAGATGATCAGTTCTGCTTGGGCGCTAGGTGATGAATTACAGAGTCCCTATCTCTACCACACAAAAGCACTCACACCCAGGGCGGTGTTCTTTCTGGCTGTTCACAATGACACCAATCACCGTGGTACCAGACATAAAGAGCCACCCTAGAAGAAAACCATTGTCAACTCTCAGAATTCTGAGCTTTCCATTCCACATTCCTGCCTTCCTTCCTCTGTCTTCTCTGATTTCTGCAATCCCTTTTTATCTCTACTTTTAACTGTCCCGTATTTTTACAGATTTTTTTTTTTTGAGACAGAGTCTAAGTCATCTTAAGTATTTTTTTAGGAGGAGGCAGATTATCACATGAGGGAAACAGCTGTTTGGTCTTAGAGTTGAGTCTCTGCGCTTTTGAGCCGTAGCTGATCTAATCAGACTTTGCATAGTTCTGGATGGAAAACTCTGGAACACCCTCCTTAGCTCCACAAAATGTCGACATCTTTCTAGCTTGCTTTTTCTTCTGTTTATTTTTATGAGAAAAAGACAAATGTTCAACCAGTGCTTACTATGGGTAAGCCACTCATTCAATCTTCACGACAGCCCTGGTGATAGGTTTTGGGTTGAAGCTTATAAAATGGCCATTTTTGTAAGTCAAAATGGTCAAATATCAGCAATTTCATATGTAATATTTTCATCCTCTTTACACAGATGAGAAAACAGCAGCACAGAGAGATCAAATAATTTTCCCAAAGTCACACCGCTAGTATGTCGTTAAAGCCCAGGAGGTCTGACTTCAGGATCTGACTCTTACCACCTATGCTATCTATGCCTCTACAGGCCGAGGCCAAGAGTGTCTTTTAAATCCCAGGAATAACCTCGGTGTTTGCCAGAAGTGAGGCTCAGAATACAGACCGAGGCATAGACGGTTAGAGACCGGGAGGGCCTCAGAGGTCCTGGATCCTGGCCCTGTCCTGATAAATCTCCTAACATCCTAAATAGTGAGTGTTCCTTGCTATTCAGATGAACAACCTGAGGCTCTCGAATGCTGTGGAAACATTAAAAGGAAATCCAGTTGTGTCCCCAGATTGTATTTTCTAAGGCGGAAGAGGGTGCTGTTGTATTTCCAAGTGACGCAACAAAGGTTGATATGAAAAAGTACCACTGATTAACCACAAATTCTGCCTACCTTGACCGCGGCCCCCTGAGCACCCTGGTTAGTTTAGGCCTTGGCATGGTAGGGAGGCCTGCAGTCAACTCAGGGCCTGACGGCCTGCCTGAGACAGACAGAGCCTGGGTGGTGGTGAGGGGCCAGTAACTTGTCTTTGCACCCCCACCCCTGTCACTCTTTGGCAGCAGTTACCTGGAGGCTTTCCCTGATTCTTTGGGGGAAAATAGGAGGCATCCATAGAAGGTGCCAACCCACTTTGCAGACACCCTGAAGCCCACCTCCCTGTACATCTTGCCCCACCTACAACACTGGGGTGAAATACAACACCAGTGAAGCTGTGTCCCTTTGCCTTCCTGCAGCAGATCACTCCTCTTCCACCTCCTAACACCCAAGACCGAGAGACCGAGTTGAAGACAGATGCTGGGTCTAAGCATGTGGCCTTGTGGGCCCTTTCTCCATTGAGCACCGTGATGGGGCTACTTGTTAGTGACGGGTTGAATGTAGGTGTGCACGTGTGCATCTAGTGAGTTAGATGCTGTCATACAGGGCTCAGTGTGTTGCCTTTCTGATTAGCTCCATTGAACCCTGGCCCCTTCCTCAGCATGTATGTGCTTGGTTGGCCTGTGTGACTAGTCTGTGGTGTGTGTGTGTGTATACACATTGCTCACGTGACTCTGCCTGCCTCCCTGACAGATCGTGAACTGACCCAGGATGGCATCTGCGCCTTCTGTTACTCCGCTATCCCCTCGCTGCCTGTGCCTGGCACAGAGTGGACCTGCAGTAAATAGCTGATTGTTGCCAAATGCCAGAATTTGTGCCTAGGAGATGCCTGATTGCCAGTGTTCATTGGCAGATTGGGCATATGTTGGTGAACATGTGGGATGCTATGTTATGGGGGCAGAGCAGTGTAGCTGGGTGTCTTCTGGAGACTCTCTGCTTACAAGGCTTAGTCAGAGTGCTGGGTGACCATTGGGGCCCTGGTGACTGGGGCTGGCCTGACAGTGTTTGACAGACAGGCAGGGCCTTGCTAACGGGACTAGCTTGTTGGCACGGCTCTCCGCGGGGTGCACTCGTCTGTGTCCAGACATGGTTTTAATTCTCCTGCTAAATGCCCTGTCACTGGGAATGAGATTGTTTCTGCAATGTGGCCCAGGACAGCAAGATTAATTTATCATCTGGAATCTTTAGCGAGACCCATTCTATCCTTTATGATCCTCCTGGCCACGCTTTCCTGAACTGCTAATTTCTCTGCCATTCCTCTCAATTAGCTGTAGATTAATGGCAAAGCTGGTCAGATCCCCCCTCCCTGGAGATCTTCCAAGCTCTGCTTCCCTGGAGCTGCCCAATCTGCTGCGTCAGCATCTGGTTCAGACTCCAGGAAGGCTGCACCCGGTGTCTGTGGCTCTGGGGGCGAGCGAGCCCCCATGCCATCTGGGGCTGCTTCTGTGTGGGCGGAAAGGGTGTGAACAGTTGTCCACGGAGCACCTCATGAGGTGAGTGTGTCTGCTGCATGTGACTTGACATGTGGATTCTGGAGAGGCAGTGCGATGTCTGTCTGTCGCTGAACCTAGCCTTGTGAGTTGACATACATACAGTTTTTCATTTAGTGTTTTGGGTCACCGGAGTCAAGGGAGAGAAGGAGGGTCTGGGTGTGCTGCTGTGTGATAGGCCACACGTATGGCCAGATCATTCATGGCGGAGCACCGGGACTGGTGCCAATTTGCAGATGACCAGAGAGGTGGCTGAGACTGGAAGACATGGCTACTGCCCCTTCCTTCGCTCTGCTGCTGTGCTCCAGAGCCCCCTGCCATCTCTCCGCTCTCCCCACAGGTGCTTATCTGGTGCCCTACCTGGTGCTGCTGATCATCATCGGGATCCCGCTCTTCTTCCTGGAGCTGGCTGTGGGCCAGAGGATACGCCGCGGCAGCATTGGTGTGTGGCACTATGTGTGTCCCCGCCTGGGAGGCATCGGCTTCTCCAGCTGCATAGTGAGTCAGGGCAGGCGCTGAGCGGGAGGCAGGGGGCTGCTCCTGGGCATTGGCGAGGAGGTCACTGAGTTTCCAGGCCAGAGTCCTACGTCAGGACAAGGGTAGGGAGGGGGATCCTCAACAGTGGATTACTCCGAGCCGGGGTTTCAGGACTCAGTCACTGTGATTCCTAAACTGAAAGTTGACCACATTGCCTGAAACAGCATGAAGATCTGCCATTGGTGCTAGGGAGGAAAAGCTGGGACATATTCACAAGGGGATGCCTGGGACAGCTCAGCCAGAGTTCTCTGGGAACATATGGACTAGTCCAGATGCCTTTCTCTGCTTACCGGTCCCTCAGCTTCCCATGAGGGAGGGCCCTCCTCTTTCCTCGGTCAGACCATTTTTTAAATTTATTTATTTTTAGAGATGGGCTTGAACTCCTGACCTTAGATGATCCACCCGCCTCGGCCTCCCAGAGTGTTGGGATTACAGGTGTGAGCCACTGCATCCAGCCAGCCAAAGACTATTTTAATGGGGCAAGCAGGGAGCTCAAGAAAAGGCAGGCCTGGGACTCAGGGTCTCCTTGCCATTTTGTTGTGCCAAAGAGCAGAGTTGGAGGACTCACACAGGAAACTTAGGGTCAACCCAAGGAGGGTGAGGCTTTGGAACAGCGAGAGACAGGGAGACCCCACTGGCCCCAGATGGAGAACTCTGTGAGGGCTCCAGCCTTATCCACAAGTTATAGATGAGACCCTGCTCAGAGCTCTAGGTAAGAAAATTGAGCATCCCTTAAGGGAAAAGCCTACAGGGGCCCATGCTCACTGCTCACACGTGGGATAAAGACTGGCATGAACTTCTGGAACTGACTAAGGATTCCACCAGCTGGCAGTAGGGCCAGCCCAAACCTGCCTCAGTGAGAGACTGGGCGAGGGCCTATCACATCCTCCCTGCTCTCATGCCAGCCATCAGCTTTGCACTGGCCAATGCCATGTATTCTGCTGAGGTTGGCTGTGTGCTGAGACACAGGAGTGTGTGTGTGTGTGTGGTCTCCTGCTTGGACTGAAAGGACCCAAGTAAAGGAAGTGGGCGTCTCACTCGGTGCTTCCAGTACGTTCTGCCGTATGAGCAGCTGCTCCAGCACACACTCGCTCAGGTGAGACTGATGAAGCAAATGGCCCTCAGCTCTCACTGATGCGGGAGAGAGCCAGGCCTCTGGAAGGGGCCTCTGTGTCCAGAGTGGATGCAGCAAATCCCTGCCCATAGAAACATTGCTTGAACCTTCAGGCCGAGTCCATGCTCTCCTGTTTTAAATAAAATTCTACCAATGTTACTGTGTTTCCTGGAAATGAGCAGTGCCATCTTTCTAGAGGTAGGATGCTAATATGCCCAAGAGAGAGCAGAATCCACAGGAAACACCCACAAACTCTCTAAAAGCACAGCAATCTGGCTCTGTTTACCATAGGGGCCAAAGCCGAGCGTGCCTTCACAGCCCTGGAGGGCATCTCTGTCATTACAATCTTGAGTCATCAGGAAGGGAGGAGGAGAAAGTACTTCAAGTATCTTAGAAGAATTTCAAACTGGAAAGGATTAAAATTTTAAGATTTGGTTGCTTAAAAGAGAGAACTTTAACATCTGAAAAATTCCTTTGTGGATTCCCTGAATACCAGATGAATGGAGGGCGAGGGGAGCTCCTCCACGGCCCACACCCCATGCCTCCCTGGAGGCCGTGCTGCTGTGTTCTTTGGCGCTGCCCATGTGCTGGGCCTCGGGTAGAGTGTAGGGGCAGGGTGGATTTGCCTGCAGCCTCGGTGATCCCGCGGTGGGCTTGTCCCCAGGTCTGTCTCTTTGTGGGGCTGTATTATAACGTGATCATTGGGTGGAGCATCTTCTACTTCTTCAAGTCCTTCCAGTACCCCCTGCCCTGGAGCGAGTGTCCTGTCGTCAGGAATGGGAGCATGGCAGGCAAGTATGGGGCCCAGATGGGGATGCCAGTCAGCTCTGTCCCTGGAAGGGGTCTCACAGGCTTAGTGCACACATTTGAAATTTCAGACTTGTTGTGTCACCTTGGATAAGTCACTTAACATCTCTGATCCTCATTTCCCCTTCCCCAGGAAATGGTCTCTTTTCCAGCCTATTTCTTACGGAGATTGGATAAAATAATGAGTGTAGGTAAAACTCTGGAAACTGTGACTTTAGTTGTTATTACCCACCCTCTTATTCCACTTCACAGATGAGGAAACTGAGGCCCAGAAGCAACTTTCCCATGTTCACACCACTCCTCTAACCAATGATCTGGGATGAGAATCCAGGTCTCTAGCCCCCAGCTCAGGACCTTTCCCAAGGAACTTTAGGCCAATTCAGCCTCACCTTTCCTACCTCCCATGGAGAGACATGGGCAGGGGAGGCATGGGTGGGAATCAGCCAGACCAGTGTGTCCTGAAGCCTCCCAGACCCCACTGGGAACCTAGGATTCCTTGGGGTCTGCCAGATCCTAGCTAACCCAGAATGAGCTCGGCCCCTCCCAGCTGCCCATCCTCAGCTGCTCCCTTGTCCGCTGCTGCCCTGAGTGGGGGTCCAGCAGAGGAAGTGACCCCATAGGCCCCACCACTGAGGACCTGTGACCTTTGCTGCTATTTCAGTGGTGGAGGCAGAGTGTGAAAAGAGCTCAGCTACTACCTACTTCTGGTACCGAGAGGCCTTGGACATCTCAGACTCCATCTCGGAGAGTGGGGGCCTCAACTGGAAGATGACCCTGTGCCTCCTCGTGGCCTGGAGCATCGTGGGGATGGCTGTTGTTAAGGGCATCCAGTCCTCGGGGAAGGTGAGTGCTGGGGGGCACCCAGGACCCAAATGGGGAGCAGCAGAAAGGCATAGAGGGCACAGGGCTGAGAATTCCAGGCTGCCTCCTGCAGGGTCTTCCAGGTGGGCTTGGGCTCCGATGGCTCTGGATGATGACACAGGCCCTCAGAGGAGGGCATGGGACTATCACTGCTGTAATGTTGTTCATCATAGATGGCCCACCTGGAATGGAATCGCTGGAAAGTCATTGCCCTGAACCCCAGCTGCTTCCATGCTCAGATAACTCAGGCCTGCTCTACAAACATTAGTGAGGAGGAAAACTAGAGGTACTGACCCAGGGACATCTGTCTAGATTCTAGACCATCAGGTTCCCAAGAGAAAAAGCCCCAGAAGAGCCTGCTTTGGGCAGGTTTTGGTGAAAACCAGCAATTTGCCATGGCTACAGCCAAAGGACCCTTTGAGCAGGTAGATGCTATGAGTGAAGGGGGCAGCTCCATAGGTGTCTCTGAGGGGCAGAACAGCCGACTCCCACACCTCTTCCTAGCACTTCAAATGCCCTTTAAATAAGGGCCCTTTTAGCAGGTGCGCTGTCTCACACCTGTAATCCCAGCACTTTGGGGGACTGAGGAGGGTGGATGTCAAGGTCAAGAGATCGAGACCATCTTGGCCAACATGGTGAAACCCGATTTCTACTAGAAATACAAAAATTAGCTGGATGTGGTGGCGGGCACCTGCAGTCCCAGCTACTTGGGAGGCTGAGGCAGGGGGATTGCTCGAACCTGGGAAGCGGAGGTTGCAGTGAACTGAGATTGTGCCACTGCACTCTAGCCTGGTGACAGAGCGAGACTCCATCTCAAGAAAAAAAATAAATACTTGTCACCTATCAGTATTCATGTGCTGCCAGGGATTGAAAGGCTTAGATTAGAGATCCTGTATCCCAGACTACTCATATTACAGATGAGGAAAATGAGGCCCAGACAGGGAGAAGCACCTTAGCTAACATTGTGCAGCCAGTCAGTCTCAGAGCCGCAACTAGAACCCTGGCTGTTTGAGGCTTCAGGTTCTTTACCAGATTTGATGAGCAAGGAAGCTAAACTCTAAAAAGGTAGAATGTAGGGTCTTCTGCGTGGGAAGAGAGAATTTAAAGCCACTGACCTCTTCCTCTCCAGAGGCTGAAATAGTAGCTGATGCTTCTTGGTACTTCTCAGGTACTGCCACCTATATGAGGCATTTGGTCCACAGCATTATGAGTTAGGGATGAGTACACCCATTTTAGAGATGAGGAGGTGGAGGTACATGGAGGCTAAATGAAATGCCTGAGGTCACATGTTAATACGTGGTAGAGCCAGGCTCAAAACTCAGGCAGTCTAACGGCAAACATATATTCTCATGGCCTTTGTACCACCCTGTCCACACAGCCCTCTTCATTTGTCTCAGTGCAGCAAACATTTTGTGAGCATCTTTTTTTGTGTGAGGCTCTGTGCCAGGCATGCAGGGATATAGAAATGTGCAAGAGGGCTGGGCGCGGTGGCTCACGCCTCTAATCCAGCACTTTGGGAGGCCGAGGCGGGTGGATCACGAGGTCAAGAGATCGAGACCATCCTGGTCAACATAGTGAAACCCCATCTCTACTAAAAATACAAACAATTAGCTGGGCATGGTGGCGCGTGCCTGTAATCCCAGCTACTCAGGAGGCTGAGGCAGGAGAATTGCCTGAACCCAGGAGGCGGAGGTTGCGGTGAGCCGAGATTGCGCCATTGCACTCCAGCCTGGGTAACAAGAGTGAAACTCCGTCTCAAAAAAAAAAAAAGAAATGTGCAAGAAATGCTGTGCTAGAGAAGAGCACATAGTTCATCCTCACAAGGCACTGGGGACTTCTTCAGATGTCTTCTGCTTGGGGGCCATGTCTGTAACCTCCTGGAAGTCTTCCGTCAAAGGAGCTCTAAGGACGGGAGATTCTTAGGGGGTCCACTGGGGGAATGAGACATGGGAGAATGAGGAGGGGGCAGCACAGGATTCCCTCACCCCTTTGACAGCCCTGTGGGGTGAGAAGGCTGTTAGCTCAGCCCTACCAGCTCTGGAAAGGAGAAAACCAACCCCAGGCCCAGCCATGCAGACTCTAGCTTGTCCTGTTCCTGCCACTGCCTTGGCTCCATGCCAGATGTGTTGCAGGTTTGGCCTTGTGCCCAGGGGTTCCAGGGCTCTGCTTTCCTCTGTCATCAGAGGCAGCTCATGCACCCCAAATGTGAGCAGGGATGGGGGCTGCCAGATGCAGGAAGGGCTCTGCCTGATGGTGGGTCTCTGTCTTCTCTGCAGGTGATGTATTTCAGCTCCCTCTTCCCCTATGTGGTGCTGGCCTGCTTCCTGGTCCGGGGGCTGTTGCTGCGAGGGGCAGTTGATGGCATCCTACACATGTTCACTCCCAAGGTAAGGGTTTGAGGCTCCCACAGGCCAGGGAACAGCAACAGGTCTACCTGACCTGGTCAGCTGTATGCAACTTAATGTACTCTAAACATCTGCTGTGTGTTGTTGGGTATTGTGCCAGGCCCTGAAGAGATGCACAGGGAAGTGGGCATGGGCCCTGCCCTCAAGGTTCCTAGAAGAGGCATGTCACATCAATTTGGGTGAAATTAGAAAAAGCTTCAGCATGGAGGTAACATTTGAAAGAGCCTCAGGGAGAAGGTAGGATTGCAGTGAGTAGCCATAGGACATTATAATCAAAGGGAACTGCATGAGCAAAGGTGTGGGAAAACACTGGGTGTGCTTGAAGCAACAGTGGGAAGTCAGGTTTGGCTGGGGCATGAGAGCAGGGATCTTCATTCATTCATATTCATTCATTCACTCATTCATTCATGGGGGCTTTCATTGCATGGCAGTAGGAACCAAGAAGATGCCTAAGAGAAAGAAGCTCCCCCCGGGAATCTCCCCTTGTACCCAAATCAGAGGAAAGAAGTTACGATTTTATCGAAGATAATAGACTACATGAGTGGTGATTTTAATCTTACTGAAGTCATTCATACTTCCTCCTAATTCTCTGAATAGCCCAGGGAGCAAGATGAGCAGGATCACTGTTCACATTTCACAGAGGGTGCAGCAGAGGCACGGGCATCCTGAAGCTGTATACCCAGGTTCCCTAAAGATGGTCTGTTTCCACTCATGGCCTTGCCTCTCAATGACCCTTCAGACCACTGGGCACAACTGGCATGCCTCAGTCCATGAAGGAATAAAAGATTTTCAGATACAGATGGCACTCCCTTCAAATTGCCCCAAGTCATGTACATTAGAAACCCCAGCTGGTCAGACTGAGAGTCTACCTCTAAATGCAAGCTGATCAGTAGCAACTAGCAGGGGCCTGGTGAGACTATAGCCCATGGGCACAGGGTCAGAGCTCAGCCAGGCCACCTTGAAGACCTCAGTGTTCATTGGCGTCACCTTGCACATGTGCCTTGCACACACACACACACACCCCTTTACACAAACAGTTTATGCAGGATGATACAGGAAGAAGAACCCAGATCTGATAGGGTTGGAAATCCCCTAGGCTCATGATGTTTGGTGGGTAGCACTAGCTATGGCATATACTACTCCATAGTCACGAGACAGTGCCTAAATGGTCCCTCATTGTTCTTGGTTATAATATCTGAGGTTTACACATGACCAACTTCAAAGGTCCACTTTATGAAGCACTTAACAATCTCCTGAGGCATGAATGTGAATCCTGTGCCGTGTCGCTCGCCATAGGGTTGTTGTAAACACATGATATCTGACAAAGAAAAAATAAAACCCTGGTTTCTTTGGGGGAAAATAGCCATGAAAAGAAAGCCAACTGCATTTAAGGAATTCCAACTGTATCTCTAGAATGATGATCAGTCTAAAATGTTCACTTCAGTTTTCCAGTTCTACTTTGCTAAACTTTAGGAGGAAATTAGTTGCTTTCGTGTTGTTCCTAAGTGAGGAACTTCACAAAGGTCTCCAGATGGGCCCCTCAGTGGTGTTAAAAGCCCGCTATATGTAACTCTAGGAGCAAGAGGAACAGATTCACAGGAGCAGCTACTGGTCTCAACACACAAAATACTTCTCCCCACTGGATTTGGACACACTTTAAATGATCTCTTTAATGATGAAATATCTCATGCACTTAAACACATATCTAATAATATAATAAAAATTCTTAAGAAATAAAGTATTATAGATGCCACTAAAGTGCCAGTGTAGCCCTCCCTGGTCCCATTCCCTTCCCTTCCCAAAGAGAGCGACTGTCTTACTCCATTCCTGCTGTTATAACAAAAATACCTTAGACTAGATACTTTATAAACAATTGAAATTTATTGCTCACAGTTCTGGAGGCTGGGAAGTCCAAGATCAAGGCACGAAACCTCAGTGTCTGGTGAGGACTCTCTGCTTCAAAGATGGCACTTTCTCACTGCATCCTTACATGGCAGAAGTTCAAGGAAGCTCAGTTGAGCCTCCTTTATAGGGGCAGTAATCCCGTCGGAACTCCACTGTCATGACCTAATTACTTCCCAAAGACCTGCCACCTCTTAATACTATCCCACTGGATATTAGCTTCTATCATGGGAATTTTGAAGGGGCACCAACATTCAGATCGTAGCAACCACTCTCCTGAATTTGGGATTTGTCTTGCTCATACAGTCTTTGAAATTTGTTATGCATATATGTGAATCCGTAAACAATGTTTAGCATTTCTGCATACTTTTAACCTTTACACAAGTGGCATTATATTATATGTATTCTGCAACTTGCTTTTATTTTTGCTTAACATGATTTTCTAAGATGTACTGATTGTGGTATGTCGCTCTAGTGCATCAGTTTTCGTGGATGAATAGTATTTCACTGTAGGACTAAACTGAAATGTATTTATTCATTCTCTAGTTAATGATCATTTGTTTCCAGTTTTCACCATTGGTAATAATGTTACAATAAACACTACGCAGGCCTTTGTGCATACATTTTTTCAGGGTATATATGTTTAGGAGTGGAATTGCTGTCTCAAAGGGTGTGCATAGCTTTAGTCTTATTAGATGTTGATTGAATTGCACTCCCAAATGGTTGTATCTGCTAACACTCCCACAAGTTGCACATGAAAATTCCAGTTGTTCCACATTTGTCAGACTTCAATTTTTGCCAATTAGATGGATGCAAAATGGCTTATGCACACTTTGAGAGGTAGGGGGTGTTTCTTTCTAAAACAATTTCCTGGATGTTCAGGAAAACATGTGAATCCACTTTGGCATTCGCAGAGGCCAAGGTCTTCATGAGACTTTAAAAAATCAAATCCAAGAGCCAGGTGAAGTGGTGTGTGCCTGTAATTTCAGCTACATGGAGGCTGAGGTGGGAGGATCCCTTGAGTCTAAGAGTTAGATACCAGCCTGGGTAACAGTAGTGAAACCCTATCTCCGAAAAATAATTAATTAATTAAAAATAAACATAAAAATAAAGTGTTTCTCCTGAAGCTATACAGCAGTGAAAAGCAGAGGCAAACCTGAACTCAGGTCCACGGACTCCACATCCATGCTCTCCAGCTGTTAAACTGGCTTCAGGAAAATTGGCGGCTGAGGGCAAGGCGGCGAGAGTGGAGGGTTAAGTAGAAATGCCCCTAGTCTACAGTTTCATCTAAAATCAGTCCTTCTTATACTCCTGGGAATGGCTAAAAACAAACCCATATTTTGGAGAATGGGAAGGAAAGGCTTTGCCAGAACAAAAACCCCAGGACACTACTGCTAATCTGCCTTTCCCCGTCCCATACCCCACGGTTGAGCTAAGCTGGCTGAGAAGGAAGCGCTATTGGGCTCCATCCAAGCCCCCTCAGGGAGTCAGGCAAGTGAGGCCAATGGTGATAGCTGGGATGAGGTTCCTATTTACAAATCCCTCCAAATCATCTGCAGAAAGAGTGGGCTGACTCTCAGAAAAAATTGCCTGACAGTCTGTAGGTGGCAAACTACTGTTGCAGAGTAGTTTCAGCATGACTGTTTGAGCACAAGATGGGGGAGGTATGAGGGGTCCTAGGAGCCATTTCAATGAGTTCTTGCCACAGAATGGTGCTGTAAAGTACCAGGTCACTGTCCTAGCTGTCCATGCTGTGCACGGCTCCATTCGTGACATCCCCACGGTTCATGCTGTTTGGTACCCCTGGCAGAGTCCAAAAGTTTTGGACCAGGGCATCTCCAAACCCCTGTGGGAGAAGCATAGGCACTCCATAGATTATGCCTAATGACCTGGAAGGTCTTCCCTTCCACAGAGCCTGCTAACCTCAAATAATTTAGGCTATAAGTCCTGGCCTTTGCAATTCATGTCTTCAACCAGATAGTTACCGGGTATAATGAATGCAACGTGGCCAGGCCGTCATGATGCTCCGCTCGCATCACTGACGGGTCAGTAACTCACGTTGATGGCTAATGAACTTCTTGAATTCCTTGGGCAGCTTTTCTCCTGATTACTTTCTCTCCATGTAGTTAAAAACCCAGGTCAGCATGGGTGCCATGCAATTAATCATGTGGTTTGTTCAATATAAAGTGGTAGAGTTTTTAACTACCAAAACACTCAGGGGATGTTTATAAAAATTACAACTGTTCATGTCCTTCAGCCCAGCAATGTAACTTCTACATATTTGTCCTACAGATGTCCTCATACAGAAGCAAAATGATCACTGTGCAGCACTGATCATTACAGCATTTGTTTAGTGGAAAAACATTGAAAACAGCCCAAATAACCATCATTCACTTATTCATTCAACAAAGGTTTATTGAATGCCTGTTACATGCCAGGCACTGTTCTGAGTCCCGGGATCTAGCAGTGAATAAAAAAGACAGACTTCCCAGTCCTCATGGAGCTTACGTTCTGGTGGAGGGAGACAGATATTGACAGATAATATAAGATAAAAAAAATTGTCATTAACTGTTGAGGCCAAGGGGAAAAATAAAGCAGAGAAAGAAGATTTAGGGCATTCGGGGAGAAGAGTTGCAATTATGGACCGTATGGTCAAGGAACGCCTCGCTGAGAAGTGACATATGAGTGAAGGCCTGCAGGAGGCCAGGGAGTAGGCTTTGTGGATATTTGGAAGTAATGCATTCCATCCAGAACAGAGGCAACAGTGAGTGAAGGGGCTTGGCTTTAGACTGGCTGTGGCTGGCATATTCAAGGAGACCAGTGAGGCTTGAACAGGAGGGGAAGAGGCAGGACTTATGGTGGGTGGTAATGTACACCCGGATCATGAGGGTCCTGGAGGTGAAGGTAAGAAGTTTGACGTTTATTCTGGTGAAAAGGGATACCATTGAGAGTTTTGAGCAGAGGAGCAGCATGATCTGACTTTTGTCTTAGGACGATCACTCTAAGCCTCTTAAATGGCTTCTATAGAAAATCTGAGGGAGTAAGGACAGGACAGGGAGGCCTGCTAGGAGGTCCTCCAGGTGAGAGAGGACTGGGGTTTAAGCCCAGGTGATGGCAATGGGAGTGATGAGTGTTGGTTCAATGGAAGATACGTTTTGGAAGCAGCGTCAACAGGATTTGCTGTTGAATTGGTTGTGAGGTGTAAGAGGAAGAGAGGAATCAAGGACGACTGTGGCCCTTTACATGAGCAGTTGGAAGGATGGAGTTGACATTTATGGAGATGGGGAAGACAGTGGAGGGAGAAGATTTGGTGGGGAACATCAAGAGTACTTTTTTGGATATGGCAGGCTTCAGATATCAAATAGATCTCCACATGGAGATGCCGAGGAGGCAGTTGCATGTATGGATCTAGAGATCAGGTGTGGAAGACTACATCTGGGAGTCTGGGATAACAGAGAGAATTTAAAGCCATGGATTGGTTCACAATCACCTAGAGAATGAACAAAGACAGAGAAGAGAGCTGAGCACTGGGGTCCTGTGTTTAGAGGCTGAGGGAGGGAGGGGTGGGCTGAGGGTGTGTGAAGAACAGGAGCAGAGAGAGAGACAGGCAGGCTAGCAGACAGACAGACATTCTAGAGGCAGAGTGAAGAAAATGCTTTAAGAAAGAGGGAATGATCAGCCATATCCAAAGCTGCTCAGAGGTCAGGTGATGAGGTCTGAGAAATGACCGAGGCACTTGGCAACAGAGGGTTCACTGGTGACCTCAATGAGAGCTACTTTGGTGGAACGCTGAGGACAAAGCTGACAATAATGGGTCGAAGGGAAAACGGGAGGTGAGGAATTGGAGACAAGAAACAGATACCAGTTATTCTCAGGAGTTTTGCTGTAGAGGAGCAGAGAAACAAGAAATGGAGAGGGCCATGGGGTCGAGGGTGTTATTTCACAATTTATATGATACAGATAATCCATCATACACCACTGGTGGGAATGTGAATGGTATAATGGCTTTGGGAAACAGCCTGGCAGTTCCTCAAAAGGTTAAACAGAGTTAGCATATGACACAGCAGTTCTACCACTAGGCACATACCCAAGAGAACTAAAAGCATATTCACACAAAAACTTGTACACAAATGTTCATAGCAGCATTGTGCATTATAGCCAAAAAGTAGAAACAACCCAGTGTCCATCAGCTGATGAATAAATGTTTAAAAGATGGGATATCCAGACAAGGGGATATCACCCAGCCATAAAAAGGAATGAGGCAGTGATACACACTGCGATGCAACTCCGGAAAAGCTTAAGTAAGTGAGAGAAGCCAAACTCAAAAGACCTCTCACGGTATGATTCCAGTGATATGGAATGTCCGGAACACGTGAATCCGTAGAGACAGAAGGTGGATTAGCAGTTAGACTGGGCTTGTGGGGAGGTTGGGGAGTCATGGAGACTGACTATGTGTGTATGGGTTTTCTCTTTGGGGTGATGAAGAGATTTTAGAGTTGAGTGTGGTAATAGTTACACAACATACTAAAACGACTGAATTGTGCACTTAAACATTTTGAAAAAGAGGAGGAGGTTTACGTTATAGGAGAGGCAAAATTAGCAGGAGGACTCAGCTGCAGGAGTTGGTCTCAGCGAGGACCACACACAGTCCCCATAGTAGCTGGAGGGAAAGGCATGGATGCTGGCAGGTGAGATGCTGTGGGGAAGAGCTCTCTTGATTGTGACATTTTTCTCAGCGAAGTAGGAGACAAGGTGATCATCTGAGAGCAGGAATGGAGGAGGAGGACTTGGAGGGCTGAGGAGCAGTGAGTGTAGAGTAGTTGTGTAAGAGATGGGGGGAATGTGTGAGCAGCAGCAAGAAGGGCCCCTGGAGGCTAGGGATCGGGGATAAGCAGTGGACTCGCCAGCGTGGAGATCACTAACACTTCTGCAACTCCAAGATTGACAGTTGTTCACATTTGAACGTCTCTGAAAGCAGACCGTTTCCAACAATCAGTGAGGTACTTACACAGCCTGTGTTTTACAATGAATGGTGTTTATTCTGTGCCAGGCACTGTTGTGTGCTCCTTGCATATATTAACCCATTTAAACCTTCTAACAACCCAGGAGAGGTTAATACTCTCATTAACACCACTGTGTAGATGGGAAAACTGAAGCACAGAGAGAGTGGGTAACTGTAGCGAGGAGGCTGAGTGGGCAAGAACAGAAGGGGCAGTGTGCCAGGAGCTCTGGGGCTCTGTGGGTTCCCAACTCAGCACAGCAAGGAAGTGCTGAGTCTGGGAGCAAGGGCAATGGCCCCAGGAGTGTGGAGAGCTCCATGACAACTCTGGTGTGGACAGTAGGGAAAAGAGGAAGACACTCACACATATTCACGTGCGTGTATGTATATGTGTATGTAATGTATATGTGTGTATACTGCTGGTATATGCATAAAATATCACAGGAGGGGGACACAGGAAACTGACATCATGGGTACATCTGGAGAAGAAGAACCAGTTGTTCAGGATACAGGGATGAGAAAAAGGAGACAGAGGGATCGGGGTGTGCATCCACTCCTAGAAAGAGAAGTGGGATCTCTGCAAGTTCTAAAGGCCTAAGGGTGGAGGTTAGGGATGGAGTTTCTTGACTCCCACACTTAGAGAGAGGGCTTCCCAGCAGGATGATGAAGGTGGCCCAGCCTTATTACCAGAGTGTGTGCTCTGGAGCCAGATAATCTGGTTCAGACTGTAGCTCATCACTCAGCAGTTGCTGGGCAAGTTCCTTTGCCCTCAGGGCCTCAGTGTCCACAACGGCAAGATGGGTGGACAGTGGCAGCTCCCCAGTGGTGTTGTTGGGAAAGTGCTTGGGGCAGCTCCTGGCAAGTGGAGAGCATGTGGTAAATGTTAGCTATTATTATCCTCGTTCCTTGTGAAGGTGACACTGTTCTTGGGCAGCAGGAGCCCCGTGCTCCAGTGCCATCTGGTGCCTCGTGGCCCTGGCTGGCTCCACACCAGCAGGTGCACAGCAGTGCTAAGAAGCAAGGGTGTGTGCTCCCGTCACGCATGCGCGCAGGCTAGGGCGCAGCAGCTACTTGTGGATTCAAAAGCATCATCATTCCCCTGAGTCTAATGCCTTGATACACTTTGTTTCCCTGTTCAAGGAGTAGTTCAGCCATTGTGCTGAAGAAGTGGCAGGAAGCTGTTGCTCTGTTTTAGAGCAGACACCCCGAGGAGGGGGTGTGCCTTCTTTTCTGAGGGAAAAGCCCAATGCCCATCTTCCTCTTGCAGTAGCATCCTGAGGCCTGGAAGGGGGATGGGGCTTTCTGAGTCTGGCCAGAACTTCATCCTCTGTTGTCACCTGTTAGAATCATGCACCATCACCCCAGGAGTCCTGGAAAGTGCCTCTTTAAATGCAAAGAACAATAGGCATTCTGTACTGAAGGTGCCAGGCTCAATTTACCCCCAGATTAGTGCTGGGCATCTGTGGTCATCGTCATCAGCAAGAGTACCCCTCCGAGCTGCAGGCTGAAAGGGAGTGTGCCCAGGGACCGCTTGCACCAGACATTTTTCTCCTCAGAGGTCAAGTTCACTTTCAGATGCTTCTCTGGGCCCTATCAATGTCAGATTTGGTTCCATCAATTGGCTGGGTGATGGGTATTCATCACACTGTCTTCTCTACTTTTGTAGGATAATAATAAATATTCCATAATTTTTAGTGGAAAAAGAGCAATCTCAACAAACAAATTTTTGTTTCATCCAAAATCATCCAATATTCCATCCTCCAAGAAACCTCCAAGCTCTAGGGCCAGCTCTGAACTGCTGTTTAGGGCTGTGGTGTCCTCCCAGGAGTGGCTGCCTTCATTTATGACATTTGGCCCTGAACTGTTACTAGGCTGAGGAATGTATTCACATTTTCATTTCTCCCAAACTTTTTTGGTTTAGGGAGTGATGGAAATCCTAATGATGATATGAATTTGGGTCTCACAGGTAGTCTGGACTTTTTGTAAAAATGATTGACATAGACACAAAAGGCAATAAGTACAAAAAGAAGAAAAAAAAAGGAAGAAAGAGGAGAGGAAAGGGGAATAAGATGAAGCCAGTGTTAAAATAGCCATGTTTTAGAAAGTAGAACTTTGAAGTCCTAAGATCATCCTCTTGTTCTAGAAGACAGCGTCTTAGCCCAAAAGGCTGCTACAACTTCACAGCCCCGTATCTGGTCCCTCTTGCTCAGCTCACAACTCATAGCAAAAGGTCAGCTTTTGTCCAGTCTCTCTTGCTCCCAACTTGCCTTCTGTCCTACGTGCCAGGCACTGTTCACACAGACATGAGCAGGAGATGGACTGCACCCCTAAGCACAAAGTGTGGAAAGGAAGATGAGACACTTAAAACTGTGACATGGATATTGACAAAAGCTGTGAGAATCCAAGGACCAGAGGCAATCAGGAAAAGCTTTAAAGAAGAGATGATAGTCATGCTGGGTTTTGTGAAGTATGTAGGAGTTCACCAGAAAGTAAATAGGAAGAAGGGAATTTCAGGCAAAAATTCCAGCCTAGGCAAAGGCCAGAGGTGTGAAAGACCACAGTGCTTTTGGAGAGTAGTAAGTTACTTGCACTTAGAGTGCTCAGAACATAAAGGAATGAAAAAAGATTTTCTAGAAGACAGTGAGGAACCATCAAAGATTTTTCAACATGCAAGTGACATGACTAGAACTGTGTTCATCTTGTTTAAAAAACAAAAACAAAAAACAAAACTTCAGCTGGATTAAATGTAAAAGTTTAATTGAGCAATGAACGATTGGCGAATTGGGCAGCCTTCTGAGCCAGAGTAGGCTCAGAGATTCAAGTGCAGAGCCACGTGATGGAGGAAGATTTATGGACAGAAAAAGGAAAGTGACTTACAGAAAACGGAAGTGAGGAACAGAAACAGCGGGATCGGTCACAGCTCGGCGTTTGCCTTATTTGAACTCGATTCAAACAGTTGGCCACATTTGATTGGCTGAAACTCAGTGACTGGCACAAGAGTAGGCTGCGGTCTGTGTACGCCTCCACTTGTAGCCTGGCCAGAAGGTCATCCTCTGTTGTCACTTGTCTTGTTCCTGATGTACCGGGAAACCTTTAGGCCAAACTTAAAATATGTAAGTAGGCAGCTTTAGGCTAAACTAAATAATCTCAACATTCCTTCTCTTAGAAAATCTCATACTTCTTCCTAGTTAGAACTCACCAAACTGCTCAGAACCCTCCCGTGAGGTCCTGGTTTCTAGCCTGGGAAAAGCGCCCAGGCTCCAGCAGATTGCGGTAGGGCTGTTGTGATTGACATTTGCGAATACCGGAGAAGGCCCGCCAGCACGCCTTCCAGGCATAAGTCAGCTCTCTGCCCGTTTCCGGAGCATTCTTGAAAGATTATTTTTCAAAAACTCACCCAAAAGATGGGAATTCACACAAGTCCTTTCCCAGTGGAACTATGATTATTTTCTTCTTTTCTAGTCTCCAAATTTCTATTAAGCACAGTACAAGCCCTATTTCCTTATCCACAATACCAAAATCCAAATGGCCCCACAAACAAAAGTTGGTTTTGATCCTCCAGAACTCATTTGGAAGCAAAATGGCCTGCACAGATGTGAGGCTATTTATAGTCTTTATTGATTCACTTGGTGTGAATATTCATATTTTGCAGCAGAAATACTAATGTGTTTGATTACGGGGTGCTGCCCCAGACCCCGCTGGGGTGTTAGGTAATTAAGTAGCATAGGCACCACGTTACCTTTCTCAAATTAAATTAGAAACAAAAGCTTGTATTCCAAAACCAGTCAGCCCCAGGGCTTTTAGATAAGGAACCTTGGGCCTGTATTACTTTTGTAAAGAAGCTAAGGTTTCATCTTTAAAAACCAGACATCCGCCTGTGCGAGGGTGGTGGGCCCCCAGCAGTCCTGGACAGCCCGGCCCTGTTTCTCTGGTCACCTGGTTCTCCCACGCTCCACTGTGGCTATTTTAAACCCTTCCAATCCTCCACACCCTCTGACCTCCCTTCCGGCACACTCATCCCCAGCAGATGATTTTGCCTCCTGCTTTACAGGAAAAACAGAAGCTGCCAAGAAACTCCCTCAGATGACAGAGACAGAAACCAGCCATAAAACCTGCCTGCAGCTACCCCATCCTGTCCTCCCTCTCTCACATCAGCAGCCCAAGGGTGAGCCTATGAAGGACAGCCTCCCCGCCATCCCTGCCCATCCAGCTTTTCGAGACACTCCATTGAAAACAAAAACAAAAATGAAATCAAGACAACATAAAAAAATGCAACCCTTTGTTGATTTCATAACTTCCTCCTGATACTGCCCTTCTGATCCCAGGCTTGCTTCCCCAAGGACCTGCTTCTCCACGTTGCCTCCAGTTCCTCTCCTTTCTTTATTTCACCCGGCTTCTTGACAGGGAGCAACTCTGAGGATGCCCCTGAAGCCTTGTGCAGACTCCCTCAGGGTCTTTCACTGACAGCACTGACTCTTTCTCCTCCGCCACCCAGGCCTCTCTGGGTTTTCCTCTTGCCTCTGCTGCTTCTCCTTCTCTCAGTCCCTTTCAGGAGACTCTCCCTCTTCCCTGCCCTTAGTGTTGGAGACAGACACGGCTCCAGTCTCTTGTCTCTCCCTCTGTAACTGCAGCCACAGCCTCAGCTGCTGCCCCACACCTGCTACTCAGAAAGTCTATCTCCACCTTGCCTCTCTCTGACTCCCAGCTCATCTGTCCAGCGGACTACTTGGCATTTCATTTTAGATGGTCTTAAAGACACATTCAGTTCAACTGTTGCATTGAACTTAGCACAGAAAGTCAACACCAGAACAAAAGAATGCCAAATTGCAGGGTTTATTGCCGGCGACCACGGAGGACTCACGTCTCTCCAACCCGTGGCAGAGAAAGTAGAGTGACAAGACCTTTTTATACCCACAAAACCACCTTGGGAGTGGGGGCGAGGAACGGAGATGGGAATGAAAGCTGTCAATCACCTCCTAGGCTGAGATGAGGGTGAGGGGGCTCCAGATATTCCAAGGGCCAGGGGACTTTTGTCATTCCGATTGCCACTTAAGTGGTTTACAGAGGTCAAGATAAACATTAGTTTATACATTATTTGGACAGGTGTGGGGTCCACATAATTTTAGGTTACTTGGCGCCAGGATGGCATTATCTGGGGGTGCTTACTTTGGTAAACAAAGGCCAGCAATTCTGGCAGTTACAGATAAGAGAAAGTCTGCAGCTTGTCCTCTCTTTGCATTTTGCAACGTAATCTTAGTAGTTTACAGAAGCCATGGCTAGCAGTCATTGTGAGGAGAATGGAAACAGTTTTCCCATTTTAAAATGGCATTGTACTGGTTCTAATTCTAGGCCAGCTATATCACACAACCTTTCTAGAACTAATGTCTTGATCCTCCCTGCCCAACACCATCGACCTGTTCCTCTCCCACTGTCCCCGTCGTCACCACCTGCTCAGGTATGCAGGCCAGAGACATGGCCCTCACTTCAGCCTCAGCCTCTTCCTCTCCAGCATCTCCCATCTCCAGTCCATCCCTAAGGTCTCTCCATTGGCACCACCCACCCCTTAGCAAAGCCACTGTCCCCTCCAGCCTAGACCCCAGAAGGCACTTCCTGGAAGGTCTGCTGCATCCACTTATTTCTTTTGGAAATGCAGATGGTTGTGTCTCTGCTTCTTCAAACCCCATGGTGGCTTCTCAGGTTGGCTGCTTTCTCAGGGTGAAGACAAGATCTCTACAGGCCCTTGATCTAACTTCTCTCCTCTCCCATCCCCACCCGTGCCACCTACCTTGCCCTCACTGCTCCAGCCACCCTGGCGTCTTCCACTCCCTTTTCCACACCAGCCTCTGTCCCATCTCAGGACCTCTGCCCATGCTGTTCCTTCTGCCCAGTGCTCTTCCCTCCCCTCGTAGCCTCACTTTCATCAGCTTTCAGATGTCAGCTTGAGGACCCCTTCCTCTACGAAGCCTCCCCAGGCCTCCCAATTTGTTCAAACCCCCTTGTTATGTGCTCTTCGAGCACTGGGTGCCCAGCCTTCACAACCCTTGTCACATTTGCAATTTAGCATTTGTTTGTGGGACCATTTGACCAGTGTGCCTCTCTCCAACTCGAATGTAAACTTCACAAGGATGGAGACCCTGCTTGCCTCTGTTCCTGGGTCTCTGCATTACCTAGCACCAGGCCTGGCCCACAGCAGGTGCTCAGAGACTGATGGATGAGTAGCTACATGCCATTGCTACAGGGAGGCCTTGACATCTTACACCTAATAAGTACCCAGGGGTGGTCTGGGGAGAGGGTCTCCTAGTGGATTCCAAGGGGCCCTTAGATCCTTAAGGCCTGTGTTCCGGGCTTTCTTGGTGGACTAAAGATGGTTTTCCTTATTCTGTGCTGGATGGGGGGCCTTAACCTCCCCTGGAGTACACAGACTCTCTGACCAGACAGTCCTCCTGAGTCTCGATTTGTGCCCAGGCCCTGAAGCTCAAAGGCTCACCTGCCATTCCCCACCTCTTTCCCCTCAGCATGGGGGTACCACCCTCAGCCTCACTGCCCTGCCAGCCCTCTGAGCGTGCCAACAACTTCTTAGCTGGTGGAGGGTCGCCAGATGTTCAGATGTGCCTGGGAAGCTGCTGAGATGGCAGCAGGTGCACCCTGTGTCCTGGTTGTTATTTAGGGCGGTGATATTAAAGACAGCTAACGTCCAGACAGACCCTAAAGTCCAGCACCTCGTTGTTCAGATGAGGACCTACCCACAGGTACTCAGAAGGGGCATCCAGGCCCAGAGCCACACAGGGCTTGTCACCACAGGGACGTGCACTCTCTAGCTGGCTCCTTGCCTCCCTCAGTCTGTCTGGAGTGAGGTCACTTAGGTTCACCTCAGCAGCAAAGGTTGCAGGGGAAAATGCTTTAAAGAGTATAGGTGATAGGCAGCCAGGCGCGGTGGCTCACGCCTGTAATCCCAGCATTTTGGGAGGCCGAGGCAGCTGGATCACGAGGTCAGGGGTACAAGACCAGCCTGGCCAAGATGATGAAACCCCATCTCTACTAAAAATACAAAAATCAGCTGGGCGTGGTAGTGGGTTCCTGTAATCGCAGCTACTCAGAAGGCTGAGGCAGAGAATTGCTTGAACCAGGGAGGCGGAGGTTACAGTGGAGATCGCGCCATTGCACTCCAGCCTAGGCGACAGAGTGAGACTCCATCTCAAAGAAAAAAAAAGAAAAAAGAAAAATAATGTAGGTGATAGGCAAACTGAGTCAGAAGCTGGTGCTGGCGTTGGGGATAGATACCTGGCCCAGAATATCTCTATTTTAGTGATCACTTTGCCCTGACTAACCAGCTCTCTTACCTGTAATTTCATCTTTGGGTTCTCAGTCTACCCTTTAAAAATGTGACTAGTAACCCCTGCTCCCTGCCCCCAACAACGCACAAAATACCCTGTCCTGCCTAGGCCAGCGTCACTTTGTTAGGGTGAAGCGCCACCATGTACAGGCGTTACGTGTTGCTGTGCATTTGATCCTCACATTCACTCTGAGACCGAGACTGTATTACTATTCCCTTTTTTCCGATGAGTAAACTAAGGCTCATAACACAGTAACTGCCACCTACCTAAGGCTTCACAACCATTTAAAGACGGGAGTCAGGGTTTGGGTCTGGATCTGTCTGAGACTCTACAGCTCTGTGCTGGGTCCAAGGCTTGGTCCCTGTCCCAAGGAAGAAACAATAAAAGAGAAATGAGATTGAAAGGGGCTTTGGAAATTGCCCCATGCCATCCAGATGCTGTCGCGGTTCAGGCTCCTGTCAGGTCTGAGGGCAGATGGAGGCTTAGGTGGGGGCGCTTCTCCAGGAAGCGTCTAGGTTCTGTGCTTCAGGTTGGGTAGTGGCGGCGGGTGGGGGGCGGTGTGGGGGAGAACTAGGTGGTTTGGGTTTTTTTTCTTCCATGAAGTAGAGGAGTTTGAGATGGAGGGGGCGTCAGGGAGATTCTGGTGTTCTGTTTTCTTGTGCTGCTGTGCAGGCTGTTCCTTGCAGGACTCTAGAAGGCACCTGTCACGCTAGTCTAAGTGAACAGCACTCTCTAGAGCTGTGCACTACCTGAGTGTATGTGATGGCCTTAATGGTTCCTTAGTATGGTGGCAACAGCAGCAGTTAAAATCACGATGTAAGCACTCAGCTACGTTATCTTGCTGAGGCCTCACCATCATCCTCTGAGGTTGATACTCTTGTTACTGCATATTGGGGAAACTGAGGCTCAGAAGAGTCAGGGAAGTTGCCCAAGGTCACACAGCTTCTTACCACCATGGCCTGTTGCCTCTGAACTCTGCTGAGGCTAAGAAACGGGGTTTGCCTGTGAATAAAACCATCTTCTCTGTGTCTCTTTTCTTCCTCCTGCCTTGGCCCTCCGCCATAGCTGGACAAGATGCTGGACCCCCAGGTGTGGCGGGAGGCAGCCACCCAGGTCTTCTTTGCCCTGGGCCTGGGCTTTGGTGGTGTCATTGCCTTCTCCAGCTACAACAAGCAGGACAACAACTGCCACTTTGATGCCGCCCTGGTGTCCTTCATCAACTTCTTCACGTCGGTGTTGGCCACCCTCGTGGTGTTTGCTGTGCTGGGCTTCAAGGCCAATATCATGAATGAGAAGTGTGTGGTCGAGTAGGTGGCATCTCTCCTGTCCCTCCTTCTCCCCGTCTACCTTACCCAGGAGTGGGCAGGGGGGTGTACCTGGGGAGAGGTCCCCTCCACTCGGGCTGAGGAATGGAGATCAGAGGAGCACTCTGTCCCCAGCTCCAGGCCACAAGGACAAGCTCAGAGATGTCTCTGTCGGTGGCCCATGAGGGCCTCACTTGGTGCCTGGGAGGAGCCTCCAGGATCTCACCCATTGCCCACCCCTGCCTTCTTACCTGGCCCTCTCTGTTTTGTGTTGCAGAAATGCTGAGAAAATCCTAGGGTACCTCAACACCAACGTCCTGAGCCGGGACCTCATCCCACCCCACGTCAACTTCTCCCACCTGACCACAAAGGACTACATGGAGATGTACAATGTTATCATGACCGTGAAGGAGGACCAGTTCTCAGCCCTGGGCCTTGACCCCTGCCTTCTGGAGGACGAGCTGGACAAGGTGTGGGGACAGGCTGCCCTTCCCAGGACAGGCAGGAACCCAGAGAGCAGCTGGGGCCGGCTGGAGCTTGCACTCAGGCCTTAGGATGCTGACAGGCGGTGATTACTTTACTTAGTAAGCGAGGACCTGCTATGTGTCCAGAGGGAGAGAAAGGGAAGAAAGGTATTGGCCAAAGTCCCTGCCCAGAGGTGGGCTTGAGCCTAGACAAGGAGTAAGACAGACACACACCTCTCCGAAATCACAGTAAGCGTACGGGATGGTGTTTCCATTTACTGAGTGGGCTTCTCAGGCACCAGTCACTGCCATAGGTAATGCACTCGGAACGGTGCCTCGACATGGTAAGCATCGAAGACGTGTTGGAGTTAGTGCCTGCACATTGCTGTGTGTCTCCTTTGGCGCTCGTGACAGCTCTGTGAGCTGGGTATTCATATCATGTTTTCTGCCTTACAGATGAGTAGCGTAGAAGGTGGGTGGCTCGATCGAGGTCTCATAACTAGTAAGTGAGAGAGGCAGGTTCAAATCCAGGTAGTTGGGTGCAGAGCCCATGCTCAGAACCACCCCTGATGCTTCTGCCCCTCTCCAGCTGTCCCCACTTCAGTCTCCCTGCCACAATGACACTTAGACTTTAGGTTGGGGCTGGCAGATGCTGACTCCTTCTTAATGCTCAGGCCTAAGTTAGGACACCTTGCTTCTATTTATACTTGCATAGCTAGACACATTCAAAATGACTATTCTGTTAGGAGGGGTAACAGGAAAGAGATACACCTACAGCATCTTGGGAACCAGGCTGGAACCAAGGCTCCCATGGGGCAGAGCCAGCTCCTGTCAGCCCAGGCCAACCCTGTGCTTCATGGGACTGGGAGAGGGGTGCTTTCCCTGGACTCCATGTTAAAAGTCTGAGCTCTATGTTAAAGGTCAATTCCAGGCCAGGCACAGTAGCTCATGCCTGTAATCCCAGCACTTTGGGAGGCCAAGGCAGGCAGATCACCTTAGGTTGGGAGTTTAAGACAAGCCTGACCAACATGGAGAAACCCTGTCTCTACTAAAAATACAAAATTAGCTGGATGTGGTTGCACATGCCTGTAGTCCCAGATACTTGGGAGGCTGAGGCAGGAGAATCACTTGAACCATCAGGCAGAGGCTGCAGTGAGCCGAGATCATGCCATGGCACTCCAGCCTGGGCAACAAGGGTGAAACTCCATCTCAAAAATAAATAAATCAATACAAATACAAATAAAAGTTAGTTCCATTGGACTGGCACCGTCCTAATGCTGAGGGAGCCGCATCCTGCACCCCAGCCCCTTCCCAGGTGATCAAGGGCAAAAGAGGCTAATCTCAGGACCCCTGCCCTAGCCGCACAAAGGACCTCCCCTTTCTACATGCTCTGAAACCCTGCCCAGTTCTCATGCGCATGGCCTGGTTCTCTGAAGAAAACTAGGTTTATAGCAGCATTTTCATACAGTACAACTCCGATAGCATTCAAATGACAAGAATTATACACTCACTTAGGGAAAAAATATTCCCTTACAATCACTGAACGTTGCAGGGCAATGTATAAGTGACAGGGGGCAGTGTGTGGTCACCTGACCCACAAGCAGGGGCCCAAGCATTAAGGCAGTGATTCTCTATCGTGGCTACCCATTAGTTCCTGGGTTGAAAAAAAACTCCAACACCCAGACCCAGACCAATCCAGGCATTGTCCCTGGGGTGAGACCCAGGTGTTGGTGTTTTTAAAGGCTCCATTGAGAGCCGAGGTTGGGACCACCACATCAAGATCTTCAGTTCAGAAGTTCTGAGCTGGGAGCGGCCACAGTGTGGCTGGAGCAATCAGGGAAGACATCTTAGAGGAGGAGGGTCATGAGCTGGGTGTATTTCTGAGCATGAGCATCTTCGTCTGAATCACCTGGGTTCCTGGTACAACCTGTAGATTCAGGTCCCACAGGTGAACTCCCAAGCTGCTGTTTTTGAGCTACCCCTAGGAGATTCTGATGCCTGCTAAAATATGAGACCCACGGGCCAAAATCAACAGGATTTAGGTGGGGGTGGGAACCCCCATGAAAGAGGGAATCATAATTCCAAAAGCTTGAAGGGTGGAGGGGAGAAAATGGTGGGCTCCCTGAGAAGGGGTGGCCTCATGGGTCCTGCTCTCCACCCCTCCCTCAGTCCGTGCAGGGCACAGGCCTGGCCTTCATCGCCTTCACTGAGGCCATGACGCACTTCCCTGCCTCCCCGTTCTGGTCTGTCATGTTCTTCCTGATGCTCATCAACCTGGGCCTGGGCAGCATGATCGGGACCATGGCGGGCATCACCACGCCCATCATCGACACCTTCAAGGTGCCCAAGGAGATGTTCACAGGTAACTCCTCCCTGCCCCCTATGCCCAGGCCCTGCAGGCCGCCCTTGTGAACAACAGTCCCATTCTGGCTTCTGACTGGGTCCTTCCGGACCCCACACCCAGAAAGCTCCGCCCCCCCCACCGGGACACAGCTGGAGCCTGGCTCTGCCACCCAGTGACTCACAAGCCGGGAAGAGAAAGCTACTTGGAAATCGACTGGACCAAACAGGAGCCAGGAGGCCTAGGCCCTTTGTTGGTTCACGTGCCCCTCTCCCCAAGGGCCCGCTGAGTTGTCTTGGGCAGGGGCACTCACCGGCCTTGCACCCTGTTCCATCTTTGTCACTCCTGGTCCCAGGCTGTGTCCACAGTTCCCTTCGGTGTCTGCTGAGCTGATCTGGGCTCCATACAGGAATACCTCTCAGCTGCATCCCCAGAGGGGATATCTTTCTGTTCTCCAATGGGGAAACTAGGATGGAGAAAAAGACTCGAAACAACCAGATGAATCATTGAAGTTAAATGCAGCATTTAAGTAGAGCACATGCCACAGGCAGTGTGCCAAGTTAGACACCATGCCTTCCTCAGCTGCTCCCCGACTAGTAGAGCAGGGCTCACAACATCGCTATCTGGATCCCTGGTGCAGGACCGGGCCTGATGGCAGGGGGGATGCTGGCCTGCTTGGGGGAGGGATGTGATGGGAGGGGCCTGGGTGCCCCCGAGACCCCCCCGGGCCCCACCCACCCTGCACCTTTGCCCCCACACCGGCCTCCCGGCTCTCTGTAGTGGGCTGCTGTGTCTTTGCATTCTTCGTGGGGCTGTTGTTCGTCCAGCGCTCCGGAAACTACTTTGTCACCATGTTCGATGACTACTCGGCCACCCTGCCACTCACTGTCATTGTCATCCTTGAGAACATCGCTGTGGCCTGGATTTATGGAACCAAGAAGTAAGGGGGACGTGGGGGAAAGGTGGGACGGGAGGAGGGGTCTGTCCTATCATGACTTCCTGGAGAGGCAGATCATAGAGTCACAATGGCAGAGCTGAAAGTGCCCTTACAGATATTTAGGGAAACTGAGGCATCGTGCAAGAACATGACTGCCTAAGGCCACTTGTCCAGGGAGAGACAGAGCCAGGCTGAGGACTGGGTGTACTGGGTACCGGTCCTGGCATCATTCTTAAATTACCATAGCACCTTTCCTGGGTACCAGCTCTTCAGAATTCTGTTACGTTTGTGAAGGGCTTAGTGGGTCTACCAGAGGCCCTGGCCCTCAGAGAATGCAGACTTTCAGCAGCCTGGTTCACAATGTTAAGGACCTAGATAGGGGTATGAGATGAGGTGTGCTTTGGCCCCGAGTGTGGGGTCATGCAGGGTAAGAGGATTCTGCCATACGAAAGGATTGGGTCTC
This sequence comes from Callithrix jacchus, assembly GCF_049354715.1. Lineage (NCBI taxonomy): Eukaryota > Metazoa > Chordata > Mammalia > Primates > Cebidae > Callithrix > Callithrix jacchus. The sequence continues at coordinate 148,053,158 of NC_133508.1, forward strand.
ACAGCCTAAGCCTAGGGCAGCTCTCGGCCTCATCCCTCAGGTTAGGGCACATAGGTGTTCCCAGGAGTTCTAGGACTAGGTCCCTCTAACTCAGTCAGCATTGGCTGTGGCCACATTGTCCTTGGTAAGACCCACTTCCACTAACCCACTCGATCTGAGGCTCCCTGATGCCTGGACCTGGTTTGGCAGTGGGGCTCTTTCACAGGGGCCATCTGCTTCTCAGGAGAGCACGGGAGGGGCCGGGGGGTGGGGGCAAAGGACACACCTCTGCTTCCTCCCATGGTGGGCCGGGGCTGCAGACATTGCCACAAGGTACTGGGGCTAGTTTTTGTGTCCTGGACCCCTTCAGCAGTCTGATGATGCCCCTGTACTCCTCCTCAAAACGTTATTTTTAATGCATAAGATAAAATGTGTAGGATTATATAAGAAACTAATTATATTGAAAAATAGCGAAATACTGTTTAAAATCTGTGATATAGTAATTAAGTGTGAGTACTTTAATGCATTGGTATAAAATCTAGCTACAGAGCTAATAGTAATGGTAACTCTGAAGTAGTGATGAAAATCAATGATGATCAATATAGATATCTTCCATAACGTGATGTAATATGAGAATATCTGTAATTTAACCGATTGGTGACAGTCACAGGTATTGTTAATACTACTGCGGTTGCTTGCATTCATAATATAATAGAAAGTAATGCAAGATTTCAGATAGGTGTTATTAAGGTAAAGATGATTCTTTTGTATGTCATTCAAGCACAAACCTGGCTGCCTCCCCGGATTCTGCTCACTCCTTGGTTGGAAACCCCTGAGTCAGAGCAGCTCTCTACCTTTGGACACTAGAGAAGTGCAGTTCTACTGCTTTGCCAGCAGGGGAAGTCTTGAGCCAGGCCAGGGTGAAGGGGCTAGGCGCTCCCTGGACACACAAGCTGTCGATACAAAAAACAGACGTGCACCTGCCCAGGCTGTGTCTGGTGGCCTCTATCATATCCCTGGATGGGGCATGATGTGACAGAATCAGAGGCTTAGAGGAGGACGGTAGAGCCTTCCCGGAGGCCAGCCGGACCACACACATGAGCACATGAGCACTGAATGTGAAGAATAGAAGAGCCCAGAGGGAGGGACTGGGAAGACTTTCTGGAGGAGATGGTGACGGGGGAAGAGGGAGGTGTGACTGAGGGTTGCCAACTGCTGGACCCTCTGCGATGCCCGGCAGGTTCATGCAGGAGCTGACGGAGATGCTGGGCTTCCGCCCCTACCGCTTCTATTTCTACATGTGGAAGTTCGTGTCTCCGCTCTGCATGGCTGTGCTCACCACGGCCAGCGTCATCCAGCTGGGGGTCACACCCCCGGGCTACAGCGCCTGGATCAAGGAGGAGGTGAGGGGTGGGGCTCCAAACCTCTGGGACACTTGCATCTTCCCAGGCCTTTAAGGCAACCACTGATAGGGATACCCCTTTCTAGGGCAGCTGCTGTGTGCCAGGCCCTGCCAGGGCCTTCACACCTAAACCGCAATCTTACGACAACCCAAAGACAAGGGGTGGCATCATCCTGGTAGCACAAATGGGGACACTGAGGCTTAGAAAGATTAATGCACGTATCCAGTCTTTCTAACCCATATTCTCTCTCCATGCTTGTGGAGTGAAATCAGTCCATTTTATAGATGTAGAAACCACCCTAGACCCTTTCACTAAGGTGACCAGGTAAACCCCTGTCGACCCCCATCCCTGCCTGTGCCTGGCCAGGATGGTGGGAGGGGAGGGGGGGAAGGCCAGGGGTGAGGGCAGGAGAGCGGACTTGGAGGACCTGGGAGGGGAGGGCTGTCGCAGTGTTGGCAGCAGCCCTCAAGGTGGCCCATCCGCAGGCTGCCGAGCGCTACCTGTATTTCCCCAACTGGGCCATGGCACTCCTGATCACCCTCATCGTCGTGGCGGCGCTGCCCATCCCTGTGGTGTTCGTCCTGCGGCACTTCCACCTGCTCTCTGATGGCTCCAACACGCTCTCCGTGTCCTACAAGAAGGGCCGCATGATGAAGGACATCTCCAACCTGGAGGAGAATGATGAGACCCGCTTCATCCTCAGCAAGGTGCCCAGTGAGGCACCTTCCCCCATGCCTACTCACCGTTCCTATCTGGGCCCCGGCAGCACATCGCCCCTGGAGACCAGCGGTAACCCCAATGGACGCTATGGGAGCGGCTACCTCCTGGCCAGCACCCCTGAGTCGGAGCTCTGACCACTGCCCCAGCCCTGCCCACCTCTCCCCCAGTGCTCAACCTGCCCACTTGTCCAGGCCTGGCCTCTTCCTCCAGGTGGTCACCAGGCCCAGGCCAGGCCCTTTGCCCAAGAAGAGAGGGTCTGCCCTGCCTCACTCCCCTCTTCAGTCCCAGTAGACTCTACTCCCTAGCCCTGAGCAGGAAGCTGGGAGCAGCTCGGTTTCCCAATTCAGGACCCCACTTATCTAGCCCTCCAAAAGCCTCTGCCAGATTGCAGCCGTGTAATTGAAACAACCCATCAGCCTTGCTTCCCAGTCCATGGGAGACTCCAGGTGGCCACTGCAGAACTCCCTCACCTCCCTCTCTCTCTATAACTTGCCACCTGCAGTTCTTAGGGCTCTGGGGTCCCCTGAGCTGGCAGATGGTGGTGGTGAGGGCCTTGGGGTTGGAGAAGGAGAGTGGACTTTGGTTCACTCTGCAATGAGAACAGGACACCATCCTGCCCAGCCCAGACGGGGATGGTCCCAGCTCAAAAGGCTACCTGCTTGAAGGCGGAGGTGGAAGCAGGTGTGCCAGGGCCCAGGGCTGAGACTGGGGAGGGTATACACAGAAGCCCCAAGTTCTGTTGTCTAAGGTGGGTGCTGTCCTCGGCTTGAACTTGAGCCTTGGTAGCAGAAGGTGAGGAACCTCCTCTGCCCTGGTCCCTGGGTGGAATCTTCCCATGTCCTTGCCCTGCCTGGGGTGGGTGGTATGAGCTCCTGCATCCTGCCTGGGAGTGCAGTGACTGGGACCAGAACCTTTCCCACCTCAATTAGGGCTTAGCCATCTCCCTGTCCCCAGCACCCCTCCCCAGCCCACAGTGGTGGCCTCTGCCTCTTTCCTGGAGAGAGAAGGAAACGGTGCAAGGAGAGGTTTCCAGCACAAACTAGATGGTTAGGAGCACAATTGTGAAGCACACTCCCCACCCTCCTCACCTGGGGCCCAGTGTTCTGTCTAGTGGCAGCTTTTCCCCTGGAACAGGGGTCCCCGGAGTTCAGGGGCTTATCACCAGAAAGCCTCACTCCTGGGGAAAGACCGATATTCACTGCCCCTTTGAGCCACCACTCACTCTCCTTATTGCACAAGTACATCATGTGCAGACACCTTGGAGACCTTTCCCAAGCCTCCCTGGCCCATAGTGGCCAGCACCACAGGCAGTGCTGTGGACAGTAGAGGCTGCCAAAGGCAAGGGCTGCAGCTGGCAACAGTGACCCCACCCGCCATTATCTTCAGGGCCTCCTCTGGAGGAGAGCCCATTCTCAGAGTGCAGCCAGGGAGGAACCTGACCCGAGTAAATGCCTGCAGAGAGATGGATGGATGGATGGATGGATGGATGGATGGATGGATGGATGAGGGATGGATGGATGATGGATGGATGGATGATGGATGGATGGATGGATGATGGATGGATGGATGGATGTTGGGGTGGGGGGAGGAAGGAAGGAAGGGAGAGAGAAAGGAGGGAATACTGGCTTCATCTTTGAGAGCTCTGGTGGGCAGGGCAGAAACAGGCCACAGTGCTCAACCTGGACACCTTCACAAAGGGTCCCGAGTCACTCTTGTGGCTCAGATTGCTCTTAGGACCTGGAGGGACAGACCAGAATCAGGGTCCCCTTCTTTACTCCCGAGTTCCTTACTCTCTCCCCAAGCCTGGGAGCGGTCTATCCCCCAACCTACCCTCTCCCTTACTCATCCCTCTTCCACTTTCCCCTTTCTAGCCCCTTCTCCCCTACCTGTTCTTCCTGAGTGTTTGAGGGGAGAGAGAGACCCACATCTCCCCAAAGAGATGAGTTTTTGGGGTACAACACCCCGCCGTAGGCCCCCTCACCTGACAACATCTCCTATCTGGCCCCTTGCAGAATCCCAAGCAGAATTAGCAACAGGAAAGCAAAGCCCCAGGAGAGACACTCTACTATATATACTCTTCTATATATTCTATTTCTATTGTATATTCACTCTGTACATGTGGGTGTAAATGCTGTTAAATGACAAACCCAATATTATACTGTGGCTGGTGGACTATTTTCATCCTCAGTGCTGTACAGATCTATTTTCATTGTATATTTGATATATTTTTAATTTTGTAGCGTGTGGCTGGGCCAGGCCCCAGCGGGAGGGGCTGAGCTGGGGCTGTGTGCTTGCTAGGTGTGGGCTCACTAGTGCTCGATGTAGGCTTTTGCTGTGTCTTTGCTGTGTGTTAGACGTAGGGCCCAGAGCTTGGGGCGTGTGTGTGTGTGTGTGTGTGTGTGTGTGGTGTGCACATACGTGGGTGTGGGTGTGTGTAGCTTGCTGATCTGTGACTCCCAGTGTTCACCATCTTCCTGAAGACTGCGGTCCCTCCCCCTGCCTCCTCTTGCTCCTCTTGGCTCTATCAGCAGGCAGCCTCAGGGCCGGCAGGGTGCCTTTGGAGCCCCCTGCTGTGGGGAAAGGCATGTGTTTCTTGCTGGTGACTCATTGCCTTCACACCACTGGGTTTGCCAGAAACAGGGAAGGAGGGCGTTAGGGGAAAAAAATCCTCAAATTTATTTACCAGTCACTTCTTGCTGTTCCCAGTAGAATCAAAGCTCTTCTGCAGAGGAAAAGTATTGGGACTTTTAAGACGGCAAGGCCCCAAGAAGGATCTCATGGCACTGCTGCATTTGCCTTGACACAGTCCTGACAGTGTTTGGAAGGGGCCACCTGCCCCCTCCCCACTGTGCTTCTGACGCCTTTGGAGTCAAGGGCAGGTGTGGTCACCTGATGAGCTAAGACCCAGCCCCAGAATCCTGGAGGAACAGGAGGCAGCAGGAGAGGACCACGTCCCCAAGTCCCTGCACAGGGTCCCCACCCCCACTGGCTTTGGTGCTGTCCACACAGTGCCTGCCAGAAGGCAGAGGGAACTCCAGGGCAGGGATGTGCCTGAAAGAGTCAACAGTCCCCTGGTTCCCTACCCGTGCCTGCGCTCCAGCCCCATCACCAGCTTCTTGCTCAGGGAGCCTTCCGCCCTGTGCACTGAGGCAACTTGAAGCCTGAGGCCCAGATGGGGGCTGAACAGGGAGGGTACAGCAGTTAATGCCAGTGAGGTCGGCTTCTGCCCTCCAGCAATACATCTGCAGGGCCTGCTGCTTTCCCAGTGCCAGGAGAACCCCTGCTCCAAGTTAGCCTGTGTGGGTCATGAGGCTGGGGCCCAGGAGCCATGGCCCCAGGCACTGCAGTATTACCAGGCAGGGGACTGCTTTTCTGCACTTCCTCCCCCCACTCCTCACCCCACTCCCCCAGAGTACTCCCCACTGTGAAAAGAGCCAACTGAATCAGTTAGAATGCACCTGGCTCCCTGAGCATCCCTGGGTCCTTCAAATGGGCCCTGAGATGTGAGGTCTGCTGCTTCACTGGGGTCTGATGACTGCGGCTGGGAAGGGGCCCAGGGCCCTTTCTCATTGAAAGCTCTGCTCTGTACAGACCCAAGAACACACACCGGGCGTCACCTTGGGTTCTGGCATAAGTTCAGAACAATTCAAGACCATGTGTCCCATGGCTGATCAGAGCCCTGGGTCCAAGCCACTCAGCCCAGGGGAGGGGAGGAGGCATTGTCACCCTAGACCCCTCTTCCTCTCTCCCCCGCCATGGTGTGCAATAAAGCGTCTGTTCTTACCAAATCCTTCTTGCCTTTCTCCCCTGCTCTTGCAATCAGGGAGAGGGATGGGTGGCCAAGGATCCTGCGGGAAGCTTTGGGGGAAAAGCCTGGACTGGGATGGGTGGACAGGCCACTGAGGAGGTTGTGGGTGCTGGCTGGCTGAGGAGTAGCCGGGGGGGGGGGGTGGGCAGGGTCATGTCTATATTTTCCCAGGAATCGACCTACGTAGTAACAATGCACACACTTGTAGCAGGCCCTATTGGGGTCCAGCGATTCCTCAGATCTAATTTTCTGTCTTCTTTGCAACAGTTTCCTGAGGGAGATCCTTTGCTGTCAGGATTTTTCCAGGCAAAGCTGCATCTGAAGTGGGGATGGTATTTAGTGGTCTCTTATGGGACCCTGCAGAGGAAACTCTTGTCCTGCCTGCCTGCCAGGAAAAGCTACACTTGTCAGCCTGGCAAGGGTTGGGTGTGGAGGCCCACCTCAGCGAAGGACAGTGATGGGAAGGTGCCAGTGCCCAGAGGTCTGAGCGTGAGGATGAGGAGGCAGGGGACTCTCACGTGCTGGGGTGTTGGGCTGGGCTCCCCGGAGCAGGCATATTCTAAGTTCTGCCCCTCTCTTCAGGATAGTTATCTCTTCTGCACACTTCAGTAGAAGGTAAAGATGAACTAGGGGATCTGATATCACCTCTGTTCTAACATTCCAGTACCAAGTATTCATTTATTAAACACCCACTGAATACTCAGCACCGTGAAGAACAGAACGTGCTGGTGGCCGGGGAAGCTCTTCTTCCTGCCTCACCCTCCAGGAACACCGGCATTGAAAAAGGCAAGAAGTCTGGCTCTTGGAGGAGGCCTCACCCCACCCCACTCAGCTCCAGGCTGGAATGATGCTGCTTGCACTCAGACACACACAGCCAAGGACCCTAAGGAGCCTGCCATTTTCTTCTTGCTATAGAAAGTGTTGTTCCAGGAATAGCCACCAGATGGCAGGAAAACCTTTCTCACCAGATCGTAGCCTGCTTGCCTTTCTTTCTCTTATTCCTTGTGGGTTCGCTTATTTGTTGAACAAATATTTATTATGTACCCACTCTGGACAGGCTCCATGCCAGCTATAGATGAATAAAGATGTGAAAATCAGCTCTGCTGTCCTGAGTCTGGCAGAGGGAGGAGCCCTGCCCGACGACTCCACATCTCCCTATGTATCTTTCAAACAGGGAAATGGCCTGGTGCTGGGAAAGTCACTGCTTGTATTCAGTCTTTTGGTTGAAGGTAATGTTTTTGGTTGAGATGCGAGCCTCCTGCCAGGAGGGGCACACAGACCCACCAAGACGCAGCAGCATAACAAGGGCTTCGGTGCGAAGGAGATCTAGAATCATACTTGTCAAATTCAGGTTCAAATGCCACCCAGCTCCCTGCTTCCTGTGAGGCCTTGAGCAAGTCACTTAATTCATCTGAGCTTAAATGTCCTAGTCTGTAAAATAGAGATAATATATAGATTCAACGAGATAACTCCTGCTGGCCCAGTTATCTACTGCTGTGTTCCAAGTTACCCCAAATCTGAGTGGCTTAAAACCATTCTATCTCACAGTTTAGTGAGTAAGGAATTCAGGCAGGACTTGTCTGAGCAACCCTTCTGGTGGCAACTGAGGCCACTCGGTGATATCCAGCTAGCAGAGAACTAGTTTGCAGGGCCCAAGGCAGCTGCCCTCACATTCACTCAAATGCCTGGCACCCCAGTGAGAATGGCTGGAAGACTGGGTTTGGCTGGGCCTCCTGGCCAGAGTGCCACTACCTCTCCAGCATGGGTACTCGGCCAGACTGCCGACTGAGGGGCTCAGGGTCCCCAGAGACACCATTTCAAGAAACAGGAGGTGCAAGCCGCCAGGTTTTTAAGGCCTGGTCCTGAGTCTGGCAGAGGGAGGAGCCCTGCCCGACGACTCCACATCTCCCATGTATCTTTCAAACAGGGAAATGGCCTGGTGCTGGGAAAGTCACTGCTTGTATTCAGTCTTTTGGTTGAAGTACCTCCACCACTTCCTGTGGGTCGCAGCATCTGCTGGAATAAAGGGGAGGGCACACAGAAGTCCCCACTTGTTGATGGGGAGCAGGGAGAATCTGTGGCTGCCCGTGTAATGGGCTGATTCTTGAGTGTTAGGGATCTTTGCCTTTAGTCACCAGCATCTGGGTGGAAGCTTTCTCCTGAGGGGATATCAGCTTAGAGCTACGGAACTGGGACACACAACAGGTCATTTCTGGTGGGGAGGTGAGTGAGTAAGTTCGGGCCTTGGGTGGAGGGAGCAAGCAGGGAGGAGGATGAGCAGGGCAGGTGGAAGGGCATGTGAAGCTTCTGCTTCTGCCTCCGGTGTGTCCCAGGGCAGGTGGCATGAATCATGGGTGGTTTGAATCGTGGGTCTGTCACCCACTATACCACCTTGGGGAAGCCACTTAAACCCCGGAACCTTCATTTTCTGATCTGTAAAAGAAGGATGACAATAAAATCTCTTCCTTAGAGATGGTATGAAGGAAAAAAATGAACTTCATCAGTAATATCTACTGGAATACAACATAGACTAATTTCCATATGGGGACACAATAGGTGCCCATTAAATATTTCCTTCCTTCCTGCTTGCAATCCTGGGCGAAGCCATGGGGCCTGCTTTATTTTGGGGGCCCCGACACCTGTGCAATGACCCATATCCTAAAGCTATTTGCAAAGGACATTTTCAGCATTAAATCTGTAGAAGTCAAGGAAGGAGGGGAGAAAAGGTTCTCTCCAGGAAAGGGAGTACCAGGGTGTGGGGTCTCACTGCCCTGCACCTTATCCTGTTCACCTGAGCAGTCACCGCCAGACGGCTCCAGGCACAGGACTTGGGCCAAGCCCAAATATTCCACGGACCACAAGGTTATGGTGGGGTTTTGTTTTTGTTTTCTTGTTGTTGTTTGTTTTTAAAAAAAGAAAAGGCCAGGCGCGGTGGCTCATGCCTGTAATCCCAGCACTGTGGGAGGCTGAGGCGGGGGCATCACTTGGGGTCAGAAGTTTGAGACCAGCCTGGCCAACATGGTGAAAGCCTGTCTCTACTAAAAGTACAAAAATCAGCTGGGCATGGTAGCAGATGCCTATAATCTCAGCTACTTGGGAGGCTGAGGCAGGCGAATTGCTTGAACCTGGGAGGTGGAGGTTGCAGTGAGCCAAGACTGAGCCAGTGCAGTCCAGCTTGAAAGACAGAGTGAGATTTCCTCATAAAAAAAAGGGCCCCAAATTCTTTTTAATACTTCTCCCATCAAAAGTGGAGTCTATGCTCCTCCTCTTGATTCTGGGTGAGCAAATGCCTCCTCTGACCAACAGGGTTAGCAGAAGTGATGCTATGTGACTTCCAAGGCTAGATTACGAAAGGCTGTGCCACTTCCGCCTGGTATTCTAGGTATACTGGCTCTAGAGGCAACCAGCTGCCATGTAAGGTGGCCAACCACCCTGAGACTGCCGTGCTAGGGAGGCAATATGTTTGCAGATGTTTAGGGTGACAGCTTCAGCTGAGTGTCCAGCCAACAGCCAGTGTCAACTGCCAGCCACATGAACACTCATACTAAACCTATAGCCCATCTGAGCTTCAGATGTTTGCAGCCTGCTGGTATCTGACTGTAGCTGCATAAGAGACCCTAAGCAAGAACTGTCCAGCTGAGCACTTCCTAATTTCCTGACCCATAAAATAATGAGCAAAATGAAACGGCTGTTGGCTTTATACCACTACATACTGGGGGTAATTTGTTTCACAACAATAGTAACTGGGACATGAACCTTAGTGATGATCTGGCCAAGCCTCCTTGTATAACAATGGAGGAAACTGAGGCTCAAAGGGGAAAGACATTTCACCAGAATTCCCACAACCAAACAAGTGGGAGACTGGGGCCAATGCCTGGGTTTCTTGACTCCCAATCTAGTACACTCAGCCACACAGCAAGAAACCGACAGGGAGGACTCCTCCCCATCCCCGTGCCTCATTAATTCCATGCATCAAGTATGAATCAGGTATTCCGAGCGCCTGGGATTGTGCTAAGCACTGGGAATATACAAAGGACCAGGCAAGAGTCCCCGCCTTGAAGAGGCAGTCACAATCTGACTTGGGCGTTTCCTCCACTGACACACTCACTGGTGCCAGGCACTCTGCTATTTTTTTTGAGACAAAGTCTCACTCTGTTGCCCCAGCTGGGGTGCAATGGCACCATCTCAGCTCACTGCAACCTCTACCTTCTGGGTTCAAGCGATTCTCCTGCCTCAGCCTCCCGAGTAGCTGGGATTACAGGCACACCACACCTGGCTAATTGCATTCTTTATTTACATCATCTTAGGTGGAAAGAAACCTTCGAAACGGCAGAAGACTATGCCTGTCATTCAACCACAAACCCTTACGAAGATTGATCCATGCCAGGCACAGTGCTGGCTGCAGAGCAGAAAGACTCAGTGGGGATCTGCCCTCTGTCCCTGGCTTTGAGCTGCCTGGGTTCTGGGTCCCTCCATTCTGCCCAGGGCTGACCCAAGCAGGGAAGAATCCCTGGGCTTCGGGAGCACCCAAGAGGAACCTGAGTTTGGCCTGCCTCTCCAGACAGCTGCTCCCCCTTTCCCCAGGACATTGCTGGAGGGGACTGAGCCCATCAGGACTAATTAACTACTCTGATGGAATAAACCAGTTTTTCTGGAACTTAGCCCAGGTGGGAGGAATCTGTACTTTTTTAGATGGAGAAATGCCAAATGTCAAGGACTTTTGTCAGCTGGACCCTGGGCTAGTGTGTGTGTGTGTGTGTGTGTGTGTGTGTGTGTTTGTCTTGGAGGGGGATGCTCTCTGGATGCAGGCTGAGAAATGCTAAGTGTCAAGGAGTTTTGTCAGCTGGACCCTGGGCTAGTGTGTGTGTGTGTGTGTGTGTGTGTGTGTGTGTGTGTTTGTCTTGGAGGAGGATGCTCTCTGGATGCAGGCTGAGAAATGCTAAGTGTCAAGAAGTCTTGCCAGCCGGATCCTGGGCGTGTGTTTGTGCGTGCGTATGTGTGTGTGTGTCTGTGTGTGTTGCGGGTGCTCTCTGGATGCAGGCCGAGTGCCCAGCCCAGCAGCCTTAAACAAGGAGGCCTCTGGGGTCCAGTCAGCTACGGGCCCCCAACATCGTTCTCTGTCCTTGATCCAACCCCAGCCCTAGTTCAGCCTCTCAGACAGAGTTCGCTGCTGCTGCTTAGGCCTGACATCCCGAAGAGGGGGGAATGTGTCCCCGAGCTAACACTCAGGTCCCCTCCAACCCTATGACTCCAGGTCCATAGTGTATGAGGCCCTGAACCCTGGCCAGGCCTGAGCTTCTGCTCTCTTCTCTTTAAGAGCTGGGCCCTCAAAGGCTGCCTTTGAACCCCAGACACAACTTCACCGGGATTATCATAGCAACCCAGCCCTGCTTTCAGTCCGGAGGCAGAGCCATTCTACTGACCTTCACAAGACCTGGATCACTAGGGCTAGGTTCTCCCCAGATGCAAGTGTCTGCAGGCTGCTTGGGGTTGGGGGAGGCAGGGTGAAATGAGCTGAGACACAGACAGGAGGCTGCCAGCCTGCTCTTGCCTTCCCTTCTCTTGTTCCCCCATGAGCAGCGAGGCCCTATCACCCTCTAATGAGTCTGATAAAGCAATTCAATTTTCCAGGCTGGGAGAGAATGGGGCATGCCGGGAAAGGATGCTGGCTCCTTGGCCTGGACCTGAAGGAGGAGGGTCAGTCTCTGGCAGGAGCCAGAATGCCAAAAAAGGGAAAGTGGATAGCCTTGCCTTGGCCTGGAGACCCTCAAAACAAAGGGGTTGCAAAGAGGGAAGATGGAGAGGAGATTGGATGGCTGCAGTCACTAAAGAGGCTGAGCCCATACAAAGCCCGAGTGGGGAAAAGGAAGGGTGAATGGCTGATTCCAGGCTCTCAGCTTCCCAAGGGCAGCCTCAGCATTCAGAAGGTGAGGGAGGACCTTTTTGTGGCAGGTGGGCCTGGAAAGGGTGCAGGTGCTTGACAGCCCCCATTCCCCTCTGGAATCTCTCATGACGCTTTCTTCCTGTTCTCGCCACACCCTCACCCCTGATGAGGGAAACCCACCGTGACTGACACCGTCTGTGAACTGGCTCTCAGACAGGCGCTGTTCCCTGACAGCCTGAAGAAACCAGGGCGTCCAGGAGAGGACAGCAGAGAAAAGGTGAAAATGGGAGAAAGAAGCTTGGGGAACTAGGAATTTCCAATAGTGGCTGATTTGTGGTCTTGCTTAAGTCTGTCAGGTATCAAGGTCTTGGAAGAAGAAAGAAGGGAGGAAGTAGGCAGAGTCCCAGTGGCAGAGTTAGGCTGGGAGAAATACCAAGGTCCTGGAATCAAAAAGAAGCCCAGAATCAGCCGCATGTCCATCTGCCCACATCATAGCCTAGAGCCCAGGGCGAGGTCCGGAGCCAGGACGTCCTAGCACCACAAGGGGGCAGCACCCTCCCATCCATGGTAGGTTGTGCCAGAGGGCTGGGCAGGGGGCTCTCCTGTCTTTCCCGTGCTCCGCGTTTTGAGGGAACACCAACACCTCATGCAAAGAACTGATGGGGACAAGTCCCATGTGCTAACTGCAGCATATCGACTCCCCAGAAAGTCACAGGTAACAGGTGAGCTCAGAGCTCTAGAATAAAACCTTCAGCAAGGGTGAGGCACTCTCTGGAGGCCTGGGACCGAGGCTGAGCTCCTGCCTCCAGAGCTGGTCACTGCACTGAGCACCTTTACCCAGCTGCCTCTCCCAGGCTGGGCCCTATGCTTTTGTCAGCTCTTCCTAGGTTCCCATGTCCGCACCCCGACTGTCTGATCTCCCTCCCTTCCCTCCTGGTATTTTTCCCCGGCAGCTTTCTCCCCCTACCCATCTCCCCAGGTGTTCATCACCATCCACAAGCACTGTAGAATGAAAGCACCAGTTGGGCAGATTTCCTAGGGCAAGTGGCTGTTTTATTCACTGATGTGTTTCCAGTGCCTGGAACTGCTTCTGGCATCTTGCAGGTATTCAGTATGTATTCAGTGAGTGAATAAGTCAGTGGCGGGTGGGATACTATGGGGTTTTTTTCCCCTGGCCACTATACTCCCTTTCTTACAATGACTGAGTTCAGTTATCCTGAAGAATAGAAAGCAGGGGAGAGACCCTAAGGGACTTTACCAGGACACGGACCAGATAGGACTTGAAACTTATTCATTACAGATGATTTTTTTAATATTCTGTGGTTCCTTCTTCCTCACTCCAGCTTCTGGCCTGTCCCGGGTCTTCTCTTCCCAGTCACACTTGGGATATTTCTTTTCATGGCAGCAAACTCAAAGTCAGCTAAACTCTGAAATATAAATATCATTTTGAGGAGCAGGGACTGGGCACAAAGCAGGTGCCAGTAAATGTGTGTTTCTAATTAACTCACATCCCCTGCATATCAGTACAGATCATCAAAGATCACTGTCATTTTGGTTTTCTGGTCTCATTAATAATGAGACTTGCTTGTAAAACTCCCTTGCGTTGGCACTGGGCTTTTAACCTTTCCTGAGAGCACACATAGACCCTTGATTTTCCCAGTTGAGCTAGGTACTGCCTGATCCAAAAATGGGAAATGAGATGGTGACAGGTGTCTAGGGCAGGTGTGTCATTTCTGCCTCAAGATCTTCTGACATCATCCAGACAAGCATGGAGGCTGCCTGAAGCAGTAAAAAAGAAAAAGAAAACCCAATGGGGATTAATATGAAGATGTAAAATAGGTTCTGGACTTAACAAAAACAAATGAATCTGGAAGTTGCTCTTGGGATAGGGCCAGTAAAATCCAGTGGGTGCCTAATGTTTTGGGTATGGAAGCTTCGCAGTCACTTAGCAAACAGGTTCTCAGAGGCAAGCACGGTGGGAGCTACCAAGATGAAAAAATACAACGCCGCCTGTAGGGGCTCAGGGTTGGGGAGGGGAGACGAGAAATATACACAGGCAAAGTCAAATTGCAATGGGTGGAATAAGAGTAGAAGTAGGAGGGGTCACGAGGCAGGACACAGGCACTTCCTATGTGGCCCCCACAGCAGTGACAAGCAAAAGCTTTAATTCATGGCCTTTCAGGGTCACCCACCCAGCCCACATCCATAACCCATAACACGTTTCGCTATGAACAGAGCCAGAGCTACGGTTTCCTTCCATCGGGCCCAAGAGGCGCTTCTCTGTCCAAGGCCACCACGTCCCCCATTCCATCGCGGAGGCTGTGGTGGCTGAGACCGAGGCAGAGAGCATCAAGACTATGGGCGTCTTGGACTCCGTTGGGTCGCCGAGGCGCAGGATGCGGGGTGGGGTGCTCAGAAGGCCCCAACACTGTGCCTGGGAAAGGAAAGAGCAGCCTGATGCTCGCGACAGCGTCTCTACCCCCTTTCTTCCTTGGCCTTCCGTCAGCCGCAGTGAAACATGCAACCAGCTTGGCGAGGAGGGGGCGACGGACGCAGCAAGAGGAGACCGGCGGAGGTTAGAGGTCAGGGGTCGAGAGCGCTTCTGTGTCAGCGGGCTGCAGTGGGAGGAGCTGCGGGCCGGGGGGAGGCGGGGAGCAGGGCCGAGAGGGACGGGAGCGGCTGCCGGCGGAGGCGGGCAGGGGCGGTGCGCTGGGCTGGGCACTGGCGGCGAGGAGGTGACGCGCCTCGGCGGGCCTCTGCTCCCGGGAGGAAGGCTGCGCTGGGCCACCGGGGCCTGCAGCGAGCCGGGTCAGCCCCGCCCACCCCGCCCCACGGAGGGCGCGCCTGGGTGAGGCGGGGCTCCCGAGGAAAAGGCGCCACTGGAGCTTGGCGGCCGCTGCGGGAGGCTGAGCTAGGCCCCCCCCCAGGGCCCCAGCCCACCGGCGCCTACGCGCCCCCTCCCCTCTGCCACCTCGCGCCCGCCCCCTGCCGCGCGCTTGCGAAGGCCGGCGCCCCACCCGGAGATGGGGAGACGCGTAGATGGCGTGGCTCCCGGCGCCGCCAGATCGCAGGAGCCCGGCGCCGGGGCGTTGCGCTGAAGCTCCCTTTCCGCGCTGCCCGGGAAGCCTGCAGGTGTCCTCGGCCACTCGGCCGCCGCCCCGGGTGCTCCTTCGCCAGTGCCCAGAGCCCGGCTCTCCCGAGCGGCCCCGCCCCCCAGGCTCGGCGCAGCGCAGGACGCCCCGTCTGAGGCCCCCCCGCCCCAGCGCGGCCCCCGCAGCCCTGCGCCCTGTCCGGCGCAGCTCCCAGCCGCGGACGCAGGACCCGAGACTCGCTCCTGCGGGTGCGCTTGTTTTCCAGCTGCCGCCTCGCCCTGAGCAGCCTCCGCCAGCCCGGCCGCCGCGCTCTGCTCTGCCCCGCCCGCCTTCCTCGCCCGGCGCTGGATTTATGAATGGGGGGAAGAGGCCACATGCCGCCGCCGCCGCCTCGTATTGACCGCACGCAGCCCGGGCCGGCGGAGCTCCGGCTGCCGTGAGAGCGTCGGCCCGGCCCCGGCAGCCGCTCGGAAGACTTGTTGCTGCTGCGCTGCCGCCGCTGCGGGGAAGCCGGCTGCTGCGGGGCTTGGTGCGGTCTGGGAGCCGGGGGGGTGGCTCGTGTGAGTGTGAGCGCGCGCGCCCCGGACCCTCACGGTGCGCTCGGACTGTGCGCTTCCTTGTCTTTGGTAGGGGTGAAGCGGGGGCGTGTCTCCGGCCCAGAGCGTCTGTGTGTCCCGTCCTAGCGGGGGACCGCGTGCGTGCCTGCTTCTGCCTCCCCGGGTCCTCCCTCTCTCTGCTTCCCTCTCTCTGGCGCTTCCTACCCTAACCCCAACCACCTGTGCGCCGGAGAAACCCAACTCCTCCCGCTCCGCGTCCCTGGGGGGGTAGGCAGGGGCAGGGCCACGCCGCAGAGGGGGCCGCCGCCGCCGCCTCCTGCCTCCTTCTCGTCTCCTCCCCTCCCCCCGTCTGACGCTACCTCCTCGGGAAGGGTGTTTGGAGGGCAGCGGCCGCCCCAAGCCGGAGCCCCGCAGCGCTTCTTATGATCAGCTCGGTGTGTGTCTCCTCCTACCGCGGGCGCAAGTCGGGGAACAAGCCGCCATCCAAAACATGTCTGAAGGAGGAGATGGCCAAGGGCGAGGCGTCGGAGAAGATCATCATCAACGTGGGTGGCACGCGACATGAGACCTACCGCAGTACCCTGCGCACCCTACCGGGAACCCGCCTCGCCTGGCTGGCCGACCCCGACGGCGGGGGCCGGCCGGAGACCGATGGCGGCGGTGCGGGCAGCAGTGGCAGCAGCGGCGGCGGGGGCTGCGAGTTCTTCTTCGACAGGCACCCGGGCGTCTTCGCCTACGTCCTCAACTACTACCGCACCGGCAAGCTGCACTGCCCCGCCGACGTGTGCGGGCCGCTCTTCGAGGAGGAGCTCACCTTCTGGGGCATCGACGAGACCGACGTGGAGCCCTGCTGCTGGATGACCTACCGGCAGCACCGCGACGCCGAGGAGGCGCTCGACATCTTCGAGAGCCCGGACGGAGGCGGCAGCGGCGCGGGGCCCAGCGACGAGGCCGGCGACGATGAGCGGGAGCTGGCCCTGCAGCGACTGGGCCCCCACGAGGGAGGCGCAGGCCATGGCGCCGGGTCTGGGAGCTGCCGCGGCTGGCAGCCCCGCATGTGGGCGCTCTTCGAGGATCCCTACTCCTCCCGGGCGGCTAGGGTGAGTGGCAGGAGCCCCGGTCTCCCCCTCGGGTCTGCATGGGGTCCCTGGTGGTGGTGGTGGATAGGGACAGGGAGGAGCAGGGACCGACTTACCTTACCACCGCGGGTTGTTCCCGCCTTCCTCTCAACCCTTCCGTGGCCCGCAGGAAAATTACACACTCCTACCCTCTCCCCTGCACGCTCCATCAGGAGATTGCACACACTTGACTTACTACTTGGACCTAGTCCCAGCTGCCTGCTTTGCCGCATCCCCTCCAGTGAGTGGGGTGCCCAGCTCAGCTCCTCCACCCACTTCTTTGGTCTGCACAGGCCGCCCTATCTTCGGCTGCCCTCCACTCCGCACAGGACTGCGGTCCTGGAGAGCTGGAATCTGGCCTTCTGCTGGGGGCAGGATTAAGAGGAAGGAAACTGGGGTGGGTTTTGTTAGATGCTTCCATGCCGTACCACCCCATTTACATCCTCCCAGCAGCTCTCAGTGTGCTCACAACTATGCACTTCAGAGAGGGGGACATAGGCTTCAGCATCTTCAGCTCATAAGAGGCAAAGCTGAGACCACAGTTCAGCCTCCTTTCCAGGCCTTCTTTCTCCCAGGGAGCATGCCATGCCCCCAAGGCTTCCTGCACACCTGGGATGTCCTGGCCTCAGCTGAGGTGAGAGCAGAATTCAACAGGAAGGGCCTAATGTTCTAGGTCCTGCAGGCTCGCTTGGCCAGTGGCCAGCCACAGGCTTCCTGGTGATACCAGATTTTTGTTGCCGCTTCTTTTCTTTCTGCTGCAGCACAGTCTTTCCAGAAAGCCCTGGTTCAGGTTACTGCTTGAAATGGGTGTATGGGGGAAGGTGGAAGCACGGATTGATTTAGGCAAGACCTAATCCCTACCTACCACCTCCTCCCCAAGTAAATCCAGTTTCCCTAATCCTTTTGGGTGGAAGAAGGGAATGGAGGAGATACTCACCCCATTATGCTTGGACAGCTAAAAAAAAAAAAAAAAAAAAAAAAATTCCTGAAGGATGACTTTAGATTCTTTAAAGAAGGAAAGCTCTGGGGGATGGTGTCTGATCTTATGGTCAGCAGCCTAAAGCCTGGCTAGGGTCTGTCTGGGAGACAGGAAAGGGCAATGTAACTTGTTGGGTCAGGGGACTGCTGCTTGCTGTGGAACCTGGTTGGTTCCTCTGGCACCCCAAATTGCCATGTTAATGAGTCTCAGAGCACCCTCCCTTTCCCAGCACCCTTGTGCTGGACTTCTTCCTAGTCACAGAAGAAGGCAGGGTAGGGAATGGAGGAACAGGCCTGCAGGGAAAAGCCAGGCTGGCATAAATGCCAGACCAGGGCAGATGCATATTCTGCCTGGAAGAGAAGGGAGGAGCAGAGGTCTCAGGGGCCATGGCATACCAGGCTGGGGCTGCAGGCAGGCACAAGAAGGCAGGGACCTTTCTCAGGACTGAAAACAAAACTCGAGGGAGTTGTCTGGGTTTCTTTTCTTGCAGCCCTGAGACTGGCTCAGAAGGTGAGGGCACAGTAATGCCCCTGGACTGAGTCTGCTGTGAGTTCTGTGGGCTTCTCATGTAGATCACTAACCTTGCTAGTGTTAGCACTTGGCTGTCTGCATTAGAGGAGAGAGACAGGCACACATCATTCAGACTCTTTCAAAGTTGGGGGTGGGGGAGGAGAGAGAGAGAGAGGGATGGGGAAAGGGGACAAATTAGAGAAGCAGGGATGAGATGAGGTGGTTAGGGGAGCTAGGCCCTATTTCGAAGCATTCTAGGATTTCTGAGGGTTTTTCACCTGCTCTTCTTCCCTCCTGGAATTCCAAGAGGCAGCCCATGTATCATTGACTTTATTTTCTCCCTAACTCACTATTGAATGCCCAAGCCAGGGGGCCTCTTTGAGTAAGCTCAGAGCCTGGCCTGCCCCTTGAAGTCTTCCAGGAACCCAAGGGGTTTTGCCCCTTTGACCTGGAATCACCTCAGCCCAGGCATTCCAGTTGAGGTCTTGAAGTTTGTGACCGGGCAGGGTTAATTCTTCCATTTAAACATTGAGTAAACCAGGATGCAGAGACATTAAGTTTCTTGCCAAAGACTTGAACTAATAGCAGAGCCAGGAAACCACTCCTAGTTTCCAGCCTCTGGTTCTTAATCCTGATGTGAATATCTGGATGGAGCTCTGGCCAGCACGTGCGCCAAAAGAGGACTTGCCTCCTGCTGAGGAGCACAGGCAAAGGCAAGCCCTCACCTGCTCCCCGGACATACAAGTGGGAATACATAATTTTTAAAAATTAATGAATAACTGCTCATTATTGAGCACCCCAGACAGATACATTGCTGTATATACTTTACATTAATCTTTAATCCTCCCAGTAATCCTAAAACCCGATGATTATCCCCGTTTAATAGATTGAGGGTGTGAGAAGGTAAACAACTTGCCCGACATCACACAGCCAGATAGTGGCCGGGCTTTGAATCAAAGCCAGAGTCCCTGACTCCTAAGCCTTTGCTCTTGTGATTACAACACGTTCTTTCCACTGAACTAGGCTCCTGTTGAGATGGAGAGCTTGTTTCTTACTCTGGCCCGAGAGGTGTCCTTCTGAGGTTCTGTACCTCCTGTGGCTGGCATCAGAAAACCCAGGGGCAGTTGGAGATGTGAGAAGGAAGACTTATTCTATTACCCTCCAGCCCTGAGAATATATGCCATATGGGGAGTTCTGGGGCTGCACTTTCACCCCTCCATTTGTCCCTGGTTAGTCACCCTGTCCCTTCCTTCCCAGCCCTGTTCCCCAAGATATGTGTGCTACCTTCCCTCGCTCATAGCTGCCTCTTCCCTGGAAGGGCCTGCAGCACTGTGGGGCAGTGGGCGAAGCGGGGCAGAGGAGCAGTGCTCTGCCCTGAGGCCTCCTTTCTCACACAGCAGCCTGGTCATTTGAGTAGTGCATTATGACAGGAGCAAAAGGATACAAATGGAAAGTGAACTGAGCTGATTATGAGAGCCCGTTGCCTAGCTACAGTCCTGGCCCAAGGAGCTGTTCCACTGGCAGGCTCCTGGGCTGGGATGCTCACCCCTGCTCCATTAACTGGCTGGGCCCATGGGCGGCTGCTGCTGGTGGTTCTGTTTCTGTGGCCTGAACTGGGAACAGGCACAAGGAGCAGACTGGTCCTGTCCTTGCCCGCCCACTGCCTGCTGCCCAGGGCAGGTGGCTCGCCGGGGTGCCTTCACAGCCCGAAGGGGCCCAGTGGAGCTTTGGCAGCATCCAAAGCTATAGAATCCTGCACCTTCTCTTCTGAGAGCAGACAAGAGGCCTGAAGAATGGGCCCAGGTTGCCCTTCCGCTACCCTAGTCTCCAAGGTCTCTGGGGCAGGGCTGGCTTTAGCTCAGCTGTCAGTCTTATTAAAGATTACAGTTCCTCTCCTTTGGCTAAATCAGTGCATTTTTCCTCTGATGTTTCCCATTTTTCCTGTGATGTTTCCCTTCTGAGTAGAGGAGGGGAACTCCCTGCACCAGGAAGGTAGCTCCAGCCAGGTCCTCCCCTTTGTTACATGTCAGTTACTATGTAGGAGGCTTGGCCTGTGCTTGGCCCAGGTGAGGCAGGTGTTGTTCACATCTGCATGTCAGTATACAGATGCCGAAACAGGCCTGATGGGGCTTGCTCAAGGTCGCACGCTTGCGGTAGTACTAGCGTCCAAACTCAGGTTCCCTGAGTCTAAGTCTGTGCTCCTCCTGCGGCCTCTTCCTGGAGAGGACCTCTGGCCTCTAGAGGGTGGCCCCTCACTAGAGAGCTGCTGCTTCCGCTCTGCTCTAAACTCTCCCTTTACTTCTCACTCCCTAGAATTACTCAAGTCTAACCTCTCTTCTTGCTGTGAAATTTCCATAGGAAAAATGAAGGGAGGCGTGGTTAGGAGAAAAGACTAGGGGAAGTTCTCTGGCCCAGGCAGAGCATGAAACCAAGGCCTTCTAGGAAAGGTGCAGTGCTCCATTCCTGCCCACCCCCTTCGGAAGTTCCCTGGCTTCTCTGGTCTGGGCATTGCCTGGGGTACAGGTCAGTGGTCATGACAAGCTTTAGAGTGAGGGCTGGGACTCACTGATGCTGTGCTGTCTGAGCTAGGGTGAGTCAGGAACCCCAGCCCAGGAGGGCAGTACCCTGGCTTTCTGAGCTCTCCAGGAGGGCAGTGCCAGCCTGCCTTGGGCAGCCCCTCTGCCCCATTCTTGAAGTGCAGGAAGGGGCCAGGCTGAGGGCTGCAGGCCTCCCTCCCCGTAGACCCTGCCCTCGGGGCAGCCTCCCATTTCCTTTTGGGTTTGTTTTGTTCTCCTGTTCCGAACAGACCATTTGTCTCTGAACATGTTGTCTCTGAATGCTGAGGTGTTTCTGATTGTCACATTTGGGGTGGGGTGTGGAGTGGGGGAAGGGGAGAAAATAAACGAGCTATTTTGGTGAGTTAAGGGAAGAGCAGGTAGGAGCAGAGCCAGGCAGCTTGGCTTTGGGGATAGGAGACCCTGGGCCCTTCACCTCCAACCATGGGCAGTATTAGCCTGGGATGCTGGGCACCAGAGCTCTGCACCACCCTGTTCCCTGTGTATAACTGACCTGCCATGACCTCTGCCCCTGCTCCCTGCTGGAATTTTCTTAAGGCTAAGGGGTGGTTACCTGGCCCCTAGCAAGGGTTCCTATCAGAAAGTGGACCTGGCTCACCCTGGAGGGCAGCAGAGGTCCTAAGGCCCCAGCCCCTGGAGGTATTAGTGGGCATACCCATGTCACTTTGTCCCAGTCAGTGGGTCTGATGACCTCTTCTTATGACAGTCTCACCAGGACCAGGAGAGAGAGCAGGCGGTCACCTTGGACCCAGTCATTCTGAAAACACTTACTGCGCACTTTCTATACACATGTCAGACACGTGGGGTTCTAGAAATCCAAACATGAGTCAGAGGGGGTCCCGAGTTAGGTGGCGTAAGTGGCAGTCGAGGGAAATTAGGTGACAAGAAATGGCAACAGTAATACAAGATGGGTCATGAGAGGTGCCATAGGAGCCATAAAAAAATAAAGTTCAGTAGGAAGTGAGAGGATGAATCGACAAATGCCGCCTCTACGTGGGATGGGGTTAGCAGGGCTGTTCAGGGAGGCGCCCACAAAGAAATAGAAGTTGAGCTGGGCGTGCCTTGCAAGATGCTGACTCAGCGCCCTTTGAGAATTTTTAGAAATAGGCACGTTATAAATAAATATGTAAATAAATAAAATTTTACTGTGGGTAGTGCTAAAGCATGCAGCGTTAGGGAAAGGGGGAGTTTTGTGGTCAGGAGGCCAGCCCAAGCAGAGCGAGGACAGCATAGGCCCCGGACGGGCAATAACCAGGAATTCCGTTTGACTGAACAGTGGGTTCTTGGATAGTGATCTGGGCTAGACTGAATTCCTTCTGGGACTGGGACTCATTTGTTCTGGGCAAACCAGAGGCCCTGAGAGGCCCCAGGTGCTGGCTCATCAGAGGGCAAGCGTAGGTAGTGGTGGGCTCTGTACACTGGGACCAGAAGGTCGTGGCTCAGCACAGGGTGGGGCAGGGCCAGGTCCTGTTCTTAAGGGTGCTCGTGGAGGGAAGAGGAGGGGATGTTTCTCTACTGGGACCTGAGCCTTAGTGCAGGCCCTCAGCCAGGAGCCAAGGTTAGCTCAGAGATGCTTTGTTTGGCAGACCCTCTCATTTCCTGCCTCTTACCCGCAGGGTTGCCCCACTGTCCTCCAGCACTGCCTGGGCATGAGGATCTGGCTTCCCCAGAAGGCTCAGTCCCTCACCCCATCTCGCTAGATCTTACTCTGCCAGTGTCTTTGGCTGTGTTCTCAATTTTCGCTTCTCCTACACTTCATCCTAATATAGGTTTTTGGGTCTGAGTCTCCTTATGTTTATGTGTCCATCTGTCTCCCTGGCCCTTCTTCCCTGGGCTCTCCCCTGCCCCCGCTGATTGTGTTCAGTTCCCAATGATTGGTGTCTGTCACCTCTCCCCTTGACCCAGCCTGCCCCAGATTCCTGGAATGCTCTAGGCTTTGTGCTGAGTTTTGCGAGTATTGTTTCTTTGCATCTTCGAAACAACTGTACAAGGTAGATACTGTCCTCGTCCTCTCAGACGTAGCAAGCAGATTGTAGCCCCCGGGCCTTTGTACTACTTGTCCCTTCTGCCTTGAACTCTCTGGGTCTTCCTGTGACTCACTTCCTCACTGTTGAGGGCTGTTCAGGTGTCATCTTGCCATTAAGGCCTTACCTGACCTCTCTGCTGGAAGCAGCTCCCCTCTCCTCACACCCCTTGTCTCCTTTTTCTCTGTATTTTTCTCATAACACTTAGAACACCTGACATACTGAGTGTTTTGCTTGTTTATTTGTTAACAATCTGCCTCCATTAGAATGTAAGGTCCAAGGGGCAAGGGTGGTTGCCTGGTATTTTCCCCAACACAGTGTCTGGTACGTAGTAGGTGCTCCTTCTTCCATTTTATAGATGAAGACCTTAAGGCTTGGAGAGGTGAAGGAACTCATGCAGGGTCTCATAGGTAGTCAGTAGCAGAGTCCAACTTGAACCCGGAAGTGTGTGACTTCACATTTCTACAAGGACTGTCCCCCGGTGGGGTGGTGGAGGACGCTGGTAATAGGGCTGAACACCTGGGCCTTTGAAGATGGGCGGGTTTTCAACAGGGTACAGCCAGCCAGTGTGTCTGAGGAGCCCAGGGGGCGCAGGGAGCTGTGAGGAGAGGCACTCTCCAGCATAGAGGATGGGAGCCTACTGTCCAGAGTGCTGAGACCCTCCTGCATCCTTCTAGCAGGAGAGGAAGTGCTGCTGGTAGAGCCAGCTCACTGGCAGTTTTCTGCTTAGAAGCTCTCACTTCCAGTAGAATCCATGCCCTTTGTGGTGGAAAGAACTAACAGCTTCAGCCATGAAAACCAGGACAAGTCACTCCTCCCTGGGCCTCAGTTTCTTCATCTGTAAAACAGCAGAAATGGAGTTGAACTGGGTAACTTTCTCAGTCTTTTTCACTTCTAAAAAGCAAAGATTCTGTGCTATTTTGGCTCCAGATTCAGCTCACCTTCAAAAGCTGCACGCGGGGAACCCCACCCCTCCTCAGCTCTTGCCTCGGTTTTATGGAGCACTTATTGGGTGCCAGGCATTTGCCATGAGGCTCATGTAATTCTGCAGTAACACTGAAGCAGGTACTAGTACTGTCCCCGTGTTATATAGAGGAAACGTGCAGAGAGTACATTTACCTGGGCTAGTGGCAGGGCCAGGATGAGGAATCCAGGAAGTCTAAACCTGGGGCCAAGGCTTCTAGTGTAGCGTTCCTTAGCTGTTCTCTCCCTTTAGTCTGTCCACACAGGGGCACATGAGAGGGAGGCTCAGATGTCCACGCCAGCTCTGTAGGGTGGCAGGATGGCCCAGCGGGGAATGAATAGAAGGCTCGAGGCTGAGGCTTTGGCCTCTAAGCATGGTGGTGATGCTGCAGCCGCCTCTTCTTCCCTTGGCCCCCTTTTGTGCTAGGAAGTCAAGGGAGCTGTGAGGACAGAAGCAGTATCCCTGCCCCCAGAGGAAGGCCTGGTGAAAAGCGCCATTTGCAAGCAGGATCAACCACCTATGAAATAGTTCAGTTTGGGAGCCACTTAGGGCAGAAGGGAATAATTTGGGCCCTGAAGGGGAACTTGTAACCTCAGGACCCACCTGGAGCAATGTGCCACAGCTCAGGCCGCAGCTCTGTCTCCTTGGGGAGTCAGGGCTTCTTGGGGCTTGCTGGGTGCCTGCTGCCCCAGCCCTGGAGAGGCCACAGTGAAGACTGAGGCCCCACTAAGGTTTCAGCAAAGGAGGAGGGGATTGTCCCCTCCTGCTTAGTCAGAAGGGCCAACTGGAAAGACCTTTGGGCTGAGAGTCAGGCGACTTGGCCTCAGTGTGATCCTGAGCAAATCATCTGCCCTCTCTTGTGCCTCTCTTTCCCCTAAAAAATGAGCACACATGGCCACTCTTTAGCTCCCCTCCTCTTCTAGAGGGTGGAGATGGAGTATAGCAGTTAACAGTAGATGGGACAGTCTTGGGTTTTGAAAACAAAAAAAGCAAAGGTGAGTGGACAGACAGGAATCCAGGGGGTTGTTCCCTAATCCAGGATGCGGCTGGTACCCACTGGACCTGAAGGACTCTCTTGCCTGCTGCAGAATGAGCCCATGGTGGTGGCAGTTGAGGAGGGCAGTAAGGCAAGCATCCCTGCTGTGAGAGGATGGCCAGGGCCACACTGGCCTCCCTCCCTCCCTCCCTCCCTCTGCTGAACTTGTTTTTCCAAGTCACTAATTAACTTCACGCTCAGTCTCCCAGGTGAGTCTGCTCTCCTGGCTAACTTTTCCTCAGAGAGCCAGCTTCTGCTTCCCGTGTTTCCTGGCAGAATTGGGTTATGCTGTCCCTTCCCCTTACCTCAACCTCTCTGCTTTTCATGGGAGAGGGTGGTGCCAGGACTGGATTCCCAGCATGACCATGACCATGGCCACGGACAGGCAGTTTTGCCAACTCACCTCTGGATGGCCATGGAGAGCCCACAGGCTGGAGCCATTTACTTATTGCCCGTATCAGACTGTATTGACTTGGCAGCCCCTTTCTTCAGAGGAGAAGAATGAGGCCAGAAAAGGAACTTATATTTACTTTCACTGGGGAGAAATGGGCAGGAAAAGCTCCAGCAGTGTTGTAAAATAGAGAAAGTGTGTGATTGTTTTTTTGTTTGTTTGTTTGTTGTTTTTTGAGACGGAGTTTGGCTCTTGTTACCCAGGCTGGAGTGCAATGGCGCGATCTCAGCTCACCACAACCTCTGCCTTCTGGGTTCAGGCAATTCTCCTGCCTCAGCCTCCTGAGTAGCTGGGATCACAGGCACACACCACCATGCCCAGCTAATTTTTTATATTTTTAGTAGAGACGGGGTTTCACCGTGTTGACCAGGATGGTCTTGATCTCTCGACCTCGTGATCCACCCGCCTCGGCCTCCCAAAGTGCTGGGATTACAGGCTTGAGCCACCGCGCCCGGCCGTGATTGTTATTACACATGCATTTCATTGCCATTCATCCCCGGACCCAGCCTTCTCCTAACATGCTGTTTCTGATCAACCCATCCAAGTTCAAGTGTAAATGAGGTACATCGAGGTGTGTGATGGGCGATCTGTCCTAAGCCCAAGGCACACATTCCTGCGGGTGAAATAGCAGCCGTCAGGGAGCTAACTGGGAACAGGATCAGAGATTCAGAGATGGCTTTCCCAGGCCTGTGACTTGACCCTGCCTGGGAGCTGGTGAAAACATTGTGGTCTGAAGAAAAGGTACAACCTTTGAAGTTAAACAGTTCTGAGTCCAAATCTGGTTTTCATCCCTTCTAGGCTGTGTGACCTTAGGCAAGTATGTAACCTCTCTGATCTTTCCGTTGCTCCTGCATAAAATGTGATAAGGCCTGCCTCACAGGGTCATTGGGAGGACTGAAGGCAATTGAAGTATGTACAGAGTGCCTAACAGTCCCAGGCACAGAAGAGGCAGCCGATGACTATCATTCCCAGATTTCCCCCTTGAACTTGCTCCTGCTCCAGAAGCCCTGGAGGCGCTGCTTCTTGCTTCATTTTCCCAGGTTCCCTTGTATTCTTCATTGGTGTTTTGTAGTATGGAGTACAGGTGTGCCCTCCCCATCCCAGTGCAGACTCCCAGGGAGGGAAACCTCTCTGAGTCCTCACTAGACAGGGGACAGGGACATGCCAGTGCCTGTCTACATAGCCAGATGGAAATCAGGGTGCTTCAGGAAGGCATGAGGATTACCAAGTGGCCTCGAGGCCACTGACCTACCTTACCCACCTATTTAGGCTCAGCCATCTGGTCAAGGAGGAAGTGCAGTCCAGCCATCATGCGGGACAGGCAGCAGCAGGAGACATGAGACTGGACCCTGTCAGTGGGCACCCTGACAGTGGTGAATGGTACAGCATGAATAACACATGAAGGCTCCGTAATTGGTGTTATTACACATGCATTTCATCTCCATTCATAATGATTGGACACTTAAACCCAGCCGTCCCTCTGCCGCGTGCTGCTCTCATCCTAGCCGAGATCCCAGCAGCTGTCGGGATCAGCCCCTGCCACTCTGATGCTGATGAGTGTGGTTCCTTTTTCTTTGGAGCTCGAGTTCCAGGAAATGTCTGTTTGTGGGAAGGAGTGGGACTGGTTCTTGTGATCAGACCACCCTGTCAACTGCCATGGTGCATGTCATCCACTTTCAGGGACTTCCTCACCGTCTAGGCAGTCAGCAGGGACATCCTGAGGTGAGAGGCAGAGGAGACGATGGCTCATAGGCTCAGCCAGCAGAAAGTGGTCTAGGGCGATTCCTTGCAGCATCCTGCCTCTGGGCGTCCCTTCATACAGTGGATCCCAAACTGTAGTGCACATTAGGGTTACTTAGAAGGTTTAGTAAAACATTGCTGGACCTTACCCTCAGCATTTCTCACTCAGTAGGTTTAGGTAAACTTTGAAATTTACGTTTCTAACCAAAGGACCAGAGACCTAATGCTTCTAGTCCAGGACCACACTTTGAGGACCGTTGCCTTAAAACCTAGTTACTGCAACTTCGGTGCGTGGACAGAGCCTCACCTGAGTGCTTGTTACAAGTGCAGAATCACAGGACCTGCCACAAGCTTCTGGATCAGGAGTGCATTGTGATGAGATTCCCAAGTGGTTTTTACACTCATTGCAGCTTGAGAAGCATTAAAACGCAAAGGGGTCGGAGGTGGGCAGACCTATGCAACGCAGGTCTGGCAGCTGTAGATCTCTGACCAGTTGCTTCCAGCCAAGAGCAGCTTCTCTCTTCTGTGATAAAGACTGGGAAACATTGTCCTAGAGCCCCCAAGCAGATAGATAAAGACCCTCTGAGGAGGGACTTCCAGCCCCTGACTCCATATGTTAATCCCACCTCTTACCCTGGAATGCCCTTCCTGGTAACCTTCATGCAGAAGTCCATGTCCGCAGCCAGGCTTATTCATCCCTGTCTGACAGCTGCTCCCTGCTCTCCTCCCCTGCTCATAGGTAGTGGCCTTTGCCTCTCTCTTCTTCATCCTGGTCTCCATCACCACCTTCTGTCTGGAGACCCATGAGGCCTTTAATATCGACCGCAACGTGACGGAGATCCTCCGCGTGGGGAACATCACCAGCGTGCACTTCCGGCGGGAGGTAGAGACGGAGCCCATCCTGACCTACATCGAGGGTGTGTGCGTGCTGTGGTTCACGCTGGAGTTTCTGGTGCGCATCGTGTGCTGCCCCGACACGCTGGACTTCATCAAGAACCTGCTCAACATCATCGACTTTGTAGCCATCCTGCCCTTCTACCTGGAGGTGGGGCTGAGCGGCCTGTCTTCCAAGGCGGCCCGCGACGTGCTGGGCTTCCTGCGTGTGGTGCGCTTCGTGCGCATCCTGCGTATCTTCAAGCTCACACGCCACTTCGTGGGGCTGCGTGTGCTGGGCCACACCCTGCGGGCCAGCACCAATGAGTTCCTGCTGCTTATCATCTTCCTGGCCCTGGGCGTGCTCATCTTTGCCACCATGATCTACTACGCTGAGCGCATCGGGGCCAGGCCCTCCGACCCTCGGGGCAATGACCACACTGACTTCAAGAACATCCCCATTGGCTTCTGGTGGGCTGTGGTCACCATGACGACACTGGGCTATGGGGACATGTACCCCAAGACGTGGTCAGGCATGCTGGTGGGGGCGCTGTGTGCGCTGGCCGGCGTGCTCACCATTGCCATGCCGGTGCCTGTCATTGTCAACAACTTCGGCATGTACTACTCCCTGGCCATGGCCAAGCAGAAGCTGCCCAAGAAACGGAAGAAGCACGTGCCACGGCCGGCCCAGCTGGAGTCACCCATGTACTGCAAGTCTGAGGAGACCTCCCCCCGGGACAGCACCTACAGTGATACCAGCCCCCCTGCCCGGGAAGAGGGTATGATGGAGAGGAAAC
This sequence comes from Callithrix jacchus, assembly GCF_049354715.1. Taxonomy (NCBI): domain Eukaryota; kingdom Metazoa; phylum Chordata; class Mammalia; order Primates; family Cebidae; genus Callithrix; species Callithrix jacchus. The sequence goes on from NC_133508.1 coordinate 148,081,669, forward strand.
GGGCAGGTGAGATTAGGGGTTGGGAAGGAAAATCCCTTTTCCCCCAGTGGCCGAGGGAGTTTCCAGGTGAACTTCAGCCCTTGGGATTTGGGCTGGTGATTTATTGTGTGGGGATAAGCATGAGATGTGCCTTTATGAGAGCAAAGTGTTGAGGCTGAATTTCTCTATCCTCTGGCTGGTCTCCCATAGCTTCCCAAACATCAGATCTTTGGAGTGAGTATTCCACCCAGTGTAGGCTGTGAGGGGCAGTGCATGGGACTGTATATTAGATGCCCTGGTTTCTAATCCCATTTTGGCCACTGTGCTGTGTGCCCTGAGGCCAGTCACTCACCCTCTCTAGGCACCTGCAAAATAGGAGTGATATTATATCCTACCCTTGAGACTTTGGAAGACCCAAATGAATGACAGATGGGAAAGTACTCTGAGACATTAAAACCACTTTACAAACGTCAGGCACTGTCATTATTAGCCAAAGATCAGGGCAGCTGTTCTTCCAAGGTACATCAACACATGAATCACTTCTCTGCACACGTTGGAGTCTGGTATCTTGGCCTAATAAATGTGATAACGTAATAGTAGTGGGAGGCTGCCTTCTGTTCAGCACAAGCTAGAGCAAGTCCTGGACTCAGGGGTTGACATGGGATGGAAAGGAACCGAGGAGGGAGTGGCCCAGACAGTGTTGGGAAGGGGAGGAACATGGAAGAAACTGGTATCTGTGCCCTGAAAGAGGAGAGCCTGGGCATCTGAATCCTGTCCCTCAAGGACAGGAAAGGCCATCCCACGAAAGCTCATCTCCACCCCTGAATCAGGAGATGGGGAATGGAAAACAGCTTAATCCCCAGCAACATAGACTTAGGTTGGAGAGCGGGAAAGGCATCTTGACTGTTATGTGGAGGCCGCGCTCCTGGGAAATGAATGTAATTCCTGGTACAGGGAGCTGGACTGGAGCCAGGAGACTAAGGCTAAGCTCTGGGACAAAGTGGGACTGACCCTGCAGGAGAGACACCTGGCGTGGGACACTCACCCGTTGCCTTTGGCATGTGCCCATCATACATGCCTGGGTCCTCTCATTCCCTAGGGTCATGTCAGGGGCCTGGGTCTTGATATAATAGCACCCATCAGGCTTCCCATTTCTCCCCCACCAAAGTGATACCCCTTCCTAAGTCGTGAATCTTTATTAATCTTCCAGGGAATTTCAGCTGCACTCTGAGCCCATTCAGGGCTTAGAGAGAATCCTAATATTAACATGCGGAAGTCCTTAGGTCAGCTCCTCAAGGTACACTTCACAGTGGCCCTATCAGCCTTGCCCTTAACCTGACCCTAACAATAGCCACATTAAGGGCATGCCTGGCCAATGGTGGGGTCACTCTCTTTGCATAGAGCAGCACCCCCTTCTCCAGATCCCAGGGCCGAGCTTCACCTGTGCTGCTGCCTGACAGAGGCAAGGGGTGGGGACTAAGCCCATAGCTCTTGGGAGTTGCATCGGAGATTTTCCCACAGTATCCTCCCTAGACAAAGGTCAGCCCTAATTGCAGGGGGCTCTAGGTTTTTTGGGCACAGGACTCTGACCTAGATGCCTAGTGAACCAGACTGACTGTCATCCAGAGAGAAAGCATGGACACCACTTTATAGATTTAATCCTTGCTGTGCCACCCCTCACCTCTAGCAAGCTAGGCATTCTCCATGGGAGTGCAGACTCATCCAAGAGCCAGCCTGAGCCAGACCCAAGGAGGAAGCAGAGTTTGCAGCCTGCGTTGGGCTGATCTCCTGGGGCAACCGTCAGCAGGCAGATCTGGGGAGTCACTGTTGTAGGGCATCTGTGCTGTGTCTTCATCCCTGAGGAAAGACCCTAGGCTGAGGCTGGGAGGGAAGCTGGCCTTCAGACCAAGCACAGCATCCTGCCTTTGCCCTGGTGACACAGACTCCCAGGTAGATGCTAGGCCCTCTCCTGAGGTTGAGGAAGTGACACTCTGGGCCTGGGAGATCCCAGATGACGCCATGAGCAAGGCCCAGACAGCCCCTCATGCAGCCTCCTTTCTGTGTGCCCGCTTCAGACTCTAAGCAGAATGGCGATGCCAACGCGGTGCTGTCTGATGAGGAGGGAGCTGGCCTCACCCAGCCCCTGGCCTCCTCCCCTACCCCCGAGGAGCGCCGGGCCCTGCGACGGTCCACCACTCGAGACAGAAACAAGAAGGCAGCTGCCTGCTTCCTGCTCAGCGCTGGGGACTATGCCTGCGCCGATGGTAGTGTCCGGAAAGGTATGGCTTCCCAAGCTGGACAGGTGGGGAGCTCCCCAAGAGCTGAGTCTCCCCAGTCCCCCACAAAGAGCTTGAGGTCCCCCCCTCCCCTGAGACCGTGGCCACCATCTCCTCTGCCTTGGATGCATCCTTGCTTTTAGAATGGGTACCTGATCTCCAGTTCCTGGATTAGAAAGGCTACCTCATCACAAAAGGGCATACGGCTCCCGTCCAGCTGCCCACAGGAAAGAGCAGCACTAGAGGGTTGAGGACACACAAGGCCAGGGCCCCGCCCCGTGTGTCCGTTGCATCTCTTTCTCTTCCTCTGGTTCCCACTGCTGCCTTCAGGCCCCACTCCACAGGGTCACTTCCAGCTTCTCCCTAGGCCTCCTCTAAACACAGCTGAGGCTTCCCAAGTAGGTCACCCCTCGAGGTGCCAACAACGTTCAGGAGTCAGGGAGCCCCTTACAGGCCCTGCATCCTCCCATCCTGCCCCAGGGTTCCTGGAGCACAGGATGGGCAGACCATGTGCAAGTGCCTGGGGTGAGACTGTCCTCTTGAGGTAGTGCCAGAGGTGACTGGGGGGTGGGGCAGGTGGCCAGGAAGAGTGGGTCCCATCTGAGGAATGCTCTGAGGATTTGGAGAGGTAGAGGGAGCAGCCCATTCCCTGCTTGTCAGAAAGGTCTGAAATTCCATCCCCAGGCTCCAAGCCTGCGGCAAGGCAAGGACAGAAATTGGGCTGTGGAGCTAAGGGATTCCGGGCCTCGGAAAGGGGGCAGGAATGATCAAGGATGGTGAAGGGCCTGTGGTGACTGAGAAACAGACGCTCCTACCTGGTTTTCCATCAATTACTTGTCTCTCTTGCCCTGTCCCTGTTACCTAATCTCTCTCAACATTCTGCCTATTTCTAGAATAAAACCTGATTCCCCCCCTTTTTTTTTTTTTAATACCATGATAGACCAGGAATTTATAAACCCTGATTCCCTCCAAAACAAACTCTTTTCCAGGTTCTCTGCCACTTCTTAACCAGCTGGATTTCCCACCCCCCATTTCTCTCTGTCCCCAAACCCCAGACCCAAACTAAGTTGAGTGAGGCAGGGGCAGTGGCAGCTACAGGAATGGCCTGTGATGCCTCTATCCCTCCAAACATGTCCCCAGCCTGCCAGCCCATGCAGGCTCCCTGAGCATCTTCTAGTTCCTTTCCCAGCCCTTCCATTACCACTGTTCCCACAGAAGCCCCAGGCTCCCGAGTCTAACCAGGCCCTAAAAGGCATGTGTCCAGCTTTGCTGGGTGTGTATTCTGTGGGCTGGCAGAAGCAGAAACAGTGATCTGGTGCTTGGAAGGAGGTGGTCCAGCAATCCCAGCAAAAGGCTGCAGATGGAGAATGCTCAGACCTTGTACCCTCGCCTGTGTTCCTTTGTTCACCTCCATGTCCTATCCTTGGGTCCTGGAGGTGGGCTTCTCTCCTGCCTACCGTCCCAAACAGGCAGTGGCTTCCACTGTGTCCTTGTTCAGTGCCCAAAGCCTTGCTTTGGCTGGACCATGCTAAGCAGACAGTCTAGAATGATCGGTCCACGAATAGGACTCAAGAACATGGAGCTGAGTGCCATGCACACATGCTTTCCTCCCTGGGCATTGAGGGGCTCAGTGGAAACTGGTGTGGAAGAGGCCATGAGGGTGCCAATCAGGAGGGACCATGAGGTACAGGTAGTGAGCCGCACCTGGGGAAGGCAGTGCACGTGCACGGGGGAGGGGAGCCAGCGTCCCACCCTCCAATATCCCTGGGGTGCCTGTGGGGCCTGGCTGCTCTGTTTTCAAGATGCCTCCACAGTGCTTCCTGGCAACAAGCATGTAGCTCAGCCAATTAGGGTGACCTTCGAGAGGGAACAGGTGGGTTGCTGGGAAACAGGCCCTGCTAGACAAGCATGGCAATTAACATCGCCAAACTCCCAGTGCGCACTCGGCAACTTTCCCCACGCCATACTGTGCCGCACTTCTCCACACTCGGTCACGTTTAAGACTGGGAGTGAGTGGGCCCAGGCCTCCCCACACAGGCCCATGTGGCAGAGTGCCAGTTCCCTGGGAGGATGGTGGCAGGTGCTAATTAGGGCCTTAGGATCAAGAAGGTCGATGCTGGCGGCTGTGGGGTCTTTGTGCAGCTGGACTATAAGGAGCTGGGGGGGGGCGGGTGGCAGGGAAGCTTACCTGGGGACGGGACAGGACAAAAGTCAGCTGGGCGTGGGGCCCTAGAGTCTGTCCTCAGGAGTCCAGACCTTGACAGTGAAAGAGGGCCCAGGAGGGCCAGGCCCCTCCACCCCTGCCCAGGGCTGCCGCCCTGCAGTATTCCCTGGAACGTGGCCCCTGAGGAGCTGCACCCACTGACCCGTGTGCCTTTTCTTCACCAAGGCTGTGGAAAGTCCCGGAGTCTAAACAACATAGCTGGAGCAGCTGGAACCAGCCTGGGGCTGTCTCCACTGGCATCGCGATACAGCTCACCCTACCCTCTGAGAAAGTTTCTGCTCACCCCCTTCCAGCCCCTCACCGGCCCACCCCCTGGTCACTCTGCCCCTTAGCTGCACCTTTCCCTCCAGGCACATGTGCACAAATAGGAGCCTTCCATGCCCTCAGCGCTCACTCACCGAGGGCCCACGGGGACAGCAGGAGGGAGCAGTCAGGAGGGGAGAACGTAGGCCCCTGAGCCTCTCCTCCATAGCTCCCAGCTTCCCGAAAGGTTCAGCTCTGGAACGGGAGAGCAAAGGGGAGCTCAGTCCCAGGGCTTCTCCCCACCCCTAACCGCCTCTTCCTGGGCTGTAGGTGCACACTCTGGACCTGTCTCTCGGCCTTGCCTCCCTCTTGGGGTCCCAGTCTCAGCCACCAGGCGTGTATGTGCACACAGTGCACCTGGGCCAGTTAGCCTTGCTGGGGAGCTGGGCCTATGTTAATATTTTTAATCTCTGCAAATTTTACCAGTAGCCAAACAGCCTGTCTGTCTGTCTGTCTGTCCACCCCACACCCAGACCAGCAAGGAACAAGGCTGTCATATGGGGCATCTCTGCTCATGTAAAGATGGTTTGACTCCTTGGAAGAGCAGTGCCTATGGGCAGTGCTGCCCTGGGAGAAGAGGCCTGATGTTTTCTGTCTCTGGCTTGGGGCGCAGGCGGGGGTCCCTAGCTCTGTAGCCTCAGGCTTGGTGCAGGTCCTGGATGGCTGCCTAGGCGAGGGAGACCCTTCCCTTGGGAAGCCTCTGCCCAGATTCAGTGGTGACTCCCACTGGCGGCACCTGGTGTCCCTTCTGCGCCCGGAGCTGCTGCAGCATCGCTCTCCACGCTGCTTCCTCTGCTTCTGCGACAGTTTTTCTTCCCTCTCCCACTCCCTCAAACTCCCAGCCCTGCCTCTGAGTCACCTGCCGTTCCCACCCAGCCTCTGCGCTTTGTATTCCTGCCAGAACCGGAGACTCATCTAATTTCTATAATTAAGTGTATTCATTTACCTAACGAGCCCAGGAGCACAACAGGTTTCTGAGTCACTGGGTGAGCAGGGGTGCACCTTGCGCAGGGGCAGCTGAGGGGAAGTGTGGGGACAGAAGCCATCCTGCCCCCAACTGCTCCTGCCACTTCCAGGAAGGGGGCCCTCCACAGCCTGAGGAACAAGGTTGCCTCAGCCAAGATGTTTCCTGTTTCACCTGATGGGAATTAGACCTGACAGCAGAGCCCTGCGCCTGGCAATTTTTAGAGTCAGATTATGCAACTTTGCGGAGAGAATGACTAAGTAAGGTCCAGATCTGCTCCTTCCATGGTCAGCAAAGATAGGATGGCAGGGCAGCATCAGGGCTGGGCAGAGGCTGGGCAATCTGGGGCTGTCCGAAAGGTGAATTGGGCAGAGCAGATTATTGCGTGGGGTTGGGGGTATTGTGTAAAGCCTGTGTCTGGAGCGTCCCCACCTCGGTGCCTCCTTCAGTCTTGGGCAGACACAGAAATGTCCTTCTGGAAAGGTCTGTCCTGAGTGGGCACTGGGATACCCCACCCTGCAGTGCTTTGTGGGGCCCACCTCCTGCTTGCTCGCAGAATGAAGTGATCCCTAAAAGTGGAGAAGAGGGAATTCGGGGGCCTCCATGCAACTGTCCTTCAGAAGGGAGCCGGCCTTTGAAGTGACAGGGATGGGGAAGCCTGTGGAGCAGGATGGAGACATAAGGGCCCCGCCCCCAACAGAAACAGGGCTCCCGGCACAGAGGGCCTGGGCTCTGACCGGGACACAGCGAGCCTGGTGTGCAGGTTAGCAGGGGTGCCACTGCTCTTTACTCCTCTGACTTGCCTTTCTGGTTCAGGGAACCGAGGCCGCTATTTCTGTGGCAGCCCTCAAGTTGTCAGGAGCCCAAGTTTCCACGGCCCCCACCGCCTCCTTCCCTCTCTTCCCTCCCACAGGGCTGGGCCTGCTCATGGCACCCCTCTGGTGGGCACAGATGTCCCTGGGCAACAAGATGCAGCAGTGCCAGGCTGGAGCCCCAATGCCTCAGGGAGCTGGCTCCCACACATCCCTCCTGGGTCTCTGGCTTCATCTGGGAGAGACAGAACCCAGATAACAGGAGGGCTGAGTAGACTCTCTGCCCTTACAACCTCTCAGCACCTCTGGGCCTGCCCAGGGCCCTAGGAAAGGGCAGGGTGAGCCCTGGCATTTGCAGAAACCCTGGATACCAGGCACTGCCATAGGAAGTGGCTGTCTGCACAAGCGTCGGGCTTACCCAGGCCTTGGGCCTCCCTCCTTGGGAGAAGGCTCTCTCCCACCCACCATCTGAGAGTGGAGTTTGTTTTCCTTCGGCTAGACCTGGACCTGCACCCACTCCTTGGCTGTCAGATGCCTTTCCCCTGCAGCTGGAGCTCCGCCCCTTCCCACAGAACTGGGAGGTAGTCTGGGAAGAAGTTCACAACCTCACCTTGCAGTCTGTAGCAGGGCTACTAGCAACCCTAGAGGCCACTTTTCAGGGCTTCTGAGGGGTAGAACCAGAGGAGGGGGCGCTGCAGCCTAGAGCCTGGCTGACAGGAGCCAGAGGGAGGAGGCGGTGGGCTGGCCACAGGCCCTAGGCTGCACTTTCACAGAGCTTCCTGGGAGAGGAGGGCCAGCTCTGCTCTGGCCAGTGTCACTCTCTGAAATCCCTGCCCCACCCCTGGTGGGTCAAATAGATAAGAATCCAGGGTGAGATTCCTAGGAAGACCCCTCCCCAACTCTCAGAGGTCCCTGGAAGAGTCCATGGAAGCCAGTGAAGAAGCAATCTAAGGCCATTATCTCAGTATGGGCTGCTCTGCTCCCTGGCTTCTGGGACACGTGACAGCCTTGCTGTGACTCCTGTCTCATACAGAAGACCCCTCAGTGGCCCAGGCATTCTCCCCAGTGCATCTTAGGGCTTAATTGCCTACAGGGAGCCCAGAGGCACTTCCCTGGCCCCCAGTGAGTGGGAGCAGTGGCAGGTATTGCTTAAGTTATGTAAGCAGGAGTACAGGGCAAGAACACAGCTCTGTCTGCTTGTCTTCAGAAATGAGGCTCTGAAAAACCCTGAGCTCCTCTGATTTCAAGGCTAGTACTCAGAGACTCAGAACACTTGTAGACCAACGCGCAGTGTTTGAGGTGACTGGAGCATATAGTCTTCAGAAGATGGAAACAGCATTACCCCAAACTGCAGACACCCCTTCCCTATAAAGTTGGTGGAGGCACCCCAAAGCCCAGGGTGGAAGCTGTGAGGTTTGGATGCTACATCTTCGCCCACCTTGAGAGGAGGCCCAGCTCTAGACCTCAGACCCGAGAGCTGCAGGGATTGTCCCAATGGGTCTGGAACTCCCACCTCCACTGTTGACCCAGATCTGTTGCTGGGACAACGGCACTCCTTCCTGCCCTACCTGTGGTCCCACTGGTAAGATATCAGAAGGAAAGGCCCAGGTCACAGACATCCCAGGCTGAGGATGGGGTCCCAGAAGAGCTCTGAGGGGTCGGGTTTCTCAATAAGGTACTATTTCCTGACCTTCTCTCCTGAGACAGGCACATTCGTCCTCCGTGACCTTCCCCTTCAGCATTGACCTGAGGCTGCATGCCCTCCAACTGCTGGGACTCTGTTCTGCCACATTGAGGAAGGGGGCTGGGCACAACATGGCATCATACTCAGGAGCCTTCTTCATCAGCTCCTTGGGACAATGGAATATCCCAGGGTGGTGACAGCAGTTGGAGCTACTTGGGGGAGAGCTCGAGTTGGGCAGGCAGCAGCTGGGGTGATGGCCTGTGAGCCACAGCCACTCAGGAACTTTCCCCACTGCCTCCATGCAAGGCGGCAGAGCTCTGGTCCCTTTCTCCACTGCACTGGAGCTCTGAAGACCTAAGAGGCTCGTGGTTCCTGGAGTTAGTGGTTACCTGAACAGGTATGGAGATGAGCTGTATCACCTGAGTCACCAGAGTTGCGCTGGCAGAAGGGTGAAGGGCTCATGCCATTCCCTGACCCCATCCCTGCTCTTCCTGGCCTTTTAGCCCTGGGTTCCTCACGCCTTCCAGCTCTGCTTCTGACCTGCTCCTCAGCCCACACCTCGTGGGTCAGCAGCTGGCTTCCTTCTAACATCTCATTCTTTGTTTCTCCCTTTCTTTTGCTGAACTCCCTGTCCTCCCCCCAGAAGGCAATGTTGAGCCGAAAGCGTGCGTCCCAGTGTCTCACACCTGTGCTCTTTAAACACAGAGACCTGCCAAGACGCCCTCTCGTCCAACTATGCCCAGGCTGAAGTCCTCACCCTCTCTTAAAGCGGCACCAACGTGAGAGAGACAGGCAGACAGACAGAAAGCCAGAGGCTTAGGGAAACTCTGGAACCCAGACAAGAATCTTTTCGCTGGGGAAGACTCAGATATCCTTGTTTGCACAGGACTGGTGGAAAACCTCCCATGTGACCCTCGGAGCCCAGAGCCATCTGGGCCTGATGTTGTTCTACTGTACATTGAAGAGATATATATGCACATATAGTATCTATATTCATACATACTATACTCTTGTGTGTAGTGCACGTGCTATGGTGGTTTGTCTTCTTTGTTAGGCTGTGTCTCCCTAAGCCCTTGCCCCACCTGGAGTTTCCCATCCCCTTCACTGATTTCTGTTGTTTCTGCTGACTGTGTGGGTGGAGCGTCCTAAGAAAAGTACATCTGGGAATGGCCAGTCCAGCTGTGTTGTCCCAGGCTCCTGTCTTGGGGGTGTTTTCCCTGTCAGTAAGTAACCTGGTGAAGTCTATTGAAGGCCAGACTGCCCTCCAGGGTCACTGCCTCACTAGCCCCACCCCACCCCAGATTGGGGTTCTACCTCCCACCCCACACCCTCATTGTAGGGGGACTTCCAGGGGCTCTTCTGCAGCCTCCTCCCCTCCTTCCTCCACCCCATCTATGTCCTTGACTGAGGGGGGCATTTTGTCTTTTTTAGTTTTGACTTTGTTCTGCCTCCTTCGTCTGTTTGTTTTTAAAGATGCTGCTGGGCAGACGGGCAGGGAAAGGATCTGTCTGCCCATCTGGCTCAGGGGTCTGAGAAGGGAAGCCTTGGGCGAGAGGAGACCAGTTGCAATACTGTACTTCCTGGCCAGTGGCCAGAGGATGCGTGCAATAGCAGAGGCCAGGTGACCCCTTCAGCCTTGGCCTCTGCCCCTCCCTCGGCCCTTCCTCCCTGCTCCTCCCTGGTGTTGGTTAGTCCTTTTCTAAAGCTGTCCACTCGTGTGTGTCTGGGGCATGCCCAGGCTGGGCCCTGTGCCCCGTCCGCCTGCCTCCAACTGTCATGCTGTGCTCGAGCCCCAATAAAGACATCTGGAGCATCCTGCTGCTCCTGCCCTGTGAGCACCTGCCTCTGCCTCTCCTTTCTGGCTCTGTGTCTGTCGGGACCTCCTGGGGCTCTCTCTCCTGATACCTGGGGAGTGTACACACTCAGCATAACCCCACTCCTGCAGGAATCATCAGTGCGGCCCAAGCCCCGCATTTTACTGTGGGAGACTAGTGCTCAGAGAGGACAAGTCATCTGCCCAAAGCCACACAGAGGCCTAACCCAGGACCCTGAGTCCCAGACAGTGTTCTCATCTCCATTGCTGTCCCCAAGGCCCTGCCATAGCATGGAAGAAAAGACTGTTGTTTGTTTAAGGAATTCTGCTGTATTTCATGTGTGCAGGGGGCCTCCCCTCCTCCCTGCAATGTACCAGTTCTAAATGGGCCACGGCCCTGGGGATGCCAAAGTCGTTGCAATGACTGTATGGCTGACAAACTGAGGCTGACTAGGGACTGGTAGCACAACTGGGGACCACTTAGGGATGGAGAGTGAACACATCCTGGGCCTGGATAGGATGGGAAAATGGCCGGTGATGGTCAGACGAGGCCCTTGGCTCTCACTGTGGTTATCCCTCTCACCATCACATAGGAGCACATGCAGGGCCAGCCTCATGGGTGTGCACCCTGTGCAGACACTCAGAAGGGCCCCATGCTGGGTTTAATGTTGAGCTGTCACCACCATGCAATTAATAACGGTTGAAGGGGGGCCCTGCGTTTCCATGTTGCGCGGGGCTCTGGCGGGTCTGGTGGCCCACTCACCTCTCCTCATTCTTGTCTTGCTCCTCACTCTCACTCTGGGCATCCACATAGGGCCGTAGGGGCCTCAATTCAAAGTGTGCTTTGCCGCTTGCTAGCTGGGTAAGTTGGGGGTGACTTACTGAACCTGTTTCCCTGTTGGTTACAGGATAATGATGGCCCCTGTTTCAGAGACAGTGAGAGTGAAGAACCTGTGTCATGTGTCTACCTGTGACATGACATACAGTAGTGGCACAGTGTCAGCTCCCTCCCTGCCCTGTTCACATCACTCTCAGGCTTTTCTTCGCAGATTTCTGAGATCTCTGTTTCTAGCTACTCCAAGAAAGGACAAGAACACACCTGGGAGCTGTCTGGGGCAGTGTAGAACAGCAGGGTGACGACAGCATGGCCGAGGAGAGGGAAGAAGCCAGAGGTAGCCCGTTCCTGAAGTGTAAGGGAAGATCGGGCTTGGAGCCTGGGCCAGCCGAGGCAAGGGGGTGGCAGGCAGCCAGTGTCAATTAAAGATAAAATCTCTCCTCCGGTAGTGGAGGGCAAACAGCGGCTGTGGCCCCCTAGACAGGAGAAAGCCATTTGCAGCCAGGCTGGCCTCGGAAAAGCTTGGCCAGGCGATAATGGGACGGGATGCACTGCTGACTCCATAATGATATTACGCATCAGGGCCCACGGCCAAAGTGGCTGTTTTTTCTGTAGATCGATGTGGAACCATTTCATGGTCAGGGGCTGAGAACCCAGCCAGCAGCATGGGTACCAGATGCCCCAGTGGTCCTGAGGGGACTGAAGGGGTGGCAGCTGGGGTCCCCAGTGACCCTCTCAGGCTGCCGGAAGAGGAGGGAGCAGTGTGCAGGAGTGCAGAGGGGTGGGCGAGAGAAGCAGCAGGCCACCCCTCCTCCCCACCTCACAGAAACAGCAGGCTGCCATGTTGTCAGGCAAGGGCGGGCTCTGGCTTCCTCCTGTCCCCCGAAGCTGGAGTCGAGCCCAAAGTAGGGAGCTGGTGAAAAGAACAGGACGTTGTTTAAAAGAACAAGACAGACTTTTAGAGTCAGGCAGACTCGGGTTTGGGTCCTGACTCCACTTCCTTGTGGTGTGACCCTGGGCAAGTTACTCAACCTGGCTAAACCTCTATTTCCTCATCTTTTAAATGGGGGTACAGTAGCATCTACCTCATGGAGCTGTGAGGAGAAATGAGTTGATGCCTACAAGCCTTGAGCACAGTGCCTAGCACATAACCATTGCTAGAGGGAGAGGGGAGGATCTGGGGGCAACTCACTCTGGGAACAGATGACCAGTTTGGTTAGATGTCCTCACTTTTCAGTGACTCAACCTCATTTCAGTGAAGTCCTTATCTCCTTACGAAGGAGTAAGAGTGGAGACGATTATATCAAACGGCGAGCATTTATTGAGTGCTAGGCGGTACATTTCATGCTTATAAAGATGTATTCCAAGATTGATGTTATCATTACCTTTGTTTTACAGAGGAGAAAACCAGCACAGCAATGTCAGGCCATTTCTCCAAAGTCACACAGCCACTAAGTAGCAAAACCCGGATTCGAACTCAAACAGTCTGGCTCTGTGTGTCCAATGCTTACCCACTCTCTGAACTGAATGGGGCTTGTGAGTTATAACCCCCAGTGTAGGAGTTTGTGCTTTTAATGTTATTTCCTTAACTGCAATTGATTCTCATAGCAAAGATACTGTTTTCCCCTTTTATAGATAAGAAAACCAAGGCTTGGGGAAGTGAGTCATTCAACTCTGTCTCCCTTTTATGTGTGTGAACCCCACCCCACATACACGTACAGTGGGGAGGGATGTCCTCTTGGGATTCATTCATTAATTAGCAGGAGGTAACACCCCGCTCAGTGACTGGTTCCTTCCCTCTGTGACACCACTGGAATTTTATTCTCTGACACACACAAGTGGGTAAGTGGGGTAGGACTGCTCTGGAACCCAAGTTACATGAGGAGCCGCTCAAGCTGGACACGTCTTGGAAACCTGATCTCAACTACCTGGTGTTTGAAGGGTGACCGTGGGGAAGCGGGTTTAGATTATTCTCTGATTGCAGATCTGGAACTAATAGGTGACATGTTAGGAAGGTAGGTTGGGCTTAAATTTTTTAAATCATTTTTTAAATGAAATGTTTATTTGTAATTTTTATGGGTCCGTAGTAGGTATGTATATATATATATATATATGAAACTTATTTTCTGTTGTTTCCCTTGCTATTATAAATTTAATACTGCCAGGCATGGTGGCTCATGCTGTAATCCTAACACTCTGTGAAGCTGAGGAAAGTGGATTGCTTGAGCTCAAAAGTTGGAGACCAGCCTGGACAACATAGTGAGACCCCATCTCTACAAAAAGAAAAAGAAAAAATTAGCCAGGTGTGATGGCATGTGCCTGTAGTCCCAGCTTCTCTGGAGGAGGAGGCAGGAGGATCTTCTGAGCTCAGGAGGTTGAGCTGTGATCACCCGACTGCACTCCAGCCTGCATGACAGAGGGAGACCCTGTCTCAAAGAAACAAACATTATTTAATGCAAGGTGTTAGAAACCATCCCTATACCAAATCAACAGGGAATCCCCTGTCACCCTTCCTCAGTCCCACTTTGCTCCGCAGAGGTGACACTGTTAACATCTGGTGTGGGTCCTCCCAGGCTTTCTGAAAAAGAAGGTTTCTAACAAAATTACCGAATAGAAATAGGCTTCCCTGCGGGGTAGTGAAGTTCCCTTCCCTGAAAATGTTTGGAGACACAGTGGATGATCATGTGCTGCACCAGGGTTTGTGGGAAGGATTTCTGCTCTGCGTGGGAGGTGGAATTAGAAGACTGTTTCCAATCCTAAGACTTTCTGACTCACGTGGCACACACAGCCAGTTAGTGGGGGAGGCAGGTCCGGAACACAGGTATTCCAAACGGAGTTCAACTAAACTTTCCTTTTCTAGCAAGATTTTCTTCGAATTCTCTGCCTCTTCCCAGCCCATCAGTGGTGTAGGACAGGGCAGAGAGACATTAACTCCTCTAGCCAGGAACGAGGCGGGTGTCCTGGACCTGGGTTTTGATGCCATCCAGTGCCCACCCTTGTAGGGTCCCTGTGGCATTATTGCAGTGACCACTTTCCTTCTTTTCCTGGCACCAAGCCCTGTGTGCTCACACTGGCACACACACAAGAGGTGGTACATGAGCTGGCTCAGTCACTTGGGGCCATGGTAACCACATTCAAAATGCAAAATCACACTAAAAGGCTGCCGGGGATGCTGGGGACCACGCTCTCTCCCAGACCGCTTCAGGCCCAGCTTTAGGGCCTGAGGAGAGGGAGCCAAATGGCTGCAGCTGCAAGTCAAAGGGGTCAGAGGCCTTCTGATGTTGGCGCTGGAAGCCTCTCCCTTCTTTCCCCACAGGGTTATGGGGGCTCCTCCACTCCCTCCTCTTATTTACCTGCTTCTCCAGGATCCCTGGAAGAGCAGGGTTAGCAAACATATACTATAGCCATTCAAATCAAGTCTACCAGAAATGTGGGCTTCCACTTTCGGCTGAGTTAGGGTCTTGGCTTCTGAAATTAGCAAGCTCTGGTTGCTGGTGGAAGCTAGGGGTTGCTCCTTTTCTCTCTCCACATACTCTTTGCTGGGCGACCTCATTCCCTCCCATTACCTTAAACATCTTCCAGTTACTGGTGACATCCACATTTATAGTCCCAGTCCAGAAATCCCCTCTCAGGTCCAGCCATTCATTTGTTCATTCATTCAGCAAACACATGTGGCGTCTCTGTCTGAGGTACTGCTCTATATGCTGGGTATACAATAGGGACCCAAATAGACACCCCCTCCTCGTGCTCTCCCTGCCTGTGTGGCTGTCCCTAGGTGTCTTCACAGCTCCCTGATGCTGAGTTGTGATTCCACCCTTTTGTCTCCCTGGTCCCCCTCTCAGTGTGTGGCCAGCATCCACCTTGAAGCTGAAACAGATGTCAAAACCATCCTTCCATTCCTTAATTCACTCACTCATTTTTCGTGCATCAAATCTTTAGTAAACACCCATACTCTGTCACTGGGGAAACAGTGGTGAACAAGACCAACAGGATCCCTGCCCTCATGGGACTTACATTCTAATCAGGGAGAGAGGCCAGAAGACCAATAGACAAAAATAATCTCCCACTCGTATTCCAACCCATTACCAAGTTCCACATTTCTAGCTCTGAAATACATGTTAGGGATTTCCCACTTCCTGCTCTTCACCCCACTCCTGCACCTGGACTCCTGCAGGAGCCTCCTCCCAGGTCTCCCTGGGTCCCATCTGCCCTTCTGCCACCAATCTCCACCCAGCCACCAGAAAGAGAGCGTCTTGCAATGGAAACGATCAGATTCATGTCATCCCTGCTTAGAACCCTTTCAATGGCTGGGTTCCCACTAAGTTTACAATCCAGACTCCTTAGGAGGGCCTGTGAGGCCCTGCTGCTCCTGAGGCCCTTCTTACCTCTGCAGACCCATTCATGCCTCTGCTCTCAGCCCCTGGGACCAGCAGCTCACTTTCCTGTCAGTTTCCCACACATCCCCGGCTCTCTCACCTTCACTGTTTTTGCACTTGCTATTCCCTCACAGGGACTACTTTAACCCAGCCCAGCCCCACCCAACCTCCTTCTCGTGGCTGAGAAGGCCTGGCTGTACATGTCACTTTCTTGTTGAGGCGTTTTCCCCCTCACACATCCATGCCCCTCTGCCTCTGTCAGTTTCCATCAGTGCAGCCAGTGCATTTTCTTGAAGGGACTTGCAGTCCTCTGTAACTATCAGTTGTGAGTTCCTGCTTTCCTGTAAGTTGCTAGGCCTGTAGGGGCTCAGTAAATGTGAACAAATGAATGAATGGGCAGGAGATAGGCCTGGCACGAGCAGCTGCTGAACTCCATTCTCTCTTATGCCTCGCAGGCTCTTTCTCCAGCTGGCTTTTGCACCTCACTTCTAGGGCATTCCTGGGAGTCCTTGGGGAATAACGTGAAAGCTCTTCTTTTTACATTATGCATTTCCTGCCTGAGAAACTGTCGGAATAATGAGGAAGCCTTAGAGAGTTCCCATAGCTCTTCCCCTCTCTTCCTTTTAGAACCTACCATTTTCTACCTGGTACTTGGTACTTGTCAAATTCCCTCTCCGGCCGCAGTGAGCTGCTCAGAGGAGCTGGTTCCTCCTAGCTCCCCTTCGAGGGCCTAGCCTGGCGCTACATGCAGAGTAGGTACTCAGCGAAATGCTGAAATGATTGAAGAAGGTGCTGGGAAAGGAAGAAAGAGTAAGAAGGCAGAGGAAGAAAGAAGGAAATTGGAAGAGGAGGGAGGGGCAAAGGAGGTGATGAAGAGTGAAGAAGAGAAGGAGGGAGGGAAGTGAGGTCTGGGAGTGGGAAAGAGGAAAAGAGAACCTGCTCCTGCGTCCACCTGGAGTCAGCACTCCACTCCACCCACCCCTTCCAGTCCTCCTGGACTCAGAGCCTCCTGTGCCTGCTCCGGCCTCAGGACTGCAGGGCTCCTCCAGCCTGCCACTGACACCAAGGACACCCTGAGCTCTCAGCTCACAGACCCCGGCTATCCCAAGAGACTGCTCCTTAGGAGACCTCTGCAGGGACCAGAGCCCAGGATTCCTTAGCCTGAGGCCCAGCGCCACCTGCAAGATCCCTAGAGATTCCCCTCAGCTCCCCTCCCCTCAGCGCCTCATTTTGAGCCCCTGGTCCGAGGACGGTTAACTCCAAATCCAGCATCAGTGATCAAATGTTCATAGGAAACGAAGGAAAACAAACACTGGCTTTCCTCCATGCCTCAGCCTCGGGCCCCAGAGGCTCAGCAGCTCAGAGACAGGTGCCCCACCTCCTCCCCACACCTGGCCCAGGCCTGCCAGCTGCCCCTCGGGAAGACCAGGGACCAGCCTTGCAGGCCCGGAGGATCTGTTCCCAGAGTAGCTGTTGCCACGGTGCCCCTCCCTGGGGTGCTGGCTCCTAAGCTCCCATGAGAAGCAGAGCTGTGCCACTGCCACAGCCACCACCACCAGGCTGCCACCATGGCAAAGCTGCTCCTGGGGCCTCCCTCCTAGTTAGGCTGCTGAAGGACCAGTCTGTGCCATCCTTTCCCTGCACCAGGCAGCCACAGTACCAGGGAACAGGAGTCACTGTCAGCCCTCTCCCAGCATCCCTCTGTGTGCCCAGCACCTGCTCCTCTGGTGAGGGGACGACACCGTTTGCACTCCTAGCAGATCAGTTAGGGACCTCATTTCTCTCAGGACCCCACTAGAGATGGCAGCCAGCTCCCAGGGAGCCCGGGGACAGGATATTGAGGGCAGCAGGGAGGTGAGAAGGCTCCAGTGATACCAGGCTCCCTCTGGGCCTCGGTGCTAGGTGTCGACAAGCTGGGTTTCCCTGGACAGGACTAGAGAGTTGCTCTCCAGTACTCCCCATCTTTCTCCTCAGGTTCTTCCCCACCGCTGCCAGAGGTTCTCGCTGACTACTGTATGGCCCCCAAACATACACACATTTCCAGGGTCCTTCTGCTCTCTTCACCCTCTTCATTTTCTGATCTATGCACAAGAAAGTATCTTGTGTTAGTCATTAGCACTCCAGTATGAATTGAGGGTCCATGTGTGTTTCCTGGGAGACAGAACTGTTGACCTCCTGTCAACTTGTAGAGTGAGAGCCTTGTTCTCTGTGATGGGAAGTCCTAGCACCACAGAGCTCCAAGCAGGATAGGTAATTGTTTGGATTAGGAGAGGAAGAAATCCAAAACTTCCTTATGTGGGTCAAATTAGAGGCCAGGGCTACAAGGAGTTCTGGCCTGGCTCCAATTAACAAGGACATGGAGCACAAAAGAGAAATCCAAAGGGATATGCAACAGAAGCTGCCTCTGTCTGGAAGATCTTCCCTCTCCTTGTGCTCCCCTCCTACGTTCCACTGTTGTGTCCTCAGCCTGGCAAACTCTTAACTCATCCCTTAAGGCCCACTCCACTGTCACCTCTGAGAATCCTTCCTGGGCTCTCCCAGGTAGAGTTCCTCTGTCCCTTATGCTCGCACAGAACCTTGCATATTCCTCCATTATAGCAGAGTGCTAATTTATTGCTTGTTTACTCATTTATGGATGTTTTCCTTATTCATGTTTTTACCTCCAACCCCTGCTCAGTGCTCAGGAGCCCAAAGGTGAACAAAGCAATGAGTGAATGAATAAGGAGTGAATGAATTAGCTGCCCTCTGCTGACTTCCTGTTGTTCACCTCTGTCATTCAGGTCCATGGTTGGGTTGTAAGATTTGTCCAGAATAATTCTCAGGGTTGCTGGGCCTCTCACTCTACCATCCCACCACCATGAGCCAGCCAAGTCTCTTCTCACCCGCACCACGCTCCCCATCAGTGCTCCCTTCCACAGTCCGCATTCCCCTCAACTCTCCAGGCTTCAGCCATCTGGGCCCTTCTTTCGCAATGTTGGTGGCTACAGTTTGCATCCCAGTCAACGTGGAACAGTGCAGGGTTCACATCCCAAGTCCTTTCTGTCTCCATTCTTCCTCCTTCTCAGTCTTCGTTAGTGGTCTGTGAGCCTCCCACCCACCCCGACTCTCCAAGGGCTAGTTAGGGGCTCAGGTTTGTGCTCTTGGACAAAACTACTGCCACGTAAGTTGACAAAGAAGAAGAGGCTGGCAAGGGCTGTTTCCACATGGGAGACGTCTGAGCCAATCCCATGCTCTTACTGTGCTTGAAGTTCCACATGTGTGAATGGGAATTAAGCTTCCCCTGTCTTCCTTCAAGGTGGGATGATAATTACATGAGAAAGAGGATGGATGGGTCCTTTGGAACTCCTGAAGCGCCGCTGAAGGTAAGGGGCTAACATTCTTCCGACTTTCTCTCGTGGACTTGGGTGTTCCTTCAGAGTCAGAGGGCATTAACCCCGACACAGCAGTGGATCAGAGCAACCCCTAGAGGTAAGGGCCTTTTTGAATCACTCACATTTTACAGGCGAGGAAACCGAGAGTAATTTGATGGAGATCTCACAGATAGATTTCACAGGCCAATTTTGACCCTGCTTCTACACTGGTTCTGTGGCCAGACACAGCCACAGTGAGGAGCCGGCCCCTTGGCACCAGCACCACCGCTAGCGTCGATTCCTGTCCACACCAGACCGCTATTTCTGGCTCCACTGGCTTTGCCACTTGTGAGCTGCGTGACCTTGGCCAAATGACTTAACCTCTCTAAGCATGGTCTGTGAATTGGTGATAATGATACATCTTTAGATTTTGCCCAGAGGAGTAAATGGAGGTGGAATATGTGAAGCAGCTCTAGACCCAGGCAGGAAACGGTGCTCAGTGTGTGTCCTTCCCCATTGACACTGAGAGACCCTGCCCTGGCAGGCATGGCATGCACAGCAGAAGCACTAGAAGCCCTTTTTCAGAGGGATTGAGAGGGTGGAGGCAGGTCCAGCTCGAGGTAAGGCCTTGGGACACCAGTGCTCATGAAACAACTCACTTCATGCCCATTTCCCCCTTGATGACCCGGAAACAGTAGCACCTGTATGCTTGCTTCCTGAAGCAGTGAGAGGCCAGAGGGAAATGCACACAGCTGCTTACTCGAAAGTCTGCTCCCTGTGTGTGGGCGCCTTGGCCCCACCTTCCATTCCTCTCTCTCCCCTCCCCCAGGGCCCAGGGCCAGGAGCCACCCCTAAGTCCTTTCTACACACACCTGTGAGCTGCTGGGAATGGATTCAAGGAGGCAGGGAGGTGAGAGGAAGCACAGGGGAACACTGAAAGCAGGATCTCAGAAGGGGAAGAGGAGGAGAAGGAGGGGGACAGGGAGAGTGGCAGAGAGAGGAGCAGGAGCCTCAGAGCCAGCCGGGAGAGAAAAAGCAGGCAGGGAAGGGGGAGGGACTGCGCCCGGCTGTGGGCAGAGGCTGCGGGGCCTAAAATGAACTGAACAGGCTGGAAATAGAACAGCTGGGCAAACCCCAAACGCTCTGTTTGGGTGTCTGCTGAGTGAGCACGTGAATGAGCAGAACAGGGCAACAATGCAAGGAAGAGGTGGCACATTTCACCCTGGAGATAGGTCAGAACAAAAGGCATGTATTCCAGTCCAGCACAGATTAGTCGGGGATTTTCTTCCGCAATGTTTTCTTTAGGTAATCATTATTTTTAACAGGCTGGTTTGGTGGTGGGATTAGCCTGACGCCACCCCATCGTTGGCAGGTGGAAGGTTTGGGTTTCTTTGAGACCAAGACCACTCTGGGTTCTTATTTTAACTGTGGATGCCACTGGTTTGGGGAGAAGAGGTCTTAATCCACTTTCCAATTGGAGGCTTAGGAATCTAAGCTGTGTAATGGAATACCATCTCCCTTATTAGAACAAACCCTAACTCGGGTGCGGTGGCACACGTCTGGAGTCCCAGCTACTCAACCGGCTGAGACGGGAGGATGGCTTGAGCCCAGGAGTTTGAGGTTACAGGGCATGATGATGGCACCTCTAAATTAGTCATAGCACTGCAGCCTCGGCAACATAGCGAGACTATGTCTAAAAATAAAAAATAAAAAGAAAGAACAAAAAGTTCAGTTCCAGGACGGGGCAGGACTAGCCTGGGGGGCCCTGCCTCTCTCAGCTCACAGAGCCTCGCCATGCCTCACACACACCAACGCACTTCGCCCTGGGAGGTGCCCAGGCCACCTGTGGTTCTGCCCTGGGCTGGTTCCTTCCCTGATCACCAGCAGCACCACCTCTCTGATTCTGCCCCCAACCCCTGACACACAATATGAAGAACTTTCAGTCTAGAAATTAGACATGGGACCAGCAGAGGCTATGAAGATAACTGGAGCCACGTGGCCCCGATGGCTGCCATTTAGCTCAATCCGAGGCATCCACGCTGTGGGGGGTTTGCTCCATCGCTGATTTCTCTAGAATTCAATTCAGCTGTACATGAGACCAAATGTGGACAGGAATTAGGGGGCCTGAACTCTAGCCTCGCTTCCGCCATGGGCTGTGCAGTCTGGCAACTTGCTTAACCTGGCTGAGCTGCAGTTCCCCATTTGGGATAAAATTAGGGATAACACTGCCCACCTCCGAGGGTTCACGCAAAGCTCCAATAGATCCTGTACCCCACCTACTTAGCTCAATAACTTGACATTTCATAAGGTTTAATTTCCTTCCTCTCTTCCTTCTTTTCTGGATGAGCTCTGAGAACCTTTCCCAATTCAATAGGTAGATTCCACTACAGAACCTTTGAGGAAAGCTAAATTGGGGAGAAAAGGAATATAGGCTAGCCCACAGCCTCCCCATGAGGGGCTGGGGCTGGAGGGGTAGGTCTGGCAGAGGAGAGAAGGGGAGAGATGAGTGATCAGAGGGTCTCAACCTAAGTGCTGGTGCCTTCTATGGCAGAGGCGACTGAACCTGTATGTGGTATTTGGATCACAGCTGATATTCAGACTGGATTTTGGCTTTAATGAAATATTTGACATTTTGTGGAGCTCAGTTTTAAACATGAGGCTGAGAGCTGGCAGATCTATGTCCATTTAGGACCATTCCCCAAGTTTTAACTCAGTTTCCTCTGCTGCTCTGGGCTTCAGTGCTCTCTGCTCTTCCTGTCATCAGAAGGCATTCACATGAAGTCCCTGCTGGTGATCAGTTAATGGCAAGAAGCGTCAGAAGCAAGAAGACTTATCTCTAAGGAGATCAGGCCAGAGTTTTCAACTGGGTAGTTATCCTGCACTTGGTGATTGTACAACCCTAAGTGGAAATAGGACCCTAAAGTCCACTCTCTTCCAAGACAAGTCACAGCAGCCATAAGGAAGCTGATTTAAGACCCTTCAGTTCTGCTTCCGTAATGCACCCCCAACAGAGCTGGCTTGACTATGGAACCATCCCGAAAGCTTTCCTTCTCCACACTGCCTCTTCTCTTCCTGTTAGGCAAGGGCTCTTGGCCTGAAGAAACTTGCCCAGTGCACGTATCTTGTCTTCAGGTTGAACTAGAAGTTCACCAAGTCAGTTTCCTCTTTCTGACATGGAGAGGGTGGGGATCAAGGAGGATGTTTCAGAGGACGAAGGAGTTCTTGGCTCTTCGTACTATCTGTGCCTGTTCCAGCTCTAGCTGCCCTTGTTTGACCTGCTTCTTGCAGGAGGTAGAGACCAGCATCGTAGGGAATGCCCACGAAGTACTCCAGGCTTCTCGGATATAAAGGGCAGAAAAATCAAAGCTGGCTCTTACCTCCATCCAGATGGAGGGGGATAAAAATAGTCCAAGCCCATTTCTTGCCTCACTTGTCCAGTGGCTAAGTTAATGCCAAACTGGGATTTCTCTGACCTCCTGTCAACCCGACCTCAAGGCTGCCAGAGTATCAGCTACTAAATCACCAATCTATGGAAGTCATCTTGTAGCCTGTTTCAGATCCCTGAAGGAGCCCTTAATCCATGCTGACTTCAGAAGCCACCTTGCACCCTCTACCTGTATTTGGGAATCACCTCTATCCCTTGGTGCCCAGAAAATATTTTTAGCTACCGATGATGACTCAGACTTCATCCCTATTTACAACTGGGGTGATGAGAGTAGAGAGTTGGAAAAGATTCCACCAGCCACAGGTCTAACAGCTCCTTGAACGAGTTTGCTAAAAGACAAGACTGGTCATGCCTTTCCTTTTCTGAAAAGTCTTCTCTGACTCCCTGCTAGATAAAGGGGAGATGCCTCAGCGTGGCTTCCCAGAACCTTCACCATCTGGTCCCAGCCTCTCTTTTGGGCCTCAGTCAGTCCCTGCCACACACTCGGATTCCAATCTCATACACACAGGAGTGTTTGAATGTGTGCACTTTCCTGCGTTGGGTCACACGCTTCCCTGTGCTTGGAGTGTCCCCTCCCTTCCTCCACCTTGTGAACCTGCTCATCCTTTGTGAAGTCTTTTCTTTCTTTTCTTTTTTTTTCGGTACACATTTATTGGGTACAAGTGCAACTTTGTCACATGCATAGATTGCACGTAGTAACATCAGGGCTTTTAGGGTGTCGGTCACTCAAATAACATACATTGTACCCATGAAGTAATTTCTCATGACCCACCCCTCTCCTGCCCTCTCTCCCTCTGAGCCTCCATTGTCTGCCATTCCACTCTCTATATCCATGTGTGCACATTTTTAAGCTCCAACTTATGAGTGAGAACATGAGATATTTGTCTTTCTGTGTCTAACTTATTTCACCTCTTGTTCCATCTATGTTGCTACAAAAGACATAATTTCGTTCTTTTTGTGGCTGCATGGTATTCCATGTGTATGCGTATCACGTTTTCTTTATCTACTAATTATCTGTTGGTGGGCAGGGCATTTAGGTTGAGTCCATGTCTTTGCTCTAAATAATACTGCAATAAACATATGAGTGCAGGTATCTTTTTTTTTTTTTTAAACCCAGGGTCTAGCTCTGTCACCGAGAGAGACTGGAGTGCAATGGTGCCATCACGAGGTCTAGCTCTGTCAGTCACCGAGAGAGACTGGAGTGCAATGGTGCCATCACGAGGTCTAGCTCTGTCACCGAGAGAGACTGGAGTGCAAGGGTGCCATCACGAGGTCTAGCTCTGTCAGAGAGACTGGAGTGCAATGGTGCCATCACGAGGTCTAGCTCTGTCAGTCACCGAGACTGGAGTGCAGTGGTGCCATCATGAGGTCTAGCTCTGTCACCGAGAGAGACTGGAGTGCAATGGTGCCATCACGAGGTCTAGCTCTGTCACCGAGAGAGACTGGAGTGCAATGGTGCCATCACGAGGTCTAGCTCTGTCACCGAGAGAGACTGGAGTGCAATGGTGCCATCACGAGGTCTAGCTCTGTCACTGAGAGAGACTGGAGTGCAATGGTGCCATCACGAGGTCTAGCTCTGTCACCGAGAGAGACTGGAGTGCAATGGTGCCATCACGAGGTCTAGCTCTGTCACCGAGAGAGACTGGAGTGCAATGGTGCCATCACGAGGTCTAGCTCTGTCAGAGAGACTGGAGTGCAATGGTGCCATCACAAGGTCTAGCTCTGTCACCGAGAGAGACTGGAGTGCAATGGTGCCATCACGAGGTCTAGCTCTGTCACCGAGAGAGACTGGAGTGCAATGGTGCCATCACAGCTTACTGCAGCTTTGACCTCTCAGGCCCAAGTGATCCTCTTCTGAGTAGCTGGGACCACAGGGACATGCCACCATGCCTGGCTAATTTTTAATTTTTGTAGAGATGGGGTGTTGCTATGTTACCCAGGCTGATCTGGAGCTTCTGTGCTTCGGCAATCTGCCTTAGCCTCCCAAAGTGTAGGGATTACAGGTGTGAGCCACCGGCCCTGGCCTTTCTTTTGGATACGTTGATTTCTTTTATGAAGTTTTTCCTTCCCCTTTCCCTTTCCCCTTCCCTTTTCCTTCCAAGACAGAATCTGGCTCTGTCACCCAGGCTGGAGTGCAGTGGCGTGACGCGGCTCACTGCAACCTCTGCCTTCTGGGTTCAAGCAATTCTTCTGCCCAAACGTCCCAAGTAGCTGGGACTACAGGCGTGCACCACCACGTCCAGCTAGTTTTCGTATTTTTAGTAGAGACGGGGTTTCTCCATGTTGGTCAGGCTGGTCTTGAACCCCTGACCTTGTGATCCACCTGCCTCAGCCTCCTAAAGTGCTGGGATTACAGGTATAAGCCACCGCGCCGGACCTTGTGAAGTCTCTTCTAATCTACCTTGTCCCGCCAGCAGAATGTCTTGTTCCTCAGCCAGTGACATACCTTTACAAGAGCATTTGTTGCACTAGATGTTTACTCAACTGCTTTCCACAGGCCTTTTCAAGCCTCATAGATTAGACTCTCCTTTCCTTTAGTCCTGGCCAACTAGATCACAGGGATCTGTGTAGCTATGGTAGGAAAAATGATCCAAAATATAGCTGTGGCCTAGAGGATGCCTGCATGTTCCTTCAATACCATACTGAGGCTTTGTCTGACATAAAGATTACTAATTCTCTAAAAGTGTGCTATCAACAGATGGCTATTGAACACTTGAAATGTGGCTAGTGCTCTTGTCAAAATGACAGTATTTTGAATGTGTTGGGTTAAAGAAATTATTAAAATGAATTTCACCTGTTTGTTTTTACTTTTTGATGTGGCTACTAGAAAAAGTTAAATTATGCACCTGATTCACATTGTGTACCCGCTGGAAAGGGCTGCAGAAGAAGACAGTGACTGCTTGACTTTGCCATTTGCTATCGTTTAAGGGCTCAGACTGTGAAGTTACATATTAACTTCCAGGGTTTTTGTTTGTTTGTTTGCCTGATAGTCAAATGATTCGTATCCAGTAGGAAAGATAACCCCAGTTTTATTTCCTTGTAGGACATTAACCAAATATGTATTTATTTTTTTAAAAAATTATTTTGGTGTGCCTTTCTTTTAAATCCCAGTTCCTCAAATGCTCTCTGAATCAACTTTATTATTGTATTGTGTGAGTTCAATGAAATCTTTAATACATATTCATAACTATAACTGTAGGAGACACGTGTTTCTAACTTTTTGGAAATTATATTTTGACATGTCTCTGTCTCCTGTTCGGCTTGAGGGCAGAGACTCAATTATTAACATACCTGATATTAAGTAGGGATTCAGTCGATGTTGAATGAATAAAAAGCACATGTTTCGAATTGAGGCTGAAAGTTTAAACTGCCAGCCAAACTCTGTGGTGGGATCTCTGTCAGCCACATGTCTAGAGAGTGGCAGATGTAGGAAAGATAAGACCCTCCTTTTAGGAACCTGAACTATTTGGGTGGTTTCCCAGTTTGGGGGACCTGTGATCACCAGGGGATGCTGGCCAAAGAAAGTCTCTTCTGTCAGCTCAAAGGTGAGGTCCTCTCAGGCCCCCTACCCTGCCCACCCACCCTGGGGGGCTGCAGGAGGTATGGAGCCCAGATAGGATTCTTGTCCTTTCCCGCCCCATGGCCGACTACATCACTATGAAGATTCTGTCAGACAACCCTAACTGCTTTTCACGATCTGGGACACAGAGGCACTTTTGTTGCTAGAGGTCGGTAGCAGGGTAGGCACCTTTTTTCTGGGGGCCCTGGAAGGAATTCTTTGGGTCCTGTGTCCTGGCAGACCGTTGCAAGAATATGTCTCTTCCCCTTTACATTCATGGCCTTCTCCACAATAGGGGATGGCAGGCTGGTAGATGAGGGTGGAAGTTGCTTGCAAATTCCTTGAGGACAGAAGCTGTTGATTTGTATGCCTGGCACCTGCTTATCACGTTGCCTGGCATACAGCAGACACTCAGTGAATGCTAATCCACCTCGCCTCCCTCGGCCTGACTTCAGCACCAGAGCCAGCTTCCTTCCAATGAGTCTGATATATAGACTCCTCGGCCTGGACAGAACACTGATTAATCAATTCCCCTCTGGGAGTCTGTGCAGGATCAGCTGATAATTAGGCATCAAGCTCAGGGTTGGCGACCTTTTAGAAGTGTCACTGCTCTTGTCTGCTGTCCTTAAAAGAAAAAATGAGTAGAGGCCTTGCTTCTGGAGAAAGAGAATAAAAACGTTGCCTTAAAAAAATTGTTGTCAAATAGACTCACACAAATTTTTTATTTTAGTCATTTTTTTCAGTGGCATTAAATACATTCACATATTGTGCAACCAACACGGCCAACGATCTCCAGAACTCTTTTCATCTTCCCCAGTGGAGGCTCTGCACCCATTAAACAATGTGCCCCATTCCCTTCTCCCCCAGCCCTGGCAACCGGGATTCTACTGTCTGTGTGAATTTGACCAAGTACCTCATATAAGTGAAATCATATGTTTTCAAGTCCCACCTTGAAGCTGTTATCAGCAAACACTTTCCTTAATTAACAATTAACACCTTAGCAGGAATTAGTTGTTGAAAACAGGAATGGGTCATCACCACTTTTCTCATGCCAAATAAAACACTCTCTTCCATATGGTTCCCAGACACAGCTCCCCTTTCCCGGGCTCCTCCACCTCCCTCCTCCCACATGACCAGGCCTACCTCATCATCCAGCAATGCCTACTCAGCTCAACCCTCATCTCCAGCCAGAAGTCCAGGCAGACCCCTAGGAGGGGCCCCTCCTCCCTCCTCCACGTCCTCCAGGCTGCCATCTGGTAGGCCACCCCGTATCTTGCCCTACGGCCTTCTGCACTCACTTCCTTTGGCCACAAGCTCCCTGAGGGCACAATTCCCGTCAGTCTCTTTGTATGGCGTGCACCTACACATCAGGCCTTCGAGTTGCTTAGAATAATTCATGTGCCACATTTGGCACCACTGCGCAAGCCTGGGCCACTTTGTGGTTGGAAGCTCCCAGGAAAAGAGATGGGATTGTCCTCTTGAAGAAATACGGCTGCATGGTTGGCATAAGGAAAGGTCAGGGGCACTGTCAGTGTGGATAGAGATTCCTGTCCTGAAGAAAAGCAAATTGCCAAGGGGCTGAATTAGTTTTGAGACTTTCAGCACAGTTATTCCTTCCTGTCTTCACTCAGTCATCCCACAAACACGGAGTGGCACTTGCTCTGAGTGAGGCACCCAGCAAGACCTCCGAGGGAAAAGAGGAAAGGAAGACCTCCTTGGAGGTGCTGTGTGCTCATATACAGCCAGTTTGCTGGGAAAGGACCAATCCCCTAGGAGAGGCCCCAGGCTTCTCTGGGAGGAGGAGAGGAGCAGCTGGGGTAGGGAGGCTAGGCCAAGCCCATCAGGTGGGGAAGCAGGTGGCTGTTCCTGAAGCCAAGCCGCGGGACTGCCTGGAAGCCCTGGCCTCACCTCCTGCAGGCTTAGCTACACTCCAGCCTTTGAGGACAGTTCTGGGGGATGGGACTGCAGTAGGCAGATTCTGGGGGATGGGATTTGTAGGACAGTTCTGGGGGATGGGACTGCAGTAGGCAGATTCTGGGGGATGGGATTTGTAGGACAGTTCTGGGGGATGGGACTGCAGTAGGCAGATTCTGGGGGATGGGATTTGTAGGACAGTTCTGGGGGATGGGATTGTAGCAGGCAGAGAGGGGAGATAGGTCCTAGGCAAACAGGAACAGCCAAGTATCTCTTGTGGCAGCTGCTTCTACCCAGAGGGAGGCCAGGGAGTGCCTATGGGGTAGGGTGGCCTATTGGCAGGAGTCTCTATAGGACCTCCATGTGAGGGGCAACAGTGTCACTGCATGCTAGTCCGGCTTGGCTTAGAGAGTCCACTTAGAGGACTTCAAGCTCCACAGGCCAAGAACATTGATATGGTTTAGCTGTGTCCCCACCTATTGGGGGATGGGGGGCGTTGCTGTTGTTTTGCCTGCAGAGTTCCAGGAAGGAATCCCAAGCAGCTCTTCTGTGGATGTCCCTGTTCAGGCATATCTGGAAATGCTTGCCAGAAAGGAGGGTTCGGTTGCATGGAAGCGCTCTCATTCTCAGCGAGACAGCCTGCAGGATGTGGGTGCATCCAGGAGCCCGGCCCCTTCTCTCTGCTCTAAGCCAACCAGCCGGCCACAGGACCTGACCCCTGAGGCTCAGGAGGACGGTGAGGGGCACTGTGGCGTTTGCACTTCATGTACCTTCATAGCACCCACTGAATATCCAAGAACATCCCCAGAGAGTCATGGTCATTTTCTGTTTCTCCATCTTGTGGCTTATCTGCCATGTGGAGGAGGCCAGGTTGGAGCTGAAGACTGGGGCTGAGTGTGTAACAGCTGCTTTTTTGAGAGCAGCCCTGACACAGGCTGTTTGCTCTAAACTCTGTACAGCTTCCTGCCCTGGGAAATGCAGAATTAATTGAATGCCATGTGCAGTGATTACGGGAAGAAGGAAGAAGGAGATGAGGTGGGGGAGGACTGTCTGTACATCCTGCCAAGGAAACTAGGAATAAATTCAAACTGTCACCTTATACTGAGCTTTCTTAGCAGGTGTCAGTGGAGCAGTCACCTCGTCTATCCCAAACACAGCACCTCACAGCCTGAGCACATACTTCGCAGAGCCAGCCAGAGCCTGTGGGAGGCCCACAAGAAGGCTGCGGCAGGGCTGTAAGCCCTGTCATTCCAGTTCGTCCCATTTCATTCAATTCTGTATTAGCTCACCACCTACTATGTCCTGGAAAGGGTGCCGACATGGTAAGTAAAATAATCCTCAAGTTGAAGAAGCTCATGCCTAGCAGAGGAGACATCCAAGTATATGCAGACAGTATTCCCGGACTTGCAGAGATGATTCTGACTTAAGACATTTGGTAAACTCTGGTGAGAGCAGGGAACATACACTTTCCTTTATCCGCCCCTGTCATCCCAGTGCCTGGCAAAGAGCCTGGAGCAGAGTTAGGTGCTTAATAGATGGCTGTCAAATGAGCAAATGCTTGGAGTCTGAGCTGGACAAACAGGCTCCCTAGAGCTCTGCAGGGAGTTAAGGTTTTGGTGTGCTCTCTGCTGGCTGTTCCCCCGGAACCCCCTGTTTCCTCTCAGGAGGTCCTCCTCACTTCACCCTCTTCTCTCTAATGCACCCCTTCAGACCTGGGCTCTGCAATTTTGCATTCAACACCCTACTCCATGTCCCCAAGCCCAGGTTGCCGAAGATAACTAATATTAGCAGGTCAGAGCCAGCACAGATGTACTTTAGGATGCTTAGCGGGGCTGGAGAGCCCTAGACAGAGCCGGGTGTATTTTTAGCTCTTTGGGTAACTGGAAAGGTATTGAGATGTAGTCATTGTTACAGACACTCAGGCAAATCAGTATTCTGCTACTGGCCTCTCCATACCAGGCAGTTTCCATTCAGTGTCTCAAAAGCAAGGGTTGCCATGGAGATTGAGTGCCAGGACAACCGAACTTCCTCCCGGGAAACAGCCGCACAGGTGGAGCTCTGGGCCAGTGGGGATCAAGAAGCTCCTCAGATGGCCACTGCTTTCTCCCCTGAAGATAAATGATGGCAGAAGTCCCTGGCACCCTCAGAAGGGGTCAGCCAGAAGATGGTGGACACTGTCTCTGGAACTTCATTCAGGGAGGGGCTGATTGTATTTCTCGCTCACACTTGCTGTGGACCGCTTTATTTCTCTTCCTGGTCCTTCCTTCAACAAAGGGATTTGGCCACGCAAGAAGGTGGCGGGGCCATTTTCTAGTAGAGGCCAGTTCTGGCAAATACCTAGAACACAAGCTCTGCTTGAGGCCGGGGGAGGCCAGACCTGCAGCCATTAGAATTACAGTAGCCTGCTCTTCTGGGTGGCACTGTACAGGGTCATCTTCTTCTATCCTTGCTATCATCTGGGGAGGCAGCCAAGACAGGTGGCATGATTCCCACTTTCCTCCTCCATTCAACAGACATTTCCTGTGCACCTCAACCGAGATGAAAACCCAAAGCTCCAAGAGGCTATGAAACCCAGCTGCAGTTACAAAGTGATTCGAGTGGAACCAGAAGAGCACCCAGATCTCTCCAGTCCATAGATTCTGAGGGATATGAGCTCAAAAAAACTTGTAGAGAGTATTTAGTGTGACCCTCACATGTAAGAGAAAATAAACTGAGGCCCAAAAGAGCACGGGACTTGGTCACTCATAACTTGTAGTGGAGCAATGCCAGGATTCTTTTGCCCACTATTCTCGTCACCTGTAGTTCTTTAGAGATGTTCCAGCTTTTACTGGACATCACGCTGTGCCAGGCAGTGGATCAGTAAGAATTACATTTAGTTGCGATGAATGAGACCTGACCACAGTGACTTAAACAAAGGCTTAAGTCTCTCTCTCTCTCTCTCTCGTAAAAGTCCAGAGGCAGGTTTCAGAGAAGGGATGGCAGCTCCAACCACGCATCAGGGACGCAGGTTTCTTCTCGCTTTGTGCATCACTGTCTTTTGCACATAGCTTTAATCCTACGGTGTCCAAGGTGACTGCTGGTGCTTTAGCCATCACATTTACATTTCAGGCAGGAAAAGTGGGAACAGAAGGGAACAAAAGGGACATGCATGCCTGACCTGTCTGCCCCGTTAGGAGTCTTTCTGCAATCTCATCCAAGTTCTACTTATAACCCTTTCACACTTGACATAGCAAGGGAGGTTAAGAAATGCTGTCTTTTACCCGGGCACATTGCTATGCTAAATGAATTTGAGCTTGTGGTAGGAATGAAGAATGATGCTGGGAGCAGCCAGCAATTTCTGCCATAGACACTTTCCTAGGCACTGTAGGGAGATGCTATCCATATATCTAGAATCTATATCTAGATTTGTATTTCTCCTAAGATTTACAAAGAGTTTTGTTTCCTGCTTTTAAAATTGTTCTGTACTTTCTAAATTTTCTTCAGTGTGTATATGTTGATTTGACAATGAGAGAAAAAAACCCATCCCTCCTCCTTCAAATCATTCACACAGATGACTGTTAACCCTGCCCAGAGTCACCTAGGCTATGCTGCTTTTAAGAGGATGGCACAAAAATTCTTAATATTTGACAAAATATTAAATCTATTTAACTTGAATGAAATCTACCATATCACCCTTGGAAGAGGAATGGAGCAGAAGTGGCAAATCCTCCAAGGCGCTGATGAGAATCACAGCTTCAAGTACAGTCAGCTCCCCAGCCCTGAGCCTCCCCTCCTCCTGCTCCCACCTCCTCTTGTCTGGAAGAGCTTCCCACACAAGGTCTTCCCCGTGCTGAAATCCAACGCCCTCAGGGGTTGCTGGGTTGCACGCCCATCTGGACTCAGGATGAATAGCAGGGTTGGATGCTGTGGCTCTGCCGTTGAGGCTCAGCCTTTGCCCAGCCTGTCGCCGATGGCTCCATTTATTTGTGAATCGAAGGTATCCTCCTCAAACACTCAGAAGGTAGGTCAAGGACCTGGAGGAGTCTCCTTTTCCCCACAATAAACCAAAGGCTGGGCTACTGTCTCCAAGGTAATTGTTCAGGAATGAATCGTAGGCCGGCTCAGTGTGTGACTGGGGCGCATGGAGAACCCCCCAGAAGACTTTCTCTCATTGTGCTGCTTGTCTAAGGCATGATGAACAGGTTTTTGAGAGGGGATGGTGGATGAGCCAGGATCAGTCTATTCCATATGGAATTGAAACGTGAGTGGTTAATTCACGAGATGAGCCCAGACCTTCCTAGTTATTCCAGAGTCTTTCCTACCCTTCATCTCACTAAATGGATGTCAATTTTATTTGGGGCTGTAATGTGCTCAGTTGATCCCTGATCTCTCAGGCTCTCTTGCAGTGTTCACAGTGCTGGACATGAAATGTAGGTGCAGGGCTCTGAGAAGGGCATGTGTGCATGCAGAGAAAGGCCCAAGTGGGGAATAAGGCTGCATTTGGCCTCACCCTGCCCCTTCTTCCCACCTGAAGGAGGAGATGCCTGGGAATGAATCAGCTGTCTCTCGCTCCTGAAAAGGAAAGCCCCATGCTAGGATGGTGGGGCAGGAAGCTCGAAAGATCCGAGGTTCTTCTTAACTTTCTTGACAACATCTCTGAACTCTCTGCTTCCTGATTTCTTGTTATATGACAAAAATATAAGCATCATTTGGGTAAGCCAGCATGGTTGGGTTTCTAGTACAGGGAGCCAGATGCAATTCTAAGTGACGTCTAAAGATTGTTAAAGAGAGTGCCTTTTTGTGCGATTGCAGACTCAGCAACCAATGTGCATTTCCTGTCCAGGTTCTGTCCTCAGGCTCACTTCCTCCTAGGTTAGACCTGGCCAGGCTACATTCTCCCAGCAGAACTCCAGCAGGCCTGGGCATGCATCTCAGACAAGGCTGAGCTCTTTGACTGTTCATCTGTAGTTATGACTCGGGGGGGAAAGTGAAGAATAAAATACCATGAATTGTTTTTACTCCTCTCAAGAAAGAATGTGGCATACAAGAAAATGCATCTTGGCTGAGAAGTCCCTGAGAATTAAAACTTGATCCTCCTGAAGTAGGAACAGGGGGCCTTTTCCCTCTCTTTATCAAGCCATTTAGGGCATAAGGGTGCTTGCCACTGATAGCCCCATGGATTGTAGAGCTTGAAAATCATTTGAGAGCTGTAAGATCTTTGTAAAGAGAAAATGATGATCTTAGACTAGACAGCATGAGAAAAAGAAAAAGAGGAAATAATGAGTATATCATCTATCTGATTTTTCTCAATCAACCAACATCTTTTCAAGTACCTACCATATGTCTATATAACCTTCACAAAATGAACAAATGTCTTTAAAAGATTCCTGCAAAGAAATATGAGTTGGAGATAATATAACTAATAAAAGCATAAAAAACAAAAAGAAGATTTCTGGAGTGACCCTCTTCCTTCTTTATAAGTACTCTATTTTATAAGGCAAAAGTGATGAGAATCCAATCGGAGCTAAAAAGACGTTGACAGAAAAATTCGACATTTAAAAAACAATTATCAGAAATATGGTTGACATCTATTAATGTTAATGAGGGATATTGTCCTAAGAGTTTTTGTCTTGAGATAGTAGCTAATGATAGCAGAAATTTCCCACTTAGTAAGATACTTAAAAATTAAGCATCTAGACCATGAAGAAAAACATTCTCAATTTTTTCACTGATGCTTAGTCATTACAATGCTTAATCCAGTATTTAACAACATTTCATTAAATCTAATGATAAACATATGCATGAATCTTCTGGTGTTCTTAGTAATTGCAAAACACAAAAAGCCATATGCCCTTAGGGAAACACTTGCTTTTTCTACCATGAAAAATGGCTGAAATGAGACGTGAAAAACAATATGGCAATAAAAAGTGCAATCTTTTGTCAGCAGGCATTACAGAAAGATGCATGAAAAGCAGTGCTGAAAAATTTGTAAATGAATGTTAGGACAAGGTACGCCTTATAGGAAATCTGCTATATATTCAACTTAAAATGGGGGCATTTCTAACATCTCAGTTAATGGGACTTGCTACATTTTGTTGAAATATGAGAATTGTATGAGAAAGCAGTATTTTTGAGCCACTAAAGGGAAGATGAGTGGGAAAAGGGTAAATGACTTCCTTAATAAAAATGCTTTATAGAAAAATTATTGACTGGAATAAAAAGAGGGATCTGATATGGTTACAACGATAGAACCACACTTAATATTCCTTTACTGGGCAGCAAAGGAGTTAAAGCCACATGTGCACAAAATGCTGTGTTGTAATTGATGATGCTAACTTTATAAAAAGAAGGTCTATAAAACATAACAATTCTTTTTTTTTTTTATAACGGAATTCTTACAATGCTTTGTAATGGGATATGGAGTGATCAGGGAGGTCTTTTGTTTCCCATAAAGGTTTACCAGTTTTCTCATGGCAAGTACTTAAGATTTATCAAAACTAAAGTTACTTGTTTTTCTTATACAAAACAACAAGCAGTTCATTTTAAAGATGATGCTTTGTTATCTTTTAAAAATTTACCACCTGCTAAGGAAAAAACATTTGAAAGCAGATGTTTAGATGTTTCTATCATTACACAATTTTGCCCAAAGCACTGTTTTGTGATGTCTTTAAATCTCTCATACCTGCACGCTTAAAAAAGAATTGGAGGCTGGGCATTGTGGCTCACGCCTGTAATTCCTGCATTTGGGAGGCTGAGGCAGGTGGATTACCTGAGGCTGAGAGTTCGAGACCAGCCTGACCAACATGGTGAAATGCTGTCTCTACTAAAAATTAGCCCAGCGTGGTGGTGCATGCTTGTAATCCCGGCTACTCCGGAGGCTGAGGCAGGAGAATAGCTTGAACCCAGGAGGCGGAGGTTGCAGTGAGCCAAGATCGCACTATTGCACTCCGGCCTGGGGAACAAGAGTGAAACTCTGTCTCAAAAAAAAAAAAGAATTGGAAACAAAATTTTCCACCTTACTTTAAACTCTTGTAAATGACAAGGCCATAAGTTTTGATTTCATTTTATTAGAACTATAAAGATACAATTATCTAATAAATGCTTATAAAATATAAAGTTATAAAAATATTTCTGTTTTCTTAAAAGAACAGACTCTGGGTGCTATAGCAATTATGTGATGCTTTTGGTATACAGCCTTAGACCTCTGGCTTCTTATCTCAAATGCCTGACTTCAAGCCATCCTTGAGTGCTGGAATTATAGGCGTGAGCCACTTCACCCAGCCACCCTCTGGCCTTTTATCATAGAGCACTTTGTCTTTTGATGCAACTGGGAGCCCAGTGACTGTTTCTTCTTCTTTCTGTGCGTGTTCTCTTCCCTGACTTTCCCAACCCTACCCTCTGCCAGCACCTACCTCTTTGATCTGCAGGCACCGCATGTGTGACAGTGAGTTTGAAGTTCAGCCCAATAGGGAGTTTCTGGTTCTTGTATCATACATTTTGAGGCCCATTTACTTGTCCTAGTCTGGCTCCCAGAAGGTCACAGGATAAGCTCTAACTTCTTTGCAATACAGCTGTGCTCTGCCTCGCTTGTCTCTACCAACCTTGTCAAACCCACCTTTCCCCAATACTTCTCCAGAAGCCTTCCCTCTCCCCTCCTTAGTGGAGGTCTAGGTTTGTAACAAGGTACTTCACAGGTCCCATTTCTTCAGCCCTGACCCCCGCTCCTTTCACTCTGGTCTCTCCCTCCCCTGAGGACTTTCCTGTAGTGCTTACCTGCACAGTCAGGCCGGATAATAAGTATTTATCATGATGACGATGCCCTATCTTTCCTGCCTGTCAAGTCGTCAGCGCCTGTGTGGGACTCCGTGTAACCCCAGCACCTAGGGATACCCTGTGAACAACAGAGGATGCCGTGCACAGACCCTGTCAGGAAATGCCCATTGCTGCAGCATGACCTCTCGTGTCTGCTTCATGACCTGTTTGCATCTGTCACTTGCACATTCTTTTCTATGGTGGAGGGAGTTGCTGTGTGCTGTGTTTCTAAAATGGTTTCCTGCCTGGTGGCAAAGGGGACATGTGGGGTCAACAAAGGTGGGGCTTTTCAACCTGCTTTGGGGACAGCCAGCTATCCTGAGACCAGGAAACTGAGGGCTGGACGCTGGCTCATCCCTTGGGTAAGAGATACGGTATTAACAGCTGTTCTGGGCCAAACTACATTTAGTGACATCCTGGGAGATTTTGGTGCATGAGGCATGCTTTAAAAATACATGAGAACTTAAGGGTTTTTTTCCACACCTGCTGGGGAAACATGTCCACACATCTAGGCTAATATTAGGGCTGTTTATTTCCAAGGTTGACATTTCCTTGGCTGTCTAAGATTGCTGCTGGAGATAGAATGACTGATATTTACTCTGGCATCCTTCATCCAGAAAGGATTATCAAGGTTAAATGGGAGCATGTCTGGGCGACACAGACAGACAGACACTCCAAACAGGGTCATCGTCCGACCTGCAGTGTTGCTGGGTTCAAAGTGACTCCAGTTTAGAGGGTACATTTCATCTGGGAGACTGACAGGTTTAAAAATCCAGTTTTATACATAGAATAAGAAATAGCTCTTCCCCTGGGAAAGACTACTTTGGGGAACAAATTGAGGCCTGGAAGGCAACCAGCCTTCCTCTCTAAAACGAAACTAAGCTCCTGTAAGCTTTCAGTGAGGAGGGGGGCTAAATGGGGGTTTCCATTTGGGGAGAGTCCTTCGCAAACATCTCTACCTCTGGGCTTTCCTTTCCTCTGGGTACGAAGCTCCCCCATTCTTCCAGGTCAAATGGATGGGGTGGGGCAGTCTCTTTCTCATGTTGTTCTTGGTACAACTGAGGAATTCCAAAAGGGACTTTGCCTATAAAAAAAAAGAAAGGGTGTTTTTAAACTGAACTGGGGTCTGCTGGCCCAGTACTGCGAAGCCAAACACTGGCATTGGGACTGCAGCAAGAGAAACCAAGGCATTAATTGCAGGGCCACTAATTCTTAAGCCCTGAAGTCCTCAGTGGCTTACAGGTAAGAGTTTTTAAAGGCAAGAAGGCAGGGGTTACCAGCAAAGTCATTAATCAATACATAGAGGCTGTACATTGGTTTGACCTAAAAAGGCAAGACATCTCAAAGTGAGGGAGAGAGGAACAAGCCATAGGTAGATTCAAAGATTTTTTGATTTGTGGTTGGTTAAGGAGATGAAGTTTTGTCTAAACATTTGGGAGCAGCAGTAAAGAATTAGCTCTGGCTCAAGGGCATGACCTCCTCCAAGCCCCTCAGGAAGAAATTTAGAAGAAAGAACAGAGGTCAGAGTTCAGTCCTTAGTCCCCCCATATCTGAGGTGGACACACCAGCAGATCCGCTTGGTAAGGGTCCAGGATTCTGAGAAACAACTCAGGGACATATGTTGAGATGTCATCTTTAGTTTTTACAGGGAACCCAACATGACTTTAACTTCCTTGGCTATTGCTTTAAACTACTGTTACCTTCTTGCTTACCAAGTCGCTCATTTACTTTTCAAGGCTAGCTAGGAGCCTGCAATTTTCCTGGAAGGAACTCAAGATATTTCTTTATTTAGGCCCCTAAGAGGGATCCTGGCTCGTCTCTGGAGAAGGAGGGGGAGAAAGAAGAGGGAGAGCGGACTGGGTGCAGTGGCTCGTGCCTGTAATTCCAGCACTTTGGGAGGCCAAGGTGGGTGGATTGCTTGAGGTTGGGAGTTTGAGATCAGCCTGGCCAACATGGTGAAACCCCGTCTCTACTAAAAATACAAAAATTAACCGGGCATAGTTAGTTAACCGGGGTGGGATTAACCTGTAATCCCAGCTACTCGGGAGGCTGAGGCAGGGGAATTGCTTGAACCAGGGAGGTGGAGGCTGCAGTGAGCCGAGACTGTGCTCCTATAGCCTGGGTGACAGAGACTCCATCCCCTCCCCCCAAGAAAAGTGAAAGAATAATAAAGTACAAAATGAATTGCAATCAAAACAGAATTTGATGCTATGCTAGCAACTTCTTTTACCCTGTCCCTTCCCCACACTCTTTGAGCATCTCCAGAGAAAGATCTCCTTTATAGAGTTCAGGTTCTTCCTAGGATAGAAGACTTGGAAAACAAGTTTACAAGTGGCTGGTGAGTGAACAGTAGAACTCTCAGACTCCCTGAGTTTCCAGCAGCAGAAATAAAACATAAATAAAATATTCCTCACCCAGAGGATTGCCCCTCGCAGTTGGGTTTGAGGCTGCTAGAAGAGGGCTGTAGCCAGAGCCCAGGAGCTTTTAGAGAGAGCTGCCCAAGAAGTCACCGAGGCCCCTGTTTCCAGGCAACACTGAGGAATTCTGCACTCCTCTGGGCTGCTTGAGTTTCTTGCATTGCAAGAAACTTATGTCAAGATGTTAACCCTCTTTGGTTTGGAGAGAAAGCCCAAATAGTAATCATCTTTCATTTTAGCACCAGGGAGCCTTTTCTGGGGTCCTGAAGAGGAACTCAGAGCCAGGAGAGGGGCCCTTGGAGGTGGGTAGGACAGGGAGGGTCCTGCCCAGCACTAGACTCTCTCCTCCTGAAAACATGGAGAAATGGGCCTGGTAGTGTCCCAACTCCAGAGAGGCTCTTGGTTCCTTTGTTGACCCTCCCAAGTGACTTGTTGCTCCTACTTTCCTACCTTCTTTGTCTTTTGTTCATTCATTCCTTCCTTCAGCACAGATAGACCCAGCCTCCCATACGATAACATTAAACCCCAGAGCACTGCAGGAATACAGAATGAATACATGTAGCCTTGTTCCTTTTTTACATGGAGAGCTAGGGACAGGGTGGGGACTGGCTCTTGAAGTTCCGTGAAGACGGAAGAGGCACTGTGGAGCATTTAATAGATGCAGCCACTCTTCTGCTTAAGTACGATTCCCCCAATTCACCTGACACCCTGTGGAATAGGGAGAGAAATAATGGGCAGGAAAGCAAGTTAAGTGGCCAGTCAGGGACACAACTACTGGCTTTGTGGCAACCAGATCCCAGCACTGCTGCATGGGGAGAGAGTCTCAGCTGACTGATGGGATCAGATCTTGAAACATTCATAGCCATAACACTGAAACTGTACCCTGGAGGGGTGAGTGAAGAGGGGAGGGGCTGGAGCGCCGAACAAACCTGGTCCCACAAATAAATCCAGCCCCAGGACATCACTTTCCTAGTGAGAAGCAGCAAGAACTCCTGCAAGGTTCTCAGAAGACCCTCTGGAAACAGTCAGTCATTGTTGGTGACCCTTATGGAGGCCTTAGGAAGGCCTCCTTAGCAGCCAGGCATGCTCTAAGCCCTTTATGCGGGGTAACTCCTTCAGTCACCCTAGCAATCCTAGAAAGTAGATGCTGTTACTATTTCCATTTTGCAAATGAGGAAAGGTTAAATGACTTGCCCAAGGGCACAGAACCCATAAGTGGCAGGGCTGGGATTTGAACCCAGCCTGGCTCTGGTCTCTGCTCCTAACTATAAGTCTGCTACAGCTGTTGTTACCTTTTTTGTCCCAGATTGGCCCCCTTGATCTTCATATGGGCCCCATTTCTTCCCCTTAAGTCCTTGGCACTTGCACCCCAAGGGACCCGAATACCAGGAGAGGCCTAAAGTCTGTGTTCCCTGGACCCCAGGACCCCAGGACCCCAGGCCTTGATGTGCCATTGTCATGGGGATGTTTGCTCCTTCTGATGTCTCCTTCTTAGCTCCTGGTTAGTTCTCTTGAAGCACCCCACTTTC
The DNA here is from genome assembly GCF_049354715.1 of Callithrix jacchus. Classification (NCBI taxonomy): domain Eukaryota; kingdom Metazoa; phylum Chordata; class Mammalia; order Primates; family Cebidae; genus Callithrix; species Callithrix jacchus. The sequence continues at coordinate 148,120,940 of NC_133508.1, forward strand.
TCATTTTGGCTTGCTGGGCAGGCTGAGTAAATGCCATCTGCCAAGGGGCCTGCAGCAAAACAAACCTCTGCAGCCCCAGAGGTCTTGTAGCTTCCATTTAGCAAGCAGCCCTCGCGCCTCTGTGGGCAGAACCCTTGGAGAGAGGGCTGCTATTCATCACTTGTTTGGCTGTGGGAGGCTCAGGAGCCTGTGTAAGGTGGGCTTTGCTGGGGAGAATGCTGGCTTCCTGGGAGCTGAGGGGGGTCCCTGGGAGGGGTTGGGGCCCAAGAGTGCTGCTGCTGGACTCCAGGCTGCTCAGGACCAACTTCTTTTCTCCATTCTGATGCAGAAGAGCAATGTGCTTGCTTGTTTGCTATTTATACTGCAGTTGCTGTCTAGGGGTTTTCTTTGAAGGGAATGAATAAGCTCTGAGGCTCTAAGTACGTTTCTGGCTCAGTGCTGTGCTGCGCACACCCCAGTTCAGCTGATGTGAGGCCTGTCCTGATTCCCCGCTGCCTCCATGTCCTTCTGGCATCATAGCACTGCTCCTCCAGTGCCTCCGCCGCCCATAAGAACGCACTCCTAAGTACATTTACAATCTGGCTCCTGCCTCCTCCCCTGGCTAGTAAAACTTCGTTTCAGCCCCTTTAAGGATTAGGTTATACCCTTAGCCATTACCTTATTCTGTTGCTTTTAGCAAGATGTGACTCCCTACATTCAGGCATTCTTAATCCTCCTCACCCCACTTCCTATGTACCTCACCCCCAGGAAGGGGCTGAAATCACCTTTGCAGAATTGTAAGTCATGAGAGAAATCTAACATGACAGACTCCATCTTGCGCCCAACCTCACAGGCTAAATTGGTCTTTTGCTTATTCTAGTCTGGAGGCTAGTATAACTGTGAAAGGAATTTGGTTTACAGTTAAACTTTGAGGCTAGAAAAACTGTCCCTTCCTTGTTCCGAGATTGAAGTCACATTCATAAAACGTGATTAGAATAATGGTAAAGGTTCTAACTTCAATAAAGTATAATAACAAAAAAAAGAAAAAGAAACCCTAGCCTTGGAATTCTGGGGAAGACAGGTTTGAGAAGTTTCTCCCATTCTGCCTATGGCTAATGCCTATGGCTTAGCGTGTTTATCTAGAAGTTTTTTACTACCCCAGGGTCACAAGATAACTTCCCCAGCTTTCCATAGAGATAACATCACTATCGTGAAACCTAAAGAACTTCCCCATATATCTCTGAAACATTTTTGAGATGTTTTTCAGATTTGGCATTTTCGCAGACCAAGAGATTCCAACTGGTCTTGAGACCACCTCCCAGTACCTGACTCAACTGCACAAAGGCAATTGTAGACACTCCTGTGATATCCTCGGCCAATCAATTGTTTCAGTTCCCCAGACCCCTGGCTGCCAGAGTTCCCTTAAGAAACCCTAGCCTTGGATACTATGCAGCCATAAGAAAGGATGAATTCATGTTCTTTGCAAGGACATGGATGAAGCTGGAAACGATCATTCTCTGAAAACTGACACAAGAACAAAAAACCAAAACATCGCATGTTCTCACACATAAGTGGGTGTTGAACAATGAGAACACATGGACACAGGGAGGGGAACATCACACACTGGGGCCTGTTGGGGGGTGACGGGGGTAGGGGAGGCATAGCAGGGGGTGGGAGGTCGGGGAGGGGTAACATTAAGAGAAATACCTAATGTAGATGACTGGGGGATGGATGTAGCAAACCACCATTGCATGTGTATACCTGTGTAACAATCCTGCACAATTTGTACATGTACCCCATAACTTAAAGTATAATAACAAAAAAAAGAAAAAGAAACCCTAGCCTTGGAATTCTGGGGAAGACAGGTTTGAGAAGTTTCTCCCATTCTGCTTATCTGGCTGGCCCTGAGATTATTAAACTCTTTCTTTCTTTTTTTTGGAGACAGAATTTCACTTCTGTTGCCCAGGCTGGAGTGCAATGGCATGATCTAAGCTCACTGCAACCTCCACTTCCTGGATTCAAGCGATTCTCCTGCCTCAGCCTCCCAAGTAGCCGGGATTACAGGCATGCACCCCCACACTCAGCTAATTTTTTGTTTTTAGTAGAGACAAAGTTTCACCATGTTGGTCAGGCTGGTCTCAAACTGCTGACCTCAGGCGATCCACCCACCGCAGCCTCTCAAAATGCTGGGATGACAGATGTGAGCTATTGCGCCCAGCTTTATACTCTTTGCTGCAACAACCTGTTGTTCTCATTGTTTTTTTCAGGGCAGTGGGCAAGAAGAACCCATTAGGCTGTGACGGGCCATCGTTTCAGAAAGCAAATCCCTCTGGGCCTTCCTGTAGCCTGGTATCTAAACTACATGGTATTCTGTTTTTTCATTCAGGTTTATTAAAGGGCAATTTACACCAAGTAAAATACAATTCAAGATTTTTTACGGACACATCAGTTGTATAACCGCCACCACAATCAAGACACAGAACAATTCCATCACCCCAAAACATTCTCTCACACACGTTTCAAGTCAGCAACTTCCCCCATCCCCAGCTTCTCACAACCACCAATCTAATCTGTGGTGGTTTTATTTTTTCCCCTCTGTTTTTGCCTTTTCCAGAATGTTACATAAATGAAATCTGGAGTCTGGCTTCTTTCACTCAGAGAGATTCATCCGTGTTGTTGCAAGCAGCCGTAGTCCAGTGCTAGGCAGTAGTCTGAGGTATGGATGTACCACAGCTGATCACTTCATCAGTTGAAGAACATTAGAGTTGTTTCAAGTTTGGGGCAATGATGAATGAAGCTGCTATAAACATTCATGTAGAATTTTTATGTGAACATATGTTTTCATTTCTCCTGGTAAATACCTAGGAAGGGGATTTCTGAGTTGTAAGGTAAGTATATATTTAACTTTTTTTTTTTTTAGTTACCAGATCTCAGGCAAGAGAAGTAAGTATATATTTAACTTTTAAGAAACTGCCAAACTGTTTTTCAAAGTGGCTGTATTATTTTGCATTTCCCAGCAATGTGTGACAGATCCAGTTATTTTGCATTCGTACAATGTCAGGTACTGCCAGTTTCCCCATTCCAGTCCCCCTCCATTCTAAAGATGTGCTACATGGTACTTTGTGATCTATTTCTGTGCTTCTCTTTCTCAAGTGGCAGTCCTAGGAGGCAGGAAACAGGATTTGTTTATTTCTATATTGCCTACACAGTATATATCAGGGTAGGAGCTTAATATATCTTTAACACATATATGAATGAATAAATGAAGCTTTCTAGGGTGCTTGGCAGTTTCTAGAGGACACAGCTACTGATGCCTCATCCTTCTCACCTGGAAAAACACTGACGTCCAACCGGCTTCCCTTGGTCATGAGCAGTTCCTGATCCACCTCTGTCCTCCCCTTTCTTGAAGTCAGGCCACCCTCAGACTCTCCTATCTCGGTCCCTTCCCTTTGGATGTTGCCCGGTGCATTGGCCTCATTCCTCTGGAAATAAACTGAGTGCAGAGAGGACCTTCCCCTCTAGTACAGGTTATGGTCAGCAGATCCCCCAGGAAACAAGCTTCTGGAGAGATTTAAGGGCTGCACAAATAAGACAGGGAAAACAGTTGCGTCTTCATGGCAGACCACGAAAATCAAACCAAAGCTGAGAAGTTGGATGAGGCCATGTTGATAGCCTCAGGGCAGACGTAGAGAGAGGCAGCCTGATGACCCTGTCCACATAGCTACTGCGAGTCCTGCAAGTTGTCCCATATGTGGGTACTGAACTTCTTTAGGGAGATAAGCTGCTGACTGCAGAGTGTGAGCGCAAACCAGGAAGCCAAGTAAAATGACCTTCAGGAAAGGAACAGGTGGGAGGGAGCTCGTTGTGAGGAAGACAAACAGTAGCAGTGAGTGCGGGGAAACAAGGCTACAGGTGGGAAGGGATTGCCTCCGGAGTGGGTCTGGCTCTTATTACCCAACCACACTGCATCAGAAGTGAGCAACCTCTCAGGGCCTGAGGGCCTGAACACGGGATGCCTGGCCTACCTTCTCAGTAACATTGCATTTTTCAGCCCCTGCAGACTGGCTCTGCTGTGGCTTCAATTCAGAGGTACACATTCCAGGACAATGGAGGAGTCTCTTGATGTGGAAGATCAGCTCTTCAGTAGATTTAGACACCGAGGGGCTGAATGGAACTCTCTTGAAAGATCTTTTCAGGAAGGCTTGGAGACAAATAGAAGGATGACAGTTCTGGAGAAGGTAGAAATAGAAAACAAACAAGCAATGAATGACTGTCCAGAGTCAAAGGCATGCAGTTCTCATGTGAACCGGCAAGGGTCAGATGCCCCTCACACCCTGGAGAAACTGAGCAAAGAGAAAATAGAGGCTAAACCTTCAGAGGTGGGAAGGTTGTGAGAGTTCAGGGCATATTCCTGGCGGGGAGGACAGCTGAGCGGTGATGGTGTGACTGGGTAAAAGCTGGGTAAGAGGTGGTCAAGAAGAGAGTCTTAGAGATCATCTACTCCAAATTCCCTCTTTGTACAGGGGAGAGATCTGAGGCCTAGGGCGGGGAAGAGTTAGCCCACAGTTACATTGCTAGTGAGTAGTAGAGCTAAAACTGGAAAGTCTCAACTCTCGAGAGTAGTTTTGAATCCTGGCAGCTCATTAGTAAAATCTAGTTTAGAAAATTTCTCTTAAAGAGCAAAAATCTAAAAATGGGAAGCAAGACTCATGTGAACCCAGATCTGCTTGGACTGGTTTATTCCTATCCCAAATACCTACATGTGCGTAGCCTCTGATTACGGGGGCTTAAGCTTGTGAGTTCAGTGCCAGCAGACAACTTTCTCATTCTTTAGAAGGCCATTCCAACAAAATGCGGGCTAGCTGCCTCTGGAAACATTTAGGTCCAGTTTTGCTAGGAAACAATCATGTGGGGGCTGTTTCTAGTGCAGGGTGGGGAAGAAGGGGGTTGGGGTGTGGGGTTGGGAAGGAGACTGTCTCCATCGTGTGCTTTGGGAATCTTCCCTCTTGCTGCCAACTGTACAGTGACTCTGGGAAGCAGCTGAAAGAGGAGGAGGAGGCTCTGTTCACACATGAAAAGCTAAGAGTGACTTGAAGCTTATAATTACCCATATTCCCTCAAATTATCCACACCATGATGAACAGATCTCCTCTTCCTGCCCCAATTTTCCCTAAAGCTGTGGACCTCTAATGACTTCAAAACTGATCTAACATAGAAATTTTGTTCTGAGATACCTGGTCCACTCTGTCTCTTTCTGTGATCTGTCTTGGACTGTAAACTCTACTGAAGGGATTGGCTCTACTGCCTTATGTGTTCTATGTGACCATGCAGCTACAGTTGATTGGACCAGAATCAGATCCTGTCTCAATGTTGAACAATCTATTGGCTGGTCAGCAACCAATCAGATTCACCCTCTTGAGAATTTTTTTTTTTTTTTTGAGACAGAGTTTCGCTCTTGTTACCCAGGCTGGAGTACAATGGTGCGATCTTGGCTCACTGCAACCTCTGCCTCCGGGGTTCAGGCAATTCTCTTGCCTCAGCCTCCTGAGTAGCTGGGATTACAGGCACGCACCACCATGCCCAGCTAATTTTTTGTATTTTTAGTAGAGACAGGGTTTCACCATGTTGACCAGGATGGTCTCGATCTCTTGACCTCGGGATCCACCTGCCTCAGCCTCCCAAAGTGCTGGGATTACAGACGTGAGCCACCGCGCCTGGCCCGAGAATTTTAAGTATGTACTGCACAGCCAGAATGCAGTCAGAGCTCAAAGGTTACTGAGAGTTGGGAGCTTTACCTACAATTAATGCTGTGAGCAGGCTGAAGTTATTAAGAGGCAGAGATGCCTCTTGAATAAGCTGCAGAGAGACAAATGGCCCAAATGTATAAATAGATGAGACCATAGAGACACCATAGAGGCCCCAGAGAAAGAGAATCAAAGACAGCTTGGATGGCTATGAAACCAGAGCTCTGTTTATAATAAGATTAGAATTTTCCATAGAATGCTGTAGTCACACAATAGTGCTGTGTTTTCTTGAGGAGGTAGAAGACTTAACCACTCATAATCATGACATTTCATTCATAATAATCCATAATTGGAGGCATGGGAAAGTGAGTAGATACCTCACAGTTTAAAAAGGGAGAGAGAAGAAGAGAGAAAAAGAGGAGTGGAGGGGAGGGGAGAGACAGAGAGAGAGAATACCTCAAGCCCTAACAGTGCAGATTTCCCAGATTCAATTTTCAAGAGGAGACTGGCTGCACTTTATTTCCACAAGCTGCCTCAGACCCTTACAATGACTACCTCCTTTGTTTTGATCTGCACGAGTGCTTTTCTGTCCTTTGCGTTCAGTAAATTCATCCTAAAATGCATTTATCTTCAAGTAATCTGATTTCCTTGTATTATAAAAATGCTCACTCCCAAGTCTCCAAGGGATAGTCCTGGAGTTGGTTATGGTGTCTATCTAAATCTCCACAGTTCCCCGGACAATTGGCCTTGGCAGAATGAAAGACCATTAAGAAGCTGAGCAAGGAGAGGAAGGAGGAAAGCGTCGAATCTGTAACTGCATATAAAATTTCCTGGAGAAAATAAGCCCAGGAGCTGAAAAGGGCATCTAGTTAGAGCTACAAAATGTCTTTCGTTGACCTGGTGTGATCCCTAGAGAGAAAGTGCTGTGTTTCCTCAACTGGTTCCTTTACTTAGTCCGTAAATATTTATTGTATATAGATATGAGCCTGACCCTGGGCTTGGTTCTAAGGAAGCAGATAAATACAACACTAAACCTTCACTGAAAACACTTTAGCATTCTGTTGGTACTGCAACGAAATGGTCTGCCTTCGTGAGAGTTATTTTATCTCTGTGTAGGTCTCTTCTGTGAGATGAGGATTCTGGAAAGAACAGGGACCCTGGGTTACCATCTCTCCTCCCCTCCGCTGAGACTAATGCCAAGGCTGGCAGTCAAAAAGTGACTGGAGAGTTGGCCGACAGGTTTGAGTTGTGGGTTTGGACTGTGTTGCTCCTCCCTGCCCACAGTCAGCCACCCTGGCCCTCTCCATCACATTGTGGAACTGCGTGCTCCTGGTCACAGTGGGAGGCTAAGGAGCATTGAGGAATGTGGGTGAAACCACTCAAATTCATTTTGGGGGAAGAGCTCAAAGCACATGCCCACAGGATATGGGTGAGTGGTGTCTGTAGGGAGGCGCCCTGAAACCTATAGATAAAGCTGCTTACCTAGGAATAGAGCAAGTAGCAAAACCAGTTGTCCCTAAGTTCTCTGGATGCCCTGAGTTTTGAGGGAGTCATCCAAACTTCAGAGTCTACATGGGTGGGAGAGAGGACTCAAGACACTCCCAGAACCAACCTGGGAACATAGGGAGCTTCCTTAAGACTAAAATGTTATTAAGAAGTTAATGTGGAAGTCGTAGCCAGAGCAATCAGGCAACACAAAGAAATAAAAAGCATCCAAATTGGAAAAAAGGAAGTCAAATTATTTTTGTTCACTGATGATATGATCTTATATCTAGAAAGCCCTAAAGACTCCTTCGAAAAATTCTTAGATTTGATAAATAAATTCAGTAAAATTTCAAGATACAAAATCAACATACAAAAACCAGTACCATTTCTATATGCCAATAAAAATCAAGCTGAGAAGCAAATCAAGAACACAATCCCATTTCCAATAGCTACCAAAAAGAAATTACCTAGGAATATATTTAACCAAGGAGGCAATACTATTCATCCACAAAAAATAATGAGTTCTCAACAAGGAAAACTACAGAACACTGATGAAAGGAACTGTAGATGATATAAACAAATAGAAAAACATCTCATGCTCATAGATGGAAAGAATTAATATTGTTAAAATGACCATACCTCCCAAAGCAATCTATATAGATTTAAAGCAATCCATATAGATTTAAAGCAATCCTTATCGAACTGTCATTGTCATTTTTCACAAAATTAGAAAAACAAATCCTAAAATTCATATGGGACCTAAAAAGAGCCCAAATAGCCAAAGCAATCCTAAGCAAAAATAGCAAAGCTGGAGCCATCATATTACCTGACCTCAAATTATACTTCTGGCTTATAGCAACCAAAACAGCATGGCATAGGCATAAAAAATAGACACATAGATCAATGAAACGGAATTTTAAAACTCAGAAATAAAGCCACATATCTACAGCCAACTGATCTTTGAAAATGTCAACAAAATATACATTGAGGTAAGGATACCCTTTTCAATAAATAGTGCTGGGAAAATTGGATTGCTATAAGCAGAAAAATAAAACTGGACACCTGTCCCTCACCATATACAGAAATCAACTCAAGATGGATAAATACTTAAATGAAAATCCTGAAACTACAAATATACTAGAAGAAAACCTAGGGAAAACTCTTCTGGACATTGGTCTAGGCAAATAATTCATGACTAAGGCCTCAAAAGTACAGCAACAAAAAAAAATAGACAAATAGAACTTAACTAAAAAGTTTTTGTGTAGCAAAAGAAATAATCAACACAGTGAATAGACAACACAGTGAACAGACAACACAGTGAACAACATGCAGAGTGGAAGTAAATATTTGCAAACTCTGCATCTAACATGAAACCAATGTCCAGGATTGACAAGGAACTCAAACAACTCAATGACAAAAGCAACAACAACAAAAAAACCCATTAAAAAGTGGGCAAAGGACATGAATAGACATTTTCAAAAGAAGACATATAAATGGCCAAAAAGCTTATAAAAACAATGGCCAACATCACTAATCATCAGGTTTTAATGCAAATTAAAACTACAATGAAATATCATCTTTTACTAATAGTTATTATTAAAAAGTCAAAAAATAGATGTTGGTGAGGATGCAGAGAACAAGGAATGCTTATACACTATTTGTGAAAATGCGAATCAGTACAACCTCTATGGAAAACAGTATGGATGTTTCTCATAGAACTAAAGATAGAACTACCATTTGATCCAGCAATTCTACTACTGATTACCTACCCAAAGCAGAAGAAATCATTACATCAAAAAGATACTTGCACTTGTATGCTTATCATAGCACTATTCACAATAGCAAAAACAGGAAATTAACCTAAGTGTCCATCAGTGGAGGACTGGACAAAGAAAATATGGTATGTATATACCACGGAATACTATTCAGCCACTTAAAAAAAGAATGAACTCATGTATTTTTCAGCAAAATGGATGCTACTAGAGACCATTATCTTAAGTGAAAAAAACTCAGAAACAGAGTCAAATCCCACGTGTTCTCTTATAAGTGGGAGCTAAATAATATGTACACCTGGACACAGAGTGTAGAATGGTAGACAGTGGAGATTCTGAAGGGTAGGAGTGTGGAATGGAGTGAGGGATAAGAAATCGCTTAATGGGTACAATGTACATTATTCAGGTGAAGTTTACACTGAAAGCCAGACTCCACCACTACATAATATATCCATGTAAGAAAACTGCACTTATATCCTCTCAATTCATACCAAAAAACCCCACCACCACCCTTAGTGCTCTGTGACCTTTATAAGAATGGGTTAATAGAAATAGCGGGTGAAGAATTGGTTAATAGAAATAGCGGGGTTTTCATGGTGTTCAGGCAAACAAGACCAAAGAGAGAAAGATAATTTTAGTGTCGCTAGCTTTTTCAGAAGGAGAGGGAACCCTGACCGGCCCCCATGGGTACCTGGACTCTATGGCAGGACTTTTTCTGGAGTGAAGATGTAGGTACCTAGCTCCCATGGCATAATATATTGACCATCAAGAGCATAAACTAACCTCCTGTGCCCTACATTCTGCCTCAGGACCACCCAGTCCAGACTCTTTGAGTTATACTTCTCATGACAATTCTGATTTACCATCAGTCTGTTAGGTGGCTCGTTGGCAGAGGCACTGTAGTCCTCTAGTGCATCTAAATGCAAGAGCATCATCTTCAGGTAGAGAGAGTAGGACATGTTGTATTCAACACATCTTAGAACAGCACCTGCAGCTTAGTATCTCATGCAGGAATCGTGCATCATGTCACCAAGCAAAAACAAACAAAAGGCTGAAAAACATGGACCTTCAGGGGGAAGACTGCAAAAGTGAGCTGGTAACAGACAGTTGCCCCAGAAGTTCTTAACAGTGTTGAGAGCTGGGTCATATGTATATACCAGTATCACCCACACATGTTTAATTATAGAGACTCAAATTTTACCAAATTGCCAAGGACATGTAAACTGTCCTCTTCTTCTGAAGCCTCTGCTTTCAACATTACCTTCCACCCCACTTCCCGCTGAAATCTAAATTTAGACATCTGTTTTCACTGTTTCAATAATCACGGGTACTTAGGCTTACTTGATAGGGGTGATATTGTAAGTGAAGTCAAGAAAGAACACACATCATTAAAAACGTTCAGGGCCAGCAAAATGCCTTTGAAATCGCTTGCTTTTTAGCTGGAAATGTGAAATAGCATAGCGGGAGCAGGTCTTGATGCCTGCATCAGGAAGATAATAGAAAGGTAATGCTATTCCCTGTGTCACTTTTAATGCCACAGGCAACTTCCCATTAACACTGAAAAGTTCTTTTCTTTAAGAAAACAGAAAATAGGTTTTATTGGTGAAATGGACAGCCCACTACTTTCCTTATTCCTCACCTTACCTGTCCCTGAGATAGCTCATCTGCTACCAACCGTGGAGCTCTCCCTCTCCAGATGAAACTTAGGGCCTTCATCCTCCTTCAATACCAAGATCTATAAAGTCTGACATTCAAGTCAGCAGGACTGCCATGGGCAATGAGAGTGACAGTGCTTCTATCTCTAAAACCTGGTACACTTTGTTCTAAACCAGATTCCAGGAAGCTCGAAGCGGGAAGTAACATCGTGAAAGGCCCCAGACCCGATACTCTCAGGAGAGGGGGCAGGAGCAGAGCCTTCCTTCAATTAAATGCAGGCTAACTCTAAAAGGCTTTATATAGCTATGCTATAAGTTGTATGATCACACTAGGTGCAGATTTATAAGTCCCTTTTTTTTGTGTGTGGGGGTGTTATTAGAAGAATTCTTGGGCTGGGCACGGTGGTTCATGGGCCAGGCACACTGGCTCATGTCTGTAATCCCAGCAGATTAGCAGACTGAGGCAAGATTGCTTGAGCCTTGGAGTTCAAGTCAGCCTGGGCAACTGGCGAAACCCCATCTCTACAAAAATACGAAAAATAGCCGGGTGTCATGGTATGTGCTGTAGTCCCAGTTACTCGGCAGGCTGAGGCAGAAGGATCACTTGAGCCCGGGAGGTTGAGGCTGCTGTGAGCCATGATCATGTCACTATACTCCAGCCTGGATGACAGAATGAGATCCTGTCAAAAAAAAAAAAAATAGAAAAGAAAAGAAAGAGAGTCACCAAAGGACATACCAAATGTCCCTTAGGCAGATCACCTTTCTGGACCTCAGTTTCTCTCTTTTTTTTTTAAATCGGGATACTAGACTCTTATTCAATATATAATTTGCAAATATTTTCTGTAATTCTTTTTTTTTAACATCTTTTTTTTGGAGAGAAGGAAAGAAAAGGAGTGAAGGAGAGGAAGAAGGAGGAAGAAAAAGAGGGAGAGAGAACAGAAATGTTGCTTTATTCTAAAAAATGGGCATTAATAATGGCTGATCAATATTTCATTCAAACCTATGAGTAGGTGTGATGTGGTATTGACAAGAATGTATATTTTGTGTATTTAAAGTGGAGAGCTCTATAAATATTTATTAAGTTTACTTGTTCCAGATCTGAGTTCGAATCCTGGATATCCTTATTAATTTTCTGCCTCATTGAGTCTAAGTCTCTATGTATCTGGGTGTTAGGATCGTTAGCTCTTATTGTTGCATTGATCCTTTTACCACTCTATCTTTGTTGCTTTAAAATCTGTTTTATCAGATGCGAGAATTGCAACTCCTGCTTTTTATTTATTTATTTATTTATTTTTGCTCTCCATTTAGTTGGTTAATCTTTCTCCATCCCTTTGTTTTGAGTCTTTGTGTATCCTTGCATGTGAAATGGGTCTGGATGTAGCATACTGTTGGGTTTTGGCTGTATCTTTTGATTGGGGGATTTAGTCAATTTAAATTTAGGGTTACTGCCATTTGATGTTAACTGGCTGTTGTATCCATTCGTTGATGTAAATTCTTCTTTATGTTGATGCTCTTTACTTTTTGGTATATTTTTAGAAGGGCTAATACTGGTTGTTTCTTTCTATGTGTAATGCTTCTTTCAGAAGCTCTTGTAAAGCAGGCCTGGTGGTAATAAAATCTCTGAGTACTTGCTTGTTCATAAAAGATTTTATTTTTCCTTCCGTTGTGAAGCTTAGTTTGGCTGGATATGAAATTCTGGGCTAAAAGTTCTGTTCTTTAAGGATGTTGAATATTGGCCCCCACTCTCTTCTGGCTTGTTGAGTTTCTGCTGAGAGATCTGCTGTAAGTCTGATAGGCTTGCCTTTGTGGGTAACCTGACCTTTCTCTCTGGCTGCCCTTAGTATTTTCTCCTTTGTTTCAACCCTGGTGAATCTAACGATTATATGCCTTGGGATTGCTCTTCTTGAGGAATATCTTTGTGGTGTTCTCTGTATTACCTGGGGTTGAATATTATCCTGCTTTGCTAGGTTGGGAAAATTTTCCTGAATAATATCCTGAAGAATATTTTCCAGCTTGGATTCATTCTCTCCGTCACATTCAGGTACACCAATCAAACGTAAATTAGGTCTTTTCACATAGTCCCATATTTCTTGGGGACTTTGCTCATTCCTTTTTATCCTTTTTTCTCTGTTCTTGTCTTCTTGTTTTATTTCATTAAGTTGGTCTTTGACCTCTGATATCCTTTCTTCTGCTTGATCAATTCGAGTGTTTAAACCTGTGCATACTTCTCGGAGTTCCCATATTGTATTCTTCAGTTCCATTAATTCACCTGTATTCCTCTCTAAATTGTCTATTCTCATTAGGATTTCATCAAACCTTTTTTCAAAGTTCTTAGTTTCTTTACATTGGGCTACAACATGTTCTTTTAACTCACAGAAGTTTCTTATTATCCATCTTCTGAAGCCTGATTCTGTTAATGGGATGCACTCGTTCTCCATCAAGCCTTGTTCCCTTGTTGATGAGGAACTATGATCCTCTTTAGAGGGAGAGCCATTCTGATTTTGAGTATTCTCAGCCTTTTTAAGCTGGTTTCTTCCCATTATTGTAAATTTATCCACCTGTCGTCTTTGTAATTACCAACTTTCAAATTAGGTCTCTGAGTGGACGTCCAAGTTGTTAATTCCCAGGGCCGAAATATGAGCAACCCACTGCGCCGGCCAAAACAGCAGCGTTAAGACTGATGGTGCTTTTCTGCCCGGGAATCTCCAGTCTGGCTTCCTTCTTGAGTCCCTAATAGGCGACTCTGCCTTCCCGGAGCTCCAAACGTCAGTCAGAAGGGGAACCAGTCCCGTTTACCCTGCACCAAGAGCTGCCGCACCGAGGTGCCAGCAAAACCGCCACGCTGGCCACAAGTGTTGTGCTGGCGACCCGTGGGGCTCCTGCACTGGGAATCTTCTGCTCCGTGAGCGACAAAAATTTGAAAGTGTGGCATCCTCTCGTTCTCTGAGCTTTCACTGGGAGCTGCAATCCCGAGATGTTAGCGATCAGCCATCTTGGATCGTTGGACCTCAGTTTCTTTATCCATAGATTTAGATGATACAAGTCAGTGGTTTTCAACCAGGGGTGACTTTGCTTCCTGAGGACATTTGGTAGCATCTGGCGAAGGAGGTGTTTGGGGCTGTAACAATATGACAGAGCATGCGGTGCTGCTGTCATCCATGGATGCCCCTCGACACCCACAATGCACAGCTCTGTGTGCCCCAAATACAAACAAGTATTTGGTTTACAATGTCAATTATGCCAAGGTTGAGAAACCCTGGAGTAGATGATTTTGAAGTTCTCTCCCAGCTACAAGAATATCTTCCCTTTGGTGTGAGTATTAAAAACCCACGTGAACATGTATGATTGGGATCCCTGAGTTTTAATGGCAAGGCCCAAAACTTATTTCAGGTACTAAGAAGGTGCCCTGCTTCTGTGCCAATGTCCTGAACTCACCTTCCTAGCCAAGCAGACCCAGGGCCATCTGCTGCCATCATATCTGTTACCCCAGGGTCAGCAGAACACCTATCATCATGGAAGGCATTCCCAGCTAGAGAAGTTGGATGGGAAGTGGGGATGGAGGTATCACTTGTCACCGGGCTTTTCTCACTGCCAGTTTCCTCTCATTATCTGCTGAACCCTGTTCCTGTCTGTCACCATGCCTGTCACCATGCCCGTCAGGGGCCCAACTGCAATCTTCCTTCCGTCTCATATCTACTTCTTTCCTCTTCTGGGACTTAGGTCTGCCAGCTCTGAAGACTCACCTTCCCCAGGGGAAGCTCTTCATCACCTCATCCCCCAGGCTTGGATTCATGGTCCTAAAGAGGACTTCAGGATTTAAGCTATGGGCTTTTCTTCCAGCATTCACTAGTCTATCCTCAGTATACATAGGAGAGGCTCAGAAACATTTGTTGAATGAATGAAGAGCCTCCCAGCGTGTGATCTCCCTGAGATGCACACTGCCCACCTGGCTCCCTGGAATTGGAATGGACTCCAATTCACAGCTTGCCATCTGGACTGATGCTGATTCGAGTGATCCTGGGAAACGAGAGATTTGAAAGAGCAAAGATGATATAGTGAGCTCTGCTTCCAGGTGTAAAAGGGGAATGCAGGACTGATGCTTTCCATTATTTCTGAAAGAGCGATAATGGCTGTGAGAGAGCTTTGAAAGAATCTGATACTTGTGTCACTTCCCCATGTTAATTATTTTTATTATCCGTTTCCTGGTTCCCTGTGGTGATTTAAGGGCTTTAGGAATTTTTAAGCTATCATTTACTGAGTGCTATGTTTCATCAGCTTTATAAACATGACCATAATAGGTTGACCGACTAGATGACCACGATAGTTTGGTTCTCTTTTTGTCCCGTTTCTCAGAAATTGAGGCACAGAGGGGTTAATTACATGCCCAAGATGCCCAGCTAGGGGAAAACTAAGTTCAGATTCATACCCAGGCCAGTGTGCCTCCAAAGCTGGTCTTAATAAAGTCCTTCAAACAGAGAGAGCCTGGATGCTTGTGCTTGATGGCCACAGGGTGGAAGGAGATTGTGCTCTGTCTCTCTGCCAAGTTTGAAGACAGAGAGACTCTGGGGGAGAGGGGCAGTGGGAGAAGGGGAGGGAAGGATTCTTCCCTGAGACTTTGGGGAAGGCAGAAACAAGTCCCATGAATTCAGCCTGGGTAGGAAATAGGTCCTCAGTCTACAACTCTGAAAATCCCCCGAGGGGAGGCCCAGCTCAGAGGTCCGGTGAGTCTAGCTCTGGCCGGCTGCCCACAATCCCCTAATCTCTGCTGCACCATTCTCCGTTTGTCTCCCCCAACATTTGGGTGGCCAGATTGAGCAAACAGAAATACAGGATGGCCGGTTAACTTTGCAATTCAAATAACAACATTTTTTTTTAGTACCAGTATAGCATATTTGGGACAAATACTAAAATATTATTTATTGCTTATCTGAAATTCATATTTAATTGGCTGTCTTGTATTTTATGTACTAATTCTATCTACCATCCTTGGCCCCTCCCATACCATCCCCTGGTCTGCTGCCCTGCTATTCCCAGTGGAAATTCCTGGCCCCACATAGACCAAATTGCTGTGTCACATTCCCTGCCTAGAGCTGCCCGGTGGTCACTACCCAGCTTAGTTTCTCCAGGAGCCCTCCTTGAAGCAAACAGTTGCAGCCCTGAGGACAGGACCGTGAGCATCCTGCCCCAAGTCACTCAGATTCTCCTGGGGGTATTAGGTTCAGGCTCCCTGGGGTGGGGGTGGGGGGTTCTGGATAGCAAAGTAAAGAAGCTAATGAGACAAGAAACCTTGCCTCATGGTTTGGAAAACTTCATCACTTCCCTGACTCTGGGCCAAAGCAATCATTTTAAGGTGCTTGGAGCAGGGAGTGGGGACTGAGAGGAGGGTGGTTTGCTGTGAGTTTCTCCTCCCAAACTTGACAGCTGCAGACAAGGGTAGGTTAATGAGCTGTGGAAGTAGAATTCACCCAGGAAATGATGTGGGGCCACCCCGTGCCTGTACCCAAAGGCTGTGGAGATTCAGGCTTGGAACGAGTGCAATCTGAAAACTCACTACCTATTTTGGGGCTCCCACTCCTCCCTTCAGACATAAACATGGAGATGGGAAAGGGCTTGGCCTTCAGGCAGGAACCCGTGGATTGAGGAAGACAGCAATGGGATGGAAAAAGGGAAGGGGAATTAGAAGAGCTGTGCTTTCCGTATTTGACTCCCCACATATGTACACATGCACACACTGCACTTACAGCACAGGAGCTGGGGAGCTGAGTTCTCACTTGTGTTCTGTGGCATGTGGTGAGCCAGTTGCTTCCCTTGTCTAGGCTTCAGTTTGCTCATCTGTAAATTTTAGGAAAAGGGCTAGAATCTCTTGGGCCCTGCCTGCAAAGGTCCAGGAATCTGGTGTCCCCACCTAAGTATGAACTCTCTGAGAGACTTGGCTTCAATCTCATGGATGACTTATCACCCAGAACCCAGCCAGCCTCAGGGAGGGTCCAGCAATGCTGGTTTCTGCTGCTGCTGCTCTCCCTAGACCTGGAGAGTGGCCAAAAACCAGAGGCATTTCCCAATGTGTGAGCTGGGGCCTTCCCAGGCTGCACTGGCAGAGGCTGCAGGGGAACCAGGATTCTAAATTCCCAAGCAGGCAAATTACCCAATGAGCACCCTGCACCCTAGAGCCTCTAGACCAATCCAGGAGACAGGGCAGAGGAGGACACATCTGCCAGGTGGCTCCCAGGGTCCCACCTCCAAGTTATTCTCATACTCAGTGCCACTGTGAATGCCTTCCACTTTAGCTTAATTAAGCCATCTGCCCACATTAAATGGTAAATTATCTCAATCACTCCCTGGATCCCAGAGGGGAGAAAGAGATGAAAGGAAAATGTCATCCCTTGAGTGGAGCTGAAGGACTATGCCCCACCAGTGATGACTTCTCCCTCAGTGAGGGACAGCCTCCAGTGTTTACAAATCTTTCTGTGTCCTTGAAACTCTAACTCCACCTGTCACCTCACTGCTTCTTTCTCTTTCTATAGGGAGGAGCGAGGCTCTTGCATGTCTGACCATAGGTAGGGAAAAAGAGAGTTCTTTTGTTCCTTTACCTTGGGGATGCTTGAATGTCTGTAATGTTGCTCTCTTCCAATAAGCCTGTTATGTTTGCACCCCTTTCAGCTCTTGGTTCTGCTGAGGAAGCCCTGTGCTCCCACTGAAGTGACCTGTGAACTTCACTCTGCTCTGCAGGCATGTGGCCAGAGGCAGGAGGATGGAGAGATCTCATTACAGGATCTGTGGGGGAAGTGGGAGGTGTCTCCCAGGGTAAAAGCACCTTCTTCGAAAGGTTTTTGTGGACCAGGGGATGGCCCTTGCTTGGCTTTGGGTTCCAGATGTTGGATTTATATGCATGCTCATAGTTTTTAGGGTTCAAGAATCATTGACTTACAATCACTAAATCCCTAAGAGACTGATGAATCTGAGTCCAATAAAAAACTGGGGGACGTGACTCAAAAGAGATTGACTCACAATCACTAAACTTCTAAGAGACTGAGTGTCTTGGTTCATTTTGTGTTTCTAGAGCAGAATACCCAAGGCTGAGTGATTTATAAAGAAAAGAGGTGGCCAGGCATGGTGGCTCAAGCCTGTAATCCCAGCACTTTGGGAGGCCGAAGCGGGTGGATCACAAGGTCAAGAGATCGAGACCATCCCGGTCAACATGGTGAAACCCCATCACTACTAAAAATACAAAAACTGGGCTGCTCTGAAAAGCCATCTTTGCATTGTTCCTCGTCCGACTCCTTGCTCGCCGCAGCCGCCTCCGCCGCGCGTCTCCTTCGCCGTCGCAGACTCCGGCAGCTTTATCGCCAGAGTCCTTGAAATCTCGCTTTCTTTTTAATCCCCCGCATCGGATCACCGGCGTGCCCCACCATGTCAGACACAGCGGTAGACACCAGCTCCGAAATCACCACCAAGGACTTGAAGGAGAAGAAGGAAGTTGTGGAAGAGGCGGAAAATGGAAGAGACGCCCCTGCTAATGGGAATGCGAATGAGGAAAATGGGGAGCAGGAGGCTGACAACGAGGTAGATGAAGAAGAGGAAGAAGGTGGGGAGGAAGAGGAGGAGGAAGAAGAAGGTGATGGTGAGGAGGAGGATGGAGATGAAGATGAAGAAGCTGAGTCTGCTACGGGCAAGCGGGCAGCTGAAGATGATGAGGATGATGATGTCGATACCAAGAAGCAGAAGACCGACGAGGATGATTAGACAGCAAAAAAGGAAAACTTAAACTAAAAAACAAAAAAAAAGGCCGCCGTGACCTATTCACCCTCCACTTCCCGTCTCAGAATCTAAACGTGGTCACCTTCGAGAAGAGGCCGGCCCGCCCGCCCAACGCGGGCAGTGCCACCCGCAGACGAACGACGCGCTCTCCACTACCCAACCCAAACCATGAGAATTTGCAACAGGGGAGGAAAAAAGAACCAAAACTTCCAAGGCCCTGCTTTTTTTCTTAAAAGTACTTTAAAAAGGAAATTTGTTTGTATTTTTTATTTACATTTTATATTTTTGTACATATTGTTAGGGTCAGCCATTTTTAATGATCTCGGATGACCAAACCAGCCTTCGGAGCGTTCTCTGTCCTACTTCCGACTTTACTTGTGGTGTGACCATGTTCATTATAATCTCAAAGGAGAAAAAAAACCTTGTAAAAAAAAGCGAAAACGACAACAGAAAAACAATCGTATTCCGATCATTCCAGTACCTTTGTTGTGTATGTACTTAGCTGTACTATAAGTAGTTGGTTTGTATGATATGGTTAAAAGGCCAAAGATTAAAAGGTTTCCTTTTTTTCCTTTTTTGTCTATGAAGTTGCTGTTTATTTTTTTTGGCCTGTTTGATGTATGTGTGAAACAATGTTGTCCAACAATAAACAGGAATTTTATTTTGCTGAGTTGTTCTAACAACAAAAAAAAAAAATACAAAAACTTAGCTGGGCACGGTGGCACATGCCTGTAATCCCAGCTACTCGGGAGGCTGAGGCAGGAGAATTGCCTGAACCCAGGAGGCGGAGGTTGCGGTGAGCAGAGATCGCGCCATTGCACTCCAGCCTGGGTAACAAAAGGGAAACTGCATCTCAAAAAAAAAAAAAAGAAAGAAAGAAAAGAGGATATTTAGCCCACGGTTCTGCAGGCTGGGAGGTTCAAGAAGCGTGGCGCTGGCATCAGCTTGGCTTCTGTTGTGGGCTTTTCTGCTGCATTAAGACATGGTGGAAGATCAAAGGGGAGGTGGACATGTGCGAAGAGGCAAAACTCAAGGAGCATCCTGGTTCTATTAAAGCCCCTCTCAAGGAAGCCTTCCTGTGAGAACTAATCTGCCTCACAGAGAGCAAGCACTGACTACCGCCAAACCATTTAGGAGAGATCTGTCCCCACCTCCCACTGCGCCCCGCTTCCTAACACCGTCATTTCAGGGATCAGTTTCACCACGCATTTTGATGGGGTCAAACTCAAAACCTAGCACTAAGGAGCCGAGCCCAAGGTAAACGTCAAAAAGTGACAATTCCTACCAAGTATCCCCTTTCTGGTATGAAGCTTACCCAGAAAACTAATAATCAGAAGACTACTTAGTGAGTACAGAACAAAGAGACATTAGGTCAGGGGACAGGAAATTGTGATTAATTATGTCTGATCCAGAACTAGTTGTCTCTATCAGTGGAACTGGAGACACACTGACTGGGTGTATTATTTGCCCTTTTCTGGACACCTAGCAGGCCACAGACCTTCAGTTACCCTAAGCTTCCTTCAGTCAGACTGGGGACTACTGACTGAGCCTGAGCTCCCTTTAGCTACATTTAGTCCTGATGACTTTTTTTGGACTTGGGTACTTCCCAGTCTCTTCATTATGCATTTCCAAAGCATCATTTAGAGTGGGTCTTTTCTATGAAGGCTTAATGCTTAACTGTTTCACTTTCTCGAAAATGACTTAAGTCCCAGGTTCTGTCACTCTTTCTGTAGCTCCCTAGCTACACAGAATTGTTTTAACGAATCATAAGTCATGCCCCTGGATCTCAGACAGACTTCACATGCTGTTTCAGGGCACACTGGGCTTCCGCTGAGGCTTCCCTCAGTGGAGCTGCCTGCTAGCTGTGTTACTTTGGGTACAACACTAAGCCTCCATGAGCCTTGGTTTTCTTAGGATAAAATGGGGATATTAATGATGATCTCACAGGGATACAAAGATCAAGAGAAATGGTCAAGTGTTGTATCTTGATCATGTATCAAAAAGGGCTGTGACCTCCTTACAGTGACTCACCAGTCAGGAGCCTCAAGGGATGCTTTCCCAGGCAGAAATAGTCTTGGCAATATGCTTAATTTGTTTATTCACAAAGCATTTATCAAGCACCTACTCTATGACAAGCATAGTACTTGGAGTGATAGAAGAAATTTTCTTAAATGCTGAAATAATTACTTTACCATGGGAGGTGAGGATAGTATATTGACAACTAATATTGGGAACTTATTGTGTGCCAGACAGAGAACTAATGGCAGGTATCATTTTATTAAATTCACACAACAGCCCAATGAGGTAGACACTTCAGCTAACCCCATTTTGCAGATTAGCACACAGTGCTAATCAAATTCTTTAAGGTAGACAGCTTGTACATGGTCTAATTAGAGCCCCGATATGAGTGGCTGCAAAGATCATGCTCTTAACCAAACTGCGGAGAAGGATAGATTACAAGGGCAAAATTAAGACTGGTACAGATTAGACCCTCTTGCACTGTGTGTGTGATTTTCTTGGAAGGTTATTAAATGTAATGTGTTATATTCAAACATGACTGTGGGTTTAAGGCTACAATGTTAGGGTGCGTAAAAGGAGGATCTCCTTCAATAGGGTGAATAGTGATGAAACAGCCCATAATGGGGACAAAGAGGATTCTCAGACTAGAAGCATAGGGAATTCCCCATGTGGGTGTGGCCTCCTGGAAGGTTAAGTGCAAAGGCAGCATCCATCACTTTGAGGTAAGCAGGAATCAGGAAGTGGGGAAAGGGCGGTGAGCCAGGGAGACCTGCCATCTCTCTTAATAAAATCGCAGACCTCCAAAACCAGCATGTAAGGGGAACTGGGCCTCACTGCGTCCAACCCAGGGATTCATACTCCCTCAGGGATGT
This sequence comes from Callithrix jacchus, assembly GCF_049354715.1. Classification (NCBI taxonomy): domain Eukaryota; kingdom Metazoa; phylum Chordata; class Mammalia; order Primates; family Cebidae; genus Callithrix; species Callithrix jacchus. Next base: position 148,142,224 of record NC_133508.1, read on the forward strand.
TCTAACAATGACTGCTGCCTCTCTCATGGGCCTCACGTCCAAAGGTCCAGCCAAAGACAGGACACCAGGTTGTCTTTAAAGCCTATTGCTGAGTGGCCAGTCTTGAAGTTGTGTTCTATGGTCATATTCTATTGTCTGCCTTTATTTTTCCTCTTATTCCTAAGCCTTTAGACAAGTCTCATGTAACTGGCCCAGCCTGATTTCTACCAGACAAAAGGAAAGGCCTTGTGTTCAGGCTCTAATTGAAGCATTAAAGAGATTGCAGGCTTCCTTCAGCTTTGCAGAAAAAATGTATTCCAGGTCAGAGTGTCATCTGCATCCTCATCAGGAGATACGCTGGGATGGCCTTGTCACCGCAAGACTGCCATGAAGCCTGTGAAGTTCATAGACTCACTCCAAGTCCCCAACTCACCCTCCCACCCTCAGGCCCCAGCAGTTGATGCCTCTGTTCTCAGATTCCTATAATGATTCCAGGTGGTGACCATTACCCAGTACCACACTTTCTAGACAGTGCCCATCTCAGGGGCCAGCATCCTGACCATCCCTAGAGTTTGTCAAGAATGCAGAGCTTTGAGCCTACTCCAGACCTCCTGAATCAGAATCTGCATGTTAACAGAGCCCAGATGATTCAGAAGCACATGAAAATTTGAGAAGCACACATCCAGGGCAGGGGTTCTTAACCTGCATCCATGAGCTCAACGGGGAAAAAATAGTGTTACATCTTTATTTCTACCAATCACTAACCAGACATTAGGATTTCCTTCTGTTTTGCATGTAGGTTGCAAGTCACAGAGGTAGTCACAATACTTGTCACTTTGTCACCAATAGAAATTGTGGATACTTTTGTAACACATTACAGTTGTTTTAGACATCTCAAAATACCATATATGTTCACCACTACCTCAAAATAACAATGGCTATTAGATCTGAAGTTATATTATACTATACAATAAAATTGTAACCAAACTTACTATATCACAAAATTTGGAAATATTTTTATAATGATTTCAAAGGACTTGACTTCCCTTATTATCTCATGTGTTTTACTTTCTGCATTAGAAAATTTATTCTGAGAAGGGCTCACCAAGTTGCTGAGGGATCTATTACATGAAAAAGGCAAAGAACCTCTGCTCTAAGAAACACAACAGGGCTGTATCTGGAGAATTTCAGAAACATAGTGGGGTTAGCATTACTCAATCTGGAAAGCCCCAGAAATCACATACCCCCACAGACAGGCAGCCTTCAGAGCAGATCTGATGGGCAGCTAGTGGTTTGCTTTGATGGCTTCTTTATTCTCTCTTCATTAAAAAGTGGGTTTGAGGCTGGGCTCAGTGGCTCACGCCTGTAATCCCAACACTTTGGGAGGCCAAAGCGGGCAGATCACCTGAGGTAAGGAGTTCCAGACCAACCCGACCAACATGGAGAAACCCCATCTCTACTAAAAATACAAAATAATCAGGTGTGGTGGTGCATGCCTGTAATCCCAGCCACTTGGGAGGCTGAGGCAGGAGAATTGCTTGAACCTGGGAGATGGAGGTTGCCATGAGTTGAGATCGCACCATTGCATTCCAGCCTGGGCAACGAGAGTGAGACTTGGTCTCAAAAAAAAAAAAAAAAAAAAGTGGATTTGATAAGCCCCATGCTAAGAAACAAAACCAAGATTCCAAGTAGGAGAGACTGCTGTTGTCAGCCCAGAAAGAAAATCAGGGACCCAACTGAAAGAATATCAAAGATTGTTACTTTTATCAGCCCCTCTCAACTTCCTCACAGTGATCCACAGAAAAACACTTAAAAGGAAAATCACCTGTGTGCCTGTCTTTAGGGGCAGAAAGGAAGAAGGCAGGGAGGACACCAGCTCCCTTTGCAGCCAGAGGGGTGATCCCTGTCAGGTGCGGTGGCTCATGCATGGAATCCTAGCACTCTGGGAGGCTGAGGTGGGTAGATCATCTGAGATCAACAGTGAAACCCATCTCTATTAAAAATACAAAAATTAGCCAGATGTGGTAGTGCAGCTGTAATATTAGCTACTTAGGAGGCTGAGGGAGGAGAATCACTTGAACTTGGGAGGTTGAGGTTACAGTGAGCAGAGATTGCACCACTGCATTGCACTCCAGCCTGGGTGACAGAGGGAGACTCCATCCTCCCCACCCCAAAAAAGAAGAGAAAATCCCTTTACAGTGTGTTGTTAGGCATATGTAAAACATAAATAAATAAAAATAAAAAGAAGAGCCATGGTTGGGGAGCAGCATCCCTAGGCCTGAGGGAATGGTGGGGGTGTCTGGGTGAGATGTGACCCTGAGGCCAACAGCAGGCCCGAGCTGGTCCCCAGAATTCTTTTGAGGAGAGGGAAGTGATCACCCCTAAAAAAAAGCTCTTCTGGCAAGGATGTAATGGAAGGGATAGCAAGATCAGCCTAGGTCAGTGCTTCTCCCTGGATCCTCAGCTGGGGGCAGGGTGGGCACAATGAGCCATTCTAGGAGTTGGGATGGAGCAACAGCCCTGTGCTCTTTGGGGGCCTTGAAAGCATGACCCTGTAGGGCTCCAGGCAAAGCTACTTTGGGCTAACAATAGGGCTCTCTAGGGTAAGACTAACCTCACACTGTCCTTTATGAATAATGATAATAACTTCACAAACTGTTTAATATTTCAGACTTTTCAAAACTGCCTTATGGCAGCCTGATGTGGTAGTGGAAAGAGACCAAAACTGAAATCTACTTCTGTCCATAAAAAAAAAAAAAATAGAGAAAGCCATAGCCAAATTTCTTTGGCCCTCTTGAGTGTCAGTTCTTTCCATCTGAATGGTGGGGGTAATAATAACTGAGGAACCAGCTCACTGATTTGTGTGCAAATCCAATGGCGCATGGGCACGAAAGATGAGGGCTTGGCAGGGAAGTGGAAGGTCCTGTTTTATCTGAGCACCGTCACCTCCCGTATGAGTTTCCTAGGGCTGCTGGAATAAAGTGCCACAGTCAGTGGCTTAAACAACAGAAATGTATTGGCTCGCTGTTCTGGAGGTTGCAAATCCAAGACCAAGGCGTTAGCAGGGTTTGGTCCTTCTGAGGGCTGTGCCTCTGCCTTCGCTTCTCGTGGTCAGCTGGCAACAGTCTTGGCAAGTAGAGGCATCACCCTGACCTCTGCCTTCATCTTCACAGAGTGTTCTTCTTGGTAGGATGTCTGTGTCCAATTTTTCCTTTTTATAAGGACACCAATCATACTGGAAGGGGCACCTACCCAACTCTAATAAGACCTTATCTTAATTAATTACATCACAACAATCCTATTTCTAAACAAGGCCACAGAATGAGGGAGGGGAGGGACTTCAAAATTTGAGTTTGGGGCCAACACAGCTCAGCTCATAACATTCCCATTAACCTATTGATGCTCCTTGGCCGTGGGTAGCCCAGAACACACAGGTCAGGTATAGAGGATGGAACAGGGTGGAGAAGTTCCAGCTGTTCCAGGCAGATTCTGCTCTCGGATGAATTGAGGTCTTCCACCACCTCTTTTATTAAACGCTTAAGCACTTATTAAACATCTACATTATGCCAGATATAGAGAATGTAAAATGAATAAATTATTGTCCTTAACTTCAAGGGAAAAGAGAGATAGACATGTAGACAAATAATTGCAAGGCAGCATGATTCACACAATAAGAGAGGTACATGGCACGAAAGGCGGAGTCCAGGACAGGAGTGTCAAGGACGGCACCTAGGAGGGTGGTAACATTGGAACTAAATCTAAGATAGCTAGGGGTTTTCCAGGCAGACAAAAGGAGAGGCGTTTCGACAAGACTGAAAGCATCACAGCATAGAAGTCTAAGAGCCTGGCTTGGGCGATGTTTGGCTGGGGTAGAGATGGGAGCAATGGGAGACAGAAGTCAGAGGTAAGTTAGGGCCAGGTTAACGAGGTTATCCACCAACCTAAAGAATGTAAACTTTAGAATGGAAATCCTATAGGACTACCATGGAAAACTCTATGTTGTATGTTCTGAAAGGGTAATGATCTCACTGGTTGTGGGAGATAAGGGCATAATGCTAACGTAACACCTGGCACATAGCAGACCCTCAATATATATGCAACAAACACATGAATGAATGAATGAATGAATGAATGAATGAATGAATGAATGAAGCAGCAGAGTGGTATGAGAGTCTTAAGAGTAGGTTGCATATGGAAGCAGATAAACACACTCAGGATAATTTGCCGTACCCCAGGCAGTGCTGTGAGGGCCTGAATAGCTTCCAAGAAGCACAGAAACGCTTATGGCCTTCAATGGCATGGGAAAGGGTGGAAAAGGTGAAAATAATGGTACATCTGTGGGGGTCTTAAGGTTGGAATTTTTTTTTTTTTTGAGACAGAGTCTCACTCTGTTGCCCAGGTTAGGGTGCAGTGACATGATCTTGGCTCACTGCAACCTCTGCCTCCTGGGATCAAGCAATCCTCACGCCTCGGCCTCCTGACTAGCTGGGACAACAGGTGCACACCACCATGCCTGGCTAATTTTTGTATTCTTTGTAGAGGTGGGGTTTTGCCATGTCACCTAGGCTAGTCTCAAACTCCTGGGCTCAAGGATCCTCCTGCCTTGGCCTCCCAAAGTGCTAGAATTATAGGTGTGAGCCACTGTGCCCAGCCTTAAGGTTTGAATTTGGGGGAGTTCCTGCCCTCAACCTTGGTCCTCTCTGAGGACCTGCTTCCCGAGGGAAATGTAAGAAGAGGCTGCAGGAAGCGCTCTTGCTGAGGAGCACTGAGACCGGCAAAGAGCAGGAGGAGCTAAGAGCAGAGCTCAGCTGTTCCAAGGCCAAAAGGCAGGCAGATGCTGTACTGTGGGCCTGAGCTAAGCTTGAGGACTTTGGAATGCAATAGAAGGAAAAACTGGGCTACGGTGGGTAAAATAGTGTCTCCCTGAAATTCATGTCTATGCAGAACCTTGAAATGTGACCTCATTTGGAAAAAGGGTCTTTGCAGATGGGAGGTAAGATCATACTGAATTAGGGTGGGCCCTAAATCCAGTGACAGGTGTCATTATAAGAGACGGGAAGGACACAGACACACAGAGAGGAAGGCCTCATGTGGAGAAGGAAGCAGAGACTGGAGCTGCGCTGAAGTTAGGAGCCACCAGCAGCAGGAACAGGGGAAGGAAGCATTCTCCCCCGATGCTGCCGCAGAGAGCACGGCCCAGCCAACACCTTCGTTTTGGACTTCTGGCCTCTGGAACTATGAGAGAATAAATTTCCCATTGTTTTAAGCCCCTGAACTTACGGTACTTTGTTATGGCAGCCCCGGAAAACTAATACAGAGCCAGAATACAAGGGGCTGGCGAAGGTTAGGTCAAATGGCCAACTATGGAGCGGGGACCCAGGCAGGAAAGGAAGGGACGTTAGGAGGGACTGGTAGACTCAGAGAGGTCTAGGGCTGAAGGTCTTGAGGACAAATGACAGGTTTGGGGGAAAGCTGAATGAACAGATTTATATCCTGAGAGTGGCATATTTAAAATTAAGATTTTAGAGGTGTCTGTTGGACAAGAAGCTGTTAAAAAAAAATAAAAAAGATTTCAGAGATGGAACAGTTCCAGGTGATTATAGGTGTAGTCAGATTAATCTCTTTTTTTAGTGGATACAAGCTACCTGACCAACAAATTTACCCAACCTGGCAAGACAATTGACCCTCCTTGGAATCTGCGCTTTAAATCCAAGGATTAAAGAAGAGCCCGTGTTCTTCTGAGAAATTACTATTAGTTCTCTTCATGTTGAGGCATTTCAGACACTGCCTGGGAGTTTCATGTTTTAGGAAGAAGGTCACAGAGGTGGGGGATAAGGCCTGTGGGTGTGTGTTTCCAGGCCTGGCCCAGGCTTTCAGTGAAAGGCACCGCCCAGAGGCTTTCAGAAAGGTGTGCTTGTCTGGAGACCCCTGGGACATTTGATGGCAGAGAAAATAAAACTCACCAAAATGTCAAGGCAAGCTGGGCCATTTGAGGAAATTCAGAAGGAAAAACCCCAAACAGAATCTTAAGGTAATTAAGTGACACCTCTAGCGCAAGCCAGAGAAATTCTCAGAGTTGCCCTGGAGCCAGGAATTACTCAATTAAGTAGCAAAAGCCCAAAGAGAAATGGAGAAACAGCCCCTCTTCCTCTTTTACCTGAAGCTCTGCTCCCCCTATTCCCTTCACCCCATATGCCCTCTGCTAGCAGCTTCTCCCTGCAGGCCCTACCCTGAGACCAGTCTGCCATCACACCCCAGCTGTCAGTGCGTTCCTCCTTGCCCGTGAGCACTGATTGGTCTTCTCTCCTCCTGCTCCTCTCTGGCCCCTCTCCAGGTTGTTTCCTATCACTTTCTTCCAGAAGCTTTCTAGCTGAGCTGCTGGGGGCAGGGGAGGGTCTCATTTCTACCTTCTCAAGATATGTTCTCCTATTATGTGTATATTTATTTCTGTTTTAGCTATCTCCTACTGAGAGTGTGGTCTCCTACTATTTAAACAGATAAGAGTGTTTGTTTTGAAGGACAGAGGACAGGCAATAAGGAAGCTACATTTTTTTCCTTACACAGTGTCTGAGCCAAGAGTACTCTGGCCCCAGTATCCACGTGACCGGAGCATCCTCGTGCCCGCCTCTTCAGCCCCTGCACTGTTCCCCACTGACCCTTGCATTTGCCAGCCCAAGACTGTCAGGGGCATAACCCTCTGACCATATCCTCACACTCTCTACCTTTAGCTCATTCTCCTCTCCCTGTGGCATCCTGGGCACCACGTCTTCCTCTCCCTCTCCCCAGCCCTTTCTCCAATTCCCCAAGTGGGAGGGATGGATTGGGAACAGAAGGCAGTTTAGCTTTTACAAGCAAAAAGCTAGTGCAAGGATCTGCTAAGAGCTATTCCAAGGACCATGTTTTCCAGAACAGATTTTGTATTTAATCAATGAAGGTGTTTCTCTCCCAGAAGACAGCTAATCTCCAGGAGCCTCACATTCATCTTCTTTTGGTATTTACTCAGATGGGAAAAGTAGCTCCTCTTACCCTTATTGCCTGAAGATCATACTTCCTTTCCCCAGCTTCTCCCCATTCAAGGAATTGTACCATCCGACCAGCTCTCTCCTGCGGGAAAAGCCAGAGGCGGGTGAGAGGATGGTGACCCGGGGAGGCAAAGTGACAGAGTACGTCAAAGAGCAGTGACAGTCTCAAGGCTGTAAGCTGCCTGGGATGGCATGGGGGATGGTGATTATATTGAGTCACCACTAATGAAATATGTATTGAGCTGTGAAGGAAACACTCCAGGGTAAAGCAGAGAAGCAGTAACTGATTTAAGATGCAGGAGTTCAGGTTCTCACACCATTGCCTCACTGTGCAGGGAGAGCAAGTTCTTTACCTTCTCTGGGTGTCAGCGCATAGGCCTGGGGTGTCAGGGCTGTAGGGGAGCAGACAGAACCTTTATTGGAACCTCACGTATTAAAGATGGGGCATTGGACTTAGAGAGGTTGAGCTGCTCCAAACTGTAATTCCAGATGGACAGAGGAAGGGACAGCATCAAGAGCCAGCCTCCAGTCCCCAGCCACTGTCCTGTCTATCTGCCAATTTGTTTGGGAAAGACCTGAACTTGTTTGATCAGGAAAGAAGCCACTGGCCTTCCTTACAAGCAGCTCTAAAAATAACAGCCTCATATGAACATTAGGAGGCTTGGTCAGGTCCTGGCAGGAAACAGAAGGATCCTCAGCTGGGATTGTGAAGGTAATTGCATGAGGGAACCGTTTGCAGAGGTACAGCAAGGTCAAGGGAATCAACAAGAAATGCTGAGACAGATAGAGACCAGCAACAACAGGAAGCTCTTCCTACCCTCGGCCTGAGGAGGTGCGCAGAAGAATGGCGTCCTCAGGACCCAGAAACTATTGGAGCCACGCAAGGGGGCTGCCCAGAGGAGCTGTAGTTGTAGAATTAAAGAAGGGCAGGGAAGGAGGGAGCAGAATAAACACCCTGACCTCTCTCATGCCTTTGATTTCCTGCCAAATCTTCCTGTTAATCTAACCCAAATCGGAAGACAGAAGACAGGAGAGCCCTGTGATACCATCCATAGAGATTTTCTCCTGGAGCATGGAGCAGGCAGAAAATGGATCTTGGGCTGGGAGCAAAGCAAAATTGCAAAACCAGCAGATGGGGTGTTGCAGATGGTGCACCCCAGCAGAAACCACAAGTCCTTGGGAACCAGCAGTCAGTATGAATCCTGAGTTCCTGCTTACTAGCTGCGTGATCTTGGGCAAGTCGCTTCACTCTCTGAGCCTGGTTTTCTTCTTGGGGCTAATTATACCATGTTGATGGAGCAGTTGTGAGGATTAAATAAGACACCTTTTGGGGAAGCGCCGACCACATACAAGGATCTTACAAAGATTGTTCTTCCTTCTCTTCAGAGCCCCCCTTCCAAGCTCTGCTGAACTGGAGGCACTGGAGTAGAGTTGAACAGAAGAAATACACAAACTTTGGGTTTAGATCCTGGCTCCACAGCTACCAGCTGCATGACATTCCTCAAATCACTTAACTGGATGACTGGGGGCAGGTTACGTATCCTCTCTACCTTTATTTTCTTAACGGTAAAAAGGGAGTATCCAATTCATAAGGTTGTTGTAAGGATTAGAAATTATGTAAAGCATCTACAAAGATATTGGACGCATGGTAGGCAGGCCCTGGAATTAGACTAATTTCAAATCCTACTTCCCTCCTTATGAACCATGAAATTTTGCACAAGTTTTTGGATCTCTCTGAGACTCAGTTTCTTCATTTATAAAACAGGAATAATAAAATCACCTCTTTTTAGGGGTTGTAATAATGAAGTGAAGTCATGGGCACACACATGCCAGGCACAGAGTTGGCCGTCAAAAATCTGTTGTTGTTACTGGTCATGACTACTATCAGTCTTCCGATGTTTCTCATGTGTCTTTCCCCAATCAAGCATCCATCCCTTCTACTCAGATCCCCAGAGTCTTTGCTGGAGAAAGGCAAGTTGGGAATGCGACTAGAGGAGACAGCTAATTCAGAGGGGATGGGTTCATGATGTGATGATGGCTCAGCTTGCTTGGCAAATGCCTTTGGCAAATGCACAGGCATCCAGACATGAGGTGCAGTTGAACACCCAGCCTGTAACTCCTTTGCCTTCCTCTATCAGGTCACCCAGATGAGAGGATGGCCTGTCCTCCAGCCTTCTCACCCTCACCCTGGGCCGCCTGATGCCATGTTGAGACTGACTGGCTTTCAGTTGGATGAAAACAGAGGGAAAGGGGGAGTGTATGTCTAGACCTGACACTCTACATCCCAATCATAATTTGCTGAACCCTTACTATGTCCTAGTCATTGTGGAGACTTAACATAATTAGCTCACATCAATTTCAACAATATCGTGAAATTAATCAAATTGAAATAGTAACATTAGCAATATTGGAAGCTAAAGCCCAGAGAGGTTAGGGAACTTGGCCAGCATCACACAGACAGTAATTGGCAGGGTCCACATTTAAAATCAGGTCTGATTGTCCCCTAAGCTCAAGCTTGGGCAGCTGTGCCAGGTGGCCTCCCGGAAGGATGGCTCATATGTTGAACATCAGTGCAAGGGTTTAGGGAGATAATGGAAGACAGGAGTGAAGAATGAGCTTGGAACAGATGTGAAAACAGCATTGTCTGCCATGGCTGGTCGCTTCCCTAGGAGGCTTGAAGACTGAGGATTTCTGAGGCTCCTTCCCCTCTGATACTCTGTGAGCCAGACCCTAACTGCCAGGCACCTGGAGAAGAGAGACAAAAATCCTGCTTCCCAAGGCCCCAGAAGCTGGCCTCCTTCCCTCCTCCCCATGCTAGTTCCTTAGGGTTCAATCACCTTTTCCTACCCTGAGCTACAGAATGCCTCTTAGCGAATGGTTTAGTGTGCCCCAGAGGGTAACTAGAAAAAGATGGTATACTTTCAGATGGGGGCCAAGGAGGAAGGGGCTTTTCCTTACATCATAATGCCCAGGTGCTTTTGAGCCCTTAATCTGCCAGCCTCTCAGGCAAGATCTGTGGCCTTGAGTGTAAATAGACTGGCCAAAGTTTGTGGAGAGCGGCAGCTGGACCGCTACAGCCTCTGCTGGCCTCTTCAGAGCATACATACTCTTCTTGGGACTTCTCCAGCCAGGAAATGTGGGGGTCCAGCGCAATGAAGGAGCCAAGCCATGGGGTGGCATGGGTGCGGGAACACACAGCCCTGGGTGCCCCTCAACACTGGACCCCCCCAGGATGTTCATTGGTTTCTTCACAGATTCCGCAAACAGTTTTTGAGAACTTACTTGAGTATGAGCCCTGTGTAGGCTGAATCAGATAGAATCATGCCCTCGAGTTGCTTAGATCTAGTAGGAGAGATAAAACCTGCAACACAAAAATATCAAAGTGTAGAACGTTATCCAAACCTCTCCTTGGCATTTCTAAGTGTTTGAAGGGTTTAGAAAGACAGCAGTAGGGGGAAGGGAGATGCTTCCTTAGCACTTACTATATACCAGTCGCTGTTCCAAATGCTTTGCATACATTAACTCTCATAATACTCACAGGCACCTCATTCTACAGATGAAGAAGCAGGCATGGAGAGGCTAAGTGACTTTCCTCAGGGCCTAGAGCTGGTAAGTGGATTTGACCCAGGCTGTATGGCTCAGAGTCTGTGCTCTTACCCTATCTGTGCCGATCTCCTGCCCTGCCCTCAGGTCTTATCACCTGATTGTTAAAACACAATGATGAAAAACAAGCACTAATATCTCCACCTGTATTATGCTCAGTCGTTAAAAATCAGTATATCTGCAGCATGTTAATGTATGTCATTGTTAGATTATAAGCTACAAAGAATCTCACTCACATATACTTACTGAGTGTCTGCCAAGAGTCAGAGGCTGTTGTAGCTGCTTAGCATATTCTAGGTCAATTCACTTCTTGCAACAGCCTTGGGAAATAGGTGGCAATCTCCCCCTGGATTCCAGAGGAAGAAAATGAGAGGCAGGCAGCAAAGATATTTGCTACACCAGTAACTCCCAGCAGTAAGCTTTGGACACAGTTCTTTTAACACAAGTTACTGCTTCTAATTTTAAAGATGAATATTAATATGATTAATCTTCATTATATAGAACCACATACAGTGTGGCCTATACCTAGTATCTTTTTCATTTGATTTTGTATGTGAAGTAAGCTTTATTTTTAAATTTTTTTTAGTACTAGCGTCTTTTCTTTTTTTTTTTTTTTTTGCACTAGTGTCTTAACTTCTAATACTAAAAAGTATGGAATGTGGGCTTTGAGATTGGCTGTGTTCAGCTTTTCTTGTTATCAGTATAAGGATGTAAACTTGGGTAAATCTCCTCAAATCTTGGTCTCTATAAAATGGGAATTGTAATAACCAACCCCACAAGGTTATTGGAGGATTACATTAAATTTCATACAGCGAGAGCCAAGAATTGTGTATGATACCCTATAGGCTCCCAGTGAACAGTAGCTATTCTTTATCGACAGATACATAGCATGGGTCCAATAAATATGTCATGGGGTGATGGGTCTTACATAGTCCTCTAATACATATCTTCATTTCATCCCATCAGTAGCACTGGGAGACAGATATTCTCATTTCAAAGCTAGATATCCCACATCTAGTAGGTGATAGAGCAGAACCTCAAATGCATATCTCCTGACTCACCATTCCAGTGATTTCTCCGCCTTCCCTCATCTGTTCAATAGGGACAATGGCAATTCTAGTCTTACCATCCATTGGGAGCCTGGGAGATTTGCACAATGGGACAGTTGCCCAGAAGGATCACAAAACATTAGTGGTGACCATATGGTGCTGCCTCTCTGATGGTGAAAACAGGTGAGTGCCTCCAAGGCACATGTACCAAAGTGCTTTCCTAATGTTAAAAAATTTTTTAAAAGGCCGGGCACGGTGGCTCATGCCTGTAATCCGAACACTTTAGGAGGCTGAGGCGGGCGGCTCACGAGGTCAAGAGATCGAGACCATCCTCGCCAACATGTTGAAACCCCGTCTCTACTAAAAATACAAAAAATTAGCTGGGCGTGGTGGCACACGCCTGTAGTCCCAGCTACTCAGGAGGCTGAGGCAGGAGAATTGCTTGAACCTGGGAGGTGGAGGTTGCAGTGAGCCAAGATCGTGCCATTGCACTCCAGCCTGGCGCTTGGCAACAGAGCGAGACTCTGTCTCAAAAAAAAAAAAAAGTTTCTTAGCAAAATTTGTTGGTCGTGGCCACTAGCTGTTGTCAGTCCTATCTCAGAAAGCTGCTATTTGGTGTATAAGTCCTGACTTAGAAAATTCCTAGGTCTGCAGCTTAGATTCAGTATCTGGAAGCTGGCTGTTGCAGCCAGGTGTAGCTGGTTTGAATGAAGGTTTATTGGTTAAGATAGTGATGATGGCACACTACCTCCCAGGGTTGAGAGAAGATAGAAATCTGAGAGAGAAGAGACTCCTAGTCCCCGCACACTATGGGAACCCCATTTGGCATCAGCTGTGTGAGCCAGGTGACTCAGTGTATCTGTGTGAGGTTGGATTTACTCGTTGATCTTGCCCTAGTCTTCCTCTAACCAGTTGTCTTCCATCCTACACTTGGTCTTAGCCAAAAGGCCGAGGAGCTATGCCTTGTAACCTTTATGAGATAAGTAGATGCTCTCCACCATCCTGGGCACTGAATTAGGATCCTGTGTCCGCTGGTCCTGTGTTGATCCTGAGTTCTCACACAGTTCTTCTTGGAATACCACAATGTTCATTAACATATCAGGGCTCTAAAACTAAAAGGTGCTTTAGTTAATCATGGGTCTCTTTATCCTACAACACCTATTAATATCCTACAAATCAAAAAACACACTTTGGGAAACACTGTCCTAACAAAAGCAGACCCAGGTTCCATTGCCTAGCGAAAGGGAACCCAAATTTCACACATCCCTTAATGAGCCTCCACTTCTGAGTAATCAATAAGTGTGCGGGGGCCTGAGGGAGAGCATGGCGAATGTGGGAGGCTACAAAGCTATACTGAGCCCCCAAGCCCTCTCTCAAGGAATCCACGACATGATTGAGAGAGATAAAACATGTCTTATGTATCTGGGTGTTAAGATCTCTTATTATTACATTAATCCTTTTACCCTTACATCCTTGTAGCACATAATGAGATTTAGATTCAACGAGACAACAAATTGATAACAATATCCAGGACTTGAACTCAGAGCCAGAACAAATAAACACAATAGAGGTCTCCATTTTAAACATATAAAATATGCATTAACCACTTTAAACACTCAAAATATTGATCGGCCATTATTGAAACCCATTCTAGGAATGAAGTAATATTCCTTTTTCCCTCTTTTTCTTTTTTTCCCTCTAAAAAAAAAAAAAAAGTTGACACTGACATTGTCTAAACTCCACTATGAGGTAAAGCAAAAGGATCAAGTCTCCTACACTGAGTTGAGGTAGTAGAAAAAAAAAAAAAAAAAGAAATTCCTGTGAGTATTTAAGACAACAGCAAACTTTAGAGAGATTTGAAATCTGCACACAAGCCACACTGGGCGATACCACAAACCCCTAAAAACAAACATGTCCACGGCCGGGCGCGGCGGCTCAAGCCTGTAATCCCAGCACTTTGGGAGGCTGAGGCGTGTGGATCACGAGGTTAAGAGATCGAGACCATCCAGGTCAACATGGTGAAACCCCGTCTCTACTAAAGATACAAAAAATTAGCTGGGCATGGTGGCGCGTGCCTGTAATCCCAGCTACTCGGGAGGCCGAGGCAGGAGAATTGCCTGAACCCGGGAGGTGGAGGTTGCAGTGAGCCGAGATCGCGCCATTGCACTTCAGCCTGGGTAACAAGAGCGAAACTCCGTCTCTCAAAAAAAAAAAAAAAAAAAACATGTCCACACAATCAAGGCTGAAGGAGGCCAAGTGTAGTTTAGTGCCAAGGATGGTGTAGGGAGGGCACCAGCATTGCCCTAGGAGATGCAGCCAGGGAGGAGGCCAGGGGAGAGACAAGGAGTTGGGAGGCAAATTGGTGATGGTCCTGGCACCATGGTGTTCCTTCGAAGGAGAAGGGAGAAGATGGCCTAACTTGGAACCAAAGAAAGAAATCCCAAGTGAGGCTGAGAACCCAGCCAGGTACGCCATCAGGTGTGGAGGAGGAGGCTTGGCCGGCCTCTGGCTGAGCGAGCAGCAGAGTGGTGGAGGAGCAGCCACCACCAAAGCCCTGCACAGCCGGAGCGTCCATGAATAAGATGTCTTGGCTGCTCCTGGGGATGGAGGAGGCTGTGGAAAGTGTGTCCCAACAGAGCAGTCCAGAGATGGGAGAGAACATGCTGGCCTGACTCTAGATTCATAAAGGGCAGAGGGGGTAGGAAGAAGGGGCATATACCATTTGTCCATGAGACTATACTTTGCATGGCTCTGTAGTCCGGAAAACAACAAAGAATAAAACAGCAATGACAACGGAACCGAAGTCTGAGCTCAACTTCATCCAATAACTATGTATAGAGAACCTACTTTGTGAAAGAGACTGCACCGGCCCCACCTAGGTCTCTGCCCTTCTGCGAGTAGAGGGCTGGGGGTAGAGGCCATACATGGGAAACAACAGCTTTCAAACCAATGTGTAAAAAGTGCTGGGTAAACTCTACCAGATAGGTCCTGCATTGATTCTCTCATCTGGCTTTGGGCAAGAGAAAGCTTCCCAGGCTAGTGATTGGGGTGGACTTCATTCCATCTAGCCAAACTGATATGAATGAGAGTCCAACATGTGCTGGTTGCTAGGAGTGGGTTCAGGGACACGTAAGGAAATTAAAATTGTAAAACCTCACTTAGATGCTGTGACAAAACCAAAAAGATCCAAGAAGTGTTTGACAGGCCCTTTTTGCCTGGTGTTAGGGAGACAAGGGCCCTGCCACATAGGTGGTATGCCTGAGCAGATCGGAAAGGTAATGTGGAGTAAGGGTGCTGCTTGAGCAGAAGAGAAAGGGGCAGACTTAGAGGTAGCTCACAGAGAACTGTGAGTAATCTTGGCTACACCCAGAGGACTAGGCCTTCCATAGGACCATCACAGCTCAGTGTGGAGTAGAGGGAAAAAGATGAGTATCCCAGCCTGGTTAGATTGGGCTGGAGAAGAGAAACAGGTGTGACAGGTCTTCCAAGGCATGCTAAGGAATCTGGCCTCTACTGGGGAGCCATCGAACACCCACCGGTGGATGTTGCATGCGGCAGAATACCATTAGCTTTGCCCTTTAGAAAGAGCTTTCTGGTCTGGGTACAGTTGCTTGTCCTTGTAACCCAAGCAGTTTGAAAGACTAAGGCAGGAGGATTGCTAGATCCCAGGAGTTCTAGACCAGCCTGGGCAATATAGTGAGACCCCATCTCTACAAAAAAAACACAAAAATTAGCTGGGTGCTGTGGCACACACCTGTAGTCCCAGCTACTCTGGAGGCTCAGGTGAGAGGATCTCTTGAGCCTGAGAGGTTGAGGCTACAGCAGTGTGCCATGATCGTTCGACTGCACTCCAGCCTGGATGCAGAGTGAGACCCCGTCAAAAAAGGAAAAGGAAAAGAAAGAAAGAAAAAGGAAAGTGCTAAAGCACTTTCTGGTGCCTCAGAGAGCTGGTGAGGCCAGAGACAGAGGACCACGGGTGGCTTCAGTTCTGGCATATGGAGAGAGTGGGTCAGCCTTCAAGGCTGAGAGAAAACCCTGGGTTTGAGGAAATGCTGACTCTGGGGATAGGAGTAGGAAGCAGGCCAGACTCTACTTGGCCCCTGCTCCATCTCTTTTCTATCAACTCCCTCTCGCCACTTTCAAATGCTGTTTTGGGACTAGCCAACCTTGTATCCTGTAAGGAGGATAAAAACCAGCTGTCCCCAAAGGGGAGGGAGGGTAGCAAAGGAGAGAAAGAACTGTGAGTCAACAGAGGAGGGGAAGGATTCAGCATAGGTCCTGCCCCTCCAGCTTGATGCCTAGGCCAAGAGGTGCGCATGGGGGAGTCTCAAAGGATAAAGCAAGCTCCAGATGTGGCTTTGAAGCACTGGCAAGGAAGCCTCAGGCCTGAAGGTCTCTCAGGGACCAGAAATGGACAGTTATGTCTGCTGATGATGTTCTCCTTCAATATTTTGAAGTGACAAGAGGATGAAAGATGATAACAATAGGCTTTAAAGCAGAGCTGGTTCAGCTGATGTGGGAACCAGAAGAGAGGACTTGTTAGATTCTAAATGAAGCAGGGGCTCCAGAACAGTGGACATTAAAGCATTTACAGTGTAAGTAGTCTGGGTACAGAGCAAGTTAGTGGCATTAGACATTCTGGGCATGTAGTAGGTGAGTGGCAGATGCAATGGTGTTTTCCATCCTTGTGTTATGACGCTTTTCCCTAAGCATCTTGCAAAATGCTACCACATCAGCCAGGCCTCAGTGCCTCAGGTCCTCCTAATGATGGAGGGGTGGTGACCAAAGCCCTATACCTGGAAACCAAGGGCAGAGAACACAAGGCTCAAGCTCCTTTTGAAGCTGCAGAACTAGGACCATGAAGATTCAGTAATGCTTTCTGGCTGCCTAGCACTCTGCCCAGTCTCTCTTCCCTACGCTGTGCGGCTCAGCCTCAGAGACCCACAGGGATAAATGAGAACCTCAGAGTCCAAAATCTGCCCAAGCCCAAGGGTAGAACTAGACTGCCATCCACCAGGGTTCATCCACAGGGCAAAGCTGGGATGGAGCTGCGGGCCCAGGAGTAGTAACAAGCAGAGAATGAGGAGATTCAGCTGAAATGACTGTCAGCCACTCTGCTTCTCCTGGGCTGAAACTCTGCCTGTGCTGTCTAATACAGTAGCCAGTAGCCACATGTGTCTGACTGGATTTAAATTAGTTAAAATTGAATGCAATTACAAGTTCAATTCCTAAGTCACACTAGCCACACTTCAAGTGTTCAGTCGCCACATGTGGCTAGGGGACAATGCAGGTGGAGAACATTTCCCTCACTGCAGAAGTTTCTGTTGGATAGGTCTTTGGCACTCCAAAGTAACATCAACACTAAAATCAAGCCTCGCCTCTTACACCATGTACAGAATAGGCTTTCTGCCTCCATTGCCCTTTTCTCATGCATAGCCCTTCCTCCTTTCTTTCTCTGGGCCCCTCCTTCTCAGATGCCCAGAGCTCCCTGCTCCATTTTGACCAGACCTTTGCAGGCAGTGATATTCCCCTTGCCTGCTGACCTCTCAGCTCCTCTTCCTAGACCTTGGCTTCCTAGCCCCCTTCCACAAAAGTGGAGCACAGGAGAATTGCATAGGGCGCATTGCAGTGTATGTTCTGGGCCCTTGACTTTTTTCCTCCCCTGTGACTTGAGCTGGACCTAAGGTTGCCTGAACTCACCTCATCTGAGCCCAGAGCTGGCCCTAGGTTACCAGGCCTCTCTTCAGAGGGGTCCTCTAGGCCTTGAGAGCACCCTTCGCGTTGGCCAAGAGCTTCCCAGTTCTTAGAGCCTCCAAGTCAAATACTCCTAGCACATCTTCTGTGTAGAACATGATGCCCCTAAGGGGAAGAGATGGGTGCCTACTGATGCTACTCCGTGGCGGAATGTTGTCTAAGCTCCCTGTGTCTTTTCCATCCATTCCATTCTCAGGTGCTTCTTTCCAATCCTCCATCCCCAAATGTCCTCTGTGCTTTTAGGCATGTGACAGACATTGCTGATTGATCACCAAATCCATCTCACCTTCTTCTCTGGCATATGGCTACGCTTTATTTCCCAGGCTACCTTGCAGGTTAGCTGTGTTCTTGGGAGTGAGTTTCGGTCAGTGTAATGTGAGGCGATGTGTGCCACTTTCAGACCTGACTGTAAAAATATCCCAGGTGTGGTCTCAGTATTCTTTCTGCACCTGCTGGACAGCAAATCCCAGGGCAGCCTTGGTTGGAGATGGCAAAACCATGGCCACTGAAGTCCCTGAGTAACAGCGTAGAGCACAAGCCTGTGCTACCAAACTGGACCTGCCCTGGAGTGAAAGCGGCCGGGAGACCAGGCTTACTTACACCCGTACATATATGTGCGCAGGCTGTCATCACATCTGGCAAGTGGTGCTCCTCTGGGCTCCTGGCTCTGGTGCCATTTCTAGGTAACAGGCAGGGCATGTCTGCCTCAAGGCTCTGTGGATGAAGGGTCTTCTGCCTCCCCAGACACTTTCCTGTCCATGTCGCCTTTCAAGTTAGTCCACAAATTGCTTTGGACAATCTTGCTCGGATCCTGAGGTCAGAAAGAACATTTCTTCCCCTGCAGGCTGGGTAATGACTTGGCTCTTGCCACTTGGCAAGGCTCTTCCTTTCACTGTGGAGAAAGGGGCTGAGTGATGGTCAGATGAAGGACCAAGGACTCCAGCTGAGACCAGACCTGTTGCTAAGCGATCAAAGGGGGGCCCTAACCTTGGCCTTCCCTGCATACCTCTTGCAGATAGGAGCCCCTGTGTCAGCAAATTTTTATTAGTTTCAGAGACTAGATTCGATGCACAGAAAGACCCTGCTTGATTTACCAAAAAGGCCCAGGACAGGAGGCCTTCCTCAGGCTGTTTCTGGCAACTTGCCGCTGCCCGCCGCAGGGATGAGAAGGGCGGTAGTCTCCCCAAACGGTGTCCATGGATCTGGGATCCTTCCACTTCCACTACTCGGTGATGTCTGCCGGGCAGGGTCTTCGGTGAGGTGCATACTCCAGCTAGTCTCAACTGCGTTACAAGTAGTTTCTGAAACTGCCTTACTCAAGTGCTCATCAAGCCGCAAGTGAACAGCTACCTCCTGCCTTGAGCCCAATGCCTGGATTATTCATCATTTTTGGCTTTCTGATCCTCTTTGTGGATCCAGACAGCTACTGCTCCTTCCACAGCCACCTTAGTTTGCCATGTCATCCTCCCAGTCACCCCCTCCCCACTCCTGGCCCCTTTCTCTTTTTGGTTGGGCGCCTCTCCCTGTTCTCCAGGCCCCTCCTTTCACCCTGGAATGAGTCTCTGGGGCATGGTTCCAGGCTTCTCTTGCTTCTAATCAATTCCTTTCCCCCTTATCCCAGCAGCCTCACATTCATCCTGTTGGCTCCAATCCATTTTACTGAGCTTTCCTTAAAATATCTCCTTCCTTTTTATCTATCTCTGTTCCATCCCCGGGGAAGTGTGGTCTTTAGTAGGTCCTTGTTCCTCGTGTCTCCTGGGGCTCTCTTTCCTTCCTCATGATGGCTATCCACCTTGTCCTGGCTCCACCCTGCAGCTATGAGAATACATACCACTGATGGAGTGTGGAATATGTGCCAGGCACCATGTCAACGCTTTGCCTGCAGTTTTTCATTTCATTCCCTCACAATAACCCCTTGACAGCAAATACGATCACCCCCTTTTAGAGTGAAAAAACTGAGGGAGAACCACAGAAGTTGAGTAATTTGCCCAAAGCAAATTACAGTCTGTGGGAGGAGGAATTCCAACCCAGCTCTCTCATGCTCCCTGCTCACCCTGCCTCATACACACCTCAAGTCAGCAGATATTTATGAAAAGCCTACTGCATACAAAGCACTGTGGGTAATAGTTATATGGGAAGGAAACAAAGAGAAAGAAAACAAAGAGCATCACCTAGTATAGGAGACATGCATACATATGTGTAACACTACATGGAAAACCTAAGGGTTAAACATAAGCACAGTTTCTGAGCACTTAGGAGAGAGAGTGGCCTACCATAAGAGATGGGAAACTCCCTACAGGAGACTATTGCTTCCTTGAATCAAAAACCTAAAGATGGAACAAGAGGACATTTCAGGAATAATGCTGCAGTCACCACAGGAAAGCAGGGATTGTTGCAGAGCATCTGAGATGAGCTCTGCATCGGATTCCTGATCACCTTGATGTTGGACAAGGAATCCAACATCTTGAGGCCTCAGGTTTCTAATCTGCAATTGGAGGAGGCATAGTACCTGCATTGGAGGAGTGTCGGGAGAATTAACTGAGATAGCACATTTTGAGTAAAGAACTGAGCATCGTAAATGGTATGTTTTATGTGCTCAGTGATTATCAGTCCTGTAACCTGTCTTCTTGCCTCAAAGTTTACAGTGAAAAATAGCATTTATTGGATATCTTCTTAGAGTGAAGTGGCTTCTCATGGGTTAATCCATTCAATTCTCAGAATGAAGCTGTAAGTTTTGTTTGGTGTAGTTGGTTGTCATCATTTTAACAAATGAGGGAGCCCAGGCCCAGAGGGCTCAGCAATTTGCTCAAGGTCATCTGGTTAAGAGAGCCTTCATCAGGACTCCAGTGGCTCTGCCTGGCTCTGCAAGGCCATGTATTTTCCCTCTGCGTGAGTCACCAAAAAGTCCTGGAGTGGAGTGACCAAGTGGAAGTGGAGGCATCAAGATCCAGGGGGACCTCCAAGTACATCAGGCCCCAAGATGTGGGCCTGCGGAAGGAGAGAGCCTAGTGGACTACTTTAAGGCAATGCTGGGCATTCGCCCAGGGACCCTGTGAATACTGAGCTGTTTTTCTGCTCACAGTGGGGACAGGCAACCAGAACATCTGGTTTTCCCTGAAAATGTCTACAATTCCACAAAAAATCTGCCCAATCTGCATGTGGTAAAGATAGGAGGATGTTGTCTATCCTTGCTACAGGGTAATAGGAGGACACTGGGAGTTGGCATCTTGCTGTAATAGACACAGGATTCAAAGATAGATAGATATGGACTCAAATCTCAGCCCCAAGCCTTGGAAGCTGGGTGACCCTGCATGAAGCACTTCTGACTGGCCCTTGCTTTTCTGTCTCTAAACACAGATGATCATAATCATACCAGTCTCCACTGACCAAACAGTGGTCATTAGATCCAATGAATCAACACATGGGAGTACACTTTACAGACTCAGTTATAACCGGGCATTAGTTGTCAAATGAATGAGTCAGATATTTGGGAGAGTTCACTGCCTGAGGAAGGAAATCCACCCAATCCCCTGCCTGAGAGCCGAGAGCAGCCAGCTCCAAGACACCTCCAGGGGGCGCTTGAAGCCCTCTGGCACTGAGTTTTTTCTTCTCCAACTCCCTAACCCCACATGTTTATGGTCCACACCACATCCAGTTCTCACGGTTCAGAAAGTCCTCCAAGCCAGGCCATCTGACCCCTTTAATGACACCCCCACAGCTGTTACCCACGCACAGAGCAGACGCGGAATCACTGCTTATTGACTGAATCAGCAATGGGGTATCTGCTCCTGCCCTGCTTGCTTTCCTTCGCAGAGCCTCCTCCTATCAATATATTCCCCCTCACGTGGAATCCATCCCTCACGCAGGCCTTTCAGCAGGAAACTTCCCCTGGGCCGCTGGCCAGTGTTTCCTTTCAGAGCTTCATCATTTCCAAGGTGGCTGAGGTTGTAGATTTCAAAGCAAGGCCAGAGAATGTCAGCTTCAGGCTGGTTTTCACTGCTTCTGCCAACCCTGCTGTTTACCCTCACATGTCCCTGAAAAGCTTTGGCCGGAACCAGATGCCAATAGGCTAAGGTCCCTGTTGCCTGGCCCTTCACCGCATCCAAACCAGCAAACCAGGGGCTTCCCTGGGGCCGAGTGACCTTCTCTGGGAAGTGGGCCAGAGCTCAGCAAAGTGCTGCCTCTTCAGCCACCGTGGCTGTGTGAGGCCTGGGCTGAATCCCAAAGAACGAGGGCCCAGCTCTATGGCAGAGAATCTCAGTAGGGGCAGGGCTACAGGGACCTCCAAAGTCAGCAAGCTCAACCTTGTCATTGTCCAGAGGAGGATATTAAGGCTCAAAGAGGCTCGGCAATGCGAATAAGGCAGCAATCTGGGAGCAGAGATGTGCTAGGCCATGGCCCTTTTTCCCAGCCCTGGGCTCTTTACACCACCCAACAGCTCCTAGTTCCTGGACTAGAAGATTCCAAAGTCCAGCTTCCACTTCTTTCCTTTTGAGTTGCTCTTTGGCTTTCCCAGGGAATAAGATGGCTGTTTATCTATTTATTTATTTTTTTGAGACGGAGTCTCCCTCTGTGGCCAGGCTGGAGTGCGGTGGCACACCTCTGCTCACTACAACCTCTGCCTCCCTGGTTCAAATGATTCTCCTGCCTCAGCCTCCTGAGTAGCTGGGACTAAAGGCGCATGCCACCATGCCCAGCTAATTTCTGTATTTTTAGTAGAGATGGCATTTCGCCATGTTGTATTTTTAATAGAGATGGAGTTTCGACATGTTGAACAGGATGGTCTCTATCTCTTGACCTCGTGATCCGCCTGCCTTGGCCTCCCAAAGTGCTGGGATTACAGGCATGAGCCACTGTGCTCGGCCTGTTTAATTTATTCATGCTTCCAATTTTGGATTAAGAGGGACTGGAAAGAGCAGTGGATATAAGAGAAATACTGTTACTGTCCCTGTTTTATAGATAGGGACACGGAGACTTGGAGATATCAAGTATCTTGCCTGAAGTCCCACAGCTAGTACACGGTGGTGCTGGAACTGCAGTGCAGGCCACTGGCTGTATCACATTACGCTGCCAACACTACACACCTGCTGAATTACCCCTCACCCAGAGAAGCATTTGCTGCTCCTCCTAGAGGTTAGGCTGGAGCGAGGAAAACTCAGTCTGTCTCCTACCTGGGGTTGGGTAACAAGCAGTGACTAGTTTAGTAGGACGTAGACAAAGAGAAATCCCCAAGGAGGCAGAGAGACTCCAAGATTTGAGCAGCTCACCATAGGGATCCAGCCACTTTCTCTAGATGGTCACAGATGAGGATTCTAGCAGCAATTGTAAATGACAGGAACTTTCCTTCTCCTGGTGCCACTGTTATCTGAGCCTCAGTTCTACTTATTTTTTAACCAATACAACTGGGAAGTCAGATGAGCTGTCCAAGATGCCTTCCTCAGCAATAGCCAACAAGTATTTATACAGCAGCCTCAGCGCCCACCATCCCTCTGCTGGAGAGGAATGGGCAACAAGGTCCTTGCTTTAAGGTCTTAGATTAGTTGAGAAAATACATTTTGAGAGTACATAAACTGGCCCTTGATTGCAGGTTCAAGTGGCCTTTCTACCCATCAGAGTCCATAAGGGGAACGAGAGTTAGGGGAATGGCTTCTTCCCATTCCATCCTCCAGTTTCCTCCCATTCCAGGCCTGTTTCACCTCCCTGATTCCTCAACCCTCAAAGACTTCAAGAGGTTACTCGAGCCTTCACACACTTCACATCTTTCTGCAGCAGGACTCTACGGGGTCCAGAGAAGCCTGGGGAGAGGTGGCCCCACATGCTTCACCCAGAACCGCATTCCCTCAGAACGAGTCCCCGAACTGACAGCACAGTGGGCATCCACTCCTCACTTCCATTCTCAGAAAGACACCCACTTCAGCCATTATCCCAGGCACGCAGTCCCCCGACCAGGAGGGGAGAGAGCTGGGGAGGAGAAAGAACTACACTCTGAACACTCGCTTCATTCTTCCACTTACTGCTCACAGTGGCACCACCAGTTTATAAAAAAGGAAAGCAAGTCTGAAGTGACTTACCCAAGGTCCTGTGACATATAGGTGGCAAAACCAGGACACAAAGGCAAATCTGACTCCAAACCTGCCTCCTAACCACTCAGATATCAGATCTGGCATTCACCCATTTATAGCCAGCAAGTTAGCCTTTTATCCAACTCCAAATGGGGGTTTCAGCCCAGGCTAAGGAGAGCCTCAAGCTCCTTTAGTGAAGTCTAGGCATTCTTTGAAGCAAACGGCCCCATCCATCCACCATGGCAGGCCTGGGCTCCCATGGCTCCTCTCTAACACGTAGACTCGGCTGTCTCTGCTACTTGAAACACTTTGCTGGGAAGAGATCCCTCCAGCCTTCTCCCTGAGCCATTGCATGCTAACACTCAGCCTCATCCCTCCTTCTTTCCCCATGCAGGAGGGAGTGACTTTGCCAGTCCAGAGGTCTGAGGTCTCAGATAGTCTTGCCAGATGACATCTGGGGCCTCATAGCTCTTGCTGGAGAGGCCGAACATGCCCACACCCCTCAGAATGTTTGCAGCTTGGCAGGACTGAGTGACCCAGTTTCCCCAGCGGAGCTCAGTTGGCTAGCAGGCTGAGCAGGGTTTGGCATCTGCACGGCTCTCCTGCCCTCTGCTGGCTACCAGGCAGGAGGCTCACCGGGGCAGGCAATCCCACGCTGGGTTCACTGCGGGAAGTGACTCTCAGGCCAGTAAATGTTTGCTGAATTCATTGAATGAATGAGTATACTGTGTACAGTTCTAGGCTCTAGGGCCTAAAGTGGCGGAAGAGACAGGAACTACTTTGGGAAAAGAGTGAATTCTGCTGAGCAGGGCCTGGGTTCCCATCAGGCTTCCCCCTTTGCTTTCTTCCTGCCTCTCTGAATGACCCGCCCTCCCCTCCCTCACAGGCCTTCTCCTCCCTCACAGCATGCTGCCATTTTAGGATGAATTGGATAGTCCTAGGCCCAGATCAACTAGTTTCATCACTACCTGCCTCATTACATTTCTTCTACCGCACTCCCATGGAGTGTTCTCAGATCTCTCTTTGAACGCCTCCAATGGCAGGCACTCACTATCAAGCAGCCCTTTCCACTTTCCGAGGGCTATAATCAAAAGAACGCTTTTCCTTCTTCACACTAAATCGGCCCTGACACTTCCACTTGGAGACCCAGTTCTTACCTGTTGATCACTCAGAAGTTCGACCAGACCACCCCGTGACAGCCTTTCAACTCCTTCACGAGGCAGTGATACTCCTGAGACTCCCTTCTCTCTGCGCAGACACACTGGGCTCTCTACTTCCTGAGACCTTCAAAGTCTGGAAGACTCCAACAATGGCTCTCAGTGGTGGAATTCTGAAAGATGAAGGTATTTTCAGTCTGAAGACCTTCTGAAAGGCAACTTTCTACCTACTCCAGGAGAAGGTCTAAATCACAAAATGGGATAATCCTTTGGTCACAGTTTGCACAGTGTTTTAGATTTAGAATTTACAAAGCTCTTTCATAGGCCACCATCCCAGTGAGTAAAAATATTTTCTTCTGAATTTTAGGGATGAAAACAGCAAGGCCTCATAGAGGAAAAATGCTTTACTGGTGATCCTACAGGAAGAAAAGCTAAATGGTACTCAGACCCAATCTTCTGATTCCAAATCTACCGTTGTTTCTACGAAAGCATTGCTGCTTCTGCCTTTTGAGAACCTAAAAAGGAAAGAACAAAAGGGGGCAGATAACAAGGATTGAACACTTACTGTATGCCAGACATTGTTCTAAGGACTTAATATTAACTTCATGTTCAAAATGACCTTGTAAGATATGTACACTTACTATTATTCTAATTTTATTTTCCAGGATTAGTAAATTCAAAATCCAGCACACTAACCGGTGCAATTCGGCCCGGAACTGACACTTAGCCATGCCACCATGGCTCTCCATGCTTGCCTAAGTTTATACATCCATCCATCTTTGTTTCTCTTCTTGCCTCTCATTTATCTGACCAGTGATAATGTGGAGAAAGGTAAAGAAGAGTTTCCCCAGGGGTGGGAGTTGCGAGACTTTCCTTTCTTCCAAGGCAGTGAACCAGAGGCTGATTCAAATCCTGGCTCTGTCACTTTTCAGCAAGTGACCTTGGGCCAAGTTATTCAACGTCCCTTCTCTCCTAGGGTTCACCATCTGTAAAATGGAGGCACCACCAACACCGACTTCATTGGGTTTCTGTACCTTATGAGTTCATGTTTTTGTAAAGTGCTTAGAGAAGTGAATTTCTATTATTCAATTTGGACCTTCAGCTGTTTGGGGTGACTGGGGCAAAGTCTAGAGGGTGGGAAAAAGCAGGCACTGTCCTGTGGGAACACAGAAGGAAAGGGCCCTGGAGCCCAGATGGAGGATGGGCTGGGGGAGGAGGGGTGGAAAGAGAAACTGATGGATAACTGGAATGACTGTTGGTGGGATCTGACCCTTTCATGGAGTCACAGTTTCCCTAAGTTAAAAGTATCTTTCTAGGGCATCCAATCCAGCCAAGCGGTGGAGCAAGCACGAGTCTCCAGTCTCATCTAGAAGCCTTGGAAGATGAAGAATTCTGTTTCCTAGGACCAGGGGCACAGTGCATTAAAATAAATGACACTTGGCAGGCTGGAGTTGAGGGAGGTTCTCACTGGCCTCTTGAAGAAACTAGACGGCAGGGATATAGGTGGGTCCAGATGCCTTTACACCTGGTCTTAATTTGGTCTCATATTCTGTTCTCAGGAACAATACAAATCTGTAGAACTGTATGAGTTCCAAGCTGATGGCACACTGATAATAATAGCTAACACTTATGAGGGATTCCCATGCACTAGATGCAATTCTGAATGCTCACTTGTGGTAACCTCATTTAATTTTTACATCTTTGCTTTAATGGTATTAGCCCCACTTTATTCAGGAGGAAAAGGATGCACTGGGATGTTAAAACATTTGATCATCATCTTGCAGCAAGTCGTGATCCAAATCAGAGGATGAGAACAAGACCCTCTGACTCCAGGACCAGTAAGAGCTTTGTAAATTCTAAAAATTATTATAGGCAAACCACTTGAGTTCAGGAGTTCAAGACCAGCCTGGCCAACATGGTGAAACCCTGTCTTTACTAAAAATACAAAAATTAGCTGGGCGTGGTGGTGGGCACCTGTAATCCCAGTTACTCGGGAGGCTGAAGTATGAGAATCACTTGAACCAGGGAGGCGGAGGTTGCAGTCGGCTGAGATCGTGCCACGGCACTCCAAAAAAAGAAAAAAACAACAAAACAAGCAAACAAAAGCCAGTGATTACTCTCATTTCAGAAATAATTGAAGTTGTGCATTAAAGAATATTCATTTTGAAAATGAGTCTTTAAAGGCTTCAGAGAGGCAGATTTTTCTTGTAGCTTGCGGCAGCATTTTCTCAGAACCAGATAGGGCCACCAGTAGCATCCTTCATCCCTCTAGTGCATATCTGGGTGCTTGTTCCATTCAGGCATGGCATTAGGTTCTGGGAATGTTGCACAGGGTGACACATACTCAGTCACTGCCCTGATGAGGTTTTGCAACCTGGTGAGGCAGATAGATACTGGTCGAACAGTCGTATCAACATATAATCCACAACCACAATAAATGCTATGAAGGAAGAGTTCAGAATGCTCTAAGAGAGCATGATAGGTAGCAGGGACTGCCCTAGACTGGGGTGCAGGGTTGGGGAGGGATGTATCAGGAAAAATTTTGCCTCTAGGTTTTTATATAAAAGAATGTCTTTGGGCTGGGTGAAGTGCACTTTGAGAGGCTGAGGCAGGAGAATTGCTTGAGTCCAGGAGATTGAGACCAGTGTGGGAAACTAGTAAGACCCTGTCTCTACAAAAAAAAAAAATTAATTATTCAGATGTGGTGGCACATGCCTATAGTCCCAGCTACTTGGGAGGCTGAGGTGGAAGGATCACTTGAGCCCAGGAGGTTGAGGCTGCAGTGGGCTATGATCAGCCACTGCACTCCAGCCTAGGTGACAGAGTTAGATCCTGTATCTTAAAAAAAATCCTTTTCTAAGGTTATTTCTGAGTTAGTGCAAATAATGGACATGGACTCAAGTTTTGCTTAAAGATTCAATACATAGACACAGGAAAGCTTCACCAAGAAACTTCTAAGACTGCACAGTCGTGGGGCAAAGAGGGTGAAAAATGCTTCTGGGGTGTTCATAGTGAGCTGGCATGAAGGAATGATCCCAGGACCTACAGTGCTCTGGCCCTCCTTTCTAGAAATCACAAACCCTACACATTCACGGCATGCCCCGCAGATCCCAGCTTTTAGTGGTAGACTGATGTTAGGAGCCCTGGCTCTGGAGCCAGATGGACACATGTGGTAAATTCCTTAATTTCTAGAGTCTTCAGTTTCTATAAAATGGGTTGGTAATAATATCTGCTTCCAGGGTTAATGTGAGACATAAATGATATAAGACACAGGGAAGTACCTGAGAATTACGTGGGTTGCAGCAAGCGTTGAATCAATGTTAGCTAGCATAGCCTCCAACTCCAACTATGAACAGGTAGGATAGGGAGGCGAGTCTGTATTGATCTCAAGATATAACACGGAATTTCATTTTTGTCTAAGTAAACCATTGCTTGTTTCCACAGCATTGTTAGTTTCTTTTCTTCCTTCCTTTCCTATTTACCGGCCAGTTTACATTATCTAACTCTATAAACTTTCATGGGAAAAGGTCACATGGCAAAAAAATTGCTTGATATTTCCTATGTGAAAAGACAAAGGAATCAATATGGAAATTGGATTCTGTTCAGTATTCCCAATGGTTATTTATAAAATTTACCCAGAGGGAGAGACAGAATTCTAAATATAAAAACCACATAGAAATTTCCATTTAGGGAGCCCCAAAGTACTTTATTTTTAATGTATTATTATGATTACAGAGAGTATTGTTAAATTTCAGATGCTGTGGTAACGCTGTGGGGGTGGCAAGAAAACCTCCAAGTGAATTTCGCCCACAGCATCTCTGGGGCCCAGGGGAAGAGGGGGTCTTCATGAGTGGCTCTCAGAGCTCACCCACACTCTAAGAAGCCTCCTTGGTGGTGGCTCCTGGCACTGCACTTTAGAAATGCCTTTCTCTCTCCCCAAAGTGGAAATGAATCTATAAAGAAAAATATGGCCCTGAGAGGGATTCCTGCCTAGGTGTGTCCTGTGTGTGTGTGTGAAAGCTGCATCCAGATTCCTGACCCTCTGAGTGCAGGAAAGCAGCTCCTGCTCCCCTAGTCTCTAAGAGAACACATTATCACTCATTTCCCTCCCTTGACAATGGCTGGAATGCTGCCTCTCCAGGCAAAAGTAATTGCTAACCGTAATTATACTTGACATTTGGACAACACTTTAGTTAAATGCACATAGCACCCTGTGAGAACAAGAAGGATCCCCGCTCTGCTTCGTGGAGGGGAAAGGCCAGGTGGGGAAGAGGACCTCAGATGCAGCTCGGATCAGAGAGGCACCGTTTCCAGGCCCTACTCCCACTCCCTGCCCAGCACTGCAAGCTCTGGGCAGCTATTAATAACAAGGATGTTAGTTTTCTTCTCCTTTAGAAAGGCAATGAGGTGAAGGTCCCCAAAGCATTTCTTCTGCTACAGCAATGGTAATGCAAACAGTACACTGAGCCCTCTCTGCATCAATCCGAAGCCCTAGGTAACTGATTACCGAGCACCTTTTGAGCTCTGACTATACATATATCTGTACTTCACCTGTGCTGAACATCACTGGGAAAAGGCAGGTCTCCATTCATTCCCTCAAGGAGCTCATAACCTAGATGTACTGGAATAGGGCAAAATAGCTGCCATGAAATAATCAGAGAATAAGTCAACACGGAGAGAACAACGTGGAATGAAGTTTGCCGAAGACTGAATGAAGAAAGGACTTGTTGCTTCAGCTCCTGGGAGTGCTGTGAGTGGACAGCCAGCAGCTGTCAGCTGCTTGGGGAGTTCCTCAACTGCAGACAGCTGCCTTGCCCAGGCTCATGCTCCTTTCCATGGTGTCCCATCCAATGACTGGACAACACAGAAATATAAAGGCTTGGCCATCTTAGCCCATTGTGGGACAACTCTGAAGGAACATTCTAACTCCAGAGCTCCCCACTGAGTCACCTGAGGCTGTGTTGGGCCTGTATTGAAGCTCCACTTTTTCTCCTTCCCAATTCTATTCCTTCTCTTCCCTATCACAGGTGTCCAGCTCAAAGTAACCCCTTAAGAAATAACCTGCATGCTAAGCTCTGCCTCAGAGTTTACTTCCCAGGGAACCCAATATTAGAAATTTAGATAAATGGGCTTCAGTTAGGGGCCCACTCTAGAATTAGGGAAGTGGGATGTGGAACCAACATGAAAAGAGAAGAAAAAATAGGGCTTTGTAGCAGATTATTTTCAGAGAGAGAAAAGTCAAAGATAAAAAGTTTTAGCCTGCAACATGGAGAAACCTGTTTTTACAAAATATACAAAAATTAGATGGGCGTGGTAGCACGTGCCTGTGATCCTAGCTACCTGGGGTTTGAGGTGGGAGGATGGCTGGAGCCCGGGAGGCGGAGGTCACAGTGAGCGGAGATGGCGCCACTGCACTCCAGCCTGGGTGACAGAGCAAGACCTCATCTCAAAAAAAAAGTTTTCGTCTATGTTTTTTTAAAAAAGTTATTATATAATAATAATAACAGGATGGAGGGTTTCGTGATAAATTCTTTAGACTTGAGTTTGAGTTGACAACAAAACTTCCAAGTGGAGGTATCTTGGGAGCAATTGTGTATATAAAATAAGTCAATTTGGGAGCTATATCGGATTTTTTTTCCAAAAAGGGCTGCAACAACATCTCCTATCCCATGTGTTCTTCTATACTGTGAACTGGCCACTGCCCTCATCTAGAAGTGGAGTCTAATTCCTCCCACCCCCCTTGAATCTGGACCAGTTGAGACTGCTTCGACTACTTGAGTACAGTAGAGTAGATGTTGCATGACTTCTGAAAAGCTAGGTCAGAAAAGGCCATGCAACTTCTGCCTGGCTCTCTTGAAACGAAGCCATATGTCATGTAAGAAGTCTGACTACCCCAAGACTACCCTGCTGGAGAGGCTGTGTACAGCAGATGACAGCTGGCATCAACTGCTAACCATGCATCTTATTTATCTTAGCACAGACAAAATAAAAAAGCCCCAACCAACATCTGACTACAACAATGTGGGAGACCTCAAGTGTGAACCACCCAGCAGAGCCCTTCCCAGATTTCTGACCCATGATTGTTTTAAGCCACTAAGCACTGGAGCAATTTGTTATGTAGCAATAGTAAGGGGAAGAGGGTCATTAGCAGAAGAAAGAATAGGATCTCATCATTCTGTCCTGCACAACTTCCTGTTTTCCAGTCTTGTTCTACCCCACCCACCCTGCCCTGCTTTACCTACCCTACCCTATCACCATCTACCTTCCACATAGCCATCAGGGATCCTTCTTAAGTAGTCAGCGAATTTGATCAAATCACTTTTCTTGAAAACCTTCCATGGTCCCTAATGGTCTGTAAAAGTCCTCAGGTTTCAATGTGCATCCGAAACCATCTATGTGATGCACAGTGTGCATCAGTAACCATCTGTATGATTTTTGTATCAACTTGACTGAGCCACAGGGTGTCCAGACATCTGGTCAAACATTATTCTGAGTATGTCTGTGAGGGTGTTTCTGGGTAAGACTAACATTTGGCTGGGGGCAGTGACTCACACCTGTAATCCCAGCACTTTGGGAGGCCAAGGCGGATGGATCACTTGAGCCTAAGAGTTCGAAACAAGCCTGGCCAACATGAGGAAACCCCGTCTCTACAAAAAATACAAAAATTAGCCAGGTAGGCATGGTGGCAGGTGCCTGTAATCCCAGCTACTCGAGAGGCTGAGGCACAAGAATCACTTAGACCTGGGAGGAAGAGGTTGCAGTGAACTGAGATCATACCACTGCACTCCAGCCTGGGTGACAGAGTGAGGCTCTGTCTCAAAACAAACAGCCAAACAAACATCTAACATTTGACCTGGTAGACTGAGTAAAACAGGGCAAACCTCATCTAATCAACTGAATGTCTGAATAGAAGAGAAGGGCTAAGTAAAGGAAACTCCTTCTGCTTGACTACTTGAGCTGCACACATGTCTTTTCCTGCCTAAACTAAAAAATGGGTTCTTGTTGGGTCTCAAGCCTGCCAACTTTCAGAATGGAACTAAGCTGGGGTCAGGTGCGGTGGCTCATGCCTGAAATCCCAGCCCTTTGGGAAGCCAAGGAGGATGGATCGCCTGAGGTCAGGAGTTCGAGACCAGCCTGACTAATATGGAGAAACCCCGTCTCTACTAAAAACACAAAAAATTAGATGGGCGTGGTAGTACATGCTTGTAATCCCAGTTACTCAGGAGGCTGAGGTAGGAGAATTGCTTGAATCCGGAAGGCAGGAGTTGGGGTGACCTGAGATTGTGCCATTGCACTCCAGCTTGGGCAACAAGAGTGAAACTCCATCTCAAAACAGAAAGAAAGAAAGAAACGAACATTATTAGCTCTTCTGAGTTTCAAACTAGCTGACTGCAGATCTTGGGTCCTCTCAGCTTCTATGATTGTGTGAGCCAATTCCTTATAATAAATCATATACATATATATACACACACACACAGAGTCATGAGCCACATAATGACATTTTGGTCAATGATGAACACTGTCTTATAGGACAATGGTCCTATAAGATCATAATACTATATTTTGCTATACCATCTCTAAGTTTAAATATGTTAGATACACAAATACTGTGTTACAATTGCCTACAATTTAGTACATTAACATGCTGTACAGGTGTGTAGCCTAAGAGAATAGACTATCCATGTAGCCTAGGTATGTAGTAGACTATGCTATCTGGGTTTATTTAAATATAGTCTATGATGTTTGCAGAATGATGAAATCATCTAATGATGCTTTTCTCAGAATGTACCCCTTTTGTTAAGTGACACATAGGGTCCATGAATTTGCTTTTTAAAACAAGATCCCAAAAACAAAACAAAAACGATAAATAAATAGAAATAAAATAAAATGAAAAAACAACAAGATCCTCAGGTGATTTTGATTTTGATTCTGATGCCAGTTGACAAACCTTAACCTACAGAATACAGTCCTTCACAACCCAGTATTCCACACCCCCTTGTGTTAAACATAAAAATTTTGACATCACCCTCAAGAGGACAATGGCTTTGCTGCAGAACCTCTGGAGCGTCTATATTTACCTATATTTATCCAGCTTTCCTAGTTTGAGCTTTAATTTCTGTAATTTGTATTATGAAAACAATGATTTTATTCTCATTCTTGATATATAAATATATAAAATTGAGTCTATAAATTAATATTTTATGTAATGTGGTTTTAAATATGCATGTGAGTAAAATGTGTAAGTTAAATAGTAACAGTAGGAATACATTTTTCTATGTAATCCCCCTTCAGATACACATTGTTCCTGTCACTATCCCCCTTCCATGCCCCCAGAGAATGGAAGACTCTGCCTTACTGTGTTGAAAACCACTACTTTAGCCAGTGAGGGCTCCCTGGAGATCCCGTTTGTGCTGTTCTTTCTGCCTGGAAGACTTTTTGTTTCTTTGACAAATATTTGTTGGAAATTTAGCACATGGCAGGCCTGGTGCTTTGCAATGTACACCCGCTCCCAAAGCGAAGTAATTGATTCTTTCTGAGGACCACAGGCCCTGAGTGTGCACTTCTGTAACAGCCTCACCACTTCATGAGATAGTTAGCTGACTCCTTCACGACATGGTGCAGCCTCTTAGGTCAGGGACTACATCTTGTTCATTTTTGTATCCCGTCACTGGCACAGTGCCCAATACCCAGTAGGAACTCAGTTAATGTTGATGAATGAGTTAATAAACCAATGATGATAGTTTATTGGTCTGGCACAGCACAGATGATCAATAAATATGGGTTGAAATAAAATTGAATTGAAAGTGCAGGTCACAGAAACAAGGGCAGAAAGAATTTAAAGGAAGAGGAGTTGTGACACTGTCAAGATACCAAAAGATCAAGGAGGATAAGCACTGGGTGAAAAAGAAAAAGAAAACATTGCATTTGACAAAACTGAATATGAAGTCCTAGCATGAGCAGCACTGGACAAAACATTTATCACAAAACCAACAAGATCAGTATTTCATTGTCCTCAGAGTGTTCATGGTACCTCTTCAAATCCAGTTACTAGGCATGTAAGTTCTTTAAATGTGCAGGTTTGTTACGCCTCACTCTTCACTACCTAGCCAGTTAAGAAGCCCACACTTAAAGATCTTCTACTCACACTTGAATTTTAGATTTAACAATATAACTGTCCTTTCTATGAAAAGATGAGACCACCTAGGTGGGATCACCCCCGGATACTCTCTCTTCATTCATTCACCACACAAATGTTTACTGTGCTACATACTTACTGTGCTGAGTAGAGTCCATTCTTCAACTAATTGTGAGGCTCTATTTATAGAACATTTTTGTGCTCGTGGCTCCATTCAAAACATCCCAAATCCTAGACATGCCTGGATTCCCAAGGCAGCTTAACTCTTGGGAAATTTCTTTTTTTCTTCTTTTCTTTTCTTTCTTTCTTTTTTTTGAGACAGAGTCTCATTCTGTCACCCAGGCTGGAGTGCAGTGGCATGATCTCTGCTCACTGCAGCCTCCACCGCCTGGGTTCAAGCAATTCTCGTGCCTCAGCCTTCTAAGTAGCTGAGACTACAGATGTACACTACCACACCTGGCTAATTTTTGTATTTTGAGTAGAGACAGGATTTCACCACATTACCCAGACTGGTCTCAAACTCCTGATCTCAAGTGATTTGCCCGCCTTGGCCTCCCAAAGTGCTGGGGTTATAGGTGTGAGCCACTGTGCCCAGCCAACTCTTGGGAAGTTTCTTTTAGTGCACATTTAGAACTCTTCCTGCCATTTGCTACTTTCAGAAACAGCACTAGCATGGGCATCCAAGTTGTCTCTCTTGAGTATAAGTGCTGCCCACAGTATGTCCTGGTTTATATCCTGTGGTTAAGTAAGTTGAGGGCTTCTTTATTGCAGGATTTGCCAGTCTTTTATATGAAAATATGTGTGGGGGGTAGAGATGGAGTCTTAAATAATATGGTATAAAGGGTTTTATAAAGTCATTTAACTTTTTAATCAGCTTTATTTTATAGGATATTTGAAAATATTATCATAGATTACATTCATTCGTTCACTCAACAACAATTTTTGTGTGCCAATTCTGTGCCCACAGTGTGCTGAGTCTGGATAGAATGGTGACTAACCAGACATACAGGCCTGTCCTTATGAAGACTTGGGGGGAGGTAGACATAAATGCTCTAGACTGCAAATCAAATAATTATAAGATGTAAAATCATAATTTTGACAGATGCAATAAAGAAGAGCCACATTCCACAGCCAAATTAGGGCCTATAATAGGGAGCTTCAGTCTGGTCAGGGAAGGCTGCTCTGAGGAGGTGACCTGAGGCTGACATTTAAAGTATGAGTAGGGTTCACATGGGGATGAGGGTGGAGAAGAGCATTTGCCCCAGGATGGGACTAGAAAAAGGCCAGCGAAAGGATGGAGAGCACGATGAGGCTAGAATGGTAGAAAAGGCCACACCCTATAGAGCCTTATAGGCCATGTTGGGAATTTGCCTTTATCCAAGGAGCATGGAAGCCATAAGATTTGTGTTTTGGAAAGACCATTCAAATCGCTGAGTGGAGAACTCATCAGAGGTGAGCCAGAGTGAATCTAGGTGAGCTATTTAGTAAGCTATTGAAGTGGTTCAGGATGGTGGTAGCTTGGCATATGATGATGGTGGTGAAAAGGATGCTGATCATCTTATGTGTCAGATCAATCCCTCTTCTACAAAGCAGCTGAACCCACTACACAGCTGGCTTTGTAATAATTCACAGATATCCATTCACTTCTCCAGAAATCTCCCCTCTGT
Organism: Callithrix jacchus; assembly: GCF_049354715.1. Classification (NCBI taxonomy): domain Eukaryota; kingdom Metazoa; phylum Chordata; class Mammalia; order Primates; family Cebidae; genus Callithrix; species Callithrix jacchus. The sequence goes on from NC_133508.1 coordinate 148,177,653, forward strand.
ACGTACAGGACTGGGAATGGTGAAAGAAGTGGTCTGCTCTCACCTCAATTCATTCAAGCAAAGCATTGTGTAGAAACATATCCTAAAATTAGAGATGTTCTCTGGAACATCTATTATTAGGATCCAAAAAGAGCCCCAGGACTCTCTTTCCAGCCTAACACCCACCTGTAACCTTTGGGGCCTACCATTTACCCTTTATGACTGCAAATTTGATTTATATATCTGGGAATTTCAAAGCTGGGAGGGATCATAGAAGTCATCATCACCCTCAACCATTTGCAAAAATTCCTTCTTTATTTCTGAAAAATATCCCAAACAAGAGCCAACTCATTCGATTGCCAATTATTCGAATCCCAAATACGAGCCTTTCATCCTGTCCCCAAGCTTCTGGGGTCCTTAGAGTCGAAGCATCATCTCACAACTTACCCATAGCAATTCCTGACATTCTTACAGTTACCTCTCTCTTATTTACTCACAACAGCTCCAGTTTACAGAGGGGTTACATGTCATGCCCAAGATGACGCACTAAGGACTCTCAGAGTCAGCACCCCTCATAAAACACTGCTTGAAATGTAATCAGAATTCTACACTGAGCATTCTGTACTGTCTGGAATGCTACGATGAACACATATAACTGGCCTGGTGTCCCCAGTCTTTGCTGGTCTACTTTCGCTACATTTTTATACTTGACACCTTTTTTTTTTTACGGACAAAATTATATGTATTTATCGCATACAAGATGATGTTTTGAAGGTGTTACTTTTAAGTATTTATATTTTTTCACTGACTAATTTTTAAGCGTACCTGGTTTTTATCCCCATACAAGCAAATTCTGGGTAAGAATCATATCATGATTTTCTCCCTATATTTTAACTGTACTAGGCACATAAGACATGATTAATAATGATTAATTAGTTGATTTATTAAAGGAAATCATGATTTTTTTTTTTTTTTGAGACCAAGTTTCACTCTGTCACCCAGGCTGGAGTGCAGTGGTGTGATCTTGACTCACTGCAACCTCTGCCTCCTGGGCTCAAGTGATCACCCTGCCTCAACCTCTCGAGTAGCTGGGACTACAGGTGCCTGCTACCACGCCTGGCAAATTTTTGTGTTTTTTTGTAGAGGCTGGTTTTAGCTATATTGCCCAGGCTGGTCTCAAACTCCTGATATCAAGCAAACTACCCTCTCCAGCCTCCGAAAGTGCTGGGATTTCAGGTGTCAGCCACCGTGCCCTGCCTGGAACTCACGATTTTAAAATTTCATGGCAATATTGTTTTTACTCATGCTACATATATACAAACATTTGCCAAAATCCACTTTTTTGCTTTTTTTTTTCTGAGACAGAATCTTGATCTGTTGCCCAGGCTGGAGTGCAGTGGCTCTATCTCGGTTCACTGCAACCACTGCCTTCCGGGTTGAAGCAATTCTCCTGCCTCAGCCTGCTGAGTAGCTGGGATTACAGGCATGCACCATCATGCCTTGATAATTTTTGGGTTTTTAGTAGACACAGTTTTCCCCATGTTGGTCAGTCTGGTCTTAAACTCCTGACCCCAAGAAATCTGCCTGCCTAGGCCTCCCAAAGTGTTGGGATTACAGGCGTGAGCCACTGTGCCCAGCCAAAACTCCACTTTTTTTCTACTAGATGATTTACAGCTGTTTCAAGAGCCTGGATTTCTCCAAACTAAGTCTGGTCTTGCTAATAGTGAGCTCACAGAAATAGCTTGTGAGATCTCAGAAGCTGATTGCATTTGTGTGACAGACTTTATGTGCTAAAACACTCCAAAAAATATCTGAATCTACCACTTTTTGTCCAATTGAAACAGTTGGCTGGGAGCAGTGGCTCAGCCTATAATCCCAGCACTTTGGGAGACCAAGGCAGTCTTCTATTTAATTAATTTTACCCCCCCCAAAAAAAAGAGGAAAAAGAAAAAGAAACACAGTTGGTAACAGATGTACTCATAGTCTATCAATTTTATAACCATACCAGTTTTTATAAGTGGGTGGAATTTCAGATGTGAGAGATAGGAATATTACACAGAATATACTCTCAAGAGCTCTCTAAATTGGAATCTCCACCAGACACTGGAAACAGCAAGAGAACTTTGCCTAATACTCAACGAAGAGCTGCAAATCATACTTTTGCTGTCTCTGACTGTAGAAGCTTTGTCCAATCATTGAGTCCCTGAATCTCCATCTCCTTTGCAAGACACCTAATTTTTTGCCTCTAAACTGTCCACAGTCAAGTGAAATACTCTCTTGTGGTTGCTGTAAACTACAGAGGTTAAAGTACCATTTTTGAAGCAGGCAATTAATAATATAGTGTATATTTTGATGTTACATTTCTACAGAATTGTCTGCACCACTTGTTATCAAATTCCCCTTAAAGTATTGCACTTATTCACAACAAAGAACAGGAGGAAGGATATGGGTCAGGCAACCAGCAGTGTTATCCACAATATGGAAGGATGACTTAAAATCAAATGCTTTGCACAGACTGCGGTGGTGGCCAGGGGACCAACCAGGGTACACATATTATTATTCTTAAATATTTGCAAAATATATTAGATCTCTAAGCCTCAGTTTCTTTATCTGAAGAAAAGGGGATTATAAGCTTACCTGTCTCCTGGAGTCGTTGTGAGGGTAAAGTAAGCTAATGTGAGGAAAGCTTGAGCAGAATGCCTGGCATGTAGTATGTGCTCAATGAATTTGACCTTTATTTTCCAGTGAATAGACCATGTGATAATTTATTTCTTCACATTTCTACTTGTGGGAAGGAAAGGCAGCTTCTCAAGACCCATGTCATTACCAGCGACCTGTTTTCACATGGGATACAGTGGAAAGTGTCCAGTGGTGGCAGTCGGTGGACTTGAGTTCTGTCCCTTGCAGATTTATGTGCCAAATTGGGAAAGTCACAAAACATAGAATTACAGGACTTTATGAGGAGAGAATCTGTCTAGAAAATCTAGGGCTCCAGAATGGTGATACTGCTCCTTTCCCTTCGACTCTCCTGCCTCCAGACACACAAGGAGGAGCTGGTACCATACCTTCTAAAACTATTTCAAACAATCCAAAAAGAGGGAATCCTTCCCAAATCATTTTATGAAACCAACATCATTCTGATACCAAAACCCGGCAGAGACCCAACGAGAAAAGAAAACTTCAGGCCAATATCCATGATGAACATAGATGCAAAAATCTTCAATAAAATATTGGCAAGCCGATTGCAACAGCAAATCAAAAAACTTATTCATCATGATCAAGTAGGATTCATCCCAGGGATGCAAGGCTGGTTCAACATACGCAAGTCTATCAACGTAATTCACCACATAAACAGAACCAAAAACAAAAACCACATGATTATCTCAATTGACGCAGAGAAGGCATTCGACAAAATTCAACAGCCCTTTATGCTAAAAACCCTCAATAAACTCGGTATCGATGGAACGTATCTCAAAGTAATAAAAGCTATTTATGATAAACCAACAGCCAATATCATACTGAATGGGCAAAAACTGGAAGCATTCCCTTTGAAATCTGGCACTAGACAAGGATGCCCTCTTTCACCACTCCTATTCAATATAGTTCTGGAAGTTCTAGCCAGAGCAATCAGGCAAGAAAAAGAAATAAAGGGTATTCAAATAGGAAAGGTGGAAGCCAAATTGTCTCTATTTGCAGACGACATGATAGTATACCTAGAAGACCCCATTCCCTCAGCCCCAAAACTGCTGAAACTGATAAGCAACTTCAGCAAAGTTTCAGGATATAAAATCAATGTGCAAAAATCACAAGCATTCGTCTACACCAATAACAGACTTAAAGAAAGCCAAATCAAGAATGAACTGCCATTCGCAATTGCTACAAAAAGAATAAAATACCTAGGAATACAACTCACAAGGAACGTAAGGGACCTCTTCAAGGAGAACTACAAACCACTGCTCAATGAAATCAGAGAGGACACAAACAGATGGAGAAACATTCCATGTTCATGGTTAGGAAGAATTAATATCGTGAAAATGGCTATACTGCCCAAAGTAATTTACAGAATCAACGCTATCCCCATCAAGCTACCATTGACTTTCTTCACAGAACTGGAAAAAACCACCATGAACTTCATATGGAACCAAAAGAGAGCCCGCATAGCCAAGTCAATTCTAAGCAAAAAGAACACAGCGGGGGGCATCACACTACTGGATTTCAAACTATACTACAAGGCTACAGTAATCAAAACAGCATGGTACTGGTACCAAAACAGAGATATAGACCAATGGAACAAAACAGAGGCACCGGAGGCAACACAACATACATACAACTATACAATCTTTGATAAACCTGACAAAAACAAGCAATGGGGAAAGGATTCCATGTTTAACAAATGGTGTTGGGAAAACTGGCTAGCCATGTGCAGAAAGCAGAAACTGGACCCCTTCCTGACACCTTACACTAAAATTAACTCCAGATGGATTAAAGACTTAAACATAAGACCTGGCACCATAAAAACCCTAGAAGGAAATCTAGGCAAAACTATCCAGGACATAGGAGTAGGCAAGGACTTCATGACCAAAACACCAAAAGCATTGGCAACAAAAGCCAAAATAGACAAATGGGACCTAATCAAACTCCACAGCTTCTGCACGGCAAAAGAAACAGTCACTAGAGTGGATCGGCAACCAACAGAATGGGAAAAAATTTTCGCAGTCTACCCATCTGACAAAGGGCTTATATCCAGAATTTACAAAGAACTCAAACAGATTTACAGGAAAAAAACAAACAAGCCCATTCAAAAGTGGGCAAAGGATATGAACAGATACTTTACGAAAGAAGACATATATGAGGCCAACAATCATATGAAAAAATGCTCATCGTCACTGGTCATCAGAGAGATGCAAATCAAAACCACATTGAGATACCATCTTACGCCAGTTAGAATGGCGATCATTAAAAAATCTGGAGACAACAGATGCTGGAGAGGATGTGGAGAAAAAGGAACACTTTTACACTGTTGGTGGTAGTGTAAATTAGTTCAACCATTGTGGAAGACAGTGTGGCGATTCCTCAAGGCCTTAGAAATAGAAATTCCATTTGACCCAGCAATCCCATTACTGGGTATATATCCAAAAGACTATAAATTGTTCTACTATAAGGACACATGTACACGAATGTTCATTGCAGCACTGTTTACAATAGCAAAGACCTGGAATCAACCCAAATGCCCACTGATAATAGACTGGATTGGAAAAATGTGGCACATATACACCATGGAATATTATGCAGCAATCAGAAATGATGAATTTGTGTCGTTTGTAGGGACATGGATGAATCTGGAGAACATCATCCTCAGCAAACTGACACAAGAACAGAAAATGAAACACCGCATATTCTCACTCATAGGTGGGTGATGAAAAAAGAGAACACAGGGACACAGAAAGGGGAGTACTAAACACTGGGGTCTATTGGGGGGAAAAGGGGAGGGCCAGTGGGAGGGGGAGGTGGGGAGGGATAGCCTGGGGAGAAATGCCAAATGTGGGTGAAGGGGAGAAGAAAAGCAAAGCACACTGCCATGTGTGTACCTTCGCAACTGTCTTGCATGCTCTGCTCATGTACCCCAAAACCTAAAATCCAATAAAAAATTAAAAAACAAAAAACAAAAAAAAAAACAAACAAAGGCAGGCATGGTCGCTCACACCTGTAATCTTAGTACTTTGGGAGGCGCAGGTGGGCGAATCACCTGATGTCAGGAGTTCCAGCCAGCCTGACCAAAATGGTGAAACCCTGTCTCTAATAAAAATACAAAACATTAGCAGAGCATGGTGGCAGTTGCCTGTAATCTCAGCTACCCAGGAAGCTGAGGCAGGAGAATCCCTGACCCCAGGAGGCAGATGTTGCAGTGAGCCAAGGTTGCAACATTGCACTCTAGCCTGAGCAACAAGAGCAAAACTCAATCTCAAAAACAAACAAACAAACAAAAAATACCACCACCAACTATAATTAGCTGAATTTTAGTTTTCTAATCTGCAATTAAGATATTCGTATTTGTCTTTACTCATATGATTACTGTGAGAATTGAATCAGATAATTTAAGTCAAATCATGAAATGACACGCTATAATTGAATCCTACCAAGTACCATGGACATCACATGCATTGTGTCATGTAATTCACCAGGACAGAGTCTGGAAGAAACTGCTGGTTGGCCCCAGTGCCTGCTCTCCCCCTTTTCCTTAGATATAAAACCTCTGCTTTGCAGCTGGGCTAAAATAAATTTTAAAATACACTTCCCAGCCTCCCTTGCAGCTAAATGTAGCCAGATGTCTATGCTTCAGCTAATGAGATATAGGTGGAATTTTAGTGTGTCACTTCCAGGTAGTGTTGGGAAAGGAAGCTGCCATGCTGCTGTTCCTCCCTTCTTCACTGTTGACTGACTGGAATGCTTATCGTGGCTGGAACTTGAGAAGCTGTATCAGGTCACAAGGCAGTAGAAGTGCAGAGCAACAAAATAGAAGGAAAGAATCTGTTCCTTGAAAGTTTTCTGAGTCATTTAGAGGATGTTGGAAATATCTCTTTACTTTACCCTTGGTGAACCCCAAATATCTGAGACAGGTCTCAGTCAATTTAGAGAGTTTATTTTGCCAGGGTTAAGGATGCATGCCTGTGACAGCCTCAGGAGGTTCCGACAACAGCTACTCAAAGTGGTCGAGGCACCTTGGGAGGCTGAGGTGGGTGGATCATGAGGTCAGGAGTTCGTGACCAGCCTGGCTAACATGGTGAAACCTGTATCTCCTAAAAATACAAAAATGAGGCTGGGCATGTGGTGTGCACCTGTAATCTCAGCTACTACGGAGCTGAGACAGGAGAATCGCTTGAACCCAGGAGGCAGAGGTTGCAGTGAGCCAAAGTCATGCCACTGCACTCCAGCTTATGTGACACAGTGAGACTCTGGCTCAAAAATAATAATCATAAAAAATAAGAATTTTGTGCATGAAACAAAGTTTGTGTTAATGTTTTTGTATGCTAATTTCCAGTTGTGGCTTCATGTCGGTGCTCACAAGTTTTGGGTTTGGGAATATTTGAAATTTCATGTTAGGGATGCTCAACCCATACTGGAACAATTAATACAATTTGAATATGTATTATGAATTAGTTAATAGTAATGTACCAATGTTATCATTCTTGATTTTGATCGTTGTTCTGGGGTTATTAAGGTAATGCCTGTGAGCTCAGAAACACAGGCTGAAATACTTAAGGTGTGAAAGGAAAATAAATGTGGGATCCTCAAATCACTAAGCCAAAGGGAAAAAAATCAAGCTGGGAACTGCTTAGGGCAAACCTGCCTCCCATCCTATTCCTAAAAAAGATAGCTATTAAGATAAACAAGCTACATACCTCACTCACAATTTCTCCTCAGGGAAATTCCTTGCAAAGGACAGACAGAACTCAAAGTCATCCCTCTGCTCACTGAGATAAATGCATATCTGATCGCTTCCTTTGGAAAGGCTAAGAATGCAACCATCTGTCTCTTATCTACCTTCGACCTGGAAGCCTCCTCCCCACTTGGAGTTGTCTCACTTTTCCCTACCAAACCAATGTACATCTTGTATGTATTGATTGATGTCTCATGTTGCCCTCAAATGTATAAAACTAAGCTGTGCCTCGACCACTTTGGGTACCTGTTGTCAGAACCTCCTGAGGCTGTGTCACAGGCATGCATCCTTAACCTTGGCAAAATAAACTTTTTTTGTCTTTTTCTTTCCTTTTTGTGGAGAATGGGGTCTCACTACGTTGCCCAGGCAGGTCTCAAACTCCTGGGCTCAGGCTATCCTCCCACCTCTGCCTCCCTAAGTGCTGGGATTACAGGTGTGAGCCACTGTGCCTGGTAGAAAATTTTTTATAATTTATAAGAAAGAAGAAAAATTTAATATAGTCAAATACTGGTGGCAGGGTTGGGAAAAATGATCTTAGACAAGATACAGAAAGTGCTAATTATAAAATGTTGATAAATTCAATTGTATTTAAACTAAGAATTTGTTTATTTAAAATCAGCTTAAATTGTGTGAAAAGATAAGCCTTGACTATAAAAATATATTAGCTGTACATACGCTCTATAGAAGATTAGGATCAAGAACATATGAAAAACTCATATACCTATAAGAAAGACACAATTCAATAGAGGAGCAAGAGACATGAATAGATAGTGCATAGATGAAGAAATATATATGACCAGTAAACTTATAGAGAGATAAGCAACCCCACTAGTAATCAAGGAAGTAAAATATCAAAACCACAGAGACATACTATTTTATGTCCATCTATTTGATTACAAAAAGTTATAAAATGTTAGTCACATGGATCATAAGATCTCTTATACACTACTGATGAGATTGTAAATTGCTAAAAAAAAAACCTGCTTTAGAAAACAATTTGACATTATCCTATGAAACTGGACATTTCATATAACCTTTTTATAAAAAAAAAAAAAAAAAAGACAGGGAGGGTCTCACTATATTACCCACACTGGCCTTGAACTCCTGGGCTCAATTGATCCATCCACCTCAGCCTCCTGAGTAGCTAGAATTACAGGCCAGCTTCAATATACCTTTTTAATCCAATAATTCCACTCCTAGTATCCTTCACCTTCCACCTCTCCATCCTATCCCAGAGAAATTTTTGCATGTGTGCCTCAGGACATATGAGTAAGGATCTTCATGGTAGCACTGTGTTAGGCCATTCTGTGTTGCTATAGAGGAATATACAAGACTGGATAATTTATAAAGAAAAGAGATTTAACTGGCTTACAGTTCTTCAGGCTGTACAGGAAGCATGGTGCTGACATCTGTTCAGCTTCTGGTGAGGCCTTGGGCTGCTTACAATCATGACAGAAGACAAAGGGGGAGCCAGCATATCACATAGTGAGAGTGGGAATGAGAGAGTGGAGTGCCATATACTTTTAAATGAGAACTCTGGAGAACTCACTCACCATCACTAGGACAGCACCAAGCCGTGAAGGATCCTCCCCTATGATCCAAATGCCTCTCAGCAAGCTCCACCTTCAACACTGAAGATTACAGTTCAACATGAGAATAGAGGGCACAACATTCAAACTATATCAAGCACTCTTCATAATAACATAAAAAGTAGAAAATATTCATAGCCCAAATCAAAAAAAGAATGGATAACTAAATAGTGGTATATTCAATATAATGAGATATTTTACAACAATGGAAATAAACTATAGCTATTATATATGATAATATGGAAGAATCACAGTAACACAATAAAAAAAGTAAATCTTAGAAAATTATATATAGTATGTTGTTCAAATATAAGTTTGTATAAAGTTCAAAAACAAGCAAAATGAAAATAATACTTTTCAGGTGTGTGTGCACACATGTGCAAGCACACACACATATGAATTCTTTAAAATTCCTTTAAAAATTCTTTTACAAGGCAAGGATTGCTAAATACTACACTCAGGATATCTATGAAGGTGGGCAGTAGATGGGATAGAGGAGCAGCATTTAGGTAGATGTAAATTATTGGTAATTTTCTATTTGAGTGCTGGATTGAGTGCTGAGTTCATGGATTTCATTATGTTATTAATAAATAATAAACATTGAAGATATGGACCACTGCTGATTGTATACCATGAATTAAGGATTACAATTAATCCAATTCTACGTACTCAAGTTCAAAGATAAAATATATTAATAATAGCAATCATTTATGCAGTGCTTACCATGTGCCAGGTATATGGTTTAACTCATTTAATCTTCCCAGTGAGGAGAAAACCAAGGCCCAGAGAGGTTGCCAGTAACTCTTCTGAGGCCCATAGGAGAGCTGGGATTTAATCCAGGCTGGCTGGCTCCAGAGTGTGTACTCTTAATCACTACCCTATAAGGTGTCTAAATAAATAAAAGAGAATTATCTCAGGGCTTAGTCACGAAGAAGTTATAGCAGAGTGCTTTCTTCCACAATATTAAGGGAGGAACCACATGGGCAGCTCTGTAAGGATTCTAAAAACCCCTGAATTGTATACTTTGAATGGGTAAACTTTATGGTATATAAATTTTATCTTAATAAAGCTGTTTAAAAAACTCACAGACCACAAATCGTGATTTTGTAACACAAACTGGGTCCTGAATGATTGTTTGCTACTTTCGAGATTTAAAATATGCCTATGGGTAAAATATACACTTTTTCTGCAGACCAAACAAAATAACTGTCAAGACACCACTCATTTTATGAAGGGCTGAAACAGAAAATTTTAATCTACTATTACGGGTGGGAAAAAATGTTTAATTCCCAGAGTTAGTCTTTTTGTTTTGTTTTGTTGCACCTGCCAAGAAATTGAATGGCTCTCAGCTCCCAAGGTAAATTTCATATTGCAGTAGTAATTGTCCATGTGTGTATTGAGGATACACAAACAATAAAACCTAGGAAAGAGAAGGGTGGAAAGAGGACATCTGATTGAAAACAGGCACATAAGTTTAAGATGTCAGTATGTTTTCAGTCTTTATTAAGCTTAATTTATATACCATAAAGTTTACACATTTAAAGTATACAATTCAAAAATTAGCTGGGCATGGTTGTACATACCTGTAATCCCAGCTACTTGGGAGGCTGAGGTAGGAGAATTGCTTGGTCGAATAATAAATAAATAAATAAATAAAGTATACAATTCAGTGGTTTTTAGTATCCTTACAGAGCTGCTCTGATACTCAGGGAATCTGCTGGTAACATAACCCCGTTTTCTTTCTGTGGCTTTTTTTTTTTTTTTTTGAGACCGAGTCTTGCTCTGTTGCCCAGGCTGGAAGACTGGAGTGCTGTGGCACAATCTCAGCTCACTGCTACCTCTGTCTTCTGGATTCAAGGGATTCTCCTGCCTTAGTCTCCCAAATAGCTGGGATTACAGGCGTCCACCACCATGCCCGGCTAATTTTTGTATTTTTAGTAGAGATGTGGGCTGGGGTTTCACCATGTGACCTCAAATGATGCACCCACTCTGGCCTCTGTAAGTGCTAGGATTACAGGTGTGAGCCACCACATCCTGCCCTGTTTTCATGACCATCGAAAGATCCTCCTCACCTAGGTCAGCCGTCCTCACAAATCTGGCCATGGATCACAAAGAGATCAAATGAAAGCTCAGGTTGCACCTTAACAATTCCATCAACAACAAAAGAAGGGATCAAAGTCCTGGCCATCTAAACCACGGGTCACTTTTATCCACTTTTACATATGTGCTGTCTCTAAAGCACATGTGTAAACAGAGGATATTAAAACCTCACTTGGCTGGGTGCAGTGGCTCATGCCTGTAACCTCAGTGCTTTGGGATGGCTGAGGTGGGAGGATCACTTGAGGCCAGGAGTTTGAGATCAGCCTGGGCAACCTGGCTAGACCTCATGAATACAAAAAAATTTAAAAATTAGCTGGGTGTGGTGGTGTGTGCCTACTTGGGAGGCTGAATTGGGAAGATTGCTTGAGCCAAGAATTCAAGGTTGCAGTGAGCTATGGTTGCACCATTACATTCCAGCCTGGGTGACAGAGCAAGTCCCTGTCTCTAAAACAAAAAACTCACTAAGCAGCTTTATGCTTTAAAGCAGGGGTTCACAGCCCCCAGTCTGTGGACCAGTACTGGTCAGTTGCCTGTTAAGACCTGGCTGCGCAGCAGGTGAGGGGGGCAGGTGAGGGAGCATTACTGCTTGAGCTTCAGCTCCTGACAGATCAGCAGAGGCATTAGATTCTCAGAGGAGGGCTAACCTTATTGTGAACTGAGTATGTGAGGGATCCAGATTGCGTGTTCCTTATGAGAATCTAATGCCTGGATGATCTGAGGTGGAACAGTCACAGTCACACATCACAGGCAATATTTTGGCTGTTACTTGTAATGGAATTTAGGCCTTTTCCATCTAACCATAAACCTTACTAGTCCTCTTGGCTCCAGGCAGATCACCAGTCCCCCTAGGCAAGCCTTCAACTAGCCAGCTGCGGGCAGTAGCTTCCATCAAGCTCCCTGGTATTTGAAGTGGCAAGTCACTAAGCTTGGCATGCCTCTGGCGCATGTTCACACAGACTGGGTGCCTGCTTATCTCCCTGAATTCTTTCTCTCAACTCTTGTGCTCCCTCAGCCCCTATCATGGGTTTGGAAAACTACTGATTTGGTCATTATCTTTTTCTTTGATCAGTGAGTCACCTTAGCAGGTCAATTTAGGTTAAAAAGTCACTCTGGTGCCTGGTTTATTATCTCGATTGGCTGTTAAATTGAATAATCAGATAATGGTTTAACTTCAGTTTCCATTTGTGGTCTATTAATATAACCTTGAAGCAAATTTAAACCCAGGTAAAGCTTTTTTCTTTTATATCGTGCTTTTACAAAGAATGTGTTCATGTTTTTTTTCCCCTCTACCAGCATCCAGATTTTTATCTTTAAATATCATTTCCCACTAAAAGGAATCAGAGCTCTCCGGAGAAATGGCTGATTCCACAACTGGGGCAGGAAATGTATCAGTAAGTCTGGGAGAAAACAATAGAGAAAGGAAGAGTGGGAAGTGTGATGCAGATGAAACAAGACTGACATGATTTGACAACTGTTGAAATAGGGTGTTGGGTATATGGAATTCTTTATAGTATTCTTTATTTTAAACTTTTTCCATAAAAATAATTTAAGGAAAATTAAAAATAATTATTTTTTAAACTGAAGGAGTAATAGCGTGCTTTTTGTATAAAACAAAAGATTTCTACAAAGAAAAGTGAAGTCTCCTTCCTATTCCAGACCGTCACACCCAGCCTCAGGGCGATCCTAGTAACACTTTCCCATATATTTGTCACGGAAGTTTCCAAGCAATGATATTTTTAAAATGTACATACTCACAAATGTAATTTTTAAAACCACAAATGATAGCATGTTATACACATTATTTTATGGCTTGTGGTTTTATTTTCTATTTTAATACAATGAATATGTTTATACATTACAATATCGTAGACTTTCTTGCTTTACCATTGAGCTTCTTCCTTCAAATTTCTTTGATCTAATAAAGGGATAAAAGGCCTGCCCCTTCACATTCCTCAGGATTACTTACCAAAAGGATGGCTCGGCCGCTAAATTTAGGTTACAGTTCCTTTTTTTTTTTTTTTTTTTTTTTGAGACGGAGTTTCGCTCTTGTTACCCAGGCTGGAGTGTGCAATGGCGCGATCTCGGCTCACCGCAACCTCCGCCTCCTGGGTTCAGGCAATTCTCCTGCCTCAAGCCTCCTGAGTAGCTGGGATTACAGGCACGCGCCACCATGCCCAGCTAATTTTTTGTATTTTTAGTAGAGACGGGGTTTCACCACGTTGACCAGGATGGTCTCGGTATCTTGACCTCGTGATCCACCCGCCTCGGCCTCCCAAAGTGCTGGGATTACAGGCTTGAGCCACCGCGCCCGGCCCACAGTTCCTAATCTTAACACCGTTTTCAAGTTTAGGTTTCGGCTTTTGGGACATTATTGTTACCTTGAAAAATGTCATGTTTAAAAACACCTCACACCCTCTACCATAGATTAGATCTTGGGAAATAGGTTGAGGACGCGATCAATGTAAGAATCCTCATAACCTCCGCCCTGGCGGATACCTGGGAGGGCTGCAGACAGTCTAACGGCTGCGGTGACCTCAGCGCTGCGCCCCTCCAGCAGCCGGCGAGCGCTGGGGCGGAGGCCGTACCCCACTAAGCTCGGCATCTCCTGCACCTCCCACAGGTGCTCTGTCCGCCACAGTAATGCTCTACGGAAAAGAGAGTTGTAAAGCGGACGGTTGGAGGAGCCAAACGAGGTGGATCTGGAGCGGCCGCAAGGTGCCTGCGCTGCTGGCTTCTAATACAATAAGCGGAGTGTGGGGGATACCAGAAGTTACAGCGGGGAAACCAAGTTACATTATCTGCATGGAACCTAAATTTCGCTTGATGACTTTCCAGGGAGAAGCATTAGATGTTAAAAACAAACATAGGTATTTTACGGGACAACAGAATTAAAAAATCCACACAGATTCGCAAAATAAAACAGGCCGCCCAGAGACACGTCCACGCTGTCCCGACAGTTCCGGCTCCGCCTGCGGGCCAAGAGGCGGGGAGCGACGGTCACTCCCCTCTGCTACCCAGAGTACTTGGGAGGGGACGGGGAGCGCCCCGGAAAGCAGGGCCCCCAAGCGAGGAGTGCTTCTTCGCCGCGCAGCTTGAAGTTCTTGAAGTTCCTTGTGGCAGCACCGCCCCGGGGCAGCGGCGTGACCTGGGGCTGCAGGAACCTTGAACTCCTAGCTCAGCGGGCCCGGGTGACCGCGGGCGGGACTCTCCCGCGCGCGGGGGCGGGGCTCCCCCCGGCTTTTCACGCAGCGGCCACAGCGACCTAAGATGGTGTCCTCTAGGCGTCCCAAGACGGCTTCCTGAGGGACTGGAGGGCCCCGACAGCCGGAGAGCCTGCCACGCTCCTGGGCCGGCGCAGGTAGGATGGCGGGGAGCCTGAACGTTTCGAACTCCAACGGCCGAAGCACAGCTAAGTACCTCACGGAACTGAACAAATGTTTGTGGGAGGACGCCGAAAAGGCGGGGAGGCGGGGCTGGCTCACAGCCACCCTCTCGCGACATCTAAGTGACGTCGCACAGTAAGCACGTGTTCTAGTCTTTCACCTTCAGTCAGCCTCCTCCTTTATACGGGCCTACCCCTTTAAGCAAGTGATGGACAGTTATTTCAGCTTATCAACTTCCTTGCGGACATCCAATCAGATTTAAACTTCTTTTAGCCGCCGGAGGAGTTGGGAAAAGGGGGTCGAAAGAGGGAGCTCACCCTCTCTCGCGATATCGCTGTGAGGCTGCCTCTGGAAAAAACGCTGAAGCGGATGGCCCGACCTCCTAAATAGTGGTTTAAAGGACGGGTTTATAAGCCAATGAAAGGGATGAGGAGGTGGGGTTGCTGCTTTCACCGAGTAAGAAGTACCGTTACAGGGCAGACTTTTCGTCCAATGAAGACCTCCAGACTTTGGGTCACATGACCGTAGAGCGCTAGGGGCGGAGCTACAGCCTGGCGCGAGGAACCGTTAAGATAGACAACAAATATAACCAATGAGATGCTCTGACTAGGGCTTTGGAAACCCAATAACAGTGGTTGGGCGGGCGCCTTCCTGGAGCGCGGGGAGATGTAAAGATAGACAAATAATTTTTCCAATGAGACTGTAGAAGAGAGAGCCAATTGGCCAATGAGGACTGCGGGGCGGGATTCTGGGCCGCGGCGGAGTCCAAGATGGCGGCGTGCGGTTCCGCTGTGTGAAACGAGCGCGGGGTGGCGGGTTAATCACCTCAGCGGAGACGACCTCCGACGACCCGCAACAATGAAGGGGAAAGAGCGCTCGCCAGTCAAGGCCAAACGCTCCCGTGGTGGTGAGGACTCGACTTCCCGCGGGGAGCGGAGCAAGAAGTTAGGTGGCTCTGGTGGCAGCAACGGGAGCAGCAGCGGAAAGACAGATAGCGGCGGCGGGTCGCGGCGGAGTCTGCACCTAGACAAGTCCAGCAGCCGAGGTGGCAGCCGCGAGTATGACACCGGTGGGGGCAGCTCCAGTAGCCGCTTGCATAGTTATAGCTCCCCGAGCACCAAAAATTCCTCAGGCGGGGGCGAGTCGCGCAGCAGCTCCCGGGGTGGAGGCGGGGAGTCACGTTCCTCTGGGGCCGCCTCCTCAGCTCCCGGCAGTGGGGACGGCGGGGAATACAAGACTCTGAAGATAAGCGAGTTGGGGTCCCAGCTGAGTGACGAAGCGGTGGAGGACGGCCTGTTTCATGAGTTCAAACGCTTCGGTGATGTAAGTGTCAAAATCAGTCATCTGTCGGGTTCTGGCAGCGGGGATGAGCGGGTAGCCTTTGTGAACTTCCGGCGGCCGGAGGACGCGCGGGCGGCCAAGCATGCCAGAGGCCGCCTGGTGCTGTATGACCGGCCTCTGAAGATAGAAGCTGTGTATGTGAGCCGGCGCCGCAGCCGCTCCCCTTTAGACAAAGATACTTACCCTCCATCAGCCAGCGTGGTCGGGGCCTCTGTAGGTGGTCACCGGCACCCTCCTGGAGGGGGTGGAGGCCAGAGATCCCTTTCCCCTGGTGGCGCAGCTTTGGGATACAGAGACTACCGGCTGCAGCAGTTGGCTCTTGGCCGCTTGCCCCCTCCACCTCCGCCACCATTGCCTCGAGAGCTGGAGAGAGAGAGAGACTACCCCTTCTACGAGAGAGTGCGCCCAGCATACAGTCTTGAGCCAAGGGTGGGAGCTGGAGCAGGTGCTGCTCCTTTCAGAGAAGTGGATGAGATTTCACCCGAGGATGATCAGCGAGCCAACCGGACGCTTTTCTTGGGCAACCTAGACATCACTGTCACCGAGAGTGATTTAAGAAGGGCGTTTGATCGCTTTGGAGTCATCACGGAAGTAGATATCAAGAGGCCTTCTCGCGGCCAGACTAGTACTTATGGCTTTCTCAAATTTGAGAACCTAGATATGTCTCACCGGGCCAAATTAGCAATGTCTGGCAAAATTATAATTCGGAATCCTATCAAAATTGGTTATGGTAAAGCTACACCCACCACCCGCCTCTGGGTGGGAGGCCTGGGACCTTGGGTTCCTCTTGCTGCCCTGGCACGAGAGTTTGATCGATTTGGCACCATACGCACCATAGATTACCGAAAAGGTGATAGTTGGGCATATATCCAGTATGAAAGCCTGGATGCAGCACATGCTGCTTGGACCCATATGCGGGGCTTCCCACTTGGTGGCCCAGATCGACGCCTTAGAGTAGACTTTGCCGACACTGAGCATCGTTACCAGCAGCAATATCTGCAGCCTCTGCCCTTGACTCATTATGAGCTGGTGACAGATGCCTTTGGACATCGGGCACCTGACCCTTTGAGGGGTGCTCGGGATAGGACACCACCCTTACTGTACAGAGATCGTGATAGGGACCTTTATCCTGACTCTGATTGGGTGCCACCCCCACCCCCAGTCAGGGAACGCAGCACTCGGACTGCAGTTACTTCTGTGCCTGCTTATGAGCCACTGGATAGCCTGGATCGCAGGCGAGATGGTTGGTCCTTGGACCGGGACAGAGGTGATCGAGATCTGCCTAGCAGCAGAGACCAGCCTAGGAAGCGAAGGCTGCCTGAGGAGAGTGGAGGACGACATCTGGATAGGTCTCCTGAAAGTGACCGCCCACGAAAGCGTCACTGCGCTCCTTCTCCTGATCGCAGTCCAGAATTGAGCAGTAGTCGGGATCGTTACAACAGCGACAATGATCGATCTTCCCGTCTTCTTCTCTTGGAAAGGCCTTCTCCAGTCAGAGACAGACGAGGTAGTTTGGAGAAAAGCCAGGGTGACAAGCGAGACCGTAAAAACTCTGCATCAGCTGAACGAGATAGGAAGCACCGGACAGCTGCTCCCACTGAGAGAAAAAGCCCTTTGAAAAAAGAAGACCGCTCTGATGGGAGTGCACCTAGCACCAGCACTGCTTCCTCCAAGCTGAAGTCCCCGTCCCAGAAGCAGGATGGGGGGACAGCCCCTGCGGCAGCAGCCTCTCCCAAGCTCTGTTTGGCCTGGCAGGGCATGCTTCTACTGAAGAACAGCAATTTTCCTTCCAACATGCATCTGTTGCAGGGTGACCTCCAAGTGGCTAGTAGTCTTCTTGTGGAGGGTTCAACTGGAGGCAAAGTGGCCCAGCTCAAGATCACTCAGCGTCTCCGTTTGGACCAGCCCAAGTTGGATGAAGTAACTCGACGCATCAAAGTAGCAGGGCCCAATGGTTATGCCATTCTTCTGGCTGTGCCTGGAAGTTCTGACAGCCGGTCCTCCTCTTCCTCAGCTGCATCAGACACTGCCACTTCTACTCAGAGGCCACTTAGGAACCTTGTGTCCTATTTAAAGCAAAAGCAGGCAGCCGGGGTGATCAGCCTCCCTGTGGGGGGCAACAAAGACAAGGAAAACACCGGGGTCCTTCATGCCTTCCCACCTTGTGAGTTCTCCCAGCAGTTCCTGGATTCCCCTGCCAAGGCACTGGCCAAATCTGAAGAAGATTACCTGGTCATGATCATTGTCCGTGGTGCGTCCTAAAGTCCATGTGTAACTTGTATTTACTACTTTGACATGGTTCCTGTTTTGTGATGTGTAATGGGATACAGCATCAGATGCAATTTTCTTTTTAGTTGTTAATTATAGTGTTTTCTTTTTTATATTTTTATAAATGTCTTTAAAATAGAAGTCAGGACAATTTAGCTGTTTTAAGTCAGGACAATTTAGCTGGTTTTTTTTGTTGTTGTTGTTTAGCTATTATTTTAAGTGAAAGTGATGCCCTAAAGGTAGCGGGCAGATGGGTTTGTTTTATTAGGAGTCCCCACCCTTATGAGTAATTTTTTTTCCTCTCTTTCTTCAGTTTTTTTTTTTTTTTTTTTTTTAATCTTGAGCTTAAAAAATCCTCAGAGTTACAAAATCAAAATTTTGAAAAGTCAGAATTTGGAGAAAAGAGTCCACTGACCATATAAAGAGTAGCATCCATCTAAAAATGACTCGATTGGTGTGTACGTAAATAATTCTTTTACCAGAAGTGTGTATGACTGAAATTTGATCGGGAATCTCAAAGGTATATGCTAGTAAATTGTATAGCATTGTAATTGTTTTAATCAGGTTTTTGAGTATTTCTTAAGACACAGTTTATTCCCAGAGAGTTTGTTTTAACATGCATTTTTAAAATGATTTGTTTTAGAGTTCTGTATCCCGTATATGCACTTTTGGTTTGTAGCAGAAACTGTTCAGTAAAAATTAAGGACTATGTTACAAACCATATATGTCTTATGCTTACACTAGTATGCAAGAAGTGAGTAGGTGCTTTTAAAATCAGAATTATTTGGTCAGTAATTGGTGTGTGGTGGTGTTTTTACTGACTTTTTCAGAGGTGTAGCAGGTACAGTTCTAATTGTGCATATTTCAAAACGAAGTGTTCTTCATCAAAGTTGAGTTTTTGTTGTATCCATTCAAATTTCTGGTTTCAATAATAGAAAGAAGAGTTGTCTGCAGGCTCACAGTCATCTTTTGTTTCAGTGGGCATTAATCAGCCATATTTGGATTGCATAATTTTTTAAAAAGTTATCATAAAATGCCTTTGACATCTTCTTTTAAAATTTTGCTTGTCTTTTTATTTTCATATTTAAACAGTAATGACATTACATTATTAGAAATGTTTTGAACATCTTGGAAGTGTTATGTTTAATATTCTTACTGCTGTCCAGCAACAGAATTGAATGTCAGTGTAGGAAAACCTTTTTTAGTTGTTTTATTTTCCCAGACACCTGGAATTAATTGCAGGATCACTTAACTTACCTTCACAGGTTTTTGTGTTTTATTTTTTTTTTCCCAAAGCTGAGAATGATATCAACCTCTGGGTCTCAACAAGGACTTTTGCTGCTTAACAGTAATGGATTATTATTATTATTGTTATTATTTATCTACCCCCTCTGTCTCCCCTCTAGTTTGTCAGGTCATTAGTAAGTATATTTTTTTCCCTTGATTTAAGTGCTGAAGACTTCAGCTAAGGCCCTTGATACTTAATTGTGATTAGAGACTTTTGGACCTTCTGGATCACAGTCATGTTTTTGTTCTATGAAAATGACTTATTTGAAGCCTGGCAGAACCCAACTGTTTTCTTTCTGTTATCAAAGCTGGTAGTTTTGAAATAGCACCAATAATAACCCAGGGAAATGTCATGTAATTTTTATTTTACATTATGACAGGTGTCTAATGCATGTCAGCACAAAAGTATCATCACTGCTGTGTCATCCCTCTTGGTTTTCACTATGCATTTATAATCTTTTAAGTGTGCAGGTTTTGTGCGGCTTTTTTTTTTTGTTGTTTCTTTTTAAACTGGAAACACTAGCCATTTTGAGAGAAGGAAGGTACTAAGCTATGAGCATGAAGGTCCTTGTCCTCAGGAAGATACCTGAAATCCTACAGTGAAGACTTGATGCTTCTTGCTTTCGAAAAGCAGTGTTTGGTTTGGAGTAGACACTGTCCAAGAGCTAATGCAAGTGTGGAGTCTGCATACATGGGCTCAAAGTATAATTTGTGGCTAGCTACATTTTTCCTGTTTAAATAATCTCACTAACCATTAACTTTTGAAAATCAAGATAGTTGGACAAATGATTTTGCTCTTTGGAGAGTGAAGTCCGTGGTATCTAATTTTACTGTCATCCAAAATGTGTTGTTTTTTCTCTCATTTTTTTTTTTTTTTTTTTTTAATTATTAGTGTGACAGCTTACAGAAGGGTATATGTTTTTGCTCCATGTTTGTTTGAATCGTTACCTGACATTGCTGCTTTTGTTAGGTCTGGGCAATTTGTGCTTCAGTGTTTTTGAAACAATGGTTTGATACCATTTCTAAATGTATGTATTATAAAAAAATAATTATGTTTAGTTTGGTCATTACCTACAGAATGCCATAGTGCACATGAACCTCTTATTTGTATTGCCCATTCTTTTGTGTAGGTTCATAATATCCATAAAGTATCTAGTTAAACCTTCAGAATTCGAATGAAAGCAAAAGTCTAAAACCATTCTACTTCTCATTAGCCAGGATTTAATAATCCCAATGTTGAATGTTCTTTGTAACAACCATTTTTTTTTCTATCATTATTTTAATGTAGTTGCTTTTTCTGGAACTCAGTTAAAAAGAATGGAAAGAAAACTTCAGGATATCCTTCAATGACTTAAGTATTATTACTGGTAAAAATGTGAGGATAAGTCTTTAGATCACAGCTTCAAATTTTATGGAAAATTAAGCAATCAAATCCTAGCCAATAGTTCTTCTTTTTGCTTATTTTATTGGGATTCCTGTAAATAATTTTTTTCACACAAAGATTTAAATTCTTGGTGTACTTTGACCCTTAACTGAGAGTGGACAGTTTTTCTTTAGAGGATTACATCTTAGAATGTTCATACCCTGGCTGATTATAAGCATTTGTCACCTTTTGAAGGTAAAATATACTCTGGCCCTTCTTGACTCACAGATCATTTTAGGTCCAATGTCAGGTGTTTGGTTATTGCTTTCAGAGTCAGACATTGTTTAGGTTTATTTAAAAACGATTAGCAGGTTTTCACTGACAGTGCTTTTTCAAAAATAAAAAATGTCAATCCACCTTTTTAAGGCAGATTGTTCATTATCCACGTACAATTTGAACTATAGTTTGGATCCATATAGGAACCGTTCCCCAAAGTCTCTGGTAACAGAATTAGGAAATCCTCTTGAGAAGAGGGCTTAATGACCTTTTACGTGAAAAAAAATTTGGAGAGAATTTCTGGACATTTTTTTTTTTCTGCCTCTGCCACAGTGTTTGGTTTTGAGATAGGAGTTAGGTATAAGAACAAGAAGAGAGAAAACATGGCGCTGACTCTGTTATAGTGGTATCCCTAAAGGGAGAAAATGATTCAGGTAACCACAGTGAAATGTTAAGCTTAATGAAGAGTTTTATATGTGTGGCTTAAACAGTTGAAAAGTGAGAGTCCTGAAGTGTTCTTTAGCTGTTTAACAATGATTGGTATGAGAGTTTTCTTAAAATAATGGCCGCTGTCTTTGGTAACATAGATGAGGGTGGATTTTTAAATGGCTTTGTATCGACCCCTTTCTACAATAATGGAGTAGTCTGTGTTGCTCCATATAAATTACAGAATGAAAACAGATGGGGCAAAAGTTTGACTAAACATCATCTTTTTATAGTTTCACTTTTTCAGTTCTATTTACAATATATTGATAGATTATAAATTGATCGTGAAACTTTGAATTTTTACAAGTTTTACTCAGTTACATGAGTATAAAGGATATTTCAGTCCTGTTATCTTCAATTGCAGTCTTTAAAAAAAAACCCACCCTATTCTATTTGTTACATGTGTAGTCATACAGTAAATTCATTTCAAGGTTTATGCCAGTGGGTATTATTGGTGCTTTTTGAAGTTGAGGTGAACTATCCAAGAAGGTCTCGTTAATGTTATGTTCATCTATAATGGCATAGGGGAAATATATATATTTTTAATATTGTAAACATTTGTACTGAATAACCTTTTTTTCCCCCCCGCAAGCAAAACTGGTTGAACAGCGGATGAAGATATGGAATTCAAAGCTCTAATGGACCTTTTTGAAGAGAAGTTGTGGCTTGTGTGGAGTTTACATGGGCCTCTGATGGAAGAAAGCTAATCTGTTTAATATTTGTGCATTTTACTAAAATGGCAGCTTAAAGTTGTGTATCTGCTATTGTGATGCCAATGCCGGTGTTTTAAGTGGAAAAAAAATGACCTCTTTGCTTTGTGCTGTGTACACAAGATTTCTGGAAAAGTAAAGAAAAACCCTTTTTATGGCTCACACAGCTTAAGAGTAGCTGTCTCTCAAACGTGCGCTCACAGTTGAGCTGCTTTTGTTTTATTCTAAATAAATTGTTTCTTTTGAGGAAAATGTTTTTCTGCCTGGAAGTGAATTGACGGCAAACCTTTGACCCCTTTGTTTGCAGCCGAGGGGGTACTTGCTGCTGCTCAGATCTTGTATGTCTTGAGCAAGAAGCAGGGAGACCATCAATTTCATTTTGACTTATCACAGTGTGTCAATTCTGAAGGATCACTAGTGTTACTGTTGACCCCCTTTGTTTGCAGTGAAGGGGATCATTTGCTTCTCGGTTCTCAACGTGATGAGGAAATGGTGCTGTTTGCTGGCACTCAAGAAGCCGGGGCAGGCACCCTAAGCCTCACCACAGTGCACGAGTCGGGGGCTTTTGCTGGTTTGAAGAGCTGGAGTTGCTGAAATTTAAGTTTTGATTTATTTTGTTCACCCATCACGTTTGGCTTTAGTTTCATTTTTAATTTGAAGAGAAGTTTGAAATTGCTTTATCTTGCACTTAACATTTGCACCAAATTGCCAAAAGAAGGAGAATGCTCCGTTTGCTTTTTAAATGTTAATGATGATGTTAATAAAGCCTTTCCTGACACATTTGAGGAGCTCCTTCGTCTCCAGGGGCTTCTTACCAGAGTTATACAGTGATGGGTTTAGTTCTGAATGGATGAAGAGTTCCTGAGAGCTAGCGTTTGTAATTAGAACCGTTACTTGGTATCTGTGCCTTATTTGACCTTTGGTTCCACATGCCTTGGATGTGCATGCACCGTGACGGTTTCATAGGTACGAACGCACACTCAGGCCCAGTCACTTCGGTTGGTAGTACAGATTGTGAGGAAAAAGATGGAGGCATCCTTAAGGAGGAAAAATGTTTGCCTTTAGTTCCTGCATTATCCTGTACAGGGGCTCCTGAGTTTTGGAAGCCTGTTCCCAGTACAGGAGAACAACTCCCCTGTTTGCAGCAGGAGACTTCAGTGCACAGTGACAACGCTGGAGTTCAAGAGGAAGCCAGCAGTGCTGCACCATTGGCTTCAGACACCATTGTTGTTGTTTGCCAGTTTTAAACTTAACTAGTTGCAGACGAAGACCACCTTGAAATGCAGGCTTGTTGGGCTTGTTTTGAATTTTAACCTCGGATGGAAGAGCCCTAGTGCTGTCTGTCTCCATGCGGGATGATGATTGCTAGGCAACAGGTGATTATCAACAAAGGATGCCATGGTTATACTCTGCAAGGTGGTGTTCCAGTGGCAAACAGCTGTATAAACTCTTATAACAGGTAAGAGGGTTTTTAGAGGTCAAAATGCATTATAATTAATAGGGTGAGGGCTTTTAATGTTGGGTCCGTTTCTTTAGATGGAAGTCTTAAGGCATTCTGCTGCCATTACTAGCTTCCTTCCTTCACCAAAGTGTCATATTTCAGGTCAGAACTTCTGTTCTACTTGATATTTTTATTTTTTAATTTATTTTTAACATTAAAAAATACTTTTAATGTGTGAGCCAAAGTTTTAAAATCTTGGTTATGGATTTGGGACCTATACCCTTGTTGTCCTTTACAATTTTGACATTTGCTGTTAACCTTGGCCTTTACCCTTAGTCATGATTTAATGATGCAGGAGGATTTACTGCTATAAAAATGTTGCTTGTTTACAAATACTGATTTCTAAACTTAAGAGTTAAGATATTACAGTGTATAATAGCAACAAAAGAAAGTATGCCATCAGATTGAGAGTGATAGATACTTTAGCCAGCTGTGTGTGTGTGTTTTTTTTTTTTTTTTCTTTTTTTTTGGCCCCACAGAGAGATTATAAAATTAGACAACCTTAACTTTAGGGAAATGAATAAGCAGTGTTGAGAAGTCTGGCTTTTGTCTGCCCTTAACATTTTCAGTATCTATGTCGTTTTACCAGCCTTCTGAACCCTTCTCCCCCACATTAATCAAATTTGAAGTTTTGGCAACTTATCACAAGCACAGCTTTGTTAGTATATAATACAACTTAGGTTTCCTTGCTTTATTTTAAATGGGATCAAAATTTTTGAACAGAATTGTTCTTTTTTCATCTCTTCCAGAAGACATCTGGTATCTAGTAACTACAATAGCTGATCTATACTCGCTACTTTTTCCACAGATGTTTTTTTTTTTTTTTTTTGAGACAGAGTTTTGCTCTTGTTACCCAGGCTGGAGTGCAATGGCGTGACCTCGGCTCACCGCAACCTCCTCCTCCTGGGTTCAGGCAATTCACCTGCCTCAGCCTCCTGAGTAGCTGGGATTACTGGCACACGCCACCGTGCCCCGCTAATTTTTTTTGCATTTTTAGTAGAGACGGGGTTTCACCATGTGTTGACCAGGATGGTCTCGATGTCTTGACCTTGTGATCCACCTGCCTTGGCCTCCCAAAGTGCTGGGATTACAGGCTTGAGCCACCGCGCCCGGCCTTCCCACAGGTTTGATTGAGCTCCTTGTATTGTTTTGCTAGGCAGCTTATGTACCCATAGTTTGATACAATAAAAGGGAAAAAGTGAAGTACAGTGGAATTTTTCAGGTTCTCACTGTCATAAGAATTTTGAAAACTGCTGGTTATGAGATGATGGCTGCCATCTGAGGCTTTTCTAAATGGTCTCTCCCCTGCATTTCTTTAAACATTTTATACCTGATAGAAATGTCAGTTTTCAGTGTGTTTTCTTTTTCTTGCTAGTTCACACCGTGAGCCTACTGAGTGGTTTTTCCAGTTAGTAAGCAAATATTTTAAATCACTATGGAGATTTAGAAAGATTATGTTATACTTTCTACATATTTCTGTATGTCTGGTATCTTTTTAAGGTTTCAAGCTTCATCTCTCTAGTAAGAACAAGAAAAAAAGTTGCAGACAGGGCATTTATTTATTTGTGTGTAAAACCATGTCATACAAAATGGGAAGGTACACAGCATGACGATTTTTTTTTAATTACTCTAAAGTTTATTCCCAGCTGCACTGTGAAAAAAATTACCTGAGTTGAGTGTTAGATTCAGAGTTCTGTTTTTATAAATTGGAAACTTCCCTTATGAGTTATTTGTGTAGTTTCCCAGTATCCTTCATGTGATCTAAATTTAAGAGTTCTGTAAAGGAACCATTTCCAGGAACACCTTCAAATTGACTTGGACTCAATTTGAAAAGTTTTGCTGTGAGCACTAAAATTGAAAATAAGGATTATTATCTTGATTTCAGTAAAACAACCTGAATTTCATAAATTGCCACTTCCATAGTTTAAGTTGTATAATTGTTTACAGGCTGTTTATCTGAGGCAATGTATTTAGTAGCTTGTAGAGCATCTATTTTTCTTTTGACAGTAGGATATCTGATTATGGCTTCTGACTATCATCTCTATCTCCCATTTCAATTTAGTTTTTTTGAGCTTTCCTGGTTAAAGATCCTTTAACTTAGAAACTTGAATTATAATCTAGTTTTAAAATCTTGGCAGAGGAGTTTATTGAGTAACAAAATTCCTTTAAACCTCAGACAAGTTTGGTCTTGGCAACCAAGAAGAGATTTTGATCTGTCTATTCTCTTCAGCAATCTATGCTCTTAATTGGGGAAACTATATATAAACAGGTGAGTGGTTAATTTTTAATGATCTTTTTTTTTGGTGGGGGGGTGGGGCAGGGTTTTTGTTGCCCAGGTTGGAGTGCAGTGGTGATCTCAGCTCACTGCTACCTCTGCCTCCTGGGTTCAAGCAATTCTCCTGCCTCAGCCTCCCATCTCAGCTTCCTGAGCAGCTGGGATTACACGCCCGGCTGATTTTTTGTAATTTTAGTAGAGATGGGGTTTCACCATGTTGGCCAGGCTTGTCTTGAACTCCTGGCTTGAAGCAATCCACCTGTCTTGGCCTCCCAAAGTGCTAGGATTATAGGCGTGAACCACCACGCCCTGCCTCTAATGGATTTTTATTGGTGATATAGGTGTATGAATGAGCATACGAACAGGTAGTTTACTTGAAACTGGGATGGTCAAGAAAGGCTTTACAGAAGAGTTTGTTAGAGTAGGACATGGAATGGTGGAGAGAAGGTGACATGGTTGTGTCAGGCAGATGAGCATGAGTAAGAATATAACAGCTTGTGGATTGATGGAAAAGATAAGATGCAAACTGAAGCCTGGAATACTAGTAAAATGATTGGGTCAACAAAAACAGGGAATCCTGGAGTAGGCCAGTTTGAGGGTTGGAGAGTGGAAACAGATCAATTGGGGCATATTGATAATGTTGGGGCACATTGACAATCATTTATTGACTGTCTACTTCAGGCCAAGGATTCTGCCGAGTACTCTACATACATTGTCTCCTTTAAGTCTCATAACAGACCATAATTTGACTGTTTAGTGATAGAGCCACAGTTCTAACCAGCCCTTTGTCCCAGCTAAGGCTCTCTTGGTCACTCTACTTGTGGAGGCTAGGAATGGGATTAAAGCTGCAAGCCTGAAAAATGGGCAATGGATTTCAAACTATCAACATTGGCAGTACTTGGGAAACATTGGCAGGCCCTTGGTACCTCCTAGATATTCTGGGATTTCTTAGGACCAGCAGGACCTAGGAGTCTGTTCTTTTACAAGCCCCCAGGTAATTCTGATGTATTCTGTGGTCAGCGGGCCGTGTATTGAGCAACACTGGACCATGGAGAGTAGAGTGCTGTGGTAAACTTAGGATAAAGTCATATTTGAGGCATGGGAAAAGAAGATGGTGCTGGAAAAAAGCCTAGGTAGGAAAACAAGAATTGTGTTGTCTCAGAAACTGAGAGGAGCTTCTAGAAGATAACTTCAAAGCTGTTGCAGCAGACAAGGAGAACAAAACTGCAATTGCCATGGAATTTATTACTTACAATTGTCACTTAAGTAACATAACAGTTTTCTAGTCATGTAATTATTTCTCCAAGAAACTCAATCTAGATTATTATTTAATTTTGCCTTATAACAGCCCTGAAGATGGGCCACTGTTTTGTTTATGAAATGCTAACGGGACACCAGAAAAGTTTTGTGACTTGAGGGATACACAGCCAGGAACTGATTGAGGTATCCTTGAGTTTTCAGATGTCAATCTAAAAATACTGTGACTGTAGTCATAAAATTGAAAGTGATGCTGGGATTGAGTGTGTACACATGAAACTTGTTTCCATTAATGGATCATCACCTATATCAGCTACTCAAGTTAGTAATAGGATTGAGACAAAGGCATTATAGGTAAAAGTGAGTGTATTTTTGTCCTGTAAATGATTGAGTATACTGCATTTGTGTTTCATAAGTATAGCAATGAACTATTCAGATATATGGGTACATATTATATACCAGACATTATTCTAGATCTTGGGAGTATCTTTGTGAAGAAAACGAGACGTATTTCTCTTTTCTCACGGAGCTTACAGTCTGGTGGAAGAAAGGAGGTGGTAAGCTATGAATTAGGGCTATTAGGCTCCAGACAAAGGGTTTGGATTGTATTCTATTTATTTATTTATTTTACTTTAGGTGCATACTATATCTGGATTGTATTTTAAATGCTGATTGCTGTGGGAAGAAGCCATTGCAGGTTTTAAGCAGGGAGAGTGATATAATTTGATCAAGATTTGACTACCTAAGGAAAGTAATAAATTTCCTTCAAATGCCAAAGAAAATAAATTATTAGCATTTCACAAATTCTGTTAGACTGTAAATATGTTCTTGTTAGAGATCAGCACTGCTCTTTTATTTAAGTACAATAAGAAAGATTTTATTTTTGGGGGGCTCATAATTGTTGACCATCCTGAACTTTCAAAGCAGTCTTCCTTCTGAAGATGCCTCATTTTCTGAGCATGCCACTTCTTATTATTTCTGCTTTCAATAAACTGTCTTCACATTTTCCACTGTAGTCATATATATGACTGATAAAACACACTGACCGTGCTTTCTGTATTTCGTAACTTGCAGTTTTTTTTAGTGATATCTAACCAAACTCCCTTGCTAAAAAATAATTTAGAGGATCTTTTTGTGAAATGGCTGTTATCCTGTGCAAATACGTTACATGTGTGTTTACAGTTTTTAAGTGCTGAATTTATCTGACCTTTCTCAGGTAATCAGCAGATTCCTTTTTACCTATGAAAAAGACTTAGGGAAAAATTTTTGTGCATAAGTTATTACACCAGTGTCCACAATATAATTATTATTTCAGGTAAAATTAATACTTTGGGATGCTGTATGTGTGTATATTTTTTATTACACACTTTAAGACCTATAGGGAAAATTAATGTTTCATAAAACTGATTTGCATTTTAGCATATAGAAATTGTCTATCAGAGGCCGGGTGTAGTGGCTCACTCCTGTAATCCCAGCACTTTGGGAGGCCGAGGTGGGTGGATCACAAGGCCAGGAGTTTGAGACCAGCCTGGCCAACGTAGTGGAACTCCATCTCTACTAAAAATTACAAGAAATTGGCTGGGTGTGGTGGCACACGCCTGTAATCTTCAGCTACTTGGGTGGCTGAGGCAGGAGAATCGCTTGAACTCGGGAGGCAGAGGTTTCAGTGAGCTGAGATCACACTACTGCACTGCAGCCCAGGTGACAGTGGGGGACTCTGTCTCAAAAAAGAAAAACAAACAAACAGAAATCGCCTATCAGGTTGGGCACTGAGTCTTGCACCTGTAATCCCAGCACTTCGGGAGGCTGAGGCGGTAGGACCATTTGAGCCAAAAAGTGCAAGACCATATCTCTTAAAAAAATTATCAATAGTTTTACCTAGCTCCCAAGATAAGTATCTTATATATGTCATTGTGTATATTCTGTATGTACAGAAACACTTCAGTAAACTAGACTCCTTTATTGGAATTTTTCTGCATTCTATAGCAGAGGTCTCAATAATGGCTCAACAAGTGCAATGGAATCACCTGAGGAACTTTAATACCAGTGACTGGGTCCACTCTCAGAGATTCGTTTAAATTGATTAGGTTGAGAGGGTTTCTGCAAAGGGCCAAGTTTGTTTGCCTTTTGTTCTAACTGCTCCCAGGTGATTGTAATGTGCAGTCAGGGTTAAGAACTGCTCTAGAGACAGATTTTATAAACACAATCAGCCTTTTAAGGACTGTTTGAAAATCAAAACACTAAACTTTGAGAATGTAATTGGGGTTCAGTACACTATGTATATTGTTCAGTCTTCTAGAATCTGTTATTGAAAGTGTGGTCCTCAGACCAACAGCATTAGTCTCACCTGGAAGCTTATTAGAAATGCAGAATCGCAGGGCCTTACCCCAAACCTACTGAATGGAACAAGATCCCCAGGTGATTTGTATGTATATTAAAGTCTGAGAAGCAGTATTTTAGATGTAGCCATAAATGTTGTGTATGATAAAAATTGATAATTAGAATCTTCTGTGTGCATAAGATTTTCAGATTCGTGCATTAGTCAGTGACATTTACTGTAAAGCATTTTAAAAAATACTTTCAACGAGAAAAGTAGAATGAAAGAGTTCTTAAGTAGTGAGCCTCGGTGACCAGAAAATTACCGGAGGTCTCTGTCACCAAGACAGGGGAAGGGGTTACTGTTTTGCCTATCCTAGTTGGTTGGTTCTTGATTACTCTGCTATGCTTATATCTTTTCTTACCTTCCCATTCTATACTGGTCACCTCTCTTCTTTGTGAGATTGAACATGTTATTTTTTACAGGTACAGGTGAGGATATTGTAGACACCCTGCTAATTGATGCCCCAGGATTTAGGAAATTTGGTAGTGGTAGGTTTAGAGCTTTCTGCGAGGAGGAATGGTTCCTAATTGCCTTTGTTTCTTAAGTGTAATGTACTAACTTCATAAATTAATTTTCCTTACGTAACATGAATCAAATACCTATTAAAGTATACAGTGACAAATAATGTAGTATTAACATTATTTTGTATTAAAAAATAGTTCAGTATGAATGTTCAGAGAGTACTCTAAATTGCAGTGTATCAAATTAGGTCAGGAATGATATTTTTATTTATTTATTTATTTTTGAGACAGTGTGTCACTATTGTCACCAAGACTGGAATGCAGTGGTACAAACTCAGCTCACTGCAACCTCCATCTCTGGCACTTAAGTGATCTTCCCACCTCTGCCTCCCAAGTAGCTGGATTACAGGTGTGCACCACTATGCCTGGCTAATTTTTGTATTTTTAGTAGAGAAAGAATTTATGTTGTACAGGCTGGTCTTGAACTCCTGGATTCAAGCAGTCCACTTGCCTCAGCCTCACAAAGTGCTAGAATTACAGGTGTGAGTCATCATGCCTGGCCGTTTTTTTTTTTTGAGACATAGTCTCGCTCATAGCCTGGTTATTTTTTTTTTTTTTTTTTTTTTTTTTGGAGACATTGTCTTGCTCTGTCATTCAAGCTGAAATGCAGTGGCACGATCTCAGCTTACTGCAGCTTCCTCTGTCTCCCAGGTTCAGATGATTCTGCCTCAGCCTCCTGAGTATCTTGGACTGCAAGCATGAGCCACCATACCTGGCTAATTTTTGTGTTTTTTTGTTTTTTGTTTTTTTTTTTTTTTGAGATGGAGTCTTGCTCTGTCACCAGGCTGGAGTGCAGTGGCGTAATCTCGGCTCACTGTAACCTCCCTCCCGGGTTCAAGCGATTCTTCCGCCTCAGCCTCCCAAGTAGCTGGGACCACAGGTGTGTGCCAGCATGCCCGGCTAATTTTTTTGTATTTTTAGTAGGGATGGGGTTTCGTCGTGTTGGCCAGGATGGTCTTGGTCTCTTGACCTCGTGATCCGCCCGCCTCGGCCTCCCAAAGTGCTGGGATTACAGACGTGAGCCACCGCACCCGGCCTAGTTTTTGTGTTTTTAATAGAGACCAGGTTTCACCATGTTGTCCAGGCTCGTCTCAAACTCCTGACCTCCTGCCTTGGCCTCCCTTAGTGCTGGGATTACAGGTATGAGCCACTGCACCCGGCCTGATACTTTTAACATGTGCTTCTCATACCTCGAGGCATATGAAAAGATAAAAATAATGTGTAAATTTTTGTGACGAAAGAGTCCCAAATACATTCACCAAGCAACCATGTGGATATCAGTTGAAAAATTGGAGTCAGATTATTTCTTAGATCCCACAATTTTAAGTTTTCTAAATTGGTATATGTGACTTAGGGGGATTTTTTCATCAAGCACTGCAATGCTAATGTTTCTAGAAAACTTTTCAAAGGTTTGTTTGTAATTCATAGATTTCTCCTAGAAATGAGAGGCTTTTAGTGGAGACTTCACCTGTATCATCATTTCTCTTGACAAATTTCATTTGTGAAGTTTACTCTTTGCAATGCTATAACCTTACTGAAAGTTCATTCCACAGAAGGAATGGATTCATTTGAACTTTAAGGTTTCACGATTGAAACTACTTTATTTTCATAATGTATGAGTGTTTTTTTCCTTTAATATACTGGTTTAAAAGTGTTTTTGGACCTTCAAAGACACCCTCTCTTCTATTTGCTGCTTCTTAATTTTAGTAATGTCTGAAACCCTAATACAATTTTTTCTTAAACATGTGGTATTGGAACTCCCTTATTTTTTTCTAAAGCCAATTTTAAAGGGAGCATTTTTAAGTAGAGTAATTGGTTAAACATCTTTTTTTCCTCCTGGGTTTCTTTTTAGGAACTACTGACAAAAACCTATAGTCGACTTTGGGATCTGACTTTATTATTCAGCAACTCAAAGATAAGTTCTAATTGGCAGACTTCTGGCACTGGCACTTGTCCTCCTGTTTCTATAGAAACTGGGTTGGAAGTCAGAGCTGCACAAAGGGAAAGGGTAAGTTTCTTTTAATTCCATATTTATAAACCCATATCTTATTAACTGTGACATGGTGTCAGTTTTCACATGAGTATACATCCTTGAACTAGAACTCAAATATGTACTACTAATTTTCACTTGAGTGGAAACTGACATCAAGTCACAAAATATAATAGGAGGGTTTAAATATGGATTTATTTTTCTTGTGACTGACTTCACATTTCTTGAAGCAGTGAACTCAATGTCATAATTCTCATTTGCAGTTACTTTTAATTTGGGGATCATAAATTGATTTTTATTATCTTAGATCTTACTCTGTTGTACTTTTCTGGTAAGTGAAAATTGGAAGGGCATTTTGAAAGTCTGCATGAATTATAAGTCTCTCTGTAGCAAAGTCTGATTCTTCTGTCCATTATAAAGTACTATACTACTGATCAGTTTTTTTAGTCTCTCTCCTCTCTTAGCCAAGCAGGATGAGTTCGTCTGTTGGGGCAGATACATTTGTTTTCATCCAGGCAAACACCCATTATTTGTAGAACCTAAGACACCTGCCAGTTGGTGAGTCATCTTATTGCTATGGCTTCAGAGGACTGCTATACATCTGAAGTATTTAGGTTTGAAATTGTTTAATTAGGTATGATAAGCACACTTCTTTGATTTATGGGTGCCTTATATAAATAACTTATTGAACTGTGTCTAGTTTTGAGACAGTGGAAGGAAGACAGTATTTGCTGTTGCTCTTTAAAAGTTGTCTCACGTATTTCTTTGGTCCTGGAATACTGTGCTTAACAGATGGACTTCTTTTATTCCTGCTAAAAGAACATTAAGGTTGGTTGACACAAGTCAAGGCAAGGTGTTTCACCCTGCCATTACTTTGGCTCAGTTTGTCTCTTTTAAAAATAGTTTGGCTGGGTGCAGTGGCTCACACCTGTTATCCCAGCACTGTCGGGGGCCAAGGCAGGCAGATCATGAGGTCAGGAGTTTGAGACCAGCCTGATCAACATGGTGAAACCCCTTCTCTACTAAAAATACAAAATTTAGTTGGGCATGGTGGTGTGCACCTGTAATCCCAGCTGCTCAGGAGGCTGAGGCAGGACAATTGTTTGAACCTGGGAGGCAGAGGCTGCAGTGAGCTGAGATTGTGCCACTGCACTTCAGCCTAGGCAACGGAGCGATACTCTGTCTCAAAAAAGAAAAAGTTTAAAAAGTGAAAGCTGGAAGCTTGTCAATAGGAAAAGTAAACTGATTTTTAAAAATTTCATTTCACAAGGCAAACAGTTAATGCCTTAAAGTAGATTCTCTTATTTAAAATTGAATTTAATTATTTTAGCTCTGATGAATTCTCATTTAAAATGTTGTATGCCTTTGCTGGTTTCTGTTTTGCTCATTAGGACTTGCGTGAGGTAAAAATAAAAATGAATTTGTGGGGTTTTTTTTTTTGGTTTGGAAGGTGACTAGAAAAAACTTTAGTCTTTCACTGTGGGCTATCAAGTATCCAGATGTATTCTCCACTGCTTAATAAGGAGTACCCAACTTGTCCTGGCTTTAAAACTGAGAGCCCTTTATCTCAAGAACAACTTTGTTTCTTTCTAGACCCAGACAGTCACCCTAATCTAAGTTAATTCTCTGTATCCCTAAAAAGGCCTTACTAAGTTGTTATTAATTATGATTTTGAATGGAAGGAGATTTCACAATATACTAGCTTCTGTCAAAATGTAGTATTAGGTATTTATATATATATGTATATATACACACACACATATATATAATCCTACCTATAGGTAGGATTAGGTATTTATATATATATTTATACACACACACACACACACACACACACATATAAAAGCTAGTCCTTAACAATATATATTAAAAAAAAACAGAGTCTTGCTGTTTATATATATTAAAAAAAACAGTCTTGCTCTGTTTCCCAGGCTGGAGTGCAGTGGCACCATCTCGCCTCACTGCAACCTCCACCTCCCAGGTTCAAGTGATTCTCCTGTCTCAGCCTCCCAAGTAGCTGGGATTACAGGCACCTACCACCATGCTCAGCTAGGTTTTGTGTTTTTGGTAGAGACAGGGTTTCACCATGTTGGCCAGGCTAGTTTGGAACTCCTGACCGCAGGTGATCCACCTGCCTCAGCCTCCCAAAGTGCTAGCTAGCATTTCAGGTATGAGCCACCAAGCGTAGCCACAGGCTCTTTTTTTTTTAGGAAATGACTTACTTGTCTCAGTGATCCTAAGTCATGCCAGTTTACTTCTCACAGAAATAAAACATGAAGAATTTTAAATAGATTTTAAAATTTGCTTTCAAGCACTTTATTTTTTGTTTATGCATATGTTAGGTAAGACCATAGATGACAAAATGTGAGACAATTGAGTAGATATTTGTGGCAAATGAGTAGCCACATGAGGCAAATATGTAGCTATAAAGCCTTGTACAAGGTGGTTCTGGCTTAAGAGAAACACTCAAGGCTTTTAAAAAGTATTGGGCTTTGAGCTGGGCATGGTGGCTCATGCCTATAATCTCAGCACTTTGGGAGCTGGAATTGGGCGGTCACTTGACGTCAGAAGTTCAAGATGAGCTTGGGCAACGTGGTGAAACTCCATCTCTACTAAAAATACAAAAATTAGCTGGGTGCTTTGGTGTGCACCTGGAGTCCCAGCTACTTGGGAGGCTGAGGGAGGCTGGGGCAGAAGAATTGCTTGAGCCTGGTGGGAGACAGAGATTGCACTGAGCCAATATTGTGCCACTGCACTCGAGCCTAGGCAACATGAATGAAACCCTATCTCAATAAAATTATAGGACTTTGGTTTTTGGGGTTTTTTTGTTTTGTTTTTTGTTTTCTTGAGGCAGAGTGTCACTTGGTCTCCAGGCTGGAGTACAGTGGCATGATCTTGGGTCACTGCAATAGCCACCTCCTGGGTTCAAGCAATTCCCCTGCCTCAGCTTCCCGAGTAGCTGGGATTATAGGCAGGTACTACCACACCCAGCTAAGTTTTTGTATTTTAGTAGAGATGGGGTTTCACTATGTTGGCTATGATGGTCTCGATCTCCTGACCTTGTAATCCATCCACCTCAGCCTTCCCAAGTGCTGGGATTACAGGCATGAGCCACTGTTCCCAGCTAGGCTTTGGTTTTATATGAGGTCTTCAGGGAAACCACATCCAAGTTTTCTACTATGTGTCTCTTTAAAAACAGTTAAAATAATAGTATGATTTTTTCCTCATCAGGAAAAAGCTGATTTTATAGTTAGACAAATGTATTTACTAAAGGAACATATTTTGCAAAAAACAAGACATCACACTTACTAATACACCTCCATTATTTAAAAAAAATCACAAAAGTATCATTTCAGTCCATTTAAGTATAATTACTGCTTTTAATAAAGTTAAACTCCTAGAGAATCATTAAAGAAGAAAAGCCAGGGGCCATGAGCTAATTCAGCACCAGTAATTAGGTTTTAAAATTGGCTTTAAGTAAATAACTCGTTCTTAATTGCTTTTGTTCCTTATATATAAAACATAAATAATAATACTTATCCATACTTGGTCACAGAATTGACATGATGATAATGAGATAATAGAGTGGATAGAACTCCAAAAAGTTAACAGTACCATAAGGTAGAGTTTTAGTGTCAGAAATTGTATTTTACAATAATGTACATGGAAAATTCTTTATTTTATAATGATGGAAATATTCTAACAGTTTTAAACATAACCCAAGAAATAGCAGAAAAGAAAGTATACTAAAGTACTGAACTTTTATATTCAGATTACCAAAGCTCAAAATATACACAAATATGTGTATATTTTAAGGCTTACAATTTATAAACACTCCAACTATTAATAATAATGTATTAAGGAATTGTAAGTGGCCCTGTACGTAGGCGTTGTTTTGGGAGGCCTAAGAAAGTTAATTATATTAACAACTACATTATTATTATAATACATTATAGCAGATGTGTTCTGTGGAGGTTTAATTTTGATGAAGGTGGAAAATGGGAGCTGGTTCTTAGATACTTGGCATCTTTGTGTTCTTTTTTTTTTTAAGACATGGTCTCGCTCTCTTGCCCGGGCTGCCGTGCAGTGGCGCGATCATAGCTTACTGCAGCTTCCTCCAACTGGGCTCAAGTGATCCTCCTGCCTCAGCCACCCGAGTAGCTTGGACTACAGGCACATGTCACCATGTCCAGCTAATTTTTAACAATTTTTTGTGGAGATGAGGTCTCACTGTATTGCCCAGGCTGGTCTTGAACTCTTAAGCTCAAGTGATCCTCCCACCTCAGCGTCCCAAAGTGCCGGGATTACAGGTGTGAGCCACCTGGCCTACATTCTCCTTTTTGTTTCAATAAAGACATTAAAATTTTAGGCCAATTTGAGTTAAAATTTTATTACAACTGCTTTCAATTAAATTAGCTTCATAATCCGTTGATACTGCCAAGAAGCCAGAGTAACGTAAAGGGGAAAGAGTAGGATTTTGTGTCAGATTGTGTTTGAATTATTACTCAGCTACTCACTGGGTATTTAATTTCTTTGACCTTCAGGCTGGGTGCAGTGGCTTATGCTTGTAATCCCAGAATTTTGGGAGGCCCAGGTGGGCAAATCACCTGAGGTCAGGAGTTCAGGAGCAGCCTGGTCAACATGGCTAAACCACATCTCTACTAAAAATACAAAAATTAGCCAGGCCTGGTGGCAGGTGCCTGTAATTCCAGCTGCTCGGGAGGCTGAGGCAGGAGAATCACTTGAACCCGGGAGGCGGAGCTTGCTGTGAGCTGAGATCATGTCATTGCACTTCAGCCTGGGTGACAAGAGCGAAACTCCATCTCAAAATAAATAAGTAAAATTGAATTATTTTTTTAAAAATAATAATTTACTTGACCTTCAGTTTCTTTATTTGTAGAAAGGGCATGATATCTCTCTACTTCTAAAGGTTATCGTGAATATTAAACAGAATATTTGTCAACTGGGCACGGTAACTTACACCTGTAATTCCAGCACTTTGAGAGGCTGAGGCAGAAGATTCACTTGAGCCTAGGAGTTCTAGATGAGCCTGGGCAACATTGCAAAACCCTGTCTCTACCAAAAGTACAAAACTTTGCCAGGTATGGTGGTGCATGCCTGTGGTCCCAGCTACTTGGAAGACTGAGGTGGGAGGATCACCGGAGTCCAGGAAGTAGAGGCTGCAGTGAGCTGTGAGTGTGCTACTGAATGCCAGCCTAAGTAACAGAGCAAGACCTTGTCTCAAAATAAATAAAAATTTTTTGAAAGAAAATTTTTTTTAAAAAGTTATGAATCTACCTCAGTGACTGGGATATTATTAGATGTTGAAATAAAGTTATTGACCACTCTCCCATACTTGCTAATATATAAGTTGTGTCATACTGGTTTCCTCTTATGCAATCTCTTGAGGGGGAAGAAAAAATCAGTGACTATCATGCTTTTCTTGAAACTCCATATATAGCTGGGATGCTATTCCTGCACTAGTGATGTTTTATATGGCATCTTATAATATTGTCCACAAAAAATGACATTTCAGTAAATGGACAGGAATCATAAGTTCATTGTTAATAGATGAATGCATTAGTTATAGAAGTTGTTACCTTTCTGTAGTCTTGGGATTCAGGTTTTCTTAATTCACACCACCCGGGTTTAGAAGGCCTTATTACCATTGATTAGGATAAAGAACATCTCTGTTGCGTGGGATTCATAGAGCCTAAGAATTCAGTTTGGGGTTCTTTAGTTGGTCTTACTTAAAATGTACAGCTTGCTTAGATAGGAGGAAGACTGAAGTTGCTCTAGGTAGTTGAAAGTCCCTTTTAAAAATAATTGCTACTCTAAAGAGAAGGAGGAATTGAAAGTGGTTCATAGTAAATCATTGATTTCTTTTGTTTTGACATGAAAACAGAATGGACATTAGCAGCTACTGTATATGAAGGGCATTTTGCCTGATAGAAGTATATTTTCTTTTTTGTTGAGATCGAGACTTGCTTTGTTGCCCAGGCTGGAGTACAGTGGTATGATCTCGGCTCACTGCAGCCTCCACCTCCTGGGTTCACGTGATTCTTCTGCCTCAGCCTCCATAGTAGCTGGGACTATAGGCACACGCCACCATGCCTGGCTAATTTTTGTATTTTTAGTAGAGACATAGTTTCACCATGTTGGCCAGACTGGTCTCAAACTCCTGACCTCAAGTGATCCACCTGCTTCAGCTCTCAAAGTGCTGGAATTACAGGCATGAGCCACCATGTCTATTACAAGTATATTTGCATGGGTTTAATCCTCACAGTACATCTATGAGGTAGATTGGTAGTATTCTCTTTTTACAGAGGAAGAAATTGGGTCTTAGAGAAGTTAATTTTAAATAACTTTCATGAGGTCATATAGTAACAAGTGGCAGAGCTGATATTTATTATTAATCAACTATTTTTGCTGTTTGTATGTGTAAGGGGTGGTATTTTTGCTTTTTTCATATTTTCTTATGTGTAAAATGTAAAAATATTAGCCATCTACATCTAAATGTAAAAATGACATTTTGTTTTAGTTAGAAAACCAGTTTTCTTTTGCTTTAGTCAAAAAGCCATAAAAATCATATTTAAATAGAATCAACTACTGTTTTTTAAGATAAATGAGATTTGAACCCAGATTAATTTGTTTCCAAAGCTTATGCTAGACTTTGGAGAATACAAAGATGAATAAAACCCTTACTCATCTTGTCGATCTTGCAGACTAATGGAAAAGATTGACATGTGAGTTCATGTAGTACTCTGTTAAAAGTTAGATAGGATTCCAGACGGGAATGACAATGCTGGGGAAGATTTTCCAAAGGAGGTAGCCTTTGAGTGAGTCAGATAGTGAAAAGTGAAATGGTGCCTGGTGGAGAAGGCGTATATAGGCAGTGACAGAGTGACAGGGTATGGAGCTAAAACCAGTCTTCAGTTTAGAGTTTTTCTCTGTAGGGAATTAGTAAGACATTTTAAAACAGAAAGGAATGGAAGAGTCGAATAACGATGATGGTAATAGTTTAAGAAGCATTCTGGGCCAGGTGTGGCTCACACCTATAAACCCAGCACTTTGGGAGGCCAAGGCGGGTGGATCACTTGAAGTCAGGAGTTTGAGACCAGCCTGGCCAACATGGTGAAACCCTGTCTCTACTAAAAATACAAAAATTAGCCATGCATGGTGGCCCATGCCTGTGATCCCAGCTACTTGGGAGGCTGAGGCAGGAGAATAGCTTGAACCCTGGAGTCAGAGTTTCTGCTGAGCCAAGATTGCACCACTGCACTGCAGCCTGGGTAACAGAGTGAGACCCTGTCTCAAAACAAAAAGGCATTCCGAAGGACATGCCAAGGGAGGTTGATGGTTGGTGTTGCAGATACAGAGAACTGTAGCTGGTTTTTTTTCCACTTAAAGATCACTCAAATAGTGAAGGCTCGTTATTTACATGCAATCGCTTAGTCTAAGTGACATTATTAGTTAACATAATTCCATATATAAGAAAACATCTTCTAATTTAAACATATTTCCCATTAAAACCACCTCTTCAACTTTCATTTAAATCTTGTAAAGAGACATTTCAATATTTTTTTAGTGTGAATATTTTGGTAATTAGATGTAGTAGAAAAACAATACTTTGATGGGCAAAATGCTGTTCAAATGATCTTGAAATAACGAAGTTTTAAAACCAGTTTTTATTTACTTTTTATTTAGCAATACATGTTTATTAGAAATTTAAGAACGTAAGTAATGCAAAGTAAGGATTACCTTTAATCAATAAACAAAGATAAACTTTTGAAGGGAGTATATGCCATACCAGTCACTAAGTAAGGTTTTAATATTCAGATTCCAGAGTTCTGATCAATCAATGACTATATTTTACACATATTTAAATTAAGAAAAAGTTTTCTATCTTTACATATTTTAGTGACTGAATTACCATGGCATGATTGAGAGTTTGGATTTATTATAGTATACTGTGATTTCTATTTAATATGTAAGGTACCCAATTACAATTTTAGCCTATTTGATTAAATGCTAACAATATAGGTTGCCATTACTCTTGTCTTACTACCAATTAGCTATTTCTCAGAATGCTAAAGCAAGAAGGAACCTTAAAAGTCTTGTCTGGTTTATCTTCTCATTGTACAAATGTAGATGCTTTTCTTTCAAGCCTTTGTTTGTCATGACATATTAGGTTAGATTTTCTTTCCTTAAGCTCTCACTTGATTGCAGTCATCTCTCTTTCAGGTCAGACTGTTTTTCCATCTCTCAGCCAATGGTACAAAAAAAAAGGAAACTGAAGAGAGGAGATAGCATATGCCAGAGAAGTAGAACGAGCCGTTGTATGTCTGGGTATAATCATATAACCAACCTGGAAGGAAGGGATGATTTCTGTTAGTAAGGGAAATTTTTCCATTTGTGATTCTCAGCTATGAATTGTTCCTCAAATGAAGGAGCCTCCTGTATTGTGATCTGTTAGAAGTTAGTGAAGCTTCTTAGCTGTCCTATTTTTCACTGACGAAGTTGAATCAGCTCCACCCAAGTTAGGAACTTATACCATCTCCAATCTTACAGGGAATGTTGGCGAAAATTAGGGACACATACCATTTAATTTTACCATGAATTTTATTAGAAGACCCCTATTATGAAGAAATAATAATAAATTAACTGTTTTCCAAAGAAAAAGAGAACTAATTATTATCTTTTTTTTTCCTTTACTAAACAAACACTGAGTACTTACTATATTCCTGTTAATATTGCTAGGTGTTGAGGATACAATAGTGAGCCAAAACAGTTATGGTCCCTGCCCTCACAGAACTTACAGTTTAGCAGGGAGATAGGTACCAACCACGTAAATAAGTAACACATGTGATAAGTGCTGTGAAGGGAAGGTCCAGGGGGCTATGAGAAGGTTCTGACTGCCTGATACTTGAGTCTTGCTTTGTCACCCAGGTTGGAGTGCTGTAGCATGATCTCAGCTTACTGCAACCTCTGCCTCCTGGATTCAAGTGGTTCTCCTGCCTCAGCCTCCCTAGTAGCTGGGATTACAGGCACCTGTCACCACACCTGGCTCATTTTTGTATTTTTAGTAGAGATAGGGTTTCGCCATGTTTGGCAGGCTGGTCTCTAACTCCTGACCTCAAGTGATCCGCCCACCTAAACCTCCAAAAGCGCTAGGATTACAGATGTGAGCCACTGTGTGCGCTTGGCCCTAAATGCTTTTTAAAAGCGTAAGTTGGAGGGTCCTCAAAGTCTTTTGGCTAATGGCACATGCTAGAGTTTAATCGAGACCCTTTTTTAAAAAAGAAATCTGAGTGGGTGGTAGCAAAGAATATTTATGTAAGGCACATCGTTGGAAAAGAACATTGAAAAAGGCAAATAATATTTGTATTATCATGACAATAATTTTGGCCTCCTGGACTTCATAAAGGGTCTCATGGACCTCTGGGGGTCTGTTGACCTCACTTTAAGAAGTTCTTTTCTAGAGTATGTAGTAGGTATATTATATCGGATCACTTATTCAAGAAATTTCAGTGCTGTACGGCAGCACAGGTCTAGGTTTCAGGGATATATTCCTGAACAAAATAGATGACAATATCTGCCCTCATGGAGCTTACACTGTATCTTTGATTTTTCCCTTCTATCTTAGATCATGAGTGCCTCACTGGATAGGTAGAGTATACCCTCCTCCACCTTTTTCTTCTGGTCGGGTTGTCTCATCTCCTCTTTGTTCTCTTATGGACAAAGAGGAGATGAGACAACCCGACCAGAAGAAATTGACTTAATTTATTTTTGTTTTATAGCTCTCTGTTTCCTGTTGTTAATGTAAAAAATAAATGAATAGAATGTTTTAGCCTCTTAAGTTCAACTAACTTTAAGTTGCTTTTTACTTAATGACTCCTGTGTGATCAGTGACCTCTATTAAATGTTTCTTGGAGTTACTAGAGTGAAAACAACTAGGACAAGTCTTTGTGTTATGTTAATAGTTATTTACCTATAGATCTCTAAGAAATAGGTGACTAGCCTCTGAACTCTTCTACTAGACATTTCTAGAAAGGAGGGAATATGAAAGGTAGCAGTCCTTACCCTCCCAGTCCCTTGTCATTCTTGCCTTAGTCCCACCAGCACAGCAAATTTGTTAGAGTGTATGTGTCTATATATATAGATGTATATATAAAACCTGTGAATTATAAAATAATGGTATCAGAAGTAACACCCTGGGAAAGACTAGGAATTATTTGACACAGGTAGACAGTACTACTAAAATGTCAGGTAGCCCATAGCTTAAAGTAAAAATGAATTGAAGAGAAAAACCATTTGTAAGCCTTAAATTTATTTCTTTTCTTTTTAAAAAATTTCTTGTAGAGACTGGGTCTAAGTTGCTCGTGCTAGTCTCAAATTCCTGGTTTCAAGTCATCCTCCTGCCTCAGCCTCCCAAAGTGCTGGGATTACAGATGTGAGCCACCATGCCAACCAAGCCTTTCACTTTATACGCACACACACACTCATACTTACTCACTTTTTTTTTTTTTATTTTAGATGGAGTCTCGCTCTGTCACCCAGACTGGAGTGCAATGGCACAGTCTCAGCTCATTGCAATCTCCGATTCCTGGGTTCAAGCGATGCTCTTGCCTCAGCCTCCCAAGTTGCTGGGATTACAGGTGCATACCACCACACCCTGCTAATTTTTTTGTATTTTTAGTAGAGACAGGGTTTTGCCATGTTGGCCAGGCTGGTCTCAAACTCCTGATCTCAGGTGATCGACCTGCCTTGGCCTCCCAAAGTGCTGGAATTTTACTCATTCTTAAAGTCGCAATGCTGTTTCTGAAACATTAAGTATTTTTTTTTTTTTCTGAGATGGAGTCTTGCTCTGTGGTCATGGCTGGAGTGCAGTGGAACGATCTTGGCTCACTACAACCTCTGCCTCCCAGGTTCAGGCAGTACTCCTGCCTTAGCCTCCTGTGTAGCTGGGATTACAGGCTTGTACCACCATACCCAGCTAATTTTTGTATTTTTATTCGAGACGGGGTTTCACCATCTAGACCAGGCTGGTCTCCAATGCCTGACCTCGTGATCCGCCTACTTTATCCTCCCAGAGTGCTCTGATTACTGGTGTGAGCCTCTGCGTCCAGCTGAACATTAAGTATTAAAATATAATCATGTAGCACATAACAGGACAAACCTCATGAGGTTATGATAGGTATTTTTACTGTATTTTTCTATGTTTAGATACATGATTACTTTGTTTAGATACATATCTTTCTATGTTTAGATACATTACCTATAGTACTGAGCACAGTAACATGCTGTATAGATTTGTAGCCTAGGAGCAATAGGCTATACCATATAGCCTAGGTGTCTCGATATACTGTTCATATGATAACAAAATCATCTAACAACACGTTTCTCAGAATGTTTTCCTGTTGTTAAGTAACTCATGACTGTATTTAATATATTTTCTTACTGGGGCAGGGAATCATTCAGCATGTTTTAGAATTATTTCTATGTATTTCCATGCAAAATTAGGTGAAATAATTGTTGTAAATCTGTTTCTCCTGGTCATATTTGATCATTGAGATATTTTTATTTTTTAGATTCTAAATTAAGATCCAATTGCCATTCAGTAGGATAATAGTATACAGTGAGTATTTAGTTTTAGGATGCTACTTATACTAGCAAATTTCAGGTGAAATGTAGGATACAGAACTATACATACGGCTATTTTATGAAAGTATTAGCGGTTACAATCAAGCTTATCTTCAAGTGAATACTAGGTAAGCTAAATTTTGAGCTTCATTGGTATTGAAACATCTACTTTATTTGATTGGAATCACTAGCATTTCTCTACTGCTGAAAGTAAAAGGATTGGCCAGGCGCAGTGGCTCATGCCTGTAATCCCACCACTTTGGGAGGCTGAAGCAAGCAGATCACTTGAGCCCAAGAGTTCAAGGCCAGCCTGGGCAAAGTGGTGAGACCTATCTCTACAAAAAAGAAGTACTAAATTAGCTGGGTGTTGCCCAGGCATGATGGTTCTCACCTGTAACCTTAGCTCTTTGGGAGGCCAAGGTAGGAGGATCTCTTGAGCTTAGGAGTTCAAGATCAGCCTGGGGCAATATAGACCTTGTCCCTATTCTATCAAAAATTTAAAAAATATTGGAAAAGTGCTGGGCGTGGTGGCTCACGCCTGTAAGCCGGGAGGATGAGGTGACTGGATCACGAGGTCAGGAGATAGAGACTGTCCTGGCCATGGTGAAACCGCGTCTCTA
Source organism: Callithrix jacchus (assembly GCF_049354715.1). Classification (NCBI taxonomy): domain Eukaryota; kingdom Metazoa; phylum Chordata; class Mammalia; order Primates; family Cebidae; genus Callithrix; species Callithrix jacchus. The sequence continues at coordinate 148,222,060 of NC_133508.1, forward strand.
CTAAAATACAAAAAGTTAGCCAGGTGTGTTGGCACATGCTTGTAGTCCCAGCTACTCAGGAAGCCGAGGCAGAGGAATCACTTGAACCTGGGAGATGGAGGTTGCAGTGAGCTGAGATCGTGCCACTGCACTCCAGTCTGGTGACAGAGCAACACTCTGTCTCAAAAAAAGAAAAGAAAAGAAAAATATTGGAAAGGATAAAAAAAAGTTAAAGAAAAAAAAAGCCAGGTGTCATGGCATGTGCCTGTATTCCCAGCTACTCAGGTGGCTGAGTTGGGAGGTTGAGGCTACAGTGAGCTGTGATTGTGCCACTGACCTCCAGCCTGGGCAACAGAGGGAAAATGAATATCTGATTTTACTAGATCTCTGTATTTTTTTGATAACAGTATGAAAAATCTATTCAGATGCACTTTTGACCCTAAACAGTTTAATGCTTCTAAATAAATATTTTTAAAAGAAATTATTGTTGGTAGTTCAGAAGCCACTATATTCTAACCATTTAAATGGAAGCATATATATAAACTAACATTCAGAAGACTAGATTTCTCTGTGGTTATAGCATAAGCATTGTGAATGTCAGAGAAAGACAAGATTACATACTATTATAATCCAGGGTTAGGTTCATGTATCTGAATGTTCATTCCATGCTGGGTATTACTGTATATAGCCAGCACCCTGAGGAATAAACTGACAACTGATGCAGAATTATTAAGCTGAAGACCTCTGTAAGCATTTCCTCAGTGTCTACAGGCTGCCTGCATCAGATTTACCCAAGAGGCATGTTCATAATGCAGATTTGTTGGATTCTGTCAAGTATAACTTCATCATGGGTGGCACTCAGTTGATTCGTATATACACAGTAAGATTATTATTTAACAGTAATAATTATTATATTTGAGTTATCCCAATTCTTTTCTTATATCTATGGCTATAGGACTTGGTTTAGGCAGAAATGTCTAATAATGTTTCCTGTGATAATTTAAAACAAATAAGATTGGGCTGAGCTTCCTTAAACACTTGTGCAAACTAGTTTTTTTATAGTCAGCAAAAAAGGAGTAAGAGCGAAACTTTATCTCAAAAAAAAAATCAAATTTGATATTTAATATAGGATTCTGAATTCATTTTGTGTTATATATATATATATACATATATATTTTGAGACGGAGTTTTTTGCTCTTGTTACCCAGGCTGGAGTGCAATGGCGCGATCTCGGCTTACCGCAACCTCCGCCTCCTGGGTTCAGGCAATTCTCCTGCCTCAGCCTCCCGAGTAGCTGGGATTACAGGCACACGCCACCATGCCCAGCTAATTTTCTTTTAATATTTTTAGTAGAGACGGGGTTTCACCATGTTGACCAGGATGGTCGATCTCTTGACCTCGTGATCCACCCACCTCGGCCTCCCAAAGTGCTGGGATTACAGGCTTGAGCCACCCGCGCCCAGCCGTGTTAATATTTTTTAAATTCCACATCGTTTTATATGTTAGGCCATACATTTAGCATCCTGTCTAAAATGTATTCATATCTCCAGACATCTCAGAACTGATTGTTAAGCTAAGTTATGAATCATTTTTATTAGGATTACTATGTAAGTTTACTATTAGTCATCTTATTGAAACTTAACGTAGCCGTATGCAGTGGCTGACATCTGTAATCCCAGCACTTTGGGAGGCCAAGGTGGGCAAATTGCTTGAGCTCAGTAGTTCGAGACCAGCCTGGGCAACATGGTGAAACCTCGTGTCTACTAAAAATAGAAAAAATTAGCCAGGCATGGTGGCACACGCCTGTAGTCCCAGCTACTTGGTAGGCTGAGGTGGGAGAATCACTTGAACCTGGAGGTTGCAGCGAGCAAAGATTGTGCCACTGCACTCCAGCCTGGGTGACAGAGGGAGACTCCGACTCAAAAAACAAACAAAAAAATTATACCCAGAAGGTCCTTAACTCCAATGTTTCTTGGTGCTAGTTCTAATAAGTGGTTGAAAATTCTGCAGGTGACTGGTCAGAACTGAATCAGAACTTCTAGCAGTTGAGTTGTAGCATAGTGGCAAATTTCCAAGCTGTGCAAAGACAGGTTTTCTCTCATCCCTGGAGCTACTGGAGCCACCAGCTGGCTATAGGCAATCTTGTTCTTTTACTTCGTGTATATTGTGCAAATATTTTCTATATGTGCCATGATAGGAAAAATCTTGGGAAACTTGGCTTAGCAAACTTAAATTTCAGGGCCTTTTAAGATGGGAACTCACTAAAGTTTCCTTGATAGAAATTTACAGTAAGATTTACTAGGAATGCTTCAAGTAAATGCTTCTGCGCTGTGAGATTTAAGGATTGTGATCTCGATTAGGATTTGGAAGCCAGATTCTTTGGCCTTGCAAAGTGTATTATATAAGGGAAGAACTCCTCTTCTTAAACCACAATAGAGAGCCATTTGCAATGTATTTTTGATGTCTTTGTAGGTATTCATCAGGCTTAGGAAAACTGAATCAAAGCAAAAGTCTATAAGGCTTGTAGTTTATGGGGAAAATAATCACTAGACAAATAAAATACTTACTTTTTAAAGCCTTTTTTTCCTGTAGAATTTATAGAGAAAAGAGTCTGCCTTCTCACTTTCTCCTCACTCACCCCCAACATCCAGAATGGGTTTTCCAAGTAAAATTTTAGGCCATAAAGAAATTATCAATTGAGAGGCCAAGGTGACTGATAAAACTCTAGAGGTCAGGACTGGTAATAGTGCCGCAAGGACCAGATGGAGTTTTGTTTAATACTGTATCTGAAATTGAGGATGGGATAGATAGGGAATGACCTATCACTTCATGAGGAGATGAGTTTTTTGTGATAATGGGAAAGAGATGAGCTTAGATGGATGAATATGTACTTTAGCACTTATCTTTTTCCATAAAACACAAATAGACTTGGTACAAAATTACCAGTCTCACTCCATGGTATTTCTGATGAGATACAAGATTGGCAAATAATAATAAGAGAGAGAGACATACTTCTTTAGGAGCTAAGTTAACTTTAACATATGGTGGAGTACAATTGACTTAAAACTATTTGGGGTTTTTCTAGGGCTGTTTGGGGGAAAAAACACTTGTGAAATACCTGGTTGACTTAAACTTCAACATATTTTAAAGTCATTTTATTATCCCACAGCTCAGAATGTCTTCAATTAAAGGTAAGAAAATAAGTTGTAGAGGTTCTAGACTGTTGTTCTTAGTATGAAGTCCTGGCAGTATATGTGGCAGAGTGATACTGTATCGCCACCTGGTGAGTCATGTGAAGACTTTGAGTAACTTTCATCTTCTGTGTTTAACAGAACACTACACTAGTCATTTGCTTGATAGTTATTGAATGAATGCTAAGTTCCAAATATTTATTTGGTAGTAACTTGATCACCAAGTAATCAAATAGTTACTTTTAGGGAGTTTCCAGAAGATATTTGTGATTTTACAATTATATATGTATATTAGCATAGGGTATGCATTTGTCAGTTGGGAAGGGGGAGAATATGGAGAAGCAGGGAACTGCATTCAGTTTTATTTCATAGGCAACTAATATGGTCCCTTGGTTTTATTTTAAAATGAAATTGAGCCTTGAGCATTTTGAGCTTACATGTCAAATTCCTTGAATGCAAGAGTAGGAATTTCATGTAAATAGCTTACATCTGGCCTTTATCTTGAAGAATGTGGTTAGATATACTTGCTTTTCTGCCCAAGGACTATTTTCATATTTATATTGATTTTTGCAGGTTTACTTTGGTTAATGGCTCTGCGAGAAATAAGGCTTAAACTATCAGTACTTCTCATTTTTCCACAGCCTTCCAAGGCTTTCATCTTTGTGCCAGTGTGTAGTTTTGCGTACCCCTAACAGCAAAAGCAGCAGTTGGGTTTGGATGAGCTGTGTGACATTTGGGCTACACTTAGGTCTACTAACCGCCGTGATCGGCGAACCTAGAACAATCCTAAAACTCACCTACTCTAATGCAGGCCATATTATTTTAACTAAAATTGAAATTGTCACTGAGTATTGGAAAGGAGGAATAAGAAGGGACTTTGGGGTGGAGTGGGTGGGCAGGGCGTTGCATTACAGAGGAGGTGTTGGGGCAGCTAAGTTTTAACTATCATCCTTTAAATTTGTCTGTTTCAGTAAAGATCTTATGAAGAATTTTGTTGTTAACGATTATTTCTTAAATTCATGAAAGATACATAAGAAATCAAGATGTATAATTTTCTTGCCCATATTCTCTTTATTTTTTAAAAATAAGCATATAAGTCTGAATTTCTTGTGCTATTTTTGCTTTCCTTGATTTATTAAAATACGTTGCATAGAACTAATATTGTTTTCTTTATTTTCATACAGGAAGGAGAGAAATATTGTTCACGTAGTGTGTTACCTTTTTTTGTCTGTTTAATCTACAAGAACATGGCTGAAATGTTACCATTTTTAACTAATGTTTTGACTGAAGATTATTATGAAAAGTTTTACTTTTGTAGATTCCTAATTAAAAATGCCTATACTGTTTTATAGGAGTTTCAACTTTTGCAATTTGGTAATAACAGATTTAGGTAAGTAAAATATGAGAATCTCATACAGTTCTGAAGATCTAAGTTTGGTTGAGGATTCAGTGTTTCATCACCGGTAAACCTTTTGATTCAGTTAAAGATAAAGACTCAGTTCTGTCCACACAGGCAGGAACTGAACTGATCTGTACATCAACATTTCTGATGTTTCTTAGGTAGGTGCTGCTGGAGTCAGAAGTTAGGAACAAATCTAATGGCCTTTGTAATGTCCTCTTTGTCATTTCACAGAGGAATGACTTATAGGAACAAAGCTTTCCTGAAATTTCTTTCTTCAACAGATGGTTATTGGTACAGCATTGCAGTTAGAATCTTGTTTAAGATACTAAGAGCACTTCCTGGACTAAAAATTTCTACATAAGCTTTAGCAACAGCCTTATAACTTCCTTTCATATTTTGTAGAGCTCATAGGATGTATGTATGGCTGCCTAAGTAATACTCTGAATTAATGGGTAAAAAAAAATTCATTATGGCCGGGCGCGGTGGCTCACGCCTGTAATCCCAGCACTTTGGGAGGCCGAGGCAGGTGGATCACGAGGTCAAGAGATGAGACCATCCTGGTCAACATGGTGAAACCCCGTCTCTACTAAAAATACAAAAAATTAGCTGGGCATGGTGGCGTGTGCCTGTAATCCCAGCTACTCAGGAGGCTGAGGCAGGAGAATTGCCTGAACCCAGGAGGTTGTATCTGGAGGTTGCGGTGAGCCGAGATCGCGCCATTGCACTCCAGCCTGGGTAACAAGAGCGAAACTCCGTCTCAAAAAACAAATTCATTATGAGTTCTTCATCCTCACATATGGTGCTAGAATATACTGGATTTGGGGTAAAATAAAAGCTTGTTAACTTTTTTGTTTGTCTCTTCAATGGAAGTATTTTATATCTCATATTTTACATTACATAGAGGTGTGTGTGTGTGTATATGAAATAAAAGTTTCAAAATAAAGTGATATACTGTTTTTTTTAATCTGTTCTGTGGTAGTCTGTCTTTTTTCATGAAAACAATGAGATCACGACCCAACAAATTTATTTCAAAACACACATGTATACCTGTAGCTTTTTCTTTTCAGATAATGGTCTTCGGAAAACTTGCCTTGTCTTCTTGTGTATTGAACTATTTAAACATTTTATTTTAAGAAGTATACAAAGACATGTAGGACTTAAACATTGTTATAGTTTTATTGCTTGTCTTTTTCATTTGAGTAAGATGTTCTATGCCCTTGTATTTGTTACTTCCTTGTACTTTTGGCCCAGTAGGCTTGAAAAGTTCCAAGGCGCTACCAGGACATTCAGTGAAGAAGGATCAAGATGGAAAAAATGCATCAGCAAACTGTGTTTGAGCTCTATGTTCTGTATCTCACTGACCTGGGCACTAGCCATAGTGTAGTTCTGCGAGGTACTTTAAAATTCCAGCCTGCTTTCCAGGTATGAAACATAGGCTCGGTGTTAGACAGCATGGGAAGGGGTGTGTTCATAAATGCAAGTAAGAGAGTTTGTTGCATATTTATATAAATTTACTTTAGAATACGTATGCCTTAATTGAACCTCAGATAGTGGCATATATTTTCTTGCTAGTAATAATTTTTTCTTCTCTTTCTTTTTTTGTTTTTTGGGACAGGGTGTTGCCTATCTGTCCAGGCTGGAGTACAGTGGCATGATCAAGGCTCACTGCACTCATTCCTGGGCTCAGGCAGTCCTCCTGCCTCAGCCTCCCATGTAGCTGGGACTACAGGTATGCACCATCACACCTGGCTAACTTTTAAAATTTTTTTGTAGAGATGGTGCCTCACTATCTTGTCTAGGCTTGTCTGGAACTCCTGGACTCACACAATCCTCCCACCTTGCTTCCCTAAGTTAAGTGATGGGATTATAGGCGTGAGCCACCATACCAGGCTTTCTCAGTAATAATTCTTATTATCCTTAGTTTACATTCTCCTTCTTTTAATATGTACCTATTCTGAGTCTTTTTTTTTTGAGATGAAGTCTCGCTCTTGCCCAGGCTGCAGTAAAGTGGCATGAAGTAAAGTCGGCTCACTACAACCTCCGTCCCCAGGGTTTAAGCAATTCTCCTGCCTCAGCCTCCTGAGTTAGCTGGGATCAGGTGCCCGCCACTATGCCCAGCTAATTTTTGTATTTTAGTAGAAACAGGGTTTTGCCATGTTGGCCAGACTGGTCTCGAATTCCTGATCTCAGGTGATCCACCTGCCTCGGCCTCCGAAAGTACTGGTCTTACAGGTGTGAGCCACTGCGCCTGGCCCCTTTCTGAGTCTTAAGAAGTATAAATTTAACATCATTATGAAACTTAATTTTTAAAAAATGATAGTGGGACAAGATCAAGTCCCTTCTGTCTTATTTCAGGAATGAAAGAAGCAAAAGTAAGTTTTAGGCTAAGTTTCTTTTTGTGGATGATTAGGAATGTCATAGTAATTTGTGCATTCAAATATATTGAGAACCTGTGGTGTGAGAGAAACTAGTTTAGGTCTGTGCCCTAGAAATATTTCTGTGTGAGTAGTTAAGTTCGTAATAGTATTAGATTAAATGTTCAGCAAACACAGAAAGTCCAGTTAGGTAAAACGTGAATGTAAAACTACAATTTGCATCTTAAAGTTAACTTACATATCAGAACTCCCCAAATGTTTACTGTATTTGTATATACTAATTTCCAGTGGCCCCCAATATCCTCTCCATAGAGATTCTGGCCTCCCATCCTTGGTACCTACAATTTGAAGGGCCTCTCAATGAGAGAGCCTCTTTGTTATCTCTCTTTGAAAGAGAAAGTTATGTCTCTTTGAAAAGAACAGATAACAAGCGATCCTGGATATCCATATGGCAAATCAGAAGAAAGTGTCAGGCCTATACCTTTCAAGCTCTGTAAAAGTGACTCATGTTTAGATACAAGATGCTAGTGGTTCGTTTTTTGGTTTTTGTTTTTTTTCTTTCCTTTACAGAGACAAGGTCTCACTCTGTTGCCCAGGCTGGTCTCAAATCCTCAGCTCAAGTGATCCTCCCACCTTGGCCTCCCAGAGTACTAGGATTATAGGTGTGAGCAATTGTGCCCAGCCCTTTTTTTTTTTTTTTTTAAATAAAAACATCATGGGTCTTTGAGACTCAAAACTCTGGATTGTCTCCCCTACACAAGTAGACATACATCCAATATCTGCCCTACAAATCCCAAGATAATGTAAGAATCTGCTTAAGGCACTCTTAAGAGAATACAAGAATCTGAGCCTCAGATTTTCCTTCACTGGTGATGGAGTGAGTAGATACAGGAAAAGCAGAACTAATCTGTTTCTTTTAACCTGATATTGTCATTACATGTTACCATTAATCCTAGATCAGTGTTTCCTTTTATTGCTATTGAAATTTGTTCAGAATGTGGTTAAGGTGTTACCTGCTATAGGTGGTCCAGAAAGGACAGCCATCCCAGCAAAGAAACCAGCAAATCCCAAAAACCTGTGTACTGTAGAATTCCAACAGAGATCAACCTGTAGGAATCAGAATTCAGCGTTAGCTATATTAAGGGTGAAATTCTACAGAGATCTATGCCTAAAAGGGACAGATACTATTTAGGTCATCTCAGGCTATGAACAGTGTGACTTCTGGGGTAAGTTAGATGGCCTTTTGCCGCCAATATTGTGAAACTGCTGAGGGCTAATAGTGAACAGTAACTGCTAAGCAAGCAGTGTTTTCAGTTTATTAGTAAGAACATGAGTTTTTATTTTCATTTTAATTTTTTAAGTGGTTCATGGGTACTTTTTCTTCCCCAAACCTTGCTGCTTTTCTCTATTAGGAAATGGTACTTACAATACGAATTGATAGTGATATTCTTTTTTTTTGACAGGGTCTCACTCTGGCACCCAGAATAGAATGCAGTGGTGTGATCTTGGCTCACTGCAACCTCTGCCTCCCAGGCTCAAGCAATCCTCTCACCTCACCCTTGCAAGTAGCTGGGACCACAGGTGCGTGCCACCTGGCTAATTTTTTTATTTTTTGTAGAGAAGGGGTTTCACCATGTTGCCCAGGCTGGTGTCCAACTCCTGAGCTCAAGCAGTTCTCCTGCCTCTGCCTTCCAAAGTGCTGGGATTAGTCCCTCTCAAAGTGCTGGGTGTGAGCCACTGTGCCCAGCCAGATGGTGATATTCTTGAATTCCCTAAGGTCTAGTATCAACCATTGGTTTGTAAGTAATCAGATATCACAAGGAATTAATTTCAACATTAGGAAGCTTGATTTTTGCCTACACTTGGTATGAGTGCTACTTTCCTGTAGCACTTATGCTAATATCGATAGAACAGAATTTTCCTAGGAAGTCTGTTCCAGCGTGTTGAGGACCTGGTTCTAAGGAGAACCTATGAGATTCCAAGGAATTCCCAGAACACAGAAGTATTTGTGTAAGTATTTTGGTTCCATCTGGGTTCAGGACTTTGAGTTAGTTTGAGGTAAAAATGAAGAGGAAGTATGAAACAATGGCCCTGTGAAAGTACACAGGACCAAGGCAGTAACTTCAAGAGGGAAGCCACACTGGTCAGGAAATCCCTTTTCTTCTTGAAGTGTTCTCAGGGATCTCTTTAAGATTGTGTCTTAAAAGGAGCCAAAAAAGTCTCTGGAGTTGAAGGAGTGAAGTGAACACTAATCTAGGAGACTGATAAGTAAAAAGGAATCCTGTTGATCCCTTTTTTTGGTTTAATTTTATTCCTGTCCCATGTGAATAGTCCTCCTACCATCCCTCCCCGTCACACACAAGGTAAGATGGATAACTGGACAGGATATAGCTGCAGAGTTTCTAAGGTCTTTGATATGATTTTTTTAAGTTACGAAATTAATACAAAATATGTATTTTGGGGAGGTTGTTACTGACATTTGCTTCTATTAAATGGTTTAACAATGTTAATGAGTATGTCTACTCACCAGTACAGGTAGTATCAATGCCAGGTAACCACCAGCAAAGATGGCAAAGCAGATGGTGTAGGTCATGAGTAGTGGAAATGTGGTGGCTGAAGGAGCAAGCAGGTTAGTGATGCCGCAGAGGATGAGGTAAGACTTGTGGTAATGATACTTCTTAATCCAATTTTGATCAGCAACCCATCCAGAAATAATCTGACTGATCGCCTCAAGGATACCTGGAATGACATTGAAATCCTTTTATTTTCCTAGCCCCTTTGAAAAATATGAATTCTCAAGGCATCATTTCCCAAGTAATATGACCTCATTCCGAAGCCAGGATATGTGGGGAAAAAATGATTTCATTGTGTACCAGTAAACTCTATTACTTATCTATTCCAAACACATTTAACAAAAAAGCAAAAAAGTAGTCTCCTCTAGAGTTGTGTAGAAGACCCACATAGTTGGTGTTTTTTCTGATTACAACACTACACTGGGAATTCCTGGTTACAGAGGACCCTGGGCACAGAAGGCTATGCAGTCCCTTTGTCCAAGAGTCCTGCAAGTGAGAAAATGAGGTTTCTAAAAGACAAATAAACCTTCAGGTCAGTGTCTTGAGGCAGTCATGTTGTAGAAGGTTGGAGTATAAAAAGTAGATGGTGGGACTCATAATTGCATACAAAGTTTTAGGAATTGAGTTCTCCCAAGTTTATGCTTAATTTGAAAATAGGAAGTCTGGACATGGGAGATCATATTTTGGACAACTGTACCTGGCCAAAACCCTATTTTCTAGATCAAGCAGTCTGTCTCCAAACATTTTTATGAATAGTCAACTAAAATAGTTTTCAATTTACATTTTAATTTATTTTAAATATCAGATAATCCATAAGTGACTAGCCTTAAAAGTCGTGTTTATCAGGCCGGGCGCAGTGGCTCACGCCTGTAATCCCAGCACTTTGGGAGGTCGAGGCGGGTGGATCACGAGGTCAAGAGATCGAGACCATCTTGGTCAGCATGGTGAAACCCCGTCTCTACTAAAAATACAAAAATTAGCTGGGCATGGTGGTGCGCGCCTGTAATCCCAGCTACTCACGAGGCGGAGGTTGCGGTGAGCCGAGATCACGTCATTGCACTCCAGCCTGGGTAACGAGCCAAACTCCGCCTCAAAAAAAAAAAAAAAAAATCGTGTTTATCTGTTTTACTGTGAGTTCAAGGGAAAAATCCTTAGCTGCAAATAATTATTGAATGCTTACTATAGGCCAGCTACTATTCTAAACTCTACGTGCATTGCTTTTTTAATCTTGACAACCTTATGAGGGTAGATACTATGATCCCTATATTACAGATGAGGAAATCAAGGCACCGAGAAGAAAAGTAACTTGCTGAAGGTCCCACAGTTAAGAAATGCAGAGTAGGAAGTCTTTCTCCAGAGCAACTTCCTTGTAACAACAATAATACAATATTACATTGTTAAAATGTAAACCTGTAAAATTAAGTTGATCTTTCCTTTTGGGTAGGAGGCTGACATAGGCTTTCTTACCTGCTACAGAAACAAGGTAAGAGGCATCCATGATGTCAATCCCCAGTGTTTTGGCTCTGGCTACCAGGTGAAAGGTAGGGATGAAATATGCTAACTGACTGAGGAGAAAAGACCAAGTAAATATGTAGAAGAAAGGATTTCTAAAGACAGAAATATCAAAGAGGTTTTGTTTGCATCTCCACCAAGTAGCCTCCTTATCACTTTCTTCATTACTTTTTAATAACAGTCTGTTCCTGTTGGGTCCATTGCAGAACTCTTCATTTTGATTTTGTGAGACTATTACACATTCACTAGGTAGTCCAGCCTTCTGCATAGTACTGTCCTCGATGGTAGACTCTTGTGTCTCGTCGCAGTATGTTTCTGTTCCACATGCCTCTGGAGCATGTGCAGACAGACTGCTGCCTTTATCTTCAATACCAGAATTGTTCTCACTTTTGATACAGACAGGTCTTAAGAGCATACTAGAAGGCACCAAATTCAATGTGATACCTCCAAGTAATATAAGGGCACCTAAAAAAGAGGGGCAGATTGGGCAATTAAAAATAGCCTTTCAGTTCACAATACTGCTTTGTGTTCATAGGCTCAGAAGAGGCCCCATAGTCCATTAATTCTTGAAAACATTACTTTGTCTCCGATTTGATGTATTAGTCATATACACTGCTGTATCCGTGTAATCATGTAGTGCTTTGGAGATAGAAAAGAGGAAAGCTGTACCAATAGACGGGTTAAAAGAGGTGGTGGTGGTGATTTGTGAAAGTTGGGGGCAAGTTTTTGGAGGGAGAAAATTTAAATATCCGGAAGTGAGAGTATAGATTTAGGTACAGAAAATATAGAATAAGATGATAGAAATCATTTGGAAACAGCCTTAGAAGAGGGTACAGCTGGCCAGGTGCAGTGGCTCATGCCTGTAGTCCTAGCACTTTGGGAGGCTGAAGCAGGCAGATCACTTGAGCCCAGGAGTTTAAGACCAGCCCTGGGAAAAGTGGTAAAAGCCCATCTCTACCAAAAAATACAAAATAATTAGCCTGGTGTGCCTGTAGTCCCAGTTACTTGAGAGGCTGGGGTGGGAGGATTGTTTGAGCCTGGGGGGTCGAGGTTGCAGTGAGCCAAGATTGAGGCACAGCACTCCAGCCTTGGTGACAGAATGAGAGCCTGTCTCAAAACAAAGGGGAGGGGGAGGAAAGGAGGTGGGGATAGCCTTTCATTCCATGACATTTTTTAGATCTTCCTTAAAAGATGACAGATGTTAATCTTGCCTTTGAAGCTAAATAGTTGCTTGCATTCAGCATGTTCTGATCAGAGTTATGACTTGTATGGTGCTTCTGAAGATAGAATGGGCTATAGGCTCTGCTATCCTATCATGGATTTGTCAGCTGGTTCCATTCACTATGAGATTACTGAATAGTTTTTTTTATTTGTTTGTTTTGAGATGGAGTCTTGCTCTGTTGCCCAGGCTGGAGTACAGTGGTGTGATCTCGGCTCACTGCAACCTCTGCCTCCCAGGTTCAAGTCAGTCTCCTGCCTCAGCCTCCTAAGTGGCTGGGATTACAGGTGCTGGCCACCATGCCCGGCTCATTTTTGTATTTTTAGTAGAGACAGGGTTTTATCATGTTGTTCAGGCTGGTCTCCAACTCCTGACCTCAAGTGATCTGCCTGCCTTGGCCTCGCAAAGTGCTGGGATTACAGGTGTGAGCCACCATGCCTGGCCCCTGAATGGCTTTTTATATAGGAAAGATCCAACAAAACTGCCCTGTAGATAACAATAGGCATATGAATATACACATGTACATATATTTTTTCTAGTAGTTTAAGATTTTAATCCAAATGTCTTAGAAAACTGTGATATGAATAATTTTTTATTCATTTGTGAAAATTTATAGTTGACATTATGTAAAATATTACTAAGGAACATATTCTTTTTACCAAAGCATTTGTTTCTTTTTCATCTGTTTCAGTGAGTCCGATGGAGGAGGCGTTTTTTAAATGCAGATTTTTGTCTTAAAGGGAAAATGTGAAAAGTGAGTGTTTTGGTGGGGAAAGGGGAAGCCTTGTTTCCCCAGAAGTATCGCTTTCACTACAAGCTGTTTCCAGCTGCACAGAATGCTCTCCATCTCCTCAGACATTGTGCCCTATGGTGAATTCTGAGTTGCTTGTGTGAGCTGGCAAAGCCAGATTCAAGATCTCTTCTGTTTATATATTCTCCAGGAAAGAGAAGCATGTTTACTTTAGAAATTATGCTCATTTCCTCTCTGGCGATACCTTGTGAAAGCAATTGCTCTACAATCTTAATTTCCAGTTCTCAAAGGGAGAAAGAAACCTGAGCGTTAAACCTTGCACAGTTGACAGTAAAGAAACTTAGAATGACTTACCTGTCCAGTCATACAGATCTATCAGGAATTTTGTAAAGGGTGCCAACAGAAATGTCAGACCCATCCCAGAACGGGCAATAGCCGTAGAAAGAGCCAATTGTTTTTTGAAGTATTTGGTAATTACCACAGAAGCTACTTGGTATAAGAAAGCAGAACCCAAACCTAAAAGAAAAACATGATAGTTAAGAATTACTCTCACATTAAGTGGCTTGGTACCAGAAAAGATAATCTGAATCCAAGATAATACCACTAGGCCTTTTGGACCCAGGAACAGTAGAAGGGAAGGGTCTATGGGTAGATATATATGTAAATGTACAGATGCATACACACACACACACACACACACACACACACACACACATATTTTGAGACAGGATTTCATTTTGTCACCCAGACTGGAGTGTAGTGGTGTAATCTTGGCTCTCTATAGCCTTGACTTCCTGGGCTCAAGCATTCCTCCCAAATAGCTGTTAACTACAGGCACGTCCACCACTGGCCTGGCTAATTTTAGTAGAGACAGAGTTTCACCATGTTGCTAAGGCTGAACTTATAGACTCAAGTCGTCCACCCACTTTGGCCTCCCAAAGTGCTAGGATTACAAGTGTGAGTCACCACACCCAGCCTTCTATGGTCATATATTTGCAATTGACTCACCAGGTAGAAGTCCCATAGTCACACAAAGAAAAGGAATACTTGTGGCGCAGCTGCTGACCAGATATCCACCAGTAACAAGGAGAGCCCCAAGAATGGAGGTAGTTTTCTCTCCAAGTATGTCACAAATCATAGCAACCAGGGGACCTTAAGAGAAGAAGCAAAGGCAATTACCAGGTAAATACAATCTGGCATGACTTACCCTCTGATGCATGACTTAAACAAATGACAAGGAAAGCAAGAGGACTGTTTACTTTGATGTATTATGTATACTTCAAAAAAGGTTTTCATATTGGGTTTCTTAATATCACTAGTCCCACACTATTTTGGTTTTTGGAAGGGGAGTTTAAAAGAAAATATTGATTGTAAATAAGGTTTGGAGAAGTGTTCCGAAATGCATTATAGAACCTCCCCAAAAAGATTGCATCTGGTGGTCAGTGGCTAGAATAAGGTTGAATCACTTAACCGCTCCTCCACCTTGTTACCATTCCAAATAAAGGAAGAGGAAATGGTTTGATAATTTGTTTTGGGGCACCGTGGCTCATGCCTGTAATCCCAGCACTTTGGGAGACCAAAGGTGAGTGGATCAGCTGAGATCAGGAGTTTGAGACCAGCCTGTCCAACATGGTGAAACTCCATCTCTACTAAAAACACAAAAGTTAGCCAGGCATGGTGGCGGGTGCCTGTAATCCCAGCTACTCGGTAGGCTGAGGCAGAAGAATTGCTTGAACCTGGGAGGTGGAAGTTGCAGTGAGCCGAGATAACGCCACTGTACTCCAGTTGGGCAACAGAGTAAGACTCTGTCTCAAATTAAAAAAAAAAAATTGAGTATACTTAGATAACTAGAACTTCATGGCCTAACTTCCAGGTTGAGGGCCTTATTCACTGAACCTTTATTAAGGCATCACCAGACTCGAAAGGCAATGCATGAAATTCTGAGTCATGGCGTTTAATAATTCTTCAGCTTGCTTTGTTTGAATGCTGATTCTCCCAACTTTGTTACTAAGTCAAGTGGAAGCTAAATATTGCAGTTCCTTACTTTCTCAGCATTACATATCAGTAAATGAACCTGAATTTTAGCAACCCTCCAGTCTTGAATAGGAATCTTGGAATTGCCCTTTGTGGTTCTTCTCGTTGGACAGCAAGTTTATTGCTAGCCTTATACCTGCAGAAAAACGAAGAGATGACATGATGGATCCAATCCAACCAGTTCGTTCTGAGGTGGCTTCAAACTCCTCTTGAAAGATCACAAAGAAAATTGCAAATGTCTTGGTCATCCCCATCACAAACACATTCACCTAAATCAAAGTAGACCAGAGTCCAACTCAGGTGGCAAGTGAGTCATTATAGAGGCAATTACAGCTACTAGAAGGCCTGATTCCCTCAGCTCACTATTTATCATTTTGCATTATTGGTTGATCCTCATTATACATCCTATATTTTATAAAGGAAGTCACTCCTTTTAAAGTAGCTAAGCATTTTAAATGGAAACATCTCATTTAATCCTCATTTCACAGCTTTGGAATAGGCATGCCAATGTTGTATACCAAATAATTTATACCAAATAAATTGCTTGATGGGTTCACCTTGCCTGCTGCCTAGGTAGAGCTGATTTATCAAGATAGGAATTGCAGTAGAGAAAGAGTTATTCACACAGAGACCACTGTGCAGGAGACTGGAATTTATTATATCAATCGGTTTCTCCAAGCTTTTGGGGATCAGTTTTTAAGGATAGTTTGGTGAGGGTAGGGGGCAGTGAGTTGGGAGTGCTGATTGGTTGGGTCAGAAATGAAATTCTATAAAAGCTGCCCTCTTGCCCTGAGTCACTTTCTGGGTGGGGAGGCCCCCACGACCAGTTGAGCCAGTTTATTAATCTTGGTGGTGCCAGCTGATCCATCAAGTGCAAGGTCTGCAAATTATCTCAAGCACTGATCTTAGGTTTTACAACAGTGATGTTATCCCCAGGAGCAATTTGGGGAGAGTCAGTCTTGTAGCTTCCAGCTGTAGGGCTCCTAAACCATAATTTCTAATCTTATGGCTAATTTGTTAATGATTGCATTCACTCTCAAACCCCAGGAGCCATTGTGTACTCACTGTCTCCAGGGGCTTCGGGGCTTCCCCCTTTTTCTCCTTGTTTCAATAGCGTTGGCTTTTCAAGGCCACTTCTGCTTTCAACCGGGCCGTGCATTGCTTATGAACCACAAAACCAGCTGGGCATGGTGGCTCCTGCCTATAATCCTAGTACTTTGGGAGGCCAAGGTGGGTGGATCACTTGAGCCTAGGAGTGCAAGACCAGCCTGGGCAACATGGCAAAAGCCATCTACAAAAAGTACAAAAAATTAGCTGGGCATAGTGGTATAACGCCTGTAGTCCCAGCCACCTGGAAGGGTGAGGTGGGAGGATCGCCTGAACCTGGGAGGTGGAGGGTATAGTGAGCTGTGATCACAATGCTGCGCTCCAGCCTGGGTGACAGCGAGACCTTGTCTCAAAATTAGTAATAATAATAAAAGAACCTCAAAGCCTTAGGTTCCCTTTCATTAATTCCACTTTCTCTGCTCACCTGTTACGGTTCTGTACTCATCTAGCTTAATACCTGCTCCCTGGACATTCATTCCCAAGGTTTTAATTACCACCCGGGGCATAGTAGTATATGGCACAGTGGCATAGTGGGCATACTTAAGGTGGTGTAGCTGAATAGGGTTTTGTAATCAGTCTGCCTTAACTTGCAGCCAGACTGCATCCTACTGGGGCATGACTGGGCAAACTACTTTGCACTTCACATGTGTTAAGCTTCCTCTTTTATGATGTGGGGAGAGTGTAAATATTACCTAGCTCATAAGACTGTGAAGATTAACTGAGAAAGTTCTGATAAAGTACTTAATATTTGGCACTTAATGCATGAACAGTGAACTATGGTTTCCATTCTGCTTTCCTGAGAGCTTCAGACTCCTAATTGTCTACCATATCTTTATAACATCTGGTTAACTTGCCCAAACATAAGCTCACATTTCCCTGATGCCTACTCTTTTCAGTTTTTTTCTATTGGTATCATCCACCCATTCACCTGCGTGAAAGATGTGCTTGCTCTTAGATGCCTCCCTCTCTCAGTCCCTGCTTTTTCATAATCGTCAAGACCTGCCCCTTTTCATCCACATCACTATTGGCGATGCTCAGAAATTGCAAAAGTGGGAGTGGTGAGGAAGAAGTCTCTTAATATATTTGTCCCATTCTGATTTGATAAAAGGAACAAAACTTACTTAGAATGAACAGTGCTATAAACAACAGGACTGTATATTCAAAAGTGAAAAAGACATTTTATCAGGCCCCCATTTAGGCAATTTATAACCATAATTTTCCTCTAAGGCACTTCTGTCAGGCTAGAAAATATACACAGATTTCACATTACCTAGACTTTCTTCTCTCAGTTCAGAATAACGTGGTTGTGTCCTCCCATGAGCAAGGAACACTAAAATGTGTCATTATGTAAAATAATCTTCCTTTTGTTCTGTGGACATGAGTTCTGTGCTGCTGTCTCGAAGATGTTGCTCTATATTCTTAGCTACCTAAATTTAGCTAGCTACTGGTTCCCCAGTTCAGAACTCTTCCTCTCTGGTCTGTCCTTGATGTCTGGGTGTAGCAGCAGTGAATGGTTAGGACTTGTCTGGAATAACTGTGTATCAAGAAGACCAAGGGCAGAGCCTTGGCACCTACCATGCTTCCCACCCCTTAACTTGAAGTCTTCCATTTTTGTTTCTGTTTTTACTCAAAGGTATTAAAAAAATCTCTCCCAAGATCTAGGTTTTTCCTTCATTAATTTAGCAGACTACATCTGCATTATCCTCCATAATCTCATGTCTTAGACGAAGCTTGGTGGATTTTAATTCTGTCGCCAGAGTCCACATTATACATTGTAAATAGCTCACCCTACAATAAAGCAAAAACTGTAGAACTTCTCCAGTCCCCTCATTTTCTTTTTGTGTGTAAGAGCAGTTAATTGGGTTGAACCTGTCAGGAACACCTTAAGCAGGCTTTCCCCACACCCCACCTCCAATAAGAGCTTCCTCACTAGATCATTTTGATTATCGTCTTGGGAAAGGAGTTGGATCAGCCTCAGTGACTTATTTTGAATATAGGTGCCAGGCTTTGTCAGAGTGAGTTTTATCTGATAACAACTTATCCTGAGTCCCTTTCTAGTATCACCCTAGCTCCTGCCCTTCACAGACAAGCTTCTGTAAAAAAAAAAAAAAAAAAAATTCTATTAGGTATCTCCACTTTCTGTCATTCCACTACTACACTGAAAACAAAATAAAGTTCACTACCTTCAGCCCCCACTGCTCCACTGTACCAGCTCTTATCAAGGTTATCAGGACTTCTTTGTTGGTAAAACAGTAGACTCATTATTTCTATGCTGTTTGACCTCTCAGTAGCATCTGCTCATCACAT
This sequence comes from Callithrix jacchus, assembly GCF_049354715.1. Classification (NCBI taxonomy): domain Eukaryota; kingdom Metazoa; phylum Chordata; class Mammalia; order Primates; family Cebidae; genus Callithrix; species Callithrix jacchus. The sequence goes on from NC_133508.1 coordinate 148,240,510, forward strand.
TTTTCTGAAATGCAAATCTGTCACATCCCTGCTTAATTTTTCTCATTAGCTTCTCATAGCCTCAAGACAAAAGCTATTCTCATCTCTTCAATTTCATCACCTATTCCTTTCATCTTTATTTGTTTATTCATAAATGTATGCAGCTATCAATCGATCCATCTATCCACCCACCAACAGTATTTACTGAGTGCCTACTGTGGTCCAGGCTTTATATTGGTGCTGGGCTTACAGTAATGAGCATACACTCATGAGCAATGTAGACATGGACCCTGCTGCCCCCACGGAACATTCAGTCTAGTAAGACAGACTGAATACAGAAAACAGTCATACATATATAAAGTGTGATGAATTGGTTAGAATGAATCTCTCTCTCTTTTTTTTTTTAATAGGAAGCTCCCACAGAACATTGTTATTTTCATTTACCAGGACCTCATCTGTTATAGAAAAGAATATTTATAACTCATACAGAAACAAAAGCACAGTCATTCAAATATCTGCATTACAACTGTGGGGGATTAACCCCTGAATTTGTTAACATTTTGAGGATCCAGTGCATTTTTCGTGCTTAGTAAGCAGTATCACACCCTAAAAGTGGGACAGTGTTTATTAATCTGGTTTTAGATGGTTTTCCTTACCAGCAACTAAATTGGTCAGAAACCATTCTATTCTCAAAGGATGATGTAGAAAAAGTCAAGGTGGTTACCGGGGAGAAAGGCAAAAGAATTAGAGATTCTCACCAACAGTGCTCATTTTGCAAAGCCTATGATGTGGGGAGGTGGCCCAGCCACAGGAAGGACTCTCAGACTTAGGGCATCCTTTAGTTTCCTTATTAGTAACATTTCTGGGGAAAAAAATGGGGTTCCACATTCTTTAGTACTGAAGCTAATGCTTAGCAAGTACTACTGTTAAGTGTTCAGAGTTTTGTATTACATGAATCCTGGCTGGGGACCTCTGCCGCTACATGCTGCTTCTCTATCACTAGGGAGGAGGCCTGATGTTTTCCCACCATCTATTTTTAGAGTTCTTAGTTATCTGCATGTGAACTATGGGATTATTAGAAGGCACCAGGACCTGTGCTATACTTCCCTGTGAGCTGCTTACAGTGGGGCTGCGTAGGGGAGAAGTGTCAGCAAGAAAAGGATGTTTTTGTGAGTGCATTCCAAAGTTAATAGAACTTTGGAAACGAATTGTGCAGCTGGCGCCACTCTCTGGAGACCTGTGTGGGGCATAGCTGGGATGGGATTCACTGACATTCTAGAATGGTCATGCTGATGATGCAGGTCACCACTGTCACACCTCAACCCCTGGGAAGATGAGGGAAAGAAGTTAATTTAAAAACTGGAATTACTAGTCTAGTTGCTTATGGGTGAAGGAGAAAAATCAGCCTCCCCTTTCAAAATCCATGTCCTCCTCCCTTTCCAAACACATTAGAAATACAGACCGTGTAAAAAGAAATACAGATAGGGTAAACTATAGTTAGTGGGGATGGATTGGGAAGTAGACAGCCCGCCAAACAGAGGAAAGGTCCCCACCCTGTTTCAATGGAAGGGGCCGTGCCAGCAGTGTTAAATCTGTTAGACATAGTGTACTCCAAGTTTCTCTTCAAATAATCAGTATTTCAGTATTTTCAGTTCTTTGTCCTCCATTTTAAAGTTTAACTTCCTTGTAATTTCAGTAAACAGTTTTACCAGTTCTAATCAGTAGCTCACATCTGTTCCCCTGGTCCCCTGCTCCATCCTGACTCATCCTTAGTCACCTGCTCTGGTCACCTGCTCTGGTCACCTTTGAACTAGCTCACCCCTGGTTACCTGCTCTGACCTGCCTGTAACCAACCTGCCCATAATCATCCTTCCTGCAAACTACCCACCCACCACTCGGGCTTGTACCCCTCCTCTCTTTAAAATAGCCAATTGGGATTAGTCTAGATTATGCTGTCTAACTCTAGCCAATAGGGGAACGACAGAGCATTGGGGTGACCTCCATCAGGAATAAGTACCCTTTTCCCTCCCTTCTCCAGGTGTGTGCTCACCATTGTTCCATCTGAGCCACACCCTTCTATAGTAGTAAATTGCCTTGCTGAGAAAATTTATATTCAAGTGCCACTTCTTTTGTGGCACCAAAAATTTTACAGATATCTATGCTGGGCTGAACTGGGGAGACCATCCCCAAAGCACTTTTTAGCACTTCCCAGTGCTACTTTTATCATGGTTAAAGTATGATTATCCCCAAATCCTAATTGTCATGCAGCCAGCATGGAGCTGATGATTGTGACTAAGCATTCTCAGGTTTAGGAGGTGGTAAACAGGAAGAACAGAGGACTGGATTCAGAAATACTTCTGTTTGTTTGTTTTGAGAGAGTCTCTCATGGTTGCCTAGGCTGCAGTGCAGTGACAGGATCTTGGCTCACTTCAGTCTCCACCTCCTGAGTTCAAGCGATTCTCCTGTCTCAGTCTCTGAGTAGGTGGGGCTACAGATACATGCCACTGTGCTTGGCTAATTTTTGTATTTTTGTAGAGACAGGGTTTCACCATGTTAGCCAGCTGGCCTCGAACTCCTGACCTCAAGTGATCCACCCACCTAGGCCTCCCAGAGTGGTGGGATTATGGGTATGAGCCACTGTGCCCAGCCCAGGAACATTTCTGCTTTCACTCCAGGGGCATGTTCAGCTTTCCCCTGGGCTCGGCATGGGCCTCTGACTTTAGCAGTTTTGGGCAGCTCCTGCCCACTCCCTGACTCAAATGCCAAAGATTTCCTCAGTGATCTTATTTGTAGGCAGCTCTGAGCCTTTCTCCAGAAAGCCTGCTTTCAGGAGTAGGAAAGGGGGAAAAAAGCAAATTCTTACCAGGAAAAAATGAAACACAATCATCCATCCCCATCCTCCATCCAGGGTTTTAGTGTAAGGTCGGGCCTTTCCCTCCCTCTTCAGCATGATGCCTCTTCTATTTTAAATGCAGAAGATCCTTGTGATAAATCCAAGACGATTGAGTGGACAAGAAACTAAACTTTTAAACTTTTTATCTGAAAGGGAACATTTATACATTGTTGGTGGGAATGTAAATTAGTTCAGCCACTGTGCAAAGCGGTTTGGAGATTTCTGAAAAACTAAAAATGAAACTACCATTTGACCCAGTAATCCCATTCCTGGGTATATACCCAAAGAAGATAAACTGTTCTACAAAACATACACATGCACTTTTATGTTCACTGCAGCACTATTCACAATAGCAAAGACATGAAACCAACCTAGTTGCCCATCAACAGTGGATTGGATAAAGAAAATGTGATACACAGACACCGTGGAATACTATACAGCCATAAAAAAAGAACAAAATCATGTCCTTTGCAGCAATATGGATGCAGCTGGAGACCATTATCATGAGGAAATTGATGCAGAAACAACAAATACTGCATATTCTTCCTTATAAGTGGGAGCTAAACATTGGGTACATATGGATGTAAAGATGGGAACCACAGATGCTGGGGACTACTAGATGAGAGAGGGAGGGAGGAGGGTTGAAAACTACCTATTAGGTGCTATGCTCACTACCTGGGTGATGGGTTCAATTATACTCCAAATCTCAGCATCACATAATCTATCCTTGTAATAAACCTATATATTGAATCTAAAGTAAAAGTTGGAATTTAAAACAAAACACAAAAACCTTTTTCTCTATGGTATAAAACCACTTGTAATTTTTTAAAAACCCCTCAGTTACAGATGAAGTCTGCCTGATGCAACTAAGGAGTCAGTTAACTAGAGAGCCTGACCTCAGTGATGGGTGGCCACTCCTAGAACTGGATTCAGTGTCCATCACCCAGGTCTGCAAGCCAGTTTCTTGGAGAGCTGTGCATCACCCTGCTGGTCCTCTGGGTGAACTGTGGACTTCAGGGAAATAGAAGGAATGGGAGAGCCTTGAGTTTAGCAATCCTCCTTAGAAAACACTTGGCTAAATATAAATATTTTTGGAGCTAAACAGACATGACAACAAAATGCGATACCCATTCATTGAATACATCCTAGATCAGAAAAAATGTTGTAAAAGACAGAGGGGGCCGGGCACGGTGGCTTAAGCCTGTAATCCCAGCACTTTGGGAGGCCGAGGCGGGTGAACCACGAGGTCAACAGATCGAGACCATCTTGGTCAACATGGTGAAACCCCGTCTCTACTAAAATTACAAAAAAATTAGCTGGGCACGGTGGTGCGTGCCTGTAATCCCAGATGCTCGTGGGGCTGAGGCAGGAGAATTGCCTGAACCCAGGAGGCGGAGATTGCGGTGAGCCGAGATCGCGCCATTGCACTCCAGCCTGGGTAACAAGAGCGAAACTCCGTCTCAAAAAAAAAAAAAGACAGAGGGGACAGTTGGGGAACTTGAATATGGACTGTACAATAGAGAATACTGTACCAAGGTTACCTCTTGGATATGATGGTGATCTTGTGGTTCCACAACAGAATATTCTTAGGAGATACATGCTTTCAGGAGTGACATGGCGATGCTACCTTCTCACAATCCATTCAGTAAAATAAACATGTTTTTATAAAGAGTGATAGTAAAAAGAAAATGTAAATGTTCTGATGAAGGGGGTACAGTATTCATTATTTCCCTGTCAGGTCAAAGGCCGATTGTTTCTTACTGGAAAGGAGAGTCAGCTGGCAGCGTGTGTGGAATGGCCATCTGGTGAGCAGGCTGGGTGGGGAGAGATGCCAGTCATTGAAGACATCGTAGAAAATCAACCCAGCACACAATCCTATTCCCATCTTACCTTTGATGTGTTCAGCGAAGAAATCCTCCACAGATCAGGCAATTCAGAAAGAAAAATAAATTATACCATTTTCTGGAATGTTACTGTTTTTCTAAGGCATTTCGTTTTGCTGCACTGTGAAAAGTGTTGTAAGAGCCAAGGAGGGCTGAGGCGATTTAGGCCCTCCGGCCAGTGGACTTTACTTCCTGAGAGGAGGAGGAAAGACTGTGATTTGATGTCATCGCAGGCCCTCCCTCTACCCACAGTCACTCAGAGGTAGATTTTTTTTCACCGCAGGCTCAAAAGGAAGGAGGGAGTAAACTAAGTGGAAAGTCCTTTTGGTGACTATGCTCAGGGCAGGGGGATGGGGCTCCAGAACTCTTGTACACGTATCTTCAAAGTTCCTCAGGGAACTTCTCATGACATGCTTATTTTATAGAAAAATACAAAACTGGGTGGGTGAGGAGAGAGGCATTTTCTGGGCCACAAACAGCAATTTTCAGTAAGCTCAGCCCATTCACGTGGCCTTTTGTATATTGACTAAAGATTCTGGTTACTAATTTGGGGTTTCAGACCCAATTTTAATAGCATTTTTACACCTGATTAACAGCTTCCTGCAAAAGATGTTTGCTTGTAATTTTAATGGAATTTTTTTTGGTTACATTTTGGAAATGTTAAGGCTGAGACTCCTAGAAAATTACTGTGATAATTCAGCTTTCTCTTCCCATTTCGTCCCTCTACCCTCCACATAAAACAAGTCAATGGAAAATTTCCTTTCATCTCCCACACCAATCTTCCAGATTTTAAACCAGAATGTATTTTGGGGGAAGGGTGTGTCTTTGTTTTATCTGGAAAATCTGCACATGTTTATGTGTGTTCCTTTTTAAAAAGCAAGAGGTTTCTCAGAGTCTTAAGATCAACTCTATAATACTTTTTGATTAACGAGCTTGCAGGACAGCTTAGTGGTTTGGGAGGGTGCCCTGTAAGTGTAACCATGTAAAGATCATGATGCTGGTGCCAGGGATCAAATAAACATTCATCAGAAGGAGAAAACCCAAAGAGAGAAGGTGAATGCTTTTCAGAGAACTGTTTGTAATTACAAATACACTCTAGAAAACTTTTTTTTTTTTTTTTGAAATGGAGTCTCACTCTGTTGCCCAGGCTGGAGTGTAGTGGCAAAATCTTGGCTCACTGCAACCTCTTGCCTCCCCAGTTCAAGTGATACTTTTGCCTTAGTCTCCTGAGTAGCTAAGACTACAGGTACATGCCACCAGCCCCGGCTAATTTTTGTATTTTAGTAGAGAAGGGTTTTCACCGTGTTGCCCAGGCTGGTCTCAAACTTCTGAGCTCAGTCAATCCGCCTGCCTTGGCCTTCTAAAGTGCTAGGATTGCAGACATTGAGTCATCGCCTGAAAACATTTTTTAGTAAGCAACTTAAGATGGTTTTTCTTTTTTTCTTTCTTTCTTTTTTTTTTTTTTTTGGTGACATGCTTGTTGCTCTTTTAAAGCAGGGCTATCTATAATTTTTTTGAGACAGGATATTGCTCTGTTGCCCAGGCTGGAGTGCAGTGGCATAATCATGGCTCACTGCAGCCTTGACCTCCTCAGCTCAAGCAAGCCTTCTACCTCAGCCTCCTGAGTAGCTGGGACTACAGGCATGTATCACCATGCTCAGCTAATTAAAAAAATTTTTTTGTGTGTAGAGATAGGGGTTTTATCTGTTGCCCAGGCTGTTCATGATCTCCTGGGCTCAAGCAATCCCATCTCAACTTCCCAAAGTGTTGGGATTACAGGCATAAACCACAGTAATAGGCCAGCTGTCTATAATTCTAATAACAGGATGAAATGAGGCTAGGCTTTATATATATTTTTCTCACACACACAGGAATATATATATATACACACATATAGGAATATGTACACATATAAGAATATATATACATATATGATTAGGAATATATATGTGTCTATATGTATATTCATATTCATCTTTGTCTTACAGTAGGCTTTCTGTTAATAGAGAACTCTGATGCTAATCCCTGGAGTCAGATTTGAAATGCAACAGAACAGGAAGTCATTCATAGAGGCCAGGAGGGTAACAAACTAATCAGAGATGAACTCCTTCAAACATGTTTCACAGAGGCACATTAACAGAAATGCATGCTTGGTGATAATCTCAATTTTACCATTTTTTCAGACCATGGACTCTGGGCAAGTTACTCTCTTTGAGTCTGTTTCTCTCTGTCTCTCTTTTTTTTTGAGACGGAGTTTTGCTCTTTGTTCCCCAGGCTGGAGTGTGATCTCGGCTCACTGCAACCTTTGTCTCCTGTTCAAGTGAATTCTCCTGTCTCAGCCTCCTGAGTAGCTGGGATTACAGGTGCCCACCACCAGACCCACCTAATTTTTGTATTTTTAGTAAAGACAGAGTTTCACCATGTTGGCCGGGCTGGTCTCGAACCCTTGACCTCAGGTGATCCGCTCACCTCAGCCTCCCAAAGTACTGGGATTACAGATGTGAACCACGGTACCCAGCCGAGTCTGTTTCTAAAACTCTAAAATGTAGCTAATATTTTGCAAGATTGTTGTGATGATTAACAACATGTAGTGTAAGATGACTGTACATTGGAACTACTATTGGTACTTGATTAATGAAAAATAATTTTTGTTTATCAGATGGGGCCTAATAGCAAGAACAAAGAATTCTTAAGCCACCTTTGGGATATAAGTTAACATTTTGGCGTCTGTACCCAATTGACTTAATAAAGCTTATAGGGTCTTTAAACATAAACAATTCCTTCAGCTTCTAACCTTTTAACTCTTGGCTCTAAAGCTAATCAGCAAGAATGCAGTGTGATTTTGCAGTCACCCCTATTACCCTCATTCTACTGTCAAAGATAGCCAGCCGATGAATAATTTTTAACACTCATGGATTTAGACTTTAATAAGCATTACCAACTAGAATTAAGATATTTTATTTTTAGTTGTATCTCTCCTTGCCCTCCTTCAATCCTTGTGCAGAAAAGAGTTAACATTGCTGGCCTGAGATTCCTATTCATTGAAAGGCCTGTGGCCAGGTGCTCACTCCTGTAATCCCAGCACTTTGGGAGACCGAGGCAGGTGAATGACTAGGTCAGGAGTTCATGAGCAGCCTGGCTAGCATGGTGAAACCCTGTCTCTACTAAAAAGACAAAAAAATTAGCTGGGCATGGTGGCGCATGTCTGTAGTCCCAGCTACTCGAGTGGCTGAGACAAGAGAATTACTTGAATTCAGTAGGCAGAGATTAACCGGGCCTGGGCGCACATGCCTGTAATCCTAGCTACTCAGGAGGCTAAAGCAGAACTGCTTGAACCCGGGAGGCGGAGGTTGCAGTGACCTGAGATCGCACCACCACATTCCAGCCTGGGTGACAGAGTGAGACTCCGTCTCAAAAAAAAAAAAAAAAAAGAGGTCTGCTTACATGGTTGGCCTCTGGCTGACAACTGTGTGAACTTAGATTTTAGGAGGGTTACTACCATTCCCTAAATGATAATAGTGAATCATTGTGTCTAAACTGTGTAAACAATACAATTTTTTTTCTTTTGAGATGGAGTCTCACTCTATCACCCAGGCTAGAGTGCAGTGGCGCTTCTCAGCTCACTGCAACTTCCACCTCCTGGGTTCAAGCAATTCTACTTCAGCTTCTCAAGTAGCTAGGATTACAGGCGTGCACCACCACACCCGGCTAATTTTTATATTTTTAGTAGAGACAGGGTTTCACCATGTTGGCCTGGCTGGTCTTGAATTCCTGACCTTGTGATCTGCCTGCCTTGGCCTTCCAAAGTGCTCGGATTACAGGCGTGAGCCACTGCCCGGCCAACAATACAATTTTTATGCTGAACATTTGCTTTCTTTTCAGGAGCCTGGAATTTTGATATGTGCTAGGCAGAGAGTACTTAGGTGACCAGCCCCCTTGGGCACTGAGTCTCTACTGAGCTTCCTGAGTTGGCAACGTTTCACACATGTTGTCATAACTCATTGCTGGAGGAATTAACTGCATCCTGTGTAACTTCACTGATAGAAGAATTCTTGCGAGCTTCTGCCTGGTTTCTTCTGGACTTTACCCCATCCTCCTTTTGCCTTTGTTGAGTCAGCTTTGTATCCTTTCACCCGTTCACTTTAATAAACCACGTGAGTACAACAACTAAATGCTTAGTCCTGGTAAGTCACCCGAGTGAATTATCAAACCTGATCAGCAAGCAGGACACTCAAGAGAGTTGATGGTGTAGTTCCAGTTGAGTCCAGAGGCCTGAAAACCAGAAGTGCTGATGGTGTAAGTTTTAGTCTGAGTCAGAGGGCCTGAGAACCAGGAGAACCATTTGTGTAAGTTCCATTCTGAGTCTGAGTCCAAAGTCAGGAGAAGACTGATGTCTCGACTCCAAGACAGTCAGGCAGTGAGAAATGCTTTCTTAGCCTTTTACTCTATTTAGGCCTTTAACGGATTGCATGAGTCCCATCCACATTGAGGAGGGCAGTCTTCTTCACTCAGTCTACTGATTTAACTACTGATCTCATCCAGAAACACCTTCATAGATGCACCCAAAAATGTTTAGCCAAATACCCGAGCATCCCATAGCCCAGCCAAGTTGACACATAAAATTAACTATTATAGAGGTGTCCTGGGACTCCCCCATACAAACATACTTCAGTTTTGGCTCTGTACAGACTAGAAAATCAGCCTTCTCCAACCTCAAGCTCTTTCCAGCATTTCTTATGTTTCATTGATAAATTGGGTACATTATATCCTACCTCAAAAGGTGCTGTGAAAAATAAATGAGAATGTATGTTCATTTATTTCATTCAATAAACAGTAGCTTCCTACGTGCCAGACCCTGTGCCAGACAGAGGGGGTATGTGGTAGACACAGGGTGGCATGAGATGTGGCCCAAGGGGTAAGCAGGGGCTAAGTCATGCAGGGGTTGGGAGGTCATGGTTATAACTTTCTTAATTAAATTTTTTGAGACAAGATCTCGCTTGGTCACAGCCCAGACTGGTGTGCAATGGCATAATCTCAGCTCACCGCAACCTCCGCCTCCCGGGTTCAAGTGATTCTTGTGCTTCATCCTCCTGAGCAGCTGGGATTATGTGTGCCACTTGGGGTTTTCACTATGTTGGCCAGGCTGGTATCGAACCCCTGACCTCAAATGATCCACCCATCTCAGCCTCCCAGAGTGCTAGGATTACAGGCGTGGGCCACTGCGCCTGGCCATAACTTTTTAATTCTAAATGCTGTTCGTGGTGGCTCACACTTAGAATCCCAGCACTTTGAGAGGCCGAGGTGGGTGGATGACTTGAGGCCAGGAGTTTGAAACCAACCTGGCCAACATGGCAAAACCCTGTCTTTATGCAAAAATTAGCTAGTTGTTGTGGTGCATGCCTGTAATCTCAGCTACTTGGGAGGCTGAGGCATGAGAAGCGCTTGAACCTGGCTTCAGTGAGGTTGCAGTGAGCCAAGATGGTGCCACTATGCCCCAGCCTGAGTGACAGAGTGAGACTCTGTTTCAAATAAATAAATAAAAATGCAGTGAGAAGCTCCTTAGGAGAGGTTTAGCATTGTGTCTTGTAAACAGCAAGCACTCAATACATGCTTGCTGTTAAGGATTACCACCAAGATGCCCTGTCAATATCTAAAATCAAACCCAGTCATCTTTTCCCTGTTATCTTTTGAATTCACTGCTTTTTTCCTAAGGCACCCAGTTCTATCACTTAGACTAGAAAATTCAATCACCTTTAATTCTTCTTTCTCTTTTATTCTTTCTAACAATTTGCTTTTTTTTTTTTGTCTCTCACATTTGATCCCGAATTAATAATCTTGTGGAGCCTATTTCTTCTCTAAAATGGGGATAATACCTTGTAAGAGTGAGGATATAATGAGGTAAATGAATGTAAATTGATTAGCATGTGGCAAAAGCTCACTAAAGATTGGCTGTTATTACTTTGGGCTAGGGACTGAAGATACATAGCTGAACAAAAGGAAGCTCACCCTGAAAAAAATGAGCTGTTTCTACAAATTAATTTTTTTCTTTGAGATGGGGTCTCTTTTGACCAGGCTGGAGTGCAGTGGTACAATCTGGGCTCACTACAACCTCTGCCTTTTGGGCTCAGGTGATTTTCCTGCTTCAGCCTCCCACGGTAGCTGGGATTGTAGGTGCTCACCAGCACACCTGGCTAATTTTTATATTTTTAATAGAGACAGGGTTTCACCATCTTGACCAGGCTGGTCTTTAACTCCTGACCTCAAGTGATGCACCCACCTTGGCCTCCCAAAGTGCTGGGATTACAGGCATGAGCCACCGTGCCTGGCCACTACAAATTAATCTTAAAGCTCCACCTTTACTCTCACCTGCTCCAAAATCCAATCTGCTAACAGGAAAAAGCCTAGGTTTCTTAAAAAGCAGATATTCAGGTTCCCTGAGTTAGCTGCTCTATCTTTCAGACTAAACAAAGGAATTTGCTATTACACCTCCTACCTCACAGACTAAACAAACTAAAGCATTTGCTATCACATATTCCTTTTGGTTTATCCATCTTTACCACTGCCATTTCCTCTTCCTGGAAACCCCATATTCCTTTACTGCAAGCATCCATTCATTCTATCTTCGAAGGCCCAGTTCATACTACAAAACTCTTCTGTGGGGCCAGGCATGGTTGCCTTTGCGAGGCCAAGGCAGGAGGATTGCTTGAGGTCAGGAGTTTAAGACAGCCTGGGCAACATGGCAAAACCCCGTCTCTACTAAAAATACAAAATTAGGCAGACGTGGTGGTGTGTGCCTGTAGTAGCCCCAGCTACTCTTGCACCTGGTAAAGTAGAGGTTGCCGTGAGTCAAGATCGCATCACTGCACGCCAAACTGGGTGACAGAGCAAGACCCTGTCTCAAAAACAGAAAAATAAAGAAAACCTCTTGTACTAGTTATATACTCATCTATTCAGAAATTATTCAGTGCCTACTCTGTACTAGGAACTGTTCTAGGTGCTAAAGATACATATGTAAATAAGACAAAGGGGCTGGGTGTGGTGACTCGGGCCTAGAATCCCAGCACAGGGGAGGCCGAGGCAGGTGAATCGCTTGAGGCCAAGAGTTTGAGACCAGCCTGGCCTAACATGGTGAAAGACCATCTCTACCAAAAATACAAAAATTAGCAGGGTGTGGTGGCGTGCGCCTGTAAACCCAGCTACTTGGGAGACTGAGGCATGAGAATTGTTTGAACCTGGGAGGCGGAGGCGGAGGCGGAAGTTGCGGTGAGCCGAGATCGCCCCACTGCACTCCAGCCTGGCAACAGAGTGAGACTGTCTCAAAAAAAAAAAAAGTGCAACGTGAGATGGGAAAGTTCTTTAACGTTTATATATTAGACTACATTATAAGGAGTCTCTTGCTCTATGGCCATTATCTGCTTATTAGCATAAACTAAACATATACCCGTGTATATATATTCTGTAAATCAGCTGTGTCTTAAATCAGCTACCTTGACTTGCTCCAGCATGTCTGAACTGGGCAAGCTCCAAACCCTGGTGCATGCCATTTCTTATTTGGAAACCCTCCTGACCTTCTCCTGACTAGCTTCCTCTTCTTCCTTGTCTTCTTTCCCCCTCATCTATTGAGAAAATTTGCAAGTTTTTAGCCAAGCAGGTCCAGCATAGAATGAGAGGTCCTGTTCTGGCCAATGGAAACTGGACACAGCAGTAGGGCAATTTCGTCAGGTTATGAAAGTTATGTCTCCCTTGTTCAGGTGCTCTTGTGGCGAGACTGCCGGTGAGGTGGCCCCTTTCTGCAGGAATTAAACTAGCCTTGCCGAGTGATTCATTGTCTCTGTGTGGATTTTTCCCGACATTATAAACCCATTTCCAACATACAAGCTCAAGGGCTGGAGCTGTCTTACTAAAAATCTTTGCTGTTCTCACATAGCACTTTATATTTGTAGATGCTTACTATTTTTGGATAAGTAATATCCTGGAGATTTTTATGCTGTCAAATGTTAAATTGCTAGAGCAAAGGAACTACATTCAAGTTCAACAAATCGGTCTTTTATGCCTGCTTGTGCTCAGTTCTGTTGTTGAGAACTATAAAAGGCTGGGGTGAAAATAATGTTGACTTACACTTTTTTTTCTGATACAGTGGCTTGCTCTGTTACCCAGGCTGGGGTACAGTGGCACATCACCAGCCTCAACCTCCTGGGCTCAAGTGATCCTCCTGCCTCAGCCTCCCGAGTAGCTGGGACTACAGGCCCATGCCACCATGCCTGGTTAATTTAAAAAGACCTTTTTTTGAAGAGATGGGGTCACATTGTTGCCCAGGCTGGTCTTGGCTTAAGCCATGCTTCTGCCTTGACCTCCCAAAGTGTTGGGATTACAGGCATGAGCCACTGTACCCAGCCAGACCTATAATTTCAAATGGTAAACTTTTTTTTTTTCTAGCCAACGTGGTCTTGGGTGTTAAGAGTACAGATTCTGAGTTGGAGTCCTGAGTCCAAATGATGACTCTGGTAATTTCATAGCCTTAGTTGTGAGTACCTACTGTATAGGGTTGTTAATGAGAATTAAATGATCCTTAAACAACATGGGTCTACTTACACATGAATTTTCTTTCACTTCTGCCACCCCGAGACAGTGAGACAAATCCTCCTTTTCAGCCTACTCAATGAGATGACAAATATAAAAACCTTTACTATGATCCACTTCTACTTAAATATATTTTCTCTTCTGTATAGTTTTAATATTCTTTCCTTGAGCTTACTTTACTGTAAGAATATAGAATAATACATAAAACATAGAAAATTAGTGTTAATTGATGTGTAAGACTTCCGGTCAACAGTAGGCTATTGGGGAGTCAAAAGTTATATGTGGATTTCTGACTGCACACAGTGGGATCCGTGGACATGCCTGTGGGAATATAGGTATTTCAGGGAGCTTCTTAAACAAAAGCAAGTAGTTTAGAACAAAGACCTTTTTTAAAAATTTATATATATTTTTAAAATTACATATATATACAATTTATATATATGTATATATATATATAAAACCTCTTAACATTTGGTTAAGAGGTTAAAGAATCTAGAAAAGATCAGTTTTTCTCCAAACGGATTTATTGAATATAGCAAAATTCTATATACAAAGTGACCTGGACCTGCTGTTTCAAGTTATGATCCTTTCTTACTGATATCTTGATAGTCGGTCCATAGAGTGTTAAAAAGCAATTTACTCTTAAATAAATAGAAAAGTGCCCAATGCACATGAAATGAATGGCCTAACTACTGGAGCTTTAGTAGTTAACATAGGTAGGGTCGAGTTCTTATGACAGGCTGCTGAAGAACAGATATAAGACGTCAAGAGGCCATTTTGTGCACTGCCACTGTGATGCCATCGTGTTTCTGGATCATAATGTTCCTGAAATGCAAGGAAGAAAATATTCAGTAAAACATTACAAGTGGGACTTCACTGTAAGATGAAAGATGTTGTTTGGTTTAGGATACACTGTTTCTATGTATAACAGCAATATTTAAACACTACAAAACATTTGGGAAATACATAAACATATAAACATGAAATGAATCCTTAATCCTACTACACACAGACAACCACTGTTAGTATTTCCCTGGTTGTTTTTTTTAGGCAATGTCTTGTGGTGTTTCCCAGGCTGGCCTCAAACTCCTAGGCTCAAGCAGTCCTCCTGCTTCAGCCACCTCAGTAGCTGGAACTACAAAAAAAAAAAAAAAAAAAAGCTTTCCTGGTCCTTGTTTTATTTGTATGTATATGATACAGTCATGTGCTGCGTAACAATGTTTCAGTCAACAGTGGACCCTATATATGATGGTGGTCCCACAGATTAAAATGGAACTGAAAAATTCCTATTGCCTAGTGACCTTTTAGCCATTGTAGTGTCACACAGCACAGCACATTACTTACGTCTGTGGTAATGCTGGTGTGAACACACAGCGCTGCCAGTCATAAAAAGTATGGCACATGCAATGATGTACAGTGCCTAACACTTGATATTGATAATAAATGACTATGTTTTGGTTATGTATTTACTATACTATACTTTTTATCATTATTTTAGAGGATACTTATTAAAAAAGGTTAAGTGTAAAACAGTCTCAGATAGGTCCTTGGGGAGGTATTCCAGAAGGCGTCATCATGATAGGAGATGACAACTCCATGCATATTACTGCCCGAAAGAACTTCCAGTGGAGAAGATGTGGGGTAGAAGACAGTGACACAGATGATCCTGACCCTGTGCAGGCCTAGGCTAATGTGTGTTTCTGTCTTGGTTTTCCACAAAAAAGTCTTAAAAAAAAGAAATTTAAAGAATAATTTTTATACAGCTGTACAATTTTAGGTGTTATAATAAGGGTCAAAAAGTTTCACTGACTCACTCAGAGCAGCTTCCCGTCTTGCAAGCTCCATTCATGGTAAGTGCCCTACTGAGGTATACCTTTTAAAAAATTTCTCTAAAAGAAATTTAAAAGAAATATTTTTACTGTAACTTTTCTCTGTTTAGACACACAAATACCACTGTGTTATAACTACCTACATTATTTAGATCACAAATTTTGTAGCCTAAGAATAATGGAGCCTAGGTGTGTAACAGGGTATGCCACCTAGGTTTGTTTAAGTACACTCTGTGATGTTCATACAACAAAATTGCCTGACATATTTCTCAGAATGTATCCACGTTGTTAAGCAATGCATGACTGTCTATTTTTTCTTTTTACACAATGGTGATACTAGCAGTTGTATATTTTTATTTTTTTTCACATATTATTCTGAGGACCATCACTTGGAATATCTTTAGTAATTTTATTAATTTACAAGTAATTTTTGGCCAGGCGCAGTGACTCACTCCTGTAATCCCAGCACTTTGGGAGGCTGAGGCAGGCAAATCACCGAAGCCCGGGAGTTTGAGACCAGCCTGGGCAACATGGTGAAACCTAATCTCTACAAAAAATATAAAAGTTAGCTGGATGTGGCAGTGCATGCCTGTAGTTTCAGCTACTTGGGAGGCTGAGTTGGGTAAATCGCTTGACCCTGGGAGCTGAGGTCACAGTAACCCATGATTACACCACTGTACTCCAATCCAGCTTGGGTGACAGAGTAACACCCTGCCTCAGGATTAAAAAAAAAAAAGTAATTTTTATTCTCTGATTAGTTTTCCTTTGTGCTACTTATTACTTTTTGTTGTTGTTGTTAAACTAATAGTTTGTGACTTATTCCTCATTTAAATGGCACTGTGGCCTGAAAGCATGTTAGCTTTAGGGATCAACTTATCCTTTCCTGTGGTCCAAAAGATTAAGAACTTTTCCCAAAGTAGTTTGAATAAGGAATCACTGATGAACACAGGGCTGGCCACTGCCAATTTTACCAGGAATTTTTCTGAACCAAAAGTAAAGGATCTGCTGAAATCTACTCACCCATTATCTGATTCTAGGCACACCACAGGAATATCAGTGGGGTCAGAGGTTAGCTTAGCTGCTTGCTGGGCTAGGACAGATATCACTCCAGCATGCTCATCTGACAGGGTCCCACGGCCTAGAAAACAGGGATGATGTATGTCACCTGATTGCTCATAGAGTATTTCTGCTAGAATAAGCTAGCTGGCTGTTTTAAAATGTCGACAGAATTGTCTTTTTATTAATGTTTGTATTAGTCTATATATATTATAGTAACTAAATCTTGGGTACAAAAATACCTATAAATTCTAGGTACAAAAATTAGTTACTAAGTGTACTCTATATTTCTGTATATAAAGGCAACACAAGCTTAAATGTACCTGAAACCAAATCAGGTAACAGACATGCCACTATGGCAGCAGAGCATATGGATGTACTATTACTATACAAAACATTCTGACCAGATCTGATGCCGGCATTTGGGCCTTGAAGGTTTCTTGAAGGAACTCATTTAGTTTTAGGTTTCTATACCTGAATTTCAATCTTTCCATTAGTGAGCCTGGCAAACGCTTCCAAAAATTTACGCTTTTTCTCCCAAATGAGTTATCTGTATGTTAAACACAGATTACTTCTTTCAGTTACCCTGCCAGCAAAAATTCAGAGCTTCAAAAATTCCTGCATTAGGAGCAGCAAGTCTTGGGTTTACTAGTTCTGTCACTAATTAACTGAATGCTTTAGTTTTACCTTTCCAGGCTTATTTCCTCATCTGTAACTACTACCATTTATTAAGCATTATGTCTCAGTTCTGTGCTAAGCATTTTATACATATTATATAACCTTAAAATATCATTATTAGGCTGGGCACAGTGGCTCATGCCTGTAATCCCAGAACTTTGGGAGGTTGAGGTGGGTGGATCACTTGATGTCAGGAGTTCAAGACCAGCCTGGCCAACATGGTGAAACCCCATCTCTACTAAAAATACAAAAATTAGTCAGGCATGGTGGTGGGCCCCTATAATTCCAGATACTCAGGAGGCTGAGGCAGGAGAATAGCTTGAACCTGGGAAGTGGAGGTTGCAGTGAGCCGAGACTGTGTCACTGCACTCCAGCCTGGGCAACAGAGCAAGACTCCATCTCTGTAAAAAAAAAAAAAATCACGAGTAAGAGGCCTCAGGGCCAAAAACCCTAGCTTACCCACTTATTTAACCTCCGTGTCTAAGTTTCTCTTTTTAATTTTTTTTTTTTTTGAGACAGAATCTTGCTCTTGTTGCCAGTCTGGAGTACAACAGCACGATCTTGGCTCACTGCAACCTCTGCCTCCCAGGTTCAAGCGATTCTCCTGCCTCAGTCTCCTGAGTAGCTGGGATTACTGGCACCTGCCACAACGAGCCTAATTTTTTTTTTGTATTTTTAGTAGAGATGGGTTTTCACCATGTTGGCCAGGCTAGCCTGGAACTCCTGACTTCAGGTGATCCACTTGTCCCCACCCCCACCTCCCAAAAGTGCTGGGATTACAGGTATGAGCCATGGCATCTGGCCTTTTTAAATTTAAAAAACAATAAAATAGAGATGGGGGAGGTCTCACTGTGTTGCACAGGCTGGTCTTGAACTCCTGGGCTCAAGTGATCTGCCCACCATGGCCTCCCGACCTCCCAAAGTGCTGGGATTACAGGTATGAGCCACAGCATCTGGCCTTTAAAAATTTTAAAAACATATATATAAAATAGAGATGGGGGGTGGTTTCACTGTGTTGCACAGGCTGGTCTTGAACTCCTGGGCTCAGTGATCTGCCTGCCTTGGCCTCCCAAACTGCTGGGATTACAGATGTGAGCCACTGCGCCTGGCCCCTCCACTTCTTTTTCTACCTCACAGGGTTGTTTTAAGGAATAAAAGAGTTAGTATATGTAAAGGACTTACAATGGTGCTTGGTATATAACAAAAGCTCAATAAATGTAATTCTAATGATTACCATTATTAAATAACAACCTAGTGAAGAAAATGAAGCCCTAAAAGGTAGTTTTTGGTCCACGTTCATACTGCCAGCAAATCAAAAAGTAAGGGACTGAGCCCAGGTATGTCCAACACTGAAACCCCATTTTACTGCCTATTCACTTCTTGTTTAGTGTAGTTGAGCTTAAAAATAGGACACCATCCACTCTGCGGGGTTGCTGTGAAAATTAAAGGCAGTGTATTTAGAACCTAGCAGTCTCAGCATATGGCATACATTCAATAAATGGTTAACAGCTGTCATTCTCTCAAGTCCTTTCTAGACTTCATTTAACATGATTCAAATACCATTTTTAGTAAAGACAACTACTTAGTGCTATAGAACAGCAGGGAACATCCTCCTTCATAAATACCAACTGAAACTTTCAATTTTCTGATACTGTTATTTGGAGATAATCTCTACTCTCAGAAACTCAGAAAGAACCGGCAAGGTAACAGAACATAAAAGCTAGAAAACAAAACCACGCTAGGCTCCAAGTCAACAGCAGATGCTACGGAATTCATCACACGGCATGAGAGATACTTACAACCCAGATTAAGTCCTTGTGAATCTGTGCACAGGACTCCAACAATGGAGGGATTCTTCATTCTAATTTCAGGAACACAGAGAGTTGAAGCAGATAATGGGAGAAAAAGGATTTGAGCATACACGTGCTCTATGTACCAGACATTAAGTGCTTTAAATCAATGTTTCTCAATCTTTTTTCATTATCACACTCTAAGAAAAAAATTATTCTAATTAATTAATTTAAATAAACCAGTTTTTTCTCTCATGAGAGAGAAAAAACTGCTAAGTACTGTTGAGTTTTGGAGGGCCACAAACACTGCAATATCTAGGATGTTTTCACTCTTGTTAAAAATGCATGCTTTAGTACTAACTCATTTAAAACTGTTGAAAACCTCTTAAATCGCCTCCTGGAGGGTAAATGGAAGCTGAGGGACATCGTTGGGAGGCCAGGTGTCTCTGTACCCTTTATACTTTTCCAGTTTCGAATTTTACATAAATACTGCTTGTTCGAAAAATTTAAAGGATGACTTTGATCTACGTAAGTACCAAGTAACTGACAGGATACACACAGGAGATAAATGTTTGTTTACACTGCAGGGCTTGACTGTGCACAACTGGCACAACCTTCCCCAAAGTTAACCCCTTTCCTAAACCTCCCGCAGAACAACCCTGACCGTAAAGACGATTTCAACAACGAGATAAGCAGTTTTGGCCGTAGCCTGAGCCCAGGAGACTCGCTCAAGAGGGGATGTGCGGTGCCCGGCAGAATTTTAATTCCGGGTCACCAGTCCCGCCCTGCGGCCCTCGGGTAGGGCTCAGCTCCCTCATCCCTTGTCCTGGGGGTAGCGCGACGTCCCCGAGACGCCCTGGCAGGCACTCGCAGCTCGCGCCTTTTGTCCCGCTCAAGTTCCTCCGCCGCGACTTCAGGACGGGCCGAAGAGGCGCGCACTACTCACGTGTCTTCCAAGTGCTGCTCCAAGGTCGCCTCCATCCCACCCACCGTCCACCCCGGCCCAGAACCCAGCGGCACGCCGCGTCCGACTCCACCACAGGCCTCAGTCACTTGACGCGAGCGGGGCGTGGACCGGAACGGCGCCTCCAAAGGGACAAAATTGATCACGGCGCAACGTCCGCGTTTTTTACTGGAAAACATCACTGCGCTTCCGCCGCACAGAGCCTGGCGAAGGTGACAGTCGGTGACCCGCGCGTGGCTCCCCAGCGGAATGATTTCCCTCTCAGGAGCGAGGTCTGTAGCCGAGCTTCAGTGCCTCAGTTCCTGGCCTGGCATTTTGTGTCAGTGTTTTTTAACCTCTGGACTCTGATTCAACCGACTCTGAGACCTAGGGGCCAGACGTTCTGTTTTACAGTAACCCAGGGGTCAGACAGGGCCTGATCTAGCCTGTGGGGCAGGTACGAAGGGGACCTCTGGGAGCGGGTCCATAGGCTTGTAGGGGGAAAGACTCAGAGGACTAAAGGACTAGAGGGAGCGAGGTTCAACCCCCAGCTGTGTTGGCAAAGTGTTGGGATTTTAGCGAAGACACTGGTGCTTATTATGGTGAGGGGACTCAGGTCAGTTTAGGGAAAGAGAGTGGCATCTGAGTCCTAACTTGTAAGGAAGACTAGGTAGGACTACTTAAAAATTACTTTAAAAAATTAATTATAGGCCGGGCGCTGTGGCTCACGCCTGTAATCCCAACTCTTAGGGAGGCAGAGGCGGGAGGCTAGCTTGAGCCCAGGAGTTCGAGATCTGCCTGGGCAATATAGCGAGACCCCGTTCTCCACAAAAAGGAAAAAAACAAAAAGACAAAAATAATTAATTATAAAAGTGATAAAAATAGAAAACACTTATGGTCCCACTGTCCAAAGATGACTTTTAATCCCTTTGAGAGTATCCTTTCAGATAGTGGTCTTTGCAAATGGACACTTTTAATGTTTTTTTGTTTGCCTTTTTAAAATAACTTTTTTGGGGACAGGATCTTGCTCTGTCACACAGGCCAGAGTGCACTGGCATGATTATAGCTCATTGCAACCCTGACGTCCAGAGTTCAAGCTATCCTCCCCTCTTAGCCTCTTGACTGGCTAGGGCCACAGCCTTGAGCCACCATGGCTGGCTAATTTTTACATTTTTTTGTAGAGATGGGGGTCTTGCTGTGTTATCCAGGCTGGTCTCAAACTCCTTGCCTCAAAAGATCCTCCCACTGCAGCTTCCCAAAATGTGATTACAGGCTGACTCACCATATCCATGTTTTTTTTTTCTTTTGTAAGCAAAATTGACATATATATTGGAGGTACAATTCTGTATCTGGCCTTCTTCACAGAGTTTAGAATAAATGTCTTTCCATGTCAAGTTTTCACTTACGTCCTTCGTAATAGTTGCAGAATATTCCATTTATAGCTGTATCCTAATTGTGGATTAAGGCTGGAGTGCAGTGGCGTTATCATGGCTTAGTGCAGCGATGCTGTCATGGATTAGTGCAGCCTCAACCTTCTAGGTTCAAGGACTCATCCCACCTCAGCCTCGCCTCCCAAGAATCTAGGACTACGGGCACACACCACTACACCTAGATAATTTAAAAAAAAAAATTGTGCAGATGGGGTCTCTGTGTAGCCCTGACCCTCCCGCCTTGGCCTCCCAAAGGGCTGAGATTGCAGGTGAGCCACTGTACTTGGACATTTTTTTTTTTTTTGAGACAGAGTTTCACTCTTGTTGTCCAGGCTGGAGTGCAATGGTGTGCTCTCAGCTCACTGCAACCTCTGCCTCCCAGGTTCAAGTGATCCTCCTGCCTCAGCCTCCCAAGTAGCTGGGATTATAGGTGCCTGCCACCATGCTCGGCTAACTTTTGTATTTTTAGTAGAGACAGTGTTCACTATGTTGGCCAGGCTGGTTTCGAACTTCTGACCTCAGGTGATCCACCCACCTGAACCTCCCAAAGTGCTGGGATCACAGGCATGAGCCAATGCACCTGGCTTGGACGTTTCTCTTTTTTTTGCTTTTGTTTGTTTTAGCTATTACAGTGTTGGTTGAATATCCTCATAGCTAACTATTTGTGTACTTTTAAGATGTCCTTATAAGTTACTAGAAATGGAATGACCGGGTCAAAGGACATGGTCTTTTTTTTTGAGATGGAGTTTCACTTGGTCGCCCAGGCTGGAGTGCAGTGGCGCGATCTTGACTCACTGCAACCTCCACCTCCCAGGTTCAAGCAATTCTCTGTCTCAGCCTCCCAAGCAGCTGGGATTACAGGCATGCGCCACCACACCTGGCTAATTTTTGTATTTTTAGTAGGGACGCGGTTTCACTATCTTGGTCAGGCTGGTCTTGGACATGGTCTTTTTTAAGACTTTTGATACATACTTACAAATTGCCTCCTGAAAAAGTGGTGCTAATTTACATTCAAATTGGTAATCCTCGCCCTCTCTGTGGGTGATTCCTTGGACTGTTTCTACCATCTCTCACCTCCAACATTTACTCACAATCTACCTTCCCATCTGGGGCCCAGCTCCAAAGTTACCCTGGACTGGCATTCAGAATTTCTTTCTATTCTACAGCTGTCATAGTGAAGCCTGCAACTTCCTTAAAATTCCAGATTGTTTATTTCTTTATTTTTTTTTTTGAGATGGAGTTTTGCTCTATCGCCCAGGCTGGAGTACAGTGTCGTGATCTCAGCTCACAGCAACCTCTGCCTCCCAGTTCAAGTGATTCTCCTGCCCCAGCCTCCCGAAGTAGCTGGGATTACAGGCACGCACCACCACAGTCCGCTAATTTTTTGTAGTTTTAGTAGAGATGGCATTTCACCATGTTGGCCAGGCTGGTCTTGAACTCATGACCTCAAGTGATCCTCCCACCTCAGCCTCCTAAAGTGCTGGGATTATAGGCATGAGCCACTTTGCCCGGCCAAAATTCTAGTTTGAATGTTGTCATTCAGGGGTCTTGGACTACTGCTCAGAGAAATTATTCATGTTAAGTTAGGGGTAATACAATATAGGCTATATAAGTTTTAGAAAAAGCAGTTTAAAACTTAGAAGACAGTATTAGAAAATATAAGTATTGCCTGGTGCAGTGGCATGTGCCTGTAATCCCAGCTACTCAGGAGGCTGAGGCAGGAGGATCCCTTGAGCCCAGGAGTTCAAGTGCGGCCTGGGCAATGTAGTCTAGCAGCCACATTTTAAAAAGTAAAACAGGACTGGGTCCGGTGGGTTACACATGTAATCCTAGGGAGGATTTGGGAGGCCGAGGTGGGTGGATCACTTGAGACCGGCCTGGCCAACATGTCGAAACCCCATCTGTAATAAAAATACAAAAATTAGCCAGGCATGGTGGCACATACCTGTAGTCCCAGCCACTCGGGAGCCTGAGGGGGGAGGATTGCTCGAGCCTGGGAGGTAGAGCTTGCGGTTTGTTGAGCCACTGCAACAGAGTGAGACTCTCTCAAAAAAAAAAGTAAAACAGGTGAAGTTAATTTAATGACATTTATTCAAACAATATATTCAAAATATTATTATTCAACATGTGATCGATAAAATACTAATGAGATATTTTCTATTTTTTCTCCTGTACTGTCTTCAGAATCCAGGGTATATTTTTCAGTTAGCACATTTCAATTCAGACTAGCCACATTTCAAGTGCTCAGTAGCCATCTGTGGCTAGTGACCACAAAGCTCCAGGGTATCTCAGATTATCTTAAAGCTAGATCAGTGATTAAAGGATTCTCAGGCCAGGCATGGTGGTTTAAGCCTGTAATCCCAGCACTTTGGGAGGCCTAGCTGGGTGGATGGCTTGAGCCTAGGAGTTTGAGACCAGCCTAGCCAACATGGGGAGACCCTGCCTCTATAAAAAACACAAAAATTAGCTGGGCATGGTGATGAGCACCTGTGGTCTCAAGTATTTCGCCTGAGAGGGGAGGATCACTTGAACCCTGGAGGTCCAGGCTGCAGTGAGGTGAGATTTCGCCACTGTACTCCAGCCTGGGTGACAGAATGAGACACTGTCTCAAAAAAAAAAAAAAAAAAAAGGATTGTCGGAAAGGCTGGTGATTAATTTTTAAGCTATAAGGAAGACCTTTGAAGGGAAATCAAGTAGGAAGAGAATGACAGCTGGCTCACACATCCTTGCCACATGGGAGGTGAGAGAGCAGGTCACTCCTTACCACCTAGTCTTTGTCTGCCCTGCTGCTGTCTGGCCCCTGTGCAGGGAGGCAGTGGGAGAGGGACAGCATATATAAATTGGGCAAGTGCTAGGGGGCTGGGGTGATGGAAAAAGTGTTTGACCTTTAATTGTTTTCTGCTTTCTTTAGCGTGTAGGGTATTTAACAATTCTTTATTCTTAGTTTTGAGTGCCAGCAACCATTCCTGGGGTGACAGGAAAAGTTCTATGACATCCATATTACACCATTTGTTTCATTGTATTGTAATTTAATGTTTACTTTTGAGAAAGTTCATTCTTTTCTCTTTTTAATTCTTGCTTTTTTTTTTTTTTTTTTTTTTTTTGAGACAGGATCTTACTCTATCACCCAGGCTGGAGTGCAATGGCAGTCTTGGCTCACTGTAGCATCTGCCTCCTGAGCTTGTGATTCAGCCTCTCGAGTAGCTGGGAATACAACACCATGCCTGGCTAATTTTTTTCATATTTTTTGTAGAGATGGGGTTTCACCAGGTTACCCTGGTCTCGAACTTCTGGGCTCAAGCAATCTGCTTGCCTTGGCCTCACAAAATGCTGGGATTACAGGCATGAGCTGCAGCGCCCAGCCCTTATGTTTACTTTTCATAGACAGGAAGGGTGTCTTCATCTCTGATACCTAGTGCAACAGAGCATGATAAGAATTCAGTAACTATTTATGGAAGAGTCTTGATGATTGACGTCTTTTGAGAAAGGAACTCTATGGTTTCTTTTACTCTGAGGTAAAGAAATCTAGGTCCTGAACTCGTACCACTTTCTCCTCTTCTTCCTCCCCTCTTTCATAAATGAGCTCTTGGGAAATTAAAATGTCAGGAGGATCCAGCAGAGAATACCCAAGCCCACAGGTCCTGATGGGAAGTGGGGGATAAGTAGAGAGGGGAACACAGACCCTGCACACCATCTCACTGCTGCTGGCCCTAACTCCTCTTCTTGACCCATCAGAAACAGAATCCTCCTGAGAGTCTGTTTAAGAAGCACAGCTCTGATAGAAAGGCTCGCTTTCCTCTGGGTCTTATGCTATTAGACCTTTCTATAGCATAAAAATGATAAAATACAGCAAGAAAAAAAAAAAGTCACCTGAAATTCTAGTCCTAACCCTAATATGAATGTGAAGGAGCTGGGCTAGAATAGAATGGGGCAGAATTTGCATAAGATGGAAATGGGGACAGGCCTGTCACAAGGATCACAAAAGTCTTGCTGGCTAAAGCATCTCACTGCATTCATGCTGTAGCACAGGACCTGGATGTGGAACAGGTTGGGGACACAGCCCTGCCTTCTAATAGTGACCTCCATCTGAGAGCTGAGCCATAGATTCAAAGCCTAACTCCCCGTAGCGATGGTAGTAATATCAGCAGTTCATATACATGGAGTGACAATGGCGTGCCAGGCAATTCATAGAGCCTCTTGGTCCTCACAGCATTTTTGAAGTAGCTGACATCACTATCCCCCTTTTACAGTTAAAAAACAAAACAAAAAATCCAAAGCAAAAACTACAAAACCCTGAGGCTCTGAAGATACATATTTGCTCAAGATCACCATGCTTGTAAGTGGTGGAGCCTGTCCATTAACCATCCCATGACACTCCTTCAATTTCTATCACTTCATCAATGACACACCCCAAGAACTGTGAGGGGATTTAGCAGGTCCAATCTAGATGTCTTTTTCTACAGAGAAGAATTCCGAGGCTCAGAGAGGGGAAGGGGCCTAATTTGGACCTTTAACTTCTGATTCTTAACTTTCTGGTGTTCCAACTATATTGTACTACAAGAGGCTGTCTTAGAGCTTTTGTTAAACCAGCTTCAGAGACACTTACTGTTAGGGGTTGAATTATGTCTCCCCAAAATTCATATGTCAAAGTTCTAATGCCCAGTACCTCAAAATGTGACCATATGTGGAGACAGGACTTTTATAGAGGTAATCAAGTGAAAATGAGGTTATTAGGATAGGCCTTAGTCTACTATGGCTGCTGTCCTCATAAAAAGGGGGAATTTGGACACAGACGTACATAGAGGGAAGATGATGTGAAGAGACATAAAGAACAGATAGGCCTGGTGTGGTGGCTCACACCTGTAATCCCATCCCTTTGGGAGGCTGAGGAAGGTGGATCACCTGAGGTCAGGAGTTCGAGACCAGCCTGACCAACATGGAGAAACCTCATCTCTACTAAAAATACAAAATTAGCCAGGTGTAGTGGTACATGCCTGTAATCCCACCTACTCAGGAGGCTGAGGCAGGAGAATCACTTGAACCCAGGAGGCAGAGGTTATGGTGAGCCAAGAAGGTGCCATTGTACAAGAGTAAAACTATGTCACACACAAAGAAACCAGTCATCTATAGCCAAGGCCTGGAACAGATCCTTCCCTAACAGCCCTTGGAAGGAAGTAAACTTGCTGACACCTTGACTTTGATATTCTACCCTCCAGCACTGTGAGACAATAAATTCATGTTGGTTAAGCCACCCAATTTGTTATGGCGGCCCTAGGAAAACTTTGTGGATATATATGCTCACATTTTCATAAAGACTACAAGTCAAAAGTATCACAGACTTTTGGCAGCCCTTCATTAATAGAAGCACTGGTTGGGAGGCCAAAGGATAGAGCAAACAATCTTTCCAGCTTGCTCCCAAACTTGATCTTCGGCCGAGATATTTTTCTTTCACTGGACATTGGCCAACAGTGGCGTTGTGACTTATTACACTGTGACCTTCTGGAGTCTGTTTTTTTATCTCTGAGCTTGCCCTATAGAAGAAGCTTAATAAATGTGTTTAGAGGGGATGAGTGGGAAAATCAGCTCCCAGACGTTCCAATTCAAGCCTCTCCAAGCAGTGATGCGGCAGGGAAGCAGGGTATGTCAGGCCTGTCCGTGGATGGAAGTTGAAGTTGGACACTGTCTCCTACAGTTTAGAGCTGAGCCCACATTCTGGAAGACACAAGCAAAACACATTTTAGATGACTCAGGATGGGCTAGAGATGTTCCAGGACAGGAAACTATTTTCCTGATGCTTTATTCATTTTGCTACTGAGGATAAATGAGACGCAGACTTTCATATCCAAGTCTTCATTAGATGCCCAGTTAATGCAGCCATGACAAATGGGAATGAAGCCCTTATGAATAAAAAGAAGATCAACCCAGTATAAAAAATCATAGACCAGAGAAATAAAAATTTAGAGCAGCTGATAAAATATCCTATCCTTAATTAGACTGTCGGCATACACATCAAATCAGCCTTAATGCCAAGATTTGTTGGCCTTGGAATTGGGTAAATGAAATAAGTGCTTACAAATGAATGGAAAAGGAATTACCTGTATTAAAACGTATTTGGGATGCAGGCCTGTGCACTGAGGCTTTTAGTCACACTCAGGCTTGCAGCTTCTTTGCTCTGCATCCATTTCTATCCCGTATTCCCAAGTGGGTTTCAGAGACCCTCTTCGTGGGGTAACAATATGTACCATTGTCAACTCTCTCTGCCATTGTCCTGGAAAAATCTTTCTTGGACAGTGAAATATTTTTGTCTTCTGCCCACCCCAGCATGGAGAGCAGAGAACAAAG
This sequence comes from Callithrix jacchus, assembly GCF_049354715.1. Taxonomy (NCBI): domain Eukaryota; kingdom Metazoa; phylum Chordata; class Mammalia; order Primates; family Cebidae; genus Callithrix; species Callithrix jacchus. Next base: position 148,267,913 of record NC_133508.1, read on the forward strand.
ATTTCTTCCAGACTCCCACATTCTCCCCTGGAATCCAAGAGCTTGTGTACTGCCACAGCACCTTATTACCCACCTGTAAGCCACTGGACAAACCCTCTGATGCCTTGATAACTCAGTTTTTTCCCATTCTAAATGGGAAGATAAATTCACTGTAAACAGTATTTACCTTGCGGTGTTGTGAGAATTTCACGAGACAATGCAAGATAAATCTCCTAGCACAGTTCCTGGCACCATGGTTAGTTAGCACAGAACAAATGAAAGCTGTTGTCATTAGGATCTCAAGAAATGACAGCTGAGGCAAATTTGGATTAGAATGCATTCAGCATTCTTAGCTGTAAGCAACAGAAACTGACTGTGGCTTACAGAGTAGGAAAGGAAGTTTTTTTTTTTTTTTTGCCAATCGGTTTGAGCTTATAAGGTTGTTCAGGTTAGCCTTGAACTCATGACCTCGCCTTCGCAAGCGCCACGACCTCCGGTGGGAGCCACTTTGGACCCCCCCTTTTTTTTTTTTGAGACGGTTGTTGTTACCCAGACTGGCTGTTTTTGAGACTGGCTGTTGTTACCCAGACTGGAGTGCAATGGCGCGATCTCGGCTCACCGCAACCTCCGCCTCCTGGGTTCAAGCAATTCTCTTGCCTCAGCCTCCCGAGTAGCTGGGGCTACAGGCGCGCACCACCATGCCCGGCTAATTTTTGTATTTTTAGTAGAGACGGAGTTTCATTTTGTTGACCAGGATGGTCTCGATCTCTTGACCTCGTGATCCACCTGCCTCGGCCTCCCAAAGTGCTGGGATTATAGGCGTGAGCCACCGTGCCCAGCCTGAAAGGAAGTTATTAAATGACATTGGGTAGCTTGTGGAATTGGGAGGACTGCAGAGCTCATTTTAAGTTTCTAGTGACAGAGCTTCAAATCATACATGAGGAAAATGCCCCTGCTGCTTCTGCCCCTGGCATGACCACACACACATAACTGCCAGCAGTACCAGGGCCCCTCTGCAGGAGGAATGTAACCCTGTGATCACTGATCCCCCTGAAGCTAGACGCCTCTGCCGCTACCCTTCCCAGCAAAGTGCAATTTCCCCAGAGCCTCTGGATTGAAGTCTTGTGTAGATAAACTTGACTGACGAAGCCTGGATCATATACCTGGCTTTAGTTGTAAAGGAGGCTGGAGAGAAAATGCTCTGCTGTCTATGACTGTCTTGGAAGTGGCCTGCACATAGCAAAGCCATTCAAACGTGGTGAGCAGCGTGAAAGCGTTCTGTCTCCTTCAGAAGGATGCTTGCTTTGCATGAGGGAGAACTCTTGCTCCCAGAGTTTGAGACCAGCAGGGGCATTTTCTTCATGTGTGGTTTGAAGCTTTGTCACTAGAAGCTTAGACTGAGTAGGACACCTCTGAGTGTCCTACCTGAGTTCTCCCTTAGGCAAAGCAAGAATCCCTCTGGAGGGACTGACACCACAGCCTCTTCCATAATGCCTCCGAGCACATTTATTGGGCAGCATTTCACTCCTTGGCAAAGGGGAGGGGCGTGCATTCTACCTCCTGCATGAGCCTAGTCAATATGGAATTTGGGAGTGTTGATTGTTTTACTTCAGACCCCTAGAGATAAGGGTCATAATAAAGCATCTCAGAGTCTGCACATGTGCCAGCTTCATGTTCAGCCTCACTGTGGATCCACAGTTCCATTTATTTATGGATCCCTTATTCCTAGTTTGCCAAATTCTATGCTGGTAGCAATAATAATTCAGACAGGGATTCCTTATTCAAGGAGCTTGTGCTCTATATAGTTAATAAACTAGAGATAATAAAAAAAACCCGACTTGAATTTTGGGTAAGAGAAACTTTTCAGACCAATGATCATTACCAATCACAGCCTCCATGTGTGGCCCTGCCCAGAGCTTGGGGCCTGCACTACTGTTTCCAGGCACCAAGTTGTTTTTAATTTTTTTTTTTTAGAGATGGGGCCTCACTCTGTTGCCCAGGCTGGTCTTGAACTCCTGATTGCAAGCGATCCTCCTGCTTTGGCCTCCCAAACTGCTGGGATTACAGATATGAGCCACCACGGCTGGCTGACAGGCACCAAATTCTAGGATAGGATTTGAGTAGGGTAGGCATCTGTCTCTCCCTATTCCTTTCATGGACAGAGCTCTCCTGGGAGGAGGGAGAAAGAGATAGGGAGAGGAAGGAGGATGAATAGAGAAGCACCAAACCTCAGAGTCAAGGCCTTTTTAAAACTTCAGTGTCTTGTCTTTACCCTTTGTGGTGCCTAAAAGCATCTGGCTCATAGAAGGTGTTCAGTGAATGATGGTTTCATTAGTGAAGGAATTCCCTTTGGAAATCTCATAGGAAACTCCTCTCCAACCCTTCACCTGTGCCTTATTCCAGCTCCCAAGGAGGCAGCAGAAGCCAGGGCAATGAAGGCAGCAGACACTTTCTGATTGACTTGACTGCTCTGGATCCCACCTCTCTCCACGCCTCATTTTAATATCTGTAAGCTTGGTCAGTATCTCACTCAAGAACATTGCATTTACTCTGGTACTTAAAGATGAAAAATCGATGTTTACAAAGCAGATCCACTGTCAACCTAAATAACAAAGAGAGTGGCTGGGCATGATGGCTCATGCCTGTAATCCAAGCACTTAGGAGGCCAAGGCGGGCGGATCACCTGAGGTCGGGAGTTCAAGACCAGCCTGACCAACATGGTGAAACCCCGTCTTAAAAAAAAAAATAAAAAAAGAGTCTCTCTAAAAGAAAAAACGATTTATTTGAGAAAAGAGCATTGCAATAGGAATACGCATGCCTTAGTAATGTGTGTTTTCAGGGAGGTAAAGGAAGACAAAGGTTTTTAATGGAAAAAAATGAGGAGGGTTACATAATTGTTTTGAGATAATTATCCTTGGCTATAAAGATCAGTAACAAGGGTGATGCCAGCCCAAGGTTGGACAGGCAGTTGCTGGGCAAATGTCTTTGCAGAAGTCTTTCGTGTAAGGTTGTAACGGCCTTTGTGCGAGGCTGCGGCTTTTGCAGTCTTTCACAATAGCTTTTGTTACCAGGCATACAAGCATGAGAATGCTCTCGTTATGGCCTTCCCTGGCTCTGTTTGTCAGGGGTTTCATATTAGTGATTCCACTTTGATTCTGACAACGTTCACACATTCATACACATTATCTTATTTAATCTCACAGTCATTTCAGACTCTTTCTCCATTTTGAGAATGAAGTAACTGAGGTCTGAAGAGGTCAACTAATTGGTCAAGGTCATAGAACTTGAAAATGTTCATTGTCTTGGGTCTCTAACACTGGAGCTGACATTCTCCCAGGTAATGTTGACTGAGTCGGGCCAGGTCAGTTGGTTCCTCTGCAACTGTGTTTCCTCAACTAGTTTGAACAACACAGGCGTGTGAGCCAGTCCCATGAAGTGGCCAAGGGTTGCCTTCTCCCCATTTCCCCTCAGCAACAGGAGGATTTGTCCGGGTGCCTTCAGACACCACACAGTAAATCAATTGCCACATTAATTCTGACCATCAGTATTTTCCCCCAGGAGAAAGTCAGAGGCAAGCAGACTAGTGTCTCATTGATATTTTCAATTGCCAGAGGGGAAGTGAGGATGAATCGAATCCCATCTGTCAAGGTGGAGAAGGGCTGATTTGAAAGCAGCATAGATTACTTTAAGGAGATGACAGTTTATCACTCTCTGGACAAGGGAATATGAAATGAGGACTAACCTCCTTTATGAGTTGGTGAAAGTATTGATCAGCAAAGAATGTCTGGGGAAATGAGCAGCAAGTTCTCCGACCTATTTTCTACTTTTTATTTCCCTAAGACTATATATATATACACACACACATATATATATACACACACATATATATACATGCATATATATACACACATATATATACACATACACATCACACACACACACACACACACACACACACACACGTAAACAAGACAGAATTCACCTCCTGCCCTTCAAGAAAAATAGTTAACATTTTTTGAGGATTAACCATTGCCAGGCTCTGTATTCCATGTTTTATATTTACTATCCAGAAGCCTCAAATATTAAACGAGGTAGGTGTTATTATTATAACCTTTGTACACATATGGAAACTGAGGTGTATAGAGGTTGACTTGCCTGAGGTGATCCAGCTAGTGAAGGATGAAATGAGATGCAGTCCGGCCATGCCTGGGCCTGCTGTCAGTCACATGCAGTACCTGCAACTCAATCAGCCTGGAAAGCCTCCTAGATGGCCCTGCTTAGAGACCACTGCGCCCTCTCGTCACTCACTCTGTCCTTGGTCAGCCCCTTAGGGAGACTTGCTGACCCCAGGAGTACGTGCCCTTTACAGGTTGTAGAGGCTGAGTCACGGTTCAGGGGCTGGAATGCCTGGGGGCCTCAGATAGGGTGTCTGGAGATCTGAGGCTTGAGGAAGGGTGAAGTGGGGGCTGAAGCTGAAGGTTGTGGGTCTTGCCAGCAGTGGGGCTCACTGAGCTGAGGTGCCTCTCAGTTACTTCTGTGTGTGAATTTCTGGTGGAGGAAAGGTAAGGACAGTGATGGGCTCTGGACCCTCAGAAACCGGGATTTCCAGCATGTCCAGCCACAGTGCAGGCTGCCCTGGCTGCTAAGAGTGTCAGAAAATGCCACAGTCATGGGTTAGGAAGGCCTGGGGACCACAACAATGTGAGTTCAAAAACCCAAGAAGGAATGTGCATACCTGAGATGCTCAGAATGCAAGTGTCAGCGTTCAGTTCTGACTCTGCTTTAGGCAGGGACAGAAGCAACCTCTACGGTAAAGAACTGAAGGAGAGGGCTTTGCTGCCAGCCCCAGCCAGGGACACACGTGGTCAAAGCAAAGATCACTCCAGGGCTTCAGCTTTTAGCCTCTGTGGCCAGAAACAAACTTCCCAATTAATACTACTCTGGATCGGACAGAGATGGCTGCTCTGTCTCAGGCACATTTGCTGTTGATCCCTGTGATTGATGCTAATAACATTAAGAATCTGTCAGGGAGATATTTCACGAATGTCTCATGTGGTGAGATGATACAGCCAGAAAATGCAATTCCCTAGCTCAGGCAGGATCGGAGATGACCCAAAGTGCTGATGGAAAGGCCCAGGCCCTTTCCAGCCTGTGGTGGGGTCGGGGAAGCAGGTGAGCTGGGGATTGGGTGGGGCTGGGCTGGCATGGAGCTGTACTGGGGATGTCTCATGAAGGGCTTTGAAGAGAACAGTATGTGAGAGAAGAAAGAAGCTTTTCTCTGGGTTTCCTCATGTAGAGTGATCACATCTGTGTAGGCCAGGAAGGAGTCCAGGGAATTTCACCTCAAAATGTTGAAACCACCTGTGCAACGATGGTAACAGTGAGAGAAGCCTCGAATGGCTGACTCTATCTTGCTTCTGGCCTCATGGGCTGGCCGTCCTCACTCATTCCTGGGCATAGGCCAAGCTAACCTTGGGAGGAATTTATGGTTTAACTTTGAAGCCAGGATGATAATAGGCCATCCCTGAAACCGACCCCCTTCTTGTTCATGGACTGAAACTAGCTTTGTAAGACTAATGAAAGGCCACAAATTTAGGATTACGGAATAGGCCTGAACTCTGATGAGATGTGGGCGTAGCTTGCCTTTCTGTAATCATTTATTGCACTGGCATTCACAAGATTTGTAATTTCCCCAATTGGCCCCATAGATAACATCACTACTGTGGAACCTCAGATGGGTCTTTTGAGATGTTTTTCAGACTTTTGTATTCTGATGACTGATTCCACCCAGAGCCATGACTCATGACTCAGCTGGTCCTGTGGCTCTTACTTAGAGTCTGACTCAGCGCCAGAGGACCGTTTTCCACTCTCCTATCTATGCTTTCATCCCCAACCAATCGGCACCACCCATTCTCTAGCCCCCTGCCCACCAAATTGATATCCATAAAAACCCTAGCCTCTGAGTTCTCAGGGAAACAAGTGAAGTAATGAACTCCTGTCTTCTGTGTGGCTAGCCTTGTGTTAATTCAACTCTTTCTTAGGGTGGTACTGCTCTCAGTGAATCAGCTCTGTCTGTGCAGTGGGCAAGAGGAACCCATTGGGTGACTACAATATGGCACTTTGACATGTTGGTTATTTTAAGTTAGAAACCTTTGATGCTGGAAGAAGCTTTACTCTGTTATTTTCTTATCTACCACAAGACTGGATCTGCAAAGAGAACACAATGGCCTTCCATTCCCTTCTTGAAATCTTATTATCTATGGCAGAAAAGAAGACTGGGGAATGTAATGCGCCTGAATGGACTCTCCAACTCATTCAAATTCTAAAGAGTCATTTGCAAGTTAATTTATGTATTCTAAGCCCATTCGTTCTCCCACTCCCCTATGAGGAAGGGTATGTAAGTTTCTGTCTGGATCTCGTTAGATGACCGTGTGATCGTGCTTCTGTGATCCCCACCCCACATGTTAAATAAATTTTGTATGCCTTTTTCTTTTATTAATCTGCCTTTTGTTAGGGCATTTTCAGTGAACCTTCAGAGGGCAAAGCAGAAGCCTTCCTTCTTTGACTCTACCGTCATTAGACTTGATTAAGATACACAATAATTAAAGTAAATAAGAAGAAAAACATTCTTTCTGCTGTCTCTAGGGTTTGAAATGTCTGCCCCAAACTTCCATTTCTATCTACCAAAAGTTCATGCAGCAATCATAAGGCTGATCTCAAAAGTGAAAAGTTTTTTGAATCCCCCAGTTAGAAATGATCTTTACCCTGACTCCCTTAATGCTTTGTACATTACTGTAAAAGCATAATGTTCAAACATCTAAAATATACCTCCTTCAGATAGAAAATAAACACATGCAGAAGACTCAGCAACTCATGAATGAGGGAACTAATAACATAGCTAAGCTAATTCAAAGAGCATTTCGAGGACGTGAATATTTATGGTCACTTAAAAGGAGATGTTAAAATTTCTAGGTTAAAAGTAAAATTTGCCATTGCATATGTGGTCAAATGATTTTTGACAAGGGTGCCAACACTATTCTATGGGGAAAAGACAGTCTTTTCAATAAATTGTATTGGGAAAACTAGATATCCATGTTCAAAAAAATGAACCCTTACCTTACCTTCCACATATAAAAATGTTAACTCAAAATGGATCAAAGACTTAAACATAAGAGCTAAAACTGTAAAATTCTTAGAAGAAAACACAGGGGAAAAAGGTCCGTGGCATTATATTTGACAATGACCTTTTTTTCTTTTTGAGACAAGGTTTCACTTTGTCACCCTGGCTGGAGTGCAGTGCAGTGGCACAATCTCAGTGCACTGCAACCTCTACCTTTCAGGTTCAAGCGATCCTCCTACCTTAGCCTCCTGAGTAACTGGGACTATGGGTAGTCCCACCACGCACAACTGATTTTTGTAATTTTGTACAGTTTTTCGCCATGTTGCCCAGGCTGGTCGCGAACTCCTGAAGCGATCCACCTGCCTCAGCCTCCCAAAGTGTTGGGATTACAGGCGGGAGCCACAGTGCCCAGCCCTGACCGCCCAATTTTTAAACAAAGCTTCTCTTGCATAATCAATTGAAAATCAGAAGATCTTTGAATCTGTATCTACAGTCTGCGAGCCCCCTGTTCAAGACATCCCACCCTTTTAAACTTAAGCCAATGTGTAACCTCCTGGCGATGCATTAATTTATGATTTTGCCTGTAGCTTCTGCTGTTCTGAAACTGATGCCTGCCTTTAAAAATCCTTGCCTGCATGCTACTGGGGAGGCTAGATTTTGAGCACTTAGCTGCCTCGCCTTCCTTACTTAGTGCTCTGCAATAAACACCTTCCTTTCTATTACCACAAAATCCTGGATGTGGGTATCTGGCTTTACCGTACTGGGTGAGCAGACCCCAGTTTGGTTCTGTTACAAGTCCTTGCTCCATCTCACTTGCTACACCATGAATGAAACTTGAGGACGTTATGCAAGATGAAATAAGCCAGTCACAAAAAGACAAATACTGTATGATTCCATTTATATGAGGTACTTACGATAGACAAAATCATAGACACAGAAGGTAGAATGATGGTTGCTAGGGGGTTAGGGAAGACAATATAGGGAGTTGTTGTTTAATGGGTGAGGAGTTTCAGTTTTGCAAGATGGTGGTGGTGGTTGCATGACAGTGTGAATGTACTTAATGCCACTGAACTGTTCTTAACCCCACTTAGACACGGTTAAGACGGGCCAGGCTTAGACACTCATGCCTATAATCCCAGCTCTTTGAAAGACTGAGGTGGGCAGATCACCTGAGGTCAGGAGTTCAAGACCAGCCTGACCAACATGGCAAAACCCTGTCTCTACTAAAAATACAAAAATTAGCCAGGGTGGTGGCACATGCCTGTAATCCCAGCTACTCGGGAGGCTGAGGCAGGAGAATTGCTTGAACCCAGGATGCAGAGGTTGCAGTGAGCCGAGACTGTACTGCTGTACTACAGCCAGGGCAACGAAACAAGACTCCATCTCAAAAAAAAAAAAAAAAAAAAAAGGATAAGATGGTAAATATTGTACCAATTAAAAACAAAGCTGGTTAATGCCCTACAGGGCAATTAAAACATCATAATCTTTGGTGTTATCTTTTCTATTACATAGAAATTATTTATGTTTACTGGATGAGATCTGTAAGTTAACATGTAACTTCACAGAGTCTGAGCTCTTAATGAATAATGAATAGCCAAGTCACAGGGAGATACTTTCCCTGAGGTAATTAAGCAATCCTTGGGTAGGCTTGTGAAGAAATGGCCAAAATGACATTGGAAGGACATGCTGTTCTCTCTTGGCCTTTTTTTCCCCAGGGTTTGGACTATAAATATTATTTTTTAACATCAAAGAAATTTTTTGTGCCCTGGTTTCTTAAGGGCAGGGACTGTGTCTTTTTCATATTTGCCCCTCTCCATATGCTCTGGTTTGTACAATAGAAGTGAAGAAGAAGCCATGTGTGAGATAGAGCAGGTTGGGAGCAGCAGACCTGCCTGCTCATTGTTTCTGCGACCTTGACCCATCCTGTAATGTCCCCAGGCCTCTGTCTTCTCATCCATCAGCGGCTAGATTGCACCTAAATCCTGGGTGCTGTGCTGAGCTCAGGGATGCTGTCTCATCTCTGGGTCTCCTTCTAGTTTGCTCTAATCACCCACATGAAAAAGAAGCTACTCAAGGCAAACACATAAATGTAATGGATAATGAATAAATAGCATCTTTTCTTGCTTTCCTTGGAAAAACCGCCCTGGATGCTATGTGAAGCCTGCAGCCCTTGCTCCTGGGCTGGGAGGTGGGCGAGGATTTGTGTTTTGTAGCTCTGCTAGATAAGGAACAGCTGTTCATTGGTGGCAGGACTGGCGCCTCCCAGGGTCCGGGGGCGCTGGGTCAGCAGGCGTCAGAGGGGGAGGAAGCTGGTATCCAAGTCTGCCGTTGAGAAAGGAGCAAATTACTATCTTATTATGAATTCATGAGCCACTCATTGCTGTTTTCAATTAATTTCTTGACAAATCTGGTTGTTCCTCTTCTTATTTTCCTTAGGACAGGCGGTGTCCTGGTGATCAACTGGAGCTCTGGGGAGCTGTTGCTGAAATTAACTTGAGTGCTTTGGAGAGAGATTTACATGGCAGAGTGGAGCCAGGGCTGCTCTTTTGGCAGGCGCTGCTGTGCCACTGTGGGGGCACCCCTGCTTTTCCCATGCTGTGCAGTGTCCTCAAAGGCCTTTGGAGCCATGCTCAGGCTCAGCCTCCCTGCTGTCGCTGTGTCTGTTGTGCCACTGACCAGCTACTTCACTTGGCCATGGGTCTCATCATCTTGCAGACAAACCCATCCATTCACCCCTCCCAGCCCAGCTTGGCCCACCTGCAAGCACTTACAGAGAGTTTCAGAAGGAACAATGTCTGCCATCTGTGTTTGGAGACTGTGCCCCAGACTCTTGAGCTTACATTAGTCATGGCCACAGACAGGGCTGCCGTCCTGCCCACTGGAGTCCCAAAGGTCTTTGGTGTTTGTTTTCCACTCTGCGTGCCTGGGTTGGGGGATGGCAGGGGGTACAGGTTTTTGGAGCACCTCCAGCCAGGCCGTTTCCTTGGTTCTCTGGGACTGCCTCGCTTCCTCACTAGATCATCAGTCTCCGCAGAGAAAACCAAAAATCTTCTCCTCACCCCACTACTGTCTTTTGCTGACTGCTAAGCATCCCTGCTCTGAAAACATAACCACCGTAAAAACAATAGTCTCGTATTCTTTGTTCTAAGGATGTACTATTTAGGTGATTTAAGGGGAGTAAACAGGCCCAGGGAAATGAAATAATTTGTCTAAGGGTACAAGCTAATAAGGGACAGAATGAGGATCTGAGCTCAGTTCTAAATGACCCCAACACTCATGCCCTTTTTTCTCTTAGAGATGGAGTCTCTCTTTGTTGCCCAGGCTGGAGTGCAGTGGTGTGATCTCGGCTCACTGCAACCTCTGCCTCCCGGGTTCAAGTGATTCTCCTGCCTTAGCCTCCCAAGTACCTGGGATTACAGGCACACACCACCATACCTGGCTAATTTTTTATATTTTTAGTAGAGATGGGGTTTCACCGTGTTAGCCAGGATGGTCTCAATCTCTTGACCTCATGATCCGCCTGCCTCAGCCTCCCAAAGTGCTGGGATTACAGCTGTAATGTGAGCAACTGCACCCAGCCTTGTGCTCTTTTTCAGTTGCCTTTATAATAATTTAAAAATAACATTTAATTAATTTTCTATTATAGAAGGAACATATGCTCAGACAAAAAACTTAGAAAACATAAAAATGTATGAAGACAAAATAACCCCCAGTATTAGCAATGCCAACTTGCCAAGAAAAAAATGTTAATTTTTTTTTCTTTTCAATCTTTATTCTCTGTGTGCACACATACACACAGGCAAAGTGGATTCACATTGCATATTCTTTTTTGTTTCTAGAATTTTCCACTTAGAAGTATAATATTACTATTTCCTGATATCAGGAAATGATCTTCAATCCCATGCTTAACTCTCCTGTCCAAGGCACGTTCTGCCCAATTTTGTTTTCTCCCGTGTCCGGTCGAATGCCTCCTTTCTAGCCTGCATCTCAGGGGGACACTAAAGTCTCTTTTCCAAAAGAAGTTCTATTCAGCGGGTAGCTGTTGTGTTGTTCAAGGCCCATCCTGGCTTGTGGGGCAAGCAGGAGAAACAGAGAGAGAGAGAGAGAGAGAGAGAGAGAGAGAGAGAGAGAGAGAGAGAGAGAGAGACCCATACCTGACTAGAGTGTCCTTTGTAGAAGAATGCCCCAAAGGCTGCATGGCCCCTTCACCGCCACAGTTGATCTAGGACTAGCAGGAGCTTTGTGGAGGAAAAGGCCCATCCCCTTTTGAATGGCTGTCTCCTTGCAGCCACCTCAGTCCCTGCTTCCTGAAGGGAATCAGTTACTAGGCTCTGGAAGACAATTTTTTCTTTTCTTTTCTCTTCTTTTTGAGATGGAGTTTCACTCTTGTTGTCCAAGCTGGAGTGCAATGATGTGATCTTGGCTACCATAACCTCTGTCTGGGAGACAATTTTCAAAATGAACTTCTATGGATGTGAAAGGAACCATTGACCTAGGATCTGACGGTGCTAGATCTTATTTTGCTCAGAGCTAAAAAGAACCACGTTGAGAGGGCAAACACTGAGGAAAAAATGAAGACTATTTCATTGTTTGGGGAAATCCTGTGAGCCTATAAGAGTCATCTTAGTCCATGTGTGTGGTCACGTAGCCTCTGCCTGGATGGCCAGGTTGGGGTGACTTACTTAGAAGGGCCCGGCATCCTGGGAGGCAGCCTTTTCAGGGCTCAGTCCTGGGCCTGGTTACCAAAATGTTGAAAAAAAAAAAAATAGTTTATTCCATGGACCGCTAGAAATGGGGAAAGCATTGATGGGTTATAACTCAATTCTCAACACCAACAATCCATAACTCTCAAAGAAGACCTGTGATTCCAAAAGAATGACCTGAACCAGGTGGCTTATAATTGCATTGCCAAAGTGCATTTCTGTGATCAGAGGCAAAAACATAAGCAGGAGTGGAAACTCCCTTTATCCTGGGCCTGTGATTATCTCATTGATATTTTCCACTGTAGATGAATTATTTCATTGGAGAGTCCCCTGTTTAGAAAATACATGGCCTGTGTACCAGCATTTTCCCATCCTGCACCCATGGCAGACATCACCAGTCAACATTGGCACCCTCCCCACGGAGCCTAGAGGCAGCTTCAGACATACCTCTCCGGGTAGCCATTACGAATCAGTCAGCGTTGACCTGGAATGAAATCCTTCGACATTCCTGAATTAGTTTATAATCACAAACAGGAATCATACATCAAGTTCTCATTACATAGAATACTTAGAAGGTCCTCAAGGTGGTTGGTTTGTTAGTTTCCTCATAAGAACGAGGGCAATGTGATCTTGCCATGTTGCCCAGGCTGGTCTCAAACTCCTGGCCTCAAGCAATCTTCCTGTCCCAGCCTCCTAAAGTGCTGGGATTACAGCTTTCCACCCACCTCGGCCTCCCAATGTGTTGGGATTACAGGCATGAGCCACCACACCTGGCTCCATTTTCTTATTTAAGACTGAATATGTCTCTGCTGCCATTGCCACAGATGGCCTCCTTTCCTGCCTATTCCTAGTCCAGCTCTGGGACTCTTCTCACCTCTTGTTAGGACCCCTTGAAGTAGGGGACGGGTTGCCCTTCTCCCTGAAGCAGGCAAGAGATAGAGCTGGGTTCACGCAATTCTCTTGCCTCAGCCTCCCGAGTAGGTGGGATTTCAGATGTGCACCACCAATGCCCAGCTAAGTTTTGCATTTTTAGTAGAGACGGGGTTTCATCATGTTGGCCAGGCTGGTCTCGAACTCCTCACCTTAGGTGATCTGCCTGCCTCGGCCTCCCAAGGTGCTGAGATTACAGCGATGAGCCACTGCATCTGACCTATTCTTTAATGAGAGGAATAGAGTAATGAAGTCCCTGAACTGGGCTGGGGGGTGGGAGGGGCTTCCCGGGAGCATGTGGGTGATTTATTTTAGTGAAAAATTGGCCAGCATAGATTTATTATTCAATATATAGATTTGGCCATCAGTATTCTCATAGCAGCTTCTGCTGATTGCCTCATTCAGTCAACACTAGGTGGTGATAATATTCCATTCACGTCGTGAGATCCTGGCTTCATGTCCTGACCTGCCATGTGGACAGGCTGCTCCAACACTCCCTCACCCTGATTTTGTTTTACCAGGCGTCTGCATGGCTCAGCCTATGCAAGGGATTATGGAGCTCAGTGGCTCTGTGGCTTTTCAGGTTCTGGCAAATGACTATTCACTCCTTCATGGCAACTCACAGACCATGATCCCCATTCAATCTTATGGGTTTGTAACAGCAGCACAGAAAAGCTGTGTTGAACCTTGGCACATCTGTTGGCTTTTCGAGGTGCTCAGGAGGAGAAGGTGACCTGGCTGTTTGTTGTATGGTAAATAAAGGGGCCAGGTTACCTTTCAGAGGTTTGGCACACTGGGTGACTTATGCCCTGACGATGGACTTGGGCTAGGAACTTAGCTTCATGGCTTGGTGGCCTGAGACCTTGGTCCCAGGTGCAAACAACAGCTGCACTGGAAGAAGCTTTGTTTGGTGATTATTATAGCAACCATCCAGAGGATGCTGCATCCTAAATATTCCTCAGCAGTAGTCCAGCTAAGAAGCACACCTGACTATGCCCGTCTCTGCTTCAGAACCCTCCAGGGAGCTTCACTGCTTACAAGGAAAAGTCCACATCTGGGCACTTAGGTCTCCACAAACTCCTGTCTGCCTGTGGCTCCAATCTTACCCTTCACTACTTCCTGCACTAAACGTTTGCCCTGAACATTGAACCGGGTTCATTGTTCCATATTCCCCCTCACCCCCAAATCAGGCTTTGCCCATTCCCAGGATATCTTTCAACTTCCCCACCTCCCCACCCACCTAACACCACCACTCACTAACAAGAAGCTATGCTCTGAAGCTTGTGGACCACTGTGTCATGGAGCAGCTGCCATGCTCTTGCAGAGGGCTGTCTCTTGACCACAGAGACTGAGCCTTCCCCACCTCTCTGGCCTCTAGTCCCAAGCATAGCCTGCTCCCTGGTAGCCCCTAGGAAATGCCCAGCAAATGCATGCACACTCTGGCAGCTGCCCCACAGCTTAACATCCACTTTCTCCTGAGCCTCCTCCTTCACTGTCTTCTGTCCTCTGCTCGAACCTGTTAACTGATGCTCCAGTTTTTAAGGCCAGCTTCTTCAGTGTTGTTTGTTCATTCACTCAACTAACAAGGACTGACCATGCATCAGCCTTGAGGGGCTAAGGAACAAAGCTTGGATGGTAGGCACATGGAAGCAGAGGCAATAAAATCTGTGACGTCTTCTGTGAGAAGTTCAAGGGCAAATGCTAGAGGATCCCAGAGGAGGATGCTACTGCCAATTGTGCAGTGACTCCTCCCAGCCCCCCAGCCCGGCTCTCACTCCTCAGCCTGCCCCAGTTCCCTGCTAAGCTACACATTCTCCTGGAAATCACAGCACGCCCATGGCATCCACCTTTCCACTGAAGACTCCTGAATATTCAGCCCCAACCTCTCTCTGAGGGTCAGAGAAGTTAGGTAACCTGGCCAGGGCCACACAGCTAGGGGCTGCCCAGCAGGGATGGTGTTCTCCCAGGGCCATGCTGCACTCCTCCAAATCTGCTTTTTGCTCCCCTCCTGTCCATCTCCACCTTCTTTGCCCTACTCTGCATCCTGGGAGGCTGATGTGTGCAGATGCCTTAGTGGGCTCTGGTCCTGGCTGCCTTCCAGGCGGATTTGGCTAGTAGGAAGCCCTCAGAGGAGTGGAGGAAAAAGGAAGATGAAACTGGGGAATTAACTCCTCTGCCATGCTCCCAGTGAAGCCACCTAGGTTGGCTGTCCCTTGGCAGAAGGGCATCCTCTCAAGGGAGCTTCTCTACAAGACCCTCTCCTTCTGGCCCAGGCAGCTGTTCTCTACCTGGTCTTCTGGCTGGACAATGGGAGGAGCTCCTCTACTCTGCAGTTGCTGGCCCTAGGTTACAGCTTTAGCCCTGCCTTTACCTGACACCACGCCCACACCTTTGCGAAAACACCCTCCACGCATTAACCTAGTTTGAGTGGCTCCCTGTTTCCTGCAGGCCCCTGGCTGACACATGCTCCTTCTGCATGCCCTGGATTGGCGAATAGCATCAATATCTGTACAGCTCTCCTGGCTCCAACTGTGACCATCTCTTATTCTTCTCTCTCTCTCCTCCCACTCTAGGACCTGAATGCCTCTAAAGTTCAGTCCTTCAGCCCCACTCCCCTCCTGCTGCCTTTGGGCTCTCCTCATGTTACTCTGCCTGTTGAAACAGTCTTCCAGCCAGCCCAGCATCTCCAGGCATGGCCCCACTCATCCATCTCTCCCTTGCTGAAGGTCTCCTCATGTAACACATGATTCCTTCAGATGGCGCTTCATCACCAGCAAGGTGAAACCTAAATTCATCAGCATGGCAGACAAGACTCTAGCCTTGCCTCCCAGAGGCCGGTCTCTGTCTCCGCCGCCCCCCAAGTGCACTGCATTCTGTGTCTCTGCTGCCATAAACATGATTTATCCTGGCTGGAGCATCTTCTGTCCATGTGTGCCGAGTGCACTTCACTCCCCCTGCGGTCCAGGTGTCCTTCCTCCACAAAGCCTTTTCTTTTGATCACTGCAGGGCCTATAAAAGCTATCCTGGGATAGCCTGTATTTACTGGACTGAAATGATCTGTTTTCCCATCAGTTTCTCCAGCTGATACATGGCAAGCAGGAGTTGAATCCAAGAGCAGATTTCAAAGCCTATGTCCCTTCCATTGTCCTGTATGCTGCTCCCCCGAAGAACACCTATTTCTTGGGGTTGTTGGGAGGATTATGTGAGATAATGCGTGGGCAGTGCCTGGCACACAGTAGGTGCTCAGTAAATACTGTTATGAATGGGTGACCAGGCTGGGAGCTCCCCACCGCATCTATTCCCTGTGTATCTCCCAGTCCTTCTAATCTCCCACCTCCTCTACCCGGAGTATGTTTCTGGGGGTTACAAATTGTTGAGACTCCCAGTTAGAGATGAAGCTCCCATTAGCAAAGATTGAATATTGGATTAGCTGTCAGGAAGCCCAGCTTGTTAAGTCAGGAAAGAAAGAAAGAAAGAAAATATATATATTTTGAGATAGAGTCTCACTCTATAGCCTAGGCTGGAGTGCAGTGGCATGATCTTGGCTCACTGCAACCTCCAACTCCCTGGTTCAAGCCTCAGTCTCTTCCTGAGTATCTGGGACTATAGGCATGTGCCACCACACGCAGCTAATTTTTGTATTTTTAATAGAGACAGGGTTTCACCATGTTGGTCAGGCTGGTCTCAAACTCCTAACCTCAAGTGATTTACCCGCCTCAGCCTCCTGAAGTGCTGGGATTATAGGCATGAGCCACCGTGCCTGGCCAGGCAGGTGTGCATTGTGCATATGTGTGGGTGTGTGATTGTGTCCAAGTGCTGAGGAGGTGCTATTCATGGGGCAGGAAGATGGATCTTGCCTCTCCAGCAGTCTTGTTTACCTGCAGGCCTCATCAGGCCGTATCTCCAAACTTCTACTTGCTTTGGAAATTTCCTATGGACCCTTCCTAGGATCAGGAAAAATATTTTTTTAAATAGAGTACCTTAATTCTAGGACTCTACTTGTGTAGCACTGAGAGATTCTGACTGCCTAAAACATTCATTTATTTCCCACATACCTGGAGAAATTCTATTTTGCCAGAGGCCTGGCTGCCCTCCAAGGTTATGCTACACGGCAGTGGAATTTTACTATTGGGGAATCCCTGACAGTTCAGCTTGTAGAAGCAGAAGGAAGGAGAAGATATCCACTCATGTGGGGATACGTGGGATTATGGGGCTTCTCCCCTTGGCCTAGTGGGATAGAGTTGACAGAAAGGACAACTGTTACCCGCCCCATCTCCTCCCTCTCCGCCCTAATGGAGGGAGAAGCTACTTCCTGCGCCCAGCCTTGCTGCTTTCCTTTGAAGAGTCACCCCCTCCCCAAGAGAGCCATGTTGCCCTCTCTGAGCATTTTCGAGGCTAGGCTGGGCTGGGCGGAGGGAGCGGAGACAATGCCTGCACGCCTTCCTTCTTACTGTCTGCACAAGCACTGGCCTCTGAGTGAAACCTGGAAAGCCTCTGTTTCAGATGCTGGGGACCTGGGCATCTTCGTCCCCTTGTGTCCCCTCCTGGCGCTGGCTAGGGGCCTACAAAGTGCACTTGGAACCAACTAGTCCAAGTCCTTGGTGAACTTGTTATTTTCCTTAGCTCTCTCCATCCTCCCGGCCCTTTTAGGGACCTGTCACGGTGCCTGGTGAGAGTGATTGCCCAGCAGAAGCTCCTTCTGCACTCTCAGCCCACAGTCGGGCAGGTCAAAAGGCTGGGAAGTGGGAGAAAGCCACCTACTGGAAGGTTCTGGCTTTGCTGCTGCCACTGACTCAGCCCCATGTGGGCCTTTCCCCGTGTGACCAGCCCATCAGACTCACGCCACTGAGCTAACCGGCATCCAGGGCTTCCCGGAAGTACAGTCTCTCACACTCAAGACAGTGTTTCATGCCTGCCTTCCTAAGGAGTTTCTGTAGGGTTCCCACATGTGGTTTCCTTGCCCTGCTGCCCTCAGAGCCACTCGTGTGACTCTGTTTCCTTCTTGTCAATCTTTTAAAATGGTTGTGAAATGCAAATAACATCGAATTTACTATTTTAACCATTTTTGAGTGTGCAATTCAGTGGCATTAAGTATTTTCCTTCCTTTTTGCTCCTGGCAGCCTTAACAATAAAACAGTGTCCGGTCTGTTTCCCCCCGAGGCCACAGGGTGGGTGTCAGGGGTCAACTTGGATGCCCCATATCTCCCATTTGTATGAAAAGTTTCTATACTGACAACCACCGATTTGGTAAATATAAATTTCTACCAAATCTGCCTTCTTTCAGCAGAAATCTAATAAGAGGATTTTTTAAATTAAAAAATTAGAGTGGGTTGGCCTGGTGCAGTGGCTCACGTCTGTAATCCCAGGACTTTGGGAGATTGAGGCGGGCAGATCACTTGAGGCCAGGAGTTCAAGACCAGCTGTCCAACATGGTGACACCCCATCTCTACTAAAAATATAAAAATTAGCCAGGTGTAGTGGCGTGCACCTGTAATCCCAGCTACTTGGGAGACTGAGGCATGAGAATTGCTTGTACCCTTGAAAAAAAAAAAAGAACAACAACAAAAAAGAAAAAAATGAGAGAGAATTGCTTGAACCCAAGATGCAGAGGTTGCAGTGAGCCAAGATTGCACTACTGCACTCCAGCCTGGGCGACAGAGCGAGACTCCATCTAAAAAACAAAAACAAAAAAATTTGAGTGAGTTGGTCTTGATTTCACTTACTCCTACTTTTACCGGCCTATGTGAGGAAGGAAGGAGCACTGGACCCAGAGCCTAGATCATCTTAAAGGCTGCTGGCTTCTGTGGAGCTGGCATCAATGGGGAGAGGGGACTCTAGTCAGCTGGTGAAGGGCTCAGGTCCCTGGTTGTTTGGAATGAGGACTTGTCGGACCTTTCCCCAGAGGCTTGCAGTTGTTGGGATAAAGCCAGTGTGCTGTCTTTGGGCAGGAGCCTGCCTCTTGATGTACTGTGTTTGTATCAGAATGCTTCTGGGTACAAGAGATAGAGAGTTTGGCTCACAGTCACTTAAAAAGTGATCAAATCAAGGATCCAGGTTCTTTCATCTTTCTGCTCTGTCATCCTCAGCATTGCCTTTTTTCCTAAGACTAGTTACCCCTATGGTCCTGACTCTCCAACTCCCCTTGGTGGAAGGAGAAAGGCTCCATGACTCTTTGATTCACCCAGTCATGGAGAGAAAGAAACCACTCTCCCAAGCACAGACTTTATGGCCTTCCCTTCTGACTAATCAGGCCGGCATAGCTCACCTGTACACCTCTGTATATCCACAGTTACAGGACTGACTGTTCAAGATTCAGCACAGGTGCTGGGGATATGGTCGGCTTCCCCTGAATCACAGCTTTGAAGTCCCCTGGGGAATTGCAATATATAGAGGGGAGGTACACACTGAGCAAAACTTGGTTAGAAGAAAAGACGTGGGGAGTGGTCCCCTCCAGCAACGTTTTTCAAAATGTAGATTGACATCCATCTGTGGGTCCTGAAATCAGTTAGATCACGGCTTATTGGTCAAATCCAGCCCACCACCTGCTTGTGTAAATAAAGTTTCATCGGAACACAGCCACCCCCACTTGCTTCCTGTTGCCGGTGGCACCTTTCCCACTGCAGTGGCAGAGTTAACTAGCTGTGACAGAGATAATATAGTCATCAAAGCCTAAAATATTTACTCTCTGGCCTTTTCAGAGAATATTTGCTGATCCCTGGTTTAGAGGGTTGCAACCGGCACTAAAAGATGCAACAGATTAGATCAGAGCGCATTAAATGTGTAGGGATAAGTATTATTTCATAAACCCTTTATTTTAGTTTTATGTAAACATAAATCCTTGCTTGTGGGTGCTGAGCTCTAATTTATGTCTTATACCATAAGACTATTTGACCGTGGG
Organism: Callithrix jacchus; assembly: GCF_049354715.1. Lineage (NCBI taxonomy): Eukaryota > Metazoa > Chordata > Mammalia > Primates > Cebidae > Callithrix > Callithrix jacchus. The sequence goes on from NC_133508.1 coordinate 148,287,543, forward strand.
TCACGGTCAAATAGTTTGAAAAATTGCTCATTTTGTTGTCATGGAAATAGCATCTTAAGAAGGCCTGTTTGTAATAGTGCAGCCAACGGGTATGTGGTCTGTGTGTCTGAAAGGTCAGGTGCTGAGGAAGATACCTTGAGTTAACAAAGGGCCAGGAGACAATTTTGGGGGGTGACCTAGGAGTGCTGGGTGAGCAACGGTACAGGACAAGCAGGGGTCAGGCCAGGAGGGAGCTGGACCAGCTGAGGTCAGACTCAAAGAGACTACTGGAAGATCTAAGCCTTTGTTGGTTCTAACGTTCTGTGATTTTCAGAGGGGCGTTCACCCCATTCTGTGGGTGGAAAAATCAAGGCCAGAGAAGACCACACACAGAAAATTCAGGGGCAGGACTAGTGGCTTTGGCCCTCTGGGGGTTTTCTCCTGGCCCTCCCCTGACTCTGAGTTTTCTTTGGCCTACGCTGCAACTATGCCTAGAGAGAAGCTAGACCAGATGCAGACCAGCTGAGAGCATTAACTCCTGGCTTCTCCTCTCCCGAGAACTCTGATCTGGCCAGCACAAAGAGGAAGACATCTTCTGACTCCTTCAGGAAAGGGAGTCCAGCCTACCACAGCTTTCCATGTTTCTGGGCCTCTGAGTTCTAGCAATTTCCCTCCTTTTCCTCCAACTCTGGCGTCTTCCTGCCTGTGTGGGAGTTACCAGAGTGCAAGGAGACTGAAGGCCCCAGACTCTCTCTGGGAGCCTCTGCCATTAGTAAGGCAGTCCTGAAATGTTTATGGCCTCTGCCACTTCAAAGACATTGCTGGGCTCCCATTGAGGGGATGGCTTTGACATTTATAGGAGGGTCAACAAGCTAATAAACCAAAGAGTTTCTAGTGCCTAGGGGATCCTCTTACAAGAAGAAATTTATTTCACGTAGGAATGTTCAGAAATTTATTGGAAATATCCAGCGAAGGGCGCATACTAACTAACCCCATGTTTCATTTTGATGAGACCTCATGTCCTTGGAGAGCAGGCCCTGTAAGGCAGCTTCAGACAACAGGCTCCACCTCAGCAGGAGTAGCTGGGGGCCTGGGCTCTTCGTTCTGAAGCTGCCTTCAGAGTTGGAGGGAAGGAGGGCAATTGCCAAAAGCCTGGCTGAATCTGAGCTCAGGTGGAATTTTCTATCTCAGCTGCCACTGAAATCAAAGAGGAGCTCAGGCACTGGTCTTCCAAGATGTGAAAGCACAGGTCCCTTCAGAAAGTGAACTCATGCGGACCCGGGCATGTGAAATTGCCGAAGGTGGAGCTGCTCTGTCCGAGTGGCGCGGGCAGCTTTCTGCTGGACCCTTCTAGCCTCAGGAGGATCCCCTTCCTCCCAGGATAGCCCCTGAGGCACTGTATCTGAAAGCCCCTTATTTTGTAGAGAAGAAAAATAAATCCTAAAATGTTGAGTCTACATCTTAGGTTGGGTCCCCAGAAAACAGAGCCAGAGGCAGAGGTTTGGGTGCCAGTAGTTTATTTGAAGGTGATTCTAGAAAATAGAAGAAAGAGTGAGGAGAAAGAAGCAAGGAAAGAAGGAATGCTGATAAATAATGTGTTTTCCAGATCGCAGGCCGGAGTCTTTCAGGGCCCCCAGATCTAGCTTGGAGCATTTAACCCACTGGTTCCTACTCCCTCTGGTTGAGGATTCCCTCAATGGGGAGGGATTAACTTCCTGCACTTGCAGGCTGTGCTGAGTGGGTTGAGTTCCTGCAGTACCCAGAGGCCATGAACATCACATGGGGAAAAGCGTTGTTTCCAGGTTGATCCTGTTAGCACAAGGTGAATCTGAGCTCACATGGAATTTTCTATCTCAGCTGCTCCTGAAATCAAAGATGGGCCCAGGGGACATGATGTTGTGGGGCACCAGGGGAACCTGCTGTGAGGAACTTATCCAAGGTTCAGAGAGTCCATGAGCTGGGCCTAGGATGCCAGGGATCCACAGGCAAGAGTAACATATGAGATATGTACTTATGCACGTGGGTATACACGATTGCACCTGGGCATAGAATCTCTCTCTCACACACACACACACACACACACACACACTCATTCATTCAAATATTAGCATTTGGAAGGATTGTGAAAATAAACGAAGACCAAATGAGAAAAGCAAAAGCTACTTGGCCCGAGCTTGCTATAGCGAGGGAGTCAGCCACCCTCACCTGTGTATTGACGGAGACTCAAAGGCAGGCAGGGGAGTGGGAAAGCTCCACAGTGGGAAAAAGGGAAGGCTTCAGGTGTTTCCTGATTGGCGGCTGCTGGCCTGGGTCTAGTGAGCCTGGGGAAGCTGTAGGAGGGCTCACTAGGAGCAGGCATCCTTTATGATTGGAGGGGGTGCATATTTAGCTTTCTCTGGTTTGTCCTAAGTTGGAAGCAGAGACAAAAATGAGTGTGGAGGCTGCTGGTTATTAATCAAGTCCTGGCTGTTTGGGGCTGATTGTTTACAGGGGTTATTGTTTGGCTTCCTGGTTTATTGTGAGAGACAGCAGCATGATTTCTTGCAAATCTGACTTACGGTAGCTGGGCTTCTATGGTAGATAAGGGGCTGGTTTCCTGGGCTTATTGCTGCAGATTGTAGGTGCAATCCCTGTTTTTAGATATGGTCTGGCTGTTCTGTTGTCCATTTGTATATTCAATCTCCTAGGATCTTAAAGGCTAAGAAGAGCAGAAATCCTCTCTGTATCCTCCCTGACGGAGGGTCAGCCATAAGGCAGGACCCAGTGGGAGGCAGTTGAATCATGGAGGCAGTTTCCCACATGCTGTTCTTGTGATAGTGAGTTCTCATGAGATCTGATGGCTTTATAAGCATCTGGTATTTCCCCTGCTGGCACTCAGATTCAGGAAGAATCTGAAGTTAAGGTATACTGGGTGCCACACTTGATACGTGGGAATTATTACAATTCAAGATGAGATTTGGGTGGGGACACAGACCCAAACCATACATCACCCTATAAGGCAGATTCCCAGGACTACACTTTTTCTGGCCCAATGCAGGCTGAGTTCCAGAGCCAGAGAGTGGGTGTGCTGTTTTAGGGTAGGCCTTGAAATGGCAACCAAGCTTTCGAGGATTACGTGATTGTGAGTTTCCTGAGGCTTCCCCAGCCATGCAGATGTGTGAGTTGATTAAGCCTCTTTTCTTTATAAATTACCCATTCCTGGGTATTTCCTTATAGTAATGTGAGAATGGACTAATACATAGGGTTAGAGCATTTGGAAGCTGACAGGTGACAGGGTGGTGGGAGGGGGAAATTGAGGGCTGCTGGGGAACAAGATGATCAGAAGATTAGCAGGCTGGACTTCTTGGTGGGTGGGTGGGGGGACCTGAGGCTGGTAATGCAGGTGGGATAGGACATTCTCCTGTCCAACCTAAGCTTCCAACCTAAGCCCCAAACTCAGCATTGGGCTCCAAGTTTGGGAACATTGGCTAAGAGGGAAGAGCCCCAAGCTGTTTCCTGGGTAGGGCATCTTGGGAAAAGCTTTAGCAGGTCCTGACTGTGAAGTGTACCTCTGGCCTCAGGGCTCAGATTCCCCAAAATATAAACCTTCGGGGATACCCCATCCCAAGGGCAGAGCAGGGGGCTGAAACTGGAGATTATTACCAAACCTGGTGTGGGGGCAGGTGGGAGAAGTCCCAGAGTGGGATGGGAAGGTGGGATGAGATGGGTATCATGGCAGGATGGTGGAAGAAGACAGTGGAGCTTATTAAAGTCCTCTTGTGGTTGGGGGCAGTAGCTCACACCTGCAATTTCAGCACTTTGGGAGGTTGAGGTGGGTGGATCTGTTGAGGCCAGGAGTTCAAGACCAGCCTGGCCAACATGGTGAAACCTCATCCTCTATGCAAATACAAAAAATTAGCCAGGTGTGGTTGTGCACACCTGTAATCCCAGCTACTTGGGAGGCTGAGGCATGAGAATCACTTGAACCCAGGAGGTGGAGGTGGCAGTGAGCTGAGATTGTGCCACTACATTCCAGCCTTGGCACTAGAGCGAGACTCTGTCTAATAAGGAAAAAGGAAAAAGGCCTCTTGTGCCTTTTCTCCAGTCCTTGGCTGATCTGCCAACTTGGCAGCTCCTAAGTGAGCCCCCATCCTGTGCCCAAGGCTGATCAGACATGAGGAGGTACAGACACTGCTTATGCTGAGATCCTTCTGCTGCACCTCCATTCCTAGATTCTGCTAAGTTATCACGGAATTTTCTTAAAGAATTTTCCCAGCCCTGTGGCCTGAGGAGATGGTTTTCTTAGAATGGCTCTCCTTTTCACCTTTCCAGCTAAATGATGAGGGCTCCAATGGGGCTGAAGAGCAACGTCCCATCATGAACGATATCCCAGTCCACAGGTGTGTTGGCCTGCCCTCTCTCCTTTGGTTCCCCTAAAAATCTGGGAGGTGAGGCAAGTGCCGAAAATACAGACTGGAAGGAGGGAGGGAATCTGGCTGATCTCGGTGCAGAGCTGGGACTCAAACCCAGGCTTCTTCATTGCAGGCCTCCTCCTGGGCCATAGCTGGGTGGGGTTTGGGCTCTGCCACTGTCTAGCTATATGACTTAGTCACTTTCATAACCCTTCTGGGTTCAGGCTCTTTCTCTGTGCAGTGAGGGGTAGAAATAGACCAGACTGCCTTGGGACGAAACCTTGGGAGTGAGAATGCGAAGTCCTGCCGCAGCAGCAGGCAGGAGAGAGAGCTGCAGAGAGAAAGCCCTTCCCCTCTGCAGCTGGCTTCTCCCCAGCCTCCTGCGTCACCCTGGGCCATCTCCCCTCTGGGCAGCGAAACAGTTTTTACCCTGCCTGTGTCTCTCAGTTTCTGTGTAGACTCCTTAGGAATTGTGACAGGGGAGCCTAGTGAAAATAACCAAATGCCACAGGGCCCCAGAGGAAGACATGTTCTAGCATTTCTTAGAACAGGTTAAGAAACAAATGCACACAAGCTATAAATTCTGGGAGTGTCTTTAAAAGAAGCCAAGATCAAGGAGAATTAATTATCCTGCTCTGGCCTCGAGCAGTGCCACTGGGAGGCCTGAAGGGAGTGGCTCCTTGTTTCTGGTTCCCTGGGGTCTAGTCCTCTGCACAGCCTGGGTGAGGGAGGGACAGTGTATCATTCAGATTTTGCTCTTCATGGAGGCCCTCTCTGCAGCGATTACTTAAGGAAACAGGGTTTTACTGCGGTGCTGGCCAGGGCCTGGTTTTCTTGGTCCCACGTCCACACCATACCTGATGGAAGGATAATGCGGGAGGAGGGGCCGATATGCTGTGAGTGCCTGTGCTGGTTCCCACAGCTGCTCTAACGAGTTGCCACAAACTCAGAGGCTAAAAACAAGACATTTAGTTTTTCATAGGTCAAGGGGCCAGAAGTCTGAAATCAAGGCATTAGTCAGGCCATATTCACTTTGAACTCTCTAGGGGAGAATCCTTCTTTGCCTATTCAAGTTCCTGGTGGCTGCTGGTTTTCCTTGGCTTGTGGCCGCACAGCTCCAATCGTTGCCTCTGCTCCCCATGGCCTTCTCCTCTTCGCTCTCTTACAGGAACATTTGCCATTGGATTTAGGACTCACTTCTGTAGTAGTCAAGATCCTTAACCTAATTACATATGCAAAGTGCTTTTCCCCAAATTCGGCCATATTCACAGGTTGGAGTGCAACAGAGACATCTTTCTGGAACCACCGTTCAACACACTAGAGTGTCAAGCACTCCGAGGGTTCCGTCATGTACTTCTCGTAATACACCTGAGAGGAGGGTATTATTCTCATGTTTCAGAAGATAAAACTGAGGCTCACAGAGGTGAGATAACTTGTGCCAGTTCATATCACGAGTAGGTGGCTGGACTAGGACAGAAACTGAGGGCTTCACCACCCACGCAAGAGGGCAGGGACCAGTCTGCGGAGAGTTACGAAGGAATGCAAGCCTGGCCCAGGGAGGAGCTGTGAGCAGCAGCAGCCTGCTGGAATGGTGAGTGCGTGAGGGCAGGAATGATGGGAGAGGAGGCTGAAGGAGAGCAGGGCAGGTCTTCCAAGACCTTGGACACAGGTAAGGAGTTTGGGCTTGACCTAGGAATACAGAGGATCCTTGGAGACTTTGGATCTTTCAGAAGTAAAGAGCAGACGTCTGGGCTGCATGGAGGACGGATGGCAGAGGGGTAAACCTGGAGGGAAGGGCCTGTTAGGAGGATGGGAAGTACAGCACCAGTGCAGATGGAAAGGGAAGGAAGAACCTGAAGTTAAGGGAAGGTCCACATGCAGGTTAAATGACCAATGAATTCAGAGAAATGTAGGAAGTTCCCAGGTTCAACTCCTGAGTGTGTTGTGGTGCCACTTGCAGAGCTGGAACAGTGTGGCAGTGGGCAACCGCAGTTTGTAGCTGCCCAAGATCCTTGGACACTTGCCCTGTGTTCAGGTCTGAGTCAGTTATCTCCCAGTGTGCTTGCAGAGGTGCAGGTGTGAGGCTCGGACAGCCCACAGGAACCTTTCATGGGAAAGAATGGACTCACAGAAAGAGGCTCCGCAGGGGCCTGGACGTCAGCAGACGATGGCAGAGGAAGCTGAATGGAGAGCTGGGCCAGGTCTCATCAGCCAAGAAGCTGCCTTTGGGAGACGCCTCCCTTGTTAGGCGATTCTGTGGTGTGGTTCTGGGCATGTTCTTGGACACCCAGTTCCATCCTGTTTCTCAAGACACTTCAATGAGCTACTTAAGAGTCTTCATTAAATTCCCTTTCTGCTGCAGCCAGCCAGGCTGGACTCTGTTATTTACAACTAAGAACCCTGCGCAATATAACTGGGTTTAGCAGTGAGGGTGAAAAGGAGGTGGAAGGACAGGGGGCATGTTGAATGTGAGGTGCCCCTGGGGTATCGACGTGGGGATGTCCAAGGGGCTATTAGCCGTATGGGCCAGGAATGCAGGGCGGCCTGTGCTGGGAGCTCAGGCGTGAGATCATGAACATTTAGGTGGCTGTGAGGCTTATTTGGGACAGGTGTGGGGGGACAGGAGACCATCGAGTGTGCAAGCTCGATAGCCTCATTTAAGAGATGGCAAGCAGCAGGGGAGACGTAGAAGGAGACGGAGAGGGAAAGACCCAGACAAAATGGTGTCTGTCACCTAGACAGAGGCGCAATCTCAGCTCACTGCAACCTCCACCTCCTAGGCTCAAGTGATTCTCCTGCTTCAGCCTCCTGAGTAGCTGGGATTACAGGTGCCCACCAACATGCCCAGCTAATCTTTCTACTTTTAGTAGAGACGGGATTTCATCATGTTGGCCAGGCTGGTCTCGAACTCCTGATCTCAGGTGATCCACTCGCCTCAGCCTTCCAAAGTGCTGCGATACCAGGTGTGAGCCACCATGCTCAGCCAAAGAGAGAATATTTTAACACATGTGCTCAAACATTAACACAACATCTGTCCACTCAGGCAGGAGCAAGCAGGCCCCTGGACATCGGCTCCCTTTCTAGCTTGCATAGTCTAGCTCTAACTATGGCCTTCAGGCAGAGCTGAAAGGGGGGCTCCCAACCTCTCCCCCATGCCTGAGTGAGACTTATTCTATGCCTGAAGGTAAACAGTCTCAGCAGACTACGCCAGGTCAGGGAATAGTCTACTCCATAGTCTCTCTCCATGAGAAGGTTGCCCTACATCTTGAAGGGCCCCTCAAGGTAGGCCTTGAGATTGGCTGTTGCTGCATGCGCGCACACACACGTCTGTATCAATGGTCCGTGGTGACAGTGGCACCAGTTAAAGCAGAGAAATAAGGGCCAGGCTTAATGTATGGGAGGTGACCTGCACACAGCCCTCCTACACAGACACCCAATGGCACGGTGCCCGCCTGCCCTCATTCTCTCCGCAGGTGTGCAGGAGGCTGGGAAAGGTTTGCCCCGCACATCTTCTCCACTAGTTCTCTCCTCCCTCAGGGGAACCAAGTCCATTTTTAGCACTTTCACCATTTACTCGTTTTTCACCACTCGCTTCTCGATTCACCTGCCCTCTGAACTTCCCTCCTTTGTCTCCTCCAGTTCCCACCTACTTCATTCAGGGTCTTCCTCTCCTTCCCACTCTCCTTTTCCACACAGCATCGTCAGCCAAGAAGGAACCCTAACCATGGCTAAAAAGAGCCAAGTCCTGTTGAAATTCACCTAGACACGGAACAGGAGAGTTCTAAGTTCTAGAGGGAAGTTAGACCCTAGAAGCACGAATTCCTGGTCCTGACACATGGAAAGGACTGAATGAATGTTTAATTGAGTTATTGAATAAAGAACCAGTACTGCTTATCCCTGAAGCTCCCCAGAGTCTCTCCTGGGATTTCCACCAGTTTCTATCTCTTGCCCTCCTCTAATTAAACTGGCTTTTTCTCAAGCACTAGCATTCAAGAGAAATAAAATGCTTTTAATCAATGTTATTGGTTTTGTTTTGCAACAGTATTTTTTGCTACCATTCTTCACTGCAATTGTGAGATGATTAGTTTTTGTGTTTCAGGCAGCTGGGAGGGAGGGAGGGAGGGAGAATAGGGGAGTGAATGGGGCGGGTGTTAGCCTGAGAACCACATTATCTAATACTGTCTCTTGGAAGGCGACCTTGTGAGGTGGGACAGTGTGTGCAGGGCAAGCAGAGCCCACAGGACCGCTTCTGTGAGGGGTTCCAAGCCCCCAGAAAAGTGCTGCCTCCTCCCTAGGTAGCTTTTCTCCCAGAGTGGAAGGTCTTCCAAGGCTGGTAATCTTTTGGTTCTTTTGTCCCCAGCTCAGCCCAGTGTCACAGTGTACAGGTGGGTCTTACAGACTCATTAGTTTGATTCTCACCTCCCAGGAGAATTTTATATTAAAGCATACAGGTTCATACATTTATAGTAAAAATTGCCAATTGGTAGCAAGTGCTGCTGTGTGCTGGGCATTGTGTAAGCTCTTCACATGCATCATCTCACTTAACTCTCCACCTGCACTCAGAGGGATCCTTTCTAAGTGTGAATCAGGCCAGGTGAGGTGGTGCATGTCTACAGTCCTAGCTATTCAGGAGGCTGAGGCAGGAGGATCACTTGAGCCTAGGAGTTCCAGTGAGGTATAACTGCACTCCAGCCTGGGCAACAGAGCAAGACCCTGTTTCTAAAAAAAAAAAAAAAAAAAAAAAAAAAGACCCAGCTGTAAACCACATTCTGCCTCTCCCCTGCTCCAAACTCCCCAATGGTTCCCATTCCCATCATACTGGGAGTCAGGTTTCTGCCATGTCCCATGAGGCTCCTGCTCTAACTGCAGCCTCTCCCATCCATCCCCTGTCTTACCTTGCTCCTTGCTTCTCCTGGAACTGGCCAAGAAGCTCTGCCCCAGGGCCTTTGCACTGACTTTTCCTCCAGGCTCTGCCCAGCTCCGCCCAGCTCCCTTTTTCACTTTCTCAGCCATCTGTGCAAGTGTCTTCTCAGAGATACCCTTGCCACACCTAAAATACGACGCCCTGTCAAGCTCTGTTGCCTTCCCTGCCTTCCTTTTTTTTTTTGAGCTGGAGTCTCACTTTGTTGCCTAGACTGGAGTACAGTGGCACAATCTCGGCTCACTGCAAACTCTGTCTCTCGGGTTCAAGCGATTTTCCTGCCTCAGCCTCCTGGGTAGCTGGGATTACAGGTGTGTGCCACCACACCTGGCTGATTTTTGTATTTTTACTAGAAATGGGGTTTCACCATGTTGGTCAGGCTGGTCTCGAACTCCTCACCTCCAAGTGATCTGCCTGCCTGGGCCTCCCAACACAAAGTGCTGGGATCACAAGCATGAGCCACCATGCTTGGTCCCCTGCCTTCCTTTTTAACAGTGCTCAGCACAACTGGCCATTTTATTACAAATCTGTTTATTTGTCTATTACCCATCTCCTTGAAGAGAGTCAAAATTACATGAGGACAGAGTTTGTTTTGTTTACTGCTGTATTTCCAGTGCCAAGAACATGCCTCCAATACAGTAGGCTCTCAGAAAATATAGTCAATGAATAAATAAGTAGAGGAATACTCACAAAGTCCTGTGATTTAAATGCTTTTCTCCCCCCCTTGTTAAGATAGGAAAACTGAGGCTTGGAGAGATTAGCAATATTTTCAAGGTCATGAAGTCATGGATTTGAAGTCGAAGTGTCTGCCTCCAGGGGCTTAGCTCCCAGCCCCTGTGCTAGTTAATCTAGCTCTGCACTCCTAAATGCCTGTCAACATTTCTGTGTGGAAGCCCTAAACCCATGAGACCTTGACGAAAAAAGGCTTTGTGGATGAAACTGAAATACTACAAACTGCATTTCCCACTTAGTGTTTCAAACACTTGTCAGCGTATGAAAGTTCTGCAAAAAGCAAGCTGGTCTGTGTTTCCCAAATATTTGACTGTAGTGGTCTCTTGTTTGTTTGTGTATTGACATATTGCAACACATACCTTGAGAAATACCGGCTTTTATTATTGTGGAGAGAAGGCAGATCATCTGTCAAAGGACTGGGAGCTCTCTCTGGGTCATCTGACACTGGGACGGCTGGGGTCAGGGGCTTCCCTCGCAGGAGGAGGGGCCATCCCTAAAGTCAACTTCCCACCAGACTAGCATCTGAGCCCACTGTGTTTGTACACTCACAGGTAAGGCCACTCTCATGCTCACCCCTAAGACTGGAAAGCCAGTGGTGCAGCTCTAGTAACTTTCAGCCACAGCCCAGCCCAACTTGGCTCTGCAGGGCACTGAGAGAGTGTGTGACCTGTGTGTTTGCTGGCTCTCTTCCCTTTGGTCCTTATGCGAAGTGACACTTGCTGGTGTTCACCCTGAGCCCGTGAGAGAGCAAATCCTTGTGTGTGTCACTTAGGAATACCAGCCCCACAAGCCTGGTCTTTTTTTCCCTCACTGTTTTATGTCTCCTCGCTGTAACTTTAACATTAAGAGAAATAAGGATGCCACCTCACCCTCTTCTGTCTTCTCGGCTGCCTCTGTGTTGAGCCCATGGTAAAGGCGTAGATAACTCTTGATGTGAGTGTGAGGGAACCAAAACTCCCGTATGTTGCATAGTTTGCTGCAGGAAGGATAAATGGCGATGTTACTAATCCCTTAATTCATGACCAGAGCCTTCCCTCCGCCCCAAGTAGGATAGAAGGATGCCCAGAGGCAGAAAAGAACATCGAGTGAAATGTGCATTAACTATCTGAATCACTGCGTTCTTGGGAGAGTCAGAGCAACTGTCAAAGCCCCCAAAGTATTCATTTTTATTGGTTTTGATGTCGATTTGCTGCTGTTAGAGATTCAGGTCTCATCTTCGCTTCTGAGATCATCTGAATGACATCGGCGTTGGAGAAGGGAAGAGCGGAGACGAGGCATCCACAGGCAGCCCTGGATCCTGAGTGTAGACATCTGGGAGGAGGCGGGGCGTGCACGAGAGCCTGGCCTTTCCAGCTTGCCGGGCACAAGGCTGAGCGGGAGGAACTGAGAGGCATCCAAGTGGGCAGTGTTTTGCCTTTACCTCCAGTGACCATGAGAGGTGCCACGCAAGTTTCAATCATGCTCCTCCTAGTAACTGTGTCTGACTGTGCTGTGATCACAGGGGTAAGTTGCCTAACATTCTCTGTTCCCCTTGGTTTTGGGAAGATGTCAGGCTCTGCATGGGATGTGAGCCCAGGGACCACACAGGAGGCTCTGTTGGCTCGACATGCTGTGGACCAAAGGGAATGGGGAGTCAGGCATTGGATAGCACTTCAGAGAGGGATTGCATGGGATTTTCAGACAGGTTAGACCTCACTCTACCAAACGGGATGTGCTTTTGAGAAGCTGTTTATGAATCAAATTCTGTTTTAAACACATCAGTAAAGCATTGAACATTTTGAAGTTCAGTCTTTTGATAAAATGAAGATTCCTATTGTATAATAAGTAATTCCTTTATAAATTGGATTGGTGTACACTGATTTGTCTTTTATGTGAATTTTAGTATTTATTAATGATCTGGTTCGCATGTTAATATAATTTACATAACATGTAAATTATATTAAAATTATATTCAAGGCAGTAAGCTTAATTAAAGGTGATAAGCTTATTACCTTCTACTGTGTAAATTTAACCTCTGCTTAGAAAGGATATGCTTGGAACTCTTTCCTCTGTGCCTGCCCTGTTGGTTCTGAGAGGAATATGGATGACACTGACATTCAGCTGAGGGTACAAGTAGAAATCCAGTCTCAAAGCAGAGGTTCAGTATACGGGCACTGCACAATTGGTTCAAAATACTCAAATCATGGTTTTCTCTCAGAAGTTTGCTTTTACCTCGAACCACCTTCAAACAGGGGCATGTGATGTGTTATGGTAGAAGGACCATTCTTATTACAGCAGAAAGCAGTGCTTTACCTGAGCGCTTTCCATATAAAAGCCGCCCACCAGGAGAAAAAGGTTGGGGGGAGCAGGGAAACTAAGTTTCAGTTCAGCCTCCTCTAGCTTTTTACATAGAGAATGGAAATGTAGAGAAATGCCAAACCATTCCTGGAAATGGGTGAATGTTACTATTCACAGAAAGGAAAAATGATTTCTTTTCTCTTTTAAAGGAAAAAGACTGAGTTCAAAAGAACAAATATTAAAGTCGAGTGAAATGCTTTTGAGATCCAAAGCAAAAAAAAAATAATAATAATTGCAAAGGCAGAATTATACCTAATGAAGTGTTTACACTGAGGGCTGCCCTTCGAGGGGGTAGCTTGGAATTCTGGGAGGACAAGAACCACGGGGAGAAGCCCCCGCTGCTGCACTGTGAGGGCTGGAGCCGCGCTGCGTGGCTGCTCAGATGCCAGGCTCACCTCACACAGGTGCCAGCTTCAGCATGGCCCAGAGCGGCAGCAGGGCAGGTAGATCTGAGAGCGGCAGGCAAACATTCTCAGGGTGAAAAGCTCAGTAGGAATGCACATTTCCCTAGGTTAGGGGAAAGGCAGGAAAGACAGATGAGTGGTTAGGACAGGGCAGTAATGGGATGTCAGGCCCCCCCCTCCAGGTTCCCCACATCCTCCTGGTCCTGCTGGTATCCCGCGTCTGACTCTCAATAGGAGGCCAGGCTCCACTCCCTCCACACTCCCCAGCTCCCTGGACTGGGACTGTCCCCACATTCAAGGCCTTCTGGTCCTTCTTCTGGGAGTGGGACAGCAATGCCCCACCTCTGTGGGAGAAGAAGTCAACTGGGGCTTCCTATATCCCAACCCTGAGCTTTCGGGGCCTGGCTGGGTGTGAGATGCGCCCTTGCTGGGCTGGAGATCAGCACAGCTGGGTGGCCTGTAGCTCCTCTGCGTGATCAGTGGAGCTGGCATCTACTCTTTCCCTCTTGGGTCTGAGGAAGTAGGCGGCTTCCAGGTCCTGCCGTGCCAGGTCCCACACCGCAGCCGGAAGGTGCCTACAGGTTTTATTGGAGAAGAGTGATCCAAAACAGCTTTGGATTTCAGCTCAGAAAAGCCATGTAGCTTCTCTGAGAGTGGAAAGTGCAGGTGCTTCTTCACCAGGTCCCCACCTGAGTCTGGAGCCGTTCAGAGTGCTGTCTTCCCCAGCCCTGGCTTCTGTTTAACGTGGGCTCCGGTGGCTTTCTTTACAAATGGCACCTTCCCCAGACCAGGCAGGGCCACTCAGCCCCTGTTCTGTGATCCTCCCTGGAGATCTGGGAAGTCAGCAGGGAAACCCTGGGAGAGGCACCTGTTCACTGGGTGCTGGCTAGTCGGCTGAGGCTGGGGCTCTGAGGGCCAGGACCAGGGCCACTGTGCAGAGGGGAGGCACTGACCGCAGTGCAGGGTCAGGGCTGGAGACTCCCGGTCCAAGGCAGCTCAGCACTGACCACCCAGGAATTTAGGCCATCAGGGTCCCTCCCACCTCTGAGAATTCTAATTAATTCAATTCCACCAGCATTCATTGTGCACCTCCTAGCCCTAGAAAAGCTATGCCTTATATTCTCCAGCCTTGTCAGAAAAAGAGGATTCTCTTCTTACTGAGTAGCCTCAAGGATCTTGGACGGTTCCTCAGATCCAGTTCCAATGCCCCGCTAAGCCCTGAGCCTCCCCACGAGATGAGCAGGGCAATAACGTGTGGCCCAGGGTGCTCTGTTAGGCTAAGGTGAGGGGGAGTGGTGATATTCTCAGCCTTTTCCTTCTCTGTCCTGATAAAGGCTTTTTGGGTCTACCCTTCCCTTCTGCTTTCTCTTGGGTGCACTAATGGGCTGCTCCCTTCTCTCTCCCACCTGCAGGCCTGTGAGCGGGATGTCCAGTGTGGAGCAGGCACCTGCTGTGCCATCAGCCTGTGGCTTCGAGGGCTGCGGATGTGCACCCCGCTGGGGCGGGAAGGTGAGGAGTGCCACCCCGGCAGCCACAAGGTACTGTGCAGACACTGCACGGGTGCACAGATGTGGGTGAGCCATGCAGGGAGCAGGGAGTGAGGTCCTGGAGCCTTCCTCTAGCTAGGAGGGCTAGAGAGTCTGGCTCCAGAGAGGAAGTTTGGGGAGGCTGTGGCTCCAGAGGACTTCACCGTCCTCCGACAGCTGATCCTGCCCAGATCCAGCCCCCGAATGTCAAGGGGAAGCAGGCAGCTATGGGGTTGCTGTGCCTCCCCACCATCAGGCACCCACTTACTTAGTGCACTGCAGGTCAGACGTGTACATTTATTTGTGCAGGGTCTGACGTGATCTGCCTACAGGCTTCCTGCACAGGTTGGTCTGACGTGATCTGCCTACAGGCTTCCTGCACAGGTTGGTCTGACGTGATCTGCCTACAGGCTTCCTGCACAGGTTGGTCTGACGTGATCTGCCTACAGGCTTCCTGCACAGGTTGGTCTGACGTGATCTGCCTACAGGCTTCCTGCACAGGTTGGTCTGACGTGATCTGCCCACAGGCTTCCTGCACAGGTTGGTCTGACGTGATCTGCCTACAGGCTTCCTGCACAGGTTGGTCTGACGTGATCTGCCCACAGGCTTCCTGCACAGGTTGGTCTGACGTGATCTGCCTACAGGCTTCCTGCACAGGTTGGTCTGACGTGATCTGCCCACAGGCTTCCTGCACAGGTTGGTCTGACGTGATCTGCCCACAGGCTTCCTGCACAGGTTGGTCTGACGTGATCTGCCTACAGGCTTCCTGCACAGGTTGGTCTGACGTGATCTGCCCACAGGCTTCCTGCACAGGTTGGTCTGACGTGATCTGCCTACAGGCTTCCTGCACAGGTTGGTCTGACGTGATCTGCCTACAGGCTTCCTGCACAGGTTGGTCTGACGTGATCTGCCCACAGGCTTCCTGCACAGGTTGGTCTGACGTGATCTGCCTACAGGCTTCCTGCACAGGTTGGTCTGACGTGATCTGCCTACAGGCTTCCTGCACAGGTTGGTCTGACGTGATCTGCCTACAGGCTTCCTGCACAGGTTGGTCTGACGTGATCTGCCTACAGGCTTCCTGCACAGGTTGGTCTGACGTGATCTGCCTACAGGCTTCCTGCACAGGTTGGTCTGACGTGATCTGCCCACAGGCTTCCTGCACAGGTTGGTCTGACGTGATCTGCCCACAGGCTTCCTGCACAGGTTGGTCTGACGTGATCTGCCCACAGGCTTCCTGCACAGGTTGGTCTGACGTGATCTGCCCACAGGCTTCCTGCACAGGTTGGTCTGACGTGATCTGCCCACAGGCTTCCTGCACAGGTTGGTCTGACGTGATCTGCCTACAGGCTTCCTGCACAGGTTGGTCTGACGTGATCTGCCTACAGGCTTCCTGCACAGGTTGGTCTGACGTGATCTGCCTACAGGCTTCCTGCACAGGTTGGTCTGACGTGATCTGCCTACAGGCTTCCTGCACAGGTTGGTCTGACGTGATCTGCCTACAGGCTTCCTGCACAGGTTGGTCTGACGTGATCTGCCCACAGGCTTCCTGCACAGGTTGGTCTGACGTGATCTGCCCACAGGCTTCCTGCACAGGTTGGTCTGACGTGATCTGCCCACAGGCTTCCTGCACAGGTTGGTCTGACGTGATCTGCCCACAGGCTTCCTGCACAGGTTGGTCTGACGTGATCTGCCCACAGGCTTCCTGCACAGGTTGGTCTGACGTGATCTGCCTACAGGCTTCCTGCACAGGTTGGTCTGACGTGATCTGCCTACAGGCTTCCTGCACAGGTTGGTCTGACGTGATCTGCCTACAGGCTTCCTGCACAGGTTGGTCTGACGTGATCTGCCTACAGGCTTCCTGCACAGGTTGGTCTGACGTGATCTGCCTACAGGCTTCCTGCACAGGTTGGTCTGACGTGATCTGCCTACAGGCTTCCTGCACAGGTTGGTCTGACGTGATCTGCCTACAGGCTTCCTGCACAGGTTGGTCTGACGTGATCTGCCCACAGGCTTCCTGCACAGGTTGGTCTGACGTGATCTGCCCACAGGCTTCCTGCACAGGTTGGTCTGACGTGATCTGCCCACAGGCTTCCTGCACAGGTTGGTCTGACGTGATCTGCCTACAGGCTTCCTGCACAGGTTGGTCTGACGTGATCTGCCCACAGGCTTCCTGCACAGGTTGGTCTGACGTGATCTGCCCACAGGCTTCCTGCACAGGTTGGTCTGACGTGATCTGCCCACAGGCTTCCTGCACAGGTTGGTCTGACGTGATCTGCCCACAGGCTTCCTGCACAGGTTGGTCTGACGTGATCTGCCCACAGGCTTCCTGCACAGGTTGGTCTGACGTGATCTGCCCACAGGCTTCCTGCACAGGTTGGTCTGACGTGATCTGCCCACAGGCTTCCTGCACAGGTTGGTCTGACGTGATCTGCCCACAGGCTTCCTGCACAGGTTGGTCTGACGTGATCTGCCCACAGGCTTCCTGCACAGGTTGGTCTGACGTGATCTGCCTACAGGCTTCCTGCACAGGTTGGTCTGACGTGATCTGCCCACAGGCTTCCTGCACAGGTTGGTCTGACGTGATCTGCCCACAGGCTTCCTGCACAGGTTGGTCTGACGTGATCTGCCTACAGGCTTCCTGCACAGGTTGGTCTGACGTGATCTGCCCACAGGCTTCCTGCACAGGTTGGTCTGACGTGATCTGCCCACAGGCTTCCTGCACAGGTTGGTCTGACGTGATCTGCCTACAGGCTTCCTGCACAGGTTGGTCTGACGTGATCTGCCTACAGGCTTCCTGCACAGGTTGGTCTGACGTGATCTGCCCACAGGCTTCCTGCACAGGTTGGTCTGACGTGATCTGCCTACAGGCTTCCTGCACAGGTTGGTCTGACGTGATCTGCCCACAGGCTTCCTGCGCAGGTTGGTCTGACGTGATCTGCCCACAGGCTTCCTGCGCAGGTTGGTCTGACGTGATCTGCCCACAGGCTTCCTGCACAGGTTGGTCTGACGTGATCTGCCTACAGGCTTCCTGCACAGGTTGGTCTGACGTGATCTGCCCACAGGCTTCCTGCACAGGTTGGTCTGACGTGATCTGCCCACAGGCTTCCTGCACAGGTTGGTCTGACGTGATCTGCCTACAGGCTTCCTGCACAGGTTGGTCTGACGTGATCTGCCTACAGGCTTCCTGCACAGGTTGGTCTGACGTGATCTGCCCACAGGCTTCCTGCACAGGTTGGTCTGACGTGATCTGCCCACAGGCTTCCTGCACAGGTTGGTCTGACGTGATCTGCCCACAGGCTTCCTGCACAGGTTGGTCTGACGTGATCTGCCTACAGGCTTCCTGCACAGGTTGGTCTGACGTGATCTGCCCACAGGCTTCCTGCACAGGTTGGTCTGACGTGATCTGCCCACAGGCTTCCTGCACAGGTTGGTCTGACGTGATCTGCCCACAGGCTTCCTGCACAGGTTGGTCTGACGTGATCTGCCTACAGGCTTCCTGCACAGGTTGGTCTGACGTGATCTGCCCACAGGCTTCCTGCACAGGTTGGTCTGACGTGATCTGCCTACAGGCTTCCTGCACAGGTTGGTCTGACGTGATCTGCCTACAGGCTTCCTGCACAGGTTGGTCTGACGTGATCTGCCTACAGGCTTCCTGCACAGGTTGGTCTGACGTGATCTGCCCACAGGCTTCCTGCACAGGTTGGTCTGACGTGATCTGCCCACAGGCTTCCTGCGCAGGTTGGTCTGACGTGATCTGCCCACAGGCTTCCTGCGCAGGTTGGTCTGACGTGATCTGCCCACAGGCTTCCTGCACAGGTTGGCGAGAACCGCTGGTCCCATTTGATCCTCACAGCAACCCCGGGCAATGCTGAGGAAACTGAGTCCAGCAGAGTCATGTGACTTGCTCAAGGCACACAGCCAATGAGACAGCTGAGACTGGAATGGCGGCTTTCGATGCCAGCTCTAGTTATGCCTCCCTGATGTCGGGCACGGCCGCTTTGCTTTTGGGGGGCGGCCTTGGGTGGAGGGGTGCTGCTGATCTCATAGGCTGTTAGACGGTCTGGGCATTCCCAGACCATAATTTGCTGTGTGGACTTGGGCAAATTAGCTCACCTGTTCTTGGGCCACACACAGACAGCGAGTGGAGCAGACTCACTGCCTCTAATGTCCCTTACGGGTCTGATGAATTCAGATTTTGAAAGGATCTCACATGCCCTTTGCTCTGTAGGGAGCTCCCTTCAGGAACACAAAAGAAGACCCACAAAATCACTTTCCACACCTGGTCAGGTCTACAAAGAGGCAAGCCAGGTGCCCACTTTCTAAGAAGTCACTCACTCTCGTGCCCTAAGTACACAGCTCCTGCCCTGCTCCTGCTCCCTGAGAGCCAGCTCCCAGTCCAGAGTCCTCTGGAGCCACAGCCTCCTGCATTCCCTCCCTGGGGCCACTTTACCACACTTTACCAGCTAACCAGTGAAGCTCCCAAGTCCCACAGCTTTGTCATTAAAATGTAAATGGTGGTGGTTCAATCTAGTCTGACATCAACGTCTTAGAAGCAATGAGGGCGTTTCCACAGGCTCTCGGGTGACCTGCTCTCCTCCCTGGGACTTGCCCTCTCCCCACATGTCCCCCGCTGTCTGAATCAGACATTCCCGAGCACAGGCCCTCAGCCTTACCAGCCGCCTTCCACCTGGACTCAGGCACCTTTCGTGCTCTTTGGGGACTTGCCTGCACTCTGGCTCAGGGCTTATCTGGGCACAGAGCGTCCTCCAGCAGTCTCTCTCCCAATCACAGCCCCGCTCAACCTCGTGTCCCAGGGTGAAGAGGGGCAGGGAGTGGTGTAAGAGGCCGGACAACGTGGCAGTCCTTGTAACCCTGCTGTTTGTCAGGTGGTTCAACTGCAAATCCATATTCCCAGTAAGGACAACAGTGGTAATAAAAGCTAATGCTGAGTGCTTCCTACACGCCACCCTTCATACTGGGTGCTTTTTGTCATTTTAACCTCTTTATAACCATATGTGGCAGGTGCTGTTATCGACCCATTTTACAAATGATAAAGCCGAGGCACAGAGAGGCCAAATGATTTGCTGATTGTCACACAGCCAGGAAGTGGTAGACCTGGCATTTGAACCCAGGCAATCTGACACTGGGCCCATGCTCCTAACTTCTCCTTGGGGATACCCCAGTGGTTTAGCACTCCTCTGGGCTGTGGATCAGGGCAGAGATGGTGGCTGTCCTGTTCACAGCTGGGCTTGCAGCACCCACCACGGAATTACGAGCCCATAATGGATGAGCAACAAACATTCAATCAATGTGTGTGTGTGTGTGTGTGTGTGTGTGTGTGTGCTGAGTCTCCAGAGCCAGATAGCCTGGGTGCAAATCCTAGCTCCTCCACAAATTAGCTGTGTGATCTTGGCACATTGCTTAGCCCCTCCGTGCCTCAGTTTCCTCATTTCTAATTGCTAGCATTGTTGTGCTAGGTGCAATGGGGGGGTGGGCTAGGGAGTTGGGGCAGACATTTGCCAGGGCTGGGCTGGGCAGAGACTGCTGCCAGGAGGCCCGCCTGCCTCCCTTTGGTGAAGGTGTTGCTTTCTTCTCTCCTTAGGTCCCCTTCTTTGGGAAACGCCAGCACCACACCTGTCCTTGCTCTCCCAACCTGCTGTGCTCCAGGTTCCTGGACGGCAGGTACCGCTGCTCCACGGACTTGAAGAACATGAACTTTTAGCGCTTGCCTGGTCTCAGGATGCCCACCATCCTTTTCCTGAGCACAGCCCGGATGTGCATGCGTTTCCTGCCATGCAACCCAGCTCCCATAACTCTCCCAGTGCCTGCACTGACTACCCTGATCTCTCTTGCCTAGTACGCACATACAAACACAGGCAGACACATCTCCCATCATGACATGGTCCCCAGGCTGGCCTGAGGATGTCCCAGCTTGAGGCTGTGGCGTGAGAGGTGGCCAGCCTGGTTCTCTTCCCTGCTCATTTGCCAGAGAAGTGACAAATGGCAGAAAGGACATTCCTCCTCCCCTCCCCAGGTGACCTGCTCTCTTCCCTGGGCCCTGCCCCTCTCCCCACAGGTGCCCCTCTGACTGAACTAGACATTCCTGAGCACAGGCTCTCAGGTGACTTGCTGAGTCCCAGGTCCCGGCCTGACCCTCAGGCCCTCTCTGTGATGTCTATGGGGACCCATCCGTGGGTTGTTCATCTTCCTTTGATTGGTCAACTCCTTAGTTTTAGACCACAGGCTCAAGGTAGGCTCTTCCCAGAGAGCAGCGGACAGTCACCCCAAGGCTGGTGTAGGGAGCCAGGGAGGTCAATCAGCCCCCTGAGGGCTCTAGTCCCAGCCAGCCTGTGGTCTGACTTTCTGCCTGAATTGTCATGCCTTGAAGGCCCCCTCTTACCACACTCTACGAGTTAACCACTGAAGCCCCCAATTCCCACAGCTTTTACATTAAAATGCAAATGGTGGTGGTTCAATCTAATCTGATACTGACATATGAGAAGGCGGTTAGGGTGTTTCCCTAGACAGCTGCTTTCCAGGGATCAGCCCTGAGAGTGGGATGGTGACTTTGAGGGGGGGCAGTCCTCTGTCCAAATTGGGTGGGAGCAAGGGAGCGGGAGCAGGGCAGGGGCGGAAAGGGGCATTGGTTTCAGACCAGGAAGGCAACTACACACCAACCTGCTGGCTTCAGAATAAAAGCGTGAACTGAACCAAGATGTGTGGCCTGGTGTTCCTGTCGTGGGTTTCAGCCAGGGCCTATGTCCCTGTGGCAAGGACCAGGTTGTGTGCAGGTGCGGGAGGAGTGTGACTGGTGTTCCTCCCCTCCCCCACACCGTCGGGGCGTGTTTTTTGGAGAGAGTGGGTTTCAGGTTCTTTTTGAAGAAAGGATGAGAGGCAGCCCCGTGAGCTCTGGGCAGGGTGTGAGCTACTCCGAAGGGTTAGGGGCAGGAAGGGGCTGTGAGCTGGCAGGGGCTGGGAAGACTCCATGGCTGAGACTGCTTAGCTGCAACTCTTATTTTTAAAATTTGGGCCCTTTTGTTTAAGATCAAGTATTTCACCCCACCAGGCCACTGTGTGCCTGGAGAGAAGAAATCCACATTGCTGATGGAGCTGGCAAAGTCCTGAGCCTCCATCTTAACCCAGAGGCTGGGAGCTTCCTCTAAATGTAGCTTCCTGGTCTCGCTGTTTCTTTTCCTCTTCAATTCTTAGTCTAGAAAAATGTAACATACAATAGGAAAGTATGTCATGCCCCATTCTATTGCTCAGAAGTCTCCAGGAAGACTCTGGTTTCTGAGGCCTGGAGTGCTCCTGCTGTCCCGGAGGGCTGGCTCTGTGTGTGTTTCTTTGTCCACCAGCCCTCCCTGCTCAGGGGATACCCAGGACAGTCTTTACTCCAGGACCCTCTCAAGCCAGGCCAGGCCCCGACACTGTCCTTTCTTTGTTTTTGTCTCGTTTTTACGGACAGTGCCACCTGCTGTGCTGACTTGGGGCTTTCTTGCAGCCCTCGAATCTCTTTTCTCTTGGTTTCAGGCTCAGGTCCTGGATATAAAGTTCCCTTCCACGTCCAGGATTCCATTTTCACCATCCTGTCCTTTGCCATTCATAGCTTTCCTCAAGGTACCATTGATTGCTGCCTGCTGGGCCTTTGTGGGGCTCTTTTCTACCTTGTGCCCCTCCCTGCAAGCAGAGCCATCCTGGATGTGGCAAGGTCCTGTCTCAGAGCAGCAGGGGGTAGGCGAAGGTGGCTGCAGGCACCAGGACACCCCGTGGTGCTCATTAACATGCCCGTTGCTGCTGTGTAATCTATTAAGGTGGTGCAAAAGTAATTGCAATTTTACCATTAAAAGCAATGCAAAACTACAATTACTTTTGCACCAACCTGCTAATCGGACCAATTTTCATATTCTTTTCTTTCTTCCTTTTTTTTTTTTTTTTTTTTCAAGAGAGGGGGGTCTCTTTTTACCACTCAGGCTAGAGTATAAGAGCATGATCATAGCTCACTGCAGCCTAGAACCCTTGGGCTCAAACGATCCTCCCCTCTCAGCCTTTCAAGTACCTAGGACTACAAGCACGTGCCACCATATCTAGCTTTTTTTTTTGTAAAGATGGGGTCTTGCTATGTTGCTGAAGCTGGTCTCAGATTCTGGGCTCAAGCAATCTTCCTGCCTTGGCCTCCCAAGGGGATGATAGGCGTGGGCCACTGTACCTGGCCCGTTATACAAATCCTGATGCACAGCTTGAAACTATGTCATACCGACTGGAAAGGTTCATAGTCAATGCACTTTTTTTTGTTTTTTTGAGACAGGGTCTTTATCACCCAGGCTGCAGTGTAGTGGCATGGTTACAACTCACTGCAGCCTCAATGCCCTGGGCTCAAGCCATTCTCTGGCCTCAGCCTTCTGAGTGGCTAAGACCATAGCTTTGTGCCAGCAAGCCTGGCTAATTTTCTTTTTCTTGAGACAGAGTCTGGCTCTTGGCCAGGCTGGAGCGCAGTGGTGCGATCTCAGCTCATCGAAACCTCCGCCTCCTGGGTTCCAGTGATTCCTGTGCCTCAGCCTCCCGAGTAGCTGGGATTACAGGCATGCACCACCAAGCCTAGCTAATTTTTGTATTTTTAGTAGAGATATGGTTTAGCCATGTTGCCCAAGCTGGTCTTGAACTCCTGGCCTCAAGTGATCTGCCTGACTCAGCCTCCCAAAGTGCTGAGATTACAGGCGTAAACCACTGCACCTAGCCAAGCCTGCCTAATTTTTAAATGTTTTTGTAGAGATAGGGTCTTGCGTTCTTGCCTGGGCTGGTTATGAACTCATGTGCTCGAGTGAACTGCCTGCCCTTGCCTCCCGAAGTGCTGGGATGACAGGAGCGAGCCGCAGCGGCTGTCCATCAGCGCGGTTTCATTGTTATTTTTGTTTTCGTCTCCTTTGCAATTTCTTACATCTATTTTTTGTTGTATTTGTCTTCTGTGTCTTAGTTTCACATTCTTCTGTACTGGTTTGGGAGTTCTTGTCTTCTTTGATCAAATGTAGTATATTGCCTAGGACCATTCTCATTTTTTATTATCTGAATTTTGAGGAATGTAAAATTGGTCTGCGTTGTTATTACTGGGCAGAGAGGAGGAGTCTGGGGAGGTTAAGAAGAATAGATTTGTGAGCATTCTTTATATTCAGGAATATGTTTTTCAAAAATATAAAAATAACTGACTTATAAGAATGTACCTACAAGAAAAATGAATTCTAAAATAATTAAATTAAATTGGAATCAGGTGATATTGACAAATCTTCAAGATAGGGAGGAGCCTTCAATTGAACGTTTACTTCCTTTTATGGCGCCAACACTTTCCTCCCCAACTGGTGGTGTCTGCTTCCATCTAGTGGTTAAAGTGGGGTATAGCACAGAAGATCTGAAGTGGAAAAGAGGGGAGACTCAGAAAGAGGCCACTCTTCAAAGCAGATGGGGACCATTCTGCAGATATACCCAAACGTTAGACTCAGGAACAGGTTTAGAGGGACAGCGTTTCCATTTATGGAAAGAAGTCTGCCACCCTATGGACCACACCAAAAATGCTTAATTGCTGCTTGGGCCCTGTGCCATCCTGGACACTTCTTCAGACGGGTTTTGGGAAAGGCTGAGAACATCCCCTCAGATGGGTGGGGGTCACAGTAACACTACCGAGTGTCCCGTTCCTTCATTTGTGTATCCCTGGGACACAGCATGAACAAGAAGAGCTGCCTCTCTAAGGCTTTTTCATCATTCGATCCCCTCCCCAAACCTGCATTTCTGTCATTTGCCTTGGTTAATGCTTCCACCCTCTCCCTGGCATCCAGAGGGAGGCGGGGGTGGGCTAGAGCCTGGAGCCCTCTGCACCAAGGAGGAAGGGCTAGACACAGACTGACAGGAGGGTAGAGGCCAGAGCAGTTATCCCGGGAGCTCTCCTGAGGGCCTGAAACACTCAAAGGAGATTAAGTGGAAATCTGCTGGCTAAAGCCAACTCCAGCTGAATATTTAACAGTGAACATGGAATGGTGTAGTCCATAGAATTCCAACTGATGACTGAGCAGGCACAGGTGAGTGCATGCTGACTGCTGTCCCTCCTGTCCATCACCTACACCCTTCTGAGGCCCCAGGAGGCAGTGGCCAGAGGAGAGACCCAAGGAGAAGCCAGATGTCTCAGAAAGCCAAAGGAAAAGGTCAGCTCAGCAGAGGCTCTGCGGCTGGGGACCTGCTTCAGAGCTGAGTATGCAGGATGATTGACACTGGATTTTACTTAGAGTGTGTGTTCGTCTCGGGTGGCTATGCTTGGGCTGGGACCGAGGTGGGGCCAAGACCCTTGGGCTATGGAGGGCAGCCCTTGATGTTTGTCTTGCTCCACTTCTGCTGCTAGAACAAAATACCTGTGACTGAGTGATTTATAAGGGACAGAAATGTATTTCTCGCAATTATGGAGGCGGCGAAGCCCAAGATCAAGGCAGCAGCAGATTCACAGTCTCCTCAAGGCTTTCTTTTTATACCCTCATATGGCAGAAGGTAGTAGGGCAGAAGGGGCTGGCCAGTGCCCTGGAGCCTTTTATAAGGGCACTAATCCCATGCGCAAGGGCAGGGCCTAGTCTGACCTAATCACCCCCAAAGGCTGTGCCTCTTAATATTGTTGCATTGGCAGTTAAGCTTCAATACATAAATTCGGGGGACATTCAGACCACAGCAGCATTCCTACTTCTTCATAGCCTTGACAGTGACAATCACTGGGTTCCAGAAATTGCTACTTGAAAGTTTGACCCATATACAGTCCGGGCTTGTCTCAAACTCCTGGGCTCAAGCAATCCTCCTTCCTTGGCCTCCCAGAGCACTGGGATTACAGGTGTGAGTCAGTGTATGTGGCCCATGAGTCAGCCTTGACCAATGAGGCCGGCCCAAGAGTCAACCTTGAGGATTTGCCTGGGTTGTGTCAAAAAATCAGATTCTACCAGAGGGGGAAGGAAGCACAAGGTAGGCTGAGGACAGATTCTCTGTCTGGGTATCATTGGGGACAACCTGTTCTGATTGGGAGCTGGAAAGGAAAACGAAAAGAGTCCTCTTTAAACAAACAGGTCTTTTCCATCGCATGACAAGTGAATGGATACAACACGCGATAGGCACACAATGGAGTATTACGCAGCCGTTAAAAGGAATGAAGTATTGATATGCACCACAACATGGAGGAACCTTGAAAACATCACGCTAAGTGAAAGAAGCCAGTCACAAAAGGCCACATCTTGTATCATTCCATTTACCAGATATGTCCTGTGTAAGTAACTTTAGAGACAGCAAGTAGATGAGTTGTCGTCCAGGGCTAGGGGTGGGCTGGAGGTAGGAAAGTGGGGAGTAACTGTTAATGTTCTTTTTGGGGCCACAAGAATGTTCAAAATTAGATAGTAAGCATGGTGGCACAACTCTGAGTATCCTCAAAATTATTTGAATTGTGTATTTTAAATGGATGAGTGGTCTGGTATGTGAGTTAGAGCACCAAAAAGCTGTTTTAAAGGTATTAAAATCCAAAAACTAAAAAAGAAAAAAAAAATAGCTCTTCAACCTCAGTTTGTAGAATTGAAAAGGATGAGGCCAGGAAGGGGCCGGGGCTCACGGTCTCTGAGGTTTGGTGCTTCCAGGGACCCAGGAGACCTTCAAGCCCTGGGGCACATAACCAGCAAGGAGGCGTTCTGGGCTGGACCGTGGCTTGTTATTCCTTCAAATGGAGATTTTTTTTTTTTTTTTTGAGACGGAGTTTTGCTCTTGTTACCCAGGCTGGAGTGCAATGGCTCGATCTCGGCTCACCACAACCTCCGCCTCCTGGGATCAGGCAATTCTCCTGCCTCAGCCTCCTGAGTAGCTGGGATTACAGGCACGCGCCACCATGCCCAGCTAATTTTTTGTATTTTTAGTAGAGACGGGGTTTCACCACGTTGACCAGGATGGTCTCGATCTCTTGACCTCGTGATCCACCCTCCTCGGCCTCCCAAAGTGCTGGGATTACAGGCGTGAGCCACCGCGCCCGGTCCTCAAATGGATATTTTTTAAAAATGTTCACTTAATATTTGTTTTGTAGGGTGAAGAGAACGATTTGGTATTCACCCGAACTGTGTATGTCTTTGCTAATGTACCAAATAAGGCATTTGTTATATGTGCTTTTCTACCCAAACATCTTCTATGCCAATGGCATACTAAACTGTTTTCAACTTAGATGATTAAAGAAATCATCTACGAGCAGAACAAAAGCACCATACCGTGCACGCTGCAGTCTGGGGTTTCAGTGTCCTGGGACAGCATCTTAAGATGCGTGTAAGGAATTTTTTTTTTTTCCCGCTGGAGGGCACTGCCCACCTGGTGGGAACAGAGGGGTCTCTATGTGGTGGCTGAGTTAGCCGGTACAGGCCTTAACTGGCTCTGAGCCTTCTACTGACTGCAGGGATGTTTTGTGCCCCCTTTAGAGCTGCATCCTGGACAGCTGACCCTGGACCTGACAAGGAGGAAGGTTGAAGGATGAGATGCCTCTTCTGGCTCCAACCCTTGTTGGGTCCGTGCCTAGACTCAGAAGCCCAAAGCCACAGAATCACTGGGGTGAACAACTTTAGGTGAGCAAAAGAGTCAGCTTCCCCTCTGAGGTTTTCCATCCCATATTTATGACTAAGGGCTCTGCTGGGGCCCGAACACAGCCACCCGCTAGGTCCTGCCACTCTGCTCTGCCCTGTCTCGGTTCGACACTCACCTGGAGGCAGTGCTTGGGTCTTGGGGAGACTGTGTGGTCCAGGTCACAGGAGGTATATGATTTATGGTCGTTTTGTCCAGAAGACCCTTTCCTGTCTCAGCCCCCTGCCTACTCGATAGTCTCTGCTGCCCGTCGGCCACAGACGTATTTGTTTCTGTGCCACTTGGAAGAGAAACATGAGTGTAGTTCTTGAAAGGATTTGGAGCTCCTGTGGGGGCCGGCCTGGCACAGGGCAGGAGAATATTCTGGGTCTAGTGAGAACAGAGGGGCCCTTGTGTGGAAGCTGAAGATTAATGAGGAGGATTAACTGGATCTAAACAGAGAGAAACACTGGTGAGTAGGAAGCCGTGGGCACATTTCTGACAGAGACGAGTCATAGAGGAGCCTGTGAAATTCTGTCTCAAAACTAAACCCCAAAGATTAAGTAAACAAATATGTCAAATGGCAGCGTGACATTTTCTTGTCATTTTATATTTTGCTGGATTGGCATTTCTCATTGAATTAGTGGCAAAGCTATTATGTTTCCTCTGGGGGTGGGGGCACAATGGTTCACTGCACAGACTACCTGAGTTTGGATACTTACTAGGGACTCTTGACCCAAAGTTACTAAACTTCTCGGTAGCTCGGTTTCCTCATCTGTATAATGGAAAGAATAAAAACAGCACCTGCATGTTGATCAGAACACTAAACTAGCATTACCTGTATCTCTTGAGTGAGGTAAACTAATAAAACTAATAAAACGTCCGAGAAGGAATGAACAACCTTTTCTCAGATGTGCTTTCATTCCCCAGACTGAACGCGCTGGGAAGAAATCAGCTTGTTCGGATCATGTTGCTATTATCCTGAAGTTTAGAAGCACAGGTCGATGTAGGCAGAGCTCAATCACAGCGCCATTTGGGAACGTGGATACGCAAATCTTATCTAAGTACTTCCTAATACCTTTTAAACACAAGTCACTGTTTCCAGTAAAATGGAACGTTTGCTCAATACGGGCTGTGATCTTAATACGGCGCTATTTGCTTATTTTTATTTTTTTTTTTGTAGCAAAAGCATAAGGAAAGTGGGCTTTAAAGTCTGTCCTGGCTCTTCTCAGATTATGTCCAAATCAAACCTCCCAAACCAGGTGTGTTCCCTGAGACAGGCCTCATGCTGCGGCTCCCTTCTAGGAGGAGGCAGCACTAGGAGTGTTGCTCACCCCTGGACTGCCAGCTCCCAGGCAGCAAAGGAGGATAACACTGCCAGGACCCTGCTTCTGCTGGGCCTTAAACAAGCTCTTCTGTAGCTTAGACCCTGACTCAGGTGCTCCTTGTACCTCCTACTCCCAGAGAAACACGGCCCTGACCCATCACCACAACTTTTGAAGGAAATCAGTTAGACAGATAATAAAAATCCTTTTCTTTCCAAGTGGTAGAGAGGCTAGTTTTCATTAGGAGAAGTTCCAGCTAAGAGAGAGTATCATTTTAGTGCTAACGCAAAGACTAGCAAGTCCAGAAGAGGGAGAAGCAGGTGTGTGTACCTGAGAGGCAGAAGAAGAGTGTGTGTGTACCTGAGAGGGAGATGCAGGGTGTGTGTGTACCTGAGAGGGAGAAGCAGGGTGTGTGTGTGTACCTGAGAGGGAGATGCAGGGTGTGTGTACCTGAGAGGCAGAAGAAGAGTGTGTGTGTACCTGAGAGGGAGATGCAGGGTGTGTGTGTGTACCTGAGAGGCAGAAGCAGGGTGTGTGTGTACCTGAGAGGAAGAAGCAGGGTGTGTGAACCTGAGAGGGAGAAGCAGGGTGTGTGTGTGTACCTGAGAGGGAGAAGCAGGGTGTGTGTGAACCTGAGAGGGAGAAGCAGGGTGTGTGTGTGTACCTGAGAGGGAAAAGCAGGGTGTGTGTACCTGAGAAGGAGAAGCAGGGTGTGTGTGTACCTGAGAGGAAGAAGCAGGGTGTGTGTACCTGAGAGGGAGAAGCAGGGTGTGTGTACCTGAGAGGGAGAAGCAGGGTGTGTGTACCTGAGAAGGAGAAGCAGGGTGTGTGTACCTGAGAGGGAGAAGCAGGGTGTGTGTACCTGAGAAGGAGAAGCAGGTGTGTGTGTACCTGAGAGGGAGAAGCAGGGTGTGTGTGTACCTGAGAGGAAGAAGCAGGGTGTGTGTACCTGAGAGGGAGAAGCAGGTGTGTGTACCTGAGAGGGAGAAGCAGGTGTGTGTACCTGAGAGGAAGAAGCAGGGTGTGTGTGTACCTGAGAGGAAGAAGCAGGGTGTGTGTACCTGAGAGGGAGAAGCAGGTGTGTGTACCTGAGAGGGAGAAGCAGGTGTGTGTGTACCTGAGAGGGAGAAGCAGGGTGTGTGTGTACCTGAGAGGAAGAAGCAGGGTGTGTGTACCTGAGAGGGAGAAGCAGGTGTGTGTACCTGAGAGGGAGAAGCAGGTGTGTGTGTGTACCTGAGAGGCAGAAGAAGAGTATGTGTGTACCTGAGAGGCAGAAGCAGGGTGTGTGTGTGTACCTGAGAGGGAGATGCAGGGTGTGTGTACCTGAGAGGCAGAAGAGGAGTGTGTGTGTACCTGAGAGGCAGAAGCAGGGTGTGTGTGTGTACCTGAGAGGGAGATGCAGGTGTGTGTGTACCTGAGAGGGAGAAGCAGGGTGTGTGTACCTGAGAGGGAGAAGCAGGTGTGTGTGTGTGCACCTGTGTCTGTTCTATCCAGAATTAGGCTTCGAAGGGGATCCTATGGTGCTTGTGAAAACCTAAATCATCAATGTACAAAGGGGAAAAGGAATACAAAGAGAGGGGCATTTGCACAGGAGGGAGAGGAGGCCCCTTGAATGGCAATCGTTTTCCTCACTGCCGGCAAACGGCTGGGTCCCCACCTCGACTCTGGGAAGGCTTGCAGGTGAGGAGGCTGAGCTGCTGCTCTGAGGCCCAAACCAGGCGGCAGCACGTGTTCTACATACACGCTCTCTGGCTTCATCTAGGGCCTAGCTGGGAAGGGATGAGACAAGTACCTGAGCTGCCAGAAGGGATGCTCAGGGTCTCCAGGGGGTCTCCAGGGGTCTCCAGGGGGTGAGGACCCTCTTCTGGTAGCTGCCCCACTCCAGGAGCTGCTGAGGGTGGTATCTTGGTAGCAGTAGCCCTGTGGGCAGAGGCAGTCTGCAGCTTACTGTCAGCGGGAGGGAAGGACAGTGAGACATTTGAGAGCCTGCACTGTCAGGCTGGCTATGCCTGGTCTCATTAGCCTTCCAGAAGCGTCCTGAGAAGAGGCCCTGGTGCAGGCCCAGGTAGGGTCAGAGAAAGGAGCCTGTGAGGGCTCTCAGGGAAACTAAGCACCTGGGAAATTCAGCCCCAGCCAGGGAAAGATGAGAGAGAAGGTTCTTGCCTTAGCTCCCTGTTGCAGTCTTGGTTGGACAAGTCGTGGCCCCAGTGTCCTGGCTGGCATGCACAGCTGTCAAATGATGAGCTGGTGCTTCATCAGTGCTCTGGTCTTAGGAAATCCATTTCCTTCCTCTCCTTGGGGCCTGTGGGTGCCTCTGATGGGGGGATGCTCCCTGCCGTCACCATACTTTTAGCTACCCTGTGCCTTCCCAGGAGCCCTGGGTCACAGGAGACACCTGGAGGCGGCCTTTCTGCAAAGCATATGGGCCACAAGGAGCTTTCCTTGGTTGCCCCAGAGGTCCTTGAGCCCCTGGGAAGCTGGGTAAAATCCGAAGTGGAATCATATACTGCCCCCAATGTCTCCCCCTCTGTTTCTCACACTCTGCCCCCACTATTTCCACTCTACGAAGCACCCTCTCTCCCTGCTCTGTCCTCTCTCTGACCTTCAGGCTGGCGGTCAGAGGTCCTCTTGGCAGGCCTGGGACCAAAAGTCATATCTCAGCACCTGAGGAGTCGGAGTCTGTTTCCGTCTGGTTAGTGAGAAAAGTAACCCCTGCCTGCCCACAGGCTGTCATGAGGCCACCCTCAGCAGTGCTCCCCCAAACTCCCCTGGGGTTAAACTCTCCTGGGGTGCTTGTCAAGTACCCAGAGTCCTGTGTCCCATCCCAGAGCCACTGGATCTGGATTTCTGAAGTTTTAGTAGCTTGGGGAATGTTGGAAAGGGGTGAAGCAAGAAGGCCCCATTGACTCCCTCAGTTCAAATCCTGCTCCACTGCCACTGCCTAGCTACAGGACCTGGGGGAATTTGCTCCTCTAACTCAATTTCCTCATTGGTAAAATACGTTCCCACTAGCGCTTACCTTGTGAGGCTGTTGTGAGGACTCACAGTGAGGAGCAAGGCCCTCGGCAGAGGCACAGTAATTGTGGATATCACTGCAAGATAGGCTTACGGAGTGAACGTGCTTTGTAGGCTGATAGATGAATTTTTCCTTCTCTTTATATAAAGTGGGCTCTGTCCTTTCTTCAATAAAAGACAGTGTCTGCACCAACCAGTCCTCAAAAGGCAAGTATAGAAACTGGATTGTGCATTTAATCAAGGTGGAATAGAACAGCCCGCATCCACCCCCTCCTCTGATGGCTCATGAAATGGGCCAGGTGGGAGTGAGGCTGGTCTCCAACAGCCCTGAACCCCAGGAGCAGGAAGGAAGTGGGGCAGGGCCCTCCGTGCTCACGCCCCTCTCCCCAACCCTCCCCCACTTCAGGATTGCTGCCTTAAAAATGCTTTGACTGCTACCCCACGTAGACCCCCCCAGGATTCTATTGCATGCTGCTGCCCTCTTCGTTCTGTAAACCACCCTGTGGAGTCCGTCTGTTCAGTTCAAGGTGAAGATTTTAACTCAGGCTATTTATAACTCCTGCAATGGAGTGGGTGTTAGTTTCAAAGCAGTCATGCCAGATGTCAACTTAGACATTGAGAGGGAGACAAGCGTTATTATAAATTAATGTTGCCAGTGATTAATATTTGATATTTTTAACACACATTCGTCTCAGAGGAAAAGAATCCTCTTTAATTAATGTGGCAAGATGTTGTGCAGTCCTTCCATTGACGTGGGATTACTGAAAATCTTTGGGTATAGCTTCAGGCAAAAATCTGACAGAAGAAAATAATTGAATCCCGAAGTCAGAGTCAGAGTTTGATGCCCCAGCCAGTGTCTGTACACCTGTCTCCTTCAGCTGGGACCGTCGGGGTTGGGCACCTGGCAGGCTCCTTCTTCCTCCCATCCTTTCCCCTCGGGACCTTCTGCTCCCATTCTGATCTGGTCCAGGCTGCAGAAGTCCCTGGTTGGTTCCATCACAGCCTTGGAGTCTGGAGATTTTTCCTTGTCTGGGCTTTGCCAGTATGTGAAGTGGCTCATCCTGTGGACTGTCACTGGGTGGGAGGAGGGGCTTGCCCTACAGACCTCTGCTAGTTTGTCTGCGGTGTAAAAATAAATGGTTGCTCTTATTTCAAAGCTGGTGTATTTCTCCCCACATCCACATTTCCAGTATCTCTTGGAAAATGGCAAGTCCTCCATCTCTAGCTGTGGGTTCCCACAGCGGCACTAACTCGGGAATTGGTTCTCTTTTCAGACGTTCCGGAACCTACCGGGTCTCTTTTCAGACGTTCCGGATCTTGGCCTCCACTATTCCTTCCTCAGGGTGGCCAGCTGGTGGCTGCAGTTAGCATCTGACCTGCAGATAATTTGGTCTGCAGGTGTCGGCCTGCATCATGCTTCAAAAAAAATCAGAAGGACACTGGACCCGGTGGCTCACGCTGGTTATCCCGCACTTTGGGAGGCTGAGGCAGGAGGATTGGTTGAGGCCAGGAGTTAGAGACCAGCCTGGGCAACATAGTGAGACCTCTAAAATAAAACAATTTGGAAGAGAATTAAATTAATTACATTTTTTTTCTCTTTTTTGATCTGGTTTCTCCTAAAATTATTTTTCAACATGTATTTTTAAATTTAGAATTTGAAGCACAATCTCTAGTATTTTGTCGGCCCATGTAATGTTACATGCCCACTCTATAGTTTAGTCAAGACAGATCTCATCTGGTAGAATCTCTGGCAGGTGATTTTTTTCGTTGTTGTTCGTTTTTTTCTGGCGGCTAACATCCTCTTCTCCGTCACTTGCCCAGCCCCCATGTTCACCTGAGCTTTCACTCTTGCCAGTGTTACTGAACCTCGTATTTCTCATCTGTTAAACGAGGTCCGAGCAGGCTGGGGTAGAAACCAGTCCTGGATTGAAATCCTGGCAACACTGTCTTCTGATCTTGGAGCTGAGGAACGACTTAACTTTTTTAAGCTTCATTTTTCTCATTTGTAAAATATAGATAATAGCAACTCTCCTGCATGCTCTTGGTGGTGATTAGATGAGAGGAGAATAACAAGAGCCTGCATTCATTGAGTGCCTGCTGCTGCCAGGCACCCTGCATGGCCTCATTGATCATCACCCAAACTCTACAAGGTGGAGGATGTTTCCAGATGAGGACGCCGAGGCTGGGAGGGATAACTGTCACAAGGGCAGAGCAGGGGCGCTGAGCACACGCTGGGCTCCCAGGGACCCAGGGCTGCGTAACCGACATTGCCAAGGTCGCCCCATGACTCAAACCCTGTCCCTCCCCTTTTCACAGTGACCAGGACCCCAGAACCCATGCCAGGGAGGAGTGAGTTTTGCAGATGTTCAAAGAGAGGACGTAAAACCTGAAGTTGTCCCTCTTTATATTCTGAGTATTCGAAAGGTATATATTACAGTCATTAGATTATAGTTTATGATATTTGGTTCACAAGAGTATATTTATTTTTATTTACAAGTAAATCTGTTTTTTATCATGTTGTGACCATGACATAAAAATCACCATCTTAACCATTTTTAAGGGGATAGTTCAGCAGCATCGAGTGAATTCGTGTTGTTGGTAGGCCATCACCACCGTCCATTTCCAGAACCTTTTCATCGTCCCAAACCGAGAATCTGTACCCATTAAACAATAAATCCCCATTCTCTCCCTGCTCCCAGCTCCCGGAAACCACCATTCCACTTTCTGTCTCTGAATTTTACTACTCTGTGTGCTTCATATAAACGGAATCATACAGTTTTTCTGTGACTGGCTTATTTCACTTAACATAGCACATTCAAGGTTCATCAATTTTGTAGCATGTGTTAGAATGTTCTTTCTAAGACTCAATAATATTCATATATATATATATACACACACACATACACACAGAGGCATATGTATACACACACACCACATTTTGTGTATCCATTCCTCTGTGGATAGACAGTTGATTCCACCTTTTGGCGATTGAATAATCCTGCTACAAACACGGATGTGCAAATATCTCTTTGAGACCCAGCTTTCAATTCATCCAAGTGAACTGAACCATCCCAGAAGTGGGATTGTTGAATCATACAGTGTTCTACTTTTAATTTTTTGAGGAATTGCCATACTGTTTTCCATAGTGGCTGCGCAATTTCACATTCATACCAGCATTATACAAGGTTTCCAGTTTCTCTACATATTTCCTAACATTTGTTGTTTTCTCTCCCTTCCTTCCCTTCCTCCTTCCCACCCTCCTTCTTTTCCTTCCTTCCTTTTCTCCTTCCCTTCCTCCTTTCCTACCTTCCTCATGTCCTTCCTACCACTATTCTTTTTCACTGACCCAGTGAGGCAGGGGGGTGAGCCCTGAGTGTCTATGGCTTCTGGTGCCTCACACCGGCTGGGGCACGACCCACTCTGGGGACAGTGCCAGGTGGGGAGTTTGACCGGGAAGCAGCCATCCTGATGTGTGTGATGTGATAGCTCACTGTGGTCTTGATTTGTATTTCTCTAATAATTAGTGATGTTGAGCATATTATCATGTTTCTTGGCCATTTGTATCTCTTTGAAGAAATCATTTCTTTTCAAGTCATTGGCCCATTTAAAAATCAAAGTTATTTTTTTTTGTTGTTGTTGTTGAATTGTAGAAGTTATTTACATATTCTGGATATTAACCTCTATCAGATATATGATTTGCAAACATTTTCTCCCATGCCATGGGTTGCCTTTAACTCTGTTGATGTGTGTCATTTCATGCACAAAGTTTATAAATTTTGATGTAGTCCAATTTGTCTATTTTTCCCTTTGTTTCTTGTGCTTTTGGTGTCATATCAAGAAGATATCACCAAATCCAATATTATGAAGATCTGAAACATTAAATTTTGAACAAGTTTTCCTTCTCAATTACTAAATGATTCCTTACAACTTTCTTTCTTCTTTTTTTTGAGACGGAGTTTCGCTCTTGTTACCCAGGCTGGAGTGCAATGGCGCGATCGATCTCGGCTCACTGCAACCTCCGCCTCCTGGGTTCAGGCAATTCTCCTGCCTCAGCCTCCCGAGTAGCTAGGGTTACAGGCACGTGCCACCATGCCCAGCTGATTTTTGTATTTTTAGTAGAGACGGGGTTTCACCATGTTGACCAGGATGGTCTCGATCTCTTGACCTCATGATCCACCCGCCTCGGCCTCCCAAAGTGCTGGGATTACAGGCTTGAGCCACCGCGCCCGGCCCACAACTTTCTTTCTTTCTCTACTTTTGAGACAGGGTCTTGCTCCGTTGCCCAGGCTGGAGTGCAATGGCGCCATCTTGGCTCATTGCAGCCTCTACCTCCCGGGCTCAAGCAATCCTCTTTCAGCCTCAGCCTCCTGAGTAGCTGGGATTACAGGCATGCACCACCACGCCCCACTAACTTCTGTATTTTTTTTTAGAGACAGGATCTCATCATGTTGCCCAGGCTGGTCTTAAACTCCTGGGCTCAAATGGTCTATTTGCCTCTGCCTCCGGAAGTGGTCAGATTGCAGGTATGAGCCACTGTGCCCATCACAGACCATATTTATAAAGCAAGTCACTCATGATCTCAGGATGTGTGACAGTGCTAATGCTTCATTGTCCTGCAGTGGGTTTGTGTTCTGCATGTCCATCTTTATCATCCCATTTTAGGACTGCCTTAATTAGGACTGCCTTATTCAGGCAGGGTGCATAGGTGTTGCGTGGTGATGGGGACAGAGCTGGAAGGGACATGTGTCCTACCAGAAAATCTTCTCACCTCATCTTCCTCTCTTCCACTCTGCTTTTTACCTCCCTATCTGAAAAATTCTCCGAAATGGGATTTAGGACTTGTCTGCTAACCCGGTTTCCCTGCAGTTCCCAGTGAGTCTGCGTCCTCGGGCCTGTCTCCTGGAGCAGGGCCCTGGGCTGTATGAGTAATCGGCTCTGTCCCTGTCTGGTTTCCACCTTCTTCCCTCTGGACATGCGGGGTGGCATGTGTCAAATTTATAAATATGGTTTTGGAGAGGTCTTTGGATTATCTCAATCTTTAAAATATGTTTATTTAGACATAATTTCAAACTTGCAGAAAGAGTCCCTACATAGCTTAACCCAAATACCAGAAATGCTGACACCTCACCATATCTGCATTGTTTTTTCTGTCTGCTATTCCCCCTTCTCCCCTTCCCCACAACTTTTCTCTCTCTCACTCTCTCTACATATTAAAATATACATTATAATACATCATATATTTTATCTATAAAAAGAAAACTTAAATATCATGTATAAAATATATTACACAATTATATTTTATGTAATAATTAAACAGGCCCGAGGACGCAGACTCACTGGGAGCTGCAGGGAAATATGTAATATATTATATAATTATATAATACATTTTATTACATAAAATATAACTGTGTAATATATTTTATACATATTTAAGTTTTCTTTTTATATATAAAATATCTTATGTATGATATATTTTATATATGTATAAAGGAAACATATATCTATATGAGTTATGTAAAACATATGTATGTTTTTCTTCATCTGGATCTTTTAGGAAGTAAGCTGCAGACATAATACTCTTTTTTTTTCGTTTTTCTTTTGTTTTGAGGTGGAGTTTCACTCTTGTTGTCTAGGCTGGAGTGCAATCGCTCCCAGCTGCAAGGTAGGCTGGAAAATTGAGTATTGCACTTTTTTTTTTTGAGTTGGAGTTTTACTGTTGTTGCCCAGGCTGGAGTGCAATCGTGCTATCTGGGCTCACCACAACCTCCGCCTCCTGGGTTCAAACAATTCTTCTGCCTTAGCCTCCCAAATAGTTGGGATTACAGGCGCCTGCCACCACACCTGGCTAATTTTGTATTTTTAGTAGAGGCAAGGTCTCACCGTGTTGGTCAGGCAGATCTCAAACTCCTGACTTCAAAGGATCCACCTGCCTAGGCCTCCCAAAGTGCTGGGATTACAGGCATGAGTCACTGTGCCTGGCCTGACACAATACTCTAGCATTTCCCCCAAATCAAGGACACTTTCTTGTAAATATTAACATGAAACTTGGTACAAATATAGAATTCAGGAAATGAACATCAGAACAATACTATCATCTGATCTAAACTATTTTGCCAACTGTCCTAATCATGCCCTTTTGAGCAAAAGGAAAATTGGTTTGGATTCTCCCTTGGCACGCAGGCAAGGGTGGGCCAGAGCCATGGCCAGCTAGGAGGTTGGGGCACCTTGCTCTTCCTCCCTGCGGTGGAGTCCAGTGGAGGCTCCGCACTGAACCCTGGGTGAGAGAGCAAAGGCTGCCCGGCCCCGCCCACGGCTGCCCAGGAGGAAAGCTGCCTTCATCCACTGCTTTCCACTCAGCACCTCCTCTGCTTCCAGACATCTGGCCCCATCTCCTCTGTGCCTGCTGGCTACTGTAGTGACAAAGCTGCAAGTGACAGCCCTGGCTTCATGCTGTCACCATCCAGAGTACTCTTTCTAGAGTTGTGTTACCTGAGTCTGAATCCTGGGTCTGCCCCTCATTGACTGTGTGAACTTGGGCAGGTTATTGAACTGATCTGTGTTTCACTTCCCTTAAAATGAGACAGATAGTAGCTCATTTACAGGGCTGTGGTGATTTTATACGTGGAAAGGGCTTGGCACGCTGCCTGGTCAGCAGCCGTGCTCACCAACATTCCCAGTTATGTGATCAAGCTTGATGCTTTGCTAAGGGGCAGCTGAACCTCTCCTCACCACCTCCCAAATTATCTTGAAAAATTGGTGGCAGGAGCATCATGAAACTAATGTCCAGTCCTCAAGCTGGTAGCGTCATAGAGTCCAAACTAGGGGGAGGAGGACCTCCTGGGGGTCAGCTCATCTCTCGCTCTGTGTCTAAATCGGCATCTTGGTGTTACCTTGATCAGTGCAGTGCTTGCCAGCCGGGTTTCCTGGGTAGATCTGCCCAGGGATGTGCTGGATGCTCCCCAGGACTAGCCCCGTTATATCCCTTCTAGCCAGCTGTTCTGAAATGTATACCTGGGGTTTGTTTTAATTAGGTGTGGTAAGACGTGCAGACACGGACATGACTGTCACAAAGGAAGAAGTTTATTCTCAGAGACCCCTAGACACAGGAGGCATATAGGGCCACATGGGGAAGCAGTCGGGTCAGTCAGGGGAGTTGTCCAGGGTGGCGAAGGGAGAGGAAAGCCTGACATAGAGGCTTTATTGCATTGTCACGTGAAGGAACAGTTGACACAGGATAGATATTCCGAGTAAGCCTAGAATTGTTTGGTTTGAGTAATTTCTGTGGACTCTGGGCTAGAGCAGTAGTGTGTAGTTGCCTGGTAGCTGACCCTGGGGTGGTTTAGGGCAGGGAGAATATTGGCTTGCTCTTAGAGAGTGTGATAAAGGAGAGAGTTGGGGGTGTGGGCTCTGGGTGGGTTGGTTTGGATATCGAAGACACGCTCACAGGGGAGTCTCATTTACCATCTCTATCAATTAGTTAGTTCTATGAGGGGCAGTCTCTCAAGAATGAAGGCTCCGGATGCCAGGACATCAAGAATATGGAAAATATGACCAGAGAACATGGTCAATATACCAGCTCATCCCTGGATGAAGCTCCCTGCCCTCCCTCATAGAGGCGAGTGCTCTACTCTCCCTTCCCTGGTAGCACCAGGAAAGGGAGTCTCTAAGCCGAGGAAAGGACTCATGCATTGAATCATACTGAATCGCCTGCACATCTGTGTGTTCCACTGGACTACAAGCTCCTTGAGGGCAAGGAGAGGAGCTTACTCACCTCTACGTGCTCAGTGCTTGGCACAGGGACCAGGTGACCTCATTGTCAGAGGGGAAGAGGTATAGCTGTGGAGGGCCACAGGCCACTGGGCACTTACTCCCTGATTTCAGCCGCTGGAGACCTCTTTTGGGAAGGAAGTCCCATGGCCTCATTTGCTTACTTCTGTATATAGGTGTTGAGTGAATGGGAGGATGAATTTAACATTTACTGAGTGCCTATTGTAGGTCAGGCATTGTGCTAGGTGCTTAGAATACAGAGAAAATAAAGACAAAATTCTTGCCCTTGAGTTCTTAGTCTAGAGGGAGGCTGGCGCGTAAGCCATCACTCAGCAGTGAGATAAGCACTCAGAGAACATCCCAGACCGAGGAGCAAACTGTGCTGTGGTGAAGTGGGTGGTTACTGCAGGCAATGTGGGCAGGCTCAGCAGCACCTGACTGTCTGCTTCCACTATTCAGACAAAAAAGGGGAATACTTGGCTGGGTGCAGTGGCTCACACCTGTAATCCCAGCATTTTGGGAGGCCGAGGCGGGTGGATCACCTGAGGTTGGGAATTTGACACCAGCCTGATCAACACGGAGAAACCCCATCTCTACTAAAAATATAAAAATTAGCTGGGCGTGGTTGCACACGCCTGTAATCCCAGCTGCTTGGGAGGCTGAGGCAGGAGAATCACTCTAACCCGGGAGGTGAAGGTTGTGGTGAGCCGAGATAGCACCATTGCACTCCAGCCTGGGTGACAAGAGTAAAACTCCAACTCAAAAAAAAAGTGCAGTACTCAATTTTCCAGCCTACCTTGCAGCTGAGAGCTATAAAATGACGTTCATCTGGCCTGAGCAGAAGTCTGCTGGCACTGCCTCTTCCCACTTCCCCTTCTTCCTGCTTCGAGA
This sequence comes from Callithrix jacchus, assembly GCF_049354715.1. Classification (NCBI taxonomy): domain Eukaryota; kingdom Metazoa; phylum Chordata; class Mammalia; order Primates; family Cebidae; genus Callithrix; species Callithrix jacchus. The sequence continues at coordinate 148,327,431 of NC_133508.1, forward strand.
TGGGATGTGATGTTTCGTGCTGTCACAGCCATTTACAGCCATGAGGAAAAGGTCAGATGAATCGCGGTGGTGTCCTTTGAACCAATTCCATATTTTTCAGGACTTCTTGTTTTGTGAGAAAAATAAACTGCTATTTAAACCACTGTAGTCAGGTTTTCAATGACTTGCAGCCAAACCCATTCCCAATTATCTCGGAGGAGATACAAGAAAAGGCTTCACACAGGATGTATTGTTTTCTAAAATTATTTATTTATTTATTTACAACAGAGATGGTGTCTCTTTATGTTGCCCAGGCTGGTCTTGACCTTCCGGCTCAAGTGGCCCTCCTGCCTCAGTCTCTGAAAGCATTGGGATTATAGATGTGAGCCACTGAGCTCGTGCCCAGCTCACAGAACCTTGAAGATTTGTAGGCAGAAAATAGAAGGGCATTTGGGCAGAGCATAGGTAAAAGCACAGTGAGGGGAGAAGTTGCAGGTCACATTGAAACAAATCAGAGTATCTGGTAAGATTCTCCAAGATGGAAAGGAGGTGGGGAAGGTGTTCCAATTTCAATGAGGCACCGAGCAGATTGTGGAGACAGGGACATGTGTGTCATGATCGAGGCATGATGAGTGTTTCTGCCTGGTTCCTGTTTGGGAGGCTGCAGAGATGAGGCTGGGAAAGTGGATGGGGCCAGACTTCTGGTGGTCAGGAACTTGGTCTGCAGATAAAGGCTCCTGAGCTGGGGGTGGGCCTGATGAGGTGCTGGTTGACCATCCTGTGGGCTTCTCTGTTGGGTGCTGCCCTCCCTGCCCAGAGGCCTGCATCATAGTTGTGATAACTGACTTTTCTCTTTCCTCCTATCCCCCTCTCTGTTCCCATTCAGGAACCAGGAATGGGTTTCACTGTTGCTATTTCTCAGAACTAATAACATGCTCTTCCATGAGCAGAGTGGGGCCACAACCCATTCTTTCTCCCAAGAGGACCTGGCAATTCCATGATGCACTGGGCAGAGGTTTCCAGGTCTCAGGTCACTTAATGCAGAACAAATAACTGTGCAGATATGGAGGCGGCTGGGAGTTATTCTCACCCAAATGTCCTGCTGACCTCAGCTGTGGACAGGCCATTACACCACGCACAGGGGCCATTTTGTGGGGAGGAAGAAGAAGGGTGGGGATTTTTACAAATGCGCAGGGCGATGTTTATTAGGTCTCCACCTCCTGGACTCTTCCACTTAAGCCATTGCTCCCTTTTTGTCCTGCAGTAAATGCCCCGGGGCCCCTTAGTCTTCTTCAGGCTCTGAGGCTTTTCAAGCGTGGACATGATTCAGTCATCTTTTGCTGAATTGCAGAATTCTAAAAATTCTAAAATCTTTTAGAAAAACCATGATAAGATTTCATCACTAGCTACCTGGTGCCGGATGGGGATGACTGCCCTTGGTCTAGGTTCCTTGAGCCTGGGGACTGACCCACGAAGTGGCTATAACAAGTCAGCGTCACCCTGTTCTGTTAGCAGTGGTAGTTATCTGGACAGCTCTGCAGCAACCTCAATTCTTGCATCCCCAGGAAAAAGAATTCAACTGAAGGGCGTAAGAGCAGAAGGAGAGACCAAGGCAAATTTTGGAGCAGGAATCAAAGTTTATTAAAAAGCTTTAGGGCAGTAAAGAAAGGAAGGAAAGAAAGGAAAGTACTCTGGAAGAGGGCCAAACAGGTGACTTGAGATCAATAGCATGGCTTGACCTTGTGACTTGGGGTTTTATACATCGGCATACTTCCGGGATCTTGCATCATTTCTCCTGAGATCTTATGGGGAAGCTGCTGATCACCAGTTCCAGGTGTTTTCTACCTGCTAGGAGACTGCCTTTCGTGGGTGCTAGCTGTGATCAATTACTGCCTTAGTTAACAACCGCCTGACCACCACCTGATGGTCACCCCACACTCTTTGTGCATGTGTGGAGAGCCTTCTCCTGCCGTGCTCATACCTGGCTAGCTACCTACTGTAACAGCTTAACATAAGCTTCTGCTAGCCACTCAGTTATGAGCACCAATAAAGCCAATTCATGTCAATTTCTTGAGCATCTTCTATGCATTTGCTATGGACACAGAGACTAGGGAGCCCACCATTGGATGGGAGATGGAAGGATCTAATATGTGAGCCCACTGTGAAAAGCACTTCAGGAGAAGTCCAAAGGGATGACGCTGTGTGCTGCAGGGAGCCAGGTTGTAGGGGAGTGTAGCCCCTGGGAGTGCACTTGTGACCATCCTGGGCTCAAGTCCTGGGTCGGCTGCAAAGTGCTGTGACCTTGAGCAAGTTACTTTCTGTGTCTCATTTTCCTCTTCCAAAGGATTGAGGCGGAGATTCTGAGAGGGTCATGTAAGGATCACAGATAAGAGTATCCAGTGCTGGCATGTGCTAGGCTTTCTACAAATACCATTCACAAATGACTGCAGCTGTGTGTCCTTGAACGACTCACCCCAGTCCATGGTCCTATTTCCTCATCTGTAAAATGTGAGATTTACAAGCTCATGGTGCTAGTCCAAATCTCAGGTGTGTACAGAGCAGCAGGTCTTTTCATCTTCTGTAAATCAGTTGAATTTCTGCTGAGTTTTGCAGTATGCCCCCATCTTTCGAGAGCACAGAAAGGGGTAGCTAAGTCTGGCATCCAGGACCATCGTCCAGGAGAGTTTGCTGCTGAGTCCGGCTGCGCCACTGGGGACATGAAGCAGGGGCACATCTGTCCCTTCCTCTCCCACTGGCCCTCCTGCCTGTCCCTGCTTTCCTCACCAAGGTTGAGGGGAAAAATATTGGTCATTTTTGTCAATGCACATTGTTGTGCTTTGATCCAGCTGACTCTCCAACATGCCAAGTCTCGGAGCTGAGCCTGGTGGTCTCTCTTGCCCCTGCCCCATCCCCCAATGCTTCCATGCCCTGCCTGGGCCAACCCAATCTTCTGGAAGCTGCCTTAGTTATACTCCCCGAGACAGGCCACACAGCCCCTCTTCCCTGGGCTTGCCACTCCCTGGGCTACCATCATGGAGCAGGGCTCAAGGCTCTGTCACTCAAGACCTGGGTGTCTCTCTTGCTTCTTTCTTCCACATCCTCCAAGGAGCCTTGGGTTCTCATACGGGCTTAGTTTTAGGCAACAGGACCCTGAAAACCTGGCAGGTGACTTCTGCTGTTTGCCCTGCACACACCTTTTGTGAGGCGAAGAAAGGCAGAGTAGGCTTTTCCTTTCATGAGGTAAAGAGAAAGCAGAAAGCAGGTTTTCTATATAAGACTCTCAGAATATTATTGAGCCCCACTAAAAATCTATAATATTTATGGTATATGCACTTAGTGTCAGATACCATGCATTTATTCCTTTAAAAATCTCCATTTCACAGATGAGCAAACAGAAGTTCAGAATGCTTAGCTAAGTTTCCAAGTCACTCAGCTAATAAAAAGTAGAGCTAGGGCTGGGCGCAGTGGCTCATGCTTGTAATTCCAGCACTTTGAGAGGCCAAGGTGGGTGGATCACAAAGTCAGGTGTTTGAGACCAGCCTGACCAACATGGTGAAACACGGTCTCTACTAAAAATACACAAATTAGCTGGGTGTGGTGGCACCTCTTGTAATCCCAGCTACTCAGGAGACTGAGGCAGAAGAAACACTTGAACCTGGGAGATGGAGGTTGCAGTGAGCAGAGACTGTGCCATTGTATTCCAGTCTGGGCAACAGAGTGAGACTCTGTCTCAAAAAAAAAGGAGCTGGAATATAAACTTGGGTCTCTTTGATTCTTTTTAATTCTATCACATGACCTTCCCTGTACCCTAAACACTTTTCGCAGTTCGTGGCCTGCCTGGATAAGCTCTCCTAACGCTTTGTGTTCTCTGGGTCACAGTTCCTAACAGTGTGTGCTCGAATGTTGTTAGACTGATCCCAATCTTGTGAACAAACAGAACAACTAGGGCTAAGGGATCGTTGATTCTCGGCTTTGAAAGTCACCTTCCAGTGGAAGGGTTGGCTGAGCCTGATGTCCTGGGCCATTGTTCAGGAGAGTTTGCTGCTGGGTTCAGGCGGGGCCACTGGTGATATGAGGCAGAGTGGTGCGGCTCTTCTTCCTCCTGATCTTGTTAACCCCGGAGAGTTCTAGCTCTAGATGTCGCAGACAGGGCCCATTGCACACGGATGTTACTATCCCGAGGGGTGCCCAGAGGTGGGGAGGAGTGAGCTCGAATCAGAGCTGCCTGCACACCTGATTTTGTCAACACATCGGGCCCTGTGATGTGGTGTGCAGTGTGTTAGACTAGGAGTCTCAGGACAGTTTCAAGCTCTGTCTTCACTCCAGGCAAACCCTTTGACCAATCTTTGCCTCCATCTCCTTGTCTGCAGGACAGCGTAAGGATGTTGCCTGCTACTTCCCCGCCTCCTTCTCAAAAGTAGTGGCACAGCCATGCACTCATTCATTTGCTTAACCAAACGTTCCTTGAGCACCTGCCATGCATCACGCTTGGTGCTGGTGTGGGAGGAAGCACTGCTCAGAGGCTGGGCCATCCGCGCAGGACCTGCAGGCCCTGGCCTGGCAGTGCGACCTCCTCAGGGAAGAAATCGGGAAGCAAGCTGTGCTATTGAGCGTTGGCTTTGATCCCTGCTCCTGGCATTTGGGGAGGGTGGGGGTCACAAGACAGTTGGATGTGTTTGTGGCCACTTCCCAGGGCATGGGGAGTGGCAGTGTCCTGGCCTTCTGGGGACTTGCCCATTAGCTTTGTGAAGGGATACGGCAGGGTGGGAGGCATTGCCATGGTGGGGATCAAATCTCGCCGCATTCCTAACTTTTGTTACAAAATGGCAGTTCTGTTTATTGGCCTCCTGAGGCTCCCTCCTGAGGCCTTTGCAAATCAAACAGATGCAACTCCAGAGCTCATCCCTCTCCACGGCACCACTGTTTTTGGGGCCATGATACGCCAGCCTTTTTGGCTGTTCCCGCCTGCCCTGTTTTATACCCCCACCAGGCCTCCCTCTCCACATGCACATCTGACCTGGGATCAGGCGGCTGGCATCGTGCTCTCCCACTCTCCTGCGGACCTGAACCCCTGCCTTCCTATGTTGCCCACCTTACCCTTACTCATCCTGATTTGCCACATTAGCCTCCCCTGGTCTTTGGAACGTGATCTGCTCTGACAGCTTCATGGCCGCGGCCTTTGCTTTCCTTCTTATCCCGACTCTCTTTCTAGCTATAGACCTCAGAGAATCTCTGGCATCTCTGGCCTGGACTCCAGGGGTCTCTGCTCAACACACCCCCTGCACGTGTGCTTCTGAGAGGCTCTCTCTGCACACTCGAATGGGACTCAGGGGTCGAGTCTTGGCCTAAGCGGTTCCCTATCCTATCACTGCCATATTTCCCTTCTTATTCTATTGTCTGCCTTCCTAGTCCAGCCCTGCTCCATTCTTTCAATGCCAGTGTGATCTGAGACTGACTTAACTCTCCCCTCTTCAGCACCCTTCCACCGTGGAACCAGGGCCTATGTCCCTAGGGGTGCAGGTGGCTCCGGCCTGCCTTCCCTCTTAGACTGTGCTCTGTAGGAGTGGAAAGCACACGTGCTCTGTGTTGGAAACCCCAAGCTCCACTCACAGGAATGACAGAATGAATAATTCCTCTCTGCCACAGATGCCACTTTGGGGGAAGACTGAGTCCCCTGCCACTGGAAAATTTTACTGGGGGCATATTCATGGATAGGGCAGGGTGCCGGCTTCCAGTGAAGTCAGATCTGAGGCGGGGAGGCAGATAAGGTTGGAGTGGGATCTGCGGGGAGCAGGCCTCTTATGGAGCAGAAGGTGGAACATGGAACACATTTCTGGCAGCTGCCTCCCTGTGTCGGCTCCAGGAGTCCTGTTTGGAAGTGGGGAGCAGGTCAGAGAGGCCGGTGTTGACGTCTCAGTCTGAAGACCCGGCATGTATATTTTTCAACTTTGAAGTCCCTGGAACACAGATATTCTGAGATAACACTCAGAATACCTAAGACCCATATGATAAGGGCCACGAATGGCCTCACTCAGTGTGAGTGGCCTTCATCAGCATGAGTCCTAGGTGTTCTCAGTGTTATCTCACTGTGTTTGTGGACTGACCTGCAGTCAGGGGCTATCTCTGAAGTCTGGGCTTCCAGCCACAGGGCACCTGGCTCCCTCTATAAAGGCCATGAGGTGGATGCTGGCTGGAGTAGTGGACAGCCTGCGGTCCAAGATGAGGGGCTTTGTGGTGCTCCTTGCAGTCTTTGCTCTCTCCCAGGCCAGTGGAATTGTCAGGTGAGTGTCTCCTTGCCCAGGGGAGGGCAAGGAGATCTCATCATTCTTTCTGGGAGGTCTGTCCTTGATCTTCCAGCCATTGGTCCCCAGGGAGTCTTGGGAGAAATGCTGCAATTCCCAGGATAACAGCTCCCTGTCAGTCTTGCCTTTGCATGCTGGGACCTTTGCTTCTGTCTACCCCTGCACGTCAGAGTGTGGTGAAAAGAACAGGGAGCCAGATGGGCAACTAGGGAGATAGGGCATGGCTCTGGAGTCAAACTGCCTGGGGTTTGATCCCCAGCTCCATCACTAAGTTAACTCTCTGTGCCTCAGTTTCCTCATTGGTTCCTAAAACTTGGATAATGGTAGTGTCCAACTCATAGGGATGTTGTGAGGATGATAGGAGTTAATATTTAAAAAATGCTTCAAACGGTACACACTGTAAAAGCTCTATATGTATTTGTTAAACAAAATTAAGTCCCCTATTGTACTAAGTCCTTTGTGGGTGAAGATAACAGGTTCTCCTCCCAAAATAATTGACACTGATGGAGCTGTTTGCTCCTAGGCGCCAAGCACTTCACTAAGTCCTTAACTATGCGATCACTAATCCTCATGGATTAAGAAGATATTATCATTTGCATTTTACAGATGAGACGCTGTTGTTCAGGCAGGGTTCCTAAGGAGGGTGCCTGAGCTGTCTGAGGCCGCATGGCTAGTAGTGGAGGAGCGAGGACGGGGCCTCAGGTGGACTTGCACTCTTGCCATGACATCACACGGTAACCTGCAGGTGCTCAGGTTTGAGTCTGGGGAAGCCCTGAGCACAGGGAAGGCCGGATCCCTCCCTGAGAAAGCTGGGTCCCTTAAAAGGGATCAGGGTGCCTCCAACTGGCCAGGAATCTTTGCAGCAGTCCTGCAAATAGAGTTCCTCCAGGTCCCAGGTGCACTAGCTGCCCCAGCACTTGGGACGTGAACATCCCGCGAAAACCAGTACTCTCTGAGAGTCTCAGCACTGCTGCCACTAGAGGGCTCTCGGACCACTTTCGCATCTGCAGTCGCATCTCAAGTTGTTCTTCAAACCAGTCTCACAGAGGAGGACCACATGGTTTTTGGGAATCGCTGAGTTCTACTTCTATCTACAGGAGAGGAAACTAAGAACCAGAGCGGTTGAGCCACAGGGCTGGTCAAAGGCAGGGCCAGGAGAACAGCTAGAAAAGAAAGGGTTACCTAAGGGAGCTGAAGCTCTGAGGGCTTTGAGGAGCCGCCCAAGTAGACACAGACAGGGCAGCGCCAGGTCTAGAACCAGCTTCTGCGTTTCCCCTCCTGATCTCTTCACCATTGATCTGCCACCATTGTCTAAAACTCAGCCCTCCTCAGGAGGCCCCTGTGAGACCAGGCTCTGTGCTGAGAAGCCTTTTGATAATTTTCCACCCATCTTAGGGAAAAAGCCACCCAGAGAGTGGAGAAATGGGGTTAGCAGAAGCCAGGATCATTGTGGTTGCATTTGCCAGCTTGTGGGGACGCCGTTTTCTGCTGCAGACAGTGCACTCCCGGAGGGCAGAGACGTGTCCTTTTCAGTACCATGTCCCGTGGGCCCTGTGCAATGTCTGGCACAGCAAGAATTTGGTGACTGAATGAGTGATAATGTGCTTGGTGTCTTTCAAACCATGGGTTTCAAAACTCATTAGTGGGTTGCAAAACACCTCTAATGGGTCTCCACCAGCATTAAAAAAGGAGAACGCAATAGAAAATATGAAGGGTATTGCGGTTTGTAAGGATAGGCATTGATTTTTGAATTGATGTAAAACACATTTCTTACTTTGAGTTATGATTACAAAAAAGTTTGAAAGCCATTGGCCTGGGGTCAGTGGGCCATTGACTGGAAGGCTGGCTGGGAACAGAGTGTAGGGAATGGTTTGTGGAGCCCACTTCTGGGAGGGTGAGCAGCCTGTGGGAGATGCGCATCCTCCTCACGAATTCTTCTCCATGTCCCCAGGATTCCTCTGCACAAAGGGAAGTCGCTGAGGAGGGCCTTGAAGGAGCGTGGGCTCCTGGAAGACTTCCTGAAGAATCACCAGCATGCGGTCAGCCGGAAGCACTCCAATTCTAGGGAGGTGGCCAGCGAGTTTCTGACCAACTACCTAGATGTGAGTGGCTCTGCCATCCTTTCCACTATTGACGTGGAAAGCGCCCCTCAGCCCCTGCCTCGCCACAGCTGCTCCTCTTTCAGAAATCTTGGAGCCTGTGGTAGAGGTGGTCTCCCTGCCCTCAGTCAGCTCCACAAGGGGCCGGCAACCCAGCAAAGGCAGCCCTCCTGCCTGCCAGCTCCGAATGCCACCAGGAGGGTCTGAGACGGTCTGAGCTCAGGCACCTTCCTCACACAACATCCCCAAGGGTGCATGAGCTGCTCGCCGCACCCCCCCCCGCCCATCCAACCTCACACCTGCCTTCCCGGCCAGGGAAGCCCTGTCTCAGTCTGACTCAGCAGGGATGGAGACAGCTGGTGCCATTCTGCAGCTGCCCAGGATGCGGCCGCCAGCTTGCTCTTCCTCACACCTAGGACCCAGGCAGGAGCGCCCCTGCTGCCCTGTCTTTCCTGGAGCTTGTCTTTCCCTCAGCCGTCACTCTCGCCAGTAAACAGCCAGGCTTTTTTCTCTTCTGTGCTCTCATTTCCTTATCTAGGTCATCTTCACTGCCCGCCCCCAGCCTCGGATCTGACAGTGGGGAGAGCTGGCAGCGAGGCGCGCGTGGCAGGGGCCACTTGGGCTGGGACTTGGGGCTCATACCTAGCTGATGCCCCACCTCTCTGTCCAGGTTCCTTTTGCCCTGGCAGGGGTGGCCCATGTCCCACCCAGGCAGGATTTACATTTAGGTCCCACGTCTGCTTCTGAGGCAGATTCCAGCAGTGGTTGCATGGATTGTGGGAGGATGAGGCCAAGTGTGGCTGGGGGTGGGAGCCCAGGAGAGGGATGGAGGTCAAGAACCCTCCTCAGCATCTTCCCTCTCCTTCTGCTTCTTCCCTCTTGAGACACCTAGGCCTCTGGGCAGAAAGCACAGGGCCTCCACAAGTGCCTGCACTCCCTGCCCAGCATTAACCCACACCCTCCTGCCCCCTGGTGCTCCCACCTCTGACCCGGTGCCGTCTGCCCTCAGTGTCAGTACTTTGGGAAGATCTACATCGGGACCCCTCCCCAGGAGTTCACCGTGGTGTTTGACACGGGCTCCTCGGACCTCTGGGTGCCCTCTGTCTACTGCAACAGTGTTGCCTGCCGTAAGTGACTGCTCTCTTCTGCCCCAGCGCCTCATGTTCCGATGCTCAGGCTGAGTGGCCGGGGTGGTCAGGGTGGCTGGTGGGAAACGTGGGGTGGCTGGACAGCTGGCTCTGACCTTCTTAGCCTCCCACTGTGGTCCATCTCCTCACTCATCCTCCTAACTCACCACAGATTTGGAAGATTTGAAAACCATGGGTCTTGGCCAGTGCGGTGGCTCACGCCTACAATCCCAGCACTTTGGGAGGCTGAAACAGGTGGATCACTTGAGGTCAGGAGTTCAAAGCCAGCCTGGCCAGCATGGTGAAACCCTGTCTCTACTAAAAATGCAAAAAATTAGCCGGCTGTGGTGGCAAGCACCTATAATTCCAGCTACTTAGGAGGCTGAGGCAGAAGAATCATTTGAATCCAGGAGGCAGAAGTTGCATGAGCTGAGATTGTGCCATTGCACTCCAGCCTGGGCAACAGAGATAGACTTTGTCTCAAAAAAAAAAGTCATGAGTCTTAGTTAAAAATTAGGGACCCTTATTTTATTTTTTTGTCTCTATTGGGAGCCAAGACAAGCTGCTTACCCTTTTGGAACCTCAAGTTTTGTTTCTATAAAAATGGGGCTATGAGGTACCTGTGAGAGCTGGGAGAGTGAAGTGAGAGGGTCTATTACAAATAATGAGTACATGCTTAACACATGTTAATGATCTATTTCTCCACCAGTCCTGGGAGATTGGTGCTCTTTTTATCCCCATTTGACAGATGAGGAAATTAAGGTTTGAAGAGGAAAAGGAACTTGGCTAAGATTACTCAGCTGGTAAAAGCAAAACATTCACAGAAACCTGACTCTTTAGGGATGGCTTTTCCCTTTCGTTTCTGTGTGGAAGCTACACAGGTGGCACTGGGAGCCAGAGCAGTGGGTCCAGCAGCAAAGAAGAATGTTCTCTTTTCAACTGTGGGACCAAGGCTTTAGAGACAATGGGCTGCTTATCCTCTGTAGAGAGAACTGCCAGTATCGAGGCCATATTCTCACAAGGCCTGCTGAGGGTTTCAGCCCTGGCTGGCGCTGTGAGTGGGAGAAGATTCTAAGGGCCCCACTAACTCTGGGTCTGTGTTTCAGAAAACCACCACCGCTTCGACCCGTCCAAATCCTCCACCTTCCAGAATATGGACAAGTCCCTGTCCATCCAGTACGGCACGGGCAGCATGCAGGGCTTGCTGGGCTACGATACTGTCACCGTAAGTGGGGCTGTGCCGCAGGTGCTCACCGCGCCTTTCCCACGCGCCTTTCCCACCCGCCTTTCCCACCGGCCGCTCTCCCTCCCGCACACTCTGGTGGCCGCACTGCCACTGTGCCGAGGAGCCCTTTGGGTGCTGCCTGCCCAGGTGACTCAGGGGGTGAGGAGAGGGATTTTAGCCAGCAGCCAGCTGTCGGCTGTCCCTTCCTCCCGCCTCTCCTTGCCGTGGCAGCACACAGAAGACCCCGAGGGCCCTCTCAGGTCCAGGTTCCCGGCTCCCCAATCCCTTTTCATGCATCCTTGACACAGTTCGTTCTGAATTCTGAGCTGGTGCTCAGTGTCCTATTATGATCTTATTTTTAAATTTGGTTTTTTTGACAGCCCTTTGAGGAAAGTATCATTATCCTCATCGTTCAAATGAGGAGACTGAGGCTTGGATATGTTGCTAACTCACCTGAAGTCACATAGCTGGTGCGGGGGAGCTGAGTGAGGGTCTCGCCTCTGACTCTCTGAGCAGTGCTCTTGGCTTGACCTCACGCTTTGTAACTCAGAGCAGCATCTGCTCTCAGGTCCGAAAGCACCCATCCCTCTAGGATAAGGGCTCCCCTTTCCCTTGACCCTTTTCGGCCTCCAAAGCACCTAATACAGTGATGGGCACGTTTCCTTCCGCATGCACCTTCTGATATGAGAGCTCCGGCGGTTTCTCTCGGGGCCGACCGCCTCGATTTTCCTCAGGCTCTTCCTTGGGTCTGGCTGAAGTCTTTCTTGCCTTCAGTCCAGAAGGGCACAGTCCTTCTCTGTAGACAGTATTTTTCTTGGTGGGGAGCTGCCCGCCAGGGTGTCCTGCTCAGGCCTCCCCAGGAGTCCATGCCAGATAGCAGAGGTCTTGGCATTGCCTACTGAGCTGCCCAGCAGTCAGGCCTTTGCTGGCCAGTTCCCCATGCTTCGTCTGCTGGCCTGAGCCATTGCCTTCTTCCCTGCTGTTTTGGGTGCATCTTCACCGGAGAGCTGGCCTGGTGCCTGGCCATCTCAGTGGTGCTGCAGTGGCTTACTGTCACTCACCATCTTGGGCAGGGCATGGGGAAGAGAGCTTCATGGTAAGCCCCACTCAGTGGTCTCATGTGGAAGCAGAACAGGTGTGGGGTGGGGCATGTCAGACGCCCTTGCCTGCTTTGGGGCTGGCCCCACACAAGTCTCCGCCTCTGCATGTTTGGGCCAGAGTTGCCTAGGGCCAGTGTGGGGACTAGGCTAAATGGGGAAGTCATCCCAGCTTCCTGTTTCAAGCAGGAAGGTTTTGGGGGAGGAGGAAAGATGAAGAAGTCTAGTAGCCCCATCCTGGCGCCTGGCTCAGATGATAGGAGGGAAATCAGGGTCAGGAACAGGAGAACAGGAGAAGGGGTTGCTATGGGAGCTGTGGGCAAAGCAAGCGGGGGCTGTAGGCACAGGCCGTGGGGGACCATGGAGCTCTATTCCATCCAGGGCTCCCATCCAGGAATGTCCTGAGGAGGATCCCAGAGGAGGGGGTGTGGGATGCTAAACTGTGAGGGGAAGGGGACCCATGGCACTGGGCACTGCAGATAGGGGCAGGGCTCTGGGCTGAAGACACAGATGTCTCTCCATCGAGCTGTGTGACTTTAGGTAAGCCTCAGTTTCCTCACCTGTAAAACAGGTATAATAATACTTACTTCACAGGGCTATGGTGAAGATTGAACACACCGAGTATTCATTATCTGTTTGCCCTTTCATTCCCCATGCCCCATCTGTCCCCACATCCTGTTGGCCTCCTTCACAACCCATCGAGGATCTGACCACTTTGAATACCTCCCCGGGCGCCTTGGGTTCTGTGTGGCCGTCTCTCCCCTGTTTGACCGCAGCAGCCTCCCAGGGCACTCGCTGCTCCTGTCCTTGTCCCACCACCATCTGACACAGCAGTCAGAGGAATCCTTTAAAAATCTAGGTCCTGGGCCAGGCGTGGTAGCTCACGTCTGTAATCCCAGCACTTTGGGAGGCTGAGGCAGGTGGATCACAAGGTCAGGAGTTCGAGCCCAGCCTGGCCAAGATGGTGAAACCCCATCTCTACTAAAAATCTATAAAATCAGTTGGGTGTGGTGGCAGGTGACTGTAATCCCAGCTACTTGGGAGGCTGAGGCAGAGAATTGCTTAAACCTGGGAGGTAGAGGTTGCATTGAGCCAAGACTGTGCCACTGCACTCCAGCCTGGGCAACAGAATGAGGCTCCATCTCAAAAAACAAGCAAGCAAACCAACCAACCAACCAATGACCAACGAAGCCCTGTCATGCTCTCCCTTTGCTCAAAATCTTCCTCTGGCTTCTGGTCTCACTCGGAGTCAGTGAAGAGCCCTCCACGACTGGGCCCCGTCTCCTGGCCTTCTCTCCCCTCTCTGCTTCATTTGCTGTTCCCTCCGCCCCACGTGACCCTGGGAGACTGGACTGTCTTAGGCCAGCCGTGCATTTCCCACACATCTCCAATGCTCCTTCCTTCTTCAGCCTCTGCCCAACATAATTTATCAAGGAGGCCATTTCCCACTGTTGCATAAGATATCCTGCTGCCTTCTTGCCTTTGCCCTGATTTATGTTTCTTCAGTGTGCCTGCTCCATCTGACGTGTTCTACATTACTTCCTTAAAAAACTTATGGCCTATGTGTCCACTGGAATCTAAGTTCCCCAGGGCAGGCAGTTTCTTTGGTTCATTGCTATGTTGGAGGCCTCCAATTACTGTTTCTTGGCAGAAAGAAAGCATGAATGCGTGCACTCTTTAGTACTTAACCAAGACTATTTATTCACTCCACAAAAGCTTATGGAGCCTCATTCTCAGAACTGAGGATACAATCATGAACAAGAAGGACAAAGGGCTGCCCTCCTAGTGCTTACACTCTGTTAGGGGAGACAACGTGTAAGCAAGATGACTTTGCACAGTGTTGGGCAGCCTGAGAACGAAACCAGAAAGCATGGAAGAGAGTGCCTGGGGGCCGGGGCCGGGGCCAGCGGATGTGATGGCTTGTTGCAGCTTGAGGCCTGAATGAAGCGACTGTAGATGCCAGACCTCAGAAGATCTGGGGGAAGGCAGAGGGAACAGTAAGTGCAAAGGTTTTGGGGCAGGGTGAGTGGGGGATCTGAACGAGAGGAAGAACAGCGTGGGTGCAGCAGAGTGAGAGGAGGTGGGGAAGCAGAACCACGGTGTGAGGGGACTCCAGGACACAAGCTTCATTCTCAGCCCACTAGGATCCACCGGAGGGTTGGAGCAAGGGGCAGCAGGACTGGATTTTCCTTTTACTTATATTTGTTTTATTTAAATTTTTTGCTTTTTTCCTATTTTTTTTCAGAGATAGCAGCTCACTCTGTTGTCCAGGCTGGAGTGCAGTGGTGCAATCATAGTTCATTGCAGCCTTGACCTCCAGGGCTCAAGGAATCCTCCAACCTGGCTGATTTTAAAACTTTTTTTTTAGAGGCAGGATCTTGCCATGTTGCCCAGGCTGGTCTCAAACTCCTTCTCTCACGTGATCCTCCTACCTCCCAGGTAGCTGGGACTACAGGTGTGCACCACCACACTGGCTTTGGTTTCCATTTTTAAAGATCACCTTGGCTGCCCTGTGTGGAGGGTGGATTAGAAGGAGCAGAGTGGAAGCAGGAAGGCTGGTCCAGGTCACTTTCGTGGTCAGGACAAGAGGCAGTAGTGGTCAGATGAGGCTGGTGGATACATCGGGCATCCAGGGAAGTGGGCAGCTTAAGAAAACATTTTGGAGTTAGCACTTTCTTAGTGTAGTGCCAATCAATATTCAATAATCAAACACTTAGTACACGTCAATAAATGTTCGGTGTTAGTATTATATAGTCTAAACACTGCCTTGAGGTGTAGGTATTATTATTCCCTTAAACAGATAAGGGGATTGAGGCTCGGGGAGGTACTTGTTCAAGGTCACACGGTCAGCACGTGGCAGAACAGGAGCCCACGCCTGGGTCTTGGAGATGTAAAGCGTGTGCATGGTCTTTTCTGACTTCCTGCTGCCTCTATGGCTGTTTGCTGGGAGGTGTTCCAGGCACAGCTGGTGGGAGCGCTGCAGGCATGCAGAGGGCCTTAGACCATCCCTCCTTCTGCCTCCTTCTTTGAGCTCAGTCCCAGCTTTTGCACAATGAGCACCAGTGTCTGTGCCCACCTGGTCCTCCATTCCCCTCCTCCCCTGCCTCACTGGAGTGATTCCTCAAAGTCATTGCACTAACTGCTGGCAAAGGTGAGGAGGTTTTTGTTGTGTTGTTGTTTTTGTTTCTGTTTTCTTTCTCTTATGGGCAAATAACTATGTTGCCAGTAAGAGGAAAGGCACTGGAACTGGCTCCTGACCCGGGACTGGCTGCCCCTAGGCCTGGCATGTTTCTGTCTCTGGCTGTGGGACCTAGTAGGGGTCATTATGATCCTCTTGCAGGTCTCCAGCATTGTGGACCCCCACCAGACTGTGGGCCTGAGCACCCAGGAGCCTGGCGACGTCTTCACGTACTCCGAGTTTGATGGGATCCTGGGGCTGGCCTATCCCTCTCTTGCCTCTGAGTACTCCGTGCCTGTGTTTGACAACATGATGGACAGGCACCTGGTGGCCCAAGACCTGTTCTCAGTCTACATGAGCAGGTAGGAGCTGCGACAGACCAGGGCCTAAGTTTGATGTCCTCTTAAGGACTGTTGGCTGCAGAGACTCCACTCCTTGGGGACACTGCTACTCAAGGGTAGTCGCCAGCATCCAAGCAAACCTTCTCCTTCCAGGCACATCCAACCTCTTATTCAAAGGTCCATGATACAGTCATTTATGCAGCCAGAGTTCACTGGACCAAAATCTGACCTTCCTTTCCGGCATTCGAAAGCAAAGCCTGATCCCACCCCTGTGTAGGGGCTTTCAGGTTCTTTTTCCCAAACCTGCAGGGCCTCAATAACCATTTGCTGACGTCACTGAGATGCACAGACTTTTAGGGCTGTCTCTAAAGGAGTCCAACTACTTCTTTGACTGGGGAGGAAGCTGAGGCCTGGGGAGGGACTGACACCCTGAGTGGTGGTGGCTGAGCCAGGCCTGGAGCCCGGGGGTCCTGCTCCCAGCCCTGTACTTCCTACTCTATCTCCTGCACCCTGTGATGACGCAGCTTGGCTCAGACTGAGGGGAGGGTGGCAGGGAGGAGAAAAGGGGACCCTCCCTAGGAGAAGTTGCTGGATGGCTGAGGCAGAGGAATGAAGTTAGGGGTTAATGAGTGCATTCATTCACTCCGCAGATACTTACTGGGCCCTTACTATGTGCAGGGGCTCTGCCAGAGATGGGGACACATCAGCAGATAACACAAACTGGCAGCACTGCATCAAACAGTTGTGATAAGGGTGCCAGAGGGGAGATTTGGGTGCGTCAGAGGCTGAACAACTGGGGAAGCACCAGCTGAGGGCAGCCAGGCCAGGCTTTGCTGAGGGAGGAGTGGGCGTTGTCCAGGGAGAAAGGATACACCAGAGCCGGGAGCTGGGATGGGCTGGATGAGTTCTCGGAGCCCAGGGCAGGGCTCCGGAAGTGGGTGGGTACAGTGTATGTTTCCCACCCTGTGTGAGACACGGCCCCAGGAGGAACTGAGGGGATTTGCGTTTGGGTGACAGTTTCAATCCAAAGTGTAGATTTTGTTGAAGATTCCCCTATCCCCCTGGAAGCAGAAAGCCCTGAGTGGCAGCCACAGGAAGTAGGGGCATAGGGAGCAGCTGGGAACACCTGAGAGTGGCTGGGGCAGAGGCTGGCAGTCCAGGGACCTGTGGGGTGGGTTACTTCTCTGGGGTCGGGGTGGGGGCTGCAGTGCGCAGGAGAAAAAAATGCTGCCGCTGACATCAGAACAAGCCCAGTGGAGCAGGAGTCAGAGGAAGCTGGAGACCTCATCTGAAGCGTGGGGTGGGAGTAGGGCCAAGGAGAGTGCACCGGGTCTCAGGATTGTTGGCCCCAGGGTGGGGCTGGACACCTCTTTTCCGAGCCTCGCTAAAACAATGCCCTACACCTTGGTTTTAGGAATGAGCAGGGGAGCATGCTCACGCTGGGGGCCATTGACCCATCCTACTACACAGGCTCCCTGCACTGGATACCCGTGACCGTGCAAGAATATTGGCAGTTCACTGTGGACAGGTGGGTGAGCGGCCACCCGCTGTGGGCCTCAGCCAGAGGCTGATCTAGGTGTGAGGATGTGAGGGCCGGGGCATCAGGCCACACACTCTGAGGACTGCAGCACAGTAGCTCCTAAGACCACCCACGAGAAATCTGAACCAGACACTTCCAAGGCCAGTGACCTTTGTCGGCGCTAGGGCCGCATATTCTCCTGTGCGTTAGGAAGAAGACCAGCTATCTTTATGGGGTACCTACAGTCTGCTAGGCACTGTGCTGAGTGATTGTATGACTGTCTCATGTACTCCTCACTGAGACCCCATGAGGTGGGTGCTGCTGTTACCCCCACTTTACAATGGACTAACCTCGAGTTTCAACCTCATGACCATCCTTTGAGGAAGTCAAGGAAAGGGTTATTATTAATGTACCCATTTTGTAGATGGGAAGCCTGAGTACACAAGGGTTGGGTAAATGGCTGGAGATACACGACAAGTAAATGGTTGTCAGTAAAAAGCTGGAAACCAGATCTCAGGAAAGGAGTAAGGTACTCGTTCTACCCCTTAATGCGGGTGAATTGTTATTTTATTAAAGTTTCTGTCCCAGGGAAGGTGGGATGTCCTCAATTTAGCCACTGAGTTGGAGGTAAATGGTTTTAGATCTTTTCTCTGTGCTCAGAAAGTACTGGGGGCTCCAGGAAGGGGCCCCAGGGAAGGGGCTGAGGGCTGGGGGCCTTCCCTCCCTACTACAGATCCTGGCAGGGAAGGGTGGGAAGGACCTGCAGAGGTGGGGCTGGAATGAGGCTATCCTGTGTACCCTGGGCAGTGTCACCGTCGACGGCGTGGTGGTGGCCTGTGACGGCGGCTGTCAGGCTATCCTGGACACCGGCACCTCCATGCTTGTGGGGCCGGGCAGCGACATTTTCAACATCCAGCAGGCCATTGGAGCCACCGAGGGCCAGTACGGTGAGGTGAGGCCAGGCCCCACGGCCCCACGAGGTTCCGTTGAAGTCGGGCCCCTTCACACACGTGAGATGATGCAGGGGTGGTGAGGGAGCCGGTTTCCCAGCCGAGGTTATGGTGTCTCCAGAGGTATTTGCAGGGGCCTTTGGTTTTGGCTCCATTGCTGTGGGAGCCCCCATGCCTCATCTGGCGGCTGCCATCTGACCTCCTCTTCCTCTGGGAGCAGTGCCCTCCCTGACACGCTGGCCTGTGCTGGGCCCCTTGTTCCTCTTCCACCCCCAAGCCTGCCCCTCTCCCCTCGACAGCCAGGTGCTCCCAGCTTCCCTGTGAGTTCTGGCTGGGCCTAGGCGGGGAGACACTGAGGCACCCCCTCTGGGTCCCAAGCTTGGGTCTATCCCTGGGTTCATGACAGCTGTGACTCTTTTGAGAACCATGTCTCAGGACCAGGCCTCGCCCTCAGAGCCTCCTTGTGGTCCTGGGTGTAGGCAGGGCTCACTGCCCATACGATGGCTCATGAGGTGGCGGGAGGGGTTCTGGGCCTCTGCCAGTCAGGTTACACCCTCGCCGCTTCTAAGAGGACCTCCCTGGGTTCTTTAGTTTGACATCGACTGCGGGACACTGAGCAGCATGCCCACGGTTGTCTTTGAGATCAATGGCAAGAAGTACCCACTGCCACCCTCTGCCTACACCAACCAGGTATGAGTCCCTGAGAGGAAGCCTGGGCTCCTCCTCACCCTTCTTCCCTACCAGCTTCCTCCCCTAACTCCCAGTTGCGCCCCTGATGAGGCAGCAGTGATGGTGGTGATAAGAAGTGGCATGGACTCCACAGAGAATGGAGGGACATGCATTTGGATGACAGGCCCTTCTGAGTGGGCCATGTTGTCTTGGGGCTTCATTTGTGGCCACTTCAGCCTCATCCTGGTAAAAATGGGGAACAGGAGGGATGGCACACCAAGGTATGAGGGAGGCTGGGGTAGGCAGGCCCGCAGCTCCCCATGGGAACCTCCCTCCCTGCTCAAGCTTCTAAGTCCCAGGGCCGAGAGCTCTGTCCAGGGTTTGCTTAGCCAGCCTGGGCTTGGTGGGTCCCAGCCCTTGGCCCCACTGACCTGCTCTAGCTGGCCACCAGGGCAGTAGGTGCTGAGAGCAGGAGGCAGGGGCTGGGGAGGGTGAGTGATGGGGAGTGGGGTGCCCGGCAGGGAATGGGGCTCAGGATACCAGGACCCCACCCGGTGATCTTGGATTGTGTCATTTCGTTTTTTGAATCTTCGTTTCTTCATCTGTTGAGAGATGAATCCAATACTTAATTGTTTAATCTGGGAAGGTCATTTCAAGGGAAAAATGGAATCACAGAGGAGGAGCAGCTGTGGGTGGGGTATAAAACCCCCATCTTTAGGCATAGCAGATGGGATTGGGACCAGCATCATCTCCGCCTTGCCTTTCCCAGGACCAGGGCTTCTGCACCAGTGGTTTCCAGGGTGACGACAGTTCGCAGCAGTGGATCCTGGGGGATGTCTTCATCCGGGAGTATTACAGCGTCTTCGACAGGGCCAGTAACCTCGTGGGGCTGGCCAAGGCAATCTGAGTGCGTCACCAGCTACCGGCCTCCATGTGACCAAACACACACACGCAGAGGGGATTTGCAGACAGATGGTTCCCAGTAAACACTGCACTTCTGCAAAGCCCGACTTCCCTTGTTGTCACTGGGGCTGAAGCCCTGCGCCGTTGCGGGGGTGGATGTGACTGCCAGGTGGTGTGTGGGCACAGCGGGGACTACGTGGTGGGGAGGGTTGGTGGGTGGAGACTACCTTGAGGGCAATGGCTATTTCAGGCTCAGGTCAGGGACGACCAAGGCACGCCTTACCCAACTGTTCTTCACTCTAGAGCTTTCTGGGCAAAGGGCACAGGAGGGGACACCCTTGCAGGATAAGGCTTGTTCGTTCCTGGGGAATGAGAGGTAAGGTCGTGGTGGTGTGGGGATGGCTAGAGAACACTTGACCCGTGGAGAGGAAAGCTCTAGCTGTATGAAGAGGGGGCTCTCTGCTGTTGGAAGAAGCCAGATGAAAGAGTGGGCAGGGAGTACGGGGAAAGATCTGAGTCCTAGGCTGCCATCCACTGTGGGGAGGAGCCACAGTCCAGACTCCCATCCTCAGGCTCAGGGGCTCAGGCGCTGCAGTGCTCAGCGTGGCCGTTGCCGATGGCAGGCTTGTGTTAACCTGGCTTTCAGAGGCTGATGTGTCAGAGCTGGATGCTTGTGTTCAGAGTCCCCGTGAGTGCCCAGGCTCACAGAGCCCTGGACATGCTTCTGGGGGATGGCCACGCAGGAAATCCAAACATTACAGGGGCACGCAAGGGCGGTCTGGTGACTTTAGGAAGGTTTTCTCTGTGAGGCCCCTCAGCTACCTTGGGAGGTAGGTGGACAGCTCTTGGGGAGATGACAGTGCTTGCAGTGTGCTTGGCAGACTCCCCGGACAGAGCTCTGCTGGGAGCTGCATGGGCCTGCTCTCCAGCTCTCCTTGCTTTTTCTTTGCACCCCCTTCCCACTTTAGACAGTTTTTTCCGCATCGGGGGGAAGACAATTGACCAGGCGTTTTTCTAAATCAGAGCTAGTCTTGTCTCCTCTGCTTCATCCATCCCAAATAGAGTGATCCGACTTCGTCACACCTTTATAGTAGTTCAACCCTCAGAAGGCCTTGGGAAGCGGGTGGGGCCATCTTGCCATCTGGCCCCACCCCTACCTCAGGCTGACCACAGGCCTGCCCTGCAAATAGCTGGAGCAGGTGAGTAAGGCCCATGTCTGCAGGAGCCAGAAGCTGCAGGTTTGGCAGGGACACTTCACAAAGGAGACTGTTGTTCATGAGGAGTGAGGTGGGGGCAGGAGGGAGTGGGCTCTGACTTCCTTCTCGCAGCGGCAGCTGCCGACGGGGTCTGGTTGACAGGCCATCTGGGGGCATCTCCTGGGCCTTTCTTAGCAGTACCCAAGGACAAACGAGATGAGGGGCCCAGGGCAGCGGAGGTGCTGTCTGTGGTGCCTGTCTGGGTTTGTGGCTGTGCAGCCAGCTTGGCCACAGAGGCAGAGAAGAGGCTGGGCTGTGGGGGTGAAGTGGAACAGGAGCTGCTGTCCCTGGGTGAGCTGAGGAGCCTGGTGTGGGATGGAGTAGAGGCCACAGGAGAACACCCCTGAACTTCAAGGGCAGAGGGTGGTGCCAGCAATGCACAGGCCTTGGCATTTGAGTCTTACTCGGCCGGTGAGGCGAGCGAGGTGCCGAGGAGTCAGTCTGGCTTTGGGAGGCTTCTCTAAGCCTCGCTGTTCTTATCTAGGACCAATACTACGTTTGCCAAGAATGAGACAGAATTGGGCCACTTTCATTATTTTTACGCTTCTTGTATATTTTAAAAAATGCCAAATAGACTTACACAAATGGGTATAGATTTCAATGGTTTACATTTAGCAACTGTGTTTTCAACACCCACATCCCAACTGGAGATAATGTAGAAAGTCTAAATATAATGACTTTCACAGATGCGAGGTGTGGACAAAACGAGTTCTGCCTCACGCCCTGCCCAGTTGGCCCTGGTGGCGAACCCTGTCCTGGGAGGACAGTGAGGGCACACTGGGAGGACGGTGAGGGCACACATGGGAGGGTGGTGAGGGCACACCTGGGAGGGCGGTGAGGGCACACCTGGGAGGGTGGTGAGGGCACACCTGGGAGGGCGGTGGGGGCACACATGGGAGGGCGGTGAGGGCACACATGGGAGGGCGGTGGGGGCACACCTGGGAGGACGGTGAGGGCACACATGGGAGGGCGGTGGGGGCACACCTGGGAGGACGGTGAGGGCACACATGGGAGGGCGGTGGGGGCACACCTGGGAGGACGGTGAGGGCACACATGGGAGGGTGGTGAGGGCACACTGGGAGGACGGTGAGGGCACACTGGAAGGGCGGTGAGGGCACACCTGGGAGGGCGGTGAGGGCACACTGGGAGGGTGGTGAGGGCACACCTGGGAGGACGGTGAGGGCACACTGGGAGGGCGGTGAGGGCACACTGAGAGCGCGGTGGGGGCACACCTGGGAGGGCGGTGAGGGCACACTGGGAGGGCGGTGAGGGCACACTGAGAGCGCGGTGGGGGCACACCTGGGAGGACGGTGAGGGCACACTGGGAGGGCGGTGAGGGCACACTGGGAGGGCGGTGAGGGCACACTGGGAGGGCGGTGAGGGCACACTGAGAGCGCGGTGGGGGCACACCTGGGAGGGCGGTGAGGGCACACTGGGAGGGCGGTGAGGGCACACTGGGAGGGCGGTGAGGGCACACTGGGAGGGCGGTGAGGGCACACTGAGAGCGCGGTGGGGGCACACCTGGGAGGGCGGTGAGGGCACACTGGGAGGGCGGTGAGGGCACACTGAGAGTGCGGTGAGGGCACACTGGGAGGGTGGTGAGGGCACACTGGGAGGGTGGTGAGGGCACACTGAGAGCGCGGTGGGGGCACACCTGGGAGGGCGGTGAGGGCACACTGGGAGGGCGGTGAGGGCACACTGAGAGTGCGGTGAGGGCACACTGGGAGGGTGGTGAGGGCACACTGGGAGGGTGGTGAGGGCACACTGAGAGCGCGGTGGGGGCACACTGGGAGGGCGGTGAGGGCACAGTGAGGCTGCTGTGTGGGGCACCCCCCTCCTGCTAACGTGGTGGTGCAGCACAGCACCCTGTGGCCTCAGCTCTCTTCCTGGGGGCAGAGAACGGTCTTCCTGGAATGTTCTCTACTCTCCAACTCCTCTGAATTTCAATCGACCTTCAAACCTCGACTCAGCCAACATCTCTCCAGGACGCTCCTGACCAGGCTAGGGCTTAGTATCATACCCCTTACTTCCCCGTCGGTCTTCCTCATGGCCTGTGGGCTCGCTGAGGACAGATGCTGTGCACCTCTCTCTCTCTTTTTCTTTTCTTTTTTTAAGACAGAGTCTTACTCCATTGCCCAGGCTGGAGTGCTGTGATGCAATCTCAGCTTACTGCAAACTCTGCCTCACGGGTTCAAGTAATTCTCTCACCTCAGTTTCCTGAGTAGTTGGGATTACAAATGTGTGCCACCATGCCCAGCTAATTTTTGTATTTTCAGTAGAGATGGGGTTTCACCATGTTGTTCAGACTGGTCTCGAACTCTTGACCTCAAGTGATCTGCTCACCTCAGCCTCCCGGGCGTGAGCCACCACGCCCACTGCACCTCTCATTTTGATATCTTGGGTGTTCAATACATGGAATGCCCCATCAAATATTGTAGGGTGAATGCATGAATGAGTCACTCAGTTGGCGAGG
This sequence comes from Callithrix jacchus, assembly GCF_049354715.1. Lineage (NCBI taxonomy): Eukaryota > Metazoa > Chordata > Mammalia > Primates > Cebidae > Callithrix > Callithrix jacchus. Next base: position 148,350,549 of record NC_133508.1, read on the forward strand.
TCCTCAAGAGTCACTCTGCTTCCTCTGTCTCCTTTTTCTTCTTGGATCTTTATATCCCCCCTTCTCAGCACACACTCAAACCTGCTCCCCATGTCTTCTCCCTCCCCTGGCTGGCCTAGGACACTCCCCTTCCCTTGCTGTGTCCGTGGAACTCCTCTGTGCATGCTGGGAGGACAAGCTGCCACCAGGGTTTTAAGATGCTGGGCAGGGGTCCACACTGGGCTCTGTGGCCAGGCTTCTGGGAGTTGTGCCAGGTGGTGACTTAGGAGCCCTTGGGAAGGGGCCACCAGCACATCCACTGTTTGCTTGTGAAGAGGGCCTACCTGGAGGCCAAGGAGGAGCTGCAAGGCTAGAGGGGCCCCTTTGCAGGGCGGGTCTGACTTGTTCCTGAATCTCCCACCAGCCCTATCTGTCAATAGGTCCCAGGCAGGGAGAGGGCAGCCGAGGAAACCTTGGCGGCCATTCACGTTCACCCAGCAGGCGTTGGCTGTGGTCTGTCCTGCCACGGCCGCATCCGACACCTGCAGGGCTTGCCTCTGGGCGTTTGTGCCCCCTGTTCCTTTTGCCTGCTATACCTTTCCACCTTTCTAACTTGTCAACTGCTCCTCGTCCTTCAAGGCCAGCCTAAATGTCACCTCCTCTAGGGTCCCCACCCCTCTGCTTTCTCATTGCATTTATTGTGGTGTAATTGTTTGCTGACATATCTCTCTCTCTGACTGAATTGCTGATGGACAGGGCTTGCTTCCTTCCTCCCTGAATCCTCAGTGCCCAGCAGAGTCCCTAGAATGCTGTGGAGGCTCAGCCAGTGCTGAAGGGTAGTGTACGCCTTACAATGCGGCACACGTAATGAGGCTGAGAGATGCAAGCTCACAAAGATGTGAATGTGTGCACACAAGTACACACATGCACATGCCTGCCCTGGCCCTGAGTAGACACAGGCCCAGGCCCCAGTTCTAGAGCCCTATTCCCAGCCCCTGTCCTCCCCTGTCACTCAACGCCTTGCCAGTTCTTATGCTAATGAGAGGAAGCGTTTGGGCAGAGAGAAGCTTGGAAAGGAAGTCTTTGAAATGGAAATGTTATGACAAAATGATGGATTGTTTTCCGAGCTGTGCAGTTTGTTTCTTTCTTGCAGCAGAAGGGAGAGTATAACAGAGACAGGAGTGGCAGAGGCTGCCCATGTCAGCAAGCCCCAGATGGCAAGAAGTGTGGGTGAAACACCAGGGAATGTGGGGTGAGGGGAAACTGCAGAGCAGGCAGAGGGACGCGGCCCAGCTACTGTCCAGGAGCCCCGGTCATGGCTGGACCCGACTGGCCAGCGCACACAGTGGCTGCCTGGAGGAGGGGCTCTGGAGACAGGAGGGCCATGTGTGACCCGTCCTTCTGCCAAGGCTGCAGTATGCACACCCGGCAGGGCTCACCTCTGAGCCTCTGTGGATGCTGTTCCTTTGCCTGAGATATTCTTTCCACCTTCTCTAACCGGCAAACTGCTCTTCATCCTTCAAGATCAGCTGTTATCTTATCTCTTCTGAGAAGACTCCTACGGCCTGTGAGGCACCCAAACCCCCCAAACCATAGGAATACTCATTGGCTGATCCCTAGTTCCTTGATTTACTTGGGGCTAATTTGAATTGTTGCCTATTTTACTCATTAAAAATATGCATTGCATACTTGCTGTGTGCAAAGTGCAAGGGCACCGTGTCCATTGGTGAACACAGACCCTTTATACTCATGGGACTGTGTCCTGGAGGGACACAGACAGTGATGTAATCGATGCGTAAGTTATGTGGCTTCTGGGTGGTTATAAGCACATGGGAAAGTGGAGGGCTGAGGGAACACACTGCTTTGAAATGAGGCAGGAAGGGTAGGCTCAGTGACAAAGTGACATTTGAGCAAAGACATGAAAGATGGGTCAGCCATGCAGATATGGGGGCAGGTACTGTGTGTAAAGACAACACCTCTGCATTTAATAAAGAGAAGGTACAGGTAGATACATTTGGATACATACGTTTATGCCAGTTATCTTTATAATGAAAGACATGTTACATTTCAATTGCTTTGTATCCTTTATAGCACTTAGTGTTTGACTCGGAGTAACTGTTCAGTAGATGTATGTTGAATGAATAAACAAACTCCAAACTGCCTCCCTCTAAACCCTTCAGCCACAGTGGTGGTGGAGGGCTGCCCAGGCGTCAGCTCTTGTCCTGGAGCGCCCTCTACTGACCAAATCTCAGATGCCAGCTTTGTACACTTTGTTTACATCCTGTAACTTTCTCCTTCCCTCCCCAGGAGACCTTGGGGACTGTGGCCAACCAAGCAATAGAATTAACTAAGTGTCTCCAATGTACAGTGGCAGATTCTACACGAAACATGCAGACACAGGATATGTGTGGTTCCTGCCCTCAAATCCCTCACTCACTGGACATTTCTGGTTAACCATTTCCTTCTCAATCTTTGCTCTCTGATAATCCTCCCTTTCTGATCTTTTTGGATCATCTGTAATACTGGAATTACATTTTGAGCTGGGGCTGGCTGGGTGAGGATGTGCATACTGTGTGCCTGAGGGGCTTGGGAACGGCATTAGCTTTCCAGGTCAGCTGAATAGCCTATCACTCTGTAGCAGTGGAGGGGTCTTCGAAGATAGCTAGGATCTGGTCCATTAGGCACTCCATGGAGTTTCCGAGCTAAGGCTGAGGCTGGCTGGATAACATGCAGACTAATCTTGTCGTCCCATTCTGGCTGGTGGAATTGTGCCTCCTTTCTGAGGACTTCTCATGGCCCTGGCCACCTTCTCTGGGCTGGCAGCCTTGGTATCGTCAAAGCCACGACTGAAGCTGCATTCCAAGGTGCTGAGCCTCCCCCACCTTTTGTCCTTGTCCTCTCCTCTGGCCCCATCCATGAAACTTGAGAACCCCTTTCTTTCCCAGAGCTCTGTTTAACATTGATACCAGAATAACTTCGTCCTGGTAGCTTTATTTTTAGGGCCTGGAACAAGGAACAAGGAGCCTCTGGACACAGGCCCCCCCATGTGTCAGGGAAGGTTGGGCCCACAGGTGCCAGACACACTTCCCGCAGCTTTGGAAGTCCTGTAACCTGGGCCTTTCCCTGCAGTGCTAAAGCTCAGCCACATCCCCATATCAGCTGCCTGGGTGCACATTTCTCATTGAGAGCACAGCTCTTATGCAATGAGGTGGGTGTGGGCAAACTGGCTGTCCAGATGCCCAGGCTTAAGTCAGTGCCCTGGGACTACCTGAGTTATGCTGGGTACCAGTCTCTTGGCCTCAGCTCCTGAAACAGGAAGGCAGGTGGCCTCAAGCTGAAGGGATGCTTTGGCCTGAGTTCCACCACCTGAGCTCATGCCCCTTGTAGAGTGGATAATATGCAAAGAGTAGAGAATCTCCAAGTGCTTTCCTGAGTCCACACTTCTTCTGGGAGGCTCAGACACAGACCAGTTGTGGAGAGAGTGGAGTGGGAATCTGAGAGTCTTCAGAAATTGTGCATTGGCCTGAGAGTTTGATAAATGAATGGGTTACAGCTGGTGCGAAAAGTACCCCATGAACTCTCATCGCTGGGTGGCAGCCTGGCTATGGATTTGGACTGGGTTTCAAAGATTTTATTTGGACCTAAGAGGGAGAAAAGAGGCTTTCTGCATCCCACAGAGTACTTCCTGGCAAAGGCCAGTGGGCACTTGTGCACATGTCTCCCAAGCCACCTTCTCTCCTCTGACCACTGAGACCTACCTTAGGCAGCATCCTAGAGAGGTATCTTCCTGCCTGTCATCCCCATGTGGCCCTGCTTCCCATTAGTCCTGACTTCCCCAGCCCCTAAAAGTAGCTCTTTCCCAGGGCTGGAGTTGCCTTGGCCTGCTGGGAACACGCCAGCCTGCGGACTAGTCAGGCCCTGAGGGGTGCAGGCACTAGGTGGGACCTGATGTATCTCTCCAACAGAAGCAGAGGGACACCGGAAAATCACTGGCCCCACTGGAGATGCCTGAGCCGGGAAGATGAAAGAGGATGATACAGGGGACTGTCTTTTTTCTCACACAGCTGGCAGCCCTGGCCTGGCGTCTGAGAGACAAATGTGCCAGGCATTTGCCTTGTCAAATGAATTATCTTTCCTTCCCTCTCATCGAATATTTACTGAGCATCCCCATCACTACAAGCTGAAGCCACGATGGTGAGCAAAAGTGCTCTTCGTCCTCACAGAGCTTTATGGAGGTAAGAGTTATTGGGAGTTTGGTCTTGGTGAGAGTTACTGGGAGGGACCATATTTTGGATTTAGGTTTTAAATAGTCTGTCTTATGGTTCCCTCAACTGATTGCAGTGTCCTAAAAAAGCTGGTAATCCTGAAATCACACTCCATCAGTCAGACTGTTACTGACGCCAGCAAGCATCACAAAAATCTTTTGTTAGGCTTCGTGTCCCAGTTTTTAATCCAGAAGGTGTGATTCCCATTCACACAGGGCTTCTGAGCCCCTGACGTAAAGCAGGGATTTGAATGGAAGAAAGAGAAGCAGCTGCAGCCCCATGTCTAGAAACCCCGAGTGTGCTCTCAGCCTGCTTGTGAAATCCTCTCCCTCCCCAAGTCAGGGCAGGGCCTGGGACCCACTCCTCTGTCTCCTGCTCCCGACAGACCACCTGGCCTTCACCAGCCTCCAGACAACCTACAGAGCTCCCTGGATGATAGGATGCAACCTTTATCATGTCAGCGGGGTTTGCTGGAGGGTGTGAGAGTTGAAGCTGGAGGCAGTCTAGAGCTGTGCTGTGATGGGAAGTGGTAGGAATGGGGATGTTAGGGACTGAATTGTGTCCCCCCCAAATTCACATGCTAAAGGCTCAACCCCAAAGTGACTGTGTTTAGAGATGGGCTTTTAAAAAGATAATTAGGGTTAACCGGGTCATATAGGTGGGCCCTCATCTGATGTGACCAGTGTCTTTAGAAGGAGAGGAAGAGACGCCAGCCAGGTGCATGCGCAGAGGAAAGGCCGTGTGAGCATGCAGTGGGGGGTGGGGGGTGGGGGGTGGGGGGGTGGGGGGGTGGGGTGGCCTTCTGCGAGCCAGGGAAAGAGGCCTCACCACAAACCAGCTCTGATGGCTCCTTGATCTTGCACTTCCAGCCTCCAGAACTATCTTTAAGCCGCATGGCCTGTGGGCTTCTGTCATGGCAGCCTGAGAGGACCGAGACAGGGGAGTCTCAGCAGGGCTCCTGTCTGAAACTGGGCCAGGGAAATGGGAGACAGCCACTGTCCCTGGGATTTGCTCTTGAAGGGTTTGGCAGCTCTGACCATCTCCTTAGGCTGACTGGTTGGCAGCCCCAGTGTCTGAGACCCTGGGGCCAATGATTCTCCTATCAGGCCTCCTGGCCGTTGCAGAGGATGTCAGGTGGTGGTGGTGGGGGGATCTAAAGGCCATGACTTCTTTCCTTGATGACATAAGACCGGATCCTCTAGGGTGGGCAATGCTCAGAAGCTCTCTTATTAGACAGCAGAGGCTGAAACTCGCAGGCAGGCCACATCCTCTTGGAGGGTCTCTGGTTAATCACTGTTGTCATCAGCATGAGGTCCCTTGAGGGATGCTGCTACCTTTAACTCCCAAACTCTCTGGTTCTAATGTGGGTGCACAACTCTTACTGTCATTCTTTGAGTGCATGGGTTATGGATGACCCAAAGGGGAAAAACGTGCCAAGATGGTCCCACTTAAGAGCTGTGGTGTTGACCCAGTCCATCTCGTGGCTAATTTCTTTATGACAGATATCATCTGTATTAGCTTCCTATTGCTGAACTGTAACAAATTATCACAAACTTAGTGGCTCAAAACACCACACATTTATTATCTATGGTTCTGTAGGTTGGAAGTCCCAAATCAGTCTCACTGGGCCAGAATGTACAAGGCTGCATTCCTTACAGAGCTCTAGGAGATGACCTGTTTCATTGCCTTTTCCAGTTTCTACAGGCTGCCTGCATTCCTTGGCTTGTGGTCCCATCACTTGATCTCTGCTTCTGTGGTGTAGCTCCTGACTCTGACCTCCCACCACCCTTTTATAAATGCCCTTGTGGTTATAGGGAATCCATCCAGATAATCCAGGTTAACCTCCCCGTCTCAACGTTCTGGGGATTAGGATGTGAACATCTTTGGAGGCAATATTCAGCCTTATTATTCAGCATTATTGCACTTTGCCATGAAGCTTATCTCCAGGCAGTTTACCTTTTTGAGATCTAGATCTGAGAGAGAGAGTGGTTCAGGCAGAGACAGGGGTTCCCTGCATCTGCTCCAGGCTCCTTTCCTCGGATGACTGACATCAATCATTCATTTCCTTCACAGCACCCCTTTTCCTCATCCTCAGGGGATGTCCTTTCTCTGTGGCTGCTGTGAGACAGGTTCATTAGAATAACACCCAGTACCTCTGTCATCGTACTCACCCCAAACCACAGCAAGCTGATCTCCTCACAAAAGCCTGAGATCTGAGGTTGGAAGCCATCACCACTAGACACTTCTCCTTCCCACAAATTGCATGCCTTGCCCACCAAATCTCACCATTTTCTTTACTGGGAATTGTTTTTACAAAGGGAGAGAGAATATTTGGCTTTTAGATGCCTAAGCCAGGGAGAGGGAAAGAGAAGGAAGGAGGCCGGGCGCGGTGGCTCAAGCCTGTAATCCCAGCACTTTGGGAGGCCGAGATGGGTGGATCACGAGATCGAGACCATTCTGGTCAACATGGTGAAACCCCGTCTCTACTAAAAATACAAAAAATTAGCTGGGCATGGTGGCGCGTGCCTGTAATCCCAGCTACTCGGGAGGCTGAGGCAGGAGAATTGCCTGAACCCAGGAGGCGGAGGTTGCAGTGAGCCGAGATTGCGCCATTGCACTCCAGCCTGGGTAACAAGAGCGAAACTCCGTCTCAAAAAAAAAAAGAGAAGGAAGGAGCCACCTTCGAAAACTGGAGCTGTCCAAGCCAGGGGTGGCCTTGGAGTCCTGGCACTGGCATCTGAGTCCACCTCGGGGGCTTCATTCCAGAGGGGTGGGAATGATTCCACCTGGCCACCAAAGCCAGGTATCTGGGGAAGATGGCACTGCCTTGACACTAAGTTTTGGATAAATAAGTAAAAATGTTTTGTCCTCATTATAAGTGGTAACTATATGGAACTTTTGTCTGGATATGGTAGTAGTCTGAATATAGAAATAAGTTTTTAAAAGTTTAGATAGGCCAGGTGCTATGGCTATGGCTCATGCCTGTAATCCCAGCATTTTGAGAGGCCAAGGTGGGCAGATCACCTGAGTTCAGGAGTTCGAGACCAGCCTGGCCAACGTGGTGAAACCATGAGAATAGGATGTCTCAACTAAAAATACAAAAATTAGCTGGGCATAGTAGCAGGTGCCTGTAGTTCCTGCTACTTGGGAGGCTGAGGCAGGAGAATCACTTGAACCCAGGAGGCAGAGGTTGCAGTGAGCCAAGATCATGCCACTGCACTCCAGCCTGGGTGACAGAGCAAGACTCTGTCTCAAAAACAAATACATAAATAAAAGTTTAGATAAATTTTAGGATGTCAGACTGGGTTCAGTTCCAGCCCTGTTCACTCATTAGGCCATGTGACCTTGATTTTCTGACCTTTCTGAGTCTCTGTTTCCTTAATTTAAAGTGGAACACACAAGCCCTTCCCCCAGCAGACTGTCAAAAGGAGTGAGATAATGAGTGTGCAAGTGTTTTGTACGGGATACGCTACGCAGGAGTAGTATTATTACTAGAGGAATGTGAGCGTGCTGAGAAGCATTCAGCACCTGGGAGGGCAGGCCAGGGAGGACAATTGTACCTCCCTACAGCCTGTACCTTGGTGATAGGAAACAAGGTTGGGTGGTCCAGGGGTTTCCCCAGTGTGGGAGACCTTGTATGTTCATGTGTGAAAAGGCTCACAGCTCTACTCCAATGTGCCCCTTTCATTTCACCCATGCCCTCTGCTGGTCCAGCTCCACATTGGCCAATGAGATCACATCCTGCAACACGCATCAGCCCCGTGGTTAATAGCCTTCCAACATGGCCTCCGGGAATCCCTGCTTTCTGGTCGTCCTGCATTTGTTTAATCCTCTCCCCTCGAGCATGGGCTGGATTTTGTGACTTGCTTGTAACAAATAGAAGATGCAAAAGCAACGTGTTTGGTTTGCGAAGACTGTGGATTCCATCTTGTTTGTACTCTCTCTTGCTTGCGATAAGGAAGGAAGCTGCCATGTTGTGAGCGGCTCTGTGAAGAGGTCCCTGTGGCAAGGACCTGAGGATCTCTTTCAGCCAAAGCCAGAGAGGAATTTCCCCCGCCCCCAGTCCAATAGCTAGGAGAGAACAAATCCTCCCAACTACCACTGAGTGAGCCCAGAAGCTCCCCTCTCCCACTGCAGTAGAGCCTTGAGGTGACAGCAACCCTACCCAACATTTTGACTGCAGAGACATTGAGAGCTCAAGGACCCAGCTAACCTGTGCCTGTGTTCATTCCTAATCCACAGAAGGATCCACAGAAATGTGCGGTGGCTCACGCCTGTAATCCCAGCACTTTGGGAGGCCGAGGCGGGTGGATCACGAGGTCAAGATATCGAGACCATCCTGGTCAACATGGTGAAACCCTGTCTCTACTAAAAATACAAAAAATTAGCTGGGCACGGTGGCGTGTGCCTGTAATCCCAGCCACTCGGGAGGCTGAGGCAGGAGAATTGCCTGAACCCAGGAGGTGGAGGTTGCGGTGAGCTGAGATTGCACCATTGCACTCCAGCCTGGGTAACAAGAGCGAAACTCCGTCTCAAAAAGAAAGAAAAGTGCATTAATCCAGTGGAGATGTACTGTGAGATGTTGTTTTAAGCTACTGAGTGTGGGAGTAATTTGTTACATGGTGGTAGATAACTAACGCACACTGTAAAGTGTCATTTGACATTAAGGAACTGCGGCATCATTACAATCTCGGTTTACTAATGCAACTGAACATCAACTCTGGGCCGAGCACACGGTGCCTTGGGGTTCTGAGGCCATGGCGATGAGCCAGACAAGACCCCAGCCTCCAAGACCTCACAGGGGCAGGTAGACACCAAAGTGCAAGCGGAGGGAGCAGAGCAAGCTTCATGCAGGAAGGGGTGTTTGGGGTGACTTGAGGGATGAATAGGATTTTAAAAGGCGGAAATAAGGTGAAGGTATTCCATGGGGGAAGAGATAGGGCAGTGCAAAGCATTTTCAAGCCTGTGACCCTGAGCTGATCACAATGAGAAAAAGTTGGACAGATTCAGTTCCTCTTCTCTGGCTGGGGTTAGCACTAGGAAAAATTGGGAAGGTGCATCTTTACACAGCTTCCGAGCAATGGAGACACAGAACAGCACGGTCAGGCTGGTGTGGGAACTGTGGCGTACGGAGGTGGGGTGGCATAGAAAGGAGGGGGCTCCATTACCTTTACCTGCCAGGAAGGTTACCTGGGCTCAGCCATCCTGGCTTTCCTGAGACAGCACTGCTAGTGGAGGAGGCTTGGGGCGGAGGAGCATGGAGACCTGCAGCCAAAACCCTGGGTTCAAATCTTGGCTCTGCCAAGTAGCTAGTTGTAGCATTTTGGGAAATTACTTTGCCTGCTCTGCAACTCCGTTGCCTCATCTGTGAAATGAAGCTAATTACAGATCCTGCCCTACAAGATATCATGAGACTAAGTTAGTTAATTTACATTCACTATTTCAGCTGGTGCACGGCATGCAATAAATATGTTACTGGTATTTTTTCAAGGGACGCAATCTGATCTTTGTATCATCCCTTTTTCTTTTTCTTCCTCCTTTCCTTCCTTTATTCCAAAAATATTTCTTGAGCAGCAGACGCTGTGATGGGATTGTGCACAGGACACCGTGTGGGGATTATCACATTAAAAGGACACAGCCACGACCCTCAGAGGGTTCACAACCTTCAGGCGGGTTTTCATCCTAGGCTTTAGCCACCTTTCACAGAGTGTGAGCTGAGCAGAAATCTGCCGTGGAAGGGTCAGGCCACGGTCTACCTACATTCCACTTTGCACGGCACCTTTTACAGCTTGCTAAGAAATGTCACATATTATTTAATTCTCACAATAATGTTGGGAGCTTGGTATTATCTATTGTTACTATTAACAAATGGAGGAACCGAGGTCTAGCATGATTAAAGTAATTATCTAAGGTTACAAAGACTTTGGTGGCAAATTAGACATGACTATTTCCCACGATGTCAACAGTTTTTGAAACAGGCTGAGAGTGAGACAGGCCTTGTGGAGCATTCGGGTCCACCTGGCAGGGAGGTCTGACATCCCACGTGGGGCCTCCTGGAGTGCCGGTGTCTGGCCAGGCTGCCTGCTGGTTCTGGGCTTAGAATTCAAACCATTTCAGAATTCTGAGGCATCAATAATCCATTTGAAAGTTAAACAAGATGCCACTGAAAAAGGGCATTTTTAGTCTGAGAGGGTGGCAGCTTGACTTCCAGGTCCCAGTTAAGTCCTTTCTGCAGATGGACGCATTTGTCCAACCTGTGCCCTTCCTCCCTGGCGTGGTGGAAGGCGCCACAGGGCACGGAGGAAAGGTGGAGGACGGGGAAGAGGGTGTGTGTGCATCTGTGCACGTGGTGGGGATTTAGTTCTTGATTTTAGGGATCCTTTCTGAGAGTACAAGGCAGGGATCAGGTTATTAAGAAATTCTGAAAGATGACTCAAGCAGTTGAGTAAAAGCAGCTTCATTTTATAAACCGCCAGTGGGAGCCATTCCGGAACGTGCCCAGGTGTTCTCGTGATTGAAAACCAACCAGCTGGAAGAAGGAAGAGAGGGAGGGAGTAGACCCCTGGAGACCAGCATGTGATAGCGTGTGCCGGCGACTTGTGAGGCCTGCCCAGCCCCTCCCCCTTCCCACCCACTCCTTGCCTGCCAGGTCTTCCCCTCTCTCCTCATTGCAGGGAGACACGAGGAGGTCAGGGAGGCTGCCTGGGAGCCTGGCTTCTGCTCCCCACTAACTCCTGGCACAGTCATAGGACAGCTCCGTGGTGGGGTGCCATCTTTGCCCATGGCCGGCGGTGGGTTCCACAGAGGCCTCGATGCTGCTGAGCCAGGGAACATGAAGTGGTGGGGCCCCACACAGTGGCTGGCTGACAGTGCTGGTGGCTGCTGTTTTTCCTAGCTATAAGACTTCAGGCATATGACAACCTCTCCGAGCCAATTTCTTCATTTGGACAGGGAGGATGCTGATGCTATCTGTCAAATTCGTACCCCATGTCCCCTCCCAATTGGAGTCCCAACCCTCAGCACCTCAGAATGTGGCCTCATTTGGAGACAGGGTCTTTACGGGGTAATGAAGTTAAAATGAGGGCATTACGGTGGGCCCTGATACAATACGATTAGTATTCGTACACAAAGAAGAAATTGGGACACATAAATGAACACATAGAGAGGGAAGATGGTGTGACGAGATACAGGGAGAAGATGATCATCTACAAAACAAGGAGCCAACCCTGCTGGCACCTTGATCTTGAAATTCCAGCTTCCAGAATTGGGAGCCAATCCATGTCTACTGCTGAACCCACCCCGTCTGTGGCACTGTGTTATGGCACCTCTAGCAACCAACACAGAATACAACTCGAGCCCATAGGAAAGGCTAATATTTCTTGTGGTGGCAGGGAGGGGCCTTTCTCCTGTCCTGCCCCCATTTTCTGAGAAGCTGTGCTTGGCCAGGTCCTGCTCAGTGGGAGGCAGCTCTGGTGTCAGGGAAAGGCCTCAGGCTCAGGTCCCTGCTCCAGCACTGAGTGGATGGTGAGCTGGGCAGGCGTTGAACGTTTCAGAATGTCTGTTTTAGCAACTCCAACCTGGGGCAAATACGAAACCTCCCTGAGCAACTTGCAGGGTGGTTGTGCGGTTCAAGTGAGATGACCGTATACATGGAATCATTTCATGAACCCCACAGTGTCGATTTCTGTGGTGGCTATTACTGTCACAGGGGAGAATTCTGAGAATGACAGAGAAGTGTTGCAGAGAAGCTTGGGGGTAGGCATTCCCGCTTTGTTGGGAGTTTGATACTGCCCTAAGGGGCCCACAATGACAGTAGCCTCGCTCACAAGTGTTGCTAGTACTGGCCCACCTTGAGTTCAGGTACGCTGCTACCAAGTGGCAGCAGGAAGCCTGCTTATATGTTCAACCTTTTTCTTGAGATTCCATATGTAGGAAAATACTATTTATTTAGTGCTTGTTCTATGACGTGGGCTTCATATTTGACATTTCTTTTCTTTTTTTTTTTTCTCTGAGAGTTTCACTCTTGTCACCCAGGCTGGAATGAAATGGCGCAATCTTGGCTCACTGAAACCTCCACCTTCTGGATTCAAGGGATTCTCCTGTCTTAGTCTCCCGAGTAGCTGGGATTATATGTGTGTGCCACCAGGCCTGGCTGCCTTTTGTATTTTTAATACAGATGGGGTTGCGCCATGTTGGCCAGGCTGGTCTCCAACTCCTGACCTCAAGTGATCCACCTGCCTCTGCCTCCCAAAGTGCTGGGATTACAGGCATGAGCCACCACGCCTGGCCTCATTCAAGCTTTCTAAGGAAGCCCCTTCCATTTCCAATGTGCTTAACTTCAGGTCTCCTGGCCACATACCTTCTATTCTTTGATGTGTTATTCCAAACAAGAGAAAGAGAGCCATAGAGCCTTGCTTCTTTCTTCGCCTCTGCAGCAAGGTTTCTACCTGGTCCACGGTGAAGTCAGATGCTGCCTGCCCCCTCTCCAAAGGGGGGCATCTTGGTGCTTTATTCTCCTGATCAACAGGGAGATCCTTTTTCTCTCTCTGGCCAGAACTGCCTCCCTGACTTGAATTTGTGCCAATGCTGGACTGACTTCTCTTCCAGGCTTCTAATTCTTTTCCAGTTGAATCTGACAACATCTCCAAGTGGAGCGGGACACTAAGGTGGGAAGTAAACTTTTCTGCGTCCTCAGCACTTGGGCTCTGACCCATCACTGGTCAGATACTGCCCACACAGGGTAGGTTTATCTCGGGCTGAGTGAGCCGGAGAGTGCGAGGGTTGGCTTGCTATTAACTCACAAGGAGAAATCGGGGAGTTGGAGGGTTTAAGTTGAGACAGGCCTCAGGCCACCCACAAGGAGGGCAATGGTTTCTGGCTGACACGAGCCCATTTCCACTCCTCAAAGGCAGAGAGTCCTCATATTCGGCTCTGTAACCCCAGAGCCAGTTTTGGCATGTGGCCCGCAGCAGAATCATGGTGAATAGATACATTTTTTTTCTTTTTTTGAGATGGAGTCTCGATCTGTCACCAGGCTGGAGTGCAATGGCACGATCTTGGCTCACTGCAACCTCCGCCTCCTGGGTTCAAGCAATTCTCCTTCCTCAGCCTCCCAAGTAGCTGGGACTACAGGCACGCGCCACCATGCCCAGCTAATTTTTGTATTTTTAGTAGAGACGGGGTTTCACTGTGTTGGCCAGGGTGGTCTCGATCTCTTGAACTCGTGATTCCCCCTGCCTTGGTCTCCCAAAGTGCTGGGATTAGAGGTGTGAGCCATGGTGCCCAGTCCTTGGTGAACATTTGAGGAAAGAGCAAGTTCATCACCTACACCCTAAGAAAGTTAATCATCCAGTGCACGGTGAATGTTAGTTACCTCCTCCTGTGTGGAGTCTCAGAAAAAATAGAATTATTCGGATTATTCGGGGCCTGCACAGAAAATTCTGTGCCAAGAAATTACTTCAACCCAAACTCTCCAGGTAGATAGATCACAGTTATCGCCATTTTAGGGAGTGTGAGGGAGTCAGGGGGGCCTCTGATTTGGCGCTCCGGTGGCCTCGGTGCTCCCTTGGGTCATCTGTCTTTCTTTGTCTTTTTCTGTTTCTTCCTTCATCCGTTGAGCATGTTATGCACTGGACTCTGTAGTGGAACTGCAACATTAAAGGGCACGGCATGGCTCTCGAAGGGCTCACAGCCTCCAGGTGGGTCCGCCCTGGCTATACCCTTTCACAGAGTGTGGGCTGAGCAGAAATCTGCTGTGGAAGGCTCAGGCCACTGTCTACCTGCATCTTACTTTGTATAGCACCTTTTACAGTTTGCTAAGGCATCTCAGGTATTATTTTATTTAATTCTCACAATAATCTTGGAAACCTGGTATTATTTACTGTTTGCTGTGAACCAAAGAACAATCGGTGGGCATGGGAGAGATGGGGGATTAGAAGGAGATGGCACAGCCACACCTGAGTTCAGAAGAGCAGAAGACCCTGTCTAAAATTCCCGACGATGGCAGCCATTCTCTCCCCAAGCATCTAACTGGCACCTCAGTGATGGCAGTGAAATAGCATTCATTATCTGGTGACATTTCGCTGGCAGCTTTTTACCTCCGCTTCCCCTGAGATGTGATAACAAAAGTTTGTCTGATCTTCCTTTTACCCATCTCCCCAGCTCCCTGCCACCCTCAGTTCCTTTTCATCCCTGTGCTTGAGGGCATCCCTTCTTCTGTCTCAAGGTTGTGCTGGCCACAGCAAACATAGCGGTCCCCAGGGAGACCAGTCCCTCTTTCTTCCTCTTACTTCAAAGGGCCTTTGGAGGTCTCCACCCCATGGGCTGAACAGAATGTATTTCATTTTTTTAGGAGGCTGGAATCAGCTGTCAAGCAGGCAGGGGCACCTTGGGCTCTCCTTTCCTTCCCCATTTCCAGGACCCAGTAGGGAGGGAGGGGGTGAAATCTCAGGCTCCTGGGTGGGGCTGGGGAGTCCGGCCTTGTCACTGGTAGGAGGGGCCACACTCCTTCCTCAGCGGCTGGTGGAGCTGGGCCTGAGCAGGACTTCCCTGAAAGACTGGGAAGGAAGCCTCCACTTGGTAGTCAGTCACTCTCTGGGGAGGGACCTGCTGAGGTGGGGAGGCCGGGCAGAGTCAGGGCATGGTGGGGAGGGGCCTCCACATTGATTGTCCAGAAGAGCTGCCTTGAAGGCTGAGTTGCTCCACTGAAACGGGACAGGGCCTTCTGAGAGACCTTCAGAGCTGGGGTTTCAGAGAGGAAGGAGTCTTGGATCTCTTCGCCTTCCTGGAACCCTGCCTACCAGGAAGAGTGGCCTGCAGGTTGGAAGGTAGGACAGCTCTGAGGGCTGTTGCTGCTGCTGCTTCCCCTGTCAGAAACCCATCCCCGTCACTTCTCAGATGGATGTCGGGGAGAAGATGGCTACAGACCAGACCTCAGCAGATCACTAAACAAACCAAAGCTCATAGTACAAAATCAGATTCTCCTCCCTGCCCGCGTGCATTCCCTGACCTCAGGACAGGCTGGCAGACCTTAGCGCAGGTTTGTCTCCTCTAGAGGGCAATGGTCACAAGCCTAGATGCTTCTGGAGCTGGCAGGCCAAGTGTCAGGGACACCAGAGGGAGGCAGAGGGGCTGGCGACCTGGAGAGCAGCCTCTGCTGCTGTGGCCATCCAGGTTGGCCAAGTCTTCTGATTTTCCAGCAGAAGTCAGAAATACATTTTACAAAAGTTCTGTGATAAAAAATTTTAAGCATATACAAAAGTAGAGAGAATAGGAAAGTGAGCCCGCATAGACCCCACAACCTGCATTTGATGATTATCCAGATTTTGCTGCCTTTGTTTCATCTGTTTTTATTATTGTTAAGATTTTAAAAATGTGAACTCTCCAGACTTCTAAATGTTGGCTCAAAATTTTGGAAAACACAAATGAGTTTCATCGTGGGGGCAGCTGTGGGCAACGCTGCTCAGGGGAGCTGGGTTTCTACTGTGGGCCAGGAGCGTGTGGGGACCCTGGGCCAGGCCTCCCCTGTGCTCTATCCCGGCTACACTCCAGGGTTCAGGGCCCATGCCCTAAAGCCTCCAAGAGCCACCTGCAGTCACACTTCTCACAGAAGGAGAGTAGGTGTGGGGCAGACTGAAATCTTACTAGGCATATTGCTGGCTCAATTTTGTCTCTTTAGGGTATGGGGAGGGAGAGCTTAGAGGCACAAGTCTTTAATTCAAAGGATATTTATTGAGCACCTGCTATGAGCCATGATAGGTTCTGGAAATATAGCAGTGCACAGAAAAAAATCCCTGTCTTTTGGAGTTAACATTTTTGTAAGAAATTATAGGTAATTAGATACAAAGGTGATTGTGTGTGTGTGCCTGTGTGTGTGTTTATATATTCCCACACGTTGAGCATCCCAAATCTAAAACTCTGTAATCCAAAGTCTTCAACTTTTTGATTCAGAACATGACACCACACGAGTAATATTTCATACCTGACCCCATGTGACTGGTCACCATCAAAATGCAGGTACACATCACACAGTGTGTTCAGTGCTCTCAAAGCAAAAAAGACCTCTCAGCTGCAACAGATCTTCAGTCGGCCCCTTTCCAGATCCCCCAAGCAACATGCCCACAGGGTAATAAAATGCATGCACGTAGGCCAGACATGCCCCACGTAGGGCCAAGACCTACGTGCATTACCCACTGTGTTATTTTGCTTATTCTCTGCTCTGTGTAAAGATATTGTGGAAAATGTCAAAAAGACCTCCATGGTGCCCTGAGGGTAATGCAAATATTTTGAAATCTGAAAAAAATCCCAAAAAACCCATATCAGAAACACCTCTGGTCCCAAGCATTTTGGATAAGGCATCCCCAACCTGTAAATGCGTGTGTGTATGTGTATGCGTGTATGTATACATACCTGCTACATGGAGGATGGCTGCCTCCAGGGGCACAAAGGCTGGCCAGCAGAGGCAAGCTGAGGCCAGTGGACAGAGGTGCTGATATGAGCTCTGAAGGAGTAGGTTGGATCTGCAGACTCAGTGGACCTAGGATGATGACTGGCTCTCCTGGATTTCTCGGTCATGTGAGGCAATAAGGTCCTCTCCTCTGTTTCAGTTAGAGCTGGGTTTCTGCGACCTGCAACTGAATGTGTCCTCCCTAATGTATTCTTGCACCAGTGTGTATATCCTCAGTGAGTGCCTGGGCCAATTTGGGGAGGGAATTCCTGCAAAGCAGAGTGAGGGTTATGCGGGCCCATCAGACCAGCTGCTGACCAGCCTGTGAGAGCAGCGCAAGGGAACCTTGTGTGTGAGCAGCTTCAGGCCACATTGCATTGGCAGGTCTGTGCCCAGGAGGTGGCCTCAGAGGTCCTGCAGAGCCTTTAGTCTCGAGTGGCTGAACTCCTCTAAGTGGCCTCTGCATAGTGTGGGTCAGGAAAGGCTTATGCAGTGAGAGGTGGGTCAAACCTCAGCCACTCTACTGTCCCAGAACCTCAGGGAATGCTGCTGGCCCGTGTTATAATATCAGCACCTTTGGTTTGGCTATGAGTGAAAGTGAATTGAGGGTGGCAGTATAAAGATTAAGGTTCTTGACCAAGAAGGTAGGGACATAGGACAGGTAGGGTGCCATCTGTGTATAATCACCTCAATTTTGTGCCCTTCCATTTGGGGTTCCCAGAATGACTTCCCCACTGATATGGTTTGGCTGTGTACCCACCCAAATCTCATCTTGAATTGTAGCTCTCATAATTCCCACGTGTCATGGGAGAGACCCTGTGGGAGGTAATTGAATCATGGGGGCGTGTTTTTCCCCTGCTGTTCTCATGATCGTGAGTCAGTCTCACGGGATCTGATGGTGTATAAAGGGGAGTTCCTCTGCACACGCTCTCTTGCCCGCTGCCATGTGAGACGTGACTTTGCTCTGTATTTGCCTTCCACCATGATTGTGAGGCCTCCCCAGCCATGTGGAACTGTGAGTCCATTAAATCTCTTTCCTTTATAAATTACCCAGTCTCTGGTATGTCTTTATTAGCAACATGAGAACAGACGAATACACCCACAATATGCCATAGAGAAATGTTACCTAACTTTTTGAAGCTTCAGTTTTCTTATCTGCTAATGGAAATAATATCTACTTTATAGTCGTTGTTAAGATGAAATGAAAAACATGTGTAAAGTATTTAGAATGTTGTAATTGTTTATTAAACATGACGTTGTCCCTACCACTACTTCTGTCTATGCCCCCACGTTACTAATTCTTTTTTTATTTTTGAGAGGGGTTTTGCTCTGTTGTCTATGCTGGAGCGCAGTGGCACAATCTTGGCCCATGGCAATCTCCACTTCCCAGGCTCAAGCAAACCTCCCATCTCAGCCTCCTGAGTAGCTGGTACAGGTGCCCATCACCATGCCTGGCGAATTTTTGCATTTTTTGTAGGGACGGGTTTTTACCACATTGCTCAGGCTGGTCTCGCACTTTTGAGCTTAAGCGATCCGCCCACCTTGGCCTCCGGAAGTGCTGGGATTACAGGCGTGAGCCACCGTGCCTGGCCGCCTATGTTTATTAATTCTATGTTTATGCTGTCTTTGAAATCAGTTGCCTTTTTCTTAGGGTCATTCCCTGACTAGGATTGCAAAGGTAAGCTCTGTACTTATTTGGGTAGTGTTAATTCGTCCACAGGAAAGCTTTCAAAGCATCATAGTTCTGGCTGGGCGTGGTGGCTCATGCCTGTAATCTCACACTTTGGGACACCGAGGCAGGCAGATCACCTGAGATCAGGAGTTCGAGACCAGCCTGACCAACATGGAAAAACCCTGGCTCTACTAAAAAAAATGCAAAAAAATTTAGCCAGGTGTGATGGCGCATCTGTAATCTCAGCTACTCGAGAGGCTGAGGCAGGAGAATTGTTTGAACCCAGGAGGCAGAGGTTGCAGTGAGCCAAGACTGCCATTGCACTCCAGCCTGGGCAACAAGAGCAAAACTCCACCTCAAAAAAAAAACAAAAAAACACAAAAAACCATAGTTTTTTCATTTGTGTAGGGCTTTACAGCCATATTTTTAGTAACACTCCATCACTGAGTCCTCAGCCTGAGAGGCAGATGTAATTTTGCGCATTTCTCAGATTTGGAAGTAAGCTCAAGAAGGTTGAGCACAAACATGAGAGTCAGAGAAACAGGAAGTCCAGCAGAAGGTGGGTCCTGAGCGGTCACTCTGTTGGCCTGTGGTCCCTAATAGCCAGGCTGGGTGAGGGAAGACAACAGGGAGGACTCGGGGCCTGCTCCTTGCTGGGGTAGAGTGGGTGGGGAGAACGTTACCATGTTTGCCACTAGTTAAGTATTTTTAAATCTCTCTTTTCTGCTTAAGCAGAAAAGAAGCTCATTGGTGCCCAAGTCATACAATTAATACAAACTTAGCCAGCTCCCTTGACTCAAGTAAAGAAGGTTTCACCCTTAAGTTTCAAAAAGTTTTATGGTTTATAAAACTTTAAAAAAGAGAATGATGAGCAGAGCACAATTGTTAGTCCCACATTGCACAGTTCTCCCGGAGACGGTCGGCATATTATGATGGAAAAGAAAACACAAGCTTTGAAAGTCCTTTGCTAATTGTATCACCCCTCGAAAGTGTCTTGTTGTTTCTCTCATGTTATTTGCTTATTTTTACTGTGAAAATGAAAAAGGACTCTTTTGTTCTTTCCAGTGTCTTTATTCAGAGGCTATAAAGTGCCTGCCACACAGGTGAGTAAATCCTAACTCACTGAATGAAGGCCCTGCCCTGCTCCTCCTAAAGACAGGGCTGTCCCGGCCTGGCTGCTGACAAGTCCTCTTGTGGTAGTGGGAGCACCTTCCTCTCTGTGCTCCACACTGCCCCTCGCAGCCCTGCTCTGCCTTTCCTGCCTCCCTCCTTTTTCTCTATTAGTGAGTCATCTGGATGCCCCTCTACCAACAACAGATCTCACTGCAGACAGGAGGCTGGGCAGATATATGGCGGGAGGGGCCCCCATAGTGCTTCTCCTGCCCTGGGTGGTTAAGGAAGAAACCGATAACTCAGCGTTGGTGCACAGGGACTGTGACACCTGCCCCACTGGGAATGGAGGGCTTGCCTCTGCAGCTGCAGTCCCTGGGACCAGCCTGAAGGCAGGGCCTGCTTCCTGGGCATCAGAATCTTAAGACTGGGACTTCCAAGGCTGTAAGGGTAACTAGCCAAAGAGAGTGGCTCCTCTCTGCCCTGCTTTGCTTATGCTCTTCCCGGCAGGGCCTCAGGAAGAGACAGGCTAGGGCTGCAGGCCCTGTGACTCCATCTTAGCCTCTGTGGTCACTGGCCCACCCTGTTCTGGGGTCCAGTTATTCCACTGTGTTTGCAGCATGTGATGGTCTAGGGCCACCATGTGACCCTGCTGCTGAACACACAGTCAGAGGGAATAAGAAGGCAGAGGCCCCTGGAGAAGCAGCCTCCCTGATCCCAGGCGTGCACCAAGCCTGTCTGCGTGACTACAGCCACAGCTGCCTTGCCCAGTGGAGACCGCTCTGGTTAGGATGCATGAAGAGATGCATTTTGGCATCAGGGAGACCTAGGTTCGAATCCGTTCTCTGTTGCTTCCCGGCTGTGTGCCCTTGCACCTCTCTAAGCCAGTTCCTCACATGGCAAAGTGGGGGTGCTAATATTTACCTCAGAGGGCTGATGTGAGGGGCACAGTGTCCCCACATAGCCCTCATTGGGGAGAGGTTTTGGTGTAAAGGATTGTGACGGCGTGCCTGCCAGAGGCCTGAATGTGGGCACGTGGGCTCCTTTGTTAAGGCGGCCCCTCAGACACTTGAGGTCTTGGGCAAGTAGGTTTTGTAAGGGCATTGTACATACAAACATTTGCATCACCCCAAATCAAAATGTTATCATCATTCTGGCACCCAAGTTTGTGTGACTCTGTAATGGTTTACAGTGAGTAGGGACAATCTGCTCACCAGGCCACCATCCTGGAACCAGAGCCTGGCATAAGGCCTCAGAGGGACTCCATAGGTGTGAGGCCTGGAGCTCCATGGGGCATCTGGTCAGCCCTACTCACTTGAGCTTGAGGGCTGGGTGGAGAACTGGAGAGTGCCCTGAAGGGACACTGAAGGAGAGAAATGGGAAGGAAACTTAGAAAACTGTGGGGAAGACCCTCTGAAGTCTGGAACCCTCAGACTCATGGGCTGGGGCAGGAACCTGCTTACCTAGGTCTAAGGGCAATCGTGCCTTGTGTGAGGCCCAGGCTGGATCTTTCATGACTGCTGCTTAATCAAAGCTTGGGGTTAAAGTGCAAGAAGGGATTTGAAATTATCAGGATGGAAAGGAGTTTAAAGATTACTAAGTTCAGCTTTTTAGGAGATAAAGACAAAAGGAAAGAAGAGAAGCAGCTTTTCCCCTTATCATCCCGCTTATCATGGAGTAAAGAAAAGAGAAGCAGCTTTCTCCGATACCAGCCTGCTTATCATGAAGCAGAAGTCAGGAGGTGGCAGCTGAGCTTGCAGCACTGCCTGACAGGAGGGTGCAGAGCTGGCTGGGTGTCTGTGACGAATAATTTTATGTGTCGACTGGACTGGGCCACAGGGTGCCCAGATATTTATCAAACATTATTCTGGGTGTGTCTGTGGGGCTGTTTCTGAATGAGATTAACCTTCAAATCAGTAGAATAAGTAAAGCAGACAGCCCTCCCTCATGCGTGTGGGCCCTGTCCAATCAGTTGAAGGCCTGCATAGAACAAAAAGGCTGATTCCCCACCCCAAGCAAGGGGCCGTTCCTTCTTACTGACTGCCTCTGAGCTGGGACATTCTTTTCTTCTTGCCATTCGACTTGAAATAAGACATCAGCTCTTCGTGGGGCTTGAGTCTGCTGGCCTTCCTACTGGGACAGCGCCAGGGTGCTCCTGAGCCTCTAGATTGCTGACTCACCCTGGGGACAAGCAACTTCTCAGCCTTCATAATTGTGTGAGCCAGGTCTCCCTCTCCGTGTATATGTACACATATAAATGCACACACACACACTCACACACCCTATTGGTTCTGTTTCCCTGGAGAACCCTGACTGACGCAGCCAGGACTGCATGTTGGGAGTTGTGTGTTGTGTGTTGTGGAGCTGTGCAGTGGCCTGTGGCCCAGGGGCATTGTTCTGGTGTTGACACGTCTTTGAATGGCCATGTATTGGGTGCCGGGACTGAGGACAGCACAAGCCCAGCACAAGGGAC
The DNA here is from genome assembly GCF_049354715.1 of Callithrix jacchus. Classification (NCBI taxonomy): domain Eukaryota; kingdom Metazoa; phylum Chordata; class Mammalia; order Primates; family Cebidae; genus Callithrix; species Callithrix jacchus. Next base: position 148,372,493 of record NC_133508.1, read on the forward strand.
AGAGTGGGAGCTCCTTTCCCTGTCCTTTGGGGAATCCCAATTCCTCTCCCTTGTTCTGGGAGTTGGATGGACTGAACAGGCTCCTCACCTAAGGGGGCAGTCCTTAGGCCAGCTGCCACAGCCATCCTCCCTGGGTAAGCCTGAGGTCTGGGCATGCCTTGGAACCCTGCTCTTCCTTCCCCAGCAGCCCTACAGGCTACTGGCCAATTCCTGATAACTCAACAGGAGCTGAACCTCAAGACAGGTGGACAAGTGCACTCTGCTGGAGCAGTTCTCTGGGGCCCACACTTCCCACACTCAGGATCCCCAGTCTTTGTGTAACTTCATGGAGACGAGCCAGGTGAAGACGTGGAGGGATGTTCCTGGTTGTCCTCTGTCCAGGGAAGGGGCTGAGGAGCAAGGGGTCAGGCAGATGCTGCCTTCCCAGGCTGTGAGGAGATCCTGAAACAGCTGGGGAAGGATGTCTCTGCCCAGAGGTTTCTGCCTGGACCCTCTGAAAGACAGGCCCCTCAAACTCCTCTCACCCTTCCCCTAATTCCAGCATATGCTCTTCATTAGTGGAAAGGGCACTGGGTTAGCACGTAGGACATTTGACAGCATTGACTGGGTCACTGCTTTTGGGTGACCTTAGGTAAGTTGCTCTCCCCCGGTTTGTTCACCTGTAATGTGGGAATAATAATCAAATCAAATAATAGTCAAATCTGCTTTACTGGTTATTCTAAGATGCAGTGAGATAATGTAGGTGAAGGTGTTTTGGAAAATGTGCGGTGCTGCACACAAGGTATTATTATTATTGTAGTTAAATAAATCTGAGCTCTTCCTCTTTGCTCACAGCGACCCCTGTTTTTTTCACATGCTTCCTGTTAGGAAGACCAAAACCAGTGCTTTTTCATCTTTAACGTGCAAAGCAATCACTTGGGATCTTATTAAACTGCAGATTCTGATTCAGTAGATCAGAGTAGGCCTGGATCCTGCATTTTTATGCTCCCAAGTGATACCAGCATTTCAGGTCTGGGGACCTGAACTATCTCTTCATAGGAAAAGAGCCCTAAATCTTTGTATAACATATTGAGAGGAAATCATTTAGAAAATACAGTGGAAGTATTGAAATAGCTTGTAGTTAAAGATGGCTATTGATCACAAAAGATGCATTTTGGTCTTTGGAAAAACGAAGTGAGAGAAGGGAGAAAGAGGAAGGAATGAAGGGAGGAAGGAAGGCAGAAGGAAGAGAGGGAGAAGAGGGGAGAAAGAGAAAGAGAGGGAGGAAAGGGGAGAGAGAGAGAGAAGAGAGGACAGGCCCGAGAAACCCTGGATGGATCACTTCCTGGACTTCTCTGTGGAACAGCCACCATTGGTCTTACTAAGAGAGTCTGTGCTGCCCATCCTCGAGCCTACACTGTTGAGGATTCTTTCAATGTCTCCTGGGATGTTCTGCTTTTCCTCATTCTCAGTCTCTCGGTGGTAGAAGTAGTTGAAGTTGGAGACAATGACAGGCACAGGGAGGGCAATGGTGAGGACCCCTGCAATGGCACACAGAGTGCCCACAATCTTCCCCCCTGGGGTGGTCGGGCACATGTCCCCATAGCCTACAGTTGTCATGGTGACCACTGCCCACCAGAAACCATCAGGAATGCTGGAGAAATGGGACTCTGGCTCATCTACCTCAGCAAAGTAGACCGCGCTGGAGAAGAGGATGACTCCAATGAAGAGGAAGAAGATGAGCAACCCCAACTCCCGCATGGATGCCTTCAGCGTTTGCCCGAGGATCTGGAGCCCCTTGGAGTGGCGGGAGAGCTTGAAGATGCGGAAGACTCTCACGAGGCGGATGATCCTCAGGATGGCCAGGGACATGTTCTGCTGGGCGCTCGGCTCTGTCTCCTGGACTAGCTCTGTGATGAGAGTTGCAAAGTAGGGGATGATGGAGACAATGTCGATGATGTTCATGATGTTCCTGAAGAAGTCAGTCTTGCTGGGGCAGACCACGAACCGGAGCACCAGCTCGAAGGCGAACCAGGCGATGCAGGTGGACTCCACCATGAAAAAAGGGTCAGTGAACGTGGTCTGGGAGAGGGCTGTCTCGCTCATGTTGAGGTTGGGATCTCTGACCACCTTCAGGTCCCTCTCCTCCCGGAACTCTGGCAGTGTCTCCAGGCAGAAGATGGTGATGGAGATCACCACAACCAACACTGAGACCACAGCCACACCACGGGCAGCGCTGGAGCTCTCAGGGTACTCGAAGAGGAGCCAGAACTGACGGTGGATGTCATTGGTGGGTAGCAGTGTTTCAGGGTCTTTGATGAAGCCTTCCTCCTCCCGGAACTGGTCCATGGCCTCACTACCCAGCTCATAGAAGGAGATTTCATCAGCAAAGATGTCGATAGGAACATTGGCTGGGCGCCGAATTTTCCCACCGGATTGGTAATAATACAGGATTCCATCGAAACTGGGCCGGTTCCGATCAAAGAAATACTCATTTCTCATGGAGTCAAAGAACTGCATCCTCTTCTCTCGGTCTCCCAGGAGAGTCTCTGGGAACTGACTGAGGGTTCTGAGCTGGGTCTCAAACCTCAGCCCTGCAATGTTGATGATCACCCGCTGGTTTCCTTCATTCAGGGCCACTGGCTCAGGCCCTGGGGGATCAGCATAGTCTCCTGGAAGCTTGGAGAAGGCCGTCTCATGGTTGGCGCTGTCGCTGATGAGGATCCTCCAGTTGGAGAAGGAGCTGCTCCCAGGCCGGCCTTTTGGGCTGGTTGATTCAAAGTCTGTGGCATAGCCTGGTTCTTCTTGGATTTCATCTGAGTTATCAAAATTGACCAGAGCAACCTCCATTTCTTTCCAGCCACACACATCCATTCTAGGGGAGCCAGGGAAGTAGCATGAAGATCCTCAGCCTTTGCTGCCTGCTGTAAGCTACGGAGAAGAAGAAGTTCGTCAGACAGGAGCCAGGGTGGAACACGACTAGCCCTTGATTATCAAGGTAAGGTACACTAATGGGTTAACAATGACTTCTTTGTAGCTTGGGAAGGAACATCATGGTTATTCTGGCAACATGCTTCCCTTGAAATCATGTTGTACCCCTGAGTTTGCATAAACTAATAACTTGGAGAAATTGCAAAAAAGGATCCTGGCAGAGAGGGGGAGATTCTCCCCAGCAAAGGATGGTCTCCATACGTGGGGCCGTACTGAAAGAGGAAGGTACATTCCTTAATAATAAAACGTATGATAGTGTATTTGCACGAAGCCCTTCTGTCTACCTAAACCCGTCTCCATGCCGAATCTAATTTGTAACGCCTCTCTTTCTTTCACACCAACAGCCAGTCCCTCACACGTCCTTTTGGTCATGGCTTAAAACTATATCTAGAATTCAGCCATTTTGCATCACCTCCACTCCTGCCTCTGGAGCAAGTGGTGAAGGTGGAACAAGATCTATGAACCCAACGGGGATTCTTTTGGGAAGGAAAAACAAGAGGCTGGGTTGGCCAATCCCCAGGGTCCTCTAAATAACCCCTCACCTGGAAATAACTCCCAGGGTTGTTTTGAAGGTACCTCAAATGAGATAACATGTGTAGAATGCTTGGTGGAATGAAAGGCCACTATATTATAGCTATTATTGTTTTTGTCAACTTTCCCACATAACAAGCACTTTAGAAACTACCAGCAATTGGAATTTTTTTGGCCCTAGTCCAAGGTGACCATAGGGAGCAATATCATTTTGATAACACTTTAGGTGAGAAGAAGGTAAATAATTGTGTATGTCTGCACGTGTGCCTGTGTGTGTGCATCTGTGTGTGTGTGTGTGTGTGTGTGTGCACGCATTTGGGCATGCACACTGCAGGCGGGGTTAGGAAATCATGTCCAGTGGGCTTGGACATCTAGACACAGAGACTAACATTTCTTTCCTCAGGTTCATTCTAGCTTCGATTTCAGTTTGAGCACACTGAAGCCAGGCAGGCTGGGGGTGGGAGTGGGAGAGAAGTAAGGGACTTAGCCTTAGGCAAAATCTGTAGTGGTCATAGCCTTGGAGAAGTTCCTTTACAGGTGATGAGGCCATCCTGCAGTGTAGTGCTGTGGTCTTTTCCGTGATTCCATGTTCACTTATCTCACTAGGTGACAATAATCACGGGAGGTTAGATGCTATCTCTGTTTTGCAGATGGGGAAACCAAGTCACAGGGACCAAGTGACTTCCCAACGTCACATAACTAGTACTATGGAGTTGTGACCTGGCCACAGCCTTCTGGCCCAGGGCCTTTCCCACTAGACCATGGAGTCCCTGTATGGGAGCCAGGCCTCGTGGGGAGCTGTGGGCCAGGGCCACAGAACTCTTCCCAGCCCATGACCCCTTTTATCAGTTCAGGTGCCATGTGTTGGGTGGTGAGCTCAAGTCTGGTCAGCGCTGGTAGAGTACCCATTCTGCCTCTCAGGAGTAAGTGGCCACTGCAAGTGGCCTAATTTCAGGGAGCTGCTGCTTCGTCAGCTGTGGAATGAGGAAGGACGTACCTACTGCTGAGCATGCCAGGTGCCAGCCTGCAGAGCAAAGCTCCATGAGCAGTAGGGTGGCTGGGAGGCAGGATGGAATCTGAGAATAGACTCAATTCGCCTGAGCACGAATCCTGGCTCTGAACATGGTGGGCCCCGGAGAAATGTAGCTATCCCTTCACAGCAATTCACATGATGATTTGGGGACCTTGTCCCGGACTGCTCGGCAGCTGGATGGCTGCCGGTGGGGGACTCCAGCTCTGTGCTCATCTTGTGGCTTCAGAGCACCATTTTCTCCTTTGGGGGCTTGGCCCACAGGTGGTGCTCCCCACTGATCATCTTCCTGGTGTGAATCGGTCCCACTTTCTGAGAGGAACAAGGACATCAGTGAGCTTTGGGCAACTTTGAAAACCACTTCCTGTGAGTGACCCTTATCAGGATCTTCTCTGGAGGCAGAAAGCATGTGGGGATTAGGGAGAGCTTCTTTGGTGAAATAATTAAGTTCCTCTTCTGGGAGCTGGGCCATTTTCCTTCTCCCCACCTCCTCGGTTCCTCTTTGTCACTTCCACCCCCAGCTCAAGTGACAGGTGGGAGGGTGTTTGATGAGGGTCTGATGGTGAGGAGGGGCAGACAGTGCCAAGGTCAAACAGCATATTCTGTGATCTACACAAGTGTGCTGCGTAGGAGGCTCCAGCTGCCCCATTAGTAGTAAATGTTGATTATTAAAACAAAGAGAAAAGAGAACCATCTTGAGGAAAAGGACCAGGTGTGAGGCTCTGCCCCACCACCCAGGAGTGTATATTTTAAAGCAAATCATTGGGTTTTATGACTCAGCTTTCTAATCTATAGAATGGGTAAAAATAATAGTAATTCCCATTTCAAAGATTATGCTAGGAACTAAATAAGGTAATAACAGTGAAAGCACTTTGTGAATTGTAATTGTAAATTGTAAAATTACAAAAACCACCCATTACAATTTCCTCACCTCTGCTCCACACAGAAAGCCAATATAACATGCTGGTAGAAAGCAAGTTTCACGTGAAGAACTGCAGGAGGAATTCTCAGCTCATTATTCTCCCCTTTTGCTCAGCCCCATCCTGACTCCATGCCTTTGTCCTTGTTTTGCTCCTCCTTCTCATAGCTTTCTCCTCCCCCGCCCTCCTTCCACCATCTATTCCTCCCTGCCCATCTGGAAACTGTTCAGATCCTACCATGTCCCAGGAGCCTGCCCTGGCCAGTGTCTGTGGGAACCCTCTGCCTCCCTGTGCACCTAGCCTGCCTGTGTAGATGCTCACTTTTGTCCTCAGCTTGGAGCACCAGCTTCCATGGGGTCAGCCTTTACCCTTCAGCAATCTTGCAAGTTTTCAGGCTGCATGACTGTGTTTTGCAGAGCCTTTCCTATCTACCTGCTTGGACTTGGAGGACAGGATTCCCCTCTGATCCCAGCTGTGTCGCCTCAGTGTCCAGCTCAAAGTTGCAGATAGGAGGGTGGCAGATGAGGGTCAGGGTAGTGTTGGAGGTAGTGGGGCAGTGCCAGATTCAAACAGTGTATCCTGTGGATGTAGAGTGATTATTTGTTAAGCACTTGCTTATTAAGTAGGTGAATGAATGAATGAAGAATTGTAATCCCGTGAAGGCAGGGACCATGTCTGTCTTATGCACCACTGGGCTAGCCCACCTATGCATGCAACTCATCTCCGGTGAGTGACTGAATGAATGAATCTCTGGTGAGTGACTGAATGCATGGGCCCAGGGCCAGGACACCTGCTTTGCCCCATACAGTTCTGTGATTACTGACTGCTTGCATTACCTCATCCAGACTCCATTTTTTCATCTGTAATAAGAAAATATGCAGAGTCAAAGGAGCTAGAAAAAACGATACACATATAGAATAATTCTATTTATATGAAATCCTAGAAAATGCAAACTAATCTAGAATGACAGGAAGCAGATCAGCAGTAGCCTGGGGATGAGGATGGGGAGGGTGAGGGCAGAGTTACAACGGGGGTCAAGATTGCAGGGGTGAAGTTTATGCTTCTTATCTTGATTTTTTAATGGTTTCACAAGTCTATACACTAGTCAAAACTTATCAAGTAGCACACTTTGAGTGTGCATCATTGTATTTCAACAAATCTGTAAAAAAAAAGGCAATCAAACAATAAAAGAAATAAAAGTGCATGATTTGTCTATGATTCCTCAAGATTTTGGTAAGGAACAAAGGAGACAGTATGAGGATGCCCTGTAAACTGCATGGGTCATGCGCGGTGCTCTCCGCGGTGCCCAGCACCATGTCTGCTCATGTTTCAAGAGCTCAGCAGACAGTTTAGTGAATGCACGCTGGAGCCCAGGACCAATCTTGGTGCCCAGAGACCACCCAGCAATGCTGTATCCCTGCAGATCAGGTTGTGAGTAACTTACCCTCTCTCAGAAGTATGCAGAATGTCAAGGAAGCCCCTGGCCATGGCAGGCTGGCTCCTCTCAGCTTTGTGCTTGGCATTTTGTTTGTTTAGTGGTGGGAGAGAAGCCTCTATTTGCACTGGAAAATATCCGCTTCTCTGGAAGGGTTTCACTCTTTCAATGGGCTTTGTACTATAATTACTATTTCATAGGAGTCAAGATCAGTTCTGCCGCTTGGACTCACAGCCTGGGCCGCCCCCCACTGCCCTACACTCTGGAAGGAGACGGACGCCTTGGATGGGGTGAGTCACCTTGGTGAAGCTGGAACGGCAGGGCTGGTCCCATCGCAACACGCAGGGGCCTGGAGTCTGCTCTGCATGACTTCCTTTGAGTCTTAGATCTTTCCATCTGCCCAGTGATCCAGGGCCTTGATGGAATTGCTCGAGGCTGAGCTCTCACCTGTAGCTGAAGTAATCACCGCTTTCAGGAGTCTTCTGTGACATCCGATTCTACATGTAGCCTCTGTGTTTACCTGGCACAGAGCTGAGACGGTGCACTGGGTGAAACAGATCTCTTTTCCCTGCTGAACATACTTGGACTTTCCTCCCTCCAGGCCACCACATGGGCCAGTCCTGCCACCTGCATACTCTACTTCTAACCTCACCTGGAGGCGATGCTTTCTCTAAGGACTCCAGGTGAAGGCACTCTTGCCATTCTGAGCGCTTCCTGGAAGATGCCTACATTTCCCTTTGGACATTTATTTGATTCATGTTTTATCTCCTAGAACTTTGTCATCCTTGGGTCCCTCAGCATCTGGCATGTGGGAACAGGCCAGCCTCCTCACTATCCTGAGGCCCCCTAAGCTTTCCCATCTTCTGACCTCTGCTTATTGCTCTTCCCCCACAGCCAGATGGACTTGGGCTTGAATTCCATCTTTTTACCCACTAGACATGTGACTTTAGGCACATCCGCACCTCTGTGAACATTGCCTTCCCCTCTAACTGGGTCTAATCATACCTTTCTTTTTCATTCTTGAGGGAAAGAATGAGATAGTGTATAGCACTGTGCCTGGCGTGCGGTAGGCACCCCATAGATGGGAACTAATCTTTTTTTGTTTGTGAGATGGAGTCTCACTCTGTCACCAGGCTTGAGTGCAGTGGCATGATCTTGGCTCACTGCAACCTCTGCCTCCTGGGTTCAAGTGATTCTCCTGCTTCAGCCTCCCAAGTAGCTGGGACTACAGGTGTACACAACCATGCCCAGCTGATTTTTATATTTTTAGTAGAGACGGGATTTCATCATGTTAGCCAGGATGGTCTCGATATCTTGACCTTGTGATCTGCCTGCCTTGGCCTCCCAAAGTGCTGGGATTACAGGCATGAGCCTCCATGCCCAACCACTGATCTTTTTTGGGAAGCTTTCCCTGCCCACATGACGTAGACCTCAGCCATCTCAGTTGCCCCTCCTGTGCCATGTAGCTCTTCATGTTGGCAGCCAGACTGAGGATGAGGCTTTGTGGTTCAGGTAACCTCTTCCCTGACTGGACTAGGCACTTCCTGCAGGCAGGGTATGGGGAGGGCTCAGCCCCGTGCTTCTTCCAGAACAGAGCTGCAGACATCTGTGGCTAATGGCACAGACGTGTAGTACTGTGGGCCTGACTTTTCAAGGTCACGGAGCTATACTGAGCAGGCAGTGTCCAGAACCCATCCCATGGCCTTTCCCCATGGGTCACCTTCGTTGCCTAGCAACTCCAACACCTCCTAGACATTCAGGGGAGGCAGCAGCTGTTCCATAGAGAATGGTTGAAAGAAGTCATCATGCAAAGATAACTGTGTGTACTGCATCCCAGGGCCCCAAGGCCCTGGGGACAGGGAACTCCGATGCCGCAGGGCTGCAGCAGGATGAGGAGTGGGCAGGTGGCCTGGCTCTCCTGTCCTTGAGTGAATGAGAGAAGGGCTGAAGGAAGTCGGGGTGAGACGCAAACAGTGGCACCGCTTATAACCGGACAGGAGAGGGCGCTGCTGTCCTACTGGAAGCAACCCCTGGGCCGCTCCGCGGACCCTTTACTTCCCTCTTTGCTGCCGATTTTCTTTCCCCTTTGAGTTGGCGGGGCCTCAGGTCTTGCCGATTCTCCCCAGTGAGTGGTTCTCAAGCCAGCCCCTTTCTGGTGTCTGCCCCTCTTAGAGCCAAGCCCAATCCCTTCGGCTCATGCTGAACCAAAGCCGATTCTGTTCCTCTCTGTCTCACGTGGTCGGGATTACATTACCTCACTCTCCAGGGGCCTCAGTTTGCCCAACCAGGGAACGGTAAGATGGGGTCTTAGGCAAGACTCGCTAGCCCTGCTGCTCACTGTAGCCCCTCTGGTCCTCGTGGAGGGGCAACCTCAAGTGCCCAGCTCCCCCAGCCTTTCTGAGTGGAAAGCAGGGGTGATGATGCCAGTCTTAGGAACATCTAAGGGAGAGCAGCACCCATCAGGAGACCTGAATTCAGCAGGGAGGTCAGCAGGCTGGGCGTGGGCGCCGCCCCTCATCTGGCCTGAGGCAAGCTCTCCATCCTGGTCAAGAGCACAGGCTTTGGGGGCAGACAGGAGGGCCAGCTCCCGACCCTGGCTTGGCCTCTTACTGTCTGTGTGACGGAAAACAAGTTACTTGTGCTCCCTTCACTTAGGGTTCCTCATCTTTCTTCCTCAAAGTGGCCTTGCTACCACCTCCCTGGAAAGGGTGTGGGGAGAGAGTGATGTCACATAGAGAGCACGCAGTATGCAGTAGGCACTCAGCAAATGCTTGCAGCTGCCCTCAGCTGGGCATGGTCAGGGACCAAGGGGTGGGGATGGCCATTTCTCCGTTCCCTGTCCTGCTACTGGTAAAATGGGCAAGTTTCATCCTTACTAGTATGGCAGCCAGGCCCTTTCAGAGGCTGTCCCTGCTGATGCCGAACCTGCTGGGGCAGGCGTGATGGTCAGTAAGGTGAAGTGCTCAGGGACCTATGTCCCTGGGCCATCGGAGGCTGAGTAGGACTTGTACGGCCCATGCTCTAAGTGCTGTGTCTGTGGTGAAGCTGCTTCCTCCTGTCCTGCTGTGAGGGGTGAGGTGTTCACTCTGTTACCTACTCTCTTGCTGACCACATCGTTCCGCACAGGATGTGATCCTCACGATGTGCCCTAAGGAAGGTGGAGATTGTTACCCCCGTTTAGCAAATAACGCAACTGAGGTCCAGAAAGCTGCACTATTGGCCCACAGTCCTTCAGTCACTACGTTATGCAGCTGTGACTCAAACCCAAGTTTCTGTCATAGTCCTGCAATAGCAGATCCACGATCACGTGTGGCCGACTGTCATTCAGCCAGGGGCAGGGCCCACACACAAACACAGAGAAACAGACACACACACGCAGCATAGACATACAGTCGCACAAATAGCCGCAACAGACATACTCAAGCCACACCAACAAGGCTATGGGTGTATTCACACACAGCCACAGGCACATCCATGCTGCACATATAACTAACCAAGATGCCTGAAGGCACAGATTGACAGGTGCTCGTGTAAATATGCAAGCACACGTGAGAGGATTCCCATGCACAAACCTGCAGTCCCCAAAACCACCTACACCGCACAGATGTTCCTGTTCAGGTGTGTCCTAACACCCCTTCTCCCATCTAGTCTCTCTGCCTCTCAGAACAGGAGGATGAATGTTCTGTTACTTGGAGCAACTGAAAGAAGACAAGGAGGGCTGGAGGGGGCTCAGAAAGCTGGTCTCTCTTCCTTGTTAGAGTGGTGATGGGCACAGCGTGGGCAGTCTGTCTCTCTCTCTGTGGGCACTGCTCAAGGACAAAGCTGCCTTCCTAAAGGGATGGAATGATGCAGGCGAGAGTTCTTGGGTTTGAAACCTGAGCAGCAGCAGCGATGCTGAAAAGAATGATCACAGAATAATTCATTCCTGCAGGAATATAAGAGCTTACAATTTAACTGCTCTGAACCATGGAGACTGGAACAGCTGCCTCCCAACACTGGGTGAAATACTTTTGTCCTGGAAGGCAGCTGGGAGGCAGGGCTCCCACGATCTTTTTCCTGGACCTCTTGATTGTGTGCGCCATCAAGTCCCCATATTGCCTTCTTGTTTGCTCTGGAGTGAAGGGAGCGTCTGCCTCCGACGGTAATAGGGGCAGTTTCTGGATACTGGGAGAGATGGCAAAGAAGTAATGGGTCTGGGAACCTGAGGAACTTCCTGTAGGTTCTGCCTATGCTTGGCGGTAGCTGGGGGGCTGGTTCCATCAGTATCCGCACCTTCAGCAAAGCAGCTTCTATCTATCTATCTATCTATCTATCTATCTATCTATCTATCTATCTATCATCTATCATGAAATACCCATGTATTTCATGGTAAATACCCATAACAGAGTTTGTCATGGCTATTTACCCTTTGGATTTTGGGAAGTGAAAAGCTCATTGCAGTTTTAGGCTGGCCCTCTGCAGAGTTCTGGGTGTCAGCCTTACTAAGCAGGTCCTTGGGGAGCTGTGGAGCTAGGAAAGACATTGCAGAGAGTGGGGCTGAGCCGAACACTCTCCATACACTTATCATGCCCTGTCCTCGACCAGGTCCCAGTTTCAGCCTTTCACCCTGTATCCAGCTGCTACTCCCCGAGGGGGCTTAGACAGAGCCCCACTAAGCTTCCTTCTTGACCAGCTCAGTTGAGCTGTGGAGTATGGGGCGGGGAAAGGCAGATTAGCAGTAGTGTCCTGGGGTTTTTGTTCTGGCAAAGCCTTTCCTGCCCATCCCCCAAAATGTGGGTTTGTTTTTAGCCATTCCCAGGAGTATAAGAAGGACTGATTTTCGATGAAACTGTAGACTAGGGGCATTTCTACTTAACCCTCCACTCTCGCCGCCTTGCCCTCAGCCGCCAATTTTCCTGAAGCCAGTTTAACAGCTGGAGAGCATGGATGTGGAGTCCGTGGACCTGAGTTCAGGTTTGCCTCTGCTTCTCGAAGGCTGTGTGGCTCTAGGGGAATCACATTAGCTTGCTAAATCTTAGTTCCTTCATCTTTAAAACAGGCATGGAAACATCTGTCCTACTGACCCTCCCCTGATACCCTGTACAGAAGGTTCTTAACAACATCTGCATTGAATGAATGGGTCTGAAGCCCATGTGAGATAATAAATGTCACAATGCTCATGAAAACACAGGGGATAGAGTCACCATCCCTGAGCTAGATTTGCCCACCTGTTGAGGAGCCTTTTTGAACTGAGGTGCTTCTCTGATTTTCTCAGTAACATGCTGCAATTCACCATTGATAAATTTACCTAACCTTGCCGTCTCCCTTCCCCACATCCTCCCTTCGTCCTCCCAGGAGGCAGTTTATTTAGCACCGGGCTCGCAAGCATTGACTTTGGAGCCAGCAGGGTTTGCAATCTCAGTCCTGTGGCCCTGTGCAAGACAGTTAATCTCTGTACCTCGGTTTCCCCATTCTTGTTGTCAAATGAGAATACTTATATCATAGGGCTGTCGGGATAATTAAAGGGGCGAATGTAAAACACAACAGCACCAAACACATAGCGAGCATGATGTAAAAGCTGATTACAGTGTATGTAGGAGCCCAGGCCTGGCTGCCCTAGGGAACAGCTGCCTTGTCTTGGCCAGGCTGTGAGAGCATAACTAGAGCCTTCCTTTGGCACCCCTGTGATTGTCTGAGCTCACAGTGTCCTCGCCTGCCCCCAGGGTGTGCCCTGGTCTGGTTCTCTGCTCAGGTAAAGACATCCTTCTCCCAGACCTTCACACCCATCCATTTCCAAAGGCTGTGGTCTCTGCCTCCATGAGGTCCCATCTCTGCCCCACCTCTCCCCTTTCTCTGTCCCATTGCCAGCTATTGTTCAGGTGTCATCCTTTCCTGGATTGCTGCCAAGGCCTCCTCAGTTCTTTATGCCCTCTCGATGTGGCTGCCAGGGTGCTCCACCAAACAGCCAGGGTGGACCCAGTCACCCCTGCACAAGCCCTCCAGTAAATCCCCTACACCCAGGCTGGTACACATCCTGTGTGTGCCTCTGTCTCCCATGTTGTGGTGGGACCCTGGCCTCAGCTACTCTGTGCAGCCAACTCTAGCGTCTATGGACACATGTAGCATCTACCAGGGAACTGGAGAGGGGAGTGCACTTGGCCCCAGGGGACTGCTCCACCTGGCAGTCACCCACCATACCTTCTTTCTTGCCTTTCTATCCTTGAACAGGCAGCCCAGGGCCAGGCAAGCAAGCCCTCTGGTTAAGTGTTGACATGGAATATCAAAATGCCAGCCTCTCCCTTTTGTGAGCACCCCAATGCTGAGGGTTTTTTTGGGGGTTACCTCTCTTAAGAACTACACTAGAGCTATGTTCCAGGATCAAGTTGTATGACCTTGGGCATGCTACTTAACCTCTTCATGTCTCAATGCCTCATCCATAAAGTGAGGGAAATAATAGTATGTACAGAGAGTTTGGGGGGAGGATTCATATCCTTTATCACTCCAGTGCCTAACATGTTGCCTTGCACATAGAAGAATCTCTGAACATATTTGCTGGCTGATTCATTGATTGGTGCACAAAGGTATGAGCTACAGAGAAAAGCACCCATGGTGGAATTGCAGGCATCTGCCTGTGGTGGGTGGGGTGGGCAGTGAGGCTGCATATGTGCCTGACACAATACCACGGAGGCCATTATCTGTTCTCCTGGCTAAAGTTCTCCCGCTGTGGCTTCTAGGCCTGTTCTTCTATTGGCTTTTATATGGGGCTTTGAGCAGCAGACTGATAGTGGGGCTCTGGGGCCTCCTTAAACCCCAAGAAGACTCCAGCATTTCTGGAGCAGAAATGGGCATGGTGCATGGGGGTGTGGGGGCAGCTCTGCTTTCTTCTTGTGGAAAGACAAGATCCAGACTTGGTGGGGAACTGAAACTGGCATTCTTAGAAGGCTCAGAGCAAAATGAGCTAGGAATGTGGATTGTAAGAATAATGTGTCTCCCTGAGAGCATGCTGGGAGATGGGCCGATCTGGCTAGCTTGTGCTTGTTGCCAAACATGCAATTGAATTCCCCAGACTGATTCAGGAACTCCAGGAGAAAGACATTTTGGAGCCGTTAGATATGGTGGTAAGATCCAGGTGCAGAGACTGAAGTGTAGGGCAAAGAGAAAAAACGTGGCCAAGAACTCACCAGTAGGAGCAATAGAAGAGAAGGTGTGTCTTCTTCGGCCTGCGTGAGGCTTGGGTGCTCTGGCTAGGTCAGCTCTCCATGGGGGATCTGCTGTTGTCGAGGTGAAGAGGAGGATTGGCAAGAAGGAGCCTGCCTAGCCGGTGCCTGGGATTCAGAAATCCTATCCTTCTGTGAAATGGGATCTCCCTGGCTGTCTCTGTCTCTGGAGGAAGCTGGAGAGAGGATCCAGTCAGTGGGCAGGGTGCAGGTGGCAGGGATCCAGGGCCAAACCGGGCAAAGTGAACTCAGGAAAGTACACCCTCCCACGTCAGGGCTTAAGGTGCACAGATTGGATACTGATGCACTGAGAGTTTGAATGAGCTACTGACTCAGGATGTTTCCTAAAGCCAGTGATAACATGCAGGCAACAGAGGGTGGTGGTGGTGGGCTCGTGCCTCCCTCTCATTCCTATCATTACCCCCAGCTCATAGGAAACCTTGCTGTGACTGGCTGATCAAGTCAGGCATTGCTTTCCTGGTCTCCTCAGTGACTGGCCCCTGCCTGGCACTGAAGAGCTCATGATGGGCCTCCGCCCACCTGCTGCCGGAAGGGTCAGGGTAGGGGATAAAAAAGGAGGCTTGGTTCAGTCCCATGGGACCTGAGGGCTGGAACCTTGGCCTGACTGAGATGATATACAGAGCTTTCTCCAACTCTAGCCAGACCCTTCCTGTTCCCTGCGAGGGCTGTAGCCTGAAGGAGAGACAATGCTGGGTAGGGCCCCCTCCTCAGGGAGAGGACCCCTCACCCTGCCTTGCTTCCTTCGTAAATCTGTCTAGTCCTATGTCCCAGGTCCATGGGGGTGGAGAGGAACGGCACTGCCCCGGCTGTCTGACTTTACCATCCTGAGGGGGTATATTTGGGTAATAGTATGAAAGAGAGGCAGAGAGGTGGGATAAGACTGTATGAGAGCTAAAGACCTGGCATTGAGTTTCTAGCATTTAATTGCTGGTGACCTTGAGCACATTCCTTAATCTCTGTGGCGATACAGCACAATGGTTCAGCACACAGGCTCTGGAGGTGATTGTCTGGGTCCAAATCCAGACTCAGCTACTAGCTGTGTGACCTTGGACAAATTACCTCACTTCTCTGAGCCTCCATCTTCTTATCTATAAAATGGGAATGAGAATCACAGTCCACCCCTCACGGTGTTGTTGTGAGGTTTAACTGAATTAATACATACAAAGCACTTAGAACAATGCCTGGCCTGATGATATCACTCGGTAAACATAGCTGTCATACGTTTGAGTCAATGACCTCTATATGTTCTCTGTCTGCTTTCTCAGTCGAGGGACCATTGTTAGATAATGGACCTAAACTACTTTGTAGACTATAAAGTGCTGAAGAAGAGATTTAGGAATACATGTTGCTATTAAAAATAAGCAAAATTGTCTTGGGAGCACAGGCTGCACCTTCAGGGACTCCCCATGTGTCAAGAGCTCCCTGTGCCTCAGTAGGTAGCTCTGGGCTCTTCCTCCAGCACTGCTCAATTACCAGACCCCATCCCTTCCCCTTATTTCCTTTTTTTAATTTTTTTTTTTTGAGACAGAGTCTTGTTCTGTCGCCCAGGCTGGAGTGCAATGGCATGATCTTGGCTCACTGCCACCTCTGCCTCCCGGGTTCAAGAAATCGGTGATTCTTCTGCCTCAGCCTCCTCAATAGCTGGGATTGCAGGTGCATGCCACCACACCTGGCTAATTTTTGTAGTTTTAGTAGAGATGGGGTTTCACCATGTTGGCCAGGCTGGTCTCAATATCCTGACCTCGGGTGATCCATCCGCTAAAATTTTCTAGGATTTTATAAAAGTGGAATCATACAGCATGTATTCTTTTTTTGTCTAGTATCTTTCACTCAGAAGAAATATTTTATGATTCATTAATCTTGACCTCCCAATGTGCTGGGATTACAGGTGTGAGCCACCGCGCCTGGCCCATTATTTCCCCTGTAAAACGATTCAGTCCAGCATCATGGGACCCTGCAGATGATGGGTGACAATCAGCTGATTCCATGGAAATTATGGGTTTGTTCTCAGTAACCTGTAGATGCACAGTGCCTTTGCTGCAGAAGAGGCTCTAATGGCAGGTGTTTTGGGCCACGTTGGGATGAGAAACCTTTTGTTGTTCCTCATGGAGGAAGCTTTTGCTGTTCCCAGCTCATTTTCCTATGTACAGGGCAGCCTGCTGCTTTGTTCCTTTTGCTGTGGGCCTCTGACTTAGGGAAGGAGTGCTACCTCAGAAAGCCTGGTGACCACTCCACCAATTCCTTGTGTTGAGGTCTGAGTTCTGGCTCAGGAAATGTTTGTGGCCCATCATGATTGCTCAGATCCTGTCACAGAGCAGCTCTCCAGCCCAGGCAACAGGGCAGCACAAGGGCCTATCCCATCAATAGCTAATGAGTCCATCAGTAAATGGTGCACTGTCTTACCATGAGCAACGCCCTCCCTGCTCCCTTGGCCTTTCTCTCTCTCTTTCTCTCTTTTTTTTTCCCTGCTGTGACTCCTGTTTGCTGCTCCTTCCCGCTCAGGGTTATCTGGTTGGCCATGTCCTATGAGGGGCGGACAAGAGGGTAGATCCAAGTGGGTAAGGGAGCCAGAACGCCTGGCACACTGCCCGCTGCCCAGAGGTAGGAGGCGGTGCCCAGGGACTGTGCCTATCTTCCCTGCCCCAGGGAGGCCCCTCCCAGCAGGGATGTATATGTGCCAGGAGGGGGAGTTCTGGCACTGCTCTAGGTTACCTCTTCTCTCGGGACCACTATTGGGGTTCTCTGAGGAGTGAGCATCTGAAGGGGCTACCAGCAGGAGAAGGAGGGAGGAAGAGGCAGGGGATCGAGGCGCACTCTGCTCACGGTTCTGCTTAGGTAGTTAACACGGATCTGATTCGTCATCCTAAAGCTGGGGGTGCTCTTCAGACATCTCAGGGGAGGAAAGGATTCTTTTGGGCCAAATGAGTCAAATAGGACAACATCAATTTATTTATTAGGTTCAGCAACATTTGTTGTGCCCCTGTGCACCTGGCACCGTGCTGGGTGCTGGGATACAGTGTGGAACCACTGGCATAACTGAGGCTGTGCCCTGGACCTAACTTTGCAATTGTTACTCCTACCTGATTTAGGAGTAGCTTTACTTAGATATAACTGACATACAATAAACTGTACATATTAAAAGTGTGCAGTTCGATATGTTTTGACATAAGTATATACTCGTGAAGCCATCACAGCCATTAAGACAGCGGACATCCCTGCCACCCTGAAAAGCTTTCTCAAATCCCTTTATAATGCCTGTCTCTTCTCCCTCATTCTAATCCCCGGGTCACTACAGATCTGCTTTCTATAGACTGGCTAAAATTTTCTAGGATTTTATATAAGTGGAATCATACAGCATGCATTCTTTTTTTGTCTAGTATCTTTCACTCAGAAGAAATATTTGATGATTCATTAATGTTGTTGCATGTATCAATAGTTCATTCCTTTTTAGTGTTGTGTAGTATTCCACTGGGTGGGTATAACATAAGTTGTTTATCCTTTCATTTGCTGATGGACGTTTGGGTTGGTTCCAGTTTTTGGCTGTGACAAATAAAGCTGCCCTGAACATTGATGCCTTAGCGGTTGTGCGGGCTTATGCTTTCATTTCCTCTGAGCACATACGTAGGAGTGAAATTACTCCTACCAGTCTGATAAAGTTAAATGTCCAGCATCTGCAAAGAATCTCAGATTGGCCCAGTCTTCCAGAATCTTTCCAGGATGCTCTTGGATTCTTGGGAAGTGTTTTGTTGAGGAGAAAACAGGTGGACATGCTCAGGTACCCTAGAAACAAATTGGTGGGAGTGCTTTGTAAATAACCATGGCTAAACGTTTTTTTTCCTTTGAGCCAGTGGTATATGGTCCTTTACAAGGTAACTATAAGGCTTATCAGCTAGTCATCAGCTTTGGCCTCCAGACTGCCATCCTGGGGCATAGCTGTGGCCAGATAAAAGGCCTTGTCCAGCTTCCTGTAAACTGAGGGGTTGGGCCTGGGAGAGATGTGAACACCTGGCTCACACCTGGCTCCAGATGCCAGGAGAGCTGAGCCACCACTGGTGGGCACTGTGGTGTCAGTTCCAGCTGTGAACAAACAGCAAACGCTCCTCACCACTCTAACCCAGGTTCCTGCCAGACTTTGCACATCATTCCATTTGGTGCCTCGGTACCTTCCCTTCTCCCAGCTCTGAGTCCTGGCACAGGAGTGGCTCACCTGGGGTACTCGGGGGATCTCCTTTTCATCTGGGTAGCTGGGCTCGACCTGGCTGAGGCTCAGCTGCTCTTATCTTGGAGGCTCTGAGAAGTAGCCTCCAGGGACCTGAATCCAAGAGGAATGAGGAATAGGGACCCATGGGTTTCTCAGCACCTCCAGTGACTTATTAATTGGTTAAATTTCCAATTAATCAACAGCCAGTTTTTGGGCAACGAAACTGTGCTAGGTGCTTGGGTTATAGGGGGAACAAATGCAGATGCCTTTGAGGTGCTTGTGGTCCAGAGGGCAGCCCAAGAAAAAGGCAAGGAATGGCACACTCACCGTGAGGAGATGTGTGCTATGACACATGCAGATAAGCTCCTGAGACTGAGGGAAGAGGAAGCTTACCGCATCCTGCTCTGTGCAGGAAGATGGCCAAGGTGGCCTTAGAGAGGTCTGTGCCCCCTGACCAAAGACGGCAGACACTGATGGGATCACAGCTGAATAACACAGTGCCATAAGGCTGGGTGAGAGGAAGGCTTTCTGCGGCTAGAACCCCCCCCCCACTTTTCTTGTTTCTTTCCTCTTCCTGATGTTGCTTCTCTTCTTTTATTCCCACAGGAACATGCCATTCTTCTCAGAAGACTTGACTGAGAAGAAAATGCAAATGTGTTTGAGCTGCATGTGCAAAAGTCATGACAGGGAAAGGGTGCGGGGAACAGAGCCCAAAATGGACTGAATGACAGTATTCATAGCAGCCAATATCTTTGGAGCGTGTAAAATGTGCCAGGTGCAAGGCCTAGTGCTTTGCCTATATGACCTCATTTAATCTCCCCAACAATAGGAGTGGGTATTATGATGATCTCAGTTTTACAGATGGGGAAACTGAGTCACCTGGGAGGTTTGTTTTCTCAGGGTCAGGGAACTCCTGAGATGGCAGTGCCAAAATGTGAATCTAAACTGTGTTGAAGGTGTGTACCATGTGCAGGGCAGCAGTGAGTATAGTGGGTGGGGGCTAACCCTGCCTGAGGGTCAGTGAGAGCTCCCCCAGGATGTGGCATTTGAGCTATAGGAAAAGTATGCCAGGCTAAGAAAATGGGTGCAGGTGATAAAGGGATTCAAGGAGAGGAGGATCTTTTTTTTTTCCCCAAAGTCAAGGTTCCAGGCTTAAAAGAGGAGGATCTTTGAGTGCAATGGCATGAAGGTCAGAGGAGCAATTCTCTAATGACTGGAGTGTGAGGTGCTCAGCAAGAGAGGCCTCTAGGTTAGGTAGCATCTGCACAGGCTACAATAGGCTGAAGACTGACAGGGTGGTCTATTCACTGACTCGGGTGCCTGTTCTGCTAGCTCTCTCACCTGGCTAAGCCTGCGTCTGGGTGACCAGGGAGGAAGAAAGAGCTGAGGTTCAAGATCCAGGGCATTTACGATCCAAGGCAGGGCGAGTTCTCATCATCATCATCATCATCACCATCATCACCATCATCATTATTATTCTTTATTCAAAGGAAATTTTGCTTGAAAGTCTGAAATAAACCCAACAAAAGAGAAGCCGCTCTTCTTGAATCAGGGGTGGGGTGGGGCCCTGAACCCTGCCTGCTAGGCCACTTTATTCCCTCCTTCTTTCATCTCCCCAGCTCCCCAGAACACAGTCTGGTACCCAGCGGTTATCATTGTTACTGTTTCCAATGCTGCCCAGTGGAGGTCCGGTAGCTCTGACCCCACCTGGATATATCCTCTGGCCCTCTTCTCTCCAGCGTGCAGGCCAAGGGATGCAGCCTAATTTGGTCCCTGTCAGAGAAACTGATCTCCTTGCTCTCTACTCTGACCTTTGGGTCTTTTACCAACACCAGCTCTGGAGCAGGGCCAAGGGCCCAGGGCCTCTATCTGACCAATTGGACACTAAGCCATGAAAAACGAACTCCCCTATCAGATCCTGGGGCCTCTCAGGCTTCGGTCTAGGCTTGCCCTTCTGACCCAAGCTCCTGTCCTCCAGTTTCTAGGGCAAAAAGATGAGCAGGGCTGTGTACATCTCAGGGACACTTCAATCACCCCAACAGCATATGCTAGAACTAGACTTGGAAGAGAAAGAGAGAGACACCACTTAAAGGCAGGGGGAGAGTGAGTCAAAGGGCAGGTGAACAAGAAGCTGTTTTCTGCAAGGTCAGGGAACAAACTGCCATCACCCTGAATTCTCAGGGTCACATATTCATTTCCATTGCCCCAGGCCAGTGTGGACCTGCTCCACATTGTCTCCTGGCACCTGAGGACCTTAGTGGTGCAAGTAGTTTCTCTTCATACAAGCACATGATTGCTAAGCACCTAATGTATGCTCCAGCACTGTGCTTGGTGTTGGAAGACAGAGAGGGGAACCAAAAGCAAAAAGACACGTAGACCCAGGACTGTAAGATGGAAATATCAAGTGCCACCTCACAGAACGCGGAGAGGACTGGATAAATATTACATGTATATTCACCTAGCTCTAAACCCACTGCCTGGCAGGCTTTCAATAAACAGAGCTGTGAAATAAACAGGAAACTAATAGAAGTACTTGCTATGGGATCACAGAGGAGGGGGGAGCACTTCAATTAGGGTGGAGGATGGAGCTAAGCAAAGGGAAGAGGGGAAGATCTTATCTCTCGGGAGCAGCTGGAGCTGAGTCATACAGAATAAATAGGATCTCCCAAAGCAGAGAAGAGATTTGTTTGTAGAGTGGAAGAAGGATATGGAGAAGAGCCTTTCAGGCACGTGCAAAAGAAGGCAGGGATGTGAATGTCAGCCAGATTTCTCTGGTAAACTCCAAGCTCGAAGGCTCTGGCCTACATGGTATCAGGATCCCTTCGACAAAGCAGTGTGTAATGAAGAGTTGCTTTAGACTCAGACAGACCAAGCTTCAAATTCTAGTGGTGTGGCCCTGGTGCATTTCTTAACCTTTCTGAATCTCAATTCCTCAACTTGAAAGGGGAGTTTGCTGTCTACTTTGCTAGACTCTTGTGATACAAGAGTGAAATGAATCCATGCAGTCACAGGATATGGCCCAGGGCATTTTGCTCCTGTCTCCTCTGTGAGGAACAGAACCTGAGACGTGGACTTCGGGAAAATGGGGCATCAGAAGTAGTCGGTTCCAGTCCCCTCTCAGCGCGGAAGTCCCTCGGCAGCAGTGCCTCCCGGTGATTGGCCAGCCTCTGTGCACCACTTCAGCCTTGGGCAAAGGCTACTGGACCATTACAACCTTGACTTCAGTCATTTATGGCATCCCACTCTCACTATGCCCTAGGGGAGAGGTAAAAAGGAGAAGAGAGCAATTAGGAATAGTGACCACTGGCCCATGGATGCGGCATCTTAGGAGGGCCTCAGAAGCTGCTGATCCTACTCCTCACTTGTACAGGTGCAGAGGACTGTGACTTGCCCAAGGTCACCTGAGTGAGTTACTGGCAGATCCTTCGATTTCCCTTGACAGGGCTGTTCTACAGCAGCCTTTGGCTTAGCTGGCTCCAGCCTAGTGACATCACAGGGGAATTGGCCGATCCCTGCAGGCTCTACCCCTGGGATGTAGGGCATTGTCCTTGGAGAGTCCTCCACTTTGTGTCACTTCCATCATCATTACTGACCTGGAATTCTGGAGGTGTGAGATGCACCAGCCTGAACTGAGTGCTGTGACTAAGGTCTTGTCCCTGTTTGGTCAGGGAGGCTGGGGCAGAAGGGGTAGACTGGAGCAGGCTGGTGGGACTAAACCCACTGATGGGGTTGAGATAGGCTGGCAGGAGCTGTAGGAAGGATATCGCACTGAGGAACCTGAAAGGTGTGCAGCTTCAGCTAAGAAGGCAATGCTGGAGGCTGGGCATAGGTAGCAAGGTATTCCCACAGGGTGGAGCCCAGAGACCCCTTGGAGTCCTGGCATAACGGAACCACCAGGCATCAACACTGGGGTATCTCTCATACTAGATCCTGAGGGGCAATCACTGGCAAGAGCAAAGCAGAACCTTAAGCCTCCTGCAGGAGGAACCAGCCTTTGGCTGGGTTCCCAGGTGGGCATTGGGCCCTAGGAACCAGGGAATGGTTAGTTGTGGCCCGGCTGAGGTGTTGCAAGGGCCAGGAAGTCCAGCTGTGGGGAGAGGGAGCTACAGATCCTGGGAACCATGCAGACCACAGGCAGGCTGAGACGGAAGTGGGAGGGCCTCCTGGACTCAGCCCCTGTCTCAGATTGACTCATTCAGTCCAACAGGGCCCTATTGGGCAGAGATCATGGTTCACAGCAGAATCAGGTGAGAGGTGAGATCCTGGAGTACTGGAGGGCATCCCGGACCAGCTATACTACTTAACTTGCTAGGCAAGCTTGGGTAATTATTTTAGCCTCTCTGAGCCTTGATCTTCCATCTGTAAATGGGATCATACCTGCTATGTCCTCCACACAGGTGCTTTGTGGGTTAAAATAAAAGGTATGCAGCTTCACACTGAAGTGACAAGCTGCCTCCTATCTCATTATGAGCCGTCCATCTGTGAGTCCCCTGGAGCAAGGACCTGGCCTCTGGCTTCCCCTGTGTCTCCCACAGTGTTCAGGACGGGGCTGTGTCCGGCTGTGCAGACCGACTGAGAGGACGGGCCACAGCTGAGGCCAGCCTGCAGGGCCCTGGCAGCCGGCGAGGTTGCTGACGAGGGAACAGCCTGGTGATGGATGACACTGCCAGCCTTTGCCCATCTGGCAGCCCGAGCAATTTGCATAAAAACAAAGACAGCTCCAGCGGCATGAAATATTGATGCCCTGAGACTTTCCAGAGTGGCGTCTCGGTCTCAATCAGCAGGGGCCCGGCTCCTGGCCCCGTGGTAATGGCGCCTCCTGCCTGTTGAGTTTGGTTCCAGAGGGCTGCAGGGAGGAATAGTTGTCCTGGCCGAGAGGGCCACCTGGGAGTCGTTGTCGACATACATTAGTCTTGGGTTTCAGGTAATACTAACTTTAATCAAACTGGGTTGGAAAAAAACACGTTGGATCAGGTTCTGAACGGCTCAGTTTCTAGTCTGATGAAGGCAGATGGGAGCTCAGTTCTCTCAGCAGGCCCAGACCTCCCTCTCTGACCCTCACAAAGAAACCCACTGACCACATAGCAACCTGTCAAGAGTGACAATATGGGGAGGGGGAGACCCATCCCTGAGGAAGCTGTAAGATAGGGAAGGGTGTGATTATGGGAGTGCCTTCTCATCAGCATCCTGAAGGGGCCCACTAATGGAAAATGCCCACACAGTCCAGCAGTCTTGCAGGGCAAACTCTTGCCCCCAACATTTGCAGATCCCTCTTCTTACAACGGAACAGTGAGCAAGGCTGGAGGTGGCCCCCTTCCTCCCTCCCTTTCTCCCTTCTTTTCTCCCTCCCTCCCTCCCCTGAGTCCTAGAGTGGAAAGGGGAGGGTGCTTTAGGTACAGGCACATTTTGGGTTTCTGTCCTCAGGGCAGGGCAGGACTCTCTTTCTGTAGCTTGGCTTTTCCCAGGAGGTGGGGATGGTCACATAAAATCTGAGCTCCCTTCTCAGCTCTGTCGCTGCAGGCATTCCCTTCTGGCCCACACCCCTCCATCTCCATCTGCCAAAAGAGTGTGAACATTCAGCTCCAGCCAGATTCCTACTGCCAGAGCAGGCCAGTCCTAATAGGTCTCTCCGTGTGCGCTCCTCCAGGCTGCTGGCCAAGGCTTAGTCATCTTTGTATCCTCAGCTCCTGGTGCACGGGAGCCACCTGAACAATGTTGGATGAAATTAACAGAATTTTGGAGTGCGGGGTGGGTCAGGAACCCAGGCTGACCAATAGGAGAAAGCAATAGGAGAAAGGAAATATCCACAGGCCAATGGCAAAGACTGTCAGCTCTTGTTGGAGAGGTTTAGTAGGGGCAGCGGGCCTTCTCCTCTAAATCTGAAAATTCCCTGCGGTGGTTGGTTGATGAGGTTTAGTAATCTTCCTCTCTGGCCAGGGGTCCACCTTTCCATCAGAGCTGCATTAGGCCAGCATTTTGGGTCTTTTGTTTTTTATTTTCCTCCTGTCTAAACAGAAATACATAGTCACAATAGAAAAATTATAAAAAAATAGAAGAGTATTAAAAAAACAACCAGAGTGTTCTCAACAAGTTGAGTCATTTCTTAACATTTAAAAAATAATCTGTATATTTTATTGCACTTTAGATTCTGGGGTACATGTGCAAAACATGCGGGATTATTGCATAGGTACATACATGGAAATGTAGTTTGCTGCCTCCATACCCCCCATCACCTATATATGGCATTTCTCCCCCTGTTATCCCTCCCCAACCGCCCTACCCTATTCCCCCCCAACAGACCTCAGTGTTTGATGCTCCCCTCCCTGTGTCCATGTGTTCTCATTGTTCAGCACCCACTTATGAGTGAGAACATGTGGTGTTTGTTTTTCTGTTCTTGTGTCAGTTTGCTGAGAATGATGGTTTCCAGATTCATCCATGTCCCTACAAAGGACACGAACTCATCCTTTTTTATGGCTGCATAGTATTCCATGGTGTATATGTGCCACATTTTCCTTGTCCAGTCTATCATCGATGGGCATTTGGGTTGGTTCTAGGTCTTTGCTATTGTAAACAGTGCCGCAATGAACAAATACGTGCATGTGTCTTTATAATAGAACGATTTATAATCCTTTGGATATATACCCAGTAATTGGATTGCTGGGTCAAATGGAATTTCTAGGTCCTTGAGGAATTGCCACACTGTCTTCTACAGTGGTTGAACTAATTTACACTCCCAGCATCAGTGTAAAAGTGTTCCTACTTCTCCACATCCTCTCCAGCATCTGTTGTCTCCAGATTTTTTAATGATCGCCATTCCAACTGGCGTGAGATGGTATCTCAATGTAGTTTTGATTTGCATTTCTCTAATGACCAGTGATGATGAGCATTTTTTCATATGTTTGTTGGCCTCATAAATGTCTTCTTTTGAAAAGTGTCTGTTCATGTCCTTCACCCACTTTTGAATGGGTTTGTTTGTTTTTCTCTTGTAAATATGTTTTAGTTCTTTATAAATTCTGGATATAAGCCCTTTGTCAGATGGGTAAATTGCAACAATTTTTTTCCCATTCTGTTGGTTGCCAGTTCACTCTAATGATTGTTTCTTTTGCTGTACAGAAGCTCTGGAGTTTGATTAGATCCCATTTGTCTATTTTGGCTTTTGTTGCCAATGTTTTTTGGGTTTTAGTCAAGAAGTCCTTGCCTATGCCTATGTCCTGAATGGTTTTGCCTAGGTTTTCTTCTAGGGGTTTTATGGTGTTAGGCCTTATTTTTAAGTCTTTATCCATCTGGATTTAATTTTAGTGTAAGGTGTCAGGAAGGGGTCCAGTTTCTGCTTTCTGCACATGGCTAGCCAGTTTTCCCAACACCATTTATTAAACATAGAGTCCTTTACCCATTGTTTGTTTTTGTCAGGTTTGTCAAAGATCAGATGGTTATAGATGTATGGCGTTGCCTCCAAGGCCTCTGTTCTGTTCCATTGGTCTGTATCTCTGTTTTGGTACCAGTACCATGCTGTTTTGATTACTGTAGGCTTGTAGTATAGTTTGAAGTCAGGTAGCGTGATGCCTCCAGCTTTGTTCTTTTTGCTTCAAATTGTCTTGGCTATGCGGGCTCTCTTTTGGTTCCACATGAAGTTTAAGGTGGTTTTTCCCAGTTCTGTGAAGAGGGTCATAGGTAGCTTGATGGGGATAGCATTGAATCTATAAATTACTTTGGGCAGTATGGCCATTTTCACAATATTGGTTCTTCCTAATCATGAGCATGGAATGTTTTTCCATCTGTTTGTGTCCTCTCTTATTTCCTTGAGCAGTGGATTGTAGTTCTCCTTGAAGAAGTCCTTTACATCCTTTGTTAGTTGTATTGCTAGGTATTTTATTCTCTTCGTAGCAATTGTGAATGGCAGTTAGTTCTTGATTTGGTTCTCTTTAAGTCTCTTATTGGTGTATAGGAATGCTTGTGATTTCTGCACATTGATTTTGTATCCTGAGACTTTGCTGAAGTTGCTTAACAGCTTCAGGAGATTTTGGACTGAAATGATGGGGTCTTCTAAGTATACAATCATGTCATCTTCAAATAGAGACAGTTTGACTTCTTCTTTTCCTAACTGAATGCCCTTTCTTTCGTTTTCTTGCCTGACTGCTCTGGCTAGAATATACTATATTGAATAGAAGTGGCGAGAGAGGGCATCCTTGTCTAGTGCCAGATTTCAAAGTGAATGCTTCCAGTTTCTGCCCATTCAGTATGATATTGGCTGTGAGTTTGTCATAAATAGCTTTTATTATTTTGAGGTATGTTCTGTCGATACCTAGTTTATGGAGAGTTTTTAGCATAAAGGCTGTGGAATTGTGTCGAAGGCTTTCTCTGCATCTATTGAGATAATCATGTGGTTTTTGTCTTTGGTTCTGTTTATGTGGTGGATTATGTTTATAGACTTGCTTATATTGAACCAGCCTTGCATCCCCAGGATGAAGCCTACTTGATCATGATGGATAAGTTTTTTGATGTGCTGTTGCAACAGTATTTTATTGAAGATTTTTGCATCTATGCTCATCATGGGTATTGACCTGAAGTTTTCTTTTCTTGTTGAGTCTCTGCCGGGTTTTGGTATCAGGATGATGTTGGTCTCATAAAATGATTTGGGAAGGATTCCCTCTTTTTGGATTGTTTGGAATAGTTTCAGGAGTGGTACCAGCTCCTCTTTGTATACCTGGTAGAATTAGGCTGTGAACCCATCTGGACCTGTGCTTTTTTTGGTTGGGATGCTATTAATTGCTGACTCAACTTCAGTCCTTCTTATTGGTCTATTCAGGGCTTCGGCTTCTTCCTGGTTTAGGCTTGGGAGGGTGCAAGTGTCCAGGAATTTATCCATTTCTTCCAGGTTTACTGATTTGTGTGCATAGAGTTGTTTGTAGTAATTTCTGATGGTAGTTTGTATTTCTGTGGAATCGGGGGTGATATCCCCTTTATTGTTTTTTATTGCATCTATTTGATTCTTCTCTCTTTTCTTTTTTATTATTTTGGCTAGTGGTCTGTATATTTTGCTGATCTTTTCAAAAAACCAGCTCCTGGGTTTATTGATTTTTTGAAGGGTTTTTTGTGTGTGTTTCTATCTCCTTCAGTTCTGCTCTGATCTTAGTTATTTCTTGTCTTCTGCTAGCTTTTGAGGTCTTTTGATCTTCCTCCTGTAGCTCTTTCAATTTTGATGATAGGGTGTCAATTTTAGATCTTTCCTTGCTTTTCAGGTGGCCATTTATTGCTATAAATTTTCCTCTAGACACTGCTTTAAATGTGTCCCAGAGATTCTGGTACATTGTGTCTTTGTTCTTGTTGGTTTCAAAGAACATCTTTATTTCTGCCTTCATTTCATTGTTTATCCAGTTAACATTTAAGAGCCGGTTGTTCAGTTTCCATGAAGTTGTTCGGTTCTGTGTTAATTTCTTAATCTTGAATTCTAATTTGATTGCACTATGGTCTGAGAGACTGTTTGTTATGATTTCCATTCTTTTGCATTTGCTGAGGAGTGATTTACTTCCAATTATGTGGTTAGTTTTAGAGTAGGTGTGATGTTGTGCTGAGAAGAATGTATATTCTGTGGATTTGGGGTGGAGAGTTCTGTATATGTCTATTAGGTTTGCTTGGTCCAGATCTGAGTTCAAGTCCTGGATATCCTTGTTAATTTTCTGTCTTGTTGATCTGTCTAATATTGACAGTGGAGTGTTAAAGTCTCCCACTATTATTGTGTGGAAGTCTAAGTCTCTTTGTAGGTCATTAAGAACTTGCTTTATATATCTGGGTGCTCCTGTATTGGGTGTGTTTATATTTAGGATAGTTAGCTGTTCTTGTTGCATTGATCCTTTTACCATTATGTAATGCCCTTCTTTGTCTATTTTGATCTTTGTTGGTTTAAAGTCTATTTTATCAGAGACTAGGAGTGCAACTCCTGCTTTTTTTTGCTCTCCATTTGTTTGGTAAATCTTCCTCCAACCCCTTATTTTGAGCCTATGTGTGTCCTTGCATGTGAGATAGGTTTCCTGGATACAGCACACCAATGGTTCTTGACTTTTTATCCAATTTACCAGTCTGTGTCTTTTGACAGGGGCATTTAGCCCATTTACATTTAAGGTTAATGTTCTTATGTGTTAATTTGATCCACCATTTTGATGCTAGCTGGTTGTTTTGCCCATCAGTTGACACAGTTTCTTCATCATGTTGATGCTCTTTACCATTTGGTATGTTTTTGGAGTGGCTGATACTGGTTGTTCCTTTCTATGTTTAGTGCTTCTTTCAGGAGCTCTTGTAAAGCAGGCCTGGTGGTGACAAAATCTCTCAGCAATTGCTTGTTTGTAAAGGATTTTATTTCTCCTTTGCTTATGAAGCTTAGTTTGGCTGGATATGAAATTCTAGGTTGAAAGTTTTTTTCTTTAAGGATGTTGAATATTGGCCCCCACTCTGTTCTGGCTTGTAGATTTTCTGCGGACAGATCCACTGTGAGTCTGATGGGCTTCCCTTTGTGGGTAACCTGACCTTTCTCTCTGGCTGCCCTTAGCATTTTTCCCTTCATTTCAACCCTGGTGAATCTGATGATTATGTGCCTTGGGGTTGCTCTTCTTGAGGAATATCTTTGTGGTTCTCTGTATTTCCTGGACTTGAATATTGGCCTGCCTTGTGATGTTGGGGAAGTTCTCCTGGATAATATCCTGAAGAGTGTTTTCCAGCTTGGATTCATTCTCTCTGTCACATTCAGATATACCTATCAAATGTAGATTAGGTCTTTTCACATAATCCCATATTTCTTGGAGACTTTGTTCATTTCTTTTCACTCTTTTCTCTCTAATCTTGTCTTCTCATTTTATTTCATTGAGTTAATCTTCAATCTCTGATATCCTTTCTTCTGCTTGGTCGATTCTGCTATTGAAACTTGTGTATGATTTGCGAAGTTCTCATGTTGTGTTTTTCAGGTCCATTAAGTCATTTATATTCTTCTCTAAGCTGTTTATTCTCGTTAATATTTTGTTAAACCTTTTTCCGACGTTCTTAGTTTCTTTGCATTGGGTTAGAACATGTTCTTTTAGCTTAGAGAAGTTTATTACCCACCTTCTGAAGCCTGTTTCTGTCAATTCATCAGACCCATTCTCCATCCAGCTTTGTTCCTTTGCTGGTGATGAGTTGTGATCCCTTGGAGAAGGAGAGGCATTCTGGTTTTGGGTGTTTTCACCCTTTTTGTGCTGGTTTCTTCCCATCTTTGTGGATTTACCTACCTGTGGTCTTTGTAGTTGGTGACTTTTGGATAGGGTCTCTGAGTGGACGTCCTTTTTGTTGATGATGAAGTTATTTCTTTCTGTTTTTTAGTTTTCCTTCTAACAGTCTGGCCCCTCTGCTGTCGGACTGCTGGAGGTCCACTCCAGACCCTGCTTGCCTGGGAATCCCCTGTGGCAGCTGCAGAACAGTAAGGGTTGCTGCCAGTTTCTTCCTCTGTTATCTTCGTCCCAGAAGGATACCTGCCAGATGTCAGCCTGAGCTCTCCTTTATGATGTGACTCTTTGGATATGCGGGAGTCAGGGAGCTCCTTGAGGAGACAGTCTGTCCCTTATAGGAGCTCAAGTGCTGAGCTGTGAGCTCTGTTGTTCTGTTTAGAGCTTCTGGGCAGGTACATTTAAGTCTGCTGCAGTGGAACTCATAACTGCCTTTTTTCCCAGGTGCTCTGTCCTGGGAAGGTGGGGCTTTATTTATAAGTTCTTGACGTGTTGCTGTCTTTTTTCAGAGCTGCCCTGCCCAGCAAGGAGGTAGCCTAGTCACAGTCTGCTAGCAGAGGCATTGCTGAGCTGCCATGGGCTCTGTCCAGCTGCTGTGTGAAGTTCCTTGTGGTTTTGTTTATAGAGGTATAGTTATAACTGCCTCGGTAATGGCGGACTGCCTCTGTAATGGCACACTGCCTCAGTAATGGCGGACTCCCTCGGTAATGGCGGACTGCCTTGGTAGTGGCGGACTGCCTCGGTAATGGCGGACTGCCTAGGTAATGGTGGACTTCCTCAGTATTGGTGGACTGTCTCGATAATGGCAGACTGCCTCGGTAATGGCGGACTGCCTCAGTATTGGTGGATTGTCTCGATAATGGCAGACTGCCTCGGTAATGGCGGACTGCCTCGGTAATGGCGGACTGCCTCGGTAGTGGCGGACTGCCTCGGTATTGGTGGACTGTCTCGATAATGGTGGACTGCCTCGGTAATGGCGACTGCCTCAGTAATGGCGGACTGCCTCGGTGATGGCGGACTGCCTCGGTGATGGCAGAGTGCCTCGGTAATGGCAGACTGCCTCAGTAATGGCGGACTGCCTAGGTAATGGCGGACTGCCTAGGTAATGGCAGACTGCCTCAGTAATGGCGGACTGCCTAGGTAATGGTGGACTGCCTCGGTAATGGTGGACTGCCTCAGTATTGGTGGACTGTCTCGATAATGGCAGACTGCCTCGGTAATGGTGGACGCCCTTCCCCCAACAGAGCTTGACCATCCCAGGTCCAGCCGCGCTTGCTGCAAAACTCTCAATCCAGAGCATTTCAGATTACTGGTCTTTGTGGGGGTGGGAGCTGCCGAGCCAGATCACCTGGCTGTCTGTTTCAGCCCCCTTTTTTTCAGTTGAATGGGTAGCTCTGCATCCCAGGCATTCCAGGCGCCAGTTGAAACGGCCGCCCAGAGTTGTATGAGTTTTGTACAGAGACCCGCTGCATCGGCTGAAACAGCCATGCTGGAAACTCATGGCACTTTTCAGCCTGGGAATCTCCTGGTCTGTGGGAAGTAATAACTCATTTGGAAATGCAACGTTCACTCACCCTCTGCATTGTTCTCACTGGGAACTGCGCTCCAGAGCTGTTCCTATTCTGCCATCTTGGATCCCTAAGCATTTCTTAACATTTATTCTAAATATGGCTGACTTGCCTGGGTTAGGGGTTGGACAAGTTCCCACTCCCCATTCTGTGAGCAAGTGATGCCAAACCCACACCTACCTGCCTACCCCACACCCACAAAGCAAACCCCTTGATCTGGTATTTTCTGTGCCAAAGGTGGTCCTTGGAAGACACTGGTTCAAAATGAGAACTGCTTGCCTGTTCTGGGTGGGCCCTGCAAGGTCTTTCTGAATGGGAGGAAGAACCCAGATCCATTTGGGGCAGTCTCTTTATTTGTTAGGTGACCTGGCACTGGCAGTGCCCCACCTGAGCAGGGCCAGGACACTGATTCCTTACTCAAACTGGAGTCTGGGGGAGGGGAGAGGGGAGAAGAATGATGGCTGCATAGAAGGTCATCCTGCCCTGTAGGAAAGACTGTTAATTTAGGGTCTTCTCTGAGACCAGATATTTAGTAATCAATTTCAATCTTTTCTCCACACAGCAGCCTACAGGGTTATTTCGGTATGCAAATCAGATCTGTTACTGCCCTTCTCAAAATTCTTCAGTGACTCGCCATCTGCTTGCTATAGGGCAAAACTGAAATTCCCTTCACGGTATATGTGACTTGTTGTCCTTGAGTAATGGTTCTCCTTTTTTGTTATTAACATAATTTTGGGGCCTGTAAGCCCAGCACTTTGGGAGGCTGAGGCAAGAGGATTGCTTGAAGCCAGGAGTTTTAGACCAGCCTGGCAACAAAGTGAGATTTCTT
Organism: Callithrix jacchus; assembly: GCF_049354715.1. Taxonomy (NCBI): domain Eukaryota; kingdom Metazoa; phylum Chordata; class Mammalia; order Primates; family Cebidae; genus Callithrix; species Callithrix jacchus. The sequence continues at coordinate 148,404,443 of NC_133508.1, forward strand.
CTCTACAAAAATCCAAAAGAAGTTATGTGGGCAAAATAGTGTGTGCCTGTAGTTCCAGCTACCCAGGAGGCTTGAACCCAGGAGTTTGAGGCTGCAGTGAGCTACAACTGAGCTGCTACACTCCAACCTTGGTGACAGCAATGCCCTGTCTCTGAGAAAAAAAATCTAACAAGACAAAACAATGCAAAAACCACCATAACTTTTGGTTAGGCATAAAGTTGCAAGAAGAAAGACCATATTTCTCAACCTCCCTTGTAGCATGGGTCAGCTGACTCCCAGCACACCCTCAGATATAGAAGCAAAGCTGGCCAACATCAGCTGACCTACAGATGCATGAAAAATAAATGATCGTGGTTTTAACCACTGAGTTTAGGGGTGGTCTGTAATGTTACAATATATCTAACTGATATAATATCCATCCTCTAATTCCCAAACTTGGCAAGAAGGTAATAGTCAAGCTACACGATCAATATATGATGGATCAGAGCAGAGACACAAACGTTAAAAGGAAGAGAATGTGAACAAGACCAAAAACACTCAATGGTAAATGAATGGAGGGTTTACAGATACACAAAGCTTTAGCAATCTTCTTCTCTCTTTAGTAATCTTTCTTCTGACTGTATCAGTCAGAAGAGAAATTAGTTGGAAACTGAAGCGGAAGAAAGTCAGGTAAAATCAGCTGAGCGTATCTCACTTCTGTCTAGGTGGAGCTCACCTGGCAAATGTTAGGAGGAGCCAGTCTGCTGATGGGTAAACCCTAATATGCATGTGGCAGGCTAGAAAATCCCAATATCATTAGGCAATCAAATACTTTAATTAACTCATCTTGGTCAATTCTTCAATGTTTCTATAATGTGGCTCCCACTGAGAAATTGTGATCATCTCAAGTAAGTTTCCAATCCATTTGACAGTGATATTTCCTTTTGTGATTTAATTGACGTTCTGGTCTTATTTATTGGTCTTCATGGCAACTTTGTTAGTGTCCATCAGTATTCCTAAATCTGATCAAATTTGATTCAGGATCCTGATAGAGTTTGAGTTTATTAGTCTGCAAAAATGAGAGCTGAAACCTTGTTGGCAACGAGCTCATCAGAATAAAAGCTGCTTTCTGATGTCCAGCCAGCTGGCCTCATGTAGCCTCTGAATTAACGTCCATTTTTCTTTGCATTTCTGTGGTTAATGTTGTTATCCAGGCCTATGTACGTCTTGGGTGAGTTCAGGAGAGTGACTGCTCCTGGTTAGTGGAAAAAAATTGGAGGAGGGAGGCATTAAGCTTTACCCACAGAGTCAAAGACAGCGCTATCTGATGATACCTTTCCAGTCCTCTCTATCTCACTTAGAAAGACAATCCTAGGATGCTGTTTCACAAAGCGTCTTTCAAGACTATCTACTCCAACTTTCTCACCTTATAGCCGTGGGCACTCAGGTTACAGAGTTTATGTAAGTTGTCTAAACTTATGCAGCCCCTGAATCCTCCTTATCGGAGAGCTACAGATTCATTCTCACTGTGGAATAGCCAATGGCCTGAGTACATCCTCAGGGCAGGTGCCATGCCTGTGCTTAGTTAGCATCAAGAGCCTGGTGCCATGTACGCCCACTGGGGTCTCAGCATATGCTGCTGACTAGCTGAGATTTGGGGTTGGGGAATGGTCTTTAAACCCCGTTCCTCAATCCTGGGTTTGGCTGGTTGGGGCTTGCCTTCTGCCATCCATTCTCTCAAGCTGTGATCTTGGCAGGAGAAATCCACTTATTTGTGCTTCATTACCTGTACTCTCTTTCCAACTGGTCACACTCCCAGAATGTAATAAGAAAAGCTTTCCTGATTGGGGAGCCATGGAGATTTTTTTCCTTTGTATTTTCTGCCTCTCTCCCACCTCCAAAATATGTTCACTCGCGGCACTAACGTTGACTGAGTCCTGACAGTTCTGGGAAGCTTTATGTAGAGGCACAGGGGAATGATCTCAATGGAATTCCAGGTCTTAATATGGTACAGAGAAAGAGTGCAGGGCTGGGTGCTAGAGGGCCTGGGTTCTAGTTTCCTGGCTCTGGGATGTTAAGTTGGCCATTTGATTTCTTTGGGACACAGATTCTTTATCTGTAAAATGAAAATGTTGCTCCCAGCACTCATATTCTGTAGTTTCATTTTGAACTTACAAAAATTTCTTGATGGCTGGGCGTGATGACTCATGCCTGTAATCCTGACATTTTGAGAGGCCGAGGAGGGTGGATAAACTGAGGTCAGGAGTTCAAGACCAGCCTGGCCAACATGGCAAAACCCTGTCTCTACTAAACATAAAAAAAAACAGCTGGGTATGGTGGTGGGCACCTGTAATCCCAGCTACTTGGGAGGCTGAGGCAAGAGAACCCTGGGGGCGGAGGTTGCAGTGAACTGAGGTTGCACCACTGCACTCCTGCCTGGGCAACAGAGCGAGACTCCATCTCAAAACATAACAAAACAACAAAAATAAAAACAAAACAAAAATTTCTTGACTGCAGAGTTGAGAAACCACATCACTTCCTGATTAACTGATCTCTGTCCTTGATGCTGAGATCTTGGGCGTTGCCTCATTGTCCACTGGTTAGCTTCAAGAAAGAAGAATCTGCGTCACAGAATGGGAGGCCATTGAATTTTTGGACAACCTGAAGGACTTAGGTCCAAAAATACTGCCCCAATAAGTAGACTTGGGGTTGAAAATTTTTTCATAACCCTATTATTACAAATTTTGAGCTGTAACTCCAGGCCTGCCAGAAGATTGGGCAAAATGCCTTTCATGAATAGTCTGTGTTTTGATGGCATGACCGTATATATGCTGGATTTTTGGGTACTGTTCCAATTTCAAGTATACTCTCACATGTTTCCACAAATCACCGTAGTATCCATGAAATTCTAGTATTGTGTCATCCATATCACATCCCCGGGATGTGTCTTAATTTTAAAAGTAGTTTAAAAATCTTTTGTCCAATCATGTGTCTAGGTTTTTGGCTGTGAAAATATGGCTTTTGTATAGGTGTAGTCTGTTTGATATGCCTTGTGCTGAGATTATAAAGCCTCTGGATGAAGTTTTACAATTTTCCAGGATTCTTCCTTTTTCATTAAAAAAAACCTTTCATGACTAGAGGGCATGCCTAGGTTATGATATGAGCTCCCAGTCTTTAGGACAATAAAGCAAGGAAGTATATTTCTGCATGGGTCATGTCTACTCAACATCACAGAAGAGTTAAAAGGGGTAAAACATAAGACACATGAGAGTTGGTTGTCTCCACGGCACTGAAGACCAGGATGATCATCCTCCCAACCCCAACACACTTATCTGGCCTTTTGCTTTGATGCTGTGTTGCCACAATACTGGTGACAGATAGGGGTTGTCACACAGTTAACGAATCAGTCTTCGGATGCTGGTAGGAGGCCAGTGATAGTCTAAGAGCAACCTGGTCTATTTCAGTGTTCCTTAGAGCCATGTGGGAAAGGGTCCCACGTCAGCATTCCTCTGTGCTCATCAGTGGCTTTGGTTCAACCTCATGGGATTGAGCTTCCTCACCTCCGTGTTGGAGAATCCAATTCAAGTGGATCCCAGATATTTAGTTTAGGAAGTGTTTATTGAGCATCTATTATATGCCTATCATTGTGCCTTGACCAGGAGGTATGTAGGAGCTGAGGGCTTACTGGCAGTGAAGGCTTCAGTGGGCAGGAGTGGCCACAAAGAAGGTGGCGGAGCATGGCTGGGAGAGAACAGGAGGTTGATTGCCTGGAAACCCCAAGAAGGGAGGCAGTTGTAAGGATTATGAGTGTGTACTCTAAGCCAACCTGCCCCAGGTTGAAAGCCCAGCTTAGCTGCTTAATAGCTAGGTGATCTCGGCATGTCAGTTGACTCCTCCTAAACCAAAATACACTCCCAAGGCTGTTGTTGGAACACTCCTGTTAAGTTGGAACTATCTTTGTAAGAGAGTTTATGCAGAGTTTAGTTCAGTGGCCGTGAAAGCTCAGTAAAAAGTGGCTTGCTTTAGTATACACATGCGATACAACACGTGACTTGCCCAAGAACAAGAATCAAGTAATTTAAGATCCATGCTATCCGTCATCTCCCTCCTGCCTTCTTGGACCAGGAGGTTGTTGAATGTTGTTTTGCAGTTTCTCTTCCCCTCCGGGATGTGTTAGTGATCTTGTCACATCTTGTCATCTTCCAGGTGGTTGCACATGAATTTTTGGGACATTTGATCTATATCTTGCCTGGTGCAGACAGATTCGTTGGTTTTGTACCTGGAGGGTTACCTTAGCATAGGGTTGTTTCAACATTTACCCTTGTCACAATTCTCAGGGATGTCTTCCATCCTCTGCAATTCTAAATACAATCCCTAAGGCCTTTGGCAAACATTCGCAATTTCCTATGTGCCTTCAGGGGCAAGTCAAAGGGGCCAGCTAGTTATGAAACACAGCTCCTAAAAGGCCTCTTTAATTATTTCTTGCTCTAATCAAATATGACTTTTCATTCTTCCATCACACAAGGCACCCTAATTATATGATTATAGCTAATCTTTTAAAGTGAAGACAGCAGTTTGAAAAATGCTTGTCTTCTCATTGTCTCCTGTTATTCTGTCATTTAGCTGGATGGAAGGGGGCGGTTTCAGGGGGTGGAAGTGGTGTGACTTTCCCCCTTCTTCCTCTCTTCTCTTTTATACATGGGGAATATGTCTTCCTGTTTCTGTTTTTCCCTGGAAAGATTCTGCCTGTTTCTTGCACCAGCTTTTATCGCTACATAACTGAGTTAGTATTTCTTTGGTTCTGATCTGCTCTAAAGACACAATTTGGGACAATTTCTGATGTTCAGATCCTTTGGCCATCCTGTTTCAGCTTTGGGCAGCATCCCTCTGACCCGAGGACAGGTGCTGCACTGAAGCAGCCAGTGACAACAGCAACAACACCGAGAACAGAAAATAACAGTCACAGACACCGAGATCATGCCGACCGTGCTGGCTACTCCTTCTCAGTCTCCTTTGCTGAGTGCCCCCAGATTCCCTGAATTTAATGTGGGAGTGAGCCACAGCACAGCCTTTGATCTTCTCTTTTCTATCTACGTTTGCTCCCTTGGTTATCTCATTCAGTTTTAAGTATCCTCTACATGCTCACGACTTCAAAACTATCTCCACCCCAGGCTTCTCTCCTGAACTCCAGGCTTGTGTATCTCACCGCCTACCTTGTGTCTCCACTTGGATGTCTCACAGGCATCTTAAATCTCACATTTCCATGACAGATCTTCTTCCTCTTCACCTTCTCCTCTTTCTTCTTCTCCTTCTCCTCCTCCTTCCCTTCCCTCCCTCCTTCCCTCCCTCCCTCTCTCTTTCTTTCTCTCTCTCTGTCTCTCCCTCTCTGCTCTCTCTCTCTCTTTTTTTATGGAGTCTTACTCTGTCGCCCATGCTGGAGTGCAGTAGTGCAGTCTCCACTCACTACCTCTACCTCCTGGTTTCAAGCAATTATCATGCCTCAGCCTCCTGAGTAGCTGGGATTACAGGCATATACCACCATGTCTGGTGAATTTTTAGTAGAGACGGGTTTTCACCATGTTGGCCAGGCTGATCTCAAACTCCTGACATCAAATTATCTGCCTGTTTTAGCCTCCCAAGGTGCTGAGATTACAGGCGTGAGAGCCATTGTGGCTGGCCTCCGCAACAAATCTTCTAACACGCCCTAACAAACCCACTTCTCTCTGCATCTCTTCAGTGTCAGGAAACGGCAACTCTGCTTTTCAGCTGCCCAGACCAAAACTTTTGGTATTCTCCTTGACTCCTCATTCTCTCACTTCCTCCATCTGATCTTAGCAAGTCACATTGGTCGACCTGTAGAATATAGCCAGAATGCGTTCTCATCCTGACACTTCTGCTGTCCCACCTTAGTTCAAGCCATTATAATGGTTCACTTGAATTATTCCAGCAGCTTCTTAACTGGTCTCCCTGCAATTTGCTCTTGATTCTCCTGAAGTAAACTTTCCAAACATGAGCCAAAGTGATCCTGTAAAAACAGAACTCGTGTCTCCTCTGCTCCAAACCCTCCAACGGCTCCCATGTCACTCAGAGTACAGGGGAAAGTCCTTTCAGTGATGCTGGGGCCTTATGTACTCCCAAACCCATCACTCTCTTTTCCAGCACCCTCCCCCTTGCTCACTCTGTTCATTAACAGCCTCCTTAGACACTGCTCCACCCTTTCAGCTCAGGGCCTTTGCATTTGCTAGTCCCTGTTTGGAATGCTTGTCCTCCAGATGTCTGCTGAGGTCACTCTGTCAGGGCCATCCCTGGCTACTTACTCAAAATTGCATCCCCTACTCTACTCTCTCTCTCTCTTCTGTTGTATTGATCCCTTAGCACTTACCACTATCACATCTATCTTGTAATTGTCTATACCACGAGGGCAGGCACGTTTCCCGGTTTTGTCTGCTAGACTCCTAGTGCTTGGCACAGAATAGGCATTTGATAAATATTTGTTGACCAAACTTCTCTAAGATTACTACATCTGTTAACTTTTAAATTCCCACAATAGTTTTATTTAGTACAAATAGCCTGTTTACTACATCAAGAAACTGAGGCACATATAGGTTAAACAAATGACCCATCCTCACACAGCTAGTAATAAATAGCTGGAATTTAATTCCAGGCAGTCTGGGTTTGAACCCATGTGCTCCACCACCAGGCTTCACTGCCAGGGTGTGGGATGTGGTTTTCTGTTCCTGTGTTTGGGATCTGTCACATAGTCCAGGGTCTCAGCAGGGATTGGTCGCTGTTGTGGTCTCTTGAGTGGACACAGGTTGAGCAGCCTGAGGTCTAGGAAAGAGGTTTCTTACAGAGCCAGCCAGGCAGCAACTGTTCATGTGGTTTCATAGCAGCAATTGATGCGAGGCTCCTGCTGTACTCACAACTCTGATCTCGGGCAACATGAAGAGGTCTCACCAGATAGCAGCTGACGACTGCAGTTTACCAGGTGCCAGACACGGGGCTAAGTGCCGTCCACACACCGCCTGCATCCATCCTCTCAACAAGCCTGTATGCTAGATGCTGCTCTTTCCCCCATTTTACAAGAGGCTCAGAGAGGTTGAGTACCCCGCCTCAGGCCACACAGATGGTAAACTGAGAGGCTGTCCTCCATTGATAACATCCGAGGCACCTACATCCTTCTACCCGCTCCCCCACATCATTACACGTGATCCTCACCATAGTCGTGCAAGTGACATGCTGCTGGCCTTGATTTATAACTCCAGAAGCTATGAGACTTTGGCCCAGCCAGGCTACATTCTTGGGTCATTTCCTCCAGTGGGCACCTCCGGGGGGTCCTGGATAGCCTCTGGCCCTCGGCTTTTCACTATTTGGCCCAGTCCCTCCGCAAATCTTTCTTATCTCCTTCAACCATCTGCTGACCTAATGTTTAAGCCAAAGTGATACTTAACTGGACCGTCCTCTAATGTAAAGATTTATTCAAGGAAGACAAACATAAAAAAATACGTGCTTTTATCTGCTCACAGTTTCCTTTGAGAAATAGGAAACGTCTTGTGTCCCCTCGCCCCTGAACCTTCATTCCGCAGGGACCAAGCTGGAAAGAATGCGAGGGCAGCAGGGAGGTCAGGGCCTCTGGCCTGCCTGTCCTGGCTTCTGATCCAGGGCCTTCCACCAACAAGGACAGCCCTCAGCTTCCCAGGCCAGGCTCTGGTGAGCCATGGAGGCATCTTCCAGCATTGGAGGGAGTGTGCCTTGGCCTGGGGACCTGGCCACCTTCCTACTCCTGCCCCTCAGGTCACAGATGAAGGCGGCCTGGGTTGACCTGCATTATTTGGCTCATACTCCTGGGCACGCTGGGATCAGCAAATGAGAGTCCACTGGGCTGTGGCAGCTTTGTGGGCAATGGAGGGTGTGGTCGTTTGGAAGAAGGACAGAGAGAGGGAGCAGGAGGTGATCTAGGGCACAAGGAGCCAGCAGGGGAGAGACGGGCGGCTCTGAGTGAATGTGCTTCTGGGTTTTATCTCTGGGGCAGCGCTGGCTCCAGGCCTTCTCAGGCCTTCTTTTTTTTTTTTTAAATTTTTTTATTGGATTTTAGGTTTTGGGGTACATGTGCAGAACATGCAAGACAGTTGCGTAGGTACACACATGGCAGTGTGTTTTGCTTGCTTTCTCCCCTTCACCCACATTTGGCATTTCTCCCCAGGCTATCCCTCTCCAGCTCCCCCAACCCCCACTGTCCCTCCCCTTTTCCCCCCAATAGACCCCACTGTTTAGTACTCCCCTCCCTGTGTCCATGTGTTCTCATTTTTCATCACCCGCCTATGAGTGAGAATATGCGGAATTTCATTTTCTGTTCTTGTGTCAGTTTGCTGAGAATGATGTTCTCCAGATTCATCCATGTCCCTACAAATGACACGAACTCAACGTTTTTGATTGCTGCATAATATTCCATGGTGTATATATGCCACATTTTCCCAATCCAGCCTATCATCGATGGGCATTTGGGTTGGTTCCAGGTCTTTGCTATTGTAAACAGTGCTGCAATGAACATTCTCAGGCCTTCTTTGCCCACCTGTGGTGAGTGGAGGGAACTGCATCTGCCCTTTCTCTCCACTTGTCATGTTGAAGCCCACACCTGAGTGGACTGGGCCTAAGGCTGCCGAATAAAATAGAGGATGCCCAGTTACAGCTGAAGTCCAGGTAAGCAATGAACGGTTTTTTAGTGTAAGTACATAAAAAGTCATTCGTTGCTTATCTGAAATTCAAATGTAACTGGACATTTTGTGTTTTTATTTATGAGACTGATGACGTTACCTGGGACCTGACAGTAGCCCGCATGGGCCTGCTTCTCATGGACAGCCTTGACAAGAGCCTTCAGCACAAGCTGCCCTCAGTAGGTGTTCACAAGGCACGGGGAGGAGCTAGCTTTGCAGTGGGTCTCTAAGACCTTTCTGAGCCCTGGAACGGTTTAGCCACCTGGCAGGGTGCAGCCTGAAATTTCATTATGAGTCTTTGGTCAGTTAACAAGAAGTAGTGGGGAGCTAACAGGATGGAAGGCAGATTCCTTCGAATAGGAATCTGACAGCAATTTATCAGATGTGTGGAGAAGGGCATATTCTCCTTGGTCCTGGGAAGTGAATATAAGGTCCGCTACACAGGCTTACTGTAAAGATCAAAAGATATGGTGTAATGAAAGCCACTTGGCATAAAGAAAGTGCTCACTTATAAGTGAGCCTGTAGTCCTCATACTTTGGGAGGTTGAGGTGGGCAGATCATGAGGTCAGGAGTTCAAGACCAGTGTAGCCAAGATGGTGAAACCCCATCCCTACTAAAGATACTAAAAAATTAGCCAGGTGTGGTGGCATGTGCCTGTAATCCTATGTACTTGGGAGGCTGAGGTGGGAGAATCACTTGAACCTGGGAGGTGGAGGTTGCAGTGAGCCGAGATGGTGCCACTGTACTCCAGCCTGGGCAACATGGTGAGACTCCATCTCAAAAAAAAAATAGTGCTTAATAAATACTAACTGACATCATTTTTAGGGCAAAGTGCAGAAAGCCACGGAGAACCCAGATGGTCCTGGGCAGATAAGGAACTCATCAAGAGGGAAAAAGATGGAACAGAAGGGGAAAGCCCCCTGGGAAATGGCTCTGCCTCTCCCTACAGTCCTTACATTGCTGCTGCTGTTCTGGACCCCCTTGAGGGGCTTAGCTTTTCCCCTGCCTCCTGTTATCTGGAAGCCAGGGCCCCAGGTGGGAGGTGGAGAGCCGGAGCAGGTGGCATGGGAGATGAAAGGACTTGGGAACTGGGCAGGAGAGGTAGAGAGCCTGGGCCTATCAGGACTTGGCCATGATAGATGTCGGGGCTGGGAGGAAGGAGGCATGAAGGATGTAGGCAATCATGGCTACTGTGAAAATGGAAAGGAGCATTAACTTTTAATATACGTGAATATCAGTATAGGATGAGGATTCTATTTTGCTTAGTATGAGAAAAATCCATCTCCTTTGATGCCAGTTATAAATAAGGGAGATGTAGCAAAGCAAGAAGGTGTGAACTAGAGGAAGGGGCATGGCTATATACATACAAGGAAAATACAACCAAACCGTTTGTGCCGAATTACCATGAATCTCAGAGATGGTAATAAAGCTCATTGCATATGCATTTTGCCTGACTCTCGAGTTTAGGGTGGCTGTGGCATTATGCCCTGTCCGGGCAACCTTAACCTTCTGAGTATCAAAGACGTTCTCTCCTGTGGTCATCGGTAGCTAATGGCACAGTGTTGGTGCTGAGCATTTGTTTTTTAATAGAAGGCAGTGGCCTACATGCAAATGGTCATGAGGGAGTTAGTCCTCAGCCTTTCTTCCAGGAGACTCTTGCCTACCACTTCAGGGCCTGGGGCAAGAGAGCACGTGGTGGCCTATGAACCATATGTCTAAATATTTAAAGCTAACAAACTGTTACACAAAATACGTTCCCTTCTTATCTTGACACACGTACCTTTGTAACAACCTGGGAGGTCATGTTCAAATTCAGGACCATGGATTCCTCCATGTTCTGTCATAGTGTGGTGGAGGACTCTGTCTCTGTCCTGCATCTGCAACCCCTCTTGTCAACGGCCTTCTTTCCCCACTCCGGGCTCTGTCCAATACCTTCAGGGGCTGCATGAGTTTTCTATTGCTGCTGTCATAAAGTATCACAAACAGCAATTTAAAACAACATGGATTTATTCTTTTACACTTCTGGAGGTCAGGAGTCTGACGTGGGTCTCACTGGGCTAACAGTGCTGGCAGGGCAGCGCTCCTTCTGCGGCTCTAGGGGAGAACCCATTCCCTTCCTTCTTCCAGCCTCCAGAGGCTGCCAGCATTCTGCTCATGGCCCTTCCCTCTATCTTCTAAAGTAGGAATGCTGTACCTTCACACTCTTTTCAACTCTCTTGCCTTTCCTCTATCACATGGAAGGACTTTCCTAATTATATGGGGCCCACCTGGATAATCCAAGATAATCTTCCTATCTTGGGATCTGCGATTTAATCGCATCTGCAAAGTCCTCTTTGCCATGTAAGGCACCATATTCACATGTTCTGAGCATCAGGATGTGGACATCTTTGGATGTGGCATTATTCTGCCTCCCACCAGGTCCTTGTACACAGTGTGGATATTTCCCTCTCTGGTGAAAACAGCTGCTCCATGGGCCTAGGGATCAGAACTTGAGTGACAACACTTGTCCTTGAGATGATGAATTAGGTCCACATGGATTAATGGAAGCCCTGGCCCAGGGTGAGGGAATAAGGACCACCTGAAGGTGATGGGAGGCAATGTTCCTTTCTTTCTCTAGCAAACAGATGTTTAAAGTCATTTTCCATGTCCCTAAACTCACCTGTCAAACAGACCGCAGGATAGGAGCCAGATGGGAGGCTGCAAAGTTGTATCTGGCCATCACCATCCTGGCCCCACCTGCCTGATGTGGCTGACAGGTAAGCCTCAGATGTGCTCTCCTTGGTGGGGGATCTGGAGGAGGGGAGGAAACAACATCAATTTCTACCACATGCTTTTTATTTTCTAAGAAATTAAGCACAATTTCTTCCTCCCAGTGAATTCCTTTAACAAGGATATTTTAAAGCCTTGGAAATCATTCTTGTCCTAATTTAATTGTGTAAAGACTTTCTGTGCTGGAAGAGAAAGCTGAGAGAGAGAAAGAGAAGAGAAAGAGGAGGGAGAGAAGAGTACAGTGGGAGAAGGAAGCAAAGAGAAAAGATGGGGAAGAGGGAGTGGGAGGGAGGAGGAGGGGAAAGCAGAGAGAATGCATTTAGGAAATTACGGAGCATCTCTTTCCTTGAATGAATTTTCTCTCCCAATTTCCTTCTTTCCCAGTTGGCTGTCACCCCCAGCTCACCTTGCAGAGATTAACACCTGAGGTCTCGGGGAAAGGAAGTGGAAAGGAGCCTGTGGCATTTTACCCAGTGTCGCGTTCCTTCTGGTTCTAGCCCTCAGTGCCTACTGATGTGTGGGACGTTTCTTTGATAATGGGACATCTTCCGTGGGAGCATCTGAGGCAGGTGGGGCAAAGAAAGGCACTGGTGGACTCAGGAGCTTGAACCGTGGTGCCCAGGCTGGGGCAATTCTGCCCCGTTGGAGTCTGTTGTCGGGAGATGCCCCAGTATCTCTCAGCTCCACAGCTTCAGCTCTTTCCTGGCACTTTCCTCATAGAGTGGGACCCGGCCAGCTTTCCGGCCTCAGTGTCTCTCTTTAACCCCAGTCATGGCCTGAGCTCCTCCTCAGTCTTCCTGTCATTGTGACCTCAGCCTGAGGGGTTCTGGTGGTTCCATCCTGGCCAGTGAAGTTGGCCTCCACTTACAGAAGAACAGAGACACTGAGGGTCGCGGCTGAGGAGCATTCCATAGAATTTTTATCTTCTTCTGAGATGAAGCTTGAATTTCTGTCTACCATCCCCTACAAATTCCTGCTTCTGAGGAAGGAAGTTGCCCTGGGGAAACTGAGGCCATTACGAGATATCCATTATACATCAGAAACACTCCATGATGCCTTATTCCTTTGGCCACCAGGCAAGAGGGCGTGGCCAGAAGCCTCCCATTTTGGCCTCTTGTCAGCACTGACTATACACCTCTCTGTCCTTCCAAATAGAGTGTCAGCAGGTTCTTAAGTCACCCTCAAGCGGGAACAGGGCCCCATGATGTCCTGATGTCACATTTGCCTTGTCCTTAGTGCCTCCGAGGACAGATGGAGAACTGGGTCAGGGGAGGGCAGAAGGGAGAAAAGCATTGGGAAAATCTACCAGACGGGAGCTCTGTGAGGGCAGGGACCGTGCCCTAGTTATCGATAGATCATCAGCTCTGAGCAGCACCTGGCAGAAAGAGCATGCATATTGGATGATTGACAATCCTGTGACTGCCCAAGACCTTGGCTTGCTTATCTGAAAAATCTGAGACCTTGGTCTGCTTATCTGAACAACCTCTGCATCTCATTTGTTACTTTCTCTGATTTCCTAGAAGAGAGTTGTTCTGAAGAAGAGTTTATTTGCCTAAAGCTCTGGGGAGGAGTTTGAAAATTAGCACCATCCTTGTTTGGAAAAGTGAGAGTTTGTTTATTCATTCAACAAGGATGTATTCAGCATTCGCTTTTGAAGAGGAGTTTATTTGCCTAAAGCTCTGGGGTGGAGTTTTAAAATTAGCATCATTCTTGTTTGGAAAAGTGAGAGTTTGTTTATTCATTCAACAAGGATGCATTCAGCATTTGCTTTATGCCTTAGGTAGTGTGAGAAGTGCTAGAGTTAAATGACCAGGAAGAAAAACAGGGTCCTTGACGCTGTGAAGTTTATACTCTAGAAGGGAACAGAATTTGGCCAAATAAAATCTTGCAGATGGATAATTTCAGACTGTAATGAGTCTTTTGAACGCAAAGCTCAGGAGACTAGGAGAAAGTTTAGCAGGGAGAACAGAGGGCCCTGGTCTAGTGTGGATTCCTTTCCTGAGGGAGCGATGTTTGAGAGAAGTGGTGAAGCAGACTGGAGTGAAGAGAATTCCAGGTGGGGGAGCATCAGGTCGGGACTCCTTAGTGAAGGTGGCTTGGGAAGCGTTAAGGAGGCTGGTGTGGCTGGAGGGCAGAGACTGAGGGAGAAACAAGACACAGTGGTATGGCGTCAGAGGGGAGGAAGGGGCAGATGGTGCAGGTTGCAGGCAGTGCGGATTCTGTCCTAGAATAGGAAGCAATTCAAGGGTTAGCAGGAGAGTGACAGAGTCAACGTTTTGACTTGGAGTGGACAATGGCTGGGAAGAGGCAAGGGTGCACACGAATGACCAGTTATGAGGCCAGTGCAATGGCTCCCATAGTGATGGTGGCAGGGGAGATGTAGGAAGATGAATGAATTTGAGAATTATTCAGGAGATAAATGGACAGGCCTTGAGAATGAGATGGATTGGATGAAGGATGAATGATTCCTAGTATAGAAAACCTCCCCACCAATCACCGTGCAAAGGGTTTTGGAGAAGGTGAGTGTATCAGTGAGGTAGCTTTCTGTTGTAATAGAAAACCCAGGCCCCAGAGGAAAAATGGCTCCAATGTTGGCTAAGTTAGCAGCTTTACAATGTAATGAAAGAAACAGGCTCTTCCCGGTTTTTCATTCTGCTTAGGGGTTTTGTCCTCAAACTATCCCCTCACTATGGAAAGATAACTGCTGAAGTTCTGGACATCATGCCCAGTCATGAGTTTTCTGAGGAAAGAAGAGGGAGTGTATTTCTTTTTCTGTAAAACAATTTTTTTTTAGAAAGGGTCTCACTCTGTTGCCCAGGCTGGAGTGTGGTGGTGCCATCATGGCTCACTGTAGTCCCTAACTCCTTGGGTTCAGATGATCCTCTCACCTCAGCCTCCTGAGTAGCTGGGACCACAGGCATGCACCACCATGGCTGGCTACATTTTTTTTTTTTTTTTTTTTTGGTAGAGACAATGTTTTGCCATGCTGCCCAGGCTGGTCTCAAACTCATAGGTTCAAGTGATCCACCTGCCTTGGCCTCCCAAATTTCTGGGATTACAGCCCGCAGCTACCATGCCTGGCCTGTATCTGTTTTAAAGTCACCTTTCCGAATCCCCACTCCTTTCCACAAACTTCGCTTCATGTTTCCTTGGCCCAAACTGGTTGCCATTATGATTGCTGAATAAATAGCTGGCAAGGAACTGGAACTCCACAACTGGCGGAGATAAATCAGAATGAATATCATCTTCTCTGATTAAGAGATAGTTTAACAAAACTGGAATTCTCTCCCCAAGAAAGGCAAGGGGAACGAAATTTGGAAAGGCAACTGAATGACTATTAATTAGGGGTCATTTTCCAAAATCCTCCCAAGGAGAAGCAGACAGGGAGAAACGTTTTTGGTCTGTCTCTCTGAGAGGAGGGTGGCCTGCTCCAGGTAGAAGACTGAGGCTCAGGGATCAGTCCAGGCCTTTTCTTCAAGTCTAAGGTTATTGAATCTTGGAGCAGGAGAAGACCTTATGAACATCGAAATCAGTTGTTCTTAAATCTGGCTGCATGCCAGATAAATTGGGGAGGGTGTTAAAATACTAAGTCCCAGCCTCCACAACCATCACCTGCATCGCAATCCCAGGAGGTGGAGGTCTTCCTAGACTCTGGATTACTAAAGAGTTAACAGGCATTTTGGATACTGATGGTCTAGTACCTGGGAACCACAAATCCACCCCCACATTTAAGAGATAGGGAGACAGAAACCCAGAGAGGGGACTTAATTTACCCAGATTCACCTAGAGAATTGGTCGACCCAGTGCAGAGAGAACCTTCCTGGGAGGACCTGCCTGAGGCCCCCGTCTTCTGGGTACCCTCATGCAGGGAGAGGAAACTGCAGGAGCAGCAGGGCTGGAAGGCCCCTGTGCCTGGATCAGCAGCCCTCGCAAGGTGGGCAAGGTCTTTGCTGTGTTAGGGTGGGGTCCTATAATTATGACCACCACACAGTCTGAACCTTAACAAACCTCACCACCTTCAACCCTGAAATAACCCTGGCTTAGGAATCAGCATTCGTATTGTAGAGATCCGTGGACCGATGCTCCCAGACTTCCGCAAGCGTCTGTATTGTTTGGGGCCGTCAGAACTCAGGCCTGTGCGCTGCGGAAGCCCGTGTATCTGAATCTCTCCGGGTGGCTCTCCTTTTCTGCAGCCCTGCAGAAATAAACCTGGGCCAGCGCTCCCAGGAGTTGGGAAGGAGGTCGGCGCCGGGCGGTGCGGGCCCTGGAGGCGCCTTCCCAGCTGCACAGGCCCAGCCGGACCAGCAGAGGTCACTGCGTGGGAAACAGCAGGGCGCGGACCTGCGCAGAGCCCAGCCGGCGGCCGCTCCGGCGCCCTCGCGGAGCTGCCGGTCTTCTGCCGCAGACCTCCCAGGGAGAGCTGGGCTTCTGGGGCAGGACATGGCTCTTGCAACCAAAGGGAGGCCCGGGTGCCAGTAGGCGGTCCCCACATGTGGAGGGCGCCAGGGCGGTGCAGCGCAGCGGGCCGCGCTCTTGGGACGCCCTGCCCGCTCTGTAGAGCCCACCTGGGATGCCCTTTCTTGGTCACGGACTTCGCTGGCAGCCGGGTGGGCCTAACCAGAGGCTACCAACTGGGGGATTCTGCTGCCTGGGGCAAGGGGATCCACATTGCCGCCCGAATCCCGTCGCCAAAGCCTGTATGTGCAGCCAGGGGAGAGTGGCTTAGGCATTGAGTTTTAGGGCAAGCATACCCCAGACCACGAGCAGAGACCAGCCTGCCTGGGCTTGAACCCTGCCCTTACCCCTGTAGCTGGGCACTGTTGGGCAAGTTATCCCACCTCCCTGCCTCTTGGGTTCCTTGCCTACACTGGAAGGTATGTACTTGTCCCATGGGGTTGCCCCGAGGCTTCATGAGTTTCTCTGTGTGTGAAGGCTTGGGCAGAGTGTGGCACAGGGTCAGTGCTGCGTGCAAGTGTTAACCATGTTATTATTAACCTCAGTGTCTTTCCAGTCCCATCTAAAGTCCTCAAAGGCAAGGCGAGGCTCCTTACGTCAAGCTCAGGACAAGGCTACAGAGCTTTCAGTGATCCTCACTGCAGCAGAGATGGGAGCCCTGAACTCTCAGAGGCTGCTCTGAGGGCTCCTCCACAAGCCAGGGGCAAATGCCCGCCCACCCCTGGGCTTCATGCCACAGAATGGTCCTGACCCAGCACACTCTCGCCACTCTTGTAGCTCAGTAAGACCCTGGATTCTCATTTCCAGGGATGCTCTAAGCCCTTGGTGCCCCTCAGTGTCCTCCCGAGGGTCTGGACAAGGCCAAGAAGGGCCAGAGACTTTGCTGAATAGCGCAGTGATGTCCCATGTACTTGGTCACATCCCAGTTTTCTGCAGATGGGCCAGGCTTCTGGTGCTGTCCTTAGAGGACTCTGCAGGTTCCTCCTGCAGCTGTAGCTCCCCAGGCCTCCCTGGTGACTATGTCTACTGAAAGGGCTCTTTGTACATGGCCATCTGGGAAAAGAGTGGCAGTTGGGGGGCCCCCATGAGTGCCTGCCAGCATCTCCCAGCCCCAGGGTGACTGCAGACCAGATTCCTGAGCTCCCACATGCTGCCATTGTCACCAGCACTGGCCTGCCCACTTCCTGGGTGGGGCGTCACTAGGCCTGGGTTCTTGGGCAAGCCATTTTACCTCTCAGATCTTAGGATCTTCATTTGTAAGACAGAGACCATGATAGTTGTCCTACCTGCCCCCTGCCAGAGGTTCTGCAGAGGCTGTGCATGCAGGCTTTTGACAGGAAAAAGGGCTAATGTAGGTTGCTGTAGTTCCTGTTACTGAGCTGTCATCAGGCTCTGCATTGGGCACTTCTGCTAGCAGCCAAGTGGAGACACAGATGAAAGGACCTTGACCTTGGGGGAATATCCACCCCTCCTCATTTTATTGGAGAAACAGAATATACATCCTGAGGGCATAGAAATATAAAATATAGGCTTCAGGAGACTGACAAGCGTGGTTTAAATATCCATCTATAAACACATAAACATTTCAAAACAACAGTGGGAAGTTCAAGTGCTCCAAGATTCTGAATTCCTCAAATTTAGGAGAACATCATCTAGGAAAGTTTCCTGAAGAAAGAAACAGCCTTTTTTTTTTGAAAGAGATTTAAGATGGTGGTGATGATGATGGAGCTTCAGACCATGAGAGCCAGATTTATAACCAGTGGAAAGTAGGAGAGGTTTGGTAGTAGCTCTTGGTATAAAGAGATCCTGAAAGAATAAAAGGTATGTAAGAAGTAGTGAGCAGGTCTCCTTCCCAGGGCTGTCAAGTCAGAGCTGGAGTTTAGATGGCAGTGTAAACAAACAGGTAGGCTTGTCAAGGTTACATCATCACAGGGTCAAGCTCAGTGTGGCCCCAGCCACAGGTCAGTTTTCCGGGGAAACAGGCTCTGAGACAGAGATTTGCATGCAGGAGGTTTGTTGGGGAGGGTGCTTGGTGTCATCACCTGTGGGATGGGGCCGAGGGGAGGTTGTACCGTGATGCAGTTGCAGCAGAGGAGGTGTCAGTTGGTCTCATAAGGAGCTCTGGAGCTGGGATGGCCCTTCCAAGAGGTTCCTGTTTAAGGCTGGGAAGCCAAGACATTTATGTCCTCTCATTGATCAGTTATTAGATGTGGGCTGCCACTGGGGTATAACCTTAGCGGAGGCTAAGCAAAGGTTATAACCAAAGGGGTATAACCTTTGGTGGCAGGCAGTGCCTGGAGAGAGACTCAGCTGTGAGTTGTCAGCAGCCAACACTTCCAGCAGCTGTGGGAGTGTGTGCCTCCATTCTGAAGGGGAGGTCTAGGTTATGAACACATGATGGAGGCAGGGAAAGGCCCCCAGTGTCTGATGCACCTGGCCAGCCTCTGAGACCAATGCTGGCCCTTCAGATTCTTCTAGGGCAAGATGATTTGATCCCTTTTTCTAATACACACTTTTATAGAAAGTTAGAGGTAGAAGTGAGTTTTGAGACCATTTAAAACAATTATACTCAGTCTGGGAGAAGGACACATCTCAGGATCATCCAGGGGCTTTCCCAAACCACTCTTAGGAGCTTCTGATGTGCACTGACCCTCTGCCATTCCACTAAGACTAAACTGTAAGCTCCTCGAGGTTGAAGTTCTCTCTGTCCTGTACAGTGGTGAAGAAATGTTTGGAAAAGAATGAATGACCTCCGCCCTTGTCCTCAGCCTCATCTCTCACCACTCCCTCACTTGTTTTCTATGCTCCAGTCACTGTGACATCCTTGCCTTTGCACAGAGTGTTCCCTCTGTCTGGAACCCCCGCCTCCCCTTCTTCCACTGACTTGCTGCTGCTTGTCCTGGATCCAGTTCGGTTATCGCTTCTCCCCACCTCCCGGAATAGGTGCCCCTCTTCTGATTAAATGAGCTAATGCATGTACAGTGCTCACAACAGTGCTGGGCGTGTGGGGAGCTCTAGATGGGTGCTAGCTCTCCCTATGACTCCCTTCTTTGGCACACTGTGCTGAGCATGATTCTAAAATGGATTATACTTTGTTTCAGTGGCTTGTTTACTCGTTTATGTTCTCAGCAATCTGTAAGTTCCTGGCAAGCAGGTACCATGTTCCTGTATTTCCGTACGCGTAGCATCTAGTACAGTGCCTGGCACCTGGTGGAGGATTAATAAATGTGTGTGGAATGAGTGGAAGAAATAGGTTTCTAGGGATACATTTTGACAAAACTTATTTTAAAGTATTTTTTAATAAGGGACTAGTTGAGTGAGATGCACTGACAATAGCTGGGTGTGGCATCATTGTTGCACAAAAAATACTGAATGTTGGATCAATGAATTGATGGACGGATGGATTGTTGGTGGGACAGGCCGATAGGTAGATGGATAGATAAGAGGAGAAACAGATTGATGGATGAACATTGCCATGTATGGAAGAAGGCCAGGACTTGTAGGGGTCTGGGCAAGAGGGAAAGTGGTTAGGAGAGGGCTTTTACATTTCATAAAGGCCAAGCCAACTAGGCGTGAATTGGGGAGGGGGCACCTGAGGAAAGCCCCTCCCATCTTGCCCAGTGAGGCTCCAGGAAGTGCTGCTCCTGCATGTTCCTACCTGCAGGGGAGGTGCTGGGTGGGGGCTACTACTCATTCTGACAAAGCCCTGAGGTCAGTATAGAGGCAGCAGGATGGAGGTGCTGCAGGGTGCTGAGTCAGGGGAGGAGATGGGCTACTGGTGAGGGGGCTTTACTGGAGAAAGCCTGGGGACTCGGAGCCAGAGGTAACAATCTCTGTTCCCGAAGGGGGTTGGCAGAGAACTCCCAAGGGGAATCAGGGTGAGTGAGATCACCTTGTGAGAGGGTGGAGAATCTGTCACCCCAGAGCGCCTGGCTGAGTGCGCAGGTGCATCAGGTTTAGGGTATTCTTGTTCTGGAAAAGTCTGGCTTTTTTCTGCCAGTCAGCTAAGCAGGTAGTTGGTCTGTTCAAGTCTGGCTGATAGGCAGATAAGGTTTGTCAGCAGTTACTGGGGTCAGACAGCTGGGTCAGTCAGCAGGGTGGTGGCTAGGGGTACTTTCTGAGGGCACTTTGATGAGACTAAAGAGAGGCAGGGTCCCTGCTGGGGGAGGCTCCACTGCTTGGTTCTTCAGGGGTCGGTACTGTACCCTGGAGAAAATTGGAAATTTGGGTGGGGGGTGGTGGTTGTCATAGCACAGCAGGGAGGGAGTAGGGGAGGGGCAGTGCTGCATAAAAGGCCTGGGCCCAGGGAAGCCAAGTGTCCCACAGGAAGGCCAGTCCTACACAGCCAAGAGTCATCTCACTCCAGAGGCCGCAGCGCTCCTTTGAGAAATGCTGTGCTTACTCAAAGGGAACATTGTCTACTAATGATTTGCAAGGTCTCCAGCCTTGCTCTCCTCCCCACACTCAGACCTCTAGGTCTGTCCTCTCCCTTCCCTCTCCTCTCCTCTCCTCTGGAAGACACTAGAGTTGTCAACTTTGAAAGTTCACGGAGGGCCATGAGCTCTCTCATAGGGAGGAGGGTGGCAAGCAAGTGAGAAGTAGCAGCACCATCTGCCTGTGGGTCTGATTCCCTCCTGCAGCAGGAGGTTGGACCCCAGGGCTGGAGGAGGTGGGCTTCTGCAGAGCGTGTGGGGGAGAAGCTTCCCATGCGCCCATCACTCAGAGCTTTGGGAACCTCCCAGCAGAACGTCAGGGGCCTGTGGGTGCTGGGTGAGGCTTCCAGCTCAGCGATGAGGAGGGTGGTGACCCAGATGTTGCCTGGGTCCAGTGAGGGCTTCTGGATCCGCCGATCCCAGCCCCATCTTGGTTCCTTCCCTTACCTCAGCACAGAGCTGTCATGTGCAGGCAGGCGGGGAGGGAGTCCTGTAGCGGTTGCTGCTCCCAACACCACATGTCCTGAAAGGACAAATGTAAAAATATAAAAAGCCTCTGGTCTTGGGGCCGGATCACATGGATCACACGGCTGGGTGGCCTGTCACCTTGGCTGTCGAGTTGTCACTTTCTAAGAAGGTTGAGGTACTGGCTGCGGCAAGGGCTGGGGGAGAACTGGGTTTGGCAAAAATGACACCTGTCTGAAGGACTCATTTTTGTGCGATCTCCTGGGGTGCCCTCCAGCCTTGTGGGGTAGGCTTGGGAGGTGCCACCCTCCTGATCCATTTTCAACCAAGAAAGCAAAGGCTCTGGTCCATGCCTGGCTGGTGGTGCCATGGCTCAGACCAAAGTCTTCTGACTCCTCGTCCAGTGCTCCCTCCTTTGCAGCACCATCCAGCTCTTCCTTGAAGGCAGGAGCTAGTGCTACTCATCTCTGAGGAGAGAGAAGCTGCCCCAGAGACCTTTTCCTTGGGAATGTTTGTGGAGGTTTGTGTGGAAGAGGCCTGCCCATCAGGGCCGATTCAGGGGCTATGCACTGGACTGTCGACAATTTCCCAGAATCTTCTCAGAAGAAGCAGCGACCTATGCCAATGGCAGGCAGCTGAGCAGCCTTCAAGAACTTGGCGAAGCCCTGGCAGGCCCAGTCTCGGGGTGTCTGAGAGGTAGCCAGTGAGGGAGATGAGGGCTCAGTGGGCTTGCTGAAGAGGGTCTGGGGCCACTGGCCTTCTCCCCAATCACTCTGCTCACATCACTCTCACCAGCACTGGGTACTCCAAGGAGCCAGAACAGGGGCTGCGCTGCTCAGGTCACCTGTGATCCTCCTGACAGTGAGGAGCCTGAACCCCTGGCTTCCTTGAGAACTCTGTTTAATGCCCATGGATTGCCTTGGGGGCTCCCCTGGGTCTCTGCTCGGCCTAGCAGACTGGGCCAGGATGAAAGTGAAGCTGTCAATAATTCATGCTCCAGCTCCCCCTCACTTCCCCTGCTTGGCTGGCTGTAAATATTTCACGGGCTTCAGTGGGCAGAGATGGCCCAGTAGAGACTCCCAGGATGGGTCTTGAGGAGGCCCCACCCTTTCTCAGAGGCCCCCAGCCATTCCCCTGGCAGGAAAGGAGCCCAGCCCCAGGCTTGGGGGACTGGTGGGTTGTCCAGAGCTGCTACTGACTGGGTTGGCCTTGCCACCTCTGGTGGGGATTTGGGTGCCAGGCCACATGTCTGTGGGCCAGATGGTGTATGTGGCTGGTGCAGTGGATTCCGAGAAGTGGAAGGAGTGCAGCTGCCTGCAGCCAGCCCTGGAGGTTGTTGTCACCTCCTGCACATGTGTCTTGGGTTTATCTTCTCCTCAACCTGCCCTCTCCATGTCATCTGCCCTGGATCAGGCCTTGATCACCTTCCCGGACAATTGTCCCAGCGACTCTGTGACTCCACACAGCCTAACGAATCTTTCTAAAACAAATCTGCCTGGCCACTCCTTTGTTTCAGAGCCTTCACAAGCTCAGGTTATCTTCAGGGGAAAATCCACTTGCCTCATGCCAGTGCACAGGGCTTTGCATAACCTGGTCCCTGGGCTTCTCAGCCTTAATTTCCAGCCCTGCAGCCTGCTCCCCAGTGCTGCAGTCAGCTCACTGTTCTCTGCACCCTTAAGCTCTTTCCCACCTTCCAGCCTCTGTTCTAGTTGTACTTCTTCCAGGAGGTGGTGGGGGAACCAATCTCAGGGCTGTGTGCATCTCTGAGCTGTTCTAAGAGTCACTCAGCTGCTTTGGGACCAGGCCTATAGAATGTCAAGGAGAGACACTTGACAGATCTGGGTCCAATTTCCAGCTCTCCCAATTGCTTATCTGTCATTGTGACTGGTGTCATATTCTTCTATACCTTGGTATGTGCATCTATGAAGTAGGAATAGTAATTCTTACCTCAGAGGGGAGTTGTCAGGCTTGGAAGTAAGGCCTATAAAGTACAGAGCCCCGTCCACGGTGCAGAATAGGTGCCCCAGCCATGCCAGTTGCTGTTGTTATTATGCCCTCTGTGGATTTGGGGCTGTAGAATGTCCCTCAAGGAGGTAGAAACTGAGACTTTTTTTTTTTTTAAAGAGACAGAGTCTTGCTCTGTTGCTCAGGCTGGAGTGCAGTGGCATGATCTCGGCTCACTGCAACCTCCACCTCCTATGTTCTAGCGATTCTCCTGCCTCAGCCTCCCAAGTAACTGGGACTACAGGCACATGCCTCCATGCCTGACTATTTTTTTTTTTTTTGTATTTTAGTAGAGATGGGGTTTTACCATGTTGCCCAGTCTGGTCTCGAACTCCTGAGCTCAGGCAATCCACCTGCCTCAGCCTCCCAAAATGTTAGGATTACAGGCGTGAGTCACTGTGCCTGGCTGAAGCTGAGACTATTATGTAGAGCAGGAAGAAAGAAAACAGCATAGGGGTACCAGGAACCCTGAGAGAGGTCTTCTGGTAAGTAGTATACCTGAGAGGCCCCAAGTTAAGTGAGAGAAAGAGGAACATCCATTAAAAGGGTGCATTATGGAGGACACAGCTGTGGGGAATGGGAGCTCGATCCCACCAAGATGGTCTGGCGAGAACATAGAATGCATCTCACAATGGTCCATCTGAGCATTAGCCCAAAGGGAGGATTCCACCCCATCTGTTGAGGGTTACCTCCAAGGTACTGGTTTCCTGAACTATGGACATGTGCTGAGCAAGTTTCAACGTGTGTCCATAGTTGCACAGAGACTTTCTTGAGTAATTACTTAGGCAAGTTCAAAGCCACTTGGAGCTGTGGTCAGGAGACAGAAGAAAAGAGCAAAGGAGCAGGGTGCTTACCTTGAGACTGAGGTTGAGGCTCATGGGGGAGGAGACTGTCAGGTGGGAGTGAGAGCTGTGACTTTCTCTCTAGCTGACCGACAGGCCTACCCAGCCTCCCTACCCACCTTCCCTCTCTCCCTTCCTTCATCTTTGTTTTTTTTTTTTTTGAGATGGAGTCTCTCACTGTTGCCTGGGCTGGATTGTGGTGGCATGATCTCGGCTTACTACAACCTCCACCTCCGGGGTTCAAGTGATTCTCCCGCCTCAGCCTCCCAAGCAGCTGAGATTATAGGCACCTGTCACCATGCCCAGCTAATTTTTTGTATTTTTAGTAGAGATGGAGTTTCACTGTGTTGGCCAGACTGGTCTCAAACTGCTGACCTTGCGATTGGCCTGCCTAGGCTTCCCAAAGTTCTGGGATTACTGGTGTGAGCCGCCTCACCCGGCTGCCTTCCTTTATAAATTTATCAAGCAACCACTAGGTGCCAAGGAAGAAACAGATGAATCTGAAGATGGCTAGCTCTTTTGCTCCTATCCTGGGCTGAGAGGTGACTTGGAGCCAACTGAGGCATGAGGCATATCTGACGGGGTTGGGGGATGGCAGGTGGGCAGCCCTCTCTTTAGGGTGTGGGGAGCAGGGCTGGAGAGCTGGCCTTTCTTCTTCCTTCCAGGTCAGTCTGCTTTCCTGTTGGTCCCAAAGAATGTGAACCCCAGATGTCTGAGACAGGTCTCAGTCAATTTAGAAAGTTTATTTTGCCTAGGTAAGGACACACCCGTGACATAGCCTCAGGGGATCCTGATGACATGTGTCCAAGGTGGTAGGAACACAGCGTGGTTTTGTACATTTTTGGGCAACATGAGACATCAATCAATATATGTAAGATGAGCATTGGTTCCATCCGGAAAGGCAGGACAACTCGAAGTAGGGAGGGGGCTTCTGGGTCAGAGGTAGATAAGAGACAAATGGTTGCATTCTTTTGAGTTTCTAATTAGCTTTTTCAAAGGAAGCAAATCAGTTATGCGTTTATCTGGGTGAGGTGAGCAGAGGGATGACTTTGAATAGAATGGGGCATGGGTTTGCCCTAGCAGTTCCCAACTTAGTACTTTTGGGGTCGCAAGATTTATTTTCCTTTCCCAAGAGGCAGGAAGTCCACCTGGGAGAGCCTGTCTTTTGGATATTGGGTAGACATCCTTAGCAGTGGTGATGGAGACAAGAACCAGAGGCCAGATGCCTCCTCTTCACAGATCAGCATGCAGAGTATGTGTGAGAGCTCCTTCCTCATGGTCTGCATACATGTTTAGAATGAAGAGAGGTTCTTTTTTTTTTTCCATGGGACCTCATGATGCAACAATAGAGAGGTTCGTGCCTCACCTCTCAACCATCTCCAAACTAATTGGTGAGAGTAGCAGTACTTAAGCATCCATCTGTCCATGCATCCAGACAGTGTTTCCCAGACCTGGACCACAGTGAGGAAAGGGAACGAACTGGACCACTTTCCAGCTTGGCGTTGCCTTCGAAAAACATCCTCAATCCTGCCCCAGCCATACAATTGTTTTGTGTCATTGGATAAAGTCACTTCACCTCTGAAGCTCACTTTCCTCTTCTAAAAACCAGAGGCTGATAAGGATTGCAGGGACCTCGTAGAGTTGTTAGAAGGTTAAAATGAGAGTCCGCCTGTGGAAGGGCATTGCAAATGATAGAAGATACGAATGTAAGGCATCTACCTTATCTTTACCACTTCCAGCATCTTCAACTTCATCTTGTTATCATGGTCATCCTCATCAGCAGAGAAGAGCAGAGTTCTTGCAGCATAGGTTTCACTGCTGCTCTGGGAAATACCTGTTTGAAGTAGGCCACACATGGGCTGTGTGGAGGCAATTGATTTAATTCACAATCAGCTTCATTAGAGTCCACTTCAGAGGTGCATTCTTGGGAACCTTAACCTGAACATCTCCTAGGCTCTCCTCTGGCTGGGGCCTCCCCAGCTATATACGTAGCTTGGAGATTTGAAAGGGGTGGAGGCAGGAACTGCAGAGGAAGCAGCAGCTAATGAAAAATTCAAGCTAATTGTTTGTTAAAAAGCCCTGTCTGCTTCTATTGGGATTTTCTGGGCTGGGGAGGGGGATGTGGGGTGGCCTGTGGCTATTGTCAGTTTTTCAGGCTCTTGTTTCCTGGAGGACCCAAGTGGGCAGGTTATGGAGAGGATGGGGAGCTTCCTGGGAAGGCGGCCAAGTGGCTGCATCTCTAGCATCTGCATTTAGGGGGGAGAGAGCCTCCCTGGCCAGCTCTGGCTTCCACTGTTTCAAAGCACAATGCCCGTCTTGGTTTAGAGCTGTATCTGTGTGGCAGGCATGTGCTTTGTGTGTGTGTTGAGGGGTATGCAAAGGAAGAGGGAAGGCAGAGAGTATCCTGTAAGTCCCCAAAGTAGTCAAGACTCCTGATTAGCCTGTGATTGGAGGAAAACTTCCTCCCTTTCTGGTATTCGAAGTGCCCACTATGTGGGTGGTACACTTGTCCTGACCTGGGAAAAGAGGTATGTCTACTCTGAGGCAGGGGAAACCAGAAGTGTCTTCTGTAGTGAAAGTAACCAGTGATGAGTTAACTCACGGATACTGATGGCATGGCAGTCCCTGCTGAGGCACCTTGGCTGGGCTAATGTGTGCACTGAGTGAGAATTATATGACAGGCCCAACCAATATCAGAGGGGGAGGCCAGGATGTGGGGAGGGCTGCTAGTTGTGTGGCCTCTGGGAGAAGTCCCAGAGGCAGGGATGAAGAGTGGAGAAATTAGATCAGACTACTTGATAAATGAATTGAGGTTGCAAGAAGTAGCCATTAGGACTGGCTCAAAAGTTGTAAGCAGAGACAGAGGAATGGAGGAAGATGTCAGCAAATGGTCAGGGAAGGGGAGATGGCACCATGGAACTTGGGGGGCTCTGGAAGCCATGGAGAGAGCAGTGTCAGCCCCCAGAATGCAACACTACACTTGAGGTACAGTGAAGAAGGGCTAAGCTTCTCAAGCTCAAAGCTAAGGGAAAAAGCTGGTCTTTTTGTGGTACCCCATTATGGGGCCTGATTTTGAGTTAGACTGTGTCCAGTTGGTTTTCATTATGATATGTTGGTCAGACTGACCTCTCTTGTTGACTGTATCTGCACCTCAAGATTTCTTCCCTATTGAGAAATGGGTTTTGCCCTGTGGCATAGTGGAAAGGGCATGAGGCTTGGAGTTACAGAGCCTTGGGTCCAAATCTCAGCTTGCCATTTTGGGGGAGCCTTCGCTGAACCTTCAAGCTAGGTTACCTGTATTTCCGTGGTACCCAGTGCTTGTCTCCATCTCTGAATTGCACACAGAACAATATGATGAAATTATGTACTTCTGAGGCAAACTGGTTTTCATTAGGAAGTTACTGTGCCTGACACCGGCCTCTGTAGGGTATTAACTTTGCCCCAAGATTTCTTCATTTTTGTTGAAAGTCTCAAGGGTGAGGAGCACAATTGTTTTTTCTATAAATACCAAACACCTTGGGCGATGCCTGGAGCACCTGATTAATGTATCTTTGTGGAACCGAACTGATCTTTGGTGATGTCACCTTTTGGATCCTACTTTTCTCATTGGTAAAATGTGCACAGCAATACTGCCCACCCTGGGATTATGGAATGGCCTGAAAGAAATAAGTAAACGAAAGACCCTGTATAATATCTGGCACATAAGTAGGTGCCATGTACTCTGGTGAATACATGATTTTCTGAGTCTGACATCTTTTAACATCTTGTGGAGGAGAAATTCTCATCCCTAGAAAGTGACCAGGGGATCTGGGAGACCTTCTCTTTGGGGTTTTATGAGTTCACTTTGTACTGCACTTTGCTGCAAAGGACCTGAAGCTGTCCTTCTGACTGGAGGGTTCCAGGGGCAGGGAGACTGGTTAGAGGCAGAGATTTGCTCTGGCTTGGGGGTGTGGTGGAGCAGTGAAAATGGAAACAGGTGGAGGTGGGGACATTGCTCTATGAGAGCCTGCAGATTTCTCTTGCCAGCAGTGAACTCGATTTCTAAGTGCACCCTGAGGATAGAACAAGTGGAAACAAGACTGTGTACCAAGAAAGCTGAGCATAGACTTAGAGGAAACTTCCTGCTGCTTCTAAAGTTGGCTTTCTCACTTCTATCTCAGGAAATTATTTTTAAAATTTAGACAAGTCCTTCAGGTTTGGTTCACAGAAATCACAGCCATGATGACCTCTCTATTGTTTTATTTTATTGCTTTCTAAAATGCAGGAATACGGGAATATAGTTAGCAAAAGATTCAAACAATGCACACATTAGCAAATAACGCAAATGGCGAAAGTCCCTTTGGTTCTTTCATTCTCGCTTCCTTCCAGAGGGATATCACTCTTAACAATTTGGTGTGCACTCTTTCAGAATTTTGTCCATTCATTTACAGGTATATGTACATAAATGAAAACAGATATAAAGCGCTTTTTTTTTGAGACACAGTCCGGCTCTGTTGCCTAGGCTGGAGTGCAGTAGCCTATTCATGGCTTATTGCAGCCTTGACTCCCTGGGCTCAAGCAGTCCTTCCGCCTCAGCCTCCTGCATAGCTGGGCTCACAGGCATGCACAACCATGCGTGGCTAATTTTTGTATTTTTACTAGAGGCAGGCTTTCCTCACGTTGTTCAGGTGGGTCACAAACTCCTGAGCTCGAGCTGCCCTCCTTGGCCTCCTGAAGTGCTGGGATGACAGG
Source organism: Callithrix jacchus (assembly GCF_049354715.1). NCBI lineage: Eukaryota > Metazoa > Chordata > Mammalia > Primates > Cebidae > Callithrix > Callithrix jacchus. Next base: position 148,432,836 of record NC_133508.1, read on the forward strand.
CATGAGCCACCACGCTTGGCTGATAAACCTGACAGCTTTTAAACATGAATGGGATAGTACTATTTCCATTGTTTTGTAGCATGTTTTTCCAAGAAATGCATGTGGAAATCTTTCCATGTTTGTACGTACAGATAGATGTTAATTTAAAAAATAATGCCTCCATAGTATTCCAAAATATAAATGGATTATAATTTTAAACAACTTTTTTATGGGTATTCTGATTAAAGTGAAATGGAGCAGCTTACAAATGGTTAATTAGCCTGGGTGCGGTAGCTCATGCCTGTAATCCCAGCACTTTGGGAAGGTGAGGCGTTTGGATTATCATGTCAGGAGATTGAGACCATCCTGGCCGACATGGTGAAACCCTGTTTCTACTAAAAATACAAAAAAAAAAAAAGCGGGGGTGCTGGGCTTGGTGGTGTGTGCCTGTAGTACCAGCTACTCCGGAGGCTGAGACAGGAGAATTGCTTGAAACTTCGAGGTGGAAGTTGCAGTGAGCCGAGATCATGCCACTGCACTCTAGCCTGGTGACAGTGAGACTCCATCTAAGAAAAAACAAACAGGTTTATTGGCCATTTAAATTTTATTTTCATTTGTAAAACTGAATTGCCTCTATAACTTCTGTCCATTTTAATATACATTGGATGTTTGATCTTTTATGATTTATTTGGAGTTATTAAAGTCCAATATTAATCATTTTGTGTTAAATACATTGCAAGTATTTTCTTCTGTACTCTTCATTTGCCTTTGAATTTTATTTGTTAGTATTGTGTTGTATCAAAGTTTTCATTTGTAACTAGTCAAATCTGTCAACTCTTTTCCTTCCGGCTTTCAGGTGTCTTGTTTTATTTAGGAAGGCCTCTCTCAGTCCAAGACTAAAAACCACATTCTCCTGTATTTTTATGTGATATTTTCAAGTTGTTTTCACTTCTGGCTTTTTGACATATCTGGTCAGTGGTGTGAATCGATTCTTTAATTGTTGTTGGGGGCACGTCAGGGCTGTAGGTAGACAAAGGCAAACACTGGCAAAGATGATTCCAAACACCAAAAAAATGTTTACCTTTGAAATCATGCGATTATAGATTTTTATGTTTTAGAGGGCCAGTTTTTAAAAGTGTCAAAATGTTTTTAGCAATAAATTTAAACAATGAAGAAATACAGGATGTAAAAAGTGAAATTCCCTTAAGCTTCCTTGTCTAATCCTACTTTTCCTGAATTGAATTTCTTACGACAAACATGTTTTTGTAAATATAGAACATATATTTGTTGGCTATTTGTATTTATTTTTCTATAAATTACCTCTGTAACCTTTATCCATTTTAAAAATTGGGCTGTCATTTAAAAAAATGTCTTTGATGGCATTGTTTGCGCATTAGGACATTAACTCTTTGTTGTATAAGTTCCAAATAATTTTGAAATTTCAGTCTGTAATTAGCTATTAAATTATAACACCGATGATCATTTTTTTTGTTTCTTTCATTCATTTATTTTTGAGGAGCTGCCCAATAGAATGAAAAGAGCTCTGAGCCAGGAGTGAAAATAGCTGGGTGTGTCACTTGGGACGTCCGAACACTGGCTGTGTAACCTTGTGGATGCTGTTACAGTCTCTGTGCTTCAGCCTCCTCGCCTGCAAGATGAAGCTGTAATAGTGCTCTAGGATCCCTAAATTCTATGATTTTTATTATTTAGCCACTGTATCTTTAATGGTCTTACTTTCTGGACAGAAGTATGGCAGATTCACATCCTAAATTGCATGGTGCCCAGTGGTATTAGTGATTCTGATTCCCTAGTGAATATGGCAGCAGGTGAATGGGTATCAGCTAAAGAGCAGAAAGCACTAGCCTGGCAAGCGAGCAGTTCACAACCCCCCACAGATGGCACAGAAGGGCTGTAGTACTGGGGGATGGGGAGACTTGGCATCTTAGACAAGTCACTATCCCCATCTTGGCCTTGGAATTTTCATCTGGAAAATGGGGATGGGGAATTGTGGATAACTAAAGGTTTCTGAGCTGCCTTCCAGTCCTGGTGTTCTGTGATGGTCCATGTGAGTCACAGGAGGTGCTTCTATGGTTCCCAGCTGGCCATTCATCTGGTGACCTCCCTTCCTCCCTCCCTGCAAGGTGTCCCCTCTCCCACCCCCTCTCTAACACACTGGGCATAGCTGCTTTATAGCATCCAAATGGCTGTTCTTGGTGTCTCTGTGTGAGCAACTTGAGAACAAGACTTCTCAACTTTTAAAGAAAGCCTAATAAAAAAAATTCTCTGTTAATTATTAAACATGCTCATTGTAAAGAAAAAGAAAATTTATAAAGTAGGTAAAGAATTCTAATAATCGGAGACATCTGTTGGAATTTTGTTATCTTTTCTTTTAGTCTCTTCTCTGGATTTGCTTTTTTTTTGAACTATAAACACAATTTTGTATCCTGAATTTTTCACTTAAAACCCTCCATAAACATCATTTAAGGTCACTTAATATCAGAGAGAAGAATTTTATTGTTTAAAAGTACCCTTGCATGTGTATGTCATTTTTGATCCCAAAACAAGGTTAGGAGGCATTGGGGAAGAGTAGGTGTGACTATTCTTGATGTGGAGGTGAAAAGTGAAGGGTAAAGCAATAAATAGAACTGTGCCAGGGTCATAGAGCTAGCCGGCTGCAGGGAGGAGCGGCTCTACTGCTGACATTTGCATCAGGCGTTAGAGTTTACTGTATTTTCACACTTACTCACTTCGAATAATTCTGTAAGGAATGTGGCCAGAAATCACCATCCCCTTTAATGGAGCTGAGTTGCAGATAATCGAGTGATTTATTTGCCCAAGGACAAATAGAGAGCCAGTGGCAGGACCAGGATTCAAACCTGCATTTCCTGACTCCAGGTTTAGTGATCGTCTTGCATTCCCAGGTGAGGACTCTTTCCACTAAAGTCCCAATGCAAAATGAAATTTGAGTGATGCTAGTGGGAGGCAAGATTTCAGAAATGAGAGTTCAGGGTTGTTGCTAGAGGGAAAGGTGATCCTCTAATCAATCTGGACATCATTTATTTATAATGATGCCCAAAGCAGGTGCACATCAGCAGAGGTGGAGGAGGGCCAGGAAGCAACAGAACTCATCTCAGAAGGAGTCAAGTGGAGTTCTGCTGTGAGGGTGGGGGCGACTGGGCATGGCGTTCGGGAGGGAAGGGAGTGGATAAAACTGGGGGGAGGGGCAGGGGAGGGCCCTTCCTGGCACACATCCTGGCAGCAAATTCTTCTCCTGGGTCGATGGAGAATTCTTCTTTCTCTGTCCTTCTGCATTAGGTTCTTTAAAAGAAATGTGATTTAGCTGCCTCTCTTGCCCAGCCCTTGACTCCTCTGGACAGAAACAAGCTGAAAAAAACTGCTCTGTTGGCCAGAGCAAAGGGTAGGTTTGGTGCTTTTCTGGAAAGCACTGGTCTCAGCTTGATTTTTCCAGGACTGACCTGTATAGTCTGCTTTTTCATCAACATTGAAACTGCTCAGTTCTCTGGCTTGGGCCCTCAGGTAAGAGTGCTGAGAGGGTTATCCCACAGAACTGGATATGCCCAGTCACTAATTCAAGGACCACAGATGGGCTGCAAAGAGTTGTGGTAGGAAGAGCTGCCCCAAGGATAAGGAGGCCTGGGTTTCCACCCGGCTTGGCCACTGTACACTGTGTGCTTCTGGGTGGGTCGTCCTCTCTGATAAGCCCTGTTTCCTTATCTTAAAAGTGAAGGGGTTAGAGTAGAATCATCAAATAGACTCTAGGGTCTATTTCTGATAGATTCCAGGGTCTATTTGGGTTCTGGTGTCCCTTAATTCACTTAGAGACAGTATAGCTTAGGGGACAAGCCTGTGGACTCTAGAGGATGAGCTAGAGCCAGAAGACCTGGCTTGACTCCTGGTTCTGTCACTAGCCATCTGTTTGACTTGGTAAGAGTGGGTCACTCAGCCTCTTCTGCCTCTATTTTCTCACCAATACAATGGGGCCAGTTCCTACTTCACTACATTGTTAGGATGATTAAATGGGTTAATTTGGTGAAACACTTGGAAGGGTACCTGCTACATGGTAAGTGCTTTCTAAATGTTCGCTAAATAAATATGTATTATTGTTAAGTTTGGGGGATGTGGGAGTAGGTACCAGATTGTAATCCTCTCACCTGGAAGGGGCACAGCTTATAGCATGTAATAGGGGTTTGAAGTTGTTTCTTCCTCTCTGAGGACGACAGATTCCACAGGGTGAGTCAGTGTTGATTAGTGGCTCTGTGCAGACAACTTTCTCAGCAAATAATGACAGCATCTAACTTGGAGGCTTTCAGGGAGCCTGCTTCCTACATTATTTTATGAAATCCTTTCTCAACCCTGCAAGGCACTTGGTTGTCACCTCTAGCTCCCAGGTAAAAGCCAGAGGCTCACACAGGTGTACAGCTTGACGTGGTGGCACCAGGACCCAGTTTATCCTCTCTGCCTTGGCAGCACAGATCTGGGCAAACATCTTTTCCCCAGTGGGAGATCCATGCTTAAAGTCACCTTATGGAGCACAGAGCGGACCCGGCTTAGAGGACTGACTGCGAGCCAGGCCAGGGGACTTGGGTGCTTTTTTTTTTTTTTTTTTTTGAGATGGAGTTTCGCTCTTGTTACCCAGGCTGGAGTGCAATGGCGCGATCTCGGCTCACCGCAACCTCCGCCTCCTGGGTTCAGGCAATTCTTCTGCCTCAGCCTCCTGAGTAGCTGGGATTACAGGCACGCGCCACCATGCCCAGCTAATTTTTTTGTATTTTTAGTAGAGACGGGGTTTCACCATGTTGACCAGGATGGTCTCGATCTGTTGATCTCGTGATCCACCCGCCTCGGCCTCCCAAAGTGCTGGGATTACAGGCTTGAGCCACTGCGCCCGGCCCGGGTGCTTTTAAAAATTGATTTGTACTGATCATACAGAAAAAATATACAAACTTACCAAGCTTTTGAAACTCAGTCCCCTATTGCTGAACATTTAGGCTATTTTCAATTTTAAGATATTATTATATGCATATTAAACTAGTAAAACATAATTATTGCAGAACTTTAGAAGCAGTTACATGTATCTATTGATGAGGGCTCCATAAATTGGTTCAGTTTTTCAAGAGAACAATCCAGTAAGAGGTATAAAATTATTCCTACCCTTTGACCTGAGAATTCCACTTCTGAGACTATACTCCAAGGAAATACCCCCAAAGAGAGGGTAATTTAAATTTAGTTGTTTTTAGAAATGCTGTCTTTAAACATTGGAAGCAGCCCAAATGCCTGACCACTGGGGTTTGGTTTAAAACTCATGATCTATTTGCATTGTAGAACATGATAGAGCTGTTAAGAATGACAGATATGTCAAGGCATGGACAAATGTGTGCATCCAAGATAATAAGTGGCAAAGGGGCTAAGTAGTATGTGTCTTCTGATGACAACTATGCGAAATGGGGCTAAGTAGTATGTGTCTTCTGATGACAACTATGCGAAATGGGGCTAAGTAGTATGTGTCTTCTGATGACAACTATGCGAAATGGGGCTAAGTAGTATGTGTCTTCTGATGACAACTATGCGAAATATGAACCTGTATTTGTTCACTGAATTGATGAAGATGAGATGCGAGTTGCCATAGGTTTGAATATTTATCAAATGTTTTTTGCTTATAATAAAAAGAAAATGGATTCTTTTATACTCATAGGTGAACAGAACCAGCTACATAATTTGCAGGTCCCAGAGCAAAAGGACCATGTGGGACTCCTTTTTCAAAAACGAATGATTTCAAGATGGCAATAGCAGAGCTGTAAGCCGAGAGCGGGCCCTTCCGACCTGTGCAACTGCTCTGAACATCCTGGCCCTGGCTAGAGCCGTCAGGCCAATTCTCCCGCTTCTCCAGTGAGCAAACTGAGCTTATGAGCTTGAGTTCTGCTTAGAAAACTCAGAAGCATCTACAATCCCAGATTCTCCCGGCTTGGAATTAGTGCTGAGGTTACTGAACACTTGGAGGTTGGATCTGGAGAGGATGTAGTCACAGATCTTTGGCCGTTTATTTGTCCCTTGGTTTTGCTGCTCTAGTGGAGAGTCTGTTGTACGTCATCCATTCTTCTATCTAGTTATCAAGGATTCGTTTGTTAGTCATTGTGTGCTGGGTGCTCTTCTCAGTGATGGGGATATAGAGGGCACAGAAACAGGAGCTTAGGGTCTAGTTGCAAAGACAGACAAGTCATATGTTTACAGGGCACTTTGGTAAAAGCTATGGTAGGTTTGAGCTAATGGTTTAGAAAGCACAGAGGGGTAGTTGGGGAAGTAGCAGCTTTTCTGGCATTGAGGACTGATACCTGAGTCTTGAGGAAGGCACATCTTCATAAAGAAGATGAAGGATAGCTAGGCAGAAGAAACAGCATGTTCTACGAAGCCCAAATGAGGACAATGTGTCCATCTCCAAGTAATGACTTTTTGGAGCAAAATTACATGATTGGTTAATATGGAGATAAGCCAACTAAAGCTCCAAAGTCTTTCTCTCTTAAGATGAACTGTGATATCTGCTCTGGCTCATGCCCTCTCAGGTTTGATCAGCATGCTGTCCATGTCCTCATCCAAATTGTCAGTGGGAATGCTCATCAGGACAGTGCCAAGACTCGGTGCTATTGCAGCCTCCCCGACCTCCCTTCGTTGAGGGTTCTCTAAGTTGTCCACAGGTCTGTGAGAGGAGCTCTGCTGCATGCCTTGCTGACATCAGAGCATATTGATTCTTGATTCTTCTGGCCCACTGTGATCCTATTTGGTTTCTAGTAGATGTTTCTTACTGTTCGGAAAGCTCACATGCATAGTAGCTGAGGACATGAACTGGAAATTGTCCACAGTGAGTTCAGAAACAAAATAGACCACCCTCACTTCCTTCCCCCATCCTATACCGTACAGTATCCTGGCTACATGCTAGGCCTTGGCCCAAACTTCAGTGCTGCCAGATCCCCCTAGTGTGGGAAGCCCCAGATTCTCTAAGACTCAGTCATGACCTTGACCATTGACCTCCCCAGATAGGCTTGTGCAAATGCCCAGGGAAGCTGGAACCAGACAGTGACCATAGGACTATTCTATTTACCTTTTCCTGGAGACTTCACATATTATTATTTACTTACCCAGCTAAATTTGTGCTTGCTATTCAGTTTTAAAAATTAATTACCTTTTGTATTTACATGTAAATAGCTAGTTTTAAAAGATTTTGTTTTGAGGTGGGATCTTGCTCTGTGACTATGATGGTCTTGGACTCTTGGGCTCAGACAATCCTCCAGCCTCAGCCTCCCAGGTAGGTGGGATTACAGGGGTGCACCACTGCACCCAGCTTGTAAAATAAAATAGTTGATTGGAAAAAAATCACCCTATTCATATTGCCCAAAAGGAATCATCATTAAAAATCTGTGGTAACCATTTTGGTCATGACCTTGTGTGTATATGGATAGAGAGGAGTAGACAGATGGGCATATATAGAGAGAGATAATTTCACCAGGATGGAATCATACCATATGTAGCATTTTAACTAAAATGTAGTAAATCTATTTTAACTGAAAGTTTTATTAGGATAATAAGAAACTGAAGGAATTGACATGGAATTTCTGAACATCAGATAAATGTTTTTTTCACAAGAAATATTAGTTCCTAAAATAGCCCTCAGAGTTAAGAGAAAATAAGTATTAAGAAAGTAGAATAAATTTTAAGTGAAATTTCAAATTTTAGACACTATCTAATGACTCTCTGCTATGAACATGAGTAAATTAGCATGTTGCTCTTTCCCTCCTCCCCCTCCACAACACAAGGTATTTATTAAATGCACTACTTTCACAGTGTCCAAAGTGATAACATTTACTTTCTGTTCTGATCTGTGGACTGTGAACTATGGAATGCTTAATGCTAGTTGTTGGTTTTTGTAAACCACAAATTTGTTCTTCAAGTTATTTTGATTCACTATTTGGTTGGCTAGATTTGTAGTCAAATAATATTTTCTAGGACCCTTCTTATTTTGCATGTATGATGATTTTTGTCCACAGGTGACATGCCTGGGTATCTTAAGCTACGCTTTTCTTCTCTTGGAATGTTGTAGGCATCGTTTCCCTGTCTGTGAGACTGTGTTGTGAAGGGGAAGTCTCAGGCATTTCCTCTGACATAGCTAATGTGCTCCACAAAGTTCCCATGACCAACGCTCAACTCCCCAAAAATATTCCTCTATCATTTCTTGATACAACAGACGGCACCACCATTCACCCAGCTGTCCAGGCCAAACCCTTAGTTATCCTTTCTCTCATATCTCACTTTCAGTCGTCCTTCCTCAAAAAGGGTGACTCTACCTTCAGAATATATCTTGATTTTCACCACTTCACTGTTCATGGATTCCGTCCTAGCATGAACCATCAAATTTCTCTCTTGCACTGTTGTAATTACCTCCTAGCAGACTTCTTGCTTCTGTTTCGTCCCATTCTATCCTATCCTATCCTATCCTATCCTATCCTATCCTATCCTATCCTATCCTATCCTATCCTATCCTATCCTATCCTATCCTATCCTATCCCATCCCATCCCATCCCATCCCATCCCATCCCATCCCATCCCATCCCACCCCACCCATCCTATTGAAGTCTATTCTACAGGTAATTAATATAATACCAAGTTATGCTTTTAAAATTACATCATGCCACACCCCAGTTCTCAGCCCTATAATGGTCTTCTACCACATTTAGCATTTATATCCTAGAAGACTTTACAAGATATTTCCCAGATGACTATTCTGACATTGTTGCTACCACTCACTCACTCACTCACTCACTCACTCACTCACCATTCACTCACTCACCATTCACTCACTCACTCACCATTTACTCACTCACTCACCATTCACTCACTGACTCACTCACTCACCATTCACTCACTCACCATTCCCTCACTCACTCACTATTCACTCACTCACTCACTCACTCACCATTCCCTCACTCACTCACTCACTCACCATTCACTCACTCACTCACTCACTATTCACTCACTCACTCACTCACTCACTCACCATTCACTCACTCACCATTCCCTCACTCACTCACTATTCACTCACTCACTCACTCACCATTCCCTCACTCACTCACTCACTCACCATTCACTCACTCACTCACTCACCATTCACTCACTCACTCACTCACCATTCACTCACTCACCATTCCCTCACTCACTCACTATTCACTCACTCACTCACTCACTCACTCACTCACTCACTCTTCACTCACTCACTCACCATTCCCTCACTCACTCACTATTCACTCACTCACTCACTCACTCACCATTCACTCACTCACTCACCATTCACTCACTCACCATTCACTCACTCACTCACTCACCATTCACTCACTCACTCACTCACTCACCATTCACTCACTCACTCACTCATTGACTCACTCACTGTGTTCTAGCCACAATCTTCTTGCTGTTCTTGAGCCTTTATGCAGATTCCCATCTCAGGATCTTTGCACTTGATTTTTTTTCTGGGAGGCTCTACCTTTCAGATATCCTTATGGCTCCTTTTTCATATCCTTCGGACCTCTGTTCAAAAGTGACTTTATCAGGGAAAAATAAAATGCCTTTACCAGTCTTAATCCCTACAACCTGGCTTATCATTCTTCATAACCCATACGACAACTGATACATGTGTTTTATTGACTGTCCTTTTGCCAGAATGTAAGTTCCATGAGATCAGGGACTTTGCATTATTCATCAGTTCATCTCTGGCACCTAACACAGTACCTGGCACATTGTAGGTGCACCATATGTATTGGTTAAACTAATGAAGTAACTAACAAAATAATATTTTTCACATTATATGTAACCTTCTTTCTTTTCTGACATCCCTGTGATTCTTTCTTTATCCTTGAAGTTCAATAATTTCAGGAAAATGTTTTGATATAGATTGTTCTTCACAGGTTTTTATTTCCTGAAACGCTGTGTACGCTTTTTGACATGCAGGCTTTTCAGGAATGTTTCCTTTTACTTGAGTCTTGTGTCTTCGAATACTTCATCTATCATATTATCTGTTCCCTTCTCCACAAACAGCAATGATATTGACTCTGGATTTTCCTTGTCATTTGTACTTTCAGTGTTTTGTATAATATTTTCATATATTTGTTCTTTTCTTTATTGTTTTATAATTTATTCTACTATGTTGTTGATAGCATTTTAGTTATGTGTATTCTATTTTTCCATTACAATATTTTTATTTTTTCTTTCATTTATTTCCTGAACTCTGCTAGCTCATTTTTCCTTTTATTACTTATAGTCTCTTCCTTTCATTTTTAAAAGCATTTTATTGGATTTAGTTTTCTAAAGTGGCATGCAGTAAAATTCACTCTTTGTGGAGTACAGATCTATGAATCTTGGCAAATGCATAGAGTTATATGCCTGTCCCAATGGTCTAGATACAGAATAGTTCCATCACCCTGAACAATCCCTTCTGTGATCCTTTTGCAGCTGATTCCTCCCCTACTGCTATCTGTAACCCCTGGAAACCACTGATCTGTTCTATCACCCCATAATTTTGCCTTTTCCAGAAACTTCTATAAATAAAAGGATCTATTATATGCTTCTATAAATATAAGGATATATTTTGGATCTGGCTTTTTTCATTTAGCAAAATGCACTTGAGACATATCCACGTCACTGTGTGTATACATCGTTCATCGCACTTTATTGCTGAATGGTACTCTATTGTTTGGGTGTTCCAGTTTGTTTATCCAGTGACCGAGTTACTGAAGGACATCTGCATTGTTCCCAGTTTTTAGTGATTACGATAAAGCTGCTATAAACATTCATGTAATGTTTTCTTTTGTGAACATAAGTTTTCATTTCTCTTGGATTAGTATCTAAGAGTAGGATTACTACCTTATGTATTACATATATGCTTCCCTTTATAAGAACTATTAAATAGTTTTTTTTTAACAGAGGCTATAGAAATTTGAGGCCAGGAATATATGAGTCCAGTAGTTCTTCATTCTCACTGGTATTTGCTATAGTCAGGAATTTTTATTTTAACCATTTTTATAGGTGGTTAGTGGTCTCTCATTATAGTGTTAATTTGCATTTCTTTACTATTCCTATTTTTCACCCATCTATCTTTTTCAGTAAAGTGACTGCTCAAATGTTTTGCCCATTTTGGGAAAAGGTTGTTTGTTTTCTTAGTGTTGAGTGTTATTCTTTATATATACTGAATACACATCCTTGGTCAGATATATAATTTGCAAATATTAGGTTGCCACTACTTTCAAGGGCAAAAACCACAGTTCCTTTTGCACCAACCTAATATTTTTCTTCCAGTCTGTGATTTGTCTTTTCATTCTCTTCACAGTCTCTTTTGCAGAGCAGAATTTCTTAATTTGGACAAAGTTCCATTTATCACTCAAAAAAAAATGGATTGTGCTTTTGCATCACATCTAAGTCTTTACCCAAGATCATAACGGTTTTTCTCCCCAGTTTTCTTTTAGAAGTTTTATAGTTTTTTGTTTTACCTTAAGGACTATGATACATTTTGAGTTAAATTTTGTATACAGTATGAGGGTTCATGAGTGTTCTTAGGAGGTTTGCTTGAGACTAGGTTGTAGGCCTTCCCTGGCCACATGGGGCTTTTTCTAGGGGTCTAAGGAGGACAGACAGAGAGAAGAAACCAGATCTCCATGCCAGACATCCTGAGGGGTATGGTGGCACTACATTGTTGGGCACGACATCTGAGACTGGGGCATTGTCTCCAGAAAGCCTCAGCGAAGTGAGGCTTGGGATGGGTGTAAGAAGAGAGTAGGAGGTAGTGTTTGTCCAGGAAAGCAACTGTGCATATGAAATCTGGTGGGAGAAGAGGACCTAGGATTATAAGATATTGAAAACAACAGCAAAAACAATAGTGGCTATCTTACTAAACAGTTAGGACAGCAACTTTATATACATACTTTCTAAGCCTTACAGAACCTGGCAAGGCAGGAGTTATCCCTTTTATACAGAGGAGAGAACCAAAGTTCAGAGAAGTTATCTGTTAAGGGCCATATGGCTATTGATTGGGAGGGCTGTGATTTAAACCCAGGCTGGATGCTGAAGCTGGTTTTCTGTCTACTCCAACAAGCTGCCCCCGAATGACTCAGGGCTCAGGGGACACTAGGTAGCGGTGGGCAAAGGGTGAGGAGGAAGGAAGGCTGAAATTTGGTCAAAGGCAAACACCTAGGAGGCTGAAGGACAATCATCTCTTCGTTGAGGGACTGGGAGAATCCCTGGAATTGTTCTACCTGCGATGTTTTATGAAGCAGTGTATGTAACTTCTCACTGACGGAAGAAGTAGGGGAAGAGGACTGGACAAAATGGCCCCAGTGGACATTGACAGAGAATCTCATGGATACAGCACTGATGGAGTATTTGTGCCTGCTGTCCTAGATGTTTCCTCCCACGGCTGACTTGGCATTTTTAGGCCAATCTCAGCCTGGGAAGCCGTCTGGCTGACTAGGTGACCAGAAAAACAAGTTCCTTCTCACCTCGGTGGGTACCCATGTCTCCCCTTGGCATCTCAGGTGGGGTATAGTTCACAGAAGCCCCACCCATCATTAACTATCTGTCATGCTGAGGAATATCTACAGGGCCTGGCAGTGGGCAGGAAGTGCCTGTCCTAGGAGAACGGGGTCTAGAGTCTGGGAGAAGTGGTCTTGACAAAAGATAGCAATTCCAGACCATTCTGCGGTTCTGTGTAAAGATCTTCTTCCCTATCCCTAGGTCACAGAGCTATTCCTGGAAGGTAGACAGTGTGCCAGTGCTCTAGGCAGCACCATTTTTGCTCTGTAAATAAATGCAGTGGAGCCACTGCCTAATCCCCCAGGGGACCAGCAGTCCAGTATGCCTCCGATCAGGGCTCCCAGAGAGGTGGGAGCAGAGCCACAATGGCCAGAGGAGTGTAGAACCTGGAGTTTACTCATGCTAAGCTCAGGTAGCTCCTGAAAAGGGATCTACCACCCTTGTTCAGTCCTTTACTTCTCTCTGAGAGCAGCAATAAAAGGAGGGGGCTCTAAATGTGCCCTTGGCCTTGCCTTGGCTCCTGACAGTAAGGATCCAGATGATAGCATCTCAGTGAGCCTGGCCAGCCCAGGCCTGAATGGAGGGGAAGCTGGACAACATAGAGGAACTGGAGCCATCCCTACAATAATGGAGTCTCTCCTTAGCGCAGACAGACAGAAGCTGAGAGGAGAAGAGGCGAGAATTCAGTCAGTGAATTCAGGAAGGGTCTGAGCAGCATGAGTACACTTCACCCCTAGGTTATCTAGGATCCTGCAATGAAAGGCAGCAGGGCTGTGGTGGGCAAGTTACACAAACACTCCAAGCCTCAGTTTTCTCTGCTGTAAAGTTTTAAGGGTTTTGGGAGAAGTGGCTGACATGTGAGAAGTGTTTAACATACTTTCTGGCACACGGTAAGTGCTCATAATTGCAGCAATGAGCATCACCATTATCATCATCATCACCATCATCATCATCATCACCATCATCATCATAATCATCATCATCATAATCATCATCACCACCATCATCATCATCACCATCATCACCACCATCATCATCACCATCATCATCACCATTATCACCATCATCTTCATTATCACCATCATCATCACCACCATCATCATAATCATCATCACCACCATCATCATCACCACATCACCACCATCATCATCACCATTATCACCATCATCATCATTATCACCATCATCATCATCATCATTACCATCATCACCACCATCATCATTATCACCATCATCATCATCACCATCACTATCATCACCATTATAATCAGCATCACCATCATCATTATCACCATCATCATCATCACCATCACTATCATCACCATTATAATCAGCATCACCATCATCATCACCATCATCACCACCATCATCATAATGATCATCACCATCATCACCATCATAATCAGCATCACCATCATCACCACCATCGTCATAATGATCATCACCATCATCACCATCATAATCATCACCATCATCAACATTATCATCATCACCATCATAATCATTATCACCATCATCATAATCATCACCATCATCACCATCATAATCATCATCACCATTGTCATCACCATTATCATCACCACCATCATCATCATCACCATCATCATTATCACCATCACCACCATCATCATCATCACCACAATCATCATCACCATCATCATCGCCATCATCAGCATCATCATCGTTTGATACTTTAATTAATGCACTGGGAGTCAAAATACTTAGATTTGAGACTACTTCAAACATTTAGTTATTATGTGACCCTGGTGAGGTAATTTGATCAATATGAGCATCAGTTTCCTGACCGCTAAAATAGGGCCAGTAAGAATTCTTGTCAGAATAATGTTGGGGTAACTACCCATTTAGCACCTGGCCCAGAGTAGGCTCCAAATACGCTTGGTTAGAACAAGGAGACTCTTATAAAGCTTAAGAAGGACAGCTTAGGACCCCTGCAAAGAAGTATGATTTTTGTGGCAGGGAGTCACTTCATGGGATGGATCACCTCGGGAAATGATATTGATTAGTGCCTTCCCCAGGAGTATTTCATTTGCAAGGGAATAAATCCAACATAGACCAACTTGAGAAAATAAAGAAACCTAAAGGAGTTCAGATGGGCTTCAGGCAAAATTGAATCTAGACATTTTTAACAATGGCATCGGTACACAGTCTCTTCATCTTGGGTTCTCTTTTCCATTGTGCCAGCTTCTTTCTCAGCCAGGCTTTCTCCTTGTGGTGGCAAAGCTAGCCAGTGTCTGCACTGGCTTGCATCATTCCACAGCTTGAGTCGGACAAAAGAGAACACCCTTTCTCCCTGGGCATGCATCTTACTCTCCTGAAAGGACTGTTTGGATGACATGACTACCCTTGAACCTCCAGCCAGATTCCATCCAGGTCACATGCCCAGCCCTGCGGCAGGATCTTAGGGCCCTTTGATTGACAGCTCCATTGGAATCAATGCAGGGGGACTGTTCTCATAAAACAAAGAAGTGCACTGTTACCAGAAGAACGGAGAAGGCTTGCTGGGCAGGCAGATAGCAATAGCTGTCGACTAGAGTTAAAAATATGCTCTAAGTAAATCCCTGCATGACCTAATGCATCATCTTAATGGGCTGTTGGGGGAGTGAAGATGCTTGCAAGATTTCATTCTGTGGATCACTCAGTGCCCTGCCAGAAAAGGATTCATGGCCTGGCTCTCCATTGGACTGTTTTGTCCTTTCCACATGGCCAGTCCCCTGCTTGCCTTCAGACTGCACCCGCAGCCTCACTCCCACCTTCAAGGTAGCCTCGGAGGCCGGACTTCTCCCTTTGAGCTAAGGTGGTCCAGGCAGCATGAGAATCTGCGGGCTGAACATTCATTCCTTGCTTAAATGAGTGCTGGGAGGGGATAGAGCGAAATATAGATGGCCCTGAGAAGAACGCTGGATGTGGAATCAGAAGCCAAACGTCTGATGCTGGCCCTGTTCCCTCCTAGCTGCATGACCTTGGACCATGCCACTGCCCTCAGCATCCTCTTCTGTCAAAGGAAGGGCTGGGCTAGATGGTCTCTGACGTCTCTTCCAGTGCTGACATTCTGGGACTCTGTGAATGTTATTAAATTCATGAATCGGCTTCTTTGCCTGGAACAAGTCAGCTTAAAATACATGCAAATTGCACTAAGTATAGCTGTTCCCTTGCTGAGGAGGCAGCCTGGCATATTTACATAGTTTGAAATTGGCTGCTGCATGCACAGGGTGGGGGAGCAGTGACAGGCTCTGAGGCTGGGCCAGCAGCCACCACCTCTAATGCAAATGGGGTCCCAGACCTTTCTTATCCTGGAGTCCTGAGGTTCATTGTTAGCTGGGACGGGGAAGAGAGCTGCTCTGTACTAGAGCCTGGATATGTCAGGATCTTGCTCTCTATTATCTTATTTAATCCTCGCAGCAGTCCTTGAAAGCAAGTGTTACTGCTGCCTGTTAACCAATGAGAACCAAGGCCTGTAGCTTGCCCAAGGCCACACAGCTAGTAAACGCTGAGGTTAAGGTGACTTCCAAATTTGTGCTCTCTCCACCACTAGGCCCGCAGTTTCCTCTACGCACCCAGGTGCTGCCAGACTCACTGCTTTTCTTGTTGGCCAGTGTTGACAGTCTTCGTTCATTCGTTCAGTAAATACTTGGTGAGTGCTATGGTGGGCTAGGTTCTGTTCTAGGGGATCTGCAGTAATCAAGACAGACATGGTCTTGGTCCTCTTGGGGCTTACATTCTGGTGGGAGAGATGGAAGATAAATAGGTGAATAAGTAAATGAAATGAATTGCAGGTTGTGATTAATGCTCTGAAGAGGGCAGATGCCAAGGACACTGGGTCTCACTTAGATGGGAGCTGTTTAGGTAAGACCTGCCTGAGAGGATGATGTCTAAACTGAGAACAGAAGGCTGTCAGTGATGCAGGTTGAGCCAGCAGCTCTGGGTCCTGGACTCAGCACCTCTTAGCTGTGTCACCTTGAGCAAGTCACTGATTCTGTCTGAGCTTTGGTCTCCTCAGCTGTGAAATGGAGCTAACAGTATCTCCCTTGACAGGGTGGTGTGAGGATGGTTAACAGAGCATGCGAAGCACCCAGTGCAATACCTGGCAGGTAAGAGTTGTCCCCTGTTATTTTTATTGTCACTGTGCTTTCTGATCCAGGCCTAGGGCCTACATTACTTTTGATAATGAGGCTGCATGATAGGTCTGATCATCTATGGCTAATCCCAAAGACCATCAAGGCTGGTAAAATAGAGCAGGTCTCAGGCTTGGAACCAGGGTCTTGGTTCCAATCTTGGCCCTGCTAGCTGGTGCCTGGTGACCTTGGCAGGTCAGGGAACACATGAGTTCATGGTGATGCCCTGTCACTTGGTCATTCTGTCTTCCAGGATGGCTGTGACACATCAGCCATCCATACTGCTTTCCATATGCAGCTTAGACCCAGTTCTCCGTCCAACCAGCTGCATGGCCTCAGCAAGTCTCTTTGTGTCTCTGGGTCCGGTTTCATTATCTGCCAAGAGGGAATAACAATACTTACCTCTTGTCATTGTGAGGCATGGATGAGATTTAGAACATGGGAGTACTCCAAGTGCTGCAAAGTGGGGCAGAAATGAAGGTTGTGTTCCTGGGCCAGGGATGACCCTCCTCCCCACCTCCCACCGGCTGGCAGAGGAGAGGTAGCCCGAAGTGGCTTGTGTTCTGAGAACTGGTGGGGAACACTGAGGCCCAGAGTGAAGACATGCTGTCCATGGGCGAAGACCGGCGCCACTCCCAAGGTGACGGTCGGGACCTCTCGAGCTGCTTCTCCAAAGGTGCACTCAGTGAAGGCAGATGACTCTTGCTGAAGTCAGTGTCTGAATCATTCATCCTGAGTAAACCTGAACTTGGGTTTGCCCCTGCGTCTGTCGAACTGAAAGGAACACGGGGCAACCACAGTCTCAGGGACCCTGCTGTGTGTAGGTGAATCCCCAACCATTTTGTAGATAGGATGGCTCAGTTTCAGAAGATCATGGGAAATTTGAGGGAGCTGCTGGCAGGTGGGTAGCACTGAGAAGTTTTTTAGCTCCATGAAGCTATCAGAATCAGGAGAAATGTTGGATGTGAGGGGAGGTCACATAGCTCTGCTGATGAATGACGGATCATGGAGATAGCCTTGGACTGGGAGTCCAGTCCCTGGGCCTTGGATTTATCACCTATTTATTCTGTGCTCTTGAACAAATTCCTTTCCATTTTTGGCCTCAGTCTTCCCATCTGTATAATGTATCACATGCTTTCTAGGGTCCCTACCTGCTCCTGACATTCTATTTCTTTGGCTGGGCCAGCTCACGTAAGCCCCAAGAGTTCACCTAAGCCCCTAAGCAGTTTTACAGCTGGGGAGACACAGGAGATATGGGTTGTCTTTGGGGTAGTTCTGGAGGGTGGCAGCTGTGGGCCTAGTTGGGAGGGTCTGCCTGGAAAATCTGCATGACATCCAACCCTGGGAAGACCCTGTGAACTCTGCATGGCCCCATTTTAGAGCTGGGGAAAGATACCATGTCCTAGTAATCTTGTTTGAACAATAGCAAGATGGGGGCCCTCAGTGAGGAACTCAAGGCAGGCGCCTCATGATAAAACTGCAGTCATCCATTTTATCTTCCACCCTCATCTTCCACCCTGGTCCCTGGGGGGAGAGCTGAACTTCTGCACTCTGCAGGTTTGAACCACACTAGTCCCTGAGCAGTGTTTACAGTCTGTCATGCTGGGAATGGGCCTGGGCATTCTGGAACCAGCCTTCCCTGGAGTGCCCACCATGTTTCCTAGTTTGGGTAGTGAGCATTGGCTTGAGTCTATGGATCAGCACTCAGTGTTCCCCCAGCCCAGCAGCTTGGTCAGCTCTCCAAGAGTCAGGTCAGCTATTCACAGTCCTTCTTCCTTCCTGGGAGCTCTAGATATTCATATCCCAGTAGGATCAATGCCCCAAATCTTATAGCCTAGGCCTAGTCTGGACTGGACTTTTCTTGGGCTCCAGGTTGCCAGGGGCAGGGCCAGCCAGGCTTGCTGGATGGAACCCAGGGCAAGGTGTGAGGCTAACTCCCTTGGACAAGCCAAGGAGCTACACCCCAGGGGCTGGCCAAGCTGAGGCCCAGGGGCATTCCTGCGGGCAGGGCAGCTGGTTGCATTGATCTTGTAATTAAATCAGGGCCAGGCCTGCCTACTTGGGCTCTGGCCCTTGGTTCCCAGGATGGCCAGGATTTGCTGCTGAAGGCAGAGGGTTTAAGCTTGGGTGGAGTGGGACAGAATGGGTTCTCATGAGAGGGGCTATCTTGATTTAGTCTGTGGTGAAGAAAATGCCCCTTCTCAGTGCTCAGTTGTCCAAAGTTAGGACTTTGGGGAGGCTAGAAGGTGAGAGTCCTTAGCTGAACATCTTGGGTAAGTGAACTCTTGGTCAACTCCTTCCTTGAATTTCTCCATCACAAGAATGGGTTGCTCCATTATGCCAGGTGCTCAGGCCAAAAACTTGGAGTCATGCTGGGTGCCTTTGTGTTTCTGAGATTGCACACTCAGTCCACCAACAAATCCTGTTGCCTCCACCTTCAGCGTGTAGCCAGAGTCCAACTCCTTCTCCCCAGCTACTCTGCTGCTCCCATCACAACCTCTGTACTCCTTGCTTGAATGATTGCAATCGCCTTCTCACTGGGCCCCAGACTCTATCCTTGCCCTCTACAGTCTGTTCAAAACGGCAGCTGAGGTGATCTGAAAACAATACGTCCAATGAAGTTTCTCCTGTGCTAAAAAGCCTCCTATGGCTTCCCACCTTACCCAGAGTCCAGAGTCCTGCAAGGTCCTATACCATCTGCAAGCCCCCTTTCTGTTTCATTTTCCATTGCCTTCCCCCTTGCTGCTTCTGCTCCTGCGACACTGGCCTCAATGCCTGCCCTCTTCCGCCTCTCCCCACCGACTGTGCCCTTGCACTCCCTGAGCATGGAATGATCTTCTCACATAAATCTGCATGGCTCTCTGAATTCCTGAAGGTCTCTGCTTAGATGTCACCTTATCCAAGAGACCTTTGCTGCCCACCCTGCATAAAAGTGTCCCACCTACCATCATTCTTCATCTCCCAGTCTTGCTTTGACTTTATTAATAGTGTTTTCTTTCTCACTTATCCCCCACCGGAAAGTCAAGTCCATGAAAGCAGGTGCTCTGACTGTTTTGTTTACAGATATATATTCCCCAAATGGCAAGGAAGGGGATACAGTTCTTTGCATTCTGCATAAACTCGAATAAGGTGCTGGGATGTAATAGGGGCTGAATTCATGCTGCCTGACTCAGTGCATCTCTCCTTTGCCAAACGCTGTGTGTGACCCTTGGCTTCTTTGGAAGAAGAGTGTGGTGCAATTGGTTTGACTGGCAGTAGGCAGGCTGGCATTTTAGTTACCAATTTACTTATGGCCTTAAGCAAGCTGCCAGCCCCCTCTGGGCCTCAATCTTCTCCCCTACAAAATAAGGCAATTGGTCTAGTTGATCTCCAAGACCCTTACCAGACTGGACTAGCCAGGGTTCTATTGCCCCCAACTTCCTCACCCCTCACCTTATTCTTGGGAGGCAATTGTAGAAGAATGGACCAGGTGACAAGAGACCTGAGTTCTTTTCTTAATTTCTAGCTACGTGTCCTTGGCAAGTTTCCATCCTCTCGGCACCTTGGTTTTCTTGTGTATAAACTTAGTATGGTAATGCCTGACCTGATGGCTGCCTCACAGACGTACTGTGAAGGTCAGTGGATAAGAAACTGCTTTGGAGTCCGGGTCATGAATAAGAGGGAGAGTTAGTAGCATAGGCTTTGGTGCCAGATGTCCTGGGTTCGAATCCTGACTTTGGAAGTTATGCAAGACTTCCTGAAAGTCAGGTAAGCCTCTCTGTTCCTCTGTTCTCCTGAGTATAACATGGGGCTAATTAGAGCCTTAGACATAGGATAATTGTAAGGATTGATAACCATACTTAGAACTGGGCCTGGCATAGAGTATGTGGCATTTTCTTTTATTATTCATTCCTAGAATTACTCATTTATTTTGCAATAATTTATTAAAGGCTCCTGCTTATTTATGGGCTGCAATTGGTTCAAGGTTCATTTCCTCCCCTCTCCCAGTTCATTTTTTCTACACCTTTCCTTTCTGATGGGGAGGGGTGAAGAAGGGGTCTGGGGAAGAGGTTCACAACCCCCCTAGGCATTTTCTCTCTCTTAGGAGCTGAGGCCCAAGGGAAGACAGCTTTTCCAGGAACTTTCAATATAGCAGTTGCTCATTCACACTTTGCAGCTTCATGAATCCCATTCACAAAAATACCCCAGAAGGGTGATCCCATTCTGTTGTACCTCATAATCCCTAGACTTTCTTATCTTCCCCAGGATGCCAAGTTCCTATATTTTTCTGGAGTCTCAGGGGTCAGAGGTTGAAAAACGGAGTTGGAGTCCTTGGTGATTTTTGCTGAAGTGTCCCTATAAGACTCAGCTGAGTGCTGACCCCACCAGAGTGGTGGCTGTGGTTTCACACCAAAGGCTTTGACGGTGTGTTAGTCAGGGTTCTCCAGAGGGACAGAACACTGGGATAAATATGAAAGGGAATGTATTAGGGGGAATTGGCTCACATAGTCACTAAGGTGAAGTCCCAAGATAGGCTTTCTGCAAGCTGGAAGATGACAGAAGCCAGCAGTGTGGCTCCCAGAGCAGCTGGTAGCATGCCTCAGTTCAAGTCTGAAAACCTCAGAACCAGAAGAGCCAACAGTGCAGCCCCCAGTCTGAGGCCAAAGGTCTGAGAGCCCCTAGGAGGCCTCTGGTGCGAGTTCCGAATCCAAAAACCCAAGAATCTGGAGTCTGAAGGCAAGAGGAAACAAAGGCCTCTTACTCCAGGAGGGAGGGAGGAAGAGAGAGAGAGAGAGAGAGAGACAGAGAGAGAGATAGAGAGAGAGAGAGAGAAAGTGGGATGGGAAGAAAGGGGGAGGGAGAGCCAAGCATAACCCTTTCTTCTGCCCTCTTTGTCCTAGCTGAACAGCCAGCTCACGGGTTGCTGCTGCCCACACTGAGGTTGGGTCTTCCTCTCTCCGACCACTGACTCACATCAGTCTTTTCTGGAAACTGACAGACTCTCACAGACACACCCAGAAAAATTGCTCCACTAGCCATCCCTCAATCCAGTCAAGTTGACACATAATAGTAGCCATCACAGATGGCTTCGTGCTGTCTTGGAGCTGAGTCCTAGATTTGCTTCTCATTAGCTGTTTGAGGACGGGCAATTTCTTTGCCTCCCTGAGCCTCAATTTTCTTGTCTGCAAATTGAGATAATGACAATGATCTCATGGAGTTGTTGCAAGAGTTAGGTGAGATAATCCAGGCAAACTGCCCAGTGCAATGCCTGCACATGGTTGATGGTCCTTATCTCTTAGTTGAATTGGAATCATTTATTTGGTCAGTGTATTTACTGAATTCCTACTTTGTAGGAGGAATCTCTTACTTTTGATTTAGTAGCTTGTAAGGTTAAGAATGATGAAAGCAGGTCCTGGGACTTTGTATTTCTCTGACTGTGCTTGCATGTGCATATACGTGTGTGTGTGTGTGTGTCTTTCCCAAGGTAGGTCTATTTCCCCTTTACTATTTGAGGGAGGAGAAGGAGAACTCCATTCAGCCTCAGCCACCATCTGAAGCACCTCAGGTGTGAAGGGGTATTAGGAGCTGGTGGAGGGGTGTTGGGGAGGTGGGACAGAGTTGCTAAAAGGTCTGGTTCCACCTGGAGCAAGGATGCTGGGCACACCAAGGTCTAGATGGGTGGGTTGTGGAATGAGTTGGCAAGGTACCTGATAACTGCTTACCTTGGATACTTCGGTGACTAGGGGTTGAAGTGGAGCACTGGCTCTAGGAATAGGGTAGGGCTTGACTGGGGTCCACCAGAATTTGGGAGAGGGTTACTCACTTAACGCCTCTTGTGGGGAGGTTTACAAAAGTGGCTTTCTGCTTGGTCTGGCTTCTCCCATTGCAAGAAGAGTGAGACAGTTCTTCCCTGCGTTGGCGCCTTTCTCTATTCCACAGATCTCCGATGCCACTTCCCAGGGCTCAGCAAGATGGAGCTTAGAGCCAATCAATGCCATTTCCATCCTAGTTCACCTAGGCTAGGTGGACTATTTTGATGGTATCAAGTCTCCTTGGGGCAGATGAGGTTCTCTTGTTTCCCTTCTCTTAAGATATATCTATTTACCCTTAATCACCTGGGGGAAGAAGGCAATGATGATGGAAGGACTCATGTCTATTGATTGGAATACTTATAAAGACTATAGGCTTGAACCTCAAAAGGTGTGCCAGTTATTTAGCTTGGTGACCTTGAGCTACCTGTGCAACCTCTTTGAAGTTCAGTTTCTTAACTGATTATAGATAATAAAACCTACCATATCAGGCCATTGTTGCGTTGCTGTAAGTAGCCAAGACTGGGTAATTTGTATAGAAAAGAAGTTTAATTGGCTCACAGTTCTGTGGGCTGTACCAGAAGCATAACACCGGGATCTGTTTCCTGGGAGGCCTCAGGGAGCTTTTTCTCATGGTGCAAGGGCACAAGTACTTCACATGGCAGGAGCAGAGAGGGAGAGGGAGAGGGGGCGGGTGCTTCACACTTTTAAATGACCAGAATGTCTTGTGAACTCAAGAGTAAGAGCTCACGTATCACCAAGGGGATGACCTAAGCCATTAATGAGGGATCTGTCCTTATGACCTAAACACCTCCCACCAGGCCCCACCTCCAACACTGAGGATCACATTTCAACATGAGATTTGGGTGGGGACAAATAACCAAACAATATCACCCAGCTGATGGGACTGTTCTGATAACTAAATGAGATGAGGCATGTCATATGCTTTGCAGTGCTTCTGGCACAAAGTAAGCTCTTGGAACATGCACGGTACTTTGTATTTATACAGATATTAATGCCTTTGAAAATCTTCATGTTGACCCTGTAAGGTAGGCATTTTAATCTTAAGTTGAGAGAGGAAAACTGAAGTTTATAAATATTGACTCCCTTGTTAAGGTCACATGGATAATAGCCTATACCGCAGAGCCAGAGATGGAACCCAATTCCGACTTCAAGGCCCAGCCATTTCCTAAGTCTTACCCAGCATCGAGTCTTACCACTCTTAGAATTTGGGAAGTCTGTAGAAACTCTTTGGAGCTATAGTCCCTTGGAATTGAGGAGGGG
This sequence comes from Callithrix jacchus, assembly GCF_049354715.1. Lineage (NCBI taxonomy): Eukaryota > Metazoa > Chordata > Mammalia > Primates > Cebidae > Callithrix > Callithrix jacchus. Next base: position 148,456,605 of record NC_133508.1, read on the forward strand.
TTTGGTCCTAGAGCTGATGTAGGGTTGGGCAGGCTCCGGAGGGCAACTTCTATGGGATGTGTGAAACAGGGCAAACCTTGACCACAGGCCATTTAACTCAGGTGACTCACAGCAGCTGCACCTGAGGGCCGGTCTGACCCCACAAGTTGGGATGAGAGGTCTCTTCTAGGGCCAGAGAAAGATACAGGGTGAGGAGTCCTAGAACAAGGCCATTTCTCTGCTTTTCCATGACATTGATATTTTGGGTACCATTGTGACTATGAGTCCTGGCTAGTGTTCAGGTTGAAATAGGTACAGGGTGGAAGAGCCTTGACTGTTTCTTCATAAGCCACTGATTTGTAAGTGTGTTGTTTACTGACCTAAGTGAGGGTGTGTGTGTCTGTGTGAGGGGGTGGCCTAAGAGAATAAAAGGAGAGGATAACCAGAGCTGATAGTCAGATTGAGAAACGCCCCAGGTGATGGATTAAAGAGATGCACAGCTGCCTCATTTGCATGCCATTTAAATAGCATTCGTTGTACTTCAAAACGTGTGGTTCTTCCCCTATTGCTGTGCTAAACCAGCCTGGGGATATTTCAGGTCTTGATTCCAGGGCCTGAGACTCAGGCACAGCTACTGCACATGAAACAGATTAACAGGAAGAGAAGTCTGGGGCAGGAGCCGGTCTAGCTCTGTGTTGCCACTAACTCAGGTGTGGATAAATTTCTGTCTTCTCTTGTTTGGAAAACCCACAAGAGCAGAATATCCTAAGCATCAAGTGCAAAAACATTTTTCTGAATAAATGAGTGTTTTTAAATAAATGAAAACAACTCTGGACAAACCGCTTTTCCTTCCTGAATATGGAGAAGATAAGGTGTCTACTTTTGACCAATAGTTTTAATTTTGGGGGCTGTGGACAGCTGTGGACATGTCACAGGAAAAATGACCACACCATTAATGTCATATATCATTTCAGGGGCTTTTTAGACCTATTTGGGGTCGATTCTTGAACCCCTTGGTCAAGGTTAGAAACCCTTGGGCCAAAAAAGGCTGAAAATCCTTCAACCTTCAGATTTCTGAGTATCCTACCCCACATGGATCTTTAGGACATGGGAATCCAAGAGAAAGGGCACACTCATATATTTTTACTGGCTCCCACTAGGTGCCAGGTTCTCATTTGATCTTCACAAGATAAGAAAGGAGTAATGATTTCTTTTACAGAAGTGAGGAAACTGAGGCTCAAAGAGAGTATGCCCCAGGGTTACAGAGCTGGTGAGTGACAGAGATGGGATTCAAATCCAAGCCTTGGCTCCAGAGCTGTTCTCTTTCCCCAGGGTTAATATTGTTTCTCAGTTGTGCCACTCAACTTTGCCCCTCTTGCCCACCACATTGGCCCCCTGGACTAGGTACTCCCCACTTGTCCCCCGCCCATCAAGTGCCCCTCTTAAGTGGGAGCTACTGGTTGGGGTGAGGCCAGGGTGGTCGAGTATGTACAGGGTAGGTGCCTCAGGCCAGGTGGGGAGGGTCTGGTGTGCATAAGTGGCATGGGTGGGCTGCACTTGAACTAGCTGAGCTCTCCTCCCCAAAGTGGAGAGAAGAATGGGGACCTTGATGTTGTAACTTCCACACATCCCTACTCCCTTTCCCTCCCTTTCCTCCTTGCTTTTACCTAACAAGAGCTAAGTTAACAATTTACCTAACAAGATCTAAACAGTCAGGGACTGTTTAAACAAAATTCTTCCCAGCTCCCATCTTCCCAGCATCCTAGGTTCTTGGAGGCAGGAATTCCTTGCTCAGCCCCAGCAGGAGGGACCAGGCCTGGGAGCCTGACTTGGTTTCTTATTCCTTTAGAGTAGGGAGCCCCACTCCGTTAGTCAGCCTGAGGTTGTTCTGCAGAGGTCTAGAGCCCCACATGGTGGGGGAAATGCCCAATATGAAGGCATCTGTAGCAGCAGCTGTCCCAAATGGTTCTTGTCTCTTTGCCACCCTCTCTCTTGTCACCTCAGTACCTGTACCCAGAAACACATCCTTCTGAAGGTGAGGTTAGGGTGGGGAGCTCAGCTGCTCTGGCTGCTCAGTTTTCTTCGGGGCAGAGCATGGTAGATTGTGAAGGGGTAAAACTAGAGATCTTTAATAAGAGAGCTGGGTGTTTGGAGTCTGGGGGTGGTCAGGGATGGGATGTGCCTGCTGGTGGCTGAGACACCGATTTACTTGTGGTCATACTCCACACCATGGCCTCTTTTGAGCCTTCTAAATTGTGGGAAGGTCAGGACTAGAATAGCCCTCAGAGGAAATCAGACAGATGTGCCTCAGCAGTGTGTGTGTGTGTGTGTGTGTGTGTGTGTGTTAGGATCTTCTCCAAGGAGGTGCTGCTGTGTCTCCATCTCAGGAGGCCCAGATAGACATTCTCCTCACTTGAGAGTTGGAAGCATGGTTGGTCCAGACCCCTGGGCCAGCAGTAATGGGCAGAGGTGGGGGTGGGTTTGAGGACAAGGTCTGCAAAAGTGGGTTCGGCTGCATTTAAATGATTTCCAGACTGAGTTTGGTCTTCAAACTGGGTACCCCACCCTCACATATCCTCCTGCTCCATAGAGGATACAGGAAGTGTTGATGTAATTGGGGAGATCTCAAATGCACCCACCGACCCTCCCATCCACATGCTCTGCCTCGTATGCATGGGGCTCCCAGTTAAGGGCAGGTGGGCACATGCCACAGTGATTTCCACTGCATCCAGGAGGACCCTCTCCTGTCCTTCCCTGGTCTCTCTGTGTGGCCCCTCATGGCCACAGAAATTAGACTGAGAGTAAGGAGAGCACACTTGCGTGTTATAGGGATGGTAATTCCAGCAGGCAAGAAAGAAGTGAAAACCATCAATGTCTGTCAAAAATTTTATTTTTTTCATATCACACAGAATGATGTTAAAATAAATCCTCAGTAATATATATTTATATACTTATTTACTTGTGTCAATATTTACAAAAGACTGTGGAGCTCTATGAATTCTATGTACACCCATGATCAGGTGGACAGGCAATGTTCATTGAGGCACATATGTACACATATATGTATAACCTATGTACAAATATCAGACCCTACTGACACAGGAACTCTCAGCTGCAGAAGTCCTGGGCGGGGCAGTGTTGGTGGGGCTGAAAGCTTCCAGAATATGTCAGCAAGAATGATACTATCAATACATCCTCTGCAATGTAGTTACAGCTGGTGTCTAAATTTTTGTGAAGCAAACAAATAGTTAAATGATTCCCAACTCCCTTGAGTCTTCCCCACAAGTCCTGCTCTGCCTTCAGTTCTCATTGGTCCCCAGCCTCTTATCACCATGGAGACCCCAGTTCCCTTTCGGCATCATCCTTACGAAGCTTTACCATCAGCCTTGGAGTTCCTTCTGCTATTGATCCCAAGGAGGCTTATTTATCTGCCTCTTTGAGTTTTCCACAATTATTAGAGACAGGACATGGGAGGGCAGCTGCAGAGTCATGCACAAGCAGCAAGGAAGCCAGGGCAAACCCTAACTGGAGTCTGTGCTGCGTGAGACTTAGTGAGCGGCGGCCATTTCCACTATATATATATATGTATATACGTGTGTGTGTATATATATATGCATACACAATGTAAAATCTCCAGAGACAGCCTATATAAGCACATAAGCACACAGGTCTGGAAAAGGAAATAGCATCCTCCACTCATGAGCTTTACAGCTATGTCCCTGATGAAAACTAGAGAATCTTCCTTGATTGCTGGCACCATTAATCTCAACTGTTCCCAGATTATCCTTAGTGGAGAGAGGGGTGCAGGGATGCAGAAAACCAGGAAGAGGCCAATTTGGCTGGGGTATTGTTTGCTCAGCAGGCTAGAGCTCCATCATGGGACTTTCCAGCTTCCTGGGGCCCTTCAAATGAAGGAACCATCCAAGCACGACAACAAAAGGAAACTGGGTCGCTGGATCCCACGTGAAGGCAGAACTGGGGCAAGCACGGAGCATGTTCAAACCCTCAGGAGCTGAGACTCACCCCCGCCAAAGCCAGCCAGCCCTCTCCTTCTTGCTTTTCTATCCCATTTCTTAGCCTGGAGCTGATGTGCTCCTTTCCAGCCCCAACTGGCAGGTCAAAGTCCTTGCCCTACACTTTATAGGCTAAAAGGGCAGTAATGTTAGCAGCTGACACGAAAACTGTTTGGTAGCAAAGTGCACCCCTGAATATTCTCTTCCTCCTAGCTCCTCCTAGCTTTCTCTAGCAGCCCAGAGTATTTATTCACTCATACAAACAAGGCATTTGGTGTCTAGAGAATCATTTTTCAAGGAGAAGCAGGGCTTAGAGGCCTCTCACAGAGACTCAGAAAGACACAGAACTGAGTCCTCTGGGTAGCTACCAAGGGTCCTAGCATACAGCCACATCTACACTGCCCTCAGTGGTCTAGACACTGCAGTAGCTGTCCACATTGTTACATAACCATGCCCTGTGCATCCATCAGTGGAATGATGCAGGGAGTCCTCAGCTGCAAACTCATCTGGAACATATTTGACTATTTTAGGAGTGCAGAGGAGCACAGAAAGTTATATCCATTTCCATGCTGAGGTTCATGTTAGAATGAAGTAGCCATCCAGAGAGGCCACCTCAACTGCCTCAGTTCACCAGCTAGTCATGCCAAGTCTGGGCTATGGGCTTCTGCTACCTGGTCACAACTGACAAAGCCAGACTGGAGGGCTTCTGTGGGTGTGGGGAGATGGCAGACACCCCTGTACCACCTCAATTGCTCCAGATACAGTGAACAATCCCTCCCACTCCTATCCAGGTAGGAAGCACACAGTCAAATGCAAGAGGTGAGGCTGAAAGAAACTGTCTCCCATGGATCTAACACACTGGCAGGCAAGAGGGAGAATGAAGGTAGGTTTCACCTTGCACCCAGCTGCTCCTTGAGTGATGTATACCGCTCACCCCCAAAGAGGCAACTGAATTTCAGCTGCTCTAATACCCAAACCCTCAACTTAGGTTTAGTCATAATAAAAAACAGAATGGATTTGTTAGTTCCATTGATTGTCACAAACCTCACCTCTGTGTGGCAGAGATGTGCTTTAGTTCTTCACTGGAATGTTACCTCAAACCTAGGGCACCACCAATGAGAAAGAGAACGCTAAATAGATCAATGCTTTGCTAGGTCTTCAAGCTTTCCACTCCCCTCCAGTACAAAGTTTGGAATGACCTTTCTGGTCCTCAGTGATGAGGTTACAGCCAACCAGGGCAGACAGTAGAAAGGCTAAAGCACCTAGCTGTTAGATCAGTCTTCCCTTTTATTCCTGAGTCAGGCAGCCACGTGGGAGGGAAAGGAAAGAGGTGATCCTGGGCCTGTTCTTTTTTTATGAAAGATCTGCCTTCTAGAGAGGTGCCTAAGCCGAAAAAAAAAAAAAAAAAAAAAAAAAAAAGTGTGGAACTGGAGAGGTGAAAATAATGCAAAGGAGGTCATTGAACAGATGCACGTAAATGTAGTTTATTCCTTGGATTGCCAAATTTATTCCACATGAGTAAAACTAAGGAGATTGGTCAATGTATAATTCTATACTTTAAAAAACAGTATACATATATACATATACTATATATATACACACACAGATATATGTATATATGGAAAACCTCTAATAACTCAGGACCAATTAACCAAACCCTTGATTGACAAGAATTATGTCTTTTTACTATACTTTCAGTAGAAAGATGCAAATGACAGCACAGGCTCTATCTGATGAGCCAGGATGTGCCCCAGTGGCCCATTTCCAGGTCTGTCTTGTAGCCAGCAGCCATTCAGCCTGTCTCTTTGGTCTTCTCCATCTATCTCCACTTCTGTACAATAAGCACTGAGGTTTAGAATGTTGACCCTGAACAATGCAAGATCTCCTGTTATCTTCAAACATTCTACTTATCTAAGGCAGGAAAGTTTATACTAACCTACTTAGGAAATATCTTTCTCAATAACAGAGGTTGAACCAGGCATGTTTTCCCATTCCCACTCAAATAAGCAGAATTGCAAAGCAACCAGGATGTTCCTGTCCCTGAGGTTTCCTATCAGTTAACTGAGGTTTTGCTGTACACATGTGTATAGAGCAAGGTAGATCAAAAAAGAATGGAATGGGACCCTGGGGCTGCTAGCCTTCCCTGATTGTCCATACTGAGCATTTAACCTCACAGGTGTTTTAGGAAAGGGGACTCTTCTGGAGCCCCTGGTTATGTGTGCAAATATTTGTGCAGCTGCACACTCTAGCGGGTGGTAGTCTTTATTTCACTGATGTCATGCCCCAACCACCCAAACTTATATCCCTGTAGACTTCGACTGAAACCAACAAGAACTTGCTTCCTTCTGCAGCTCTCATGGAGTCCCTTTGGTTGAGCAAGTCAGCTTATTCTGAAGGAGAGTTAGAGGGCAATTCCCATATCTGCCCGGACTACTGATCCCAAGTGCAAACCTCCAGGCCATATTCCCTCAGCATCCATCTCCCTGGGGAAGGGAGGAAGGGTAGCAAAAGGATCAAGTAATGGCTTTTAGTGCATGGAAATGATCTTCTGTAATGGCTCAGGATGCTTTATTCTTATATTGGGAAGCACTTTCCTGTAGGCTTCCATTACACCTGCCAGCCTGAGGGAAAGTCAACAAAATTGAGTGAGAAGGTCACTCAAACGTAGGATTTTTGTGCCTAGAGGTTGTAAGGATGCTGTGTGACAGCAGGCAGAAATGGGGAGGCAGACAGGGGACAGAGACACACATGGAGACAGAGAGGTGCAGAGACACACATGGAGACAGAGAGGTGCACACAGGAAAGAGAACAACAAAGCCCTCTCACGGGCCTTCCTTGTGCATACACTGCACCTCAGCATATGTCTCCATTCCAGAAGGAGGTCAGATCTCAGAGGACAGGAGTCACATAAACACGTGGGAAGAAGAGGGAACTACAGAGACTGTGAATGAGTGCCCAGAAGTCAAGGGCACTATCTGATAATCCAGGTACTATCTATCACTTTTCAGTCCTGAGAGCAAGATTTTGAAAGAGCTATTGCTAAAGAAAACAGTCACTATTTATTTTATTGCACTTTTCCTCTTTAAAAATATTCAAACACAAACTATGAGAGATGAAGCTGAGATTTGGTGGGAAGGGAAGCAGAAAGAAAAAGTAAACTAGGTTAGTTTGAGGAAGAGACCCTTCCTGTGTGTAGGGGAGCCCCTATCTCCATCTGTCCCTGCTGGCTGCTTTGATAGGGGAACAGGGTTGGTCTCAACAAGGGCCAAGTCTGAAGATATAGATGATAGTCACAATTGCTACCAAGACAGCTCCCAGCATCCCCCTCCCTGTGGATTGGCTCAAGTGGGCTGATGACGTTAATGAGGTTAAGGTCATGGGTTCAAACCTGGCAATGGATACCTTGCCAAGGCTGGGGGAACCTCCATTGTGTAACCAAGGAGCACCCTGGACATTACAGTCCTCGCAGACCAGGCAGCCATCACCAACATATAGGTTGTTATGACAATGGGCCCCAGGAAAGCCCTGGGGAGCCACGCTCAGCACCGTCATCCCCTCTCTTGACTAAACACGTCAAAGCACTGTGCTCCCCTGCCTGACATGGGGGTAGTGGTGCCACCTTCATATGCAATTTGCATACTGTTCTATAGTTTCCTTTGGGGAAAGTCAGCCTCTATGACTCTACCACTGTGGGCAGTGCTGAACCCCCAGCCTGAGGAACTCCAGAGGGTGTTAGCGTCTTTCAACATGGGTTGACACTGATAAAGTCCTCTTACAGTGAGAGATTCAGGAAGGACAGGTAGGACAAGCTAGTCCTGAGCCCTCCCTACACAGAGCAGCAACATGAACACCCAGGCTGGGGTCTCAGGCCATCATAGCTTCCATGGGAGCCCTGTCCATACTAGGCTAATGCCATCTAGAGGCACACTCCCAGGGGTCCTTTTTAGAAGACTAACCTCCTGGTGACTTGCCAACACCAGCCTCAGAAGCCCAGGTGAGAGGGACAGAGGCAAGCAGAGAAGAAGGAAGAGAGTGTGCCAAGCATCACTGAGGTTTCAGGAAGCACAGAGCCTTAATTATTTTCTTAAGTAAATGTTGGCTCCTGAAAAGTTTACTCTGAAATTTGACCAGCTCACCTACTCTCTCTTCCTGACAATTCCTCCACCCTTCTTGGGGCTCCTTCTTTTCAGCCTCCTGAAAACTCCAACTTTCAGAGGCACTTGATGAAGCCATCAGGAATGGTGTCTTGATTTGGAAACAAAAGTTTGCAGCCAAGCACAAGTTTGGGACCACATGTCCGTTCCCTGCTTTTGTTGCCTTCTCTGTAGAGACTGGGAGCTGGGAGCATCATTGGAAAGGAGGGTGAGACACAACGGGAATGGCTGCAGCAGCAGATCCTGATCTGAGGCCTGACTGCAACTCCTAACTTCCAATGTAGGTGAAGCCTTTGCTGAAATGCACTCAGCTCTCAGCTAGTCCTACGGAGACTGAGGGGAAGAACCAGCTCCAAGAGTAATCCAAAATGGTGGGTAATCTTAGAAAGTATTTAAATATGGCCTTAGAATATACGATAAAGTCAGGTCCTCTAAAAAGTGTTTGCTTGTTTAGCCTTAGGTGTATGTTCTTAATCACTTTTTACTTTAGCTGAACTGGGCTGCATAGTAATTGGATGGGAGGCAGGGCATCAGGGGAGCCCAACAAGAGGGAAGGAAGAGCATGCCTAGGCTTGAACACCCCCAGAGGGGAATCAGGAGTTGGCCCCTTTGGGCGTATGCCCAAGAGCAAGTGAAATGCCACAAGCAAGTAAAAGTGGCCTATTTTAAGAGACAGGTCTCTATAGGGTCTCAACTTCCTGACCTAGCCCCCTAAAAGCTGCAGAGGATGGAGGGGCAGTAAGATCTATGGGCTTAGAGAATGTTGGGGACATCTTCACCCTGGTCCTGGGCTCAAGATTCTGCAGTTTCTTGAGCCATTACTGCTTTTAAGAGAATAGGGCTGAATCTGGAGACCCCAGGTGATGGGAGTAGGGGAGCCTGGGCTATTGGGTTGTCTGTGTGGATTTGCTGGAAGGAAGGAAGGGTCATGGCAAGGAGGCCAATATTAGGCTGCCAGCTGCCCCAGATACTTCCACACTCTATAACCAGGTTTCTGGTGGGAGGAAGGTGAATTGGTAGAGACCCCATGCACTTCCCGGTCTTAGTCAGATATCTGCTTGATGTGGTGGCTCATCCTTCTGCTTGAAACCTCAGGAGTTACTTTTCAGGACTGAAATCTGGTGGTGAGAGAAAAGACTAGAGAAAGATTCCTTGAAGGATACTGAGGGATATAGACACAGGCCAGGGAGAGGTGACTAAATCTGATCTTTTGTTTGTGCCTGTTCATTCATAGCTCTGGGGGCAGGGCAATGGGTCTGAGTATATGTCTGTATTTTATCTATATTATGTGATGTTTCTGGGCATGTGTGCTATGTATTTTGTGTGCTGATTATACGTAAATGCATTGTGTTTATATACTGAGTTTGTGTGATTCATGTGTAGAAACAATGGTAAGGTATCCTTTGTGTATTTTACATGCATATGCATTGTGTCCTTGTAGTTTTTTTTTTATGTATTTTGCATCTAAGTTGCAGGCTGTATGTTTGTATGTGGTGTGTTTGTCTTTTGTCTATGTTATGTGTAAATTATGTATCTATGCAGAGTGTACACATTTTATAGACAGTTATAACCATATATCTTCTGTGTTTGCTTTTATGTTAACTTGGTCTGTCTGCATTTTGCACGTGTTGCATGTTTTATACTTGTGTGTGGCAACAGTGTATCTATTTTGTGGTGAATGTGCATGACTGTGTGTGAACATTTTAGAGTCCTGGGCCAAGAACACTGTGATAAGATATCTACCTCTGACCTAGGCCTCAGATATGGGCTGCTTTACCTTCTATTTTCCAAAGGTCTGTGTCCCTCCCAATGCCTTGGAAATTTCCAACTCATGCCTTGGAAATTCAGCACCACCTCCCATGAAGGAGAGGAAGAGAAGCACAGAGGCTTTGTGCTGGGCATGGGATATCCTGCAGATACTTGGGGATGTGGGTGACCAGGCACTAATGAGCACCCTGGGCCTAGCACCCTGAGCTGGTGCCCCATGCCCCAAGACAACTGTAGGTGCTAACTAGGCAGCAGTGAGGCCTGGGCCAGAGCCACTCCTACATAGCCCCTGCAATTCACTGCTCAGGAAATTTAAGCCACTCTGTCAAAAGACAAAGAAGCCAGTGTGGTGAGTAAAAAGCCCCCCAACCTGAAGCCATTCTGGGGTCAAGCTATTGTCTACCTTTGAGCTGTGCAGTGCTCATTTGCACTCTACCTGTTCTTGGGGGTGGGAAATGATTCTTTACGCCACTGGTTCATTTTAAAAAGCAGTTCTGGTCGCCAGTTCAATGGGAGGAGAGTTTGGGTCTGGAGATCAAAATGATGCCTTTGGATCATCCAGGGACTCCATCCCTTAGCTCTGGACCTCAAACATTTCCACATAGAGGAGGCTCCCTTTAAGTCCAGATCAGTGGAATGTGGTCCCAGGGAGTCTTACTCATTGGTGTCCTTGGTTTCAAAGCAGGGGATCCATTCTGGCTCTTTAGGGAAAGGTTTGTGAAAGTGTCAGATGCAGAGCCAAATGATAATAAGATCCAAGTGGCATGGGAAAAGGTGAGAATGGAGATGATGAAGAGGATAGACTCTAGAGAGGAGGCCTGGGGTGGGTCTGGCCCAGGACAGCTGGAACTGTGAGGGCCACAGGGCCCTTGTGCACTCAGTAAGACAAGCTTCAGCCATGGGAACTGAAGCTGCAGCACATGGAGGGCAGAAAGACAATTCTAACGTCTAAGAATCCATGGATACCAGAGTGTCTGAGGCAATGGCAGCAAACCCAGGCCCAGTGGGGTTACCAATGAGACAGATTAACCCGTTAGGCCTCTTAGACAGCCAACCCACCAAGCAGTGGATTTGCTCCTGAACCTGAACTCCAGAAAATGAATATATATATATATATATATATGTATGTGTGCGTATATATACATATACACACATATGTATGTATATGTATATATACACCCTAGTGCACATAGTCAAACACATGCATAAATTGCCCTGTGTCAAAAATATTGCATAAGCTTGTACAATGTTCAAATGCAATTTTTTTTTTTCTATCACTAGCTAGGTAGAGGAACGCATGAAAGAGAGATACTCGATATATATTTATATACACTGAATCCACAGACCTGCCTGTCGTCAGGACCAGATGCCCTGGCCCACTGGATAGTCATGCCCATGACTAGATTAATGCTAAGGTGCAGTCATGTGAGGTGTTCAGATGCTGCCTTCCCTGCTCGCTCTCCTGGCTTTGCAGAGGTCTGCATTCCCCTTTAGAAGAACAGGGATAGGTAGGCTGGGGGGACAGAAGTTTTAGTTCCATTCCAAATAGTCTCTGGTTTTTCCCCTGATGGAGGGATTTTTACCTTCCGATGGGAAAAAATCCCTAGTTCAAGACCATTCCAAGGCTATTAATACTCTAAATATTAATACTGTGTAGGCTACTAGGAAAATAGGTTATCTCCTGTTTTAAATATTGAGATTCATGCAAGAAACACCCATGCAGCTCTATCGCATCACTGGTAAATTTCACTGCAGTGTCAGTGTAGCTGGGCCACATCAGTAAGAAAGCAGATGTCTGCAAACTCTAGTAAGAAACCAGACCTATTTTTGTGACCCTGAAGCCTGCAAAAATGGTGAAATCAGAGGCTTAGAGGTCCGTTGGTTTGTTAGCTTCTCCCCACAGGCCTAAGGGAACAAATGTGAAACTTGACAACTCATATTCGGTCATACTAGCTGTCCCTCCCCCGGGCTTCCCTCACACTGACACTGCAGAGAAAAAGCAGAATGCAGCATTTTCCGTTATGAAACACAAGCCTCCGGAGCGTCTACTTAGCAACTGCAATTCACAAACCCCAGCCTGTGACACAGAAAGTAATTCCAACACACAGGACTGTGTGTTCTTTTCAATGAGAAAATGGGAATGACCTTTTGAATAAACACCAGATATTTGAAGCTAAGCCACGACTGTGTTCCTCTGTGAAAGGGCAGGTGGGCTCAGATGGGGTGGTGGGATGGCAGGGAGGGGACTGCATCTCCTGGATGTTGTGTGCATTTAGTTCGGAAGGAATGGTGGCACTGATACGGTGCACTGTGTATTGGATATGCGGTGGCCTCAATGTGTCTTTCTGAAATCCTAGCTTGATAGGTGACTCCCATCTTTGGAAACTCATAAGCCAGTGATGAGGATGTGCATGAAAGCCATGATAGATATTCTGTGTCCTAAATCAAAAGTCGAAAGGTCAAAAGTCACTTGCACGACTATTGCTTCCCATGCAGAACCAGATACACACTGTAGAACACACTGACTACAATGCAGGCTATTATGCAACATCTGCATGAGTTCCACTGAGCTGTGAGTACGGTAATAGGTTTCAATCAGACATCAGTTAGCATTTTGGTAATATTCACATAATTTGTGTTAGCCAAGGTACAGTTGGCCGTTTTCAAGTTTTCCTCTCTAAAGTCCTCATTACTGTTGTTTACCCCCTCCTGGATCTCCATGTAATCAGACTTACTAATGGTAGAGGCACTTCTACTTTTCTTTAGGTCAGGGGAGGATGGGATCTTTGGACAGCTTGTCACTTGCAAGTATTGGGCTTGCTCCTCTCCCTCTGTCTCCCGGTGGTAGAAGTAGTTGAAATTGGACACAATGACAGGGACCGGTAAGGCAATAGTTAACACACCTGCAATTGCACATAGGGAACCCACTATCTTCCCCCCAATGGTAGTCGGAACCATGTCTCCATAGCCTACAGTTGTCATGGAGACGACTGCCCACCAGAAGGCATCTGGGATGCTGGGGAACTGGGACTCTCGCTCATCGGCCTCTGCAAAGTAGACAGCACTAGAGAAAAGGATGACCCCTATGAAAAGGAAGAATATCAGGAGGCCCAATTCTCTCATGCTGGCTTTGAGGGTCTGACCTAGAATCTGGAGACCTTTGGAGTGTCTGGACAACTTGAAAATCCTAAAGACTCTTACCAACCGGATGACACGGAGAATGGCCAGTGACATGGCCTGCTGGCCTTGCTGAGCGTCCTCTGGCTTCTCAGCCAACTCTGTCCCCAGGGTGATGAAGTAGGGGATGATGGCCACAATGTCAATGATGTTCATGATGTTGGTGAAGAAGCCGGCTTTGCTGGGACAGGCAAAGAACCGCACCAAGAATTCAAAGGAGAACCAGATGATGCAGAGAGTCTCCACAATGAAGAAAGGGTCTGTGAAGGAAGTGGACTGCTGGTACCCGATGGTGCTGTTGGAATAGGTGTGGAAGGTCACCCCGCCACCATGCATGTCTTCATTCTCATCCCGGAAGATGGGCAATGTTTCCAGACAGAAGCTGACGATTGAGATCAGAATCACCATGACAGACACAATAGCTATAATCCTGGCAGGCCCTGAGCTCTCTGGGTATTCAAAGAGAAGCCACACTTGTCTCTGAAACTCATTTTCAGGCAGAGGACGCTCTTCCTCCTTGATGTAGCCTTCATCTTCCCGAAACATCTCCATCGCTTCTTCTCCCAGCTCATAAAACCGAATTTCTTCAGAGAATATATCTAAGGGCACATTCACAGGTCGCCTCAGTCGGCCCCCAGACTGGTAGTAGTACAAAATGGCATCAAAGCTAGGACGGTTCCGATCAAAAAAGTACTCATTTCGGAGGGGGTCAAAGTACCTCATTCGCTTCTTTGGGTCCCCTAAGAGGGTCTCTGGAAACTGGGCTAAGGTCTTTAGCTGGGTCTCAAACCGCAGCCCTGAGATGTTGATCACCACCCTCTCACAGCACTCGTGGTCTGCCTCTGGGTCATAGGTGTCCTGTGGGTGCCCAGGGAGGGCAGCAGCCTCATCTGCTGGGTCTCCGGTGGCCACTGTCATAATTGGGACTGAGAGAAGTGCCTCACGCTATGCCTTTCAGCTGCCTGGTGGCAGGGAGCTCAGGATGCTGCTACTGGCCCCAGGAAGCACAGGAGCATTGGCCTGGGCTCCTGCAGGAGAGCCCCGAGAGCTCTCTGAGAGCTGGAGAGACAGCCTCGCTTGGCTGAAAGACAGAGGCAGTTATTGACATGAGACTACTCAGCATTGGCAGCCTGACCTGGATTGCCACTTTTTGTCTCCCATCTCTCAGCCAAGAGTTCAGAAACATGATCACCACCACCACAACGACAAAGCAAAATTCACTTTCACCTTGTAACTTGTCTGGGGATCAGAGGGAAACAGGTAGCAATCTCTCAAGGAACCTCTGGAATTCCCTGCACTGGGGGAAGGTGGCTGGTACAGGCCCCCTTGTACCACACAGGCTTTGTGGAGCATAACCCCATGCTAATAGGTTAAAAGTGGACCCTCTTCCCGATGCTGCACTAATGTCTCAGATACTTATACCCAGGGAGGTATTCATGGTGGGGGATCTTGGGCCTGGGTCTTCCTCATTGGCCTCCACCCAATGATTCTACACAAGGCTGTTATTAAATGATAGATTGATTTACCTGACCAGACAGGAACCTGAAGCTCCCTTCCTTGCAGAGCTGATCAGAAGCTGCAGGAATGTTAGATGCACAAACAGGCAGCCCAACTCCCCATCACATCTTCTCACTTGAGCTAGAAATAATGGTGAGTCATTCTGGGCAGGAGGGCAGACTCTGGGTCCTGGAGGTGAGCTCTATGACTGGGCTGGGCTGGATGGGTGGTGAGGTGCCTGGCCAGGGGCATGCGGGACTCGGAAGACAGCCGAGCCTGGGTCTGGAGCCTTTGGAAGGAAGGAGGCAAGATGCAAAGCTCAGCAAAAGCTGGAGTCCTGGCTGTCCTCAGGAGGTGTGACGTTGCCTGGAAAAAAACAGCAGCAAGGTGGAACCAGGGCATTTGGGCAGCTGGTGCCAAGATTTAGGAGGGTCTGGGAGCTTCCCTTATAGAAGGTGGCAGGCCCCTATGCCCACCCTCCATTCTGATGCCAGGCCTGAGGACTATCCCTCAGCCTCCGTGCCTCTTCTGTGCAGGCTTCCCATCAGCTTGAAGCTCTTTCTCCCAGGGAGCAAGCCTCAGGTTTAGCTGGGCCTGCCTATTCCAGGGGCCTCCCTGGGTTGATCCAGGTCCCTAGTCCCCAGCTGCTCTCAGGAAGGACTCTGGAAGGAGCACCCCTACCCCCACATGTCAGGATACAGCATCTCCCAAGAGGAGGGCTTAGCTCACTGCAGCCTGTCTACAAGCTCTGACCTCAGCCGGTCCTGGAAAAGAATCTCCCCACCCTCCGGCACACACAGACTCCTTCAGGGCACATCTAGGGAGACACCCCACACAACAAAGTCACCACTGTACGGAAGCTGGATGAACTTACTCTCCCTCCAGGATCCCTGGGCCGCAGGCCTCTCTCTGAGCCGGGTGGCATTTGAGCTGGGCAGGCGCTCGACCACTGATTTCTCCCTCAAGAGAAAATCCCTCATGTCTCCTCAGCAGGGAGCACAGAACAAACGCTCAGCCTGCCTAGCTGCGAGGCGGTTTGGCAGCAGCGAGAGGGGGAGCCTGAAGGAAGCAGGCTTCCGGACTGGCCCCCTGCCGACCCAATCCCGCCGGCCCCAGGGCGGGGAGGGGTCTGGGCCCGTCTCCCCATCGCCCCGGGCCCCGGCCGGGATTCCGTCCGGCGCGCTCCCTGCTCGCCTCTGCGCCGAGGACCAGACCCTCCCGCTGGCCGCCGCCGCTAGCGCCACCTTAACCCCCTCCTGCCCGCGCGGTCGGCTCCCGCTGCGGGCCCGAGCGCAGCTCAGCTCTCATGCCCCCCGGGTCCAGCCGAGGGATCGCCGAGGCTCAGTCTCCACCCAAAAATCCCAGAGCCTGATCTCTGGGCGTGAGGAGTAGCCTGCGCCAGGCTGCTGCCCCCGATCTCAGCTTCCTCGTAAGCGCGGGGGCTTCGCGGCAGCCCACGGCCCCAGCGAGAGAGGGGAAAGCCCTTCTCTGCAGCAAAGCCGTTTGTTATTCTGTGCCGGAGAGGCGGATGCAGCCCGGCCGTCCCAAGTGGTTCGAGTCCTACCAACCCGCGCTATTTACCAGACACGGCTGTGCTGCCAGCTGCACTTCCCACCACCCACAGCTCCTCCCTGTCCCCTCCGCCCCGCGCCACGCACGCCCAAGAGGGTCCCGAGCCCATTCTGTGCACTCTTCTTGAGCAGGGTGCAAGTTCCCCTTGATCTCCCCGGTCCGGGACCTGCCGAGCAGACGGCAGTGGTCGGCAACGGCTCGCCCGCCCGGGACTCAGCCCGAGCCCGCTGCGTGCAGGCTGCGCCGCCGGGTGCCCCGCAGCCCCTCTGGGCGCCGCAGTCGGGCTGGGAACGCCGCGCAACGCCAGACACGGATTTACCCTTCCGGACGGACGCCGGGGCCTCCATGTTCCCGGGCTGTGGCCAGCGCCGGCAGAACCGGCAGCGGGCGGCGGCGGGGTGCGGGCGGCCAGCCGGGAGCCGGCTCTGCAGTCCCGCGGGCGGCGCGTACGGAGCGCCCGGCCGCCGCCCGCAGCCGCACCGCGCCACGCAGCGCCGCACCTGGCCCGACGGCGAACCCCAATTAAAGGGGCCGGCGGGGGCCGGGGACGAACTGCCCGCCGCCGCCACCAAGCTAGTCACCTCGTTGGGCCGCCGGGTCTCAGCTCCCGCCCTGCGAGGAAAACATTCTTTGGCAGAGCCGGGCTTACTAACCAGAAGCTCCGGGAGAGCTCAGCTGGGGGCTGCCGGGCCGGGAGATGGGGGAGGGCAGAAGTTGAGGAGCGCTGGTGAGAGGCTCCTGCCAATGTAATAAAGTAGGCGAGGAGGAGATCATCAATAGCAGCGATCCCAGGCCCACGGCGGGATTCGGCCCCGCGGGAGACGTGTTGCTATCACCGTGGTGCCGCCAGACAGGCTCTGCAGACCCCTTTCTTGCCCTTTCTCCCGCCGGCGCGACCCCTTCTCCAGATCGGCTTCCCACCCCACTGTTACCCAGCAAAGATTTGGCTTCGCAGGGAAACGCAGCAGGTGCGGTCCGCAGTGTGGCAGAAACTCTTGTGCTGTGTTCACCCTCACCGAGAGGAGCCGCAGGAACAGGCAGCACTGCAGGGCTGGCCCTCTCTACTCCCGGACTCCCTCCCCCAGGGCACCGGCGGGGAAGGCTGGGGGACACGCTGCTGCCCTTGGGAAGGGTCAGCTACTCACATAACGGGCCCTCTGCCAGAACTCGCAAAGCCGTCCGGCCCACCGAGCTCTGGACTTGGGAGTGCAGCTTACAGCTTCCTGGGGTGGGCAGACGAACATGCCCTTTGCTTTCCGGAAACGTGTGTGGGAAGCCCAGCCTGCCTTCTGCCTAGAAAGGGCATCCGAGAAGGTCCAGGGTGCTTTTGGGAGGCATAGGACAGCCTCAAGCCCCTGCTAGTTCTGTTGTCCAGGTCCCTGTCAGGGTCACCTAGACAGGTGTGCCAAAAAGTGGTGGTTCCTTGAGATCAGACTGGGGTAGACACGGAGCTCTGAATTCAGAGTGGCTCTAACACCAAATCCCCACTGGGCCCTTCCCTGGCTGGAAACCCTATTCTTTCTGCTTGTACCTCGTGGGGAGAGCCCCGGAGAGCCAGTGAGGCCGGACTCCAGGTTCTGGCATTTTATTGTGGTGGTGTGTGAGGTGTGGTTGAAGACTGGGAGCCTGTCCAGAGCTGCAGTGGGTGGTCTGGGAGGGCAGTGACCTCCATGAGCCTGAAGGATGACGGATGGCTATAGAGAAGGGCTGGTATGGTTTAAGAGCCCCTAACCTGGACTGTTAATGTCCTAGTCAGTGAATGGCTTGGGTGTTTGGGAGGCAGCCAGACCGAGACTTAAATCCCTGACAGTTACTAGGTAAGTTATTTCACTTCCCTGAGCACCACTGTCCTCCTCTGAAAAATCAGGATGCCCCTAAGGGTGCGGTGAGGTTTTAATTGTTGAATGAGTTTAGCATTCAGCAGACATTCAATATATGAAGATTTCTCTGCTCTGCTTCCCTGTGAAACTCTCCTCCTCGCTCTCAGCCTCCAACATAGTTTTGGGCTGTTTTTCTAGGCTCCCAATCACCAGGTCATTGTTGCCCCATTCCCTCTGCTTCCCAGATTGCCCCACCCTTCACTTTCCCTGAGATCTCAGCCATTCCCACCCATCTAGCAAATTGTCCTCCTGTTCCCTGCCCTATATACTTCTTCTGAAAACCTCCCCTGAGCAGCACCAAGGGGCTCTGTTTCTCCTACTTGGCACACTGGGTTCTCATGTAATTTAAAGTCAGATAGTCCTGTGTATCCATTTGACCATATCTATATGTTTCCTTTGCCTTCCTTCTTTAAAACAGCAGATGTGGACAGAGAAAAGCCTGGTGGGTGGGGGGCGGCGGCGGGCGTGGAGAATCAATCATCATAATTGGTGACATGGGCTTATCATGTGTCAGACCCTGTGCTAAGCACCTCTAACTCAGTGTGACATTTAATCCTCGCAGCTCTGGAAGTTAGTGTATACATTAGTATCATTTCATAGGAAAGGAAACTGAGGCAGTAAGAGGTGAAATCATCTGCCCAAGGTTAATAAGTGGTGACTCTAGGACTTGAGTTAGGTCTTTGTGATTCCAGGACATGCGCTGTTAACCCCCACACCACACTGTGCAGGTGGAATGAGCAGCCCTTGAATTTCATTTCCCTCTTAGAGATCTTCATCTGACCTCTGCTTCTATTTTGTGACTTGGCCTCAAGGGTGTGTTGTCCTCTCTCTACCCTTTAGACTTAAATGTGAACAACACAAAGAAAGAAATTAACAAAAGAGGGAAAAACAGAAAGAACCATCATAGCAGTTGTTCAGGCACATTTCAGGGCTTCTTCCCTGAAAAGTGTCTGTCAGTACCTTGGTTTGGCAGTGCTGTGTAAGAAAAGAACTCAGGTCCTGTTCCCAGCACTGACACTTGCTAGCCGTATGAACTTGAGCAAGTTACTGACTCCCTGAACCTCGTACTGTTCATTTCCTAGTTGGTTGAATGGGAGAGCAAAACTACCTTACAGGATAGTAAGGACAAAATTAGCTATAAAGAAGGGACAGCCAGCAAACTTAACTGAGCTCCCTTTCCAGTTCTGTTTGGCCACACAATAGCAAGGGACACAAGAGTGTCCCTTGATCCTTTCCCTGGGGCAGGGTGAAAATCCCCAAAGACCACTCCCTTCCCTTTGGTTTGCTTTCCTGCTTGAGAGCCAGGCCTTGCCTTCAGCAGACGGAAGGGCTGTGGTGGCTGTCACAGTGAGTGACGGGTGACTACAGTCATCTAAAAGAAGACTTGATGACTGTGTGTGCATACAAAGCCACGCCCACACAGAAGGGCTGGAGGGAGACTCTCTTAGCTCTTCCCATTCGTGAATCTTCTCAGGTGTCACTCCTGGGGAACCAGCTCCTCTTCCTGGCATGACTGCCACCTCCGCTTGATGCTCCCCACTAGCCCACCCGTGGGCCGGCACAGTCCCCACTCAGCCACAGGTAGGCAGGGCAGGAGGGCACTGGGCTGACAGCCCTCCAGAGATCATTTGATTTAATTTTTGCAACGAGCTAGTGTGAAAGATACCATTGTCTCTATTTTACAGATGAAGATACTGAAGCTCAGAGAGGACAAGGGTAATTTAGCTGGTTAGTAGTGAGGCTGGCACAGAACTCAAGATTGTGTGCTTTATGTCACCATACTGTTCTACTGCCTGCTTTCACTGTTAGCTCCATGCCAGGCCTCTGGGCTCAGTTTCTGGTCTCAGGAACAGAGATTCCCCAGGGGTGTCCTCTTCTGGAAGTAACCGGAACTCATAGGCAATCTGGTTTAAAAGGGAGCTGGTGCTGGTGATTAACTGTTCATACCTTAACTAAGGGGCTTGAGGCCCTGGTGCGAGAGTCAGGACCCAAAGCCTCCCCAAGCAGAGGACAAGGCAAGGCATCTGACCAGGGCAGCAGTCCGTGCGACCCCAGCTCACTCACTGACCTTTCTGTATAGCAGTTTACTTGTAAAATGGGTAGGACACTAGGCTCCCTTACCCCTTTGCTTCATAAGGGTTGAAGGGAGAGTGAGGAAGGGGCAAGGAGGGAAACGGACCTTCATTGTTAGTGTGTGTTAACAGCTCATCGGTTAGGGCCACAGAGGATAATATCCATGGAGGTGCATGGAGAAGCAGAGCCTGGTCAGTGTGGAGCAGGACTCTGTTAATGTCCCTGTTGCTGCTGACGCTGTGGCTGCACATCTGCCTGACGTCTGAGCACTTCCCTTGGAAGTGGCATGGGCGTCCGCTCCAGCCCATTCCTTACCTCCAAAGTCAAGGCCAGGCTCCTGCAGGAAGGCGTCTCAGATTAACTTCAGCTCCTTCATGGAGGCCTGGGCCTTGGCTCCTGTCTTGAATGAACTGCTACACAATCATCTCACTGCAAATATTGGCCAAATAAAAGAATACGTTCTTTTATTACAGGGTGGCTCATGCCTATAATCCTAGTAACTTGAGAGGCTGAGGCAGGAGGATTGCTTGAGGCCAGGAATTCAATATTCGCCTAGGTAACATAAGGGTCCAACTCTAAACAATGTTTTACAAATTAGCTGGGCATAATAGCGTGTCCCTGTAGTCCCAGCTACTCAGGAGGCTGAGGTAAGAGGATCACTTGAGCCCAGGAACTTGAGGCTTCAGTGAGCCGTCATTGTTCCACTGCCTACCAGGCTGGCCAACACAGCAAGATCCTGTCTTGAAAAAAAAAAATGGCTGGGTACAGTGGTTCACACCGGTAATTCTAGAGCTTTGGGAGGCTGAGGCAGGCAGATTGCTTGAGCCCAGGAGTTTGGGACCAGCCTGGGCAACATGGTGAAACCCCATCTCTACAGAAAATACAAAAATTAGCCAGCATGGTGGTGCATGCCTGTAGTCCCAGCTACTTGGGAGGCTGAGGTGGGAGGATCGTCTGAGCCCCAGAGAGGTGGAGGCTGCAGTGAGCTGAGATTGCACCACTGTACTACAGCCTGGGCAATAGGGTGAGAACCTGTCTTAAATAAATAAATAAATAAATAAATAAAATAAAAGAACATGTCAAGGAATGGCTAATGAGGGCAGTCCCTCCCTGAAGGTTTGGAGCTACTACTCTGGTTCAAGCAGTGTGCTGGTTGTCTTGCCACGAGGGCCCTGCTACTGCTACTCAAAGGCAGAATAGCAAAGTGGTTGCCGTACAGTCCTGTGTCACTTAACAATGGGGATACATCTGAGAAATGTGTCAGGTGATCTCATGGTCGTGCAAACATCATAGAGTGTACTAACACAAACCTAGATGGTATGGCCTGCCACGCACCAGGCTCTATCGACCACACACAGCCCTAGGCTGCTAAGCTGTACAGCATGTTACTGTGCTGAATGCAAGTGATTGTAACACAGTGATAACAACATTCACCCAGGTGCTCAAACCAGAAGCCCCTGGGTGTCCTTATTGACTCTTCCTCCTCCTTCGCCTGATACCCTCCACATGCAGCCAATCACTCGCCTTATTGTCGGTTTGCTTCGCTCTGATTCCCTCACCATCCACCTGCTGCCCTGGTTCAAGCCACCAGCAGGCATAGTCTGGGCTGCTGCAAGCCCCGCTGGTCCTGTCTTCAGACTTGCTCCCCTCTGGTCTCTTCTCCCCACAGTTGCTATAGAGACCCTGCTACAGCGCAGGTAGGATCTGTCACCTCTTCAACTCCTCATTGGCGCCCTGTTGCTAGGATCAACCTGCATTTCCTAAAAGGCAAGCAAAGCCCTTCATGATCTGATGTTCCCCTGTCTTCCCTCTGACCCCCGCATTCTGGAAGTCCACAATGGCATCACATTAAACTGCCTTGAAGACTCTAACTGGCTTAAAACAGACAGGTTGCGTTAAAACTTCAAGTCAGACAGGCCTGGGGTGGAGTCCCTCCTCCATTGCTTGACCTTAGGTGGGGTCACTCGCATGACCTTAGGTGGGGTGCTTTTCCTGTCTGAGTTTCAGGTTCCAATCTGTAAAATGGGATTAACAATGCCTAATGCTTGCTCTGGGGATTAAATGAGATAACGTGCACAAAGTGTTTATCTCAGTGACTTCCAGGAAGGCCTCGAGAAACGTGAGCTTCCAGATGGCTCCAGGTCTTTCTGTTCCGATTCCACCAGCCCCCTGGCCAGGATGCCCTGCCTTCCTCCTCCCCTGTCAACTCAGTGACTTCTGACACTCAACTCATGTCACATCCTCCATGAAGCCTTTCTCAACCTTCTTCTTGGGTTTCTACCCACCAACCCCAGACACAGCCCTGTCACACCAAGTCCTGAGGGGCCTGTGTCCATCCTCACATGGTCCTCCACTAGGAGGAAGCACCCTGAGGGCAGGGCCATGTTTCTTCTGCCCTTACATCCTGGTGACTGGCTCAGGCTGGGCACAGAGGGGCTGCCCTGGCAGTTTTTGTGAACCAACAAATACTAGCAGATGCATGGCCTCTATGGTGCCCACAGCTTAACTGCCTCTCCTTGTCTTTCAGCCCCTAGACTTGGTGTCCTTAGAAACCCCTCACTTCAGAAGAAACTTGAGTTGCCACAGGGCCAGCCAGGGGCCATTTCTGACTCTTGCCCAAGAAGCCGAGAGGGGTCAAGAGGGAAGACCAGTCTTACACCAGTCACCACTGCCAGGAGGAGGATGCACCAGGCAGTGCCTGCATCAGAGGATGGCAGGGCAGGGAGGAGGCTTTCCGAAAGCTGGTAGCTCCCTCTCTATTTCACAGAGATTCAGTACCTTGTTCAAGGTCACCCAGCCAGTCCAGGCAAGAGCCAGGGTTTGAACTCGGGCACTGTGGCTCCAGAATGCCTGCTGCTATCCATCCTGCTTGCCGATCTCATAGAGTGCTTGGGTATACTGTGGGCGGGACGTGGTCTTGTCCAGTAGTCACTCTGCTTGAAGCCCTCTGGGGATTCCTGAGGACTAGTGGTCTTCCAGATTCTGTTCACATGTGCTTACTGCCTCTTACCAAAGGTCATTCCAACTTTGGACAGAATTAACTTCTCAATTGCCTTTTGTGGACTTGGAATTCTCCTTCTTGAAGCTTCCGCTCAGGCTTCTCTGAGTGAAGCCTGCCTGTGGCCGAGGAGAGCAATTCTTCCTCCCCTGCCCGCACCTTGCACACAGCAGCACTTTACAAAGTTGAAAACAGTGGCCAGGAGTTCCGTGGCTTCTCTTCTTTGAGGTCGATATCCCCAGGCCTTCAACTCTTCCTTGTGTGCTGTGGCTTGAGGCCTTGCACCACCCTGGCCATCCTCTGAAGTTTTCTAACTTCAAAGTGGGCCGTATATCAAAGTTTCCAGAGAAGAACATTTTGACCCTGGCGTGGCCCAGTTAGCCCAGAAGTGCAGACACCGTCGCTGCCTTTGCTTCATAGATGTGGCGTAACGCAGGTTGTCTCCCTAGTATCTGTGTCACGTGGCTGAATGAGCCCTGCCTGAAGGTTACTCTAAGCCCCAGGTCCTTCTCCTTTCCCTTTGATGGCCTTTGTTTTCTATTCAGAACAGGAAAACAAGAAGCAGCTCAGTATCATTAAAAGACTCTTGGCCTGCCCATTCCCATTCCGACTCTATTACCAGGTGACCTGGCGAGTCAATTCCCCTCTTGGGTCCCCGTTTCTTCACCTGTAAAATGGGAAAGCTGGGCTACTTCTTGTTCTATGATTCGCTCTGCAACGGAGCTTAAGCAGATGAATGTACAAGTCTCCCTTATCTTCATTTCACCTAAGTCCTCCTACTGTCACTATTTTACTGAGAGGACGTCAAGGCTCAGAGGCCATATGACCTGTTCAAAGTTGCACAGCTCTAGTAAGTGGCACAGCTGGGATTCGAGCCCAGGTCTCGCTGACCCCCACGTCAACGGTTTCCCCACGACATCTCACTGCCTGTTTAAAAGGGGAGAAAGGACTTCCGGAGATGCCAAATCATTCTGAAAACGAATCCTGCAAACATTCCAAACGGTGCAAACCTGATGCTCAGTGCATCTTAATGCTGTTCTCTTACTCCAGGAAGGGTCATTACAAGGGGAACACAGGGAAGCTTCGACTCCGAGGGCTTGCAGAACAGCAGCTTAAATTGCAGTCGGGAGTTTCCTGCAGTTGAATCTGAGGACAATGACTGGCTCTATTGGAAGCTTGATGGCCTAAGGCATCCAAAGGAGACCTGTAAGAGCAGAGCAGAGCCTGCCTGCCATGTGCCACTTACCGACCGCCTTCCCCAAATGCCAAGGGAGTGGCATTAGAGGAGTGAAAGGCTAGGTAGAAAACAATTGGATAAAAAAATACGTGTTTGTTGAATGGAATAAACTCTCTTGTGGAGAGGCAGTGGGCTTGTCCTAGGAACTCAAATCTGAAGCTCTGCAGTGACTCAGCCTCTCTGGCTCAAGTGTTTTTATTTTTATTTTAAAATACGTAAGTTATGAATTTATTAAAAGAACAAAACATCCTAAGTCCCCTATTCCTAAACTGTCTTGCTGTGAGGAGACTGAAATTGGTCACTAGCATGGGGCTGTTAGAAAGATCTTCTTTCTCACCAGGTGTTGCGCTCCTGATCTTCCTTAAAAGCAATTCCTTGGCCCTGCTTGTTAGTGTCAGTAACAGTGATGCTTTGGTGCTTTGATTACCTCAAGTCTTGGAAGCAGGGGAGGGAAAGGTAGAGGACTGAGGAGGTGGCTGAAGCATCCTGGCAACATTCCTGGTGTTGCAGAGACAATGCGTTTCTGGAAGGGGGAGGGAGGATGATTTAGGAGCGGAAGAGAGCCTGGGGCACAAAGGACAGCTAGGGGGAGGGACAGAGGGTTCGGGGTGCCTGTGGTGGAGAACCTTCGTGGTTCTTGTCCCTCACACTTGGGATCAGGAGTATTGGAATGCTTGTCACCTGAAATTCCAGGATCATCCAACAGTGCCACCCAGTGGCCACATGGGTGCAGGGACGTGCCTGAGGAAGTGGAAACCAGATGGGAAGAGAAAAGGGCCTCGCCAACTCAGAAAAAGAGAAAATGGAGTTTCTTTCTGCCTTGGGGATGTGGTGTGGGCTCCCCAGGGGTCTTTGGACCTGGACAGAGCCCTGCTTTAAGAGTCCTGCACGCCCCGAAGGAATTCCTCTCTTCTCTGAACTCTGGTCATCAGAATCTGCTGGGTTAAACCAGGGCTTCTGTAACCTGCAGATCCGTAAGTGAGCCTGGAGAGACAGGGCATCTGCAGCCCCTGGCCCGGGCTTCACTTCGTGAGATGCTGAGTGGCTGGGGATGCAGTCTCTCCAGCACTCCAACACCCAGCTTCATCTAGTCAGGGTCAGGGGCCATGGCAGTGGTCAGGTCAGCTTGCAGGTCACTGGGACAGCAGTGGAGAGGATGGTAGAAGGTAGAGTGACTTCATAGCGGGCTGCACACCACTTCCCTTCTCTTCCAGCTGCACCTCTCCAAAGTTCAGCAGCTTTCAGGAAATAAGCAAAAGTTCTTTCTCTAAGACTCCAGAGTTAGATTATAAAGAAGTCAGCATGGTTCCTAAGAAAAAGACAATAGAATCTGGGAACAAGGGTCTAACTGAAACTCTCCAGGCTATGCGGGAAGGATAATTCCTAACAGAGGTAGGTGCTATGTTCACTCCCATCCGACAGTTTCAGAAACAAGCTTGGCGGGGCTGAGTGGCTTGCCTGTAGCCACACTGCCAGCAGGTGGGTGCAAAAGGCAGGAGCTGAGTCATGGTCTGTCCTCTAGCCCCAGCTCTAAACCAGGCACAAAGGCAAGCACTGTGGGAGACACACAGAGCGTGGCACAGAGGTGGTGTTTGAGAAATCCTAGTTCCTTCCCTGGAAGGATGGATACGGAAGCAGGGCTGTCAGCAGTGGACTCTAACCCAAGGCAGAATGAATTGGCTTAAATTGAAGAATAAAGTACAAAAGCACCGAAGAAGAGGAAAGCCTTCACCAAGGATAGGCATTAAGAAATGTCTTTACAGAGGAGCAGAATGTCCAAAGACCCTGAAAGAGGTGTTGAGGTGAGGTTTGGGCATTCTGCATGGGCAATATGCATGCTTCACCGCCCGCTTCATTCATTCACTCCCTGGAGAAGGGCTCTCTGGAACAGCTTGTCTGACACTGTGTGAGGAGGGATTTTGAGGATTATGCTTTCTCTGTACCTCCAGTGCCTGGAACACTATGTGTGCTTAATACATATTTGTGAGCTAAATGCCCAAATGGGTGAGTGGAATCCAGGAAAACGGCACAACAGGGGCAGACCAGAGAAGCAGCCTCACCTGTGCTAGGGACTCTGCCAGATGGGCTGCCAGGAGTGAGCAGCGTGGAAGGACATGGTGAGATGGGAGCTCGGTGGGGGAAGACTCAGAAAGGCCTTGAGGTCATGCTGAGGAGTTTGGGTTGTCTGTAGGTGAGAGTTCTGAGTGGGAGAGACAGGATCCAATCTCTGTTTCAGAAAGGTAAGTTGGGAAATGTAG
Organism: Callithrix jacchus; assembly: GCF_049354715.1. Lineage (NCBI taxonomy): Eukaryota > Metazoa > Chordata > Mammalia > Primates > Cebidae > Callithrix > Callithrix jacchus. Next base: position 148,483,210 of record NC_133508.1, read on the forward strand.
AGGGCAGTGAGGATGTAGTGGAAAGGGCGGATCTGAGAGCAGAGACAGGACATTAATAAGGAGGAGGCTGCTTCCCCTCAGAGATGTCGAGGGTCTGGATCCGAGCCGTCTGTTCATTAGGTGAAGGGTAGAAGGGATGAAGGCAGTGATGAAGAGAAAAGCACCAAAAGGGAGACACTAAGGGGGTGTAGGACTCAGTGATCAGTGAGATGGGAGAGGAAAAGAGTATGGGGAGCCTTCGGCCAAGTGCAGGGCTTCAGAAGGGTGGTGTGTGCAGTGCATGTGCACCTGCCTGTGTGCACTCATGCATGTGTCAAGGGATGGAGCTCACGTGGTGAGCAGTTCTGGCATACATGGGGATTTGTGGGGCTGCTCTGAAGAGCCTGTTCCTGGTCAGCAGGGCAGATGGCAATGCCGGCCTGATGCTCAGGAGAGAGGTTGAGGGTAGAGAATGGAGAATTGAGAGTCGTCATCATGGAGAAGTCTTTGAAGCCAAGGGCAAGAATAGATCCCTCAGGATGAGAACATATATGCAGTGAGAAGAGCAGAGAGGGGCCGGTGTGGTGGCTCATGCCTGTAATCCCAGCACTTTGGGAGGCCAAGGCAGGAGGATTGCTTGAGGCCAGCTTGTGCAACATAGTGAGACTTTGTCTCTACAAAAAATAATTTAAAAAGATCAGCTGGGCATGATGGCACCCACCGGTAGTCCTAGCTACTTGGGAGGCTGAGGTGGGAGGATCTCTTGAGTCCAGGAGTTCAAGCTTACCGTGAGCTATGATCACACCACTGCACTCCTGACTGCCATGTGAGTGACCTGTCAGAGTGTGAGAAAGGCATTTTCTCCTCTTTTAACTCCTCTCTGGAGAGTGGAGCCTAGAACCCTAGCTGCCTCTGACCTTGTCGTCCAGTTAGGGCAAGGCCCTGGAAGATCACTGCCTTCCCTCCGTTCTTTCCCTGTGGAATTGCTGCTCTGCATGGGCTTCCTTTCGTTTCAGAGGTAGGATGGGGAGGCCTGGGTGGCCCTCAGATGAGAAAGAGATCCAAGAGAGCCGCAAAAGAAACACGAGGAGAGGCTGGAGAGGGAGAGAGGCTTGCTCAGGTGCACCAGACATCATGACTTGGAGTCTAATTGGCAGCTCAAACATGTTATATCCGAAACCAAATTCTTGCTTCCTTCCCATGCCCCACACCTGAGCCCCGTCCCTCTGAGCAGCACCACTCTTCCTCATCCAGTTGCTCAGGCCCAAACCCCGGGACACAGCCTTTGGCTAATCCAGTGGGGATTCCTATCACCTCTGCCTTCAAACTGTCTTCTGAACCACATGGCTTATCTCCTCCAGCAGGCAAAGCAAACCTGGCCCTGGACACTCTCCTCTCACCTGGGCTCCTCAGAAGCCTCCCTGTTCCTATTCATGTCCTTGCAGAAGCCAGAGTGATTTAAAAAAAACAAACAAATCATAAATCGGGTTGTTTCAAGCCTTTGTTCGAAGTCCAGTGGTTGTTCACTGCCCTCAGAACCAAACCCGAAGTCCCATGGCCTGGAAGTCTCTGTACCGTCTGTCCCCTGGACACCTTTCTGACCTCATGTCCAACTGCCCCCTGCAGCTGCCTCCTTGCTGGCCTCCACACCAGAGAACGCATCCCTGTGGCCTGGCTGTCCCCACTCCCTTGGAGTCTCTACCCCCAAACATGCTCATGACTTGCTCCCTCCCTTTATGGGGCCTCTGCTTACGCACTACTTCCTAGGAGAAGCCTGGCACATATTGGGAGAACGAAAGAATGCGTGTATGATAATTGTGCCTGGCACATAGGAAGCTCTTACAGGCTCTCCTGTCTTGGCTATGAAATCTGCTCTCACCCCCAAGGGTATGGCTGGTTCTTGGTAAAGGAGGCCCCACTTACATACACATAGAAGGTGAAATCAGCTGGGCAGAAAGGACAGACGCACGAGCTGCCACTGGCCGCCAGAGGGCGCCGCAAGCAGTGGCCTCTGCACACTGCGGCTCGGGCTGAGCTGCAGCAATCTGGGAGGGCTGCAGCCATCCACTCCCACGCAGCAGGGAGAGACCCGGACTGTACAGCCACAGGCAGGGCTTCCGAACCAGCTGGGCCTGGCTCTCTGCGCATCCCCCATTCCAGGTAGTAAGGGCTCTTTAAAAAAAGGTTCAGGGGAGATTTTGAGGGTTTGAATTTTTTCCCCCACCTATTCGTTAAGCCCTAAACCCCAGCACCTTCAGTCACCTGAGGTCACATCTCTGACAACACCTCCCCTTCCGCACTCTAAAAATACAGAACCCAGAAACAGAAGCTTTAGTGAGGTTAAGCAACATACACCCTCTGCCTGACAAACCCCTCAGCCCTACCCTGGACAGCTCCCAGTCTCTCTGCGCCAACCTAGTGTCCTAGGAGACGGTCTCTCCCTGTTCACATGCCCTATAGCAAATGCTGCTGTGAACTGAAACCGTGTGAGCTTCCCGAGAGCAGGTTGGTTAACAGAGAGAGAGAGAGGGGGAGAGAGAGAGAGAGAGAGAGAGAGAGAGAGAGAGAGAGAGAGAATTTGGTGGGTATGTAGGGCCAGGAGGCTCTTATCAGACGTCTCAGCCCCCAGATCAAATTGGATATCCCTAGCATACCACTGTCCTCAGGCATCCTGGTCTCTGCTTCCCCTCGGTGTGAACCCTGTCAGGCAGGTTAGCCTTGGAGGCTCTCAGAGCAGACAGCATCTTAGAGATTCCTCACTGTTCTTGGGTGCACCGAGCAAACACAGGTCCCAGGAACTCACTGATCACCGCCCCACCGGCACCCCAGATCCTCGTGTAGTGTTGTGGTGTTCTGTGATTGGCAGGAATGTCTTCCTACAATGGCCAGCAAACTCTGTCTCCCAGGCATGGCTGCCCAGAATCTCACCTGTCTTTCCCATTGAGCCTTCTCAGAGGTGAAGGCTGCGCTGTTAAGAACCTCACTTGGCAGAAGGCCAGAGAGCAGGGCAGGGCTGGGCAGGGCAGGGCGTGAACGGTGAGCTGTTGGTCTAGGCAGGGCATGAATGAATGGTGAGCTGTTGGTCTAACCAACAGATGGTCTGAGGTGAGGATGCAGGGAGGAGTGAGTACCAGGATCAGGTCAAGGTAGCATTTGAAGAGGGTAAAGTCGGTCTCCTAGGTTCCCTTGTCTTCCACATAGCTGCCGATTTTTGTTCATTCGCACTGAAAGCTCCTTTTAAAATATTCTCTCCACACACCCCAGGGGCCCCATGTGTTGGATCATCTTGCCTGCAAAACAAACTGCTCTTATTATGTAATGATGAGTGAGTGCATCTATCCACCGTTAACAACCTGAACATTTGTAACAACCAACACAGCTTCTGGCTGGTGCGAGAGGCTGTGGACTGCCTCGCTCTCCCTGAAGTGTGAGAATTCAGCCCTAAGTAGAGTCACTTGACATTCTGTTTTGCCTGGGCAGACTTGTCACATGTAACAGTGTGACTTTCTCTCAGGCTTTTTGAAATTCTAAAATAACTGAAGTGCCTCTGTATGACCCTCTTGGACAACCAATCTCTGGGGGTTCCTGGGTGCAGACTGGCTTTGGTGTCTGACATGCTCTGTCCTGCAGAGTCCCACTCCTTGTTTTCTGGGTGGATAAGGGTTCATTAGGTAATTTTTAAAAACAGGTTTCCATAGAAAGTGGATTAGTGTGCTAATTTTAACCATAGCTTTCACGACATAATGCCGTAGCCCAATAACATACGTAAAATTGTGTATTCAGCCTGATTATAACTTCATTAAAAAGCAACAACAAGGGGTAGGATTTCCAGCTATGGCAGAGGGAAGATAAAATTATATGCCTATAGTTGAAAAGAAAATCTCACATCAATGACCTCATTTCCAACTTAAGAAACTAGAAAAAAGACAGCAAATGAAACCCAAAATGAGCAGAAGGAAGGAAGTAACAAAGATTAGAATGGAAATTGATAAAGCAGAAAACAATAGATAAAATCAATGAACCCAAAACTGGTACTTTGAGAAGATTAATAAAATAGATAAGTGTCTAGCCAATCTATCCAGTAAAAAAAGAGAAATAACCAATGTCAGAAATGAGAGAGATGACATGACTATTAATTCTACAGACCTTAAAAGGACAGTAAGGAAAACTCTAAACAACTTTATGCCAATACCTTGAACAACTTGGTTGAAATGGAGAAATTCCTTGAGAGGCACAAACTACCAAAGTTCATGCAAAGGAAACAAGTAGCCCTGTTATTTAAAAAATGAAATCATGTCTAAAACCTGCCTAGTTTTAACTCATTTTCTTAGTGAAAAACAAAGAAAATTTCAGGCTCAGATGGCTAAACTGATGAAAACTACCAAATATTTAAGGAAGAAATACTTCTACACAAATTCTTTCAGAAAACGGAAAAGATAATACTTTTCAATTCATTATGTGAGGCCAGCATTACACTGATATTAAAAACCAGACAAAAATCAGTAAAGAAAACTATAGGACAATATGCTTCATAAACATAGACATACAAACTGAATAAAACAGGTCAAATCAAACACAAAATAATAAGAAAAGAATAATACATCATGACCAAACGGGGTTTATCACAGGAATACAAGGTTGGTTTCACTTTAAGAGATCAGTGTAATTCACCATATGAAAAATATAAAAAAGCAAAAGCACACGATCATCTTAACAGATAGAGAAAAAAGTTTGACAAAAATCCAGTATTCGCTGGTGATGAAATCTTTCATCCAACTAGGAATAAAGGGAAGATTTTTTGACCTAATAAGATGCATCTATGAAAAACCTGTAGCTAACGTTATACTTAATGATAAGGGTTGGAATGCTTTCCTTTGAACATCAAGAAGAAGACAAGGATTTCCACTTCCATAATTTCTTTTTTTAAAAAAATTATACTTTAAGTTCTGGGGTACCTGTCCAGAATGTGCAGGTTTGTTACATAGGTATACACGTGGCATGGTGGTTTGCTGCACCCAACACTATTTAAGATTGTTTTGGAGCTTGTACCCGGTACAATAAGATAAGAAAAAGAAATAAACGGCATCTAGATTGGAAAGGAAAAAGTAAAACTGTCTTTATTCACAGATGGCATGGTTATTTATGTAGAAAATCCAATGGAATCTACCAGAAAAGCTACTAGAATTCATAAGTGAGTTGAGCGAGATGTTAGAACACAAGGTAAATGTACAAAAATCAATCCTATTTCTAAATACTAATGGCAAACAATTAAAAATTGAGATTTAAAAACACCATTTACAATAGCATTAAAATATAAAATGTTTAGAGACAAATCTGATAAAGGATGTGAAATACTTATACACTGAAAATGATAAAACATGAATTATAAAAAATGATAAAACACTGAAAAATATAAGAAATGAAAGACCTAAATAATTGGAAAAATACTGATTAATTTGGAAAGAAGTGATGCCTTGACAAAATTCAATTATGACAACAGCAAAACTTGTGCATAGTAAAAAATATGGTAAGACAATTCAAAGAAAAATGATAAGGTGGGAAAAATATCTGTAACTCATCATCCAAAGAGCTGATCTCCTTCATATATAAAGAGCTGAAAGAAGTCAATAAAAAAGGTAAGCAATACAATAGAAGAGTGGGAAATGGTCATGAACAATCAGTCCACAGACAAAGAAGTGCATGTGCTCCTTAACATGTGAAAAGATACACTCCTTCACTCATAATTAAGAAGAATACATATTAAGGCATATTAAGGCTACACTGAAATATCATTTTTCTTGACTTATTGATGGGAAAAATTCAAAAGTTTAACCACACATTTGTTTTCTGTGCTCTCAAGAAACAGATCCTCTCATTCATATATTGTTGGTGGGAGTGTTAATTGGTTTAACCGCGTGGAAGCCAATTCGGCAACAGTTTCAAAACTACAAATACATTTACCATTTGATCCAGCAATCACATTTCTGGAAATTTATTCTCTGAATACACCTGAGTATATCAAAATGACATATACACAAGGTCACTCATTGCTGCATGATCTGTAATCGCAAAAGGCTGGAAACAGCCCATGTCTATCACTAGGGGACTGATAAAGTGTGTTATATCCACACACAGTATACTATGCTACTATAAAAATGAAGCAGGAGTATTTCTATGTTTTGATACAGAAAAAAAAAACTCTGTATATATTATAAAGTGAAAAAAATCAAGGTAAAGCAGTATAATAGTATGCTACCTTTTGAGTACAAAAATCAGAGGAAGAAAAGATACATTTGTATTTGTTCATATCTGCACAAAAAATACTAGAACAATACACAAGAAATGAGTCTCAGTGGTTGCCTGCAGGGATTATGGAATGGAGCGGACAGGGAAAAGTGAGAAAGAGACATCTCGACGTGTATCTTTTATAATTTATTATTTTGGTTTTCTAATTTATGTGAAATATTCCTATTTGAAAGAAAAAGTAAAAATTGCTTATAGTTCAACATTACTGCATGTTGGAAAACATACACACACAACCATGTTGAACTGTTGCTCCCACAGTGCACACAATCAAGTGTGAACTCCTACATCTACCCTCAAGGTTCTCAATATCCCAGCTTTATCTCCACCCTCACCCCTACCCCAGCCTCAGGCACCAGCCACATCAGGCTGGCCCTGGTTCTGTGAGAACACCATGTGCTCTGGGACCTGAGTCTTTGTTTCTTCCACCTCTCTGCATGGAATTCCCACCCCTTCCAGTTAATAACTTTAAAACCCTCGTCCTGTATCTTAGTGAAGTCTTTGTATAGGAAGAATGTAATGATGATGAGGAGGAGGATGACACCACTTACCGCACTAGGCACTGCACTGAGTGATTTATTGCTTCTTGTTTAATCTTACCACCAACCATGTGAAGGAGGAATTGCGATCTCTGTTTCACACACACAGGAAACTGAAAACAAAAGAGGAAAAACCAGACATGGTACAGCACCATGACCCAAATCTTGGTGTTGGGTCAAACAGGCTGGGCCTAGACTCCCAACGCAGCTCCTTCCTGGCTCGGTAACCTTGGAAAGTGACATCATCTATGGAAGCTTTAACTTAATCGTGTTGAATTGCTTCATCTGGGGAAAGCACTCATGGGAGTAGAATGCGAATAATGAAAATGCTTATTTCATGGAGTTGTTCAGAATTAATGAGACACTGGAAAGAAAACACCTCGCACACTGCTTGGCACATAGTAAATGTTCAATTATTGGCGGGTCGCAAAGTCCTTATAGTGCCAGATTTTATCCACTGCACATGTTGAAGTCTCCCTCCTTGAAGTGTGAAGTCCTAACCACCCAAGCCTCTTGTTTATCAGACAACACCATGCCCGCCAATGCTGTTATCTTTCTCTATCTCCATTTGTCTTTATTTCATCAGTTACATAGTAACGGTTTCCAGGGCTAGGACTAGGTCCTGGGTTTCTCTCTGTGTTCCCTCATTGGACCCAGCACTTAGTAGGTGCTCAATAAATGTTTATTGATTTGTGTCTAAAGAATGTGGGTAGGAATGGAAAACAGAAAGGGAGAAAGAATCTAAAATAAAACAAGAAACATCTAAAAAACTAACCTAATTATAAAAAATGTTAATGCAACCTTTGAGCCCAGAAATTGGAGGTTGCAGTGAGCCTTGACTGCACCACTGCCCTCCAGCCTGGAAAAACAGTGAGACCCTGTCTTAAAAAAAAAAATTAGTGCCAGGCTTGATGAGGAGAGAGTGAAGAGGCAGAAACTCCTATGAGGCGAACAGAAAGTGAAACAGCAAGGATGGCAAGTGGGAAAAGAGGGTACAGAAAGTGGTGTACATAGGGAAACATATTTAGAGGGACTACTCCTGGGCAACACTGAATCTCCTCATTTCTCAATTCACTAAGGCATGGATGATTAAAATGAGATTAAAAGGCCACTGCTAACTACCAGATTAGCCTTATTGTTTGGAGATTATGATGATGGTTGAAGGGCTTTTAACTGATCATAAGTTGTTCTTATGCCCTGGTGGGAGAATAGACAGTAGCCCCGAGCGTTAGTGGGCCTGAGTGCTGTAAAGGCCAGGAAGGAGTCCTCCATTCTGTCCTCCACACTGGGTATGTATTGATTGGGAGTTTGCCTCTAGTTTTGATCCATGAACTTTCTAAAAAGAGGGAGCAGTGGGAGAGTCTAGCAATGTGGGTGGGGAATGAAGTGCTGTCCCCTTCTTCCATGATCACCTTCTGAAACCCCATTCATCCTTTTAGATTCACTGCAAGAAGACTCCTGGGTATCAGAATGGGCTTGACTGTCCTCCCTATTCCACTGGTTTCCACTTGGTGACAGTACTCACACCAAGCTGTTTTGCATACGAGAAATAAGAGAGCAAGACTCCCTTACCCCAGACTGGAACTCCATGAGAGTAGAGACCCATTGTATTCAGCTCTGTACTGCCTGATGGGGGCCTTGTCCAGTGCCTGGAACCTGATGCCTGACTTGAAACAGGTGCCCCATAAATATCTCTTGCTTGAGGCCTCTCTGTAGAGGACCGGACAAGAGGTGATGACTTAAAAGAATGCAGGAGGTCAGATGAGATGCCCACTGCAGTGCTTCTGTGACACATTACCACCAATCTCACAGAATTTGCACATTTTAGGCCTCTCTCCCACAACCAGATGCTTTAGAGCAGAGATTGACTGACTTGTGCTAAAAGTAGGTGCTAAATGATTCTTTATTGAATAAAGGGACACAACTTCATAATCCTGTAGCTTGCTTTAGAGCTCAGCAGAGCTGATTCCCCTGGTTATATTCCCTGGATCTTTAAGAATGATCCTCAGAGATCTGACCTGGGAGATGAATGATATCAAATGAACGATAAAGAGGAGCCAGGAAAGAAAATGGAGAAGGTACAGCCAGAGATAGAGGAGGAATCAGGGGAGAGTGATGTCTTGGAAGCCACAGGTGAAGACTGGCTCCCAAGTGTTGGCTGCAGATTCGAATTGCCTGGGGAAGCTTTTAAATCCTAGTGCTCAGGTCACACTTTAGATACATTAAATCAGAATGTCTTGGGGTGACAGCCTGAGTTCAGTGACTGTCAGTGATCCCCAATGATCCCCAAATCACCAAACGATCCCCAATTGGTGAGTGATTTTTAAGGATCCCACCAAAGGCCCCAAGATCATTATTCTAGATGACCCCCAATGGATAGTAGAGTTTGAGAACTACTGGTTTTGGAAATGCATTTTTATTATAGAACTCGAATACGTCTCAATATATCAGAAAGTCAATAATGAGACCTATGACCCCGATACAACATAAACGGAGGTGCCACTGTAGAACATTTATCAAAGGATCCGGTGTGACAGCTGGAATTTGTCCAGATGCCGTTAACATTTGTAGAATATCCTGAGAAGTAGCTCAGTGAGGCACCTCTTCCTCAGCACAATCACTCTCTCCTTCCCCTGTGTGTTTATCCAGTACTTTAAATTATTTGTTGCTGTGTTTTTCTCCTCACTAGTTGTGAGCAACTTAAGGGCAGGAACCGTGTGTCCAAAAGCACTCTGAGTGTCTGGTGTCTGACTCTCAGTGGGAGTGACACCTGTTTGTGACATCAATGTGTCAGTGAATTCACTCATTCGTTTATATACTCATTCAACAAATCATGATGGTAACAGCCAGAAAGGTACAGTGTTGGCAGAGAACAGGGGTTCTGAAGAGAGAAAAATGAGGAGACACAATTAAACATAGAGGAATAAAAGCTGAAGAGTAAAAGAAAAGGTATTCATTTGAATTCCTGTGATACAGTGGCGGGTAAGTTTGGATTTTGTTTAATCAAGTGGACTAAAAAGTGAGTTAACATCTTTAAGTGCTCTGTACTTTTTCTCCTTTTTAGGGTATTTAGTCACAATTAAAATGACTGAGTTACTATGTATTATTTACATAACATCCCTTTTCTCTTCCAAGTTCTAGAAAGGCAGATCCTGCTTGTGGCACTCACCTCCATGTCCCCAGAGCCCAGCACAGCACGACACAGAATAGGTGCTTAGTAAATATTTACCAAGCTGCTTGATGGATTCGTGGTTTCAGTTCTTTTTTCTGTTACCAAAGGAATGACTTAGATAAAATATATAAGCACTGGGCGCAAGGTGGGCATTCAGTAATTGCTAAATCATTATTATAATTGAGAAAAACAGTAGATACTAAGCCCCTACCTTGAAACAGACCTTATGCTAAGTGCTGTGCCAAAAGGGACAATCAAAAGTGCCAAGAAATTGTACCTTTTAGAAGCCGTATGGATTCGAGGACCCCATTGTCACTGCCCCCCTTTGCTCACTCCCCAAAGAGCCTCAGTAAACTCCGGTGTTCACTCAACAACCATCTACCTGGCCACATCCCAGGCGGCCAGCCCTGGAACCACTAAGCTTGCGCTTCCCTTTCACCACCAGCAGATGGCAGCACAAAGCCCATGGATGGACAACGCCCTGTGCAGGCGGGTTGCTGTCTCAAGCACAGGTCTGGCCTTGTTTGGCTGTTTGGGAGTTACCCTGAATGCTTTGGGAATGGTCCCTTCCTTTCCACTTCCAAGCCCCAGACCCCATCCCCTCACCCTGGGGTCATCTTACACCTGCAGGCTCTTCATTCACAATCCTTCCCAGAGTGCCTGGAGTGCCTTCCTTTTGCCTTCATTCCTTTACTGATCCCCATGTTGCTTTTTGTGAAGGTGCCAAATCCCCAGTCTGGCCCTTGAGGTACCTCCCCATCGCAGCTCACCTCATTCCTAGCTGCACCCCAGAAATGGCCTACCGGTCACCTCCTGTTCTCTGTCTTTGCTCACCTCATTTCTTGCTGCCTGTGATGTCCACACATGTGTGCTCATTCTCACTGCCCCTCCTCTTCTCTCCCCTCCTTGAAGCCCAGCGAAGGCTCACCTGCAGGAAGTCTTCATGCTGGGATCCAGATGATGGCCCGCTCTTCTCTGTGCCCCGTCACCACTTCCTTTCTTGGTAAGTGCTCACAGGGTTTCAGAGTGATCTGGTGGCATGATGCTTTCTCAGCAGTCCTCAGGTGTTTCCTGTCATCTGGTCATGGAGGGCAAGAACGGTGTTTTTCTTTTAAAAGAAAACCAAGTCTGTTCTAACTCTGGCCTGTGCCCTACATTTATGAAGCTCTTTATAATCACTGATGGGCTGAAGGGAGAAAGAGGGAGGTACATGAGTGATTTGTGGGAACGATGAGAGGTGAGAAGCTGGAGGTGAATTAGCCCAGATTCCCCTGCCTCTGAGACTCCTTGTGAACAGGACAGGAAGGAGGACCCTGTAAAAGCCAAAAACCTCAGAGAAATTAGATTTTTACTCTCCTTGGGAATTCATTGTCTTCTGAGATTTTTGAGGAAACCCAATCTCTTCATCCGTTCATTTATTCATTCAGTGTATTGAGTCCTGCTGGCCCACAGCCACTGGAAACACACAGATAAGACCCAATGCCTGTCCTCAAGAGCTCCCAAAGCCTAATGGGGGCGCCAGGATAGGAAACAGCTAATAGCTATAGAGCCGAAGTGCTGAAGAGAGGAAAACACAGGGTTCTGTGGGAGCATGAGAGGGTGGGGCCGCGGAAGGCTTCCTGGAGAGGGGGCAGGAGTTGGGCACTGGCGGACTAGCGGGGGTGGGTTAGCCATGCAGACTTAGGAAGTGCAATCAGCACTTGCAGACATGGAAGGACACAACAGGGAAGGCGAAGGGTGTTGTGTATAAGTAATTTGTTATGACTAGAGCTCAGTGTGCAAAAAATAAAAGAGAAATGTATGGACAGGGTAGCAGGGACCAGATCTTACAAGGTCTGGAAGGCTCTGCCAAGGTTGTTTGGACTTTACTTTGGAGGTAGGGGAGTCCTAAAGGATTTTCAGCCAGAGGGGTGACATGACTGGATTTTCCTATTAAGGAAGACCCCTCTGGCTGCTGTGGGGGATGGACTGCTGAGGGGCAATGCAGGGGCAGGGAGACCACCTGCTGGGAGGCTGCTGCAGTGGTCCAGACAGAGGAGATGTGAGTATGAACCGAAAGCAGATACTGCAGGGATGGAGTCAGTAGGCCCAATAAGCCCTGTAGACCTGTTGAGTCTGAGGGGTTCGCGGGATATCGGAGTGGGGAGTACAGTGGGATTTGGATGTTCCTGCCTGGAAGTGGGGAGATAGGCCTGGGCTGGATCTAGAAGTCTGTATGGATGAGGCCTCTGACGTGGAGGAGATTATGCAGGGGTAGTGGTGCATGCAGAAGAGAAGAGAGGAAAGGGGGGAACTTTCAAAGCCTAGACAATAAGGAGAAGCCAGGATAGGAAGTGGAGAAGGCACAGCCAGAGATAGAGGAGGAGTCAGGGGAGAGTGATGTCTTGGAAGCCACAAGTGAAGGCTGGCTCAGAGACAGCTGAGAGGTCAGGTGAGACAGGACTGACGTGTCATTTGGAGGAGGCAACACGGAGGTCGCAGTCTCAGTGGAGCCGTGTTGGGCAGAGGCTGAGCTCCGTGGGTTAGTGACTGGGCAGTGAGGACGTGGGAAAAGGGCTTATAGGTGCCCTTTGAAGACACTTGATTGTAAATAAAATGATGAAATTTGGCAGTAGGTGAAGGGAACGTAGGATTAAAGAAGGTTTTATTTGTTTAAGGTTTTTCATTTGTTTTAACGTGAAAGACACGTATGAAGAGAAATAGATATAAAATGAGTAGCTGAGGAAGCAGGAAAAGAGAGGGAATTCCTGGAGGGGAAGGAAGAAGGAATTGAGAGCACAGGTGGAGGGGGTCGTGCTCAGGTAAGACCTGGGACACTTCTCTATTTTTGTTTTAGTTTTTGAGACAGAGTTTAGCTCTTCTTGCCCAGGCTGGAGTATAGTGGGGCAATCTCAGCTCACTGAAACCTCTGTTTTCTGGGTTCAAGTGATTCTCTTGCCTCAGCCTCCTGAGTAGCTGGGATTATAGGTGCCTGCCACCACACCCAGCTAATTTTTGTGTTTTTAGTAGAGATGGGTTTCACCATGTTACCCAGGCAGGTCTCAAACTCCTGACCTCAGGTGATCCACCCGCCTTGGCCTCCCAAAGTGCTGGGATTACAGGCGTGAGCCACCGCGCCTGGCCCAGACCTGGGACATTTCTTTGATGAGAGTAGATGAGAATGGATTGAGATTAGCTTTGGCTGAGAGTGAAGAGACTGGCTGAAGTTGGGTCCTCAGGCGCCGGAAACTGATAAGTCTTTACTGAGACACACTGAACTCTGCCCAGAGCCTGGTGAGACGGAAGGATGTGGCAGTACTTCCTGTCCTTGTGGCTGTGGGATTTTCCCCATCAGGACCCCTAGACTGGGCACAGAAGTGAAAGGCCACCATGTTATTGATGCTGGGTAGGACTGTGCTGGTGAGGGAGGGTGACAGCAGGAAAGGGGTTACTGGAGTTGGAAATCTTGCAGGAAAGTACTTAAAACAATGCCTAAGGGCTCTGGGCTACTGGACTGGCAGGAGTGCTGACAGGAGGACACCGATAGGCTGGGAGAGAAGACAGTGCTTAAGGGTGGAAGGTATCAGAAACATGCCAGAGACCGTGCATATGGTATTCAGAAGCAAAAAAAGCTTGAAGGCAGAGGTGAGGGTGGGACGTTTGACTTTAAAATTCCCAAGGAGTGCAGGTCCCGTCGAAGTTCAGGATGCGGCCTTGAGTGGGGTCCCCAAGCAGAGTCAGGGTGTAGGAGCCTGGAGAGGAAAAGGTCAAATGTATTGGATGCATGGTCCCCAGGATTCTGGATGTCAGTGCAAGGACTGAACTTGAGGGGAAGCCTGTGAGCCAGGTGCCAAGGCCTTTGATGGCTGAGGGTGGAATGGGTGGGCGGCGCTGAGGGGGGGTGCTTGTCATCTTCTAGACACTGAAGGATGAGCAGAGGTTGCCTCAAAAGGCCACTGGATGTAGTCCAGCCCTAGGCCAGCTGGGCTGGGGTGACTCGTCTGAGGACAGGCAGCAAGAAAGTGGCTGAGACAAAATAAAAATGAACCTTATGTCTGTCACCACTTACTCTTCCAACTCTCATGGACTGCTGGTTTGTACAGATGTTTTGGTTCACTAAAAGCTTGGTTGACAAGACTCTTTATTCTCCTGTATTTGTGGTACATAGTCACCATGTGACCTTGGGAAATGCATGTCATATTCTATCAGCCTCAGTCTCCCCTTCTGAATACCAAGGGGCTGACCAGGGAGTGGTGAGTTTTCAGCCATGGCAGGTGGAGGCTCAGCGTTTCAGTGGACTAGGCTAAGGGGTAGCTGGGTGGTGTTGCAGAGCTGGGGGTGAGGAGATTACAGGGAATCTGCGGGGAATCAGTTCCTGGCTCCACCTTGTCTACAGCTGAGCAGCCACCCTTGAACCTGCCAGAATTCTTTTCTTCTGCATGAGATTTTGTTTGGAAGGAGGATTCTGCTGCCTAAAACAGTGTTAAAAACATGTACACGAATGTTCATTGCAGCACTGTTTACAATAGCAAAGACCTGGAATCAACCCAAATGCCCATTGATAATAGACTGGATTGGAAAAATGTGGCACATATACACCATGGAATATTATGCAGCAATCAGAAATGATGAGTTTGTGTCGTTTGTAGGGACATGGATGAATCTGGAAAACATCATCCTCAGCAAACTGACACAAGAACAGAAAATGAAACACCGCATATTCTCACTCATAGGTGGGTGATGAAAAATGAGAACACATGGACACAGAGAGGGGAGTACTAAACACTGGGGTCTATTGGGGGGAAAAGGGGAGGGCCAGTGGGAGGGGGAGGTGGGGAGGGATAGCCTGGGGAGAAATGCCAAATGTGGGTGAAGGGGAGAAGAAAAGCAAAGCACACTGCCATGTGTGTACCTACGCAACTGTCTTGCATGCTCTGCTCATGTACCCCAAAACCTATAATCCAATAAAAAATTAAAAAAAAAAATTATGATCTTGCTCTGCCCTGACACTGGCTGAGCCCATTGCCTTCCTACTGGAGGGTGTATCCTCAGCAGTGTGTCCCTGCTGCTTGCCCCTGTCAGTTTTAATGCCTAAGCACTTGGCAGGAACATGGGCGGTGCCAGGACCTCTGCAACACACTTGGCAATGAGCCGATGCTCTTTCGTGGTAGTTGTGATGCCTCTCAGAGATCTGATTTTAACTAAAGTGGTTTTGATGGGCCGAGGGCTTGGGTGCTCCTCAGTGACCTTGATGATGAATGACATCCGGGATCCAGTGAGGGGAACAGACAGGTTCTTTAGCCAAGGAACAAAGCCCAGACCTGTTCTTTGTCACATAGCACTGGCTGGGATCCCTTGTTGCCAGGCTAGCAGCTGTGAGGGATCATTTGGCCACCAGGAAGCCTTCCCAGCTGGGACTGTTCTAAAGATCTGTGCCAGAGAAACTACATCTGTGAGTCACTGCTCCGGGGAAAACCCAGCTGCTCGGCTCAGCCCCAGCCCCAGTGGCCCCGGGGAAGGACCAGAAGGCAGAGTGAGAATAAAAGATAGGCTGCTTTGCTTTTCTCAGTTTCCATAGCAGGTTACCGTATTTGCAGTTCTTCATTTCATGAGGGAAGTTGAGAGTGGGACTGGAATCAAAAGAGGTACTCAGACGGCTAAGCCCGCAGCTTTGGGTGTGGAGGTTTTGGCTGAGCCACCAGAGATACTCCTCTGACCCTCTGAGTCCTTACTTTGACTCATCACCCTTTTTTATTTCTGATCCACAGGAGGCTACAGCCAGGCTCATAGTCTGGCACATGACATTTTCTGGACAGTGAGGATCGGGAAATGGGGGTGAATCTTAGAGTGGGTCTGATGAATCATGGGAAAATCTCTCAATATTGAGAGAGAGATGCTGGAAGGAGATTGAGATTTGTTTTACAACAAGAGGGATTCTTGGTGTCATGGCTATTTTCTCTGAAGGGAAGATGAGCCTGGTGTGGGCCTGAAAGCCATAGGTGTTCAAGAGCTGGTCCTGGAACAGTCCCTGTAAGGATAGGGGTGGGCCATCAGGACCATGACGGGAAAGTGCTAGTGATTGGGATGTCACTTCCCACAGAGTGACAATCACTGCAGAGGCCAAGAAGCCTCCCACTGGGTTTGGGGAGTAAGAATCACTTCACTTAAACTAAGGCAAATCCTTAGCTGCCAAGGAGGCCCGGTGACTTTGGGTTCTAGCCTCAGATGAGTCCTAGTGGGCTGGAGGTCTGCCTTGCTCTGCATGACGCAAACCGGACACGAGGGGTAGGATTGAGTTCCACGTATCTCCCCACAGTGGATGTGGGGAGTCCTGTGCACGGGTGGGAGTGTGTCTGGAGTGTGCTTAGAACTGTGGAGCCTGTATGGTAAAGGTCCTGCAAACCAAGCCAAAATGGGGATGCTTGTAGGGCTGGGGAGGTTTAGCCTTGAGAAGGGCACAGAAGGCTGGTGTTTTTGGAATTCCTGTTGCTGACCAGATGACAGAACTGAGGCCAATAGATGGCGATAACAGGAAGAAAAATTGTGATCCACCAGAGATAAAGGGAGCTGATATTTTAAGACAGTAAAGCCTAATGGTTAAGACCTTGGGCTCTAGTGTAGCGTCACAATGAGCACAACCCTGCATCCTGCTCACAGATGTGGGTCTGCAACCTACTTACTGTTGGCCTGCCCTGCCCTGTGATTTAAAAGACGTGCATCAGCCATCAGCACAAACTGAAAGATTATGCTTACAAATCCAAATGGATAGCCTCTCTTTAAAAATCTGAGGATCTGATCACCCAGGTTACTACTCTCTCATGTAACAGCAAATGGGGCCTGGGCTGCAGCTGCCTCTGCTGAATACAGCAGTTGCTCTGCGGTTTGTCACAGGTGCCACTTCCTCCGCCTTTCTTACACTTGCACAGTTTCCCCTGTTCCCAGGTGTCTGCAGGTATTGTAGTTTGCAATCCTGTTCTAGAATTTGTATTCTGGCTTTGCCAATTTTAAGTTTTTCTGACTTTAAAGAAGGGAGTCAACTTCTCTAAGCCACAGTTTCCTTATCTGAATCTGAGAATAATAATAATACTTACCACGAGTTAAAGAACTCATGGAAAATGGCACGGAGTGGGGCACACAATGAGAGCCCACCAACTCTTAGCTGGTGGAACGCTGTTCAGCAGTGGAGGCGGTAGCCTTGGGAACTCTATCACCAGTGCTGGGCCTGTGGAGGGGCTGCATGACCTGGCAGAAGCCAGGACTGCAGAGGAGGGACAGCTGCCCAGAACTCTGAAATAAGTGGGCCATGCAGCAGTTGTCCTTAGCCCTTCCCAATGACCAAGTCAAAGGTGTTGGTGTAGAGCTTCTCTTGATGCTCATTAAAATCAGATATTGAGTCTGGGCGTGGTGACTCACACCTGTAATCCCAGCACTTTGGGAGACCAAGACAGGCAAATTGCTTGAGCCCAGGAATTTGAGACCAGCCTGGGCAACATGGCAAAACCCTGTCTCTACTAAAAAAAGAAAAAAAAGTTAGCCAAGCGTGGTGGTCCATGGCTGTATTTCCAGCTACTTGAAGGACTAAGGTGGGAGGACTACCTGAGCCCAGGGAGGCTGAGACTGCAGTGAATCGTGATTGCACAACTGCACTCCAGCCTGGGCAACAGAGGGAGACCCTGTCACAAAAATAAGTAAAATAAAATACAACTAGATTTGATCTGGAAGGAAATTTTGTTGAAAAGAATGTGTCACCTGGAGTAACCTACATCCACTTGGGAGGCTGCAGTGTGCTCAGAGTGAGTTGGAGTTCCAGATCCAGCTGATGGTGGGTAGGAGCATTCTCCTGCCCCTTCCTGCTCTGCCCCAGGGCTCTTTGGAGCTCACTGGCAGCACGTCCTCCCTTGGTAGCTGGATAGACCCCTCAGTTGGCTCTGCAGGCTGAGCAGCTATGGGGGCAGCTAAACCCATACCCATACCTTGCCTCTGTGATAGGGTAGCCCAGCACTTCAGGACCTGCCTGGGTCCTGGGTCTGCCCCTGGGTGAGTCCTGGGTGGTATGGGTGCCCTTAAGGCGGTCTGGACTCAGCCTGATGAGAGAGCCTTTGGTGGCTGGTTTCCATTGGCTCCTGAGAAGCCCTCTGCTGGAGCGGCATGGAGTGAAGAATGAGAGAGTCCTTTCTGTGTCTTAAGCTGTCATGTATATTCTGGTTCTGGAAGCAGAATCTGCTTTACGTACTTGAGCAGCCCAGAGCAGACACATCCCTGTTCTCGGAGAGCCATTAAAGGAAAGGAAGCAGGGGTCTACTGGCTATAAGCACAGCAGTACATGCCCCACGTGGCCAGATAGGTTGAGAAAAAAGCTTGGGGAGAGCGAGGGCTCAGCAGGCCTGGAGGCTGCAGGAAGCCAACTTCCTGGGCTCTGAGGATGGTGCTATGACACCAGAGCTGGGCACAGTGGGGTGAGTTGAATGAGCTGGGAACTCATGTTCTGCATCTATTTCCTCCACAGCTTCTCCACTCCTCTATTCTCCCTCCCCTCTCTTCCTTGGCATTCACTGTAGCCTTGACACTTAAAATATCATCACAGCCAGTGAGCAGCTGTCAATGACACATCCCCTTGCCTCAGCACTAGGTGGTGCTGGTATTTCCCTTCTGGCTGGCTGAGGAAGCTGGGCAGCAAGAGGCAGATGCTGGTCAGAGCCCTGCTTCCTGCAGAATCATTAGGCAAAGCTCCTGGCAGCCTGACTTATGCAGATGTCAGAGCTCAGGCTTTGGTTCCTGTGCTTGAGCTAATTGGCATCTTTGGAGAAGCTTTTCGGCTTCTGCCCTGTGGGCACCTGTCCCTGAAGGGTGGCCCCTCATTCAGCCTTGGTCTTTGTATTAGGGCTGTATAGCTACTGAGCTTTCACCCCAAGCTATGTCTGATGGCCTTTGGCTGGAATCTGGGATGGTAGAGAGCTGCTGAGACAGGTGAATCTAAATTAAATACTAGATCTGAGAGGGTTTCATGTACTTCGTAGCATAACTTTGTCGGGATATTTATTTGCTCTTCTCCTGGTTCTCGCAAATTAATAATTGAGTAAAATCCTGTTTTGACATTCAGCGCTGATTTGCTTACATTCTGCTGAAGTGCACCTGCTCTGTGAGAGAGTGGGTGCGTGTCAGGAGGCCTGGAGAGGTGGGGGCAGACAACAGAAGCTTCAGAAGAGAGGCATGGCTTGGGCACTGACTTTATACCTGAAAATGTGATTCAGTCCTAAACTTGTAGGTCGTCTGCTAGATGACAAGCCCTAGGTCAGACTCCAGTGGGAGAATAAAGTCATAGAAGATAGTGTCTTCTTTCAGGAAGCTTGTGTTGGGGAAATAACAGCAAACACACAAACAACAGCTAAGGAGCAGAATGCAAAGACAGGTGGCCCTCCCTATTCCACAGACATTCACAATCAAATACATGTCTGTACGCACTTGGTCAAAGCTGTGAAGGCCAGACCAGGCTCTGGGTTTTGGAACTGGGGCCATGAAGACCTACAAGTAAAATCTCCTCTTGTCAAATCTGCATGTCCTTATAGAAAGTGGTGGGAGCACAGGCTCTAGAGCCAGGAGGCCTGCTTGAGAATCTGACTCCCTCATTGCTAGCTGTCTATACTTAGACATGCCACTTAACCTGTCTGTGCTGCAGTTTCCTCATCTGTAAAATAGGAATTACAGTGTATATTTCACAGATTTGCTGAGAGGTTTAAAGAAGTTAAAACATGCACATTCTTCAAACAGTGTCTGGGACATGGGCACTGATCAGTAGCTATGACCATTGTTCCAAAGATCTGACCACTTTTCGCTGCTTGCAGAGAGGTAAATGGTAGACGTTCAGATCATGAGGGAGAAACAAGTCTATTTTTAAGAGGAGAAACTGTGACAAGTAATAGAATATCTGCCTGGTTTCAGGAGAGGAGATGGTCCTAGAAACTTGGTGCGTCTTACACAGCTGCTGAGCCCCAACTCAATTCAGTTCATCAAAAGTATAGTGAGGATCTGCCGTGTATGAGGCATGTAAGTGTTGTGGGGAAATGGGTGCTTC
Organism: Callithrix jacchus; assembly: GCF_049354715.1. Lineage (NCBI taxonomy): Eukaryota > Metazoa > Chordata > Mammalia > Primates > Cebidae > Callithrix > Callithrix jacchus. The sequence continues at coordinate 148,503,254 of NC_133508.1, forward strand.
AAGTGTGGAGCCCATCCTCTACCTCAGGAGGTGGAGCAGACAGGTAAAAAGGAAGAGTAGAACACGACAAATATCACAAACACTCAGGAAGACCCTAAGTTTTGAGAAGGGAGGAAAGCCCTCCTGGGTGTTGGAGAAGGTACAGGGACAGCATACCTCAGAGCAGGAAGGCAGGAAAGCTTGGCATATATTTGCGAAGAGGGTAGAGTCTATCTTGGTTGGAGCGAGCTTGGGAGAGAAAGGGTGTTGGAGAAGGTACAGGGACAGCATACCTCAGAGCAGGAAGGCAGGAAAGCTTGGCATATATTTGCGAAGAGGGTAGAGTCTATCTTGGTTGGAGCGAGCTTGGGAGAGAAAGGGTGTTGGAGAAGGTACAGGGACAGCATACCTCAGAGCAGGAAGGCAGGAAAGCTTGGCATATATTTGCGAAGAGGGTAGAGTCTATCTTGGTTGGAGCGAGCTTGGGTGAGAAAGGGTGTTGGGCTATCAGTGGAGAGTGTGGGATGCAAAGGCAGGGTGAGTTGGCACTGCATCAACAGATAATGGAAGTTCACTGGAGGCTTTCTGAGCAGGAGTAGAACCTTTTTATTTTGTGAAACTAATAGACCATAGTAGGTGAGGAAGGTGGAGGGATGAAAGATGACAACTTCTGTTCATTTGCTTGTTTTGCCTGGGTCACTGTCCACATGATGGTATCTGCTAGAGACAGGGAAGTCAGAAGAAGGGGCCAAATCACTGGAAGAAAGAAAATGCTTTACTTGGACAGTCTGGAAGGGAAGTGCCAGTGAGTCATCCTGGTGGCAGTGACTGGCAGATTGTTAGAAATGGAGGAGCTAAAGAGAGTGAGGGGCTAAGAATAGAGATATGGGTTTGGGAGTTAGTGGCAAATAGAGTCAAATCATGGGAATGTATATGATGGCCTGGGAAGAAATTATAGGAGTGGTAAGAAGGACTAAGGGCTGAGCCTGGGGGACAGGACATGGAGGGGAAAGGTAGCTGAGAGGATCCTTGAGGAAGACCGAAGAGGAATAATTACTACTGAGGAGAAGCAAGGTTGTTCAGTGTGATGGATGCTGAACGATGGAGAAATCAAGAAGTTAAGACCCAAGGAAAGGCTACTTTGGGGCTGCTGGTGACCTGGCAGAGCCGTGTTCATAGAGTTTTGGATGAGCAGAGAGAACATGGTAGTGTGAAGGGTTGTGGGAAGACCTGAGAGACTTTGTGGAATTAAGGAAGAGATGAGCCAGTAATCGCATTCAGTCCTGCCTGTCTTCCTAATGCGTGAATGAAGATCAGAAAAGAGAACCAGAGAAAGAGGCTGGATGGCTGCCAGAAGTCAGGATATTAAGAAATTGGTATTAGTAGCAGAAATGCAGAGTGTGAGAGGGTGTATATAAATGGATCACTAGGAAAATAAAGATTGTTTATAAAATAGAATTGCCTGATTATGAATCAAATATGAATCAATTAAAATATTTTAATATAGAACATTGATTCTTAAGGAAAACAACTTAGACAATGTCAAATATATTTAAAATATTGGGCAGGGAATGGTTATGAAGGGGGAAAAGCACACACTTTTCCAACTGCACCATCACTAGCCCCACGACTTACTGTGAGTTATAACCCCTCTGCTTCACATTCTCATCTAATGGGGATAGTAACCCTTTTCAAGGTTGTCTCATTGTCGTAAGGACTGAGCGAGCTATTGAGGAATCTGGATGCATGAGTTATTATCCCAGTGCCTTGTGCATGGTGAGTAGGTACAGAGTAAGTATTAGCTATCATTACTGTGAGCTTTTCTTGTCTGTTGGTAGTGCAGTCTTGGAGGGAACAGTTTGGCAGTCTGGGCCCTGAGATTTTGCTGGGCAGATGCTCAAATACTTGCCTTGAATGGATAAATGCAGCTGAAGTGGAAGTGAAAGATCCTATGTGACTAGACAAAAAAGGGAAGAGAAAGGAAAGGTTTAGGAGATAACCAAAGTGCATTTGTGTGTATGTGTGTGTGTGTGTGTGTGTGTGTGTGTGTGTGAGAGAGAGAGAGAGAGAGAGAGAGAGAGAGACGGGAGAGAAAAGGGAGAGAAGATGGTAATAATGGTAGGGAAAAACCAGCATTTCGTAACTGGTAGAAATGGGTTCCATGGCACCACTGCATGATCAACTTAAATATAGGAAACCCTGCAACTTGTGGTTTCACAATTCACAGTTGTGAACACTGGTGCTCTTTATCAAGCCCTTCAGTCGAAACTGCAAGTATACAGTCCAGAAACACAAATTTCTTTAGCTTTGACTTTGTAGCTAAGTCATCCTAATCAGTGACTCTCTATCCTACCCACACCCCAACTCAGTAAACCCAGAGAATGCTGAGAATATTAGACCAAAATATATGGTGTACAGTTTGGATTTGTGTTCTGTCTTCTCTAAGTCTCAGTTTTCTTCTCTGCGATGACCACCTAATATCTACCTTTTTGAATGTCTATGGAGATGCAGCTGAGTACTTGGTAACCTGGAAAGTGCTAAATAGAGGTTATCTTTTTTTATTTATTTGAGACAGAGTCTTGCTCTGTCGCCCAGGCTGGCATGCAGTGGCACTATCTCAACTCACTGCAACCTCCATCTCACAGGTTCAAGCGATTCTCCTGCCTCAGCCTCCTAAGTAGCTGGGATTACAGGCACCCACCATCATGCCTAGCTAATTTTTGTCTTTTTGTAGAGACAGGGTTTCACCACGTTGTCCAAGTTGGTCTTAAACTCCTGGCCTTAGGTGATTTGCCTGCCTCAGCCTCCTAAAGTGCTGGAATTATAAGCGAGAGCCATTGCGCCCAGCCAGAGGTTATCTTTTTATCCTAGTTTCCTTTATTATTTTATTTTGGATTTGTTTTATGTGAATTCATCCGAAGTCGACTTGAACCTGTTTACATTGTAATCTGTGACACATTTTGGACAATAAAGTTCATATGCTGACTAATTAGCTCCTTTCATTCATTCTAAATTTACTTTCTAAGTGTTCAGCTTCAGGGATTTCTCTTCAGGAACATTCCTGGATCTGGTGATCAAGTGGATCACTAGAGCCTCACCAAGACTTTCCCTCTCATTTCTTATTCTCTCCCAGTCTGAGGAGACCCTGACTCTGCCTGGTGAGGCTGTGCTCTCTGGTGCTGCCCATCCCGGCAGCCACAATGGGAGTGTTCTGGAGTTCTGCCCTGTACATGAGGTTTGTCCAGGTTGGGGAGGGAGCTGGAGTCAACATTGTATCCCAGATGTAGGCAATATGGTCACTGCTCTGGCAAGGTAATCTGTGAGTTTCTTTCTTTCTTTCCTTCCTTCCTTCCTTCCTTCCTTCCTCCCTCCCTCCCTCCCTCCCTCCCTCCCTCCCTCCCTCCCTCCCTCCCTCCCTCTCTCTCTCTCTCTCTCTCTCTCTCTCTCTTTCTTTCTTTATTTCTTTCTTTCTTTCTTTCTTTCTTTCTTTCTTTCTTTCTTTCTCTTTTTTCTGAGACGGAGTTTCACTCTGTCACCAGGCTGGAGTACAGTGTTATGATCTCGGCTCACTGCAACCTCTGCCTCCCAGGTTCAAGCGATCCTCCTGCCTCAGCCTCCTGAGTAGCTGGGACTACAGGTGTGTGCCAGCATGCCCAGCTAATTTTTGTATTTTTATTAGAGACGGGGTTTCACCATGTTGACCAGGATGCTCTCAATATCTTGACCTCATGATCCTCCCGCCTTGGCCTCCCAAAGTGCTGGGATTACAGGCATGAGCCACTGCATCCAGCCTACCGAACAGTTTTTAAGCCCATCCTGCTTTCTCTTTTGCTATCCCTTTCAGAGTGAGGGGGAAAATGCAGCCATATTTGAAAATTATCCCAAACATCTGCTGGTAGCCTCCACACAATCCAATGTATTTGACGTATTATGAAGTCCTTACACATGACTTCTGGATGATCCCTTTTCTTCAGCTACCCTCCATTAACAGACACGATGTAGAATTGCTTATGTGTATTTACATGGATCTCTCTCTCACCTCCTCCCTCACCTCCCACCCCAACTCATCCCCCACCCCCAAATACTGAAGTGTTAATGGGGATGGTGCATTGTTTAAGCTGTCACAGTGTGTGATCAAGACAGACTGAAAGTCATCTAAACTGTCAGTAGTAATTCCATTCTCTAGGAGAGATGGAAAATTTTTGCATGCAGGAGATATTAGTGGCTTTGTTTCAGTCTGAGTTGCACACAATTTCATGGGCTACTGTAAGGTGGAGTGATCCCAGATTGCCGGGGCTGCTCCAGGCATCCTAAGGGATAATGTGTAAGTGATCAGTAACCTGTAAAGTGCTGAATTAAGGTTATCCTTTTATCCTAGTTACCCTTAATAATATATTTTGGATTTGTCACATGAGTTTTAATCTAATGTCTTGTAAGTGGGTGGAGTTCTGGTGTGTCCTGATCTTTCTTGATCTACCTGGAGTCAATCAACATCCAGGAGTGAGGAGTGGGGATGAAGAATGGGGATTCTAGAACCAATATCTAAAAATATGTATGGAGGTGGGGGTGGGAGGGAGTTCCCAGGAGGCTATCAGGAGGATTCTTGCTTCCATATGCATTTATCCATAAATCATTTGTTGGGGGCCATGTTGTTTGGCGGCCTCTGTTGTTGAGCCATGAGGTAGAGCTGGTGGCAAAGATTTCACTCTGCCAGGCTCCTTGCTCTCTGAAGAAAGGCATCCCCTCTCCCTCTGTGAGGCCCACACTCTGCCTCTCAGCTCATCACTCAGTTTGAAACTGGGCTGTCTGAGCTGTCTCATTCCGTTTGTGATCATGTGTCATTCCGACTTTCTCTATTTCTTCTTCTTTATTTACTATTCTTTGGTCTTCCTCACGCTTTCAAAACTGAAGGAACGGTTGAGTTGCCATGGCAACCCTCTGCCCCCTACCTCTTTTTTCTTTCTCAACAATTTTTCTACATTTTAATAAAATGACTATTTATAGTGCACAAAGCTGCAATCCCCTCCACTGCAGCTCTGCAAGGGAGGTTTTCTGTCTGACCAGAATACTAATGACTAAAACATGGCTTTCCAGTGAGGAAGTGAGGAAGCCCTCCAGAGCAATCACTTTGGAAGACATACGTGTTCTTTAAGACATTGTTTAAACACTCTCCTAGCTCGCAAATGACGCCTGTAATCCCAGCACTTTGGAAGGCCAGGGCAGGTGGATCACCTGAGGTCAGGAGTTCAAGACCAGCCTTGGCAACATGGTGAAACCCTGTCTCTACTACACACACACACACACACACACACACACACACACACACACAAAATAGCTGGGCATGGTGGTGCATGCCTGTAATCTTAGCTGCTTGGGAGGATGAGGCTGGAGAATCACTTGAGCCTGGGAGGTGGACGTTGCAGTGAGCTGAGATTGCATCACTGTGCCATTGCATTCCAGCCTGGGTGACAGAGTGATACTCAGTCTCAAAAAAAAAAAAAAAAAAAAAGAAAAATCAAATCGATCTTTTACGGTTAAGGATCCAGTAAATGAATATAGACAAGGACTTGAAAGAGTGTTGTCATTTGTTATAGGCATTTGAATTATTATTTTAGTGGCTTATTCACATCCATGAAGACTGTTCCAAAGATGAGGTTTTACTAAGGTCTTATAGCTGTTGAGGGATGGGACTGGTGGAAGGGGTTAGGAGTGGTTATTTTGTATGGAATGAAACATTTAGACTTCATTGAAGAGTAGAAGGAGTAGCTTTTAAATTCTTGGTGTTCAATAATGAAAATATTCATTTTTATCGTGTTGTTTTGGGACTTGATAAAAACAAATTTTATATAGGAGCAAAGTGGGTTATTTTAGCTTAATTTGAACTTATATTGTTTATTCATTCAAAGGGCTCACAGGTGGAAAGTCTCTGTGAGGTTATACAGTGATGATCTGGTAGTAGTGCTACTTACACTTTCATGCGCATATAAATCACCTGGGAAGTTCATTAAAGTTCAGATTCTAATTCAGTGAGTTTGGGATGGAGCCTGAGATTCTACATTTCTATCAAGCTCTTAGTTGATGCTAATGCCTCTGCTCCCTGAGGACCACTGAGTAGCAAAGTTTAAGGTGTTTTGGGTCAGCTCTTCCTAAAGACACTTTTAAACAAAGGTGTGGGTTGAGAGGAAGGGGCTCTCCAATTTCCTAGTTAGATACACAAGGCAGGGAATTATCCTGGAATTATATTAGTAGAACTGGGCCCTCATGAGAGAATGAGGTTAAGAATCACCAGTGGAAGCCTTTTCTTTTTCTGAGGTTTTAACAAGAGAAGTCAGGGAAGACTACATAATTTTTTTTTTTTGGCCAGAAAGCTCAGAGGTGCCTGATTGCATTGTATATAGGCTCTTCTCTTGCTTTATAAGTCAAATGTGATTACTCAGTTAATTTTGTTCTTGAAGCATTTTCAGAACCCAGTGAAACTCATCATTTTCCTGAATGAGAGTTAAGACGTTTTTTTCTGGTGTGGATTTATTCAGAATATTTTGAAGATATGATTGTTGGACCAAGACCCAAGTGAAACTGAGCCAAAAGAAGATGTAATTATTAAAACATTAACTTGAAACTTCAACTCCTGTTTGAGAGCTTTGCTTTCCTATCTAAACATCTGGCAATCTCTGAAGCTTTTTTTTTAAACAAAACAAAACCTGTGACACGTTTTTAAGAACTAACAATAATGGTGATATACAACAGCTGCAGTCTCACTTCCGAACGGAGGAATTAAGGCTCCTGTTAGGAGATAAGAGGTCTAGCGACTTTATAGGATGAATCAGCTAGTGACTCACAATTACGAGTCATGTGATTTAAAAATCTCTGACTGTGAGTTTGTCTTTTGAAGACTGGGCAAACTGTGAAGGCATATGTGAAATTAGAAAAAGAAATGTGAAGTAGACTTCCTCTTTATAAATTAGCCATGACTCAAAGAGCACGGGAGAACATCTGTATATGCTCATTTTATTAGAAAGGCTATATCAATTGGATTTAGACTTCTAGCCATGTAATCCGTCTTCTTTTTGCAGGCAGGATTATCTCTAGGCTAGTACAGAAAAATTGTCATTTCTATTAGATTATTAAACAAGGTCTGTATCATCTCTCAAAAAGACTCACAGATGAAGATATGTTGATATCAGTTGAAGGGGAATTGCCCTTTTAGTGGCACTTTCAGCCTTTGCAGATGCCAATTCAATCAACCAGTAACAACTCAGATGGGAGATGGGAGAGTGCAGCTAAGATGGACAAGAATACACATTTGAAAATGCAAAGCTTTTCTGCAGCATTAGGGGTCATGGAGATGTTCAAAGACTTTTCAAAGAGAAATCACACAATAGGACTCCAGATTAAAGGCTCCTCGGTTGACAGATAACCAGTGGGAAAAGATGAAATGAGAATCATCTGAGAATGGCTATCATAACCTATCCTTAAAACAAAAAAGCTTTGTTCATTTTAAGCTTGTGGGAGCCTGTTATAGTAGCAGCCTTATAATTTGTCACTGAATAAATCACCAATGCCAAGTTACATTAATTATATCTTTCTCTTCAGCTCCCTACATTTCTCCTTAATAGACTTAAAGGAATTGTGATGAAAAAGGATTGAGACCATTTGCAACCTTTGGAGTTAGTGTTTTGCTTTCCAATAATTGACATTTTTATCTATTAATACAGTTAGGAAAATTCACATTTTCAGATTTGATAAGAATTTTGCCTAGAATTATCAGCGACTAAAATCTTACTCTAAGTTAGTCAATTGTTCTTGATGATTATAATGATCTAAAGTTTGATGCCCACAGCCTCATGTAGGTTAATTTCCATTAGATTCCATAAGAATCAGAGAATGTGCGTATGTTTTTGAACTGGGAGATTAACTGGGATCTACAGAGATATAAATGGGCAAATCCAGTACAGTTGAAACACAAGAGTTCTTATCCAAGTGGAATACTTCAAAGGGTTGGAGACTGAATTAGCCCTCTGATGAAGTCTAGAAACTACTGGAAATGTTTAAATACGGTGGTTTAAAATTACACTTGAGATAAAATCAGATTTCCTGTTTCTGAGTGAAAAAGCTTACAATAAGGACCTTGAAGATTCCTGGAATATTAAACAACGCTTCTAAAGCAGCAACTGGATGAGGTAAGTGTGGTTGACTAGAAAGTACAGATTAATTTTCTCAACACTACTCGTGTTTCAAAATTAAGAGGAAAAATTTCCAAGAGAGAGACATATTTGGGGTTTTGTTGAATCCAAAATAGTTTTAAGTGCTGCAACAGTTTGAAACAGTTTTAAAGGTTTTCCACTGCTAAGACAATCAGCTAGTTTCCTCAAATTGCATTTGTTTGACCATTCTAGTGTTGAGAGCCTCTTAACAGTGGTATATCAATATGCAACAGCTCTTGCAACTTATAAAAGATAAGTAGACTGACACTGGCTACAAGGAGCTGAAAATCCTTCCCGATCTCATTGGCCTCACTCAGTCCTTCCTACTTAGTCACCAAGCCTAAATTCCTCTCTTATTTCCTGAAGGCCCCTGAGCTAAGCTAATTTTCTCTTCTTTGAGACGGAGTTTCGCTCTTGTTACCCAGGCTGGAGTGCAATGGCGCGATCTCGGCTCACCGCAACCTCCGCCTCCTGGGTTCAGGCAATTCTCCTGCCTCAGCCTCCTGAGTAGCTGGGATTACAGGCACGCGCCACCATGCCCAGCTAATTTTTTGTATTTTTAGTAGAGACGGGGTTTCACCATGTTGACCAGAATGGTCTTGATCTCTTGACCTCGTGATCCACCCGCCTCGGCCTCCCAAAGTGCTGGGATTACAGGCGTGAGCCACCGCGCCCGGCCCTCTTCCTTCTTTCTCATGGTTCCCTGAACCTACCTGGTTCAGGGAATATGTCAATATGCCATAATCATAGGTGTTCTCATTTACCACTATTTCAATGAGATATTTGAGGGTCGAAGTTACATCTTCTCAGTGTCTTCTTTATTTAACAAATGTTTATTGAGCATCCGCTATATACCAGGCACTGTGAATTCAAAGATGACAAGGACGCAGAGTTAGCTTTCAAGTTACTCGCGGTTTTCTGAAAGAAACAAAAGAGTAGACAGTTATATTTGTGTCAAGTTCTTTGATGGACAGCTCTTGATGTAAAGTATCAGATAGCTACTTAGCTGAAATCTTCCTGGAGAAAATGTAAGTTTTGGAGGATAAGCAGCTATCATCCAACTGAGTAGAAGAACAATGTGGATGAGTGAAGTGGGGAAGAAAAATGAAGGTGTGAAGATATTTATGGGCAAAGAGATCAGCAAATGTGATGGCATATAAGGAATTCACAATAATTCAGGGTGAGTGGAGCAGAGAGTACATACTGGAGAGTGACAATTGATGAAGTTATAAAGGTAGACAGAAGCTGGACCGTGAAGGTCCTTGGATGTCATACTAAAAGGTTTGGGCTTTATTCTAAAAGGATAAAGGAGGAGCCATTGAGGTACTTTAGCTGGGAGAATCATTGGCACATTTGTGATTCAGAGATCATTTTGTCTGCAGTATGAAAAATTCACAAGACTACTGTAGTAACATAGGCAAGAAATCACAAGATACAAAAAATAATTCAGAGGTGAAGAAGGTAGCTAAAGGTGCATCAATAATTTAACGGCTGTGAAGAGTGAGGGAGAAGTCTGAGGTTAGTTGATTGCCAGATTTCCAAACAGTAGCATTAAGGAGAGGTGGTTTAATTACACAAGACAAGAAATACGGTTGAGATGACATTTGCTGACAGTGGGAAATGAATTGTTCTGCCTTGGACATGTTGGGTTTGAGGTATCATCAATAGTTTAGAGACCATCCAAAAGAATATTTATGGCAAAGAGATTGGTATACAAGAGATAAGTTGTCTGCGTGGGTCAGAAGACTCCATAAAGCTGGCTAATGCAATCATGGCTTATTGGAAGGTTTAGAAGAATCTCATAGAACCCAATGACAGAGGGTCAAGTTGGGCCTCCCATCTGTTGGAAAATTGTCTGTAGCTACTTTCAATCTTTCACTGGGGCAGTGTGATTGTTTTGCTTCATATCTGTTTCATTCTTCTTTTTGCTTCTCTGCTAGACTTAGTTACTACTTCTCCAGAATATAAACTACATGGACTTAGGGCTGCTATCATAAAACATCATAGCTCTTTGCCTAATTGTTTCTACTTCTAAGTCTCCAAGTCTCAATTGAAATTTGAAGGAGAGAGAAACACCTGGTCCAGTTGGGTTAGGTGACCACCCGTGGACAGAGAATGCGCTGATGTGGGTTTTAGGACTGTCCCTTCTAGGCTGTGGGTTGGCAGGTTCAAAGGTGAACAGGGCAGAAATTGTTGGCTGAGGAAGTGACTGGTACCTGGAATATGGTAAGAATAGCACTTGGGTTATAGCTCTGGACTGGAGATAAAAATCTGGGGAAGTAATTAAAAGTAAGATATTGGATGAAATTACCTAGGGAAAGTGTTGACTCTGAGAAAAAGTGAGGCCTGAGATCAGAATCTTGGGGAGCAGCAGTATTTAAAAAGTGGTAAGAGGAAGACAAGTCAGTGAAAGCGACTGAGAGGGGATGGAAGAAGAGATAAGATTTCAAAGTCAAGAAGGAGGGAGGGGAGGGGTCAACAGTGTCAAATTCTACAGAGTTGGAGAGGTAGAGAATTGACGTATGACAAGGAAACTAGTATTAAGGAAATGTTCAGTGCAGAAGTGGAGACTGAAGCCAGATTACAGAGGGGTAACCATATAGCAGAATGCCAAATAAATGAGGGGTCAGGATGTAGAGATGACTTCTTTTTAAGAAGTTTGGCTTTGAGCGGAAGGGAGCAAATAGAGCCAATAATGGTCAAGGAAACACATCTACTGATCATAGATTCTGAGGTGGGGAGATACTGAGGATAAGGAAAAGGCAGACAATATTTAATGCAGTCAAGTTCTGAAGGAGGTTGAACAGGATGGACTGGAGCTCCAGAGATTGGGATAACTTTTCCACTAAGTGAGAAGGAGAAATTGCATATAAGAGCTACTCAAATATTTTTGAAAGAATAAATGAATAGACTAAGGGAATGGTGGTTGATTTAGTTTGCAGACTTGGGTTTTTATTTATCTTGGTGTCTCACCTTAAGTTAAGGGGATTGGATCTTGAGCCTTGCTGAGGCAGGACGTGAAGATGGTATGAGACAAATGTAACAGCAAGGGCTTTATTCTGCCTTTCTTTGAGATTTTCTGATAATAATACTCTCAGTTTCTTCACTTCTTAGGGAAGCCAGAATTCGAGATAAGAGGGGTGTTGGGGAAAGGGAAATGTGGCTAAACAGAAAGAACTGCAGATCAGGAGTCAGAAAACCTTGTATTCTAGTCACTTTCTGACATTTACTGACCACATGACCTTAGGTAAATTGCATAACTGTGCATCCATTTTTTTCTTTTATAAAAAGCATGTGATACTACCTTCTCTGCCTATTTCACACTATATATATATATATATATATATGCATATATATGTACATATATAAAGTTGCTTTGAACTATATATGTCTATACTTAAAATATTGTAAATATTAGAAAGCGCAGTACAGATATAATGTCCCATTAATGTATATTCCAGACATTCTGAGAATGAGGGTTGCCTCTGAGGGATGCTCTGTAGAGCTGTCTAATCTTTTCTAACTCTACATACATGTATGGCATGCCCCTGGAGTTCTGTTTGCTAGGTTTTTTCTTGGCTACTACACATGCTGAGAGCTTGGCCTGATAGTGCAGAGCATTCCTACTGGCATGGAAAGTGCCTGCAGGGAGAAGCATATTAAAATCACAAATTCAATACTTCTCGAGACTAGGACATGCAAAGTTCAAACAGCCTTATAAATTGCCTCCAGGAATAAAGGCAAAATTTAACTCTACTTCAGAAATTTTCATTCACATTTATGAATGTCACTTTCCTCTCTCTTACTTCCATCTCTATTGCCACAAATTTAGACACAACACAAGCATCTTCCTCTGCTGAATTCCTCAGCTTCTCTATAGAGGTAAATGAAAACTAGACTTAAGGTATATTGATCATCGTTTACTCCAGATTCCAGATTCCTATTAGGCCCTCTGGCTAACTTACATCATGCTGTCTCTGATTGCTTTTAGATTCAGGTTATATGGAAACAGCTGTCTGTTTTCATGGCTGGCATAATGGGTATAAATTAGCAATACCTGGCATCTGCATTGTAAAGGTTAATAAACAGCACCTATGAATCAATTTGTGTTCATCTTCATTTAGAAGCATTTATTATGCCAAATCAGACCAGGCATGGGTGAGGAACTGTGCCACGTTTATTCATTTTCTTGTCAATTGTATGTTTTGAAATTAGGTTTCTATTTATTTTTTCTCTTGTGGCTCCATTTTCAAAAAAGTGACTTCACTGATCTTACATTTTAAGACAGTATTGTCACTGGAGTTTTAGTTCCTCATTTGGCTTTTCTAATTCCATGATATAGTCTCCTCATCTATGACTCAAGTTATCAGATATTATTGAATGTAAAAAGGATTATTTGAAACAAAATTAAGTAACCAATTTTTACTGTGATTAATGAAACCTATAAACAGTAAATCTAAGGGAGAGAAAGTCACAAAATTGATAAGGGTTTTAGTACAAAGGAAAGTACAGAAAAGTGAATGGATGATTGAGTGGGTCCTAACTCATAGGAAGTATACAGTAATAATTATATACTAATTTGTTTCGGTTGAAATCCAACAGAAAAGTTTGAATTCTTTTGGATGGAGGCATGGTTCAAAGAGATATTGGTAATCCCTTGGAAACAACCTGCATCTCTTAATTTACTCTGTGATTGTTTCCAAAGGACTTAAAGATTTGGTCCCTTAAAACAAAATACTTCAGGCCTGGTATGGTGGCTCATACCTGTAATCCTAGCACTTTGGGAAGCTCAGGTGGGCGGATCACCTGAAGTCAGAAGTTCAAGACCAGCCTGGCCAAAATGGTGAAACCCCATCTCTACTAAAAATACAAAAATTAGCTGGGTGAGGTGGCACATGCCTGTAGTCCCAACTACTCAGGAGGCTGAGATAGGAGAATCACTTGAACCTGGGAGGCAGAGGTTGCAGTGAGCCGAGATCATGCCACTGCACTCCAGCTTAGGCAACAGAACGAGACTCCCTCTCAAAAAAACCAAACGAACAAAAAAAAACTTTACAAATTGTCACTTATGGAGTTCATCACCAAAATTCTATGACCAGAAAGCTTAAAAAGTCATTTCTCATGTCAATTGGAGGATTAGAAAAATATGTTTTGCTCTTTTCTCTAATAGCTAATCACCACATGTGTAAAGCCATCTAAATCTGCACTTAGTTTTTACAGACAAAGTAAAATTCCAGATGGAAATGAGAGAGGGCCTCTATTTTGGTGATGTATCATTTGTTGACATTCCAAAAGTACAAACACATTTGAGTAACTAGCTGTTATTGGGAAAAAGAAAAAGCATTAGATTCAACATTGCTAAGCACAAAATAAGAACAATGGGTATGTACAGGGTGATTGCTAGAAATTATACTCTCTTATGATACAAAGACATTGGGCATACATAGAAAATTAATATTTATTTAATATTTGACCATTCTGGATCTAAAGAGGATCCTAACCTACTAGCTTGGGTATATATATATATATATATATATATATATACTACATACTGACATTCATACCTCCTGACAGTGCTGTGAACAGGGCAGTGCACACACTGGATGTCCAATAGATATTTGTAACTGAAATAATATACATTTGCTGTGCCATAATTTACACTTATATAATTAGCACAAAGCATAATAGCACAGACTATTGTCAATAAGTTTTGCCTTCCTTGAGACTCTACTGGGCCTCCAGCAGTATAAGGTAGGGAGCAACGGAAGAAACCTAGGGAATGTTGGCATTCAAAGGGCTTGCTAAGTGTAATACACAGACGTCTTCACTATAGTCATGTGGGAGAATACACAAGAGTCTGCGGAGTTAGTCTCAAAGGCAGCTGATGCTTGAGCTACTGACAACAGTCCAGCTTTTGATGTTTCTTTCCTCTTTTGCAAAAAGAAAAGGAAAGAAAGGAAGGGATGAAGGAAGAACGGAAAGAAAGGAGAAGGAAGTCACTTGGAACTAATTAGCAATATGCACAATGGGATTTTTTTCATCTTTTATTGAATTCTGCATATAACATTAGCAAAGAAAACATTTTAAATCCAATGACAAATTTTAAAAATGAATCAGATGAAAATATTACATAATCAAAACTCACAGGTATTTTCTGATATTTACTTAACAAAAGGCCCAAAATGATTATGACAAGAACATCAGAGAATATGGTATAAAGCTTATTTCAACTTAACAATAATATGTATTAAGTTAAAACAACTCAATGACAAAGAATAAACATAGAAAAAAATAGAATATGTTTGGTCTTACATCTTATTCAGAATTCCATTATTATCACTGCTCAAGAATATTTCATTTCATACAAAATAATATTTGCTTGACTTATTTATTTGATGAAGAGAACGAAGTTCAATGTTAAAAAAATTTAAATTCCAATATAATAAGTTCTATTTAAATATTCACAGTAACATTGCATTGCTAATCAGTAGAAGTACAGCATGTATCACAGACTGTTGACTTAACAAGGGAAAGCAGTAACAGTGTCTCTCTGTTGTCTGAGAAAAGAAAAAAAATGTAATATTGTGTCATGAATTGAAACACGAATGTCTTTCTTATTCAAACTAAGCAGTCATTTGATTGTAACTGGGAAAATTCTTTAGTAAAATTTAAAATATGTGGATACATTTTACTAAATATTTGAACTATGATAAAAGTAATATTGTTATCTAATACTTGATAATCAATTCTTTTTGAATAGTTACAGGAAATGCCTTTTCTTAAAGGCAGGTTTTCTCCCCAGTTCCTTTTCTCTGTCCTCTACTAATCACAGAATAAGTGTGATGAAATATGCTGAAAAATGGTTACTAGGATGAATCTGTTTTTTTTTTTTTTCCTCTGAATTAGAATGGATGCAGTTTCTTGGGTTGCATACTGCTTTATTCAACTGTTCAGAAATCAGTCATTATGATGGATTTTTGAAAAGGGAGATTAGAAATGGCAGTCAAGAAGATCAATTTTTATTCTAGGATTCTGACATCAAGTGAATTCAGTGTCTGTGGTCAGGGTGTGCATTTTAGGTGGAAAATGTTTGAATATCACTCTGTGGAAGGACTATAGTCTGAAAGTATCTAAAAAGGTCTGACAAGAACAGCAACAATTTATTTGCACTAAAACTGGAAAATTCCTAATGTATCTTTTAAAACTTTTTGTCAAAGTTTTAAAGATAATAGCAGTGACAGGATAAAAATAACATGACAAAAGGTGAATAGAATAAAGAACATATGAGGTTAGTGACCATATTATTCTAGACTAGTCACTGGATCTTTCTAAACCTTGGTTGTTTAATCTTTAAATTTCAGAGGACATTAGTATTTCATATAAATATTTTAAAGATTAATTATGTGAATGATCTTTGCAAAGTATGATAAGCAAATCTTATAAGTAAATGAATGCTAGACTCCATGAAAAAATTGAGGTGTTGTATTTGTTATTCTGACTTCTGCATAATCTATATAATACTTCAAAAAATGGATTATTATAATATGTAGCATATTACCTAGAAATACTACATACACTGCTTCCCCTTGTACGTGTGTGTTTATCTATCTATCTATTTATATTTGTTTGTGTATACATGTCTAAAAGCTTTTAAACATAAATTATACCATTCTGTGGGATAGTTTTGAAATGGTCTATATAGTGCCCTTAAAAGTGAAAAAAAAGAGGATATTCTTATTTGGCTTATAGTCATACATTTTATGGCATTTAAGAAAAACACTTTGATAGTTTAAAGTAAACTAAATACTTAACCCCACCCCCACCCCCAAACACAGCATTAAGTGATCACACCATAGAAACAATTTACCAGAAGAGATACTACTATGATTTGTTCAGGATAGCCAGTTCACAAATTATTGTAAGAGACAGTATTAATACAATATGTTAGAATCACCGTTTATCAAGTTTCATCAACTTTAAAAAAATGGACAAAATCACTTCTCACAAAGATCACAGTAATACATAAGTGACTCAATTATACCTAAAGTGAAAATTCAGATTCATAAAACCAAAATGATCAGATTAAATGTTTTAATTAATTGCTCCGCTAGTCAAAATACACACTTCCTATTATGACAGAGGCCTTTAAAAACTGCCCCCTTTTCTGAATGGAAGGGATATAAGACTAAACTTCTGGACAAATAATCTCAGTATGACAAAAAATCTCAGTATGACAAAATATTTCTGTATTAATCAATTTCCCGAGTATCCAAATTTTAGTATCCTTCTAATATCTTTCTGTCATAAAACCAGGAACCAGAATATACTCCTGTTTTTCAATAGGTACAGTTGCCTCTTACCTATGTTGTGCAAAAGCTAAAATCCTTCTTTACCTAACTATCCACTATTGCCAAACAGATGTGTTTGGGTTATCCCTGAATTTTGTTTCTCACTCCTGAGCAAAATGAATTACAATATGGCTCTATCAGGCCTCCTTTGTATTCAAAAACATTCACAAAATTTTGTGACTATTATTTTAAATTACAGTCATTTCTTCTGGGACCAAAAGAGCATTAAGTTTTTAATGTGACAAAAATGCACCTTACAATCTGCTACAGTTCATTGATAAGCATAATATACTTGCTTCTGATTTGCTACATGTTTATAAAACAACAAATTTAAAGAGAAGATTAACTGGAACAGACATTCTGTTTAGGTAACTCACTCAGCATTCAAAGATGAAATGACAAATTAGAATAGTTTAAAGCCAAAGTCAAAATAAAAAGATTTACCTTTTATATGTCTTGCTGAGGTCAATTATTATTATTAGAAATGAGAACATTTGGCCTTGCAATCTGTTCAGTCACTCAAGTAGAAATATGTGGCGTCTTAGTGAACAGAGGTGAGCAACATGTACATGTACACATATAACAATCTGAAAATGTCATAGAATTCTCAGAGATGAAAAGAGACATATAGATTGCTAAATTTAAAAAGTCTTCACTTTACAGATAAAGAAACTCGGGCTCAGAGAAGTTAAAGGAACTTTCCTAGGGCACATGAGAGTTTTTGGCAGAGCCAGCGCCACAGCACAGACACCTGCTCAAGCTCTACCAATCTGCTTCTTGTGTAAAAGGAGTCAAGAGTTCATAAAGCAAACACTTCTATCACTCCAACCTTTTCCCACATTTCCCTGCTCTCAGGCTTAAAATGTTGAGTGTGCAATAAGGCTCTGGCACTGTTTTAGCATTTCATAGACAATTTTCAAGTTGGCTTAATATTTAATTAAACAAATACCCTTCCCTCCTTCCTGCTATTTAATTAATGTTTCCTTTCTGCAGACTGATTTTTCTACTTTTTTGATCCCATTACAGATCAGTGAAAATTCTAAGGAGAAAGAATCCTATTTCCTTTTCTCACAATCAATTTGAAGAATGATGTATTAATGACACTTTCAAGGCTTAAATCTTACTTCATGTAGTCTTTCCTGCATAAGAAAATCTGGGTACTTTTTTCTTTTCTTTTCTTTTTTTGAGATGAAGTCTCCCTCTGTTGCCCAAGCTGGAGTTCAGTGGCACAATCTCAGCTCATTGCAACCTCCACCTCCCATGTTCAAGCAAATCTCCTGTCTCAGCCTCCCAAGTAGCTGGGACTACAGGCATGCGCCACCATGCCCAGCTAATTTTTGTATTTTTAGTAGAGATGAAGTTTCACTATGTTGGCCAGGCTGGTCTCAAACTCCTGACCTACTGATCCACACACCTTGGCCTCCCAAAGTGCTGGGATTACAGGCATGAGCCACTGCATCCAGCCCTAAGTTTTCTTCAAAGCATTTCTCAAATGTGTATAATGAGAATTTGGGGGCTGGTAAGGGTTTTGGAGATCACTGAATCCAGCATACTCATCTTACAATTCAAGCCTGCAAACTGAAGCCTAGTAATGTAACTGATTTACCTAGGGTCCCACAGGTAGAAAGTAGATAAGAATTCTGGTCTACTGTTATCTAAACAAGTTCCATTTTTACTATCCATTCTGTGAACCATATTTAGTATGACGGTTTACTCATCTGACACCATCCTGCACTTTTATCACAAAAATCCGGGCTTTATCTTTATTTAAAACTGTAACCTGAAATAATAATTCAGACGTTAAATATACTATAATGCATACAGTTGTGCCATTGGTGTTTTATAAAGGTAATTTTTGTGTCTATTTTTGTAACACCTACTGATCCTTACTAAAACATCTAAAACCTCCTGTGTCTAAAACCTCCTGTAACACAGTTGATTAGTTTGTTTCAATCATCCCAATAGCTGATGTGGATTACTTTACTGCTATCCAGGCTGTAATAATTAGTTACAAGGATGAGTTGGCTGCAATGGACTGACTATTCTCCAGGCCAATGTCTCTACTAAATGGGCTAACATAGAACAAAGAAAAGGTAATGGCTATATTTTCACTCTAATCACAAATCATCTTGACTAAAGGTTCACATAGCTCAAACCTGAGATAGCTGTCAGACTTTTATTTTCCTGTAGTGATCTGGTTTCAAAGTTTTGACACAAAGAAATTACCAGCAGATTGTGAGAAATTCATTGTAGACTTTGCCTCAAAGAAAGTTACCTAGATTGTATCTCGTATTTATCTGTCTGTCTTGCTGCAAGTATAAGATTGTTTTAGTTACTGATTCTCATACAATGCAATTCGTTACTTGTATTCCATTCTGTGGGGCATCAAAAAATGTATAATCTTGGTTTGCTACTGAAATGTTTTTATAGTAATTAAAATTCTATAAGTGCTCTTATTATCACATAGCATTGTTACACATTTAAATAACAGAAGATTGGTTATTTATGCATTTGTTTAGACATATTTTGAAACTAAAATGTGGAAATAAAAACTGTTCTATATAATAAAGTTTCACAGTTTGACTTTCAATAAGGCTTATGAAATAATATACAAATAGCTACCATTCTGCTGAAATGTCACAGTAAAATACATTAATGGCACAGAAGTGAAATGTCCCCAAATGGGAAACCATCTTTATGACCTCCTAAATCTCTTTTCCAACTAAAACTTTTCTTTAATTGAAAAAGAGTTCCATTTCTAAAAGAATATAAAAATAGAAAATGAGTCAAGGAAACTTTTACATATATAATTTTGAAGAAAAAGTTATAAACATTAGATGAAATATTATATTTAAGAATGTGCTTTGTTGCACCATACCAAACATCCCATGAAAACAAAATGAAATGAACATATTACATATGAACTGTTGAAAGTGTAACTAAATGTTATAATTTTAATTAAGATAGAATACTAAAACATATAATATCATATACTTTTGTAAAGTTCATCTCAGCAAAAACCCATAACACTAATTTGGAAATCTATCATTTTGAACAAAAAATAAAATAATGTTTAATCAAGCAAGGCACATTTCTTTCAGGCAAGTCTGTCTTTCATACCATTTATTTGGGCACAGTGTAGACCTCACTTATTTGTATGTAAATGGGCAAATCTATGTATGAGAGCCTTTGGTACAAAACACACCTTCACAAATAACATTGCACATAACCCAGAACATGGAATATAACATGACTATATCTCATGATTAAACACAGCCCACTAATTAATTGAAAAAAGAAAAACGTAATAGTTGGCTTGTTAGAAACAAATTTTAGGCTTTCTTTATCTGCAGCACTGATTATAGTTTTTGAATGATTTGATTTCATCAAAATGTCAAAAGGTTGCAATGATACCTTAATATTTTCAAGATTCTTCATCTATTGATCAAATGTCTTTTATATGGCACAAAATATGAAGCAAATCCTCTGACGTCAGAGTTGTTCCCTTAATATAAAGCATTTGTTAGAGACGTAATATTTAATGTCAACTGAAATAAAAATATGTGCTGTCAGATGGATCATTGCCCATCAGTGATATAATTGCCACTGTATTCTTGATCCAGGCAATTTAAAATGGAGCATCCTACTGGTCAGTGCAGCTCTACAGTTCTTTATGTGGGGGTCTCTTCAGGGATCTGTCAGACAGAGTAAACACAATAATTTACTGGCACATTTAACTTAAAAAAAAATGATAAAGTTTATGTCAACAGAAAATGTTCCATTTATTATATTTTTTAAAATGCTGGCTTTTAAAAAACTGTTACCCTGAAAAGTTCAGGCAATTTAATTGTCTAAATGTATTAACTATGTATTTCTTTTAATTTGTCACTTAAAATTATAAACATTTTTTTCTACTAATAATGACCTTGAAATTTAGTCCAAACCAGTGTGATAGTTTGCTTTTAGACAGAAAATTTATCTTCATCCTTTGAATCATCTGAAAAGTTCTGAGTACCTATTGATTTTTAGAAAAATGTATGCATTAATTTTCTCAGTGTATTTCCAAGAACTTTTTTTTCTGGCTATCCATCCTACTGTGGTAATCTATGATAAGAACTCCTGAAATAAATATCCAATGCTAAGTGTCATGGAAAGAAAGAGAGAGAGAGAGAGAGGGGGGGGGGGAGTCTCCAAATGAGTGCTGAGAAAACCATGGTCTATGTGCTAATAGGATGTCATTCCTATTATTTATCTCTTCATTACAAATAACTTTTAAATCTGTTGATTCTTTAAAATATGAACTCTCCATAGTTATGTACCACTCAAAATATCCCAAATTAAGACAATAATAACCACTTCACAGGGTCTATGGAGGATCAAGAAATAAAGGTTAAAGCTATGGTGCTTCTCTCTCCTAACTGCCAAAATAATTACTGAGAAATTTTGATAGCAAAATATTTCTTAAAAAGAGCCAAAGCAATATGAAAGTCTTATTTACTTTCTACATCCAGAATATAGAATGGTGTTTGGCATATGTACATACTTTATATGCTTCATGAATGAATAAACCTCTATCACCTTGGGTAGTGTCTGACACATAGGAGGTACTCCTATTGAATGAATAAATGGATATATAAAAAATAGATTTAGGTACTCTAAAAATTTACTAACTATATAATATAAAGACAGAAATTATAATGACAAAAATAAAAGATGTTATAAACCCAGCTCTGGATTTGATTATGTGAATATCATCTATCATAATATATGGAGAAGACTATTTCCCACATATACTCCTGGTTTTAGCACATGGCCAAAACCAGCGGTAAATGCCCAAAGACGGTGCTTTGAAATTTGAGTATGCTTTTGATGGAAGAATCATTCACTTGCTAAATTAAATACTGGATGCCTACTGTGTGCTGGGCAATCAATTATATATCTATAGAAAATTTTTTCTTATTGTCCTTGATTAAATACTTGGTCACCTTGATCTTTCAGATAGATCACTGCCCATCAGTGATCTGAAGTCTTAATATTGATGTTTAGGTAAAAAGAGAGTACGTTCATAGTATGCTTAATTTTCACTATCAGAGTTTTAAAGTTATACAGTTATTAATGGCTACTAATTATAAGAAATCACAAGTAACATTAATGACCTACATTCATTTTATTTCTGAAGTGCCTAGGCTCTGCTCAATGCTATTGCGGCTTTGCTTCCTTTCAGAGGTCTCCATTAAGCTATTCTTGTCTTGCTGCTGTTGTATTCTTTTTATATAAAAGGTTGGGCCTTAAAAAAAAACCTCATGTATTAATACCTGCCTCTGAAGGCTCTTAAGATTATTAAGTAAGAATGGTACAGGACGACATCCTAATCAAGTATAGGTGTTGGAGTTGTAATTCAACAAAAACAAAAATAAAAGTAATATCAGGATAATAATCATAATATCTATACTAGTGGTTAAGATGTGGGTTGAAAGGCTTAGAAGAATGAACATTAAGTATCAAAATCAATTCTATAAAAAGAGAAAAAGGTGGTACAATAGAAAACAGTGACCTATAATTGAAGATAATTTACCAAATAAATGTTCCTACTTATAGAACAAGAAAAGAGAGTAAGAATGGTCAAATTTCAATAATCATCAAATTTATGAAGAAGTTATTAATACCTCCAAAAGGCCTAAAGAAAAGAAGTACAGAAACCTAGCTTTACTTTTAGTCTCATTAACTTATATTTGATGAGAAAAGAGTTGAAGTCATTCTATAGCATGTATTTTTATGGGAACTTTGTTTTCATGTGTCTATATACTTTGACATCTATTAAATTACTTAGAGTTAGCTACACACTAATAAGTTTTTTTTTTTTTTTTTTTGAGACGGAGTTTTCGCTCTTGTTACCCAGGCTGGAGTGCAATGGCGCGATTTCGGCTCACCGCAACCTCTGCCTCCTGGGTTCAGGCAATTCTCCTGCCTCAGCCTCCTGAGTAGCCAGGACTACAGGCACGCGCCACCATGCCCAGCTAATTTTTTTGTATTTTTAGTAGAGACAGGGTTTCACCATGTTGCCCAAGATGGTCTCGATCTCTTGACCTCATGATCCACCCGCCTCGGCCTCCCAAAGTGCTGGGATTACAGGCGTGAGCCACCGCGCCCGGCCCCACACTAGTAAGTTTTACTAAGCAAATGGTAATGAATAAGCTCAAGGACTAGAAAGATTTCTTACTCAGTTATATATGATTTTCTGATTGAGGTCTTGAAAATTATGTACTCTTAGCAAGCAAAAACCTTGAATCTCAGTAAAGTCAGTAATATGGTAAGATGTGAGCTTTTAAAAAAATCTAGAAAGTCATGGGAAAATGAGCTGTAAGGTATAATCGATACTACTTTGAACAGTATTTAGATCTACTAATAATAAATATCCTCAATTTTTATGGTCACACAGTAAAATGCTCTTCTGAAATCAGTTAAAAGGTCTGCAGGTAAAAGGTCTACAAAATCCAGGTATAAAGCAATTCAAACAGTTCTTACTTGGAGAAATTATTTCTGTCTGTACTTTTTGGTCACCCAATACATTTTGCTCTTTAGAAGTCTAACACATAGTCGCTCTTGTTTAACATGCATTTCATAATAATTTTTTATAGAATATATTCATGATTATCTGATATTTTATTGTCCTGTAATCAGACATGAGGTAAATACAAAATGTAATGGCACATAAGGCTGCCTCTTAAATGTCTAACATGTTGACTAAACAAGGTTATAATAGAAAATCAAGTAAAACTCATACTAATTTAAATCACAAAAATAAACAATGTCACAATCTTTCATCCAAAACCAGAAAAAAAACAGATTTCAATAATACATTTTGTGTCATTTCTTTAACGATCCATAACAACATTTTTCCCAGAAGAGCAAAATGATCTTTATCCTACGTGAGCTTAACTGTATAAAGTGGTGTAAGGAGAAAACAGTTTCTAATTTCTAATTGCCACATATGTAAATTCAGTCATATACGTCAGTTTTAAATTTGTTGACACATTTGGTAAGGAAATTGTGCCACTTGGATATGCAGAGGCAACAATCAGGTCATTCTCTTGTCTGGTTTGCCTGAGAAATCCAGGGAAAGGAGAAAATTCAAAAGGGGTGCAGAGAAAATTCCTCTCTATTCTTATTAGGAGAATCTTTGTTTCCTACTGCAGAGGAAAGTGCCTTGGTTACAATATTACATAAAATCATGGAAATATCTGCAGTGGTCATATCAATGCTTTAATTAGTTTCAGTAATTCCATACTATATGTGATATTTCAGTGGTGCTAGGAATATCCCAAAACTAAGAACCAAAGGCTACTGGATTGCTTTCACCTTCTATCTTATTATTTAGAAGCAGTCTAAGTTTTGACATTTTATAAATATCACTCTAAGAATCTGCTCTTACTTATCATTAATTAAATGTCCCCATCTCCTTTCATGTATGAACAATCACTTCAAAATATAGCTAATTTTTAAATGTCATAATTTTAAGAGGTAATGATAATTACATTTAAAATTAGGTTATTTTGCAAAAGATATCCAGTCAGGCCATATCTACAGTGATGTAATTCTGTAATGTGATTCACTAATGAAATATAATGTTTGATTTAATCAGCTTCCATAGTAATGAAGACTCCATGGATTTTTAGGACTCATCATTAACTGAAACCGAGAATGAACTTATAGGGAAGTTTCTTAGAATGTCTGATACATAAGCTCTCTGGAGATATCACTTGTTTGTTCTGATTTTGCTGTGCCATTCTGGTCAATTAGTCAACATATTTATGTTATCATTAATAAAAAACACTCTATTAGCTATTATGTAGGATAAAAACACGGTCTTTATGAAGCATTCTAACTTCCAGGTATCCTTAGTGACTAGGTACCCTCAGTGATATCTCATATAAGATAACAGTTAAGTTACTTACATTAAGGGATTCCATCCCCATACTTGGGTGGTATAACACTTCTTGTGGAAAACTTGCTGGAGCATGTTTTAACAAATTAAAGCCCTCTCCAGGGAATTGATCACAAGGAATATTGTCCTTCAGAGCATGATGAGGAGCGTAAGCCACATAATGATTACATGAAGAAAAGATGCGTGACATGAAAATTTTGTTTACAAGTTAAAAACACCTCAATTTTGAATGCAATTTCCTTCCTCTCATCTCTCCTTCCAATAGACACTTATGGAGCACCAACTGTATTTCAGGTACTATGCCAGGTTTTGGGTGATACAGCACACTGAGCAGACAAAACTCCTTGTCCTCATGGAAGGGAATGCAAAACAGACATGAACAAAATAAACCAAATACTTAATACATTAGAGGAAAAATTAAGCAGAGAAAAGATATACAGAGTGTTATGAGGCTGCAATTTTAAATACTGTGGCTAGTGACACCTGAAGGAGGTGGTGGAGGCAGTCATGCAGATAACAGATGCTAGAACATTTCAGGCAGGGGAAACAGCAAATGCAAAGACCCCAAGGTGGAGCATGCCTGGTGCATTTGAAGAAGATCAAGGTGGCCAGTGTGGCTGCAGCACAGGATCAAGTGGGAGAGGAGTTGAAAATTAGGTCAAAAGGGTAAGGAGGGCAAAATGAGACAGGGCCTTGCAGGCCATTGTAAAAAAGCCTTTATTTAGTACTCTGTGTAAAATGGGGTGCCAAATGGTGGTCTTGACACAAAGATGTAATACAACTTGATAAGTGTTTTAAAAGAATCACTCTGGTTGTTATGTTGAGAATAGACTCAAATAAGAGGAAGGATGGAAACTGGAGGACCAATCGGGAAGCTACTGTAAAAATCCAGGTGAAGATAATGATGGTTTTTAGATCAATTACAAGTGGTAAGGCTCTTGAAACATGTTAAAAGTAGTGTCAACAGTATTTGCCAGTAGATTAAATAAGGAGTGTAAGAGAAAAAGAAGAATCCACGATAATTCCAAGGATTTTAGCTTGAGCAACTGGAAAATTGAAGCTACCAGTAGTGGAGGTGGGGAAGAGGGCAGGAAGTACAGGCTTGATGGTATAGAGAGTGGAGAAGGAGGGAAACTCAGTTTGGACATATTAAGTTTGAGATGTCTATTAGATATCCAAGTGGAGATGTCACATAGATAGGTGAAAAATTCAATTAGGAGCTCAAGGGAGAAGTCTATGTGGGAGATACAAATTAACATACATAGGTAGTCTAAAACTATGAGAATAAGATGGGATGAAAAATGAACAGATGAAAAAGAACCAGTAAATAAGATTAAGAAGGAGAGGCCAGAGACGTAGAAAAAAAATCCACAGTGTGATATCTTGGAAGTCAAATAAAGACAGTCTTCTTAGAAAGGGGGAAG
This sequence comes from Callithrix jacchus, assembly GCF_049354715.1. Lineage (NCBI taxonomy): Eukaryota > Metazoa > Chordata > Mammalia > Primates > Cebidae > Callithrix > Callithrix jacchus. Next base: position 148,529,154 of record NC_133508.1, read on the forward strand.
TACCCGACCATGCCAAATGCTTCTGATAGGTCAAATTGAAATGAGAACTGAGAAAGGACCACTGCGTATCATTATACGAGGTCACCGGTGACCTTGCCAAGTACACTTTTGGCAGAGTGATAGGTGTGACAGCCTTTTGGAGCAGACTCAGGAGAGAGTGGGAAGGGATTCAGTGGTGAACAAAGAGAGATATAGTCCCCACTCTCATAGAAGAAACAGAAATTGATCATATAACACAAATTAATATAAAATTACAGCTATGTCAAGATCACATACTATATTTAACACATTCTAAGACACACATTTTTAGATTTGAGCATCTATGAAATTGGGATGCACCTTAAAATCACTGGTACTTTATCCTAACAATTGGAAATTAAAAAAAAATAGTACATAAATAATGGTATTTCTTATAATCAAGGGCATCTTAAATTTAATGAACTACTATACTGTAATAGGGGAGTTGAAAAAACTAGAGTCATGAGAGATGCCCTGGAGAAGTACTGAAGTAAAAATAGAAGTCAAGAGGTGAGGCGAGAAAGAGGAGGCTGGCAGTGAAACATTTGCAAAGATCTCCATTAGCTGAAGGAGGAAAGGGAGTTTATCCTGTATCTGGAAGAAGACCAGAGTAACTGGAGCGCAAAAGAATGAGGGGAGAAACATAAGCAAAGAGGAGATAAGGCTGGATATGAGATTATGTGGGACCATAAAAGCTATACTAAGCCTTTGGGTCTCTATCCTAAAAACAAGAAGACCCTGAAAGAATTTTAAGCAGGATGGGTTATGTAATCAGATTTTAGTTTCAAAAAGATCATTCTGGCTACCAAGTAGAGAAAAGGTCAAAGAGTGGCCATAGGAAATGTAAGGATGCCATTAAGAGACCTTCGCACTTACGTAGGATAGAGATGACAGTGTGATTAGAGTGGTCCTGGCAGTTCCATAGCAAAGTGGGCTGTTTTTAGAGATATTTGGGAGGCTAAATGACAAAATTTGGTGATAGGTTGAGTATATTTACTATTTCTATGAATATTATTTCATTAATAAATACATTGAAAACACTAGGCAATACATCTGTGTTTTAAGTAAGGCTGGAAAACAAGAAAAATGATTTGTAAATATTGATGCTGCACATATGGAATCAAAACCAATATTTTGGAAATTCACTAATTTCAGAAAAAATAAAATCATTTAGATCTACAGATAGAAAGTAAACTGTATTGCAGGATTGGAAGTAATCTATGAACAGGTGAGGTGTTTCTGTGTAGTGTGTGTGTGTGTTTGTGTGTGTGTGCGTGTGTGTGTGTGTGTAATAAATTGTCCCCACTGCTTCTCTTCCAAATTAAGTATGTTTTAATTTACAGAATATGTTTAAATGTATAAAAATAAGAACGTTAGTATTCAGAGAGACTTCCATAATGAACGGGAGTTTAAAATAAATGTAATGGAAGACAAATGAAATAACAGTGCTGTGTGATATAAAACACGTAGGCACAATGCTAACTTTCATTCTAAAAAGTTGCTGGGGGCCTCTATAGAGATTCCCAAGAGTCTTTGTGCTATGAGATTAGGAGTGGGTGTGAGGTTGGAAGCTCACTGGAAGAGAAAAAGCTTCTCCCCAGTCACTATCACCATATCGGAAGGTATGACCCTTGTATCTGCAAAGTCAGTCTTGTATGATCAAATTTATTCATAGCATTCTTCAGATATGATGAAATATAGCCTTTTCTCCACTTAAGGGCTGTATTGCTAACAACTAGAATCCCAGGTTTTATTTTTTAGGGCAGAGTTCCTATTCTACACTGTTGAGGTTACAACAATAACAATATGGCTCCCAAGAAAATGATGGGGGCGCTTTTCTAGTTCTCTTCTTAAAATGCATTTGACGGCTAATGGTGCAAATTTTGAAATAAAAGAAAAAATATCTGGTACAAAAAACCCAGAAAAATCATAAAAGTGTTTCTTTTTAAAATGAATTTTTCTTCACAATTTTGAAAATTAGCTCACATCATCATTAAAAACCAAGACAAACATCTGAAAGCTTTCTAGTAAGTCTGAATCATTTAAATTATACTTGCAAACTGAATATGAGTACATAAAGAATACTATTATCATATGCTATATAGCAATGGCCACTTTCTGCCAGAAAGTTAAGGGCTGAGTTACAATAATAAGGTCTAGGCTCTGATTGGTTTCTGCTCCCTTTTTCCTGCCTTCTTTGATTTACTTTTGCTCAAAGGTTATCAACCACTTCCTAAATGTATATAAAAAACAAATGATTTCACTAATATATATAAAATTGTCCCCCAAACCATAAGGAATTAATAGTACAAAAATCAGTAATTGTATCCTTAGTTTAAAAGGCCTAATACAAAACAGAAAAAAGAAGCTCCCACCTTAAAAATGCAATCCCTAAATATCCTCTTCCACATTCTTATGCTCCTCACCTCTATCTCACAGTGTTTCCATAAGTCTTCAGATTATGGGGCACGTGTGCTTCCTTGCATTTCTTAGTGGGAAGGGTTATCACTTCTATTCACAGCTGAGAGGTGGGAAGGACTTGGAACTGCTGTAGAAAATGTTGAAATTTTAAATGTATAGAAGTCAGTAAATTATAGTTATGGTTCTCAAGGGAAAAGACTACTAGTATATATTATATACATTGTATTTATATACTATAGCAAAGCAAATACTTGAGTATGTTATATGCCAAAAAGGTAAATAAGTTTTATGTCAACAAACCATAACTTTAAATCTCTTCATACTGTGCATTTAAAATTTCAATACTAAAATTTTATTTCAAAGTTTAGAAATAACTGACATAATGCTTCCTCCTATGTGTAAGGTGCCTGTGGTTATGTCACCATAATTGGTGCATCATATAGTTTTAAAACATCACAAAAGAAATAAAATAATAACAATGTTAACTTCTCTGTTTCTATCTGGATTCCTTAGCTGTAGGGCATATACATTTTTTCCCAGGGTGTTGATGCTTGTGCACTGATCCAGTCATGCCTCCTCACATGAATCTCTTGCTGTACACAGACATATATATATTTCTTCAACATCTTAAGACATTCAACTGACCTCAATAGTGAAGCATGTAGTTTGGCAAAGCTAGCCAGCATATGAAAACATAGACTCATTAGTATTTTGCTTTAAGCCCAAGTCACTATCCATTTTTATTTCATAAATGATTTAAGAACTTAGAGAAAGGTCTGCAGCTATTATGTCGGAAAAATTATATTTTAATTAATTAATTTATTTATTTTAGAGCACAGATGCCCTTAAAGATCCTTGGAGTGGTTAGGTAAGGCAATACTGTCACAAGTTTCAATGAACTGGCAATCTCTTTCTGCTTTTAATACTTCTGTTCTGAATAATTTCTTCCCTCTTAATAAGGGAGAGTCAAAATATTTACATGACTTTCTGGAACGGTTCTTCAGTAACTTAAGCAAAGTACAAGGCGATAGAAAAATAATTTGCCTAATGCTATCATCTATTGTTGATTAAAACACAAGAAAACAAAAAAATCTTAAAACTGAAAAATATCTATTGTCCTAGCAGTTATCATTAAACACTACCATGACTGGTTATATAGATAAACCAACTATAATAAAATAATCTTTTGTTATTAGAAAAGTCCATCTCTTCATCTGATTTAAATAACTTATATTTGATCCTTATATTTGGTTAAAATATCTGACGTTTTAAACAGGTTAATTTTCATTATACCAAAATGAAACAGATTTCTGGAGATATGTTATCTACATGAACTCATTAATTAGTGACATGGGCTGAAGCCAAGACTAAAGCGTAAGAGATTTATTTTTTGTCTTTCAAGTCACCCAATAAAAGTAGGATGTGTTTCAGAGCCAGAATAACCTGGCTTTAAATCATTGCTGAGTCCCCTGCTAGCTGTGAACTCTTAGAGAAATCACTTAACTTTAATCATCTATTTTTGCCCTCCTAAAATGAGGTTAATAGCACTTATTGCAGAGTTGACAAGTGTCCAGGACATGGTTGACCCTTAATCAATGGTAATTATTATTATTGAAAGGAAATAGGAAGACATTGATTATGTATTTCATATTCATGAAGCATTGTATTAATTATACAATGATTAATCTCTTAGCAAAATCTCTGATGCCATGTCATGAAATTATTTTTTCTAAGTATTGTACCTGTATTAACATTTACTGTTCACAACAAACCTATGAGGTACTATTTATCACCCTCATTTTACAAAGAAACTGAGGCACAGAGAGTAATTTGCTCAAGATCATAGAGCAGTCAGGATTCAAACCCCAGCAATATGACTGCAGAGCTTATGCTTTTAACCACTTCATTAAAAGACTGGAAATAACAGCAGTCATGTAAGATAATGGCTATTCACTCAACAAATATAAAAGGTGCCACATTCTGTGCTAGGCACTAGTACCCAAAACTTTCAAGACACAGAGCCTATAGCCTTTAGGGAACTTACAATGTGGTGACAACAAGCAATCATATTACCTCAAAGTTATGACTCAAAAGCCAGGATATTTCTCTGGATTAAAGAACAAAGGTCCCCTTTAAATTACTGCCAGTTAATAACCATAAGAATTATGGCACAACCATAATTTACTTAAAGAATTAATCAAGGTTTCTACATCTTCAGAATAAATGTAACTAAAATTGTCATTGCTCTTCATTGACCTCTGTGTTATTTTAAGAACAGATACAAAAATTATTTTTATGTAATTGTTATAATGTATCTAACATATTTTCAAAATGTGTCTTAAAAATAATTTCTGGTCATTAAGGGTACCAAAAGTTTGGTCAAGAGGTAGATCAATGTCAAAGGTTAACTCAAACAAAAAGCAAAGAAAACTAGGTAATAGAGTCATATTTAGATATACATAGATAAAAACAAACAACTAATCTATGATCAGGTATCTTTAGATTTCTTGCCTCTATTTGTTTGGTGTTTTCCTTCCTCATCACTCTCTTGCAGTCTCAATCATTATTTTTCACTGTCTTCAATGCATGCATCATAAATGAGCTCCTAACTGAAAATACTTCATGGGCTTTAAAAATAGGGTTACTCTAATTTACTCTGGAAGGATAGAATAGTTACATGCTATCAAAACCAAAAGGCAATTATGGATGATGTATAATTTATATACTGTATATGAAACAAAATGATTATGTTTAAATGTTACTCTTATTTTTAACCATTTTTGTTTGAAAGAACTGTACCCCTGCCAACTATTACATAATTATGTAAATTAAAATTGGACCAATAATCTAACAGCAGTAGATTCTGCCATTTATCCTTTTGTAAGGGGAAACAGGTTGATTGGAGGCCAAGTGAGTTAGTAAAAGGAATGGAATAATTTTCAGTTCTGCTTGGGTGAAGGTTATTCTGAGTAGCAATGACTGTTTTTTCATTCTTTTGTAATAAACAGGGAAACTAAAGGACAGTTAGCAACATGGAAATCAAATGAAAAAGGTGTAAATTATCTTTAAAAAGACACCAAGCATGTAACTAACATAAAACTATTGGTTTTGCAAATACCATCAATCTAGATATTAATGACAGTTCCCTGGCTCTGGATACAAAAGGGACTGCTCCCAGTAGATCACATAGTGCTCACCTGATTCTGTCTGTCTTCTGGCAACCCTTGGCATATGGCTGAAAGTTGCAGGTGTTCTCCCAAGAGCTGGTTACTTCCTGTCCCTCCTTTTTATTGATTTTCTGCAATTCATTCAGTTTAAAACGTGCATCCTTCATCTATTTGAAGATTAGCTTGTCAAGTGCTGTGATGATAGAGATGTTGTGGGATCTGTTTTTTTTTTTTTTTTTTTTAAGAGAAAGAAAGCCTGAAGATCCTTTGTTGTAAGGTTTCAGGTACACTAATTGTATCTCTCATTTGCTTATGCACAGAACACTTTTACATTTGCTTTTCAAATCCATTTGCTGGCTTGAAAGTTCTTGGAGAAAGAAAACTGTAGAGAAGAGTCTTTAAAAATTATTGCCTAATAAATGGCACTTAATCCAGATCATACCTTATTGTGGTTAATATCTAACATTCCAAACACCATATTTTCCTTCTTGATTCAGTCATGGGATGACATCAATGATTTCCATAGTTAAAAAATGCATTTGGGATTCATTTCACTTCCTTAGAGTCTCAGACTTAACTTTATTTATGCGGTTTATTCAAACAGTGGTTTTCCTTTACGAAATCATTTAAGTAGGAACCATCTGGAAAGGTTACTGTGGAAACAGCAGGGACTGGAAGGTGGGGCTAGAGAGCAAGAGATGCCATGACAACCTTTTTCGGGTTTCCCAGGAAACATGGGTTGCTATGGGAACTGCATCAGTCAGGTCCGAATTAGCAACTTCCGCTGGAAGGGGTGTCTGCCACTTTAATCTTCTTGCGATACTGCCGAAGCTTATCTCTCAGATGCATTAGGAAATTTTTTGTTTCTCTCAGCAGCACTGAAAACATCTGTTTCTAGACTTTGATAGATGTTGGGGCTGGGACATATGCACAGAACTTCACAGGAATCTGTTAGTCTAATGCTTTAGAAATGCTTAGCAAGCCCGAAAGAATTAAACTAATTAGTCAGATCAGGACATCTCGGGCATTTCCCTTCATTCAAAGTTGTAGAGACCCTTAAAATTCTGGGAAAAACCAAATAAACTCGTGGTGGGTTTACAAGTCATTATTCTAGTTAGAGTCTTCATCCACATATCTACAGGGTAGGCAACTGAAATACTTATTCAGTAAATAATGTTGAAAGGTCCATCATACTGAAGTATCATTTACTACAAACTCATGTGCTTAGGAAAGAAACAACTGCCATTAAAATTCTGAGGTTAAACAGTTACTCTAACTGTTCTTTAGTTTCGTTTCCTCCCAGGATGTACTGCTTTTTTTTTTTTTTTTAAATAGGGCGTGTACTAGAAATGAAGTTTAATGTAAGTTTGTTGTTTACAATATTGAGAGAGAGAGAGGGTAAGAGGAAAAAGGAGAGCTGAGAGAATGCAGCCCACTTGCAAAACAGGCACCTGTTTCAGTATGAAGCAGTAGGGAGAGGGAGAATGAAGTGTGCTTCCCACTTCTTCAGGTCCTTTCCTTGATGAATGGTCTGGAAATGTATAAAACAAGGGCATAGGCAGACCAAGGGGGCACGTTCCACACAATACTGAGCACAGCATGTCACTTGTATTATATATTAAACATCGGTGAATATCTTTTTGATGTTGACACAGGAGTTGGGATTATTGTTCGTGGTGCAGGTGGCAGTGGAATTGCCCGTTTTGAAAGGGATCTGGGGGAAAGCGCTATGGTTCATACCCCCCTCTTCGATCACCATATACTCCGACTTACTCAGAGTCGAGTTACTCCTTGCTTTTCGGAGCTCCTCGGCTGAAGAGGAGAGGTGCTGGCAACTTCCTACGTGCATGTACTGGGCTTGCTCTTCCCCTTCCGTCTCCCGGTGGTAGAAGTAATTGAAGTTGGACACAATCACGGGAACTGGCAATGCGATGGTCAAGACACCGGCGATGGCACAGAGAGATCCCACAATCTTGCCCCCTATGGTCACTGGGTGCATATCACCATAACCCACTGTTGTCATGGTTACCACTGCCCACCAGAAGGCATCCGGGATGCTGCTGAAACCTGAGGTGGGGTCGTCTGCCTCGGCAAAGTAGACCGCGCTGGAGAAAAGGATGACCCCAATAAAGAGGAAGAAGATGAGCAACCCCAACTCTCGCATGGACGCCTTCAGCGTTTGCCCGAGGATCTGCAGCCCCTTGGAGTGGCGGGAGAGCTTGAAGATGCGGAAGACCCTCACCAGGCGGATGACCCTCAGGATGGCCAGGGACATGGCCTGCTGTCCGTTGCCCTGTCGCTCGGCCAGCTCTGTACCCAGAGTGATAAAATAAGGGATGATGGCCACAATGTCAATCAAGTTCATGATGTTTCGCGAAAAGGTGGCTTTGCTAGGACAGGCGAAGAACCGCACCAGCAGCTCGAAGGAGAACCAGATGATGCACAGGGTCTCCACCACGAAGAAGGGATCGGAGAAGCTGGAGGCTCCCCCCGAGGCCCCCGACGTGCTGTTGCCGGCTGCATCGAACGCGTCCTGCGACGGCGAGGAGGGGTAGTCCTTCTCGTCGCGGAACTCCGGCAGCGTCTCCAGGCAGAAGATGACAATGGAGATGAGGATGACCAGCACGGACACGATGGCGATGCCCCGGGCCGGCCCGGAGCTCTCGGGGTACTCAAAGAGCAGCCACACCTGGCGCTGGAAGTCGCGGCGGGGCAGGGGCCGCTCCTCCTCCCGCAGGAAGCCCTCGTCCTCGCGGAATTTCTCCATGGCCTCCTCGCCCAGCTGGTAGAAGCGGATCTCCTCGGAGAAGATGTCGATGGGCACGTTGACGGGCCGGCGGATGCGGCCCCCGGACTGATAGTAGTAGAGGATGGCGTCGAAGCTGGGCCGGTTGCGGTCGAAGAAGTACTCGTTGCGGAGCGGGTCGAAGTACCTCATGCGCCGCTTGGGGTCGCCCAGCAGCGTCTCGGGGAACTGGCAGAGGGTCTTCAGCTGCGTCTCGAAGCGCAGCCCCGAGATGTTGATGACCACGCGCTCCCCGCAGCAGTCCTGCTCGCCCGCGGCCGGCAGTGAGGGCGGCAGCGGCTCGTAGCGGTCGCAGCCGCCGCCGCCGCCGCAGCCGCCCTGAGGCGGGGCCCCTCCACCGTCCGCCGCCTCCGGCTCCAGCAGGTGGTCCCCGGGCACCACGGTCATGTCGGGCGGCAGCTCCGGGCCTGCGGCGGGCTCCGAGTAGCCGGGGTTGACCAGCGTGTGAGCGCCGCCGCCGCTCGCGGGGCGCTGGGGAGGGTGGGCGCGGTGGCGGGCGGAGGGCAGCGGCGGCGAGCGCAGAAGGCTGAGGTGCTCGTCCATGCGGCGGGGAAGAGGCGGCGGCGGCGGCGGGGCCGGGTCGCTCCTCCTCGCGCTCCCCGCCCCTTCGCCGCCTCCGCCCCCGAGCGGAGCCCGCCGCCTGTTGCAGCTGCCGCCGCGAGGCTCGGTCAGGGTCTGGCGCGGTCCGCCGGGCTCCCGCACAGAGACGCCTCCTCCCTCCGCCTAGCGCTCTCCGCCCCCTCCCCCGCGGGGCGCGCGCCCGCCTCCGCGTCCCTTCAGGATTCCCGCCCACTGCGCGGGCGCGCATCTCGCGCCCTGAGGGAGCCGCCGGGCCTTCCCTTCTTACCGCCCTCACGGACCCTCGGTGTCAGTGAAGCGCCCTCATGTTGCACCTCGGCGCCCCGCGGGAATGCCCACCCAGCGGAACCGGCCCACGGGGAGTCCGGCTGCCGGCCCCGGCCCCTGGGCTCCTCCCGCTTCTGGTCCGCTTCCCTCGCCCCCGACCCGCGTGGCGGCGTCCCAGTAGCCAGGAGCTCCTGCGGCGGCCCCGCGGGCGCCGGCCCCTTGGCCTTCACATTCCCCCCGGGCCAGCCCGGGGAGGGCAGGAGGTCCCGGTGTCCGGGGAGGGAATGCAGGCCAGGCGGGCGCCCTGGGCCGGAGGCAAGCCTGACACCGGCATCCCAGGCTCACTTGAGGGTCGAGGGCCGCCAAGCCCTGGAAGGAGCGTGGGGGGGGGGGTCTAACAATTTAGCTCCTGCTAGGATGAGAAGCCGAACGGAGTAAGGGTGCTGATGGGCTTCGCAGACTGAGTCCGAAGGAAATGGACCCTTAAAGGCCTTCGGGCCCTGCCGCTTTAGTGATTAGTTCACACCCATTTTCGCTGCGGAGATTTCGGCCACTGGGAAGAATCAAGGACCAAGTTTCCGATTGGGATTAGCAGTGACAGCCTGGCCTTTGTACACTGCAGAGACTTCCTGTCGGCGGGGAAGTAAGAGGAAATGGGAAAGGAAATTCACATCGTCTAAGTTGTGTGGTTACAAAGTCCCACTCTATGGCTCAAGTGTGTCGTGGAAGGGATGAGAGCAGGATCTGTACCTAGACTTTTTACTTCATATTTCAGCACTGCCCTTGTGGTGGGGAATTTGTCAGGCTTTATTTGTTAAACCCGGGAGGGCATTCATTCTGCAACTTGTACCTCTTGCTTGATCTGGGCCCAGAGGTAACTTACATGTATCTTCTTTAAACGTATTTTTCCAAATTGTTGGGGTTTACTTTGAACACAATTGTTTCCAGAAATTTTAACAATCTAATATAAGCTAACCCTAGGCTTTAAAGAGTCCATTTTTTAAATTGTATCATTCAAATCATTTACGGAAGAGGAACTGTTGTCTAGACAGCTCCTCACCCACCCCAAGTTCGCTGACAGTTCAATTTGAAGTAAGTGATTTGTGGTCAATACTTCCCACCACCACTCCCAACCGTAGGGTTCTCTAGGGCTCAGAGTAGGTCCTGGCCAATTTATACTGCTAGCATCTACCAAAGTGCTTTGTAAATAGTGGGGATCAGTACGTATTTGTTGAATTGAATTCCCCAAGGAGTGGCTGTTTGCACTGCTATCCGCTTTGGAGTGTCAACATTTCTTCTTTTTGAGCCCAGGATCCTATTGGGATTCCTAAGATGCGGAATGAGGAGAAACAGAGTTCACCATAGAAAACACTGCTCATTTGGCCGGGCGCGGGGTGGCTCAAGCCTGTAATCCCAGCACTTTGGGAGGCCGAGGCGGGTGGATCACGAGGTCAACAGATCGAGACCATCTTGGTCAACATGGTGAAACCCCGTCTCTACTAAAATTACAAAAAATTAGCTGGGCATGGTGGCACGTGCCTGTAATCCCAGCTGCTCAGGAGGCTGAGGCAGGAGAATTGCCTGAACCCAGGAGGCGGAGACTGCGGTGAGCTGAGATGGCGCCATTGCACTCCAGACTGGGTAACAAGAGCGAAACTCCGTCTCAAAAAAAAAAAAAAAAAAAAAAAAAAAAAAAAAAAAAAAAAAAGAAAACACTGCTCATTTATTCCATAGGACTTCCACTTCTGGCTCTCCTGGGCACAACAGGCACCTATGTACTTTCATTGTCCCTTCATCTTCTGTTTCACCTCCTGATCAGTGCCAGGCAATGCAGACAGTCACTTATGTTGTGAGATGGCAAAACTAGGCAACCACGTAAAACTCTGTTTCTTACAAAACTCCAGAACATTGGAGTATGACAGACACCTCATTATTTTGCATTTTTTGAGCTGATGATTAGAGTAGCAGTATGATCAATCATTCATATATTTAAATCTTGGAATGAGACAGACTGCTGCAATGATAGCTCATGGAAAGGCAAAGACCCTATTTTTAAAGACCAGATGTTTCATGTGCTTCTATGTCTGACTTAGAAAGTGATTTATTCCTTCTTTTGCAGGAATTAGTACTGAAATTAATATTAATCAATGGCAAGGAAGACCAGAGCAGAGGATAGTCCTGTGATGAATGGTCACAAGCTTCTCCCAGCTGTGAAATATCTTTCGTTCAGAAATGACTATTTCCATTGCTTTCATGTATTTGCCTTGTCTGGAAGACTTTAATTATGAGCGTCTTAGGACATATATAAAGCCCTTACTTTGTATTTGAGGCCCGGAGAAGTTTAGCAATTTGTTCAAGCTCACATAGCTAGTTAACAGCACAGCTGGGCCCAAAATCTTGGACCATTTCCAAATCCAGCGTTTGCTCTACTGTATCGCACTGTGCAACTCTTACGTTGATCACTGTGAGTACTTAATATACTAGATTTCTAACAGCAGCCTATTTGCTTCTGATTGCCGACTAGTTCACTTCAATTCATATTTATCTTAACTGAAAACCACTCCTGACGGCTGGTCGGTTGTCTACAGGAAATGAGTTGGTGGGCTCATTCTAGCGCTGTTGGATAGCTGAACCCATCATAACAAATCAATGCCAAAAATGGCATTTTAAAAGGAAAACATACCATTTATTTAGTACCCCCAACAGAGCAGCTCAAAGTGATTTGAAAATGTCTCATTAATCCTCATGACACCCCTGCGTGATAATAATAATATTATTATAATGTTTAGGCGTAGAACTGTGGCAAAGCCAACAGCTTCTCTGAGCATGTGCAGTATTTTCTTATATTTCAGTCTGTAATACCAGAGCCTGACTAAAACCATCAGGTTTGCAAACAGCAAGGGTAAATAAATCTTGGTGTTTGGCCTTTCTATGTTGCTGTAGGCATAGCTTGTGTTTCCTGCTGACCACATCAATCCTAGAAATAGTTCACTATTTGTTTGCCAGATGGGATTAGCTCACAAGTGTTTGAGAGTGGGACAAGGCAGGGCTAGAGATCTTGATCCACAACTATAGACGAATAAATGGCGAAAGAGCACCTGCTAACAGTGTAAAAGTGTTATTATTTCTCCACATCCTCTCCAGCATCTGTTGTTTCCTGACTTGTTAATAATTGTTATTCTAACTGGCATGAGATGGTATCTCATTGTGGCTTTGATTTGCATTTCTCTAAAGACCAATGATGATGAGGTTTTTAAAATATGTTTGTTGGCTGCATAAATGTCTTCTTTTGATAAATGTCTGTTCATATCCTTTGCCCACTTTGTGATGGGGTTGTTTCTTGTAAATTTGTTTAGGTTTCTAGTAGATTCTGGATATTAGCCCTTTGTCAGATGGATAGCTTGCAAAATTTTTCTCCCATTCTGTAGGTTGTCTGTTCACTCTGATGATACTTTCATTTGCTGTGCAGAAGTTTTTAAATTTAATTAGATCCCATTTGTCAATTTTGGCTTTTGTTACTATTGCTTTTGGTGTTTTAGTCATGAAGTCTTTGCTCATGCCTATGTCCTGAATGGTATTGCCTAGGTTTTCTTCTAGGTTTTTTTATGGTTTTAGGTATTACATTGAAGTCTTTAATCCATTTGGAGTTAATTTTCTTGTAAGGTATAAGGATAGGGTCCAGTTTAAGTTTTCTGCAAATGGCTAGCCAGTTTTCCCAACAGCATTTATTAAATAGGGAATCCTTTCCCCATTGCTTGCTTTTGTCAAGTTTGTCAAAGATCAGATGATTGCAGATGTGTGGCATTATTTCTGAGGTCTCTGTTCTGTTCCATTGGCCTATATATCTATTTTGGTACCAGTATCATGCTGTTTTGGTTACTGTAGCCTTATAGTATAGTTTGAAGTCAGGTAATGTGAGGCCTCCGTTTTTAATTTTTTAATTTTTTTGCTTAGGATTGTCTTGGCTATATGCGCTCTTTTTTGGTTCCATATGAAATTTAAAGTAGTTTTTTTCTAATTCTGTGAAGAATGTCAGTGGTTCATAGAACCAACTGGGCTACACACACACACACACACACACACACACACACACACACACACAAACACGGATTGTTTTTTAAGTGACACTTCCTCCCTTTTTCTTTACTTTCCCTTCTGGCAATCCTGAATGGATCTGTCCTGCACTCCAGAATTATACATTAAACTCCCCTACTTGATAGTCTTCCTGTAGTGAACCAAACTTAATATTTATAACACTGAACTCATTATCTTTCTCCCCAAACTTGCTTCTCTTCCTGCTTTTTTTTTTTTTAAATTTTGTGCTAGAATACAGAGTCATCCCTGCATCCTTCTTCTGCTCCCATATCTCTGTGGTCACCAAGTGCTTTCCATTCCCCCTCCATGTCCTTCTCAATTCTGTCCATACCTCTCCATTCTCACTGCCACTGTCCTAGTTCAGGCTGCCATGACAGTTTCATAACAGACTCCCTGCTTGCAGTCTCTCTTTTATGTATTTAATCATCTAGGATATAGCCGAGTTATTTTTGTAAGACATTGATTTGATCACATTGCTCTCCAGTGCTGCCATGATGGCCAAACCCTGGCTCAGATCTGTCATTCTGGTCGCATCTCCACACTACTTGCTGGTCCCTGGACAGATCATCCACTGACACACTGCCAAGCCATTGCTTATGCTAGCTGCTTATGCTCTAGCTTGCTGGCTACTCCTTTCACCTTTTTCAATGGTGAATTCAATCTTCAAGTCCCAGCTTAGAGATCACTTCTATTGAGAGGCCCACCTTTTTGTCTGTCATGATTACCACTTCAAAGAAGATTCAATGTAACTGATAAATGAATCCAGTGATACTCATCTCATCAGAGCTCTTACAGTATTTTGTTTAAAGCCCCATTAGAGGGCTTTATTGTACTGTATTTAGGTGTGTATGATATGATCTGTCTTCCTATGAGAATGTGAACTCCGTAATACTAACAGCTAACATATTGAGGAGTGAATACACTATGCTAAGCCAGGCATGCTTTGAAGCACTTTATATGCAGTAACCTCCAACATCCCTGTAAGGCAGGTAATATTACTACTATAATATAGTAGTATTTCATAGATGAAGAAACTGAATGCAGGGTGTTGAATTCACTTGTGCAAGGTTATACAACTAGAAAATGGTAGAACCAGGATTCAAACCAAGAAGTTCACATCCTCAACCCCTACTGTAGGCTACCTCTGTGGCGATTAGAGGCCTTAGCTTATTCATCTTTGTATTTTCAGTCTCTAATATTGTGTTGCTATATGATAAATGCTTTTCATGTAGTATAACAGAAGAAAAATGATTATGAAGCATAATAGGTATTTGCTAAAAGTCTGATAGACCATGATGAAAGAATTAGTCCTATTCCTCAATACAAGGGCTATACATGGCCTTTCCTGAATCTGTACCATTTTTTTAAGTAAGAAAGATGCAAGGTATAAAGAGAAAGTTGTTCCAGAAGTAAATGCAGATATGGGTCCTGGCTGGGACTGAGATGGTTCTCCGGTATTGCTGTAGCCTCACAATGACCCAGCAGTCTAAGTCTTTGTTCTCACATGGCAGAGTGATTTTCAGAAAAACATTTCCAGGCTGGGTGTGTTGGCTCACACCTGTAATCCCAGCATGTTGAGAAGCTGAAGCAGGCAGATTACTTTAGGACAGGAGTTCAAGACCAGGCTCTCCAACATAGGGAAACCCCATATCCATGAAAATTACAAAAAATCAGCTACTCGGGAGGCTGAGGCAGGAGAATCACTTGGACTTGGGAGGTGGAGGTTGCAGTGAGCTGAGACTGAGCCACTGCACTTCAGCCTGAGTGACAGAGCAAAACTCTGTCTATAAAATAAAACAAAATAAAATGAAAAAGAAAAATATTTCTAGTCAGATAAGATTGGAACTCTTGTCAGCAAGTATGCCAACAAAAGAGTTAAAAGTATTGTGTTAGACCAAGCATTTACATAAGCCAGATTCTTGAGCCTCTATGTGTAAGACACAGCAATCAGACACTGAACCACTTGTATGGCCTTTTCTGGTTGTAGTTATTTTATTGAAAAAACAGGCACAGTCACACCTCTAATCATAAATAAGATGTACAGTTAATGATGAGATAAGCTGTAAAGTCCATAGTTTATGCCATTTTTTTTTTGTTGTTTTTTTGAGATGGAGTCTCGCTCTGTTGTCAGGCTGGAGTGCAGTGCTGTGATCTCGGCTCGTTGCAACCTCTACCTCCAGGGTTCAAGTGATTCTTCTGCCTCAGCCTCCTGAGTAGCTGGGACTACAGGCATGCACCACCATACCCAGCTAATTTTTGTATTTTTAGTAGAGACAGAGTTTCACCATGTTGGCCAGGATGGTCTTGATCTCTTGACCTTGTGATTCACCTGCCTCAGAGTGCTGGTATATGCCAATTACTTATTTGCAGAGGGGAATCTTCTCAACATTTGTAGAAACAATTGAATGGCTTTAGAGCACTAGCACACATATTACAGCTCT
Source organism: Callithrix jacchus (assembly GCF_049354715.1). NCBI lineage: Eukaryota > Metazoa > Chordata > Mammalia > Primates > Cebidae > Callithrix > Callithrix jacchus. The sequence continues at coordinate 148,544,948 of NC_133508.1, forward strand.
TTTAGCAAGATGTACACTACAAATAATACTTTCACCATGATTTTTCTCAAAGTGGATTTGGCCAAGAGTGTTAAAAAATATCTAGAACATTAATTTATTTTCTCATGTTCCTTCTGTGAGGTACTTTGTTGTGAGGCTGTGGTGAGTCACAATAAAATTAATTTTAAGAACTAAAAGGTATTATTTCAATTATATGATTGAGTTGACATCCATGTGAACTGTTGAACATAAGTTGACATAAAATTGTAAAGCCTTAGCAAACACCTATGGGAAATTATTGAAACACTGTTAAGGTCAAGGATAAATTTTGATTGAGGTTTTTGTATTACCATCTGGTGAAGCCAAAAACTGATTAATCTACAGGCATCATATTACAGTGTTATTACTTTGTCATTAGGTTTTGTAATTATGTTGATAAAGCAATTTAAGAACATGTCTGTAGAATAGCATTACAATTTTATTGAGTTTTCATTACAACGGTCATAATGTTAATGAAAGTATATGAAGGCCCGTACTGACCCCATTAATGCTGAGTAGTATAATGATAAAAGAATATGAATAGAATTCTTTGGGGACTTAACCATACCTGAGATAAGGTGCAATGGATACATTACTTGTTTATAAAATGGATGCAAATAAAATTCAACGTGTTGTGATATGTCAGTCATTGCCTAACCCAGGCACAGCTGCAAGTATTGAAAGCTTTCGTTTATAAGCTCAGGACAATTTAATTCTAGAGCCAATTCTAAACAAACTTATGGGAATATATTAGAAAATCTGATCTTCACCCCAGTCGCTGGCAGAGGTTCTAGCCTCTTTCTCGCTGCTCTAAGGTCAGTGTGTCTGAAGCGGGCCCCTCGTTGCCTATAAACCTTCTTCCTGGTTCAGAGCTTCATCATCTTTTGCATGTCAACAGGACCATGACTCTACCTTAGCTTGTTACTGTTCTCTTTCGTTTCTCCATTGATACCGAAGCCCTATCCTGAAACTTCAACTATCTTGTTTGAGATTCCATTTTTCTTTTCAGTGCTTAGTAGGATCCTTAAAGGCTGAACCTTGCCATGGGCTGGAGTCCTTATTTATGCTGGAGTCTCTTGGAGCTGCACAGCTTCCACCACCCACCTGACTACCAGTATTGCCGTTGCCATGACCATTCCGTGGCTTGCATCCTCCACTTGTTTGGACCTTATGAGTGATAAGACTTGCATTCAAATTTTATCCTTCCCTCTAGGATTTTATAATTTGAGAAGCCAGCCACCCATCTTGGGGACCTGTCCTAAAGCTGAATTTATTCTCTTAGCATCAAATCTCACCATTCCCAACCTATTGAAATCCTAGCATGCCTCATGATTGAGTTACATATATTGGCATGCACAGCTGGAAACACTAAACCAACTTGCACTGAGGTTCATTGTATGGTCATTTAAATGAACTATATAATGAATAAATGGAGATTGATATCAGTTGTAAGGATAAATTGTCTTGATTTCCCACCCCCATCAAACTTAGGAATCCACCTGTAGCATGCCATCCCTAATGTGCATGTGAACAGAACTTTCTGCCAAATGCTTTTATGTTGAAGGTTGACTTTCAGGAAAAGCCTATTGTATGAGTATGTTTATCCATTATGTTATTGAGAACAAGCTAATGTAAGGATGTGTTGTAGTGTACCAGAAGCATTTTAGCCTTGGATTCAAACCATAGCAGTCCCCCTTTTATCCATGGGGGATATGTTCCAAGACCCCCTGTGGGTGCCTGAAATCACTGATAGTGCTGAATATGATTGCTGTCAATCATAACATGTTTCACGTCTTCCACCCACAAATTTATACCTTTTCCATCTTAACTAAGCACTTGTCACATGCTGTGGCTGTAACTTTTGCAGTTTGAGGTATGACAGCAAAAGTAGCACAAATTTCTTTTTCCCTCTTCACAATTGCACAGACAGAAGATTTGTTCTCACTCAGCATAAGATTTTTTTTTTCCTTATTAAGTTGAGGACTTTCACCTTTTCACTTTTTTTTTTTTTGCGACAGAGTCTCACTCCATCACCAGGTGCCAGGCTGGAGTGCTGTGGTGCAACTTCGGCTCACTGCAACCTCTGCCTCCTGGGTTCAAGCAATTCTCCTGCCTCAGCCTCCTGAGTAGCTGTGACTACAGGCATGAGCCACCACACCCAGCTAATTTTTTTTTTTTTTTGTATTTTTAGTAGAGACGGGGTTTCACCATGTTGGTCAGGATGATCTCTATCTCTTGACTTTGTGATCTGCCCTCCTCGGCCTCCCAAAGTGCTGGGATTACAGGCGTGAGCCACTGCGCCCGGCCACCGTTTCACTTTTAAAGGAAGCACTTTATAGCTTTTCTTTGGCATATCCAAATTTCCAGCAACACTACTATTGCACTTTGGGACCATGATTAAGTAAAATAAGTGTTACTTGAACACAAGCCCTGTAATATCACAACAGTGGAGCTGATAACCAAGTGGCTATTAAGCGACCCATGGGCATATACAATGTAGTGAATAGCATATACAATGTAGATACACTGGACAAAGGGAGAATTCACTTCCCAAGAGCTATGGAGCGGGAGGGCAAAAGATATCATCATGCTACTCAGAACAGCATGCAATTTAACCTTATGAATTCTTTATTTCTGTATTTTTTCACTTAATATTTTCAGACCACAATTGACTGAGAGAAACTAAAATTGTGGAAAACAAGACCACAGATAAGGGAGATTACTGTCTCTGGAGCTAAAAATGCCCTTGAGAAATTCATTTTACCTCTCTCTGTCTTAATTTCTCACTTGTAAAATGAAGAAAATAATAAATTATAGAAGTGGAAGTATTCAACTCCTTGCCTTAGATACAATAGATGCTCAATAATTACTTGCTGACTTATATTTTCTATACAATATAAATGCATAATGCAGGGAAGGTGAGAGGCATTAGGACTTTCATACTTCTCATTGCAAAAGGCCACAGGCAATGCAAACCCTTCATCTTCATTGTGTCTCAAAGAGGGACAGGCCTCTTGCTTATGACTTTAATTAATATGTAGTCCAAGAGCACTCACACTTAGCAAGGCTTACAAAATTAGTCACAGAACGAAGTACATGCTTTAGAATAAGAATTCTGGTCTTTCCTGATTTTTACTCCTTTTTTTTTGAGATGAAGTTTCGCTCTTTTTGCCCAGGCTGGAGTGCAATGGTGCAGTCTCAGCTCACTGCAACCTCCGCCTCCTGGGTTCAAGCGATTTCTCCTGCCTCAGCCTCCTGAGTAGCTGAGATTACAGGCACCCACCACCATGCCTGGCTAATTTTTTTTGTAATTTTAGAAGAGATGGGGTTTCACCATGTTGGCCAGGCTGGCCTCGAATTCCTGACCTCAGGAGATTCACCCACCTCCGCCTCCCAAGGTGCTGGGATTACAGGCATGAGCCACCGCACCCAGCCCTATTACTCCTATTATCTCAGTTTCTTCAAAACTTGTACTTGGCAGTTAGTAGGCATTCAAAAATATTTGTTGCAGTAAACTTTGCTTTTAGGTTTTCTAGTGTATGCATTCTTTTTACAGATGGAGTAAGTATGGTCTCAAAATATTAAGTCACTTATATCTGAAGTCCAGCATTTAGTCAGTAGCAGAGTCAGGATAGAACCTAATATTATTAATTTCCAGCCAAGTTAAATTGATTGCTATTTCTAGATTTGTCTTTTCTTGTTCACTCCTCATTTGGTGACCTTTCTCTGGTCCCTCTCTCTATTTCTCCTTGCTTTCCTTCCCATAACACCTACACTGGCTATATGCTGAGACTCTAAAGTGAACAAGACATGGTTCCTCCTTTTATACGTGCCTGAGACATCCTGCCTTAGCTGAGCTCCCTGAACCCGCACTAGTGCTGCCTGCTTATGCCTACCTGACTGCATTGGCTGACTTCTCTGCCAAAATCTATGGTTACCTTCCTTTTCTTCTAGCCTTTTTACCCTTACAAGCTTTTTCAACCTCTTGATTTATTAGTCATCCTCTGCCCATAAATCAGGATTTCCTACCTAGACCTGCTCTCCTTTTGGCCCCTACATCCTCCTGTGATGTCTCAGGGCAGTGAGAGGTCTTAGGCACAGCTTGAAATTCTGTCCTTTTGGTGGCTCTGCAGGTGGCCCCCTGCTGGAGAGTGCGTGTCTCCACTGCCTTCCTCAACCTCTGCATGTGGAGTCTACACTTGATAAGATCAATGCTATGTGAATCTCAAAATTATTCTAATTGAGGCAGAAGCTTCAGCCACACCAGCTTGATGAGACCTGGAGTAGGTCATAAATCCTAATTTCAATGTGCCAGTGTAAGCATAAAAGGTATCTGCATGTCTAACAAGGTGTTTTCTACCCCACCTCTTATCCTACTCTGCTAGTTCTTAAGACGAGTTCTGCCTTATTTTCCTTTTGTTTAAAATGGACTGCCTCCCTTCCAGCTCCTACTGGGATCGTTCTTGGGAAACCAGCCCTGCTCCTTGTGTCACCAACTGCTGTCTGAATCTTGCTCTTCAAAGGCTACAGTCCTGAAACTATGGATCCATTGCCTATGCAATGCCAAGCTTCCTGGTTTCCACTGGTATACCAACCCCGGTATGGATGGGAATGGTCATTTTTCCCACTATGGATGTAGCTGACCTTCCCTCCTCCACTATCATGTTGAGAAGATGACCTTTTGGGTTAGACCCTACGGGACTACAGGCTTCAGAGATGGGTACAGGGAACATCACTTTCCTGCACCGAATAGAAAAAAATGGCAAAATCTGGAGGGAGAGATTCAGTCCCTAGATTTCAATATCCAAGAGACGTAGAAACTGACTGTTCTGTGGTAATACATATTATTAATGGAGATAAGTGCCCTTTTGTGCCCAGATAACACTGGCTGCATAGCTTTGGGAGATAATGCATCGCTAAGTACTCCTGACACCCATTGCAAGGTTGATTTCTAAACAAATGGGCTGAAACTTAATTAGTTCTAATTCTAAAACACAAGGGCTCTGGGCCCACCTCGGGATAAGAATGGAACCAAAGGTGCCAACTAAAGAGAATATTCCAGATGCCCACATAGAAATATGTAATCTGAGAGTGTTTTAAGTGCATCTGAGTACTTTAGTGCTTCATAAATGGTCGAGCTACATTATCAACCCCGGATATTGAGACACTAATAAGCAAACAGCTCTTACTTTTTATAATGCTGTGTGCCTGAGTCAGAGGAAATGTTGTGGATGACAGAATACTGGAATACTCCTTTGTGGTTAGATGTTACTAAATAAATCCCAATAGACTTTGGAGGTCAAAAAGTTTTCAACTATATGCCACGTAGAATCTATTATAAGTGGGGATTTCTGAGATCATTTTCCTAAAATAATAAACATAACAACAGAAAATTGACTGCATGAGAATGAAATGTAGAACATTCAGTTTTCCAGGTGTCCTTAAAAAAATTGCCTAGTGAATGATGATCTCTTGGTTTAATAAAGCAACTTGTTTAGGAAACTCCAAAATAGATTGGTTTTATTATCTCTTTGTTTAGATGAGGAGAACAGGGCCATGTCTTTTTCATGATTACCTTTCTCAGTGCCTTGTATAGTGCTTTGTACATAGTAGGCCTCTATAGTTATCAATTGAGCCTTTCATGAGTCATTCATTCTCTATAATGACCAAAGAAGCCTTTGCACTGATAAATTTTAACATAACTTTCGCTGCCTTCATGCAGCATTGGTCATAGTCTGCAACCATTTATGCCATTTCCTCCTATCTTAATATTTTTGTTGCTTGTATTATGTCCCAGGTCTATGAAATTTCTGAGACAATGTATAAGGTACAAAGTTGATGCTTCTTTTGCACCCAAATATAACCCTTATGAGAATAAAGTTATGGATTTCAAACTTATATTTTAATGTGACAACAATATAAAGCCAGGTTTATATATATTTTTAAATCATTTTCCCTACAGCTTTATCTCCACCCATCCTTCCCCAAAACCTTATGGCAGCTTTAGCAAGATATTTACTAATTTAGATGCATCTTCCATACAGTATTGGGTTTGTGTAAATGCAATGCAATTCATAACACTCCTTTATAATATAGGGCAGAAACAAGCAGAGCCCTTCTGTTCTCGAGGCTGGAATATAAAGTAGTTTCAGCTGCTGAGATAGATTAATTCTTTAGAGTCAGAAAACCATCTTTAACTCCAGCCAGCCCAATTTCTGCAAAATAAGCATGAAGATAAATGCATCATTCTTCGAAGACAGAAGACATGTTGGGAATCAGGCAACTTAATTTCAAATATGAAATGTATCTAATTGATTTGCAATACTGTCCCTGGTGTCCTGCCCATTGAAGATGCAATATTCTAAGGTTTCTGGACCTGTGACACCAGCTAGAAAAACATCATCTGCCACTCCTTCTTGAGCGATAAGAAGACATAGGGAAAACATGACGGATGATGATGCATGACTCTTCAAGTTCTGTGGGCCACTCAGAGACTAGTAGCACACAGACATATTATGGGGCTGATTTTGTCCTCTGCCATATCATCAGTTGGTGTATGTGAATCACCTGACCCTTAATGGGAAGCTTCATATACAGTCAGAGACAGAATTTAGATTAGGATATAAACAGGCCAAAGAGGTTGCCTCTGGCAAGAGATAAGTGTGCTCTTTTAGCCTATCTTCATCTGGCTAATGAAGTAATATTACCAAGCAGTGATTTCTTTTCTTCTTGTGGTTTAACTTTGGTCATTTCTTTTTTTCCTCTAGGACTGCATTAAATTGCAGGAATGGAACTTCAATTAATGTTATAATAATCCTCATTGCTGACAGTGGGTTTTACATTTCTGCATCATGACATTTCTGCATGATGTGTTAAAAATGCACAAGAGATTTAAAAATCATGATTAAATATTTCCAGTTCTTACTAATATAAATTCATATAGACTAAAAGTATTAATGTGATCAATGCTAAGAATAGCAACATCCACAGAAAATATGCCGAACCATTGTAAATTGCAATATTTATCTGGTTTATTTTCTTGAATGTTGTCTCCTACTTCAAAAACAGATTATTAGAGCATTCTCCTTTGTATAAGAGATGTCAGAAATAATTTTGGCCAGCTATGTGAGGACCCATTTATGTGTCTATTACACATCTACCAAATATTTAGCATAAGGTATCAAAATAGAATGCGAGAATAGGTAATTTGTTACAACAGTAAAAATCAATACCATAAGTAAGTAAATAACTGAAATAATTTAATTAATTAATGATTGTTTAAAATGTATTGCTTGTTATACCTCTTGAAAATTGGGCAATTAGCAAAAAGTACTAATTGTATATTTTATGTCATGTACAATACATAAAACATAAAAGTATGTTTTATGTTTTTATATATTTTTTCATTTAAAAGTTGTGGTAATGGTTTATGGGGATACTAATTCTTTTAGACAGACTGAGGTTTTATCCTATAAATGGGAAACCTCATCTGAACATTAGAGCTACTTTTGGAGTGAAATTGTTTAATAAAATTCTCAAACAGTTGTTTAAAATGTAAAGGACTATAGATAATACACATAAAGCACCAAAGTATTTTATAAAATACTGGCTCTTTTAAAAAAATGATTACCAATATGGCTATATAATTATATATAATATATACATGTATATATATTTGAGCCCTTTTAAAAAGATGACTCATAATAGCAGTAATAATTATATTTTTCTGGAGCTCTTAAATTATTTTGTTACATGATTCCTGTTAGCCAAATACATTTATAGTATTCTGTATTTAGCATAAACTTTTCCTGATGATATGAAGAGTGTCTGACCTTCCAAAAGGATCCCAGAGCAGTGAAGAGACTTGGTTGTCAAGCATTGAAAAGGGTGTGCCAGCCACCTCTGTTCTAGAGACAACTGGTTTTACCTTGATATTTGTTAGTTTTCACGTTCGTTCTGTCCCCTCTGCCAGAGCACCACATTTATTTTTCTGCATATGAGTTTGTGGCATTTCTACTCTGAAGAATTCCTGTATAATAAACTCCATTTCATGATTTTTTTAAAAAAATCAAGTAGCATAGTATAAACTAATGGACACATTTATATATGCTCCAGTGCATTTCTTCCTGGGTACCTTCTAAAGTATTCTTAGGACATGTTTATACTATAGCACTATTTTTTTTTTTTTTATTGAGACGGAGTTTCACTCTTGTTACCCAGGCTGGAGTGCAATGGTGCCATCTTGGCTCACCGCAACTTCCGCCTCCTGGGTTCAGGCAATTCTCCTGCCTCAGCCTCCTGAGTAGCTGGGATTACAGGCACACGCCACCATGCCCAGCTAATTTTTTGTATTTTTTTTTAGTAGAGATGGGGTTTCACCATGTTGACCAGGATGGTCTCAATCTCTTGACCTCGTGATCCACCCGCCTCAGCCTCCCAAAGTGCTGGGATTACAGGCGTGAGCCACCGCACCCAGCTATACTATAGCACTATTAATTCATACTCAAATAGGTAACTGGGATTATATTCTAGGGAACTGTCTTAGCAACAACATCATCACTCCCAATTATAGATCATGGGACTTCAAAAAGTCCATGGAAAATGAAAAAACTATACGTGGACTTCAAAATTTTGCTGCACAAAAAAACCCTGGTACCAACTTGTTGTGTCTGAACAGGATCTAGTTTGAGGCATTAAGAGGCATAAGACATTAATTTGAAGAGAGCCCCTATCACAGCAACATAAAATTGAAGCAAGAACAAATACCAAGTTTATGGTGAAGCTTGGGTGGAAGAATGGTGAAGTCATTGATACTTTATGAAAAGTTTATAGAGATAAGGCCCCAAAGAAATCAGAAGTTGGCCGGGCGCGGTGGCTCACGCTGGTATTCCCGGCACTTTGGGAGGCTGAGACAGGTGGATCACGAGGTCAGGAGTGTGAGATCAGCCTGACCAACATGGTGAAACCCCATCTCTACTAAAAATCCAAAAATCAGCCAGACACGGTGGCATGTGCCTGTAACCTCAGCTACTCAGGAGGCTGAGACAGGATAATCACTTGAACCTGGGAGGTGGAGGTTGCAGTGAGCCAAGATCACACCACCAACTCCAGCCTGGGAAACAGAGCAAGACTGCATCTAAAAAAAAAAAAAAAAAAGGAAATCAGAAGTTTACAAATGGATAGCTTATTTTAAGAAGTAATGAAATGGTGTTGAAAATGAAGCCCACAGCACCAGACCATCCACATGGATTTGTGAGGAAAAAATTAATCTTGTTCACGTGCTAATTGAAGAGTGTAGATGATTATAGCAGAAATCATACCCAACACCATAGATGTCTCAATTGGTTCAGCTTACACAATTCTGACTGAAAATGAAAGTTGAGCAACTTTCCACTCTGGGTGCCAAAACTGTGGCATCCAAATCAGCTCCAGACAAGAGCATAGCTTTTAATACAGATTTTAAGCAAGTGGGATCAAGATCCTGAAGCATTTCTCCAAAGAATTGTGACAGGAGATAAGACATGGCTCTACCAGTATGATCCTGAAGACAAAACACAATAAAAACAGTGACTACCAACAGGTGGGAGTGGTTTAGTCAAAGCAAAAGTGGACCGGCCACGAGCAAAGGTCATGGCGATAGTTTTTTGGAAAGCTCCAATTGTTTTGCTTGTTGACCTTCTGAAGCACCAAAAAGTAGTAACATCTGCGTATTATGAGAATGTTTTGAGAAAGTTAGTAACTTTAGCAGAAAAACACCCAGGAAAACTTCACCAGAGAGTCCTTCTCCACCCTGACAATGCTCCTGCTCATTCTTCTCAACAAAGAAGGGCAATTTTATAGCCATAAAATTGCTGTCAATGGAAAATCATTAGGCATCCGCTTTACAGTTCTGATTTGACTCCTTCTGACTTATTCTGTTTCCTTATCTGAAAATATATTTAAAGGGCATCTATTTTTCTTCAGTAAATAATGTTAAAAAGACTGCATTGAGATGGTTAAAAACCCAGGACCTTCAGTTCTTTAGGGACGGACTAAATGGCTGATGTCGTTGTCTAACAAAAGTGTCTTGAACTTGACAGGGCTTATGTTGAGAAACAAAGTTTATATTTTTAATTTTTATCTTTTAATTTAATTTTCCACGAACTTTTTAAAGTCCCCTCTTATTGTGTTTTTCTTTATACAGTTAGGAATTTATTTACTTGGCAATTTTAGAATTGTCTTCCTTTTATATAGTTTTTTTTTTATTTTTAAAAATACTGAAACTATAAAAAAGTCTCTAAAATGTATGTTGCTAATTCCCATAAGATACTCTTTAATTTTGCTAAGTAACATAAATGGTTTAAAACAAAATATATAGAATTTCATATTCATAAGTTTGTGATATGGAGAAATCATATGTTATGATTTTTATTATGGAGAAAATATATTCTCTTAGTTAATGCTCATGTCTTTGCCACTGACTTGTTTACAGATTATTTCATTGGCTTGCCCTCTAATTTTGAGCTTTTATAGTCTTAAATCCGCCCAGTGTATGTACAGGTAAAAGCCTGGAGAAGCTTTGGGGTAATAGGAAGAACTCAGGACTCTAAGTCCAGAGACACGGGTTTGAATTTCTAGGTCCCTGGGTTCCTAAATCTCTCTGAGCCTTCAATTTCCTCATCTATGATAAGTGGATGACAATGATCAGTTTGCAGGGTGACTGGAAAGGATTAAATTAAATAAAATGCTTTGAATACCCAGCAGTGCTTAGTATATATTTAATTTGACATACTCTAACAGTGTTTGCCCAGGTTTGCTGGAAGTAAAAAAATTGGTGCTCAGCATCACCTCTCATTTGAATGGAAGAAATAGCCATTGGACGGAGACATCTGTGTATCAAAGATTGACTCAGAGTCTGTTTAGTTTTATCTGAGTCAATGATAAGTGCCCATACAGCACTTTGTCCACTACTCAGATTCTTTTTTATTTTTTGAGACAGAGTCTTGCTCTGTCACCAGGCAGGAGTGCAGTGGTACAATATCGGCTCACAGCAACCTCTGCCTCCTGGATTCAGAGTCTTCCGTTTCAGCCTCCCGAGTAGCTGGGACCACAGGTGCATGCCACCATGTCCGGCTAATTTTTTTTATTTTTTGTATTTTTAGTAGAGACGGGGTTTCACCATGTTGGCCAGGATGGTCTTGAACTCTTGACCTCGTGATCCTCCCGCCTTGGACTTCCAAAGTGCTGGGATTACAGGCGTGAGCCACCGTGCCCGACCCACTATTCAGATTCTTAAACTGGTCTGTGTCAATTTCTGTAGCAGCATACCTGCCTGGTAAGTTTCCTGGATTTGCTGAGCTTAAACAAGTTCACTGGCACCCAGTTCCACCTGCGTTGAAGATACACCTATAGGGTTGGAACTGACAGGGAAAACTTTTCACCCAATCTGAGGTCACCTTCACTTACAGGATGCTGGCTGCTGATAAGTATCCTATCAGGAGAAAAAGAGAAAAATAATTTGATACTCATAGGCTGTCTTGAAAGATGAGATTCACATATCAGCAAACCAGATGAAGAGAATCACTGAACGCAGAAATGAGATCTGAGCACAGTAGAACTCAGCTAGTCTATCCCTGCCAGCACAGGGTTAGTTGCTACAAATTGCCCGTTTCAGTTATTTAGCCCTATTTTTACCCAGAGATGGTGTGTTTCACATAATCAATAGCTGCAAAATAAAAGCAGCATCTGCCTTGCCTTCTTTTCCCCTTCATTGGCTGTGGCCTCCTAAAAATGTGACAAACGGAAGAAGAGAGAAGTAAACAAGAAATCAAAGAGATCTAGGGGAGACGGCTAATGTGGGGGTGAGGAGAGCAGCAAATACCAGTTTCCCAACAGGTTGAATCATTGCCAAGGAACCTGGATTGACAAGTATGATATACTGTTGAGATTCTCAGTGGCAACTGTTGCCAGTTTTGCAAAAGAGCAGTGTTATTGGAGCTGGAATTTGAGAGCAGATTTTGTGAAGAATCTAGGATTCTGCGCCTCCCAAGACTCGGTTCTAATTTTGTCTTTGGGCTGTCCTCAATGCTCCCACCTCTCACGCATTTGTTCTATTTGGGGGCTTATTGTGGAGGAAGCCAGCTAATGCTACGTCCAGAAGAAGAGAGAGAGGAAAAAAAAGTCCAAATATATATTTTTCTTTATTGAAATAGAAAAACAAATTCAAAATTATCTGGATTTTATGTTTCCAGCCATCCTTAGTCACAGACAGAGCTCGGCAATCTGCTCACCTTGGCCTACTGAGAGCAGATGTTTAACTGACAATTTTTTGCTCACTTGTTAAAAGTTCATCTCTCCCAGCTGAGTATTGGTTCCCCACCCTTCTCCTTCTTCAGACTCTGCTCTAATCCTCTGCATTCCCAGGCTTCCTGGGGCTGATGGGAAGACAAAGGAGGAACCCAGGACCCTAAGAAAAGGCAGCCTTCTGATGTCCACTGCTATGGATCGTTATAGGAGGGCTGGTACTTGGCAGGTAGCTGTGAGAGGCAGCATAACTGTGCTTTCTGCAGGCAGGGCTTCTCCCTCAGGCTTGGGTTGCATCCTTCATGAACTTGTGCTAGGCCTTCCAGTGCCAAGCTCTTAGTCTTAGAAACTCCTTTACTGCTAGGACCTTTTGGAGTAAGGTCGGAGGCAAGGACAAGACTGAGGGACATCATGTGGCAGGCCTGCTCCAGTCCTGGTCTGGTCCTGGGGATGAGCATGTTGTGAAGGATGGTAGGTTGGTTCCCCTCATCTCAAGCCTTTGGGTGCTCTGGTTCCCTTGGCATGTGGGTATGGACTGGGTTGGTCCCTAGGATCCCCTACCTACCTTTTAGAATGTTTGAAGTGGTCCTGTTTCCACCCTAATGTGAAAGAAGATCTTGCCATCTTTATACGCAAGAGCAATGGGTTCCACCACATGGCCTAATGTTGGCCATCATAAGATGGTCAGGCTATCTTTTTGTTCTTCGAGGTATAATTACAAAGTAGATTGAAGATAGGTCCACTCTGTAGAATTAAAGTCATGTGCATTGCTTTTCTCTATTTGCGGAATTGCTGTCTAGCACATCTTTTTCTCTCTGAGCTGCCCGTCTTTTCAAGGGCTTAAGGACCCCTTTTCTGATTCGGACATGATGCAGGAATTTATTTTTAATTTTTTCTTTCTCTATTTCTGGTGCTATGACACTTGGGCTTGGAGTTGGAGTGGTGGCTGGGTGTTAGGCCTTGACTGGGCTTTCCTAATTTTCAGCAGAGCTCAGCTGGCTTTGGCCCTGTTTGGAGATTCTCCAACTAAGTCCCACCCTCAGAGAGGATGTCACGCTCTCGCCGTTAGAGAAGCAGCTGGGAGTTACAGCCACAGCAGCTTTAGCAGAATCCCTAGGAGACCTACAGGGGCATAGCAGAGAAAAGGAAAAGGTCCTGGAGAAGTGAGATTTTTCTCCATTGTCATCAAGAGTTTCAGACTGCATTTTCCAAAAGTTGCTACAGCTCATACAACTGCTTTGCAAACTCAACATCTGAGTCTGGCCCATTGAAAAAAAAAGTCTGCTGGATTCATTTACTACTACTTTCGGTCTATGCTGTGTTTCAGGCTTACAGCCAGGCTTAGAGTTGTGATAAAAAGACTAAAATAATATTTCCTTTCATAATATTTATTTTGTTTCATAAGTGTTGACATGTAAGTTGTTACTGCATTTTACGGATGAGGAAACTGAGCCTTAGGACTCAGAAATATTGTGAGGAACACAGAAGGAACAAGACACATTAGGTGTTATTATCCTTGGTTTAACCTATTGCCGTTTGAGGATGCCATAAAGAGAAACAAAACTATTACTTTCTTAGAGAAAGCTGGCTGCTCTCTTAGACCAGCTTTGAAGGATAAGGACCCTGGTTTGGCCATCACAATCTAGGTCCATGGTTCTAAATCTTTGGCTTACATCAGAATTGGCTGTGTAACTTTAAAAAATAGAGATTCCTAGGTCTTATCCCATACCTCCCAAATTAGAATCTCTAGGGACAGGTCTTGAAAGTCAACATTGAAAAAATAAAAAACAAAATACCTTTGGTTGAGTGATACTGCTGAGTAGCAAGTTTGGGAACCACCTAAGGTTTTACCTCTAATTTTGGCCCTGAAAATTCTTTGCCAGAGGTAATAAGTCTGGAGATAGACTCACATTAACACAATTATCACAGGTGACTGAGACATGGATCACACTGACAACGGACAGTGAGAATGATCATTGACCACCAGGCCTTTGTTAGTAGAAGTTTATGCTTTTCCTGGAGGCTGCATGTAGCCAGGTGAGCAGGGATCAGAGGCAGAGGAAGTGGATCATCATGAGAGGTGGGACCATCAAATATGATGACCCAGAGGCTTTCATTTTCATCAAAAGTTTCCTGCTGTATAAACAGAATACTCGTGTTCATGGGCTCAGATGCATCACCAGATTTTATCTTTGACCATCCCATTTACGGATGCCTTAACCCCTATCCCTATCCTGAAAATAAATATTTTTATTAGATACAAAATATAGTATAGTTGATTAGATTTGTTCTTTTCTAGTTAAAGATCACCGCCCAAATGTTCATAGTTAGCAGAAGTTTAAGATAAACAGGAACTCTTATACTTGACTTGCTACTGAGAAATTAGCACAATCTTTTAAGAGGGCCTTGAAGTATTGGTAGCTACAAGGGTAATTTGTGGCACTTTTAACAATACTGAAAAGTTGGAAGCAACCTTTATGTCCAATAATAGAAGTAGATAAATTTATTATTGCATATGCACACACACAATGGGCTGATACATAGTCATGGTTTAGAATAAAATTTAATTACGTGGAAAATACTCACAATATATTGTTATGTGAAAAAGCACATACAAATTCTTGTATGTGCGAAAAGAGGTACACCAAAATGTTAATGGTAATTTTCCCTGGATGGTTTAATTATGAGTGACTTTTCTCTTTTTTTATTTATCTCCATATCTACTTTATTTTATCATAATAATTACACACAAATTTTGTCATAAGAAAAAGCCAAATAAGCATTGCTATAGAAGTCATAATTCAGATTTTTCTTCCTGACGTTATATGTGGGTCATCGTGTCTATTAATATATTTTGAATGGCCTTCAAATATAGTTTTGAGTTTGTGTGATTTCTATGAATGATGGCTGTCATCCCTTACCCCTTTTTCTGGGTCATCCCTTACCCCTTTTTCTAGCTTCATTCACAGAAGCCATCTGAATTCAGTTTTGGAGTTTGTTCAACTTCTGATGGTGTATAAAGCAATTTAGCCACTGTGATGGGGAGATTCATTCAAGAAACATTTCTTGCAGACTTTCTCTTGTGGACTTAGAAGGTATGTGTTTGAACAATATATGTTACTGCTGTAAAGGAGTCAGGTGGGGATATAAAGAAATGTAAAACAAAGAAGAAATAATTTATTAGAGATAGGACTGTGAGATCCCAGAAGAAGGAGAGACTAATTTTGACTGGGGAAATAAGTCTTTATAGAGGAGAAAACTTTAAAGCTGAATCTTAAATGAATAGAAGTTTTCCAGGTGAGGGAAGGTGGGAGAGCATTTCTCGGAAGAGCAAACAACTCATGCAAAGACACAGGGTAGTGAAAAGGCACAGTGTGGAATATTGAGAAGTTCAGCGGGGCTAGAGCTTGGGGTAGTATGGAGAGAGAAAAGGAGGTGAGACTAGAGTGAGAAATTAACACCAGATAGTTAAGTGTTTTGTATGTCATGTGACAGGATTTTAATTTGATGTTTTGAGCAATGGAAATTGGCAGTGATTTATAAACAGGAAAAAGACACGATAGAACTATTTTTAAGGACATAACCCTGGGGAGGATGTGGAAAATGGAATAGATTAGGGCAGAGGCCTGAGGCATGGCAGATAGTTGGGAAGCCATTGTAGCATTCAAGGTGAGAGATAATAAGGGCCTGGTCTAAGTTAGTGACCCTGGAAAAGGAGAGAAAAGGCTTGATCTCAGAGGCCTCTAGCCAATAGGGAGAACATTTTCCCATTCCCCTCTTATGTATTGTAGTTCTTAATATACTCTCTATATGCTTTTAGAGACCTGAGCTTCCATATTGAATATTTATACTGCCAACCTGAATTTTAATCAATGCATGAGCACCTGTGCTTGACAAAGCCCAGTGTATCCAAATCCAGTTTGCATTATGTCCCCAAAAATGAGTAATGGCTGCAGTATACAAAACAAAACCACCCCCGGCTCACATGTGTTTCTAGGATTCCTTAAGATGCCGGAAGAAGATGAAAACAGTTACCAGTGTTGGTTTTTAAGAAAATGTCAGATCCAAAACATTCAACCATATTTTCCTTCTGACTCAACATGCCTGTAGTTTTTAGTGAGACACCTTTAGAAATCACATAATCCTTTTGGTTGAGAATTCGTCATTGAGTAATAAAAAGGATACAAGATCTGTATCCAGATAGACCTGAATCTGAAATAATTGTGTGACTTTGGGTAAGTTACTTAATTTCTTGGTTTACTTATTTGTGAAATGGAGGTATTCATATCTCTTTTTCAAGGCTAATGTGAGAATTACAGATCATATATGTTAAGCATCTTGTATATTCTTGGTCCACAATAAATGGTTAGGGCTGGGTGTGGTGGCTCACATCTGTAATCCCAGCACCACTTTGGGAGGCTAAGGTGAGTGAATCACTTGAGGTCAGGAGTTTGAGACCAACCTGGCCAACATGGAGAAACACTGTTTCTACCAAAAAATACAAAATTTAGCCAGGCATGGTGGTGCATGCCTGTAGTCCCAGCTACTTGGGAGACTGAGATGGGAGAATTGCTTGAATCCCAGAGAGGGGGCGTGGGTGCAGTGAGCTGAAATTGTGCCACTGCACTCCAGCATGGGAGGCAGAGGCTCTGCCTCAATAATAATAATAATAATAATAATAATTGATTAATTTTAAAAAGTGGTAGCTTTTAATTTACTTTCAGAAGCTTGTTCTGGGCAAATGATATCTGAAGGATTGTGTTTGTTTCTGTTTATGGCGGTTTAGGAAAGACACTGATAAGCTAAATGCTGTTAGAGAAAGATGCCAAGGATGACAAAGAGACTAGAAATAATTTTTGTGATGTTTCCTCTTCCTGGTACCCAGAGCTATGTAAGCGCATCCTATTTTCCTTATTGTCTTTGCTGCCAGGAAACTCAGTGTCATATTTGAAATTTAAATTTAGGAACCACATTAGCTCTTTGGATTGCTATATCTGCTTTATCCTTTTGTTTGTCACCTTAAAACTTCTTTGGAAAGAGATTCAGCACAAATAAATTCAGGAAACAAAATGAAATAAAATGTTATATGCAAACTTGTAAAATAAACAAGTTTTAAACATGCAAAATAGAAGCCTAAAGAGGGAATTAAAATTATCTTCAAGTATTTGAAAAATTGTCATGTTGCAAAGAAAATAGACTTACTTATTTGTATTCTTCTAAACAGCACACACCTGCACAGTAGAGAGAAGGTGCAGGATAATTATTTAAGTAAAATAAAAGAAAGGATTTATAAAATAGCTGCACAAATGGAATGGAATTTCTATTAGGAAAATGAGTCCTTCATCATTAGAAGAGTTAAACTTTCTATATAATTATTTACAAAAATAGAAAAGCAATCTTATAATTCATATGAAACCAGAAAAGACCCCCAAATAGCCAAAGCAATCTAGAGCAAGAAGAATAAAGCTGGAGGCCTCACATTTTCTGATTTCAGAATATATCACCAAGCTACAATAATCAAAACAGTACAGTACTGGCATAAAAGCAGACATATAGACCAATGGAACAGACCATAGAGCCCAGAAATAAGACCATACATTCATGGCCAACTGATCTTCAACAACAGTGCCAAGAACATAGAATGGGGGAAAAGATCGTCTCTTTAATAAATAATTTAGGAAAACTGAGTATTTATATGCAAAATAACAAAATAGAACCTTAATCCCACACCAGAGACAAAAGTCAACTCAAAATGGATTAAAGACTTAAATATAAGACTACTAGAAGAAATCATAGAGAAAAATTTTTATATTGGTCTGGGCAATGATTTTTTGGATATGACACTAAGACAACAAAAGCAAAAATGGACAAATGGGATTGCATTGAACTAAAAGCCTTCTGCAAAGCAAAGGAAACAATCAACAGAGTGAAACAGAGTGGGAGAAAATATTTGCAAACCATATGTTAGAGAAGGGATTAATATTCAAAATATATAAGGAACTTGTGCAACTCAGTAGCAAAACCCCCCGGAAACCTCATGGAAAAATGGGCAAAGGACCTGAATTGACATTTCTCAAAAAAAAAACCAACAACAAAACACGCAAAAATACAGATACTCAACAGATAGATGAAAAGATGCTCTGCGTACTAGTCATCAGGAAAGTGTATATCAAACCACTCCTCTCACCTGCTGGAATGGCTGTTAACAAGAAAGATAACAGTGTTGGCAAGAATGCTGAGAAAAGGGAACCCATGTACACAGTTGGTGGGAATGTAAACGGTTACAGCCATTATGTAAAAACAGTATGAAGGTTCCACAAAAAGCTAAAGCAAAAAATAGCTTATGATCCAGCAATCCCACTTCTGGGTATGTATCCAAAGGAAATAAAATCGGGATTTCAAAGAGATACCTGCATTCCCATGCTCACTTCAGGATTATTCGTAATAGTCAAGATATGTAAACAACCTAAATGCCCATCAATGGATAAAAAGATGAAGAAAATGTGCTATATTATATATACAGTGGAATATTATTTAGCCCCAAAGGAAGAAAATTCTGCCATTCGTGAAAACATGGATGAACCTGGAGGACATTAGTCAAAATGAAATAGGCCAGAAACAGAGAGACAAATTCACAGAGGCTGAGGGAGGGGGAAATGGGGAGATGTTGGTCAAGAGTTTCAGTTATACGGGATGAATAAGTTCAGATCTAATGTACAACAAAGGGACTATAGTTAATAATACTTTATTGTATACTTGAACTTTACAAAAGGGGTAGATCTCAAGTGCTGTTGCACCTCATATCCCTCAAAAAGAAAACAGTAATTATCTAAGGTGCTGGCATGTTAATTAGCTTATATATTTATAATTATTAAACTACACACTTAAATACAAACAATTTTTAATTGCCAAATATACCTCCATAAAATTAACTACATATTACTAAAAGAACTTACTGTATATTTTAACTGAATTTGATGGCCTCTAAAAACTCTTTTAACCCCAACTCTCATGGTTATATATTTTCAAGCAGCTTCTTTAGAGCAGTTTGAAAATGTCACCATCCACTGACTGACAAGGAAACTCTCCGTCAAGACTGCTCTGAAGCTGTTGGTCAACTTTTTGGTGTCCAATCACACAAAGATGGTGTGAGTCTAATATGCTCTGGAGAGACCCAGTTTTTACTTCTGGTAGCCTCATTTAGTTACTTAGCAAATATCTGTTTTGTTTGTCCCACATAGCCAGACTCTGCAGAAAATGAGAGTTCACAAAGAGAGAAGACTCCCTGAGGCCCCATCACCATGGCATTAGAGACTCTCTCACAATGATGAGCATATTTCACACTTAATAAAGGCTGTGATGCATTAAATTTTTCTTTTTGGTGCCGCAAGAAAAATTGATACTGGGACAAAGGATCTCTCAGCAAGGCAATTCTTTTTACTCTCTGCAGAAAGGGTACTCCTGTTAGCAGTCTTGCCATGAGAGTACAATTAACAAAGGAAAGCAGACATATTTATTTCTTAGGCATTTGGTGTCTTCCTTACTTCCTTGTCTGATCTCTGTTGGCTGGAGCCAGACCTCACAATCTAAAATAAAACCTGATTGGCTAATAACTTGAAACTTTTCTAAACAGATAAAAGCAATGGAGAGCAAAAAAGGAAGTCCAAATAAGGAAGGGACATAGGCTGTGAGCTGGGACATGCCTGTGAGCACATCCAGCACAGCTGCGTGCCTGGAAGCATGTGTAACAGCTACATAGGATAGGGCTTCTAGCAAAAAAGGCTTCTGAAGAAAGTGTTTAAAACAAACTATTATTTCTAACACTTATACATTTTTCTTAAACAAGAAAGGAAACTTTGAAGAGGAACTTTTCTACTTCCCACATAGGCTATTTGAATTGAGTGGCTTCTGCACCCAAGAGATGACAAGGTTATTTATGTAATAATAACTTATTATTTTGAAACAATTTGATCTCTGGGGTCTAATTTCATCTTCTTTCAATGTGGTTCAATATATTGGGACTGGATAAAAAAACTAGGTCACAGAAAGGCTAAGTGACTGTATTAGTTACTTAATGCTGGCTGCACCACATAAAACACAATATATCAATGACTCAACACAATAAAAGGGTATTTTTCATGTCACAATTAGATGCAACTCAGTGGTCTTTCTCCATCTTGTAGCTATGCCATCTGGAACGTGAGGCTTCCAAGGTCACAGAGGAGAGCAAGAGACAGACTGAGAAGATACACTGGCTCCTCATACCTTGTCCTGAAGGTGACACAGATGACTTTTGTTCACATTTCATCAGCAAACTCTAGTCACAGGATCCCAGCCCAACTGCAGAGGGGCTGGGGAAGGTAGAGGAACATATGAGTTTTTGGTGAGCACTATCCTGACACGGTGACTGAGGTCACTTAGCTAGTTAATGGCTTACCTAGAACTAATCTTCTGATTTCCAGCATTTAATTCTCTGCTGTGAACTCTGATGCCTAATTTTCCTGTTGAGGTGGAATGTGGTGTTTAGGGATCAACTCAGAATATTTTGGGAACCAAGGGGTCTTGAAACCAAAGACTTGAGCCTGGAGACTGGGGGCCAGGCTATGGCTTCTTATAGGATTTTCTAATTTTTTTTTTAAAATAGGTTGTCTGGACCAAGATTACCACACTGAGAAGAGGGGATGTATGTGAACAGTTATGAAATCTGGGACCACAGGAATCCACTGTAGAGGAAGGTGTGGTAGTGGAAGATAGAGAGAGGAGAGTAAACCAAAGAAACTCCCCACCTAGTGGCCTTATTGGGTCAACCAGGCTGCAGGCTCATAATCTGACTGTTTTTCAAACCTGTATTTGTTAAACATTTGCTTCTCTTTTATTTAGAGAAGAGGATGGATGCTCCGTGGAAACAGGCAAAGAAAGAAAACAGCTGGTGGCAGATAGCACACATTCTCAATCGTCCCGAACAATTTAGCCCTGTCCCAAATGGGCCCGTTGTTCTTGCAAAGCAAAATGTCTGCGGTTAAATGGACTCATCCCTTAGAAGGCGGTTAGTAGTCTTGAGAGACTCACTCCCTTATCCCCAAGGAACTTTACAGAATATTATAATTTTAAAGTTTCCCCCATTTTACTGCCTTACTAAGGATATTTTGATGTTCATTATTGTCTGGGGCTCCAAGTATGTTCTCTCCATAGAAGACCTTGGGATACGTAGATGCATTACTGGAATGGTCTGGGAGTGGGCACCCATTGCCTCCTTACATTTGGGATATTTATGTCCCATCCCTCTGACCTGATGTGTGTAATCTACAGAGAGAGGCTGCTTTGACTGGATCTATTTCCTTCTAACCTTCTAAATTCTGTATTTTCAGGAGAGCACAATTACCATTTCTGTAGGGCTTCAAGATATCCTGTTCTCAGCCTGGAGTGTCATCCCTAGATTTCCAGGAAATGAGACACAGAAACCTGCAATGGTGAGGTTTAGAGTGGGAAACGTTTATGCAAAAAGTTAGTGTACTTACGAGAACTTTGATTTTTGCATTTCTTGACTTACTCAAAGAACCTTGCTCAGCAATACTTTGTCATAATTTCATATGGGAGTTTTTCGCACACACACTGATAGCTTTCTGTCTTGGTTACTAGGAGAGAGAGCAAGACAAAATAACAGAATATTGTCTTTCATTCAAGCATGCCAAAGAATACTAAACAAGAATATGTGCATTTAAATAGATGCTTTTCTGGTATAGACTCTCCAGTTAGAATTTGGTTTACTCAGGAAAAAATCAGCGACTTGTTTTTATCTCACACAGCTGTGAGAAAATAAGCCTACCAAACTATACAAATGATTGAGAACATTTGTTTCTCAGAATTTCAGGCTGGGTGGCGGCAATACAGAGTGAAATAGTCTACTCACAGTACTTTTCCAAGCCTTCCTCCTCCTTATGAAGGCCTACGTGGAAGTCCTTCATAAGGAGGTCTAAATAAGGAGGACTTTATATGAAGATCTAAATGTTTGAGAGGCACTTATTTGATTTATTCAAAAAGGAAGAAACTTGTAGAGATGTCCCAGAAAAAAAATAGTAAGAAATGCTATCAGAGAACAGGGCACGTGTCCCACCATAGGACAGCGCCTATGAAAATAGATGAGTTTTAAATCCTCTCATTAATTGAGTTAATTCGTGAATGAAATTCCCCCCTTCATTGTTTAAAGACACAACGAATTTCTACAATATCTTCTACTATTGCTTTGGTTATTATTCTTAACAACCAATTGTAAAATGTGGGGAGATTTTATCATTAAACGATACACTCTCACATTTTTTCTCTTCCACCAGCACATATATTATCCACTGTAGAACTGTACATGTAGTTTTTGGTTCAAGGACACATCTCATTGGTGCTGTATGAGAATGCATCGGGGGAGGTGGGGTGGGAGAGAGAGAGAGAGTGTGAGAGATTGAGATTCAAGAGATCCCTGCAATCAGTTGTGGAAAGTCACAAATAAGCCTTCACATTACACAAGGATCTGGTCATAGGTTTGCAGCACTAGACAGTTCTTTCCAGGGGTCATTCCCTTTCTTTAGTTGATGGCCCATCTTTTAGGCCCTGATTCTTGTGGCTGGGCAAATTTTGGCATCCCATGCTATTTTCACCTTCCTATTGAAGGTTGGTATATTAGTCTATTTTCACACTCCTGATAAAGACATACATGAGACTGGGGAATTTACAAAAAAAGAGGTTTAATTGGACTTACAGTTCCACATGGCTAGGGAAGCCTCACAATCATGATGGAAAGCAAGGAGGAGCACGTCCTGTCTCACATAAATGGCAGCAGGCAAAGAGAGAATGAGAAAGGCCTCGAAAGTGGATTCACCTGATAAAACCATCAGATCTCATGAGACCTATTCACTATGATAGGAACATTATGGGGGAACTACCCTCATGATTCAATTATCTTTCACCAGGTCTCTTCTAGAACACGTGGGAATTATGGGAGTTCAATGCAAGATAAATTTGGTTGGGGATACAGAATAAAACCATATCATTCCACCCCAGCCCCTGCCAGATATCTTTTTTTCATATTTAAAAACCAGTCATACTTTCCCAATAGTCCCCAGAGTCTGAACTTATTTTGGAATTAACTCAGAAGTCCACAGTCCAAAGTCTCATATGAGACAAGGCAAGTCCCTTCCGCCTATGAGTCTGTAAAATCAAAAGCAAGCTAGTTACTTCCTGAATTCAATGGGGGTATAGACATTAGGTAAATACAACCATTCCAGATGGGAGAAATTGACCAAAACAAAGCTGCAGGGCCCATGCAAGTCTGGAATCCACTGGGCAGTCAAATCTTAAAGCTACAAAATGATTTCCTTTAACTCCGTGTCTCACATCCAGGTCACACTGATGCAAGAGGTCAGTTCCCATGGTCTTGGGCAGCTCTGCTCCTGTGGTTTACAGGGTATAGCCCCACTCCTGGCTGCTTTCATGGGCAGACATTGAGTGTCTGTGGCTTTTCCAGGTGTGTAGCACAAGCTGTCTGTGGATCTACTATTCTGAAGTCTGGAAGATGGTGGCCCCCTTCACACAGCTCCACTAGATTGAGCTGTGAGAAGGGACTCTGTATCGGGGCTCTGACCCCACATTTCCTTTCCACACTGTCCTAGCAGAGGTTCTCCACCCTGCAGCAAACTTCTGCCTGGGCATCCAGGTGTTTCCTTACATCTCCTGAAATCTAGGCAGAGGTTCCCTAACCTCAGTTCTTGGCTTCTGTGCACTGGCAGGCTCAACACCATGTGGAAGCTGCTAAGGCTTGGGGCTTGCACCATCTGAAGCCATGGCCTAAGCTCTACATTGGTCCCTTTCAGCCACAGCTGGAGCACTTGGACTCAGGGCACCAAATCCCCAGGCTGCACATAGCATGGGGACCCTGGGCCTGGACCACAGAACTGCTTTTTCCTTCTAGGCCTCAAGGCCTGTGATAGGACGGGCTGCTGTGAAGGCCTCTGACATGCCCTGGAGACATTTTCCCATTGTGTTGGGGGTTAACATTTGGCTCCTTGTTACTTATGCAAATTTCTGCAGCCAGCTTGACTATTTCCCCAGAAAATGGGATTTCCTTTTCTATTACATTGTAAGGCTGCAAATTTTTCAAACTTTTATGCTTTTTCTCCCTCTTAAAACTGAATGCTTTTTAACAGCACTCAAGTCACCTCTTGAATGCTTTGCTGCTTAGAAATTTCTTTCACCAGATAGATACCCTAAATCATCTCTCTTAAGTTCAAAGTTCCACAAATCTCTAGGTCAGGGAAAAATGCCACCAGTCTCTTTGCTAAAAGCTAACAAGAGTTATGTTTTGCTCCAGTTCCCAACAAGTTCCTCATCTCCATCTGAGAGCACCTCAGCCTGGACCTTTTTGTCCATATTGTTATCAGCATGTTTGTCAAAGCCATTCAACGAGTCTCTAGGAAGTTCCAAACTTTCTCATATTTTTCTGTTGTCTTCTTCTGAGTCCTCCAAACTCTTCCAACCTCTGCCTGTTACCAAGTTTCAAAGTTGCTTCAGCAATGCCCCCTTTTACTGTTACAGTTTACTGTGTTGGTCTGTTTTCATGCTGCTGATAAAGACATACCCAAAACTGGGCAATTTACAAAAGAAAGAGGTTTAATTGGACTTATAGTTCCACATGGCTGGGGAAGCCTCACAATCATGGTGGAAGGTAAGAAGGAGCAAGTCCCATCTTACGTGGATGGCAGCAGGCAAAGAGAGAATGAGGAAGCCTCAAAAGTTACAAGCCCTGATAAAACCATCAGATCTCATGAGACCTATCCATTACCAGAGAACATTATGGGGGAACCACCCCCATGATTCAATTATCTCCCACTGGGTCTCTTCCACAATACATGGGAATTACGGGAGTGCAATTCAAGATGAGATTTGGGTGGGGACACAGAACCAAACAGTATCAGTTGGGTTATTGTTTTTTTAAGTTCCTTTCCCTATTGGTCTTTGAACAGGGAATGTGGAGTATAGTTATAGAATCCAGCTTTGATCAGCTTGGGAGATAAATTTTCCTCCAGTCATATAATTTTGCCATTTCACCAAGCCTAGATGTCTCTGGTTCTCTTGCCTCACTCCCCCTAAATTACCCTTGTCTCTTCCTGCTTGCACCATATTGCATGCCTGCCTCCCTATCTGTAATCCCTTCTCTTGGGCTCAGGAAGCCTCGATAAGCTGCCATGCTCAAAGAAATGTATTTGTAATATTAATGTTCCATGTTGACCGAAAATGGTGGTGGGGGGCAGATTAGAGAAAGAGAAAGGCCAAGCACCCAGCAAGTGTCTAAGTGCCATTGTTTTATACCCATATTCAGAGAGAAGCAAGACCACTAGGACCTCTGAGCTCCTCTGACATAGCCATCTTGTTTTATAGAAAAGGAAACTGAAAACCATAGAATTGAGAGGCAACAAGCACTTAAACAGCCCTCAGTTTTTGGCTCCTGGCTCAGTGTTCCTCTGCCCTTTATAGCTGCCCCTGTAGCCACTGGCTATTTTTTCCCCCAAACCTGGGGCAGACTTAGGAATTCTTCCATTTCTGCCAGAAGCAGATCACACAGGAATTTTCTCCTCTGATCTGACTCTCAGGCCCAGTGTATTATCCATGTAACTCTCTTAGAAGTGGAATAAAATTCCCTCTAAAGCCAGGAGTTGGGAGGGGTCAGCCTAAGAATCACTAGGCTGTTAGTACCAAGCTCCTCCGAAACTCCTGTGTTATTGCCCTGGTGTTCCCGAGAATGCCAGCAAGTCCTCAACATTTTCAGAAGCTTGTTTTTGAATGTGTACCTGCTGATTAATTAATTGAAGAAAGCTACTGGAGCACAAACATAATCTCACCCTGTGTTAGTCATTCCTGGATGGGGAATGTGTTCCTGGGAAGGCAGTCATGTTAATGTTGGCAATTTCTATTCTGCTCATGTCTCCGGAGCCCATCATTGTGGCCCACAGAGCATGAGCTCATAAGCTCATAGTTTAATTGAGTTAGAAATTAAATGAATGCTTCTTTTCTTCTAAAGGAGAAGGAGAGCCGCCCCATACTAAGACTAGCAATTAAAACTGCAAGAAGATAACTTGTCAGGAGTCTCAGCAGTGAGGCGCACATGAAGTAGAGAGGAAACAATGCTCTTATCTCCAGCAGAAGCCAGAAAGTTTGACAGGTAGCTGTGGGGTGGAGGGAGAGATGGATTTACAATAATCGCAATAAACTCAAAAACACGCATATGAGAGAAAGGGGAGACTAAATTATATCATACTCATGTATGTTTGTTCTTCCATGAAGATAAAAAATCTTCTGGATGAAATATCTAGTTGAGACGATTCTAAAGCTCCTTCCGAATCTAAATTGTGATGTCATCCAAAACCCAAACCTAGCATCACCAACTTATAGAGTCACACACCCTGTATCTCAAAATCCTTGTTCTTCTCACCTTGGCCTCCCAAAGTGCTGGGATTACAGGCATAAAGCCACGACACCTGACCCAAAACACTTTTCTAGTTGTTTGGGATATAGCAAAGCACAAGACGGACAGAAAATGCCTGCCTTTGCATCTTTGTTATGGGGCAAGACACACTTGATATAAATAAATTATATATAAATAAATAGTATGTTAGATGTGCTCAGATGAAATAAACTAAGAATGGGGACAAGGAGTGTTGAGGGAGGAGCTGGCAAGGGGAGCAAGGAAGTCATCACTGAGAGGGTGACATTTGATCCCCGAAGGTGATGAGAGAGCATGCCATATCTGAAGCAAGAATATTCCAGCCTTGGGGAACAGCAAATGCAGAGATCATGAGGTAAACAGGTGAATGGAATAGTCAGGGAACAGCAAGAGGTCAGTGTGGCAAGGAGCAGAGTAAAGGAGGGAGAGAGCCCGAGGAGGTGAGGCCAAAGACACAGCAGGGGCCACATCTTGCAGGGCCTTGTGGCTTTTTGGAAGGACTTTGGCATTTACCCAGAGTGAGATTAGAAGTCATTGGAGAGTTCTGAGTAGAGGGGTGACATGATTGGGCTCTTGTTTTAACAGGCTAATTCTAGATGCTCTCTGAGGAATGGACTGAAAAGGGCAAGGGTGGAAGCAGGAAGTCTAATTAGGAGGGCATTGAAATAATGGAGGAGAGAGGTGATGGAGGCTCCTACCAGGGTGGTAGCTGAGGAAGTAGGGAGAAGGCACATGCCATGTGCTTTCATAATTCAGAACATTAATTTCATCATGCCATATTATTACAGCATTTGGTTTCTCTGGCAACATAAAATTTTGGGTTTTTGATGATGAAATAAAGTAACATATATATAAGGTACAAAGATGGCCCTGGCCTATGATAAGCAATTTGACTAGTGCTAGTTACTGCCTATTTTCTAATATTTTCTACTCTAGCTACTTCTGAAAAGGATTTGGGGCAGCTAATAATAAAAACTGTGTATCCATGCACATAATCGGTTAAATGAAAAAGATCAGAAATCGTGTGTAGGAGGAGAAGATTGTAATTGGACAATAAATTAGATTATTATTGCAAGTAGGCACTAATTCAACTTCGGTGCTTCCTAACAGGCAAGACAAAAAATAAAATTCAATATTTTATCAGGTTTTTTTTCTGGTAAGAGGAAACATCAATTTTCAGGAGACCCAGACTTGCTCCTAGCACTAAATTCCTGTAGATTCCTAATATAAGAAACCCTGATTATTAGTATATAATGTCCTCGACAGCAATTCAGCAGGTAATATAGAGATAATCTTTGTTATTTCCTTTATTGATTCACAATAGAATTATTAAATAATAACTCAGTAAAGCCATTAAGAAAAAAACACAGGGTAGTGAAACAAGCATTAGATAAGTTC
This sequence comes from Callithrix jacchus, assembly GCF_049354715.1. Taxonomy (NCBI): domain Eukaryota; kingdom Metazoa; phylum Chordata; class Mammalia; order Primates; family Cebidae; genus Callithrix; species Callithrix jacchus. The sequence continues at coordinate 148,573,134 of NC_133508.1, forward strand.
TTAGAAAACTGAGTTTGAGTCCCAGTTTTACCTGTGTGAGCTTAAGCACACTTAAACCTTTTGAACCTTACAAAAGTGCTGTGAGAAGCAAATGAGACGATACATTTAAAAGCTCATTGTAGGTTGTAAAACATGTACTCTTACAATACTGAAATCTGAGTTAATTCAATACATGTTCATAAAGTATGAAGCACTCAATATGAAAGGAAAATGATACCTTCACTAATTCAATCAACAAATATTTACTGAGGGTTCTCTATGTCACTGTTATAGGGGCTGAGTGAAAAAAGAAGAAAAAAAAAAAGCCCAGGCTCATTCTAATCAAGCTTTTATTCTAGTAGGGGAAGGCAAATACATAAAACATACATTTACTAAAATTAAGTCATAATAAGGGACATTAAAAAAAGAAACTAAAGCAGAATAAATGGATAAAAGAGTGAATCTAGAGAAACAAGGAGTTAACGTGTTCCCTGGCAGCCTTTGTTAAATATCACTTTCCATCTGCATTTTTGACTGGAGTCTACTTCAAACAACATTTACAGAGCTACTCCCACATGTCTGGGCAGTCAGTTGAGTACCTGCCAGTTTATTATCATATTGATTCACTCACATCTCCGGACATGCCATCTTGTGACCAGCAGCACACCTAGGTGGGACATGGATGTAGTTCGTGTGAAGAGCAAGGCGAGATGGTGGCCCTCAAGTGTGCCCATATCACCAAACCCAGCTTTTTCTCCCTCTGCCTTCTTACACCCATGAATGAGTCTGCTACGGTTGCCATAACAAAGCACCACAGAGTGGGCGGCTTAAACAACACAAGTTTATGGAGGTTAGAAGTTGAAGATCAAGGTGTCGGCAAGGCTGAGGCCTCTCTCTGGGGCTTGCTTATAACTGCCTTCTCACTGAGTCTTCACGCGGTCTTTCCTCTGTGCGCACATCCCTGGTGTCTCTTCTTCATAAGGATGCTAGTTAGATTGGATTAGGGTCCACTGTAATGGCCTCATTTTAACTTAAACATCACTTTAAAGTCCCTATGTCCAAATGCATATGTTGAAGTTTTTGGGGTTAGAGCTTCAACTTACGAATTTTGGGGGGACATAGTTCAGCCCATAACACTCACTTTCTTACTCTAGTTGGGCTGTTCTGCCATCATTCAATAAACATTCCTAGTGTTTTGAAGCCGGAAAGTCTCTTCCTCTCTCCTTATCAAATTCCCATGCATCTTCAAGGCCCAACGAGAATGCCATTTCTTCTGAAAAGCTTTGTCTGATCAGCCCAGCAGGCATGATACATTTCTCCTTGGCCTTTCTTTAACACTTAACAGCATGAATTAAATTTCCTCAAATTGTACGGGTGAATGCATATGGTTTGTCTTTGTGGTTATAGTTTAGACTTCTGGGGGGTAAGAATTACATCTTAAATCTCCTTGTTGCTTCTGTATATCATGTCCCTAGTATGGGCTGGTATAATGTATACACATTAAACATATGCTGTCTTATGAACATGAAATCTAGTACCTCACTGATATGAAAACTTTCATTGGCAATTAGGCAATTTGTAAATAAGAAGATGGCTGTTAAGTATACTTGCTCCAAAATGTATTTCTTGAGGGTATTTCTTATTATTCACTAAGTTCTTACTTTCACTTTCAATCCTTATCTGCTGATAGAAACGGTTCTCCATCAGAATGGAATTACTATGCTACCTTTGAGGAGGTAATTCTTTAGCTCAAAGTGATGTACTGGGTTATAATTTTCATCATCTGTGATCATATATTGAGTTTTTTGGAGGTTTTTTAAAGAAAAATTTAAGTTGGCCAACTGTCCAAACTACCTAGGTACGGCACCCAACCTTGAAGACTTGATACGTAGCTGATCTCCCCTCCTTGTTGTAGAAACTGGATATAGAACTGATGAGGTGAGCTCTGACTTCACAAATGAGATTTTCTTGTGTGTGTGAAATACAGCTCTGAAAGAAGCACAGTTTGTACCCTAGTGTTCTTTTTAATGCAAAAATTACTTTTGTTAAAAACAACGAAAGGCCCTTGCTGCCATTACTGGGTATGTGTTTACCTGCCTCCTGGTTGCTCTCTAGACTGTTGGTTGGTTTGGTAAATATCTCTTAGGAGCAGGTTAGTGTAGTGGCTAACAGCCATGGTTTTGAGCCAGCCTGACTGGGTTGAAGGCTTAGCTCTGCCACCTACCAGCTTTTTGGCATTGACAGCTCAACCTGGCCATAAGTGAGATTACGGAAAACACCTTACTCATAGAACTGTTTGGGGATTCCAGGAGTTAGTATATGAAAGAACTTAGAAAAGAGGCTAGGAAACCTTAGCTATTCATTCAGTATTTGATGTCATTATTTTCTGTGCCTTTGTGATAAACTCATGGATTCCAGCTCGTGACTTGTAAGAGACCAGCCCTATCCATTTGATGCCTTCCATCTTACCCCACACGGTGCTTCTGCCTTGCTTAGCAAAGAAGTTTTACCAAAATGCTTTTCTCTAAGGCAGTGAGCTTTAAATGGAACAAATGTAACTTTAGATCAATTTTATTTTCCATTTTTTTCCATCTCCTTGGCTACTATCCTAGCACAAATCACCTTCATCATCAGTCTGAACCCCTAACTGGTCCCTGGATTCTCTCCAACTTGTGCTCCTAAAATCTATTCTCTATTCAACAGGCAAAGGGACGGCTTTAAAATGCAAATTTGATTGAGTTCTTCTCTGATGAAAACCTCCAATTTCTTCCTACGACACTTAAGATAAAATCCAAAGGCCCTCTCCAAGCTGGCTTGTAGGACCAATGGCATTCCTTCTGATCCTCAGGCTTGCTGAGCAAACTCGAGGTTTCGCCCTTGCTGTCCCTTCTCTTTGAGCATTTTCTGCAGATCTTTGCATGGATGGCACCCTGTCATTCAGATCTCGGCTAAAACAGAGGCAGTGGAGAGTAACGGCCACAAGAATGTCTTTGGAGCCAAACTGCCTTGGATCTAAATCTTGGGTTTCATCACTTCACTACCTCTTAGAAAAGTTACTCAGTTCCAGTTTCCTCATCTCTAATAAGAATGGTAATAATCCCTACATTATAGGGGTTTTTTTTAGGTTTAAATACATTAACATTTGTTTAAAAAATAGTGATCAGCATACAGTAAACACCATTCAAGTGACTGTTTAAGAAATGAAAATATTTCCTCAAATAACCCTTCTCTGAACCATTGCAACTTGCTGCCCTCCCCATGACCGTCACTTAACTGGCAATAAACATAATGCAAGGGCCTGATTTTTATTTTTCATTTTCAGAGATCACTGACTTATTTTTAGTTTCTGCATGGTTCTCGTCACTTTCAGAGATCACTTGCCTATGTATTGATTGGCTTTCTCACGACACTGAAGGTTCATGGTGTCAAAAACCTTTTCTGTCTTATTCCTTTAGGACCTGCCATCCCATTTCTCAGAACAGCACTGAACATCTGCTGCATTCTCAGTCAACAGTCATTAAATGAAAGAAACAGAGTTCAAATCCCAACTCTACCAGTGCAGTGGCTTTTATCTAGATATGTGACCTCTGTAGGCCTGAATTTCCCCAGCCACAAAATGAATAAGAATCTACACGTCATGGGAGTATTGTATAATATACATGGCAAAATGTTAATGGTGATTATCTTTGGGAGATGGGATTACAGAGGATTTAGTTTTTCATTTTTTCTCATGTATATTACTTTTAAGATAATGAGCATGGATTTACTTTGTAATCAATGTAACCTTAAAATTAAACAATATTTGTGAAGGATTCAATACAGTGCCTGATCCACAGTAGGCATTTCATAAACAGCCAGTGTTAATACTACTAAGCTGTTCAATAAGCCCAAAAGGGCCTCCTTCCTCTGTGGCACTGGTCTGTTGCCTTATACCCCAGTCTGAGGTTTGCGGCTCAGTCATTACCTGACCCCTGCTGGAAAGATGAGTTCCTCCTCTCAGGCCAGCTTCAGAAACCAGAGTGGAGGGAGGAGACAGTGGCTGTGAGCTGAGGGGCTTTCTCTTTTAGACCAGCTCACTCTCACCCTTTAGAGCCCAAGGTTACCTCCCGATTGTGGGTGGACGAGCTTTCCACAGTGCTTAGTATGCATCCCACGCCGGGCAGGCTGCAGAGAATATTAACATGGCAAATTCCATTGTTTATTCCCCCCATACTCCCTCCCCCAAAATCATTTTCAGTGTTGAGTAAAGAGATTGTGCCCAGCTGCTAGAATCTAATCAGGAACAGATCTGCACAGTGCTGGAAGATGGGGCTGATAGAAAGATGTGATTCTTCAGCTGGTGAATTTCCTGTGCAAGACAGGGGCTTGCCCACCCCTCTCCAGCACAGTGAATGGACAAAATGCTTATTCACCAGCAGTGGGGGGAAGGGAGCGGGACATCCCTCACACAGGGCCATGGGCAGTGGCTGATGATGCAGGAGGCAGGAGCACTGGAGTGAGTCCTCATTTTTCATTTGGAATCCTATGGCATTTGCTCATTAGGTTATCTGTCAGTGCAGACAGCTCCAGCCAAGGCTTCTGGGTCCTAACGACCCACTTTCTATTTGGCCCCCTCAGACTCTATCTATGATTCTGTCTTTAAAGATTAGCTTGAAAGAATTTGAAAGACATTGTTTTTGTTCACAGCAAGCAAAGGCAAAACATAGCTTCTCCAAGCAAGCGAGCTAAGGGTTCTGTGACTTTCTTAAACATGACAGCCACGTTAACAATGGGAAGAGAGATTTGAGAGCCTGTAATTTGAAGACTCCATGACTGCTAGGTGGATTTGCAATCTAAAACTGGTGTTACTGTAAAACTCTGGATGCCAGGCGAGTAGCTAGTGAACTCAGGGGTATATTCCAGGCCAGGCCTGAGGATTCTGCAAGCTGAAGTATCTAAATAAGACGTGGAAAAGGCAGAGACTTATCTTACTATAGGTGGCTTCTCATGGAGTCCAGATCCAAGTGAGGGAAGATCCTAGGGATAAATTCTAGATTTTCTTCTATAGCAGCCTTGTCCATCCATCCATCCATCCATCCATCCATCCATCCATCCATCCACCCACCCACCCACCCAGCCATGTCTTTCCAGCTGAGGTTGGGTAGTGGCTGTTGCTTATACAGTGTGTCCTATAGAAGGTATCAAGTGTAAGCTGTAAGCATGCCTACTATTCTATAAAGTATACTCTGAGTTCAAAGTTGTGTGTGCAAGGTTAAGTCACTGCACATCTGTTGACTCATCTGTAAAACAGAGCTGGGAATCTTCCTTATATGGTTTTTGTGAGGAGAAAATGAGACAATCAATGTTCACTGCTTAGCATAATGTTTGGCATGTCCTAAACACTCTATAAATGGTAATTACTATTGATGTTCAACAGAAGACACAGAGAAGTTAAAACCCTACTCCCTGACCTTGAGATGCTTTTACACGTGTGCACAGCTGGAAGCTTGGCATAGGTCAGGTTATCCTATTCTGGAGAAAGTGAGGTTTCCTTGAAACCTTGGCTCCAAACTCCCAGAACGAAAGACTGTTGGTTGCAGTGACTTGGCCATAAGCTAGGTCTGATGCTTTACCCCTCAGTTCTAGTGGGCGCTGACTTTCCATATATCCTGCAATGTTTGTTTCCTACCACTTCTTGCATGATTTTTTTTTCAAAAATCTTTTTTTCTTCAGACTGAGACAAAATGAAAATGTATCACCTGAAGCTGAGGTTGAAATATAGCCCAATCATTGTTGTTCAAAGCAAATTCCCTTGTTGATGGCGCCTCTTGGTGAATGATTCCCTTTCACTATGGGGCTGTCTTAGAGCAGAGATAAATGAGCCAATTTGGCTCTCTAGGGCTCATCTTATGTCTGGGCCAAATTAGTGCAGGAAATCCTGAATTATAATTTGTTTGTGTGATCATTAGTACATTTAATCAGAAATTCCTCACAGGCCATGCACTGAAGAGGAATTATTAACCAACCCACTATGTTTAATGTGTAGCTCTTTTAAAAAAAGCTGGCTAATAATTCATGTGAGGCACCATGATAGTGGCAATAATAATAGCTAACTTTTATTGAGTAATATCTCTGTGCCAATGTATAATGTTGTAAATATTGTACATTTATGAACTCCTTTCATCCTCACATCAGCCATGTGAGATATTGTTATTATCCCCTTTTTTGAGATGAAGAAATGGAGGAGGCACAAAGAAATTTAGGAAGTTGCCCAAGGTCACACAGTCAGCATGTGGTAGGAGCAGGACAGCTCAATTGCAGAACTGATGCTCTTAGCTTCCTAGCTGTGCATTTATCAGGTGTTCCCTGAGAAAGTCCTAGGTGTCGGGCCCTGTGCTGGGTACAGGGATTTAAAGAAGACTATGATGTAGTTCTCTCCTTTTAAGGGGTTTGAAGTTTGGCTTGGGAGTCAGACATGTAAACAAATGGAGCTTAGGTTTGAAATAGGGCATTCTGACTCCAGGGAGGGATACTGAATGATGAGTGGGAATTTGCCCATGAAAGAAAAGAATGAAGGGGAAGGATATTCTAGGAACACAGAGAGGCCAGATCAGGCAGGGGTGTCTGCAGATTGCTTAGTGTGGGTCGCACTCATCTATACCAGTAGATCAGCACTGGTCTCCTGTCTTCCACAAACTCCTGGCAAGGCCGCCTTTTCCTGTACAGTCTAAATCCACACTGTGATCCACTCAGTGATAACATGAAAAACCACCCTAAATAAAAATGTGAAACCCAATGTTTTGAGTGGGTCCTTTCCCCTTCCCTGCAGCAGCAGCCTTGAGTCTCCAGCGCTGTTTGGTCCCTTTATGTGCTGTTCCTTCTGGAGGGGTTTGGGTTTTAATCTGTTTGGTTTCTTCTCTTCCCATAAGATTAAAATTCTCTCTCTCTCGTTCTTAAAATCTCAGATTACTCAGAGATGTGATCAGTGACTCACAACATTTCAGCTGGGGAGAGGGAGGATGCAGGCCGTCACCCTGGAGGCCGTTGCCCTGGTGGCTCTTAGCATCTGCACAGCACCTCCCTCTCCCCTCAGAGAAGTGCCACGAAGGCAAGTCACCCTCATGGGTGTCCATTCTACTTTGCAGCTTCTCAGGAAACTGGCTAACCTACTTCCTTCCATCACCTGGCCAGGTAGGTGGACTGCTCCAAGGAGAACCCCTTTCTTAATCTTGTGAGGAGCAAGTAGAGTATCTCACTCTTTCCAGTATCTGTCCCCATAAACAAAAATGCCAGTCCCAAGTGTCGGTTTGGCTCAAATCTTGAGGTGAATGGCAAAGGGGTAGAGACTGGGGGTGAAAAATGATCTTTAGAGATTGTTCAGAACTTGAAGCTACCAACATGGGAAGCACAGGGCTTGGGGATACTTCCTACTCTCTTGCTGAGTCCCGGACCACGTTAAATTCTTTTAGCCCTATTATCCCTTCATTAAGAAGCTCATCACACCAGTTGTCCCTTTTGAGACTAATAAGTCTTGCTTTAGTACAGTCTTCTTACTCTAGTCCAGTGCCTTGTGTGAGCATCTCCTAAGAGCTTATGATCAATCTAAACCAACCAGCTCCTCCCATCAGACATTTCCTCCCCACCCCATCCCTTTCCCATGCTTCCTCACCACCTGGCTGAATTTCTAAAGTGACTTCCTGAGGGTCCTTCTGCCTCTGCCCTCTCCACCTCCAGCACCTACAGTCTACCCAGTAACACAGTGCTGCTGGGTTTCCCTTCTTAAAATACTACTACTGTCATCATGCGACTCCCCTTTTCAAAAGCACCTGATGGCTCCTCTGTTCTCAGAAACTTGCCCAAACTTCTCCAAATGGCTTTCGAAACGACCACAGTCTGTTTCCAGCTGAATCACTCCCTTGTGTCTGTTCTGGGTTTGAGGACAATAAATTCATCAGTCTTCTCCCTGTCATCCTTTCTCTATGAAATCCCTTCTAGCTGAGACAAACAGGACTGATTACTTTAGAGAAATTGAGCGAACAGGAGGGAAAACTCAAATGAGACAGCAGGAAGGACACATGGGCGATGCATGTCCTTCAGGGCCTCCCTTCTCACTTGTCTGTTCAGATTACTCCCAGGCATGTGTTTTAAATGGAGTTGAAATCCTATCCTGTTTAACCTTGTTCATATTAGCAAAATGTTTGGTGAGCTCTTTATCAAAGGCTGACACGTTGGTGCCAACCAAAGAGGCTGAGTGCATTTATCACTGCAACTGAGATGTGCCCTAGCCTGGAAAGGCTGTGCCAACCACTTGTCATTTCCTGGCAGCTCCCCTGTATCCTCACACCCAGACTGCTCATAATTGAAAACCTCCAACTTCTGTGACCTTCAAGAGTTGCCTGAAAAATGATTGACTGGCCAAGTCCAGCTTCACATGGCAATTGAGTTCTGAGGTTTTGTCAGAGCCAGGCTGTGACAGCTGAGCCAGCAGAAGTCTGGGGAGGAGGTCAAATCACAGAGTCCCGAGGCGTCATCACTCTCCTTCCTTCACAGACAGTAGAGTGAGGCTGGAGATGGCAGCGATGGCACCAGCTCAAGAATTTCTATGGAGGAACTTAAGGGTGACGCTTCGATTGGAAAAAGGAGTTAGCAGACTTGTTTTAACGAGGAACTTGAGCAGAAAGCCGTTTTTAACATTAGATTGCTTATGGGGGTGGCTTGCAGGGGCTGCTGGAAGCAATGGGGTGGGGGTGTGAGCAAGCAAATACCAATGATTTGTACAGATGTGCAAAATTTACCTTTACCCCTGGCTTCTAGGTGAATGAGAGGCACTGGCAGAAGACTGGAGATGAAGAGAATTAGGGAAGCCAGGGAGCAGCATATGAAGAGCATCTCTTCTGTGGCCCCAGCCCACACTGGGCAGTCTTTGCCTTGGTTCCAGCTCCCCTTGTATGGCATTGCCCAAGGCTAAAGAAATGCAACCCTTCCATCATCTCCAGCCCCAGGGCAGAGCAGCTTCCTGGAGTTGCTAATCTTAGGGTTGCTTCACCCTCCCATTTGCTCTTTCAGATCTTCTATAACTGGTGCTACTGACTCCTCTATAAGTTGCCTCTATTTAACCTTGTGGCATGGATGCTGTTTTTTACTGACTGGACCTTATCTTTTAAGCAGTGCCTTGACAGAACAGTTAAGTGGGAATGAACTTGAAGCCAGCCAGACAGTGAAAGTGGGGATTAGAAAGGTAGCCCTGACTAGAAGTCAGTATCCTTCCACCATACCCAGCACCCTCTGAAAGACAGGCATGTATGTGGGTTATGAGTGGGGGGGTTGCTATTGCTCCAGGGTTCCTGTTAATTACATATCATGTAGGACAGCACAGACTCTTCTTCCCAAATAATGCATGGCCAAAGTGCTTCCTGGGTGTGGGTGAGGGACTGAGAGGAGGGACAGAAAAAGAGATGTGGCTCATTTTGGGAGCTCCCAATCAGATAAGGGCCCTGAAATCAAGACAAAGACAACAGAGCATGTCTAGAAACTAGTGTTTCATCCAGGCTCACATTCCCTCCTCACAGCCCCATCCCATGCTTCTGCCACTCAAGGCTGCTCAGCAAGTACTTCGGAAGTGGAAACTCATCCTAACACCAGCCTCAGAAAAACCCTTTCCGAAGAGGGAAGCTCCCCGGACACACCCTCACGCCTCAACGCACTGATGCCACACCTGCAGGCTTTGTGTTGATTACATGATTATTTGCTGGGCTTCTGGTGTATGCTTTCACAGAAACGTCAAAGAACTATGAATCATGGCCCCAGCTTTCAAAAGCCTCCATCCTGGCTGTGGACATGAGATGAATCTACATGAAAGATTTTAAGAGCCATGCAAGGCAAATCACCCTCCAGCATCAGGAGGAGGAGGGCAGACAGCAGGAAGAACTTACACTGGTGGAACTCCAACTGAATGCTTTAGAAGCTCTATGTATATTATCCCATATAATCACCCCCTCAACTCTAGGGGTTATATATCAGTATTCTCTTTTAGAAAACAGATTCCAAGAGTTGAAGTATTCCAAAGTCACATAACTGGCAAGTGGGAGCTTGAGAATTGCCAAACTCATGCTTTCCCCCCTACTTTACTCTGTCCCTACTATGGCCATCGGCAGAGACTGGACTCAGTTCTGGACACCTGGGGCGTCAACCAGTGAGAATGCTGGAGTGGGGATGGGACCCAAGGCAAGCAATGTCTGAGGAAGATTGTCTGGCAGGGGTCTGCATGGTGGGTCAGAGGAGGGACAGAGACAGGAGACCAGTCAGGGGACTGTGACAGCGACCTGGTGGGATGCTCTGAGAATGGAAAGAATAGGTATATGAGAGACAGTTTGAAGTGAGGGTCACCAGGCAGGCCTGTGTGGCCAACTGGACACAGAAAGTAAAAAGAAGAGTTGAGAGAATTCACCAGCCCTTGGTGATTCATAATTTGAACCTGACTATCATTTCGAAAAATATAAAGCTACCCTCCCCAATTTAGAACTAAATGTTAACCGCATTCCCCACGCCTTTCCTCTAGATGAAAAAAAACTGTGGTAACTAAATAAAAAGCTGAGATTCCTACTTGTTGGTTTTATGGTCTGGATGGCTTGTCAGTCTGTTGACAACTCCGCAAACCAGGAAAGCTGTTTCGGTTGTTGCAGGTTGTGGTGGATAAAAAAAGTGGTGATCAGTTCCGGTTTAGGAAAAGGTAGTGCACTACAAAAAAGTCCCGGGGGCTGCAGTGTGGGGCTCATCAGGAAGGAATTAAGTCTTTTGAAGACTGGGGCTGAGTAAATCAGCTAATCCTTGGGGAACAAATATATGAGAATAGCAACAAACAAATATGTAAACATAGACTCACTGTTTTAGCTGTGATCAAGGCAAATTGGTTAAGCTACAGGCCTGTAATTTGCCTACTAGAATGTGTGTTGTGACCTTGTCAGGTGTTCTTTGTTCTGAAGAGTAACACATTTGCCAAGGATCCAAGACAGAAGGCTGCAGGCTTAGATCCTAATGTAAAAGAAGCCTGCCTCAACTGAATTTTCCTGGACAGTAAGAGCCATGAAAGTGAACTGGGTGAATACTGGTGTTTTCTGCTGAAGGTTTCAACGAATTAGGGCAATCAGAAGGAAGAGTTGGAGTTTCAGGTCTAGCATGAGACCATTCAGTTCTAACTTTCATTTCACAGTTAGGAAACTTAAACCCAGAGAGGGACGGCGCTTGAGGATGATGCTAATAGACTGATTTTGGAAGGCAGTTGAGCTGGTAGAAAGACAGAGATCTGGGGGCTGTCAGCCAGGGACTGAGAAGGAAATGAATTAAGAAGGTGGGAAGAGAGTTGATGGCAAAGGCCTGAGTCTTGAGGGAAACCCATGGCCAGGAGCAGAGGAGTTAAGATTTATTCAGAAATGCTCCTTCAGACATGGGAGAACAAGGATCGTTCAGTATATCAGACGCCAAAGAAGAGGGTTTTGAGGAACGAAAGCCTAGCTAACAGCCGCTGTTGCTGCAAGGTGATCAAGGAATAAGATGTAAACAATTGTTGGACTTACAATATGATATTCAGTGAAGTGATAAGAATGGAAGGACATTCAAATGGCATGCGGGGTGTGTGTGTGTGTGTGTAGGCTGTGGTGTGTGTGGGGGTGTATATGTGGAGAGTGCGGCATGAGATGCATGTATATGTGTAGGATGAGGTGTGGAGAGTGAGATGTGTGTGTGTAGGGTATGAGGTGTGTGACCTGTGTGTGTGTAGAGTGCGGTGTGTGTGGTGTGTGTATGTGTACTTGGTGTGGGGATGTGGTGTGTGTGTTTAGGATACAGTGTGTGTGGAAAGTGAGGTGTGTGCAGGGTGCAATGTATGTGGGGTGTGTGTAGGGTACAGTGTGGGGTGTGTGTAGGGTACAGTGTGTGGTGTGTGTGTGTACATGGTGTGGGGGGTGCGGGGTGTGTGTGTCGGATGTAGTACGTGTGGAGAGTGAGATGTGTGTGTAGGGTGTGATGTGTGTGGGGTGTGTGTAATGTGCGGTGTGTGTGTGTGTGTATTCTGACTGAATGCTGAGCTCTGGTGTCTAAGCTCTCCTGCCCCGCCTGGGTGGTGGTATGTCTGAGGGGAGGGGAAGGCTGAGCCAGCTGATGGATCCTGTGAGGTTGAGGGAGTCAGAGATGAGAACCAACAACATGCTCCAGGCAGAGGGACAAGCCCAGGAGCCAGGGACACAGAGTGGAGCAGATGGACCCACAAAGTTGTTCCTTGCTGCCCTGTTGGCATATAGCTTTTGCCATGTCCCACAAATGCAGAATTCTGGTGGAGCCACAGCGCGTGGGAGTTCCATGAGACTGAAAACGGTGCAAGGTTAAGTGTGTTACATACATAATTGAGTAATTAGGGATGCTGACAGCCCGAAGGACCATGCTTTCCATTCAAACCAGAGATTGCTTCACACAGAAAGAAAGGAATGGCTTTCTAAGAAATGTGAACAAGCAAGGAACCCTGTCCTGTGCTTCTTACTCATTACTTCCCTGTATTAACCAACCACTTACGGTGAAATGATGACACAGAAGAAAAGGGAAAGACAGGACAACCCATAGTTCCTTTTCCTTTCAGCCCTTCCTGGAACATGCACATTATCAAGAAGTAAAATTAAAACAGCTGAGTTAGTTTTGTGCAGTGTTCCCACTGCTCTGATAAGAACAAAATATATATGCAAGTAAGAGCTAGGAAATATGAATCGTGTAATTTCAGTGATTCCACATGAGTCAAATGTGCTTATTTTCATGTACAACTAACATTACACAATATAAAGAATGATAAAATTCATGCTAATAATGAAATTTTAAATTTGTTGTTACTTAAAATGACATTGAATATCCAATTAAAAGTATCATGACTAGTCAAAAGAAAAATTATGAAAGAAAGAAAAATGTTTACGTTTTGGTAACCCTTAATGGCCCTATTTCCCTCTGGTTTTTGGACAAGGGGATCAGTGTTTTCATTTTGCATTGGGCTCTGCAAATTTTGTTGCTGGCCCTGGGTGAGGTGGTTGTTTATATTTGTATGACCAGGGTCAATAAACAGTCTGGGGACCACAGAAGCAGAGAAGACACATGTCTTCACTGTCACCCACACACACTTGCTGGCCCCTCAACATTGGTAACAATGGCCATGGGTGGAGAGTTAGGAAAATGATAACTCCCAGAAAATGATGGTCTTTCTGCTGATAACTCTTCAACATCTCACCACAACCAATATCTCTGCTTTTATTAACAAACCATGAACTGCTTCAAGTTGTCATACCCTTTCTCACTGACTTCCTTCTGATTGGAATGTTCTTCCCATCAGATGCTGGGCTCCAAGTCCCGGTGAGAGCAGGCTGGTCAGAACGTGGACCTTCCGAAAGGTCCTCACCACGGCAGATCACCGCTGGCGCCAGAGCTACTTCCTTCTTGTCCTGTCAAGTCCTTCATTGGTGACCATGCTCTTGCAGTGCTTGCCTCTGGCTCCTGCTCCCCATCCACCTGCCTTCTCAGCCTGTTAACTCCTGGTTTCCAGTCATAGTGTGCCCACTGCTCTGCTCCCACCTCCCCGTGATAGGCTCAGGAGACCCTACCACTCCCACTTGACTCCTGGACTCCATCCAGGCTGCGGTATGCTGCCAGCATCATCTTCCCAAAGGATGCTGCCTTGCCCTGAAGCTCACGGTATAGCTCTCCTCCCACATTCACACCTTCTTTTTGAAGCCTAGCCCACGTGGGGTTTCCAGAAAGCCTTCCCTGAACCACTAATAGAAAGCCCACTGCGTTCACACCTTCCCTGAGAGATACTTCACAAACCCAGTTTTGTGTGGTGCAAAGGGGATGAAATCAGAAATACGTAAGTTTAAATCCTGGTTTGTTAACTGTGGTTTTGGAGTCTGTCAGTAAACCTTTCTGTGCCTCAATTTTCCCATCTACGAAAACAGGATTGTGATACTCACCTCACAGGATCATTGTGAGGATTATGAGAAATAGCACAGGCAAAGCCCCTAGGTACTACTTGGCATGTCCCAGCACTCGACGAATAAAAGCTTCCCCCACACTGTTGTCCCCCGGCTGGGGTTGGGCTCCATGCCTTATTCACGCCTTTATTCCTTGCGGCACCTAGATCGACACCTTGTGGCTGGCAGGTGATCAATGCCTGTGGGTTGAATTAAATTAAAACTTCTCTTGTGTCGCGCTGTTCTCTCCATGTCCCCAGTTGTAATCTCCTCTTAAAAGTATCATTGCTCAGTGATGTTTATCAGTTCGACCTCATGTTACTACAGACTGTGATCCCCAAATGAAGCCACTTTTGCTGTTTCTTCTTATTAAAAATAATGCATGCTCAATATAAAAAGACAAGCAAAAAGAGTATTAAAAAGTCTGATAATCCTACCCACCCAGACATATCTAGTATTAACACCTCTCCATTAGCTTTCCTATGCAATGAAGCTATTATATCTATGTATGTGCATGTATGTATATATGTATAATATTTTGCTGGGGGAGGAGGGTGGAAATAGCATATTAAGAGAGGGACGTGGGCTTTAGGATAGAAAAAAATCAGCAAGCCTGTGCTCTGTGACTGTGAAAATAACCACTGGAGTCTGGTGTCTACTTAGACTGAGGAAGGTGGGAGGCTTGCTGTAATTGCCTTTTAAGTTTCTAGTGCCATAATCTTTCTCTCATCCAAATAGGGAAAATTGAGTCTTTACCTATTGTTTATGTAGTGATAATTATAATCCCTTAGCATACCACACACTCTTTATTTGAGTAAGTGTTTATAAAGGATCTATTTCATGTCAGACACTGGAGTTGATACTAAAGACAAGGGTACAGTCACTGCCCTCAGTGACTTTTCAGTCTGGTGGGGGACACACAAGTCAATAGGTAACCACAGTGCCATGTGATCAATGTTAGGAGGTGGGACCCACAGGATGCTGAGGAGCACTCAGGGTGGGGGGGCCCAAACCCAACTGTGAAGAATTCCCAGAAAAGGTGATATCTATGCTGAGTTTTGAAGGACAGGTCATAGTTTGTCAGACTATAAAAATAAGGGGTAGAGAAAAAAAATTCCTTGGAGAAGGAAGATGTGCAATGACTCGGAGGCAAGAGTTTGTGTGGGAACTGCAGGTGCAGAGTGGGTGGAACATGGAGCTGGAGGGCGAAGTGCAGAGACATAGAGTGAGAAAGGTCTTGGATACCACACTCATGAGTTTAAACTTTATCCTGATGGTCAAAGGGAGCCACTGAATTCTTTGAAAAGGGGTGGGGGTGTCATTATTCAGTAAACAGCTAGGTAAATGTGTCGAAACCTCTGGAGACAGATTTAAGCTGGAGATGTAGACTTGGGAGTTATTCATATACAGATGGGAGATGAAGTTTTGGGCACAAATCAAATCCCTAAAGAAATCTACAATGAGAAGGGTGGCTGGAAACACTGACATTTAATGAGAAACAGACGAAGTTGCCTAAGAAGGATTAGCCAGAGAGGTAGGAGCATAACCTAGAGAGAGTGATGTTTGGCTACCAAGGAAAGAGAATTGTTTAGATACGGGAGGAAAGAGTCGCCAGCTGGGGAAAAGAGGGTCAAGATACATAATAACTAAAATGATATTACTTGAATTTGACAACAGGGTCACTGGTGGTCATAGTGAGAACAGTTTCAGGGGAGTGACGGGGTGGAAGCCAGATGGGAGTCGGTTGAAGAGTGGGGGTAGAAGGAGGAAATGAAGGTAGCAAATATAGACAACCTTTTATGAGGTTTCACTTCAAAGGGGAGAAAAGAAATAGTGCTGTAGCTAAAGAAAGACCTGTGATTGGAGCAAGATTTCATTATTTTAAGATTTTAAGAAGCTGTTCAAGCAGGTTAAAATACTGATGGAAAGAAAGAGAAGGCGAAGGGAAGAGAGAGAGAAGATAATTCTTCCAAAATGCTTTCATGTTTATTCCTTTATTTAGCATTACACAGTTCACTTAGGAGGCTATTAATCTTTTTTTCCATTTTCAGGCAGAAAAACTAATGAAGCTCAAACAGTGAAGTGAATTCTCTAAGATTATATGTCAGGAAAATGAGAGAGATAAGCTTAAACTCTGGGGTTCCACCAGACAGTAAAGATTCAGGAAGGAAAATGCATTTCCATCTGTAAAATCCCTTGAGCCCAGAGCATATCCAAGGTGCTGTGATTATCAGGCCCCCAACTCCTCCACCCTCGACTGGGAGGGGCAGCTAGTCTCGTGGCTCTTATCAGATTGTATTGAGCTGAAGCTTTAATGAGAAGCAGCAATCTGTTATTTTCCTCTTGTTTGCCTTGCAAGTTGCTCTTTTAATTCACATCAAGAGAGGGAGAAGGAGATGAATATTAAAAGCGCACATCAAGGGATTGAGCCAATCAGGGAGACAGGGAGCTCCTCAGTATGCAGGGACAGAAGCCGAGGTTTGACGTGAGACAGGAACCATTGCTCTGGAGTCTGCTCTGGTCTCTGACAAGCCTGCCCTAGGGAAATGCTGCTCACTAGAATGCTCCGGTATGGGGAAGTGGGTGTTTCTGGAATTGTCTGCACTGTGGGCTTGGCTGACAACAGAAAGACAACAGAAAGAAGAAAACTGTTTCTGAGAGAGAGAATAATTTGTTCTGGGGTAGAAATCAAGGTGTGGGGAAGAGTTTCTGTAATGGGACATCTCATTTAAAAACAGCATTAAGTTTGACTGGTCTGAGATGGTTAGGGGTAGGAAAGATGGAAGGAAAAGGTCTTAAAAGAGTACCAATATTTTCTTTGGTCTCTATTCAGTAGTGAGGCTCTGATTCTAAAGTTAATTTCCTAAAGTGGTAAAAATCCAGGGCAAAGGCCAGCAAATACTTGGGAATTATTTGTTTCAGCTGGTCCAGATGACCCTATAAGGGACTTATTTTCTTTGTAATCGGAGAACTGGGAAGAATAAGAGCTTAATAAGAGTGCATAGGAGGTTAATCTTATCCCCAAGTACTGCAAAAAATGCTCACCACAGAATAACACAGAGGTTTATTCTTGCTAAGTCAGCCAGTCGGTTCTTGGAAAGACCTCACGGTTGCTGGCTGATTGTAACGGTGTAATGGGTGAAGGCCAGGATTGGTTGATTGGTTGTTGAGGATAATAATTTTGTACCAATCCCAAAATTATGCAGGGATGGCATCTTCAAAGTCTTGCACTGTGCATGGATTTGGTAAATGCTTAATATATCTTTGTTAAATGAGGGAATGAATAATCTTTGTTCCTTATTCCTTTAGTCAAGTGACCTGTGCCAATTTAATTCAACAAATATTTATTGAGCACCTGCTATGGAAGAAGAACCTCGTAAGCCTTACAGAGACAAGTGTCATCCTAGTTGTAGCAGATATTGTCGGGGCCTGTGTAACCACTCAGTGGGTTCAATTTTTCCGTTGCCTAGTCAGAGCCCATTTATCAAGACAGGGGAATTGCAATAGAGAGAGAGAGTAATTCATGCACAGCCGGCTGTGCAGGAGACTGGAGTTTTATTATTACTCGAATCAGTCTCCCTGAACATTCAGGGATCAGAATTTTTGAGGATAACTTGGTCGGTGGGGGCAGCCAATGAGTCAGGAGTGCTGATTGGTCAGGTCAGAGATGAAATCAAAGGGAGTCAAAGCTGTCTTCTTGAGCTGAGTCAGTTCCTGGGTGGAGGGAGGCACAAGATCAGATAAGCCAGTTTATCGATCTGGGTGGTACTAGCTGATCCATCAAGTGCAGGGTCTCAAGCACTGATCTCAGGCTTACAATAGTGATATCCCCAGGAATAATTTGGGAAGGGTCAGACTCTTGTAGCCTCAACCTATATGAGTCTGAACCCATTATTTCTAAGCTTTTGGCTGATTTGTTAGTCCTACAAAGGCAATCTAGTCCCCAGGCAAGAAGGATTTGGCCAGGGGTGGTGGCTCACACCTGTAATCTCAGCACTTTGGGGGTCTGAGGCAGGCAGATCACCTGAAGTCAGGAGTTTGAGACCAGCCTGGCCAACACAGTGAAACCCCATCTCTACTAAAAATTAAAAAAGTATCAGGCATGGTGCCACACACCTGTAGTCCCAGCTACGTGGGAGGCTGAGTCAGGAGAATTGCTTGAACCTGGGAGGCAGAGGTTTCAATGAGCTGAGATCATGCCACTGCACTCCAGTTCTTTTAGCTAATCTGTCCATGGACAACCCCCGAAGGTTGCAGGCACCTCTTAGACATGCCATGGGGCCTCATGGAGTTTTGCTTCTGCTGGTGCCCAAAAGCACTTGCTTTGGCTCCTGCACCCACTCATCTGTGTGTTCCCCATCTGGCAACGGGTTGAGAGCTGTGGGCTGAGTAAACTAGGCACCCCTGCTGCAGGGCCTGCGAAGGGGTCTAGGAAAATTTCCTGTTTCAGAAGCATCTGTGACTCTTTGTCTTCTGGGTTTCTTTGGAGGCAGGAGCACGCTCAGCTTGTGCAGTCCAGGCTTGAAGTGCAAGAAGTTGATGCTCCTGGAAGAAGTCTTAATTAATGACAGGTGGGAGTTTGGGGCTAAATACCCTAACCTCTTTACCCCTCCACTGGAACAACTCCGAGGCTGTTCTGCACAGCCTCCCAGAGGATCCCAGTGGAACTGAGCCCCAGTTTCCCATAGCAAACCTGTGTTGACTTCCTGTCCTCCATTCCTCAGTCCCATATTGGTGCTTCCTGAGATCTCCCAAATAAACTGCTTGCAGTCAAATCTTTGTTTTAGGGTCTGCTTTCGGGAGAGCCTAGTTTAAAAGACACAATCTATAGTAAATATAATTAAATAGGATCAGCAAGGATGGGAGGAAATTTCCACCATTGAGCAGGTGACAGCAGAGGTGAGAGGAGGAGGTGAACGGTTGGTAAACCTTTATGATCACAGCTGAATACCTGCCTAGGAAGGGCTGCTTAGAAGACAAGACTGCTAGCAGTAATATTGTAGTGGGTTGATAAGTTTTCCTCAACATATATGATTACCCTGAACCTCAGAATGTAACTTTATTTGGAAATAGGGCCTCTGCACATGTAATTACTCAAAATGAAGTCCTACTGGATTAGGGCGGGCCCTAAATCCAATGTCTCGTGGCCTCATATGAAGAGTTGAACACGCAGAGTTTCACACAGCGAAGACCGTGTAATAACAGAGTCAGAGACTGGAGTGATACAGTGTAAGCAGAGAAGTGCCAGTGACTGCTGGGAGCCACCAGAAGCTAGGAAGAAGCTGGGGAGTCTTCCCTGGAGTCTTTAAAGGGAGTCTTTAAAGTGCCTTGCTGACACTTTGACCTTGGACTTCTAGCCTCCAGAATTGTAAGAGAATAAATCCCTGTTGCTTTAAGCCACCCAGTCTGTGGTACTTTGTTATAGCAGCTTTAGAAAACTAATACAGATATGAACACAAGAAAAGAAATGTGGGAAATATGACGTGCGGTGTAAATACAAAGTGGTGTTTTTATCTTTTCTACCATTATTTTTCTTTCAATTTTCTACTTCTCTAGGCTACCTGTAGAGTTCATTTATTAGGTGGGAAGTTCCAAAAGAAATCGAGCAGGCTCTGTTTCCTCTTTCTTTTTTGTCTCACATCGGGCTGCCCTGCAGACCTGAGTCTGCAGAGGCCAGCTCCATGCTTGCTGTGACAGATGCCAGTTCTGAGCTTAGGGGTGAGGGGGGTGGAGCTGGGTACTGCAGCGAGTGTGGAAGTGCTGAAAAACGTCAGCCTGATGCTCACTAGTGGGTGGAGACAATGTGCTGCTGTCTAATGAGCTTTGAAAAATACAGTCAGCTCTTTGTATACACAGGTTCCGCATCTGTGGATTCAACCAGCCATATTTTTTAAAATATTTTTTTAAAAATTGCATCTGAACACTACAGACAGTTTTCCTCGCCATTATTGTCTAAACAATACAGTATAACATCTATTTCCATGTCATTTATACTGTGTCAGTTATAAGTAATCCGGAGATGATTTAAAGTAAATGGGTGGATTGTATTAATAATATGAAAATACTATACCATTTTATATCCAGGACTTAAGCATGCATCTGAGGATTTTGGTGTCCCATGGTGGGCTTTGGGGTCCTGGAAACAATCACCATGGATACCTAGAGATGACTGTATTTATAAGGTAACTTGAAAGCCACTGATTAGAAAATTGGGCAAGAAGCACAAAGAAAGAGAATATGCTAGATTAAGAGGAAAGTGACGATCAGGAGCAGGGATGGAGACTGCCTGAGTTCTCCAGTCTTCCCCCACAGCCGCCTCACTATTTCCTCTCTGTACAGCCTTCCATGAGGTCATGGAGGTGCCTTCTCTCATTTTTTTCTTTCTGTATGCCTTTTAAAAAATTTATTTATATTTATTTTATTTTTTTAAATTATACTTTAAGTTCTGGGGTACATGTGCAGAATGTGCACGTTTGTTACACAGGTATACATGTGCCATGGTGGTTTGCTGTACCCATCAACAGTCATCCACATTAGGTGTTTCTCCTAATATTAGCCCTCCCCCATCCCTCCATCCCCTGCTTTCCTCCCCTAGTCCCCCTTCACCCCCCAACAGGCTCCTGTGTGTGATGCTCCCCACCCTGTGTCCATGTGTTCTCATTGTTCAACACACACTTATGAGTGAGAACATTCCATGTTTGGTTTTCTGTTCCCGCGTCAGTTTGCTGAGAATGATGGTTTCCAGCTTCATCCACGTCCCTGCAAAGGACATGAACTCATCCTTTTTAATGGCTGCATAGTATTCCATGGTGTATATGTGCCGCGTTTTCTTTATCCAGTCTATCAATGATGGGCATTTGGGATGGTTCCACGACTTTGCTATTGCAAACAGTGCCGCAATGAGCATAGGTGTGCATGTGTCTTTATAATTGAATGTTTTATAATCCTTTCAATATATACTCAGTAATGGCCTCCTCTGATTTTAGGCATCTGATCTACCTGCCTTTGGTCTCAGGTCATATACACCCTCTCGCCATAGGGTATGATTCAATGAGGGAACACCTTCTGTCTTTAAATACTTTCCCCACTTGCTACCTTAATCTGTCTTCAATAGTTGACCAATTTTCATGGAAAAATAAAAACAAAAGAAAACACCAAGGAGTTCATATGCAAGTGACCTGAGGGCAGTAACATATTAGCTTAAATTCCGACTCAAGCGTCAACAATTGTTGTTGAAGCAGGTTTTGAGGAGGAAGAGGGAAGAGAGCAGGTAAAGTCTCAAACTCTTCTCAGTAACAGGTCTGAGCACCGCACTGCCTGGGGGCTGAGCCCTCCAGACCAGCTACCCCGTCTTTCTGTCATCAAACTTCTCTCCCACAGCAACTCTTCCTTCATACAGTTGTCTTCTATGCCCTTTGCCAGGAGAGTTCTTTTACAATTTGCATACAACTGAATGCATAGATGGCACCTTCTCTATTTAGCTGGAGACAGAAGCCATCTTTAGAAGATGGTTTTTACTGAAAGGTTTATGTGTGAGTTCATTTGTGAGGGTCTGGGGTTAGAGCAATGACCCCAACCCACAGGCCAGAGGAGACTCTTCTTGCTTCTTAAGGCTTCCAAAGTGACAGCAGAATTGGTACCTGTGAAAGCAGGGAATCCTTGCATAGCGCCTCAGGATGCCTGTCACACCTGGTCCAGCTTCCCAGTAAAGCTACTGATACCCTCTCATCTAGAGCAGGGACACTATGTCAGATAATAATAATAAATACTCATTGTTGACATGTGCTAACTGTCTTAAGTATATTATCTCAGGGGACCCACAAGGCATTCTACAGAGCAGATACTCTATTTTACAGGTGAGGAAATAGAAGCTTAGTTAATGTTCTTAAGGTCACATAATTCATATGTCGCACAACCAGGATTTGGACGTGTGCCTCTCTACAAGGCTCTACTTCACGAAGTTCTTCCAGTTCTTTCCCCAGTTATTCTCTAGACACCTCCTTCCCCTTTTCTCTTTCCAGACTGTTGAACAAATGCAGAGCTGGCTCTGTCTTTGTTTCATCTTCTCAGGATCTTGGAATAATGTGCATAAGTCAAAGAGAAAGGTAACACAGGGAGAGACTGTTAATTTTGCTTCAGTCTCTTTTCTAACCCCAAATAGCTCTTTCCAAGTGTTTTATCAAGCTGCTGGGCTACCTCCTAGAGGGAGACTCGTCAGGGCATTTCTCTGGCCTCTCTGGCAGCTTCTACTTCCATGCCCAGAGCAGTCTCTCTTTGAAAGGTAATGGAGGCAAAGCTTCAAAATAATTCTTCTGTAGATCTTTATATAAACATGTGTGAGGGCTTTTAAGAGAAGAGTGAGGACTTTCAGCAAGAGTTTGACCTCCTTTCCTTCCTTTTCCTCCCAAGGCAGATACATCCCAGATACCAGACAACTCGTTAGCTCGTCTTTGGCTGATGAACCCCACTGGGGCTAGACAAGATGTCTCGTTTGTAAATGTGACCTCCCCCCTTAAAATCCTGATTCTGTCCTTGCCACCCCCCTTTTTTTTCTGGCCTGGCCATTCCCTTTTGAGAGCATCACTATTGGGCACAGATGGGGGGTGGAGAGGAAAAGGACTAGGTTACTGGCCCCTAATTCTCTAGGGCTGTTCTGGCCATGCTCAGAGGCACAGGAAGAATCAGAGACACTGAGAGAAATAAGGGCTCAGGCTAAAGAGCTGACAGCTAGGCTTGTGACTAATACATCAATAGCCCTGAGGGATGTGCCTATGGGAAGCCACCATCCTGTAGGAAAAGGGTTAGTCAGTTCTGAAATCAAAGCTAGATTTGTAGGCTGGAGCTGTGGGAGCCAGAGTCCTCTGTTCCCGTGAGGCTGCCTGGAGCTCCATGATGTAAGTCAGAGTGGGAATGCCCTGCCAAGCCTTTTCATGGCAAGATTGGCTCAGGGCCAAAGCTACCTCCCACCCCTCTCTCTGCCAGTTCTCCTCATCCATTTCCGTGACTACGGAAAAGGGTAGAAACACACAGTTACTTGATCATCCTTCATCTTGCCACCCCAGGTCATATCCAAACGGAGCAGAGGAGGACACTGAGTGGGTGGGCGGTGCCAAGCATTGACTTCAGGGTGCTGAAAACACTGGCTGTGGGGGAATGATTCTCCAGTGCCCTGCACAGCCAAAGCCAGACCCTGGGCTATCCTCCATCTCTCATTTCCCATGACAATGTTTTGACGCTCTTCCTAGGTTCCAAATTTCTGTGCTGTAGCCTAGAGTTCCCTGGGTAGGACCTGGCAACCCTCTTTCCAGCTGTCCTTAGTTCCTTTTCTCCTTAGTCAAGTCCTGCTCACAGGTAAGGTTTGTTTGCAGCTGAGAGCTGCAGAGATGGTGAGAAGGCCCCTTCTCTGGTGGGAGGGAAAGAGATGGGCAGTTACTGGCCAGGCAAAATGATGGTTTGTCCTCTGGCCCAACAAAGGGCAAGTGGCTTGGGTGGGAATGGGTGATCAGGAACCATTTTCAGAGGGTGTGGAGCATGTGTGGGCATGTGTTCCGGGATACTTTGACAAGCAGGGTGTTATTGGTTCCGGGGGCTGCAGAACTATTAGCACTTAAAGTTGGAAGTAGCTGGGTACTCTCTCAGGGGAGGAGCTGAATTCTCCTGAAAACATCCTGGAGGACTTCTTGAGGGCTAGGGAGACATTGCTGCTGATGATGGTGATGACAATGATAACAATCTTCCTTCCAGGGGCCTACTGTATATATACCTACTGTGTACTTAAAAAAAATCTCTTTCTCTGGACTATTAGCAACCTGAAA
The DNA here is from genome assembly GCF_049354715.1 of Callithrix jacchus. Taxonomy (NCBI): domain Eukaryota; kingdom Metazoa; phylum Chordata; class Mammalia; order Primates; family Cebidae; genus Callithrix; species Callithrix jacchus. The sequence goes on from NC_133508.1 coordinate 148,596,904, forward strand.
TCAGGATGTTGTCTCCATCTCTGTGTCCTCAGTGCCTGATCCTAAGAAGGTGGTGAGTAAATCCCATTTCTACACTCACTTCTGCTCTGTGACTGACAGTGCTGGGTGCCAGGAGTTCAGGCATAAATGGAACCCCATTCTCTGCCCTCAAGATGCTCAGAATACCAGGGGGACACAGACAAACAGTGCAGCTGAGAGATTGTAAGGCAAATGAAGCACAGTGGGGGCCCTGACTCTGTCCTGGGCTGAGGAGGGGCTTTGGACAGGGGGCCATTGCAGAGCTGGGTCTCAAAGGAAGTTCCTTGGCTTGAACTGAGGATAACAGGCAGGGAGCAGTGGTCTAAGGCTGGGTGTGGAAAGCTGACTCTGTCTGCACAGATACTCTTCTGTTTTCTGGCTTTAGTCAGGAGAGCGCATGGGTGGCAAGAACAGTTCTTGAATAGGAACGTGAGAAGAAAAGCAAGAAAGACAGGAGGAGCTCTTGCTAGCTTCAAAACTTAAAGGAAAGCAGAGATAAGAGAAGTCTGATTCCTCCATTCCACAGTCCTGTTGGCTCCAGTGTGCCCTCTCCCTGCCCCCACCCTCCCCAATGGTTTGTCCCTGTTTCTTCCACCTGCTTCTGAGAGGGAATGAAGAGGAGCCACTTACCACTTTCTGTCCAAACACTCAGTTCCTCACAGCTGCAGGGCACTGAGGGCCCTGGACTGCGATATTCACAGCAGTCATAGGCAATCCTGCTGCAGCCCTGCTGGGGAGCCTGGAGGTGCGCTGAAGCTAAGTGTGAGGAGTGTGAGTGCACATGTACACTGGCCTTCTTGCTTTCCCACAGCTTCAGAGCCTCATTCCCCCTACTTTCCTCCCTCAAGCTCTTCCTGAACTTTTCTACCTTACCCATTCCTTTTTTCCCCCTTGCACACCCCCATCTCCTTCCAAGCCCCTTTCTAACTTATCTTCCCATCTTCTTATGATTTACCAGAATATAATTTTAACAAACTTGGGCTTTGGGGTCAGGCTGTGAGATTTGGGACTATTTACTCACTTAGCAGAAGTTCAGCATTCTCAACATTTTTACTGTTGGGGTTTCTTTGAGGTTAAATAATAGGCATCAGCAAATGATTGCTGTCAGTGGTACTCACTTCCAACCACTTGCTGCTGTTCAAACCTTCCTTGCTTCCCATGCCTTAACTGACCCAGGAGTTAAGCTGGGAAGAGAGAGAGTGAGGGCCCTGGTATAAGCAGATTCAACCATCCTGGTCTTTGGGAAGACTAAATGCTGGGAAAGCACTGGAGAAAAGTAGAGAATCCCTGGGACAAAAGAAATCTGACCCTCCTCATTGTCATCCTTGTCCTGACATGGATCCTCACTCAATTCTCACCTATCCTACAGTTGGATGCTATTTTTGCCATTTTCCAGAGGGTAATGGAGAGAGTAATTAACATCTCCAGAGTCAGACAAAGAATAAGCACAAAGCCAGCACTTTATCTCGGGTGGTTTTTGTTATCTACAAACCAGGGATGCTTAGAGCTAAGAGAAGAGGTGCTTAGTGCTAAGAGAAGAGGTGCTGGTCCATTCTCTCCTTGCCCTGCTGCCCTGCAGTCCTCACTGTGCTTGGCTTTCCCCTGGGATCTCAGCATCCAGTCAGGCTCCTGGACTCCACCTGAGAGTCTTAATAGGGATAGGTAGAGGATGTAGAGGAGAAAGGAGGACCTGTGAGAGTAGTTACTGTAGGAATACGAGATTTAAAAATTACTCAGAAGTTGGCAGAAGGCCAATGATATGATAGAGAAGCTGGCCAAAATGCTTACACAAGAGCATTTGCTGCAGGTGATTAGCAGGTTGCACGCAGATGAGCACACATAAAAGCTGACCAGGAGTGCAATTTTCTAGAGTTTGGATAATTGGTCAGAGGCCAGAGAAGAGCAGAAATGATCAAATTAAAGAAAATGCCCTGCTCCCAACCCACAAAATGACCAGCAGATGCCAGAGATGTGGAATCATGAGGAGGTCCCGGCTAAGAGGCCATTCATTTCCCTAATATTTGAAAGAAAAGGACAATTTTGCCACTTGATGATAAACCCTCCCTGGAGTTCTGCACGTCTCTCTGATGCCTTCAAAGGGCACCCAGGTTCCTGGGAAGAGACTCATGCTGTTTCTTACACTCCTCCTGGCTGGGCCAGCACTGGGAAATTCCATAGGGGAGAAGAGTGGGTACAGAGCAAGGTGATCTGGTCTTAAAGACCTATTTTAGAATGAGAAATGGAGATAGAGGTGGAGCCTTGTTGACAACTACTTAAAAATACTCCAACCAGGTTTCTCTGTCTCCTACGGGTGGTGGGAATGTTGTGGAAGCTGGTGCCAGGTGGTGAAGTAAGGGGTTCTTCAGGCCTGCCAAGCCAGCAGGGGAATTACCCTAGGCCCAGTGAGGGAGCATTGCCAGGGCAGGAGGCAACATGATTGTCAGAAACGGCACCTCATGCCCGGGTAGACATTGGGGCACATCTGAACTGAAGGGCAAAGCTAGGCCAGAATTGGATATCCAAGGAGTGCAGAGGCAAATAGTGAGGGATTTGTGGATGTGCTCATGGGGTCTGGTTAGCTGGGGCTCTGTCTGGCAATGGGAATATGGGCCACAGGGAGAGTCTGAAAATCTTAGGAAACCCCCTTTTAACTGACCATTTAGCTCCTAATACTTTTCAGTATGATATCATTGTTTTGGAGGAAGAAAACCTACCTTGGATAAAGGCTCCTAAGAGCGTCCTGAGTAGGACAAAGAAAGTTCACCCGTGAGGGGTCACTGACAGCATGGCCGTCAAAGTGGGCGCTGCGTAGAGAAGCTTGGCCAGGGGATCCTGGGACACCTCCCCTAGAAGAGCCTTCTTCCTGTCTTCTGCAGGTGAGGCCTTGTCTTACCTCTGCTCTGCAGTTTCCCCACAGGGCCAGGTGCCAGGGGGCAGAAAGGAGCCAAGTGGAAGAGAGAATGCAATGGGCTTTTTTGACCCCAAGCATGTTTCTACCCCTCCGTGCCTAGTCCTACATGGTACTGACTGCAAACCCAACTCCTTTATCTTTAAGGAAGCTGCTGGAAGCCTGTTTGTGCTCTCTTAGGGTTGAGCTTGCCTCATCCTGCCCAGAGGGCACCTGGCAGCCTCTGGAGGGTGACATAAAGCCTCTTTCCAAGGCAAATTTTCTTCCCAGAGAACGATTGTAACCAGATTGGAAAAAAGCAGAAGCTGTCAGGTCAATTAAGGGGCAGGGGTTTGAGGGTGGGGGGATGGGGTGGGTTCTTCATTGTCCAAGTCCTTTTGGTTTTTGAAGATCTTAGTCACTCTTAAAGGCCAGCTCAACTCTGCAGTCTTTGGAGCCTTTGGTGTGTTCCCACCACTCAATTTTTATTGATGCATATGTTGCCTTCTCTTCTGGCTTCGGGGTGCTATTAGACCTCTAAACTCTCAGAACATCATTTTCAGGCTCGTCACCACCTAAGGATGATATGGAAACAGAGCAATGGCCTAATGACTACTAGAGCAGTGCTATTGCTTTTCAAGCTTCCATGTGTGTCGGAATTCCCTAGGGATCTGAGTGGGGTCCGGGACTCTGCATTTTTAATGAGCTCCTAGCCAGAAGTTGGCAAAAACTTTTCTGTAAAGGGATAAGTAGCAAACAGTTTCAACTTTGTAGGTCATATGGTCCCTGTTGCAACTACTGAACTCTGTTGTGCTAGGACAAAGTCAGCCCTTGATAACTCATAAACCAATGGATATGGCTGTGTTTCAATAAAACTTTATTGACAAAAATGAGCTGTGGCTATGGCAGGCTAGATTTGACTCTGAACTCATTTTAGATGATGGGGACATTGCTGGCTCATGGTCCTCACTTTGAGTAGTGAGGCATGGGAAGGTTCAGCCAGCTGAAGACTATTAGATGTTTGTCAAGAGGACCCCAGAAGTGCCATTTCCCTGCAGAGCACGGGACCCTTTGGGCTAGAGGGAACTGATTGCACTTATTGTTATCACAAAAGACCTGGGGAGACTCAGCGAAGTTGGAAATTTTGACCTATAAATTTTTCAGTGGCATTTATGTTTTTTATTCAGTCTGGGCAAGTTCCTCCTTGAGGCCGATTTATGTTAAATGACCCAGAGGAAACTGATCTGCTTTCATTAACTTTTTTTTTCTTGGGTCTCTCCCAGTAGGGAGGAGAGGGAAGAATGCAAATATTACAGTGTATGTGGGGATCTAGAACTCTGATTATGACTGTCCCCTGAACCCAGACACCTCCCCACTCCTCCAAAAAACTCTGCATCACCCTGTCCCAGGCCTGCTTGTCCTAAATCAATCATCATGGAGGGAAATTAATCTATGACTTCTTGTTTTTTTCCAGGAGGAAGTTGACTCAACTTAGAAAAATGGGGCCTTGATGCTGTGATTTAATGTCATTGATCAATTCAGCATTATGATTAAGAGTTCAGATTTTAAAGATGGTCAAACCTAAGTTTCCCTAAGTTTCACTGTGCCACTTACCTAGCTGTGTGGGCAGCTTATGTAGACCACATTTTCTCTGACTGAGAGTAGAACAGTGGTTACCAAAAACTGGGGAGGGGTTAAAAAAGGGGCACATGGAAAAAGATTGGTCAATGGGTACAAAGTCACAATTAGATAGGAGGAGTAAGTTCTGAGGTTCTAGTGCACAGTACGGTGACCAAGATTAACATGAGACATGATATATTACAAATAGCTAGAAGACAGACCTTTAAAGATCCTCACCACAAAGAAATCATAAATGTGTGATTTATCTTGCTAAGTACCCTAATTTGGTCATAGTACCACATGTTTTATGTATGGTATAAAAACATGAAATCGTTCTCCATAATATGCACAATTACGATGTGTCAATTAAAGCTTTTGAAGTAAATTAAAAAATAAGTTTAAAACTCCCTTTTTGACTAAAAATGTAGCACGTTAGAATTAAAATATAAAAAAATTATAAAAATATTTAATATAAAAGTTAAAAATTTCCCTACCTAAAATTTCTATTCTCATCTCAGGATGGCTGCTGTTGATGACTTGAGATTATATATATATATATATATATATATATAAATACTGGAAGGATATATATATATCCTTCCAGTATTTTTAAAACTGAATATTGTAAAATAAAAAACATTTTCTCAAGTGGTCTTGTGGTGTCTATTATTACTATTACTATTGTTACTAAACTTGCTTTTTCCTGTTACTATATCCTATATACCTTTCTGTGTCAGTACATGAGGATATTTTTCTTTTTAACTGGCAGACGGGGTCCTGCTGTACCATAACTTAGTCAGTTGAGGCCATTTGTTTAGCCCTTTAATTTCCAGTTTCTTCATAGTTTCAATAAGAATAATAATAGTGCCTACTTCATAGGGTTGTTGTGAGGATGAAGTAAGTTTTTATTTGAAAAGGATTGAGCATAGTGCCCACCATACTGAAAATTGTCAACTCATGGTAATAATACATCGTTTATGTCTTGTATCTGCATCCCAAGGACTTAAAAGTCACACATCTTATCAGCTCATGGAATTAAGTATACAAACAAAGCACAAACATGGAAGGAATGGATGACCCATAAATGCTCATGTCCCTGAAAGTGGCCTAGCATCTTAAGTTTCCAGATGTTAACACTATCATTGAATCCAGCCAATGCACAAGATATATTTGAAAGAAAAAAATCACTTTGTCCCTGAATCTTGACTGCATTTCTCACTTATGCATTGTAGACATAGCAAGGTGTAATAGGGCTGACTGCTTGCTTTGTGCTGTGCCCAATTCATTAACATAAACAAACTGAGGGTTTAGAATGAGCAATTTTGATGTAGCGGCACGATATAATGAAAAGTGCACCTGGCTTGGAATCAAAAGACATAGGCTTGAAGCTGGGCTCTGCTGCACACAGATCTGTGACCAAACAGTCTCCCTATACCTCAGTTTTCTGATCAGTAAAGTAGGACCAAAAAATGACTCTACCTCCCAGACTTTCTGTGAGTATTAAGATGATAAAAGCATGTAAATAAGTTCTTATTGAGATCAATAAATGTTAAGTACATGAATTGATCATAATACATAATTCATCAAGTGTACTCAAACAGGAAAGAAGATAACTGTGCAGAAGAAAAGTCAGACTAGACAAATGAGAGTTAATATAATCTCAGATCATATTCACAGAAACTTGTAGATATGATGTGGCTGTTCTGTAACAGCCCAATAGGTTCACCTTGCCAGCTACCTAGACAGAACCAATTTATCAAGACCGCGGAATTGCAATGAAGAAACAGTAATTGAGGCAGAACTGGCTATGTGGGGGGTGAGAGTTTTATTATTACTCGTACTAGTCTCCCCGAGCATTCACATTCAGAAATCAGAGTTTTTAAAAGATATTTTGATGGGTAGAGGCTTGGGAAGTGGGGAGTGCTGATCGATCAGGTTGGAGATGGAATCATAGGGGGTCAAAGTGAGGTTTTCTTGCTGTCTTCTGTTCCTGGGTGGGTTGGCAGAACTGGTTGAGTCAGATTACCGGTTCTGGGTGGTTTCAGCTGATCCATCCAGTGCAGGGTCTGCAAAATATCTCAAGCAGTGATCTCAGGCTTTACAATAGTGATGTTATTCCCAAGAGCAAATTGGGGAGGTTCAGACTCTCGGAGTCAGAGGCTTCACAACCCCTAAACTATAATTTCGAATCGAGTAACTAATTTGTTAGTCCTACAAAGGCAGACTTGTCCTGAGGCAAGAAGGTGGTCTTTTTAGGAAAGGGCTGTTGTCAATTTTGTTTCTAAGTCAAACCATGAACTGAATTCCTTCCCAAAGGTAGTTCAGCCTACACCCAGGAATGAACAAGGACAGCTTAAATGTTAGAAGATAGAGTCTGTTAGGTCTGATTTCTTTCACTGTCATAATTTCCTCAGTTATAATTTTGCAAATGCAGTTTCAGTTCCACTCCACGATGCATGGGTCATATTTCAGGTTATATGTGCTGGGCTGAGCAGAGGAAACTGGTATTCAGGTATTTCACTCTCCTGCCCTTGAAATAGCTGAAGGCCTTCTGCGTAACCCAAGACTAGTTCCACCTGAATCTTTGGGGGAATATTTGGGAGAATTAGATTCAGTATTTGAAGAACATTTTCACAGGCAGAACCAATTACAGAAAGAATAGGTCTCGGTAAGTTTCCTGGTATGGTAATGTATGAGCAGAGTCCGGGTGGCCACAGGTCTTGTATGTCATAAGGGAGATTTAAGCCACAGATAGGTGATTGGGACAGATGGTCTCCAAGGACCCCTGAGAATTAGATATTCAGGAATGCTATGGATGGTTACAAGAAAGAGAAGCAAATGCATGTTTACTAACAATGACACAAATACATAGAAGGAAAGAACTTTGAAATCATTCTTCAGCCAATTACTAAAGGTATTTTGGTCAGTTCTATACTAATACAAGGAAGTGGGGAATTGACATTTGTTATGGGTTGAATTGTGTTCTGCCACAAAAAATATGCCAGTACCTTCGTCAGTTTGTGATCTTATTTGTTAACAGGATCTTAACAGAGGCAATCAAGTTAAAATGAGATCGTGACGGTGGATCCTAGTCCGCCTCCATGAATGGTATTTTCTGAAAGAAGCAATTTGGACAGAGAGAGACATGAACAGAAGGAAGGTGATGTGAAGACAAAGGGAGCACGCCATGTGCAGACTGAGGAGAGCCAGAGTGATGTATTCACAAGCCAAGGAATGCCTGAGCCTCCCAGAAGCTAAGAGAGAAGCCTGATACAGATCCTTCCCTGGTAGCTTCAGAGAGAGCATGGCTCTGTCAGCACATTGATTTCAGACTTCTAGCTTCCAGAACCATAAGACAATAAATGTACGTTGTTCTAAGGCACCCAGTTTGTGGTACTTTCTTACGGTAGCCCTAGGAAATCAACACATTATAGTAATACGTAAGCATTCTTGTGCTAGGTGTTGAGGCAAAGAAAAAAAATGCATATATATGGTATATGAGCAGAAAAAAAGAATAAATCAACCCCTGCCATTGTGGAACTGGGAAACATTTTGAGGAGGATAAGATGATTTGCAATAAGGTGCAAACTTACCACAATAAAGTGACAAAATATATAGACAAATAAGCGTATGCATGATGAAAGATAAAACCAGAACAAAAGCAAACATATTAAGCATTTTTCCTCCTAAGGACATTTAAGGCCTTCTTAGCCTTTAATTTGTATATTGCTACAATTCTGCATTTCTCTTTGGAGGAGAGACATGGCTTAAATAAGAGAAAGGAGTTCATAGTCATTGATACTAAAACTGTCTGATAGGTGATGCAGTTGGTGGGAGAAAAAGGAGTTCTGCTTGCTTCTGTTCAGGTTTCAGGACACAGGCAGCATGTGGGTTGAGTTTCTACCTCACCTACTTTGTTTTCAAATGCACGTGCCTTCTGGGCAGCACCAAAATAGCTCTGCTGAAGTTCAAGCTCCTTTCACACCTCCCACCATCACGGAAGGTGCTAGAGTGCTGGGCTGTGTGTGGTACATGGTGTAGGGATAAGATGAGAGTGAGGAGTTTCTTGGAAGAAGAGAGAGAATCATCCCTCTCCCCTCATTCTAGTTGATCCCAAGGCTTATTCTTCTCTTATACAGTTACAGTTCTTGAATCCTAGTGTTGACTGGTGCCCTGGCAATCTAGGTAAACACACTAGTTTTGTGAAGAGAAGGCAGGCCTGTTAGAAGTGAGGATGGGGTTTCAATGACATTGTGGGTTGGGACTCAGGAATAGGTGAGTTTCTCTAATCATCTTTCCTTCTGACAGCATGCAGGGAGAAACACCCAAGAAATAGCCATATAGGACACAAGGTGTCATAAGATGATTGGAGTCAGTGTGGGTCTTTCTTGTATACTCTTTCTTGTAAATCTGAACCTGACTTTTGCCTCAAATGAGCCTCCAATATCCCCTTAAAGTGTGCCTTTAAACAGGATAGCTCTACCTCTGGCCAGCTCTTTAAAGAAAGAAATGTCAGAAGGTGGAGAGAGAGAGAGAGAGAGAGAGAGAGAGAGAGAGAGAGAGAGAGAGAGAGAAGGAGGGAGGGAGAGGACATCTGACCTGTCTAAGGTGCCAGAGCTGGCTGTAACATATCTCCCAGGTGCATGAAGGAAAGGCAAGCCAAAGGGGAGCAGAACATGGGGTTTTGCCTTTAAATACAAAGTGTCTCTGCCCATGGGAAAATGTACTCTACTTGATCGATTAGGATCACCTCACCAATCACAATAGCTTTCTCTCCTTTTGGAGAGAAGCAAGGGTTACAGGTGAGCAGAGAGGAAGACAGAAAGGTGGTTGTGGGGAGAGCCAAGAGTTCTCCTCCTTGCCGTGAGGACAGAAGAAGTGGGTCGCCCATATCTGTCTTGCTGATTAGTTGCTGATTTGGGCCCAGGGCTGAAGTGTTTTTACTCCAGTGGTGATCAACTCAACCCAGCATAATCCAATTCAACAATTACTTATTGAACACTCACTCTGGGCAAGGCACTGTTCTAGAATCAGGAAATGAGTGAAAAGTCTCATCATGAAGGAGCTTATTATTTGCTGTCAAACGCTATAGGAAAAATGCAGCTATAGTGAGAAGTGCAGCAAAAATAGTGAGGAGCAAGCACCAGTAAAATAAGGGTTAGGTGAGGCTCACGGATGCAATCTTAAATTCTGCCCCCAAGCCACCAGCAACTTCTAAAACCAGAGAAGCCGCTGCTGCGTGTCTCTATCCTTGGTGCTGAAACAAAGCCCACAGCTCTGGGGCCCTTGCCCTTGAAATGCCTGTTTTCCCGAGATGTTGTCGTGGTTGGGGGAGTGAAGGGATATAGCTCTCCACCCCACTTTTATGGGGGAGGGGGTGGTGGTGTTCAATATGCCCCAGTGGTATACCTGGTTGACATGGATGTCTGAGATTAGCATGGGAAGACAGCTTCAGCTCTCCATGCTCCTTTATGCTGCTGACACTGTGTATGCATATCTGAAGAATGGTTCTTATCATATAGTATTGAGACTGTAAATGTGAGGCCTGACTTAAAAGCTATATTCTTTTCTCTCTTCCTTGCATCTTGCAGTTGCCTTGCTGTTTTGACCGTGATTTACATTTTAAGGAATCAGTTTGACATGTTTATGGATCTTTCCTAACACATAATACATTTATTCATCTTATCTCAATACCCTGTACAATATTGGAACATAGTGGATGCTTAATACATTTTTTTGGAAATAAAAATAAGCAGTTAACACTTGATTATCTTTGGAAAAGGTCTGGAGGAAAAAAACATTGACTGAGTAGAATTCCATTTTTCTCTACACTGTCTTTTCTCATCAAGAAATGACATGATTTTACAATGGTAAGTAACATCAAAACCTTATTAAAAGCTCAACCAATCACTCCTCTATAATCAGATTGAAGGTGGCCAGTGAGGTGAAAAGCCAATATTCAAGGAAGTTGGCCAAATGGCTCAAGATAACAATGTTAATATTTTACATGTGTGTTTTTCTTTAAACTCTTCTGAAGTGCCATCATATACAACTCAATTTGATCACTACAACATGCATATAAGGTCTGTGAATTAAGAAGTAGAATCTCAGTTATATGAGAAAAACTAAGGTTCAGAGACATTAAGTGTCTTGATCAACAAAAACATGTAAGTTATAGCTCATCTTGAGAAGAAATCAAGGTCTCTTGATCTCTGACCCAGAGTTCATTTCATTGCTCTATAGAGATCAAGGCAAAATTAAAACAAAGTCCTCAGAGTCTTAACTACTCCATTTAGCAGTGCTCATAGAATCTGTGGGTTTTGGAGCCCCTTTTGAGGAGGTGCCTTGATAGAAATCATTTCCTCCCAGTTATATAGGTGCTCTTCTTTTCATGGGACTAACAGAAATAACCAAATTATCTGTATGTGCCTTTATTCTATTTGGTGATTTGAATTTACTCCAGATAATTCTTGCCCCTGCCTTAAATTTATTGATACTCCAGATAAGTCTTTCCACCTGCCTTAAATAATTTATCTTAAAATTTTAGTTATTTGTCTTGGTCATTCATAATGTCAGGCAAATTGCTATGAACTCTTTCAACACTGGCCAAAAACTAAACAGGTCTAATCTGTATAGAATGACCACTTATGCATTCAATTTTTAATGGTTTTTTTTTTTTTTTACCTTCTTAGGTATTTGCTTTCTTGTGGGAAAGCTGTAAAGGGACCTCAAAAAGATGAAATCCTAGAGGGACTTAGGGCATTGTTGGGAGACATGCTATAAAGCTGTGAAGTACTGAGTCATAATAATTGTTTAAGACAAAAGTACAAGAGCTATCACAAGGCAGCCCTTGATTGATTGCCAAATAAGTGGTGCAGACAAGAATTCCATGGTTTTGAGATATTATATATTGATTTCAGGAGATTGAATTGGACCGGGTATAGTTCAATTCAAGGGGTAAATTGATATAAGGAAGGCACTAACAAAAATTTCCACCAAAATATAATGAGGGCAATCCCCCTTGACAGGCAGGCTTTGAGGAAAAGAAGAAGAAAGATGGAAAGATGCTAGTTTATCCTGAATCTCGGGAAGTAAGAGGAAAAATTTTATGGTTATGAGGCAGAAGTAAACTATAGTTGTAGTCTCTTGAACATTAAGTAGGAGAAAATTAGAGACACCATTTATTTATTTATTTATTTATTTAATTGAGCCTGTTTTGTTTTCTTCTCCAGGGCCAGGAATACAATAGTGACTCTCATAGCTCTGGCTCTTGCTCTCTTGACTCTTACAGTCTGTCAGTGTGATTTCATAAGGTGTTTTGGGAGCACAGAGGAAACATCTTGCTCAACTGCCTTGAGGGTTAGTGAAGTCTTTCTAGAGGAAGTGACATTTCAGTTGAGACCTAAAGTTCAGGAAGGAAATAGCTAATTAAGGGAGGTTGGGAGTATCCAAAGGATTGTTCCAAGCAGAGAAAACAGCATGCATGATGGCACAAAAGTGAAAGAGCTTTTGGTCAATTTTGCAAAAGAAAAGTTTAGTTTGTTAGAGCCTATTGTTTGAAGCAAGAAGCTATGAGTCAAGGCTGGGGAAATAAGTGGGGATCAAATTGTGCAGGACTTTGGGCTTTCAGCATAAAACTAGGACCTGGAGAAGAGAGGAGGAAATAAGTTCTTGAAGGGTTTTATCCAGAAAATGGCATAAGATTTGCACCTATGAAAGGTCTCTCTGGGTGCTATGTGGGGAGTAGATTGGAAGGGGAAAATAGCCTAATTAGAAAGCTGTGACAGTTATTTGGGCAGGCAGTGATGATGCTGAATTACAGCAGTAGCCATGGAAATGGAGAGAAGAGGGCGAGTTTGACAGATGTTTAGGAGTCAGACTCTGTGAGATTGATCACAGGTTGGATGTGAAGGATAAGAGAGAGGGAGGAGTGGAGGATGCTTCCAGGTTTCTGGCTCTTACTGTATTGTGGTTGCAGTCTGCTTGTCACTGACAATTAATCTGGGCATGGACTCTCTAAGTGGCTTATTTGGCTGAGTGATCTATAGATGAATGCGCACCTTTCCACCCCCAGTTCCCATTGCTGCTCTCATCTCTGGCTGCTGTATCTCATTTCTCTCATGGGATCTTACTTAAATCCCAGGAAGACTCAGATTTGGGGTGAAAGGTGGTGGAGGGAAAGAATAACTAGAAGATTTAAGATGACCACTTCATTGAATTTGCTTTAATGTCTCCAAAGGACATGTTTTTTTCCCCCCCTGACTTTGGTCTGCTCCACAGAATGAATTTCCTTTTCTGGTTTTGTCTGTGCTACTGAGAAAAATAAACAAATAATTCTCTGCTTTGTGGCTGGCAAGGAGGGCCTGACCTTCACTATGCAATAGCAAAAAAAAAAAAAAAAACATGATCTCTCCTCCGTCCTAAGGTCCTCCAGGTTCCTTTTCCTAGCAGACTGGAAGGAGGGGCCAAAGGAAGCCCAGAACTGGCTCTGGGCAGGGAAACCCCGCCCCTTCCCTACTTAGCTGAAAATCTGTCAAGAGGTAAAATAAACACTACAGCAGAACTGTCATCTGCTAATCGAGATGTGTAGGTGAGAGGGGATCCTGGGGAGGCCAGAGAGAGGTGTCTGACAGATGGCTCAGCTTCCAGTGGACAGAGAGGGCACCTGGACCACAGCACAAGAGCCACTGGGAAAATTATGTAGGTAATTAAGCTCAGGCTCTTGGTAGGGAAGGGCAGGAGGGAAGCTTTGAGAGACACCTTTTTAAATAGCACCTGTAACCTGCTGTCATTTTAAAAAAACCCTGGATTATTTCTCTGTTCCTTTTCTGCATTAGAATCCAGAAGGATGTAGCTTTAAGTCTACAGTGGAAATGGCAACGCTGCTGGAGATATCAATTTTATGTGTCTCTGAGACTGACTAACATCCGTTCCAAGAGAGCTTTCCCTACATGCTGGGGTGAGGTGTGACAGAAGTGTGACAGAGGCCCTTGTTTCCATCAGCTTTTCAAAACATTCCTGAGAAGTTTGATCTTGCTTGGCAGGAGCTTCTTGCCAGCTGTGCTGGTAAAATAACGAAGAGTCCCATTTGTGAGCTGTTTTTCATCCTGGTGGCACTTTTCAAAGCACTGCATCATTAGCCAGGCTGGAAATGGTTTTCAAAGATTGCTTTCCTCAAGCAGGCAGTGCAGGGTCAGAGGCAGTGCAGAGTCAGAGAGGTTGTAGGTGGCCAGAGGGCAGTGCTTGCGGGCTTTGTGCCCTGTGGGAAGGCTCAGAACAATCCTCCTTGTGGCTGCACTGTTCTCAGAATTGACAAGGAATGGAGCAGAGGCCCTCAGTGTCTCCTGGGTCATTTTGTAATGTGTCCTAAGAAAGATGGGGCAAGAAGGTTATGACATAGCAAGTAGGGTTGGAGAAATAATAGCAAAGATTATTCTCTCTTCCACCTGTATAGGGTGGTGTGGGCTGGGAAACTTTATGAAGTGTAACCTATGACTTCCAACTTCACCTTTTGTCTCATCAGAAACTATCAGACACTGAACACAGACTTCTGAGCATATAAAACCCACGGAGTGGATAGAGGAAGTCAATATGCTCTGATTATAGAGATTTCCAAACCCAAATGCTGATATTACCAAACTTTGGTCTATATCCCAATCATATATATTTTTAAGTGAATTTTCAAAGTTGGCTTTAGAGTCTCTGAATCTGATTCTCCAGGCCACATGCATTTTTAATGAACCCTTTGCCGGCATGACACACACATGGAAGTTTGAGAATCATTGTATTTGAGCTGCTGCATTTGTTCTTATTTATTCTCTTGCATTTGTTCTTGAAAATTCTTTTTTCCTCAGGCATTAGAGGGGCCCAGGGACATCCAACTGAGCGTGGGTGTGTACCACAACAAAGGTATTTAAGAACTCCAGCGGAGGAGTGCTGGGGCCTCAGGTTCCAGACAAAGGCCACCTCAGGGGAGGCAGCCAGGTCTCTGCTGGAGATGCAGAGGGAGATGTCAGGCCATCTCAGACAGCTGGGAGTGCAGGCTCTGATTCTGAAATGTCAGGGCTGCTGAGGAAGCCTCTCTGGAGAGCTGCCTGCTCCCAAAGAATGAGATAATAATTGCATAGAAAATTATGGAGAAGCAGAAGACTTGTAGAACACATTGGAAATTTTAATCACTTTCTCAGAATGGCTTTGATTAACATTCTCCCTAGCCCTTCCTAGGTGTGTCCTAAGCCTCCCTCATTCTAGCTGATAGGTAATTAGTGCTCTGGCTTGGGAAAGAGGTGCAGGCTTCTCAGATCAAGTAAGATAATGCACATGAAGACACTGCAAAGACTGTAAGGACCACAGTGGAAGGGCTAGCTCCAAATCCCCACATGGCTCATGCCGCTGGGAACAGCCCACCATGTCATCTCATACCATTGCTCTTGCCGCCCTTCCGCTGCTGTCCAGAATGCCCTCTCTGCTTCCTCCCCCCATGAATTCCCCCTCATTTCTCAAGGCTGAGCTCAAATGAAACTGCTGTAGAATCATTCCATTCTCCCTGGCAGAATTAAGCACTCTGTGCCTACTGCTATGAAGGCCACTTGAAAAAGGATGCACAGTCTCTGGCATGTAGTAGTTGCCTGATAAATATTCTCTTCCTTCAGCTCACTCTTTCTTGATTTGCGTGTCCATCTTCTCCTTAGCATGAGAAATGAGCTTATTCTTCTTGGTATTCTCAAGGAGTACATAAAGTTCAACTAGTAGATGCTCAATAAATGGCTGTTGAATGAAAATAATAAGTATCAGTTAGAGAAGGTAACCTGAAAGAGGTGAGGTGGAAAGAAATGACTTGCTTTGCTACACGGATCCCTCCTAGAATGCTATATTGATCTAGCGTTTAATCTAAGAACAGTATGGAAGGAGCTTTTCTAAGTCCAATGTGTAAATCACTAAAAAATACCATGGCCAACATACCTAGATTCTAATTTCATACTATCCTGGTGGTAAATGGTGATGCTTTATGCTATATTCATTAAGTTCAAAATAATTTATGAAGCAGCTTCTTCATGCCTCAGTTTTTCCATCTGCACTGTGGGACAGAGCCAATCGTGACTATCATGAGTAATCCTGCCTTCTCTCCTCTGATATCTTCGGAAGAAGGCAGATGTCACTGGGGGTGGGTGTGTGTAGCTCAGAAAAACTGAGCCATTTGTCACATGTAGTGACAGGCACTAAGGGCAGGGCTTGGGAGGAGAAAAGAGTGAAAGAGAGAATCAGAATTGCTTTTCTTTTTCTTCATTTTACTCTGATACCCACTCCACATGAAATTATCCTAGCCGGCACATAGGCGGAGAGAGTAGCATTTACACCACCACTAGCATGTTACGGAAGACCTCTATTTAAAGTGGGATCTTCAGACCAACAACATTGACACCGCTTGGAAACTTTTTAAAGATTCAGAATCTCAGTTCCCATCCAATATCTACTGAATCTGAATCTGAGTTTTAATAAGATCTGCCGGCAATTCATATGCATATTAAAATTTCAGAAGCACAAGCATAGAGTAATTTCAAAAACATTTGTGAGAGTAAAAAGAGAAGTGGGGAAGAAAAGATGCAGAGGCCGTTTAAAAGATATTCTGCCCACCAGGATATAGTGAAATGGAATTAATTTTCTCATGCAAATAACTAGAAAAGCGCTATGGTAAGGTGGTGGGAGAAAGGGAGGAAGGACTTTTATTTAGCTGCAGGCTCACTCAGGGAGTTGACAGAGAAAACATCAATGTGTGATCTCAGACCAAAGCAGCGTACCCACCCAGCACAACGAGAGAGGAGCCTAACAGAGCTTGGAGGCGTGTTGGCTGCTCTCCTGGCCCTGCGCCTTCAGGTCTCCTAGGATGTATCTGCCCAGATCTGCCCTGTCATTCACCACGGTAGCAGGATACCCAGGACTTTGCCCCTGGGGTAGTCATGGAGGTGATGGGATGTCAGCATGATCTAGTTCTGTTTTACAATGAATTCTCTTGTCTTCATTTAATTGGAGTCTTAAACTGAATTTGCCCTACCAAAGGTCAGGACATGGTTTGGAAGTCTGTAGGAAACACAGTACACTCATATGTGTATAGGTTTGTGTTTGTGCATGCATTCAGGTCTTTAGTTGAGATGTAATTTACGCATAATAAAATGCAGAGATCTTAAGTGCCCAGTTTGATGAGTTTTGACAATTGTATACACACACCCATGTATACGCCAACCAAAATACATATTTTCATTACTCCAGAGAGTTTCTCTTTCCAGTAAATCCTTCTGTCTCTCCACCCACTTGGAGGCGAACGGTTCTGGTTTTTATTCCCATAGGGAGTCGTAGTTGGTCCATGTCTTTGTCCAACAGTTGGTCTTATCAATCTCCTTGATTTTTAGCCATTCTATTAGGTATGAAATGGCCTCCTGGTGATTTCAATTTACATTTTCCTGATGACTCATAATGTTGAGCCCTTTTCATGTGTGTATTGTCCATTTATATGTCTATTTTTGTGAAATGTCTGTTCAAATCTATTGCCTCCTCTTAAAAAAGGTTGTTAGCGTTTATTGTTGTTTGTAGGAATGAGTTACGCATTTTGGATATACATCCTTAGCTGTATGCTTTGCAATTTTTTTCCCCAGACTGCGGATTCCCTACTCATTTTTTCATAGTGATTTTTAATGAGCAGAAAAAATTTAATATTTATAAAGTACAATGATTTTTTAATATTTATGGAGTACAATGTATCATTTTTTCTTATTAGTCAGTGCTTTTTGTGTCCACCGAAATCTTGCCTTCCTCAAGGTCACAGGTATTCTTCTTTGCTTTCTTTTTGAAGTTTCATGGTTCTAGCTTTTACATTTTGGTCTGTGATCCATCCCAAATTAGTTTTGTTGTATAAGGGGTGAGGTTGAGGTTTGTTTTATTCCAAACAGACATTGTCTGACTCGATCTGTCTATTGAATTGATCTGTCTATCCTTATTCCAGGACCACACAGTTTGAGAACTGCATTCTAATGAAACTCTTGAAATCAAGTAGTGTAAGTCTTCCAGCTTTCCTCAACTTTTTAAAGTTTAGCTATTCTAAATCCTTTATATTTCTTTTCAAAAGCCTGTGACATTTTGACTGTTTTTAAAAAAATTGAATCCATAGGTTAATATGGAAGAATAGCTATCATAGCAATATCGAGTCTTGCAATTCATGAACATGTTCAATAGCTTTGTTTATGTAAGTCTTCTTTAATTTCTTTTAGCAATGTTTTGTAGTGTAGGCATCTTTTGTATCTTTCATTGGACCTCTAGATATTAAATCTTTTTGATACAATAATGAATAATTTTTTAAAATTTTATTTTTCACTTGTTTGTGACTACAATATAGAAATTCAGTTGATTTTCATATATTGAAGTTGCTTTATATTTGAATGTTGAACCAACTTTGCATTCCTGGTACAAACTCACTTAGGTTGTGTTATCTTTTTATAGTTATGTGTATATTATTTTCTAACACTTCGTTAGTGATATTCATGTCTGTATTCACAAGAGACTAATGCTCTGAAGTTTAGTTTTTTTGTAATGTCTTTGTCAGATTTTGATGTAAAGATTGTGCTGGCTTTCTAAAGTGAGTTTGGAAGTATTCCTGTCTCCTATATTTTCTGAGTTTATGTAATATTAGTATTATTTCTTCTCTAAATATTTAATTAAATTTACCATGGAACTATCTGGGACTAAAGTTTCCTTTGTGGGAAGATTTTTGAATATAAATTTAATTTCTTTTATCATATATATTGATGGCTATTAAGATTTTCTATGTCTCGTGGCAGTTCTGGTAATTTGTCTCTTTCAAGGATTTGTCCATTTAATCTATCTTGTCAAATATATCGGCATGAAGTTGTTCATAATACGACTCTATTGTCCTTTCAATGTGTGCGTCTATGGTGGTGTCCTCTCCTTCATTTCTGATATTGAAAATTTATATTTTCTTTTTATTCTTGATGAGCATTTGGATTATGATTGCTGCTTAACAAATTATCCCTAGCATTAGCAGCTTGAGACCACAAATTTAATTTACTCATGGTTTTGTGGGGCTGAAATTAGAGACGAGCTCAACTCAACAATTCTCACTTGGAGCCTTTAATGTCATTGAATTCAGTTGTCAGTTAGGGCTCCAGTCATGTGAGACTCAACTAGGCAGGAGGCCCAAGATGGCTTCCACACATGGCTGGCAGCTGGTGCCTGCTGTTGGCTGGGAGCTCTGCTGGGGCTGTTGATGGAGTGTTACATGTGGCCTCTCCAGCTTAGCAGCTGTCTTCTTCCACAGCAAGCATCCCAAGAGAACCAGTTGGAAGTTGCTTGGCTTTTCTAAGATAGCTTGAAAGTAAAACATGGCCATATTCACCAAATTTTACTGGTTACAAGCAAGTCACTGAGCCCAGCCCAAATTAAGGGGAAGAAATACAGGTCCATTTCATCATGGAAAGCACATCGAAAATTTTAAATCACGTTTTATAACCTTCACAAGCAGTCTAGATAGGGCTTAACAATTTTATTGATCTTTACTAATAATCAACATTTGCATTGATTTTATCTATTGTTAGTCTATTTTTTATTTAACTGATTTCTTCCTCATTTTTTATTACTCATTTTCTTCTACTTACTCTAGGTTTAATTTGCTCTTCTTTTCCAGCTTTTAAGGTGGAAGTAAGCTTAGATCACTGATTTTATGTCTTTCTTCTTTTTCTGATAAAGATCTTTAAAACTACAAATTTCTGAAGTATTATAAATTTGTACTTTGTTGTCTGTTCGTTACATAGTCGTTACTGCAGGGTCTTATGTTGAGCCAGCTTCAGGGTGCCGGCAGCCCATAGGAGTCAGGAGTGACTACACTGCTCTTCCCCAGAGTGTACTGGTTAAGAGCATGGACTTGAAGCCATGCTTTCTGAGTTTAATCCCTCAGCACTCACCAGCTACAAGATCTTGTCAAATTACTTAGCCTCTTTATGCCTCTGTGTCCTCTCAAATCGTAGATTAACAGATTACTGACAGGCTGAATACAAATCTGTTAAGTAAAATAACGTGCAGAGTGGGGACGGTAATGATGATGTTCATCTCAAAAGTTGTTATAAGCGTTAAAGGAATCAAGATTTGTAAAGTATTCAGAATATAATTAAAAAATCTATTTCTCAGTACTCTTGCTATATTAAAACAGGAAGGCCAATAGGAGGCTCATTCAGTCATTCAAATGATTATTATATGAGTCAGGCAACTTTGCTGGACAAAGGTCTTACCGTCTAAAGTCACTCTAAAGCTCTACTGTCATTTACTTTCAACATTTTAAAATAACAGCATCTAGTATGTTCTATAAAATTTATAGTTATTTTCTTTGTTCTTGCAACTATTGATTGCTACTAAGTGTTAAGTACCAGGCTAAGTCTATTACACACAGAATATTACTTAAACCTCACAACATATCTTCAAAGATGCTAACTTTGATGGAATTTAGAGGCAAATTAGCCATCACTGTCCCACCTCTGAGTCTCCTTGAAACAAGAACTGCTCTCCTAATCCCCACTTTAGTTTCTTATCAAGACTAACTAGATCCGTTTTCCAGTTGGTGCCTCTGGAAATATTGAACATCTTGATTTTTCAGCTGTCTAGAATTGTTGTAAAAGTTAGTTTCAAGCCAGGGAAGATAATAGAGCATAGGGGTCAGAAGCAGAAGCTTTGCAATTAGGCAGACCTGAGTTGGAGTCCTGACTCTACTCCCTACTACCTATGTGACCTTGAGAAATTTCTTTAACATGTAGTCAGCCATCCTTCCATTCGTTCCAAAAATATTTACAAGCATCTGTGTAATTCCAGGCTCTGTTCTAGGCTCTGGGGAGACAGCTGGTTACAAAACAGACTGCAGCCTCTGCTCACATGAGCTTTACATCCAGTGGTTTATGACTTCTTCGTAGGATTGTGGGGAGCTTGATTGAGATAATGTGGGTGAAATGCTTAGTGTAGTGTCCCTGGAACATATTTAAAAAGGAATAATGTCAGGGAAAATGCAAACACCTTCCTGAATTTTATATTTTGCAGACATCTCTTGCCTGACAATAGTGTAGAAGAGTTTCCTGCCAGATCAGCCATGATTTTTGGAATATCTGATCTAAGGATTGCTCTTTGGCCTCTTTTCAAAGGTGACCAAAAGATGGGAACATACCTAAGATCATTTATTATAGCAATTTAAAAATATTTATGATAGCCTGTAGATTAATTTGAGGGGAACTTTCATGTATGCCTCAACCAAGGAGCCAGCATTACCGGTCATTTAATTATCCACCCTTCATTGTTTATCTGAATTCTTCAGATAAATGTTCTAGTCAACAGCGAAGGTCAGCATTTCATCTTTAAGCTTATTCTAAACCTAAATATTATTGCCCTAAATCTGACTGTACATATAAGAGTAATAAAGGGATTAAGTGGATAAAGAAGATTAATATGGAATGAACCTCTGTACAATTCAAAACAGAAACTACCAATATCTGTAAATTCATACTCTGCTTTCCTTCCTTTCACAGTGTGCAGACATTACCTTTATCCTATAAAAGATCAGCTCCTTAGATCTTATTCCATTTTTTATCTCATCATAGCCATTTCCTTAGTCATTTGTTTCTCCCCCACTAGGCTATAAGTTTCTTAAGGGCCATGGCCATGTTTTATATCTTTATGTCTTTTGTTCATATAGTAATGTCTGGAATGCAGTCAGTTTTCAATGTGTGTTTATTGAATTAACTTGAAATGACATAGATTTCATCCCAAATAATAGATTAATAGATTATTGACAGGCTAAAATCAAATTTCATCCATCTCCTTTACTTGTTGATTTTATAAAGATTTCTGAAAACTTCAAAATGATGGCAAATTTATTTTAAAACATTTTAAATAAAATGTAGCTAAATCCATTGAAAGGCTTAAGTTTAGATAGCCTCACAAACATGTCATCTCAAACAACGAATTTATCCTAGATTCCAGTGAAGAAACATTATTACAAAACCAGAAGTGGCACCTGCCTCATAATGTATATACTTCCATATTAAACAGTTTGAAATATGCTCTTATTAACCTCTTCTTTAGCTTACTTATTTAAACAACTTGACACAAGTATTATTAGATAATCTAGTTGCACTTCCTTTGGTTATAACAAACAGAAGGACAGACATTATCTTCTGTTTGAGGACATATTTTCATAATTTTCAATTGGATATAAATATATAAAGAGGCTTTAAAAGCTGCTAAAACTTTTGGTTATTTCAGGAAGATTAGTGGCGAATTAACCGGAAAGGAAAAGTTGAAATTTAATCTGGAAAACTTGAAGGCAGGGGTATGGGGTAAAGAATTGGGGGATAAGAGTTACTCCACAAATATTTATTGAGCACCTACTATGTGCAAGCCACCATCTGAGTCTTCTAGATACAGACAGCCCTGCTCTTGCAGAGCTGACATTTAAGTCGAGAACATTCATTAAAGGAGATTCTAGTAATTTTGAATTTCAAAAGGAAGCGTCGGATCTCCATTTCTCTAGCTTCCTGGAGCTTCTCCGCCCTGTTGAAATGTGAACAGTCCATTTCTACCTATAAACCCCACAGAGTCAGAGAAAGTAAGAAGGAAAAACATGATTTGGCACAAAACAGGTGCTGTTATAACCTTCCCAGGGCACAGAGGACCTACTTTCCTTGAGAATCTACTCAAGTAACTACCCCGAACAGAAAAATGTTTCAAGGCAATTCTCTGTGTCTATACTAGAATTAACTGGCAACATCTCTGATAAAATTAAAAATAACTTATAAAAGAAAATAAATGCCTTCTGTTACCACAGGCATCTCTGTAACACATCTGTTTCAAAACGGTCACAGTAAAAATGAAAGGAGTTAATGGAAAGTGTCTAGCTCAGTGCCTGCATGAGGTTAGTACTAAACGTTTAAACGCGCACACACACGGTCTTCCTCAGCTGCAATGAGAAGTACGCAGGCCCCGCCTCTGACAGAAGATGTAAATCAGGCTCCTAATTATTCAGCACGGGCAATGGGCTCCACCTCCTGCACATCTGGTATGTGTAAAGCATGTGAATCCCTCTTTAATCAACAACTCAGAATAATGGCATTTCCAACCCTCATCAGAGAATTCAACCAGGAATTGATTGCGATGAAGCTCTTGCCAAATGCTTGCTGGGACCCTTGGTATCTGAGAGAAACTGCCTAATAAATATGTTATCTGCATGCATTCTTTTTCTAGGCTTTTTATTTGAATTTAGAAATCATGAGAAAAACTCACCTGGACTATATTATTGCAATTCTGTATAAAATCCTTTGCTGAATTGAAACATATTGTTTCTTTATGTACTTTTTAGCCAGTCTGTATTAAAAATACCTGCCTAGCATGGGGCCTGGCCCATGTAGGTTCCTAAAAAGTATTTGAATATTGAAGGAATGAATCTGCTTGAATAGATTCATGGTTTTTCTTCCCTTAATACAGTCATAAGTAAAAATCACAAAGATTAGAATTTTCTTTTTATTCCTTCGTCTTCCAGGGAACTGCTCTTCATCTTTCAGGTCTTATCTGGATATCAGTTTCTTTCTGGTCCACCCCTCTTACCCCTACCCCACTTTACTTCCTTTCCCAGGCAGGGTTCTACCCCCCTACTCCCACCTCTGGCATTGCACATATCACGTGCTTTTATAACCATTGGCACTTATGTCTCCTTGTAAGACGGCGCAGCATTTGGGGCATGACTATGTCTTTTTCATTTTTGTAACTGCAGTGTATGGCAGAAGGCTTGGCCCAGAATAGATTAATAAGTGTTTGAATGTCAAACGAATGGATAAAGCAATTCAGTGTCCCTTATATAAACACCAACTGAACATTTCTTCCTTGAATCTGGCAACAGGAAAAAGTGTTTCAGAGCATTTTTATTTAGTTTCTGCTTTATGCAAAACACGTTCCTGATATTATGAGATCTTTGTGCTCTCTACCACTCAGGATTCAGTGTTCTAATAGCAGCACAGAGACAGTGCTCAGTGGAGTAGGAGGGATGAAAGAGATAAATTCCAACACAGAGGTAAAGGAGGCTTGCTGCTTGAGGTTGACTTTGAATGGGTAGAATTTTAACAGACATCTATGAGGATGGGAAGCAGATGTCAGGGACAGAGAAAAGCTGTCCTCCTTTAATTATCTTTGAATTTATTCATCTATCCATCCAGCCATTCATCCTGCAGACTGCAATGAAGGACTCTGAGGTTTCCAAATGTACAGACTGTATTTTCATCCTTGTATCCATGAGTGCCTGGTATGACCCAATGTGTGATAATTTCCAATAGATGCTGTGGGAGAATAAAGTTTATGAGTGTAGAAGTAAATAATACTGGAGAAGATAGTCAAAACCAAATTGGAAAAAACATAGTTCTGTTTATTGTAGGTCATTGAAAGATCTTGATCTGGGGAAGAGTGCAATCAGATCTGGTTAAATGTGAAGGGCAGATCGTAGGAGAAACAACTGGAGATGAGACGAGCAGCTGGATGACACTTTAAAGGTACAGGTGAGAGTCAATAGGGATGTGAATTAAGCAGTAGGAACAAAGAAGGAATGAGGAACCTCTGGTTTGAGTTGACATTTCTCCTACATCTTTTAAAAAATCACCCCAAAACAATAAGAATTAGAATAGAACATAGACTCCAACCCTGGTGAAACTAGGAAAACATGCATAACCTCCAAACACGATCTGTTCAGACAAAAACTATATGAGATGTTGGGAATTGATTTAGCAGATCACAGAAAGCTTAAAAAGATAAAAATTGAGTGTTTGTGGATGAGTATAACAGCAAGAAGCAACTCTAATCATCCTGAAGAGTCCCAGACAGACTAAGAAACTAGGGACACCAGGTGCTGTGGAAGGTTGTCTCAGTTAGTTTGGGCTGCTCTAATGAAGTTCCATAGGCTAGGTGTCTTATAAACAACAGAAATTTATTTCCCACAGTTCTGAAGCCTGGAAGTGTGAGATCAGGGTGCCAGCATGGTTGGGTTCTGGTGAGGGCCTTCTTTCGCCTTGCAGACTGACAATGTCTCCTGTATCCTCACGTGGTATGAAGGGAATGAGAAAGCTCTCTAGGGTCCCCTTTATAAGGGCACTAATCGCCTTCATTAGGGTTCCAAACTCCTGACATAGTTACCTATCAAAATCCTCACCTCTTAATACCATTGACACTAGGGGTTAGAATTTCAACAAATAAATTTTGCAGAAACATACACAAACATTCAGTCTATAGAAAAGGTGGAGGTGAGGTACAGCTGAAAACAAAGGAGTTCGGTGGAAGTCTACGAAACAGTTAGACCTCCAGGCCTCCACCCTGGACATCCAGGTAACTGTCCCTCTCTTACTTTGGCAGGAGAAGAGAGATTTATTCTATGAAGCAACTGAACCAGAGGGCTTCTGAATTCAGAGACACTAGATGTGGTAGAGAGTTTGAGGTAACCAACTTAAAAGAGAGGAGTTACGTGAAAGACTGCATCCTAAATCATCATTGGCCTGAATGATAAGGCACTCAGCTCCCTTTCCCTACGCTGGCGAATGACATCTACTACACTTAAACCTCAATGGAAAAGAGTTGTGCATCCTCCCCTGGGGACCTCAATGGCCAGGGGGAAGGGGGAAAAGGAACACATGTGCACACGCACACACACACACGCACACACACACACACACACACATTTATTTTTCCAAGGAAAACATCTATAGGTTGGATTTCAGCAGTATCAAGCCTCATTCAATCACAGAAGGTTTCAGTGTATCACTCTTAGAAATGAATGCAAAGCAGAGTCTGGATTTTTTGGAAAGATCTATCAGAAACAGCAGAGAGCAAAGAAAAGAGCTCCAAAAAAATAAAAACAAAACAAAACAAAGAATAAAACGAACATAAAAACAGAAGAAAACGTGTCTTAAAGGAAGCAATAATTAATATCCCCAGAGAGTCAAGGATGCTATAAAAAAGGAATTAGATATTAATTCTTCCTACTGCCCAAAGTAATTTACAGAATCAACGCTATCCCCATCAAGCTACCATTGACTTTCTTCACAGAACTGGAGAAAACCAACATGAACTTCATATGGAACCAAAAGAGAGCCCGCATAGCAAAGTCAATTCTAAGCAAAAAGAACACAGCGGGGGACATCACACTACCGGATTTCAAACTATACTACAAGGCTACAGTAATCAAAACAGCATGGTACTGGTACCAAAACAGAGATATAGACCAATGGAACAAAACAGAGGCACTGGAGGCAATACAACATATCTACAACTATACAATCTTTGATAAACCTGACAAAAACAAGCAAGGGGGAAAGGATTCCCTGTTTAACAAATGGTGTTGGGAAAACTGGCTAACCATGTGCAGAAAGTAGAAACTGGACCCCTTCCTGACACCTTACACTAAAATTAACTCCAGATGGATTAAAGACTTAAACATAAGACCTGGCACCATAAAAACCCTAGAAGGAAATCTAGGCAAAACTATCCAGGACATAGGAGTAGGCAAGGACTTTATGAACAAAACACCAAAAGCATTGGCAACAAAAGCCAAAATAGACAAATGGGACCTAATGAAACTCCACAGCTTCTGCACGGCAAAAGAAACAGTCACTAGAGTGGATCGGCAACCAACAGAATGGGAAAAAATGCTTGCAGTTTACCCATCTGACAAAGGGCTGATATCCAGAATTTACAAAGAACTCAAATGGATTTACAGGAAAAAAACAAACAAGCCCATTCAAAAGTGGGCAAAGGATATGAACAGACACTTTACGAAAGAAGACATATATGAGGCCAACAATCATATGAAAAAATGCTCATCGTCACTGGTCATCAGAGAGATGCAAATCAAAACCACATTGAGATACCATCTCACGCCAGTTAGAATGGCGATCATTAAAAAATCTGGAGACAACAGATGCTGGAGAGGATGTGGAGAAAAAGGAACACTTTTACACTGTTGGTGGGAGTGTAAATTAGTTCAACCATTGTGGAAGACAGTGTGGCAATTCCTCAAGGCCTTAGAAAGAGAAATTCCATTTGACCCAGCAATCCCATTACTGGGTATATATCCAAAGGACTATAAATCATTCTACTATAAGGACACGTGCACACGAATGTTCATTGCAGCACTGTTTACAATAGCAAAGACCTGGAATCAACCCAAATGCCCATTGATAATAGACTGGATTGGAAAAATGTGGCACATATACACCATGAAATATTATGCAGCAATCAGAAATGATGAGTTTGTGTCGTTTGTAGGGACATGGATGAATCTGGAGAACGTCATCCTCAGCAAACTGACACAAGAACAGAAAATGAAACACCGCATATTCTCACTCATAGGTGGGTGATGAAAAATGAGAACACATGGACATAGAAAGGGGAGTACTAAACACTGGGGTCTATTGGGGGGAAAAGGGGAGGGCCAGTGGGAGGTGGAGGTGGGGAGGGATAGCCTGGGGAGAAATGCGAAATGTGGGTGAAGGGGAGAAGGAAAGAAAAGCACACTGCCATGTGTGTTCCTACGCAACTGTCTTACATGCTCTGCTCATGTACCCCAAAACCTAAAATCCAATAAAAAATTTAAAAAAAAAGAATTAGAAGAAAATAAGAAAAAGCTCTTATACATCCACAATATAGTGAAAATTGAAAATTTAAAAGAAGAATTGGAAGATGAAGTTGAAGAAGTCTCATTGAAAGTAGAACACAAAGATATGAGTAAGAAGAGAAAAAAGATAAGGAAATTGGAGAATTGTAATATCAAACTAATAGAGGTTGCCGAAAGATATAACAGAGAAAAATGAATAAAACAGTATTAGCAAAAAAAATAATTTTGTAACATTTTGGAAAACCATACTACATAAGCATTTAGAGCAAAAGCCCAAAAACAGTTCCCCTAAACGAAACTGTACCAAGATACATCCTTATGAAATCCAATATGCCAAGAATAAAAAATTAGATATAAATATGTTCCAGAGAGGAAAATAAAGGTCACATACAAAGATTTGGTAATTAGTAACTACCCTGGAAGACAGAAGACAGTAGACAGTGGAGAACTACATTCAGGATCATGAAGAAATAGCATTTTCAGTATAGGAATAGACAATGAGCCAAACTATCAAGATGCGTAGCCATGAGATACATATATTTTATTATTTTTTCTTTTCTTCTTTTTCACTAAAAAACTTAAAAAAAATTATTTTTACAGGCTAGCCGAGTGAAGCAGTAGGAGTGGAGAAGAAACCAAGAGATCTGTAACTGGTTGTGATCAGTTAGTTGTAACCACTGCGTTTGGACCAGCCAGGATAAATATTTTCTGACGTACAAAAATTTCAGGGATCTTACTTCCAAGTATCATGTCTTAAGAAGCTACTCGACAAGCATGAATGTCAGGAAGGAACAGCTCCAACACAGGAGAGACGTGAAGGGAACGCCCAGGCTGGTGGTGAAGGGAGCTCTCCATTGTCCTGGAGAGTAGCAGCCGGTCCACAGAGCAGGAAGATGAAAGGCTCAGGAGACAAGTCTCCAGGAAAAACAAATATGGTACACAGGAGACTGTATTTGAGAAGCTGTTGGAGGAAAAGAGGAGACTGAGCCAGTCACCGCTACACAGATTACTGTTGAAAAAATTTTGGAAAAATTATGTTTAGTAGAGCTTACCTGAGTGAAGGATAATCTGTGAATCTGGCAGCCCCCTGAGTAGGTTTAGACATGTTCTGGCACTGCCTTGTGGTTGGAGAGGATTATGGACAGAAAAAGGAAAGTTACATATAGAAAACAGAAGTGAGGTACAGTAACAGCAGGACTGGTTACAGCTCAGCATTTGTCTTATTTGAACATGGTTTGAATGGCTGACCATCTGTGATTGGCAGAAACTTGGTGATTGGTTACTAACATAGCTTGTAGTCTGTTCACACATCTAGTTAGATTGCAGTTTACTATGTATGAAGCAACCTTTAGGCCAAACTTACAATGAGGCATCTTTAGGCTAATCTTTACTAAAAGTACTAAGAAAGTGGGGGGGAAAAAAAAAAGGGAAAGCAAGTATTAACCACATGAAAAAACTAAAGCTGAAAAAGGAAGCAACCGTAATCACAGAGTTTACACTAAAAGCTGAGACTTCATCACTATGCAAAACGTCCATGTGACAAAACTGCACTTGGACCCACTACATTTATGCAAATAGAAAGATACAGTGGTGGGCGAAATAAAACACAACATACTACCACTCGATTCAGCAATAAACAGTGTTTACATGGTCTTAATAAGGTAAACTTTAAATATTGATCAAACAAAATTGTAACATTACTATTTAGAGAGGATAAAAGAGAAGTCATAAGAAGGGATTGGAGAGAGTTTGAGAGAGCTAAGTAATCGTCCATTAGGAAGGCAATACAGAACTGGTATTGAAGAATCAAGAGAAAACTGCCCAAGTTTATTATTTAGGGTCATGAAGATAAATACTAGACCAAATAGCCAAAAGATTGAAACTGGTTTCGACTTGCCTAGGCTACTAAATGTGATGGTGAGGGCTGAGCAATGCACAACCCCAGAGGGCGGTGTTGCCATTACAGAGCGTTTCAATGGTGCCTCCCCAACGGAAGGTGAGTTTTGCACAACCTGCCCAGCCTTACACAGCAGCTCTGCCTCTTGGGGGCAAGAACCAGTGTTGGGGCAGGTTGATGCGAGACTGGGACAACCCTGTTCAGTTGTAAACATTTTAGCACTATTTGTCTTTTAAAATTACATGTTTGATTTTTTAAAAACCTAAAGTAAAAGAGGGAGAAGACAATTTTAGACATACTTCTGAAATAGACTCCTTGGAATTTGGCAGCCTCTGAGCGATAGGCAGTTGAAAAGAAGAGACA
The DNA here is from genome assembly GCF_049354715.1 of Callithrix jacchus. NCBI lineage: Eukaryota > Metazoa > Chordata > Mammalia > Primates > Cebidae > Callithrix > Callithrix jacchus. Next base: position 148,626,379 of record NC_133508.1, read on the forward strand.
GTGCAGAGAGCTGAGAATAATCAGTTAATTTGAGAAGAGGAGGGAGAAAACGGAGGAAGTTAGTATCATAGAAGTAAAAAAAAGAGTTCTTCCAGAAGAAGTAATGACAGCAGCGCCACATGCTGGCGAGTGGGAAATTATTCAGGCACTGGATCTCAGCTCCATCACTCGGAGCTGTTGTTTCCTTGTGCAAAAAATGGTGTAATGATACCAACTTAACAACACCCTTTTGTTGCTGCTTTTGTGAGATGAAAGACAAGACTGCTGCAGAAACACGTCCTCTTCAGCACCCAGTTTCGCATCTTGACTCTACTTTCCTCAAACTATTGTTTGGGGAAAGGGTTATGTTACTAAAGATTCATTTTATTTTAAAAATTATATAACTTCTTCCCAAGACCCTGGAAAAGACGTTTTGTCTTTTTAATTTGGCTTGGATTAGGCTTCAGTTCCTTGAAACAGAGAGGTGCAGCTGAGATGCTGAAGGCTCTTGGAGAATCCCATGGAAATTCTCTTTCCTTGAGAAATATCTGTAGGGACTGTCCGTCTCTTGCTGGATAGGTGACATAATCTCTTTCCTGCCGCAGGACTCAACATGCAAGATGAGCTTCCCTTCTCCAGTGAGTAGACACATAACAGGGACATTAAAGTGGTGCTGTCCCAACTCAGCCCAGGCTTGACTTTCAGAGAAGACACATTGAATCTTAAGCCTACAGGCATCTAGCCTAGAGCCTGATCCCAAGAAAAAAAAAACTGAGGAGTATCTGAGAGGAGAAAAAATCTGGAGTAGAGTGCTGTTCCAACATCCCCAAAATCCCTGTCCTCTTCTAGCTACAGAAAGGAGGTCCCCACAGTGACAAGTCCCCATAAAACCATGAGGGCTGTTGTTCTGATATCTTCCAGCCTCAGTTTAACAATAATGACAACAGCAATTTTGTAGAGCATAAAATTGCCAGGTACTGTTCTTAGCACTTTACTTGTGTTGACTTCTATACAGATGAGGAAAATGAGGCCCAAAGAGGTTAAACAACTTGCTAATATTAGAGACAGTTCAAATGTTAGAGGAGGTCCCTGAACACTGGCATCTCTACCTTGTCTTTAAGATCCTCAGCATCCATTTGAGAGGGGGAAGTGACTTCCACCACATTTTGGAATGGAGAGTATCCAGACTTCTTACCTTGGATTTCAGGTTCTTTCCGACAATGCCTAACATCACCGCCACTGTTCTTACCACATTCCAGGAGTGCCTGCTAAAATGAGCTTCTCATATGCCAGAGAGAATGGCATACGCTCTGACAGGCTGAGGAGAGAGATTGTTTTGGGGAAAAGGGCATTTCAGAATCAAACATGTCATAGCACACCTGGACCTACTCACTTGCTTGAGCCCAGCTCTCTCAGTTCTATTTCACCCGGACCCCAGGGAGCTTAATGGACAGAAATCCTCTAACATTTAACTGCATCTAATTAACCATTTGTAGCAAATTAATTACAAGGAGTTGGTGGACTGGGTGATCTTTGGGGTCCCATCTGGAATGTAAATAGAACAGCAGGATTTCTACGTTCACTTCTGCCCATGTCTATGGACAATTCCGGATGGAGTAAGGATTGCTTTCTTTATATATCACCTGAAGACTATGACGTTTTTCCTCTAAAAGCCTTACATCCCTCAGAAGTCCACATACACAGTCTCACAGATAGGCAGTAAACCATACTGAAGGCAACAGTGACATATTGTCAGGAAAGTGAGTAGCCTTCCCAGATGTGTATGTCAAAAGAAGGCTGCTCTACATTAGCTAGAAAATGAGCCAAGAGAACCTTTGTGGGGATAGCCACAGCACCCCACACTCCTAAGAAGAAGCAGTTTGGGTTCTAATTGGACCACTGATTGGTAATCAAAGGCTCATTACCATGGAGCATGGCCACAGTAAATTTAGCAGGAAAAAACCAAAGCAGGTAAAGCTCTAACCTCAGCCATCACAGTTCTCAGTAGGACGTTCACACAACATTTCACCTTGAGCAATTCACCCTTTTTGGTGCATCCTTCAAGGTTAACAGAATAATTAATTTCCTACATATCGTTAATTAGATGCAGTTAAATGTTAGAGGATTCCTGTCAAAACCAGTGACTTTGGTTACAGAACAGGTGACCTGCATCTCTTCCATAAGTCTGTAATTATATCTACAGTGAGATAATGAGAGCAATGATCTATTAAGGCTATTCCTGATTCAGGACATTAATGACATTTAAAAATTGTTAATTGTGGTAAAACCCATGTAACACAAAATTTACGATCCTAACGATTTTTAGGTGTGTCGTTTAGGAGTATTGAGTACATTCACACTGTTGTGCAATCATCGCCACCTTCAGAACTCCTCGTATTGCAAGACTGAAACTCTGTGCCTATTGAGCAATAACGCCCAATTCCCCTTTCCCCTACCCCCTGGAAACTCCTTTTCTACTTTCTTTCTCTGTGAACATGACTATAAGTGCCTCATATAAGTGGAAGTACCTCATATAGGTGGAATCATGCAGTTTTTGTCTTTTTGTGACTGGCTTACTTCACCCATGTTGTAGCATATGCCAGGATTTTCTTCCTTTTTAAGGCTGAATAATATTCCATTGTAGCTATATACTACATTTTATTTATTCATTCGTCGATCAGTGAACACTTGGATTGCTTCCTCCTTTTGGCGACTCTGTATAATGTGAACAAAGATGTATGCATTTCTGTTTGGGTCTCCGATTTCCATTCTTCTGGATATATATGTACAGAAGTGGAATCGCGTATTATAGGTATTTCTATTTTTTATTTTTTGAGGAACTGTCATACTGTTTTCCATAGGAGAGTCACCATTTTACATTCCCACCAACAGAGAACAAGGGCTCCACTTTCTTCCCATTCTTACTGACCCTTGTTATTTTCTGTTTTGTTTTAATTTTGATAGTAGCTATCCCAATGGTTACGATACGGTATCTCACCATGGCTTCAATTTGCATTTTTGTAATGATTAGTGATACTGAGCATCTTTTCACCATTTAAACGTAAGAGAATGTTATCTTTGCATGCTCATTGCCGTAGTGGGAATGTGTGTGTCACATCAGGGTTGTCAAGTCATTTACAATTTTGAATAAAGTTCTAAACGTGTCCCTGTTTATCTTGCTTGACTTGGATGGTGCGAATAGAATCATCAAAATTACATTCCAGCTTCTCATTTTTTTGTCAGTTAAAGGTGGGTTCTGCACAAGCATCAATAATCAGAGATCAATATCAAGATGATATCGCTTTTCTTATCACCAGTTCCTATCCACAGAGGCACAGGGGATGCAACGGGCACACTTAATTCTCTCCTATGGCTTTCAGACGTTTCTCTCTCTTTCTCTCTCTCTCTCTCTCTCTCTCCCTCCCTCCCTCCCTCCCTCCCTCCCTCCCTCCCTCCCTCCCTCCCTCTCTCTCTCTCTCTCTTTCTTTCTTTCTTTCTTTCTTTCTTTCTTTTCTTTCTTTCTTTCTTTCTTTCTTCTCCCCCTCCTCCTCCCCCCCCTCCTCCTCCTCCTCCTCCTCCTCCTCCTCCTCCTCCTCCTTCTTCTTTCTTCTTCTTCTTCCTTTCTTCTTCTTTGCAATCAGAAGTCTATTATAAATGCATTTGAAAATTCCTGGATGGCCTCTTCTGGTTTCTGCTTTACATGTTTCTTCTCTGTCAAGCAAGGCACCAGGAGGGTAAATCTTATATTTGCTAGAACAGCATGTGAATAAAATCCTTTTAAGGTAATGGCAATCCATTCAGAGGAGATGAGAGGACAAACTTGTCCTTTGAGGCATTCAAGGTTTAAAAGAATCTTTGATAGTAACAGCTCAAATACAGGTAAAAAAAGAAAAAGCTGGTACATTTGTTATCATCCCTTAACTTCCTCAGTGTAATCGTAAGGCCAGATGGGTTCCAGAGAAGCTATGCAAAGATAACTAATGGAGAAAATGTATACTTTTTGCTCAGACCACTGCAAAAATGGCTAACCAGAATATGAAATTTACAATTTACGTAGAAATGTGAGTCAAGTTCTCCTGAGATTTATTCCATATACTGTTTATTACCACTGTATTCTGAGGAAAGTAAGGTTGGCAATATTTTTTTTTTCCATTTAGGTTAATCAATCTGTCTCTGAAAGAATTGTCCATGGGAATCCACTCATTCTCTAAAAGCTTGAAACAAGAGCTCATGGACTCCCTGCCAATCCTGGTGTTTAGATCTTCAGAGATATTATTTGAACCCGGAGAATAAATACTGATTGTCATCAAACCGTGTGTGTGAGCAGACAGGGTAGTGTGAACCACGAGAAAGAGTCTTCATGCTGTCAGGAAAATCAGTCAAGGCCAGAAGGGCAGTTCCCTATGCTGTGAGCAGAAGCTGGATGAGATAAGGGTGGCTCATCCACCATAACTGCTAACACATGTTTTTTCTTGACAGCCAAAAATAAGTAAATAAATGGTCTAAACCTGTGAAAAAAGAAAGTTCTGGCCGGGCGCGGTGGCTCACACCTGTAATCCCAGCCCTTTCGGAGGCCAGGGAGGGTGGATCATGAGATCAAGAGATCGAGACCATCCTGGTCAACATGGTGAAACCCCGTCTCTACTAAAAATACAAAAAATTAGCGGGGCATGGTGGCATGTGCCTGTAGTCCCAGCTACTCAGGAGGATGAGGCAGGAGAATTGCCTGAACCCAGGAGGCGGAGGTTGCGGTGAGCCGAGATCACGCCATTGCACTCCAGCCTGGGTAACAAGAGCGAAACTCCATCTCAAAAAAAGAAAAAAGAAAGTTCTAAACTAAATCGTGTCCACAAGCATGTTAGTTTGTGAGGAACAAAGGACTGACCTTTCCAACTCTTTATTTTTAAGCATGCTTTAGATTATATTCTAGGTCCAGTTGGAGGACTTATACACTATTAGTACAGATTCTGCCTTTTTAAGTAGCCCTGGAGTGGTTTCCGTTGCTTTAATTGACTTGGGCATTTAAAACCCTTCAACAACAAACCTTAAAACCCTCAAAAAATCGAATGACAAGATCCCACCTGTAGAGCCTCAGTCGGTCCTGTTTTGAGTGAGAACACACACTGCCTTGGCCTTCAGGCAGAGCTGTAGAATGTGGGGATTCACAGGGCAAACGCTCTGGAGTCAGAGCCTGTGTTTGCATCTCGCCTGCACTGCTTCCTAGCTGTGACACTCCAGGCAGGTTATTTAAATTTTCTGTACCCTAATTCCCTCATCTGTAAAACGACAATAAAATTATCATTATACGGGCATGTGTGCTTATGAGGATTACATGCGGTCCTTCACATAAAAGTGCTCAGAACCGACCCCAGGTTGGTGCATGCTAAGTGTTTAATAATTGTTACCTATTATTATTATTACTAATTTTATCATTATATAACTTATCCCTTGCACTCAGTTAGAAATCACAGCCCAGACCTGCCTGGCCCTATTCCTTTGGTCTAAGCAGAGTAGGTCCAACCAGTTTGGAAATTAGGTATCTTTACAGTGTCTGGGTGAGGTCACCTGCCTGGAGGCAAGACTTACTGGAGACTTAACCAGGGAAGAATTCCTTAGACTCTCTGAAATGAGAGGATAGTTTAATAGTTGGTGAATGCAAGCTCAGGGTCAAATTCTCCCTCCTGGCGAAGTGTCCATCCCTGAGACGGTGAGGGCCCTCTCTTGCACAGGCTCCTTCCAAGGCCCTGAGCAATGCCTGCCAATTTTATATTCATAATTTTGTATTATATTTCTTAAAAAGTCTTCTAAATTTTTATGCCTCTCAAAACCTGGATCCCACATAGGACTTGTCATAGGGAAAGAACACTTTTTTTTTGGCAGGATTTCAGTTGGCCATATTTCCTCAAGTGGCTACTCTGAAGATATCCCATTTCCAGGAACTGGGTGGACGTACTCTGCATTGGGCTGAAGGAATGGGGCCAGGCCAACTCTCCTAAAAGCCATTTATGAGAAGTTGAGGTATTGTCATTTTGGCCTAGGCTGTTGGTTCTCCACTTTGGGAAGACGTGCTGGGGTGGAAAGATCAGATTTACTTCCTTAAACTACATACGCTTGGCAGGGAGAGGCCTTATCAAATTTTCTTCTCAGATAGTTTTAATACAGTCCCCCAGACTGGTTGGCCCTCACTGAGCTGGAGTATGGGGCCCTACTTCCCTGGAATACAGTGTGTTTTCTCCTGAGAACCTGTAGTGGATTCTGTGGTGCTCCACTCAGCTCCCCCGGCCCCACCCCAGAAGCTTCACATGGTGACACAGAGTTCCTCCCCAGCATTGCCCTCCAGGGAAGGAACTTCCTCACTCACAATTAAGCTGCCTGTTGCATGTGAGGTTCTCACGGATGAAGGCCCAACCTCCAGCCTCAATTTGGGGTATCTCTGAAAGGCCATCCCAGCATCAGAGCTCCCTGGGGGACTAAGGCCTTTGTTTCAACTGCAACCCAGTTGGCTTCTCCCTCCACCCTGTCTTGTTTCTCACCTTTTTACAAGTGTCCTTAGTGCCCTCCCCAACAAATCTTCTGAATGCAAATCTCTGTCTCAGAGTCTGCTTCCTAGGGAACCTGACCCATGAGAAACCCCCATCATACTGTCTTCCCTATCAGTATAACCTTCCCCAAAAACCCTCACCCAGCATTCCAGAAGAGAAACATTTACACCTTTCAGAAATATGACAGATATGTGGGAGACACATCACAGATAGAGGAAATCAACTACTTCAGTGTCTAGGTTAAAAAATAAACTGCTGAAATAAAAAGGATTTGTTGGAGATGGGTTGAAAATGAAGCAAAAAGCTTATAGGTTAAAGAAACACATGTAAGATTAGGTGACATAGATGAGTTTTAAAATAAAAGACTAGTAACTACAGTTTTTTTTAACTTTTACTTTAAGTTCAGGGGTACAAGCGCAGGTTTTTTACAGAGTAAGCTGTGTCATGGGGGTTTGTTGTAGAGATTATTTCATCACCCAGGTATTAAGCCTAGTACCCATTAGCTTAAAAAGTAAAAAGAAATAAGAAATTTATGAATTGCTGAAAACATACACACAGATTGGAATCGAGAACTAGAAATAAAATTCAAGAACTAAAGGATAAAAAAACAAATTTAGGAATGGTTTTAAAAATAAAAACATTTCCTCAAGTGGTTAAACATAGGATTACCATATGATCCAGCAATTTCACCTCTATGTCTATACCCCAAAGAATTAAAAGCAGGAAGTCAAACGGATACTTGTATACCATGTTCATGGCAGCATTATTCCCAAGAGCCAAAAAGTGGAAGTAACCCAAGTGTGCATAAACACAACGTGGCATACGCATACGATAGAATATGTTATTCAGCCTTAACATGAAGAAAATCCTGATGTGTGCTATAACACGGATGTCGCTTGGAGATACGGTGCTAAATGAAGTAAGCCAGTCACAAAAAGACAAGTATTTTATGACTCCGTTTACATGAGGTACCTGGAGGAATAAAATTTAGGGAGTGGGCAATGGTGAGTTAGCGTTTCATGTGTACAGAGTCACAGTTTGGAACAATGAAAAGGTTCTGGAGATGGATAGTGGTGATAGTCGTACAGCACCGTGAATGTAGGTAATGCCATGGAATTATACTCTTAAAAATAATAAAATGGCAAATTCTGCTTTGTGCATTTTACCACAATAAACAATCACTCCCCAAAACAAAAGTTTATAGATTAGATAGAGAGAGAGAAAGAAAACCTAGCTAAGCTTGCCAGCTTTGGGAGAGGGAGGGGGAGAGAGAGAGAGAGAGAAAGAGAGAGAGAGAGAGAGAGAGAGAGTGAGAGAGAGAGAGAGAGAGAACCTAGCTAAGCTAAGCTTGCCAGCTTTGGTTCTGAGCAGAAGTGTGACTGTGGGGCAGAGATCCAGTGCTCCTTCATGGAGGAGGTACAGACCGACACACGATGCCTCTACTCTCACCCGCCTGCCATGTTCATGTTTCTATTGAAGGTAATTTTTTTAGTGGGTCTTCTAGCTACAGGGACCATGTCTCCTGTGTTGGCCAGCCCCCCTGGAAACTTTTCAGGCACCTGCCATAGTCTATGTTGACAAGGGAGACACGCCTCAGAACAGAAATAGAGAGAGAGTCCAAGCCAAGATGGGTGGTTGTGACTTACCCACTTATTTTAACCAGCAAATTTGGGGGCAGTGGCTATTTTGAGCTGTGTCTGGAGGAAGTGTTTCCTGCACATAGGAACGCAAGTGTCGGCAGCTGTCGCTGTGGCTTCCTAACAATTGTTCCCTCTTTCCTGATGTTCTTCCCAGCCTGTAGTTCCAGCACCGAGAGTCCTTCTCACCAGGAGACTTGGGTTATGAAAATACTCCCAAAGAGGAAGCTGCTTTTCCAAGTATGGAGGAAGTGGAAAGGCAAGTGTGATCTGGATTGTACCTGGTTCTGTTCCCACATGAATGACTGCCAAGAATTCCCACCCACTTGCAGCCAATGCCAGAGTTTCTTTTCAGCCTCCAAAACTCTAGGTTTTCCAAGAAGTTATCCTAAATTAATTCTATTTATTATATCTCCTGATGTACATTAGTCATTTGTTCATATCTACATTCATTTGGCTAACTTTCATTCTATGAACATCTATTCAACAAATATTTCTTGAGTGCCTAATATGTGCCACTACACTAGGAACTATGTCAGAAGCTTAGAGATCGAGTCTAACATAAACACTTTATTTTGTACCTGAGCATAAAGACCTGGAATTGCTCTATTCAATACACTAGCCACTGGCCACATGCAGCTATTTAAATTTGATTTGATTAAAATTAAAAAGTGGCCAGGTGTGGTGGCTAACCCCTGTAATCCCGGCACTTTGGGAGGCCGAGGCAGATGAATCACCTGAGATCAGGAGTTCAAGATCAGCCTGACCAACATGGTGAAACCCTGTCTCTACCAAAAAATACAAAAATAAGGCAGACCATGTCCAGTGGGTACCTGTAATCTCAGCTACTCAGTAGGCTAAGGCAGGAGAATTGCTTGAATCTGGAAGGCAAAGGTTGCAGTGAGCTGAGATCACACCATTGCACTCCAGCTTGGGCAACAGAGCAAGACTCCACCTCAAAATAAATAAATAAATAAATAAATAAATAAATAAATAAATAATTAATTAATTTTAAAAAGGATAGTTTCTGAGTCACAGTCACATTTCAAGTTGTCAGTCAACTCATGACTACTGGCTGCCACAATGGACAGTGCGGATCTAGAACATTTCCATAAAGCTCTGTTGGACCACGATGTCTTAGAGAGTTGCCCTTGATCACACAACCTTTCCAATCAAATTCTGCCAACAGCACAGTTTTCCTGTATTTTATGTTTCTACCACTTCTGTAAAAATAAAAGTCATTTCTGTGTTGGACATCTCCTCTGGAAATTTCTCAAGCACCTGCCATAATCCATGAAAGACGAGCCTGGTTGTAGACACCAAAATATTTGAAAGAAAACAGAACAAAGATGGAGATGCATGTACAGATATTACAAAATTATACAGGTAGCCGACTCTAGGTAGAGTAGAATATCCACATCTTCCTGATTACTTTTATTAACAAAACAAGACTTTAAAAATGTTGAAAGCGTGGCTTCAATCCTTACCCTGTGTCCCGGCCCCTATTTTGATTGTGGGGCCACCCCTTTGGCTCGAGGACTGATCCAGACTCTGCAGACCCTCTGCTGAAGGAGCCAGGCACGTCCTCAGGCTGCAGCATCATGAAGGAGATTTTTCCTGAAGATCAGTGGATGAGGACAGAGGCAGGGTTTCTGAATCCTTCCTCCAGCATTTGGACATATTTTTAAATTTCTCTGAGTATCAGAATCCTCATCTCTGAAATGAATAAAATACTACCTGGCTTGCAAGGCCATTTGGAAGATCAAATAGGATGAGTTATGCATAAGCTCTTTTAAAAAACATCATTCTCAGCAAACTGACACAAGAACAGAAAATGAAACACCGCATATTCTCACTCATAGGAGGATGATGAAAAATGAGAACACATGGACACAGGGAGGGGAGTACTAAACACTGGGGTCTATTGGGGGGAAAAGGGGAGGGCCAGCGGGGGGGGGAGCTGGGGAGGGATAGCCTGGGGAAAAATGACAAATGTGGGTGAAGGGGAGAAAGGAAGCAAAACACACTGCCATGTGTGTGCCTATGCAACTGTCTTGCACGTTCTGCACATGTATCTCAAAACCTAAACTGCAATATAAAATTAAAAAAAAATTTAAAACATTAAACAGATATTCTTGTTAAAATGCCATTCCTGTTAACTTTGGGTTGGATACGCCTGATTCCCTTTCTGATGTTTCATATTTTAACCCCACCACACCATTTTTCAGACTTTGTAGGTGATGTTTCCATTCATGCAGGGAGCTTGAGGCATGGCTCTGATGTGGTGGTGGTGTTATTTTGAATTTCAAAAGCAAAACTATTAGTCAAGAAAATAACAAATCAGCTGAACTTATTTCAAATGGCTAGATTACTGTAGGTTACTTCTCTCTCATGTGATCATATAAGCCAGCTCAGGAAAGACAGAAGTTATCTTTTCACTTATCACAGCTGCTAAACATGTTCTTGCAGTTTGGGGGCCCAGCTGAAAGGGAGTCAGGCTAACTGTCCAGTGTTCTCAAAGAAAGATTCTCCGAGTAGGGATAGGGCCATACCACAAACATAAACAGGAGTATGTGAACTGCTGACCAGGTCTGTGCAATGGGTTTTATGATTCGCACCAAAAGATGTGTCTTAGAACACAATGGCAGTGTGGTCCCCACACCTTTCACGCAAAGGGCAGATTTTATTATTTGTTCTTTTTGGACTCCATGTGGATATCAAGAATATCCTCAAAAACAGTTATCACCACTGCCATGCATTGAACACTTACAATGTGCCCTTCACATATATTATCTCTAATGTTGCAGAATAGCTTAGAGGTAGATTTTATTCCCATGTTTACAGATGAATAAAGTGAATCTTTGACATAATTGGCTTCCTTTAAAAGTGTATTGATTAGGTACTTATATATTTTCTTGTTTTTTAAAAATAATGGAAGACATGTTACTGTCAGACAAAGCTTCTGATCATAAGATAACCAGTGTCGCCAAATTATGTAATTCTATTCAGAGCAGAACAGCCTCATGTTGCAATTAGCTTATACATCTATATGGTGGGTAAATGTGCAACTGCAATCAAGCTTTTAGAAATAATAAAAAGATCTTCTAGGATATCTAGAGGCCTCTGTTCACTGGGCTGGGGACCCCTGGAATCCTAAAGGAATGACTGCTCTGACCGAAAGCAAGAATCAGAATCTCCTAGAATCAACATGAGAGGCTGCAAACCATTTTTAAATGACATTTTTCCCCAAGCTGGAGATAAATTCATTAGATCTAGAGACTAAATTACATATTAGACAATGTTTATTTTCCTCTTTCCAATTGTTAGTTAGAGCTTATTGAAGGCAAGTGTTGGTCTCACCAAGAAAGACCACAGGACTGTCTTGGATCCTGTTCTCTGCTGTGTCTCCTGGGTGATTCCATGCCATTTTGGGGCATTAAAATCCATCTATAGGCAGATGATTTCCAAATCTCTCTCTCTCTCTCCAAGCTTGCTAGCTCCTTGATCTCTGGATGACTTGGACTCTTCCACTTGAGTGCCTAACAGTTATTTCAAGTCCACAAGTCCAAACAGAACTCTTGATCTCACTCCGCCTCCAACCTGCTCCTCCGCCACCTTCCCTTTCCCAAGAAATGGTAACCCCTGCATGGAGACAGTCAAGTCAAAACCTACAGGTCACGCCTGATTCCATCCTTTTCTTAATGTCACATTTCGAATCCTGTTACCTCTACCTCTCAAATACATCCCTGACAAGTCCCTCCTTTCTATCTTCACCCCAGTGGCTCCAGACCAAGCCATCATTATCTCTCCCTGGACTCCTCCAAAATCCTCCTATTCTCCATCCTTTCATTTTAGTAAGCTTCAAATCAGTGGCCTACCTGGCCTTTGCCTTCAAAGTTAAAATGACAGGACATGAACAGCAATCACCAGGAAGGATCTAAGTTAGATTTAAAAACAACTTCCTTCAAGTAGCGATGTGTGTGTGTGTGTGTGTGTGTGTGTGTGTGTGTGTGTGTGCGTGTGCACGCACATGCGAACAGGGAGGTGGGTATTGACTGAGAAAAAGCATGAGGGAAACTTCTGGGCTGCTAGAAGTGTTCTATATCTTGATCTAGGTGTTGGTTACGTGGGTGCATACATATATGCATATAAATTATACTTTAATTTTTAAAAGTTAAAAAAATAAAGAAAAGGAAAGGACTTCTTGCCAAGATTTTAAAGACAGTTTGGCAGCACATAAAGGGATGTTGTGGAATCTACTTTCTTGGCTTTCTTTCAGAATAGGATGGGAGTCCTAGCTGCCCGGGGGTGTTCAGTGCCTAGAATTAAAGCGATATAATCAGAAATCACATTTGTTCTGCTTAATTCTACCCTTGGCCCTGTGTTAGATGCATCATAATGAATATTTAATGTGTCACTTAACATTTCATCACAGAAGAGTATTTAAGGACATTATGAATAATTAATATGTTGGGTGGAGGGATGTTTGAGACTACCCAGTCTGGGCCTCTCTCCACTGTGGAGCCAAATTACTGTGGGATTATTTGGGGTCAAAAACAGTCACCACTTGCCAGGTCTTTCTTGGATGTGTCCAAATGCCACTGTGTCCTTCAGCTTCAGAAATAAGGCAGCCTAAAGCACACCAGACTGTGATAAAAGGATGTGTTGTAAATTTACATTTATGGAGGAATACAGCAACAGTCTGTGGCACTTACAGAAGCCAAGTTGACTCATGCCTTTCCTTTTCCATGTAGCCACTGACCAGCAATGGGAGACCCTGACCAACTGTCTGGCAAGCAGCTGAGTAGGCATGATCTGGGTGTGTGGTCATTTGCAGCCAGGCACTTGTGTTTGCCAGGCTGGGTGGGTAGGAGTGCAGGGACCTTGGTGTGGCATACAGCAGCATGGGAGTTAAAGCATGGGCTCTAGAGTGGCATCACCTGGGGTCAGTGTCCGCTGCTACCCCTTCCTGGGTCTGTGACCTTGGGCAAGCTTCTGAATCTTTCTGTGCCTAAAGTAACTATAGGCAGTAGCACCAGTCGCATGAGTTTTAACGATTTTAGTGTTAATGCATGTAATTAAAACGCTCCTTGGTACATGGCATGATTTTTTTTTTACAGATAAACTGCCTGCAAATAGACAAGCAATTTTCTTTTAAGAACAGTTTACACTTTCAGATCCATCTGACCCTAAGCCTGTGTTCTAAACTACTGTTCTTTACTTCTTCTATGAAAGCACTGAACTCTGATAGAGGTGTGCTGGGCATGATGGTGGAGGGGAAGGAAAGGAGTCCTCCTGGCACTGAATCATACCTGCATAATGTGAGCCAGGGTTGAGGGCATAGGAATGGCATCCCCTGACCTGAATTCATGTTCTGGCCCTCTCACCACCCAGCTGTGTAAACTTGAGCAGGTTACTTATCTCCTGGCCTCAGACTCCTCAGCTGTGCAGTGGGGAACTGGATGGGGTCTGTTAAGCTTTCTCTGACCCCGGCATTCTACCGTTCCAATTTCCACACTCAGTGCTGCTCACAGCAGTTGCTCTGGTTTGGGTACGTGGCTGTGATGGGGAACGGAGGCTGATGGGCTACTGCTGGGTGAGTATGTCTGAAGGCCCCTCAGATGATAAATGGACCTGAGCAAATCTTTCTCCTGTCCTCGCCAACATTGATTTCTTTCAAGTCTGGGATTGATGCACTGCTGAGATGGAGAGGGAAGAGTACAGCGTGTTCTTCCCCGAGTCCACAGAGGGCAGGCACTTGCAGAGCTGTCTGCTCCAGTTGTCTGCCTTTGTGGCTCTTTCTGGGGCTTCAGAAGGCACAATGTAGACACTGTCATCTGGAGAGGTAGGCAGGAGGGGGAGGAAAAGTGAAGAAGGCATATTCTCCCTGGCTTGAAGGCCAGGAACTGAAGCTGCCTGATTTCTAGTCACAGATTCGCCATTTCTTCCCTCTGAAACCCTGAGTCAGTCCCTCTTGGGGCCTCAATTTCCTAATCTATCAATAAAGGTAATCTTATCCGAGGCCAGTCTGGCATATTAAAGGGCACGGGAAATCTCCTTGCACACTATAGTCCTATAACATGGATGTGGTTTTCTTCTTCTTGGGAAATTTCTAGTTCTCACAGAAGTGATTTACAAATACCTCCAGTCTCTAGGATGAAGACTAAAAGCCTTGTTTCTCAGGAGCATAGTCTTGCCACAGAAGCTGGGGTATCTAAGAGCACAGCCATGACTTTCTACTTGACATCAAGAGCAGGGTTTGGGTGAGGAGCATGCAATTCTATACTGAAATGCGAACCCAGCGGGAAAGACTGTGATGCAGACAGAGCACTGTACTCAACATTGGAGGTGCTCAAATGAATAGAAGGCTGATGGTCCAAAGAGAGAGAACTTGGTTAGACAATCACAGTCTATGCTGAAGTACAGGTGCTTTGGGTGCATTGAGAAGAAATATCCCAACTGGGAAGTGATGTTGAGAGAGCGAAGGGAAGACTTCCTCGAAAAGGTGATAGCACAGCTGAGTCCTGAAAGATTGGAGTTGGTTGGAAAATACAGGTTTGAAGAAAAGGAATCAAAGCAGAGGGTACTGTGTGTACTGAGGGCAAGGAAGAATGACTATGCCAGGGAAAACAAGAAGTTCAGAATGGCTGGAGTGTAGAATCCTGCTTCTGTGGATGTGAAAGAAAGGAGAAAGGAAGGCCGGGAGCGGTGGCTCAAACCTGTAATCCCAGCACTTTGAGAGGCTGAGGCGGGTGGATCACGAGGTCAACAGATCGAGACCATCCTGGTCAACATGGTGAAACCCTGTCTCTACTAAAAATACAAAAATTAGCTGGGCATGGTGGCGTGTGCCTGTAATCCCAGCTACTCGGGAGGCTGAGGCAGGAGAATTGCCTGAACTCAGGAGGCGGAGGTTGCGGTGAGCCGAGATCGCGCCATTGCACTCCAGCCTGGGTAACAAGAGCAAAACTCCGTCTCAAAAAAAAGAAAGGAGAAAGGAGAAGGGAGGGAGTATCAAGAGAAGAAGCCAGGGAGAAGTGCTCCCTGATCACAAGGGAGAAGAACAGAACTTTATTCTGGTTGCCAATTTTAAAATTCTTTAAACATCATGGTGGCCACAAAGGGTAAGAGATTTGCTCAAGGCCGTATGGGGAAACAGATGACCCAAAAATGTGTTGAGGGTGGGGTAGGCATGAATGTGGTGAAGTCAGTCCCCTTGAAAGTGGCTGCCGGACATTTCCCCTGCGACCTTGCTGAAGGTGATCGCAAGAGTGGTTACACAGCAGGTTAATGACATACAAACGCGCAGTATCTGCAGAGCAGTCAACAACATTCCAGATGTGCTACGTTCCCTGTGTCAGAAGAAACTAAACTCTGTGAATGGGAAGTGTGTGTGTGTCTGAGAGCAGACAGCAGAATCAGACTAATCTGACATTTCATGCTCTTTCCATGACCTTGGTAGATGACCTCCATTCAGCCAGTCTCTCTTCCCCACTCTTCACTCATATACCTTCCCAAGGCTTGAGCAGGTCTCACTTAGCAATAGCATAGACAAATCCCAGATTTTGTTTTTTTTTTTTTTTTTTAAAAAAAACAACTCCCCTTCCCAGTAGGGGCTGCACTTTGACAGGAGCTGTTATTTCCAAATCTGAGAAACCAAAGCTCAGACCAGCGTTGTAAGTTCCCCAGAACAGTGCTGCCAGGCCAGGGCAGCTCTGGAGGTAGACCCAGGCTCCTGTGCCCTAGACTGACACTCTTCACCCTGCGCCTGCCAGGGTAAAGGTGTTGTCTTTTAAGGTCTATAGTAAAAGTGATGAAGCCAGAAAATGGTGTCAGGTGTGCAGGGACCACTCTGGGCCTTCTCTGCACCGCCATAGATAACCCCACCTAGGAAACCCCTTCATAGGCCCTGGATTACAAAGACTCCTTGACCTTCAACCCCAAACTCCACTCTGATCTTTGTTCTCATGATCAACATGACTTAAAAGCTGCACTATGTGAGGAGGACTGGCGCGTGGGGATGCGATTCTAGGAATTATGCCGCTTTATGTCAGCGAATGAAGAACTGCCCAAGCTCTACAGCGAAATCTTCCCTGAGGCGGGCCCTCAACTTAAGCCCTGGCTTGAAGGGGGTCTAAAATGTAAAGCTCTAGCAGCTGCGGCTAGGAGCAGCCCCTCACCTTGGGTCACTTTCCTCTCCCTTCCTTCCTTTTATTTTTATTTTATTTTATTGCGTTTTAGGTTTTGGAGTACATGTGAAGAACATGCAGGATTGTTGCATAGGTACATTCATGGCAATGTGGTTTGCTGCCTTCATCCCCCCAATCACCTATATCTGGCATTTCCCCCCATGTTATCCCTCCCCAAATGCTCACGCCCAATTCTCAGGGGCGCCCGGGAGTGAGTCCAGTCTGGGTCTTGTCCCGTGGATGGCGCTGTCCCTCCACCCCCTTCCCTCATTCCATTTTTTTCCTCATCAGGCAACAGAAATGTCTGAGCACCTGCGGGGGCACAGCCCGGGGTGAGAGGTCTAAGCAGGCAGAATGTAATTATAAAGTGCTGTCCAAGATCCCCGGGAAAACGGGATTGGAAGAACTGCGTCCAGGCCTCGGGACGGAATCTCCCCGCACTAGGTGAGGTGTTTCGCGGCTCAAGGTTTCCTGTGGTGACGCGCTTCCCTCTAGCGGTAGGAGGTAGAAATGACCACGTCTCCTTGGCCTGTTTCCAAGAGCATTCATGACTCAAGCTCCAAATCCGAGGTGGGTTCTCTTGAAATCCTCCAGGAAAGCGTCCTGTTCCCACTGACTTTCTGCAAAGAGGAAAAAGAGAAGCGTTCAGGGAGGTGGTGGGGAAAAACTCTGGACTGGTCACCTGGCCGCGCAGCTTGCGGTTGTATAAACGACTGCCAGTTTTCCCTAAAGAAATGGTTCCATCTAGCTCCTGAGGTGCCACGGGGCTGGAGAGAGTTGAATGTTTCTGCTCATGGTGTGCACGGGGCCGCTTTTTTTCTACCTGCCTCCAGCGCCTCGGTCCTCGATCTTTCTTTTTTGCTGTCCCCTAGGACCAGGCCTTGTCAAATTGTGTCAGAGAAGAGTGCTGGTGAATTGGGAGAACGTGATCATTAGCCACACTTGCGGGGGACGTCTCCAGGTAGGTCAGGTAGGCTCCATGCTACGTTGACTCTGAAGTTAACAACCATAACTATGATTACAGGAGATTCTGGTCAACAAACAGAAAACTTCGGTTAGGAGGAACACGTTTAAGGGGTCTATAATACATCACAGTGAATAAAGGTAATAATGCTGTATACTTAAGAATTGCTGAGACCGTAGATTTGAAGTGTTCTCATCACATGAAAATAAGTCTGTGAGACATCGGACATGTTAAATGGCTTGATTTAGCCATTACACAATGTGTTCATATATGAGCTATGTTGTGCATGTAAAGTATATAGAATTTTTACTTGTCAATGGAAAAATATATCCATAAGAGCAAATTCTTCTGTAGTGCTTTCTTCATGCCAGGTAATACTCTAAACTATCATATGCCTACTAGAACACCTCGAAACTACTCTCCTATCCTGTTCCTGCTATTTCTCCTGACTCAAAATAGCAGGTCAGTAGAGTCAGAGAGCCTGGGTGCAGAGAGGTAATTAGAGTTAGAGCCAGAACCGCCTGAGGAAACTATAGGAGTCCTGGATCCCACAAAGGAAGAGACCCAAGGCGGAGTTCTGAAACAGATTCTGCGAGGGAAGGATCATCTGAGACGGGCCTCTCTGAGCGCCTGTCTCTCCAAACAAGGTCAAAGTGACAGTGACTTCCACAGGGTGAATCAAGGGTTGGCAAATCTTAACTTGGAAGCTCTTAAGCTCCTTAAGAATAGGGATTGTTTTAACAGTGACCAGTGTCTAAGAGTGCTTCGTGCTTGGTTGGTGCATAGTAAATGGCTGTGGGATGCAGGATGAATAGCAATAATATCTGACATTGAATGAGCAATTACAATATGCCAAGCACTCGTATCAGAGCTTTCCATGCACTATCTCATGTAATAGTCACAATATGGCTGTGAGGCATAATTGTTATCATACTATCCCCATTTCACAGATTAGGAAATCGAGGCACTAAAGATTAAATCACTTTCCCAAGGTCACACAGACAATGGAACAAGTCTTTTACTTCAGGTTATGTGTGTTTGTCTTCAGTGTCCAGTTTCTTAACTTCCATGCTGAACTATTTTTCTGGGCCAGAAGTAAGAGAAGGAATAAGAAGAGGGATAAAAACATCCTCAGGATGCCTGTTCTGGACCGCCAGTTCTCCACCAGGGTACCATTTACAGGATTTAGATATTTGAAGTACATTTTGGGGGAGAAAGTCATAATAGCAGACGACGTTTGTGTCCTTGCCAACTATGGAACTGAGGGCTTTTAGACCTCTGAGCCCCCTTATGAGGTAAGTACTACTATCAGCCATTTCACAGAAGAAACCGAGGCATAGATGGGTTAAATAATTCTCCCAAGGTCACCCAGCCAGTAAGTGGTAGAGCTGGAATCTGAACCCAGGGTATCTGGTTCCTGACTTGGGCTCCTGCCACTGTGCTATATTGCCAGAGCCTTTGTTAGAGTCAGAAAGGAGACTGGGGAGCCCACACACATCTAGACCTATTACTCTAGACAATCTAAGAGGGAAGTTAGGCCTTTTCTGCTTTTCTCCTAGAAAACCTTATAGGAACAACTAGGCAGTACCTCATTATTTCATGGGAAAGTCCCAACCTGGAAAGGTGCATTTCTAGCTCCGAATCAGTGAGGGGAGCACATTACCCCAGTGCTGGAAGATAAGGAAAGAGCAGAGGAATGTGAGTGAGACTACAGGACTGCCAGCCTCAAGCAGGGTTCGCCTTCATCCCTGCCTCCTTTTCCCTGCTGCTGCTTCTTGGTCTGGTTTGACTCTGTGGCCCTCAAGTGGTGAATACAGGGAAGTGCAGGAGCTTTTCCCTTTTGATCATCACACGTAAAAGCTCTGAGTGAAAGACTGGTGATCAACAAAAAGATGGGATCTCAGTTGCTCGTAGGATTTGCATCTTCCTCCTTTTTCCAGGGAAGAACCCCTTCCTGAGCACAAGTTAAACAGGGTGAGGATGATTCAACACAGGAAGAAAACTATGTTGGTTACAAGCCCATTTATATTATTGCCTTGGTATGTCCATTCATTGCTGCCTTCTCTGTGAATGGTTTAGATATTCTTCTAGGTGACACAGAGGAAAGGAAACTGGCTGTGTAGGAGATTTGGAGCCTTGGCCAGAGAGTCTTGGGTTTTCTTTGTTGTCGTCGTTAAATTCAGGATACAAAGTAAGTGGTGGAATCTATCCATGGTTTTGAAAGGAGCAGCCCTAACTAGGCAGGAACCATGATGCTGAGTATCATTGCCTTATTTTGTACAGATCTCGGGTTCCTGGGGATGCATTATTTTTGTGACTATTTAATAGAAGTTAAATAGAGACTGTCTTCTTGAATCATAAATTGTTTATCCAGATGAGGAAAGCAGAAAAAAAAAATACCAGGCAGAGCTAGGCACAGTGGCTCACACCTGTAATCCTAGCACTTTGGGAGGCCGAGGTGGTTGGATCACCTGAGGTCAGGAGTTTGAGACCAGCCTGGCCAACATAACGAAACTCTGCCTCTACTAAAAATACAAAAAATTAGCCAGGCATGGTGGCTTGTGCCTGTAGTTACTTGGGAGGCTGAGACACGAGAATCGCTTGAACCTGGGAGACAGAGGTTGCAGTGAGCTGAGATTGTGCCAATGCACTCCAGCCTGAGTGACAGAGTGAGAATCCGTCCCAAAACAAACAACCACTAGGCAGAGTGAAGGGTGAGGAAAAACACACAGAAGTGTAAAGGGGCAGTGAGCAATGCAGGGCGAGGGGTAGACTGGCTGGAGACAGCCGAACAGGTGGACTGGAGTAAGAGTGTGCAGGATTTGGGGAGTCAAGCTGAAGAGATGAATTTTTAAAAAATTGTAAACTTTGATAACTGGGAGTAATCCTTGTATTCTCCTTGCCAACTGGCATTCATGTAGGTTCATGCAAACTAATGGATAAACCTCTAAGCTAAGATGTTGGTATCAGTTCTTGATGAGGGAGCAAGTTGATAAGAAGGCTTCCTGTATCTCTCAAATCCCACTATTTGGGTGGGAATCCACTTTATTTCTACTTTATCTACCTTAATTATAATGGATTCAGTAAGAGATAGAAGACAGACCCCAACTCTACAAAACATTAAAAAAATTGGCCGGGCAAGGCGGCATGCACCTATAGTCCCACCTCTCAGGAGGCTAAGGAAGGAGGATCACTTATGCCTGGGAGGCTGAGGCTGCAGAGAGTCATGATCACGCCACTGCACTACAGCCTGGGTGACAGGGTAAGACCCTGTCTCAAACAAACAAATGAACCAGACAAACAACACCAACAATGCAACAACAACAAAGAAAGATGGAAAACATGCTGTTTAATGAAGGGAAGGGTTAGAAAGTCTGGGCTTTAATATCTGATATATTATTTAGTATCTGTGTGGCACTGCATTATTATTTAACATCTCTGAGCTTATATTTTTCCACTGGCGAAGTGAATAATGCCTGATTTACAGTATTAAGAGGATTGGATGAGAAACTGCATCATTCAACAAATGTTTATTTATTTTTTCAACAAATGTTTATTGAGCATCTATTGTGTGTTGGACACTGTGCCAGGTTTGAGAGATCAACTCACCATAAAGCCTTCAAAACAAATAAATGAATTACAATGTGTGTGTGGAAGAGCAGAGCTGGGAGTATAAACTTGCTGAGGAGTCAGGAAAGACCTCTTGAAAGAAATTCTACTTAAGTTAAAACCTGAAGAGAGTGAGAACTAGCTAAGTAAAGGGGTGGAATGGCAGTTCTCGCAGACAAAGAAACCAAGATGATAGTCGCTGAGAACATGTTGTCTTTAAGAATCCTAGAAGAGAGGGAGGACTCAAGATGGCGATGTGAGAACAACCCAGGATTGGAGCTCTTGTTGAATCCGCAAACGGTGAGTCGGAGTTGCATTTCCAGACTGATCTTTGTTGCCCACAGAACGGGGAAACTCCCAAGTATAAAAAAGACACAGGACGCCAGGCAGTAGGTCTGCCTGGCGAAGCCGGCAGCCGGGGCGGCGGCGGCCGGCCCTACCCAGCAATCCCCACAGGGTGCGCTTGTCCGGGTGCCCTGTTGAACTGGCAACCTGAGACTTGAGAGGGCTGGACTTGAGACTGAACGAGACTTGGACAGTAGGCCAGTTCAGGGGATTGCACGGACAGATCTTTTGGGATACCCGGTGGGACGAACAAAACCGCAATTTCAAACTATCCCGAGCAGACGGTCCGAGACGCTCTGTGGGGGAGGGGCGTCCACCACTACCGAGGCAACCCAACCCAACTGAGATACACGCCCAATGCTGATGCAGCCAGCCGTTGCCGAGGCAACCCGTCCCTACTGAGATACACGCCCACTGCTGATGCAGCCTGCTGTTGCTGAGGCAACCCTCTACAATGGAGAGACTCTGCCGCAGGGCGTGGCGGAGACCACAGCAGATCCTGCAGGAACAGGGCGAATCACACAACAGCAGGGCGGAGCCTCGGCAGCCAAACAGTGGCTAGTCTGCCTTCTAGCTGGGCAGGACACCTCATCGGACATCAAAAAATAAAGCCCGAACCCCCCAACACAGAGCATTTGAGAAAAAAAGGTTTTTTTTTAATGAGCTCTGTTGCAGCAGAATCAAACATAGCAGCCTAACAGCCCTGAATGAACAACAGAGCTCACAGCTCAGCACTTGAGCTCCAAAAAAGTACAGACTGTCTCCTCAAGCAGCTCCCTGACCCCTCTATATCCAAAAGATTGACATTTGGCAGGCATCATCCTGGAACAAAGATAGCAGAAAAAGAAACGGGTAGCATCCTTCACTGTGCCACAGCTGCTAGAGGTGCACCCCAGACAAGCAGGGCCTGGAGTGGACCTCAGCAGTCGTACAGCGAAGGGGCTAGGCTGGTAGAAGGAAAACCAAGTAACAGAAATACTTCATCATCAACAATCTGGGTGTCCACTCAGAGACCCAATCTAAAAGTCAGCAACTACGCAGACGACAAGCGGATAAATCCACAAAGATGGGAAGAAACCAGTGAAAAAAGGGAGAAAACACCCGAAACCAGAACACCTCGCCTCCTAGAAAGGACCAAAACTCCTCACCAGCAAGGGAGCAAAGCTGGATGGAGAATGACTGTGACGAAATGACGGATTTAGACTTCAGAAGGTGGATAATGAGAAACTTTTGTGAGCTAAAAGAACATGTATTAAATCAAAGCAAAAGAAACTAAGGAACTTAAAAAAAGATATGAGGAAATGATAACAAGAATGGAGAACTTAGAGAGGAATATGAATGAATTAAAAGAGCTGAAAAACACAATACGAGAACTTCGTGAAGCATGCACAAGTTTCAATAGCCGAATTGACCAAGCAGAAGAAAGAATATCTGAAGTCGAAGACCAACTCAATGAAATAAAACGAGAAACCAAGATTAGAGAAAAAAGCGCAAAAAGGAATGAACAAAGTCTCCAAGAAATGTTGGACTATGTGAAACGACCTAATCTACGTTTGATAGGTGTACCAGAAGGGGACGAAGAGAATGAATCCAAGCTGGAAAATACTCTTCAGGACATCATCCAGGAAAACTTCCCCCACCTAGCAAGACAGGCCAACACTCAAATGCAGGAAATACAGAGAACACCACAAAGATATTCTGCAAGAAGAGCAACCCCAAGGCACATAATCGTCAGATTCAACAAGGTTGAAATAAAGGAGAAAATACTAAGGGCAGCCAGAGAGAAAGGTCGAGTTACCCACAAAGGGAAGCCCATCAGACTCACAGCAGATCTCTCGGCAGAAACACTACAAGCCAGAAGAGAGTGGGGGCCAATATTCAACATTCTTAAAGAAAACAACTTTCAACCCAGAATTTCATATCCAGCCAAACTGAGCTTCAGAAGTGAAGGAAAAATAAAATCCTTTGCGAACAAGCAAGCACTCAGAGATTTTGTCACCACCAGGCCTGCTTTACAAGAGCTCCTGAAAGAGGCACTACACATAGAAAGGAACAACCAGTACCAGCCATTCCAAAATCACACTAAATGCTAAAGAGCATCAACATAATGAAGATTCTACAACAACTAACAGGCAAAATGGCCACTTAGCATCAAAATGGCAGTATCAAATTCACACATAACAATATTAACCCTAAATGTAAATGGACTAAATGCACCAATCAAAAGACACAGACTGGCAAATTGGATAAAAATCCAAAACCCCTCGGTGTGCTGTATCCAGGAAACCCATCTCACATGCAAGGATACACAAAGGCTCAAAATAAAGGGATGGAGGAAGATTTACCAAGCATGGGGGGGGGGGCAAAAAAAAGCAGGAGTTGCAATTCTCATCTCTGATAAAATAGACTTTAAAGCAACAAAGATCAAAAGAGACAAAGAAGGCCATTACATACTGGTAAAAGGATCGATAAAACAAGAAGAGCTAACGATCCTAAACATATATGGACCCAATGCAGGAGCACCCAGATACATAAGGCAAGTTCTTAATGACTTACAAAGAGACTTAGACTCCCACACAATAATAGTGGGAGACTTTAACACTCCACTGTCAATATTAGACAGATCAACCAGACAGAAAATCAACAAGGATATCCAGGGCTTGAACTCAGACCTGGAGCAAGCAAACCTGATAGACATTTACAGAACTCTCCACACCAAATCCACAGAATATATATTCTTCTCAGCACCACATCACACCTACTCAAAAATTGACCACATAATTGGAAGTAAAGCACTGCTCAGCAAATGCAAAACAACTGAAATAATAACAAACAGCCTCTCAGACCATAGTGCAATCAAGTTAGAACTCAGAATACAGAAACCAACCCAGAACCGCACAGCTTCATGGAAACTGAACAACTGGCTCTTGAATGTTGACTGGGTAAACAATGAAATGACGTCAGAAATAAAGAAGTTCTTCAAAACCAATGAGAACGAAGACACAACATGCCAGAATCTCTGGGACACATTTAAAGCAGTCTCTAGAGGAAAGTATATAGCAATAAGTGCCCATATGAGGAGAATGGAGAGATCCAAAATTGACACCCTAACATCAAAATTGAAAGAGCTATAGGAGCAAGATCAAAAAAACTCAAAACCCAGCAGAAGACAAGAAATAACTAAGATCAGAGCTGAGCTGAAGGAGATTGAGACACGAAAAACCCTCCAAAAAATCAATAAATCCAAGAGCTGGTTTTTTGAAAAGATCAACAAAATAGACAGACCACTAGCCAGATTGATTAAAAATAAAAGAGAGAACAACCAAATAGATGCAATAAAAAATGATAAAGGGGAAATCACCACAGATTCCACAGAAATTCAAACCATCATCAGAGAATATTACAAACAACTCTATGCACATAAACTAGTAAACCTGGAAGAAATGGATAAATTCCTGGACTCCTGTGTCCTCCCAAGCCTAAACCAGGAGGAAGCTGAAACTATGAATAGACCAATAACAAGGGCAGAAGTCGAGGCAGCAATTAAGAGCCTACCACACAAAAAAAGCCCAGGTCCAGACGGGTTCACAGCCGAATTCTACCAGACACACAAAGAGGAGCTGGTACCATTCCTTCTAAAACTATTTCAAACAATCCAAAAAGAGGGAATACTTCCCAAATCATTTTACGAGACCAACATCATCCTGATACCAAAACCCGGCAGAGACCCAAAAAGAAAAGAAAACTTCAGGCCAATATCCATGATGAACATAGATGCAAAAATCTTCAATAAAATATTGGCAAGCCGAATGCAACAGCAAATCAAAAAACTTATTCACCATGATCAAGTAGGATTCATCCCGGGGATGCAAGGCTGGTTCAACATACGCAAGTCTATCAACGTAATTCACCACATAAACAGAACCAAAAACAAAAACCACATGATTATCTCAATTGATGCAGAGAAGGCATTTGATAAAATTCAACAGCCCTTTATGCTAAAAACCCTCAATAAACTCGGTATCGATGGAACGTATCTCAAAGTAATAAAAGCTATTTATGACAAACCAACAGCCAATATCATACTGAATGGGCAAAAACTGGAAGCATTCCCTTTGAAATCTGGCACTAGACAAGGATGCCCTCTTTCACCACTCCTATTCAATATAGTACTGGAAGTTCTAACCAGAGCAATCAGGCAAGAAAAAGAAATAAAGCGTATTCAAATAGGAAAGGTGGAAGCCAAATTGTCTCTATTTGCAGACGACATGATAGTATACCTAGAAGACCCCATCGCCTCAGCCCAAAAACTCCTGAAACTGATAAGCAACTTCAGCAAAGTCTCAGGATATAAAATCAATGTGCAAAAATCACAAGCATTTGTCTACACCAATAACAGACTTAAAGAAAGCCAAATCAAGAACAAACTGCCATTCACAATTGCTACAAAAAGAATAAAATACCTTGGAATACAACTCACAAGGAACGTAAGGGACCTCTTCAAGGAGAACTACAAACCACTGCTCAACGAAATCAGAGAGGACACAAACAGATGGAGAAACATTCCATGTTCATCGTTAGGAAGAATTAATATCGTGAAAATGGCTATACTGCCCAAAGTAATTTACAGAATCAACGCTATCCCCATCAAGCTACCATTGACTTTCTTCACAGAACTGGAAAAAACCACCATGAACTTCATATGGAACCAAAAGAGAGCCCGCATAGCCAAGTCAATTCTAAGCAAAAAGAACACAGCAGGGGGCATCACACTACTGGATTTCAAACTATACTACAAGGCTACAGTAATCAAAACAGCATGGTACTGGTACCAAAACAGAGATATAGACCAATGTAACAAAGCAGAGGCACCGGAGGCAACACAACAAATCTACAACTATACAAACTTTGATAAACCTGACAAAAACAAGCAATGGGGAAAGGATTCCCTGTTTAACAAATGGTGTTGGGAAAACTGGCTAGCCATGTGCAGAAAGCAGAAACTGGACCCCTTCCTGACACTTTACACAAAAATTAACTCCAGATGGATTAAAGACTTAAACATAAGACCAGGCACCATAAAAACCCTAGAAGAAAATCTAGGCAAAACTATCCAGGACATAGGAGTAGGCAAGGACTTCATGAACAAAACACCAAAAGCATTGGCAACAAAAGCCAAAATAGACAAATGGGACCTAATGAAACTCCACAGCTTCTGCACGGCAAAAGAAACAGTCACTAGAGTGGATCGGCAACCAACAGAATGGGAAAAAATTTTTGCAGTTTACCCATCTGACAAAGGTCTGATATCCAGAATTTACAAAGAACTCAAACGGATTTACAGGAAAAAACAAACAAGCCCATTCAAAAGTGGGCAAAGGATATGAACAGACACTTTACGAAAGAAGACATATATGAGGCCAACAATCATATGAAAAAATGCTCATCGTCACTGGTCATCAGAGAGATGCAAATCAAAACCACATTGAGATACCATCTCATGCCAGTTAGAATGGCGATCATTAAAAAATCTGGAGACAACAGATGCTGGAGAGGATGTGGAGAAAAAGGAACACTTCTACACTGTTGGTGGGAGTGTAAATTAGTTCAACCATTGTGGAAGACAGTGTGGCGATTCCTCAAGGCCTTAGAAATAGAAATTCCATTTGACCCAGCAATCCCATTACTGGGTATATATCCAAAAGACTATAAATCGTTCTACTATAAGGACACGTGCACACGAATGTTCATTGCAGCACTGTTTACAATAGCAAAGACCTGGAATCAACCAAAATACCCATTGATAATAGATTGGATTGGAAAAATGTGGCACATATACACCATGGAATATTATGCAGCAATCAGAAATGATGAGTTTGTGTCGTTTGTAGGGACATGGATGAATCTGGAGAATGTCATCCTCAGCAAACTGACACAAGAACAGAAAATGAAACACCGCATATTCTCACTCATAGGCGGGTGATGAAAAATGAGAACACATGGACACAGAAAGGGGAGTACTAAACACTGGGGTCTATTGGGGGTAAAAGGGGAGGGCCAGTGGGAGGGGTGGTGGGGAGGGATAGCCTGGGGAGAAATGCCAAATGTGGGTGAAGGGGAGAAGGAAAGAAAAGCACACTGCCATGTGTGTTCCTACGCAACTCTCTTACATGCTCTGCTCATGTACCCCAAAACCTAAAATCCAATAAAAAATTAAAAAAAAAAAAAAAAGAATCTGAGAAGATTGAACGGTGGCTGGAGGGTAGAATGATGAGGGTAATAGGGGAAAATGGCATCACTAAGGTCATGAAAATTTTTCTAAATCATGATAACAATATTATAATAACCAACATTTATTGCCTAAGATGTTGTGGGCACCATGCTGTGTGTTTTATGTGTATTGCCTTTAATTACCATTCTGAACCCTCACACCAAACCACAATAAAGCCAAGCCACATATCTTCTTCCTGCTTTCTCAAGCCATTTTTGGGCCTGCTTGGACCTGCTGTGCTCTCCCCAGAAAGCCTTATTACGTGAGTCACAGACCGTTTCATACCCCTTGGCACATGTTCGGCATCATCAGTCTTAACCAAATCTGGAGTTTTGGCACTCTTGCAGACTGACCACAACCTTGCCTCATTTAGAATTTACAGCAACTGTATGAAGTCGGGGCTAGAATTATCTCTGCTTTGCAGATGAGAAAACTGGCTAGGACATTAACTAGTCCAAAGTCACATAGCTGAGAAAATGTACGTGGATAAAAACTGAAATCATCCTAACTCTTGAAGCCATGCTCTACGCTGCTCTGCTCTACTATTTCCCAGGTAAGGGACTTTGGACTTTATCTTAAGGCCAATGAAACAACATTGAAAACGTTAAGTAGGAGAGCAATATGACAATGTTTGCATTTCATGAAGGTCCTTCTGAAATTCCTGTGCAATAGAGTGATTTGCCTTGCTATGTATAATTCTCTTTTCACATAAACAGATAAGATAATCAAGGATACATTTTTACCTAAAATATGAACCCTGTGTGAAGAGAGAAGGCAACATTCCCAGATGCCAGAAATAAAGAGGGACCACAAAACTTGAGAAGGGAGCATGGAGCCAAAGTTGAGTACATTCAGGGTACTCAGTGTCAGGGTGATAGGATTTTTTTTTTTTTTTTGAGACGGAGTTTTGCTCTTGTTACCCAGGCTGGAGTGCAATGGCGAGATCTCGGCTCACCACAACCTCTGCCTTCTGGATTCAGGCAATTCTCCTGCCTCAGCCTCCTGAGTAGCTGGGATTACAGGCACGCGCCACCATGTCCAGCTATATTTTTTTTTTGTATTTTTAGTAGAGACGGGGTTTCACCATGTTGACCAGGATGGTCTCGATCTCTTGACCTCGTAATCCACCCGCCTCGGTCTCCCAAAGTGCTGGGATTACAGGCGTGAGCCACCGTGCCCGGCTGGTGATAGGATTTTAATGTGAATAGAGAGAGGGTTGATGAGACCCAGGGCCTTTGAAGGTCAAGGAGCTGGAAGCGAACCAGCCATATAGAGTTGAGAGTTACCTGTTTATGAAGGAAGAGATGAAATTTCTCTGTTTCACAGCTCAGAGATACCACAGGAAGCTTGATAGGCTTATAAGAACACAGAAAAACATTAATGTGAGGAAAGTAACCCCTCAAGCTGGTTCAGCATACACGATGCCTACATTGTATGCCCCAGGAGTATGGAAGTCTAGAGTCAAGATATATTACTAAATTTCTCTGGAACCAATGAAATTCATAGAATTGCAGCAAAGGAATTTGAAACTGCCCCACAAGATTGTTCCCAGGTCCCAGGACCCAAGAGTCTTCCATGAAAAACAACTCTCTTTGAAGATAAGCTCATACTTTAAAAATATCACAAGTCGGGCCAGGCACGGTGGCTCATGCCTGTAATCTCAGCACTTTGGGAGGCAGAGGTGAGTGGATCACCTGAGGTCAAGAGTTCAAGACCAGCCTGACCAACGTGGTGAAACCATGTGTCTACTAAATACAAAGAAAATTAGCTGGGCTTGGTGGCAGATGCCTGTAATCCTAGCTACTCTGGAGGCTGAGGCAGGGGAACTGCTTGAACCCAGGAGGTGGAGGTTGCAGTTAGCCAAGATCGTGCCATTGTACTCCAGCCTGGGCGACAGAGTGAGGCTCCATCTCAAAACAAAACAAAAAAATCACAAATCACATAAGGAAACAAACTGATTAGAGAGGGAGTGGTAGAGTGCACATACAAACAGCTACAGTTAGTAGAAAAAACAGTCTTTAAGTTAGATAAGCTCAAAGAGAAAGAGAAGGAGTAACTTCACAAAGCAAGAGGAGGAGACTGTAGGAAAAGAATCAGTAAACTGAAAGAGCAGCAAATCTAAATTCTAGAAATGAAAAATATGGCTAATCAAATTTAGAATTTAATAGATGGATCTGTAGACTGATGAAGAGAGAATTAGGGGAAGAATGATGTTAGCAGGATGGCCAGCTGGCTTCCTGCTTCTAGTGCTCATTTGTCCAACAAAGACACCAAACAACACATACACAACCACATTTTAATAAAATAACTGAAGAAGAGTGACTGAGTACGGCAAAGGAGTGACAGAAACCCGGAGAGCACACAGAAACTGAGGCTGACCACAGAGAATGAAAGGAAACACCTCGCCATCACCACCCCACCTCCCAATCAGAATCAGCTAGATACCAGGAGGAACCTCTTTTTATGATACAAAGGTAGACAAGAGGATCCCAGTGACCCCCACCAACTCCTTGGGCACCTACACTTCTCATTGCTGGGGTCCTCCTGAAATTCTCACACGCACTAAGTCCAGCTGAGGGAGCTTCCTGGACTCCACACAGCTGTGTTCCCCCCAGAGACGGAGCTGACACTGTGCCCCACCCCCTGTGGCCTGCACAAGTACTGTCTTACCCCATTTTGGAACTGGAACTACTGTTGGAGTGTCTTGCTCCAAGGGTGAGTAGCCACAGCTCTCCTCCCTCCCTGAGGCTAAACCACCTTTGAACCATCCCTGCCCAGTGGCCTAACATCCCAAAACCAAGCTACAAGCAACTGTTACTACACCTTTTCCCATGGGGTCAAGCAGCTCCAGCTACAACTCCTCTCTCCCACTTTGGCTGGAGCTGAAGCTGCACACTTCTTCCTGAGAAAACGGTGGTTTAGCAGAATAGCCCCATCTACCTCTGTCAGTCATGGTTGTGCCCTGCCCCTAGGGGCCTGAACTGAAACCGTGTACTGCTTCTTGAGAAAACAGGGCCTTGGCAGAGGCCCATATCTCAGGGAAACAGCGTCTGGCAGCCCAGAACAGTCAGCCTCCATGCCCGAGCCTGGGCTGAAGGGGCAAATAAACCCTGGGTAATTGGTGCCCTGGAACCCAAGCAGCTCAGGGCTGGGCTGATGTAGTACTGCTTATCTAACATACGCTGCTCAGAAACATAGCAGTGGCTGAGCTGAGACACCCTACCCTACAGGCCCAACTACTCTAATACCTTACTTTCCTGGAGTCTGAGCTGCCAAGAGATCCCTCTGTCTACGGAGTGCAGTCATCACTGTGCTGTTTCCTTGACTCCAGGGCCCAAACAACAGCTGTGCTTGGCCATAGAAAACGTGCTGCTGCACCTAGCCTCACAGAATCTGGGATACTACTGAGTCCACCACCCCAGAGTCACCACTACACGTTGCCCCATCCCCAGGAACCCAAGTTTCCACTGGGCTCTATTGGACCAGGTTCCTGAGTTGCAGCTATACCTTACTCTCTGTACCCTAAACTCCAGAGCTCCTTTCCTTCCCTGGAGTTGGAGATACCTTCCCCACAGGGGTAGAATCACAGCTAAAACCAAACTCTCTGGGTCCAAGCTGCTAGGAGCTTCCTCAGAGTCACAGATTGTGGCTCTGAAGGCAAACTACATCCAACCCTGCCATAAACAGTGAATCTTCACCTCAAGACCCAGGTGCCACAATAAGTTTATGACACTCTTTGGGAAAGTTGAAAGTAGGAGGACTTCAAGCACCCATAAAGAAAGAATTCTAAAAATAACAAAAGAAAACATCAAGTCATATGTAAAAAATCTCCATTAGACTAACAGCAGATTTATCCTCAGAAACCTTACAGGCCAGGAGAGAATGTAATGACATATTGAAAGTGCTGAAAGAAAAAAAAAAAGGCAGCGAAGAATACTATACTCAGTAAAGCTATTCTTCAGAAATAAGGGAGACCCACGTTTGGTGACATGTGCCTGTAGTCTCAACTACTCAGGTGGCTGAGGTGGGAAGATTGCTTGACCCTAGGAGTTCAGACCAGCCTGAACAGCATAGCAATACCCCATTTCAAAAAAGAGAGAGAGAGAAAAAAAAAAAAAAGGAAAAAGAAATAAAGTCTTTCCCGGACAAGCAAAAATGAAGGAAATTCATTACTACCAGATTAACCTTATGAGAAATACTCAGGGGACTCCTATTTCTGGAAGTGAAAAATGATAATCATCATTATGAAGACATGCAAAAGTATAATAATCATTAATAGACACACAAATGAAAAGCAGAGAAGAAATAAGCCTTATTACTACAGAAAACTTCCAAACTGCAATGATTAAACAATAAGAGAGGAAGAAAGGAACAAAAGATATACAAAACAACTTGAAAATGGTTAACAAAATGACATTAAGTCTTGCCAATCAATTATAACCTTGAATATATAAATGGCTTAAACTCTATGCTTAGAAGCAACAGACTGGCTGAATCAATTTTTGAAAACATAATCTAGTATAGGCTCCTACAATGCAATACTTCACCTGTTAAGACACATAAAGACTGATAGTAAAATGATGGAAAGAGATATTCTCTGCAAATTGAAAGAAAGCAAAAGTGAGCAAGACACTAGATAAAACAGACTCTAAAACTGTCCAAAACTGGCTGGGCGCGGTGGCCCAAGCCTGTAATCCCAGCACTCCGGGAGGCCCAGGCGGGTGGATCACGAGGTCAAGAGATCGAGACCATCTTGGTCAACATGGTGAAACCCCGTCTCTACTAAAAATACAAAAAATTAGCTGGGCATGGTGGCGGGTGCCTGTAATCCCAGCTACTCAGGAGGCTGAGGCAGGAGAATTGCCTGCACCCAGAAGGTGGAGGTTGTGGTGAGCCGAGATCGCGCCATTGCACTCCAGCCTGGGTAAAAACAGCGAAACTCCATCTCAAAAAAAAAAACAACAAAAAACTGTCCAAAACTGTAAAAAGAAATAGAGAAAATCATTATAAAATTATAAAGGTCTGAGTTCAGCAAGATGATATAATTATAAGTATATATGCATGCAACACCAAAACACTTAAATATATAAAACAAACAATAGTAGCTCTAAAGGGAAGAGATCATTGTTCCCCTTACAATAACAGCTGGGGACTTCAACACTCCACTCTCAGCTTTGGACAGATCATCTATATGGAAAATCCATAATGAAACATTGGATTTAAACTGTTCTTTAGACCAAATGAACCTAACAGATATTTATGGAATATTTTACCCAACAGCTGAAAAATACACATTTTTGTCTTCAGCACATGGAACATTCTCCAGGATTGGCCATATGTTAGGTCATAAAACAAGTCTCAACAAATGTAAAATAACTGAAATCATATCAAGTTTCTTTTCTTAGCACAGTGGAATAAAACCAGAAATCAATAACAAGAGGAACTTTCAAAACTGCACAGACACCTGGGAATTAAACGAAATGCTCCTGAATGACCAATGAGTCAATGAAGAAATTAGAAAATTTAAACATTGATTGAAACAAATGATAACCTAAACGCAATATACCAAAACCTATGAGATACAGCAAAAGCAGTATTAAGAGGGTAGTTGAGTATCAAGAGGGCAATAAACAACTACATAAAAGGTAGGAATATTTTAAATAAATAAACTAAAAATGCATCTTAAGGAACTAGAAAAACAAGAACAAACCAAACCCCAAAGAAGGAATAATGAGATAATTAATGGAAGTGTTTGTTGAAAACAATGACCCACGATGCAGCAAGCAGAGATGAAGACATAGAAGAGAAAACGGGACAAAGAGAATAGAATGTCAAGTGTCCTCATGCAACTGATGAAAAATACAGAGTATTTCTTGTTGTAATCTCACAGTGTAGTAGGACTCTCAAATTATAATTAAAAAACCAGAGGACATAAAATAAACCCACCCAAAGTCAAATTAATTACAAGCTTGGAAAATAGATTTGCAATTCATAGTATATACAAATGGCTAATTTCTGAAATGTATTAAGATCCCAGTAGCCCAAGAAGAAAATGAATAAATTTAAATGAGTTAACAGAAAAGGAAATTAATGGCCCTTAAACAAACCTAAAAGGTGATGAATTTCACTCTTAGTAGGTAGTATTTATTAAGCACGTCCCATGTGCCAGGGTCTCTGCTTTACATTCCCAAACAACCTTTTGTTGAGGTAGGCACTCTTCTTATCTCCATTTTATAGATGAGGAAACTGAAGCATAGAGAGATTAAGATGTTTTCTCAGATCCACTCAGCTGGTGATGTAATGAGGATTCAAACTCAGGCAGCTTGACCACAGACACCACCACTTCTCTATATTATTTCTTGGTATTTGCCCTGAAATATAAGTTAAAAATGTAAGTTAAATACAAGCTAAAATATAGTAAGACATGTTTTCTTTGACTCCCAGATTAACATGAATAAAAAGCTTGATATATATTGATGGGGATCCAGAGAAACAGACATTCTCGTATATTGCCAATATGAATGTAAATTGTTGGACCTTCCTGGAGAAAAATTTGTCAACATTTTTCACAAATAGATGAGTGTCCTTGTGATTCTTATTTTCCTTAAAATCTAGAAATGTAGTCTAAGTGTGTGTTTTAGGGGTGATGATGGTGATGGATCCTATTCTTTGCAACAAGAATGAGACTGTTGGGTAAAGGGAAGTGTTATAAAAGTTGGGCAGTGGCTAGTGGTCAACTTATAGTCTACAGTTCTTGATGATCTAAGCCACTTCCGTTCTCAAACTTCTTCAAGGCATTCTCCAGACTTCAACTCCCAGACCCTCCCTAAAATCCTCATCAGATAGGGTTTGATATCCTCTAGATGCCACCAAGACAGTAGGCATTGCAGTAGACTGGTGCAGCAGAAGGAGAAGTAGCAGAACATGAGCTGCCTGGTCAGTGTAAGGATGCCACCCATGAAATTCTGATGTCGTCTCTTCCTGGTCTTCACATGTGAATTGTGCTCATGAAGCCAGACTTGGGTATTCGATTCCAGGCCCAAAACACATTCGGTTACTCATTTATCCAGCAACTTTCTGACCTACATAAGAAGTATTCAATAAATATTTGTTCAGTGAATAAACGGACGGATCTCTGACTGCATCATATCTTCACTTTTGGCAGCCAAAAATTCTTGGCCTTCTACCCTTAAACCTATACATTATAGAGTGACAGTCATGCTCCATTTTATCCTCTCCCTTTCACTTCTAGGGATTTTATCTCTCATGGTCTTTCTTTCTGAGACAGGGTCTCACTCAATTGCACAGGTTATAAAGCAGCGGAATAATTATGGCTTATTGTAGTCTTGAACTCCTAGGCTTAACCAATCCTCCCACCTCAGCCTCCCAAGTAGCTAGGATTATAGGCATGTACCCCCAGGCCTGGTTAATTTTTAAATATTTTTTTTGTGGAGATGAGGTTTTGCTTTGTTTCCCAAGCTGGTCTTGAACTCCTGAGCTCACACCTGTAATCCTAGTGCTTTGGGAAGCTGTGTGGGATAAGCCACCATACTCAACTGGAATTTATCTCTTAAAATTACATTCCCACACTCAAATTTATCCTGCAACTATCTACTAGGTCTGGATCTTCAAGACCACTTAGCTAGAATAATCATGAAATTATAATAGCAGAATAGGCCCAACATGGTACTCCAAATCTGCTGATTTGCTGTGGAGGGCCTTACATTCAGACTTCTTAGAAAATTCATGGAGAAAATGTAATGTACACCTTGGAAAGGCCCAGAAAGGGCTATTTGTCCCCTACTGGCTGTGCCAGTGTTTCCATGTAAGCTACCTCTTATCTTTTCCAGATGCAGAAGTCTCAAACATTGGTAGAAGCTTCGTACATGTAGCACTTTGGACTTTTAGAAATGATCAGTTAACAATGTTGGAGAGTAGTTTGTAAGATTTCGTCCTTAAATGGGTCATATCTCTTCTAGCAGAACTTACTTCTAAAATTTTTATGTGTTACCACCAGATGAAAATAGAGAGTCAAAGTTGTGTTATGTGTACAAAACATTTTTAAATGTCTAGTATGTTATTAATTGCACAGTCTTAATTTTTCAGTCCTTTACCTATATTATCTCATTAATAATTTTTTAAGTTATAACATCAGTTATAAGACCAACTCTCTAAAGGAGATATTATCACCATATTACAGATAAAGAAACTGAGGCTCAGAAATCTTATGTAACTGACCCAACATCTCAGAGCATTTATGATAAAGATTTCTCCAGCATATAGTCTAAAATTTTTTGAAGATTTTTTTCTTAAAATGTGTCTAAGAGTTTTTCTTACTATGTTAGACATATATTTACCATATGATCCAGCAATTTTACTCCTAAGAATTTGTCAATGAGAAATAAAAACATACGTTCACTCAAAGAACTATGCACAAATATTTATAGCAGCTATAGTCGAACTGGAAGCAACCCAAATGACCACAAACTTATGAATGAATATATTATGGCACAATGAAATATATCTCAGCAATAAAAAGAAACTAACTGCTGAGAGCTTACAACAACATGAATACATCACAAAAGCATAATGCTCAGTGAAATAATCCAGACATAAGAGTCTACAAATTGCACGATTCCATTTAAATATTTTGGAAAATGCAGAACTATAGATAAAGAAATCAAATGAATAGTTGCCAATGTTGTGAGCAGGGAATAAATGAAAAGGCTGTAAAAAGGTTCAAAGGAACTTTTTTTTGACATGATAAAAATTTTTTATCTGTCACCATAATAAAATGTACTCAATAAAATTACTATGCACATTTTCCAGGTTATCAGCCCTCACTCCCGTGCAGAGAACGTGGGGCTAAGGAGGTTTCCCAGCTTCATGCCTAGACATAACTCTGGGCACTTGGTGACCACTCACTAGATTCTCCCTCAGTGCTGGTGCTTGTGCTGCTATTGGGAGAACTGTACATGGGCCAGCATGGTCCAACCCCACCAATCTTCCCTGAGGCTGAGCATGGAACCCTGACCACTGGGAACTCCAGGGTCAGCCCATTGCCTGAGGCAACAGAAAGTTTCTCCCAGTAAACAAGGATCAGCCATATTGCCCATAGCCAACTATTACACATAAGCACCATCTACTGGCTTATAGATAAACTGTACAGCCCAATATAAAACCTGCTGACAGAATTGCATACGGCTGTGGAAGCATAGCCATAGACCCTACCCAACATTCTCTGCAGTCACACTCCTTAGAAAAGAAGGGAAAGGGACAGAAAAAAATAATAATATGATAGGAAAAGAGAGAAAGAAAAAAATCCTATACACATAAAAATGATTACAAAATTCTAAAGGGCCAGTGCCGTCAGATGAGAAGAAACCATCTTAGGAATTCTGGCACCATGAAAAATCTCAATGAAGTGACACCACCAAAGGCTCACATTAGCTCTCAGCACTGGCCCCTAACCAAAACGGAAACTCAGAAATGACTGGTAAAGAATTCAAAACATGGATTACAGGAAAGCTAAACAAGATGCAAGAAAACATTGAAAACCAACCCAAAGAAACTTCTATAGAAATAAATACGTTTTATGATACATTTCAGGAAATGAAGAAAGATGTAAACATCTTGGAATCATTTAGAACTTCTGAAATGGAAAAACTCACTTAAGGAATTTCAAAATATGATAAAAAGCTTTAATTAATAAACTAGGTCAAGCAGAAGAAATAATTTCAAAGTTTAAGGACTAGTGTTTTGAACTAACCTAGTTGGACAAAAATGACGAAAAAAAACTTTAAAAAATGAGCGAAGTCTTTGAGAAATAAGGAATTATGTAAAGTGGCCAGATCTATGAACTTGTGGCATTTCTGAGAGAGAAGGAGAAAAAGTTAACAACCTAGAAAACATATTTAAAGGAATAATTCAAGAAAATTTCCATGTCAGGCATCGTGGCTCACACCTGTAACCCCGTGTAGGCATAGGCAGGAGGCTTACTTGAGCCCAAGATTTTGAGACAAGTTTGGGCAATATGGGGAGACCCCATCTCTACAAAAAAATTTTTTAAAAAATAAGGCAGGCATGGTGGTATGTGCTTGTAGTCCCAGCTACTTGGGAGCCTAAGGTGAGAGGGTTGCATGAGCTTGGAAGGCCAAAGTGAGGTGTGATCATGCCACTGCACTCCAGTCTGAGTGACAGAACAAGACCTTGTCCCAACAAAACAAAAAAGAGAATATTTCCCTAATTTTGCTAAAGAGGTTGACATCTAAACACAAGAAATTCAGAGAACACCTGTGAGATACTATACAAAATTAACATCAACAAGGAGTGTAGTCACCAGGCTGTCCAAGGTCAATGCTAAGGAAAAACATCTTAAAGGGAGCTAGAGAATAAGGTCAGATCATGTACAAAGGGAACCCTGTTAGGCTAACAGCATACTTCTCAGCAGAAACTTTACAAACCAGGAGAGATTGGAGGACTATTTTCAGCATTCTTAAAGAAAATAAATTTCAACCAAGAATTTTATATCCTGCAAAACTAAGCTTCATGGGTGAAGGAGAAATAAAATCTTTTCCAGACAAGCAAGTGCTAAGGAAATTCATTATCACTAGGCCAGCCTTACAAGAAATACTTAAGGGAGTTCTAAACATGAAAACAAAAGAATACCTGCTACCACAAAAACACATGTAAATACGTAGTCCACAGACCCTATAAAGAAACCACACAATATAAACCACAAAGCAATTTTCTAAAAACTTCACAACGGGACCAAATCTAACATATCAGTATTAACTTTGAATGTAAACGGTATAAATGCCCACTTAAAAGGCAAAATGTAGCAAATTGGGTAAAAAAAACACAAGACCCATCCATCTCCTGTCTTCAGAAGACCCATCTCACATGTAATGATACCCATTAGCTCAAAGGAAAGGGTTGGAGAAAGAGCCATCATGCAAATAGAAAACAAAGAAGAGCAAAATTCGTTCTTATATTAGATAAAATGGACTTTAAACCAACAAGAGTCAGAAAGGACAAAGAAAGGAATTAAATAATGATAAAGGGTTCAATTCAACAAGAAGACAATGATTTTAAATATATATGAACCGAACATTGGAGCACCCACATTCATAAAAGACCTACTTCTAGACCTATGAAAAGACTTAGCCACAGGCTGGGTGCTGTGGCCCACGCCTGTAATCCCAGCACTTTGGGAGGCCGAGGCGGGTGGATCACGAGGTCAAGAGATCGAGACCATCTTGGTTAACATGGTGAAACCCTGTCTCTACTAAAAATACAAAAAAAAAATTAGCTGGGCACGGTGGCACGTGCCTGTAATCCCAGCTACTCAGGAGGCCGAGGCAGGAGAATTGCCTGAACCCAGGAGGCAGAGCTTGTGGTGAGCCGAGATCGCGCCATTGCACTCCAGCCTGGGTAACAAGCAAAACTCTGTCTCAAAAAAAAAAAAAAAAAAAGACTTAGCCACAATTATAGTGGGGGGTTTCAACACCTCTCTGAAAGGATAATCTGTCTAGATTATCATGGCAGAAAACTGACAAGAAATTCTGGACTTAAATTCAACATCTTTCCAATTGAACTTAATAGACATCTATGGAATACTGCACCTAGCAACCACATAATATATATTACTTCATCTGTACTTGGAACATACTAAGATGACCACATCCTCAACCATTAAGCAAGTCTCAATAAATTCAGAAAAATTGAAATCATACCAACCACACTGTCAGACCACAGTGGAATTAAAATGAAAATAAATAACAAGAAGATGTCTCAAAACCAAATAATTACATGAAAATTAAACAACTGGCTCCTGTTTCACTTTTGGATAAACAATAAAATTAAGGCAGAAAAAAAAAACTTTGAAATAAAACAGAGACACAACATAGCAAAATCACTGGGATGGAGCAAGAGTAGGGTTAAGAGGAAAGTGTCTAGCATTAAACACCTACATGAAAAAATTAAAAAGCTCTCAAATTAACAATCTAACATCACACCAAAAGGAACTACAAAAACAAGAATTAACTAACCCTAAAGCTAGATGAATAAAAGAAGCAACAAGGTTGATAGACCACTAGCTAGATTAACAAAGAAAAGAAGGCTGGCTTCAGTGGCTCATACCTGTAATCCCAGTACTTTGGGAGGCTGAGGCCAACAGATCACTTGAAGATAGTTCAAGACAAGCCTCACCAACATGGTGAAACCCCATCTCTACTAAAAATAAAAACATTAGCTAGGTGTGGTGTCATGTGTCTGTAGTCCCAGCTACTTAGGAGGCTGAGGCACAAGAATCACTTCAACCCAGTAGGCAGAGATCACAGTGAGCCAAGATTGCACCACTCCAGCCTGGACAGCAGAGCAAGACTGTTCTCAACAACAACAACAACAATGAGACAAAACAAAAGAAAAAAAAAGAAGATCCAAATAAACACAAGTAGAAACAACAAAGGTAACACTACAATTGATCTCACAGAAGTACAAAAGATTCTCAGGCACTATTATGAACACCTTTATTACACAAACTAGAAAATCTAGAAGAAATAGTTTAATTCCTGGAAACATACAACCTCCAAAGGTTGAATCAGGAACAAATCAAAGCCCTGAACAGGGCGCTATTGAGTTCTGAAATTGAATTTGTAATAAAAAATTACTACACACCAAAAAATGCCCTGGATCAGATGGATTCATAGTGAAACTCTACCAGATGTTACAAAGTAGAGCTGGTACCAATTCTACCAAAACTATTTCAAAGTATCAAGGAAATGGCAATCTTCCCTCACTCATTCTGTGAAGCCAGTGTCATTGCATTATGCTGATACCAAAGCCTCGCAAAGATAAAAGATAAGAAGACTGCAGGCAATACCCCTGAGGAAAGTAGGCACAAAAATTCTCAACAAAATACTAGCAAATCAAATTCAGCAGCATATGAAAAAGTTAATTCACATGATCAAATAGGCTTCCTTCCTGGGAAGCAAGGTTGACTCAACATATGCAAATCAATAAATGTGATTCGCCATATAAGTAGAATCAAAAACAAAAAACATTTTATTATCTCAATAGACACAAAAGAAGCTTTCAATAAAATCCAAATCCCTTCATGACAAAGACTCTTAACAAACTAGACATCAAAGGAACACACCTGAAAACAACAAGAGCTATCTGTGAAAAACCCATAGCCAATAACATACTGAATGGGAAAAAGGTGGAAGAATTCCTTTTAAGAACAGGAAAAAGACAAAGATGCCCACTGTCACTGCTTTTATTCCATATAGTACTGAAAATGCTAGCCAGAGCAATAAGGCAAGAAAAAAAAAATAAAAGGGATCCAATAGAAAAAAAAAAAAAGCAAAATTTTCTTTCTTCACTTAGCATATAATCTATTCCTAGAAAACATTAAACACTCCACTGAAAGGCTTATGGAACTGATAAACCACTTCAGTAAAATTTCAGATTATAAAATCACATGTAAAAAAATCAATAATGGCTGGTCATGGTGGCTCACACCTGTATTCCCAGAAATTTGGGAAGCTGAGATGGGAGGATGATGTAAGCCCAGGAGTTCAAAGACTAGCCTGGGCAAAATAGCAAGACCCCAACTCCACCCCTTAGCTCCCCCAGATCTGTAGCATTTCTTTTTATTGTACTTTAAGGTCTGGGGTACATGTGCAGATCTTGCAGGATTATTGCATAGGTACACACATGCCATGGTGGTTTGCTGTCTCCATCCCCCCGTCACCTACATCAGGCATTTCTCCCAGTGTTATCCCTCCCCAACCTCCCTGTCCCCTTCTGTTCCTTCAATAGAACCCCACCCCCCAACAGACCCCAGTGTGTGATGTTCTTCTCCCATGCCCATGTGTTCTCATTGTTCAACACCTGCCAATGAGTGAGAACACGCAGCATTTGGTTTTCTTTTTTTTTTTTTTTGAGATGGAGTTTCACTCTTGTTACCCAGGCTGGAGTGCAATGGTGTGATCTCGGCTCACCGCATCCTCCGCCTCCTGGGTTCAGGCAATTCTCCTGCCTCAGCCTCCTGAGTAGCTGGGATTTCAGGCACACACCACCATGCCCAGCTAATTTTTTGTATTTTTTAGTAGAGATGGGGTTTCACCATTTTGACTAGGATGGTCTTGATCTTTTAATCTTGTGATCCACCTGCCTCAGCCTCCCAAAGTGCTGGGATTACAGGCTTGAGCCACTGGTTTTCTGTTTTTATATCAGTTTGCTGAGAATGGTGGTTTCCAGATTCATCCATGTCCCTGTAAAGGACATGAACAACTCATTCTTTTTTATGGCTTCATAGTATTCCATGGTGTATATGTGCCACATTTTCTTTATCCAGTCTATCATTGATAGGCATTTGGGTTGGTTCCAGGTCTTTGCTATCTTAAACAGTGTCACAATGAACATACGTGTGCATGTGTCTTCACAATAAAATTATTTATAATCCTTTGGGTATATACTTGGTATATACCCAGTAATGGGATTGCTGGGTTAAATAGAATTTCTATTTCTATTTCTAGATCCTTGAGGAACTGCCACACTATCTTCCACAATGTTTGAAATAATTTACACTCCCACCAACAGTGTAAAAGTGTTCCTATTTCTCCACATCCTCTCCAGCATCTGTTGTCTACAGATTTTTTAATGATTGCCATTCTAACTGGCATGAGATGGTATCTCAGTGTGGTTTTGATTTGCATTTCTTTAATGATCAGTGCTGATGAGCTTTTTAAAAATATGTTTTTGTTCCTCATAAATGTCTTCTTTTGAAAAGTGTCTGTTCATATTGTTTGCCCACTTTTGAATGGGTTTTCTTTTCTTGTAAATCTGTTTTAGTTCTTTGTAGATTCTGGATAATAGCCCTTTGTCAAATGGGTAGATTGCAAACATTTTTTCCCACTCTGTTGGTTGCTGGTTCACTCTATGATTGTTTCTTTTTCTGTTCAGAAACTCTTAAGTTTATTTAGATCCCAATAGTCTATTTTGGCTTTTGTTGCCATTGCTTTTGGTGTTTTAGTCATGAAGTCCTTACCTATGTCCTGAATGGTATTGCCTAGGTTTTCTTCTAGGGTTTTCATGGTGTTAGGTCTAATGTTTAAATCTTTAATCCATCTGGAGTTAATTTTAGTGTAAGGTGTCAGGAAGGGGTCCAGTTTCTGCTTTCTGAACATGGCTAGCCAGTTTCCCCAACACCATTTATTAAACAGGGAATTCTCTCTGCATTGCTTGCTTTTGTCAGGTTTGTCAAAGATCAGAGTGTTGTAGATGTGTGGCATTGCTTCTGAGGCCTCTGTTCTATTCCACCAGTCTATAGCTCTGTTTTGGTACCAGTACCATGCTGTTTTGATTACTGTAGCCTTGTAGTGTAGTTTGAAGTCAGGTAGTGTAATGCCTTCAGCTTTGTTCTTTTTGCTTAGGATTGTCTTGGCTATGTGGGCTCTCTTTTGGTTCCATATGAAGTTCAAAGTGGTTTTTTTCCAGTTCTGTGAAGAAGGTCAATGGTAGCTTGATGGGGATAGCATTGAATCTATAAATTACTTTGGGCAGTATGGCCATTTTCATGATATTGAAGAGAATAAAATATCTAGAAATACAACTAACAAAGGATGTAAAGGACCTCTACAAGGAGAACTGCAAACCACTGCTCAAGGAAATAAGAGAGGACACAAACCATTGGAAGAACATTCCATGCTCATGGTTAGGAAGAATCAATATTAATCTGTAGCGTTTTTATAGACCAATAATGCTCAAGCTGAGAGCCAAATCAAGAAGACAATCCCGGAGCGAGGACTCAAGATGGCGCTGTGAGAACAACCCAGGATTGGAGCTCTTCTCGTTGAATCCGCAAATGGTGAGTAAGAGCGGCATTTCCAGACTGATCTTTGTTGCCCACAGAACGGGGAAACTCCCAAGTATAAAAAAGACACGGGACGCCAGGCAGTAGGTCTGCCTGGCGAAGCCGGCAGCCTGGGCGGCGGCGGCCGGCCCTACCCAGCAATCCCCACAGGGCACGCTTGTCCGGGTGCCCTGTTGAACCGGCAACCTGAGACTTGAGAGGGCTGGACTTGAGACTGAACAAGACTTGGACAGTAGGCCAGCCCAGGGGATTGCAGGGATTGGGATACCCAGTGGGACGAACAAGATCGTGATTTCAAACTATCCCGAGCAGACGGTCCGAGATGCTCTG
Organism: Callithrix jacchus; assembly: GCF_049354715.1. NCBI lineage: Eukaryota > Metazoa > Chordata > Mammalia > Primates > Cebidae > Callithrix > Callithrix jacchus. Next base: position 148,670,125 of record NC_133508.1, read on the forward strand.
TGGGGGAGGGGCGTCCACCACTACCGAGGCAACCTGCCCCAACTGAGATACACGCCCACTGCTGATGCAGCCAGCCGTTGCCGAGGCAACCCGCCCCAACTGAGATACACGCCCACTGGTGACGCAGCCAGCCGTTGCCGAGGCAACCTGCCACAACTGAGATACACGCCCACTGCTGACACAGCCAGCTGTTGCCGAGGCAACCCACTCCAACTGAGATAAACGCCCACTGCTGACGAAGCCAGCCGTTGCCGAGGCAACCCGCCCCAACGGAGATACACGCCCATTGCTGACACAGCCAGCCATTGCCGAGGCAACTCGTCCCTACTGAGATACACGCCCACTGCTGACGCAGCCTGCCGTTGCTGAGGCAACACGCTACAATGAAGAGACTCCGCCACAGGGCGTGGCGGAGACCACAGCAGAGCTGGCAGGAACAGCGCGAATCACACAACAGCAGGGCGGAGCCTCGGCAGCCAAACAGTGGCTAGTCTGCCTTCTAGCTGGGCAGGACACCTGATAGGACATCCAAAAATAAAGCCCAAACCCCTCAACACAGAGCATTTGAGAAAAAATAAAAGGGGTTTTTTAATGAGCTCTGTTGCAGCAGAATAAAACATAGCAGCCTAACAGCCCTGAATGAACAACAGAGTGCACAGCTCAGCAATTAAACCCCTATAAAGTACAAACTGTCTCCTCAAGCAGCTCCCTGACCCTTCTATATCCAAAAGACTGACATTAGGCAGGCATCATCCTGGGACAAAGAGAGCAGAAAAAGAAACTGGTAGCATCCCTCGCTGTGCCACAGCTACTAGAGGTGCACCCCAGACAAGCAGGGTCTGGAGCGGACCTCAGCAGTCGTACAGCGAAGGGGCTAGACTGGTAGAAGGAAAACAAAGCAACAGAAATACTTCATCATCAACATTCTGGGTGTCCACTCAGAGACCCAAACGAAAAGTCAGCAACTACACAGACGACCAGCGGACAAATCCACAAAGATGGGAAGAAACCAGTGCAAAAAGGAGGAAAACACCCGAAACCAGAACACCTCGCCTCCTAGAAAGGACCAAAACTCCTCACCAGCAAGGGAGCAAAGCTGGACGGAGAATGACTGTGACGAAATGACGGAATTAGACTTCAGAAGATGGATAATGAGAAACTTTTGTGAGCTAAAAGATCATGTATTAAATCAATGCAAAGAAACTAAGAACCTTGAAAAAAGATTTGAAAAAAGATTCGAGGAAATGATAACAAGAATGGATACCTTAGAGAGGAATATGAATGAATTAAAGGAGCTGAAAAACACAATACGAGAACGTCACGAAGCAAACACAAGTTTCAATAGCCGAATTGACCAAGCAGAAGAAAGAATATCTGAATTCGAAGACCAACTCAATGAAATAAAACGAGAAACCAAGATCAGAGAAAAAAGCGCAAAAAGGAATGAACAAAGTCTCCAAGAAATGTGGGACTATGTGAAAAGACTTAACCTACGTTTGATAGGTGTACCAGAAGGGGACGAAGAGAATGAATCCAAGCTGGAAAATACTCTTCAGGACATCATCCAGGAAAATTTCCCCCACCTAGCAAGACAAGCCAACACTCAATTGCAGGAAATACAGAGAACACCACAAAGATATTCCACAAGAAGAGCAACCCCAAGGCACATAATCGTCAGATTCAACAGGGTTGAAATAAAGGAGAGAATACTAAGGGCAGCCAGAGAGAAAGGTCGGGTCACCCACAAAGGGAAGCCCATCAGACACACAGCAGATCTCTCGGCAGAAACACCACAAGCCAGAAGAGAGTGGGGGCCAATATTCAACATCCTTAAAGAAAAGAACTTTCAACCCAGAATTTCATATCCAGCCAAACGGAGCTTCAGAAGTGAAGGAAGAATAAAATCCTTTGCAAACAAGCAAGTACTCAGAGATTTTGTCACCACCAGGCCTGCTTTACAAGAGCTCCTAAAAGAGGCACTACACATAGAAAGGATCAATCAGTACCAGCCATTCCAAAATCACACTAAATGCTAAAGAGCTTCAACATAATGAAGAATCTACAACAACTAACAGGCAAAACAGCCACTTAGCATCAAAATGGCAGTATCAAATTCACACATAACAATATTAACCCTAAATGTAAATGGACTAAATGCACCAATCAAAAGACACAGACTGGCAAATTGGATAAAAATCCAAAACCCAGCAGTGTGCTGTATCCAGGAAACCCATCTCACATGCAAGGATACACAAAGACTCAAAATAAAGGGATGGAGGAAGATTTACCAAGCTAATGGAAAGCAAAAAAAAAAGCAGGAGTTGCAATTCTCATCGCTGATAAAATAGACTTTCAAGCAACAAAGATCAAAAGAGACAAAGAAGGCCATTACATAATGGTAAAAGGATCGATACAACAAGAAGAGCTAACGATCCTAAACATATATGGACCCAACACAGGAGCACCCAGATACATAAGGCAAGTTCTTAATGACTTACAAAAGGACTTAGACTCCCACACAATAATAGTGGGAGACTTTAACACTCCACTGTCAATACTAGACAGATCAACCAGAAAGAAAATCAATAAGGATATCCAGGGCTTGAACTCAGACCTGGAGCAAGCAAACCTGGTGGACACTTACAGAACTCTCCACCCCAAATCCACAGAATACACATTCTTCTCAGCACCACATCACACCTACTCTAAAATTGACCACATAATTGGAAGTAAAGCACTGCTCAACAAATGCAAAACAACTGAAATCATAACAAACAGCCTCTCAGACCATAGTGCAATCAAGTTAGAACTCAGAATTCAGAAACCGACCCAGAACCGCACAGCTTCATGGAAACTGAACAACTGGCTCTTGAATGTTGACTGGGTAAACAACGAAATGAAGGCAGAAATAAAGAAGTTCTTCAAAACCAATGAGAACGAAGACACAACGTGCCAGAACCTCTGGGACACATTTAAAGCAGTCTCTAGAGGAAAGTATATAGCAATAAGTGCCCATATGAAGAGAATGGAGAGATCCAAAATTGACACCCTAACATCAAAATTGAAAGAGCTAGAGGAGCAAGATCAAAAAAACTCAAAACCCAGCAGAAGACAAAAAATTACTAAGATCAGAGCTGAGCTGAAGGAGATTGAGACATGAAAAACCCTTCAAAAAAATCAATAAATCCAAGAGCTGGTTTTTTGAAAAGATCAACAAAATAGACAGACCACTAGCCAGATTGATTAAAAATAAAAGAGAGAGCAACCAAATAGATGCAATAAAAAATGATAAAGGGGAAATCACCACAGATTCCACAGAAATTCAAACCATCATCAGAGAATATTACAAACAACTCTATGCACATAAACTAGTAAACCTGGAAGAAATGGATAAATTCCTGGACTCCTGTGTCCTCCCATGCCTAAACCAGGAGGAAGCTGAAACTATGAATAGACCAATAACAAGGTCTGAAGTCGAGGCAGCAATTAAGAGCCTACCTCACAAAAAAAGCCCAGGTCCAGACGGGTTCACAGCCGAATTCTACCAGACACACAAAGAGGAGCTGGTACCATTCCTTCTAAAACTATTTCAAACAATCCAAAAAGAGGGAATCCTTCCCATATCATTTTATGAGACCAACATCATCCTGATACAAAAACCTGGCAGAGACCCAACGAGAAAAGAAAACTTCAGGCCAATATCCATGATGAACATAGATGCAAAAATCTTCAATAAAATATTGGCAAGCCGATTGCAACAGCAAATCAAAAAACTTATTCATCATGATCAAGTAGGATTCATCCCGGGGATGCAAGGCTGGTTCAACATACGCAAGTCTATCAACATAATTCACCACATAAACAGAACCAAAAACAAAAACCACATGATTATCTCAATTGACGCAGAGAAGGCATTTGACAAAATTCAACAGCCCTTTATGCTAAAAACCCTCAATAAACTCGGTATCGATGGAACGTATCTCAAAGTAATAAAAGCTATTTATGACAAACATAACAGCCAATATCATACTGAATGGGCAAAAACTGGAAGCATTCCCTTTAAAATCTGGCACTAGACAAGGATGCCCTCTCTCACCACTCCTATTCAATATAGTACTGGAAGTTCTAGCCAGAGCAATCAGGCAAGAAAAAGAAATAAAGGGTATTCAAAAAGGAAAGGTGGAAGCCAAATTGTCTCTATTTGCAGACGACATGATAGTATACCTAGAAGACCCCATTGCCTCAGCCCAAAAACTCCTGAAACTGATAAACAACTTCAGCAAAGTCTCAAGATATAAAATCAATGTGCAAAAATCACAAGCATTCGTCTACACCAATAACAGACTTAAAGAAAGCCAAATCAAGAGTGAACTGCCATTCGCAATTGCTACAAAAAGAATAAAATACCTTGGAATACAACTCACAAGGAACGTAAGGGACCTCTTCAAGGAGAACTACAAACCATTGCTCAACGAAATCAGAGAGGACACAAACAGATGGAGAAACATTCCATGTTCATGGTTAGGAAGAATTAATATCGTGAAAATGGCTATACTGACCAAAGTAATTTACAGAATCTACGCTATCCCCATCAAGCTACCATTGACTTTCTTCACAGAACTGGAAAAAACCACCATGAACTTCATATGGAACCAAAAGAGAGCCCGCATAGCCAAGTCAATTCTAAGCAAAAAGAACACAGCGGGGGGCATCACACTACCGGATTTCAAACTATACTACAAGGCTACAGTAATCAAAACAGCATGGTACTGGTACCAAAACAGAGATATAGACCAATGGAACAAAACAGAGGCACCGGAGGCAACACAACATACATACAACTATACAATCTTTGATAAACCTGACAAAAACAAGCAATCGGGAAAGGATTCCATGTTTAACAAATGGTGTTGGGAAAACTGGCTAGCCATGTGCAGAAAGCAGAAACTGGACCCCTTCCTGACACCTTACACTAAAATTAACTCCAGATGGATTAAAGACTTAAACATAAGACCTGGCACGATAAAAACCCTAGAAGGAAATCTAGGCAAAACTATCCAGGACATAGGAGTAGGCAAGGACTTCATGAACAAAACACCAAAAGCATTGGCAACAAAAGCCAAAATAGACAAATGGGACCTAATGAAACTCCACAGCTTCTGCACGGCAAAAGAAACAGTCACTAGAGTGAATCAGCAACCAACAGAATGGGAAAAAATTTTCACAGTCTACCCATCTGACAAAGGGCTGATACCCAGAATTTACAAAGAACTCAAGCAGATTTACAGGAAAAAAAATAAAAACAAGCCCATTCAAAATTGGGCAAAGGATATGAACAGATACTTTACGAAAGAAGACATATATGAGGCCAACAATCATATGAAAAAATGCTCATCGTCACTGGTCATCAGAGAGATGCAAATCAAAACCACATTGAGATACCATCTCACGCCAGTTAGAATGGCGATCATTAAAAAATCTGGAGACAACAGATGCTGGAGAGGATGTGGAGAAAAAGGAACACTTTTACACTGTTGGTGGGAGTGTAAATTAGTTCAACCATTGTGGAAGACAGTGTGGCGATTCCTCAAGGCCTTAGAAATAGAAATTCCATTTGACCCAGCAATCCCATTACTGGGTATATATCCAAAAGACTATAAATCGTTCTACTATAAGGACACATGTACACGAATGTTCATTGCAGCACTGTTTACAATAGCAAAGACCTGGAATCAACCAAAATGCCCATTGATAATAGACTGGATTGGAAAAATGTGGCACATATACACCATGGAATATTATGCAGCAATCAGAAATGATGAGTTCGTGTTGTTTGTAGGGACATGGATGAATCTGGAGAACATCATCCTCAGCAAACTGACACAAGAACAGAAAATGAAACACCGCATATTCTCACTCATAGGTGGGTGATGAAAAATGAGAACACATGGACACAGAAAGGGGAGTACTAAACACTGGGGTCTATTGGGGGGAAAAGGGGAGGGTCAGTGGGAGGGGGAGGTGGGGAGGGATAGCCTGGGGAGAAATGCCAAATGTGGGTGAAGGGGAGAAGAAAAGAAAAGCACACTGCCATGTGTGTACCTACGCAACTGTCTTGCATGCTCTGCTCATGTACCAGAAAACCTATAATCCAATAAAAAATTAAAAAAAAAAAAGAAGACAATCCCATTTATAATATACACACACACACAAATAAAATACTGAGAAATATATCTAAGGAGGTGAAAGATCACTACAAGAAGACTATTAAACACTGCCGAAAGAAATCAGAGATGGCCCAAATGAATGGATAACCATTCCATGCCCCTGGATTGGAAGAATCAATATTAAAATGCTATCCCTATCAAAATACTGGCATTTTACTTTCATTTTTACTGTCAATTAGAAAAAAAAAATTCTAAAAGTCACCTGGAACCAAACAAGAGCCCAAATAACCAAGAAATCCTAAGCTAAATGAACAAAGCAGTCATTTATCCAACTTTGAAGTATACTATAAAGCTGCAGCAACCACAACAGCAGAATACTGGTACAAATGCAGACGCAGAGACCAAGGAAACAGGATTGAGAGCCCAGAAATAAAGCCGCACAGCTACAGCCATCTAATGTTCAACAAGTTGACAAAACTCAACAATGGGGAAAGAACTCCCTATTCAATAAATGGTGCTGGTATAGCTAGCTAGCCATATGCCGAAGAATGAAACTAGATGCCTATCTTTCACCATACACAATAATTAACTCAAGATGGATTTTTGTGGAAGATCTTAAACTATAAGAATCCTAGGCTGGGCGCTGTGGCTCAGGCCTGTAATCCCAGCACTTTGGGAGGCCGAGGTGGGTGGATCACGAGGTCAAGAGATCGAGACCATCCTGGTCAACATGGTGAAACCCCGTCTCTACTCAAAATACACAAAGTTAGCTGGGCACGGTGGTGCCCGCCTGTAATCCCAGCTACTCGGGAGGCTGAGGCAGGAGAATTGCCTGAACCCAGGAGGTGGAGGTTGCGGTGAGCCGAGATCGCGCCATTGCACTCCAGCCTGGGTAACAAGAGCAAAACTCCGTCTCAAAAAAAAAAAAAAAGAAAAGAATCCTAGAAGAAAACCTGAAATGTCATTCTGGAAATCAGCCTTAGAAAAATATTTTTGAGTAAGTCTTCAAAAGCAATTGCAACAGAAACAAAAATTTCCAAGTGGAACCTCATTAAATTAAAGAGCTTCTGTGCAACAAAAGGAACTATCAACATATTAAACAGCAGTCTACAGAATGGAAGAAAATATTCACAAACTGCAATTACCAAAGGTTTAATATACAGAATCTATAAGAAACTTAAACAATTCGATGAGTAAAAACCAAATAGATCCATTAAAAAGTGGACAAAAGACATGAACAGACATTGCTTAAAAGAAGACATACACACAGACAACAAGCATATGAAAAAATGCTCAATACTAATCACTAGAGAAATCAAAATCAAAATCACAATTAGACACCATCTCGCACCTGTTGGAATAGCTATTATTAAAAAGTCAAAAAATAACAGATGCTGGTGAAGCTGCAGAGAAAAGGAGACATTTACATATGGTTGGTGGGAATGTAAATTAGTTTAGCCACTGTGGAAAACAGATTGGAGATTTGTCAAAGAACATAAAACAGAACTACCATTTGACCCCGCAATACCATTACTGGGTATATACCTAAAGTAAAACAAATTATTCTTTTTAAAAATAATTGAGGGACTGTTATTTTCTTGTTCTTCTTTTTTTAAACTTTTGTTTTAGATTCAGGGGTACATGTGCATGTTTATTATATAGGTAAACTCTGTCATGAAGATTTGTTGCACAGATTATTAAATCACTCAGGTAGAAAGCCTAGTACCAACTAGTTGTTTTTTTCTGCTCCTCTCTTTCCTCCCATCCTCCATCCTCAAGTAGGCCCCACTTTCTGTTGTTTTTCTCTGTGTCCATGTGTTTTCATCAGTTAGCTACCACTTTATAAGTGAGAACATTGGTATTTGGTTTTCTGTTTCTGCATTAGTTTACTAAGGATGATGGCCACCAGTTCCATCCATGCTCCTGCAAAGGACATGATCTCATTATTTTTTATGGCTGTGTAGTAGTCCAATGTTTTTGTACCACATTTTCTTTATCCAGTCTACACTGATGGGCGTTTAGGTTGATTGTATGTCTTCCTATTATGAATAGTGCTGTGGTGAACATACGTGTGTACATGTTTTTGTGGTAGAATGATTTACATTCCTTTGAGTATATACTCAGTAATGGGATTGCTGGGCCTAGTGATAGTTCTGTTTTAGGTCTTTGAGGAATCACTAAACTGCTTCCCACAATGGTTGAACTAATTTACTCTCCCACCAGTAGTGTATAAGTGTTTCCTTTGCAGCTTTGCCAGCGTCTGTTATTTTTGACTTTTTAATGATAGTCATTCGGACTGGTGTAAGATGGAATCTCATTGTGGTTTTGATTTGTATTCTCTAATGATCAGTCATACTGAGTTTTTTTCATACACTTGTTGGCTGCCTGTATGTCTTCTTTTTTTAATTATTTTTATTTTTTTTATTGCATTTTAGGTTTTGGGGTACATGTGCAGAGCATGCAATACAGTTGCATAGGTACACACAGGGCAGTGTGTTTTGTTTGCTTTCTCCCCTTCACCCACATTTGGTATTTCTCCCCTGGCAATCCCTCCCCACCTCCCCCTCCCACTGGCCCTCCCCTTTTCCCCCTATAGACCCCAGTGTTTAGTACTCCCCTCTCTGTGTCCATGTGTTCTCATTTTTCATCACCCGCCTATGAGTGAGAATGTGCGGTGTTTCATTTCCTGTTCTTGTGTCAGTTTGCTGAGAATGATGTTCTCCAGATTCATCCATGTCCCTATAAACGACACGAACTCATCATTTCTGATTGCTGCATAATATTCCATGGTGTATATGTGCCACATTTTCCCAATCCAGTCTATCATTGATGGGCATTTGGGTTGATTCCAGGTCTTTGCTATTGTAAACAGTGCTGCAATGAACATTCGTGTGCATGTGTCCTTGTAGTAGAACGATTTATAGTCCTTTGGATATATACCCAGTAATGGGATTGCTGGGTCAAATGGGATTTCTATTTCTAAGGCCTTGAGGAATCGCCACACCGTCTTCCACAATGGTTGAACTAATTTACACTCCCACGAACAGTGTAAAAGTGTTCCTTTTTCTCCACATCCTCTCCAGCATCTGTTGTCTCCAGATTTTTTAATGATCGCCATTCTAACTGGCGTGAGATGGTATCTCAATGTGGTTTTGATTTGCATCTCTCTGATGACCAGTGACGATGAGCATTTTTTCATATGATTGTTGGCCTCATATATGTCTTCTTTCGTAAAGTGTCTGTTCATATCCTTTGCCCACTTTTGAATGGGCTTGTTTGTTTTTCCTGTAAATCCGTTTGAGTTCTTTGTAAATTCTGGATATCAGACCTTTGTCAGATGGGTAAACTGCAAAAATTTTTTCCCATTCTGTTGGTTGCCGATTCGCACTAGAGACTGTTTCTTTTGCTGTGCAGAAGCTGTGGAGTTTCATTAGGTCCCATTTGTCTATTTTGGCTTTTGTTGCCAATGCTTTTGGTGTTTTGTTCATGAAGTCCTTGCCTACTCCTTTGTCCTGGATGGTTTTGCCTAGATTTCCTTCTAGGGTTTTTATGGTGCTGGGTCTTATGTTTAAGTCTTTAATCCATCTGGAGTTAATTTTGGTGTAAGGTGTCAGGAAGGGGTCCAGTTTCTGCTTTCTACACATGGCTAGCCAGTTTTCACAACACCATTTGTTGAACAGGGAGTCCTTTCCCCATTGCTTGTTTTTGTCAGGTTCATCAAAGATTGTATGGTTGTAGCTATGTTGTGTTGCCTCCGATGCCTCTGTTCTGTTCCATTGATCTATATCTCTGTTTTGGTACCAGTACCATGCTGTTTTGATTACTGTAGCCTTATAGTATAGTTTGAAATCCGGTAGTGTGATGCCCCCCGCTGTGTTCTTTTTGCTTAGAATTGACTTGGCTATGCGGGCTCTCTTTTGGTTCCATATGAAGTTCAAGGTGGTTTTTTCCAGTTCTGTGAAGAAAGTCAATGGTAGCTTGATGGGGATAGCGTTGATTCTGTAAATTACTTTGGGCAGTTTAGCCATTTTCACAATATTAATTCTTCCTAACCATGAACATGGAATGTTTCTCCATCTGTTTGTGTCCTCTCTGATTTCGTTGAGCAGTGGTTTGTAGTTTTCCCTGAAGAGGTCCCTTACGTTCCTTGTGAGTTGTATTCCAAGGTATTTTATTCTTTTTGTAGCAATTGTGAATGGCAGTTCTTTCTTGATTTGGCTCTCTTTAAGTCTGTTATTGGTGTAGAGGAAGGCTTGTGAATTTTACACATTGATTTTATATGCTGAGACTTTGCTGAAGTTGCTTATCAGTTTCAGGAGTTTTTGGGCTGAGGCGATGGGGTCTTCTAGGTATACTATCATGTTGTCTGCAAATAGAGACAATTTGGCTTCCACCTTTCCTATTTGAATACCCTTTATTTCTTTTTCTTGCCTGATTGCTGTGGCTAGAACTTCCAGTACTATATTGAATAGGAGTGGTGACAGAGGGCATCCTTGTCTAGTGCCAGATTTCAAAGGGAATGCTTCCAGTTTTTGCCCATTCAGTATGATATTGGCTGTTGGTTTGTCATAAATAGCTTTTATTACTTTGAGATACGTTCCATCGATACCGAGTTTATTGAGGGTTTTTAGCATTAAGGGCTGTTGAATTTTGTCAAATGCTTTCTCTGCATCAATTGAGATAATCATGTGGTTTTTGTTTTTGGTTCTGTTTATGTGGTGAATTACGTTGATAGACTTGCGTATGTTGAACCAGCCTTGCATCCCCGGGATGAATCCTACTTGATCATGGTGAATAAGTTTTTTGGTTTGCTGTTGCAATCGGCTTGCCAATATTTTATTGAAGATTTTTGCATCTATGTTCATCATGGATATTGGCCTGAAGTTTTCTTTTCTTGTTGGGTCTCTGCCAAGTTTTGGTATCAGGATGATATTGGTCTCATAGAATGATTTGGGTAGGATTCCTTCTTTTTGGATTATTTGGAATAGTTTCAGAAGAAATGGTACCAGCTCCTCCTTGTGTGTCTGGTAGAATTCGGCTGTGAATCCGTCTGGACCTGGGCTTTTTTTGTGTGGTAGGCTCTTAATTGCTGCCTCGACTTCTGACCTTGTTATTGGTCTATTTATAGTTTCAGCTTCCTCCTGGTTTAGGCTTGGGAGGACACAGGAGTCCAGGAATTTATCCATTTCTTCCAGATTTACTAGTTTATGTGCATAGAGTTGTTTGTAATATTCTCTGATGATGGTTTGAATTTCTGTAGAATCTGTGGTGATTTCCCCTTTATCATTTTTTATTGCATCTATTTGGTTGTTCTCTCTTTTCTTTTTAATCAATCTGGCTAGTGGTCTGTCTATTTTGCTGATCTTTTCAAAAAACCAGCTCTTGGATTTATTGATTTTTTGGAGGGTTTTTTGTGTCTCAATCTCCTTCAGTTCAGCTCTGATCTTAGTTATTTCTTGTCTTCTGCTGGGTTTTGAGTTTTTTCGATCTTGCTCCTCTAGCTCTTTCAATTTTGATGATAGGGTGTCAATTTTGGATCTCTCCATTCTTCTCATATGGGCACTTATTGCTATATACTTTCCTCTAGAGACTGCTTTAAATGTATCCCAGAGATTCTGGCATGTTGTGTCTTTGTTCTCATTGGTTTCGAAGAACTTCTTTATTTCTGCCTTCTTTTCGTTGTTTATCCAGACAACATTCAGGAGCCAGTTGTTCAGTTTCCATGAAGCTGTGTGGTTTTGAGTTAGTTTCTGAATTCTGAGTTCTAACTTGATTGCACTATGGTCTGAGAGGCTGTTTGTTATGATTTCAGTTGTTTTGCATTTGCTGAGCAGTGCTTTACTTCCAATTATGTGGTCAATTTTAGAGTAGGTGTGATGTGGTGCTGAGAAGAATGTATAGTCTGTGGATTTGGGGTGGAGAGTTCTGTAAATGTCTATCAGGTTTGCTTGCTCCAGGTCTGAGTTCAAGCCCTGGATATCCTTGTTGATTTTCTGTCCGGTTGATCTGTCTAATATTGACAGTGGAGTGTTAAAGTCTCCCACTATTATTGTGTGGGTGTCTAAATCTCTTTGTAAGTCGTTGAGAACTTGCCTTATATATCTGGGTGCTCCTGTATTTGGTCCATATATGTTTAGGATTGTTAGCTCTTCTTGTTGTATCGATCCTTTTACCACTATGTAATGGCCTTCTTTGTCTCTTTTGATCTTTTTTGCTTTAAAGTCTATTTTATCGGAGATGAGGATTGCAACTCCTGCTTTCTTTTGCTCTCCATTTGCTTGGTAAATCTTCCTCCATCCCTTTATTTTGAGTCTTTGTGTATCCTTGCATGTGAGATGGGTTTCCTGGATACAGCACACTGCTGGGTTTTGGCTTTTTATCCAATTTGCCAGACTGTGTCTTTTGATTGGTGCATTTAGTCCATTTACATTTAGGGTTAATATTGTTATGTGTGAATTTGATACTGCCATTTTGATGCTAGCTGGCTGTTTTGCCCATTAGTTGTTGTAGATTCTTCATTATGTTGATGCTCTTTAGCATTTAGTGTGATTTTGGAATGGCCCGTACTGGTTTTTCCTTTCTATGTGTAGTGCCTCTTTCAGGAGCTCTTGTAAAGCAGGGCTGGTGGTGACAAAATCTCTGAGTGCTTGCTTGTCCGCAAAGGATTTTATTTTTCCTTCACTTCTGAAGCTCAGTTTGGCTGGATATGAAATTCTGGGTTGAAAGTTCTTTTCTTTAAGGATGTTGAATATTGGCCCCCACTCTATTATGGCTTGTAGAGTTTCTGCCAAGAGATCTGCTGTGAGTCTGATGGGCTTCCCTTTGTGGGTGACCCGACCTTTCTCTCTGGCTGCCCTTAGTATTCTCTCCTCTATTTCAACCTTGTTTAATCTGACGATTATGTGCCTTGGGGTTGCTCTTCTTGCGGAATATCTCTGTGGTGTTCTCTGTATTTCCTGCAATTGAGTGTTGGCCTGTCTTGCTAGGTGGGGGAAATTTTCCTGGATAATGTCCTGCAGAGTATTTTCCAGCTTGGATTCATTCTCTTCGTCACATTCTGGTATGCCTATCAAACGTAGGTTAGGTCTCTTCACATAGTCCCACATTTCTTGGAGACTTTGTTCATTCCTTTTTGCGCTTTTTTCTCTGATCTTGGTTTCTCGTTTTATTTCATTGAGTTGATCCTTGACTTCTGATATTCTTTCTTCTGCTTGTTCAATTTGGCTATTGAAACTTGTGCATGTTTCGCGAAGTTCTCGTATTGTGTTTTTCAGCTCCTTTAATTCATTCATATTCCTCTCTAAGATATCCATTCTTGTTATCATTTCCTCAAATCTCTTTTCAAGATTCTTAGTTTCTTTATGTTGATTTAAAACATGTTCTTTTAGCTCACAAAAGTTTCTCATTATCCACCTTCTGAAGTCTAATTCCGTCATTTCGTCACAGTCATTCTCTGTCCAGCTTTGTTCCCTTGCTGGTGAGGAGTTTTGGTCCTTTCTAGGAGGCGAGGTGTTCTGGTTTCGGGTGTTTTCCGCCTTTTTGCGCTGTTTTCTTCCCATCTTTGTGGATTTATCCACCTGTCGTCTGTGTAGTTGCTGACTTTTTGATTGGATCTCTGAGTGGACACCTAGATTGTTGATGATGGATTATTTCTGTTACTTGGTTTTTCTTCTACCAGTCTAGCCCCTTCGCTGTATGACCGCTGAGGTCCACTCCAGGCCCTGCTTGTCTGGGGTGCACCTGTAGCGGCTGCAGAACAGCGAGGGATGCTACCAGTTTCTTTTTCTGCTCTCTTTGTCCCAGGATGATGTCTGCCTAAGGTCAGTCTTATGGATATAGAGGGGTCAGGGAGTTGCTTGAGGAGACAGTCTGTAGGAGCTCAAGTGCTGAGCTGTGAGCTCTGTTGTTCATTCAGGGCTGCCAGGCTGCTATGTTTAGTTCTGCTGCAACCTAACTCGTAAGAAAACCCCTTTTTTTCCCTCAGATGCTCTGTCTGGGGGGGGGATTGGGGCTTTCCTTGTGAGTGTCCGCCTCACTGTCCTGCCCAGCTAGGAGGCAGTCTAGTCACTTTTTGCCTGCCGAGGCTCCGCCCTGCTGGTGTGAGGTTCGCCCTTTTCCTGCAGGCTTCGCCCTTCTGCTGTGGTCTCTGCCCTGTTGCCTTGGAGTCTCTCTGTTGTACCGGGTTGCCTCGGCAGTGGCAGGCTGCCTCGGCAATGGGCGTGTACCTCAGTAGGGGCTGATTGCCTCGGTAATGGCTGACGCCCCTCCCCCGCGGAGCTGCACTTAAAAAAAAAACTATTCACCGGGAGCGTTTGGAATCGCCGTTTTGTTTGTCGCACTGCGCTCCCCCAAACGCTGAGTCCCTGGGATTTCCTGGGCTGGGTCACAGTTCAAGACCCGTTCAGTCTCAAGTTCAGCCCTCTTGGGTCTCAGTTTGCCGGTTCAACAGGGCACCCGTAACAGTGCGCTTTTGTATGGAGCGCTGTGGAGCGCCTCTGCACTCCGGCGCAGGCCGGAGCTGCACCGACTGCCAGCTACACCAGTGGAGACCTCTGCCTGGCGTCCCGTGTCTCTTTATACCTGGGAATTTCCCCGTTCTGTGGGCAACTAAGATCCGTCTGGAAATGCTTCCCCTACTCACCCTTTCCGTGCGTCCAGCGAGACCTTCAATCCTGGGTTGTTCTCACAGCGCCATCTTGAGTCCTCCTCATATGTCTTCTTTTGAAAAGTGTCTGCTCGTGTCCTTTGCCCACTTTTTAATGGGATTGTTTGATGTTTTTTCTTGTAAATTTAAGTTGCTTATAGATTCTGGACTTTTGTCAGATGCAAACTTTGTAAATATCCTCTCCCATTCTGTGGGTTGTCTATTTACTCTGTCAATAGTTTATTTTGCTCTGCAGAAGCTCTTAGGCTTAATTAGATCCCATTTAAAAACAAATTATTCTACCAAAAAGACATAGATACTTGGATGTTCACTGCAGCACTATTCACAGTAGCAAAGATAATGGAACAAACATAGGTGCCCATAAATGCTAGCCTGAATAAGGAAAATGTGGTACAAACACACCATGAAATACTATGCAGTCATAAAGAAGAATGAAAATATCTGCATTGCAGCAACATGGATACATCATTAGAAGGCCATTACCCTAAGTTAATTAATACCAGAACAAGAGAAACAAATACTACATGTTCTTACTTTTAAGTGGGAGCTAAGCACAGGGTACACATGGATGTAAAGATGGGAACAACAGACACTGTGGATAATGAAAGGGGAGAGAGAGGGAGGAGGGAAAGGGCTTAAAAATGACATAATGGGTACTATGATCATTACTTGGGTGATGGGATCATTCAAATCCAAACTTCAGCATCATGCAATGTATCCTTGTAACAAACCTGCTCATATAGTCCTTGAATCTGAAGCAAAAGTTGAAACTTTTTAAAAAAAGTTATCAATGTGTAAACTTACAGTAAATTTCACTGTGTAAATACATCAGTAAATATGACTTTAAGAAACAACTAAACTTTACTGACTCATAATGACATTTTATGTATGGCATTTATTTATTTATTATACTTTAAGCTTGGGGGAACATGTGCAGAACATGCAGGTTTGTTACACAGGTATAAATGTGCCATGGTGGTCTGCTGCATCCATCACTTCATCATCTATGTTAGGTATTTCTCCTAATGCGATCCCTTCCCTATCTCCCCACCCCCTGCCATTCCTCCCCTAGCCTCCCAACCCCCAAGAGGCCCCAGTGTGTGATGTTCTCCTCCTTGTATCCATGTGTTCTCATTGCTCAACACCCACTTATGAGTGAGAACATGTGGTGTTTGGTTTGCTGTTCTTGTGTCAGTTTGCTGAGAATGATGGTTTCCAGCTTTATCCATGTCCCTACAAAGGACACGAACTCATCCTTTTTTATGACTGCATAGTATTCCATAATGTATATGTGCCACATTTTTCTTTATCCAGTCTATCATTGATGAGCATTTGGGTTGGTTCCAGGTCTTTGCTATTGTGAACAGTGCCACAATAAACATATGTGTACATATGTATTTATAATAGAATGATTTATAATCCTTTGGGTATATACCCAGTAATGGGATTGCTGGATCAAATGGTATTTTTAGTTCTAGATCCTTGAGGAATTGCCACACTGTCTTCCACAATGGTTGAACCAATTTACACTCCCACCAACAGTGTAAAAGCTTTCCTATTTCTCCTCATCCTCTCCAGCATCTGTTGACTCCTGATTTTTTAATGATCACCATTCTAACTGGTGTGAGATGTTATCTCAATGTGGTTGTGATTTGCATTTCTCTAATGATCAGTGATGATGAACTTTTTTTCATAATTTTGTTGGTTTCATAAATGTCTTCTTTTGAGAAGTGTCTGTTCATATCCTTCACCCACTTTTTAAAAACTGGACTTTATGTTCTAGATCATGCAGAATTGTTGCAGAGGTACATACATGGCAAGGTGGTTTGCTGCCTTTGTCCCCCCATTGCCTATATATGGTCTTTCTCCCCATGCTATCCCTCTCCATCCTCCCCACTCCCTGCTGTCCCTCCCCTAGCCCCCACAACTGACCGCAGTGTGTGATGCTCCCATTTCTGTGTCCACGTGTTCTCAGTGTTCAGCACCTGCATATGAATGAGAACATGCTGCCTTCACCCACTTTTTGATAGTTTTTTTTCTTGTAAATTTGTTTAGTTCTTTGTAGATTCTGGATATTAGCCCTTTGTTAGACAGGTAGATTGCAAACCTTTTCTCCCATTCTGTTGGTTGCCAGTTCACTCTAATGATGGTTTCTTTTGCTGTGCAGAAGCTCTGGATTTTAGATTCCATTTGTCTATTCTGGCTTTTGTTGCCATTGCTTTTGGTGTTTTAGTCATGAAGCCGTTGCCCATTCCTATGTCCTGAATGGTATTGCCTAGATTTTCTTCTAGGGGTTTTATGGTGTTAGGTCTTATGTTTATGTCTTTAATCCAACTGGAGTTAATTTTTGTATAAAGTGTAAGGAAGGGATCCAGTTTCAGTTTTCTGCATATGGCTAGCCAGTTTTCCCAACACCATTTATTAAATAGGGAATCCTTTCCCCATTGCTTATTTTTGTGAGGTTTGTCAAAGATCAGATGGTTGAAGATATGTGGCATCATTTCTGAGGCCTCTGTTCTGTTCCATTGGTCTAAATCTCTGTTTTGGTATCAGTATCATATATGGTACTCTTTCAAAGAACATGCAAAATTATCCCTGATCTTTCTTAACATTTATCTTCCATTTAATTTATATTTTTCACTCCCTTGAATACTTGCAAACAACCCCAGAACAGGGATTATCAAACGTTTAAGAGGTCAATGAATGTTTAAAAATTAAGGGAAAATTGTGTGTGTTTATACAAATGGGTCCTTATACGAGGAGAAGCTTTGTAAATTAATTTTAATTGAGTTTTCAAAGGAGGTCCCAAAAGTTACCAATATGTAATGCTTCACTAAATCCAGGGGGAAGAGGTTCCACTGTTTTGTGATACCAACTGTGAAAGAGTCTGTCCTGTGGCAGCCTGGGGACTTGCTGCCCTGAGACTCCAATGCTGGCACCAAAAACAAAAAAAAAAAAAAAAGAGAGAGAGAGAGATAGGCCTAATATTGGCTGGCACATGAGTAGTCTCCTGTGGGAATTCTGGAAGATTTTTCTTTTTTCCAAGGGATTTGGAGAAATCTTTGCCTCTACACTTCTGTGTTTGTGTATTGTTGTTCAGGGGCTTACCATTATTATTACTATTGTTGTTATTATTGAAGATGCTGCAGCAATCTTGTAACCAGTGGAGAAAGATCCAAAGAATTACTGAGAAGACATCTCAGAGCTCTGACATGGTTGAACTGCTGAACAAAACTTGCAACTGCCTACCTCAACCCTTAAGGATAATTACCTGGATCCTTTCCAAGCCATTCTTAAGAATGAGAAAGGGAAGGTTGGTCAAGGGAGCACAGAAGGGGCAATCTTTTCCAAACACGTCCATTCTTCAAACTGGGATAGCCTGGTCTGAAGAGAGAGCAGATTTGACAGTTCTCAACAATTGATAATCTTAGAATACTCTGGTAAAGGCAGGGGAAATTAGACAACTAATTATAATAAGTTCCATGAATCATTGTTTAAATATTTTATACTTTTATCTTTGTTTAACCTGAAAACCTGAGGGACATCATTAAAAGCTGAGTGTTAAACAACGAGGGAGTGTGGATTTGTTTAGACTCACCTGGTTTTAATGAGAAACTGGCCCAAATATTATGAATATGTAATTAACATTTGAGATTCATTTGATTCCCTATACACTATGAGAGTTACTAAATATAATCCTCTATGGGAAATTTCTTTGAGCCACTAGAATGTGGGTCCCTGAGAGAGTGAGAATGATGGAGCAGTTCCAGGTAAGGACCTTTTCTTCTTTGAAATGTATATTACTCTTATTTCAAGTGGATACCTTAGGGAGTATAAAACTTAGACATGTAGCAGCAGGACAGGTGATTCCTCTGATACTCATGCCAGATGGCAATGAAGTCATCAGATTCACTAAGCACTGGTCTCCAGTTTCTCAGGACATGCATCACTCACTACAGCCAATAATTTGGTGGATGACTAGAACAGAATATGGCTATCAGGTTTTCTTGTTTTGTGGGGAAACCACATTCAAACCATACTACTCACAAAAGTTAAAGAGGCAGGGCAGGTGTAACTTCCAAAAGCCAGGAACAACATTCTTTGGGTCCATAGTGCTTCACACAGTACCTGGCAAACAGCAAGCATTAATGCAAAATAAGTAAATATTACATACTTAATGAACCAAGTTTATGTTGTATTTAAGAAAGAGCAATGCTTTATAGTAGTGGCTATCCACAGATTCTTAAAATGAACACATTTAGTGGTGAGCTGGAGAAACCCTCTAAAGTTTCTTTTTTTTTTAAATTTTTTATTGGATTTTAGGTTTTGGGGTACATGAGCAGAGCATGCAAGACAGTTGCGTAGGTACACACATGGCAGTGTGCTTTGCTTTTCTTCTCCCCTTCATCCACATTTGGCATTTCTTCCCAGGCTATCCCTCCCCACCTCCCCCTCCCACTGGCCCTCCCCTTTTCCCCCCAATAGACCCCAGTGTTTAGTACTCCCCTTTCTGTGTCCATGTGTTCTCATTTTTCATCACCCACCTATGAGTGAGAATATGTGGTGTTTCATTTTCTGTTCTTGTGTCAGTTTGCTGAGGATGATGTTCTCCACATTCATCCATGTCCCCACAAATGACACAAACTCATCAAACTGCCATTCGCAATTGCTACAAAAAGAATAAAATACCTTGGAATACAACTCACAAGGAACTTAAGAGACCTCTTCAAGGAGAACTACAAACCACTGCTCAATGAAATCAGAGAGGACACAAACAGATGGAGAAACATTCCATGTTCATGGTTAGGAAGAATTAATATCGTGAAAATGGCTGTACTGCCCAAAGTAATTTACAGAATCTAAAGTTTCTTTAAAAATTTCTGGGTTTATCTTTTTCCAGAATAATGAGAAGTCCAGAAGCAAGAAGCATATATCAAAGATGGCACAAAGTCCCAGGCTCCTTTGTTTCGTTCTGATCCACTAAACTTAGCCTGAGGTTGTTCTCCTCATTGCGAGATGGCATGGGAGGATGTGGAAGCCGTTTTAGATTTTATTTTATATTTTTAGATTTCTTGAGTATTTCTTCCTTGTTAATTATAACCATCTAAACCTATTTTAGAAGGAGAAACCATTCAGATGGCCCTCTGATTCTCATAAGCTTTTACTCTTTTAAAAGTATAGTTGGGCTGGGCACGGTGGCTCAAGCCTGTAATCCCAGCACTTTGGGAGGCTGAGGCTGGTGGATCACGAGGTCAAGAGATAGAGACCATCCTGGTCAACATGGTGAAACCCTGTCTCTACTAAAAATACAAAAAATTATCTGGGCATGGTGGCACAGGCCTGTAATCCCAGCTACTCGGGAGGCTGAGGCAGGAGAATTGCCTGAACCCAGGAGGCGGAGATTGCGGTGAGCCGAGATTGCGCCATTGCACTCCAGCCTGGATAACAGCAGCGAAACTCTGTCTCAAAAAAAAAAAAAAAGAAAGTATAGTTAACATGAGACCCAATTCTTTACCTTGGCCTCTTTTTGTATAATTCTGGCCTCATTTGACATGACATCATCATCAGAGCAGTTCCATTCCAAATTTGTTTCCTCTGCTTTATTAGTATTTTTCTCACAGTAACCCTAGAGGGAAGAAAATAACTATAAAAGAAAAAAGGAAATCAGGAAGAAAATAGCTATCAAGGGATTGCTATTGAGGTCTTTATAATGTTCTTAAAAGATTGTCTGCATTCAGGAATTAAACTGACTAGTTAATGGCTTCTAGACTGGCCTCTGGTTGAAAACAGCAAACTTGAACCTTGCATTTCAGCTATGGCAGGAGGGATAAATTTCTGCAACAATTACCCTACTCTCCAAGATGTTGATTGAGTTTTATCAATATTTTCCTTTGGTTTAATCTCCCTGCCACTGACTTTTAGACTATACAATATGGTTCCCTGTTTTTTATTTTTAAACACCTTGAACATATACGGTTTATTTCATAGATTCAAAGGAAAAATCTGGCAAAAATTAGGCAAGGATGCTTTGATAATAAGACTGCTTTAGTGATATAGAGCCAACTACTTAAATCTCTCATTCTCAAGATGACAGCTTTTTACCACAACCACATCTGGACTTTGGTAGCTATCCATGGTACTGATCGTCCTCTGCCTTCAATTCTCTTTGATCCAGTAGTGCAAACTTCCATCCTTGGGCCTGCCCTAGTTATACTGTGAATATAGTATTGAATTCAATTTTTAAAAAAGTTTTATCTTCTGATTATAAGCATAAAAGAAGAAAATTACCCATAAACTCATTAGCTCCAAACAAGTATAAATAGTATATTGGTTCATAACCCTCTAGTCTTTTTTCTGCACATATTTTCAAATATTTGAGATCATGTGAAATATGCAATGCAATTTTGTACATTTCCCTTTTTCATAGTGATACATGTATTATTTGTATTAGATACTCTTTGGATACACTTTAAACGTAGAAGAGTGGATATTCAGCAGCAGCATACTATAGAAGATTTGTTTCACAAGTCTCCTGGGCATGAATCCCTAGCCAACTTTCCTGCACTGCCAAGATGTCCCTTTTGGGACCTCCCTCATTTTGGACAAGCAGTGGTCCATTTATTAGAGCTGAGGTAAACGTGGGCTTAATGTCCCATGTAGTGCCAACAAGGAGGCAGTGACCTATGAGGGAAAAGGAAGGAGATTCAACAAGAAAATTACAAGTAAACTCTAAGAAAGTGAGTTCAATAAAAACCAAAACAAATCAGGCAAAGAAGAATATATTAGATTAGAGTAGATTAGAATAAATAACAGAATCATTCAATGCAGAGACATAGATGTACATTCGCAAGAAAACAGCTGAAACAGGAAACCATGACCTCCTCAAACTGACAAAGCCAGGAACAAATGAGACAGTGATATCTGAGCTCTCTGACCAATCACCCAAAATATTAATTTTAAGGAAACTCAATTATCTCCAAGATAACACAGAAGAGCAGTTCAAAACTTTACCAGAGAAATTTAATGAAATTTAAAATAATAATAAAACAAATCAAACAGAAATATTGAGACTGAGAAATACATTTGCTGGACTAAAAAACCACCAGAAGCTGTCAATAGCATAAAGAATCAAGAAGAAGAAAGGATCCATGAGCTTAAAAACAGGCTATTTGAAAATACACAGAGGAGAAAAAGAAAAAAGAATAAAAAGAACCAAAGTTCACCTATGAAATACAGAAAACTACCACACAAGACTATATATAAGAATTGTTGGTATTCAATAATTCAATAACTGGTATTCAGTAATAATTGGTATTCAAGAGGGAGTTGAGCAAGAACAAAGGATAAAAATCTTATTGAAAGAAATGACAGAAAAAATTTCAATACTTGAGAAAGATATAAACATCCGGGTACAGAAAAGCCAGAGAACACTAAATAGATTTGACCCAAATAAGACTATCTGAAGGCGTATAATAATAAAACTCTCAAAGGAAAAGGAAAAAGAGGATCCTTAAGTCAGCAAGTGAATATAAACAAACAGCATGTAAAGGAGCTCCAATTTGTCAGGACACAGACTTCTCAACGGAAACAGTACAGGCCAGGAGGAAATGAAATGATATTTTCAAGTGCTGAAGGGAAAAAAACCCTTCTTTTTAAGAATACTGTACCCAAAAATGCTAGTTTTCAAATATGAAGAAGAGATAGTCTTTGTTTTCCAACTTTTCTTTTAGATTCAAGAGGTACATGTGCAGGTTTGTTGCATTGGTAAGTTACGTCATGAAGGTTTGGTGTACAGATAACTTCGTCACTCAGATAATCAGCATAATACCTTATATGTAGCTTGTCAATCCTCACCATCCTCCAAACCTCCACCCTCAAGTAGGCCTGAGTTCCTTTGTTCCCTTCTTTGTGTCCATGTGTGCTCAATGTTGAGCTTCCACTTATAAATGAGAATATGTAGTATTTGGTTTTCTGTTTCTGTGATAATTTGCTTAGGATAATGTCCCCTAGCTCCATCCCTGTTGCTGCAGAAGACATAATCTTATTTTTTATAGCTACATAGTATTCCATGGTAAATCAGTACTATATTTTCTTTATCTAGTCTATTATTGAACTCTAGATTGACTCTATGTCTTTGCTATTGTGAATAGTGCTGTGATAAACATACAAATGCATTTTTTGGGTAGAATGATTTGTTTTCCCTTGGGTATGTAACCAGCAATGGAATTGATGGGTCAAATGGTAGTTCTGTTTTAAATTCTTTGAGAAATCACCAAACCACTTTCCACAGTTGCTGTACTAATTTACATTTCTGCCAGCAGTGTATAAGCACTCACTTTTCTCTGCAACATCAGCATCTGCTATTTTTTTTATTTTTTAATAATATCCATTCTAACTGGTATGAGGTGATATCACATTGTGACTTTAATTTGCATTTCTCCAATGATTAGTGACATTGAGCCTTTTTTCATATGCTTTTGGCCATGTCTTCTTCTAAGAAGTGTCTGTTCATGTGCTTTGCCAATTTTTTTATTGTGGTTCTGTTTTGTGCTTGTTGATTTGCTTGAGTTACTTGGAGATTCTGTATGTTAGATCTTCGTTGGATGCATAGTTTGCAAATATTTTCTTCCATTCTGCTGATTGTCCATTTATTCTGTTGATAGTATTTTTTGCTGTGCAGAAGGTCTTTGGCTCCATTTGCCAATTTTTGTTTTTGTTGCCCTTGTTTTTGGAGTCTTCATCATGAAGTCCTTGCCTGAACCAATGTCCAGAATGGTATTTTCTAGATTTTAGGAAGAATCACTATTGTCAGAATGGTCATACTGCCAAGGATATTTACAGATTCAATGCTATTTCTATCAAACTACCAATGACATTTTTCACAGGATTAGAAAAAAAATTCTAAAATCATTTGGGACAAAAAAAAATCCCAGCCTGAATAGCCAAAGAAATCCTAAGCAAAAAGAACAAAGCTGGAGGCATCACACTACCTGACTTCAAACTGTACTACAAGGCTATAGTAACTAAAACAGCATGGTACTGCTACAAAAACAGGTACAGAGACCTATTGAATAAGTCTATATGATCTTCAACAAAGCCCAAAAAACAAGCAATGTAGAGAGGACCCCCTATTAAATAAATTATGCTGGAATAACTGGCTGGCCATATGTAGAAGATTGAACCCCTTCAATTGAAACTGAACCCTGAGAATGATCCAAGATGGCTGATCACTAACATCTTGGGATTGCAGCTCCCAGTGAAAGCACAGAGAACAAGAGGACACCACACTTTCAGACAAATTTTTGTCGCTCACAGAGCAGAAGATTCCCAGTGGAGGAGCCTCACGGGTTGCCAGTGCAACTCTTGTGGCCGGCGCAGAGGTTTTGCTGGCACCTCAGCGTGGCAGCTCTTGGTGCAGAGTAAACAGGACGGGTTCCCCTCCTGACCAATGTTTGGAGCTCCAGGAAGGCAGAGTCGCCTATTAGGGACTCAAGAAGGAAGCCAGACTGGAGATTCCCGGGCAGAAAAGCACCATCAGTCTGGCCAGTGCTGTGGGTTGCTCATATTTCAGCCTTGGGAATTAACAACTTGGACTTCCACTCAGAGACCTAATTTGAATGTTGGTAACTACAAAGATGACAGGTGGATAAATTTACAATGATGGGAAGAAACCAGCATAAAAACGCTGAGCATACTCAAAATCAGAATGCCTCTCCCTCTAAAGAGGATCACAGTTCCTCATCAACAAGGGAACAAGGCTTGATGGAGAATGAGTGCATCCCATTAACAGAATCAGGCTTCAGAAGATGGATAATAAGAAACTTCTGTGAGTTAAAAGAACATGTTGTAGCCCAAGGTAAAGAAACTAAGAACTTTGAAAAAAGGTTTGACGAAATCCTAATGAGAACAGACAATTTAGAGAGGAATATAAGTGAATTAATGGAACTGAAGAATACAATATGGGAACTCCGAGAAGTATGCACAGGTTAAAACACTCGAATTGATCAAGCAGAAGAAAGGATATCATAGGCCGAAGACCAACTTAATGAAATAAAACGAGAAGACAAGATTACAGAAAAAAGGATAAAAAGGAATGAGCAAAGTCTCCAAGAAATGTGGGACTATGTAAAAAGACCTAATTTACGTTTGATAGGTGTACCTGAATGTGACAGAGAGAATGAATCCAAGCTGGAAAATATTCTTCAGGATATTATTCAGGAAAATTTTTCTAACCTAGCAAAGCAGGACAATATTCAACCCCAGGTAATACAGAGAACACCACAAAGATATTCCTCAAGAAGAGCAACCCCAAGGCACATAATCGTTAGATTCACCAGGGTTGAAATGAAGGAGAAAATACTAAGGGCAGCCAGAGAGAAAGGTCAGGTTACCCACAAAGGGAAGCCTGTCAGACTTACAGCAGATCTCTCAGCAGAAACTCAACAAGCCAGAAGAAAGTGGGGGCCAATATTCCACATCCTTAAAGAACAGAACTTTCAGCCCAGAATTTCATCTCCAGCCAAACTAAGCTTCACAACTGAAGGAAAAATAAAATCTTTTTTGAACAAGCAAGTACTCAGAGGTTTTATTACCACTAGGCCTGCTTTACAAGAGCTTCTGAAAGAAGCATTACACATAGAAAGAAACAGCCAGTATTAGCCTTTCTAAAAATATACCAAAAAGTAAAGAGCATCAACATAAAGAAGAATTTACATCAACGAATGGATAAAACAGCCAGTTAACATCAAATGGCAGTAATTCTAAATTTAAATTGACTAAATCCCCCAATCAAAAGATACAGCCAAAACCCAAGGGTATGCTACATCCAGACCCATTTCACATGCAAGGATACACAAAGACTCAAAACAAAGGGATGGAGAAAGATTTACCAACCAAATGGAGAGCAAAAATAAATAAATAAATAAAAAGCAGGAGTTGCAATTCTCACATCTGATAAAATAGATTTTAAAGCAAAAAAGATATAGTGGCAAAAGGATCAATGCAACAATAAGATTCTAACACCCAGATACATAGATACTTAGACTCAATGAGACAGAAAATTAGTAAGGGTATCCAGGACTCGAACTCAGATCCGGAACAAGTAAACTCAATAAACATTTATAGAGCTCTCTGCTTTAAATACACAAAATATACATTCTTGTCAATACCACATCACACCTACTAATAGGTTTAAATGAAATATTGATTGGCCATTATTAATACCCGTTTTTTAGAATAAAGCAACATTTCCATTCTCGCTCCCTCTTTTTCTTCCTCTTTCTTCCTCTACTTCACTCCTTTTTTTTCTTTCCTTCTCTCCAAAACAAACAAACAAACAAACAAACAAACAAAGAACCCCTTCCTTTCACCACATACAGCAGTCAACTCAAGATGGATTCAAGACTTAAATGTCAAACCTAAAACTATAACAATACTAAAAAATAAAGTCTCTACCAGACAGACAAAACCTGAGAGAACTCACCACCACCAGGCCTGTCTTACAAGAAGTGCTAAAGGGAATTCTTTAATCTGAAAGAAAAAACACTAACATGCAAAAGAAAAACATTTGAGGACATAAAACCCACTGGTAAAATTAAGTAGAGGCAAACCTATGATGACCTCCTACCATGATTGCGGTGTGCAATCCACTGATAACTCTAGTATGAAGCCTAAAAATACAGATTTATTAAAGACAATCATAGCTGCAACAAGTTGTCAAGGGATAAGCAATATAATAATATGGAAACTGAGACAATAAAATGTGAGAATGTTGAGTTGGTGAAGTTAAAATGTAGAGAGTCATTTTTCCATTTGTCTTTGTTTCTATTATTTTCTTTGTGATCTAAGATAAGTTGTTATCTCTTTGAAATAACTTGTTATATCTGTAAGATGTCTGTTTGTAAGCCTTATGGTAACCACAATGCAAAAACCTATAATAGTTTCACTTAAAAAGTAACAAATTAAAACACACATCACCGAAAAATACTTAGCCACCTCTGAAGACAGTAGAAAAGGAAGAAGGGAACAGAAGAGTTACA
The DNA here is from genome assembly GCF_049354715.1 of Callithrix jacchus. Classification (NCBI taxonomy): domain Eukaryota; kingdom Metazoa; phylum Chordata; class Mammalia; order Primates; family Cebidae; genus Callithrix; species Callithrix jacchus. The sequence continues at coordinate 148,696,995 of NC_133508.1, forward strand.
ATGCAACCACAAAACAAACAAAATTGCAGAAGTAAATTTTTACTTAATAATAACACTGAAGTTAAATGAACTCAGTTCTCCTATTAAAAGGCACAGATTGGCTTAATGGATAAAGAAACCAGAGCCAAGAATGTGCTACCTGTAAGAAACCCACGTTACTCATAAAGACACCATAGAATGAAAGTGAAGGGATGAAAAAAATTATTCCATGCAAGTGGAAGCTAAAAAAAGCAGGAGTGGCTATACTTAGATAAAACAGACTACAAGCAAAACACCATAAAAAGAGACAAATGTCACTATAAAAATATAAAAAGTCAATTCAGCAAGAGGATATAACAACTATAACTACCAATGCACCCCACACTAGAGTACCAAGTATATAATGGGAGAGATAGACTGCAATACAATAATCATGGGGAACTTCAACACCCACTCTCAGCAATGAACAGATCACTGAGTCAAAAAAAATCAGCAAAGAAACATCAAACTGTGCACTAGAACAAATTGGTCTAACTCACATTTACAGAACATATCACCCAACTATTTCAGAATACACATTTTTATTAGCACATGAAACATCCTTAGAACAGATTATATCTTAGGCCAAAAAGCAAGTCTCAAAAATTCAAAAAGGTAGACATCATATCACATAGATTTTCTGACTGCAATTGAATAATACTGGAAATCAATAACAAGAGGAACCTCAGAAGCCACATAAATACACGGAAATTAAGCAACATGCTTCTGAATAACCAATGCATCATGAAGAAACTAAGAAGGAAATTTAAAAATTTTTTGAAACAAATGAAAACAAAAATACACCACACAATAATCTATGGGGTATAGCAAAGCACTATTATGAAGACAGTTTATAACAATAAATACATATTTCAAAAAATGAGAATGACTTCAAATAAATAACCTAACGATGCACTTCAAGGAACCAGAAAAGCAAGAACAAACCAAATCTAAAATTAGTAGAAGGAAAGAAATAATAAAGATCGGAGCAGAAATGAAGAAAACTGAGACTAAAAAAATGCAAAAGCTAACCAAAGTGAAAAATTGTTTTTTCGAAAAGTTAAACAAAACAGACAGACCTTTACCTGGACTAAGAAAAAAAGAGAGAAGATGCAAATAAATGAAGTTAGCAACAAAAAGAGACAAAATAACGGATACCACAGAAATACAAAAAAAATCATTAGGGACTATTATGAACGACTATACACCAATAAATTGGGAAACCTAGATGAAATGGGCAAATTCCTGGACACATACTTACCAAGAGTAAACCATGAAGAAATAGAAAACCTCAACAAACCAATAAGGAGTAATGAAATCAAAGCTGTAATGAAACCTCTCCCATCAAAGAAAAGCCCAGGGCCTGATGGCTTCACTGCTGAATTCTAGCAAACATTTAAAGAAAAACTAATACTAATTCTACTCAGAGACTTCAAAAAAAAATTAAAGAGGAAGAAATACTTCCAAACTCGTTCTACGAGGCAAGCATTATCCTGATACCAAAACCAATCAAAGACATAATGACAAACACAAAAAAGGAAAACCATAGGCCAATATCACTTACACCAGTGGTTTGCCATGGGGTCTCAGACCTTTTGCCATAGACTCAAGGTTGCACTGTCAGCTTCTCTACTTTTGAGATTTTGGGACTCGGACTGGCTTCCTGGCTTCTCAGCTTGCAGATGGATGTGCCTTATGATCATGAGAGTCAATTCTCCTAATAAACTTCCCTTCATATATTTATCTATCCTATTAGTTCTGTTCCTTTAGAGAACCCTGACTAATACAATAGCCTATATGAAAACAAAATCAAGAAAACAATCACATTTACAGTAGCATCAAAAAATACTTAGATGCTGGAGAGGTTATGGAGAAATAGGAACCCTTTTACACTGTTGGTGGGAGTGTAAATTAGTTCAACCATGGTGGAAGACAGTGTGGTGATTCTTCAAGGATCTAGAACTAGAAATACCATTTGACCTAGCAATCTTATTACTGGGTATGTACCCAAAGGATTATAAATCATTCTATAAAGACACATGCACATGAATATTTATTGTGGCACTGTTCACAATAGCAAAGACTTGGAACCAACCCAAATGCCCATCAATGATAGATTGGATACAGAAACTGTGACACATATACACCATGGAATGCTATGCAGCCATAAAAAAGAATGAGTTGTTCATATCTTTTGCAGGGACATGGATAAAGCTGGAAACCATCATTATCAGCAAACTGACACAAGAACAGAAAACCAAACACCACATATTCTTATTCAGAAGTGGGTGTTGAACAGTGAGAACACATGGACACAGGGAGGAGAACATCACACACTGGGGCCTGTCAGGGGATGGGGGGCCTGGGGGAGGGATAGTAGAGGGTCAGGGGATAGGGGAGGGATAGCATTAAGAGAAATATTTAATGTAGAAGACAGGGTGATGGATGCAGCAAACCACCATGGCACACGTATACCTATGTAACAAACCTGCACATTCTGCACATGTGCTCCAGAACTTAAAGTATAATAATAATAATAAAAAAATACTTAGGAATAAACTTAACCAAGGGGATGAAAGATCTGCACACTGAAAACTATAAAACATTGATAAAAAATTAAAGAAGGTACAAATGAACAGAAAGATATCTTATGCTCTTAGATAGACAGAATTAATATTATTAAAATGTACATACTACCCAAAGTGATCTACACATTCAATGTAATCTCTATCAAAATCCCAATGGCATTCCTCACAGAAATAGAAAAACTATCCAACAGTGTATATGAAACCATAAAAGCCTCTGAATAGCCAAACAATTCTGAGAAAGAAGAATGAAGTAGACACATCACACTTCTTGATTTAAAATTGTGTTACAAAATATTAGTAATCAAAACAGTGTGATACCAGTGTAAAAACAGACACATAGACCAGTAGAACAGAATAGAGAGTGAAGACATAAATTTAAATTGACGTAGTTAACTAACTTTTGACAGGGGCACTATGATGGCACAATGGGAAAAATAGTTTCTTCAATAAATGGTGCTGGAAAAACTGGATTTCTGCATGCAAAGAATGGAACTGGATCTTTATCTTATATCACACACACAAAATCAACTCAAAATGGATAAGTGATCTGAATGTAAGACCTAAGACCATAAAACTCCTAGGACAGAACTAGTGAAAACCTCCTTGACATTGTTCTTGTCTTGACTTTTTAAAATATCATACCAGAAACTCAGGCTACAAAAGCAAAGATAAATACATGATACATATAAAAATGAAAAGCTAACTGGCCATAGTGGCATGCATCTGTAATTCCAGCTACTTGGGTGGCTGAGGTGGGAGGACCCCTTAAACCTAGGAGTCTGAGACCAGCTTGGACTATATAGCAAGACTCTCATCTCAAAAAAATAAATGAACACATAAAGTAAAAAAGCTTCTGCGCAGCGAAGGAAACTATCAACAAAGTGAAGAGACAACCTATGAAATGGAAGAAAATACTTGGAAATCATATATCTGATAAGGTTTAATATCTAAAATTTGTTTTGAATTATTTTCTATCATTGCATGTGTTTTCAGTTAAAAGTGAGCAAAGGATCTGGACAGGCATTTTTTTTTTCCAGAGAAGACATAAAAATGGCCAACAGGTATAAGAAAAGGTGCTTAAAATCATTAATCATCAGGGAAACACGAACAAAAACCATTATGAGATGTCATCTTATACCTGTTAATATGACTATTGTCAAAAATTCAAAAGAACAAATGTCAGTGAGGGTGTGAGGAAATCATTGTAGAACGGTAGATTGGTACAGCCATTATGAAAAACAATATAGAGGTTCCTACAGAAATTGAAAACAGAGGTACCATATGATCCAACAATCCTTCTTCTGGGCATGTACTCAAAGGAAATAAAGGCATCTCCTCATAAAGAAATCTGTCTTTCCATGTTCACTGCAGCATTATTCATAATTGTCAAGATATGGAAACCTAAGTGTCTGTCAATGGACAAATAGATAAATGAGTATATGTACACACACACATACGAATATTATTCAGCCATTAAAAAGAAGGATATCCTGTCACTAGCTGTAACATAGATAAACCTCGAAGACATTATTTTAGTGGAAATAAGCCAGACACAGAAAGAAAAAAATATTGTATGATCTCACTTATATAGAGAGTCTGTTTTTAGAAGTCAAATACACAAACATAGAAAATAAAACAGTATTTACCAGGGGCACTGTTAGGGGGTAGTAAGGAAATGCAGAAATCAGGTCAGAGGATGCAAAGTAGCATATATGTGGGATGAACAAGTCTAGAGATCTAATAAACAACATAAGGGCTACAGTTAATAAAAAGTGTACTGTATTTAGAACTATTGCTAAATAAGTAGATTTCAGCTATTCTTGTCACAAAAACAAAACAAAATGGTTTGGATTTTTTTATGATGGATATGTTAATTTGCTTCACTATAGAAATCATTCTACTATCTATATATCATTCTATAACAGCATACTATACACCTTTAATATACACAATGAATATGTTTTAAAAAGAGTAATAGTATACGTAGTAACATAAAAGAATTGTAGATGCTGAGGGAAAAAACATTAAGCATAAAAACTACATATTGTACTGCATCTTTTTCTATTTCTCTACTCGTAGATATTTTGACTGATTTTCTATGTGTTTGGAATTTCAGTGGAGTAAAGTGTATCTCTTCCAATCTCCTTTTCTCATGACAAAAACATCAAATTTAGAGAAAAAAATTATGAGTTTTATGACATATGCAGTTTAGAGATAAGATGTGGGAAGAGAGTAGAAACTGAGACCAAATGGATCAATTGGGGTGGTTCTGCAGGAGGAGCACTTGACATGGAGCCAGGAGGCCTACCCTAGGCTCTGTAATTGACTAAATCTATTGGAGCAAGTCACTTGTCTTCTCTGGGCCTCTGTTTTGGTTTCTGAAATGAGATGGTTGGACAAAATGGCTTCCAAGGCCTCTTCTAGCTTTAAAATTACATTCCCTGCAGACTATGCTACTCTCTTGTAAAGGTTGTGTGCCTTTATGTTCATTTTTTAAATTGCATTTTAGATTTTGGGGTACATGTGAAGAACATACAAGATTGTTGCATAGGTACACACATGGCAGCATGATTTGCTGCCTTCCTCCCCTATTTCTGGCATTTCTCCCCATGCTATCTCTCCCCAACTCCCCAACCCCCACTTTCCCTCCCCTATTTACCCCCAACAGACCCCAGTGTGTGATGCTCCCCTCCCTGAGTCCATGTGTTCTCATTGCTCAACACCCACCTATGAGTGAGAACATGCGGTGTTTGCTTTTCTGTTCTTGTGTCAGTTTGCTGAGAATAATGGTTACCAGGTTCATCCATGTCCCTACAAAGGACACAAACTCATCATTTTTGATGACTGCATAATATTCCATGATGTTTATGTGCCACATTTTCCCTGTCCAGTCTATCATCGATGGGCATTTGGGTTGGTTCCAGCTGTTTGCTATTGTAAATAGTGCTGCAGTAAACATTCGTGTGCATGTGTCCTTATAACAGAATGATTTATAATCCTTTGGATATATACCCAGTAATGGGATTGCTGGGTCAAGTGGAATTTCTATTTCTAGGTCCTTGAGGAATTGCCACACTGTCTTCCACAAAGGTTGAACTAATTTACACTCCCAGCAACAGTGTAAAAGTGTTCCTATTTCTCCACATCCTCTCCAGCATCTGTTGTCTCCAGATTTTTTAATGATTGCCATTGTAACTGGCGTGAGATGGTATCTCAATGTAGTTTTGATTTGCAATTCTCTAATAACCAGTGATAATGAGCATTTTTTCATATGTTTGTTGACCTCATGTATGTCTTCTTTTGTAAAGTGTCTGTTCATATCCTTTGCCCACTTTTGAATGGGCTTCTTTGTTTTGTTCTTGTAAATCTGTTTTAATTCTTCATAAATTCTGGATATCAGTTTTTTGTAAATCTGTTTTAGTTTACCCTTTGTCAGATGGGTAAAATTCAAAAAATTTTTTCTCATTCTGTTGGTTGTTGATTCACTCTAATCACTGTTTCTTTTGCTGTGCAGAAGATGTGGCGTTTGATAAGGTCCCATTTGTCTATTTTGGCTTTTGTTGCCAATGCTTTTGGTGTTTTGGTCATGAAGCCCTTGCCTACGCCTATGTCCTGAATGGTTTTGCCTAGATTTTCTTGTAGGTTTTTTTATGGTGTTAGGTCTTATGTTTAAGTCTTTAATCCATCTGGAGTTAATTTCAGTGTAAGGTGTCAAGAAGGGGTCCAGTTTCTGCTTTCTGCACATGGCCAGCCAGTATTCCCAATAACACCATTTATTAAGCAGCGAATCCTTTCCCCATTGCTTGTTTTAGTCAGGTTTGTCAAAGATCGGATGGTTGTCGATATATTGTATTGCCTTCAAGGCCTCTGTTCTGTTCCATTGGTCTATATCTCTGTTTTGGTACAAATACCATGCTGTTTTGATTACTGTAGCCTTGTAGTATAGTTTGAAGTCTGGTAGTGTGATGCCTCCTGCTTTGTTCTTTTTGCTTAGAATTGACTTGGCTATGCAGACTCTCTTCTGGTTCCATATGAAGTTTAAGGTGGTTTTTTCCAGTTCTGTGAAGAAGGTTATTGGCAGCTTGATGGGGAGAGCATTTAGTCTGCAAATTACTTTGGAAAGTATGGCCATTTTCACGATATTGATCTTCCTAACCTTGAACATGAAATGTTTCTCCATCTGTTTGTGTCCTGTCTTATTTCATAGGGCAGTGGCTTGTAGTCCTCCTTGAAGAGGTCCTTTATGTTCCTTATTAGTTGTATTCCTAGGTATTTTATTCTCTTTGTAGCAATTGTGAATGACAGTTCGTTCTTGATTTGACTCTCTTTAAGTCTGTTACTGGTGTATAGAAATGCTTGTGATATTTGCACATTGATTTTGTATCCTGAGACTTTGCTGAAGTTGCTTATCAGTTTCAGGAGTTTTGGGGCTGAAGCAATGGGGTCTTCTAGATATACAATCATGTCATCTGCAAACACAGACAATTTGGCTTCCTCCTTTCCTATTTGAATATCCTTTCTTTCTTTTTCTTGCCTGATTGCTCTGGCTAGAACTTCCAGTACTAAATTGAATAGGAGTGGTGAGAGAGGGCATCCTTGTCTAGTGCCAGATTTCAAAGGGAATGCTTCCAATTTTTGCCCATTCAGTATGATATTGTCTTTTTTTTTTTTTAATTTTTTATTGGATTATAGGTTTTGGGGTACATGAGCAGAGCATGCAAGACAGTTGCGTAGGTACACACATGGCAGTGTGCTTTCTTTTCTTCTCCCCTTCACCCACATTTGGCTTTTCTCCCCAGGCTATCCCTCCCCACCTCCCCCTCCCACTGGCCCTCCCCTTTTCCCCCCAATAGACCCCAGTGTTTAGTACTCCCCTTTCTGTGTCCATGCGTTCTCATTTTTAATCACCCGCCTATGAGTGAGAATATGCAGTGTTTCATTTTCTGTTCTTGTGTCAGTTTGCTGAGGATGATGTTCTCTGTTGGTTTGTCATAAATAGCTTTTATTATTTTGAGATACGTTCCATCAAGACAGAGTTTATTGAGGGTTTTTAGCATAAAGGGCTGTTGAATTTTGTCAAAGACCTTCTCTGTGTTAATTGAGATCATCATGTGGTTCTTGTATTTGGTTATGTTTATGTGGTGAATTACATTTATAGACTTGCGTATGTTGAACCAGCCTTGCATCCCCAGGATGAATCCTACTTGATCATGCTTGATAAGCTTTTTGATGTGCTGTTGCAATTGGCTTGCCAGTATTTTATTGAAGATTTTTTCATCTATGTTCATCATGGATATTGGGCTGAAGTTTTCTTTTCTTGCTGAGTCTCTGCCAGGTTTTGGTATCAGGATGATGCTGGTCTCATAAAATGATTTGGGAAGGATTCCCTCTTTTTGGATTATTTTGAATAGTTTCATAAGGAATGTTACCAGCTCCTCTTTGTATGTCTGGTAGAATTCGGCTGTGAACCCATCTGGACCTGGTTTTTTTTGTGTGTGGTAGGCTCTTAATTGCTGCCTCAACTTCAGATCTTGTTACTGGTTTATTCAGAGTTTCAACTTTTTCCTGGTTTAGGCTTGGGAGGATGCAAGTGTCCAGGAATTTATCCACTTCTTCCAGGTTTACTAGTTTATGTGCATAGAGTTGTTTGTAATAATCTCTGATAATGGTTAGAATTTCTGTGAAATCTGTGGTGATAATCCCTTTATAATTTTTTATTGCATCTATTTGATTATTGTCTCTTCTTTTTTATTAATCTGGCTAGTGGTCTGTCTATTTTGTTGATATTTTTGAAAAACCAGCTCCTGGATTTATTGATTTTTTTTAATGTTTTTTTTTTTGTGTGTCTCTATCTCCTTCAGTTCTGCTCTGATCTTAGTTATTTCTTGTCTTCTGCTAGGTTTTGAGTTTTTTTGATCTTGCTCCTCTAGCTCTTTCAATTTTGATAATAGGTGTCAATTTTAGATCTCTCCTTGCTTCTCATGTGGACATTTATTTGTATATTTTTTCCTCTAGAGACTGCTTTAAATGTGTCCCAGAGAGACTGGTATGTTGTGTCTTTGTTCTTATTGGTTTCGAAGAACTTCTTTATTTCTGCCTTCATTTCATTGTTTATCCAGTTGACATTCAAGAGACAGTTATTCAGTTTCCATGAAGCTGTGCAGTTCTGAGTTAGTTTCTGTATTCTGAGTTCTAATTTGATTGCACTATGGTCTGAGAGACTGTTATGATTTCTGTTCCTTTGCATTTACTGAGAGGTGGTTTCCTTCCAATTATGTGGTCAATTTTAGAGTAGATGTGATGTGGTGCCGAGAAGAATGTATATTCTATGGGTTGGGGGTGGAGAGTTCTGCAAATATCTATTAGGTTTGCTTGATCCAGGTCTGAGTTCAAGTCTTGGATATCCTTGTTAATTTTCTGTCTGGTTGATCTGTCTAATATTGACAATGGGGTGTTAAAGTCTCCCACTAGTAATGTGTGGGAGTCTAAGTCTTTTTGTAAGTCATTAAGAACTTGCCTTATATATCTGGGTGCTCCTGTATTGGGTGCATATATATTTAGGATCATTAGCTCTTCTTGTTGCATTGATTCTTTTACCATTATGTAATGTCCTTCTTTGTCTCTTTTGAACTTTGTTGGCTTGAAGTCTATTTTATCAGAGATGAGAATTGCAACTCCTGCTTTCTTTTGCTCTCCATTTGCTTGGTAAATCTTCCTCCATCCCTTTATTTTGAGTCCTTGTGTATCCTTGCATGTGAGATGGGTTTCTTGGATACAGCACACTGAGGGGTTTTGACTTTTTATCCAATTTGCCAGTCTGTGTCTTTTGATTGGTGCATTTAGCCCATTTCCATTTAGGGTTAATATTATTATGTGTGAATTTGATACTGCCATTTTGATGTTAGCTGGCTGTTTTGCCTGCTAGTTGATGCAGTTTTTTCATTGTGATGTTGCTCTTTACCATTTGGTATGTTTTTGGAGTGGTTGGTACTGGTTGTTCCTTCCTACGTTTAGTGCCTCTTTCAGCAGCTCTTGTAAAGCAGGCCTGGTGGTGATGAAATTTCTGAGTACTTGTTTGTTCGCAAAGGATTTTGTTTTTACTTGACTTATGAAACTTAGTTTGGCTGGATATGAGATTCTGGGTTGAAAGTAATTTTCTTTAAGGATGTTGAATATTGGCCTCCACTCTCTTCTGGCTTGTAGGGTTTCTGCCAAGAGGTCTGCTGTGAGTCTGATGGGCTTCCCTTTGTGGGTAACCCGACCTTTCTCTCTGGCTTCCCTAGCATTTTCTCCTTCATTTCAACCCTGGTGAATCTGACAATTATGTGCCTTGGGGTTGCTCTTCTTGAGGAATATCTTTGTGGGGTTCTCTGTATTTCCTGGACTTGAATATTGGCCTGCCTTGCTAGGTTGGTGAAGTTTTCCGGGATGATCTCCTGAAGAGTATTTTCCAGCTTGGATTCATTCTCTCCATCACATTCAGGTACATCTATCAAATAAATATTAGGTCTTTTCATGTAGTCCTATATTTCTTGGAGACTTTGTTAATTCCTTTCTACCCTTTTTTCTCTAGTCTTGCCTTCTTATTTTATTTCATTCAGTTGATATTTGACCTCTGATATCCTTTCTTCTGCTTGGTTAATTCGGCTATTGAAACTTGTGTATGCTTTGTGAAGTTCTCGTGTTGTCTCTTTTGATCAATTCACTTATATTCCTCTCTAAGTTTTTTATTTTCGTTAGCATTTTATCAAATCTTTTTTCAAGGTTCTTAGTTTCTTTGCATTGTGTTAGAGCATGTTCTTTTAGCTCACAGAAGTTTCTTATTACCCACCTTCTGAAGCCTGATTCTGTCAATTCATCACACTCATTCTCCATCCAGCCTTGTTCCCTTGCTGGTGAGGAGTTGTGATCCCTCGTAGGAGGAGAGGCATTCTGGTTTTGGGTGTTTTTATCCTTTTTGCACTGGTTTCTTCCCATCTTTGTGGATTTATCCACCTGTCATCTTTATAGTTGTTGACCTTCAGATTGGGTCTCTGAGTGGACATCCAGCTTGTTGATGATGAAGTTATTTCTTTCTGTTTCTTAGTTTTCCTTCTAACAGTCTGACCCCTCTGCTATAGGACTGTTGAGTCCATTCCAGGCTCTGCTTGCCTGGGGATCACCTGCAGTGGCTGCAGAACGTAAGGGTTGCTGCCAGGTTTTTCTTTTGCTATCTTTGTCCCAGAAGGATACCCGCCAAATGTCAGTCTGAGCTCTCCTTTATGCGGTGACTCTTTGGATATACAGGGGTCAGGGAGCTACTTGAGGAGACAGTCTGTCCTTTATAGGAGCTCAAGTGCTGAGGTGTGATCTCCATTGTTCATTTAGAGCTGCTGGGCAGATACATTTAAGTCTGCTGCAGCAGAACTCATAAACCTCCTTTGTTTTCCCCAGGTGCTCTGTCCCAGGTAGTTGGGGCTTTATTTATGAGTTTCCATTGTACTGCTGCCTTTTTATCAGGGCTGCCCTGCCCAGTGAGGAGGCAGCCTAGTCAATGTCTGCCTACAGAGGCTTTGCTGAGCTGCTGTGGGCTCTGCCCAGCTGCCACGTGAACTTCCCTGCAGTTTTGTTTATATGAGTGTAGTTAGAACTGCCTCAACAAAGCTGGCCCACCTTTGTAATGGCAGCCTCTCTCTGTAATGGCTGATTGCCTTGGCAATGGCGGGCTGCCTTAGCAATGGCGGACTACCTCCGTAGTGGTGGAGTGCCTCAGTAATGGCAGACGTCTGTCCCCCACAGAGCTGGACCATCCCAGGTTCAGCTGTGCTTGCTGTGAAACTCTCAATCCAGAGCATTTTTGATTGCTGTTTTTTGTGAGGGTGGGACCAGCTGAGCCTGATCACCTGGCTCCCTGCCTCAGAGCCTTTTTTCTTAATTGAATGGTCTACTCTCTCCCAGATGTTCCAGTCGCCTGTTTAAAAGGCACTGGGATCTGTGTGATTTCCCTTGCAGTGACCCACTGCTCTGGCTGAAACAGCAGTGCTGAGATTCGCAGTGTTTTTTGTTGCCCAGGAATCTCCTGGCCTGGCTCCCTGCTTCAGTTCCCTTTTTAATCAGATGAATGGGCGATTCTGCCTTCCTGGAGCTCCCTTCACCAGCTAAAAGGTGCCTGGACTCATGTATTTTGTATGGAGAATCACCACCCCAGGGAGCCAGCAAAGCAGCCATGTCAGCCAAACCAGCCATGCTGGTGACCCGTGGGGCTCCTCCACCTAGGAATCTCCTGGTCTGTGGGCAACAAAAATCCATCTGGAAATGCAGCATCCACTCACCCTCTGCACTTTCACTGGGAGCTGCAATCCTGAGCTGCTCCTAATCAGCCATCTTAGATCCTTCTGTACTGTTTTATTTATGTAAATCTCAAACATGAAACTATTGTGTTTTGGGATGTATACTTAGGTAGTAAACTTTAAAACATAGAAAATAAATAATTACCTGAACTGTCAAAACAGTGGTTGTCTTTCAGAGAAGAGAGCTAGAATAAAGAAATTTAGGGGAGAAGATTCAAGATGGTGCTGTAGGAGCAGCTCAGGATTGCAGCTCCTAGTGAAGGCATGGCTATTTCAGCCAGCACGGCTGTTTCAGCTGGCACTGCAGCACAGTGGCTCTCCATACAAAATACACTGGTCTGGTTTCCCTGTTAAACTGGCAATTGGAGATCTGGGAAGGCAGATTAGCCCATTCATCTGATTAAATGGGACTGAAACATAAAGCCAGACCAGGAGATTCCTGGGCAGCTTGTGCAGTGGGTCACTGCAGGGGAAATCACACAGATACTGGCACCCTTTCAGCAGATGACTGGAACACCTGGGAGAGAGTCAACCGTTCAACTTAAAAAAAAAGGGCTCTGAGGCAGGGAGCCAGGTGATCAGGCTCGGTGGGTCCCACGCCCACAAAACCAAACAAACAATAAAACAGCAATCAGAAATGCTCGGGGTTGAGAGTTTCATGGCAAGCACAGCTAAACCCGGGATGGTCCAGCTCGGTGGAGGAGGGGCATCCACCATTACCGAGGCACTCCATTACTACAGAGGTAGTCTGTCATTGCTGATGCAGCATGCCATTGCCAAGGCAACCTGCCATAACAAAGAGAGTCTGCCATTACAGAGGTGGGCCAACATTGGTGAGGCAGTTCTAACCACAGCCACATAAACAGGACTGCAGGGAAATACACATGGCAGCAGGGCAGAGCCAGCAGCAGGACGGATCCCACAGTAGCTCAGCAAAACCTCAGCAGGCAGTGACTAGGTGGCCTCCTTGCTGGGCAGGACAGCACTGAGAAAAAAAAAAACAGCAACGCAACAGATACTCATAAATATAGCCCTAACTCCCGGGGACAGAGCACCTGGGGAAAAAAAGGTGGTTGATGAGTTCTTCTGCAGCAGACTTAAATGTACCTGCCTAGCAGCTCTGAATGAACAACAGAGCTCACAGCTCAGCACTTGAGCTCCTATAAAGAACAGACTGTCTCCTCAAGCAGCTCCCTGCCCCCCATATATCCGGAGTCACCTCACAAAGGACTGATCAGACTGACATTTGGTGGGCATCATTCTGTGACAAAGATAGCAGAGGAAGAAACTGGTAGCAACCCTTACTGTTCTGCAGCTGCTGCAGGTGACTCACAGGCAAGCAGGGCCTGGAGTGTACCTCAGCAGTCCTAAAGCAGAGGGGCCAGACTGTTAGAAGGAAAACTAAGAAACAGAAATAACTTCCTCATCAACAATCTGGATGTTCACTTAGAGACCAAATCTGAAAATCAGCAACTACACAGATGACAGGTTGATAAATCCACAAAGATGGGAAGAAACCAGTGCAAAAAGGATAAAAACACCCCAAACCAGAACATCTCACCTCCTACAAGGGATCACAACTCCTTACCAGCAAGGGAACAAAGCTGGATGGAGAATGAGTGTGATGAAATGACAGAATCAGACTTCAGAAGATGGGTAATGAGAAACTTCCATGAGCTAAAAGAACACGTTCTAACTCAATGCAAAGAAACTAAGGACCTTGAAAAAATATTTGATGAAATGATAACAAGAATGGACAACTTAGAGGGGAATATGAGTGAATTGATGGAGCTGAAAAACACAACACGAGAACTTCATGAAGCATGCACAAGTTTCAACAGCCCAATAGACCAAGCAGAAGAAAGGATATCAGAGGTTGAAGATCAACTCAATCAAATAAAACAAGAAGGTAAGATTAGAGAAAAAAGCACAAAAAGGAATGAACACAGTCTCCAAGATATGTGACACTATGTGAAGAGACCTAATCTAAGTTTGATAGGTGTACTTGAATGTGACAAAGAGAATGAATCCAAGCTGGAAAATACTCTTCAGGATATTATCCAGAAAAACTTCCCCAACCTAGTAAGGTAGGCCAATATTCAAGTCCAGGAAATACAGAGAACACCACAAAGACATTCCTCAAGAAGAGCAACCCCAAGGCACATAATTATCAGATTCACCAGGGTTGAAATGAAAAAGAAGTGCTAAGGGCAGCCAGAGAGAAAGGTTGGGTTACCCACAAGGGAAGCCCATCAGACTCACAGCAGATCTCTCAGCAGAAACCCTACAAGCCAGAAGAGAGTGGGGGCCAATATTCAACATCCTTAAAGAAAAGAATTTTCAATCCAGAATTTCATATCCAGCCAAACTAAGCTTCATAAGTGAAGGAAAAATAATAACCTTTGCCAACAAGCAAGTACTCAGTGATTTTGTCACCACCAGGCCTGCTTTACAAGAGCTCCTGAAAGAGGCACTACACATAGAAAGGAACAATCAGTACCAGCTATTCCAAAAACATAGTAAATGCTAAAGGACATAAACGAAATGAAGAATCTGCACCAACTAATGAGCAAAACAGCCAGCTAGAATCAAAATGGCAGTATCAAATTCACACATAACAATATTAACCCTAAATGTAAATTGACTATATGCACCAATCAAAAGACACAGACTGGCAAATTGGATAAAAAGCCAAAACCCACCGATGTGCTGTATCCAGAAACCCATCTCACATGCAAGGATACACAAAGGCTCAAAATAAAGCGATGGAGGAAGATTTACCAAGCAAATGGAGATCAAAAAAAACCTAGGAGTTGCAATTCTCGTCTCTGATAAAATAGACTTTAAAGCAACAAAGATCAAAAAAGACAATGAAGGACATTACATAATGGTAAAAGGATCAATACAACAAGAAGAGCTAACAATCCTAAATATATATGGACCCAATACTGGAGCACCCAGATATATAAGGCAAGTTCTTAATGACTTACACATTACTAGTGGGAGACTTTAACACCCCATTGTCAATATTAGACAGATCAACCAGACAGAAAATTAACAAGGATATCTAGGACTTGAACTCAGACCTGGAACAAGCAAACCTGATAGACATTTACAGAACTTTCCACCCCCAACCCACAGAATATACATTCTTCTCAGCACCACATCATACCTACTATAAAACTGACCACATAATTGAAGGTAAATCACTCCTCAGCCAATGCAGAAGAACGGAAATCATAACAAACAGTCTCTCAGAACACAGTGCAATCAAGCTAGAACTCAGAATTCAGAAACTAACTCAGAACCACACAGCTTCATGGAATCTGAACAACTGGCTCTTGAGTGTTGACTGGATAAACAACAAAATGAAGGCAGAAATAAAAAGTTTCTGGAAATCAACAAGAACAAAGACACAACATACCAGAATCTCTGGGACACATTTAAAGCAGTCTCTAGAGGAAAATATATACAAATAAATGCCCACCTGACAAGAGTGGAGAGATCCAAAATTGACACCCTATCATCAGAATTGAAAGAGCTAGAGGAACAAGATAAAAAAAAAAAAAACCTCAAAACCTAGCAGAAGACAATAAATAACTAAGGTCAGAGCAGAACTGAAGGAGATAGAGACACAAAAAAACCCTTCAAAAAATCAATAAATCCAAGAGCTGGTTGTTTGAAAAGATCAACAAAATAGACAGACCACTAGCCAGATTAATATAATAGAAGAGAGAGAATAACCAAATAGATGCAATAAAAAATGATAAAGGGGAAATCACCACAGATTCCACAGAAATTCAAACCATCATCAGAGAATATTACAAACAACTCTATGCACATAAACTAGTAAACCTAGAAGAAATGGATAAATTCCTAAACACTTGTGTCCTCCCAAGCCTAAACCAGGAAGGAGTCAAAACCCTGAATAGACCAATAACAAGATCTGAAGTTGAGGCAGCAATTAAGAGCCTACCACACAAAAAAAGGCCAGGTCCAGATGGGTGCACAGCCGAATTCTACCAGACACACAAAGAGGAACTGTTACCATTCCTTCTGAAACTATTCCAAATAATCCAAAAAGAGGGAATCCTTTCCAATTCATTTTATGAGACCAA
This sequence comes from Callithrix jacchus, assembly GCF_049354715.1. Lineage (NCBI taxonomy): Eukaryota > Metazoa > Chordata > Mammalia > Primates > Cebidae > Callithrix > Callithrix jacchus. The sequence goes on from NC_133508.1 coordinate 148,713,048, forward strand.
CATCATCCTGATAGCAAAACCTGGCAGAACCCAACAAGAAAAAAAATTCAGGCCAATATCCATGATGAACATAGATGCAAAAATCTTCAATAAAATATTGGCAAGCCGATTGCAACAGCAAATCAAAATACTTATCCATCATGATCAAGTAGGATTCATCCCGGGGATGCAAGGCTGGTTCAACATAAGCAAGTCTATAAACGTAATTCACCACATAAACAGAACCAAAAACAAAAGCCACATGATTATCTCAATTGATGCAGAGAAGGCATTTGACAAAATTCAGCAGCCCTTTATGCTAAAAACCCTCAATAAACTTGGTATTGATGGAACGTATCTCAAAGTAATAAAAGCTATTTATGACAAACCAACAGCCAATATCATACTGAATGGGCAAAAACTGGAAGCATTCCCTTTGAAATCTGGCACTAGACAAGGATGCCCTCTCTCACCACTCCTATTCAATTTATTACTGGAATTTTTAGCCAGAGCAATCAGGCAAGAAAAAGAAAGAAAGGGTATTCAAATAGGAAATGAGGAAGCCAAATTGTCTGTATTTGTAGATGACACGATAGTATATCTAGAAGACCCCATCATCTCAGCCCCAAAACTCCTGAAACTGATAAGCAACTTCAGCAAAGTTTCAGGATATAAAATCAATGTGCAAATATCACAAGCATTCCTACACACGAATAACAGACTTAAAGAGAGCCAAATCAAGAATGAACTGCCATTCACAATTGCTACAAAAAGAATAAAATACCTAGGAATACAACTAATAAGGAATGTAAAGGACCTCTTCAAGGAGAACTACAAACCACTGCTCAACGAAATAAGACAGGACACAAACAGATGGAGAAACATTCCATGTTCATGGTTAGGAAGAATCAATATCGTGGAAATGGCCATACTGCGCAAAGTAATATTCAGATTCAATGCTATCCCCGTCAAGCTACCAATGATCTTCTTCACAGAACTGGAAAAAACACCTTAAACTTCATATGGAACCAAAAGGGAGTTTACATAGCCAAGTGAATTCTAAGCAAAAAGAACAAAGCAGGAGGCATCACACTACCAGACTTCAAACTATACTACAAGGCTACAGTAATCAAAACAGCATGGTACTGGTACCAAAACAGAGATATAGACCAATGGAACAGAACAGGGGCATAGGAGACAACACAACATATCTACAACCACACAATCTTTGATAAACCTGACAAAAACAAGCAATGGGGATAGGATTCCCTGTTTAACAAATGGTGTTGGGAAAGCTGGCTAGCCATGTGCAGAAAGCAGAAACTGGACCCCTTCCTGACACCTTACACTAAAATTAACTCCGGATGGATTAAAGACTTAAACATAAGACCCAACATCATAAAAACCCTACAAGAAAATCTAGGCAAAACCATCCAGGACATAGGAGTAGGCAAGGACTTCATTACCAAAACACCAAAAGCATTGGCAACCAAAGCCAAAATAGACAAATGGGACCTAATCAAACTCCACAGCTTCTGCACGGCAAAAGAAACAGTCATTACAGTGAATCAGCAACCAACACAATGGGAAAAAATTTTTGCAGTTCACCCATCTGACAAAGGGCTGATATCCAGAATTTACAAAGAACTCAAACAGATTTACAGGAAAAAAACGAACAAGCCCATTCAAAAATGGGCAAAGGATATGAACAGACACTTTACAAAAGAAGACATACATGAGGCCAACAAACATATGAAAAAATGCTCATCATCACTGGTCATTAGAGAAATGCAAATCAAAACCACATTGAGATACCATCTCACACCAGTTAGAATGGCGATCATTAAAAAATCTGGAAACAGCAGATGCTGGAGAGGATGTGGAGAAATAGGAACACTTTTACACTGCTGGTGGGAGTGTAAATTAATTCAATCATTGTGGAAGACAGTGTGGCAATTCCTCAAGGACCTAGAAATAGAAATTCCATTTGACCCAGCAATCCCATTACTGGGTATATATCCAAAGGACTATAAATCGTTCTACTATAAGGACACATGCACACGAATGTTCATTGCAGCACTGTTTACAATAGCAGAGACCTGGAACCAACCCAAATGCCCATCGATGATAGACTGGACTGGGAAAATGTGGCACATATACACCATGGAATATTATGCAGCAATCAAAGATGATGAGCTCGTGTCCTTTGTAGGGTCATGGATGAATCTGGAGAACATCACTCTCAGCAAACTGACACAAGAACAGAAAATGAAATACTACATGTTGTCACTCATAGGCAGGTGATGGATAGTGAGAACACATGGACACAGGGAGGGGAGCACTACACACTGGGGTCTATTGGGGGAATAGGGCAGGGATAGTGTTGGGGGAGTTGGGCAGAGAGAGCATAGGGAGAAATGCCAGATATGGGTGAAGGGGAGGAAGGCAGCAAATCACACTGCCAAATGTGTACCTATGCAACCCAAAACCTAAAATGCAATTAAAAAAAGAAATTTAATAAAATTCTAGTTATAAAACACCTTCTTTTCTTTTCTTTTTTATTTTTTTCTGAGAGAGGATCTCACTGTGTTGCCCGGGCTGGAGTGCAGTGATGTGATCTCAGCTCACTGCAACTTTCACCTCCCCGGTTCAACTGACTCTCCTGCCTCAGCCTCCTTAGTAGCTGGGACTACAGGCACCCATGACCACGCCTGGCTAATTTTTGTATTTTTAGTAGAGTTGGGGTTTCACCACGTTGGCCAGGCTTACAAAAACACTTTCAAAGCAGAAAGTTTAAAAATGCAAGGATAAGAAAAGACATTCCATAGAACAACACACACAAACACATGGACACACATTCACACTGTGAGACAAACAGTCATTTGGGATAAGAGCACTGAAGGCAGAAAAAATGGTCTATAAAAAGGCCCAGAACCTTAAAGTAATATAGTGCCTGTTAATAACATGTAGGATGCCAATGTGGTTGGAGTCTAATTAGCCAAAGAGCATAGGTATAATGGATCTGGCAAGGGAATTACAGTGAAGTCATATTGTGGAGATTTGAGACTTTGTCCTAGTAATCAGAAGTCATAGACAGGTGTTTATCAGTGAAGAGAGACAATTTTTGTTTTCTGACTACAAACAAAGAATTGCAGTGAACAAGAGTGTAAATGGAGACACTAGCTGGGAATCTGCTGCAGTGACGAATGCTGGTGTCTTGTACTAAAGTAATAACACCAGGTGGGGGAAAGGAGCTTTTTTCATAAGATACTTTGGAGGTAGAACTGAAAGGACTTAATGGTAAGAGTAGGGGAGTCCTCAATTCCTAGGGGCCATCGGTAATAGGTATGGCACTTCTTTTGAAGGACTCTATTGTCTCCACATCTCCCAGTAAAAATATATTTATTTTTTCTCTCTATGCAAGACATTTGCCTGCAATCAAAAGAAAAAATGCTTGAATCAACAGGAAATCTAGTACATCCTCCCAAGACAAATACGAATATAGGCTCAATGGACAAGCATGCATGGAACTGGGGTTGGTTGGAAGTTCAAAAAGAGAAAAATACCTTCATAATAAGCTAAATGAAAGTTACACTACAATAAACATGTAGATTGTATGGAATCAAGTTTTGGTTAAACAAATCCAGGGTGATTGAAAGCAGGACTCTAGAGTTTTGAAGAACTTTTTCTTCCTTCCTTCCTTCCTTCCTTCCTTCCTTCCTTCCTTCCTTCCTTCCTTCCTTCCTTCCTTCCTTCCTCTTCTCTCTTTCTCTCTTTCTCCTTTCTTTCTTTTGAGACAGGGTCTCACTCTATTGGCCAGGCTGGAGTGCAGTGGTATAGCTCACTGCAGCCTCAATCTCCTGGGCTCAGGCAATCCTCCTGTTTCAGCCTCCTAAATAACTAGGACTTCAGGTGTCTGCTACCATGCCACTATTATTATTATTATTATCATTATTATGGTAATGTAGAACTGTAGAAACAAAGGTCTCACTATGTTTCCCACGCTGGTCTTGAACTCCTGGCCTCAAGTGATCCTCCCAACTTGACCTCCCAAAGTTCCGGGATTACAGGTATGAGCCACTGCACCTGGCCAATACTTACCCTAAGGTAAAGCTAGGGATGACACTTAAGTTCTGAGAAAGATTACGAAAAAAAACATAGGTGAAGTAATTGACAGAAAACCATCGTTTCCAGAAAAAAAATAGATGTAGTCTTCAATGAAAATAAAGTTTATAAAATCCTTTTGTGTCTTGTCAGTTTGTGTACTCATACAATTAAGATTGAAATCTGAATTTTAAAGAAGTTTTATAATCCTATAAGACTGTCCAACAGTAATGAATATTATAGTCTCTTTAATAAATACAAGTTTCCTAATTAAACAACATTAAACCTTAAGATGGTCAGGACTAAGTGTAGTGGCCTCTGTAGTAGAATCCTCAGTTGCCACTTATCCTTCACTGTGTAGCTACAGTGTGATCCGGCGAACAAACCCAACTTCACCATTAGGCTCTGATTAAGTTAATCATGCTAGTTTATTCCCCTATGCAATAACCCAGAAACCCCCTTGGCAGCCATTAATTTCATGGCATTCTCTACTAAGTTTTTGGCCCAGGGATAGGCATGGGACTTCAGTTGGTCCAGATTAAAGAGAACTTTCATTCTCTGATTTGGATGGAGTTCCTTTTCTTCCGTCCTATTGGATATTACAGGGAAGTAAAGTTTTAATTACTGCTGCAGCCATCACAGAAGCCTGTGAAGAAAGCCAGTCTAAACACAACAATGATACTGTGGCAAGCAGCATTATGGGAAAAATTACTATGGGTGTTTGATGCCATCATAGAACCACTGAATCAAACAACCCTGAAGTTTGTTCAACCTCTGTACCCTCTGTTATGTGAGTTTATACATTCATTTTTAGAGAAAATTATATATGTATAGTTTATAAATAAAATAACATATAGTTTATAGATAAAGCCATATATGTAAGGTTATTAATCAGAGCACTTCTTAAAATAACAAAAAAGAAACAACTCAATAAGAATAGTATATAATTTAAAGTATGGAACACTCATAAAAAATAAAGTCCACAAGAATATTATTGTTAAAATGTATTTATTAATATGTAAAGTTATTTGTGTTGAATTAAATTGTTCAGACATAGAGTGAACAGTATTACCTGAGCTTTGTAAGAATATATGTGGTGTATATGTGAATGTGTGTGTGTACATACTAAGAGAGGGAAAGGAATACAGAGAGTGAGAGTGAGAAAGATATGAAAAGATATACATCAAAATATTAATTGTACTTATCATTAGATGATCGGGTGTGGCAATCTTATTTTCCTTTCAAAAAGAGGCTTTTAAAAAGCATAGTCTCTGATTTCAGTCAGTCTATAACTTCGTAAGTTAATTTTTTATTTGCAAAAAGGTTGGAGTGAAACTTTGTGTTACACGAGTCAATCCAGTGCTGAAGTTCTGACTTTCTTTTTTTTTTTTTTTTTAATTTTTTATTGGATTATAGGTTTTGGGGTACATGAGCAGAGCATGCAAGACAGTTGCATAGGTACACACATGGCAGTGTGCTTTGCTTTTCTTCTCCCCTTCACCCACATTTGGCATTTCTCCCCAGGCTATCTCTCCCCACCTCCTCCTCCCACTGGCCCTCCCCTTTTCCCCCCAATAGACCCCAGTGTTTAGTACTCCCCTTTCTGTGTCCATGTGTTCTCATTTTTTTTTTTTAATTTTTTATTGGATTATAGGTTTTGGGGTACATGAGCAGAGCATGCAAGACAGTTGCATAGGTACACACATGGCAGTGTGCTTTGCTTTTCTTCTCCCCTTCACCCACATTTGGCATTTCTGCCCAGGCTATCCGTCCCCACCACCCCCTCCCCACTGGCCCTCCCCTTTTCCCCCCAATAGACCCCAGTGTTTAGTACTCCCCTCTCTGTGTCCATGTGTTCTCATTTTTCATCACCCACCTATGAGTGAGAATATGCGGTGTTTTATTTTCTGTTCTTGTGTCAGTTTGCTGAGGATGATGCTTTCCAGATTCATCCATGTCCCTACAAACGACACGAACTCATCATTTCTGATTGCTGCATAATATTCCATGGTGTATATGTGCCACATTTTCCCAATCCAGTCTATTATCAATGGGCATTTGGGTTGATTCCAGGTCTTTGCTATTGTAAACAGTGCTGCAATGAACATTCGTGTACATGTGTCCTTATAGTAGAATGATTTATAGTCTTTTGGATATATACCCAGTAATGGGATTGCTGGGTCAAATGGAATTTCTATTTCTAAGGCCTTGAGGAATCGCCACACTGTCTTCCACAATGGTTGAACTAATTTACACTCCCACCAACAGTGTAAAAGTGTTCCTTTTTCTCCACATCTTCTCCAGCATCTGTTGTCTCCAGATTTTTTAATGATTGCCATTCTAACTGGCGTGAGATGGTATCTCAATGTGGTTTTGATTTGCATCTCTCTGATGACCAGTGACGATGAGCATTTTTTCATATGATTGTTGGCCTCATATATGTCTTCTTTCGTAAAGTATCTGTTCATATCCTTTGCCCACTTTTGAATGGGCTTGTTTGTTTTTTTCCTGTAAATCTGCTTGAGTTGTTTGTAAATTCTGGATATCAGCCCTTTGTCAGATGGGTAGACTGCGAAAATTTTTTCCCATTCTGTTGGTTGCCGATCCACTCTAGTGACTGTTTCTTTTGCCGTGCAGAAGCTGTGGAGTTTCATTAGGTCCCATTTGTCTATTTTGGCTTTTGTTGCCAATGCTCTTGGTGTTTTGTTCATAAAGTCCTTGCCTACTCCTATGTCCTGGATAGTTTTGCCTAGATTTCCTTCTAGGGTTTTTATGGTGCCAGGTCTTATGTTTAAGTCTTTAATCCATCTGGAGTTAATTTTAGTGTAAGGTGTCAGGAAGGGTTCCAGTTTCTGCTTTCTGCACATGGCTAGCCAGTTTTCCCAACACCATTTGTTAAACATGGAATCCTTGCCCCATTGCTTGTTTTTGTCAGGTTTATCAAAGATTGTATAGTTGTATGTATGTTGTGTTGCCTCCGGTGCCTCTGTTTTGTTCCATTGTTCTATATCTCTGTTTTGGTACCAGTACCATGCTGTTTTGATTACTGTAGCCTTGTAGTATAGTTTGAAATCCGGTAGTGTGATGCCCCCTGCTGTGTTCTTTTTGCTTAGAATTGACTTGGCTATGCGGGCTCTCTTTTGGTTCCATATGAAGTTCATGGTGGTTTTCTCCAGTTCTGTGAAGAAAGTCAATGGTAGCTTGATGGGGATAGCGTTGATTCTGTAAATTACTTTGGGCAGTATAGCCATTTTCACGATATTGATTCTTCCTAACCATGAACATGGAATGTTTCTCCATCTGTTTGTGTCCTCTCTGATTTCGTTGAGCAGTGGTTTGTAGTTCTCCTTGAAGAGGTCCCTTACGTTCCTTGTGAGTTGTATTCCAAGGTATTTTATTCTTTTTGTAGCAATTGCGAATGGCAGTTCGCTCTTGATTTGGCTTTCTTTAAGTCTGTTATTGGTGTAGACGAATGCTTGTGATTTTTGCACATTGATTTTATATCCTGAGACTCTGCTGAAGTTGTTTATCAGTTTCAGGAGTTTTTGGGCTGAGGCAATGGGGTCTTCTAGGTATACTATCATGTCGTCTGCAAATAGAGACAATTTGGCTTCCACCTTTCCTATTTGAATACCCTTTATTTCTTTTTCTTGCCTGATTGCTCTGGCTAGAACTTCCAGTACTATATTGAATAGGAGTGGTGAGAGAGGGCATCCTTGTCTAGTACCAGATTTCAAAGGGAATGCTTCCAGTTTTTGCCCATTCAGTATGATATTGGCTGTTGGTTTGTCATAAATAGCTTTTATTACTTTGAGATACGTTCCATCGATACCGAGTTTATTGAGGGTTTTTAGCATAAAGGGCTGTTGAATTTTGTCAAATGCCTTCTCTGCGTCAATTGAGATAATCATGTGGTTTTTGTTTTTGGTTCTGTTTATGTGGTGAATTACGTTGATAGACTTGCGTATGTTGAACCAGCCTTGCATCCCTGGGATGAATCCTACTTGATCATGATGAATAAGTTTTTTGATTTGCTGTTGCAATCGGCTTGCCAATATTTTATTGAAGATTTTTGCATCTATGTTCATCATGGATATTGGCCTGAAGTTTTCTTTTCTCGTTGGGTCTCTGCTGGGTTTTGGTATCAGGATGATGTTGGTCTCATAAAATGATTTGGGAAGGATTTTCTCTTTTTGGATTGTTTGAAATAGTTTTAGAAGGAATGGTACCAGCTCCTCCTTGTGTGTCTGGTAGAATTCGGCTGTGAACCCATCTGGACCTGGGCTTTTTTTGTGAGGTAGGCTCTTAATTGCTGCCTCAACTTCAGACCTTGTTATTGGTCTATTCATAGTTTCAGCTTCCTCCTGGTTTAGGCTTGGGAGGACACAGGAGTCCAGGAATTTATCCATTTCTTCCAGGTTTACTAGTTTATGCGCATATAGTTGTTTGTAATATTCTCTGATGATGGTTTGAATTTCTGTGGAATCTGTGGTGATTTCCCCTTTATCATTTTTTATTGCATCTATTTGGTTGTTCTCTCTTTTCTTTTTAATCAATCTGGCTAGTGGTCTGTCTATTTTGTTGATCTTTTCAAAAAACCAGCTCTTGGATTTATTGATTTTTTGAAGGGTTTTTCGTGTCTCAATCTCCTTCAGCTCAGCTCTGATCTTAGTAATTTCTTGTCTTCTGCTGGGTTTCGAGTTTTTTTGATCTTGCTCCTCTAGCTCTTTCAATTTTGACGATAGGGTATCAATTTTGGATCTCTCCATTCTCCTCATATGGGCACTTATTGCTATATACTTTCCTCTAGAGACTGCTTTAAATGTGTCCCAGAGGTTCTGGCATGTTGTGTCTTCGTTCTCATTGGTTTCGAAGAACTTCTTTATTTCTGCCTTCATTTCGTTGTTTACCCAGTCAACATTCAAGAGCCAGTTGTTCAGTTTCCATGAAGCTGTGCGGTTCTGGGTCGGTTTCTGAATTCTGAGTTCTAACTTGATTGCACTATGGTCTGAGAGGCTGTTTGTTATGATTTCAGTTGTTTTGCATTTGTTGAGCAGTGCTTTACTTCCAATTATGTGGTCTATTTTAGAGTAGGTGTGATGTGGTGCTGAGAAGAATGTGTATTCTGTGGATTTGGGGTGGAGAGTTCTGTAAATGTCCACCAGGTTTGCTTGCTCCAGGTCTGAGTTCAAGCCCTGGGTATCCTTGTTGATTTTCTGTCTGGTTGATCTGTCTAGTATTGACAGTGGAGTGTTAAAGTCTCCCACTATTATTGTGTGGGAGTCTAAGTCCTTCTGTAAGTCATTAAGAACTTGCCTTATGTATCTGGGTGCTCCTGTGTTGGGTCCATATATGTTTAGGATCGTTAGCTCTTCTTGTTGTATCGATCCTTTTACCATTATGTAATGGCCTTCTTTGTCTCTTTTGATCTTTGTTGCTTTAAAGTCTATTTTATCAGAGATGAGAATTGCAACTCCTGCTTTTTTTTTGCTTTCCATTAGCTTGGTAAATCTTCCTCCATCCCTTTATTTTGAGCCTTTGTGTATCCTTGCATGTGAGATGGGTTTCCTGGATACAGCACACTGATGGGTTTTGGATTTTTATCCAATTTGCCAGTCTGTGTCTTTTGATTGGTGCATTTAGTCCATTTACATTTAGGGTTAATATTGTTATGTGTGAATTTGATACTGCCATTTTGATTCTAAGTGGCTGTTTTGCCTGTTAGTTGTTGTAGATTCTTCATTATGTTGAAGCTCTTTAGCATTCAGTGTGATTTTGGAATGGCTGGTACTGATTGATTCTTTCTATGTGTAGTGCCTCTTTTAGGAGCTCTTGTAAAGCAGGCCTGGTGGTGACAAAATCTCTGAGTACTTGCTTGTTCGCAAAGGATTTTATTCTTCCTTCACTTCTGAAGCTCAGTTTGGCTGGATATGAAATTCTGGGTTGAAAGTTCTTTTCTTTAAGAATGTTGAATATTGGCCCCCACTCTCTTCTGGCTTGTAGTGTTTCTGCCGAGAGATCTGCTGTGAGTCTGATGGGCTTCCCTTTGTGGGTGACCCGACCTTTTTCTCTGGCTGCCCTTAGTATTCTCTCCTTTATTTCAACCCTGTTGAATCTGACGATTATGTGCCTTGGGGTTGCTCTTCTTGCGGAATATCTTTGTGGTGTTCTCTGTATTTCCTGCAATTGAGTGTTGGCTTGTCTTGCTAGGTGGGGGAAATTTTCCTGGATGATGTCCTGAAGAGTATTTTCCAGCTGGGATTCATTCTCTTCATCCCCTTCTGGTACACCTATCAAACGTAGGGTAGGTCTTTTCACATAGTCCCACATTTCTTGGAGACTTTGTTCATTCCTTTTTGTGCTTTTTTCTCTGATCTTGGTTTCTCGTTTTATTTCATTGAGTTGGTCTTCGACTTCAGATATTCTTTCTTCTGCTTGGTCAATTCGGCTATTGAAACTTGCGTTTGCTTCGCGAAGTTCTCGTATTGTGTTTTTCAGCTCCTTTAATTCATTCGTATTCCTCTCTAAGGTATCCATTCTTGTTATCATTTCCTCGAATCTTTTTTCAAATCTTTTTTCAAGGTTCTTAGTTTCTTTGCATTGATTTAATATATGATCTTTTAGCTCACAAAAGTTTCTCATTGTCCATCTTCTGAAGTCTAATTCCGTCATTTCGTCACAGTCATTCTCCGTCCAGCTTTGTTCCCTTGCTGGTGAGGAGTTTTGGTCCTTTCTAGGAGGCGACGTGTTCTGGTTTCGGGTGTTTTCCTTCTTTTTGCGCTGGTTTCTTCCCATCTTTGTGGATTTGTCCGCTGGTCGTCTGCGTAGTTGCTGACTTTTCGTTTGGGTCTCTGAGTGGACACCCAGAATGTTGATGATGAAGTATTTCTGTTGCTTGGTTTTCCTTCTACCAGTCTAGCCCCTTCGTTGTACGACTGTTGAGGTCCGCTCCAGACCCTGCTTGTCTGGGGTGCACCTCTAGTAGCCGTGGCACAGCGAGGGATGCTACCAGTTTCTTTTTCTGCTCTCTTTGTTCCAGGATGATGCCTGCCTAATGACAGTCTTTTGGATATAGAGGGGTCAGGGAGCTGCTTGAGGAGACAGTTTGTACTTTATAGGGGTTTAATTGCTGAGCTGTGCACTCTGTTGTTCATTCAGGGCTGTTAGACTGCTATGTTTGATTCTGCTGCAACACAACTCATTAAACAAACAACCCTTTTTTTTTTCTCAAATGCTCTGTGTTGAGGGGTTTGGGCTTTATTTTTGGATGTCCGATCAGGTGTCCTGCCCAGCTAGAAGGCAGACTAGCCAGTGTTTGGCTGCCGAGGCTCCGCCCTGCTGTTGTGTGATTCGCGCTGTTCCTGCCGGCTCTGCTGTGGTCTCTGCCACGCCCTGCGGCGGAGTCTCTTCGTTGTAGCGTGTTGCCTCAGCAACGGCAGGCTGCGTCAGCAGTGGGCGTGTATCTCAGTAGGGACGGGTTGCCTCGGCAACGGCTGGCTGCGTCAGCAGTGGGCGTGTATCTCAGTTGGGGCGGGTTGCCTCGGCAATGGCTGGCTGCGTCAGCAGTGGGCGTGTATATCAGTTGGGGCAGGTTGCCTCCGTAGTGGTGGACGCCCCTCCCCCACAGAGCGTCTCGGACCGTCTGCCCGTGATAGTTTGAAATCGCGGTTTTGCTCGTCCCACTGGGTATCCCAAACGATCTGTCCCTGCAATCCCCTGGGCTGGGCTACTGTGCAAGTCTCGTTCAGTCTCAAGTCCAGCCCTCTCAAGTCTCAGGTTGCCGGTTCAACAAGGCACCCGGACAAGCGCGCCCTGTGGGGATTGCTGGGTAGGGCCGGCCACCGCTGCCCCGGCTGCTGGCTTCGCCAGGCAGACCTACTGCCTGGCGTCCCGTGTCTTTTTATACTTGGGAGTTTCCCCGTTCTGTGGGCAACAAAGATCAGTCTGGAAATGCAGCACTGACTCACCGTTTGCGGATTCAACGCGGGTTCCAATCCTGGGTTGTTCTCACAGCGCCATCTTGAGTCCCCTCCCATGTGTTCTCATTTTTCATCACCCACCTATGAGTGAGAATATGCGGTGTTTCATTTTCTGTTCTTGTGTCAGTTTGCTGAGGATGATGTTCTCCAGTTTCATCCATGTCCCTACAAATGACACAAACTCATCATTTCTGATTGCTGCATAATATTCCATGGTGTATATGTGCCACATTTTTCCAATCCAGTCTATTATCAATGGGCATTTGGGTTGATTCCAGGTCCTTGCTTTTGTAAACAGTGCTGCAATGAACATTCGTGTACATGTGTCCTTATAGTAGAATGATTTATAGTCTTTTGGATATATACCCAGTAATGGGATTGCTGGGTCAAATGGAATTTCTATTTCTAAGGCCTTGAGGAATCGCCACACTGTCTTCCACAATGGTTGAACTAATTTACACTCCCACCAACAGTGTAAAAGTGTTCCTTTTTCTCGACATCCTCTCCAGCATCTGTTGTCTCCAGATTTTTTAATGATCGCCATTCTAACTGGCGTGAGATGGTATCTCAATGTGGTTTTGATTTGCATCTCTCTGATGACCAGTGACGATGAGCATTTTTTCATATGATTGTTGGCCTCATATATGTCTTCTTTCGTAAAGTATCTGTTCATATCCTTTGCCCACTTTTGAATGGGCTTGTTTGTTTTTTTCCTGTAAATCTGTTTGAGTTCTTTGTAAATCCTGGATATCAGCCCTTTGTCAGATGGGTAGACTGCAAAAATTTTTTCCCATTCTGTTGGTTGCCGATCCACTCTAGTGACTGTTTCTTTTGCCGTGCAGAAGCTGTGGAGTTTCATTAGGTCCCATTTGTCTATTTTGGCTTTTGTTGCCAATGCTTTTGGTGTTTTGTTCATGAAGTCCTTGCCTACTCCTATGTCCTGGATAGTTTTGCCTAGATTTCCTTCTAGGGTTTTTATGGTGCCAGGTCTTATGTTTAAGTCTTTAATCCATCTGGAGTTAATTATAGTGTAAGGTGTCAGGAAGGGTTCCAGTTTCTGCTTTCTGCACATGGCTAGCCAGTTTTCCCAACACCATTTGTTAAACATGGAATCCTTGCCCCATTGCTTGTTTTTGTCAGGTTTATCAAAGATTGTATAGTTGTATGTATGTTGTGTTGCCTCCGGTGCCTCTGTTTTGTTCCATTGTTCTATATCTCTGTTTTGGTACCAGACTTTCTACTGTCACATGATTTTGCATAACACAATTATAAAAAAGTAAAATAATAATCCACATATGCACTGCTATATAGTTTACAAGGCTTTTCATCTGTATTATTACTCATTTCCCCATTGAAAAATCAAAGACTCCTAAATATTTAATGACTTGATAAAATTTACACAGTGAGGCTTAACTGTTTACACTGCACGAGGATCTTAGAATTTTAGTTCCTATAGACGACTACATATATCTTTATGCTTTTTTTAATCCATAATTTTCTATTTGGGGCATAACTTTTTGATATTTCTTTATATGTAAGAGTCCCTCAAGGCTGAGTGCAGTGGCTCATGCCTGTAATCCTAGAACTTTGGGAGGCCTAGGTGGGCAGATCACGAGGTCAGGAGTTTGAAACCAGCCTGGCCAACATAGTGAAACCCCATCTCTACTAAAAATACAAAAATTAGCTGGGCATGGTGACATATGCCTTTAGTCCCAGCTATTTGGGAGGCTGAGGCAGGAGAATTGCTTGAACCTGGGGGGCAGAGGTTTCGGTGAGCCAAGATTGTGCCATTGTGCTCCAGCCTGGGTGACAGAGTGAGACTCTGTCTCAAAAAAAAAAAAAAAAAGAATACTTCAGTGAAAATAGAACCTTCATATCTGTTCAATGAATCCTCAGTGTGTTCATTCATTTACCTCTTAATTTAGCAAGTGTACAATGAGCCTCTGCTGTATGTTCAGCACTGTGCTAGATACCAGAGACAGTGTGATGGTGAAGATGAAATCTGTGCCTTAGAGTTGCTCAAGATCTAATGGAGCACATGGGCTTTTAAATAGATTTATAAAGCCATGTAGAAGGGTAATGATAGAATTATGTACATGGTGTTTGATTTTCTTTTGAACCAGACACATGGTAGACACTCAAAAATGCTTTTGTTAAATGCTATAGTTTGATGCGTTTGATTACTGGTCCTGATTTTTGAATGACATTGATTTCTGTTTGAGGATGGCAGCCTTGATGACTATTACTTTGTTGCTCCATGCTCTGTTAGGACAGAATGCTTAAACATCCCATCCATAATATCTTTTATGTAGTTTGTTCACCTGTGAACAAATATTAAAAATATCAAACAATGTAAAGCAAATACAAAAATATAAAACAAATATCAAAAAGTATTCTGCTTTCTCTCCAGTTTTTCAACTTGAGCAGATAACTTTTCAAAATTATCTCCCAATGTTAATAAGTCCTATCGGGAAGAAGAATAAAAGCAAGAATGACTCATGATTGAGAAAACAAATCAATAATTCAGTCTACTTTGTTGGATACTCAAAATAAAAGATGAAAATAAACAGCTGAACTAGTTGCTTTGCTGTGTTAAATTCAAGTCCCTTGGTAGCCATTCTCCCCTTCTTCCTAGTAGTAACAGAACCTTCTCCCCTTAAAAAAATTTTACCGGGAAATATGTCTAACAAGTTAGAGATGACATTTTCCAGCCCTCCTTGCATTGTATTAGTACCTACATGAATACAGTGTGGTGTGTAAGCGCAATGTGTGTGTGATTTCCATGTGAAATCTTTAAAAGGATACTGCATGCCTTCCATTTTCTCCCTTTTTCACTTCTTGTAGGATAGTGTGCAGGTGTGGTTCTGTTGAGCTATTTTCAGTTATATGGTTGAGGACAACACTCCAGGGAAAATGTAGAATAACACAGAGGGAACCTCAGGGACCAATGCCAGCTATGTATCTTGGACCACGTACCTGCCTCTGCTTTGTTAGATAAAGATGAAGTTCTATCTTGTTACAATCACTGTATGTTGGAATCTTTTCATTATGGGAGTTTAGCCTGTATCCAAACTCATACTTCAGAGAAGCACATGACACTTCTGGAGAAACAAAGGATAACAGACATGGGATACAAACAGATTGATGTCTTTATGGACAGATGTTGTAGCTCACTTAACACATAATTTCAATAAAATTTTATCTTGCTTTCCACTGATAAGCATTGAAATATTATAAACCTCTCTCTCTAGACTCCACTGTGGCTGGTATGATCATGTGACCCAGTTCTATCCAATGTGTCATAGGCGAAATTTGGCTGAGGATTTCTGGTAAAAACCTTGCTTTCCTGATATTATCCCCTCCTCCTCCTTCTCTGTTCCAATTTCATTTTGCTAAGAACATAAATGTCAGGATTTGGAGTAGAATATTGTTGCAATCATGAAGGAAAAGTGGAGAGCATCACAGAGATCTCAATCCTACCATCTTAGTCCATTAAACCTATGCCAGCAACTACTTAACTATACTTTGGTACATGAGAAAAATAACATTGAAAATGCGTTTAATCATAGTGTAGATAACTTTTCTGTAACTCACAACTAAACATTTTTTTCTAACTGATTTATGAAAGAGCAAAGAGAAGGTAACCCTGATGGAGGAAAAAAGAAAAAAGAAACATCCCTGAATATTTTTCTGCTTATTGGTTATCTATTGCTACAAAGGTGTCAAAAGTGCACTATAAAAGAAATAACAATAAAGCATTGGTGACATTAAATAGAAAACATTTATTGCTCATTCATCTGGAGCCTACTGGAGGTTGATTAGGTGACTCTGCTAATCTTCATTGGGCTTGCTCACATGTCCAAGGGTAAGCTGTCTGTTAGCTGATCTAGGATGCTTTATATGAGTTAACAAATGAATCATTTCTGCTCCCTCTGTTTCTCATTCTTCAACATAATTATCCTGGCATGTTCTCATGCTGATGGCAGCAAGAAAACAGAAAAGACAAATTCAATTACTTAAGCACTTGTCAAGTCTCTACTTGTATTATGTTTGCTAACAACTCATGAGCCCAAGCAAATCACATGGCCAGGCACAGATTCAAAGAGCTCAATAAATAGGACACAAAATATATCACTGTGTTGAGTAAGGCCTCCTCTCCTCTCCCCTCCCTGCCCCTCCCCTCCCCTCCTCTCCTCTGTTTCCTCCCTCCCTCCCTCCCTCCCTCCCTCCCTCCCTCCCTCCCTCCCTCCCTTCCTTCCTTCCTTCCTTCCTTCCTTCCTTCCTTCCTTCCTTCCTTCCTTCCTTCCTTCCTTCCCTCCTCTTTCTTTCCTTCCTTTCTTATTTCTTTCTTTCTTTCTTTCTTTCTTTCTTTCTTTCTTTCTTTCTTTCTTTCTTTTCTTTCTTTCTTTCTTTCTCTCTCTCTCTTTCTTTCTCTCTCTCTCTCTCTTTCTTTCTCTCTCTCTCTCTTTCTTTCTTCTCTCATTCTCTCATTCTTTATTTCTTCTTTCACCAAAGTTTATCTTTCTTTTTGTCTTAACTTTTAGGTTCAGGGGACACATGTGCAGGTTTGTTACATGAGTAGGTTGCATGTCACTGTGGTTTGGTGTACAAATGATTTCATCACCTAGGTAGTCAGCACAGTACCTGATAGGTAGTTTTTATTTTACCACCACCCTCTTCCAGCCCTTCTCTTACAAGTAGAGGAGTATCTATTGTTGCATCTTTTGCTCCTGTATACTCAATGTTTAGCTCCCACTTGTAAGTGAGAACATGTGGTATGTGGTCTGATCTTGCATTACTTTGCTGGTAAAGTCCTCTAGCTGCATCCACATTGCTACAAATCACATGATTTTATTTTTTGCATGATTGTGTAGCAAACTGTAATGTGTGTGTGCCACATTTCCTTTATCCAGTTTCCACTGATTGGCACCTAGATTGATTCCATGTCTTTGCTATTGTAAATAGTGCTGCAGTGAACATACGGGTGAATGACTCTCTTTTTAAATTGCATTTTAGGTTTTGGGGTACATGTGCAGAATATGCAAGATAGTTGCACAGGTACACACATGGCAGTGTATTTTGCTGCCTTCCTCCCCTTCACCCACATTTGGCATTTCTCCCCATGCTATCCCTCCCCAGCTCCCCCCTGGCTGTCCCTCCCCTATTCCCCTCAATAGACCCCAGTGTGTAGTACTCCCTTCCCTGTGTCCATGTGTTCTCATTGTTCATCACCTGCCTATGAGTGAAAATATGCAGTGTTTCATTTTCTGTTCTTGTGTCAGTTTGCTGAGAATGATGTTCTCCAGATTCATCCATGTCCCTACAAACGACACGAACTCATTGTTTTTGATTGCTGCATAATATTCCATGCTGTATATGTGCCACACTTTCCCAGTCCAGTCTATCATCGATGGGCATTTGGGTTGGTTCCAGGTCTCTGCTATTGTAAACAGTGCTGCAATGAACATTTGTGTGCATGTGTCCCTATAGTAGGACGATTTATAGTCCTTTGGATATATACCCAGTAATGGGATTGCTGGGTCAAATGGAATTTCTATTTCTAAGGCCTTAAGGAATCGCCACACTCTCTTCCACAATGGTTGAACTAATTTACACTCCCACCAACAGTGTAAAAGTGTTCCTATTTCTCCACATCCTCTCCAGCATCTGCTGTCTCCACATTTTTTAATCATTGCCATTCTAACTGGCGTGAGATGGTATATCAATGTGGTTTTGATTTGCATCTCTCTAATGACCAGTGATGATGAGCATTTTTTTATATGTTTGTTGGCCTCATGTATGTCCTTTTTTTAAGTGTCTGTTCATATCCTTTGCCCATTTTTGAACGGGTTTGTTTGTTTTTTTCCTGTAAATCTGTTTGAGTTCTTTGTAAATTCTGGATATCAGCCCTTTGTCAGATGGGTAAACTGCAAAAATTTTTTCCCATTCTGTTGGTTGCTGATTCACTCTAGTGACTGTTTCTTTTGCTGTGCAGAAGCTGTGGAGTTTGATTAGGTCCCATTTGTCTATTTTGGCTTTTGTTGCCAATGCTTTTGGTGTTTTGGTGATGAAGTCCTTGCCTACTCCTATGTCCTGAATGCTTTTGCCTAAATTTTCTTCTAGGGTTTTTATGGTGCCAGGTCTTATGTTTAAGCCTTTAATCTGTTTGGAGTTAATTTTAGTGTAAGGTGTCAGGAAGGGGTCCAGTTTCTGCTTTCTGCACATGGCTAGCCAGTTTTCCCAACACCGTTTATTAAACAGGGAATCCTGTCCCCATTGCTTGTTTTTGTCAGGTTTATCAAAGATTGTATGGTTGTAGATACGTTGTGTTGCCTCTGATGGGTTTTGGCTTTTTTCCAATTTGCCAGTTTGTGTCTTTTGATTGGTGCATTTAGCCTGTTTACATTTAGGGTTAATGTGGTTATGTGTGAATTTGATACTGTCATTTTTATGCTAGCTGGCTGTTTTGCCTGCTAGTTGATGCAGATTCTTCATTTTGTTGATGCCCTTTAGCATTTGGTATATTTTTGGAATGGCTGGTACTGGTTGTTCCTTTCTATGTTTACTGCCTCATTCAGGAGCTCTTGTAAAGCAGGCCTGGTGGTGACAAAATCTCTGAGTACTTGCTTGTTTGCAAAGGATTTTATTTTTCCTTCTCTTATGAAGCTCAGTTTGGCTGGATATGAAATTCTGGATTGAAAATTCTTTTCTTTAAGGATGTTGAATATTGGCCCCCACTCTCCTGGCTTGTAGGGTTTCTGCTGAAAGATCTGCTATGAGTCTGATGGGCTTCCCTTTGTGGGTAACCTGACCTTTCTCTCTGGATGCCCTTAGCATTTTCTCCTTCATCTCAACCCTGGTTAATCTAACAATTATGTGCCTTGGGGTTGCTCTTCTTGAGAAATATCTTTGTCGTGTTCTCTGTATTACCTGGAGTGAGTGTTGTTCTGTCTTGCTAGGTTGGGAAAGTTTTCCTGGATAATATCCTGAAGAATATTTTCCAGTTTGGATTCATTCTCTTCATCACATTCAGGTACACCCATCAAACATAGATTAGGTCCTTTCACATAGTCCCACATTTCCTGGAGACTTTGCTCATTCCTTTCTACCATTTTTTTCTCCAATCCTGTCCCCTCATTTTATTTCACTGAGTTGGTCGTCGATCTCCAACATCCTTTCCTTTTCTTGATCAATTCAACTGACAAAACCTGTGCATACTTAGTCAAGTTCTTGCATTAATTCACTTATATTCCTCTCTAAACTGTCTTTTCTCACCAGCATTTAGCCAAACCTTTTTTCAAGTTTCTTAGTTTCTTTGCATTGGGTTATAACATGCTGTTTTGTCTCACAGAAGTTTCCTATTATCCACTTTCTGAAGCCGGATTCTGTCAATTCATCACACTCATTCTCCATCAGGCCTCGTTCCCTTGCTGATGAGGAGCTGCGATCCCCTGTACGAGGAGAGGCACTCTGATTTCGGGTGTTTTCAGCCTTTTTGCACTGGTTTCTTCCCATCTTTGTGGATTTATCCAGTTGTCGTCTCTGCAATTGCTGACTTTCAGATTGGGTCTCTGAGTGGATGTCCAGCTTGTTGGTGATAAAGTTTTTTCTGTTTCTTAGTTTTTCTTTGATAGACGCCCCTCCCCCACAGAGCTGGACCTTCCCATGTTCAACTGTGCTTGCTGTGAAACTCTCAATCCTCAGTGTTTCCAATTGCTTTTTTTTGTGTGGGGGTGGGACCAGCTGAGCCTGATCCCCTGGCTCCCTGTCTCAGAGCCTTTTTTTTGTTGTCGATTCTCTCCCAGGTGTTCCAGTCACCTGTTGAAAGGGTGCCAGAATCTGTGTAATTTCCCTTGCAGTGACCCACTGCACTGGCTGAAACAGTGGTATTGAGATTCGTGGTGCTTATTTGCCCGGAATCTCCTGGTCTGGCTCCCTGTTTCAGTCCCCTTTTCAATCAGCTGAATGGGTGACTCTGCCTTCCTGGAGCTCCAAACACCAACTAAAAGGGCACCCAGTCCCATATACTTCACACTGAGAACCACCGTGCAGGCCAAAAGAGTCGTGCTGGCAACCCATGGGGCTCCTCCGCTGGAAATCTCCTGGTCCGTGGGCAACAAAAATTTGTCTGGGAGTGTGGCGTCCACTCGCTCTCTGTGCTTTCACTGGGAGCTGCAATCCTGAGCTGTTGCTAATCAGCCATCTTGGATCTCTCTCCCCTGGTGATGTTGACATTTTTTAACATGCTTTTTGGCTACATTTATGTCTTCTTTTGAGAAATGTCTGTTCATGTCATTTGCCCATTTTTAATGGGGTTGTGTGGTATTTGTTAACTTGGTTAAGTTGCTTATAGATTCTGGATATTAGACATTTATCAGATGTATAGTTTATGAATATTACCTCCAATTCTGCAGGTTGATAGTTTTTTGCACTGTATAGAACCTCTTTAGTTTAATTAGATTCCACTTGTCTATTTTTGTTTTGTTGCAATTTCTTTAGGAGGTGCCATCATAAAATCTTTGCCAAGGCCTATATCCTGAATGGTATTTCCTAGGTTTTTTAAAGGGATTTTTATAGTTTTAGGTCTTACAGTCAAGTCTTTAATTTATCTTGATTAAATTTTTGTATATGGTACAAGGAAAGGGTCTAGCTTCAATCTTCTGCACATGGTTAGCCAGTTACCCTAGCACCTTTTATTGAATAGGGAGTCCTTTCCCCATTGCTTGTTATTGTTGACTTTGTCAAAGATCAGATGGTTGTAAGTATGTGGCATTATTTCTGGGTTTTCTATTCTGTTCCTTTGGTCTCTGTATCTGTTTTTGTACCAGTATCACACTGTTAGTTACTATAGCCTGTGGTGTGGTTTGAAGTCAGGTAGTGTGATGCCTCCAGTTTGTTCTTTTTATTTAGGATTGCTTTGGCTATTTAGGCTCTTTTTTGGTTCCTGTGAATTTTAGAATAGTTTTTTTTTATTATTGTACTTTAAGTTCTGGGGTACCTGTGCAGATCATGCAGGATTGTTGCACAGGTACATACATGGCAAGGTGGTTTGCTGCCTTCCTCCTCCCATCATCTATATCTGGTATTTCTCCCCATGTTATCCCTCCCCACCCTCCCCACCCCCTGCTGTCCCTCCCCTAGTCCGCCTCAACTGACTGCAGTGTGTGATACTCCCCTCCCTGTGTCCACATGTTCTAATCGTTCTCTGTGAAAAATGATATTGCTAGTTTGACATAAATAACATTGAATCTGTAGATTGCTTTGTATAGGATGGCCATTTTAACAATATTGATTCTTCTAATCCATAAGCATGAAATGTTTTTCCATTTGTTTGTTTCACTCTGATTATATTCAGCAGTGTTTTCTCATTCTGTCATAGAGATTTTTCACTTCCCTGGTTCACTGTATTCCTAAGTATTTTGTTCTTTTTGTGGCTATTGTGAATGAAATTGCATCCTTAATTTGGAGCTCGGCTTTGACATTGTTGGTGAATAGAAATGCTGCTGATTTTTGTACATGGACATTTTATCCTGAAACTTTACTGAAGTTTATCAGTACTTGCAGCCTTTGGGTAAATACTATGGTGTTTTCCAGTTATAGAATCAAATCGTCTGCAAAGCAAGATATTTTGACTTTCTCTCTTCCTGTTTGGATGCCTTTTATTTATTTCCCTTGCCTGATTGCTTTGGCTAAGATTTTCAGTACTATTTGAGTAGGAGTAGTGAGAGTAGGTATCCTTGTCTTGTTGCAGTTCTCAAGGGGAATGTTTCCAGCTTTTGCTCATTCAGTATGATAGTCATTGTGTATTTGTCATAGATGGCTCTTATTATTTTGAGGTATGTTCCTTCAATGCTTAGCTTGTTGAGCGTTTTCAACATGAAGCAATGGTGACTTTTATCAAACACCTTTCTGCATCTATTGAGATAATCATGTGATTTTTGTTTTTAGTTCTGTTGATGTGATGAATTACATTTATTGATTTGCATATGTTGAACCAACTTTGCACCTCAGGAATAAAACCTACTTGATCATGGTGAATTAGCTATTTGATGTGCTGCCAGATTTGGTTTGCTAGTATTTTGTTGAGGATTTTTGTGTATATGTTCATCACAGATATTGGTCTGAAGCTTTCTTTTTTTCAATGTGTCTTCACCAGGTTGTGGTATCAGAATGATGCTAGCTTTGTAGAATGAGTTAGGGAGTTCCTCCTCCTTGATTTCTTGTACTAATTTTAATAATATTTGTGCCAACTCTTCTTTGAACATCTGGTAGAATTTTACTACAAATCCATCTGGTCTAGGATTATTTCCGGTTGGTAGGGTTTTTATTTTCCTTTAAAAATACTGTTCTATTTTAGAAATCATTAATTGGTCTGCTTAAGATTTCAGTTTTTTCTGGTTCAATCTTGGGAGGTTGTATATTTCCAGGAATTCATCCATTTCTTCTGGGATTTTTAGTTTGCATATGTAGAGGTATTCATAATATTCTCTGAGGGCTTTTTGTATTTCTGTGGGGTTGAGGGTTATGTCACCTTTGTCATTTTTGAGTTTATTTTTTTTTGTGTTTATTGAGATCTTCTCTCTTTTTTCTTTATTAATCTAGCTAGTGATTTATCAATTATGTTTATTCTTTTGGTGAACCAAATTTTATTTTGTTCATATTTTGCATGAGTTTTTGTGTCTCAGTTTTGTTCAGTTCAGCTATGATTTTGGTGATTTCTTTTCTTCTGCTGATCTGAGGATTGTTTTTCACTCCCCCCGCCTCATTCCTCTAGGTGTGATGTTATGTTGTCAATTTGAGATCTAACTTCTTGATGTAGACATTTAGCACTGTAGAATTCCTATTAACACTGCTTTAGCTGTGTCCCAGATATTCCATTATAACTGCATTTTTACACATTTCAAATAATTTTTTTATTTTTGCCTTAATTTCATTCTTTACTCAAAAGTCATTCAGGAGTAGGTTGTTTAATGTCCATGTAATTGTCTGGCTTTGACAGATCATCTTGATATTGATGCCTGTTCTATTGTGCTGTTATCCAAGATTGTGATTAGTATGATTTTGGTGTTTTAACCTTTTCAGAATTGTTTTAAGGCCAAGCATATGATTGATCATAGAGTATGTGCTGCATGCAGATGAAAAGAATGGATATTCTGTTGTTATTGGGTGGGGTATTCTGTAAATGTCTCTGTGTTCATTTGGTCAAATGTTGAGTTTAGGTTCTGGATATTACTGTTAGTTTTCTGCTTCAGTGATCTAACACTGTCAGTGGAGTGTTGATGTCTCCCACTATTATTGTGTGGTTATCTAAATCTCTTTATAGGTCTCTAAGAACTTGTTTTGTGAATCTAGGTGCTCCAAAGTTGGGTACATGTATATTTAGAATAGTTAAGTCTTATTGTTGAATTAAAACCTTTATCATTATATAATGTTCTTATCTGTCTTTATTGATCATTGTTTGTGTAAAGTCTGCTTTGTCTGATATAAGCATAACAACCTCTGCTCTTTTTGGTTTTCTGTTTGCTTGATAGATCATTTTCCATCCTTTTACTTTGAGCCTATGGGTGTCATTGCATATGAGATGCATCTCTTGAAGACAGTGTGCAGTTGGGTCTTGGTTCTTTATCCAACTTACTTCTCTGTACCTTTTCAGTGAGTGTGTTTAGTCCCTTTACATTAAAGAACAATATTGATTTGTGAGGGTCTGATCCTATCACTATGTTGTTAGCTGGTTGTTATATATACCTGATTATATAGTTGCTTTATAGTGTTGGTGGACAATGCACTCAGTGGGCTGTGTACAAAAGCACAAATTTGTGGGAGCAGGTATTGGTCTTTCATTTCTACATTTACCACTCCTTTAAAGACTTCTTGTAAGGTAGGTCTGATGGTAACGAATTCCCTTAGCACTCCCTTGCCCGAAAAGGATTTTATTTCTCCTTTACATATGAAGCTTAGTTTGGCTGAATATTAAAGTCTTGGTTGGAATTTCTTTTCTTTCAGGATACTTAATATAGGCCCCCAATCTCTTTTGGCTTTTAAGGTTTCTTTTGAAAGGTTCACTGTTAGCCTGATGGGGTTCCCTTTGTAAATGACCTTCTCCTTCTCTCTAGCTTCTTTTAAGGTTTTTTCTTTCACCTTGACCTTTGGGAATATGATTACTATGTATCTTGGGGATGATCACCTTGTGTAGTATCTTGCAGGAGTCCTCTGAATTTTCTAAATTTACATGTTGGCCTTTCTAGCAAGGCTGAGGAAATTTTCATGGACAATAACCTGAAATATGTTTTCCAAGTTGCTTACTGTCTCTCCATCTCTTTCAAGAATGCCAATAAATTATCAGTTTGATCTCTTAATATAATCTCATATTTCTCAAAGGTTTTGTCCATTTTTTAAAAATTATTTTTTCTTTATATTTTTCTGCCTGACTTGAAGGAGCAGTCTTCAAGCTCTGAGATTCTTTCTTCAGCTTGCTCTATTCTGTTATTAATGTTCATATTATATTATTCATATAATGTTCATATTATATTATTAAATTCCTATAGTTAATTTTGACTTCCAGAAGTTCTGTTTGGTTTTTTCTTTGGATGGCTTTGTCACCTTTCAGCTCTTGGGTTGTTTACTGCTTTCCTTATATCGGTTTCAGCCTCCTCCTATATCTGGTTGAGCTACCTTGTCGAGCTACCTTGTCCTCTAGATTCTGAATTCTATATCTATTTTATCAGACACTTCAATCTGGTTAAGAATCATTGCTCCGGAGCTAGCATGGGCATTTGGAGGTGAGAAGACACTCTGGCTTTTAGAATTGCCAGAGTTCTTGTGCTGATACTTTCTCATCTGTGTGGTCTGATGTTCCTTCAGTCTTTGAAGTTACTGTCCTTTGGATGGGGCTTTTTGCTTTTCTTTTTTATGTCTTCAGGGTCTGATTTTTGAATATGTTGGATGCCATCAATTGATTTTATTTCTGGGTTACTTCAGGGGGCCAGAGCTCAGCTCAGTACTCCTGGGCTGCATATTCTAACCCACGGGGGCTGGAATCCAGCCCGCAGTTTTGTTCTTTGTCCACTTGAGGTCAAGGGCCTGCTGCATTGGAGGGGGCATGGTGTTCGCAGTCTACTGGCAACAACACTCTTATGGGTGCTATTGGCAAATGTGCTGCAGGAGGGCAACTGGAGGGCCATAGGAGACTGTGCTGTGATAGGGTGAGGAGTGAAAGTGACTATGCACTACTGGGGTGGTGTAGGGGCTGCCAGAAGATATGTATCAACAGGCCAGTGGGGGTGCTGCAGGTGAGTGCACACTGGTGGGGTAGTGGTAGATTCTGGTACATATCCTCTGGCAAGGCAGCAAGGGGGTTGGGGGCAGTGATGCAGGCAATTGTGCCCATGGAGGAAGGCTACACATGGATGTGTGCCAGCAGATATGCCTCTGCAAATGTGCTGGGACATAAAGGTGGGGGCTACTGGTGAAAGAGCTATGGTGGTGGACACTGGTAAGCATTTCAGCAGGGCAGCTGAGGCTGCATTTCAAGTGTGTTCAGTCATGCCAGGATGATGGGAAAGGCTGGCAGACTGGGGCATTTATGTCAGACTGGCCCCATCCTGTGGTCAAAGCCCTACCGTCTTTATGTCTGGCTGCTAACAAAGGCTAAATCCACCTAAAGAAATATGGCAAGCCTTGGGGAATGGATATCCATGACTATACTACACCACAGCCCTTACCATACCAAATACTTGGGCTCCATGCAGATGAAGTTCTGTCTCTGCCAACTTCCCAGGAAGTTTTTCTTGCCAACCCAAATGTCCATGAGGGTCATGGGGTCTCCTGCAGCTAGAATCACTGAGGTCCATGGTGAAAGTGGGCCACTCTATGCCTATTGCAGTCACCCCTTCCCTAAGTGCTACTTGGGGCCAAGAACAAGTCCTGGTGTTCAGCAACCTTGTGCAGAATTCCCAGCTTCCTCCTCTTTCAGCTCCAGGGTGTGCGTCCTCCCTGTATCGATTCTCAATGTCTTCTTTCCAATGATCTGTTCTGAATGTGCTGATCTCCTTGATGGTTTGATATGTCTCTGTGGAGAAATGATGAGTTTGTGTCGTTTGTAGGGACATGGATGAATCTGGAGAACATCATCCTCAGCAAACTGACACAAGAACAGAAAATGAAACACCGCATATTCTCACTCATAGGTGGCTGATGAAAAATGAGAACACATGGACACAGAAAGGGGAGTACTAAACACTGGGGTCTATTGGGGGAAAAAGGGGAGGGCCAGTGGGAGGGGGAGGTGGGGAGGGATAGCCTGGGGAGAAATGCCAAATGTGGGTGAAGGGGAGAAGAAAAGCAAAGCACACTGCCATGTGTGTACCTACGCAACTGTCTTGCATGCTCTGCTCATGTACCCCAAAACCTATAATCCAATAAAAAATTAAAAAAAAAAAAAAAGAAAGTGATATGTCTCTGTGGAAGAAGCTGTTCCTGGCTGCATCTAGTAGACCATCTTGGCTCTTCTCCTAGGAATAAGGTTTTTGTTTATGTGTAAAGGGAGATGGTAACTTGGTTAAAATCTCTACATTAGTTATTCCTGGGGAGCTAGATATAGGAAAAACTAACTTGTCTAGAGTCATTGTCCTCTCTAGAGTTCACTAATTTGTGGAGTCAATAATTTTAAAGCAGCTGAGATGAAACATTCACAAAGAAAGATAATATTACCATAGGACATGGTGATTAAGTTAGGACACATTTGATTGTAGTTATCAGAAAAATCCAACTAAAATGTCTACTTATAATAACACATTAAAGTGGAGTAGATAATATAAAAGATTTTCCACTTAAAAAATCCTAGAGGCTGGACATGGTGGCTCATGCCTGTAATCCCAGCACTTTAAGAGGCTGAGGCAGGTGAATCACGAGGTCAGGAAATCAAGACCATCCTGGCCAACATGGTGAAACACCATCTCTACTAAAAATACAAAAATTAGCTGGGCATGGTGGCATGCACCTGTAGTCCCAGCTACTTGGGAAGCTGAGGCAGGAGAATTTCTTGAACCCAGGACGTGGAGGGTACAGTGAGCCAAGATTGCGCCACTGCATTCCAGCCTGGCAACAGAGAGAGATTCCTTAAAACAAACAAACAAACAAAAACTCCTAGAAATGTGCACATTCTAGACTCAGAAAAACATAACATCTTTCAGGTTCCTGGCTCACTTCAAAGAGAGAAAAAATTTTAAAAAAATCAAAGCAGGCAAAATTAGAGTATTGAAGAGATGCTAAAGTCACAGCTACTCTTGGTGCATTAAGCAATCTCAATAAATAAGAGACTTGTTTTTTTATTACTACATGAAGCCAGGAAATACAATTTGGGACCCAAATGTGACACAGAGTTTGAATATAGGCCTATACATAAAGCCAACCCTATATGTCCTATATGCTCAATGGAAAAATGGACTAGAATACAGATACATTCTGTCAAAGAGAGAAAGCAATGGCCATGTGAGTAGGAAAGTAGTCTAAAACGTCTAACCATAGCTGTTCATCTCACAGCATATACAAAAGTCAACTCAAAATGGACTAAAGACTTAAATATAAGACCAGAAACCCTAAAACTACTAGAAAAAAGCAAAGGGGAAAAACTAAGCAACATTGGCCTGGGTTACATATTTTTTTTAATTTACCCAAGGTACAGACAACAAAAGCAAAAGTAGAAAAATGGTATTGCATGAAACTAAAAACTTCACAGTACAGAAAGCAACAATGTAAAGAAACAATTTATCAGGGAGAAAATATTATAAGCCATACATTCAATAAGGGGTTAATATTCAAAACATATAAGGAACTCAAACAATTCAAAGCAAAAAAACAAATAACTCAATTTAAAAATGGGCAAGGGACTTGAATAGATATTTCTCAAAAAAGACATACAAGTGGCCAACAAGTATATTAAAAATGTTCAACATTGCAAATTCATTTGCATTAGAGAAATGCAAATTAAAACCACAATAAAATATCATCTCACACCTGTCAGAACAGCTATTATCAAAAAGACAAAAGATAACAAGTGTTGACAAGGATATGGAGAAAAGAGAGCCCTTGTACATTGACGGGAATATAAATTATTACAAGCATTATGGAAAACTGCATGGAGTTTCCTAAAATAAATAAATAAAAACGGAATTACCACGTGATCCAGCAATACTACTTCCGGATATTTGGCCAAAATATTTGAAATTAAGCTTGCAGGAGCTCCAGTGGTGCAATCAGTAAGTGTACATTGCTTATATAAAATTAATTTGTGAAAGAAATGTCTGCATTCCCATGTTAAGTGAACTAGTATTCACAATAACCAAGTTGCTGAATGTCCATCAATGAGTGAATAAAGAAAAATGGAGTACACACACACACACACACACACACACACACACACTAAAATACTGTTCAGCTTTTTTAAAACAGGAAATTCTGTCATTTGTGACAGCATGGATTACATTGAAGGATATTATGCTAAGTGAAATAACAGAAAGATATTACATGTTCTCACTTATAAGTGGAATCTGAAACAATCAAAATAGAAGCAAAGAGTAGAACAGTGATTACAAAGGATGAGAGGTGAGGGGAATGCGAAGATGATGATCAAAGGCTACAAAATTTCAATTAGTTGGAAAAATAAAATTTTGAGACCTATCACACAGTGCGGTGAATACAGTTAATACACCACATTGTACTTTTCAAAATTGACCAGTAAATTTCAAATATTTTCACTACAAAAATTTGTATTTGAGGTGATAAATATGTTAAATTTATTTATTTAATTATTCCATATTGTATTCATAAATCATAAAATCACTTTGTACCTATAAATATATCTAAGTATAAATTGGCCATTTATAGCACATTGAAGGAGGTCATGCTATCGCATGGGCCATGATCCCTCTGAAACTCTGGGGAGAATCTTGTATTGCTTCTTCCTAGCTTCTAGTGATAATCAGCAATCCTTGGCTTGCAGCTGCATCACTTCAGTCTTTGCTGGTGTTGTCACATGGCATTCTTCCCGTATGTCTCCCTTCACACAGCATTATCCTCTTCTTATAAGGATGCCAGTCATATTATAGTGGGAAACCCTACAACCTCGTCTTAACTTGATTACATCTGCAAAGACGCCATTTCTAAGTAAGACACATTCACAGGTATCACAGATAGGGATTAGAAATTAAACATGTCCTTCTGGGTGACACAGTTCAACTGACACCAATGAGGAAGTGATGTGAGTAACTTTGGCATGATGAAAATGTTTTGCAGCTACATAGAAGTGTGCAACATTTGAAATGTACTAAAGGTCACTGATTTCTTCACTTTAAAATGCTTAATTTTAGGTTATGTTAACTTCACCTCAATAAAGTATCTTTTAAAGAATAATCTGTGCATATTAATAATTATAGTAAACATAGGTAAAATAAACTTTACAACTAAAAGACAAAGACTGTTACTTTTTTTTTCTTTTTTTTTAAACTGCATTTTAGGTTTTGGGGTACATGTGCAGAACATGCAAGATAGTTGCATAGGTACACACATGGCAGTGTGATTTGCTGCCTTCCTCCCCTTCACCCTCATTTGGCATTTCTCCCCAGGCTATCCCTCCCCAGCTCCCCCCCACCGCTGTCCCTCCCCTATTCCCCCAAATAGACTCCAGTGTGTAGTACTCCTTTCCCTGTGTCCATGTGTTCTCATTTTTCATCACCCGCCTATGAGTGAGAATATGCGGTATTTCATTTTCTGTTCTTGTGTCAGTTTGCTGAGAATGATGTTCTCCAGATTCATCCATGTCCCTACAAACGACACGAACTCATCATTTTTGATTGCTGCATAATATTCCATGGTGTATATGTGCCACTTTTTTCCCAGTCCAGTCTATCATCGATGGGCATTTGGGTTGATACCAGGTCTTTGCTATTGTAAACAGTGCTGCAATGAACATTCATGTGCATGTGTCCTTATAGTAGAATGATTTATAGTCCTTTGGATATATACCCAGTAATGGGATTGCTGAGTCAAATGGAATTTCTATTTCCAAGGTCTTAAGGAATCGCCACACTGTCTTCCACAATGGCTGAACTAATTTGCACTCCCACCAACAGTGTAAAAGCATTCCTATTTCTCCACATCCTTTTTTTTTTTTTTTAAAAAGCCAGATACATACTATTTACAGACATAAATTCTCAAGATACAGTAAGTTTACAAATAAAGTGGTGAAAAAATTCTAGGAAAATACTTATCAGGAGGAAACTAGTTAAGCCATGTTAACACCACACAAATAAACTTTAAAACAAAACCCATGATTAGAGATAAAGAGAATACTTGCCTAATGTGAAAATGCTTTACTTAATTGACTATGTAACATGTTAAATTCAAAAGGCGTGTATATCATTTGAAACTGTATTTTTAAAATGTAGACTCAAAAGTACATAAAACAAAAAGTATCAGAATCACAGGAAGGAACTGCAACATAAATACAGTAAATATACTTCTTCAGTAATTATTCATATACAATAAAAATTAGCAAAAAGATTAATCAGACCTCAAAATCAGTGATCCTGATCTTATGACTACATTTATACTTATATTTATAGATACAAATGTTAACCTTATTGAAAACCATCGAGAATATATTCTTAACAAGTATACCTAGAATTTTTTGAAAATTGGCCATATATGCTAAGCCATGAAACAACTCTCAACAAATTTTGAAGAATGAATGACAAAGATAGTACAACCTCTGACTATGTTAATTTGACCATAAATCAATAACAAAATGATAATATCAAACAAATAAAACATGAATTCGAAATACGAAAACCTATATCTGAGAAATATTAATGTCAAAGAAAAATAACAAAATGGAAATTAGAAAAACAGAACTAAACAATAATGAAAACTGTGGACTGCAGCTAACCTTGTACTGACAGAAGAAATTGCAAGGTCCTTAAAGTTCGTCTCACAGAATGAGGTGTGAGTGTTAATGAACTAGGTGTTCAGATAAAAAAGACTGGGATAAAATGGGGGAAAAAAGCAAGTAGAATAGAAGAAAGGAAAGAAAGAGGAGATTAAATAATTAAATAAGAGACCTTTGATGTAAATAATGGTGAGCTAGGTGATTCAGATAAACCAAACCCTCCCACTAGTAGCAACTAAAAAAGTTGTAAAAAATAAGATTAGATGCACCAAAGAGCTAACGATTAATAAAGAATTATGGACCAGAAACTTTACATTAAAACCTATAACACACTTTTGAGAGAATATAAAAAAGATCTAAATAAATGAAAGTATTCATTTATGTTTATGGATTGAAAATATGGACATTATCAAAATGTAAATTCTTTTCAAACTGATCAACAGATTTTGATGCAATCTCAATAAAAATCCCAAAAGTGTTGTGTGTGCACAAATCAACAAAACATTTCTAAAAATAAAGCACAGTGTTCAGGGATGCTTTTATGATAAAACTATACAGAAAGGTAATGAGTTGTTTACTATAACATGCTAGATAGTGGTTATTTTTGCGGATAAAGAACGTTATTGGAGGCTGAAACAACACCTGAAACATATGCAGAGACTCCAGATACTAAAATTAATGGACACAGTCTAGAAAGATGACACTTACATTCAAGGAAATAGAAGCTAAGATTAACAATTTGGCAGTGTAGCAGAAACCATGAAATGTCACACAGAAAAACTGAAAAACAAAACTGTAGATTTAAAATAATCAAAGTTTAAAATTTAAAGAACTGGTTTAACAACATAACTAAACAGAGAATAAGAACATCGGAATAGGGACTAAGCACTGGAGCATTTCCCAAAAACAAACAACTAATTATCTGATTTTTTAGACATGAGCTGGTTGGTGTTCAAGAACTCAGTTCAATTCTGACACTATCCAGAGTTAGTGCAGACCACACGGCTTAAGGACTCAGTCTCACAAGACTGTTTCTCACTTCAGATGATAATTGCAAATTCCAGGACACCCATACTTCTAACCAATTGGCTGTAAGTTTAGGATTCCCATGATCTGCTCCTCCCTACCCACCGTGTTTGATAATCTGCTGGAATAGCTCACAGAACTCAAAAAGGTATTTCACTTATGTTTACCAGTTTACCATAAAAGATACAATGGGCCGGGCGCGGTGGCTCATGCCTGTAAGCCCAGCACTTTGGGAGGCCGAGGCGGGTGGATCACGAGGTCAAGAGATCGAGACCATCCTGGTCAGCATGGTGAAACCCCGTCTCTACTAAAAATACGAAAAATTAGCTGGGCATGGTGGCGCACGCCTGAAATCTCAGCTACTTGGGAGGCTGAGGCAGGAGAATTGCCTGAACCCAGGAGGGGGAGGTTGCAGTGAGCCGAGATCGCGCCATTGCACTCCAGCCTGGGTAACAAGAGCGAAACTCTGTCTCAAAAAAAAAAAAAAAAAAAAGATACAATGCAGGAACACCAAATGGATGCATAGGGCAAGGTATAGGGAGCTTCCGTGATCTTTCTGAGTAAGCCATTAACCCAGCACTTCCATATGTTCACTAACCAAATCGTTCAAAAGCCTTTAGGAGAGCTCAATCTTCAGCTACCCGCCACCTTCCCCTCACGAGGTCCATAGGTGAGTCTGAAAATTCCAACCCTTTCTGGTGACCAGTGCCATCTTGAGGCTATCTAGGGGTACTACCCTAAGTCATTTCAATAATATAAAACTCAGAGGCCGGGCGCGGTGGCTCATGCCTGTAATCCCAGCACTTTGGAAGGCCGAGGCGGGTGGATCACGAAGTCAGGAGATCGAGACCATCCCGGTCAACATGGTGAAACCCCGTCTCTACTGAAAATACAAAAAAAAAAAAAATTAGCTGGGCATGGTGGCGCCTGCCTGTAATCCCGGCTACTTGGGAGGCTGAGGCAGGAGAATTGCCTGAACCCAGGAGGCGGAGGTTGCAGTGAGCCGAGATCGCGCCATTGCACTCCAGCCTGGGTAACAAGAGCGAAACTCCGTCTCAAAATAATAATAATAATAATAATAATAATAATAATAACTCAGGTATGTTAGATCCGGGCTTATTCTGAATAACAAACACTCCTAACAGTCAGGACATTCCAAGGGTTTTAAAAGCACTGTGCCAGGAACTGGGGTCAAAGACTAAATATGTTTCCTATTATACCACAAGCACAGAGTCAAAAGCTGGAAAATACAGGAAAAGATAAAAGACATACATATAATGGGGACTTATACTGGATGTTTCATTGGCATTTCAGAAAGGAGAAAGAAAATGGGAAAGAAAATATATTTTAAATAGGAAATAGAAACTTAAAATCAGAGGAAATAGGGAGTTCTACATCCTATTTCAGTTATATTGTCTGAAGAGGACAGTAAAGGAAATGATTTATGGTAGAAATGGATACTGCACGAATGTTTATTTTCTAGATGCATTAGTCCCTTTTGCATTGCTATAAGGAAATACCTGGGACTGGGAATTTACAAAAAGAGAAGTTTCTTTGGCTCACTGCTCTGTAGGCTGTATAAGCATGGCACCAGCACGTGCTCAGCTTATGGGGAGACCTCAGGAAGCTGACAATCATAGTGGAAAGTGAAAGGGGAGCTTGTATATCACATGGAAAGAGAGGAAGCAAGAGAGATGCCAGGCTCCTTTAACAACCAGCTGTCACATGAACTAATAGAGTGAGAACTCGCTTATTACTGCAAGCACAGCAGTAAGCTATTCATGAGGAATCTGCCTCCATGGTCTAAACACCTCCCACTAGGCCCATCTCCAACATTGGAGGTCACATTTCAGCATGGAATTTGGAAAGGACAAAGCATCCAAACTATATCACTAGGCTTGCCTCTAAAAACTTTAAAAGGTCAAAGCTAATATGTGGGGAAAATGGAATCATTTAAAAAATCAAATACCAGCTCATACCCACTAGAATGGCTATACTTTAAAATACAGGTAATAAGTGTTTGCAAAGATGTACAGAAATGGGAGCCCTCAAACACTGCTGAGAGGAATGCAATTTGGTTCAGTTACTTTGGAAAACAGTGTTACATTTCCGCAGTGTTTACACGGGTAAACAGAGTTGCTATAGAATACAGCAATCCCTCTGTTCAGTATATACCCAAGAAGATTGAAAAAATATATGTCCACACCAAAAAATATACAAATATTCATAGCAACCTTATTCATAATAGCCCAAAAGTGAAAATAACCCAATTCCCCCTGAGTGGATAAACAATGTGGTATGTCTATTCAGTGGAATATAATTCATCCATTAAAAAATGAAGTATTCATAAATGATTCAACATAGATAAACCTTTAAAACATTATTCTGGCCAGGCATGATGGCTCACACCTGTAATCCCAGCACTTTGGGAGGTCAAGGTGGGTGGATCATGAGGTCAGGAGTTTGAGACCAACCTGACCAACATGGTGAAATTCCATCTCTGATAAAAATAGAAAAATTAGCCAGGCATGGTGGCATGCCTGTAATCCCAGCTACTCAGGAGGCTGAGGCAGGAGAATAGCTTGAACCTGGGAGGCAGAGTTTGTAGTGACACACTGGAGTCTGTTGGGGGGGTGGTGAGGGGAGGGACAGTGGAGGGGGTGGGGAGGTCAGGGAGGGATAACATAGGGAGATATACCAGATGTGGGTGACAGGGGATAGGGGAAGCAAACCACATTGCCATGTATGTACCTATGCAATAATCCTGCATGTTCTGCACATGTACCCCAGAACCTAAAGTACAAAAAAAAAATTCCAAAGAATCTATAAACAGAAAAACTACTTGAGTTGATAAATGAATTAAGCAAAGTTGCAGGTTACCAGATAAACATACAAAAAATCATTTTTATTTCTATATGCTAATAATGAATAATCTGAAAATGAAGTTTAAAGAAATTCTGTTTACAATACCATAAAAAAGTTAAAAATAAATTTAACCAGGACAAGACTTGTATAGAGAAAACTACAAAAAACATTGCCCAAAGGAATTAAAGATGTAAATAAATGAAAAGATATCCATGTTCATGGATATGTTTATCCATTGTTAAGTAGAAAATACTCCCCAAAGAGATATACAGACATACAGAGTCATAAGAATCCTTCTCGAAACCTTAATTTCATTTTCGGCACAAATGGAAAATCTGATCTTGATGTTCATGTAGAATTACAACAGATCCTGGTCAAACAATTTTGGAAAAGAAAAATAAGTTGAAGAATTAACATTTCCCAATTTCAAAACATATTTCAATGCCACAGAAACCAAACATAGTATGGTACTGGCATAAGGATAGACACAAAGGGCAATAGAACAGAATTCAGAGTGCAATTATAAACTCTTACATTCATGGACAATTCATTTTTGACAGAGGTCAAAGACAATGCAATGTGGAAAAAAATTGTCTTTTCAACAAATGATGCTAGGACAACTTGATATTGACACATAAAAGAATGTAGGCTCACATCATATACAGAATGCAACTCAGAATATTCAAAGACCTAAATTTTATATGCTAACAATGAATAATCTGAAAATGAAAGTTTTCTTCTAAAATTTAGAAGCTATAAAAAATTTAGAAGCTAAAGCTATAAAATTTTAGAAGAAAATGTAGCAGTAAATCTTCATGATCTTGCTATAGATTCTTGGATTTGACACCCAAAGCCCAAAAAGAGAAAATGATAAGTTGAGCTTCATGAAAATTTAAAACCTTCCTGCAACAAGTCATATCATGAAGAAAGGGAAAAGACAACTCCCAAGATTGGAGAAAATATCTGCAACCATATATCTGATGAAATCTGGTAATCAGAATATAAAAAGAACCCTAACAAGTCAGTAGCATAAAGACAACCCAATTTAAAACTGGACAAAGGACTTGAATAGACATTTCTCCAAAGAAGATATACAAAAGGCCAACAAGCACATGAAAAGATATTCAATATCAGCAGTCATTGGGAATCGCAAATCAAAACCACAGTTTTATACTACTTTATACACACTAGGATAGCTATAATAATAATTGTAAAAAGAGGATTGCGGACTTAAGATGGCGCTGTGAGAACAACCCAGGATTGGAGCTCGCGTTGAATCCGCAAACGGTGAGTCAGAGCTGCATTTCCAGACTGATCTTTGTTGCCCACAGAACGGGGAAACTCCCAAGTATAAAAAAGACACGGGACGCCAGGCAGTAGGTCTGCCTGGCGAAGCCGGCAGCCGGGGCGGCGGCGGCTGGCCCTACCCAGCAATCCCCACAGGGTGCGCTTGTCCGGGTGCCCTGTTGAACCGGCAACCTGAGACTTGAGAGGGCTGGACTTGAGACTGAATGAGACTTGGACAGTAGGCCAGCCCAGGGGATTGCAGGAACAGATTGTTTGGGATACCCAGTGGGACGAACAAAACCGCGATTTCAAACTATCCCGAGCAGACGGTCGGAGACGCTCTGTGGGGGAGGGGCGTCCACCACTACCGAGGCAACCCGCCCCAACTGAGATACACGCCCACTGCTGACGAAGCCAGCCATTGCCGAGGCAACCCGTCCCTACTGAGATACACGCCCACTGCTGACGCAGCCTGCCGTTGCTGAGGCAACACGCAACAATGAAGAGTTTCCGCCACAGGGCGTGGCAGAGACCACAACAGAGCCTGAAGGAACAGGGCAAATCACACAACAGCAGGGTGGAGCCTCGGCAGCCAAACAGTGGCTAGTCTGCCTTCTAGCTGGGCAGGACACCTCATCGAACATCCAAAAATAAAGCCCAAACCCCTCAACACAGAGCATTTGAGAAAAAAAAAGGGTTTTTTAATGAGCTTTGTTGCAGCAGAATCAAACATAGCAGCCTAACAGCCCTGAATGAACAACAGAGCACACAGCTCAGCAATTAAGCCCCTATAAAGTACAAACTGTCTCCTCAAGCAGCTCCCTGACCCCTCTATATCCAAAAGACTGACATTAGGCAGGCATCATCCTGGGACAAAGATAGCAGAAAAAGAAACTGGTAGCATCCCACGCTGTGCCACAGATGCTAGAGGTGCACCCCAGACAAGCAGGGTCTGGAGCGGACCTCAGCAGTCATACAGCAAAGGGGCTAGACTGGTAGAAGGAAAACCAAGCAAAAGAAATACTTCATCATCAACACTCTGGGTGTCCACTCAGAGACCCAATTGAAAAGTCAGCAACTACGCAGACGACCAGAGGACAAATCCACAAACATGGGAAGAAACCAGTGAAAAAAGGAGAAAAACACCCGAAACCAGAACACCTCGCCTCCTAGAAAGGACCAAAACTCCTCACCAGCAAGGGAACAAAGCTGGACGGAGAATGACTGTGACAAAATGACGGAATTAGACTTCAGAAGATGGACAATGAGAAACTTTTGTGAGCTAAAAGATCATGTATTAAATCAATGCAAAGAAACTAAGAACCTTGAAAAAAGATTTGAAAAAAGATTCGAGGAAATGATAACAAGAATGGATAACTTAGAGAGGAATATGAATGAATTAAAGGAGCTGAAAAACACAATATGAGAACTTCGCGAAGCAAACACAAGTTTCAATAGCCGAATCGACCAAGCAGAAGAAAGAATATCTGAAATCGAAGACCAACTCAATGAAATAAAACGAGAAACCAAGATCAGAGAAAAAAGCGCAAAAAGGAATGAACAAAGTCTCCAAGAAATGTGGGACTATGTGAAAAGACCTAACATACGTTTGATAGGTGTACCAGAAGGGGATGAAGAGAATGAATCCAAGCTGGAAAATACTCTTCAGGACATCATCCAGGAAAATTTCCCCCACCTAGCAAGACAGGCCAACACTCAATTGCAGGAAATACAGAGAACACCACAAAGATATTCCGCAAGAAGAGCAACCCCAAGGCACATAATCGTCAGATTCAACAGGGTTGAATTAAAGGAGAGAATACTAAGGGCAGCCAGAGAGAAAGGTCGGGTCACCCACAAAGGGAAGCCCATCAGACTCACAGCAGATCTCTCGGCAGAAACACTACAAGCCAGAAGAGAGTGGGGGCCAATATTCAACATCCTTAAAGAAAAGAACTTTCAACCCAGAATTTCATATCCAGCCAAACTGAGCTTCAGAAGTGAAGGAAAAATAAAATCCTTTGCAAACAAGCAAGTACTCAGAGATTTTGTCACCACCAGGCCTGCTTTACAAGAGCTCCTAAAAGAGGCACTACACATAGAAAGGATCAACCAGTACCAGCCATTCCAAAATCACACTGAATGCTAAAGAGCTTCAACATAATGAAGAATCTACAACAACTAACAGGCAAAACAGCCACTGAGCATCAAAATGGCAGCATCAAATTCACACATAACAATATTAACCCTAAATGTAAATGGACTAAATGCACCAATCAAAAGACACATACTGGCAAATTGGATAAAAATCCAAAACCCATCGGTGTGCTGTATCCAGGAAACCCATCTCACATGCAAGGATACACAAAGGTTCAAAATAAAGGGATGGAGGAAGATTTACCAAGCTAATGGAGAGCAAAAAAAAGCAGGAGTTGCAATTCTCATCTCTGATAAAATAGACTTTAAAGCAACAAAGATCAAAAGAGACAAAGAAGGCCATTACATAATGGTAAAAGGATCCATACAACAAGAAGAGCTAACGATCCTAAACATATATGGACCCAACGCAGGAGCACCCAGATACATAAGGCAAGTTCTTAATAACTTACAAAAGGACTTAGACTCCCACACAATAATAGTGGGAGACTTTAACACTCCACTGTCAATACTAGACAGATCAACTAGACAGAAAATCAACAAGAATATCCAGGGCTAGAACTCAGACCTGGAGCAAGCAAACCTGATAGACATTTACAGAACTCTCCACCCCAAATCCACAGAATACACATTCTTCTCAGCACCACATCACACCTGCTCTAAAATTGACCACATAATTGGAAGTAAAGCACTGCTCAACAAATGCAAAACAACTGAAATCATAACAAACAGCCTCTCAGACCATAGTGCAATCAAGTTAGAACTCAGAATTCAGAAACCCACCCAGAACCGCACAGCTTCATGGAAACTGAACAACTGGCTCTTGAATGTTGACTGGGTAAACAACGAAATGAAGGCAGAAATAAAGAAGTTCTTCGAAACCAATGAGAACAAAGACACAACGTGCCAGAACCTCTGGGACACATTTAAAGCAGTCTCTAGAGGAAAGTATATAGCAATAAGTGCCCATATGAGGAGAATGGAGAGATCCAAAATTGACACCCTATCGTCAGAATTGAAAGAGCTAGAGGAGCAAGATCAAAAAAACTCAAAACCCAGCAGAAGACAAGAAATAACTAAGATCAGAGCTGAGCTGAAGGAGATTGAGACACGAAAAACCCTTCAAAAAATCAATAAATCCAAGAGCTGGTTTTTTGAAAAGATCAACAAAATAGACAGACCACTAGCCAGATTGATTAAAAATAAAAGAGAGAACAACCAAATAGATGCAATAAAAAATGATAAAGGGGAAATCACCACAGATTCCACAGAAATTCAAACCATCATCAGAGAATATTACAAACAACTCTATGTGCATAAACTAGTAAACCTGGAAGAAATGGATAAATTCCTGGACTCCTGTGTCCTCCCAAGCCTAAACCAGGAGGAAGCTGAAACTATGAACAGACCAATAACAAGGTCTGAAGTTGAGGCAGCAATTAAGAGCCTACCACACAAAAAAAGCCCAGGTCCAGACGGGTTCACAGCCAAATTCTACCAGACACACAAGGAGGAGCTGGTACCATTCCTTCTAAAACTATTTCAAACAATCCAAAAAGAGGGAATCCTTCCCAAATCATTTTATGAGACCAACATCATCCTGATACCAAAACCCGGCAGAGACTCAACAAGAAAAGAAAATTTCAGGCCAATATCCATGATGAACATAGATGCAAAAATCTTCAATAAAATATTGGCAAGCCGATTGCAACAGCAAATCAAAAAACTTATTCATCATGATCAAGTAGGATTCATCCCGGGGATGCAAGGCTGGTTCAACATACGCAAGTCTATCAACGTAATTCACCACATAAACAAAACCAAAAACAAAAACCACATGATTGTCTCAATTGACGCAGAGAAGGCATTTGACAAAATTCCACAGCCCTTTATGCTAAAAACCCTCAATAAACTCGGTATCGATGGAACGTATCTCAAAGTAATAAAAGCTATTTATGACAAACCAACAGCCAATATCATACTGAATGGGCAAAAACTGGAAGCATTCCCTTTAAAATCTGGCACTAGACAAGGATGCCCTCTCTCACCACTCCTATTCAATATAGTACTGGAAGTTCTAGCCAGAGCAATCAGGCAAGAAAAAGAAATAAAGGGTATTCAAAAAGGAAAGGTGGAAGCCAAATTGTCTCTATTTGCAGACGACATGATAGTATACCTAGAGGACCCCATCGCCTCAGCCCAAAAACTCCTGAAACTGATAAGCAACTTCAGCAAAGTCTCAGGATATAAAATCAATGTGCAAAAAATCACATGCATTCGTCTACACCAATAACAGACTTAAAGAAAGCCAAATCAAGAAAGAACTGCCATTCACAATTGCTACAAAAAGAATAAAATACCTTGGAATACAACTCACAAGGAACGTAAAGGACCTCTTTAAGGAGAACTACAAACCACTGCTCAACAAAATCAGAGAGGACATAAACAGATGGAGAAACATTCCATGTTCATGGTTAGGAAGAATTAATATCGTGAAAATGGTTATACTACCCAAAGTAATTTACAGAATCAACGCTATCCCCATCAAGCTACCATTGACTTTCTTCACAGAACTGGAAAAAATCACCATGAACTTCATATGGAACCAAAAGAGAGCCCGCATAGCCACGTCAATTCTAAGCAAAAAGACACAGCAGGGGGCATCACACTACCAGATTTCAAACTATACTACAAGGCTACAGTAATCAAAACAGCATAGTACTGGTACCAAAACAGAGATCTAGACCAATGGAACAAAACAGAGGCACCGGAGGCAACACAACATATCTACAACCATACAATCTTTGATAAACCTGACAAAAACAAGCAATGGGGAAAGGATTCCCTGTTTAACAAATGGTGTTGGGAAAACTGGCTAGCCATGTGCAGAAAGCAGAAACTGGACCCCTTCCTGACACCTTACACTAAAATTAACTCCGGATGGATTAAAGACTTAAACATAAGACCTGGCACGATAAAAACCCTAGAAGGAAATCTAGGCAAAACCATCCAGGACATAGGAGTAGGCAAGGACTTCATGAACAAAACACCAAAGGCGTTGGCAACAAAAGCCAAAATAGACAAATGGGACCTAGTGAAATTCCACAGCTTCTGCACGGCAAAAGAAACAGTCACTAGAGTGAATCGGCAACCAACAGAATGGGAAAAAATTTTTGCAGTTTACCCATCTGACAAAGGGCTGATATCCAGAATTTACAAAGAACTCAAACAGATTTACAAGAAAAAAACAAACAAGCCCATTCAAAAGTGGGCAAAGGATATGAACAGACACTTTACGAAAGAAGACATATATGAGGCCAACAATCATATGAAAAAATGCTCATCGTCACTGGTCATCAGAGAGATGCAAATCAAAACCACATTGAGATACCATCTCACGCCAGTTAGAATGGCGATCATTAAAAAATCTGGAGACAACAGATGCTGGAGAGGATGTGGAGAAAAAGGAACACTTTTACACTGTTGGTGGGAGTGTAAATTAGTTCAACCATTGTGGAAGACAGTGTGGCGATTCCTCAAGGCCTTAGAAATAGAAATTCCATTTGACCCAGCAATCCCATTACTGGGTATATATCCAAAAGACTATAAATCATTCTACTATAAGGACACATGTACACGAATGTTCATTGCAGCACTGTATACAATAGCAAAGACCTGGAATCAACCCAAATGCCCATTGATAATAGACTGGATTGGAAAAATGTGGCACATATACACCATGGAATATTATGCAGCAATCAGAAATGATGAGTTTGTGTCGTTTGTAGGGACATGGATGAATCTGGAGAACATCATCCTCAGCAAACTGACACAAGAACAGAAAATGAAATACCGCATATTCTCACTCATAGGCGGGTGATGAAAAATGAGAACACATGGACACAGAAAGGGGAGTACTAAACACTGGGGTCTATTGGGGGGAAAAGGGGAGGGGCAGTGGGAGGGGGAGGTGGGTGGGATAGCCTGGGGAGAAATGCCAAATGTGGATGAAGGGGAGAAGGAAAGCACTGCCATGTGTGTACCTACGCAACTGTCTTGTATGCTCTGCTCATGTACCCCAAAACCTAAAATCCAATAAAAAATTTAAAAAATTAAAAATAAATAAATAAATAAATAAAAAAGAGATCGAGAACATCCTGGTCAACATGGTGAAACCCCGTCTCTACTAAAACTACAAAAAATTAGCTGGGCATGGTGGCACGTGCCTGTAATCCCAGCTACTCAGTGGGCTGAGGCAGGAGAGTTGCATGAACCCAGGAGGCGGAGGTTGTGGTGAGCCGAGATCGTGCCATTGCACTCTAGCCTGGGTAACAAGAGCGAAACTCCATCTCAAAAAAAAAAAAAAAAAAGTATCATTTGCCACTTAAAGTTTTTTTTATCATCAATACTGCTTTTACCATCCAATCGGTTTCAATTCAGACTCTAGAGTCCTTCCTCTAACAATACCATTTGCGCAGTTTGCTAAAATGTAAAGGACACTCTGTTTGAAGGAGTTAGACAGTTGCTCCATATTTGTTCATTCCTCTAACTGATAAATCTTGAAGCTATGTGACAGGCTCCAAGATAGGAGGTCAGTACGGAGTAGTAATGAGACAGACACATTCCCTCTTCATGGGGCACGCAGTTTTCTTACAGCTCCCTCACAGTCCTCCACCTGGGCAATTCTGAAGGAGAAACTCTCTCAGAGCCTGGGTGTCCTCATTTGTCAATGGCAATACACAGAGCGGTTGTGAGGATGATAGTTAGTTAGGCTGGCACACATTAGATACTTACTAAAGAGATATCCATGGGGCAAGATTGCAGGAAGTCTGGGTACTATATGATAGACAAAAAAAACAAAAAACAAAAAACAACAACAAACAAACTTCAGTTCTAAAGAACAAACGAGACAGTTTCAATTCAGTGTTTACTTCGTCATTGTTTCATTTGTTTCGCTTATTAGGAGCTGCATTAATTTGTTAGTTTGAGCAAATGTCTCTCCAGTTTGCTAATGCCTGTCGGTACATATGAACTCTAATTCCATAATGTTTCCATCACAAACTTACGTTTCCTGGAACAGAACTAGCCTCAGTCACTACTTTTAATCAGTGACAAGAATCCAGGAGGACGCAAGTGCTATAGAATCGTAACTGATGGTGTGACAATAAATGGTTACTATTACAATTGTTACGTTCCTACCAAACGTGTGACACTGAAGAGATGCATAGTAATTTTTCTTCCAGGAGATAGAAACAATTTGAACACTTTCTTCAAAATATTATTTTAATCCATTCCCCTAAAGCACAGTATAATCATGCATTTTCAATTAAATCTCTTTATAAAGGTCATATAAATAAAAAGATTCATTATCAACGTAAAAGCTTAATGCAAAGCAAGGAGGAAAAACACATTTTCCTTAAGGTAAAGGTAACACGGTTTCATAGAATTTGTAAGGTAAACAGCAATTCCCCACCAGAGTCATTTGGGAAATGCCCATGAGCACCAGTATCAGGGGAGATGATGGCTTTGCCCACAGAGGGACTCAAATTTATATGGAAAAAGGAGGTTGAGAAATGAGGCCAAAACTCGAGCGTCCGATGTTCATGGGGAGAGACAGCTCTGACTTAGTTTTTGTCAAGTGCACTACGTGGCGTATTTGTGGATAAAAGCATTCCGGGTATCTAGCCCAGTTCTATGAATCCAGGGGAGGTGGCATGCCATAGTCATTGTGGTCCGGCTCCCCAAATTGGGAGCGGGTTCCTGTCAGGCACTAACAGGTAAAGCTCATCTATTCTAATGGTG
Source organism: Callithrix jacchus (assembly GCF_049354715.1). Taxonomy (NCBI): domain Eukaryota; kingdom Metazoa; phylum Chordata; class Mammalia; order Primates; family Cebidae; genus Callithrix; species Callithrix jacchus. Next base: position 148,757,190 of record NC_133508.1, read on the forward strand.
TACACTTGAATCTTTCCTGTTTTGAGTCTGTAATGTGCTAGATGAGTCAGTGTGTACAATTGCCTACTTTATTAAATAAACTGTTTTGTATTGGTAGCTCAACTGTTCACTTGAAATGACCAGCACCTGGCATGAGTCAACTGTCCTTGTCATTGGCTAGATGCTGGCTGAGTGAGTTCACTGACGGCTTAGTTCAGCTAAGAGGGTAGATCCTATTCAGATAGCCCGGAGTCCTGCTCTGCTTTGTTGTTCTTAGTGGAATTACAACGCCCAAGATAATTCACTGAGTACTTGTGTTTCTTCTTGGCTTTGTGATAAGCCTCTTATCTCCCCCTTAAACTTGATTTTTGTGCATGTCCTGGGGTAATGAAATGCTTCTCAATTAGAAAAAAGAATCTCAAGTTTGAAAGGAACGTTAAAATCATTAAAGTCAAACATTCTCCACTGCTTTAGTCTCCTTCAGTTGTCTTCACTTGCTTTTCTTGCGGAATGTCTCCAGTGAAAGGGGAGAAGAGTCCTCCTTCCTGAAAGAATCCATTTACCTGTAGACAACACTAACTGTGCTGGGCATGTTTGGAAGGAAAGGAGGGAGTAGAGGAGAAAGAGCTGAAGAGGAGAGAATAGGGGGAAAGCACTGCCACTTCCTGAGCACATTCTCTGGCCTCAGCTCTGTACCAACATCATTTACAGACATGTTGTGCAATTTGCTAGGCTGTGACTCTAGGGTCAAGCTGCCTTTTGTGAGCAGAGTTAATTAACATAAGAACATGTTAACAGAGTTCACACCGCTAGCTTTTTCAACAATATTCTTTTAAATGTCGCTCACTTCTGCAGAGGAGATAAGGGAGGAGATAGTGGCTGCATGTCAGAGTGGGAGGTCAGTATCAGGCTTCTCTGCTGCCCTTGAAGGCCCCTTTCTGCACAGACCTGGAGAGAGTAGAATTGTTTTTCCCTTAAAGGTTATCAAATTTGACTTTGCTAAATGTCTTTGTGGCTGAGTGGCAATTTGAAACCAGCTTGTTTTGTTTTATAGCCCTTACAGGCTCTTACAGGCTTCACTGTCTTTCTAGTCCATTCTCTTCTATTTCCATCTGGCTTTCCATTCTCCATCATGGGGCTCTGCCCTGCATCCAAGTGGTGAGGCAGTCCCACAGCAGAAATGTAATTGCCTGGTAGAGGGGAAGTGGTAATGCCCTGTGCATGTAAAAAAGTAGCAGTGTGAAGGCAAGTTCAGGAGATGATACAGAAAGCTGTCAGAAAGTGTGACTTTTCATGGGATTGTACCCTTACAAAGCAACAAAGCAGGCCTCGCTTTCCCTGAAGTTCAGACCAGGATGAAAGGCTGCCTTATGAAAACTTTTCTCTTCCTACCTCTGTGAGATGATGCCCATGAGCCTGTGTACTCAGGCCCCAGAACAGGCAATGTTTGTGGTTAGGTATGAGAGTCATAGAGTGAGTCTAAATTTATCTCTGCCATTTTTCAGATGAGTATCATGGATAAGTTATTTAACATCTCTGTGCCTCCATCCGTAATAAGAGTACTCACCACCTAGGATTGTCATGATGATGAAATTTAGTTCTATATTTTCAGCACTTAGAACAGTGGCTGGGATAGAGAACATCACCATCATTAGCAGCAGCAGCAGCCAGGAGTTTGGCTGTGTTCTGTCAGAACTGAAGCCCTCTCTCTGAGATCTCAGATCATCATTTGTGCTTTGCAGGAGATGGAGAGAAGATTTCTCTTTGCGCCTTCCCTATACTCCCCTCAATGTGTTCAGGGTCTGAATCACCAGTTGCTGGGTATCCTCTGGGCATCAGGGCATCCTCTAGGCACCAGGACTGGCAGGCAGCACAGATTCCAGGTTATTTCTATAAGCCACTTAGAAAGCTGGAAGTGATGCTCCACAAGATGGTTCCTAGGACACTGGATCAATTTAAACATGCCATCAGTGCATTGCCAAAGGCTACTGGTATGAGAACAGATAGCAGGAACGGATTAATTATTCATGCAGTTACACACACGCACACGCACACACACGCACACACACGCAGTGCAGGATACTTCAAAGGAGACTGAGGTTTTTTCCCTACGCCCCCCTTCAAAGTAAGGGCAATTCCTCGGTAAATTGAAGTAGTGTCTGCAGCCCTGAGTAGCCGGGGATTTCCCAGTCTTTTCAGTTTTAGGCTTTTTGTACATATTTAGCACATGTTACATTCTCCAGTCTTATATCCCATTTTATAGTTTATGCCAAACTGTTAAACAACTCGCTCAAAGTCAGATGCATAAACAGAGCTCCTGGCTTTGTTTGGGACTCTCTGGCTACTCATAGTAGCCACCTCATTATTGTAGCCATACAGTGCTTTCTGTGCCTGTGCGTGGGTTTTCCCATCTCCATTTGCTTTCCTGCAGCCAACCGGTCCCTCTAAAACTACCTTAAGTAGGTGCAGGTCCAGCACAAGGGAGTGGAGAATACTAACGTGGGTTCAGCTTCAGACCTAGCCTGTGGCCTTAGCAGTTTTTCTGGGGGTGTTGGGATGAGCCTGTGTACTCAGGCCCCATGACAGGCAATGTTAGTGGTTAGGTATGAGAGTCCTAGAGTGAGTCTAAATTTATCTCTGCCATTTTTTCTGGGGGTGTTGGGTAAGGGAGACTCTCTAGCCACTGTGAACCTTTTAGTGGGGGGTATGGTGGGCTTTAACCAAGATGGTACTGAAGATGAGACTTGGACTTCCTTAACTCATGTAAAATAACCCAAGCCTAACTTACACTCATTGGTTGGTTGCACACAGTGTGTTAGGCCACTTAGTTTTGAATTTTCTTTTTCCATTTACTGCAGTCCTAGATAAAATATTTTCAATGGTCTGACTTTATCTATTTAAAATTGTGAGAAAAAGCATTTCTGGGTTGGGCACTGACCTCGGAGTCAGAAAATCTTGGCTGCGATGGTGCCTCACAACTGTAATCCCAGAGTTTTCAGAGGCCAAGGCAGGAGAATTACTTGAGGTCAGGAATTCAAGACCAACTTGGCCCACAAGATGAAACCCCATCTTTACTAGAAACATAAACATTAGCCAGGCATGGTGGTGCACACCTGTAATCCCAGCTACTTGGGAGGCTGAGGCAGGAGAATCACTTGAACCCAGGGGGCAGAGGTTGCAGTGAGCCAAGACTGCACCACTGCACTCCAGCCTGGGTGACGGAGTGAGACTGAGTCTAGAAAAAAAAAAAATCAGAGAATCTCAGACCTCACATTCACACGATTTTCTCTTGATAGTGCCATTGTAACTGAAACAGAAATAAAGACTTCCTTCCCAACTCAGGAAGAAACTGAAAAGAAAAAGATACATGATTGATAGGACGGGACCATCTCACCAAAGATAAACAGTGCTTGAGGTGGGAGGGAAAGGGTTCTTTGCTTGGATCCATGACTCTCTAAGTCCTCTGTGAGAGTTCTAAAACCCTCCAGAATGTGCTCCTCATCCTCCTCCCGGTCCTCCCGCCCTTCAGATCTTCTCCCTTCCTTTCCATATCTCACCACATTAACACACTACATGCAGGAAGAGCAGGTAATAGGTGACTCTTCCTCCCTTTCTTTGTCCTCCTGCCCTTTTGCATTCTACTGTTTCTGTTTTCCTCAAAGACTGACATTGCTACTGATGAAGTGAAGAGAAAAGAAGAAAAGAGAGATTGAAGTCATAGTTTCTTATTCCAAATTTTTTCTTTCCTATTTTAGACCTTGAAAAACAAAAAGATGATCTCTCTCCACTCGAATAAGAAACCTTCCGAAAACCTGAGAGGGGTTTAAAAATCATTCACTGTCGATGTCCTTTGTGTAAGCTAGAACTTTCTGCACTTTCCTGTTTCATCACTGGGTGTTCTGTTCTAGGGAAGCTGAGGCATGGTGATCCTGTCCTGGGAAAACCAAACAGTGAGAGTGGAATTTGTGCTTCAAGGATTCTCCGCCGTCAGACAGCTAAATATTTTCCTCTTTATGATAATTTTAGTTTTCTACATCTTAACTGTTTCTGGAAACATCCTCATTGTCCTTCTAGTTTTGGTGAGCCATCACCTCCACACCCCTATGTACTTCTTCCTGGTGAACTTGTCCTTTCTGGAGATCTGGTATACCTCTAACATTATCCCCAAAATGTTGCTGATTATCATAACTGAACAGAAGACTATCTCTGTGGCTGGCTGCCTGGCACAGTTCTACTTCTTTGGATCCCTGGCTGCCACGGAGTGCCTCTTGCTTGCTGTAATGTCCTGTGATCGCTACCTAGCCATCAGCCGGCCTCTTCGCTACTGCGTCCTCATGACTGGCTCCCTGTGCATCAGGCTGGCTGCTGGCTCTTGGTTCTGCTGCTTCCTTCTCACAGCAATCACCATGGTCTTGCTGTGTAGACTAACCTTCTGTGGACCTTATGAAATTGATCACTTCTTTTGTGACTTCACCCCTCTGGTTCATCTCTCCTGCATGGACACCTCAGTGACTGAGATCATTGCCTTTGCCACCTCTTCTGCAGTGACTCTGGTCCCATTTCTCCTCATCATAGCCTCCTACTCCTGCATCCTTTCTGCTATCCTAAGAATCCCATCTGGCACAGGCCGTAAAAGGGCCTTCTCTACCTGCTCTTCCCACCTCATTGTGGTCATGGTGTTTTATGGGACACTGATTGCCACATACCTTGTGCCTTCAGCCAACTCATCTCAATTCTTGCGCAAAGGGGCCTCTCTGCTCTACACTGTCCTGACACCCATGCCTAACCCCATCATTTACAGCCTGAGAAACAGAGACATCCACGAAGCTCTGAAGAAGTGCTTGAGGGAGAAGTCAGGTTTCCTTAGATAATACAAAAAGGAAAAAAAGTTGTTTTTGTCCAGAGCTTGATAAACTGGGTTGAATAATTTAAATTTTACATGAAGGGTAACTGCGTAAATGAGGAGATTCCTAAAACAGATGGCCAGACACATCCACTGAGTTAGGACAGCCCTGGGTAAAGTGCTGTCCCAGGATATGATCTAAGCAGGTCGGACTCTGCTCCATCAACTCCAGTAGACTTGGAGAAGCCCTCATTCAAAATGAGCCAGTCAGAGAGTTTACTCATTCATTAAAACATCCATCAAGGGTGTATTATGCTCAAGGCATTGTCCTGGACATAAGTGATAAAATGATGGGCAAAAACAGAGTCAGTCCTTGCTCTCACTGAACTCACAGTCTATGGGGAGAAAAACATTAATCAAGTAACAAATATAAAAGTACATATATGATATAAAACTGTACTTGTAATTCAAAATTGGAAATAAGAAGATGGCCAGTACACACCTATTAGAATGGCCAAAAACCAAAACGCCGACAATTCCAAATGCCAGTGAGGATGTGGAGCAACGGGGACTTTCATTCATTGCTGGAGGGAATGCAAAATGGTGCACTCACTTTGGAATATACTCTTGCAGTTTCTCACAGTACTGAATATACTTTTACAACAAAATTAAGCAATCACACTCATTGCTATTTATTCAAAGTAGTTGAAAACATATGTCCATGCAAAAACCTGTACATGAATGCTCAAAGCAGCTTCATTCATAATCACCAACATTTGGAAGCAAACAAGATGTCTTTCAGCAAGTAAATAAATAAATAAACTGTGGTACATCTAGATAATAGAATACCGTTAGGTGCTAAAAATAGAAATGAACTATCAAGCCACGGAAAGATATAAAATAATCTTAAATCCATATTACTAAGTAAAAGAAACCAATCTGAAAAGGCAAAATGATGCAAATAAGTAAAAAGATCAGTGATTGCCAAGAGTTAGGAGGGAAGGAGGAATAAGCAGAGCACGGAGAAATTTTATAGCCATGAAACTACTCTATATGGTAATATAGGGGTGGATACGTGCCATTACACATTTGTCCAAACCCATTCAATGTTCAACACCAAGCATGAAACCAGTGCAAATTACAGACCTTGGTTGTGATGTGTCACTGTGGACTCATTGATTCTAACATATGTACCACTCAGGTGTCAGATGTCGATAGTGGGGAAATCTGTGCATGTGTGGGTGAAGGATATGTGGAAATCCACTGCATTTTCTGCTCAATTTTGCTGTGAACCTAAAATGGCTCTAAAAATCAGTTTAAAAATAATAACTATTATTATAGATGTTAATTGTATATCAAGAATGTAAAACTTCAGTCTCTCTGAAGTAGGTTTTGCCTAGGAAAAGCATTTTCTAGTACTTTGTGCTCTTGAAATTAGAAGTGGGAAAATGAAGATTTGGGGAAATAAGCTAGACAAAGGACCTACAACACTATCTCCAGCACTCCATCCCCTCCGCTGCCACAGTGGTAAGCTCAGTTGGAAGTTAGGGATTTATATGTATTGAGTGCCACCTCCTCCCGCCAGGCTCTTGTCTGTACTTGCTTCCCTTCCTGTTGGCACATATTCTCAGTAGTTAGAACACAGGGTGTGGTGAGCTTGTGGTTGTTCTTGGCTCTATGCAATTCTAAAGAGCAGAATTGACTTCAGAGTAGAAAAGCTGAGGTCAGCATTGCACACAGATGCTGCCTGCCTCCTTCTCTGGTTCCTACAAAGTATGCTCCCCCAGTGCAGTGCTGGGGACAAGAATCTTTCTTCCAAACTTTTCTCCTTTTTTGAGTTAAATAAAGAGATTATATTCACCATTCATGGAGGTTACTCTGGCTGGCAAACAGCACAGAAGTATCTGAAGACATTCTCTGGCTTTGCTTATGAAAAGAGAATTAATTGCCCTCTTCTCATAAACTAGATGAATATTGTTGAAATCATCTCAAGGTACTTTCAGTAAAAGTTGTCAGCTTCCAATTATCTGCTGGTGGCTCATCTGCAACAAGTTTCAATGTCAGATTAAATTTAAAGAAAGATGAATGGCTGGACAAGAGAGCAAGATTTGCACCATGATGCAAAGCCACACTTCTAGCAGTGTGGCTTTGGTTAAGTGATTCACAATCACGAATCAGTCCTTCCTATATGTAAAGGAGGAAATGCCATGAGTTATTTTTTTGGTTTCTTTTTTTTTTTTAGCAGAGTCTCACTCTGTCGCCCAAGCTGGAGTGCAGTGGTGCAATCTTGGCTCACTGCAACTTCCATCTCCCAGAATGCAAGCAATTCTCCTGGCTTAGCCTCCCCAGCAGCTGGGATTACAGGCATGTACCACAATGCCTGGCTTTTTTTTTTTTTTTTTTGTATTTTTAGTAGGACAGGGTTTCACCATGTTGGTCAGGGTGGTCTCAAACTCTTGACCTCAAATGATCCACCCACCTCGGCCTTTCAAAGTGCTAGGATTAGAGGCATGAGCCACCGCACATGGCCTGCCCTGTCTATCTCATACTCTAAGAACGCGTCCAGTTCATGGTCTGGCCCACAGGAAAGGCTCACTAAATGAAGAGCTCTTGTAATTCTTTTAGGTTCCACCTTCTGCACCAAATCCTAGTCAAAACTATGCTTTAGTAAGAATTCATTTTTGATATTATAAAGTGATAAATGCTCAGAATTTTTTTTTTTATTGAGACAGTTTTGCTCTTATTGCCCAGGCTGGAGTGCAATGGCACCATCTCGGCTCACTCAAACTCTGCCTCCCAGGTTGAAGTGATTCTCTTGCCTCAGCCTCCCGAGTAGCTGGGATTAAAGGCACGTGCCACTGCGCCCAGCTAATTTTGTATTTTTAGTAGAGATGGGGATTCTCCATGTTGGTTAGGCTGGTCTCGAACTCTCAACTTCAGGTGATCCACCCACCTCCGACTCCCAAAGTGCTGAGATTACAGGTGTGAGCCACAGCACCCAACCAATGCTCAGAATTTCTAAAGTGCAGAGAGAATAATAAATGGCTTACCTAGTTGATAGTCTTTCACAGGAAAGTGATCTCCTAGGGGTTGGGTGGGCTTTTCCTGGGTAATTATATAACAAAGGCTAGAATCCAGTGCTTCTGTTCACAGGCCTCTTCCGTAGTGACACACCACTTACCAGCACAGTAGCTTCTCTCTCTGTCCAGAGGCACCTAGGAAACTTCCCTTATACAGCAGTGCTCTCCATAGCTGAGGTTTTGCTTCCTGTGGTGTCAGTTGCCCTCAGTAAGCTATGGTCCAAAAATGTTAAGTGGAAAATTCTAGAATAAGCAGTGTATAAGTTTTAACTGGCTCATTCTTCTGAGTAGCATGTTAAAAATCTTTCAAGTCTTTCACTGTCCCACTGTGTCTCTGCCCAGAAGTGAATCATCTCTCTGTCCGGTGTATTTCCACTGTAGAGGCTACCTGCCCATTAGACACTCGATAGCCCTCTTGAATGTCAGAGCGATTGTCCCAGCATTGCAGAGCTTGTGTTCGAGTAACCCTTATTTTGCTGAAAAATGGCCCCTAGTGCAAGAGTAATGAGGTTGGCATATTGTCATTACTTTATTTTATAATTAGTTATTGCTGTTAATGTTCTGTACCTAATTCATAAATTAAACTTTAGCAGGGGCATGTATGTATAGGTAAAAAACATAGCGTATATAAGGTTTGGTGCTATCTGTGGGTTCAAGCATCCACTGGGGGCCTTGAAATGTATCCCCAGCAGATAAGAGGACACTACTGAATATGCCACAATTGTCTCTAAAATTACTGTTTGGTTATGCTTGGCAGGGACAGAGTGCCCTGCATCACAGCACATGCCAGTGCCATTGACATCCCCCACCAGCACTGAGCTCCACACTGTACCTTCTACAAAGTCACTGCCTTGAATTAGGTAACACAGTGTCAGATTTCCATGGTAAGCAAACCCCTATCGGCTGGGAGATATTCCCACTCTTCTATCTGCAAAAAGTCACAAAATAGGGAAGGGGAAATAGGGAAGGGGAAGGGGAAATGCTGGGTATAGAACTGGGTTATTTTCATTGTGACATAATAATGAAGCACAAAGACTGGGGAGTCTCCTTCCAGGTCACTGAGGGTTGAAGAACTGGAGGGGCCACACCCCTGGTCTTACAACTGAAAATAAATTGCAGCACTGGCAAGGAACCCAGAAGACTGACCCTCTGGAGCAGTGGTTTTCTATCCTGCGAGTTGGGCCCAAGGCACCTAAGAAGGGTGCCTAAGAAGCCACCAAAGGAAGAAAGTGGCTGAGCAGCCTCTGAGCCCCAGCCCCCCGTGCTCCCTGAGCAGTTCCATTTTTATCTATCCTATTTACTGCTATTCTGTTTAAAACTTCATTTGAATAAAAACTTTTGCTGCCATATATGCATGCCCACACACTTTCACACATATATCTGTTTGCTAGACCTTTTCTTTTTTTATAGCTTACTTATTTTTCTACTAGAAAAAATATGCAAAGCACAGGGTCATGTTTGGCTTAATTTATATCCTGTGAGTTCAAGGACAGTTGGTGTGCCATGGCTGAGAGGAGAAGAAGGAGAGAGTATCTGGAGAAGGCTACAGGTCTTAGAGAATGACCAGCTTCTATAGATAATTTTATACATCACCATTACAAGCACTATACCTTTCTAAGCCTTCTGAATCTCTGTAACTGACTTTTCTTCTAGAAGTTGAATCTTAAAACAACACTTGCCAGTACCTTCTCCAAATTTATCAAGGATGCCCATCCCCCAGTTAGTGTGGCTATACCATGACATATTTGTTCTTTGAAGCTCAGGTGTGGGACAGCCTTCAAAAGGAGCGTCTTGTCATTCACAGACAAGACAAATTGCTTCTGAGGACAAGAAAAGGGAATAATGCTGCACGATGATCTATAAGTTCCTGATTCTTGGCTCATAGCTGGCAGTCCTTTGGTGATAGATGGAAGAGGATAGAGAGGTACAGTCCATGTTGGATTGGGGATGTGCCTGGGAGATATCAGAGCCATTGCAGTCATCACAGGACATAGCAGTGTTTCCTGAGAGATTTCTCACTCTGCTCTCTCTGAGTTGGGGCAGGAGGACAAGAAAGCCCATCTGCTCAGGGCTACGGTGTCACCCAGTCTTGGTGGTTTCTCACTATCTATATCCATCTGAGCTCCAAGAAGATGAAACCTAAACAGGAGAGTCACAGCCACATGCTGAAACCAAGAGTCTGATGCACAAGGAGACCACTACTTGTATATCCTCCTGGGGCCTACCTGTCTCTCAACCACTGAGCGAGTCAAGGTTGTGATAGTTCCTATGTAGCTGACAGACCTGGGCCAGTCTCTTAACGGCTTTTGAGCTCAGACTCCAAATCTGAAAAATCAGGAATACTGGCTAGGTGTTTTCTAAGGAACATACTGAGCATAATAACTAATATTTATATTATACTTTAAACTTTATAAAACTTTCCACACAGTTTCTTATTTGCTCCTCATTTAGTTGTAAAGTAGAAACCCATGCCCCATGGCACAGATGAAAACCCTAAGACTCAAAGATGCTAAACGACTTTCACAAAGTGTGCCTGTGAATGCCTTTAGGTTTCCAACATTCGTTATTTATTTCCATTACATCATACTCTTAGCTTTAAGATTTCATAATCCAGTATTTTTCTTCTGGAGATGTATCTAAATCTCTCTCTCTCTCTCTCTCTCTATATATATATATATATATATGTATGTATATATCCATCCAAAGTACAGCAACTTCAAAGACTGAAGGAACATCAGCCCACACAGATGAGAAAGAACCAGCACGAGAACTCTAGCAACTCAAAATGCCAGAATGCCTTCTTACCTCCAAACAACCACACTAGTTCCCCAGCAATGGCTCTTAACCAGACCAAAATGGATGAAATGACAGAAAGAAACAGAATTTATATATATAAAGTTATATATATATTTATATATAATTACAGCTATATATAAAAACATATTTAATTACAGTTACAATAATCAACCATAATTCTGCCTTATCTTTGGGGCTTAATCCAGTGTGATACAGATTGGAAAGCTTGCACCCATGGTAGCCACATGCTGGTACCATTGTCCCAGATGCCATACTGTCGAACAGTTTGGTTTTTATGTAATCTGTGATATGTTACGCATACTTGAATTAGGCCCTAGTAATGATATGGGCTCTTGACAATATATACCCAATTTCTGAAACCCAGATTTTATTTCATATTTAATATGAGTAGTTTTTTTAACTTTTATTTTAGTTTTGGGGGTACATTTGTTACATAAATAAACACATGTCACAGGGATTTGTTGTGCAGGTGATATTATTTCATCACCCAAGTATTTAACCCAATACCCAATAGTTTTTTCCCTGCTTCTCTCCCTCCTCCCAAACTCCAGTCTCAAGTAGACTGAGGGTCTGTTGTTTCCTTCTTTGTGTTCATAAGCTCTTATCATTTAGCTCCCACTTACAAGTGAGAACGTGCAGTATTGTTTTGTCTGTTCCTGCATTAGTTCGTCTAGGATAAAAGCCTTCAGCTCTATCCATGTTCCCACAAAAGACATAATCTCATTTTTTATGGCTGCATAGTATTTCATGGTCTATGTGTAACACATTTTCTTTATCCAATCTATCACTGATGGGCATTTATGTTGATTCCATGTCATTGCTCTCGTGAATAATGCTGCAATAACCCTGTGTGTGCATGCATCTTTGTGGTACAATGATTTATATTCCTCTGGGTATATATCCAGTAATGGGATTGCTGGGTCGAATGGTGATTCTGGTTTTAGCTCTTTGAGGAATTGCCATACTGCTTTCCACAATGGTTAAACTAATTTACGCTCCCACCAACAGTGTATAAGCATTCGCTTTTCTCTGCAGCCTCACCAACATCTATTGTTTTTTTGGCTCCTTAATAATAGCCATTCTGACTGGCATAAGATAGTATCTCATTGTGGTGTTGATTTGCATTTCTCTAATGATCAATGGTGTTGAGATTTTTTTTCATGTACCTGTTGGCCACATGTATGTCTTCTTTTGAGAACTGTTCATTCATGTCCTTTGCCCACTTTTTAATGGGGTTTTCTCTTGTAAATTTGTTTAAGCTCCTTACAGATTCTGGATATTAGACTTTTGTCAGATGCATAGTTTGCAGATATTTTTTCCCATTCTGTAAGTTGTCTGTTTACTCTGTTGACTGTTTCTTTTGATGTGCAGAAGCTCTTAAGTTTAGCTCTTAATTAGGTCCCAGTCATCAATTTCTGCCTTTGTCGTAATTGCTTTTGGTGTGTTTGTCATGAAATCTCGCCCATTCCCCTGTCCAGGATAGTATTTCCTAGGTTATCTCCCAGAGTTTTTTAAAGGTTTAGGTTTTAGATTTAAATATTTCATCCAACTTGAGTTGATTTTTGTATATGGTGTAAGGAAGGGGTCCAGTTTCAGTCTTCTGCATAGTGAGAGCCTGTTATCTCAGTGCCTATTTATTGCATATGAAGTCTTTTCCCATTACTTGTTTATGTCAGCTTTGTTGAAGATCAGATGGTCATCGATGTGCAGCCTTATATCTGGGCTCTCTATTCAGTTCCATTGGTCTACGTGTCTGTGTTTGTACCAGTATCGTAGCCTTGTAGTATAGTTTGAAGGTGAGCTATGTGATATCTCCAGCTTTGTTCTTTTTGCTTAGGATTGTCTTGCTTAGGATTGTCTTGTCGATTCAGGCTCATTTCTGGTTCCATATGAATTTTAAAATACATTTTTCTAGTTCTGTAAAGAATGACTTTGGTGATTTGATAAAAATAGCACTGAATCTGTAAATTGCTTTGGGCAGTATAGCCATTTTAATGATATTGATTCTTCCTATTTATGAGCATGGAATATTTCTCCATTTGTTTGTGTTTTCTCTGATTCCTTTGTGCAGTGTTTTGTAAAGCTCTTTAACCTCCCTGGTTAGCTATAGTCTAGATTACTAGGGATTTTATTCATGTTGTGGTAATTGTGAATGGAATTTCCTTTCTGATTTGGCTGTTGTTGGTGTATAAGAATTCTTTCTTCCTCTTTGGGTGCCCTTTATTTATTTCTCTTGCTGGATTGCTTTGGCTAGGACTTCTGATACTATGTTGAATAAGAGTGGTGAGAGAGGGATCTTTGTCTTGTGCTGGTTTTCAAGGAGAATGCTTACATATTCAATATAATGTTTCTGGAGTTTTGAAAACCCATTTGGTGTCCCACAGCCAGTGAATGGTTTTTTGAAACTCCAGAAATATCCAGATTATATGAAGGCAAATATTAAAATTTTTATTTTATTTTATTTACTTTAGGTTCTGGGTTACATGTGCAGGTCATGCAAGGTTGTTGCATAGGTGCATACATAACCAGGTGGTTTGCTGCCTCTATTTCCCCCTTTGTCTATATCGGCATTTCTCCCCACGTTATGCCTCCCCACCCTCCCCCTGCTGTCCCTTCCCATCCCCCTCAATCTGCCCCCAGTGTGTGATGCTCCTCTCCCTGAGTCCATGTCTTCTCATTGTCCAACACCCACCTATGAGTGAGAACATGTGGTGTTTGGTTTTCTGTTCTTGTGTCAGTTTGCTGAGAATGATGGCTTCCAGGTTCATCCAAGTCCCTACAAAGGACATGAACTCATTGTTTTTTATGGCTGCATAGTATTCCATGGTGTGCCACATTTTCTTTGTCCAGTCTATCATTGATGGGCATTTGGGTTGACTCCAGATCTTTGCTACTGTACACAGGGCTGCAATAAACATATGTGTGCATGTGTCTTTATAGTAGAATGATGTATAGTTCTTTGGGTATATACACAGCAGTGGGATTGCTGGGTCATATAGAATTTCTATTTCTAGATCCTTGAGAAATTGCCACAGTCTTCCACAATGGTTGAACCAATTTACACTCCCACAAACTGTGTAAGAGTTTCCTATTTCTCCACATCCTCTCCAGCATCATTGTCTCCAGATTTTTTATTGATCCCCATTCTAACTGGCCTCAGATGATACCTCAACATGGTTTTGATTTGCATTTCTCTAATGACCAGTGATGATGAGCATTTTTTCATATGTTTTCATATTTGTCTTCTTTTGAAAAGTGTCTGTTCATATCCTTCACCCACTTTTGAATGGGGTTGTTTTTTTCTTGTATATCTGTTTTAGCTTTGTTGATTCTGGATATTAGCCCTTTGTCAGATGGGAAGATTGCAAAATTTTTTTCCCATTCTGTTGGTTGCTGGTTCGCTCTAATGATGGTTTCTTTTGCTCTACAGAAGGCTGAATTTTAATTAGATCCCATTTATCTATCTTGGCTTTTGTTGCCATTGCTTTTGGTATTTTTTCATGAAGTCCTTGCCTATGCCTATGTCCTGGATGATTTTACCTATGTTTTCTTCTAGGGTGTTTATGATGTTAGGTTCTATGTTTAAATCTTTAATCCATCTGGAGTTAATTTTAGTGTAAGGTGACAGGAAGTGATCCAGTTTCTGCTTTCTGCACATTGCTAGCCAGTTTTCCCAACACCATATATTAAACATAGAGTCTTTTCCCCATTGCTTATTTTTCTCAGTTTTGTCAAAGATGAAATAGTTGTAGATGTGTGGTGTTGCTTCTGAGGCCTCTGTTCTGTTGCATTAATCTGTCTCTGTTTTGGTACCAATACCATGCTGTTTTGATTACTGTAGCCTTGTAGTGTAGTTTGAAGTCCAGCAGTGTGATGCCTCCAGCTTTGTTCTTTTGTGTAGGATTGTCTTGGCTATGCGGGCTCTCTTGTGATTCCAACTGAGGTTTAAAGTGTTTTTTTTTTTTTTCCAGTTTTTTGAAGAAGGTCATTGGTAGTTTGATGGGGATAGCATTGAATCTATAAATTAATTTGGGCAGTATGACATTTTCATGATACTGATTCTTCCTAACCATGAGCATGGAAAGTTTTCCCATATTTTTGTGTCCTCTGTTATCTCCTTGAGCAGTGGTTTGTAGTTCTCCTTGAAGAGTTCCTTTACATAGTGTGTTAGTTGCATTCTTAGGTATTTTATTCTCTTTGTAGCAGTTGTGAATGGGAGTTTGCTCTTGATTTGGCTCTCTGTCTGTTATTGGTATATAGGAATGCTTGTGATTTCTGCACATTGATTTTGTATCCTGAGACTTTTACTGAAGTTGCTTATCAGTTTGAGATTTTGGGCTGGGATGATAGGGTCTTCTAAATATACAATCATGTCATCCGCAAATCAACAGTTTGACTTCTTCCTTTCCTAATTGAATACCCTTTGTTTCTTTTTCTTGCCTGATTGCTCTGGCTAGAATTTCCAATACTATATTGAATAGAAGTGGTGAGAGAGGGCATCCTTTTCTAGTGCTTGATTTCAGAGGGAATCCTTCCAGCTTTTGCACATTCAGTATGATATTGGCTGTGGGTTTGTCATAAATAGCTTTTATCATTTTATGATACATTCCATCAACACCTAGTTTATTGAGAGTTTTTAGCATGAAGGGCTGTTGAATTTTGTTGAAGGCCTTCTCTGCATCTATTGAGATAATCATGTGGTTTTTGTCTTTGGTTCCATTTATGTGATAGATTACATTTATGTAATCCTTGCATCCCCGGGATGAAGCCTACTTGATTGTGATGAATAAGCTTTTTGATGTGCTGTTGTATTTGGTTTGCCAGTATTTTATTGAAGATTTTTGCGTCAATGTTCATCATGGTTATTGGCCTGAAGTTTTCTTTTTTTGTTGAGTCTCTGCCTGGTTTTGGTATCAGGATTATGTTGGTCTCATAAAATAAGTTAGGGAGGATTCCCTCTTTTTGTATTGTTTGATATAGTTTCAGAAGGAATGGAACCAGCTCCTCTTTGTATGTCTGGTAGAATTCAGCTGTGAACCCATCTGGACCTGGACTTTTTTTGGTTGGTAAGCTGCTGATTGCTGCCTCAATTTCAGGCTTTATTATTGGTCTATTCAAGATTTTAACTTCTTCCTGGTTTAGTCTTGGTAGAGTGCAAGTGTCCAGAAATTTACCCATTTCCTCCTGCTTTACTGGTTTGTGTGCATAGAGCCATTTGTAGTAATCTCTGATGGTAGTTTGTATTTCTGTGGAATCAGTGGTGATATCCCCTTTAGCATTTTTTATAGCATCTCTTTGATTCTTCTCCCTTTTCTTTTTTGTTAATCTGGCTAGTGGTCTATTTTGTTGATCTTTTCAAAAAATTAACTCCTGAATTTATTGATTTTTGAAGGGGTTTTTGTGTCTCTGTCTCCTTCAGTTCTGCTCTGATCTTAGTTATTTCTTGTCTTCTTCTAGGTTTTGAGTTTTTTTGATCTTGCTCCTCTAGCTCTTTTCATTTTGATGATAGGGTGTCAATTTTAGATCTTTCTTTGTTTCTCATGTGGGCATTTATTGCTATAAATTTCCCTCTCGACACTGCTTTAAAGGTGTCCCAGAGTTTCTAGTAAGTTGTGTCTTCATTCTGATTGGTTTCAAAGAACATCTTTATTTCTGCCTTCATTTCATTGTTTATCCAGTCGACAGTCAGAAACAAGTTTTTCGGTTTCCAAGTGGTTTTGCAGATTTGAGTGTGTTTCTTGATCCTGAATTCGAATCTGATTGCGCTGTTGTCTGATAGACTGTTTGTTTTGATTTGCATTCTTTTACATTTGCCGAGGAATGATTTGCTTCCAATTTTAGAATATGGTCAATTTTAGAGTAAGTGTGACGTGGTGCTGAGAAGAATGTATATTCTGTGGATTTGGGGTGGAGCATTCTGTATATGTCTATTAGGTCTGCTTGGTCCAGCTCTGCATTCAAGTCCTGGATGTCCTTGTTAATTTTCTCTCTCATTGATCTGTCTAATATTGACAGTGGAGTGTTGAAGTCTCCCACTATTATTGTGTGGGAGTCTAGATCTCCTTTTAGGTCATTAAGAACTTTCTTTATGTATCTGGGTGCTCCTGTGTTGGGTGTGTATATATTTAGAAGAGTTAGCTTTTCTTGTTGGATTGATCCTTGAACCATTATGTAATGCCCTTCTGTCTCTTTTGATCTTTGTTGGTTTGAAGTGTGATTTATCAGAGACTAGGATTGCAACCCCTGCTTTTTGTTGTTCTCCATTTGCTTGATAAATCTTCTTCCATCCCTTTATTTTGAGTTTGTGTGTGTCTCTGTATGTGAGATGGGTTTCCTGAATACAGTACACCATTGGGTCTTGACTTTTTATCCAGTTTGCCAGTCTGTGTCTTTTGATTGGGGCGTTTAGGCTGTTTACATTCAATGTTAGTATTTTTATGTGTGAATTTGATCCTGCCATTTTGTTACTGGCTGGTTTTCTTGCCCATTAGTTGACTCATTTGCTTCACTGCATTTTTGGCCTTTGCCATTTGGTGTGCTTTTGCAGTGGCTGGTACTTGTTCCTTTCCATGCTTAGTGTTTCTTTCAGGAGCTCTTGTAAGACAGGCCTAGTGGTGAAAAAATCTCCCAGTCATTGCTTATCCATAAAGGATTTTATTTCTCCTTCACTTGCGAAGCTTCGTTTGACTGGATATGAAATTCTGGGTTGAAAGTTCTTTTCTTTAAGGATGTTGAATATTGGCCCCCACTCTCTTCTGGCTTGTAGGGTTTCTGCTGAGAGATCCACTGTGAGTTCTGATTGCCTTCCCTCTGTGGGTGGCCTGACCTTTCTCTCTGGCTGCCCTTAGCATGTTTTCCTTCATTTCAACCCTGGTGAACCTGATAATTATGTGCCTCGGGGTTGCTCTTCTTGAGGAATATCTTTGTGGAGTTCTCTGTATTTCTTGAATTTGAATGTTGGACTGCCTTGCTAGGCTGGGGAAGTTCTCCTGGATAATGTCCAGGAGTGTGTTTTCCAGCTTGGATTCATTCTCCCTGTCATATTCAGGTATAGCAATCAAGTGTAGATTAGTTTTTTTTCACATAATCCCATATTTCTTGGAGGTTTTGTTCATTTATTTTCACTCTTTTATCTCTCATCATGACTTTTCTTTTTATTTCATTGAGTTGATCTTCAATCTCTGATATCCTTTCTTCTGCTTGATCGATTCAGCTATTAAAACTTGTGTTTGCTTCACATAGTTCTCGTGCTGTGTTTCTCAACCCCATCAAGTCATTTATGTTCTTCTCTAAGTTGGTTATTCTAGCTAGCATTTTGTCTAACCTTTTTCAAGGTTTTTCATTTCTTTGCATTGAGTTAGAACATGTTCCTTTAGCTCAGGAAAGTTTGTTATTATCCACCTTCTGAAGCCTGTTTCTGTCAATTTGTCACACTCTTTCTTGGTCATGTTGTGTTCCTGTGTTGTTGAGGAGTTGTGATCCTTTGAAGGAGGAGATGTGTTCTGGTCTTTGATGGTCTCATCTTCTTTGTGCTGTTTTTTTCCCATCTTCATTGATTTATCTATCTGTGATCTCAGGGAGCTGTCTGATGAGGTCGCTTGTCTGCTTGTCTAAGAGCTACTCCAAATATTAAAATTTTTAAACACCTATGCTTATTTCTAAGATAAAATAATAGGAATGAAATTATATGACAAATTTTTTTATTAAAGATGATGTTCTGGCAGTGAGCTTAGTTGCTATCTCCACTGCTCCATCTTCTCTATTCCAGGAGTCCCCAGGTGACTCTACTGCAGCCTCTGTCTGTCATCCTGTGAACTGCAGGTAATGGGTGATCCACAGAAAAGACTCCAGAACATATGGAGACTAGGAAGTGTACTTGTTGATTCCACCATGCTGTCATGCCTGCTGGCATACATGAGTGAACATAGATCCTGATGGAACACTTTGGCCAGAACCACCCATTGGAGTGTTGTGGCCAGTAGACTAGGAACACTTTGATCCCAATACTGGAGCAGGTTTCTAACCTTGAGAGACTGGAAAACAAAGCCTGAGGCTGAGCAAGAGCCCCCCAGAGTTAAAGCATGCAGATCAGAAGTGCTGAGCTGAGCCTTCATCCTGTAAAACTTTCCAGATATGAATCCAGTTGACTGAACACACTTCATGTCACAATTAAACCCCCAAGGACATCAAAGAAGATAACAGCCAAAAAAAAAAAAAAAAAAACCAAAGTACAGCATCTTCAAAGACTGAGGGATCATCAGTTCACATAGATGAGAAAAATGGCAGTGTAAGAACAACTCTGGCAATTCAAAAAGCCAGAATGTTTTCTTACCTCTGAATGACCATAATAGTTTATCAGAAATGGCTTTTAACCAGACTGAAATGGCTGAAATAACAGGAAGAGGATTCAGAATATGAATAGGAACAAAGATAATTGGCAGTCAGGAGAAAGTCAAAACACTCTCCAAGGAATCTAAGGAATACAAGACAATGACATAGAAGATAAAAGATTATTAAATGGCTATTTTAAGAAAGAATCAAATTGATCTGATAAAGCTGAAAAATTCACTTCAAGAATCTCATAATACAATGCAAGTATTAACAGCAGAATCCACCAAGCTGAGGAAAGAATCTCAGAGCTTGAAGACTAGTTCTCTGAAATAACTCAGTCAGACAAATATAAAGAAAAAACAATAAGGAAGAAAGAACAAAACCTTTGAGAAATATGAAATTATGTGAAAAGATCAATCTATGACTCATTGGCATCCTTGAAAGAGAGGTAGAGAAGACAAGCAACTTGAAAAACATATTTGAGAATACCATCCATTAAGGTTTCCCCAGCCTTGCTAGAGATACCAACATTTAAATTCAGGATATGCAGAGAACCCTTGTGAGACACTATATAAGATGATCATCCCAAGTCACATAGTAATCAGATTGTGCAAGGATGAAATGAAAGAAAAAGTGTTGAAGGCAGCTAAAAAGAAGGGATGAGACACTGATAAAGAGAACTCCACTAGCCCAACAGCAGACCTTTCAGCAGAAACCCTATAAGCCATAAGACATTGGGAGCTATATTAACCACCTGTAAAGAAAAGAAATTTCAACCAATAATTTTATATCCAACTAAACTAAGCTTCATGAGCAAAGAAGAAATAAAACCGCTTTCAGAGAAGCAAATGCTAAGGGAATTCATTACCACCAGTTCTGCCTTACAAGAGACCCTTAAAGGAGTGCTAAAAATGGAAATAAAAGACTGTTAGAAGCCCAACACAAAAACACATTTAAGCACAGAGACCACGGATGCTATGAAACAACCACACAGCTGGGTGCAGTGGCTCACGCCTGTAATCCCAGCACTTTGGGAGGCTGAGGCAGGTGGATCAAGAGGTCAAGAGATCGAGAACATCCTGGTCAACATGGTGAAACCCCATCTCTACTAAAAATACAAAAAATTAGCTGGGCATGGTGGGGCGTGCCTGTAATCCCAGCTACTCAGGAGGCTGAGGCAGGAGAATTGCCTCAACCCAGGAGGCAGAAGTTGCAGTGAGCCGAGATCACGCCATCGCACTCCAGCCTGGGTAACAAGAGCAAAACTCCATCTCAAAAACAAAACAAAACAAAACAAAAAAACAACCACACAAATGAGTCTGCATAACCAGTTAACAACATGACAATAGGATCAAATCTTCACATACCAATATTAACCTTCATTGTAAACAGGCAAAATACCTCAATTACAAGGCACAGGGTAGCAAGTTAGATAAAGAAGCAACTTTATCTACCAACTGTATGTCATCTTCTTGAGAACCATTTGGCATGCAATGACATCCAAAGGCTGAAAGTAAAGAAGTGGAGAAAAATCTATCAAGCAAACAGAAAACAGAGAAAAGTAGGGGTTACTATTCTAATTTTGGACAAAACAGACTTTAAGCCAACAAACATCAAAAACAACAAAGAAGAGCAGTACATAATGGTAAAGGGTTCAATTCAACAAGAAGACATAGCTATCCTGAATATATGTGCACTCAACACAGGAGCACCCAGGTTCATATAGCAAGTTCTTACAGACCTGCAAAGAGACTTAGATAACCACACAATATTATTGAGAGACTTCAATACCCCACTGACATATCATTGAGATAAAAACTAACAAAGATATTTGGGACCTGAACCTGACACTTGACCAAATGGGCCTAAACAACATCTACAGAACTCTCCACACAAAACCAACAAAATATACATTCTTCTCATCTGTACATGGCACATACTCTAAAATTAACCACATAATTGGCCATAAAACAACACTCAGCAAA
Organism: Callithrix jacchus; assembly: GCF_049354715.1. Classification (NCBI taxonomy): domain Eukaryota; kingdom Metazoa; phylum Chordata; class Mammalia; order Primates; family Cebidae; genus Callithrix; species Callithrix jacchus. The sequence continues at coordinate 148,778,225 of NC_133508.1, forward strand.
CTAAAAAAGACCAAAATCATGCCAAACACACTCTCAGACCACAGTGCAATGAAAATAGAAATCAGTATGAAGAAAATCACTCAAAAACACACAACTACATGGAAATTAAACAACCTGCTCCTAAATGACTTTTGGGTAAACTATGAAATCAAAGCATAAATCGAGTAATACTTTGAAACTAATGAGAACAAAGATACAATATACTAAAATTTCTGGGAAACAGCTAAAGCAGTATTAAGAGGAAAGCTTATAGCACTAAATGCTCACATCAAAAAGGTAGAAATATCACAAATTAACAACTAACATCATACCTGAAGGAATTAGAAAAACAAGAGTGAAGTAACCCGAAAGCTAGCAGAAGATAAGGAATAACCAAAATCAGAGTTGAACTGAAGGAAACTAAGATGCAAAAAAGCCATATAAAAAATCAACAAATTAAAGGGCTGGTATGGGGGAGTAGGGGAGAGACAGTGGTGGGTAGGAGGGGAGGGGAGGGTAGAGTGGCATAACATGGGAAGAAATGCCAGATAAAGTAAAATAATAAGAGACCGACTCAAGATGGCACGGTGAGAACAACCCAGGATTGAAGCTCTCGGTGAATGCGCAGAGGGTGAGTCAGGGCTGCATTTCCAGACGGATCTTTGTTGCCCACAGAACGGGAAAATTCCCAGGTATAAAAGAGATGTGGGACGCCAGCGAAGCGGTTTTGGCTGGTGCAGCTGGCGGCCGGTGCAGCTGGCAGCCGGCGCTGCAGCGCAGTGGCGCTCCACAGCGCTCCACACAAAGTGCACTGGTCCAGGTGCCCTGTTGAACCGGCAATCTGAGACTTGAGAGGGCAGATTGGCATATCCATCTGATTGAACAGGACTTGGACAGTGAGCCAGGCTAGCAGATTCCAGGGAAACGATGTTTGGGCCAGGGCAGTGGGACAAACAAAACAGCGATTCCAAATGCTCCAGGTGGAGAGTTTCACTGCGGGCACAGCAGAATTCAGGACAATGCAGCTCGGTGGGGGAGAGGCGTTTGCCATTACCGAGGCAACCCACCCCTACTGAGGTACACTCCCATTGCTGACGCAGCCTGCTGTTGCCGAGGCAACCCGCCACAACAGAGAGACTCTGCCACAGGGCGTAGCCCGTGGCAGCAGGGCAGAGACCACAGCAGAAGGGCAGAGCCTGCAACAGGGTGGACCTCACACCAGCAGGGTGGAGACTCGGCAGGCAAATAGTGACTAGACTGCCTCCTAGCTGGGCAGGACAGCGCAACAAACACATAAACAAAACCCCAACCCCCCGAGAGAGAGCATCTGAGGAAAAAAGAGTTTTTTTTTAATGAGTTCTGCTGCAGCAGAATTAAATGTAGCAGCCTAACAGCCCTGAATGAACAACAGAGCTCACAGCTCAGCATTTGAGCTCCTATAAAGTACAGACTGTCTCCTCAAACAGCTCCCTGACCCCTCGATATCCAGAAGACTGACATTTGGCAGGCATCATCCTGGGACAAAGATAGCAGAAAAAGAAACTGGTAGCATCCCTCACTGTTCCACAGCCGCTATAGGTGCACCCCAGACAAGCAGGGCCTGCAGAGAACCTCAGCAGTCATACAGTGGAGGGGCTAAACTGGTAGAAGGAAAACCAAGTAACAGAAATACTTCATCATCAACAATCTGGGCATCGACTCCGAGACCCAATCGAAAAGTCAGCAACTACTCAGATGACAGGTGGATAAATCCACAAAGATGGGAAGAAACCAGTTTAAAAAGGAGGAAAACACCCGAAACGAGAACACCGTGACTCCTCCAAAGGACCAAAACTCCTCACCAGCAAGGGAACAAAGCTGGATGGAGAATGACTGTGATGAAATGACGGAATTAGACTTCAGAAGGTGGATAATGAGAAACTCTTGTGAGCTAAAAGAACATGTCTTAAATCAATGCAAAGAAACTAAGAACGTTGAAACAAGATTTGAAAAAGCATTTGAGGAAATGATAACAAGAATGGATAACTTAGAGAGGAATATGAATGAATTGAAGGAGCTGAAAAACACAATACGAGAACTTCGTGAAGCATGCACAAGTTTCAACAGCCGAATTGACCAACCAGAAGAAAGAATATCAGAAGTTGAAGATCAACTCAATCAAATGAAACGAGAAACCAAGATTAGAGAAAAAAGCACAAAAAAGAATGAACAAAGTCTCCAAGAAATGTGGGACTATGTGAAGGACCTAACCTACGTTTGATAGGTGTACCAGAATGTGACGAAGAGCATGAATCCAAGCTGGAAAATACTCTTCAGGACATTATCCAGGAAAATCTCCCCCACCTAGCAAGACAGGCCAACACTCAGATGAAGGAAATACAGAGACCACCACAAAGATATTCCACAAGAAGAGCAACCCCAAGGCACATAATCATCAGATTCACCGGGGTTGAAATAAAGAAGAAAATACTAAGGGCAGCCAGAGAGAAAGGTCGGGTCACCCACAAAGGGAAGCCCAAAAGACTTACAGCACATCTCTCGGCAGAAACTCTACAAGCCAGAAGATAGTGGGGGCCAATATTCAACATTCTTAAAGAAAAGAACTTTCAACCCAGAATTTCATATCCAGCCAAACTGAGCTTCAGAAGTGAAGGAAAAATAAAATCCTTTGCGAACAAGCAAGTACTCAGAGATTTTGTCACCACCAGGCCTGCTTTACAAGAGCTCCTAAAAGAGGCACTACACATAGAAAGGAACAACCAGTACCAGCCATTCCTAAATCACACTAAATGCTAAAGAGCATCAACATAATGAAGAATCTACAACAACTAACAGGCAAAACAGCCACTTAGCATCAAAATGGCAGTATCAAATCCACACATAACAATATTAACCCTAAATGTAAATGGACTAAATGCACCAATCAAAGGACACAGACTGGCAAATTGGATAAAAATCCAAAACCCACCAGTGTGCTGTATCCAGGAAACCCATCTCACATACAAGGATACACAAAGGCTCAAAATAAAGGGATGGAGGAAGATTTACCAAGCAAATGGAGAGCAAAAAAAAGCTGGAGTTGCAATTCTCATCTCTGATATAATAGACTTTCAAGCAACAAAGATCAAAAGAGACAATGAAGGACATTACATAATGGGAAAAGGATCGCTACAACAAGAAGAGCTAACAATCCTAAACACAAATGGACCCAATACAGGAGCACCCAGATACATAAGGCAAGTTCTTAATGACTTACAAAGAGACTTAGACTCCCACACAATAATAGTGGGAGACTTTAACACTCCACTGTCAATATTAGACAGATCAACCAGACAGAAAATCAACAAGGATATCCAGGGCATGAACTCAGACCTGGAGCAAGCAAACCTGATAGACATTTACAGAACTCTCCACCCCAATATACATTCTTCTCAGCACCACATCACACCTACTCTAAAATTGACCACATAATTGGAAGTAAAGCACTCCTCAGCAAATGCAAAACAACTGAAATCATAACAAACAGTCTCTCAGACCATAGTGCAATCAAATTAGAACTCAGAATTCAGAAACCAACCCAGAACCACACAGCTTCATGGAAACTGAACAACTGGCTCTCGAATGTTGACTGGATAAACAATGAAATGAAGGCAGAAATAAAGAAGTTCTTCAAAACCAATGAGAACGAAGACACAACAGTCCAGAATCTCTGGGATACATTTAAAGCAGTCTCTATAGGAAAAAATATAGCAATAAGAGCCCATATCAGGAGAATGGAGAGATCCAAAATTGACACCCTATCATCAAAATTGAAAGAGCTAGAGGAGCAAGATCAAAAAAACTCAAAACCTAGCAGAAGACAAGAAATAACTAAGATCAGAGCAGAACTGAAGGAGATAGAGACACAAAAAACCCTTCAAAAAATCAATAAATCCAAAAGCTAGTTATTTGAAAAGATCAACAAAATAGACAAGCCACTAGCCAGATTGATAAAAAAAGAGAGAGAACAACCAAGTAGATGCAATAAAAAACGATAAAGGGGCAATCACCACAAGTTCCACAGAAATTCAAACCATCATCAGAGAATATTACAAACAACTCTATGCACATAAACTAGTAAACCTGGAAGAAGTGGATAAATTCCTGGACTCCTGTGTCCTCCCAAGCCTAAACCAGGAGGAAGCTGAAACTATGAATAGACCAATAACAAGGTCAGAAGTCGAGGCAGCAATTAAGAGCCTACCACACAAAAAAAGCCCAGGTCCAGACTGGTTCACAGCCGAATTCTACCAGACACACAAAGAGGAGCTGGTACCATTTCTTCTGAAACCATTCCAAATAATCCAAAAAGAGGGAATCTTTCCCAAATCATTTTAGGAGACCAACATCTTTCTGATTCCAAAACCTGGCAGAACCCAACAAGAAAAGAAAACTTCAGGCCAATATCCATGATGAACATAGATGCAAAAATCTTCAATAAAATATTGGCAAGCCGATTGCAACAGCAAATCAAAAAACTTATCCATCATGATCAAGTAGGATTCATCCCAGGGATGCAAGGCTGGTTCAACATACGCAAGTCTATCAACGTAATTCACCACATAAACAGAACCAAAAACAAAAGCCACATGATTATCTCAATTGACGCAGAGAAGGCATTTGACAAAATTCAACAACCCTTTATGCTAAAAACCCCAATAAACTCGGTATCGATGGAACGTATCTCAAAGTAATAAAAGCTGTTTATGACGAACCAACAGCCAATATCATACTGAATGGGCAAAAACTGGAAGCATTCCCTTTGAAATCCAGCACTAGACAAGGATGCCCTCTCTCACCACTCCTATTCAATATAGTACTGGAAGTTCTAGCCAGAGCAATCAGGCAAGAAAAAGAAATAAAGGATATTCAAATAGGAGAGGTGGAAGCCAAAATGTCTCTATTTGCAGACGACATGATAGTATACCTAGAAGACCCCATCACCTCAGCCCAAAAACTCCTGAAACTGATAAGCAACTTCAGCGAAGTCTCAGCATATAAAATCAATGTGCAAAATTCACAAGCATTCGTCTACACCAATAACATACTTAAAGAAAGCCAAATCAAGAAAGAACTGCCATTCACAGTTGCTACAAAAAGAATAAAATACCTAGGAATACAACTCACAAGGAATGTAAGGGACCTCTTCAAGAAAAACTACAAACCACTGCTCAACGAAATCAGAGAGGACACAAACAGATGGGGAAACATTCCATATTCATGGTTAGGAAGAATTAATATCGTGAAAATGGCCATACTGCCCAAAGTAATTTACAGAATCAATGCTATCCCCATCAAGCTACCGTTGTCTTTCTTCACAGAACTGGAAAAAACCACCATGAACTTCATATGGAACCAAAAGAGAGCCCGCATAGCCAAGTCAATTCTAAGCAAAAAGAACACAGTGGGGGGCACCACACTACCAGATTTCAAACTATACTACAAGGCTACAGTAATCAAAACAGCATGGTACTGGTACCAAAACAGATATAGACCAATGGAACAGAACAGAGGCATTGTAGGCAGCACAACATATCTACAACCTTACAATCTTTGACAAACCTGACAAAAACAAGCAATGGGGAAAGGATTCTCTGCTTAATAAATGGTGTTGGGAAAACTGGCTAGCCATGTGCAGAAAGCAGAAACTGGACCCCTTCCTGACACCTTACACTAAAATTAACTCCATATGGATTAAAGACTTAAACATAAGACCTGGCACGATAAAAACCCTAGAAGGAAATCTAGGCAAAACCATCCAGGACATAGGAGTAGGCAAGGACTTCACAAACAAAACACCAAAAGTATTGGCAACAAAAGCCAAAATAGACAAATGGGACCTAGTGAAACTCCACAGCTTCTGCACGGCAAAAGAAACAGTCACTAGAGTAAATTGGCAACCAACAGAATGGGAAAAAATTTTTGTAGTTTACCCATCTGACAAAAGGCTGATATCCAGAATTTACAAAGAACTCAAACAGATTTACAGGAAAAAAAACAAACAAGCCTATTCATAAATGGGCAAAGGATACGAACAGACACTTTACAAAAGGTGATATACATGAGGCCAATAAACATAGGAAAAAATGCTCATCATCACTGGTCATTAGAGAGATGCAAATCAAAACCACATTGAGATACCATCTCACGCCAGTTAGAATGGCGATCATTAAAAAATCTGGAGACAACAGATGCTGGAGAGGATGTGGAGAAATGGGAACACTTTTACACTGTTGTTGGGAGTGTAAATTAGTTCAACCATTGTGGAAGACAGTGTGGCGATTCCTCAAGGCCTTAGAAATAGAAATTCCATTTGACCCAGCAATCCCATTACTGGGTATATATCCAAAGGACTATCAATCATTCTACTATAAGGACACATGCACATGAATGTTCATTGCAGCACTGTTTACAATAGCAAATACCTGGAACCAACCCAAATGCCCATTGATGATAGACTGGATTGGGAAAATGTGGCACATGTTCACCATGGAATATTATGCAGCAATCAGAAATGATGAGTTCGTGTTGTTTGTAGGGACATGAATGAATCTGGAGAACATCATTCTCAGCAAACTGACACAAGAACAGAAAATGAAATACCGCATATTCTCACTCATAGGCGGGTGATGAAAAATGAGAACACATGGACACAGGGAGGGGAGTACTAAACACTGGGGTTTATTTGGGGGAATAGGGGAGGGCCTGCGGAAGGGGGGAGCTGGGGAGGGATAGCCTGGGGAGAAATGCCAAATGTGGGTGAAGGGGAGAAATGAAGCAAAACACACTGCCATGTGTGTACCTATGCAACTGTCTTGCATGTTCTGCACATGTACCCCAAAACCTAAAATGCAATAAAAAAAATAAAGTAAAATAATAAATTTTTAAAAAAAGAATAAATAAGATGGATAGACTGCTAGCTAAACTGATAAATAAAAAAAGAGAAGATCCAAATAAACATAATCAGAAATGACAAAAGGGACATTACCAATAACCCCACAGAAATACACCAACTCTCAGAGACTACTATAAACACCTCTGTGCACACAAAATAGAAAACCTAGAGGAAATGGATAAATTCTTGGAATCATACCACCTCCCAAGTTTGAACCAGGAGGCAACTGAGTCCCTGAACAGACCAATAATAGGTTCCAAAATTAAATCAGTAATAAAAATCCCACCAACCAGTAAAAGCATATGAGCAGATTGATTTATGGCCAAATTCTACCAGATATATAAAGAAAGCTGGTACCATTTCTATTGAAGCCATTCCAAAAAATTAAGAGGGAGGGTCTCCACTCTAACTGCTTTTATGACACCAGCATGATTCTAATACCAAAACCTGGGAAAAACAAAAACCCAAAAACTTCAGGCCAATATCCCTGATTAACGTAGACACAAAACTCTTCTACAAAATACTAGCAAACTGAATGCAGCAGAACATCAAAGAGCTAATCCATCATGATTAGCAGGCTTTAACCCTGGTATGCAAGGTTTGTTCAGCATACATTGAACTGCATAAATGCAATTCATCACATAAACAGAACTGAAAACAAAAACCACGTGACTATTTCAATAAATACAGAAAATGTTTTTGATAAAATTCAACATTCCTTCATGTTACAAACCCTCAACAAGCTAGGGAACATACCTCAAAATCGTAGGAACCATCTATGACAAACCCACAGCCAACATCATACTCAACGGGCAAAAGCTGGAAGCATTCCTTTTAAAAACTGCAACAAGACCAGGATGCCCACCCTCACCACTCCTATTCCAATAGTACTGGAAGTCGTAGCCAGAGCAGTTAGGCAGGAGAAATAAATAAAAGGCAACCAAATAAAAAGAGAGGAAGTCAAACTATCCTTGTTTGCCAACAATATGATTCTATACCTAGAAAACCCCATACTCTCTGCCCAAAAGCTCCTCGTTCTGATAAACAACTTTAGCAAAGTTTCAGCATACATAAAATCAATGTACAAAAATTAGTATCATTTATAGACATCAAGAACTTCCAAGCTGAGAACCAAATCAAGAATGCAACCCTATTCACAAACATCAAAAAATGAATAAAATACCTAGGAATACATTTACCTAGGGAAGTGAAAGATCTCTACAATAAGAATAACAAAACACTGCTCAAAGAAATTAGAAATGACAGAGGCAAATGGAAAACATTCCATGTTCGTAAATTGGAAGAATAAATATTGTTAAAATGACCATACTGCCCAAAGCAATCACAGATTCTATGCTATTTCTGTCAAACTACCAACATCATTCTTCACAGAACTAGAAGAAAGCCGTTTTAAAATTCACTTGGAGCCAAAAAAGAGCCCAAATAGCCAAGAAAATTCTAAGCAAAAATAACAAATCTGGAAGCATTATGTTACCCAACCTCAAACTATACTATAAGGCTACAGTAAACAAAACAGCATGTTACTGGTACAGAAACAGACACAGAGACCAATGGAACAGAATAGAGATAATGCTGCACACCTATAACCATCCGATCTTCAACAAAGCTGACAAAAACAAGCAATTTGGAAAGGACTTCATATTCAATAAATGATACTGGGGTAACTGGCTATCTGCAACACAGAAGACTGAAACTGGACCCCTTCCTTTACCATTATACCATACCAACTTTACCCTTATACCATATACCAAAATCAATTCAAGATAGATTAAAAATTTAAATCTAAAATGTAAAATTTAAAAAGTCCTGGGAAATAACCTAGGAAATACTATTCTGGACAAAGGCCCTGGTAAGTATTTCATGATGAAGAGACCAAAAGCAATTGTGACAAAAACAAAAATGGATAAATGGGACCTAATTAAACCAAAGAGCTTCTGAACAGAAAGGGAAACTATCACCAGAGTAAACAGACAACGGACGTCGTGTGAGGAAATACCTGCAAACCGTGCATCTGACAAAGGTCTAATATCCAAACCTATAAGAAAGTTAAACTGATTAACAAGCAAAAACCAAACAACGCCATTAAAAAGTGATCAAAATGAATAGACATTTATCAAAAGACACACATGTAACCAACAAGCATACAAAAAATACTCAGTATTACTAATTATTAGAGACATGGAAATCAAAACCACAATGAGATACTATCTCCCACCAGTCAAAATACCTTTTATTAAAAAGCCAAAAAATAACAGGTATTGGTGAGGTTGCAGAGTAAAGAGAATTGTTATACACTGTTGGTGGGAATGTAAATTAGTTTAGCTAGTGTGGAAAACAGTTTGGAGATTTCTCAAAGAACATAAAACAGAATTGCCTTTTGACCCAGCAATCCCATTACTAGGTACATATCCAAAGAAATATAAATTGTTCTACCATAAAGACACATGCATGTGTATGATCATCATAGCACTATTTACAATAACAAAGACATGGAATCAATCTAAATGCCCATCAATGATAGACTGGATAAAGGAAATGTGGTACATGTACATATTCAACATGGAATACTATGTAGTCATAAAATAGAATTAGATTATGTTCTTTACAGCAATGTGGATGCAGGGAGAAGGCCTTATCCTATGCAGTTTAATGCAGGAACATCAAACCAAATATCACATATTCTCACTTATAAGTGGGAGCTCAACATTGACAAATGGACACAAAGAAGAGAACAGACACTAGGGCCTACTTGAGGGTGGAGGGGGAAGGAGGAGAAGCTCAAAAACTACCTATTGGCCACTACAGTTATTACCTGGGTGATGAAATTGTCTGTATATCAAAACTCTGTCACATGCAATTTACCTATATAATAAAACTGCACATGGATATTTGAACCTAAAATTGAGAGTGATGTTCAATTGTATTTTCTTCAAAACTTTACCCTTAGAACTCATAAGCAAAATCCAATGTACTACTACTTAACTTTAATCTCTCATTTGACGTTTCCAATCTTATAATTCTCACAAAATGTATGCCTCCTACACTCTAATATCCTTACATACTTAAATAACTCTCTAATAGATTTGGAAGTTCTATCTGTATTCTCATATTTCAACAGTGATTATCTTCCAAGGATAAAACAGTTAGACCTACTCTCTTAGAAGGCTTTTTAAAAAACAGGCCTAAATGGAGACTCAACTCACAATGTCTGTACAAGGTTTTGTCTATTTAGAGTGTATTTTAGCAAGTGCTACTGTATGGTAGTGGAGTACTGATAATCCCATTATTTGTCTGACCAAGTTCAAGTTTCCTAAACTCTCAGGTTCTATTATCATCTATCATGATCAATATACTCTGCATTGAGAAGATCACGCCATGAGTCTGAGCTTCCGCTAAATGCCTTTAATATGTATATATATATATATATATATAATTGCATTTTAGATTTTCGGGTACACGTGCTAAATGCCTTTTCTAATGTAGTTTTTTCAAAGTTTTTGAGCATTCTTTTAGATTATTCAATAATATGGGGTTCCCTGACATTGTCTTATTCTCTATTTGTTTTTGTTCTTGACACTCAAAATGAATTATAAATATCTGATGGTCAGAAACAGAATTAATTCTCAATAAAATCTAATAGGTATGGGTATAAGTGGGCACATTCTCTATCAAACCCCTAATCCCAAGAAACAGCCACCTCTAGTTGTCCGGCACTTGGATCAGCATTTCCCAGTGAAATGCCGGACACACACACACACACACACACACACACACACACACACTGTTCCACGGTCAGATAAGTCTGGGGAAACCTGTATATTATATTCCCTGCTTAGAGAATATTAAGGACTGCCAAGTTCTGTAGTAAAGACTTTTATCTTTTATTTAACTCAGTTTCCCCCACAAGACAGCCCTGGCTGGAGATTACTCTGGATGTGAACGTCTCAGGGTGAAGGAAGCGGGAAACAGCTAGCTTTCTCAGAGGCATGCTTCCAAGTCAGCACCGGGAAGACTGTCATCTATCTTTTTATTGATTTACTTATTGTTCTTTGAGATGGAGTCTCTCTCTGTCTCCCAGACTGGAGTGCAGTGGTGTGGTCTCGGCTCACTGAAACCTCTACCTCCTGGGTTCAAGCAATTCTCTGCCTCAACCTTCTGAGTAGCTGGGATTACAAGCGCCTGCCACCAACCCCAGCTAATTTTTTGTATTTTTAGTAGAGATGAGGTATTACTGTGTCAGCCAGGATGATCTCCTGACCTCATGATCCACCTACCTCGGCCTCCCAAAGCACTGGGAGTGAGCCACCCACCCCCGCCCCCGGGCTATCTGTTTATTTATAAGATGAAAACATCGGGCTCAGTGATTGCTTCCAAGTTTTACAGCTACCTAGTAATACATTTGGGTTGTTACCCATTCCTTTGACCTAAGAAAATTCCAGTGATGCAGCATAGTGAAACTAGAAACACATTTTTTCAAAATATATTGGTCACAGTGTTTCTCAAATGGCATTTTCTGGGACCTTGAATTTGAATCCTAGCTCTCACATCTCTTATTTGTATGAGCTTGGGCAAATTTTCTAACCTCTTTGAGCCCCCGTTTTCTTGTCTATAAATGGGTATGTAACAGTAACCAGTAGTAGTATTATTAGATGTTACCATTAATACACTGAGGCTGAGAGGTTGAGATTTGCTCAAGATCTCACAGCTAAAAGACATAAAGCTGGAAGTGAAACCCAGATCTTTGGCTCCAAATGTGGTGTTTCCTCTACTAACCAAGTTGTTTCTACCAGTGCCCCTGTGATTATGTCTTCCTGGGGACTATCCCTGACAATACCCTCACATTAAAACCATCTTTTCTGAGCACGATGGCTCATGCCTGTAATCTCAGCACTTTGGGAGGCTGAAGCAGGTGGATCACAAGGTCAGGAGTTCAAGACCAGCCTAGCCAAGATGGTGAAACCCTGTCTCTACTAAAAATACAAAAAAAATAGCTGGGCGTGGTGGCAGCCGCTTGTAATCCCAGCTACTCAGAAGGTTGAGGCAGAGAATTGCTTGAACCCAGGACACAGAGGTTGCAGTGAGCTGAGATGGCACCACTGCACTCCAGCCGGGGTGACAGAGAGACATTCCATCGCAAAAAAAGAAAAAATAAATCATCTTGCTCTTGCTCTTGCTCTTGAGACAGAGAAGTCTGCAAACAGTGTCCAGTTAAACTGAAGTGTAGACACTGGCTGAAGCCAGACAGAGGAAGAGGGAAGAGGGGACAGAGTCTTCAGAAAGACATTCCAGTTTCAGTCCTAGAAAATGTTTAGAAATATTGGTTCTCGTGTTCCTCTCCAGTCTGTCCACCTGAAATGGCACTCTGGTGCTGGGCCAGGCATACTTATTCTTGAACAAATATACAGTTAATTCTGAGATGCCACCTAGATTGAGAAGCACTGTTTTTTTCTGAGCAAAAATCATCGCCAAAGTTACCCTAGAACCCATCAGTGCTCACAGATCTGTGCCTGAACCAACTTGGTTCTGAAATTTTCCTTTGTTTTGCGGAAACTAGTTTAGGGTGGGCTGTGAAAAGAAACTTCTAAAAAGCCACTGGGAAAGGACTAAATCTCTGAGGCTAAGGAGGGCGGACTCAGCCTCACTTCCTCCTTCTCATCTGGGCTTCCTGTCGTCACAGCACGATCATATTTTTTCACCCTTCACTTCTCCTTTTACACAAATAGTACCGGACATCCGTGTTACAGCCTTATCTTGGCCACCTCAAGGATAATCACCAAATTCTGCCTAAAGGACTGAGGAACGGTGCCTGGAACAGGTAAGGTTGATGACACTTTTACCTGGCTTGCTGTCTAATGTGGGGTAGGACATTTTCTTAGTGGTCTCCGACATGCCTCTCTAGTAACCATACAATCTCCGGCAACTTCTCTTTCACAAATATTTAGTGCACAAAGTAAGATTGGCAAGATCCTGGTAACATCCCCAAAGGCAATGAGGTGAGAAATACTTTTACTTAATCAGGTTTCTGAATCTCTGAGTCCACATATTCACAGGCCTTAATTGCTACAGAACTTGAATTTCTCTGTGTAGTAATTCCTGATGCTTGGAGCTTTCTATGTGAGATGACACTGGGGAGATTTCCTGTGTGCTCTGGTCTTCAGAAAATTGGTCTTGTGATTTTTAAAGTGAGGAAAGAACCCACAGCCAGAGCTGTCTTTAGAAAGACAGCTAGGAGACGCAGTTCTTTTTCATTTGAGAAATTTTCAAAAGTAAAGTTAGTCCCGCTGTGATTCTTCAAAGCCACTAAACAGAAAGGTGGCTAAAAATCACACCAGGATGTGCTCAGTAACTGTATATTAGAAGGTGAAAGCTAGACACCTCTAAAAGACGCTTAGATTGTTGGCTTCTAAGAAGCAGGAAGAGCACTGTGATCTTCAGCATTTCCCCAAATTGTCACTGGTGCACAAAACATGACCATTGATAAATATAACATGAAATCCAAGTATAAAACATTGGCACTGCAGTAATTTCCAATCACGTGTATAAAACATTGGTACTGCAGTAATTTCCAATCACGTGTATAAAACATTGGTACTGCAATAATTTCCAATCACGTGTATAAAACATTGGCACTGCAGTAATTTCCAATCACGTGTATAAAACATTGGTACTGCAGTAATTTCCAATCACATGCTGTAACTAATGATGGAGGTTGCATGGACTCAGCAAGGTGATAGCCAAGCTTTTGTCCTGACTCTCTGTGACCACCACAGGAACTCTATATGAGATAGAGCTTTCTTCTTCCAAGAACCTGTGAGAATTTCATTGGATTATGCCCTGGAGCAGAGAGGAGGAAGTTCTCTTTGACTACACCCACCCATCTAAGAATCAGGGTTGAGAACAGGGCAGAGGCTCTAGATTTCCAAGAGGGGTGGGGACAGGGCAAAGAGTTCTAGATTCCAAAGCACCTCAGAGCTTATTGAGCCTTGAATTGAAAAATAAAACCAGTCTTTTTAATAAATTCACTAAATAATCAAGTGTTAGGTACCTCCTGAGGCCAGGCACTGTACTTTGGGAATTGTGGGGGAGGGAGATGAAAAGGTAGAGTGTTTGTCAGTAAAGAGTCCTACTCTTAAGGAACTCCCATAGGAGATAAGAAATATCATACTATGTGTGTGCTTTGGAAGAAAGCTGAGAAAGAGCAGAATCCTAGTTGCTTGATAAACAAAGAAGTTTTGCTTTTCAAGCTTGAGGAGAATCTGTACTATTTGAAATTGCCGTTGAATGGGAGCAAAGACTGAACTGAAACATGATTTCCTGTGATGTTTCCTGTGTGGGCCAGTTAAGAACATTTGGGTACCTTTATATTCATGGGGGATGATTCCAAGTCCATCCCTTCACAGCTGTGGTTACCACCACCTTAGCGACCTCACCTTTGTTCATTGACAAGAGACACAAACTGGAAAGGACAAAGTCTGTTGGTCCTTGGTTTCTTGTGCCCTCTGATTGACCCCTGACTGAACAGAGGCCCTCAGACTCTGGTTCTCCATTCCCACTGTGACCCCATGGCCACATATGGCACATAGTGCTGGAGATACAGGATAGCAGAGACGATTATCATCTGAAAGGAGTTGTAGAGTCTCCTCTGGAGTCGTGGATGACAGTCACAGCAATATATAAACACAATACAATGTGCTCTTTTTTTTTTTTTTTTTTTTTGAGACGGAGTTTTGCTCTTGTTACCCAGGCCAGAGTGCAATGGCGCAATCTCGGCTCACTTCAACCTCCTCCTCCTGGGTTCAGGCAATTCTCCTGCCTCAGCCTCCTGAGTAGCTGGGATTACAGGCACACGCCACCATGCCCAGCTAATTTTTTGTATTTTTAGTAGAGACGGGGTTTCACCATGTTAACCAGGATGGTCTCAATCTCTTGACCTCGTGATCCACCCGCCTTGGCCTCCCAAAGTGCTAGGATTACAGGCATGAGCCACCGCGCCCGGCCTCTTTTCTATAATAGATGAAGAATGTGCATAAACTTTAGGAGGAGATAGGAGTGTGGCAAAGACTCCCTGGAGAGGAGATGACTGGTGGGTTCACTTTCATAGAAGTATGGGTTTGCTATGGAGACATTCTAGACTAAGGGTGCTGTATATTCAAATTCACAGAAGTGTGTACCTCCAGGCATGCTAGAAATGAGAGAAAGCAAGTGAGACTGCAGTATAACACACCATGTTTACGGGACCACAGGAAACAGAAAGTCCTTTCTCCTACTTGGGCAAGATCACTGACCTGACAGGTCCTAGTCCCAGCTCTGGGCAGGGTTATGTCCACTATGTTCTTGTTCACACGACAGAATTGATGGGATGTGGGGTTGAAATGAGGGGGAAGAGGCAGGTTTTTTCCTCCTCAACCTAGATTATCACTTAGATCAGAAGGAAGGGTGGAGCTTCTTGTGAGGTTACAGCCATTCTTTTCAGCTTAGCTTCGGTTCCAGGAAGTACTGCATTGATTCAGTTACAGTGGCTTGTTTTGCTTTCCTCGATTAGTCACCACAGGGCAATTCTTGTACTGAGCAAGCATCCACTGTGTGTAGATCATCCTGGGCCCTGGAGACTGGGCACCTATCCTCAGGAAGCTTTCAGGACCTAGCGCTGCCACTGAAGCAAAGTAACCCAGAGAAACCAGACAGCTGTGCAGAGCAGGACTCCAGAGTGGCTGCTGGGGCAGAGGAGGGGAGGGTTGAGCTGGAGGGTGTGGGGTCAGTTTGGGAAGGCTATCTGAGGTAAGTTTTGGGAAAGAGAAAGATACGCATTTGCAAAGCCAGTGGATGACCACTCGGAGTAAAGGCCAGGGATCTCTATGCTGAGAGTTAGCGGTGAGTACTCTCTATTCATTATCCGTTTCATAAGCACAGAGCAGAATTCCTACACAAGCAGAAGCATCAATATATCATGGCTATGACCAATAATTGTTGTAAAAGAAAATAAGCCGGCCGGGGGCGGTGGCTCACGCCTATAATCCCAGCATTTTGGGAGGCCGAGGCGGGTGGATCACGAGGTCAAGAGATCGAGACCATCCTGGTCAACATGGTGAAACCCCGTCTCTACTAAAAATACAAAAATTAGCTGGGCATGGTGGAGCGTGCCTGTAGTCCCAGATACTCGGGAGGCTGAGGCCAGAGAATTGCTTGAACCCAGGAGGCAGAGGTTGCGGTGAGCCGAGATCGCACCATTGCACTCCAGCCTGGGTAACAAGAGCGAAACACTGTCTCAAAAAAAAAAAAAAGAAAGAAAATAAGCCACAAGCATACATTATTGTAATCATTTAAAATGAGAGTGTTATATTTCAAGTATTGGTACTTGAAGCGAAGTTAGAGATTATTTTGATTCAAATAAAGTCTCCAACTCATAATGAGAGCCCAATAACTGTCCAGTGTGCTTACTTTTCGGGTAAAATGACTTGTCCAAAATCATAAAATTAGCTAATAGTTATTTAGAATGTCTTCTGATTCTCTGTGGCATGCTTTTTCTTCTACATTATACTATAGTCCCTCTTCTTAGAGATTTTTTTTTTAAGTAGGTATCATTAGACTGTATTCTTCACTTAGATAAATTCCTAGTTCATTTTAACATAAGCAAACATAAAAATACAACTTAATTGTAAATGTAATTGATCTTAAGCCAATATGCAAACTAAATACTTAACATATATTTAATTTTCCAAACCTTTTTGTTTGGACTTTCCTATTTCAGGAGAACTAGATTGAGGAATAGGGGTAAGAAGTCATTTTAATGCTGCATATCTTTTAAAACTTATTAAACTTTACTTGTTAACATAAATTTGAACTATGGCTTACTCTATATCAGGAGCAAACAAAGGTATTCAAGAATTATGTCATAATTTAGTCTTCTTAAAATAACTATTGTAGAATCTCAGTATATATAACATAGAAGACATAAATTGTAATGATTTTGAGATCAGAATCCCTTAGATTATTTATTCATTTTTCAACTTTTAAAAAAATTGACAAAAATTCATACTTATAGAAAAGTTGAAAAAATACTATGAAAAATGTCTAAACCCTTTTAACCCAGATTTCCAAACTATTAATATTTTACTTCATTTGTTTATCCTTCTCTGGCTTTCTCATTTGAGAGTGATTAATAACATGATTGATGCCATTTCCCCTAAATACTTTAGTGCACATTTCTACAAACAAATGCATTCTTTTATATAATCACTTCACAATTATCAAAACCAGGAAACGAACATTTATGCAATATTATTAACAATCTATGGATTTTATTCAGATTCCATCAATTACCCCATTACTATTTTTTATAGCAAAAGGAAATTTCTAGTCATGCATTGCCTTCAGCTGTCACTTTTGTCTCCTTTAGTCTGGAGCAGTTCCTGAGTTTTTCTTGCCGTTGATATTGTTGAAGAGTAAGGTCAGTTCTTTTTTAGAATGTTTCTCCATTTAGGTTTATCTGATGTTTCCTCATGATTAGATTCAAGTTATTTAAATTTTTGATAAGAATATCAACCAAGTGGCTTTTCTTATCCCACAAAGAGTCTTGCTTAAGCTGAGCATAACCAGCCTTCAGACACCATGGACAGGCCTCTAGGAGCGGGACCCTGCATGTAAAGTTCTGCATATTTCTACATAGGATGACAGAGAACCTCTGGTCTCTTGACCCTGTAACAGTGCTGTTTTAGGTGACTGTTCTTGATCTAGGGAGTAAGCTTATTAGAAGAGTCCCTGCCCACCTCAGCTGTTAGTAGTGTCATGCTAAGCTCCTAAAGGGGAGCAAGTGACCCTCCAAGATCATTTGGATTTGTCCTTCTTCACTTTTTCTCTCCTTTCTTCTTCCTTATTTCTTTATTCCTCTATAAATCACCAAATCCTCTCCCCTAACAGCAGCCTAGAAGAAACAAATTTTTTGCCAGCCTACATTTTTAGGGAGGCATAAGATAACAAACATTGCTTGATAAGTCGATGGTGAGATGAGAGGACACTAATACGTGAAAGTTAACACTTTGGCTTTGATTTATTTTACTTCTACTCCTTCCTCTACAACTGCTTATTACTCCTCAAGAGGATGTACAGCCATAACTCTGATGGCACCTCAGCCACTGCTCACAGGAGTTCAAACTGCAGAGGCACAAGCTGATGAAAGGTGGAAGGTCTCCTGGATGGTTCCAAATGAGTCGGGAAGTAGGAGGCACAAAACCGGAGTCTGGGATGGTGGAAAGAGCATGAGCTTTGGAGGCTGAAAGATGTTGACCTTCACCCTGTCTTTGATGATTCTTAACTGGGTGACCTTGTGCCAGTCCTTGGCTTCTCTGTTTGCAGAATGGGGCTAATGACACCTAAGTTGTAGGGCTGATTTGGGGATTATAAATAAGACATTTATGAGAAAAGCAGCATTTTGTGGGATTCAGTGAACTTATGTGTATGTAAATTTGTTTGTGCAAGAAGGCCTAAATTTGGGAGTCCTCATTGGGAACAGATTTTCCCTCTTTTTTAGAACACCATCAACTTTCTTTGCTAAGGATCAAAGACTGCCACAGGCTCTGTGTAGGAAGGGATAGGGAGCTGTAATTACCTTGCGAATGCTCTTATATGTAAACTGACACATCTGTGTATAGAAAAATGTATATAGAGAAGTGTGTGGAAAGACGTTTGCCAAAATGTTTATAATGGTTACCTCTGCAAGGTGAGGTGGGATTTCAGAAGACTTTATGCTTTCTTCTTTGCACTTTTCTGTATTTTTTAAACGTATTTTTTTTAATAGAAAGCATGCTTACCTTTGCTTTCTTTTGCTAGATTTTTCAACTTACCTAATAGGTTTCAATGGAGTAAGAAATGTGTTCTAATAATATATATTCTCAATCTTAGCTTACAAAGGTGTTTCTCTATGAAACACTGCCATTCACCGAAAGAAAACAGTTTATGCATCTTAAAGAAAGCGTGCTTTCATTTGCCTTTTATTGCTGGGGTTTTTTTTTTTTTAGCATGTCTTAATAGATTTCAGTGGAGAAAGAAACATGTTCTAATAACATATTCTTAATCTTAGCTTAAGAAGTTATTTTTCTATTACACACTTTTCTACACTAAAAGGAAATCTTACAGAAACTATACATACATTTATTTATCCTTTATTACCGAAATTTTCAATCTGTCCTAATAGGTACAAATGAAGAAAGAAACATGTACTTTTCTTTATTGTTTGATTTTTTTTTTAACAAATGACACACAAAACCTCTTTTTAAAAGGTATTAAAAGAGCAAGGAATTATTCTGGCCCCATGTATATTTTATTTCTAAAAATCTATGAGAAGCTCAGGGTTACCCTTAGGAATGGACTGGTAGGTGAGCTCTGAATTTGATCTTTCAGTGAGTATTCACTGAATAAGATAGATAGGCAGGGAATGAGCCATCCTGGAAATACTATCTCATCTAGCCCTCAGAACAACCTCTGAGGTAAATATTAACACCCCTATTTTAAAGATGAGAAAATAGTGAAAGACAGTTTAAACAAGTTGCCCAGAGTCACACTTCTGATAAGTGGTAGTACCAGAATTCAAAACTAGACCTGTCTGATTCCAAAGCTAGTGTTTATCAAACTGTGTTCCACATAATACTATGTTCTTTGAGCTGTTAATAAGTAATCTTCCACATAAAAATACGTTTGTAGTTATATAAGTATATTGTCCTCTTAGAGACTCATAGTACACATTAGCATATAACAAGTTTCTCAGAAGTCATTCATTTTTAAAAAGGTTTTATTTTTATCACTTAATCTCATTTACTTCCAAAACTGTTTAGCCACAGAGTCCTCTCATTCCCATTTTTTCCTTTACACTGTTTTTCCCTTATTTTGGCTTTGGTTTGAGGAGCACTTATTAATATCTCATAAGCATAATAGTCTGTGTAGCACCAAAGCTGTCTTATTGTGGCTCCAGACTGGTCTGTAACATTGATCAGATAAGGCTGAAGATCAAGAACTGATTGAGGTTCTTTTTTTTTTTTAACTTAAAAAATTTTTTAATAGAGAAGGAGTCTCGCCGTGTTGTTCAGTTCAGGCTGGTCTTAAACCCCTAGGCTCAAGGGATCCTTCCACTCAACCTCCCAAGCCACCACGCCTGTCCTGATAGAGGTTCTTAAAGCCTCTTATCAACTTTAACCACTTTTAAGCTTGACTAAATTCAAGAGTAGATTAAATGGTGCTGTTAGTACAGGAATCAAAAAAAAAAAAAAAAAAAAAAAAAAAGAGAGGGATGGAATTAGAAATCTGCAGTTCTACCATTGGAGGAAATAAACTGTAAAGTTGATCCCTAACCTCCATGTTAAATTGTGGAAGGCAGCCAAGGCGAAGTGCAATTTGGTCATGGAGGTTTCCTGGAAACTGATGTTGGTGGCTTTTTGCGTAGAACCATGAGTCATGGGGATGAGAGTCATGGACTTTGACTGTGGGAGGGGTGTCAGTTTCCCCAGATGGTGGCCGGAACTGGTGGGAGGCTTAATCGCTGCCCAGTAATAGAGAAGAAGAGGAAGGGAAAATGGAGTAATATTCTCTCTGGGTTTATAAATAAGCAGGGGACCTTATGGCATGTGGTAAAAGTAGTGACAATCTTCACCAGGTGGGAAGATTTTCTTGCTCAATTTGGTATGAGTCTGGGGAGGTAGAAAGTGGGAGAGGAAGAGGTTCTTCCTGTCTGAGAAGGAGAGTATCAGCGGGAATGTCCCTAAGTTTGTGGGCACCTAGCCAGCTGCTGCTCTGTGGACAATCAGGTTACACTGCCTGAACTTACTGTCATAGGATAGTGCTCCCTCTCTACTCCCTCCTGCCCTCGGTTACCTTCATCCTCAGACAATCATTGGTCTGCTTTCTGTTGCTATAGTTTTAATTTTCTAAAATGTTACATAACCGGAATTATACAAAACGTACTCTTTTTTTATATACCTTCTTTCACTCACCATGATTATTTTTACATTCACCAATGCTGTAGAGTGTAATAATAGTTCATTCCTTTTAATTGCTAAGTGGTTTTCATTGTACAATTTTAGCACTATTGATTTACACATTCACTTGTCTGTGTGCATTTGCCAGTTTGCTTCCAGTTTGTGCTATTACAAATAAGACTATGAACTTTCCTGTCCTAGTCTTTGTATTGACATATGCTTTCATTTCTCTTGGGTAAACACCTAGGAGTAGAATGGTTGGATCATATGATAGGTGTATATTTGACTTTGTAAAAAAACCAGCAAACTGCTTTTGAACATGGATATACCATTTTACATTCCCACCAACAGTGTATAAGAGTTCCAGTTTCGCCACGTCCTCACCAACACTTGGTGTGGTCAGTTTTTGAAAACATTTTAGCCATCTTAGGAGATGTGGAGTGGTATCTTACCATGGTTTTAATTTGCATTTCCCTACTGACTAATGAAGTACAGAATTTTTTTCGTGTGCTTATTTGCCACCCATTTAGAATCTTCTTTGGTGAAGTGCTGTTCCGATATTTCGCCTATTTTAAAAATTGGATTGTTTATTTTCTTACCATTTCTTACCATTGAGTTTCAATAGTTTTTTTTTTTTTTTTTGTACTCTGGATACATGCCTTTTAATTCCTGTGTGATTTGGAAATATTTTTTTCCTTCTATGCCTTGTCTTTTCATTCTGTTAACAGTGTCTTTTGAAGAACAGAAGTTTTTAATTTTGAAGAAGTCCAATTTATCAACTTCTTGTAGTTTTGGTGTCTTATCTGAGAACTCTTTGCATAACCAAGGTTGCAAATATTTTCTTCTATATTTCCTTCTGAAGTATTATAGTTTTGGATTTTATCTTTAGATCTATGATTGACTACTAGTTCTGATTTTATATGGAGAGGGGTATAAATGCAAGTTCATTTTTTGCATATTAATAGACAATTGTTACAGCACCATTTGTTGAAAAAAGTATTCTTCATTCTCTAATGTATTAATTTTGTATTTTTTTGAAAATCAATTGCTCATATACATATGGGCTCTCTATTCTGTTCTCTTGATATGTTTATTTAACACCTGTGCTATGCTGTTTTTACTGTTGTATCTTTATAGAAAGTAGTATAATTAGGTAGTGTTTGTACCCCAATTTTGTTCTTTATCAAACTCATTTTTACTATTTTAAATCCTTTGCATTTCCAAATGAATTTTAGAATTAATTGCTTGAAGTCTACAAATAATTCTGCTGTAATATTGATTGGGATTGTAGTCTATAGATAAATTTGGAAGAATTGACATCTTAAAAATATTGTTTCCTGCTAGATGGATGTGGTATATCTCTCTATTATTTGCATCTTTTCATTTTCTTTCAGCAATGTTCATTTTTAAGTTTTCAGTATACAATTCTTTCACAACTTTTGTCAGATTTATGCCTATTTCATGTGATGCTGTTGTAAATTATACTTAAAAAATACTTGATTTCTAAAGATTACTAGTGTATAGAATGCTATTTCTTTTTGTAGATTGAATCTTGTTTCTAGCAATCTTGCTACACTCACTTGTTAGTTCTAGTAGTTTTTTTGTAGATTTATTCAGATTTTCTACAAAGACATCCATGATATCTGTGAACAAAGGGAATTTTACTTTTTTTTCCTTTCCAATCTGGATGCCATTCTTTTCATATTTGATTTGCACTGCCTAGAAACTCCAGTATCATGCCAAATAGACTAGTTAAGAGTAAAAAAACTTATTTTCCTCCTTATATAAGGGTAAGGCGTTTGGTCTTATACCATTAAGTATGATGTTCTTAATTCTATGTTCTTCACAAATGCCTTTTATAAGTTTGCGTAAGCGTCCTTCTAGTCCTAGTTTACTAAGAGTTTTTATCAGAAATAGATGTTGAATTTTGTCAAATAAATTTCCTGTATCTATTAAGATGATACTTTGTTTTCTCTTTCAGTTTGTTGATATGATTAAATACTTTTTCAATGTTAAAATAACCTTGTATTCCTGAGATTAGCCCCATTTGTTCATAATTTCTTACCATTTTTCTATGTTAGATTTTTTTTTACTAAAATCTTGTTTATAATTTTCATATCTATATTTCTAAGGAATATTGGTCTGTGGTTTTATTTCTTGTAATAACTTTTGGCTTTTAGTATCTGAAAATTCTGGCCTCACAGGATAAGCTGGGGAGTATCCCTTCCTTTTCTATTTTCTGGAAGATTTGGTATAGAATCAGTGTTATTTCTGCCTTACATGTTTAGTAGAAATCATCAATAAGACATCTGGACTAGCAGTTTTCTTTATGGGAAGATTTTTAAGCTCCAAATTCAGTGTCTTATTAGAGATAGGATTATTCAGGTAATCTATTTCTAGAGTGAGATTTGGTAATTTATGCCTTTCAGTGAATTTATTCATTTAATCTAAGTTGTATTGGCATCAAGTCATTTATTACATTTACTCGTCCTTTTGATATCTATAGAATTTGTAGTGTTGTTCTCTCATTCCTCATACTGATGATTTTTGTCCTCTATTTTCAAATTGATTACCTGTATATAAGTTTATCATTGTTATCAGATTGGAAAAGAGCCAACTTTTGCTTTTGTTTTCTTTATTGTTTTTCTGTTTAATTGCTTTCAGTTTTTATCTTCATTATTGTCTTCCTTCTGCTTATTTTGGGTTTAATTTTTTAGATTTTTTCTAGTTTCTCAAAATGCAATCTGAACTTAGTAATTTGAGACCATTCTCCTCTCAGCTACAGACATTTAGCACTATAAATTTGCCCCAGAATATTGCTTTCATGATATCCAGACATTTTCAACATGTTTTAAAAGTTTTTCTTAATTCAAAATTCTCATTTTCTCTTTGATTTCTTCTTTGCTCTATGAGCTGTTTAGAAGTATGTTATTTAGTTTCCCAATTTGAGGAGATTTTCTGTTATTGATTTCTAATTCAATTCCTGTTAAAGTCATTGAAACTTGGATTTTGGTCCAGAATGGTCTATCTTGGCAATGTTTCACGTGACCTTGAAAAAAAATGTATATTCTGCTGTAGTAGGGTGGAGTGTTCCATCACACTCAGTTAGTTTAAGTTAATTGATGCTGATGTTCAAATATTTACTGCTTTTCTGTCTACTGATTCCATCAATTATTGAGAGAAGAATATTGAAACCTTCAAGTATAACTGTATACTTGTCTATTTCTTCTTTTGGTTCTGTTGATTTCCACCTCATAAATTTTGACCAGGTGCAAAAACACTTAGGATTTACTTTGGCTCAGTCAGTCCTTTATAATTCTAAAGTAATCTTTGTCCTTGATAATTTTTTTCTGTGGTCTTGTTTGTTTTAGTGTAATATAGACACTCCAGCCCTTTTCCCCCTTTTATTAGTGTTAGTATGGTATATCTTTTTCTATCTTTTTACTTTAAAATGTATTTGCATTTTTAGATTTGAAAGGCATTTTTTTGTAGGCAATATAACTGGGTCTTGTTTTTTGTAGTCTGTCTATTTATTCCTGCCTCATATTTTAAGTATTCAGACCATTACATTTACTGTGATAGTGATATGGTTGGGATTTTAGCATATTTGTTTTTTATTTGTCTCATTTTTTTTTTTGTTCTTTATTTTTTCCCATCTGTTGCTCCCCTTTCCCTATTTTTCTGGCTTCTTTTGATTAATTTAGTATTTTTATGATTTTTATCCTCAAGTGAGATTACAACTTCAGATATAAGACGCTCATGATAGCATACTTCCATTTCTTCCTTCCCAACCTCTACGCTATTATCATAAAATTTACTTTTACATTTATTATTAATGCAATTCAATATTGTTATTATTTTTGTTTTAACAATTCAGCATCTTTTAAAAAGATTTAAGACCAGGTGTGGTGGCTCATGCCTGTAATCCCAGCAGTTTCAGGAAGCTGAGACAGGCGGCTCACCTGAAATCAGGAGTTCGAGACCAGCCTGGCCAACATGGTAAAACCACATCTCTATTAAAAAAAAAACAAAAATTAACTGGGCGTGGTGGTGCATGCCTGTAATCCCAGCTACTCAGGAGACTGAGGCTTGAGAATTGCTTGAAACTGGGAGGCAGAGATTGCAGTGAACTGAGATCACACCACTGCACTCCAACCTGGGCAACAGAGCAAGACTCTGTCTCAAAAAATAAATAAATAAATAAAAATAAATTAAAGAGATTTAAATGACAAGATAATAGTATTGTATATTTATTCCTGTAGTCACCATTTCCAGTGCTTTTTGTTCCTTTGTGTAAACCTGTAATTCCACCGGGTCTCAATTTTCTTCTACTTAGAGGATTGCCATTAACATGTCTTGAAGTATGGATCTACTGGGGAGGAATTCTTTCACTTTTTGTATAACTTAAAGTCCTTTTTATTTAAGTTAGTAAAATATATTTTTGTTGGGTATAGAGTTTTAGCATGACAATTTTTTTTCTTTAGTATTTTAGATGTGTTGCTCCACTGTCTTCTGGCTTGCCTGTTTTCTAATAAAAGGCCTGCTCTTATCCCTACAATTGTTCCTTATTACCTAACATGTCTTTTTTCTCCTGGCTGTTTTAAGATTTTCTTTTCCTCACTGTTTTTTTAGTACTTTGATTATAAAGTACCTCAGTGGAGCTTTCTTCATGTTTCTTTTGCTTGGAGTTCATTGAGCTATTGAGCTTCTTGGTTCTATAGGCGTATTATTTTCATCAAATTTAGGATTTTTTAGTCATTATTTCTTCAAATATTTTTCTATCCCTCTTCTCTTCTCAATTTTAGAGACTCCAATAACTTGTATATTAAGCCACCTGAAATTATTTCTCAACTCATGATACTCTGTTCATTTAAAAACTATTTTATTTTCTGGGCAGGCATGGTGGCTCACACCTGTAATCCCAGTGCTTTGGCAGGCCAAGGTGGGTGGATCACTTGAGGTCAGGGGTACAAGACCAGCCTGGCCAACGTGGTGAAACCCTGTCTCTACTAAAAATACAAAAACTAGCAAGGGGTGGTGGCACACACCTGTGGTCCCATCTACTCAGGAGGCTGGGGCAGGAGAATTGCTTGAGCCCAGGAGATGGAGGATGCAGTGAGTCAAGATCGCGCCACTGTACTCCAGCCTGGACAATAGAGTGAGACTCCATCTAAAAAAAAAAAAAAAAAGGAAAAATTATTTTCTGTCTGTATTTCTTTTGGGATACATTTTCTTTCTGTCTTCTAGCTTGCTAGTTTTTTTCTTCAGCAATATCTAATCTGCCAATAATCCAATCCAATGTATTTTTCACATCACCCAATGTAGTTTCATCTTTAGAAGTTTGATTTGAGTTTTTTTAAAAAATATTTTCCACGTCTCTATTTATATTTTTGAAAATATAATATCTAGCTTAATGGCTTTACTAACTAATCTAACATCTAGGTTGGTTTTCATCTGTTGTCATGTTATAGGTTGTACTTTTGCTTCTTGCATGCCTGATACTTTGAGTGAATCTATGTGTAAATTTTACTTTTTTTGGTGCTAGACATTTGGTATTCCTATAAATCTTATTGAGCTTTGTTTTAGGATGCACTTAAGTTACTTGGAAAGTGTTTACTATTTTGGAGTCTTACTCTTAAGATTTGTTAGGTAGAACAGTGTTCAGTCTAGAGCTATCTGTTCCCTCTTGCTGAGGCAAGATCCTTCTGTCTACTCTATCTTGCAAATCATGGAGTTTTCCAGTCTGACTGGTGGGAATAGGCACTGGTGCTGTGTGAATGCCAGGCACTGCTCAGATGGTACTTATCCTTGGGTAGTCTTTTTTATATGCATGTGTATTCAGGACTCAGCTAAATTCTTAATGGACACTTTGGTAGACTGAGTAATAGGACCCCAAATATGTCCATGCACCTCATAGAGCAACAACGACTTTGAAGCTGTGATTAAATGGGTGATTATCCTGGATGAGCCAGGTGGTTCTTATCTAATCATATGGGCCCTCATAAGAATGAAGCAGGAGATCAGAGTGGAAAGCAGCAGATGTGATGACAAAAGCAAGAGGTTGCATGATGCAGGAACGGAGACAAGGAATGCAGGTGACTTTAGAAGCCGACAAAGGCAAGGAAACAGGTTATCTCCCTGAGGCTTGCAGAAGAAATGCAACCTAGCCAACAACTTGAATGCATACTTTTGACCTTGAGAACTGTAAATGAATAAATTCATGTTGCCTCAAGCCACAAAGTTTGTGGTAATGTTTTAGCAGCAATAGGAAACTGACACAAACACCCACTGCAGAGCTCTGGGCTTTGCTCTCTGTGCCGCTTTCTTTTGCACCTTGGTGTGTCCTGTAAACTTTAGCTGTCTTGGTTTCCTCAGAATCTCAGCTCTGTCTCCTTAACCGAGGGAGTCTGCCAGGTTCCCCATCTGTGTTCCATGGTCTGGAAACTGTCAGTGAATAAAAGCTGAGGCAATCACAGGACACACACCATTTATTCCCCATCTCTCATGGGTCCACGTCCTTCATTGTCTTACATTCAGTGTTTTGCAGACCATTATTTTATAATCTACATTTTTTTAGCTGTTTCAGGTGAGGGGGTAAATCTGGTCCCTATTAATTGGCCAGAGGCACATTTCCCAAATATGTGATTATATAAATTTTTGGTTTTTGTTTTTTGCTTTGAGACAGAGTCTCACTCTCACCCAGGCTGGAGTGCAGTGGCATGATCTCAGCTCACTGCAATCTCCGCCTCTCAGGTTCAAGAGATTCTCATGCCACCACCTCCCAAGTAGCTAGGATTACAGGTGCGCACCACCATGCCCAACTAATCTTCATATTTTTAGTAGAGATGGGGTTTCACCATATTGGCCAGGCTGGTCTTGAACTCCTGACCTCAGGTGATCCACCTGCCTCAACCTCCCAAAGTCCTGGGATTACCACGCCCAGCCACGACTTTATATTTTTACATTAAGAAAAAGAAAATGAAAAAGATGAAATGAATTTTAATATCATTTTAGTTATATCAATATGTAGAAAATATTATGACTTAAAAATATAATCAATATTGAAAAATTACTAATATAATCCTTTTTGTACTAAGTGTATATTTTACACTTATAGCATTATAGTAATTCAGACTAGCCTGACTCTAAGTGCTCAACGCTGCAGCACAGCTCTAGGTTACAATGAATCATGAGAGTTCGTGTTTAGCTGTGAGTGGACTACATTCATTTGAACGTTTGAGCTTTAATGTCACCTTCCCCATGAAATATTCCTTGATCAATCCAGCTGAAAATCTTTTAATTTTCATGGCATTTGTTACTGTTCTTTGGGACTTGACATATTTTATCTTTTATTGCTTGATATGACTTATGCAAAGGGCAACAAGAGATTCTCAAGAATTTGGAAATGAGGACTGGCAAATGTTACATTCTAAGAGTTAAATTAATTCTAGATGAAAAATAAAAAATTCTGGATAAAATAAATAAGATTATTTATTCATATGTCTTACTCTATGAGATATTTTGTCAGTATGATGCTGATCAAGGGCTGGGAAACACTCAAATTCATCCTTCACTGCTGATAAACAGAGTAGTTCTTTAAGAGTAAATAACGGGTTCGGTTTATTGTGTACTGGTCCTGCTGTATGCCAGGCTGTGTGATAAGATCATTTAATCTTCGCATTCACCCTGCGAGGGATAAGGACTGCCCCACTTTACATAGGAAGTGATTGAAATTGTGGCTATGACTGTTAAGTTGGTGTCCAATTCTCACATAGCTGTTTTGTGCATATGTAAGAGGTGAATTCAAGTTTGACCTCAAAGCCTGGGTAGTAAATCATCACACTTTTTTTTTTTTTTTGCTTCTGATGTATATTCAATTATATTTATAATCTAATTAATTTTATTTTAATTTCATTGAAGTAAGATGTAGATATAGGAATAATCCCGAGAAGTAAGACAAGAAGAAAAGGAGAAAAAAGCACAAAGTACAAGAAAAGGGTATGAGATAGATATAAGTACTTGGTGGAAATTCACTTTATTGCAGAAGAGAACTGGCTCATCAGGCTTATCTACGGCCTGGATGAACTGTTCCCTCAAGACCATGTGATTTCCAGATACCTTGGAACTAACCACAAAGAAGACACTATGGATTGCACAAGTGACCCATGGACTAGAAAAGGCATAATTTTAATGGAAAAAATCACTACCTCAAGATTCTGATTTATATATCAGTCCTGTGCACAGTTTTAAAATATGAATCACTTTATAGAATGTCATTACCTCTGACAAAAAAATTCAAAATTTTGGGCCAGACGTGGTGGCCCATGCCTGTAGTCCCAGCACTTTGGGAGGCCAAAGCGAACAGATCACTTGAGGTCAGGAGTTTGAGACCAGACCAGTTTCAACATGGTGAAACTTCATTTCTACTAAAAATTCAAAAATTAGATGGGCATGGTGGTGCATGCCTTTAGACCCAGCTACTTGGGAGGCTGAGGTGGGAAGATCACTTAAGCCTGGGAGGTGAAGGTTGGAGTGAACTGAGATTGTGCCACTGGAACCCAGCCTGGGTGACAGATTGAGACCCTGCCAAAAAAAAAGAAAGGAAGAAGAGAGGAAGGAAGGAGGAAAGAGGGATGGAAGGAAGGAAGTGAGGGAAAGAGGGAAGGAGGGAGGGAAGGAAGGGAAGGAGGAAAGGAAAGGATGGAGGGAAGGAAGAGAAGAAGGGAAGGAAAGGAGGGAGGGAAAGAAGGAAGGGAAGGAGGGAAGGAAAGGAGGGAGGGAAGGAAGAGAAGAAGGGAAGGAAAGGAGGGAGGGAAAGAAGGAAGGGAAGGAGAGAAGGAAAGGAGGGAGGGAAGGAAGAGAAGAAGGGAAGGAAAGGAAGGAGGGAAGGAAAGAAGGGAAGGAGGAAAGGAAAGGAGGGAGGGAAGGAAGAGAAGAAGGGAAGGAAAGGAGGGAGGGAAAGAAGGAAGGGAAGGAGGGAAGGAAAGAAGGAGGGAGGGAGGGAAGGATGGAAGGAACAAGGAAGGAAGGAAGGAAAAGAAAAAAAGTAAAGTCAAAATTTTGTATCTGGGTTTCTAGAATTGAGGACCAAACATTGGACATTGATGTCCTCACTAAGAAAATGATTTTCTAGTTGAAAAAAAATTAAACTTACATTGCTCGTTTTATACTTCCTCATTGCATATTTGTTGGCTTGTTTTATCTCTGCTGTAAGCTTTCTTTTTCTTTTTGTGGAGAATGGGGTCTTGCTATATTGCCCAGTCAGGTCTAGAACTCCTGGGCTCAAGCTATCCTTCCGCCTCTGCCTCCATAAGAGCTGGGATTACAGGTGTGAGCCACAGTGCCTGGCTATCTCTGCTGCATGACTGTTATCTTCTGAAGCATAGCTACGGCTTAGTCATGGTTGCATCTTTCACAACATCTAAAACAGAAAACATTATAAATGTTTCTGCAATAAAATAATAAATGGGGCATGGCTATGTTCCCCCAGTTTCATGTGGAGAAGTTTAATGATCAAATGTAGTGTGTACATGAATCACAGAGTATTTAAGAAACTGGCTAATGAAGCTGTTGGCTTTCTTAGTGGCTGATTGACCAGTCCATCCCTGACTTCAAGGGCTTGAGTAAGTGCCCAGGCACTAGTCACTAATGCGGCAGATGGAGCTAAAGCTCTGGCCTGGTCTTCGTCACTGCGACTCATCGCCTTCTAAGAATGGCTCTATTGTTTTCTTCTACAATGCTTGATTCAATATTAAGTATTGTTGGTCTGCAGAATTGGAAAAAAGTGAATGTCTAAGATGAGCCAGTTGACATTTCAGTTCAGAAACTAGGAGAGCAGAGAGTTTGGAGAAACTTTCCAGAGAGCCATAGCTCAAACCCAAGGTAATGCTAGAGATCCCTGAACATTTGTGCACACTGGTCTCTGGTGCTACCTTACAGTGCCAGGTAACTTACTTTCTTCTTCTTTATTCCTTAGGGCAAGAATATCACAGCATGGGCATGAGTAGCTTGAAACTGCTGAAGTATGTCCTGTTTTTCTTCAACTTGCTCTTTTGGGTAAGTGTGCCTCTTCTGAGCATGGTTAAGTTCACCTTTCCCCAGCTAAGTTCTCTCTCCTCTACCGAAGAGGCTAGTGTCAGGTAAAATGCATGCATGTTTGGGTCATGTCCAGCACCACCATCCTAGAAACAAAAGAATAATAATTTTCCCCCTCTTCCTGCCACAGAATAAACCTGCGAAATTGAGAGGTACTAGTGCAGTAATTAATGGAGGTGCTGCTTCTTTCTGAGGGCTTTAGTTTACTACCACTCACAGCTGACATATACAGCTGAGAAACCTGAGACTGCGCGCTCTGGGTATTGAGTGCCTCTGTTTTTCCTGTCTTTGTTTCTAGATTCCTTGAAACAACAAGTGATTGAAAGGAAAGTCATCCTTTCTGGGGAGGTTTCACTGTACAAAATCCAGCAGTTGAATTTCAGATATAGGACGGGTTGATACTCGTGTGTATATGAGAAGATTTTTATAAGTTTTGCTTCTCTAGTTTTCTGCCTAGCAAGAGGAGCTTCCTCCAGCAGGGCATCTTCTCTACATGGTCATGGTTTCCACGGGGAAAGCCATGTGTGAGCAACTGAAAAGATAAGGAGCACGGAGTTAGACCTATATATGGTGAAGATATCGTGTGGCTCACAGAAGTGATCTTTCCTTGCTTTCTGGAAATGGGTAGGAAGAGTTGTGAGTAGATCTCCACACGAAAAAGCTGGGTTTGCCTCTCCGATGTGTGCATGAAAAGTTCAGTAAAGAAATTGTTCATCAGACTCTTGATCGAACCAATTAAAAATAAAGTGATTCTGATCTCAAGGAAGTGAGAATAGGAGGACATATCCAAGAACCCCATTTTGCTTCAGGATGTTGTGGGATTCTTCCTTTCAGATCTGTGGCTGCTGCCTTTTGGGCTTTGGGATCTACCTGCTGGTCCACAACAACTTCGGAGTGCTCTTCCATAACCTCCCCTCCCTCACGCTGGGCAATGTGTTCATCACCGTGGGCTCCATTATCATGGTAGTTGCCTTCCTGGGCTGCATGGGCTCTATCAAGGAAAACAAGTGTCTGCTTATGTCGGTGAGTCCTTACAGCCGATGTGGTGTCCAAGTTGGGGAGATGGTGCCTAAGTTCCAGGCAAGATGTTTCTTGGTAGATCACTTACAGGCACAGAGAGATCATAGGAAAATGCGATTGGTACCTCAGATCAGCCAAGTCTGTCCAGACCAACAGTATATTATATATAATTAGGGTCCCAAGGACAGGTGAGAGAGCACATTGCTATCCTCCCTGGTAGCCATTTTATACTGTTAATAATGACCTTTGCCATTATAATACCCCTTCAGAGCATTTTATTTTTTCTTTATTTCTGGATGAAATCAGGTGTCATCTATCTTCCCAAATCTTCCTCATGCTAGCTATTATTATGTACTCTCAGGATCTGACTCAAGAGTCACTAACTGATGGAAAAATAATTTCCAGACTCTTTCTTCCCCAAATGGCAGAGGATGCTTTCTTAGCTCGTATCTGCACAAGATACTTAGTAGAGAGACCCAGCTTAGGTGAGGGCTCTGGCTGCAGCCACTGAGGTCTAAGCAGAGCGCCTGTAGAAGCACTGAGCTCTACATTTCTCTTGTGTTCCCTGAACAGAGCTTGGTGTAACAGTGCCCCTCTACCAACAAGTGTGGGTTTCTAATCACCTTGGTTCTTTCTTAAGTCATCTGGTTAATCTTTTTTCCATTATGGGTTAACTCTTAAACTGAAGCCAAGAGAAGGAATAAAAGAAAAAAAAAAAACAGTTCCTCTTCTAGATAGTTGTCAGACTAATGGCAGAGATGGAAGATAATAGACATGGGGTAAATGTTTTAAGCAGTCAAAATTAATGTTGGGGTAAGAAAGGTGAGTGAGAAGGAATAAGTGAAAATGTTTTTTGTTGTGTATTATTAGCAGAAAGGGAATAAGCATCTAAAGCTGGAAACAAATACGAGTTAGACTCATGGCTAGAGTCCTTCTTTCCCCCTACTGTACAGGGCTCCTTTTAGCCACCACCAGCAGTCCTCCAGCCAGAAGTATCCCTGATCCTGTAGAAAGGAGCAGGCTTTGGATGATTTCGTTTACTGACCTTTTGCTTAACTTCTTCAATAGGCAGATGTCAAAATTGCTTAACTTCTTCAACAGATGGTGTTGTGTATGTATTATGCGTCTAGTGCTCTGATAGGCACAGCAAGTAGGAGAGAACAAAGAAGACAGTTGATCTGCCCTCTGGAGTCTAATTGTAGAAAAAGAACACATATTTCCACAAAACAAAAGAAGGCTTACCATGGCCTAAGGAGGCAGAAAAGGAACATCTCGCACGTGTGCAAATGCCCCTGGATGCTCCCAGGGCTGAGTGGGAGTGGGAGAATAGGGATCAGTGTGTGAGAATGTCTCTGCTTTGTCCCAGTTCTTCATCTTGCTGCTGATTATCCTCCTTGCTGAGGTGATCTTGGCCATCCTGCTCTTTGTATATGAACAGAAGGTAAGTTATAAAGAGCACAGCTTATTGTCTTAATACTGAAAGTGGGTAGTATGCAGTGGAGAAGTTGGCACAAAACAAGTCCGATAATAGAGATGGAAATTAAGTGGAAGGATAGAGGAAACAGAGAGTAATAGTCATTGGGGGGAGAAAAAATTGTTATCAAAGAGATTGTACCTGAGTGGTGTCTTGAGGGATGCCTGGAAGGAGCAGTAAAACACGGGTATCTTCCTCTACTTGCTTTCCTCTGTGTATTTGGCAGGAGAGGATGCCTGCCTCAGTGCCTACGGATAGCTCTTGCTTTAATTGTCCCTTTTTCTCTCTTGTAAACCAAGAGCTCTGGAAGGAAGCAAGCCTACTAAATACTTCTTCCTTCAATGCCACCTCACGCTCAGGATCTCAGGATGTTTGCCCATAGATAAATACCCTCTCCTCACCCTTAGTTCTGAGGAGACCAGTTGGAAGGGAAGAGCAAGTAGAAACACTAACCTATACTGGAAATTCCTTAGTTCTTGAACTCACCTGCTTTTTACCATGTCTCCTCTACTGGAATGTGCCTGCCCAGCTGAATGAGTATGTGGCTCAGGGTCTCACCGACAGCATCGACCGTTACCACCTGGACAATAGTACCAAGGCAGCATGGGATTCCATCCAGTCATTTGTGAGTAAAGGTGGAATCCTCTTCAGATCAGCCCAGACTTTATTTTCAAGCCTAAATCCCTGGGGGCTAGTTCCTTTTTCTGGAAGTTTCAGAATCTAAGGTCCTCATCCCTGAAGTCCAGAATAATACCTCGGCTATCACAGACAGGGGAGCCCAGGAATTAGTCTGATTAGTACAAAGTTATCTACATTTTTCTCTTTCATCCTTTTCTAATGTGAATAGGAGTATTATCAAAGTTCTACTAGGATGTGAAGAAGACTCAAACACAGCAAACTGGATTAGTTTATGTATTTTCCAAAATTTTACTGAAAACAGTATTGTATAATACAAGAAATTGCCATTGAATTCCTGAGTTGCCCAAATCAGGCTTGTTACCTAGCCTACCGACACCCCATTCCTCATGTGCCGTTTCTACCCACAAACATGGATCTGGATATATACAGCATACACAAGCTCTGTGTTCCTGACTTGATGTGCTGGGAGATAGAGATGGAGCCTTGCACCAGTATAATCTATCTTGCCTCAAAACAATACCACTATGACCACATGGCAGCTTAGTATGGAGTAGAAGAAATGGCACAGGAATTAGAGCCTTGAGACCAGAATTGGGTGGCCCTGGGGAAGTCACTTAATTTCTTTAGATTTCCAATTCTTTATTTTTTCAATTTAGTTTAGAAAACTTTTTATTATATAATTTTTAGAAATATACAAAAGTAAAGAGAAAAACAGAAAAATGAATCTCCCAACTCTTCAATAGTTAACATTTTGCCAGTATCATCTCATCTAATTCCCTATACTTTTTTTCTAGAATATGTTAAAGTAAATACTAGACAATATATCATTTCATCCACTAAATATAAAATAACTTCTTTTTAATACCCCTAAAATTTTACAACTTCTTAATACCACTAAGCAAGTCTATAAATTTCCCTAGTTGTCTCAAAAATTTTTAATTGACTTGTTCAAATCAAGATCTTAACAAAGCCTATGTGTTTATATTTGAGTGACATGTCTCTCTATTTCTTTTTTAATCTATAGTACCCCTCTTTGTTCTTGCTCTTTGTGGAAAGAAATTTGGCTATTAGTTCTATAGACTTCTTCACTCTCTAGATCTGGCTAGTTGCTTCCTCAAGTATTTTGGTATCGGGGAGTTCTGGCTCCTATAAGCCCCATCTTAGAAGTTTGATGGGTTTTTGTTTTGTGATAAGATTGCCATAGCTATCACTTCCTGTTGTATCATGTAAGCAGCTACATATGTCTGATGGTCTCACTTTCTGTGATCTCAAGACTTAAGCTCTTGGTGGGTCCAAGGGTAGTCAGCCTAATTCCTCCATTATGCAGTCCCTGAGTGCCTTATTCTTGATCTGTAAAATGTGACTAGATTAAGCACAGGGGTCTCTACTCCACAGGGGTCTTATGTGAATGAAATGGTATAACGGATTAGAAAGCACTTTGTTTCAAGGAGCCCATAGTAAACAGGCCAATTCTGGACTTCCGCTACAGAGTCAGATCTGAAGGGCCACCTTTTCCTCAAAGGTCCACAGCTTTTTTTTCCACTGTTGACTTTCTAACCATCATTGTTTCTGGGGTTTGGCTTTTAGCTGCAGTGCTGTGGTATAAATGGCACGCGTGATTGGACCAGTGGCCCACCAGCATCATGCCCCTCAGATCCAAAAGTGGAGGTAATTTTGTTGGCAATGTTTCTGTTATTGAAATCTTGGTTTAAATGTTTAAATTGGAAACTGTGGTCATAGAGGACCTAGACCTTCTATCCAGAAACAGGGCACCTTTAATAAAAGAGAGGCCAGGGCGACAACCTCTGGTAATTAGAAAAGTCAGAAAAACATAGGAACAGACTCATTTACACTAGAGACACTGTGATTGATCTTGCTGCACTAGACTATTTTAGACTAAATTACATTAGAGGGGAATCGTTTGTGTGAAAATGAAAGAGGGCTGTGTCTAGATATTTCTTAAGCAAGAAGTAGGTCTACTTAAAAGTGAAATTTGTAGGATTGAGATAGAAAAGTTTCTTCCTCTCCCTCTTTCTCTTGGAGATGGCAGAATTCAGCCCCTTAGGGAAATGAATCATAAGTGAATGAGTAAGGAGTTGGGGGAGAGAGAGTTAGTGGAACTGCTGAAACAACGTGTCTAATTAATTTGCACATCCAGAACAGACTCTGAGAAGAAGCCAAAACTATCTTCCAACTAGACCAAATCCCTGAGGTCTTGTCTCCTCATGTTACCTGTCCCTGAAGGTGGCTAGAAATCTCTAGAATTTTTCAGGTTTGTGGAGAAAGACTAGGCCACCCACTGACCAACAGCTTCCCTGGTGCTTGGTAGGGCTATAATGGATTTACTAACTGTTGAAGCAGAAAGTGAAATGCAAACCAATTTTAGGATTGCATACCCTGTATTCCCATTTGTTACTCTCAGGTCAGCACTGAGTGTTCAAAGACACTAGGACATCAGTTGCTGACCTGCCTCTTAGAAGTTAGTTTAACTCAGTGGGTAAGGATCTAGGACTTCTGTATTAGGTACCACTGTTATTATAACAACCGCAGAAAAGTCTCTAGTTTAATATTTTCCACTTTATGCCCGTTTCTTCATTCATGCAAAGAAAATGAAAATATGATACCTAAGTATCTTTGTATTATGAATAGTAAAATGCAAACCACTGTATCTTCCAAATAATCCTCTTGATATGGCAGAATTATACAGTAGTATCATTTGTAACTGAAATTTTTTCTAGGGTTGCTATGCAAAAGCCAAACTGTGGTTTCACTCCAATTTCCTGTATATCGGAATCATTACCATCTGTGTATGTGTGATCGAGGTAAGAGCTTAACCACAGGGTTATTGTGAGGATTCCATGAGTCAAGGCAGGTAAGGTTTCAGAATAGTAGCAGGTACACAGTATGTACACAATAAATGTTAGCTGTTTTTACTAGCATCTGAGTTCCACCAACCAAGTAGCAAATAATGCAATGAATAATTTGGTTCAAGGTATATAGAAATTGTGCTGTAAGAACATCTCTCTGGTCAATTTATTCCTCCAAGATATGAGTGATTCACATGATTCACAGTCAAACAAGAGGCCACCAAGCAGAATCCCACTTTGATCCCTCCCTCAGCTGGTCTGAAAAAGATGAATTGATAAGAATTTTATTTGAAAAACCCATCTTGCCTGCTAAGGGGTTGATGATGAAAATTATAATCAATTTTCTCTGTTTCTGTGCTCAGTTTGACAAGTGATAGGTAAATTGAAGGTAGTTTTTTGGCCTTTTTAATAAAAAAAGATTAAAACAATGTGATATTTCTAACGTTTTTCTACCCAAGTGTTGGGTATATCATAGATTATTTAAAACTCAATCAGGAAGCTGAGATAAAGATTTTCCTCTGCTTGAAAACGAAGGAGGCACAGAGCATGGAGAGAGAGAACTCATTGCACAGTGTTCAGTGAGCAGAATCTGACCCTAGCAGTAGGGCTCCTGTGATTTCCTCAGAAGACAAAACATGGTCCAATACTTTACAGCCGATTATCTTGTCAGCACTGACCCCATTTCTCTCCCCACTGCTGTTTTTTAACTAAAGGAGAGAACTCCTGAGAGAGACTTAGAAGTAATGGCGGGAAGGGTGCTTTCAGTGTGATGGAAACATTCTTTTTCTCAGAGGCCAAACCCAGAAGTTGTGAAGAAAACAACTTTTCTCATGAAGACTTCATCTTTTCCCAACTCTTTTCACAGGTGTTGGGGATGTCCTTTGCACTGACCCTGAACTGCCAGATTGATAAAACCAGCCAGAGCCTAGGGCTATGATCTGCAATTGCCCCGTGTTGGAGAGACGTGTTTCATCTCTGGAAATGCAAAAACATTTATAGCATGAAGCCCTAAATGATCTCCTGCTGGATTGTCCTCCTCCCATCCTGTCCCTTTTTAGGTCCCTGTCTTATAAAACCAGAGAAGAGGGCATTTGCCAGGCACATCCCATCTCAGGCAGCAAGACAATCTTTCACCCACTGATGGCAGCAGCCATGTCTCTCAAAGTGGTGAGACTAGTATCTGAGCATTTTTTAGACATGGGAGGCAAAGAGAAACTGGAACTAATAGCACAAGGTCAAAGGATGAACCCAGGACATGAATTTTTACATTGTCCAATTATTCTCCAGCCTTTAAATCATGCCCAGTCTTCTCCCCAAAGTCAAGGAAGAGACAAGTTGAAGAGAGTTCTGGGGCCAGGCTCACTGGACCACCATTGTCAAAACTCTCTGTTTCTGCGTGACTGAGAGCTGTGGCTACAGGAATTATCTTGCCCTTTCTCCAAAGGGCAAGATCTCATTTCAATTTCTTTAATAGAGGGCCTTATTGATGTTTTCAGAGAAAAAAAAAAACTATCCAGTGATTTATATCCTGACTTCAACCAGTCACTTAGCTGATAATCACAGTAAGAAGACTTCTGGTATAATCTCTATCAGATAAGATTTTGTTAATGTACTGTTTTACTTTTCAATAAATAAAACATTATCTCAATCACAACATTCTTACATATCAAACACTCCTTCTATGACCCAGCCTGATTACCCTGATTAATACACCAAGCCAGGTATATTAATCATCTACTGCTGCATAACCAATTACTTCAAAATTCAGTGGCTGAGGACAACAAACATCTATTATCTCATGGTCTTTGTGGGTCAGGAATCTAGGAGTGGCTTAGCTGGGTGATTCTGGTTCATAGTCTCTCACGTAACTGCCATCAGCATGTCAGATTGGGCTGCAGTCATCTTAAGGCTCAACCAGAAGTGGATCTGTTTTCAAGCTCTCTCACTCAGCTGTTGGCAAGCCTCAGATATTTGCCATTTGTGCCTTTCCACATGGCTTCCTTATGACGTGGAAGCTTGCTTCCCCCAATATGAAGACATCCAAGAAAGATCATGAGATTCGGCACCCAAAACAGAAGCCACGGTTGTTTTTTCCTATTACCTCAGATGTGCCGTCACATCAGTTTTGCCATATAGTGTTTTTCAAAAGTGAGTTGAAATGTTCAGCTCACACTAAAAAGAAAAAAAAAAGAAAGAATAAAAAGATTATAGACAAGGGTGTAATCTATAAGGGAAAGAGATCATTGGAGGTCATCTAAGAGGCTGCCAACCCTACCATGTTTCTTTGGTCAAAAAAGAAGGTAAACTGAATTATCTATAAGATAAATTGAATTGACTGCACGTAACCACACTTTGTAAGGCAGAATATATGACCATATCTAATACGGAGCCAAATGTAGAGAAGTCAGAGAAAGGGATAGAGAAAAACTGGTTTACATTTTTAAAGTTTTGTGTATCATCTTCCCTCTCCCTTTCAGAAAATTGGTCATTTCAGTAGTAGTCTATAGAAAAACGTACCACTTTTGCATTTTCCCAAGACAAAGAAGTAGCAAAGGAGACATTCTCTCTCTGTGTCTCTTTCTCTCTCTCTCTCTCTCTCTCTCTCTCTCTCTCTCTCTCTCTCTCTCTCTCTTTGTTCAGATGAAGTCTCACTCTGTTGCCCAGGCAGAAGTGCAGAGGCCTGATCTCGGCTCACTGTAACCTCTGCCTCCCTAGTTCAAGCAATTCTCCTGCCTCAGCCTCCTGAGTAACTGGGATTTCAGGCACACAATACCATACCCAGCTAATCTTTGTATTTTCAGTAGAGACAGGGTTTCCCCATGTTGGCCGGGCTCATCTCAAGCTCCTGACCTCAGATGATCCACCTGCCTCAGCCTTCCAAAGTGCTGGGATTATAGGCATGAGCCACCATCCCTTCTCTTAAGTACCACAAGTTTCAAAAGTATCTCACGTCAAACATGCACAAAATGAAACTTACCTTTCTATCTTCCAAACCCGCTTCTCTTCCTTGTTCCCTTTATCAGTGAGTGATAACATCACCCACATGGTTTTCCTAGCCAGGAACCTAAGCTTTGTCCTTAACTCTAGCCTGTCCTTTACTCCCAAAAACAAGTCATAGTCATTCATGAAGCTCTAATGATTCACTACCAAATATCCAATGCATTCATTCTCCCTATTTCATTTCTTGCCTGTATTCCTTCAATAGTCTTCTATCTGCTCTCCTAGTATTCACCATTGGCCCCTATCTACACTATTCTGCATATAGCAGCCAAAGTAATATCTCTAACATGTAAATATAATAATGACATTTTTATGCTTGAAACTCTTCAATGACTCTGTTATCCTTAGGATAAAGTCTAGATTTTTTCTTTATTATAGCTGTCAAGCCCTGCATGAGGTGATCCACTCTTAGCTCTCTAGCTTTCTTCTTGCCATTCTCATTTTGTTTTACTCAGCAAAACAATATAGTGCATGGTGCATCTTAAAAGAAGCATGCTTACATTTACCTTTCAAGTGGGTATATGTAAACTCTCATAATTGGGCTTTGTGAACAAAGCCAAGAAACATCCCTTAATTAGCATGCTCCCACTTGCTTACAGAGATCAAACCTAATCAATCACTAAAAAAAGAAAGAAATACAGACAGGGCCGAGCGCGGTGGCTCACGCCTGTAATCCCAGCACTTTGGGAGGCCGAGGTGGGTGAATCATGAGGTCAAGAGCTCGAGACCATCCTGGTCAACATGGCGAAACCCCATCTCTACTAAAAATACAAAACATTAGCTGGGCACTGTGGCGTGTGCCTGTAATCCCAGCTACTCAGGAGGCTGAGGCCTGAACCCAGGAGGTGGAGGTTGCGGTGAGCCGAGATCGCACCATTGCACTCCAGCCTGGGAAACAAGAGTGAAACTGTCTAAAAAAAAAAAAAAAAAAAAAAAAAAAGAAAGAAATACAGACAGAAAGGAAGAAAGAAAGAATTCTAAAGAATAAATTTCAGGCATTAAAAAGTGATCTCAGATGGAAGGTCTGAAATACAAGAAGGATCAAAGAGAAAAGAAGCGGTAAATATGTGGAAAATATAAATGACCACTGATTTTATAAAAGTTTTAATAATGTATTTTTTGAATTAAGAAAAAAAAAGATAGAAGGTAGAGCAAGACAGTGGAATAGAATACCCCAATTTCCCCTCCCCACCCAAGGACACCAGTTTGACAATTATCTAACACAAAAAAAGGCATCTTGGTAAGAACCAAAAATCAGGTGAGTCTTCATGGTACCTGCTGTTAATGTTGTATCATTGAAAGTTGCAGTGAAGAGGTGAATAAAACAGTTCTGAGGTCTCTAATGCCACCCCCAGCAGCAGTAGCATGGTGCGGAGAGTGTCTCTGGGTGCCGGGGGAGGCAGAACATAGCAACTGTGAGTCACTGAATTCAGTGCCCTCCCATTAGAGCAGAAAAGAAACTGGACCAAGCCCTGCTAATGCCTGCCCATAGAGGGAGCATTTAAATCAGCCCTAACCAGAGGAAAATTGCCAGTTTCTGTCGTCAGAACTTGAGTTCCTGCCAACCTCATCACCAAGGGCTACACTGCTATATGTCTCTAAGTAAACTGGAAAGGCAGTCTAGGCCATAAGGACTGCAAAGCTTAGGTGAGTACCAGTGTTGAACCAGGCCCAGAGACAGTGGACTGGAAGGGTCATGTAACCTACTAAGACACCAGCTGGGGTGGCTAAGTGTATACTGGCATCACCCCTCCACTAACACCAGGTTGCACAGCTCACAGCTCCGAAAGAGACACCTTCCTTTTGCTTAAGGAGAGGAGAGGGAAGAGAGGAGGGCTTGTTTTGCATCTTGGATACCAGGTCAGCCACAGCAGATAGGACACCAGTCAGAGCTGTGAGGCCCCTGTTTCAGGACTTAGCTCTTGGATGACATTTCTAGACAACCTCTGGGCCAGAAGAGAACTCACTGCCTTGAAGAGAAGAACCCAGTCCTGGCCTGGCAGGATTCATCACCTGCTATGTGAAAAGCCCTCAGGCTCTGAATAATGAGCAGTGATACCCAGGACCTATGTTGCGGGCTTTGGGTGA
Organism: Callithrix jacchus; assembly: GCF_049354715.1. Classification (NCBI taxonomy): domain Eukaryota; kingdom Metazoa; phylum Chordata; class Mammalia; order Primates; family Cebidae; genus Callithrix; species Callithrix jacchus. The sequence goes on from NC_133508.1 coordinate 148,820,306, forward strand.
CCCTCTGAGACTTGCCAGCTTCAGGTAGGACTTGGCACATTACTAGCTGTGATGACTATTGGCTGAAACTCCTACTTGAGAAAAGCATAAGGAAAATAAGGAGCTTTGTCTTGCACCTTAGGTACGAGCATAGCCACAGGGGAGTAGAGCATCAAGAAGGCTCCTGAGGTCCTTGATTTCTGGACTCCACTCTTGACCAACATCTCTGGACCTGCTCTGGGCCAGAAGGGAGCCCACTGTACTGAAGGGTGAGTCCCAGGCCAGGCAGCATTCACCATAAGTTGCCTTATGAGTACTTAGACCTTAAAGAAATATCAGCAGTAGTCTGGCTGTGCTCCCTGTGGCTTGTGGTGGTGGTGGCTGCAGGGTAAGGCTCCTCTGCCTTTGGAAAGGGGAAGGAAGAGTGGGGAGGACTGAGTGTTGTGGTTTGAGTGCCAGCTCAGCCACAGTACAATAGAATACCAGCTAGACTTATACGGTTTTTCACTATAGTCCCTGACTCCCCAGATAGCACATCTGGAACTACCCAGGGTCAAGAGGAACTTGGCACTCTGAAGAGAAGGATGCAGGCCTGGCTGGCTTTGCCATCTGCTGATTGTAGAGCCCCAGGGTATTAAGTGAACATAAGCAGTAGTCAAGGAGTGGTTACAGCAGGCCTTAGGCAAGACCCAGTGCTGTGCTGCCTTCAGGTATGAACTAGCACAGTCATAGTGGTGGTGGCCACAGGGGTGCTTGTGTCACTACCCCCAGGTTTAGGTGGCTCAGAACAGAGAAAGAGAGAATCCCTTAGTTTGGGAGAAAGTGAGGGAAGAGAACAAGATTCTCTGCCTGGTAATCCAGAGAATTCTCCCAGATTTTATCCAAGATCATCAAGGCAGTACTCTATGAGTCCATAAGAGCCACAGCATCACTGGTGTTGGGGTGCCCCTGAAGCAGATACAGCTTAGATTACAACACTCAAGTCATTTTGAATATCTGAAAAGCCTTCCCAAAAAGGACAGGTACAACAAGCCCAGACAGTGAAGGCAACAATAAATCCCTAACTCTTCAATTCTCAGACACTGAAGTACATCTATTAGAATCAACACCATCCAGGAAAACATGACTTCACCAAAAAAACTAAATAAGCATCAGGGGTCAATCCTGGGGAAACAGATATGCAACCTTTCAGAGAATTCAAAATAGCTGTTTTCAGGAAAGACAAATTTGGAGTAACAGACAAGGAATTTTGAAATATATCAGATAAATTTAATGAGTACATTAAAATAATTAAAAAGAATCAAAGAAATTCTGGAGCTGAAAATGTAATTGGTATATTAAAGAGTACATCAGAGTCTTTTAGGAGCAGACTTCATCAGGAAGAAGAAAGAATTTATGAGCTTGAAGACAGGGTATTTGAAAATACAGTCAGGAGATTTAAAAAAGAATAGAAAACAATAAAGTATGACTACAGGGTCTAGAAAAAACCTCACTTAAGAGTTATCAGCCTTAAAGAGGAGGTAGAGAAAGAGATAGGAGTAGAAAGTTGATTCAAAGGGATAATATCCAAGAATTCCCCAAATCTAGAGAAAGATAACAATATTCAAGTATAAGGTTATAGAGCACCAAGCTGACTTAATCTAAAGAAGACTACCTCAAGGCATTTAATAATCAAACCCCCAAGGATCAAGGATAAAGAAAGGATTCTAAAAGCAGCAAGAGAAAACAAACAAATACCATACAATGGATTTCCAAAATATCTGGCAGCAGACTTTACAGTGGAAACTTCACAAGCCAAGAGAGAGTGGCGTGACATACTTAAAGTGCTGAAGGAGAAAAACTTACCCTAGAATGATATAACCAGTGAAAACATCAAAAATGAAGGCAAAATAAAGACTTTCCCAGATAAACAAAAGCTGAGGGATTTCTTCTACACCAGATCTGTCCTACAAGAAATGCTAAAGGAAGTACTTCAATCAGGAAGAAAGGGACATTAATGAGCAATGAGGAATCACATGAAAGCACAAAGCTCACTGGTAATAATAGTAAGTACACAGAAAAACAGAGACTATCATAATACTGTAACTGTGATATGTAAACTTCTTATCCTAAGTAAGAAGACTAAACAATGAACCAATCAAAAATAATGACTATAATAACTTTTAAGACATAGACAGTATAACAAGATATAAATAAAAACAACAAAAAGTTAAAGAGCAGAAGGACGAAGTTAAGGCACAGAGTTTTTATTTGTTTTCTTTTTGCTTTTTCTAAATGCAGACAGTATTAAGTTGTTATTAGGTTAAAATAATGGGATATAAGATACTATTTGCAAGTCTTATGCCAAAACATATGATGGATACACAAAGAATAAAAAGCAAGAAACTAAATCATATCACCAGAGAAAAATCATCTTCACTAAAGGAAGGCAGGAAGGAAGGAAAGAAGAAACAGGAGACCACAAAACAACCAGATAAAATATAAGCATTTACAGATAAACTGTAAAAATTAGTAAGAGGTTTTGGCAATGTTATTGGATATAAAATCAATATACTAAAGCCAACTGTCTTTCTACTTACCAGAAACATAAAATAAAAGAGAGACAACAGACTAGACATGGTGGCTCATGCCTGTAATGCCAGCACTTTGAGAGTTTGAGGCAGAGGATTGCTTGAGGACAGGCATTTAAAACCAGCTTAGTCAACATAGTGAGACCCCATATCTTCCAAAAAAGAAAAATTAAAGAATTAGTCAAATGTGGTGTCTCATGCCTGTAGTCTCGGCTATTCAGGACAGCGAGGAAGGAGGATCATTTAAGCGCAGGAGTTCAAGGCTGCAGTGAGCTATGATCGTACCACAGCACTCCAACCTGGGTGACAGGGTGAGATCCTTTAGTGTGTGTGTGTGTGTGTGTGTGTGTGTGTGTGTGTGTGTGTGTGTGTGTGTGAACATTTATGATCACATAAAAAAAGATAAACCTGAAAAAGATGTTCCAGATGTTTACACGGAAATATTCTAATTTGATTGGAATTCTAAAGAAGAGAGACCTAACCTGAAGATGTATACCCAAAGGAAATTATCATACTCACTAACTGGAAGACTTATATTTTATATGTGTCCATTCTTTCCAAATTGGGTTATAGATTCAATGCAATCCCAACAAAAATTCCAACGGATTTTTTTAATGGAACTTGAACAAGCTGATTCTAAAATTTGCATGTAATTACAAAAGGTCAAAACAACTGAGATGCTCTAAAAGAAAAAAATCCCCAAGTTGAAGAACTTACTTTAATAATATTGATACATATTGTAAAGTTATTACAACTGTATGGAAATTATAATAGTTTATGTTGTTTCAGGGATAGATAAACAGACTAGTAGAATATATTAGTTCTTAAAGAGGCCCCATGCTGAGAAGTACAGAAGAACTCTGAGCATATAACAACTCAGTCCAAACCCCTGCCGTAAGAGACCTGACCATAATCTAGCATGGCTTCTAGCAGCGTAAGGTCGTGTCTTGGAAACAAGCCCAATCCCCCTTTTAAGCTTTAAGAAAGCTAAAAAATGATGGGATAATTTACTGTTTGTTCCAGCCAAAACCTGGTGATAGGTAAATAGATCTCTGAACCTCATCTTAAAATACTGACTTTAGAAGGCTTGCAATTATATGTTTTGCTACCCTTTGGGATATAAATGTTCTACCAGAATTTTCTTCTCAAAGATTTTAGAAATGCAAATATTAAAGGAGATAATTTGCTGTCAGTCCCTCTGGGAGGATAAGGACCTAGTTTTGGTGGGCATCTTGTTCCAACTTCCACCATTTCCTCCTGTGATTAAGATTTGAGCTGGGCATCGTGGTTCATGCCTGTAATCCTAGCATTTTGGGAGACCAAGGTGAGTGGATCATCTGAGGTCAGGAGTTCAAGACCAGCCTGGCCACGATGGCAAAGCCCTGTCTCTACTAAAAATACAAAAAAGATAGCCAGGTGTGGTGGCAGGTGCCTGTAACCCCAGCTACTCAAGAGGCTGAGGCAGAGAACTTCTTGAACCCAGGAGGTGGAGGTTGCAGTGAGCTGAGATTGAGGCTCTGCACACCAGCCCAGGGAGAAGTTTTTTTTTTCTTCCACTTAAGTGCCAGTTAGTAAATCCCAAATGGCCTAGTCATGCAAACCAACCCACTTAACCATTCTTCAGCACCTTTCCTTTAGCATACTCCAGATGCTAAAGAAATCTCTTGCCTTTTATTTCAACAGAGTGGAACTCAGATAACACTTGGTTCTCTCCCCTATTACAATAGTTATTACTGAATACAATTTGTATTTACTGCTTTAACTAGTGTCCAACTGGCTTATCTTTCAAAATGCTAGTATGATGCTTGATTTGTATCACAGTGACCTTTCAGAGAGATGATAGAAGGGTCTTTTCAACTAATGTTCCTGGGAAAACAGAAATTCTATATAAAAAGTTTTGATTCCTATCTCAGATCACAATTCATAAATCAACTTCAATTGAATTAAATATTTAGATGTAAAAGACAAACAGAAAGCTTCGGGGAGGGAATGGGAATGATAACGAAGACTATAAAAGCAACAATCCCCATTCAGAAGATAATGACTTCAAAGATTAAAGGAACATCAGCCTACACAGATGGAAAAGTACCAGTGCAATAACTGCAGCAACTCTAAAAGCAAGAGTATCTTCATACCTCCAAATGCTCATACCAGCTCCCAGCCATGTTTCTTAACCAGACTAAAATGACTGAAATAAAATCAAATTCAGAATCTTGATGGCAAGGAAGCTCACTGAGATACAGAAGGTTGAAACTCAATTGATAGAAAACAGCAAAATGTTTCAAAAGTTGAAAGATGACATATTCATTTTAAGAGAGAACCAAACTGAACTTCTGAAATGAAAAATTAGCACATGAACTTCATAACACAATTGGAAGCATTAATAACATAATAAACCAAGCTAAAGAAAGACTCTCAGAACTCAAAGACCACTCTTTTGAATCAACATAAACAGATAAAAATAAAGAAAAATGAATGTTAAGAAAATGAACAAAACCTGTAAGAAATATGGAATTAGGTAAAAGAAACCAAACTCATTGGATTCTTGAAAGAGATGGAGAGAGAGCTAGTAACTTTGGAAATATTTAGGATTTTGTCCAAGAAAATTTTCCCAGCATCTTTAGAGAGGTCAACATACAAATGCAGGAAACTCAGAGAACCTCCATAAGATATTATGGAAGATGACCATTCCCAAGCCACTTAGTCATCAGATTCTCCAGAGTCAATGTGAAAGCAAACATCTTAAAGGCAGCTAGAGAGAAGGGACAGGTCACGTGCAAAGGCTAACAGTGGACCTCTTAGCAGAAACCTTACAAAGTAGAAAAGATTTTGGGGCCTATACTCAGCATTATTAAAGAGAAAAAAAAATACAACCAGAAACTTCATATCTAGCCAAACAAAGCTTCTTAAGCAAAAGAGAAATAAAATACATTTCAGGCAAGCAAATGTGAAGAAAATTCATTACCATCAGATCTGCCTTACAAGAGGTCGGTAAGGGAGTGCTAAATGTGGAAATGAAAGCCTATACCTGTCATCACAAAAACACACTTAAATACATAGCTGACTGCCACTATAAAGAAATCAAGTCTACCTAACAACCAGCTAACAACATGAGGACAGAATAAAATTCTCAAATATTAATATTAACTTTTAATGTAAATGGGCTAAACACCCCACTTACAAGACACAGAGTGGCAAGTTGAATAAAGAAGCAAGACCCAACTCTATAATGTCCTCAAAAGATTCAATTAACTCCAGATCTATTAAAGATTTAAACATAAGAACTAACACCATAAGAACCCTAGAAGAAAACCTAGGCAAAACCATTCAGGACATAGGCATAGGCAAGGACTTAATGATAAAACACTGAAAGCAACAGCAACAAAAGCAAAAATAGACAAATGGGATCTAATTAAACTTAAGAGCTTCTACACAGCAAAAGAAACTATCATTAGAGTGAACTGGCAACCAACAGAATGGGAAAAAATTTTTGCAGTCTACCCATTTGACAAGGGGCTGCAAACAAGAAAAAATGAGGCCAAAAAAAAAAAAAAAAACCATGAAAAACTGCTCATAATCATTGGTCATTAGAGAAATGCAAATCAAAACCACATTGAGATACCATCTCATACAAGTTAGAATGGCAAGCATTAAAAAATCAGGAGACAACAGATGCTGGAGAGGATGTGAAGAAAAAGGAACACTCTTACACTTTTGGTGGGAGTATAAATTAGTTCAACCATTATGGAAGACAGTTTCATGATTTCTCAAAGATCTAAAAATAGAAATTCCATTTGACCCAGCAATCCCATTACTGGGTATATATCCAAAGGATTATAAATTATTCTATTATAAACACACATGCATATGTATGTCTGTTGTGGCACTATTTACAATAGCAGAGACCTGGAACCAACCCAAATGCCCATCAATGATAGACTGGACAAAGAAAATGTGGCACATATATAATATGGAATACTATGCAGCCATAAAAAAGAACAAGTTCATGTCCTCTGTAGAGACATGGATGAATCTAGAAACCATCATTCTCAGCAAACCAACACAAGAACAGAAAACCAAACACCATATGTTTTCACTCATAGGTGGGTGATGAACAATGAGAACACTTGGGCACAGGGAAGAGAACAACACTTACTGGGCTAGGTGGTGGTGGGGGAGGTTAAGGGGAGGGGAGGTGAGGGACAGTGGTGGGGCAGGGAGGATGGGGAGGGATAACTGGGAGAAATGCCTGATGTAGGTGATGGGGTGTGGGGGATGTAGACAGCAAACCACCATGGTATGTATATACCTATGCAACAATCCTGCAGAATGCAGGATGTGCACATGTACCCCAAAGCCCAAAGTACAATTTAAAAAGAAAAGGATTCATCTCATATGCAATGCAATGACTCACATAGCTCAAAGTAAAGGGATGGAGAAAGATCTATCAAGCAAACAGAAAACAAAAAATATCAGGGGTAGCTATTCTTATATCAGACAAAACAGACTTTAAGCTAACAACAATCAAAAAGTATATTATGTAATGATAAAGAGTTCAATTCAACAAGACTTAACTATCCTAAATATGCATGCACTCAACATTGGAGCATCTAGCTTCATAAAACACATTTTTAGAGACCTACCAAGAAACTTGGATAACCATGCAATATTAGTGGGAGACTTCAGCACTCCACTGACAGTGTCACGGATCATCCAGGCAGAAAACTAACAGAGATATTTGGAATATAAACTTAACACTTGAAAAAAAACAGAACTAACAGACATTGACGGAAAGCTCCACCTGACAGCAGAATATTCATTCTTCTCATCTACAGATGGCACATATTCTGAGATCAACCACACACCCAGCCTTAAAGCAATTAAAAAAAAAAAAAAAGCCCTGAGCAGGGCACAGTGATTCATGCCTGTAATCCCAGCACTTTGGGATGCCAAAGCAGGTAGATCACCTGAGCTCAGGAGTTGATCAGGGTAGATCACCTGAGACCAGGCTGGCCAACATGGTGAAACCTCATCTCTACTAAAACTACAAAAAATTAGCTGGGCATGGTGGCACACTCCTGTAATCCCAGCTACTTGGGAGGATGAGGCAGGAGAATTGTTTGAACTTGGGAGGTGGAGATTGCAGTGAGCTGAGATCTTGCCATTGCACTCCAGCCCAGGCAACAGAGCAAGACTCTGTTTCAAATAAGCAAACACCCTAACATCATACCAACCACAAGCTCTAGGACCACACTGCAATAAAAATATAAATAAATACCAAGTTTTCTCAAAATCACATAATTACATGGAAATTAACATGTTCTTGAATGACTTTTGGGTAAGTAATCAAATTAAGGCAAAAATTGAAAAAGTTATTTGAAATGAATGAAAACGAAATACAACATACCAGAATCTCTGGGATACAGCTTAAAGCAGCGATAAGAGGAAAGTTAATAGTGCTAAATGCCTACAACAAGATGTTAGAAAAGTCTCAAATTAACAACCTAAGATCAAACCTAGAGAAACTAGAAAAATAAGAATAAACCAACCCTAAAACTAGCAAAAGAAAGCAGTAACCAAAATCAGAGCTGAAATAAATGAAACTGAGATGTGAAAATCCATACAAAACATTGATTAAGCCAAGAGTTGGTACATCGAAAGAATAAACAAGATCCATAGATCACTATAGATTAATGAATAAGAAAATGAACATACAAGTAAACACAATAAGAAATGACCAAGGTTACACTACTCTCAACCCCACAGGGCAGAAAAACCTTGGAGACTATTATGAACACTTCTAGGCACACAACATGGAAAGCCTAGAAGAAACTGATAAATTCTTACAAACATAAAACCTCCCAAGACTGAAGTAGGAAGAAACTGAAATCCTGAACTGATCAATATATGAGTTTCAAAATTAAATAAATTATTTTTTAAAAACATCCTTACTAACTAGAAGAAGCCCTGGACCAGATAGATTAGCAGCTGAATTCTTCCAGATGTATAAAGAAGACATGGTACCAATTCTACTAAAATTATTCAAAAATATTGAGGAGGAGGGACTGTTTCCTAACTCATTCTCCAAGGCCAGCATCATTCTCATACCAAAACCTGGCAAAGACACAAATAAAAAAAGAAAACTTAAGGACAATATACCTGATGAACACAAAAACAAAATCCTCAACAAAATACTAGCAAATTGAATCCAGCAGCAAATCAAAAAGATAATCTACCAAACAACAGAGTGGGCTTTATCCCTGGCATATAAGGTTTTGTTCAACATACATAAATCAATAGATGTGATTCATCACATAAACAGAACTAAAAACAAAACCGCATAATCATCTCAAGAGATGCACAAAAGGATTGTGATAAAAATTGACACCCCTTCACATTAAAAGCCCTCAAAAAACTAGGCAATGAGGGAATATACCTCAAAATATTGAGAGCTATCTATGACAAACCCACAGCCAACATACTAATGGACAAAAGCTGGAAGCATTTCTCTTGAGAACCAGCACTAGACAAGGATGTCCACTCTCACCATGCTAATTCAACATAGTACTGGAATTCCATCCAGAGCAATCAGGCAAGAAAAAGAAATAAAAGACACACAATTGGAAAAGAACAAGTCAAACTATCTCTCTTCATAGACAATATAATTCTATACCTAGAAAAATTCAGAGTCTCTGCTCAAAGACTCCTAGAATTGATAAACAAGTAAAGTTTTAGGATACAAAATTAATGTACAAAAATCAGTAGCATTTCTTTTCTTTTCTTTTCTTCTTTTTTTTTTTAGACAAGGTCTGCCCTATCACCCAGGTTGGAGTGCAGTGGCACAATCTTGGCTCACGGCAACCTCCACCGCCCTGGTACAAGTGATTCTCATGCTTCAGCTTCCCAAGTATCATGTAGATCCCAGTGTCTGTTGTTCCCTTCTTTATGCTCATGAATTGTCATCATTTAGCTCCCACTTATAAATGAGAACATGTGGTATTTGGTTTGTGTTCCTGTGTTAGTTTGCTAAGGATAAGAATAAGCTTCCAACTCCACCCATGTTCCCACAAAAGATACAATCTTGTTCTTTTGTATGGCTGCATAGTATTCTATGATGTATATGTAGAGAGATAGTATCTTTAAGAGATGATTAGGGTTTGAAAGTTCTGCCCTCATGAATTGATTAATGTCATTAGTGAAGAAGTGAAATCAATATTTCCAGAGTGGGTTCCTTATAAAGGAGGAGTTTGGCCTTCTTCCCTCTCTCATATCATGTGCCTTCTGCAACGTTATGATGCAGCAAGAAGCCCCTCACCACATGCTGGGGCTTTGATCATGGACTTCCCAGCCTCCAGAACTGTGGGAAATAAATTTCTGTTTCTAGAAATTATCCAGTTTCAGACACTCTGTTATAGCAGCACAAAACAAAGACAGGTAAATAGAATAAGTAGATATAAAAAAATCAGTAATGATGGAGAAGATATATGAAAAGTGATTAATAAAATTGTCCTAACAAACCCATCTAATCAGAATAATACAAATTGTTTCCCAATAAACACACATTGTAGTTGTTTTCTATTGCTCCTGTAACAAATTACCACAATTTAGTGGCTTAAAACAACACAGATTTGTTCTCTCGTCCTTCTGGATATCAGATGCCCAAAATGAGTTTTAAGGAGTTAAAGTCTCAGCATTTCTGTTCCTTCTGCATGCATTAAGGGAGACTCTATTCTTTGCCTCTTTCATTTTCTAGAGGCTGTGGCATTCCTTAGCTCCTGGCCATATCACTCCAAACTCCGCTTTCATTGTAACATTGTCTTATCTTCTCCATACTCAAACCTCTCCTTCTCTTTCTCTTGTGATTACATTGGACCTGGATAATCCAGGATAACTTCCTCACCTCAAGAACTCTAACTTGGCCAGGTGCAGTGGCTTAACATCTGTAATATCAGCACTTTGGGAGGCCAAGGAGGGTGGATTGCCTGAGGTTAGGAGTTTGAGACCAGTCTGGCTGCTATGGTGAAACCTCGTCTCTACTAAAAATACAAAATTTAGCCAGGTGGTGGTGCATGCCTGTAGTTTCAGCTACTCAGGAAGCTAAGACAGGAGAATCAGAGCCAAGATCAGCCACTGCTCTCCAGCCTGTACAACAGAGCAAGACCACATCTCAAAAACAACAAAACTCTAATTTGCCATATCAACAAAGTTCCTTTTATCATGTAAGAAAAAATACTTGAGGAAGAAGAGAAGATGGCACTGTAGGAGCAGCTCAGGATTGCAGCTCCCAGTGAAAGCGCAGAGGGTGAGTGGACACCACATTTCCAGCTGGATCTTTATTGCCCACAGACCAGGAGATTCCCAGGTGGAGGAGCCCCATGGTTCACCAGCACAGCTGTTTTGGCCGGCGCAGCTGTTTTGGCCAGTACAAAATACACTGGTATGGTTGCCCTGTTAAACTGGCAATTGGAGATCCAGGAAGGCAGATTAGCACATTCATCTGATTAAACAGAACTGAAACATAAAGCCAGGCCAGGAGATTCCTGGGCATTGATGTTGTTTCAGCCGGTGCAGTGGGTCACCACATGGGAAATCGCACAGATCCCAGAGCCCTTTCAGCAGGCGACTGGAACACCTGGGAGAGAGTCAACCATTCAACTTAAAAAAAAATAGCGCTCTGGAGATGGACTTAGGAAGATGGCGCTGTAGGACCAACTCAGGATTGCAGCTCCCAGTCAATCCGCAGAGGGTGAGTGGACGCCGCATTTCCATATGGATCTTTATTGTCCACAGACTAGGAGATTTCCAGGTGTAAGAGCCCCATGGGCCGTGCGGCAGTTTGGGCCAAAGTGGCTGTTTGGACCGAGGCTGCAGCGCAGCGACACTCCATACAAAATATGCTGGTTTGGTTGCCCTGTTAAACTGGCAATTGGAGATTTTGGAAGGCAGATTAGCACATTCATCTGATTAAACGAGACTTAGACAGAAAGCCAGCCTTGGAGATTCCCAAGCAGCAACATGGTTTGAGCTGGCGCAGTGGGTCGCTGCACGGGAAATCACACAGATCCCGGCGCCCTTGCAGCAGGCAACTGGAACACCTGGGAGAGTCAACCGCTGAACTTAAAGAAAAAAACAAAAAAGGGCTCTGAGGCAGGGAGCCAGGTGATCAGGCTCAGCGGGTCCCACTCCCACAAAAACAAACAAAACAGCAATTGGAAATGCTCGGGGTTGAGAGTTTCACAGCAAGCACAGTGGAACCCAGGACAGTGCAGCTCAGAGGGGGAGGGGCATCTGCCATTACCAAGGCACTCAACCCCTATGGAGTTACACTGCCATTGCTGACGCAGCCTGCCGTTGCTGAGGCAACCCACCGTTGCCGGGACAACCCACAATAACAAAGAGAATCTGCCACTACAGAGGCGAGTACACTCATATAAACAGGACTACAGGGAATTACACATGGCAGCAGGGCGGAGCCCACAGCAACAAGGCAGAGTCCACGGCAACAAGTCGGAGCCCACAGCAACCAGGCACAGTCCACGGCAGCTCAGCATAGCCACTGCAGGCAAGCAGTGATTAAACTGCCTCCTTGCTGGGCAGGACAGTGCAATGGATACTCATAAATGGAGCCCTAACTCCCTGGGACAGAGCACCTGAGGAAAAAAAAGGGGGCTTTATGAGTTCTGCTGCAGCAGACTTAAACGTACCTTCCTGGCAGCCCTGAATTAAAAACGGAGCTCACAGCTCAGCACTTGAGCTCCTATAAAATACAAACTGTCTTGTCAAGCAGCTCCCTGACCCCCGTCTATCCAAAAAGTCACCTCACAAAGGACTGATCAGACTGATATTTGGCAGGCATTATTCAGGGACAAAGATAGCAGAAGAAGAATCTGGTAGCAACCCTCACAGTTCTGTAGCTGCTACAGGAGTTCCCCAGGCAAGCAGGGCCTGGAGTGGACCTCAGCAGTCCTACAGCAGTGAAGCCAGACTGTTAGAAGGAAAACTAAGAAACAGAAATACCCCATCATCAACAATCTGGATGTCCACTGAGAGATTCAATCAGAAAATCAGCAACAACTCAGATGACAGGTGGAAAAATCCACAAAGATGGAAAGGAACCAGCACAAAAAAGAGAAAAACACCTGAAACCAGAAGACCTCACCTCCTACAAAGGACCATAACTCCTCACCAGCAAGGGAACAAAACTGGACAGAGAATGAGTGTGATGAAATCAGACTTCAGAAGATGGGTAATGAGAAACTTCCATGAGCTAAAAGAACATGTTCTGAATCAATGCAAAGAAACGAAGAACCTTGAGAAAAGATTTCAGGAAATGATAACACGAATGGATAACTTAGAGAGGAATAGGAGTGAATTAAGGAGCTGAAATACACAACACAAGAACTTTGCAAAGCATGCACAAGTTTCAACAGCCGAATTGACCAAACAGAAGAAAAGATATCGGAAGTCAAAAATTGACTCAATGAAATAAAACGAGAAACAAAGATTAGAGAAAAAAACGCAAAAAGGAATGAACAAAGTCTCCAAGAAATGTGGGACTATGTGAAAAGACCTAATCTATGTTTGATAGGTGTACCTGAATGTGATGAAGAGAATGAATTCAAGCTGGAAAATACTCTTCAGGATATTATCCAGGAAAATTTCCCCAATCTAGCAAGGCAGGCCAATATTCAAGTCCAGGATATACAGAAAACATCACAGATATTCCACAAGAAGAGCAACCCCAAGGCACATAAACATCAGATTCACCAGGGTTGAAATGAAGGAGAAAATGCTAAGGGCAGCCAGAGAGAAAGGTTGGGTTACCCACAGAGGGAAGCCCATCAGACTCACAGAAGACCTCTCAGCAGAAACACTACAAGCCAGAAGAGAGTGGGGGCCAATAGTCAACATCCTTAAAGAAAAGAACTTTCAACCCAGAATTTCATATCCAGCGAAATTGAGCTTCATAAGTGAAGGAAAATTAAAATCCATTGCAAACAAGCAAGAACTCAGAAATTTTGTCACCACCAGGCCTGCTTTACAAGAGCACCTGAAAGAGGCACTACATATAAAAAGAAACAACCAGTTCCAGCCAATCCAAAAACATACCAAATGCATAATAGCATCAACAAAATGAAGAACCTGCATCAACTAATGGGCAAAACAGCTGGCTAGCATCAAAATGGCAGTATCAAATTTACACATAACAATATTAACCCTAAATGTCAATGGGCTAAATGCCCCAATCAAAAGACACAGAATAATAAATTGGATAAAAGCCAAAACCCATCATTGTGCTGTATCCAGAAAACCCATCTCACATGCAAGGATACACAAAGGCTCAAAATAAAGGGATGGAGGAAGATTTACCAAGCAAATGGAGAGCAATAAAACCTAGAAGTTGCAATTCTCATCTCTGATAAAATAGACTTTAAAGCAACAAAGATCAAAAGAGACAAAGAAGGCCATTACATAATGCTAAAATGATCGATACAACAAGAAGAGCTAACGATTCTAAATATATATGGATCCAATAGAGGAGCACCAAGATATATAAGGCAGGTTCTTAATGACTTACAAAGAGACTTAGACTACCACACAATACTAGTGATAGACTTTAACACTCCACCGTCAATATTAGACAGATCAACCAGACAGAAAATTAACAAGGATATCCAGGACCTGAACTCAGACCTGGAACAAGCAAACCTGATAGACATTTACAGAACTCTCCACCCCAAATCCACAGAATATACATTCTTCTCAGCACCACATCACACCTACTCTAAAATTGACCACATAATTGGAAGTAAATCACTCCTCAGCAAATGTAAAAAAATGGAAATTATAACAAACAGTCTCTCAGACCATAGTGCAATCAAGTTAGAACTCAGAATTCAGAAACCAACTCAGAATTCAGAAACCAACCCAGAACCGCACAGCTTCATGGAAACTGAACAACTGGCTCTTGAATGTTGACTGAATAAACAATGAAATGAAGGCAGAAATAAGAAAGTGCTTCAAAACCAATGAGAAGAAGACAAAACATACCAGAATCTCTGCGACACATTTAAAGCAGTCTCTAGAGGAAAATAAATAGCAATAAATGTCTACATGAGAAGAGTGGAGAGATCCAAAATTGACACCCTATTGTCAAAATTGAAAGAGCTAGAGGAGCAAGATAAAAAAAACTCAAAATCTAGCAGAAGACAAGAAATAATTAAGATCAGAGAAGAACTGAAAGAGATAGAGACATGAAAAACCCATCAAAAAATCAATAAATCCAAGAGCTGGTTTTTTGAAAAGATCAACAAAATAGACCACTAGCCAGATTAATTAAAAAAAAAAAAAAGAGAGAGAATAACCAAATAGATGCAATAAAAAACGATAAAGGGGAAATCACCACAGATTCCACAGAAATTCAAACCATCATCAGAGAATACTACAAACAACTCTATGAACATAAACTAGTCAATCTGGAAGAAATGGATAAATTCTTGGACAGTTGTGTCCTCCCAAGCCTAAACCAGGAAGAAGTTGAAACTATGAACAAACCAATAACAAGGTCTGAAGTTGAGGCAGCAATTAAGAGCCTACCACACAAATAAAGCCCAGGTCCAGATGGGTTCACAGCCGATTTCTACAAGAGACACAAAGAGAAACTGTTACCATAACTCCTATAACTATTCCAAATAATCCAAAAAAAGGGAATCCTTCCCAAATCATTTTATGAGACCAAATCATCCTGCTACCAAAACCCGGCAGAGACTCAACAAGAAAAGAAAACTTCAGGTCAATATCCATGATGAATATAGATGCAAAAATCTTTAATAAAATACTGGCAAGCAGACTGCAACAGCATATCAAAAAGCTTATCCACCATGATCAAGTAAGATTCATCCCGGGGATGCAAGGCTAGTTCAACATACGCAAGTCTATAAACATAATTCACCTCATAAACAGAACCAAAAACAAAAACGACATGATTATCTCAATTGATGCAGAGAAGGCCTTTGACAAAATTCAACAGCCCTTTATGCTAAAAACCCTCAATAAACTCGGTATTGATGGAACTTATCTCAAAATAATAAAAGGTATTTATGAGAAACCAACAGCCAATATCATACTGAATGGGCAAAAACTGGAAGCATTCCCTTTGAAATCTGGCACTAGACAAAGATGCCCTCTCTCACCACTTTTATTCAATTTAGTACTGGAAGTTCTAGCCAGAGCAATCAGGCAAGAAAAAGAAATAAAGGGTATTCAAATAGGAAAAGACGAAGCCAAAATGTCTCTATTTGCAGACAACATGAGAGTATATCTAGAAGACCCCGTCGTCTCAGCCCAAAAACTCCCGAAACTGATAAGCAACTTCAGCAAAGTCTCAGGATACAAAATCAATGTGCAAAAATCACAAGCATTCCTATACACCAATAACAGACTTAAAGAGAGCCAAATCAAGAATGAACTGCCATTCAAAATTGCTAGAAAAAGAATAGGTATACAACTAACAAGGAATGTAAAGGACCTCTTCAGGGAGAACTACAAACCACTGCTCAACGAAATAAGAGAGGACACAAACAGACGGAGAAACATTACGTGTTTATGGTTAGGAAGAATCAATATCATGAAAATGGCCATACTGCCCAAAGTAATTTACAGATATAACGCTATCCCCATCAAGCTACCAATGACCTTCTTCACAGAACTGGAAAAAACCACCTTAAACTTCATATTGAACCAAAAGGGAGCCCGCATAGCCAAGTCAATTCTAAGTAAAAAGAACACGGGGCAGGGGGGCATCACACTACCGGACTTCAAACTATACTGCAAGGCAGGCTACAGTAATCAAAACAGCATGGTACTGGTACCAAAACAGAGATATAGACCAATGGAACAGAATAGAAGTATCGGAGGCAACACAACATATCTACAATCATCTAATCTTTGATAAACCTGACAAAAACAAGCAACAGGGAAAGAATTTCCTGTTTAATAAATGGTGTTGGGAAAACTGGCTAGCCATGTGCAGAAAGCAGAAACTGGACCCTTTCCTGACAACTTACACTAAAATTAACACCAGATGGATTAAGACTTAAACTTAAGACCTGGCACCTTAAAAACCCTAGAAGAAAATCTAGGCAAAACCATTCAGGACATAGGAGTAGGCAAGGACTTCATCACCAAAACACCAAAAGCATTGGCAACAAAAGCTGAAATAGACAAATGGGACCTAATCAAACTCCACAGCTTCTGCACGGCAAAAGAAACAGTCAACTAGAGTGAATCTGCAACCAACAGAATGGGAAAAAAGTGTTTGCAATTTACCCATCTGACAAAGGGCTGATATCCAGAATTTACAAAGAACTCAAACAGATTTACAGGAAAAAAACAAACAAGCCCATTCAAAAATGGGCAAAGGATGTGAACAGACACTTCAAAAAAGAACACATACATGAGGCCAACAAAAATATGAAAAAATGCTCATCATCACTAGTCATCAGAGAAATGCAAATCAAAACTACATTGAGATACAATCTCACACCAGTTAGAATGGCAATTATTAAAAAATCTGGAGACAGCAGATGCTGGAGAGGATGTGGAGAAATTGGAACGCTTTTACATTGCTGGTGGGAGTGTAAATTAGTTCAACTATTGTGGAAGACAGTGTGGCGATTCCTCAAGGACCTAGAAATAGAAATTCCATTTGACCCAGCAATCCCATTACTGGGTATATATCCAAAGGACTATAAATTATTCTACTATAAGGTCACATGCACACGAATGTTCATTGCAGCACTGTTTACAATAGCAAAGACTGGGTAAATGTGGCACATATACACTATGGAATATTATGCAGCCATCAAAAACGGTGAGTTCATGTTTTCTGTAGGGACATGGATGACCCTGGAGAACATCATTCTCAGCAAACTGACACAAGAACAGAAAATGAAATACCACATGTTCTCACTCATAGGTGGGTGATGAACAATGAGAACACATGGACACAGGGATGGGAGCACTACACACTGGGATCTATAGGGGGGAATGGGGAGGGACAGCATGGGGGGAGTTGGGGAGAGATAGCATGGGGAGAAATGCCAGATATGGGTGAAGGGGAGGAAGGCAGCAAATCACACAGCCAGGTGTGTACTTATGCAACTATCTTGCATGTTCTTCACATGTACCCCAAAACCTAAAATGCAATTAAAAAGGAAAAAAAAAGGAAAAATACTCATAGGTTCCAGGTATTTGGACATCAATATCTCTGGGGAAGGGGCAGTATTAGTCTACCACATAAATGAACATTTACCAAATCTGATCATGTTCAAGGGTCATAAATCAAGTCTCAAAAAAGTCAAAAATAAAAATCATACAATATTTTTTATCACAATGCAATTTCGGTAGAAACTGATAACAAAAAGAATAAAAAAGTATTTATATATTTGAAAAATAAGAAATATACCTCCTAAGTAGCCATGAATTACAGCAATTAACAATGACAATTAGAAAATGTTTAAACTGAAACCCAGAGAAAATATCATTGAGAGATAGTGGAAAAAAAAAATTTTTGGTACAAATAAAATGTAAGAGATGCAGTTAAACAAGTGCCAGAGTGACCTTTGTTTTCTTGATTCATATATTAGAAGACAAAAAAATGAATATTAAAGAGCTGAGCATTCATCTAGGAAGTAAAAACAGGATGGCAAAAATAATCTGAAAGAAGTAGCACAAAATAAATAATAAAATTAATACAGGAATTAAAGATATGTAACAACACGTAGTAGATAGAATCCATAAAACTAGAAACAGGATGTTTCAAAAATCTAGCAAAAAATGAAAACTTCTGGTATGATTGTTGTAGAAAAAAGGAAAAGTCACATTACAAATACAAAGAATGAAAAGGACATATCACTAGAGATTTTAGAAACATTAAGCAAGAATAAAAGTATTGTGGATACCTTTATGGCAATACATTAAAAATTGGTTGAACTGGAAAAATTCTTAAAAAAATAATTTACTGGCTGGGCGCTGCGGCTCACACCTGTAATCTCAGCACTTTTGGAGGCTGAGGCGGGAGGATTGTGAGGTCAGGAGTTCGAGACCAGCCTGATCAACATGGTGAAACCCAGGTGTGGTGGCACGTGCCTGTAATCCCAACTACTCAGGAGGCTAAGGCAGGAAAATCACTTGAACCCAGGAGGTGGACGCTGCAGTGAGTCAAGATCATGCCATTGTATTCCAGCCTGGGTGACAGAATGAGACTCTGTCTAAAAAAAAAGAAAAAGAATTTATTAAAATATTGCAAGCAAAAAACATGACTAGTCTAATAGCCATTTACAAAATTGTATCAATAATCAAAAAATTACCCTAAAGCAAATCTAGTCCCAAATGGCTTTACTGGTGAGTTCTACAAAACATTAAAAAAGAAATTACTTTAATCGTCTTACTCAAAAACCTCCATACTGTAAAAAAAGAGAATATTCTCCAGGCTTATCTATTAGTCCATTTTAATATGGCTGTAAAGAACTGCCAGAGACTGGGTAATTTATAAAGGAAAAAGGTTTAATTGACTCCCAATTCCACATGGCCAGGAAGGCCTCAGGCAATTTACAATCGTGGGAGAAGGCAAAGAAGAAACAATGTGGCTTCTTCACAAGGCGGCATAAAGAAGTGCCAAGTGAAGGGGATAGGGCCCCTTATAAAACCATCAGATCTAGTGAGAGCTCACCATCATGAGAACAGCATGAGGGAAACTGCCCCCATGAATCAGTTACCTCCACCTGGTCTCTCCTTTGACTTGTGACAATTATGGCGATTATGAGGATTGCAATTCAAAATGAGATTTGGGTGAGGACACAAAGCCTAACTTAATACCAAAACTTAAAAATAACATTATGAGAAAGTAAAATTATAGCCATTCTCAGTCATGAACATAGATGCAAAAAATTATTTAAAAAATTAGAATTTATCCTAGAATAATGGATAAAAGATTATGATCAAGTTTAGTTTATCTTAGGCATGCATTAGAAAACCAATATAATTCATCATATTAACCAAATAAAAGAGAAAAATACATGATCGTCTCAACAGATACCCAGAAAGCATTTCATAGCAATTTTTAACATTCACTAATTATTAAAACAAACACTTTTTAATGAACTAGTAGTATAAGGAAACTTTTAAAATCTACAATGATGATTAATTTTATGTGTCAACCTGGCTACGTTACAGTACACAGATATTTTGGTTAAACATCATTCTTGATGTTCATGTGAAGGTTCTTTTTAAAATGGGATTAACATTTAATTCAGCAGTTTTGGGTAAAGCAGATGTCCCTCTAGAATGTAGGTGAGCCTCATCCAATCAGTTGAAGGCCTTAAGAAAGAAAAAATCAAAACTGATCTTCTCCAAAGAGGGAATTTTGCCGTCAGACTGCCTTTGGACTCAAACTGCAATTCTTTCTTAATTCTCCAACTTGTTAGCCTACTCTGCAGATTTTGGATATGCCAGCCTCCACAGTCACAGAAGACAATTTCTTAAAATCTCTCTCTCTCTCTCTCTCTATACACACACACTCTCTCTCTCTCTCTCTCTCTCTCTCTCTCTCTCTCTCTCTCTCTCTCTCTCTCTCTCTCTCGGTTCTGTTTCTCTGTAGAACCCTGACAAATACACAGTAAAAGAGAGTATTTACAAGAAACATACAACAAACATCATTCTTCATAGGGAAATGTTGAGACATTTATCTCTGATATTGAGAAGAAAAATAATAATTTAGTATCATACTAGAGATTCTAGAGCAAGCAAGTAAGGCAAGGAAAAGAGGTAAGATAAAAGGATGAGAAAAGGATAAACAAAACCATCATTCATTACGTATAATAAGTATTGTGTATGTAGAAAATCCAAAGAGCATATGCAGATAAACCAGTCTGTTAGAATCGGTTTATCTAACCTTCTAATTAGATGAATTATTTAGAATGAGAGAGTTTAGCAGGGTTTTGGATACATAGTCAACATATAAATATAAATTATATTTTGATATGCTAACAATAATCGGTAGAAAATGAAATTGAAGCCAGATATTATACAAATATTTTTTAATCAAGCAAATCAGAGAATAAATCTAATAACAAATCTGTAAGAATTCTATGGAGAAAACCACAAAATTTTGCTGAGAGAAATTAAGATAGGCCTAAATAAATAGATAAATATGATAGATGAAAAAGATTGGTAAAAAATGTCATTTTTCCCAAAATCAATTTATAGCTTTAAATATCATCATAATCAAAAGAACATTATTGTGTATGTGTAAGACAACAATTCTAAAATTTATATGGAAATTCAAAGAACTGGAAATAGCCAACATACTCTTGGTGAAATATAAGGTAAGACACTTGATCTATCAAATATAAAGACATAACAAGGCTAGCATAATCATGACAACACAATATTGGCACAAGGATAGACAGTTAGACCAATGGAATAGAAGTTAAAATGCCCTAATGTCTATCAACAATAAAATGGAAATTATGGTATCTTCATACAATAACATATCACATGGCAAGGGAAAGGAACTGATGGAACAATCTTTAGAATATTGAGTGAAAAATAACACACTAATATATATATTATAGTTATACTAAGCACTTTTAGAGTTATATATTATACTTCACACTAAAAATATTTTAATTACTATTTTTAATATTTCAAAAGATTAAGAAATTCAAAATAAATCTCAAAAAAGTGGAACAAAACCTTTTAAAGAAAATATTAGAGTTGAAATTAAAACTTAGAAAGACATTACAAAGGACACAAATAGATGAAGAACTGTACCAGGCTTAGAGATTGCATCTCTCAACATTGTATTGTATACATGTCAATTACCTCTACATTAATCTATTGATTCCATTCAACCCCAATACATAACCAACATATGACATTATGGAATTTGACAAGATAATTCTAAAATTTGTATAAAAGTACAAAGGATCAAGAATGTCAAGATACTCTTGAGGAAAAAGAATAAATAAGGTATCTGCCAAAATTTGTTAAAGCTACTGTAATGAAGACATATGTGTACACTGAGAAATAGATAAACCAATGGAGCCTAAGAGAAAGACTGGAAAATAAACCCAGACGTATTTGGACACTTGCTATATAATAAAGTTGGCACTACAGATCAGGTGAGGAAAGATAGATTTTTCAATTAAGAATGTCAGGACAATGGTTATCCATATGGAAAGAAATAAAACTGGACTCCTCATTCACACTAAACATATAAAATCAATATGAGGTGAATTAAAGACCAGTCTTTGAAAGGCAAAATTCTAAAAACTCAGAATTATGGGAGAATTTCTTTGTAAATTCAGGATAGTGTATAGTTCTGATTCAATCAGAATCAAGCAGAATCACTAAATGTGGGGTATTTGTGTGAATCTGTATGTATGTGTAAAGTAACTTGTTCCAGGGATCTGAGCTTCTTGCTTCCTTGTGAGGAGCTATTGTCTTTCCACCTGATCCTAGGACTTGGAATCCACAATATGGGAAGTCAGGAATAAAAAAAGATAAATGTACTGTGAGCAAGCAAGAACATGCTGGAACATGCTGGAACACAGAGAGACAACCCGAAGCTAACGAGGACATATTGAAACCTATACTGTTTCTTAGTGTCTGACATTAATGGTACGGGTGTCCTCCAGTAGCCAGAACTCTTTGTTACAAAGCTAAACATAATGACCCCTCCAAGGAGTAAGAGAAGCTGAAGCAGTTTCACATGTGGCCACTGCTGCTTGCAATGAGATGAGTCAGTAGATCAGAGACAATAGGCGTCAGCTACGAAATGGCTGCTGCTTCACTTTTGCCTTCCAAGTTTTTTACAGTAATGTCTCTTGCAGTCCACCCCAACCAGAAATATACAGAAAATGTAGTTCAGCCTAGCCAAGTTGATGTATTACAAAACCATCAGAGGTAGAAATAGTTCCCTTAAATAATACATAATAAGCAGTTGTTATAGTACATATTTAAGAAATTTTATTTAAGAAGAAAAGATGAGCAATATATTTTCTGAGCTCTTGAATACTTGAAAATATTTTTTCTTCCATCTTACACATCATTCAAGATTCAAGACTTGCATATGTAGAAAATCCTTGATTTAAATTTTTCCCTCAGAACTCTGTAAAAGTGCTGCTTTCCCTCAATATTATTAAAACAAAAGTAAAAATTCCTGGCAGTTTTTGGCTATCTTTTAAGTAATACTTAAAAGTTGGGATGGGTTTGAATAGTGTTTGTTTTTATTCTTTGTCTTTATAACCTAACCCTTTTGTTACAATGTGTCTAGATATAATAATTTTATCAGTAGCTATTGGTAATTTGCTCCCTTTCTTTCTTACCAACAAAAACTAAATTTTGTTGAATAGTAATGTTCCTAGCCTTCACTGCAATGAGAGGTGTCTATGTAACACAGTTTTGGCCAGTGCTCCAATGACACATGAAAAGAGGTTTTGTTTTCCTAACATATTTCTTCCTTAATTACTTCCTTCTTCCTGCTCTTGGAACTAGAATCAGACTGAAGGTGAAACAGCCTTCATGTGACTATTTATTCCTTCTCCATTTATGTTCGGTGTTAATTCATCAGTGAACAAAATAGTCAAATGTCACTCCCCTTGTGTATCTTAAACTCTAGTGTATATCAACAAACAATAAAAGAATTAAATAAGTGAACTATTTAGAATATCCACAATGATAAGTGCTATAGGAAAAAGAATGTTAGAATATGAGATTCTAAGAAACTAGTGTTTATAATATTAAACAAAGTGGTGGGGACAGGAAGCAGGCCATGCAGCTAGCTAGAAGAGGAACTTTCCAGAGTGTGAGGGAAAAAGACAATGCAAAGACCTGACCAGGGAATATGACTGCTCTATTTAACAACTAGCAAGCAGCTAGTTAACTGAAGTTCGGTAGTGATGATGAAGTTAGGAAGGACAGATGGAGACAATTAATGTAGGGCTTTTAGATCATTGTGTAGAATTTGCCATCTACTTTGAGTGAGATAAAACACCTCTAAAGACTTCTGAATAGGGGAGTGATTTGCTGTGATTTGCATTTTTAAGACTTTGTTTTAAACCTTTTTATTTTCATCTAATTTTATACTTTCACAAAAATTGCAAATGTAGGCCGGGCGCGGTGGCTCAGGCCTGTAATCCCAGCACTTTGGGAGGCTGAGACGGGTGGATCACGAGGTCGAGAGATGGAGACCATCCTAGTCAACATGGTGAAACCCCGTCTCTACTAAAAATACAAACAATTCACTGGGCATGGTGGCACGTGCCTGTAATCCCAGCTACTCGCGAGGCTGAGGCAGGAGAATTGCCTGAACCCAGGAGGCAGAGGTTGCGGTGAGCCGAGATCGCGCCATTGCTCTCCAGCCTGGGTAACAAGAGAGAAACTCCGTCTCAAAAAAAAAAATTGCAAATGTAGTACAGAGTTTCCTTATAATCCCTCATTCCACTTTCCTAATGTAAACACTCAACAGTAAGGCAGGAAATTGTTTATGGCTGCATATTATTCCATGGTGTATACATACCACATTTCATTTATCCAGTCCATTATTGATGAGCATTTAGGTTGCTTCCATGTCTTTGCTATTGTGAATAGTGCTACAATGACCATATATATGCATGTGTCTTCATGATAGAATTATTTCTATTCCTTTAGGTATGTACCCAGTAATGGGAGTGCTGGGTCAAATGGTAGTTCTGGTTTTAGCTCTTTGAGGAATCACCACACTGCTTTCCACAGGTGTTGAACTAATTTACACTTTCACCAACAGTGTATAAGCACTGCCTTTTCTCCACAGCCTCGCTAGCATCTGTTACTTTTTGACTTTTTATTAATAGTATTTTGACTGATGTAAGATGGTACCTCATTGTGGTTTTGATTTGCATTTCTGTACTGCTCACTGAGATTGAGCATTTTTCATGTGCTTGTTGGCCGCATGTATGTCTTCTTTTGAAAAGCACCTGTTTGTGATGTCCTTTGCCTACTTTTTAATGGCTTTTTTTCTTGTAAATTTGTTTAAGTTCCTTGTAGATGCTGGATATTAGACCCTTGTCAGAAGCATAGTTTCCAAAAAATAATGAGATAATGTTTTTTGAGAAATATGGATGGAGCTAGAGGCCATTTTCTTTAGCAAATTAATGCAGAAACAGAAAACCAAATACCACATGTTCTCACTTAGAAGTGGGAGCTAAATGATGAGAACACATGGAGACAAAGAGGAAACAACAGATACTGGGGCCTACCAGGGGGTAGAGGGTGGGAGGAAGGAGAGGAACAGAAAAAATAATTATTAGGTACTAGCCCTAGCACCTGGGTGACAAAATACTCTGTACATCAAACTCCCAAAATGCAAGTTTACTTATATAACAAAGCTGTACATGTATCTCTGAACCCAAAATAACAGTTTTTTGAAAAAAAGGAAATTAACTTTTGGTGCGATATTATTAAGTAAACACCTTATTTGATTTTCACACATTTTTTCATATGTGTTCCTTTGCATCTGGCACCCTATCCAGAGACATATATTGTACCTAGTTTTTGTTTTCCTCCTTAGTCATTTTCAGTCTGCAACAGTTCTTCAATTATTTCCTTATCTTTCATGACCTGACACTTGGAAGATTGCCAATCAGCAATTATGTAGAATGTCCCTCAACTTGGGCTTATTTGATACAGTATTTTTCTCATGATTGGAAAGTATAATAGTCTGCTCAAGCTACCTTAACCACAAAACACAGATTGGATGGTTTAAACAACAGAAATTTATTTCTCACAGTTTTGAAAGCTAGGATCAAGAGGTTAGCTGATTCAGTTTTTGATGAGGGCTCTTTTCCTGGCTTGCAGATGCCTACCTTCTCATTGTGTCCTTACATGGCCTTTCCTTTGTGTGCATGCATGGAGGGGTGGAGAGTTAGAATATGAGCTCTTTGATGCCCTTCTCATAAGGACTCTAATATTATACTATTGGATCAAGGTCCCACATTTATGATGGCAAGTAATTATAACCTAAATTACATTCCTAAAGGCCCCCAAATACAGCAATACTGGGGGTTAAGGCTTCAATATATTAATTTTAGAGGAGACAAAAACATTAACCCCAGGACAGAAAGGCTTTGTATTTTTGGCAAGAATACCAAAATATGTAAAAAAGCCTTTTCCTATGCATCATATTAAGATGAATAGGAAAAGGTATTTCATATTTAAGGTATTCATGATGTTGATATGTCTTACTATTGATATTTACCTTGACCATTTAGGTTGGTATCTGCTAGGTTTCTCTGCTATAAATTTGCTATCTTTCTGTTTATCGTTAACAAGTATCTTCTTTGGAGACTATGTAAATCCTATTTCTCTTCAAACTTTTTCCCACTCATTTAAGCATCCATTGGTGAATCTTGTCTGCGGCTATTATTACTAGGACATTTGTAATGATGATTCTCTGTTTTCTCTTTCCATCGACATTTATTAATTGGAATTCAACCGTAATGAAGAACTACTTCTCCCCTTATTTATGTACTTGATTTTTATATTGGTATAGATTAAAATGTTTCCCTCTTGGCATAGTTGACAGTGCCAAGTCTTGTGGGTATAGATTGATAGGAATATTTGATTCTAGGGGTTAAATACTATTTATTTTACTGTTCAAATTATGCCAACTTTGGTTATGAGTAACTTCTTCAATTTGGCTCCTCTGTTTCTTTCATAAGCCCCCATTTGTTACAAAATATTTTCTTACCTTCTGACATCAAAAGATGTTCTAGGCTCATCTTATGTTTTCCTTGCTCAGTTCTGGAATCAACTTCTCCAAAAAGTTCTGTTTTCTAATGCTAAAAATAGTGTTTAGAAGCCAAGATCTTGAGGCACAGCAAGATGGCAAAATAGAAGACTTCACCAATGGTCCCCACTGCCCTCACAAGTTCACTAATTTAGCAACTATCTACACAGAAAGAACACCTTCACAAGAACCAAAAATCAGATGAGCGCTGAGTATCTTATTTTAACTCTGTACTGCTGAAAGAGGCCTTGAAGAGCAGAAAAAAAACAGCTTTGAATCACTGACACTGCCCCTCTCTCACTGCCCCAGCAGCAGCCAGGTGGTGTGGAGGCCAGGTGGTGTGGAGGGCATCTCTGGGTGCTGGGGAGGGAGAGCACAGTAATTGTGGGGGCACTGAACTCAGTATTTTCCTATTGAAGAAGATAAGGAAACCAAACTCAGCTGATGCTGACCCATGGAGGGAGAACTGAAACCAGCCCTAGCCAGAGGGGATTTTCATTCATCCCAGAGGTTGAAACTTGAGTTAATGCAAACCTCACTATGAAAGGCTACAGTATTCTGAGTTGCTTAGTAAACTTGAAAGGCAATCCAGATTATACAAACTACAACTCATAGGTGAGTCCTAGTGCTGAACTGGGCCTGGAGACAGTGGACTTGGGGGACATGTGACCTATGGAGACACCAGCTGAAATGGCTAAGGGAGTGCTGGTATAACCTCTCCCCTAACCACAGGGTGCACAGCTCCAAAAGAGAACCCTTCCTTCTGCCTGAGGAGGGGAGAGGAAAGGGACTAGTAGGAGGTATTTTGTATTATATTTTGTACACCAGCTCAGCCACAGGATAGGGCACAGGTCAGAGCCCTAAGGCCCTTGTTCCAGGCCCTAGCTCCTGGATGACACTTCTAAACACACCCTGGATGAGAAGGAGACTTGCTAGCTTCAGGTGAGACTCAGTGTATTACTAGCTATGGTGGCTATTGGATGAAACTCTTTCTGCTTGAGAAAAGCAGAAGAAAAAGTAGACTCTGTCTTGCACCTTAGGTACCAGTGTGGCAACAAGAAAATCAAGCATCAAGCATGCTCTTTGGTTCCCTGATTCCAGGGTTTCACTCTTGAATGGCATCTCTAGACCTAGCTTGGGCTAGAAAGGAGCCCCCTGTCCTTAAGGGTGATTCTTAGGCCAGGCAGCATTCACCAAAGCTGACTGATGAGCCATTGGGCCTCAAGGGAAAATTGGAGGTCCTCCAGCAGTACTCTCTATGGCCTGTGGTGGCAGTGGCTACAGCATGAGGCTCCTCTGCCTTGGGAAAGGGGAAGGAAGAGTAGGAAACAATGTGTCTTGTGGTTTGAACGCTAGCTCAGTCACAGTATAATAGAACAAGAGGTAGATGTCTAAGCTTTTTACCCTAATCCCTGATTCCCAGATGGCACCTCTGGACCTTTCCACCCTAAAGGGAAGGATGCGGACCTGGCTGGCTTTGCCACCTGCTGATTGCAGAGGCCCATGGCCTTAAGTGAACATAGGCAACAGCCAGGGGGTAGTTACAGCAGCTATTGGGTGAGAGTCAGTGCTATGCTAGCTTCAGGTATGACACAGCACTGTCATAGTGTGGTGGCCACATAGCTTCTTGTGTCACTTCATCCCCAACTTTAGGTGGCTGAAGACAGAGCAGGAGAGACCTCTCTTGTTTGGAAGAAAATGAGGAAAGAGAACAGAGTTTTCTGCCTAGTAATCCAGAGAATTCTGGATGTTGTCCAAGACCATCAAGGCAGTATCTCTGTAAGTCTGCAAGAACCACGGCATTACTGGGCTTGGGTACCCCATAAAACAGATAGAGCTTAGATGACAACACTTAAGTCCTTTAGGATATCTGAAGAACCTTCCCAAAAAGGACAAGTACAAACAAGCCCAGCCAGTGAAGACACAAATAATACCTAACTCTTCTATGCCCAGAAACCAAAGAATATCTACTAGCATAACAGCATCCAGGAAAACATGACCTCACCAAATGAACTAAATAAGGCACTAGAGACCAATCCTGAAGAAACAGAGATATGTGCCCTTTCAGACAGAAAATTCAAAATAGCTGTGATGAGGAAACTCACAGAAAATCAAGATAACGCAAAGAAGGAATTCCGAATTTGATCAGATATATTTAACAAAGAAATTGAAATAATTTAAAAGAATTACATTTTTTCAGCAGAAATTCTGGAGCTAAAAAGTGCAATTGGCATACTAAAGAATGCATCAGTTTTTTAATAGCAGAATTGATCAAGCAGAAGAAAGAATTGTGAGCTTAAAAACAGGTTATTTGAAAATACAGTCAGAGGAGATAAGAAACAATAAAGTATGCCTACAGGATCTAGAAAACAGCCTCAGAAAGACAAATGTAAGAGTTATTGGTCTTAGGGGAAATCACCACAGATTCCACAGAAATTCAAACCATCATCAGAGAATATTACAAACTCTATGCACATAAACTAGTAAACCTGGAAGAAATGGATAAATTCCTGAACTCCTGTGTCCTCCCAAGCCTAAACCAGGAGGAAGCTGAAACTATGAATAGACCAATAACAAGGTCTGAAGTTGACGCAGCAATTAAGAGCCTACCTCACAAAAAAAGCCCAGGTCCAGATGGGTTCACAGCCGAATTCCACCAGACACACAAGGAGGAGCTGGTACCATTCCTTCTAAAACTATTTCAAACAATCCAAAAAGAGGGAATCCTTCCCAAATCATTTTATGAGACCAACATCATCCTGATACCAAAACCCGGCAGAGACCCAACGAGAAAAGAAAACTTCAGGCCAATATCCATGATGAACATAGATGCAAAAATCTTCAATAAAATATTGGCAAGCCGATTGCAACAGCAAATCAAAAAACTTATTCATCATGATCAAGTAGGATTCATCCCAGGGATGCAAGGCTGGTTCAACATACGCAAGTCTATCAACGTAATTCACCACATAACCAGAACCAAAAACAAAAACCACATGATTATCTCAATTGACGCAGAGAAGGCATTTGACAAAATTCAACAGCCCTTTATGCTAAAAACCCTCAATAAACTCGGTATCGATGGAACGTATCTCAAAGTAATAAAAGCTATTTATGACAAACCAACAGCCAATATCATACTGAATGGGCAAAAACTGGAAGCATTCCCTTTGAAATCTGGTACTAGACAAGGATGCCCTCTGTCACCACTCCTATTCAATATAGTACTGGAAGTTCTAGCCAGAGCAATCAGGCAAGAAAAAGAAATAAATGGTATTCAAATAGGAAAGGTGGAAGCCAAATTGTCTCTATTTGCAGACGACATGATAGTATACCTAGAAGACCCCATCGCCTCAGCCCAAAAACTCCTGAAACTGATAAACAACTTCAGCAAAGTCTCAGGATATAAAATCAATGTGCAAAAATCACAAGCATTCGTCTACACCAATAACAGACTTAAAGAAAGCCAAATCAAGAGCGAACTGCCATTCGCAATTGCTACAAAAAGAATAAAATACCTTGGAATACAACTCACAAGGAACGTAAGGGACCTCTTCAAGGAGAACTACAAACCACTGCTCAACGAAATCAGAGAGGACACAAACAGATGGAGAAACATTCCATGTTCATGGTTAGGAAGAATTAATATCGTGAAAATGGCTATACTGCCCAAAGTAATTTACAGAATCAACGCTATCCCCATCAAGCTACCGTTGACTTTCTTCACAGAACTGGAAAAAACCACCATGAACTTCATATGGAACCAAAAGAGAGCCCGCATAGCCAAGTCAATTCTAAGCAAAAAGAACACAGCGGGGGGCATCACACTACCGGATTTCAAACTATACTACAAGGCTACAGTAATCAAAACAGCATGGTACTGGTACCAAAACAGAGATATAGACCAATGGAACAAAACAGAGGCACCGGAGGCAACACAACATACATACAACTATACAATCTTTGATAAACCTGACAAAAACAAGCAATGGGACAAGGATTCCATGTTTAACAAATGGTGTTGGGAAAACTGGCTAGCCATGTGCAGAAAGCAGAAACTGGACCCCTTCCTGACACCTTACACTAAAATTAACTCCAGATGGATTAAAGACTTAAACATAAGACCTGGCACCATAAAAACCCTAGAAGGAAATCTAGGCAAAACTATCCAGGACATAGGAGTAGGCAAGGACTTCATGAACAAAACATCAAGAGCATTGGCAACAAAAGCCAAAATAGACAAATCGGACCTAATGAAACTCCACAGCTTCTGCACGGCAAAAGAAACAGTCACTAGAGTGGATCGGCAACCAACAGAATGGGAAAAAATTTTCGCAGTCTACGCATCTGAAAAAGGGCTGATATCCAGAATTTACAAAGAACTCAAGCAGATTTACAGGAAAAAAACAAACAAGCCCATTCAAAAGTGGGCAAAGGATATGAACAGATACTTTACGAAAGAAGACATATATGAGGCCAACAATCATATGAAAAAATGCTCATCGTCACTGGTCATCAGAGAGATGCAAATCTAAACCACATTGAGATACCACCTCACGCCAGTTAGAATGGCGATCATTAAAAAATCTGGAGACAACAGATGCTGGAGAGGATGTGGAGAAAAAGGAACACTTTTACACTGTTGGTGGGAGTGTAAATTAGTTCAACCATTGTGGAAGACAGTGTGGCGATTCCTCAAGGCCTTAGAAATAGAAATTCCATTTGACCCAGCAATCCCATTACTGGGTATATATCCAAAAGACTATAAATCATTCTACTATAAGGACACATGTACACGAATGTTCATTGCAGCACTGTTTACAATAGCAAAGACCTGGAATCAACCCAAATGCCCATTGATAATAGACTGGATTGGAAAAATGTGGCACATATACACCATGGAATATTATGCAGCAATCAGAAATGATGAGTTTGTGTCGTTTGTAGGGACATGGATGAATCTGGAAAACATCATCCTCAGCAAACTGACACAAGAACAGAAAATGAAACACCGCATATTCTCACTCATAGGTGGGTGATGAAAAATGAGAACACATGGACACAGGGAGGGGAGTACTAAACACTGGGGTCTATTGGGGGGAAAACGGGAGGGCCAGTGGGAGGGGGAGGTGGGGAGGGATAGCCTGGGGAGAAATGCCAAATGTGGGTGAAGGGGAGAAGAAAAGCAAAGCACACTGCCATGTGTGTACCTACGCAACTGTCTTGCATGCTCTGCTCATGTACCCCAAAACCTATAATCCAATAAAAAATTAAAAAAAAAAAAAAGAGTTATTGGTCTTAAAGAGGAGGTAGAGAGAGAGATAGAAATAGCCTATTCAAAGGGATAATAATTGAGAACTTCCCAAACCCTAGATATATCAATATCCATGTGCAAGAAAATTATAGAACACCAAGCAGATTTAATCCAAATAATACCTCAAGGCATTTAATAATCAAACTCCCAAAGATCAAGGACGAAGAAATATTTCTAAAAGCAGCAAGAGAAAAATAAATAAATAAATAACATACAATGGAGCTCCAGTATGTCTGGCAGCAGACTTCCCAGTGGAAACCTTACAGGCCAAGAGGAAGTGGCATGACATACATAACAATGAAAGAAAAAACTTTTACCTTAGAATAATATATTCAGCAAAAATATTCTTCAAACATGAAGAAAATAAAGACTTTCCCAGACAAACAAAAGCTGAGGGCTTTCATCAACACCAGACCTATTCTACAAGAAATGCTAAAAGGAGTACTTCAGTCAGAAAGAAAAGGACATTAACAAGCAATAAGCAATCACCTAAGAGTACAACACACACTGGTAATGGTTCACGGAAAAAACACAGATTATTTTAACACTGTAACTGTGGTATGTAAACTATTTTTATCCTAAAAAGAAAGGCTAACCAATGAACTAATTACAAATAACAGTAACTTTTCATGACACAGACAGTGCAATCAGATATATATAGAAGAAAAAGTGAAAGAATAAAGTTAAGACGTAGATTTTTTATTAGCTTTGTTATTGCTTCTTTGTTTATGCAAATAGTGTTAAGTAGTTATCAGGTTGAAATAATGGTTTATAAGATAATATTTGCAAGCTTCATCATAAGCTCAAACAAAAAACATACAATGAATACACACAAAAAAAATAAAAAGCAAGAAACTAAATTATACCACTTGAGAAAACTACCTTCATTAAAGGAAGACAGGAGGAAAGAAAGAAGGAAAAGAACACAAAACAACCAGAAAACAAATAACAAAATGACCAGAATAAGTTCTTACTTATCAATAATAACATTGAATGTAAACGGACTAAATTCTCCAGTCAAAAGACAGAGAATGGCTGAGTGGATGAAAAAACAAGACTCATTAATCTTCTGCCTACAAGAAGCACAATTAAACTAAGAGACACATATAGACTGCAAATAAAGGGATGAAAAAAGATGTTACATGCCAATGGAAACCCAAAAAGAGCATGAGTAGCTATACTTACACAAAATATATTATAGGACAAAAACTCTCAGAAGAGACAATGAAGGTTACTCTATAATGATAAAGAACATATAATCAGCAAGAACATATAATAATTTTAAACATGCATGCCTGGAGCACCCAGATATATAAACCAAATATTACTAGAGCTAAGGCGAGGGACAGACCCTAATGCAATAATGGCTGGAGACCTCAGCACTCCCTTTCAGCACTGGACATATCTTTCAGACAGAAAATCAACAAAGAAATATCAGACCTAATTTGCACTACTGACCAAACAAAACAAATCTCAAAACATTCAAAAAATTGAAATAATATCAAGCATCTTCTCTGATCACATGGAATAAAACTAGAAATTAATAACAAGAAGAACCTTGAAAACTATAGAAATATATGTAAATTAAACAATATGCTCCTGAATGACCAGCGGGTTGACGAAGAAACTAAAAAGAAAATTGGAAATTTTCTTGAAACAAGTGATAATGGAAACACAACATACTAAAACTTACAGGATACAGCAAAAACAGTACAAAGAGTGTAATTTATAGCTATAAGTGCCTACATCAAACAGAGGAAAAATTCAAATAAACAATCTAATAATGCATCTTAAAGAATAGAAAAGCAAAAGCAAACATCACCCAAAATTAGTAGAAGAAAATAAATAATATAGAAGAGAAATATAAATGAAATTGAAATAGAGAAAGTACAAAAGATCAATGAAACAAAATGTTGGGTTTTTTTGAAAAGTTAAATAAAATTGACAACCCTTTAGCCAGACTAAGAAAAAAAAAAAGGAGACACAAATTAATAAAATCAGAAATGAAAAAGGAGCATTACAACTGATACTGCTGAAATTCAAAGGATGATTAGAGGCTACTATGATCCACTACATGCCAATAAATTAGAACATCTGAGAAAATAAACAAATTCCTAGACACATACAGTGTTCTAAGATTGAACCATGAAGAAGTCCAAAACCTGAAAAGACAAATATAAAATAAGATGGAAGTCATAATAAAAATTCTCCCAGTAAAGAAAAGCCCAAGACCCAATGGCCCCACTGCTGAATTCTATCAAGCATCGAAAGAAGAACTAATACCAATCCCAAACTATTCTAAAAAATTAAGGAGTACTTCCAAACTCATTCTATGAGGTCAGTATTTCCCTGATACCAAAACCAGACAAAGACACATGAAAAATGAAAACTACAGGCCAATATCTCTGATTAATACTGATACAAAAATATTCAACAAAATATCAACAAGCCAAATTTAACAACACATTAGAAATATTCAACAAAATACCAACAAGCCAAATCCAACAATACATTCATCATGACCAAGTGGGATTTATCTCTGGGATGCAAAGGTGGTACCACATATGCAAATCAATCAATGTGACACATCATATCAACAGAATGAAAGATAAAAATGATATCATTTCAATTGATACTGAAAAATGTTTGATAAAATTCAACATCCCTTCATGATAAAACCCTCAAAACACTTAGGATACAAGAAACATACCTCAACATTTTTTAAAAGCCATATATGACAGTCCCATAGCTAGTCTCATACTGAATGAGGAATAACTGAAAGCCTTTCCTCTAAGACCTGGAACATGATAAAGATGTCCACTTTCACTACAGTTATTCAGCATAGTACCGGAAGTCCTAGCTAGAGCAACCAGACAACAAAAATAAATAAAGGACATACAGACTGGACAGGAAAAAGTCAAATTATTTTGCAGATGATATAATCTTATAGTCAAAAATCTTAAAGACTCCACCAAAAAACCATTAGAACTAATTTTTAAAAATCAGTTAAGTTCCAGGATACAAAATTAACATACAAAAATAAAAATCAGTAGCATTTCTATATGAAAACAGTGAAAAATCTAAAAAAGAAATGAAAACAGTAATCTCATGTACAGTAGCTACAAATAAAATTTAATATCTAGGCATTAACCAAAGAAGTGAAAGGTCTCTGTAATAAAAACTATAAAACACCAATGAAAGAAATTGAAGAGAACACACACACACAAAAATTCCACTTTCATGGAGCAAAAGAATCAATATTGCTAAAATGTCCAAACTACCCAAAGCAATCTATAGATTCTATACAATCCCTATCAAAATGCCAATGACATTCATCACAGAAATAGGAAAAAAAAAACTATCGTAAAACATAATACGGAACCACAAAAGACTCAGAAGAGCCAAAGCTATCTTAAGCAAAAAGAACAAAACTGGAGAAATCATATTCCCTGACTTTAAATTATAGCACAGAGCTATACTAACCAAAACAGCATGGTACTGGTATAAAACCAGACACATAGACCCATGGCACAGAACAGAGAACACAGAAACAAATCCACACATTACAGTTAACTCATTTTTGACAAAGGTGTCAAGAACATGCACTGGAACAAGACAGTCTCTTCAGTAAATAGTCATGGGAACCTGGATATCTACACACAAAAGAATGAAACTAGATTCCTATTTCTTGCCATATACAAAAGTAAAATCAGAGTGGAATAAAGGATTAAATCTAAGACCTCAAACTATGAAACTAATATAAAAAATTGATGAAAATCCCCAGGACATTTGGCTGGGCAAAAAATTATTGAGTAATACCCCACATTAAACACAGACAACCAAAGCAAAAATGGACGACAAATGGGATCACATCAAGTTAAAAGCCTTCTGCACAGCAAAGGAAACAATCAACAAGGTGAGGAGACAATTTCCAGAATGGGACAAGATATTTGCAAACTACTCATCTGAGAAGGGATTAAAAACCAGAATATAAAAGGAGCTCCAACAACTCAACAGAAAAAAAAAAATCTGATAAAAAAATGAGCAAAAGATTTGAATACACATTTCTCAAAAAGACAAATAGCAAACAGGCATATGAAAAAGAGCTCAGCATCATTGATCATCAGAGAATGCAAGTCAAAACTACAATGAGATATTATCCCACCCCAGTTAAAATGGTTTTTATCCAAAAGACAGACAATAACAAAACATGCAAAGGAAAGGGAACTCTCCTACATTGTTGGTGGGAATGTACATTAGTAAAACCACATTGAAAACAGTTTGGAGGTTCCTGGAAAAAATTAAAATAGAGCTATCATATGATCCAGAAATCCCACTGCTGGGTATATACCCTCCAAAAAAGGAAATCAGCATATTGAAGAAATATTTGAACTTCCATGTTTGTTGCTGCACTGTTCACAATAGGAAAGAGTTGGAAGCAACCTAAGTGTCTATCAACATATGAATGAATAAATAAAATGTGGTGCATATACACAATGGAGTACTATTCAGACATAAAAAGAATGATATCCTGTCTTTCACAACATGGATGAAACTGGAGGTTATTATGTTAAGTGAAATAAGCCAGACACACAAAGACAAACACTCCATGTTCTCACTTACTTATGAGATCTAAAAATCAAAATGATTGAGCTCATAGAGATAGAGAGTAGAAGGATAGTTACCAGAGGCTGGGAAGGGTAGTCAGGAACTAGGGGGAAGTGGGGATTGTTAATGAATACGTAAAAATAGAAAGAATGAATAAGACCTACTGTTTGATAGCACAATAGGAAGACTATAGTAAATAATAACTTAATTGTATATTTTAAAATAACTAAGAGTGTAATTGGATTGCTTGTAACACAAAGAATAAATGCTTGATGAGATGGTACCCCATTCTCCATGATGATTATTTCAGATTACATGCCTATATTAAAGCATCTCATACATTCCATGAATATATACACCTACTATGTACTCACAAAAATAAAAAATAAAAAAATTTAAAGTAAAAAAAGAAGAAAAAGATACAAAGATCTGGTGCTACATGTGCTCATTACTCTGAAGTGCCACTGCTTCTAGACCCTTTAAGAGTTAGAAAATGTATAAAAGTATACTATGCCATGGATATAGTCACATGTATATTTCTTTATCTGTCTACATTTATATTAAAAACCAAGAATTTATACTGACACATCTTATTCCAATCCAACATTACAGGGTGTGTTTTAGCCTGCCTTTCTTTATAATGTCTTTCTCCAACAGTGAGAAACTTGGCTCTTATTATCTACAATATATGTACTTAGTTGTTCAAGTCTAATGTACATGTAAAGGTAGCTTCAGTAATGCTAATGTATACCCCTGCAAGAAATTCTAGATTACAGCACTTAAGCACTATTATTTTTTTGGTTGGCCTTTTCGTGCCCAGACATGATAGTTACAGTTACCTATTTTCTTCCTCACTTGCTTAAGTGTGGTTATTATTCATTCTTAATATGTTTACTTTCATTTGTTAGTATTTGTATTCCATTTTGGGTTCTCCACACCTCTTGGTTGGTTTTATCATTTATTTATTTGGGGTTATGTAAAGGGTATGTGAGGCATTATTATGATTCCAAGCTTCAGAGCTATACAGAAAGATATAATAAAAAAAATAGCACTGTACTTCATCCTCAAAACCTCATCTCTTCTTTATTCCTTTCCCTTTAGGTAATCAGGCTTACTAGTTTTTATTTTTCTTATATTTCTTTTGAACAAATTAGCACTATTTATTTTCCTATATCCTATCTTTCCTACATGAAGGGTAGCATGCTATGAATGCTCTTTTTTTATTGCATTTTAAGTTTTGGGGTACATGGGAAGAACATGCAAGATTGTTGCATAGGTACACACGTGGCAGTGTGATTTGCTGCCTTCCTCCCCTTCACCTATATCTGGCATTTCTCCCCATGCTATCTCTCCCCAACTCCCCACCCCCCACTGTCCCTCCCCTTTATTCCCCAACAGACCCTAGTTTATAGTGCTCCCCTCCCTGTGTCCATGTGTTCTCATTGTTCAACACCCACCTATGAGTGAGAACATGCGGTGTTTGATTTTCTCTTCTTGTGTCAGTTTGCTGAGAATAATGGTTTCCAGGTTCATCCATGTCCCTACAAAGGAGATGAACTCATCATTTTGTGCTTTGCTTTTTTCATTTGACAGTCTATCTTGGAAACCACTCCATATTCATTCATAGTGCTCTTCCTCATTCTTTTCTTATATCTATTTAATATTCCCCTTCATGAAATGCTATAGTTTATTAAATCACTCTCCTGTGGTTGGAAATTTAGGTCCTTCCAATACTTTGCAACTAAGAACAATATTGCAACTAATGAACTTTTGCATTTCTATCAGCAATGTATGAATGTACCTATTTTCCCACAGCCTTCCCAACAGAACGCATTGCCATATTCTTAGATTTCATGGAGTCTGGCAAGTTAGAAATGGTATCTGAGTGGTTTTAATTTGCATACCTCTAGTTTTGAGTGAATTTAAACATTTTTCCTATGTTTGAAGGTCATTTATTTCTTTTAGGGTGAATTTTCTCTTCGTGTATGTTTCCCATTTCTCTATTGAGTTTTGACCCTTTCCCCTTCATTAAATTTTAACAAAATCACTTGGCTATTGTGCTGAGGACAAGCTCTGGGACACTGATAGAAGCAGAAAGACAGTTGATTATTTAATAATCTAGATGAGAGATCTAATGCAGGGTAATCACAGAAGTGGTTAGCAATGGTCAGATTCCAGGTATAATGTGAATGTGAACCAAGAGAATTTCCTAACAGACTGGTTGTAGGGCAAAAGACAAAGAGAAAAATTAAGGACTCCAAAGTATTTCCACCTGATCAAGTGAAAGCCTGGCTTTATCATTAACTAAGATACAGAAGATCTTGGTTGAGGCAAATTTTGTGTGGCTAATAACCAGAAGCTGATTTTGGCCTGTGTTGATTTTGAGATGCCCATTAGACTTCCAAGTAGAAATGTCAAGAAGGCATGGATATACAATGGATACATGAATATACTGGATATATAATTTTGGAGTCCAAAGAGGCATTCCTGAATATAGATGGTATTTTGATCCATCAGAACTAGGTAAGATTGTAGAGATATAAAATAAAAGACATAAGGATTGAGTTCTAAATAACTCCAACATTAAGAGACCATGGAGAAGGAAAGGAACTAGCCAAAGAGACTAAGAAGAAGCAGTTGTGGAAGGCAGGGTGCTGCCTAATGAAAGGCCTCAAGATGCTTTGAGAATCAGACTCAATAATACAGCTCTCAGTCTGTTAAAATATCCAGGATGCTTGCACTTAACTTAGAAACATAATGTACTGGGGAGTGCCAGCAAGATGGGTGAATGTACAAGTACAGCTCCAGTGCACAGCTCCCAGCAAGATCAACACAAAAGGTGGGTGATCTCTGCATTTCCATCTGAGGTACCTGGTTCATCTCATTGGGACTGGTTGGACAGTGGGTGCAGCCAAAGGAGGGTGAGCCAAAGTAGAATGGGGCATCACCTCACCTGAGAAATGCAAGGGGTCAGGGAACTCCCTCTCCAAGCCGAGGGAAGCCATTAGGGACTGTCCCCTGAACTCTGGCCCAGATAATATGCTTTTCCCACAGTCTTCATAACCCACAGACCAGGAGACTCCCTCTGGTACCAATACCAGGGCCCTGGGTTTCCGGCACAAAATTGGGTGGCTATTTGGGAAGACACTGAGCTAGCCCCAGCAGTTTTTTTTTCATACCCCAGTGGCTCCTGGAGCACCAGTTAGACATAACTGTTCACTCTGCTGGAAAGGAGGCTGAAGCCAGGGAGCCAAGTGATCTGGCTTGGCAGGTCCCACCCCCACAAAGACCAGCAAACCAAGATCTACTGGCTTGAAATTCTCACAGCCAGCACAGCAATATGAGCTCAACCTGGTACCTCAAGCTACTAGGTGTGGGAAGGGGCATCTGCCATTGCTGAGGCTTGAATAGGTAGTTTTAACATCACAGTATAAACAAAATCACTGGAAGTTCAAATTGTGTGGAGCCCACAGCAGCTCAGCAAGGCCTCTGCAGGCAGACTGTGTCACTAGACTCCCTCCTCACTGGGCATTAACAGTAGAGAACATTAACAACCTGATGGAGCTGAAAAACATCTCTCAAAAAAGGCAGCAGCCCATCAGGGACTTATAACTAAAGCCCCCACCTTCCCGGGACAGAGCATCTGGGAAAAGGAGTGGCTGTGGGTACAGCCTCAGCAGACTTAAATGTCCCTACCTGGCAGCTCTGAAGAAAGAAGTGGATCTCCTAGCACAATGTTCGAGCTCTGATAAGGGAAAGACTGCCTCCTCAAGTGGCTCCCTGACCCCCATGTATTCTGACTAGGAGATACTTCCCAGTAGGGGCTGACAGATACCTCATACAGGAGAGCTCTGGCTGGCATTTGGTGGATAACATTCTGGGATGAAGCTACCAGAAGAAGGAATAAGCAGCAATCTTTGCTGTCCTGCATTGATTTCCAGACAAGCAGGGTCTGGAGTGGACCTCCAGCAAACTCCAGCAGACCTGCAGCAGTGGGGCCTGACTGTTAAAAGAAAAACTAACAAACAGAAAGAAATAGTTTCAACATCAACAAAAAGGTGACCCCAACATCAACTCAGAGACCCCATCCAAAGGTCACTGACTTCAAAGACCGAAAATAGGTAAATCCATGAAGATGGGAAGAAACCAGCACAAAAAAGCCTGAAAATTCCAAAAAGCAGAACACTTCTTCTCAAGGGATCACAACTCCTCACCAGCAAGGGAACAAAACTGGATGGAAAATGAGTTTGATGAATTAAAAGAAGCAGGCTTCAGAAGGTGGATAATAACAAACTTCTCAGAGCTAAAGTAGCATGTTCTAACCCAATGTAAGAAAGCTAAGAACCTTAAAGAAAAGGTTAGACAAAATGCTAACTAGAATAACTAGTGTAGAGAACATTAACAACCTGATGGAGCTGAAAAACACAACACAAGAACTTTTTGAAGCATACACAAGTTTCACTAGCCAAACAGATCAAGCAGAAGAAAGGGTATCAGAGATTGAAGATCAACTCAGCGAAATAAAGCCAGAAGGCAAAATTAGAGAAAAAAGAGTGAAAATATATGAAAATATGGGATGACATGAAAAGACCAAATCTACGTTTTATTGGTGTACCTGAAAGTAATGAGGATAATAAAACCAAGCTGGAAAACACTCTTCAGGATATTGTCCATGAGAACATCCCCAACCTAGCAATCCAGGCCACCATTCAAATCCAGGAAATACAGAGACCACCACAAAGATACTCCTCAAGAAGAGCAACCCCAAGACACATAATCATCAGATTCACCATGGTTTAAATGAAGGAAAAAATGCTAAGGGCAGCCAGAGAGAAAGGTCAGATTACCCACAAAGGGAAGCCCACAGACTCACAGTGGATCTCTCAGCAGAAACCCTAAGGCTAGAAGAGAGTGAGGGCCAATATTCAACATTCTAAAAAAAAAAAAAAAATTTCAACCCAGAATTTCATATCCAGCCAGACTAAGCTTCTTAAGTGAAGGAGAAATAAAATCCTTTACAGACAAGCAACTGCTGAGAGATTTTGTCACCACCAGGCCTGCCTTACAATAACTCCTGAAGGAAGCACTAAACATGGAAAGGAACAACTAGTACCAGCCACTGAAAAAACATACCCAATTGTAAAGACCATCGATGCTAAGAAGAAGCTGCATCAACTAACAGGTAAAATAACCAGCTAGCATCATAATGGCAGGATCAAATTCACACATAACAATATTAACATTAAATGTAAATGGCTAAATCACTCAATTAATAGACACAGACTGACAAATTGGACAGAGTCAAGACCCATTGGTGTGCTGTATTCAGGAGACCTACCTCACATGCAAAGACACACATAGGCTCAAAATCAAAGGATGGAGGAATATTTACCAAGTAAATGGAAAGGAAACAAAAAGCAGGGGTTGCAATCCTAGGCTCTGATAAAAACAGATTTTAAACCAACAAAGATCAAAAAAGACAAAGAGGGCATTACATAATGGTAAAGGGATCAATGCAACAAGAGTTAACTATCCTAAATATATATGCACTCAATACAGGAGCACCCAGATACATAAAGCAAGTTATTAGAGACCCACAAAGAGACTTAAACTTCCACACACTAATAGTGGCAGACTTCAACACTCCACTGCCAATATTAGACAGATCAATGAGAGAAAATTAACAAGGATATCCAGGATTTGAACACAGATCTGGACCAAGCAGACCTAATAGACATCTACAGAACTCTCCACCCCAATCCACAGAATATACATTCTTCTCAGGACCACATTGCACATACTCTAAAATTCACATAATTGGAAATAATGCCTAAACAAATAC
This sequence comes from Callithrix jacchus, assembly GCF_049354715.1. Classification (NCBI taxonomy): domain Eukaryota; kingdom Metazoa; phylum Chordata; class Mammalia; order Primates; family Cebidae; genus Callithrix; species Callithrix jacchus. Next base: position 148,862,449 of record NC_133508.1, read on the forward strand.
AAAAGAATGGAAATCATAATGAACAGTCTCTCAGACCATGGTGCAATTAAATTAGAACTCGGATTAAGAAACTCACTAAAAGCCACACAACTATATGAAAACTGAACAACCTGCTCCTGAATGACTACTAGATAAATAATGAAATGAAGGCAGGAATAAAAATGTTATTTGAAACCCATGAGAACAAAGACACAATATACTAGAATCTCTGGGATACATTTAAAGCAGTGTGTAGAGAAAAATTTATACTAAATGCCCAGAAGAGAAAGCAGGAGAGATCTAAAATCAACAGCCTAACATCATAATTAAAAGAACTAGAGGAGGAAGAACAAACAAATTCAAAAGATAGCAGAAGACAAGAAATAACTAAGATCAGAGAAGAACTGAAGGAGTTAGAGACACAAAAAATCCCTCAAAAAAATCAATGAATCCGGGAACTGGTTTTTTGAAAAGATCAACAAAACAGATAGACTGCTAGCCAAACTAATAAAGAGAAGAATCAAATAGATGCAATAAAAAAATGATAAAGGAGATATCACCACCAATCCTACAGAAATACAAACTATCTTCAGAGAATACTATAAACACCTCTATGCAAATAAACCAGAAAATCTAGAAGAAATGGATAAATTCATGGACACTTACACCCTCCCAAGACTAAAACAGAAAGAAGTCGAATCCCTAAATAGACCAATAATAAGGTCTGAAATTGAGGCAACAATTAATAGCCTACCACCCAACCAGAACCAGATGGGTTCACGGCTGAATTCTACCAGAGGTACAAAGAGAAGTTGGTTATCATTTTTTCTGAAACTATTCTAAACAATAGAAAAAGAGGGACTCGGAGGAGGACTCAAGATGGCACTGTGAGAACAACTCAGGATTGAAGCTCTCGTTGAATTCGTGGAGAGGTGAGTCAGAGCTGCATTTCCAGACTGATCTTTGTTGCCCACAGAACGGGAAACTCCCAAGTATAAAGGAGACGCAGGACGCCAGGCAGTACCTCTGCCCAGCGAAGTCGGCAGCGGGGGTGGCGACGGCCGGCCCCACCCAGCACTCCCCACAGGGCGCGCTTGTCCGGGTGCCCTGTTGAACCGGCAACCTGACACTTGAGAGGGCTGGATTTGAGACGGAACGAGACTTGGACAGTGGACCAGGCCAGGGGATTGCAGGGACAGAGAGTTTGGGGTAGCCCAGTGGGACGAACAAAACCACGATTTCAAACAATCCCCGTGCAGATGGTCCGAGACGCTCTGTGGGGGAGGAGCATCCACCATTACCGAGGCAACCCGCCCCAACTGAGATACACGCCCACTGCTGATGCAGCCAGCCGTTGCCGAGGCAACCCGTCCCTACTGAGATACATGCCCACTGCTGACACAGCCTGCCATTGCCGAGGAAACCCACTACAACAGAGAGACTCTGCCGCAGGGCGTGGCGGAGACCACAGCTGAACCGCAGAGCCTGCAGCAACAGGGTGAACCACACAACAGAAGGGCGGAGCCTCGGCAGACAAACAGTGGCTAGTCTGCCTTCTAGCTGGGCAGAACACCTCAACAAACATCCAAAAATAAAGCCCGAACCCACCAACACAGAGCATTTGAGAAAAAAAGGGTTTTTAAATGAGCTTTGTTGCAGCAGAATCAAACATAACAGCCTAACAGCCCTGAATGAACAACAGAGCTCACAGCTCAGCAATTGAGCTCCTATAAAGTACAGACTGTCTCCTCAAGCAGGTCCCTGACCCCTCTATATCCAATAGACTGACATTTGGCAGGCATCATCCTGGGACAAAGATAGCAGAAAAAGAAACTGGTAGCATCCCTCACTGTGCCACAGCTGCTAGAGGTGCACCCCAGACAAGCAGGGCCTAAAGTGGACCTCAGCAGTCGTACAGCGAAGGGGCTAGGCTGGTAGAAGGAAAACCAAGTAACAGAAATACTTCATAATTAACAATCTGGGTGTCCACTCAGAGACCCAATCGAAAAGTCAGCAACTACGCAGACGACAAGCGGATAAATCCACAAAGATGGGAAGAAACCAGTGGAAAAAAAAGGAAAACAGCCAAAACCAGAACACCTCACCTCCTAGAAAGGACCAAAACTGCTCACCAGCAAGGGAGCAAAGCTGGACGGAGAATGACTGTGACGAAATGACGGAATTAGACTTCAGAAGGTGGATAATGAGAAACTTTTCTGAGCTAAAAGAACATGTATTAAATCAATGCAAAGAAACTAAGGAACTTGAAAAAAGATATGAGGAAATGATAACAAGAATGGAAAACTTAGAGAGGAATATGAATGAATTAAAGGAGCTGAAAAACACAATACGAGAACTTCGCGAAGCATGCACAAGTTTCAATAGCCGAATTGACCAAGCAGAAGAAAGAATATCTGAAGTCGAAGACCAACTCAATGAAATAAAATGAGAAACCAAGATTAGAGAAAAAAGCGCAAAAAGGAATGAACAAAGTCTCCAAGAAATGTGGGACAATGTGAAAAGACCTAACCTACGTTTGATAGGTGTACCAGAAGGGGACGAAGAGAATGAATCCAAGCCGAAAAATACTCTTCAGGACATCATCCAGGAAAACTTCCCCCACCTAACAAGACAGGCCAACACTCAAATGCAGGAAATACAGAGAACACCACAAAGATATTCTGCAAGAAGAGCAACCCCAAGGCACATAATCGTCAGATTCAACAAGGTTGAAATAAAGGAGAAAATACTAAGGGCAGCCAGAGAGAAAGGTCGAGTTACCCACAAAGGGAAGACCATCAGACTCATAGCAGATCTCTCGGCAGAAACACTACAAGCCAGAAGAGAGTGGGGGCCAATATTCAACATTCATAAAGAAAAGAACTTTCAACCCAGAATTTCATATCCAGCCAAACTGAGCTTCAGAAGTGAAGGAAAAATAAAATCCTTTGCGAACAAGCAAGTACTCAGAGATTTTGTCACCACGAGGCCAGCTTTACAAGAGCTCCTAAAAGAGGCACTACACATACAAAGGATCAACCAGTACCAGCCACTCCAAAATCATAATAAAAGATAAAGAGCATCAACATAATGAAGATTCTACAACAACTAACAGGCAAAACAGCCACTGAGCATCAAAATGGCAGTATCAAATTCACACATAACAATATTAACCCTAAATGTAAATGGACTAAATGCACCAATCAAAAGACACAGACTGGCAAATTGGATAAAAAGCCAAAACCCAGCAGTGTGCTGTATCCAGGAAACCCATCTCACATGCAAGGATACACAAAGGCTCAAAATAAAGGGATGGAGGAAGATTTACCAAGCAAATGGAGAGCAAAAAAAAGCAGGAGTTGCAATTCTCATCTCTGATAAAATAGACTTTAAAGCAACAAAGATGAAAAGAGACAAAGAAGGCCATTACATACTGGTAATGGATCGATAAAACAAGAAGAGCTAACGATCCTAAACATATATGGACCCAATGCAGGAGCACCCAGATACATAAGGCAAGTTCTTAATGACTTACAAAGAGACTTAGACTCCCACACAATAATAGTGGGAGACTTTAACACTCCACTGTCAATATTAGACAGATCAACCAGACAGAATATCAACAAGGATATCCAGGGCTTGAACTCAGACCTGGAGCAAGCAAACCTCATAGACATTTACAGAACTCTCCACCCCAAATCCACAGAATATACATTCTTCCCAGCACCACATCACACCTACTCAAAAATTGACCACATAATTGGAAGTAAAGCACTGCTCAACAAATGCAAAACAACTGAAATCATAACAAACAGCCTCTCAGACCATAGTGCAATCAAGTTAGAACTCAGAATACAGAAACCAACCCAGAACTGCACAGCTTCATGGAAACTGAACAACTGGCTCTTGAATGTTGACTGGATAAACAATGAAATAAAGGCAGAAATAAAGAAGTTCTTCGAAACCAATGAGAACGAAGACACAACATGCCAGAACCTCTGGGACACATTTAAAGCACTCTCTAGAGGAAAGTATATAGCAATATGTGCCCATATGAAGAGAATGGAGAGATCCAAAATTGACACCCTATCATCAAAATTGAAAGAGCTAGAGGAGCAAGATCAAAAAAACTCAAAACCCGGCAGAAGACAAGAAATAACTAAGATCAGAGCTGAACTGAAGGAGATTGAGACACGAAAAACCCTTCAAAAAATCAATAAATCCAAGAGCTGGTTTTTTGAAAAGATCAACAAAATAGACAGACCACTAGCCAGATTGATTAAAAATAAAAGAGAGAACAACCAAATAGATGCAATAAAAAATGATAAAGGGGAAATCACCACAGATTCCACAGAAATTCAAACCATCATCAAAGAATATTACAAACAACTCTATGCGCATAAACTAGTAAACCTGGAAGAAATGGAAAAATTCCTGGACTCCTGTGTCCTCCCAAGCCTAAACCAGGAGGAAGCTGAAACTATGAATAGACCAATAACAAGGGCAGAAGTTGAGACAGCAATTAAGAGCCTACCACACAAAAAAAGCCCAGGTCCAGACAGGTTCACAGCCGAATTCTACCAGACACACAAAGAGGAGCTGGTACCATTCCTTCTAAAACTATTTCAAACAATCCAAAAAGAGGAAATCCTTCCCAAATCATTTTACGAGACCAACATCATCCTGATACCAAAACCCGGCAGAGACCCAACAAGAAAAGAAAACTTCAGGCCAATATCCATGATGAACATAGATGCAAAAATCTTCAATAAAATATTGGCAAGCCGAATGCAATAGCAAACCAAAAAACTTATTCACCATGATCAAGTAGGATTCATCCCGGGGATGCAAGCCTGGTTCAACATACGCAAGTCTATCAACGTAATTCACCACATAAACAGAACCAAAAACAAAAACCACATGATTATCTCAATTGATGCAGAGAAGGCATTTGACAAAATTCAACAGCCCTTTATGCTAAAAACCCTCAATAAACTCGGTATCAATGGAACGTATCTCAAAGTAATAAAAGCTATTTATGACAAACCAACAGCCAATATCATACTGAATGGGCAAAAACTGGAAACATTCCCTTTGAAATCAGGCACTAGACAAGGATGCCCTCTTTCACCACTCCTATTCAATATAGTACTGGAAGTTCTAGCCAGAGCAATCAGGCAAGAAAAAGAAATAAAGGGTATTCAAATAGGAAAGGCAGAAGCCAAATTGTCTCTATTTGCAGATGACATGATAGTATACCTAGAAGACCCCATCGCCTCAGCCCAAAAACTCTTGAAACTGATGAGCAACTTCAGCAAAGTCTCAGGATATAAAATCAATGTGCAAAAATCACAAGCATTCGTCTACACCAATAACAGACTTAAAGAAAGCCAAATCAAGAACGAACTGCCATTCACAATTGCTACAAAAAGAATAAAATACCTTGGAATACAACTCACAAGGAACGTAAGGGACCTCTTCAAGGAGAACTACAAACCACTGCTCAACAAAATCAGAGAGGACACAAACAGATGGAGAAACATTCCATGTTCATGGTTAGGAAGAATTAATATCGTGAAAATGGCTATACTGCCCAAAGTAATTTACAGAATCAATGCTATCCCCATCAAGCTACCATTGACTTTCTTCACAGAACTGGAGAAAACCACCATGAACTTCATATGGAACCAAAAGAGAGCCCGCATAGCCAAGTCAATTCTAAGCAAAAAGAACACAGCGGGGGGCATCACACTACCGGATTTCAAACTATACTACAAGGCTACAGTAATCAAAACAGCATGGTACTGGTACCAAAACAGAGATATAGACCAATGGAACAAAACAGAGGCACCGGAGGCAACACAACATATCTACAACTATACAATCTTTGATAAACCTGACAAAAACAAGCAAGGGGGAAAGGATTCCCTGTTTAACAAATTGTATTGGGAAAACTGGCTAGCCATGTGCAGAAAGCAGAAACTGGACCCCTTCCTGACACCTTACACTAAAATTAACTCCAGATGGATTAAAGACTTAAACATAAGACCTGACACCATAAAAGCCCTAGAAGGAAATCTAGGCAAAACTATCCAGGACATAGGAGTAGGCAAGGACTTTATGAACAAAACACCAAAAGCATTGGCAACAAAAGCCAAAATAGACAAATGGGACCTAATCAAACTCCACAGCTTCTGCACAGCAAAAGAAACAGTCACTAGAGTGGATCAGCAACCAACAGAATGGGAAAAAATATTCGCAGTCTACCCATCTGACAAAGGGCTGATATCCAGAATTTACAAAGAACTCAAACGGATTTACAGGAAAAAAACAAACAAGCCCATTCAAAAGTGGGCAAAGGATATGAACAGACACTTTATGAAAGAAGACATATATGAGGCCAACAATCATATGAAAAAATGCTCATCGTCACTGGTCATCAGAGAGATGCAAATCTAAACCACATTGAGATACCATCTCACGCCAGTTAGAATGGCGATCATTAAAAAATCTGGAGACAACAGATGCTGGAGAGGATGTGGAGAAAAAGGAACACTTTTACCCTGTTGGTGGGAGTGTAAATTAGTTCAACCATTGTGGAAGACAGTGTGGCGATTCCTCAAGGCCTTAGAAATAGAAATTCCATTTGACCCAGCAGTCCCATTACTGGGTATATATCCAAAGGACTATAAATCGTTCTACTATAAGGACACATGTACACGAATGTTCATTGCAGCACTGTTTACAATAGGAAAGACCTGGAATCAACCCAAATGCACATCGATAATAGACTGGATTGGAAAAATGTGGCACATATACACCATGGAATATTATTCAGCAATCAGAAACGATGAGTTTGTGTTGTTTGTAGGGACATGGATGAATCTGGAGAACGTCATCCTCAGCAAACTGACACAAGAACAGAAAATGAAACACCGCATATTCTCAGTCATAGGTGGGTGATGAAAAATGAGAACACATGGACACAGAAAGGGGAGTACTAAACACTGGGGTCTATTGGGGGGAAAAGGGGAGGGCCAGTGGGAGGGGGAGGTGGGGAGGGATAGCCTGGGGAGAAATGCCAAATGTGGGTGAAGGGGAGAAGGAAAGAAAAGCACACTGCCATGTGTGTTCCTACGCAACTGTCTTACATGCTCTGCTCATGTACCCCAAAACCTAAAATCCAATAAGAAATAAAAAAAAAAAAAAGATAAAGTGGCACATATACACCATGGAATACTATGCAGCCATAAAAATGAATGAGTTGTTCATGTCCTTTGCAGGGATATGGATGTAGCTGAAAACCATCATAACTGACACAAGAACAGAAAACCAAACACCACATGTTCTCACTCATCAGTGGGAGTTGAACAATGAGAACTCATGGACACAGGGAGGGGAACATCACACACTGGGGCCTGGCAGGGGTTTGGGGTCTAGGGGAGGGATAGCATTAGGAGAAATACCTAATACCTAATGTAGATGATTGGGTGATGGATGCAGCAAACCACCATGGCATGTGTATAACTGTGTAACACACCTGAATGCTCTGCACATATGCCCCAGGACTTAAAGTATAGTTTTTTTAAAAATCAGTTAACAAGATATAAGGAAAACAAATGATTATCATGTCCCTGAAGCAGAGTGCAGAACAAATTGCAATGAAGACAAAATGATCCAATGTGTCAAATACTACTGACAGGTCAAGTAAGAGATAGACTAAGAATTGACTATTAGATTTAGCAATATGATAGTTACTGCAGATCTTGACAACAGCAGCTTTAGAACACTCTTGCAGAAAAGATAGAACCCTAATTTGACTGAATTTCAGAATATGGTTAAGAGCCCAGCTCATTAGACAAATTATATTGTTGTAAAGGATTCAAGCCACATTTCAGTATCATGAAATACAACATTGGAAAAAAATACATAGGTGTGTGATGACTTTCATGAACAGCAAAGCTTTAATAAAGAGCAAAAAAAAAAGTAGGCTAAATTTTAAAAAATGATAGATGCAATATATCTATTAGGATATTAGTTGAATTTATTTTAGTTAACCACTGATAAGATGCTTATTATGTGTCAGGTATTATTCCAAGTATAAATACAACTAACTTAATCTCCTTCTATTCTTTAAAATTAATTAAAATCATTTTTTTAAAAAAGGAGCTCATAATTTTTTCCTTTCTGTTCATACTATCTCCCTGAGTGCTTAGCTAGACCTTTTAGGTGTCTAGATATCAGGCCTTCTTTCTGTTCTTCATATATGCCATGTTCTCTTGTCCCTTAGAACATTTAAATTTGCTGTTTCCCCTGCTGGGAAAGTTATTTCATCCCTCTTAGCCCTTTTCTTATTTAATTCCTGCTTTTCCTTCAGATCTCAGGTCAACCATCATTTTTGAGGCAAAAATTTCAACCTCTTTACCTAAAGACAGGTAAAGAGGGCTACAATAGCATATTACAGAAATTTAAAGAGCTGTGCTTAATCCAATTCGCTCACCTTGAATCTCTAGCCCTCAGATAATGGTTTTTATTTTCCATGAAATGAAGAAACACTGAAAGATAATGTAGAATGGCTTAAGTTATGTTTTAAAAGACCACTTTGGTTGTTGTACTGAGAGAAAAGTAGGGGCACAAAAGTAAAATAAGAAAGATAATTTATGAGGTTACCAATAATCCAATTGAGGGCTGATGACAGCACTGGAGATAAAAAGTGGTCATATCTGGGATATTTTGAAAGCAGAACCAACAAAATTTGTATTGGGTGTGAGGTGTGAGAGCAAGGAATAAAGCATGACTTTAAGATATTGGCCTGAATAACTGGTAGGATGGGGTTGTCATCAGCTAAAATGAGAAAACCTTTGGATGAAGCTAGTTTGAGGAAGAGCAAGATTTCTGTCTTGAACGTAAGTTTGACATGTGCATTTTTGACATCCAATAGAGATATGAAATAGGCAGCTGCAATTCAAGACAGCCTGGGAATGAAATATAAAACACTGCAAGTTGTCAGCACATTGATAGTGCTTAAATCCATGAAACTGGATGAGATCACCAAGAGAGTGAGTGTAAGAAGAGGCAAACCATGGACTGAGCCCCGGGTGTTTTAATGGGAAGAGATTAGGGAGAAGAGAAGGGATCAGCAAGGAGACTGAGAATGAGTAGTCAATGAGGCAGAAGTGTGGTTTTTCAGAAGTGAACTGAAAGTAAGTGTATCAAGGAAAAACAAATAGCTGGTCTCTAAATCAGTATCATTAAAAGTTTTAAAAACAAAACTGTGCTCACTTAAAAGCTCTACAGGGTTTAACAGCTAGATTAAGACACATACACCTAGATTTAACACTCTTTAGAAAAACCAGTGGTAAAAGGTATTTTGAGGTCAAATTGGTAAATTTAGCTTTAATATTAGAGATGAAAACACTGAAAGGAAAAGCTGAAGACTGTTGTCTTAATTTTTTATTTGAGATAGGGTCTCACTCTGGTCAGCCAGACTGAAATGCAGTAGCATGATCACAGCTCATTGCAGCCTTGACCCCCTAGGCTCAAGGGATCCTCCTGCCTCAGCCTCGCAAGGAGCTGGGACTATAGGCACGTGCCACCACACCTGGCTAAAGTTTTGGCAGAGATGGGGTCTCCTGCCACGGCCCAGCCTGGTCTTGAACTCCTGGCCTCAAGTGATCCTCTTGCCTCAGACTTCCAAAGTGTTAGGATTACTGGTATGAGTCATACTGGCCCAATTCTTGACTTTAAAACCAAGATTCAGAATAGTAAAGATAAGGACCTCATTTTGGTAAAAAATATAGGTATATATGAGGCACACAGAATGAACAGAAAGGATCTATAAGGCATTAGTGGTAAACTCTGGATGCAAGTATGAATTTCTAATTTTTAATATTTCGCTTTTTTATTTTTAATATTTCACCTGCCCTTCCCTCCCTTCCTTCCTTTTCTTTCTTCCTTATTCTTTTCTCTCTCCCTTTCTTCCTTTCTGTATTTGAGACAGAGTCTCACTCTCCTGCCTAGGCTGGAGTGCAATGGCATGACCTCTGCTCACTGCAACCTCCACCTGCCAGGTTCAAGCAATTCTCCTGCCTCGGCCTTCCCAGTAGCCAAGATTACAGGTGCACACAACCAGGCCCAGCTAATTTTTGTATTTCTCATAGAGACAGCGTTTCACCATGTTGGCCAGGCTGGTCTCAAACTCCTTACCTCAGGTGATCTGCCCACCTCAGCTTTTCAAAGTGTTGGGATTATAGGTGTGAGCCACCGCGCCTGGCCTGCATTTTCTAATTTTCTACATTTGCACAGGTTCTATGGTAAAATGTTTAAATATTTTTCAAAGGAAGTGATGATTCATGAAATTACATTCTGCTGATAAATCAAGATGACAACTGACCACTGAATCTAGTAATATGGAAGTCACTGGTGACCTGGACAGTATCTGTTTAGTGTAGGGAGAGAAAAACCTGACTGGAATAGTTTGGCAGCTTTTCAAAACATAAACAGTTATTGTATGACCCAGCAATGACAGGCCTAGGTATATACCCAAGAGAATTGAAAATATATACCCATTTTAAAAACTTGTACACAAATATACACAGCAACATTATTTGTAGTTGTCAAAAGTGGAAACCACTCATATGTTCATAACGAATGGGTAAAGTGTGGTATATCCATCCATGATGGAATATTATTCAGCAATAAATAATGAACTATTGATAAATGCTACCACATGGATAAATCTTGAAAACATTACGCTAAGTAAAAGACACCAATCACAAAGGAAAACATGTTGAATGATTCCATATATATATATGAAGTGTTCACAACAGGCAATTCCATAAAGACAGAAAACTTTTTAGTGGTTGCCTATGGCAGAGGGAGAGGGAATAGGGAATGAGTGCTAATGGGTATAAAGTTTGTTTGGGGGATGTTTTGAGTATTTTGAAAATGTTCTAAAATTATAGTGTTAATGCTGGGGGAAATGGGGGAAGGGCTTACAGAGTGTCTACATAAAACGTTACAAGTACTGGGAACAATACACTGCTGCAAACTGTGTCAGGCCTCTGGAGAGGCAAATCTCCCTAAGCCTTCATGTTCCAGGTACAGAATGACCTTGACTCTGTTAGAGTACACAAAATGCTCAAGGACTTAAAACCCCCTTTGTTACAAGTAACCAGATTTGTAGGCTCCTTGTGAGACTCACTCCCTCCAGCTGCACCTAGAATGCAGTCTATAGATAACCACACGTTCTTATTTTGTGAATCTCCCAAACTCCCACTGTTATCAATCTTTAGAATGATGCACCAGTTCCGGCTCACTGATTCGGTTCTGGCTGTTTCACCCCACTATCCTGTCATCCTCTCCCCACCATCACTCCACTGCCTACCCTATAGATCGAAGTGATTATAACCAACAAATACTGTGGAGAACCTAAGCTCAGGGCCTTCACTGCCTCCATTACAAGTGATGACCCCCTGGGTCCCATTTTCTTTCTTAATCTTTTTCTCATTCCTTTGTCACCACCAAATTCGGAGTACCCAAGGGTGGGGTATGGGGGCTGGCTCTCTACATGTTAGTAGTTGCACAACTCTAAATATAACAAAAACTAGTGGACTGTATACTTTAAAAAGCTGGATTTTACAATACATGAATTCTATCACAAAACAGCTGTTACTAAAAGAAAAAGCAGCGAAGTCTAGTTGATGTGTATATTTGTTTCATTCCTTTTCAAATTTTGATTTACTATTCTCTTTTGTTGCCACTGCAGATTTTTTTTTTCTCTCTTACTTCCAGAGATTTGCTGATTATTTATTTATTGAAACTGAGTCTGGCTCTGTTGCCCAGGCTGGAGTGCAGTGGCACGATCTCAGTTCACTGCAACCTCCGCCTCCCAGATTCAAGCAATTCTCCTGCCTTGGCCTCCTGAGTAGCCGGGATTACAGGTGCCTGCCACTGTGCCTGACTAATTTTTGTATTTTTAGTAGATACAGGGTTTTGCCATGTTGGCTAGGCTGGTCTCAAACTCCTGACCTCAGATGATCTGCCCGCCTCAGCTTCCCGAAATGCTGGGATTATAGGCATGAGCCCACGCCTCGCCTGATCATTTTTTAATAACCTTATTCACCTCCACCTTTCTCTCTCTCTTTTTTAAACAGACAGAGTTGCACTGTGTTGCCCAGGCTGGCCTCAAACTCCTAGGCTCAAGCAATCCTCCCATTTCAGACTCCTGAGTAGCAGGAACTAAACACATGCCACCATGCTCAGCTAACTCCCCATCCTTAATCCCCATCCCTACACCCCTCCCAAACTTTCCCAAATCAAAAATTAACCAGACAGAGAAAATACACTTTAAAGTTTAAAAAATATTAAACTTGACAACTGTTTAAGATCTACTTTTTACACAATCTCAGTAACATATGTACATACTAAAAAAAAAAGCAGCATTTGCCTTTTTTTAGGAACAATACATCACTATAAGCAAACAAAACATCAAATAGCTTGAATTCTAAATTACACTTTGGATTATATAAAATTACATTATGAAGTTACAAATGTTTCTCATTCTTGAGAAATGTTTGAATACTTAAGTAACGGTGCCATAATACATATTATTTCATGACATTAAAAAAAAACAATGGTGACACAAAGAATCATCATTTTAAGGGTAAAGAGATCAAGCAAGTACATATACAAATCCATTGGAAAAGCTAAGTTTGGATTATAACATTTCAGTAATACACAGTCATTATCTACTGATGGAATAATGCCTGAGCAATTTAGGTAAAGATACAAAGAATAACAAAAACCCTGCCCAAATATTCAAACTTGGAGAATTCTAGTTAAAATAGAAAAATATAAAATTTCTCCTTCCAAAAAAAAGGTATCTAAGACAAAGGTTTAGATACCCCTTGTAAATTACTCACAAGTTATATGTGAATCAATCTTTTCTGTATTCCTTAAAGTTCTATAATCAACTGATGAAAAAACAAGTTTCATATTCAAAGACACTTTCGGAACACATCTACAATTAACTTATTAATGCAAAAGTATATTTTTAAAAACAGCTATTCTATTGAAGTCTTTAAATACAGGAGATTTTATTTTTGGTGCATCTTCTTACGCATTTCTTCAAGAGCTGCTTCTTTCTCCCTCAGCACCTGCTTAAGTCTTCTTATTTTTTCATCTCGAATGGTTTCTTCTAACTCTGGTGGTGTCACTGGGAAAATATCTTCAGTATAGTTTTTATTGAAGAAATGACTTTGTTCATAAGCTGCATCTGAATTCAATATGCCTTTCTCTTGCTTCTCGTGGGTATAGTATTCTATCTCGGTTCTCTTTTCTTGTCTGGTTTTGCTGCGACTTGTGAAAGTGTTACGTTGTGACACATCTGAAGTTGGTAAAATACTGCTTAGGGGTTGAGAAATGGTGACACTAGCTCCTCCATTCATGTTTGTGTTATAAGGATTCTCTGTTTTTCTCTTCTTTATGTGATCCATCTTCTTAATAGTTTTTGCTTTTCTTTTCTTATCAAAGTTCTGCTGCAATGTTAAATAACATTCCAAAACAAAAACAAAATTTTATTGCTAAATTCATGGTATGCTATCAAATTTAATATCTGCAGAAAACAAATATTTAGCTATTACAATTAACAAAATTTACAGAGGACAACTACAGAAAGAAAGAAACATTTCCAACTGTGTGGTACCAAAGTGCATTAATCACATTCAGTAAGAAGTTGCCTAATTCACATTTTCTTGTTCAAGTTTAGAAGCCATACTGATCTACCACAGAAATATTATAACACTTGTGAAGCACTTGAGAAATACAATTGATTTAGTTTTTTCTTTTCCTTTATACAGCAGGCACATGTGGAGGATTTTCATTAGAAAAGGTTTACTAGTCTTAATGACATTCGTAAGTGAAATGACAGTAGGCAAAGTTATAGACATTTATCATTATTAGCTAAATAAGTTGCTTAAAAGATAAGAACATATGCATGCTTATATCTTCCACTACATTTGAATTATTTCCTTTAGATAGAATCCTTAAAGTAGGATGACCAATTAAAAAGCTACGGCCATTTTCTTATAATGGAAAAAAAAGCAGGTGAATAAAAACAATTAAAACACATCTTTAACTGTGGATGCATTTTTATCTGTGCATAAACGGTTCTTTCAAATATTGTTTTGGTACAATATATATATTTTCAAAACCAGTAACAACATTTGTACTCATGCACAAGGCTAAAAAAACCAAATCAAGAAATTTAATATTCATGTATCACTTGTACTACCTATGAAGAATACACTGAAATGTATTACCTACCTGTTTTCTCTCTCCTTCCTTCACCATAAACTCTGTCTCTTTGTAAGTACCACTCTTTACCAAACTGCTAAAGGAATCAAAACCTTCTCCAGAGGTCAAATGGTCAGGAATTCGAGTAAGGCACACTTTCAAATCTTTAGTAAGGCCAAATGTCTTTTTAAATTCAGCATCACTCTTCAGATGTGATGCCTTATTACTTCTTCCTTGAGAATCTTTCTTGTCATTTCTTCCTTGGGTAACTTTTTCTGATGTTGATGCCATCTCATTATGGATCTGGAATTAGGAAAAGAAAACATACAAATAATACTGCTAATTATTCAAGTTACTTTATTAAACAAGCAACTAAGTGATTATTTCATCTTACATAAAAGAACATATCATGCTTTAAAATCCTAAAGGATTGCTTTATATTATCCTTGCCTTACCACCCAAACTCAAAAAACTGAATATAAGTACAAACTTAAAAAACTCCCCCTACAATTTCTCATTTAATTTGTTGAACTACAAAGGTAATGAGTAGTTAATTCTCAAACAACTGAAATGAGAATACAGACTAATGACAACATTAAAATAACATATATGACATTATTTAGGAATTGTAGTCTTCTGGAAAAATCACACATGCCTTTCTTGTATTTAACAATCAGAATTTACCTCCTTACATCTCTGGAGTTCAATGAATTCTGTACTGAAAGGGAGAAATGCTGACATTATTAAGTAGACCTCTAAGTAAGCAAGGAAAAGGTGGGTACAAATATCTAGTGAGCACACAGACACACAAACCTTAAGTCAAACATAAAGGTAACTATGTGGACGTGTTGATTAGTTGAGGAGTCACAAAGAGCTAATAAAAAGGAAAAGGAAATTTGTCTACCAAAAAATAATAATCAACCCATCAAAGATGCTGATAAAATCTTATTTCCACAAATTACTGAAAGTACCAAATAACCCTATCTCACGTTTTCCATGGTATACCACTACCACCCACACCCACACACAAGCACATAAAACCCCAAAACCAACTTTTACATGCACATTGATCTCTTCATATACTAAAAAAGCTATTAAATATGAACATACATACGTGTATATATACCTATATTCACACATTTTTACTAAACTTTGAATTCACATTATCCTTCTCCAACTCTCCTAAGCCTTGTTACTCTGTGATATTTTTGTTTACATTGTTTTAAAGAATTGGCATGCCAAGTGATTCAAGAGAAAGATTAATTGTACTCCTTCTCAAATTTGCTCAGATGGAAGTTTTGACTTAATTAAATACTCATGTGTATAGTCTGTGTGTGACGGGATTGGCAGGGGGGAAAGCGATATCATAGATAACCTTGAGAATTAAGAAAACAAACTTTTCTATATAGATACATAAAAAGAGCACCCTGACATGGGAAAATTACCTTTGGTTCTTGGTCTCTGAAAACACACTGTTGTGAAGTAACTGTTGTTGCATCAACAGAGGAACTTATTTTCTCTATGCTCTGGAGGATACTTCCTTTTCTGGGGGCATTGTGTCCTGTACTAAATTCATCTGGAAAGATTGGATTTGTTAATAAAGTCTTACTCTGTTTTAAGTAGTTACTGGATTGGTTCATATGTGGATTTGTGGTAGAAGGAGATGGTTTCTCCACTTTATTCTTCTCTGCCCTTAGATTGGCCATGGAAGCAAGCTGGGTATTGGAAAGTGATTTTGTCTCCATCTGGGAAGATTTACTTTTGGCCAAAACCATATTTACAACCTCTCTGGATATTTCTGTGACTGGACTTGGACTCACTATCTGTAACGTGTCTTTTCTTAGTGGAGTATCAGGAGAAACAGATTTCTGTTGGTCAATTTGTGATGGCAGAACATCTGTCCCCTTTTTAGCCAACAGATAGACTTTCCCATTAAACATAACCAAAGCATTATCTTTAATAGGCATATTTTTGGATTGTGTCCCACTAGGATCGATGGTATTCAATGGTGGCATAGTTACAGTATTATCTCCCAAATTTTTCCTATTTACAAAAGTTTTTAAAATCTTTGAAGCCACATTATTTGAAGACTTAACAGGAACAAGAGATGGCGTACAAGGCTGCAGCTTATCTTGGAAAATCCATTTCACTGGAGCAGCTGGAGAATGCTGACCACCTTTCAATTGTGTCTCTGTAGCAATATTCTTTGGAATTTGTGTGGTATTTAGTATTACTGGCTTTGCTATTTCTGTAACAGGTTTTGGGTAAATGTTTTGAAAGTTCTTGGTCACTACATTTTTCACTGTATTTACAGGAGATACATAAATAACAGTTGGCATTTGAGAGGCCTCAACCATTCCTGAGGTACTGGTGGTGGCAGTTGCAAATATCTTTTGCTGCACTGAAGGAGGCAATGATGACGCTGGTACAGATTTCACTTCAGCATGGGCTGGAATCTGTAAATGATGCCCAGAAGGCAAAACTGGAGACTTCACAGTCATTGGGAGACTCTGGGTATTAACTACAATAAAAGATGAGTCTTTTTGTGTTGAGGGAGGAACAGCAAATGTCTGCATGGTGAGTCCATCAATTTTCACACCATGACTCTGAACTTTAGACATTGATGAAGAAAAATTTTCAGTTCCCACAGAAGTAACTCTACCTTTTTCTGATGTATCTACTGTTCTTGTAAGAAAATAGTTTGAAGAACTGGCTGGCTGAAAAATGGGCAATTGAACTGATGCACTTGTGGAAGAGCTGGGAATCTGGGTCTGAAAAGTAACTCGAACTGGTTTTCCTGTATTCCCTTTCAAAGCATCAGACATGACTGAAGATTGAACTAGTGGTATTAGATTTCCGGAAGAATTAGGAATTGGAAGTAATTGCAGAAGATTTTTTCCATCCGAGCCAATCGTCTGAACTACTTGGTACATGCAGCCTGAAACACTTAAAAGAACATTATGAGTAAATAAATACAACATACTACATGGTATATACATTTTATTTAAAAATAAGTATTTGTAAATATTTTTAATATTAAAATATATTTAAAGTATATAATTTTCCATTTGAGTTTTCAAAGTGAAAAACTGCAAAACAAAGATTTTCAAGTAGAAGGGATAATGATATAGTCGGCTTCTTATATGATTAGGCAATGGGTATGAGATAATAACATTTATTCCTAAGACTAAAAGTAGACATATCTAAGGTTTTGCCTTAATAAAATTATGCTACTCAAGTAGGCTTCTCTTAAACTGTTAGCATCCTCCCTTCCCCCTTTCCCTGAGATCTTTCCTCTTGTCCTCCTCCTCTACTGTAACTGAAGATTCTCATTCCCTCTCCCCTTACTCTTATTCCATTTCTCTCAGTCTTCCCCCACAATCTATTCTGTATTCTTCCTATCATAACTCACAAGTTCTACTGTCAGCCATTCTTCTTTTGCTTAAGATCTCTCTCATGGTGTTACCCTAGTTTGCCACATTTTTGTACTGCAGACTTCACTGAACTGCTGACATAGGAATCATTTTCTTCTGATTACTGTTTCAGCACATTTGAGGTTTAGTGCTAAATAGTCCTTGGTAAAGCAATTATATATAGTAGTCAACCATCAATCACCTATCAATCCATACATATAATACCACTGCAATTTCAGCTGAATGTTTTTCAATCAACATGGAACAGACTTGAAATAAATTTTGTTTAACTCAATCAATTCTGTCCCCCATGCCTTGAATTATTTCTTAGTACAGATTGTTTGATCGTAAGAAAAGTCAATATATACTAATCTCTGTTCGCAGAATTAGTTATTTGGAGATGACTTGAATAAAGATATCTTACCTTATTTATATCTAAAACATCTTTCAGCTCCTGGAAATATTGAGCTTTCATGGGATTCAGGGTCATCACACATACAGTCACTCTACCTAGGTACTCCACCCCCAACCCAACTCTTCACATACCTCAAGTCTTGGCATAAATGATATTTCTCAAGAGATACATTTTCTGACCACTCTAATCTGTCCTTCCATCAAAATTAATCTATAGCATTAGACTTGTTAGCTTCCTTCATGATATATATCATAGATTGTTCTCACGTATTAGTATGTTTGCTTATCTACAGACTGTCTCTCATGTTAAATTCTAACAATATGAGTGCAATGTCCATATCCTACAGACCTAATAACTAAGATCAAATAAAGAAAAAAGTTCAAGGGCAAATAATAATAATGATAATAAGCAGGTATGTTTTTAAAACTCTCAGATATTAATAAAAATCTCAGGTATTATTTTATAATAAAAAACTCTCAGGTATTAACAAAAAGTTCAAGGGCAAATAATGAACAATTAGGTATGTTTTAAAAACTCTCAGGTATTAATAAAAATCAGTATAAAAAATTCTATGTATCCGTGGAAATGCTGGAACTCAGGTTTACCTTTTTGCAGTTCAAATAACATTATTATATCCTTACAAAAATGTAAAGTAGTCTTTTGAACACTTGAGAGTGGGTCAAAATATTAAATTGACCTTTGTTGTTGTTGTTGTTGTTGAGACAGGGTCCGGCTCTGTCATCCAGCCTGGAGTGTCAGTGCAAAGTTCAGTTCACTGCAACCTCCACCTCCTGGGATCAAGCCATCCTTCTACCTCAGCTTCCCAAGTAGCTGGGACTATAGGTGCGTGCCACCATACCCAGCTATTTTTATTTTTTATAGAGGTAAGGTTTTGCTATACTGCCCGGGCTGATCATAAACTGACTTTTAATGAATTAAGAGTTAACTTCTAAAGAGAATAACTCCAACGAAAAGGATGAATTCTTGCTTTCAGGGCTTTAAGAGGAAAAATCCACCTTTATTACCTCCCTGCACCTCAACAAAAGCACATTTGACCTGGATAAGAACATATTCAATATTAATTCATTACACAAAAATTTACCAAGTATCTGTTATAATGTAAGCACCAGGCTCATTAGGAAAAAAGGATCAGTAAGCTGTAGCCTCTGGGCCTAATCTGGCCCACTCTGTTTTTATGCATTGTTACATTTTAATCGATTTTTAAAAATCAAAAGAGTACCAATAGCCTCTGTAGTGGCTCCTCAATCTTCTTTGCCAACTCATACTTTTGAATCAACTTTCAAATGTTGGGAGTTTACCAAAGCTTAGAAAGAATCCTTCTCTTCCTATTCTGTACTCTATTTCCTTAGATGCTTTGTTCTCAATGCATAACTTCAATTAAATTATCACTTACATAACAACAATTTCAAATATTTCTATCTGTGGCTTTGAGATTTAGGCTTATACATCCAAATTTCCTTTTAACATTTTCATTCAGAATCTCAAATGTCCCTAAAATTCAACACGGTGAGCAGATCTCTGCCCATCCTAATCTCCCAAATTCCATCTTCTCCAGGGTTTTCTTTGCTAAACAGCATCTCATCTACCTTAGATGTCTTAAGTCAGAATAGGTAAATCCTGCTTTCTTATTCCCTATATTCGATGATCATAAAATCCTCTTGATACTGTCTCCTAAATTTCCTTTGATCTGTTCAGTTCCTTCCAAATCAACTTACCACTCTACTCGAAGCAAACATCATCTCTGGCTTAGAATACTACAATGCTTAATGACTGATTTCTCTCTTCAATCATATCTTCTACCTTTCAATTTACTCAGCCACTAAAACTGATCTTTCCCTGCTTAAAACATTGCAGTGGCTTCCCATTATTCTTGAGTCGCAGGAAGAAAACCATTGCTTCTGGTGCAATGTGAGCCAAAAGAAGAGAGAATTTTAAGAAAATTGAGCAATTCTACTCAAAGTTTCTGAGATGCCAAATAGAATGAGGGTTAAAAATGTACACTGGAAATCATGTTGTGAAGGTCACTGATGACTTTAATAACAGCAGTGTGGCAGGGGAGAGAAGTTGCTGAGGAGTGGTTATAAAAAAAGCAAGGAGACAACTCTTTTTAAACTGTCAAGAGAACAGAAAGACTGGCAGGTAGCTACAGGAATAAATGAAATCAAAGAAAGGATCTTACCTTTTTCTTTCTTTTTTTAAGGTCAGATAAACCAGAACATATGAAAACACTCATGTGAGCCAGTCAAGGAAAGAAACTGGTAATAAAGGAAAAAGAGGGATATGCAATGTGGAGGAGTTAGGAAATGGAAACCAGACAGACAGGTGCAGGGACTGAACCTTAAAGAGTGCTACAGAGCTAGCTCCTTCCATTGGAACACTGGAGGAGAGGTTAGGTGCATTTTCAGGTAAACATGTAGCTTTGGTGTTAGAAGGCTTAAGTAATTCTCATTTAAAGGCTTTTCTTTATGAAAAATCGCATGACATCATCTAATAAAAGTAACAGCAAAAATATGGGAAGATTTGAAGAGAATCAAAGATTTGAAACAGTTTTTGTGAAGGGGTAAACTGACCACAGAAAACATCAGAGTTGCCAGGATGTGTTGATGGTGCAAGAAGGCAGGTAGTGGTTATAACTTTATAGTGGTGCTAATCTGTACTCCTGAGATTTTCCTTGTCACACCAAGCACAGACAAAGAGAAAGCACACTGAGTTCATCCAGGATTGGGGTGGTATCAGAAAGGTGCAACAAAAATCAAAGAAGACCAAAAGAATGTAAGGTACTGATAAGAGTTATTAAAATGAAACAGAGAATCTAAACTGGATAGGAAGAAAATAAGAGAATAAAAGGCTAAAGTATAGGGGTAAATAAAGGGATTATTGGTCTGTGGGGCAGATAAAGTTAACAGTTACAACAGGTACAGTTAAACAAGTCAGCTAGAAATACAGGAATTGGCATTTAGAAAACAGAATGCATGAAACCATTTTGTAGATGCAGCAATTTCATCTAATAATAAGGACTACAAAAGCAGATAGATGCAACAGAACAGAGAATAAGATTACTGGGGGAAAAAATTTCTGTAATAAAGATGAGGTGACAAAGAGATTATCCATCTGTATGGATACTGAAATCACACAGAATTAGAGGAAAGACAATGAGCTAGATGGTGAACTAAGTGTCAAGTTCAGTGACAGGAAGTTGGCAGATGGTGTTAACAAACCACAATTAAGTGATACGCCAGAAAGTTATCTTGCAGCCTGCTTTTTTTTGCAGTTCATTTTCTTTGCTATTATCCTACTAAAACTTCATTCTCAAAGATTACTAAATACGTTCTCACAGTTAAATCTGTCTTTATGTTCATTTCCTAGGTGTTCTCTTTTGCAACTAATTATCCTTCCATCTTGATCCTCTTTCCTATCACGGTTTCCACTGTGTAAAATTTATTTCTCGACTCATTTTTCTGCATTATAAGCATTCTACTGTAACTATCCCGCTAAGTACAGTTCTTGACCCTGTTTTTCTCCTTTAAGACATTCTTCCTTAAAGGCTGCAACAATTCTCATGGCTTCAACTATTTCCAACAATCTTTTTTGAAGTAATGACTCCCATAGTTATATCTTTTAATTCCTTTCCCCTACTGGAACTGGCATCAGTTCCATATTTGTGATGCCTTACCAAACATTTTCATTTTTAATACCAACATTTTAAATCCAGCAAGTTAAAATTACTCTCTGTTGAAAACTAGTAGTCTATCCTACCATTCAGTCATGTGGCAGCACCAATATTTTCCACATCATATAGGTTTTAAATCACCTAGTTATCACTGATGTGTCTTTATCATCATTCTTATTTACTTTAAATTCATCCACATAACCTTGTATATGTCCTTACAAAAGTTAAACATTTAATAAATGCATACTGAATCAAGTCTATAAGGTTTTCTATTTAACCTATTTCATCCATCTTTTCTTTCTTCATCATTGTGATTTCCACTATCTAGATGAGATCCTCATCAGATGTGTCTAGCACTCATCATTCTCATCCCTACAGTATTTTGCTGATGTTTTGCTTTTCTGACTGCAGCCACTATTGACTATTATGTATCTCTGGTAGATTAAAATTGTTTTCATCCTGTTACCTCCCGTTCAAAGTTTTAGTATTCATCATTGACAATTCAGCTTGACATGAAAATCACTCATAAACTAGCTCTAACCAATCTCTACAACAAAACCACCCACAACTTCTCTTTGCTATTCTGAAATATGCCATATACGTTACATTATTTACTCAAAGTATTATTTTTCTTCTCCAACAAAATGAGTTTTAAATTCTATCTTCTCCATAAAATATCTGCCTGTCACTCAAGCTTAATTTCTTCCAACTTGGAATCCCTAATGCGCTCCTATTGGTGCCACTAATGTTGGAAATTATATAATGCTTTCTTTATTGACTTTATTAGCTAATTTTAAAAAATGCGTAAAGTATTGTTTCATTCAATAAGATTGAAATTTCTTAAGGCGAGAAAGGCTTTATTATTTATTTTGCAATTATTCTTCCAATACCATGCATAATATTTTATAATGACCTCTGTATTTCTGCTTTATAAAAAAATTATACTGGATGAGTTAATTTCAAATCTGATAACTAGATTTTTCCCTCTCTTTTCCTCTATTTCTCCTCCAAATAAAAAGAAAAATGAAGCTTCTTTCATGTCAACATATCAGTGAGATTCACATAATCTACCATAGACCATAAATTCCAACAGGGTAGATTATCCTATTCATATCTATATACTCTGCATCTAATTCAGAAACTGGAACTTCCACACAATAATGTTAGCTGAATTAAATCCTACAAGTTATATATATTTTTTAAATCCGTAATTTATTTTCAACAAAATGTAGGTTCTAAAAATTAAACTGAAATGCAGAATGCTAAGGAGAGAAGAAATAAATCAGGGCAAAATTCATAATCCTTCCATCAATACACAGTTTTTCATATCTAGAAGGAGTGTTCCATTGAAGAGATTAAATAACTGAAATCCTACAACAATTCTGTTTTCTGAAAGATCATATTCTGCAGGCTAATGATGTCAGAACTAAAACTGGAATGAGATTCTGCATCCCATTTTCTAATTTGGTAAACTAATTACTTTAAGGTAATTACTTTAAACCAGCTGGTGTTCAAACTGAGAAACTACATTTGATATATAACACAGCTTAACACTTTAAAAGAGAAAAGAGGAACATATTAGAAAGATTACGGGCTTCTAATTCTGGTTCTTACAAGTTGACTGGAAAATTTACTTATCCTCTTGGAATCTGTTTGTTCATTTGTTAAATGTTAAATGGCGGGGAAAAGGCTTGCTATGAGAAATAAATGAAATGACTGCCTGGGAGCCTAATAGTTATCATCTTCCATTAAATATGCAATTGGTTTTTGAGAATAAAGGTAAGGTCTTTAAAAATGTAATGAGAAATTTAGTAAAAGGGCACATTAAACATATTGGTAATGTTACATAGCTTCTGACAGTTTTTACTATTCTAATATTGATATGAGGCATTCACATATCAGAAATAAACTAGTAAAAATGTTGATGGCCAGTTAATGTTTTGTAGATATTTTTACAAAATTCATTTTTTTTACCTGCTAGGAAATCCTTTTCTATCTTACTATTTGATCTTACAATCTATAATATTATGTATATACAGAACATAATATATGTAAGTATGCAACGTAACAATCTATCCAATACGTACCACGAATTGCGTATGTGATAGTTAATAACAGTTGTTACTAATTCTAATCCTGATAAACAGTCCGACAAGTTATGAATTGCATTCCCATTTTATACTTGAGAAAATGGAGATTTAGAAATATTTAATAACTTACTTAGAATTACACACTCCCCTTGAGAAATTTTATCTACTTTTTCTATTTACTTTAGCAAAACCCCATAATAACAGGGTCCAAAAAATTCAAATGTAGAAACTGAGAGATTAATGACAGATTTCATTCAGACTGTAGTACGTGTGCCTGTCTCTCCCTCACACAAACATACAGATGCACTCATACAAATCACAAAATAAAACACTGTACACAACAAAATGCATACTGAATTGACAATGAGGCATCATCATTCTAATCAAACCAAACCCCTGCTGAGAACACTTAAGTTTAGCTCCCCATTTGAATACAAGTGGTTATGTGAAGATAGCCACCTATGGCCAATCAAATGATATCTTAATTCTTATTACAGTGGAATATATAATCACAGGCTTTCATTATAGTACCTCTAAGGGGATGCTTCCCAAGTCTCTAGTCTCAGCTCTGACTTAGCCTGAGTTTCATATCCAAATATCTGACTGCTATCTTGATGTGTTCCTCATCTCAGTTAATTTACCAATAACCAGTCAGAAAACTGGCATCACAACTGACCCCCCTTTCTTCCTGCCAATTCACTGACAAAGTCGGTTTATCTTCCCTTCTGTATTTCTTTGAATCCAGTCCCTACTGTACTGCACCAGTTAGTGAACTTTTCAGAATTTCTGAAAAGACAACTGAAATAGAATCCCTTTGTGTTCATCACTCACCCTCAAATCCACACTGCTGTCAGTTATCTAAAATGCACACCTATGTCAGTCTTTTTCTTAAAATACTCTGAACAATTTCCAACAGATGAAGTCTAATCTCCCTAGCAGGGCAAACAGAACCTTTAAGAGCTATCTACCCATCCTGCTTGTACAGAATCAAGCAACAATTCAATCATTAGCAATAAACTATACAGATGCTTTATTTACCAGTATTCTACATAAGCATATCCTGCATTCATCTTTAACTGGATAGCTGATATTTATGTCTTCCAACTCAGCTGTTCCTGGAATCTTTCCTCCAACTCCCTTTGTTTACTCTCTGCCTTTACCACATCAACTCTACTTCTCTCCTCCTTCATCATGACTGTAAGGCTGGAAACAGCCCATATCCTATTATTTAATCAGTCTTCCCATTTAGCATAGTCTATAACATACATAGTAGGCACTAAATGAATGTTTTTTCATTCAAATGTTTAAACTATACTGATAAGTGGTAAGCTAGGATATGAACCCAAGTCTCTACAACTTCAAAGCTTCTTTCCACTGAAGCATTCTGACTCTTGCTTTGTTCTTTCACAACAAAACCCAAATCAAAATGAGTATCTTCCAGATTTTTCCTTTGTATGCTAAGATTAAATTTGGGTTTTACATTTTATACTCTGATGAATTACAGATACTTCAAAGAATACACAAATCTGTATTATGCTACTGAAAAATTTTGAATAAGCAGTAACAGGAAAACTTTAAAGCTACAAACAGTAAGAAAATCATAGTCATTTAAGTTATAAAAAGAAATGATTTACTACCATCAAACATGTTACAAGAAAAATAAGGAAACTAAGCTTCCAATAAACTCAAAGGGCTGATGTTAATCATATTTACAAAATTGTATTTCGATGTTTTGTTACTCACAAAACAGAATAAAATCAAATATGTAACCAAAAGTAAACGTTAACCAAAGTAAACGTCAACCAAAGTAAACGTCAAAGCTTCAGAAAGTCATCTGGTAAATGCCACAAATATATGATGTAAAACCTCAGTGATTTAAATAAATATATTCAAAGATAATAAAAACAATACATAAATCAATGAGTCAATGAACTCAAAATGACTTATGAATGTAATTTGTAAAAGTCTCCAAATCCCCAAAGGATTAGAAATACGGTAACAGACTTAAAAGTACACACACACAAAGTAAAGTTGATAGTACTTTTTATATTTAAAAATGCAATCCTAAAACAAATTTTCTATAAATTAAGCTAAGTCAGATGTCATTATTTACATACTAAAACAGAGCAGCAGAAATAATTATAAAAAGTAATTCTACTTTTGCATATCTACACAGTGCACTCTGTCACTTCCCCCAAACTTCGACCACAAAATTAAAAACACACGAGTATACCAAAATATGGCTCTTTTTATGATCGGAAATACAATGGTTCTTTCTTGACGTTCTTCAATAGAGTTTTAGCTCATTAATATTAGCAGCCATTTCCTTTTATATGACTGTGCATGCTTTTAAGGAGTCACCATTACTTATGTTCTTTATTGCAATTAAGTTTACTATCTACTTGTAATTAAAGAAACCTCCTAGGTCGGGAGCGGTGGCTCATGCCTGTAATCCCAGCACTTTGGGAGGCCGAGGCGGGTGGATCACGAGGTCAAGAGATTGAGACCATCCTGGTCAATATGGCGAAACTCCGTCTCTACTAAAAATACAAAAAATTAGCTGGGCATGGTGGCACATGCCTGTAATCCCAGCTACTCAGGAGGCTGAGGCAGGAGAATTGCCTGAACCCAGGAGGCGGAGGTTGCGGTGAGCAGAGATCGCGCCATTGCACTCCAGCCTGGGTAACAAAAGGGAAACTCCATCGCAAAAAAAAAAAAAAAAAAAAAAAAAAAGAAACCTCCTAGGCTAAAATCTGTACAGAGTTAGAGTTGTGCTTTTATAATAGTAACAGCTAACATTTAAATTGTGCTTTACTATTTTCCTACATATTTTACATATTTCATTCTCATCTTTAAAATACTTTTAGTGCTATTATTTACAGACTGGAAACAGGTACTTGGCCTCACAAATACTAACTGGCAAAGTTGAGATTAACCTCAGGTAGCCTGATTTTCTTCAAATGGAAATCTCCTTCTGTGAGTTTTGCGTCTTAGTTCTTCATTTTATTAGTCTGCAGACTATTTTTTTCCTCATCATCTATGATACATTCACCAACCATGTAAGAGTACAAGTGAAAACATTCTGCTTTAGCTAACATTGTTTCCATTGCATTTCCGCTTAATACAAATTTTAAAATAAACTAAGTTACTGATAATCTATTTTCTAATTTACAAGAATATTTTCCTTAGAAACACTGGACTCTCCTCCTGTCAAATATAAATAGCCAATAAATGGCTCTTCATTACACCCTACTTCTAAAACTCTATTCAAAAGGATTGATTTTACACGAGGATTTCTCCATTTTTATTTCTCTCTTCATATAAAACTATTTGAAATTTTAGATATTCAATCTCCTTGTTCTAAAGCCATCTTTCTTCAATCATACATCCTTTCTGTCTCACTATTAAAGGTAACTATTTTCACTGAAGGTCCAGCGCCACCAGGGCTGCACTTGCTAATCCGCGCTGACTGCTGCGTTTCTGCGTGTGCGCAAGAATCTTCCAGAAGGTTTGAGTCATATACAGGCGTCGGCCATCTTGCATTTCATCTCCCGTGGAGATCTACTCCGTCCGCCTAAGAAACTTGAGACGCTGGAGTCCCGCGGAGCCAGGGGAGGGGCTGTGTCAGGCTCTAAAGAGGTTTTACGTTTCCCAGAGGAAAGCGCTCTACTGGCTTTAAGTGCCGCGGTGGGGAGTGCTTCCCGCCTGAGTGGCGCACTCTGCGGGCTCCAAATCCTCTTAACTACACAGCGACGGCCGACTCCACATCCCTAAGACGGACAGAGGGGCGGGCATGGGAGGGATTCGAAACCGGTACTTACCAATGCGAGGCGTTGCCTGAATTTTCCTCTGCGGGTTTCAGGAAGACCCTCCGTAGGTTATTTGACATTTTAGTGGGGAGGAAGGGGACACCTCATCCAGGAAAGTGGGAAGTGTGGGGCCGAGTTTCTCAAAGGGGCGAGAACCAGAGCGAGGGAATGTTAGGCTGGAGTTGCCCGCAGCGATTCTGAGGGGTTTGACCTTAACGCAGGGCGACAGCGGGCTCTCGAGAGGGTGTATTCTCTGGCTTTGGAGAGAGGTGGCTCAGCCACCAGAAACCGGAAGGCTCCTGGCGTTTGTTTGCGTTCTCGCAGCCCTACCCTCGGAGAGAATCGGCGCGAGTCTCCGCCCTGCAGAGCTTACGACAATGCTCCAGAGCCAGCCGGAGCAGGCGCAGGGGGCGTGGTCTTTGTGGCACCGCCCCCAACAAGGCCGCGTCAGTGGTGACGACAGAGGCAGCCTGGCTGTGCCAGCCCCACCCACTGAAGCCGAAAGCCAAGGAAAGCTCTGTCGGGCGTCTTCCGGAGTCGTCACGTCCGGTTGCCAAGGTGACTGGTTCGCTAGAGTTCCACCCTTACGATGCAATCCAATGGCAAGTGATGTTTGCTATCTTTTCTTCCGGATCAAGCGACAAATCGCAAAAGAGAGCTCTCCGGACACCTACGCAAAATAAAATGTTTCCGGGGTCAATCATAAATTTTCTGCTTCTATGCTACCGCTAGTGTAAGTTTTTCTCTGCCGTCAGGGCATTAAAAAACATCGTCGGGCTTTTTTGTTATTATACACTTGTGGCCTGGGAAGACTTAAGACGCTTGCCTGTGGCCAGCGATTATTGTTGCTACTTCTCTGAAGGTTTCTCATTTACTACTCTTTCCTGAAGCTTTGCCTCTCGCTTATTGTCATATACATTCTGAAGCGAGCTCTACGAGGTGCATTACAATCTCTTTCGAAGATCTCTCCCTTTTCAAGGGAGTTCTTTACATCTTGATCACTGATTCTCTTTTGTTCTCAAACTGTCTGGTCTCGCTTAGTGGTTTTATTCATGCTCCTGGCTTGAATTACCACCTGCACCTATTATTTTACCTCCAAATGCATATATAATAGGATGTGCGTGGCACTGATTTTTTTACAAAATCAGTTTACTCCTAACGATTAATAGAATTATTATATACAGATGAAGAAACTGATGCTCAGAGAGGGTAAAAAACTTTTTAGAGGTCATATAGCTTGTGAGTGATGGAGCCAGGCTCCAAATCCAGGTTGTCTGGCTGAACATTCCATATACTTACCTACTCTGTTATGCTACTGTGTGACTCATAAATTTATGTTCCCAGTTCTGATTTCTCTGGGATCTATAACTGGATGTTCAAGTGAAGTGTTGAGATCTCCTTTTTGATATTTTAAAAGTCCCTTCAAATGAAACATGTTCAAAACCACACTTAGGACTTTCTTCTCCTCTCCCCACTACACATTTTCCTTTATCAGTGCTATCTCTAGAAAGAAAGAAAAAAAACTTCCCTCTATTAAAGATGCCAAAATCCCAGTGTCATCCTTAACACATTCCTCTTTTTATTCCAAAATATATAATTCGTCACCAACTTTTGCAGATTTTATCTTCTACATATCTTACAAGTCTGCTTTTTATTTCTGTTACTCCTACTATGGAGCAAACTTACTTTGTCTAGTGAAGCTTTAACTGAAAGCCTCATATCCACTCTTGTATTCCTCTAAATGCTGCAGCCAGAGCTGCCTTATGGAAACACTAATCTGATGGTATCATCTCGCTACATTAAAAACAATTAGTTTCCCACATTGCTCTTATGATAAGGATGAAAATCCTTGATTTTTTTTTTTTTTTTTTTTTGGAGACAGGGTCTCACTCTCACTCTTTCACCCCAGGCTGGAGTGCAGTGACGTGATTTCAGCTCAGTGCCACCTCCAACTTCCTGGATTCAAGCAATTCTCATGCCTCAGCCTCCCGAGTAGCTGTGATTACAGGCATGCACCACCATGTCTGGCTCATTTTTTTTTTGTATTTTTAATAGAGACAGGGTTTACCCATTTTGGCCAGGCTAATCTCTTAACTCCTGACCTCAAATGATCTACCCGCCTCACCTTCCCCAAATGCTGGGATTACAGGCATGAGCCACTGCACCCAGCTAAAATCCTTGATTCTAATCAAGATGTTGAACTAGTATAGACTGCTGACATCTGGAGAAATAAAAAAAGAGAAGTTTAGATTTTAGGAATTAACAACAACAACCACCACCACCACCAAAAAAAAAAAGCTGTTGTGAAAATTTCAATCTGTAGGAAACTTTCAGAACTGGTGTGTGTGTGTGTGTGTGTGTGTGTGTGTGTGTAGAGTATTACAGGCTAAAGCCAAGGGCCACCATGGGCAGAAGAGGGTGAAGGAAATTATTTTAAGTTTTCTCTTGCATCAGGTATTATCATTAACCACCTTTGAAAATAAACCTGTAGCAATAGCCAAGCTCCTGATATAAACAGGATAAAGTCAAGGTAGGAAAAACGCATGCTAAGGTGAGCCACTGATGAAAGTAGATGCAGGATTACCTGCCAATGTTGGGAATTCACTACTCCATCCCCTCCAGAAAACTGCCCTGGCTGGTACATTATAAATAGGTAACTTGATTTTTATCAATGTGGTCTTGCAGTACAGTTTATAACTCATACCAGGGAAATTGCCTTTTGGAGTGGAAACTAATTGGAATGATCAGCAGTGGTTCTTTGAATTCCTCAGGATATATGTCTTTTCTTCTAAATTCATTGGGCTTCAGACTGAGGCTTAAATATCTTTCTTTTTACTTTTTTTTTTTTTTTTTTTGAGACGGAGTCTTACCCTTTTACCCATGCTGGAGTGCAATGTTGCAATCTTGGCTCACTGCAACCTCCTCCTCCCAGGTTCAGATGATTCTCCTGCCTCAGCCTCCAGAGTAGCTGAGATTACAGGTGCCCACCACCACCCCCAGCTAATTTTTGTATTTTTAGTAGAGATGGGGTTTCACCATGTTGGCCAGGCTAGTCTTGAACTCTTGACCTCATGATCCACCCACCTCAGCCTCCCAAAGTGTTGGAATTACCAGTGTGAGCCACTGCACCCGGCCTACAATTTTTTTTTTCAGGCAGAGCCTTGCTCTGTGGCCCAGGCAGGAATGCAGTGGCACAATCTTTGCCACTTAGGTGACATCTTGGTTATCAGATCTACTATCATGGTATCACAATGTTTATGATCAAGTAACCCTTATTTTACTTAAAAATGGCTCAAAGTACAGGAGTAGTGATGCTGGCATACCATTCTATTTGTATTATTAGTTGTTGTTATTAATCTCTGTTCCTATGTTAGTTTTCTGAGGATAATGGCTTCCAGCTCCATTAATGTCCCTGCAAATGACATGATCTTGTTCCTTTTTATGGCTGTATAGTATTTCATGGGGTATATGTATCACATTTTCTTTATCTAGTCTATCATTGATGGGCATTTGGGTTAATTCAACATCTTTGCTATTGTGAATAGTTCCAGTCTGTTTTTTAAATGGATTTTTCCAGGTATAACAATTTTCTATCCTCTTGTTTTAGATACTGCTTTATTATTAACTGTTTCTCCCATACTATTGTATGTTTTTCCTATAATATATGCCTTTGTCTTTTCTTTCTCCTTTTACTTTCTTACATTGGATAGATAAGTTTTTTCCACAGCTCAAAAAGTTTTACATTCCATTTTTGTTTTTATGACCCATATTCATATATTTTTTTAAATTTTTTATTGGATTTTAGGTTTTGGGGTACATGAGCAGAGCATGCAAGACAGTTGCGTAGGAACACACATGGCAGTGTGCTTTTCTTTCCTTCTCCCCTTCACCCACATTTGACATTTCTCCCCAGGCTATCCCTCCCCACCTCCCCCTCCCACTGGCCCTCCCCTTTTCCCCCCAATAGACCCCAGTGTTTAGTACTCCCCTTTTCTCACTCATAGGCGGGTGATGAAAAATGAGAACCCATATTCATATTTTTAAAAATTATCAGTGTATCTTTTACCTGACAAGATCTACATTTTAATAGGTTCTAATATCCTTTTGGTTTCACTCTTATCCCCTAATTCATGCTGTTATGGTCTAGACATATAAATGTAAATAGCTAAATGTGGTTAGTAGCTACAGTATTGGACAGCCCAGATCTAGAATCTCAGCAATGCATTATTATGGAAACACTTTGCTTTTAATTTCTTGACTATCACCCACGCCTAACTTTAGGCAACAAAAAACTTTATCAAGGTTTTGATCACCTGCTTTCTATATCACTTGGACCATTTCCTGAATTTTTGTCTCATAATTAACTGCTTCCTTCAAGAGTACTTTCAAAGAGTCTGTATTGCAACTATTGTGAAACTTTATACACCTGAGAGCATTTTAGTATATCCTCACATTTGAATGACAGTTGGTTGGAACCAACCAACTGGCTGATTTTTATAACTGAAAGTATTTTGCTCTAAAACATAAAAAACATTATTCCATTGTCTTCAGCATTGCATTGAAAAATACAGTTATTAGTTGGATTATTGTTTCTTTATAGGTGATCTAAGCACCTCTCTGTAAACTTTTAAATTTTTATTTTTGCTTTTGATACTGTTAAATGCCACTATAATTAGTCTGAGCATTGAGTTTTCTTTACCTCTCCTGTTTGACACTATAAGAGCCCCTTCAAATTAAGATCATTTTATTTTTCTTCACCTCTGAGATTTTTTTCGTGTGTGCGTGTGTGTGTGTGTGCGTGTGTGTGGGTGTGCGTGTGTGTGTGCGCGTGTGTGTGTGCATGTGTGTGCGTGCACGCGTGTGTGTGTGCGTGTGTGCGTGTGCATGTGCGTGTGTGTGTGCGTGTGTGTGTTTTCTCCATAGTTTTTCTGGGATTTCCATTATCCAGTTTTTATTTCATTCTCTATGCCTAACTTATAAATTAAACTTTATTATAGGTATGTATGTATAAGAAAAAAAAATAGCATGTATCCAGTCTGGTACTATTCATGGTTTCAGGCATTCACTGGGAGTCTTGAAACATATCCTCCACAGATACACTACTGTATATCAGTGAAAATCAGAAAAAATAACATATTTGGCAATGAGAGTGCAACCAAACATGAACTAAAATAAACACACTAGATGAGATAAATAGTTGAATGCATGCAGCTGAATAAAGAATTAGGAAACAGAAGAGGGTAAAGAAAAGTTGGAAAGAATAAAAAAAGAGCAAATGTAAAAATAAAAGTTACGATTTGTGTGATATAGAAGTGTAAGTTTCAATATATGGAAAATAGGGTTGCAGAAAGACAGAAATATAAACAAATACTTTTTAAATCTAAAAACCATTTTTCCTGAATTAAAGAAAAAAGAGAAATATCAGTTGAAACATGTCCTAAGGTACCAAGTAAGAGAAATATGAAAAAAAAAACACCATGCCTTAAAAACTTGAAACTTGAATATCAAAAAGAGAAAAAAAATTAAAGCCCTCAGGAAAAATGTATTATTTTTTGCATAACTGATAACCATATATTTCTGCATAACAACCATACATTTAGCAGCTAAAAACAACAAATGTCAGTTAGGATTCTACACACAGCTTAGTCAGATCCTCTGCTATGGGGTCATTTTCAAGGCTGCAATTAAGGTGTTGGTCAGGGCTATTGTCTCATCTGAAGGCTCAACTAGGGAAGAAGCCAATTCCAAGCTGTTTTGTTGTTGGAGGGATTCAGTTCTTACAGCAGTTGGACTGAGGGCCTGTGTTTCTTGCTGGTTGTTGGCCAAAGACTGCTACCCTTAGTTCCTTGTCACATGGGCTGCCAAACATAAACCCAACTGGTCACTAGTTAAAACATTGAAAACAGACTTTGTTTAATAACTACTGATAGTAAGAGAAACAGCTGAGTTCCACTTTTATTTGTGCAGAGGTGATTTAAAGAGAAAATGGGTGACCCATGACCAGAGGCTCAAGAAAAGTCAGAGAAATAAAAAATTACGAAAGATTGGTCAGCACAAATGCATCCAGGCCAGCTGTGTCTGCTCTCTGGCAGTTATTGAAGTTAGAGTATTTTCTTACAGAGACTGAGAGAAAAGACTTATCCTTCCTGATGATTGCATTTCAAAGAAATTTCCTTCAGTTTCTTGAGAAAGATACTTCCGAGTTGTAAGAGATACACATACATTTCAAAGGGAAATGAAAATAGTTCATAATTATAAGCCCTTTTTAGTAATTGCTCTAAGAAAGGACATCATCAGATGTTGGCTAGAGCAAACAGTAAATTCTTGTAGCAGCATTGAGCTTTCTCAGGCAGGCATTTTAATGGGAGACTGAAGTCATCTTAAGGACATGGCCTTATCTCTTAAAAGCAATGCTAGAGTTTGGATGTCCTTTAGGGCAGAGGTTTGGATAGAGTTTTTATAGCCAAGAGTGCTGTAGTGTCCATATCCTCCCCAATTTGGTAGCTTTCTTTATCAAAGCTCACAAAGAAGAAAGTCTAGTAGTAAAATGAAGGTCATAATCTTAATATAGCTTAAGTACAGAAATGACATCCTATCACCTTTGATGCATTATATTGGTTACAAGAAAGTCTAGGCCAGCCTACACTTAAAAGGTAATGGTTACATAAGAGTTTGAATACCAGAAGGTGGCAGTAATCAGGAGCTATCTTAAACTTGGCCTGCCACAAAGAGCAAGGATTTTAAAAAATCAACTTGATGTAAGAATACAATGAAATTTTAAGCTCTTAAGGGACAATTGAAAAAAAGATAAAATTATGAGTCTTGCAAGAATAAATGAACGTGTGTGTGTGTGTGTGTGTGTGTGTGTGTGTGTGTGTGTTTCCAGCCTTTTTGTTGTGGCAAGGACACAACAAAAATACTTCAGGCCAATATCCTTGAGCCTCAGTACAAAAATTCTCAAAAAAGTGCTGGCAAATCAAATCCAGCAGCACATTAAAAAGCCTATCCACCATGATAAAGTAGGCTTTATTTATTCCTGGGATGCAAGGTTGGTTCAACATATGCAAACCAATAAATGCAATTCATCACATAAACACAACTAAAGACAAAAACGTGATTATCTCAATAGATACAGAAAAGGCTTTCAATAAATTTCAATACCCTTCATGTTAAAAACCCTCAACAAATGAGGTATTAAAGGAACATACCTCAAAATAATAAGAGCTGTGTATGACAAACCCACAGTCAACATCACTGTTTGAGCAAAATTTGGAAGCATTCCCTATGGAAACCAGCACAAAACAAGAATACTCTCTCTCAACACTCCTGTTTAACATAGTATTGGAAGTCTTGTCCAGTGCAATCATGCAAGATAAATAAATAAAGGACATACAGATAGAAAGAGAAGAAGTTAAACTATCTGTGTCAGCAGATGGCATGATGCCATATTTAGAAAAGCCTCAGCCTAAAAGCTCCTTCAGCTGATAAACAACTTCAGCAAAGTCGCAGGATACAAAATGAATGTACAGAAATCATTAGCATTTCTACACACCAACAACAGTGATGCAGAGAGCCAAATTAGGAATGCAATCCCATTTACAAAAGTGTCGGAATACAGCTAACCAGAGAGGTAAAATATCTCTACAAGGAGAACTACAAAACAGTACTCAAAGAAATCAGAGCCAACACAAACAAATGGAAAAATATTTCATACTCATGCATAGGAAGAATCAATATAGTTAAAATGAACATACTACTCAAAGAAATGTATACATTCAAGGATATTCTTATTAAACTACAAATGATGTTCTTCATGAAACTAAAAAAAAACTACTTAAAAATTCATATGAAACCAAAAAAGAATCTGAATAGCCAAGGCAAGCCTAAGGAAAAGAACAAAGCTGGGAGTATCATGCTACCAGATTTCAAACTATACTACAAGCTACGGTAACCAAAACAGCATGGTGCTGGTACAAAAACAGACACATAGACGAATTGAACAGGATATAGAGCCCTGAAATAAGGCTGTACACCTATAGTTATCTGTTCTTCAATGAAGCTGACAAAAACAAGCAATAGGAAAAAACCTTTTATTAATAAACTGACTGGGATAACTGGCTAGCCACATGCAGAAGACTGAAGCTAGGCACCTTTCTTACACCATATACGAAATCAATGCAAGGTGGATTAAGGACTTAAATATAAAGCTCAAAACTATAAAAATCATGAAAGACAATCTAGGCAATACCATCAGGGACATAGGAGAGGGGAAAGGTTTTATGCAAAGACATCAAAAACAATTGCAACAAAAGCAAACATTGAGAAATGGGATCTAACTAAACTTAGAGCTTCTGCACAGCAAAAGAACTATCAACAGATAGTTGCTATCCATCATTTCTTATTATATCAGGTTTTTTGGAGATTTAGGTTAATTTTCTAGTCTTTTTTTTTTTGAGATGGAGTTTCGCCCTTGTTATCCAGGCTGGAGTGCAATGGCGCGATCTCGGCTCACTGCAACCTCTGCCTCCTGGGTTCAGGCAATTCTCCTGCCTCAGCCTCCTGAGTAGCTGGGATTACAGGCACGCGCCACCGTGCCCAGCTAATTTTTTGTATTTTTAGTAGAGACGGGGTTTCATCATGTTGACCAGGATGGTCTCGATCTCTTGACCTCATGATCCACCTGCCTCAGCCTCCCAAAGTGCTGGGATTACAGGCGCGAATTTTCTAGCCTTTTTTAAAAAAATAAGTCTTTCATTATAGATTTATAAAAAGAATGAGAATTCTTCTCTAGAGAATTTGCATTTTCTTTAAAAAATCGGATTTTAAAAATTAAAGTATTATATATAGACAATAGAGAAATCTTAGTACACAGCTCAGCAAATTTTCACTTAGGGACACATCCATGTAGAACATTTTCTTTTCTTTTCTTCTAGAGTTGAAGTTTCACTCTGTTGCCCTCCATCTCCTGAGTTCAAGCAATTCTCCTGCCTCAGCCTCCTGAGTTTCTGGTATTACAGGCACATGCCACCACACTTGGTTAATCTTCGTATTTTTAGTAGAGACAAGGTTTCCCCATGTTGGTCAGCTGGTCTCGAACTCCTGACCTCAAGCGACCTGCCCACCTCAGCCTCCCACAACGCTGGGATTACAGGTGTGAGCTACCATGCCTGGCTCATGTAGAACATTTTTTGGACTGCAAAAGGCTCTGTGTTGTGTCTTACTACTCAATACTTCACCACTAACAAAAAGCACTGTTCACACCACTATCACATAGGTTAACTTTGCTCTTCTTATAAGGACACCAGTCAGATTGGATTAGGGCTTATAAGTAATTGGCTTTTATACAGAAAACAATTAATAGCATGTCATGGCTTCTTTTGCTCAATGGTATGTCTGTGAGATTTGTCTATGTAGTTACATTCAGCAGCAGTTTGTTTTTTCTTTGGTATGTAATATTCCATTATATAAGGCCATAAGTTATTTATTCATCCTAATAATTATGGGCATTTGTGTTCTTTCTAGCTTTCGTCTGTTTGCATTTCTTTTGCCAGTCTTTGGAGGAAGATGCTCATGTCAGAGTACTTTAAATGACACACTTGGTTTTTTTTAAGATCACATAGGTAACTTTAAGTTTCCCTTCACGGGTGACAAAGGTAAGAAAAGCAGTATCTCTTGCCAAACACTTCACACAGATCTCTGAGTTATTTACACTTACACTGAGGGTTTACCATTTTGAAATCCTAGCATTATAGAGGGAGGAGTCTTCTTTCAGATTCCTGCCTTGGATAGGATCTAGATTTTGTCTACCTTTCCATATTCCCTGAATGCCTTCTATGGGCTGAATTGTATCCCCTCAAAATTCATATGCGGAAACCCTAACTGATCTTTGTGAAAGAATAGTTGGCTGTAAATATGTGGCATTATTTCTGAGTTCTCTCTTCTGTTCTAATCTGATTTATGTGACTACGTTATACCAGTACCACACCATTTTGGTTACTATAGCCTTGGAATATAATTTGAAGTCAATAATAATTGACTTCAATTATTAATGTGATATCTCCAGCTTTGTTATTTTTTAGCTAGGATTGGCTTGGCTAATCAGGCTGTTTCTTTGTTCCAAATAAATTTTAGGATTGTTTTCTCAAATTCTTTGAAAAATCACATTGATATTTTGATAGTGAATTGAAACTATAAATTGCTTTGGGCAGTATGGTCATTTCACTTTAATGATATTAATTATTTTGATCCATGAGCAGGTTTTTCTATTTATTTGTGTTAACAACAATTTCTTTCATTAGCGTTTTGTAGTTTTTCTTGTGGCAATCTCTCACCTCCATGGTTAAATTTGTTCCTAGGTATTTCATTTTATTTTTTGTAGCCATTGTAAATGGGATTGCTTTCCTGATTTTATTCTCAGCTATTGGTGCATAGAAACTGGTTTCGTACATCGATTTTGTATCCTGCAACTTTACCCAATTCATTTATCAAATCTAAGAGTATGTTGGTGGAGCACATGTTGTTGGAAAAATTGCATGAATACACTTGCTTGATGCAGTGTTGCCACAAACCTTCAGTTGTAAAAAATGCAGGTGTCTGCAAAGTGCAATGAAATCAAGCACACTAAAATGAGGTATGCCTGTAAATGACTTTCTGGGAAAGGCAAAATTATGGAGATGGTATAAAGATCAGTGGTTGCCAGGGGCTAGCAGGGAGAAGAGAGGGAAATTTAAGTACAGCATGGATTTCTAAGACAGTGAAATAATTATTCTGTATGATTTTATAATGTTGGAAGCATGTCATCATACATTTGTCAAAATCTACAGAATATACAATACCATGAGTGAATCCTAATGTCAACGATGGACTTTAGTTAATGTACTAATTCATCAACTGTAACAAATATACCACAATAATGCAAGATATTAATAATAGAGAATTAAAAATGAGTGCTAAAGGGTATATGGGAACTCTACTTTTCACTCAATGTTTTCCATTTATCTAAAACTGCTGAGAAACAAAGCCTATTAATTAAAAACATTAATGGAATACCCCTCAGGCTGTATTTAAAGGAAGACTTATGGCTGTATATTTCTATATTAGAAAAAGGAAAAAAGTGTCAAATCAATGACATCAGTTTGCTTTTATTTATCAGGGTTCTCCAGAGAAATAGAAATAATAAAAGAATAGATATACATATACATATACGAGACAAGGTCTCATTCTGGAGTATAGTGATATGATTATAGCTCACTGTAACCTTGTAACCTCCAACTCCTGGGCTCAAGCAATCCTCCTGCTAGGTCTTCTAAGTAGCTAGGACTACAGATGTGTGCCACCATGCCTGAATGATTTTTTAAAATTTTTCATAAAGATAGGGTCTCACTATGTTGCCCAGCTGGTCACAAACTTCTGGCCTTAAGTAATACTCCTTCCTTGGCCTTCCAAAGTGCTTGGATAACAGGAATAAGTCGCCATACCTGACCTGCATATATTTATTTATTCACAGTGTTTGCAAAATATTTTTATCATCTCAAAAGTTATGTTTTGTCTATTAGCAATCGGCTTCCATTTCCCCCTCTCCTAAGCTCCTGGAAACCACTAATCTGCTTTTGGTTTCTACAGATTTACCTAATCTTGGTATTTTACATAAATGAAATCTTAATACGTTGCCTTCTGTGTTTGACTTCTGTTACTTAGCATAATACTTTCTAGGCCCATATCTCTTGTAGCATGTATCAATACTTCATTTTTTATGGTTAAATAATATTCAGTTGAATGGATATACCACACTCTCTTCATGCATTCATTTTTTAATGACCAGTTGCATTATTTCCACCTTTTGGCCATTGTGAATAGTGCTGCTATGAACATTCATGTGCAATTTTTTATTTGAATACCTGTTTTCAATTCTCTGAAATTACTGAGTCATACAGTCATTTTTTGTTTAACTTTTTGAGGAACTGCTAACTTATTTCACCAGTGGCTGCACCATTTTACATTCTCAGCAAAAAAATGTATGGGGGTTCAAGTTCTTTCACATGTTTGTCAACCCTTGACATTTTTCTATTTTTTTAAACTATAGTCATTCTAGTGGGTGAAGAGGTTTTTATTTGCATTTTCCTGATGACTAATAATATCAAGCATCTTTTCATGAGCTTATTGATCATTTGTATATCTTCTCTGGAGAAATGTCCATTCAAATCCTTTGCTCATTTTTGAATTGGTTTCTAAAAAATGTTAAGTTATGGGAGTTCTTTATATATTCTGGATATGAATCCCTTATCAGTCACATAATTTGCAAATATTTCTCCCATTCAGTAGACTGCCTTTTTGTTTTCTGTTCTGTGTACTTTTAGGTGATGGTTGGTCAGGTATGACCACAAGATGGGGGCAAAGGAGAGGCTCAGGAAAACAAAGTTTATTACATCATGGACCCTAAAGAGTAACTGCCTGTCAGGAGGGGTTCACATAGGAAAAGTGCCAAGGGAGTGGGCTCAACCTTGCAGGAGGGAGCCAAAAAAGAGAGAAGATCCACGCATAAGTGCTTTTGTTAAGGGCCATAGTGGAGTAAACAAGCAAAAGGTACAAAGGGATTTCATTGGTGCATTTGAAAGTTGGTAGATGACAGTCAGGGGAGGGCAAGAAAGGAAACTTGTGACAGAAGCCAACCTTGTCAGACTGGTATGCCTGGTTACTTGGGTGTAGTGCTTTGGCCTGTTTGTGGGGATGTTGAGGCAGCAAGAAAATAAAAAGCTTTATGATATATTCACCCTTATGGTGCCTCAACATTATTGACAATACTAATTGGGAGGAAGAATGCTTGCCACCTGGATTGTGGAGATGTTAAAGGTGACGAGTTAGCCACTTAAGGCAAACTTTGATGCAGATGACAACTAGGAAAAGTTTGGTTAGGCATATGGCAAGTGGTCAGAACTCGCTTCACAACCAGACACATTGCTTTGTGTTAGAAAGCCAAGAGAACAGGCCAGATCTCTAAATTTAAGGAAATACATTGGCAGATTTTGGCTATATTTTAAAAGTTCACTACCTTTTAGCCTTTTCCTCATAGCTTGGCCTGTACCTGTCCAGAGTTATTAATGTATATATGGCAGGAGGTCCCTTGCATGGCACAAACTCCTCCCTCCCTGGCTAGTGAGTAGTCAAGAGCAGTGTGCTATCCGTTACCACTTGGGCTACAGACACATAAGCTTGTTGTGTAAAGGATAACGCCTCATGTAGTCTTTGAATATAATCTGAAAGGCCCTATGAAAG
Organism: Callithrix jacchus; assembly: GCF_049354715.1. Classification (NCBI taxonomy): domain Eukaryota; kingdom Metazoa; phylum Chordata; class Mammalia; order Primates; family Cebidae; genus Callithrix; species Callithrix jacchus. Next base: position 148,903,413 of record NC_133508.1, read on the forward strand.
GCGCTGGTTGCCAGTTATGATTTTATTTCGTATGCAAAGGCTGCTGTTCTGGTGCCAACACTGGCAGCTCCTGTGGCTATGGTAAGCCCTATTAAGATGGGAATAAATATTAACTGTTTTGCCTGGTGTTTTAGGGCTGATAGAAATGGGCAGTTAGATGGTTGATAAAAAACTAGGAGAATACTCAGTGTAACCAGTGTACATGAGGGTGTGGTTTTATTGGGGAAAACATGGGGGAGTAAGCAAGGAAAATATATAAGGTGCTATTCCTATGAATTTGGGCCACAATAGAACCTGAAAGTGCCATTATTTATAGCATAATGTACCCATGAAGATATTATCAGGAAGTTGAAGGCCCCAGTGTGGAGAATTGGCCAAGTGTAGTGGGCTCCTGGGCATAAGTGGTAAGCCTATGGGAGTAGCTTGATTACAATGTGCAGGTGTTCCTAGTGAGTATAATTAGAAATGAAGGCAGGTGGTATATTTAAGCAAATGGAGGATTTAAGAGTTTTATTGGAAGCCATGATAGAACTTGGCCTAATGTGGTGTCAGCAGGAAGGTCATTAAGGTGGACCCATGCCCACTGGGAGTTAGTGGTAAGCTCAACAGCTGTGAAGGGCTAAGGCCATTGCTGAAACTTTGGCAGTCTATACATATGTGTTGGAGATCTTGGTCTGTACTAGCTTGGTGTAGCAGTTGTGACATAAGTGAGAAGAAGACAGAAAATAGAGGTATTTATGTATGTGGCACATGTGGGTGTAGGTTACTGGGCACCAGCCTCAAGAGTGCTGGGGTGCATGGGTGTTTCTGCCATTGGTGGTGTTGCAGGGAAACAGAAATCGCAGGAAGTCATTAGAAGTGCACATAAGAATAGAAAATCTGGAAGTTAAGTGGCTAGGCATGACACAGAAGATGTATTAGGAGAAACTCCACCCTGAGTGGCATTCAAGATGAGGTGCTTTGCATCCCATAGAGGTTTAATGCACTCTAGGGTTACTTTGCAATAGTAGGGCTTTGAACTCATAGTTTCATAGGCAGGTGTCAGCAGGGCAGGATCCAGGATCAAAAAATTAACGATCTCAAGGACAAAAGTCTTCCCAGGGCTCATAGTCATATGGGGCAATAAAAGGTTGCAGTATATTTGGATCAGGCATGGGTAGCAGGGGAATCAGGACTGAGCACTGAGTGTGGGAGTTGTTCAAAGAGTAAGTGTCTAAAACAGACTCCTAGACTGGAGCAGAAGCAGTTGTCTGAGGTGAAATCACTTCCACTGGCAAACACTTGGGCTGGGATGATGTTGTCTGAGATGATGTGATATCCATCAGTGACCTCTAAGATTGGGATGATGTCAGGAGCAATCCAGGAAAAGGGTGTCCCTCCCATGTAGCAATCCATAGATGATAAGAGGGAGCCTCTAAGTACTGACAATTATATTAACGTGTGAAAGCCTTGTCCAAAACTGATTCACAGATGACTCTGCAGCTGCTAGAGACACAGATTTCTTTCAAGTCTGCTGAAATATATATATTCTGGGAGTACTGATAGGCTGTGTTCAGAGACTCTATGTATGATTCTACATTCTGGGGCATAGCTTCCCATAGAGATCTCAGATACCATGGAGCAAAGAATTAACAGCCAGAGTTTAATCCAAAGACATGAATTCAGACAACTCACAGAGGCCGTGCCCAAGAGAATGTCCACTAGTGTAGAATACTGTTCAAAATTGTTTAAATATCAGTACCATTTGAGCATTCATAATGGAAATCTGCACCTGGGGAGGGATTCAGTCATAAGCCGGGTCCAAAGATAGGCTGGTATGATGGAGCTCCAGGCAGATCCAGTTTCCCCAATTTGTGGGATACTACTTAAGGGTCTCTGTGGGGCTGTTGCACATTCTATGGGTCAGGTCGAAACCTTATGAGTTCACCCATATTTCCAGTGCCCAGATTAAGCGCAAGCAAACTAGCAAACACAGCCAAGAGAGTACTAACATTTTATTCATTTGACAGAGACTGTATCCTGGGCCTGTGGCAGTTGTACTACCACCAGTGGGGAATCTTGGAGTCTTAAATATGTCTCTAGCTCCCAATTAAGTACAAATCTCCTAGCAGTGAGAGTTAGGAACTGGTATGATGGTGACTGTGGGTCACTTTTGAAGTTTGCCATTTCCAGAAATGGCTAACATACTCCAGATGTAACTTGCTATCTCCACAAATGACAACCCACACATTTTCACTACTCAACATGATAGCTGTAATTTCCAATTCCTATATAGTGTGGAATGGGGATTCAGCAGTCACCCTTTATATCTTGAGTACAAGGCAGGGTCTCAGGCTCTGGCTTCAGCTTGTCCAGCTACTTTTGTGCCCAAATTAAATATCTAGGGCATTTCAATGGGCTTTTGATTGTTAAGGGATCATATTTAGTAATCTGTTCCTTGATTAAGCATCCAAGCCAAAGACGTTGGAGGAACAACTAAAAAATCAAATTTATATGAGGAGAAATAATTGACAGATTAATAGGTACAGTCCTCCCGGACAGTAAAATGAGCCAGATTGCTCTTGTAAACAAACAGGAGCAGAGTGGAAGGCTATAAAATTAGTGTAAGGGATATAGAATCTTTGTATTAAGAGTTGAGATAAATGATGGATTGTAGGAGAAAAGAGACCTACTTAAAGATCCATTTACCAATGAGTAATTTTAGTAGCATGTCTTTCAACAGGCCATTGTTACATTCAGTGAGGCCTGAGGTTGTGGTCTTTTTCTGGATACCATGGGAAGGAAAATGAGTCTCTTGTTCAGAAGCTATGGTATCTGTAACAACAAAGGAAATGAAAATAATCTTCCTGTGCTCACTTCGGCAGCACATATGCTAAAATTGGAATGAAAATGGTCTTCGTTAGGCCAGTGGCAGTGGTCTCATTTGTGGCATGTTGCACAGGGAAGGCTAGCTTCAACCCCATAAAGGAGCCAATCACAGTAAGAGTACACTAGACAGAACCTGCAGTGGGTGGGGGGGGGGGGCAAGGCATCAATGTAATCAATACAACACAAGGAAAAGGGACAGAAATTCTGTGGAAAAGATCCCCATTGACTTTCATACCAATATGTGATCTTAAAACATATGTTGTAGTTGTCAGCTCTGTCTTTGCCGGAGAGGTTTACAGGAGAATGTCTTGTCTCTGGGCCCATTCAACAAGCACATGCATTCCCCAGTGCCCAGAGGTATTATGTGGCCAAGTTATCTGCAGGTGTGGAAATGAGAGGGGTTCCAGGGAGGCAACAGAAGTGGCTAGAGAAAGTGTGTTAATCTTAGAAATCAGTCTGCTGTATTGTTGAAATGTGCCTCTGGAATGTCACGTCAAATTTGTGCATAAATGTGATAAAAATAGAAATAGGCCAAGTTGACAATGCCTTACAAATTTAGGATCCCCAGAGGGGACAGCTTTTTATTAAGAAATCATCTGTCTGCCATTGGCCTTACCAGATGCAAAGCTGTTAGCGGCCACCCATGAATCAGTAAAGATCTAGAAGAAGATCTATGAAGAAACTGCCTAGCAAGGGCATTCTGTAGGACCAAGGATACAGAGCTTCTAATTCTATAAGTTCAGCAGACGTGATGACACTGACTCTGGTTAGAGAGGTAGTCAAAGCCAGGTGATAGGCCAGGCTTCTCCAGCAAGCTGCATTGCATACAATGATGGCAATATCATCAGTAAAGTGAATTGACTCCTTTTTCATGTCAGACAGTTGGTTCAAGGGGCACCTCATTTTCCAGAGAAGGAGGCAGTGGTGATGCAGGTACCAGTGTCTCTAGATCCATGGGCAAGAGGCTGAGCATGGGGGAAGCTGCAACCTCCTAGAACTTATAAAAGACCTGTTTGTCCAGTTTAACCCACTCCTGAAGGTACCATTTCCGTTTAAGCAAGAAAACTTCCACAGCTATGCTGAGCTGTTGCTGAGAGGAATCTATCCATCCATGGCAAGGTAAGAATCTGGGTGTAGAGTTTTACCTGCTGGTGGCCAAAGTGAGCCTTGGTCTCTATCAATCATCAGTAAGCATTTAATATTTGGTATATATCAGGCAGGAGCTGATGGCAGCCTCTGGATCCAAAATCCCATCAGGAGCCATTTTTGATCATGCTTATTCCAGATACTCAAGAAAGCATTGTCAGGGGTGGTCAGTACCACAAATCTAGAACAGGTTTCTGGGGGAACCAACTGCCTTATATAGCCTGCTGAGTTTATTTTCATGCTCATTGCCGGGACTTCCCCCAGTGGAAGGTGGTAGACTTGCAAGTGACTTTAAACAGGCTGAAGTAAAATGGAAAGGGGTGGAATGTGTTGCTGCCATAACATATAGAGGCTTAACAGATGTTGAGCCTGGCAAAATGTCTGAGTTGGGCTGAGCTGTAAAAGCTAATGTTTAACTGTGTTAGAAATTTGTCAGCCCTTGGAAGACCAGACTATGCCCAAGAATTTCACTGACGTTGGCAGAACTTGGATTTTGTGTAGAGACATTGCCTGCCCCCAGAGACAGCAAAACACCATGGCCTGTGTGTCCCTATGCAACAATCCTGCAAGATCTGCACATGTATCCCAGAACTTAAAGTACAATTTTTTTTTTTTTTTTTGAGAAGGAGTTTCGCTCTTGTTACCCAGACTGGAGTGCAATGACGTGATCTTGGCTCACTGCAACCTCCGCCTCCTGGGTTCAGGCAATTCTCCTGCCTCAGCCTCCCGACTAGCTAGGACTACAGGCATGCACCACCATGCCCAGCTAATTTTTTGTATTTGTAGTAGAGACGGTGTTTCACCATGTTGACTAGGATGGTCTTGATCTCTTGACCTCGTGATCCACCCACCTCGGCCTCCCAAACTGCAGGGATTATAGGCTTGAGCCACTGCGCCCGGCCTTAAAGTACAATTAAACAACAACAAAAAAAAAGATGGTGCATGCAAATCCTCTTTGACTGCCTCCTCAGAAATCCCTCATATCAGGACACTGTCTATGTAGTGCTAGCTATTAGAAGCCTTATTGGGAACTGTGTCCAGGCCCTAAAGTACAAACTGTGAGCAATGGCTGAACTATTTAGATAGCCTGTGGGCTCAGATGTACCAGAAAAATAAGGACACAAATAGACATGCCCACCTGAGTTAGTAGGGCCGGTTTGCTGGCTGCAACCCTGTCTATTGTGCTGAAACAGCCCTGAGACTTGACTCTAGCCCCTCTCCACAGTGGTCAGAGAAGAGTCCTGCCTGCAGCACAGGGGCCCAAAAGAAGAAACATTTTCCAGGACATGCTTGCTGACCCGAGGCCTACAGCAGATCCTGAAATATTTCTGAGTCTCAGCCTCAGCCCCAGACCCTCTCAGTAGTGGTCTGTGATCGCTCCAATGCCAGCAGCACAGGGACACAGAGGACTACATGCTGCCTGAGTCCTCTGGGCAAACCTGCTGACATTGGTCCCAGCTATAGACCCTAAAATAGCTCTGAAACTCAGGTCCAGATCCTCTCAGTTCCAGATTAAAGCAATTCTTCCTGCCCAGGAATCCACCCAGTGACCCAGCAGGAAACTTCTTAGGGACTCAGAGAAAGCCACATCCATCCTCACACTTAATAACAGGTTCACTGTTTGCAGACCCTGAAATTGATCCTCATCCCAGCACCAGCCCTATGGACCAAGGTACTGGAGGCAGCCCAGACTACCCAGGGGCCAGACAGGATCTAAACTCACTTCAAGCTCTACTAACAGGCCTGCCAAACACTAGTCAGTTAGCCTGCTGACATAGTCAGTTAGAGGAACAAAATGAAAAAAAAAAAGAGTAAAAAAGAGTGAAGAAACAACAAAGGACCTACAGGACACCATGAAACATGCAGATATTTGAATTATGGGAGTCCCAGAGGAGATGAGGAATTGAAGGGGAAGAAAGTATATTTAAAGAAACACTGTATGAAAACTTTTTAAATTTGGGGAAGAATGTGACATCCAGATTTATGAATCTCAAAGACTCCAAGCAAGATCAACCTAAAGAAGAATAGCATATTACAATCAAATTTTCAAAAGTTAGAAACAGAATTCTGAAAGCAGCAAAAGAAAAGATAATCATTATATATAAGGAAAACCCATAAGGCTAACAGATTTACCACCAGAAACTTTGCAAGCCAGGAAGGAGTGAGATGATATATTCAAAGTGCCGAAGGGGAAAAATACAACTGCCAACCAATAGTACTATGACCAGAAAAGATGTCCTTTAGAAATAAAGGAGAGATAAAGACATTCATAAACAAACAAAGCCAGAGAAAGTTTATTACCACTAGACTTTTCTTACAAAAAAAAAATGCTTAAGGGAGTTCTTTGAATTGAAATAAAGGATGCTAAGCAACAATATAAAAACATACGTTAAGTGAAGGACTCAAAAATACAGTTAAATATGCAATCAAATTCAGAATACTCTAATACTATATTGGTTGTGTATAAATCACTTCTATCTATATGCCAGTGTTTAAAAAAAACTCTTGAAAATAAAATAACTATAGCTGCAATAATTTTTAAAGGATGTACAACATAAAATATAGTGTATCATCAAAAACATAAAGTGTATGAAAGTAAAATTATGGAATTTTTAATACAATCAAATTTAAGTTGTTATTAACTTTGTGTTGGGAGAATGAATATTGTTAAAATGTCCACACTACCTGCAGTGATCTACAAATTCAATGCAATATCTATTGAAATTCCAATGATGCTTCTGCCAGAAATTGAAAAAAAATTGAAAATTCATATGGAGAAACATAAGATCATAAATAGCTGAAGCACTCCTGAGCAAAAAGAACAAAGTTGGAGGCATCACACTACCTTATCTCAAAATCTACTAGAAAGCTATAGTTATCATAGCAGTATGGTACTGACATAAAAGCAGATAGACAAATGGAACAGAATAGAGACTAGAAATAAAATCAAGCTTATATGGTTAACTAATTTTCAACAAGGAAATCAAGAAGTCATCATGGAGAAAAGACAGTCTCTTCCATAAACAGTGTTGGAAAAACTGATGTTGGGGATATCCACATGTAAAAGAATAAAATTGGACCACATCACACCATACATAAAAACTAAAAACTAAACCGAGCATTTGAGTGTAAGACCTAAAATCACAAGACTCCTACAATAAAACATGATGGGAAAGTTCCTTGACATTGGGCTTATCAGTGATTTTTTTTTATAATATACTAAAAGCACAAGCAACAAAAACAGAAATAAATATATGAAGCTGCATCAGAATGAGAAGTTCCTGCACAGCAAAGGATACAATAAAGAAAGTGAAAAAGCAGCTGAAACTATGAATAGACCAATAACAAGGGCTGAAGTTGAGGCAGCAATTAAGAGCCTACCACACGAAAAAGCCCAGGTCCAGATGGGTTCAAAGCCAAATTCTACAAGACACACAAAGAGAAACTGTCACCATTCTTTCTGAAACTATTCCAAATAATTCAAAAAGAGGTAATCCTTCCCAAATCATTTTATGAGACCAACATCATCCTGATACCAAAACCTGGCAGAGACTCAACAAGAAAAGAAAACTTCAGGCCAATATCCATGATGAACATAGATGCAAAAATCTTCAATAGAATACTGGCAAGCCGATTGCAACAGCAAATCAAAAAACTTATCCACCATTATCAAGTAGGAGTCATCCCAGGGATGCAAGGCTGGTTCAACATATGCAAGTCTATAAACGTAATTCACCACATAAAGAGAACCAAAAACAAAAACCACATGAGTATCTCCATTGATGCAGAGAAGGCGTTTGACAAAATTCAAAAGGCCTTTATGCTAAAAACCCTCAATAAACTCGGTATTGATGGAAAGGATCTCAAAATAATAAAAGCTATTTATGACAAACCAACAGTTAATATCATACTGAATGGGCAAAAACTGGAAGCATTCCCTTTGAAATCCGGCACTAGACAAGGATGCCCTCTCTCACCACTCCTATTTAATATAGTACTAGAAATTCTAGCCAGAGCAATCAGGCAAGAAAGTGAAATAAAGTGTATTCAAACAGGAAAGGAGCAAGTCAAATTGTCTCTATTTGCAGAAGACATGACTGTATATCTAAATGACCCCATCGTCTCAGCCCAAAATCTCCTGAAACTGATAAGCAACTTCAGCAAAGTCTCAGGATACAAAATCAATGTGCAAAAATCACAAGCATTCCTATACACCAATAACAGACTTAAAGAGAGCTAAATCAAGAATGAACTGCCATTCATAATTGCAACAAAGAGAATAAAATACCTAGGAATACAACTAACAAGGAATGTAAAGGACCTCTTCAAGGAGAACTACAAACCACTGCTCAACGAAATAAGAGAGGAAACAAGCAGATGGAGAAACGTTCCATGTTCATGGTTAGGAAGAATCAATATCATGAAAATGGCCATACTGCCCAAAGTAATTTACAGACTCAACACTATCCCCATCAAGCTACCAATGACCTTCTTCACAGGACTGGAAAAAACCACCTTAAACTTCATATGGAACCAAAAGAGAGCCCACATAGCCAAGTCAATTCTAAGTAAAAAGAACAGAGCAGGAGGCATCACACTACTGGACTTCAAACTATACTACAAGGCTACGGTAATCAAAACAGCATGGTACTGGTACCAAAAGAGAGATATAGACCAATGGAATGGAACAGAGGCCTCGGAGGCAACACAACATATCTACAACCATACAATCTTTGATAAACCTGACAAAAACAAGCAACAGGGAAAGGATTCCTTGTTTAATAAATGGTGTTAGGAAAACTGGCTAGCCATGTGCAGAAAGCAGAAACTGGACCCCTTCCTGACACCTTACACTAAAATAACTCCAGATGAATTAACGACTTAAACATAAGACCTGGCACCATAAAAATCATGGAAGACAATTTAGGCAAAACCATTCAGGACATAGGAGCAGGCAAGGACTTCATGACCAACATTGGTATTGGCAACAAAAGCCAAAATAGACAAATGGGACCTTATCAAACTCCACAGCTTCCACGTGGCAAAAGAAACAGGCATTAGAGTGAATCAGCAACCAACAGAATGGGAAAAAATTTTTGCAGTTTACTTATCTGACAAAGGGCTGATATCCAGAATTTACAAAGAACTCAAACAGACTTACAAGAAAAAAACAAACAAGCCCATTCAAATATGGGCAAAGGATATGAACAAACACTTTACAAAAGAAGACATACATGAGGCCAACAAACATATGAAAAAATGCTCATTGTCACTGGTCATTAGAGAAATGCAAATCAAAACTACATTGAGATACCATCTCACACCAGTTAGAATGGCGATCATTAAAAAATCTAGAGATAACAGATGCTGGAGAGGATGTGGAGAAACAGGAACACTTTTACACTGCTGGTGGGAGTGTAAATTAGTTCAACCATTGTGGAAGACAGTATGGCAATTCTTCACGACTTAGAAATAGAAATTTTATTTGACCCAGCAATCCCATTACTGGGTATATATCCAAAGGACTTTAAATCATTCTACTATAAGGACGCATGCACACAAATGTTCATTGCAGCACTGTTTACAATAGCAAAGACCTGGAACCAACCCAAATGTCCATCGATGATAGACTAGACTGGGAAAATGTGGCACATATACACTATGGAATATTATGCAGCAATCAAAAACGATGAGTTCATGTCCTTTGTAGGGACATGGATGCATCTGGAGAACATCATTTTTAGCAAACTGACAAAAGAACAAAAAATGAAATACCGTATGTTCTCACTATAGGCGGGTGATGAACATTGAGAACACATGGACACAGGGAGGGGAGCACTACACACTGGGGTCTATTGGGGGAAATAGGGGAGGGACAGTGGTGGGGGAGAGCTGGGGAGGGAGAGCATGGGGAGAAATGCCAAATGTGGGTGAAGGGGAGGAAGGCAGCAAATCACACTGCCATGTGTGTACGTATGCAACTATCTTGCATGTTCTGCACATGTACCCCAAAACCTAAAATGCAATAAAAATAAAATAAAATAAAATAAATCAAGTATACTCAAATATGTATGGTTTTCTAAATGTTCTCATAAACATAGGGAACATTTTTAGAAATCCATTTCTAATCTAAAATGAAAACTCACATTTTATATTTTAATTAACTTCTCTATAATTGTAAAGGAAGAGTAATATCAATATTGTAATTGGTGACAGTTTCTTTTCTATGAAAAAATGTTGAAACATTGGGTTTTAATATAATTTTGTGATGAAACCAAATTAATATGCTGAACATCTGGATCTCATCATCAAATCACCTTGAATTTGAATAATAAAATGTCTCCACTGGGGGGAAAAAAGTGAAAAAGCAACCTATGGACTGATAAATGTTTGCCAACCAGTTAATTCTTAAGGAATAAATATTTAAAGTATATAAAAAACTGACATAATTCAATATTGAAACAATGAATATAAATGAATTTTAAAATGAGCAAAGAGAGGTCTCGTCAAGTAATGGTGAGCATCTGGACTCTGAAAAAATAAGCAAAGGATCTGAATAAGCATTTATTCAAAAAAGACATATAACAGCAGATATATATATGTTCAACCTCATTAATCAGGGAAATGCAAATCAAAACCACAGTGATATATCACTTTGTTTTTGTCCATTTTGCATTGCTGTAACAGAATACCTGAGACTAAATAATTTGTTAAGAAAAGAGGTTTATTTGGCTCATAATTCTGCAGGTTATACAAGAAGCATGGCACCAACATCTGCTTGGCTTCTGGTAGGTATCTTGGGAAGTTTTTACTCATTGCTCTTTGCTAATTTTTTAATTGGGCTATTCATTGTTTTGCTATTGTGTTAGGTCAGTTTCTCATATACTTTAGATATCAATTCTTTAAGAATTAAATGGTTTGCAAACATTTATCAGTCTATAGGTTGCTTTTTAACTTTATTGATTGTATCCTTTGCCATGCAGGAGCTATTTAGTTTGAAGGCAGAGAACAAGGGAATCTAGTGTGCCACATGGTGAAAGAGAAAGCAAGAGAGAGGATGAGGTGCCAGGTTATTTTTAACAACCAGATGTTATGTGAACTAATAGAACAAGAGCTCACTCATTACTGTGAGGGAGGACACCAAACCACAGGGATCGGCCCCCGTGATACAAACACCTCCCATTAGGCCCCACCTCCAAGATTGGGGTTCACATTTCAGCATGAGATTTTAAGGGAACAAATATTGTAACTGTATCCCACCTCTCACCTATTAGGATTGCTTTTGTCAAAAAGATAAGAGATAACAATTGTTGGCAAAGGTGTAGAAAAGAGGGAATTCTTGGACACTATTTGTAGGATTGTAGATTAGCGCAGTCACTGTAGAAGACAGCACACAAGTTCCTACAAAAATTTAAAATAGAATTCTCATGTGACCCAGAAATACCCCATGGAAATAAAACCTTGCCTTGTAAAGATATATACATATACACGTTTATAGCAGCATCATTCACAATAGCCGAGATATGAAAACATCCAAAGTGTCCATGGATGGAAGAATAGATAAAGAAATTGTAATATATATATGTATATGTATATATATATATATATATACACACACACACACACACATATGTATATATAATGGTATATTACTTAGCTTTTAAAAAGTGGATCCTGCCATTTTTAACAAAATGGATGAACCTAGAGGACGTTATGCTAAGTGAAATAGGCCAGACACAGAAATAAAAATACTCCACGATCTCACTTATATGTGAAATTTTTAAAAAATACTGAATACATAGAGTAGAATAGTAGTTATGGGGGGGTTGAAGAAGGCAAGGCAGAAGTAATGGAAAAATGTAGGTCAAAGTGTGTACAGTTGTAGTATATAGGATGAATAAATCTAGAGACCTAATGTACAATATGAACATAGTTAATAGCAGTGTATTAGGTACTGGTGAGTATTATATTATATTTCATTGATAGCTAGTAGAATTTAGATAGTCTTACAATGAAAACAGATAACTATATGAGACAATGGATATGGCAATTGGACTGTTGTATTAAAACATGTTGTACACTTTAAATATACACAATTAAAAATTAATAAGCCATAGGCAACTGGGTAAATATATGTTGGGTTCTTTGGATCTTAAAGGAGGCTGTGATTGATTGTCAATAGGTACTGAATAAAACATGGTGGCCAGATTCACACAGTGAACACACTGGATGATCTCTGGGAATCTTCAAATTAATTTCATTATGTTAGGTATTGGAACCTCGATGGTGGAAACTTGAGCACTGAGATTTCAATAATCAGTAGTTAAGTGCCACTCATCGGTGAAATCCTTTTAACACTATCCAAAGATATATGCTGGAAGGAGAAATTGTGATGATAATCACCCTTTCTTCTAGTAAATCTTGAATACCAGGTCAAGGCCAGTAATAACTTGTTTCAAGAGATATTATGGTACGTTCACTACCGTTACCCACAGAAGCAGCTCTACAGGTTTTCACTTTGTGGCTCTAACTGGGCCAGAGACTTGGGCTTATTCCAGTGTCACAGGCAGTGAGCAATGGCATCTTTTCTATGCCTACAATAAGAAAACTCAAAGCAAGAGGAGCCACCACGATGAACAGCTGTTTATTTAATTATTTTTGAAGGAAATGTTTATTTTTAATTTTTGTGAGTACATAGTAGGTGTATATATTTATGGGGCACATAACTTAGTTTGATACACACATGCAATGCATAATCATCACATCAAGGTAAATGGGATATCAATCACCTCAAGCACTTAATCCTTCATGTTACAATACAATTATACCATTGTAGTTATTTTTAAATGTAAAATTATTATTGACTATAGTCACTCTGTTTTGCTATCCAATACTATTTCTTATTCATTCTTTCTATTGTCTTTACTCATTATCCATCCCCACTCTCCTCACCTAACTCCCACTACCCTTCCCAGGTAATTATCCTCTTCTAGCTCCATGAGTTCAATTGTTTAAATTTTTAGCTCCCACAAATAAGTGAAAACATGTGAAGTTTGTCTTTCTGTGCCTGGCTTATTGCACTTAAAACAATAATCTTCAGTTCTATCCATGTTGTTGTATATGACTGAATCTCATTTTTGTTGTTTTTTTAAACCATGTTATTGGGGTACAGGTGGTATTCAGTTACATGAGTAAGTTCTTTAGCGGTGATTTGTGAGATTTTGGTGCACCCATCACCCAAGCAGTATACACTGCACCCTATTTGTTGTCTTTTATCCCTCACTCCCTCCCACTCTTCCCTCTGAGTCTCCAAAGTCCATTGTATCATTCTTATGCCTTAGCGTCCTCACAGTTTAGCTCCCACATATTAGTGAGAACATGTGAAAACTCAGGTTTTCCATTTCTGAGTTGCTTCACTTAGAATAATAGTCTCCAATCTCATCTAGGTCACTGCAAATGCTGTTAATTCATTCTGTTTCATGGCTGAGTAGTATTCCATATATATCACAGTTTAGTAGTATATCTATACATCACAGTTTCTTTATTTACTCATTGATTGATGGGCATTTAGGTTGGTTCCACGATTTTGCAAGTTTGAATTGTGCTGCTATAAACTTGCATGTGCAAATATCTTTTTCAAATAATGACGTTTTTTCCTCTGGGTAGATACCCAGTAGTGGTATTGCTGGATCAAATGGTAGTTCTACTTTTAGTTCTTTAAGGAATCCCCACGTGGTTTTTCATAGTGGCTGTACTAGTTTACACTCCCACCAGAAGTATAGAAGTGTTCCCTGATCACTGCACCTACATCAACATCTACTAGTTTTTGATATTTTGATTATGGCCATTCTTGCAGGAATAAGGTGGTGTCACCCTGTGGTTTGGATTTGCATTTCCCTAGTCATTAGTGATGTTGAGCATTTTTTTTTACATGTTTGTGGGTCATTTGTATGTCTTCTTTTAAGAATTGTCTGTTCATGTCCTTAGCCCACTTTTTGATGGGATTTTTTTTTCTTACTGATTTGTTTTAGTTCATTGTAGATTCTGGATATTAGTTCTTTGTCAGATGTATAGACTGTGAAGATTTTCCCCCTTTCTGTAGGTTGTCTGTTCACTCTTCTGACTGTTCCTTTTGCTGTGGAAAAGCTCTTTAGTTTAATTAGGTCCCAGCTATTTATCTTTGTTTTTATGGCATTGGCTTTTGGGTTCTTTTATGGCATTTGCTTTTGGGTCCTTGCCTAAGCCAGTGTCTAGAAGGGTTTTTCCAGTGTTATTATCTAGAATTTTTATAGTTTCAGGTCTTAGCTTTAATTACTTAATCCATCTTGAATTGATTTTTGTATAAGGTAAGAGATGAGGATTCTGTTTCATTCTTGTACATGTGGCTTTGTCGAAGATCAGTTGGCTGTAAGTATTTGAGTTTATTTCTGGGTCCTCTATTCTGTTTCATTGGTCTATGTGCCTATTTTTATATTAGTACCATGCTGTTTTGGTGACTATGGGCTTATAATAGAGTTTGAACTCAGGTAGTGTGATGCCTCCAGATTTGCTCTTTTTGCTTAGTTTTGCTTTGGGTATGTGGGCTCTTTATTGGTTCCATATGAATTTTAGAATTGTTTTTTCTAACTCTGTGAAGAATGATGGTAGTATTATAATGGCATTGCATTGAATTTTTAATTGCTTTTGGCAGTATGGTCATTTTCACAATATTGATTCTATCCATTCATGAGCATGGGATGTGTTTCCATTTGTTTGTGTCAGCTAGGTATGAACAGCGGTTTGATAAAGATTGTTCCAATAATGACATCTAGGGGTAGCTATTTGTCATGAATGATTTTACTAGCAATATCCTCTAGTATAAAAGAGGTAGCTCCTTTAAACTTGGGTGGGTTGCCCAGAATGACAGAAACATGGGCTGCTGTATCTAATAAAGCCAGAAAATATTATCTATTTATAGTGTTCCAATGAACCACCTGAGTCATACAGGGGCAATTTTCACTTCGTGGTGGGAAAAGGCACAGGGATTGCCTGAATCCCTATTTGAGAGGCCATGGTTATCACCAGTTTCAGAGGTCTGGGAATTAGCCAGAGGCATAAGTAGTTGGATTTGGAGGAGTGGTCTCAAGAGATCCCAGATCTGTGGGCAAGTGATGAGGTTTTTTAAATATAATCTTGTTTAGTTGTTGCAATTTGGGTGTGGCCTGTCTAGTAATTCTTCATGAGGCACACAGGAGCCTCTAAATTGCCAATAAACAGAAAATGAGCTGAATCACCCAAAGGCAGCTGGGAAAGGGAGAGCTGAATAGTCCACTTGAGGGGTTCCCACGCACTAGGAGGCAAGCTTTGGTAGGTCAGAATTGTGAGTCCGGATTGACGGAGCCCTCATGTTGTGCCAACAGACCAATTTCATTCATGGCCCTTAGGAGGGCATAGGACATGTGGACAAGGTTAAGCAGCATGATCCTGTAGTTGGATAGGGGCACCTGGAAGAACAACTCTCAGCACTCTATGTCAACAGGGGCTTTCTTCAAATTAGCAATGTGGTCAGTCTTTCTTCTCTGAATGTTCAAGGAAATGACAGACCCATTAAACCATACCAATTTCATGAAGGAGCATGCAGACTCAATAGTTTTCCACTGGACATCCTTAGCAACAATAATCACATGGAAGAGTGATCCAGTTTCTAAGCCTTGAAAATCATGAAATAAGGAAAGGGCTCTGGCAGTCTTTGTGGTGGTAGAAGTTTTGGGTTCCTTATATGAGGTTTCCACAACCTCCTCAAAAGTTTTGGCCTCTTTAACAAGCCTGCCCCTGTGTTTGGGAAGCTCTTTACCCTCTTTGGGTACCTCTGGCTCCAAAATATTGTATAAAAACTGAGCTTGAAAGCAAAAAGATCTTTAAGTGAATTATGCATCTTAGTTGATGAGCAGCCTCATCCTTGGGGTGACAAGCAAAGGCTTCACACCTTTGTTAAACACTCTCAATGACTAACTGGTTCCTTTCTCTTGATCTTTTGGGTAAAAACTGAGAATAATTTGAATTATTAGACTTGTGAATTTAGGAGTTTCAGTTTTTAGTTTCTTATAATCTGTTATGCTCTTTCTGGTTCTTTTTATTGTATATATTTAAGGGGTACAACTCTCACCCTTTCTGTTTAACAATAAGCAATCAGATAAGAAAAATAAATAAAAGGCATCCAGATAATAAAGAAAGAAGTAAAACTATTGCTGTTTTCAGGTGACAAGATCCTGTAGGGAAAAATACAAACACAAAAATAGAACTTAAAAAAAAATCTTTAGAACCGTGAAAGCTGCTGATGTGAAGATGCAGTCACTTAAATCAGACCTGAATTAAAGTAGAGCCAGAAGATTAAAAGGGAGGGAATCTCGTGCTTGTACGTCTAAGATAACAGCTATTACAAAGATGGTCCTTCTGCACCTACGACTATAACAACTATTACAAGAATTATCTGACAGCACAAAACTTTTATATGAGTCTTCTGTGAAGACATCTCCCCAGCAACAGTGTCATTAATAAGTAATTGCTTGCTCCTGCAGTGAGCCTCTGGGACTAGTAAACTTTGATTTATTTTATCATCCTCTTTTATCTTATTAGTTTTATAAGAATTAGATTTGACTCACGGATTTTCTTAAAGAAAGCACTGCCATAGCCCATGGAAGCCGGAAACAAGTAAATGAACAAGTTAAGCTGGTTAGGCTTTATTCATAACAGATTGAAGCCACTATAATTTTCTGCATAAAGAGAGAACCACCAGTCTACATTCAACAGCCTACACCAACAATTATATATTTATACATGTGAAAATTTAGCTTGCCTTTTAACTCTTTCCTAAGTTGAACTGTCAATTATGATTGTAGCTTTAAAATCAAGATACTTAAATAGCTGGCTGAGTGACTAACTAAACCACCAATCAGGAAAATTGAATTAGTTAAGAGAAGAAAAGCAATAAGACTAAAAAAACTGAATGGTGCCTTAGAGGTTACCTGATTCAACGTTTTCCCTCAGCCTGGACAGATGGACACATGCACACACACGCACACACACATAAAGAGAGAGAAAGAGTATGTAAATTAAGACCCAGAACTGGTAGGTGATAAAATCTATCCAGGACCAAAATTTGTACATCTTGACAACATTATGTCTTTCAAAGGGTAATAAGTTGCGAGGATATATCTCCCACATCTTTTCCTTTCTCTCTATTTCTCTTGGTAGCAATGGTCATATTGTTGAAACCTTTTGCTTATCACAACACTGCTGGAAGATTTGTAAAACTTGATTTTGTTGGTTTATTTCCTCTACTCAAAAATCTTCCATGTCTCTGATTACTTAGAAAACAGCAAAATCTTTAGCCCAGCATTCAAGGACCTCAATCATCTGGTTCTGTCGTTTTTTCTTTTCATTTCCCTTTAATGTAACTCTTTTTTCATTTTTCATTTTTGTGGTACCTAGTGGGTATATATATTAATGAAATACATGAGATATTTTGATACAGGCATGCAATGCGGAATAATCACATCAAGGAAAATGGGATATTCATCCCCTCAAGCATTTATTTTTTGTGTTACAAGCAATTTAATTACACACTTTTATTTATTTAAAAATGTATAATTAAATTATTCTGACTATATTCACCCTTTGTGCTATTAAATACTAGGTATTATTCTTTTTTTTTCTATTTTCTTTGTACCCATTAACCACTCCCACTTCCCTGCCACACTACACATTCTTTACCAGCCTCCCAGTAGAAGGATGTTAACCATTCTTCTACTCTCTATCTCCATAAGTTTGATTATCTTAATTTTCAGATCCCACAAATAAGTGAGAACATGTGATGTTTGTCTTTCTCTGCCTGGCTTATTTCACTTAACATAATGACCTCCAGTTATAGATGGTCATATGGATGACTTCAATCCATATTGCTGCAAATGACAGGATCTCATTCTTATTTATGGCTGAATAGTACCCCATTGTGGCCAAGTATGGTATTTTGTCTAACCACTCATCAGTTGACACTTAGATTGCTTTCAAATCTTGCCTATAGTGAACACTGCTACAACAAACACGGGAGAGCAGGTAACTCTTTGATATGCTGATTTATTTTATTGGGTTATACAGTCAGAAGCAAGATTGCTGGATTATATTATAGCTGTATTTTTGTTTTTTTGAGGAACCTCCTAACTGTTCACTCTTGCTTTTCTAGTTCCTTAAGATGTATTGTTACTTTATTTATCTGAAGTTTTTTTGTTTGTTTGCTTTTTTGAGACAGAGTCTCACTCTAGTGCCATGGCACTCAGCTCACTTCAACCTCCACATTCCAGGTTCAAGCAATTCTCCTGCCTCAGCCTCCTGAGTAGCTGGGATTACAGGCACACACCACCACAACATCTGACTAATTTTTGTTTTTAGTAGATGGGGATTTCACCATGTTGGCCAGCCTGGTCTCAAACTCCTGACCTTGTGATCCTCCTGACTCAGCTTCCCAAAGTGCTGGGATTACAGGTGTGAGCCACTGTGCCTGGCCTGAAGTTTTTCTTTTAGTCAACTTTTATTTTAAGTTCAGGGGTACATGTGCAGGATGTGCAGGTTTGTTACATGGTAAACCTGTGCCATGGTGGTTTGCTGCACAGATCATTCCATCATCTATGTATTAAGCCCAGCATCCATTGGCTTTTCTTCCTGATCTTTCTTCTTTATAGATGTAGGCACTTATAGCTATAAATTTCCCTCTTAGTACTGCTTTTGCTGTATACTAGAAGTTTTGGTATACTGTGTTGCCCTTATCATTTGTTTCAATAAATTTTTATATTTTCTTCTTAATTTCCTCATGGACCGAGCTGTCATTTAGGAGCATATTGTGGAGATTGATCCAAGATGGCTGATCGCTAACAGCTCCAGATTGTAGCTCCCAGTGAAAGCGCAGAGAACGAGAGGATGCCACATTTTCAGACAAATTTTCATCGCTCACGGACCAGAAGATTCCCAGTGGAGGAGCCCAATGGGTCACCAGCACGACTTTTGTGGCTGGCACAGCAGTTTTGCCAGTGCCTTGGCATGGCAGCTCTTCGTGCAGAGTACCAGGGTTGAAATGAAGGACAATATTCAACCCCAGGTAATACAGAGAACACCACAAAGATATTCCTCAAGAAGAGCAACCCCAAGGCACATAATCGTTAGATTCACCAGGATTGAAACGAAGGACAATATAGCGCGACTTTTGTGGCTGGCACAGCAGTTTTGCCAGTGCCTCAGCATGGCAGCTCTTTGTGCAGAGTAAACGGAGGAGATTCCCAGGCAGAAGAGCACCATCAGTCTTAATGCCACTGTTTTGGCCAGCGCAGTGGGTTGCTCAGATTCCAGTGCTGGGAATCAATAAACTGGACATCCACTAAGAAACCCAACTAGAAAGGCAGTAATCGTAAAGATGAGAGATGGATAAATTTATAACAAAGGGAAGAAACAAGCCTAAAAAGGCTGAGAGTAGTCAAAATCAGATCCCCTCTCCCTCTACAGGGGATTACAGTTTCTCATCAGCAATGGAACAAGCCCTGAGGGAAAAGGACTGTGTGCCATTAACAGAAGTAGGCTTCAGAAGGTGGATGATAAGAAATTTCTGAGAGTTAAAAGAACTTGTTCTAACCCAATGTAAAGAAACTAAGAACTTTGAAAAAAGGTTTGACGAAATGCTAAGAAGAATAGACAATATAGAGAGGAATATAAATGAACTAACGGAGTTGAAAAACACAACATGAAAACTTAGCAAAATATGCACAAGTTTGAATAGCCGAATTGATCAAGCAGAAGAAAGGATATCAGAGGTCGAAAACCTACTTAATGAAATAAAACAAGAAGACAAGAATAGAGAAAAAAGGATAAAAAGGAATGAGCAAAGTCTCCAAGAAATATGGGACTATGTGAAAAGACCTAATTTACATTTGATAGGTGTACCTGAATATGACAAAGAGAATGTATCCAAGGTGGAAAATACTCTTCAGGATATTATTCAAAAAAACTTACCCAATCTAGCAAAGCAGGACAATATTCAACCCCAGGTAATACAGAGAACACCACAAAGGTATTCCTCAAGAAGAGCAATCCCAAGGCACATAACCGTTAGATTCACCAGGGTTGAAATGAAGGAGAAAATACTAAGGGCAGCCAGAGAGAAAGGTCAAGTTACCCACAAAGGCAAGCCTATCAGACTTACAGCAGATCTCTCAGCAGAAACCCTACAAGCCAGAAGAGAGTGGGGGCTGATATTCAACATCCTTAAAGAACAGAACTTTGAGCCCAGAATTTCATATCCTGCCAAACTAAGCTTCACACTTGAAGTAAAAATAAAATCTTTTATGAACAAGCAAGTACTCAGAGATGTTATTATCATCAGGCCTGCTTTACAAGAGCTTCTGAAAGAAGCATTATACATAGAAAGGAAAAACCAGTATTAGCCTTTCTAAAAATATACCAAAGAGTAAAGAGCATCAACATAAAGAAGAATTTACATCAACGAATGGATAAAACAGCCAGTTAACATCAAATGGCAGTAATCCTAAATTTAAGTCGACTAAATCTCCCAATCAAAAGATACAGCCAAAACCTAACGGTATGCTACATCCAAACCCATTTCACATCCTAAGATACACAAAGACTCAAAACAAAGGGATGGAGAAAGATTTACCAAAAAAATGGAGAGCAAAAATAAATAAATAAATAAAAAGCAGGAGTTGCAATTCTCGCATCTGATAAAATAGATTTCAAAGCAACAAAGATATAGTGGTAAAAGGATCAATGCAACAATAAGAGCTAATGATCCTAACACCCAGATACATAAGACCCATAAAAAGATTTAGACTCAACGAGACAGAAAATTAATAAGGATATCCAGGACTTGAACCCAGATCTGGAACAAGTAAACTCAATAAATATCTATAGAGCTCTCCACTTTAAATACACAAAATATACATTATCCACCTTAAATACACAAAATATACATTCTCCACCTTAAATACACAAAATATTGATCGGCCATTATTAATACCCATTTTTAGAATAAATCTACATTCCCGTTCTCTCTCCCTCTTTTTATTCCTCTTTCTTCCTCTCCCTCACTCCTTTTTTCTC
The DNA here is from genome assembly GCF_049354715.1 of Callithrix jacchus. Taxonomy (NCBI): domain Eukaryota; kingdom Metazoa; phylum Chordata; class Mammalia; order Primates; family Cebidae; genus Callithrix; species Callithrix jacchus. The sequence goes on from NC_133508.1 coordinate 148,924,566, forward strand.
TTTCCAAAGAAAAAGAAAAAAAAGCATATTGCTTGATTTCCATTTGTTTTTATGGTTTCCAAAACTCTTATTGTTGATTTATAGTTTTATTTCATTGTTTGCAGGGATGATGCTTGATATTATTTTGATTTTTGAAGGTTTTCAGACATGTTTTGTGATCTGACATATCATCCAACCTTAAGAATACTCCATATGCTGAGGAGAATCATGTGTATTCTGCAGTCTCTGGGTGAAAAATTCTGTAAATATCCATTGGGTCCATTTGTTCCATAGTGTAGCTTACATTCAATGTTTCTTTTCTGAGTTTCTGAATGGGAGATTTGTCCAATGTTGAAATTGGGGTATTAAAATCTCCAGCTATTATAGTATTGAGGTCTATCTCTCTCTTTAGTTCTAATAAAATTTGCTTTATATATCTGCATACTCCAGTGTTGGGTGCATATATTATCATCATGATATTCTGCTATTGGCTGATCCCCTTATCATTACATGATGATTTTCTTTGTCTCCTCTCTTCACACACACACACACACACACACACACACACACACGAAGAGAACAGACAAATATATACACATTATTGCATTTTAGGTTCTGGTGTACATGTAAAGAACATGCAGACTTGTTGCATAGGTACATACATGGCAATGTGGTTTGCTGCCTCCATCCCCATCACCTATATCTGGCATTTCTCCCCATGTTATTCCTCCTCAACTCCCTAACCCCCACTGTCCCTCCCCTAGTCCCCCCACAATAGACCTCAGTGTGTAGTGCTCCCCTCCCTGTGCCCACGTGTTCTCATTGTTCAACACCTGCCTATGAGTAAGAACATGCATTATTTGATTTTCTGTTTCTGTGTCAGTTTGCTGAGAATGATGGTGTCCAGATTCATCCCTGTCCATACAAAGGACATGAACTCATCTTTTCTGTTGGCTGCATAGTATTCCATGGTGTATATGTGCCACATTTTCCATGTCCAGTCTATCATCAATGGGCATTCAGGTTGGTTCCAAGTCTTTGATATTGTAAACAGTGCTTCAATGAACATATGTGTGCATGTGCCCTTATAATAGAATGATTTATAATCTTCTTGATATATACCCAGTAATGGGATTGCTAGGTCAAATGAAATTTCTATTTCTAGGTCCTTGAGGAATAACCACACTGTCTTCCACAATGGTTGAACTAATTTACACTCCCACCAAGTGTCAAACTGTTCCTATTTCTCCACATCCTCTCCAGCTTTTTGTTGTTGTTGTTGTTTTTTATTGCATTTTAGGTTTTGGGGTACATGTGCAGAGCATGCAATACAGTTGCATAGGTACACACATGGCAGTGTGTTTTGTTTGCTTTCTCCCCTTCACTCACATTTGGCATTTCTCCCCAGGCTATCCCTCCCCACTTCCCCCTCCCACTGGCCCTCCCCTTTTCCCCCCAATAGACCCCAGTGTTTAGTACTCCCCTCCCTGTGTCCATGTGTTCTCATTTTTCATCACCCGCCTATGAGTGAGAATATGCGGTGTTTCATTTTCTGTTCTTGTGTCAGTTTGCTGAGAATGATGTTCTCCAGATTCATCCATGTCCCTACAAACGACACGAACTCATAATTTCTGATTGCTGCATAATATTCCATGGTGTATATGTGCCACATTATCCCAATCCAGTCTATCATCAATGGGCATTTGGGTTGATTCCAGGTCTTTGCTATTGTAAACGGTGCTGCAATGAACATTCGTGTACATGTGTCCTTATAGTAGAATGATTTATAGTCCTTTGGATATATACCCAGTAATGGGATTGCTGGGTCAAATGGAATTTCTAGTTCTAGGTCCTTGAGGAATCGCCACACTGTCTTCCACAGTGGTTGGACTAATTTACACTCCCACCAACAGTGTAAAATTTTTCCTTTTTCTCCACATCCTCTCCAGCATCTGTTGTCTCCAGATTTTTTTTTGATCGCCATTCCAACTGGCATGAGATGGTATCTCAATGTGGTTTTGATTTGCATCTCTCTGATGACCAGTGATGATGAGCATTTTTTCATATTATTGTTGGCCTTATATATGTCTTCTTTTGTAAAGTGTCTGTTCATATCCTTTGCCCAATTTTGAATGGGCTTGTTTGTTTTTTTCCTGTAAATCCGTTTGAGTTCTTTGTAAATTCTGGATATCAGCCCTTTGTCAGATGGGTAAACTGCAAAAATTTTTTCCTACTCTGTTGGTTGCCGATTCACACTAGAGACTGTTTCTTTTGCCGTGCAGAAGCTGTGGAGTTTCATTAGGTCCCATTCGTCTATTTTGGCTTTCGTTGCCAATGCTTTTGGTGTTTTGTTGATGAAGTCCTTGCCTACTCCTATGTCCTGGATGGTTTTGCCTAGATTTCCTTCTAGGGTTTTTATGGTGCCAGGTCTTATGTTTAAGTCTTTAATCCATCTGGAGTTAATTTTAGTGTGAGGTGTCAGGAAGGGGTCCAGTTTCTGCTTCTGCACATGGCTAGCCAGTTTTCCCAGAATCATTTGTTGAACAGGGAATCCTTTCCCCATTGCTTGTTTTTGTCGGGTTTATCAAAGATTGTATGGTTGTAGATATGTTGTGTTGCCTCCGAGGCCTCTGTTCCATTCCATTGGTCTATATCTCTGTTTTGGTACCAGTACCATGCTGTTTTGATTACGGTAGCTTTGTAGTATAGTTTGAAATCCAGTAGTGTGGTGCCCCCCGCTGTGTTCTTTTTGCTTAGAATTGACTTGGCTATGCGGGCTCTCTTTTGGTTCCATATGAAGTTCATGGTGGTTTTCTCCAGTTCTGTGAAGAAAGTCAATGGTAGCTTGATGGGGATAGCGTTGATTCTGTAAATTACTTTGGGCAGTATAGCCATTTTCACGATATTAATTCTTCCTAACCATGAACATGGAATGTTTCTCCATCTGTTTGTGTCCTCTCTGATTTCGTTGAGCAGTGGTTCGTAGTTTTCCTTGAAAGGTCCCTTACGTTCCTTGTGAGTTGTATTCCAAGGTATTTTATTCTTTTTGTAGCAATTGTGAATGGCAGTTCGTTCTTGATTTGGCTTTCTTTAAGTCTGTTATTGGTGTAGACCAATGCTTGTGATTTTTTCACATTGATTTTATATCCTGAGACTTTGCTGAAGTTGCTTATCAGTTTCAGGATTTTTTGGGCTGAGGCGATGGGGTCTTCTAGGTATACTATCATGTCGTCTGCAAATAGAGACAATTTGGCTTCCACCTTTCCTATTTGAATACCCTTTATTTCTTTTTCTTGCCTGATTGCTGTGGCTAGAACTTCCAGTACTATATTGAATAGGAGTGGTGACAGAGGGCGTCCTTGTCTAGTGCCGGATTTCAAAGGGAATGCTTCCAGTTTTTGCCCATTCAGTATGATATTGGCTGTTGGTTTGTCATAAATAGCTTTTATTACTTTGAGATACGTTCCATCGATACCGAGTTTATTGAGGGTTTTTAGGATAAAGGGCTGTTGAATTCTGTCAAATGCCTTCTCTGCATCAATTGAGATAGTCCTGTGGTTTTTGGTTTTGGTTCTGTTTATGTGGTGAATTACGTTTATAGACTTGTGTATGTTGATCCAGCCTTGCATCCCCGGGATGAATCCTACTTGATCATGATAAATAAGTTTTTTGATTTGCTGTTGCAATCGGCTTGTCAATATTTTATTGAAGATTTTTGCATCTATGTTCATCATGGATATTGGCCTGAAGTTTTCTTTTCTTGTTGGGTCTCTTCCAGGTTTTGGTATCAGGATGATATTGGCCTCATAGGATGATTTGGGAAGGATTCCTTCTTTTTGGATTATTTGGAATAGTTTCAGAAGAGATGGTACCAGCTCCTCTTTGTGTGTCTGGTAGAATTTGGCTGTGAACCCATCTGGACCTGGGCTTTTTCTGTGTGGTAGACTCTTAATTGCTGCCTCGACTTCAGACCTTGTTATTGGTTTATTCATAGTTTCAGCTTCCTCCTGGTTTAGGCTTGGGAGGACACGGGATTCCAGGAATTTATCCATTTCTTCCAGGTTTACTAGTTTATGTGCATAGAGTTGTTTGTAATATTATCTGATGATGCTTTGAATTTCTGTGGAATCTGTGGTTATTTCTCCTTTATCATTTTTTATTTCATCTATTTGGTTGTTCTCTCTTTTATTTTTAATCAATCTGGCTACTTGTCTATTTTGTTGATCTTTTCAAAAAACCAGCTCTTGGTTTTATTGATTTTTTGGAGGGTCTTTTGTGTCTCAATCTTCTTCAGTTTAGCTCTAATCTTAGTTATTTCTTGTCTTCTGCTGGGTTTTGAGTTTTTTTGATCTTGCTTTTCTAGCTATTTCAATTTTGACGATAGGGTGTCAATTTTGGATCTCTCCATTCTTCTCATATGGGCACTTATTGCTATATACTTTCCTCTAGTGACTGCTTTAAATGTGTCCCAGAGATTCTGGCATGTTGTGTCTTTGTTCTCATTGGTTTTGAAGAACTTCTTTATTTCTGCCTTCATTTCATTGTTTATCCAGTCAACATTCAAGAGCCAGTTGTTCAGTTTCCATGAAGCTGTGCGATTCTGGGTCGGTTTCTGAATTCTGAGTTCTAACTTGATTCCACTATGGTCTGAGAGGCTGTTTGTTATTATTTCAGTTGTTTTGCATTTGCTGAGCAGTGCTTTACTTCCAATTATGTGGTCAATTTTAGAGTAGGTGTGATGTGTTGCTGAGAAGAAAGTATATTCTGTGGATTTGGGGTGGAGAGTTCTGTAAATGTCTATCAGGTTTGCTTGCTCCAGGTCTGAGTTCAAGCCCTGGATATCCTTGTTGATTTTCTGTCTGGTTGATCTGTCTAATATTGACAGTGGAGTGTTAAAGTCTCCCACTATTATTGTGTGGGAGTCTAAGTCTCTTTGTAAGTCATTAAGAACTTGCCTTATGTATCTGGGTGCTCCTGCATTGGGTCCATATATGTTTAGGATCGTTAGCTCTTCTTGTTGTATCGATCCTTTTACCATTATGTAATGGCCTTCTTTGTCTCTTTTGATCTTTGTTGCTTTAAAGTCTATTTTATCAGAGAAGAGAATTGCAACTCCTGCTTTCTTTTGCTCTCCATTTGCTTGGTAAATCTTCCTCCATCCCTTTATTTTGAGCCTTTGTGTATCCTTGCATGTGAGATGGGTTTCCTGGATACAGCACACTGCTGGGTTTTGGCTTTTTATCCAATTTGCCAGTCTGTGTCTTTTGATTGGTGCATTTAGTCCATTTACATTTAGGGTTAATATTGTTATGTGTGAATTTGATACTGCCATTTTGATGCTAGCTGGCTGTTTTGCCCGTTAGTTGTTGTAGATTCTTCATTATGTTGATGCTCTTTAGCATTTAGTGTGATTTTGGAATGGCTGGTACTGATTGTTCCTTTCTATGTGTAGTGCCTGTTTTAGGAGCTCTTGTAAAGCAGGCCTGGTGGTGACAAAATCTCTGAGTACTTGCTTGTTCACAAAGGATTTTATTTTTCCTTCACTTCTGAAGCTCAGTTTGGCTGGATATGAAATTCTGGGTTGAAAGTTCTTTTCTTTAAGGATGCTGAATATTGGCCCCCACTCTCTTCTGGCTTGTAGTGTTTCTGCAGAGAGATCTGCTATGAGTCTGATGGGCTTCCCTTTGTGGGTGACCCGACCGTTCTCCCTGACTGCCCTTAGCATTTTCTCCTTTATTTCAACCTCGTTGAATCTGACGATTATGTGCCTTGGGGTTGCTCTTCTTGCAGAATATCTTTGTGGTGTTCTCTGTATTTCCTGCAATTGAGTGTTGGCCTGTCTTGCTAGGCGGGGAAATTTTCCTGGATAATGTCCTGAAGAGTATTTTCTAGCTTGGATTCATTCTCTTCGTCACATTCTGGTACACCTGTCAAACGTAGGTTAAGTCTCTTCACATAGTCCCACATTTCTTGGAGACTTTGTTCATTCCTTTTTGTGCTTTTTTCTCTGATCTTGGTTTCTTATTTTATTTCATTGAGTTCATCTTCGACTTCTGATATTCTTTCTTCTTCTTGGTCAATTTGGCTATTGAAACTTGTGCATGCTTTGTGAAGTTCTGGTATTGTGTTATTCAGCTCCTTCAATTCATTCATATTCCTCTCTAAGGTATCCATTCTTGTTATCATTTCCTCAAAATTTTTTTCAAGGTTTTTAGTTTCTTTGCATTGATTTAAAACATGTTCTTTTAGCTCACAAGAGTTTCTCATTATCCACCTCCTGAAGTCTAATTCTGTCATTTCGTCACAGTCATTCTTCGTCCAGCTTTGTTCCCTTGCTGGTTAGGAATTTTGGTTCTTTCTAGGTGGCAAGGTGTTCTGGTTTCGGGTGTTTTCCTCCTTTTTGCACTGGTTTCTTCTCATCCTTGTGGATTTATCCACCTGTCGTCTGTGTAGTTGCTGACTTTTCGATTGGGTCTCTGAGTCGATGCCCAGATTGTTGATGATGAAGTATTTCTGTTACTTGGTTTTCCTTCTACCTGTCTAGCCCCTTCACTGTATGACTGCTGAGGTCCACTCCAGGCCCTGCTTGTCTGGGTTGCACCTATAGCAGCTGCGGAACAGCGAGGGATGCTACCAGTTTCTTTTTCTGCTATCTTTGTCCCAGAATGATGCCTGCCAAATGTCAGTCTTTTGCATATAGAGGGGTCAGGGAGCTGCTTGAGGAGACAGTCTGTACTTTGTAGGAGCTCAAGTGCTGAGATGTGAGCTCTGTTCTTCATTCAGGGCTGCTAGGCTGCTATGTTTAATTCTGCTGCAACATAACTCATAATAAAAACCCTTTTTTTCTCAGATGCTCTGCCTGGGGGGGAATTGGGGCTTTCCTTGTGAGTGTCTGCCTCGCTTTCCTGCCCAGCTAGGAGGCAGTTTAGTCACTATTTGCCTGCCGAGGCTCCGCCCTGCTGGTGTGAGGTTTGCCCTGTTGCTGCAGGCTCTGCCCTGCTGCTGTGGTCTCCGCCCTGTTGCCATGGGCTATGCCCCGTGGCAGAGTCTCTCTGTTGTACCGGGTTGCCTTGGCAATGGCAGGCTATGTCAGCAATGGGCGTGTACCTCAGTAGGGTCTGATTGCCTTGGTAATGGCGGACGCCCCTCTCCCATGGAGCTGTGCTTTAAAAAGACCTCCTCACCTGGAGCGTTTGGAATTGCCGTTTTGTTTGTCGCACTGCGCTACCCCAAACGCTGTGTCCCTGAAATTTCCTGGGCTGGATCACTGTCCAAGTCCTGTTCAGTCTCAAGTTCAGCCCTCTCAGGTCTCAGTTTGCCAGTTCAACAGGGCACCCCTAACAGTGCACTTTTGTATGGAGCGCTGTGGAGCACCTCTGCACTCCGGCGTGGGCCGCAGCCGCACTGGCTGCCGGCCACACCAGCCAAGACCTCTGCCTGGCCTCCTGCGTCTCTTTTATACCTGGGAATTTCCCCGTTCTGTGGGCAACTAAGATCCGTCTGGAAATGCGTCCCCGACTCACCCTCTCCGCACATCCAGTGAGAGCTTCAATCCTGGGTTGTTCTCACAGCGCCATCTTGAGTCCTATCCTCTCCAGCTTTTTAAATAATTGCCATTCTAACTGGTGTGAGATGGTATCTCAATGTGGTTTTGAATTGCATTTCTCTAATGACCAGTGATGATGAGCATTTTTTCATGTTTGCTGGCCTCATATATGTTGTTTTGAAAAATGTCTGTTTATATCCTTTGCCCGCTTTTGAATGAGTTTGTTTCTTTTTTTCTTGTAAATCTGTTTTTGTTCTTTGTACATTTTGGATATAAGTCTTTTGTCAGTTGGGTAGATTGCAAAAATATTTTCCCATTCTGTTGGTTGCCAGTTCACTCTAATGATTGTTTCTTTTGCTGTGCAGAAGCTCTGGAATTTAATTAGGTCCCATTTGTCTATTTTGGCTTTTGTTGCCAGTGCTTTTGGTGTTTTGGTCATGAAGTCCTTGCCTATGTCTATGTCCTGAATGATTTTGCCTAGGTTTTCTTCTAAGGTTTTTATGGTGTTAGGCCTTATGTTTAAGTCTTTAATCCATCTGGAGTTAATTTCAGTGTAAGGTGTCAGGAAAGGATCCAGTTTCTGCTTTCTGCACATGGCTAGCCAGTTTTTCCAACACCATTTATTAAACAAGGAATCCTTTCCCCATTGCTTCTTTTTGTCAGGTTTGTCAAAGATTAGATGGTTGTAGATATGTGGTATTGCCTCCGAGGCCCCTGTTCTGTTCCATTGGTCTACATCTCTGTTTTGGCACCAGTACTATGCTGTTTTGATTACTGTAGGCTTGCAGAAAAGTTTGAAGTCAGGTAGCGTGATGCCTCCAGCTTTGTTCTTTATGCTTAGCATTGACTTGGCTATGCAGGCTCTCTTTTGGTTCATATGAAATTTAATGTGTTTTTTTCCAGTTCTGTAAAGAAGGTCATTGGTAGCTTGATGGGAATAGCACTGATTCTATAAATTACTTTAGGTGGTATGGCCATTTTAACTATATTGATTCTTCCTACCCATGAGCATGGAATGTTTCTCCATCTGTTTGTGTCCTCTCATTTCGTTGAGCAGTGCTCTGTAGTTCTCCTTGAAGAGGTCCTTTACAACCTTTGATAGTTGTATTCCTAGGTATTTTATTCTCTTTGTAGCAACTGTGAATGGCAGTTCATTCCTGATTTGGCTCTCTTTAAGTCTGTTAATGGAGTACAGGAATACTTTGATTTCTGCACATTCATTTTGTATCCTAAGACATTGCTGAAGTTGCTTATCAGTTTAAGGAGATTTTGGGCTAAGATGATAGGATCTTCTAAATATACAATCATGTCGTCTGCAAATACAGACAATTTGACTTCCTCCTTTCCTAACTGAATACTCTTTATTTCTTTTCCTTGCCTGATTGCTCTGGCTAGAACTTCCAATACTATATTGAGTAGGAATGGTGAAAGAGGACATCCTTGTGTAGTGCCACATTTCAAAGGGAATGCTTCCAGTTTTTGCCCATTCAGTATGATATTGGCTGTGGGTTTTTCATAAATAGCTTTTATTATTTTGAGACATGTTCCATCAATACCTAGTTTATTGAGAGTTTTTAGCACAAAGGGCTGTTGAATTTTGTTGAAGGCCTCTGAATTTATTGAGATAATCATGTGGTTTTTGTCTTTGGTTCTGTTTATATGGTAAATTACATTTATAGACTTGGATATGTTGAACCAGCCTTGCATCCCTGGGATAAATTCTCCTTGATCATGGTGGATAAGTGTTTTGGTGTGTCATTGCAATCAGCTTGCCAATATTTTATTGAAGATTTTTGCATCTATGTTCATCATGGATATTTGCCTGACTTTTTTTTTTCTTATTGAGTATCTGCTGGGTTTTGGTATCAGGATTATGTTGGTCTCATAAAATGATTTGGGAAAGATTCCTTCTTTTTGGATTGTTTGGAATAGTTTGAGAAGGGGTGGTACCAGCTCCTCTTTGTATGTCTGGTAGAATTCGGCTGTGAATCCATCTGGACCTGGGCTTTTTTGGTTGGTAAGCTATTAATTGCTGGCTGAACTTCAGCCCTTGTTATTGGTCTATTCAGGGTTTCTACTTCTTCCTGGTTTAGGCTTGGGGGGGTGTAAGTGTCCAAGAATTTATCCATTTCTTCCAGGTGTACTTGTTTATGTGCATAGAGTTGTTTGTAGTAATCTCTGATGGTGGTTTGTATTTCTGTGGACTCGGTGGTGATATCTCTTTTATCGTTTTTTATTGCATTTATTTGATTATTCTCTGTTTTCTTTTTTATTAATCTGGGTAGTGGTCTATTTTGTTGATCTTTTCAAAAACCCAGCTACTGGATTTATTGATTTTCTGAAGAGATTTTTGTGTCTCTATCTTCAGTTCTGCTCTGATCTTAGTTGTTTCTTCTCTTCTTATAGTTGTCATCTGAAAATCTATTTCTGTCTGATATAGGTATTATTGTCCTGCTCTTTTGTGGTTTCCATTTCATGGAATATCTCTTGCCATCTCTTTATTGTTAGTCTATGTGTCTCTTTATAGGTGAAGTGTGTTTCTTGTAGGTAACAGATTACTGAGTTTTGTTTTATCATCCATTCAGCCAGTCTATGTCTTTTGATTGGAGAGTTTAGTCCATTTACATTCAATGTTACTTTTGGTAAGTAGGGGCTTACTCCTGCCATTTTTGTTTTCTGCTTGTTTTGTGTTCTTCTCTTTTCTCCTGATTTCCAAATTTTAGTGAGGGTAATTTTCCCTGGTGGTATAATTTTATTTCTTGCTTTTATTTTTGTGTAGATGTTGTATGTTTTATAATTTGAGGTTACCATGAGGCTTGTAAATACTATCTTGTAACCCATTATTTTAAACTGATGACAACTTAACACATTGCATAAACAAACATGCAAAAAAAAAGAATACAAACTCTACCCTTTAATTTTATACCACCACTTTTTAACTTTTTGTTGTTTGTCTTTATGTCTTATTGTATGTCTATGACTTGAAAAGTTGTTGTAGTTATTTTTCATTCATTAATAACTTAGATTTTCTACTTAAAATGTTATACTCTTCTGTGTTTTTCTGTATGCTTATTATTACTAGTGAGTTTTGTACCTTGAGAGGATTTCTAATTGTTCATCAATGTCCTTTGCTTTCTGACTGAAGTACTCCCTTTAGTATTCCTTGTAGGACAGGTCTGGTATTGATGAAATCCCTCAGCTTAGTTTGTCTGGAAAAGTCTTTATATCTCTTTCATGTTTGGAGGATATTTTTGCTGAATATACTATTCTAGGGTAAGTTTTTTTTGTTTGTTTTTTTCTGTAAGCACTTTAAATATGTCATGTGACTTTCTTTTGGCCTGTAAGGTTTCCAAGAAAAAAGTCTGCTGCCAGACATATTGGCACTCCATTGTATGTTATTTTTTTCTTTTCTCTTGCTGCTTTTAGGATTTTTTTTTAACTTTGGCAATTTAATAATTAGATGCCTTGAGGCTGGCTTCTTTGGGGTGAATATGCCTGGTGTTTTATATGCTTTGGCTATGTACCCACCCAAATCTCATCTTGAATTATTAACTCCTACAATTCCCACATGTCATGCAAAAAACCCAGTGGGGGGGGTGATTGAATTAGGGGGGCTGGTCTGTCCTATGCTGTTCTCATGATGGTGAATAAGTCTCATGAGATCCAATGGTTTTAAAACTGAGAGTTTCCCTGCACAAGCTCTCTTTTGCCTGCCACCATCCATGTAAGATGTGACTTGCTTCTCCTTGCTCCTCCTTGCCTTCTACCATGATTCTGAGGCCTCTCTTTTTTTTTCCTTCACAGTCTTGGGTATGTCTTTATTAGCAGCAAGAAAACAGACTAATACAATATTCTATAAGCTTTTTGTATATGGATGTTGATATCTTTCTCTAGGCGCTCGCTCTCTCTCTCTCTCTCTTTCTCTCTCTCTCTTCTCTTTAAGGCCAATAACTTGAATTTGCCCTTTTGAGGCTATTTTGTAGATCCTGTAGGCATGCTTTATTGTTTTTTATTTTCTTTTCTTTTATCTATCTCCTCTGACTGTATTTTCATATAGCCTGTCTTCAGGCTAATTCTTTCTTCTGCCTGATCAATTCTATTAAAAGACTCTGATTCATTGTTCAGTGTGCTATTTGCATATTTTTTTTGAGACAGAGTCTTACTCTGTCACCCAGGCTGGAGTGCAATGGTGTGATCTCTGCTCACTGCAACCTCTGCCTCCTGAGTTCAAGCAATTCTCCTGCCTCAGCCTCCCAAATAGCTGGGATTACAGATGCCCGTCACCATGCCTGGCTAATTTTTTGTAAGTTTTAGTAGAAATGGGGTGTTGCCATGTTGAAAAGACCAGTCTCGAACTCCTGACTTCAGGTGATCCACCTGCCTTGGCCTCCCAAAGTGCTGGGATTACAGGCATAAGCCACTGTGCCCAGCCTGCCACTTGCATTTTTTTTAGCTCCAGAATTTTTGCTAAAAAATATGATTCTTTTTAATTATTTCAATCTATTTGTTAAATTTGTGATAAAACTCCGAATTCCTTCTCTTTGTTATATTGAATATCTTTGAGTTTCCTGAATTCTGAAGCCATTTTGAATTCTGTTTGAAGTGTCACATATTTCTGTTTCTTCAGGATCGGTCCTTGGTGCCTTATTAAGTTAGTTTGGTGAGGTCATGTTTTCCTGGATATCTTGATGTTTGTAAATATTCATCAGTGTCCAGGTATTGAAGAGTTAAGTATTAATTGTATTCTTTACAGTCTCAGCATGTTTGTCCCCATCCTGTTTGAGAAGGCTTTCCAGATATTCAAAGGAAATTGGGCCCCAAGTCCAGTAATACTTGTGTTTATGAAGACTTGCAGAGGTAATGCATTAGTGGTCTTGGATAATATCCAGAAGAATCCTCTATATTACCACGCAGAGACTCTTGTTCTTTTCCCTTACTTTCTCCAAAATAAACAGAATCTCTGCATGTGCTGAGCTGCCTGGAACTAAGTGGTGATAATGAAAGCCCTTTGTGGCCACCTATCACTGGGATTGTACTGGGTCAGACCTCAATACGGTTTAGATCTGTCCCCAACCAAATCACATCTTGAATTGTAACTCCCATAATCCCCATGTGTCATGTGAGGGACACAGTGGGAGGTAATTGGATCATGGGAGTGGGTTTTCCCATGCTGTTCTCTTATGATAGTAAATAAGTCTCATGGGATCTGATGGTTTTATGAAAAGGAGGTCCCCTGCACATGCTTTCTTGCCTGCCACTATATAAGATGTGATTTTGCTCCTCCTTTGCCTTTTGACATAATTGTGAGGCCATTACTGCGTATCTCCAAAGAATTATAAATCATTCTACTATAATGACACATGCACACATATGTTTATTGCAGCAGTGTTTACAATAGTAGAGACTTGGAACCAACCCAAATGCCCATCAATTAGTGAATAAAGAAAATGTGACACATATACACCATGAAATACTATGCAGCCATAAAAAGAGAATAAGTTCATGTCCTTTACAGGGACATGGATGAAGCTCGAAGCAAAAATTCTAGCAACTAACAAAAAACCAAACAGGAACAGAAAACCAAATACTGCATGTTCTCACTTATAAGTCAGAATTGAACAATAAGAACACATGGAAACAGGGAGGGGAACATCACACACTGAAACATGTTGAGGGGTGGGGGGCAAGGGGAGGGAGAGCTTTAGGAAAAATACCTAATGCATGTGGGGATTAAAACCTAGATGACAGGTTGATAAGTGCAGCAAACCACCATAGCACATGTATACCTATGTAACAAACCTGCGCTTCCTGCACATGTATTTCAGAACTTAAAGTGAAATTTAAAAAAAAATTAAAATAAATGTGTTGTTCCTGTGAAGGGGATGAATGATGTAAGATTCTATTCTGCCATCCTCCTCCACCCTCTTCTAAACTTTGTTTTAAGAAAGCACACATAAACTTTTACCTTTAATGACTTCCCCCTTGCATAAGTAACCTCCTCACATATGCCATCAATGATAGCATGAATATCCCACATTATAACCTCCTACTTATTCCCAAATAAATTTATTTCTTTGGAGAACCACCCTCCCTGTTGTTACTTTAGGTTAACATAATGTGGTGTCAGAAGTGAGATCCAGAAAAACTCACCTTGGAAGAATCATCAGCCCCTGAATTTGTGAGCAGTATCCACCTGAGCTTCTTAGGCTCTCTGTGTCTATGAACTGCCCTTTCATCTTCGTGCATCTTCTCTTGGATTCTTGAACTTCCTCCTTTTGATTAAGTTTGTTTTCTTTATTTGATATCTAATTTAGATACAGCCACTTTAATTAAGGACCTTAAATCCCTCCTGGGACCATAAAAGACTTTTATGTCATTTATGACAAATCTTTTCTAGTATAAAGTTGGTTTATCTTTCTGGTGAGTACATTTGGTTTCAGTTATGGTTATTTATGCATGTCCGTAAATGATTTTGTCCTTTCACTTTTCTTCTCTCTCTTCCCACATGTTTCTGAACATCTTTCAAAAGCAAAGATAAACATATCGAGCTGATAAGATTTTCTTTGGCACATGAGTGATTAATAAGACACAAAATGAGATTTTTTTTTCAATTCTAAAGCATGCAATGCTTTCAGGAACTCCAGCTGGTTATATGTTCAAACATTATGGCCCTTCTTTGTGCAGATTTTTAAAGCAATGAACAAATTACACCAAAAATAACTCAGAATTCCCATGTCCATAAGAAAAGTCACTCAAACTTTCCAAAATTATTTTCTTAGAGTTATATTAGAAAATTACGCCTATAAAGTTAAACAGTCCAAATGAGATGTACATTTTTAATTGTCATCCTGAGGCTTCCAAATGCACTTAGAACACAAGAATTACTTCACTGCAAAATACTGTCTTAAATCTGCCTGAGTCTCTTTCTTCTTTAAAGACTTCTTCCTCTTCTCTTCCTACAACTCCTCCTCTTCTTTATTCTTCTCTGGTAGAACTCATTTTTTTCAAAACTTCTCAGATACTAGCACAATTCTCTTCACAGCTACCAACTCTATATTTATAAATTATATGTGAAATTTCTAAGAAGTTAAAATATGCTATTCTGGCATATTTACTATTTAAGTTAAAGACATTTGAGAGCTGGGTGTGGTGACTCATGCCTGTATCCCAGCACTTTGGGAGACCAAGGTGGGAGGATCACTTGAACCCAGGAGTTCAAGACAGCTAGGACAACACGGAGAGACCCCATCTCTATTTTTTTTAAACAGACTTGAAAAATAGCAGGTACATAGAGATCACCTTGACCTTTATTCATTTTTTTAAAAAGCAGAAGGTAAACTTCCCATGTGAAAGTCAGCCTCCCTATACTGAAAGAAAAGGCAACATCTTTATCTTTAAGAATAACATATATATACCTTATTAGAATAATATGACTTTTAAGTCTCCTCATATTATTTAGTCACATTTTGAGAGTTTGCTATTCTTTGTACAATACAGCATATTGGAAACTGACTCTAACTGCTTCATTGGGGCTTTTACTTTCTTATGTGGGCTCCCATGCCACATAAAGTTTGTACTGGGCTTTTCTCCTGTGAATATATGTTATATTAATTTAATTTTTCCACCTAGTGTGACAAATTTAAAGGCTGGGTATCCCATTCACTCTAGAGTCTTCAGATGAGATTCAGGAGTCAGTTACAGAGGTTATACTTGGCTCACTCTTTCTAGACTTTCTCCAAGATACTCAGAAGACTGAAGCAGGAGGATCACTTGAAGCCAGGAGTTCAAGATCAGTTTGAGCAACATAGTGAAACCCTATCTCTAAAAAATAAAAAAATTCTGAAAAACCTGGGAAAAACAAACAAAAGGTAAGAATTAAACTTTCTTGACTCTCTATCCATAATGCCTCATTGAAAGAAAAAAAGTGTTTCAAGCTTTGTCCTTTTTTTAAATCCGACTAATAAGAAAGACATTTTTAGAAGTTTGTTTTTAAAATTTTGACTGTTGTTAATGTGATTTCAGGTGCCCATTGGTTATTGATCCACAGTCTTCCAGACATACGCCTTGTCTATATTTTCTTGTGTGATTTTATTTTTTCTAAAGAAAAATTATAGCCAGGCATGGTGGCTCATGCCTGTAATCCCAGCACTTTGGGAGGCTGAGGTGAGTGGATCACAAGCTCAGGAGATCAAGACCATCCTGGCTAACCCAGTGAAACCTGATCTGTACTAAAGATATAAAAAATTAGCCAGGCATAGTGGAACCTGCCTGTAGCCCCAGCTACTCAGGAGGCTGAGGCAGGAGAATCACTTGAAGCCAGGAGGCAAGGGTTGCATTGAGCCAAGATTGTACCACTGAACTCCGGCCTGGATGACAGATTCCATCTCAAAATAAATAAATGAAAAATTATGGTATACCTATTACCATATTGTGGCCCTGTTTTTTTTTTTAATTTTTATAAATTTACAATCTGGATGAAATCTTAGATTCTTCTAGTTTCTTCTAAGTTCTCACTACCATAGTCTCACCCAGTTCTCCATGGCCATTCAATTTGATTAGTTGGTTCCTGTAAATCCAGATCCATTGCTCAGAACTATTATAGAAATTTGAGTTATTATATTGTGGTTGTATTCTTATTTTAAAACTTTGTACCCATTGTTGGTCAAATTTATACAGTCGTACAACACCTAACAGAATAATGTTGTTAAGCACTTTAAGAATACTTTCAACATTTATGGAACTGACAAAATTTGACTTGCCAGTGAACTCCCTGATAACTTGTCCTGACAGCCACTACTTCTAGACATTCTTTTTTTTTTTTGAGATGGAGTTTCGCTCTTGTTACCCAGTCTGGAGTGCAATGGCGCGATCTGGCTCACCGCAGTCTCCGCCTCCTGGGTTCAGGCAATTCTCCTGCCTCAGCCTCCTGAGCAGCTGGGATTACAGGCACGCGCCACCGTGCCCAGCTAATTTTTTGTAATTTTAGTAGAGACGGGGTTTCACCATGTTGACCAAGATGGTCTCGATCTATTGACCTCGTGATCTTGACCTTGACTCAGAATTGTTAGCTATCATACCTGCTTCCCAAACTGGGACCAGACCAGCCAGAACAGGTCAATTCCAGCACTGAAAGATAATTAAAACCTAATTACAGGTTGATTTATCAGGAGTGCTTTTAGAGAAATATCTTGATCCAAAGGGGAAAATACAAAAGCTATTTATGAAAAAATTGAGTCACTTATGTCAGATGCAAGGCTGCAGAGATGGCAGGTCATGAAGGAGGGAATTTCATGCTTGTATTCTGGGATAAGAACTATTACAAAGACTTTCTGATGGTCTTATGCACATATGTCCATGTGCATATTATAACTGCTATAAGAACTCTCTGAAAGCATACACAAAAAAAATCCAGATAAAATGCTTTGATGAAGACATCTTCCCAAAGGTAATTAGTGTCACCAGTGAGTAATCACCAGTTCCTGCAATGAACTTCTGTGACTGATCAACTTTGTTTTAAGACAGCTTGCATAAACGTCCCCCTATTGTCTTAATAGCTCCTCCTTGTCCTAACACCTTTGGATATGCCTATGATCTGTTCTAGAACTTGTATCCCAGACTGTATAATTCCCTGTTAATTTCCTGAATAAATTTATATCATTGAAAATGACTCTCTGTGTTGCTCTTTAGGTAGACAAAACTTATAAATAAATTGAGTTAAGTTGCAGAATACAAAATTAATGTTAAAAGATCACTTGCATTTTTTGCATCAATAACAAACTATATGAAAAATAAATCAAGAAACAAATCTATTCATGAAAGCATCAAAAAGAATAAAATACTTAGTAATAAATTTAACCAAGGAAGTGAAACACCTGTACATTGACAAAATTCATAAACATCCAGTGTTTATGGATTAGAAGAATTAAAATTGCTAAAATGTCTATAGTACCTCAGAAGATCTACAGATTCAATAAAATCCTTATCAAAATTCCAATGGGATTTTTTTTTTTGCAAAAACAGGAAAAAACAAGTCTACAATTTTTACAGAATCATTACAGTCCTCGAGTAGTCTAAAAACTCATGAGAAAGAAAAGCAAGTTTGGAGACATTATACTGCTTGAATTCAGATTATATTATAAAGCAATAGCAATCAAAACAGTATAGTTCTGGCACAAAAACAGACACATAGCCCAGTGAAACAGAATAGACAGTGCAGATATAAGTTCCAACTTTATAGATCAACTAATTTTTAACAAGGGCAGGTCTTCTTTACTGGTGCTTTTAGCAGTGTGCAGTACTGGAATCCATAATTTCAGTCCTGCACATTAGGATCCAGAGTTTTTAGCTTATATTTTTCTCTACATGTATCTATAGCCAAATCGACCAAGCAGAAGAAAGAATATCAGAGTTTGAAGACCACTTTGCTGAAATAAAGCTTGAAGACAAGATTAGAGAAAAAAGATTAGAAAGGAACAAACAAAACCTCTGAGAAACATGGGACTACATAAAAAGACTGAACCTATAATTGATTGGAGTACCTGAGGGAGACAGGGAGAATGGAAACAATCTGGAAAACACACTTTAGGATATTACCCAGGAGAACTTCCCTGGAATGGAAAAACCTAGAAAGATGGCCAACATGCAAATTCCAGAAATATAGAGAACACCACTGAGACACTCCACAAGATCAACCACAAGACACATAATCATCAGATTTTCCAAGGCCAAAATCAAGGAAAAGGGTGTTAAGGGCAGCCAGAGAGAAAGAACAGGTCACCTACAAAGGGAAACCCATCAGACAAACAGCAAACCTTTCAGCAGAAACTCTACAACCAGAAAAGATTAAGAGTCAATATTCAACATTCTTAAAGAAAAGAATTTTCAACCCAGAATTTCATATCCAGCCAAACTAAGCTATATAAGCAAAAAAGAAACAAAATCTTTTTTACACAAGCAGATCCTGAGTGATTTCATCACCACCAGGTCTATCTTTCAAGAACTCCTGAAGAAAGCACTAAATATAGAAAGGCAAAACTGATAACCAGCCCTGCAAAAATACACAAAAATATAAAGACCAATGACACTATGAAGAAACCACATTAATTAGTGTGAAAAATAACCAGATAGCATCATGATGACAAGATCAAATTCACACATAACAATACTAACCTTAAATACAAATGGGATCAATATCCCAATTTAAAGACACAGGCTGGCAAATTGGATAAAAAGTCAAGACCCATCAGTGTGGGTCTTGTGCAAAGATTCATCTCATGTGCAAAGACACACATAGGCTCAAAATAAAGGGATAAAGAAAAAGTTGCCAAATAAATAAAAAGCAAATCCTTGTCAATCTTAGTCTCTGACAAGACAGACTTTAAACCAACAAAGATTTTAAAATGTCAAAGAAGGGCATTGCGTAATGGCAAAGGGATCAATTTAATGAGAAGAGCTAACTATCCTAAATATTCAGGTGCCCAATACAGGAGCACCCATATTTATAAAACAAGTTCTTAGAGACTTACAAAGAGACTTAGACTCCCACACAATAATAATGAGAGACTTTCGCACCCCACTGTCAATATTAGATCAGTGAGACCAAAGATTAACAAGAATATTCAGGACTTGAACACAGCTCTGAATCAAGTGGACCTAATAGAAATCTACAGAACTCTCCATCCCAAATCAACAGAATATACATTCTTTTCAGTGCCACATGGCACTTATTCTAAAATTGACCACATCATTGAAAGCAAAACATTCCTTAGCAAATGCAAAAGAACTGAAATTATAACAGTCTGACCACAGTGCAATCAAATTAGAACTCAGGATTAAGAAACTCTCTCAAAGCCACATGATTACTTGGAATTTGAACAACCTGCTCCTGAATGACTCCTGGGTAAATAATAAAATTAACCCATGTCAGAAAGTTAGAAAGATCTCAAGTCAACACCCTAACATCCCAATTAAAAGAGCTAGAGAAGCAAGAGCAAACTAATCCAAAGCTAGCAGAAGACCAGAAATAACTTAGAGCAGAATTAAAGGAGACAGAAACACACAAAAAAACTATCCAAAAAATCAATAAACCCAGAAGCTGTTTTTTTAACTTAACAAAATAGACAACTAACTAGACTAATAAAAGAGAGAAGAATTAAATTGCACAATAAAATATAATAAAGGGTATATCACCACTGACCCCACAGAAATACAAACTACCATCAGAGAATACTATAAACACCCATATACAAATAAACTAGAAAAAATTGATCAATTCCTGGACATACACAGCCTCCCAAGACTAAACCAAAAAGAAGTCAAATCCCTGAGTAGACCAACAAAAAGTTTTGAAGTTGAGGCAGTAATTACTAGACTTCATGAATAAAACACCAAAAACAATTGCAACAGAAGCAAAAAATTGAGAAATGAGATTTAGTTAAACTAAATAGCTTCTTCACAGCAAAAGAAACTATCATACCTCCAGAATGGGAGAAAAATTTTGCAATCTACCCATCTGACAAATGGCTAATATCCAGAATTTACAAGGAACTTAAATAAATTTACAAGAAAAAAAAAACACAACCCTATCAAAGAATAGGGTTTGGGTATGAACATGCCAGTCACAATGACGATTATTAAAATGTCAAGAAACAATAGATGCTGGCGAGGCTGTTGAGGGAATGTAAATTAGTTCAACCATTGTGGAAGACAGTATGGTAATTCCTCAAGGATCTAGGACCAGATATACCATTTGACCCAGCAATCCCATTACTGGGTATATACCCAAAGGAATGTAATTCATTCTATCATAAAGACACATGCCCATGTATGTTTATTACAGCACTATTTACAATAGAAACTCATGGAACCAACCCAAATATCCATCAATAATAGACTGGAAAAGAAAATGTGGTACACATACAACATGGAATACTATGCAGTCATAACAAAGAATGAGATCATGTCCTTTGCAGTGACACGGATGAAGCTGGAAGTCATCATCTTTAGCAAACTAACACAGAAACAGAAAACCAAACACCACATGTTCTCACTCATAGTGGGAGTTTAACAGTGAAAACAAATGGACACAGGGAGGGGAACAACACATACCAGGGCCTGTTGGAAAATGGGGAGTAAAGGGAGGGAACTTAGAGAATGGGTCAACAGGTGCAGCAAACCACCATGGCACATGTATATCTATGTAGCAAACCTGCATATTCTGCACGTATCCTGGAACTTAAAGTAAAATATAACAAATTAAAAAAAATTTTTTTAAAGAAAATGTGGTATATACACACCATGGAATACTATGTGGCTGTAAAAAAGAATGACGATTCCTCAAGGCCTTAGAAATAGAAATTCCATTTGACCCAGCAATCCCATTACTGGGTATATATCCAAAGGACTATAAATCGTTCTACTATAAGGACACATACACACAAATGTTCATTGCAGCACTGTTTACAATAGCAAAGACCTGGAACCAACCCAAATACCCATCGATGATAGACTGGATTGGGAAAATGTGTCACATATACACCATGGAATATTATGCAGCAATCAGAAATGATGAGTTCGGGTCATTTGTAGGGACATGGGTGAATCTGGAGAACATCATTTTCAGCAAACTGACACAAGAACAGAAAATGAAATACCGCATATTCTCACTCATAGGAGGGTGATGAAAAATGAGAACACATGGACACAGGGAGGGGAGTACTAAACACTGGGGTCTATTGGGGTAAAAGGGGAGGGCCAGCGGGGGGGGATCTGGGGAGGGATAGCCTCGGGAAAAATAACAAATGTGGGTGAAGGGGATAAAGGAAGCAAAACACACTGCCATGTGTGTACCTATGCAACTGTCTTGCACGTTCTGCACATGTACCCCAAAGCCTAAAATGCAATAAAAAATTAAAAGAAAAAAAGAATGAGGTCATGTCCTTTTCAGGGATGTGGATGAAGCTGGAAGCATCATCCTCACCAAAATAATCAAGAACAGTAAACAAAACACCACATGTTCTCACTCACAAGTGGAAGCTGAACAATGAAAACAGGTGGACACAGGAAGGGAAACAACACAAACCAGGGCCTATCAGGGAATGGGTGGTGAGGGGAGGGACCTTAAAGGATGGGTCAGTAGGTGCAGCAAACCATCATGGCACACATACACCCATGTAACAAACCTGAAGGTTCTGTACATGTATCATAGAACTTAGTTAGAAAAAAAAGAAGGAATAGTGGCCTAGGGAATGCCAATGTAGATCATTTCTGAAAACTTGAGTTTGTAGGCACATTAGTGATACTATCTATTAAAATGGAATTCTGGACCAAAGATAAAGAAGTGGTGTCTCTGATGAATATCATCTATTTTTGGTTTATTAAATGCCTGATTGGCCTTTCAGTTTCTAATCCTTTTCAACCTAACAGGTATTTTCTCTAATATTTTTCGAAACTCATATTTTAGCTCATCTAGTAATTCTAGAGTAACTGTAAAATCCACATATTACCAACAATGTTTTCCATCAACAGACACAGGAATCTCTCAACTGGATCGTTTGCAAGTCAAATGAGTGTATACATATGATATCACTGTTGGTTTGTACTGAAGAGAGAAGGTTATGAGATGCAGACTCTTTATTGCCATGAAATAAGATGTCTGTGTCAAATCCTTGCTTGCTCTTACTAACTTGGTACATTTTACCACATCTGTTTGTTGATGTTCAATGATGATCTTGAAATTTCGAGTTTGTAGGATGATGGCTTCAATTAAAACAAGTTCTTAAGTCTGTTGAAAGTAAGCACCACATTTAATATCCAGCACTCTAGGGTGTGAAGAAAAGCATTTGCTACTTTGATAACATGTTCAAACATTTGAACCTGTTTCTCCCTTTTCATTGGGAAAAAATTACATGGTTGACAATATTATCACACTCCTCACAGAAGTACTGCTGTTTCCTCTAAATAGAGCTCAATACTCATCTTCCTTTAGTGCAACACTGATACCCAGCACTCTTTGAAAATTTCTGGTGAAATCCACTAATTCATTCACATTGTCTCCTCATCTGTCTATAGACATTTTACTCCATCAAGGATTCTTACTGAATTTGGTGAAAGAATAGTGCATATAAACAATAGCAGTGTTTACTGTAAGCTGAGAGACAGTGAGATGCTGTCCCATGTCTTGAATGAGGTTGGCTGCCTGCCAGCAGTATGAGAGCTTTTTATCGAACTGCACTTCACAGTGACTAGTCAGCCTGTTGTCCAGCTGTTCCCTAATAAAGAGCCAATGAAAAGAAGCTCCATGTCTGGCACCATGACATTTCATCCTCCACCCACTCTCCACAAATTATATATTTTTCTTTTAATTGGCATACAATAATTGTACACATTCATGAGCTACATACTGATATTTCAATACATATAATGTATAGTGAGCAGATAAAGGTAATTAGCATATCCATTATTTTTAACATTTATTATTTGTGTTGGGAACATTCAGGGTTTTTTTTCGTTCTAGCTGTTTGAAACTATATAATATATAACTATTAATTATACTAATTCTAGGGATCTATAGAAAACTAGAATTACTTCTCCTACCTAGCTACAAGTTTGTATCCTTTAAGAAATTTTCCCTATTCTCCTCTTTCCCCTGCCTTTACCAACCTCTAGTATCTTCTGCTCTACTTTTCACTTCTATGAGATCAGCATTTTTAGCTTCCATTATGTGAATAAGAATGTGCAGTGTTTACTTTCTATTTCTGTATTACGTCACTTAATATAATGTCTTCTAGTTCCATCCATGTCATGGAAAATGATGGAATTCTATTCCTTTTATGTCTGAATAATATTCCATTGTGTGTATATATACCTCATTTGCTTTATCCATTAATCTTTTGTTGGAAATCTAGGTTGATTTCATATCTTGGTTATTGTGAATAGTGCTGTAATAAACATGTCTCTTCAATATTCTGATTTCTCTTCCTTTGGATAAATGCCAAGTAGTGGGATTGCTAGATCATATGGTAGTTCCATTTGTAGTTTTGGGGATTTTTTTGTTTGTTTGTTTGGTTGGTTGTTTTTTTTGTTTGTTTGTTTGTTTGTTTTTTTGAGACAGAGTCTCACTCTATTGCCAGGCTGGAGTGCAGTGGTGCGATCTCTGCTCACTACAACCTCTGCCTCCTGGATTCAAGTGATTCTCCTGCCTCAGCCTCCCAAGTAGCTGGGACTACATGTGTGAGCCACCATGCCTCAGCCTCCCAAGTAGCTGGCACTACAGGTGCATGCCATCACGTCCAGCTAATTTTTGTATTTTTAGTAGAGACGGGGTTTCACCATGTTGACCAGGATGGTTTCGATCTCCTGACCTTGTGATCTGCCCACCTCAGACTCCCAAAGTGCTGGGATTACAGGCATGAACTACCATGGCCAGCCCTCACTGTGGCTTTGATTTGCATTTCTCTGATGCTTAGTGATGTTGAGTATTTTTGTATATTGATATATTGACATTTGTATGCCTTCTTTTGAGAAATGTCTGTTTAGATTATTTGCCCCTTTTTTGTTGAATTGTTTGTTCTTTTGCTGCTGAGATATTTTAGTTTCTTGTGTATTCTGAATATTAATCCCCTATTGGGTGAATAGTTTGAAAATATATCCTTTCATTTTGTAGGTTGCCTTTTCTTTATGTTGATTATTTTCTTTGTTATACAGAGCTTTTTACTTTTATATGGTCCCATTTGTTTTTGCTTTTGTTGCCTATGTATTTGAAATCTTATTCATAAAACCTTTTCCCAGACCAATGTCCTAAAGTGTTTCTACTATCTTTTTTTCTAGTGGTCTTATACTTTGAGGTCTTATATTTAGTTATTTGACCCATTTGAAGCTTATTTTTGTATAGATGAGAAGTGGGATTTTAGTTTCATTCTTCTGCACGTGGATATCCAGTTTTCCCAGCACCATATGTTAAAAAGACTGCCCTTTCTCCAATGAATGTTCTTGGTGTCTTTGTCAAAAATCAATTGACTGGAGACACATGCATTAATTTCTTAATTATCCATTCTGTTCTATTAGTCTATGTATCTGTTTATGTGCTGATACAATGTCTTTTTTGTTGTT
The DNA here is from genome assembly GCF_049354715.1 of Callithrix jacchus. Taxonomy (NCBI): domain Eukaryota; kingdom Metazoa; phylum Chordata; class Mammalia; order Primates; family Cebidae; genus Callithrix; species Callithrix jacchus. Next base: position 148,949,200 of record NC_133508.1, read on the forward strand.
CTTGTTATTATAGCTTTGTAGTATATTTTGAAATCTGGTAGTGCAGCATCTACATCTTTGTTCTTCTTGCTCAATATTCCTTCAGCTATTTCAGGCCTTTTGTGGTTCCATACAATTTTTTTAAAAAAATTTTCTAATTATGCAAAGAATGTCATTAGTATTTGGATATGGATTGCATTGAATCTATAGATTGCTTTGGGTAGCATGGTCATTTTAACATGATTAATTTTTCTGACCCATGAGCCTGGAATCAGTATTTTGTAGTTTCCCTTGCATAGGTTTTATACCTGCTTGGTTACATTTATTTCTAGGTATTTTTCTTTTGTATTTATTATAAATGAGATTTCCTTCTTAATTTCTTTTTCAGGTAGTTTGTTTTTCATGTATGGAAACAGTACTGAGTTTTGTATATTGATTGTGTATCCAGCAAGGTTGCTGAATTTATTACTTCTAAGAGTTTTTTGATAGAGTCTTTAAGTTTTTCTACATACAAAACTATGTTATCTGAAAACAGAAACATCGATGTCTTCCTTTCCAATTTGGATGCCCTTTATTTCTCTCTCTTGCCTAATTGTTCTGGCTAGGACTTCCAGGACTCTGTTGAATGGGAGTAGTGAGAGCTGGCATCTTTGTCTTATTCCAGTGCATACAGGAAAAGCTCTTGGTTTTCCCCCATTTACTATGATGTTAGCTGTGGGTTTGTCACATGGCCTTTATTCTGCTGAGTTACTTTCCCTCCATACGTAATTCATTGAGAGTTTTTATCATGAAGGGATGTTGAATTTTATCAAATGCTTTTTTTCCATTTCTGTGAAGAATGTCATTGGTATTTTGATAGGGATCATATGGGTTTGCCATTCATTCTGTTGATGTGATGTATCATGTTTATTGATTTTCATATGTTGAACCATCCTTGAATTCATGGGATAAATCTCACTTGATCATCGTGCATTATCTTTTTTGATGTATTGTTGGATTTAGTTTGCTAGTACTTTCTTGAGAATTTTTGTGTCTATGTTCATCAGGGCATTGGCCTGTAGTTTTCTTTTTTTATTGGGCCCTTGTATCTTACTGAGTTTCCTAAAGATTGTTATTTCAAATTCTTTTTCTGGCATTTCACATGTTTCTTTATGATTGGGGTCTGCTACTGGAGAATTGTTATGTTACTTTGGAAGTGTCATGTTTCCTTTTTTCACATTTTATCTATTCCTATATTGATATCTATGTATCTGATGAAACAGTCACCACTTCCAATTTTATGAAGTAAGTTTTTTTTTTTTTTGAGACAGTTTTGCTCTGTCGCCAGCCATCAGGCTGGAGTGCAGTGGCACGATCTCAGCTCACTGCAACCTCCACCTCCCAGGTTCAAGCAATTCTCCCGCCTCAGCCTCCCGAGCATCTGGGACTACAGGTTCATGCCACCATGACCAGCTAATTTTTGTATTTTTTTAGTAGAGATGGGGTTTCCCCATGTTGGTCAGGATGGCCTTAATCTCTTGACCTTGTGATCTACCCGCCTCGGCCTCCCGAAGTGCTGGGATTACAGGCATGAGCCACCATGCCTGGCCCTGAAACAAGATTTATAGAGAAATATTTTTTTGTTTAGTTGGGTTTTGGCGTGTTTATTCTGTAAGGTGTATTGGCTTTGGTTCTAGGTGGATGTAGTAGTGTGGTCTCTGTGTAGTTTCTTTAGCTGTAACTCATGTTAGTGACATAGTGACATTTACAAGTGTCTCAGTGGCCCATGCTAAAAAGAGTGTGGCAGTGGTGGTGTGGCTTTGCTGGGGGGTGGACTTATTGGTCTGTTTCTCAGGTTAGTGGTGCATGCATGTACACAGTGGATTGGCCAAGTCAATGTCTGGCTCACTGGGGTTGGTACTATGGGGCTATTACTCTGGTCAGGGGCACTGTGTGTGATTGCTAATCTAGCCTGGAGACATGTCTGCCAGGGATGGCCCTCAGAGCTGTTTCTCAGGCACAGAACATGGACACATAGGTTCTAGGTGACCTAGGAAAATATCTGCTGAGGGTGGTCCATGGGGCAATTTCATAGGCCTGAGACATGGCCACATGCCTTTTAGGCAGGCCTGGGTGTGTTCCTGCTAGGGTGGCCCCCAGGGCTATTTCTCAAGTCTAAAATGGAGGAGCCCATACTCACAAAAAACTGAGCAGGCTTAAATGCACAGGTAAACAGGCCGGCATGGGACCTAGCTGTGTCTTCTTTCACAAGATTGGTGTTAGTCCAGAAAAATGTAGCATCGGATGGGGCTTCCCAAAGCCCATCAGCAGACCTGGTGAGAAAGTTACCTCTCTCCCCGTTACATTACAGTACAACAACTGCAAATGCAAAGATACACAAAGGAATCATTTGGCTGAGTAAGAGCTTATCTACTGCCCCTTGCTGTCAACTGCCAAACTACAATATCAAAAATCAGCTTACTATTTTTACCCCCTATGAAACCAAGAGTAAGAATTCTACAACAGACCCTGAACAGAGGCATAGTCCTCTGCAAACTTGAAGAAATGAAGTCAACAGATGAAATTCAATTCACACCCCAATTAAAGGAATATTAGCCCTCCCAGATGAGCAAGAATCAGCACAAGAACTCTGGTGATTCAAAAAGCCAGTGTTCTCTTGCATCCAAATGAGCCCACTAGCTCCCCAGCAATGGTTCTTAACCAGTCTGAATTGCCTGAAATAACAGACATGGAGTTCTGAATATGGAGAACAGGGAAGTTCATTGAGATTGAGGAGAAATTTGAAACTCAATCCAAGGAAGCCAAGCAATCCAATAAACCAATTCAAGGCTGAAAGATAGAATTCCTATTTTAAGACTAACCCAAACTGAGAATGAGCTGAATGAAATATTTGCAACAAGAATTTTATAATACAATTGAAAGTTTTTTAAAAAATTTATTATACTTTAAGTTCTGGGGTACATGTGCAGATTATGCAGGTTTGTTACATAGGTATACATGTGCCATGGTAGTGGTTTGCTGCATCCATCGCCCTGTCATCTACATTAGGTATTTCTCCTAATGCTATCCCTCCCCAATCTCCCCACCTGCTGCTATTCTTCCCCTAGTCCCTCCCCAACAGGCCCCAGCATGTGATGTTCCCCTCCCTGTGCCTGTGTGCTCTAATTGTTCAACACCCGCTTATGAGTGAGAACACGTGGTGTTTGGTTTTCTGTTCTTGTGTAAGTTTGCTGAGAATGATGGTTTCCAGTTTCATCCATGTCCCTGCAAAGGACATGAACTCACCTTTTACATGGCTGCATAGTATTCCAGGGTGTATATGTGCCACATTTTTTTATCCAGTCTATCACTGATGGGCATTGGGTTGGCTCCAAGTCTTTGCTATTGTGAACAGTGCCACAATAAACATATGCATGCATGCATCTTTATAATAAAATGATTTATAATCCTTTGGGTATATAACAAGTAATGGGATTGCTGGGTTAAATGGTATTTCTAGTTCTAGATCTTTGAGAAATCTCCACACTGTCTTCCACAATGTTTGAATTAATATACACTCCCACCAACAGTGTAAAAGCATTCCTATTTCTCCACATCCTCTCCAGCATCTATTGTCTCTAGATTTTCTAATGATCACCATTCTAACTGGTGTGAGGTGGTATCTCAATGTGGTTTTGATTTGCATTTCTTTGATGACAGTGATGATAAGCTTTTTTCATATTTTTGTTGGCTGCATAAATGTCTTCTTTTTAAAAGCATCTGTTCATATCCTTTGTTCACTTTTTGATGGGGTTGTTTTTTCTTCTTGTAAATTTAAGTTGTCCATAGATTATAGATCTTAGCCCTTTGTCTGATGGGTAGATTGCAAAAAATTTTTTCCCATTCTGTTGGTTGCTGGTTGACTCTAATGATAGTTTTCTTTTGCTGTGCAGAAGCTTTTAAGTTTAATTAGATCCCACTTGTCTATTTTGGCTTTTGTTGTCATTGCTTTTGGTTGTTTAGTCATGAAGTCCTTGCCCATGCCTATGTCCTGAATGGTATTGCCTAGGTTTTCTTCTAGAGTTTTTATGGTGTTCGGCCTCATGTTTAAATATTTAATCCATCTAGAGTTGATTTTTATATAAGGTGTAAGGAAGGGATACAGTTTCAGCTTTCTGAATATGGCTAGCCAGTTTTCCCAACACCATTTATTAAATAGGGAATCCTTTCCCTATTGCTTGTTTTGGTCAGGTTTGTCAAAGATGGTTGTAGATGTGTGGGATTCCTTCTGCAGCTGCTTTTCTGTTCCATTGGTCTATATCTCTGTTTTGATACCAGTAACCATGCTGTTTTGATTACTGTAGCCTTATAGTATAGTTTGAAGCCAGGTAGCATGATGCCTCCAGTTTTGTTTCTTTGTTTTTGTTTTTATGTTTGTTTTTGCTTTTTTGCTTAGGATTGTCTTGGCTATGCGGGCTCTTTTTTGGTTCCATATGAAGTTTAAGGTGGTTTTTTCCAATTCTGTGAAGAAAGTCATTGGTAGCCTGAAGGGGATAGCATTAAATGACAAATTACTTTGGGGAGTTTGGCCGTTTTCATGATATTGATTCTTTCTATGAGCTTGGAATGTGTTTCCATCTATTTGTGTCCCCTCTTATTTCCTTGATGCTAAAAACTCTCAATAAACTAGGTATCGATGGATGGTATCTTAAAATAATAAGAGCCATTTATGAAATACCCACAGCCAATATCATACTGAATGGGCAAAAGCTGGAAGCATTCCCTTTGAAAACTGGCACAAGACAAGGATGCCCTCTCTCACCACTCCTATTCAACATAGAATTGGAAGTTCTGGCTAAGGCCATCAAACAAGAGAAAGAAATAAAGGGTATTCAAATAGGAAGAGAAGACGTCAAATAGTCCCTGTTTGCAGATCACATTATTGTATATTTAGAAAACCCCACTGTCTCAGCCCAAAATCTCCTTAAGCTGATAAGCAACTTCAGCAGTCTCAGGATACAAAATTAAAGTGCAAAGATCACAAGCATTCCTATACACCAATAATAGACAAACAGAGAGCCAAATCATGAGTGAACTCCCATTCCCAATTGCTGCAAAGAGAATAAAATATCTAGGAATACAACTAACAAGTGATGTAAGGACCTCTTCAAGGAGAACTACAAACCACTGCTCAAGAAAATACAATTCGAAGTATTAACTGCATAATTGATAAAGCTGAGGAAAGAAGCTCAGAGCTAAAGTATGAGTTATTTTAATCAGCACAGTCAAAAAAAAGGACAAATAAGAAAAATGAAAAAAAAATATGAGAAATATGGGATTATGTAAAGAGACCAAACAGAGAACATCACCCAGATAGTATACAAGATGACCATTCCCAAGGTACATAGTCATTAGATTTGCCAAGGTCAATGCAAAACAAAAAATTATGAAGACAACTAGAGAGAATGAGGCAGCTCACCTACAGAGAAAACCCCATCAGGCTAGCAGCAGATTTCTCAGCAGAAATCTTACAAGCCAGATAAGATTGGAGGTCTATTTTTAGTGTCCTTAAAGCAAATAAATTCTAACCAAGAATTTCATGTCCTGCCAAACTAAGCTTCATAAGTGAAAGAGAAGTAAAATCCTTTTGTAACAAGCAAATGCTGAAGGAATACATTTCAACTAGACCAGCTATACAAGAGGTCCTTAAGGGAATACTAAACACGAATTCAAAAGAATGACACCTGCTATCATAGAAGCACACTTAAGCCCATAGCCCACAGGCACTATAAAGCAACTATTCAGTAAAGTCTATGAAACAACCAGTTAACAACACCATGACAGGATCAAAAGCACACATATCAATACTAATTGTGAATGCAAATGGGCTAAATGTCTCACTTAAAAGATACAGAGTGACAATCTGGATTAAAAGATGAGACCCAATCATCTGTTGTCTTCAAGAGATCCACATCCATGTGGCAATACACACCAGTTCAAAGTAATAGGGTGGAGAAGATTTACCATGCAAACAGAAAACAACAACAAAAAAGCAGGAGTCACTATTTTTACATCAGATACAATAGACTTTAAACTAATAAAAATTGTGAACAGTAAAAGGCTTACATAAAAATAAAGGACACATTCCAACAAAAAGTTTATCCTAAATATATACACATCCAATATTGAAGCACCCAGATTCATAAAACAAGTTCTTTTTGACCAACAAAAATATTTATACAACCACACAACAATAGTGGGGCATTTCAACACTCCACTGTCAGCGTTAGATGGATAACATCAAAGCAAAAATCTAACAAAGAGACTCTGAGGCTGGGCACAGTGGTTCATACCTGTAATCTCAGCCCTTCAGATAGTTGAGGTGAGTGAATCATTTGAGCCCAGGAGTTTGAGACCAATCTGGACAACATAACAAAATCCTGTCTCTACAAAATATACAAAAATTAGCAGGGCATGGTGGTATGCACCTGTAATCCCAGCTATTGAGGAGGCTGAGGCAGAAGGATCAATTGAACCTGGGAGGTTAAGGCTTCAGTGAACTGCGATCAGGCCACTGTCTGGGCAGAAGAGTGACACCCTGGCTCAAAAATTAATATATAAATAAATAAATAAGAAACTTAAGAAACTTTGGACTTAAACTCAATATTTGCTCAACTGGATCTAATAGATATATACAGAACACTCCACCCAACAAACACAGAATATACAGTCTTCTCATCTGCGTATTGAACATATCCTAAGATTGACCAGAGGCTTGCTCATGAAGCAAGCCTTGATAAATTCAAAAAAACTGAAATCATACAAAGCACACTCTCAGACCATAGTGCAATAAAAATAAGAATCAATACCAAGATTTCTCAAAATGACACAAATACATGGAATTTTTAAAACTTATTAATAATAACTTCTGGAGAAACATCAAATTTAAGGGAGAAATAAAAAAAATTTTTAATCAATAAAAATAAGGACACAAAAACACAGAAATCTGTGGAATGCAGCTAGAGCCATGCAGGAAAGTTTATAGACCTAAACACCTTCATCAAGAAGTTAGAAATGTCTCAAATTAACAATCTAACTTTGCACCTAAATGAAATAGGAAAAACAAAAAATAACACCAACCCCAAAGCTAGCAGAAGAACAGAAATAACTAAAATTAGGTAATCACTTAATAAATTAAGATGCAAAAATCCACACAAAAGATCAATGAAACCAACAGTTGGGTCTTGAAAAAATAAATAATATCGATGAACCGTACCTAGATTAACAAAGAAAAAGAAAATACAAATAAGCACAATCAAGAGTGACAAATGTGATATTATAACTGATCCCCAAAAATACAAAAGATCTTCAGGGAAACTATGAACAACTCTATATAGACAAAATAGAAAATCTAGAGAAAAATGGATAAATTTCCTGAAGCACACAATCTCCCAAGACTGAATATAGAAGAGCTTGAAAGCCTGATTAGACCAAAGTCAACTTTTGAAATTGAATCAGTAATAAAGAACCTGACAACAACAGAAAAGCTCCATACCAGATGGATCCACAACCAAACTCCACCATATGTACAAAGAAGAACTTATACCAATTATACTAAAACTGTTTCAAAAGATTGAGGAAGAGGTCCTCCTCCATAATTTGTTCTATGAAGCCAGCATCATCCTGATACCAAAATTTGGCAGAGATTAAATGAAAAAAGAAAACTCTAGACCAATGTCCCTCAAGAACATAGATACAAAAATCCTCAGCAAAATACTAGTCAGTCAAATTCAGCAGTGCACCAAAAAGTTAATCCAGCACAATAAATTGGTTTTATTCCTGGATGCAAGCTAGTTCAATATACAAAAATCAATAAATGTTATTTGCCACATAAACAGAATCAAAATCAAAAACCACATGATCATCTTGATGGAAGCCGAGAAAGCTCTTGATAAGATCCAACATCTCTTTATGATAAAAATCCTCAATAAATTAGACATTGACAGAACATACCTCAAAATACTAACAGCCATCTATAACAAACGCACAGCCAACATTATCCTGAATGAGTGAAAGCTCAAATTACTCCCCTAGAGAAGTGTAACAAGACAATGGTGTCCACTCTCATCACTCCTATTTAATGTATTACTGAATGTCATAGAGCAATCAGACAAAAGAAAGCAAAAGCATCCAATTAGGAAATAAAGAAGTCAAACTATCTCTCTTCACTGATATTATTATATACTTAGAAAATCCTAAAGACTCTACCAAAAAGATTCTAGAATTGATAAACAACTTTAGTAAAGTTTCAGGATACAGTATCAATGTACAAAAATTAGTAGCATTCCTGTTACCAACAACACCCAGGCTGAGAGCCAAATCAAGAAAAAAATTTTACTTGCAATAGCCACACACGAAAGAAATGCCTGGAAATACAGCTAACGAAGGAGGTGAAAGATCTCCAAAAGGAGAACTACAAAACACTCATGAAAGAAATCAGAGATTATGCAAATAAATTGAATAATTCCATGCTCATCGATTGGAAGAATCAATATCATTAAAATGGCCATACTGCTCAAAGCAATTTCCCAAGTCAATGATATTCTTATCAAAGTACCGATATTATTCTTGACAAAATTTAGAAAAAACTATTCTAAAATTTATATGGAAACACAAGAGTCTAAATAGATAAAACAATCCTAAGGAAAAAGAGCAAAGCCAGAGATATAACATTATCTGACTTCAACTATACTATAAAGTCACAGTTACCAAAACTGTTTGGTACACTCGAACAAAAACAGACATAATGTGACAAAATAGAAAATAAGAAATAACACTATATACCTACAACTATCTAATGTTCAACAAGGCCAACAAAAAAAAGCAAAGGGGAAGGGACTCCAAGTCAATAAACAGTGTTTGGATAACTGGCTAGCAGAAGATTGAAAATGGATCCATATCATTTCCCTTTAACCATGTAAAAAAATAATTAAAAATAGATTGAGAAATTAAATTTAAGACCTCAATCCATAAAAACTCTAGAAGAAAATCTAGGAAATACTCTTTTCCACATCAGCCTTGGCAAAGAATTTCTGGCTAAGTCCCCAAAAGCTATTGCAACAAAACAAAACAAAAAAGATAAATGGGGCCTAATTAAACATCAAAAGAAACTATGAACAGAGTAAAAAGACAGTCTGCAGAATAAGAGAAAATGTCTGCAAGCTATGCCTCCAACAAAGGTTTAATATGTAGAATCTATAAGGAACTTAACAACTGATTTTAAAAAATTAACCCCATTAGAAAGTGGGCAAAGGCCATGAACAGACACCTCAAAAATGGCCAAGAAACATGAAAAAATATTCAGCATCACTAGTAACCAGAAAAATACAACTCAAAACCACAATGAGATACCATCTCACACCAGTAGAATAACTGTTATTAAAAAGGCAAAAAATAACAGGTCTTATCAAGGTTGCAGGAAAAAGGCAACACGTACACACTGCTGTTAGGAATGTATATTTATTTCAGTCATTGTGGAAAGCAGTGTGGTGATTTTTCAAAGAATGTAAAGCAGAATTACCATTCAACCCAGCAATCACATTATTGGGCATATGCCCAAAAGTATATATAAAATTATTCTACCATAAAGATACATGCACATATATGTTAATTGCTGCAACATTCATAATAACAAAGACATAGAATCAACCCAGATGCTCGTCAGTGATAGATTGGATCAAGAAAATGTGGGTATAAGACATGGGGTGGATAAAGATGGTGAAAGAGAAGGCTCCACTGACCATCACCCTGCAGGAACACCAAATTAAACAACCATCTACACAAAAAAGCACCCTTCATAAGAACAACAAATCAGGTGATCACTCACAGTAACTGATTTTAACTTCATGTCACTAAAAAAGGCACTGATGATGGTAGACAAGATAGTCGTGAATTGTCAATTCCACTCCTCCCCCACTCCTGCAGAGGCCACATGTCATGGAAAAAGCTGTGCATGGGACAGACAGAGAGTGCACTAATAGACACTTTGCATTCAACTCAATGCTGCCCTGTCACAGGGGAAAGGAAAACCATGCTGACCTAAGCTGATACCTGCCCATGGAGAAGGAACTTAAACCAGTTCTAGCCAGGGGAAATCACCCATCCCAGTAGTCAGAACTTAAATTCCGGCATGCCTCAGCACCATAAGCTGAAGTGCTCTGGGGCTCTAAATAAACTTAAAGGGCATTCTGTGGCACAAAAATTGCAATTCCTGGACCAGCCCTACTACTGAGAAGAGCTCAAAGTCAGTGGACTTCTGGGGCACACAATTGGCTGAGACACCAGAGAGAACAGCTAAGGAGTGCTTTCACCACACTCAGCCCCACAACCCAGGCAGCACAACCCATGGCTCCAAAAGAGAAGGGTTCAATTCAACAGGAAAAGCTAAGTAATGTTAAATATATATGCACCCAAAACAGGAGCACTCCGGTTCATAAAGCAAGTTCTTAGGTACTACAAAGAGACTTAGATTCCTACACAATAATAGTGGGAGATTTTTAACACCACACTGACAATATTAGACAGGTAATTGAGACAGAAAGTTAAAGATATTAAGGCCTGAACTCAGCTCCGGATCCAGTGGACCTGATAGATATCTACAGAACTTTCCACCCAAAAATGACAAAATACACATACCTCTATCATCACCACATGGAACTTACTCTAAAACTGATCACATAATCGGAAGTAAAACACACCTCAGCAAATGCAAATGAACTTAAATCGTAACAAATAGTCTCTCAGACCACCTACAATCACATTAAAACTCAAAATTAAGAAATTCACTGAAAACCACACAACTACATGGAAATTGGACAATCTGCTCCTGAATGACTATTGGGTAAATAATGAAATTAAGGTAGACATCAAGAAGTTATTTAATACTAATGAGAACAAAGAGACAATATACCAGAATCTCTGGGACACAGCTTAAGAGAAAAATTTATAGCACTAAATGCCAAATCACAAAGCTAAAAAGATCTCAAGTTAACAACCTAACATTGCAACTAAAAGAACTAGAGACAAAGAGCAAACAAACCCAAAGCCAGCAGAAGTCAAGAAATAACCAAGATTAGAGCTGAACTGAAAGAGATGGAGACACATCTGGGGAAAATAGTTTCCCAAATGTTAGAGAAGTAACTTCCAGGGGAAACATCTGAGGATCCCCCTTATTTGGGGCTCCTTCAAGTTCCCTTCTCATTACAGAACCTTAGGTAAATAAAGGGAAACTTAGGCTGATTTCTGATAACCCAACAGGTATATAGAAGTTTTCCAAAATTTAACTCAGGTTGCAATATATCTCTTTTAATTCACCAAAAAAACAAGAAAGCAGATGAGGAAAGCAAAGAAAAAGCAGGAACACCATTCCCAACTGGGAGGGAAGCAGTTCCCCTTAACAACCCTAACCAGAACCCCAGTAACTCAGGAGATGAATGGAAAAGGAAGGACTTTTAAATATGAATTTTAGAAGGCCTACAAAAAAAACAGGGCCAAACCTCTCAATTATTCTGAACTATCACCGTAGCCTTTATGGAAAGACCGAGAGAGGCACTAATAGAGTGCCTCTCTAACCCCTGATTCAGTTGAGGGACAAGTTTATTACACAGGCAGCTCCTGATATTAGGAGGAAACTACAGAAGCAAGCTGTAGAACCAAACGCACCTTAGAAAACCTCCTGAAGGTGGCCATTACAGTCGTTTACAATAGGGACCAGGAGGAGACCCAAAAGAAAGAGACAAAGCTCAGAAGAACAAAGTCTCTAGCAGCATCTTTGCAGGCTTGCAAAGTCCAAGACCCCCAAGGTGCATCCACTAGTTGCTGTCATTGTGGCACCAGGACATTTTAAAAAGGAATGCCCAGGCAGCAAGATGAAGCCACCTCGATGCTGTCCAGCCTGGAGCAGAAGCCACTGGAGATGAAACTGTCCCCAGAGATGAAGGTCACTGGGTGCACAGGAACAGTCTCACCGATGATCCAGCAGGACGGATGTGTCCCAGGGCTCAAACCCCAGTTCCAGTGGCTTAGACTGCCATTATAGCACAGGAGCGCTGGGAGAGTCTGGAAATTAAAGGAAGGAAAGTAAACTTCCTGCTAAACACTAGAGCTAGTCTCTCTTTTCTCCTCTCTAATCCAGGCCCTCTGTCTTTTCATAGCATGACTAAGGGGCATCTCAGGAATAACTCTAATCCGGTACTTTTCTCAACCTTCATTGCAGTTAGAAGAACCTATTGTTTACACATGCTTCGAAGCCATTGTCATGATAGCTTCACTAGTCAGAAAGGCCTCCAAGTCAACCCTAGAAAATAATTTCACTGTTTACAGTTCACATGATGTGGCAGAATCACTGTCCTCTAGAGGGAGCTCTTAGGAAACAGCCAGTAGAGCAATAAGTACATAGGGCAGGATAAACGGTAGTCACTTTCCCTAAGCACAAGCGCTCAATTAGCTGAGCTCTTACGAGACCACTTAAATTAAGCAAGGGAGGGGCCGGGCGCGGTGTCTCACACCTGTAATCCCAGCACTTTGGGAGGCCAAGGCGAGAAAGATAGCTAACATTTATACTAACTCCAAGTAGGTTTTCTGAGCTCTCCATGCTCATGCTGCCATTTCAAAGAAAAAATATTTTCTTACCACCAACGAATCTCCTATAAAATATTACCAGAAAATTAACAGATTATTATCCTCAGTTTTTCTTCCACAAGAGATAGCAGAGAGGCATTGTAAGGAACATCTAAAGAAAACAAATGAGGTAGCCAAAGAAAAGAGGTTAGCTAATGAGGCAGCTAAATCAAAGGCAAGGAAGCCATAAGGCCTCAATGCACTTCAAGCCCCTTCTAATCTAGGAATGCTCCATAAGATAAATTCAACCTCAGTATTCCCCTGCAAAAATAGAATAGGCCACTTGTTGAGGGCATTTTCCCAGCCCTCAGAATGGCTACGGTCAAAGGATGACAAACACCACTTGCCAGCCTCCAGCCACCGAAGAGCCCTTAAAATTCTTCACCAAGCTTTTCACTTGGGAAGGGACAAAACTTATCAATGTGTTCAAAGGTTGTTTTCAGGCAGGAAATCTCCAAATCGATGAAGCATGTAGCTCACTTCCAATAGAAATTAGTACAACTAGCAGAAGCCCAACCCCAGGAAATATGACAACCTTTATTTAACCCAGGAAATTTGGTATTAGTAAAAACTCTCATCTCTGTCTCCTTCCCTAAGCCAAGCTGGGAAGGGCCCTACACCATTCTTCTTTCAACCCCTAGGCAGTAAAAGTTACAGGAATCGACTCCCAGATGCGTCACACTCAAGTCAAAACCTGAAGAGCTAAGGGGGCATCCCAGAGGAACATCCTGAATATCAATGTTAAGAAATAGAAGATCTTAAGCTGAATATCATAAAAGATAAGTAACTGATTGAGGGCTACTCATTGTAGTCAGTCCCACTCCTACCTCAGCAGATGCTTTTTATTATTTCTACCCTTTCCTCTCAAAATTGGCCACCAAATAGTAAAACTTTTTTGTAACACATATTTGAAAGGAGATTTAATTATATGTTGGATTGCATTTGTAACTTTGTAGATCCCCAAAGGGAAATGTTATATCTTGGCAAGTAAAATTTTAAACAGAAATTACTTAGTATGCCACTTTTGTGGTATAGTAGAATTAAGATTTACAAGAAAAATTTAGTAAAGGTTATTTTGCTTATAGCAGGAATAATAGTTATGAGTAAGAAGCAAACATAAAAGTGTTACTATCATTAAGTTTAATAAGACCTTTTTATTGAAAATTAGCAATATAATGTGCTCTAAGTGATGGAAAGAAGGTTATAAAGGAAAAGATTTTATATAGGAAAAGATTTTGTATGGCAAATACTTTTCCTAAAAGAAAATAGCTGCTTGTTTAAAGGACGGATGTTTGGGACAAGTCAAAAAGTTTAAGTATGTTGTTAGAGGGTCTGTGAAAGTCACAAAAGAATTCAATAAAGGAAAGGAATTACCAAGATTAACACTAAAGGTATATTAGCCACACAGTAACATATCTCTCCCAAGCATATTGCAAGTTATAAAAATGGCTAAGCCTGAAGGTATTCTCTAATGGCAAACCAACAGGAAACGTATGCTTTTATCAAGGGAAATGTTACTTTTATATCATTTCTGGTCTTGTACAGCGATCTAGTGGAGGCAAGCCGGCATTGCAATCCATTGGTGTAACTAATAGGTGTCAAACTCTGCTCTCAGTTATGACCTACAGGACCCCCACTAGTAGTGATAATCTTAATGCTCATATACTAACCCTATATTTTAAACCTTCTTGTAAAATTTATCTCTTTTTGCTTAGAAGCACACTCCAAACAGTGCTGCAAACTGAACCACACACGGTAATGCCGTTCTTCCAAAAACCCTTAAATCAACCTCAGGAAACCGCCCAACTGCTGTGCCCCCACATGACATTCCTTTTCAGCAGAAAGTAGCCAGAAAGAATCATTACTCAACACCCCTAAGAGCAGTGAGGTTTTCTTCTCTTGGGGGGAAGGAATAATACAGGAGTAATTAAGAAATAATTTTTAGACCGTTAGAAAGGGTAAAGGTTCTATGGCAGGGCGCGGTGTCTCGAGCCTGTAATCCCAGCACTTTAGGAGGCCAAGGCGGGTGGATCACGAGGTCAAGATATCGAGACCATCCTGGTCAACATGGTGAAACCCCGTCTCTACTAAAGATGCAAAAAATTAGCTGGGCATGGTGGCGCGTGCCTGTAATCCCAGCTACTCAGGAGGCTGAGGCAGGAGAATTGCCTGAAACCAGGAAGCGGAGGTTGCGGTGAGCCAAGATCGTGACATTGCACTCCAGCCTGGGTAACAAGAGTGAAACTCTGTCTCAAAAAACGAAAACAAAAACAAAAACAAAAACAAAACAAAACAGAAAGGGTAAAGGTCGTTGGTGGAAATTTTCCTGAAATAAGAAGCAACCTCCAAATCATTTCTTTTCTAACAGAAAGGCGACTTAAAGAGCTAGGCTGACAAATTTTGATATGCAGATGCTGACCATTATATTGGGCCAACCCCATATGGCGATTTCTGCCTTCTTCTTCTTGTCACCAGGTGTACCAAGTGTCACGGCCACCTCCAGATTACACCATGTATTCAAAACATCATGGCCCTCTGCATTTGCATATTAAAAGGCTAAGATGGGAGGGCCAGGTTTTTCCACAGGTGACAAAAGTGAAACCCCTAGTCAAACCAATCCTCTGGGCCCTATGCCAACAAAACACTGTCTCCTCCAGCCTCCAATATAACCAACCGTTTCCACCACACACAGGGTTCCTCTCTTAGCTTGGAGCTCCTTCCCCTCTGTCTTCATACAAGGGAATTTTTTCTTTCTTTCTTGCCTATTAAACACTCTCCACTCTTTAAAACCACTCAATGTGTGTCCATGTCATTTTATCTAAATCAGCACAAGACCAAGAACGCTGGTGTTTCTCCAGTTATCAGAGTCGTATCATAGTTGAACCTCTTTCTTTTGTAAATTACCCAGTCTCAGGTATGTCTTTATCAGCAGTGTGAAAATGAAGTAATACAGTAAGTTGGTAGCAATAGAATGGGGTGTTGCTGAAACAATACCTGAAAATGTGGAAGTGACTTTGGAACTGGATAGCAGGAAGAGGTTGGAACAGTTTGAAAGGCTCAGAAAAAGACAGAAAAATGTGGGAAATTGTGGAACTTCCTAGAGACTTGTTGAATGGCTTTGACAAAAATGCTGACAATATGAACAATAAAGATCCAGGCTGAGGTGGTCTCACATGGAAATGAGACAAATCTAACAAAAACAAGCAATGGGGAAAAGATTTACTATTTAATAAATGGTGCTGGGAGAAATGGCTAGCCATAAGCAGAAAATTGAAACTGGACCCTCTTCTGACATCATATGCAAATATTAACTCAAGATGGATTAAAGACTTAAATGTAAAACCCAAAATTATGAAAGCCCTAGAAGAAAATATGGGCAATACAATTCAGGACATAGGCACAAGCAAAGACTTCATGACGAAAACACCAAAGGCAATTGCAACACAAGCAAAGATTGACAAGTGGGATACAATTAAATTAAAGAACTTCTGCACAGCAAAAGAGACTATGAAAGTAAACAGACAACCTACAGCATGGGAGAAAATTGCAATCTATTCACCTGACCAAGGTCTAGTACCCAGAGTCTAAAAGGAAATTTTAAAAATTTACTATAAACAAACAAATCCATTAAAAAGTGGGCAAAGGACATAAAAAGACACTTCTCAAAAGAAGACATACATGCAGCCAACAATCATATTTTAAAAAAAGAACTCAGCATCACTGATCATTACTTGCAAATCAAAATTACAGTGACACACCATCTCATGCTAGTCAGAATGCTGATTATTGAAAAGTCAAAAGCAACAGATGCTGGTGAGGTTGTGGAGAAAGAGGAATGCTTTAACACTGTTGATGGGCGTGTAAATTAATTCAACCACTGTGGAAGAGAGTGTCTTGATTCCTCAAAGAAATAAAGGCAGAAATACCATTTGACACAGCAATCCTATTACTGCATATATACCCAAAGCAATATAAATAATTCTATTATAAAGATACGTGCATGTGTATGTTCACTGAAGCACTATTTACAATAGCAAAGACATGGTATCTACCCAAATGTCCATCAACAATAGACTGGATAAAGAAAATGTGGTCATATATGTAGACGATTTATGCAGCCATAAAAATGAATGAGTTTATGTCCTTTGCAGGGACATAGATGGATTTGAAAGCTATTATCCTCAGCAAACAGATGCAGGAATAGAAAACCAAGCACTGCATGTTCCCACTTATAAGTGGCAACTGAATGATGAGAACGCATGGACACATAGAGGGTAACAACTCACACTGGGTCCTATTGGGGTGGGGAGCACTGGGGAAGGAAGAACATCAGGAAGAATAGCTAATAGATGCTGCTGTGCAGCAAACCACCCTGGCACACATTCACCTACATAAACTGCACATCCTGCACATATACCCCAGAACTTAAAATAGAAGTTGAAGAAAACAATGGAAGAAATTGTACATATACACGATGGAGTACTATTCAGCCATAAAGAAGAACAAGATCCTGTCATTTACAACAAAAGAATGGACTTGAAGTTCATTTTGTTAAGTGAAATAAGCTAGGTATAGAAAGACAAACTTCATATATTCTCACTTACGTGTGGAAGATTAAAAATTAAAGCAACTGAACTCATGAAGATAGAGAGTAGAAGAATGGTTACCACAGGTTGGGAAGAGCAGGGGGGATGAGGCAGGGAGGTGGAATGATTAATTAATACAAAATTAGTTAGAAAGAATAAATAATACATAGTATTTGCTAGCACAATAGTGTGACTATTGTTAAAAGCAATTTAATTCTACATTTAAAAATAGTGCACAGTATATATAATTGGATTATTTGTAATACAAGGGATAAATGCTTGAGGTGATGGATACCCTATTTACCCTGATGTGATTAGTATGCATTTCATGCATATATCAAAATATTTCATGTAATCTGCAAATGTCTACACCTACTATGTACCCACAAAAATTATAAATAAAAAATGAAAAAGTTAAACACACACACAAAGGAAATGTGGTACATAGACACCATGGAATACTATGCAGCCATATATAGTGTGAAATCATGTCTTTGCAACAACACGAATGCAGCTGGAGGCCCTTATCCTAAGCAAAGTAATGCAGAAACAGAAAACCAAATACCACATCCTCTCATTCATAAGTGGGAACTAAGCATTGTGCACACATGGACATAAATATAGGAACAATGGACATTGTGGACTACCAAAGGGAGGGTGGGTTAAACAAACTATATATTAAGTACTATGTTCACTACCAGAATGTCAGGATCAATGTTCACACTCTGAACCTCATTATCATACAACATTTTTTTTTTTTTGAGATGGAGTTTCGCTCTTGTGACCCAGGCTGGAGTGCAATGGCGCAATCTCGGCTCACCTCAACCTCCGCCTCCTGGGTTCAGGCAATTCTCCTGCCTCAGCCTCCCAAGTAGCTGGGATTACAGGCACACGCCACCATGCCCAGCTAATTTTTTGTATCTTTTAGTAGAGACGGGGTTTCATCATGTTGACCAGGATGGTCTCTATCTCTTGACCTCATGATCCACCCGCCTTGGCCTCCCAAAGTGCTGTGATTACATATCATACAACATTTTTATGTGAAAAATCTGCACGTGTATCCTCTGTATCTAAAATCAAAGTTGAAAAATTTTAAGAAGTACTAGGAAACCTAATTCAACATTATACTAAAAAGATCATTCACCTTAATCAAGTGGGATTCATCCCAGACAAGTTAGGATGGCTCAGTGTATGCAAATCAATTAACTTGATGCATCCCATTAATGAAATCAAGGGCAAAAACTATATCATTATTTCAAAAAGCTCAAAAAAAGTGCTTGATGAAATTCAACATCTTTCATGATAAAAACTCTGAACGCATTAAGTTAAGATTCCAGACACACACACACAAAAAAACCTTATTAGAGCTAACAAACAAATTTGGTAAAGTTGAAGGGTATGCAATCAACATACAAAATCAGTAGTATTTCTATATGTTAATGGTGCACTCTCTGAAAAAGAAATTAAGAAAATCCCATTTTTAATAGCTACCCAAAAATGCCTCGCAATAAATTTTACCAAGGAGTTTAAAGATATCTACAATGAAAATGATAAAACATTAATGAAAGACATTGAGAAGTAGACAAATAAATGGAAAAATATACCAAGTTCATGATTGAAAAAATATTTTTAAATATCCATACTATCCAATGTGATCTACAGATTCAACCCAATCTGTATAAAAATACCAATTACATTCTTCATGGAAATTAATTTTTTTTAATGTATATGGAATTATAAAAGACCCCAAATTGTGAAAACGATCTTAAGCAAAAAATACAAAGCTGGGGGCAAAACACTACTTGACCTCAAAATATTCTATGAAACTATAGCAATCAAAACAGCATGATACCAGCACATAAACAGATACATGACCACTGGGACAGAATAGAAAAACCAAAAATAAATGCATGCATTTACAGTCTAATGATTTCTGACAAAGGCACATTTATTCAAGAGGCTGTCCCTTTCCCCACTGTGTATTGGTGATAAGAAAACTGAATATCTGTGTGCAGAAAAATGAAACTAGATGCCTATCTCTAACTACATATGAAAAGAGAACTCAAAATGGATTTAATACTTAAGTACATAAATGTAAGACCAAAAACTAAGAAAATACTAGGAGAAAACATGTGGGAATTGCTTCATGATATTGGTCTGGGCAATAATTTTTTGGATAAGAACTCAAAATCACAGCCAACACAAGCAAAAATAGACAAATGGGATCATATATTAAAAAGCTTCTACACAGCAAAGGAAAAATCAATAGAGTGCAGAGACAACCTATAGAATGAGAGAAAATATTTGAAAAGCAAATCAGTAACTAAGAAAACAAAAAATCTTATTACACATGGGCAAAAGATCTGAATAAATGTTTCTCAAAAGAAGTCACACCAATTGCTAATAGGTTTGCTTTTACATACTCAACATCATTATCGTCAGGTATATGTAAATCAAAATAAAAAATCACAATGAGATGTCACCTCACCCCCGTTGGAAGGTCTAACCAAAAAAAAAAAAAAAAAAAAAAAAACCATCAAATGCTGGCAAGGCTGTGGAGAAAGGACACATCGTTGGTGGGAACATAAATTAGTACAGCCATTATGAACCACAGTATGGAAGTTCATAAAAATTACAAATCAAACTACTGTATGATCTAGCAATCCCACTTCTGAGTCATTCGCTCTGAGTATATATCCAAAGGAAATGAAATCAGTATGTTTAAGAAAAACACATTAATCCCTTGCTTATTATAGCACTATTCTCAATAGCCAAGATATGTAATAAACCTAAGTGTCCATCAATGGATAAATGGGTACAAAACCTGTGGCAGATATACACAAATAAATACGATTTGGCCATAAAAATGTTATTTGCAACAACATGGATGAACCTGAAGCCATTGTATTAAATGAAATAAGGCAAGCATAAAAAAGACGAATACCACATGTTCTCACTCATATGTGGAATTGAAAAAGTTGATATTTTACAAATAGCAAGTAGAAGAGTCGTTACTAGAGTCTTGGGAGTGTGAGCGGGGAGGATGAGGAGGGGTTGGCAAATGTGCACAGAGTTGCAGTTAGGAGGAATAAATTCTAGTGTCCCAGGATGAATATAGTTAACAATAATATGTTGTATATTAAACATTGCTAGAAGAGACTTTTTCTTTTTTTGAGATGGAGTTTCACTCTGTCACCCAGGCTGGAGTGCAGTAGCATGATCTTGGCTCACCGTAACCTCTGCCTCCTGGGATGAAGCAATTCTCCTGCCTCAGCCTCCCAAGTAACTGGGATTACAAGTATGCTAATTTTGTATTTTCACACCCAGCTAATTTTATATTTTTAGTAGAGATGATGTTTCTCCATGTTTCTCAGGCTGGTCTAGAATTCCTGACCTCAGGTAATTCACCCGCCTCGGTCCATCAAAGTGCTGGGATTACAAGCGTGAGCCACAGTGCCCAGCCAAAGATTTTTAAATATTTCACCACAAAGGAATGGTAAATGTTTCAGATGAAGAAATATGCAATTAATCTGATGTTATCATTATACAATGTATGCATGTATCAAAACATCACACTTTATTCCATAAATATGTACAATTATTATATATCAATTAAAAATAAAACTTTAAAAAGATGTGGCTAGAATAAAAATTCCTTGATACTCTTTTCCTAGTTTAGCCTTTAGAGGAGAAACATCACATAAATTGAATCATATAACTATATTATCTCTTGCTTGTTTAGCTCAAAATTACTTTGTTAGATTTACTCTTGTGGTTCCATGTAGCTCTAATTTATTTGTTTTCATTTCTATATAAAACATTTCATTGTGCAAATTACTGGTAGTATTGTGGTTTAAAATTTTTTGTTGTTTTGAATTGTGCTGTTGTGAGAATTCCTATACATATATCCTGCTACACATGTACATGAGTTTCTCTACATAAGTAGCTAGAAAGAAAATTGCTTAGATTTAAAATATACATATGCTGGAAAAAACGACCATGAACTTCATATGGAACCAAAAGAGAGCCCGCATAGCCAAGTCAATTCTAAGCAAAAAGAACACAGCGGGGGGCATCACACTACCGGATTTCAAACTACACTACAAGGCTACAGTAAGCAAAACAGCATGGTACTGGTACCAAAACAGAGATATAGACCAATGGAACAGAACAGAGGCATCGGAGGCAACACAACATATCTACAACCATACAATCTTTGATAAACCCGACAAAAGCAATGGGGAAAGGATTCCCTGTTCAACAAATGGTGTTGGGAAAACTGGCTAGCCATGTGCAGAAAGCAGAAACTGGACCCCTTCCTGACACCTTACACTAAAATTAACTCCAGATGGATTAAAGACTTAAACATAAGACCTGGCACGATAAAAACCCTAGAAGGAAATCTAGGCAAAACCATCCAAGACATAGGAGTAGGTAAGGACTTCATGAACAAAACACCAAAAGCATTGGCAACAAAAGCCAAAATAGACAAATGGGACCTAATCAAACTCCACAGCTTCTGCACGTCAAAAGAAACCGTCACTAGAGTGAATCGGCAACCAACAGAATGGGAAAAAATGTTTGCAGTTTACCCATCTGACAAAGGGCTGATATCCAGAATTTACAAAGAACTCAAACAGATTTACAGGAAAAAAGCAAACAAGCCCATCCAACATTGGGCAAAGGATATGAACAGACACTTTACGAAAGAAGACATATATGAGGCCAACAATCATATGAAAAAATACTCATCGTCACTGGTCATCAGAGAGATGCAAATCAAAACCACATTGAGATACCATCTCACGCCAGTTAGAATGGCGATCATGAAAAAATCTGGAGACAACAGATGCTGGAGAGGATGTGGAGAAAAAGGAACACTTTTACCCTGTTGGTGGGAGTGTAAATTAGTTCAACCATTGTAAAAGACAGTGTGGCGATTCCTCAAGGCCTTAGAAATAGAAATTCCATTTGACCCAGCAATCCCGTTACTGGGTATATATCCAAAGGACTATAAATCATTCTACTATAAGGACACATGCACACGAATGTTCATTGCAGCACTGTTTACAATAGCAAAGACCTGGAATCAACCAAAATGCCCATGGATGATAGACTGGATTGGGAAAATGTGGCACATATACACCATGGAATATTATGCAGCAATCAGAAATGATGAGTTTGTGTCATTTGTAGGAACATGGATGAATCTGGAGAACATTCTCAGCAAACTGACACAAGAACAGAAAATGAAACACCTCATATTCTCACTCATAGGCGGGTGATGAAAAATGAGAACACATGGACACAGAAAGGGGAGTACTAAACACTGGGGTCTATTGGGGGGAAAAGGGGAGGACCAGTGGGAGGGGGAGGTGGGGAGAGATAGCCTGGGGAGAAATGCCAAATGTGGGTGAAGGGGAGAAAGGAAGCAAAACACACTGCCATGTGTGTACCTATGCAACTGTCTTGCATGTTCTGCACATGTACCCCCAAACCTAAAATGCAATAAATAATTAAAATATATATATATATATACATATGCTCAGCTTTACTAAATAATGCCAAACAATTTTTCAAAATTATTATACCAATTTCTACTCTGCCAGCAGTGAGAGTTCTTGTTATTCCACATTACCAACCCTGATATTGTCAGACTTATAATTTTGTGATCCATGATGTGTAATAATGTCTCATTATAGTTTCAACTTTCCAATCTCTGATTACCAATGAAAATGAGCACTTTTAATGCATTTTTGGCCACTTAAATTACTATTTTATAAAATGTTGGTTTTTCTATTTCTTCTTATTGAGTAGTCTGTGTTTTTAAAACTGATTTGTAGAAATTCTATGTCAGTGTTATTTGTCAGATATGTGTTGCAGTCTACAATCACACCTTCCGGAACACACCTGACCTTGTCTAATCTAGGAAGCTAAGCAGGGTTGGGCCTGGTTAATACTTGAATGAGGGATATGTGTTACAAATATATTCCATCACTTCACAACTGACCTTTTTCTTAAATACATCTTTTAATGAAGTATGTACTTAAAATGAATGTAGTTGGATATATCAGTCTTGTCCTCTATAGTTAATGTTTTTTGTGTGTTATGCAGTAAATTCTTTCCATCCTGAGGTCTTGAGGATGGTCATCTATGTTACCTTCTAAAATGTTTGTAGTTAATTTTTTAACAGGACTTGGTGAAACCTGAAATTTTATTTTTGTGTATGATGTGAAGGAAAAATAAATTTCTCAATTATCTACATGAATACTCATCTGCCCTAAAATAATTTATTGAATAAAGAATATTTTTACACCCAGGGCATGATGGCTCACATCTGTAATCCCAGCACTTTGGCAGGCCAAGGTGGGCGGATCACCTAAGGTCAGGAGTTTGAGACCGTCCTGACCAACAGGGAGAAACTCCATCTCTACTGAAAATACAAAATTAGTCTGGCATGATAGCATATACCTGTAATCCCAGCTAGTCAGGAGGCTTAGGCAGGAGAATCCCTTGAACCCAGCAGGCGGAGGTTGTGGTGAGCCAAGATTGCACCATTGCACTCCAGCCTGGAAAACAAGAGCAAAACTCCATCTCAAAAAAAAAGAAAGAAAAAAAGAATATTTTTACAGTGTTCTGCAATGCCTCCTCCAGCATAGAGCACTAATCCATGTGTTCCCACATCAAATGTTCATGAATGCTGCTAGACTCCAACATCAGGAATTACAATTCGGTGTGATATTTAGGTGGGGACACAAATTCAAACCATACCAATATTGAATATTTTGTTTGATTTATTACTGAGGTTGTTTTGTTTTGTTTTGTTTTGTTTTGAGATGGAGTTTTGCTCTGTTGCCCAGACTGGAGTGCAACTCACTGCAATCTCTGCCTTCTGAGTTCAAGTGATTCTCCTGCCTCGGCCTCCCAAGTAGCTGAGATTACAGGCACCTGCAACCATGCCCAGCTAATTTTTTTTATTTTTAGTAGAGCTGGGGTTTCACCATGTTGGCCAGGCTGGTCTTGAACTCCTGACCTCAGGTGATCCGCTCCAGACTCCCAAAGTGCTGGGATTTAAGGTGTGAGCCACCGCTCCTGGCATTAGTGAATATCTTTAATTGTTTGGTGCTATTAAACAAAAGGGAATTAATTTTTGAATCTAGAAAACTTCCTAAATCTTTTTAGTTCTAATAATTTGGCTATAAAGGCCTTTGGATTTTCTGTTATGATGAATTTGTGAATAATGAAAGTTTTGGGTCTTTCTAATCCTTATGCCCAACATTCTACTTGCACCAATATGGTAGCAGACATTGTTGTCCTGTTTTTTATTTTAAAAAGGTTAATGTTTCACCACTAAATATGTTATGGTTATAGTTCTACTTTTCCACCTGTGGTTTATTCAGTTTCAACTATTACATATTAAAAACAATGCTGCTGTACTTTGATGAAGCTGCATGTGGCTGACAACAGCTCTTACCTTTTGTCTCTGGGTCTTGGCCTGGGTAGGATTCCTGCATGTTCTGTTGGCTCCTTAAGGGCCATCAATCCACTTTTGACCACTCATTGTCTGCTCTGCCTCCACCAATCAGAAACCCTTCCAAGGAACAGTGAGTGCCAAAGCCAAGAGAAGCCTTGTTCCCTATTGGGTGATTGAGTGACACTGGGTGAAATCCTCTCTCAAACAGAATGAGAAAGTACTCAGTGCTATACTCCACAGTGAGTACTGTCAGGGCTGACCTATCCTGAAGCCTATCTTGCCATGCTTTTACAGTGTTGGAGCCTTCTACCTTTGGTACTGTCAGTCAGTAAGTTTTAATGATGACTGTATAAGGGATGTGAGTTTATAAAGCAATGGAACATAAGAAAAGCAATTGTACTTAACTATGCCCTTTGTATGTATTCACTGACCAAAAATAAAACCAACGAAAAGAAAAAGCAATAACCGTTAATCTACTCAAAAGGATATGCACAAGCATCACAGCTTGTCTAATGTTTATCTTCTATAAAAGTAGACCCTACTGCAGTCCCTGCCATAGTCCCACAGTCACATAGAAGCTATTTTTTATTGATTCTCCAAGTAGCAGCTCAGCTTCAAAGTAATAAAATTCACATTGGACAAAATGTGAAAGCTGCTATGACTTAAAAGCCTCATGCGAAAACATCAGGCCAATATCCATGATGAACATAGAGGCAAAATCTTCAATAAAACGCTGGCAAGCCGATTGCAACAGCACATCAAAAAGCTTATTCACCATGATCAAGTAGGCTTCATCCCGGGGATGCAAGGCTGGTTCAACATATGCAAGTCTATAAACGTAATTCACCACATAGACAGAACCAAAAACAAAAACCACATGATTATCTCAAAAGATGCAGAGAAGGCCTTTGACAAAATTCAACAGCCCTTTATGCTAAAAACCCTCAATAAACTCGGTATTAATGGAACGTATCTCAAAATAATAAAAGCCATTTTGACAAACCAACAGCCAATATCATATTGAATGGGCAAAAACAGGAAGCATTCCCTTTGAAATCTGGCACTAGACAAGGATGCCCTCTCTCACCACTCCTATTCAACATAGTACTGGAAGTTCTAGCCAGAGGAATTAGGCAAAAAGAAAAGAAAAGAAAAAAGAAAGAAATAAAGGGTATTCAAATAGGAAAGGAGGAAGCCAAATTGTCTCTATTTGCAGATGACATGATAGTGTATCTAGAAGACCCCACCGTCTCGGACCAAAAACTCCTGAAACTGATAAGCAACCTTAGCAAAGTCTCAAAATACAAAATCAATGTGAAAGATCACAAGCATTCCTATACACCAATAACAGACAGAAAGAGAGCCAAATCAAGAATAATCTGCCATTCACAATTGCTACAAAGAGAATAAAATACCTAGGAATACAACTCACAAGAATCATAAAGGACCTCTTCAAGGAAAACTACAAACCACTGCTCAACGAAAAAAGAGAGGACACAAACAGATGGAAAAACATTCCATGTTCATGGTTAGGTGGTTAGGAAGAATCAGTAGCGTCAAAATGGCCATACTGCCCAAAGTAATTTGGAGATTCAATGCTATCCCCATCAAGCTACCAATGACCTTCTTCACAGAACTGGAAAAAACACCTTAAACTTCATATGGAACCAAAAAAGAGCCCACATAGCCAAGTCAATTCTAAGTAAAAAAGAACACAGTGGGAGGCATCACACTACCAGATTTCAAACTATACTACAAGGCTACAGTAAGCAAAACAGCATGGTACTGGTACCAAAACAGAGATATAGACCAATGGAACAGAACAGAGGCATCGGAGGCAACACACCATGTCTACTACCATACAATCTCTGATAAACCTGACAAAAACAAGCAATGGGGAAAGGATTCCCTGTTTAATAAATGGCATTGGGAAAACTGGCTAGCTATGTGCACAAAGCAGAAACTACACCCCTTCCTGACACCTTACGTTAAAATTAACTCCAGATGGATTAAAGACTTAAACATAAGACCTAACACCATAAAAACCCTAGAAGTAAATCTAGGCAAAACCATTCAGGACATAGGAGTAGGCAAGGAGTTCATCACCAAAACACCAAAAGCATTGGCAACAAAAGCCAAAATAGACAAATGGGACCTAATCAAACTCCACAGCTTCTGCACAGCAAAAGAAACAGTCACTAGAGTAATCAGCAACCAACAGTATAGGAAAAAAATTTTGCAGTTTAACCATCTGACAAAGGGCTGATACCCAGAATTTACAAAGAACTCAAACAGATTTACAGGAAAAAAACAAACAAGCCCATTCAAAAGTTGGCAAAGGATATGAACAGACACTTTACAAAGGAAGACATACATGAGGCCAACAAACATATGAAAAAATGCACATCATCACTGGTCATTAGAGAGATGCAAATCAAAACCACATTGATATATCATCTCACGCCAGTTAGAATGACGATCATTAAAAAATCTAGAGACAACAGATGTTGGAGAGGATGTGAAGAAATAGGAACACTTTTACACTGCTGGTGGGAGTGTAAATTAGTTCAACCATTGTGGAAGACAGTGTGGCGATTCCTCAAGGACCTAGAAATAAAAATTCCATTTGACCCAGCAATCCCATTACTGGGTATATATCCAAAGGACTATAAATCATTCTAATATAAGGACACATGCACATGAATGTTCATTGCAGCACTGTTTACAATAGCAAAGACCTGGAATCAACCTAAATGCCCATTGATGATAGACTGGACAGGGAAAATGTGGCACATATACACCATGAAATATTATGCAGCAGTCAAAAATGATGAGTTCATTTTCTTTGTAGGGACATGGATGAATCTGGAGAACATCATTCTCAGCAAACTGACACAAGAACAGAAAACGAAATACCGCATGTACTCATTCATAGGCTTGTGTTGAACAATGAGAACAAATGGACACAGGGAGGGGAGCACTACACACTGGGGTCTATTGGGGGGAATAGGGGAGGGACAGTGGGGGCTGGGGATTTGGGGAGAGATAGCATGGGGAGAAATGCCAGATATAGGTGAAGGGGAGGAAGGTAGCAAATCACACTGTCACGTGTGTACATATGCAACTATCTTGCATGTTCTTCACATGTACCCCAAAACCTAAAATGCAATTTTAAAAAAAGCCTCGTGATCCTTAGAAGCTTAATACAACTCCATAGGCAAACCTTCCAGTGTTCCCAAAAGGGACTTGCTGAGTTACAAGAATTTCACACAAAAGGCATCTTAAAGATATGACTTCTTGTGGGGTATTTATAGCTCTCTAAGTTTAGATGGAATTTACCAATCAGAGTTCATTTTAACCATAGTAAATATTGCTTAATTACATAATTGACACATACAATCTTTATTTCCAGAGCTGAGAAGCTAACTGATGGTGAAATTCTCATTCAGAAAAGGAAAGAATTTATCCCAAGTCTACCCTCCTATGACCTTTCATTAACTTCTTTAATATAATAAAAACAAAATTAACACATTTTATAATCACCAGAATTTTAATCATTTAATGAGGCTTCTTATTTGATTATCTCTTCTTGTCCCTTAGCCAATTGGACTTTTCTTTGGCCAGTTAATTTTCAGAGTGATCAGGGATCTTTGTATCCTAGACATCAAATGTAAGTTTACTTCAAAAAAATACATCAGAACACTTAATAAAGCAAACATGGTACAGTGTCAGTTTTACTTTTTTCAGCAAGTGTCATTTTTACTTTTTATATGCCATCAGTAAATTAGGAATTTTATTCATTTTGAAAGTAACTTCTTAATCACTCATAAATAAGGGTTTGTACATATCCTTTGACTTAGATTTTTTTAAAACTCAGTCAATTGAAGTTATGTAAGATATGTTTTCATTTCTCTCAGACCAACGACAGCAGGGGACTTTGGTCAGACTCCAGTCGAGGGTCATGCTAGGCAAACATGCATAGGCTGACTTTGTTGGAATGTTGCTTCCAGCCTGGCTGTGGTTACCCACTCTCACACATACTGAGAACCTTGCAAAGCTTTTTCCTTGTGACTGTATCATTAAGCTGTTATCAGTATGTCTTGCCAACACAGCACAGAGGCTGCCCTTGCCAAGGACTTACTCAGGAAGACATAGAACAGGAGCCATGGTTGCCAGTGAGACAACCTGGCAAGGTTTAATTCACTTTCTTACAACTTTTCTTCTCTTATAACATTTTACATTTCTCTTTACATTTCTCTGTAGAACTACATTAGATGTGTTCCACAAATTTTGAAATTATTTTTTTGTTATATTAAATTTAAAATATTTTCTATTTTCTACTGTCAGGTCTTCTTGGACCCATGGCCATTAGAGCATGTTACTTAATTTCCAAATATTTACAGTATTTTTAGGTGCTTTATTGGGAATGGGGAAAGGACAAAGACCAAATGTGTTTTTTATTGTACCACAAGTTGTTATGGTATTGTAGTGAACATATTCATTTATTTTCTTCCCCTTCTGGACTGTGAACTTCCTGAGGGCAGTTTCTTATATCTGTTTTTATTCTACCTCCTGATTCACAAACAGATACTCAAAATTTTTAAATAAATGAGTAACTGCCTGAATGAAGGAAGCAAATTGCATTTATTAGCCTATAACATTGCTCAGTAGTAAAAATTTGATAGAACTAGACATTTCAGTAGAAATAAAACTATCATAAATTGAGGGTATACATGCAGGTTTGTTATACAGGTAAATTGTGTGTCACAAGAGTTTGGTATACAGATTATTTTGTAACCAGATGATAAGCATAGTACCTGATAGGTAGCTTTTAAAACCACATCCTCCTTCCACCCTCCACCCTCAAGTAGGCCACAGTGCCTATTGCTCCCTTTTTTATGTCCACATATATTCAGTGTTAAGCTTCCACTTATAAGTGACAACACACAGTATTTGGCTTTCTGTTTCTGTGTTAGTTCACTTAGGATAATGACCTCCAGGACCATTTATGTTGCTGCAAAAAAAGATAATCTTGTTCTTTTCATGGCTATTTAGTATTCCATGGTGTATATATGCTACATTTTCTCTATACAGCTCACTTTTGATGAGCATTTAGGTTGATCCCATGTCTTTGCTAGTGTGAATAATACTGCAATAAAAATACATGTGCATTTGTCTTTAAAACAATTTATATTCCTTTGGGTATATACCCAATAATGGGACTGCAGAGTTGAATGATAAATCTCTTATAAGTTTCTTAAGAAATTACCAAACTACTTTCCACACTGAATTAACTAATTTACATTGCCACCAGCATTGACTAATTGTTCTCTTTTCTCTGCAACCTCACAAGCATCTGTTACGTTTTGCCTGTTCATTTGAATTTCTCTAATGATGTTGAGGATTTGTATATGCTTTTTGACCACAGATATGTCTTCTTTTGAAAAGTGTCTGTTCATACTCTGTCTACTTTTTTTATAGAGTTGTTTGTTTTTTCAGTTGTTAACTTGTTTAAGTTCCTTATACATTCTGGATGTTAGACTTTAGGCAGATGCATAGTTTGCAAATATTTTCTCCCATTCTGTAAATTGTTCACTCTTTTGGCAGTTTCTTTTGCTGTGAAAAGCTCTTTAGTTTAATAAAGGCCCATTAATTAATTTTTGTTTTATTGCATTTGCTTTCATCATTAAATATTTGCTAAGACCTAGCTTTACCTCTAGAGTTTTTTTTTTTTTTTCTTTTCAGTTTTACATTTAGGTCTTTAATCCACCTTAAGTTTCTTTTTTTATATGGTGTAAGGAAGGGGTCCAGTTTCAGTCTTCTACATATGCCTAGCCAGTTAACTCAGCACTAGTTATTGAATAGAGAGTCCTTTCCTCATTGCTTGTTTCTGTTGATTTTGTTGAAGATCAGATGGTTGTAGGTGTGTAGCATAATTTCTGGGCTCTCTATTTTGTTACATTGGTCTATGTGTCAGTTTTTGTACCAGTATCATGCTGTATTCACTACTGTAGTCTTGTAATATAGTTAAAAGTTGAGTAATGTGATGCCACCAGCTTTGTTCTTTTTGCTTAGGATTGCTTTGGCTGTTAGGGTTTTTGTTGTTGTTTCAAATGAATTTTAGAATAGTTTATTCTAAGTCTGTAAAAAATATTGTTGGTAGTTTGATAGGAATAGCATTTAACCTATAAATTGCTTTGGGCAGTATGACCATTTTAATAAAATAAAACATACAAAATGTTTTATTCTCATCCATGAGCATGGACTGTTTCTTCATTTGTGTATGTAATCTCCAATTCCTTCCAGCAGTGTTTTGTACTTCTCATTGCAGAGATCTTTCGCTTCCTTGGTTAGCTATATTTCTAGGTATTTTTTTCATTTTGGGGCTACTGTGGATGGGATTGTATTATTGATTTGGCTCTCAGCTTGGATGTTATTCGTGTATGGGAATGCTACTAATTTTTTCACATTGACTTTGTATCCTGAGACTTTGCTGAAGTTGTTTTATCAGAAGTAGGAGCTTTTGGGCAGAGACTATGGAGTTTTCTAGGTATAAAATTATATTGTCTGCTAACAGAGATAGTTTTGCTTTTTGTCTGCCTGTTTGGATGCCTTTATTTCTTTCTCTTTCTGCATTACTCTGGATAGGTCTTCTAGTACTATGTGGAATAGGAGGGGTGAGAGTAAATATCCTTATCTAATTCCAGTATTCAATAGAAATGTTCCCAGCTTTTTTCCATTCAGTATGATGTTGGTTGTGAGATTGTCATACATGGCTTTTATTATTTTGAGGTATGTTTCTTCAATGCCTAATTTGTTGAGGATTTTTATTATGGGGTAGTTGAATTTTATCAAAAGGATTTCTTAATCTATGGAGTTGATCATGTGGTTTTTACTTTAGTTCTGTTTATGCCATAAATTACATTTATGGATTTGCATATGTTGAACCAAACTTGCATCCTAAGGATAAAGCCTACTTGATGATGGTGGGTTGGCTTTATATGCTGAAGGATTTGGTTTGTTAGCATTTTGCTGAGGATTTTTGCATTTATGTTCTTCAAGGGTATTGGCCTGAAGTTTTCTTTTTTAGTTGTCTCTGCCAGATTTTGGTATGAGGCTGACACTGGCCTCATCAAATGAGTTAAAAAGGAATTTCTTTTCCTTTTTCTCAATACTTTAAAATATTATTCGTATGATTAGTACCAGCTCTTCTTCATACATCTGGTACAATTTGGCTGTTAATCCCTCTGGTACGGCGCTTTTCTTGGTCGGTAAAATTTTATTACTGATTCAGTTTTGGAACTCATTCATTTGTTCAGGGTTTCACTTTTTTCCTGGTTCAAAATTCCGAAAGTTGTATGTTTCTGGAATTTATGAATTTCCTATAGGTTTTCAATTTTGTGTGCATAGAGGTGTCTGTAATCATCTCTGAGGGTTTCTTTTCCCCTGTGGGGTGAGTGGTAATGTTATCTTTCTTATTTCTGATTGTGTTTATGTGGCTCTTCTCCTCTTTTCTCTTTTTTTTTTTAATTTTTTATTGGATTTTAGGTTTTGGGGTACATGAGCAGAGCATGCGAGACAGTTGCATAGGTACACACATGGCAGTGTGCTTTGCTTTTCTTCTCCCCTTCACCCACATTTGGCATATCTCCCCAGGCTATCCCTCCCCACCTACCCCTCCCACTGGCCCTCCCCTTTTCCCCCCAATAGACCCCAGTGTTTAGTACTCCCCTTTCTGTGTCCATGTGTTCTCATTTTTCATCACCCACCTATGAGTGAGAATATGCGGTGTTTCATTTTCTGTTCTTGTGTCAGTTTGCTGAGGATGATGTTCTCCAGATTCATCCATGTCCCTACAAACGACACAAACTCATCATTTCTGATTGCTGCATAATATTCCATGGTGTATATGTGCCACATTTTTCCAATCCAGTCTATTATCAATGGGCATTTTGGTTGATTCCAGGTCTTTGCTATTGTAAACAGTGCTGCAATGAACATTCGTGTACATGTGTTCTTATACTAGAACGATTTATAGTCTTTTGGATATATACCCAGTAATGGGATTGCTGGGTCAAATGGAATTTCTATTTCTAAGGCATTGAGGAATCGCCACACTGTCTTCCACAATGGTTGAACTAATTTACACTCCCACCAACAGTGTAAAAGTGTTCCTTTTTCTCCACATCCTCTCCAGCATCTGTTGTCTCCAGATATTTTAATGATCGCCATTCTAACTGGCGTGAGATGGTATCTCAATGTGGTTTTGATTTGCATTTCTCTGATGACCAGTGACAATGAGCATTTTTTCATATGATTGTTGGCCTCATATATGTCTTCTTTCGTAAAGTATCTGTTCATATCCTTTGCCCACTTTTGAATGGGCTTGTTTGTTTTTTTCCTGTAAATCTGTTTGAGTTCTTTGTAAATTCTGGATATCAGCCCTTTGTCAGATGGGTAGACTGCGAAAATTTTTTCCCCTTCTGTTGGTTGCCGATCCACTCTAGTGACTGTTTCTTTTGCCGTGCAGAAGCTGTGGAGTTTGATTAGGTCCCATTTGTCTATTTTGGCTTTTGTTGCCAATGCTTTTGGTGTTTTGGTTATGAAGTCCTTGCCTACTCCTATGTCCTGGGTAGTTTTGCCTAGATTTCCTTCTAGGGTTTTTATGGTGCCAGGTCTTATGTTTAAGTCTTTAATTCATCTGGAGTTAATTTTAGTGTAAGGTGTCAGGAAGGGGTCCAGTTTCTGCTTTCTGCACATGGCTAGCCAGTTTTCCCAACACCATTTGTTAAACATGGAATCCTTTCCCGATTGCTTGTTTTTGTCAGGTTTATCAAAGATTGTATAGTTGTATGTATGTTGTGTTGCCTCCGGTGCCTCTGTTTTGTTCCATTGGTCTATATCTCTGTTTTGGTACCAGTACCATGCTGTTTTGATTACTGTAGCCTTGTAGTATAGTTTGAAATCCGGTAGTGTGATGCCCCCCGCTGTGTTCTTTTTGCTTAGAATTGACTTGGCTATGTGGGCTCTCTTTTCGTTCCATATGAAGTTCATGGTGGTTTTCTCCAGTTCTGTGAAGAAAGTCAATGGTAGCTTGATGGGGATAGCGTTGATTCTGTAAATTACTTTGGGCAGTATAGCCATTTTCACGATATTAATTCTTCCTAACCATGAACATGGAATGTTTCTCCATCTGTTTGTGTCCTCTCTGATTTCGTTGAGCAGTGGTTTGTAGTTCTCCTTGAAGAGGTTTCTTACGTTCCTTGTGAGTTGTATTCCAAGGTATTTTATTCTTTTTGTAGCAATTGGGAATGGCAGTTCGTTCTTGATTTGGCTTTCTTTAAGTCTGTTATTGGTGTAGACGAATGCTTGTGATTTTTGCACATTGATTTTATATCCTGAGACTTTGCTGAAGTTGCTTATCAGTTTCAGGAGTTTTTGGGCTGAGGCGATGGGGTCTTCTAGGTATACTATCATGTCATCTGCAAATAGAGATAATTTGGCTTCCACCTTTCCTATTTGAATACCATTTATTTCTTTTTCTTGCCTGATTGCTCTAGCTAGAACTTCCAGTACTATATTGAATAGGAGTGGTGAAAGAGGGCATCCTTGTCTAGTGCCAGATTTCAAAGGGAATGCTTCCAGTTTTTGCCCATTCAGTATGATATTGGCTGTTGGTTTGTCATAAATAGCTTTTATTACTTTGAGATACGTTCCATCGATACCGAGTTTATTGAGGGTTTTTAGCATAAAGGGCTGTTGAATTTTGTCAAATGCCTTCTCTGTGTCAATTGAGATAATCATGTGGTTTTTGTTTTTGGTTCTGGTTATGTGGTGAATTACGTTGATAGACTTGCATATGTTGAACCAGCCTTGCATCCCCGGGATGAATCCTACTTGATCATGATGAATAAGTTTTTTGATTTGCTGTTGCAATCGGCTTGCCAATATTTTATTGAAGATTTTTGCATCTATGTTCATCATGGATATTGGACTGCAGTTTTCTTTTCTCGATGGGTCTCTGCCGGGTTTTGGTATCAGAATGATGTTTGTCTCGTAAAATGATGTGGGAAGGCTTCCCTCTTTTTGGATTGCTTGAAATAGTTTTAGAAGGACTGGTGCCAGCTCCTCCTTGTGTGTCTGGTAGAATTCGGCTGTGAACCCGTCTGGACCTCGGCTTTTTGTGTGTGGTAGGCTCTTAATTGCTGCCTCAACTTCAGACCTTGTTATTGGTCTATTCATAGTTTCAGCTTCCTCCTGGTTTAGGCTTGGGAGGACACAGGAGTCCAGGAATTTATCCATTTCTTCCAGGTTTACTAGTTTATCCGCATAGAGTTGTTTGTAATATTCTCTGATGATGGTTTGAATTTCTGTGGAATCTGTGGTGATTTCCCCTTTATCATTTTTTATTGCATCTATTTGGTTGTTCTCTCTTTTGTTTTTAATCAATCTGGCTAGTGGTCTGTCTATTTTGTTGATCTTTTCAAAAAACCAGCTCTTGGATTTATTGATTTTTTGAAGGGTTTTTCGTGTCTCAATCTCCTTCAGCTCAGCTCTGATCTTAGTTATTTCTTGTCTTCTGCTGGGTTTTGAGTTTTTTTGATCTTGCTCCTCTAGCTCTTTCAATTTTGACGATAGGGTGTCAATTTTGGATCTCTCCATTCTCCTCATATGGGCACTTATTGCTATATACTTTTCTCTAGAGACTGCTTTAAATGTGTCCCAGAGGTTCTGGCATGTTGTGTCTTCGTTCTCATTGGTTTTGAAGAACTTATTTATTTCTGACTTCATTTCATTGTTTACCCAGTCAACATTCAAGAGCCAGTTGTTCAGTTTCCATGAAGCTGTGCGGTTCTGGGTTTGTTTCTGAATTCTGAGTTCTAACTTGATTGCACTATGGTCTGAGAGGCTGTTTGTTATGATTTCAGTTGTTTTGCATTTGTTGAGCAGTGCTTTACTTCCAATTATGTGGTCAATTCTAGAGTAGGTGTGATGTGGTGTTGAGAAGAATGTGTATTCTGTGGATTTGGGGTGGAGAGTTCTGTAAATGTCTATCAGGTTTGCTTGCTCCAGGTCTGAGTTCAAGCCCTGGATATCCTTGTTGATTTTCTGTTTGGGTGATCTGTCTAGTATTGACAGTGGAGTGTTAAAGTCTCCCACTATTATTGTGTGGGAGTCTAAGTCCTTTTGTAAGTCATTAAGAACTTGCCTTATGTATCTGGGTGCTCCTGCATTGGGTCCATATATGTTCAGGATCGTTAGCTCTTCTTGTTGTATCGATCCTTTTACCATTATGTAATGGCCTTCTTTGTCTCTTTTGATCTTTGTTGCTTTAAAGTCTATTTTATCAGAGATGAGAATTGCAACTCCTGCTTTTTTTGCTTTCCATTTGCTTGGTAAATCTTCCTCCATCCCTTTATTTTGAGCCTTTGTGTATCCTTGCATGTGAGATGGGTTTCCTGTATACAGCACACTGATGGGTTTTGGATTTTTATCCAATTTGCCAGTCTGTGTCTTTTGATTGGTGCATTTAGTCCATTTACATTTAGGATTAATATTGTTACGTGTGAATTTGATACTGCCATTTTGATGCTAAGTGGCTGTTTTGCCTGTTAGTTGTTGTAGATTCTTCATTATGTTGATGCTCTTTAGCATTCAGTGTGATTTTGGAATGGCTGGTACTGGTTGATCCTTTCTATGTGTAGTGCCTCTTTTAGGAGCTCTTGTAAAGCAGGCCTGGTGGTGACAAAATCTCTGAGTACTTGCTTGTTCGGCAAGGATTTTATTTTTCCTTCACTTCTGAAGCTCAGTTTGGCTGGATATGAAATTCTGGGTTGAAAGTTCTTTTATTTAAGAATGTTGAATATTGGCCCCCACTCTCTTCTGGCTTGTCGTGTTTCTGCCGAGAGATCTGCTATGAGTCTGATGGGCTTCACTTTGTGGGTGACCCGACCTTTCTCTCTGACTGCCCTTAGTATTCTCTCCTTTATTTCAACCCTGTTGAATCTGACGATTATGTGCCTTGGGGTTGCTCTTCTTGTGGAATATCTTTGTGGTGTTCTCTGTATTTCCTGCAATTGAGTGTTGGCCTGTCTTGCTAGGTGGGGTAAGTTTTCCTGGATGATGTCCTGAAGAGTATTTTTCAGCTTGGATTCATTCTCTTCGTCCCCTTCTGGTACACCTATCAAACGTAGGTTAGGTCTTTTCACATAGTCCCACATTTCTTGGAGACTTTGTTCATTCCTTTTTGTGCTTTTTTCTCTAATCTTGGTTTTTCGTTTTATTTCATTGAGTTGGTCTTTGACTTCAGATATTCTTTCTTCTGCTTGGTCGATTCGGCTATTGAAACTTGTGCATGCTTCGCGAAGTTCTCGTATTGTGTTTTTCAGCTCCTTTAATTAATTCACATTCCTCTCTAAGTTATCCATTCTTGTTATCATTTCCTCGAATCTTTTTTCAAATCTTTTTTCAAGGTTCTTAGTTTCTTTGCATTGATTTAATACATGATCTTTTAGCTCACAAAAGTTTCTCATTATCCATCTTCTGAAGTCTAATTCCATCATTTCGTCACAGTCATTCTCCGTCCAGCTTTGTTCCCTTGTTGGGGAGGAGTTTTGGTCCTTTCTAGGAGGCGAGGTGTTCTGGTTTCGGGTGTTTTCCTCCTTTTTGCGCTGGTTTCTTCCCATCTTTGTGGATTTGTCCGCTGGTTGTCTGCGTAGTTGCTGACTTTTCGATTGGGTCTCTGAGTGGACACCCAGAATGTTGATGATGAAGTATTTCTGTTGCTTGGTTTTCCTTCTACCAGTCTAGCCCCTTTGCTGTACGACTGTTGAGGTCCGCTCCAGACCCTGCTTGTCTGGGGTGCACCTCTAGTAGCCGTGGCACAGCGAGGGATGCTACCAGTTTCTTTTTCTGCTCTCTTTGTCCCAGGATGATGCCTGCCTAATGTCAGTCTTTTGGATATAGAGGGGTCAGGGAGCTGCTTGAGGAGACAGTTTGTACTTTATAGGGGCTTAATTGCTGAGCTGTGCGCTCTGTTTTTCATTCAGGGCTGTTAGGCTGCTATGTTTGATTCTGCTGCAACAGAGCTCATAAAAAAACCCTTTTTTTTTTAAATGCTCTGTGTTGAGGGGTTTGGGCTTTATTTTTGGATGCCCGTTGAGGTCCTGCCCAGCTAGGATGCAGACTAGCCACTGTTTGCCTGCCGAGGCTCCGCCCTGCTGCTGTGAGGCTCGCCCTGGCTCTGCTGTTCTGCTGTGTTCTCTGCCATGCCCTGCAGTGGAGTCTCTCTGTTGTAGCAGGTTGCCTCAGCAACGGCAGGCTGCATCAGCAGTGGGCGTGTATCTCAGTAGGGACGGGTTGCCTCGGCAACGGCTGGCTGCATCAGCAATGGGCGTGTATCTCAGTTGGGGCGGGTTGCCTCCGTAATGGTGGACGCCCCTCCCCCACAGAGTGTCTCAGGCCATCTACATGGGGCTTGTTTGAAATCGCGGTTTTGTTCGTCCCACTAGGCCACCCCTAATGCTCTGTCCCTGCAATCCCCTGGGCTGGCCCACTGTCCAAGTCTAGCTCAGTCTCAAGTCCAGCCCTCTCACGTCTCCGGTTGCCAGTTCAACAGGGCACCCGGACAAGTGCGCCCTGTGGGGATCACTGGGAAGGGCCGGCCCCCACCACCCTGGCAGCTAGCTTCGCCATGCGGAGGTTCTGCCTGGTGTCCCGCGTCTCCTCTTCACTTGGGAATTTCCCCGTTCCGTGGGCAACAAAGATCAGTCTGGAAATGCAGCTCAGACTCACCTATCCTCGGACACAACGAGAGCTCCAATCCTGGGTTGTTCTCACAGCGCCATCTTGAGTCCCTCCCCCTCTTTTCTCTTTATTAGTCTAGCTAATGGTCTATCAATCTTATTTCACAGAACAAAGTTATGGTTTCATTTATCTTTTGTATGATGACAGAACCAAATCTGCACATATTAATAATAACCTTGAACATAAATGGGCTAAATACTCCACTTAAAAGACATATAGTGGCAAGTTCGATAAAGAAGCAAGACCCAACTCTGTGTTGTCTTCTAGGGACCCATCTCACATTCAAGGACACTCAGTAACCTCAAATTAAAAGTATGGAGAAAAATCTGTTTCAATACTCAATTTCTTTTAGTTCAGCTCTGATATGGTTATTTCTTGTCTCCTGCTAACTTTAAAGCTGATTTGCTCTTGTTTTTCTAGTGGGTATGATGGTCAGTTATTATTTGAGATCTTTCTAACTCTTTGATGTGGGCATTTAATGCTAAAAACTTTTCTCTTAACACTGCTTTATCTATTTTCCAGGGATTCTGGTATGTTGTGTCTTTGCTTTTATTAATTTCAAAGAGTTTCTTGATTTTTTACTTAATTTCATTATTTACCCAAAAATCATTCTGGAGCAAGGTTTTAAATTTCTATTTAATTGTGTGGTTTTGAGCAAACATTTTAGCCTTGATGTTTATTTTTATTGCATTGTGGTCTGTGAATTTGGTTGGTATGATTTTGGTTTTTCTGAATTTGCTGAGAATTATTAAATGGCCAATTGTGTAGTCAATTTTAGAGTATGTACCATGTGCAAATGAGAAGAATGTATATTCTGTTGCTTTTAGATGGAGTGTTCTGCAGATGTCTGTTAGATCTAATAGTCAAGTGTCAAATTTGGGGCCTAAATATCTTTTTTAGTTTTCTGCCTTGATGATTTGTCTAATACTGTCAGAGGTGTGTGGAAGGAAATCTCCCACTATTATTTTGTGGTTATCTTGGTCTCATTGAAGGTCTTTAAAAACTTTCTTTATGAATCTGGGTGCTCCAGTGTTAGGTACATATCTATTTTGGATAATTAAGTCCTTCTTGTTGAACTGAACCCTTTACCCTTCTTTGTTTTTTTTTTGTTGTTTTTTTTTTAATCACTGTGGTCTTAAAGTCTGTTTTGTCTGAAATTAGAATAGCAAGCTGTACTTTCTTTTTCATTTTTCATTTGCTTGGTTGATTTTTCTCCATACCTGTACTTTGAGGCTATGTGTGTTCTTGCATGTGAGATGTGTCTCTCTAAGACAGCATAGAGTTGGGTCTTGCTTCTTTATCTGACTTGCCGCTATGTGCCTTTTTAGTGGAGTATTTAGTCCATTTATGTTCAAGGGTAATATTGATATGTGTGGATTCAATCCTGTCATCATGATGTTATGCAGGCTTGTTTGTGTAGTTGCTTTTTTATTGTCAGTGGTTTATGTACTTCAGTGTGTTTTTGTGGTGGTCAGTAATGGTCTTGTGTTTTCGCTCTGAGGACTCTCTTAAGAACCTCTTGCAATCATGTCTGGTGTTAGTGAATTTCCTTAGTATTTGCTTGTCTGAAAAGGATCTTATTTCTCCTTTGATTACAAAGTTTTGTTTGGCTGCATATGAAATTCTTTGTTGAAATTTCTTTCTTTCTTTTTTGAAGAATACTGAATATAGGCCTCCAGTCTCATCTGCCTTGAAGAGTTTTTTCTGAAAGGTTTACTGTTAGCCTAATATGGGTCCCTTCGTAGGTGACCTGCTCCTTCTCTCTAGTTACCTTTAACATTTTTTCTTTCATTTTGATCTCGGAAAATCTGATAAGTATGTGTCTTGAGGAGGCCGTTTTGTGTAATATTTCAGAAATGTTTTCTACATTTTCTGAATTTAAATATTGTCCTCCCTAATGAAGTTTGGGAAATTTTCATAAACTGTATCCTAAAATATGTTTTTCAAATTGCTTTCTTTCTTTCACTGTCTTGCAAGAATGCCAGTGAGTTATAGATTTTCTCTTTTTACATAATCTCATATTTTTGGAGATTTGGTTTATTTTTTCTTTATTTTTGTCTGACTAAATGATTCAAAGAATCAGTTTTCAATCTCTTCGACTCTTTCCTCTGCTTGTTTTCTTCTGTTATTAATACTTGTGATTGGATTATGAAATTCTTGTAGTGAGTGTTTCAGCTCTATCAGTTCAGCTTGGTTCAAATTCTTAAAATATCAGGACTTAGGGCAAGTTTGAATATTCAAAGGGCCAAAATTATGAAAGACACTCACTTTCACAACAGTAAAATTAAATTATTTGCCATTACTTACAATACCAAAAACAGCAATTACTTTTGCACCTGCCTAATATAAATCAATGACAAAAAATTAATATAAGAACTCCTCTAGGTTCACACAGCCTTACACACTGCTGCTGCTGCTGCTAATGCTCCATCTTTCATGTTTCACCTCTTGTATCATCTTATTGGATTTTTAGATTCTTGGATTGGGTTTCAACTTTCTCCTAAATCTTGATATTTGTTTCTATCCAGATTCTGAATTCTATGTTTATCATTTCAGCCTGGTTAAGAATCATTGTTGGGGAACTATTCTGATCATTTGAAGGTAAGAAGCCATGCTGACTTGTTTTTATTATTATTTTATTTTAAGTTCCAGGATGCATGCGCAGGACATACAGGTTTGTTACATAAGTAAACATGCGTCATGATGGTTTGCTGCACCTGTCAACCCATCAGCTAGGTATTAAGCTCCACATGTAATAGCTATTTATCCTGATGCTTTTCCACCCTCAACACCTCCAGCAGGCCTCAGTGTGTGGTGTTCCCCTCCCTGTGTCCATATGTTCTCATTGTTCAGCTCCCACTTATGACTGAGAACATGTGGTGTTTGGTTTTCTGTTGTGTGTTAGTTTGCTGAGGATAATGGCTTCCAGCTCCTTCCATGTTCCTGCAAATGATATAATCTCATTCCTTTTTATGGCTGCATAGTATTCCATGTGTATATGTACTATATTTTCTGTAACTAGTCTATCATTGATGGACATCTGGGTTGATTCCATGTCTTTGCTATTGACATGCTGGCTTTTGAGTTGCCAGAGATCTTGCGCTGAATCTTCACTTGTGTGGAGTGATGTCATTTTTTTCAACTTTTAAGTTCAGGAGCACAAGTGCAGGTTTGTTACATAGGTAAACTTGTGTCATGGGAGTGTGTTGTACAGATTATTTCATCACTCAAGTATTAAGCCTAGTACCCATTATTTCTTTTTTCTGGTCCTCTCACTCCTACCACCCTCTAGCCTCCATAAGGCCCCAGTGTGTGTTGCTCCCCTCTATGTGTTCATGTGTTCTCATTATTTAGCTCCCACTTGTAAGCAAGAACATCTGGTATTTTGTTTTCTGTCCCTGCATTAGTTTGCTAAGGATAGTGGTCTCCAGCTCCATCCATGTTGCTGCAAAGAAAGTGACCTCATTTTTTACAGCTGCATAGTATTCCACAATGTGTATGTACCACATTTCCTTTATCCAGTCTATCTTGATGAGCATTTAGGTTAATTCCATGTCTTTACTATTGCGAATAGTGCTGCAATGAACATATGCATGCATATGTCGTTTAGCGTTTGAAGTTGCTGTTCTTTGGATAGAGTTTATTTTTGTATTCATATTCTTTGATGCCCTTGAAGATTTGATTATGGTATAAGGTGAATTCATCACCTGGCGTCATTTCTCAAAGAATTCAGGGCACCAAGGCTCACTCCTGGGCTACATACTCTAATTCTGAAGGGCTGGTACCAGGCTCCCAGCTTTGTTCTCTGGTCCCTTGAGATTAAGGACTTGCTGCACTGTGGGGTGGGGTGAGGTGTTTCCAGTCCACCAGAAACAACACTCTGATGGGTGGTGCTGGCCAAAGTATATTGTCTGGGTGGTGGCAACAAGCAGCATATGCTAGCACTGTGCTCATGCACATGTGCTAGCAACAGCAGAAGCATGGCAGGGTGCATGTGCCTAGTGTATTTTTTAAGTTATTTTTTTTTCATTGATTTCTAGTTTAATATCACAGTCAAAATGAGTATCTTATATGATTTGGGCCCTTTGAATTGTATTTAGACTGATTAAAGTTCTGATATATGGCGAGTTTCCTGGTAGACTTAATGAGGATGTATATTCTGAATTCAATGGACATAGTTTTCCATAAATATTAATTATAGAATAATAATCAATACTCTTCCATAAATATTAATTATGGATAATAATGAAATTAAAATTTTATAAATACTTTCTAATTTTTAATATAATTGTACTTTTAATTACCAGAGGTATGCTTACTCTCAAATTATAATCGTGAATTTGTCTTCTTAGTTCTGTCACTTTTTGCTCCATATATTCTGAAATAATTTTATTAGATGCATACATACATATTTGGATTTTTATGTCTTCATGACATGTTGACTTTTATTATTAAAAATTGAGGCTGGGCACAGTGGCTCATGCCTGTAATTCCAGCACTTTTGGAGGCCTAGGTGGGTGAATCACCTAAAATCAGGAGTGCGAGACCAGCCTGGCCAACATGACAAAACCTCATCTCTACTAAAAATACAAAAAATTAGGCGATTGTGGTGGTGCATGTCTGTAGTCCCAGCTACTCGGAGGCAGAGGCACAAGAATTGCTTAAACCCTAAAGGCAGAGGTTGCAGTGAGCTGAGAGGGCACCAATGAGCTCCAGGCTGTGCAACAGAGTGAGACTCTATCTCAAAAATAATATTGCCCCACTGGCTTTTCTATAATTAACCTTTTCATCACACAT
The DNA here is from genome assembly GCF_049354715.1 of Callithrix jacchus. Classification (NCBI taxonomy): domain Eukaryota; kingdom Metazoa; phylum Chordata; class Mammalia; order Primates; family Cebidae; genus Callithrix; species Callithrix jacchus. Next base: position 148,992,499 of record NC_133508.1, read on the forward strand.
CATTTTATCCTTTTTTGAAAATCCATGTCCTTATTTTTAAAGTACATGTTTTAAAAAACACAATATAGTTGTCTTATATTTTTGATACAAGAAAAAAGCCACAAATTTTTAATAGGTACACCTATCAATAAATTATGAATATTTTCCCACGTTTTTTTCTACTAGGATAAATTTTACTAATCATCGCAATAAAAAAGTTTCAAATAAACACATCGTTGTTCACACAATAAAGTACTTTTGTTTTGATGTATGATTTTATATGTAATTTTAAATTCTCCCAAAGTAAACATACTTACCAGTATTAAAAATAATTAGCTCGAAGATCCAAGATGGCCGTTTAGGAGCAGCTCAGGATTGCAGCTCCCAGTCAAAGTGCAGAGGGTGAGTGGATGCCGCACTTCCAGACAGACCTTTATTGCCCACAGACCAGGAGATTCCCAGGCGGAGGAGCCCCACGGGTCACCAGTGCAGCTATTTTGCCGGTGCCCTTCTCGGCAGTTCTCCACATAAAATACACTGGTCTGGTTGCCCATTTAAGCTGGTGATTGGAGCTCCAGGAAGGCAGAGTCACCCATTCATCTGATTAAACAGAAGACAGAAACAGGGAGCCAGGAAAGGAGATTCCCAGGCAGTGCAGTTGTTTCAGCCAGCACAATGGGTTGCCACATGGGAAATAACACAGATCCTGGTGACTTTTCAACAGATAACTGGAACACCTGGGAGAGAGTCAACTGTTCAACTTAAATAAAAAAGGCTCTGAGGCAGGGAGCCAGGTGATCAGGCTCAGTGGGTCCCACACCCACAAAAAATGAAAAAAAAAAACAGCAACTGGAAATGCCCTGGGTTGAGAGTTCATGGCAAACACAGCTTGATCCAGGATGGTCCAGCTCTGTGGGGGAGGGGCGTCTGCCATTACCAAAGCACTCCACCCCTATGGAGGTAGTCTGAGATTGCTGAGGCAGCCAACCATTGCCAAGGCAACCTGCCACTACAGAGAGGGTCCACCATTACAGAGGTTGGCCATCATTACCAAGGCAGTTCTAAGCACACCCATATAAACAGGACTGCAGGGAAGTTCACATCACAGCAAGGCAGAGCCCACAGCAGCTCAGCAAAGCCTCTGCAGGCAGACAGTGACTAGGCTGCCTCCTTGCAGGGCAGGGCAGCCCTAAAAAAAGGCAGCAGCACAACAGAAACTTATAAATAAAGCACTAACTCCCAAGGGCAGAGTACGTGGGGAAAAAACAGGGGTCTATGAATTCTCCTGAAGCAGACTTAAACATACCTGAACAGGAGATCTGAACAATGGAGCTCAGAGCTCAGGACTTGAGCTTCTATAAAGGACAGACTGTCTGCTAGAGCAGCTCCCTGGCCCCCATATATCCAAAGAGTCACCTCACAAAGAACTGATCAGAATGACATTTGATGGGCATCATTCTTGGACAAAGATAGCAGAAGAGGAAAAACTGGTAGCAACCTTTACTCTTCTGCAGCTGCTGCAGGTGATCCCCAGGCAAGCAGGGCCTGGAATGGACTCCAGCAGTCCTACAGCAGAGGGGCCAGACTGTTAAAAGGAAAAATAAGAAAAAGAAATAACTTCATCATCAACTGGACGTCCACTGAGAGACCCAATCTGAAAGTCAGCAACTACAAAGATGACAGGTGGAAGGCCGGGCATGGTGGCTCACGCCTGTAATCCCAGCACTTTGGGAGGCTGAGGCGGGTGGATCACGAGGTCAACAGATCGAGATCTTCCTGGTCAACATGGTGAAACCCCGTCTCTACTAAAAATACAAAAAATTAGCTGGGCAAGGTGGTGCATGCCTGTAATACCAGCTACTCAGGAGGCTGAGGCAGGAGAATTGCCTGAACCCAGGAGGCAGAGGTTGCGGTGAGCCGAGATCACGCCATTGCACTCTAGCCTGGGTAACAAGAGCGAAACACCATCTCAAAAAAAAATTAAAAAGATGACAGGTGGATAAATCCACAAAGATGGGAAGAAACCAGTGCAAAAAGGAGGAAAATACATGAAATCAGAACACCTTTCCTCCTACAAGGGATCACAACTCTTCACCAGCAAGGGAACAAGGCTGGATGGAGAATGGGTGTGATGAAATGACAGAATCAGACTTCAGAAGGTGGGTAATGAGAAATTTCTGTGAGTTAAAAAGCATGTTCTAAGCCAATGCAAAGAAACTAAGAACTTTGAAAAAAGATTTGACCAAATACTAATGAGAATGAACAACTTAGAGAGGAATATAAGTGAATTGATGGAGCTCAAAAACACAACATGAGAACTTCACAAAGCATGCATAAGTCTCAACAGCTGAATTGACCAAGCAGAAGAAAGAATATCAGAAGTTGAGTATCAACTCAATAAAATAAAATGAGAAGGCAAACTTAGAGAAAAAAAAAAACATAAAAAGGAATGAACAAAGTCTCCAAGAAATATGGGACTATGTGAAAAGACCTAATCTACGTTTGATAGGTGTACCTGAATGTGACAAAGAGAATTAATCTAAGCTGGAAAATACTCTTCAGGATATTATCCAGAAAAACTGCCACAATCTAGCAAGGCAGGTCAATATTCATGTGCAGGAAATACAGAGAACACCACAAAAATATTCTTCAAGAAGAGCAACCTTAAGGAACATAATAGTCAGATTCACCAGGGTTGAAATAAAAAAGAAAATGCTAAGGGCAGCCAGAGAGAAAGGTCGGGTCACCCAAAAAGGGAAACCCAACAGACTCACAGCAGATCTTTCAGCAGAAACCCTACAAGCCAGAAGAGAGTGGGTGCTGATATTCAACATCCTAAAAGAAAAGAAATTTCAACCCAGAATTTCATATCCAGCCAAACTAAGCTTCACAATTGAAAAAAAAATAAAATCCTTTGTAAACAAGCAAGTACTCAGAGATTTTGTCACCACCAGGCCTTCTTTACATGAGCTCCTGAAAGAGGCACTACACATAGAAAGAAACAACCAGTACCAGCCACTCCAAAAACATACTAAATGGAAAAGAACATCAACAAAATGAAGAATCTGCATCAACTAATGGGCAAAACAGCCAGGCAGCATCAAAATGGCAGTATCAAATTCACACGTAACAATATTAACCCTAAATGTAAATAGACTAAATTCCCCAATCAAAAGACACAGACTGGCAAATTAAATTAAAAGCCTAAACCCATCAGTGTGCTGTATCCAGGAAACCCACCTCACATGCAAGGATACACAAAGGCTCAAAATAAAGGGATGGAAAAAGATTTACCAAGCAAATGGAGGGCAAAAAAAAAAAAAAAGCAGGAGTTTCAATTCTCATCTCTGATAAAATAGACTTTAACGCAACAAAGATCAAAAGAGACAATGAAGGACATTACACAATGGTAAAAAAATTGATGCAACAAGAAGAGCTAACGATCCTAAATATATATGCACTCAATACAGGAGCACTCTGATACATAAGACAAGTTCTTAATGACTTACAAAGAGACTTACACTCCCACACAATAATAGTGGGAGACTTTAACATCCCATTGTCAATATTAGACAGATCAACCAGACAGAAAATTAACAAGAATATCCAGGACTTGAACTCAGACCTGGAACAAGCAAATCTAGTAGACATTTACAGAACTCTCCATCCCAAATCCACAGGATATACATTCTTCTCAGCACCACATTACACCTACTCTAAAATTGACCACATACTTGGAAGTAAAGCACTTCTCAGCAAATGCAAAAGAACAGAAATCATAACAAACAGTCTCTCAGAGCATAGTGCAATCAAGTTAGAACTCAGAATTCAGAAACTAACTCAGAACCACACAGCTTCATGGAAACTGAACAACAAGCTCTTGAATGTTGAGTGGATGAACAATGAAATAAAGACAGAAATAAAGATGTCATTCAAAACCAACAAGAATGAAGACGCAACATACCAGAATGTCTGGGACACATTTAAAGCAGTCTCTAGAGGAAAATATATAGCAATAAGTGCCAACATGAGAAGCAAGGAGAGATCTAAAATTGACACCCTATCATCAAAATTGAAAGAGCTAGAGGAGCAAAATTAAAAAAAACTCTAAAGCTAACAGAAGACGATAAATAACTAAGATCAAAGCAGAACTGAAGGAGATAGAGACACAAAAACCTCTTCAAAAAATCAATAAATTTTGGATCTAGTTTTTCAAAAAGATCAACAAAATAGACCACTAGACATATTGATAAAAACGAAAAGAGAGAATAACTAAATAGATGCAATAAAAAATGATAAACGGGATATCACCACAGATTCCACAGAAATTCAAACCATCATCAGAGATTATTATAAACAACTCTATCCACATAAACTAGTAAAGCTGGAAGAAATTGATAAATTCTTGGACACTTGCATCCTCCCAAGCCTAAACCAAGAAGGAGTCAAAACTCTGAATAGACCAATAACAAGTTGGGGCAGCAATTAAGAGTCTTCCACCCAAAAAAAGCTCAGATGCAGATTAGTTCACAGCCGAATTCAACAAGAGGAGCTGGTACCATTCCTTCTGAAACTACTCCAAATAATCCAAATAGAGGGAATCCTTCACAAATCATTTTATGAGATGAACATCATTCTGATACCAAAACCCAACAGAGACTCAGCAATAAAAGAAAACTTTAGGCCAATATCCATAATGAACATAGATGCAAAAATCTTCAATAAAATACTGGCAAGCCAACTGCAACAGCACATCAAAAAGATTATTCACCATGATCAAGTAGGATTCATCCCGGGGATGCAAGGCTGGTTCAACATACACAAGTCTATAAACGTAATTCACCACATAAACAGAAACAAAGACAAAAACCACATGATTATCTCAATTGATGCAGAGAAGGCCTTTGACAAAATTCAACAGCCCTTTATGCTAAAAACCCCCAATAAACTAGGTATTGATGGAATGTGTCTCAAAATACTAAAAGCTATTTATGACAAACCAACAGCCAATATCATACTGAATGGACAAAAACTGGAAGCATTCCCTTTGAAATCTGGCACTAGACAAGGATGCCCTCTCTCACAACTCCTATTCAATATAGTACTGGAAGTTCTAGCCAGAGCAATCAGGCAAAAATAAATAAATAAATAAATAAATAAATAAATAAATAAATAAATAAATAAATAAATAATAACTAAATAAATGGTATTCAAATATGAATGGAGGAAGCCAAATTGTCTCTATTTGCAGACAACATAATTGCATATCTAGAAGACCCCATCATCTCAGTCCAAAATACCCTTAAACTGATAAGAAACTTCAGCAAGTCTCAGGATACAAAATCAATGTGCAAAAATCACAAGCATTTTTATCCACCAATAACAGACTTAAAGAGAGGCAAATCAAGAATGAACTGCCATTCACAATTGCTACAAAGAGAATAAAATACTTAGGAATACAACTAACAAGGAATGTAAAGGACCTCTTCAAGGAGAGCTACAAACCACTGCTCAACAAAATAAGAGAGGACACAAACAGATGGAGAAACATTCCATGTTCCTGGTTAGAAAGAATCAATATCGTGAAAATGGCCATACTGCCCAAAGTAATTTGTAGATTCAATGTTATCCCCATCAAGCTACCAATGACCTTCTTCACAGAACTGGAAAAAACCACCTTAAACTTCATATGAAACCAAAAGAGAGCCCGCATAGCAAAGTCAATTCTAAGCAAAAAGAACAAAGCTGGAGGCATCACACTACCAAACTTCAAACTATACTACAAGGCTACAGTAATCAAAACAGCATGGTACTGGTAACAAAACAGAGATATAGACCAATGGAACAGAATAGAGGCCTTGGAGGCAAAACAACATATCTACAACCATCTGATCTTTGACAAACCTGACAAAAACAAGCAACGGAGAAAGAATTTCCTGTTTAACAAATGGTGTTGGGAAAACTGGCTTGCTATGTGCAGAAAGCAGAAACTGGACCCCTTCCTGACACCTTACATTAAAACTAACTCCAGATGGATTAAAGACTTAAACATAACCCAACACCATAAAAGCCCTAGAAGAAAAACGAGGCAAAACCATTCAGGACATAGGAGTAGGCAAGGACTTCATGACCAAAACACCAAAAGCATTGGCAACAAAAGCTAAAATAGACAAATAAGACATAATCAAACTCCAAAGCTTCTGCATGGCAAAAGAAACAGTCATTAGAGTGAATTGGCAACCAACAGAATGGGAAAAAATATTTGCAGTTTACCCATCTGACACAGGGCTGATATCCAGAATTTACAAAGAACTCAAACAGATTTACAAGAACAAAACAAGCCCATTCAAAAGTGGGCAAAGGATATGAACAGACACTTTACAAAAGAAGACATACATGAGGCCAACAAACATATAAAAAATGCTCATTATCACTGGTCATTAGAGAAATGCAAATCAAAACTACATTGAGATACCATCTTATGCCAGTTAGAATGACAATCATTAAAAAATCTGGAGACAACAGATGCTGGAGAGAATGTGGAGAAACAGAAACACTTTTACACTGCTGGTGGGAGTGTAAATTTGTTCAACCATCGTGGAAGACAGTGTGGCGATTCCTCACGGACCTAGAAATAAAAATTTCATTTCACCCAGCAATCCCATTACTGGGTATATATCCAAAGGATTATAAACAGTTCTACTATAAGGACATATGCACACGAATGTTCATTGCAGCACTGTTTACAACAGCAAAGAGCTGGAACCAACACAAATGTCCATCAATGAATGACTGGACAGGGAAAATGTGGCACATATACACCATGGAATATTATGCAGCCATCAAAAATGATGAGTTCGTTTCCTTTGTAGGGGCATAGATGTAACTGGAGACCATCGTTCTCAGCAAACTGACACCAGAACAGAATATGAAATACTGCATGTTCTCACTCATAGGTGGGTGTTGAACAATGAGAACACATGGACACAGGGAGGGGAGTGCTACACACTGGGGTCTGTTGGGGGCAATAGGGGAGGGACAGCGGGGGGGTGGGGCATCGGGGAGAGATAGCATGGGGAGAAATGCCAGATATAGGTGAAGGGGAGGAAGGCAGCAAATCACACTGCCACGTGTGTACCTATGCAACTATCTTGCATGTTCTTCACATGTACCCCCACCCTAAAATGCAATAAAATAAATTAATTAGCTCATGCCCAATAATCTCTTTTGAGCTATAAGTGTGTGTGGTTGTGTGTGTGTAATTTAGGCTAAATTTTAGGAGTAGTCTGGAGCCCTGATCAGAAATTCACATTCCCATTGTTGTCAATTCACATTTGATCAGAAAGGTTGCATTCCACAGGCAGTTTCTGCAAGGCTTTAACTATCTTTATCTTACATCACCACAAAACATTTGTCTAGTTAGCATAATGAATAATAGAAGTATTTTTCAAATAATGACTTAGCATAATAGATGACAGAAGTATGAGTCAATTGGTAGATCTACTTTGAGTTCTTTAAGGAATCACTATACTGTTTTCCACAGTGATTGCAATAGTTTACATTTCCATCAGCAGTGTAAAAGTGTTGCCTTTCACCACTTCCATGACAAAATCTATTCTTTTTTAAGTATTTAATTACACCCATTCTTGCAGGTGTAAGGAAGATTGCATTGTGGTTTTGATTTTCATTTCCCTGATAATTAGTAATGTTGAGCATTTTTTCATGTTTGTTGTCCATGTGCATATCTTCTTTTGAGTGCTGTCTATTCATATTCCTAGTACCCTATTCGATGGAATTATTTGCTTTTTTTCTTGCTGATTTATTTGGGTTACTTATAGGTTCTGAATATTAGTTCTGTGCACAATGCATCATTTATAAAAATTTTCTTTCAGTTTATGAGTTGTCTGTTTACTCCACTGATTATTTATTTTCCTGTGCAGAAATTTTTTAGCTTAATTAAGTTCCATCTATTCATCTTTTTGATGCCTTTGCTTTTGCTTTCTTGGTTATAAAATCTTTGCCTAAGCCAATGTCTACAAGGGTTTTCTTGATGTTATCTTCCAGGATTTTAATGGTTTCGGGTGTCAAATTTAAGTCTTTGGTTCGTCTTGAGTTGATTTTTTACTTTATTGTGTTGAGAGATAAGGATCCACTCTCATTCTTCTACATGTGGCTCGCCGACTATCCCAGCACCACCTGTTGAATAGGGTGTCCTTCCCCTGCTGTATGTTTTTGTTTGGTTTGTCGAAGGTCAGTTGGGTATAACTATTTGGGTTTATTTCTGGGTTCTCTATTCCATCCCATTGGTCAATGTGCCTATTTTTCTACCAATATCATGCTGTTTTAGTGACTAAAGCCTTATAGTATAGTTTGAATTCAGTACTGCAACATCTCCAGATTTGTTCTTTTTGCTTATTCTTGCTTTGGCTATGCAGCCTCTGGTTCCATATAAATTTTAGGATTTTTTTTCTAGTTCTGTGTAGAATAATGATGATATTTTGATGAGAATTACATTAAATTTGTATACTGCTTTCAGCAGTATGGTCATTTTCACAATATTGATTCTACCCATTTATCAGCATGGGATGTATCTTTATTTGTTTGTGTCATCTATGATTTCTTCAGGCAGTGTTTTGTAGTTTTCCTTGTAGAGGTCTTTCATCTCCTTGGTTAGGTGTATTCCTAAGGACTTTAATTTTTTTTACAGCTGTTGTAAAAGGGGTTGAGTTCTTGACTTCATTCTCAAGTTGGTCAGCACTGGTGTATAGCAGTGCTACTAATTTGCATACATTTATTTTCAATCCTGAAACTTTTTCATTTATTAGATCTAGGAGCTTTTTGGATGAGTCTTTAGGGTTTTCTAGGTATACAATTGTATAATCAACAAACAGTGACAACTTGACTTTCTCTTTACTAATTTGAATGTCCTTTATTGCTTTCTCTTGTCTGAATTCTCTGGCTAGGACTTTTGGTACTATGTTGAGTAGAAGTGGCAAAAGTAGACATCCTTGTTTTCTTCCAGTTCTCAGAGGGAATCTTTCAACTTTTTCCCATTCAGTATAATGTTGGCCATGGGTTTGTTCATAATGGCTTTTTTTTTGCCTTAAGGTATTTCCCTTTATGCTGATTTTGCTGAAGGTTTAAATTATAAAGCAATGCTGGATTTTGTCAAATACTTTTTCTGTGTCTATTGAGATGCTCATGCATTTTTTTGTTTTTAATTCTGTTTATGTGGTGTATCACATTTATTGACTTGTGTATGCTAAACCATCCTTGCCTCCCTGACATGAAACCCACTTAATCATGGTGTATTATTTTTTTGATATGCTGTTGGATTCAGTTAGTTAGTATTTTGTTGAGGATTTTTATACTTATGTTCATCAAGGATATTGAACTGTAATTTTCTTTTTTTATTATGAATTTTCCTGGTTTTGGTATTAGGGTGACACTGGCTTCATAGAATGATTCAAGAAGGATTCCATCTTTCTCTATCTTTTGGAATAGTTTTAGTAGGATTAGTACCAATTCTTTGAATGTCTAATTTAATTAATCTGCAAATTCATATGGCCCTGGACCTATCTTTTATCGGCAATTTTAATATTACCATTCCAATCTTGCTGCTTGTTATGGGTCTGTTCATAGTGCCTATTTCTGTTTCTTCCTGGTTTAAACTAGGAGGGTTTTATATTCCCAGATATTTACCCATCTCCTCTAGTTTTTCTAGCTTGTGTACATAAAGTTGTTCATAGTAGCCTTGACTAATCTTTTGTATTTCTGTGGTATCAATTGGAATATCTCCCATTTTGTTTCTAATTAAGTTTATTTGGAATATCTTCTTGTCTTGGTTAATCTCACTATCAATTTTAATTATCTTTTCAAAGAAAAAGATTTTTATTTATCTTTTGTAACTTTTTTGTTTGAATTTCATATAGCTCTTCTGTGATCTTTGTTATTTCTTTTCTTCCACTGGGTTTGGGTTTGGTTTGTTTCCTTAGTAACCTGAGGTATGACCTTAGATGGTCTATTTGTGCTCTTTCAGACTTTTTGCTGTGGGCAATTAATGCTGTAAACTTTCCTCTTAGCACCACTTTTGCTATATCCCAGAGGTTTTGATAGGTTGTGTCATTGTTATCATTTAGTTCAAATAATTTTTTAATTTTCACATTGATTTTATTATTGAACCAATAATCATTCAGGAGCAGATTATTTAAGTTTCATATATTTGGATGGTTTTAAAGATTTCTTTTAGAGCTGATTTTTAATTTTATTCCACTGTGGCCTGAAAAAGTAATTGTTATAATTTTGATTTTCTTAAATTTATTAAGACTTGTTTAGGGCTTATCATATGATCTATCATGGAGAATGTCCCATGTGCTGATAAATAGAATGTATATTCTGAAGTTGTTGGATAGAATGTTCTGAAAATATCTGTTAAGTCCACTTGTTCTAGGTATAGTTTAAGTCCACTGTTTATTTGTTGATGTTCTGTCTTGATGACCTATCTAGTGCTATCAGTGGAGTACTGAAGTTCCCCACTAATATTGTGTTGCCATCTATATCATTTCTTAGGTTTAGTAGAAATTGTTTTATAAATTTGGGGGCTTTAATGTTAGGTGCACATATATTTAAGATTGTGATGTTTTCCTTTTAGATTAGTCATTTTATCATTATGTAATTTTCCACTTTCTCTTTTTTTACTGTTTTTACTTTTAAATCTCTCTTGTCTGATATAAGAATAGCCTCTCCTGCTTGCTTTTAATGTCCATTTCCATGAAATATCTTTTCCCACTCCTTTTCCATAAATTTATGTGAGTCTTCATGTGTTAGCTGACTCTCTTGAAGACAGCAGATACTTGGTTGATGAATTCTTATTTATTCTTCCATTCTGTATTTTTAAGTGAAGCAATTAGGCCATTTATAGTTAATTTTAGTATAGAGATGTAAAGTACTCTTCTAGTCATGATGCTAGTTGTTGCCAAAATACCTTGCTTTCTGTCTCTCTCTCTCTCTCTCTCTCTGTGTCTGTGTGTGAATTGTTTTATTGGCAATATGAGATTTATGCTTTAATGAGGTTCTATTCTGTTGTATTTTAAGGTTTTATTTCAAGATTTAGAACTCTTGTAGTGCTGGCTTGGTAGTGGTGGATTCTCAGCATTTGTTTGACTGAAAAAGACTTTATTTTTTTTTCCTTTACAAGGCTGAGTTTCACTGGATACAAAATAGTTGGCAGATAATTGTTTTGCTTAAGGAAGTTAAAGACACAACCCTAATTCCTTCTAGTTTGTAGGGTTTTTGCTGAGAAATCTGTTAATTTGATAGGTTTTACTTTATAGGTTACCTGATGTTTTGCTTCCCAGCTCTTAAGATTCTTTCCTTTGTCTTGACTTTGGATAACCTGATGATTATGTGCCTAGGTAATAATTTTTTTTTAATTTCATTTTAGGTTTTGGGGTACTTGTGCAGAACATACAAGATAGTTGCATAGGTACACACATGGCAGTGTGTTTTGCTGCCTTCCTTCCCTTCACCCACATTTGGCATTTCTCCCCAGACTATCCCTCCCAAGCTCCACACCCCACTGTCCCTCCCCTATTCCCCCCAATAGACCCCAGTGTGTAGTACTCCCTTCCCTGTGTCCATGTGTTCATGTGTTCTCATTTTTTTCTCACCCGCCTATGAGTGAGAATATGCAGTATTTCATTTCCTGTTCTTGTGTCAGTTTGCTGAGAATGATGTTCTCCAGATTCATCCATATCCCTACAAAGGACACAAACTCATCATTTTTGATGGCTGCATAATATTCCATGGTGTATATGTGCCACATTTTCCCATTCCAGTCTATCATCGATGGGCATTTGGGTTGGTTCCAGGTCTTTGCTATTGTAAACAGTGCTGCAGTGAACATTCGTGTGCATGTGTCCTTATACTGGAACGATTTATAATTCTTTGGATATATACCCAGTAATAGGATTTCTTAAGGTGTGAGGTGGTATCTCAATGTGGTTTTGATTTGCATCTCTCTAATGACCAGTGATGATGAGCATTTTTTCATGTTTGTTGGCCTCATGTATGTCTTCTTTTGTAAAGTGTCTGTTTATATCCTTTGCCCATTTTTGGATGGGCTTCCTTGTTTTTTTCCTGTAAATCTGTTTGAGTTCTTGGTAAATTCTGGATATTAGCCCTTTGTCAGATGGGTAAACTGCAAATATTTTTTCCCAATCAGTTGGTTGCCAATTCACTGTAGTGACTGTTTCTTTTGACGTGCAGAAGCTGTGGAGTTTGATTAGGTCCCATTTGTCTATTTTGGCTTTTGTTGCCAATGCTTTTGGTGTTTTGGTCATGAAGTCCTTGCCTACTCCTATGTCCTACATGGTCTTGCCTAGATTTTCTTCCAGGGTTTTTATGGTGCCAGGTCTTATGTTTAAGTCTTTAATCCATCTGGAGTTAATTTTAATGTAAGGTGTCAGGAAGGGGTCCAGTTTCTGCTTTCTGCACATGGCTAGCCAGTTTTCCCAACACCATTTATTAAACAGGGAATCCTTTCCCTGTTGCTTGTTTTTGACAGGTTGATCGAAGATTGTATGGTTGTAGATATGTTATGTTGCTTCCGAGTCCTCTGTTCTGTTCCATTGGTCTATATCTCTATTTTGGTACCAGTACCATGCTGTTTTGATTACTGTAGCCTTGTAGTATAGTTTGAAATTCGGTAGTGTGATGCCTCCTGCTGTGTTCTTTTTCCTTAGAATTGACTTGGCTATGCGGGCTCTCTTTTGGTTCCATATGAAGTTCATGGTGGTTTTTTCCAGTTCTGTGAAGAAAGTCAATGGTAGCTTGATGAAGATAGCGTTGATTCTGTAAATTACTTTGGGCAGTATAGCCATTTTCACGATATTAATTCTTCCTAACCATGAACATGGAATGTTTCTCCATCTGTTTGTGTCCTCTCTGATTTCATTGAGCAGTGGTTTATAGTTTTCCTTGAAGAGGTCCCTTACATTCCTTGTAAGTTGTATTCCTAGGTATTTTATTCTCCTTGTAGCAATTGTGAATGGCAGTTTGTTCTTGATTTTGTTCTCTTTAAGTCTGTTATTGGTATATAGGAATGCTTGTGATTTTTGCACATTGATTTTACATCCTGAGACTTTGCTGAAGTTGCTTATCAGTTTCAGGAGTTTTTGGGCTGAGGCGATGGGGTCTTCTAGGTATACTATCATGTCATCTGCAAATAGAGACAATTTGGCTTCCATTTTTCCTATTTGAATACCCTTTATTTCTTTTTCTTGCCTGATGGCTCTGGCTAGAACTTCCAGTACTATATTGAATAGGAGTGGTGAGAGAGGGCATCCTTGTCTAGTGCCGGATTTCAAAGGGAATGCTTCCAGTTTTTGCTCATTCAATATGATATTGGCTGTAAGTTTGTCATAAATAGCTTTTATTACTTTGAGATACGTTTCATCAATACCGAGTTTATTGAGGGTTTTTAGCATAAAGAACTGTTGAATTTTGTCAAATGCCTTCTCTGCGTCAATTGAGATAATCATGTGGTTTTTGTCTTTGTTTCTGTTTATGTGGTGAGTTACGTTTATAGACTTGCATATGTTGAACCAGCCTTGCACCCCCGGGATGAATCTTACTTGATCATGATGGATAAGTTTTTTGATGTACTGTTGCAATCGGTTTGGCAGTATTTTATTGAAGATTTTTGCATCTATGTTCATCATGGATTTGGGCCTGAATTTTTCTTTTCTTGTTGAGTCTCTGCCGGGTTTTGGTATCAGGATGACGTTGGTCTCATAAAATGATTTGTGAAGGATTCCCTCTTTTTGGATTATTTGGAATAGTTTCAGAAGGAATGGTACCAGCTCCTCTTTGTGTGTCTGGTAGAATTCGGCTGTGAACCCATCTGGACCTGGGCTTTTTTTCTGTTGTAGGCTCTTAATTGCTGCCTCGACTTCAGACCATGTTATTGGTCTATTCATAGTTTCAGCTTCCTTCTGTTTTATGCTTGGGAGGACACAGGTGTCCAGGAATTTATCCATTTCTTTCAGGTTTACTAGTTTATGTGCATTGAGTTGTTTGTAATATTCTCTGATGATGGTTTGAATTTCTGTGGAATCTGTGGTGATTTCCCCTTTATCGTTTTTTATTGCATCTATTTGGTTGTTCTCTCGTTTCTTTTTAATATATCTGGCTAGTGGTCTGTCTATTTTGTTGATCTTTTCAAAAAACCAGCTCTTGGATTTATTGATTTTTCTGAAGGGTTTTTCATGTCTCTATCTCCTTCCGTTCTGCTCTGATCTTAGTTATTTCTTGTCTTCTGCTAGGTTTTGAGTTTTTTTGATCTTGCTCCTCTAGCTCTTTCAATTTTGATAATAGGGTGTCAATTTTGGACGTCGCCACTCTTCTCATATGGGCACTTATTGCTATATATTTTCCTCTAGAGACTGCTTTAAATGTGTCCCAGAGATTCTGGTATGTTGTGTCTTTGTTCTCATTGGTTTTGAAGAACTTCTTTATTTCTGCCTTCATTTGATTGTTTATCCAGTCAACATTCAAGAGCCAGTTGTTCTGTTTCCATGATGCTGTGCGGTTCTGAGTTAGTTTCTGAATTCTGAGTTCCAACTTGATTGCACTATGGTCTGAGAGACTGTTTGTTATGATTTCCATTGTTTTGCATTTGCTGAGAAGTGCTTTACTTCCAATTATGTGGTCAATTTTAGAGTAGGTGTGATGTGGTGCTGAGAAGAATGTATATTCTGTGGATTTGGGGTGGAGATTTCTGTAAATGTCTATCAGGCTTGTTTGTTCCAGGCCTGAGTTCAAGCCCTGGATATTCTTGTTAATTTTCTGTCATGTTGATCTTTCTAATATTGACAGTGGAGTGTTAAAGTCTCCCACTATTATTGTGTGGGAGTCTAAGTCTCTTTGTAAGTCATTAAGAACTTGCCTTATATATCTGGGTGCTCCTGTATTGGGTCCATATATATTTCGGATCGTTAGCTCTTTTTGCTGTATCGATCCTTTTACCAATATGTAGTGGCCTTCTTTGTCTCTTTTGATCTTTGTTGCGTTAAGGTCTATTTTATTAGAGATGAGAATTGCAACTCCTGCTTTTTTTTGCTCTCCATTTGCTGGGTAAATCTTCCTCCATCCTTTTATTTTGAGCCTTTGTGTATCCTTGCATGTGAGATGGGTTTCCTGGATACAGCACACCGATGGGTTTTGTTTTTTTATCCAATTTGCCAGTCTATGTCTTTTGATTGGTCCATTTAGCCCATTTACATTTAGGGTTAATATTGTTATGTGTGAATTTGATACTGCCATTTTTAGGCTAGCTGGCTGTTTAGCCCATTAGTTGATGCAGATTCTTCATTTTGTTGATGCTCTTTAGCGTTTGGTATGTTTTTGGAATGGCCAGTACTGGTTGTTCCTTTCTATGTGTAGTGCCTCTTTCAGGAGCTCCTGTAAAGCAGGCCTGGTGGTGACAAAATCTCTGAGTACTTGCTTGTTTGCAAAGGATTTTATTTTTCCTTCAGTTATGAAGCTCAGTTTGGCTGGATATGTATTTCTGGGTTCAAAGTTCTTTTCTTTAAGGATGTTGAATATTGTCCCCCACTGTCTTCTGGCTTGTAGAGTTTCTGCCGAGAGATGTGCTGTGAGTCTGTTGGGCTTCCCTTTGTGGGTGACCTGACCTTTCTCTCTGGCTGCCCTTAGTATTTTCTCCTTCATTTCAATCCTGCTGAATCTGACCATTATGTACCTTGGGGTTGCTCTTTCGTGGAATATCTTTGTGGTGTTCTCTGCATTTCCTGGATTTGAGTGCTGGCCTGCCTTGGTAGGTTGGGGAAATTTTCCTGAAGAGTCTTTTCCAACTTGGATTTATTCTCTACATCACATTCTGCTGCACCTAGCAAACATAGGTTAGGTCTCTTCACATAGTCCAACATTTCTTGGAGACTTTCTTCATTTTTTTTTTTTTTTTGCACTTTTTTCTCTAATCTTGGTTTCTCGTTTTATTTCATTGAGTTGATCTTCAACTTCTGATATTCTTTCTTCTGCTTGGTCAATTTGGCTGTCGAAACTTGTGCATGCTTCGGGAAGTTCTCGTGTTATGTTTTTCAGCTCCTTCAATTCATTCATATTCCTCTCTAAGTTGTCCATTCTTGTTATCATTTCCTGGAATCTTTTTTAAAATCTTTTTTCAAGATTCTTAGTTTCGTTGCATTGATTTAGGACACGTTCTTTTAGCTCACAGAAGTTTCTCATTATTCACCTTCTTAAGTCTGATTCCATCATTTCATCACACTCATTCTCCATCCAGCTTTCTTCCCTTGCTGGTGAGGACTTGTTTTTTTTTTTTTTGTAGGAGGCGAGGTATTTTGGTTTTGGGTGTTTTCCTCCTTTTTGCGCTGGTTTCTTCCAATCTTTGTGTATTTATCCACCTGTCGTCTGAGTAGTTGTTGACTTTTCAATTGGGTCTCTGAGTGGATGCACAGATTGTTGATGATGAAGTATTGCTGTTACTTAGTTTTCCTTCTAACTGTCTAGCCCCTCTGCTGTACGACTGCTGAGGTCCACTCCAGGCCCTGCTTGTCTGGCGTACACCTGTAGCAGCTGCAAAACAGTGAGGGATGCTACCAGTTTCTTCTTCTGCTATTCTTGTTCAAGAATGATGCCCACCAAGTGTCTGTCTGATCAGTCCTTTTTGAGGTGATTCTTAGCATATACAGGGGTCAGGGAGCTGCTTGAGGAGACGGTCTGTACTTTATAGGAGCTCAAGTGCTGAGCTGTGAGCTCCGTTGTTTATTCTGGGCTGTTAGGCAGGTGTGTTTAAGTCTGCTGCAGCAGAACTTATAAAACCCTTTTTTTTTCCCTCAGATGCTCTGTCTCAGGGAGTTAGGGCTTTATTAATGAGTATCCATTGCACTGTCCTGCTTTGCTAGAAGACAGTCTAGTCACTATTTGCCTGCCGAGGCTGTGCCCTGCTACCGCGGGGTCCACCCTGTTGCTGTGGGCTCTGCCCTGCTGCCGTGGGCACCACCCTGTTGCCATGGGCTCTGCCCTGTTGGCAGAGTTTCTCTGTTATGGCGGGTTGCCTTGGCAATGGCAGGCTGCATCAGCAATGGAAGTGTACCTCAGTAGGGGCAAAATGCCTCGGTAATGGTGGACATCACTCCCCCACCAAGCTGCACCATCCTGGATTCAGCTGTGCCCACATTGAAACTCTCAACCCCAAGCGTTTAAAATCTCTGTTTTGTTTGTCCTTGTGGGGGTGGGACCCACGGAGCCTGATCACCTGGCTTTCTGCCTCTGAGCCCTTTTTTTTTTTAAGTTGAATGGTTGACTCTCTCTGTGGTGTTTTAGTTGCCTTCTGATAGGCCACCAGGATCTGTGTGATTTCCCGTGCAGTGCCCCACTGTGCCACCTCAAATGTCACTTCCCAGGAATCTCCTGGTCTGGCTTACTGTCCAAGTCCCATTTAATCAGATGGATATGGTAATCTGCCCTTCCAAATCTCAGATTGCTGGTTTAACAGCGCACCGAGACCAGTGCGTTTTGTGCCGAGTGCCGCTGCGCTGCAGTGCCAGCCAAAACAGCCATGCCAGCCGAAAGGGCTGCACTGATGTCCCGTGTCTCTCCTACACCTGGGAATTTCCCCATTCTGTGGGAAACAAAGATTCGTCTGGAAATGCGGCTTGGACTCACCCTCTGCACCTTCACTGAGAGCCGCAATCCTGAGTTGCTCCTGCCACGCCATCTTCTTTTTTCCCCACCTGTGATAATCTTTTAATATCTTTTCTAGATGTTCTTTGAGCGTCTTTTATTTTGATATCAGGATCTCAAGCAATTCTAGGGAAGTTTTCCTCAATTATTCCCTCAAATAAGTTCTCTAAACTTTTAGATTTGTCTACTTCCTTGGGAACACCAATTATTCTTAGATTTGGTCATTTTACATAATTCAAAACTTCTCAGAGCCATTGTTCATTTCTTTGATTTTTTTCTTTGTCTTTATTGAATTGGGTTAATTCAAAAGCCTTGTCTTCAAGCTCTGAAATTCTTTCTTCTACTTGTTTAGTTCTATTGTTGAAATTTTCCAGTGTGTTTTACATTTTTCTGAGTGTGTCTTTCATTTCCAGAAGTTGTGATTGTTTTTTATATATGCTATCTATTTCTCTGGATTTTACACCCATATTCTGTATCATTTAAAAAAATTATTTAAGTTGAAGTTCATGTTTTTCTAGTGCCTTTCTCAGTAGCTTAGTCAGTTTTCTGAATTCTCTTTCTGGCATTTCAGAGATTCCTTCTTACTTTAGATCCTTTGTTGGTGAGCTAGAGTGATCTTTTCAGGGTGAGAACCTTGGAAAAAAGAATCTGGTTTTGTCATATTACCAGAACCTATTTTCTTGTTTCTTCCTCATTTGGTTAGACTACATCAGAGGAAAGATCTAGGGTTCAAGGGCTGCTGTTCAGATCCTTTTGTCCCATGGGGTGGTCCCTTAATGTGGTGCTCTCTATATTTTCTTTGGGATTGGGCTTCCTGAGAGCCAGACTGCAGTAATTTTTATGGCTTTTCTGGGACTAGCCACTCAGGAGAGCTACCAGGCTTTGGGTTGGTATGGGGAAGTGTCTGCAATGAGTCCTGTAATGTGATCCATCTTCAGGTCTCTCAGCCATGGATACTGGCAACTGCTTCAGTGGAGGAATCAAGAGAGTGAAGTGGGCTCTGTGAGGATCCTTGGTTGTTTTGTTTGGTGTTCTGGTTTTCTCAAATGCTGATTATGCTAGTTAAGTTGTCATGTAGACAGACAGACCCTCTGGTTAGCCAGGATGTTAAAGACAGTGGAATTAGCTGTTGTTTTCTCATTTCTTGGAGGTGGGTGGTTTTTTTATAAGTTGCTGTAATGGCTTGAGTAGATTGGCCTCCAGCCAGGAGGATGCACTTTCAAAAGAACATCAGTTGCTGCAGTACAGAAGAATATAAGCTTGCCCCAAGGTCACCTAGATAGAAATTCAGGTTTTCCGAATGATGGACAGGACTCATCTAGAAAACCCAAAAGATTATTTATTTTGTCTTCAGCTACCAGGATAGGTAGAGAAGACCATCAGGTGGGGAAAGGGTTAGGTGTGTGAGAGCTCAGACTTTCCTTGAGCAGGGCTTGCTGCAGCCGCTGTGGGAAATGGGGGTGTACATACTCCCAATTTACAATAGTGAGACAGGGAAATGATAACTGCAACAGACACTTCTCATTAAAAATGAGAGAATTATAGCAGTTGCTATAGTCCCATAGCAATTCTGAAATTCCACTAGGAAAATATTGTCAGGTTTCTCTACACTGAGCCAGAGATGTTATGTCACTGGGGTCTGGTTCTGCTTCTGAAGTGGTTCCATATTTTATAGCTCTCTGTGGAACTTGGTTCTCTATCTATGTTGCTACAAATGACATGATTTCATTCTTTTTTTATGGATGAATAGTAATCCACTGTGTATACACATGACATTTTCTTTATTCATTTGTATTTTTAGTAGAGATAAGTCTCACCATGTTGGTTAGGCTGCTCTTGAACTCCTGTCCTCAGATGATCCACCAGCCTTGGCCTCCCAACGTTCTGGGATTACAGATGTGAGCAATGACACCCGATTCTCATACTGTTTTCTAAACTGGGTGTACTAATTTGCTATTTTATATTCCAAACCACAGTGTATAAAAGAGTTCCCTTTTGCCTGTATCCTCACCATAATCTGTTAATTTTGTCTTTATAATAGCCATTCTAACTGGGGTAGGATAGTATCTCATCACCATTTTTATTTGCAGTTCACATTGTTAATAATATTGAGCAGCTTTTCTTTTTTCTTTTTTTCTTCTTCTATCCTTTAAGTTCTGGGGCATATGTTCAGAATGTGCAGGTTTGTTACATAGCTATGCATGTGCCATGGTGGTTGGCTGCATTCATCCCCCCCATCATCTACATTAGGTATTTCTCCTAATGTTAGTCCTCCCCAATCTTCTCACACCTTGCTATTCCTCCTCTAGCCCCACCATCAGCCAACAGGCCCTGGTGTGTGATGTTCCCCTTCCTGTGTCCACGTGTTCTCATTGTTCAACCCCACTTATGTGCCACATTTTCTCTATCCAGTCTATCTTTGATGGGCATTTGGGTTGGTTCCAAGGCTTTGCTATTGTGAACAGTGCCACAATAAATATACATGTTCATGTGTCTTTATAATAGAATGATTTACAATCCTTTGGGTATATACCCAGTAATGGGATTGCTGGGTTAAATGGTATTTCTAATTCTAGATCCTTGAGCAATTGCCACACTGTCTTCCACAATGGTTGAACCAATTTACACTCCCACCAACAGTGTAAAAGCATTCCTATTTCTCCATATCCTCTCCAGTATCTGTTGTCTCCAGATTTTTTAATAATTGCCATTCTAACTGGCTTGAGATACCATCTCAATGTGGTTTTAATTTGCATTTCTCTAATGACCAGTGATGATGAGCCTTTTTTCATATGTTTGTTGGTTGCATAAATGTCTTCTTTTGAGAAGTGTCTGTTTATATCCTTTGCCCATTTTTTGATGGGGTTGTTTTTTTCTTGTAAATTTGTTTAAGTTCATTGTAGATTGTGGTTATTAGCCCTTTGTCAGATGGGTAGATTGCAAAACTAATTCTGCTGATTCCAGTTCACTCTAATGATAGTTTCTTCAGCTGTGCAGAGCTGTTAAGTTTAATTAATCCAATTTTTCTATTTGGCTTTTGTTGCCATTGCTTTTGGTGTTTTAGTCATGAAGTCCTTGCCTATGCCTATGTCTTGAATGGTATTGCCTAGGTTTTCTTCTAGGGTTTTTATGGTGTTAGGTCTTATGTTTCAATCTTTAATCCATCTGGAGTTAATTTTTGTATAGGGTGTAAAGAAGGAATCCAATTTCAGCTTTCTGCATATGGCTTGCCAGTTTTCCCAACACCATTTATTAAATAGAGAATCCTTTCTTCATTGCTTCTTTTTCTCAGGTGTGTCAAAGATCAGATAGTTTTAGATGTGTGGCATTATCTCTGAGGCCTCTGTTCTGTTCCATTGATCTATATCTCTCTTTTGGTACCAGCACTATGCTGTTTTGATTACTGTAGCCTTGTAGTATAGTTTGAAGTCAGGTAGCGTGATGCCTCCAGCTTTGTTCTTTTTGCTTAGAATTGACTTGGCTATGCCAGCTCTCTTTTGGTTCCATATAAAGTTTAAGGTGTTTTTTTCCAACTATGTGAAGAAAGTCAATGGTAACTTGATTGGGATAGCATTGAATCTATAAATTGCTTTTGGCAGTATGGCCATTTTCATAATATTGATTCTTTCTAATCATGAGCATGGAATGTTTTTCCATCTGTTTGTGTCCTCTCTTATTTCCTTGAGCAGTGGTTTGTAGTTCTACTTGAATAAGTCCTTCACATCCCTTGTAAGTTGTATTTCTAGGTATTTTATTCAGTTTGTAGCAATTGTCAATGGGAATTCACTCATGATTTGGCTCCCTGTTTGTCTGTTATTAGTGTATAGAAATGCTTGTGCGTTTTGCACATCAATTTTTTATCCTGAGACTTTGCTGAAGTTGCTTAAGGAGATTTTGGGCAAAGACTATGGGGTCTTCCAAATATACAATCATGTCATCTGCAAATAGAGACAATTTGACTTCCTCTTTTCCTAACTGAATACCATTTATTTCTTTTTCTTGCCTAACTTCCCTGACCAGAACTTCCACTATAATGCTGAATACAAGTGATGAGAGGGTATTTTTGTCTTTTTCTGTTTTCAAGGGGAATGCTTCCAGCTTTTTTCCATTCAGTATGATATTTGCTTTGGGTTAGTCATAAATGACTCTTACTATTTTGAGGTATGTTCCTTCAATGTCTAGTTTCTTGAAGGTTTTTAACATAAAAAGATATTGAATTTTCTAGAAAGATCTTTCTGCATCTATTGAGATTATCATGTGTTTTTTGTTTTTGTTCTGCTTATGTGATGAATAACATTCATTGATTAACATATGTTGAACCAACCTTACATCCATAGATAAAACCTACTTGATCATGATGGATTAGCTTTTTGATGTGCTGCTGTATTTGGTTTACTAGTAGTTTGTTAAGAATTTTTTGCAATTGTAGTTCATCAATAATCTTGGTCTCCAGGTTTTTGTTTGTTTGTTTGTTTTTTTGAGCTGTTGTGTCTCTGCCAGGCTTTAGTATCAGATGGGTACTCATAGAATCAATGAGGAAGGATTCCCTCCTCCTCAATTTTTTTTTCCTTTGGAATACTTTCAGCAAGAATGGGACCAGCTCTTCCTTATATATCTGGTAGAATTTGGCTGTAAATCTGTCATGCCCAAGGCTTCTTCTGATTGGTAGAACTTTAATAACTGATTCAATTTAAAAACTGATTCACTATTTAATAACTGTTTCACTATTGGTCTGTTCAGAGATTCAATCTCTTCCTTGTTCAGTCTTGGGAGGTTGTATGCATCCAGGAATTTATCCATTTCTTCTAGGTTTTCTAGCTTGTGTGCATAGACCAAACCTTTTTTTAATTATTGCCTTTCTAAGGCTTTCATGGTAGTTTTCTCTAGTCACTCAAGTGGAATTTTAATACAACAAATATACTGTACATTTGTTTATACAGTGTAGGTATATTTTTGACCCCTAAGAACCAATTCTTTCCTGATTGGTGGCAATATCATTTCCATTGATAATCCATGTAAGTATGTGATTTTTATATTAATGACACTGGAACTAATGGAATATTTGATACTTTCACCATTTTAGGACACTTGGTAACCTTTAAATAACATTTAATTATAAATTTTTTTACAATTTGGTGTGACTTAGGGTCACAGCTTATAGCGTTGTTCATTCTAATCATTACAACTTGAGGTATACAGTGCCTTCTGATTGGTGTATTTATGTATTCCATTAATGTATTTTTAGAAAAAAATAATTGAATTCATAGTCACAGCATGACTAACAAAATTGAACTACAACAAAAAAATTCTAGTTAACTTTATTAAAGTTATACAATTATGTTTGCAGAATGACAAGTTTCTTTACAATGTTCGCTAACCCCACACTTTCCTTTTTTGTTTGCAATTCTTAGGTAGAATGTACCAAGAATGCAACATCCAGAGATAAAAAGGAACTGTACAGAACAGCCCAGTCATTGTCCTCATTTCTCCTGGAATAGAATGTCCACAAAACTTTGGCACAGCAATCCCAGTTACACCCAGAATATAAAACCCAGAGCAAAATGCTTTTGGGGTCTCTCACCTGTAGTACAATGCGGCACACAAAGAGAAGACCCTATCCATCCTGGGGAGCTTCCCTAATCCATGGGGTACTGGCTCAATTTATTTTCATTCTTACTGCCTACCAGGGAGTAATGCCTGCCTGACTTGTGAGAGTGTTCTGTTTTAAAAGACTAGGCTTAAGAAGAAAAGTGGTAGCAGTGTGACTGCTATGAATTTGTATATTCTATAAGCTCCTGCCAGAGTTGAGAACACTTGAAAATCTCTCGCAGATTGTTTTGTGCAAATTCTTCTGCCACACATAGGAATCTTAGAAGAAATTAGTGAGAAATTAGAGTCCTTCCCTCAGATTAGTGTGGAAACCAGTACATGGTATTCTGCTTAACAATGTGTAGTGCTTCCTTTTTATTTATTCCAATAGAGATTCATGTATTTTCACAAAATCAATGTATTTTAATCAACCACAATCAAGTTTTCTTCTTTTGATGCTCAAATTGTAATACCTCGCCCATTAGAATTTATTTTAGGCCAAGTCTTGTTTTCTTTTGACATCATTTTAATTATTGTTTTTTCTTTCTGGCACAAAAATTACTTAAGCGTCTTTTTGTTCTTTCTTGGTCCACACATAAAATCAGAAATTTCTTCAAGTAGCCATCCTTTCAGTGGAAAAACAAAGTATTAAAAATCATGATCTGGGCATCTTTAATGTTTACTAGAGATGACAATTTGTCCTACATCAGTTCAAGATAAAGAGCTATAAAATAAACATGGCAAATTTATATTTTTAAGGTCATAAATTTATATTCACATTTCCTATTTACTTTTAACATTACAATGTTACTAGTTAAATTTTTTGATCTAATGTTATTCCTTCTTTAAAATGAAAGGCTTTATATTTAACTAATTAATTTATTCGATAGGTGCTTCAAAACATGATTTTAAAATTTGTGTCTTATTTTTAACTAACAAGAAACAATAATATATATTTGTGGGGTACAATGTAATGTTCTGAAATATGTATACACTGTGGAAAAATTAAATCAAGCTAATTAACATATCTATCATCTCATCTACCAATGTTTTTTTCTGGTGAGATCATTATAAATTTCTTTTATCAATTGAAATGTATAATACATTATTAACTATAATCAACATGCTGTGCAGTAGATCTCCAAAAGTTATTCCTACTGTCTAAATGGAACTTTATATTCTTTCTTCAACAGTTTCCCTTTCCTCCTTCTCCCCATCTCCACTAGCCCTCCTTCAAGCCCGCCTTTGTTAACCACCATTCGTCTCAAAAATTGATTGGCCTTAAACATGTTGGTTTGTTTCTGAGCTTTTATCCTGTTTCAACAGTCAACATCTTTTCTTTTTATTTTTTTGCCAGTATCATTCTATATTTATTACAATAGCTTTATAATATATTTTGAAATCAAGGAGTGTAATGTCTCCAGCTTTTTTTCCCTCAAGATTACTTTGGCTATTTGGGGTTTTGTCATTCTATGTACATTCTAAGATTATTTCTTCTATTTATGTGACATATGCCACTGGAATTTTGATAAGATTGGTGTTAAATCTGTCGGTTGCTTTGGGTAGCATAGACATTGTAACAATATTAATTCTTTCAATACGTGAACATAAAATATCTTTCCATCTATTTGGGTCTTTTTCAATGTCTTCATCAATGTTTTACAGTTTTCAGTATGAAAGTCTTTCACTTCCTTTATCAAATTTATTTCTAAGCATTTTATAACTATCATAATGAGATTGTTTTCATGATTTCCTTTTTAAATATTTTACTGTTAGTGTATACAAACACTACTAATGTTTGAATGTTGATTTTGTATCCTGCAACTTTACTGAATTCATTTATAAACTTCATTATAACTTTTTTTTGGAGCCTTCAGGGTTTTCTATATACAAGATCATGTCATTAGCAAACAGAGACAATTTCACTTCTTTTCCTATTTGGGCACCTTTTCTTTCTCTTGTCTAACAACTTTAGCTAGGTCTTCTAATACTGTATATTGAACAAAAATTGGGAGAATGGGTATTTTTGTCTTCTTCCTGATTTTAGAGAACTCTTCCAACTTTTTGCAATTGGAGTCTAAGATAAGATGTGGGCTTATCATATATAGTCTTTATTGTGTTAGGTGTGTTTCTTCTTCTTTTTTTTCTTCCCAGCATTTATTTTCAGCTCAAGATGTACACGTTGTTTTTTTGGTTTTTTTTTTTGTACATGCAGGTTTGTGACATGGGTAAATTGCATCTCATGGAGGTTGATGTACAGATAATTTTGTCAACCAAGTAATCGACATAATATCCAACAGATAGTTCTTCAGTCCTTACCCTCCTCCTAACATTCACCCTCAAGTAGGACCCAGTGTCTATTATTCCCTTCCTTTTGTTCATGTGTACTCACTGTTTAGCTCCCACTTATGAGTGAGAACATGCGGTATTCTATTTTCTGTTCCTGTGTTAAGTAGCCTAGAATAATGGCCTTCCATTCCATCCATGTTGCTTTAAAGGACAAGATCTCCTTATTTTTATGGCTGTGCAGTATTCCATGGTGTATATGTACCACATTTTCTTTATCCAATCTACCATTCATGTGCATCTGTGTTGATTCTACATCTTTGCTATTGGGAGTAGTGCTATTTAGTAAAGATTCATATCTCTTTATTGTAGAATAATTTTTATTCCTTTGGGTATATACCCAATAATGGGATTGGTGGGTCAAATGGTGCTTCCATTTTAAGTTTCTGAGAAATATCCAGACTGCCTTCCACATTGGCTGACCTACTTTAAATTGTCATCAGCAATGTATATATATTCCCTGTTCTCTGTAACTTTGCCTGTTATTTTTTGACTTTCAAATAATAGTCATTTTGACTAGTGTGAGATGGTATCTCACTGTGCTTATGATTTACATTTCTGAATAATACATAATATTGAGCATTTTAAAGTATACTTATTGGCCATGTGTATGTCTTCTTTTAAGAAGTGTCTGTTCATGTCTTTTTCTCATTTTTTAAATGAAGTTGTTTATTTTTGGCTTGTCGATTTAAGTTCCTTATACATTCTGGATATTAGATTTTCGTCAGATGCATAGTTTGCAAATATTTTCTCCCATTCTGCAGGTTGTTTACTCTGTTGATAGTTTCTTTTGCTATGCAGAATCTCTTCAGTTTAATTATGTCCCCTTTATCAAATTTTGTTTTTGTTGGAATTGCTTTTGAGCTCTTTATCATGAAGTCTTTGCTAGGGACTATGTCCAAAATGGTATTTTTTAGGTTTTCTTCAGGATCTCTATAGTTGTAGGGTTTACATTTATGTCTTTGATGCATATTAAGTTTATTTTTGCATATGGAGAAAGGTAGGGGAGAAATTCAATACTCTGCAGATGGCTAGCCCATTATGCCAGCACTATTTATTGAATAGGGAGTCTGTTCACCACTGCTTGTTATTGTCAGTTTTGTTGAAGATTTGATGATTGTAGGTGTCTGGCTTTATTTCTAGCTTTCTAACCTGTTCCATGGATTTGTATGTCTATTTCTGTACTAGTGCCATTCTATTTTTATTACTATAGGCTAGCAGTACAGTTTGAAGTTGAGTAATGTGATTCCTCCACTTTTCCTTATTTTGCTTAGAATCAATTTGGCTAGTTGGGCTCTTTTTTGATTCCATATGAATTTCAAAATAGTTTTTTCTATTTCTGTGGAAAACATTGTTCATAATTTGTTAAGAATTACAATTAATCTATTAATTGCTTTGAGCAATATGGCCATTTTAGCAATACAGGTTTTTCCTGTCCATGAGTACAGAATGTTTTTCCATTTGTTTGTGTCATCTCTGACTCCTTTCAGCAGTGTTTTGTAATTCTTGTTGTAGAGATCTTTCACTTTCCTGGTTAGCTATATTCATAAGTAATTTATTTATTTTGTGGCTATTGTGAATAAGATTGTATTCTTGATTTGGGTCTCAGCTTGGAAGTTATTGGTGCACAGAAATGCTAATAACTTTTAGGCAATTGATTTGTATCCTGAAATTTTACTCAAGTTGATTAGCAGCATCTCGAGCCTTTGGGCAGAGACTATGAGAATTTTAGGTACAGAATTAAATTTGTGAAGACAGATAGTTTCACAACTTCTCTTCACATTTGGTTGCATTTTATTTATTTATTTATTTATTTATTTTTTTACTGGTTGCCTTGGCTAGATTCTAGTACTATGTTGAATAGGAGTGATGACAGTGGTCATACTTAGCTTGTTCCACATCTCATACCTCAGTATCCACATTAGGATACTGGCTGTAGGTTTGTCACAGATTATTCTTATTATTTTGAGGTATATATCTTCAATGCTTTGTTTGTTAAGGGTTTTTATCCTGAAGGGATGTTGTTTTTATAAAAAAAAATCTTTTTCTGTGTCTATTGAGATGATTACATGCTTTTTGTTTTTAGTGGCTTTTATGTGATTGACCAAATTTTTTGCTTTGTGTATGTTGAACCAACCTTGCATTTTAGGAATAATACTTAGTTCATCATGGAAGATAAGCTAATGATGTGCTGCTGGATTTTATTTGGTTATAGTTTCTTGAGGATTTTTGTATCTATGTTCATCAGGAATATTGGCCTAAAGTTTGCCTTTTTTGCTCTGTCTCTGCCAGGTTTTGGTGTCAGAATGATGCTGACCTCATAGAAGAGTTAGAAAGAGTCCTTCTTCTTTGACTTTTTGCAATAGTTTCAGTAGGATTCATATCAGCTCTTCCTTATACATCTGGTAGAATTCAGCTGTGAATCTCTCTCGTCAGGACTTTTTCTCATTCATAGGTTTTTATTGCTGATTCAATTTCAGAACTTGTTATAGTTCTGTTCAATGTTTCAATGTCTTCCTGGTTTAATCTTTGGAGTTTGTAAGCTTATATACAATCAGAAACTTATCCATTTCTTCTAAATTTTCTAGATTGTGCACATAGAGGTTTTCATAATACTCTGAATGTTTTTAAAATTTTTGTATGATTGATGGTAATGCTTCCTGTCATTTCTGATCATGTTTATTTGGATCCTCTCCCCTTTTTTAATCCGTCTAGCAAGTCATCTCTCAATTTTATTCATTCATTCAAAGAAAAACCTGCTTTTTTTGAAACTTGCTATAATGTTATGATTTGGCTTTGTGTCTCCAACCAAGTCTTATCCCAAATTGTAATCTCCATAATCCCCATGTGTTAAGGAAGAGACCAATGGGAGGTGATTGGATCATGTGCACAGCTTTCTCCATACTGTTCTCATGATAGTGAGTGATTTCTCACAAGATTAGATTGCTGTAGAAGGAGCTTATCCCCTTCGTTCTTCTCTTGCTCCTGTCACCTTGTGAAGAAGATGCTGACTTCCCCTTGGGCCATAATTGTAAGTTTCTTGAGGCCTCATCAGCCATGCAGAACTGAGTCAATTAAATATCTTTCCTTTATAAATTATCCAGCCTTAGGTATGTCTTTATACCAGTGTGAGAACAAACTCTATGTATGGTTTTACTCATCTCAGAGACGAAAAGTAAAATTTCATTACGTTCAGCTCTAATTTTAGTTATTTCTTTTCTTAAGCTGGCTTTAAGGTTGGTTTTTTCTTAAAAAAAAAAAAAGGAAAATTTGTTTTTCTAGTTCCTCTTGGTGTGATGTTAGGTTATTAATTTAAGATTTTTCTAACTTTTTGATGTAGACGTTTAGTGCTATAAACTTTTCTCCTAACACTGCTTTAGCTATGTCCCAGAGTATCCGGTATATTGTATCTTTGTTTTGATTTGTTTAAAAGAAATTCTTGATTTCTGCTGTAATTTCACTGTTTACCTAACAGTCATTCAGAAGCATATTGCTTAATTTTCACTTAATTTTATGGATTTGAGAAATCTTCTTGGTAATGATTTTTATTTCTATTGCACTGTGGTCTGAGAATGTGGTTGGCATGATTTTGGTTTTTTAAATTTTGTTGATTATTGCTCTATCACTGAGCATGAGGTCAACTTTAGAGTAATGTGCCACATACAGATTAAAAAGAGGTATATTCTGGTGATGCTGGGTGGAGTGTTCTGTAGATATTTGTTAGATCTATTTGGTCAAGTGTCAAATTTAAGTCCTGCATATCTTTGTTAGTATTCTGCCTCAATGATTTGTCCAATGTTGTCAGTGGGGTGACGAAGTCTCCCACTATCATTGTATGGATATTTAAGTCTCTTTATAAGTCTGTAAGAACTTATTTTGTGAATCTGGCTCCAATGTTGAGTGCATATGCATTTAGGATAGTTAAGTTTTCTTGTTAAATTGAACCTTTTATCATGTTGTAATGCTATTCCTTATCCTTTTAATCACTGCTGGTCTAAAGTCTGTTTTGTCTGAAAGAGGAGTCACTGCTTCTGCTGTTTTTGTTTTGTTTTGTTTTCTATTTGATTGAGAAATCTTTCTCCATCCCTTTACTTTGAGCTTATGGATGTCAATGCATCTGAGATAGGTCTCTTGAAGGTAGCCAATAGTTGGGTCTTGCTTCTTTATCCAACTTTGCCAATCTGTGTCTTTTAAGTGAAAGCATTTAGCCCATTTATGTTCAAGGTTAATATTGATATGTGCAGATTCAATCCTGTCATCATGTTAGTAGCTGGTTTTTATATAGACTTGTGTCGTTGCCTTATAGTGCCACTGGTGTATGTACTTAAGTGTGTTTTTGCGGTGGCCAGTAATGGTCTTTCATTTCCATTTTTAGCACTCCCTTAAGGACTTCTTCTAAGGCAGATCTGGTGGTAATTAATTCCTTTAGTCTGGCATGTGCTGTGTCCAGTGCTGCATAAGGGTTCAAAGACCTTAGAGGGAATGAATGGTGGGGAATAAAGATACAAACAGAAACATAAAGAAAGCTGGGCCAGGCAGTCCAGGAGGTGAAGGATGTCAATCTTTCTGGCCCTGTTCTGTCTCAGTTTACTTTATTTTATATGTTCACAAAGCACATAGCAGAGAGGGGTTGCCGTTACTTAGAACAGCCTGTAAATATTATTCTCATACTTCACTTAACATAGTTTAGCTAACAACTACCTTGCAGCAAGGTCAGTAAAAGCTAGTTATCTCTCTAAGCCTGTCTGCTCTACCCCAAGACATACACATCCTCCTATTATGGTTTCACTTCTCTGGTGTTTACCCAAAGTTCACAGCAGCCTTGCTGCTGATCCCCCCAGAAGGGGTGGGCTACTCTGGATCTCTATACTTTAGCATTAGCTTGTCTCAAAAAAATATTATTTCTCCGTCACTTATAAAGATTATTTTGCCTGGATATGCAATTCTTGGTTTGAATTCCTTTGATTTATGGATGCTGAATATAGGCCCCCAATCTCATCTGGCTTGTAGGGTTTCTGCTGGAAGGTCCATTTTCAGCCTATTGCAATTACCTTGTAGGTGACTTGCCCATTGTCTCTAGCGGCTTTAAGTGTTAACCTCTCTAGTGAGATTGGGAAAACTTTTGTAGGAAACACTGTCAAATATGTTTTCCAAGTTGGTTGCTCTCTCTACCTTTTCATTCTGCCAATGAGTCATAGATTCAGTGTCTTCACATAATCCCATATTTCTCAGAGGTTTTGTTCATTAAAAAAAATTTATTTCTCTTTATTTTTGTCTCAGTTAATTCAATGAACCAGGCTTTGAGCTCTGGGATTCCTTTCCCAGCTTGGTCTATTCTACTCTTAATACTTCTGATTGTTTTATGAAATTCTTGTAGTGAGTTTTTCAGTTCTATCAGGTCAATTTGGTTCTTTCTTAAAACGGCTATTTTGTCTTTAATCTCTTAAATCATTTTTACTGCATTCTTTATATGCCTTAGATTCCGTTTCAACTTTTCTTGACTCTCAATGATCTTAATTGCCACACGGATTTGAAATCTATACTATTTCAGACATTCCATTCTGGTTAAGAACCATTATTGAGGATCTAGTATGATTGTTTGGAAGTAAGAATACACTCTGGCTTTTAGGGTTGTCAGAGTTCTCGTGCTGGTTTTTCTCATCTGTGTGCAATGATGTTCCCTTAACAGTGGTATAATCTGCCTGTAGACAGTTGGCTTCATGTCTGCATGTTTTCAGAAGCCTGGGGCTTTCTTCATGGCTGAAATCTAGTCCTTGGTTTCACAGGGGAGTATATTCACAAAGCATTTTTGATGTGAGTTTGGGCTGTGATCCAGTAGCTGGTGCTTAGTGTAATGGTCAGTGATAGGCTCTTATTCAGCCATATGAATCCTCTATTTCCTCACACTTGCAGCTGTGCTCCATCTTAAGAGTTTGAGTTCCTTTCCCACTTAAGTGCTGTTTACAGATCTTGGATTGGCACTCCCAGGCTGCACATCACAGCCTTGAAGAGTTCAAGCTTTTTGTTCTTAACTCAGCATGGAGGAAGCAGAGTGAGGGAACTTGGTCGTGGCAATGGCAGAGGGCCTTTCACTTGTCTCTTGGGGCTTCACCCCAAAGAAATACAGAGCCATTGCCAATCAGAATTATCAGCCTAGGGTGGGGTGTCTGCACATCAGGTCCAAGCTAGGAGGCCCTGCCTGGAGAAGGGCAAGGGGGACAGGGGAAATATGGGGAAGACAGTATAACCTCTTCTCTATAAAAGAGCAATGGCATGGTGGAGGTGTGAGTAAAGCAGTCAGGCTATTTGTTCCTTCTCAGCCTGGTGGCGGCAAGGGCATATAGTGTAGCAGCAGCTGCGGCATAGGGGCTGTTAGTTGCCTATGAAAACTCTATCCCAAAGAGACACAAAACCACTGCCAATGCTAATGTTCAGCCAGGGATAAAATGGCCTTGCTGTGGGCCCAAGGCATAGGCCCTGTCTATTAAAGGGTAAGAAGTGGGGGCTTACAGGGTAGTCAGATTGGGTTCCTCTCTGTATGGCAGCTGTGGAGTGCTGGAGGTGCGAGCAAAGCATAGGAGGCTTTATTCTTTCCCCAGCCTGAGGGCAAAAGGGAAAGTACCACTGCAGCAGCAGTGAGAGATCCTGTGATTTGTCTCTGGGATTTCTTTCCCAGAGGAACATAGAGCCACTACTGACTGAAGTGATCAGGATAGAGCAGGGCCATTGTCCTGTCTGGGGTCCCAGATCAGGAGGTCCTACCCAGTGAGAAGTAGCATAGTCAGGGAACCACATGGAAAACATTCTGATAGCTTTTCCTTAAGGCAGGTGCAGTGTGCTGTAGGCTGGAGATAGTGCTTTAAAACAATTTTTATATTTATTTTTTGTGATTACATGGTGCATACACACACACACACACACACACGGGTTACATGAGATGTTTTGAAAGAGGCACGCAATGTATAACAATCACATCACTCACATTTTATGTGTTGTCTTTTCAATTTGTTGATAGTTTCCTTTGCTTTATAGAATATTTTTAACTTAACGTGATCTCATTTGTGCATTTTTGCTTTGGTTTTCTCTGCTTATGGAATATTACTTAAAAAAAACCTTCGCTCAATCCACTGTCCTGGGGACTTTTTCCAATAATTTCTTTCAGTGGTTTCATGTTTGAAGTCTTAGATTTAAGGAGTTAATCAATTTTGATTTGATTTTTTATTCTTTTTTTTTTTTTTATGGAGATCAGAGTCTTCCTTTGTTACCCAGGTAGGTCTTGAACACCTGAGCTCAAACTATCCTCCAGCCTCTGGCTACATAAGTACTGGGATTATAGGCATGAGAAACAACATTCAGCCTGATTTTTTATATGGCAAAAAAATAAGTGTCAATTTTTCTTCTTCTAAATATAGATATCCAGTTTTCCAAGCACTATTTACTGAAGAGACTGTCCTTTCACTAACACATGTTCTTGGCATCACTGTCAACACATAAAAGTTCAACACAGATTTATTTCTGGGTTCTCTAATCTGCTCCAAAGTTCTATGTGACTATTTTTATGCTATTACCATGTTTTGGTTACTATAACTCTGTAGTTTGGGGGTTTTTTGCTTAGTCTAGCTTTAGCTATTGTGAGTTTTTTCTAGTCCCATATAAATATCATAACATTTTTCCTATTTTTATGGAGAATGTCATTAGCATTTTTGATACAAATTATATTGAATATGTAGATTGATTTCGGTAATATGGACATTTTAACAATATTGATTGTTTTAATTCATGAAAATGAAACATTGTTCCATTTTATTCTGTCCTTTCCCATTTCTTTTATCAAAATGTTTTATACTTTTCATTGTAGAAATCCTTCCCTTCTTTGGCTAATTCCTAGGTATTTAATTTTATTTGCAGCTATTGTAAATCAGAATACTTAATTGATTTTTTTTTCAGATTACTCACTATAAGCATATAGAAATGTTAGTAATGTTTGTATGTTGATTTTGTAACTGCAACTAAACTGAATTTAATTTATTAGTTCTAATAGTTTTTTGGTGGAGTCTTTAGGTTTTTCCACATATAAAATCATATCCTATGAAAACAAGGATAAGTTTGACTTCTTTCCCATTTTACATGCCCTTTATTTCTTTCTCTTGTCCAATTGCTCTAGTGAAGACTTCCAGTAATACGCTGAATAACAGTAGTGAAAGTGGGCATTCTTGTCGTGTTCCAGATCTTAGAGAAAAAGACTTTCAGTTTCCGTATTCAGCATGATACTGGCTGTAGGTCTGTTTTATATGGTGTTTACATTCACGAGGAATATAAGCCTATAGTTCTCTCTCTCTCTCTCTCTCTCTCTCTCTCTCTCTCTCTCTCTCTAATGTGTCTTTTGTTTTGGAAACAGAGTAACAATTACATCATAGAATTAGTTTAGAAGTATTCCTTCCACCTCTATTTTTCAGAATAGTTTCAGTAGGATTGGTATTAGTTCTTCTTTAAATATATGGAAAAAATCAGCAGCAAAGTCATCGGGTCCTAAGCTTTTCTTTGCTGGGAAACTTTTTATTACAGCTTCAATCTCATTACTTGTTGCTGGTTTGTTCAGGTTTTAAATTTCTTCATGGTTATACCCTGGTGCATTCTATGTTTGTAGAAATTTATCCCTTTCTTCTAGATTTTCCAATTTATTGCCACGTAGTTGCTCATAGTAATCACTAATGATCCTTTACATTTCTGTTATCAGTTGTAATGACTCCTTTTTCATCTCTGATTTTATTTATTTTGGTCTTGTCTCTTTTTTTCAAAATTACTTTAAATAAAGATTTTTCAGTCTTGCTTATCTTTTCAAATAACTAAACTTTTGTCTCATTTTCCTCATTTCAATTTAATTATTCCTGCTTTGATCTTTCTTATTTTCTTCTACTAATTTTCATTTGACTCTCTCTTGATTTTCTACTTCCTTAGATGCATTTTTGGTTAAGTTTTTTTTTAAATATATATAGGTACTTATAAACTTCCACTTAGTACTTTTTTGCTGTATTCCATAAATTTTGGTATGTTGTGTTTCCATTATCATTTGTTTCAAGAAAGTTTTCACTTTTCCTCTTAATTTCATTGACCCAGGAGTACACTGTTTAATTTCCATGTGTTTGTATATTTCTGAAATGTCTCTTATTTTTAGATTTATTCCACTGTTGTCAGAGAAGATGCTTGGTATTATTTCCATTTTTTGAATTTTTAAGACTTGCTTTGTGACCTATGTTCAATCCTTGAAAATGATCCCTGTGCTGAGGGGAAAAATGTCCTTTGTAACTAATAAAAAAAAGTTCTGTACATATATATCATGTCCATTTACTTGATAGTGCATATTAATTCAGATATTTCTTTATTTTCTGTCAGGATGATCTGTCTAATGCTGAAAGTGGGGTGCTGAAGTCTTCAGCTACTATTGTATTAGACTCTATCTATCTCATGGTCTCTAATAATGTATGCTTTTATGTCTGGGTGCTACAGTGTTGAGTGCATATATATTTATAACCATTATATTTTCTTGCTGAATTAATCCCTTTTTTATTAGATAATAACCTTTGTCTCTTTTTATACTTTTTGTCTTGAAATCTATTGTTTCTACAAATACACAGTGAACTCTAGTAACACAATAATAAAACAACCTGGTTAAAAAATGAACAAAAGAGCTAAAGAAACAGCACATCTGAGAAAATATGCATAGCAGAAAAACCATATGAAAAGATGCTTGACATCGTGTGCCTTTAGGAAATTACAAATTAAAAGGATGAGATTCCACTGCTACTACACAACTATTAGAATGACCAAATCCAAAAACCCTGACAACATCAAAATACTGTGAGAATGTGAACCAACAAGAACTCCCATTAACTGCTAGTTGAAATGGAAAATGGTACAGTCAATTTAAAAGACAATTTAGCAGGTTCTTCTAAAACTAAACATACTTTGAAAATAAAATTTAGCCACTGTGCTTTTTGGTTTTTACCTAAAGGAGTTGAAAACCATGTGTACACAAAAACATCCACATGTATGTTTATAGCCATTTTATTTATAATAGCCAAATTTTGAAAGGTAACATGATATCCTAAAGTAGATAAAAGGGTAAATTCTAGAACATCCACACAAAAAGATATTCTTCATTTCTAAAAAGAAATGAGGAAGCAAGCCATGACAAGACATGAGTAACCTTAAAAGCATATTACTAAGTGAGAGAAGCTGATCTGAAAAGGCTACATACAATATGATTTCAAATATATGACATTCTGGAAAAGGCAAATTATGGAGACAGTAAAAAGTTAAGTGGTTGCCATACTTTAGAGGCAAGGGAGCAATGAATAGACAGAGCAGAGACTATTTGGGGCTGAAAAAGTAGTCTCTATGGCAAGGGTCCAAAACCCACAGGACACAAACTGGTACTTGTCCATGGCCTCTTAGGAACCAGGCCACAGAGCAAGAGGTGAGCAGCTGGGGTGCATTACTGCCTGGGCTCCACCTCCTGTCAGATCAGTGGTGGCATTGGATTCTCACAGGAGTGTGAATACTTTGTGAACTGTGCATTTGAGGGATCTATGTTGCATGCTCCTTATGAGAATCTAACTAATGCCTGATGATCATAGGTAGAACAGTTTAATCCTGAAACCATCCCCCACCCTAGTCTATGGAAAAATTGTGTTCCACGAAACCAGTCCCTGGTGCCAAAAAGGTTGAGGACCACTGCTCTATGGTATTATAATGATAGATACATGTCATGCATTTGTCAAAACCCACCAAATTAATACCAAGAGTA
The DNA here is from genome assembly GCF_049354715.1 of Callithrix jacchus. Taxonomy (NCBI): domain Eukaryota; kingdom Metazoa; phylum Chordata; class Mammalia; order Primates; family Cebidae; genus Callithrix; species Callithrix jacchus. The sequence goes on from NC_133508.1 coordinate 149,028,944, forward strand.
AAACCTAATGTAAGCTATGGACTTTGAGTAGTAATGATGAGTCAATGTAGGTTCATCAATTGTAACATAGGTACCATTCTGGTTAAAGGTGTTGATAAATAGCAGGGGAAGCTCTATAGGTGTGAGGACAGGGAGTATATGGGAAGTATCTGTACTTACCACTCAATTTTGTTGTGAACCTATAACCACTCTAAAACATAGTCTATTATTTTTTTAAAGTCAGTTAACAAGTGTTGGTGGGCACATGGAGATAACAGAACATTCACACACTACAGAATCTAGAATGGTCTAGCTGACTTGGAAAACAGTCTTACATTTCACCAAATAATTAATACAGAGTTTATCATATCATCTAGTAGTTGTCTCTTAGGTAAATACTTCAGAAATATTAAAATGTATATCCACATAGAAACTTATATGCAAATGTTTACAGTACTATTATTCATTATATCTAAAAGGTAGAAATAACCCAAATGTCCCTGAGGGGATGAATAAATTTAAAAAGAAGTGGTATAATTTATAACCATACAATCAATTATTCAGCCATAAAAAGTAACAAAGTACTGATGCATACTACATAAACAAACTTTGAAATATTATGCTAAGGCAAAGAAGCCATTCAGAAAACACCACACACTGTATGATTGAACTCATATAAAAGTCCAGAATAAATAAATCTATACAGACAGAAAGTAAATTAATTGTTACATAAGGCTGAAGTGGGGGTTAAGGAAATGAGAGGTAAATGTTAAAAGACAGAGTTACTTCCTCAGATAATAAAGTGTTCTAAAATTGCAATTCCTTACATACCATCTCCAATATCCATTTAAAAATTAAAGATGGCCAGACACAGTGGCCCAAGCCTGCAATCCAACACTGTGGGAGGCCGAGGTGGGCAGGTCACGAGGTCAGGAGTTGGAGACTAGTCTGGCCAACATATCGAAATCGCATATCTACTCAAAATGCAAACAAATTAGCCGGGTGTGGTGGCAGGTGCCTGTAATCCCAGCTACTTGGAAGGCTGAAGCAGGAGAATCACTTAAACCCAGGAGGCAGAGGTTGCGGTGATCTGAGATCATGCCAAGCAAGCGAACAAGACTCCGTTTCAAAAAAAAAAAAAAAAAAAAAATACCAGACATTCTAGGAAAAAAGACAATGTTTCTAACAGTTCAGAAAAAAATTGGCAGCATAAACAGATACACAGTTGATAAAAATGTTGAAAATAACAAGAACTATAAAATAAATATTATAAACAAGGTAAACAAAATAAAAGAGATGGATAACATGAATGAAATATGTAAAGATTCAACCAATGTAAATCCTACACATATTGATTGACGTATTATGTCTCCCAAAATATTTAAGCAAGCTGTATTCTGAACATTTGGGCACATGTTGTTAGAACCTCCTGAGGTTGTGTAATGGAGGTGTCCTTAACTTAGTAAAATAAACTTTCTAAATTGAATGAGACCTGTGTCAGATATTTTGGGCTCATACTATAAAGGTGTACTTGAGACTAGGTAATTTATAAATAAAATAGATTTATTTGGCTATGTTTCTGAAGCCTGCACAAGCGTGATATCAACATCTTCTTCTGTTAGGACCTCAGGAAGACTCCACTTGTGGTGAAAGGTGAAGGAGGAGCAGGTATATCATGTGTCAAGTGAAGGAGTAAGAGAGTTGAGAGAAGGGGCAAGGCTCTTTTCTACAATCAGATCTTGTGGTGACTAATAGAGTGAGAACTAATGGATTACCACAAGGATGGAACCAAGGCATTCACAAGGGATCCACCCCCATGACCAAAACACCTTCCACTGGGCCTCACCTCCAACACTAGTGATTAAATTTCAGCATGAGATTTGGAGGGGAAGAGTATCCAAACTATCATTCCACCCTGGCCTCCCCAAATCTCATGCCCTTTTCACACTGCAAATTCACACTGGGGGGGACTACTTCCAATAGTCCCCAAGTTTTAACTCATTCCAGCATCAACTCAAAAGTCCAAAGTCCAGTCTCATCTGAGATTCAAGGCAAGTTACTTCCATCTATGAGTCTGTAAAGTCAAAAACCAGGTATTTCAGTTCTTTACTCCCAAGACAATGGTAGTACAGGCATTGGGTAAGCATTCCCATTCCAAAAGGGAGAAATTGGCCAAATAAAAGGGACAATAGGTCCCACACCCAGCAGGGCAGACATTAAACTTTAAAGCTCTAATAGAATCCTTGACTCTATGTCCCACATCCAGAGCACTCTGGTGCAAAAGGTGAGTTACCAAAGCCTTGGACAGCTCTGCTCCTATGGCTTTACAGGGTGGAGCCCTTGTGACTGCTCTCACCACAGGCTTAGAATTAAATGCCTGCAGCTTTTCCAGGCTCAGGATGCAAGGTGCCAATGCTGAATTATTCTCAAGTCTAAAGGGAAGTGATCCTCTTCCCACACTTCACTAGGCAGTGCCCTGGCTGGAATTCTGTGTGTTGGCTCCTTGGCGAAATGAAAATGTAGGATTGGAGCCTCCACACAAAGAGGCTGTGAAGAGGCACAGTAGAGGCTATCTTACATTCAGACTTTCTGATACATCCTCTGAAATCTAGGTGGAAGCTACCAAGTCTCCACCATTCTTGCACATGCTTGCATTCTGCACACCTGCAGACACCACCACATGGAAGCTGTCAATGCATAACAAATCCATTCACAAGGGATCTTCCCCCATGGCCCACTTTCCACAAGGCCCCATCTCTACCACTGGGGAAGGTTATGATTATACTTATATTACATTCTTGAAATGACAAAGAACATAGAAGAAAAATATAGTGTTTTCAAGTATGAATTTTATTGCATTTATAAAACATGCTAAAATAGTCTGTTCTTTTTTTGTCTACTTGACATATCATTAACTAATATCGAATCAACATAAATCAGCTCATTTTTCCAATCTGTTGTTCCATCGCAGGCAAGAGATGTTAAAAGTTTTGTTTATGTCCCATTTACTGAATAGAGTCTCTTTGTGTGAGACAAACCTCGTGATCAGTTCATGACCAGAATCAGTGACTAACCCTTAGGGAACAAAATGACAATTACAAGGTCACCCTTTCTGGAATTCCAATTGTTTCAATATCCACTGTTTTAACAACTTTCCAATTATTTCAGAAATACAATTTTTGAATTTTTTAAAGTTGTTGATGTTGGAGCATTGGGCTCCCATGGTCTAAAAGATTATACTCAGAAATATAAGTCTATGATCTACAACACTGACATTTTTAAGAAATGGTGCCAGTTGTTTTGCCTATCATACCAAATAATTTTTTCTGTGATATCTGATTGTCATTTAACATTTCCTCTATCTTCAATATTTTTGGTAAAGTGAAATTTGGTATAAACACTTCATTACCTTCAGGTTAAATACCTTTGGCAAGAATCTTTCATAGGTGATGCCATGTATTCCAACAGGAGGTACACATTGTGTCTATCCATCCCAAAAGTAGTGAATCCCAATTTGATCATCAAATGTAACCACCAGTCCTCTCCAATATAAAGTTGTGTTTTCTATTTACAATGGGCAAGTATTCTGTCCACTAGTCCTTTTGTACTATGTAAATATGCTGTTCCCCCAACAACTTACATAATTTTGATCTTCAGTAACATCTTTGACTACATATTTTAAAGTGTTTCTAATCATTTAAAAATTTGCCAAAAAAAAATTTTACCTCTTGAAAAGAAAATGAATCACAGTTCCTTCTTAAAAAGCAGAGAACTCAGGACCTTCAGATTATGAGTCTCTATTTGCAGATGACATAATAGTATATCAAGAAGACCCCATCATCTCAGCCCAAAATCTCCTGAAACTAATAAGCAACTTCAGCAAAGTCTCAGGATACAAAATCAATGTGCAAAAATCACAAGCATTCATCTACACCAATAACAGACTTAAAGAGAGCCAAATCAAGAATGAACTGCCATTCACAATTGCTTCAAACAGAATAAAATACCTAGGAATACAACTAACAAGGAATGTAAAGGACCTCTTCAAGGAAAATTACAAACCACTGCTCAACGAAATAAGAGAGGACACAAACAGATGGAGAAACATTCCATGTTCATGGTTAGGAAGAATCAACATCGTGAAAATGGCCATACTGCCCAAAGTAATTTACAGATTCAATGCTATACTCATCAAGCTACCAATGACCTTCTTCACAGAACTGGAAAAAAACACCTTAAACTTCATATGGAACCAAAAGAGAGCCTGCATAGCCAAGTCAATTCTAAGCAAAAAGAACACAGCAGAAGGCATCACACTACCAGACTTCAAACTATACTACAAGGCTACAGTAAGCAAAACAGCATGGTACTGGTACCAAAACAGAGATATAGACCAATGAAATGGAACAGAGGCATCGGAGGCAACACAACATATCTACAACCATCTGATCTTTGATAAACCTGTCAAAAACAAGCAACGGGGAAAGGATTCCATTTAATAAATGGTGTTGGGAAAACTGGCTAGCTATGTGCAGAAAGCAGACACTGGACCCCTTTCTGACACCTTACATTAAAATTAACTCCAGATGGATTAAAGATGTAAACATAAGACCTAACACCATAAAAACCCTAGAAGAAAATCTAGGCAAAACCATTTAGGACATATGAGTAGGCAAGAACTTCATGACCAAAACACCAAAAGCATAGGCAACAAAAGCCAAAATAGACAAATGGGACCTAACCAAACTCCACAGCTTCTGCACGGCAAAAGAAACAGTCATTAGAGTGAATCGGCAACCAACAGAATGGGAAAAAAAATTTGCAGTTTATCCACTTGATAAAGGGCTGATACCCAGAATTTACAAAGAACTAAAACAGATTTGCAAGAAAAAAACAAGCCCATTCAAAAGTGGGCAAAGGATATGAACAGACACTTTACAATAGAAGACATACATGAGGCCAACGAACATATGAAAAAAATGCTCATCATCACTGGTCATTAGAGAAATGCAAATCAAAACTACATTGAGATACCATCTCATGCCAGTTAGAATGGTGACCATTAAAAAAATCTGGAAACAACAGATGCTGGAGAGGATGTGGAGAAACAGGGACACTTTTACACTGCTGGTGGGAGTGTAAATTAGTTCAACCATTGTGGAAGACAGTGTGGCGATTCCTGAGGGACCTAGAAATAGAAATTCCATTTGACCCAGCAATCCCATTACTGGGTATATATCCAAAGAATTATAAATCATTCTACTATAAGAACACAAGCACACGAATGTTCATTGCAGCACTGTTTACAATAGCAAAGACCTGGAATCAACCCAAATGCCCATTGATGATAGACTGGACAGGGAAAATGTGGCACATACACACCATGGAATATTATGCAGCCATCAAAAATGATGAGTTCGTGTCCTTTGTAGGAACATGGATGAACCTGGAGAACATCATTCTCAGCAAACTGACACAAAAACAGAAAATGAAATACCGCATGTTTTCACTCATAGGTGGGTGTTGAACAATGAGAACACATGGACACAGGAAGGGGAGCACTACACACTGGGGTCTGTTGGGGGGAATAGGGGAGGGACAGCGTGGGGTGGGGGAGTTGGGGAGAAATAGCATGGGGAAAAATGCCAGATATAGGTGAAGGGGAGGAAGGAAGCAAATCACACTGCCATGTGTGTACCTATGCAACTATCTTGCATGTTCTTCACATGTACCCCCAAACCTAAAATGCACCAAAAAATTTTTTTAAAAAAGCAGAGAACATGTGTTAATTTTTCATCAGTTAAAAATCTGTTAAAAGTGGATATCATAGATTGGGTAGCTGAAAAACAAACACTTACTTCTCACAGGGTGGGAAGCTAGAGGTCAGGGTGCCAGCAAGGTTGAGTTCTGGTAAGGATTCTCTTCCTGGCTTGCAGATGGCTGTCTTCTTGCTGTATTTGCACATGGTGGGACAACAGGAAGCTCTGGTGTCTCTTTCTTTAGGGTACTAGTCTCATCATGGGAAGTGCACCTTCATAATCTCATCTAAGTAGGCTCCCCCAAGGCCCTACCTTCTAATATTATAATGCAACGAGTTAGTGCTTCAATGTACTGATTGGGGATCAACGATCAATAATGCACCCTTTAATCTATTAACAAAAATCTTCTGTAAATTTTCTGAACAATTAAGGGAACTTAAAACATTTTTATTCAATTTACTTATCTCCTGATTTATGTGAATTTTTCATATATTTTAATCATATATGCTTTAGAACACTGAATATAGTAATATTACTGTTCTTTTAAATGGTCAAAATGAATTTAGATTTATGCATGCATTCATCCATTCTGTTTCTCTTTATTCTTCAATTTCCAAGACTGCTTCTGGAATCCCTCTTTATTTTGAATGAAAAACGTCTTTTAATGTTTTCTTTTGTGAAAACATAATGGTAAAAAGTCCTTGGGATTTTTTTTTAGTTTGCATAGAATTTTATTTTTTTATTTTTCCATAAGTTATTGGGGTATAGGTGGTCTTTGGTTACATGAGTGAGTTCTTTAGTGGTGATTTATGAGATTTTGGTGCACCCATCCCCCGAGCAATTTACACTACACCATATTTGTAGCATTTTTTCCCTCAACACCTTCCACACCATTTCCAAGTTCCCAAAGTCCACTGTATCATTCTTATGCCTTTGAGTCCTCATAGCTAAGCTCCCATATATCAGTGAGAACAGACGATGTTTGGTTTTCCATTTCTGAGTTATTTCACTTAGAATAATAGTCTCAATCTCATTCAGGTCACCACAAATATGGTTAATCCATGTTTTTATGGCTGAGTAGTATTCCATCGTGTATGTGTGTGTGTGTGTGTGTGTGTGTATACACACCCACAAATGGATATCTATATTGATATCTATAGATATACATATATGCATATGTATATCTATATATCTCTTATGTGTGTATATATGTGGATATCTATATTGATATCTATATATATACATACATACATATATATGTATATATATACATATATGGATATGTATATCTATATATAGATATCAATTATACACTCATTGATTGATGGGCATTTGGATTTGTTCCCTGATTTTGGAATTGTAAACAGTGCTGCTATAAACATATGGGTACAAGTGTCTTTTTTGAATAATGACTTCTTTTCCTCGGGGTAGATACCCAGTAGTGGGATTACTTGATCAAATGGTAGTTCTACTTTTAGTTCTCTAAGGAATCTCCACAGTTTTCCATAGTGGCTGTACTAGTTTACATTCCCTCCAGCAGTGTAAAAGTGTTCCTTGATCACTGCATCCATGCCAACATCTACTGTTTTTTAATTTTTTAAATTATGGTCATTCTTGCAGAAGTAAGGTGGTATCACATTGTGGTTTTGATTGGCATTTCCCTAATCATTAGCAATGTTGAGCATGTTTTCATGTTTGTTGCCTGCAAGTATATCTTTTTTTGAGAATTGTGTATTCATATCCTTAGCTCACTTTTTGACGGGATTATTTTTTCTGATTTGAGTTTGTTGTAGATTCTGGATATTAGTCTTTATCAGATGTATAGATTGTGAAGATTTTCTCCCCCTCTGTGGACTCTTTGTATACTCTGCTGAATACTCCTTTTGCCATGCAAAAGCTCTTTAGTTTAATTAAGTCCCAACTACTTATCTGTTTTTATTCCATTTGCTTTTGGGTTCTTGGCCATGAAATCCTTGCCTAAGTCAATGTCCAGAAGGAATTTTCCAATGTTATTTTCTAGAATTTTTATAGTTTCAGGTCTTAGATTTAAGTCCTTCATCCATCTTGGGTTGATTTTTTGTAAAAGGTAACAGATAAGGATCCAGTATCATTCTCTTATGTATAGCAAGCCAATTATCCAAGCACCGTTTATTGAAAAGGCTGTCCTTCCCTCCTCTAAGTTTTTGTTTGTATTGTCAAAGTTCAGTTGGCTGTATTTGGGTTTATTTCTTGGTTCTCCATTCTAATAGAAAATTCTATTTTAAGTTTTTGATGTGGGACCATTGGGTTCCCATGGTCTAAAAGAGTATACTCAGAAATATACATTTATGATCTACAACACTGACATTTTTAAGGAATGGTGCCAGTTATTTGCCTAATATACCAAAGATTTCCTCTGATATCTCATTGTCATTTAACTTTTTTCTCTGTCTTCAATAGAGAATAAATAATATTCCATTGGTGCCTATTTTTACAGCAGTACTATACTAATTTGGTGACTATGGCCTTACAGTACAGTTTGAAATCAGGTAGTGTGATGACTCTAGATTTGTTTTTTGTTTAGACTTGCTTTGGATATGCAGGCTCTGTTTTGGTTCCATATGAATTTTAGAATGTTTTTTCTAATTCTATGGAGAAAGATGGTGGAATTTTGATGGGTATTCCATTAAATTTGTAGATTTCTTTTGGAAGTATGGTCATTTTCACAATATTTATTCTACCCATCCATGAGTATGAGATATCCTTCCATTTGTTGGTGTCATCTATGATTTCTTTCAGCAGTATGTTGTAGCTTTCCTTGGTCTTTTGACTCCTTGGTTAGGTATATTCCTAAATCTTTTATTTTTTTCAGCAGCTATTGTAAAAGGGGTTGCGTTCTTGATTTGCTTCTCCACTTCGTCACTGTTGGTGTATAGAAAAGCTATATTAATTTTGTATCTGGAAACTCTGGTGAATTATTTTATCAGTTCTAGGAGCTTTCTGGAGGAGTCTTTAGGGTTTCCAAGGTAAAAATGGTCATAACATCAGCAAACAGTGACAGTTTCACTTTCTCTTTACCAATTTGAATGCTCTTTCTTTCTCCTGTCTGATTGCTCTGGCTAGGACTTCCAGTACTATGTTGAGGAGGAGTGGTGAAAGTGGGCACCCTTGTCTTGTTCCAGTTCTCAGAGGGAATGCTTTCAATTTTTCCCCATTTAGTATAATATTGGCCATGGGTTTCCCATAGATGGCTTTTATTACACTGTGGTATATTCCTTGAAGTATATGCCAATTTTGCTGAGAGCTTTAATTATAAAGCAATGCTGGATTTTGTTGAATGCTTTTTCTGCATCTATTGAGATGATCACGCAATTTTTATTTTCAATTCTGTTTATGTGGTTTATCACATTTATTAACTTGTATGTTAAACCATCCCTGTATCCCTGGTATAAAACCCACTCGATCATGGTGGATTATCTCTTTGATATGTTGTTGGATTCAGTTAGCTAGTATTTTGTTAAGGATTTTAGCATCTATGTTCATCAAGAATATCAGTCTGTAGTTTCCTTTTTGGTTACGTCCTTTTCTGATTTTGGTATTAGAGTGATGTTGGCTTCACTGAATGAATTACAGAGAGTTTCTTCTTTCTCTATCTTGTAGAATAGTGTCAAAAAAATTGGTACCAATTCTTTGAATGCCTGGTAGAATTCTGCTGTGAATCCATCTGGTCCTGGACTTTTTCTGTTGGTAATTTTTAAATTACCATTTCAATCCCACTGTTTGTTATTGGTCTGTTCAGGGTATCTAATTCTTCCTGATTTAAGCTAAGATAGGTTGTATTTTTCCAGGAATTTATCCTTCACTTCTAGGTTGTCTAGTTTGTGTGTGTAAAGGTGCTTATAGTAGCCTTGAATAAACTTTTGTATATTAGTGGTATCAGATGTAATACCTCCTGTTTTATTTCATGATGAGGTTACTTGAATTTTCTCTTACTTTCTTTAGTCTTACAATCATTTTATTTTTTCAGAGAGACAGTTTTCTGTTTCATTTACCTTTTGTATTTTGTTTGTTTGTTTGTTTGTTTGTTTCAATTTCGTTTAGTTCTGCTCTGATCTTGGTTAGTTCCTTTATTCTGCTGTTTGGATTTGGTTTGTTCTTTTTTCTCTAGTTCCTTGAAGTGTGACCTTAGATTGTCCATTAGTGCTCTTTCAGTCTTACTGATGTAGCTGTTTAGGGCCATAAATATTCCTTTTAGCACCACCTTTGCTGTTCCTCAGAGATTTTGACAGATTGTGTCATTATTGTTGCTCAGTTTGAAGAATTTTTTAATTTCCATCTTGATTTTGTTTTTCACTCAACGCTCATTCAGGAATATGTCATTTAATTTCCATGTATTTGCATGGCTTTGAAGGCTCCTTTTGAACCTGATTTCCAGTTTTATTCCACTGTGGTCTGAGAGAGTGATTGGTATGATTTAAATTTTCTTCGTTTCATGGTCTATCATATGATCTATCTTGGAGAAAGTTCCATATGTTGTAGAATAGAATGAGTATTCTGTGTTTGTTGGATGAAATGTTCTATATATATTTAAGTCCATTTGTTCTAAGGTATAGTTTAAATCCATTGTTTCTTTGCTGACTTTCTGTCTTGATGACCTGTGTAGTGCTGTCAGTGGAGCACTGAAGTCCCCCACTATTATTGTGTTGCTGTCTATTTCATTGCTTAGGTCTATTAGTATTTGTATTATAAGTTTGGGAGCTCTAGTATTAGGTGCATATATGTTTAGGACAGATATTTTCCTGTTAGACAAGGCCTTTTACCATTATAAAATGTCCTTCTTTGTCTCTCTTAACTGCTGTTGCTTTAAAGTTTGTTTTGTTTAAGAATAACTACCCCTGCTCACTTTTGGTGTCCTTTTGCACAAATGCTCTTTTCCACCCCTTTACTCTATGTGAGTCCTTACGTGTAAGGTGGGTACCATTGCATTCATTGTGCTACTTGTTGCCTGTGTACATGTTTTCTTATTTGCTTTTCTTTTTAACTTGTATTATTGTTTTAGAGGTCCCATATGATTTATGCTTTAAGAATGTTCTGCTTTGATGAGTTGCCAGGATTTGTTTCAAGATTTAAAGCTCCTTTCAGCAGTTCTTGTAGTGGTGGCTTTTAGTGGTGAATTCTCTTAGCATTTGATTATGTGAAAAAGATTGTATCTTTCCTTCATATATAATGCTTAGCTTTGCTGAACACCAAATTCTTAGCTGATAATTGTTTTGTTTAATGAAGCTGAAGATAGGGCCCCAATCCCTTCTTGCTTATAGGATTTCTGCTGAGAAAACTGCTGTTAATCTGATAGATTTTCCTTTATAAGTTACCTGGTGCTTCTGTCTCACAGCTCTTAAGATTCTTTCCTTCATCTTAACTTTGGATAACCTCATGGCAATGTGGCTAGGTGACAATTTTGTGATGAATTTCCCAGGCATTCTTTGTGCTTCTTGTATTTAAATATCTAGGTCTCTAGCAAGGCCAAAGAAGTTTTCCTCAATTATTCCCCCAAATATGTTTTCCAAGCTTTTAGAATTCTCTTCTTCATCATAAACACTTATTATTCCTAGGTTTGCTTATTTAATATAATCCTGAATTTCTTGGAAGCTTTGTTCATATTTTTCTATTCTTTCTTCTTTGTCTTTGTTGGATTGGGTTAATTCGAAGACCTTGTCTTCAAGCTCTGAATTTCTTTCTTCTACTTGTTCAATTCTATTGCTGAGACTTTCCAGAGCATTTTCCATTTCTGCAAGTGTGTCTAGTGTTTCTTGATTTTTTGATTATTCTTTAAGGTATTTCCTTGAATATTTCTCCCTTCATTTCTTATATTGGGCTTTGCCTTTCTCTGGTGCCTCCCTGACTAGCTAAATAACTCATCTCCTGAATTCTTTCTCAGGTAAAACATTTCTTAATTTAGATCAATTGTTGGTGAACTAGTGTGATTTTGGGGAGGGTATTAAAGACCCTTGCTTTGTCATATTACCAGAGTCAGTTTTCTGGTTCCTTCTCATTTGGGTAGGCTCTGTCAGAGGGAAGGCCTAGGGCTAAAGGCTGCTGTTCAGATTCTTTTTGTCCCAGAGAGTGTTCCCTTGATGTAGTGCTTTTTCCCCTTTTTCCTGTGGATGTGGCTTCCTGTGAGCAGAACTATCTTGGGTTGAGTCACCCAGGAAGTCTACCCAGCTCTGGGCTGGTACTGGGGATTATCCACAAAGTCCTGTGATGTGAACCATCTATGGGTCTCTCAGTCTTGGACACTAATACCTATTCCAGTGGAGGTGGCAAGTGTGGGGTGCAATGGACTCCATGAGGGTTCTTAGCTTTGCTGTTTTAATCCTCTATTTTTGTGCTTGTTGGCCTCCTCCCACGAAGTGGCACTTTCCAGAGAGCATCAGCTGTGAAACTATCAAGAGAAACTCATGGCGGGTGGAACCCTAGAACTCCCAAGATTATATGCTCTTTGTCTTCAGGTACCAGGGTGAGTAGGGAAGGACCAACAAGTGGGGGCAGGGCTAGGCATGTCTAAGCTCAGACCCTCCTTGGGTAGGTCTTGCTGCAACTGCTGTGGGGGATGGGAGTGAGGTTCCCAGGTCAATAAAGTTGTTACCTAGGAGGATTATGGCTGCCTCTGCTGAGTCATCCAAGTTGTCAGGGAAGTAGGGGAAGGCCAGCAGTCACAGGCCTCACCCAGTTTTCATGCAAACCAAATAACCAGTCTCACTCTCACTGTGCTCCCCCAATAGCCCTGAGTCTCTTTCCAGGCAGTAGGCAAGCCAGGCTTGAGAACTTGCCCCAGGCTACCTGCCTCCCAGTTGCAAAAGGGCTTGTTCTTCCCCTGCCTGTGGAGTCAGCATGCTGGATTCACACCCTCCCATAAGTTCTGGCCAGGAGACTTCTCAATCCATTCAAATTATTACGAAGTTCAGCAGAAACTGCCTTTTCCCTGTGGTGCTTATACTCCCTCCTCTGGCCACCCTCCTGATGGATTCCTGTGGTGCCAGATGGGAGTGGCCTGCTTCAGTACCCAGCAAGCTCCCCGGGCATTTCTGTTGCTTCCTCTACTCCTGTATTTCACTGGGCTCTCTAAATTGACTCAGCTCCAGGTAAGGTCGGAAACTTCTGTGAACAGACCTTCAGTTTCTCCAATGGGTGTGTGTATTTGGGAGAGGAGACTTGCCTTTTTCCATTTCCACAGTTGGGGCACTGACAGGATCTGGAGTGTCTTATGGGCCCTGCAGGAGCAGTCCACTTCCTTCAGAAGGTGTGATGGTCCCTTTGGGATTGCTGGTTCATTCTTGAAGTCAATCTGCTAAAATTCAGTGTGAGCCTCCAGATGCTGTTCTGTCCATCCAAGTCAGAGGTGCAGTCTAGTATTGCCTCCGGTCATGACCTGCCTCTCCCTTAAGATTTTTAGATCCAAAAATGTCTTCATATATATTTGAAATCGATATGTTAATTTGACATACAGATGAAGTTAGCAATATCTTCTTTTAGCTTTCTGACTGGATCATTACCTTCAATACCTTCTACTTTCTACTATTTCTGTTAGGAAACCACTTTTGAGTCTTATTTTCCTCTCTGAATAATAATGTATCTCTTCTTCCCTTATTTTAAAGAAGTTCTCCTTGACATTGATTTTTAGTAATTTTAGTACGATGTAACTCAGAATAATTGACTTTGATTGACATTACTTTATAACATTTTTTGAATTTTCAGGTTTCTTTCTTTGGTCTTGTATCATTCGTTAGCCAGTATTTCTTTAAGTACTGTTTCATCCTATTCTGTCTCCACTATCCTTCTTCACTCTGATCACAATAGTATTTTTCATTTTATCCAATGCATCTAATGCTTCCTTTAAAATCATTTTTTTGTCTCTCTGCAACTCCACTTAAACCTTTCAGTATACTACCACTCTTTCCTCTATGTCTAATGGGTTTTCAAATGGACTAGTTTCTTAATTTGAATTACCAAATTTTACTTCTAGAATATCCACTTTCTCCTTTTTTACAATTTCTGAGTCTCTGCAAAACATATTTGTCAATCTCGTTACTTCATTTTAACATCCATGTTTGTTAATTCCATTATTTGGGTTTCCCTGTGTTATAAAGTAGTTTCTTGGTATATGTATAAGTCTTGTTTTCCCATATACTCAAGTGGTTGCGAGATACTTAAATGTCCAATGTAATGCAAAAACTTATAGATGAACTCTAGATGACTTTATCTTTTACCAGAGAGAATCTACTCATGCTTCTGTTAGACAGATGGGCTACAGGAACTAGAAATCCAGGAGTACATTGATTTATTCAAGAAATAATATCTGAAGCTGGAATTCATACTCTATGAAGAAATAATATACATCACTTCAGCCTTACACTTGTTAGAAGCAGCAACTGAAAGTTGGGCTTGTTTGCTGAAGTCTCATCTCCTTCCCAATTATTCCAACATTTTAATTGTACCATGAGCCTTCTGAAAGTGGTGCCTTGTTTTGCATCCTCTTAGCATCTGCTTTCAAAACTGGCATTGTCACAGGTTGAGAAAAAAGCAGTATCAATGGCAGGCTCACTTCTTTGGCCCCATGATGGACCAGTATCTGTGCAGCTCTTTAATGCCTTCTAAAAGACTTTTATATTTCAACACAAAGCGAATTAAAATAAAACACATAAAAAAACACATCTATCATAGGAATTACATTTGTTTTTACAATACAGAAGTGTAAGCACTATCACAATCAAGAAGTAAAAGCAGTCCATAACTCCAGAAGTTTCCTTTGCAGTCACTTGCCCCATTCCCAGGCACAAACACTGTTTTGCTTTGTATAATTAGATATTTTTACCTTTTCTAAAATATCACAGGAATGAAATTATATCTGTTATTTCTAGCTACAGTAATTATGTTTTTAAATTTCATTTTATTTTTTAATTCTCTTGAATACTTTTGATATAAGCATACAATACATTATAATTAAATCTGGGTGATTAGGATATCCATCACTTAAAACATTTATCATTTCTTTGTGCTGAAAACATTCCAATCTTTTTTTTTTTTTTTTTTTTTGAGACAGAGTCTTCCTTTGTTGCCAGGTGCCAGGCTGAAATGCAGTGGCATGATCTTGGCTCACTGCAACCTCCACCTCCCGGGTTCAAGCAATTCTCCTGCCTCAGCCTCCCGAGTAGCTGGGACTACAGGCGCAAGCCACCATGCCCAGCTAATTTTTGTATTTTTAGTAGAGACAGGGTTTCACCATGTTGGCCAGGATAGGCTCGATCTCTTAACCATGTGATCCACCCGCCTTGGCCTCCTAAAGTGCTGGAGTTACAGGCGTGAGCCACCGCACCCGGCCCCAAATATTCTTATAGTTATTTAAAAATACACAATAAGTTGTTGTTAACCATTTCACCTTGCTGTGCTATCAAACACTAGAAATTATTCCTTTTAATTGTTCTTTTGTACTCATTAACTGATCTTTCTTCATTCAACTCTCACCATTACTACTCCTAGCCTCTGGTAACCACCATTCTATTCACTGCCTCCATGAAATTAGTTGTTTTAGCATCCATCTGAGTGAGAACATGCAATATCTGTCTTTCTGTGCCTGGCTTATTTCACTTAACTTACTGTCATCAAGGCTCATCCATGTTGCTGCAAATGACTTAAATTTTTTTCCCCAATATCAGATCTCACTCTTGTCATACAGGCTAGGGTAAAGGGACGTAATCATGGCTCACTGTAGCTTCAACCTCCTAGGCTCAAACAATTCTCCCACTTAAGCCTCCCAAATAGCTAAAACTACAGGCACATGCCTCAATGCCCAAGTAAAGATTTTTAACTTTTGTAGACACAGGATCTCACTGTGTTACCAAAGTTGGTGTTGAACTCCTAGGGTCAAGTGATCCTCCCAACTCAGCCTCCCAAAATATTGAGATTACAGGAAAGAGCCACCAAGCCAAATAAATTCCATTCTTTTTAAGATTGAATAATATCTCATTGTGTATATACACTGCCTTTTCCTTCTTCATTCATCCACTGATGAAACACATAGGTTGATTCTATATCTTGGCTATTATGAATAGTGCTACAATTAACATAGTGGTACAGATATCTCTTCAATATGCTGATTTCTTTTCTTTGGAATATACACCCACCAGTAATATTGTTAGCTCATATAGTAGTTCTCTTTTCAGTATTTTCGGGAACCTTCAAAGTATTTTCCACAGTTACTGTACTAATTTATATTCTCAACAGTGTATAAGCATTCCCCTTTCTCCGCATTCTTGGCAACATTTTTTTTTTTAAATAAGACATTTTAACTAGGGTGAGGCCTTATGGTGGTTTTCATTTAATGTCCCTGATTATAAGTGATGTTGAGCATTTCTTCATATATCTGTTGACAATTTGTGTCTTTTTACAAATGTCTATTGAAATCTTTTGCATTGTGTTGTTTAAAATTCTTATATATTCTGATCATTATTCCCTTTTTAGATGAATAGTTTTCAAATATTTCTTTCCATTCTGTACATTGTTTCTTTCAGTGCAGTTTTGTAGCTTGATGTTATTCCATTTTTAAATTTTGGCTTTGGTTGCTTGTCAGGTCTTACTCAAGAAATCTTTGCCCAGACAAATGTCCTGAAGAATTTTCCCAAAGTTTTCTACTAGTAGTTTCATATCTTGTATTTAAATACCATCCTTTCTCTAAGTTATGGTCTTGGCTCCTTTGTCAAAAGAGTTGACTGTAAATGTATGGACTTATTTCTGTAAATGTATGGACTTATTTCTGGACTCTGTTCTGTCCTACTGGTTAATGTATCTGCTTTCATTCCAATACCATGTTATTTTGTTTACTACAGCCTTGCAGTATATTTTAAGGTAACATAATGTGATACATCTGGTTTTGTTACTTTCGTTCAGGATTGCTTTGGCTACTCAGGTCTTCTGTGAATCCATATAAATTTAAGAATCGTTTCCCCACTATTTATGAAGAATGACATTGGTTTCATTAAATCTGTTAAACACTTTGGTTAGTACAAATATTTTAACAATATTAATTCTTCTAAGGGATGAACATGGGATATCATTCAATTTTTTTTGGTATCTGCTTCAATCTCTTTCATCAGTATTTTAGACTTTTCATTGTAAGTATCTTTAACCTCCTTGGTTAAATTTATTCCAAACTATTTAATTTTTTTGGAGTTACTATAAGTGGGATTGCTTCCTTAGTTTTTCAGATAGTTCTTTACTGAAATATAGAAATGCCATTACCTTATTCACTGACACAAATGCTGATTTTGTATCCTACAACTTTATTCAATTTATCAGTTTTAACAGATTTTTGTCAGAATCTTTATGTTTATCTGAAAATATCATCTGTGAACGATGACAATTTAAGTGCTTCCTTCTGAATTCTGAGGTCCTGTTTTCTTCTTCTTCAATAATAACCCTGGTTAGAATTTCTGGTGTGATACTGAATACAATTGTTAAAAGTATCTTGTCTTCTTTCAGATTTTAGAACAAAAGGCTTCCAATTTTTCCCTGTTCAATATCATGCTGTGAGTTTCTCATACATGGTCTTTACTGTGTTGAAGTATGTTCCTTCTATATCCAGTTTGCTTTCTTTATCATGAAGGAATGTAGAATTATATCAAATGCTTTTGGCATCTGCTGACATGATCTATGCTTCTGTCCTTGATACTGTTAATGTCAAATTCAATTTTATTGATTGGCAGGGCTTGGTGGCTCATACCTGTAATCCCAGCACTTTCGGAGGCCAAGGCAGGTGAATCACTTGGGGTCAGCAGTTTGAGACAAGCCTGGCCAACATGGTAAAACCCGGTATCCACTAAAAATACAAAAAGTAGCTAGGCATGGTGGCAGATGCCTGTAATCCCAGCTACTCAGGAGGCTGAAGCAGGCAAACTGCTTGAATCTGGGAGGTGGAGGTTGCAGTGAGCTGAGATCACATAACTGTTCTTGCTGTTCTTGCTTGTCTAGTTCTTTAAGGTGTATCGTTAGGTTATTTATTTGAAATCTTTATTGATTTGGCATTTATTACTATAAATTTCCTTCTTAGTACTATTTTGCTGTATCCCCATAATTTTGGTATATTGTTGTTTCCATTAGCATTTGTCTCAATAGAATTTTAGATTTCATTTAAAATTACTTCACTGACCTATTGGCTGTCAGGAACATGTTTAATTTTGATGTATTTGTATAGTTTCCAACGTTTCCCTTGTTATTAGTTTCTAGTTTTATTCCAGTGTGGTAGATACTTGATATTATTTTATTTTTAAAAAATTTGTTAAGCCTCTGTCATAACACATAATTTATTCTGGAGAATACTGCCTGTACTGATGAGAATGCATATTCTGCAGCTTTCAGAAATAAATGTTCTATAAATGTCTGCAGGTGACACAAGGTCTAGAGTGTAGTTTAGCTTTACTGTTTCTCTTTGTCCTAATGATGGGTCCATTGCTGAAAATGGGGCACTGCAGTCCCCTTTTATTATACTGCAGTCTACCTGTCCCTTTAAACTAACTAATATATGTTTTATACGTTGAAGTACTATAATGATGGTTGCATATATATTTACAGTTGCTCATTCCTCTTGGTAAACTGACCACTTTATCATTACATTGTGATGTTGTCTCCAATTTCTAGTTTTTGATGTGGTCTATTTTATCTAAGTATAGCTACTTCTGAGTTTCTTTCCTATTGCTTGAAATATCATTTTTCATCCATTCGCTTTCAGTCTCTGTGTCCTTATAGATGAAGTGAGTTTCTAGCAGACAGCAGATACCTGGGTCTTTAAAAAAAAAAATCCAAAAAAACAATTTAGCCACTCCATTTCTTTCAAATGGAGAATTTAGTCCCTTTACATTCAATGGTAATATTATCAGGAAAAGACTTACATCTGCCATTTTGTTGCCTTTTGGTTGTTTCGTAAATCATTTCTTCCTTTCTTACTATCTTCACTGTGTAAAAGTGATTTTGACAGGTAGTATATTTTAATTCTTTGCCTTCGATATTAATATATTATGAGTCTTTGCTTTGTGGTTATACGGCTTACAAAAAATATTTTATAAGTTACTTTAAACTGATTACCCCTTAGCTTTGGTCAGCACTCGGAAATACTAAAAAACTCTAAGCTCTAAGTTTATTACCCCTGCTTTTAAACTTACTGTTGTCTCTGTATCTTTGTACATTGCCAATTTTTTAAGCAATATTACTTTTGATAGGTATAAGTTTTAGTTTTCATGCTAAACTTTCTAGCATCTTACACACAATTACAGCATTAGAGTGCTCTGAATGTTGTGTGCTTACATTTACCAGTGAGTCTTCAGATAATTTCTTGTTGCATGTTAGAGTACTTTTCTTTCAGAGTAAAAAATTCTTTAGGTTGTCTTGTAAGACAGGTCTGGTGGTGACAGATTTCTTTCAGCTTTTGTCTGGGAAAGTCTAGTTCTTTATGTTTGAAAGATAACATACGCAAATCCATAAATGTAATCTATCACATAAACGGAACCAAAGACAAAAACCACATGATTATCTCAAAAGATGCAGAGAAAGCCTTCAATAAAATTCAACAGCCCTTCATGCTAAAAACTCTCAATAAACTAGGCATTGATGGAATGTATCATAAAATGATAAAAGCTATATATGACAAACCTACAGCCAGTATCATACTGAACTGGCAATAGCTGGAAGAATTCCCTTTGAAATCAGGCACTAGACAAGGATGCCCTCTCTCACAACTCCTATTTAATATAGTATTGGAAGTTCTAGCCAGAGCAATCAGGCAAGAAAAAGAAAGAAAGGGCATTCAATTAGGAAAGGAGGAAGTCAAATTGTCTCTATTTGCAGATGACATAATTGTATATCTAGAAGACCCCATCACCTCAGACCAAAATCTTCTCAAACTGATAAGCAACTTGAGCAAAGTCTCAGGATACAAAATCAATGTGCAGAAATCACAAGCATTCCTATATACAAATAACAGACAAACAGAGAGCCAAATCAAGAGCAAACACCCATTCACAATTGCTACAAAGAGAATAAAATACCTAGGAATACGACTAACAAAGGATGTAAAGGGCCTCTTCAAGGAGAACTACAAATCACTGCTCAATGAAAGAAGAGAGGACAAAAACAGATGGACAAACATTTCATGCTCATGGTTAGGAAGAACGAATATTTTGAAAATGGCCATACTGCCTAAAGTAATCTATAGATTCAATGCTATCACCAACAAGCTACCAATGACCTTCTTCACAGAACTGGAAAAAAACCACTTTAAACTTTATATGGAATCACAAGAGACCCTGCATAGCCAAGACAATACTAAGCAAAAAGAACAAAGCTGGAGGCATCACACTGCCAGACTTCAAATGATACTACAAGGCTACAGTAATCAAAAGAGCATGGTACTGGTACCAAAACAGAGACATAGACCAATTGAACCTAACAGAGACCCCAGAAGAAACACCACACATCTACAACTATCTGATCTTTGACAAACCCAGCAAAAACAAACAATGGGGAAAGGACTCCATGTTTAATAAATGGTGTTGGGAAAACTGGCTAGCAATGTGCAGAAAGCAGAAACTGGACCCCACCTGTAACCTTACACTAAAATTAACTCCAGATGGATCAAAGATTTAAACATAAAACCTAACACCATAAAAACACTAGAAGAAAACATAGGCAAAACCATCCAGGACATAGGCATAGGCAAGGACTTCATAACTAAAACACCAAAAGCAATGGCAATAAAAGCTAGGATAGACAAATGGGATCTAATTAAACTCCAGAGCTTCTGTACAGCAAAAGAAACCATCATTAGAGTGAATTGGCAACCAACAGAATGGGAAAAATTTTTTGCAATCTTCCCATCTGACAAAGGGCTAATATCCAGAATCTATAAAGAACTAAAACAGATATACAAGAAAAAAACAAACAACCCCATTCAAAAGTGGGTGGAGGATAAGAACAGACACTTTTCAAAAGAGGACATATATGAGGCCAACAAACATGAAAAAAATGCTCATCATCACTAGTCATTAGAGAAATGCAAATCAAAACCACACTGAGATATCATCTCACGCCAGTTAGAATGGCAATCAAAAAATCGGGAAACAGATGGTAGAGAGGATGTGGAGAAATAGAAACACTCTTAAACAGTTGGTGGGAGTGTAAATTAGTTCAACCATTGTGGAAGAGAATGTGGCGATTTCTCAAGGATCTAGAAATAGAAATTCCATTTGACCCAGCAATCTCACTATTGGGTATATACCCAAAGAACTATAAATTGTTCTACTATAAAGACACATGCAAACGTATGTTCATTTCAGCCCTGTGTACAATAGCGAAGACCTGGAACCAACCCAAATGCCCATCAATGATAGACTGGACAAAGAAAATGTGGTACATATACACTATGGAATACTACACAGCCATAAAGAACAATGAGTTCGTGTCCTTTGTAGGGACTTGGATGAATCTGGAAACGATCATTCTCAGAAAACTGACCCAAATACAGAAAGCCAAGCACCATATGTTCTCACTCATAGATGGGTATTGAACAGCAAGAACATGTGGACTCAGGGAGAGGAGTATCATAAATAGGAGACAGTTGGGGGGTGTAGGGGAGAGACAATGGGGGGTGGGGAGGGAGGGGAGGGATAACATGGGAAGAAATGCCAGATATAGTATGCACCTAAAGTAAAATAAGTAAGTTAAAAAAAAAAAGATAGCTTTGCTGGATATAGTATTCTCATGGAATATTTTTGTTGTCCTTCAGAACTTTAAATAATGTCTTCCCACTTCCTCCTAACAAGGTTTCTGCTGAGAAGTCTGCTTCCAGATGTATAGCAGCTCCCTTATACATTATTTACTTCTTTTCTCTTCCTTTTAGGATCCCTTTTTTTTGTCCCTGATCTTTCAGAGTTTGATTAGATGCCTTGTGGTATTCTTATTTAGGTTTAATTCTCTTGGTGTTCTCTGACCTTTTTGTATTTGAATATTCATATCTTTTTCTAGGGTTGGAAAGTTCTCTACCATGTCTGAATCAACTTTCTACCACAATTGCTTTCTCTACATCCTCTTTATGGCCAATAACTTGTATTTGCTTTTTGAGACTCTTTTCTACACCTTATAAACATGTTTCTTCCTATTCTACTTTTCTCTCCTCTGTGTATTTCCAAATAGCCTGTCTTTGAGCTCATTAATTTTCTCTTCTGTTTGATCAATTCTGCTGTTGAGACCCAGATACATTTTTCTAATGGTCAATTAAATTTTTGGCTCCAAGATTTGTTTTGTTTTTAATAATTATTTCAAACTTTGTTAAATTTTTCTGAAAGAATCCTTATTTTCTTCTGTTTTACTGTAGTTCACTGATCTCCCTCTAAAAAAAAATGTATATAGAATTCTCAGTCTGGACGGTCACATATCTCTGTCACTCTAGGACTGATCACTGGTGCATTTAATATATTTGGTGAGGTCATATTTTCCTGGGTGAATGTGATGCTTTTGGACATTGCTAAATGTCTGGGCTTGCATTACAGATTTAAGTATTTATTCCAGTCTTCACAGTCTGACCTTGCTTGTAACTTCTTATTCAGAGGGCTCTCCCAGAGTTCAAAGTGGCTGTTGTTAATTGCAGCCACTTCCGCAGTAGAGGGTGCCCTAAACCTAAGTGTGCTGTAACACTTGCTGACGCCTAGCCCTAACACATTTAGAGGTAAGGGAGAATTCCTTGGGTTCCCAGGGAAATCCTTCACTCTCTTCCCTCTTTCCTGCAACCCAAATGAGTCCCGCTCTAGGCCTGGCTTCTTAGTGTTGAGGGAGTGTTAATGCCAGCACTGTCAGGGCCACCACAGCTGATACTGCAATGGATCACAACCAAGGTCCAGTCTGCCAGACCAGCACAGTACCTGGGTTTGTGCAAGGCCAGCAGTGCTACTTATTCAAAACTGAAGGATAATTTAGTCAAAGGATGGTGAAGCATGGGCGGACTTTGGTACCACCAGGGCAGCAGATTCTCTTTTGGCCTCAGATGAGTGTAGAAGCACCATCCAGGAGCAACGGTCTGGCATCAGAGGTTTCAGGATTTTTGCCAGTGCTTTATTTTACTGAGGCTGGGCTGCCACTCTCCTTCCCCAAAGCAGAAGCCTCTTTCCTGTGCTGCATTACCTGGAGTTGGAAGATGGGTGATCCCTATACTCCTATGGTCACTGCAGCTGGTGCCTTGCTGAGTCAAGCCCAAGCAAACAGCCTCTGAAACCAGTGCAGCACCAGGGCTTGCTCAGAACTGCAACTGACATGGCCTAGCTGTCAGAGAAATTTATTCAGTGCCTCAGGGAACTTTAGTCAGTTGATGCAAAGCATACCGTCTTGGGTTCCTGCTGCTGGGGTAGTGAATTCTCCTCTAGCCCAGGGCTATTTTAAGTGCTCCCTCCATGGGCATTGGTAGAATTCTGCCTAGTACTGTTTCATTATAACAAAGCAGCACTGAGTTATAAAGCAAAGTTCCACTCACATCACTCTCCCCCAAGCAGAGATTCTCTCTTCTGCCTATGCTGCCTGAGTCTGGGATGGCAGTGTTACAGCCAATGTGAGACTATCCTTCCTACCCTCTTCAATGTATTCCTTGTTATTATGCTAAAACTGTGATCCTCCTCCTCAATTATTGCTGGTGAGATACTGGTGACCCCTCACTTGAATTTTTGGTTCGTATAAAGGTGCTTTCTTGCTTGGATAGTTGTTCAGTTTGACATTCCTGCAGATGAACAATTGCTGGAGGGTTCTATTTGGCCATCTTTCTCCACCTTGCATCCATGTTTTTGCATGTTCTTTCTTTCCTTTTATTGACTAGCATTTAATTCCATGAATATAGCATAATGTATATGTCTACTAATCTTTTCTGGAACACTTATTCCCAGGTTGGGGTTACTATGAATAAGGTTGCTATAAAATTTCAGGTACATGTCTTGGTGTGAATTTCCGTTTTCACTTCTCATAGGTAAAAACCTATCCAGTGGAACTGCAGTTAATTTGGTAATTCTAGATTTATAGTTCTTAAAATAAAAACTGTCAATTTTTCAGAGTGACTATGAGAAATGTATACAAATTCCAAGTCATGTTTTTAAAAAAGATGATCGATTGACTACTGCATTTGTCTGTTTCAGGACTCCACTGTGCTCTTGGTCTATTTGTCTATCCCGTTAACACTATATTATCTCTTTTACTGTAACATTATAATACATCTTCAAAACAGATACAGTA
This sequence comes from Callithrix jacchus, assembly GCF_049354715.1. NCBI lineage: Eukaryota > Metazoa > Chordata > Mammalia > Primates > Cebidae > Callithrix > Callithrix jacchus. Next base: position 149,052,973 of record NC_133508.1, read on the forward strand.
AGTCCTCCACCTGTTTCAAGATTGCTTTGGCTATTCTAAATACTTTGAATTTTCAGATCTTAGAAACAACTTGTCAATTTATTTAAAATATACTGCTAGAATATTGCTAGGGGTTACATTGAATCCATAAATCACCAAGCAGAAATTGAAAATTGTAACAATATTGAGTCCTCCAATACATGTAATGACATATCTTTCCATTTATTTAGGTACTTTAAGTGTCTTCTCATCAATGTTTTGCAACTCCAGTGTAAAGGTCTTACATGTGTGTCACTGAATGGTTCCTAGATATATGGCTGTTTTATGCTACTGTATATATTTTGTTTCATTTTCCAATTATTCGTTGTTAATAAAGAAATGCATATTATCAGCTGGGTGCAGTGGCTCACGCCTGTAATCCCAGCACTTTGGGAGGCTGAGGGGGGCCGATCACCTGAGTTCAGGAGTTTGAAGCTAGCCCGTCCAACATGGAGAAACCCTGTCTCTTCTAAAAACACAAAAAATTAGCCAGGTGTGGTGGCACATGCCTGTAATCCCAGCTACTTGGGAGGATGAGGTAGGAGAATTGCTTGAACCCAGGAGGCAGAGGTTGCAGAGAGCTGAGATCACACCATTGCATTCCAGCCTGGGCAACAAAAAAAAAAAAGAAAAGAAAGAAAGAAAAAGGAAAGAAAGAAAGAAAGAAGGAAAGAAAGAAAGAAGAAATAAAGAAAGAAAGAAAGAAGGAAAGAAAGAAAGAAGAAAGAAAGAAAAAGAAAGAAAAGAAAGAAAGAAAGAAAAAGAAAGAAAGGCATATTATCAATTAACAAATTACTTTTTTGAATCTGCTGATAATCACATGGTTTTTCTCATCTTGCTATGTGGTGAATTATATTGTTAGGTTAAACCTCACATATATACAACCTTTTACATTACTAAATTCTATTTTCTTTGATCTTAACTATTTTTTGCATCCATGTTCACATGGAATACTGATTTTTGATTTTTTTTATTGTACTATTTTGTCAAGTTTTGTACTGGGGTTGATATGGTTTGGATTTGTGTCCCTATCTAAGTCTCATATTCAATTGTAATCTCCAGTGCTGGAGGCAGGTCCTGGTGGGAGATGACTGGATCACAGGGGTGAATCCTTCATGAACGGTTTGGCACTATTCCTTTGGTGCTATTCTTGAGAAAGAGTTCTCACGAGATCTGGTTGCTTAACAGTGTGCCACACTTCCCCCGCCGTTCCTCCCCGCCTCTCTTCCTCCTGCTACAGCCATGTAAGACATACCTGTTTCCCCTCCGTCTTCTCCCATGATTATAAGTTTCCTGAAGCTTCCTCAGAAGCAGAAGTTGCTATGCTTCCTGTACAGCCTGCAGAATCACGAGCCAATTAAACCTTTTTCTCTACATATTACCCAGTCTAGTTATTATTTCTTTATAGCAATGGGAGAATGGACTAATACAGGGGTTATATTGGTCTCATAAAACAAATTCAAAATTGTTTTGTTTTCTAATGTTTAAAAAAAATCTGTGTAGAGTTTAATATCTCTAACCTACACATTTGATATAATTTTCCATTGGAGCTATCAGGAATTGGTGTTTTCTTTTTGGCAACATTTATGATTATCAATTCATTCCTTTAGTGAATATGGAGCTATTTTCATATTTTGTATTCTGCATCATTTTTGACAACTTGTATTTCAAAAGGCACTTGTCCATTTCATCTAAGTTATTGAATTTACTGACATAAAGTTGTTCATAACGTGCACTTATCTCTAGTGTTAATAAACCATAATGTCTTCCTATTATCCACATTAATAATTTGTGTTTCCTCTTTTTAATTGGATCAGTTTTAGTTTCCTAGCCTGGTATAACATCGTAAACGAGATGGCTTGAAACAACAGAAATTTATTCTCTCACAGCTGTGTAGACTAGAAGTCTGAAACCAAGGTTCCCTCTGCAGGCTCTAGAGGTGTCTTCTTTGCCTCTTCCTTACTTCTGGTTGCAGACAATCTTTGGCTTAAAGTTGCATCACTCTAATGTCTGCCTTCGTTTTCACATGGACTTTCTTTTTTTTGAGACGGAGTTTCACTGTTGTCACCCAGACTGGAGTGCAATGGCACAATCTCCGCTCACTGCAACCTCTGCCTTCTGGGTTCAAGCAATTCTCCTGCCTCAGCCTCCCGAGTAGCTGGGACAGGCGCGCACCACCATGCCCAGTTAATTTTTGTATTTTTAGTAGAGACAGGGTTTCACCATGTTGACCAGGATGGTCTTGATCTCTTGACCTCGTGATCCACCCTCTTCGGACTCCCAAAGTGCTGGGATTATAGGCGTGAGCCACCGTGCCCGGCCTTCACATGGACTTTCTATATTTGCAAGGCCTTCTTATGAGGAAACTAGCCATTGAATTTAGGGCCCACCCTACCTAGTATGATTTTATCATAACTAATTACATCTGCAAAGACCCTATTTTGAAATAAGGTCACATCTGAAGTTTCAGGGGAACACAAATTTTGGAGGGATATTATTCAGCCCAGTATATATGTCTTACTAGGTGTTTATCAATCTTATTTCAAAAAGCTCACTTTCAACTTCATTTTGTGTGTTAATTTCCATCGACTTTGAAAAAGTTTTTAGTAACTATCTCTTCAATTACTTGTTCTGTATCATCCTTTCAACCTTCCCTTTCTGAGACTCAATTACAAGGATGGTAGGCCATTTCACTGTCCTTCAAACCTCAGATACTCTATAATTTTACTCCCTTTTCTCTTTGCTTTTCCATGGGTATACTTTGAATTGCTTTGTCTTTATTGATCTTTTCCTTTATGTGTACTCTTACATCATATTCATTTCTAGATTTCTGTGTTTTGCTGTTATTGTTTACATATTTCTGCTGAAATTCTCTATCTCTTCATGTGTGTTTTCCCACTTTGTTTTACTAGATCTTTAGGTATGTTTATCATCACCATTACCCTCTGATAAGGTAAACATCTGGATAATCTCAATTTGCTTCTATTGGCTGATTCCTCTCTGGATCAAACTTTTTTTCTCCTTTGTATGTCTTTTTTTTTTTTAACTGTGTGCTGTAGACTTTTACAAAAAGGACAGTAAGTATGAAAATAAGTAATAGTTACCACCAGAAAACAGCATGCTCCTTTTGTTAGGTTCACAGTATGTATGATACTGAATCAGTCTGATGTACAGTTGAGAGCAGCTGGGCTTTGTTGCAGCTATAGTTAGATTAACTTCCTCCCTCCTTTCAATCACATATATAAAAATGTATTTTATATATATATATGTAGTTATACACACACACACACGCACACACACACACACACACACACACACACACATATATGAAACTAGGTCTCACTCTGTTGTCCAGACTTGAGTGCAGTGGTGTGATCATAACCCTGGGCTAAGTGATCCTCCTGCCTCAACCTCCCAGGTAGCTGCGACGACGGGCATGCACCATCATGTCCAGATAATTTTTAATTTTTTTTGTAGAGATGTAAGTCTTGCTATGTTGCCCAGGCTCGTCTCTAACTCCTGGCCTCAAGCAATCCTCCTGCCTTGGCATCCCAAAGCACTGGAATTACAGGTATGAGCCACTTCAAATACTGAGTGGCCCTTTCAAATACTGAGTGCATAGACAAGATTTTCTTGTAACAGAAATTGGGACATGAGCACTGGTGAGATTCTAGTGGGGTTTTTTTGTTTGTTTGTTTCATTTTGCCTTTCAGCTGAGCTGCCAGTTTTTGAAAGAACAGATTTTTCTTTGCACTAATCATAGTAGTTTATTTTATAATTTCTGGGGCATTTTCCTTATAATCTATTCATGTCCTTGGCTTTCTGTGCCTCACGTAAACCCTCAGTCATATTATCATGCCCTTTGGAGGACATAGTTCTTAGACCATAATGCCTCAGAATGAGGTCTGTTATTTTTCTTAGCTTCCTAGCAAATGAACACACCTTTTCTAAAATCAGCACACTGGTGGTTTAAAACCAAGGAAGATTTACATCACTAGACTTACAGGGGTACTAATAAGCCACTATCTCCTTTCATTTTGTAGCTAGTCTCTACTGGACAATAAAAGATAAAAGTTATTTTCCTCTTTTACAAATTCATTGAGCAGTTAAAATATATGACATCTTACTACAAATTACAATATAATCTTAGTAACGTGATGAATGAAAATAAAGTTCCTAAAATATCAGATTTTGGGTTTGATTTTCTAAAATCTTATTAAAAGTAGACTAGTTCGGGGTCCTTCTAACTTGATTCCACCACCATTTTTTTTTTTGAGACGGAGTCTCACTCTGCCACCCAGGCTGGAGTGTGCAATGGCACGATCTCAGCTCACTGCAACTTCCTCCTCCTGGGTTCAAGTGATTTGTCCGCCTCAGCGTCCCGAGTAGCTGGGATTACAGGGAAGTGCACCACACCTGACTAATTTTTGTATCTTTGTAGGAACAGAGTTTCACCATGTAGGTCAGGCTGGTTTTGAACTCCTGAGCTCAGGTGATCTGCCCACCTTGGCCTCCCAAAGGATTGGGATTACAGGTATGAACCACCATGCCTGGCTGATTCCACCATCTCTTACGAGCTTGTAATCAATATTCAATTGGTACAAAGAGAAAAATCTGAGAGAAAGCATTATGAATTCTCAAAATCTTAATATAAAAATGCAAATACATCCACTCCACTTTCTAATATTCAGTTTTGTGCCTACATCTAATTGCATGTGAGACTAGCAAATGTAGTCTTGCTGTATACCCAGGACAAAAAGGAAATATATTTTTCACTATTGGTTCACAGTATTTGCCAATTTTGTTAGCTTAAGACATCTTACTTTAAAAGCTAAACATTCAACTCAAAAATGTTGATGGAATTGAAGAGAAATGCCTTATCTGTTCAATCAAGTGACTATATCTGACAATGGAGGCAAGGTATATTTTGAGGGTAAGAACTGTCTTCCATCACTTCAGCATCACGGTTAGGGATGAACACACATTCCAAATCCTCTTTACTTGTAATCCCTCCACAAACCTATAGTAGTCTCCCCTTATCAGTAGGGATATATTCCAAGACTTCCAGTGGATGTATGAAACCACAGATAGTACTAAGCCCTCTATATAGTGTTTTTCCCTATAGATACATACATATGATAAAGTTTAATATACATATATAACTATGATAAAGTTTAATATATATTAGGCATAGTAAGACATGAACAACAATAACTAATAAAACAGAACAATTATAATAAATATGCCAACATACTACTCTTGTGCTTTGGGGCATTAAGTAAAATATGGGTTACCTGAACACAAGCACTGAGATACTGCAACAGTCCATCTGATAAGTCAGATAGCTACAAAGTGACTAATGAATGGGTAGTGTCTACAGTATAGACATGTAGAAAAAAAAGAGACGATTTACATCTTGGGCTGGAGGGCAACAAGATTTCATCACACTACTCTGAAGAGCTTGCAATTTAAAATTTATGAATTGTTTCTTTCTGAAATTATTTTAATATTTTCCGACCATGGTTGACTGCAAACAACTGAAAATGCAGAAAGCTAAGCCATGGATAATGTAAGCCAACTGTATGACCATTTTTAGCCTATGTTATTTCTAACGGTAAACGTTAACTAATGGAATCCAATATTATCAAAGTTTTTTTTTTTTTTGTCTTAAAACAATTTCTTTAATGTGTTGGTTTGTATTGCTAAGGCTCATGTTCTAGGAATGAACAAAGTCCATGTTTTTCCCTGAGCCACCTTCCACATACAAATTTTATAATTTTATAAACTTTGATTCTATCAATTTCCTTCTCCCCACACTACAATGCTTCATAACTTAAACAACAGTTTCCTTGACATAGGAATCAGGACTAAATGACATTTTGCAGGCGTGTTACACCATGATTTTCAAAGACATGATACTTTTTTATGGTTTGTATCCAAATTATTTCTAGCAATGTCAGCATTTAGTAAGTCAATGTTTAGGGAAAAGTCTCATAGGTTTACTGCTGTTTAATATAGGCATAGTATTTTATTCCATTTCTGTCTTATTAGCCCAGAAGACTTCAAAAATATTATTTATTGATTCTTGTATCTAGCAACTAATTTATAATTGAGGTCTCCAACACATAAGCATTTTTTCTTTTTTTTTTTTTTCAGATGAAGTTTCACTCTTGTTGCCCAGGCTGGAGTGTAATGGCACAATCTCAGCTCATAGCAACCTCCACCTCCTGGGTTCAAGTGATTCACCTCCCTCAGCCTCCCGAGTAGCTGGGATTACAGGCACCTGCCACCATGCTCAGCTAATTTTTTTGTATTTTTAGTAGAGACGGAGTTTCACCATGTTGGCCAGGGTGGTCTTGAACTCCTGACCTCAGGTGATCTGCCCACCTAGGTCTCCCAAAGTGCTGAGATTACAGGTGTAACCCATGGCACCTGGCCCACCATATAAGCATTTTTCTTTGAATTGCTCCACTTGACAGTTTAAATGTTTCCTCACCATCTTTTCTTCTAGCCAGGGAACCATCTCTTCTAAAAAGATAAACCTGGTTAATCTTCTTCAAAGATTATTTTTCAAACCAGTTCATCACTGGACACTTTCCAAATGAGCATTTTTTTCTTTTTAATTTTAGCAGGGATCTATAAACTATTCTTTACCTGTACATATAGAGATCCAAAGAGAAACAATCCAATCATTTGCATAACCAGAAAAAATGAGAAAAATGTTTCTGTAGATGCATGTATCACAATTATTTTGCATCTATTTTAATTGGATTGCCAATTTCGTTCTTTAGAATGTTGGCTCTACAAAGGTTACATTCCATTAAAAAGGCTCAATATTTACCTGTTCAAGACTACTTTTACAAGTAATTATAACTTGCTACAAATAAAAATCTAAGAAGCTCTTAACTACAGTTATGACTTTTGTTTGATATTAATCATATCTGCTGTTATTCCCATACTTCTCAATGTTATATGAATACTAACCTTTGTTTTATATAAAATGTGACTAACGTAAATTTACCTATAGGTACCTCTCTCCTTCCCTGGTGATTAAAGTCTCATACTAGAGACTTTAAATTTCATGAAACTACTGCAAGCATGTGTATTATAGAACAATTAGCTTAGTATCTGGCATTGCGGCCAGAAAAAAAAAATCATTACCTACAAAATTTCTTGGGCAAAACTTAGGCCATGAAAGAGCTCACATGAATCCAGGTGTACTTTCCTTTACAGGTAGATTTCAGAACAACAACAAAAAATGTAAGACTATATGAAATGATTTAATATGATAAAACTCCCATTTCTAAACCCAATTCTAAAGGATTTACTGACCGATGCTGATTATTTAGTCATGGAAAATGTCTCTTATAAAAGTGCTCCCAACAAAACATGATCTGCAATGATTTACAAAACCTGAAATGCTGGGCTGTGCAGACTGCTTGGTGCACGTCAGGTTGTTTTTTTCTCTTAAATAAGGTATAAAAAGTATGATATCACAGTCCTTCGACTTTATTTTCTGGGATAAAAAAGTATAGGCATAAGTGTTTTTAATAGTCTTCTTGATGATACCCTTTAAAATAACCTATCAAATGGCTTGTTTCATGTTTCCTGATCAGTATTCATCAATGTTACTGTCAGCCTTGATTAACTGGTTGAAAATTTCAGAGCAGAATAAGCAACTTCTGTGAACCTTTCCCCAATCCCTGAGAATCATAATCATTACAGAAATATTTTATCCTTTCATCAAATATCTCTGGAAAGTAGCCGTGTTCGCTCATTGTTAATAGGGCAAGGTGCAGTGTCATAGAGGGTTAATCCATGTAAATTGGCTTCCACCCGTAAAGAAATTTTCTGGAACAGAAAAGAAAATTATATATAGAAGTTTACTCCTTAAAGGGAGATCACTTCTTCAATATGTTCTATCGACTACCTTGTGATTACAAATGTGAGTCAATGCTAATGGTAGTAAGAGTGAGATTTACTGTCAAAGGTATTCCCTTTAGTACCAATTAAAAACTGGAAAAACCAAGCTTTTCTATTCATAAAGTTCCTTGTTTTTCTTCGGTTTCTACTAAGAATCAGTAAAAACCAAATGTTGAGAGTGAACTATGTAAAGGTACTCAGAATCCATAAAAAAATTCTATGTAAGAATTTCTAAAATGTATTTTATAGCCCCATTTTCAAGGCTCAATCTTGCTAGCAATATACTGCTTCTTTTAACACAGTAACTATTTATCTGAAAAGTTACATCACTTACTTGTTTATGGTACCAAATCATAAACAGTTAATTTTCAAAAAGGCTGGAAAGTTGTCTATGGGAAGTTCTCTCAGTCCACCTAAAGGAACTCTGAGTGTGTAAGTCTAACACTGTATTTTCTTACCTGAAAATCACGAATATAAGTCAGGAAAAAACCAAAGAAGGAACATGACATAGACCATTCTGCTGCAGTAGTGATCAGGTGAAGCACATAACCCTGAGTGAAAGGGGGAAAAAAAGAATAGTTTTGTGAAATTTCATTCAAATGATATATATACTATTCTTTAAATAAAAAAACACACAACTCTTATAAAATAATCTGGCTTCTGAAAATCAACCCTTGACTTACCAGGCATATCGTATCTCTAGAATTAAAGAGTCAGCATTAGGAAGTCCTCCTAAATGACACTTTGTTTCACTGGGAGCAAATAAAATTTCCACTTAAACAGCTAAAATGGAACAGGATCATTTTTACTCTACAATCAAGAAATTACTACTGCCTTTCCCAAAGCCATAAGATTCATGATATGTGACTAAGAAAAGTTTGACAATACTCAGAATAAACTTAGTAAGTGCTATGTTTATGATATTAAATTATATATGGGTTACAATTGGGAAAATCCAGTAAGCTATTTCATTCATTCATTTTCACAAACATGAGCAATTTGGGACTAATTCTTAAAATATTATTTAAAACAAAACACCACCAAGTGGTTTGTGAAAACAGATGAATTCATTTTATTGTTTCATATATGTCCCTCCTCCTTTACTCTCAGGGTCCAAGATGCTAACCATTCAGATATCCACTATATTGAAAACTAAATGCGGAGTCCATAATTCAGATAACAAAAAGTGGAAGAATACGTCTTTTCAATTCAGAAAACAAGTATTCAAAAAATAAGTAATCTCAGTTGGGTATATTATATACTATACCCACATTTAGGTATAGTTTTCTGAGTCAATTTCTCAGAAAACTCTTTTGCCATCACAATGCTCTTCATATTTTGATAATATCTACATATCACAGGTGACAGGAGAATATGGATAGTTCTGCATAAACCCTACCATATCTAGAAAATAATCCTAATACACAACTGATTATTCTACCAGAAGACTTTCATTGTTACTGATGAAATAAAAAATACATTAAGATTTACCGAAATAATTATCTTTAATATAAAACTAAGTTTTATAGACTGTAAGTTCTTACTTTGTCCTCAGGGTTCCAATGGAGTTTCTGTTCTAAGTCAGTCCCAAAATTGCCGCTGTGCAAAACTGATGAGCAAATCAACACTATAAAAACATAAGTCAAGGAAGAATCTCAGAGAAGAATGAAAATCACTTTAAAGTCTAAAAGGATTACTCACATATTTGTTGCTAAGGTCTGAACCCATTTTCTTAAAGACTTAATGTTACACAGCAGTGGGCTGTAAAACTAAAACTGTGCTCTGAGGGTCACAACGATATGGTTCTCACCGTCAATTCCCACCTCTTTGTTCAGAAAACTAGCAGTTCTATCATAATCTTTAACTAGATAACAGTTCTCAGAGAGGGCCTTTACTCATCCTTCATTTCTACGAAGTGAATATGATCAGACTAAACAGTTTTTTGTTCCTAGCTCAATTACTGAGGTACTGTGTACAATCTGAATTTCATATTTCAAATCCTTTAGGATTGTGAACCTAAGAATCTCTTCTACAAAAAAAGTTCTTACAATGCACCAATAGTGTTCACTTAAATTTTGTCATTCAATTCCCTTCCAAGTATAGCCACATTGTACAGTGAAGGATACTGCTAAACGCACTCACTCCACACCAGATAGCCAACAATAGTCTGATCCAGAAGACTTGTTTGCCATGGATTTTAGGTTGCATTTGGTAGGAAAGGATGGTTTGAACAAACATATATAATGAGCCCATACTAAAGGTGAGCACAGCTCCACTTACATGTGCAGCAAAAACGGCTGTTTTCTGAGAGATAAAAAGAAGAAACTAGTCAACAAAAGAAACCCAGAACACATGGGCAACACAACATTTAAAAGCACAAGCCAGAGATTTCAATAGGACATTCGCTAAGTAGAGAAGCTCAGCCAATTCTACAAATTACTTTCTGAAGTAATTTTCTCTCCTAATACTCAGCATAAACCTGAGGATTCAAGTAAAACCAAACTATTTCATACACTACCACTGAAAATATAAGAAATTATTTATTATTTTCTTCATTTAATAATTATGTTTACTTGGTGCCTATTAGGTGCTAGGCACTGTTCTAAATCTTCAGATCCACTAGAGAATAAAAGAGACAAAAATCCAGCCCTCAGAGACTTTAGTAAAGGTACATAAACAATAAACATAAACTTTAGAAATACGGAAATTCCAGTGTATCTGGTGGTGATAAGGGTCATAGAAAAAGCATAGTACAATAAGAAAAGATTGGAATGGACTGCAGTACTGGCAATAGGGAGTTTCCATTTAAATTCAATTTAACTGTAAATAAATTTAAAGGCTCAAGAAATTAAAACATGCTTCCTTGGCTCCAGTTTGATTCGTTTTATATAGTTACACTCCCATAAGCCAAGGAACACCAAGGATTACTGGTAATCACCAGAAGCCAGGAACATATTCTTCCTCTGAGCCCCCAGTAGAGAACCAACCCTACCAACACCCTGATTTTAGACTTCTGGCCTCCCGAACTTTGACAGAATAAATTTCTACTCAGTCACCCAGTTTGATATTTTATTATGGCAGACCTATAAAGTTAATAATTCTGCTTACTAAACTCTTACTACTCTCCTTTGATAAATTTTGTAAGAAGAAAAAAATTTCCTTCAGTAGATAGTGAAGACACTTACTATGTATTTATTTTACTGAACGCCATATACAAATTTGTTTAAAAAGAATTTCAATTTTTATTTTTTAAGTTAGATTTTTCAAATACCATCTCATAGCAATTATTAGGCATCTCTCTCAATGCAGGCAACCATAGCAATAAGAGAATTTTTTCCCATCCTGCACGGTTCCTTTAACCTCTCTTAGTAAGTCACTAAGTAAGTAACGAGAGCATGTTTGTCCTAAGTACTAAACTAGGTGCTGGAGATACAATGGTGAACAAAACCACTGTGCTTACGATTAATAAAGAAATACATCAACTAAGAAACAAAAATAATAAATTTGAACAACCATGGATATAAAAGGCATCATGGCATACCAAACAGAGGAAAACAGCATGTGAAAGGGAGTTACATAAGCCTGTGCTATTTAAGGAGCACGAAAAGGCCAGTGATATATAGAATAGAGACATTAAGAAGGAGAATAATGCAAAGTTAGGCGTGAGAGGTAGAAATAAGCCGGATCATACAAGAGCTTTAAGTTAGGCAGTTTGGTGGTTTAGCAAATTATGTTTTTCTCTCTTGATTGTATCTCCTTTCACATAATTTTTAAACCTATAAAGCTTTAAGCAAGGGCACAGGGAAGCAAAGTAAGATGTATCTACATTTCCAAAAGATCACTTTTACTGCAATAGAAATGATTAAAGGAATTTAGAATGAATGCACAGGAACCATTGAGGAGGCTATGGCAGTAGCTCAGATGAGAGACGATGAAATCTAAACTACTTGAGAAAACAATAAAGAGGGAAGTAAAGATAGAAATAAAAAGAAGTGAATGTCTGCAAAAAATATTCAAGAAGTAAAACCAGTAAGTCCCAACTCCATTTAAAACACAGGGCTAGAGTTAATTTTAGTGTAAGGTGTCAGGAAGGGGTCCAGTTTCTGCTTTCTGCACATGGCTAGCCAGTTTTCCCAACACCATTTGTTGAACAGGGAATCCTTTCCCCATTGCTTGTTTTTGACAGGTTTATCAAAGATTGTATGGTTGTAGATATGTTGTGTTGCCTCTGTTCTGTTCCATTGGTCTATATCTCTGTTTTGGTACCAGTACCATGCTGTTTTGATTACTGTAGCCTTGTAGTATAGTTTGAAATCCAGTAGTGTGATGCCCCCCGCTGTGTTCTTTTTGCTTAGAATTGACTTGGCTATGCGGGCTCTCTTTTGGTTCCATATGAAGTTCGTGGTGGTTTTTTCCAGTTCTGTGAAGAAAGTCAATGATAGCTTGATGAAGATAGCATTGATTCTGTAAATTACTTTGGGCAGTATAGCCATTTTCACAATATTAATTCTTCCTAACCATGAACATGGAATGTTTCTCCATCTGTTTGTGTCCTCTCTGATTTCGTTGAGCTGTGGTTTGTAGTTCTCCTTGAAGAGGTCCCTTACGTTCCTTGTGAGTTGTATTCCAAGGTATTTTATTCTTTTTGTAGCAAATGTGAATGGCAGTTCGTTCTTGATTTGGCTTTCTTTAAGTCTGCTATTGGTGTAGACGAATGCTTGTGATTTTTGCACATTGATTTTATATCCTGAGACTTTGCTGAAGCTGCTTATCAGTTTCAGGAGTTTTTGGGCTGAGGCGATGGGGTCTTCTAGGTATACTATCATGTCGTCTGCAAATAGAGACAATTTGACTTCCTCCTTTCCTATTTGAATACCGTTTATTTCTTTTTCTTGCCTGATTGCTCTGGCTAGAACTTCCAGTACTATATTGAATAGGAGTGGTGAAAGAGGGCATCCTTGTCTAGTGCCGGATTTCAAAGGGAATGCTTCCAGTTTTTGCCCATTCAGTATGATATTGGCTGTTGGTTTGTCATAAATAGCTTTTATTACTTTGAGATACGTTCCATCGATACACTAAAATTAACTCCAGATGGATTAAAGACTTAAACATAAGACCTGGCACCATAAAAACCCTAGAAGGAAATCTAGGCAAAACTATCCAGGACATAGGAGTAGGCAAGGACTTCATGAACAAAACACCAAAAGCATTGGCAACAAAAGCCAAAATAGACAAATGGGACCTAATGAAACTCCACAGCTTCTGCACGGCAAAAGAAACAGTCACGAGAGGGAATCGGCAACCAACAGAATGGGAAAAAATGTTTGCAGTTTACCCATCTGACAAAGGGCTGATATCCAGAATTTACGAAGAACTCAAACAGATTTACAGGAAAAAAACGAACAAGCCCATTCAAAAGTGGACAAAGGATATGAACAGACACTTTACGAAAGAAGACATATATGAGGCCAACAATCATATGAAAAAATGCTCATCATCACTGGTCATCAGAGAGATGCAAATCAAAACCACATTGAGATACCATCTCATGCCAGTTAGAATGGCGATCATTAAAAAATCTGGAGACAACAGATGCTGGAGAGGATGTGGAGAAAAAGGAACACTTTTACACTGTTGGTGGGAGTGTAAATTAGTTCAACCACTGTGGAAGACAGTGTGGCGATTCCTCAAGGCCTTAGAAATAGAAGTTCCATTTGACCCAGCAATCCCATTACTGGGTATATATCCAAAAGACTATAAGTCGTTCTACTATAAGGACACATGCACACGAATGTTCATTGCAGCACTGTTTACAATAGCAAAGACTTGGAATCAACCCAAATGCCCATTGATGATAGTCTGGATTGGAAAAATGTGGCACATATACACCATGGAATATTATGCAGCAATCAGAAATGATGAGTTCGTGTCGTTTGTAGGGACATGGATGAATCTGGAGAACATCATTCTCAGCAAACTGACACAAGAACAGAAGACGAAACACCGCATATTCTCACTCATAGGTGGGTGATGAAAAATGAGAACACATGGACACAGAGAGAAGAGTACTAAACACTGGGGTCTATTGGGGGGAAATGGGGAGGGCCAGTGGGAGGGGGAAGTGGGGAGAGATAGCCTGGGGAGAAATGCCAAATGTGGGTGAAGGGGAGAAAGGAAGCAAAACACACTGCCATGTGTGTACCTATGCAACTGTCTTGCATGTTTGGCACATGTACCCCCAAACCTAAAATGCAATAAAAAATTAAAAAACAAATAAAACACAGGGCTAGCCTCTCTTCCAAGCCAATACCTGCAAGGGCAAACCTTACAGACTTGACTTTGTAAAATTTTTCCTGTATAAATCACCTAGAGTTTGTCACCATAAAAGAAAAGGGGGAAGTAGAGGAGGAAGCAGTGCACTCACCACTTTAATTAAATAGTAAAGGTTTACTCTGGAAATGAAGGAGATCCTCACTAGTAGAGTGGTAAGAAAAGAAAAAAATTTTTTTAATTAAAAAAAAAAAGAAAGGTAAGAGTTGTCTGATATTTGGGTGATGCTACAGGGTCTGCTTATAACCAGGGCCCGGCAATAAAGCCATCAAGAGAGAAAAAGTAATTTAATTCAAAATTACAAGTCCAAAAGGATTCCTGCGGTGAAGGTAAATTAGAATAAAAGCTAAAAGCAAAACAATGAAGAAAGTATATGGGCTACCTTAAGTAAATGAGATAAAAGGTGGAAAGGCAGTTTGTCTGGGTGCTATCAAGAACTGTTACTGGAATTTGCTGGGCTGTGTAAACAAATACTGGAAATTCATTTTTACCGTAAAAGTAATGAGAAACATTGTTAAATTGACCAAGAGACAGGTGAAACAGAGAATCACCATTTTTAGTGTGTCACTAAAATTCCCCAAAACATTTAACAATGAGCTACAGAAACTGATTAGGGAAGGCAGAACTCTATTTGTGGCACAGACATCTAGCTAGTTGTCCACTCAAATTGTTGTTCTCCTTTTATAGTATAAAGTGGCTGCTGGGAATTAATGTCAGCAAAACTACATTTTTTTCCAGGGTCCATTTCTTCCAACCTGTGCACAACCCCCTATACCTCAATATCTAGCAAACCTGAATGTTGGTGGAATTACATGAAATTACATGAATTTTTGTCAGGTGACAAAAATTCTCTCCTTCACCAAACCCAGCTCAGGTTCCTTTGAACTCTCTTGTCAACTAGGTCCTGACTTCTGGTGTGCTATGTTCATCTCTGCATTGTCCAATTTTAGCGAGAATCTTGTTAAGTCAGTTCAGACAGAATCCGCCATCCTTCATATCTGATCACCATAAATATAATTATCACCTCAGGTGATGTCTAATCATCCTGGCCTGGCTTCACCAAGAATCCTATTAGGTCACTGCTATGGTTTTGACATTTGACTCCTCCAAATATCAAGTTGCAATTTGATCCCCAATGTTGGAAATGGGGCCTAATGGGAGGTTGTCTGGGTCACAGGGGTGGATCCCTCATGAATAGATTAATGTGGGGGGCTGGGGGTGGTAAATGAGTTCTCATTCTATTCACTCCTATGAGAGCTGGTTGTTAAAAAGAGCCTGGCACCACCACCCCTTGCTTCCTCCCTTGTGAGCTCCGCACACACCGGCTCCCCCTTTGCTTTCCATCAAAAGTGTAAGCTTCCTCATCATAACAAAATGCTGGCATCATGCTTCCTGTACAGCCTGCAGAACCATGACCCAAATAAACGCCTTTTCTTATCATTTATCCAGCCTGAAGTTTCTTTCATAGCAACACAAAACAAACTAAGACTGTTTAACCAGAATCCCTTAACCCTTACGCTTCCGGCTTAGTAATCTTCCATCCACTAACCACTGCACCCTGCTCCACAGCTGTAAATTCCCACTTTTACTTTTATTCAGAGTTGGGCCCAATGTTTCTTTCCTACTTCTCACTCTGTGGAAAACTGAAAAATATTTGATAAAGATTGACCACTACCTTAACATTAAGTATTTGACATTCTCTTTTCCTGAGAAAAAGCTAGAAGAGCTACAGTTCTTCCTTTTATTTCCTCATATACAAGGCAGGACACCTACAAATGCAGGCAACAGATGAAAATATCCACCAAACCAGTAGAAAAATAGGTAAATGACTATAAATTGTTAGACATATTAAAAACTTTTTAAATCTATAATTGTGTCACTTATAACTTATATCAATTTTGTTTCAGTACTGAGTTAAAGTAATCTCCAACTAAGTAGTAATGAATAGTCTAATAATTGTCCTGTGGTTCCTAAAAAAGTTAAAACAATTTGTATTTGTTCAAATTTTTAAATATGAATTTTTCTTATTGTACAAGTAGCTATTTCTAATAGGGTCAAATAATTTAGAGGAAGTGATTTTTATTTTGTTAAGGTAAAGAAATAACAATAGCATGTAATTGAATGCTTCAGGTTTCCCTTTATATGTATATTTATGTGCTTAAGGAAAATACCTATGCTGGGCTAAAACACAAACCTGGAAGTTTGCCACAACAGAAAGTCCTAAGCAACTCAGTATTCCAAGTACAAGGCCAGCCTTGTTTAATTTGATGATAACGTTCTCTTCAGGACTCAGAGCATGAACTTGCTTATAACGAACATAAATGGTAGCAATGCCTGGGAAAAGATAATCCAGAAAACAACAAGGTAATAAATAACCAAGAAATAAAGTTGCCAATGAAGAGTTCACAAAGGTCACTGCTATCCAGAACCACAGATTTTCCTTTTAAAATTAATCAGAAAGAATAAAAAGAATAAAACCAAAATAGCTGTAGTTTTGTTTTTGCTTTTAAGTGATGGGGTCTCTCTATGTTGCCCAGGCCAGACTCAAACTCCTGACCTCAAGTGATCCATTGATCTCAGCCTCCCAAATTGCTGGGATTATAGGCACATACCTGTGTGCCTGGCTCGTGCCGGGGAAGTTGAAGAAACTTAAGGTTGTATTACGGAACCACTGATGTCTCCAGTGACTAAGCAAACCATTGCCTTCCGTGGGTCTCATATTTACAAACACTTAGAGTCATGTAAAACACAAAATATTTTTATGATTAGCATCAGAACCAGAAGTAGCTAGTTCTAGAATATGTATAAAATGGGTATAGGGAAAAATCTCAAAAGCTTGTTTGTGTCACACTCATATTATTTTATTTCAAATTACAACTTGGCTCAGTAAGATACAGTAGCCCAGGCCTGTAATCCCAGCATTTGGGGAGGCTGAGGCAGGTGGATCATGAGGTCAAGAGATTGAGACCATCCTGGCTAACACAGTGAAACCCTGTCTCTACTAAAAATTCAAAAGAATTAGCCAGGCATGGTGGCAGGCACCTGTGGTCCCAGCTACTCGGTAGGCTGAGGCAGAAGAATCACTTGAGCCCAGGAGGAGGTTGCAGTGAGCCGAGATTGCGCCACTATACTCCAGCCTGGTTACGGAGCAAGACTCCATCTCAGAAAAAAAAAAAGGAACGTTGCTCAAAAATCAAAACATGATTCAATCTTCATTCTAAACTGTTTATCCCAAAGAAATTTAGTTGGGGTTAGTTGTGGTCAGCTGCATCTGTAATCCTTTGTTCCTTACTGGTTGTGTAAGAAGTCCACTGAAGTCCTCAAGAAGTATTTGGTTATACTTAACAACTTCCATTTGAATGAATAGTAGAATAATCCTATACATATTTTTTAAAGGTTTATTCCCGTAAGTCAGCATTTCTAGAAAAGTGTTTTTCTTTTAAAAGGAGCATAATTATGATCAATTATGTAGTGATACTCTCAAGTATAACAAGTAACACTATAGTGTTGAAAGAAGAAAATACTGTAGCAATGTGGCTATTAAATATCATTGTTAAATCACTGTCATTACTTACATAAAACTGCTGCGATATTTAGCATTGCCCCAAATAAGCATTTTTCAGGAGCTACTGTACCAGTGTCACTGAAAGAAAAAAAAGGGAGGTAGGTGGATTTCTCACTAGATAGACACATATATTTCTTCTAAGGGATATGAATACCAGAAGTTACTTCAAACCTCTTATCTTTTATAAGTCCATGAGTTCAACTCATATATCATTTTATACAGAGAACATGACAATTTGAGTTCACAAATATCTGCCTACTTCACTTTTTACTTACATCATTTTAAGATTATTTCTCTTCCACATAGTAGATCAATACATACTGATTTTTAAAAGCTATCCTCAGTATGTTAAGACTATGTTATTTACTTACCATCATTCAGGCGGATGCATTTATCTATCCCACCAGAATATTCCCTAAACACCACGAATCTTTCACAACTGCCTTTTTGCACCTTTTGCTAACTATGCCTGTATTCAATTAATTACTATTCACTGACTGATCAAATATTAAACGTATTATCAAGGACTTACCATGTGCCAGACACCATTTCAGGGACAGGAACACAGTGGCAAATAAAATAAACAAACCCCTGCCCTCGCAGAGCTTACATTCAAGACCAGTTTTGAGTCTCTTCCTCTCTGTAGTCTTGGAAAACTCCTCCAGCAGATAGTGACTCACCTGGCATGCTTTCCGAACTTCTGTGATTTCATGCTTCTGAACTCACTTACTACACAGCACTACAACATATCCACTTGCATGCCTGTCTTTCAGAGCAGTATGCAACACACAGGGGCAGATTAAAAACCCACCATTGACTTACTGCAGGACCTTACATTCAGCCTTTTATCTGCCTAAAACTATTCCCTTCATTTGCAAAATGGGGTTATTCATTCCCTCCCAGCCTCATCATATCACTGTAAGGATGAAATGTAATAGTAATGCATATTAAGTATCTAGCATAGTAGCAGGCTAATGAGAGACACCTATTAAATATTAGTTCCTTTTCCCCTTCCTCAAACTACTACAAAGATTAAAAAGACAACGTCTCTGGCCTTGAATTGAAGTACTACAAGAAAGAGATAATCAGGGTCTCGACTAAGACAATGCAATGGGAAGAAAAAAGAAATAGAAAGTTATAGCTGGTAAGAATCCATAAGATTTGTAAACATTTAGATTATGGGTGTTAGGAAATGGAAAGTATTAAACATGAATTGTACGGATTTCTCCTTCTAACTTTACAATTCCATGAGTCTTTCTCTTAAAAATAATAAAAATATAAAAATAGAGAAACAAAAAATCATTTGTAAAGAAAAATTATAAGATAATAAAATATATCTTTCACTACAAAAGATTTTAGTACTCTTTGACCATCTTCAGGAGTAGGGAATAAAGGGTTTTTTGCTTCTTCTACTTTTCAAATTTTCTACAAGGTATATGTATTATTCTTAGAAAAAAAGAAATCTGTAATTTTCAGAGGTATACTCCAAATGATGCATGGGTTTTGGATTACCTTGTAAGCAAACAAAGGCATGCATTTCTAAGATGGTTGGCTAAGTGTTCTTTCCTTTGGCTCAGGACAGAATGACATACTCTGGCCTTCATATGGAAACAGCCATGCCCATCACCTCAGTACCATAGCACTTCATCTCAGTAGTCACCAAACGTTGATCACACATCATCACCAAACAATGTCTGACCATCTAACATCAAAATATATGGTTATCATTATTCTATATGTTAAATATTGGCAAAGTTTAAATGTTTTTAGATTAAATATATATATAGACATTGTAGTATTTCTTCTCTCACCCCAGTGGCTAGTCACTTCCTTGGGCATCCACTACTTGAACCAACTGAGAGAACTCTTGAAGTACACTTGTAGCAAAATTGCCTTTGAAGTGAAATCTACGTTTGGTTATATCCACTGGGGCTGTTAATGGCTATACTTTTTTTTTTTCTTTTTTTGAGACAGAGTCTCACTCTGTTGCCCAGGCTAACAGCTAAACCTTTTCGATAAGATCTAGGAACTGAAAAGAATTTTGCAGACTATCTCAACCATTTTGCCGATGAAGAAAATGAGCCTACAAGAAATAAAAATAAGTACTAGACTTTAAATATGTATGTCAGAATGCTGGAAAAAGACCTCAGGGTAATACTAAGTTCAAGAGCAGAAAAATTTAAAAAGCAGAAGGGGCAGAACAGAAAAGGAAGTGTCTAGGGTGCTTTAAAGAAAATCACGTGCAGTACCATCAAGAAACTGAAACTCTGAAAAAGAACTAGATGGCCTCTTATATTACAGTAGTCCCTTGGTATCTGTGGGGGACTGGTTCCTGGACCCCCATCGTATAACAAAACCTGGGGATGCTCAAGTCTCTTATATAAAATGGTGCAGTATTTGCATATAAGCTATGCACATCTTCCCATATGCTTTAAATTGTCTCTACATTACTTACAATATCTAATACACATCATTTCATTCCGGTGGATTCAATAGAGTACTTGGCAGCTGGCAAATTAAAGTTTTGGGACTTGATGATATTTATGTCCCCAAAATATTTTCAGTCGATGGTTGATTGGATGTATAGAAGTGGAACCCATGGATATGGAGGGCTGGCTGTATTAAACGTTCTTCAAAACGAAAGCAGGCAAGTTCTCAGATGGAGAAAAAGAAATACTCTGAAAGACTCTCAAAAATCTTAAATATGTATCTTCTGGAGTTACTAAAGAATAGTGTGCTCCTTAGGCTACACGTTCCACTAGCAGAATGGTAAAATCAAATTATTCCTCGAATTGGAACCTTAAATTATAAAACATTTTTGGGTTTTGTAAATCTTCCCAAACCTCATCCAATCTGTTTACATCCTCTGTGCCATACCATACCACTATAGAAACAACACATGTAGACAGCAATGCCCAGATCTTTTCTTGACATTTGTAAAAGATAAATTTAACCTTCCAATTTATCATTCTTTAAAAGATTACTATTTTCTGTATTGGAAAGGTTATTTTTCTGAAGGTAAACGAATAAATGAAACAACCACAACTGCAGCAAAACAAAGAATATTACTCAACAACAGCAACAAAATTTGGCATCTCTGTGAGGAAATGACGTTTCAAAGGCATCACATAGAGGCTGAATACTTCTGGGGAGGACCAAGGTGAAAGCATTTAGATTAAAACACTGGTAGTTGCTTGATCATATTTAATAATAACAGTATTTTAATAATTATGTTTTCTTCATCTCCCTGTCCTGTGTAATTCATTTAACTTCCATACAGAAGTTTAAACCTCGGCCGGGCGCAGTGGCTCAAGCCTGTAATTCCAGCACTTTGGGAGGCCGAGGCGGGTGGATCACGAGGTCAACAGATCGAGACCATCCTGGTCAACATGGTGAAACCCCGTCTCTACTAGAAATACAAAAAATTAGCTGGGCATGGTGGCGCGTGCCTGTAATCCCAGCTACTCAGGAAGCTGAGGCAGGAGAATTGCCTGAACCCAGGAGTCGGAGGTTGCGGTGAGCCGAGATCGCGCCATTGCACTCCAGCCTGGGTAACAAGAGCGAAACTCTGTCTCAAAAAAAAAAAAAAAAGAAGTTTAAACCTCAATAGCTCAGAAGCCATTCATATGACTATGATTTCCTCATATCCTTTCTGTGAATGCATATATTGATGCAACACTTTTAGAGGTATGTTTGGAAATGTCAAATAAAAAATGTAGATGCCCTATTACCTATTTAGCAATCTTACTTCTAGAAATCTACCCACATCAGTATCGGTACGTTGTTACATGTAATGAAAACTTCATTATAGCACTGTTTGTAACAGCCAAAAAAAAAAGGGAGGAAGAATAAGCAATTTGTATATCAACATCCTATCACATTTTATAAACAGAACAAAATTTAAAACGCAAAACAGTGAGAAAGAAGGAGAAAAAAAGAGAGTTTTGAACAAATGTGATAACAAGATAAACCAAACTCTGGAAGGAAATCTACCAAACTACGAATGACCTCTAGGGTATAGAAACTGGAGGGTGTCGGGAAGGGATTTTCACTTTTTATTTTTATAATCTCTCTAGTACTGTTTAAAATTTGTTGTAATAATTACTTATTGCTATTGCAATTTTTTTTTTAAAAAAAGAGGGTTATGGACATAGCGTATGTAACTAACTACTCATTCTTACTTCATTCATTGAAGGATTTCAAAAACATTATTGATAAATTTTTGGCAGCATAAAGAGTAAGAGCTTAGCTTCTAGAGTCAAACTGTCCAGGTGTAAATCTTGGTTCCAACACTAACTGAGTTGTATTCCCATGAGTGAATCACTTGACCTCCCTGCACCTCATTTCCTTTTCTCTCAAATGAGGATCATAGTTCCTACCTCATCTGGTTGCTGTAAGGATTCAACTATTTAGGATATGAAGAATGCTTAGAAAATCACTTCCTACACAGTAAGTATATCAAGAAATGTTTGTCATTTCCATTATCTTTTCATATTATTATTATTATTGCAGCATTTTTTTAAATTTAAGGGGAGAATCATTCTAATTCTATATTCTCAAACAATTTCAAATACTTAGAAAACAAGGCACTAAGGCATCTCAGTTCAATAACCAGTTCACAAACTGAATCTTCCTGGGCTGTCTCTACATTTCTCTATCACATAAAACACAAGTCAAATTCAATTCCTTTTTACATTCCCTTTATTGTTGTAATGTCAATGTCAAATCTGATTTTTAAAAGGTTGACATTAAATGTTGGCTTCAACGTTAAAATAAGAATGAGACATAAAGAGTCTGCTATACAAAGAGTACATTTCACTTACCTGATATAAGGTAAAGCCGGGTCTATATGGTGGAGTGTTATTGCAGTAATGTATGAAAATATGAAAGCAGCAGACGTCCAAATTACAAGGGCTGAAGGAAGGAAACTGAGGCCTTGCTGAAACCACCACATTTCAAACAAGTTTTCTGAAATAGAAAAAACAAATAGAACAGATAATTCACAAGGGTTTCCTCATCCTACTTTAGCCATCCATGCCCACAGCCTGTACTTACCACCCCAAGCTGTTCCACCTCTGAAATCATCCCTTATGCCATACCCCAACATCTGCTCTCCTTCGCTTTCTTAGTGAGTGGAACCAAGATTCACCACCCACTTGACATAGCTAGAAACTTAACTTTCTGTCCCATCTTCCCATAGGAAGTACTGAGTACCAAGTACTGTTTATTCTACCTCCTAAATTCATTTCAAATCTACCCCTTTTCTCCGTCTTCATTGTCACTACTTTACCCAAAAAACTATCACCTCTTGGCCAATTATTAGAACTTCCTAAGCAGTCCCTATGATATTGCAAAATATAATGTATTTGGTCTTCATCCCATTTCCTGGCAAAAAGCTCTTAAAATCCTTGGCATCTCCAGGGTCTTCTATATGCAAATAAGGTTTGCAGCCCATAGATAGCTTCAGGATGGGAGCTGGTCACAGGAAAGACCAAGGCATAATTAAAGGATTGGACATTCAGTCCCCCATCGCCAATTCCAGGAAGGCTGAGAGAGGATAAGAGTTATGTTCATCATGCCTGTGTAATAAGGCAACCATAAAAACCCAACAGGACTGGATTCAGAGTGCTTCTAGACAGCCAAGCATGTGAGGCTAAGGATGGCATACCCAGAGAGAGTGCAGAAGCACTGTGCCGTTTCCCACATCCCTGGCCTTATCCATCTAGTAAATATAAATGTTTCCCTGAGTTCTGTGAGCCACCCTAGCAAATTAATTAAACGTAAGAAGGGGGTGGTGGGAACCCTGGTTTATAGCCATCCAGTCAGAAACAGACAACCTGGGCTTGTGATTGTTATCATTGGGAGATGGTCTAGTGGGACTGAGCCCTCAACAAGTGTGATCTGATGCTATCTCTAGGTAGATATCATCGAAATTGAATTAGGAGACATCCAACTGGTGTTGACTGGTGGAGATTAATTGCTACACTTGTTGATGATCAGAGAAGTATTGTGTTGATTATTGAGTGAGAGAATAGGAAAAATACTTCAATTGGTTTTTCTTTTCTTTTATTTATTTACTTTTTTTTTTTTTTTTTTGAGACAAGGCCTCACTCTGTTGCCCAGGCTGGAGTGCAGTCGTACAATCACAGCTAACAGCAGCCTTGACCTCCCCAGCTCAAGTGATCCTCCCACCTCAGCCTCCAAAGTAGCTGGTCCCACAAGTACACACCACCACGCCCAGCTAACTTTTTCTTTATAATTTGTAGGGATGTGGTTTCATTATGTTGCCCAAGCTGGTCTCAAACTTGTGGGTTTAAGAAATCCTCCTACCTCCGTCTCCCAAATTGCTGGAATTACAGGTGTGAGCCATTCAGCTCAGCCTAGTTTTTCTATTATTTCTTGGTCCTCCTTACTATGCCTTAACAGTGTTTATTAAATACCTTAAATATGTGAAATGTGTACTTTCCTCAACAGAATTAGAGGTTAAGACAATTTACCAAGGTCATAGAGCTGGATGTGATGGAGACAGGATTCAAACTCAAGCAATGGGATTCTAACACCAAATCGACTATGCCACACTGCCATAGCAAATTTCCCGCAGATCTTCAAATGTGTCATGTGCTCGGGCACACCTTCAGGCCTTCATGGTGACTAGAACACTGCCTACCCAGTTCAAATTTATATGTTTTTCAAGGCTCAATCCTTCCAGTTTCAGTTGAGGGCCCCTGCTTTGTTTTTAACAGCCCCCTTTACTTCCCCAACCAAGGTACTCATTATACTTAACCTGCTTGTTTGGTTTTCTCTTCCTCAACAAACTTTAAGTTCCGTGAGAGCAGGAAACAAGGTTGTGTTCACTATTACATTTTCAGCTCCTACATGGGGGCAGTGGGAGGCGGGGCAGAGACAGAGGGCTTAAATATACCTGTACCACACATCACCACTTTCTTCCTTGAATTCCAGACTAAGGATGTTGTTAAGTACCAATGAGTCAATAATGTGAATTAAGAAACACTGGTACAACTTCATGCTTTTAATTCTTATAATTTTTAAAAATATAGAAATACTTTTAAATTACACTACTTCTATGCATGTGAGAATAATTTCATGTTTGAAGGAGTATCTTCTATTTTGATGACCTAAAGAAATATAGTATTTTCTATGAACTTTTTGACTACTTACAGCTTCCTCATCTCAGACTGACTTTCCAAAGAATGAAATCTCACCCATTTTTAATTTGTATTTGTCATTTACTCCAACCATCTGATTTGTTGCTAAGTATGTACATTTGCATTTCGGAATCTCCTCTCTTCTCCTCCTTTTTCCTTGTCAGTCCTTAACCTCCCATTAACATTTTTTTTCTTCATCTATTCAGTTAACCATGACAACTCCTTGCCAAAATCCTATCGGTGCTTTCTCAAGCACAGGTTTCCAGGACAAGAGTTCTTAATTTACATAATTTTGAGTTATTTCCAGGATCTTTCATTTTTCATCTCTCGTCTCTTTAAATGTCAATTTCTGTTTCTGATCATTCCTATAAGTCCTTAGGAGTCTCTTGTCAGTTCAGCTGACCCTTGCACATATGTTTTATGGTTTTTGACTCTGAGCTTGTATTTAGACAATTTTAAAATCTAGGAGTATTCCAAAAGGCTTAAATGAAGAGTGAGTCATTACAGCGATAATTTGTATTTGTTTTTTCCAGACACTATGGTATATTACCAACCCGGGCCAACTTTACGTTAATTTCTTGGCTTCTGAATTTTTAGACAGTGTAGATATATAAATTTGAACCTTGACTATGAGTGATGGCAGACCCTCCAGTTTCAAGTTCTCAGGTGGTATCTTTATTCCCCCACCTGGAGCTGTGGTGAAAATTTACAAATTTCTTTGTGATCTCTCTTTACCAGGAGGGAGATATTTTTCTGGCCTACCTTGAATGAGTATGTAGACTTTTGTGGGTCCTCACTGAATTTGGGGGAAGGTGCTTCTCCAATACCATGAGTTGTACAATTTAAACTTTATTCTATAAAAACATCACCCCCTGAAACATAGGCACCATTTACATCAACCACCATGGAATGGCACCCATGGGAGCTGTGTGCCTGGGAGGTTACAGGGGTATGAATTCTGTCTCTCCACTTTGAGTAGAGAGCAGCCTGTCACCTGTCCCTGACTGTGCTTTACTTTTGCTATCAGCCAAATGCCCTCAAAGGAAACACTCTGCTAGTATACTACTGTAGTTTCAGCTCTTTTTTTTTTTTTTAACCTTTTAGCCCTGGAGATTTCCCTTTCTTTCATAGAAGACCTGTCATCAATTTAATGAGCTAATGTAATTCATTCAGCATTTAGGTGTTTTGGCAAAAGTGATTTTCAAAATATTTTGTCTACCTCATTGCTAGCAGCAAAATCTCCTCACTCTTTTGTTGTTTTACATGTCTAAATCCTTCCTTTTCTTCAAAAGCTCAAATGCTATCTTTCACAGACAACTTCGCCTAATCTATTTGTATGTAGAAATAAGCACCCCGAGCCAGGTGCGGTGGCTCATGCCAGTAATCCCAGCACTTTGGGAGGCCAAGGAAGGCAGATCACAAGCTCAGGAGTTTGAGATCAACATGACCAACATGGTGAAATCCCGTCTCTACTAAAAATACAAAAATTTAGCTGGGCATCGTGCTGCATGCCTGTTATTCCAGCTACTCAGGAGGCTGAGATAGGAGAATTGCTTGAACCTGGGAGGCAGAGGTTGCAGTGAGTCGAGATTGTGCCACTATACTCCAGCCTGAGCGACAGCACAAGACTTTGTCTTGAAAAAAAAGAAAAGAAATAAGATAAGCACCCCTTTCTCTGAGAACACCTGATTTGTACATCTTTTATAGCTCATTATCTTCTACAGTATGAAAAGTGAGAACAGTGTCTTAAAGGAATAAAATTCTTCCACTTCCCTACCTAAGCATAGCAGAGGGCCTTACCCATAGTAATCACTCAATATTTGTTGAATGAACAGCCAAAGCAAAATCCTTTTAATTCCCAAAACTGTTCATGATTTTTCTGTTTTAGTAAACAACATCACCATTTTTTCAGGTTATCAGGATTCTAAGACTTCAAAGGAATCTTAGGTTCTCTCTTATAAAGTCCTCATATGCTGTCACCAAGTGATGGCAATTCTATTTCCACAAGTCGTTTAAACCATTCTTCTTCCCAATTCACACTGTAACCATGTGATTCTGACTTGGAATTCTCTTGGCCTGCTTTTTCCTGCCCTTTCACCCATTCTGCCTGTATTACCAAATTAACATTCCTAAAGTATGCCTCTGCTCAAAACTTTTAAATAAAATTGTGTGAACTTGAGCAAGTGTCATAACTTCACTGAACCAGTTTCTCCTTTGAAAAATGGAATAGGAGAAATAGGGGAGGGACAGCAGCGGGTGGGGAGTTGGGGAAGAGATAGCATGGGGAGAAATGTCACATATGGGTGATGGGAAGGAAGGCAGCAAATCACACTGCCATGTGTGTACCTAAGCAACAGTCTTGCATGTTCTTCACATGTACCCCAAAACCTAAAATGCAATAAAAAATAAAATAATAAATAAATAAGAAAAATGGAATAATATGAGGCTGACGTGTGGCTCACGCCTGCAAAGCCAGCACTTTGGGAGGCTGACATGGGTGAATCACGAGGTCAGGAGTTCAAGACCAGCCTGGCCAGCATGGTGAAAACCTGCCTCTACTACAAATACAAAAATTAACTGTGTATGGTGGCATATGCCTACAATCCCAGCTACTCAGGAGGCTGAGGAAGGAGAATAGCTTGACTCGTGGAGCTGGAGGTTGCAATGAGCCAAGATTGTGCCACTGCACTCCAGCCTGAACAACAGAACAAGACTCTCAAAAAAAAAAAAAAAAAGAAAGAAAAATGGAACGTTATCAGCACAGACTGTATATCTGATGCAGCAACTACTGCTGCATGTAACTATTTAAATTTAAATCTCAATTAATTAAAATTAAATAAAATTTTTAATTCCTCAGTCACACTGGCCACATTTCAAATGCTCAAACGCTACGTGTCTAGTGGCTACCATGCAAGACAGTAAAAATTTAGAACATTTCCATGACTGTGGAAAAGTTCCATTGGACTGTGTGGGGTAGTGTTTGTATAGCTTATACCGATAGCACAAGCAAAGAACCTAATGCACTGATGACAGATAATAAATGGTAGTTTTTAGTATTACCTGTTAAATAGTATAAAATAATACCCATTTCATAGAGGTTTATTCAAGGATTAGATAAGATATGTAAAGTATTATCAGAGATAATGAATATGTACTTGTTCCTCTGATAATGTGAAAAATGAATTACCTGTTTTACAAGTTCACAAAATGTTAAGTCTTCAGATCTGCTCATACCTGCACCTTTTGTAAATCCTAATATCCACACACAAAGAAAATAAGAAGTTTTTCTCTCAATCCACATAATTTAAAACATGTACAGTTTTAAGTCAACACACTGATATTGTTCATGGGCAGAATACTAGGCTATAGCATTGTTAACAGGTTAATTTTCTTTAAAGAGTTGACAACTGAGTTTTTTTAAATGATGTTGTACCATGTTAAATAATGTTTTAATTCCAGGATATCAATTTTCGTGTGCATTCTCACATCCAACACCTTCACTAGCTTAAAAAGGATAGAAGAAAAAATATTGAGTCTTCTCCTCTAGAGAGACAAAATGAGGAAAAAAAAATAACTTTATTATTAAGCCAAATAAAGCAGTTGCAAGTCCATGTGATGTAAGGTAAAGAACACAGCTGTGAAGTGACATTTATCTAAATGTAAGTCCTACCTTTACTACTGACCAACTGTATGATTTTAGGCAACTTACTTAGCTTCTGAGTTACAGTATTCAAAGAGTTGTTCTTTGGAGTGGAACAGAATAAGCACACACTATAATAATGACAGCTGATTTATTAATTCTGTAGTCATAAAGCCACAGGTATGAATGTGGCTCTATTCATACATAGAGCCACAGCCTCTATGTATGAATTTTTTCTATGTATGAATTGTCTTGGATTTGTATCTCCTTAGGCTTTCAGAGTCTTACTTGTTTAAACTGACAATTTATAGAAGCAGGGCTTGAAATGGTTTACCAGTTTGCGAATGACAACTAAGGAATTTAAATGCATGGACTAGGTGAGGAAGACTAATTGTCAGTGTGTTTTTGCCTTTGAAAGCTGCAAGCATTGCTGAGTAATTGCCAACCAAACAAAATTAAATTGTAACGATTCATAATTCAGAATACCTTTAAAAATAATTGAGAGTATACAGGAATAAATTTCCCTGGGCAGTAAGAACGTTTAATAAAAATGTTCTTGCAGGCCAGGCGCGGTGGCTCACACCTGTAATCCTAGCACTTTGGGAGGCCAAGGCCGGCAGATCATGAGATCAGGAGATGGAGACCATCCAGGCCAACATGGCAAAACCCCGTCCCTAGTAAAGATACAAAAATTAGCTGGGTGTGGTGGCGTCCACCTGTAATCCCAGCTACTTGGGAGGCTGAGACAGGAGAATCACTTGAACCCAGGAGGTGGAGGTTGCAGTGAGCTGAGATCGCTCCACTGCACTCCTGCCTGGCAACAGAGCGAGACTCGTCTCAATCAATCAACCATGTTCTTGAATCGGTAGCCTATCTTCTCTGCTTTTTGTGAAGTTACATGAATCAAATCAAAGCTGTGATTACAATTTTTTTTTTTTTGCAAATACTTAAATGCCTTTGGTAATCAAATGAATTCCTCATGCTGTCTTCACCAAGTGGTGAATGCTAAGAAATAAGAAAGTAAAGTCTGCATGTTCTAAGCGATCAGTCAGAAAGCCCTAAGCTTCTTTTAGAGGTGCATAGAACCATCAGGCTCAGAATAAAATCTAATTTAAAAATACTTACTTTTCTAAACGCTAACTTGACCTCATGACAAATGTAATATTCTCCTAATGGTTAAATTTTAAAGAGTCTAGAAAATTAAGTAATGTCTTTATAAGATGCGTCAATTGTTACATTAAGAGAAATGAGGACAATCTGTTAACGCAGTGCAAAACAGAGTTGCATTTGGTTACTGATTTATAAATTACAATTTGGGAGAACTGGAAAGATTATTTCTACGGTGTTTCTGTGTTTTTCAGATGTATCCTAATACAAAGCACGGATGTGAAGATACCCAAGACCAGCAGTTTCCTTTCTGTATGGGACCCACCCACTGTGATACAATTGAGTGTAGAAAACCGAGCTTCGTGTAAACACACAAGGCCACCAGGGATCATAATTTCAAACCCTCCCCTCCCCCTCTATCCTTCCAGCCACCAAGGTATCTGAGCCCAGAACTAACAACAGGACCGTGTACTCAACCGTAGCTTTTGTGGGACTGGAGTGAAGATTCTTGGTAATCCTCTCCAATAAAACCAGAGGAATTAATTAGACTGCTGATTTTTTTCCAGAGGCGCAAAGCACTAGGCCGTTTGAGGATCTCCGCTCCGCTTTGCCTAGGACCAGGAAAAGACGCGAGAGTCGGAACTTGGCACCAGGCACTGCCTGGGGTAGGAGGAGAGTAGGGGAGACCAAGGAAGCGGACAGAAAGGTGGAGCACGGAGAGCTGAGCCCACTGCACTCATCCCCGACCCCGGATCCCCTGGAGCCCACCCGCAGCTCCCGCCCGGACCAGCCCCTCTCTGGTACCTGGCACAAGGTACCCTCCGGAGGCAACGAGAGCCAGCACGAGACTCGCGCGGCCGCCACGCGGGTGAGGGGCTCCAGGCTGCGCCCACTTCCCCGACCTGCCAGATCCAACCCTCTGACGCACCCTTCTAGAGGGAGCGGCTCCAGGTGCTGGTGCCCATCCCTTCTCCCCTGCTTCGGCTTACCTTACCAGACCGACCTGCGCTGGCAGCTAGAGCCGAAGCCCGCCGGCTATGAAACAGGGCGGAGCTGTGGGGCGCGCTCCGGAGCAGACCGGTCGGCCCCCGGGGCGCGCTCACGGCCTGGAGGAGCGCGCCTTCGGCGCCGCTCGTTCAGACCCTGTCACCCTTTACGGCAATCGCGAAAGTGTCGTGAACGCGCTGCTGCCGATCAGTCACCCAGTCGGCTGGAGTCGGAGGCGTTATTTCTAGGGGTGTGCTTGTTGGGGTCGGGGTAAGGCTGCCGGGCGCGGTCACCGGGTGTGAAGGATTTGAAGGACTTTGTGGGGGCCACTTCTCCCAGGAGGAGTGGAGAGAGGACTGGATGCTCTGGGGCGGATCTTTAGGATATAGCTGTGTATGGACTCGCGCGGGGCGAACGCCGTCCTTCCTGGCGCAGGGTGGCCTCGCGCGCGGGGTTGTGGGGAGGCGAGGGCGACTGCCCCCTTGCCCCTCTGTAGAGACGCTGGGGTGGCGGAGCGCTGTCTCCGGAGCCCGAGGGCGGTTGTGTGGGAGCCGAGGGTAGGGGTGGGAAGAACCGTGGCGGGCCAGCGCTGGGCGGGCGGAGGAGTAGGGGCGCTACCGATGCGGAACGGACCTTGCCTGTCAGGTCCACACCCTCCTGCCCGAATGCTGGCAAGTGCACACACCGTGTGGCATCCTCTGCTGGGTTTGCCTCCCCTTAGAAATGTGGTGCTGATGTTTGTGACTGGGCCTCGCTTCTGGTCAGCAACTTTTCTAGAAATTTCAGCCTGTATTGATAAGCTGTGAGATTGCTAGCTGGAGTTTATTTCAGCAGTATTCTTGCGAAGAGAGAGAACCAGAAGAGTTGCTGGTGTTTGACGGTATTCCCAGAAACACTGGATGAATGGGATCTTTATATTTAGCCATGTTTAACTTGTTTTCCTCAATACAGTGCTTGGCCTTTTGGTGTCATTTTTGCCCTTTTGCATCATTAGTATTGAATATGTAAGTTTGCTTGAAGTCTTTTAGTTCATCAGTAAATCCAGTGTATAGGCAAATTCCTAGTTGTCTTTCAACAAATATTAGTGTTTTGTTTTGTATGTGGGCAAAGAATAAAGATTCATTTCCTACTCCAACTGGTAGGAATATGTCCAATACATAGATGTTGAGTTGAACGACTTAGAACACAAGTTAGACTTTGGTAAGGACATTTGGAGCGTTACTAATTTAGATCCATTGCCATTTACATAAAATTCGAGTTGAGGTTCTAAAAGCATTTGGTTGCATATTCGTTTTATGCTGAGAAAAGCTAAAGCCCCTTGCACAACTTGTTTTTCTTTTTCTTTTTCTTTTCTTTCTTTTCTCTTTCTTTTTTTGCATAACAGTAACAGCAGCTGCACCACTTGTTTTTACAACACATCTGTTTAAGAAATAAATTAGATAAATCTGCCTTTATTAACACCAACCACATTTTATCAGACGGTCAATTTCTTTGTTTTCTAGGCTGCGGATTTGTTTTTTAAGCTGGCTCAAGGTGCTGATATTCTTTTTGAGGGTCATGCTGTGCTATTTTTTAAGGGACTAGAAAAATCTATAGAATGCCAAGCTCTTGCTGATTTTTGGAGTGTGTGTGTGTGTGCTTGCTTTTAAGGGGGAAGAAAGTTATTTCCTCTTTTAAGGAGCGCAAGATTTATTTTACTTAAGGAAAACGTTGCACAGCCCTCTTTTTGCTTCTGAGTATGCTGAAAAGGCTTTTGTTTTTGTCAACTTGCTCTGTGTGTCACTTGTTAAATAATGCTGAACTTAATCCTGTGATCCTATTAGTTTTCTTTTCTTTTTTTTTCTTCCTTTCTTTCCTTGTTCTTTATAATTTGCCCTTCCTTTCTGCTAGTGTAGCCATGACTATTTTTCTTTAGGTAGCCAGTTACCTGTGAAAAGACTGTAAACATACTGCTGAATCAGTGCAGATGAAAACTTGGCACCCCTAGACCTGGTAGGGTTGGAAATTCTGGAATTTCACACAACAGGTTGGATATTGGGTAAGCTTACCCTATGCACTGCTCAGCAGTTAGAGGTTTTTTTTTTTTTTAATGTGATATTTGTCAGACTTTCCCCATGCTGAAGTCCACACAGGAATAAGGTAGGCAGTATCCCATTATCCTCAGCTGATATAAACGAGCTGTTTTGCATGATAGACTTTTAAAATAAAGGTATTAGTTAAATATTTCTGATTATACTTTGGTACCTTTGTTGGATTTTCCGTGTAAATAGTTAAGTTTGCACAAAGAGAATTTTTTGTCTGACCATATGTGTTCTCCTTTGGACTTACAAAACAGTTTGTTGACTGCATTCATAACTTAGCTGTTTATGAGACCCCGCCCTCCCCCTTTTGAGCTTCTTAAAGATATGGAATGGTATGTTTCAGTCTTTCCGTTTTCTCGGAGTCTAGAACAACTAAGTGTTCATTAAATGCTAGATGAATAAGATTTGTTGATTGTTCATAAAGTACTAATTACCTACTAGCAGGGTGTGGTGGCACATGCCCGTATTTGAAGCTGCTCTGTGGCTGAAACACAAGAATCTCTTGAACCCAGGAAGAGGAGGTTGCAGCGAGCCGAGATCACACTACTGCACTCCAGCCTGGGCGACAGAGTGAGAGCTTATCTCAAAAAATTAAAATGAGTATTGATTGTCTACTTAGTGCTAAGTATGGTATGAGCTTGTGGAAAAGAATGTTAACAAGACAGGCTTTGCCTGTGTACTTGTAGAGTAGACAGAACTTGTGGGGGAAAGACTGAAAAAAAAAATCAAAAAAGTTCAAAGTGTGATAAGTGCTCTGAAGGGAGCAGAGCACTAGAGCCAGATTTTAACAGAGTAGGAAAGTTTACTGATTACAAGTGACAAGGCTGCAATAGCTATAGGACTGTGACAGTATTATGAACTGACTTGCAGCTTTACAGCTGCTGGAAATTTTCTACAGTTTAAAATATTCACTTTTATGATTATGATGTATGAAAACATATCCTCAGGTTAACAAATAATTTTGGCTGTGTTCTAAAGTAATACGTTTCTTTATAATCAGTTGCTCTCCATTACATCCAAGTAAAATCACAACTCTGCATAAATTCTTTAAACTTCATTTTATCCCATCCTCCCATCTGATTTACTCCTGTCCATCCATAGTGATCTCTCTTGTACCTGAGCAAGACAAACTCTTTACTGTCTCAGGGCATGTACCATTTTCTGGGATTATTCTTCCTCCTGCTCTCCGGAAATGTCTGGCTCCTTCTTTACCTCTGAGCCTGGTATAAAAGCTACTTCTTGAAGACTTCACCCTATTTAAAATGTGTACCCCCAGCTGTTTTCTAGCTCAGCACTTTATTTTCCTCTCTGTGCCTATCACAGTATATAATTTTATTTGCTCGTTTATAGTTTTTATTTATTTTCCCACTGGACATAGAAGTTGGGATCATGTCTACCTCATTCACATCCTTCAAATGTTGGCTGAATGCATTTGAAACTTGTAATCATGTAGTTTTCTCATAAAAACTATTGAGAGTGGTGGCTGGGTTTCTAGGCTAGCCAGCAATAATTTTAATTTCCTACTTTTTTCTTTTTGTTACTTGTACTGTGGTAAGAAA
Organism: Callithrix jacchus; assembly: GCF_049354715.1. Lineage (NCBI taxonomy): Eukaryota > Metazoa > Chordata > Mammalia > Primates > Cebidae > Callithrix > Callithrix jacchus. The sequence goes on from NC_133508.1 coordinate 149,087,349, forward strand.
AGGACATTTTCTGCTCATCCTTTTGGGCATAGGCCTGCCTGCATGTAAAAATTTCAGGTAGATAACATAACTTTTGGGTTTTGTTTGTTTGTTTGTTTGTTTGTTTGTTTGTTTGTTTTTGAGACACATTTTGCTCTGTTGCCCCGGCTGGAGTACAGTTGCGTGATCATGGCTCACTGCAGCCTCAAGCCCCTGGGTTCAAGCAGTCCTCCCAACTCAGCCTCCCGAGTAGATAAGACTACAGGCACAGGCTAGCATGCCAAGCTAATTTTTTTTTTTGTATTTTTTATTTTATTTTTTTTGTATAGACATGGTTTTGCCTTGTTTCCCAGGCTGATCTTAAACTCCTGAGCTCAGGTGATCCACCTGCCTCAGCCTCCCAAAGTGCTTGGATTACTGGCAGTGAGCCACTGCTCCCAATGTAGAATAATTTTTTTAATATTCTACCTCCTTTCCATATTCCCACCCCACATCCATGTTTCCTTTCTTTCCCTATTGTCCTGATCTTCCTACTGTAGCCACCTGCCCTATGTGGCTCCATATGCTTGCTTTTCATTTGCTAAAATTCAGAAATTTCTATTTTTTTCTGTGATGGTTTTCATGGCCATAGTCCCTGGATCTCAGATGTGAGGGTAGGAAGAGTGGAGATGAGCCTGTGGCAGTGACTGCAACCTCTGCATCTATGTACATGTGTTGAAAGTAAAGAAGCCACCTGTAGGTCAGAGACTACATGTATCTGAATTTATATTTGCAGTGTTGTTGCTAATAGCTTCACAGATACAATGTTGCTGCAGTGTTGGCAAAGAAAACCTTCAAAAACTCATTGCCTCTTTTCAGGTATGAATTTATTCAATGGCTAGAATAGATCTGGAAGGGTTTAATAAAATGTAGATTTTTATAAAAGAGAAATAGAAGGTTAAATAAAAATCTAGGTCACAGAGGGGAAAAACTGGGAGGGAAAGTATCAGTTTATCAACTAGTCCTGCCAAATGCTCAAACTTAAAACCATTAAGATCAGTTGCTTATAGCTATTTAGTGCCAAAAGCAGGCTAGCACTCATTTTTTTTTCTTTTTTTTACAGTAAGAGGATGGAACCCTGCAACAGTAAAATACAAATGGAATTGACTAGATTTTTAATTACCATTTCAAGCGGAATTCCATAAGAGCTGACTATCACTTACCAATAACAAAAATATATCATTATTTGACTGTAGAAAATTTGGCTATGATGAAGCTGCTGAGTTTATTGGTGGTTAATGGGCTCTCGTTTGATATAAAGTGATCTTATTACTTTAAAACAGTTTTATTGAGTAACTTTGTTATACAATTGTGTGGAAGAATTCCTCAAAATATAAGGAATTAGCTTTGTTCTCCTTGATTTGAAATATCAATATATGTATATATATTGATATATTGAGACAGAGTCTTGCTTGGGCTGGAGTGCAGTGGTGCAATCTCGGCTCACTGCAACTTCCGCCTCCTGGGGTCAAGCAATTCTCCTGCCCTAGCCTCCCAAGTAGCTGGGATTACAGGCACCTACCACCATGCCTGTCTAATTTTTATATTTTTAGTAGAGACAGGGTTTCACTATGTTGACCAGGCTGGTCTCCAACTCCTGACCTCATGTGATCCTCCCATGTCGGCCTCCCAAAGTGCTGGGATTACAAGTGTGAGCCACTGCATCTGGCAAAATATTAAATATTTTTATTTCAGGACACCTCAGTTGGTTAAATTGTGACACCGATGAGTCTCTTGAGATTCTTGAAAATTTATTTAAGGGCATTAACTTGACTGTAATGACTGTTTTCTAAACCAAATATTGAGATATGTGATTGACAGAGGTTTTAGATGCCACCTTAGGTCATTAGTAACATTGAAATTTTGGAATTTGATATTTATGGGGATATAGGAAAAGAAGTCCTGGTCTGTATATGACACAACATTGTGTTCACATGTCCATACCAGACTGTTGGCTGAGTGTCCCCTGCCCAGTACCTACTTGTCCATGTGGTAACTCATAAGCTGAGTCCCTACATTTCATGTTTTGTGGCATGTGACCCTGTGCCCCACTTCCCAGAATGTACATGAGGCTTGGGTTCACAGTCCTGTAGCCATGGCCCAGTCTCAGTTTAGTGCCTTCCATTCTGGGCAGCAGGAGTCTACAACAGCTGCCTCTGGGCGTTGGCCTGGTTTCACTGTGTTCCTGTGCTGTGTGCTGCCTCCCCTCCACCCCAGACAAAGTGGAACCTGCCACTCTCAGGACCACCCTGCAAAGGCACAACAAACCGGATCCTGTCACAGCAAAAAAATAAAAAAGGATAACCGAGCATGTTTTGGTAGTAGATCCATTGGCGAGATGTCCTAGGCCCATACCATTTCTGGGAATTTCATCTTGCTTTCTGGATAGTTTCCAACCAGAAGATCAAAGCATACCTATGCTACTAATCTTTTTTTTCTATTAAGATTTTTTTTTCTTTTATTTTTTAATCGTGTGGTCTCTGTTCCTCCTCCTACTCACTATGGTGGTTTTCTCACAAGGTTCTTTTTTTGAAATGGGGTTCTCCTGTTGCCCAAGTTGAAGTGCAATGGCTCGATCTCAGCTCACTGCAACCTCTGCCTCCTGGGTTCAAGTGATTCTCCTGCCTCAGTCTCCCGAGTAGCTGAGATTACAGGCGTGTGCCACTACTCCCAGCGCATTTTGTATTTTTAGTAGAGATGGGGCTTCTCCATTTTCATCAGGCTGGTCTCGAACTCCCATCCTCAGGTGACCTGCCCACCTCAGCTTCCCAAAGTGTTGGGATTACAGGCATCAGCCCCATGCCTGACTAAGGTTCTTTATTCATTTTTTTTCTCTTCATGCTTAATCCCTTTGAGAACTTTGCTACTTTCTAGTTTTTAACTAGACTTCAGCTTTTGAGTTGATGACTTGAACTTTTCCTCTCTTACTAAAACTCCAGTTTTTTGATTTTTGTCCAAAATGTCTCTACCTAAAACTTACATGAATATATTTCTTTCCCACCCTCATCCCTAGTTCCACTTTCACCCCCTACACCCCAAAAGCCAAAATATAACAAACTGATTTTCTTTCCCAACTTGCCCTTTTGAGAACAGTACCAGTATCTTTAGCTGTTGACTCCTTTTTTTCTTCTGTTCCTTCACCTCTCATATCTAATCCCTAAGTACTGTCTGCCAATTCTTCCATCTAAATAGAAATTACTTCTAGATTTGACTGTCTTTCATATTTTCATTGTTACCTTCCTTCTATATAGGCCCGCACCACTTCAAACCATTGAGATGACTGTACTTACTAATTTGTAATTGTTCTCACTATTTTCTCCATTCCAATTCATCTTGGAAAATACTCTTGTATTTCCTCGTGCTACTTACGGTTATTTCTAATCTTTTCTAAATGCAATACAGATACTTCAGGGTTAAACTCAAGGTCCTTTATCAGTAGTCGTCACTTAACCCAATTTTACTTTCTTTCCTTCTACTTCCTCATTTCATCAGGATTCTATGCTAATACATATATACTGCCTTCTTTTTTCATTGTTGTGTATCTCCACTGAGAATACCATCTATATTCCTTTTTACCAATAAGAAGTTTGATCCTTTGGTTTAAACAGAAACCCTGTGTTTGTTTGTATGCCACTTACCAGCTGTGTGATTTGTACACGTTAATTAGCCTCACTGAGCCTTAGTTCACTTTTCAGTAAAAATGGGGATAACTGATAGACCTTGCCTTCTGGGGTGTTGTGAGGGTTAAAGCAGTGAGTATGTAAAAAGTGCTTAGGCTTTGTAATATGAAGGGCACGCCCAGCAATTTTAGCTATTACCATTAAATAAAAATCGACTTGAAGACTCATTTCACTCAAGTCATTCCTCTGATACCAATACTCATTTGCTAGCCTTGGGACCTCAGCTTTCGTGTATGTGTAATGATGAGGTGATTTCTAACATTCGTTTCATGATACAACTGAAAGCAGTGTGAGAGAGAAAAAGAATATGAGCTTCAAAGTCAGACAAACTATCACATAATAGGAAGCATACTGTTATTAAAGTCTCTTCTTTCAGTGAGGACTGGAACCAAAATCAGACTCCTAGTTGTCTGGTCCTGTTTGATACTTAACTACTTTATTGACAGTGTGATTTTTTGTTTCCTGATTTGGTGATGTTGGCATAAGAGAGAAATAGTGGCTGACAAGTGTATCCTTTTTTTTTTTTAAGGTAAGCACCAGCCACAAAAGTCTACAAAAGAAGGTAAATTACAGTCTTTAAATATATATTTAAAAAAAAAACCAAAAAAACCAAGATCCATGAGTGGGCATCGATCAACAAGGAAAAGATGTGGAGATTCTCACCCGGAGTCCCCAGTGGGCTTCGGGCATATGAGTACTACAGGATGTGTATTAAATAAATTGTTTCAGTTACCAACACCACCATTGTCAAGACACCAACTAAAGCGGCTAGAAGAACACAGATATCAAAGTGCTGGACGGTCCCTGCTTGAGCCCTTAATGCAAGGGTATTGGGAATGGCTAGTTAGAAGAGTTCCCTCCTGGATTGCCCCAAATCTCATCACCATCATTGGACTTTCAATAAACATCTGTACAACTATTTTATTAGTCTTCTACTGCCCTACAGCTACAGAGCAGGTAAGAGTTTCTTAAAAGATTTCAACATTTGCTATATACCAAAACCATTGTAATTGGAATCTTGGGGTCATTTTAACTAAAGATAAAATAATGTGACCGCTCTCTGTCAACTATTTTAAAATAACACACACTGCGGTAAAGCTTGTAAGTACAACCTACACATTGTTGTTTATTAGAAACCAGAAGCCAAGGGTAAACTCTGATCCTAGTAGGTAAATTAATGTTAACAGAGTTTAAAATGTTCCTTTTAAAACTAAATCGAGTTTTTTTATTAAAAAGTTTCGTGTTTTTTTAAATGGTAAAGTCAGTAAAAAAAAGTCAGCGAGAAGTCTTCGGTATTTAGTATGGCAAGACTGTAAACTAGCCTTATCAAAACGTTTTCTGTTTTCCATTCGAGTGAGACTTGTTCAGTTTCCCTTCTCTCATCCTGTAAACATGTATGCCTGATAGACTTCAGGTGTATGGCTTATTATTCTAACAATTGTGGCAAAGGAAGTGTAAGAAAAGTCAACATAATATATTTTCTATTCCATATCCTGCTCTGGCTACCATTAAGAAAGGATACTTGCTGTTGCTTATAAAGATTCTCTCACATAGGCCTTCTCAGATCCAAGCTTCTCTTCTACTGTTACATTCTATTACCCTCTGTACCCATTACCTGAAACCAAAACTAGAACTCTGTCGGAATGGATAAATTGATATTTCTTTGGTTTAAACATTTCCTTACCAAAACGTGAACTAAGCTAGTTACATAAATGAGAGAATCATAAGCATTTGTTTTGCCTGTTTTAGTTAGACTGATCAGTTTCTGGTAATTCAAGACAATAGAAGATAATTCTCAACCAAACATGTCACAGTGACTCTGAGCTAAATGAGATACTAATGGCCACAACATTCCTTGTTTTAAGCTTGAAGTAACTTTTTTTAAAAATAATCTCAGATTATTTATCCTTTGAGATAAAATTACCACCATTCAACCCTGTGTTTTTCTTTTTTCATCAATTTGTCTGTTTCCATAGGTCACGCTTAAAGTGAATGGCTATTGAGGGTCATAGTTACCCATAGAATATGTGATTTCTGTCTTTTTCCAGGTGTTCATTTCCCATCACCCTTAATTCCTCTTTTTTTTTTTTTTTTTTTTTTTTTTTTCTTTTTGAGGCAGGATCTCACTCTGCTGCCCAGACTGGAATATAGTGGCGCTGTCTCAGCTCACTGCAACCTCTGCCTCCTGGGTTCAAGCAATTCTCCTGCCTCTGGGATTACAGGTGCACACCACCATGCCAGGCTAATTTTTTTATTTGTAGTAGAGGATTTCACCATGTTGGCCAGGCTGGTCTTGAACTCCTGACCTCAGGTGATTCACCTGCCTTGGCCTCCCAAATTACTGGGATTACAGGTGTGAGCCACCATGCCTGGCTCCCATTATCTTTTTAACTCTCTTCCTATTGCTCAGTTAGGATACTTAAAAAACGAAAAGCAGTACTTTACTTAAATGTGTTCTTGGATTCTTTATTACATATCCTTTAAATTGTTTCACTTGGGGCTTATCTGAGAATTTGATTGCCACTCCCAGTGGAGTTTGGTCCAAATCGCACAAATTATTAGAGATATAGTAGAACAACAGGAAGGTGGGTTGATTCCAGTGGAGGACCTCCAGTACTAGTTCTAGGATAGGAATCAAGGAGTGAGACCAGGTTCAAGGATAGTTTAGCCACTAATAGTCATTTATTGAACACCCCAGAGTATACTAGGTAATGTGTTACCCCATAATACTTTTTCTGGGCCTCTGTTCTTAAGTGATTTGAAATTATTGGAATAACCCAAGAATTATGTTGGAAACGGCTTTATATCATTGGGAAAAATCAACACCAAGACAATGGATAACTCAGCAAGGCTAGTTTACTTCCTGCAGGAAGGGTGCAGTTCACCGGCAGTCTTGCCATGAGAGCACACCTGAACAAGGGAGACAGGGGCTTTTATAACTTTCATAACCTGACACAATTACCCTACTGCTGTGTACAGTTTCTGTTGGCCAAAACAGGACCTCACATTCTATGCTTGACCTGATTGGCTAAAAAATTGGAAATTTCCTGAACAGATAAGGAGAAAGAAGATGAGGAAGAAAAGGAATCTAGTCAGAAGGTCAGGAAGGTTTCCAAATAAGGAATAGCATGCACTAGGGTTTGGAGCTTCCCCAGTTTCATTCAGTCATGCCAGAGCAAATCAAGGTAGCTGATTTAAGATGTAGCTGATTTAGAGAATGTATATACATGGGTATATGTTTATGCTAATAGCGGATGATGGCCATAGAGCAAGAGATTGTAACTCCTTGTAATGTAGTCTAAGATATAAACTTTGATCTTTCCCATCTCTCACAAATGAGTTTAACCTTTAGGGAGACTTCCAGAATGGAAGCTATTCTTTTCACTAGTTGTGATGGTTCAGAATTGCTGCTAGGAGGAATCAAGGCAGAGTATGACTGAGCTGCTGATTGTTGCTCTGCAAGGGAAGGTAGTGGCCTACGATGGAGATGCCTGGGTGCATTTTTAGCTGCACGGTAGCTATCCTTGATAGGCTCAAAGCAGAATGTATTTAAATAGGTCTTGGTTGTCTTCTATGACAAGCTGTTATTATCTCTGTGATCTTCAGTAAGATATGTAAATTCTCTAAGTCACCTTCTTTAAATCTTACTTTGTGGTATGAGGATCATACATTCAGGGTACCTAGCATATAATGTTCAAAACAGTAGATGGTTATTGTTTCATTGGTCAAAAAGATTAGGTGTATAATCTGTTCTTCCACAGCACCTTTCCCATTTGTCTTTTCCTCTAATAATACATAATATATCGAGTCACAAATTAATCTAAGTCCTTATTTCTTTTGTATTTTTCTTTATCATCATGTTAGAGTCAGAGAATTCCATAAATTTTATCACCCAGGGAAATTCTCTTTCATTATATCTCTAATTCTTTTGGGTTTTATGCCAGTGGATGATGATTACATTTCATGTCTACATGTATAGTATTGTGAACTTACCATATATTTTTTATGTTACTAATTTTTTTGAATGGGTTAGAGTTTCAGATACCAATCTTTTGGTAGAAAGGAAGGTAATTATTATAATAGTTTAAGCTCAGTTTGTTTATTTCCTTAGAAAAAGCAATCTTTTTAGTAGATAAGAAAATAAGTTAGTCTTTATTTTTCACATTCTTAGGGTAGAAATGTAGACTTCTCTCTTTTTATATGGAGAGCCAAAATTTTCCCTTGATCTGTTTATTCCTAAGTATTTAAAACTTCATTAGTAGCTTTAATTTTAGTGTCATAAATTAATTTGGAATTTTTCTTGCAACTTGATGTATGTTAATATGCTTGTATTCACCTTGCCACCATCCACATAAAAAGTCAAGCTCTGTAAAATATATGAAGAGATTTATTCTGAGCCAAATAAGCGTTATGAGTGACCATGGCCTGTGGCATAGCCCTCAGGAGGTCCTGAGAACACACGGCCAAGGTAGTCGGGGCACAGCTTAGTTTTTTAATTTTTTTAAATTTTGAGACGGAGTCTTGCTCTGTTGCCAGGATGGTGTGCAGTTGTGCAATCTTGACTCACTGCAGCCTCTGCTGCCTGGTACAGGACTACAGGCATGCGCCACCATGCCCAGCTAATTTTTGTATTTTTAGTAGAGATGGGTTTCACCATGTTGGCCAGGATGGTCTCAATCTCTTGACCTAGTGATCCGCCCTCCTCAGCCTCCCAAAGTCCTGGAATTACAGGCATGCATCACTGCACCCAGCCAACCTGGTTTCATATATTTGAGAGGTGCATGAGATATTAATCAAATACCTTATGAAGTACATTGGTTTGGTCCAGAAAGGCAGGACAACTCAAAGTGGGAGGACTTCCAGGCTGTAGCTGAATTTAAACATTTTCTGTTTGAGTTTATCTTAAAGACCTGGGCTTGATAGAATGTTTAGGTTAAGATAGATTGTGGAGACCAAAGTTCTTTTGAAGTCTTACAGTAGCTGCCATTAGAGACAATGGATGACAAACGTTTTCCTTTCAGGTCTTGGTCAGTCTCTTTAGGATCGGGAAGGTCTGGAAGAAAAAGATCCAGCTATGTTAAGACACATAAGACAGATAAAAGAAGTTGATGTTAACCTATATTTTACCCACGAAAGCCGGAAATGAGCTAAGCTGTTACCAAAAAGAGTTCTGTCAAATTTCAATGTAAATTTTTGAAAAATTATAAGTTGTTTAAATGCTCATTTGTTTTTGTTTTTATACTGCTAGTTTTAATGCTTTTGATTCAACTCACTAAAAAACAACTTGTTAGATTTTTTTTTTAGCATAAAAAGTGAAAAGAAAGTTGAAATGGCACATTGCCCATAATTTTACTGCCCAGTTAAGTTATATTGACATTGAAAAGTGAAAGGGAAAAAAATTACATAGTTAGAAAAATTCAAAGAGTGGCATAAAACAAAAAGTAAAATTTTCCCTTTTTTATCTGCCTTGCCTTCCTACCCCTCACCCCAACTCCTCTTCTCAAATGTAATAACAGTACTTTTCTGTGACAAATCACATCCTGAATTTTATTGAAAAGAAAAAGCAACATGCAGAACACACGGTACAGCATTTAGAAATTGTTTAAAATATACAAAATAAGCCTTTACTTAGGATTATGTATATATATATGTGCAATCAAGTCTAAAAGTAAATATGGGACTAACAAAGACTGAATTCAGGTTAGTGGGTACTTCAGGGGCAGACTGCATGATGGATTGGAGAGAGCTGTTCATGAAGCTTCAATTATGTTTCTAAGCTAAGAGGTTTGTTAAGGGTGTTCATCATATTTTTTAAACTTTTTGTATGTTTTAAATAGTAATAAAACTCATGTGTACCTGCCCATATATATGCCTGCCAAAATCTTAGGAGTGGTTTTCTTTTTCCTTTTAGTTGACACATATCATACACACACACACACACACACACACACCCCCGATACAGTGTGATATTTTATAACACATATACAGTGTATAATGATCAAATCAGGGTAATTATATCTATCACCTCAAACATTTATTTCTTTGTGTTAACATTCCAGATCCTCTCTTCTAGCTTTTTGAAAATATGTAATAAATTATTGTTAGCTATATTCAGCCTACATTGCTGTAGAACACTGGAACTTATTCCTCCTACTTTGCTATAACTTTGCATCTGTTAAACAACCTCTCCCTATACTCTCCTCCTCTTTACCCATCCTAGCCTCTTGTAACCACAATTCTTCTCTCTACTTCTATGATCATTTTTTTAAGCTCCTGCATATGTGCCTGATTTTTTTCACTTAACATGATGTCTTCCAGGCTCATCCATTTTGCTGGGAATAGCAGGATTTCATTTTTCTTTATGGCTGAATAGTATTCCATTATGTATGTACACTACATTCTTTATTCATTCCTTTGTTAATAGATGTTTGATTCCATACCTTGGTTATTACTATTAGTGCCGTAATAAACATGGGAGGTGCAGATGTCTGTTTGATATACTGATTACCTTTCCTTTGGATCAATACTCAGTAGTAAGATTGCTGGATCATATGGTAATTTTTAGTGTCTTGAGAAATCTCCATATTATTCTCCCTAGTGTCTATTAATTTACATTCTCACCATCAGTGTGTAAGAAAGAGCTCCCCTTTCTCTGAATCCTTACCAGCATCTGTTAATTTTCTCTTTTTATAATAACCTTTGTAACTGGAGTAAGATAAATATCTCATCGAAGTTTTGATTTGCATTTCCCTGATGATTAATGATGCTGAGCATTTTTTCATATATTTTTTGGCATTTATATGGCTTTTTTGAGAAATATCTGTTCAGATTGTTTTCTCATTTTTTGATTGGATGATTATATTTTTTGCTGTTGAGTTCTTTATATATTCTAGATAATATTTCTTGCCAGATGTATAATTTGCAAATGCTTATTCTCATTCTAGAGGTTCACTCTGCACTCTGTTGATTGATATGGAGAGGGTTTTTAGTTTGTTATAGTCTCATTTGTCTACTTGAGGTTTTGTTTTTGTTTTTCTTTTTCAGACAAGGTTTCCCTCTTGTTGCCCAGGCTGGAATACAATGATCTCAGCTTACTGCAACCTCCACCTCCCAGGTTCAAGTGATTCTCCTGCATTAACCTCCCGAGTAGCTGGGATTACAGACATATACCACCACACCCAGATAATTTTGTATTTTTAGTAGAGATGGGGTTGGTCAGGCTGGTCTTGGACTCCTGATCTCAGGTGATCCACCTGCCTTGGCCTTCCAAAGTGCTGGGATGACTGGCGTGAGCCACTGCACCCTGCCGTGTCTATTTTAGTTTTCCTTGCCTATGCTTTTGAGATCTTAGCCATAAAATCTTTGCCTAGACCAATGTCCTAAAACATTTCCTCTGTGCTTTTCTAGTAGTTTTGTACTACTAGTTCTTACATTTATACCTTCAATCCATTTTTAGTTGATTTTTGAATATAGTGAGAGACAGGGGTCTAGTTTCATTTTTCTGCATATAGATGTTCAATTTTCCCAGCACCATTTATTTATCGTTTCTCCATTGTATGTTCTTGGACTCTTTGTCAAAAAATCAGTTGGCTGTAAATACATAGATTTATTTCTGGGTTCTCATTCCTTTGGGTCTGTATGTCTGTTTATGCCAATACCATGCTGTTTTGGTTGCTATAGATTTTTAGTGTATTTTGAAGTCAGGTAGTGTGATCCCTCCAGCTTTGTTCTTTTTTGCTCAAGATTGCTTTGGCTATTCTAGGGTTTTTGTGATTCCATATGCATTTTAGGATTTTTTTTTTTCCTATTTCTGTGAAGAATGTCATTGCTATTTTGATAGGGACTACATTGAATCTGTCGATTGCTTTGGGTAGTATAGCCATTTTGACAATATTAATTCATGGGCATAAGATGTCTTTTTTTGTGTATATATCCTCTTCAGTTTCTTTCATTAGTGCTTTGCAGTTTTCATTATAGAGATCTTTCAAATCCTTGGTTAAATTTATTCCTAAGTTTTATTTTATTTTATTTAGCTGTTGTTAATGGGATTTCCTTCTTGATTTTTTTTTCCAGCAAGTTTGTTATTGGTGTATAGAAATGCTACTCCTGATTTGTGGTATGTTCATTTTGTGTCTTGCAACTTTACTGAATTTAACAGTTTTATCAGTTTTTTGATGCAGTCTTTAAGTTTTCCCACATAAAAGTTTATATCATCTGCAAAGAGTGACAGCTGGACTTCTTCTTTGCTAATGTCAATGCCCTTTGTTTCTTTCTCTTGCTTAATTACTCTGGCTGGGACTTCCAGTACTATGTTGAGTGTGAAAAGCGGGCATCCTTGTCTTGTTCTAGTTCTTAGAGGAAAAGCTTTCACCATTTCCCCACTGAGTATAATGTTAGCTGTTAATATGTCATATATGGTCCTTATTGTGTGGAGGTATGTTTCTTGTATTTGTAATTTATGGTTTTATCTTGAAGAGATGTTGAATTTTATCAGATGCTTTTTCTGAACCTATTGAGATAATCATAGGATCTTAGTTCTTCATTCTGTCGATGTGATGTGTCACATTTATTGATTGCGTATGTTGGACCATCCTTGCATCCCTGAGTTAAATCCCACTTCATCATGGTGGATGATCTTTTTAATGTGCTGTTGAATTTGGTTTGTTAATAGTTTCTTGAGGATTTTTGTATCTGTGTTCCTCAGTAATACTGGCTTGTAGTTTTCTTTTATTGCGTCCTTGTCTGGTTTTGATAGCAGGGTAATGCTGGTTTTGTAGAATGAATTAGGAAGAATTTTCTCTTCAGTATTTTGGAATAATTTCAGAAGAATTGGTGTAATTCTTTAAAATTTGGTAGAATTCAGCAATAAAGGCATTCGGTTCTGGCTGTTTCTTTGTTGGAAAACTTTTTAATACTTATTCATTGTTATTTGTTGTTAGTCTGTTCGAGTTTTCTATTTCTTTTTGGTTCAATCTTCATAAGTTATACATGTCTAAAAGTGTATCTACTTTCTCTAGGTTTTCCAGTTTGTTGGCATATAGTTGTTCATGATAGCCTCTTATGATCTTTTCTATTTCAGTGGTATCAGTTGTAATTAATGTCTCTTTTTCTGGTCTCTGATTTTATTTGTTTGGGTCTTCTCTTTTTTCTTGGTTAATCCTAGCTAATAGTTTGTCAATTTTATTTATCCTTTCAAAAAACCAGCTTTTCATTTTGTTGCTCTTTCACGTATGTGTGTGTGTGTGTGTGTATACACACACAACATATATGACGTGTGTCGTATGTATATGTACATATACGTGACATACATTCATGTACATATATACACACATAAACACATATGTGTGTATGTATATATAGTCTATTTCATTTAGCTCTGACCTTTATTCTACTAATTTTGTGTTTGATTCATTCTTGCTTTTCTGGTTCTTTGAGGTGAATTATTACGTTGTTTATTTGAAATCTTTCTACTTATTTGATGTGGTCATTATTTTGCTTTATTCTTCCCTCTTAGTACTTTTGCTATATCTCGTAGGTTTTGGTATTTGGTGTTTCTGTTTCAATTTTTTAAAAAAAATTTTTGGCTTCTTAATTCAGATTCATTTGTCATTGAGGAACCTGTTGGTTAATTCACATGTATTTGTACAGTTTGCAAAGTTCCTCTTGTTACTGATTTCCGGTTTTATTCCACTGTAGTCTCACAAGATGCTTGAAATTAAATGACCCCAACACAAATATTTAAAATTTTGTTGAGACTTGTTTTGTGGCCTCACACATGGTTTATCCTAGAGACTGTTCCATGTGCTGATGAGAAGAATGTGTATTCTGCAGCTATGGAATGAAATGTTCTGTAAATGTCTGTTAGGACCATTTGGTCTATAGTGCAGTCTGAGTTCAATGTTACTTTGTTGGTTTCCTGTTTAAATCAGGACTGTCCAATCTTTTGGCTTCCCTGGGCCACATTGGAAGAAGAAGAATTGTCTTAGGCCATACATAAAACTCTAACGATAGCTGATGAGCAGGGGGAAAAAAAATATTTACAAGTTTGTGTTGGGCTGCATTCAAAGCTATCCTTGGCTGCCTGCAGCCCACGTGCCATGGCTTGGACAAACTTAGTTTAGATGATCTGTCCAATGCTGAAAGTGGGGTAACATTTAATAGTTTTTTTGATGTATCCTCCCAGAAAAAAAAAAAATTACTCTTGCACTAGCATGTGTATGTGTTTGTATATATGTATCAGTTCTGTTTCAAAAGTTTAGTAAAACCATGTGCTTCTTGGAATTTTTTTTACCTGAGTTGACTCATGTAACATCTCTGCAAGATTTTACAAGTTAGTTAATTGCTACATTGTGGTAAGATTATTTGTTTATGCCAGTTCTTCCCCATACATTTATTGGGGGCATAATGAGTTCCTGACTGATGCGTGAGTTCCTTCATTCATTCAGTATCTTCCCCATGGTCTTACTGCAACTGGGATTATATTCATTCTTGAGTTAGAAGGCTTTCTTCTTAAAATACCTCTGAGAAGTATGAAGTAATATGTACAAAGAAGAAGTATATAAATATTAGTGTATCATTGTGCAGATTCACATGAAGAAAGGAAAATCCAAAGACAAGAAAACTTTTTATGTCTGTGATTGTTTTACTATTTCCTAGGATTGTGTATACTAGTTATCTTTGTCCAGAGCAACACTTTGCCTCATTAAAATCTTAAGCTTAGACCCCAAGAAGTCCCTAGATTTCTTGTCCCCTAAGGCAGAGGTATTTGGAAGAATTTTCTGTGATGATGGGCATGTTCTGTGTCTGTGGGGTCCAATATATTAGCCACAGCCACACATGGCTATTGAGCATTCAAAATGTACCAAGTGTAACTGAGGAACTGAATTTTAAATTTTCTTTAACGTTAATTTCAAATAGTCATAGTTGACTGATGGCTGCTGTACAAGACACACAGCTCTACAGAGTTACTGGATTCCTTTAGGAGCAAGAAGCTGTAGACCCAAAGTGCAGAAGACAGAGTTCTTAGTCATACAGGATTAATTACTCAGTTCAGTGTGCTTGCATGTAAAGTATGGGTACATAACCACATTTATTGCTTTCAGTAACTCTGGCTTAGCGGAAGTATGTACTAGGTCCTTTGAATAATCTCAGTGTGTTAAAATACAAAACTCAAAAAAGGTTTATGAAAAGATTCTTACCTTTTAATAACTGGTACTAAATAGATACCTATCAGAGAGAAACTCCTTTGCAGTACAGAATATACTGAATGTTATTTGCAGCTCAGAGTGTTTGGTATTCACAGCGTAACTTAATAACCAATATACATTAAAATACCTTGTGATTATAAATTATTTTTTATAGCCTGGACAGGGGAAAATAATGAAAAGTGATACAAAATACTCTTCTACATTATTAAGGATAAATCAAATAGGAGTGCTCCTTTTAAAATATGCAACATTTAAATTCAGTAGCAGGCCAGATGCAGTGGTTCACACCTATAATCCCAACACTTCGGGAGACGGATCACTTGAGGATCAGGAGTTCAAGACCAGCATGGCCGACATGGTGAAACCTCGTCTCTACTAAAAAAATTAAAATAAAAAATAAAATAAAATAAATTAACCAGGCCTCGGGGCACATGCCTATAATCCTAGCTGCTCGGGAGGCTGAGGCAGGAAAATCTCTTGAACCCAGGAGGCAGAGTTTGCAGTGAGCCAAGATTGCACCACTGCACTCTAGCCTGGGTGACAGAGCAAGACTCCATCATAAATAAATTAATTAATTAATTCAATACCAGCAGTTCAATTTCTGTTTGAGAAAAGAGAAGTTATTTGAAAATCTGACTGTGGATTTGAAAAGTAGTATTCTGAACACTCTATGCACTGGTTATCATTTTCTAGTTATTTTATGGCCCATTGGAGAGGTAACATTTAAAAATGTTACAAGCTCAAATAAATTCAGAAAATGGCAGCCCATTATGTCCCCCTCTTGAGTATTCACAGGATGTATTAGCAATAGTAAGGACTGGAAGAAGTCCTATAGTACAGAAATCCATTTAGCATTGTTTAGTGTTTAACCCAGTGTTTTCCCACTTGAGGTTGGCATGGAATTTTTTGTGTAATACCTGTAAACATCTTGAGGAATACAGTTTTGGAAAAAATTCAATAATTGATCCTTCAAATCTAAACATTGAGAAGAATCTTATGGAAGACACCTAGTCCAATCTTTTATGGGATTTCTGTAATATCCCTGGTAAATATTTATCTAGCATCTGCTTGAACACCTCTAAAAGCAGGAAATTTAATTCTTTTACAATTCTAATTGTTTCAGTGAGTAGTTCATTATGTAGCACTTGGATCTTCTCTCCCATAGCTTCCAACTAGCAGTACTTCTCTAGAGAACCTGCGGGTAAAAATATTTTACTCAAACGTGGTAACTGTATGTCTGAATACTCTTGCCTTTCTTACTTTATTTCACAGGCACCTCTGTGGGCGTATATTGCTTGTGCCTGTGGCCTTTTCATTTACCAGTCTTTGGATGCCATTGATGGGAAGCAGGCAAGGAGAACCAATAGTAGTTCTCCTCTGGGAGAACTTTTTGATCATGGCTGTGATTCACTATCAACAGGTATTGTTGCTTTTTTTTAATGTTATTGATGATTAACAATGATTAAAGCAATGTGATAAGCAATGTTAGAATATATGTTTAGTTATCAGAATGGGTAATTTTGTATTAAATTTTAGTATTTCTTAAAAGACTATGAACCTAATTAATATTTGTTCATTATTAGTAGTGTTAGGGAATTTAGAAGTTAGTTTCTGCTTGCTATTTTCAGCCCCAAATACTGTTTTGGCATCTTTTGTTTTTCAAAGCTTGGGACATAACTGTTATCATCAATACTCTTATGAACTATAAATGAGAGAACAGTGGTGGGAGACTAGTTAGGTTATTTGTAGTCTTTGTATATTTAAATGAATGTTACATAGACATTTAGAATTATGTTAATAGATTTGGATTATGACTATGTCATGAGCTCAGATAAAGACTACTACAGGCTGGTCAAGGTGGCTCACACCTGTAATTCCAGCACTTTGGAAGGTTGAGATGGGTGAGTCACGAGGTGAGGAATTTGAGACCACCCTGACCAACATGGTGAAACCTCGTCTCTACTAAAAATCCAAAAACGAACAAAAAAAAAAAGACTATTACAAATGAGAGTATTGTTAATATTGCATTGTGTACTAGAAATTTGCTAAGAAGGTATATTTTAGGTGCTTTTACCACTGGAGAAAAAAAGATAACTGTGGGACATAATGAATAGGTTAATTTGCTTAACTATAGTAATCATTTTACACCTCATATACAATTTTTAAAAGAAATACTAAAGTGCTAGCAATAACTGAGTTATTCTATTTGGATTATAAGCAATATATCTTTATTTGCACTGTTTTGCAAGTTTTTAAAATAACAGTTTATTCTGTTTTTAGAGGGGAAAAAGATATTTAGACACCAAATGACAGTTTTTTGACTAGTCTTCCTGACAGGAACTCATCCCTCCCCTCTTATTTTTGTTTTATTTAGTTCCTCAATTATTTTCTTGTTATTTGGCACGGCACTTAAAATACTTAAAAAGAAACAAACAAAAACCCCTTATAGGGAATTCAGATTTGCAGGTATAGGTGCATGTCAAAGTCATTGCTTCAGCGTATCCTAACAGCAGCGTGTTTAGTAGAGAAGAAGCAATTAAGCTCATATAATTTTTTAAGAATCAAATTAAGAAGTACTCAAAACTTCTGTTGAATAAATAGTAGTTGGCTGTCTTGAAAGGCAACAACCAGCTGACTGCAGGATGGCAGGTATCTTGTTATTTATTTTAAATGGCAGTTATTTTTGCGTTGTAGTTTGAGTTCTAGACTATTATAGGAAGTCTTTTTTTTTTTTTTTTTTGAGATGGAGTTTTGCTCTTGTTGCCCAAACTGTAGTGCAATGGCTCAATCTCAACTCACTGCAACCTCTGCCTCCCAGCTTCAGTTGATTCTCCTGCCTCAGCCTCCCTAATAGCTGGGATTACAGGCACCTGCTACCACACAGAGCTAATTGTTTATGTTTTTAGTAGAGACAGGGTTTCACTACATTGGCCAGGCTTATCTCGAGGTCCTGACCTTAGGTGGTCCACCCACCCCAGCCTCCCAAAGTGCTGAGATTACAGCTATGAGCCACCATGCTTGGCTCCAGGAAGTCTTTTAATATATGTCACCCATAACAATATCTGTTAAAAAAAAAACTAGCTATCAATCTGAAGCAAGTAAGTAGGTCCCCCTGGGGATTATATAGCCCCTTTGTTTTTCTTTCTTTTTGGCTCTCTGCCTTGTAATGTTTTGCTGCTCATTAGTACTAATGTCTCTAAGTTAGAAAAATATTTGAAGAAATGCTGAAGTATTTTAGTTGTCTTCAAGAACTTTGCTTCCACTAAGTGATTTGGTTGGAAAAAAAAAAAAAAGATTGAAATTATGGGGTAAGAGATTATGTAACAGATCATCTCCTACTTTCCTGTTGCAATAGATAACTGAGAGAAGCTTGTGCATTCACAGTGTATCTTTTCGTCTCATCTAAAATCATTTTCACCTCAGTTAATGTTTGTTATTCATTTTATTTGGTTTTCATTGTGATCTTTCTTCTGCAGTTTTTGTAGTTCTTGGAACTTGTATTGCAGTGCAGCTGGGGACAAACCCTGATTGGATGTTTTTTTGTTGTTTTGCTGGGACATTTATGTTCTATTGTGCACACTGGCAAACGTATGTTTCTGGAACATTGCGATTTGGAATGTAAGTAATACTTAATCGTAATTTTCTTTTCTCTTTCACATGTGGAGAATGTTGCTTTATTAGCATTTGAGTATTAGAAATCGATCAAATCGTTTAATTAAAAAAATTTAAAACTTTATTATTGTAGCTATTTTGTAATAGCCTCTGCGTATGTCCCTCTGTTACACTTTTTTAAAAGGAGATATCAGAACCTCCCGGCCAGTATTTTAAAAGCAACACAAAAAGCAGTAGCCCCTCTTCTTTGTCTTTCCCATAGAAAAATTCACTTCTTTTCTCTACCATTATTTACCTTAATTCCATTTTTATTTTGACATGTAAGAATACATTTCCAGGAAAAAAAAAAACAAAAAAACAAAAAACAGTTTCTGAGAGCAGTGCCCTAATCAGTCTTAATTTTTAGTGTTTCTACTATTTTTTAAAATGGCGGATTTATAATATCTGGATTTAACGTTTATGTTTCGTTGGTTATTATCTCACAGTTCACTTTCAAGGCCTATTTTGAGAGTTTATTCATCAGTCAGCCCTAATATATTCTCTTTCCCTGTCAAGTGATACAGCACCAACCAAAGAAAATTAACCATGCGAGTAAAAGAAGAGTTAAAGAGTGCTTTTAGGAGTGATTTGATATTACAGCTTTCTATCTTCCAGTCTTTGAATTTCCCTTATGATGTTATCCTGTGATGAAATATGTATTTAGAGAACTGTAAACAACTCCATATGGTTGGATGATAAGATGCCTGCAGGAGATAAAGCTGGAGAAGATCCAGAAAATCAAGGTCCTTCTGTGCTCTGCCAAGAAATGTGGGCTTTTATCCTGAATCTGCAGGAAACTTTTTTGTAGGACCTAAAGCAGGGAAATTACAGAAGTGCCTTTTAGAAAGATCAGTCTGGCAGTGAGGCAGAGGGTAAATTGTAGTAGGCCGTGACAGAGCAAGGAGACCTGCTAGAAAAAAACATCAGCATAATTAATGTGAATGATGAAGCTTGCACTAACACAATGGCAGTGATATTGCAGAGACTTTAGTCTGGAGAGAGGCTTTAGAGGTAGAAACTACAGGACACAGTATATATTTGGATGTGGGGAATAAATAAGAGGGCAGAGAGTGGAATGACTCCCAGTCCCCTTCCTTAGGTGGCTGGATAAAGATAGAAAAGGGCACTATAGGAAAAGGAACGTATGTAAAAGGAGCAGTCTACCCAGAAACATATGTGAGGGATTTTAGACATGCAAATAAAATGAGAACAGGAAAAAACTTAGAGAGCAAGCTTAGAAAGAAGCCCACAAAATTTATTGAACAGCCAGAGTAGTAGGAGGCATACTGGAATGTAAAACCAGAAGGATGCATTTCACAAAAAAACGTTGCTAAATGCTGCCAAGATTCAAAATGAGGACAGAAAAGTATACATTGAATTTGGCAGTATGAGCTATTCATAGTAATTTCTGTGTAATGGTGGGGTAGAAGCCAGACTGTAGGAGATAAGAAGTGAATGGAGCAAGTAAGAAGTCTACTATTTATTCCCCATTATATAAGATTACTTATAAAATGTGTGACTGTGATTCAAAGGAGAGAAGCATTGATGATTAGAGGAGAGAATATGGGCTCAAAGGAAGGAGGGTTTTGTATTTTTATGAGAAAATTTTGACAATTCAGAAGAAATCTGCTAGAGAAGAGATTGAAGATACTGAATAAAAAGAGAGGGAATGATTTATAAAACAACAGCAAAAGATATAGGATCAAAGGAGATCTAGGGTAAAATGTAGAGAGATTAAGTAGAAGAAAACTCTGCCATTGACACTAGTGTGCTTGCTTATAATGGCTGATGGGAAAAAAACACGAGATATATTAAGATCAGTTTGAATGTAACGTATGAACTTAAATATTAGTATTAGAAAAAATTGGTTTTAATTTGGGAAATTGTATTCCATTTTCAGAAATTGTACAATTGCATTGAAGGAACACCAAATTTGATTTTTTTAACTAAAAGCAGGCTGTAATGTTCACAGAAGTGTGCTGTGGCCAGGCATGGTGGCTCATGCCTTTAATTCCAGCACTCTGGGAGCCCAGGAGTTCAAGAACACCCTGAGCAATATAGACCTGGTCTCTACAAGAATTTTTTTGAAAGTTAGCCAAGCATGGTGGTGCATGCATGTGGGAGGATCACTTGCGCCCTGGAAGCAGAGGTTGCAGTGAGCAGAGATTGCACCTCTGCACTCCATCCAGCCTGGGCAACAGAGCAAAAACCTGTCTCAAAAACAAAAATGAAAAGAACAAAAAAGAAATGTAGTGTAAGGGATCTACATTAGGGAGCCATTTATCAAAACAACAATGTAACGGAGGTATATAAAATAAAGAGATACACATATAGATACATAGAATCTATAGACTATAGATATCCCTAAAGACTTAAAAATGCCATTTTAGATTTTACATATTTTTTTCATGAGCATATAGAATAGTCAGATGTATAATAAATTAAATATTGAAGTGTTAAGTATTAAATATTGATGGTTGTATGCATGGAGAAGAAAGTCAAAATTTGGTCAGCTCTGAAATGTAGTTTCAGTAAACAAATTTTAAAAAATCACTTGCGTTTTCTTACTCTTTTCTAGAGAAAAGTGAACCCAGCTTTAAGTACCTTAGGAATCTTATTTTTAAACATTTTTATTTATTTGAATTGTTTTATTTTGATTTTACATACATAAGTGAAAAGAATCATGAGAATTTTTTTATTTATAACTTAATTTGTTTTACTTTTAATAACATAAAATAGAATGTTTGCCAGATAAGAAATTTCTGTTCCTTCGTCTCTTTAATATTACTGTTTTAAATTGCTATTAAGTTTGCTTATAGTATCTTGAACAAAAATAGTCACGGGATTTTAATTCATCTATAGCTAAATAATTCTCATCGAAGTCTAGCATTTTGATAAAGCAAATGTGCTTTGGATACATCTTTCCTGAAATTATGAGCTACATCTTCCAGCAGTTTGCTCTGATCACAGCTCAAAGCTACCTTGCAGAGAGAATGTTAGTGCCTGTCATGTCTAGACAGCCTCCTGTTCTCACAGTGCCCCTGGATTGAGCAAGTAGAGATCTGACAGAGATGAGTACTCTTGTCTGGGACCCTTCCAGGCTCAGTCCATTAGGATTTTTACTAGCCTGAATATGAAAGACCGGGAACGAAAACGGGATTAGAGGCTAGAATTTCATGGAATTGGGTTGTAGAAGGTAAATATGAATCAAAGCTCATTTGTCAACATTTGCAAAATACTCTTTAAGATGCTTAAGAATTATACTGAATGGGAGAGTTTACATTTAAAGGCCTAAACCCTCTATATTAGTTTTTTTGTTTGTTTGTTTGTTTTGAGACGGAGTCTCGCTCTGTCACCTAGGCTGGAGTGCAGTGGCGTGATCTCAGCTCACTGCAACCTCCACTTCCTGGGTTCAAGTGATTCTCCTGCCTCAGCCTCCTGAGTAGGTGGGACTATAGGCATGTGCCACCATGCCCTGCTAATTCTTCATATTTTTAGTAGAGACGGGGTTAGACTGTATTAGCCAGGATGGTCTCTACTGACCTCATGATTCCCCCGCCTCGGCCTCCCAACGTGCTGGGATTATAGGCATGAGCCACCATGCCCAGCCTATATTAGTTATTTTTAAGTGTATAACTTACAGCTGTATATATAGAATCATTTCTATAAATTAAATGCTCAGAAATCCTAATCAGTCTTTAATAAAACTGCATTTACATAAAACATCAGACCTAAAAAAAAAAATCTATGCTGTAAAGGTGGAACTCACTTAAATTTATCATTTCAGGAACAAAATACTTTTCAATTATATTTTCCAAGAGAAAAAAAGAAGTAATAAATTGAACTTGAGTCAATATTTGTTGGCTCAAATGTTAATCTCCAAGTTATCTTTTTTATATATCAGCTTTGGGCAAGGCTCATAACTTTCATGGACCTCATTTCCTAATTTGTAAAATAAGCTTTAGATTAGATGACCTGTAAGGTTCTTTCTGTTAATAAAGTTTATGAGCCTCTAACTCTACACGGATATTATTACAAGTGTTCTTATTCATAATTATAGTAGGCAGAGTATTGATCTTCACTTTTATTACGTTTTTCAGCTCATGATTCTAAAGTTTCACATTTACATTATCTAAAAACCCTGTCACCAAATGTTTATTTCTATGTAAGTAGTTTCCCCCTCTTTCTTTTCTGTAGTTAAATGAAAAAAATTAATAGGCTATATATTCCACTAGGTAGTCTGACAAATTTAGTTCATCTTTTTATCCAGGTAATTTCTAAAGAGTAATTATTTGAAGACCTCTTAGTAGTAAAAAAAACTGCTGTTTGTTAATGTATAATCCACTTTCTGTGGATTAAGAATTGGGAAACTTTCTCATACCTGTATAGAATCTGTTTATTTTTAAATGCCTAATACTTATCACATGAATTATTAAATACCAGAGATTTTCCTTCCAGTGTCCAATTTCTCTGTGTAGCTTTTTTTCCAGCAGTGATTTGTTCATTTGGACCTCAGCTCTGTTCATTTAATTTTTTTTTATCAATTGTCATAGATGATGTCCTAAAGCAACCATTTGTATTAATGTAAAACCTAGATTGCAATTTGGCCTCTCAGATCACCAGGTAAAATCATGGACATCTTATTGTCTCATTAGCATTCCTCAGTTCTTAATTTTTATTTAAGTAGTTTTATTTATAGTTTAGTCTGTGCTGCTACATTTTTTGTGTTATCTGTGTTTCCAAACTTTTTAAGTTATTGAACTGGATATACTACTTACTTTTATCAGTAGTAAACTAATCCAAGGCAGCAGAGTGTTTTAATGCTGGTATGGAATTAGGGATGAGAAAGAGGAAACAGGAAAAGTTCTGGACTATAGGTGATCAGGAAATAGGATAAGGAGATGGCCAATTTGATTTTTGCTCTAACCATATCCGAAGAGAAGTTATTCTTGATTAGATTCTTTCCCACTTACCCTTTCCATATATGTGCTAGTTTTTGTTGTTTGTTTGTTTGTTTTTTGAGATAGCAGGGTAGGGATGTGACGAGGCTTGGGACAGTGAAGGAGCACGAGATAAATTAGTGGTTTTTCAAAATGTACATTGGGACTTCTAAAAAGAATTCCTATCTACAGGGAAGTCTGGATCGGTTCTGGTGCTAAAGGGATTTATGTCATGGTGTAATTATTTGGCAAGTAGTATTCACCACTTCTAGGTAATTAGAGTTGATTCTGTGTTGTGGTAGTACTGTTTCCAGCTGCCTATTTAAAAGTCATTTTTTTCAGTATATTACAGTCTTAATTTTTTTAACTTTTCTTCTATTTTGAGTTGGATAAGAACTATGTATGTATATATGTATGTATGTGTAGGATAGTATCGTACTGTATAAATTATATCATTCCGTCTTTAGGTGTCTTTGTAAGAATAATGCTACTTTTTAAATCTATTTTTGTTACCTGTGTAAGTAGGGCTCTTTAGCAAAAGTTCTGAGTAAAGTTATTTTGAAATGTTTGTTTCCTTATGCATAGATTCGATGTTACAGAGTCCCAGATCATAATTATAATATGCCAGCTTCTCACAGGAACCCTGGGGCCTTGGTTCTGGAACTTCACGGTAACTGCTAGAATATTCATGCTATCTGATGTACAATGGTGTGAACTCAATAAAGACAGCACCTTTGTCATGCACAGAGTAATTAAAACATGAAAAATCAAAAGTCTTCCTGTTGGTATGTCACAAACAGGTTATTAGAAAACATAATTTTAATACGTAATAGGGCAATAAAAATCCACCCTATTAAATAAAATTTTTGAAAAGTGGTATTTCTGGTGATTTGATGCTAAAGCCAATTCTCTCTTCTGTTGCCTATTGTGCCTAATATTTTTATTCTGTTTACTATTTTTTAAAACAAATACCTTTCCACCAGTAAATAGAATTTTTTTTTATATTTTGAAAACAGAATAAAACAAGCAGAGTTTTTCTTAGGTAAGGAACTTGAGATCATCCTATATTAATGTAGGAAAGATTCTGCTTATTCTGTTAACTTCTTTAGCATATGCTTTAAGCAGTCTAGCACTAGTTCTTCTGCTTGAGTTTACAGCAGTCTTGGTGTTATAAAATATTTATGCTGGAAGCCATTCTCATTTGTTTGTTTTGCTTAATGTTTTTCTCTCTTATTTGTGCTTTTGAAACTAAATATCCTTAGCTTTTCATGTCTCTATAGTCATTCTTTGAATACTTTCCTTTTAGTTTTTTTTTTTTTTTTCCTTTCAGTAAATACACTTTTCTGTAATGTGCTGTTAAAGGTAATATTACCGTTTTCCTCTTTTTTTAATTGAGACATGGTCTCACTCTGTTACCCAGGCAGGAGTGCAGTGGCACAGTCATAGCTCACTGCAGTCTTGAAGTACTCTTCCTACCTCACCTTTCTGAGTAGCGAGGATTACAGGTGCACCGTCACATCTGGCTAATTTTTTAATTTTTTTGTATGTTACCTAGAATAGTCTTGAACTCCTGGCCTCAAGCAGTATTGCCACCTCAGCCTTCCAAACATGGGAGCTTTTTCTTCTTATAACTGCCATTTTGACTTTCTGACTTAAAAGCCGTGTTAGGTAATGTTTTCCCAATAAGCTATTCCAGAATCATTCACACTTTAGCATAAGAAAAAATAGAGCTTAGATTAAATTTATTTGGCAGTTCAGAGAATGTTGGGGAACTGTTCATATGAAAACCTGACAGATCACAGTGCAAGGGTGCGTTAGGTTTCCTCATTAGATCTCTTGTCCTAAAAAAAAGAATTGTAAACATTTTAATATTGCTTCAATAATAAAGAAATAGTGAATTCCTTGTTGGCCAAGTTCGTTCTGAGAAGTAAATTGCAGTGCTGTAAATCCACTTATTCAGTGGCAGTAATGACGGCCTTGAGGACAAAGTCATAGTAAGGGATATTCTGCATCTTTTTTCAAAATAACTTTGGAATGTGGAGAATACAGGTGTCCCTCTGTATCTGTGGGGAATTGGTTACAGGATCTCCTGCAAATACCAGAATCCAGGAATGCTCAAGTTACTGATATAAGATGGTATAGTATTTGTATATAACCTATACACAACTTCCTATATACTTCAAGTCATTCTATGTTATTTATACCTCACACAATGTAAATGCCAAGTAAATAGTTGTTATACTGTAATGTTTAGGGAATAATGACAAGGAAAAAGTCTGTACATGTTTAGTACAGACACAGCTTTTTTTAATTAATATTTTTGATTCGTAGTTGGTGTAATTCATGGATGCAGAACTCAGATACAGAGGGCCAACAGAAGTATATCTTTAGCCCTCCTTTGCCCTTATACTGTCTGCTGGTACTTTCTCCAAAGACCTGTAGCTTTATGCTCATTGCAGCTGTCTAGATTTATAATTTTTGATAGCTCATTTTTTATTATTGATTATACTCAGCAAAGGTCTTTTCTACCAGTGTTCTTAATGAACTTAACAGTCAGAATATTGACTGTATCTACTTTCACTTTGTTTGTCTGTGATAACAAAGTATCCTATATTTATAGATCCCTTTCTATCAAAATATTTATGGAA
Organism: Callithrix jacchus; assembly: GCF_049354715.1. Classification (NCBI taxonomy): domain Eukaryota; kingdom Metazoa; phylum Chordata; class Mammalia; order Primates; family Cebidae; genus Callithrix; species Callithrix jacchus. Next base: position 149,113,493 of record NC_133508.1, read on the forward strand.
ACTAATGCATTTTAACATCATAAAAATTATTTTCAAAATGTTTTCTCCATATCTACTGTCTTTTTTTTTTACCAGTTGCTGACTTGCAGAGGTTTTCTTTTGCTTTTAATACTTATTGCTTAAACTGATTTGATAATTAAAATGAAATTTTCAAATATACTCTTTTCTTAACTTTCTGAAGTTTGGGAAAAAAAAAACTTCAGAAAGTATTATCCTTAATGTTTTGTTTCTAAATTAATATGATTTATTAGCATGTAATCTATCCATAAGCTATTTCCTGTTGTATTCTAGCATTTTTGGTAAAAATGTATTAGAATACAGAAGCAACATCCTGAAAAATTGAGACATCTTAGCATTAGCAAAGTTGAAAACTTGGGACATATGTTTGCCCCATTGGGTTGATAGACTGAAAATTAAAAGATTTTTAGCACTACATAGGAACAACACTCTGATTTCACTTCAAGGTTCTATCTCTTATTTTCTCTGTAACCTTGGAAAAGTCATTTGACCTTTCTAAATTTCCTTATCTACAAAATGGTGATATTACCTACCTCCGAGGGTAGTTGTGAAGATTAAAAGCGTGAAGAATGTGATATGCTTATTGAAGTGCTAAGCATATAGTAAGTGGGTGTTATTATATTAAGACCTGTGTTAACTGACTCCCAATAGTTGGCAAATTTTTTATCGTGCCAGTTAGAGAGAAAGAATAAGTTCATGATGCCTTTATTTAACTCAAAGATTGTGAGAGGATTCTCCTTTCAGATCTCACTGTTTTCAAAGGGGATAAAGATAGACTGACCCTTGAATTTGAGTCCTATTCTCTAGTTCTTTTTATAATAGAGGACTTGTTCTATTCTAGCCTTTGGCTATATTTTTCTCTTACTCAGAGTTATTCAATGGGCTTTTCCTTTTAGTCTTCTCAGAAAGTCTGAAGATCCATATAGTCATTCATGTGGTAGGTAATATGTTTTTAATAATTAAGCTTATTTTAAAAATAGACATGTCTTGTTGGCTGTTTTCCCAATTTATAACATTTGAATTAAAAATACTTCCAAGTTATTGCTCAGCTGTATGATTAATGTTATTTAACATTGAGCTTACTATGTCTAGTTTGTCCCTTATCAAGGGTAGAAAGTAAAATATTCAAAGTCAGTGTGTTGAATTTCTAGGCTAATCTTTATGTCAGTCCACCAATAGTTCACCCCACTTATGATATTTCCAGTAGAATCTGTAATAAATGTCATGCTCTGGTTATCCATAAGTTACCTAGAGCTTCAGATCCATTTACAGATAATTACAAATCTGGAGCTAATAGCAATCTAATCCTTGAGTAGGAATCTAGCTATCTTGAAATAGATGTTTTTATTTTTTTAAAGGAAATCCTCCTTTTTAACAATAGCTCACAGGTCGAATTGTATAAATCGGGGATTTTTTGACATTGTGAATTTATCCCTACTGCGTATTCTGTGTTAACTAATACAAACAATTGTGTTGCCAGATTACAACACAATTATATTTACTATTTATAGTTTAACAAAAATACTTATGTTTACAAAATAACTGCAGGTATATCTTTGAAATGCATATGGCACATGTAAAAGAACAATAAATTAGATTGTTCTGATTTTAGAGGGAAAAGATATTAAAAAATTGTGGGAAAGATGATTAATGTGTTAGCTTTCACAGAATACCATTTAAATCCCTTCACATTCCTCAATTAAAACTGAGTTCTGGAATTCAAACCAAATGCATTTGTCAGATATTTCTCTGAACACTGATAAACAAAAATGGAAACTTTCAAATTAGAAACTTTTTTCCTAGTTAGTTAACTTACTTTGAAGCTGTTCTTCTCCCTTTGAAAAGCTATTTTGTACTTCTGGTGTAAAAACTACCTTGATCAGGGAATTTCCTGAAGACCTGAGATAGTCACTGACTAAAGAGATGCTCTGTTCCCTTGTTTAAAAGTTTAAATTATTCATATTCATTTAGTACACTTTATCTCTCTTAATCAGTAAACCATTAGGGTGTTGTAAGGAATGACTGGCCTAACGTTTATTATGGGTGTTGAAGGTTATTTTGACCTCAGACTGTCACATTTATAGCTTCCCCATCAGATGAATCGTTTGCTTCTTTTTATTTATTTCTTGTGACAGCCATCAGAACAGTGTTTGTTTCTGACTTGCCATAGTAATTTAAGTGTGTCCTGATGAGAAGACTTATTATGGGTTATCCCCAGTAATTAGAATTCTTTTTTGTCTTTTGACAACCTATATTAAAGTAGAAATGGGAAATTATTATTATTATCATCATTATTATTATTATTATTTTGAGACTGAGGTTTGTTCTTGTTGCCCAGGCTAGAGTGCAATGGTGCAATCTTGGCTCACCACAGCTTCCACCTCCCGAGTTCAAGTGATTCTCCTGCCTCAGCCTTCAGAGTAGCTCGGATTAAATGCATGTGCCACCACACCCAGCCAGTTTTGTATTTTTAGTAGAGATGGGGTTTTCTTCATGTTGGTCAGGCGGGTCTCGAACTCCTGATCTCAGGTGATCCAGCTGTGTTGGCCTCCCAAAGTGCTAGGAGGTGTGAGCCACTGTGCCTGGCCAGGAAATTACTTTAAAACAGTACCAGTTAAGATGTTCATATACCTTCATAGGTATAGAAAATTGTGGTTGGTATCATTTAATTTTCTCCCTCTACAACTTTAGGCTATAGAAATCTAATGCTACATGTAAGAGATTTGTTTTCTCATATGTTTTGTTAAAAAAAATCACTGGTGTTTGATTGCTCTTTGACCACATACCCCATGTGTCTTAAAGGGTTTTTTGGTTTTGTTTTTTGTTATTTTTTCTTGGTGTGGTAGCAGTGGTCAGTTTCTTCGTTTTGGTTTTGAGGAATAGTCCCAACACTTGAGAATATTACCAATGATGATTCTCCATTTTTAAAATAGTAATAAAAAGGAAGTGATTACAGACATGCCAAATTCCTGCCTTTATATAATATTCTGTCCTCTAAATAACTGTGTGTTTCCTGTATGGCCTAAACGGTTAAAATGAGCTTCTTTCTAGTATTGTTAGAGAAAATTGAGCTCATACTGAGAGACTTCCTAGTGGAAAGGTGGAAGAATGGATTGTCATGTAACTAGCTCTCTTCTAAACAGAATCATAAACTCTCGTTCATCATTTCTGCCACCTGTCCGTCTTAGCTGGCTTTAGTTCCCATCCTTGGGAATGACTTTGCACTGCAGGCACCCTTTTCACTGACAGTCAAGAGTAGAACCACACTTCCAGGAGTGATGATAGGCAGTTCTCATGATTCAGAGCAGAAGATTCTCTTCCTGGTGTTCAGAGTATTCTTCTAAATGAGATAAGCAAATAAGAAAATATATTCTTAACTAACTACCAACTGGTAAGTAAGTTTTCCCTGGCCCTCTCTTCATAACAGTAAGGCATTATTCATCTAAATACAATATCAGTATTAGAATGGTTAAGAAAATTCTGTCTTTGAAAGTTTCAAATGGCTATTCTATAAAAATTGCCCTAAGAATCCCAATTTGAGACTTTGTAAAGATCTTTCATGTTTCCTTTTCTCTCTTATATTCATCCATGGTACAAAGATTAATTGCATGAGGTTCCCTCCATTTTTATTTTGTAATTTTATACTTCTGGCCCTTCCCCTTCCAAAAGGCTACTTCATATATCCAGCAAAATGTTCTAAGATGTCTACCCTCCTCCACCCAAGACAGAATCGATCATCTTTGCTACCTACCTGCTTAGTCTCCTGAATCTGCTACTGTGTGTAATTCCCCTTATTGGCAACACCACTCACCAGGTCAGCTCTACAGATTATTTTTAGCCTAATTCAGTCCATTTTTTAAAATAAATGTGTATATCAAGATAACGCATCACTATGTGTTTGCAGCTAAATAAGCTTCTGTTTAAAAAAACATTCTTGGGCAAACAAAGACCCATTTTTTTTAGTTGCAAGAGACTAGTTTCAACCCAGTTATTTATCACAGCATGACAGCTTATGTATCTTAAACTCACATTACAGATTATCTGCTTTACATATTTTTAGAAATGGGGGCTCTGTTCTGGGAATTGAATCCCTTTGCTGTTGTTATCTAATTTTCGTAGACTAATTACTTTTAATAGATAAATTACTCACTTTGTTGAAAAACTAGCATTATAGAAAAATATACAGCAAAAAGTCTTCTCATTCTTACCTCCCAGCTCCCCTACTTCCTCTACCGTACTCCCCAGTAGGTACCCCTTATTCTTAGTTTGTAATGTATCCTTCCAGAAATTTGTTATGCAGTTATTGGCAAAAATAAAAGTGGCATATTATTTGTCTCCTTTTTACACAAAAATAGAGCGTCTGCACATTCTGCAACTTTTTTTCACTTACTATATCTTTGCTACTTTTATATCGGTATATAGAGAGCTGCCCTACTCTTTTTAAAAGCTGCAAGAATTCTATTTTATGAAAGTACCATAATTTATGTAACTATTCCCTCTGAGGGAATTTTTTTAATTATGCTATTATAAATCTGTAGTGAATAACCTTGCACAGACATCACTTTGTGCAAGCATATCTGTAGGGTAAGTTCTCAAAATGAGAAAGCATTTGAATCCAACAATCTAAGAATGATAATCACAAAATTGTAGAAAGTACTAGCTGACAGAAGGAAAGAAAAACCAGCATATGTTTTGCTTCTCGATCTTTTTGCCCATGTTCTTTTTTTCACACTTTCAGGCTTCTAATTTCTGCTGCCCTGTTTTTGCATGAGGTTTGTCTCTTCTTGACTGTAAAATTATTTTCAGCAACTCCAAAGCTAATTCTTGGCTGCTTTCAGTATCTTCTTTGCAGAAGTCTTAGAGTAGTTAACCTAGTAAGAATAAGAATTTGAGAATTGGATGAGATTTATTTTTTCACACCTATACAATGGCAGACATTAAATGAATATATCTAAAGAGGAGTACATTTTACAAGGTCTCAGTCATTTATGTTACTTTAGTTAAAGCTCACCATTAATTTCATCTGATACTACAAAGCACTTATTTCAGGATTTCATATTTTATAGCAGTGCAATGTAATTCTCTGCTTGATACTCAAAATTTAGTACCTCCTCAATTTTTTTTTCTTTTTTTTTTTTTTTGGTGGGAAAGGTTAACCTATGGTTTCAACCCAACTTCAGTGAGTCAGACATTTCCTTTGGAAAGGAGGGGTTTTTATTGCTCTTTGAAATTCATCAAATTAAATTAAAAGGCTTTGGATTTTATATGATTTTGCTCATAACAAATTTTTGACACCTCCTTTTCCCCTTTCCTCAATATTTGAGATTTTTTTTTCTATTGTGCATGATAGAGGAATGCTGCTAAGCTTGCAAGTGATTAACCTAAAATTGTTGTGAGTAATTCTGCTCTTTTGGCTTTTTGTACCTAATCAGAATTGATGTGACTGAAGTGCAAATCTTCATAATAATCATGCATTTGCTGGCAGTGATTGGAGGACCACCTTTTTGGCAATCTATGGTAACTTTGTTCACATTGTATATCCCATGTAATGCATGTTGTCTTTTGCTTGTGTTTTCTAATATGGGATAATCCAGTTAAAGGGTAATGTGTGCAATTCTTTTATTTTTTCTGAAAATGAAAAGTCATAGCAGTGTTAGAACACAACTTTTCTTTAGAGCATCGTATATTTTACTACTTGGAGTTAAGTGGAGCTTTAAGACTATTCCAGAGCTGTTATTTTTAAAGGCCATTGAGAATCTGAATTAGTATTGTCATCCCATTTTACAGATGAGGAAACAGCAGATAATATAACAAGCATCTGCTTGATATTCAAAATTTATTTTGACAAGATTAAATTAGACCTTTTATTCTGTTTCTTAACTACATGAATCTACTAATTTGTCTGTCATATGCTTAAAAGTGAATAACAAATTTGAGATTGTAAGTTAACTCTGGCTCCAAAACAGGATAATTCCTGTTGAATGAAATCAGTGCCATGGGATTGTCTGAACAAGGCTGGACCTTGATTTCCAGGTCTACCTGAAATGTAGTCACTTCTACAAAAAACAGATTCTTTTCCACAAACCTCTGAGGTAGGGAGTAAAATATGGGGGCCAAGAACACAAGCTCTGGAACCAGACTCTGTGCATTTGATCCAGACTCCACTGCCAACTGTGTGAACTTAATGTGTAGTATAACTTTCTCTGGCTCAGCTTCCTCCTCTGTAAAATGAGGTCATTGATAGTACCTATCTAATAAAATTATTTTGTGCATTAAATGAGTTAATATATTGTGTAAAGCACTTAGAATAGTGCCTGTCAAGTAATAAGCACTTGATAAAAGTTGTTGCTGCTCTTACAGGTTTAATATATTCTTTCATATTTGGGTTGTCATAGTTTGTACCTGGTCATCAGTTAACTCTCCGTCACTACCGTCACCCCTTCAAATATAGTATTTGTCATTCATTTGGTGAAATATTACCCAAAAAATAATTTACTACACCTAAATTAATGTAATTCTTAAAAATCAGATTAATTTTAAAGTATAAGGGAAATTTACTGAGCAACATTTTCCCCTTACCTAACTCACTTTAGGATGGCAAATTAGATACTTGAGGAAGTGTAATTGATACACTGCCCGAAGTATTTATTGCTAGAAATAAATTGTTCAGTATCTTTTTGTTGGGAAGGTGAGACTGTGAGGGGCGAGGAGATGAAGAAATAAAAATAATCCACAGTCAACTGGGAAAATTCTGAAACTATTCAGTAGGTACATAATACCGTCCATTTATATATCTTAGATTTCAATATAGAGACCCTATTGCCTTTTGAGACTAATGTGTAGGAAATATGAATTTTATTACTTTTGCTCTTGAGTAGATTAGGTTATTTTAATAAAAATTTTGCCTTATCGGAAGGAAAGAATAGTTTTTGTTTTCCTGAAACCAGATCATAAAGCCTAAAGCTTATCCCATTCCAACTTAAAGTTTTTATATCCCTTGACTACATTGGTTATTTTTATAAGCTTGTATACCAAAATTCCCCCCCAAAATTATTTATAATATCTTGTACATAAAGTTTCACCAGATCAACATCCAAAAACTCGCATTTCTGGCTTGATTACTGGAAAACAAGTCAGTGTTTGGTTTATACAGAGTAAGTATCCCTTGTCTAAAATTCTTAGGACCAGTATTTCAAATTTTAGATGTTTTCAGATTTTACAATATTTGCATATACATAATGAGATATCTTGGTATCTTGAGATACCAAGTCCAAACATGAAATTTATTTTCATATATACCTTATACACATTGCCTAAGGGTAATTGCATAAAATATTTTAAATAAATTTCTGCATGAAACAAAGTTTGTGTGTATTGAACCATCAGAAAGCACAAGTGTTACTATCTCAGCCACCCATGTGGATAATCTGTGGTTTGGCATCACTAACTCTGAATTTACATACTACTGTTCAGCAATCATTTTCAAATACTTATTCACACATAGATATATTTAACAAAAAAATAAGACACGTCATTAATACAGTGAAAAGATAATGTGTTCAGGGTAGCAAAGTGGCACAGTAGCATCACCAGAATACCTGTATGTTATCACTGTTAACCAAAAAATATCTGCAGGACTTTTTGACATTTTCAACAGTATCTTTACACTACAAAGCAGAGAATAAGCAAAAAACAAAAACAAAATTAAAAAGCAGTAATGCACTTAGTTCTTGGCCCCATGTCAGGCATTGTGGAGAACCTGTTGGAATGTCCAGCCTGCACAATGCCATTTTATTAACGTTTGTGGGTGTACTTACATGATAGGATATGGGTCTGTGCGAAAAAAATAGATCACAGCTGAAGGGAGCTGGGAGGGTCATTTTTCCCTTGGAGATGCTGAATGAACTTTTGTGTACCTACCTTTTGACTTCGACCTGTCACATAAGATCAAATGTGGAATTTTCCACTTGTGGTGTCACATTGGCACTCAAGTTTTAGAATTTGTAGCATTTTAGATTTCGGATTTTCAGATTAGGGATGCTCAACTTGTGTGCCTGATTATTTTTTATAAATATGGAAATGCATAAAACATTGTAAATGAAGTTGTCTGTACACACTATACACATATCCTTATTTCTTAGGTGATGCCTGATAGTAAATTGCTTCAGATATAGTTTTTACCTTATTCCATTAGGATTTACGCATATAATCTACACATGTACATAGTCTATATAATTTTTCTTTTATAAAGATCAGATGTTTTGTCCTATTTTGTAATTAACATAACCATCCTATTATCCAAGGAAGTCTCAGATTCACAACTGAAATGGAGTTCCCAGACCCAGTAACCTAGCAATCTAATTCCAGGATTAGTGAGGTTAGGTTTCATCAGGAAAATAATTCTCCCCCTGTCCCTTCATCCTGTTGTTAGCACATTGGTCCTACTGTTAGCATCTTTAAACTAAAAAGGAACAACCTGACTTTTCTGGTGCTGTATTTGGAGACTTAGTGAAATATTCTGTTTTTTCTTTTTTAGCAACTCCCAAAACAGATTCCCATAATTGACCTCAGATCGCTATATTATTTTTTTCTTTTTACTTAGCATTATGGGTTTATTACCAAATATGCTGTTTTGAATTGCGTTACGTTAGTAATGGAAGAGTTACTACATATTGAGCCCTCGTTTACTTGTGTGCCAAATGGAGAAACGATATTTACCTAGGGCTCAGGTATGAAATTTACGTCTCTTCTAAGATTGAGGCCATAAAATGGAAATTGCTTTCCAAATCCTCATTAAATTAAAAGGCTTTTACTGACATTTAGAAAGCAAGTTTATGGTCAGAACAAATAAAAACAGTGCAAATATCTTCATTAAGGCTGATTCCAGAAGATCAGCTATTTTGTAAAGGTAAGTGATTTGCATCTATTACATATGGATTACCTATTCTTTGCCAATTTTTTTCCCCAAAGGGATAAATTTTTACCAAAGGTTATAGTTAATGCTGTTATTGTTGTTGTTTTCCTTTTTCTTTCCAAAGGGAAGAAATTGTCTTCATGCCTTAAAGTCGGTGCTTGTTTTATACTTTGCAAGAAACAAAAAGCACATTTTTTGTTGTTGCTTCCCCAAAAGACATTCCTTTTAGAATGTCTTGGAACTATTTTCTATCATATCACTCTTTAAAAAAAAGAAAAAGAATATGTTCTTACTTTGGAAGAGACTTACATATAACCAACTCATGGTTATTTTTACTTATGTTTGATTCTTTTAAATATAGTAATTGATCAAATTATATTAAGCCACAAGGGGGTTTCTGGAATTCAGTTAAGGCAACTAGCTGAGTGTTACTACAGTTTCAGGATTCATTTGGTCAGACTGAAGACTATGTAGTATAAATTGATTATATCTCATTCTTTAACTATAAGATTTTAAAATGCCTTTATACTTAAATAAATCTGATATGATCATTTTCCTTGGTGGACACTGTAATTATGTTAACACTTGCTGTATTTTGGTAGAATTCATTTACATTAAAATGATTGACAAACAAGTGTTCCCACATTCTTTGGAAGAAAGTGTCTAATCTCAAAATGATACTTTTTATTTCTGCTCTAATTTACAAAGCCTATAAGAACATTTTATCATGCTTATAGGAAAACTAGTCAAAGTTTACTGATATTCTGCATTAATACAAACTGTTGAATCAAAATGTGACCATTGTAATATGGTAAAGATTGATAATTTAAGATTTTCTTTTTTTTTTTAATCTCCAACCTTTTAAAAAGTGAATTCTATTACATTGTTATTATTTGGATGCATACCTTTGTGGTATGAGTCTGGAGAGTTTTCTCCTGGCTATAGGACAGACACCATGACCCAAAGGAAATCTTACTCTTCCCAACTCTTGAAGACTATTGAAACTTCAAGCAGGCCTGACGTAAAGATGTCTTTGGTATAGCTCTTTGGCTATTTCAAAGCGTGGATGCACTTTGGCCACCTTTGATGAGTTCCAAGATGATGACAGAAAGAAAAAGGTTGGGAAAGACAGAATGTCCCCGTCCTTTGTGACCTGGGGGAAACACAGAATGTGCCACCCTCCTTGATCTTGAGTGTGGGGTGAGAATGGCAACACTTTGTGTTTTTTTATAAGTAGTGCCAATTTTTAAAGGATCACCTGGTGAGGCTCGGAATTCCTTTGACTCGAGCTTTACCTTCGCTTTGGCTCGGATTTTCTTGATAACTTTCTTTTTCATTGCAAATATGGGGGCAAGATGTTTCTTCATGCTCTCCCGAAGCAGAGTTCTACACAGAAAGTAAAAAAAAGGGAGAAGATCTCAATCTTCATTCAACAAATGTGTATTGAGTACCTACAGTAACCAGGGCTCTAGAGAGAATATAAAATCAGTTCAAACAAAATCCCATACTTAGGAGCTTATGTTTTGGTGTATATAGCTAACATATAAGACAGAAGTGATGAAAACCGTAAGAATCTAAGATACTTTGCTTCTAGGTCAATAGCTTGCTTCCTTACTTTGTGATCCAAGCCATGTACTAATTTTTCTGGCTTTCCTAATGTTTGTGTATATTCTTTCAAAGGGCAACTGTTTTTATGATCCCAAAACAATTTCACCAAGGTATAAATACAGTTATGACTCTCATTCAGTTCATTTATGACACAGATGACTATTATACAAAGATGGTATTCATTTAGTACCCTAGCCCTAATACAGGGCTGCCCCTGTAATGGAGTAATGCCTTGCTTTTGGAATCTGAGGAAAGTATAGTATTTTCCCCTTTGCCAGAGTGATCCTTTGTCTCTATGGAGTCAAAGGTGGGAGGGGTGGTAAGAGAGGCTGGGAACCAGGAAACTAGCCAGAGTATTGAGTTTCAGCCTGGTGCATCAGATTGAGAATATAATGTGCCTAGTTTATTGAACAAGAGCAGAAAAATATCTTGGAGTTCAAAGCAACCATGTTGTTTATTTTCTCCATTATTGAAAACAAGTTTTGAACTTAGACTGTAGGGGTTGGAGATTTAGGGATAGAGGATGATCATTTAGGATACTACATAAAGTTTAGAACTTGACTTTTAGGTTGGCCTATTTAATTTGATAAAATTTAACACTGCTACAGTGTAACTTGAACATTTAATTTTTTTTAGAGCTGCATTTTTGCAAGAGGTAATAGAGTTATGCAAACAAAGTGAGTTCTTGAGAGTTTTGAAGAAATGAAATATGCAAACATTAAGATTTAGATCTACTTACTGAGGTTTTCTATACACAAAAAAGTAAGAAATGCCACATTTGCTATTTGATTTTTAAGGTGTAGACAGATGACAGCCCTACAAAGTATAAACAGCCCTAATATAAAATGTTTTTATTGTGGCTGGGCATGGTGGCTCACACCTGTAATCCCAGCACTTTGGGAGGCTGAGGCCAGCAAATCACTTGAGGTCAAGAGTTGGCCAACATCCTACTAAAAATACAAAAGTTAGCCAGGCGTGGTGGCAGGCGCCTATAATCCCAGCTACTCAGGAGGCTGAGGCAGGAGAATCACTTGAACCCGGGAGGTGGAAGTTGCAGTAAACCAGGATTACACCACTGTACTTCAGCCTGGGTGATAGAGCAAGACTGTATCTCAATTTAGAAAAAAAAGTTTTTATTGTAAGAACTCATAGCTTATTAAACCATTGGGGGCTTTTGGAATCTTCTATTACCAGACTATGTCATTTATTTTACTGTTGCTTTCTGTTCAATCCATATTAGACAAAATTTGAGACCAAAAAAGCCAAGGGAGGGGTGAAAAAAGAAGAGACTCTTAAATGATTTTTAAAATTCAGTACAAGTATATTTCATTTTAAATGATGGATATTGTGTTTGCAAGATTAAATGCATAATATCAATCCACTCTGCCTCCCATTCTTCACATAAATAAATCTGCATTTTCAGTATGCTTTATGAATATATTATTCACTTTTCTGAAAAGCACATTTAAATGTTAAAATTTTGGATGCACCATAGTAGAATCTGTTTGAATGTACTTGACCTGTTTTTTCTCCTGCATATGAATGCCTTCTTAGTTGCCCTCTGCTTTTACTACCTGCCTGTATCCTAACAATTTGGAGTTGGGAACTCTGAATAGAAATGTTCTATTCTCTGTACTGTGCAGATTTGTATGTCTAGTTGCAACATTTCTATTATACTTGATACTTCCTCACAACTGTTATGAACGTTCTACAGATTTAGAGGTAGAATTAAAAAACATATACAAAGAAAAAGTCAAGGTCCCCTCCTTTAATTAAAAGGCCAGAAGACATCCTGGTTCACTGCTGGGAGACCACCGGGATGAATTAGGTGAATCTAACTTAGCTTGTGACACAAGTTAATAAAGTTGAATCAGTTTTTTTTAAGGTTGATGTCAGAAGTGAGATTAATTTGTAAATAGTCTTATGTCTTGAGACTTGCTGTATTGCTTATAATGAAAAGGAAACTTTTATTACTTTATATATTTCTTAAATTGTAGGGAATGGAAAGTTTTGGGGAAAATGAATCAAATATTAGATCGTTTTCTTATTTTAGTTCGTATATGTTTTAATTGTTTTCTCTCTCTACCCATTAAAGATTCCAGTGCTGAATATTCAAATGAAAATTTTTCCTGCACTTTGTACTGTAGCAGGGACCATATTTTCCTGTACAAATTACTTCCGTGTAATCTTCACAGGTGGTGTTGGCAAAAATGGATCAACCATAGCAGTAAGTATGCATTAAGATTTTCAACAATGTTTACTCTAGGACTTGGTTTTGTTGTCACTTTGCTTTTTATTTCAAATGTATAACATCATTTAGTTTAGAATTTATATTTAGCCTTTAAAGAAACTAATGTTCCAAACTTCAATTTTATATGTACTTACCCACATTTATATGCTTATGTATGCATACTTTTATGCATACACAAACACACTTAATCACATGTTTTTTAAAGCATAAGCTGCTTTGTAAAAATAAGCCTGGCCTCTTAAGTGAAATCCTCAGTTTGTGTCTAATCAATTTATGCTGCTGCTTCTCATTAGCTCTTCTGGTTTGATTTACAGAAATTGCTATATGAAAGTAATTCGTGCCTGTCAGGCACCATGAGATTCCTGAAAGTTTGAGTTGAACTATTCTGTAGCAGATCCATGTAGTATCTGATGAGTACTGAATACTATTAACTCTTCTCTTCACTCTGTACAGGGAACAAGTGTCCTTTCTCCTTTTCTCCATATTGGATCAGTGATTACGTTAGCTGCAATGATCTACAAAAAATCCGCAGTTCAGCTTTTTGAAAAGCATCCCTGTCTTTATATACTGACATTTGGTTTTGTATCTGCTAAAATCACTAATAAGCTTGTGGTAAGCACCTGAGTTTTTATTTATGTTGTTTTTCACATTCATCTTATTCTGGTTGTATGGCCATAATTCTGTATCTTCCCAAATGGGTCTAGAGTTTGCTCTCCTCTAATCAGAATCTCTTGATATCAACATGGGAACTATTGTTACTGTTTCGTGAAGCTACAATTTGAAGTTACTGGAAGTTCTTGGAAAATGTACAAGTTCTCACCCTTTTACACTGTTTAATTTGGTTCAGTTTATCTACATTCTTCATTCTCAATCTGAACACTCAAATTAAGGCTTCTTGTTAAAGTATCTTTTGTAGAGTTAGTTGACATGATATATCCCTTTCTTTCTCAGACACATTTCATGTTGTTGGGTTTTTAGTTTTGGTAATTCAACAGTTATTCCTAAATAATTATTGAAAGTTGATATCTGAGCACAATATAATTTACTATGTAGTTCATGATTGTTCTCATATGAATGCGTACATTATTCTGTTTTATTTATAGGTTGCACACATGACGAAAAGTGAAATGCATTTGCATGACACAGCATTCATAGGCCCAGCACTTTTGTTTCTGGACCAGTATTTTAACAGCTTTATTGATGAATATATTGTACTTTGGATTGCCCTGGTAGGTATTGTACTATGTCTTATTTCATGGTTTGAAGGTTTGAAGGTTACTTATTTTCTTATTTTGATGAGACAGTCATGATAGATAGATCATATAATTGTAATGATTTGGAATGTCAGAAATCCACATAAATGGGGCTATGTGAGAGTTCTGTGGCTTTATATTTGAGCCTTTTATTTTGTTTTTGCATTAATCTTATTAGTCCTCCCTACATCAAGTGGGACTCATAAATTGCAAATTTCTGACTGAGTAAAAAAGCATGAATTGGCATACTATACCCTGTGGGCCCAGTGGGCCCATAGCCTGTTTTGGTAAATACAGTTATTGGAACATAGCTATGGCCATCCATTTATATGTTGTCTGTGGTTTCATGCTGCAATGGCAGAGTTAAGCAACTGTGACAAAGACGATATGGCCCACAAAGCTTACAGTATTTGCCATCTCACCTCTAAGAAACAGTTTGTGTGTGAAGGAAAAATTGCGAGGAAATTGATTTATTGTATAGAGTGGAAGGAGAATCTGCAAAGAGAACAGATTCCACTTCTCTTTACTTTCAGGAAGCTTAGCCTAAACAAGTGCTGAGAATGTCTCTTTTTATTTCCAGGTTTTCTCTTTCTTTGATTTGATCCGCTACTGTGTCAGTGTTTGCAATCAGATTGCGTCTCACCTGCACATACATGTCTTCAGAATCAAGGTCTCTACAGCTCATCCTAACCATCATTAATGATCTAATTGGTATTATATAGGAACACCATGTTTTCTGCAGGAAAGAATCTGAGCATATTAAGGAGAATGGGGGTGCATAAGAACAAATATAATTTATAATAATCAATGTTGTATAACATTTATTCTTCATTATTGGTAATGCTCCCTAACTATCCCGTGTGAGAATGGGAATTTCAAATCCCATCCTGTAAATTGTATGTTGTCATGCAGGTTTTGGGCCAAGAAAGCATGCAGAAAAAAATGCCATGTGATTGTAATTATCCTGGACTCAGAATAATAATATGATGGGAGCTAGATCCCCGGTGGTGGAGAATTCTGATGTTCACTATTTGCAGGCCAAAAGATGATTGCTTTATAATTTTAACAAATCATCATCTGTTTATTGTAACATCCTTGTTTATTGTCTTCTCAAGCTTTCTTTACTAAGGAGTTCAGTTGTGACACAGATACCTCCCACTAGCTTATGAGGTGGAACTGGTAATAAAGACCTTGAATTTGGATTGAAAGGTTTCCTATCTTTACATTGTTGAGGAAGTCTTTTTTTTTTTTTTTAATTGGTCAAGAAATGTTATCTCTCAAAGGCTTGGGAAATCCTGTTAGCATGCAGAACAATGTGGTAACTTTGTCAATTTCCCATTTTATTTTTTTAAATAAATATATGATATGAAAGCCAACTTTTTCTCAGTTTTATTCAGTGGAAAGATAAACTAAGTTTTAATGTTATTTTTCTAAATTGAAGCAAACTTTATTTCTGTTCTTTAATAAATAAGAAAACTTGGTCCACTGCATTGTTGTGATATGTCTTGTGACCTTTCTATTTTGTAGAAACTTTAACGTTTTTTATACATATATATATATATATATGTATTTGCATTTTAGGTTCTGGGGTACATGTAAAGAACATGCAGGATTGTTGCATAGGTACATACATGGCACTGTGGTTTGCTGCCTCCCTCCTCATCACCTATATCTGGCATTTCTCCCCATGTTATCCCTCTCCAACTCCCTACCCCAACTGTCCCTCCCTTAGTTTCCCCCATAACAGACCTCAGTGTGTGATGCTCCCCTCCCTGTGTTCATGTGTTCTCATTGTTCAACACCCGCCTGTGAGTGAGAACATGCGGTGCTTGATTCTCTGTCCCTGTGTCAGTTTGCTGAGAATGATGGTTTCCAGGTTCGTCCATGTCCCTACAAAGGACACGAACTCATTGTTTTTTTTATGGCTGCATAGTATTCCATGGTGTATCTGTGCCACGTTTTACCTGTCTAGTCTAACATCAATGGGCATTTGGGTTGGTTCCAAGTCTTTGCTACTGTAAACAGTGCTGCAATGTACATACGTGTGCATGTGTCCTTTTTTTATCTCATTTTAGGTTTTGGGGTACATGTGAAGGACATGCAAGATTGTTGCATAGGTACACACATGGCAGTGTGATTTGCTGCCTTCCTCCCCATCACCTATATCTGGCATTTCTCACCATGCTATCTCTCCCCAACCCCCTCATGCCCCCCATTTCCCCCGACAGACCCCAGTGTGTGATGCTCCCCTAACTGTGTCCATGTGTTCTCATTGTTCATTACCCACCTATGAGTGAGAACATGCCGTGTTTGATTTTCTGTTCATGTGTCCTTATAATAGAACGATTTATAATCCTTTGGATATATACCAAAGGATTATATGGGTCAAATGGAATTTCTGTTTCTATGCCCTTGAGGAAGCTCCACACTGGTTGAACTAGTTTACACTCCCAGCAACAGTGTAAAAGTGTTCCTATTTCTCCACATCCTCTCCAGCATCTGTTGTCGCCAGATTTTTTAATGATTGCCATTCTAAGAATGCTTGTGATTTCTGCACATTGATTTTGTGTCCTGAGACTTTGCTGAAGTTGCTTATCAGTTTAAGGAGATTTTAGGCTGAGACAATGGGGTCTTCTAAATATACGATCATGTCATCTGCAAATACAGACAATGTGACTTCCTCCTTTCCTATTTGAATACCCTTTATTTCTTTTTCTTGCCTGATTGCTCTGGCTAGAACTTCCAGTACTATATTGAATAGGAGTGGTGAGAGAGGGCATCCTTGTCTAGTGCCGGATTTCAGAGGGAATGCTTCCAGTTTTTGTCCATTGCGTAATGATATTGGCTGTGGGTTTGTTGTAAATAGCTTTTATTAGTTTGAGGTACGTTCCATCGATACCTAGTTTATTGAGAGTTTTTAGCATAAAGTGCTGTTGAATTTTGTCGAAGGCCTTCTCTGCATCTATTGAGATAATCGTGGTTTTTGTCTTTGGTTCTGTTTATGTGGTGAATTACATTTACAGACTTGTGTATGTTGAACCAGCCTTGCATCCCCGGGATGAAGCCTACTTGATTGTGATGGATCAGCTTTTTGATGTGCTGTTGCAATTGGTTTGCCAGTATTTTATTGAAGATTTTTGCATCTATGTTCATCATAGGCATTGGCCTGAAGTTTTCTTTTCTTGTTGAATCTCTGCCAGGTTTTGGTATCAGGATGATGTTTGTCTCATAAAAAGATTTGGGGAGGATTACCTCTTTTGGGATTGCTTGGAATAGTTTGAGAAGGAGTGGTACCAGCTCCTCTTTGTATGTCTGGTAGAATTCAGCTGTGAACCCATCTGGACCTTTTTTTGTTTGGTAAGCTATTAATTGCTGTCTCAACTTCAGCCCTTGTTATTGGTCTACTCAGAGTTTTGACTTCTTTCTGGTTGAGGCTTGGGAGGGTGTAAGTGTCCAGGAATTTATCCATTTCTTCCACATTTACTGATTTATGTGCATAGAGTTGTTTGTAATAATCTCTGATGGTGGTTTGTATTTCTGTGGTGATACTCCCTTTTTCATTTTTTATTGCATCTATTTGATTATTCTCTTTTCTTTTTTATTAATTTGGCTAGTGGTCTATTTTGTTGATCTTTTCAAAAAACCAGCTCCTGGATTTATTGTTTCTGAAGGGTTTTTTGTGTCTCTATCTCCTTCAGTTCTGCTCTGATCTTGTCTTCTGCTAGCTTTTGAGTTGTTTTTATCTTGCTCCTCTAGCTCTTTCAATTTTGATGATAGGGTGTTAATTTTAGATCTTTTTTTGCTTCTCATGTGGACATTTATTACTATAAATTTTCTTCAAGACATTGCTTTAAATGTGTCCCAGAGATTCTGGTATGTTGTGTCTTCATTCTCGTTGGTTTAGAAGATTATCTTTATTTCTGCCTTCATTTCATTGTTTATCCAGTCAACATTCAAGAGCCAGCTGTTCAGTTTTCATGAAGTTGTACAATTCTAAGTTGGTTTCTGAATTCTGAGTTCTAATTTGATTGTACTGTGGTCTGAGAGACTGTTATGATTTCCATTCTTCTGCATTTGCTGAGGAGTGATTTACTTCCAATTATGTGGTCAATTTTAGAGTAGGTGTGTTGTGGTACTGAGAAGAATGTATATTCTGTGGATTTGGGGTGGAGAATTCTGTAAATATCTTTTAGGTTTGTTTGGTCCAGGTCTGAGTTCAAGTCCTGGATATCCTTGTTAATTTTCTGTCTGGCTGATCTATCTAATACTGACAATGGAGTGTTAAAGTCTCCCACTATTATTGTGCGGGAGTCTAAGTCTCTTTGTAAGTCATTAAGAACTTGCCTTATGTATCTGGGTGCTCCTGTATTGGGCACGTATATATTTAGGGTCATTAGCTCTTCCTGTTGCATTGATCCGTTTACCATTATGTAATGCCCTTCTTTGTCTCTTTTGATCTTTGTTGGTTTAAAGTCTATATTATCAGAGACTAGGATTGCAATGCCTGCTTTTTTTGCTCTCCACTTGCTTGGTAAATCTTCCTCCATCCCTTTATTTTGAGCCTTTGTGTATCCTTGCATGTCAGATGGGTTTCCTGGATACAGCACACAGATGGGTTTTGACTTCTTATCCAATTTGCCAGTCTGTGTCTTTTGATTGGGGCATTTAGCCCATTTACATTTAGGGTTAATATTGTTATGTGTGAATTTGATCCTGCCATGCTGATGCTAGCTGATTGTTTTGCCCGTTAGTTGATGCAGTTTCATCATTGCGTTGATACTCTTTACCATTTGGTACGTTTTTGGAGTGGCTGGTACTGGTTGTTCCTTTCTATGTGTACTGCTTCTTTCAGGAGCTCTTGTAAAGCAGGCCTGGTGGTGAGGAAATCTCTGAGTACTTGTTCATAAAGGACTTTATTTCTCCTTCACTTACGAGGCTTAGTTTGGCTATATAAAATTCTAGGTTGAAAGTTCTTTTCTTTAAGGATGTTGAATTTTGGCCCCACTCTCTTCTGGCTTGTAGGCTTTCTGCTGAGAGAGCCACTGTTAGTCTGATGGGCTTCCCTTTGTGGGTAACCTGACCTTTGTCTCTGGCTGCCCTTAGCATTTTTTCTTTCATTTCAGCCCTGGTGAATCTAACGATTATGTGCCTTGGGGTTGCTCTTATTGAGGAATGTCTTTGTGGTGTTCTCTGTATTTCCTGGACTTGAATGTTGGCCTGCCTTGCTAGATTGGGGAAGTTTTCCTGGATAATATCCTGAAGAGTGTTTTCCAACTTGGATTCATTCTCTCTGTCACATTCAGGTACACCTATCAAATGTAGATTAGATCTTTTCACTTAATCCCATATTTGTTGGATGCTTTGTTCATTTTTTTTAACTTTTTTCTCTAATATTGCCTTGTTTTATTTCATTGAGTTGATCTTCAATCTCTGATATCCTCTCTTCTTCTTGGTCTATTCGGCTATTGAAACTTCTGTATGCTTCACGAAGTTCTCATGTTGTTTTTCAGCTCCATCAATTCATTTTTATTCCTAAGTTGTTTATTCTTGTTAGCATTTCGTGAAACCTTTTTTCAAGGTTCTTAGTTTCTTTGCATTGAGTTAGAACGTGATCTATTAGCTCATAGAAGTTTGTTATTACCTACCTTCTGAAGCTTGTTTCTGTCAATTTATCAGACTCATTCTCCAGCCTTGTTCCCTTCCGGGTGAGGAGTAGTGATCCCTTGGAGGAGGAGAGGCAGTTCTGGTTTTGGATATTTTCATCCTTTTTGTGCTGGTTTCTTCCCATCTTTGTGGGTTTATCTACCTGTGGTCTTTGTGGTTGGTGACTTTCAGATGGAGTCTCTGAGTGGATGTCCTTTTTGTTGCTGATGAAGTTATTTCTTTCTGTTTCTTAGTTTTCCTTCTAACAGGCCCCCCTGCTATAGGACTGCTGGAGGTCCACTCCAGACCCTGCTTGCCTGGGGATCTCCTGCAGCAGCTACAGAACAGTAAGGGTAGCTGCCAGTTTCTTCTTCTGTTATCTTTGTCCCAGAAGGATACCCGTCAGATGTCAGCCTGAGCTGTCCTTTAAGAGGGGTCTCTTTGGTTATACAGGGGTGGGGGATCTGCTTGAGGAGACAGTCTGTCCCTTATAGGAGCTCAAGTGCTGAGCTGTGAGCTCTATTGTTCTGTTCAGAGCTGCTGGGCAAGTTCTGCTACAGCAGAACTCATAACTGCCCTTTTTTCCCAGGTGCTCTGTCCTGGGAAGGTGGGGCTTTATTATAAGTTCCTGTCATTCTGCTGCCATTTTTCAGAGATGCCCTGCCCAGTGAGGAGGTAGCCTAGTCACAGTCTGCCAGCAGAGGCATTGCTGAGCTGCCGTGGCCTGCTCCCAACTGCTGTGTGAACTTCCTTGCAGTTTTGTTTATAGGGGTATAGTTGGAACTGTCTCAGTAATGGCAGACTGTCTCTGTAATGGCAGACTGCCTCGGTAGTGGTGGACTGCTTCAGTAATGGCAGACACCCTTCCTCCCACAGAGCTGAACCGTCCTGGGTCCAGCTATGCTTACTGTGAAACTCTCAATCCAGAGTGTTTCAGAATACTGGTCTTTGTAGGGGTGGACCAGCCAAACCAGATAGATCACCTGGCTCCTTTCAGCCCCTTTTTTTCAGTTGAATGGGCGACTCTGTCTCCCAGGTGTTCCAGTCACCAATTGACGCGGCGCCCAGAATTGTGAGTTTTTATGCGGGGACCTGCTGCGCTGGCTGAAACAGCTGCACTGGAGACTCGTGGCCCTTTTCCACTTGGGAATCTCCTGGTCTGTGGGCAGTAAAATTTGTTTGAAAATGCAGTGATCACTCACCCTCTGTGTTTTCACTGGAAACTGCAATCCAAAGCTGTTTCTATTCAGTCATCTTGGATCCAGAACCAAAACTTTAACTTTTAAAAGAAGAACTATGTTCATCTTTCCTGCCCATGGGTTTTTTTGTATTATAGTCTTCACTTATGTGATTGTCAGTAACTTAGAAATATCAACCCCTTCCCCTAAATTTTCAGCAAGTGCCTGGGCCTCTCTAAGGGTTCACTTTGTACTCTCTTTTTCTGGTATTCTCCTTTTTTGGTATCTGGACTATAGTTTGAAATGGGAACCAGACATTGTATACAGATAATTCAGTTGCTTGAATAAGAGGGACACAGGAGAAAAGATGTAAACTATTGGCTAAAATGAGGTGTCTTATTATTGACTTTCATCTATATCCTCTTCCATAGTAGGAATAAACAGTAGCTATACCGTCTTGCATGGCAACCAGAGTGCTGCTTGCACTTTTAGTGATTGCATCAGTCCCATGTAGATTGGATTAGCAAGGAGAGGTAAACCTTTAATTTGTTGGCCAGACTATAGTGGGAAATGAAAGTCTTTCATTACCTTTCCTTGCTAGCAATTGCTGTAGCATCTGGGATAGAGAAATATATACAGGAAAATGTTAGGGCAGATCAAACGTTGAAAGCTAGGACAAAGCAGGACAGAGAAGGAAGGATGATTCTACTTGTTTGGCACAGTTACATCAGTTGTCTTACTGACACATCAGGTATTATCCATAGTGGAAATTGAGTCCTGGAAAGGCTAAATGGCATGCCAGTGTCAGTTGCTATTTTTTCAGAACAAAAATTAAAATCCAAATCTGAATTCTGGCGTAGTGTTCTCTGTTATACTATACTGGGCTTTAGTGGTCTAAAGCTGTAAAGCAAGATGTTGAGGGCTAATTGAAATGTGTGTATTCATCCAGATTCTTTTTCAGCATGGATGGAATCTGAAAAGCACTCAGGTATCTAGTGTGTGTATCCTTCATCCCTAAATACACCATTAGCATCAGATGAAGGGTACAGTTGTAGTAAACCTCAGCAAACCTTACCTGAAGAACCTTTATTTTTATTTTTTTATTTTTTTTATTGCATTTTAGGTTTTGGGGTACATGTGCAGAACATGCAAGATAGTTGCATAGGTACACACATGGCAGTGTGTTTTGCTGCCTTCCTCCCCTTCACCCACATCTGGCATTTCTCCCCATGCTATGCCTCCCCATGCTATCCCCCCTTCACTGTCCCTTCCCTATTCCCCCCAATAGACCCCAGTGTGTAGTACTCCCTTCCCTGTGTCCATGTGTTCTCATTGTTCGTCACCCGCCTATAAGTGAGAATATGCGGTATTTCATTTTCTGTTCTTGTGTCAGTTTGCTGAGAATGATATTCTCCAGATTCATCCATGTCCCTACAAAGGACATGAACTCATCATTTTTGATTGCTGCATAATATTCCATGGTGTATATGTGCCACGTTTTCCCAGTCCAGTCTATCATCGATGGGCATTTGGGTTGGTTCCAGATCTTTGCTATTGTAAACAGTGCTGCAATGAACATTCGTGTGCATGTGTCCTTATAGTAGAATGATTTATAGTCCTTTGGATATATACCCAGTAATGGGATTGCTGGGTCAAATGGAATTTCTATTTCTAAGGTCTTGAGGAATCGCCACACTGTGTTCCACAATGGTTGAACTAATTTACACTCCCACCAGCAGTGTAAAAGTGTTCCTATTTTTCCACAACCTCCAGCATCTGTTGTCTCCAGATTTTTTAATGATCGCCATTCTAATTGACGTGAGATAGTATCTCAACGTGGTTTTGATTTGCATCTCTCTAATGACCAGTGATGATGAGCATTTTCTCATATGTTTATTGGCCTCATGTATGTCTTCTTTTGTAAAGTGTCTGTTCATATCCTTTGCCCATTTTTGAATGGGCTTGTTTGTTTTTTTCCTGTAAATCTGTTTGAGTTATTTGTAAATTCTGGGTATCAGCCCTTTGTCAGATGGATAGACTGCAAAAATTTTTTCCCATTCTGTTGGTTGCCGATTCACTCTAGTGACTGTTTCTTTAGCCGTACAGAAGCTGTGGAGTTTGATTAGGTCCCATTTGTCTATTTTGGCTTTTGTTGCCAATGCTTTTGGTGTTTTGGTCATGAAGTCCTTGCCTACTCCTATGTCCTGAATGGTTTTGCCTAGATTTTCTTCTAGGGTTTTTATGGTGCCAGGTCTTATGTTTAAGTCTTTAATCCATCTATTCCACAGAAATTCAAACCATCATCAGAGATCACAAACAACTCTATGCACATAAACTAGTAAATCTGGAAGAGATGGATAAATTCCTGGACACCTGTGTCCTCCCAAGCATAAACCAGGAGGAAGCCAAAACTATGAATAGACCAATAACAAGGTCTGAAGCCGAGGCAGCAATTAAGAGCCTACCACACAAAAAAGGCCCAGGTCCAGATGGGTTCACAGCCGAATTCCACCAGACACACAAAGAGGAGCTGGTACCATTCCTTCTGAAATTATTCCAAATAATCCAAAAAGAGGGAATCCTTCCCAAATCATTTTATGAAACCAACATCATCCTGATACCAAAACCCGGCAGAGACTCAACAAGAAAAGAAAACTTCAGGCCAATATCCATGATGAACATAGATGCAAAAATCTTCAATAAAATACTGGCAAGCCGATTGCAACACCACATCAAAAAGCTTATCCATCATGATCAAGTAGGCTTCATCCCGGGGATGCAAGGCTGGTTCAACATACGCAAGTCTATAAACATAATTCACCACATAAACAGAACCAAAAACAAAAACCACATGATTATCTCAATTGATGCAGAGAAGGCCTTTGACAAAATTCAACAGCCCTTTATGCTAAAAACTCTCAATAAACTCAGTATTGATGGAATGTGTCTCAAAGTAATAAAAGCTATTTACGACAAACCAACAGCCAATATACTGAATGGGCAAAAACTGGAAGCATTCCCTTTGAAATCCAACACTAGACAAGAATGCCCTCTCTCACCACTCCTATTCAATATAGTACTGGAAGTTCTAGCTAGAGCAATCAGGCAAGAAAAAGAAATAAAGGGTATTCAAATAGGAAAGGAGGAAGCCAAATTGTCTCTATTTGCAGACGACATGATAGTATACCTAGAAGACCCCATCGCCTCAGCCCAAAAACCCCTGAAACTGATAAGCAACTTTAGCAAAGTCTCAGGATATAAAATCAATGTGCAGAAATCACAAGCATTTCTATACACCAATAACAGACTTAAAGAGAGCCAAATCAAGAACAAACTGCCATTCACAATTGCTACAAAAAGAGTAAAATACCTAGGAATACAACTCACAAGGAACGTAAGGGACCTCTTCAAGGAAAACTACAAACCACTGCTCAATGAAATAAGAGAGGACACAAACAGATGGAGAAACATTCCATGTTCCTGGTTAGGATATGGTTTCACAATATTGTGAAAATGGTTATACTGCCCAAAGTAATTTACAGAATCAACGCTATCCCCATCAAGATACCATTGACTTTCTTCACAGAACTGGAAAAAACCACCATGAACTTCATATGGAACCAAAAGAGAGCCCGCATAGCCAAGTCAATTCTAAGCAAAAAGAACACAGCAGGAGGCATCACACTACCGGATTTCAAACTATACTACAAGGCTACAGTAATCAAAACAGCATGGTACTGGCACCAAAACAGAGATATAGACCAATGGAACAGAACAGAGGCATCGGAGGCAACATAACATATCTACAACCATACAATCTTTGATCAACCTGTCAAAAACAAGCAACAGGGAAAGGATTCCCTGTTTAATAAATGGTGTTGGGAAAACTGGCTAGCCATGTGCAGAAAGCAGAAACTGGACCCCTTCCTGACACCTTACACTAAAATTAACTCCAGATGGATTATCCTTTTAAGAAAGTACAGATTTCCAGGTCCTATCACTAGAGATGATTCAGTATATTTGGGATGAGGCATAAGAGAGTATTTTCACAAGATTCTCAGGATTCCAGTTCCTCTTCTGAAACCTTTGGAGTTACAACTATATTTAGGCACCACTACCATAAACTACCAAAAAAGATGTAATTCCTAGAAGCTGTGAAGAATAGCAATGCAGCTGAGGATGGTGGGTGGACAGTGGGACCTCTGCCACCTGCAGAAGGTCTCTGTGCTCCCAAAAGCAAATTACATTGACTTTAACTTCAGTTTGTCTTGTTCCATTCTCCAGAAACTTTTGTGTTCTTTGTACAGAATTCAGGAAATTCTGAGGGCCACACTCAAATACATTAAAAAGGTGGAATTTTTGAAAATAAGATTCATCTAAAAAAGCTTCCCAATGCTTGAGTAGAAACTATCAGTGGAGGTATCAAGGGAGGAGAGACTAGGTGACCACTAAACTCCTTCAGACTCTTAAAATTACAATTATTTTCTCAAAGGGGAAGAACATGAGTGCAGAGAGCCCTTCACTTTTAGCTAAAGAACTGTGCTACTCAAAGATCAGTTGGAGGTAGGATATCTAAGACTGAAGGACTAGTGCAAACTGAAAGTGATGGGGAAACAGACCTACTTATGGAGCCACTTCGTGTTCTTCATTGGCTGCTTTTGACTGAAATTTCTATCCTCAAATTATTCTAAACTGAAGCTGCTTCCCTTCAGTGAGCAGCCTCTCCTCCCACGATTCTGGAAAGCACACCTGACTCCAAACCTAGGACTCTGATACCCTGTGTCCAGTGCTGCTGCTGCTGCTGCTTCTACCAGTATCTTTTACCCTTCCTGTTAAAAGAAGTGGAGCTGCTGCCCCCCATGATTCTGTTACTCCAAACATATCCCCAGGTTCAGGACCACCATGGCCAGGTCCTCCACTTCTAGTCCACTTGATTCTTGTATGTATTGCCTTATTTGTCTGGTTCTCCACCCATAGTAAAAGCCAAAGAGACACATAAACAAGATTTTCTTCTTTACTCATCCTTACATGTCCACAGACTTATGTGGAGAGGCTGAGCATTTCAACCACAAAGTGTGTTCTCTGTTAAAGATGTTGTAATGATGGGAGAGGGCAGTTGCAGCAGCTTTTAACCAAGTACATACAATACCTGTACTACTGTTTCCTACTCTGTGTCACCTCTGCCAAAAATGCAGCTCTGAGCCCAGTTCTGTGAGCATGGTGTCAGAGCTCTCCAAAGTCCCAAGAAATTGATACCAGGGATCCAAATCTCAGACACCAGTTTTAAGCAATACCTGGATGTCAAGACTTAGATTGAGGTTATGGATTGGGGGGCTGAGAGCTTTGCTGATCCTGCCACACTGGCAGGGGCTGAAGTCCAGAACTGGCCTGTAGCTCTAGTCATTCTTGTTCACCACAGCTCTTATTTCACAGTTTTTTCTCTTGGTTTCTTCTGCTTTTTCTGTTCCTCATATTCAAGTATTTTCTGTTGGAAATAGCCTGTGGGTTCAGATACAGGTGTTAGAGGCATCTAATCTGGTCAAGCACAGACCATAATGAGCTCAGGAATAAGGATCAGAAATGTCCTGTGTGCTCCCCATACTCCCATCCCTGACAGGATATCTCTGCCCTCACAAGCTTCTGGAGATCCATTAAAGTTTGGTCCAAAAAGTAGCCCATAAACAGAGAGTACTTAGCAGGAATTAGCTGTAGACTAAAACAGAGGAAAGGGCTCAGTCCTGTCAGCTAATGAGTAAAGTAACTTCCACAAAATGGCAGCCCGTTAGACATCTTCTTAGGTTTCAGGGTGTCATTTCAACTCCACTAATAAGTCTACCTACAGCTATTTTGTGGGTTTCTAAAGAGAAGTATTTTTTCCTCCCCCTCCTCTTTATCCTAGAGGTAAACCCTCTCTGGGCTTACAGTGTACCTGCAGGAGGATTCTTGCTCTTCTCGGCTTCCTGGATGAAAAGTGAGAAGAGCTGTGTCTTCACAAACTTCTTCACAAACCGGCGTTTGGTCTTGGAGGTCAGAGCCTTACAGAAGGATCGCTCTTGGAAGTGACCTTGCCCATTTGCCTCCCGCTTGATATAGGAAGCATAATGACCCACAGTCTTGACAAAGAACTGCACAAAAGGACCCGAAACATGCTCGTTGATTTGTTCTGCAGCTGCAAGAGACATGAAGGCCATCTCAGAGGGTAGAAGAAGGATGAAATTACCAAAACTCACCTCCAAGCATAGCTTTCTCAAAGGCTGAAAGCTGGGGAAAGCTGTAGGAGGTCTGGGTATGGGTTCTCTGCCATTGCTTAGAAAAGAATACAATCCCATATTCAGATTTGCCCTAGCTTCTAGGTCTCTAGAGCTGGTCTAGAACTGCTGAGTGAGTTCATTTTAGTTCTGGAAGGGAATGATTGAGAATCATGCCCTTGCACTCCCTGGAGAGACCCAAAATAAGAGGGACCCGAGGACTTACTCTTTAACTCACTGGTCCCCTGACCAAGAGAGTCTAAGATGTCATCCTGGAGCTTTGGTGGCAGGATGTCTTTTTCATCACCAACCTAGAAGGACAGAGCTCAGAGGTCAAACAGAAAGAAGTGTGGAGTGAAGGGAGTTGGCAGAAAAGCATGAGGAGGTCATGAATTCTACACCCCCACTCCACCCACAAATAATCAGCCACATAGGACAGAAACAACAGAAGCTGTTTCTTGTCCTTCAGTGTGACTCTAAACATTAGCGAGGGATCCTCTCCATCCTGGTAGTATTTGATTTATATCCCTTGCTTGAAAGGCACAATCACTGATTGTCTTACAGTGAGATCATCTGTGTTTATGTCCATGGGCTCCTTGAGAGAGATGTGGTCTTTTTAGCACAGATTCTCATTCAACAAAGAACTTAATGTTTGTTGAAATAAGTGAAACCGGAGTGGTAGAGTTGGTGATGGGCCTGCAGGGGATCTGAACCCAGACACTTACCGACATTAAGAAGGTTCCTTCACAAAGATTGACCAACAGGACCTGAAATAAACAGAATGGCTTTCTCTGGTCCCCTTTCTTCATAGACCTCCAGAGGATTTACCATCTCAATTTCTGCCTGTGGCTGTACCTTTCAGCCCAGGTAGCAACAGAATCAATATCTTCAGTTCTCATTACCTGTCTAGCATTCTGCTTTGACACTATTCCCCTCTTCCTGGGGAAGGGGTGTGGGTGTTTGTTGGAAGGGAGTAGGAGAAGCAGCTAAGGTAGACAGGGAATACAACATAGAGAAATCACAGCCAGTCACTCCTTTAAAAAATCATGAACTTCAGAACCTGCGTCTACATGGAGCATTTAGTACATTGTACACATAAGTGCTTTACACCTTTGATTTCAAGCAACAGTCCTATAAGGTAGACACCATCTCCATTTTGAGGATGAGGAAACGGACCCAAAGAAGCCGCCCGAGGTCATACTACACTGCTAGTAGGAGAACCACTTTTTTTCCAAGCCTAGACTGATACTCTTGAGACTGCATTCCTCTCTACATTTCCCTTTCAACTCCCTGCTCTCTAGGACAGAGACCAATGTCCTTCTATTTTTTTCATGTTTGCAACAACTTATGTACAATTTTCTATTAGAAAAACTCCCTCGGAGCTTTGTGCTTTCCAGCAGGAAACAGCAAAGGAAGGAAGTAAGCCCAGGATCAACAGAAAGAGGGAAGGAAAGGAAGTGAGGATAACATGTGTCTACAGTCCTCAGGTGAGATAAGCACCGGGCTGGAACTTGGGGACCTCAGTTTTAGCACTGGCTCTGTCACTGCCCAGGGAGCCTTCAGTCTAGACCAGAGATTACAAATAGGCATCCCACTGGGTTATTCCAACCAGCAGATCTGTTTCTTTGATCCTCACAGTATTTTTAAATAATTGAATTGGTTTCCAATATTTAAACTGGACTATCTCACATAAAACTTGGATTTGGGGCCTCTCCTGAAAAGTCAGGAGACCTGACTGGTCCACATTTCTAAAGGGCAACACTCAGATGGAATTGAGTAGCACCTGTCTG
The DNA here is from genome assembly GCF_049354715.1 of Callithrix jacchus. Lineage (NCBI taxonomy): Eukaryota > Metazoa > Chordata > Mammalia > Primates > Cebidae > Callithrix > Callithrix jacchus. The sequence goes on from NC_133508.1 coordinate 149,142,396, forward strand.
CTTTAGGCAGGGCGTGTTCTCACCAGTTTACTGTAATTACCAAACTCCTGTCTTGGTCATTTAAATGACTGCTGGGCCTTTCTTTTGCATTTGTGACCCTTGGTCTTGACAATAGAAAGAATGATCCCTCCATTGTGCCTTCTTCCAAATACAAGGAAAGAGAGAGTGGACAAAGTATGCCAAAAAACAGAGCATGCTCTGTAATTATCTGTCGTCAGGGGAGAAAAGTTGAACTAGTCCAGGCCTGAAATCACTTGTATACATAGGCTCAGATGCCTTCATGAAGGGAAGGCTGTTCCTTTGAGGGATTGGGAGGAAAGAGTGTGTATAAATAATTTGTTTTTCAAGATTGTTCCCAGAAATCTTTCCAGTATTTGGGGATATTGTCTGGGGAGTAATCCCTTACCAAAAGCCAGAGTCTGAGTGGCCATCAGGAGAGGAGTCACAGCTTCCAGGGAGCTGGAGCTGCAGAATCAGGAAGTTTCATAACTTCTGGGGTTAGCAAATTTAAATGTTTACTGCTAAACATGGGGCTAATACTCTATCCCAGTTAGTCACAAGGCTAAGGCTGGTTCAAAGGGCATGTGTACTCAGCAGTCCTAAGGAAGGACAAGGGGGCCAGTGGAGCAAGGAAGGGAAACAGCCTACTCTACTTCCCAGCAATAGTTTCTATAGGAGGGGATTTGGTTTTAGCTGCGCTCGGTTCCACTGTTGTCTGTGTGGCCTTGGATAAGTCTCTGGAACTCAGTTATCTCTTACATAAATGGGGAAATCCTACATGCCTCTTCAGTAGCTGACTTTTAGACTCCTACTCTCCCCTTAGTAGGCTCTAGTGAGTCAATGTTTATAGCCAGGACGGACATTCCCAAGTCCCTCTTCTGGCTTCAGATATAATAACATGCTCTCTTTTCAGAGTCCCTACTGACAACTCTAAAGCACATGTTTTGAGTTATTTTTCCAACACTGGGGATAGATTTATGCTTTTGGCGTCCATTTTCACAACTGAGTCCTCTGGTGTGTCTGGGGCACTGCCAAGATATAAGAAACTAACAAAATCAAAGAGGATTTAGACCTATATCCTCATTAACCAACCTTAGCTCTGAGCTTCTCAGAAAGATGACTTGCTGCAAAAACCTGCATGTTCAAGACCAATAGTTTGCCAGGGGGCGATGTTAGCTCACTTCCAAGGAATTCAAATACATTCCAGTGGGGTGTGTGTTGTATAGACCAGCTGTGTCATCTATTTGGATGAGATGGAACCCCCCAGTGACTGCTCAATAGGGCCAGCTGGCATAGAACAGTCTGATGACCCCTGAATAAGCTATCCACTGCCCCTTAAGTCTAAAGGGAAATCCTTCAGAAGGGAGCCTGCATTTATTGAGCATCAAACATGTGTCAGGTGGTAGGTTAGGATACAGAAACTAAAGAAAGAGGTGTCACTACACTGCAAGATCACGCAGACACAGGAGGGTGGGCACACGGACCCTACAGCCCTACACAGGCGGTTTCCCCAGAATCCTTAAGAACTGAACACTGTTGTCACCATTTTAAGATGAGAAATCTCAGGCTTAAAGAGGTAAGGTAACTTGCCCCTAATCACACAGCTATAAGCAGCAAAGCTGGGATCTGAATCCCAGTCTGCCTGGCTCCAAATCGTGCCCTCTTCGTGCCACATCATACCTCTTCCATAGGACTGTCCATGACCTCCTGCTGGAAGCGCATTTGTACTCCAACCATGAAGGGGGTGGGGCAGCAGACGGTGGCCAGAAGGCTCTCAGGGACAACAGGGATGTAGGTGTGTGCCCAGCTGAAGGGGTAGAGCAGTGCAGCGGCAGCATGGATGCACTGAGACAAGGTGCTAGGACAGAGCACAGAGGACGAGAGTCAGGGCCTGCACCTCCATGCTACACACCCCTCATCACCCAACACCACCAGCAACTACAGCAGTGCTGCCCACGCCCGTGGCAGAAAGGCAAGTCTGGGGACCATGCTGGACACAGAGCTTGAACGTACATTGCTGGAAGGGAGGGACAGAAACTAGAGAGGCTGAGGCTCCACTATTAAGAGGGGGCCTTGATTCGATCCTTCTTTTCCCAGTTAGTCTTCTCAACTTACTATTGGCCAAAAATAATAGTGACTCCAAAGAGGAGAGAGAAGAAGAGTTGCTTTCATTCAAGCAGATAATTGATTGAGCCCCTAGGATGAGGATACCTGGAAGAGTAAGACACTGACCCTGCTTTTAAGGAATTCAGTGTAGTTAAGAGACAAACATGTAAGCGCTGGGGGCCCAGCAGAGAGGAAAGCCTTTTTACCTCCCTATGGCTATCCACCCTCATCCCCAGCCTTTGCCCTACACAGCCTCCTCTGGGCACTCAAGGTTATTAGAGATTACCAGGTTGCTGCCTGAGTAACTTGGGAAATTCCCAGGTTCTAGGAACCTCTGCCCAGCAATTCCTGCATGGAAAGTCCCACAAAGATGGCTCCTCAAGACCTAGCAGTAAAACATCCCTCTTCACGCCTGCCCCAGTCACAGCTTGGCCCTACTCCTCATGCCACCACACACACACACAACCCCACTCTGTCTGCTCTTTTCTCCACTGGCTTTCATGGCTGTTCTTTACTGCAGCCAAGTTGCTTCAAAGTCAAGGCCAATAAAAGCACAGATGCGGGAATCCTTGTTTCAGTTCTTGGTTTCAAGCTAGCACTTCCTGAATTAGCAAACTTGAGTCTCTGAGAGGCCAGCCAAGGCCTAGACTGACTGGAAGTCCCCTCCCTATCTGAGCTTCGGAGAGCTGAAAAACTCAGTGTGGGAAGGAAGTAGGGAGTGGTAGGATTTCCCTAAAGAAAGTAAACGTCTGAGAGGTAAATCCTGCCAAGGTCCACTTCCCAAACACTGATTTAAGGAGGAAAGGCAGAATCCCAGCTCTAGTCACAGGCACTTCTGGTTGCCATTCAGGGCTGGGAGTGAAAGAGCTCTTTCCAAAGCCAAAGATGATGCCACTCCCTTCCAGGACTACCTACAACTAGTTCCTTTTTGGTCATCACCCATTTTTACAGAGTCTTCAACACAGAGACCCCATTGCTTGCCCAAGTTTCCGCTCTGGAACCCATGACATTCAGCTGAGCCTGTGATTTCTACTGACTCCCTAACAGCCTTTTCTTCTTCCAGAAAAGATAAAAGCAGGGTTGTCAACCTAAAATCATTGGTTTTCTCCCTCCCCAGATATGAATAGAAAGTCCACCCCTACCCCTACTATTTTATGACTTTTTTCATTCTCCATTCTATTACATCTTCCCATGTCCTTCTCAGATTTGAAGCCCCTAAGAGGGAGAGACCCTGATATAACAGTACCCTGCTTCCATTAACACTGGGATATACTCAGCTGAACTGAAGGGTAGCAGCTGGCACTAAGCCACATGTGCTCGGCAGGGTGTTAGGTACCTAATGTGCATGTTTTCATTTAATCCTCTGCACAACCTGATGAGGTCATCACAATCATTATTTCCATTTTCAAGAAGTTAACAAACTAACCTAAGGGGAACCTCATAGCTAAAAGTAGAAGAACTGGATTTAAACCTCCTAATTCCGCTGATCTCAACCCCTATGCTTTCAACCACTATATAATTCTGCATCCCCTTCAGGTGAAGGACCATGTCTTGTTTGTATCTTCCCAATGCTTGGCATCTGGCAAACAGGTGACACACGATGTTTGTTAAATGAGTATCTACCTCCTCCCCTGTTCTCCACCCTCCCTCAGCCTTGCAAGGGCAAAACCATGTCTGCATTCACCCTAACTGGTCCCATCTGGGCTGTCCCAGGAAAACTTCCTGTCCTTCTCCCAGCTAAGTCAGGAACATTCCTCAGGTCCAGGCAGCAGTCCTGCTTGGAGGCAGAGGCAGTGGGGGTGGTTCAAAACAGCTGTTTCTCTTGGTTTAAAGTACAAGGACCTGGACACACGGGGGTGAGCACATGGGCCCTATAGCCCAGTTTTTCCTTGGAGAACCTCATCTGTTCCCTTGAACCCAGGGATACTGGGCAGTTCAGGTGAGCAATTCGGGGGCTCGGCCCACCTGAGACCTTCAGCCAGGAAGATGATTTTTCTCTCCAGCACAGCAGAGGCGAAGATCTGAAGTATCTGCTCAAAACTGAGACAGTGCAATAGAGAACTAAAATCCACATGTTCCAGATGGGAGTCCAGGGGCCGTGTCAGTGAAATGAACTGTGGGGAAAGCAGAGAGAGAGAAGGTGTCACTACACTGCAAGATCACACAGACCCCAGAGTGCTGGGCCTCTACCAGCCTCTATTCCTTCTCCTCCAAGGAGTGAATATAACCCTGTCTCTCTTTCCCCTGCTAATGGGCTGGAGGACAGCTCTGATGTTATCTCGAGTGTGGCCCACAAGGTCCGGTACCCTCCCTCGCTTGCCTCCCCGAGCACACGCTCCTCTCACTGCACTTCACCACATGGGCTTCTGTTCCTTGAGCAATCCCTTCTTTCCTGCCTGCAGCCTTCACAGTGTGGGCCCTCCTCCTGCACTGCTCTGCTCCCTTCATTCTTATCCTCTTTCAGGTCCCAGAAGGCCCGTCTTGGCCATGTGATGCTTCCTCTCTTCTTCTCATGTAGCACCCTGATTTTTCTTTCAACAGTTACATAATTTTTAATTCAATATGCACTGGTGGGTTTATTTAACATCTACCTTCTCCACTGGACTTATAGTCCCAAAAGGTCAGAGTCCACACTCATTTTGGTCACCATTGTATTCCCAGAAAAATAGTATAGCTTGGCACACAGCAAGCATTCAGTACTTTTTTTTTTTTTTTTTTTTTGAGAAAGTGAAAACTTCTAGCCTCTCCCCTTGTTTTCCTGTGGGGAAGCCAAGGTTCAAAGGTGTACACAGATTCTTCAGAGTTCCGGGAGTAGTCAGGACTGGAATTCTTAGAACAGTGTTCTACCTGCTGCCTCGGTGTGTTTGGTGCCCTAAAACAGCAGCATTTCCCTGTACGTGGGTGGATACTCGGAAGTGGGGACGGATGATAAGAAATGGGCAGATGGCGGGTGTAAGGTGGAGACAGGACAAACAAAGAGGAATGGTGTGGGGGTGGGGGCAAGTAGCAGTCTAGTGGCGAGGGAAAATGTCCTTTATAGTGCCAGAGGCCTTCACTTACATGGTTAATTTATTATAAATAAAAGTCTTGGTGGCTTGAGCAATGACTAAGTGCTTGTGGGTATCAAGTTAGAATCAGAAAATTCACGTTGGATTTCAGCTTTGTCCATTCTAACCAGTCCCAGTCCCTGTCTGGCTCAGTTTCTCTGTATGCTAACCTGGTTAATGGTACAACAGTGGTGAGAGGTGCCACAGATGCCTATCCTCTCCAGTTAGAGGTCTCACCCATTTTGCTCACCTCAGTGCCTGAGTCGGGGATGAAGCTCTTGAGAGTGACAGTCTTCCCAGGAGCAGGGAAAGCTGCCTCTCGGAGGCCCTGCATGAACGGGTAGATGACAGCCATGGAGATCTGATGTCTCTTCTCCACTTCATCCAGGATCTGCAGGGAAAAGAACCAGGGGAGGCATGGCTCAAAGGGACACTGCTGGGCAGGTGGCCAAGACTCTATGTGCCCCTAAGCATCATAATGTTCTCACACTGGTTCAGCTGATCCTCATGTATCTTTTAGGGCCCTCCAAAAACTGGTCCTCTCCCTCCCTGGCAGAGACTGGGCTCATGCTAAATAATCTGTGGTTTATCTCCCACACGAGACTGCTTTTATCCAGCTTCTTTCTTTTAATTCTCTCTCTACCAATCCGTAGTCTTCCCCTCTTCTAACACCAACATACAAGTATCTCCCTGGGAAGTCACCCCAGAGTAAAGTCATCACCCATGATGGTACCATGTCCACACATGCTGGTTGGAGCAGCAGCCAAGATGCCTAAGCCTCTTGGTACCACTCTGTCCTCCAACTCCCGCTGTAGATTCCCAGGGTCAGAGACTGCCTCCATCCCTAGAAACACTGCACAAAGGAATGCTCTGCCCCAGCAAAACTGACAGAGTTCCCTCCCCGCCTCCTCCAAAGGTCCCACTGGGAGCAGAGCATAATGAAGTCCTTTTTGGCCACCAATAGATGGCATGGCCCCCATGGATTCTGCTTAAATCCTGGCTCAGATGCACTGGCACTCAAATTAGCTCCAGCAGAAGAAGTCCTGGGGACCTCAACTGTTCTCCTACCCTTGAAGGAGTCAGAATGGGTCTTATAACTACCTCATATTTGTTCAGTGCTCTGCCTTTTATAAAGAGTCTTCTCATATATCACCTCACTTAAGCCTCACATCAACCAGCAAGATAGGAAGGTGAAAGATTATTACATCCATTTGACAGATGAGGAAATTGAACCTCAGGGTAGAAGGCGTTTGAGTTTCTTCCTCTTGTCCTACTTCAGCGACTTTCTTACTTGGCTAGAGTGGGAACAGTGGCTATCTCTGCAAGGAATCCAGTCCGCTAGATTCAATTTACACTTTTCTCTTAAGCGCATGCCCCTTTGCCTCAGTTTCCCCAAGTGTGCTTTAACGCTGACTCTGGCTATGGGAGAAGAGCTCCACTAAGGGCTTAGGTTGCGCAGGCAGGACTGGCAGTCAGAGAGCCCGGAAGATGGACAGGACTAACAGGCCCTGTGGAATCCTGTTCCACCCCTACCTTGGAGAACAAGCCGAAGCAGCCAATGCAGCTGATGATGCAGTACACTTGGGGTAGGCGAGGGCCAGGTCCGGCAGGCTGGGAAGGGACAGAGAGGCTCCTTCAGTGCCACAGCCTCCCCAAGGGCTTCTCCTAACTGGGTCTGAAGGAGTACAAGGCTGAGGGCTGGGAGGGGGTATTTATGGTGAATGGTGGGTGCAGCATGGAGGTCAGAGTAGCCACCAAGGTCAAAAGAAGAAATCCTTGAGGGTACTGGGTGGGTTGGTGGGGAAATGCTGCTGCCTTCAGTGCCAACACAATTTGGGGTCAGCAGAGAGAGGGAGCAAGTGTGCCTTAGAGATGAAGAAACAGCTAAGGAGGAAGGCACTGTAAAAGCGACTTGGGGAATCCTCCTGAGACCTAAGATTTGAAACTAATTGTCCAAATCCCAGCCTCTGCTCTGGGAGACTCCAGGGGCCAAGGTAAGCAGGCCTGGATAGAGCAGGGAGAGAGAGGAGTCAGTTGGAACCTCTCACAAAGAGAGTTACTGAAAGCCAGGAGGAACACAGACCAGAGCCTAACCAGCAGGGGGAGAAGGGGCATCAGGTCCTCGTGCTTGTGGAGCTGCAGAGGGAGCACTAGCATGGCAGCAGGTCCTGGGCTGTGCTCTCTCTACAACCAGTGCTGCCAACAAGACTGGACTTCTGCAGCTCTGCTTGAGCAAGCCCAGCTGTGGAGCTGAGCAGGCTTCAGAAAGGAAGGGGCAGTTCTAGGCTGCACAGACCAATAGGCGCCTGCAGTATCCAATCTTTCTGCTCCCATCCACATTGGTCAGAACGAAGGAGAAGGTCTCCCTAAGAAAGAGCAGACAAGCCTTGATTTGCATTGCTCACCAGATTCTGAAACAGGAAAGTGGTCAGCATTAGGGGAGCTGATTACCCATAGGAGTCAAGTTAATCAAGCTCTAGACACATGATCTCGTCTGATTTTCAAAACAACTCTTTGAGGTAGCTTCAGTTATTATTCCCGCTTTAAAGATGAGGGAACTGAGGCTCTGAGCGGCTATTCCTAATTCAAGGTCACTCAACTCATAAATGGAGATGTCAAAACTCCAGCAGCCGAATTCCAGGGCTGATGCTGGAAGGGCCTTCGCTACCGCCTTCTTAGAGGCCAACCGGCTTCTGCTAAGCCCGGCGTGGACCAGCAGCAGAGTCAAAAGCAGCAGCAGGTGAGAGATTCTGGCTCTCTGGGCAGAAGGGCCTGATCAAACTGATAGCTAATATCCCTGGACTTGAGGGACCCTGGGCCAGATGTTTACAAACGAATCAATTCCACTCCCAGACGGAAAAATCAACAAATGACAGCAGTGAGGGAGGCTACAGGAGCCACAGAACTCACACTTGTTCCTCCTCCCCAAATCCAATACCCTTGCCCAGGGCTGAGTAATTACCTGGGATACTCAGTGAGTGATGCCCACTCATTACCATCTGGGAAGCAGAACAAGGGGATAGCTTTGAGCAGCCGCTCCTCCTCTTCCTGCTGACCCCGAAGCAGGTTCTCCCGCTGTTAGGAAAAGGAAAAGACAAGTGGATATGAAGCTGGGGGCAGAGGTAAGGAGGAGAGGGCTTGAGAGGTGGCGGGCTTCCTTTGAGGCTCTAAAGCAGTCTGGGGATAAGCTTCTCCACTAGCATAGGGATGAAGAGTGCATTTGCCCAACACTCTGCAGTTTACATTCTGAGTCTGGTTGGAACAACTCCAAAGCTGAAACAGCCCCTCCTGGGTCAACTCGACATAAGCTTGAGTTCAACCTCAGTATCTTGAGGATCTACATAAGAAGGGGACAGGGCCATGTTGAATATAGAAAAGCCCTGAAATGGCCCCTGAGAGGACAACATCAGAGAGGTACCACATCAGAGAAGAGAAGCGGCCAGCTCAGTGGCACACCTGCTAATGAGAAGGGTTAATGAGGATTCCCACCCCTTTACCTGGTGTAGGATCAGACAAGGAGTCTGATGCTTGGGCTCAGGCTGAGGGCTGTGCCTGCCCACCAGTTACATGCCTGCCCACCAGTTACATGCCTGCCCCACTCTCTCCTTCCCACACATCCCAGAGAGGGGACTCCTTCTAGAAGGTCTGGCAGAAAGTAAGCCTATCTACAGAGAAGGGTGACTGAAAATGGGATTTGGAAGACCTATGAGGTCCCCTAAAAGGCAAACTATCTTTCCTAGTTTCCCTGCTAGGAAGCTTAGGTCAGTCCCTCACAAAGAAATTAGACCTAAATTCTGCGAGTGATAACAGAACTGGGGCTGTGCTAAGAAGGAAATGGAGAGCAGCGAGCTCAGTAAGAAGGAAATGGAGAGCAGCGAGCTCAGAGCTCAGGGAGGCTCTAGGCCCAAGCCCCGGTAGGGTGAAGAGAAGGAGGTAGAAGGCCCATGCCCACCACCTTCTAAAGCTCCCAGTCCTCTGGCTACCCCTGCCCCTCCCTCAGTCCTTACCTTAGGAAATTGGTAGGTGATTATAGGCTCGTAATCATCCTCTGAACGTTTTTTTTTTAGAGAAACCACAAGAAGGTATTCAAAGAAGTGCTGCCCCCCAGCAAAGTTGGGCAGAGGGTGCTCCTGGGCCCTTTCTGGTTCCTTTAAAGCTTCCCTCGAATTGTCCTGGGGTGGTCCTGAAACCGAGACACCAGAGCCCAGTTAGTATATCACGGATCCATTCCTGGAGTGGAGTCTGTGAGAATCTGAGTGCCCTCCGCACCTCAAGGCCGCCCTGCCAGTGCTGAGATACCTGGACACTGGCCAGCACAACCAGACACTCAGGATCAGGGCCAAATGGGCAGTTTCCACACCTGCTCTGGGAGACTTGAAACCATGGGAAGCCAAGAGCTGGAAAGAAACCACCAATGCAGAAGCCACGGAAATATGCTAGAGAGGCCACAAGAAGGCTAAGGCCCCAGGGTACCACAGAGACTGCCTAGGCTATTGGATGCCCCTGGCAGTCCTGGCACAATATGCCTTGAGAGTTTAGCTCATACTAGGTGAATAAGAACAGGCCCAAGGGACATGTGACTGTGACCACATTAGCCCCACAGAGGGCATGACCAGTCTTAAAAACCATCAGAGGAAGCCTCCTGGCCCAGTCACATGGGGAACCATATGGAGGCCAAGATATAAAGGAAGAGGAGGAAGGAACATTTCAAAGAAGAAACCGTCCGCCTATGAGGGTCACCTCAAAAACAAGGAAGTGGGCAGTTCAGTCCTGACCTGCTCTGGGCTGGAGCAGTCGACGTCGGAGGAGCCTGAATGCCCGGCCTACCACTTGTCCTTCCATCGCTGGACCTTCAGGGCAGAGCAGACTCCCCTCTCCCCTAACACAGAAACACTGGTGACAGAAAGTCTGAGAAAGGGGCTGCTGCTTCGGTCTCCAGCCACAACTCTGTGAAGCTAAGCCATGCGCTGTTTTCCAGACAGGGGAGAGCAGTTTCCATCCTGTGCACCCAGTGATTGAGCAAGAAGGATGTGACAGAACCCAGGAAGGCAGCAGAAGCCAGCACCAAGAGAGTCAGCATCCTGGCACTGCAGCGCAGATCTCAGCTCCTCCCATGGGCCCCAGGGTGTGGTGAGAGAAAAGGTCATGAGCAAACACCTCTGCCTGAAAGTAGTCAGAAAGGCCTGACTAGTTCTGGGCTAAGAGTTTTGAATCTGGGCTGCAGATTGTGCACAGAGTTTATTTACAACCTCAGAACAGTGGATAGTGCTTGATAGCATCAGACTATGGGCCCTGGAAACTGGCTGGTCTCAGGATAGAGAGCCTATATCCCCATCACTTGGATTGCTGACCTTTCACTTCTCAACTTGATCAATGGAAGTCGAAAACCCCAGCAAGGCCGCCTGCTGAACCCTAGAACTTCCAGGACTTCCCGACCTAGAGCACATGGCCAAACACTCTCTGCAGCCAGGATGCCATTGTCCTCCCCTGATTAAGATAAATAGACTTCGCCTAATAATTAACCAAATACATTAACTCCTCCAACAAAAGAAGGAGTTCTGGAAATCAATACCCGAGAGCCTCCTTTTCTGATGGTGCAGGAGAGAGTAAAGTCCATCTCCAAGCTGAGTTCTTGATATTTTGGAAATGGCTACACTGGTACATTTCACCCCCTGCAATACATCCTGTGGGCTAAGGCAGAGAGTTCTGTCACTGCCATTTGTTCCAGGGCTCCAGCAGTGTCCCTCTTCCCAAATAGGAAGCACTGACTGAGGAGACTGTCCCCAGCCTAAGGTAGGAGACTGATTGTACCAGCAGCCTGAGGGTGATTCTGTGGCAGTGGAAAGCATCCGGGTGATCTCCACCCAACCCCTATTTCTGCTCACCCTTCCTCCCAGTCAGGCCAGGTCAGCTGTTCTGCCCAAGCTACAGACAGAGCTGCTAGTCCACTGCTGTGTCTGGAGACTAGAGAAGAGAGAAAGAATAGCAAAAAATCACCTCAGATTCTCATAGAAACCCCTGAATTAGTAAATGCATGGAGAAGGAGGGAAAGACTTTTGCCAGGAAGCTGCCTTAAAGGGAAAGCAGGAGGCAAAAGGACCCTCTGGGGCCACTACTTTTAGAATAAGCAGCCAGGCCAGGTGCCGGGCACGGTGGCTCATGACTATAATCCTAGCACTTTGGGAGGCCGAGGCAGGTGGATAACCTGAGGTCGAGAGTTCGAGACCAGCCTGGCTAAAATGGTGAAACCCCATCTCTACTAAAAATACAAAAAATTAGCCAGGCGTGGTAGCAGGTGCCTGTAATCCCAGCTACTTGGGAGGCTGAGGCAGGAGAATGGCTTGAACCCGGGGGATGGAGGCTGCAGTGAGCCAAGGTCGTGCCACTTCACTCCAGCCTGGGGAAAAAAAAAAAGGAGAAGAGATTAGAAGCCCTCTGGAAGAGAATAGGGTGCTGGGACAGGGTAAACAGATGCTTTGCTCCTAAGAGTTCTAGACCCGGCTTCTGTCGGACTAGTAAAAGCCAGGACTCGTGGCCAAGCTCATTTACAGTAAATAAGGGTGTTCAAGTGCTTTAATGGGTGAGAAGAGTGAACCAGGACACTTGGAGCTGGCACCACACCTTACCTGCAGGCTGCACAGACTTGTTGCACAATCCTTACCACCCTTCTGAGAAACAAGCGTCTTCCTGATACAGATGGGGAAACCAAGGCATAAAGTAATTCAAAAGCTATTAAAATTGGCAGGATTTGTAGGGGTGGGAATTAGGAAAGCTCCCTATCCACGCTCCTGCCTTCTGGCTGCATCTCTTAGGCTGTTTCACAGAGGTTTTCAAAGGACAGTGAGAAACAGAATCTTATCACTGATTATTGCAGATTCTAAGGAGACTGTGCCTTTCCCTAAATCCTTTGGGCTGCATTTTCAGTTCATTTTCTTCTGCTTTATTGCAAGAGCCAAGAAAATAGCAAAATTAAGAAATCATTGACAAAAGAAAGTAATTCGAGTTGGGGGATAAGGCCTAAGAAATGCAGCAAAACAGTTTTCTCCCCTTTCAAAAGGGGTTATCAACAGGAGAGAAAAGCATAAGAGAAAACTAACACATCAAACTCCTAGGTTTCATCTAAGGCATCCCATTTAATCTCCAGTGCCCTAGAAAGGAATTATTATCCTGAGTTTTAGTTGAGGAGGGAGCCACCCTTTCTAGCGAAATCAGGAATCTGGTCACACTTGTTCCTCCACCAGAAAGCCTCTCCCACAGACACCACTGAAGTCCCAGATCTGACTAGAATATAGGTGAGGGGACCTCCAGAATATTTGCTGGAACCTTGATCTGGAAAGCTGGTCCATCCCTTCCAGCTCAGCTGCTCTCAACCCAGGACCATTACCACATCACTCCTTGTCACCAGGGTAATTACACACAAACACACACACACACACACACACACACACACCCTCCCTCCTAATATACAACTCCTAGGGCCAGAAAGTCAGAGGAAGGGGAGAATCCCCAGGCAGATGGAGGATGGTATGGAAGATGAAGAGGGCAAAAACTCCTGGCCCGACAAGTGTTAGGCTTCAGTTCTTCAGGCTTCCTCAGTATCAGGAAGCTCCTTCAGGCACAATCATCAACCTCATGTTGGGGTAGGGGTGGGTGGGAACAACTGGAATGTCTCCTCTGGGCTGCAGGGGGCAGACCCCTCCCATTCACACAGATGTCCCAGGATCTCGGAAGACCAGGACAGACCAGGCCAGTGCTCTCCAGAGAAGAGACAATGTCAGCCTCATCCTGCCTTCTGCTCCCGCCACTGCATGGTCCCAGCCCTCTGTCCCAACCTGTGGTCTCTGACCTCTCCTAGATGGAATGGCCAGATATTGGAGATCTGTGTCTAGAGAGGACACTGCAAATGGAGAAGGGGCAGGGTGTGCCAGGAGGAATTTGAACAGGACTAAGAGGAGGTTACTCAAAACTTAGAGGTCACTGCAGTTCAAAGAAGGGAGGGCTGACCTCACTCCCTGGGGTCCCCACCAAGGGACTAAGAGAGGGGCTCACGTGGCCTTCTGGCATGCCAATGTTGGAAGGGGGAGGTGGTCTGGGAATGCCCCCTGCTCACTTTCTCATCCACTCTTTGCTCCTCAGACGGTGGGACCTCTGAGCAAAGTATTTAATGGTCGTAGCTGCTTAGCCATAGGACAGGCTGGTGGCAAACCACACAAATATTTGCTGAATAAATGAATGAATTTCTAACTGCCCTCCTTCCAAACCCCAGGGCTCTGCTAAGAAAGAAAAGAAGCTGCTTCTTTAGTTGACTTCTAATTTAATCCCCACAATCCTCGACGGGGTAATGACATCCATTTCACTGTTGCGGGGGCTGAGGGGAAAGGAAGGGGGTGCCCTGTCTGAGCTACACGCTGGAAAGCAGCAGCTATGCAAGTTCCACCGCAGCTCCGCTGGAGGCCACACTCGGAGGGGCACCTGGCCGCGGGGGGTGGGGGTGGTAACGTCATTGGGGAGACCTGTGTTAGTGGCCGGTGGCTATGAGGGACAGGGACAGGGGCGCGGACTCGGAGGAACTGGGCAAAGGCCACGGCGGAGTACCAGGGCAGCGAGGTGGGGCGGGGCGGCGGGCACGCCGGGAGCTGAGGCAGTGCCTCCGGGAGGGCACCACTACCGGGGCGCTTTCAGGCACACTGCGGTTGCACCACAAGCTTCCTGGATGGAAGGACACGTGGCCCCGGGGCCCCACAACGGTTTCCTGTGTCCCGCCGCCTCCCCCTCGCCCCTGCAGGCCTGGCCAGGCCGCCGTCTCCCGCCCCCGCCCCCACCTGGCCCTCTCCCTTCTTCCCGCGCTCTCTGCCGCTCACCTGCCCCCGCGTAGCTTCCTGAGTCCCCCTCCAACCGCTCCCGGATCTCGACGCCCGGTGCTGCCCTCCCCCGGGCCCCCGCCGCCAGCCCTAGCCCCGGCTCCGCGGTGCCCACGCCGTCCCCGCGCGCTCTCCCCGGCCGGCACTAACCCCCGGAGCCGCGCTTCAGTCTCAGGCTGGCTCGAAGGCGGCGGCCGAGCCCATCCATGGCCCCTGGAGTGCCCGGTGCCCGCTCCCAGCTCCGCGCTGGCCCCGCCCCCCTATCCTTGACCTTCGCGGGTCCGACACTTTCACTTTCACGCGGGGGGAGGCCGAGGGAACAGGTTCGGGCGGCGCGGCGCACCTTCCGGGCTCCGGCCCAACCTCCGGGCGCACCTGGGCGGGCCCGCTCTGCCCTCGCCCTGGGCAGGGCGACGTGGGGTGGCAGAGGGCGCTCGACGCGCGTCCGGGACGGGGCGGCGCCACCTCGTTTCCACCCTCCGTGGGGCTCCTGGGGAGGCTTGACTTACCCAACCCTCCGCAGCCCGCAAACGCGCGTGTCCTGGCTGAAGTCACCATCTTCCAGGTGGCTCCGAACTAATCCCAAAAGGATGGAGTTTTCAGTCCTCACACCTTTCCAACCCCTCCACACCTCCTCCTGCAACTGCTTTAGCGTCTGGACCATATCCAGGTCCCTTGTCCTTTTTAGGCTCTCACTCGCCGGGTTCCTGAGGAGGAACTGGAGATGTGGATTACGGACCTGACCCTGCCTTCCATTCAGACTTGTCCTTGGGCAGACCAGCAAAATGGGGGTAACCCTGCCATTCACAGAAATGTGAAAGTTCGGGAATAGAAAATTTTTTGTAAGTTGTTATTTAAGGGACTATTATTGTCGTAATTGTTGCAGCTGTCCCTCTCCCATTCTAATCCCGAGTTTCAATGCAGCCTTTCTGCTCCTTCTCCCTTTCCACATCATATTAACTTCCAAATATGTCTAGGCTTTAAACTTCAGGTATCAGCCATGACATTGTGGGTCTGTTAAGCTCACTTCCTCCTGGGAGATCTGCCCTAGTTCCCCGCTGTCTCCCAGGACATTATCTGCAGGGCTGGGAAGTGCAGAGTCCATCTGGGGTTGCCTTATTCACAATGTTTTAAGGTCCTTTCAGGAGTGCAGGCAGAGGGAAGAAGGGACTCTGGCAGAAATATGTCTGAGATCTGTGGGTCTGACTCCCAGACCTACAGCCCTCTTTTCTCTTCCCAGGCATGGCCTCCAGGTGACTCTCCAGTCACCATGGGTGAGCCAGAATTGGGAATCCAGCCCTAGTATTAAACTGTCTAGTCTTAGCCCAGAGGTTCTAAAAGCTGACTTTACTCTGGCGGTATGCAATTTTGCACTTAATTACAGTCTGTTTCTGTTCCCTATTCTTTCTGTATTCCTGCACGCAAGGACATATCCCTTCCCCAAGTACCTTTTCTGGGCTGGACCCTTGTCTTACACATCTCTCTGTAAGAACAGTCGCTGCTCATGATACACCTGTTCATTTGGTTGCATATTATTGTGCCTTAACTTCCCCAATGTATTTTGTAGTGGTCCTAACCAAACTAACTTCCTTTCTCTAAAAGCAGATGAAGAAAGCTGTGTACACGTGCACCAAAAAGATAAGTACAAGATGTTCAAGGAAACCTTATTTGAAATAGACTCACACTGGAAATAACCTCAAATGTCTATTTATAGTAAAGTGGGTGAATCGCAGTATATTCACATAATGAAGTACTACATAGCAGTAAAAATAAATAAACCACTGCCGCATGCAATAACATGGCTACATTGCACAAATGTAATGTTGAGAAAAGGAAGCCAGACACAAAGAGTACATTATGTAAGAGTCTATTTATATAACACTTGTAATAGGTGAAATTAATCTATGGTATGAGAAGTCAGGATGGTGTTACCTTTAGGGAGGAAGAAGGAAATAATGATTAGGAAATACCATAGGGTCTCTTTCTAGGGTGCTGGTAACGTCCTGTTACTTAACCAGGTGGCAGATACATAGATGTATTTGCTATGTGATCTTTCTTGGCGCTGAACACTTAGGCACTTTTCTATATGTATATGAGACTTTAAAAAGAGTTTCAAAGCATTCGTTAGAATGTTAGGGTGACATTAATGAAGGTAATGAAACAGGAAGAAGCTAGTTCAGAATAAAATTAGAAATTATTGGGATGGGAGGAAGTAGAGCTAACTAAGTATAATCAGCATTTTTGAGAAGTGTGAATAGGAACAAGTTAATTGTTCCATAGTTAGAGGAAAATTTTGGTTTAAAGTGATGGATTAAGATGGGAAAGATGAGAGCGTATTATGGGTATAGCAATGAGAACCAGCAAGGGAAGAGATTTAAAGTATAAGAAAGAGGGTATGCAGATGGAACAGAGTCTGAGAGAAGAGGGAGGAGGGGGCCAATTAGAAGCTTAGGTAGAAGTTTGGCTTCAAATGGGAAAAGGAAACTTTCCTTTTTTTTTTTTTGAAAGCTTTGCTCTTGCCCAGGCTGCAGTGCAATGGCACAATATCGGCTTACTGCAATTCCATCTCACAGGTTCAAGCGATTCTCCTGCCTCAGTTTCCTGAGTAGCTGTGATTACAAGCGCATGCCACCATGCCCAGCTACTTTTGTACTTTTAGTAGGGACGATGTTTCACCACGTTTGTCAGGCTGGTCTCAAACTCCTGACCTCAGGTGATTTGCCCGCCTCAGCCTCCCAAAGTGCTGGGATTACAGGCATGAGCCACCACACCTGGCCCGGAAAAACAAACTTTATCTGAGGGAAAAAGAGATGAAAATGGCTATAGATGTTGATAAATGTGTGGATAAGGTAGCAAGAAGGTAAAGGATACCACAGGAAGCCTCAGTTTCTGCTAAGACGAAAGGTTCTTTTCCTTCTTGTAGCTGCCATTTTCCACTGTCCCTTGGGTCATTCTCCTAGTCCGGCTGTAGAGTAGAGGGCAATGACCCTAGCTTCTTTTTTTGAAAGTCTTGAAAGGAAGCACGCAAATAAGTTGTATTCAAGCAGGCAGTCATTATGACATAACAGAATGAGCCTGGGGGTCTGACACAGACAAACTTGGACCTCAGCCCGCTCTGCCTCTTGCTTGCCCTGTAGCCTTGGGTTAGGCATTGCACTTAGCCTCGCTTTTCTGCTATAATAAAATCATCTTGCAGGGGAGTTGTGAGGATTAGAAAGAATATATTTGTAATACAAATTCCAAATTTCATACATAGCTTTAATCCTCAAGTCACTGTAGTCTCAGCTCCAGAGTCCCGCTCTGTCACCCAGGCTGGAGTGCAGTGGTGTGATCTTGGCTCACAGCAACCTCTGCTACCTGGGTTCAAGTGGTTCTCCTGCCTCAGCCTCCTGAATAGCTGGGACTACAGGTGGGCAGCACCATGCCCAGCTAATTTTTGTATTTTTAGCAGAGACAGGGTTTCACTATGTTGTTGATGGTCTCAATCTCTTAACCTCAATATCTGCCCACCTTGGCCTCCCAAAGTGCTGGGATTACGGGCGTGAGCCACCGTGCCCAACTTGCACCTGTAATCCCAGCACTTTGATATGACATTTATCTTAATTGCAGAAAGTACTGTCTTTTACCAGGCTTGTATCTCGTATCTCCCAGAATTTCTGAGAAACCTCAAGAAACACTCCAAAAACTAATTCTGATATTCACTGGTTATTAGAGTCCATCATGGGAATCCAAACTATTGCTTTCCCTTTCACAGTTATATCCATTTGTCTGAAGATCTACTGCTATTATTTTCCCCTGTGCTATTTTGCCCAATTTGGACAATGGCTGAATCTTCAATTCCATATAGAGATAGCCGAGGTCAGAATAGGCTTTGTGGCCAGGTGCGGTGGCTCATGCCTATAATCCCAATACTTTGGGAGGCTGAAGCAAGCAGATCGCCTGTGGTCAGGAGTTTAATACCAGCCTGACCAACATGAAGAAACCCCGTCTCTACTAAAAATACAAAATTAGCCAGGCATGGCGGCGCATGACTGTAATCCCAGCTACTTTGGAAGCTGAGGCAGGAGAATCACTTGAACCCAGGAGGCAGAGGTTGTGGTGAGCCGAGATAGTGCCATCGCACTCCCGCCTGTGCAACAAGAGTGAAACTCTGTCTCAAAAAAAACATAATAGGTTTTGTTAAGACTTTGTTGAAGGTTTGTTAAGATTTTGTTTTGTGATAAGAGAAGTACGTTATAAAATGAGAACCTAAAAGTGTCACCACTTTTGAGGTCTGCATGAGGGTCCTCTTTGAGCACTTCTCTGCCCACCCCTAGAGCTGTCCCCATCTTGCAGGGACCAGATAACCTGATTCCAGTGGGAATGCCCTTGAACCCAGCCCTGCCTCAGTATTTGCGTATTCCAGAATGATTGACAATAGCAATGTTTATTGCATTCACTGGGAAACCCAGTCCCACACTTAGGATCTAATCTCATCTTTTGGCACAGAGGCACCAGAACAACAAAAAGAAAAGCAACCTTCATTTCCCCAGGGATAGGCCACACCACCATCAGCTGGCCTGCACAATTCCTCTTCCTTTGAAATGAACAAAAGTTCAAGCTGTCCCAAACTATGTATCCTGCAAACCATCTGAACTCAGCTTCTCATCTCCTATGAGAAATAAGTTGAATAATAACCTATGCATCGTCCAGAAACAAGCAATGATATCCAGGATTAGGAAAGAACATCTGAGTATTAGAAACAAAGGTAGCCTTTTCTGTTACCACAAAGAGTTCCTAAAGCTAAAAATTTCTCAAATTGGGCTGGACACAGTGGCTCATGCCTGTAATCCCAGCACTTTGGGAGGCTGAGGCAGGAGGATCATGAGGTCAGGAGATCAAGACCATCCTGGCTTAAACGGGGAAACCTCATCTCTACTGAAAAAAATACCAAAGATTATCTGGGCGTGGTGTTGTGCGCCTGTAGTCCCAGCTACTCAGGAGGCTGAGGCAGGAGGATCACTTGATCCTGGGAGGCGGAGGTTGCAGTGAGCTGAGATCACATCACTGCACTCTAATCTGGGCGACAGAGCAATACACTGTCCCAAAAACAAAAAACAAAAAAGAGTTCTCAAATCTCACTCTTCTAGAAAGGGTCTCTGCTCTATATTTGGTATTCAAAAATCTTCTCGTATCCTCTATCTTCTTCAAAAGTGCTAAGATTTCAGTCCCAACATTTTGCCCTTGTTGATCCCTATGCTGGAATGCTCTTCCTCCCACTCCTCACCCCACTAACAAGTGCTACTTATTCTTTGTACCATGCTCAATGACCTTTCCTGAAAAGACTTTTTTGACCACCTCCCCTTTCCATTTAAATTAGATCTTTCTGTTCTGATTTACCTCAATCACACCATTTCCTTAGGAGCATTTATAGCAATTTGTAGTTACATATACATATATATTTCTGCGATTATTTGTTCAACTATCCTCTCCCTTTCTAGAGTCATCCCCAGGAGACACGAATCTTATCTCTTTTGCTCACTTCTCTGTCCCCATTGCCTAGCACCGTGCCAGGAATACATCAGATAAACAGTAAATATTTGTTGAGTAAATAAATGTATGAGCTAATAGATGGGTATTATGCAGAAAGCTTCTATCTCTAAGGAGATAGAAAATTAATGTAAACATTTTTTATTATCTGGGTTCTACTCAGGGCAAATACCATTGCTGGATACACGGATATACTTGTTCAGAGATATATCAGATGGTGGAATCTGATCGTGGTAGTCCTGGTTTCCTTCCCCCAGGTTGATTCATGGTGGCCATGTGATCCAGGTGTGACCAGTGAGAGCTAAGGAGATGTCTAATCTAGGAAGGGAGGCAGGAGGCAATCTGCCAGGAACTTCTGGTATAGGATTCTCCAGAAAGGAGGCTGTTTCCTTGCCTCTGGGAATCATTGGGTTTGGATATAATGACAGGAACTGGTGAGATGAAGCCAGCTTGTAGAGCACAACAGGGATAACAGGCTCTTACGGTAATGGGGCAGGAGTCAGGCCTGAAGCTGCCTTCACTCAGCACTGCTTGTTACCTGAGGTAGTAACTTGCATGATGATTTAACACAGTGAGTGTTCTACATACATTTTACGTGGCATTTCAGTGCAAATATACACACATGTAATATACAAATAAGATAAAAGTTTCACATAACAATACCATTCATACTATGTTCAAGGTATGCTGATATTTCTCCTTTTTCTTCCATTCTATTATTGTGCTTTAAAAATAAATTCTTGTTTGAGGCGCCTTAAAATTATTTCACCCCCAAAATGTGTTGTGACCTGCAGTTTAAAACATCCCTGGATTTTCTGGTACTATTTCTGCAGACTCTGGAGCCAGACTATCTGAGTTGGTGTCTCAGCTCTGCCAGTTACTAGTTTGGTTATGTCAGGCAAGTTTCTTAACCTCTTTGTGATTCAGCTTTTTCATATTTGATAGAATAATAATGGGATCTGCCTCACAGGGTTGTTTTAAGGATTAAATGAGCTAATACATGTAAAGCATTTGGGAAGTCTGAACAGAAGACTTACATGATCCTACAAAGATGAATAAAGCATGGTCCTTGTTCCCACAGAGTTTGCATTCTTGCAGGAAGAATATAATGCAGAGATATTGGGATTAAAATAAGCACAGAGTAGTTCAACATCTTGAAGGAAAAACATGCATTTCAGCCTCAGAAATCAAGTCTAATCTCCAGTTGGTAAGCGTGGGAGATAAAATCTCACTTACTCTTTTTGTTAACTAATAGCCTAATTTTATTGGGGCAGCTTTAGGTTTACAGAAAAATTGAGCAGAAAGTACAGAGAGTTTGCATATATCCCATCACCCCACCCCCATCTATAGTTTTCCCTATTATTAACATCTTGCATTAGCATGGGACATTTGTTACAATTGATAGACCAATATTGGTTCGTAATTATTAACTGAAGTGCATCGTTTACATTAGGGTTCACTCTTTGCTTGTACATTCTATGGGTTTTGACAAGTGTACAATGACAGGTATCCACCATTACAGTATCACATGGAATAGTTTCACTGCGCTAAAGATCCTCTGTGCTCCTCCTATTCACCCTTCCCTCCACTTGCCCCACTGCCAAACACTGATCTTTCTACTGTCTCCATAGTTTTGCCTTTTCCAGAATGTTATATGGTTGGAATCATAGAGCATGTAGCCTTTTCATCATACAATATGAAGCCTTGACTTCTTCCAATTCAAAATATATATTAACCTTTCAAAACCCTCTCTGAATGCAGAGTACATTCATAAGCAAAAGAACAAAGAGTATTAACTTTTAAGTGTATTTTCAGCACTGTTCAGGGGATTGAGCAACCAATAGGTATAACCAATTTCCTTAACAAGCATCTGCTTATTATGTGTTGAACAAATGAATGAATGAACTCCCAGCACAATGACTACATTAACAGATGGTCAATGCGTGCTTGCTGAACTGAACTCTAGACCTAACATTTTGATGGCATTTCGCGGGCTCCTAGTTCTTCTTCAGCATAAACTTAAGAGGACAGATAGTTTTCATGGTGTGATCACTTTACAGATTTCAGGCACTACCCTAGGTATTTTACAAACACTATTTCAAATCAGCATTATTAATAATACTTTAAGCTAGATATTACTATTCCCACTTTATAGATGAAGAAACAGGCTCAGAGATGTTAAGAAACTTGCCCAAAATCACACAACAGGTAAAGTGAACTTTTCATTCACACTCAGATGAAAACTTTATCCCCAGAGGCATCCTGATGAGCCCAGCGGGACATGTCGTGGAGTTTCGAATAGAACTGACAAGTGGCCCACCACTCCAAGCCTTCCATTGATTGTCTCAAATAGATATCCTGTGAATCTACACTCAGGCTAGTCTGGGTACTGCTCCCAGAATTCCCTTCCCACTTCTGCTTTCTACACTGACAATTCCCCAAAGAATGGAATTTTTTTTTATTGGAAGCCAGAGATTCATTATTATAGGTGTCACACAAGTCCTCAGAGATGTAAATAACCCCCTTGTAGATAAGGCTGACATATAAAAGTCTACCTCACTGCTAGGGAAATGAGCACACCATTCACCAACGTAGGAGAAAAGAAGGGGGCAGAAGATCACATAAGGCTTTGTAATTTATCAAAGATTCTTAGATATTTCTATCTGTAATTAGAAATTTAAATTATCTCCAACACTTCAAACTTCTGACAGAGAAGATTTATAAATCTAATAAGCAGAATCTTTGTAAGCATATAAATAAATCTTGTAAATTGAACATATCCACCTGCTAAATGTGCTAAGCAGGGAATGCATAACCAAAGCAGCATCATGAAGACAAATCAGTTTCCTTGAATGAACACAATTTTTATCTCTTAATATTATCTGTCTACTTGCTTGTATAGTTTTCCAGAACTACACGTTTTTTTCATCCAGATAAAGGAAACTTAAAAGCTAGCTCCGTTCTATGAGTACAGTAACTGACATATTGGAATCAGGGTTTGGTCTGAAACTCCGGATGGGAAAACAAGGTCTGAGCATTAGTTCGAAGTTCATTCTAGATGAGACAAAAGTTAATAAACTGAACCCTTCCTGTAGGATTATGACTTCCTAATCATATAACTTTTCATGCAGTATGGTGCATCCTTTATTGCCTTTTTGGTTTTTTTAAACATCTTTACCAAGATGTCTCTTACATACATTTCAATTGAATAATTTGAATTAAAATTCTCTTTTTCTTACCCGAATTGCAATGAAATCTCAATGCCTGCCTGGGTCCTATACCCTATTTGTTTCTCTGAACCTTTTGTGTCTCATTAACCACCATGCTCTGACCATTTATTGACAGAAAGAATCTGGAATTTTAGAGTGTTGAGTTAGAAGGGACACTATCAGAGGCATTCATATGCCCCCATGCTGTTCCCGCTAAGTGCCGGGAACTCTGCTGAGCACAGTTTCAACAATGGGAAAATCTTGCCTCAAGACAATATAAAGCCTGTCATTCTTCTCTGGTCTCCCTGGCTGGGGTGTGAAGTCTCATGATTATACAGCCAGTTAGTGGCTGTCAGGACCAGAATCCAGGTAATGTCTCTCCAAGCCCCTATCTTCAGCCCAAGAAAGTGATCTGATGGATAACTGTTTTCTATTTCCCCCCTTTTTTTGAACAGAGACAGACAACAGAGAGCAGTGAGCCCTTAGCTCAGTCCTGGATCTCAGAAATCAGAACATACTTGTTAACAGACTGATGAACACCCCCCAACCCCTACCTGGTCCAGGTTGCCCCAGTAACAAACCCCAAGAAGGAATGATGCCCACAACTCTGTAATTATTTTCCTCTTCCCTCACCCCTGCACAACTCAGGAAGGTGATGTGAAAAGCAACCACATCACGCAGAAGGGCTGCCTGCTAAGTGAACGTGGTGTTTAACGGTAGCCGAGAAGGTGATGAAAGGCTTTGAAAGACAACTGTGGGAAGAAAGAAAGAAGGTCACAGTGGACAGGATTCTGGAGGGAAGAGAGACATGGTCAGGTGGAGAAGCTGGGGATGGATTGCCATCACCCTCACCACGTTGCCTACTTGAGTCTCAGAAACAACTCTCTTTTCCTTCCCTTTGGGCTCCTGCAGAGAATATCATTCCAGCTTATGTCTCATTGCTAGCAGTGGTGAATCCATACAGGTCTGCAGCAACCTCAATTCTTGCCTCCTCAGAAGAAAGAATTTGACTGAGGGGCATAAGGCAGGAAGAGACTGAAGTAAGTTTTTGAGCAGGAAAGAAAATTTATTAAAAAGTTTTAGAGCAGAAATGAAAGGAAGTAAAGCACAGTTGGAAGAAGGCCAGGCAGATGACTTGAGAGATTAAAGTGAATGGTTTGACTTTTGACTTGGGGTTTTATTATATGTTGGTGTCCTTTCAAGGTCTTGTGTTACCTCCCCCTGATTCTTCCTTTGGGGTGAGCTGTTGCATGAGCAGTGGCCTGCCAGTACTTGGGAGGGGCCGCATACATAGTGTGTTTACTGGAGTTGTGCACATGCTCACTCGAGGCATTCTTCCCTTACCAGTTGAGTATTCCTAGAGGAAGGTTGTGGGGGTCCAGCACATCTGCTGGGGGGCTTCCATCCAGCAGAGAGCCTCGGCCCCACTCAAGTGTTCTTAACCTGGAAGAGGGAGTGTGCAGAAGAAAAGATAGATAGAGAGCAGGGTCTGGAGGACTGCCAGGCAATGCCAGAGCAAGAAGTGCCAAAACAGCAAGTTTATTTGTGCAAACTACAGGTTATATACTTTTCAGTGTTTGAGGAGTGACATACATTCCATTGTATCTTGAAATAAAATCAAGAACAAAAAATCACAAGAAAAGGGGTACAGAAAGTATGACTCTTAATCAAAGGGTGTACAGCAAAGGGACAATAAAGTTTGCAAAAAGGGTGTCATAAATCTAAACATGTGTTTTTCTAAAATCAGTTAAGCAAGCAAGATCGTTAACAAGGTATAGCTGGACCTTTCCAAATGTCATTCTAACCTTGCCTATTCATACAGGATCATATGCAAACAATATGATTGAGTTAGCAGAGGTAAACAAAGTCATACAGTTATTGTGCAGAGAAGGAACTAGGAGGCACACAATGTCTAACCATACAATGTCTCATTAGACCACAAGGCCTGAGCTCAGCCATTCTGTTGAAAATGTCAGAGGCAAAGATTGATGTTTACAAAATTAGTGCAACCAGACTTCCTCCTTTCCCTTAGCTCAACAGCCTCCTGGAGAAGGTCATGTACCAGTTAAACTCTGCCACTTTGCCTTTTAGTGCGCATGCCCACTAAAAGGAACCACTCACCCAACTCCTGAGATCTTCTTATTGGGAAGCTGCCGATCACCAAATTTTGTTGTTTTCTATCTATTGGGAGACTGCCTTTCCCTGGTGCCAGCTGTGACCAATTATTGTTTTAGAGAGATAGTTAACAATTGCCTGACCATCACGTGATGGTAACCTGGCATTCCTTGTTGAGGAGTCCATTCCTGCCCTGCTCATGTCTGCATAATTACCTACTATAATATAGTGTTTTATTTAAAAAGATGAGTGCACAAAATGTGTATATGTATAGGCGCCCACATAGCTATTTAATTATCTGTACTAAATTAACACTTGTCCCAAAACCAATCTCTGCTGAATAGAGCCAATCAAACTTGGTTCCCTTGGTGAGCTTGTACTCTTGGAATTACATACTGACTAGGGGACAGGGCCAGCCTCAGCCCTGGTGTTAGAGTCTTGCCAATGCACCACAATGAGCAGTTCTCTCATTGTGAATTATCACCTGTAGTTCTTTGTCTCACAACTAAGAGAATTAAGGAGAGTGAGCACAAAGGGTGAAGTTGGAGAGAAAGTTCATGGAGCTAATAAGCAAAAGAAGAAAGCTCTTGGCTGCAGAGAGGGGACCCAGAAGAGGCTTGCCATTTTTACGGTTGAACGCAAAAGCTTTTATAGGACACCAATAAGGGCTGGGCATCTCATTTGCATAGATACGAATTTCTGGTAGCTCCACCTTGTTCTTCTAATGCACATGTGGGCCCTTAGCTTGAGTTACTTCATATGGCTTTGTTCCCCTTTCTGTGCATGTGTCAAGAGATGGAATTATCCATTGCAGGCATGTCTGGGCCAGTGACCTGTGTAGCCTTTCTTATGTGTGACTGTGGGCATGTCTAAGGCAAGTCCCTTGTGCAAGTTCCCTTATCTGTGCCTGCAGCTTGATTTTTTAGGCTGTTCTTTTGTTTGAAAGAATTCAACCAAGGACCCACCGTAACTGCCTGCTTGACCAGTTTCTTCCTTTCTCCTCTCTCACTAGGAGATGCTCTTATCAGACTTTCCTATTTAAAAAAAAAAAAACAAAAGACCGCAGTCTACTCCATCTCTTCTCTACTTCTTTGTTCACTTTTCGTCTTACTCTAAGAAGTCTTTATGTAGCTATCATTTCCTGAGTGTCACACTGCTTGGTGCTGAGAAGCAAACCACGTAAAACTGAACTCAGCTCCTAAGACGTACCATCTGTGAAACAAAAATAAAATTCTAAGCCCTCCAACCATCTGAATGGACCTCTCTTCTCTCAGCAAGGGCATTTCAAGACTTACCTGAGGGGCTGGTTCAGGCCATGATTGGGGGTGGAGTGTGGACACGCCTCATCATATGCTCCTCCGTCTCAGAACAGACTCTGAAAGTATGATGAGAAGCAGTTACAGTTTAATCTTTCTGAAGCCTGCTACCTGAAGGCTTCATCTGAATGATAAAACTTTGGTCTCCACAACCGGTTATTGTAACTCAGATGTTTCTTTCTATTGATTCCAGGTCTTTAGATAATAACTCTTTCAACCAATTACCAATAAAAAAGTTTTAAAGCTTCTTATAACTTAGAAGCCCCCATTGCAATCCTCCCACTTGAAGCTGTTCCCTTTTTCAGACCAACCAAGTACATCTTAGATGTATTTGATCGATGCCTCATGTCTCCCTAAAATGTATAAAACTAGGCTGTGCCCTCACCACCTTGGTTTCATGTTCTCAGGACCTCCTGAGGGCTATGTCACAGGCCGTTGGTCACTCATACTGGCTCAGAATAAATCTCTTCAAATATTGTACAGATTTTGACTCTTTTCCATCAACACATTTCAGCCCTACCAGGAGTTTTCATAACCGACATAATTTTCAGGGTTCTTTCAAAGACCTACAAGAGATTTTAGATATAAAAAAATGCTTTAAATAATTGGAGCATTGGAGTTAATATTATTGCCATATACTCCAATGGTAAAACAGAGCTCACTAGTGTCCTTGCAACTGAGAGGGAGCAGAATATAGTGGTAATCAGCACCCGATGGGATGCCTGAGAGATGTGAGGTTTGAGCAGCCATCAGGTTGTAGAGTTGTAGAGAGCGTGAGAAAGCATGAACATCAAGTTCCCAGGGTGAATGGGGCTGTCCAATTACTGCTTCGTTTTGCTTTTCTTTCTCCCCCCACACTTCTCTCTCTCTCTCTCTCTCTCTTTTTCTTTTTTTCTGTCTCTCTGAAGATACAAAGGAAACCAAATGCAAATTGATGCTTACTCTATAGGGCCCAGATACTAGTCCCCTTTTTAACAGGAAATTGAAAGTCTCAGTAAGTTTCTCAACAGAGGTCTGTTTGCAGGAGGCCAGCGCAGGAGGTGGGGCTAAGTCTGTTTATCAGCTTATGCTGGGGATGGAGGTGGAACCATCACCCACAGCGCTAACCAGAGGAAACTGTCTGGTTACCCAAGGTCATTGTGGGACTTCCTGCCAGAGTACCTGATGGAACAGTTCATGACTGAGGTTGGCCCTCACCTTGAAATCTTTCCATAGACAGAGGTCGGGGATGGGAGAATTTATAAATGACCAATCAACCACCGCTCAGGTCAACTCTGAACTCCCTGCTGACTTGGGGAAGGTTTTGTGCAGAAAAAGCACCAGGCCTGCCAGGCCTGCAATGCAGTCAGAAATTGCTGCATGTAAATCCTGGCCCTGCCATCTGAAAGCTGTTCAACCTGTTCCCAGTAAAATGGGGAGAGGCCATAATGTACATTGGTGATGAGGGCTGTGTAACTTCCTCACCCATCCATTTTCATTTCCCCCATTTCCTTCCCAGTTCCCAAGATCTTTATGCTTCCTCTTACACTGACAGTCGAAACTTAAAATTCTGCTTGTTTTATTTTGCAGAGCAATTTAGTTTTCTTTTTTTCATTTTTTCCTTTCAAGACAAGATTCCGGGACATAATTTTTCAGAATTACACAACCATCCAAATGTTTTACTAACACACACACACACACACACACACACACACACACATGCATACATGCATACATGCATACATGCATACACACACACATACACAGAGTCCTTCAAGAGGAATTCTGCCTCCAGCTTTAAAACGCATGCATTTTCTTTTCTCACTATATTAGATTTTCAGTCAGTAATTCCCTCGTTTCTCCAGAGAACCTAAAATGATCAAGACCACCAAGCCAGTTCACCACGCTCTACACCCTTTTCATCCGTCATTTTTATAATCTAAAACGGTGCCCCCTCCATACCCCTCCTATGTCTTTCAGTCAGCTTATTTATAAAGTCTTCCATGAGCATAGTGCCACTGCACTGATATCTTATAAAAACGTGTTTATTATATACACCTGCTAAACATGGGCAGCAGGTATTTTGTAATAAAAGTTCAAAAAGCAATCAATGGTTGAAACTGTTCATCACTAGCCCAACATCCTCCCTGCCACATGTCCCTTCTTCTCTGCTAATAGAACTCCTGTTTGTTAGGTACCAGTAGAAATCCTTTGCCTTTAGAGAGAGGAGGCCTCCTACCCTGGCCATAATGCATGAATTGTAATTCACCTAAACCACGCGTAGTAATTTTATTCTTCTATAATTGGCCATGTGATCCAATGAGATATGGGGGGAAGTTTGCTGGATGTAGCTTCCAAGAAAACTTTTGCTTCCTGGACAAAAAAGGACAAACTTAACTGGTAGGGTCCCTTTTGTCCCTCGGCCATTGCTTCTTTCCTGTCACGCTGACATTATGCATGGAAGTACAGCAGCAATTTTGGAACTGTGAAGCACAGGAAAAAGGACAAAGAAGCAATCTATTAACCTATGGCTTAGCAGAAAGACGGCGAGAGCCTGGGACAGATGACAACTTTGTGTAGCTGACCAGCCTTGGTCTAACCAGTTATGTGAAACAGCTAAGGCTTCATTTGTTTATGTCACTGTAGCTGGGTTTCCTGTTGTATATACTTAAATGCAATCCTAGTGCGTGCTCTCAAAAACAGTGAAAGGCTCAGTACATACACCTTTGCATCAGTCTTGATTCCAAATCAGCGCATGAGCAAATCCTGTCTGCTCTACCATCAAAGTGTATTCCATATTTCAACTACTTAATACTTTCTACCACCCCCACTGCCATTAAGCTGACGGAGGCCACCACCTTCTCTCACTCACACTGCAGCGTTCTCTTAATGGGTCACCTGGGTCTACTCTTTTATTCCTTCAGTCTTTTCTCAACATGGCAGCCAGAATGATTCCATTAAAATGAAAATCAGATGGTATCACTTCTCTCTTAAAAGCTCTCCAATGGTGCCTCTGTTAATCAGATTAGAAGCCAACATTTTTTAAATGGACTATAGGGCACTTACCTGAATGGGCTCCTCTCTTTTTGTTTTTATTTTTCATTTGTCTTGTTTTGTTTGTTTGTTTTTCTTGGTCAGATACGTTCTATTACTGCCTTCAAGTTTGCTTATTCTTTTGCAGGATCTAATCTATTGCACTCACTCAGAGAATTTTTAAATTTTGAAACTTGTAATTTTCAGCTTTTCTTCATTTTTTGATTAATATTTCATAATTTCTATTTCTCTTATACTTATGTTTTCCTTTAAATTCTTGAACATACCTTTTTATTTTTTGAGATGGAGTCTCACTCTGTTGCCCAGGCTGGAGTGCAGTGGTGCGACCCGGGCTCACTGCAACCTCAGCTTCCCAACTTCACGCAATTCTCTTGCCTCAGCCTCCCAAGTAGCTGGGACTACAGGCACCTGCCACCATGCCTGGCTAATTTTTGTATTTTTGGTAGAGACAGGGTTTTACCATGTTGGCCTGGCTGGTCTCAAACTCCTGACTTCAAATAATTTGCCTGCCTCGACCTCCCAAAGTGCTGAGATTACAGATGTGAGCCACCGCACCTGGCTTGGAACATACTTATAACAGTTACTTTAAAGCTCTTAGATATTAATCTCTGTCATTTCTAGATCTGTTTCTATTGACAAGTTTTTATCCTGGTTGTATAGTCACATATCCTGTTTTTTGGTTTATCTGGTGATTTTTTTAATTTGATGCTTGACATTATAAATGTTACATTGTTGTTGAATGTTTAGATTTTGTGGCCAGGCAGTTAATTTATTTGGAGATTGACATGAGCTTTCTTTTCTTTCTTTCTTTTATTGAGACAGGGTCACATTCTGTTGCCCAGGCTGGAGCGTAGTGGTGTGATCATAGCTCACTGTAGCCTTGACCTCCTGAGCACAAACAATTCTCCTGTTTTAGCCTCCCAAGTAGCTAGGACTACAGGTTTTTGCCACCATGCTCAGCTAATTACTTTAAATTAGTTTTTGTAAAGACAGAGTCTCTATGTTGCCGAGGCTGGTCACAAACTCCTGGACTCAAGCAGTCCTCCCATCTCGGCCTCCCAAGGTGCTGGGATTATAGGCATGAGCCACTGTGCCCCACTCAACTCCAACATTTTGAAGCTTGAGTTTAGACTTCGTTAGAACAGGTCTAGAGTCACCCTTACCAAGGGGCTAGGGCAGCCCTTAACTAAGGCTTGACCCTTCTGAGGTTTCTATTAAATCCCTACCTGCTCAAGAAGGACTTTCCACTCTAGCAGGCCTTAAGTCAAACGTCCCCCAGCCCCGTGCAAGCTCCAGTGGTTACTCAGCTTCCAGATATCTGGTGGTGCTCGTTTCCTTGGGAATTTCTGTTGTTGTTGTCGTTTTTGCCCATTCTCCTGTAGTCTCACCCCCTGTATGTAGAACTTTGTACTCAGCCAAAGATCTGAGGGAAACACGTGCAGGTTTCCGAAGCTCTTTTTGGTACTGCTCCCTTATCTCTGGCATTCTATTGTGACGCTTCCAAGCCTCCCAACCCCTTCAAACTCCATTCTGTGTCTCGGTGGGACTTGCATGCTCTCCGTAGGCCCCTCCATGTGTTGCAGTCTGCATGAGACACAAACCTGGGGTTGTGGGAGGGCTCGCCTCATTTGTTTTCACAGCCCCGCATTGGGTCTTGCCCAATGTCTGAAAACAATTATTTCTTATATTTTATATAATATCCTAGTTTATGGTGTGAGAGTTACACAGTCATGACCGGAGGAGGCCACAAATATTTATTTATTTATTTATTTATTTATTTATTTATTTATTTATTTATTTTCAAGGCAGAGTTTGCTCTTGTTGCCCAGGCTGGAGTGCAATGGTGTGATCTCAACTCTCAGCAACCTCTGCCTCCCGGGTTCAAGCGATTCACCTGCCTCAGCCTCCCATGTAGCTGGGATTGCAGGCACCCACCACCACACCTGGCTAATTTTGTAGTTTTAGCAGAAACAGGGTTTCTCCATGTTGATCAGTCTGGTCTTGAACTCCCAACCTCAGGTAATCTGCCTGCCTCGGCCACCCAAAGTGCTGGGATTACAGGTGTGAGTCACAACACCCAGCCCACAAATACTTATTAAATGTGTGAAGCATTTTAGTGAAGATGAGTTAGTGTGCATAGAGAAGGTAGAAGAACTGAAACCTGGGGTGGGTGGGGTGGGGAGGAATTTGCCTAGTTCTAAGCTATCGTTAGAACTAGGAGGAGAGGCCTGGTGCTTTGCGTCCTCAGGCTGTGCTTTTATGCTCAAGCCACATCATCTCTTCCCTGGCTTAGCTGCTCTGAGCACTGCCTCCTCCTCAGCTGTCTCCTCCTCCTCAGTTATGTCTTCCAGCACTTGGGATGCTGACTTCTTCAGCCAAGCCCCACTCCAAGCCTTCCCCATACCCACAGTCAGATAAGCTGGAAAGAGGTTTTCCATCCCAAGTGTATCAGATCATTTGGAAAGACCAAGACCCACTCGCTCCATCCTAAGCCAGTGAATGAGCTTTTTGATTATCTCTACTTTGACTGCTGCTTCCAATTTGCCCAGAGACCCCCTCATCACCATGCAACCTGCAGTATGAGACCGTGTCTGTGAAAGCGGGCCATGAACAGCAACACTTAAGCAAACGGGATTCTTTAAACAATAATTAGAATAATAAGCATCTGCCTCCATGTGCCAGACCCCAGGGGGTGCAGGTGAAAGGCCTGTCTTCTCAAACAGCACTTATTCTAGGGACTGGCTGCCCACTGTGGGGCTCAGTTAGCAGACAACCTTCTGCTGCCAGTGGTTTCAGGGTCTGCTTCAGACACAGATAAGGCAAAGAACCCCTTTACCCAAGGTCCTGACTTACCAGGGAAGCCCACTCGTGGCTGAACGAGGAGGAGGTATAAAAACCGAGGCATTTTGGTCCGAAGTGAGTCGACTCTGGTGGACGTCACTCGTTCTGGATCTTCTGGCTCGGTTGGCTGAAGCTTTGTCAGAGCTGCATCCAAACTGAGTCTCTCCCTCTGCCCAATCTTGCTCCCTCTTTCCTTTCACAGCTGATAATTTCTGATTAACAACTTGCACTCACACCTCAACTCCACACCTGCTCCCAGGGGGCGCAACCCGTGACACAGGGAATGACAAAGACCGTGGACTTTGGCAGCTACAGTCCAGCCCAGTTTCCCCGCAGACAGTGAAAGGTCAGGTCAGGCAGGGGATGATGATTCCACAGAAGGGCCACCCTGACACCACAGGCTTCATCTCCTCAACACTTTTTACCTTCTTTTTTTTTTTTTTTGAGATGGAGTGTTGCTCTGTTATCTAGGCTGGAGTACAATGGCACAGTCTCTGCTCACTGCAATCTCTGCCTCCTCAGTTCAAGCGATTCTCATGCCTCAGCCTCCTGAGTAGCTGGAATTACAGGCACCCACACCACGCTCAGCTAATTTTTGTAATTTTTGTAGTGACGGAATTTAACCATTTGGCCAGGCTGGTCTTGAACTCCTGACCTCAAGTGATCCACCTGCCTCAGCCTCCCAAAGTGCTGGGATTACAGGCATGAGTCACTGCACCTGGCCAACCTCCTTCTTTATCAGTGTGACAGAAAGTTGAAATGAAGATGAATTATTGGGACGTGAGACTAGATAACGTTTATCAAGTGGACACTCTGAGCCAGGTACTATGCTAAGTGCTTCATTTGCATGATCACATTTCATTCCCTCAAACAACCTCCCAGGGAGGTAATCTTATTATCCCCATTTTATAAAGCCCCTTGCCTCTGTCTTATGAGAGGTGGGGCAGGCCCGAGGGCAATGAGCGATGATCTCAGATGCCCTCCAGAGGCGCGGTCTGTCTTCTACCACATGAATCCCTGTGAGTAGCTTCATTCTCGTTACTGGCTGCTGCTTACATCCTCTTTTTCCTTTTTCCTCCCCAGCTCTCAATTCTGCAGATCTGGCAGCACCTGCTCAGACCCCACCAGCAAATCAGAGGCACTTTTAATACCCAACCCCCACCCTCAAAAACATGAAGAGGAGAAACTCTCAGACCACATCCTGCATTTGAGCAAAGTTCCCACCAGTGGTTCAAATCAGGCAAACGTTTACACAACATCTTCCAGCTCATAGCTAACCTAGCATCCACCAAAGCTGGGCTCCCAGGAGGCCATTCATTCATTCATCAGCAGTGGACTACCAGTGATGGATCTGCTGTGTGTGTGGGGAAACTGGAAGTGTACAGATGAATGATTCTTGTTTATTCTTACACTTTTCACCTAACAGTGACTTCCTGAGGTCTTATTTTGTTTGAAGCACAGGTCCTGAAGATGTGGTGGGGAGCAAGAAATAGTGTCGATCACATGTTCCACTTAGTGGAGGAAATAAGATTTACAGTCCATTATCAAACAACTTTGCAACACTCCAGTCACACACACACACAATATCCAGAAGAATGGACAAGAGATTTGTAGCTGGGAATGGATCATAACATCTCACACGTAAAGGGTCTCGGACAAGGTGAGTATTGAGGTGGCTGCTGCAGCTTGTTTTCTTCCTCCCTCGTTCATCGCTGGGCCCAGGACTTTCTATTTCGGCTCTCTGAGTGCCTCACAGACCTGCTGCTCTCCCCAGGGAGCACATGCTTCTCTCTGAACCTGCTACCTGTTCTCCCCCATGGCCCATCCCAGTGGACACTTTCCCTCTTGAAACCTCCCTCCAGTGTCCTGTCTTATTGATGGCCTCAGTGAGCTGGTGTCCCATGTGTCCCGTGCTGAGATACGCTAAAAAAGCCGGCTGTTCCTCAGCCGTGAAGCACATGAACAGAAGCCCCTTTCTGTTACACCAGTTTTAGGCCTGAATCCGGCCCCAGAAATCAAGGTGGGACAGTGCCAAGCCGCAGGCATGCAAGCGTGTTAGGGCAAACAAGAAAAATCCACTTTGCCATATTTAGAATGGAGCATTTCATCTTCCTTTGTTTTTATTTGCATTTTTCCCTTTGATCTTCCCAGGTGTTCTTTCTCTACATTCTAAACTTATTTCTCTCTTTTGGATCATACTTACTTCTCTCTCTCTCCCTTCATCCTTCCAACATTTCTGAGACAATCCCGGTGCCAAGAAGAGACTGAGAAGCTGGCTCGGGAGGTAGGACCTTCCCGGGACACCTGCCCAGTGCCAAGTAGATGTTGAGCTGCCGATCAACAACCACTAGGGGGCGCCCTTCCCCATGCCTCTGCCGCGGAAGCGCCCACCGGAGTCCAGGCTTGGGGGAGGACACAGGCTGTATCCTGATGGTCACCGCCTCCACCTCATCACTGACTGATAGAAGGCCACCCTCCATTGTTATTTCCTCCCTGTGGCAGAACCGGGTTCTGAATTTCTCCTTAAGCAAATCCCCAAAGCATATTTTTGACCTAATCTCGGGTTAATAGGTAGTTTTTCAACCTTTAGGGATTCAAGTTCCCCCTGGGGTTTTAGAACGGAGCTAGACTCTGCCTTCACAGGCCCCTGCAAATCAAGGTGAATCGAGAGTGGCATTTAAATCTGGCCTCATATGCCAAGAAATGGACGTCCTCACATCCTCGTGCTTCCAACCCCCCGCTGGTGATCTCGGTTCCCATGACACCCCTACACTCTCAATCACACTTGTTCCCACATCTGCCACAGAGTTACGGGGTCCAACTTCACTACAGCTGGTCTCCCTGTGAGTTTCCCATTCTTCTTCTCATGGCAATGCCCAGATCCTCCTTCTAAACCCTTCTCAAAGTTTGCTTTCAGAGGAAGCCAGCCAGGTCCCTACCGGGGCAGCGTGGCCCTTCCATTCTCTGCAGTCCTCCACTCTGTTGGTGCCGCTGTGGCGTTTATCTGCTCCTTTATCCTGCCTCTCACATATCTCTTTCCAGAGCTAGATGAAAAAGCTGTAAATGAAGATTGGCAGACATACAAATATTTTTAAACTACATAATGAAAACAATATAAATACAATAGGAAGTAAAAAAAAATAAAAAATTACAATACATATAATGGATTAATTTACATAACCCAGAGAGAATTCCTAAAAAGCTATACCAAAGAGATGGGGAGAATCCAATAGAAATGGGCAGGCAACTCAGAGAAGGAGAAAAGTATTGGCTCAATCTTTAATTTTAACATGTTAAAATAAGAAGGCAAAATTTTAATTAGAAAAATAGAGTAATCATAGCCATTGTTTATAGTTTACTAGAATGGGGGTAATAAGCATGCCCATATGTAGTTGGAAGGAGTATACACGGAAGCACAGTTTGAAGAGTAGTAGAAGAATAGCAAATATATCCTTTTTTTTTTTTTTTTGAGACAGAGTTTCGCTCTTGTTACCCAGGCTGGAGTGCAATGGCGCGAACTCGGCTCATGTCAACCTCCGCCTCCTGGGTTCAGGCAATTCTCCTGCCTCAGCCTCCGGAGTAGCTGGGACTGCAGGCACCCGCTACCATGCCCAGCTAATTTTTGTATTTTTAGTAGGGACGGGGTTTCACCCTGTTGACCAGGATGGTCTGGATCTCTTGACCTCATGATCCACTCATCTCCGCCTCCCAAGTGCTGGAATATTACAGGCGTGAGCCACCGCACCCGGCCAATACATTTCTTTTATACAAAATCATTGAAGAATTATCTGAGACTGTAAAATTTGAAAACAACTGAAATATCCATCAATGGAGGATGTAGTCATTGCAAATGGCATACAAATTGATATTCTCTATTCTGAGAGAAAGGATGAGAAAAGGATGTGAAAGGATGCTTTGCCATAAATTTTGAGGGTGGGAGAGAAACAGAGTGTGTGTGTGTGTGTGTGTGTGTGTGTGTGTGTGTGTGTGTGTGTGTCAAGACAGAGGACAGAGAGAGAGAAAAAGAAAGAGAGACAGAAGGGAGTTAGGGATGATACATACCAAAATTGTTGACAGTAGTTTCTCTAAAGAATGAGTAGATACTTTCATTTTCAGCTTTATATATTTTAATATTTTTAGGGTTTTGCTGCAATGTAATTTGCTACAATTACATTTTTCAAATTTCAAGTTTGAGGAAAAAAGGAATGATCTGTTTACATGTTTGTCTCCACTTAAAACATGAGTCAACAGAAATCTGGAATCAAATTATATGTGGTTCATATTTGGTTTACTGTATAAATTGCATTTATGCAGTGACTGACAAAGAGTAAACACTCCATTCATATTTTTTCAATTAATTTTCTTTTAAATATTTTAAAGATCGATGCTTTATTTAGTAGCCAGTTATTTAAAAAAGGCACTGGGAGATAGTTAGGGAGCAGACGTTCAAGGCCCCGAAGATCTGAGCCTTTGAATCTGGAGTGCAAGTCTGTTCTCAGAGGTTAAGGCAGGATCCTGAACAAACATTTGTTGAGGTTTTCGTTTTTGTGTTTCACATAATTCTTTTTTATTTTTTATTTTTTTCTGAGATAGAGTCTTGTTCTGTCACCCAGGCTAGACTGCAGTGGTGCAGTGGTGTGATTACAGCTTACCACAGCCTCAACCTCTGGGGATCAAGTGATCCTCCCACCTCAGCCTCCCATGTAGTTAGGATTATCAGCATGTGCCACTATGCCTGGCTAATTTTTGCTTCTCATACTTCGTTTGCCTAAGAACTGCACAGTGGAGCTGGGGAGACAGACACAGACACCGATAGTCATACAGTACAGTGTGGAGGAATGAAAGGAAATAGGATGCACTGTGGGCGGAGGTGCCAGCTCTTCATTCCCCATAATAGTATATTTACCTGTATTTATGCATTTGCCTCCACAAGTAGAGTACACGTTTCTTGAGGTAGATAAAACAGGGGCTCTATAAGCTCTTATCAGTTCATTACAAGGTGTAGGTTTTCTCTAAGTGTTTGTTGTACTTGTTGGATGCTAAAGGATTGAAATTCATTTTTCCTCCTTGGGCTCCAGCCCCTGCATCCGTATTCACTTCCTATTCCACGAGTTAAGAACATACTAATATCTCTTGTGACTTTGAAAGATTAGGAGTAAGGAATGTCCACAAATTAGGTTTCAAGTTGGAACAGGCACTGGAGCAGATGAAGACTTTGCTTAGGAGAAAATCCACAGCTTAAGCCTGGAAGGAAACTTGTTTAAGAGGAAAATCTGCAAACAACTGCCATGACCTTGAACATGAAAGTCAAAATCTGATTGACTAAGTTTTCTCTTTCAGTTTGGGGGACAAGTTAATCATTTCCAGAATTAAAATGAAGATACATCTCTCCATCCACCAACATAATAAGGCAAAATGTCAGGAAAGCGGGGATAAAACATTAGTGCCTTTCTTTGTTTTTTTTTTTTTTTTTTGAGATGGAGTTTCACACTTGTTACCCAGGCTGGAGTGCAATAGCGCGATATCGGCTAACTGCAACCTCCGCCTCCTGGGTTCAGGCAATTCTCCTGACGCAGCCTCCCGAGTAGCTGGGATTGCAGGCACGTGCCACCATGCCCAGCTAATTTTTTAAAATATTTTTAGTAGAGACGGGGTTTCACCATGTTGACCAGGATGGTCTCGATCTCTTGACCTCGTGATCCACTGGCCTCGGCCTCCCAAAGTGCTGGGATTACAGGCTTGAGCCACCGCACCCGGCCAGTAGTGCCTTTCTTTAGCGTGCTCCCAGTGCCAATCTAGTCTTCCGCACAGACATAGATACTTGCAAAGCAATGCAAGCGAGTGTGAATTCACAGGCACACTTGTCAGATGCCACAGTCACCTCCTTCTGCAGGGCAGGAAATACCTACCATCAGATGAAAGACCTCAATTCAAACTAACAAAAAATACCACGAGTGCTTTGTTAAACCTCATTTTAAATTTGAAAGAAGAATGAATACATTCCTATGCACAAGAAGTTTAGAATGAACCCATACTATATTTTATTATCAACAGAGAATCAAGAACAAAATCAGAGCTTTCCACATCACTGACTTGGCACCCTCTCAGTGGGATGGGCTGTTTTCACACTGAAGTTTCTGCAGACCTTGAGAACTGAGTAGGTAGATGTCTTAGTTCAGGCAGCTGTAAGAAAATACCATAGACTGGGCGACTTAAACAACAAATGTCTATTTTTCACAGTCTGGAGGCTGGGAAGTTTAAAATCAAGCTGCACACAGATGAGGTGTCTGGTCGTGGCCCTCTTCCTGATCTGCCGAAGGCCGCCTACTTGCTGTATGCTCACGTGGTAAACAGAGATCATCTCTTTTGTGTCTTTTCATGAAAGAGTACTAATCTCATTCATGAGGGCTCCACCCTAATGATCTAATTACCCTCAATGCTACCTTCTTCACATAACATCACACTAGGAATTAGGGCTTCAGCATGTAAATTTTGGGTGGCACCGAGGAGCCAGTTAAGAAAAGGCACTGGGGGATAGGTAGGGAGCAGTCGTGCAAGGCCCCGAGGATCTGAGCCTTTGAATCTGGAGTGCAAGTCTGTTCTCATAAGGAAGGATCCTGAACAAACATTTGTTGAGGTTTTCGTTTTTTGTGTTTCACATAATTTTTTTTTTTTATCTGAGATAGAGTCTTGTTCTGTCACCCAGGCTAGACTGCAGTGGTGCAGTGGTGTGATCACAGCTTACCACAGCCTCAACTTCTGGGGCTCAGGTGATCCTCCCACCTCAGCCTCCCAAGTAGCTGGGATTATCAGCATGTGCCACTACACCTGGCTAATTTTTGCTTTTCATACTTCTTTTACCTAAGAACTGCACAGTGGAGTTGGGGAGACAGACACAGACACCAACACAGTCATACAGTACAGTGTGAAGGAATGAAAGGAAATAGAGTGCGCTGTGGGCAGAGGTGCCAGCTAGTCCCAGCTCGGGGGGAAGTGGGAAGAGAAGGTGTCATTGGTGGTGCCTGGTAAACAATAGCTGCTGTAGGCCGAGGCGGCTCACGCCTGTAATCTCAGCACTTTGGGAGGCCAAGGCAGGAAGGTCACTTGAGCCCAGGAATTCAAGACCAGCCAGGGTATAATGTAGTGAGACCCTGCCTCTACAATTTTTTTTTTTTTAATTAGCAAGGTGTAGTGGTGCATGCCTGTGGTTCCAGCTACTCTGGATGCTAAGCTGGGAAGATCCCTTGGGCCCAGGAGGTTGAGGCTGCAGTGAGCCATGATTGTGCCACTGCACTCTAGCCAGGGTGTTAGAGCAAAAGCAAGACCCTATTTCTAATAAAAAATAAGCAGGACAGAGGTGGTGTAAGCACAGAGAGAGGTGGGGGCAAGAAGAAAGAGACAGATTGGGATGATGAGGAAGGAGATTCGAGGTCGAGGTTAATACCAGGGGGCAGAGCCTGAGTACCACCTCCTTCCCTTCTCCAGGACTGGGTCCCTTTCAGGTGGGACTACATGAAAAGGGCTCTTCAGCAGCTGTGTTCACAGCAACTCATTTCCCACAGGTCAGAGTTGGCATTGCTCAAATCTGGGCTTCATTGCCAAGAAGTTTCACAAGTCTGCCAGGGGAAGTCCCTAGAATCTCCTGGATTTCTTGCTTCTTTCCTGTGGGACAGGCTTTCGAAATCTCAGAGGATAAAAGACCCAGGGAACATGCATCCCAGGAAAAGCTGGCTGAGAATATGGGAACAACCACCATGAACCAGAAGTCTCTCTGGGCAGGTAAGCATCCTGGGACTTCAGTCTCTCTGTTGACCTTAGTGTCAAAAAGTATCAAGCTAATGCAGGGGACCCTCCTGATCTTTCCTGAATGGGCAAGAAGGCAGCAGTAGCCAGAGCCCTTTGCACTGGAGGGATGTTCTCAGTTTGCAGAGGTGCTTCTTGTTCACATTAGAACTAGAGTTAAGAGACAGGAGAGAGGCCAGACTTTCTTAGTCTCTTGGTGTATGAGCGTTGTACTGGGAGTCACATCTCACGTGGGCTATGCTGTGGTTGCATTTTAAAACTTTTGGAAAGCCCCACGTTTCCATCCACAGAATGGTTTATTGAATTAAGTGTTTTCTAAACTCTCCCTTTCAACTCTACGGTTCTGATCCAAAACTCTGGCCTTTGTGGTGGCTGGGAATTGGGCTGAGAGTGGGGGTGAGGCTAAAGAAACAGGGCTATGAGTGAACAAGGGACATTTACCAGGAGGGGAGGGAGGGGATGTATCTGCCGGAGGAAAGAATCCATTTCTTTGTGTCCATACCTCTTTTACCTTGTCAGCCTCTCAGGCTGTGAAGGACCCTTGGTAAGAGCCTTTTGAGTTTCCTGTGGAACTTAGCTTAGCCCGGGACCCTCAAGAGGACAGCCAGCAGGGAGGCCGCCCCTGGGAGAAGGGCCTGGAGGTTGACCTGACAGTGCATGTGCCAAACAGTTTCTCTGACCATTTACTTAGTGGGTGTGTGGAGAACCAGCTTCCTCCTTCCCTGCCTAAAAAACATGTGAATCATCAGGAGAGAACTGTAGAGCCCTGTTTTCCAGCCCTAAGCTCTGCAGGGGAGGAATCGGCTCCAGCAGCTGTGTCATTCAAAGTTTTCTCTCACTTTTGACTGCCCCTTTCTTCACTTTCAGACCCCCAAGGGTTCCAGTGTGGACAATATCCTCAGGCTGGGGGGATTGCAGTTCCAGGAGTCTTGTCCAGTGGGGTTAGTTTCTGGGATCCAGCAGCCTGCTCTTTCTTTCCTTTAGGAGGATGTGTTCAGGACAGAATAATCTCACCAGTCTTCCTAGGGTAGGCATCCTATGGAGAAAGCCTGGGCATAATCTCAAGCATGTGAATTTAGAGCACTTCCAGGGCCAGCTCACACTGCTCAACTCATCTTACCTCGTTGTAAGAGTTAATTTTTTGTGCATAGGGTGACCATTCATCTCAATTTGCCTGAGATAGTTCTGGTTCAAGCTATTGTCCCAGGTAAATTATTAATGTGCCTTTTCACTCTCCCAAGGGTCTCATTGGACAGTAAACTATATGGTCACCCTACCTATATTCAACTCCAGTGCAGACTGTGAGCTTCTTGAGTGCAAGGAAGCCATGAACTGCGTTGCAGTTTCTCCAGAGTCCTGAGCAATGCTTGGCACAGAGCATATGATTTAATAGAATTTTGTTGGATAAATGAATGAAAAGATAAATTCCCAGCTAGGAAAATGTTTCTGCCTAGGGATACAGAGACCACAAGGCACCCCAGGGCTGGAGACCTCAAGGTCCTGTAAAGGAACCACAGCAGCTGTGGCTAAAGAGCCCAGATGAAGTGTGGCTCTATCTTATATGTGGGCACACCCACATTTTCACTGCCATCATCTGGGACAGCAGAACCAGGCTTTGCTCAACAGATTTCTCTTTCCACCCATCTTTTACAGGTCTAGTGGTCTTGCTGCTTCTCCAGGGAGGTAAGTAATCCACAAGTCACTACCACCTGGGTCTCCTGGCTTGGGTGCTTTCATTTTTCACGTCCATTTCCTTTCTCTGCTACATGCTTTTCCTTTTGATTACTCTCTCAGGTTCTGCCACTGACATAGTTATGACACTGAGTTTTTGTGCTGTGTATCTCTTTGTGTGTCCCTTGTTCTAGTTCTGTCTTTTTGAGCCACTCTCTCTCTCACCCCTCTCCCATACCTGGCCTCAATGTGTGTGCATGAATACGCACATACGCAATGTATGTATTGCCTGGCCTCAATGTGTGTGCATGAATACACACATACACAATGTACGTATTGCCTGACCTCAATGTGTGTGCATGAACACGCACATACACAATGTACGTATTGCCTGTTTCTCTAGTGATCTGTGTCCTCTATCCATCCATAGCTTCGTGCTCTGAAGCTTCGTGCTCTGTGGGTATTTCATATGTGGATGGTGTATCTGTCTCTCAGTGTATTTCTTTTTATTTTTCTGAGACAGGGTCTCAGTGTATGGTCCAGGCTGGAGTGCGGTGGCATGACCATGGCTCACTGCAGCCTCGACCTCCCAGACTCAAGCAATCCTCCCACTTCAGCCTCCTGAGTAGCTGAGACTACAGGTGTGCACCACTACACCCAGCTAATTTTTAAATTTTTTGTAGAGATGGGGTTTTGCAATGTTGCCAAGGCTGGTCTTGAACTCCTGGGCTCAAGTGATCCTCCTGCCTCAGCCTCCCAAACTGCTGGGATAACAGGTGTGAGCCACTGTGCCCCGACTCGATGTATTTCTTAACTGGGGTCTGGGTACTTCAGAGCCAGCACTAAAGGCCCAGGCCGAATGACCCTCAGAGGCTCTGGCGGAATGGGCGGATGATGCAATGGCTGTCTTGAGGAGAAAGTTTTGGCTTTCTGGGCCCTAAGGCAACAGCACTAGAATCTCATTGGCTCTATTCACTCAACTCCAGGATCTGCCTACAGGCTGGTTTGCTACTTTACCAACTGGTCCCAGGACCGGCAGGAACCAGGAAGATTCACCCCTAAGAACATTGACCCCTTCCTGTGCTCTCACCTCATCTACTCCTTCGCCAGCATCGAGAACAACAAGGTTATCATCAAGGACAAGAGTGAAGTGATGCTCTACCAGACTATCAATGGCCTCAAAACCAAGTCAGTAGGATGTGGG
This sequence comes from Callithrix jacchus, assembly GCF_049354715.1. Lineage (NCBI taxonomy): Eukaryota > Metazoa > Chordata > Mammalia > Primates > Cebidae > Callithrix > Callithrix jacchus. The sequence continues at coordinate 149,185,131 of NC_133508.1, forward strand.
CGGAAGCGTACTGCACAGGGTTAGGGAAGGAATTTGGTCTTAAGCTGGGCCTAAGACCTACTATCTCATTCATCCGTTCATTCATTCATTCATTGATTCATCCATTCCTATGTATTTCTCTGGGTGTATTTCTGATCCTAACTGTTTTTCTCACCGGTGCTTCACTGAACTTTGCTTTGGTTCCAGGCCCTATTTGTCCATATGCTCTACACTTAAGAATTCTGTTCTTCAGACAGGGGTTTCCCTGGCAGCCAGAAAAGCAATAACCGTTTTTCTTCTACTTCAGGAATCCCAAACTGAAAATTCTCTTGTCCATTGGAGGATACCTGTTTGGTTCCAAAGGGTAAGACCACATCTTTATTTTTTTGTTCATTTTCCCACGTAATTTCTGGTCATCACCACTTTTCCTCCTCCTGAGAAGAGATATTGGACTGGGCTTTAAGAGGTTTTCCCTTGGCCAGGTAGGAAAACTGGTCTGAGTTTTGTCACAAGCCGAGGCACAGCATTCAGCTTCCTGGGGTCTTTCAAGGAATTCTTTCGGAGCTTAACACAGGCCCAGACAGTCAAGGCTTGCGAAAAAGTGGGCCATGAACAATATTCTAAAAATTCTTAATTATTTACAGAACGTTTTCTACTTTATGGATTATAGAGATAGTTTTAACTGGAAAGTGCAATTTTTTTTTAATCACTAGAGGGCTTGACTTTGCACCCTGGGGTGGGCTGGGTGGGCTGCTTCCACTTAGAAGCCCCACCTTGGCCCATAGCAGTCAGTGGACTACAATGTCTGGGGTCCTGGCTGTGCAGCCAGATGGCCTGAGCACAATCAGAGCAGCAGAGGAGACAATCCGTTCTGCTTTGCTTAAAACCAGAGTAGCTACTGATACAATCACACATTCTAGGTAATATTTTCTATTCACATGAACATGATATTCCACTTACATCAAGAGCTAAATGAAAATACATAAGGATAAAAATCACATTTTTCAATCTTCAACTAGAATTTATCTAATTTTGAATTTCTTCTGCTTTATTATTTAAAGTGCTAGCATCTTTAAAAATCCTGAGATCTTACACTCGGCTAGGAGAGTCTTGCAGTTTTTACAGAAGTCAGGTAGTACCACTTGTGCAACTTGTCAGTACTCAGTTACGGCTGCAGTAGGCATAGAGAAGCAGCAGGGGTTAGAAGACCTATGCAGATTTCTGCACACAGAAAGAAGGAAGAAAGATCGGGCTACCTAACTTCTTTGGTTCTGCGTTAACCCCTCCATGAACACCCATCAGTGTGAATGGGTTTCCATGGCAACTATCTTGCTAATTCCCAAATTCTCTCTCCTTCCTAAGATGTGCTTAGGTTTTGGTACAAACAAAAATGTCTTCATTCATTCATTCATCCTTGCTTTCATTCATTCATTCAGTAAATTCATTCAGTAAGTAATTGTTTACCAGTTTAGTGATTAAAAGTAGAACTTTGGAGATAGACATGTTTGGTTTGGATTTCCCTTTAGACCCATGCAAGCTAAGTTCTTCAATGTCCATGTGCCTCAGTTTTCTTTAGCTAGACAATAAGAGTAGTGACAGAATTTACCTCAGGGTGATGTTGTAAACTCAGGCAATGCAAGCAAACTGTTCAGCATAAGGGCTCAATGGTTGCCGTGATCATTATTATATGATTATTATTGTTATTAGGTAAATGCCAGGCTTTGTGCTGGGTCCTGTGCAGAATAATTATGTATGTGAAACACACAAACTTCCTTCTAAGGAATAAATTAGTAAATTTCTATTGAATGGGCATCTCTCCTAAAATTGGAGGCATCTGCCCAGAGGCTCAGGTGTGATGGCTTTCTGATTATTGTAAGCACTTTCAAATGCAAGAGAAAAGCTAGAAACCTATTTCCACCATAGTTTTCTGATACCAGGCCAGTTTCTTGCTATCTCTTCTACTCCGAAGCTGAGAGACATGCAGGAGTTAAAAATCTCAATTAAATTGAATAAAACAAAATTAATTCATTCAATGCTCTAAGAAAGCCTTGGGGTGGGAGCTATTGTAAGAGGTGAAAAGTGATACAACTTAAAGGTTACGTCCCGAGAAAAATCCCAGTTTCTCATCTACAGCTTTGGGTTTTAAATGCTGTTGGTGCCCTTGGAGTGGGCATCTGAGAATCAACTTCATGGCTTCAGATGAAACCCTTGAGGAGCTGCTGCTTTCAAGCCCTGCTTTTCATCGGATATCCTGGGGGTGGGGAGATGTGCATTGCCTGTTTGTGACCGGGATGCTTGTTTGGGGACCATGAAGTCACTGGAGTCCAGTTCTTTTTCCTGGAACTTCCCTATATGTTACCCTGTTGAGGCGCATGAATCAGGATTAGCACCCCCAGTCCCAATTTAGAGGTAGCCAGACTGGAACTCAGAGAGCAGGTCAATGACAAAGTGGCCGTCAGAAAGGACTCTGACCTGGACTCGAATCTAGCTCTCCTGACCCTAAGCCCACCACATTGCAAACTGCTTTTCCAAGGGTGTAAAATGTTAAAGAAAACCAAAGCTGGACAGTATTTAAAGCAGTAAAACAGATTTTATTCAGGAAATACTGCAATGGAGGAAAAAGACCTCAGTATGGTGCTAAGTTCCCTTCCAAGGATAGCAAAGGCAAGGGAGGAAATGTAGTCAAAGAGCACGCTGGGGAAATCAGTGGATGGAAAATCATAAAGGGAAAGCATCAGGGCTAGGAGGATTCTTGCTCAAGTGATTCAACAGAATTCCTGCTGAAGGAGGCCAGAGTGCTAAGCTATCACCTGGGGGATAGAGGCGGGGAGGTGAGGGTGATCAGGTACCAGGAGTGGGCTTCTCCTGCTAAACTGACCTAGCAGGATTTTTGCTAAAACCAGACACTGCAAACACAGACACAGAAGCCTAAGGTTGAGGTCCAGCTGGGAAGAGAGCTCAGAGAAGCCCACCTAAAGTTTGGTCAAAGGCAGCTCCGTTACTCTCAGGAAGGTCTGCAGAAAACCCAATCTTCTTTTTTTTTTTTTTTTTTTGAGATGGAGTTTCGCTCTTGTTACCCAGGCTGGAGTGCAATGGCGCGATCTCGGGTCACCGCAACCTCCGCCTCCTGGGTTCAGGCAATTCTCCTGCCTCAGCCTCCTGAGTAGCTGGGATTACAGGCACGTGCCACCACGCCCAGCTAATTTTTTGTATTTCTAGTAGAGACGGGGTTTCACCATGTTGACCAGGATGGTCTCGATCTCTTGACCCAGGGATCCACCCGCCTCAGCCTCCCAAAGTGCTGGGATTGTAGGCTTGAGCCACCGCGACCGGCCAACCCAATCTTCTTTTACCTGGCCGGATGAACATTCTGGCCCAACAATCCTTCTTCTCTCATCTGCTCCAAAAGGGAAAGCATTAGAATAGATAAATTGTAAGTGAGTATTGGGGAAGAGAAGACTACTTCAGGGTTTCTTTGAAAAATATGTCTCACTACGGGAGTTACTTATCCTTTCCAAAAAGACGCTTGTATTGCTTCTTCTCAGGTTCCACCCCATGGTGGATTCTTCTACATCTCGTTTGGAATTCATTAACTCTGTAATCCTGTTTCTGAGGAACCATAACTTTGATGGACTGGATGTAAGCTGGATCTACCCAGGTCAGAAAGACAACACTCATTTCACTGTGCTGATTCATGTAAGTCAGACGCCATAGTGCACTCAGTACTCTGACATGCAGAATCCACAGACACGCTGGGAGAGAAAAAAGAAGAGATTGAGTCTGGTGGGCAGCCCCAGCCTTTCTGAAGCCCCCACTAATGGGAGAAAAGCCCCTGTTCCTTGCTTAAGGCAGGAACAATATAAAACAATGGAGCCCCCTTATGTATTTATTTTGATGTTCATTTTGATGAACAAGGAAACAAAGTGTTAGAGTGTGGAGACATAGGATTTCCTGGGTACTGAGGTAGCCTCATAGGAGATCTATCAGGTAGAAATCAAGATAGTTATTTCCTGGGTACTGACGTAGCCTCATAGGAGATCTATCAGGTAGATCAGAAAATCTATCAGGTAGAAATCAAGATAGTTATTTCCTGGGTACAGTGAGGCTGGGATCCTCCCACCTAATGTGGAAACTTCCTGAGCAGATACAGGCACAAGACATCTCATGTGGGATGGAGAGGAAAGTATTGATCTTTTCCATCTAATGTGGTTCTAGAAACCTCATAGGTTCCAGGCAAGAAGCTTAGTGCTGTACTCTAGGGAGGGAAATCTAACACTTTGTTTCCTTGTTTTCCCTAGGAGTTAGCAGAAGCCTTTCAGAAGGACTTCACAAAATCTACCAAGGAAAGGCTTCTCTTGACTGCAGGTGTTTCCGCAGGGAGGCAAATGATTGATAACAGCTATCAGATTGAGAAACTGGCAAAGTGAGTAGATCAGAGCGACTTTCCATCCCTCTGCTTCCAACTTGGTCCATGCAAATGATGCATCAGCATGTTTGAGGGATGAGAGGAGGAGGCAGAAAAGGAAGGTCACTGTCCTAAGCCTGCATCATTCAGCCAGGAACAGCTTCTTTACAGAGACTTTCAGTCCTTCTAGCAGCATCAAAGCCAAAACAATTACTTACAGTTGTTTCTACCACTGCTCGTCACAAAATCTCTCCATTTGTTTTTGGCCCTTTAGAGATCTGGATTTCATCAACGTCCTGTCCTTTGATTTCCATGGGTCTTGGGAAAAGCCCCTCATCACTGGCCACAACAGCCCTCTGAGCAAGGGGTGGCGGGACAGAGGGCCGAGCTCCTACTACAATGTGGTGAGTGGACCAGGGAAATCACAGGGGCACTGGCTGTGGATGTAGGGTGTTAAGTGCAGCATGTCTAGAGTTACTTCTGTCTGGAACTGAGGAAGATCCACGTGCCCAGGAGGGATATGGGTAGCCCCAGGAGCAAGTGAGTGCAGGAGAAGTGCTTTAACCGGGCACCAATAAAATATCACCTGGAAAATGTCAGAAGTGCTGACAGCTGAAGTGCCCTGAGCTCTGCCTCTGGCTAGAGTGCCTCTATTCCAGTCGTCTCTGGATTTTCCATCTTTGATACATTCCTTGGCACCTACACAGAACTTGTACCTTCCTGTGTCCATCTGCATTCCCTATTTAATTCTATCTTCAAAACAATGCCCTGAGGTCAGCTGGGTAGGAATTATTACTCCCACTTCACGGATGATGAAATAGAAGCTTGGCAGATTCCATTGACTCTTCCGGGTTGTGTGATGTGAAGACCCTGGTGGTAGGAAATGAGAAGTGAAAAAGAAAATGTTGTTGATGTTGTTCTGGAACAAAATGGATGTACCCAATGGGTTGTCCTTGCCCACTGCATAGACAGAGCTGATTTATCAAGATAGGGGAATCGCAATAGAGAAAGAGTTTAAGTCATGCAGAGTCAGCTGTGTGGGAGACTGGGATTTTAGTATTACTCAAATCAGACTCCCTAAAAATTCAGGAATCAGGGTTTTTAAGGATAATTTGGTGGATGGGGGTCAGAAAGTGGGGAGTGCTGATTGGTCAGGTTGAAGATGAAATCATAGGAGTTGGAAGTAGGTTTTTCTTGCTGTCTTCTGTTCTTGGGTGGAATCACAGAACCAGTTGAGTCAGATTCTTGGGTCTGGATGGTGTCAGCAGGCACATCAGAATGCGAGATCTACAAAGTATCTCAACCATTGATCTTAGCTTTTGCAACACTGATGTTATTCCCAGCTGCAATTTGGGGAGGTTTGGAATCTTGCAGCCTTTGGCTGCATGAGTCCAAAACCATAACTTCTAATCTCATGGCTAATTTGTTAGTTCTACAAAGGCAGACTGGTCTCTAGGCAAGAGGAGAGCTTGTTTCCAAAAAGGGCTGATAATCGTCTTTGTTTCAAAGCTAAACTATAGATTAAATTCCTCCCAAATTTAGTTTGACTTACACCCAGGAGTGAACGAGGACAGCTCGGAGATCAGAAGCAGGATGGAGTTGGTTAGGTCAGATCTCTTTCACTGGCATAATGTTCTCAGTTACAATTTTTGCAAAGGCTGTTTCATATAAATGGATGTATATTCCTAAAATTCTGGGAGAAAAAACATCTGAGTTGCATGTCTCCAGGCCTTCATATTCAAAGTTACAAAATGGATCAGTCCAGAGCCAGATCTCCTGATTTCTGGTTGGGGTTTTCCAGGCCTTCATGTGGCTACGTGACATCAGCCTCCTTCACTCCTTCCTCTCTGCCAGCTATCTTTAAGGATGGGGAGACATGTCTTTGTCTTCTCTAATCCCTTATTTTGTTCTGAGAGCAGGAAAACCAAAACTAGCCTCTTACCTCCCAATCTGTCTATAAACCAAAAATGAAATTCTAAGCCCTCCAAACAAATCCTTCCTCTTGGCTAAGGGCAGTCCACGGTTAACCTGAAAAATTAACTCAGGTCATGATGGGAACTGGGGTGTCGGACATGCCTCACAGCTGACCAACATTAACATCAACACAGAGACCAGAAACATTTACGATCTAGTCTCTCCAAAGCCTGCAACCTGGAGCCTTTAACTGCATGATAAAACCTTGGTCTCCACACTGGCTTATCATAACCCAGACATTCCTTTCTATTGACCTTTCAGGCCTTTAGATAATAACTCCTTCAATTGTCAATCAAAAGATCTTTGAATTCCCCTATGACCTAGAAGCCCCCACTTCTGGTGGTCCTGCATTTCTGGAGTGAACCAGAGTACATCTTACATGTATTGATTGATGTCTTATGTCTCCCTGAAATGTATGAAATCAAGCTGTACCCTGACCACCTCAGGCACATGTTCTCAGCATCTCCTGAGGGCTGAGTCATGGGCCATGTATCACTCATATTTGGCTCAGAATAAATCTCTTCAAATATTTTACAGAGTTTGACTCTTTACGATGACATGTCCCATTTGGTCCAAGGTCATTGTGAGGCCTCATGGACAGCCACCTTTGTCACTATTCACAATGAGCCATCATGTAGACAAATTCCATAGGGATTTTGAGTTGACTCAAAAGGCAAAGGAAGATGGTGATAATCTTGATTTCATGTTTTCTAGGTTTCTTGACTGATTTCTTTTGTGATCCACCATCTAATTCCTTTCAGAAATTAGAAAAAGATGCATAAACCTTTTGGCTAAAGAGTATATGTGCATTAGAGCAAGCACTCTGGTCCTGCGGGGTTGGGTCTGTTCACACTCGGATATAGAAAAGAAACCAAGCAGTCACCTTTGTGAAGTTTGGAATAGAGGCTAAAAAAGGCCTGACACCTTGCTTTCCGCACGCTCTGAGCCTCTATCTCTCTTTCCATTCTAGGAATATGCTGTGGGGTACTGGATACGTAAGGGAATGCCCTCAGAGAAGGTGGTCATGGGCATCCCCACGTATGGGCGCTCCTTCACACTGGCCTCTGCAGAAACCACCGTGGGGGCCCCTGCCTCTGGCCCTGGAGCTGCTGGACCCATCACAGAGTCTTCAGGCTTCCTGGCCTACTATGAGGTACCTGGAACCCCCTGTGCCCCCAGCTGCCTGCCGTGCCTGGGTGGCAGTTCCAGCTTCAATCTGACAGTACAGTAAAGCGTCCTGAGTGTTGTGAAGGGGAGTTTAGAGTACTGCTGAACGTGTGAGAGGAGCTCCTAACTCTGGCTTGGAAGAGGGTCAGGGAATGCTTCCTGGGGGAAGTGAAATAAGCTGAACTCTGAAGAGAAGATGGAGCTAGCCAGGAATGGGGATAGGTAGAGGAGGTATGCAAAATTGAAAAGGAAGACCACCCCAGGTTCTTGATTTGAGCAGCTAAGTGGATGGCAATGCCATTTACAGAGATAAGGAAGACTGGGAGAACCCAGTGGAGACTGGTCCTGCTCATGAGATCAGTGTTGGACGTTCTGAGTGTGAGGAGCCTGTGGGACATATAGATAACAAGTGAGTCATTGAATATATGGATTTGGATCACAGCAGGCCAGTCTGCATCAGACAGATAGATTCAAAAATATCAGCATAAAGATGGTACCTGAAGCCAAACCATACAGTGAGAAGTGAAAGGGGCCCAAGACAAACCCAAGGACTTCCTGCACCTGAGGGATGTGCAGAGGGAGGGGAAACCACTAAGGTAACTGACAGGGAACTACGAGAGGGGTGGGCGGAACCCACACAGTTCTGTGCGGAAGACCTTAGAGAAGTAGGTGTTTTGAAAGGAGGGAGTGGTCAACTGTGTTAAATTCTGTACAGAAGTCAGACAGATCACGGGGGTAACAAAAGTGTTCAGCTAATTATACCATCATTTCTCTCTGCCCTCCAATCTAGGAACATTTATTTAAAAAGCACAGGGGAAGATAGAAATCTAACAATAAGTCAACCAACAGAAACTCTCTGGACACTCCCATATCCCAAACTGGGAACTGTGAGAGCTGGAAATAGGCAATTATCCATCCTTATCTCTAGAGTGGTTGTTGTCAAGGTAGAAAGAATGTAGAAAACAAACATAACTAGTTAAACTAAAGTTCAAAAACAAGGTAACTATAACATTTAATGAAGTCACAGAGGCATGGCAAAACAATATGGGTTTGAATGATCCATACATGGTGGAGAGTGACATGAGGTCAGAGATGGGTGACTGGGGACGGCTCCATGGAAGAGCAGAAGTTTATGCTGGGCCTTGAAGGATGAGTAGAACTTTAATCAGGTAGAGCAAAAAATATTATTCTATATCCTGGTCTCTCTTTGGAGTCCCAGCCTGACCTCTCATTGTGGGTGTGGACATGCCATGGGCCCATGCTGAATGACTTGACACCCACCAAGGTATCCATTCAGTATAATTGCTCAATTTTTTCCTTCACCTTACACATGGGAATGATTGACACATCATCAATTCAACTGGCAAGAGGAATGGGACATGGATCATTGTGAGAGTCCTCATTGAATCTCAGGGTGCCTGACAGATAAGAGGTGGGAGAGAGGTTGACCCATCCTTGGGTACTTTTAGGTTGATAGCAATAACACTCTTAAAATAAGAGAGAAGAGAGGTCACTGCTCAGAATCTGCTGGTAGGGTTTTTTTGTTTTTTGTTTGTTTGTTTTTGAGACGGAGTTTCGCTCTTGTTACCTAGCTTGGAGTGCAATGGCGCGATCTCAGCTCACCGCAACCTCCGCCTCCTGGGTTCAGGCAATTCCCCTGCCTCAGCATCCTGAGTAGCTGGGATTACAGGCATGCGCCACCATGCCCAGCTAATTTTTTTGTATTTCTAGTAGAGACGGGGTTTCACCATGTTGACCAAGATGGTCTCGATCTCTTGACCTCGTGATCCACCCGCCGTGGCCTCCCAAAATGCTGGGATTACAGGCGTGAGCCACCGCGCCCGGCCCCGGGTTTTTAAATCAACCTGTAGATAGGCACTTTTCCATCTCATGGGACGTTTGATTCAATTGTTCATAATGACTCTAGGTCATTACAACTTGGACAGGTTTGATATTTGATTAAATATTCAACTCACATTTTCTGCCTTCCTTGTAGTAAGCATAAACGTGTAGTTCATTCAAAAAGAGTAATCCAAAATGGATTTTCTATGATGTTGAAATGCGTTATTTTTCATTGAAGATGTATCTTTTTTAGAGCTCCTCCTTATGTTAACAGAAAGAATGTAGCTAATGATAGAAAGGGAGTCCCAGGACAGGGGATATTGGGAATGGGAGGGGACAAAGGGGGAGTAATGAGATTGAAGTGGAGAAACTACAAGGTGAGGAACGGTGGTGATGATCTTGATAATACTTCACATTTGTAGAGCACTTCACTGTTTCCAAAATAATGTTAATGTGTATTAGTTCATTTGATCCTAACGACACTGTAAGGCAGATGTGTTGGAAGCATTATTGTAATTATTTCCATTTTGCAAACGAAGAAGTTGGAAGATATATTGGTCGGTCCTGGAGTCTGATCTGGAACTCAAGTATTTTCTGATTTCTGGCTGCTGTGTCTCCTCTTGATGAGACTTCAGCGCAGACACTTCCCAGTGGCTCACCTTGGGCCACCCACTTTGTGTGATATAGGTAGTCATTTCTCTCATTGTCTGATCCTTGGGATAAAGGTTCTGATACTTTTCCCAAGTTTCTAGTGGCTCACCTGTCCTGTCTATTCCCATCAAGTTTCAAGAATAACCCATTACTGACCCTCCTGTTTCCCTTTTTCCTGCCAGATCTGCCAGTTCCTGAAAGGAGCAAAAATCACGAGGCTCCAGGATCAGCAAGTTCCCTATGCAGTCAAGGGGAACCAGTGGGTGGGCTATGACGACGTGGAGAGTATGGAGACCAAGGTAGGGGGGCAGCAGGCTCTGGAACGGGCAGATGCACCTTTGGGGTGGAGGTTGGAGGGAATGGGGGTATGTGGTAAAATGCCTGAATACTCTACGTTGAAAGAGAGAAGCTTCTGAGGCCCCAGACTCTAGGATGGGATTCAGCACCCTCTATAGTTCAAGTCTAGTAGTGACTCTATGCCATGCCTGTGAGCAGCTGTGATACACGTAGAAGAGTTGGAAAGGATGCAAAAAATAGTTGAGAACAAGAGCAGGGAGAGGGAATAAAGGGGACGTTGGTGCCTGTATAGGTAATTTACTTTGTCAATTATCTCAGGACAAACTGTCAGTCCTTCTCACGGATTACCTAACTAAGAGGCTCCAGATTCCTGAGCCTATCATTTCTTAGACCTTGGTAAGACATTTGTGCTCCTTTCATGGTTAGGGCAAAAAGGAGGCTTAAGTGTAACTGACAATCCTGGCCACTTATCTTGTTAAGGGCTTCCTAGTTTCTTTCCTTATTATGAAGAGCTTTCTTAGCCTCCAAGAATGCCAGACCTTGAGTGCGGTGACTCTGTGAGTCAGAATGAGAGATGGCTAATGCTGACTTGGTGACTCTCTCTCTGAGCAATTTTACTCCTCAAGGAGTCTCTAACTCCAGAAAATAAGTTAGTCTACTGCTGCAGTCTAAGCTCAGACCCTCATCTGAACCTGATGTGGTCCTGGATATTTAGGGGCCTCTTCTAATCTCTATATGTCCTTCTGTGCCTCCCATAGGTTCAGTTCCTAAAGAATTTAAACCTGGGAGGAGCCATGATCTGGTCTATTGACATGGATGACTTCACCGGCATATCCTGCAACCAGGGTCCTTACGCTCTTGTCCAAGCAGTCAAGAGAAGCCTTGGCTCCCTATGAAGGTAACAGTCTGCGCTGAGGCTGGGAGTGTGCAGAGAGCTGGTCAGAACAGGCACGGGAGACTGGAGGAGATCATCTTCACATATTTGGACTAATCCTTTCTCATGCTCTTTTGGCTCTTCTGCCATGTTTTCTTAGCAATTAGGCTGGTTCTGCCCTTTTCATAGGCATCCCATAGACTTTTTAAATAATAATAATATCAATAAATTTTAGCTCATTTTATTGAGCATGATATGAGCTAAAGACTTTTATTACACATATATTAGGGATAAACATTGACTCACCACAATTCTTGGTTATAAAACCATCAGCCTGTCTTAATTTTCTAAATCACAATAAATCTGACTCTACCTCAATTCACTGGACTGATGATAAATTCAGTCTCAGTCATTACCTAATGCTCTTTTCCCCCACCCACAGTTGATATTACTTAGTCTAGACATTCGGTGGTCCCATGGTCATTATTGATAAATGCCTCCCTGTTACTTTAAAGGTTGATGGCTTTGCTGCTGCTCCATCCCTGGGCCCTCGGGTCCCTAGGTGTGCTGTATATTCTCCTGTGCAGATGAAGGCTCTTGCTGACCAACCAGCTATGCTGTGATCCACTGGTTCTAGGGCAGAGGGTGGTGAAGCAGGTCACTGCGTCTCACTGCAGACAGACAACGGAAAAGGACTGGCTCTGCTATCCTGGCAAAGGGCCTAGAGCCATTTGAAAACTCTTGATCAGATGATTGGGTAGCAGCCTTCCAACTCTGAGTATCCTTGCTTAGTGATTTGACTTAGGCCTCAGTTAACTGAGTTGGGCTTTGAAACATTTTTCCTTTTGTTTCCAGGATTAACTTACAGAGAAACAGGCAAGGTAACCTTGCTGCCTGGGGCCTGTTCTCTCCCAGGAATTCTCTTGAACTCCCGACCTCAGGTGACCCACCCGCCTTGGCCTCCAAAGTGCTTGGATTACAGGCGTGAGCCACCGCGCCCAGCCTCTCCCATGAATTCTCACATGGGATTCCCCCTTGCCAGCTGGCCTTTGGATCTCTCTTTCAAGCCTTTCTTGACTTCCTCTCAGATCGCGGATTGGGCCTGGCTTTGTTATCCTGCAGCTATTAACTTGTTGCCCTGAAGTACAATTAAAAAGTTCATCCAGTATGGCCTCATTTGTTCAGTCCTTGACCCTGTGATATCAGGCTGTCCTGTCCCTACTATTTGTGGGGTCCAGAGTTAGGGTGCAAATGAAGGTCTGCATATTAGATGTTTAAATATTTAAAACAGCTCATATGCTGTTAAAACATGACTTAGGCTCCAACATTAACACATACAACTTTGCAACCACTTTGAAGATCAGAATCTGAAAATTTAGAATTCTTAGACTCCTTGGAATTCCATACTGGAATGTGACTGCGTGTGTCCTCAGCTCCCAGCCAACAATCTTTTTCTCTTCTCATCATTGGCTCTGTCTCTCACAGTAGAAGCCTAGTGGGCATACCTGTGGACATTGTAGGCTTTGCATCCAAGCTTCATCTGCACTCTACCCTCGACCTACACACACACACACACACACACACACACACACACACACTCTGGGCTATGCATGTGTGCACACCAGCATTGTGGTCCACTCTCAGTGAAGATGGGCCCAGGGAAAAGTCATGCATAGGCCCTGAGAGTGTGCACAAGTTCTTCCAGCTCTTTGGGTAGAAATCTGGATATCTGGATCACTATTTAGAAGAGGAGGTACGTGAGCTTAAGGTGAATGTGCTTCTAGCTTGACAGTCTCCTTACCTTGTGGGGAGGGGTGCAACTGGAAGAGGGCCCAAGAGGGACCCTCCGGAGGAGGGTCAGCAAACTATGGACCACGGATCAAACCTAGCCCACTGACTGTTTTTGTAAATAAAATGTTATTGGAAGACAGCTACACCCTGTTCGTTTACATATTGTCTGTGGCTACTTTCTCTCAACAATGGCAGAGTTGAGAAGTATGACCAAGATGGGATAGCCTGCAAAGCCTAGACTATTTACTCTCTGGCGCTTTACAGAAAAGTTTGCCAACTCCTTTTCTAAAGCATGGTATCCATAGCACCAAGCCTAAGGCTGATTCTGATGTCAGACACCTCAATCTTAGGATAAACTGTTTCCCCCATTTTCCCAATTTCTTCTGATCTTTTCCTTCTAGAAAAGTCACTTCTTTCCTGACCTTTGAACAGCAGTTTCATGCACGTGTTTAATCCTCATTAAATATGCTTGTGAAGAAGCTTATAATAAGCACAATTTTCAGATGAGCTAAGCAGAGTATCAGTGCAAGGGTACAAATCTGGTAAGTGGTGGCAACTAGACTGAATCCAAAAAGGATTCAGTGGACACCAGAATGTCTGCGGAGGAGGGGATTAGAGGTGGCTACACAACCCCTACACAACCACATGATCGAAGAGGCACAGGGTGGGAATGCTAGGAGACTTTTTTCAAAACTGCTTTGAATATCTTATTATGACAGAAAACCCCAGACGTACATACCAAAGAATGGGAGTGGCAAGCCCTGATGGACACTAGGGGAGGTTACCCTGCAAGGTCCCCTTGAATGCTGTTCCAGTGCTCAGATCTTCTTACTACAAAGTAGAAATCACTTGGGCAGCTCTCTGGGTTTCTAACTCTGGCTTTCTAACTTTGCTTCTTATGGTAATTGATTTCTCAAGAAACAGAAGAGCAGAGTAATGAAGAACACAGTCTGGAGCCAGATCTCCTGGGTTCACACACACACTGGCTTTGTCACCAACTTAGTGGCTACGTGACCTTGGGCATATTATTTACCTTTTCTGTGCCCCCAGTTTTCTCATTTTTAAGGTGGGGATAATAACAGTATCTACCTCTCAGGGATATGATGATGGTTAGGTAAGTTAATATTTGTAAGGCATTTGGGCAAATGCCTGACACATCACAAATATTATTTGTGTTTGCTGTTATTTTCATTAAAAGGAAAACGTTAGATAAAACAAATATAACGGCTCATTTGAGCAAAGAATGATTCAATGAATAGGGCAACACTCAGAACGAGAAGAGGTTTGGAGAGCTCTGCTCCGCAATATAGAGATATGTATCAACAAAATAGAAAGGAGAGAAATAGTTTAATTGGTCACAGCCAGGAGTCTGCCTTATTTAAACATGGTCTGATCAGTTGGCTGCCTGTGATTGGCTGAGATGTGGCTACTGTTACAAAAAACATATACCTCTAGGTTAGGTTTCAGTTTATTTACATACTACATTAGGTTGCAGTTCATTAGTAGGAACTCAAACTACAGAGATAACCTTAGGCCAAATTAAATTTAACACTTCCCTTATCCAGCTGCCATAATGGGCACGAGAGAGTATGGGCAGCTGCCCAACACAGGAACCTTGGCCTTGCGTGGAGCTACGAGCCCATTAAAGGTATGTCTTGGGCTCTGAGCCCTGAACTCTATGGAACACTCTCTCATGCTTGCTGCCAGGACAGAACCGTTTGTTTTGCAAACATCCAGTAGAAGATTAAGGAAATCAAGTCCTCCTGATTGGCTATGTTTGGGGAGGGATTCTGGTCATTTTTTTCCTTTTGTTTTCTCTCTCCTACACCCCCACCCACTACAATCCCTTTGAGGAGATCTTTGTAGGCTAAGAGTCTTATGCGAAGGAGGAACCATATTGTAGAGTTGCTCAGAGGTAGTATGGGTGAGTCAGGAGGTCATAAGAACCCAGGCCCCAGAGTCAGTCTGTCTCTGCTTGGATTACAGCTCTGCTGCTTCTTGGTGTGACCTTTGGCGGCTTGCTTATTCTCTTGTGCCTCACTTTTCCTAATATGTAAAACAGATGATAGTAATAGCATCTTCCTGAAGGGGTAGTTTTGAATAAATGACTTATTCAATGACTTTGGACCCTAGGTCAGCCTCATACTTGTGCCAAAAATGCCATTTTCCTGTGAAGCATTTAGCACATTGTAAGTGCTGAATGAATGTTCGCTATTATTGTTTTCAATACTGATCCAGTTCTAATTAGTCAATGCCTCCAGTTTTTGACATTCTTCTAGGGTTCAGACAGAGGCTAAACAGTCAAAAGCCTGGGAAGGATGGGGACAGACTGTAGGTAATAAATAGCCTTGGAAATGCCATCAGTCCTGCACAACCACACACAGGTACTGAAGTTTCTAGGACCCATTTCTGTTTTCTTTGTGAACCTAAATTGCCTTTAAATGGATCTAGCCTCAAAGCTCCCAAGGGTCTGATTAGCAGCTCCCCCAGGGCTAACTTGTTTTCCAGAGAGGGTGACCAAACTGTAGAAAGGAGCCCAATAAGGGTGATCACTGGGCTGGTACAACAGCACATCCAGGATGTGGATGGGTGACTTGGAAAAGAATACAAGTTAAAAGCTTCGTCGGAGTTGAAAAGTAGAGTGAAGCTGTTTCTGGAAAAGGTGAGTTGTGGCTTTAGTGTGAAGAGACTGCCCTGGGAAGGGCCCCTCTGTCTGAAATCTCCCCTTTTTCACCTTCAATGCCCCCGGTGCACCTCTCCACCAATCTGGCTTATCTTTAGGATCCATTCATTCAACGTATGTTGATAGAGAGCTGACTGTGTGCTGGGTAGTGCTGGTAAAATAAGAATTATTTAGATTCTCAGCATTCTATTTGTGTGTCACAGAGGTGCCATCACAGAGCTCACAGTCTGATGGGAAGACTAATAAAACAATTATCTTTCAGTGTGGTAAGGGCTGAAAAGGGGATAAACACAGATATCAGGGGAGCCTCGAGGGAGAGCAGGGAGTTCCAGTCCCAAGGCCCCTGCTCTTGGGAAGTCTTCCCCGGCATCACCTGTCACATGGCATTGCACCTATGTGCTTACAGGTATGAGTTTCCACTGGGATGTGAGCTCTTTGAGGGCAGGGACGCTGCCTATGTATTCTTCTGATCTCTAGCACCCAGTACATCATATAGGTTTATTGAAAGAATAACAACACATCCTCCTGGCTCCTGAGCCATGTACCATCATCTGAGCTTCCAGGTAGCCAAGTGAATGCCTACATTAGCCACCTGCTCCAAACACATCGTACAGTAGCCCATGTTGGGAAAGGGTTTATAGAGCAGAGGGGGTGTCAAGCCCCATCTCCCTTTCTCCATTTACTGGCCAGGGCTGCCCTAGGCTTGCCCCTTCCCAGCCAGAGAAAGGGTGACTCTGGCACCCTCTGACCAAGGTCTCTTTGTCTTTAGGTCTGGCCCTCCTGCTGCAACTGGGTAAGTACCCTATGAGAGGGTGGAGAGTGCCAGAGTATGGGGAGGGGAACATTAGGGCAGGGCAAATCTCTGACTTCCCTGCCATTCCAGGTACAGCAATCAAAATCATCTGTTACTTCACCAATTGGAGCCAGTACCGCCCTGGGATTGTCCACTACATGCCCGAGAATGTGGATCCTTGCCTGTGCTTGCATCACCTACGCATTTGCCGGCCAACAGCCAGATCAAAACCATCGAGTGGGATGATGAGGCCCTCTATGCTCTATGCCGGCATCAATGGCCTTAACAACTAGTGAGTTATGGACTTGGACTTTGTGCTGGGTTGAAGGCTTTTACATGAGGTTTTTAGGAGTTCCACAAGAGATGCTGTCACCAGAATGTTTTGCCTTTGAGTGCTGTCCACAGTCACTCTCATGCCATGCCTCATTGGTAGAGCTTTCAGCATTCTTCTCCCCAGGAAAGTCAGATTGCTGTCATTTTTCTGAATTATTTTCTCCAGGAAATTCAGCTTCTCAGCGTTCTATTCTGTGTGTCACAAGAGGTACTATCCACAAGGGATTCTCTGTGAATAGTATCCCCTGTTGTATACAGTATGCTGCTGTACAGCTCATACTAACGTATGAACTAGCTACCAATTTAACCTAAAATTTAGCCTAAAATGGCACCAGTTAAATTCTTAGCATATTTATTAGGTAACTACTCTGTGTGAGGCACTTTTCATTTATATGTTGTATACCCACACATTAAATGTGATGAAGTGGGCATATTAAAATCATTTTAAAGTTGAGGAAGCTGAGTCATAGGGAGGCTAAAAGCTTTCCTTAGCCCACAGAACCCAGGAAGGCTGATTACCTCATCAGCTAGGCTGACACTTTCATCCCGTCAGGAATCTGGTGGGCGGGTTTTCTGGTCCAGCTCACAGGACCTGGTTTTCTGCTGGGAGACGCCGTGGTGTAACGACGGACTTAGGTGCGAATCCTGGCTCTACTGCCTTACTCGTTGGATGATCTTGGTCAAGTTACTTAATCTCTCTGAATATCACTGAAAAGTCGAATGATATTAACAGTTTCTGCCTTGTGGGATTGTAAGGGTTAAAGAAGCAATGCATATAAAGTGCCTGGCACTTAGCAGGCACTCAGTAAACGGTAGGCACTTCCACTGCCTGTGCTCCCTACCGTCTCCTTGACTCAGACTTCCAGCTTTCTGGCCTTGGGTATCTGGGAAGTTCCAGCCAATCTACTTTTTGTGCTAAGGGATTGATTTCTGCCTCCCTCATCCTCCCCAGGATGCCCTGTCTTTTCTTCCCTGAAACTCCCTGCTACGCCAGGGTCCATCAGCCCACTGACAGAGATGGGAGCAAGAACGTGCTTAATGAGTTATTTATACTGTGTCCTGGAGGAGTCATGGCACAAGGGCCCCTTAATCCTACAGAGAGCTCAGTTCCCAACACAAGGCCTTGTGTGCGATGTGAGGGTGGAGGGGCCGACTGGCAAATGACAGCTCCTTGTATGTGGAATTTCTTTACCCTGCTATCTTTTTGTCTTCAGCAACACAGAACTGAAAACCTTGCTGTGTGCTGATGGCTAGAACTTTGGAACCCAGGGGTAAGACCTTGTATTGGGATTGAATCATTTCCAGATTAGTCAGTCTCTTCCAAACTCCAAAGGCTGTAAGTTTCTCTAAAGTGAGCGAACCCTGACCTCAGACCCCAGTGGAGACATCTTAGAATTCTTCTCTGACCAGGTCTCCTGAAATCTGCTCTTCCTCCATCATAGCTCTTACCACACTACTTTTTAAATTGAACATCTAATGATTTTGTATTATATTATTTTTAATTTTATTTTTTAATCTATATACAATAACTGTACATATTTATGGGATACACAGCGGTGTTTACATATAATGTAGAGTGGTCAGATCAGGGTAATCAGCATATGCATCATCTCAAATATTGGTTTTGTTTTGTGTTGAGAACATTTACTATCCTCCTTTTAGCCATTTGAAACTATATAAACTACATATTATTGTTAACTATAGTTATCCTATACCATGCTGTATTTTAAATTTCATTTGTTATCTATGCCTTCCTCTATATGAGACCCTCGGGGGCAGAAACTGTTTTATTCATCACTCTATTCCAGCAATGTTAATAAATGACAGAATGACTTAACAAATGACAATAGATGACAGAATAGCTAAATGTATGTCCAGGCAAATAGTAAGTAGGATAGGTGGCCAGACAGAATATCCAGGAGCTTAGGCTACTGTGATTTAGGCTACGATGACTTATTGACTCCAAATTCTCTGACATGGTGGCCACTGCTGAGAACCGATAGACCTTCATCCAGTCCGCCATACAGTTTCTGAGGAAGTACAACTCTGATGGGCTGGACCTTGATTGTGAGTATCCAGGCAATTGCAGCAGCCCAGCTGACACCAGCAGCTCTTCCCCATCCTACTGAAGGTGTCTCACTCTCACTGTGCCCAAAGAACACAAGATCTGGCCCGTAACGGGTGAGGACAAGGCCTCTCTCTGGAGGAGGTTCTGAGAAAGGCTGAATATATGCTGGCCAGGGGTGTGGATCTCACCATTTCTGGCTCACAGCCTCATCTCTTTACTGTAGGAACAGATCTCTCTTTTGGGGAAAACTCCCATTGGCGGTGAGAAATATATCTTTGAGCACCAATGTTGGCTTTGATGCTCTTATTTTCTTCCATGACTAATTTTTCTGATGATTAGATACAATCACATACAGCTTGCAGGGCTGGTGGCCATTTTTATCTCTTTAATATAATCTCCCTCCTTTTGTTTTAAAAAAATTTTCTGCTCTGGACATTATTTGTTTATTTTAAAAGTTAACTCTCAGAGGATGACTGAATTCCCCTCATTTCCAAGTTTTTGAAAGACAGCCTACTGTTGTCCCCAGAGATCAACAACAAATTTTGGGTCAAAAGACTCTAAACCAAGCCCTTTGCAGCTTTCTTCATAAGAGCTGCGACCTTGCCACATGCTCTCTGGTCCCTCTAGCCTGCGTCCAGTGTCTTTGGTTTCATAGGAAATGCATGAGGCTTTTGAGCAAGAGTCCACCCACAGCAACAAGCCCAGATTGCTTATTTCTGCTGTCAGCTGGCAAAGGTACCATTGAGACTGCCCACCAGATCCCCGAGAAGTCAGAGTAAGCAAACCCAGGAGCTCATATTCAGAGCTAAGTGACCCTCAGACCTTTCCCAGGTATTGCCAAATGCCCAATGGCAGTGATCAGTGCTTAGGTACCCAAGATAAAGAGGAATCTGTCTCAGAGAAATGAAATGACCCCAATTCCTGAGGAAGAGGCAGAGGAAGCCAGTACGAATGCTGGCCTTATTTCTAAGTCTAATTTCCAAGGTTCTCTAAAGTAAATCGCTATTTGGAGAAGGTTGAGTCTCAAGCTTCTGCAGGTCCTGAAAGTCTTAGAGTAGCCAGATACTGATCATGGTGTGGGTGCCTTTTACATTCCAGGTGCTCTTGAGATGAAGGTGATGGAGACTGGAATAAAGAATAATAATGCATAAGGGAATCCTTATGTCACAGTAGCAAACAGCAAATTCAGCTGTTTGACAAATCTGCAGTCAATTTGGGATTAGGAGCATTAGGGGTGGTGAGTTAGAAACAAAGTTTTCCCTCGAGCCATTAATTTCCTCTTGTTTCCTCTCCCAACCACCTAAGTTACATGAACTTCATCAATGTGATGACCTACAACCTAAGGGGCTCCTGGGAGGGCTTCACAGGAGAGGACAGACCCTGTTTGCAGGACATAATGACCAGGGAGGTGGCATATATTTTAATGTGGTGAATGAGGAAACAAGTTCTCACAGATATCTTCAAAGCATGTCACCGAATCCCTGGCCCCAGATTGCAAGGGGGACCAAGAAACTCGATTGATAGCTCATGTTCTCTACCTTCCTGTTGCTATGACTGATTGTATCCATTCATCTTTTACAAAAAAAGGAAGCAGAATAATGGTTTGGGATAATCCCAAACATTGGGGAATTTAAAAAAATATCTTTTACAGTGGAGGTATCCAAGATTAGGAGCAGCTCAGGATTGCAGCTCCCCATGAAAGCACAGAGGGTGAGTGGATGCTGCATTTTCAGACGGATTTTCATTGCCCACAGACCAGGAGATTCCCTGGCAGAGGAGCCCCACAGGTCACCAGGAAGGCTGGTTTGGCTGGCATGGCTGTTTTGCCGGCACCCTGGAGCGGCAGTTCTCCATACAAAATACACAGGTCTGGGTGCCATTTTAGCTGGCAACTGGAGCTCCAGGAAGGCAGAGTCACCCATTTATCTGATTAAAAAGGGAACTGAAGCAGGGAGCCAGGCCAGGACATTCCTGGACAAAAAAAAAGCCACAAATTTCAGCACTCCTGTTTCAGACAGTGCAGTGGGTTGCCGCATGGGAAATCACACAGATCCTGGTGCCTTTTCAACAGGCGACTGGAACACCTGGGAGAGAGTCAACTGTTCAACTAAAAAAAAGGGCTCTGAGGCAGAGAGCCAGGTGATCAGGCTCAGCTGGTCCCACCCCCACAAAAAAAAGCAATCAGAAACACCGAGGATTGAGAGTTTCACAGCAATCCCAGCTGAACCCAGGATGGTCCAGCTCTGTGGGGGAGGGGCGTTGCCATTACTGAGGCACTCCACCACTTTGGAGGTAGTCCACCATTGCTAAGGCAGCCCACCATTACAGAGAGAGTCTGCCATTACAGAGGTGGGCTGGCTTTGCCAAGGAAGTTCTAACTACACCTGTATAAAAAGGACAGAAAAGAAGTTCACATGGCAGCTGAGCAGAGCCCAAAGCAGCTCAGCAAAGCCTCTGCAGGCAGACAATGCCTAGGCTGCCTTCTCGCTGAACAGGGTAGCCCTGAAAAAAGGCAGCAGCACAACAGAAACTCATAAATAAAGCCCTAACTCCCTGGGACAGAGCATCTGGTAAAAATAAAAAAGGGTGGTAGTTTATGAGTTCTGCTGCAGCAGACTTAAACCTACCTGACCAGCAGCTCTGAATGAACAATGGAGCTCACAGCTCAGCACTTGAGCTCCTATAAAGAACAGATTGTCTCCTCAAGCAGCTCGCTGGTCCCCGTATATCAAAAGAGTTGCCTCATAAAGGACAGCTCAGACTGACATCTGGCAGGTATCCTTCTGGGACAAAGACAGCAGAAGAAGAAACTGGCAGCAACCCTTACTGTTCTGCAGCTGCTGCAGGTGATCCCCAGGCAAGCAGGGCCTGGAATGGACCTCAGCAGTCCTATAGCAGAGGGGTCAGACTGTTAGAAGGAAAACTGAGAAACAGAAAGAAATAACTTCATCATCAATAAACTGGATGTCCACTCAGAGACCCAATCTGAAAGTCAACAACTACAAAGATGACGGGTGGATAAATCCACAAAGATAGGAGAAAACCAGCACAAAAAGAATGAAAACACCCAAAACCAGAACACCTCTCCTCCTACAAGGGATCACAACTCCTCACCAGCAAGGGAACAAGGCTGGATGGAGAATGAGTGTGATGAATTGACAGAATCAGGCTTCAGAAGGTGGGTAATAAGAAACCTTTGTGAGCTAAAAGAACATGTTCTAACCCAATGCAAATAAACTAAGAACCTTGACAAAAGATTTGACGAAATGCTAATGAGAATAAACAATTTAGAGAGGAATATAAGTGAATTGATCAAAAGAGACAATATGAGAACTTCACGAAGCATGCACAAGTTTCAATAGCCGAACTAACCAAGCAGAAGAAAGGATATCAGAGGTTGAAGATCAACTCAATGAAATAAAACCAGAAGGCAAGATTAGAGAAAAAAGCTTAAAAAGGATTGAACAAAGTCTCCAAGAAGTATGGAACTATGTAAAAAGACCTAATCTATGTTTCATAGGTGTACCTCAATGTGATGAAGAGAATGAATTCAAGCTGGAAAGTACTCTTCAGGATATTATCCAGGAAAACTTCCCCAACCTAGCAAGGCAGGCCAATATTCAAGTCCAGGAAATACAAGAGAACCCCACAAATATATTCCTCAAGAAGAGCAATTGCAAGGCATATAATCCTCAGATTCACCAGGGTTGAAATGGAGGAGAAAATGTGAAGGTCAGCCAGAGAGAAAGGTTGGATTATCCACAAAGGAAAGCCCATCAGACTCACAGCAGATCTCTTGGCAGAAACCCTACAAGCCAGAAGACAGTGGGGGCCAATATTCAACATCCTTAAAGAAAAAACTTTCAACCCAAAATTTCATATCTGGTCAAACAAAGCTTCATAAGTGAATGAAAAATGAAAACCTTTGTGAACAAGCAAGTACCCAGAGATTTCATCACCACCAGTCCTGCTTTACAAGAGCTCCTGAAAGAGGCACTAAACTTAGAAAGGAACAAGCAGTACCAGCCACTCCGAAAACATACCAAATGGTAAAGAGCATTAACGCAATGAAGAAACTGCATCAACTGATGGGCAAAACAGCCAGCTAGCATCAAAATGGCACTATCAAATTCACACATCACAGTATTAACCCTAAGTGTAA
Source organism: Callithrix jacchus (assembly GCF_049354715.1). Lineage (NCBI taxonomy): Eukaryota > Metazoa > Chordata > Mammalia > Primates > Cebidae > Callithrix > Callithrix jacchus. Next base: position 149,208,150 of record NC_133508.1, read on the forward strand.
ATGGACTAAATGCCCCAGTCAAAAGACACAGACTGGCAAATTGGATAAAAAGCAAAACCCATTGGTGTACTGTATCCAGGAAACCCATCTCACATGCAAGGATACACAAAGGCTCAAAATAAAGGGATGGAGGAAGATTTACCAAGCAAATGGAGAGAAAAAAAAAGCAGGAGTTGTAATTCTCATCTCTGATAAAATAGACTTTAAACCAACAAAGATCAAAAGAGACAAAGAAGAACATTACATAATGGTAAAAGGATCAATGCAACAAGAAGAGCTAACGATCCTAAATATATATGCATCCAATACAGGAACACCCAGATACATAAGGCAAGTTCTTAATGACTTACTAAGAGACTTAGAGTCCCACACAATAATAGTGGGAGACTTTAACACCCCATTGTCAACATTAGACAAATCAATGAGACAGAAAATTAAGGATATCCAGGACTTAAACTCAGACCTGGAACAAGCAAAACTAATAGACATTTACAGAACTCTCCACCCCAAATACACAGAATATACATTCTTCTCAGAATCACATTGCACCTACTCTAAAATTGACCACATAATTGGTAGTAAATTACTCCTCAGCAAATGCAAAAGAATGGAAATCATAACAAACAGTCTCTCAGACCACAGTGCAATCAAGTTAGAACTCAGAATTCAGACACTAACTCAGAACAGCACAGCTTCATGGAAACTGAACAACTGGCTCCTGAATGTTGACTGGATAAACAATGAAATGAAGGCAGAAATAAAGATGTTCTTTGAAACCAATAAGAATGAAGATACCACAGACTAGAATCTCTGGGACACATTTACAGCAGTCTCTGGAGGAAAATATATGGCAATAAATGCCCACATGAGAAGCAAGAACAGATCTAAAATTGACACCCTATTATCAAAATTGAAAGAGCTAGAGAAGTAAGATCAAAAAAATCAAAAGCAGCAGCAGAAGACAAGAAATAACTAAGATCAGAGCAGAACTGAAGGAGATAGAGACACAAAAAACCCTTCAAAAATTAATAAAACCAGGAGCTGGTTTTTCAAAAAGATCAACAAAATAGACCACTAGCCAGATTAATAAAAAAGAAAAGAGAGAATTATCAAATAGATGCAATAAAAAATGATAAAGGGGATATCACCACAGATTCCACAGAAATACAAACCATCATCAGAGATTATTACAAACAACTCTATGCACATAAACTAGGCAACCTGAAAGAAATTGAAAAATTCCTGGATGCTTGCATCCTCCCAAGCCTAAACCAGGAAGAAGTTGAAACCATGAATAGACTAATAACAAGGTCCGAAGTTGAGGCAGTAATTACGAGCCTTCCACCCAAAAAAAGGCCAGGTCCAGATGGGTTCACAGCAGAATTCTACCAGACACACAAAGAGAAGCTGGTACCATTCCTTCTGAAACCATTCCAAACAATTCAAAAAGAGACAATCCTTCCCAAATCATTTTATAAAACCAACATCATCCTGATACCAAAACCCAACAGAGACTCAGCAAGAAAAGAAAACTTCAGGCCAATATCCATGATGAACATAGATGCAAAAATCTTCAATAAAATACTGACAAGCTGATTGCAACAGCACGTCAAAAAGCTTATCCACCATGATCAAGCAGGATTTATCCTGGGGATGCAAGGCTGGTTCAACATATGCAAGTCTATAAACATAATTCACCACATAAACAGAACCAAAGACAAAAACCACATGATATCTCAATTGATGCAGCGAAGGCTTTTGACAAAATTCAACAGCCCTTTATGCTAAAAACACTCAATAAATTAGGTATAGATGGAACATATCTCAAAATAACAAAAGCTGTTTATGACAAACCAACAGCCAATATCATATTGAATGGGCAAAACTGGAAGCATTCCCTTTGAAATCTGACATTAGATAAGGATGCCTTCTCTTACCACTCCTATTCAATATAGTACTGGAAGTTCTAGCCAGAGCAATCAGGCAAGAAAAAGAAAGAGAGGGTATTCAAATAGGAAAGGAGGAAGTCAAATTGTCTCTATTTGCAGCCGACATGATTGTATATCTAGAAGACCCCATCATCTCAGCCCAAAATCTCCTGAAACTGATAAGCAACTTCAGCAGTCTCAGGATACAAAATCAATGTGCAAAAATCACAAGCATTCCTATACACCTATAACAGACTTAAAGAGAGCCAAATCAATAATGAACTGCCATTCACAACTGCTACCAAGAGAATAAAATACCTAGGAATACAACTAACAAGGAACGTAAAGGACCTCTTCAAGGAGAACTGCAATCCACTGCTCAATGAAATCAGAGAGGACACAAACAGATGGAGAAACATTCCATGTTCATGGTTAGGAAGATCAATATCGTGAAAATGGCCATACTTTCCAAAGTAATTTATACATTCAATGCTATCCCCATCAAACTACCAAGGACCTTCTTCACAGAGCTGGAAAAAAACACCTTAAACCTCATATAGAACCAAAAGAGAGCCTGCATCGTAAAGTCAATTCTGAGCAAAAAGAACAAAGCTGGAGGCTTCACACTGCAGGACTTCAAACTATACTACAAGACTGCAGTAATCAAAACAGCATGGTACTGGTACCAAAACAGAGATATAGACCAATGGAACAGAACAGAGGCATTGGAGGCAATACAGCATATCCACAACCATACAAAAATGTGGTTTTGATAAACCTGACAAAAGCAAGCAATGGGGAAAGGATTCCCTGTTTAATAAATGGTGTTGGGAAAACTGGCTAGCCATGTGCAGAAAACAGAAACTGGACTCCTTCCTGACACCTTACACTAAAATTAACTCCAGATCGATTAAAGACTTAAACATAAGACCTGGCACCATAAAAACCCTAGAAGAAAATCTAGGCAAAACCATTCAGGATATAGGAGTAGGCAAGGACTTCATGACCAAAACACCAAAAGCATTGGTAGCAAAAGCCAAAATAGACAAATGGGACCTAATCAAACTCCACAGCTTCTGCACAGCAAAAGAAACAGTCACTAGAGTGAATCAACAGCCAACATAATGGGAAAAAATTTTTGCAGTTTACCCATCTGACAAAGGGCTGATTTCCAGAATTTACAAAGAACTCAAACAGATTTACAAGAAAATAAACAAACAAGCCCATTCAAAAATGGGCAAAGGATATGAACAAACACTTTACAAAAGAAGACATACATGAGGCCAACAAACATATAAAAAAATGCTCATTATCACTGGTCATTAGAGAAATGCAAATCAAAACTACATTCAGATACCATCTTACGCCAGTTAGAATGGCAATCATTAAAAAATCTGGAGGAAGCAGATGCTGGAGAGGATGTGGAAAAATAGGAACACTTTTACACTGCTGGTGGGAGTGTAAATTAGTTCAACCATTGTGGAAGACAGTGTGGTGATTCCTCAAGGACCTATAAATAGAAATTCCATTTGACTCAACAATTCCATTACTGGGTATATATCCAAAGAATTATAAATCATTCTACTGTAAGGACACATGCACACGAATGTTCATTTCAGCACAGTTTACAATAGAAAAGACCTGGAACCAACCCAAATGCCCATGGATGATGGACTGGACAGGGAAAATGTGGCACATATACACCATGAAATATTATGCAGCCATCAAAAACGATGAGTTTGTGTCTTTTGTAGGGAGATGGATGAAACTGGAAACCATCATTCTCAGCAAACTGACACAAGATCAGAAAATCAAACACCGAATGTTCTCACTCTAGGCGGGTGTTGAACAATGAGAATGCATGGACACAGGGAGGGGAGCATCACACATTGGGGTCAGTCAGGGGGAAATAGGGGACGGGCAGCAGGGGGTGGAAAGTTGGGGAGAGATAGCATGGAGAGAAATGCCAGATATAGGTGAAGGGGAGGAAGGCAGCAAATCACACTGCCACATATGTACCTATGCAACAATCTTGCATGTTCTTCACATGTACCCCAAAACCTAAAATGCAATAAAAAATATAAATTCAAAAAATATTTTACATTTATGCTAGGAGTACATTTCATGACTCATCTTCTTCTACTCTTCCTTGCCTCCCATCTACCCTGTTTCTTGTTGATTTGTATGGTAATAATTAGTAATAATTATTCAGCTTAATGATTAGTAGGTGAGTAAATGGGCTAGATGTCATTTCAGGGCAGATTTCAATCAGGGATTTAAAAATTGACATGGGAAAATCTCCCAGTCGATGCTCCATGCATAGATAATTCTCAGCATTGTGGTAAGCCCATTGGGAAGACAAGTGGATGCACAGCTGAACACCAGTCGTGCCCCAAATGAACTCCAGTATGAGGAAAAAGAGGATCTCTGGCTAACAGTGGGCACTGCTACTAAAGCAATGGACCTCTTGACCAAGGATGCCTTCTAGAAGGGGCAGCACTCCTTTCCTTTCTACAAGGTTGGACTGTGGAAGGGGTTTGACTGGATGCCGTTCTTGGAGACACTGGGGATTGGGCAGAAAACCTAGGCTATTCTAAGGCCTCTGGGTACATGTCAGCTGCTTTCTAATGATATCTTCCTCATCTGCCTCCAGGATTATGCAATGAACCAAGGTGCAAGGAAGAGCCAAGGTGCCCCTGCTAAGAAGCTGATTGTGAGCTTTAGCACTTACATTCACAACTTCACTCTCACTAATCCTGCCAATCATGGCTTGGATGCTCCCACTTCTGGTCCTGGGACTGCCGGGCCCTATGCACAGGAGGCTGGGACTCTTGCCTACTTTGAGGTAATGTCCTCAGAGGGCCTAGAGCACCCACTCGCTCTGTTCTCAAGGTTGAAGATATGTCAACGGAGAGAGTCTGACTGCTCTGAATATATGTGGCCATGAGAGAAATGGAGAGTGAAAGATTGATATAACATCTTAAATGATGACCTTTTAAAGTAAACATGCATCTTTAATACTAGAACTAGCAAGTGTTTACTGAGTGCAGACAGAGAGCCAGGTTGTGCTCCAGGTGATTTTTTATATATCATCTCATTTAACAAACAATAAGGTACTACATTCTCCCCATCTTAGTCAAGTGGTCACCGAGGCACAGAGAGTTTAAGTAATTTGCTCAAGGTCACAGAATTAGTGAGTGGCAGAGCTGGGATTCAAATGTAAGCTGTCCAGCTCCAGAATCTCAGACCTTACCCATTATGCTATACTGTCCTCTTATTGGCTCTTTTGAAACAAAACTCTTTCAAACAAAAGAAACCGTCAAATTCATTTCAAAAAGAAACCAGGACACAGGCACAAAGAAGCTGCTTGTCCATTGCCGCACATGAGGTTATTGGCAGACAAAGGACTGAATTCATGTCTCATCTCTCCAGTTGGTACACTCCACTGTCCCACAGGAAAAAAGCAGGGCAGACAGCTGGGTGACACTGGAACCAGATTCTGTTATCTCCAGAAAAGGGGCATGGGCTAGGATGTGGATCTTAGAAAAGAAGTGGAAGGTGGACAGAGAAGGGCCTGAGCACAGCAGGGCCCATGTGAGTAATGACTGCTCCTTCTGTACCTGACCCAGTTCTGCTCCTTCTTGAAAGGAGACACTGAGGTGTAGAATACCCCTCCAGGAGATGCCTTATGCCTACAAGGGGAATCAGTGGATCAAGTCTGACAACCCCAAGAGCTTCACCCTCAAGGTAAGGCCCTCCACACTCTTCCTAATGCATGGTTGGGGAGAGGTGGGGGACCTGCCCTTCAATTGCCCTTGAGTTGCAATCCCAGGAGACACGTAGGGAGATGAGGAGAGACACAGGAAGGTTATAAAGTTTCAGGGTGAGCCAATGAGCCAGCCGCAGAGCCTGGCAGTTGAAGCAGCCCCTTCGGCTCCTGTTCCTTCCTTTTCTCGGCTCTTGAACTTTCTCCTCCTTCCCACCCCTGGAAACTCTCAGTTGGCCCCTCCCCTGCTCTTCTCTAGTCCTTGTGCAGCTCTTTGATTCATGCTCCCTGAGTCAGGTGTTCTTCCCCACACCAAGGACAAAGTGTAGACCACAGAGTTTTTTCCTCTCTTTTGCCTATCTCCTGCCCATGGCAAATTCACACAGGCTGAGCCAAAATCAGGAGATGATAGAGCTTCTGGTTTGTGAGATTGTACTCAGGTCTGGGAAGGACATGACTGCTGCTTATCAATCTCAGGGCTCTTCACCCTACACCTTCCAGCTAGAGCCTTCTCGCTTTGCCCAGGCACTTTGCTGTGTGAAGGCCCTATGTCTCTATAGCACTCAACCCACCCAAGCTCCATCTCTGAGGAACCTTCTCAGGAGGTGGTTGGTGAAAGAGCTGCTTGGGGCCAAGACTCATTCTCCATGACTTAGCCCTACAGTCCTGCTGTACATACAAATATGTTCATGAATTCCTCCAAGTTGCCTCCTCAAAATCCACCCCCAGTCTCTCCTCTCCCTGACTAGATCATGGTCCTCCCTTCACTCTGCTAGAGTCACTTCCTGCATTTGTGCAAGTACACCCCGGAGTCCCCTGGCTCTCTCCTACAGGCCGAGTGGCTGCTAAAAAACAGATTTGGAGGGGCCATGATTCTGGGCCATTGACCTAGATGTTTCACAGGCACTTTCTGTGGACAAGGCAAATACCCACTCATGAATGCGCTCAAATCCATGCTTGGTGTCTCCACACCCAGTAAGCAGTGATGACCTACCAGCCATGAGATGGCAAACTAGACATGGTTAAGAAGACCAGAGCTCCTCCCAGCCTCATCTCAAATAAGACCTCTTCCAGATCTTCCAGCTGTCCTAGTGTATCCAACTGGAACTGGCATTTAGGACCCAGAAAACAAGACCCAGTTAACTTTCTAAGGGGTAGGTCATGAGTGACAGCCCTGGCAAGTAAAAGAGTAAAACAATATATTCCCTGTCCCTGCTGGTCAGCTCCAGCCTTTATGAACTTTGTGGGTCAGAGAAAAATAAAAGCAAGGGAGGGATTAAAAACTTAGAAGATGAGGAAAGGAATGAAAGAAGGAGAATGCTAAAAAGATTCAAATTTCATCTTTCCTGACATGATGAGGAGAGCAACATAGGATCTCAACACATGATTCTATTCCAGCCCCAAGAACAGGGCAAGTCCAGGAAGCAAGAGAGGCTGGGAAGCCATGGGGAAAGCTAGTGCCGATTATTGGACTTTTACTCTATGTCAGCCCTGTTGGTTCTTTTAGATTTCATATAATTCTCACAGGTACTCTTGGTGCCAGGTGTAGTAGTTTACTTACAAGTGAAAGCTAATAGTTATGTGGTAATCACTGTTAAATAGCGTTCACATTGGAAAATGCTTTACCTAATAATTCTAACAGATAATACAATTATGCCATCACTTCAGAGAGGAAACTGAGGCTCAGAGAAGTGTGAATGAATTTCTCATGGTCACATAGCTCATGTCAGAGCTAGACTGTGAAGTTGGGTATCCTTAATTCAGGCTCAGAGCATTAAACCACTGGTTAGGGAGGATGTGCACTGAGAGAAACCCACAGTGACCTTACAGACATGACACTCATCCTGGAAATGGAGTCCTCTCCTGAGCTTATGGAAATTTTCATCCTTCTCTCTTCAAGGTTGCAGAGTACCCACCTCTACCCTGGGCACCAGCTTGGCCCCCATCGTCACTGCAGCACCTGGTGGTGGCAGTGCCGGTGGCATTGGATTCTGTGCTGGGAAGTCCAGTGGTCTGTGTCCTAGGCCCACCAGCAAGCATGCCTTCTAAAACTGCATGGAAGGGCACACATAGGAAGAGGCTTGTCAGGAAGGCCTGGTCTTTTACACCAGCTGCTCTTGCAGTAACTGTGCATAAGCTATTCACCTGTTGGGTCCCTTGGGGATTGTAAGACAAAGGGATGATTAAAGGGAAGTTTTGCATGTGAATGCCAAGTTGTCTGTTTTGATTTATAAATCTGTTTGATACTATCCAGCAAATAAAAGGCAACTTACTGCCACCCCATAATCCCCGCTGTTCACAAGCTCCCAGGAGGTGCCCAAACATTGAGGCTGAGAGAGAAGGAGAAACTGGTACTTAGGACCTATCTGAGCATCTCTATGGGAAGTTCTGGTACATTCTGAAGCAGGAAGAGAGAGGAAACAGGCTCTAAGGAACAAGAGAAAACAAAGCCTCATTCTCTCTCAAAATAGACCTCCAAAGGGTCTTGCAGAAGATCCCAAAAGAGCAGCTGGACTTGGAACACTTAATTTATGGCAGCCACCCTCTTCAGAAACTCTTCCTTCACCAAGTTTACTCTTTCCCAACTCCATGGCAAACAATCCTAAGAAAGCCTCTGTTTTAAGGACACAGCTTGATGCGCCAACCACAGGCTGGTTCACACGCACCACTTCCACACCCATGAGGTTAGGAAAAAAAGACCATCACTGATGATTTCAAGATTACCTTATTTTCCAAACAAATCCATTTATTATCGTTTTATTGCCACACCACGCTCCAGTTTACCCTTTGATTCCCATAGGGAAGGCACCCAGAAAGCTAAAAGAAAAACCACATTACAGCAGGAGTCAGAGGTCCTCTTTGTCCTACCATCTCCAGAGCTCGGCCTTGGCTTTTTCCTCAGTCACCATGCTGCAGAGGCAGGAAGAATGCAGCTCACCAAGCAAGAGAGACATCTCTTTGTCCAGTCACTCTAACTGGTTAATTGGTGGAGAGGGAGGGAGTCTTTGAACTATACCCTTTTGACAAAACTGTCATAATCAGTAAGCAGAATCCTCAGAAGTTCATTTTTCCCCTCCCATTGGGCTAGCTGGAGTATGAGCAGGATGTGTATATATCTCTGTTCTGGTAAGTCCTAGTTAACTGTTGTTCAGTGTCCAATTCATTTAGCAATTGTGTGGGTTTAACATTTTTATTATAAAGTTTTTTCTTTTCTTTTCTTTTTTTCAGACTGAGTCTTGCTCTGTTGCCCAGGCCGGAGTGCAGTAGCACAATCTTGGCAACCTCCACCTCCAGGTTCAAGTGATTCTCCTGCCTCAGCCTCCTGAGTAGTTGGGACTACAGGCGTGCACCACTGTGTCCAGCTAATTTTTTATATTTTAGTAGAGACAGGGTTCCACCATGTTGGCTAGGATGGTCTTGATCTCCTGACCTCATGATCTACCCACCTCAACTTCCTAAAGTGCTGGAATTACAGGCGTGAGCCACTGCACCTGGCCCTATAAAGTATTTTTATTACTACTGTATTGCAGTTATATGGAATGAATTTATACACACCAACTTCATACTACTTTTTACTGTGTTTCATAAACAGAATTCTTTAATATGTAGTTAAATCTGAACATTTACCAGAGATAACCCCTCTCTTTTTCTGGTCCTTTTCTAACAAAACAAATTACAGCCTCCCTTTCAATGACTGCTTGCTGGGTGCTTGCTAATAAACTGATGTGTGCTAGGATGGAAGTAGCTAGAGACAGCTGTTGCCTCTGGTCCCCAGGACTGATGAGGGAGGTATTGATATTGCTGCTCCTGCCAGCCCCTTTGTGGACCAGCCAGTTGTGCCATGGCCTGTGAGATGCATAAAACCATCAGGCCACCTGTCGGTAGGATCAGTGGGTAATTATAGGTAAAAGTATGTGCAATATAAACAGAGAAATATTAATAGAAAACAAGAATATGTTCCATTGATTTCGTAGAGAGTAAAGTGAATGCTCTTCCTACAAGGGCTTTGTCATCGATTATGTAGTATAAATCTACAACCACTTATTTATTTTATTGTTTGGTAACACTTCTAATTTTGCAAATAAATTCTTTTGTCAGCAATGAGCTTTGAAAGTTCAAATGTCTACATAATAAAAAAGTAATGAGAGGAACGATCCAAGATGGCCGACCACTAACATCTCGGGATTGCAGCTCCCAGTGAAACCTCAGAGAACGAGAGGACGTCACATTTTCAGACAAATTTTGGTTGCTCACAGAGCAGAAGATCCCCAGTGGAGGAGCTCCATGGGTCACCAGCACGACTCTTGTGGCCGGCACAGCAGTTTCGCCAGCACCTTGGTGCAGCAGCTCTCAGTGCAGAGTAAATGGGACTGGTTCCTTTTCTGAATGAGGTTTGGAGGAGCCACACGGGTCACCAGCACGACTCTTGTGGCTGGCGCAGCAGTTGTGCCGGCACCTCGGCGTGGCAGCTCTAGGTGCAGAGTAAACGGAACTGGTTCCCCTTCTGACCAAGGTTTGGAGCTCCAGGAAGGCAGAGTCGCCTATTACGGACTCAAGAAGGAAGCCAGACTGGAGATTCCCAGGCAGGAAAGCACCATCAGTCTTAACACTGCTGTTTTGGCCAGTGCAGTGGGTTGCTCATATTTCAGCCCTGGGAATTAACAACTTGGATGTCCACTCAGAGACCTAATTTGAAAGTTGGTAATTACAAAGATGACAGGTGGATAAATTTACAATGATGGGAAGAAACCAGCATAAAAAGGCTGAGAATACTCAAAATCAGAACTCCTCTCTCTCCAAAGAGGATCACAGTTCCTAATCAACAAGGGAACAAGGCTTGATGGAGAACGAGCGCATCCCAATAACAGAATCAGGCTTCAGAACATGGATAATAAGAAACTTCTGTGAGTTAAAAAACCATGTTGTAGCTCAATGTAAAGAAACTAAGAACTTTGAAAGAAGGTTTGATGAAATCCTAATGGGAATAGACAATTTAGAGAGAAATATAAGTGAATTAATGGAACTGAAGAATACAATAGGGGAACTCCGAGAAGTATGCACAGGTTTAAACACTCGAATTGTTCAAGCAGAAGAAAGGATATCGGAGGTCGAAGTCCAACTTAATGAAATAAAATGAGAAGACAAGATTAGAGAAAAAAGGATAAAAAGGAATGAGCAAAGTCTCCAAGAAATGTAGGACTATGTGAAAAGACCAAATTTACGTTTGATAGGTGTACCTGAATGCAACGAAGAGAATGAATCCAAGCTGGAGAATATTCTTCAGGATATTATTCAGGAAAATTTTCCTAAACTAGCAAAGCAGGACAATATTCAACCCCAGGTAATACAGAGAACACCACAAAGACATTCCTTAAGAAGAGCAACCCCAAGGCACATAACCGTTAGATTCACCAGGGTTGAAACAAAGGAGAAAATACTAAGGGCAGCCAGAGAGAAAGGTCAGGTTACCCACAAAGGCAAGCCTATCAGACTTACAGAAGATCTCTCAGCAGAAACCCTACAAGCCAGAAGAGAGTGGGGGCCGATATTCAACATCCTTAAAGAACATAACTTTCAGCCCAGAATTTCATATCCAGCCAAACTAAGCTTCACAACTGAAGGAAAAATAAAATCTTTTATGAACAAGCAAGTACTCAGAGATTTTATTACCACCAGGCCTGCTTTACAAGAGCTTCTGAAAGAAGCATTACACATAGAAAGAAACAACCAGTATTAGCCTTTCTAAAAATACACCAAAAAGTAAAGAGCATCAACATAAAGAAGAATTTACATCAATGAATGGATCAAACAGCCAGTTAACATCAAATGGCAGTAAGCCTAAATTTAAATTGACTAAATCCCCCAATCAAAAGATACAGCCAAAACCTAATGGTATGCTACCTCCAGACCCATTTCACATGCAAGGATACACAAAGACTCAAAACAAAGGGATGGAGAAAGATTTACCAACCAAATGGAGAGCAAAAATAAATAAATAAATAAATAAATAAAAAGCAGGAGTTGCAATTCTTGTATTGGATAAAATAGATTTTAAAGCAACAAAGATATAGTGGTAAAAGGATCAATGCAACAACAAGAGCTAACGATCCTAACACCCAGATACATAGAGACTTAGACTCAATGAGACAGAAAATTAATAAGGATATCCAGGACTCGAACTCAGATCTGGAACAAGTAAACTCAATAAATATTTATAGAGCTCTCCACTTTAAATACACAAAATATACATTCTTGTCAATACCACATCACACCTACTCATAGGTTTAAATGAAACATTGATTGGCCATAATTAATACCCATTTTTTTTAGAATAAAGCAACATTTCTTTTCTCTCTCCCTCTTTTTCTTCCTCTTTCTTCCTCTCCTTCACTCCTTTTTTTTTCTTTCCTTCTCTCAAAAAAAGAAAAAAAAGAAATCAACTTGTAGACCTCTAGATCCAATTCGGCAATGTCTCCCTCATTGCTTGATTTCCTTCCTTCCCTTCTCTCCCTCCCTCCCTCCTTCCCTCCCTTCCTCCCTCCCTTTCTCCTTTCCTCCCTTCCTAAAAAATAAAAAAAATTTTTTTTAAAGTAATAAATTTCTATTTTCCAAGAAAGTTGCTAGTGAACATATAACTTAAGTATAACTTGTATAAGATGTTGGTTGACATTTACCAACCACCATGGGGTGGTTTGATGTAGCATGAAAACCAAAAGACATAAATCTGCTGAACAAGCATCAGTGTCTACTTCAAAAGAAATCATTATTTTAAGAAGATTTTGCCTAAAGATGATGATTTCACAAAAGTAGTTGCCAAAGGTATTTTTTATATCAATATGTGCCATGGTCTGAATGTTTGTGTTCCCACCAAAATTCACCAAAATCCTAACCCCCAGGTTATAGTATTGGGAAATGAGACCTATGGGAGGTGCTTAGAATTGGGAGCCTTATAAAAGAGAATGCAGAAGGCCAGCAAACCTCTTCCACCAGGTAAGGACACAGCCAGAAGCTTTCATCTATAAACCAGAAAGTGGGCCTTCGCCGAATCTGCCCACTCCTTCATCCCAAATTCCTAACCTCCAGAACTGGGGGAAATAAATGTCTGTTGTTTGTAAGCTACTCAGTTTATTGTATTTTATTACAGCAGCATGAATGGACTAAGACACGAAGTAAAACAGAAATTTTCATTTAGGTAGATCAAATGACTGATGCTTCAAATCAGCATTTCTCTTTTTCTGTTCCAAGTTTTGTATGTGTGTGTGTATATATATATAAAAGTGAAGTTCTATTTGCAGAACAATTTTCCAAGCTTTTAAATAATACCAAGTTAATATCAATGCCATCAGATATTTCAAATAGAACAGCAGATAGGATGGTTATTCAAACAATGATGGGATGGTTGGATTCTTTTCACCCCGTTTGCAAAATAAAAGTAAAGCTTTTGGGTGGTTCATCTGGCTAAAGGAGAAACAGCTGATGTTATCATAGATGCTATTTTAAATTCAGTTAAATAGTTCAACGCTAAAATTACTTATTTTGTGATGATATAAATTCAAATATGAATGGAACATAAAGTCATATAAAAACAATATTCCTTCTAACTCTCTTAGTCCATTTATGCTGCTATAGCAGAATACTGAAAATTGGGTATTTATAGAAAACAAAGACTTATTTCTCACATTTCTGGAGGCTGGAAAGTCTAAGATCAAGGTGACAGTATCTGGTGTCTGAAGAAAGCCTTGCTGCATCCTCATATGACAAGAAGGCAGAAGTGCAGGCTAGCTGAATTGCTGCATGAAGCCACTTTTAAAAGGGATTTCATCCCAATTATGAGGGAGGGGCCCATAGAGCCTATTCACATCTTAAATACCCCAGCTCTTACTGCTATCATCTTGACAAAAGCTGAATTTTGGAAAGGACACATTCGAAACATAGCAACATGAAACACCTGAAATTATTGTAAATGCTATCATAGATTCAGTTTAAAAGTTCAGCATTGAAATTAATTATTTTTGTGGTGATAATATGAATTCAAATATGATGGAAGTATAACATTGTGAAAAATAATAAAGTGTATTTTCTTTGAAATTAAAACTATAGGGCAGAAATGTCCCAAAAATTGGTTGCAAGCTGCAAATCACTCTATGTGCCCCCAAACCGATATTTTATTATTCAAAATAAAAATGGTCAAATTTTAGATATTTTTATGTAGATAGAGTAATGGTCCTATAACATTTTATTAACAACACTGATGTTGAATATAAGACAACACGCATCATCACAGTACTATGTGTTTTCTCTCCTTGCTGCCTATTGTCAATTGGATTTTAGAAATGTTTGAGTCAATGAAGAATTACTTTTTAATGAATTTGAAGTGTCCCACAATAGTGTTTAACTTTTTTGGTACACAAGTCTTCTAAGTTTGGTTGCATTTTATTCAAAATTAGTTATAAATTTTTCTTTTTTAATTTTTGTAGTTACATAATAGCAGTATATATTTAGGGGTACATGAACTATTCTGATACAGCAGTACAATGCATAATAATCATGTCAGGGTAAATGGGTAGCTATCATCTCAAGCATTTGTTCTTTGTGGTACAAAAATTTAATTATACTCTTAGTATCTTTAAACATACAATTAAACTATTATTGACTATACTCACCCTGTTGTGCTGTCAAATACTAGATCTTGTTCATTCTTTCTATTTTTGTACCCATTACCCATCCCCACTTCTCCCTCACCCACCCTCTACCCTTCCCAGCGTCTGGTAGCCATCATTCTACTCTCTATCTCCATGAGTTCAATTGTTTTAATTTTTAGCTCCCAAAATAAATGAGGACATGTAAAGTTTGTCTTCTGTGTCTGGTTTATTTCACTTAACATAATGGCCTCCAGTTTCATCCACATTTTTGCAAGTGACAGGATCTAATTATTTTTATGGCTGAATAGTCCCTCATTGTGTATATGTACCACATTTTCTTTATCCATTCATCTTCTGAAAGACCCTTAGATTGATTCCAAATCTGGGCTATTGTGAATAGTGGTGCACTAAACATAGGGGTGAAAATCCCTCTTTGATACATGGACTTCCTTTCTTTTGGGTATATCCTAGCAGTGGATTAGCTGGATCATATGGCACCTTTATTTTTAGTTTTCTGAGAAAACTCCAAATTGTTATCCATATTGGTTGGACTAATTTACATTGCCACCAACAGTGTATGAGCATTCCCTTTTCTCCAAATATGCGCCAGCATTTGTTTTTACTGTCTTTTAGATAAAAGCCATTTTAATTGGGGTGAGATCATATCTCATTGTAGTTTTGATTTGCATTTCTCTAATGATCAATGATGTTGAGCACATTTCATACACCTGTTTGCCATTTGTATGTCTTCTTTTGAATTTCTGTCTTTTGCTCATTTTAATTGGATTATTATTAATAGATTTCTTGCCTATAGGGTTGTTTGAGCTTCTTCTATATTCTGGTTATTAATCCCTTGTCAGACAGATAGTTTGCAAATATTTTCTCCCATTCTGTGGGTTCTCTCTTCACTTTGTTACGTGTTTCCTTTGCTGTGCAGAAACTTTTTACCTGGATATAATCCCATTTGTCCATTTTTGCTTTGGTGCTTTTGGGGTATAACTCAGGAAATCTTTGCTCAGTCCAATGTCCTACAGCATTTCCCCAGTGTTTTATTTTAGTAGTTTTATAGTTTGAGTTCTTAGATTTAAGTCTTTAATCCATTTTATTTGATTTTTGCGTATGGTGAGTGACAGGAGTCTGTTTCATTCTTCTGCATATAGATACCCAGTTTTCCCAGCACCATTTACTCAACTGACTGTCATTTCCCCAATGTATGGTCTCGGTGCCTTTGTCAAAAATGAACTCACTGTAGATGTATGGATATGTTTTTGGGTTCTATATTGCATTCCATTGGTCTATGTGTCAGCATGCCAGTATCATGCTGTTTTGGTTACTATAGCTCTGTAGTATAATTTGAAATCAGATTATGTGATTCCTCCAATTTTGTTTTTTTTACTCAGGATAGCTTTAGCTATTCTCAGTTTTTGTGGTTCCATATACATTTTAGCATTTTTTTCTTTTTCTATGAAAATGTCTTCAGAATTTTGATAGGAATTGTATTGAATCTGTACATTGCTTCAGGTAGCATAGACATTTTAACAATATTGATTCTTCCAAATTCAGGAACATGAATATCTTTCCATTTCTTGTCTCCTCTTCAATTTCTTGCAGCAATGTTCTACAATAGTCATCGTACAGATGTTTTACTCTTTAGGTTAAGTTTATTCCTACTTTATTTTATTTATGGCTATTGGAAATGGGGTTACTTTATTTCATTTTCAGATTGTTTGCTGTTAGCATATTAAAATGCTACTGATTTTTGTGTTGATTTTGTATTCTGCAACTTTACTGAATTTGTTGAAATTCTAATTTTTGTTGAAGTTCTATTAATTTTTTGGTAATTTAGGTTTTTCCAGATATAAGGTTATATCATCTGTGAAGAAAAGTTTAACTTCTTCTTTCCCAATTTTGATGCCCTTTATTTCTTTCCTTTGTTTGATTGCTCTAGCTGGGATTTCTTGCACCAGGTTGAATAACAGTGGTGAAAGTGGGTATCTTTGTCATATTTCAGATCTTAGAAGAAAGGCTTTCAGTTTTCCCCATTCAATATGATACTAGCTGTGCCATATATAACTTTCATCATCTTGAGATATATTCTTTTTATATCCAGTTTTTTTCATGTTTTTATTATGAAACAATGTTGAATTTGATTAAATGCTTTTTCAGCATCAGTTGAAATGATCATATGGATGATCGCATTGATAAATTTGTAAATGTTGAACCATCTTGCATCCCTGAGACAAATTCCACTTAGTTAAAAATGAATGATCATTTTAATGTGTGTTTGAATGAAGTTTGCCAGTATTTTGTTGAGGATTTTTGAATCAATGTTCATCAGGGATATTAGCCTGCAGTTTTCTTTTCTTGATGTGTCTGTCTGTTTTGTTATTAGGTTAATACTAGCTGCATAGAATGAGTTTGGAAGTATTCCCTCCTCTTCTGTTGTTCAGAATAGTTGAGTAGGATTAATATTAGTTCTTTAAATGTTTGGTAAAATTCAGCAGTGAAGTTGATATCATTTGGCTCTGTGTCCCTGCCTAAATCTCATGTCAAATCATAATCCCCAGTGTTGGAAGTGGTGGGAAGTGATTGGATAATGGGAGTGGATTTCCCTCTTGGTGCTGTTCTCATGATAATGAGTGAGTTCTTAAGAGAGCTGGTCATTTAAAAGTGTGTGGCACCTCCCCACCAACTTTCTGTTGGTCTGGCCATGTGACATGCTGGCTCCTCCTTTGCCTTCCACTAATGGCTGTAAGTTTCCTGGAGCCTCTTCAGAAACTGAGCAGATGCCAGTATTATGCTTTCCATACAGCCTGTGGAATCTTGAGCCAAGTAAACCTCTTTTCTTTATAAATTACCCATCTTAGATATTTCTTCATAGCAGTGTGAGAACTGACAACACAGAAGTCATTGAGTCCTGGGCTTTTCCCTGCTGGAAGACTTTTATTACAGCCTCGGTCCCATTAGTTCTTGTTGGTCTGCTCAGGGTTTTGAATTTCTTTATTTTTCTCTTGGTAGGTTGTATGTGTTTAGAAATTTATCCATTTCTTCTAGGTTTTCCAATTTATTGACATATAGTAGCTCAAAGTAGACTCATGATGCTTTGAATTTCTGTGGTATTGGCTGCAATGTCTTTGTTTGCATCTCTGATTCTATTTATTTGGGTCTCCTTCTCAGTCTGGCTAAAGGTTTGTCTATTTTGTTTATCTTCTCAAAAAGCAACTTTTTGTTGTTTTACTGATGTTTTGTATTACTTGTTTCAATTTCATTTATTTTGACACTAATCTCTATTACTTTTTTTTTCTTCTACTAATTTTGGGTTTGGTTTTCTCTTGCTTTTCTAGCTCTTTAAAATGCATTGTGAGGTTGTTTATTTGAAGTTTTTCTGCTTTTTAAATTTAGGCGCTTATAGCTATAAGCTTCTTGCTTAGTATTGCTTTCACTCTATCCTACACGTTTTGGTATATTATGTTTTCATTATTGTTTGTTTCAAGAAATTTTCTAATTTCCTTCTTCTTCATTGACCTAATGTTCTCTCAGGAGCATATTGTTTAATTTTTATGTGTTTATATAGTTTCTAAAACTCCTCTTGTCATTTATTTCTAGTTTTAACCCATTGTCCAGAAAAGATACTTGATATTATTTCCATTCTTTTGAATGTTTTAAGACTTGTGTCCTACCATATGGTCTACACTTGAGAATGATCCATGTGCAGAGGAGAAGAATGTGTATTCTATAGCTGCTAAATGGAATGTTCTATAAATATTTATTAAGTCCATTGGGTCTAAATTAGATTAAGTGCAATGTTTCTTTGTTGGTTTTCTGTATGGATCATCTGTCCAATGCTGCAGTTGGGGTGTTCAAGTCTCCAGCTACTATTGTATCACTGTCTCTCTCTTTAATTCTAAGAATATTTGCTTTTCTTTTTAATTTTTTATTGCTTTTTAGGTTTTGAGGTACATGTGCAGAACATGCAAGACAGTTGCATAGGTAAACACATGGCAATGTGTTTTGCTTCCTTTCTCCCCTTCACCCACATTTGGCATTTCTCCCCAGGCTATTCCTCCCCACTTCCCCCTCCCACTGGCCCTTTCCTTTTGCCCCCAATAGACCCCAGTGTTTAGTACTCCCCTCCCTGTGTCCATGTGTTCTCATTTTTTATCACCCGCCTATGAGTGAGAATATGCGGTGTTTCATTTTCTGTTCTTGTGTCAGTTTGCTGAGAATGATGTTCTCCAGTTTCATCCATATCCCTACAAACAACACAAACTCATCATTTCTGATTGCTGCATAATATTCCATGGTGTATATTTGCCACATTTTTCCAATCCAGTCTATTATCAATGGGCATTTGGGTTGATTCCAGGTCTTTGCTATTGTAAACAGTGCTGCAATGAACATTCGTGTACATGTGTCCTTATAGTAGAACGATTTATAGTCTTTTGGATATATACCCAGTAATGGGATTGCTGGGTCTAATGGAATTTCTATTTCTAAGGCCTTGAGGAATCGCCACACCGTCTTCCACAATGGTTGGACTAATTTACACTCCCACCAACAGTGTAAAAGTGTTCCTTTTTCTCCACATCCTCTCCAGCATCTGTTGTCTCCAGATTTTTTAATGATCGCCATTCTAACTGGCGTGAGATGGTATCTCAATGTGGTTTTGATTTGCATCTCTCTGATGACCAGTGACGATGAGCATTTTTTCATATGATTGTTGTCCTCATATATGTCTTCTTTCGTAAAATGTCTGTTCATATCCTTTGCCCACTTTTGAATGGGCTTGTTTGTTTTTTTTCTGTAAATCTGTTTGAGTTCATTGTAAATTCTGGATATCAGCCCTTTGTCAGATGGGTAGACTGCGAAAATTTTTTCCCATTCTGTTGGTTGCCGATCCACTCTAGTGACTGTTTCTTTTGCCATGCAGAAGCTGTGGAGTTTGATTAGGTCCCATTTGTCTATTTTGGCTTTTGTTGCCAATGCTTTTGGTGTTTTGTTCATGAAGTCCTTGCCTACTCCTATGTCCTGGATAGTTTTGCCTAGATTTCCTTCTAGGGTTTTTATGGTGCCAGGTCTTATGTTTAAGTCTTTAATCCATCTGGAGTTAATTTTAGTGTAAGGTGTCAGGAAGGGGTCCAGTTTCTGCTTTCTGCACATGGCTAGCCAGTTTTCCCAACACCATTTGTTAAACATGGAATCCTTTCCCCATTGCTTGTTTTTGTCAGGTTTATCAAAGATTGTATAGTTGTGTTGCCTCCGGTGCCTCTGTTTTGTTCCATTGGTCTATATCTCTGTTTTTGTACCAGTACCATGCTGTTTTGATTACTGTAGCCTTGTAGTATAGTTTGAAATCCGGTAGTGTGATGCCCCCCGCTGTGTTCTTTTTGCTTAGAATTGACTTGGCTATGCGGGCTCTCTTTTAATTCCATATGAAGTTCATGGTGGTTTTTTCCAGTTCTGTGAAGAAAGTCAATGGTAGCTTGATGGGGATAGCATTGATTCTGTAAATTACTTTGGGCAGTATAGCCATTTTCACGATATTAATTCTTCCTAACCATGAACATGGAATGTTTCTCCATCTGTTTGTGTCCTCTTTGATTTCGATGAGCAGTGGTTTGTAGTTCTCCTTGAAGACGTCCCTTACGGTCCTTGTGAGTTGTATTCCAAGGTATTTTATTCTTCTTGTAGCAATTGTGAATGGCAGTTCGTTCTTGATTTGGCTTTCTTTAAGTCTGTTATTGGTGTAGACGAATGCTTGTGATTTTTGCACATTGATTTTTATATCCTGAGACTTTGCTGAAGTTGTTTATCAGTTTCAGGAGTTTTTGGGCTGAGGCGATGGGGTCTTCTAGGTATAATATCATTTCGTCTGCAAATAGAGACAATTTGGCTTCCACCTTTCCTATTTGAATACCCTTTATTTCTTTTTCTTGCCTGATTGCTCTGGCTAGAACTTCCAGTACTATATTGAATAGGAGTGGTGAGAGAGGGCATCCTTGTCTAGTGCCAGATTTCAAAGGGAATGCTTCCAGTTTTTGCCCATTCAGTATGATATTGGCTGTTGGTTTGTCATAAATAGCTTTTATTACTTTGAGATACGTTCCATCGATACCGAGTTTATTGAGGGTTTTTAGCATAAAGGGCTGTTGAATTTTGTCAAATGTCTTCTCTGCGTCAATTGAGATAATCATGTGGTTTTTGTTTTTGGTTCTGTTTATGTGGTGAATTACGTTGATAGACTTGCATATGTTGAACCAGCCTTGCATCCCCGGGATGAATCCTACTTGATCATGATGAATAAGTTTTTTGATTTGCTGTTGCAATCGGCTTGCCAATATTTTATTGAAGATTTTTGCATCTATGTTCATCAGGGATATTGGCCTGAAGTTCTCTTTACTCGTTGGGTCTCTGACAGGTTTTGGTATCAGAATGATGTTGGTTTCATAAAATGATTTGGGAAGGATTCCCTCTTTTTGGATTGTTTGAAATAGTTTTAGAAGGAATGGTACCAGCTCCTCCTTGTGTGTCTGGTAGAATTCGGCTGTGAACCCGTCTGGACCTGGGCTGTTTTTCAGTGGTAGGCTCTTAATTGCTGCCTCGACTTCAGACCTTGTTATTGGTCTATTCATAGTTTCAGCTTCCTCCTGGTTTAGGCTTGGGAGGACACAGGAGTCCAGGAATTTATCCATTTCTTCCAGGTTTACTAGTTTATGTGCATAGAGTTGTTTGTAATATTCTCTGATGATGGTTTGAATTTCTGTGGAATCTGTGGTGATTTCCCCTTTATCATTTTTTATTGCATCTATTTGGTTGTTCTCTCTTTTCTTTTTAATCTATCTGGCTAGTGGTCTGTCTATTTTGTTGATCTTTTCAAAAAACCAGCTCTTGGATTTATTGATTTTTTGAAGGGTTTTTCGTGTCTCAATCTCCTTCAGCTCAGCTCTGATCTTAGTTATTTCTTGTCTTCTGCTGGGTTTTGAGTTTTTTTGATCTTGCTCCTCTAGCTCTTTCAATTTTGACGATAGGGTGTCAATTTTGGATCTCTCCATTCTCCTCATATGGGCACTTATTGCTATATACTTTCCTCTAGAGACTGCTTTAAATGTGTCCCAGAGGTTCTGGCACATTGTGTCTTCGTTCTCATTGGTTTCGAAGAACTTCTTTATTTCTGCCTTCATTTCATTGTTTACCCAGTCAACATTCAAGAGCCAGTTGTTCAGTTTCCATGAAGCTGTGCGGTTCTGGGTTGGTTTCTGAATTCTGAGTTCTAACTTGATTACACTATGGTCTGAGAGGCTGTTTGTAATGATTTCAGTTGTTTTGCATTTGTTGAGCAGTGCTTTACTTCCAATTATGTGGTCACTTTTAGAGTAGGTGTGATGTGGTGCTGAGAAGAATGTGTATTCTGTGGATTTGGGGTGGAGAATTCTGTAAACGTCTATCAGGTTTGCTTGTTCCAGGTCTGAGTTCAAGCCCTGGATATCCTTGTTGATTTTCTGTCTGGGTGATCTGTCTAGTATTGACATTGGAGTGTTAAAGTCTCCCACTATTATTGTGTGGGAGTCTAAGTCTCTTTGTAAGTCATTAAGAACTTGCCTTATGTATCTGGGTGCTCCTGCATTGGGTCCATATATGTTTAGGATCGTTAGCTCTTCTTGTTGTATCGATCCTTTTACCATTATGTAATGGCCTTCTTTGTCTCTTTTGATCTTTGTTGCTTTAAAGTCTATTTTATCAGAGATAAGAATTGCAACTCCTGCTTTATTTTGCTTTCTGTTTGCTTGATAAATCTTCCTCCATCCCTTTATTTTGAGCCTTTGTGTATCCTTGCATGTGAGATGGGTTTCCTGTATACAGCACACTGATGGTTTTTGGATTTTTATCCAATTTGCCAGTCTGTGTCTTTTGATTGGTGCATTTAGTCCATTTACATTTAGGGTTAATATTGTTATGTGTGAATTTGATACTGCCATTTTGATGCTAAATGGCTGTTTTGCCTGTTAGTTGTTGTAGATTCTTCATTATGTTGATGCTCTTTAGCATTCAGTGTGATTTTGGAATGGCTGGTACTGGTTGATCCTTTCTATGTGTAGTGCCTCTTTTGGGAGCTCTTGTAAAGCAGGCCTGGTGGTCACAAAATCTCTAAGTACTTGCTTGTTCACAAAGGATTTTATTTTTCCTTCACTTCTGAAGCTCAGTTTGGCTGGATATGAAATTCTGGGTTGAAAGTTCTTTTCTTTAAGAATGTTGAATATTGGCCCCCACTCTCTTCTGGCTTGTAGTGTTTCTGCCGAGAGATCTGCTGTGAGTCTGATGGGCTTCCCTTTGTGGGTGTCCCGACCTTTCTCTCTGCCTGCCCTTAGCATTTTCTCCTTTAGTTCAACCTCGTTGAATCTGACGATTATGTGCCTTGGGGTTGCTCTTCTTGTGGAATATCTTTGTGGTGTTCTCTGTATTTCCTGCAATTGAGTGTTGGCCTGTCTTGCTAGGTGGGGGAAGTTTTCCTGGATGATGTCCTGAAGAGTATTTTTCTGCTTGGATTCATTCTCTTCGTCCCCTTCTGGTACACCTATCAAACGTAGGTTAGGTTTTTTCACATAGTCCCACATTTCTTGGAGACTTTGTTCATTCCTTTTTGCGCTTTTTTTCTCTAATCTTGGTTTCTCATTTTATTTCATTCAGTTGGTCTTCGACTTCAGATATTCTTTCTTCTGCTTGGTCGATTCGGCTATTGAAACTTGTGCATGCTTCGTGAAGTTCTCGTATTGTGTTTTTCAGCTCCTTTAATTAATTCATATTCCTCTCTAAGTTATCCATTCTTGTTATCATTTCCTTGAATCTTTTTTCAAATCTTTTTTCAAGGTTCTTAGTTTCTTTGCATTGATTTAATACATGATCTTTTAGCTCACAAATGTTTCTCATTATCCATCTTCTGAAGTCTAATTCCATCATTTCTTCACAGTCATTCTTTGTCCAGCTTTGTTCCCTTGTTGGGGAGGAGTTTTGGTCCTTTCTAGGAGGCGAGGTGTTCTGGTTTCAGGTGTTTTCCTCCTTTTTGCGCTGGCTTCTTCCCATCTTTGTGGATTTGTCCGCTGGTCATCTGCGTAGTTGCTGACTTTTCAATTGGGTCTCTGAGTGGACACCCAGAATGTTGATGATGAAGTATTTCTGTTGCTTGGTTTTCCTTCTACCAGTCTAGCCCCTTCACTGTATGACTGCTGAGGTTCGCTCCAGACCCTGCTTGTCTGGGGTGCACCTCTAGCTGCTGTGGCACAGCGAGGGATGCTACCAGTTTCTTTTTCTGCTATCTTTGTCCCAGGATGATGCCTGCCTAATGTCAGTCTTTTGGATATAGAGGGGTCAGGGAGCTGCTTGAGGAGACAGTTTGTACTTTATAGGGGCTTAATTGCTGAGCTGTGAGCTCTGTTGTTCATTCAGGGCTGTTAGGCTGCTATGTTTGATTCTGCTGCAACAGAGCTCATTAAAAAAACCCTTTTTTTTTTCTCAAATGCTCTGTGTTGAGGGGTTTGGGCTTTATTTTTGGATGTCCATTGATGTCCTGCTCAGCTAGGACGCAGACTAGCCACTGTTTGCCTGCCGAGGCTCCACCCTGCTGTCATGAGGCTCGCCCTGGCTCCACTGTTCTGCTGTGTTCTCCGCCATGCCCTCCGGCGGAGACTCTCTGTTGTAGCGGGTTGCCTCGGCAACAGCAGGCTGCATCAGCAGTGGGCGTGTATCTCAGTAGGGACGGGTTGCCTCGGCAACGGCAGGCTGCGTCAGCAATGGGCGTGTATCTCAGTTGGGGCGGGTTGCCTCAGTAATGGTGGATGTCCCTCCCCCACAGTGCATCTCGGGCCGTCTGCCCGGGGCTTGTTTGAGATTGCGGTTTTGTTCGTCCCACTAGGCCACCCCTAACACTCTGTCTCGGCAATCCCCTGGGCTGGCCCACTGTCCAAGTCTAGCTCAGTCTCAAGTCCAGCCCTCTCACGTCTCCGGTTGCTGGTTCAACAGGGCACCCAGACAAGTGCGCCCTGTGGGGAGCGCTGGGCAGGGCAGGTCCGGCCGCCGCCACCCCGGCTGCCGGCTTCGCCAGGCGGAGGTTCTGCCTGGCGTCCCGCATCTCCTCTTCACTTGGGAATTTCCCCGTTCCGTGGGCAACAAAGACCAGTCTGGAAATGCAGCTCAGACTCACCTCTCCGCGGACACAACGCAAGCTCCAATCCCTATTTAAACTTATTTTTAAAAGAAAACACATTTTTAATCTTTGACTAATAAATGGAGTATTTATCTCATTTATATTTAATGTAACGACTGTATATTTACATAACTTCCCCAAAGCCACAGCATGATAGTGATAGAGTACACACAAGACATTTCCTGACTTTCAAATCCAGGATGCTTTCTTGTTCATTACCTCAGACTTAGGTTAAAAGCTGTATTTCCTTTAACTTTGACTCACATCTACTCCTGCCACTGTTGTAATATTTAGCCCTTCAAGTTCCTCGAGGGATATGGGCAGCACTGCCCTGGAAATTTAGCCCAGAGTTCTGCACTTGGCATTACAAGAGAGGCGGCCAGAACAAAGGAATATTGTTAGCCCTCTGTGAGTTTTCCAGCAGCCCACACAACAGGGCTGGGAGGCTCTCAGAGAAACCAGTTCCATTACTGAGCTATCATAAACAATTGTGAATGTCCTGAACTCACCTGAAAGTCTTAAGATCCAGGAATCAATTCAGAGTCAGGACCTCAATGCTATACTAAAGGTTGAGAACCCAAAACAAATCTAAGGTAGGACTGAATCCAGGACCCACAGCCACCAGCAAAGAACTACATATGCTATATTGCTAGCACTCCCTAGCTCACCTATTTTCTTTTTTTTTTTTTTTTTTTTTTTTTTTGGATGACACCAAATCTCACTCTGAGAGTCTGGAGTGTAGTCGCATGATGTCAGCTCACTGCAACCTCCGCCTCCTGGGTTCAAGCAATTCTCTGCCTCAGCCTCCTGAGTAGCTGGGCCTACAGGCATATGCCATCATGCCTGGCTAATTTTTGTATTTTTAGTAGAAACTGGGTTTCACTATGTTGGCCAGGCTGTTCTCAAACTCCTGACCTCAGGTGATATACCTGCCTCAGCCTCCCAAAGTGCTGGGATTATAGGCATGAGCCACCACACCCAGCCTATTTCACTTTTAAGAACAAGGAAGCCTTTAAGCATGCTAAAACTCAACTAGGGATGCACAGGAGAAAGCGATGGTGATCTGGGAAAGCTAGAGTGCAAGATGAGTGAAATCACTTACCTTTCCTGCAGGTGCTCCTAATGTACACAGTGCTTCAGTGCCTCTGTCTTATGGCTATGAGCTTTACAGCAATCTTTCTCAAACTGCAAAAAGGTCCAATTAAAATCCATCTTGCAATTCCTAGCATTTGCATTAAGGTGGGCAGCATGTCCAGACATCCTTCTATAAGGTATAACTTTAAAAATATTAGAAGGCTTTTTACCCAAAAAATGCTCTTACGCTAGCCTGCTTTTTTCATGTGTAAAATACAACAGTCACTCCTACTAAAATTAATGTATTTGGTGCTCAATGAATGTTTATTTAGAAGCCCTATTTTGCATAGGAAATAGACTTTAGGTACAACATGGGAATTAACATGGGTTTGACTAGTATTGGGTTCTTTGGAAGACTGGTATTCTTAAGGAGTTTTTAAGCAGAAATTAAGGCACATGTGCAAATAGTCTATGATGATTATTATTTGTGGAGTGTTATTATCCACCTGATTCTTTACAAATATTTCATTTAATGCTTACAACTGCCATGAAAGTAGGCATTTGTATCTGAACTTTCTAGATCAGGAAACTGAGATTGAGGAACTTTCCCAATTTCTATACCAAATGAGCAATGGAAAGAATTTGAACCTCAGTGGTAGAAAAGAAATCCAATATGTGTGGGCTTTTCCACTGGTTCCACATTTCTTCCCTACCAATGGTTCATAAAAGGAAGCAGTAAGTTTTCCGAATGGTACAAACAAAATACCAGAGAAGTAGAGGTGAGGAAGGGAAAGCAATTCAGGTGGGCTTTTAATGGAGTGGGAGCTGGGTACAGGAGGACAATGTCTTATAGTCTAGACAGAGGGAATGGCCTCATCAAGAGGGTGAAGATGAGACTATCTTTGAGCATGGAGAATAGTATAACTTAATATGCGTGATTTAAATTGAGAGGCTAGCAGAAGGCAAGACAGAAAGTTAAACTGAGGCAAGATTGTGGAGTCTTGATGACAAGCAAAAGAGAAAAAAATCTGTGAGGCACTAAGGAGCTGTTAAACTCTGTGCCCCAACTCCAGGGACTTGGAGCCATATACAGAAAAGATCTAGAAGGAAAACAAGGAAGCTACAGTGCACTGTCACAGTGCTAAGCTCTGGAAGAAGTGGTGGGGAATGGAATTGAAAGTTTCAAGGAGAAGGGAAACTCTAAGACCAAAGAAGAGGACTATAGATTTCAGTGACCAGTGGGTTTTGGATAGTAGAAGTGTATGAATCATACTAACTATAGTGATGAGATCCTCAGTGATCAGGAGAACTTTTGAACCACCCACAGAAATGTGGACAACAGGAAGAGATACTTGCTTAGTGGAAAGAACTACCTGGAAAGTGTCAGCCATTAGGCTCAGGGTCTGCTGGTCAGGTATGTTATGCTGGGGGGCCCTGAGGCAGGCTGAATCCAAGGACGTGTCACAGAGGAAAGGAGCCTCCTGAGAAGAGAAGAACCAAGTGGAGGCCACTTCAGGGGTACAGGGCTGGGAAAGGGTAGGAGAAATAGAAGTAGAAAAATCAACGGAAGGAAAAGAGGTAATGAATTTGGGGTCAAAATGACAAAGTAGGTAATGATCCTCTATAGCCATTGCTTAAGGAGGAACCTTTGTTCTTACAATGAGTAAGTGGATGACTGCAAAGAATAAATGGATGCAGTTCCTCAATGCTTCTGCCTGACAAAGAGTGCATAAAATAGCCAGTTAGTTGCTTCACTATCCAAATAGAGAATACAGCTCACTGTACATAAGCCATTTTGAATTACATAAGCTACTCCATAATGGAGCTTATGAGCGTGGTTCCTGGGATTGAGTCCAATCATTTCTTCTTATTAAGTGAAATCAAGATAGCATTGTTTCCCTGTCAATAATGGGTTCTTAAATGGGTTTGAGCTTTGTGAGCACTGCCAATATCAACATGCACTTGAGAGGCAATCTCGATAAAGGAGAATCTGATAAAAGAGGACCAAGGGGGTATAAATTGCAGGTTGGATGAAGGAGACACTACCACTGAGGTAACATGGCCAAGCTCGCCCTCCTCACTGGTAAGAGACTGTCTCATCTCTGTCCCTCTGAGCAACTCCCTCCCTCTTGTTTTTCTGCCCCTTTAAAACTCTTTTACCTTCAAATTTAAACCGAATCACCTGAGATTTTTGCTTTTGGCAAAAGTATGGGTATGTACTGAACAGGGGACAGCCCTCAATTGCCTGGTGATAGGTTTCTCACTGTCGTCTCCCTTCACCAAGCCCCAGAGGCTCACGAGACTTTAATGGTCTTTTGAAGGGAAATAGAGGGGAGTGGGTTTCCAGGACAAATCCAGAGGCTTTACCAGCCTCAGTAGGTTGGTCATCTACAGAGGGTCTTAAAAGAATGAAAAATAGTAAAAGCTTCCTACTGCTAAAGTGAGGTGACTCATGTCTAAAGGCTGCTCTGCTCACATTCCTCCAGCTCATTATTCTCTCTGTTGCTTTAAGGTCTGCTCCTTGTGCTGGTAACTGAGATAGGTATGTATATTCCTTGGAATGAACAACTATATTGTTCCTTTTTTACTTCCTCATGATTTGGTCTTCGTAATTTGGAAACTCAGCATGGCCCTGTGTCCTTCCACATCAGACAAAGAATATTTAACTACTCTCTAGAGAGTTTGAAGTTCCCTAACCAAGTTTAAAGGATTGATACGATTGGCCTGAGAATCCCAAAGCAGAAACCAACTAGATGGCAGTCTTAAAAAAAATAAGTGTTAACAATAAAAACTAATGTGGTGAGGCAGCTACATGCTACCTTCTGCTCTTAAAACATTTTCAAATCTGTCCTCTTACTGAGTTTTAAAACAACTCTTCTTTGAGAGGTGTACAGGAAAGGCATTACCATTCCATCTCACAGACCAGTTAACCAGGGCAGAGATAGAGCATAGGACTTGACCCAGGTCATATAGAGAGTTCATGGCAGAATCTGAACCAGTAGCCAGGCCCTTGACTACTGATGGATAGCTAATTTCCCCATGGATGGCATTACTCAGGGAGACATCTACAAGGGCTAAATAGGCTTATACCATCATCCTTTCTGTGTTTCAGTTTCCAAACAGGTAAAATGGGAAAAATAATAGTACCTCTCTTGTAAGGTTTTGGTGAGGATTAATGAGTGACTATAAGTAAGTTTCTCAGAGCAATGCTTGGTACATAAGTGCTAAATCCCACGTAAGGGAGCAAGAATACATCTAAATCAGTTTACTAGCTTTAAAGTTCTATTTCAGCTAAAGACACTGGCTTCTAAGGTTGTTTAATTCTCTTTTGGAGGAACAGAGCTATCTCTAAGAGATACCTTCAGTCCTGAATTGTCTGCTCTTTTTAGGTTTCCTGAAACATAAAGTTCTTACATCGATTTTTCCCCTTTCCTTTGAGATTTCAAATAGGGAAATCGTTTGGAAATCAGTGGTTTTAAATAAATCTATGACTCAATAGGGAGCTTGTCTCTCACCTTCTTCCTCTGGGTAACAGGCTCTGCCTACCAGCTGACATGTTACTTCACCAACTGGGCCCAGTACCGGCCCGGCCTGGGGCGCTTCAAGCCTGATGACATCGACCCCTGCCTCTGTACCCACCTGATCTATGCCTTTGCTGGGATGCGGAACAATGAGATCACCACCATTGAATGGGATGACTTGACTCTCTACCAAGCTTTCAACGGCCTGAAAAACAAGTAAGTGATGGAAAACCTGAGTTTCAAATCTTTTAACCTTCAAGGACAGTTTAAACAAGATCTCCCACAGCAGACTTCAGGCTGAAATTCCAAACAGGCCAACCAGCAGGTAAATTTAGCTTTTAAAAAATTATTTCAAGTGCAAGGATGACTTTAATATTAAGGAGGATGGCTGGCTCACAGAAAGTAGTTGCCAACTAAAGCCCAGCTCAGTTCCCAAGGGAAGCTTACAAGTCCAACCACTGGTGGACTCAGATGAGAAATGTCTTCTACTTGGAAGCAGTCCAAAGCTGGTATTGATAAAGTATTCCGTCTCCTTGGTCAGAAGCTTCACTCCTAGGGAAATAAATAGAACTGTGGAGACACCGAAACACAGCAATCATAGTCACCTACTCCAACATTCCTAAGTTAGGAAATAAGGATAAGACTGAAGATAAATCGAGATGAGAGGCTGCATGACACTTTTCCTGGCTTCTTGCTCACTTTGCAGCTAAATGTTGAAACAGCTTCCCTTTCTTTTCATGTGTTCTGATTAAACACTTTGTTTCTTTTCCCTCAGAAATAGTGAACTGAAAACTCTGTTGGCTATTGGTGGCTGGAACTTTGGCACTGCTCCGTAAGTTCTTTTTGGAAATGACTTCCTAGATTGATTTTACTCCAAGG
The DNA here is from genome assembly GCF_049354715.1 of Callithrix jacchus. Classification (NCBI taxonomy): domain Eukaryota; kingdom Metazoa; phylum Chordata; class Mammalia; order Primates; family Cebidae; genus Callithrix; species Callithrix jacchus. The sequence continues at coordinate 149,238,158 of NC_133508.1, forward strand.
TGTTGGGGCCACGAAGGCCTCACCCTGCCTTCTTTGTGTCTCCCTCAGTTTCACTGCCATGGTTTCCACTCCTGAGAACCGCCAGACTTTCATCACCTCAGTCATCAAATTCCTGCGCCAGTATGAGTTTGACGGGCTGGACTTTGACTGGGAGTACCCTGGCTCTCGTGGGAGCCCTCCTCAGGACAAGCATCTCTTCACTGTCCTGGTGCAGGTGAGCTGAGTTCCAGATCATTTTGACTGGAAAGCATACACCCATCTCATGTGAAAGATCACTGTGACCTTGAACCTAGTTTCCTGTAATTTTAGTTGGGGTGAAGGACCTGAAGACCCTATTTCACAGACTTTCTCCTGCTCCTGTACAGGAAATGCGTGAAGCTTTTGAGCAGGAGGCCAAGCAGATCAACAAGCCCAGGCTGATGGTCACTGCTGCAGTAGCTGCTGGCATCTCCAACATCCAGTCTGGCTATGAGATCCCCCAGCTGTCGCAGTGAGTGATGTGCCTTATCTCCAAACTCCTGGAGGTGTCACTTGGGCAGGTCTGTCTTGTCCTTGGTCTGTCTTGCTCTTCAGGGACCCTGTTTAGGAGATTTTGGAAGTGGGGAAATGTGCCTTCACAGGTGTGGGAAATGATCATCAGAAATGATTTAAATCCTCTACCCCACCTCAGGTACCTGGACTACATCCATGTCATGACCTACGACCTCCATGGCTCCTGGGAAGGCTACACTGGAGAGAACAGCCCCCTGTACAAATACCCGACGGACACTGGCAGCAATGCCTACCTCAATGTGGTGAGTCCCTGTGCAGATGCAAGAGCTGACCAGAGATGATGATGTAACTCACATAGAGATTCAGGCACAAAAGGTATTATAAGTTAAGTGCTTTTCTCAAATGAGAAGTTAGGCTGCCACAATTAATGAACTGTTCTCGTTTACTAAAAAACTTGCCAATTTATTAACACCATATTGATAATTTTACCTAACACGAAAGAAGATTAATAACGAGTGTGTTGTTTTTTAATAAAAGAAAATGATATCCCACCGCTCCTATTTCAATAAATTATAAAAGGCTTTTTCCATCTTTCCCCTTTTGCTGTTTCCTTTTGCCTTGTCTATTTTCTACTGTTCTAATCCATTGCCCATGTATGTCGTATAGAATTTCAGCCATTAACCAATGAATCATACCAGCAATATCATTTTAAAGGTTCTGCTTTTCTATTATACATTTTTTATCAGAAGCATATATGTAAAGCCTGCATATTGGCAAGTTATCAAAAGAAGTTAGTTTAGAATGAGGCATACCACTTTAAATACGTTGCAAGTGCTTTGTACAGTGGGCACTACCGAACCGAAAAAAGTTTAGCTAATAATTAATCACTAGGCCATCAGCTGTGGGTGAGAACTCCAGCTAATCCACTGCCATTCCAGGATTATGCCATGAACTACTGGAAGGATAATGGGGCCCCAGCTGAGAAGCTCATCGTTGGATTCCCAGCCTATGGACACACCTTCCTTCTGAGCAACCCCTCCAACCACGGGATTGGTGCCTCTACCACTGGTCCTGGCCCTGCTGGGCCCTATACCAGGCAGTCTGGGTTCTGGGCCTACTATGAGGTATACACTCAAATTTTAGATGAAAGGTGGCTTTTCTGGGTGCATGTAGCTAATAAGATAAACAATATTTAACAGTTCTTGGTCCATTTAGTAAGCCATTGGAGCTGAAAGTGGATGTTTGTGACTCTCTAGAAGGGAGGCTAGATAAGCCCTCCTGTTGTACCACTTCAACTGGGCCTTCACTAGGGTCCTTTGAGGCTGGATTCCAAACACAGAAAGAGTAGGAAAGCAGGTTATCATAAGTGAGAGTATATAAATCTGTAGCTACTTCTGACTGCCAGGGCATTCCTTGATTTAAGAGTTTCTCCCCACATTGAAAATAAATTACTCAAAAGGGATGAAGAAACGAAATCCCAAATGAACTAAGAAATTTGCTGATTGAGCCACAGACCTTCATTTTCAAGTCATTTTTATGCAATCCTTCTCTACTTCCCCTTCCCCGTGTCCTTTTACCTCTGCCACCACACGGGCACTGCCCACCTCTTGATCTGTTCCTTATGTCCTGTTAGATCTGTACCTTTCTGAAGGATGGAGCCACTGAAGTATGGGAGGCTCCTGAGGATGTTCCCTATGCCTACAAGGGAAACGAGTGGCTTGGATACGATAACACCAAGAGTTTCAAAATCAAGGTAGACTGTGTTCCATGGGCTGTTGTTGCCTGTGAGCAAGTTCCCATTATCGCCCTGAAGACACAGCTCAGTCTTGGTGTCTGTACGTAATTGGCTTCCTTTCTAATTATTACAGGCTGATTGGTTAAAGACGAACAACTTCGGAGGTGCCATGGTCTGGGCCATTGACTTGGATGATTTCACAGGCACTTTCTGCAACCAAGGAAAATTCCCTCTGATCACCACCCTGAAGGATGCTCTGGGCTTGCAGAGTGCAAGTGAGTTAGGGAGTGAAAAGGGACACTAAGCCTCAGACTTGAGAGAAATGCCAAAGGTTCCTTGGAAGTCAGGGAGCCTTTCATAAGTAATTATCTGACTGCTGCTCCATTCCTATCTGGTAACAATTGATTAATGGTGGGAAGAACAAACAGGGCTCTTCACCATTTTTTCCTTCCTTCATTCATTTCACAAGCAATTTGTTGAATAACTATTACATATACAGTGCTCTGTAGGTACCACAGGTGATCCAAATGCATAAATACCCATATCTATGTCTGCTGTATGGAAGTTTACAATCTAGGGAGGGAAATTGGATTCACAAAATTGCAAAGGCAGACAACAATACAGAAGATATTATATAATGAAGTGCCCCACAAAAGAATAAGTAACCATCTTGTGAGTTCATAATAATAAAAATTTCAATCAGTACGATGTAAGGAGCAAGAAACGCACTGTGCCTTGAAGGAGAAGAAGGAGTTGCTAAGCAAAGGGGTGAGTGGAGCTGGGAAGATGTATCAAATCAGAAGACTGAAATATGTGCAGACATGGAAAGAGGAGCCAAGAACAAACTCCAGGGTATTAGCTCTCATGCATCAGGTATCACTGGCTAAAGCAAGGAGGTTCAGGATTTATTCATTTATTTTTTCTTCTCAGGTTGCAAGGCTCCAGCTCAACCCATTGCTCCCATTACTGAGGCACCCAGCACAGGTGGTGTCAGTCACAGCGGTAGCTCTGGGAGCAGCTCTGGGAGCAGTCCCAGTGGTAGTGGATTCTGTGCCAACAGGGCCAGTGGCCTGTACCCTGACCCCACTGACAAGAATGCCTTCTACCACTGTTTGAATGGAAAGACTTTCATCCAGCACTGCCAGACTGGCCTTGTCTTCGATGCCTCCTGCTCCTGCTGCAACTGGTGATAACATTTGTCAGACACCACCTCACTCACCCTCAGTAGTTCTTGTGCAATAAAAGGTTGTGCGTTATTGCATTACTGTACAATGGCTTCTGCTTCTTTACTGTAGGATCTTAGATGTAATTAATCCCTGTCTCCCAATGGTATACAGCTGTTCCACAAGTCCCCAAGCCTACAGCATACACTGCTCTTCCTGGGTGTTGGGTAGCAGAAGCAGGGGGATTCAAGGAAAATACATAGTCCCTTCATTATCAAAACATGTACTCAGATGAGGCTGGGGACCCCAAGAATGTAAGACTCAGATAACAACGACCCATAAACAAATGTCATTTTACTGTGATCAATTTGGCCTTTTTGTGGAGAATGCACCGTTGGGAGGCTACTGCAGTCACTGACGGGAGAGATGCAGGCTCAGAACAAAGCAGCAGCAGTAGAAGTGGTCAGAGTTGATTGCGTTTAAGCTGTATTCTTCAGATTTGTTAAGCTGGCCATTTTCTTTATGGGTTGTATGTAGAGTGTGGGAGACGAAAAGAGGAGCCAAGGATAATTTCAACATTTTCGCTTAAAAAATTGAAAATATGAAGTTGTCATCAACTGAAATGGAGACAGCTAAATGTAGCGTAAATTATGAAAGAAGAGCAGGAGTTCACTTTGGACATGTTGTTGAATTTAAGACGGTTATTGGGTTTCTAAGTGGAGCTATGGAGTAGATAGTTGGACATAAAACTATTGGAGGTAGTTCATATTTAAAGTCAATAGATTAGAGGAGACCATTAAGGGAGACAGAGAAAGGAAAGCGTTCAAGGACTAAGCCCCGAGCATTTCAGCACTCAGAGGGAGGCTGGAGAGAAGAGTAGGAACAAGTAATGAAGACCAAAAAAGGAGGGCTAAGGGAGGTAGAAGGAAAACCATGAGTCAAGTACCCTGGAAGCCAAGAAAAGAAACATCTTAAGGAGGAGAAAGTGTCAAGCTTGTTAAATACTACTTAGGTCAGGTCTGAGAATTGACCATCCAATTTAACAACCTGTAGATCGTTGATAAAATTGACAGAAGTAGGGTTGGTAAACAACTTGGTGGCAAAAGCCTGAGTGCAGTAGGTTTAGGAGAGAATGGAAAGGTAAGAACTGAAGACAGTAAGAATACAAAAACCTGTCTTATGCGCACTAAAGGAAAGCAAAAAGAAATGGGATTAAGAATAAAAGATTATGAAAAACAGAAGCTACATTTACATTTTCAAACCCACATTTACTTATTTAGAGGTATGGGAGATAAAAATCGAAAATCCTTTCCATAGCTGTCATCTCCTCATTTTTAAAATTATTTTCACAGGGTCAATTTTTTTTTTTTTTTAACTTAAAAAGTGTTTTTTTGAGACAAGGTCTGATTTTGTTGCCCAGGCTGGGTAGAGTGAAGTCATGGCTCACCACACCCTTGAACTCCTAGGCTCAAACAGTTCTCCTGCCTCAGCCTCCCAAAGTGCTGGGATTACAGGCGTAAGCCACCACATCCAGCCCCAAATTTTTAGTATCACTTTGTTTTATAATGGAACTAAATTTCTGTGTTTAAAATCAACGCAATATTCATCCCCTATTCTTATACTACAGCTTCTTCAATATTTGTTTCTTTAATTAGCTACTTGTTTGTTTTGTTTCTGTTTGCGAGAAGGACTTGCAGTATCTTCCGTCTTCTGGATGCATGAAAATGCCTGACTGTTGTCTTTTTACTTGATTGGTAACTTTTTGGACGTAAAGTTATTGGTTCACTCCTTTACTCAAAATTTTGTAAATATCACTGCTTTTTATTCTGGCGTTGAATATTGAGCTGTTCTTTTCCCAAGGCTCTTTCATTTACTTCTTCAGGGTTGGCTGTTTTGTGGTTGAATCGTTTTTTCAAGTATTTTTGTAGCTGCCGCAGGCCTTAAGCTCCTTCATATGTGAGAATGCCTGCCTGTCTCCTCTGTTCTTGGAAATCATAATTCAAATATATTACCCTTGTTAGAATTTAATATGATGGGCTTGTACTTTCTTTTCCTCAGAACTCTTCAGGTGTAGACAAAACTTCTTAACATGATTTCCAGTTATCTCCGCCTTATCTTCTAATTCCAGTTGAAGCTGCAGCGACCAATTCTGCATAAGCCTTAACCGCCTTCATGGCGCTAGGAAATCTTACTCTAGATCTCTGTTGTGCCCTTCTTGATGCCCTTCCTACAGCTTCTGAGATACAGGTTTCCATTCAAACAGATTCAATCTAGACATGCATAGGGGTTATTGTCCTTTATGAAGATCAGGGGAACATGATGTTTCCACCTTTCTTCCTGTGATGTTCTAGAAACACATTTTGTAAGACTTCTAACACTGTTCCAAAGGGATGGACCATTTAGTTGTTTCTACCAATTTGATAAAAGCATGGTTTTATTGGCCCTCCTTTCTTCCCTGTTTCACTCCCCTGTCTCTTAGATTCCTTGCATTTTTCTCCACTCTCACGTGAGCTACTTCCAGGTGAACTGAGCCTTGGATAGTAGGCATTTCTCCACGGTGTTCTGGCATTGAATACTGCTGTGGGGATGTTTGAAGCCAGTGGATAATCACTACCCTTCTATAATCCACTTTTAAAAGTTATTTGATTTTTTTCCCCTGAGTGCCTGAAGAATTCATGATTTATTCTTGAAATTCAATGACAACCATGTTCCGCCTTGGTTATGATGGTTTTTGTCAATTTCTCCCATAAGACGGTTGAGAGGTAAGAGTTAACTTGCCTGGTGACCTGCAGGTGGCCTCCTGGAAAAGAAAGTTGGCCTGTTACATCTGGAAACCAGCTATTACCTACAGCCCAGGTCCTAATGCAATCCATCCTGGCAGAGAGCTGACTGTAATGAATGAGAACTTCAGCCAAGTTTACACCAAGCAATTGTCTTGTAATCACAGGGTTGCATTATATCAGGAGAAAGCCAAGTGTTCTCTAATAGATGAATGCTGAGGTAGTAGATAAGACTGAAAGCCAAGGTTTTGCTATATCATACTGTTATTAGATCCCATATCCTAATCTCACTAGAGTTTTGTTAAGAAGCTTAAAAGTCCCAACATCCAAGGCCCAGACAGAGCCTCTTTCTCAAGTTGTGTGCTGCCTGAGAATAAAATAAACACCAGAGGATCACTCATCCGCCATTGCTTCAGTCTCTGATTTTTTTACCTAAAAAGTGCTGTTCCGGAAATCCCAGTGTGCATGCTGCTTAGCTCCTCACTCTTAATCACTTGATAACTAGTATAGAGAGCTGGGTGTCAGACAGAGGCATCCACCATGGCCTCCAAGAAGGGAACCAAGGAGGGATTTAAAAGGTGTTTCTCAGATGATGTGTCCCATCACTTTCAAAGATTGGTATGACAGTCATGGGAACTAGTCCACTAAATTCCTAAGGCTACAGAGTGATAAAAGGACACTGGCTAGTTAAGATCACCATGCCTATCTTTCCATGATTGTTATTATTGGCCTTGGAAAAATTAGCTCTAAGGAGGCAGACCGAGGGGAGCTTGACTCAGCATTTAGAATGAAATTACAATTTGAAAACTTTGGTGAATGTAAAATGATTTGTATATGGTCTTATCTAAGCAGGATCAAACAAATGCCTCCCTCTGACCCTCCTCCTATGACTGGTAGGATTGGTTCAAGATGGCACAGGTTGTCACATTGTCAGGGTGTTAGGAGCTCCAGTTAAATGGGTGCAAAGGAGAGGAAAGACAAAGTATGTGACTTGTGAGATTAGTTCCTCATAACAGGTGAAGAAGATAATCTAAAATAGACTGATCGAACCCACAGAACCTCTTAGAAAGTCTATGTGATTATGGCTTCTATAGAAAGGGTTAAACATGATAAAATTGATGATGGTCCCTATCTTTTTCTATGGAAAAAAATATCCAGTGAGTTTTGGAGGAACTCATGACCCAAGTTATAACAGGAATTTCAGGCCTCATAAAGACATCATGGTTGAAGCAGAGGTGCTCTGTTTCCAGCAAGCCCAATAGGAAGCTAACAATTCTTTTCAAAAGGAGAATTCACCACCAGACTGAGAAGCAACAGCCTGGGCTCCGGAGTCGGACATTGGACTTTTATTGTTATCAGATGAATTTGCTCAGCTGTGTACTGTTGTGTTGCAAAATCAAATGACGTTAGATAAGCTTACCGCAGACCAAGGAGGGGTTTACGCCTTACTGCATACTGAATGTTGTGTGGAGAGCCAGTTCTCACACGATTACTCTCCTTGCAAAGCCATGGTGGGTGTGGTTTTTATTAATTGTGCTTTTAATTCTCCTGTGCTTACCCTATATCTATAATCTACATCAAATAAGCCTTCCCCGTGTATCCTTAAGGGTATTTTCCTACAATTTAATATAAAACTAATGCCGAATTTAGAGGAAAAGTTAAATATTAAATTTGAACTCAATTGAACATGGACACAAACAATGATCACCAAGTCCTGGAACAGGTTGTGTGAGCCACTTGAGGTGTTCATCCAGCAGTGTTTTGCAGGAATATCTCTTTCAATCTATTCCTATACATGAGTTATTGAAAAACAATAGACAATCGCAAAAAACAAGTTGACCTTTTTGTGTTCCTTGAGCCCAGTGGTGAAGGGCCCTCATTACTAGGTCTCGTGCCAAACAACTCATTACAAAAAGAGCTAGGGTCCCAGACTGCACTGAAGCTTCATGAGACCTCTCCTTGTCTGTGCACAAATGGATGGCTGACTCTGGAGCCCAGCTGTTGCTTCCAGGTCTGGTGGTGAATCTTCCATAGTCAGGTGAGTATAAATATGTATATACATCTTTTCCCTTCTCCCATTCCGATTGCGATTTGATTATTATATCAATTTGCTTATTCTATCACTTGCTTATTATATCTGCATTGCCATTTATGTTGGATAAAGGTTGTTTACCCCTAAAGCTATTATTTGTGTGTCTTTTCTTCTCCCCTCACATGTCTCCTGCACAGAACATTTTATACCCAAAGGAATATAAATCATTCTACCATAAAGACACATGCACACATGTGTTTATTGAAGCACAATTCACAATAGCAAAGACATGGAACCAACCCAAATGCCCAACAATGATGGACTGGATAAAGAAAATGTGGTACATATACATCATAGAATACTATGCAGCCATAGAAAGGAATGAGATCATGTCCTTTGCAGGGACATGGATGTAGCTGGAAGCTATCATCCTCAGCAAACTAACACAGAAACAGAAAACCAAACATTCCATGTTCTCACCCATAAGTGGGAGTTGAACAATGTGAACATATGGACACAAGGAGGGGAACAACACACACTGGGGCCTGTCAGAGGGTGGGGGCAAGGGGAGGGAGAGCATTAGGACAAACACCTAATGCATGTGGGTCTTAAAACCTAAATAATGGGTTGATAGGTGGAGCAAGTCATCATGGCACATGTATACCTATCTAACAAACCTGCACATTCTGCTCTTGTTTCCTGGAACTTAAAGTAAAACTATTTTTTAAAAAATGGAAAAAAAAAGAAAATATATAGCAAAATTCAACTGGAATTTCTAGATGAATTAGTATTTTATTTAAACACCCTTATTTTTAAAACAATTGTAGTAATGAGAATACATGGACACAGGAAGGGGAACAACCCACACTGGGGCCTGTCAGGGGGCTGGTGGGGAGGGAAAGCATCAGGATAAATAGATAAAGTATGTGGAGCTTCATACCTAGGTGATGGGTTGATGGCCGCAGCAAGCCACCATGGCACACATTTACCTAGGTAACAAACCTGCACGCCCTGCACATGTATCACAGAACTTAAAATAAAATAAAATCTGAAAAAATGATAATTATAATTAAATTTATATTTGAAACATGTAAGTTATTTAATTCATACACAATATTTGAGGTGCAAACTCCTCTTCCCCTACGATTACTCCTCAGCTATCCAAGGACTTGAGGTCCTCAGATTGGAAAAAATAACATAACTAAAATTTATTAAATAACTAATATGTGCTAGGCCTGGTGTTAGGTGTTTTACATTCTGTCATATGTCAGAACAGAATATCAGAAAGGTGTATCAGACAGGTGTGGGAGAACGCTCTCTGCAATTGACTGGCATTGGTTATTCTAAGTCTTTCCCTCTTTTTATGTGAATAAACTGTCATTCTCACTCAGATTGACTGCATGAGTCAGTCACCATAGTCTTTTCTTCAACGTTTTAAAAATGTTTTTCTTGTAGTAAAATAGACCAAAACAAATTACCAACTTAAACATTTTTAAGTGTACAGTTCAATGGTACTGAATATATTCATAATGTTCTTCAGCCATCACCCCTTTCCATCTCCATAATTTTTTCATCATGTAAAACTTCAACTCTATACTTATTAACCAGTAAGTTCCCCTTTCCCCCTCCCACAGCTCCAGGACATCACTATTCTACTTTCTGTCTCCATGATTTTGACTATTGCAAGTATCTCACATAAACAGAAAAATCATCTAATATCTGCCTTTTTGGACTGGCTTTTTTCATTTAGCATAATGTCTCAAGGTTCATTCATGTTGTAACAAAGTCAGAATTCCCTTTTAAAGGCTGATAATGCTTTATTGTATGTATATATAACAGTTTTGTTATCCATTCATTCATTGATGGACACTTGAGTTGGTTACATGTTTTAGTTACAGTGAGTAACGTTACTGGAAACATAGGTGTACAAATATTTCTCTGACACCAAACCTTCAATTCTTTTGGGTACACCTGTAAGTGGAATTGCTGGATCATATGGTAATTCTACATACGATTTTTTTAGGAACTTCCATACTGTTTTTCATAGTAGCTGTACCATTTTACATTCCCAACAGGGCACAACTGCTGCAATTTTTCCACATCCTTGTTAACACTTATTATTTTCTTTCTTTTGATAGTAGCCATCCTAGTGGATATGAGGTGATATCTCATTGTAGATTTGATAGGCATTTCCTTAATGACTAATGATGTTAAGTATCTTTTTATGTGTTTATTGACCATTTCAATATCTTCTTTGAAAAAATATATATTCAAGTCTTCTGCCCATTTTGAATCCAGCTGTTTGGTTTTGTGTGTGTCATTCTGTGTCATTGAGTTTTAGAAGTTCTCTCTGTATTCTGAATATTAATCTCTTATCAGTTACACTATTTGCAAATATTTTCTCCCATTCTGTGAGTTGCATTTTTACTGTTTGTATTGTCTTTTGATATGCAAATTTCTAAAATATTCATGAAGTCCAATTTGTGCATTTTATTCTTTTGTTTTCTGTGATTTGGGTGTCATATCCCACAAATCATTGCAAAGTCCAGCATCATGAAATTTTTGCCCCATGTTTTCTTCTAAGAGTTTTACACTTTTAGGTCTTACATTTAGGCCTTTGATCTGTTTTGAGTTAATTTTGCATATGATGTTAGATAATGGCCTAAAAAACATCATGGGGCCAGATGTCATAGCCCACGCTCATAATTTCAACACTTTGGGAGGCCAAGGTTGGCAGATTGCTTGAGCTAGGAAGTTCGAGACCAGCTTGGATAACATGGCAAAACCCTGTCCATATAAAAAATACAAAAAAATTAGCCAGACATGGTGGCACATGACTGTGGTCCCAGCTACTTGAGAGGCTGAGGCTGGAGGATTGCTTGAGCCTAAGAAATCAAGACTGCAGTGAGCTATGATCAAACCACTGCATTCTAGCCTGGGTGACAGAGTGAAGCCCTGTCTCGAAAAACAACAACAACAACAAAGAAAACATCATTGAGATTTTGATAGAAATTGCATTGGATCTGTACATCAGTTTGGATAGTAAGACATTTTAACAATATTAAGTCTTCCAATTCATGAACATGGGGTATGTTCCCATTTTTTCATATCTTCTTTAATTTATTTGAACAAGGTTCTATAGTTTTCATTTTACAAGTCTTTCACCTCATTAAGTTAATTTCTAAGTATTTTATTCTTTTGATGCTATTGCAAATGTAATTATTTTTATAATTTTTCTTTTTCAATTTTCATTGTTTATAAAAATGAAATTTATTTTTGTGTTGACTTTGTAACCTGTTATTTTGCTGAATTCATTAGCTCTGACAAAATTTTTTGTGTGGAATCTTTAGGGTTTTTCATATATAAGATCACATCTGCAGGAACAATTTTACTACTTTTTTCCCAAATTGGATGTCTTTTATTTCTTATTTTTGCCTAAATGTTCTGGTTAAGACTACGTTGAATAGAAGCGGCAAAAGCAGACATTCTTATCTTGTTTCTGATCTTAGAAGAAAAGCTTTCAGTCTTTCACCACTGAGTATGATATTTGCTGTGGGTTTTTCAAACATGGCTTTTATTATGTTGAGGTAGTTTGCTTTAATTCCTAGTTGGTTTTTATTATGAGAGGGTGTTAAATTTTGACAAATGCTTTTTCTGCATCAATTGAGATGATTATGCTATTTTTTCCTCATTCTTTTAATATGGTATATTACATTCATTAATTTTAATACGTTGAACCATCCTTGCATTCCATGAATAAGTCCCTCTTGATCATAGTATATAATCCCTTAACATCCTGTTAAATTCAGTTTAATAGTATTTTGTTGATGATTTTTTCCATCAATGTTCATAAGGGATATTAGTCTGTAGTTTTCCTGTATATTTATCTGGCTTTGATATTACAGTAATGCTGGATACACAGAATGAGTTAGAAAGTATTTTTCCTCTTCATTTTTTTTTTGAAGTTTGAAAAGAATTGGTGTTAGTCTACCACTAATGTTTGGTAGAATTCACCTGTCAATTCATCAGATCTATGGCTTTTCTTTGTTGAAAGCTTATTTTATTGTTTTTTCTGAGACAGGGTCTCACTCTATTACTCAGGCTGGAATGCAGTGGTGCAATCACAGCTTACTGCAACCTCAATACCCCAGGCTGAATTGATTCTCCTACATCAGCATCCCAAACCATTGGGATTACAGGTATGAACCATCATGTCCAGTGTAACATTTTTGTCACTAATTAAATCTCCTTAGTAGTTATAGGTCTATTCCAATTTTCTCTCTTTTTCATGATTAGCTTTGGTAGGGTTTGTGTTTCTAGAAATGTGTTCATTTCATTTTGATTATCTAATTTGTTGGCATACAATTGTCCATAAAAGCCTGATAATTCTTTTTATTTTTTCACCATCAATTGTAGTGTCCCCATTTTTATTTCTGATTTTAGTAATTTGAGTCTCCTCTTTTTTCTTGAATGATCTAGCTAAAAGTTTGTCAAAATATTTTACCCTTTCAAAGAACTTTTTACTTTATTGATTTTCTCTATTGTTTTACTATTTTCTTTTTTTTTTAATTTTTTATTGGATTTTAGGTTTTGGGGTACATGAGCAGAGCATGCAAGACAGTTGCGCAGGTACACACATGGCAGTGTGCTTTGCTTTCCTTTTCCCCTTCACCCACGTTTGGCATTTCTCCCAGGCTATCCCTCCCCACCTCCCCCTCCCACTGGCCCTCCCCTTTTCCCCCCAATAGACCCCAGTGTTTAGTACTCCCCTTTCTGTGTCCATGTGTTCTCATTTTTCATCACCTGCCTATGAGTGAGAATATGCAGTGTTTCAATTTCTGTTCTTGTGTCAGTTTGCTGAGGATGATGTTCTCCAGATTCATCCATGTCCCTACAAACGACACAAACTCATCATTTCTCATTGCTGCATAATGTTCCATGGTGTATATGTGCCACATTTTTCCAATCCAGTCTATTATCAGTGGGCATTTGGGTTGATTCCAGGTCTTTGCTATTGTAAACAGTGCTGCAATGAACATTCGTGTACATGTGTCCTTATAGTAGAACGATTTATAGTCCTTTGGATATATACCCAGTAATGGGATTGCTGGGTCAAATAGAATTTCTATTTCTAAGGCCTTGAGGAATCGCCACACTGTCTTCCACAATGGTTGAACTAATTTACACTCCCACCAACAGTGTAAAAGTGTTCCTTTTTCTCCACATCCTCTCCAGCATCTGTTGTCTCCAGATTTTTTAATGATCGCCATTCTAACTGGCGTGAGATGGTATCTCAATGTGGTTTTGATTTGCATCTCTCTGATGACCAGTGACGATGAGCATTTTTTCATATGATTGTTGGCCTCATATATGTCTTCTTTTGTAAAGTGTCTGTTCATATTTTTTGCCCACTTTTGAATGGGCTTGTTTGCTTTTTTCCTGTAAATCTGTTTGAGTTCTTTGTAAATTCTGGATATCAGCCCTTTGTCAGATGGGTAGACTGCGAAAATTTTTTCCCATTCTGTTGGTTGCTGATCCACTCTAGTGACTGTTTCTTTTGCCGTGCAGAAGCTGTGGAGCTTAATTAGGTTCCATTTGTCTATTTTGGCTTTTGTTGCCAATGCTTTTGGTGTTTTGTTCATGAAGTCCTTGCCTACTCCTATGTCCTGGATAGTTTTGCCTAGATTTCCTTCTAGGGTTTTTATCCTGCCAGGTCTTATGTTTAAGTCTTTAATCCATCTGAAGTTAATTTTAGTGTAAGGTGTCAGGAAGGGGTCCAGTTTCCACGTTCTGCACATGGCTAGCCAGTTTTCCCAACACCATATGTTAAAAAGGGAATCCTTTCCCCATTGCTTGTTTTTGTCAGGTTTATCAAAGATTGTGTAGTTGTAGATATGTTGTGTTGCCTCTGGTGCCTCTGTTTTGTTCCATTGGTCTATATCTCTGTTTTTGTACCAGTACCATGCTGTTTTGATTACTGTAGCCTTGTAGTATAGTTTGAAATCCGGTAGTGTGATGCCCCCCGCTGTGTTCTTTTTGCTTAGAATTGACTTGGCTATGCGGGCTCTCTTTTGGTTCCATATGAAGTTCATGGTGGTTTTTTCCAGTTCTGTGAAGAAAGTCAATGGTAGCTTGATGGGGATAGCATTGATTCTGTAAATTACTTTGGGCAGTATAGCCATTTTCACAATATTAATTCTTCCTAACCATGAACATGGAATGTTTCTCCATCTGTTTGTGTCCTCTCTGATTTCGTTGAGCAGTGGTTTGTAGTTCTCCTTGAAGAGGTCCTTTACGTTCCTTGTGAGTTGTATTCCAAGGTATTTTATTCTTTTTGTAGCAATTGCGAATGGCAGTTCATTCTTGATTTGGCTTTCTTTAAGTCTGTTATTGGTGTAGACGAATGCTTGTGAGTTTTGCACATTGATTTTATATCCTGAGACTTTGCTGAAGTTGCTTATCAGTTTCAGGAGTTTTTGGGCTGAGGCAATGGGGTCTTCTAGGTATACTATCATGTCGTCTGCAAATAGAGACAATTTGGCTTCCACCTTTCCTATTTGAATACCCTTTATTTCTTTTACTTGACTGATTGCTCTGGCTAGGACTTCCAGTACTATATTGAATAAAAGTGGTGAAAGAGGGCATCCTTGTCTAGTGCCAGATTTCAAAGGGAATGCTTCCAGTTTTTGCCCATTCAGTATGATATTGGCTGTTGGTTTGTCATAAATAGCTTTTATTACTTTGAGATACGTTCCATCGATACCGAGTTTATTGAGGGTTTTTAGCATAAAGGGCTGTTGAATTTTGTCAAATGCCTTCTCTGCGTCAATTGAGATAATCATGTGGTTTTTGTTTTTGGTTCTGTTTATGTGGTGAATTACATTTATAGACTTGCGTATGTTGAACCAGCCTTGCATCCCTAGGATGAATCCTACTTGATCATGATGAATAAGTTTTTTGATTTGCTGTTGCAATCGGCTTGCCAATATTTTATTGAAGATTTTTGCATCTACGTTCATCATGGATATTGGCCTGAAGTTTTCTTTTCTTGTTGGGTCTCTGCCAGGTTTTGGTATCAGAATGATGTTGGTCTCGTAAAATGATTTGGGAAGGATTCCCTCTTTTTGGATTGTTTGAAATCGTTTTAGAAGGAATGGTACCAGCTCCTCTTTGTGTGTCTGGTAGAATTCGGCTGTGAACCCATCTGGACCTGGGCTTTTTTTGAGTAGTAGGCTCTTAATTTCTGCCTCGACTTCTGACCTTGTTATTGGTCTATTCATAGTTTCAGTTTCCTCCTGGTTTAGGCTTGGGAGGATACAGGAGTCCAAGAATTTATCCATTTCTTCCAGGTTTACTGGTTTATGTGCATAGAGTTGCTTGTAATATTCTCTGATGATGGTTTGAATTTCTGTGGAATCTGTGGTGATTTCCCCTTTATCATTTTTTATTGCATCTATTTGGTTGTTCTCTCTTTTCTTTTTAATCTATCTGGCTAGTGGTCTGTCTATTTTGTTGATCTTTTCAAAAAACCAGCTCTTGGATTTATTGATTTTTTGAAGGGTTTTTCGTGTCTCAATCTCCTTCAGCTCAGCTCTGATCTTAGTTATTTCTTGTCTTCTGCTGGGTTTTGAGTTTTTTTGATCTTGCTCCTCTAGCTCTTTCAATTTTGACGATAGGGTGTCAATTTTGGATCTCTCCATTCTCCTCATATGGGCACTTATTGCTATATACTTTTCTCTAGAGACTGCTTTAAATGTGTCCCAGAGGTTCTGGCATGTTGTGTCTTCATTCTCATTGGTTTCGAAGAACTTCTTTATTTCTGTCTTCATTTCATTGTTTACCCAGTCAACATTCAAGAGCCAGTTGTTCAGTTTCCATGAAGCTGTGCGGTTCTGGGTTGGTTTCTGTATTCTGAGTTCTAACTTGATTGCACTATGGTCTGAGAGGCTGTTTGTAATGATTTCAGTTGTTTTGCATTTGTTGAGCAGTGCTTTACTTCCAATTATGTGGTCACTTTTAGAGTAGGTGTGATGTGGTGCTGAGAAGAATGTATATTCTATGGATTTGGGGTGGAGAGTTCTGTAAATGTCTATCAGGTTTGCTTGTTCCAGGTCTGAGTTCAAGCCCTGGATATCCTTGCTGATTTTCTGTCTGGTTGATATGTCTAATATTGACAGTGGAGTGTTAAAGTCTCCCACTATTATTGTGGGGGAGTCTGAGTCTCTTTGTAAGTCATTAAGAACTTGCCTTATGTATCTGGGTGCTCCTGCATTGGGTCATATATGTTCAGGATCATTAGCTCTTCTTGTTTTATCAATCCTTTTACCATTATGTAATGGCCTTCTTTGTCTCTTTTGATCTTTGTTGCTTTAAAGTCTATTTTATCAGAGATGAGAATTGCAACTCCTGCTTTTTTTTGCTCTCCATTTGCTTGGTAAATCTTCCTCCATCCCTTTGTTTTGAGCCTTTGTGTATCCTTGCATATGAGATGGGTTTCCTGGATACAGCACACTGATGGGTTTTGGATTTTTATCCAATTAGCCAGTCTGTGTCTTTTGATTGGTGCATTTAGTCCATTTACATTTAGGGTTAATATTGTTATGTGTGAATTTGATACTGCCATTTTGATGCTAAGTGGCTGTTTTGCCTGTTAGTTGTTGTATATTCTTCATTATGTTGATGTTCTTTAGCATTCAGTGTGATTTTGGAATGGCTGGTACTGGTTGTTCCTTTCTATGTGTAGTGCTTCTTTCAGGAGCTCTTGTAAAGCAGGCCTGGTGGTGACAAAATCTCTGAGTACTTGCTTGTTCACAAAGGATTTTATTTTTCCTCCACTTCTGAAGCTCAGTTTGGCTGGATATGAAATTCTGGGCTGAAAGTTCTTTTCTTTAAGAATATTGAATATTGGCCCCCACTCTCTTCTGGCTTGTAGTGTTTCTGCTGAGAGATCTGCTGTGAGTCTGATGTGCTTTCCTTTGTGGGTAACCCAACCTTTCTCTCTGGCTGCCCTTAGTATTTTTTCCTTTATTTGAACCTTGTTGAATCTGACGATTATTTGCCTCGGGCTTGCTCTTCTTGCGGAATATCTTTGTGGTGTTCTCTGTATTTCCTGCATTTGAGTGTTGGCCTGTCTTGCTAGGTGGGGGACGTTTTCCTGGATGATGTCCTGAAGAGTATTTTCCAGCTTGGATTCATTCTCTTCGTCCCCTTCTGGTACACCTATCAAACGTAGGTTAGGTCTTTTCACATAGTCCCACATTTCTTGGAGACTTTGTTCATTCCTTTTTGCGCTTTTTCCTCTAATCTTGGTTTCTCGTTTTATTTCATTGAGTTGGTCTTCGACTTCAGATATTCTTTCTTCTGCTTGGTCAATTCGGCTATTGAAACTTGTGCATGCTTCGCGAAGTTCTCGTATTGTGTTTTTCAGCTCCTTTAATTCATTCATATTCCTCTCTAAGTTATCCATTCTTGTTATCATTTCCTCAGATCTTTTTTCAAGTTCTTAGTTTCTTTGCATTGCTTTAATACATGTTCTTTTAGCTCACAAAATTTCTCATTATCCACCTTCTGAAGTCTAATTCCGTCATTTTGTCACAGTCATTCTCCGTCCAGCTTTGTTCCCTTGCTGGTGAGGAGTTTTGGTCCTTTCTAGGAGGCGAGGTGTTCTGGTTTCGGGTGTTTTCCTCCTTTTTTCGCTGGTTTCTTCCCATCTTTGTGGATTTATCTGCTGGTCGTCTGCGTAGTTGCTGACTTTTCGATTGGGTCTCTGAGTGGACACCCAGATTGTTGAAGATAAAGTATTTCTGTTACTTGGTTTTCCTTCTACCAGTCTAGCTCCTTCGCTGTATGACTACTGAGGTCCACTCCAGGCCCTGCTTGTCTGGGGTGCACCTCTAGCAGCTGTGGCACAGCGAGGGATGCTACCAGTTTCTCTTTCTGCTATCTTTGTCCCAGGATGATGCCTGTCAAATGTCAGCCTTTTGGATATAGAGGGGTCAGGGAGCTGCTTGAGGAGACAGTCTGTACTTTGTAGGAGCTCAATTGCTGAGCTGTGAGCTCTGTTGTTCATTCAGGGCTGTTAGGCTGCTATGTTTGATTCTGCTGCAACAGAGCTCATTAAAAAACCCTTTTTTTTTTCTCAAATGCTCTGTGTTGGGGCATTCGGGCTTTATATTTGGATGTCCGTTGAGGTGTCCTGCCCAGCTAGGAGGCAGACTAGCCACTGTTTGCCTGCCGAGGCTCCGCCCTGCTGTTGTGTGGTTCGCCCTATTGCTGCAGGCTCTGCTGTTCTGCTGTGGTCTCTGCCATGCCCTGCGGCAGAGTCTCTATTGTAGCAGGTTGCCTTGGCAATGGCAGGCTGCGTCAGCAGTGGGCGTGTATCTCAATAGGGATGGGTTGCCTCGGTAATGGTGGACGCCCCTCCCCCACAGAGCATCTCTGACCGTCTGCTCGGGATTGTTTGAAATCGTGGTTTTGTTCATCCCACTGGGCTACCCCAAACGCTCTGTCCCTGCAATCCCCTCGGCTGGCCCACTGTCCAAGTCTCGTTCAGTCTCAAGTCCAGCCCTCTCAAGTCCAGGTTGCCAGTTCAACAGGGCACCCGGACAAGCACACCCTGTAGGGAGTGCTGGGTGGGGCCGGCCGCCGCCACCCTGGCTGCCGGCTTCGCCAGGCAGAGGTACTGCCTGGCGTCCCGCATCTCCTTTATACTTGGGGATTTCCCCGTTCTGTGGGCAACAAAGATCAGTCTGGAAATGCAGCTCCGACTCACCTGTCCACGGATTCAACAAGAGCTCCAATCCTGGGTTGTTCTCACAGCGCCATCTTGAGTCTTTTTTATTCTATTGTTTTACTATTTTCTAACTCACTTATCTGAGTGCCAGTCTTTATTATTTCTGCTACCTTTGGGTTTAATTTGTTTTTCATTTCCTAGCTCCTTAAGTATAATTAGATTGCCAATTTGAGATTTTTCTTGTTTTCTTGTTTTTCAATGTAAACATTTACAGTTATAAAGTTCCCACTTTATAGTGCCTTCACAGGGTCTCATAAGTTTGGGTATGTTTTTATTTTCCTTCAACTCTAAGTATTTTTTAATTTCCCTTGCGACTGCTTCTTTAATCTATTATTGTTTAAGAATGTGTTGTTTAGTTTCCACACATTGGTGGCTTCTACAGTTTCACTTCTATTATTGATTTAACTTCACCCCACTGTGGTTGGAGAAGATACTTGGTATGATCTCTATATTTTTTAATCTATTGAGACTTCATTTGTGACCTAACATATAGTCTACACTGAAAAATGTCCCATGTGCACTTGGGAAGAATGGAAATGCTGTTTTCATTAGGTGGAGTATTCTGTCTATATCTCTTACATCTAGTTGCTTTATTATGTTGTTTAGGTCCTCTATTTTCTCACTTATCTTCCATGTGGTTGTATTCATTACTGAGAATGCGCTATTGAAGTTTCCAACTATTATTTATTGTAAGACTATTTCTTCCTTTAATTCTGTCAGTTTTTGCTTCAAATACTTTTATGGTGTGTCAGGTATGAAAATGTTTGTAATTGTTATATTCTTGCTGTATTAAACCTTTTATTCATATATAATGTCCTGCTTTGTCTCTTGTAAATTTTTTTATAATTTGTTTTGTCTGTTATTAATATAGCCACCCCTGCTCTCTTTTGATTGCTATTTTCATAGAATACCTCTCTCCATTCTTTCTATTTCAAACTATTTATGTCTTTAAATCTAAAATGAGTCTTTTGTAGACAGAGTATGGTTGGATTATGTGTTTTAATTCATTTTGCTAATCTCAGTATTTTGATTGAAGCATTAATACATTTACATTAATTACTGATAAATAGAGAACTATTTCTGTCATCTTAATTATTTGTTTTCTATATGCCTTTTAGTTTTTTTGCCCCTCATTTCTGAGATTACTTTCTTTGTGGTTAGTTCTTTGTGGTATAGTAGAATGTTTACATTTCTTTCTTATTTCCTTTTATATATATAATATATATATATACACAAACATATATACACGTATACATATATACATTTGCACACATATATACACACACACAGAGCTATTTTCTTTGTGATTACAATGGGGATTACATTAATATCCTAAGATTATAATATTCTAATTTTAATTTGCACATGTTTAACTGCAATAACTTACAAAAACTCTGCTTCTTTACAGCCCCATTTCTTACCCCTTTCAGTTGTTGATGTTATGAAATGTCAACTTTATACATTGTATGTTCAAAAATATAAACTAATGATTCTTTGAAATGCATTCATCTCTTAAATTATGCGGAGAACAAAACGTGGATTTACAAGCCATTGTTACAATAAAACTAGCCTTTATAATTGCCCATGTGTTTACTTTTACTGAGAACTTTATTTATTCATATGGAATCAAGTTGCTGTCTAGTGTCTGTTTATTTTACCCTGTAGAACTCCTTTGAGCATTTCTTACAGGACAGGTCCACTGGTAACAAACTACATTATCAGCTTTTGTTTATCTAGAAATGTTTCATTTTATCCCTTGCTTTTGAAGGATAGTTTTGCCAGATACAAAATTTTTGGTTGACACTTTTTTTCTTTCAGAATTTGAATATATCTGCCCACTGTCTTCTGGTTTCCAGAGTTTGTGATGAGAAATGTGCTCGTAATTTTTTTGAGGATCCCTTGAATGTGGCCAGTTACTCCTCTTTCGATGCTTTCAAGTCTCTGTCTTTGGCTTTTAAATTTTGATTATAATGTGTCTTGGTGTGGATTTCTTTGAGTTCATCTTACTTGGAGTTTGCTGAGTTCTTGGATATTTATATACATGTCTTTCATCAAATGTGGAAAGTGTTAGTTCATCATCTTTTAAAATATTCTCTCTGATTCTTTCTTTCTCTTTTACTTTTCTCAAATTCTCACAACGTGTATGTTGGTCCACTTGATGACTTTTCACATTGCAGAGGATATAGCTTGCTGTGAATGCCAAGAACTAAGCACTCAGACAGTTCCATCTGAGTGGGGATAGGAAAGCAGCTCTTCTGGGAGAGTCTGCCCCAGCATCCATCCACCAAGCATTTATTGAAAGGGCTTATATTAACTACAAACATCCACTAGATGGTCATTCGAGGTGGGATGCTGAGGCACCTGTGACCTTGTACACAGTCAAACTGCATTCTCAAGAGGCTGTTTTTAGTATTCCTTATCACACCACACACTCCACTCACTGTCCTGTTTCCAGGGTCAAGGAGTTTCATTCTCATGCACAAATAACATACACACAGTGCCTCAGTACTTTTCCATGCTCAACCTCAAATGCCATGTACATAAGTTTGAGTATGTTGTCATGCACCCCACAGAGATATACACACACATGTCCTTTAGGCTCTGTTCGGTGTTCTTCAATTTGTTTTCCTTCTGTTCCTCAAACTTGATAATTTTCACTCTCCTGTCTTTTATGTTTACCAATTCTTTCTATCAGTGCAAATCTGCCCCTGAACTTTTCTAGTGAGTTTTCCATTTCAATTATGTTACTTTTTAGTTCCATAATTTATTTTATGTTTTGGTTCAAATTTTAAAAACTCTTATTATTAATATTTACATTTTGTTTATACATCATTTTCTTCATTCTCTACATTTTCTAAAATTCTTTGAGCATATTCAAGACAGTTAGTTATTCTAAAGTCTTTGCCTTTAGGCATCAGGTCTTTTTCAGAGACATTTCTGTTGATTTACTTTTTTCATTTGAATGAGCTATGCTTTCTTGTTTCTTTGTATGCCTTGTGATTGTTGGTTAAAAACTGGACATTTGAATCTAATAATGTAATATCTCTAAAAAGCAGGTTATTCCCCTTCCCCAGGATTTGCTGGGGTTTCTTTGTTGTTATTTTGGTTGGTTATATTTGGTCTTTTTAAAATTTTTTTATTTTTTAGAGCTGTGATCTTGCTGTTGCCCAGGCTGGCCTCAGACTCGTGGGCTCAAATGCTCCTCCTCACTCAGTCTTCTGAGTAGCTGGGATTACAGTTCACTGCACTTGGCTTTGGTTTGGGGTTTTGTTTTGTTGTTTTTGTTGTAAGCTAGCCCTGTGCTGAGACTAAACCTGAAGTACAAACTTGATATCTTCACAGGTCTTTTCTGAGTCTTTCCTTGGGCATATACAGTCACTTTCTAATTCTTCCAGTATATACAGTAATTTTTTAATGTCCTCATGTTTGATGTCTGGCTTCCAAATGTTGGAAAGAGAAAAATCAGGGGAAGATAAGAATGCTGCCAACCCTTTACATCACCAGGATATTACTTCAGCCAGAGGGGGAGTAGCTTGCAAACATGGGGGAAGGTGCAACATCGACAGCCTGCCTCTTTGTCTGCACCTTTGTAATCAGAAGCAGCAATCAGTGACAAGAGCACAGATCTCTGATATTTTAAGAACATAGCCCTTTATTGCCCACCCTGTCCCCCACAAGCTCTATATAAACTGCTCCCAGAACACATGCACGGCTTCCTGCCTTGGGGCTTAGTGGTGAAGGAAGAATATCTGCTATTGTGCTAAGAACTGAAACTGACTAAAATTAACCTCAATTTACCTATGAAGCTTTCTTCTGAAGTTGCAGGGCTTCAATATTCTCTAGAGTTCCAGAGTAGGTAGTTGCATCAGACAAATTCTGCCAATGAAATTTTTGTTACAAAGGGAGACAGATTTCTGGTGCTTTCTCCTCTGCCATCTTCTCAGAATCCTTTCCTCATTTTCCTTTTATGTGATGCTCCCTTAAGCTAAGCATGTTGGAAGTAAAGAAAGAAAACTGCCATTATTCTCAGATGACACAGAAACCAAAAAATTATTTTAACTAATAATCATGTTTAGTGATATTGCTAGAATTAAATTTTTTATAAAGATTAATTGTATTTATACAAACAAGTAATAGAAAATGCAGTTTAAAATGGTATCATCTACAGTAGAGACAAAATATATGAGATCTATAATTTTTTAAGATGTGAAAGATTACTATGGAGAAAGTTATATAACTTTATTAACAGACACTTTCAAAGATGCAAATAACTTGAGAGGCAACCTATTTTCATGGAAAAACTTAAAATCATGAAGATTTTCATTTTTTCAATGTTATTCCATGTAATTCCAATCAAAATTCCAATGGGATTTCTTCTGAAATTTTTCTAATAAAATTAAAATGAAAGCATAAAAGGCCAAGATAACTAAGGCATTCCTGAGGAAGAAAAGCTGTGTGTGTGTGTGTGTGTGTGTGTGTGTGTGTGTTGGAGGGTGGAATACCATTAACTATGACAGATCTGCAGAGTGGCAGAAATGGCATTTCAAATTAGTGTGGAAAAGATGAGTTTTTAAAATTATGCTGGAACAAGTAGTTCCCCACATGGAAAAAATAAAATTAGATCAAGTCCATGCACAACACACAAAAGGTAAATTTGATAGATTAAAAGCTCAAATTTAAAGGCAACCTTTAAATTGAAAAAATATAAAGGATAGAATATAAAATATAGAAAAAAATATAAAGGATATTTACATCCTCATATGATCCTTTACATCCTTATCTTTCAAATAAGATTTCAAAAAACCAAACTATAAAGAACAAGTGGTATGCATTTGACTATATTAAAATTAAGAATTTATTTTCATTACAAGGGACTGTAAAGACAGTGAAAAAATAAGACATAAAGTGGGAAAATATATGTCCAACACACATAACTGAAAAATGATTACAATTCAGAATATATAAAGCATGCCTATAAAAATTAATAAACTTGTGAACAGCACAATAGAAAATTAATAAACTTGTGATTTAATTTTATAGCAAAGATACAAGCAGGCATTTCACAGAAAATGAAAGCAGCCAATAAATGTCAAAAATGCTCAACCACATTAGTAATTTGATAGATATAGACTAAAACTACTCATCTTAATAACACAAATTTTAGTCTGATGATTAAGTTTTGGCAAAGATGTAGAGTGATAGGCATTTTCATACATTGCTGTTGGTAATGTAAATTGATATAACTACTTTAGAAGAAACTTTCTAACTAAATGGTAAATTTTAATATGCATGTAATATTTCACTGGGCAATTCCATTCCTAGGTGTAAACATTGGAAAAACTCTTCCAAATGAGCACCAAGAGACCTGTGTACAGGAACACTTATAGAAGCATGCAGAAGGAAAATACTGAAAGTAAACCATATGTTGTTATTCACATAAAGGATAGGTAAATCACAGCATATTTGTATAATGGAATACCACAAAGCTATGAAAATAAGTGAACAGCTTCTACTTGTAACAATTGGATAAATCTCAAAAACAATGCTGAGCTAAAAATGAATGAAATAGAATGCATATGGTATTATTTCATTTCTACAAAGTCAAGACTAATGAACATGTTAAAACTAATATAATAAAGTGATTATTAAAGTGAATATAAAACTAATGAATGTATTATTTAGGGGAACAGACATATGTGACAATATTATAAATGAAGTAAGAAAATAGATCAAAACTCAGAATAGTGGTTACACCAGGGGAATGCGGAGCATTTAACTGGAGAGAAGTATACAGGGTAATAGTCAAAGATAATGTTATTTTTTAAGCTAGGTGATGGGGAAAGGGTTTTCATTTTAACTTTTTCCTTTTGTCTTTTTTTTAAGAAGGAGTCTTGCTGTTGTTCCCTGAGCTGGAGTGCAATGGTGTGATCTCAGCTCACTGCAACTTCTGCCTCCCAGGGTCCAGCAATTCTCCTACCTCAGCCCCTAGCATAGCTGAGATTACAGGTGGCTGTCTCCACATCCAGCTAATTTTTGTATTTTTAGTAAAGACGAGGTTTCACCACATTGGCCAGGCTGATCTTGAACTCCTGACCTCAGGTGATCCATCTGCCTCAGCCTCTCAAAGTTCTGGGATTACAGGCCACTGTGCCCAGCCACGTTTTTCTGAAAATGTATACCATGTTTATTGTAGATTTTACAATTAAAGAGACCAAAAATAATACAAGGTTATTGGAAAAAAAGTTAATAATGTAAAAGGTACACATGGTCACAGTTTAAAACTATTCATTCTATGACTCATAATGGCAGTAATTCTTTCCAATACCCAAGTGCTCAAATAGGATGCAAGTTTGATGGGGACACACTTGGAGCTCTTAAGGAGCTATTAAAAAGGAATGTTTAATCTGCAGGTCACGTCATTTATTTAGAATCAGGGATGCCAAATTCAATAGACAATATCTCATTAGATATAAATGGTAGCTACACCCGATAGTTTATAAAATATAAAATAAACCTGGAGCTACTGGCCTTGCTTTTTTTTTTGGCAAATCCTTGACCCTGATTTGACACATTCTGACTCTGTGGCTCAACTGTATTCTCCTGACTGACTATCTGGGGGAAAAGCCTTACTCATTTCAACCTGGACCAAAAGTTTGCCTACTTAACACGGAGAAGCAGTGCTGCATAAATTAGGAAATTCCCATTGTGGAGACAGCTGGTCTCGTCTCCACACTGAATCCTAGATCTAGTGTTTAATAGCTGGTTAATTGTCTCATCTGCAAAACTGATGTGATAGTAATAATCCTCTTTGAAGGGTAAAAGAAATAATAAAGTCAAGTATTCTGGTGATGGTTTATTTTTTTTTAGTCACTCAGCTTCAACTCTTTATTCTTTTATAATTGCATTTTGTGGCCAGTCCTGGGGAAAATGTTAATCCAAGTACCCTGCTATTTCCCTAATCAAGGGTCTAGTGTTATATAACAATGTGCTTTTTTTCCCCAGAATTTAATTCTTGTCATTCATGGATGGAAAATAAAGTTGGAGTTTATTTATGCTAAGCCTTCCTCCCATGCCCCTCCCCTGAGGACGACTTCGTTTCTATTATATTTGAGGCAGGTTCTGTATTCGTTTTGATTCTGTGAGCTTCTTCACGTCTTTCAAATATATTGATTCGTGCTTATTAGAGTTGGTTTTGATTTCCTACAAAATTAAAGCCTAAGTGATATAAGCACCAAATATAGTCTCTGGCAGATAGTAGGTACTTGTAGTATTTGTTGATATGATTATTTTCACAATTGAAATTTTCCCTGAACAACACACACTAGGGCCTGTTGGTGGGGGTGGAAGGAGGGAGAGCATCAGGAAAAAGAACTAATGCATGCTGGGCTTAATATAGATGATGGGTTAATGGGGACAGCAAACCACCATGGCACATGTTTCCCTGTGTAACAAACCTGCACACCCTGCACATGTACCCTGGAACTAAAATAAAGTAAAAATTTTCCCTGACATCACTTCTACTAGACTTTATCTGGTTCTGAGAGTAGAACAAAACACTTAACCTACTGATCACAGGAAGAATGGATACAATTTACTTTCAGATTGTGATAAATGGAAAAAAATGGACTCACAAGAATTCTGCTAAGGTGCTGAAATCCCATAATGAGCACCCATATTCCCACCAGCTGCATTCCTGGTATTGTCACAAGACAGTATCATAGAAGCAATACAGAAAATACATGCTAGAGTACATAAAGTAAATCAGAAGGAGAGATCATTAAGATACACAGAGAAGATCTGAGCTAGACTTGGAAGAATTGCTAAGATTGGGATGGGCAGTGAGGATAAGGAGACACTGCAGGCAAGTCATTACAGGCAAGGGTGGAGGGATAAGTTGAGCAAAGGCATGCAAGGCATGTTTGAGGACAAAGAATAGACCTTTGACCAAAGGAGAAATGTATTATAGAATAATGGTAGTGAATTATGTTTGAAAGGGGTAGATTGCCGTTCATTTTAAATACAAAATTCCAGAAATGGTCAAGTTGCAAATATTTCAATTAAGAGACTCATTTCAATATTGTCAATATCATCAACATTATTTCTATGCATTAGCAACAGAAAATAGTTTTTAGTGGATGTCATTTGAAACTACGGAACACTAGAGAGTTCTTGGTGACCTTCCTGGGGGACATTTTGAAACCCAAACATTCTTAGATAAAATTATCATATAGGTGTGACTTGAAGACATTCCAAAGAACATGTGTGAGTAGAATATTCAGAAAGTAACACCTGAAGAGGGAAAATTTCTTAGGCTCTGATCATACAAATTACATATGAACAATTCCCGGAAGAAAAAAGTTTAAGAACAGCTAATTACTTCCAGAGGTTTTTGCTATTTACTTTTCCATAAAGACTTGCTTTGATGCTAGGCACGAAATGTCCACAACAGAAAATCTAACCGCACTATCTAAACAGATGCTTATCTGCCCTTGGAACTGCCAAAAAAGCTATTAAACTGGTGCTTACAATGGCGATGATCTCCGCCACCCTATTAGGAGCCATGGCCTTGTTCTGTCCTTGTTGGGCAGAGAAGGTGGTGATGTTGGTGGTGGGAGGTGTTTGTAGAAGAGGGGATCTGTTGATTTACTGATTAACTACATACACATCTGGGTCAAATTCCTCTCCATTTGGAAGCCCTTGTGATAGTTATGGAATCAGAACACGTAAAAAGCCAATGTAGGCTCTGCAGGACTGGTACTAACTGCAACCATGGCACAGCTTATTCTCCTCACAGGAGAGTTTGTAATCAGAGATTCACCCGTCATCTTAGCTGGTTTCTTTTTCTCTCACAGGCTCTTACAACCATGACGTGGTCTTCATTCTACATCTCTATGCTTTTCCATTCTTCTTCCATTGCTTCAAACTTCAGGTGTATCTTGTCACATACAAATCAGTCTGCCTCTTGTTCTCTTAAGCACAGCTAACTCTGGTAACATGTCTGCTTTTGTTCATCCCACAGGCCTGCTCCTAAACGAAAGGCTTACTTTCTCCCAGTGTTAGTCTTACTCTTTTTTTCACTCTTTTTTTTTTTTTTAACACAGGAAAAAAGACAGATTTATTTACCCCAGGACATAAACAAGATTATCAAAAATAAGCATTCAGAAGCCCTTAGCTCCTGGGAGAATTTTAATTTGCCGACCCCTGCCTTCCAGAAATCTTAGGTCTTCTCACATAATTATAAAACCCTGAGAGTTTTGCCGGCTTGAGTTATTTATTGGCACGAATCCCCAGCTCTGCTGCTGGCCCTTGTTGGCCAATTACAGGCCTCTCCACTGGGGCTTTTAACAGGCTCTTTTGAGAAAATGCAGGGAGCCTGAAAGACATTCTCTTTTTTTTTTTAATTTCATCTTTTTTTTTCCTTTTCTTTATTGCATTTTAGGTTTTGGGGTACATGTGAAGAACATGCAAGATAGTTGCATAGGTACACACATGGCAGCGTGATTTGCTGCTTTCCTCCCCATCATCTATACTGGTATTTCTCCCCCTGCTATGTCTCCCCAACTCCCCGCACTCCGCTGTCCCTCCCCTGTTTCCCCCCAACAGACCCCAGTGTGTGATGCTCTCCTCCATGTGTCCATCTGTTCTCATTGTTCAACAACAGCCTCTGAGTGAGAACATGCGGTATTTGATTTTCTGTTCTTGTGTCAGTTTGCTGAGAATGATGGTTTCCAGGTTCATCCATGTCCCTGCAAAGGACATGAACTCATCGTTTTTGATGGCTGCATAATATTCCATGGTGTGTATGTGCCACATTTTCCGTGTCCAGTCTATCATCCATGGGCATTTGGGTTGGTTCCAGGTCTTTGCTATTGTAAACAGAGCTGCAATGAATATTTGTGTGCATGTGTCCTTATAGTAGAACAATTTTTAATCCTTTGACTATATACCCAGTAATGGGATTGCTGGATCAAATGGAATTTCTATTTCTAGGTCCTTGAGGAATCCCCACACTGTCTTCCACAATGGTTGAACTAATTTACACTCCCACCAACAGTGTAAAAGTGTTCCTATTTCTCCACATCCTCTCCAGCATCTGTTGTCTTCAGATTTTTTAATGATCGCCATTCTAACTGGCATAAGATGGTATCTAAATGTAGTTTTGATTTGCATTTCTCTAATAACCAGTGTTGATGAGCATTTTTTCATATGTTTGTTGGCCTCATGCATGTCTTCTTTTGTAAAATGTCTGTTCATATCCTTTGCCCACTTATGAATGGGCTTGTTTGGTTTTTTTTCTTGTAAATCTGTTTTAGTTCTTTGTAAATTCTGGATATCAGCCCTTTGTGAGATGGGTAGTTGCAAAAATTTTTTCCCATTCTGTTGGTTGTCGATTCACTCTAGTGACTGTTTCTTTTGAAACAGTTGTGGAGTTTGATTAGGTCCCATTTGTCTATTTTGGCTTTTGTTACCAGTGCTTTTGGAGTTTTGGTCTTGAAGTACTTGCCTATGCCTATGTCCTGAATGGTTTTGCCTAGATTTTCCTCTAGGGTTTTTATGGTGTTAGGTCTTATATTTAAGTCTTTAATCCATCTGGAGTTAATTTTAATGTAAGGTGTCAGGAAGGGGTCCAGTTTCTGCTTTCTGCACATGGCTAGCCAGTTTTCCCAACACCATTTATTAAACAGAGAATCCTTTCGCCATTGCTTGTTTTTGTCAGGTTTGTCAAAGATTGGATGGTTGTAGATATGTTGTGTTGCCTCTGAGGCCTCTGTTCTGTTCCATTGGTCTATATCTCTGTTTTGGTACCAGTACCATGTTGTTTTGATTACTGTAGCCTTATAGTATCATTTGAAGTCTGCTAGGTAGTGTGATGCCTCCAGCTTTGTTCTTTTTGCATAGAATTGACTTGGCTATGCGGGCTCTCTTTTGGTTCCATATGAAGTTTAAGGTGTTTTTTCCAGTTCTGTGAAGAAGGTCATTGGTAGCTTGATGGGGATAGCATTGAATCTGTAAATTACATTGCGCAGTATGGCCATTTTCACAATATTCATTCTTTCTACCCATGAACATGGAATGTTTCTCCATCTGTTTGTGTCCGGTCTTATTTCATTGAGCAGTGGTTTGTAGTTCTCCTTGAAGAGGTCCTTTATGTTCCTTGTTAGTTGTATTCCTAGGTACTTTATTCTCTTGGTAGCAATTGTGAATGGCAGTTCATTCTTGGTTTGGCTCTCTTTAAGTCTGTTATTGGTGTATAGGAATGCTTGTGATTTTTGCACATTAATTTTGTATTCTGAGACTTTGCTGAAGTTGCTTATCAGTTTCAGGAGACTTGGGGCTGAGATGATGGGGTCTTCTAGATATACTATCAGGTCATCTGCAAATAGAGACAATGTGACTTCCTCCTTTTCTATTTGAATACCCTTTCTTTCTTTTTCTTGCCTGATTGCTCTGGCTAGAACTTCCAGTACTATATTGAATAGGAGTGGTGAGAGAGGGCATCCTTGTCTAGTGCCAGATTTTAAGGGGAATGCTTCTAGTTTTTGCCCATTCCCTATGATATTGGCTTTTGGGTTGTCATAAACAGCTTTTGTTATTTTGAGATATGTTCCATCGATACCGAGTTTATTGAGGGTTTTTAGCATAAAGGGCTGTTGAATTTTGTCAAAGACCTTCTCTTCATCAGTTGAGATAATTATGTGGTTTTTGGTTTTGGTTCTGTTTATCTGGTGAATTATGTTCATAGACTTGCATGTTGAACCAGCCTTGCATCCCCGGGATGAATCCTACTTGATCGTGATGAATAAGTTTTTTGATTTGCGGTTGCAATCGGCTTGCCAGCATTTTATTGAAGATTTTTGCATCTATGTTCATCATGGATATTGGCCTGAAGTTTTCTTTTCTCGTTGGGTCTCTGCCGGGTTTTGGTATCAGGATGATGCTGGTCTCATAAAATGATTTGGGAAGGATTCCCTCTTTTTGGATTGTTTGAAATAGTTTTAGAAGGAATGGTACCAGCTCCTCCTTGTGTGTCTGGTAGAATTCGGCTGTGAACCCGTCTGGACCTGGGCTTTTTTTGTGTGGTAGGCTCTTAATTGCTGCCTCGACTTCAGACCTTGTTATTGGTCTATTCATAGTTTCAGCTTCCTCCTGGTTTAGGCTTGGGAGGACACAGGAGTCCAGGAATTTATCCATTTCTTCCAGGTTTACTAGTTTATGCGCATAGAGTTGTTTGTAATATTCTCTGATGATGGTTTGAATTTCTGTGGAATCTGTGGTGATTTCCCCTTTATCATTTTTTATTGCATCTATTTGGTTGTTCTCTCTTTTCTTTTTAATCAATCTGGCTAGTGGTCTGTCTATTTTGTTGATCTTTTCAAAAAACCAGCTCTTGGATTTATTGATTTTTTGAAGGGTTTTTCGTGTCTCTATCTCCTTGAGTTCTGCTCTGATCTTAGTTATTTCTTGTCTTCTGCTAGGCTTTGAGGTTTTTTGATTTTGCTCCTCTACTAGCTCTTTCAATTTTGATGATAGGGTGTCAATTTTAGATCTCTCCTTGCTTCTAATGTGGGCATTTATTGCTACATATTTTCCTCCAGAGACTGCTTTAAATGTGTCCCAGATATTCTGGTCTGTGGTATCTTCATTCTCGTTGGCTTCAAAGAACATCATCTTTATTTCTGCCTTCATTTCATTGTTTATCCAGTCAACATTCAAGAGCCAGTTGTTCAGTTTCCATGAAGCTGTGCTGTTCTGAGTTAGTTTCTAAATTCTGAGTTCTAACTTGATTGCACTGTTGTCTGAGAGACTGTTTGTTATGATTTCTGTTCTTTTGCATTTGCTGAGGAGTGATTTACTTCCAATTATGTGGTCAATTTTAGAGTAGGTATGATGTGATTCTGAGAAGAAAGTATATTCTGTGAATATGGGGTGAAGAGTTCTGTAAATGTCTATTAGGTTTGCTTGTTCCAGGTCTGAGTTCAAGTCCTGGATATCCTTGTTAATTTTTCAGTCTGGTTGATCTGTCTTATATTGACAATGGGGTGTTAAAGTCTCCCACTATTATTGTAAGGCAATCTAAGTCTCTTTGCAAGTCATTAAGAACTTGCCTTATGCATCTGGGTGCTCCTGTATTGGGTGCATATATATTTAGGATCATTAGCTTTTCTTGTTGCATTGATCCTTTTACCATTGTGTAATGTCCTTCTTTGTCTCTTTTGATCTTTGTTGGTTTAAAGTCTATTTCATCAGAGATGAGAATTGTAATGCCTGCTTTTATTTGCTCTCCATTTGCTTGGTAAATCTTCCTCCATCCCTTTATTTTGAGCCTTTGTGTATCCTTGCATGTGAGATGGGTTTTCTGGATACAGCACACCAATGGGTTTTGGCTTTTTATCCAATTTGCCATTCTGTGTCTTTGGATTGGGGCATTTAGTCCATTTACATTTAGGGTTAATATTGTTATGTGTGAATTTGATACTGCCATTTTGATGCTAGCTGCCTGTTTTGCCCATCAGTTGATGCAGTTTCTTCATTGTGTTGATGCTCTTTACCATTTGGTATGTTTTTGGAGTGGCTGGTACTGCTTGTTTCTTTCTTCGTGTAGTGCCTCTTTCAGGAGCTCTTGTAAAGCAGGCCTGGTGGTGATGAGATCTCTGAGTACTTGCTTGTTCGCAAAGGATTTTATTATTCCTTCACTTATGAAGCTTAGTTTGGCTGGATATGAAATTCTGGGTTGAAAGTTCTTTTCTTTAAGGATGTTGCATATTGGCCCCCACTCTCTTCTGGCTTGTAGGGTTTCTGCTGAGAGATCTGCTGTGAGTCTGATGGGCTTCCCTATATGGGTAACCCGACTTTCCTCTCTGGCTGTGCTTAGCATTTTCTCCTTAAATTCAACCTTGGTGAATCTGACAATTATGTGCCTTGGAGTTGCTCTTCTTGAGGAACTTGTAGGGTTCCTCTCCTTGTGGGGTTCTCTGTATTTCCTGGACTTGAATATTGGCCTGCCTTGCTAGGTTGGGGAAGTTTTCCTAGATGATATCTTGAAGAAGAATATTTTCCAGCTTGGATTGATTCTCTCTGTCACATTCCAGTACACCTATCAAATGTAGATTAGGTCTTTTCACATAGTCCCCTATTTTATGGAGACTTTGTTCATTCCTTTTTACCCTTTTTTCTCTAATCTTGACTTCTTGTTTTATTTCACTGAGTTGATCTTCGACCTCTGATATCCTTTCTTCTGCTTGGTCAATTCAGCTCTTGAAACTTGTGCTTCACGAAGTTCTCATGTTGTGTTTTTCAGCTCCATCAATTCACTTACATTCCTCTCTAAGTTGTCTATTCTCGCTATCATTTCATGAAATCTTTTTTCAAGGTTCTTAGTTTCTTTGCATTGGGTTAGAACATGTTCTTTTAGGTCACAGTAGTTTCTTATTACCCACCTACTGAAGCCTGAGTCTGTCATTTCATCACACTCATTCTCCATCCAGCCCTGTTCCCTTGCTATTGAGGAGGTATGATCCCTTGTAGGAGGAGAGGCTTTCTGGTTTCGGGTGTTTTCATCCTTTTTTTGCTGGTTTCTTTCCATCTTTGTGGATTTACCCACCTGTTGTCTTTGTAGTTGTTGACTTTCAGATTGGGTCTCTGAGTGGATGTCCAGTTTGTTGATGATTAAGTTATTTCCTTCTGTTTCTTAGTTTTCCTTCTAACAGTCTGGCCCTTCTGCTGTAGGACTGCTGAGGTCCACTCCAGGCCCTGCTTGCCTGGGGATCACCTGCAGCAGCTGCAGAACAGTAAGGGTTACTGCCAGTTTCTTCTTCAGCTGTCTTTGTCCCAGAAGGATACCCACCAAATGTCAGTCTGAGCTCTCCATTATGAAGTGACTCTTTGGATATACGGGGGTCAGGGAGGTGCTTGAGGAGAGACTCTGTCCTTTATAAAAGCTCAAGTGCTAAGCTGTGAGCTCCATTGTTCATTTAGAGCTGCTGGTCAGGTATATTTAAGTCTCATGCAGCAGAACTCACAACGCCCCCCCCCCCACCTTTTTTTCCCAGGTGCTCTGTCTCGGGGAGTTAGGGCTTTATTTATGAGCATGTGTTGTGCTCCTGGCTTTTTTCAGGGCTACCCTGCTCAAGGAGGCAGCCTAGTCACTGTCTGCCTGCAGAGGCTTTGCTTAACTGCTGTGGGCTCCGCTCAGCTGCTGTGTGAACTTCCCTGCAGTCCTGTTTATACAGGTGCAGTTAGAACTGCCTCAGCAATGTTGGCCCACCTCTGTAATGGTGGACTCTCTCTGTAATGGCAGGTTGCCTCGGCAACAGCGGGCTGCCTCAGCAATGGTGGACTACCTCCATAGTGGTAGAGTGCCTCAGTAGTGGTGGATGCCCCTTCCCCACAGAGTTAGATCATCCCAGGTTCAGCTGTGCTTGCTGTGAAACTCTCAACCCAGAGAGTTTCCAATTGTTGTTTTATTGTGGGGGTGGGACCAGCTGAGCCTGATCACCTGGCTCCCTGCCTCAGAGCCTTTTTTTAGTTGAAAGGTCAACTCTCTCCCAGGTGTTCCAGTTGCCTGTTGAAAAGGCACCGGGATCTGTGTGATTTCCTGTGCGGTGACTCACTGCGCCAGCTGAAACAGTGGCACTGAGATTTGCGGTGTTTTTTTTGCCTGAGAATCTCCGGGCATGGCTCCCTGTTTCAGTCCCCTTTTTAATCAGGTGAATGGGTGACTCTGCCTTCCCAGAGCTCCAATCACCAGCTAAAATGGTGCCTGGACCTGTGTATTTTGTACGGAGAACCACCATCCCAAAGCGCCGGCAAAGTAGCCGCACTGGTGACCTGGGGGGCTCCTCCACCTGGGAATCTCCTGGTCTGTGGGCAATAAAAATCCATCTGGAAATGTGGCATCCACTCACCCTCTGTGCTTTCACTGGGAGCTGCAATCCTGAGCTGCTCCTAATCAGCCATCTTGGATCCTTCCACTCTTACTCTTTCATCTTTTGTTCAGTCATTCCTTTTTCTTTACTCATCTTCCTGCACCATCTCATTTTAATTGGAACAATGTTTATTTATGTGCTGTGTCCTTGGGCTAGCTTTTTCAGGGATTAAAATCAGTAGGAATTAAGAGACAGTTGTGGAAGTTGTCTTTGTTCTGCTGTTTATTTCTCTTTTTATTCCTCGATTATCCTACTGAGTTGATGATGTACCATAAATATGTTAGAAATTAAACTAATCAAGAGGTTGATTCAGTAAATTGTTTAGAGTCAAGTCATACCCAGAATTTATTAGTTGCTCTAGAGCTGGGATTTGCAAACTGTTTAAGCTTGTGAACCTTTTCAAAATGAAACCTCAGGCTTAATTTATAAAACAATCAGAGTAGAAGAACTGCTTTGTAGAAGCCAGGGAAAGACATGTGGAGTCTCACCTCACAGTCCTAGCTCTTCACTACTCACATGAGGGTTCCTAAAAGTCATTCCAAAAAACTCCTAAGGCTCAGAAGATACTGAATTATCTGTTTTAGCAGATGTCTTGTCTGTTGGAAGGCTGTATTCTATCACTCAGGGAGGTGAAGCACAAATGGATGTGTAGTCACTGAGTACAGTGACCAGTTGATTATTTTGGAAGATACAGTAAGTGTATCTTCCATAGTTAGTAGACTTCAGACTGACCATTCAGTAACATTTATTTGGGACATGCTATAAGAAGGCACCATGGTCATTTTTGACAAAGAGGGAGAAAGGTAGATCCACTGCTGTGTTCACTGAAAAACCTTTGGAATCACTACTAAATTTCACTGAGGCTGTAACAATTTATGGTAAATTGGAAGGCAATCAATGCTTCAGAATTAGGTTCTACAGGGTACAGACAATTGATTCAAAGGAAATGTTGTTGTTTGCTTTCTATCTAGGTCTTGCCCTTGTACTGAATGTGCAGCTGGGTAAGTCATGGATTCCATGTTTTATCATTGAATATGTATATGAGATAAACCATACTGGGGAAAGAGAACTGCTGCTTGCTTCACAGACAGATGGGTTTGATTTGAGTGTAATCGTTTTTGATTGGCTGTCACTGCCATGCTCTTCAGCATGACCATCTAAATTATAAACTTGCATTCATTGGGCTTCATAGGATTATGGACATCTTTTCTTAGAAGGCTGCTGGCTAGGCTTATCCAAAAATACCAAAATGAGTCTGTCAAAGTTAAAAATAACCCCAAGTAAGTGACTAGTTCTGAGTTAGAATCTTTGGGTGCATCTGTAAGAGTGTTCATACTAACTACCTCCATGCAGAGATCAGGCATCTGAGGCACAGGGAGGGAAACAGAGGCAGGGTCAAAACTCACAGCACAATTCAGTGGTTCCTAAACCAGGCCATTGTCCCTCCTGCTGATTACACATAGGCTCTGCCTACCAGCTGATATGCTACTTCACCAACTGGGCCCAGTACCGGACTGGCCTGGGGCACTTCAAGCCTGATGACATCGACCCCTGCCTCTGTACTCACCTGATCTATGCCTTTGCTGGGATGTGGAACAATGAGATCACCACCATCAAATGGAACGACGAGACCCTCTACCAAGCTTTCAATGGCCTGAAAAACAAGTAGGAGGAGGGAGATATTTAATTTGGTATCTCTTTTTTCAGTACTTCCCAAACATTAATGCTTCTTGAAATGTAGTTCAGATCCATGGGTCTGAGATAGGGACCAAGACTCTGTATTTCATTTTTCTTTTATAATTGACAAAATTGTATGGGTTTATTGTGGACAAATGTCGTGGGGTTTTTTGTTTTGTTTTGTTTTTGAGATGATTCTTGCTCTGTCACCTAGGCGGGAGTGCAGTGGCATGATCTCTGTTCCCTGCAACCTCTGCCTCCCAGGTTCAAGTGATGCTCCTGCCTCAGCCTCCTGAGTAGCTGGGATTACAGGCATCTGCCACTACACTCAGTTAATTTTTGTATTTTTAGTAAAGACGGTGTTTCACCACATTTGTCAGGCTGGTCTCGAACTCCTGATTTCATGATCCACCCGCCTCAGCCTCCCAAAGTGCTTGGATTACAGGCATGAGCCACCACACCTGGATGACAATGTCATGTTTTGATATATGTATACAGTGTGGAACAGCTCAATTTAACCATCAACATATGCATTACTACAAATACTTAATTTTTTGTGGTAAGAACACTTAAAATATACTGTTAGCAATTTTCAAAATACAATATATTGTTATTAACAATAGTTACCATATTGTACAATAGAACTCTGCAATTTACTGCTCATTTCTAACTGAAATTTTGTATCCTTTGACCACCATCCCCCCAACCCTCATCCCCACACCAACCCCAGCCTCTGCTAACCACCATTCTACTCTGTACTTTCATGAGTTCAACTTTTATTAGTTCCACTTACAAGTGAGATCATGTGGTGTTTTTCTGTGCCTGGTTTATTTCACTTAACATAATATCCTCCAGGTTTATCCATATTGCTGCAAATGGCAGGATTTCTGCCTCTTTTTTTTTTTTTTTTTTTTTTTTTGAGACGAAGTTTCGCTCTTGTTACCCAGGCTGGAGTGCAATGGCGTGATCTCGGCTCACCGCAACCTCCGCCTCCTGGGTTCAGGCAATTCTCCTGCCTCAGCCTCCCGAGCAGCTGGGATTACAGGCTTGAGCCACCGCGCCCGGCCGCTTCTGCCTCTTTTTTAAGGCTTAATAGTATCCATTGTATATATATACACTGCATTTTCTTTGTCCATTCATCCATTGACGGGCACTTACGTTGATTCCGCATCTTAGCTATTGTGAATAGTGCTGCAATGAACACAAAAACTCAAACAGCTCTTCAACACGCTGATTTCATTTCCTTTGGATATAAACCCAGTAGTGCAATGGCTGGATCATATGGTAGTTATGCTTTTAATTGTTTGAGGAACATCTATACTGTTTTCCATAATGGGTTACTAATGTTCATTCCCACCCACGGTGTGCAAGAGTTCCTTTTTTCCCACATCCTCTCCAACACTTACCTTTCATCTTTTCCATAACAGCCATTCTTACTGGATTGAGTGGCGCCTTGTTGGATTCTGATACGCATTTCTCTGATGATTAGTGCTGTTGAGCATTTTTCATACACTTGTTGACCATTGGTATGTCTTCTTTTGAGAAATATCTATTCAGGTCCTTTGCCCATTTTTTAGTTGGGTTATTTGCTTTCTTATTACTGAGTTATATACATTTCCTATATATTTTTGATACTAACCCCTTACTTGATATATGATTTCCAACTGTTTTCTCCCATTCCATAGGTAGTCTCTCCACCCTGTTTCCTTTGTCATGCAAAAACTTTTTAGCTTGATATAATCCCAGTCTATTCTTGCTTTTGTTTCTGTACTTTCCATGTCATATCCAAAAAATTCTTGCTGTAGCTCATGAAGCTTTTTCCTAGGTTTTCTTCCAGGATTTTTACAGTTTGGGGTCATACATTTAGGTCTTTAATCCATTCTGAGTTGATTTTGTTCAGTTTGGTTACGCTTAAGAGAAAGAAAGCTACAGGTGATTGCTACCATCAGTAATGGCATTATCGTGAATGCAGCTACTAGAATTTAAGTTACAATGGCTAAGAATAAATAAACCCCTTTACAGCAGTGTTTCTTGAAGTGTGGTCCATTGACTACTTGCATCAGAATCACGTGGAGTACTTGATTAAAGTGTCAATCCCTACTGCAATCCAACTGACTCGAAATCTCAGGGGAAGGGGTAATAAACCCAGATTTTTAATGTCCTTCCACAACCCTTAATGTCCTTCCACTGCACTTAATTATTATATACATTTATGTTTGGGAAGTTCTATTCCAGAGAATGTGTATGATTTCAATCCAATTAATTTATGTTAATGTTATAGAGGCTAAGAATGTAATTAAGCTCAAGCAACATTTACCATTGTATCTGATGGAATAGAATGTTATATTAGCTATTTATGCTTTTCAAGTTATGCATATCAAAGATATTGCCAATACACAATATTTTTTAAAGCCCAGTTTCAAAATTCAAATTTCCCTAGGAAACCCTGAGAGCATTTATGACAAGAACAATACAAATAACTTTTATAAAGGAAGTTTTTATTAGTGGAGGAAAAATGTTCTACGAAAGGCAAAACAAAAATGTGTGATCAGATCCAATACTAAAGCAATGTATTTTAAACAGAGGGACTCGTGAATTTTGGAATGTATCTGTTTCTATCATTTGCTTTACAGGAACAGCCAGCTGAAGACTCTCCTGGCCATTGGAGGCTGGAACTTCGGGACTGCCCCGCAAGTCGTCTGTGGAGAGCATATTGTTCCTTTGCTATTGAAAACAAGTTGGCCCCATGTGATCACTGTCCCTTTAGACTTCACAGTCTAAGACAGGGTATTGAGGATAAACATAAAACTGTATGTGAATTAAATAAATTGCTACACCAGAATCTCAATATTAAGTGGAACACAATTTATTTCATACATTTAATTTTGGGTGAACAGTTTAGGGCCCTATCCACAGAAGTTTACTGAGGTTCCCAAACAACCTCTTCTTAAAGTATTTCAAGAGTACAAACCCTGAGGAGAGTGTTACAGTGCTTCTGTCTGTTTACCTCCTGGTCGGGGGAAGAACGAAAAAATCACACAAATAAACAAGAGGACTTCTTGGAGGGTACGTGAACTTGGCGGACTGTTTGGGGAAGGAACACAGTGTGCTGGATTTGCCAGGTGTTCAAAGAAACAAGGGCAGCTTGGGAGATAACAAAATAAAGGGAATGGTAAGATACCATGGCTGGGAAGAGTAGTGATTACAAAGGGAAGAGAGGACAAGAACAAGAACATGCTTTAATCTGCGCTGTGAGTCCTGAGGAAGGGCTCTGAGGCAGAAACTGAGAGCTTAATTTTACTCCAAGGTGTTGGGGCCACAAAGGCCTCACCCTGCGTTCTTTGTGTCTCCCTCAGTTTCACTGCCGTGGTTTCCACTCCTGAGAACCGCCAGACTTTCATCACCTCAGTCAGCAAATTCCTGCGCCAGTATGAGTTTGACGGGCTGGACTTGGACTGGGAGTACCCTGGCTCTCCCGGGAGCCCTCCTCAGGACAAGCATCTCTTCACTGTCCTGGTGCAGGTACGGAAGGAAGTCACAGACTTCAGCCCAGAAAGATTCAAAGTCTTTCTTTCCAAGGAGAATTGGGTGGCTGTAGGGTAAAACTAAACTTGAATTTAAACTGATGGAATATAAGCATTGCAAAGATTCTTCTATGTCATGCATTCATTAAACAAACTTTTAATAGCAGCAACAAAACAACCTGTGAGCTGTGTGCCAGGCACTACTCTGCATGTTGATTTAAGAACTATAACTCGGGGCCAGGCATGGTAACTCACGCCTGTAATCCCAGCACTTTGGGAGGCTGAGGCAGGTGGATCAGTCAAGAGATCAAGACCATCCTGGTCAACATGGTGAAACCCCATCTCTACTAAAAATACAAAAAATTAGCTGGGCATGGTGGCGCATGCCTGTAATCCCAGCTACTCAGGAGGCTGAGGCAGGAGAATTGCCTGAACCCAGGAGGCAGAGGTTGCAGTGAGCCGAGATCGCGCCATTGCACTCCAGCCTGGGTAACAAGAGCGAAACTCCGTCTCAATTAAAAAAAAAAAGAACCATAACTCATTTCATCTTCACATTTACTCTATGACATACGTACTATAAGCATTATAATCTTTATTTTACAGATGAGGAAACTAAAGTACAGAGAGGGTTTAAGTAACTTGCCCAAGTCACACAACTAGTAGGCATCATAACTACCTCTGCAGTTTGGCTACAGAGTCCATTGCTTGTAACCATTACACTAGGCTGCCCATTGTTACTGAGCACATACTCTGTGGCAGATATCGTCAGGCTAAAGATAAGAATAAGACACTATCCTTGGCTTTGAAGAACTTCTGAGGTGGAAGACTGAAAAAAATGAACAATGACGGTGCATTGTGATAAATACCATGATAGAGGTCCGCAGGGTACAAAAGTAACAAAGAGTGTACCCAATTCTGCTCTGGGGCAGGATCAGAAAGCATTTCCTAGAGAAAGTCATGCTTGGGCTCAGCCTTGAAAGAAACTGGTGTCAACCAATTAAGTGAGGATGGGAATGGAACAACTGATAGATAGTGTGAGCAAGTGGGTGAGCAATGGCTGTGAAGTTGCATGGGTGACAAGAACCAGATATCGTGAGAATTTTTATATTACGTTCAGGAATTTGCACTTTACCTTTGAGGCAATGGGACTGTTCTGAATAATTTTAAATAGTAGAGACCTGGCTTTAATCATAGAGGATGAATTAGAAGGAGATGAGAAGTCACGGATACAATTAGGAGGTTATTCTAATAAACCAAGCAAGAAATGATCAGGGCCCCAGCAAAGGCACTAACACTGAGGGAAGAAGAGGATGCATATAAGAGATATCAAGAGGACAGAAGCAATAGGATGTGGAGATCAACTGGAAATGGGAAACAGAGAGGACCCCCGGTTTTCTGACTCTGAAGATGGGTTTGATTGTGATGCTATTAACTAAGATGGTAAATGCAGAAAAGTATAGATTTGAAATAAGAAGGACTGCTCTTGAACACAATAAGTGTGAGGTATCTGCAGAGCACCCTAAAGGAATGCCCAGTGGGCATCAGATAAATATCCATATGGAGTTCGGGACAAAAAAGCTTGACTTGATATACTTGGTTTTTAGACTTCCTGTCTCCCAAGACACATTGTTTGCTATACCATTCTACGTACCAGATCATCAGCCAGGCAATGAATAGTTTCAATGTTAAGTAACTAGGAGAAAAGTCAATTTACTTATTTGTTGAATAGCTCTAATGGTCAGAAAGGAATATCGCTTTTCTTGGCTTGAACATGCCTCCAGTCATAATTTACAACTTATGGTCATTGTTTCTAGTTCTGCCTACTGAAGCAACAGAGACTAAGGCTGTACCTTTTGCAATATGTGGGCTTCATGTTTTAAGACAGCTATCATGCCTTGCCTATAATTTCTCTTACTCCAGTTAAATAACTTAGTTCCCTCAATCAGTAACCACATGACAATTTTCAGAGCCACCCTTCTCTGGAACATACTCTGGCACCCCCTAATGTTTCAATTATAGGAACTAAACCCAATACTTCAAATGAGATTACAGTAACACAGACACATGTGGATTAAGCTCCAGCATTGAATGGGAACCTATCATCTAGCTGTTACCACCTTCCTTTTTGGCCAATTCACCATTTTATTTGATGGAATGTCAGTCCAGAAAGTACTTCATCTACTTTATGAAACAAATTTTTGTATTGCTAGATGTCATCTGACATCAGATCTGGGTGCTGGTCCTGACCTACCTACTAACTCACTGTGGGACTTTGGTGAAGTGTCCTAACTTTTATGCATATTAGATAGCTATAAAATTCAATAATATTATGTACCCTATCTACTTTATTAGGTAGTTGAGAGACTGAAGTACAATAAAATATGTGAAAGCAATTTAAGAAAGAGAAGTATTGGCCGGGCGCGGTGGCTCAAGCCTGTAATCCCAGCACTTTGGGAGGCCGAGGCGGGTGGATCACAAGATCAAGAGATCGAGACCATCCTGGTCAACATGGTGAAACCCCGTCTCTACTAAAAAATATACCAAAAATTAGCTGGGCATGGTGGCGCGTGCCTGTAATCCCAGATACTCAGGAGGCTGAGGCAGGAGAATTGCCTGAATCAGGAGGCAGAGGTTGCCGTGAGCCGAGATTGCGCCATTGCACTCCAGCCTGGGTAACAAGCGGGAAACTCCATCTCAAAAAAAAAAAAGAAAAAAGAAAGAGAAGTATTATCCAAGGCTATGTTTATTATTATTTAAGGAGCTAAAATCAGCATCATAGATGTCCTATTAGGCCTTATTATTCTGTAGGAAATGCGTGAAGCTTTTGAGCAGGAAGCCAAGCAGATCAACAAGCCCAGGCTGATGGTCACTGCTGCTGGCATCTCCAACATCCAGTCTGGCTATGAGATCCCCCAGCTGTCACAGTGAGTGATGTGCCTTTTCCCCAAACTGCTGGGGGTGTCACTTGGGCAGACTAGACTTGTCCTTGGTCTGTCTTGCTATTCAGGGACCTTGTTTAGGAGGCTTTGGAAGTGGGGGAATGTGCCTTCACAGGTGTGGGAAATGATCATCAGAAATGATTTAAATCCTCTACCCCACCTCAGGTACCTGGACTACATCCATGTCATGACCTACGACCTCCATGGCTCCTGGGAAGGCTACGCTGGAGAGAACAGCCCCCTGTACCAATACCCGACGGACAACCTCAATGTGGTGAGTCCCTGTGCAGATGCAAGTGCTGACCAGAGATGATGATGTAAATCAGAGATTGGGACACAAAATGAACATAAATTCTGCAAGTGTCTCACTTAGACAGCTGTCCTCTTAAGTTGATTGTATTTCAATAATTACAACTTCACCAAAATGTTCAATTAACATCACACAGTTTTACAACTAAGCACTGGTTCCTCAGCTGGTCAGGCCCTGTAACTAACCCACTGACACTGCAGGATTATGTCATGAACTACTGGAAGGACAACGGGGCCCCAGCTAAGAAGCTCATTGTTGGATTCCCTACCTATGGACGCACCTTCACCCTGAGCAACCCTTCCAACACTGGAATTGGTGCCCCTACCTCTGGTGCTAGTCCTGCTGGGCCCTACACCAGGGAGTCTGGGTTCTTGGCTTACTATGAGGTACATAGATTGGACTGAAAAGGGCTCTGTGAATTCCATGCACTGTGCCTCAGGGCTAGAATCTGCTGAAATCTTGAATGTTCATTCTATCTCCTACCTAACTGCTTTAAACACAGCTGCTTAAAGTGTTTAAATAACATTCATTTATGTAATCCAAATGAAGAGCATTTAATGATGCATAATATCCCTTCACACGACAGACTACATTTTTAATGGAATTTATATTATCACACAGGTAATAAAATAAATACACCTCTCATATTACTGTGGGTTCTCAAAATTAGTTGACAAGCATCTTAATCCTCTTTACTACAAATAAAA
The DNA here is from genome assembly GCF_049354715.1 of Callithrix jacchus. NCBI lineage: Eukaryota > Metazoa > Chordata > Mammalia > Primates > Cebidae > Callithrix > Callithrix jacchus. The sequence goes on from NC_133508.1 coordinate 149,282,235, forward strand.
ACCTGTAATTAGAAATTGAGCAAAACCCCAACTGTAGACATGAAAGAAAAAAATCAGAAACATGTTTTTCTTTAATGGGAGTAACATTTAAAAGATTCGAATCTCTTGACTTTTGAAAGATCTGTACCTTCCTGAAAAATGGAGCCACTCAGGAATGGGATGCCCCTCAGGAAGTGCCTTATGCCTATCAGGGCAATGAGTGGGTTGGCTATGACAATGTCAAGAGCTTAGAGATCAAGGTGAGATCAGCCCCTTAAACATGCTGCGGTCCCAGCCCTGAGTCCCAGGAAATCAAGTGATTACTGTTTTCCTCTTTCTTCAAACAGGCTCAATGGCTTAAGCAGAACAACTTTGGAGGTGCCATGGTCTGGGCCATTGATCTGGATGACTTCACTGGCAATTTCTGTGACCAGGGCAAGTTTCCCCTAATCTCCACCCCGAAGAAGGCCCTCAGCCTGCAGAATGCAAGTAAGTGACCGAAGGTGGGGTGATGCCCAGCTGTATAAATGCCCCTTGTTTAACTCAAAAAGCAACGCTGATGTCTTCCCACCCCCTACCCCCTGCCCAGGGATCCTCTTTCCACTTCACCTCACTGCTCTTGCCCAGGTGAGAGACAGGATATACCCTTGAGCTGCCTTGTCAGAAACATCATGCTCTTAGGAAAGCCAGGCCTAACTGGGTAGGTTTTCCAAGTCTGCTAAGTCTTAAGAATGTGGAAGACACTTAAGAGATTATACTAACTTCAACACGAGTATCTACTTCTCACGAATCCCTTATACAAAGCCTTAGCCCACCTGGGGAAATTTAAGAAGCCCTCACCCATGTTCTCATATGTCTAATCTGTGATTCAGGGGATGTAACAGTTCTCTAAATTTTTTTCCAGATTTTTCCTGGAATTTATGTGTTCACCACTTATGCCCAGATTCTAGAAAAGTGTTTTACATACACTGGGTGGTTAGTAAATATTTTTTGAATGATCTGGATATTATAAGGAGAGAGCAACCTTTTTTACAATTAAAAGCCAGGCTGGCTTGACACAATAGTTTCAGTTAACTCCTGAATCTGGAGTTACTTTCTCATCTTCTTAGTTGCAGGGATCCAGAGCCAATGGCACCCCACCTCCACGCTTTCACTCCCACAGTTCTCTTCTCCTCTAGGTGAAGCTTAGAGCCTCTCCCAGGCCCACAAGTCTGCTCTTATTGCTGTATGTTTCAGGTTGCACGGCTCCAGCTCAGCCCATTGAGCCAATAATGGCTGCTCCCAGCGACAGTGGGAGTGGCAGCGGGAACGGGAGCAGCAGCTCTGGAGGCAGCTCAGGAGGCAGTGGATTCTGTGCTGGCAAAGCCAACGGCCTCTACCCCATGGCAAATAACAGAAATGCCTTCTGGAACTGCCTGAATGGAGTCACATACCAGCAGAACTGCCAGGCCGGGCTTGTCTTTGACACCAGTAAGGAGGAAATGTCTGCATGTTTGGTGCATGGGTGGGATGAGGATATGAAGAGGATAAGTCTGTCACCAGGTGACTTTCCTCAGGAAGGAGCTGAAGTGCTTCCATGAGTTTGGGGGATATAGGCAGTGCTGTCTGGCTTGCTCAAGGAGTAGAAGGCTGAGACATTCTCTCCACTTCTACTGAAGACCTAGAGCTGATTGACTGGCCCGTCCCATGGCTTGGCTGATTGACATCAGGTTCAAGAACACCAATAAGATCATCACCCCCCCAGAATTTGCAGCTGGGAACAAGTAATTACCTGTCAGTGCCTAGTGTGGGTGGGTCTGTCATATGTAAGCTCAGGAGCTGTAGTGAGGGACTAGGGGGAAGGAAACGTTGTCCTTGATGCAGACCTGAGCTACAGAGAAAAGCCAGGATGTGAGATGAGAGAGAACATTTGCTGACAGATGGCCTTCTTCTTCTCCTTCTTTTTTTCCTGAGATGAAGTCTCGCTCTGTCACCAGGCTCAGTGCAGTGGCATGATCTCATCTAACTGCAACCTCCGCCTCCCAGATTCAAGTGATTCTCCTTCCTCAGCCTCCCAAGTATCTGGGATTACAGGCACACGCCACCATGCCTGGCTAATTTTTGTGTGTTTAGCAGACATTTGGTTTCACCATGTTGGTCAGGCTAGTGTCAAACTCCTGACCTCAAGTGATCTGCCCACCTCGGCCTCCCAAAGTACAGGGATTGCAGGCACGAGCCACCATGCCGAGCCAGATAGATGGCTTTCTAACTTTTGATTATAGTTTCTTCCTGAGGCCCAGATGCATTTCTGTCTTTGGATTTTGTAAAATATCTCTATAATACGTAATAAATTCTTCTTTGCTGCTTAAGCTGACTCAAGTTTGTTTCCTTTTTTTTTTTTTTTTTTTGAGACAGAGTTTCACCCTGTTGCCCAGGTTGGAGTGCAATGGCGTGATCTCGGCTCACTGCAACCTCCGCCTCCTGGGTTCAGGCAATTCTCCTGCCTCAGCCTCCTGGGTAGCTGAGATTACAGGCACACGCCACCATGCCCAGCTAATTTTTTATATTTCTAGTAGAGACGGGGTTTCACCATGTTGACCAGGATGGTCTCGATCTCTTGACCTCGTGATCCACCCGCCTCAGCTTCCCAAAGTGCTGGGATTACAAGGTTTGTTTCTTTTACTTGCAAATGAAAGAAACCTAACCAATGTAATGAGAATATAAGGGCTCATATTTTTTTTCTGGCATTCTTACTATGTGTCAAACTGTTCTAAGTGGTTTACAGGTGTTTTCTTAGTTTTCCCAGCGACTTCATGAGGTGGGTAACATTAACTCCAGGAAACTGAAGTAAAGACAAATTAGTTAAGCTGCCCCAAATCACACAGCTGGTTAGTTGCAGAGCCAGATACATAGCCCAGTGGGCTCACAGAGCTCACAGTCTTACCTGCTATGTTTTGCTTGCCTCCCTTGACATACACCACAGTGTTCTCATGGGAGATGACCACTGGTGGCCGTGATGAGGCACACACCACTCTCTGGGCAGCATCATTTATTCATGAACTCACAGAATTTATTGATTCTATGTGTCAGGTGATATTTCTGATACTGAAGATATAGTGGTAAGTAAGACACACTCTACTCTCACGGGGATTATATTTTGCTGGTGGAAGTGTTAGATGATACGTAAGCAAATCAACAAATGAGAACAGTAAAATCCTAATAGAAAGTGACCAAACAAGACTACTTTAGTTCGAGCAATCCCAGAAGGCTTCTCTGAGGAGGTCCTGTACTAGATGGCGTTGACAGTCAAAAAGAGTTAATCTGTTTTGGGATCTGGGAAAAGCGTGTTTTGGGCAGAGGGACAATGTGCAAAGTCCTTGAGGTGGAAACAAACATGAAGTGTTAGATACAAGAAGCCCAGTATAGCTGTGAGATGGTGGGCACAGGGAAGAAATAGGCAGGGGTCAGATCATGCAAGGGCTTGAAACATGGTTAGAAGTTTGTGTTTTGTTGTAAACGGGCTGTGACGTCATCGGAAAGTGATAGCAGGGATGGGGGTTGGTGACAGGATCTAAATTCAGCATTGATGAGATGAGGCTGGAATAGGATTAAAGAATATAGGAAAATGGCACTCATGGTGATTGCAGCCAATGGATTGACTGAGCACTTGTGTGACATGCCTTGAAGATTGAAGGCATCGCAGTGGGGGACTTGTGTCTTCAATGAGCAGATGACGGCAAGAGGCAGCAAAGTGGGTATTACTAGTAATGTCATGACATTTCCAGTCAAAGAATGCTGAAATCTGGAGTAAAATAGAGCATAGACATTTTGGGGGTGGACTTTCGAAAGGAGTTTCCTAGTTAAGTCACTACTAAGGTAAATAGCACTGAGGGGGACATGGGGATGTGGCGCTCTGGAGTTAATGAAACAATGACAGGAACAGCTTTGAAGAAGAATGTCTTTGAACAACATAGTGTCCAGTAAATAAATCAAAGTGTTTTTCGAAACGAACACCTTTTTCAATGCCACTATATTCCCACAAAGATTAAGTCTGCCACCATTTCTAGAACAGAAATTACTGCAGTCAAAAAAGTAGTGTCCCCTCCATTTTTCTTCCTTTTTTTACATATTAATCATTCAAGTGCATGTATACTGTGCACCTACTATGTGCAAAAAGAGAGTGAGCCTGAGCTAGCTCCCCTGAACACTCTGACCTCTACTGCAGTTCTCACTCCATCCCAACTATGTCAGCTTCCTGCTGTTTCTCAAGTACTCCTGGCATGTTATTACCTCAGGGTCTTCACACAAGCTAGAACACCCTTTCCATAGATTTCCTTTTGACTCTTTCCCTCACTTTCTTCAGGCTTTTCCTGGAAGTCACCTTCTCAGTGAGGTCTTTCCTGGCCACTCAACCTAATTTTAAAACACCCTTTCTCTGCCTCTCCCAGCTGTACTTCTTTTTCCCTCTCTTGACACTTCTCACTACTTGACCTACATTCATTCAATGTATTTATCTTTTCTATCATCTCCCTCCCTCACTAGAATTAACGTCCATGAGGAAAGGCATTTCTCTGTTCACTGCTACATTCTCACTGCCTAGAACAATGCCCGGCATATTATAAGAGTTTAATAAATACTTGGTGAATGAATGAATGAATGAGGTTAAGGAAGTGAGATAGGAAATAACAAGCTGAATATTCCAAGCATTGGGCAATGTACTTTATACAGGTTATCTCCTACTTAGTGAATATTGTCCCCAGGTTTCAGGGCGAGGAAATCAAGATCTTGTGAGGATAAACTACTCGCCCAGGATTACAGAGCTGGTAATTAGTGGACCTCATTCTCAAAGGTAGGCCTTTCTGTCTCCCTTTAAGCCACAATGCTGCCTTGCACAAATCAATGTCACAATGACCTAAAGAGGGACTTCCAGAGTGGGGCTGTTGCTTAGCAGCCAGTCTTAGTCACGCCCTTCATTTTCTTGGTTAAGTCCACATATGAGAGTGCCAACTCATGGAAATAACGCATGAGAGATCCACATTTACTGAAAGGCCCCCTGAGGAACTGTTCTTTCCCAGAACTACTGGGAAATCCAGAAGGTCCACGCTATCTTCTCTACCTGGGAACTTGAGAGGCAACAAAACCGTATCAGGGATCAGGCACCCATACATCTGGGACTTTGATAATGGTAATCATGTCCTTTGACTCTAGTAGATGTGTGAAACTCATCCTTTCAGTGTTGGAGTCTAACTGGAAAGAAGTAGAATATACACAGGATTCCACAAGGTCTCTGACTCTGTATGGAGGCAGAAAGAGCGTTCCACTCTCCAAATCATGTGCTTTAGCAAGGGCCACCTCCCGTCTTAATAAACGTGCACTGTTTCTTTACTTTCACAAAGATACCCTTGGAGCTGGCTGCAGCCCTGGGCATGGAGGTGGTAAAGTGGAGGTGTATTAATACTTGTTAAATCCCAAATATAGGTTAGTTCCTCAATGTATGAGATTTGTCCTTGTGTTAGCTCCTAAATTATTATGGCATCCTTAGGAGGAAATAAATGAGTCATGCCATTTAATAGATAAACCAAGGCTTAGGAACTTTAAGTAACTTCCACAAGATCGCATAGCTAGTCAGTGACAGACTAATACTTATTGAAAGCCAGTTCTGATAAATTTCAAAGCCTTTGTTCATTCCTCTACCATCAGATGGGAGACATAGGTTTTAAGAAAGTTTAAAAGAATATAGAAAGTATATTTTCTTCCCATCTTCCTCTCTTTTCCAGAATAGGGATCTCTATTCTCTTAAACAGGGATTCTCGAGCCTGCTTTGAGTAATAGAATATTTTATAACACCCTATTTATTATGCTAAAATTAGAATTAATTCACAGATAACATAATCTACCACATGTAATTTCACAAACAACTCACTATAATGCCCTAACTATAAAGTAAAGAAGAAAAAATAATTTTTAACAAAATAATTTGGATTTCAGTATATAAATGTTCAGATGTAACTACTTTAGAAACAGTGAAGTAATCAGGTTCTTGCACAATAAGTTGTGTAATGAATTAATCTGAAATTAAGAGAAAATCAAAAGTCCTTTCATATAAGCAGTTTAGGAAAATAAAACAATAGAGTTATAAGTAGACACTAGAACAAAATCCAGCTTTGGGAGAATTAATAACAATTTGAATTTACTGATTTCTGACAGCAGAAAAAGGTAAATAGCTTTAGTTGAAATAGGAATAATACCCAGACAAATTACAAGCCGTTGAAGTGAAATAAGGAAGAGAGTGTGAATATGCTATATTTTACTGATATATTATATTGTACCTGTTTATTGAATACATGTGATATTGTTACTTGCATAAAACGTATAATGACCAAGTCAGGGTATTTGAGGTGTCCAGTACTTTGAGTATTTGTCATTTCTACATATTAGGAACAATTCAAGTCCTCTCTTCCAGTTACTTTGAAATATACAATTTGCTATCATTAACCATAGTCACTCTACTCTGCTGTCGAATGATAGAACTTACACCTTTTATCTAAGCGTATGTTTGTTTCTGTTAACCTACTTCTCTTCACCCCCCACACCCATTCACCCTATCCAGCCTCTGGTATCTATCATTCTATTCTCTATTCTTTACCTTTATGAGATCAACTTTTTAAGCTCCTACATATAAGTAGAGCATGTGATATGGTCTTTCTGTATCTGGGTTATTTCACTTAACATAATGACCTACGGTTCCATCCATGTTGCTACAAGTGACATGATTTCATTCTTTTTTTTATGACCAAATAGTATTTCACTGGGTATATACACCACATTTTCTCTGTCCATTCATCTGTTTATTTCATACCTTTACTATTGTGGACGGTGCTGCAATGAACACGCAAGTGTAGGTATCCCTTTGGTATACTGCTGGATCATATGGTAGTTTTATTTTTAGTTTTTTGAGCAATTTCCATACTGTTTTCCATAGTAGTTATACCAAATCACATTCATGCGAACAATATGTAAGCGTTCCCTTTTCTCCACATTCTCACCAGTATCTTTTATTTTTAGTCTTTTTATTAATAGCCATTTCTAACTGGGGTGAGATGGCAGTGTTAATTTGCATTTCTCTGATGATTCGTAATGTTGAGTATTTTTTCATATACATGTTAGCCATTTCTTTGTCTTCTTTTAAAAATTGCTTATTCATATCTTTTGTCCAATTTTTAGTGAGATTATTTGTTGTTTATTGTTGAGTTGTTTTATTTCCTTGTATATTCTGGATATTAGTCCCTGTCTGATGAACACTTTGCAAATATTTTCTCCCATTCAACAGGTTATATCTTCACTCTGTTGATTGCTTCCTTTGCTGCACAGAAGCTTATTAGTTTAATATTGTCAGATGGATAGATTGCAAACTTTTTCTCCCACTCTGTAGGTTGTCTGTTCACTCTGATGTTAGTTTCTTTTGCTGTGCAGAAGCTCCTTTGTTTAATTAGATAAATTTGTCAATTTTTGCTTTTGTTTCAATTGCTTTCAGCAATTTCATCATAAAATATTTGCCCATGCCTATATACTGAAGGTTATTGTCGAGATTTTCTTCTAGGGTTTTTATAGTATTGGGTTTTTTTTTTAAAACTGTACTTTAAGTTCTGGATTGCATGTGCAGAATGTGCAAGTTTTACATACGTATACATGTGCCATGATGTTTGCTGCACCTATCAATCCATTATCTAGGTTTTAAGCCCTCCATGCATTAGGTATTTGTCCTAATGCTCTCTTTCCCCTTGCTCCTACCCCCAGACAGGGCCTGGTATGTGATGTTCCTTCTCTTAGTCCATGTGTTTTTATTATTCAACTCCCACCTATGGGTGAGAACATGCAGTGTTTTCTGTTCCTGTGTTAGTTTGCTAAGAATGATGGTTTCTAGCTTCATCCATGTCCCTACAAAGGACATGAACTCATTCTTTTTTATGGCTGCATAGTATTTTATGGTATCTGTGTGCCATATTTTCTTTTTTTTTTTAATTGCATTTTAGGTTTTGGGGTACATGTGCAGAACATGCAAGATATTTACATAGGTACACACATGGCAGTGTGTTTTGCTGCCTTCCTCCCCTTCACCCACATTTGGCATTTCTCCCCAGGCTATCCCTCCCCAGCTCCCCCACAACTGTCCCTCCCCTCTTCCCCGCAATAGACCCCAGTGTTTGGTACTCCCTTCCCTGTGTCTATGTGTTCTCATTTTTCATCACCCACCTATGAGTGAGAATATGCAGTATTTCATTTTCTGTTCTTGTGTCAATTTGCTGAGAATGAGGTTCTCCAGATTCATCCATGTTCCTACAAAAGACACTAGCTCATCATTTTTGATTGCTGCATAATATTCCATGGTGTATATGTGCCACATTTTCCCAATCCAGTCTATCATTGATGGGCACTTGGGTTGGTTCCAGGTCTTTGCTATTGTAAACAGTGCTGCAATGAACATTCAGATGCATGTGTCTTTATAGTAGAATGATTTATAGTCCTTTGGATATATACCCAGTAATGGGATTGCTGGGTCAATTGGAATTTTTATTTCTAAGGCCTTGAGGAATCGCCACACTGTCTTCCACAATGGTTGAACTAATTTACACTCCCACCAACAGTGTAAAAGTGTTTCTAACTCTCCACATCCTCTCCAGCATCTGTTGTCTCCAGATTTTTTAATGATCGCCATTCTAACTGGCATGAGATGGTATCTCAATATGGTTTTGATTTGCATTTCTCTAATGGCCAATGATAATGAGCATTTTTTCATATGTTTGTTGGCCTCATGTATGTCTTCTTTTGTAAAGTGTCTGTTCCTATCCTTTGCCCATTTTTGAATGGGCTTGTTTGGTTTTTTCCTGTAAATCTGTTTGAGTTCTTTGTAAATTCTGGATATCAGCCCTTTGTGAGATGGGTAGACTGCAAAAATTTTTTCCCATTCTGTTGGTTGCCGATTCACTCTAGTGACTGTTTCTTTTGCCGTGCAGAAGCTGTGGAGTTTCATTAGGTCCCATTTGTCTATTTTGGCTTTTGTTGCCAATGCTTTTGGTGTTTTGGTCATGAAGTCCTTGCCTACTCCTATGACCTGAATGGTTTTGCCTAGATTTTCTTCTAGGGTTTTTATGGTGTTAGGTCTTATGTTTAAGTCTTTAATTCATCTGGAGTTGATTTTAGTGTAAGGTGTCAGGAAGGGGTCCAGTTTCTGCTTTCTGCACATGGCTAGCCAGTTTTCCGAACACCATTTATTAAACAGGGAATCCTTTCCCCATTGCTTGTTTTTGTCAGGTTTATCCAAGATTGTATGGTTGTAGATATGTTGTGTTGCCTCCGATGCCTCTGTTCTGTTCCATTGGTCTATATCTCTGTTTTGGTACCAGTAGCATGCTGTTTTGATTACTGTAGCCTTGTAGTATAGTTTGAAGTCTGGTAGTGTGATGCCTCCCGCTGTGTTCTTTTTGCTTAGAATTGACTTGGCTATGTGGGCTCTCTTTTGGTTCCACATGGAGTTCAAGTTGGTTTTTTCCAGTTCTGTGAAGAAAGTCAGTGGTAGCTTGACAGGGATAGCATTGATTCTGTAAATTACTTTGGGCAGTATAGCCATTTTCATGATATTGATTCTTCCTAACCATGAACATGGAATGTTTCTCCATCTGTGTCCTCTCTTATGTCGTTGAGCAGTGGTTTGTAGTTTTCCTTGAAGAGGTCCTTTATGTTCCTTGTGAGTTGTATTCCTAGGTATTTTATTCTCTTTGTAGCAATTGTGAATGGCAGTTCGTTCTTGATTTTGTTCTCTTTAAGTCTGTTATTGGTGTATAGGAATGCTTGTGATTTTTGCGCATTGATTTTATATCCTGAGACTTTGCTGAAGTTGCTAATCAGTTTCAGTGGTTTTTGGGCTGAGATGATGGGGTCTTCTAGATATACTATCATGTTTTCTGCAAATAGAGACAATTTGGCTTCCTCCTTTCCTATTTGAATACCCTTTATGCTTTTTCTTGCCTGATTGCTCTGGCTAGAACTTCCAGTACTATTTTGAATAAAAGTGGTGAAGAAGGGCATCCTTGTCTAGTGCCAGATTTCAAAGGGAATGCTTACAGGTTTTGCCCATTCAGTATGATATTGGCTGTTGGTTTGTCATTAATAGCTTTTATTACTTTGAGATACGTTCCATCAATACCAAGTTTATTGAGGGTTTTTAGCATAAAGGGCTATTGAATTTTGTCAAAGGCCTTCTCTGTGTCAATTGAGATAATCATGTGGTTTTTGTTTTTGGTTCTGTTTATGTGGTGAATTACGTTTATAGACTTGTGTATGTTGAACCAGCCTTGCATCCCCAGGATGAATCCTACTTGATCATGATGGATACGTTTTTTGATTTGCTGTTGCAATCGGCTTGCCAGTATTTTATTGAAGATTTTGGCATCTATGTTCATGATGAATATTGACCTGCAGTTTTTTTTTCTTGTTGGGTCTCTGCCGGGTTTTGGTATCAGGATGATGTTGGTTTCATAAAATGATTTGGGAAGGATTCCCTCTTTTTGAATTATTTGGAATAGTTTCAGAAGGAATGGTACCAGCTCCTCTTTGTGGGTCTGGTAGAATTTGGCTGTGAAACCATCTGGACCTGAACTTTTTTTGTGTGGTGGCTCTTAATTGCTGCCTCAACTTCAGACCTTGTTATTGGTCTATTCATAGTTTCAGCTTCCTCCTGGTTTAGGCTTGGGAGGACACAGGTGTCCAGGAATTTATCCATTTCTTCCAGGTTTACTAGTTTATGTGCATAGAGTTGTTTGTAATATTCTCTGATGATGGTTTGAATTTCTGTGGAATCTGTGGTGATCTCCCCTTTATTGTTTTTTATTGCATCTATTTGGTTGTTCTCTCTTTTCTTTTTTATCAGTCTGGCTAGTGGTCTGTCTATTTTGTTGATCTTTTCAAAAAACCAGCTCTTGGATTTATTGATTTTTTGAATGGTTTTTTGTGTCTCTATCTCCTTCAGTTCTGCTCTGATCTTAGTTATTTCTTGTCTTCTGCTAGGTTTTGAGTTATTTTGATCTTGCTCCTCTAGCTCTTTCAATTTTGACGATAGGGTGTCAATTTTGGATCTTTCCACTCTTCTCATATGGGCACTTATTGCTACATATTTTCCTCTAGAGACAGCTTTAAATGTGTCCAAGAGATTCTGGTATGTTGTGTCTTTGTTCTTGTTGGTTTCGAAGAACTTCTTTATTTCTGCCTTCATTTCATTGTTTATCCAGTCAACATTCAAGAGCCAGTTCTTCAGTTTCCATGAAGCTGTGTGGTTCTGGGTTAGTTTCTGAATTCTGAGTTCTAACTTGATTGCACTGTGGTCTGAGAGACTGTTTATGATTTCTGTTCTTATGCATTTGCTGAGGAGTGATTTACTTCCAATTATGTGGTCAATTTTAGAGTAGGTGTGATGTGGTGATGAGAAGAATGTGTATTCTGTGGATTTGGGGTGGAGAGTTCTGTAAATGTCTATCAGGTTTGCTTGCTCCAGGTCTGAGTTCAGGCCCTGGATATCCTTGTTAATTTTTCAGTCTGGTTGATCTGTCTAATATTGACAGTGGAGTGTTAAAGTCTCCCACTATTATTGTGTGGGAGTCTAAGTCTCTTTGTAAGTCATTAAGAACTTGCCTTATATATCTGGGTGCTCCTGTATTGGGTCCATATATATTTAAGATCGTTAGCTCTTCTTGTTGTATTGATCCTTTTACCATTATGTAATGACCTTCTTTGTCTCTTTTGATATTTGTTGCTTTAAAGTCTATTTTATCAGAGATGAGAATTGCAACTCCTGCTTTTTTCTCTCCATTTGCTTGGTAAGTCTTCCTCCATCCCTTTATTTTGAGCCTTGGTGTATCCTTGCATGTGAGATGGGTTTCCTGGATACAGCACACTGATGGGTTTTTGTTTCTTATCCAATTTACCAGTCTGTGTCTTTTGATTGGTGCATTTAGCCCATTTACATTTAGGGTTAATATTGTTATGTGTGGATTTGATACTGCCATTTTGATGCTAGCTGGCTGTTTTGCCCATTAGTTGATGTAGATTCTTCATTTTGTTGATGCTCTTTAGCATTTAGTGTGATTTTGGAATGGCTGGAACTGGTTGTTCCTTTCTATGTGTAGTGTCTCTTTCAGGAGCTCTTGTAAAGCAGGCCTGGTGGTGACAAAATCTCTGAGTACTTGCTTGTTCACAAAGGATTTTATTTTTCCTTCACTTCTGAAACTCAGTTTGGCTGGATATGTAATTCTGGGTTGAAAGTTCTTTTCTTTAAGGATGTTGAATACTGGCCCCCACTCTCTTCTGGCTTGTAGTGTTTCTGCCAAGAGATCTGCTGTGAGTCTGATGGCCTTCCCTTTGTGGGTGACCTGACCTTTCTCTCTGGCTGCTGTTAGTATTTTCTCCTTCATTTCAACCCTGGTGAATCTGACGATTATGTGCCTTGGGGTTGCTCTTCTTGTGGAGTATCTTTGTGGTGTTCTCTGTATTTCCTGGATTTGAGTGTTGGCGTACCTTGCTAGGTTGGGGAAATTTTCCTGGAAAATATCCTGAAGAGTATTTTTTAGATTGAATTGGTTCTCTTCATCCCCTTCTGGTACACCTATCAAACGTAGGTTAGGTCTCTTCATATAGTCCCACATTTCTTGGAGACTTTGTTCATTCCTTTTTGTGTTTTTTTCTCTACTCTTGGTTTCTCGTTTTATTTCATTGAGTTGATCTTCGACTTCTGATATTCTTTCTTATGCTTGGTCAATTCAGTTGTTGAAACTTGTGCATGCTTCATGAAGTTCTCGTGTTGTGTTTTTCAGATCCTTCAATTCATTCATATTCCTCTCTAAGTTATCCATTCTTGTTATCATTTCCTCAAATCTTTTTTCAAGGTTCTTAGTTTCTTTGAATTGATTTAGAACATGTTCTTTTAGCTCACAGAAGTTTCTCATTACCCATTTTCTGAAGTCTGATTCCATCATTTCGTCACAGTCATTCTCCATCCAGCTTTGTTCTCTTGCTGGTGAGGTGGTGAGGAGTTTTGGTCCTTTGTAGAAGGCGAGGTGTTCTGGTTTCGGGTGTTTTTCTCCTTATTGCGCTGGTTTCTTCCCATCTTTGTGGATTTATCCACTTGTCGTCTTAGTTGCTGACTTTTTGATTGGGTCTCTGAATGGATGCCCAGATTGTTGATGATGAGGCATTTCTGTTACTTAGTTTTCCTTCTACCAGTCTAGCCCCTCCGCTGTACAACTGCTGAGGTTCACTCCAGGCCCTGCTTGTCTGGGGTACACCTGTAGCAGCTGCAGAACAGTGAGGGATGCTACCAGTTTCTTCTGCTGCTATCTTTGTCCCAGAATGATGCCTGCCTAACGTCAGTCTGATCAATCCTTTTTGAGGTGACTCTGGATATACAGGGGTCAGAGAGCTGCTTGAGTAGATGGTCTGTACTTTATAGGACCTCAACTGCTGAGCTGTGAGCTCTGTTGTTCATTCAGGGCTGTTAGGCTGCTATGTTTATGTCTGCTGCAGCAGAACTCTTAAAACCCTTTTTTTTCCTCAGATGCTCTGTCTTGGGGAGTTGGGGCTTTCTTTATGAGTGTCCTTTGAACTATCCTGCCCAGCTAGGAGGCAGTCTAGTCACTATTTGCCTGCTGAGGCTCTGCCCTGCTGATGTGGGGTCTGCCCTGTTGCTGTGGGCTCTGCCCCGCAGCCGCGAGCTCCACCACAGGCTCTGCCCTGTGGCAGAGTCTCTCTGTTATGGTGGGTTGCCTCAGCAACAGCAGGGTCAGCAATGGGAGTGTACCTCAGTAGGGGAGGATTGCCTCGGTAATGGCAGACGCCCCTCCCTCACCGAGCTGCACTGTCCTGCGTTCAGCTGTGCCTGCAGTGAAACTCTCCACCCAGAGCGTTTCAAATTGCCGTTTTGTTTGTTTCTGTGGGGGTGAAACCCACCAAGCCTGCTCACCTGGCTCCCTGCCTCAGAGTGCCTTTTTTTGTTTTAAGTTTAATGGATGGCTCTCTCCCAGGTGTTTCTGTCACCCCTGTTGGGGCACCAGGATCTGTGTGATTTCCCACGCAGTGACCCACTGTGCTGGCTCAAACGCTACTTCCCAGGAATCTCCTGGTCTGGCTCACTGTCCAAGTCCCATTTAATCAGATGGATATGCTAATCTGCCCTCCCAAATCTCAGATTGCAAGTTTCGCAGGGCACCCGGACCAGTTTGTTTTGTGTGGAGTGTTGCGGAGTGCCGCTGCGCTGCAGCGCCGGCCGAAGCAGCCACAGCAGCCAAAATGGCTGCACTTGTGTCCCGTGTCTCTCCTACACCTTGGAATTTCCCCGTTCTGTGGACAACAAAGATCTGTCTGGAAATGCAGCTTTGACTCACCCTCTGCCCATTCACTGAGAGCTGCGATCCTGAGTTGTTCTTACCACGCCATCTTTAATCCTCCCCTCCCATCTTCATGCCACATTTTCTTTATTGAGTCTATCATTGATGGGCATTTGGGTTGGTTCCAAGTCTTTGCTATTTTAAATAGTGCTGCAATAAACATACATGTGCATGTGTCTTTATAGTAAAATGATATATAGTCCTTTGGATACATACTCAGTAATGGGATTGCTGGGTAAAATGGTATTTCTGGTTTAGATCCTTGAGGAATCACCACACCATCTTCCACAATGATTTAACTAATTTACACTCCCACCACCAGTGCAAAAGCATTTCAATTTCTCCACAGCCTCACCAGTATCTGTTGTCTCCTGACTTTTTAATGATTGCCATTCTAACGGGCATGAGATGGCATCTCATTGTGGTTTTGATTTGCATTTCTCTAATGACCAGTGATGATGAGCTTTTTTTCATATGTTTGTTGGCCACATAAACGTCTTCTTTTAAGAAGTGTCTGTTTATATTCTTCACTCACTTTTTGATGGGGCTGTTTTTTTTCTTGTAAATTTGTTTAAGTTCCTTGTAGATTCTGGATATTAGACCTTTGTCAAACAGATCGCAAAAATTTTCTCCTGTTCTGTAGGCTGCTTGTTTACTCTGATGATAGTTTCTTTTGCCATGCAGAAGCTCTTTAGTTTAATTATATCCCTTTTGTTGAAATTGCTTTTGGTGTTTTAGTCATGAAAAAGACACCAGTCCCAGTGGGATGAACTGGGTACTTCAGTGGAAAACGCAGAAATCACCCACCTTTTGTGTTGGTCTTGCTGGGAGCCGTAGACAGGAGCTGTTGTTATTTGGCCACCTTGCCAGATCTCCCTAGTTTTGGGTTTTATATTTAAGTCTTTGATCTATCTTGAGTTAATGTTTGTATAAGGTGTAAAGAAGGGGTCCAGAATTTACAGCTGAATTCTACCAGAGATACGAAGAGGAGCTGACACTCTTTTTTTTTAAACTACTTCAAACAATTGAAAGGGAGGGACTCCTCCATAACT
This sequence comes from Callithrix jacchus, assembly GCF_049354715.1. NCBI lineage: Eukaryota > Metazoa > Chordata > Mammalia > Primates > Cebidae > Callithrix > Callithrix jacchus. Next base: position 149,297,677 of record NC_133508.1, read on the forward strand.
CATTTTATGAGTCCAATATTAACCTGATACCAAAGGCAGAAAGAGATACGACTGAAAAAGAAAACTTCAGACCAATATCCTGATGAACATCAATGCAAAAATTCTCAATAAAATGCTGGTAAGCCTGAATACAGCAGCATATCAAAAAACTTATCCACCACAGTCAAGTTGGCTTCATCCCCAGGATGCAAGTCTGGCTCAGCATACCCAAATCAATAAATGTAATTTATTTAAGTTCTGGGATACATGTGCAGAATGTGCAGGTAACAATAAACGTAATTCATTTATCGATTACACTAAAAACAAAATCACATAATTATCTCAATAGATGCAAAAATGGCCTTTGATAAAATTCAAAAACTCATGTTAAAAACTCTCAGTAAACTAGTTATTGAAGAAACAGACCTCAAAATAATAAAAGCTATTTATGACAAACCTACAGCCAATAGCATACTAAATGGGCAAAAGTTGGAAGCATTCCCCTTGAAAACTGGCACAATATAAGGATGCCCTCTCTCACTACTCCAATTCAACATAGTATTGGAAGTTTTGGCTGGGACAATCAGGCAAGAGAAAGAAATAAGTGTATTCAAATAGGAAGAGAAGAAGCCAAATTGTCTTTGTTCACAAATTACATAATCCTATATCTAGAAAACCCCAGTCTCAACCCAAAAAATTCTTAACTTGATAAGGAACTCCAGCAAAGTCTCAGGATTAAAAAATCTATATGCAAAAGTCACAAGCATTCCTATACACCAAAAACAGACAAGCACCAATTCAAATTTTCAATGAACTCCCATTAACAATTGCTATAAAGAGAATAAAATACCTAGAAATACAGCTAACAAGAGAAGTGAAAGACCTTTTCAAGGAGAACTACAAACCACTGCTCAAGGAAATCAGAGAGGACACAAACAAATGGAAAAACATTACATGCTCACGGATAGGAAGAACTAATATTGTGAAAATGGCCATATTGCCCAAAGTAATGTATCAATTCAATGCCATTTCCATTAAACCACCATTGACATTTTACACAGAATCAGAAGAAACTGGCCAAAGCAATTTACAGATTCAATGCTATTCCTCTCAAACTACCAACATCATTCTTCACAGAACTAGAAAAAAACTATCTTGAAATTTATATGGAAAAACAACAACAACGACAACAAAAATAGCTTATATAGCCAAGACAATCCTAAGTAAAAGAACAAAGCTGGAGGCATCATACGACCTGACTTCAAACTATACTGCAAGGCTGCAGTAACCCAAACAGCATGATACTAGTACAAAAGCAACCACATAGACCAATGGAACAAAATAGGTAACTCCGAAATAAGACAACACATCTACAACCATCCAATCTTTGACAAATCTGATAAGAGCAAGCAATGGGGAAAGAATCCCATATTTAATAAATGGTGCTGGGAGAACTGGCTATCCACATGCAAAAACAGTAAATACTACTTTTTGATATTAATTTGTATCCTGAAACTTTACTAAATTTATTTATCAGTCCTAACAGTGTTTTGGTAAGATCTTTATGTTTTTCTATAAAAGGGTTATGTCTTCCACAAAAAGAAACAGTTCAACTTCCTCCTTTCCAACTTGAATGCCCTTTATTTATTTCTCTTGCCTGATTTCTCAGGCTAGGACTTTCAATACTATGTTAAATAAGAGTGGTGAAACTGAGCAACTTTGTCTTGTTCCAGTTCTTAGAAGAAAAGCCTTCACCTTTACCCTGTTCAGTAAGATGTTAGTTGTGGATCTGTTATAAACAACCTTTATTATGTTGAGATATATTTCTTATATACCAAATTTATTAACAGTTTTTATAATCAGGAAGGAATGTTGAATTTTATCTAATATTTTTTCTGCCTCTATTGAGATGATTGTATGATTTTTGTTTATTCCATTGATGTGTTGTGTGACATTTATTTGTGTATGTAAAGACATCCTTGCCTTCCTGGGACAAATCCCACTGGATCATGGTGTATTATTATTTTGATATGTTGTTGGATTCTGGCTGCTGGCATCTTTTGGGAAATGTTTCTGTTTATGGTCATCTGAGATACTGGCCTACAGTTTTGTTGTTGATGTTGTTGTTGTTGTGTCCTTATGTGGTTTGGATATCAGGGTTACGTTGGCCTAATGATTCAGGGAGTATTCCCTTCCTTTTAATTTTTTAGAATACTTTGAGAAGGATTGGTACTAATCCATCTTTTTTTAATTGCATTCTGGTATTGGGGTACATGTGAAGAACATGCAAGATTGCTGCACAGGTACACACGTGGCAGTGTGATTTGCTGCCTTCCTCCCCTTCACCTATATCTGGCATTTCTAACCATGCTATCTCCCCAACCCCGGCTGTCCCTCCCCTATTTTCCACCAACAGACCCCAGTGTGTAGTGCACCCCTCCCTGTGTCTATGTGTTCTCATTGTTCATCACCCGCCTATGAGTGAGAATATGTGGTGTTTGACTATTTTTTCTTGTGTCACTTTGCTGAGAATGATGGTTTCCAGGTTCATCCATTCCATACAAAGGACACGAACTCATTGTTTTTTATGGCTGCATAATATTCCATGGTGTATATGTGCCACATTTTCCCTGTCCAATCTATCATCGATGGGCATGTGGGTTGGTTCCAGGTCTTTGCTATTGTTAACAGTGTTGCAATGAACATTTGTGTGCATGTGTCCTTATAGTAGAACCATTTATAGTCCTTTGGATATATACCCAGTAATGGGATTGTTGGGTCAAATGGAAATTCTATTTCTAGGTCCTTGAGGAATAGCCACACTGTCTTCCACAATGGTTGAACTAATTTACACTCCCAACAACAGTGTAAAAGTGTTCCTATTTCTCCACATCCTCCCCAGCATCTGTTGTCTCCAGCTTTCTTAATGATCGCCATTCTAACTGGTGTGAGATGGTATCTCAATGTAGTTTTGATTTGCATTTCTCTAATGACCAGTGATGATGAGCATTTTTTCACATTTTTTGGCCTCATGCATGTCTTCTTTTGTAAGGTGTCTCTTCATAACCTTTGCCCAATTTTGAATGGGCTCGTTTATTTTTTTCTTGTAAATCTGTTTTAGTTATTTATAAATTCTGGATATCAGCCCTTTGTCAGATGAGTAAACTGCAAAAAATGTTTTCCCATTCTGTTGGTTGCTGATTCACTCTAATGACTGTTTCCTTTGCCATGCAGAAGCTGTGGAGTTTGATTAGGTCCCATTTGTCTATTTAGGCTTTTGTTGCCAATACTTTTGGTGTTTTCATCATGAAGTCCTTGCCTACGCCTGCATCCGGAGTGGTTTTGCCTAGATTTTCCTCTAGGGTTTTTATGGTGTTAGGTCTTATGTTTAAGTCTTTAATCCATCTGGAGTTAATTTTAGTTTAAGGTGTCAGGAAGGGGTCCAGTTTCTGCTTTCTGCACATGGCTAGCCAGTTTTCCCAACACCATTTATTAAGCAGGGAATCCTTTCCCCATTGCTTGTTTCTGTCAGGTTTGTCAAAGATAGGATGGTTGTAGATATATTGTGCTGCCTCCGATGCCTCTGTTCTGTTCCCTTGGTCTATATCTCTGTTTTGGTACCAGTACCATGCTGTTTTGATTACTGTAGCCTTGTAGTATAGTTTGAAGTCTGGTAGTGTGATGCCTCCTGCTGTGTTCTTTTTGCTTAGAATTGACTTGGCTATGCAGGCTGTCTTTTGGTTCCATATGAAGTTTAAGGTGGTTTTTTCCAGTTCTGTGAAGAAGGTCATTGGTAGCTTGATGGGGATAGCATTGAATCTGTAAATTACTTTGGGCAGTATGGCCATTTTCATGATATCAATTCTTCCTAACCATGAACATGGAATGTTTCTCTATCTGTTTGTGTCCTGTTTTATTTCATTGAGCAGTGGTTTGTAGTTCTTTTTGAAGAGGTCCTTTACATTCCTTGTTAGTTGTATTCCTAGGTATTTTGCTCTTTTTGTAGCAATTGTGAATGGCAGTTTTTTCTTGATTTGGCTCTCTTTAAGTCTGCTATTAGTGTATAGAAATGCTTATGATTTCTGCACATTGATTTTGTATCCCGAGAATTTGCTGAAGTTACTTATCAGTTTCAGGAGTTTTTGGGCTGAGATGATGGAGTCTTCTAGATATACTATCATGTCCTCTGCAAGTAGAGACAGTTTGGCTTCCTCCTTTCCTATTTGAATACCCTTTCTTTCTTTTTCTTGCCTGATTGCTCTGGCTAGAACTTCCGGTACTATGTTGAATAGGAGTGGTAAGAGAGGGCATCCCTGTCTAGTGCCACAAAGGGAATGCTTCCAGTTTTTGCCCATTCAGTATGATACTGGCTGTTGGTTTTTCATAAATAGCTTTTATTATTTTGAGATACGTTCTGTCAATACCGAGTTTATTGAGGGTTTTTAGCATAAAAGGCAGTTGAATTTTTTCAAAGGCCTTCTCTGCGCCAATTGAGATCATCATGTGGTTTTTGTTTTTGGTTCTGTTTATGTGGTGAATTACGTTTATAGACTTGCGTATGTTGAACCAGCCTTGCATCCCTGTGATGAATTCTACTTGATCATGGAGGATAAGCTTTTTGATGTGATGTTGCAATCGGCTTGCCAGTATTTTATTGAAGATTTTTGCATCTATGTTCATCATGAATATTGGCCTGAAGTTTTCTTTTCTTGTTGAGTCTCTGCCGGGTTTTGGTATCAGGATGATTTTCGTCTCATAAAATGATTTGGGAAGGATTCCCTCTTTTTGGATTATTTGGAATAGTTTCAGAAAGAATGGTACCAGCTCCTCTTTGTATGTCTGGTTGAATTTGGCTGTGAAGGCATCTGGACCTGAGCTTTTTTGGGGTGGTAGGCTCTTAATTGCTGCCTCAACTTCAGACTTTGTTATTGGTCTATTCAGGGTTTCGACTTCTTCCTGTTTTAGGCTTGGGAGGATGCAAGTGTTCAAGAATTTATCCATTTCTTCAAGGTTTACTAGTTTATGTGCATAGAGTTGTTTGTAATAATCTTTGATGAAGTTTGAATTTCTGTGGAATTTGTGGTGATATCCCCTTTATCATTTTTTATTGCCTCTATTTGGTTATTCTCTCTTTTCTTTTATATTTATTTGGCTAGTGGTCCATCTATTTTGTTGATCTTTTAAAAAAAAACCAGCTCCTGGATTTATTGATGTTTTGAAGGGTTTTTTGTTTCTCTATCTCCTTCAGTTCTGCTCTGATCTTAGTTATTTCTTGTCTTCTGCTAGGTTTTGAGTTTATTTATCTTGCTCCTCTAGCTCTTTCAATTTTGACGATTGGGTGTCAATTTTAGATCTTTCTTTGGTTTTTATCTGGGCGCTTATTGCTCTATATTTTCCCTAGAGACTGCTTTAAATGTGTCCAAGAGATTCTGGTATGTTGTGTCTTCGTTCTCATTGGTTTCAAAGATCATCTTTATTTCTGCCTTCATTTCATTGTTTATCCAGTCAACATTCAAGAGCCAGTTGTTCATTTTCCATGAAGCTGTACGGTTCTGAGTTAGTTTCTGAATTCTGAGTTCTAAGTTGATTGCACCATAGTCCGAGTGACTGTTTGTTATGATTTCTGTTCTTTTGCATTTGCTGAGGAGTGATTTACTTCTAATTATGTGTTCAATTTTAGAGTAGGTGTGATGTGGTACTGAGAAGAATTTATCTTCTGTGGATTTGGGATGGAGAGTTCTGTAAATTTCTATTAGGTTTGCTTGTTCCAGGTCTCAGTTCAAGTCCTGGATATCCTTGGTAATTTTCTGTCTGGTTCACCTAATATTGACAATAGGGTTTTTAAGTCTCTGACTATTATTGTGTGGGAGTCTAAGTCTCTTTGTAAGTCATTTAGAACTTGCCTTATGTATCTGGGTGCTCCTGTGTTGGGTGCATATATATTTAGGATTGTTAGCTCTTCTTGTTGCATCGATCCTTCTACCATTATATAATGTCCTTCTTTGTCTCTTTTGATCTTTGTTGCTTTAAAGTCTATTTTATCAGAGATGAGAATTGCAACTCCTGCTTTTTTTGCTCTCCATTTGCTTCATAAATCTTACTCCATTCCTTTATTTTGAGCCTTTGTGTATCCTTGCATGTGAGATGGGATTCCTGGCTACAGCACACTGATGGGTTTGGCTTTTTATCTAATTTGCCAGTCTGTGTCTTTTGATTGGGGTATTTAGTCCGTTTGCACTTAGAGTTATTATTGGTATGTGTGAATTTGATACTGCAATTTTTATGGTAGCTGGCTGTTTTGCCCATTAGTTGATGCAGATTCTTCATTGTGTTGATGCTCTTTACCATGTGGTATGTTTTTGGAGTGGCTGATACTGGTTGTTCCTTTCTATGTGTAGTGCCTCTTTCAGGAGCTCTTGTAAAGCAGGCCTGGTGGTGACAAAATCTCTGAGTACTTGCTTGTTCACAAAGGATTATATTTTTCCTTCACTTATAAAGTTCAGTTTGGCTTGATATGAAATTCTAGGTTGAAAGTTTTTTTCTTAAGGCTGGGCACGGTGTGTCATGCCTCTAATCCCAGCACTTTGGGAGGCCAAGGCAGGTGGATCACGAGGTCAAGAGATAGAGACCACCCTGGTCAACATGATGAAACCCCATCTCCACTAAAAATACAATAAATTAGCTGGTCATGGTAGTATGTACCTGTAATCCCAGCTACTCAGGAGGCTGAGGCAGGAGAATTGCCTGAACCCAGGAGGCAGAGGTTCTGGTGAGCCGAGATCACGTTGTTGCACTCCAGCCTGGTTAACAAGAGCAAAACTTTATCTCAAAAAAAAAAAAAAGTTATTTTCTTTAAGGATGTTCAATATTGGCTCTCACTCTCTTCTGACTTGTAGGTTTTCTGCTGAGAGATCTGCTGTGAGTCTGATGGGCTTCCCTTTGTGGGTAACCTGACCTTTCTCTCTGCCTGTCCTTAGCATTTTCTCCTTCATTTCAACCCTGGTTAATCTAATTATGTGCCTTGCAGTTGCTCTTCTTCAGGAATATCTTTGTGGTGTTCTCTGTATTTCCTGGACTTGAATATTGGCCTGCTTTGCTAGGTTGGGGAAGCTTTCCTGGATAATATCCTGAAGAGTATTTCCCAGCTTGTATTCATTCTCTCCATCTAATTCAGGTACACCTATCAAACGTAGGTTAGGTCTTTTCACATAGTCCCATATTTCTTGGAGACTTTGTTCATTTCTTTTCATCGTTTTTTTTTTCTCTAATCTTGCCTTCTGGTTTTATTTCATTGAGTTGATCTTCGATCTCTGATACCCTTTCTTCTGCTTGGTCAGTTCTGCTGTTGAAACTTGTGCATGCTTCATGAAGTTCTTATGTTGTGTTTTTCAGCTCCATCAGTTCACTTATATTCCTCTCTAAGTTGTCCATTCTAGTTAGCATTTTGTCAAATCTTTTTTCAAGGTTCTCAATTTGTTTTGCATTGGGTTAGAACATGTTCTTTTAGCTCACAGAAGTTTCTTATTACCCACCTTCTGAAGCCTGATTCTGTCATTTCATCACACTCATTCTCCATCCAGCCTTGTTCCCTTGCTGGTGAGGAGTTGTGATCCCTTGTAGGAGGAGAGGTGTTCTGGTTTAGGGTGTTTTCATTCTCTTTGTGCTGCTTTCTTCCCATCTTTGTGGATTTATCCGCCTGTCATCTTTGTAGTTGCTGACTTTCAGATTGGGTCTCTGAGTGGACGTCTAGTTTGTTGATGATGAAGTTATTTCTGTTTCTTAGTTTTCTTTCTAACAGTCTGGCCTCTCTGCTGTAGGACTGCTGAAGTCCACTCTGGGCCCTGCTTGCCTTGGGATCACCTGCAGCAGCTGCAGAACAGTAAGGGTTGCTACCAGTTTCTTCTGCTGCTATTTTTGTCCAAGAAGGATACCCGCCAAATTTCAGTCTGATCTCTCCTTTATGAGCTGACTCTTTGGATATATGGGGGTCAGGGAGGTGCTTGAGGAGACAGTATGTCCTTTATAGGAGCTCAATTGCTGAGCTGTGAGCTCTGTTGTTCATTCAGAGCTGCTAGGCAGGTACGTTTAAGTCTGCTGCAGCAGAACTCATAAATTCCCTTTTTTTTTCCCAGTTGGTACTAATTCGTCTTTAGAGATTTGGTAGAATTAAGTGATGAAGCCATTCAATCCTGGATTCTTCTTTGTTTGAATTCTTTTTATTACTGATTGAATCTCATTACTTTTTATTGGGCTGTTCAGCCTTTCTATTTCTTTATGGTTGAATCTTGGTACGTTGTTTGTATCCAGGAATTTATCTATTTACTCTAAATTTTTAAATTCATTGGTTTATAGCCATTCATAGCAGTCTCTAATGATCCTTCATATTTCTGTGGTATCTGTTGTGATACCTCCCTTTTCATTTCTGATTTTCTTTATTTCGGTCTTCTCTGTTTTTTTCTTAGTCTCCTAAATGTTTGTTGATTTGTTTATCTTTTAAAAAAATCAATTTTTTATTTTGTTGATCTTTTGTATTTTTCTGGCTTTAATTTTCTTATTTATCTTATCTTTATTATTTCTTTTTCTTTACTAATTTGGGGTTTAGTTTGTTCTTGCTTTTCCAGTTCCTTGAGATACACTATTGGGTTATTTATTCACATAGAATAATTTTTCTATACCTCCACTTTAAGTCTATTTGAATCTTTCTAGTTTTTTAATGTAGGCATTTATTGCCATACATTATATGGCATATGTCTCCTAATATTGCTTTTGCTGTGCCCCATAGGTTTTAATATGTTGTGTTCCTGTTTTCACTTATTTTTAAAATTTTTTAAATTTTATTCTTAATTTCTTCCTTCATCCATTGGTTGTTCAGAAGCATATTGTTTATTTTTAACTATACATATATTTGTATAGTTTTCAAAGTTCTTCTTTGTGTTGATATATTTTTGTTCCATTGTGATCTAAGAAAATAATTACAATGATTTTTATTTTTATAAAGTTGTTGAAACCTGTTTTGTGTCTATTATTGGTCATTCCTGGAGACCGTTTTATGTGCTGATAAAAAGAATATGCATTCTGTAGCTGTTGAGTGAAATGTTCTGTAACTCTGTTAGGTCCATTTTGTCTAAGGTGCCATTTAAAATTCATGTTTCTTTGTTGATTATCTGTCTACATAATCTGTCCAATGCTGAGAAAAGGTGTTAAAGTCTTTAAATATTATTGTATTGGGGTTTATCTCTCTCTTTAGATCTAATAATATTTGCTATATGTAACTGGACAATCCAATGTTGGGTGCAGAGACATTTACAAATACTATATTCTCTTGCTGAATTGATTCCTTTATTATTCTATAATGTCCTTCTTTGTCTCTTTTCACAGCTTTTAACTCGAAGTCTATTTTGTGAAATATAAAGATAGCTACTCCCACTCATTTTTTATTTTCATTTGCATGTAATACTTTTTCCACCCCTTTATTTTCAGTCTGTTTGTCTTTACATGTGAGGTGAGTTTCTTGCAGACAGCTTACATTTGAGTCTTTTTATAAGTCCATTCGACCAGTCTATATCTTTTAAATGTCCAATTTAATCCATTTACATTTAAGATTGTTACTAGTAGGTGAAGACTTACTCCTGTCCTTTTATTGATTTTTTTCTGGTTATTTTATATATTATTTGTTCTTTGTTTCCTCTAATATTGTTTTTTTTGTGATTAGATGATTTTCTGTAGTGAAAAGTTTAATGCCTTTTTATTTCTCTTTTGGGAATTACTTCTAACAGTGGGTTTTGTAGTCTCTTATGTTTCCATGATGTTGGTTCTTGTCTTTTCACTTCCAGGTGTAAGACTCCCTTGAGCATTTTTTGTAAAGCCTGTCTAGTGGTGATGAACTCCCTTAGTTTTTGCTTGTCTAAAAAATTTTATTATTTCTTTATTTCTTTTCCTTTTAACTTTTATTTTAGGTTTGGGGGTACATGTGAAAGTTTGTTACATAGGTAAACATGTGTTACGGTAGTTTGTTGTACATATTATTTTATTACCCAGTTATTAAGCTCTGTATTTAAGTAATCTTTTCTGCTGTTCTCCCTCCTCTCACCCTCCTTCCTCAAGTAGAACCCCGTGTCTGTTGTTTCCTTCCTTGTATTTGTAAGCTCTTATTATTTAGCTCCAACTTATAAGTGAGAGCATGCAGTATTTGGTTTTCTATTCCTGTGTTAGTTTGCTAAGGATAATAGCCCCAGATTTCATTCATGTTCCTACAAAAGGCATGATCTTACTCTTTTTATGGCTGCATAGTATTCCATGGTGTATATTTGTCACACTTTCTTTATACAATCAGTTATTGATGGACATTTAGGTTAATACCATGTATTTGCCATTTGCTGACTAGTGCTGCAATGAACATTTGTGTGCACATGTCTTTATGGTAGAATGATTTATATTTCTCAGGTATATACACAGTAATGGGATTCCTGGGTTGAATGGTAGTTCAGCTTTTAGCTCCTTGAGGAATAGCCTATTGCTTTCCACAATGGTTGAAATAACTTACACTCCCACCAATGTATACAAGTGTTTCCTTTTCTCTGTAACCTAGCCAGTATCTCTCTCTCTCTCACTCTCTCTCTTTCTCTCTCTCTCTGCACCACCCCATATATATATATACACACACACACACACACACACACATATATATATATATATACACACACACACATATATATATGTGTGTGTAATTATACTTCAGGTTCTGGGGTATATGTGCAGATCATACAGGAGTGTTGCATAGGTACATACCTGGCAATGTGGTTTGCTGCCTCCATCCCCCCGTCAGCGATATTTGGCATTTCTCCCCATGTTATCACTCCCCAACCTCCCTGCCCCCACTGTTTCTCCCATAGTCCCCCCAACAGACCCCAGTGTGTGATGCTCCACTCCCTGTGTCCATGTGTTCTCATTGTTCAACATCCACCGATGAGTGAGAACATGCGGTGTTTGATTTTCTGTCCTTGTGTCAGTTTGCTGAGAATGATGGTTTCCAGATTCATCCATGTCCCTACAAAGGACACGAACTCATCATTTTTTATGGCTGCATAGTATTTCATGGTGTAGATGTACCACATTTTCCTTGTCCAGTCTATCATCAATGGGCATTTGGGTTGGTTCCAGGTCTTTGTTATTGCACACAGTGCAGCAATGAACATATGTGTGTATGTGTCTTTTTAATAGAATGATTTGTAATCCTTTGGATATATACGCAGTAATTGGATTGCTGGGTCAAATGGAATTTCTATTCTTAGATCCTTGAGAAATCGCCACACTGTCTTCCACAATGGTTGAACTAATTTACACTCCTACCAACAGTGTAAAAATGTTCCTATTTCTCCACATCCTCTCCAGCATCTGTTGTCTCCAGATTTTTTAATGATTGCCATTCTAACTGACATGAAATAGTATCTCAATGTGGCTTTGATTTGCATTTCTCTAATGACCAGTGATGATGAGCATTTTTTCATATGTTTGTTGGCCTCATGTATGTCTTCTTTTGAAGAGTGTCTGCTCATGTCCTTCGCCCATGATTAAATAGGTTTTTTTGTTTTTTTGGTTCTTGTCTTTTCACTTCCAGGTGTAAGACTCCCTTGAGCATTTTTTGTAAAGCCTGTCTAGTGGTGATGAACTCCCTTAGTTTTTGCTTGTCTAAAAAATTTTATTTTTTCTTTATTTCTTTTCCTTTTAACTTTTATTTTAGGTTTCAGGGTACATGTGAAAGTTTTTTACATAGGTAAACATGTGTTACGGTAGTTTGTTGTACATATTATTTTATTACCCAGTTATTAAGCTCAGTATTTAAGTAATCTTTTCTGCTGTTCTCCCTCCTCTCACCCTCCTTCCTCAAGTAGACACCCGTGTCTGTTGTTTCCTTCTTTGTATTTGTAAATCTGTTTTAGTTCTTTGTAGATTCTGGATATTAGTCCTTTGTCAGATGGGTAGATTGTAAAAAAATTTCCCATTCTGTTGGTCGCCAGTTTACTTTAATGATTGTTTCTTTTGCTGTACAGAAGCTCTGGAGTTTAATTAGATCCCATTTGTCATTTTGGCTTTTGTCGCCAATGCTTTTGGTGTTTTAATCATAAAGTTCTTGCCTATGCCTATGTCCTGAATGGTTTTGCCTAGATTTTCTTCTAGGGTTTTTATAGTGTTAGGTTTTATGTTTAAGTCTTTAATTCATCTGGAGTTAATTTTAGTATAAGGTGTCAGAAAGGGGTCCAGTTTCTGTTTTCTGCACATGGCTAGCCAGTTATCCCAACACCACTTATTAAACAGGAAATCCTTTCCCCATTTCTTGTTTCTGTCAGGTTTGTCAAAGATCAGATGGTTGCAGATGTGTGGCATTGCCTTCGTGGCTTCTGTTCTGTTACATTGGTCTATATCTCTGTTTTGGTATCAGTATTATGCTGTTTTGATTACTGTAGCCTTGTAGTATAGTTTGAAGTCAGGTAGCATGATGCCTCCAGCTTTGTTCTTGTTGCTTAGGATTGTATTGGCTAGATAGGCTCTCTTTTGCTTCCATATAAAATTTAAGGTTGTTTTTTCCAGTTCTGTGAAGAGGGTCATAAGTAGCTTTATGGGGATAGCGTTGAATCTATAAATTACTTTAGGCAGTATATCCATTTTCACAATATTGATTCTTCCTAATCATGAGCATGGAATGTTTTTCAAATTGTTTGTGTTCTCTCTTATTTCCTTGAGCAGTGGTTCATGGTTCTCCTTGAATATGTCCTTTACATTTTTTGTTAGCTGTATTCCTAGGTATTTTATTCTCTTTGTAGCAATTGTGAATGGGTGTTCACTCTTGATTTGGCTCTCTTTTAGTCTGTTATTGGTGTATAGGAATGCTTGTGATTTCTGCACACTGATTTTTGTATCCTGAGACTTTGCTGAAGTTGCTTATCAGTTTAAGGGATTTGGGGCTGAGACGATGGGGTCTTCTAAACATACAATCATGTCATCTGCAAATAGAGACAATTTGACTTCCTCCTTTCCTAATTGAATGTCCTTTATTTCTTTTTCTTGCCTGATTGCTCTGGCTAGAACTTCCAGTACTATATTGAATAGAAGTGGTGAGAGAGGGCATCCTTGTCTAGTGCCAGATTTCAAAGGGAATGCTTCCAGTTTTTGCCCATTCAGTATGATATTGGCTGTTGGTTTGTCCTAAATACCTTTTATTATTTTGAGATACTTTCCACTGATACCTGGTTTATTGAGAGTTTTTAGCATAAAGCCTGTTGAATTTTGTCAAGGCCTTCTCTGCATCAATTGAGATAATCATGTGGTTTTTGTCTTTGATTCTGTTTATGTGGTGAATTATGTTTACTGACTTGCATATGTTGAACCAGCCTTGCATCCCCGGGATGAATCCTACTTGATCATGGTGGATAAGCTTTTTGATGTGATGTTGCAATTAGTTTGCCAGCATTTTATTGAAGATTTTTGCATCTATGTTCATCATAGATATTGGCTTGAAATTTTCTTTTTTGTTGAGTCTTTACAGTTTTTGGTATCAGGATAACGTTGGTCTCATAAATGATTTGGAAAGGATTCCCTCGTTTTTGATTGGAATAGTTTCAGGAGTGGTACCAGCTCTTCTTTGTATGTCTGGTAGAATTTGGCTGTGAACCCATCTGGACCTGGACTTTTTTGGTTGGTAGACTATTATTTGATACCTCAACTTCAGCCCTTGATATTGGTCTGTTCAGGGTTTCAACTTCTTCCTGGTTTAGGCTTGGGAGGATGCAAGTGTCCAGGAATTTATCTATTTCTTCCAGGTTTACTGGTTTATGTGCATAGAGTTGTTTGTAGTAATTTCTGATGGTAGCTTTTATTTTTTGTATATATTTTAGTAATAGCCATTCTGACTGGTATGAGATGATATCTCATTCTGGTTTTGATTTGCATTTCTCCAATGACCAGTGATACTGAGCTTTTTTTTATATGCTTGTTAGCTACATGTATGTGTCCTTTTGAAAATTTTCTGTTCATATCCTTTGCCCACTTTTTAATTAGATTTTTTTTCTCTTATAAGTTTTTTAAGTTTCTTATAGATGCTGGATATTAGACTTTGTCAGATGCATAGCTTGTGAATATTTTCTTTCATTTTGTAAGTTGTCTGTTTACTTTGTTGATAGTTTCCTTTGCTGTGCAGAAGCTCTTCAGTTTAATTAGATTCCACTTGTCAATTTTTGCTTTTGTTGTAATTGCTTTTGGGGTCTTTGTCACAAAATCTTTGCCTATTCCTATGACCAGGATGCTATTCCCTAGGTTATAGTTTTGGGGTTTACATTTAAGCCTTTAATTTATCTTGAGTTTATTTTTGTGTATGGTGTAAGGAAGACGTTCAGTTTCAATCTTCTGCATATGACTAGTCAGTTATCCAAGTACTATTTATTGAATAGAGATCCTTTTCCCCATTGCTTGTTTTTGTCAACTTTGTCAAAGATCAGATGGTCATAGGTTTGCATCCTTATTTCTGGGCATTCTATTCTATTCCATTGGTCTGTGCACCTGTCTTTGTACAAGTATCATGCTTTTTTTTTTTTAATACTGCAGACTTGTAGTATAGTTTAAAGGTGGTAACATGATGCCTTCAGCTGTGTTCTTTTTGCTTAGAATTGCCTTGGCTACTTGGGCTCTTTTTGTGATTCTATATGACTTTTAAAATAGTTCTGTGAAGAACGATGATGGTAGTTTGATAGGAATAACATTGAATCTGTAAATTGCTTTTGCCAGTGTAGACATCTTAATGATATTGATTATTCCTATCCATGAGCATGGGATGTTATTTTATTTGTTTGTGTCTTCTCTGATTTCTTTGAGCAGTGTTTTGTAATTCTCATTGTAGAGATCTTTCACCTCCTGGGTTAGCTGTATTCCTCAGTATTTTATTCTTTTTGTGACAATTGTAAATGGTATTGGCTTTCTGATTTGGCTCTTGGTTTAGTTGTTGGTAGTGTATAGGAATGCCAGTGATTTTTGTACATTGATTTTGTGTCCTGCAACTTTGCTGAAGTTGTTTATCAGCTGGAGGAGCACTAGGACCAAGGGTATTGAATTTTTTAGATATAGAATTATGTCATCTGCAAACAGATAGTTTGACTTCCTTTCTCCTTACTTGAATTCCCTTTATTGATTTTTCTTGCCTGATTTCAAGATAATGGAATTCTCTTGGTTAAGACTTCCAATACTATGTTGAATAAAAGTGGTAAGAGAAGGCATTCTTGTCTGGTGCTGTTTTTCAAGGGGAATGCTTCCAGTTTTTGCCCATTCAATATAATGTTGCCTGTGGCTTTGTCAAAGATGGCTCTTATTATTTTGAGCTATGTTCCTTCAATAGCTAGTTTATAGAGAGTTTTTAAGATGAAGGGGTGTTGAATTTTATCAAAAGCTTTTTCTGCATCTATTGAGATAATTATGTAATTTTTTGTCTTTGTTTTTTTTATTTGATGAATCACATTCATTAATTTGCATAGTTGAACCAACCTTGCATCTCAGCAATGAAGTCTACTTCATCATAGCGGATTAGCTTTTTGATGTGCTGCTGGATTTAGTTTGCAATTATTTTGTTGGGAATTTTTTGCATTGATGTCTATTGAACATGTTGGTCTGAAGTTTTCTCTTTGTTGTGTCTTTGCCAGGTTTTGGTATCAGAATGATGCTGGCTTCTTAGAATGAGTTCTGAAGGAGTTTCTCTTACTCATTTTTTTGGAAATTTTTCTGTAGGGATGGTTCCAGCTCTTCTTTGTACTTCTGGTAGAATTTTGCTGTGAATCTATCAGGTCCCAGGTTTTTTTTTTTTTTTTTGCTTTGTAGGTTATGTGTTACTGATTCGTTTTCAGAGCTTGTAATTGGTCTGTTCAGAAAAGTAATTTCTTCCTGGCTCAGTTTTGGAAGGGTGTATTTGTCCAGGAATTTATCCATCTCTTCTAAGTTTTCTGTTATTTGTGTGCACAGGTGCTCTTAGTAATTTCTGATGGTTGTTTTTATTTCTGTGGTGTCAGTTATAACATTCCCTTTATGTTTTCTAATTGTGTTTATTTGGATCTTCTCTCTTTTCTTCTTTATTAGTCTAGCTAGTGGCCTATTTATTTTATTATTTTTCCAAAAGCCAACTCCTGGATTTGCTGATCTTTTGAATGGCTTTTTTGTGTCTTGATTTTCTTGAGTTCAGCTCTGATTTTTGTATTTCTCATCTTTGGTGAGCTTTGGGGTTGATTTGTTCTTGCTTCTCTAATTATTTCAGTTGTGAAGTTAGGTTAATTTGAGATCTTTCCAATGTTCTGATGTGGGCATTTAATGCTATGAATTCCTCTTAACACTAACTTAGCTGTGTCCCAGAGATTCTGGTATATTGTATCTTTGTTCTCATTATTTTTAAAGAACTTCTTGATTTCTGCCTTAATTTCATGATTTACTTAAAAGTAATTCAGAACCACATTATTTAATTTCCATGTGATTTCATGGCTTTGAGTAATTTTTATAGTCTTGACTTCTATTTTTATTGTGTTGTTGTTTAAGAGTGTCTTTGGTATGATTTTGGTTCTTTTAAATTTGTTGAAGATTGTTTTATGTCCAATTATGTGGTCCATTTTAGAGTATGTGCCCTGTGGCAATGAAAAGAATGTATATTCTGTTGGTATTGGATGGAGATTTCTGAAAGGTCTATCAGATCCATTTGGCCCAATGTTGAGTTTAGGTCCTAAATATCATTGTTAATTTTTTGTCTCAATGATCTCTCTAATACTGTCAGTGGAGTGTTGCAGTCTCTTAATATTATTGGGCCAGGAACGGTGGCTCATACCTGTAATCCTAGCACTTTGGGAGGCCAAGGTGGGTGGATCACGAGGTCAGGAGTTTGAGCCTAGCCTGGCCAAGATGATGAAACCCTGTCTCTACTAAAATCACAAAAATTAGCTGGGCATGGTGGTGCATGCCTGTAATCTCAGCTACTCAGGAGGCTGAGGCAGAAGAATCACTTGAACCTGGGAGGCAGAGGTTGTAGTGAGCCAAGATTGTGCCACTGCACATCAGCCTGGGCAACAGAGCAAGACTCCATCTCAAAAAAATATATATTATTGTGTGGGAGATTATGTCTTTTTGCAGGTGTCTGAGAACTTGCTGTATGAATCTGTGTGCTTTTGTGTTGGGCACATATATATTTAGGAAAGTTAGGCCTTCTTCTTGAATTCCACCCTTTACTATTATGTAATGTCCTTCTTTGTCTTTTTGATCTTTGTTAGTTTGAAATCTGTTTTGTCGTAAATTAGGAGACAACTCCTGCTTTTTTCTGTTTTCCATTTACTTGATGGATTTTCCTGCATATCTTTATTTTCAGCCTATGAGTGTCATTGCTTGTAAGATAGGTCTCTTGAAGACAGCACACCATTGCATCTTACTTTTTTATCCAGCTTGCCACTCTGTCCCTTTTAAGTGGGGCATTCAGCCCATTTACATTCAAGGTTAGTATAGATGTGTGTGGATTTGATCCTATCATTGTGCTGTTAGCTGATTATCATGTTGGCTCGTTTGTGTAGTTGATTTACAATGACACTGGTCTGTATGTTTAAATGTGTTTTTGTATTAGCTAGTAGTGGTGTTTCCTTTCTATATTTAGTGTTCCTTTCAAGGTCTCTTGTAAGGTAACCCTGGTGGTAATGAAGTCTCTCAGCATTTACTTATCTGAAAAGGATCTTATTTCTCCTTCACTTAGGAGGCTTAGTTTGGCTGGATATGAAATTCTTGGTTGAAGATTATTTTTCTTTAAGAATGTTGAATATAGGCCCCCAGTCTCTTCTGGCTTGCGGGGTTTCAGCAGAGAGGTCCTCTATTAGCCTCATGGGGTTCCCTTTGTAAGTGACCTGACCTTTATCTCTATCTGCTTTTAACATTCTTTCTTTCATTTGGACCTTGGAAAATCTGGTGATTGTGTCTTGGGGATGACCTTCTTGTGTAGAATCTTGCAGGAATTCTCCGTATTTCCTGAATTTGGCTGTTGGCCTTGCTAGCAAGGTTGGGGAAGTTTTCATAGATAATATCCTAAAATATGTTTTCCAAGTTGTTTGCTTTCTCCCCTTCCCTTTCAGGAATGCCAGTGATTCACAAATTTGGCCTCTTTACATAATCTCATATTTCTTTCTTTCTTTTTTTTTGAGATGGAGTTTCACTCTTGTTGCCCAGGCTGGAGTGCAGTGGCATGATCTCAGCTCACTGCAACTTCCACTTCCCAGGTTCAAGTGATTCTCCTGCCTCAGCCTACTGGGTAGCTGAGACTATAGGCATGTGCCACCATCCCAGGCTAATTTTGCATTTTTAGTAGAGACAGGTTTCACCATGTAGGCCAGGCTTGTCTCAAACTCCTGATCTCAGGTGATCCACCCGCCTCAGCCTCCCAAAGTGCTGAGGTTACAGGCATGAGCCACCACACCCAGTCATAATCCTATATTTCTCAGAAGTCTTGTTCATTCGTTTTTATTTTTTCTTTAATTTTGTCTGACTGTCTTATTTCAGAGAACCAGTGTTTAAGTTCTGAGAGTCTTTCCTCAGCTTGGTTTATTCTGGTGTCAATACTTATGATTACATTGTAAAATTCTTCTATTGTGCTTTTCAGTTCTTTTTTATACCAGCTATTTTGTCCTTCAGCTCCTGTATTGCTTTATTGTGATTTTTACTTTTCCTGGATTGGGTTTTGCCATCCTCCTGAATCTTGATAATCTTTGTTCCTATCCATAGTCTAAATTATATTTCTATCATTCCAGCCATTTCAGCCTGAATAAAAACTCCTGTTGGAGAACTGATTTGGTCATTGGGAGGACATACCACACTCTGGCCTTTTGCGTTACTACAGTTCTTGCATTGGTTCTTTCTCATCCTTGCCTGTGTGTCTTCCTTTAACTGCAGTATAGACTGAGTACAATCACTAGACTTCTCTTCTGGATGTTTGCACCAGACTGAGGCTTTGTGCAGGGCCTTTATTTGAAGTTAACTTCTTGTCTCTGATTTTAAAGGGATGTTTGTTAGTGAGGTATTTTTAATGATGTTTGGGGTGTGATCCAGCAGGTGGCACTTAGGCTTCTTGGTCAGTTGGTAGACTCTTGCTCAGTTGAGTGGCTCCCGGTTTCCACACAGTTGCAGCATTTTATTTCTCAATTATCTGAAACTCTGAGTTCCTCTCCTGCTTCAGTGCTGGCTGTAGATTGTGATTTGGCACTCCTGAGCTGCCCACTGCCACTCTGGGGTGATCTCAGTACTTATGTTTCTTCCCCACCTACGAGGCAGCAGAGGAAGAGCTCTTAGTAAAGGCTGTGGCCAAAGGTCACTTGCTTGTCTCCTGGGGGATCCACCCCAAAGAGATGCAGGTGAGCAATCACTCAGTGCAATCAGCCCAGGATGGAGGGTCTGTGCTGTGGGCCCAAGCCCTGTCTGGTGATGGACAGTGAGGGGAGGGGTGGGATCCATGAGAGATGAACTGGGAATCCTTTCCTTCATTTCTGAAAAATATTTTTACTGGGAATAATATTCTTGACTGGAAATTTTTTCTATTCACTTGGAAAAATCAAAGCACTTTGAAAATATCAACCCATTCTCTCCTGGCCTATAAGGTTTCTGCTGAGAAATCTGCTGCTAATCTAATAGTTGAACAGACATTCCCTTACATGTAACTTGATGCTTTTCTCTTGCTGCTTTCAAAATTCTTTGTCTTTTGCTTTTGACAAATTAAATATAATGTGCCTTGGGACCAGCTTGGGTGGAATCTATTTAGCATTCTTTGACCTTCCTGAACCTGGACGTCTGTCTCTCTCCCAAGATTTGGGCAGTTATTTGATATTATTTGATTTAAATAGGTTTCCCTCACATTTTCTCTCAGTTCTTCTGCAATGCTCATAGTATGGACTTAATGACGTCCATAAATCCTGTAATCTTTCTTCATTCTTTCTAATTCTTTCTTCTTTTTTGATCTGCCTGTGTTATTTCAAAGGACATGTCCTTAAGTTCAGAAATTTTTTCTTCTGCTTAGTCTAGTCTATTGTTGAATCTTTCAATTGTATGTTTATTTCATTCATTGAATTATTTGGCTCGAGGATTTGTTTGGTTCTTTTTTATATCTATCTTTTTCTTAAATTTCTTAATTAAATCATGAACTGTTTTCCTTATTTAATTGAATTGTCTATCTGCATTCTTTGTACCTCACTAGGATTCCTTAATATTATTTTAAATTCTTTTAGGGGGGGCCATTCCATATATTTCCTTGTAATTGGGGTCTGTTACTGGGCTTTCTGCATTACTTCCTATAATTTTCTTCTCAATGTGTGTGTGTGTATTACTAATTATTTTTCTAGAGTCCAACAGGACATATCTGAATGTCATGTGGGACATGGGACAATTCACTGTGTGCCTCGGCAATGAACTGTAGGATGTCTAGCCTCCCTAAACTGTTGACCAGGAACAACACCCCAACAATTTTTCACACACAAAAAAATTATTTTTACAAATTTCCAAGACACTCTCTGGGAGTCAGTGTCACTTTTTTTTTTGGAAACTCTACCTTAGATCTATAAAAATCATCCCTGAAGGCCATGCTAACATTGAGTATGTGTGGATTCCAGGGTCATCACCCATAAAGAGTCAAAGTATGGACCAGTCATACTGGGTGTCCTGTTACCTCTCACACCTGGACAACTCCTAATGCCATCCTAAAAATCTAGTGAAAACGAGCTAGTGTTAATATCCATGACAAAGGCAAAAAAGACAAAACACCCTCTGATCTTTTTTTCTTGGTTAGTATTATCTTCAGTGACAGTAACTTGTTGTATGTCACCCACCAAGCACCACGCTCTGGTTTAATATTGTCATCTTAATCCTCTTGACAACCCTATAAAGAGGAATTTTTATTCCCAATTTAGAGATGAGAAAACTGGGGCTTAGACATTTGGCTGCCCCAACTTCAAAAACTATTAGTCTTCTCTGATTCCTTGGCAATCCACCCGGTCCACCGAAGACCGCCAGTCCTTTTAAGACCTCGCGCCCCCTCCCCTCGACTCCCAGGGTAGAATGGGCAACCTGATTGGAGGTGCTTGAAGAAAGGGAAAGTGGTCTAAGAAAGGCCTAATAAGGAACCAGCTGTCAGCTCAACTCCGCCCCCTACTCCTCTGCTCGGGGCGTTGCCCAGGGAGGGAGTCCACCTCCAAACGCTGCAGCGGCTGTGTCTTTCTACTTTCATTTTACTTGCTGGTGGCCCGGACTTCGAGACGTTCTGAACCCCACTATCCCTCCCTCTACAGCAGCGCATTCCTCTTGGCCCAGCTTCCAAAGCTCTTGGCCACCCCGTCATCCCTGCAGGCCCTACAGCCGCGGATCCAGGAAACCCTCTACCCGCAGCCCAGCTACTAAGTTTACAATCCCCTGGGCTCTTGGCTCCAGGGTGCGTGTTTCCGCCCCGTGGTGGCTGTGCGGACGTCCCCACTTGCCGCGCAGGAGCGCTCGGTTCCTCTCCCCATTCCGGAGCGCCGCAGCTGGGGCTCGCGGAACTAGTCTTCGTTTCCTTGGCAACGCAGTACACAAGTGCTAGCCCTAGAAGCTCGCGATGTGCTTCAGCAAAGCGGGTGAGGAGGGCTGCGGAGGAGCCTGGAGTAGAGGGTTGGTAGGGGGAAGGGTGGAGACGCTGGGAAAGATGAAGGGGGAGGAAGTGCAGTTCGCCCCACTCTGTGGAGTTTGGCGTGGTTTTGTAAGTGCACGGTTGGGCCCTGTCCTCTGTTCAGTCTCCCCGGACGCGCTCACATAGACCCAGGTGCTGATCCTCACGTGGAGCCTCTCCTCTTTTTAATTTTAGACACTGCGGATAACTACTGTTTTGGAACATGTCAACAGAGGAAACTTTTTCCTCACTGCCATCCCCCAAATTTGATTGGGAACAAGTTTGTTCCTCTTAGGGGATCACCCCACCGAGGGCCTGGGTGTTACTTACCAGAAGTGAGTATTCACCTCTCCTTGGGTGGGTCTTAGTTCCCCGGCTATTGACGGCTAGCCAAGTTCGTAAAAGGAAAAACTCTATGGGACTTGAGATCTTCAGAGCCCCAACGTAAGAAAGCGCTCTGTTCTTCTGCAAGCAGCTGTTTAAGCCAGATTAAAGGACCATTGCTCCCTGCCATGCACCTCCGCTAAAAGCAAGCGCTAGCTTCACATAATCCCTGCTCCATCCTCACCTCCAAAGGCCTGTGAGCCAATGCCAGTTCCCCTCCCATTCCTCCAAACCTCAGGCCGAAAGCTGCATTAGCTTAAGTTCAGCTCTGTGGGGCTTCGAAGACTGGATTCATCTGAATATATGGCAGTGTCCTTTATTCTACCTATCCAGCCACACCCCTCTACAAAGTTACCTGTATTACTTGTGTAATTCTATGGTCTTGAGTCAAGATAAGAAAGTGTAATCCCTCGCATGGAAGATTCAGATGGGTACATGCTAAGTTCACCCAATTTTGATAGCCCTGATGTTCTCTGACGTGTTGTCTTTTCTTTCTTTCTTTGTTTAATATATCCCCGAAAGGCATATGGCTTGGCATACAACTTATCTAAGATCCCAACCAGCACAAAAGGATATACTTTGGGAGCCCGAACAGCTGTGAGGTTTAAGCCAATACAGAAGGTAATGTGCTGGGATTCTAGTGTTGTCCACGTTGCCGCATGCATTTGCACAGCAGGGCAAAGGGCAGAGAGCAAGGGGGCTGATCTGAAAGCATATGCCCTGAAATTAAAGAAAAGTAGGCATTTAGGCAAAAGCTATTAAGAAGCCTATCGGAAAAGCTTGGGCATTAACATCGCAAAGGCGTGTGAGTATACTGGGAAGAGGGGAAAACAATTTACAAAAGAAATGGTCCCAGCACAGGGCTTTGGTGCTGAGATGCCTGAGGTTAAAATATTAGAAGCTTGCATTTACATACATTATATTATCTTGTCAGTTTTAAAAACATTCCAATTTTTCCACCCTTTTGTGTGATTGGGTTTCAAGTCTAAAGTTCGGTATAGGATCCTAATCTCTTATTGGACATTTTCCTGACACTTGAGCTTAAGGAGCAGAGATACTAGCTCCAAAAATCTCTGAATGTGATGTTAAGGGTAGTGGCTGGGATAAGTTGCCTTGCCTCTCTACCCATCCTAGATTTCTTTCTACAACCTATATGTTATGTATCCCTACGTAGCTGAACCACACACATCTCAGTTTTCTACCTACCAAAGGCTTATTTCTGTAGCCTGAGGTGGCTAAACCATAGCTGATTTATGAATAGAAAGAAGATGATTCTGTTTTTTTTACCTGGAAGGCTTTATATGTGTGTGTGAGAGAGAGTGTATGTGTGTGTGTGTGTGTCTGTGTGTGTGTGTATCACTCTCTAACATAATGCTCTTTTTCTTGGAAACAGGAAATGACACCTTGTGCAGGCAGGTACCAGCAAGTAAGTCGTCAGCAGGAAAAACACAAACAAAATTTTGCTCCATTTAATGTCTTGGTGCCTCGATTTAAGAACTACTCAAAGGACACTTACTATCCCAGGTATATCTCCTCTCTTCTGGTGCACTACAACAAAAAGCAATAGGGGAAAATAAGTATGTAATAAGAAAAGAAGCATGAAAAGAAGGGATGCCATCCAAACCATCCCAGTTAAATAAGGAACCACTCAGATTTAATCAGGTGTCTCAGATGTCTGGCATTGTAGACTTGTAGAATCATACTTACTCATTCAGTGAATTTTTATTAATGTACCAGGCAGTTTTGTAGGTTCAATAGATTTTTGCAGTAAGTCCATCACACAAGAATCCTGATTTCTTGGGGCTTACATCCTAGAGTCCAGACAGAGCACAAAGCAATACACAAGAAAGTGTCAATAGTTATAAGGAGAGTGACCGTATAATTTGTTAGTCAAACCATGACACTTCTGAGAGTAAAAGGGATCCTATTAATAATTCTACCAAGACGGTAGCCACAGGGTAGGTACTATCATGGACAAACCAGGAAGAAGCTTGCCCAGGTGATATGCTACAAAGAAGGTAAAACAGGACGACAGTATAATAGTGAGTGATGGGCTGGAGTCTACTTTAGTAAGGGTTGAAGAAATAACACTCAGCCTGAGATCTGAATGACAAGACTGAGCCAGCCCTATGAAGATCCAGGGACAGAGCACTCCCAGCAGAAGGAACAGCAAATGCAAAGGCTATAAATTGGGAAGGAATTTGAATACTGGCTTGAGCAAAAAGGAATGCTAGCATGGCCAGAGTGTAGTGAGCAAGGAGAAATGAGACAGAAATGGAGGGCATGCTGGAGCTCATAGGCCTTGCAGGCCAACAGGCTTATTCTCAATGCTTCAGGAAGCTATTCAGAATGTATAGAATTGTAAGGCAAAAGATCAAGGTCTTTCTTTTATTGATGAGAAACCCAAGGATCATATAACTTTATCAAGATTGCATTAAGGAAGTAGAAACTTTGAGTCTTGACCCCCGTGTCCACTCCGTAATTTCCTGTCACAATGAGTCTACACAAAAGAGAAAGTGTGATGAGGTCAGGCCGAAGTGGGTGGATCACGAGGTCAAGAGATCGAGAACATCCTGGTCAACATAGTGAAACCCCATCTCTACTAAAAATACAAAAATTAGCTGGGCACGGTGGCACATGCCTGTAATCCCAGCTACTCAGGAGGCTGAGGCAGGAGAATTGCCTGAACCCAGGAGGAGGAGGTTGCGGTGAGCCGAGATCGCGCCATTGCACTCCAGCCCGGGTAACAAGAGCGAAACTCCATCTCAAAAAAAAAAAAAAAAATTTAAGTGAGCCCGTTGTCAAGAAAATGTAACTGATTCTGCTTTGCTGTGCCTACATTGCAGATAGATTATCACTGCACTTTTATCACCACCTTTAAATTGTGGGCTACTAATCCATCACTGTTTTAGAGCTCTTTCCTCACCCACCGTTTCTAGGACCTTCTTGTCCCTCAGCTATGGATACTGAGGTGCAGAAATATCTTCTAAACTGGAGTCGGTCTGTGCTCTGATGGGATGTCAAGATTGTCGAGTTGTTTAACACTAACATCTAACTCAAAATATACTAACAGGTAAAAGAATCCCATGCTTAATTAAAAAGCTAATCAATCTGTTGCCTTTTTCCAAGAGGTTAGGCCTAGTTCAGGGTCAGCTCTGGTACTGACAGAGTTTGTGTATGGTCAGTAACTCTGTAGACATGGCGCTTGTATTTTTATTTTTAGCCCTGGTACATACAACCCAGAGAAGAAGCCACCTCCAAAAATTTCATGGCCAATGAGATTTGGATCTCCAGACTGGGCTCAGGTCCCGTGTCTTCCGAAAAGAACCTTAAAAGCTGAGGTAATAAGACTAGACTTCTGTAGGGGACTCTTATTCTATATAGTACTTTCATATGTGTAAGGGACTCTTATTCTATATAGTACTTTCATATGTGTAAGGGACTCTTATCTAGGGGTTTGTGGGTGAACTTCAGGAAGCCCTTGGTCCCCAAAAATTATATGTACAACTTTGTGTGTATATGAACATGAAGATCTTTTTGGAGAATTACACTATTTCATTAGATTCTTAAAGGTATATATGACTAAACAAGTGACATTTTCTTATTTGATCCTTAAATAATCTTTCGTGATGGGTACAGAGGAAATATTCCTACACAATAGAGGCTCAGATGGATTAAGTGATTTGTGCGGGTAGCACAGCTGGAAACCAGATCTCGTGACCCCTAATCCATTGCTCTTTCCAACATAGCCCTTGAGTACTAGATCACTGAGGAGCCGCAGAGCACTCGGCTAAGAGCACGGATTCTGAGTACAAATCTGCTTGGATTCATACACTAGCTTCAGGATTTACTTGTTGTACAATCTTAAGCAAATCCTTTAACTTTTCTGAGCCTCAGTTTTTTAATCTGTAAAATGGGTATTACAATAGAATCAATCCAATAAGGTTATAAAGAAAATGTGGAAAATTATTTAGCACGATAACCTGATAACATAGTAATTGCTCAATCTGTTAGCTATCATAATTCCAGAGGTGCTTTTTTTCCTTTCCTAGTGGAACTTTTTACTAATTCCACAATTATTTATTACATGCCTAATGTATTAACATTATTGCATTAGGGCCTATGGGTAACATTCAGGAATTAAACATATAATCCTTGACTTCAGTAAGCCCACCAACTGCTTGGGGATTTGCTAAGTAGCAATAATTCCTAGCACAGTATATACTATAGTAAGATGATACAGGGTAGATGTATGTATAAATCTTGGGAGAATCACTAAGGCTAGGTTACGCTGGGGTTGGGATTCACTTCTATAATGTACACTCCTTTTTTGCATAACTGGGAAGACCAGAGGCAGAGGAGTCTCATTAGAATTTTGATCTAGACAACATTCTTTCGTTGCAGCTGTCCACAGACAAAGAGCTTAGAAAGCATCGGAACCGTGTGGCCTACCTAAGCCTGTTTTATAATTGAGCAGTGGCGACTACCTTCACATGCTCCTCTTAAACACAGAGTCTCCGGGACTGAGGACAGAGCTGTCTTCTTCTTCTGCATTACTGTGACCTTCTTGTCTGGCAGTCTGGGGCCCAGGGAGGGACAGAGGCTTATAGCTGCATTATGAGAACATAAAACTAGTGCACGGTGCTTGTGGTGTATATGTGCGTGTCTGAGTCTGTGGGTTCGTGTTGGGTGGTGAGTTGCATGATTTCATTTTATGAAATATTTGTGGGCCCCTGCTCTCTAGTTCTAATTCCCAGGTGCCTATTTTATATATTCTACCACTAGTCCTGGTCTTAGGAGGCTGTTAACCTATATGTATCAAGGATTTGGATGGGATTTGGGCTTGCTAGACACAGAAGACAGAGTAAAACATTTATTGGCACTCTGCCAGTTGCATTCCTCAGCGTGGAGTGTGAAGGTCTTGATTTGGTTGACTTTTCCCGATTGACATAAAACTCAAAAACCAAAACTTGCCCATTTCCCGTGACATCATCTATATAGTCTGTCAGTCAACATATATATTCAGGTCCTACTAGATATCGGGCAGAACAGTAAGCCCTGGGGATATGGCAAGAATCAAACTTATTTTCTAACTCCCTGGGCCTGGCTTGAAGTCAGAGGAGGACTCCCCAGGGAAGCTAGTGGATTGGGTCTGCCCTCCAATCTGAATGACCCCCTAGACCTTTGCAAGTCAGTTCAGGGTTATAAATGTCAGAAAACACTCTATAGCCCCAGACTGACTTGTAAACAGCTACATTTAAAGTACTTACTCAGACACTCAGGCCTGAGAGGTGGACCCGTTTCCTTCCAGCACTAACTGAAATAATCAAGTATAGTTTGTTCAGGATTGGTGCTAAATGTGATCTCATCTTTTAATAGGAAGGCCCTTTAGTACCCGCTTAGGCTTCTTTGTAATAACCAGAAAGTGGTAAGCCTGCATGTGTCTGGATACCAAAGACTGAGAAGCTGCCAATGGCTGCAGGAGAGCGCGAGCCTGCTGTAACCCTCATGGCCACCCCCGATCAGTGTTAGCTGGGGAAAGGGCTCGAGGTAAAACCTCCTGGGCAAATGATGCTGGGGGGCCTCATTCCTGAAAGGCCAAGGTATTCTAAAACAATAATGGTGAAGGACAGGAAAGTCTTTATGGGAAATCACTTAGGACATACTAAGATAATGATAAAGATACTTAGCAAAAACGTACCTAATATATACACTTCTTTTAATCTGATGATTTAATGATTTCTATTGTCTTGTCAAGAAATATTTATGACTTGAGATAAGTCAGGACTAACTCTTATCGCCTCTCCTGCCTATCTCCCTCCTTCCTCTCCTTTGTACCCACACCTGCAGATTTTTTCAGAGGTGACAATTTAACATTCAGTGGTTTATTTTCTGATTCAGGGTCTTGGGTCCCTTCTTTGGAGGATATTGATGGGGGTGGGAATAGAACATCTTTCATGCTGTTTAGTACATACGTTCAAAGACTTTTCCAGGGAAGAGAACTCTCTAAAATAGTGATCTGATTTGATGAAAGATAAAATTTTAATATAGCTTCAGTTAACCTTCAAGGTCCTTTAAAGTGCTAAATTGTATATAAAAGTAATTAAGAAAGTACAAATGAACACAGACCAAAGCATACTGTGCCACATTTATTTTACAGCTAGACTTGGTTCGATGAGTTGATAGTATTTTTAGGTCTTAACAGAGTTAAACTTTATTATAATGCTGTTTTATTGGGGTAAAGCTTCCAATGTGACAGATTTATGAAATATGGAGACTACATGACATATTGGAGGATGTGGTTTGACATGCAGACAACTGAATCTGTGACACTAGGATTTTACAATTTCATTTAAGGCCAGTTGCAACACTTACAGTTCTGCTCCAACCTTGGGCATACTTGAGGTGAAAGGTGCTGCCTTCCACACACTGGTGGAACTTGGCTTCAGGATTACTATAAATGCCATCTGCTTTACCACTACATCAAGCTCCATGTCCTCAACTGCCCCTATCACCACTGCCTTCTCCATCACTTCCCTTGTCACTGCCATTTTCTCCACCACTGCCACTGCCTCTACCAATATTAGCACAGAAGCCTTCACTTCTTGGTGTCACAGGTCAGTTATACCAGCTGTTGACGGCTGGTGGAATACATTCTGAAAGAATAACAACATTTCAGAGCATCATCATAACCTTTTTTTATGCAGAGAAGCAAGCAGCTCTGGACTCTGTCCTATAACAGTTCTGTTCTCAGAGAACTGGAGGAAAGCTGCAGCTGGGAAGACTGCTGCATGGGGTCAGATGTCCAAAGCAAGGAGGAGGGAAACAAAGGCCCTGGGGTCCTAGCAGGATGTCAAGCCTGGGCTTCCATGCTAGTTCCCCTAGAGGGGAAATAAACCCAACCCTACAGTGATAAGGAATAACTTTATTTTGAGACTCTAATATTTGAGTTTTGATAGGGGAGGCTTATCTATCAGTATTTCTGTCATATGTAATATATTTGGATTTTTCTTACCTTGTTATGTTTTGTCTTTCATGCTCTATGTTTGCTTGCTTCATTTCAGCACTGATTTTTCCCTTCTCTCCTCTCCCATGGTGTTTCAGAAGTTTTATATTTCATTTTCCTCTACTAGTAGAATGCTCTGAACCACTAAAGTTTTCTGGCTCACTGTTCAATTTGAGTCAATAATTTTTTTTTTTTGAGATGGAGTCTCACTCTGTTGCCCAGGCTGGAGTGCAGTGGTGTGATCTTGGCTCACTGCAGCCTCCACCTCCCGGGTTCAAGCGTTTCTCCTGCCTTGGCCTCCAGAGTAGCTAGGACTATAGGCATGCACCACCATGCCCAGTTATTTTTTTGTATTTTTTAGTAGAGATGGGGTTTCACCATATTGGCCAGTTCAAGGCTGGTCTTGATCTCCTGACCTCATCATCCACCACATCAGCCTCCCAAAGTGCTGGGATTACAGGCATGAGCCACCATGCCCAGCTGAAGAAATCATTTTATATTCTCTCATAGGTTTTTACAGTTCTAAAAAAATCCATAATTATATGACTTTCCTTAAAGACTTTATATAGCAGCTTCCACTGCTCTCCCTCCACTTTTAGACCTGCCCCAAGGGATGCTTAATCCAAGGAACATACAAAGTCCATGAAGAGCAGGTGTTTCTCACTTCCTACTGTTGAGACCCATCAGCCACCTGAGCCTTTGTCCCTGATCCTTTTTATGATGTCCTTCCAGCTGTCCTCACCAAGACCCAGACAGCAAAATTTATGCATCTAAATTAGGAAATGGTGCACTTCCATGAGTGAGAGAACTGATCTATCTCAGAGATAAATGCCAGTTCATATAGGCATACCTCAAAGATGTTGCAGGTTCGGTTCTGGACCACCACAATAAAGTAAATGTTGCAATAAAATGAGTCACACAAGTTTTTGGTTTCCCAGTGCATATTAAAGGTTATGTTTACACTCTACTGTAGTCTATCAAGTACGCAATAGCATTATGTCTAAAAACAGAGCACATATCTTAATTTTAAATGCTAAAAAATGTTAACAACTATTTGCATCTTTAGTGAGCCATAATCTTTTTGCTGGTGGAGTGTCTTGCCTCAGTGTTGACGGTTGCTGACTGATGGTGGCTGTAGCAACTTCTTAAGACAACGATAAATTCTGCCATGTCAAATTGAAATTGACTTTCTTTCATGAAAGATTTCTCTATAGTATGCAATGCTATTTGAAAACATTTCACCTACGTAGAATGACTCTCACAATTGGAGTCAATTCTGTTAAACTCTGCTGCTAGTTTATCAACTAAGTTTATGTAATATTCTAAAACCTTTGTGGTCATTTCAACAATGTTCACAGCATCTTTACCAAGAGTAGATTTTATCTCAAGAAACTATTTTCTTTGTTCATCCATAAGAAGCAACTCCTCATTTGTTTGTGTTTTATCAGAAGATTGCAGCAATTCAGTTCCCTCTTCAGGCTCCACTTCTCATTCTAGTTCTCTTGCTATTTCCATCACATCTGCAGTGACTTCCCCTACTAAAGTCTTGAACACATCAAAACTTTTAGGGAACACCCATTGATGAGAGTTGGAATCAACTTCTTCCAAACTTCTGTAAATGTTGATATTTTGACACCTTCCCTTGAATTACACAGGTTGATCCTTGGAAATCCCCTCCAGAAGGTTTTCCATTTACTTTTCTCAGATTCATCAGAGGAATCATTGTCTACAGCAGCTATAGCCTTATAAAATGTACTTCCTAAATGATAAGACTTCAAAGTCAAAATTACTCTTGATTCATGTGCAGCAGAATGGATGTTGTGTTAGTGTTAGCAGGTATGAAAACAACATTAATATCTTTGTACATCTCCATCTGGACCCTTTGGTAACTAGGTGCATTGTCAACAACTAGTGATATTTTTAAAACAATCTTTTTCTGAGCAGTAGGTCTGAACAGTGGTCTAAAAATATTCAGGAAGCCATACTGTAAACAGATGTACTGTCGTCCAGGCCTTGTTGTTCCATTTATATGCCACAGGTAGTGTAGTTTGAACATAACTATTAAGGGACCTAGAGTTTTCAGAATGGTTAATGAACATTGACTTCAACTTAGAGTCACCAGCTGCATTAGTGCCTAACAAGAGTCAGCCTGTCCTTTGAAGCTTTGAAGCCAGGCATTGATGTCTCCTCTCTAGTTATAAAATACCTAGATGAGCATCTTCTTCCAGTAGAAGGATATCTTGTCTACCTCACCTACCTAAATAACTAAATCTGTTTTTTAGTGTAGCCACCTTTACCAATGATCTTAATGATCTTACCTGCATCACCTGGATAACTTGTTGCAGTTTCTATGTCAGCACCTGCTGCTACACTTTACTCTTTCATGTCATAGAGGTGGCTTCACTTTTTTTTTTCTTTAGCTTCATCACTCTTCTCAGTCTCCATAGAATTGAAGATAGTTAGGGCCTGGCTCTGCATTAGGCTTTGGCTTAAGGGAAAGTTATGGCTGGTTTGATCTTCTTCTATCTAGATCACTAAAACTTTCTTTATATGGCAATAAGACTGTTTTACTTTCTTATCGATCATGTGTTCACTAGAGTAGCACTTTTAATTTCTTTCAATAACTTTTTCCTCTGCATTCCTCTGTTTGGCACAAAAGGCCTAGGTTTTGGCCTATTTGGCTTTTCTCAGATGTGAGGGCCTAGAAGTTCCATGGCTGTCTCCATGCACTCTGGCCTCTCTGCCTTTGCTGTTCTTTGCAGCCTAACCTGCATCTTGTTCAGAACAGTGTGCTGGACTGAACCTGTGATGCACCTGAGGACCAAGGTATGACTTCAACTTGCTTCTGAGCAGGTATTTGCTCTCATTGCAGAGCAAATTTCATCTACTTCATGCCTTCTTCACTAAGCTTAGCTTTTGATTTAAAGTGAGAGATATGGAACTTTTCCTTTCACTTGAACACTTAGGACATTGTAGGGTTATTAATTGGCCTAATTTCAATTTAGTTGTGTCTTAGGGAATAGGGAGGCTCCAGGAGAAGAAGAGAGATAGGGAAATGGCCATTCAGTGAAGCAGTCAGAACACATACATTTATTGATTAAATTCATCGTCTTACATGAGTCCTATTACTGGTGCCCCAAAACAATTAGAATGACAACATTAAAGATCACTAATCATAGATCACCATAATAGAAACAGTATTTTCAAAACTTCCGGCCTATCGGTGACCTGGCCCAAAATTAACATGTGACTTACAATCTGTACATATATTTAATACAGCACTTCTGTTCCCAAAGATGTGCTATTAAATTTATGTTGAATCCAACATTTCAAAGTGCCTTAATATCTAGAACTTATAGATATTAAAATTCTGTCATATCCTCTGCCATAGTCAACAATCGTATAGCCTATAAATGCTGTTTAAATACTCTAGGTTTGTTCCTGATTATGATAAGCCTGTAATTAATGTTTTGTAAACTGTATCACAACTTCCCTAATTTACCAGGGTTTTTTTATTTTAAGTTCAGGTATTCAATAGCTAGAAAGGCTTGTTTGTTTGTTTGTTTGTTTGTTTGTTTGTTTGGTGGAAGTAAATTGACTAGCACCAAACTGGCTAACTTAAAATGGGAAAGAGAAAATGCGGTTTGGAGTTTGGGGTGTAAAGACTCTTATTTACGTGAGCTGTGGAGGTGGAAAAAGCTGTATTGGTGGAAAGGACATCTCGGGCAGAAGAAATATTGGTCACATATCACAGGTAAGAATTAGCTTGTTACCTTATAGGTAACTATCAGAAAGTCTGCTGACTACTGCAGTGAGAATTTTAAAACTTAACTGCAGCTTGCTCTAACCATCACGTTGCTACCTCTAGAGAATTAGGGAGGGGAAGAAGGAAGAGGAGCAAATTACTTTTTATGTCAAACAATCTTGTGCTATCTATTTTTTAAATAATTATGGCAATACATTACTTTTATAATCTAAAAAGTAACTTAAATGCCTTTTCTAAACACAAGTCAAATCTATTTCAGCATCTCCTTTTCCAACCCAGAGTCCACATGCCTTTGATGCTAATTATATTTTCTTACTACTTCCCAGCATCAAAGCCTGCGATTCAGCCCAGGGCTCTTCCATTCTCATCAGCAGACAGTAACTCTTCTTTACCACCAACCCTCCTCCCTACCACGCCTCATTCTCTATATTCTTTTAAGTACTTGTTCTCACCGCTCCACTGCTATCTTTCCATAGCTGCTATACCAGCCCTTCCCACCCAGATATTACCTTTGCAGATGCCAACCTCTTTCTCCTCTGGAATAACTGTCTTCACCTCCTTCTCTGATATTACTGTTTCCCACGTCAACCTTGGGGACTTTCTTGCCTCCACCCTCATCCCCTGGCCATGAGAAGGCTCTTACTTCTGGGTGCCAAAGTTACAGCTATACTAGGGGTCAACACGTTGGCCAGGTTACCATTGCTGCAGAAAGAAACAAAATGTGCCTCTGTGAAATCTCTGTGAGACCTCTGTGAGCCTGCAGGATGCAAACATCACAGAAAGCAACTTTTCTTGCCCTCATTCTCGACTCTCTGGGGAACGGTCAGCTGCCAACACAACCTCCAAAGTCCCCATGGCAAGCATTTCTCCCTAACTGCCCCAGCTAGTGTTTATATTATATTTTACCATAATTGTCAGAAATGTGCATATTCTTTTCAGGAACAAACTGTCTGCAAAGGATTTTGCCTCTCAGAATCTTATGCTAGTAAGAATGAACTGGAGACTGAGCTTGGACTTTCCATTATCCCTCCCTGTCTCCCACTTACTGTGGACCCAATTTCTATAGACTTTCTTTCAGGACTTGAAACTGAGGATATAGGACATCACTATCATTCCATTCATAAAAAGCAATCTTGTCATTCACGGTGGTGAAGGCACATATCAGTTGTGTATGCAGATGTGGGTTCACATTCTTTTTTTGAGACAGAGTTTTGCTCATTACCCAGGCTGGAGGGCAATGGCACAATCTCAGCTCACTGCAACCTCCGCCTCCTGGGTTCAGGCAATTCTTCTGCCTCAGCCTCCTGAGTAGCTGGGATTACAGGGACGCACCACCATGCCCAGCTAATTTTTTGTATTTTTAGTAGAGACGGGGTTTCACCATGTTGACCAGGATGGTCTCAATCTCTTGACCTCGTGATCCACCTGCCTCGGCCTCCCAAAGTGCTGGGATTGCAGGTGTGAGCCACCACGCCCGGTCCCACATTCTTAAGAAATAACTTGGCTGGTTCTGGTCAATACTGCAACAAGTTGGTAAAGTAATACACTCGCTTGTAGGCTGAGCCTAAGAGGAGAAAGCAGCAGTTATTGTCATGCAAGGCCTCAATACTGTCTCACTTGCTGATAAAGTCTTCAAGGGAAGAGTAAGTAACCTAAGAATTAGCATGGTGTGTACCTGGTAGATACTGCTACTTACCTTTCCTGTGTCCCTGTAAGACCTTGCTGAATCATCATATTTTTTCCCAATAGAATCTCAACAAGACCAAAGCCTCTTTCATGAGCCAGAAAGTTTTAAAAATTAATTAGAGTCAAGATATAAAGTAAAACAAATTTTTCATAACAGAAGCAAGTGGTCAAGACAATTATGTTCCTCAGATATTATGTGTTAATTTATCACAAGAATAGACTGTTCAAGGTGTTAGAAATAAACTTTCAATGCTGCAAAAGAAATAGCACTCGAATATAAGTTTTCTCAGCAAGGCAATTTCCTTCTATAGAAGAGTGAGTCTCATGGATGGAGCAATGGTGAGAACACACCTGAACAAGGGAGGGGAAGGGGTTCTTATCCCCGACACAGGTAGCTCCTACTACTGTATCATTCTTCTGTAGGCTAGGCTTGGACAGCACAGTTTAAGCTAATTCCAATTGGCTATTTTAAAGAGAGCAGGGGTACAAGCCAGAGTGGTGGGGTGAGCAGTTTCTTTTTTTTTTTTTTTAAGGAAAGAAAGAAAAAAAGAAGTGAAGGAGAGGAAGAAAGAGGAAGAAAAAGAGGGAGAGAGAATGGGAATATTGCTTTATTCTAAAAATGAGTATTAATAATGGCTGATCAATATTTTGTGTATTTAAAGTGGAGAATGTATATTTTGTATATTTAAAGTGGAGAGCTCTATAAATATTTATTAAGTTTACTTGCTCTGGATCTGAGTTCAAGTCCTGGATATCCTTATTAATTTTCTGTCTTGTTGAGTCTAAATCTCTTTATGGGTCTTATGTATCTGGGTGTTAGGATCATTAGCTTTTATTGTTGCATTGATCCTTTTACCACTATATCTTTGTGGCTTTGAAATCTATTTTATCAGATGCGAGAATTGCAACTCCTGCTTTTTATTTATTTATTTATTTATTTTTGCTCTCCATTTGGTTGGTAAACCTTTCTCCATTCCTTTGTTTTGAGTCTTTATGTATCTTTGGATGTGAAATGGGTCTGGAGGTAGCATACCATTAGGTTTTGGCTGTATCTTTTGATTGGGGGATTTAGTCGACTTAAATTTAGGGTTACTGCCAT
Source organism: Callithrix jacchus (assembly GCF_049354715.1). Lineage (NCBI taxonomy): Eukaryota > Metazoa > Chordata > Mammalia > Primates > Cebidae > Callithrix > Callithrix jacchus. The sequence goes on from NC_133508.1 coordinate 149,333,273, forward strand.
TTGATGTTAACTGGCTATTTTATCCATTTGTTGATGTAAATTCTTCTTTATGTTGATGCTCTTTACTTTTTGGTATATTTTTAGAAAAGCTAATACTGGTTGTTCCTTTCTATGTGTAATGCTTCTTTCAGAAGCTCTGGTAAAGCAGACCTGGTGGTAATAACATCTCTGAGTACTTGCTTATTCATAAAAGATTTTATTTTTACTTCAAGTGTGAAGCTTAGTTTGGCAGGATATGAAATTCTGGGCTGAAAGTTCTGTTCTTTAAGGATGTTGAATATCAGCCCCCACTCTCTTCTGGCTTGTAGGGTTTCTGCTGAGAGATCTGCTGTATGTCTAATAGGCTTCCCTTTGTGGGTAACCTGACCTTTCTCTCTGGCTGCCCTTAGTATTTTCTCCTTTGTTTCAACCCTGGTGAATCTAACGATTATGTGCCTTGGGGTTGCTTTTCTTGAGGAATATCTTTGTGGTGTTCTCTGTATTACCGGGGGTTGAATATTGTCCTGCTTTGCTAGGTTGGGAAAGTTTTCCTGAATAATATCCCGAAGAGTATTTTCCAGCTTGGATTCATTCTCTCTGTCACATTCAGGTACACCTATCAAACGTAAATTAGGTCTTTTCACATAGTCCCATATTTCTTGGAGATTTTGCTCATTTCTTTTTATCCTTTTTTCTCTCTTCTTGTCTTCTCGTTTCGTTTCATTAAGTTGGTCTTCAACCTCTGATATCCTTTCTTCTGCTTGGTCAATTCAGCTGTTGAAACTTGTGCACGCTTTGCGAATTCTCATGTTCTGTTTTTCAACTCCGTTAGTTCATTTATATTCCTCTCTGTATTGTCTATTCTTGTTAGCATTTCGTCAAACCTTTTTTCAAAGTTCTTAGTTTCTTTACATTGGGTTAGAACAAGTTCTTTTAACTCCCAGAAGTTTCTTATAATCCACCTTCTGAAGCCTACTTCTGTTAATGACACACAGTCCTTTTCCATCAGGGCTTGTTCCGTTGCTGATGAGGAACTGTAATCCCCTGTATAGGGAGAAGGGTTCTGATTTTGGGTATTCTCAGCCTTTTTAGGCTGGTTTCTTCCCTTTGTTATAAATTTATCCATCTGTCATCTTTACAATTACCACCTTTCTAATTAGGTTTCTGAGTGGATGTCCAATTTATTGATTCCCAGAGCTGGAATCTGAGCAACCCACTGCGCCAGCCAAAACAGTGGCGTTAAGACTGATTGTGCTCTTCTGCCCGGGAATCTCCAGTCTGGCTTCCTTCTTGAGTCCGTAATAAGTGGCTCTGCCTTCCTGGGGCTCCAAATATTGGTCAGAAGGGGAACCAGTTCTGTTTACTCTGTACCAAGAGCTACTGCACCAAGGCATCGGCAAAACCGCTGCGCCAGCCACAAGAGTCACACTGGCGACCCGTGGGGCTCCTCCACTGGGAATCTTCTGGTCCTTGAGTGACAAAAATTCATCTGAAAGCGTGGCATCCTCTCGTTCTCTGTGCTTTCACTGAGAACTACAATCCTGAGCTGTTAGCCATCAGCCATCTTGGATCCTCCCAGGGTGAGCAGTTTCAGCAGGAAAGACAGTTATGGAACAGGTGACTAAAGGTGATTCAGGTCAGAGCAGGTGACCAGGGGCAACTCAGGATGGAGCAGGTGACCAGTGGTGACTCAGGACGGAGAAGTTGATGAGGATGAGTCAGGGCTCTAAATATGTGGGTTAGGAGGGGGATGCGTGAGGGGGACGTGCAGTTTCAGTCGAGGAATAGTTGCAGGTAACCAGGGAAATGGATGCGAACTACTGATTGGAGCTGGTGGGAAGGTTGCTTACTGAAACTAGGGGCAAGGAGATGAAGGGAACGAGGAAGTTGAACTTTAAAATGGAGAACAAAGAGCACAGAAACTGAACATAATGGCATACTGATTCTTCAAAGAGAAATTTGGAGCTCACTGTATTCAACAAAGGTTATCATCAATAAAATAGTAACCTTTTGTAGATGGCATATGAGGTGACTGATGCTTTATTTAAAGGCTTTACATGCATCATTTTGCTTATATTTTTAATACCCATAACAGTCCTACAAGGGAAACATTATTCTCTTCTTTTCAGATGAGATTCAGAAAAACTGACTTGCTCAAGACTGCAAGGTTAAGATTAATTCCGACTCATTTATCCGTCTATTCTCCAGGTGTTTATTGTGCATCTACTATTTCCACTCTGTCTTACTCCAAAGCCCATGCCCTTCCCACTCTACTCTCCTGAGTCCCCCATCTGGATCTTAGCCATGTCTCATATCTACAGCCCAAAGCCTTGGAATTAGAAAAAATGTAAGAACATCTAAGGGGAGGGAAAGACAAAACAAAGAGGAGTGAAGAATAATAGCTCATAGAGACTGCACCAGGCTTAGCATCAAGACAAAAGTTTAAATCCTGATGGTAGTGGTGTGGGACAGGTCACTTCCCCTCTCTGCACTTTAGTTTTCTCACCTATAAAATGAGGAGTTTAAGATTAATGATCCATATGTTCCCTCCTGTCTCTAACATACTGGGATCCAGCATGGGCTCTAGTCCTGACTTCATCATGGAAGGAGAAGGAAATGCAAAAGGAGAAGGAAATGCAGAGCTGGAAGAAAAAAGAGAAAGGGGAGTTAACTATTCAGAAGATTGGAGTGTAGGTAGGAAGCTGTGCTATTCCTTATCCAGTTGCATCTGCAGTAGAGCAGCCAAGTCTGAAACAAAAAAAAATACAAAAACAAGAAATCCTCGTATGGGCTTCCTGGTTAGGATCTAGTGCTAGCAAGGAGACTCACAGGGTTTCAAGGACCCAAGGGCCTTTGGACTTATCAGTGGCCATTCCCAGGGCCCCATTTTATTATTCCAGGCTTGGAGCTGGAGTCCCCCTGCTCAGAGGGACTTCATTTAGAAAACTCCAGGTTTATATCAGGACTCCATATAGAAATCTCACTGGAACAGATGCCAGCCTTCACACTCCATTCCCGGGACACCCCCGTGACCTGTAGGATAATGGGCAAAAAGGATGGGAGCCTCACAGACCCAGGGCAGCATCCTCTCCGTCGTGCCTCCACACCAGCTGCCTTGCTCAGCCTCTTGGTTCAGACTTATTTCAGGAAGAGGTCCCTTTTATCATTGTGGGAGCAGCACAGCTGCCACTTTATGACCGCATGTCCTGAGACCATCATGTTCTTATCTCATGTCATTCATTTCTCTCCAGAGGGAGAGAAATCCAGAAAAGCCAGCAAAGACTCCCTCACCAGCCCAGGCCCGACTACTCCAAAAGAACTGCTTGCCATTGGAGGCCTTATTTGGATACTGAGGCTGAGTTATTTCCCCAGAGGATGCAGAAGCCCAGGGAGAGAATTAAGGGTGCTATACTGGGAATTAGGGTCCCCAGTTCCAGGGCTCAGGGCTAGGAAAGCACGTGGGCAGTAGAGCCAATACATTGGAATGCTCATTTAAAGCATGTAATTTTCCTCCTGTTGGACCAAGCCCAGTGCCCAAAGTCAACGGCAAAGTCTTGGAAGGAATCCAGTTCAGGGTAGGGGCACGATTATCCCTTTGTGTTATCTCCTCCTCAGCTCCTTGTGCTTTTCTGCACAGCTATAGAGGAAGGATGGAACAACTATAAGATGCTGCAGCTGCCTGCTCATCAGCTTCTTCTTCCCTTATTGCAGCCAAGGGCAAGAATGGGGAGAGGGCAGCTGCTCCCAGAGAAACACTGTCTTTGTACCCCTGCCCCCTTCTCCTCTCCTAGGAGGAGTGGTGGAAGTGTGGTGTAAATAACATTGTGATCTACTTTGCTAGAGCCTGACGCCCTAGGAAAACAAAACAAAACAGACTAGAGTTGTGGGGACGAGAGAGGTATTGCTGAAAGAGGGGTTAGAGGCTCTTGGAAAGCTGGGATTGCAGGTATCTGTTTTATCTCACCTTGATAACCCCCAGGCCATAGATTTTCTACTGCTAGTGGCTGTACCTCTCAGTGCTGGGGCTAAAGTAGGCAGATAAGAGATGGTGCAGGTGCAAGGGCAGCTGCCAGCTTTGGCTTGAAAGCAGGTATTCAGGCTGGGCCAAAAATGTCCTCAATGCATCTAGCCTCCTTTTAGCTCACTTAAGAAGGAGGTGGTTTATGGCTATGTCCATAGGTATGGTTTGGCTCTGTGTCCCCACCCAAATCTCATGTTGAATTGTAATCTTCAATGTTTGGGGAGGGACCTGGTGGGAGGTGATTGGATCATGAGGGCAGTTTCCCCCTTGCTGTTCACCTGATAGTAAGTTCTATGAGATTCGGTTGTTTGAAAATGTGTAGCACTTTCCCCTTCTCTCTCTCCCACTCTGCTTGCTTCCCCTTTACCTTTCTGCCATGAGTGTAAGTTTCACAAGGCCTCCTCTATCATACTGACTCATGGTTCCTCCCAATCTGTGGAACTATAAGCCAATTAAACCTCTTTCTTCATAAATTACCCAGTCTCAGGTAGTTCTTTATAGCAATGTGAGAATGGACTAATACATTCATCTTTAGATCTGTGGCACCTGGCACAGACTGGGCGCTTGATAAAAATTGGTTTAATATATAAATGTCTCTTCTTCAAGTGTTCTGGTGTTGGCAGTATTCAACCACCAAGCTACTCGTGATCCTGTTCGTTATCTGTTGCTATATGACAAGATACTCCAAAGCAAACCTTAGTCACTTAAAATAATGAGGCAACATTTACTATTTAATACAGTTTCTATAATTCAGGAGTAGCTTAGCTGAGTGGTTCTGGCTTGGGTTTTCTCATGAAGTTACAGTCAAGATGTTGGTTATGGCAGCCTTTTAAGGTTAACAAGGGCTGGGGAACCCACTCATAAGATATGTCACTCATGTGGCTGGCAAGCTGGTGCTGGCTGTTGTCAGGAGGTCTCAGAATTTCCTTTATGTACTTCTCCACAGGGCTTCTAGAATGGCAGACAGCTTCTCCCAGAGTAAGTAATTCAAGAATGGCATAGTAGGCCAGGTGCGGTGGCTCACCCCTGTAGTGGATCACCTGAAGTCAGGAGTTTGAGACCAGCCTGGCCAATATGATGAAACCCCATCTCTACTAAAAATACAAAAAATTAGCCGGGGATTTTTGTAGGTGCCTGTAATCCCAGCTACTCAGGAGGCTGAAGCAGGAGAATCACTTGAACCTGGTAGGGAGATGTTGCAGTGAGCTGAGATGGCACCATTTTACTCCAGTCTGGGTGACAAGAGCAAAACTCCAATTCAAAAAAAAAAATAAGAAAGAAAGAGTATAGTAGAAGTCACATTCCATCATATCCCCAATATCCCATTGGTTACATTAGCCAAAAATTGATGACACATCCCTGCCCTCCAGGAACTCAGAGACTAGTTGGGGAGATAGGGCTACTGCAGGGTGCCATGGGAGCACAGGGCAGGAGTACCTAGCCCCAGCTGGGGTGCTTACTCATAGCCTCCCAAGTCTCTGACTCATCCAACTGGAGTTTTTTAGTAAGGTTCTCAGATTTTTTACTCTTATCCACTGTTTTCCAAGGACACGTGCCTGACACACGGAGAGTGCTCAACAAATCTTGAGTTTTCTTCTTCCTTCTCCAGATCTGATTCCTGTCGGAGGCCCACCTAATTGGTAAAGGTCCTGATGGGTCTTGCTCTCCCAGTTTGCTGACTGGCTCTGCCCAGCTGCTTTGCTGTCCACTGTGCACATGTCTCAGAATGGCACTTTCCAGACTATAGCCTATATCTTGGTTTCCCTCAACCAAGTTGCTCCCCAGGCAATAGAAAAGTCTGCATCTTTTAGGTTAAATGGTGCCCACTCTATTCTTTCTTTCTTCTTTGAATGGTAAAAATATACACTGGCATACATTATTCCTCAAGATTTCCAGTATTCTCACGTCTTACTATTTGTCTAACACCTAAGATAAGTTTTTCTATTCTCTTGACCCAAAACATTTTTTTCCATTTCACAGTAACTTGAAAATTGGCTTAGAAATCTTTCCTATCCCGTAGAAAAGAAACACTGAAATTACCATTCACTACTTCTTTCAGTGCCTGAGAGACTACCCCACCAACAGGCTGACCTGCATAAGCACTGAACTACGCACATGGAAAAGGGGAAATTGCACATCATTGAAGGGAAACAAATAGCCTGATGAAGGAAAACCAAATACATTTCAATTCATACAAAAGTAATTGTGAACGTTGCATTATTTTCCATTAATAAATAAACATTTCATGGAATATTTTTGATATCTCATAAGATAAGTCTTTATCACTTTTATTTTTTTTAACAAATATTTTCAGTTCAGAGGGAGAGGAAGCAGACCAAGATGGCCAAGCAGAGGCTTCCAATGATCATCTTCCCCACAAGAACACCAAATTAAACAACTATTCACACAAGAAAGGACCTTCATAAGAACCAAAACTCAGGTGAGCAATTACAGTACCTGTTTTTAACATCGTAGCAAGGAAAGGGCCTGAAGAGGATAGGAAAGACAGTCTTGAATTGCCCACACAGCCTTCTCTGATCACCTGGCAGCAGCAGCAACTGCATGGTGCAGACGGGGAACCTACGTGCTTGGGAAGGACGTCCTACAGTGACTGTGGGACTTTGCATTGAAACTCAGTGCCGCAAAAAGCAACACAGGATAGAATTCAGTGGGCACCAGGCCTAGCCAGAGGGAAATTGTCCATCCCAGGGGTCAGAAACTGAGTTCCAGCTAGCCCTGGCACCACAGGCTAAAGTGCTCTGAGGTCCTAAATAAACCTGAAAGGCACTCTAGGCTACAAGGACAATTCCTGGGCAGGTGCTAGCACTGTGTTGGGCTTGGAGCCAGAAGACTTGGGGTGCACGCAACCCAATGAGACACCAGCTGGGACAGCCAAGGAAGTGCCTGCACCACCCCACCCTTAACCTGAGGCCGCACAGCTTGCAGCTCTGAAAGAGACGCCTTCCTTCTGCTTGAGGAGGGAAGAAAAAAGAGTAAAGAGGACTTTGTCTTGCAACTTGGATACCTGCTCAGCCACTATAGAATAAGGCATCAGGCAAAGTCCCAAGGCCTCCATTCCAGGCCCAGCTCCTGGATGACATTTTTAGACACACCCTGGGCCAGAAGGGAATGTACTGACTTGAAGGGAGGAACCCAGCTATGGCGGGATTCATCACCTTCATTCAAGGGCCCATGGTACTTGAATAAACAGCAGTGATCGGGCAGTACTCGCCACAGGCCTAGACTGAGACCCAGTACCACACTGGCTTCACGTGTAACCCAGCACATTCCCAGCTAGGTGTCCACAAAGAGAGACTCCTTCTGCTTAAGAGAAGAGAGGGAAGATTAAGAGGGACTTTGTCTTGCAGCTTGTTTACCAACTTGGCCACAGTTGGAGAGAGTACCAGGTGGGCTCCTGGGATGCCAAGTTCAGACCTTGGCTTCTAGATGGCATTTCTGGACCCATCCTAGGCTGTGAGAGGGCTCCGCACCCTGAAGGGAAGGACACAAGTCTGCCTGGATTCACACTTGTTGACTGAAGGGCCCTTAAGCCTTGAGTGAAAATCAGCGGTAGCCAGGCAGTGGTCACCACGGGCCTTGGGCAAGACCCAGGAGTGTGCTGGCTTCAGGTCTGACCCAGTATAGTCCCAGTGGTGGTGGCCACAGAGGTGCCTGTGTCACCTTTCCCTCAGCTCCAGGCAACTTAGAACAAAGCGAGAGAGACTTTGTTCAGGGAAAAGAAGAGAGTAGGAGTCTCTACCTGGTAATTCAGGGAATTCTCTTGGATCATACCCAAGACCACCAAAACAGTACCTCTACAAGTCTGCAAGAGTCACACTGTGACTGGGCTGGGGTTGCCCCTAATGCAGACATAGTTGCAGTGACCCAAGACTTAGATCACAACGCCCAAGTTCTTTCATGTTTTTGTTTGTGTGTGTGTGTGTGTGTGTGTGTGTGTGTGTGTGTGTGTGTTTTGAGATGGAGTCTTGCTCCGTCACCCAGGCTGGAGCATAATGCCACAATTTTGGCTCACTGAAACGTTAGCCTACTGGGTTCAAGCGATTCTCCTGCCTCAGCCTCCCAAGTAGCTGGGATTACTGGCACGTGCCACCACACCCAACTAATTTTGACTTTTTAGTTTTTTGTTTTATGATTTTTTTTTTTTTAGTCTAGATGGGGTTTCACCATGTTGGCCAGGCTGTTTTTGAACTCCTGACCTCAGGTGATCCTCCTGCCTGGGCCCCTCAATGTGCTGGGATTATAGGTGTAAGCCACCACACTCAGCCCAAGTTCCTTCAAGTACCAGGAAAGTCTTCTCAAGAAGGATGTACAAACAAATCCAGACTGCAAAGACTATAGCAAATGCCTAATTCTTTAGTACCCAGACATCTACCAATATCCACACGTATGAGGCCATCCAGGAAAACATGACCTCACCAAGGTAACTAAATAAGTCACCAATCCTAGAGTAACAGAGATATGTGACCTTTCAAACAGAATTTAAAATAGCTACTTTGAGGGGGAAAAAAATCAAGACAACACAGAGGAGGAACTCAGATTCCTAAAACATAACCTTAACAAAGAGATTGAAATAATTTTTAAAAAACCAAGCAGAAATTCTGGAGATAAAAAATTCAGTTGACATACTGGAGAAAGCATCGGATTCTCTCAACAGAAGAATTTATCAAGATGAAGAAAGAATTGGTGATCTTGAAGACAGGCTATTTGAAATACACAGTCAGAAGAGACAAAAGAAAAAAGAACAAAAAAGAATGAAATTGGCCTTAAAAAGGAGGCAGAGAGAGATAAAAGTAGAAGGTTCATTCAAAGAGATAATAACAGAAAATGTCTAGAACCTAGAGAAAGTTCAATATCCAAGATTATAGAACACAAGCAGATTTGACTCAACAAAGATGACCTCAAGGCATTTAAATAAGCAGACTCCCAGAGGTCAAAGGTAAGAAAAAGTTCTAAAAGCAGCAAGAGAGAAGAAACAAATATTTGAAAGTGCTCCAGTATGTCTGGCAGCAGACTTCTGAGTGGAAACCTTACAGGCCAGCACTGGACAGATCATCCAGACAAAAACCAACAAACATTGGACTTAATCTTCACTATAGACCAAATAGAAGTCTAACTTTTATCCAACGGCTGCAGAATATACATTCTCCTCAGCCCATGGATCATTCTCAAGGATAGACCATTTATTAGTTGATGAAGGAAAAAACTTTTATCCTAGAATATTATATTCAGCTGTCAAGGAATTAATAACCAGAATATATAATATGTTTTATTTGTTTCAAGAAGCAAACAAAAATGTAAACACAACATATCACAAGCTGTGGGATAGTTAAAGCACTACTAACAGGAAAGTTTTTTGCATTAAGCACCTACATCAAAAAGATAGAGACCAGTCTGGCCAACATGGTGAAACCCTGTCTCTACTAAAAATGCAAAAAAATTAGCTGGGTGTAGTGGCAGGCACCTGTACTCCCAGCTACTTGGGAGGCTGAGTCAGGAGAATTGCTTGAACCCTGGAAGCAGAGTTTGCAGTAAGCCAAGATCATGCCACTGCTCTCCAGCCTGGACAATAGAGCAAGACTCTATCTCAAAAAAAAAAAAGAGGTAGAAAAAAATACATAAACAACATAATGATGTATCTTAAAGAACTAGAAAAGCAAGAGCAAACCAAACCCAGTATTTGTAGAAGAAAGAAATAATAAAGATTAAAGAAGAAATCAATGAAATTGAAAGAAAAAAATACAAAAGATCAATGAAACAAATATTGGTTTTCTGGAAATATAAACAAAATTGACAAACCTTTAGCCATACTAAAAGAGAGAGAGAGAGAGAGAGAGAGAGAGAGAGAGAGAGAGAGAGAGAGAGAGAGGGGACCCAAATAAATAAAATCAGAGATGATAAAGGAGACATTACAAACCACACTGCAAAACTCCAAAAGATCATTAGTGGCGACTATAAGCAACTATATGCCAATAAAGTATAAAATCTAGAAGAAATAGACAAATTCCTAGACACATACAACCTACCAAGACTGAACTGTGAAGGAATCCAAAACCTAAACAGAGTAATACCAAGTAACAGTATCAAAGCTATAATAAAAAGTCTCCTAGAAATAAAAGCCCAGGACCCGATGGCTTCACTGCTGAATTCTACCAAGCATTGAAAGAAGAACTAATACTAATCATACTCAAACCATTCTGAAAAATATAGGAGAGAATACTTCAGTATTACCCTGAGACCAAAACCAGACAAATACATACCAAAAAAAGAAAACTATAGACCAATATCCCCAGTGAATATTGATGCAAATGTCCTTAACAAAATACTGGCAAACTGAATTCAACAACACATTGACAGTTCATTCATAGAGAGCACCTGGGATTTATTCCAGGGATACAAGGATGGCTCAGCCAGAGTAATACAGCATATCAACAGAATGAAGGACAAAAATCATATGATCATTTCAAGCAATGTTGAAAAAGCATTTAATAAAATTCAACATCCCTTCATTATTTAAAAAAAATCTCAAAAAACTAGAGATAGAAAGAACACATTTCAACATAATAAAAGCCATACATGATGGACACAGCTAGTATCATATAGAATGGGGAAAAACTGAAAGGCTTTCCTCTAAGATCTGAAATAAGACAGGGATACCCACTTTTACCACTGTTATTCTACACAGGACTGAAAGTCCTAGCTAGAGCAACAGACAAGAAAAAGAACAAAAATCCATATTGGAAAGCAAAATGTCAAATCATCCTTGTTTGCAGATGATGCAATCTTATATTTCTAAAAGCCTAAATACTCCACACACAAAAACTATTAGAACTATAAATGAATTCAGTAAGTTGCAGAATAAAAAATCAAAATACAAAAAATAGTAGCATTTCTATATGCCAACAGTGAACAATCTGGAAAAGAAATCAAAGAAGTAATTCCATTTACAATAGCCACAAATAAAATTAAATACCTACGAATTAACCAAGAAGTGAAAGATCAACGTAATGAAAACTATAAAACCCTGATGAAAGAAACTAAAGAGGACACCAAAAAATAGAGAGAGAGTATATGTCCGTGAATTGGAAGAATCAATATTGTTAAAATGTCCATAGTACTCAAAGCAATCTATAGGTTCGATGCAATCCCTATCAAATTACTAATGACATTCTTAACAGAATTTTTTTAAAATATCCAAAATGTATATAGAACTACAAAAGATCCAGAATAGCCAAAGCTATCCTAAGCAAAAAGAACAAAAATGGAAAAAACCACATTACCTGACTTCATATGATACTGTGGAGTTATTGGAACCAAAACAGCGTAGCACTGGCATAAAAACAGGCACACAGAACAGTAGAACAGAATAGAGTACCCAGAAATACATTCACACATCTACAGTGAACTCATTTCTTGGGGGGAATGAGAGGCTCATCCCACAAGTTCTCCTTCTTATCCAGAGTTAGTTCCTGTCAAGATTCTACTTTTTGTCCCTAATTGCAAGCCTTTGGCCAGCCGACTTAGTCTGGCAAGACAATATCCTCTTCCAAATGTGTGTTCTACTTTTACAATAAGCTGATATCTTCATGGATTTACCATGCTACACTGGAGTACCCAAAATTGGGGAAACAATTGCTTTTTCTTCTTTTCCTGTGTCCAGACACACACACACACACACACACACACACACACTCCTCTCCCCTTTCCTTTCAATGTTAGATACTCCTACCACCATTTTCCTCTCTCCCAGTCACACACTAGCAGAGGGTGCTAGGGAGCTGCAGAAGAGAACGCATGGAGAGAATGAAGAGCTTTTCATTGGAAGGTAGTTTAAGCTCTGAGTTAACTTGGGCCAGTCATGTCCTTATCTGCCTTTAGTTCCTTCATCTATAAAATGTGGGAGTTGAAATAGAATATCCCTAATGCAGCTTCCGGCTCAGACATGCAGCATCTCACGAAGGACAGTCCACAGGACACCAGAATGTCCAGATGCCCTGATGAGACATGGTGGGCTTGAGAACATTCAGACATTTGCTCTGGGGACTTTGCATCTTTCCAAAGAGGGAGCGATGCAGTATTGGAGCCACTGGAGCTTTTGCCTGACAGCGCCACTTCCTTTTTCTTCTTTCCACTGCAACTCACTGCCAGGACTTCCTTCAGATCTCTCAGTTGACTTGAACATTTCCACTTCCAGATCCATTTATATGGATCGCGTAACCATATAAATGGGGCTTTAGCACAATGGGCCAGCAATGAGAGAAAAGAAAGAAGGAAAAGGAATTACTATACTCTTAGATGGCACCAACTCATAACTTGTTCTGATTCTTTCCATAGAAAGGACTTACCATAGTAAGATATTGGTTTGTAACTTGTCAAAAATTACAGCTAATGAGCAGTATGAGTGAGTGTCTAAGAATGGTGGTTATGTAAGTGTTATGGACACTCCTGCCCCATCACTCACGTCCATGTAGTTGGTAGTGGACTCATAAGCAACAGCGTCATTATTGAAATGATACTTGGTGGTTGGATCAGCCTTTGGGTGGTGCCTCAGAAACGTCTCCAGTACGCCCTGCTCCTCCACTGTCTGGCGGATAAACTTGCCTTTCCTCAGAATGATCCTGCAGAGACTCATGGAATGATCTTGGCCCCATGAAAGCAATCCCTTCAATGACCTGACCTGCAGTGTTCAAATCTCTCCAGTACTCTACTCAACAAGAGCCCTCTGTAAGCAATGCTCTCAGATTTTAGCACATTCTACTCACTGCCATCATCCAGCATTCCCAGTGTAGAATAGACCAGACCATATCATATTTTGGGGGATATTGTGTTTATATATTGTTTACAGAGAATAAATATCTTGTTTCTTGTCTTCTATAAGTTTGGGGTAGGAAGTGTGCATCCTTCCTTCTTAGCCAACACCCACAGCCACACACACACACACACACACACACACACACACACACCATCCATCTATTTCAAGTCTTAGCCCCAGTGGGTGTTCATTTCACAGTGCAAGGGTCAACTTGACTGGTGTTCCAGGAGGTCTACAAAGGAAGGCCTTTGCTGTTTCCTAGCTTGTCATGTTCCCTGGAGGTTGGGATCCACAATTAAGCCAAATCCCAATACATACCTTTCCACACCTCCTGAGAGATGTAGACAAGTGAAGACCAAGACCAGGATCCTCATGGTGCTGATTTTCAACTGCCCACCAACGCACAGGACACAGTGGCAGAGCCAGGGGTTGGGGCACACAGAGGAGGCTCCATCTCTCTCTTATGTCCTGATCCCCCTGCACTTTTGGTCTCTAGGTACATGGGCTTTCCTACCTTTGTACCAGCTTGTTTGCCTACAAATCTATAGATTCTGTTTTTCCCTCTGGCAAGCATCAAGAACTTTCATATTCACTCTGTAGTCAATTTAAAAAGCAATTAATGGCTTTACTGGTAGAATCTAAAGATCAGAATTTGATAGCAAATGTAAAAAATGCACTGAGGTCACAGGACCTTGGTGCCTGTGTTTACTGAGCAATGGGTGCTGGCAACTTCAGCCAGAACAATGGAACAATTTGCTCTTTGGCTCCTGAGGGCATGTGCTTTTCGGAGCTTTGCTGTCTACTCTCTACTTCTTCCTCTCCTCTTCCTCCCCTTCTGTGTCTCATCGGTAGCCTTCCATACATGATTTTCACAGCCCATGACATTTTTCTTTCTTTATTCTTTACAAATTAGTCAATTTTTATTGAATGCTTACTCTGTGTTCACCTCTGTACCAAGCTCTGGAAGTGCAAAGATAATCAGGAAGTGGTCTTTGTATACAAGTGCCTGCATTCCTGCTGGAATAATGAACACAGAATCAAACTGTCAGACAATGTGATCACTCTGAGCATTCAAAGGTTTGTTGAATGAGTGAGAGGATTAACAATCTTGTTAAAGCAACCAGAGAGAGGGAGTGATAGTTCCTTGTGGGATGGAAAAGGCTTCACAGAGGAGGTAACATTTAAGTAAGGATCTTGCAGGATATTAAATGAGGAAGTGAAGAAATTTAAACACACACACACACACACACACACACACCATTGCAAGCAGATGAAAAGCTTAAGCAGTGGCACAAAGGGTGAAGTTGTGTGATGATTCAGAGAACATTGTGGCCAATGTAGCCAAAAGAGCAATTCTCAGCCTGGTTCATCACCAGCCCAAGACCATCCTCAGGGCTGACCTGCATGCGCCCAATTCCCATCACACTAATTGTTACTCTGAATATTATTTTCTAGCCAAGAAACCATTTAAAATAGAAAAAAACTGTAATGCTGTAATAGGAATACTATTGAGTCTACGGTACTATATTGAAGCAGCAGCACATATTTAACGCCTTCAGAAATGTAAGTATTATATGTTGTAATACATATGTTACATACATATTATACTCTTGTTGAGTAGAGTACTGGAGGGATTTCAGTACTGGACTACTGTAAGAGTAGTACATGGCTAGTTACTATATATACAGTACAAGGTATCTATGTGGGCATGACTTATGTGATCAGAATCTTGTAAGGTCAACCCTCTATGCCATACCAAGCAATGCTGATTTAATTCTGTAAGCAATAATAATCAATTAAAGTTTTTTTAAATCTAGCAAGCAACACACTGCATGCCCTTCTGCTAACTATTTATACATAGTTTTTTATCTTGTAGCCTTTCAGAAGTATTGAGTAAGAGAGGCCACTTACCAAAATGATTCCTTAAGCAATCATTTTGTGGCTGGCATGGAACTTTGTCATGAATCTACCCTAAGTCATGCAGAACCCAAAGGAGGCTCAACTTTATATGTAGGACTTAATGTTTCTATGTAGAAATAAGGTTTTCGTTGGTTTGTTTTTTGTTGTGTTTTGAGATGGATTTTCGCTCTTGTCCAGTCTGGAGTGCAGTGGTGTGATCTCGGCTCACGGCAACCTCCACCTCCTGGGTTCAAGCGATTCTCCTGCCTCAGCCTCCCGAGTAGCTGGGATTACAGGCATGTGCCACCATGTCCAGCTAATTTTGTATTTTTAGTAGAGACAAGGTTTCTCCATGTTGGTCAGGCTGGTCTCCAACCCCTGACCTCAGATGATCCACCCACCTCGCATCCCAAAGTGCTAGGATTACAGGTGTGAGCCACCACGCCGGGCCTAGAAATAAGTTTTTAAAGGGAAACTTCAAAGCCACTATACATTTGTAATGACCATAACACCCACATGTTGAACACCAACTTTGTAGCAGGCAAGTATTTCACGTAATCGTAGCAACATGAAATGTTGCAAATCCTTATGAAGCTCATTTAACTTTCCCAAGACCACCCAGCTAAGAAAAGGTAGAACTGTGGTTTCAAGTCCAGTTTGTCTGAAGTCCTATCTAAATAGACTCCTCCTCTAGACCTGGTGTGCTTAAGTTCTCTTTGAGTCAATATACATGAAAGCATCAACTTTAATGATGATGATAAAATTTCATTTAATTTTCTATAGAAAAGTATGTTTAATTGCTTTTATCTCTCCTAGTTTTTTTCTGCCTGCATATAAAACTTAACCCGGATAACTGCTGCCACCTCGTGGCAATATTCCTAACTTACAAAAACAGGGTTTTGAAAGGTTGAAAAGTGTCGCAATTCAAGTCAGATGTGAAAATAGCTCATAGCATCTCCACAGCTCTTTCCTAAGTGAAGACAACACACACCTTTTCATTTGCCATGTCTGTTGGAGACTGCCCTTTTCCCCACCCACGTCAAAGCAGCCAAAACATCACCCTTCCAGCTGTTCTTAAGACTTCCCCCATCTCGCATCCGTGCCTCTGGTAGAGACGGGGTTTCACCATGTTCAATCCTAACATGCTAGTGTTCTTTTCTTTAACACTCCAGAAAACTTTCTTTTTTTATCTTTTTTTTTTTTTTTTTTTTTTTTTTTTTGCAGTGTCTGGAAATACACTCCAGAAAACTTTCTAAGGCTCTCTTCCTACCTTTGGAGAGTCTTCTTTGCAGCATGATATTAGCAGATAAGCTCTCTGAGTGTTTCCTCAGCCTAAGATGAAAGAATGTGTGCAAAGTGCAGAGCAGCCTCTGAGTTCTCCGGGATACGTCATTCCTCTCACTCATTTTTAAAGGCTCATGAAGCCTGGTTCCTGAAATATCACACACTGTACTCAGCATAGTGGCTTCTAGGTAGCAGGCGCCCGAGAAATAAGTGTGGAATGAGACTGAGCATGGTGGCTCACGCCTGTAAACCCAGCACTTTGGGAGGCTGAGGCAGGCGGATCACGAAGTCAAGAGTTAGAGACCAGCCTGACCAACATGGTGAAACCCGTCTCTACTAAAAAACTAGCCAGGCATGATGGCATGCACCTATAATTTCAACCATTCAGGAGGCTGAGGCAGGAGAACTGCTTGAACCCGGGAGGCAGAGGTTACAGCGAGCCTAGGTCACACCACTGCACTCTGGCCTGGATGACAGAGCGAGACTCTGTCTCAAAGAAAAAGAAATAAAATAAAACAAATGTGGAATGAGCCAACTATATAGACAGGGAGAGCAGTAGGATCTCAAAGCTTCCTGTTAAAATACACATATTTTGACAGTTTGAGTTTATTACAGAGCTCCTATTAGGTTGGTGCCAAAGTAATTGTGGTTTTTGCCATTACTTTTACTATTATCATGCCTGTAGTTTAGCTTTTCCTATTAGCTGGGAATGGAAGGAGGAGATCAGACACATTTTAAATGAGAATGGAAAGAGGTAGGCACAACATCCTCGGCAACTGATGATACTGGGAAGATCAACATGGAACTTCACACGGGTCCTAGGAAAAGCAGGCGCAGAATGCAGATGTTTTCTTTCTCAAAATTAGTAGAGGTCTAATTAATCCCTTACTACGTGTTCAGTATTAGACTACTGATGATGTAACCTTACCAAAAGTTTCTAAAAGACAGAGTGAATTCTCTTATAGTGAATTATTTTACAGTGTTTTCTTGATGCTTAGAAAACAACGACTTACATAGGAAAGTGTCCACGTCAAACATGAGTCTTCCCTTCGAGACATTTGTCAGATTTGAAGCTCCTTGGGACAGGAGGCCACAGAGTTGAGCTGGGAACTTCTGATGACAAGAAATGAACCCCCCTAACTCTTTGAAAACTTCAGAGACAGCTATCCACCAGCTGTGGAACCAAATTGCAGAGCAGTCACTCCAGAGCAACGGGGACAAATCGAAAGGAGGTGAGTATTTCAAAAGCTGCAACTCAGCCCTGACCCAGCTCAATCCCTAAATAGATTGGAATTCGCTGGCTTTCACTTTGTCTGCATAACAAAAGAAAAGAAAGACATTTTTCAATGAAAGAAAAAAAATAAAAGGTAGATGATGATACTGGGAAGATGAACATGGAGCTTTCCATAGGGTCCTAGGGAAAACAGGCACAGAATGTAGATGTTGTCTTTCTCAAAATAAGAAGAAGCCTAATTAAGCCCTTGCTGTGTGTTCAGTATTAGAGTACATTAACTCCAGGGTATTCACAACTCAGCTGACATATTCTCTTCAACATTTTCTGCAGAAACCATAAACAGTTAATATAATGTTAGGTCTTTTATTAAGTCCCCCATAAAGTATATGAGACTCTTTTTGTAAAGTTAAAACAACTAAAATAAAGATATATACTCTTTGGAAATTCACATACCACAATCGAACTTATATCCCAAGAAATTAAGGTATGATAGGCCGGGAGCAGTGGCTTATGCCTGTAATACCAACACATTGGGAGGCTGAGGCAAATGGATCACCTGAGGTCGGGAGTTTGAGACCAGCCTAGCCAACATGGAGAAACCCTGTCTCTACTAAAAATGCAAAATTAGTCAGGTGTGGTGGTGCGTGCCTGTAATCCCAGCTGCTTGGGAAGCTGAGGCAGGAGAATCACTTGAACCCGGGAGGTGGAGGTTGCTGTGAGCCGAGATTGTGCCACTGCATTCCAGCCTGGGCAACAAGAGCAAAACTCCATCTCAAAAAAGAAAATAAAAAATGAAATTAAGCTATGATAAACTCAGGATGTGAGATGTGCTGACTTAGATGAGGTAGACAGAAATTAAATGGTGAAGGATCTATTAGGTTATTTATAGTTACAGGTGGGACAGCTGAGACACAGGGCAACCAGAACAGAACAGAGAGTCCAGAAACAAACTTGACACGGATATTTGATCTATAACCAAAGTGGCACTGAAAAGCAGTGAAAAAAAGGATAGTATTTTCAATGAATGGTGCTGGGTAAGTAAATAACCACATACAAAATGATTAATCTTGATCCCTACTTCATGTCACGTGCAAAAAAAAAAAAACAATTCTCGTTGGATATTAGATTTAATTGTGAAAGATAAAACAGTAATGCTATTAGAAAATAACATTTAAAATTTGTCATAACCTTAGCAAGAAAGATTTCTTAAACATGACACAAAAATAACTCATTAACCATAAACAAAATTGCTTACAACTTGGAACACATTAAAATTATGAATTTCTGTTTATCTAAAGGCATTATTGAAAGGGTTAAAGGTGTGTCAGAGTTGGAGAAGATATTTGTAATCTACCCAACATTATTTGTATATTACCTCTCAGTTCCAGATTCATTCATTCCCTATTGTCTGCTCTGCAGATATGGTACTGAATCTTTTAACTAGCTTTCCTTTGCCAGCTGGCATGATTTTAGGCTTTGTTAGTACAGGATGCTGGAGAAACACTGTGGGAGAAAGGGGTTTTCCCTTCCTGGTTCTGGGGTGCTGTCTCAGCAGACTCCAGCAGCATGCAGCTGCAGCACCCAGCTCTACACCTGAACAGGAAGAAGTGTGAAATGGGAGAAAACAATCACTTCCAATGTGATGGGTTAAGGCTGCAGAAACCTTGCCTGGGGCCAAAAACAGAAACCAGTGAGCAGTCTGAGACTAGACCAGATCCACATCACACAGGAGCTAGCACTGGTCCAAGCTGATCCACCTGCAGAAGGGGAGGACACTGAATTGAACAGCAGACAGAGACCTGATCTGGGGTGATGTACACTGTAGGGCCACTGAGGAAACGGTTAGATGACAATGATCCACTGAACGAGAATTAGAAAATGTCTTTCAGTCAGCAGATCCGACAAATGGGAACACATGAATGGAAATAAACATAAAACGACAATGATTTGAAAAAGTGATTTTGAAGTAAGTCTATATTAACCTTCCAAGACATAAGACAGAAATAGCACCCACAAAAAAAAAGGAGGTTATGAATCTAGTGAGGGCAGTTAAGAAGCAAGAACAGTCTACAAAATAAAACCATGGAAATTCAAATACAGGAAACAAAAAATTAAAACTCAAAAAAGGGTTAAATATGCCTGGTAGGTGCAAGAAGAGATGCTTGACATCATTAATGATCAGGGAAATGCAAATCAAAACCACAGAGTGGGACCATGTCACACCTGCTAAGCTGACTATCATAAAATATACAAAACGAGTGTTGGCAAGGATGTAGAGAAACCGGGACCCTCATACATTGTCATGGGAATGTAAAATGGTACATCTGCTGTGGAAAACAGTGTGGTGGTTCCTCAGAAAGCGAAGGTTTGCTGCTATGGAATGAAGAAAAAGTCAGGGTAAGGAATATCAAGAGTGTGGGGGCAGGCAGTGTGCAGTTTGCACATGGAAAATGATTAATCTTGATCCCTACTTCAAATCATATGCAAAAAAAAATCAATTCTAGTTGGATATCAGATTTAACTGGGCAGGGAGTGTGCAGTTTGCAGTATTCAATAGGCTGATTAACTTAAGCCTTGTTGAAAAAGGAATTGTTAAATAAGACAGAATGGAGGTAATGAGCTATGGAACATCTGGGAAAGGAGTGTTCTGGGCCAGTGTTCTGGACCTTCAGGCAAAGGTCCTGAGGCAGAAGCATGTCTGGGGTGCTTGAGAAACAACAAGGAGATGGGCAGAACTGGAGCATGGTGTTAGGAGAGAGGCCTTATCGCAGAGCATCTCCTAGGCCATCGTAAAAACTTTGTTTTTCACCCTGAGTGAAATCAGGAGCCATTGCAAAGGAGCATTACAAGATTAAAGTGTGGCTGCTGGGTTGGGAATAGAGCACAGGAGACTAGGTTTAAAGCAGAGAAGCCAAAAAGGCTATCTTGGTAACCCAGGTGAGAGGTGCCTCAGACCAATATAGCGATGGACATGGTAAGATTTGTTCAACACGAACCCTATCTTCAAGGAAGCATCTTCTTTGTTCCAGATTCAATCCATGATCCTATATTGCATTTAGAGATCATATCTCCTTATCTCCTCCAGCTTGGAACAATTCCTGTCTTTAATGGCCTGGACGTTTGAAGAGGACTAGTCAGTTATCTTTTTAGAATGTTTCTCAATTTGAGTATGTCTGATGTTTTTCTATGTTTTAATTCAAGTTATGTATTTTTTGTTTGTTTGTTTTTGAGACTTGTCACCCAGGCTGCAGTGCAAATGGCACCATCTGGGCTTACTGCAACCTCTGCCTCCAGGGTTCAAGTGATTCTCTTGCTTCAGCCTACTGAGTAGCTGGGACTACAGATGCATGCCACCTCACCCAGCTAATTTCTGTATTTTTAATAGCGACAGGGTTTCACTATGTTGGCCAGGCTGGTATCGAACTCCTGACCTCATGATCTGCCTGCCTCAGTCTCCCAAAGTGCTGGGATTACAGGCCTGAGCCACCACACCCAGCCCAAGTTATGTATTTTTGAAAAGAATATCACAGAACTGATACTGTGTCTTTCTCAGTACAGCAGATGTAACATAACGTTTACAAGTCTCATTGCTTGATGCGAAAGTAATGCCAACTTTGATCATTTGGTTTAAATGGTGTCTGCCAGTTGATCATTTGGTTGAAATAGTGTCTGCCATGCTACATTCATAATTATAAACTTACTATTTTCCCATTGGACTTCTGCTTCTTGGTATCGACATCGTCATCCTCATGATTTTCAGCTGCCTGCTTGCCTGTAGCAGACTCAGCTTCCTCATCTTCATCTCCATCCTCCTCCTCACCATCACCTTCTTCTTCCTCCTCCTCTTCCTACCCACCTTCTTCCTCTTGTTCATCTACCTCATTGTCAGCCTCCTGCTCCTGATTTTCCTCATTTGCATTCCCGTTAGCAGGGGCATCTCTTCAGTTTTCCACCTCTCCCACAACTTCCTTCTCCTTCTTTTTTTTTTTTGAGACGGAGTTTCATTCTTGTTACCCAGGCTGGAGTGCAATGGCGCTATCTCGGCTCACTGCAACCACCGCCTCCAGGGTTCAGGCAATTCTCCTGCCTCAGCCTCCTGAGTAGCTGTGATTACTGGCGTGCACCACCATGCCCAGCTAATTTTTTGTATTTTTAGTAGAGACGTGGTTTCACCATGTTGACAAGGATGGTCTCAATCTCTTAACCTCGTGATCCACCCACCTTGGCCTCCCAAAGTCCTGGGATTATAGGCATGAGCCAAAAAGTCCTTGGTGGTGATTTCGGAGCTGGTGTCTACCTCTGCATCTGACAGGGTGGGGCACACCAGTGATCTGATGCAGGGGATAAAAAGAAAGTGAGAGGGTCGACACCCCTGTTGGCAGACCTGGCAAAGTTAAAATGTGGTTTATGTAGTCCCAGTCCTAACATCAGAAAGCAGAGCATTAAAAGGTGGTTTTTGGAACTGAGAGACAATGGCCTACTAACCAACTCAGGAAACCTGAGAATATCTGAAGATGAACAAATACAATTTTATAGCAAAAATCATGTCAGAAGTTCAATAATTTCTGGACTTGCAAGTTGCGTGAGGTATTATTACCTTTGAAAACTACTTTTCAGTCTTTTAAAAGGAAATTACCTTTTAAAAAGTGAAATAAAGTTCTCCTGAAGATTTACCAGTTAAACCATTATTTCAAAAATGATACTAGGAAGAAGAGAAGATGGTGCTATAGGAGCAGCTCAGGATTGCAGCTCCCAGTGAAAGTGCAGAGGGTGAGTGGATGCCGCATTTCCAGATGGATCTTTATTGCCCACAGACCAGGAGATTCCCAGGTGTAGGAGCCCCAAGGGTTGCCAGCGTGGCTGTTTTGGCTGGCGCAGCTGTTTCGGTCGGTGCCGCAGCACAGTGGCACTCCGTACAAAATACACTCATCTGGTTGCCCTGTTAAACCGGCAGTTGAAGATCTGGGAAGGCAGATTAGCACATTCATCTGATTAAATGGGACTGAAACATAAAGCCAGGCCAGGAGATTCCCAGTCAGCGACGTCGTTTCAGCTGGCACAGTGGGTTGCCACACAGTACATCACACAGATCCCGGCGCCTTTTCAGCAGGAGACTGGAACACCTGGGAGAGAGTCAACCATTCAACTTAAAAAAAAAAAAGTGGGGGGGCTCTGAGGCAGGGAGCCAGGTGATCAGGCTCGGCGGGTCCCACCCCCACAAAAACAAACAAACAAACAAAAATTGCAATTGGAAACACTCGGGGTTGAGAGTTTCATGGCAAGCACAGCTGAACCCAGGACAGTGCAGCTCAATGGGGGAGGGGCGTCTGCCATTACCGAGGCACTCCACCTCTACAGAGGTACTCTGTCAGTGCTGACGCAGCCTGCCATTGCCAACACAACCCACCATAACAGAAAGAGTCCACCATTACAGAGGCGGGCCACCATCGCCACAGCAGTTCTAACCACACCTATATAAACAGGACCGCAGGGAATTATACACAGCAGCAGGGTGGAGCCCACAGCAGCAGGGCAGACCCCAGGGCAGCTCAGTATAGCCTCTGCAGGCAGGCAGTGACTAGACTGCCTCCTAGCTGGGCAGGACAGTGCAACGGATACTCATAAAGAAAGCCCTAACTCCCTGGGATAGAGCACCTGAGGAAAAAAAGGGGTTTATGAGTTCTGCTGCAGCAGACTTAAATGTACCTGCCTAGCAGCTCTGAATGAACAACGGAGCTCACAGCTCAGCACTTGAGCTCCTATAAAGTATGGACTGTCTCTTCAAGCAGCTTCCTGACCCCCATCTATCCAAAGAGTCACCTCACAAAGGACTGATCAAACTGACATTTGGCGGGCATCATTCAGGGACAAAGATAGCAGAAGAAGAAACTGGTAGCAACCCTTACTGTTCCGCAGCTGCTACAGGTGTTCCCCAGGCAAGCAGGGCCTGAATGGACCTCAGCAGTCCTACAGCAGAGGGGCCAGACTGTTAGAAGGAAAACTAAGAAACAGAAATACTTCATCATTAACAATCTGGACGTCCACTCAAAGACGCAATCAGAAAATCAGCAACTACTCAGACGACAGGTGGATAAATCCACAAAGATGGGAAGAAACCAGTGCAAAAAGGAGGAAAACACCCAAAACCAGAACACCTCACCTCCTACAAGGGACCACAACTCCTCACCAGAAAGAGAACAAAGCTGGACAGAGAATGAGTGTGATGAAATGACAGAATCAGACTTCAGAAGGTGGGTAATGAGAAACTTCTGTGAGCTAAAAGAACATGTTCTAAATCAATGCAAAGAAACTAAGAACCTTGAAAAAAGATTTGAGGAAATGATAACAGGAATGGACAATTTAGAGAGGAATATGAATGAATTAAAGGAGCTGAAAAACACAACACGAGAACTTCGCGAAGCATGCACAGGTCTCAACAAAACGAGAAACCAAGATTAGAGAAAAAAGCGCAAAAAGGAATGAACAAAGTCTCCAAGAAATGTGGGACTATGTGAAGAGACCTAACATACGTTTGATAGGTGTACCTGAATGTGACGAAGAGAATGAAACCAAGCTGGAAAATACTCTTCAGGGTATTACCCAGGAAAATTTCCCCAACCTAGCAAGGCAGGCCAATATTCAAGTCCAGGAAATACAGAGAACACCACAAAGATATTCCGCAAGAAGAGCAACCCCAAGGCACATAATCGTCAGATTCACCAGGGTTGAAATGAAGGAGAAAATGCTAAGTGCAGCCAGAGAGAAATGTCGGGTCACCCACAAAGGGAAGCCCATCAGACTCACAGCAGATCTCTCGGCAGAAACCCTACAAGCCAGAAGAGAGTGGGGGCCAATATTCAACATCCTTAAAGAAACAAACTTTCAACACAGAATTTCATATCCAGCCAAACTAAGCTTCATACATGAAGGAAAAATAAAATCCTTTGCAAACAAGCAAGTACTCAGAGATTTTGTCACCACCAGGCCTGCTTTACAAGAGCTTCTGAAAGAGGCACTACCCATAGAAAGGAACAACCAGTACCAGCCACTCCAAAAACATACCAAATGCTGAAGTACATCTACAAAATGAAGACTCTGCATCAACTAATGGGTAAAACAGCCAGCTAGCATCAAAACGGCAGTATCAAATTCACACATAACAATATTAACCCTAAATGTAAATTGGCTAAATGCACCAATCAAAAGACACAGACTGGAAAATTGGATAAAAAGCCAAAACCCATCCTTGTGCTGTATCCAGGAAACCCATCTCACAAGCAAGGACACACAAAGGCTCAAAATAAAGGGATGGAGGAAGATTTACCAAGCAAATGGAGAGCAAAAAAAAGCAGGAGTTGCAATTCTCATCTCTGATATAATAGACTTTAAAACAACAAAGATCAAAAGAGACAAAGAAGGACATTACATAATGGTAAAAGGATCAATACAACAAGAAGAGCTAACGATCCTAAATATATATGGACCCAATACAGGAGCATCCTGATATATAAGACAGGTTCTTAATGACTTACAAAGAGACTTAGACTCCCACACAATAATAGTGGGAGACTTTAACACTCCACTGTCAATATTAGACAGATAAACCAGACAGAAAATTAACAAGGATATCCAGGACTTGAACTCAGACCTGGAACAAGCAAACCTGATAGACATTTACAGAACTCTCCACCCCAAATCCACAGAATATACATTCTTCTCAGGACCACATCACACCTACTCTAAAACTGACCACATAATTGGAAGTAAGTCACTCCTCAGCAAATGCAAAATAACTGAAATCAAAACAAACAGTTTCTCAGACCATAGTACAATCAAGTTAGAACTCAGAATTCAGAAACTAACTCAGAACCACACAGCTTTATGGAAACTGAACAATTGGCTCTTCAATATTGACTGGATTAACAATGAAATGAAGGCAGAAATAAAGAAGTTCTTCGAAACCAACAGGAACGAAGACACAACATACCAGAATCTCTGGGACACATTTAAAGCAGTCTCTAGAGGAAAATATATAGCAATAAGTGCCCACATGAGAAGAGTGGAGAGATCCGAAATTGACACCCTATTGTCAAAATTGAAAGAGCTAGAGGAGCAAGATCAAAAAACCTCAAAACCTGGCAGAAGACAAGAAATAACTAAGATCAGAGCAGAACTGAAGGAGATAGAGACACAAAAAACCCTTCAAAAAAATCAATAAATCCAAGAGCTTGTTTTTGAAAAGATCAACAAAATAGACCACTAGCCAGCTTAATAAAAAAGAAAAGAGAGAATAACCAAATAGATGCAATAAAAAACGATAAAGGGGAAATCACCACAGATTCCACAGAAATTCAAACCATCATCAGAGAATATTACAAACAACTCTATGCACATAAACTAGTAAACCTGGAAGAAATTGATAAATTCCCAGACACTTGTGTCCTCCCAAGCCTAAACCAGGAGGAAGTCGAAACTATGAATAGACCAACAAGGTCTGAAGTTGAGGCAGCAATTAAGAGCCTACCTCACAAAAAAAGCCCAGGTCCAGATGGGTTCACAGCCGAATTCTACCAGACACACAAAGAGGAGCTGGTACCATTCCTTCTGAAACTATTCCAAATAATCTAAAAATAGGGAATCCTTCCCAAATCATTTTATAAAACCAACATCATTCTGATACCAAAACCCAGCAGAGACTCAACAAGAAAAGAAAAATTCAGGCCAATATCCATGATGAACATAGACGCAAAAATCTTCAATAAAATTCTGGCAAGCCGATTACAACAGCACATCAAAAAGCTTATCCACCATGATCAAGTAGGATTCATCCCAGGGATGCAAGGCTGGTTCAACATACACAAGTCTATAAATGTAATTCCCCACATAAACAGAACCAAAAACAAAAACCACATAATTATCTCAAGTAATGCAGAGAAGGCCTTTGACAAAATTCAACAGCCCTTTATGCTAAAAACCCTCAATAAACTCGGTATTGATGGAACATATCTCAAAATAATAAAAGCTACTTATGACAAACCAACAGCCAATATCATACTGAATGGGCAAAAACTGGAAGCATTCCCTTTGAAATGTGTCACTAGACAATGATGTCCTCTCTCACCACTCCTATTCAATATAGTACTGGAAGTTCTAGCCAGAGCAATCAGGCAAGAAAAAGAAATAAAGGGTATTCAAATAGGAAAGGAGGAAGCCAAATTGTCTCTATTTGCAGACGGCATGATAGTATATCTAGAAGACCCCATTGTCTCAGCCCAAAAAATCCTGAAACTGATAAGCAACTTCAGCAAATTCTCAGGATACAAAATCAATGTGCAAAAATCACAAGCATTCCTATACACCAATAACAGACTTAAAGAGAGCCAAATCAAGAATAAACTGCAATTCACAATTGTTATAAAGAGAATAAAATACCTAGGAATACAACTCACAAGGAACGTAAAGGACCTCTTCAAGGAGAACTACAAACCACTGCTCAACGAAATAAGAGAGGACACAAACAGATGGAGAAACATTCCATGTTCATGGTTAGCAAGAATCAATATCATGAAAATGGCCATACTGCCCAAAGTAATATACAGATTCAATGCTATCCCCATCAAGCTACCAATGACCTTCTTCACAGAACTGGAAAAAACCACCTCAAACTTCATATGGAACCAAAAGAGAGCCCGCATAGCCAAGTCAATTCTAAGCAAAAAGAACACAGCAGGAGGCATCACACTACCGGACTTCAAACTATACTATAAGGCTACAGTAATCAAAACAGCATGGTACTGGTACCAAAACAGAGATGTAGACCAATGGAACAGAACAGAGGCATCGGCGGCAACACAACATATCTACAACCATACAATCTTGGATAAACCTGACAAAAACAAGCAATGAGGAAAGGATTTCCTGTTTAATAAATGGTGTTGTTGAGAAAACTGGCTAGCCATGTGCAGAAAGCAGAAACTGGACCCCTTCCTAACACCTTACACTAAAATTAACTCCAGATGGATTAAAGACTTAAACATAAGACCTGGCACCATAAAAACCCTAGAAGAAAATCTAGGCAACACCATTCAGGACATAGGAGTAGGCAAGGACTTCATGACCAAAACACCAAAAGCATTGGCAACAAAAGCCAAAGTAGACAAATGGGACCTAATCAAACTCCACAGCTTCTGCACGGCAAAAGAAACAGTCATTGGAGTGATTCGGCAACCAACAGAATGGGAAAAAAATTTTGCAGTTTACCCATCTGACAAAGGGCTGATATCCAGAATTTACAAAGAACTCAAACACATTTACAAGAAAAAAACAAACAAGCCCATTCAAAAATGGGCAAAGGATATGACCAGACACTTTACAAAAGAAGACATACATGAGGCCAACAAACATATGGAAAAAATGCTTATCATCACTGGTCATTAGAGAAATGCAAATCAAAACCACATTGAGATACCATCTCACACCAGTTAGAATGGCAATCATTAAAATATCTGGAGACAGCAGATGCTGGAGAGGATTTGGAGAAATAGGAACACTTTTACACTTTTGGTGGGAGTGTAAATTAGTTCAACCATTGTGGAACACAGTGTGGCGATTCCTCAAGGACCTAGAAATAGAAATTCCATTTGACCCAGCAATCCCATTACTGGGTATATATCCGAAGGACTATAAATCGTTCTACTATAAGGACACATGCACACGAATGTTCATTGCAGCACGGTTTACAATAGCAAAGACCTGGAACCAACCCAAATGCCCATCAATGATAGACTGGACTGGAAAAATGTGTCACATATACAGCATGGAATATTATGCAGCAATCAAAAATGATGAGTTCGCATCCTTTGTAGGGACATGGATGAATCTGGAGAACGTCATTCATTCTCAGCAAACTGACACAAGAACAGAAAATGAAATACCGCATGTTCTCACTCATAGGCAAGTGATGAACAATGAGAACACATGGACACAGGGAGGGGAGAACTACACACTAGGGTCTATTGGGGGGAATAGGGGAGGGACAGTGGTCGGGGGGGAGTTGGGGAGGGATAGCATGGGGAGAAATGCCAGATGTGGGTGAAGGGGAGGAAGACAGCAAATCACACTGCCACGTGTGTACCTATGCAACTATCTTGCATGTTCTGCACATGTACCCCAAAACCTAAAATGCAATAAAAAATAATAATTGTACAGAGAAAAAAAAAAAGAAAGAAAGAAAGAGTTCAGGGACTCTGGCAATAAAGCTGCGGGAGTCTGCGACGGCAGACGGGGGCTCGCAGCGGAGGCGGCTGCAGCGAGCAAAGACGGCTTTTCAGAGCTGCTGTTGGGATGGACTCATGATATTTACTTTATTCTGCAAACCATAATCCTTTTCATCATTATGTTTATCACTTATTTTGTTGCTCAAATTATCCCAGAATTGGTTGGCCATTGGGACTCCCTCAAGGTGGCTCTTGCATCCTTTTGACATGGCTCAATCATCTTTTTTAGAACTTCTTTACTACTCTCTGTAACCCTAAGATGTTAACAGTCTTTTCTTCTCCGTCCCTCACCTCAGCCCAAGAATCAGCCATTTCTTCAAGGACTTCTGGTTCCTTTTTATTGAAGAATGAAATTTAGAAACCAGTATCTGGGCACTGTATATACGTATTGCTACTGGAATATAATTGCTTCAAGGGCCTCTCAGCAGTTAAAGCTGGGAAATATATTTACATATATACATATTTCATATCAATTTCTGTACCGATATATAATCGTGGTTTTAAATATCTTTTAAAATATATATTTATAAATATATTATAAAATATATTAAATATATATTAAATAAAACCATAATCGAATACTGAAATACCTCCAATTCCAATACCAAAGGGTTCATCCTAGCCTCTTCTCCTTCCCTATTTATAATTTATTTCTCTGACAGTGAGAAACACAGCTTTCATTGTCTACAGGACATTTATTTACTTGCTGACTTTTGGAATACATGTGACATAGTTTAAGAATTGCTTCTAGCCAGAGTAATCAGGCAAGAGAAAGAAAAAACAGTATGTGACTAGAAAGAGATAAAGTCAAACTAACTCTGCTTGCAGACCACATGATACTATATCTAAAACACCCCATAGTCCCAGCCTAAAAGTTCTTTCAGCTGATCAACAACTTCAGCAAAGTTTCAGAATACAAAACCAATGTACAAAAATCACTAGCATTCCTGTACACCAACAGCCAAGCCAACAGCCAAATTAGAAAAGCAATCTCTTTAGAATCTAAATGTATTTCTAAAAATATTTGGGAATTATACTTGCCACAAAAAGGATAGAATACTTAGGGATACAGCTAATGAGGGAGGTGAAAGATCTCTATAATGAGCGTTACAAAACACTCCTCAAAGAAATAAGAGAAGACACAAACAAATGGAATAACATCTCACCCTCATGGATAGGAATAATCAATATCATTAAAATGGCCACATTGCCCAAGGCAATTTATAGATTCAATGCTATTCCTATCAAACTACCAGTGACATTCTTCACAGAACTATAAAATCTATTCTAAAATTCATATGGAACAAAAACAGAGCCCAAACAGCCAAGGCAATCCTAAGCAAAAAGAACAAAGCTAGAGGCATCACCCAACTTTGAACTATAGTATAAGACTATAGTAACCAAACAGCATTGTACTGTACAAAAGCAGGCACATAGACCAGTGGAACAGAATAGAGAGCCCAGAAATAATTCATGCCTACGACCAGTTGATCTTCAACAATGCTGACAAAAGCAAAGGGGAGAAGACTCCCTATTCAATAAAGGGTGCTGGGATAACTAGCTAGCCATACGCAGAAGATTGAAACTGAATCCCTTCCTTACACCACATACAAAAATCAACTCAAAATGGATTAAAGACATAAATGTAAAACAAAACATTATTAAAAAACAAAAAAAACCCTAGAAGACACCTAGGCAACACCATGCTGGACATTAGAACGGGCAAAGATTTCATGACAAAGACAACGAAAGGAAAAGTCAACAAGTGTGATCTAATTAATTCAAGAGCTTCTGCACAGCAAAGGAAACTATTGACAGAGTCAATAGACAACTTACAGAATGGGAGAAAATATTTGCAAACTATGTATCTGACAAAGGTCTAATATCCAGCATCTATAAGGAACTTAAATTTACAAGAGAAAAAACAAACAACCCCATCAAAAAGTGGGCAAAGGACATGAACAGACACTTTTCAAAAGAACACATACATGTGGCCAATAAACATCTGAAAAAAAAATCTCAATATCGTTGGTTGTCAGAGAAATGCAAATCAAAACCAGCATGAGATACCATCTCACACCAGTCAGAATGGCTATTATTAAAATGTCAAAAAATAACAGATGCTGGTGAGATTGCAGAGTAAAGGGAACACTTATATACTATTAATGATGTGTAATTAGTTCAACCCATGTGGAAAACAGTATGGCTATTCCTCAGAGAGCTAAATGCAGAACTACCATTTAGCCCAGCAATCCTATTACTGGGTATATACCCAGAGGAATAGAAATCATTCTACCATAAAGACACACGTGGCCAGGTGAGGCGGCTCACAGCTATAATCCTAGCATTTTGAGACCAGCCTGGGCAATATGGCTAAACCCCATCTCTACCAAAAACACAAAAATTAGCCAGGTGTGGTGGTGCATGCCTGTGGTTCTAGCTACTGGGGAAGCTGAGATGGGAGGATCACCTGATCCGCTGCAGTGAGCCATGATTGTGCCACTGCACTCCAGCCTGAGCAACAGAGTGACACCCTGTCTCAAAAAAAAAAAAAAAATGGATACAGCACACGTGCAGGTGAATGTTCACTGCAGCACTATTCACAATAGCAAAGACATGGAATCAACCTAAATGCCCATCAGTGACAAATTGGATAAAGAAAATGTGGTATATACACATCATGAAATATTATGCAGCCATTAAAAAAAACCAAGAAGATTGTGTATTTTGTGGGAGCATGGATGGAGCTGGAGGATATTATCCTTAGCCAACTAAAGCAGGAACAGATAAACAAATACCACATGTTCTCACTTATAAGTGGGGCCTAAATGCTGAGAACTCAGAAGCACAAAGAAGGAAACAACAGAAACTGAGGTTTTCTTGAGGGTGGAGGGTAGGTGAAGGGGGAAGGGAGGAAAAGACAACTACGGGGTACTGGGCTTAATACCTGGGTGATGAAATAATCTGTACAACAAGCTCCTGTGACACAACTGTACCTTGTGTAACAAACTTTTGCATGTACCCCTGAACCTAAAATATATTTTTAAAAAAAAAGAATTGCTAATGTATACATCAGTAAGAAATAAATTTACCAATGAGAGTACAATATTTATGTCTAGTTCCTCTTGTCTTTAGCCTTTCAATATAAATTCAAGATCCTATTTTCCAAAGTTCAAATTACCAAGGCCTGTATTTTTCCTCCCTAACCTCTTCAGTTCAGTTATGTTGCTGTTGTTAAGTAGAGTTCATTTGTAACAGCATTCCATTTTTAGCTGCCCCCACCACTGCCACATTTTCATTGAGAGGATACATTTTTGCATTTTATTAGGTAAGAGGACTCTTTGCAATTCTTGTTGTTAGTATACTCAAGTATGAGAAGCATTAATATATATGTCTGTATATATGTATGTTACATAGCCACAGAGTGATCCTTAAAAGCTGTAACATTGCCTAACTCCGTACTCATTTTAACACCCTCTAGTATGCTTTTCTGTGATACAGGCTAGCAAGCTAAAATTGAATTCCCAGATTCCCTGAAGTAAGGGTTTCCTCTGTGACCTATGTTCTGCTAAGCAAATGTGGCTATAGGAAACTTAGGTGAATTATAGAATAAAGGTAATGAATGTATAGGGGAGACCAGGTTTTCTGGGAAAGCTGAGTCGGAGGTTCTAGTATCTAGTCTCCAACATCATGGATGCTGAGTTGCAGGCAGTGCGATTACTGCTAGAATAATCCCAAAGTATTTCCACAGGTCTGGCATTTCTGGACATCTTGGACTATCTTTTCAAAGATATTTGAATAGCAAAAAAACTTGAGACCTAGAGATAAATCTCTATCTCTGGGCAAAAAAGAAGAGGGGGGAAATGGGCTGGTCATCCAAAGCCTTATATATAACATCATAGTTTCCTAATTTGGGGGTTCCTCTCTTGAAATGTACCCACTGAATGTGCAGGCACAGTTTGGCCCTCATTGCATCTCCCTTGCAGCTTTTGGAACTGGCAAAAGATATTGTTCTGGCTTGTGTTATTATTAATGTATTCCCTTGTCTCTGACCCACAGGTCTTGTTTTTTGTGGGCACACACGCACTGCAGAAAGGTTGGGTTGCTAGGTTGCAAGTAGGGTAAAATCTGAGACCTTTAACAGTATGTCTTAAAAAGTGAGTTATCCATATCCCCTGGATGTGTTGTATCCAGATGTATAGTATCCCATCCTGGTTTCCTTATCCTCCCAGAAACTCTAATACCATGTAGTGTCTTTTTTCTTAAATTAGCTTTAGTGGATTCCATCGTCTGCAACTAACAGCTATCATAATAGAAGCAAGAATTTTGATCTATGCTTTGGGTTAGATGATAGAGATAGAAGACCCAGCCAATGTATAGCTAAGAGATAAGTTCAAGGCAGCTCATAAATTCTATAAAAACATAAATAAATTAGAAACTGGAAGGCAAGTTACCCTTGAATAAAGTGCGTGCAGAAGATGGGACAGAAAAAACTCTCAGATCCATCAGAAATATTTACTTATTTATTCTGAGACAGGGTCTTGCTTTGTCACCCAGGCTCAATGCAGCCTCAATCTCCAAGGCTCAGGTGATCCTCCCACCTCAGCCTCGCAAGTAGCTGAGACTAAAGGCATGAGCCATCATGCCCAGCTAATTGTTTTGTTGAGACAAAAGGGTTTCTTTCATACATGACCTAGGTTCTGTTAAGCAAATGGCCATGTGCTTTCACGTGCTTCAATCTTTATGCCTGGTTCTATGGACATTTTAACTTGAGACTCCAGCTGAAAGATGTGGAGGCTACACTTCCAAAACAAAAAAGTAGTATTAATGATAGGCATGACACCCAGTTTATGTAGCACTAGCTTCTAAAAGTGGAGGGCTAGAAATTGATCCGGTGGCTATAGCAACTTATGAGGGACAGTGATACCTAGGAAAACGTTCCACAGGTGTATTAAACATTTAATGCATGAGATATATATATACATTTAATGCATGTATAGAGCATTTAATGCTGTTTCTGGAGGAGACCTAGCAGAAGTGTGCAAGTAATACTGTAAGAAATAATTTTTAAAGTATCTTTTTTATACCTTCTCCTCAAACACTTCTTGAGGAGGGACTAGATGGGACTGTTTTTTCAGGGACAACAAGGATTTTACCAAGGGGAGAATATAATTGGAAAACTCAGCTTTCCCCTCCCGCCTCAGCTCCCCTTGAGGATGGTGAAAACTGTTTTAAGAGATTCTGGCTCCCACCGACGGTGAAGTGAGCAGTTCCTCATAGCAAAGAAGAAAGTACATCATCCACACAGGATAGCAACATTGTATCCCTCTTTCCAACTAGACACAAACTCCCTCTTTCCAACCAGACACAAACTCCCTCTTTCCAACCAGATACAAACTCCCTCTTTCCAAAAATAGCAGTGGGGAAATAACCTTGAAAGGGAGAAGCTAACAAGTGAGTTGCAGAGTCCAATTCAAGAAAAGAATCTCAGAGAACTCAGGTGGGTTCTTGTGTTTCCAGTTTATTTAATAGAAAAGAGATTGGCCAATTGTGGTTTTGATGCCTGCCTTGCCCCAGGATGAGGAGGCATCCATCATGTTACTTAGAAGAAAAGACAAGCGTTTTCCCTGGTTTCTGACACCACCAGGGCTTAGGCTCCTTGATCCACAGCAGAGTTTTCTGGATTTTCTTTTTTTAGAGAAAGAGGACTTGTTTGAGGGGTCGTTGAGTTGACAGAGGAATGGTTTACATAGACAGGAACAAAGCGATTGTCAAAAGCTGGAGGAGTGCCTTCCGGGAACTGGATGATAGGGCTGGAGGGCAGCATCATCCTCTTTTCAGCTTCCATCTCAAGACCCAAGTTACCCATCGTGGGGTCAATGCCCACCTCAGAAGTCAAATTCTCCCCTCTTAGAGGCATACTCTGCCCTTCAGGGCTGACTGATACCTTTCTGGAGGGGACAGTCACCTTTTCAAGGGCCACAGCCTGCCTTCTAGGGGCCATTGCATTCTCTCTAAGGGTCTCAGTCTGAAAATGAACAGGGGTCATAGTCATTTCTCCAGGGTTCACAGACTGATGACTCACCAGGGTCACAGATTGATGAACTACAGGGGTCAGGGTCTTCTCCCCAGGGGTCACAGACTGATGACCCACAGGGGTCAGGGTCTTCTCCCCAGGGGTCACAGACTGATGACCCACAGGGGTCAGGGTCTTCTGCCCAGGGGTCGCGGACTGATGACCCACAGGGGTCAGGGTCTTCTCCCCAGGGGTCATGGACTGATGACTCACAGGGGTCAGGGTCTTCTCCCCAGGGGTCATGGACTGATGACCCACAGGGGTCAGGGTCTTCTCCCCAGGGGTCACAGACTGATGACCCACAGGGGTCAGGGTCTTCTCCCCAGGGGTCACAGACTGATGACCCACAGGGGTCAGGGTCTTGTTCCCAAGGGTCACGAACTGATGACCCACAGGGGTCAGGGTCTTCTCCCCAGGGGTCACAGACTGATGACCCACAGGGGTCAGGGTCTTCTCCCCAGGGGTCACGGACTGATGACCCACAGGGGTCAGGGTCTTCTCCCCAGGAGTCAAGGACTGATGACCCACAGAGGTCAGGGTCTTGTTCCCAGAGGGCTCATAGTGATGACCCACAGGGGTCAGGGCCTTCTCTCCAGGGGTCATGAAGTGATGACCCACAGAACTCATGGTCTTTGCCCCAGGGATCTCAGTCTTCTCTCCTCGAGCTACAATGTGCTTTCCAAGGGATACAGTTTCCTTTGTAAGGGTCACAGTTGTGCCTCTAGGGGTTATAGTCATATTTTCATACTTTCCATGGATCTCAGTGACATCAGTCTCTCCTCCTGGGGGCAAAATCTTAGTATCAGTGGTCGATGCCTTGGTCACAGCCAGCATCGAAGTGCTTGAAGGGTCAGTGCTTAAAGAATTCACGGAGGATGACAGCCAAAATTGTGGTGAAGAAGTTGAATTGAACACTAGGGAAAATCAACAGAAAAGAATGAGATTCCTGCCGCTTCATTCCCATCCTATTAATTACTGGCAGAACTAGAACCACTCCAGGGCTGAAGTACCTGCTCCAGAATTCAGAAGCGTAAGATTTCACACTATACCTCCTTGAGGACACAGAGGAAATCCCACCACATAGAAGCTCTGCTCCATACCGTCTTATTCACAAGGCGCAAACACCCACGGGCACTCAGTGGATTTGCTACATTTCCCATGAATTACCCCAGAAAGAAGCCCATTCCCTGTGCTTAAGCCCTCACTTTGACATCTCTGATTACACCACCAGCAAAACCTTGCCCCAAGGCCTAATTCTAAAGAATGACTTGATGAATGTTCAAGGAGAAGCTTCTTCTGTCTCTGTGTTGCAGGAACAAAGCCAGGGGCCAGGAGGCTGGAGACAGCATGCTGTGAACAGTGGGACTGGGGCTCACCTAAAGACTTGACCTGACTGAGATCCAGTCTCGTTACCGGTAGAATGAAGATTATAAACCATCTATATGCATGCTTCACCTCTTGCACACTAGGTTTCATCTCCTCAGTGCCAAGGAAGAGATATCAAAAGAAACCTAATTCCTTTAGCCCTTGACCATGAGAGCAAAAGAAGGAGAGAAATAGACTAACGTAAATTGAGTGCTAAGACAATTTTTCATTCCACAGCTCACTTAGTTCTTATAATAACGTCATGAGTGTACAGATTATTCTCATTTTAGATGGAGCAAAGGAAGCTCAAAGAGACCAGATAAGGTCCGAGTATCCAAACAAAGACTGGAAAACATATTGGCCTGGCAAAGCTTTTTCTGTCCCCTCAATGTCATGTTGCCTCACCCAGGCATTTAGATCTAGCAGAATAGACTCACCCAGTGCCTGGTTATACAACTTCCACCCCCAATTTCCAGGTCACAGTTACTTACCAGCCCTCACCAGGATGTCATTCAATACGTAGACAAGGGGGAAAGGACCAGTGCCACAGAAAGTGCCCCTGACGTCATCCATGTCCAATGTCCACACCATGGCCCCCCCAAAATGCTCTCGCTTTATAAACCATGCCTGTAGAAGTAACAGTCAGTCAACGCGCTGTACTTGTCACCCTCCTGACTGGGTACAATGGCCAAAAACTGAAGGTAGCCCCTGAGGAAGCAACGTAGCAGGGTGGTCACAAGTGTAGTCTACATTTGAATCTAGCTTTCACTGCTTATTACCTATGAGATCTTGAAAAAGTTACATAACCCTTATGTGTCTTGATTTGTTAAAAAAAAAAAAAACAGGATAATAACATGTCCAACATTTTTAGACTCAAAAGATTCTTACATGCACACACTACAATGTGGATGAAGTGTGAAGACACTATGCTAAGTGAAATAAGTCAGATACGAAATAATGAACACCATATGATTCCACTTATATGTAGTACCTAGAGTAGTCAAATTCCCAGAAACAGAAAGTAGAATTATGGAGGAAGGAGGAAGGGGAAGTTGCTGTTTAATGGGCACAGGGTTTTCATTCGAGAAGATGAAAAGTTTCTGGTGATGGATGGCGGTGATAATTACACAACAATATGAATGCATTAAAGCCACTCAATTTCAGACTTTAAAGTGGTTAAGATGGTAAATCTTATGTTTTATGTTACATAGGAATGCTGCATAAGTTTTCCTAAAGAGTTCCTATGCATATTTGGATCAATACCTGGCACACAGTGAATGTTAGCTACTATCCCTCTGGGTTTCCCACCTCACTAATCACCATTATTATCATATTCAACTGTAGATATTGCTCTACTATTTAAAATTTATTTCCTTATCTCACAGTGATGCTATAAAATACAGTAGAGCACAAAATATTGTACTCTTCTCACAGCTAAGAGAATAAAGACTTTCATCCACGCTTTTTAAAACCTCCACTATAACTAAATGGCAGAGCTGAGACTCAAGTCCAGGTCCTATTACCTTACCAGTGCTCTCTATCAAGTCTGATGGAAAAGACAGACTCCATCAGGTCCAAATAGCTGTGTGCCTTAGCCAAGGCAATTGGCTAATTTTAGGGGTTGATTTCCCCCAAATATAAAATAAGAAGAAGGAGGGATCCAATCGTTAAATCTGAAACTGTGAAGTTTCTGAGAAGTTTATTCTACTTACAAGCTAACTAATTAGCCTGCCAGTTTTGTGTGTGTACACACACACACACACACACACACACACACACCCTAGACCTCTGTATCAGAGGACAGAATGTTTATTATTCACGGAAAAACAAAACAAAACAAAAATAGCCAGAATAACACCTTGAGTCGGTTTCCATGTCCCAATTATCCAAAAGACAGTGTGAGGAAAGTCAGATGTTCAATTCACCTGCATATGCAGTGGGGTCTGTGCTGCAGAGGACAACCCTGAAATTATGAGACTCAGAGCTTATATAGGATGGTTGACATATGTGGCCCTCCTCCCCTCCAGAGAGAGGAGAGAACCTGGAATGTAAACAAGTCCTCCCTGGGAAGGGGACTTCACAATCCTTGAAGGAAGGCAAATGGTTCTGGGGAGAAGAGGTAGGCAGCTCTCTACTTTCGTTTAGCTTGTCTGCTTCCTTTGCCCTCTCTCTGCCCTATGGGTCACAGATTTAATTCCATACAATTGAATAAATCCATTGAGTCATTGATCCTTCCTGTTTGTGTCTTCCTATTCCCAAACCACAGAGCAAGATCCCAGAGGGGAGAAGCCACACTCTTTTACCCCTCTCCTCCCCAGCAGGCCTCACTCAGTGTTAATGCACAGACGAGCCACACAGTAAATCTTCATGAGTGCCTCCCTCTCTGGTGCTTCCCACACAAACTTCACCCAAAGAACAGCCAACACCTGCCATTTCTGCGTCACCGGTAATAGGAGAACTGTGAATTCTCTCTAAGTCTCAATATCCAAGCAACATTCTAACAATTTCTCACCTGTAAACTGCTGCTCCTTCCAACTACCCTAGTCCAGACCCTCATTATCTCATGCTTGGACACCTCTGTGTCCCCCTGGAGTTCCCAAAATGCCAACCTGGAAGGATCACATGTGGAGGCATTCTAAAACAGTTTTCAAAGTTTTTCTAAGACCTAATGAATATTCACGAGTGAAACCAAGATTTCTACATGTGTCTAGTCTCTCAGGTGATTCCAGAGCGGAGGCAGGTCTAGGACCTGCTGGCGCATGTCAGTTCTCTTTTAGTCCACTAGAAAAACCTGCCAGGTTCAACTTCATAAAACACCACTTATATGAAGGGAGGGTTTTAGTTTAGTTCTAGAAGTTTGCAAGTTAAAGGTCATCCACCGGTAGAAACATGATTCTGCCTTAAAATGTCCACAGGAAAAAGACCAAACACCTTTACCAGCATTCCAGTCCCTTCATAAAAAGCCTCTGGTTCACCCAAATTCTTTTTTGAGTCTGCTATCAGTTTTCTACACCACTGAGCCTTTCCCCCATGTCATCATCTTCTCCTACTCCTGCTCACCTCCCTCAGGAAGCCCTCCCAGACTTCCTCATTTCTGCTACATGTCAGTAATATTTGTAGAACACTTACCATGATCTACCTTTTGTTGGTATTTATCTGCTATGAAATGAGCTGGTCCAAATGGAAAAGAAGAAACCAAAAAGATCATCAAAAAAACTGTATGAACAGAGAGAATTATTTATTCCCTCAGATCCTAGATTTCTTCTCTTCAGAACAGAGACTTGGAACAGATGGGATTATGAAACCCCAGTTGGAACTAAAGTGTAGGTATGCCTGAAACTCACCTGGTCTAATCATCCTCAGCTTTCACCCTCGACCCAATACACGTGCATGCATTGTACAAACAAGGGCCCCATGGAAGCCAGTAGGAAACCATGTGCTGGAGCACAAAAGAACTAGGGTCTCACCTTGTAAGTGAAGCTGATGGCATCATCATAGCCAACCCACTCGTCCCCTTTGTTGGCATATGGGACATACTGATAATCAATCCAGTGCTTTTTCGCTCCCCAGACAAAGGAGCAAATCTGCCAAGAGGATCATCAGGTTATTTTGGGAAGTGCCACAGAGGCAAGCAGCAGGAACAGTTGCTCCTTGTCCAAGGATAAAGAACCTAAGAATCCCTAACCAGTGAATGAGAAAAAGGTAAACCAAAGAGAGAAGAATGGAGAGGCCAGTCATGAAGAAGCCCCTATTTTGAATAAATTTTTACTGTTAACCGTTCCTTCCTCTACTTTCCGTGATGGAAAAAAGAGAACCAAGGAGTGGATGACATACAAGTACCAAAATAACAAGAGTAACACACCTCATCCTTGACCAAATCTGTATCTCATTCAAAGTGTTTTCATAAACAAGCCTCTTCTGTTCATTAGATGCCAGCACAAACTGCCTCATATAGGTAGTTATCAAACTAGCACCTCAACTTCTAGTAGATGTAAAGTTCTCGAAGGCAGGGAGAAGTGGGTTGCTAGAATCAATGAAGCATTAGAGTGTCTCCTGGGTGCCCAGCATTGTGCCGGAAACTACATGCTGCAAAACGACAGAGGTGCTCAAGCCACGCTGCACGAGTTAATGTCTAAGTCGTTCCTTTTTTCCTTTGGTGCTTTGAAGCATCGGTCTCTCAAAGCTTCTTTGGCCCCAAATGCCCTGGAAGAACATTGTTTCAGCTATGCCTTCACTCATAAAAATGCTTCACTGGGGCCGGGCACGGTGGCTCAAGCCTGTAATCCCAGCACTTTGGGAGGCCGAGGCGGGTGGATCACGAGGTCAACAGATCGAGACCATCCTGGTCAACATGGTGAAACCCCATCTCTACTAAAGATTACAAAAAATTAGCTGGGCATGGTGGCGCGTGCCTGTAATCCCAGCTACTCAGGAGGCTGAGGCAGGAGAATTGCCTGAACCCAGGAGGCGGAGGTTGTGGTGAGCCGAGATCGCGCCATTGCACTCCAGCCTGGGTAACAAGAGCGAAACTCCCTCTCAAAAAAAAAAAAAATAAAAATAAAAAAATGCTTCATTGGATTAGCAGAAAAACACCCTCATCCATCCAGCACAGAGCAGAGATTGGAGAGACTTGCAGCACCTCCACTATTGCCTAGAGTAAGGCTGCAGCTCTCCATCTAGCACTTCCTACCACCCTGCGCCTCTGGACCTGCTGTCCTTTACTTGGGAAGTCCTTCCCGTCTGGTCATTCCTGTCCATCAGGATTTTCCTGTGCTTCGAACTCTGCTCAAAATCTACCTGCTCCATAAGACCTTTCCAGGTCACTACGACCACACACTGCTGTGGCGCGTGTTGTCACCTCTGGTGGCTACATTCCTTTGGAAACATGTCTCTGCCATTCGGTAGCAAATTTGGTTGTGATGAGGATGAAGAGGGTGGAGGTGGAGTAGAAAGAAAAAACCTGTAGTAGAGAATGTCTTGGAAATGCTTCAAAATAATCTAGTAGTAGGGAGGGAGGAAGTCGGAGAGCAGAGATGAGACAAAATTGGCCATGAATGATTAATGATTGAAGCTGAGTGGGTAGAATGTCAGGGAGGTACAGAGCTTGTACTATCTTTTACTTTTATATATGTTTGAAATGATATACATTGCAAATATTAATGATTTTTATTTAGGCCATATAGAAAGTCAGGGTTTACCTGTATAGCATTCAAGATTCTTTTTTGGGGTACAATGAAAACCTTCCATGAAGATTCCACCAAGCCTTTCATCCCTTACACAGGACTCAAATAACTTACCACAAAGAAAAAGAAAATATTCCACAGAGTGGATTTCCCTTGTCCTAATAGATTACCTCTTTACCCTGTCTACAGCTCTCACCCTTGCCATTGCCCCTTATGCTGGCCTTTGCTCCAGATGAGGGTGGGAGAGTCCTAACTGGGAGAGCCTTAGACAGAGGCTGCTATTTCCGTTACCTCATAATAAGCCAATAAGCCTGCTTGCTTGGTGTACTTCCCTGGAGATGCTGGTCCCATAGCTCTGGCCTGCAACCCACTGTTAGAGGCTTCGAGGAGGTGAAAGGTACGTCCATAGGTGGGGATCCCCATGATGAGTTTCTCTGAAGGTGCCCCAAGCTTTCTCCAATAATTCATAGCATACGCCTGCAGGTAGGAAGAATCCAGACCCCTCCTTGTTACTAACAGCCAATGGCCTGAGCTCAGGGGCAGATATCTGGGCCACCTGAGATCTTTCCTTTTCTTACCGAAGATTTGGGATCGTCAGGCAGAGAGAACAGGGGGCTGTTATGTCCTGTGAACCCTTCCCAACTTCCATGTAAGTCATAAGACAAGACATTGATGAAATCCAGGAGTCTGCAAGGGGCAAGAGGAAGAGATATAAAGACTGGGCTAGCCAGATTTCCAAGTCAGATCGCCACAGCACTGTCTAGCTAACTAGCTAGACATTGGTCACCAGAGCTTCCCTGCTCCTTCTGCCTGTGGGCCCTGCCCAGGCTGTGCTGGCCACCTGCCACTGGAACAAACAGCTGCTTAGGAATAGCTGTGCATGAAGATCTATGCATCCTGAGAGTATCTGTGGAGGTAGGCAGGAGTTAGATGAGAGAAAATACACTCAGGCCTGATACAAATGCTAACAGACATCTGCACAAATAGTCATGAGTAAAAGCAGTCTGTCCCATAGCTTGTCTTTCTACCATTCCAGGCACCATTGAAACCCACCTCCTCTAGAAAGCTTTCATCATTACCAGGTCACAGGGATAAGAGTTTATATTGATGATCTAATTTAATTTCAATCTGGCTAATTCCCTAAGTACCGTACCTACCTCCATTTTAAAGTTGAAGAAATTGAAACTCAGGCGAGTTAACTAATTTGCCTAAAGTTGCCCATTTGGGTGAAGGCAGGACTCTCTTAATCCTGCCTGGCTAAAAGATCAACACTAACAAACTCCATGTCCCCTGCGTCTCTCTCTTTCCTCCCACATTGAAACCACTCTCGAGTGCAACCACACAGGAACATCCCATTTCTCTTTTGGTCTACATCTGACTCAGTTTCCTCTTCTGTAAATACTTGATTCTCAAAGTTCTAAAAAATATACCTAGAGGCCAGGTGCGGTGGCTCACACCTGTAATCCCAGCACTTTGGGAGGCCGAGGTGGGAGGATCACAAGGTCAAGAGATCGAGACCATCCTGGCCAACATGGTAAAACCCCGTCTCTACTAAAAGTACAAAAAATTTAGCTGGGCATGGTGGCACGCGCCTGTAGTCCCAGCTACTTGGGAGGCTGAGGCAGGAGAATTGCTTGAACCTGTGAGGCAGAGGTTGCAGTGAGCCGAGATCGCGCCACTGCACTCCAGCCTGGTGCCTGGTGACAGAGTGAGACTCTGTCCCAAAAAAAAAATGTATATATATACACACACACACACATATGTAGGTATATATATATATATATACCTAGAGCTGACATGTCCAAAAAGACTTATGTCCTGTTCTTTGTCTAGCTTTTGAACTTTTGCATGGAGAACTGCTCTGAATACTGGGTGTGGTTGGGCATTCCTACTTTTGTTTTGTGACAGTGGTTGTTAAATCATCAACAGTGGTTGCCAGCATCTGCTGCAGAGCGTAAGTCTACAGCTATACTCTAAATAGAAAGAGGTCAGGACCCTGGGATTCTCTCCTCATGAGACCCAGCAATAGGCTGCACAGAAGATTCTACCCACGCTAACATTGTTGGGGGCAGATCTAAAGGAGCTAGCCCTTGTCCCCATCCATGCCCCTCAGCCCAGCCCCAAACTTGCACTGACATCAGGGCAGGCACATGGTGAGCTCAAAAACAGTGCTCGGGAAGCCCTGGGGTTCTAAGCTCAAGACACATGCTTCCCTCCAATGTCCTGCCCCACCAAGACAATATCCACTCACCTTCCTAGAAAGCGCACTTTATAGGATGTTTTGACGATGTGTGGGACCCCAGAAACAGCAGCAGACAGCAGCAGCCTAGGGCGCATGGTGAGCAGTGCCTCCTCCTGGAAGGCAAACAGGAGCTCCTAGGAGGAAAGACAGAAAGACACAGAGAACTGGACAAACAGAGAGGCAGGGGCTGGTGGGCAGTGTCATCCAGGAAGCATTTACTCAGCCCCTGAGCCAGGCTCTGGGACACGAAGGTGAGTCAGACATGGGCCCTGCCACAGGGCACAGAATTCAGACAGACACCGCCTGAGGGAGTGCAGAAAGCTGCACAAAGGCATCCCTTAGGCTGGAGGGCTGGAGCAAGCCTCAGGTGCAGAGAACAGAGTAACCTCCGGTGTTATAGGTATTGCCCTCCAGGGTCTCACAGTAAAAGAACATTCTGTCACCCTCTTCTGCCCCTGCCCCTGGACTCATGCTCCTCTCCCACCTCTAAAAGTAGAATAATTTCTTGATTCTGGCACTTCCAGACCGGACTTACTTTAATTAAGAAGAGAAAAGTCCACCGGTCATGCCTGGGACTGCCTCTCAGCCCAGGATATAAGAAGAAAAGGTCAAGACCATCAAAGTCATATGTCCTCAGAAGGGATATAACTGAAGCAATAAACTTTCCACGGGTGGCAAATGTGGACAACATAGAGGTGAACCTGCAGGGAGACCAGGCGTAAGGCAAAGAACACTATCCACAGAATCACAGCCTCCTACAAGGCCCCTCACAAGCTTGGTGCCCTATGGTGGGCATGGCAGATGTGGCTGGAGGAAAGGAAGGCAGATCTCCGCAACTCCCCCACCTTCTGACACGCCTCTCCCAGCACCAGGAGCTTGATACCCAGGAGTGGGGAATTCAGGCAGCTAAAAGAGGCTGAAAACCATGTGCTGCCCCGAGGCCAGGTGGCACAGGGAACAGCAGGCACAGAACCAAACAGTAGCCTGGGGTGGGGAGAACTGGCTCAGTCCAGCTCTGTCCCCTAATACATGGTATGCTCACTGGCAAGGCACTGTGCCTCTCTGTGCTATCTCCTCATAGGTAACTATTCGGTTCCCACGACCTATCTTAGCTGACATTTTCTACCTGACTGGATTAAGGCAGAGAACATGAGCCAAGGGCCAGCAGGTCCAGAAAGACCTATGAGTTAATCTGGGCCTGAGCTGTATAACTTGGCACAAGAGGCCTGCGCTCTGACGAGGGGCTCCTGATCCTGTGTTATTTTGTTCACTTGCTTGCTCGACAGTTTTCTATTGTACTTTGTTTTCTCTTCCATAGTGACAACACTTTGGAAACATTCTAACTTACTGGAGCTGAACTTTAAGCAACTCTGGGGTAGTCCTGAGCCATGATTAGAAAATTAACCAGACTCACAAACAGACCTCGTTTCCATGGTCAGTTTGACACCTCCAAGCTGGGCAATCTCTGAGGAATACCCGGGACAAATCTGGAAAATATCTTAATACCTGTGACTTGTGCTTTCTGTTGTACCAATTTGGAATATAACCACTTTGTAAGTTTCCTCTGAGTGTTCACTGGGCAATGCATG
The DNA here is from genome assembly GCF_049354715.1 of Callithrix jacchus. NCBI lineage: Eukaryota > Metazoa > Chordata > Mammalia > Primates > Cebidae > Callithrix > Callithrix jacchus. The sequence continues at coordinate 149,378,251 of NC_133508.1, forward strand.
TACAGCCCTAGCCCAGCATCTGGAACACAGGGAGTGTTCAGAGAATGGAAGAGGCAAAGCCTGGGACTTAGCAGAGCTGGTTCTCACCCCTCTGCCCCAGATCCTTCCTCCATCTTGCAAAGTGCATTCTCACACACTCCCAGGCCACCAGGCATCCCTCTCCTGCATCTCATGCCTCTAAGGCAACAAGGCAAGCATGGCCTCCACCCCAGTCCTCAGCCATGAAATAGGGGAAATGTTTCTTCAGAAAATATGAAGGCAGTTTGTCATCTCCACGTTGCCTCATGGAGACTGAAGTGCTCACAAGAGCAGCTGCTGCACACTGAACGTGTACCATGTGCTGGGCACTAAGCTTAGCATTTTGCTATTTCCTTTCCTCCAATCCAGTCCTTCGAGGCTGATATCCCTGGATCCGTTAATAAAGTGAGGAAGCCCATGAGATTTGGGAGTTATTCTCGTCCTGTACATTTTTCCTTCCCTTGGAGACAAAACCCTTGCCTCTTATGAAAGATTGAGGAGACAATTGTGAGTGCCTCATTTTGCCTCTAATTTTCCCCCAGTCCCTTTCTTACCACCTGCTAGAACTTCCTCATCTCCCCTGACCCACCATGGAGAAGAGGCCAGGATGTCCCTCGAGTGCAGGGGGTCTAGGATTCACGACTTAGGGAAGTGCTTGCACTAGTTTCGCTGTCCCTGTGGCCAAGCTGGCTTCCCCTTCTGTCTTCACATCTAGTCAGCCTGCTCCACCCTCCCAGGGAGAAGACAGTAAGAGCAAAGTCTCACCTTAAGTTGGCAAAGTCCCACCCGCCGATGGATAGCAGTGTTTTCAGCTCTCTGTTCCTATGATGTGGAAGAAAGGGTTGATAAGCTGGGTCCTCCACTCCAGTGGGCAGCTGCTGCTACATTCTTTTGTTTTGCTCATTGAAAGAAAAACAGGCCACAGGAGAGATGGGAGGTAAGGGAAGGAAAAGGGTAAGGGAAGGTGATAAGAGAGAGACAAGTGGATGAGAGAGGAGGAAAGAGAGGAGAACAATCAACCCAAGGGCCATCACAACCCATCAACTCCAAGGCCGCACAAAGTCCACCAAACTCGCCCATGTCCCCATGATGCTTCTGAAAAAGAATAGTCTAAAATGTTTCTCTTTACTAACTTTCCTATTCAACAAATATTTCTTGAGCAATGTCTATGTGCCACTGACTGCTTTAGGCACTTTAGAACAGAGAATAACACAGATCAGCTCCCCACTCTCAGGGAGCTTGTAATCTAGTGGCATAGAACTTTTGCCCTGCTCATCTGTAACTATTAACGGAGTAACAAACCTTCTCTTGGGCAGGGAACGATCCCAGGAGTGCTAGAGAGAGGAAAATGTAAGCAAACACTGAGCACCAACGCGGTATGAGACACTGACCTAGCACTTGGGCTACAACGACACAGCAGACACTGCCCCTTCCCTGGAGTGGTTCACAGGTGACAAATGGTAACTAAAACACGAGCATTTGTTGAGCATCTGGGATGTGTGGGCCCACTTTAACAGCATTAACACCTGAAATCCTCACAACTAGGTTCAATGGCTGAGTTGGAGTTCGCCAGGCAGAGAAGAGAGAGAAGCACATTCCAGGCAGAGGCAACAGCAACTACAGAAGCAAGGAGGCGGAAAAGAGCTCCAGGTGTCTGTGACAGGGAGTTCTCAAGTTGGGGCTGCTCTGGACCCCGATTTGAGAGGAAGCTAGGACTGTAATAGAGGAAGGTTGAAGAGTAACAGGAGAAATAGGCTGTTATCTTCTACATGTGAAATTACAACCCCCACATCGAATCTAACACACCTCTCCTTTAGTTTGTTGAACTCTGGATAGAGAATGTTCTCATCCTGGAGATCCTTAGCAACAATCTGATTGTTGTCCACTGAGGCAAAGGCAAATATCAGGTGGGTGCAGAGAAAGGGGTCCAGGTCATGGGGCAAGATGGAGGCGGGGCCTGGCCGACTGTGTGCCGAGCTGGTGAAATAACACACCAGTTTGTAGGCAGCACCTGGTAAGGGAGAGCACACATTAATTGGCAGAGACCCAGGGAACGGGTAGAGCTCAGCTTCCAGAAAACAATGTGAACACAGCCCAAGGGGCCAGGCCACATTTTAACACCTGCTCTCCCCGACCCTGACGTCCATTTCAAAACTACACTGAGGTTCTATTCCTCCCCCACTGCTGAGGTCTCAGGAAGTAAAGAATGCCCTGTGAAATCCTGGTCAGAACGGATTCTCAGATCTGGACCAAGGCATACAGTCAATGACACAAACAGCAGGTGACCAAAAATCCTCTGAGGAACTGTATTGGATCAATAACCCCTGACAGAGGAGCCAGAGCAAAGGGGGCTGCAGGGGGCACTCAATGCGGAGGACTTCTCAGCCGGAGACTCTCCCGGGCTCTGAAAGGGAAAACAGTTTCCTTACCATCGTGGTGTGTCAGCACAAGAACCAACCCTGCAGGAAACAAAGGGAGGAGTCACACAGATTCATACGCTCGCCAGAGTGGCATGCCACGGCACACCCTCTGGTTAGCAAGGGCGCCCACCAACACACCACCTTATGCAGGTGCAGACGCACACATGGGGACAGACACCACTCACTCGCTTCCTAGTCTCTAAGGTTGGCCCAGTGGAGCTAGATGTAAGTTCCTTTTCTCTCTAATAAGCACGTGTATATTCTCATGGTTTGCACCGGGACAACAGTGAGTGTTAGAAGTCCCAGAAAAAGCTTGAGGCCAGTGGCTCTCAACCCCCGCTGCAAATTAAGAATGACTGATATCCTGGCTGGTCACACAGAGACTCCGATTGGACTGGTCCAAGGTGAAACTCAGGCACTTAAAATTTCTAATATGCCACCAGGTTTGAGAACCACTATTCTGACCACGTCTCCCTGGGTCCCTCTGACCGTTCACTATGGCCCATCCCATCTCTACCTAATCCAGGCTCCCTGAGTCCCAGGCTGCTGTCTCAGCACCAGAGAGATGACAAACTCATAAAGTCTGGCACCTCCTGGACTGAGTGACACTGCTGGGACCTGTCACACTCACCAACCCACAGCAACAGCCTCCACATCTCAATGGTCTGACAGCTGTGAAGCCAGAGATGGAGCCCTTTATAAGAGCTTCCCTGTGGATAGCGCTGGGACAGCCCAGCTACACACACACACACACACACACACACACACACACACACACACCCCATTGCCAGGATCACTAATTTTTGAGAGTCATAGTGACCCCAGAACCACACATCCTCCCTCTCCAACAGCTCCAGGCTGGCATTGAATACCAGGAAGATATTCTTCCTGGTTTTCAGTACCACATGGACTGAATATGGGAAAGAAATCCCACTTGATAGCAGTAATTCTATGATTAAAGGATTATTGGTTGGGAAGCAGTGTAATTTAAAAACATTTTTTAAACCCCGGCTTTGGATTCAGGCTTTGAATCCAAGGTTTGAATTCAAGTTTGAATCTCAGTGTCACCACTTAGAAGTTTTGTAATCTTGCACAAGTTATTTCGCTTCTGTGAGCTTCAATTCCCACACTTGAAAAATGGAGATGACAGCCCAGACTTACCTCATCGAACTTGATAGAGATTAAAGAGATAATGGATCAAAAATTGTAGTTTTGTGCTTGCAGATAATAAGGGCTCAATGAATGGTAGCTATTATTGGGGATGTCAAAAGGGTTGCCCAGCAGAGCAGAGTTCTCAAACTCAAATGACACTCACCAGGCAGGCAATGTAAATGGATGGAGTAGATACAATAAAATAGTTCCCTCCATTTTATTAGAAAAGTAGCAGTTAATGCCCAGTGATGCACGTCAACTGTCATGAAGCCTCTTGGTCAGGAGACAACAGAGATCGGTATGAAAAGGAACAGCACTCTGAGCAGCTGCTAATGGTTGCCCTGCAGAGAAATAGACCCAGTGTTGCTGGATCTTTCAGTTTCTCAGGAGAAGACAACACCTGAATATTTGAGTCAACAATATTTGAGTCAGTGCATGAGCCAATTGTGAGGATGTGTCATGAACCTCAAAAATATGATGGATACAATTCTGGACAATAATCAGTTTTTTTAAAATGCAACAACGGAAGAGTGAACAGATACTTTACAAAAGAAGACATATATGAGGCCAACAAACATATGAAAAAATGCTCATCACCACTGGTCATTAGAGAGATGCAAATCAAAACCACATTGAGATACCATCTCACGCCAGTTAGAATGGCGATCATTAAGAAATCTGGAGAAACAGATGCTGGAGAGGATGTGGAGAAATAGGAAATTTTACACTGCTGGTGGGAGTGTAAATTAGTTCAACCATTGTGGAAGACAGTCTGGTGATTCCTCAAAGACCTATAAATAGAAATTCCATTTGACCCAGCAATCCCATTACTGGGTATATATCCAAAGGATTATAAATCGTTCTACTATAAGGACACATGCACACGAATGTTCATTGCAACACTGTTTACAATAGCAAAGACCTGAAACCAACCCAAATGCCCATCAATGATAGACTGGACAGGGAAAATGTGGCACATATACACCATGGAATACTACACAGCTACAAAAAATGATGAGTTCATGTCCTTTGTAGGGACATGGATGAACCTGGAAACCATCATTCAGCAAACTGACACAAGAACAGAAAATAAAATACCGCATGTTCTCACTCGTAGGCGAGTGTTGAACAATGAGAACACATGGACACAGGGAGGGGAGCATCACACATTGGGGTCTGTCGGGGGAACTAGGGGAGGGACAGCGGGGTGTAGGGAGTTGGGGAGGGATAACATGGGGAGAAATTGTCAGATATAGGTGATGGGGAGGAAGGCAGCATACCACATTGCCATGTATGTACCTATGCAACAATCTTGCATGTTCTTCACATGTACCCCAAAACTTAAAATGCAATAAAATATATATTTTTTAAAAAAGGAGAGTGAAAGATAAAATAGGACTACAAGCCAGATACTTTTATAATTCATCAGTTTTCTTTCTCTGCTACAGAGGGTCTCGGACCCTATGTCCATCTTCACAGACTGATGCTGTTCATTGTAACCCACACAAACTACCACGAGGTATTAACCAGATGTCAACATAATGCACAACACAGGGAGATAATGACTAGTGGTCAAATTCATGTAACATCTATGCTTTGTTTCTAGTATGAAGAAACCAGGAAAGTTATTGTTTCAAATCAGCAGTTTGCTTGGATATGGTGGAATAAAAACAGCAAATAGTATGAAATGTTTGGGGTATTTCACTGAAACTCTGGGAAAGCCTGATGGAATACCCCACCCAACAGTGACTATTTCTCCTTTTCTTCATGTATTCAACAAATATTCACTGAGCATGTGCCACTCCCTGCTCGGCACTTGAGATCGTGTCTGCTTTCAAGGAGCTTATGATGTAGTGAACAGATCGATCATATCCAGTTCCCACTCTGTACCATTACTGAGGCAACTTGAGTCCCACTTGATGCTCAACGCCACCCTCCATTCCTTGGACCAGTATTAACCTGAATCAGGAGATAATTAGGCCTCCTGAGACCAGCACTGAATCATGCTTGGCAACAACTTGTACCACTGGTTAGACTATCCCTCACGTGTCTTCTGACTATAACGACCATGCTCTTGTTTCCCCATTCCGAGCCCTTGTGCCCTCATTCTTATAACTGGGTCTGGTCCCTGCTTTGACTTCTCTTCCTGTTCTTTGAACTGCTAGGACAACAGCTGGTTCCTAGGTCCTGGGTCTTCTGAACCTGTCTTGCCAGGCTCCCCATATGCCATAGCCTAAGGGCCTCCTGTCTTTTAAGATCTCTTTGTTGTGGAATGCCTGCCTTCATCCACTTTTCAGTCTCCTCCCACAGCCTCCCCTACCCCACAAGATTTCACATCACTGAGATTTTCCACTAGGCTATGACCTTCCACCCAAACTCCTAATAGGGGCACTAGCTGCTAATGCTGCTCCTATCACAGAAGCCACATTTGCCTGGCAATTTGAACTTCATTCATCTGCACCCGAGTCATCCTCTGGACTCCTATTCTGCTGCACTGAGCGTGGCTAGATCTCAGACCTGACCCCTCTGTGCCTTGCAAAAATGACTGATGATGTTGAGAATGCCAAGATATAACAATGGATGCCCAGGAATGACCTCTGTATAATGTGGGGATGACCGTGCCAAAGAGCTGGCAACTGTGCCTCCATATGTACAGCAGATGATAAACAGTAAAATGCTGAATGGGGGTTATGTTGAAAATCAGTGTGCCGTGTCGCTCTGTGTGTTCTCAATCCATTTCCTTCAATTCTTGCTGTCAAAAAATAATTACAACCATTACTTTTTATTTTTACACACCCACCCGGATACTTAGAAAATATCCCTCCCTAGTGCTTAGCCTGTTCTTATGAAGTTAGAAAAGGCATTTGCAAATGTCCTTTACTGAGTAACTGAAGAAATTCCTGCAGCAGTGTGACACCGCTCACATTTTACAAGAATTGTTAAGATGAAGGAAGATCAAAGATGTGAAGTGCTTTGCTTTTAACCTAGCATTTGGCCAAATAGTTCATGATACCCATGTGATGAATTAGAGAAGTATGACTTAAACAAAATCAGTTAGTTGAATAATAAAAGCATCCAAAGAGTCTTGACTACAGATCACTGTAAACTTGTGGGAGGACTCTTTTCTAGTCAGTTACCACATATTTAAAGTGAAGGGAGTGTTCCAATATTTGGTGTGAAAGATTATTATTATTTTTGGTTGTGCATGAAAAATTTTTTAAAGAATATTTACTGTGTTTATTTTAATATATACTAAGACAATGAGTATTGTCATATAAACCCATATTTTTGTGAATCTTATTTAAGTTTAAAAATTGAGGAAATTCTAAAAAGAGTATCTTAAATAAAATAGTAAAGGTAGTGCTATTTGTTTAATGTCTTTAGGGGTCACACAGGCAACATCACAATCCTAAATACAGTATCTTATAACCTAGCAATTTTACTTTTAGAAATTTATCATGCCCAAATACATAAAGAAACAATGTTCATTGCAGCTTTATTTGTAACAGCAAAATGCTAAATACGAAACAAAAATCCTAACTGATTAAGTGACATATTAGGAAATGGCCATGCCTCTCCATGCAATGGCCCATTTCCTTTTAAGCCAGTGATTCTCAATTGCGCACAATTTTGCCCAATCTAGCAATGTCTGGAGATACTTTGGTTGTCATGACAGTGGAAGGTATGCTACGGTACCTAACAGGTAGAAGCCAGGGATGCTGCTAACCATCCCTCGATGTACAAGACAGCCCTCCACAATGAAGTATATTCAGGGCAGAGATTCCCTGACTTATGATGGGATTAAATCTCAATAAACCCATTTTAAGTTGAAAATATTAATGTTTATGAGAACACATGGACACAGGGAGGGGAACATCACATCACACACCGGGGCCTGTTGGAGGGTCGGGCGTAAGGGGAGGGAGAGCATTAGGACAAATATCTAATGTATGCAGGGCTTAAAACCAATGACAGAATGATGGATGCAGCAAACCACCATGGCACATGTATATCTATGTAACAAAAAATTAATGTTTTCAACTAACCATGATTTTATCAGGATGTAACTCCATCATAAATCAATGAACAAATTGACACCACCATTTTTTTTTTTGCATCATTATAAAGTTGAAAAATCGTAGGTCAAACCATCAAAAGTCAGGGACCACCTGTACTGATAATTTAATAGTGCCAAGGGTGAGAGACCCTGGTTTAAGCAGAATTGCTTTTTTGTGGTCGTCATTGTTCTTACTCTTTTCATTCCAACAGAAGTTTGAAAGTGTGCTACTACTTAAACCCTTACAACACTAGATTTAAACTGTTTCCTCTATTAAAAAGCAAGCTCTTTTAGTGAAGGATTCATGACTGATTCACCTTTGTTGCCCCAGATCCAGTGGTTAAATGGTCTGTCTTTGAAATGAATGAGCTGAGAAAAAGCGCAGCCAAAGAGGTGGGCATGCCCCAGCTTAGAAACAGGCAGGTTTCGGTTATGAATTGAGAAACGTCAGACAACATATTTGAAAAGTAGCAATAATGACACTTTTCTTCACATTTTTTTTTAAATAGAGATTTTAAGTGTAAACTGTCTGACTCATGGTGGGCATTCATAGCGGCAACTGTTGTTGCTGCTGCTAATGGTTATTATCATTGGCAATGAGATCAGCACCTAATGACACTGAACTAACTGCTCATTGAACTAACTGCTAACCCTATTACTTAAACTAACAGGTTTAACAGATTGTTAAGGTCCTTTCCTACTTCAACATTCTGCAGCATAGTCCTGAAGGCAGTTCATTCATTCATTCATTTTTCTAATGTATTCAACAAATACTTATTTTCTACTCTAATGGAGGAGACAAAAACTAAAATCACAAAAATTTTAAATGTAAGCATATAACTTAGATGTTAGAGACTCCCTGCCCCTCAGTGGTCTGATTACACTCTGCCTAAATCCCAGCCCCACAGCCTGTGTCAGCCCAAAGTGTTCCCCAGAATCCAGCAAAGTCTCAAGAATTCCTCCTTATGTTTTTCTCTACTCCTGTGCTCCTGCATCCTTGGGTGTAGACTGTTTTTCTTCGTGGCTTCCTGGTGCATGACTTAACCCTCTTACTGGCCTCCATAAGAAATCCTTACACATCAAGTTCTTGGCAGTTTTTACTAAAAGCATAGGATGAGGGGTGCCTGTAAAGGGTCACTTCACCTCAGGCCAAGACTTCACCAACTCCTGGCTCCTCTCAGCTGTCCCAGTGTTCTCTCTCTCCCATTCCCGAGTTCCTGAAAAACTCCTCCCTTATTTGCTACAGTTCAGTTCTAAACAGACCCAAAATGGTTGGGCTTTCACTGTCTATACCCAAGGCAGATATTAGGGCACTTTCTCAAATAAATCTGAAGAGGAATTTCAATAGAAACTGCTACTACAATTACCTCTTCCTATTTGCTTATATTTTGTATAAGTATGATTAAGAAAATATGCAGTTTGGCAAGAAGACGGTCTAGAAACTTCTTTACTATGGAAGGTATCTGGGCAGAAAAGGGAAACAATCAAAAGGATATTCTAGGAAGATGCTTATAGCCAAGTAAAAGAAGGAATGGAACAGAGATCCATTGGACGGCAGGAAGGAGGCAGGGTCCTAAACCATCTTGAGTTGCTCTTTTCCATCTCCCCAGTACTGTTCCTTTGCTCATGGTGACTGATCCAATTCAAAAAGGTGCAGCTCTATGGTGGCTGTTCTCTGTATGCTGGAGATAATGGTGGGAATAGATGCAAGAGAATCAGTTCCCTGATCAATCAGATACAAGCTAGGCAGTGAACACAATAAACTTAAGAAAGAAATGATAGTAATGGGCCAGATGCAGGGCTCACACCTGTACTCCCAGCACTTTGGGAGGCCAAGGTAGGAGGACCACTTGAGCCCAGGAGTTCAAGACCAGCCTGAATAACATAGAGAGACCCCCGTCTCTACAAAGAGTTTTAAAAAATTAGCTAGTCATGTCGGCACATGCCTGTAGTCCCAACTATTTAGGAGGCTGAAGTGGGAGGATTGCTTGAACCCAGGAGTTCAAGGCTGCAGTGAGCTGTGATCGTGCCACTGCACTCCAGCCTGGAAGACAGAGCAAGATTCTGTCTCATATAAATAAGTTAATTAAACTAAATATAAAGAAATGATCACCATTTGTTTTTACCTTTAAGAATTTGTAGTGGGCCAGGCACAGTGGCTCACACTTGTCATCCAAGCACTTCTGGAGGCTGGGGCAGGTGGATGACAAGGTCAGAAGTTCAAGACCAACCAGGCCAAGAAGTGAAACACTGTCTCTACTAAAAATATAAAAGTTGGCCAGGCATGGTGGTGGGTGCCTGTAATCCTGGCTACTCAGGAGGCTGAGGCAGAGAATTGCTTGAACCCAGGAGGCAAAGGTTGCAGTGAGCCAAGATCACACCACTGCACTCCAGCCTGGGCAATAGAGCAAGACTCTGTCTCAAAAAAAAAAACAAGAATCTGTAGTGATGACTAATTGATAGTGAGGTCCCAAGAAATGAAATAAATGAGGTCTATGAAGGCTGCTAGACAGACACAGGTGGAATATTTCTAAATCTACAAAACAGAAACCTAACCCAAATTACTATGAAAGAGAGTCACAGCTTTTTACCTAGTTCCCAGATCCAAGCTTGTTCAGAGTCCTGGAGCCACTTAACTATGAGGAAGCTGGGTCCTTCTGAGAAGGGATCCTGCAATGCGGCCACAGGTATACATCCTGAATTTTCACCCAAGCTTTCCCCAGAGATAGACTTCACACTGGGGAAAGAAGTGACTAGACCATGCAGGGGCATTAGGTACTGTCTCTAAATTTACACTGATTCTCAGAGACTGGAAACACCAGTGTGCCTTACATGTCATTGGGGGCTTAAGGGTAAATGAAGTCTTGGCCTGAGTCCACCTAAGCAGTGTAATCACGGACTTATTACGTGATTGTTCCCAAGTCCCAGAAGTACACTGGGAATAGATATCAGTAACAAGCAGAGTCCTTATGTTATTTTCCTGGCCTCTGGTAGGAGGGCTGTTATGATAGAAAGGGTCAACAGAAACCTCTGGAGTTGCTTATATGTATGCGTGTGTGTGTCTGTGTCTGTGTGTGCACACACACACACACACACACACTTCTATAATTTTAAAAATATTTTTTAAAAAGCACTACTGTGTCCCTAGAGGAACTGCAGAAATTATGCTACTATCAAAAACTTGAGAAATGCAAAGTGATGATTCTTACCACATCATCCCTTAATTCGCCTAATTGGCTGGTGGGAAAACCAAACGAATTCTGAAGAATGACAGTTGATAATCATAATCAGGTTGTGCCGCCAATCACAAATGCAATTCCAGACAGCCCCTTACACTGGACATGCAGCTATTGACCTGCTTTATTTTCCATTCCAATCATTAAGGAATTTGGAGAAACTGTACTTGTATGGTAGGGATGAGTAGACTTTTATTAATACCATCTTGCCCCAGGACTGTGCCAACTCTTCCACTTTTTGTTCTAATATAGTACAAAGGGAACTTAATTTTCTTGCTAGCCCATAGAACATTGTATCAGTCCACTGCATTAATTCCATTAATGCCTTAAATCAGGGACAATATACGGTGCTGTCTTTCCCAAGGCCAAAATGCATAGCTGCAATAAGAACCAATGGGTAGAACTAGGAGTTGCCTCTTTTACTATTACATCTAATAATTCACCTGAAGAGTTTTGGCTTCTTTTTCAGCAGTCTTGGCTAAGTAGGCTTGAAGATTCTAGCATTCAATGAGGAATGTTTCACCCAGTACAGTTACAGCCTCAGTGAATTAGAAGCTAAGGCTACCCCTTGGTCACCTGGGGTTCCTAAGGCCACTGAAACAAAATGTAAAGAAAGAAGCCATTGTACCAGTTGGGGTAATTGATCCCAATTACCAAGGGGGAATCAAGTTGCTGCTGCACATCTAGGGAAAGGAGGACTGTGTTTGCAACTCTGGGGACTCACTGGGACATCTCCAGTACTCTCTCGCCCAGTAATTCCTGCGACAAAAAGCTGCAGAAGCCCAATAAAAAGCAAATCACTAAGAACTCAGACACTGCACGCCAGTTTTGGTCATCTCACCAAGGTTCTCAGAGGGTGAGGGGAACGTCACATGGATGGTGGGAAAGGATGCCATGATACTTAGGCTACATGAGCATTTAAGAATAGGAACTCCAACAGCTATATTTTGTTACTTGTATTTCTCTTTTCACTTTTCTACTGCTACTTTATATGAGGACACTAACGATGCCTAATCATTTAGGTTAAGATGGAAGGACTCTGAGCATCCTTGTGTTGAGGACATGAAATTTCACCTATAATAAGGACATAGAAGATGATAACCTCTCCCCTCCATTGCCCTTGGGCACTAGCCCTTTAGTTTTCCTATACCATTCCCAAACCTTTGTAATTAGTCTCTTTGTAAATAAACCCTCCTAAACTATCTTGAGTGTACCATTTGCTTGTTGTGATAATTCATTACACATGTACACATGTATAATCATGTTGTACACCTTGAATATACATAATATTTAATTAATGTTGTTTTTTTTTTTTTTGAGACTGTTTTACTCCCATTGCCCAGACTGGAGTGCAATGACCCAATCTCAGCTCACTACAACCTCCGCCTCCCAGGCTCAAGTGATTCTCCTACCTCAGCCTCCTGAGTAGCTGGAACTACAGGTGCATGCCACCATGCCTGACTTTAGTATTTTTTGTAGAGACAGGGTTTCACCATGTTACCCACACTGGTCTCGAATTCCTGAGCTCAAGTGGTCCACCACCTCACCCTCCAAAAGTGATGGGATTACAGGTGTGAGGCACTGCGCCTGGCCTAATTTAAGTATTTTTTAAATTTAAAAAAATGTAAATGTTAATCAGGGAAAATTTTTCACTTTCATGACTGGGTTATGAACCCTTGTTTTCTAGGAATCTTTACTTTTGGCTAGCACCTAAACACTTAATTCCATCCTGTCTCTAGACTAAGCAGCTGAATGTAGGATAACCATGTCCGTCTTGCTCATTATCAAGCCACGAAATGCCCAAAAGCTTCTGACACACCATAGCTGCTCATACTGAATATGATTTCTGTCTGGTTTCTGATCCATCTGGTAATCTAACTTAAATATGCGTGCGTCACCTAGGAAGCTTTTGAAAATGTAAATTCTGACTCAGTAAATCTGGACATTCTGTATTTCTAGCAAGTTTCAGGTTATGCAAATGCTGCCGTTTCTAGAACACACTTTGAGGAACAAGTTAACACCTCACAAAATTAAGCCAGAACCTTCCTTCAAAAACAAAAAATTGTATGCTACCACTTAAATGTCTAAAATCGTCAAATTTATAGAAAGGAAGATGAATGGTGATTGCCAGGGTCTTGAGGAAGGAGAGTTAGTGTTTCATGAGCATGGTCTCAGTTTTTGATGATGAAAAGTTTGGGAGATGGAAGTGGTGAGAGATGCACGAAATGCAAATTAACTTAATGCCATTTAACTGCATATTTAAAAAGCGAAAATGACAAATTTACTTTTAAAAAAGACCTTAAAAACTCAAACGAGAGGCCCAATTTGCTCTTGCCACAAGGAATCCGCCACAACACATCCAGGGACAGTGGTGCACACGGAGCCTGTCTCACCTGCCTCCAGATGCCTAGATCAAAGGTTGCATTAATGCTAATTCTGCCAAGCAAACTGTGGTTGGATAATGGTCTTACAGGGTCTCATGTTCAATTCTACTCAGAGGATTTCTGTGAGACAACTTGCAAAAACTGCAGAACATGAAGCTAATTTAGCCTGTACGTAAAAAGTGCATTTTCTAATCTGAACAATTTTCATTACTTAGCTGAGAGCCCAGATAAGAGTTGCTACCAGAAAGGAAACTGCAACTGAAATTCCTACTGCTTACAACATAGTGCCTCCTGGAGTGAAATGTGTGACCGTAATCTGGTACCTCATGATCACAGGAACAGGTGAAATACAGCTATATTCACTGAAGGTGGATATCCACTTTCAACCAGTGACACTGGCTGAGCTTTCACCAGAATGTTAAAGGATGTTGTCTGGGAATTAAATTCTTCATTATACTGTGAACTTTGATGGTCCACTCATTACATTTTGATGCTACAGAACATCATGTACGAGATAAGGACAGTTTCCACACCAAGTAGAATGCTACTCTAGTAAATGTTATACCAGATGATAAAACATTATGGGATCACTAATCACATCACATGTCTACAACTTAAAACAAGAGCCAACTTTTCTTCTCAGATGCTCACAGCTCCCTCCATTCCCCGGACTGAAGAAGTCCTGTGACCACTCAGTGAGACCAAAGAAACTCCAGAAACGCCATTTTTCATGAAGAACTAAAAAAGAAAATGTGTTTGGGGTCCCAGAGTTGTCTGCTTACCTTGTTTACCTCTTCCAAAACTGTATTATGCGAACTGTTGAAGTTCTTGAGAAATCTTAATTAACTCAAAATTGAGACTACAGCTAACCCTTTTTTAAAACAAAATCAATTTCACAAGTGCTTCTAATGTGTTCAGTATGACCATTACTCACACTGTCCAAATGCAACACTAATCTGTCTCTTAACAATCAGAGCCCTTTACTCGGAGGTCTAGATGTGGCAAGAATATTTTGGAGCCCTCTGAAGTCCAATCTGATTTTTAGAATCTCTTGCCCTTTCTTTTTTTTTTTTGAGACGGAGTTTCGCTCTTGTTACCCAGGCTGGAGTGCAATGGTACGATCTCAGCTCACCGCAACCTCCGCCTCCTGGGTTCAGGCAATTCTCCTGCCTCAGACTCCCGAGTAGCTGGGATTACAGGCACACGCCCCCATGCCCAGCTAATTTTTTTTTATATTTTTAGTAGAGAGGGGTTTCACCATGTTGACCAGGATGGTCTCGATCTATTAACCTCGTGATCCACCCACCTCGGCCTCCCAAAGTGCTGGGATTACAGGCTTGAGCCACCGCGCCCGGCCCTCTTGCCCTTTCTAATGTGCTATCTGGAGGTAACATGGCTAGAGGCCAGACCAGTTAGACCTTGGGTGTTTTTGCTGCTATAATGTGATTGTGAACCAGTAAGTAATGTCCATATAGCTATTTATTAAAGAACCAGACTCCAACTGTCCTGTTGGGCAGGAGAGATACCTTAGAAAGTAATCATTTCACTGATTAGGTACCTAATTAGTGAAATCATATGCAAGTCTTCTTCAGTATTTCTTGTGGTTCTGAGCCCATCCAAGGGGTAAGCCTCATTGACCTTGGTGGACCAGAGAACAGCCATGGAATAGAGGTTGGATTAGTGGACTTCAGGGTAAGAATGTAGATAAGGAAATGGGTTTACTCTAGCGTTTAGACATTTGAACCAATGAAATTAAATGCAAAGTATTTGTGTATTTTAAAATATAGTCCTTCAAAAACCAAGCTTTCTGGTAGGGTGAATCACCTGAGGTCAGGAGTTCGAGAATAGCCTGGCCAACACGGTGAAACCCCATCTCTACTAAAAACACAAAAATTAGCTGGGCGTGGTGGTGTGCACCTGTAATCCCAGCAACTCAGGAGGCTGAGGCAGGAGAATCGCTGGAACCCAGGAAGCAGAGGTTGCAGTGAGCCTAGATCATGCCTCTGCACTCCAGCCTGGGTGTCAAGAGTGAAATTCCGTTTCAAAAGAGAAAAAAAAAAACACTATGTTTTCCTTCCTTATTGTAACCACCCTGACACATGTACACATTTCCTTTCTCATCTCTTTCACGGTTTTTTCCTCCATCGTTTTTAAGACCATGAGGAAAAGGGCTATGCAAATTCTTACTCACCTCAAGCTCCCCAACCCCTTACCTTCCCTAAGTGTCCACAAAATTGAAGTCTTATCTTTGAGAAGCAGAACTTAAGTGACTATACCTACCCATTCTATTTCCTCCCACATTATAAAAATGATGGAAGACTTCATTCCTACCCCACATCAACCCCAGGTCACAGGACTACAAATGACCATGTTTTACTCAAGGGTAATCATGGGAAGGGTGAAGCATGGAAGCTTTACTGGGAAATAGTTTGCCCATTTTCCTTCAGACTCTTCCAGTTCCATAATATGATTTTACCTATACTGAACTTGCAAAGCTCAAAAGCACATAATTATCATATTTAGTTTCAATATAATCAGTAAGTGATCCATGACTTCTAACTGGCAACATCCATTCCACCAATAAATGTTTACCTTAAGTTCTAATTAGCTACTTTGGGAGGCTTGGAAAGCACAGGAAGAATAAAGGGCTATAAGACCAACACCCTGATGACTCACGTAAGTGAAATATGTCTAACTACACATAACACACACGCTTCAAAAAAAGACAGACCAACAATGCCTAAACTCTTTATTTCACCAACAACTATTTCTGATTTTCTTTCTGATGCTGGATTTTAAAACCTTAAAAGTCTATAAATATTGCATTCAGACTTTTCACATCAAGAGAAAGGCGCACAGGGCAGAAGACGTCAGGCCCCAGGCTATTTTGGGGTGGGAAAAGTGGCAGATTTCTCAATAGTCTGTGTCAGTTTTCTAACTTAATTGAAATGCCTTTAAGCTTTCCTTCATCCCCAAACTTTCCCCCATGGCATCTGTGACAGAAAAACACTCCTCTCTAATATATACCCCACCACTATAAAGCTGGGAGGAGGGGAGTGAATGTTACACAGGCAAGCCAAACTTTTTATTCTGCCAGAAGATGGATTTCTGATTCAGTGTAATGGCAAGGAGTTGTGTAAAACCATACCAAGTCCTGCTTCTTCCTTAAAGTGAACTGGGCTGGATTTTTGTGACTGGAAGCATTTCTCCTAATAATGAATTAAGCACTATAAAAAAATAAAATGAATCCTATCTCTATGAGTAGCATAAGAGCTGCTTCCAAGAACCCAGGGATGCCCACATCCCTAACCCACCCAGACATGGCCAATTCTTCATAGACAGCTACGTGGGAAGCATAAAATCCTTTTGTCAACTGTTTTTGGGGGTGACGGAGAAGCAGGGCTTAGCGAAGGTGTAGGACAGATGTTTTTCTTCCTGCCCCCACTAAAAAGTATAGTTCTACACACACGCTCAGACGCACATACATGTCCATTTTGAAGAAGGCATTTCCTCCCTGTGAGTGCAGGATGCCAGAATCCAGCCGCCCTCATGCTGAGAGACAATGCCTATTAATGGCACAGATCTAGTATCAGCATACTGCAGAAGGCTCCTGTGTTGTCTCACAAGTTGAGGGGGCAGAGCAAAGAAGTGGACACTCATGGGGGACTTGCTTTTTGTCTTAAATCCAGTCTACTCAGCAACACTCGCAGGTCCAGGGGCTGGGAGAGGTTCTGTGGGCACAATGTGGTGGACGACCTGGTGGTCCCAGCCCACTGTGGTAAGCAGCGAGTGATTGAGCGGGGACCAAGTAGCATCTCTCACAAAGTCTCTGTGGGCTCGGCTTCTAAACCTAGAAGAAAGAAAAAAAGCTGGGGCATAGTAGAGATAAGAAAAGCAGACCTGGAGAAAAAAAAAGAACCCAGCATATCTGTGGCACATTTGTTGGCTCTGTTACACACATTTCACCAACTGTATGGCCTCATCACCAGGACAGCAGTGTAGCTGTCCACAGTGGATGTCATCAATGATCCAATCCAGTCCTCCATTTTCACAGATGAAGAAACACTGGCTAGAACAAGGCAGTGATGTGGGGCAGAAACAGGCAGCAAATAATGGCAAGGCGGGGGGGGAAGGACAATTCAGTTCTTCCAGGTGCTGCCTTTTACCCTGTAGCAGGCTGCATTTCCTATGCAGTTCTTTATGTGAAAGGGTAGACAACCGCCCCCTTGTGGGAGGGCTGGAGTACTAGACTTAGAAATTCCACCTACCACCTACCACCCTCCTCTTCCAAGGATACAGCTGGTTGTGAATGTGCCCCAGGAAGACAGACAGTCAACAGCCAGCCTGTTCCATCACCAAATCCCTTTGGATACAGATGGAGAATTTGTTCTCCAAAGGCATAAAGCACTTTTCTGGAGAGGAAAAGGACTCGCCCACCCACTGCTCCCTTTCCCTGAATCCCAAAGGATTCCACTTCACACTTACACCTCAGAAAGGCTTGAGTCCAGCACAGCAAGTGAGCAGTCTTCACTGAGAGAGGCCAGGAAAGGAACACTATCAGAGAGAAGAGAGGGTAGGTAAAGCCTGGATCCCAAGACAAAACTTTAACTGGGCCGGACCCACCGCCACTGCAAACTGACGCAGGAAAGACAGCCTGATCCCCACTTTTGGCTAAGGTCTGGCTACTACAAGTTCACACTAACAGTTTCAAGGGAAGATGAGGCAAATGGAGCAAAGACAGGGTTGACAACCATGCTGGTGACTAACCACCCCATATGGTGCCTCTCTATAGCTTCAGCAATAACCCAGAAACTCAGGCTTTTCCAAGCTCACAGTTACAGAAGCCCACGGTATTAACCATTTTGGGTGTTGGGCAGGAATGAGACCACATTTTAGCCATTTCAACAGAAACTGCGTAATCTGAAAAATCCTTGTATTTGTGGCATGAATGAAACAAGATCAGCCCCTTCACTGAATTTTACCCAGATGCTCCTTTTGCTCTTTGGTTCTTAGGGAAAAGCCCCTTTTGTCCCTTAGTTTAGAACCCTTATATTTTTATACCCCTGAGCATTGTACCATAGAAAGATCTGGGATAAATGACAGTATCTGTTTCTTCTATCAAGTGAGAGAAGGGTGATGGTGAAAACAGAGGCAGTTCAATTTTAGGAAAGAGAACATTAAGAGAAATTGGCGCTCTTAATGCTATTAGCGCCCAGAACTCCCTCGCAAGTTTCTGTATACTACTTGGAGGTATGTGTACTCCATCCAGCATGAAGACAGCTATTCTAGAATTATTTAGCCCTCATGTCTAGGAGGTCTTAACTGGAAATTCCTTTATTACTCTTACTAAGCCCCTAATTTCTCATTCCCTGTCTTTACTAATACTTTTCTTTACAAGACTTTTTAGGTTTTATAGGTCTGTAAACTTCTCCTCTTAGCTTCTGTCTAATCCATAACCTACCACAAAATTTGTTAAATTGCATCCTGAGACCAACTCTTCCTCCCTCCGGTGCCTTGATTATTCCTGGGCTGGCCTTCTTGTAATGCTTCGGCTTGTTTTCTGTCATATTTATCTTTCTCTCTACTTTTCAGCTCATGCTGCGCAGGTCACCTGTGTTGCTGCTTCTCCCCACAAGGATTCTGTGTTTCTTTCATGCAGTGAGGTGAGAGATAGCGCCTTCTTCCCTAAACACACTCCAGCCCTCCATAGGCCACAGTCTCTAGTGTGGAGATTTTCTGGCCTGCAGTTGCTCCTTCACACTTAAGAGCCCTCTGAAGACCTTTCATGTTCCGAAACCTCAGCTAGAACACTGTCTGCTTTAAAGAACTATTTAATCAGCTAATGCTTTGAAAATAGGCCGGGTGCAGTGGCTCAAGCCTGTAATCCCAGCACTTTGGGAGGCCAAGGCGGGTGGAACACGAGGTCAAGAGATAGAGACCATCCTGGTCAACATGGTGAAACCCCGTCTCTACTAAAAATGCAAAAAAATTAGCTGGGCACAGTGGCGCGTGCCTGTAATCCCAGCTACTCGGGAGGCTGAGGCAGGAGAATTGCCTGAATCCAGGAGGCGGAGGTTGCGGTGAGCCGAGATCGCGCCATTGTACTCCAGACTGGGTAACAAGAACGAAATTCCGTCTCAAAAAAAAAAAGAAAGAAAATATACACACACCCCCTCACTGTTCCCATTCATACCCATCAGGCCCCTGATAACAAAGACCAGTACCTGTGTGGTGAGAACACCAGCCCAGTGACACACTGGGAATGTACAGCTGAGCTGAGGACACAGCTTGTACTCTTGGTGTCAACAAGGGAGACCATCCCATTTTCGTCCCCTGTAGAAGAGAAAGGAACATGTCACAGTGGTTAAGAGCATGGACTTGGTGCCAGCCAAAGTCAGTTTTCTCTTTTGGTGCAGTAGTTTTCTGGTTTGCAAAGTAGGAATAAGAAGTCACTGGACGATTGTGAAAATTAAGTTAATGAATGAAGGAGTTATTATTTTAACCACAAACCATGTCACCATATGCACAGCCTCATGACCGCAATAGCCCTACACCTACCCACAGTCTAAGAGAATTCCGTATACAGCAACCCACTTGTTTTGTGGCTCTCTGACTTCTAGCCATGCCCAGAATACCGGAGCTGGATCAATCAATCAAAAATCAAATCCACTGGGAAAAAAAATGTTCTCCAAAGCTACAGTAAAACTACATTAGCATCACCCCCACCTCCCCACCCTTAATTCATATTCATCTAGCGTCCACGAGTGCTGATAAGACTGAGCAGCAAGAGCCTTGTGCATTGTGGAGTCAGCTCTTTTTCTCTCCTCCTCCCCTTTCCCAGAGTCAATATGAAGTCTGACATGCTGCCTTACCAAAGACAAAGACTTCACTTTGCTGAGGATGCCAAGCCAGTGAGGTAGGAAGGGAGCCAGAGGCACTGCAACCTGCAAAGAGAAGAGGGTCTGGACTAAAACTCAGAGCCCAGAAGAAGCACTTTCTCAAGTGACATCACTATAAATCCTAGGAGCACCTTTATTGGAGTTCCCAAACCCTGCTAAGGCAGCAATGTCCTCATCCTTCAGCCTCATAACCATTTATCCACCAGCCTCCTGCGCTTTCTGGACATGAGTCGCAGGCCAGTTTCAAACACAGTCATGAAGATAACAATTCTGGCCCCTTTGTCCTCCCACCTAATAAAATAAATAACCCACCCAGGAACTGGCCCTTCCTCTTGGTATTCAGTGCACAGAATGGGGTTAGGAGAGCCTCAGTGGAAAAGAAGGAGATTATGTTACTCATGTCACAGTAACTAGATCGGGAATCTGGCAAATCTGCTTTGACACTGGCCAAAGAAAGTCTCTTCTATTGGGGTTCCAAGTACTATTCTCCCACCAATGAATCTCAGACTCACCAATGTGTGATGCTGGCTTGGGACAGCGGGTATCCCAAAGTAAAATTCTATTGTCCTAGAGGGAGGCGGAAAAGAAAAAGGACTTCACAATCCAAAGGAGCAGCTGTAGGCCAGAAAATCTCCACACTAGAGACTGTGGCCTATGGAGGACTGGAGTGTGTTTAGGGAAGAAGGAGCTATCTCTCACCTCACTGCATGAAAGAAACACAGAATCCTTGTGGGGAGAAGCAGCGACACAGGTGACCTGCGCAGCATGAGCTGAAAAGTAGAGAGAAAGATAAATATGACAGAAAACAAGCCGAAGCATTACAAGAAGGCCAGCCCAGGAATAATCAAGGCACAGGAGGGAGGAAGAGTTGGTCTCAGGATGCAATTTAACAAATTTTGTGGTAGGTTATGGATTAGACAGAAGCTAAGAGGAGAAGTTTACAGACCTATAAAACCTAAAAAGTCTTGTAAAGAAAAGTATTAGTAAAGACAGGGAATGAGAAATTAGGGGCTTAGTAAGAATAATAAAGGAATTTCCAGTTAAGACCTCCTAGACATGAGGGCTAAATAATCCTAGAATAGCAGTCTTCATGCTGGATGGAGTACACATACCTCCAAGTAGTATACAGAAACTTGCGAGGGAGTTCTGGGCGCTAATAGCATTAAGAGCGCCAATTTCTCTCAATGTTCTCTTTCCTAAAATTGAACTGCCTCTGTTTTCACCATCACCCTTCTCCCACTTTATAGAAGAAACAGATACCTGTCATTTATCCCAGATCTTTCCATGGTACAATGCTCAGGGGTATAAAAATATAAGGGTTCTAAACTAAGGGACAAAAGGGGCTTTTCCCTAAGAACCAAAGAGCAAAAGGAGCATCTGGGTAAAATTCAGTGAAGGGGCTGATCTTGTTTCAGTCATATCACAAACACAAGTATGGTTCTGTGACTTAACTCTTGTCTAATGACAAGAACTAAGAAATATGACAGACTGTTGTGATAAGGACATATTCAACAACTTTATCTGAATGTGGTAACAAAGTCAGACTTTTTCTGACAGAAAACTTAGTCTAACTTGGTCCACTGGCTTTTCAACACACATTGGCATTTGCCAGTTAGGCTATCTGGCAAACATTCGTACAAACTAACTAGGAATCTAAAATTTTGACAAATGTATGCCTGAAATAAGTATGTAATAAATTATATGCCAGAAGTTACCTTCTCTGCAACTACTTAAAATTTTTTAGGTATCAGTTTAAAAATGTATGAGGGGGCATCGATTTTCAAAATTGTTTTGGGAGGTCTACATGTAAAAAACTTTAAGTCACTGCTACATGTTAATTAGAAACTGCGAAACTCTTCTACGGTCATTCTACCAGACTTTCCCAGGGAGTCTGAATGTGGCCCCTCCCTGAGGCAGAAGGATGGAATTTTACTGACTTCCACAGTTCTTTCCTAGCCCTAGAATTCACAGGAAGCCAACAGAATAAGAAGTAAGAAAAGGAATTTATTGCTCACTTGAACAAAGCAAAGCTCTGGGGCAAGCACCATGGTGGTGTACAAAAGGTGAAGAATGCATGGTTCCTCTACCGCCAAAGGTTTTGGAGCAGGGTGCGGTGGCCCATGCCTGTAATCTCTCAGCACTCTGGGAGGCCAAGGTGGGAGGATCATTTGAGCCCAGGAATTTGAGAGCAGCCTGGGCAACATAGCAAGACTCTGTACAAAAAATTAAGAAATAAGAAGGGATTTGGAATTCAGCAAGGGGAATAAGACACAAACACGAAGAACTAAGGGATGAATGGCTGAAGTAATGAAAAAGAGTTAATATTAACCAGGAAGGCACATCATATGTCTAAGAAATAAAAAGCAAACATAATAGACAGGGGACATTGACTTTTTTTTTTTCCTGAGATAGTCTCACTCTGTCACCCAGGCTGGGGAGCAATGACATGATCTCGGCTCACTGCAACCTCCGCCTCCAGGGTTCAAGCAATTCTCAGGCCTCAGTCTCCCAAGTATAATCTGGGATTACAGATGCGCAGCACTACACCTGGCTAATTTTCGTACTTTTTAGTAGAGATGGGGTTTTGGCATGTTGGCCAGACCGGTCTCTAACTCCTGGCCTCATGTGATCCGCCTGCCTAAGCCTCCCAAAGTGCTGGGATCACAGTGGTAAGCCACTACACCCAGATGGGCATTCAATATTATTGTAAACCTATTTGAAAGTGACCCTGAGGTCCAGCACACTGGACCTTGGATATGAGTCTGTGATTTCTCTGGCCTATAACTGAATCATGCACTTTGAAGTCAGAAACGGCAGGGAAAGGCACTTGGCCACGGAGTGAACCACGGTGATCACCCAGCACCTAAATCTCATAGCCATGCGCATATTAAGGCTCCAGATATTATCTGCACAAAGAATGGCTCCCAAGAGAAAGTCAACCACTAGTGCTGTTAACGAAAGTGAGCAGAAAGAGGGGCATTAAGAAAGTGACGGTTCTCACCAGAAAACAGACATTTTATGAAGGTAAATACTCAGAGGTTCAAGATTTGAAAGTCTCAAGGTTTATCCCTCGAGAACATCAAGGATCTAGTAAGCTTGAAGAGAGGAAATGGAAGGGCTTCAATGTCGTGACAAGAAAATGGGAATGTAATCCACACGCCTCAGGAAACCAATAAAAGACCAAAAGAGCTAGACTGCTAGTGGAGAGATGAGTGCCATCACCTGTGGAAGATAAAGCCTGAAAGTGAATGGGGGGCATAGAAATGGACAGGAAAGTGACTGATCAGTGGAAAAGACTAAAAAGAACTCAGTG
Organism: Callithrix jacchus; assembly: GCF_049354715.1. Classification (NCBI taxonomy): domain Eukaryota; kingdom Metazoa; phylum Chordata; class Mammalia; order Primates; family Cebidae; genus Callithrix; species Callithrix jacchus. Next base: position 149,401,730 of record NC_133508.1, read on the forward strand.
GGCAACTGATGGTGGGGAAACAGAAAGGGTGGAGGAGGACCAAGACTCTGAGCCCTGTGTTGCCAAAGAGGTGAGGCCATCAGTAGCAACAGGGAAACTGGCTGGTCTGAAGGGAGCCAGTTATCTCAGTTGATTGTTCAGTCAGTTACAGATTAAACTCCTTGTTCTACTCTTTCCCCCCTTTTCACTACTGCACTTGACTAGCTAAAAAAAAAGAGAGAGAGAAACAGGGAAAATGAGGAAAGGACAAGGGGTGGATACTGGAGCCTGACTATGTGCTTTATAAGAAAACTATCAGACATAATGTGGAATTTCTGCTCCTAGCATCAAAGCGAAGTTCGAAACGTCCAAAGGGGAGAAGAAAACCACAGCAGCTAAGGCCAGGCCTAAAAGTGGGATAATACTCACCTCGGTATGAATTCAGTACCACCTGCTGAGCAAGGTCCCAAACCTTGATGCTAAGAAGCAAAAGGAAACAGACACTTAATCTCCACCTACATAGCAACACAAAAACGTGTACAAACAAGAACTTCCTGTAATCATTCCCCAAGTCTTTGCCTCGTGGACTGTTAATATGGTCTACTGACAGTAGACTGCAAAATCCCTAAGGAAACCTTATAAACAGGCTAAAATCAGTCACCGCTTTCTTAGAATAAGCCCAAAATGTTACCTAATGAGGTTAATAGGATAAGAAAGGCACCCAAAGGAGGCTCAGAGACAGGAGCAGTGAGAAGAGGGACTCACCAGAAGTCTTTGCTACCACTGACAGCTTGTGTGCCAGAGCTCAGGACACTGACCGTAGACACAATGTCATCATGCTCATACTTGCAGAACTTGCTGACAATAAGTGTCTCATTCTCATCTAGCTCCCACAATTCAACAGCACCTGTTGGGGTAGGGTAAGGAAAATATGAGCTTGGATTATACCAAGGCGGTAATTCACTTTTAAGATTCAAAGAGCCATTGTCACTAAATTAGCAAAGTAAGTCATTCCTATAAAGCAAAGTTCACATCATTGGAGAATTTAGCTAATGTCTGAGCCTTTGACTTTAGACAGCCCAGACAAGTAGGTGGAGAAGGTTCTAGAAAAAGACAAAGATGGAACAGCCTGTAAAATTCATTATCTGCTTTTAGTAAGAGAACACTGGAAAATCAGCTCCAAGGGGACAAGGATGAAGTTTCCACAACTGTCTAAGCAGCACACTATCTAGTGATGTTAACACTTCGCAATTATTTCGATAGTAATAAGTATTTGCTGACTAGTTGAATAAATGTCTTGCAGAGTCTTTAAAAACATGTTGAATAACTGAATGTCTTGTATAGTGACTGGCTAAATATAGAGAATCCACCAAAAGTTGTCCTGATTATGTAGCAGTCAAGTTCAATTGTCAGAGAGGTTAAATCCATTAAAAAGTGGAACTTTTAAACTTCCATCCAATGGCGGTCAACTTCCAAATTCTGATTTTTTTTAAATGCCAACGCCTGCATCGCTGAGCCTAACAGTCAACACAAAAAAGCAGAATGAAGACAAGAAAGCGGGAAGAAATGGGAAAAGACAGGTAGCCCAGATTGACTTCGGTGTCATCTTAAAATCAAGATTATGCTTGGTCTGGGCTGCAGGGGTTAAGGGGCAGGTTACACAGAAGAAAAATGGTTCCAATCCATTGCTTAATTTCGTTATGGATTTTTCTAGGAAATCTCACCAGACCATTTAGAATTTTAGAAAAAATATTTCCCACCTACACAAGAGTTTGCATTTGGGGCCAATACTCTCATGCTCCTCCAAGTACTGAGTATATAGGACATCAGATATTGAGCTCAGCCCTACCCGTACCCCAAGCTTCCATTCCATCACTCCACCAGAAGGTGGGGGTGGGGGGTGGATGAGGGGGAAGTGACTCACCTGAATCGGACGCCACTAGAATACCTCTCTCCCCAACCCAAGTGAGGTCAGCCACTCCAGCCTCCGTTTGGACTCCGGCGGAGCAGAAGCCTTCGTTGGGGGCAGCACAAGGGTCCTTAAAAAGCCAGAGTGAGCCGGCCCAGCAGCGGCCACTCAGGCTGGAGGCCCCAAGGAGAAGCGCCCCATCTACAGGGGAGTACAAGCTTGTCAGCGCATGAAGGGTGGAAGGGCTCGTTTCCATGGAGACCGCACAGAACAGCTTGCGGGCCGGGTCTGGATCTGAGCTCAGGAATGCGGGGCAGGGCTGGGGACAGCTCGCGGTCGGGATAACATGCAGGGCGGGGATGGGCTAGGAGGGTCAGTCCCGGGGAGGGGCACCCCGGGCCGGGGTGAGGGAGCTCCCAGGCCCGGGATCTCGGCTCACCGGACCGGTACCGCGCAGCCTCCAACTGCCGTTCCATGCAGGCGGGAGCATTAGGGGGAAGGTTCCACTCCCGGGCCGCCGGGGGCACAAGGGGAGGCGGGGTTTCCTTTCGCATCTCCACGGTTCCAACTTCAACCTAGACTCAAAATCAAACTGGACACTGCCGGAGACTCAGCTCCGGCGGCAAACCCCACGTGGTGTGCTTCTGAGCCTCCGCCCCCCTCTCCAGGCTATGGCAACTCTACTTCTCGCGAGAACTGCTTCAATGGCTCCATCCTGCTTTCTAGCTGTTGCCCTTCTGCGATAGGTTCTCAGCGTTTCTGGCCTCTTCTCGCGAGAAAAAAAAAAACTCCCGATGAAAGTTGAATGAAGACTACAAAAAATTTTTATCTCGCGAGACCTGTGAGCGGCCATCTTGCTCCTGCCCTGACAGATTCTCCTATCAGGGGTCACAGGAACGCTAAGATTGCTGTCTGGAACTCCGCTGACCATGCTGTCCCGAGTGGTACTTTCTGCTGCCGCCACAGCGGGTGAGGGGTATAGACCCTGGTCTGGGCTATCAGAGTGACTGGAAAGAAACGAATCTAGGGGTCACAGGGAAAGGAGAAGGGCGCAGCCACGGGGGCCTGAGCGGCGAGTGATACTCGCCGCTCGAAAGGGAGCGTGGGGTGTTGAGGGACAGGAAAAAGGGCTACATGGCCTTAGTGATCTAGCCTGGCGGGGGTGAGGAAGGGGTAATCCAGATTTCATTTGACTTTGCTGACCTTCGCCTTGTCTATCTGCAGCCCCCTCTCTGAAGAATGCAGCCTTCCTAGGTCCAGGGTAAGTGTAAGGGTAATGCTTCCTTCGTCTTTGTTTTTAATCATCTTTTATTTCTCGATTCCTGCCCCCACCCCCTTAGCTTTAGGCCAGAAATTTCTTTCCGGTAATTTTGGGACATTTAAACCCTCTTTCAGACACTTGGTCCTGTAACTGAGAGGAACGCTCTCAAATCACCTAATGGCCAAGACTTTAACAGGTTAAGTAACGTATTCCAACTAAACTAGAAATTGGTTTTGGTGTTTTCTATACCCTCCCCTCTCTTTTGTGACCTTCCCTTGGGACCTTATGACATGTCGTTCCTACAGCCGGAATCGGAATACATTACATACCCAAGAACAAATTTTGTTCAACAAAACAGTAAAGCATGTTGTTTACAGTCGATTTCCCAGATACCTACCTTTTACTGCCATATGATAACAGAGAAATCATTCATTGATTCAGTAAATATTTACGTTGCCAAACACATAACCAAGGATACAAGAATAAGTATGGCTAATTACTTGCTCTCATGGAGCTCACAGTCTAGGAATGGTAGAGTATTGGTTCCGAGTGAGGGCTCCAAAGCCAGAACAGGGTACACCTGGCTCCTCCAGTTACTACCTGTGTGACATCAATTTCCTCACCTACAAAATGGAGATAATAGTATATTGTGGCTTATGAGAATTAAGAGATAATTTCTGTGAAACTCAAAAACAGTTTCTTGGTACATGGTGTGTGCTTAGTAAATCAGCCGTTACTGTTAAAATTTTCATAAGACATGTCGGTTTTCCTAGAGGTTTCTCTTTTTACTTCCAAACTTAGTTCTAAAACATGCAAAATATGGTAACTATTACATTGAAAAAATGGACTTGAAAATGTGGTCTTATCTGTAATTAAGTCACATGTATGCAATAAAGTAAGGCTATAAATGACTCCTTCCAACTTATAAGAAAAAGGACCCCATACAGACTTGTAAACAAATAATTGTAATACCAGGTAGTAAATAAAATAACTATATTTACAAGATACAAGAAATGTCCTTGGTTTTCTTTCACACTCCATGTCCAGTACTTAAGCAAGGCTCTTCTTCTAGAAATTTGTCCTCTGGCTGCTACTTCTACTACCGCTAAAGTATGAAGCACCATAAACTTTCACCTAGGTATTTTAGTAGTCTTAATTAGCTTTGCATCTCTATTCTTGTCCCATTACAGCCCATTCTCATAATAGCCAGAAGGATTATGTCAGTCTCCCACCAAAGCGTTCCAGAGCTCCCCGTTCCACTAGAAATAAAATCCAAACTTAGCATAACCCAGAAGTTCCAACATGAACTGATCCCATTCTATCTCTTGACACCATCTCCTTAAGTCATTCTCCAACCATACTGGCCTTGGTGTTCCTCTGAAAACTACCAAGCGTATTCTTGCCTCAGGATCTTTCTAGCTGCTCTTCTCTCTTTTCCCCAGATCATTGGGTTAAATGCCATCTGACTCCCTACCAAATACTCTTCCCCATTCTGTTGCTCCCTATTCCCTTACCTTGCTCAGTTTCTCTTCACAGCACTTACAGCTACCTGGAATTTTGTATGGAGATACACACTCACCCTTCCCAGACCCCCACTAGAAAGTTGAAGGCTGGAGCTTTGTTCCCGGTGCCTAGTATTAGTAGAAAGTCAGTAAATGTTTTATTGACTGAAAGAAAGAATGTTAGCCCAAAATGGGGGAGGGCCTTATAAATCTGAAGGCTGATTGGTCTTGGTAGTCATTGCTACTGGTTGGTCTTGATAGTCATTGCTATTAAGTCGTAGTATGAAGGGAATAAAAGGCAGAAGGAGCAGCATAGGGCAGTTTTTTTGTGATGTTTCTTCGTTTGTTTTTGAGAGCTGTTAAGTAATTCCAGGAGAATAAGAGAATGAAGGAAGATGAGGTTATAAAATTTGACCTGATCAGTCACAGTGGTGGTTCATTCCTATAATCCCAAGGCCACGGCAGGAGGATCACTGGAGCCCAAGAGTTCCAGACTAGTCTGGGCAGCATGGTGAGACAAAAACAAAAATTTTAAAACTTACCTGGGTATCGTGCCATATGCCTGTAGTCCCAGCTATTGGGAAGGCTGAGGTGGGAGTATTGCTTGAGCCCAGGAGTTGAAGGCTGTGAGTGAGCAGTGATGGCACCACTGCACTCCAGCCTGGGTGACAGAGTGAGACCTTGTCTCAAAAAAAAAAAAAAAATTGACAGGTACTAGATTATGTATGCTAGACTAAGTAGTTTTCTGTAGGCAGGAGACAGCCTGTTTAGTTTTCAAGTCAAATTTTCATTTTAGAAACATTGGCAGTAATGTGAGTGGCTAGGTTTAAGTTGGGGAATTTAATAAGCAGAGGTCAGGTACAGTGGCTCACACCTGTAATTGCAGTACTTTGGGAGGCCAAGATGGGCAGATCACTTGATGCCAGGAGTTTGGGACCAGCCTGGCCAACATGGCAAAACCCTGTCTATCCTAAAAATAGAAAAATTAGCTGGGCGTGGTGGCACACACCTGAAATCCCAGCTACTCTGGAGACTGAGTCACAAGAATTGCTTGAGCCTGGAAGCGGAGGTTGCAGTGAGCTGAGATTTCTCCACTGTGCTCCAGCCCGGGTGACAGAGCAAGACTCTATCTCAAAAAATAAAATAAAATAAGCAGAGAGACCAAGTTTTGGATTGTTAAACTAAGCAAGAGATGATAAGGGCTTGGACTAAGGTAGCTAGTTGAGGAGAAGGCTTGTCAGCCTAAGCATATTCTCTAGTGCTATGATTTCAATCAGTCCCCTGGGGTGGTTTGTCCCCTGGGGTGGTTTGCCTGCATGAGACATTTGGCTATGTCCGGAGGTACTTTTCAGCGATACCATTGGGTGGGTACAGGAGGGAGGGTGCTAATGGTATCTATTGTATAAAGGCCAGGAAGATACTGCCAGACGTTCTACAGTGCACAGAACAGCCTTTTATAACAAAGAAGCATCCAGTGCAAACATCAGTAGTGCTGAGTTGAGAAGCTTTTATGTAAATGAAGAAATCTCAAGCATGATTCTCAGATATCAAAACCTGGCAGGGCAGCTAATAGATTTATAGGCAGAAATAATATTCAAAAGATAAGCATTGTACCAAAATAAATGAAATAATATCAACTCTTACATTACAAGGAGATAGAAGTTGACAGGGTGGAGGAATAGAGGGTAGGAAGTGGGACAAAAATATACTGAAAACTTGAAGGAGACCAAACTGGACAGCAGATATAAAGAGACTAGAGTTTATGTTATCAGAAGCTTAAGGAGACATCGGTATACTGTAACTGTTAAAAATGTAGTCTTAAGCTGCTTTAATACAAGAATAGTTTCCATATCCACTGTTGATAATAGTGCAATTGTTCAAGCTCAGTACTGGCAACAGAAGTTCTCAACAAGTATTTGTAGAATGAATGAGTTGGCCAAACTAAGAGTATTATATTCAGTTCTGTATACCGGATTAAAAAAAAAAAAAAACCAGAGAGCTCCTTGTGGGCAGTCAGGATTGTGAGGGAACAGATGTTTGACCCAGGTACATGTGTGTTATCTTACATAGAAAAGCAAAATTAGACTTAAGAATGGATTGAACTTCCAAGAATGTATGTAGTATCTCAATTTAAAGATGAACATAATTAGAGCTACCCAGTACTTAAAAAGTCTGTTACATATAGTGATTAGCACCCCCATCAAAAGAGTATTCAAAAAGGTCAAGGAGCTTACAACATATCAGGCATATAATAGCTAACCACTTACATAAAACTTTGCCATGTGCTAGAGGTCATTCGAAGCACTTTACATGTATTTATTTTCATTTCACCGAGAGAAATCTGAGATTACAAAAGCTTGAGTTCTTTACTCAAAGTCAAGGGGCAGGTCTAGGATTTGAACCCAAGGAGTCTAGCTGGCTACCACATCCACATTCTTATATATTTCAGTGCTAATAATAGACATACAAAGTGCTAGACAGATGATCTGCAAGGCTTATAGAAAGGTTAAGCATCTGTGATTAAGTCTTTTCTCTTGTCACAGCTGATTACTGGACCCTAACCTTCCTATTCCCAGTCCACTCTTTCCATTTTTACAGTTAGAAAACTGCCTCAATCCTCAACCCCATTCATTGTTTCTGCTAATTATTCATACATTGTATTCTCCTTAAAAAAATCAGCTTCACATTTGTACAATTGCTACCTGTAGGGTATTGCAAGCAACAAGGACCTTTCACACAGAGCAGCCACACCTTGCCCCTGTACCACCTCTTCCTGAATATGGAGGAAAAGTTCGTCATGGACTGATCCCTGAGGAATTCTTTCAGTATCTTTATCCTAAAACTGGTGTAACAGGTGAGCATTTTTGCTGAGTCTTTGATGATGTATTTTGATGGCACCACTAAAATCAAGTTAGGTGGGTTTTTTTGTTTGGTTTTTTATGTTTTTTTTTTTTTTTTTTTGAGACAGGGTATTACTCCCATCACCCAGGACGGAGTGCAATGGCACAATCACAGCTCACTGCAGCCTCCATCTCCCCAGGGTTAGGTCATCCTCCCACCTCAGTCTCCCAAGTAGCTGGGACTATAGGCATGCACCCAGCTCATTTTTTTATTTTTTGTAGAGACAGGGTTTCAGCATGTTGCCCAGGCTGGTCTCCCAACTCCTGGGCTCATGGGATCTACCCACCTTAGCCTCCCAAAGTGCTGGGATTACAGGCTTGAGCCACCTGCCTGCAGCCACAAGTCAGCTGTTTTAAAAGGAAATTGTAACAATTGATTTGATTGTGCCAACTTGTCTTTGTTACAAATTTATTTGGGATTTTAACTTAATTTTACAGCATTATCTCTGTTCATTAGTAGATCCAATTTTTTGATGCCTGCTTTATGCCAGGCACTGTTGCAGGCATACAGTGTTGACCAGTGTTAAATGCCTGCTGTCACGGAACAGACATTCTGTTGTAGGATGACAATAAAGAAATGAGTGACTGTCTTTCTTGGCCTGTACCCAAGTATTGCTATGACTGTGGAACATTGGCAACCAAAGATTGTGTTTTTTAGCCCTGGAGTCACCTAAAGTAGCATTTTCCTAACTGAAATTGCTAGAAACATTAGTCTCAGACTTCCATAGGTGATAAAAATGTTACATATGATAGATGTTTTTTGCAAATTTATATTTAAAATGTATATATTAAAGACAGTTTTAAAAAACTGTTGGAATTTTGTATGAGAAACTGGGTAAAATGTATTTGAGATTGTAACCCTGTTATTCTCGTGATATATCCTGCCGTCCTATGACAATTCTCAGAAATACTGTAAAATGTTTTCCTAAAAGCCTGCTCTGGCCCTCCTTTACATCCTCTGAGGCACAGAGGAAAGACTAAAGAAATATGAATCATGCTTTACACCCTTTCAGAATTCATGGCCTGGCTAAAGAAAAAGCCATATTTGAACTGTTGTAATTAGGTGCTACAGGAGTTGAGAATCCTAATATTTATTCATCCTTTTATATACGTATCACTTTATAGTTGGTTTTTGCTTGTTTCTCTTGTAAATTTTATCTTGTCTACTGTTCCCATTCATTAAATAGAATATTTTGCTGGACAAATTACTTTAGAAAGTTATGTGACATCTTTGTAGAATAACTTAAGTTTCTGTGCTGGGCATTGTACTTAACATTACTTCTCAAATTTATCAAATTGAAGAAGGCACTGTCCCCATTTTAGAAATAAGGAACTAAATTCAGAGATTATTTAGATTGCTCAGTTTCTTTAAAGTTGTAAAGTCAGTATACGGGTTTCCCTGAGCCCATATCTTTATTCTTTCAGCTCTACCGTACTGCTTGCTTATCAATCTAGTGTTTGGTCTTCGAATCTAACTAAGTCATTACTTTGCCTTCAACTGATCAAATATACAAGTACGTTTCTAGCTTCCCTCTTTTAGGCATAGCAAATCCATGCATAAAATAGCTCTTTCTTCTTTTAGGACCCTATGTGCTTGGAACTGGGCTTATCTTGTATGCCTTATCCAAAGAAATATATGTGATTACTGGAGAGACCATCACTGGCCTAGCAGTAATAGGGTTATATATCTTTGGAGTTAAAAAGTTTGGTCCTTCTGTTGCAGCATTTGCTGATAAACTCAATGAGGTAAGAACCATAAACGTTATTTCCCATTTTAGAATAGCAGAAACATGAAGGGCATCTAGTGATATTTTTGATATGAGTGTTAGAGGAGCAACATAGAAATGAATCTAATGCTTCAAATAAATGTAATGTTATTACTAATTTGAGATTTTTTTATATCTATTAAACCCTTCAGCTTTTCTATAGTTTAATCATTGAAAAGATATTGTGTAGCTATTATGGGCAAGCCTTTTTAAGGATTTGTACATTTCTTTCTATATATGTTTCTTTGTGGATGTTTTTACAAATGAGAGATACAACTTTGAGGAAGCATGAAATCTCCTCTTTTTTTTTTTTTAACTGTATGTGCTTTTACTGATCTTTGTCATTGCTATTACAATTGTAGCAAAAACTTGCCCAACTGGAAGAGGCAAAGCAGGCTTCTATCAAACAAATCCAGGATGCAGTTGATATGGAGAAGGCACAGCAGGCACTGGTTCAGAAGCGCCACTACCTTTTTGATGTGCAGAGGGTAGGTTTCAGAAGATTCTAGGAAAAATCAAGTTATTTGTTGTGTGTGATTTTTTTTCAGAATTTTTTATGAAGAATGGTTAAATAGATTGAACATATTTTATTTAGAAAAGAGATTTGTGTAGGAGTTGGCATTCACAGCTATTTAAACATTTAAGAACTGTCAAGTGGAAAAATAATTCAAATTATTATAAAGTTAGAAACAGTGGAAGTTATTTTAAAAAATTTTTTGGATCCACACAAAAGGAAATAGTCATTAAGTTAAAGGTAATTTTAAAATGGCATGCATTGTCTAAGAAAGACTAGGTAAAATATATTCTGTGTATGTCATATACACCACACTACAAGAACATCTTAATGTCTTTGTTGTAAGGAAATCTGATACTGTACATTCTGAATCCACAAAGCAGGTTGGACACAGTGGCTCACACCTGTAATCCTAGGACTTGAAGAGGGCGAGACAGGACTGCTTGCACCCAGGAGGTCAAGCCTGCAGTGAGCTACGATCCCACGACTGCATTCCAGCCTGGGCAGCAGAGCAAGACTGTCTCAAACACACATATACACATAACAAATTCAGATAGTAGTAGAGCTTTTTATAAAGGTCAGAACATGATTAGATTCTAAAATATGTAGCTTCTAAGACAATCTTTAGGAACATGTTCAAGTATTTTGTTATTACTGATTTTACTTTGAGCTTTGTATTTTATGGCTAATATTTAAAAGTGAGGTGCTGATATGTCAAAGTTTTATATTAAAATTAAATGAAAAATGAGATGTTAAGATAGAGTAAGCATCTGAAATATTTAGGATCTTGGCTAGTACCACATGCATTAGAGTTATCTTTGGTATTAAGTTTTTGGTTCCTTTCTAAGACTTGTGGAATCAGAACCTTTCTTAGGGGCCAGCCAAGAATCTATTTTTTTTTTTTTTTTTTTTAAGGCGGAGTTTCGCTCTTGTTACCCGGGCTGGAGTGCAATGGCGCCATCTCGGCTCACCGCAACCTCCGCCTCCTGGGTTCAGGCAATTCTCCTGCCTCAGCCTCCTGAGTAGCTGGGATTACAGGCACGCGCCACCATGCCCACCTAATTTTTATATTTTTAGTAGACATGGAGTTTCACCATGTTGACCAGGATGGTCTCGATCTCTTGACCTTGTGATCTACCCACCTCGGCCTCCCAAAGTGCTGGGATTACAGGCGTGAGCCACTGCACCCGGCCAAGAATCTATATTCTTTTAAACAAGATCCCTAAATACTCTTAAGCACGTGGATATTTGAAAATCTCAGAAAATGTTAATTCCATGTATATTTAGGTTACAACCAGAGACTGATTCCTGCTTCTTGCATATTAGATATACACATGTGAATGCATGCACACATATATTTTGGCTTTTTTAAAAAACCATATTGGATTGCAGTGAGCTGAAATCATGCCATTGCATTCCAGCTTGGGCAACGAGAGGGAAACTTTGTTTCAAAACAAAAACTATATTGTAAAATATAGCTTTTTCCTAAGAGTCAAATGATAGTAGTTTAGGTTTTTATTTATTTATATTTACTTGATAAATATTTATTGAGTTCTTCCTGTGTAGATATTCTGACCAAGGCAGTGTGCTGAAAATACAGTGGAGAACAAAAAAGTTTCTGCCTTCATGGACTCTTTATTTTCTAGCCAGGCAATAGGAGAAGCACAGAAAATAAATAATAGAACAGATACAAATGTCAACAAGTAATGAATGCTAGATAGAAAAATAAACTTGTATTAAAAAGATTGCAGGCTGGGCATATTTGGCTCATGCCTATAATTCCAGCATATTGGGAGGCCAAGGCAGGAGTATCACTTGAGCCCAGGAGTTTGTGACCAGCCTGGGCAAAATAGTGAGACCACGTGTCTACAAAATTGCAGGAGGAGCGAGTTACTATTTTTATAGGGCATTCAAGAAATGTCTCTAATAGGATATTTGAGCAGAGACCTGAAAGAACTAATAGTGCAATATATGTGGATTTCTGAGGAAATAAGTTTCAGGCAGAGGGAAGAACCTTTGCAAACGCTGTAAACCTGGAAGTTAGCTTGGCATAGTCAAGGAAAAGTAAGAAGGCCCATACAGCTGAAGTAGAATTGGTGGGGGGAGAATAAAAGGAGATAGAGGGTGGCCTGGGACTATGATATGTGAAGACCTTAAGCTTCTGTAAGAACTTTGACTTGGACTCTGAACGAGAGAAAGTCATTGAAGGATCACTCTGATTGCCTTGTTGCCAATAGCCTTCAGTTTGGTATGCATTGGTTTGTGACGCCTATGGGTTAGCTAAGTAGAGATACATAAGAGCTTGGCCTTGTAGCCTTACTGCCTGTATGCTGATCTTGGCTTCACAGTTTATTAGCTCTGTAACCTTGGCAAGTTTCCTAGCTTCTGCCTCACTTTTCTCACTGCAAAATGGATATAATTATAATAACTATGCCATGGTGTGGTTATAAGGTTTAATTGAATCTGAACATAAGAGTGTTTAGAGCATAGTTGGTACTCTACAAATGTTAGCTATTCTTTGACCCAGCAAGTATTATGACATCAACACAAAAACAAATATACAATGTAGGCATCATTATTTGTAGTACAAAAAAATGAATTATGGAATACCAGTATAGTGGAATCCAATGTAACTTAAAATTGAGGTAGGTTTGTGTGTCAGAATTAATAAAAGTAATGTGTATAGGCCTATATTTTGATGTGTGTACCTCTTTTTATTAAATATTTCTGGGAGGGAATATAAGAAATACAGGAAGTTAGTGGTCTATGGGAGAGACTGAAGGAGAATTTTTCTTACTGCATACACTTTTAAATATGTTTTTGCCATATCCTACTATAATTTCTAGGTTTGTATTACCTATTAAATAAAAGAATTTCACATAAAATACAAAAGAAGTGGGGCATTCTCACTAGCAGAATCTTCAGAGTAGAAGTATTCCTTCAAGTGTACAAACAATACTCACTTCTTAATTTTGCCCCAGAATAACATTGCTCTGGCTTTGGAGGTTACTTACCGGGAACGACTGCATAGGGTATATAAGGAAGTAAAGAATCGCCTGGACTATCACATATCTGTGCAGAACATGATGCGTCGAAAGGAACAAGAGCACATGATAAATTGGGTGGAGAAGCACGTGGTGCAGAGCATCTCTGCACAGCAGGTACTCAATATTTTTGACGTTCTGACATTGTACTTGTATCTCTAACGAGTATCTACTGATGTTTTGTTAAGGTAGGAATAGCTGGCAAGGAGTCTTTAGCCTAGAAACAGCAATGTGACCCCGGTTTGTTTTTCTGGATAGGGATAAGCAAGAAGATGCTGCATACCTACCTCGATGGCTTTTCTCTTTCCTCAAATTTGGGTAACATTAACCAATATATTTAGATTCTCTATAAAACAGACTGGGCTGGGCATAGTGGCTCTGCCTGTAATCCCAACACTTTGGAAGGGCAGGGCAGGAGGATCACTTGAGGCAAGGGGATCGAGACCAACCTGGGCAACATAGCGAGATCCTGTCTGCACAAAAAATTTAAAAATTAGCTGGGTGCAATGGCAAACGCCTGTAGTTCCACCCACTCAGGAGGCTGAGGTGAGAGGATCTCTTGAGCCCAGGGAGCATAGGCTGTAGTGAACTATAATTGTGCTAGTACACTCCAGCCGGGTGACAGAGCAAGACCCTGTCTCAAAAAATAAAATAAATAAAAGACGGAACAAGGCTATTTCTAAGCCCCTTCCATTTTCTAATTCTATGACATTCCATTTCTTCTTCTCAGCTGCATAATTTGTCTGTCTTGAATGAAAATGTTTTCTATTTGCTTAAATTGAATTACTTTTTTTATTTACATTTTTGCTTTATTGTGACTTGATTTTTTTCTTAGGAATATAACATTTAAGTATTTCTGGTCATTTTCAGCATAACCTATATAGAATTAGAAAAACAGGGTCAATCAAAGTTGTTTTTTTTTTAAAAAAACTATCTTTTACATACTAATATACATGCTTATTTAAGAAACTTAGAAAATACAAAAGAAGTCTAAAAAAGAGACTAGAAATTATTTTCATTCCTAACATTTGTATATTACTAGTATTTGTTAGGTTGGTCTTTTTCAAGCAGCTATTGTACGAACCAGCATCATGGCAGATGGTCACAGGAATATCTGGCCTCAAATTCTATGCAGGTTTTACTCATTAAAGCTGTGAGCCAGGGAATTTTAACTAACCCCCTGGATTTGCTTAAAGTAAATTGTATCTTCTCTGTTTTAATTTTACTTCTAAACCAGTCGAGTAGCCGTATAATGTTAAGCCAGTAATCATCTTGAGGTTCTGGTCTGGTAGGAGGTGTCTTTTAGAATAACGGTGTTTATACTTTTCCATGTTTTGGAAAGGTCTTACCAGATTTCTCTTTCCTTATCACAGGAAAAGGAGACAATTGCCAAGTGCATTGCTGACCTAAAGCTGCTGGCAAAGAAGGCTCAAGCACAGCCAGTTATGTAAATGTATCTATTCCAATTGAGACAGCTAGAAAGTTGACTGACTAAATGGAAACGAGTCTATTTGACAAAATCTTTCTGTATTGGTGTCTACTGAAGTTATGGTTTACCTCTCCTAAAAATGGAAAGTTTGTTTTAAATAGTGAGAGAACGAAATCTCTGTCGGCCAATCAACTATTTCTCATCCTTCTTACTCTGCATTTGAGTTATTCTATGATCACTTCTGTATAAGCAGTTGCCTTTATAAAAACTTGCTGCCTGCCTAAAGATTACCACGTGATAATTTAAATTTGTAATTAATTCTACCATCTTGCAATAAAGTGACAATTGAATGACATGAGGTTTTTCAAGTTGTATAAGTCTCTGAAATACTCAGCTTTTGTCATATAGGTGAAAATTAAAGATGTCATTGAACTACTGTCTTGTTTATGAGACCATCCAGTGGTGAATTATTTCTGGCTGATATGAGATATGTAAAGCTTTGTAGTATTCTTAAAATAACTAAATGGAATATTGTATATCAATTCATATTGTCGACTTTATTACCATTTTAGTAGTATGCCTATAGAAAATATTATGGACTCAGTGTGTCATAAAATCACCCTTAAGAATCTGGCAGGCCAAGCGCAGTGGCTCACACCTGTAATCCCTGCACTTTGGGAGGCTGAGACAGGCAGATCACTTGAAGTCAGGAGTTTGAGACCAGCCTGGCCAACATAGTGAAACCCTATGTCTACTAAAAATACAAAAAGTTAGCTGGGCATGGTGGCAGGTGGCATAATTCCACCTACTCAGGAGGCTGAGGCAGGAGAATTGCTTGAACCCAGGAGGCAGAGGTTGCAGTGAGTCAAGATCACACCACTACACTCCAGCCTGGGTGACAGTGAGACTCCGTCTAGGGAAAAAAATAATCCAGCAGGCACCTATCAAGAACATGGAAAATAACAAGTGTTGGCGAGGATGAGAAGTTGGAACTCTTGTGCACTGTTTGTAGAAATATGAAATGGTACAGCCACTGTGGAAAAGTGTGAAATTAAAATGGAAATACCATGACCCAGCAATCCCACATCTGCATATATATACTGAAAAAAAATTAAAAGCAGGGTTTTGAAGAGATACTTGGTACAGCATGGTGATAGCAGCAACTTGGAAGCAGCCCAAGTGTCCATCAGTGGGTGAATGGATAAGCAAAGCGTGGTATATCCATGTAATGGAATCTTATTCCACCTTGAGGAAAATTCTGACACTGATTACAGCATGAATGAAACTTGAGGACGTCAGGCAGTTTTATAAGTTGAGTTATGGAGCTGGACAGTGGTGATGGTGGCACATTAAGAATGTATTTAATACCATTCTTAAATGATACACAAAAACGGTTACGATGGTAAATGTTGTATGTACTTTACAGTTTTTTAATTGAAGAAAAATCCAGCAGATAAATTAGACAATTCTTCCCTTCACAGGTTTATCTGTATTTAATTCTCCCATACTTTTACAAGGATTTATTTGTATTCAAATGGACAGATTACGTAATAGGAAATTTTTGAAAATCTGTATCAAGAGATTGCTATTTTCATTGACTTCCTAAGATTTTGTGTAATCATTTGAGTTAATATTGATAGCTAATATACTAATCTAATATTGAAATCAGATTGTTGTCTTTGTTACTTAAAGAGCATTTGATTGGGTCCGCAGTTATTTCAAATTATTTATTAAACAAAAAATTATAAAACACCTAGTTTATGCTAAGCAACATAATGCAGTGATCATACGGAGATAAAAGTCCTTACCTCGCAGTTAAATATCTACTGGGAAGACAGTAAGAATGTGTGATAATACAGACTTGCACACGGGGTGCTCTGAGAGTGTGGCAAGCACCATTTCAGGTAGTCTCACCAGCCTCATGTTTCCCTAATATGCCTCATCCAGGTCAGGGTTCAGTCAGAGAAGCAGAATAGATGTTTATGTATAAGGAATTTGACTACGCTCTTGTGGGAGCTAGTTAAACAATGCAAAAAGCTGTTAGTGTTCTTTCTGATGCCGGAACTTGAAGTCCACAGGGCAGGCAGTTAAGGGAAAATGAATGTAAAGTGGGAGACAGTAAGAACCAAGTGGAAATAACAAGCACAAACAAACCCAGGTCAGTTTTTTTCATCTCTGGCCTTGATACTGTGGTTGTTCTATATAACCCCATATCCATCATAAACACCTGGTTTAAAGAAACCTGGTTAGAGAAACAAGAGTGAACCAGGGAAAGGTGGGAAGTTGTCCAGGTGCAACTTGTGAGCCAACACAACATGTATGAGCTATCAAACAGCTGCTGCTTCACATTCATCCTTCAAATTTTGCTGAAGACTTGTGGCTTACCCTACCTAACCAGAACACTGAGGGACGATAATTCTGGAAAATGTAGTTCTGCCTAACCAAGCTGACATTACAAACACCACACTAACTATCCTATCAATACTTGTTAACCTGAATGAATAAAAATGCTTAAAAACTTCAGACCCAGGAGGTCAAGCAAACCATGGAGAGAACAGAAAGGTGACAGGTTGGAAAACAAATGGTGTCTGAGCTGGCATTTCTAAGTTAGCCAAGAGGGTGTCTGGGGGATTAGATAGAGTCCAGGAAGATGGAACAGCATTTGTGATTGTAGAGATGCAGGAGTGTGACATTTTAAAAACTCAAGTTTGGGCGAAATATAAATATTTAATAAGTTTTATTTGTGGGTTTTTGGTTTGTTTTTTTTTTTTTTTTTTAGATAGGGTCTGGCCCTGTCACCCAGGCCAGAGTGTGCAGTAGTACAATTTTGGCTCACTGCAGCCTCTGCTCCTGGGCTCGAGTGATCCTCCCACCTTAGCCTCCTGCATAGCTGGGACTACAGGCATGCACCAACACACCTGTCTAATTTTTGTGGGGTTTTTGGTAGAGATGGGGTCTCACCATGTTGCCCAGGCTGGCCTCAAACTCAGGCTCAAGCAATCTGCCAGCTTCCGCCTCCCAAAGTGCTGGAATTATAGGCGTGAGCCACAGCACCTGGCCTATTATTAGTGTTCTTAAATGCTGTGCTTAGAATTTGGATTTTGTTCTGACAGAGGGCAGCCCCCCAAAGGTTTTAAGCCATGATGACTAGATTTTTGTTTCAGAAAAATCACTAGTGACAGAGGAGGGGCAAGGCTAGTTAGGCTGTTGGATCATTCTAGCTAACCAACATTGAAGGCCTTAACCAAAGGCCTTGGCAGTATAGATTGAAAAGAACTGTTGAGAAATACTAACGGCAACATTTGTAGGACCCGACTGAGGAGAATATGGAAGAAGAGAAGAATCAAGTTGAATCAGGTTTCTTGCTTGAGAGGGTAGAAAAAGGAGGCACTATTTACTAATTTGTAATACATGGACAACTGTGCTTCAGGAAGAATAGGGCTAAGTATAGAGCAATGAAAACACACCAACATTTGAGGCATGGCAGAGAAAAGTATTCTGCAAAAGAGGGAATGGCCAGTCATTGGATGAAGACAGCAGGGAGTAATGTCATCAAGTTGAGAGACTGGAGAGTTTCATCAAACAAGAGTCAATAGTAACCAATTTTTTAAGATTAAGAGAAGGACTGAAAGTGCTGATTAGAGCTAGGAGCTTAGAGGTCTTTAATGTCCTTATGGTAGTTTGGTTGAATGGTAGGGACAGAAGAAGTGTGCATGAGGTTAAAAGGATTGAACAGCAATGAAGAAATTGACTTAAATGTAGACTAATTTCCAGAACACTTCTCACCCCAGTAACTAGAGGGAGCCAAAGGTTGGCTCAGGGGAATATTGTTTTTAAGAGGCTCGAATGAAGAAAAAGTCAATGGAAGAAGAGGATGAAAAGAAAACCATGAAGGAAGATAAACATAGTAAAATCTCTAAGTGGGAGAATAGTATTCACATGATAGAAATTAACAGAAGGTAAACATATTTCATTGAAACTAGAAAGGTAAGGATGGACCTTGAAAGAATGAAGGTTTTCATTGAGGAACAGGAAGCTCATTCATTAATCATTTATTAAAAAAAAAAATACCATGTGTCATGCTTACTGCTAGAAATTAAGGTAAGACAATATGGCATCACCACAGACCTTACAGTCTAGCAATCCAGGCATTGAGTAGTATAGGGTTGCCATTGTTAAAACTAGGGTGAGGCCGGGTGCAGTGGCTCAAGCCTGTAATCCCAGCACTTTGGGAGGCGGAGGCGGGCAGATCATGAGGTCAAGAGATCGAGACCATCATGGCCAACATGGTGAAACCCCGTCTCTACTAAAAATACAAAAATTTTCTGGGTGTGGTGGCGTGCACCTGTATCCCAGCTACTCAGGAGGCTGAGGCAGGAGAATTGCTTGAACCTGGGAGGTGGAGGTTGCAGTGAGCCGAGATTGTGCCACTGCACTGCAGCATGGCGCCTGGTGACAGAGTGAGACTCTGTCTCAAAAAAAAAAAACAAAAACAAGCTGTAGGGTGATAGGGGCACATATAAGTAAACTTAATCTAGTGTAGGAGATTATGAAAGGCCTTCTAGAGCAAGTAATATTTAAAGTGGTATCTGTAGAAAAGAGAGATCATCAAACAGAGGGAATATTAATACTTTGTGCAAAGTTCCTGAGGTAGGAAGGAGCGTGGCACCTTGAAAAACAACCCTAGAATGAAAGACGAGCACAGAGAGGGCAAGGGAGGATGCGGGAGATAATGCTGGTGAAGTGTATCATACAGATTATGCACGTTTATGGCCTTTTGACCATATTTGAGAATTCTATGCTTTTTTCAAAAGACTGGAAAGCCAGTTTTTAAAAAGTAGACTTTATGCAAGGTAAGTATGGATAATGTATTAAAAGAGTTGCCAGCGAACTTTTCCTCTATTGGGCCAGATTGTAAGAGTTCAGACTCTGAGGGCCACATACATTCTGTCCTACATAATTGTTTATGTTCTGTTGTTTTCTTTTGACATCCGTTTGACCTCTGTAAGACTGTAGAAAACAATAAGAGTAGGTGGTGGGACCATCTAGAAGTTACTAGAGTAGTCTAAGGAGGATCTGATGTGGCCTGGGAGAGAATGGCCGTAACGAGAGAGAAGAGACTTGCCGTAAGATTTTAGACTTTGAATTGACAAAGCTTGCTTGTTGATAGGAGGAGAGGAGGATATGAGATTGAGGAAAGCATGTAAATTGCCTCATAGGGTTCTGGCTGTGTGGTACTGTTAATTAAGATAGACAATAGAGGAGAAGCTACAGCATTCAGTTTATTGTTGAATGTAAGTTGACAATGAGATGGTTCTATAGCAGCATTAGAAAGTGAGCTTAAGATCTGGCCAAAGTAATGGCTAGAAACATAAAGTATGGCATCAGTAGCATATAGACAGTAAATCCAGGGAATGGCTGAGGTCACTTAGGAAAGCCGGATGGAGTAAGAAGAGAGGGCATCTCGACCAGATCGCATGGAGGAAATCAAGCAGGCGAAGGATACTGGTGAGAAAGGGCCCATTTCAACTATGATTTTTTTGACCTATGATTTACTTAGAAGTATGTTTTTGAAATTTCTAAACCGATTTGTTCTTTTACTTCTTTCTATTGTTGATTTCTAACTTAATTACAGGATGGTCAGAGAATGTGGCCTGTATGCTATCAATTTGAAACGACTGAGCGTCACTTTCAGCCTAAAACAGGGGTCAGCAAACTATAACCTGTGAGCTAAATCTGACCTGACACCGATTTGTGTACAGCCTGGAAGCTAAGCATGGTTTTTACATTTTAAATTGTTGGAAACAATGGAAGAAAAATAATATTATACATTAAAATTACATAAAATTCAAATTTCAGTGTTCATAAAGTTTTATCAGAACATAATACTACACTCATTCATTTACATATTGTCTACCGCTTCTTTGTTACTATGTTGGCAGAGCTGAGTATTAGCCACAGAGACCATCTGCTCCACAAAGCCCAAAATATTTACTATCTGCCCTTCACAGAAAAAGTTTACCTACCCCTAGCTTGCAATGTGTTCAATTTTTAATATTTTAGGTGTTCTTGAAAAAAAGAAATCTGGACTCTCCACATAACATATGCAGGGTTTTATATATGTTTATCACATTAATCTTACTGACTGTGTTACACAAATTTATATACTTATAACATTCTGTCTGCTTAATCTACCAAAGATTGAGAAATGTGAACCCAATTTTCTAATTTGCTAGTAGATCTGTTAAGTTTAGGGGTTTTTGTGTTTGTTTTGGGCCTTTTTTTTTTTTTGGTAGTTCTGTCAATTTTACTTTATAAATTTGTAGTTTAGGTAACTAGATGCAAATAGAATTGTTACAGCGTCTCACTGAGTTAAGCTTTTAACAGTATGTAATGATGACCTCTTTTTTAAATTAATAGTCTCTACATTAAGGTATATTTTGCCTGATATGAATATACCAGGTATCTTGCTCCCCCTTTCTTGGTGTAAGTTTTCATCCTTCTTCTATCAACCTTTATGGCTTTTTAAGTTCTAGATACATCTTTTCAAACAGCATATAGCAGATTTTTTATTCAGTCTGGTAGTCTTTGACTTTTAACTAAACAGTATAGTCCATTTTCATTTATTGTAATTAGCAATTACTGTTCTATTCTGATTCATTCCCACTAATATATTTTATATTTTCTGTTTTGCAGCCTATTCTGGTTTTTGCTATTCATTGTTTTGGATTAACTAATTTAATTCCAATTTTTTTCTCTAATACTTTGAGTATTTCTAACTAATTTAATTCCAATTATTTTCTCTAATAGTTTGAGTATTTCAATTTCTATTGTAGTGATCATGCTAGAAATTTTAATATTTTAATCGCTCTTTTATGTTTGTTTGTTTGTTTTTTGAGACAGAGTTTCTCTCTTGTTACCCAGGCTGGAGTGCAATGGAGCGATCTCGGCTCACCGCAACCTCCACCTCCTGGGTTCAGGCAATTCTCCTGCCTCAGCCTCCTGAGTAGCTGGGATTACAGGCACGCGCCACCATGCCCAGCTAGTTTTTTTTGTGTTTTAGTAGAGACAGGGTTTCACAATGTTGACCAGGATGGTCTCGATCTCTTGACCTCGTGATCCACCCGCCTTGGCCTCCCAAAGTGCTGGGATTACAGGCTTGAGCCACCTTGCCCGGCCTCTCTTTTATGTTTTTATCTTGTTGTGTCTCTGTGTTATATATCCAGTCCACTGTTTTTCTCTTCAAATGTTTTAAACTTGTTATTTATCCTCACTACTGAATGTCTGTCTTAGTTCATTTATGCTTCTATGACAGAATACCTGAGACCAGATAACTTATAAAGAAAATACAATTAATTTTCAGGTGCAGTGGCACGTGCCTGTAGCCCACCTACTTGGGAGGCTGAGGTGGGAGGATCTCTTGAGCCCAGGAGTTCTGGGCTGTAGTGTGTTATGCAGATTGGGTGTCCGCACTAAGTTCAGCATCAATATGGTGACTCCTGGGAGCGAGGGACCACCAGGTTGCCTAAGGAGGGGTGAACCAGCCCAGATCAGAAAGGGAGCAGGTCAAAACTCCTGTGCTGATCAGTAGTGGGATCGCACCTATGAATAGCCACTGCACTCCAGCCTGGGCAACATAGCGAAATCCCATCTCTTTTTAAAATAAAAATAAAATACAATTAATTTTTCACAGTTCTGGGGGCTGGAAAGTCCAAGATCAAGGTGGCAGCCAGATCAGTGTCTGGTGAGGACTGCTCTCTGCTTCTGAGATGGTACCTTGCTTCTATATCTTCTGGTGGGTTGTTAAAGAAAGTTAGTCTTTAAAACAAACTATTATTTCTAACATTTATTGTTATTATTCTTTAGCAAGAAGGGAAACTTTGAAGAGGAACTTTTTACTTTCTACAGTAGGTTTAATATCTTTACATTCTATGTATTTCTTTTCAAATTTGCCTGATTATTTTAGTACTTTTTTGTTTCTTTGTTACACTTTCAATATCCACTTTATTTACTTAAAAATATTAAGCATATTTTTATTTTGGATCTGATCATTCCTATACCTACAGTCTTTGCAAGTCTCTGTCTCTAACCTTTGTGATTTGTTATTTCTGCTATCTCTTCCATGACGGCTTGATTACTTTTTGTGTTTTTGTGATTTGTCTTGTTGTTAGCTCATATTTATTAGAAATGTGTCTGGAAGTCTTTGACACCTGGTAGAAGAGGCATTTTTCTACAGATAATTTGCATTTTCTTCTCCCAAGGTCCAGCTTAAACAACCAATGTCAACTTGGAAATTTGAGGTCCATATAGAGTACAAAGTCTGGCCTAAAACCTCCTAAAGTTAGGTTTGTGGTTAGGAATGTCCAAGTAAAAGGTATTTTGTTTTGTTTTTCTTTTTATCCCCTTCTACCCAGAGCCAAGCTTGAGATAAGCAAGTATGACAGGTAGAATTCCACAATGCCCCATGATCTCTGCTCCCTTGTGTTACCCCAAGGATTATCCTCCCTCCCCTGAATGTGGGTGGGATCTGTGACTTGCATCTAATCAATAGAATGTAGCAAAGGTGACAGGCTGTCACTCCCATCATGACATTATGTTACATACAACTTTGTCTTAACAGGCTGGAGAGACTCTTCTGTGGCATTCAAAGTGCCATGTTGTAAACTGCCTGTGGAGAGAACCACATGACAGGGAACTGTAGACAGCTCCTAGGACCTGTGAACAGACTCCAGCTGACAACCAGTAAGAAGCCAGGGCCTTCAGTCATATAAGTCACAAGGAGTTCATCCAACAACCAGAGGGAATTTGGAAGCATATCTTCTTCTAGTCAAGCCTCTGATAATACCACAACCCCAGCCAATATCTGGATTACAGCCTGGTGAAACCCTGATGTAGAGAACCTTGATAAAACATGTCCAAGCTTTTAACTCATAGAAACTATAAGATAAATGTGTATTGTTTTAAGCTTTTAAATGTGTGATAATATATTAGGCAGCAATAGAAAACACATACAGCAAAGGTCTCTACCATCTCCATCTGTGGCATGGATTTTTTTCCTCATTCACCCAACAGGAGTCCCTTTTCAGGGAGTGAATCCAAATTGCCACCTTTGTGCAGACTTTAGACTTGGTTTCCTAACCTTGCACACATGGCCTTTAAACCCAACCTTTGGGTCACCAAAAATTGGTAGCTATACCCAGGACAAATACCCACTTCAGGCCTCAATCAGCTTTCTTATTTCTTTGAGGATTTCCCACATCGACTTTAGCCATGTGCTTTTAAGTTACGGTCTTTAAAATATTTTATCCAACAAGTGTGGATGACAAGATTTCTTTACATACCTCATCTGCTATATGCCTGGGAATTTCCATTACTCATCAGCCCATTGAAGGTGAATTTCCTACTACTAGGATAACCCAAGCTACTGAAGCAAGAGGTTATGATCTCTTAATTGCCAAATCCAGTCAACTCTTTCTAGTCCTCACGTTACTGGGCCTCTCTCTCAGCAGCATTTGGCACTGTTGGCCACAGCTTTCCCTTCCTTCCTTCCCTCCTCTAGTTTCTAATCACATATGCTTATGCTATTTCTGCTGTCACTGCTTCTTCTCAATTTCCTTAGCTGACTCCACTTTTTCTGCCTCCCTCTCTTAAATCTTGGTGCTTCTCAGAGTTCTATCCTAAGGATTTTATTTTCATTCTGTAATACACACTGTAGGTGGATTACCTTATCCATTCCTGTGGCTTCTACTGTGATGTATATGCTGGTGACTGCCTAATCTATATCTCAAATTGTATTTGGAAAGATAGGTTAGAAAGTGAGATGAGATAATAGCAATGTCACCGCCTATGATCCCAGCTGTTAGGGAGGCTGAAGTGAGAGGATAGCTTGAGCCCAGGAGTTCAAGAGCAGCTTGGGCAACATATAAGACCTGTCTTTTTAAAAAATAGGAAAAGAAAAGATCTACCCAAAATCTCAGTGGCTTAATTGGGAAAATTTACTTTTTGCTCATATAGAGTCTACTGCAGGTCCAAATGACTCCCCGGAGAAACTGTCCTCCATATGCTGATTCAATGATCAAGGATTAGAACTCTTACCTTCACCTTCCCATCACAAAATCTCCATAACCGCCCTGTTGTGGGAGGGGGTCAGAGGAGGTCTTGTGTCAGCATTTCCATGCTTTCACTAAATGGGACGTGTATCACTGCATTCGCTGCCCATTGGCCAGAACTTGTCACATGACATTACCCAACCACAGGGAAGGTCCACAGAAGGAGAGAAGTGGTTATTGGTGAGAGCTAGAACTGTCTACCACACAAATCTAGATCTCTTGTGAACCCCAGATCTGTGCATCCAACTGCTCTCTCAACATCTTTACCTGAATGCTCCACAGGCACCCCCAAACCCAATGTGTCCAAAATTAAACTCATTATTTTTTGCCAATCCTATAACCCATTCTTTCATATTCTCAATGTTAGTTGATGGATACAATACAGGAAACGTAGTAATCGCCACCTCCCCTCTCTCTCTTACTTTCCTCTCACACCTAATAAATGACTAGAGTCATCACCTGTCTGCTTTATCTCTTCTCCATGGCCATTGCCTCTTTTTAGATCATCCTAGTTTCTCACTTGGAACTCTGCAGCACCAAAGAATTCTTCACCCACTGTCTGGTACCTCACCAGTCCCCCCTAGCTCTGTTGTCAAAACCCAAATGTGCTTGTGTTAGTCCTCTTCAGCAGTCTTTCCATTGCCTTTAAGGGTAAAGTATGTTTAGGGCCCACCATTACCTGGTCTTTTCCTTCCTCTCCAGCCTTTCCTCTTCCATTCCCACCCTTATCCTATCCTCGTTCTCCATAGCATCACCTATGGTGAAATACTTGCATTTCCCTAAACTCAACCAATGTGCGAAAGCATGCCTGTGTTCACCCTGTCCCTCTACCTGGAATCCACTTCCACCCTCGGTTTGCCTAGAAAATTATTTATATTTCGAGGTGCAACTCAAACACTGTCCCTTCTACGAGGCTTTTCTTGACACCTATCCTCCCTCCTTATCGTGCAGCCTGACCCCTTTGTTCATTGTGTCTCACTCTATCCTATACAGATGTCTCACATCTACAACATTTCATTATGCTTATTTATGTAACTGGCCAATCTGGAACATACTTTTGTACGTGAACGAAGATATATGTCTCTCTACAAGAGACAGATCCTGCAAGTCAAGAACTATGTCTTACTCATGATTGAATCTCCAGAGTTTGACAGGGTGTCTGGGTAGGTGCTCAGTAAATGTCTGATTAATTAGTTAATCCTCCCTCTAAGACTTGAACTACAGCTGTTTCCTTCTCTGGCTCCTCTTCCACCTTCTTGCCCTTTGGTGGTACCTTTGATCATAGTCTGATTTTTTTATCCCCCATTGCTTTTGCTGCCACTTTTCTATATATCTCTTAAATCCATATATATCTCTTCATCTCTCTACTGCTACCATCCTGGTCCACATCACTATTACCCTCCTCGACTAGATCACTGCAGTAATCTCTCAAGTGGTCTATTCATATCTATTCTGGCTAACTTCCAGTCTGTTTGCTCCAGTTTTAGTGATTGCTCCAGGATGCAAACCTGATCTTGTTACCCTTGTTTAAATATCTTTAGTACAGATAAACCCACTTCTCTTAAAGTCAAAAGTTCTGGGGGACTGGCCCCTTCCTGCCTATTCAACCTCATCCTCATCATGCTCCACCCTCTGTCCCCACCCCAGTGCCACCTCACATACTTCCTCTTTCAGCTTTTGTAACACGAGTGTTTCCCGCCTCTTCCTACCCTCCTGGCACAGGGCTTTTAAATGTTCTATTTCCTCTGAACTTTCCCTTCCTTTTGATCTAGTGGAACTCCAACTCACATTCAGATTTCTGTTGGGTTGTTTTGTTTTGTGTTTGGGCTCTAAGAAGGCTTCCCTGGTCTTCTTCTCCTCTACTGTAGGCATTGATGGCATGGGGCCCTGATCCTTCACAGCACACATAACAGTCACAATTTACCATTTCTTTGTGTGGGAAGGGCCTCCTTTACTAGTCTGAAAGTTCCATGAAGGCAGGCCCTCATGCTCATCATAATACCCTCAAAGCTTAGAATAGCAATGTTCAGTAAATGTTTTTGGAGTAAGTGAATGAAGAAATGAATTATCTCAGCAACTGAGATCCAAAAACTTGAAGTAATCATTGACTCATCCTACTATTTTATGCCCCATATCCAGGTCCCAAGTTATATGTCCTCCAATGTTATGATTCCCGTGGTTTCCTTCCCACTCCTGCAGCCCACACCCTTACTACACAATACCCAGAATATCACCATGCCCTCTAGCTTGTCTCTACCTTATATGATATTGTATAATCTGTCAAAAAGGCTATGTTTATCATGTTATATCTCAATCAAACAGATATAGTGTTTTTGTAAAATGTTTTAACTGTATCTTGCTTGGATTTAAAGCTCCTCGCCATCTGGCTATAATCCATCTATGTAAACTATTTTCTCTCTCTCACCCTCTCCAAACGCACCACTCTGTTTATTTTATTTGGTTATTTAAGCACTCTGTCACTCAGGCTGAAGTGCAATGGCATGATTGTGACTCACTGCAGCCTCACACTCCTGGGCTCAAGGGATCCTCCTGCCTCAGCCTCCCAAAGTGCTGAATTACAGGAGTCAACCACCACACCCACTCAAAATGTCCCACTTTTGAACTGTGCTGATATCCCAGAAATACATCACTTGAATTTCAGCAACCAACCTGGGCCTGGGCACCCCTCCCACAGCCCTTTCTCCCTCCATCCACCCGAAGCCTATCCGTGCTCAAGGTTTACCTGCATGTATCCTTGCCTGATTTCTCCAGCTCCACCAGCTGTGAGTTACTCTTCTCTCCACCTGAAAACCTCTTCCCCAGACTCTATGCCTGGCCAGCTCCTTCTCATACTTGAGTCCTCTAAGTGGAAATGCCCACTCCTTAGAGAAGGCTTCCCCAGTCCTCCATCTTCTCTAAAGACATTCTCCCAGTGTATTCTCTCTAGCTAGCACTCTGTTTCTTTCCTTCATGGTCCTTAATGCAATGTGTCATTGACTTATCATTTACTTGTTTTTCATTTCTCTTCTCAATTAAGTGGTAGAGTCCACGAGGCAAGGAACTTTTCTACCTTGCTCTCCAAAAAGCCTTTAATACCTGGTCAGGTGTAATCCCAGCACTTTGGGAGGCCAAGGCAGGTAGAACATTTGAGATCAGGAGTTTGAGACCAGCCTGACCAACATGGTGAAACTCGCCTCTACTAAAAATACAAAATTAGCCAGGAGTGGTAGCTCATGCCTGTAATCCCAGCTACTTGGGAGGCTGAGGCAGGAGAATCACTTGAGCCCGGGAGGCGGAGACTGCAGTGAGCCGAGATGGTATCATTGCCCTTCAGCCTGGGTGACAAGTGTGAAACTCCTTCTCAAAAAAAAAAAAAAAAAATCCTATAACCAGCCCACCGTATGGCCTATAGCATTTACTTAATAAGTATATTATTCATATTATTTTACAAATAAATATTTATAAGAAATGATTCACCTTCCCTTTGAAGGGATCTAAACTCTCTGAACACATTTGAAGTCCGCACAGCTAGTACTTAACTCCTAACACTGTTTGCTCTTCATTTTTCACTATCAGCCTCATCTCCCTGGTTGGAATAGATGAGACTATAAGGCTTTTGATGACAATGATAATGTCATAATGATGCGCCTTCCATAGAAAATCTGGCACAGTGGTTAAAGTAAATAATAAATATTTAATTCGCAAGAAACCTGTCTTGTCTCCTTATGTTCTGGCATTCATGTGTCAGACACAAAGGAACACAAAAGAAAGATGAAAAGATCATAACGTTGACATCAAAGAGGAAGTCTACCCTTGAGTTTAGATCTTTGTGACACACAATGTGACGCTGGCAGTGGCAGAGGCAGTAATCTTTATTTCGTCATTTCTGAAACATAGGAAGCAAACATAGTCACGGAAGCAAACCAAGAGCTCAGTCTTAAATGATTGCATCTTATGACCGGACGTTTTCTTGAAAGGTAAATGCATTTACCACATGCTTTTAATCTAGATTAAATAATCGCTCGCCAAAAGTAAGTGTCATCTAGTTGTTAGTGGTTTCTATCACCTGTTTTATTTGGTGTGGGGAGGGCTGTGTTCGAATGGGTCTATTTAGTTGATGTGTTTTACGGCAACCAGTAAGATTCTCCAGTGTTGGATGAAACGTGAAAAAGTAAATATAGCATCATTTCTATTTTAATGTATGCTTCTGCCAAACGTTTGGGGTGTGCTGAAAGGGAAATGTGTTGCCTGCTTTTTTTGGCCTGGATTTGTGAGTAGCTATTTCCCTGTGGTATTGTGTGATGATTTTGTCCATTTATGTGAAAGTTAGGGTGGGGTGGCCTAATGCTTTTACAGAGGCTACGGTAACATTTTTGTAAATGCAGAACTGCTGATGTGAAGGGCAGCATTTTACAGAAACCTATGACCCAATCTTCCTCCCCTCCCCAGTGACAAAGCCTAGTGTAAGCTCATATTCTATTTCACACCAACATATATTTCAATATTTTATGGCGGTCTGCAAAGAGCACCATTGACTTACAAACCAGAAAAGGAACAAAGAAAGGTGAGAAAAATTACCACTACCGATTCTGCTGCGGACTATGGCCTTCCTGTTATCATGGCTCAGACTCCTTGTCACATTTCCCTGTTGGCCCCTTTCTTATTATCTGACATTGTGCCTGATCTAAAAATGTTTGGTGAATTGTAAGGTACTTGGCAGTGTTGCTGTTGTAACAGGTGCATGGAGATGAGGTATCCTCCCTACCCTCCCACAGCTCCAAGGACTTGGAAGTTAACTTTTGAGAGCTGAACAATACAACAATAAATAATTGATGGCATTTGTTTAAATAAATGACCTTAAAATATAGAATAAATAACAAAGCCAAAACATTTTCCCATGAGTTTGCCTAAATAGGAAGTAAAATTGTGGCCTCCTAAAAAAAAAGAAAATCAGGGATGCATACAATGTTTTACGCACAAAAATATCTGTTTCATTGTTATTGATTTAAATATAAATGGAAACAGTTCTATCAATAAGTGGGGAATCCGTTAAGCAAACAGGTATAATGGAAGGACCTATTGCCACTAAAAATGTTATAAAAAGTGTTTAGTGACATAGAAGAATGCATATGATAAATGCTGATTTAAAAAGGAAGATATAACTTCTTACATAAAGAAATATCTCAACTAGCTTTTTAAAAAATGCATGGAAGTATGACTAAAAGGAAAGACAGTAGAAATATTAATGAGTAGTAGGGAGTTTGGGTGATTTCACTTTTCTGTCTTCAGATACTCTGTACGTTTTGATAGAAAGCCTAAACAAGAATATCGGCAGACTTGAGAAGACAATCCATGAACAGATTAGAAGTGTCTAATGAAGCCTAGAGTAAGGGTCTCCAAGAGCGGGTTTGTCAAAGTCTAGGCAGCAATGCCAGGGAAGCGTAAGGCTGATACATCAGACCTAGTTGACTGTCAATATAAAACTCATCCATTCATTTTCTCTCATACTTACTCCAGTGCTTACCAAGCAAAATTATGATTTTTAATTGGCATTCTTACATGTTCTGATAGGCAAAATTCACTGGTTGCACCAACACATAGCTTACGTTAATTCAATTCAGCTTATACGTCAGTCTCCTGTGAGTTGGTTCGTGGGAATCAGCTCTGGAGAAATCAGTCAATTCTTGGTGCCCTGATAAGATCAAATTTCTAGATCTGCAAATGG
Organism: Callithrix jacchus; assembly: GCF_049354715.1. Lineage (NCBI taxonomy): Eukaryota > Metazoa > Chordata > Mammalia > Primates > Cebidae > Callithrix > Callithrix jacchus. The sequence continues at coordinate 149,431,868 of NC_133508.1, forward strand.
GAAGGCTGGCTGCTGAGCTGCAGAAACACCAGAGTTTTTGACCAGTGATGAGTGGTCTGTGACCACCAATAGCACCAGAACACCTACAAATTGCCTCTCATTGTTACTACTCTTTTTTTTTTTTTTTTTTTTTTTTTGAGACAGATTCTTGCTCTGTCACCAGGCACCAGGCTGGAGTGCAGTGGCATGATCTCAGCTCACTGAAACCTCCGCCTCCCGGGTTCAAGCAATTCTTCTGCCTTAGCCTCCCAGGTAGCTGAGACTACAGGCACGCGCCACCATGCCCAGCTAATTTTTTTTTGTATTTTTAGTAGAGACGGGGTTTCACCACGTTGGCCAGGGTGGTCTTGATCTCTTGACCTCGTGATCCTCCCACCTCGGCCTCCCAAAGTGCTGGGATTACAGGCTTGAGCCACCGGGCCCGGCCATTACTACTCTTATTGACAATCACAGTCTCAGAGCTGGCCCCTCAGCTGCCTCTCCCTTCCAAGCTTTCTAAGAGATACCTTTTCTTATTCTCAGGGGATGACAGCATGGGAGGAAATAACTCCACACCTAAACCCAACACTGGTGAGTTTACGACAGGAATAATTATTTGCTTCACTTCTGAGCTAAAAGAACTAGAAATGGTGCTGAAGGGCTGTAATGGAAAAGCACTAGCATTTCTGGAGTCGGAAGAATCCGATTTTACCATGACGCAGAATCTAATGCCGGGAGGGGTGAAAGGGGGAACCATAAAGAACTACCTTGCCCTCCAAATCTAAGTAAAAGGTGTCTCTGCTTGATATCAAACCAGCTGGGTCCTGCTCCCCATTTGTGCTGTAGGCATTGAGAAAACCACTGTGGCTGTTTTTGGCTAGGCCCTGCCTTGCAAAACAAGCAAACAAAAAAGGGCAGCAGTTTCAAGGTCAAATTCCCCAAGACTCTGGGAAACATTGGTTCCGTTTCTCCCTAGCAGGGAGGTGCCTTCCTTAGGTCGGGAGCCTATCTCTTTAGGGATTCCTATTAACATCTTTGAGGAGGGCAACATCTGAGATTTTTTTGTTTATCAAAGGGACACTAGGCTTGTATTTCATTTATGTAGCTGGTTGATTTTTAAGTTCCAGTTCTAATTTTCATTTAAAAGTACTTGGAATCGGCCGGGCGCGGTGGCTCACGCCTGTAATCCCAGCACTTTGGGAGGCCGAGGCGGGTGGATCACGAGGTCAAGAGATCAAGACCATTCTGGTCAACATGGTGAAACCCCGTCTCTACTAAAAATACAAAAAATTAGCTGGGCATGGTGGTGCATGCCTGTAATCCCAGCTACTCAGGAGGCTGAGGCAGGAGAATTGCCTGAACCCAGGAGGCGGAGGTTGCGGTGAGCCGAGATCGCGCCATTGCACTCCAGCCTGGGTAACAAGAACGAAACTCCGTCTCAAAAAAAAAAAAAAAGTACTTGGCATCTGAAAAAATAATGTTCTCCCATTTTTATAACAGTTGCAGCCCCATCCTGAATTTCCACCGGTTGCTTGGGCAGAATGGGGCACCCGGGGACACTTAAGCTGGAAGGATATCATGAAAAGTGGCAGATACACTAATTCCTTTTGTGTTTTCTTGTAGAAAGACAAGACACTCTCCCCACAGCGGCCCCAGCAGCTAGCTCTGCACCCTGTCTCTCCAACTCCCGCAAGTAAATGAGCATTCTCCCATCTGTTTCATCTTGTACCTCATGGGATTTGTGTTGTGTTGACAGCCTCGGCTTGGAGACTTGGTCAGGGAGTCTGGGGAGAAAGGACCAGAAACTGTAAAAGAACGAAGTCAGTTTGTGATCTCAGGAGTATGGCTCTTAACTTGGCCTCCCCTAAGCTTCAGGAGACCCATGGATCCCCTCAGCTTATAGGTTAAATTTGCTGGGTGGGGAATGATGAACATTGTGTGGGTTGACGGAGCAGGAAGTGGAGAGGCCACAGCTTTCACAGGGGCCCCAAATGGATGTGAAACTCAAAAGCAAAAGCTAAAAACCACTGGGTCTATTAACCAGTAGGAAAACCTTTGCAGGAGTCCATCCACAGGCAGGAAAGGTTACACTCTGACCTTTAGGAAAGGCCTTCAAAAGTCCAACAGTTCATCCTCTCCCTTTCTTTGCCAAAACAGCAAAGAACATTTAATCCTTGCGTTTTGTGTTGGGGTTCTGTTGACGCTGCTGCTGATGGCCTTTATCTTCCTCATCATAAAGAGCTACAGAAAATGTAAGCATTCTCCAGGGGACAGGACAGCCCTTCTTTCTCTGCCACTGAGACTAGAATTAGCTATGAGTGAGTACCGGGAGGAGGTGGGGGAGGGTGCAGTGTGATAAAAACCTGCTTAGCCCACCCTGTCTGCAGACTGAGAACTCGAAACCCTTCATTTTTCTTCTACCCTGCCCTCCCCACCTGCCAACACCTCCTCCCCACCCGACCCTTCACCCAAGATTGAAGGGAGAGGCTTCCCATTTCTCCAGGCTCATTGCTAAGATGGGTCCCTCTTCTTTCCGGCACTGTGGCAGGTCACCCCAAGCCCCAAGCCCTGGATCCTCACACAGATCCTCCGGCCATGGTAAGATAATCACACTGTTTTGAGGACACTGAAGGGCTACTGTCATTGGATTTCCCCTGCACACTCTGCATTATCTGCTAGAATGGTGGTATTGATTTCCAGATACTGGGCAAGTGATTCTTTGACCAAAGTGCTCAAGTTGCTTCTAAAGAGCAACCTTTTGCCCCAAACTGAACTCACTCATTCCTCCTTTTTCTCCCACTGTAGCTGTCGTCCATCCCAGAGGACTCACCTGTCTGTGCTAACATGACCTTCAAACACTCAGAAGAAAAGAGCAATCGCTTGGCTGAGAACCATGCTGCAGACTTCGACCCCATTGTCTATGCTCAAATTAAAGTAAAGAACTAACCCGGCTTTTCCAATGAGGCTTGAATCTACTTCCTCTCCTCTCAGCTCCATCTTCACACATCACTTTCCCTTTTTCACAAATGTTGGACCAACACCTGTGTAAAACTGCAGTCGGAGTTGTTTAGGTGTGATCTGGCAATGCTGCCCTGGACAGAGAAAAGACTGATGGCCCTCCCACTTGAACAGACAGCCTGTGAGGTCCTTGGGGGCATAGACTGCCTTTCTTGTACCCTTCCAAAGTGTGTGGTACGGAGCTCAGTGAACAGATATTCACCCAGCATGGTGAATCAGCTTGGGAGGAGTCAACCAAATGAACCAGGAATTCCAAATAAAAGCAAACCCCCCATAGTGCTGCCTCCCTCTTTATTATTTATTTGTCTGTTCCTGCCACCTTCTCCAGAGGTCAAGACTAAAAGTCCATAGCTCATTCACAGCCACGAAAGGTGATGGCACTTGGAAACAAGGTCAGGTTTGATTGGGGTGAAGGTCTCAAACTCTGCTACTAACTAGCTGCATTCATTTAGGGAAGCTTGTTAAACTTTTTAAGCCTCAAGTTTTTCATCTTGAAAACAGAGATAACACTTAACACTAATATTTAGTGTGAGGATTAAATGAAATATCTTATACATAAGCATTGTGTACATCCCAGAATTCTACACAAATACAAGGTCCCTACTGTATAAAAGCACTACGTAAATGGAGATTTCCACTTCTGTCCTATAGCATAAGAGATATGGATAACAATATTATATGAAAACCAAAGACAAAGATTAATCTAAACATTAATTCCCCCAAAATCCTAATGAATAATCACATATCAAATGCCATTATAAAAGAGCTGTGACACTTGATGATATTTATTATTTTTATTTTTTATTTTTTTTGTATTTGGGCTCTGGGGTATATGTGCATGTCCTGCACCCTGCAGGATTGTTGCATACGTACATACATGCCATGGTGGTTTGCTGTCTCCATCCGCCCCCACCCCCTCATCACCTATGTCAGGCATTTCTCCCAGTGTTATCCTTCCCCATCCTCCCCCCAAGCTGTCCCTCCCCTCCCCTCCACCACTCCCAACTAGCCCTGTGAGTGCTACTCCCTTCCCTGTGTGCAACACACTTGATGATATTTATAATGGCATTTTTATAGCAGGCTTTCCAGATTTTGCCAGAAAGCTCCCCCGCAAAATAAATAGATAAATAAATAAATAAATCATCAGATGAGTCCCAAAGGTGAACAATGACAACAAAATATCAATAAGATTATTTTTTGCTAGGCAAGCTTACTCTAAATTTTCTATGCAAACAATAAACAAAACAGCAAACTCAGGAAAATGTATCAAAATAAGTAAATAATAAATAAAAGTTATGTGGGAAGGCTAGCCCTTGCAGCTAACTGAAGTGCCCGTTTTATTAAGCATGACTAAGTAAAGCAATATGTTATTGGTGCATGAATAAATTAATCAATCGAATAGAATTTAAAGACCAGAAATAGACCAAACACATAAGGAAATTTAGAGCGTGAGGAAGATGGCATATGAAATCATTTGGGAGAAATTGGTTTATTCAATAAATGGTATTAAGATATATGGGTAACCATGTAAATGAAAATAAAGTAGGATCCATATTTCACCTCTTACATGATAATATATTCCAGAGATGTCAAAAATGTAATTGTAAAAATCATAAAACACTAGAAGAAAATATGGGAGAATTATAAAAAATATTTTTGTAGAGCATGCCTTTGAATGTACGTCACAAAGCCCAGAAACCGGAAAAGATTAACCTGACTTCCAAAGTACCATTAAAAAGTCAAAAGACAAATGACAAGCGTAGTAAACACTTGCAAAGCATCTCATAGACAAAGAAAGATTTATTTTAAATCAATAGGGGAAAAATGAACAACGCAATAGAAAGGACAAGGGATACAGGTGGGCAACTTGCAGGAAAGAATATATAAATGACTAAAATGTATAAAAACATGTACACATTCATTATAAGGGAAATAATGATTACAACTACAATTAGATAATTTTTTCATCAATAAGACTGGCAAAATTCAAAAAGTTTGCTAACAAACTGCGTGAACAAGATTGAAGGGAACCGCTGGGCACGGTGGCTCATGCCTGTAATCCCAGCACTTTGGGAGGCCAAGGCGGGTGGATCACTAGGTCAGGAGATTGAGACCATCCTGGCCAACATGGTAAGACCCCGTCTTTATTAAAATACAAAAATTAGCTGGGTATGGTGGTGCAAACCTGTAATCCCCGCTACTTGGGAGGCTGAAGCAGGAGAATCCCTTGAACCAGGGAGTAGGCAGTTGCAGTGAGCCAAGATCGTGCCACTGCCCTCCAGCCTGGGCAACAGAGCGAGACTTTGTCTCAAAAAAAAAAAAAGATTGGGGGGAACCAAGACACACATATACTACTAGTGGGACAGCACATTTGTACAGCTACCACAGAAGATGATTTGGCAATAGCCAACAACATTCTAAATTCTTTTCTAAGGATTTACAGGAAATCCTAAGGATTTATCCTGCTCAAATACATGGAAAATTGCCTACATAACTTGAATTACAGCAGTGATCAAACTGCCTAGATCTCACTGATGCTTACTACACTTTCAGCATGATTCCAAGCGTGTGGCATGTATTCATGGAATCCTCACGGAACACTGTGAAATTAACTGGGTAGGCTGGTGCTTGCCTGTAATCCCAGCTACTATGAGGTCACAATTATTACTCATTTCATACAGAAATGGAGGCACAGAGAGGTTAAGTAACTTGCCCAAGTTCACATTGCTAGTAAGTAGTGGCACCGGAACTCAACCCTAGGTAGGCTGGCTCCAGAGTTTGCATGTTTATCCATTATGCTCAATTCCCTGAAATAGTGAAAGATTGAGAAAATCTTCACTGGACATGGAAAGGGGACTGGTTAATTGGGTACAATGTAGCCATTAAAAAGAATGAGGCAGCTCTCTATGTTCTAATTTAAAAAGATATTTATGATACGTTGCAAGCTGTCGAACAGCATTCTGAATATGCTCTACTCACATGTAGTAAAGTATATGTGTATCTATATATCTAGTATATCTCCAGGAGAAAACGCAATTAACAGGTCTTAGTGACAGCCTCTGGGGAGGGGAAATTGTTACTTGTGATACTGAAGATCCCTAAGTAGACAGACATAAATGAGAGGACTCAGCAGACAGAAACCAAAATATCATCTTTATTATGAATATGGTCACCCTCGGAGAACAGAGCTTACACGACAGCTGCAAAGAAGTTCACAATCCTGAACTCCAGAACTGAGTTATAAGCAAGCCCCGCCCCTTCCCACACGCGATGCGGTCGTTCAGCCTGCCCATAAGGGATTGCAGAAGAGATTATGTTCTCTCTCAAAGTTGCACCCAAAAGAGCAAAAAAGGAAGGGGAAGAGAGAAAGTATGTATGCCCAGTTCCTATTCCCAGTCTCCAATGTCAGACAGTCCCCTCTACCTCCCACGGGGAGTCACTGAGGAGTGTTGCCTTAATGGAGCTCAGTCTACACCAAATTGGCTAGAACTTCCTGAGGCTTATTACACTTTCAGCGATTTAACCTCTCTGTGCCTCCATTTCTGTATCTAAAATGAGTAATAGTTGTAACCTCATAGTGTTCTGTGAGGGTTCGATGAATACCGAAGGAAGCAGGAGCGGGAGAGAAGCAACCACCACAGATCTTTCAAAAATACATGAAATAGTATTTTGGGGTCTGGGTGTGATGGCTCTTGCCTGTAATTCCAGTACTTTGGGAGGCCAAGGCAGGAAGATTGCTTGAGCCCCAAATTTGAGACCTGTCTGGGCAACATAGGAAGACCCCATCTCTACAGAAAATAAAATTATTAGCCAGGCGTGGTGGTGCATGCCTGTGGTCCCAGCTACTTGGGAAGGAAAGGTGGAAAGATCGCTTGAGCCCAGGAGGTTAAGGCTGCAGTGAGCCAAGATGACACCACGGTACTCCAGCGTGGGTGGCAGTCAGACTCTGTCTTAATATAATAATAACAATTTGCAAAATCAAGTTAAGAAAATTGAAGTCCAAGGAGATAAAATAGTTTACTCAATGACATCTGGCTAAAAAAAATAAAAATAAAAAGGCAGAACAAAAATTTAAATCAAGTCCTCTGACTTCAAATTCCTTGCATCTGGCCTCCATACCAAGCCACCCCATAGCACTTATTTATGAAGGCAAAAAGATGAGAAAGGCAAAGAGTCAGGTGACATGATCCAGAGAGCATGTTCTTTCTGAGAGAGAGCAGCTGCTCCTGGAGGCTGGATTTTGAGGGAGAGGCTGGTGGAAGAGAGTATGATTTAAAAAAAAAAAAAAAAAAAAAAAGCATAGTCTCCCTGTGGGAGTGAACAGGTCTAGGAGAAAGACAGGTTTAAGGGAGCTAGTTCAGTGAAGCGGCCACAGCAACACTAGGGCGGCTAGCCCCACGAGGGCAGCAGAGACCCAGGAATGGCCTTCTGTTTGCTCACTGTAGGAAGCACACACAGGGAAGCATCTGGAGCTTTCAGCTCTTCCCGAACTCGAGGCTGACGTCAAACAATTCTGCCAACCCTGAAGCTAGAGGCCCTGTCAGCCTTCCAGTTCAGGGTCGGCACCTTATAAACATAGATGCAAGAGTACACTAAGCATTATCGCATGGCTATCCACTCGTACAGGAAAAATCAAATTAATTAATTGCTCTTCCCTGTTTTCTTGAAGCCGCCCACCTCCATTTGTTTTTAACAGTACAGCCCTATACTGAGTCTTGTTTTTTGTCTTCACATCATGCGACCAGCCTTGCTGGAGGATAAAAGATTGATCCCAGATTCAAAGATCTTTGCTAGGTAAGAGCAGAACAAAGGCTTTTGAATCCTAGATCATGGAATCAGAACAGACCTATAGGGAAATAGCTCTCCGGACATCATGAGTGTAAATCTTCCAAGACATCTGTAGATGTCTTCATCAGCTGCAGAAGATCCACATCTGCTATCTCACCTTGTAGAATGGGATGTCCTAACTGAACCCAAACTGAATTGCTATTTGCAGAAATGGTGTGTTGATGACCCTGTTTGTTTAAATTCAGTACAGGGCCACAGTGGAGGGATTGGGGCTGTTTTGCGGCTGAGGAAAAAGAGAGCACTTCTGATGTTTGATCTGAGTCTCTGGCAGGGAGGCGGGTTGTACAGAAACACAGAGGTGTGGTGTCCGCACCCTCATCCCTTCCCATCAGGCTGTTGAGTAGCTTTGAATTCCCTACCTTTGGAGAGGGGAGTTAGGGTGGAAGATGAAGGAAGTGTGTTCATGAAAGACTTTGTGGGAGTCTGGGTGTAAACACACAGGGCATGTGCAGAATCATATCAACAACCTCCCTGTTCCAACTCTGCTCAGACTAGAAAGCCACTCGAGTATCCTGAGGACTGAAGCGGGCCAGTACGCCCATTAGAAGAGATCATGGCATGGTGAAAAGCAGGGTTGTGATGTGGGCAGCACAGACAGTGATGGGGAGGCCCTGGGAACTCCCAGAAATAGCAAAAGAGACCCTATATGGGGAGAGAGGGTGTAGATAGGCAGGTGGGAGCTAAGAGTGTTGGTAATTCTGGCATGAATGACAATATGACCTCACTTGCACCTATGGCTGCCAATGCCTTATTCTTGATTTGTGTTTCTCGATTTGAATGAGTATTTCACTTATCACACCTTGGTTTCTCACTGATCAAAAGCAGCATCCCCTTAGTCAGGTGGCAGTTTCCCAAAATGGATGAGAGGAATGGCCTTTTCACCAGGAGAATGTGAGAACTCCTGATTTAGTGTATCTCCCTTTCTTTGGATTGGACAGCATTTGATACCAATTCAGAAATGAGTTAGAATGTTATTCTTTGAAAGAAACTTTTCCAGAAATACTTTTCCAGCGATACCCTAGAAGAAGTTACTAGTATCTCAAGAGTTCATTCAACACCAGACAGGAATTTATTGGCTAATAAAAATAAGTGATTTCCTGGCCCCCGATGCAAATTCTTCACCTCTTCTTCCCTTCTGACTGATGGAATGCATGAGAACTTAGACCTGGGGATGTTATTTGAGTGCAGCCTTGCTTGCATACGGTCTGTCACAGCTCCTCTGACTCCCATTGCTGTTACCAGGCTGCAAATGACTGCTGGCAAGGATAGAGGGTCCTTCAGAATTCCCAGGAGATCAGAATCAGTCTGTGAGGTGTGGGGCAGTTGTCATGGGGGCTGTTCTGTTGTAGCATCACTTTATAAACTAAATAAAAGAAATCTTCAGTCACATCTGTTCAGTAGGAGCCACGTTCTTTGGAGTCAGGATACGTGAGAAGGGCTTCAAATAGTTGCCTACTTTGGTGGGGAATAGAAAGAGAAATTGAGTTGAGAACTATTGCCTACCTCTGAGGAGTGTCTCTGCAGCGAAAGTTGCAAACTCTATCATGGGGGTTTCATGGGGACTGAACACAAGTTTATTTTCAGGGCTGAGATCAGATATCATTACTGCAAAGCTCATCGGTAGGAAAGTCAACAGCAAAGCTTGGTACATGGGGCTCGCATTCGCCTCTCACCGAGTTTTGGCAATGTGAACACAACTGAGCTTCAGAATCAGAATGTCAAAGCTACGAGCCTTCGTTCAGGCTGCCACGTTTCAGCTGCCTGAGTCTGAGGAGGCAGGCCCTGGCTACAACAGGCTGTACAACTTCTTGCTAAAAAGGAAGAGGGTTGGGTTCTACTGCCTCGCCTTTCACAGTATCATGCGCCTCCCCTTTAGAGCACCAACTCCAGCTGGCAATGTTGCATTTGGGTGTTGATGTGTGATCGCTTGTCTTCCCCTCTACAAGTTCCGCGAACGCAGACGCCGTCTCTTTTGCCCGTCTTTATATCCCCAGCATCTAGCTAGCATGGTCCTTTTCTCTTGAACTAATGAATAAAAATATTGGAGGGTATGCAAATGAGACCCTCAACTTATAAAGAAGAAAATAGGCCCAGAAAAGAATAAAGTAGACAATGGTTTTAGCAAAAACCTAGACTACAATCGTGTCCCAGAGGGAATGGGCTTGGGCAGACCTGAAAAAGGTGTTGCCCACATGCCCCAGCTTTGTAGTTCAAGGCTGCTGGAGGACAAAGGTCAACAATGCTGCAGAAGCCACTACTTTTTTTAGGGCTCCTGTTCTGACCACAGGAACAAAATATCACAGGGAAAGGATGAGGCCTTGCAGCCTTTGCTGGGCATTTCAGATTCTTCTGGCTACGGATCCCGGTGTGTCACTAGCAAGGGTTACTAGGAGTTTTTTCTCTTTCTCTGAAATGTTCTTCTGCATTTCCATACCCACAGGAGGTTGCAGTCTGTTTTCTAATTAGGCCTACAGTCTCTTCATCGCCTAAGGTGTTCCTGTGGTTTCTGAGCCTGAAAAGAAAAATGAGGAGCTACCATTGGCCCAACAGTGGCAACTGTGTGATGTTCTTTCGCCTCTGGGTACACTTCAGAGGTTGGCAGATTCGCCATATGTTGGCTTGGAGGATTCTCAAAACAGTTTAAGACCAGCCTTGGTGTCTCTGGTGCTGTCCCAAAGGGAAAGGTGGGCACTCAGTCCCTTCTCTATTTAGGAATGGGGAAACCTAAAGATCAGGCTGAGGCAGGAGAATCGCTTGAACCTGGGAGGCGGAGGTTGCAGTGAGCCGAGATGGAGCCACTGCACTCCAGACTGACAACAGAGCAAGACTCTGTTTAAAAAAAAAAAAAATTTAACTGGCCAGGCATGGTGGCAGATGCCTGTGGGCCCAGCTACTTAGAGGCTGAGGTGGGAGGATGGCTTGAGGCCAGGAGTATGAGGCTGCAGTGACCTATGATCACACTTCTGCACTCCAGCCTGGGCAACGGAGCAACACTCTGTGTATATGAAAAAGGAGACTTTTCTACACCTGCTTACCCAGGGGTCCCAGAAGCTCCTTCCTTTGACAGGAGCCCAGAGTTTGTGAGCTGAGGAGGTAGGTGGCTCTGCAGATGTGGAACCTGTGCTGTGGTCTCAGGGCCTCCCTCCTTCCTGGTCTACACATGTATCCACTTAAGAAAGCTCCGGTGGGCCGGTTATGGTGGCTCACACCTGTAATCCCAGCACTTTAGGGGGCTGAGGCAGGTGGATCCCCTGAGGTCCGGAGTTTGAAACCAGCCTGGCCAACACGGTGAAACCCCGTCTCTACTAAAAATGCAAAAAATTAGCCGGGTGTGGTGGTGCATGCCTGTAATCCCAGCTACTCGGGACGCAGAGGTAGGAGAATTGCTTGGACCTGGGAGATAGAAGTTGCAGTGAGCTGAGGTTGCTGCCCTCCAGACTGGACAGCAAGAGTGAAACTCTGTCTCAAAAAAAAAAAAAAAAAAGAAAGAAAGAAAGGTCTACTGCTCCCTCTGTTACTTCTCATGATGCCTTGTCACCATCAAGTAGATGTCTACCCTGGCCCATGGCTGGCTGGATTGTTCCCAGGTGACCAGGCAATACAAAGAGGCTCATGTTCACTCATTTGAAAGACGATCCTTGACCTCTTTCATTTTTTCTAATTCTTGCCCACCCCGCCCCCGACAGTAGCTACTTACTCCTTCTATTCCTTTGACTTCTCCTCCTTTTGGTCAAATGACTGATTATAGAGATGATTCCCAAGCCCGTGATCAGTATGCAAATGATGAGAATGGACGTCCTGGAAGGAACCACAGCAGACTTTATGTTCCTTGGAAGAAACTACCTATTGGTTCTCAGCTCTGGATCCCTTTCTCTGGGATGTGTACACCTGCCCGCCCCGCATCCAGTTACAGTAGCACCTGGCAGCTGTATTCCTTCAGAGTGACCCCGTCCTTTGAACCACACTCGATGGGACCTGCTGAGCATCTGACTAAGCTGGGTCAATGAACCCTTTCCTCAGAAATTAACTGTGGATTGGGTCTAGGAGAATCCAGTCTCAGACTGGCCAGCCTCTTGAATGGGGGAGAAATAAACTCAGGAACTATAAATGGCTGACTGTTGGGGGAAAAAACAGAAATATGCCAGGTCAGAACAGAGAGAGAAGGAAGCAAACATGCAGTTTCAAGATTAGAGATGGAGGTAAAGTCCTGATGACGCTCCCGATGATTTTCAAGGGTGGCCGACATTGCAAACGCCGTTCTCTCCCTATGATAAATGTCCCCTTTCAATTAAAATAGCTAGAGGGTATTTTTTTCAGCTTTCAACCAAGAGTCTTAAACTATATATATATATATTTTTTTTTTAAAGAAAGCAAATACTCACATTAAGGATACATAGTTCAAATGGAGAAATAATGTGCAGCAGAAAAGCTGTCGGTGCAAATCAACTGTCATATTATACAATTGTCCCCCGGCCCCTACCTCCACCCCACTGCCCCACGCCCATTCGTCCCCTGAGACTATGGCTCACCTGGAGTAGTCAGCCTTGCGGACAACTCTGGGAGTCTTGCAGCTTCTGGTTTTGTTGCCTGGTAGGTCTGAATCAGAAGGATTGTTAAGTCTGGTGAGGCCCATAGCCAGGCCCTGCCTCTGCCTCTCAGCTGCAGCTCTGCCTATCATTCTCTCAATCTCCAGAGAGTGGGTCCCCTGGTTGACTTCAGAGTAAAACAGAGGCACCAAGTACAGTTGTATAAATGTGCCCTGCACAAGGAGCAAGGCTGAGGGGACAAACAAGGGCAGACATTTAGCCCGCACTCTGTTAAGCCATGCACCCTGCCTCCATGCACCTGAAGGAAGCAGCCCCTTTTCCAGATTTGGACAAAGGCCCCACATTGACTAGAAGTGGCCCAGAGTCCCACACTGTGGTCTTTTCCCCATAGGAGGGGATGGACCCTAGAAGCACCAGAGGGCCAATCCTATTTTTAAAGAACTACTCGTTGGTGATATAATTGCCGTATTTTTCTTATGACGAAAACCCAATGGGAGCAATGGCGCCACGACCACCTACAATGCCTCCTCCGATAAGACTTGGGAAGGATCTGTGCTTCATCTAAACTGAGGAGTATGTTCAGGTGGGACTTCTCTTGTCTGAGCCTCAGATTCGGGTCAAGCTGCACAGTTGACTAAAAGCAGAACCACATGAAGTAGAAACACTGTGGGCGTGAACGATGTCACATTCAGTAAGATCCTGGCAGAATCAATCACCAGCTGGCAAAGTGTGAGCAAAACTCTCTTTCCAGCATGGCGACAGGTTTCCCAAGGCACCCCTTAAGCCCTTCTGGTTTGTTTTCCTACCAGCATTGTGCTTTGGACTGTGATAGAAAAGGACATCCTTTCTAGAAATGGAAACAAGGAGAAGACACAGGAAAATAAAAAAAAGAAAGAGGCCAGGCGCGGTAATCCCAGCACTTTGGGAGGCCGAGGCGGGTGGATCACAAGGTCAACAGATCGAGACCATCCTGGTCAACATGGTGAAACCCCGTCTCTACTGAAAATACAAAAAATTAGCTGGGCATGGTGGTGTGTGCCTGTGATCCCAGCTACTCAGGAGGCTGAGGCAGGAGAATTGTCTGAACCCAGGAGGCAGAGGTTGCGGTGAGCCAAGATCGCGCCATTGCACTCCAGCCTGGGTAACAAGAGCGAAACTCCAGCTCAAAAAAAAAAAAGAAAGAAAGGCTAGTGCCTTCCATAAGTCCTCTGTCTGAGAAACAGAGATTTTTCTGTTGCAAAAGGAGGTTTTCATCATTTAGCAGAAAGAACTTAGGGGAACATCTGGAAATCCTGTGTCTTAGCTCCAGCCAAAAGTCCCAATTGCTCAACTCAGACTTCTCCGCTATGGACTCCAGTTCCACCCACACCTTCCCCATGTCTCCGAATAAAAACTGCACATTCCTTAAAAGCAAAAGAGGGTGCTTACTAGTTGGGCCACAGCATTTATCTCAGTACATTTTCATTATTATTTTTTGAGATGACTCTGTCACCCAGGCTGAAGTGCAGCGGTGCAATCACAGCTCTTTGCAGCCTCAACCTCCCTGGGCTCAGATGATTCTGCCTACTCAGCCTCCCAACTAGCTGGGACCACAAGTGGGCACCACCACACCCAGCTAATTTTTGTAATTTTTGTAGAGATGAGCTTTCTCCACTTTGCCCAGGCTGGTCTCAAACTCCTGGGCTCTAGCAATCCAATCGCCTCAGCCTCCCAAAGTGCTGGGATTACAGGAGTGAGCCACCGTTACCTGGCTACCTCTGTATATTATCAAATTATTTAAGGTGACAGTTACCAGGCACCTGGGTCATTTTTTGCAAACTTAGACACCTCTCAAGAAACTAATCTTCAAAATTCTAGACCCACAGGCACACAGACATTTAATAACAACTTCAAAGCCTTTCAAAACAAAGATGTCACATCTACTAGACCCTGTCAGCCTTTTCCAAGGTCCTTAGACCAGATTGCTGCAAGGGAAGAGAGGTTCTAAATACACCCCAGGGCACAGACATTCTCCTTGTCCCCAATTTCCAGCTATTCCCCAGCTCTGTCAATGACCACCCCATGATTGCTAGAGGAAGAGAGAGGCCACGTAGCCCCAAAGAACACAGTGGGAGTCCGAGTTGGGGCTCACCAGCTTCAGTGAATTCTCTCTCAGCAGCATACACCTGTGGCCATGGGTCACCTCCAGTCAGACCCTGGCAGGCTCCTTACCTTTCCCAGACCAAAAGTCACTGACCAGGGTTTCTTTCTTGTCAGTTACAATCAGCTCTGTAAAATCCATGTAATCCCTGGCAAAGTCCCGCTGGATGCCACACCAGTACCAGCCTGCGTCCTCCTTAGCCAGGCAGGACATAGTGACAATGAGCTGGTTCCCTGTGTCCCTCAGGGCCACATGATTGGTGCTGTTGGGAGAGAAGGCGATGATGTTGCAGTAGTCACGGAAGTAGCCTCGGCACCAGTATTTGCGGTGGTCCTTGTAGCGGGCATTGTAGTTGCAGATGGCAGAAGCTGTGTCCAGCACAAAGCTTTCCTTGACCTTTTCATCCATGACCATGGCATCTGTGAAAACACACACGCGCACCTGCACACACGCCATTGTTCTCTCAAAACATTGCAGCTCCTGCCCTCCTGAAGGATAATTAAAGAATCGGAGACTGATTTTTGCTTCTTTTTGATTGGCAACTGTTATGGGCTGAACTATGTTGCCTTCAAAACTTATATGTTTCAGTCCTAACCTCCCATGCCCCCAGAGTGTTTGGATATAAGGCCTTTAAAGAGATAATTAATTAACATAGGGTCACTGGGGTAGTCCTTAATTCAATTTAAATGGTGTCCTTATATAAAGAAGAGATTAGGACTCTGACAGTACAGACAGAGGAATGGCCCGTGAGGACATAGCCGGAAGGTAGTCATCTGCAGACCAAGGGAAGGCCTCAGAATGAAACCAAACTCGCCAAACACCTTGATCTTGAACTCATCTTCTGCTGACTGCACAGGGCTGAAAACAGAGGAAGTCGTATTCTGTCTTTAGGGGATAAGAACTTCATGTTCCCTCCCGCAAGATCAGCATAGGCACCTCTATCATCTCAGATATTGCACAATGAGAAAGTCACGCACACCAGGTCCAGCTGGACTGTGGCAGGGAAAATGTCTGACCAAGGAGAGGAGATGGTACAGCACAGCCTATCCTTCCTTCAGCCTTCCAGCTGTGTAGCAGAGACCACTCAAATGTAGGCTCATGTTCTTTATAACATTGAGTTTTTATAACAACCCCACAAGGAAGACAGCATGATCTTCAGTTTAGAAGTATGAATGCTGACCCAGAGAAAAATTCAGCAAGTCTAAACACTGCACAACTGAAGGTCGACAGAGCTCGGAAAAGGCCAGTCTTCCCAGTCTCATCTGTGGAGTCAAGCATGAGCGGGAAAAGGAAAGTTGTATCCTCATATATCTGCACATATATTTTTGAGGGGAGAAGGGGGAAGGGGAACTTGGATGAGCTAAAAGAGAAAATACAGAGCTCCTATTTTATTTTATATTATTTTGGTAGAGATGCTGGGGAAAATATGGAATGCATAATGAATTTGCATGTCGTCCTTGCACAAGGGCCATGCTAATCTACCTGTATCATTCTAATTTTAGTATGTGTGCCTCCAAAGTGCGTGCAGAGAGCCATCATGTTAGCCAAGCTTTCCAATTTCCTCGCAAAGTCTCTTATCTGAGCTAAGAACAAGAGCCAACATGGACAAGAGCTATTTTTGTCTCCTTTTATTTTCTCATCCCATTCCTCAGACGGTTCAAACTAATAAGCAGGGACTCCAAGTAGGAGAGGATTTCAGTGCAAAATCTCTGGGAAGGCCACAGCTTAAAGGGCTGGAACTGTTCCTTCCCCCATCTTACCTGAAAAGAGAGTCAACGGGAGTAGAATGACGAGCCACATGACGAGAAGGACGCAAGCCATCAACTGGATTAATAGAATGTACCCAGGGAGCACAGGAATCCCAAATCTGTTTAAGGGAAACAGATAGGCTTGAGCTTAATATGGCTTTATCCTGGTTTAACGAGACCAGTGAAAAGGGAAAACAACCAGTTAATCCAAGCAGTGCTGCCATGTATAGGTACACTGCACAAGGGTACCACACAGATGCTCTTCATAGACTTAAACTTATTGACCGGGCAACTAAGAAAATTCTGGGCAGTAGAGCTGTCCCTCCTGGATAAATGGGCTCTGGCCCACACTCAGAAAAGCACATGCTCACAACCATCACTGGCACCCATTTGTATGTGCTCCACTGTAACCTGTTCTGCTGCCTCATCAGAGGCCACTCATTTTGTCTGTTCACCACTCTTGGAGGCCCAATTTCTTATACAGTTGAGAGGACTCCTAGTAATCAGATTCTCAACTAACCCAGCTCCCAGGTGGATACTGCAGGCTCATATGGGGAGCACGGCCAGGGGTGGAGCACGCCAGCTGTCAGTAGCCTGCGTGCCTGGGACCTGAAACATGCGAGCAAGCAGAAGTGTGGGTGTTTGGATGACCACAGTTTGGGCTGCAGTCTTCAGACTTCCTGAAAGCTTTCCTGAGAAGAGTTGGAACAAATCAGGGAGCTCCATCTATGCAGCTGCAGCAGCTTCTCCTGATTCTAATGGGACTCATGTGCTCTGACCACTGGCTTTCAAAGTCTGAATTATTGAACCACCTCTCAGGTAAAGTTAAGCAGGGTGCTACTTATCACGCCCCAGAGTCAGCACGTCCCTCTGAGGGTCATACATGGATTGTCCAGTCGTGCAATAATGTCCTCTCTGGAGAAAGGGGAGCCTGTCTCTAATTCATGTGTAGTCAGCATGTGGGCCACCAGCAAGCCTGTATCATGGTAGGTTTTTATCTACATCACCTCAGGTGCTCCTCATCAAAAACATCTATGAGTTCCACAATTAAATTACATGAATAAACAAGGAAGGAAGGAAAGGAGAATATGTGGATCCAAAGGGACTTAAGAGACATATTGACAAATTATAATATATGGAACTTATTTGGATCACGATTGAAGCAAACAATTCAGAATATATGGCCAGTGATACGATTAGGATATAATTCTTTGATTTATTTTTTGAGATGTGATAATGGCATTGTCGTAGCCAGCCTTCACAGTGGCTCCTGGAATTCATGCTGTTATGTAGTCCCCTCCCACACTGAATCAGGACTGGCCTGTGTGATCAATACATTATGGCAGAAGTGATGGCATGTGATTTCAGAGGATGGGTCATCAAAGGTGTGCAGCTTCCACCCTAGGCTCTCATGCTGCTCCTCTAGGGAAAATCAGCCACGATGCTGCGAGGACTCTTGAGCAGGCTGTAGAGGGGCCCATATGGAAAAAACAGTTCACTAGACATGTGAGAGTCACTTCAGGAGTGGATGCTCCAGCCACAGTCAAGCCTGCAGATGACTGCAGACCTAGTACCCTCATGAGAGACCATGCATTAACCACTCAACCAAAATGCCCCCTGAATTCCTGACCCATAGAAACCATAAGAGATGATGAAGTATTGCTGTTTCAAGCCTCTAAGTTTTGGGTGTAATTTGTTGCACAGCAATGGATAATTACTGCAAATATTGTGGTTATATTTTTAAAAAGCAGTCCTTATCTCTAACAATACTGCATGCAAAACACACACACTCAGCATTGCTCAGAGATGGCAACATGAAGCCAAAGCAACCAGCAAAAGAGAAATGTATTGTGCCCAGATACCAGCAAAATGCCCAAGACACAAAAAAGTAACTGCAAAGGGAGTGAGAGTGCAAGAGTCACAGAGAATGAATGATGTGTCTACTAACATTTTGAATATTGCTTGATGTAGTAATTCCATAGAATTAACTTTCGGCCAGGTGCAGTGGCTCACACCTGTACTCCCAGCACTTTGGGAGGCTGAGGTGGGTGGATCATGAGGTCAAGAGATCCAGACCATCCTGGTCAACATGGTGAAACCCCGTCTCTACTAAAAATACAAAAAATTAGCTGGGCATGGTGGCACATGCCTGTAATCCCAGCTATTCAGGAGGCTGAGGCAGGAGAATTGCCTGAACCCAGGAGGCAGAGGTTGCGTGAGCCGAGATCGTGCCATTGCACTCCAGCCTGGGTAACAAGAGTGAAACTCCACCTCAAAAAAAAAAAAAAAAGAAAAAAGAATTAACTTTCATTCTATTTAGATGTATAAATATGAAGGTAAATAGGCAATAAGAATAAACCAAATAAGTTTTAAAAGATCTTTTAGAATGCCAAATGAAATGTTTATAGATAAAACAACTTGATACCTGAAATTTCAGGATAATCAGGGCAGGGCAAGTGGATACAGGCACAAATGAAACAAGATTGGCTGTAAGTTGATAATTACTAAGCAGGATAATAGACAAATAAGGGGTCCTTCTTTTAGTCTGCTATAGTTTGCATATTTGACCCTCCAAACCTCATGTTGAGATTTGATCCTCTATGTTGGAGGTGGGGTCTAGTGGGAAGTGTTTGAATCATAGGGGTGGATCCCTCGTCAATGTCTTGGTGCCATCATTGTCATCATGGTAATGAGTGAGTTCTCAATCTATTAGTTCCCATGAGAGCTGATTGTTTCAAAGAGCCTGGCACCTCCCCCAGCCTGCTTCCTTGCTTTCACCATGTCATCTGTGCATTCTGGCTCCTTTTTGCCTTCCACCATGAATGGAAGCAGCATGAGGCCCACACCAGAAGCCAAACAGATGCCTGTGGAACTGTGCACCGAACAAACCTCTTTTCTTCATTAATTACCCAGCCTCAGGTATTCTCTTATAGCAACACACACAAACTAAGACATAGTCACTCCACTTTTGTGTGTTTGAAATTTTCCATAAGAAAAAGTAAAAATCAAAACACAAAAACAACTTTGACACAGATATTATTAATCCGATCTTACAAATGAAGACAATTGAGGCTCAGAAGTTTAAGTAGCTTGCCCACATTCACACAGCTAGTAGAGCCACTATGATTTTATGGTAAATCTGGGAGAAAACAAACAAAAACTATTTTCGTCACACTGTGCTGCTTTCACAGTAGTTGTAATACTGTAAAATTATTTTAGAGCATGTTAGAATTTACAAAGGGTCTTTACAGAAATTCTGTCATCTGAGTAGTTGGGAAAACATGCAGCCCAAATGTTCTTATTCCCATTATACCCAGCTATAGTAGCTAAGAGCAGAGTTTCTCTAGAAAATGTGCATTTGGTTATAAGAAACTGAATACACAAGTGGACCATTAGGAGGCCAGACCATATATGAAAATAGAATTCTGACCTACAACCTGCAGCAGCCTGCTCAGAAAACCAACAGCTAATCAGTAAATAGTAAGCCAGTCTGCTGTCAGTCAGACTGGTAGGAAGTCAGATTGCTTTCTTAAGCCAGAAAGCCAAACAATAGCCCCTTTAACAATCAACCCAAAATAGCCAGGCCTTAAAGCAGTCAGGCAAGAGACATAAATAAAGGGCATCTAAATAGGAAAAGAAGAAGTCAAACTATCCACGCTTGTGGACCACATGATTCTGTATCAAGAAAACCCCATAGTCTCAGCCCCAAATCTCTTTCAGCTATTAAACATCTTCAGCAAAGTTTCAGAATACAAAATCAATGTACAAAAATCACTAGCATTCCTGTACACCAACAACAGCCAGGCTAAGAGCCAAATCAGGAATGCAATCTCATTCACAATTGCCACAAAAGAATAAAATGCCTAGGAACACAGCTTATCAGGGAGGTGAAAGATTTCTATCTTTTTTTTTTTGAGATGGAGTTTCGCTCTTATTACCCAGGCTGCAGTGCAATGGTGCAATCTCGGCTCTTTGCAACCTCCTCCTCCTGGTTCAAGCAATTCTCCTGCCTCAGCCTCCTGAGTAGCTGGGACTACAGGTGTGCGCCACCATGCCCAGCTAATTTTGTATTTTTAGTAGAGACAGGGTTTCACCATGTTGACCAGGATGGTCTCGATCTCTTGACCTCGCGATTCACCTGCCTCGGCTTCCCAAAATGCTGGGATTATAGGCATGAGCCACCGCACCCGGCTGCAAGATCTCTATCATGAAAATTACAAAACACAGGAAAACATTCCATGCTCATAGATAGGAAGAATCAATAACATTAACATGGCCATATTGCCCAAAGCAATGTACAGATTCAGTGTGATTCTTATCAAACTACCAATGACACTCTTCACAGAACTAGAAAATATTATTTAAAAAATAATATGGAATTTTTTAAAAAGCCCAAATAACTAAGGCAATCCTAAGCAAAAAGAACCAAGCTAGAGGATATCACATCAATTTCAAACTATACTACAGGACTACAGTAAGCAAAACAGCATGGTACTAGTACAAAAACAGACACTGGAATAGAATGGAGAACCCGGCTGGGCACGGTGGCTCAAGCCTGTAATCCCAGCACTTTGGGAGGCCGAGGCGGGTGGATCACGAGGTCAAGAGATCAAGACCATCTTGGTCAACATGGTGAAACCCCGTCTCTACTAAAAATAAAAAAAATCAGCTGGGCATGGTGGCACGTGCCTATAATCCCAGCTACTCAGGAGGCTGAGGCAGAAGAATTGCCTGAACCCAGAAGGCAGAGGTTGCGGTGAGCCGAGATTGTGCCAATACTCTCCAGCCTGGGTAACAAGAGCGAAACTCCGTCTCAAAAAAAGAAGAAGAAGAAAAAAAAAAGAATGGAGAACCCAAAAATAAAGCTACATATCTACAACCATCTGATCCTTGACAAAACTGGCAAAACAAGCAGTGGGGAAAAGACTTTCTATTCAATAGATGGTGCTGGGATAACTGGCTAGCCATATGCAGAATATTGAAACTGGACCCCTTCCTGACACCATATGCAAAAATCAACTCAAACGGATTAAAAATTTAAATGTAAAATCCAAAACTATAAGAACCCTGGAAGGCAAACTAGCCAATACCATTCTGGACATAGGAACTGGCAAAGATTTCATGATGAAAAGGCCAAAAGCAACCACCACCAAAGCAAAAACTGACAAATGGGATCTAAAAACCTCAGAGCTTCTCTGCACAGCAAGAGAAATGATCAACGGAGTAAACAGACAGCTTATAGAGTCGGAAGACTATTTGTGAATTATGCATCTGACAAAGATCTAATATCCAGCATCTATAAGGAACTTTAACAAATGTACAAGGAAAAAAAACAGCTCCATTAAAAAGTGGACAAAGGACATGAACACTTTTCAGAAGGACATACGTGCAGCCAACAAGCATGTGAAAAAAAGCTTAATATCACTGATCATTAGAGAAATGCAAATCAAAATCAAAATGAGATACCATCTCACACCACTCAGAATGGCTGTTATTAAAACATCAAAAAATAACAGATGCTGGTGAGGTTACAGAGAAAAGAGAACGCTTAAACACTGTTGGTGGGAGTTTAAATTATTCAACTGGTGTATGAATTGAACCAATTACTAAATGAAATTTGTTCAATTTGTGGAAAGCAGTGTAGCAATTCCTCAAAGAGCTGAAAACAGAACTATCATTCAACCCAGCAATTCCATTACTGGGTATATACCCAAAGAAATATAAATTGTTCTATCATAAAGACACATACATGTGCATGTTCACTGCAGCACTATTCACAATAGCAAAGACATGGAATCAACCTAAATGCCCATCAATAGCAGTTTGGATTAAAAAAAAATGTGGCACATGTATACCATGGACTACTATGCAGCCATGAAAAAGAACAAGATCATGTCCTTTGCTGGAACATGGATGGAGCTGGAGGCCATTGTTTTTAGCAAACCAATGCAGTAACAGAAAACCAAATACTGCATGTCCTCCCTTATAAGTGGTAGCTAAATAATGATAAAACATGGAGACAAAAGAGGGAAACAACAGACACAGGGCTTACTTGAGGGTGGAGGGTGGGAGAAGGGAGAGGAGCAGAAAAAATAACTGTTGGGTACCAGGCTTAGTATCCATGTGATGGTATAATCCATACAACAAACCCTCGTGACATGAGTTTACCATTATAACAAACCTGCACAGGTATCCCTGAACCTAAAAGGGAAGTTTAAAACCTAAAAATATTTAAAAAGTTTTTAAAGCGGCATTTAAAAATAGCCAGGACTTGATTAATAACACATTTGGATTTCTTAGTCCTAAATTGAATCTGAAGACAAAAATTAGGAGAATTATAAGGAAGGACATGCAGTATTTGGTTTTCTGTTACTGCATGAATGTGCTGAAGATAATCCATGCTCCTAAAAACTCCCCTAATTTTTGTTCCCAGTTTCATCTTAGGACCAACCAAGAAAGCCAAATATGTGTCCCCAGTTAATGACATAGGATGCCTCACTTCTAGTTAGCCTGCCTACAGCTTTCCCATGCCAACAGCCTCTAATCAAGGCACACCTAAAGCCTTTCCCTTTTTTCACTGTTGAAAACAAATTAATTGGACAGCTGTTAGTCGAAGACGGCTGTGGTGCCTTGGATTCCTACATAACACAAACTGAAACCCAACTCAGGGCAAACAGTGAAACAAAACTTCAGCTAAGCCAATCAGAGACCACCAAACTAATTTCAAACTAGAGGCTTCCCACGTTAACCAATAAAATGTATTTTCTTCGTCTTACTTCCACAAATACCTTGTAAAAGTTTCCTCTCCCACCTCCTCTGGTGGAGCACTGAACCACTTGTAGTCCGGTGCTGCCCAATTCATGAATCATTGAATGCTCAAATAAACTCATTAAAATGTTAATGTGCCTAAGTTTGTATTTTTATGCTACTATACATGTTTCCCACTCTTCTGCCTACCTTTGAGTCTCTGCCAAAATGCAAGTGACTACAGCTGACTCCCTTGATACAGAAGCTCAGAGTAAACAGCCTTTGCTTCTTCTCATTAGGTTGGCCTCTGCATTCTTCCCCAGTTGACTTGATTTTCTTTTTTTTTTTTTTTTTTGAGATGGAGTTTCGCTCTTGTTACCCAGCCTGGAGTGCAATGGCACGATCTCGGCTCACCACAACCTCCACCTCCTGGGTTCAGGCAATTCTTCTGCCTCAGCCTCCTGAGTAGCTGGGATTACAGGCACGCCCCACCATGCCCAGCTAATTTTTTGTATTTTTATTAGAGACGGGGTTTCACTATGTTGACCAGGAGGGTCTTGATCTCGTGACCTCATGATCCACCCGCCTCGGCCTCCCAAAGTGCTGGGATTACAGGCTTGAGCCACTGCACCCCGCCTGATTTTTTTTTTTTTAACGACAAATAAACCCAGTTACTTAACATCTACCCTTGTTCCAGCTTATTCATATGGAGGAGAAGGAGGAAGCAAACCTCAGTTTTGTCGGGGTGGCCTTTGTAATCTTATTCCTTTAGAATAAAAGCCCACAGTTATCTTTTACTGTTTAACTGAAAGAGAGCTAGCCAGAAGAGGGGCCTGTGACACTAATCCCATGACACTAATCTCTAAACCGGAAACCAGGGTGAATCGTATCACTTCTAATCAAGCTCCTCACCAGTGAGTTTACTTTGAAAGACATTTATTTTCACTATAAGGACTCCTGGGCTTATGGGCTTATGGAACACCTTAAGTCAGGAGATTCCCATTAGACAAAAATAAAAAACACAACTCCCAGCAAGCTATCAGTGGACTTGCTAAGCTGTGACAATAAGTAAAAGGAGAGACGGGGGGGGGGGGGGGGGGGGGGGGGGGGGGGAGGGAAGAGGGAAGAAAAGAAAAAAGTAAAAGCGGTTCTGAAACTCAGGAGCTAAGGATACCAAATGGCTCAGGACAGATTGCTGTTTTGCCTTGAGGGAAGTGGTCCCTTTAGATCATGTTTTGAAAGACAGGGTAGTGTTAAGTGTTTCTATGGCAACTACATTAGAAACTGTTTGTAAATTAAGAAGCATGGTCTGAAGATTTCCAGGAGACTGGGGCTGCAGGACCCTTCCTCTCATTTCTCCAAAGGGGCAAGAGTTGTCCCAAGGTAAATAGTGTGTCTGAGACACCTGCAGCCATAGAATAAACATAGGCCCTCATCCTGGAGGTGTCTTTTAACTACCACAAATTAGAGGGGAAACGCCTAGAATTCTTGATTCCTGGGCTGACTGGAGGAGAAGCAAGATTCCTTTACCGAAATGAAATGTTAACAAGATAAATTTGGTTATCAGGCTCTGGCCTAAAATTAGGTTTAGGATAAACCTTCAGGACTGGCTAAGAATTAATTTCATTTTCAGATACACTTATTCTCTTTGATATTGTTTAATTGAAGTATCCATCTTGTTGCTCTTGTCAAGCTAAATATTGTCTTGGGAGTAAGAGTTCACAGCAGCAAATTTGGATAGACCAAACCAGAGATGCCACCTTGAATCTCTAAAGCCACAGTCAAAGCTCAGAAGATGTGACTGGCACTCTATCCTGTCTGGTATCCTGATGAATTAGAGATCAGCTAGTAGGTAAGGCAAAAAAACGGAAGTCGTCAAGTGTACAAAGCTGTAGTTTGTACCTGTCTGTCTGTTAATTGTGCATAAGATGATCTTGAAAGTTTGGGCTTTAAAGTTACAAGTTCCTCTTTATGTCTGAGAATAGGTGGCAAGACACTTGAGTTGCCCTGTAAGGCAGGGTTAAGCTTAATTTCTGGTTCTATTATTTGTTAATCAGGAAACGATGGACAAGTTACTTAACTTCTCTGTGCCTCAGTTTTTTCTTCTGCAAAATGGAGATGATCATTATAGTGGCACCCACCTCACAGATTGTCAGGAACAAAGGAGATAACGCATCCAAAGAACTTAGTGCATAAAAAGTGCTCAACAGGCCAGGTGCAGTGGTTCACACCTATAATCCCAACACTTTGGGAGGCCAAGGCAGGAAGATCACTTGAGCCCAGGTGTTCAAGACCAGCCTGAGCAACATAAAGAGACCCTGTCTTTACAAAAACTAAAAAAAAAAAATTAGCTGGGCTTGATGGCATGCTCCTGGTCCCAGTCACTTGGGAGGCTGAGGTGGGAGGATCCCTTAAGCCAGGGACGTTGAGGCTGCAGTGATCTGTAATCAAGCTACTACACACTAGCCTGGGTGACAGAGCAAGACTCTGTCTCAAAAAAAAAAAAAAAAAAATGAAAGGAAGAAAAGAGGCCAGGCATGGTGGCTCACACCTGTAATCCCAGCACTTTGGGAGGCTGAAGTCAAGATCACGAGGTCAAGAGATCAAGACCATCCTGGCCAACATGGTTAAACCCCGTCTCTAAAAAAAAAAAAAAAAGAAATAATAGCTATCCATTGTCAACAAATAATAGCGATCCACTGTCTCTTTCTGCCCTTCCCCCACTACTCCTACGAGAATGAAACACCAGGAGAAATGAATAGAATTCTTCCTCTCACAATGGATGAATGAATGAATGGTTCATAAAATTAGCAAATGGTCTGACGAACCCGAGAATAAGGAGAAGGGTGCTCTGGGGCAGAGTAAGAAGGTGCCTATGCCACCACATGGCTCCAAGTAGCAAGTAGGCTGAGTGCCAAAGGCAGCCAGCTGGGTTTTTAAGCCCCAAGTGACCCCAGCAAAGAGCTACACAACAGTTAGCTAATGTCCTTTATTTACTCAAAAGATCCACAGGTGAATTCCGCAGTTTAAGTCGTCCTTGAACTCAGTTTATTCCTTCTGTTCCCAGCATCTCCTGGGCACCCTCTGAGAGCAGGTTCCCTGCTCAATTCCACAATGGCATGGAACCGAATCACCACCACACACATGTTCAGCCCACCTAGAACCTTTTGTCAGTAAGTCAACGAGGCACCCTTTAGGCTTCATGACTTATTCTTCTATGGGAAGGAGGAAAACAGACAATAGTATCAATGATACATTGTCCCCAAGTCAGGCCTCCAAAACACTGAATTAGAGAAGGAAAAGGAAAAAGTGGAGTGGAAATAAAAATGGAGACCAGTGGAGTGGGGGAGGTATAACTGGGGAGCCCTGGCGATGCTCCCACCTCACTGGAAGTAGTCAAGGATGTAAAAATCCCTTGGCCCAGGCAGACAGACCCTCAAATATTTGTTGATGGTGAATCTGAAGGTCAATGAGACAGAGAGTCATCGCTCATGGACAACTACTCAGAATTCTTCTCAATGCTTGTGTCCAAAGAATCAGAGGGATGGCAGACCACACAGGCTTTGAGGATCAAAAGATAGGTTTCCTTGAACTTCTTTATTTTATAGGCATAGACAATAGGGTTCATCATGGAGTTGGCATGGGACAGCAGGATGCCCAAGTGCAGCACAAGCTGTGGTACCTCACCATGAAAGTAGGTGACGCAGTTGACGATGGACAAAGGCAACCATGACAAAGCAAACAAGAAAAGCACCAGAAACAGGGACTTCGCCGTCTTGAACTCCCGTCCGTAAAATGCGCCTGTCTCTTTGGAGTTAGAGAAGTTCTGTCTGAGTTTGCTCCGGATGATGTAAAAGATGTCAAGATAGATTGCACACATGATGACCAGAGGAATGAAAATCCAGGTGAAGAAGCTGAAGTATACCATGTAGTCCATGCTCATGACGGAAGGGAACCGGCATGACAGGAAGGTGACGTTTCTGTAGTACTCTGAGGTCAGCTTCATGTTCCAACCAAACATGGGGGTCAATCCCACCAGAAATGACACCAGCCAGCAGAGGCCCAGGCCCAGCCATATTCTTCTGTGAGTGGTGACCCTCCTGTATCTGTGTGAATGAAGAGAGTCAGTGAGTCCACAGCAGGAACTGCTAAAGGGTAGGGGGAGACGGAGCTGGTAAAGGAAAGAGAGAAGGTGAGGTGAGGCATACACTCTCTTAATTCTCCAATATTCTGCTAAGACAGGATAGTATTGATGTTCTACGGTGATTCCAGCTAAACTCCACTGGATATGAAGTCAAAATGAGCAGACAACGGTTGGAGAGAAATCCAGCAAACTCCTCTGAGGACTCGTCTAAAGAAGAACACTCCTGAATAGATTAGGAAGATGTTGCCTAGAGTCTAGTGCTTATGTGCCCCCTCGGGGCTCCACTTCCCGAGAGCTTTACAGCCTGCTCCTACTTCTCTACCTTCATGGGCATCCATGCTTGGTATTTGAGTTAAATGAATCAATGAAGTTACAAAATTGTGTTGAAGTGTTTCAGAGACCTTAAAAGACTCATCCAGTAAGAGTCCCCATTTCTCCTTAAACTGTCCTTCCTGCCAACAGCCTACACAGGCCACAAAAAGGAAACAAATATAGTTAAGTATCAGTAGATTTTAACTCAATTAAATCTCACAATAAAAATGGGAGCTATTTTATTATAACTTCAATTTTATTTTATTATTTTTTCTTTTTTTGAGACGGAGTCTCACTCTTGTTACCCAGGCTGGAGTGCTGTGGCGTGATCTCGGCTCACCGCAACCTCCACCTCCTGGGTTCAGGCAATTCTCCTGCCTCAGCCTCCCAAGTAGCTGGGATTACAGGCACATGCCACCACGCCCAAATAATTTTTTGTATGTTTTTAGTAGAGACGGGGTTTCACCATGTTGACCAGGATGTTCTCAATCTCTTGACCTTGTGATCGACCCGCCTCGGCCTCCCAAAGTGCTGGGATTACAGGCTTAAGCCACCGCGCCCGGCCTTCTATTTTTATTTTTATTTTATTTTATTTTATTTTTTAAGATGGGGTTTCACCATGTTGGTCAGGCTGGTCTTGAACTCCCGACCTCAGGTGATCCGCCCGCCTTGGCCTCCAAAGTGCTTGGATTATAGGTGTGAGCCACCACGCCCGGCCATAATCTCAATTTTATTGATGGCAACTGTGAAAATCATAGTAACGATACCTACGATTTATTGAGCACAGATTGTGTGACTGGTACTAGACATATGTTAACTCATTTCATCTTACGAGGAAAGTCCAATTATCCCCATTTTATAGATTAAAAAGTGAAACACAAAGAAGTAACTTACACAAGTTAGAAGTGGTGGGGCTAAAATTAAAACAAGGTAAACCTGCGTTCCAAGCACGGTAGCCACCGTGACATGGAGTGGAAACCAAAGGACAGAAGGTCCAACAACTGGTCCAAGATCACATCTCACATCTGAGACTTGAACCTGGACCTGTCCGCATCTGAAGCTTCTTTGTAGCTCCCTCACGAAGCTCTTTCCTCAAGAGAACTGAGGAGAAACACGAGACCAATGCAATTTAGGTCACCCGGGGAATGAGATTTCTCCATTTGGCGGTCCCTTCTCTTCATATGGTCACATGTAATGAAGAACGTTTTTTGGGAAAAAAAAGCTCTCACACAGGAGGAGGAGGAGGGGGAAAGATATATATGTATATATATATACCAAGAATCCCTTTCTCAGCATTGAAGTCGGTACAGAACAGGAAGCAAAGGTAAAATAACAACCTACATTTGCAAAAAACAGAACCATCAGTTTATCTCCTCTTATTCTTATCTGCCTGCTTCTCCTAAAATAGTACGTCTCATCTAGTAGGTTTTTATCATTTCTAAAATTCAAGAGCACTTATTACGAATTAAAGATGCATCAAGATTTCATCATTTTTAGCCAGTGATTAGTGGTCATAGCTGGGGGGACTGAGCACCCACCCCTAGTCAGTGGAGACAAGATCGGAGCATTCCTCTGATTCTAGCTCCTGAATTCCAACTCACTGTTGCTAACCCCCTCACAGACCATATCAGAAAAAGACGCTTATTGCCCTCTGTCAACATCAAGGGCCAATCTGGATTCATTTTCATTCAAAAAGTCTGGGCTCTGGGCTTTGTAGCCTCATTTCCCATGTGCCTTAACCGCTGCCCACCCCACCACCCCTCAGGCTACCTGACGGTCAGCTTGACCCGCAAGTATCGGTCCACAGCGATGGCCAGCAAGGACATGATGGAGGCGTGGGTAAAGATCAGCAGCAAGCAGCTCATAAAAAGGCAGCTGTAGAAGTGGATCGTGATGCCCAGGCTGATGACAATGGCCAAAGGCATGACCAGCATCCCAACAGCAATGTCAGCCAGGGCTAGGGAGCCAATGAAATAGAAGGTGGTGCTCTGCAGACTGGGGTTCAGCTTGATCACCCAGATGACGAGCACATTGCCCACTATGGCACAGAGTCCAATAAAAATTTCCATGGTGATGTAGGTAATGTTGGCCAATGACGGAGCAGTGCTGTTGACGGACATCTTGCCTTCCCAGGGGAACCTCCAGGGGAACAGGTGAGCCAGCAAGATTCGTCCGTAGGGCCAGTGGGTGTAGCTCTCGCCAGACGTCTTCCCAGAGGTCCATGTGCAGTGACAGTCTAAAATTCACAGATCACTCATTCCTACTCTTTTCTGGTGGGGTGATCTCTTGGAGACCCCTCTCCTTATAAAGGGCTCCTCACAGGTGGATCACTTCCAGTCCCTTTGAGCGCCACACATCCTTGAGTTCCCAGAACCCTGGAGGACAGTTCTACATGGACTGAATCTGAAAGCGCTGCTGCTCTTAGTTCCCCAAACAGAGGCCGTCAAGGCCTCTATCTTCAGCTTTTTTAGTTCCATCCAGATAAGCAACCCTCTTCAGGGTGTTTCAGGAAGTGAGACAGGCCAAGAGGAAGTACAGAGCCAGGAACTCTCAGCAAAAAGATAGAAAGAGCAGAGGAGGAGTCATGAGTGGCATGGAGAAGGCTCAAGACGAGATCGGGTATCAGAATTCATTCATTCAGGGACCAGATGACAGTGCAGGACTGGGGGAGCTGGAAGCACTGACTACGCAATCTTTCTGCCAGCTGCAAAAAAATCTTATGACAAAAAGGCAAACGGAAGAAGAAGAGAAACAAAAAAGAGACTTGGGTGGCAGCCTCCTAACCTTAGCCAGACTACTCCTGCTAAGTGCTTGCATGAGTTGACGCCTCGCTGAACACAGCTAATGCCCAGCCCTTGCAGCAGAGATGCTTGGTCAAAGGGATAAGCAAAGATTCTCTGCTGCTCACACCCCAGCAAAATCACACTGGCCCTTACACTGGCAGCCGGCCGGTGTCCAGCCTATGTGAGGGACGACAGCATAACAGCATGACCAGACATACAGAAAGAAGGAAAAGGAAGGTGTGCATCAGAATCACATGGCATACCTTCCTGCCCAGACTCCCCAAGCCTCAGCCCCACCCTGCAGGAACAGGCGACTGGGACTCAGCCCCCTCTCCCCGAAAATGCCTTACCTAGTCATCAACTTCTGGGAACCAAACACTTGAACACAATTGTTATTTGCGTTCCTATCTGGTTCGGGTGCGTCTCAACACCACACAAAGAGGTTGTTTTAACCAGGCATGCTAGAGAGGCAGTGGGAAGGAACACTTGGACTGAAGCCACATAGGGGCTTGAGGGCTTTATCATCTTTACCTTAAGCATCTAAATATGTACAGCCCAAAATAAAATTCAGCAGTAACAACAGTGCTGTTCTGGTGTTTACTAACAAGCACTTTGGAGAGGGGCATGAGGGAGGGGCCGGTCAGGGTCCTCCTGTTGGTGGCATCATTCATTGATTCTGCCCCTACCCTGACCGCTGTATCCCAGGTTGATCCAAGTCTTACCAAATCCCATGCTCATCCCTGCCAGACTGGTCATTCCTCCCTGAGCAAACTCCGCAGACATTAAAAAGGGCAGCCCTCTCCAAATGAATTTCCATCATTCTAGTATTTTCCAGCGTCGGTTCTGCCCACATCCCTGCACTGCTGGAACCTGAAAAACTTCATCAGCCTCCAACGTGGCCTCTCAGAAATGTTTTTACTGTAACTGCTTTCTTTAGCTGTGCTTCGGAGCAGAAAGTTGCCAAGAGAACTTTCCAGAAGGCTGCATGCTACCATGAGAAAAAAAACAGCCTTTCTCACTATATAACACTGTGAATCCCGGTTAAACACTGCAAAAAACCCTCCCTACCCCTACTCCAGTATATAGGTAAGTTACTTTGGAATCAGTCCATCTCAGCTGGGTCAGAGAAACCAAGGAAAGAGGTTTGTGTCTAAACACAGCATGCTGCAGGCAAGCTAACACATGAAAGAATGACCCACTAGAGAGAAGAAAGGCAGGAGACCTACACAGGGTCACCAATCTAGCCACCTCTGCCCACCTAGGAATTCTACCCTCAGAATTCTCTGCATGCACCATGGGAATTCCTTTTCTGTGAACAAGGGAAGCCCTTCCTTCATGTTCTCTGAATAGACAAGGTCCATCACTGCTGGGGTGGGTGGGGGGTGATTTGAGAACAGAGGGGAAGGACTGTCACAGTCACTTAACATTCTGGCCTAGAACTTGGCGCAGCCCTAGACTGAAAACCAAAAGGCAATCTGGGAAAGAGGACAGAGAGGCTGAGGCAGCAGGTCACCTCATTTGCCCATTCCCCACCGCTGCACCCACAGCCCGTGGCGCATGGCCACTCTTGGTCACGGACTTCATCACATCTCAAGTAGGAGATGCTGCAGCTTCCCACCCCGTGCCTCAGGCAACAACAGCAACCACACCAGAGCTCAATACCCAGGATATTCCCTGCCCCTTCTAAACCATTTAGTCTCTGTATTGCCTCAGGATCAAGTCCAGACTCCTTGGAGTGGCTTATGCCCTTCGTGGCTTATGCCCTTCGTGGCGGGTCTCCTCTGCAGTCTCCTTTCACCTGGGTCCTTACAGACACCATCAGCGCCAATATGCTAAGCAACTCGTGGCTCAGAGTCACCCTCTTTCACTTCCTCTCCCCCATGCACACACTCTGCCTGGTTTGCAGGACCCTTCTCCCCCAAGTCCACCTAGAAAACAAATACTTCTCCTTCAAGACTGTTCCCCAACAGGACCTTGAAGAAAACTTCCCAGACTTCGCCTCTCCCCTGGAACCCCACTGTGCTGTGTGTATGTGACTTCCCACTTGGCCTGTAAGTTCCTGGAGAAAGGGACCACCACTTTCCATTTCTGCGTTTCTAGCCCCTGCTCTGATGCCTGGCAGATCGTAGGTGCTCAGTACATTTTTGATGAATGAATAGGAAAGCGCCTCAGTGAATCAGGTGGCATAAACCTGGCATTGGGTATATGAGGAAACAATAAATCGGCAAGGACTCTAAAGTACCCTCCATCATACCAACTACCAAGTGTTAAGCAGCTTATCTTCACAGACTCATTCAATGCTTCCTAATGAAATAGATACTATCACTATGCTGAGCAAGTTGAGGCTCAGCAGGGTTAAATAACTGCCCAAGGTTGTAAGCTAGGCAGTGGCAAAGCCAGCATTCAAACCCCGGCTTCTGCTTCAGAGCCCAGGTTCTGAACGCCAGCTCTCGGTAAGTAAATGAGCCAATGAACTATACGAAGCTTTCAAAAGCACAAGGAGTCCCTGGGTTTGATGTTACCATGCTATCAAAACCAGGAGCGGAAAGTAGTCTCAGATCTAAAAAAGAAAGTAGCCACCAAGACTGTGGGCACAAAGCACAAGTATAATGTAGATTTGGCAGCGGCTCTGAGCTGGGAAGAGATGGCAGGACCAAACAGATGATTGCATGAGCAGGCTGCTGGTAAGTCTGGGGTGCTCTGGGCCAGAAAGGAAACCATTTTCATTAGATCAAGGTGCCAAGTTTTTCTTTTAATAAAAAAAATATGTAAATTAACTGTGGTTCAGGAGAATTTTCCACCTAAAAGAAAGGCCATGGCTTTTTCAATTCTACCAGAAGAGGCTGGGTGTGTGGTGGCTCAGCCTGTAACCCTAGCATTTCCGGAGGCTGAGGTGAGAGGATTGCCTGAGGTCAGGAGTTCAAGACCAACCTGGCCAACATAGTGAGGCACCTCCATCTCTATTTTTTTTTAATTAAAAATAAATTTTAAAATTCTACTAAAAGAACCTGAACTCCATTAGGGAAGCAAAGGTCTGGGAGAAACTACGGGCTTAAATCACAGGAAGAGTGACTGGAGGGGAAAGGGAAAGGCCTCACCTGTCCCAAACCCTGGCCTGAGGCCTACTTGGGGCTGATGCAACGGGGCTCAACCACAGGAGTGCAACCTTGCCCTTGCGATTCTGCTTAACAATCTGAGAGGCTGGCAGGAGAGATGATTCATCCGATCCTTTGCAGCTTCTCCGAAAAGCCTAGAAAACCCCAGCTGCCAGCCTACAAAAACAGCAAGATGCAGTGTTAGCAGGAGCCCAGGAAAAAGACCTCTGGAGCCCTAGAACTGGTCGACGAGCAGCTGAGACAGGATGCCGGGCAGGCGAAAGGTGGCGGCTTCTGCCCAGGGCTCTCTCCCACCCCACGGCCGCCTGCAGAGTTGCACAAAATCAGCTTGCTCACTTCCTCTTGGCCCCATCACCACTTCCCCAAAGACTTGTATTTTTTTACAGAGCTTCGTGCTTGCTAGCTGACAGCAGAGGCTTAGAAAACGCAAGTGCTCGGAGTCAGCCCTGAAGGCGGCGCTCCCCTAGGCCCCTCCCCGTCCACGCTCCCGGCTCTGCCGCTCCATCAAGCCCGAGGGAAGAGGCTGGGCTTCCCCGCGCCGCGCCGGGGGCTGATCTGGGGGCCTCCTAACCAGGGCCCAGCCACTGAAGCCCATCCAAGGAGCCCAAGACTCACAGCCTGTAGTCTGAGTACACGGAGCTTCACTCCGTGCCAGTGTCGGTGGGAGGGAGGGTGAGGCCTGGAAAGGGAGGTCAATGTTCCTTCGCTCTGAGCAACAGGAAATCCTGCCCCACGAAGGGGAACTGCTCTGGGCGCTCAGCCTCACCCACCAGACCCCCATCCACACCGAGTGTGTCAGGAGGTCTCCAGACCCCAGGGGAAAGGGAAGAGTTCAGCTAACTGAACGAAGGCACCCAGAGAGCGAGGAAGCGTTTCCACTGCCGGGGTCTTAGCAGGGTAGCGTCGGCTTCAAGCTTCTGCAAGAATTACTCCCGCGCCCCTCCTGAGGCGCTAT
The DNA here is from genome assembly GCF_049354715.1 of Callithrix jacchus. Lineage (NCBI taxonomy): Eukaryota > Metazoa > Chordata > Mammalia > Primates > Cebidae > Callithrix > Callithrix jacchus. Next base: position 149,466,205 of record NC_133508.1, read on the forward strand.
GCTCGATGGTGGCCACCGGGGGGCAGCACGTTTCTGCTGTCATTCGGGACCCAGGGGGCTGCTGAAAAGGAAAACGGGAAGGAGAACTTGAAACTCTCCTTTGAAACTGCTTAACTAGCAACCTCAGATGGTGCAGAAAATGAAAAAAGTGAGAACTAAGGGAAGGCAAGGGGAACATGAATAGGTGGCCGACTGCCTGAAGTTCATCCAATCCCACAGAATATTCCTGGGCAGTACCAAGTTCAGTCCTCCTGACTCAAGAAGGTGGAGAATCAGCTTCGCCTTTCAAATCGGTGACTTTTCCAATAAACGCAGTATTTATGTTTTTCTTTGTCATGTGCAAAGCTCTTCACACAATCAACTTTATTAAATCAACAACCCCACAAGGCAGGTGTCCTCAATCCCATCTCACAGAGGAGGAAACTGAGGCGGAGGGAATGAGTGATCTGCTCAGGATCATACAACTGGTAAAAGCAGCACCAGGATGGGAGCCGCCCAGCTTCTGGTCTCCTCGCTTAAGATGAGAATGGAGGAGACCAGGAGGGATTTGCCAGTAGGGGGTTACACTGGGATTTTTTGCCACACACATCATTGATCCTTCCCTTGGCACCCATCAGCCTCTGACCTATCCTTCCCCTCCTGTAAGCACAGGGCCAATTTTCCCAGCCTTTGCTGGAGAGCTTCCAAGATTTCTCTAAATGCCCACATGTCTCTCGGCCACCCAGCCTCCTCTTTATCACAGCCTCAGGCTTCTGGGCACTCAGACCAGGTGTCCCCATCCATCAGGGGTTATTCACAGCGGTTGGGCCTCATCCCTTGATTTCACTCAGGAAGACTTTGGATCCTGATGTTGGTCCTCATGCCCTATAGCTAAACACTGGAAGGTGTAGGAATGAGCTCTGGATAGACCAGTGTTTACAGCAGGGTGATGTTCTGGCCTCCTTCTTCTAACCTGCTACCTACCAAATGGGACAAAACTTCTTAAGGAATGGCATGCACACCCTACTGCCACAGTGGGAGAGACGCAACCTCCTGATTTGATGCGTGTGTCTTCCCCTCCTACTGCACAAGGTCCTTTCATGATTATTACTGTAAGAGCTGCCACTAATAAAATGCCAATTCACATGTGTCAGGCACTTTGCCAGGGGTTTCACACTCATCACTCACAATCCTATACCAATCCTGCCATTTCACAGATGGAAAACGAAGGCTAGGGGAGAACTGACTCTCTCTGGGCAGCACAGCAGCAAATGGCAGAGCTAGGGCCTGAACCCAAGTCCATCTTGGCTGCCAAGCCCTGGCTCTTTAAGTGATTCACACAAAAACAGTACAATGTCAATTGTGCAAAGACCCACATTGCCGTTTTGGGCAGACATTCTTCGGTATCCTAACGGGTAAGACTTCCTTCACAGGCTGGGCCAGCTATTGAAGGCAGTGCATTCGGAGTCAATGGTGTACTCTCCAGCTCCTCTCAAAACTCAGCCAAGGGTTTTATTCCAGACCCATGGAGAGCAGCCAGCAGGCCCTTCCTCTGCGCTCCCTACCAGCAACTCCTGCACCTCGTCTCTGAACAGAACACGACACTGCAAAACTGCTTTACTTTAGGTCCCTGCTGAAATGCCTTCCCAGATGACCTCAGTCCCTCTGCTTTTCACGAAAGGTTAACAAAAAAAAAAACTGTCCTGAGAAGTATGTTTCAGCTTCCAGACATGATCTAAGAGACCATGATCGAAGATACTATCTGTTGCTCTGTCTCTTGCATAAAGTTTCACAGGATAAATTTCTCCGAGGAGTTTTAGTGCTAGAAAAGAGGTCATTTTTCTTAATAAACTAGACTGCCTTGTTCATCTGGTTAGTGGCAGGGTTTGTCTCATCCATTTGTGTGTGAGAAGCCAGGAGTGTCGGGGCCGATGTTCGGTCTCAGTCATCACACTTTGCTTACATTTTCTAGGATGTCTGTGTGCCTCATATCATCCCCTGGCGACCAGTGTTTTAGTAATTCTGTCAGGCCCTGTTTTTCATGAGGAGTTACACATCGTTCCTGGCAGTGTGCAAGGTGTAAGAAATACTCCACAGAACTCACGTTAGGAGTACCCGTGCATTTCCAGGCCTATTGCAGGTTGACTGGTCCAGTCCGTCAGGCAGGGACGCCTGTCAGTACCCCAGTGATTTGGGGGTGAGGATTTTTTCTCCCACAAGTGGTCCAAAATAATGTTTTAGATTATCAATTTTGGCAAAAGAAAAAAAAAAACTGATGAGACTGTCAGTGTCCCCTCATTTAAAGTGATTCTTTGAATATAGCACGCAGGCATCCACATCCAGCAGTATTAGGAAACGCTCCCCTAGGAATGGAACTGTGTAAACCATACTGCTATGATTCCTGCAGGAGGCATGTATTTTTATTGATGCGCACCCCACCTATTCCCACCAAGGACTGAAGTTACTGTCACGCTGAGCTGATGGCTTCTTCCTTTGCACTCCCACATCAGCTTACACATTCCTCTTGGAGCACTTACTACACAATTCCGTAGTTATTTATTTACATGACTGCTTCTCCCACTAGCTGGTAAGCTCCTTAAGTGAAGAAATTATGCTTTTTTCATTTTTGTATCTTCCTCCTACTTCCCGTCTCCCCAAAGCCTGAAGAGCCTAAAATATACCTGCCACATATAAGGCGCGCAATAGATTGCAGTTGGATGTATTATGTATTATTCTCAGGTCTGTCTTCTCCTTACATGTAGGAATGCTAACTATACCTCTGTATGCTCAGTGAGGAATCAGAAGGGATATTGGAAAACCTCCTTGTCAACAAAAAATAGGTTTTTGTGGCTGGGCGCAGTGGCTCATGCCTGTAATCCCAGAATTTTGGGCAGGGCGGGCAGATCACGAGGTCAGGAGTTCAAGACCAGTCTGGCCAACATAGTGAAACACTGTCTCTACTAAAAATACAAAATACTGAAATACTTAAAAATACAAAAAAAAAAAAAAAAAAAGATTAGCTGGATATGGTGGCACACGCCTGTAATCCCAGGTACTGAGGAGGCTGAGGCAGGAGAATCTCATGAACCTGGGAGGTGGAGGTTGCAGTGAGCTGAGATCTTGCCATTGCACTCCAGCCAGGGTGACAGTGTGAGACTTCATCTCAAAAAAAAAAAGGTTTTTGCATCTTCTAACTTCAATGGCAACCCAGTACAGATAGAAAACACCATGTGACCTATTTGGACGTAGTTAAAGTGACCCTCAGACAGAATGTCTACTATTGACATTACAGCTGCTATTTCAGCATTTTACCCATAACGACCCATTTCATTCCCTCATCTCTGTGATCTATCCCAATCGGTGCCCCTTACACACATGCGCACACACACACACACACACACACAGACACACATGCACACACACACACATAGACACACACACATACACACACACACTCATACACACACATATACATACACACATGTACACACACGTGCACATACTCTCTCCATCCTCTATTTCCCATGCCACACCTTTCACAATCAGAGTTCATTTCTTCTTTTATTTGCCTTTGGTCTGTCCCCTTGCTTGTCTTGTTCACAATTCTATCTGCCAGACCTGGAACCACCTCTGGCGCTCGCTGCCAGCTTAGTCTGGCACGTTACTCCTGATCCCTGACCGCTGATCTCGCCCCAAATCACTGTGTTCATGATGAAGTTTTTAGGTCACAACACATTTGGAGTGAGATGGAACACCAGAGAGAACAGAGGCCCAGAGTGGCTAGTTCAAGGTCAAACCTGGAAATGCAGCCAGGTTTCTTTGCTAGCAAGCCCCCTTCACTGGCTCCTTTGTCACTCTGTCTCCATTTTCTAAAACCTGGGCCAAAATGCTTAGGGCCCTCCGATCAAGCACACAGCTGACCCTTCCTTCTTCATCACTGCACTTGCCCTTTACCAGTCAGCCCGTCAACCCATGCTAATGGGTGGAATAGTGGGTGCTAATCAGTTACACTACCCACATCGGCAGTGCCTTTCAGGCCCTCTCAAGCTGTGCCTAATGGATGTCCAGCTGTAGTGAGACACTTGCCGCCACCTGTGCGTCCGGCATAGCACACACTCTCACACCTCCTCACTGGGCATCAGGCCCGCCCCACTCGACTCACCCCAACGTGCTCCACAGGAGAAATCACTGTCAGCCTCCAGCCATGTGTTTCAAATATGCTGCATCTCTCTTATTTTGAACTCTCTTTCTGAATGGATGACCTTGGCCAAATTGCTCGATCTCTGTGTCTTCATTTCCTGCTTTAAGAAGATACCTCTCTGCTCACCGGACGAAGTAACCTAGACATGGCAGTTGGCACAGCACTCGGTCCCCTGCACCACCACCTCGGACAGCTACCAGGAATGTGAGTGCTGCAGCTGGGTGGCATCAGGGGGTGATGCTTCATGATCAGAGCCACTCCAGTGCCCAACTGGTGCTCCACTTCCACCTACAAGGTGCTTGGTAGAGGTTGAATTCAAGGAAAATCATTCCACACTCACCACCCTGTGGGCTACTGAACTGTGAGACACAGGCTTGTTGGGAAGCCGCAAGGATGTGTCCCGCTGTGTTTCTACAGAGCTGATGGTCTCCATCTTTCTCTGGAGGTGCTCTATCCCTGTTCCAACTGCCCCAGTGGTATCTCTAGCTTTAGAAACAGGAAGTTTCCTAAACAGATTATGGGAGACTGTACCTTCTTCCTCTCCCTTCTCCACCTTTCCCAGGAAGCAGTGGTTTATCAGCACAAGCAGGCCTGCTGGGTGGACTTAGTGAACATTGGGGAAAGGCTGCCCCAGGCCTGATGGTTCACAGCTTTCAGACATGTAGTCTTCCAGGACACCAGCCGCCGACAGCCACCCAGACCCTCTCAGTTGCTGCAGGCAAAGCCCTCCAAGGGCCAGATATTGAGAACTAGGGTATTCAGAGCAATAATCACAGTTTCTGCTTCTTGAGTGTCACTCATTTGAGAAGGCCTGGTGGATCGCTCAGCACTACTCACTACTATCCAGGGGCCACCTCCTGCTGAGGGTATGAGGGTTGCTGAGTGACAGCAACAAGGGGGGATATTACAGCCCACTCTGGCCAAAACAACTGCACAACGGCAAACACAAGCGCACGAGGCCAGTAATTTAATTTGCATTACATTTATTTGTATTTTCTCTTGACCTGAAACACAAAACATCCTCTAATCTTTCATTAAGCCTGGAATAGTTTCTGCTTTCAAAGGAGTATAGAAATAGAATTTATTCTAGATCCAGGTGCGGTGGCTCACTCCTATAATCCCAGCACTTTCAGAGGCCAAGGCAGGTGGATCACCTAAGGTCGGGAGCTCGAGACCAGCCTGACCAACTTGGTGAAACCCCATCTCTACTAAAAATACAAAATTAGCTGGGTGTGGTGGTGCATGCCTGCAATCTCAGCTACTCGGGAAGCTGAGGCAGGAGAATTGCTTGAACTCAGGAAGCAGAGATTGTGGTGAGCTGAGATCACACCATGCACTCCAGCCTGGGCAACAAGAACAAAACTCAGTCTCAAAAAAAAAAAAAAAAAAAAAGAATTTATTCTAGGCTAAGAGTTTAGCCTCAGAGTTGGGGAGCCAGGCTCTCCAGTCTCTCCCAGGCCTCCAAGATAAAACCTCATTCTGTCTTTGTCCCTCTAAGATAAGTCAACTGGCCTGCTTATTTCCAGAGGAAAGTTAGACACTGCTTCAGTGACCATGACTTCAGCAGAACCCTAGGTCACCGCAGATGGTCCAGCCTGTGCTCCTCCCTCTACCCCACCCACGCCTAGTGCCCATGACTAGGGCTTTCTGTGTTATCTTGGAGTTGGCACCCTCTTCATTTCCTGCCAATAATGCTAGCTGTTGTTTCTGAGCAAATGGAACAAATGACCAACGTGAACTCCATGCAGTCTGCAAACTGGAAACATCTGCAGGGAGGCAGGGCAGCCCCCAGCTGGGGTGGGGATGCAGGGGAGCTGGTGGGAGGGGTTGTGGGAAGAAGGTCCAGGAATCTCAGGGAGGAGGGCAAAGGGTGAAGGTGCAACAGAAAACTGCACACAGGCCTCACAACCCCTCCCCTTCTTTTACCTCCCAAACATTCACTCTGCTGTGTCTCGATCAAATGAAGGGAGGATGCACATACCCTTTGATAAATATCATTTAAGATGGCTTTTTGTTTGTTTGTTTTGTTTTAGGGACGGAGTCTCGCTGTGTCGCCCAGGCTGGAGTGCAGATCTCGACTCACCGAGAACCTCTGCCTCCCAGGTTCAAGCAGTTCTCCTGCCTCAGCCTCCCAAATAGCTAGGACGACAGGCACATGCCACCATGTCTGGCTAATTTTTTGTATTTTTAACAGAGACGGAGTTTCACCGTGTTAGCCGGGATGGTCTCAAATTCCTGACCTCATCATCTGCCCGCCTTGGCCTCCCAAAGTGCTGGGATTACAGGCGTGATCCACCAGGCCTGGCCATTTAAGATGTTAAACTCCTGTGTGGCAAAGCCAAAATGGCTCTTAGCAAACAATAGGACGATGACAAAGGCCCAAAGGCGGAGTAGATGTAGTAGCTACAAGTCAAGCCTGGGATGTGGGGCAGCTCACACCTGTGATCCCAGTGCTTTGGAAGGCCGAGCCGGGATTGCTTGAGCCCAGGAGCTCAAGACCAGCATGAGCAACATAGCAAGACCTTGTCTCTACAAAAAAAAAAAATCAGAAAAAGTTAGTCAGGGGTAGTGTAAAAAATTATAGACCTGCACCTGTAGTCCCAGCTACTTGGGAGGTCAGTGAGGTCAAGCCTGTGAGGTTGAGGCTGCAATGAGCCAGGATCACGTCACCACTGCACTCCAGCCTGGGTGACAGGGTGAGACCTTATCTTAAAAAAAAAAAAAATCAGCAGCAAAGTCTGAACCATACCCAGAACTGCCGTCACCCCACTGCTAGTATATGAGTGTGCGTGCAGTGTGGGAACACACACACACACACACACACACAGACACACACACACACACACGCCATATCATGTTGTCTCCCTTAAAGCCAGGCGCCATGCTGAGACTTCCCCATGCAGTTACACAATAACGTAACCCTCCAGGGCTCTCTCTGGGCCTGGATCACACTAGCACATCCTCTAATCTTTCATTAACCTTGGAATACTCTGTCAGAGGCTTGATTCTTGGCATAGCCGTATAATAGAGCCGGCCATTTTCATTTTATTGCTTGATAAGGTCAAGTAACTTGCCCCAAGTTTGCACTGCTAGCAAAGGGTAGACCTGGCCTTGACCTCAGGCAGTCCCATGCCCAGTCGCCTGTGTTACACTGCCTGGAACCCCTCATTGAATCCAATTGCAACCTTGAGAGGTGGGATTTGCTCATTTCTGCAGACGGGAAACAGGCTGAGCGTTTAGAATCCTGAAATCAACAGAATGACAGGCTTTAGCTCTTCCACTGCAGAGGGACTCTCTAGAGTGAGACCTAGTTCTCGACCGGACTAACCTGGAAATGATGCTCTGGGCATCACACTGGCGGACACAGGGGGTGATCGACTGGCTCTTCCTGCCTGATTTCACTGGGGTGGCTGAACCAGAACTCCCACCTACTAAAAACTGAGCCTGGCTTCTCCTGCGCCTTGGGGAAGTGCCAGTCCCACACTGTGGCCTGAGGTTCTCAGCCCTGCTTGTGTGAGGAGGCTGAGAGGCGTGTTCCTGCCCTGGCTGTAGAGATTGGGAGAGGACAGGGGCTTCGTGTTCCCTGACGGGAGCTGGGGACACTGCCAGTCCCCTTTCAGCAGATGACAAGGAAGGAGGTCCCTGCAGCAGCCAACTGTCCCTTGTGCCAGAGGCGATGCGCGCCGGGCCTCCTGGCAGCGTCTGGATTCCGCGGCTGCTCCGGCCGCTCCCCTGCGCCTGGGAACGGGGACACAGAGGCGGCGCAGGAGCAGCGCTGAGGGGGCCCTGGCGCCGGGGACTGTGGCCCGGCAACCCCCCAGAAGTCGCAGTGGCGTCTGCTCTTCTCCCCTGCTCCACTGCGGCTGGTGGATGGGGCGGGACTGTCGACCTGATTCATCGGAGACACAATTTGAGGATGCTGGTGTTGCGCGGGCCGGACGCACTCCTCCGGAACTCGGGAGCCGGGGAGGCCGGAGGGAGGGGAGTTCCCCGCAGCACCCAGAGGTCAGCACCGCCCCGGCCCAGATTGGAGGAACTGATCACAGCTTTCCTACCGGTTATATGTCAGGGGGCGGCCGGGAGCTGCAGGTGGGGCCGCGTGATTCCTGCTGGAGGACTGATCCGAGGCCTGTCCTGGGAGGCTGGGAGTCCTCTCCACATCCCCATCACGAGAGGACTGGGTTTGCCCTCTGCTGCCAGGACAGAGCCCTCAGCACCCACGTCGGCAGGGCCACCGTCCAGGGACAGACAGCCCTCACCTCCCAGGGCCTTGCAGGCAGCACTTTGTGCTAAAGTTGGCCTAAGCAGGAAGCTGCCCTCAGGGAATTTGAGAGAGGGGAGTGGGAATGCCAGCCAAAAGGAAGTCACAAAGATCAACTTAAAAATAGTCCCCCGCCAGGTCAGTCAGGAGGAGGAACTTGCAGAAAAGCCAAGTTCTGATGGCGACAGCCCAGGGCGACGTCAGAAAGGCCCAAAAGCAAATTATCAGGGGCTAGGCTTGGAGCACATCTCCTGCTCTTATCAGCCTCAGCAAACCACTGCCAAGACCCCTTCTTCTCCTTAGACTTCCGCCCCAGCCGGCATCTGTTTCCTCTCCTATATTTAAACAACCAGGTTAGTGAACTTGAGGGAGCATTTCTGCCCAGGGAAGAACAGACCCTCCTACCCCCTCAACAGAACACACAGGACACACAATGGCAAAGACCGAGCCCTGTGGCCTGTTCTTGGCTCCTCCTCAGCTTCTGCTGGGTGAGTGGGGCCCAGGGTTTCTGATAAGGCCTCAACTCCCATTATTCCAGGCAGTAAGCCCCAAAGCTGCAGTCTGAAGAAGACCTCAGCTTGAAAGAGGGTTTTCCCAGTACGAGCAGTGTGTGATGCCTTCCAACACGGGATAAGGTGAAGGGGACCCTCTGGAAAGCCAGGGATCCACGAAACAGCACTTGTTCCACAGCCCCAGCCAGGAGTTGATGCATAAACCTCTTAACACAGCTAGTCTTGGGATAAATCAGACCTTTCCGCTTTTTCTAGGCACCATTCCCACCCTTATCTAAACAGAGCTGTGTGTTTAGGGGAAGGCCACAGCAACTACCTAGAACCTTTCCCTGGTTCTGCTGGCTTCTCAGTCCCAGGCACTTAAGACCCCATCCCCCTACTCACTCCCTCCCTCCCAAGTGCAGGAGCACAAGCTCATGCTTGGGAATGTGTAACCACACACACACGCACACGCACACGCACACACGCACGAACACACACACACACAAACACACATGCTAGCCTCATGAAACATTTAGTGGGATGAGGGATGTTTGAGGAACCCTCAGTAAAATCTCTCCTGGAGAGACTGAATCCACATCCCTTCTCTTAGGCTACCAGGCTTAGACGTTTCCAAGAAATGTTCTTCCTAAGTAGCTTTATGCTGCTATTGCAATGCAGGGTGACTTCCCTGGATTTAGCTGTTGTCAATGGAAAAAAAAAAATCAAGGACAGCTCTTGTTAATTGCATCCTGCTGTCCAGATTGCCTGTCGCTCTCTTCTCTACATACCCCAGGCCATTTGTTGCATCCAACCTACTAGAGCCAGAGGCTTGATTTTAAATTTGTCTTCCTTTCCTTACATACAGAAAACTGGTTAAATATTTCATATTCTGAGAATTTGCCCTGTGTAGAGCATTTCTGAATTTCAGTCCATGAAAAATGCACACCAGAGTCACACTAGGATTCATAACCCCGCCCTGCCACTTAGTGGCAGGGTGTGTGAGTTTTCTCAAGTTGCTTTAATTGTTCTGAGCATATTTTCACACCTGTAAAGTGCGACTGAAATAGGTTAATAAAAGCCGCTTCAAAGAGCTGTGGAGGGGTTTCAGTGAGATGATGGTTATAGACACCTGGCACTTTGCCCAACAACCAATGGTGGGTCCCCAGTGGGTTGACGCACTTCTCTGCTGCTGCGTGGATTATCTATTTCTGTTTGGTGTGTTCTCCTTCACACTTCACATCAAACACTTCATAGCTTCTTAATAAAACCGGTGCCCCTCTTAGCATTAGCTTCATGATAACACCCCCAGTAATAACAGCAAATACTAGTTGAGGACTTTCTTTGCAGACTGGATTCTTTCTGGATCTTAACACATTCTGTGAGGCGGGTATCATTTTGCACCCGTTTTGTAGATCAGTAGGCTGAAGTTCAGTGACTTCCTCAAGAACACATATGTAGTTAATGGTAGAGCCAGGATCTGGACCCAAGCAGGTTGGCTCCAGAGCCACCACTTTTAACCTTTTTGCTGTACCTGGGCTGTTTGATAGATTGCAGTTCCCACTGTTCGGGACTTTTTCTGAATATTAGACAGACGGAGATGGTCTTCCCTTCCCTAGAATCTGGGTTTTAATCAGTCACACTGAAATGATCATTTGAAAAGGTAGCTACCATTCACTCAGCATCTACCTATTTTAAGTCAGACACTTTGCATACATTATCTCTAAACCAGGGTTTCTCAACCTCAGACATAATGAGATTTGGCCTGGACGATTCTTTGCTGTGAGGAGTTGTCAGTGCACTACAGGATGTTTACCAGCAGCCATGGCTTCTGCCCTCTAAATGCCAGTAGCAACCCCCAGCCAAGTCATGACAATCAAAAGTGTCTCCAAACATTACCAAACGTTCCCTGGGAGAACTTGGAGGATGGGTATCACTACCAGGTGAGAAACAGTAATCTAAATGAGCAGCCTAAAGTTCAGAGAGGTTAAGCAAATTTCCCATGGTCACAGGACTGACAGGCAGCAGAGATAGAATCTGAACCAAGCTTTGCCTAACATCAAGGGCCAAGTATCATCATTACGTCATGCTCTCTCCTGGTTCCTAAATGAGGAAGGTGTGAACCAGATACTGAAATCTATTTGCCCAGAAGCAATACCATTAATGCACTCTGATTCTCTTCTCCCAAAACTGTTCAAATTCTGAATTTACAACCTCTGGCTACTTATCAGAGCACAGCTAGATATAAGATTTTTGGAGCTAAATAAACAGTGACCTAGGCCATCCTTTCCCGACTAGGAATTTAAGCTCTCATTTACAGTCCTCTGTCCCCTGAGTGTGCCACGGGGCTTGGTTTGAGCGTCTACTCCATTAGTTCCTCTGGAACCACTGAGAAGATCATGGTCTTGGGAGATAATGGCAGCATTTTGTTTAATGGCTGAAGAGCCAGAGGGCAGAATCACAACTCAAACTTCTGCCTGAGTTTCATTTCCTTTCAGTTCCAGATTAATTTATTAAAATCTTTATGAACATAAAATGCACTGAATTTGCAAATGGATTCACAACCCGTGACACTGAGAGATGTGTAATTGAAGATAGACCAGGCACGTAATTTTCAAGTTGCGTACAGAAAGATGCATTCATAGCAGAATTGAAACTAACCCAAGCCCAGGTTTCTTTATCATTTCTTTGTTCTGTTCCCCTCCTCCAGCTTAATGCCTTTTTCTCTTCTTTTCTGGGCCCTGTTGTACAAAGACACAGTTAACCGTTGTTAAGGTACTGTGTGTTAGCAAACAGGACAAACAGGAACCTCTTTCCATATGGTCTTTAATGCATAGGCAAAAACAACAACAACCAATAGTAAATTCTTCAGGAAGCTAAATAGGTTGTCACAAAGAGTGGGTTCACTGCCAGAGCCAGCTTGCTTTCTTTTATGGAGGAAATGAGAGTTGATAGCAGCTGCTACCCGTGTTAGTGAAGTCCAAAGGCCTTGGCAACCTTAGTACCTGTGCAGACAGGTAGCTGGCATCGTTCACCAAAAGCCCCACTTTGTTCCTCCTGACTAGAGTCATTACAGAAAAGTGTTTATTACAAGATCATAAAATCAACAATCTCCCCAACAAGATAATAAGATGATGATGGCCAAAGGGTGAGAGTAAATCTCAGTTTCCAATGCAAGAAACTGCAAGGTGAGGACATTTTCTTTAAGGCTGTATGATTTCTCAACAAGGTGAATAGAAGGGGAGATGAAGTTTAGTAGTAAAGGCAGAAACTGTCTCAGAGGGGCTTGTCAGTGTAACCAAGAGATTGTTTTGGGTGGAAGCATTCATTTTTCAAATATATCTGAAAACAGTGTTTTTCAAACTACAGGTATGAACTCATTCAGGAATCCTGAAATCAACTTAGTGGATCATGATCACACCGTATTTTCAATTAAATGGAGTAGAATGGATATGTCAGATTACATTGTACATAGTAATGGTATTTTTGTTTCAGTTATATGTTTGCATGCCGGTAGGTAGCAATCTGAAATGAATTCTTTTTGTTTTATACCTTTATTGAAGTCTAATTAGCATGCAACAAATTGCATATATTTAAAGTGCACCGTTTGACTTACCTAAGTTTTGGCATATGTATACACCCGTGAAACCATCACCACACTCAAGATAATAAACATGGCTATCGCTCCCAAGTCTTCTCATGCATCTTTGTAAGTCCTCCCTCCGATCTCTCCCCACACCTCCCCACCCTATCCCTTAACTATTGATCTGCTCTCTGTTATTATAGATTAGCTTTCACTTCCTAAATAATTTTGGCATTCATCCATTGGTTATGTGCATCGGTGGTTCATTCATTGTTAATGTTGAGCAGGATTCCATTGTGTGGATCTGTCATAATTTGCTTGTGCGTTCACCTATTGATGGACATATGGACTGTTTCCAGTTTGGGGCTATTACAAATAAAGTTGCCATAAATATTCATGAAGAAGTCTTATGAGGACATGTTTTTTGGTAGATATCTGGTTATGGACTGACTGGATCATATAGTGGATGTATAACTTCTCAAGAAATTGCCAAATTTTCTTTTAATATGATTATACTATTTTACATTGCCACCAGTAATGAATGAGAGGTCCAGTTTCTCCACATAGATCCTTACCAGCGCTTGGAATGGTCAGTTGCTTTCGTTTTAGCCATTCTGCTGGTTACATAATGGTATGTTATTTTAATGTGCATATGCCTGCTAAGCATTGAAACTGAGCACCTTCTTATGTGCTTTGTTGATATTTGTATAACATCCTTGGTGAAGTAACTATTAAATCTTGTGCCCGTTTTTCTATTGGGTTTTCATATTCTTAATGAAGTTGCTAGAATTCTTTGTATATTTTAGTTATAAGTCCTTTGTCAGACATAAGATTTGCAGGCTGGGTGTGGTGGCTCACACCTACAATCCCAGGACTTTGGGAGGCCAAGGCCGGCTGATCATGAGGTCAGGAGATCAAGACCATACTGGCCAACATGGTGAAACCCTGTCTCTACTAAGAAAACAAAAATTAGCTGGGCATGGTGGCATGCACCTATAGTCCCAGCTACTTGGGAGGCTGAGGCAGGAGAATCGCTTGAACCCAGGAGGCTGAGGTTGCAGTGAGCCAAGATCACGCCACTGCACTCCAGCCTGTGCAACAGAGTAAGACCGTTGCAAAAAAAAAAAAAAAAAAATTGCAAATCTTTTTTTTCCCAGTTTGTGGCCAACCTTTTTATATTCTTACGAGTACCTTAAGAAGGACAAAATATTTCATTTTTATTATTTATTTTTGCTTTATATTTTGTGCTTTTGCATTATATTTAAGAAACCTTTACCAAACCCAAGGCCACTAAGCCCTTCTCCTATGTTTTCTCCTAGAAATTTTAAAGTTTTAGTCTTATATTCAAGTTAATATTACATTTCAAATTAGTTTTTGTATATGGTGTGAGGTAAGGGTTGAGGTTCATTTTATTGCATATGGGATGTCAATTACTTCAGCCCCATTTGTTGAAAAGATTGTTCTTTACCCATTCAGTTGTTTTGGCACCTTTCTTGAAAATTAATTGACCATATAGATATGGGTTTATTTCTATTTTTGCTCTACTGTGTTACATCGATCTATTTCTCTGTCTTGATACCAATACCACATCATCTTGATTCCCATCATTTTATGGAGTCTTTAAATCAGGTAGTGTTAGTACTCCAACTTGGTTCTTCTTCATCAGAGTTGTTTTGGCTATTCTAGGTCTTTTGAATTTTCACATAATATTAAAATCAGCTTTTCAATTTCTTCAGAAAAAGTCTTCTAGGAATTTGGACTGTGTTAAATTGACAGATCAGTTTAGGAGAGAATTTCCAATTCAACAACACATAATCTTATAATGTGCAAACAAACACATTGTATCTCTCCACTTTATTTGTCCCTCTTTAATTTCTCTCAGCAATGCTTTGTAATTTTCAGAATTCAGATTTTACATACCTTTTATTAAATGTATTCTTAAGTATTGTTTGTTGCTATTATTTGTATATATTTGTTGCTATTGCAAATGGTATTATTCTTAAATTTCAATTTCTCATGTTCATGACTAGAATGAGAAATACAATTAATTTTTGTATATTTGAACTTATACAATATTTTCTACATAGGCAATCATTTAATCTGCAAGAAAAAAAAGTTTTACCTCATCCCTTTCCAAGCAGAATGCCTATTACTTCTTTTTCTTGCCTTATTCCACTGGCTAACTTTAGTACAATGGTAAATAGAAAGGGTGAGAGTAGCCATGCTTACTTGTTCCTGAAAGCATTCAGTCTTTTGTCATTAACTATGATGTTTGTTGTAGGTTTTTCACAGATGCCCTTATATCCCACTGAGAATGTTTCTTTCTATTCCTACTTCATTACGAGTTTATATTGGTGATGTTGGATTTTGTCAAAACTTTTTTTCCTGCATATATTGACATAACAATATGGTTTTTATTATTATAGATCTTAATATATGGATTACAAATTGGATTTTGCATAGTGAATCAACCTCTTTATTTCTGTGATAAACCCCACTTGGACACTATGTACTGTATTATCCTTTTTATATAATGTTAGACTCAACTTTGCAAAAGATTTTGAGGATTTTTTCCCCATTTATCTAATGGAGGCTATTGGTCTATGATTTTTTTTTTTTCCTGTAATGTCTGTCTGATTTCAGTACCAAAGCAATGCTGGAAACTAAATAGGTTGTCATAAAGAGTAGATTTCATAGAACAAGCTGGGAAGTATTTTCTTCAATTTCTGGAAGAGTTTATGTGGAAATGGTAATCTTCCATCCTTAAGTGTTTGATAAAATTTATTAGTAAAACTATCTGGGCTTGGAGTTTTCTTTATGTGAAAATTTGTGATTATAAATTTAATTTATTTAGCTTTAACCAGTTTGTCTTTAAAATATTTTTTCCGTTTTATCTAAATTGTTGAATTTCTTGGCAAAAAATTGTAAATAATAATTACTGATTATCTTTTCAGTGTGGGTGGGAGCTGTAGTGATGTGCCCTCTTTAATTTTTGATATTATTAATTTAGTCTTTCTCCTTGATCAATCAGAGTAAAGTTTATCAATTTTATTAATATTTTCAAATAACCAGTTTTTGTTTCATTGATTTTCTCTATTATACTTTTGTTTTCTATGTCACTGATTTCTGTTTTATTTTTTCTCTTCTGCTTGCATCGAGTTTAGTTTACTCTTCCTTTCTTTCTTTTTTTCCTCCTCCCCACCCCCCTTCTTTTTCTTTCTTATAGTGAAATTAAGGAAATTGATTTGATACCTTTCTTCTTTTTTAAAAAAAAATGTTTAATGATATACTTACTGAAGTCGTGCCTTTTCCACCACACTTGGTGAAATATACTTGTCAGTAATACGGTTTAGTCACTTTCTGGAACACTTGGTAATATAGGTAGTCAGTGCTATCTATTTCCCTCTAAGCACGGCTTTAGCCGTATGCTGCAAATTTTTAGGTTATATTTTTACTTTACCCTTATTTATTTCAAAGTACTTCCTAATTTCCCCCCCAACGTTTTTTTTTTTTTTTTTTTTTTTTTTGAGGCAGTTTCACATTGTCACCCAGGATGGAGTACAGTGGCGCAATCTCAGCTCACTGCAACCTCACCTCCTGGATTCAAGTGATTCTACTGCCTCAGCCTTCTGAGCAGCTGGGATTACAGGTGCGTGCCACCACACCTGGCTAATTTTTGTATTTTTAGTAGACACAGGGTTTCACCATGTTGGCCAGGCTAGTCTCAAACTCATGAGTTCAAGCCATTCTCCCATCTTGGACTCCCGAAGTGCTGGGATTACAGGTGGGAGCCACCGCTCCTAGCCTCTAATTTACCTTTTGATATCTTCTTTGACTTGTGGATTATTGAGATATGTGTTAATTTCTAAATACTTTAGGAGTTTCCTGTTATCATTATTGACTTCTAATTTAATTTCAGGTGTTGAGAGAACAGTTTGTATGATTTAAATCCTTTTAAATGTATTGCAACTTATGTTTCATTGGTAAATGTCCTATGTTCACTTAAAAAGGATATGTATTCTAATTTATTGTGTGGTTAGGTTTATAACTGCTGGTTAGGCTGAGTTTATTAATGGTGTTATCCAGTTTTTCTATATCCTTGCTGACTTTCTGTCTACTTGTTCTCAAATTACTGAGGGAGGGGATTTAAAATTTTAATTATAATTGTGAATTTGTCTGTTTCTTCTTGCATTTCTAACAGTTTTGAAGCTCTGTTATTAAGTACATAAATGTTTGGAATTGCTAGTCCTCTTGAAGAATTGACCCTGTTATTACTATGAAATTACTCTCATTATCCCTAGTAATATTCTTTGCGCTGAAATCTATTTTGTTTTATACTAATAGCACCTCTGCAGCTTTCTGCTGATGAGTGTTACCATGCTGTATGACTTTTCATCTTGTGACTTTTATCCTATCTATGTCTCTATATTTAAAACTAATTTCTCTGGCTAGGCATGGTGGCTCATGCCTATAAAATCAGCACTTTGGGAGGCCGAGGCAAGCAGAACATTTGAGGTGAGGAGTTTGAGACCAGCCTGGCCAACATAATGAAACCCTGTCTCTACTAAAAATACAAAAACTTAGCTGGGCATGGTGCTGCATGCCTACAGTCCCAGCTACTCAGGAGGCAGAGTCAGGAGAATCGCTTGAACCTAGGAGACAGAGGTTTCAGTGAGTCAAGATTGCACCACTGCACTCCAGCCTGGGCGACAGAGCAAGACTCTGTCTCAAAACAAACTAAAACAAAACTAATCTCTCTGGAGGCTGCATAGAATTGATTTTTATCTCTGCCTTTTAGTTAGATTTAATGTAATTTTTGATATGATTGGATTTAAATCTATCATCTGGACATTTCTTTTCTATTTATGTCATATGTTCCCTTTTCCTCTTTCTGTGCCTTCTTTAGAATTAAGCATTTTGAATAATTTTTAAAAATATACTTTATTTTTTAGAGCGATCTTATGTTCACAGCAAAATTGAGTGGAAAGTACAGAGTACCCATATGTCCCCCTACCTCCCTGCCACACACACAACCTCTCTGATATAGTTTGACTGTGTCCTCACCCAAATCTCATCTTGAATTTTAGTTCCCATAATCCCCATGAGGGACCTGTTGAGAGATAATTGAATTATTGAGGGTGGTTCCCCATGCTATTCTCGTAAAAATGAGCAAGTTCTCACGAGTTCTGATGGATTTAAAAGGGGCTTCCCCCTTTGCTTGGTTCTCATTTTCTCTCCTGCTGCCATGTGAAAAAGGACATGTTTGCTTCCCCTTCTATCATGATTGTAAGTTTCCTGAGGCCTCCCGAGCCCTGCGGAACTGTGAGTCAATTAAACTCCTTTCCTTTATAAATTAGCCAGTCTTTATTATGTCTTTATTAATACCATGAAAACAGACTAATAGGCTCTCCCATGAGAGTGGCACATTTGTTACAATGAAAGAACATCCCCCACCAGAGTGGTACATGTATTATAAAGAAAGAACCTGCATTGACACATCATTATCACCCAAAGTTCATACTTTATATTAGGGTTCACTGTTGATGTTGTTTATTCATTGGGTTTTGAAAAATGCATGATACCTGTATCTACTGTTACAGAATCATACTGAATAGTTTCACTAAAAATCCTCTGCTCCATCGTTTCATCTCTCCCTGCCCTGGAAGCCACTGATGTTTTACTTAGTTTTACTGCTCTTTGCCCATAGTTTTGCCTTTTTCAGAGGGTCATATGTTTCATATATTTGGAATCATACAGCATGTGGCTTTTTTAGATTGACTTTTTTCACTTTGTAATATACATTTTAGTTTTCTCCTTTTCTTTTTTTAGACTGAGTCTTGCTCTGTTGCCCAGGCTACCTTGGTCTTCTGAGTAGCTGGGACGACAGGCACATGCCACCAGAACTGGCTTATTTTTTGTATTTTTAGTACAGACAGGATTTCACCTGAACTCCTAACCTCAAGTGATCCACCTGCCTTGGCCCTCCCAAGTGCTGTGATTACAGGCGTGAGCAACCACGCCTGCCCCCCCCCATGTGTTTTCATAACTTGATAGCTCATTTCTTTTCAGCACTGAATATGATTCAATTGTCTGCATGTACCACAGTTTATCTATTCACCTACTGTAGAATATCTTATTTACTTCCAGGTTTTGGCAATTATAAATAAATCTGATACAAACACCCATGTGTAGGTTTTTCTGTGGACATAAGTTTTCAACTCATTTGGGTAAATAACCCAAGAAACATGATTGCTTATAAATATATAAGAATATATTTAGTTTGGTCGGAAACTGCCAAACTGTCTACCAAAGTGGCATCACCATTTTGCATTTCCCCCAATAATGAATGCATCCTCACCAGGATTTAGTACTATTAATGTTTTGAATTTTGGCCATTTTAATAGTTGTGTGGTGCTATCTTATTGTTGCTTTAATTTGCAATTCCTAGTGACATATGCAATGGGTCATCTTTTCATATGCTTATTTGCCATCCTTATATCATCTTTGGTGAGCTGTCTGTTCAGGTCTTTTGCCCATCTTTTAATTGAGTTGTTCATTTTTTTATTGTTGAGGTTTAGGAGTTCTTTGTATATTTTGGATAACAGTCCTTTATCGAATATGTCTTTTGCAAAAATTATCTCCCAACAGTGGCTTATCTTCTCATTCTCTCTTGACATTGTTTTTTGAAAAGTAGAAGTTACCTGTAATGATGTCTAGTTTGTCAATTTTTTTTGGATCATGCTTTTGGAGTTGTATCTAAAAAGGCACCATCACATCCAAAAGTCGTCTAGATTTTCTCCTGTGTTACCTTTTAGGAGTCTTATAGATTTGCATTTTACATTTAAGTTTATAATCCATTTTGAGTTCATTTTTGTGAAAGATGTAAGGTCTGTGTCCAGATTTTATTTTACCTTTTTGCATGTGGATGTCGTTTGCTCATCACCATTGGTTGAAAAGACTCTTTCTTACAATGAAGACATTGTATTGCCTTTGCTCCCTTGTCAAAAATCAATTGACCATATTTATATATGTCTATTTATGGTTTTTCTATTCTGTTCCACTGATCTACCTTTCTGTTGCTTGCCAATATCACACTGTCTTAATTACTATAGTTTATGTTTGTTTGTTTGTTTGTTTGTTTGTTTGTTTGTTTGTTTTTTGAGACGGAGTTTCGCTCTTGTTACCCATGCTGGAGTGCAATGGCACAATCTCGGCTCACCGCAACCTCCGCCTCCTGGGTTCAAGCAATTCTCCTGCCTCAGCCTCCCGAGTAGCTGGGACTACAGGCACACACCACCATGCCCAGCTAATTTTTATATTTTTAGTAGAGACGGGGTTTCACCTTGTTGACCAGGATGGTCTCCATCTCTTGACCTCGTGATCTACCCGCCTCAGCCTCCCAAAGTGCTGGGATTATAGGCATGAGCCACTGTGCCCGGCGATTACTATGGTTTTATAGTGAGTCTTGAAGTCCGGTAGTGTCAGTCCTCTGACTGTGTTCTCCTTTAATATCGTGTTGGCTATTCTGAGGTTTTGTATCTTCATATTAATTTTGGAATCAATCTGTTAATGTCCACAAAATAACTTGGTGGAATTTTCAGAACTAAAGATATAGTTGGGAAGAAATGACATCTTGATAATAGTGAGTCTTACTATCCATGATAATAGAATCTCTCTCTTTTTATTTTTTTTTTCTTTTTTTCTTTTTTTTAAATCTCTTGACCTCATGATTCACCTGCCTCAGACTCCCAAAGTGCTGGGATTATAGACATGAGCCACCACGCCCAGCCTTTTCTGAATGTTTTTAAGATTTTATCTTTATCTCTACTTTTGAGCAATTTGATAATGATGTTTCTTGATGTAATTATTCATGAGGCTTTTTGTTTATTTTTCCTGGGGTTCATTAAGCTTCTTGGATATTTGACTTTACGGTATTAATCAAATTTGGAAATTCCTCAACCATTTCTTCTTCAAATATTTTTGCTGTCCATCCCTATTTCTCCTCTCCTTTAGGGAACTCTATTTACAAGAATATTTAGCTGAATGAGATTGTGTCATAGCTTACTCATGCTTTTTCACTTTTTTTTTTTAAGAGATGGGGTTTCTCCATGTTGGCCAGGCTGACCTCCGGTGATCCGCCCACCTTGGCCTCCCAAAGTGCTGGGATTACAGGAGTGAGCCACCATACCCAGTCTCACTTTTAAAAATTCTTTTAGGCCAGGCACAGTGAAGACAGACCGATTGCTTGAGCTCAGGAGCTTGAGACCAGTCTGTGCAACATGGCAAAATCTAGTCTCTACAAAAAATACAAAAATTAGCTAGGCTTGGTGGCAGGCACCTCTAGTCCCAGCTACTGTGGAGGCTGAGGTGGGAGGATCACTTGAACCTGGGAGACAGAGGTTGCAGTGAGCCAAGATCATGCCACTGCATTCCAGCCTGGGTGACAGAGCAACACCTATCTCAAAAAAAAAAAAAAAATACTATTTTTCCTCTTTATGTTTGTTGGTATCATTTGTACTGCTGTCTTCATGTTTACTGATCTTTTATTCACAGTATTTAATCTACTGCATTTTAAATCTCAGATATTGTCATTTTCATCTCCAGAACTTCATTCAGGTCTTTTGTCTGTCTTCTATGTCTCTATCTAACATGCTCTATTTTTGCCTTCTTGAACATATAGAATACGTAACTACTATTAAATGCTGTCTACTAATTCTAGGAAATGTGTCATTTCTGGGTCTGCTTCTTTTTATTTTGCTCCTCACTGTGAATTACATTTCTGTTCCTTTACATGCCAAATGATTTTTAAATTGGATGATTAGGCTTTGTGAATTTTGCCTTGTTAGTGCTAGATATTTTTGTATTCCTCTAAATATTCTTTTTAAAATGTTTATATTTATTTTTTAAGAGACAGATTCTATGTTGCCCAGGCTTGACTCAAACTCCTGGGCTTAAGTGATCCCCCTGCCTCTGCCTCCCAGGTAGCTGGGACTATAGGAATGTGCCATTATGCCTGGTTTCCTGTACATATTTGTAAGCTTTGTTCTGGAACATAATTATGTTACTTTTAAACTTTGTTGGGTGAAAACAATGTTTTAACAAAAAATAAAGAAAAACAAAGGAAAAAAGCTTTGTTAGATGCAACCAAGAGCCACCTTTGATCTGAGCTAATTTTCTCCTACCGTTGAGGCAGTATCTAAGTATTACCCAAAACCCTATGACTTATGCAGTTTTCACTCTGGATGGGAGGAAAGATATAGCCCGGTACTCTGCTTCTTTGGCATGGTTCCTTTCCTAGCTGAAGGTAGTTTTCGCACGTGCATGGACTGACCAGCTCTCACTCAGCTGAAGACTTCAGGGCGACCCTCTTCAGATCTCCAAAGCTTTCTCTTCCTGGTTACAACTCTCTCTTGTTCAGTGTTCTGTTCTGAAAACTAGCGCCCTTGGTTTCTCCCAGGTCCATCTCCTTAGCCATAGGAAGGAGACATGAAGATGGCACCTCTTTATATTTATCACAATGAAAACATGCCATGCCCTAAAAGAAAGTCCGTCCAGGCCCAGGAAAATACTAAGAAAATCTCATTTGTATTCGCCGGAAGTATTCCAAGTGAATGACTATTCTTGGACTTGGCAGATAGTCCTTCAGAGGTTACTTTTTCCAGAGACTCAGTCCCTGAGCTGGGTACAGTGGCTCACACCTATAATCCAAGCACTGTGGGAGGCTGAGACAGGAGAATAGCTCCAGGTGACGAGTTCAAGACCAGCCTGGGCAACATAGCGAGATCCTCTCTCTACCTTTAAGAGTTTTTAAAAAGAAAGAACAAAAGGAAAAAAGAAACTCAGCCCCTTTTATAACAGTGCCCCCTGTGAGCCCCCACAAGGAGTGATGGTCTCTGTGGCACACCACTCAGGGCTGAGTGCTGCCTAACCACGGCTCGTATCAGGAAGGCCCTGGCATGAAAGGCAATGGCACACTTCTTCTTCCAGAGACCTCAGCTCTAGTCCAAGGGTGAAGGTGGATGAGTTGATAGCAGACCTGGTAAAAGAACTTCTGGAATCTACTGGACTGAAACTACCTCACAGAAGCCTTAGGTGTCCCACTAGTGTGGTTGTGGGTGGCCCTGTTTATCCACACTGCTCTGTAGAGGGGAGGACCAATCTGTCTTTGCCTTTTTCAAAGACATGGAGTCCACTCCTGCTTTAACTGTCCCTCCTAACCAGAATATGTTGTCTCTGGATGGAGCCAAGCAGGTTATAATTGGATCCCCAGGGCCCGTTGACTATTTTCCAAAAGGATAATTATTGGTTAACTTTTAACATGTGCAAAATACTTCGTTTCTGTACCTGGAGAACACACGTTTCTTCCCCTCCGCTGAGACTTCGTATTTAAGTGCGGTCCTTGAAGCGCTCCAGATTCCTCACCATCTGTTGATTCGCAGATTTCAGCTGTTTCCTTCTTTGCTGTTTCTACTGACTCATGCCCTCTGTCTCCGTCTTCTCTTTGAGTCTTGTCCTGCCTGCTCTTTCCTTTCACTGGTAAACCCGACCCAGTTCTTATTCTCTCTTCCTGAAAATAATCTGTTCAGTCTTTTTAACTGGGCTACCGCAGATACAATGGTTATCTGCATTTCTTAATGGAATCTAAAAATTGTAGACAAGTAATAAAATAGTTTAAGAACGATAGTAAAAAGTATAAAGGTATATAAAATTAAAATATTGCTTCCTGTCCTTCATCCCACCTGTCATTTCCACATCTCTTAGCTAACCAGTATGAGCAGTTTGTGGTGGATTTGTCTACAAGGTTTCTGTACTTACACATTACTTATAGTACAGCTTATTTATTTATTTATATTTTATTTTTTTTTTTTTCGAGACAGAGTTTCGCTCTTGTTACCCAGGCTGGAGTGCAATGGCACGAACTCGGCTCACCGCAACCTCCGCCTCCTGGGTTCAGGAATTCTCCTGCCTCAGCCTCCTGAGCAGCTGGGATTACAGGCACGTGCCACCGTGCCCAGCTAATTTTTTGTATTTTTAGTAGAGACGGGGTTTCACCATGTTGACCAGGATGGTCTCGATCTTTTGACCTCGTGATCCACCCACCTTGTCCTTCCAAAGTGCTGGGATTACAGGCTTGAGCCACCGCGCCCGGCCTTATTTATTTATTTTTGAGACAGAGTCTCACTTTGTCATCGAGGCTGGAGTGCAGTGGCATGATCTAGGCTCACTGCAGCCTTTGCTCCCTCGGCTCAAGTAATACTCTTGTCTCAGCTCCCCGAGCAGGTGGGGCTACAGGTGTGTGCCACAACACTTGGCTAATGTTTTGTATTTTTCATAGAGATGGAGTTTTTCCATGTTGCCCAGGCTGGTCTGGAACTCCTGAACTCAAGTTATCCACCCACCTCGGCTCCCAAAGTGCTAAGATTATAAGCATAAGCCACCACACCCAGCCAGTACATCATATTGGTTAATAGTAAACACTTTGGAGCCAGGATGCCTGAGTTTGAATTCTGACTTGCCCATTTTCTAGTTGGGTGACTTTGAGCCAGTTACTTAGCCTCTTTATACTTTGGTTTCTTCATATAAAATTGAGATAATATTGTATCCACTTCATAGATTTGTTCTGAAGATACGTTAATAAACATAAAACACTTGGAATAATGCCTCTATATAATAAGAATGATATAGATATTATTATGTATTTTTATCATGGCCATTATGCATGTATTTTTATCTTCATTATACAAAGGGAATCGTGCCATACGTATTGTTCTACAAGCTTATATCACCTAATGAACATATCATGGGTATCTTTCAATGGTAATACAACCCCATTCATTGTAATGACAACACAGCATTTAATTGTGTGATTGCAGGAGTTGGAGTTGTTTTTAAATCCAGGATACAAGAAACTATAGCATACATGACAGCATATCACAAAACATGTCCCGAAATGACAATCTTGACATCCTGGGTTGTAGGAACATCAGGGAGAGGACACGTGAGAATTGGTGGTTGCTTTTGTCTATGCTGAGCTCCTAAAGGACAAGACTGGTTTCTGCCACAATCTGAGAGTTGACAATTGTACCGTCTCACTCTTGGATGTTCGGTGCTTACTGTTGCGGTTTAATTGATCAATTTTTATCAGCGTTCTCTCCAAACACCGTTTTCTAGCAGGCCCTTTGAAAGGAAGTCTTTTTCCTGCCCCTTCCCATGGCCTGAAGTGGGAAGAACTGATCCCTCAGGGAAGGCCTGTGTATAACCTGGCAGGAAAGGAGCCTCTGGGAACACATGAATGATGTAAACGTAAAATCAAGGGTCCAGATTGTGAGTGTGTGTGTGTGTGTGTGTGTGGTGTGTGCATGTGTGAGGAGCCTCTGGGAACACATGAATGATGTAAACGTAAAATCAAGGGTCCAGATTGTGAGTGTGTGTGTGTGTGTGTGGTGTGTGCATGTGTGAGGAGCCTCTGGGAACACATGAATGATGTAAACGTAAAATCAAGGGTCCAGATTGTGAGTGTGTGTGTGTGTGTGTGTGGTGTGTGCATGTGTGAGGAGGCTCTGGGAACACATGAATGATGTAAACGTAAAATCAAGGGTCCAGATTGTGAGTGTGTGTGTGTGTGTGTGTGTGTGTGTGGTGTGTGTGGTGTGCATGTGTGAGGAGCCTCTGGGAACACATGAATGATGTAAACGTAAAATCAAGGGTCCAGATTGTGAGTGTGTGTGTGTGTGTGTGTGTGGTGTGTGTGGTGTGCATGTGTGAGGAGCCTCTGGGAACACATGAATGATGTAAATGTAAAATCAAGGGTCCAGATTGTGAGTGTGTGTGTGTGTGTGGTGTGCATGCGAGAATGTGCATGTGCGTATGTGTGAGTGTGAACTCAATACTGACTTCCTCCCTCACTCTCCACCCGCTATTTACTCTCCCATTACTTTCTGCTCGTCTTATTTACAGGAATCAGAACCTAAAGTCAGGGAATACTTAAGAGCTGCATTTCAAACTAAAACACAACATGACTGTCAGGGAACCACGAGACACCAAAGTCAGGGGAGCACCTCGCTCACAGGAAATTAGTATAGCATCTAGCTGTAAGTACCAGATGTAGGAGGCCTGGCCGAACTGCCTACCAGCTTCATGACAACCTGTTTGTGCCTCAGTTTTCCCATTTTTAAGGTGATCAAGAGAATAACACTATCTTATAGAGTAATATTGAGGATTCAATGATTTAATTCATAAAATACCTCAACAGTACCTGGCACTGAGTAAGCACTGAATGAATGTTAACTATTTTTTCGAAATGCATCCACCCACCCCACCTCTAAATCCCAGCTTCCTTTTGTGCCAGCTTCCTTATGCTTCATTCTGTTTAAAGAGAAATCACAGAAAATATATCTCACAGAGGCTTAGTGCAGTATATACATACATATCGCTCTAGAAATTGTTCCAGGGAGAGGGTCAGAGCCATTTCAGGCATGATCTGATTAGATGCTACAAGCAGTGGGCATGGAATCCCTCTGGACTTTTGAAATCAGATGGGCATTTGTTCAACACATTCCTGTAAGGGTAGTTTACAAAATTAAACTAACACGGCAAAAGGATCCAGCAGTCCAAGAACTTGCCCACCTAAAATGGTCATCGTAGGCAGAGCAAATGTTGAAAGTGGGGATAGAGTGCTTGATTGCCCCTTGTCTCACTGAAAGGCATTATTCACATGTTGCTCAGCAATCACAGAGAGCACGTGCTGAGGGCCAATGACTCCTGTTCAGGATGTGCTGCTTGTTTCTGAGAGTTTACGACAATGACTGGCTAGGATTTTACTCTCCAGGCTCACGTAGAAATGCGTGTGTCCTGTGGGATGTCTCCAACAGAGAAGAATCAAAAGGAATCAAAAAGATGCTAGACATTGAACTCTAGAAATCCAGCTGCCTTCTCCCGGCCTCTGGACACACAACAGCTTCATTGTATGAGGAAAGAACATTGAACTGAAGCTTCCCTGAAAGCATATTTGAACTTGGACCTTCAGTGCACAGACCAGCAGCCAGCTTCCAGCCCAGGCACCCCCTCCTCTCCTCCCTTCTCCTCTCCATGTCTGCAAGAGAATTTAGTTCCATTTAAGTCCAGGAGATATGGCAAAAACAACACTCCAAACACCACTTCCATTTATGGCAATGGGATCCTCTAAACCAGTGAGAAATAGCCCTTCAGCTCATGAGTCCTTTAGCTTCTCTCTGGGCCTCATAAAATTTGTTTCCTCTACCCTCATCAGAGGGAAGAAATAGGCCTAAAGAGTTGGGGTTTATTTTTTAAGTTGTTTTTTTTTTTTAAGGAGAGAAAAAAACACTGATATCAACAAAAAGAACAGTCACTGATTATTAATATTATAAGGACATTAGCCACAGATCAACTTCCACATTTTTCAGATGAGGAAACTGAGGCTGAAGAGGCTAAAAGCCCAAGCAGTGCTTTGGGGGAATCCCTAGGACAAGCCATCTTAGGACACAAGACTGAAAGCCGTGCCCTCATTTCCTCTGCTTACCTGCACTATTAACTTCCTATCAATGATCATGATAAATTGCTGTATACTAAGTCCTGTCCTCAGGAGAAGGAAGCAAACCTGTAGCCAGCAGGAGTTTACTGGGACTGAGTTAATTTCTTTTTCTTTGAATCCATTTCACCTCTCATACACTCAATCCTTGTCAATGAAATAATAAACCATTTTTTCGTCACTTAGGTTGAAATCCTTAGAGTCACAGTCGTGTTTCATATTCATCCCTTTTTTTGATACATCAAGTCCTGTTAATTATCCACTCAACAGATATGTATTTGTCTCCTTCCCTGTGCCAAGCACTGTTCCTCCCTGCAGTTGTCCCTTCCTTTCCTCTCCAACCCTTTGTTCATCCCCCAGGCCCAGGCTTTTTCACCTTCCAATGATGGTACATGGTTGCCTCCAGGCCACCTGTCCCCAATGCATTGTGTCTGGCCAATTTTCCTTCAACAATGCACCGGTCATTCCATCAGGAAGCCTGCAGTTGACTGCTTCCTTGTACTTAGCAATTCAGGTTCAGATTCTTCCCCTGGTTTTCAAGTTTTCCTGCAACCACCTTAGCTACCCAAACTTATTACCCTGCTATTTTCACCTAACTCTTCTTTAACTGGTGAAATGGTGCTCATCCTTCAAGGCCTAGGATCATGTATCACCCGCTCTCTGAAAAGTCCCTCTTCCCCACTGTTGGAGCAACGGCTCTCTCTCACTCCTCCCAGGGCAGTCACCTCCAGCACAGGGCTGCCCAAATTGCTGTACACATATTTCTTCACAGGCTATCACCTCACGTGGATTCTGAGCTTTTTGAACACAGGGACTATCTTTTCAAATGTTGTATTCCAGTGTCCAACAGAGTGGAGGAGCTCAGTAAATGTCTTGCGTTGGATTCCCTTGTAGCTCCTAGCACAGCAAAGAGCTCAGCACGGGGCTCAGTGAACATTTGCTGAGCACCTGAAGGTAATCAGAGCATCATTTAGTGAGGCAGGCAGGTGTATAAACAGCAATTTTGACACAAAAGATATGTTCATAAAGCACTGTTTTTTAAAGGAGAAACTGCCTTTTTTGGGCAAATGAGACCAAAGAGATCAGAAGTCCAAGCAGCACTTTAAAATTTGTCTTAGGACATCAGAAAGGACGCCAGAGGTCTCCTCTTTAAAGAGGAGCTTTCCCTTTTACTATTTTAAAGGAGTGCCCCCATTATTTTAAAGAATTAGAAAGTAGGTGAAACCCCGTCTCTACTAAAAATACAAAAAAATTAGCTGGGCATGGTGGCGTGTGCCTGTAATCCCAGCTGCTCGGGAGGCTGAGGCAGGAGAAGTGCCCGAACCCAGGAGGCGGAGGTTGCGGTGAGCCGAGATCGCGCCATTGCACTCCAGCCTGGGTAACAAGAGTGAAACTCCGTCTCAAAAAAAAAAAAAAAAAAAGAACTAGAAAGTAGTCTGAACACACTCCATAATTGATAAGGAATAAAAATATTACATCTCTGAAAGAGCAGTTTTATTTTGCCCAAAGACATATCTAATGTAGAATTAATACATTTTAAGTAAAATTAAAACAATACAATTAGCAATATGACACATACAGGGGCCATGATGACTGGGATGAAAACAGATGTGATCTCTTTTCTTGCTGGACCAGTTTACAATTCATTTATTTAAGGGCATTTTTCTCCAGGCACCCTTACTACTAAAACAGCCCTCTTATTATTTTCTTTAAATGCTTTCCTTAAATATCTAAGCATTTAGGATATCAGACCACGTATTTGCTATTTGTTAACACATACGGCATTTTCCCAGTTTTTAAGAGGAGTTGGATCAGAAAATTGAGCGGATCTGGAGGATGTTACGGATGATAACAGCCACAAAAAATACACTTCCTATGATGTTCTGAAAATCACACCAATTTCACTGAAAAACACAGTTTGTGCCTCTGGAATTGATTTCATATCAAACTTTTATCAAATACATAGGATGGACAAGATCCTGTGCAGAACAGCAGGTGTATCTGGGTGACTCCTTGCTCTCAAGTTTACCGTACTGGGAAGGGGGATTTGAGTTGGGAAGTTTATCCCTCACTTCCCTCCATGTGTCTACAGAAATGGCAAGTTCTTTCCATTACCAGGCTCACTGTTCAAAAGCACATGTTTAGAAACATCTGTGTGTGACTAAGGGCTCCGAAAGCACATGAGGAGGTGGTTCTGATGAGGATGTCTGTCTTTGGTTGTGGCAGCTGAGTCAGCCTACTCGCTACATCTGGCCCTTCATGGGGGGCATGTACCACACTCGTTTTGTCCTAAATGCATTTGTTTACCTTTCATGTGCCAGGAACCAAGCCCACTGAGTCTCCTTTGGGTTTAGAACCATATTGTCTACAAAACAATCGCAACATCTGTAGTCATTGAAAGGCATTTGGAGAAACATTCTCAAGAATTCAAGAACTGAAGTTACATAAAGCATGTTTCTATCTAAATGCACTGGGGAATAAAAAAAGGTTCACAGGGCCTCAGGCATTGCTCCAGGAAAGGATTACTACGCCACAGAGGAATTGAGTTTTTGCCCAGTGGCCTTTGGAATGACCTGAACTTTATATACTTTAGAAAATAGATGCCCTGTATGGCTGTCACCTGGCAGTAGGGAAATTTCCCAAGTCTACTCTATGGAGTACATGTGATACTTACATTCCTCTGCAAGGGTTCATATATTCTACACCTCAGTGAGCCTGATCCCCAGGACCTACACTAGAGGATCTCTCCCACTTGCCAGTGATAGTGATATCCCACCCAAGTTCCTTGCCTTGGAAAGAGTGAATTCCTTTCAGTTGTGTTAGGTTTATTTTTTAATTTCTTAAAAACTAACTTCAACTTTTATTTAGATTCAGGGACTACAAAAGCAGGTTTGCCACCCGGATGTGTTGTGTGATGCAGAGGTTTGGGATACAGCAGATCCCATCGCTCAGGGAGTGAGCATGTTACTTGATACTGTGTTCTTTAGCCCATGACTGCCTCCTTCCTTCCCCTCTAGCAGTCCCCAGTGTCTATTGTTCCCATCTTTATGGCCATGTATATTTAATGTTTAGCTCCCACTCTTAAGTGAGAGCATGCCGCATTTGCTTTTCTGTTTCTGCACTAATATGCTTAGGACAATGGACTCCAGCTATATCCATGTTGCTGCAAAGGACATGATTTTGCTCTCTTTTACGGCTACATAGTATTCCACAGTATATATGTACCACATTTTCTTTATGCAATCCACCACTGAAGGGCCCCTACATTAATTCCATGCCTTTGATATTGTGAATAGTATTGCCATAAACATACAAATACAGGTGTCCTTTTCATAGAATAATGTATTTTCCGTTGGCTATATACCCAGTAATGGGATTGCTGGGTTGAATAATAGTTCTACGTACTTTGAGAAATCTCCGGAGTGATTTCTGCAATAGCTGAACTAACTTACATTCCCACCAAGAGGGCATAAGCATTCCTTTTCTCTGCAGCCTCACCAGCATCCGCTGTTTTCTTGACTTTTTAATAACAGCCATTCTGACTGGTGTAGATGGTATCTTATTACGGTGTTTGTTTGTTGGTTGGTTTGTTTTTTGAGACAGAGTCTCCTCCTGTCACCCAGGCTGGAGTTCAGTGGTGCAATATCTGCTCCTTGCAACAGGTTCAAGCCATTCTCATGCCTCAGCCATCTAAGTAGCTGGAATTACAGGTGTGTGCCACCATGCCTGGCTAATTCTTTTGTAATTTTAAGAGAGATGGGGTTTCGCTGTGTTGACCAGACTGTTCTTGAACTCCTGGCCTCAAGAGATTCACCTGCCTCAGCCTCCCAAAGTGCTGGGATTGCAGGTGTGAGCCACATGCCCAGCCTCATTATGGTTCTGATTTGCATTTCTTGGATGATTAGCGATGATGAGCATTTCTTTTATCTTTGCTGGCTATTCCAATGTCTTATTTTGAGAAGTGTCCATGTCCTTTGCCCACATTTTATTTGTTATTTGCTTTTTTTTTTTTTAAGTTCCTTATGGATTCTGGATATTGGACTTTTGCTGGATGCATAGTTTGCTAATATTTTCTCCCATTTTGAAACTTGTTTATTTATGCTGTTGATAGTTTCTTTTGCTCTGCAGAAGCTCTTTAATTAGGTCCTACGTTCTGTTTTTCTTGTAATTGCTTTGGAGGACTTAGTAATAAATTGTTTTCCAAGGTTAATATCAAGAAGGGTATATCATAAGTTTTCTTCTAGGATTTTTATTGCTTGAGTTAATGAAACAGAACAGAGAACCCACAAACAAAGCTGCACACCTAAACCATCTGATCTTCTACAAACTTGAAAAAGACAAGCAATAGGGAAAGGACTCCCTATCCAATAAAGGGTGCTAGGAAAACTGGCTAGCCATATGCAGAAGAATGAAACTAGACCCCCCTCCCATCTTTAACCATATACAAAAATTAACTTGAGATGAATTAAAGATTTAAATGTTAAGATTATTTTAACAGATGTTAACTGTGTCAAAAATTGCATTTAGTCATTGGAAGTCAAAGAAGAAGAAGATCTGGTTACTGACACTGAAGAGCTTATACACAGTTGCTATGTAATACAATGGCTTAACGAAACAGCATAGATTGGGGACCATTGGAACTGAGAAGAGAGAATCTTTTTTTTTTTTTTTGAGACAGAGTTTCGCCAGGCTGGAGTGCAATGGCGCAATCTCGGCTCACCACAACCTCCGCCTCCTGGGTTCAGGCAATTCTCCTGCCTCAGCCTCCCGAGTAGCTGGGATTACAGGCACGTGCCACCGTGCCCAGCTAATTTTTTGTATTTTGAGTAGAGACGGGGTTTCACTATGTTGACCAGGATGGTCTCGATCTCTTGACCTCGTGATTCACCCGCCTCGGCCTCCCAAAATGCTGGGATTACAGGCTTGAGCCACCGTGCCCAGCTGAGAAGAGAGAATCTTAACCTAACCTGGAGGAGGAAGGGTGAGAAAATCCTGGAGAAGATGACATGTAATTTAATTTCTAAAGGAGGAACTAGGAGAGTCAAGCCAGAAAAGTGGAAAGGGTGTTCTTAACAGAGAGAGTAATATGGGAGAGGCACAACCATATAAAGAAAATGGGTTATAATAAGAAGTACAGGCAGAGCAGTTAGGCATCGGTTTAAAAGTTAGGAAAAAAGCTCAAGACAGAGGGTGAGGACAAAGGTGAGACAAGGGAGAATAAGTCCATAGAAGACAGGATGCGGAGAACCTGTAATGAGCTGCTATAGAGGTTTCACTTTATTCAGTACACAATGGGGATCCTAGAAGAAGTTTTACTTTGTGTATGTAGGAAGTTGTCTGGATAAAGAGTGTTCCATTAAATGTGCCTTTTGATGTTTTATTACCAATGAAATTAATATTCATTATATTTTTTATAAAGCTAGAAACTACAACTTTGAATGGCCAAAACCTTGGAAAAGAAGAAAAAGCTTGGATATTTTACACTTCCTGATTTCAAAACCTACTACAAAGCTATCATAATCAAAAGAGTGTGGCATCGGAGTAAACATAGATATTCAGATCATTGTGATAGAATAGAGGCTCCAGAAATAAATTATCACACATATGGTCAAACGACTTTTTACAATGGTACCAAGACCACTGAATGAAGAAAGGGCAGATTTCAACAAATAGTGTTGGGAAACTAGATATCTGCATGCAAAAGAAAAAAAAGCCCTTAACTTACACCATATATAAAAATCAATTCACAATGGGTCAAAGACCTAAACATAGGAATAAAAACTAGGCCAGGCATGGTGGCTCAGGCCTATAATCCCAGCACTTTGGGAGGCTGAGGTGGGTGGATCACAAGGTCAAGAGATTGAGACCATCCTGGTCAACAAGGTGAAACCCCGTCTCTACTAAAAATACAAAAATTATCTGGCCATGGTGGCGTGTGCCTGTAGTTCCAGCTACTCAGGAGGCTGAGGCAGGAGAATTGCTTGAACCCAGGAGGCGGAGGTTGCGGTGAGCCGAGATTGTGCCATTGCACTCCAGTCTGGGTAACAACAGCAAAACTCCATCTCGAAAAAAAAAGAGAATAAAAACTATAAAACTCTAAGAAGAAAACACAGGGGAAAGCTTTGTGGCATCAGAGTTGGCAATGATTTCTTATATATGACACCAAATTCACAGGCAACAAAAAAGGAAATAGATAAATGGAACACACCAAAGTTTAAAACATTTGTGTATTAAAGGACACTATTGATGGAGTACAAAGACAACCCATGGAATTGGAGAAAATAGTTGCAAATCATATATCTGCTAAGGGGTTAATGTCTAGAATATTTACGGAACATACATAACTTAATAACAAAAAATCCAATTTAAAAAATGGGGAAAAGGCCAGGCACAGTGGCTCACACCTATAATCCCAGCTCTGTGGGAAGCTGAGGCAGGAGGATCATTTAGGGCCAGGAGTTTAAGACCAACCTGTGCAAGATATGAGACTTTACCTCCACAAAATATTTTTTAAATTAGCTAGACATGGTGACACGCACCTGTAGTCCCAGATATTTGGGAGGCTGAGCTAAGCATGGTGGCACACACCTGTAGTCCTAGATACTTGCTGAAGCCCAGAAATTAGAGGCTGCAATGAGCTATAAGTATGCCGCTGAACTTCAGCCTGGGTGACAGAGCAGAATCCTGTCTCTAAATAAATATACAAATGGTCAATAAACAGATAGAAAGAAGCTCAACATCACTAATCATCAGAGAAAGGCAAATCAAAGCCACAATGTGGGACCACTTCAAACCCATTAAGGTGGCTATCATTTTTTAAATAAATGAATAATAAGTGTTGGTAAGGATGTGGAGAAATTAGAAACCTTATGCATTTGTTGGTGAAAATGTAAAATGGTGTAACTGCTGACAAAAACAGGATGGAAGTTTCTCAAAAAAGTTAAGAGTAGAATTACCATCTGATCTAACAATTCCCCTTCTGGTAATATACCATCAATAATTGAAAGTAAGAATTCAAACAGATATTTATGCATCCACATTCATAGTAGCATTGCTAACAATTGTCAGAAGGTGGAAGCAATCCAGCAAACAAATGGTTATACAAAATGTGCTTTACATACACAATGGAATAGTATTCAGCCTTAAAAAGGAAGGAAATCCTGGCACATGCTACTGCAGGGTAAAGCACAATTATGCTAAGTGAAATAAGACCTTCACAAAAGGACAAATACCGTATGATTCCACTTATACTATGTACCTAGAGTAATCATTAATCAAATTCATAGGAATGGTGGTT
Source organism: Callithrix jacchus (assembly GCF_049354715.1). Taxonomy (NCBI): domain Eukaryota; kingdom Metazoa; phylum Chordata; class Mammalia; order Primates; family Cebidae; genus Callithrix; species Callithrix jacchus. The sequence goes on from NC_133508.1 coordinate 149,500,565, forward strand.
GCCAGGGACTCAGGGAGAGGGGTAGAATGGAGATTTACTGTTTAATGGGTAGGGAGTTTTCGTTTAGGAAGATGAAAACATTTCAGAGATGGATAGTAGTAATGATTTCACAATGTATATGTACTTAATGTCACGTAACTGTACATTTTTAAATGGTAAATTTTATGCTGTTATTTTTTACCACAATAAGAAATCTAGGAACTACAGAAAAAGCAAGGAAGCTACTCATAACCTTACATAATATCCCCCTACTCCCAGTCTCCACTGTCAATCACAACTTTCTGGAGAAGTAAATGGAGAAAGCATAATGCAGGTCAATTCATGTTTGAGGCAGCTTAAACCAACCATAGAAAGGGGACAGATTTAAACAGGACAAAAGAAGAGGCAGGGAGGCTGGTGATGAAGCTATAGCAATAAGGCAAAAGATAGTGAAAGCCTTAATTAGCTAGCTCCCTGCTAAAGGACAGACATTAGAAACACATTGAGAACCTAAACATGTTTGGTGAATGACTAATGATCAGGACAGAGAGGAAGAAATCCAGGTACCTAGCTTTAGAAACTTAGTGATGCACCATAACTTGAGACCAGATGCACAGGGAAACTGAAATTTAATAATTTTATTAGAAACTTAAATTATTTTAATTAAAATTTTAAACAATTTGATTACAGTTGATAATTGGAAGTGTGATTACGGTAGTTTGTAATTTGTTAACTTGGTTAAAATGACTATTTCCCAGACTGCTCTTCCTTACATGTTTCTGGTTGGGATAAACAAGAAGAGACATTTTGTGTGAGTTCTGGAAGGTGGAAGTGAAGCAGCATCCATAATGTTTTGACATGCAAAGGGTGGTGCAGGAGCACCAGGCACTGATGAAGCTCACATGGACGTGATATCACTTATCTGCTGCTCCATCTTCTTGGCTTGGGGCAGCAGCCAGCCCTACGGCTAGCTTCTCCACCTCCTCCTGGATCTTCCATCAGCTTTTCTGACTCTTGAGCCAGGTGAGTATTTAGCTCCAAGACAAAGTGTGCCAGCTTCTCCTGTAGACACACACCCACACCATCAAAGTTAGAGGTGGGAGAGACTGACACACGATCCATCCGTCTTTCTGGGTTCCAGTTGGTGGTTCTTGGATTCAGCTTGTTCCTCCTCCTTTCCCTGGTTTACATGCATCTCTCCACTTCCTGTATGCCAGTCATGCAAACTTCATGCCCCAGCATGAGACACAAAGACAACAGCCTCACAGAGACTGGTTAATCACATCTCACAATTGTGTAAGGTTCAACTTCTGGTGGTTCTGCTTCCCTGACAAACCCCGATAAGAGAATTCAGTTACAGACAAGATTCCAGGGGTATAGAATCTTAAGAATGAGTTGTCTAAACAGGTTCTGGGCTATCTGGAATTTATCCTCCAATTTTCCTAATGCCCTGTTTCCAGTGGTAAAGAGGGCACCAACCTTATGCAACCAACTATCCCATCAACCCCTTTAAACAAATGCCTATAGAACAAGGATTGGCAAACTGTTTCTGAAAAAGGACAGATGAGGCCGGGCGCGGTGGCTCACGCCTATAATCCCAGCACTTTGGGAGGCCGAGGCGGGTGAATCACGAGGTCAAGAGATCGAGACCATCCTGGTCAACATGGTGAAACTCCATCTCTACTAAAAATACAAAACTTAGCTGGACATGGTGGCGCGTGCCTGTAATCCCAGCTACTCAGGAGGCTGAGGCAGGAGAATTGCCTGAACCCAGGAGGCGGAGGTTGCGGTGAGCCGAGATCACACCATTGCACTCCAGCCTGGGTAACAACAGCGAAACTCAAAAAAAAAAAAAAAAGAAAAAGAAAAGGGACAGATGATAAATATTTTAAACCTGGAAGCCAAGAAGTCTCTGCTGCATAGACTCCAGCTAGACTCTGTATAGTCTCTGCTTCTACTCAACTCTGTGGTTACAGCATAAAAGCAACCACAGACAATATGTATATGAATGAATGTGGCTGTGTTCCAATAAAACTTTATTTACAAAAATAGGAGCAAGCCAGATTTGGCCCAGGAGGCTTGGTTTGCCGACTTCTGCCATAAAAGGAAAGCTTTGGATGAACAAGTATTTGCTGCCATAGAATATTTCAGTGAAAATACAAACCATAATGGGATTGATTAATTGCTTCTAAATGTGCTGGAGAACTTCGGAAAAGAAAATGATGAGCTCCGGGCTTTACATTCTTAGCTCAAGGTCTATATAAGGAAGCTAAAGTCCTCTATGATTACCCTAAACGAATTCTGACTGAACTAAAATCAGTAGACGATTTGCAGGCAGACTTTAAAAAGAAGCATTACATTTGTAGGGGAGGTAATTTGGGACATGCCAAGTTGGAGGTGTCATGAAGTGTCCAATAGTGACGCTTGGCAGACAGTAGAATGCATAGTCTGAAACTCTGGGAGAAAGGTCTATTTGGAAATCATTCACACATACTCAATTGTTATAATCACAAGAATAAAAGAGATAACCAAGAAAAGCTGAGAGAGAGAAAAGTGCAGGGGGCGAAAGCAGACCCTCAGAAACCCAACATTCAGTGGCGGAGCACGGGACGAGGGGCCCATGAAAGAGCCTGAGAAGTTGAAGACCCCAGAAGAGAGCATCACCAAGGCCAAGGAACTGGAGAGTCTCAAGAAAGGTGAGGAACTGCAATCAAACCGCACGTGGCAGAGACTGAGAAAATCCTGTCAAAATTGAAACAAAAGATCCACTGCCTTCCAAAGAAACGAATGGGGCGGAGAGGCAAGGCGACGACTTCGTATGATTTTATGAGGTGTGTCACCAGGAGCACCATTCATTCCACAAGCATTCCCCCTTTTTTTTTTTTTTTTTTTTTGAGATGGAGTTTCGCTCTTGTTACTCAGGCTGGAGTGCAATGGCGCGATCTTGGCTCACCGCAACCTCCGCCTCCTGGGTTCAGGCAATTCTCCTGCCTCAGCTTCCTGAGTAGCTGGGATTACAGGCACGCGCCACCGTGCCCAGCTAATTTTTTGTATTTCTAGTAGAGACGGAGTTTCACCATGTTGACCAGGATGGTCTCGATCCCTTGACCTCGTGATCCACCCGCCTCGGCCTCCCAAAGTGCTGGGATTATAAGCTTCAGGCACCGCACGCGGCCAAGCATTCCCTTCTTTAAATAGGACTACCTCTCTTAGCAGCTTAACCTGGGGCGATGAAAAGAAGTTAGAAGAGAAGTGTCTGCGTGGCTCCATCCACGTGAGTGAAGGACTGTGCCAGCTGAGCAATGGTAGAGCAGGAAGCTGCCTGACAACCTCCATTTATTCGGTAAAAGAATGGGCTCAGTCCTTGAGAGGGCAAGTTGAGGGCGATGCAGAGAGAGTTCACTTCTCTCTATGAGAGAAGTGCGGTGCAGACTTCATGCAGCAGAAGAATGAATGACCTTGCTTCTGTGACTTACACTGTGAAGGGAGCATTTCTCTTACATGCAAACTAACCATAGTGGACATGTTTGTCTACATACAGACCAGTTTCTAGATTCAAAACCTGTCTTTTTTTTTTTTTTGAGATGGAGTCTCACCCTGTCACCTGGGCTGGAGTGCAGTGGTGCTGCCTTGACTCACTGCAACCTCCACCTCCTGGGTTCAAGTGATTCTCCTGCCTCAACCTCCCGAGTGGCTGGGACTACAGGTGTGCACCACCATACCTGGCTTTTTATATTTGTAGTAGAGATGAGGTTTCACCATGTTGGCCAGGCTGGTCTTGAACTTCCAAACTAAGGTGATCCTCCCACCCTGGCCTTCCAAAGTGCTGGGATTACAGCCATGGTGCCCAGCCATATATTTGTTTTAGAACCATGAGAAACTGACATCAAAAGTCTATTTGTAGATTCTCCCACTGGGTTATAAAATCTGGATTATTTCTGAAGAAATTATTTCTGTTACACACAGACACACACACACACAGAGACACACACACAGCGCAGGTGACAGCTCTTTGGTAACTCCACTGTGAAGTATAGCTTTTAGAGTATTTTCACTGATGAACCAATAAAAATCAAATTAAAGTGATTCTGTGTGAACTCTGGTGTGTGTGTGTGTGTGTGTGTGTGTGTGTGTGTGTGTGTGTTTAACCTTAAAATCAGAGAAGAACCTGATTCTGAAAGAGCAACTGACAAATTTTATTTTCAAGGAGATTTACTGCCAAAAGGGAAAAACTATACTGTCTGGTCTCGCCAAATACCATCTCCCGTCTATTTGCCACTCAGCAACCAGAGTGATCTCTTAGAAACATAATTGGGTCATATCACTCTTCTGCTCAAAACTCCCAATGGAGAGTGTTCACCAAAATGTTAACACAATCCTTTCTAGATGTCTTAATCCTTTGGGAAAATGAGCAGTAGATTTTCCTCATTAAAAGATTAGGCCCTCTGTCTTAAGGAGGAAGAGGAAGAGAAGGAAGAGGAAGAGGGAGAGGAGGAGGGGGAGGAGGAGGAGAGAGAAGGAGGAGGAGGAGGATAAAAGAGGAGGAGGAGGAGGAAGAGGAGAAAGAGGAAGAGGAGGAGGAGGAAGAGGAGAAGGAGGAAGAAGAGGAGGGGTGGGAGGAGGAGGTCGGGGGAAGAAGCCCTACTGCAGATCGGACAGCTTCAAACAAAAATAGCATTACCCTTACTCCTACATTATCATTCATCTTGTCATCCCGGGGTGGCAAGGGCATTTATGAAGTTGGTGAGGGTTTATTTTAAAGCATTGGGCCTTCTCAGAGAAAGAGTAGATGGTGACAGGTAAAGACGAGACTCTCTCCTTAGGGGGCATTTCATACTCCCAGGCCCTGCTATAGTCTATGTTGAAGGTTTCTAAATTTTATTTCTAACCCTGTAGTCTCCCTAGGCATCTATTGGAAGTCACAGTTTCCAATCAAATGTACAGCCTTCAGTCCGAAACATTTGAATATGTTTTAAGTCAAATTTGCCATTTGTCCTGAGTATCAGGCTTCCTTTTCTAACTTACTCATCTCTGTCAGTGCAATATTAGTCTCTAAATTCACCCAGGCATAAAATCTAAAGTGGAGTCACTCATCTTTTTTTAAAAATTGAGCTCAAATCCACATAACATAAAATTCAGCATTTTATCAACTTTAAGGTACACAACTCAGTAATTTTTAGTATATTCACAGTGTCGTACAACCATCACCGCTATCCAATTCCGGAGGATTTCCCAGACTTCCCAATTTCCTCCTCCCCTCATCCTGGCACTACCAATCTACAACCTGTTTCTATGGATCTGACTATTTTGGACCTTTCTATAGATGGAATAATAGAATATGTAGCCTTTTGTGTCTAACTTATTTCTTTCAGGATAATGTTTTCAAGGTTCATCCATGTTGTAACATGTATCAGTATTTCATTCATTTTTACAGCTGAATGACATTCCATTATATACCACATTTTGTTTAGCCCCTTATCAGTGGATGAACATTTGGTTTGTTCCTTTTTCAGGCTGCTATGAGTAATGCTGCCATGAACTTTGGTGGACAAGTTTTTGTGTGAACATCCATTTTTGAATTAAACGTTCAAAATGAATGTGAACATCAATTTTTGAAATTACCCAATTTCGTGGGTATATACTAAAAAGTGGAATTGCTGGATCATATAGTCACTTTATTTTCAACTTTTTGAGGAACTGCCACACTGTTTTCCACAGCAGCTCCACCATTTCACTCCCACCAGTAGTGTATGGGGACTTCCATTTCTCCCTATCCTTGCCAACACTTACTTTTCCTTTTTTTAAATCACAGCCATCCTGGTGAATGTGAAGTTGTATCCAACTGCAGTCACGATTTACATTTGTGTAATGACAATGATGCTATGCGTCTTTTCACGTGCTTATTGATCATTTGTGTATCTTGTTTGCAGAAATATCTTTGCTCATTTTTAAATTGGATTATTTGTCTTTTGTTGTTGAGTTTTAAGAGTTCTTTATATATTCTGGCTACTAGACTATTATCAGATATATGATTTACAAATATTTTCCCCCATTCTATGGTTTGTACTTTCACTTTCTTGGTAGTGCCCTTTGGTGCACTAAAGTTTTTAATTTTGATGAAGTCTAACTTCTCTATTTTCTTTTGTTGCTTGTGCTTTTTGTGTCATATTTAAGAAACCATTACCTAGGCCGGGCGTGGTGGCTCAAGCCTGTAATCCCAGCACTTTGGGAGGCCGAGGCGGGTGGATCATGACGTCAAGAGATCGAGACCATCCTGGTCAACGTGGTGAAAACCCGTCTCTACTAAAAATACAAAAAATTAGCTGGGCGTTGTGGTGCGTGCCTGTAATCCCAGCTACTCGGGAGGCTGAGGCAGGAGAATTGCCTGAACCCAGGAGGTGGAGGTAGCGGTGAGCCGAGATTGCACCACTGCACTCCAGCCTGGGTAACAAGAGCGAAACTCTGTCTCAAAAAAAAAAAAGAAACCATTACCTAATCTAAGGTCACAGAGATTTACACCTATGTTTCCTTTGAAAAGCTTTATTATTTTAGTTCTTACATTTAGTTATTTGATCCATTTTGAGTTTTTTTTTTTTTTTTTTAATTGAGACAGAGTATCACTCTGTCACCCAGGCTGGAGTATAGTGGCCAGATCTCAGCTCACTGCAATCTCCACCACCCAGGTTCAAGCGATTCTCATGCCTCAGCCTCCAGAGTAGCTGGGACTACAGGCACGTGCCACCGCACCTGGCTAAATTTTTTGTATTTTTAGTAGAGACAGGGTTTTGCCACGTTGGCCAGGCTAGTCTCGAACTCCTGACCTCAGGTGATCCATTTGCCTCAGCCTCCCAAAGTGCTGGGATTACAGGCATAAGCCACTGCACCTGGCAATTTTTGTATACAGTGTAAGCTAGGAGTCCGACTTCATTGTTTGATATGTGGATATTCAGTTGTCCCAGCACTATCTGTTGAGAAGACTGTCCTTTCCCCCCTTGAATAGTCTTAGAAACCTTGTTGAAAATCAATTGTCCACCGGTGGATGGATTTATTTCTGAATTTTAATTTAATTCCATTAGTCTATATGTCTAGCCTTATGTGAATACTATACCCTTTAGAAGACTGTAGCTTTGTAGTTAAGTTTTAAAATCTGGAATTGTGTGTCCTTCAACTATTTCTTTTTCAATACTATTTTGGTTATTCAAGGTCTCTTGCATTTCTATGTGGATTTTAGGATTAGCTTGTCCATTTCTGCAAAAATAAAAAATAAAACAGTTTGACTTTTTATAGGTTTTACATTAAAACTGCAGAGCAGTTTGTAAAGTACTGCCATCTTGTTTCCTCTCTTCTTGTTTCAATTTGTTTGGTGTTTTGTTTTACCATTTTAAGTATTTGAACTGTACAGCTCAGTGGCATTAAGAACATTCACATTGTTATGCAACCATTACCACTATCCATCTCTAAAACTGTCTTCATCTTCCCAAACTGAAACCCTGTACCCATTAAACAGTAACTCCCCATTCTTCCCTCTCCCAGCCTCTGGGAAGCACCATTCTTCTACTTTCTGTCTCTGTGAACTGAACTACTCCAGGTACTTCATATAAGTGAAATCACCTAATACTTGTCCTTTTGTGACTGCCTCATTTCACTTAGCATAATGTCCTTAGGGTTCATTCATTTGTAGCATATGTCAGAATGTTCTTCCTTTTCAAGGCTGAATATTATTCCATTGCATGTATATACCACGTTTTGTTTATCAGTTCATCCTGTGATAGACACTTAGTTGCTTCCACCTTTAGGCTATTGTGAATAAGTCTGGTATGAACATGGGTGCACAAATATCTGTTTAAGTTCCTACTTTTAATGATCTTAGATCTATACCCAGAAATAGAATCGCTGGATCATATTGGTGATTCTATTTGTATTTTTTTGAGGAATTGTCATATTGTTTTTCACAGTGGCTACACCACTGTACATTCCCACTAGCAGTGCCCAAGGGATTTAATTTCTCCATATCATCACCAACATTGTTATTTTCTGATTTTTTGGTTTTGTTTTGTTTTGTTTTTTAGTAATAGCCATCCTAAGGAGTGTAAAGTGGAATAATGCCCAAGTATTGTGTTCTTTTTGATGTTATTGTACATAAAATTATTCTCTTACTTTCATTGTTGGATTGTTTACAGCTAACACAAAAATACAACTGATTTTTGTATATTGGTCTTGTATCTTTCAACTTTGCTGAATTCATTTACTAGATTTAATTGTGTGTGTGTGTGTGTAGTGTGTGTGTAGTGTGCGTGTGTAGTGTGTGTAGTGTGTGTGTAGTGTGCGTGTGTAGTGTGTGTGTAGTGTGTGTGTAGTGTGTGTAGTGTGTGTGTGTAGTGTGTGTAGTGTGCGTGTGTAGTGTGTGTAGTGTGTGTGTGTAGTGTGTGTGTAGTGTGTGTAGTGTGTGTGTAGTGTGCGTGTGTAGTGTGTGTAGTGTGTGTGTGTAGTGTGTGTGTAGTGTGTGTGTAGTGTGCGTGTGTAGTGTGTGTAGTGTGTGTGTGTAGTGTGTGTGTAGTGTGTGTAGTGTGTGTGTAGTATGTGTGTGTTGTGTGTGTGTAGTGTGTGTGTTGTGTGTGTAGTGTGTGTGTAGTGTGTGTGTAGTGTGTGTGTAGTGTGTGTGTTCTTTCAGGTTTTCTATATTTAAATTATACATGGATCATATCAACTATGAAAAAATATAGTTTTACTTCCTTTCCAATATGAATGGCTTTTATTTCTTTTTTGCCTAGATGCTCTGGCTAGAACTTTCAAAAGAGCATTGGAGTATTGAATAGAAGTAGTGAGAATAGTCATATTCTTTCCTTTCTTTTTTTTTTTTCATAATCTTAGGGGGAAATTTTCAATCTTTCAACATTAAGTATAATGTTAGCAGTGGGGTTTTCAAAAGATGGCCTTTACGAGATTGAAAAATTTCCCTTCTTTTCTGGTCTGGTGTGTTTTCAAATCATGAAAGGGCACTGGATTTTGTCAAATGCTTTTTCTGTGTTTATTAAGATAATAGTTTTTCCTTTTATCCTATTAATAAGGTTTACTATATTGATTAATTTTTACACATCAAATCAATCTTTCATTTCCGGTATAAACTCCACTTGGTAGTGATGTACAAGAAGACTTCAAAAAGTTTGTGAAAAAATGGCATTAAAAATATAAAATAGAAACTAATTTCTCAACACTAAGCTCCATCAATTTCAGACACTTTTGTAAGCGATGATACCGGCCACTTAGTTCATCCCTAGAGAACTGAGGGTCCTGGAAATTCGATGCCAATGCCATTTTTTTTTTTTTTTTTACATTATAAACTGAAGAAAAATTGGTGCCTTTTACGGATGTTTTAAGGATTAAGACATAGAAAGGAGTCAGAAGGAGCCAAGTCAGGACTGCAGAATAGATGCCTAATGATTTGTCATCAAAACTTTCACAAGATCGTACTTGTTTGATGAGAGGAATGAGCAGGAACATCGTCATGGTGGAGAAAGACTCTCTGGTGGAGCTTCCCTGGGTATTTTTCTGCTCAAGCTTTGGCTAACTCTATTCAAACACTCTCATAATAAGCAGATGTTATCATTCTTTGGCTCTCCAGGAAGTCAACAAGTAAATGCTTTGAGCAACCAAAAAATTGTTGCCATGACCTTTGCTCTTGACCAGTCCACTTTTGCCTTGATAGGACCACTTTTTTTGTTTGTTAATTTGTCTGTCTTTTGAGACAGAGTCTCACTCTGTTGCCCAGTCTGGAGTGCAATGGCACGACCTCAGCTCGCTGCAACCTCTACCTCCCAGGTTCAAGTGATTCTCCTGCCTCAGCCTCCCAAGCAGCTGGGACTACAGGCCTGTGCCATCATACCTGGCTAATTTTTGTGTTTTTAGTGGAGACAGGGTTTCACCATGTTGCCCAGACTGGTCTCAAACTCCTGGTCTCAAGTGACCCATCCACTTCAGCCTCCCAAAGCACTGGGATTACAGACATGAGCCACTGCACCCGGCATGGACCACTTTGTACCTCTTGGTAGCCATTGCTTTGATTGTGCCTTGTCTTTAGGATCATACTGGTAAAACTATATTTCATCTCCTGTTATAATCCCTTAAAGAAATGCTTCAGGATCTTGATTCTACTTGTTTAGAATGTCCTTTGAAAGCTCTACTCTTTTTTGCAGCTGATCTGGGCACAATGGTTTGGGGATCCATCAAGTGGAAAGTTTGCACAACTTTAATTTTTCAGTCAGAATTGGGTAAGCTGAACCCACTGAGAAGTCTATGGCATTAACTATTGTTTCTGCTGTTAATCAATGATCCTCTTCGATTAGGGCACAAACAAGATAAATTTCTTTCTCATAAATGGATGTGGATGGTCTGCCACTGTAGGCTTCATATTCAGCATCATCACATGCTTTCATAAAACGAGTTATCCATTTGTAAATTGCTGAATTCTTTGGGGCATTGTCCCCATAACCTTTCTGTAAAGCACCAATGATTTCACCATTCTCCAACTCAAGCTGCACTACAAATGTGATGTTTCTTCCTGCTTCAATTTTAACAAAATTCATGGTGCTCCAATAGAGGCTCTTTTCACACTGATGCCTTATCCTTCTTAGTGCCTCAATCTAGATCCTGTTCAGACATGTTATAAGGTAGTGCAAGTTTATTTTAGTGCAAAAAATTAAAATCCAGGCATTCTTTTCTCATATGTGTTTTCCATGAACTTTTGAAGACCCCTCAGATAATCATTTTCATATGCTACTGAAGTCAATTTGTTCGCATTTTGTTAAGATTTTTATAGCTATATTCATAATGGATATTAGTCTGTTATTTTCTTTTCCCTGTTGTCTTTGTCTGGTTTCAGTATTATGGCAATATTGGTCTCATAGCAGGCGTTAGGAAGTATATCCTTCCCTTCATTTTTTTTAAAAAGTTTGTGAAAGCTTAAGGATAATTATTTGAAAACTTGGCAGAATTTATCAATGAACCCATCTAGTCATGGGCTTTTCTTTTCTTGTCTTTTTCCTTTTTTGCACTTTTTTTTTTTTTTTTTTTTGAGACGGAGTTTCGCTCTTGTTACCCAGGCTGGAGTGCAATGGCGCAATCTCGGCTCACCACAACCTCCGCCTCCTGGGTTCAGGCAATTCTCCTGCCTCAGCCTCCTGAGTAGCTGGGATTACAGGCACGCGCCACCATGCCCAGATAATTTTTTTTGTATTTTTAGTAGAGATGGGGTTTCACCATATTGACCAGGATGGTCTCGATCTCTTGACCTCGTGATCCACCCGCCTCGGCCTCCCAAAGTGCTGGGATTACAGGCGTGAGCCACCGTGCCCGTCTTTTTGCACCTTTTAAGACAGGGTCGGGTAGGGTGTGGCACACCACCATGCTCAGCTAATTTTTAAAATTTTTTGTGGGGACAGGGTCTTGCTATGTTGCACACGCTGGTCTACAACTTCTGGCCTCAAGTAATCCTTCTGCCCTGTCTTACCAAAATGCTGGGATTACAGGCATGAGCCACAATAGCCAGCCGTGTCTTGGGCTTTTTTCTGTTGGAAGTTTTTTTATTACTGACTCAATTTGTTTACTTTTTATACATCTATCCAGATTTTCTACTCTTTCTTGAGTGAGTTTTAGTAGTTTGTATGTTTTTAGAAATTTGTCCATTTTCTCCAGATTATAAAAATTGGTTGTCATGCAATTGCTCGCAGCAGTCTTATAATTCTTTTTATTTCTTTAAGGTTGATAGTAAGGTGACTGCTCTCATTCCTGATTTTTGTAATTTTTGTTTTCTCCCTATTTTTCTGGTCAGCATAGAGAAAGGATTGCCAATTTTGCTGACCTTTTAAAAGAACCAACTTTTGGTTTCATTGATTTTCTCTAATACTTTTTCTACTCTTTTTTCATCCTAATCTTTATTATTTTCCTCCTTTTTCTTGCTTTGGGTTCAGTCTGCCCCTCGTTTTCTAGTTTATAAAGATGGAAGATTATGTTGTTGAGTTAAGATCTTTCTTCTTTGTTAATGAAGGTGTTTACAACTAATTATAAGTTTCCCTCTAAGCTTTCTTCCAGCATTCTCTGTATCCCATAAGTTTGTCTACGTTATGTTTTCATTTGTATTTACTCAAGTATTTTCTAATGTCTCTTGTAATTTCTTCTTTGACCCATTGTTTGTTTAAAAGTATATTGTTTAATGCCCATATATTTAGGAACTTTCCTGATTTACAGCTGTTGTTGACTTCCAAACATTTTTAAAGATTTGGTCTCACAATGTTGCCCAGGCAGGCCTTGAACTCCTAGGCTCAAGCAATCTTCACACCTCAGCCTCCTGAGTAGCTGGGATTATAGGCACATGCTACCACACCCAGCCCAATTTCATCTCAATGTGGTCAGAGAACGTATTTTATATAATTTCAACATTTTAAAATTTATTCAGACTTGCTCTGTGGCCTAGTTTATAGTTTAATCTGGAGAATGTCCCATGTGCATTTGAGAAGAATGTTATTTGGCCGTTGTTATGTGGAGTGCTTTTTAGATGTCTGTTAAGTCTAGTGGGTTTATAGTGTTGTCAAGTCTTACTTCCTTGATGATCTTCCATTTGTGCTATACATTATTGAAAGTGTGGTACTAAAGTCTCCAAATATTACTGTAGAAATGTCTGTTTCTCCCTTCAATTCTGCCAGTTTTTTGCTTCATGTATTTGGGTATCTATTGTTAAATGTATCCATGTTTATCATTGTTATATATTCTTTTTTATTTATTTATTTATTTATTTTTCAGACGGAGTTTCGCTCTTGTTACCCAGGCTGGAGTGCAATGGCACAATCTCGGCTCACCGCAACCTCCGCCTCCTGGGTTCAGGCAATTCTCCTGCCTCAGCCTCCCGAGGAGCTGGGATTACAGGCACGCGCCACCATGCCCAGCTAATATTTTGTATTTTGAGTAGAGACGGGCTTTCACCATGTTGAACAGGATGGTCTCGATCTCCTGACCTTGTGATCCACCCACCTCGGCCTCCCAAAGTGCTGGGATTACTGGCTTGAGCCACCGCGCCCGGCCCCATTGTTATATCTTCTTAGTGGATTGACTCCTTTATCATTATAAAATGGCCTTCTTTGTCTGTCATGACGATTTTTGTCCTAAAGCCTGATACATCTGTCTGGTTTTAGGATAGCTGTGCCAACTCTCTTTTTGCTACTGTTTGCAGAAAATACTTACCTTTTTCCATTCTTTTACTTTCAACCCATTTGTGTCTTTAAATCTAAAGGGAGACTTTTAGAAAGAGCATATAGTTGCATCATGTTTCTTTTAATTCATTCTTCTGACCTCTGCCTTTTAATTGGAGAATTTCATTAACATTAATGTAGTTACTGAAAAGAAAGGGCTCACGTGTCATTTTGCTATACATTATGTATATGTCTTATATCTTTTTTGTACGTCAGTTCCTCCATTACTACTTTCTTCTGTGTTAAATAGATGCTTTTCTAGGGCATCACTTTAATTCCTTTACCATTTCTTTTACTGCATACTTTTGAGTTATTTTCTTGGTGATTTCCCTGGAAATTTTTTCTTTTTTTTAATTTTAAATTTTATAAATAAAGACGGGGTTTCACCATGTTGGTCAGGCTGGTCTTGAACTCCTGACCTCAGGTGATCCACCCGCCTTGGCCTCCAAAGTGTTGGGATTACAGGTGTGAGCCACCATGTCCAGCCTTCCCTGGGAATTATAATTAACATTTTAATTTATAACAATGTAATTCAGAAATACCAACTTGCTTTTAATATTATACACAATTTTGCTCCTATATAGTTCAGTTTCTTCCTTTATGCTGTTATTCCCACAATTGCATCTTAATAAATTGCTTTTCATCAACATAAATTTATAATTATTGCCTTATGTAGTTGTATTTTAAATCAGATTTTAAAAAAGGAGTTACAAACAAAAATACATTAATAACGTCTTCTATAATTATCTTTGTAGTTATCATTACCGGTATTCTTTTTTCGGGGGGGTAGCCTAGGCTGAAGTGCAGTAGTGCAATCTCAGCTCACTGAGCCTCTATCTCCTGGGTTCAAACGATTGATTAGCCTGCCTCAGCCTCCAAAGTAGCCGGAATTACAGGTGCACACCACCACACCTGGCTAATTTTTGTATTTTTAGTAGAGATGAAGTTTCACCACGTTGGTCAGGCTAGTCTCAAACTCCTGACTTCAAGTGATCCACCTGCTTCAGCCTCCCAAAGTGTTGGGATTACAAGTGTGAGCCACCATGCCCAGCCTGTGCTTTATTTCTTCTTGTGGATTTGAGTTACTCTAGTTACTCTTACTTTAGCCTAAAGAATTCTCTTTAGCATTTCTTGTAAGGCAAATTTGCTAGCAATAAACTCAGTTTTTATTTATCTGAAAATGTCCTAATTTCTTCATTTCTGAAGGATATTTTTGCCAAATATAGAATTTTTAGTATGTATTGCCACTGCCTTCTGGCATCTGTGGTTTCTGATGGGAAGTCTAATTTTATTAAAAATCCCTTGAATATGATATATTGCTCCTCATTGCTTTTAAGAGTCTCCATGTTGAGCTTTTGAGAGTTTATGATGTGCCTGGATGTGGATCTGTTTGAATTTGTCCTACTTGAAGTTTTTTGTGTTCCTTGTAGTGGTAGATTAATATTTTTCATCAAATTTGTGAAATTTTTGGACATTATTTCTTTAATATTCTTTCTGCCCTCTTTTCTCCCTCTCTCCTTACTTCTGGAACTCTCATTATACATATCTTAGTTTGCTTAATGATGTCCCATGGGTTTCTTAGGCCCTGTTCATTTTTCTCTTTTCTTTCTGTTCCTCAAATAGGATAATCTCAATTGATTTATCTTGAAGTAGCTGATTCTTTCTTCTGCATCCTCAGCTTTGTTATTGAGCCCCCCTAGTAAATTTTTAACTTAAATATTATACTTTTCAACTCTAGAATTTTCATTTGGTTTCTTTTTATAATTTCTACCTCCTTATTGATATTCTCTATTTGATGAGGCATCATTTTCATGCTTTATTTAGTTCTTGAGATATGGTTTCTTTTAAGTCTTTGAACACATTTTATTTTATTTTTTTTTTTTTTAATAAAGATGGGGTTTCACCATGATGGCCAGGCTGGTCTTGAACTCCTGACCTCAGGTGATCCACCCACCTTGGCCTCCCAAAGTGCTAGGATTACAGGTGTGAGCCACCACGACTGGCCGGAACACATTTTAAATAGCTAATTTAAAATCTTTGTTTGGTAAGCCAATGCCTGAGCTTCCTCAAGAACACTTTCTATTGATTTTTTTCCAGTGAATGGGCCACACTTTCTTATTTATTTGCAATATGGTTAGGCTTTGTGTCCCCACCAAAATTTCATCTTGAATTGTAATCCTCAGATATTTAAGAAGAGACCTGGTGGCAAATGATTGGATTATTGGGGCAGTTTCCTTTAAGCTGCCCTAGTGATAGTGAGTGAATTATCCTGAGATCTGATGGTTTTATAAATGGTAGTTTTTCCTGTGCTGACATATAGGTGCGCTCGCTCTCTTTCTCTCTCTCTCTCTCTTGCTGCCATGTAAGATGAGCCTGCCTCCCCTTTTGCCATGATTGTAAGTTTCCTGAGGCCTCCCCAGCCATCTGGAACTGCGGGTCGATTAAACCACTTTCCTTTATAAATTACCCAGTCTTGGGTAGTATCTTTACAGCAGTGCAAAAATGGATTAATGCACTGAGCACGTCTCATAATTTTTAATGGACAACTGGACATTTTGAATAATTTGGCAAATCTAGAAATCAAGTTCTAATCCATCCATAGGCTTTGTTGTTGCTGCTTGCCATAGCAAGTTTGTTTCGTGAGTTTTCTCAACTAATTATATAAAGTCTATAGTCTTTTGATGTACAGCCACTGAAGTCTCTGTTCTGTTAACTTAGTGGTCAGCTAATGATTGGACAAAGATTTCCTTAAACACCTGGAGCAAAAAAGTTCTCCAGGTAAATCAGTCTTTACAGAGAGATTCTGTGTCTTTATTGGGGCGTGCCTTCAGCACTCCACCAAGCAGTTTACCACTTGGCCTTGGCCTTCACTTTGTTTGCTCAGCTAAACAAGAGGGGAGCCGTGGGGACTTTCTCTGGTCTTTCTTGAGCATGTTAATAGTCCTCGGCATGCACCTGGGCTTCTAAATTCCCAGAAATATAAGAGCGTTGCAAAGTCCTTGCTTGCTGAAGAATTTCATTTAGGCTTTCCTCCCAAGATATGTGGTTCGTCCATTGTTTGCCCCAACTGTCATCCATTGTCTCTGTAACAAAGGCTAAAACATTTACCTGTGCTTTCAAGTGACTCCGGATAGTGGCTTTAGGGCTGGGCAAGCTCTGAAACAAGATAAAACATGATTTTTGAGCCTGTTTCTTAGGGAGTCATCAGACAATCAACCAAGGACAAATACTTCCAAACGACGACATTCATTCGACTTCTTCTGATACTGGTGCTAGAATGCAGGCTGTTATTTTCAAGGCTACCACTGAGCTGGGGAGCTGGATAGCAAGTTATAACGTCACAAATCTGTCTCTCCTATGAAAACTCAGGTATTAGGGCAGGCGCGGTGGCTCACACCTATAATCCTTGCACTTTGGGAGGCCGAGGCAGGTGGATCACAAGGTCAAGAGATCGAGACCATCCTGGTCAACAAGGTGAAACCCCGTCTCTACTATAAATATTTAAAAAAATTAGGTGGGCATGGTGGTGCGAGCCTGTAGTCCCAGCTACTCAGGAGGCTGAGGCAGGAGAATTGCCTGAACCCAGGAGACGGAGGTTGTGGTGAGCCGAGATCGTGCCATTGCACTCCAGTCTGGGTAACAAGAGCGAAACTCCGTCTCAAAAAAAAAAAGAAAGAAAACTCAGCTATTTTTCCTGAATACATGTTCCCTGAGTTGCTGCAAGCATTTGGTTAATTTCCAGGTTCTGAAAAAGTAGATTCTGATCCTTTTGCCAGCTTTGTAGTTGTTTTTATGGTGGAGTTCATTTTCAGAGTACCTTACTCTACCATCTTCACAGAGACCGCAACTCACCCACTTTTTATCTACTATATTCAGAAAATCACCAAAGTTAGCCAGTTATTCCTTTAAAGGTAACCTTTATCTGTTTTTCTTAGTCACTACCACCACCAGACCGGCCCTGAGAGGCAATTTCTTATACTATTTAAAACCACCAGTTCCGGAATCGTATGCTGGTGTTCTGGAATCTATACGTATGACCTAGAGCAAGTCAATTAAAATGGTTTAGGCCTCAGTTTCACCATCTGTAAAATGAGATAATAAAAGTATTTATTGCTATGAGGATTAAATGAGTTAGCACTTGTCAAGTGATTAGTACTAGGCCTGCATATAGTGAACATTCAAAAATTGTTACGCACTAAATACATCCATCGAACATTTTCTAAGGTTATACACTCATCTCTAGGACTATTACAGTGAGCAAGACTGACAACAGTAAGAGCTCCACTTTTGTGGAGCTTACATGAAAACGTCCTAAACAATTAATGCTCAGATTACTACTTCTCAGATGACTGCTGTCGGGAAACAGTTTTTCATGTTTCTTCCCCAGAGGAACAGATGGCCTTATTTTTGGACTGTCTTTCTCTAGAGCAGAGAACAGGTTTGTTTATTGCACCGTATAATTAAAAGGTCTTTCTCCAAGGCAAAGGCCAGGCAGGTATGCATACATTCCATTATAGAAAATGTGAGTTTCCCAGGCTTGGAATTCCTCAGCTTTGGCAAAAACTCACGACATATACAGCATTCGTTTTACATCACCTCTATGGAATTTGAAGAGCAAGGGGAATGGACATGAAACTGACATTCATGCTGCCCCTGTCCTGTGAGTAATAGAGTCCTTTGTCTCTGACTCAGGAGGTCTCATGTCCTCTACCATCATCCTGGCAACAGGATAACTTCTAAGCTTACGTGTAGAGTAAAATCTCAGCTGTTTCAGTTTTTGACAACTTCCAACCAGTATGCTGTTACAAAGGCATCTTCCTTAAACCTAATTTCTACTGATTAGACCTAAATTTCTTTATCTGGCTTTCAGGATCCTTCCTACCTACTCAGCTGAATGTCTATTTCTTCTTGAAGATGACTTTCTGCTTCATAGGCCAGTATTTTTACACATACACTGTCATGTTCTTTTCTACCTCTGACATTAGGCTCAAATTCCACTTTACTTTTTATCGGAATTCCTTTCCTTTCCCCTTTTTTCCTGTTTAGTCAACTCAAATCCATCTCTTAACACCTACTTCGAGTTCAAAACTGCCAAGAAACTTCCTCATTGATCACTCTTCCTGCAAACATCTGTAGAATTTAAGAATCTATACAAAGAGTTTGAGTATATATTGTGTTATTTTCCAGTGGTTCCACATGGGTATACATTGCTTCCCCATTCTGATTGTAAGCCAGAAGGAGGAGTTCAGGCACAAAGCAGAAACTGAATGTGACTGACTGGAATGGTTACGTGCACTAAAAGCCAGAATTCCCAGATTTAGATTACCACCACTTATTAGCTATGTGGCCTTGGGCAAATTACTCAACTTCTCTATGCCTCAATTTCTCCATCTTTAAAATGGGAATGATTATAATGATAATATCTATCTCATAGACTTGTTGTGAAAATTGAATTAATACACATAAAAACATACATCAAGTTAGAAACATCCCGGAATTTAGAAGTGTAAGAACCCATGGAGGAACTTAGTATTACAGAGGAATTTGAAAAACCTTTTTTTAAAAAAACCTCTCAAAACTTCCACATAAAAAATTAAAAACATCTTTTCTTTGACAAGAAAATATAAGAAATAGTCAAAGGTCAAAAGAGGCACAGCACAGATCTCAAGAGGAGGGTGAATGCTAAAGCTGGTACCTGTTCTGGAACATTTGCTGGTCCACAGTAATCCAGAGCCCTTGTTTCAGTGGTCACTTGGCCGCATGACAATAAGTCTCAGGTCTACACAAATTCAAAACTAAGATTAGAGACCCAAACATTTATCCAGGATTGCAAAGGATCACATCCTCAGGGAATAGTTAAAAGAGACACACATATACCCCTCAAAGGAGTCTAGTAAAAAAATAATGGCACTTGGTACAAGGTCCGAAAGTCTTCTCTTGAAAATTTTTAACCACGTGTGAGACCTCTGATAAGGTTACAGCCTGAATTCACGTTTCTTTTTTTTTTTTTTTTTTTTTTTGGAGACAGAGTCTCACTCTGTCACCCAGGCTGGAATGCAGTGGTGCAATCTCAGCTCACTGCAACCTCTGCCTCCCGGGTTCAAGCAATTCTCTGCCTCAGCCTCCTGAGAAGCTGAGATTACAGGCGCCCACCACCATGTTTGGCTAGTTTTTGTATTTTTAGTAGAGACGGGGTTTCACCATCTTGGCCAGGCTGGTCTTGAACTCCTGACCTTGTGATCCACTCGGATTGGCCTCTCAAAGTGCTGGGATTACAGTTGTGAGCCACCACACCTGGCTCACATTTCTTTCATGTCCCTTCAAAGTGATCCAGGTTGCATCACCCCAAGGCCCTGGCAAAAGCAAACACAAATTCTCTCCACTCAGGAATCTAAGAATCTAAAAAAGTTGCAAAAAATGTTTGCTCACAATTTTCAGAAATCACAAAATACATGAGGAAACAAAATTCCCTGAATAAGAGACAGCAGAAACACCATGTAAGGAAAAAATTACCTACCAAGACTTTAAACGTAGTTATTAATGGCTACAGAATACTTTTAAGTATGTATAACACTTTTAAAAGTAAGATAATTAATTGAAAATAGGAGAAAAGAAATAGAGGCTATCAAAAATGAACAGACAGGCAAGGCACAGTGGCTCACACCTGTAATTCCAGCACTTTGGGAGGCCAAGGCAGAAGGATCACTTGAGACCAGCCTGGTGAACATGGCAAGACCCTGTCTCTACTAAATATACAAAAATTAGCTGAGCATGGTGATGTATTCCTGTAGTCCCAGCTGTATGTATATCCCATAAGATATAGATATACTGTATGTATATCCTATAGCTGTATGTATATCCCATAAGATATAGATATACTGTATGTATATCCTATAGCTGTATGTATATCCTATAGCTATATGTATATCCCATAAGATATAGATATACTGTATGTATATCCTATAGCTGTATGTATATCCCATAAGATATAGATATACTGTATGTATATCCTATAGCTGTATGTATATCCCATAAGGCATAAGAATTGCTTGAACCCAGGAGTCTGAGTTTGTAGTAAGCCAATATCGCACCACTGCACATATTTCACACATTAAACTAATGTTTATTGACCACCCACCATTCAACAGTGACCTAGACAATATCCTTTTCCTTATGGAACTTAGTGCCTCCAAAACCAAATATGGAAGTCAGCATAATACTGGTCATCAAGAGATTTGAATTGTATTCCAATTCTCCCAGTACCCAGCTGTGTGTCTTTAGGTAAATCATTTATTCTCATTTTGCCTCCTTTTTCTTATCTGGAAAGGTGACCATAATTTCAATACTATCTATCATGTGATATAGTCAAATGGTATCCAGTGACACAAACTATATTTTGGAAAAGTATAAGCATTATACAAATATAAAATTATTATTAATAATATTTAAAACATCCACATTCTTTTTGCTATCACTGCCTTCCTAGTCTTGGGGAAAGAAAATGACAGCTTAACTTAAAACTTTCCTTCCTTTAATTGGCTAAAAGTCATGACATAAATCTAGCTATGCGGTGGCTTCAGATCTCAATGCTGGGAGAGACTGAGTGTTGGGTCACCTGTTGCTGTGAAATAAAAGATGCAGCATAAATTACTAAGTCTACTCTCATGCACGCCTTGTATTTCTGCAACTCCGAACAGTGGCATTTTCACAGTAGGATTTAGCACTTATCAGTTGTCCTGTCCCACACTTCAAGGTCAAAGATTCTTGACACATCAAACACCGAGTTAAAAATTGCCTCTCAGAGCGGGCAATTTTTTTTCATTCAACACTCTTTTACTGAGCATTGTTTATGTGTTAGGTAATAGGCTGAGCATTGGAAACTCAGAGATCCCAATTTAGTTGGTGAGACTGACAAAATTGTTTAGCATTCTCTTAGCATTCTTATCTAAACACAAGAGATCGCAGGAGAAGACTCCCCACCTACACACAATCCCAACCTTGTCTTATCATCTTTAGAGTTGACCTAACAAAGACAGTGATGTCAATTGTTCTCAGCCTTTTGGCTAAAATCAAGAATGGAGAGTGAGGGCAGAGGTAGAGAGTCCTGATCTCATTTATTGTTTCCATATCCCTAAGGCCTAAGGCAGGTGCTGGTATTCATTGAGTTCTTAACAAATATTTGTTGGGTAAATGAATAGATTACGTGGAACAGAGTGAAAGAAGACTTTGGTAGCAGGCACATAATATCCAATAAATACTTTAAAAATGTTTTCTTTATTAGAGACAGTTTTTCTGTCACCGAGGCTGGAGCGCAATGGCACAATCAAAGCTCACTGCAGCCTTGAACTCCTGGGCTCAAGCACTCTTTCTGCCTCAGCCTCCTGTGTAGTTGGGACTACAGGCATGCATCACCACATTCGGCTTTTTTTTTTTTTCTATTTTTTGGAGAGACAGGGACCCGCTTTGTTGCCAAAGCTGGTTTTGAACTCCTGGCTTCAAATAATACTCCAGCCACAGCCTTCAAAGTGCTGGGATTACACACACGCACCACAGCACCTTTTCTTCCTGCCTCAGGACCTGTGGCCCAATTAGCTCTTCCTCCTGCAACAACTGCACCAGTTCTCTGGCTGGTCCAGAAGTCAGGTGAAAGAGTGCTGTCATCCTCTGAAAGCCCATTCTATACTAGGCTGACGTTTACCTGGCGTCTAGTGAGCAAGACTGACTTGAAAGAGGACTATACCCTGAAAGAGAAAATAATAGAACTTTCCATCTTCAAAGCTCCTCCCTACACAATCTTGTTTGTTTGTTTGTTTTTGAGACAGGGTCTCCCTCAGTCACCCAGGCTGGAGTGCAGTGGCATGCAAAATCACCATGGCTCACTGCATCCTCAACCTCCCAGGCTTAAATGATCTTCCCACCTCAGCCTCCCAGGTAGCTGGGAGTACAAGTGCACACCACCACACCTGGCTAAGTTTTGTAGTTTTTTCATAGTGATGGGGTTTTGCCATGTTTCCCAGGCTGGTCTCAAACTCCTGGGCTCAAGTGATTTGCTCGACTCAGCCTCCCGGTGCTGGGATTACAGGCGTGAGCCACCGTGCCTGGCTCCAATTGTTAATTTTAGATGGAAGATCTGGTGACCAGCTGACAGCTATTATTAAAATTCCTATGTGACAGGGAAGCAGATTGTGTACTTGTTGGGGGAAAAAGGGAGGAAGAAGGAGGAAACAAACTGAGATACAGAGTTCATAGGTTCCACGTCAAGGTTACATGGTCAGGTCGAACACAGAGCACAAGGTCACAGAGTTTTATTCAATCATAGGCCATTACTCTTCTCTCCTACTGCTCACTCCTATAGAATTTTTTGTGATTTCTCCTTCTCATTTACAGAAGTATCTCTTAGTGGAGTCTTTCTCTCATATGTGTGTGGATTTGTGTGTATGTGTGAGTACGTATAACATGAGGAGGGCCCTGTGTTGGGTCCATTCTGTCAGAATTATGTCTGGATTTAACCCCCTTTCTCCATTCCCATGGCTACAGTCCTAATTCAGGGCCAATCATTTTTGGCTTGGACTCTTTCAACACTCCTCCCCATCTCCTCTCTGCCCCTGGCCTCTCCCTACTGCGTTTCCCCTCTGACACCAGGTCATCCCTAGCTTAGATTTCTGCTTAGGACAGAATTCAAACCCTCCAATCTCTGAACCCAAATTAACTTTTCAGTCTTTTTCTCAGCTGCAACAGCCACCCCACCCTGTATTCAATGTGTCTCCAGGTCTTTGCTTATGCCATTTCTTTTCTATGAGATGGCCTTTTCTCGTGGGCAGCATGGAAAAATATTAGCTATTCTTCAGATCTGTCATTTCCTCTGTGAAATGTGTCCTGGCCCCACCACATCTTCCCCCGTCTTCCGTACCCACATCATTTTGTACATAACCCCTAAAACGGCACTTCAGCATTTCAATACAGTTACGTGTCTGTTTCCTCAACCGGAATAGGAGGTTCAGAATTACACTTTATCTTTGCCCCCGAAAACCTGTTGGTAGAATCCAGTAAGAGTTTTAAAACTGTCATCTGTATGGATAAATTACATAAATAACCATAGAAATAAAATGTTAATCATCACTGGTCATGTACACCTGCGTTTGTGTCCATCAGATTTTCTGAACAACTATCAGAATATGTAGTCTGAAAATGTGACAGATGATCTGAAAGTGGGAAATGTCCTAAACAATTTGTGGCATGCTGCACCATACTTGTGTTTCATAAACATCCCATCAACATTTCAGGACTAAAATAGCCCATATCCCCTTCCTCTGCCTAAACGCACGGCCATGTTTCAAATGAAATTTATCCATTGTCAGCCCAAGAAAATAAATTGCCTCTGTATTGTTGTTTACTTCCCTGCCTGGCTCAGGAGGCCATACACCTTCCAGATCCTCTTGATAGGCTGGGAGACTAAAACTAAGATTCGTTTTGAATTACTCTGTTTTCTTTGGTTTACTTTCAGTTCTCAATCAATCAAGTATTTTGGAAAAGCCCGATACCAGTAGATGCTTCGCCTTGTGCTGGTAGCTATCACCAAGACGGATTAGTCTCTTACTATGTACCAGGTACTGGGTTAAGAACTTTAGATGGATTATCTTTGCTAATTCTCGCAACAGTCCTTTATAAATGACTATTATAATGTCAGTAGTGTAGAAGAGAAAACTAAGGCTTAAAGAGAGTAAGTAACCTACCCAAAGTCCTATATGGCTGGTAAATAAGTAGAGCTAAACCCTAAACCCAAAACTGAGGCTGGATGCAGTGGCATTTGCCTATACTTCCAGCTACTCAGGTGGCTGAGGTGGGAAGATCAATTTAGCCCCAGAGGTCGAGGCCACAATGAGCCATGATTAGCACCACTGTAATACAGCCAGGGCGAAAGAGTGAGATCCTGTCTCAAAAATAAATAAAAATTTAAAAAATTCTTTTTATTTTTATTTATTTATTTATTTATTTTTGAGACAGGATCTTCAGTACTAAACCCAGTACCGAAGTCTGTGCTCTTCTTTCGTTTTTTTTTTTTTTTTTTTTTTTTGAGATGGAGTCTTGCTCTATTGCCCAGGCTGGAGCGCAATGGTGCCATCTCGGCTCACTACAACCTTGGAATCCTGGGTTTAAGCAATTGTCCTGCCTCAGTCTCCCAGGTAGCTGGGATTACAGGCACCCACCACCACGCCCAGCTATTTTTTTTTGTATTTTTAGTAGAGACGGGGTTTCACCATGTTAGCCAGACTGGTCTCAATCTCTGGACCTCGTGATCCGCCTGCCTTGGCCTCCCAAAGTGCTGGGATTACAGGTGTGAGCCACCACACCTGGCCTGAAGTCTGTGCTCTTAACAACAAGCAGCTTACACTTTATCTGGGGAGATAAGACATTCACATACGAGATAACTTGAAAACTGTATTCCTTGAAATGTCAGGATGTGGCTCTTGAAGTGCTCCAAGGCCAGATTGAGCTTTGTTTTTCTGAACCTTGAGGGACATTCAGGAGAAACAAGCCTGAGTTTTATAACAGAATAAAAGTTTACAGGAGCCCTGAGTTATATACAATAAATTCAATGATCGAAGGTGTAGGGTGGGCAGACAAGAGGCTTCACCAGAAAAAAATGCCTCCAGAGCTAATAACTTGTATTTATCAAACACTTTCGAGTTCACAGAGCATTTTCACATGAATTATCTCACGTCATATTCACGACCGTGTGAAATACAAATTATCCCTATTTTACAAGCTGGGATGAAGCATTGAGTGAGTAGCTTGCCCCATGTCACTGACAGATGTTCCAAAGTGGTCAGTGTGCAGACTCAGACCCCAATCTCTCTGTCCCAGCAACTCTATTTTCTGCTATGACTCACTGTGACTCAGGACTTGAGCAACCCCATGCCGGTCCTGGCTGCTCTTCCCGGGAGCTTTCCCACCTGGCCTCCTTCTGCTCGATGGGTCCTGCTGGACTCCCTTCCATCGGTCCAACTGGCGATCTCTCCCAACTGCCACAGAAGCTTCCAACAGCAACATTCCACTCATCCAACCCTTCTGCTTGTAGAAAACCAGGAATCCCCTAATTTTGGGGGTGGCAAAATTGTACCATTCACGAGCTCCTAAAACTCATGACTATCCTGTTACTCCTGCTTCAAGTTTTACACATAAACCAATGAAAAGCTGGTCATCGTGTCACTTTCCAAGCCATTTGGACATTGTAAACTTGAAATGGGAGAAGTATTGAGATTTCTGGAACTCTACTTCTGAGTATCTTATTGCCTTTTCCCATTCCCTAACCTTCTCTGTGATAGTCTAACTTTCTTTCAGTGATAAATATTTATCAAGTACCTGTTAGGTGCCAGAACCTATTCTAAGTTGGGAGTATAGGCCTAGCATGGTGGCTCATACTTATATTCCTAGCTACTTGGGAGGCTGAGGTAGGAGGATCACCTAAGTCCTGGGAATTGAAGGTGCAGTCAGCCATGATCGCACCACCACTACACTCCAGCCTGGGCAACAGAGCAAGACCCCAACTCTTTAAAAAAAAAAAAACCTAGTTGGGTGAATGCTTCCCTGATCACCCCAGAAAAAGTGCTTGCTATCATGAAACTAGAATTCCAGTGGGGACAGTCAGATTAACTAAATAAATAACATGCCAAATGGTGATGGGCATTATGATGAAAAATAAACTTAGGAAATTAACTGGTAGATTGGGATCTATTTTGGAAAGAGGTTGGTCAGGGAAGGCAGATTTAATGAACCCCCTAAATGCAATAAGGGAAGAAGGAAAGCCAATTTGCCCACAAGGCAAGGGTTTTCCAGGCACAAAGAACATAGTGCAAAGGCCCTAAGCTCCACTCATCCTTAGGTTATTCATGGAATGGGAAGGAGACCAGCGTGGCTGGAGCAGAATGAACAAAGGGGAATGTGGTAGATGAGGTCAGAGTGAGCAAGTGAAGGACCTGATTTTGTAATGCCTTGTAGGCCCACAGAAGATTGTTGTTTTTCGGGCATTCAACCTCGTTCAAACAAATCAAGCAATTATTTTAGGCCAGAATTGTTGCATGCTGATGATACAGAGATAAATAAGACAAAGGCGTTACTGTCAAGAAGCTGGGTCCGATGAAGAACAGAGACAAGTAAGCAGACAGCTTATATCACAGTGTAACTGGTACTGTGAGAGGGGTAAGCCCTGATTATTATAGTAACACAGGGAGGGCACCGACTGCAGATGGGATGCCAGAGAAAGTGAAGTCTAAACCTGTGCCATTCGGAAAGAGACTTAAGGATGTGAAATGCGACTAGTATGACCAGGAACCAAATGTTTAATACTAATTAATTTAAATATAAAACTGAAGCCGTGGGAAACATTTTTCCCTTAAGTTCAACCTTACAGTTTTGATAGGACTACTTCCACTTTGGCCATCGCGTCCCTTAAGATTTCATGATTGCTTTGTAGTGCTCAGGTACTTTTTACTTTTACTTTTTTAAAATGTGGCTACTGCCAGTCCCGGTGGCGCATGCCTATAGTCCCAGCTACTCAGGAGGCTGAGGCTGGAGGATCCCTTGAGTCCAGGAGTTCTGGGCCGTAGTGCGCTATGCTGATCGGGTGTCTGCACTAAGTTCGGCATCAATATGGTGACCTCCCGGGAGCGGGGGACCACCAGGTTGCCTAAGGAGGGGTGAACCGGCCCAGGTCAGAAACAGAGCAGGTCAAAACTCCCGTGCTGATCAGTAGTGGAATCGCGCCTGTGAATAGCCACTGCACTCCAGCCTGGGCAACATAACGAGACCCCGTCTTTTAAAAAAAAAAAAAAAGAAAGAAAGAAAAAATAAATAAAACGTGGGTACTACAAAATTTACAATTAAATAAATATGTGGCTCACATAATATTTCGACTGGACAGCACTAATTTAAACTGAATGGAAGAGACAAGCCAGGGATATGGAAGAAGCCTCAAGGCAGAGGGGCTACATGTGCCAACGTCCAGATTTCAGAGAGCATGGCACCTTCGAGGAGGTACAAATAATTCAGAATGATGAGTCCTGAAGCGCCAGCAAGAGGGTAGGCAGAGATGAGGAAGAAAAAGTCAACAGAGGCTGGGCTTGAATGTCTTGTGTGTAATTCAAGGGAACTCGAGCTTTATCATGAGTGTAATAGGGAGTTACCGAGGGAAGACACCCCGCCAGCTGGGATTGTTGAAAAGGTCACTCTGGCTGTCATGTGGAGCATAAACTGAAGTGAGGCTAGAATGGAAGAAGGAAGACCAGTTGGTGCTGATTACTAAAACAAGGCAAGAATCGAGGGCAGTGACAGTGGAGGAGAAGAGAGAAGCGGGCTAATGTGAGACAGTATGAGAGATCGGGTTGGCTAGACCTGTCATTGGATAGGTATGAAGAATGAGGGCAGCAGGATGGCTTAAAGATCAGTCCCTAACACTGTAGGCCCTAAGGAGCAAACGACTACTGCCCTCCAAAGCTGGGTGTCCAAGCGAATGACTGAGCTCCTACAGGAACACAGGGTGTGAGAGCTGACCTCAATGGCCATACATCCCCCCACCATAAAGATTATGAATAATAGTTGGTGGGAAGAAACGTCTCCTGGACTTCCACTCGGGCATCTTGTTTGTCTTTGATTAATATAATTGTCGGCAGTCAACGTGTTCCATGCTGCTGGGTACGTTGCTTCAGCATTTTCATTTCCTTTGATCAGAGAATGGCAAAGTGACAAGATTATATCTCTCAAAATAATTTCAAGAAAGGAGAAATGCATTTGAGGAGGTTCCCTGTCCTCCAATGGCAAACAGGGAAAATATATTAAATAGAGCCACACTCCCTCTCAGCAACCCAGGGGCATGCCCAGGTTAGTGGAGCCTACATGTCTATAGTTGTTGGTTGGGTTTTGTTTTTTGTTTTGTTTTGGAGTGGGGGAGAAGGGAGGGTCTTTTTAAGGAAAATACTACTCAATTATGAATTTAAAATCACTAGGTAGGTTCTCATGCAAATAAGGGGCCCTGACACTTAAGCTTCATTAGCATTGTGGTGTATCGATAGTTTTCAAATGCCATTTTGTTTTTATCTATTAAACATGTATCAGCTGCTGCGTTATGGGCACTGAGCAGGACATAGGAATATAAACATGAATGAGAACAGACATAGGCTCTGCCCTCAAGAAATCCACCATTTAGAGTAGGGGACAGATAAATAGGTCATTGTAAAACTACCTTATGAATGCAGGTGTAAGAGCTCTATCCACAGAGAATAGTGGGTGCAGAGAGGAGGGGCACTAGACTCACCTGAGGTGAAAGGTGCTTGGGTATCTTCCTGAAGGATGTGCCACCAGCAGGATGTGTAAGATACGTGAATTACTTAAACACTAGGTAGAAAACAGGTTTTGGATAATATTTTGTGTCCCATGAAGCTAGAAATTTTGTCAGCAAAAAGTAGAAAGACCTTATATGGCAAACCCAGTTCTTGCTAAAAATCTCATCGCTACACAAGATTGACTCTTTACTACTAGCTGGAAATTCTCTCCAGAATAAAATGACAATCCTATTATGGACTGAATTGTGCCCTCTCAAAATTCATGTATTGAAGCCCTAGCCCCAAATGTAACTATATTTGCAGACAGGGTCTTTAAGGACATACTGAGGTTAAATGAAGTCATAAGAGCAGGGCCCTGTACTAATAGGATTGGGGTCCTTATAAGAAGAGGAGGAAACACCAGAGTTATCTATGTGTCTCTCTCTTTTTTTTTTTAATTTTAAAATGTTTATAAAATAAAGATGGGGTTTCACCATGATGGCCAGGCTGGTCTTGAACTGCTGACCTCAGGTGATCCACCCACCTTGGCCTCCCAAAGTGCTAGGATTACAGGCGTGAGCCGTCGTGCCCAGCCATATGTGTCTCTCTTACTCTATTTCTCTCTCTATCTTCCCCACCACCATGCCCAACCCTCTGCAGGGCACAGAGGAAAGGCCTTGCCAGGATATACTGAGAAAGTGACCATCAGCAAGCCAGGAAGAGAGTTCTCACCAGAAACCAAATTTTCTTTTATCTTAATCTTGGCCATCCAGCCTCCAGAAGTATGAAAAAATAAATTTCTGCTGTGTAAGCCAGCCAGTGTGTGGTACCTTGTTACGGCAGCCTGCGCAGACTAATAATGATCCTTAGACAAATATGGTCAATTTCTCCCTATGCCTGACCTCTGAGCAGAATATCCAGGAACGCTGGGGCATTACTGTGCCTCCTTATCCACATTTCCAGGGGAAATGCAAGAATGATGTTTAGTGTCCTCTTACCACCTTGGGCCTTATTCCTTCCTTCTCACACCTTAGCCCCTCTAGGCTACTCTTAGAGTCATCTCCCAAGGTTCATAGTCACCGTGTTAGTCTGTTCTTGCATTGCTATAAAGGAATACCTGAGGGTGGGTAATTTATAAAGAAAAGAGCCTTTTCTTTTTTTGAGATGGAGTTTCGCTGTTGTTACCCAGACTGGAGTGCAATGGCATGATCTCGGCTCACCGCAACCTCTGCCTCCTGGGTTCAAGCAATTCTCCTGCCTCAGCCTCCCGAGTAGCTGGGACTACAGGTGTGCACCACGATGCCCAGCTAATTTTTGTATTTTTAGTAGAGACGGGGGTTTCACGATGTTGACCAGGATGGTCTCGATCTCTTGACTTCGTGATCCACCCACCTTGGCCTCCCAAAGTGCTGGGATTATAGGTGTGAGCCACTGCGCCTGGCCGAGAAAAGAGGCTTAATTGGCTCATGGTTCTGCAGGCTGTACAGGAAGCATGACCCCGGCATCTACTCAGCTTCTAGTGAGGCCTCAGGGAGCTTTTGTTCATGGTGCAAGGCAAAGCAGGAATAGGCAGGTTACACGGCCGGTGAGGAACCCAGAAGTGGTGGGGAGGAGGGCAGGCTCTTTTAAACACCCAGATCTCAGTTGGGTGTGGTGGCTCATGCCTGTAATCCCAGAACTTTGGGAGGCCAAGGCGGGTGGATCACAAGGTTAAGAGATTGAGACCATCCTGGCCAACATGGTGAAACCCCATTTCTACTAAAAAATACAAAAATTAGTTGGGAGTGGTGGCGCGCACCTGTAGTCCCAGCTACTTGGGAGGCTGAGGCAGGAGAACTGCTTGAACCCGGGAGGCGGAGGTTGCAGGGAGACAAGATCTCACCACTGCACTTCAGCCTGGCGACAGAGCGAGACTCCATCTCAAAAAAAATAAAATAAAATAAAAAATAAACACCCAGATCTCAAGTGAACTAACTGAGCAAGAACTCACTCATCACCAAGGGGATGGTGCTAAACCATTCATGAGGGATCCACCCCCATGATTCAATCACTTCCCACCAGGCCCCACCTCCAACATTGGGAATCACATTTTTTAGCATGACATTTGGAGGAAATAAACATCCAAACTATATCAGCCACAGCTAGCTAGTGATTCTTTGCGCATTCATTAGGGAGGTGGCCTAACAATGCCGAAAGAGTTCTGGTGATACATTTGACCCCAAAACCACACAGGTTCGAACTGCACAGGGCCACTCACATTTTTTTCAATAAAAGTTACAGAGTACGCCTGCCTCTCCTGCTTCCCTTCCACTTCCTCCATCTCTTCTGCCCCTGCCACCCCAGAGACAATAAGACCAACCCTTCCTCTTCCACCTTCTCCTCAGCCTACTCAATGTGAAGATGATGAGGATGAAGACCTTTGTGATGATTCACTTCCACTTAATGAATAGTAAATATATTTTCTCTTCCTTATGATTTTAATAACATTTTCTTTTCTCTAGCTTACTGTATTATAAGAATACATTATATAATACATATGCAAAATTTTATTTTGTATATTACTGACTATTTATGTTGACTGTGTTATCAGTAAGGCGTCCAGTTAACAGTAGGCTGTTAGTAGTTAAGTTTTGGAAAAGTCAAAAGTTACACCTGGATTTCCAACTGTGCCAGGTCAGCATCCCTAACTTAACCCCTTCATGATTCAGGGTCACCTGTACTTAGAAGTTGTCTAGCTCGGCCACTGTACTGGGTGCAAGATCCCAGGCAAACCAAGTTCTGTCTCTGAACTGGAAAATTAAAGTAATGAGCTAGATTATTTCTAGGCCGTCTTCTACCTGAGTGAGTCCAGGGATCTAAACTTTTTTCTTTCTGGGGTTCAATTTTAAGGGCCCCAAAGATTTCATGAATGTCTCCAAGGCCCACATAAAGGAATTATTCTCTAAGATGGGGAGGTACCTTTGGCCAGGAGGTCTTCCCGGAAGTCTTGGAATCATGTTTGCTGTACAGGAAGTTGCACTATCTGCTCAGAAGTATCAGAATCCCCCACTTTTCAGCACTTTTGGATCCATAAAATGTTTGGGAAACACAAGAATTCAAAGGTCTCACTGGAAGGTTCTGATTAACAAGGAAAATTAAAAAGTCTTTTCCCAGTGAGAAGAGGAGTCTCTGTGGTATTCCTTCCACTTGGACAAAGAAAAAATAAAAGCAAAGTATAGTATGTCATGGAGGAAACTGCTGAGTCCTATGCCCTGACTGTGTAGAGAAGGGAACCTTCTTAATGTCCCAGCGGACATGCAAACCTAACTTGTGTTTTGGCATGAGATCTCAAGTGCCCTGTGAGCAAATAGCCAGCACCCTGCTCTTGCTGCCATGTGTGTTGTGACTGGAGAGTGTGGCAGATCTTCCTGGAAACAGGCTTCAAAACCAAGCCTCAGAGGCCACGTAAGAGGCAAGGAGCCATCTCTTGCCTCCTGCTCCTTTTCACAGTCCTATTGTCTGTGTGTCTGAGAATCACAGAGTGAAAACACGCTAAAGGTGAAAGGGACTTCAAGGTCAAACCAAGGTTGAAGGTTGGGCACCTATCAAAATGGCTTTGAATTATGCCTTTTTTCATGTGCATTTGAACCCACAGCTGATTGTAAACTCTGTAAGTAACCACCTATTATTTCTGTGTCTCCTCCTTGCTACTTAGTATGTTCATTGTATTTTCTGATGCCAAATGTGGGGGTGAAGGCAGTGCGGGTGGTTCCGCACTGATTCTTCAAGTCTCCAATACCAACTTGGTGTCTGTCTTAGTCCATTTTGTGTTGCTATAAAAGAAGACCTGAGACTGGGTAATTTATAAAGAAGTTTATTTAGCCCGTGGTTCTGCAGGCTAAGAAGTTCAAGGGCATAGCCCTGGCTTCTGGTGAGGGATTTTGTGCTGTGTGATAACATGATAGAGAAAGTCTAAGGGGAAGCAAACGCGCATAAACAGAGAAAAGCCTGAGGGGCATCTGGCTTTATAACAAATCACTCCTGCAGCAACTAACCCAGTCTGGCCAGAGCAAGAACTCATGACTACAAGAGCGGCACCCAAGCCATTCATGAGAGAGCCGCCCCCATGACTCAAACAACTCCCACCAAGCCCCACTTCCCAGTTAAGCCACATGGAGACCAAATTTCAACATGAGTTTTGGTGAAGACAGACAAACCATAGCAATGTCCAACAATTCAATTCAATTCTGACACTAACAACTGGAGCTGGCACAGACCCACAGGGTGAGGGCTCAGTCTCACGAGACTACCCCCACTCCAGGTGCCCAGGCTACCGGCTACCTGCACTTCTACCTGACGACAAATTCAAGGGTTCCTATGATTCCCCCTCAGTTTTAATCATTGGTTAGAATGACTTACAGAATTCAGGAAAGCAATTTGCCTACATTTACTGGCTTATTTTAAAAGATACAATATAGGAATAGCCAAATGGAAGAGATGTTTGGGGCACGGTATGGGGCAGGGTATACAGAGTTTCCATTCTATCAGACAGGACTGCCTGGGCTCCCCCTACCACTTCCTACTATTAGAGTTTCTTACATGTTGTGAATTGAAGCTAAGATTAAGGAAAGGTACCTGGTGATTCCAGGTGCACCCCCTCCCAGGCCATCCCTGTGTTCAACAACTTAGAAACTTCCTACGTCCCATTGTTCAAGAGTTTTTATAAACAATTTCAAAAGACCCGCCTCCCACTGTTTCGGGAGTTCAGGAGATGGGACTGAAAGTCCAGCCTTTCTGGTGACCAGCCTCCATCCTGAAAATATCCAGGGGCTCCAACCTGAGTCAGTTATTAGCATAAATCCAGGTGTGGTTAAAGAGTTCCTTATGAATAACAAAAGGCACTACTGTCAGTCAGGAAGTTCAAAGAGTTCTAGAAACTTCTTGACTTGAACAAGAGACTAAAACCAAATGTATTTTTTATTGTACCACAATTACACACAGGTTCTTAATCAAACATGTATCCATTAATTCATTGACGAGCTTGGAATACAAGAAGCATGATGAGGAGCTAAAAATGGCTAAGAAGTCCCTTATCTCTGAAATTAGAAAGATTATGGGAAACCCTTTATTTTGGGACTGGTCATTCTGCTAGAAGAACATATAGCCCCCAACTCCATATATAACTGTAAATTTGGTGAGGGAATAGATAAAACGGCATACATTTTTGGCTATTTTTTAATTTAAAAAAGGCTAAATTTCTTATTTGGGAGTTTTCACAGATTTAGGCAATTATGAGGCTCCCTGATTACTCCTTATTCCCTGACCCTCTTTATTGAATCCTTGGGAGCTAACAGAATAACAGAAAGCAGAGGCTGCAGCACAGTGCCCTTGGCACCTCTGCAGCCGAGAAACCTGCTATTTCCACATGCAGAAGCTTGCCAGAGCTGCATCTGAGCAAGTTGCAAAGACACAAATGGCAGCAGAAAGATGCATCAGCACCAGGGAGGTATCAGAGCAGGTCCGCCAGGCAATGCCACAGCAATCCATTATGTAGTAGGATTTGGCTGCCTTTCACAAGCTCCTTTCACCACATTCCAAAGGCTCTTGCATTAAAAAGCACACAGCCCTCTGTTCTTTTCAAGATGGCAGACTCAGAGAGGACTGCCTGGGCCACCCCTCAGCTTCCCACTATTAGAGTTTCTTACATGTTGTGAATTGAAGCTGAGATTAAGGAAAGATGCATGGAGATTTGCAACTCAGGAATCCCTGAATCCTCAGGCTGAAGTCCCTCAAGAGATCTTCTTGTTCATTTACAGTGTGCATGCTTACATTGAGAATGGACAATGCTTGCGATGTTCCATTTATCTCCTGATTCACTTCCCATCTCTAGCGACAGTAGGCTGGACCGGATTATTTCTACTTCAGCCAAAGAGACGGGCCTAGGTGAAGCTGAAGTTTCACCACTCCATCAATCTGCTCTGCTTCTGAAGTTACCTATTTACAAGATGCTGGACTTTTCCTCATCCTCTATCTTCTCAAGGTCTAGGCTAGGAAATAGTAGTGTGACCAACTATCATGGTTTTCTCAGGACTGAAGAAGTTACTGGGACACAAAAGTTTTTTTTTTTAACTTTTATTTAGGTTCAGGGGTACATGTGCAGGTTTGCTATATAGGTAAATTCGTGTCACAGAGGTTTGTTGTACAGATTGTTTTATCACCCCGGTACTAAGCCTAGTACCCAACAGTTATTTTTTCTGCTCCTCTCTCTCCCCCCACTCTCCACTCCTAGGTAGGCCCCAGTATCTATTGTTCCCTCTTTGTGTCCATGTGTTCTCATCATTTACCCCCACTTATGAGGGAGAATGTGCTGCATTAGTTTTCTGTTCCTGTGTTAGTTTGCTAAAGATAATGGCCTAGGCTGGGCGTGGTAGCTCACGCCTGTAATCCAAGCACTTTGGAGGCCAAGGAGGGCAGATCACCTGAAGTTGGGAGTTCAAGACTAGCCTGCCCAACATGGTGAAACCCCGTCTTTAAAAAAAAGGATAACGGCCTCCAGCTCCATCCATAGGACATAATCTCATTCCTGCAAAGGACATAATCTCATTCTTTATTATGGCTGTATAGTATTCATGGTGAATATGCACCACATTTTCTTTATCCAGTCTACCATTGTTGGGCATTTAGTTGATTCCATGTGTTTGCTATTGTGAAGAGTACTGCAATGAACATATGTGTGCATGTGTCCTTATGGTGGAACGATTTATATGCCTTTGGGTATATACCAAGTAATGGGACAAATGGTAGTTTGGTTGCACTCCCACCAACAGTGTATAAGCATTCCCTTTTCTGTGTAGCCTCACCAGCATGTTATTTTCTGACTTTTTTTTTTTTTTTTTTGAGAAGGAGTCTCACTCTGTTGAGCAGGCTGGAATGCAATGGCATGATCTTGGCTCACTGCAACCTCTGCCTACTGGGTTGAAGCAATTCTCCTGTCTCAGTCTCCCGAGTAGTTGGGACTATAGGAGTGTACCACAATTCTTGGCTAATTTTTATGTTTTTAGTAGAGATGGGGTTTCACCATGTTAGCCAGGCTGGTCTTGAACTCCTGACCTCAGGCAATCCACCTGCCCCGGCCTCCCAAAGTGCTGGGATTACAGGCATGAGCCACTGCACACGGCCTGGACTTTTTAATGGTAGCCATTCTGACTGGTGTGAAATGGTATCTCATTGTGGTTTTGATTTGCATTTATCTAATGATCAGTGATATTAAGCTTTTTTTCACACACTTTTTGGCCACATGTATGTCTTTTTATGAAAAATGTCTTGTCATGTCCTTTTCCCACTTTTTAATGGATTTGTTTTTTCTTATAAATTTGTTTAAGTCCCTTATAGATGATAGAAATTAGACCTTTGTCGGATGCGTATTTTTAAATATTTTCTCCGATTCTGTAGGTTGTCTGTTTACTCTGTTGACAATATCTTTTGCTGTAGAAGCTCTTTAGTTTAATTAAATGCCATTTGTATCAATTTTTGCTTTTGTTGCAATTGATTTTGATGTCTTTCTCATGAAATATGTGACTGTTCCTATGTCCAAAATGGTATTGCCTAGGTTGTCTTCCAGGGTTTTTATAGTTTTGGGTTTTCCATTTAAGTCTTTAATCTACTTTTCAGTTGATTTTTGTATATGGTGTAAGGAAGGAGTCCAGTTTCAATCTTTTGCATATGACTAGCCAGTTCTCCTAACACCATGTATTGAATAGGAGTCCTTTCCTCGTTGCTTGTTCTTGTCAGGTTTGTCAAAGATCAGATGGCCAGAGGTGTGTGGCCTCATTTCTGGGTTCTCTATTCTGTTCCATTGGTCTGTATGTCTGTTTTTTTAACCAGTGCCATGCTATTTTGATTACTGTAGCCCTGCAGTATAGCTTGAAGTCAGGAAGCATGATGCCTCCAGCTTTGTTCTTTTTGCTTAGGATTGCCTTGGCTATTCAGGCTCTTTTGTGGTTCTCTATGAATTTTAAAATAGTTTTCTCTAGTTCTGTGAAGAATGTCATTAGTAGTTTGATAGGAAGAGCATTGAATCTGTAAATTGCTTTGAGCAGTATGGCTATTTTAATGATATTGATTCCTCTGATCCATGAACATGGAATGTTTTTCCATTTGTGTCATGTCTGATTTCTCTGAGCAGTGTTTTGTAATTCTCAGTGTAGAGATCGTTCACTTCTCCTGGGACACTGCTCTTTGAGGCTAAAACTAGGAAAGTCCCAGACAAACTAGGATGAGTCAGTCACTGTAGCAAATTAGTTGGAACTGACCTGAAACAAGTATAGTCCCAGATAGGGTTTTGGGAAGCCAGATTCAGAGCCTGGTTTTATTTGGAAGGTACTGGCTCTGCTATAATAATTATGTGATCTGTGGCTACACAAAAAATGAATTGCTATTGCAGTAGATAGGGTAAGCATACAGACTCCAAAATAAAAATCCGCAAAAAATATATGTTTTATGAGAGTAGGAATAATGATTCCTGTATCTCTATCACTTACTACAATGCAAGCTACATAGTAAATATTCTGAAAAATATTTGTGAAATAAATGAATAAATGAATTCCAGCTCTGTCTGACTCTATCATTACTAGCTGTATGACATTACATAAGTTACTGAATTTCTTTCATTCTATTTTTTTTTTGGGACAGAGTCTCTCTCTGTTGCCCAGGCTGGAGTGCAGTGGTGTGATCACAGCTCACTGCAACTTCTGCCCTCAGAATGCAAGGGTTCAAATGATTCTTGTGTCTAAAATCAAGTAGCTGGGATTACAGGCATACATCACCACACTCAGCAAATTTTTGTATGCTTAATAGAAACGGGTTTCGCCATGTTGGCCAAGCTGGTCTCAAACTCCTGGCCTCAAGTGATATGCCCACCTCAGCCTCCCAAATTGCTGGGATTACAGGGATGAGCCACCACACCCAGCCTGAAGGTACTGAACATCTTTAAGCCTCTGTTTCTTCATCTGTAAAGTGGGGATGATAATAATTAGCTACTTTATAGTTGTTATGGGCTGAACAAATTGTGTCCCCCTGCCCAAGTTTATATGTTGATGTCAACACCCAGTACCTACAAGTGTCCTTATGGGAATAGGAAACACTGACACAGAGACACCAGAAACAAGTGCACACAGAGAAAAGACTGTGTGAGGACACAGTGAGAAAGTGGCCATCTGCAAGCCACAGAGAGAGGACTTAGGATAAATGAAACCTGCTGACACCTTTATCTTGAACTTCCAGCCTCCAGAACTGCAGGAAGATAGATTTCTGTTGTTTAAGCCACTCAGTCTGGGGTATTTTGCTATGGAAGTCTTATTTAACTAATACAATAGTAATTAGAAGAAATAATGCACATAAGTCATCTAGCACATGAATGCTCAGTAAATATTTCAATAATAAAAATGTCTGAGCAGGGCACTGAAAAAATGTATAAGATACACAAAAAATATACAAAAGGGAATCAGTAGAATTATTTGTCTACACCTGAAGACCTTGGGGGACAGAGAAAACTGAACCTGCCCTGTGTACTATTCTCTGCACTGGGATCATGAAAGAGTATATCCATAAACGACATTCTAGTCCAGGACATCTCAAACTTTTTTTTTTTTTTGAGATGGAGTTTCGCTGTTGTTACCCAGACTGGAGTGCAATGGCACGATCTCGGCTCACCGCAACCTCCGCCTTCTGGGTTCAAGCAATTCTCCCGCCTCAGCCTCCCGAGTAGCTTCATCTCAAACTTTAAAGTGCATATGGATCACCTGGGAAACTTGTTAAAATGCAAATTCTAATTCAGTGTGTCTGGAGTCTGTATTTCTAACAAGCTCCCAGTTGATTCTGATGCTGCTGGTTGCAGGACCACAGCAAGCGACACTGAAGAAATAGGTTGCTGAGTCCTAAGGAGAGTTATAAACTATTGCATACGCAAGACACAAAACCAAATACATCAAGTGGCTAGAGTCTCAGTAAACTGGATCCTATATTTGTATATATCATGACTAGAGACTGCAGTGCCACTTAAGTATATATATAATAATCCAGGACCATCGAGTTAAAATGCAGTTAAAGTGCTCAGGAGGAGAGGAAGACATTTGATTCAGCAGGGGAAAATAAAACATTCTCTGTAGGAGAATCCCTCTGGGTTAAAGGAACCTTAAATAGTCCAAGTTGAGCTGTATTTAGTTCCTTACTTCCCTACCCAAATAAGTACAGGGGTGGTATTTTGCTGCTCTTCTGGAAGGGTAAGGGGAGGGAAGAATGTGCGGGTGTGCTTATGGCACTGTTTGCTCCGGCTGGCTAATGTTTGGTTTCCTTATCTTTGGAGAGTGTAATGGGTGTTGGTGCCAGCTTGGAGGCCACCTGATCTCAATCAGACTCTAAAGTCATTAACGAAGCTACCAGGAGGTAGGCCTCCTTGGAGATGTTTATGTTTTTAGTGGTTTTTCTAGAGTCGGAGGATGAATCAAGAAAGAATAGCAGAAATTCCAGACCCTGAAAACGGGTTAATCAGCTGACATAAGGGTATTCTTTTATTTTTTTTGAGACAGAGTTTCGTTCTTGTTACCCAGGCTGGAGTGCAATGGTGTGATCTCGGCTCACTGCAACCTCCGTCTCCTGGGTTCAAGCAAATCTCCTGCCTCAGCTTCCCAAGTAGCTGGGACTACAGGCGTGCGCCACCATGCCCAGCTAATTTTTGTGTTTTTAGTAGAAACGGGATTTCACCATGTTGACCAGGATGGTCTTGATCTCTTGACCTCGTAACCCACCTGCCTTGGCCTCCCAAAATGCTGGGATTATAGGCATGAGCCACCGCACCTGGCCGATACATGGGTATTCTTTTGTAGAAACGTGAGTTTCTTGTATGTTAAGTGGTCAAGATGATCCTTGATGGTCACTTCTCCCTAAACAGATTTTTTAGGGCTTCATTCAAACTGTAGAATCAAATATATTATTGGGTTTGGATTAGGAACTTGGATTTTGGAGGTTTGCTAGCTGTTTCACCTGGGCAAGATCCTTAACCTCTCTGAAGTCTCAATTTCCCAAATTTAAAAACTAGTGTATATATCATGGATTTACTGAGACATAAAGCATATAAAGTACTTGGCTTTTATTATAATTTTTTTCTCTCCTTATTCCACTTAATTACATTGGTTTCCATGAAGTAATGCAGGCCCTATAAAGGCAGTCGGGGCTGTGGGCCTATTTCCCTCCCCTCCTCCCATCCTGAAGTCTGCTGTACTGCTTCTCTGTTAGAGAATATTTAATTGAGCATCTCCTGCATGCCAGCCAAAAGACACAGTCCTTGCATTTAAAGGAGTCCACAGTCACTTAGGGGGAGACAGGATGAGTCAGCAAATAAATACAATCAAGTATCTTAGGTGCTCTGGCAAATGTCTAAACGGACAAGGAGTGACGAAGCAGAGCATGTTTACTTTCGCTTTGGAGAGTTAAATAAGAAAAGTATCAAGAGTGGATGTGTTTGAACTGAGTTTTCAGAAATGAGAATTGGCCAGGTATTCTAGAGTGTGTGTTTGCGTGTGGGCACTGTGTAGAAGGGGAGGATTTGTGGGCACGGGTCACCAAGAAACAGGCAACAGCATGGCTTGTCAGGGACCTGGAAGAGGTCTGAAGTTGCCAGAGTGTGGGATGTGTGGGGAAGGTGGGTAGAGCAAGAGATAAGGTTACACAGCCAGATCAAGGTCAACTCACAGAGGATCTTGAAAGCCATACTTAGAAGTTTGGGTTTGACCATGAGGGCAATGAAAAGCCAGTAAGAGGGGAGTGGTTTGGTCAGGCATATGTGTAAGGGTTGTAAGGAAACTTTTTTTCTAGTTGCAAAGAACAATTTATTTTCAATGGGAAAAAAAATTGAGAACACAAGAAAAAAATTACATATGAACTCACTACCAATATCCAATTCGTAATGTACTGGAGTGAGTTTTCCAGAGAGAATTACAGAGTGTAAAGGGAAAAAAAAAAAAACAAATTTTTTTTCCTTCTCTCCCTGCTCCCTATTTACTCAATACAGAACACTTCTGTGACCAGATGTGTGATTTTCCCCACATACCAAGCAATTCTCCAGCAGACCCCCACAGGGTATCCTGGAACCCAATTCTGATTCCATCTACCTGGAAATAGCATCAGATCTCAGTGGTTGAGGGCTCAGTCCCACAAAACTGCCCTCACTTCCGAGGCCAATTCCAAGTCTAGGCTACTTTTATTTTTCACCAACTGGCTATAAGCTAAGATTCCCTCAAGTTTCTGCTTGGGTTTGGTTAATTTGCTGGGATGGCTCACAGAATGCAGGGAAACATTTACCAGCTTATTAACTGTTTTACCAGTTTATTACAAAGAATACGGATAAACAGCCAGATGAAGAGATGGATGGGGCAAGGCATGGCAGGCGGGGGGATTGCAGAGCTTCCATGCCGTGTCTAGATGAGCCACCTTTTGGGCGTCTCCTAGTGTTTCGCAGTCCCAAATCTCATCAACTCTTGTTTGAGTATTACAGAGCTTGATGATCAGCAACATCCTTCTTCCTTCTCGTGGTGGTTGGAGGGTAGGATTTGAAAGTTCCAATCCTCTAATAGCTTGGTCTTTCTGGTGACTGGTCCTATCCTGAGACAAACTAGGGCCCCCACCCTAAGTCGCCTTATTAGCATAAACTCTGGAGTTACTGAAGGAGCTCATTATGAATAACAAAGATGTTCTTGTCACCCAGGAAATTCCAGTGGTTTTAGGAGCTATGACAGGAACCAGGAAAAAAGACCAAAGATATGTGACATTATATCACACAGGGAAGGGGAGCCGACATGTCCTGAGCACCTACTATGTGCCAGGCACTTTATGAAGTTTATATCATTTAACCTAACACTAAGGGTGGCTGCTCCATGTGGACCCACAGCCAGAGGGTTTTGAAGAGGTTAGGGAAGGAGAAAAACAAACTGAGTCTTGCACTACAGAGGCTCCTCAACTTATGATGAGGTCACATTCTTGTAAGGTGAAAGCATCGCCT
The DNA here is from genome assembly GCF_049354715.1 of Callithrix jacchus. Taxonomy (NCBI): domain Eukaryota; kingdom Metazoa; phylum Chordata; class Mammalia; order Primates; family Cebidae; genus Callithrix; species Callithrix jacchus. The sequence goes on from NC_133508.1 coordinate 149,542,135, forward strand.
AAGTCAGAAACGGGTTTGAAACACCTAACCTATTGAACTCGTAACTTAACCTTGCCTACCTAAGACATACTCATAACACATACATTAGCTTACCATTGAGTAAAATCGTCTAACACAAAACCTATTTTATAACAAATTATGGAATATCTCCTGTAATGTATTTATTTATTTTCTGAGATGGAGTCCCACTTTGTCGCTCAGGCTGGAATGCAGTGGTGTCATCTCGGCTCACAGAAGCAATTCTGTTGCCTCAGCCTCCCGGGTAGCTGGGATTACAGGTGTACACCAATATGCCCGGCTAATTTTTTTGTATTTTTAGTAGAGTCAGGGTTTTGCCATGTTGACCAGGCTTGTCTCAAAATCCTGACCTCAGGTTATTCACCCACCTGGGCCTCCCAAAGTGCTGGGATTACAAGTGTGAGTCACCATGCCCAGCTTCCTGTAATTTATTGAATACTGAGCTAAAAGTGAAAAACAGAATAGTTGTACGGGCACTCGAAGTATGGTTTCTACTGAATGTATATTGCTTTTACACCGTACATAGAGTTGAACAATTACGGTAAGTCGGAGACTGTTTGTATTAGGTAAACTAAGGAAACATCTTTACAAAACTGCCAAATATTTACACTGGCAAGGCCTGATGCTCTCGCTGTGCTCCATGGGTAGATGAGATGGAGCATGAGAGGGTAAGAGAAGAAGCAACTTTGGGAAGATTAGATGTGGATAATAAGTTCTCTTTGAGAAGGTTGGAAGGCACACATGTACTTAAAAGAGAAATGTGGGCTAGAATGGAAAACTTTAGAACTGGCTTTTTTTTTTTTGAGATGGAGTCTCACTCTGTTGCCAGGCTGGAGTGCAGTGGCGCCATCTCGGCTCACTGCAACCTCCACTTCTGGGTTCAAGTGATTCTCCTGCCTCACCTCCGGAGTAGCGTAGCTGGGACTACAAGCGGGGTGCCACCACGCCCAGCTAATTTTTGTATTTTCAGTAGAGATGGCATTTCACCATGTTGGCCAGGATGATCTCGATCTCTTGACCTCATGATCCATGTGCCTTGGCCTCTCAAAGTGCTGGGATTACAGGCGTGAGCCACGGCGCCCTGCTGGAATTGGCATTTACATTAGATTTAAAGCCATGAGAATAAGTGAATGTGCCCCAGAAAGACAGAGTAGAGAAGACCAAGAACAGAGCCTTATGGAATGCCAGATTTTAAGAGGCAGAGCAAAGGAGATACCACTAGGGCCTGAGAAGGAGGGTCAAAGAAGAACCACCAGAGAAAGATCCTGGAATTCACCAACCGTCAAATGTCACACAGGCCAATCGAGGTGAGCAGTCCAAAGAGGGTTTTGCCACTTCCCAGTAGGAGCTTTGCCAGGGCCCTTTATGAAGTGGGGTACAGGGAGCCTCACTGGAGCAGGTGGAAGAATGGATGGAAAGTGACAGTAAATGCAGGCTGTACTTTTAGAGAGCTTGACTATGATGGCAGAGGGTTTTGTGGTGGATTGATTTGCTTTGCTTTTAAAAACTGGAGAAAATAGCATATTTCTATGATGGAAAGGAGCCAACAGACACTGAACAGGAAGACTGGAGAGAGGGAATAACCAAGGGTGCAAAGTTCTACGGCAGCTTTTCTCGACCAGGGACATTCAATGTCTGGAAACATTTGTGGTCATTACAACTGGGTTAAAGGAGTTGTTACCAGCAACTGGTAGGTTGAGCCAGAAATGCTGCTAAATATCCTTCAACGTACAGCACAGCCCCTCATGACACAGAATTATCGGGCCAATGTCAGCAATGTGGAGGTCAGGAAACCCTACCATAAAGGAAGAAAAAACAGACCAAGAACACAGGTGATAGGATTAGCTTCCAACTGATATAACTCAATAAATATTTGCTAAATAAATGAATGAATTGAAAATTCCATAAATAGATTCCATTCTGGAAACCCTCTTTTCATCTGGAAACGCTACAGCTTAAGCATGGCATGAAGAATTTGAATACTATGTAGGTACTGTAGACTCAGAGATAAGAGGCAAGCTCACACCCTGAGTTTTGAATAAAATGATGCTCCCTAGAGAATTCAGGGAAGCCTTGGAAGATGGGAATAGAGAAAGAAAATTGACTTTCATTGGGTGTCTACTTTATATAAGCACTTTAAATATGCTTTTATCTGCCAGGTGCGGTGGCTCACACCTATAATCCCAGCATTTTGGGAGGCCGAGGCAGGAGGATCATGAAGTTAAGAGATTGAGACCATCCTGGCCAACACGGTGAAACCCCGTCTCTACTTAAAATACAAAAAATTAGCTGGACATGGTGGCACACGCCTGTAGTCCCGGCTACTCGGGAGGCTGAGGCAGGAAGATTGCTTGAACCCAAGAGGCGAAGGTTGCGGTGAGCTGAGATCGTGCCATTGTACTCCAGCCTGGGTAACAAGAGTGAAACTCTGTCTCAAAATATATATGCTTTTATCAAGCACTTTAATTAGTTGTGTGACTTAACATACACCACACACCAGCTGAGATACTAGCTCCATTAACTCAGGAGGAAACAGAGGTCAAATGAACTTGTCCAAGATTTCATCTAGTGAGAAATGGAACCAAGATTTCAACCCAGTTCACTCTCCCCCTGAAGTCTAAGTTGTTTCTACTGTATTATGTTGTCTTCATGCAATAACCAAATCAAGTGAATCAAGTGACATCTCAGCCTTGAATGATGAGCAGGACTTTGCCAAACAAAAAGGGGAAAAGGATCGGGTATTCCAGATATTATGGAGCACATGAAAAGGCCCTGAGGTATGGAACAGCCATTTGGTGCGGCTCTGTGACTGAAATAAAGGATACAGGGCAGGGCAAGGGCAGAGGTGGACCACAAGGAGTGGAGAAATTCCACTGCATCCAAGCAGCTAAGTCTTTTCTAGAAGTTAGTCGCTCTTAATTTTAGCTTTTCCTGATGCTATTCAAATAATCGAGCTTTCCTGTCCTCTGATTTACATGTTTTTTTCTTTTGCCCAGTGCTAAATTTTTCATGTTCCAAGCACAGAGGTGTCTAAATATTGGTTTAGGATTCAGTAAATCTTTCCTTTCCTCTGACAGCAAAAACAAGCCCTGTAACTTACAACTCCCTTGACTGAGACATTCATTTTACAAGCAAAATGAGTTATAGATTAATTTGGGAATATTTCACCTCCGGTTAGGCAGCAGTGGGCACACAATTGCCTAGAACATAAAACCAGGACAGTCAGGGAGCATCTCTAGCTTGTTAACTGTAATGCCAGATAAACGTCACCCTCTGCTCGGGCTTTTAAGTCATTTCTTAAAAAATAAAAAGTACTCAGTTGTACTTCCTAAGGCATTTCCTGTTTACAGGGTGTGTATTCTAACAGCTGTGTTAGAAAGTGTGACCTAAGAGCTTTCAGACTGCTTGTGCTTTGAAACTCCTGGGTGCCAAGCTAGGAGATTACTCCCACCCAGGCCAGAGCCTGGGCTCCTGGCCTGAACCTGGCTGTCTTGAGTTCCCAGCTCCTACAACCATACAGCCCTGTGATAACTGCAGAGGACGAAAGGTGCATGGAGGTCTAGAGGCCAATCCACCTTTATGGAAGGTATCATCTAATTAGAAAATGGGAAAGAAAAATGTTTATAAAGTATCTTGTAGAGATTCCTATATTTCAGTGTCACAGAGCAGAGGCTGTCAGGCACAGATCACCACTGAACCTCTAAACATTCCTGTTCTCCCCCACCCCCAATATCTTTCCCTGTCCAGGCTGCTGGACATGTGTCCAATTGTTCTCTGGAGCAGGGAGTCCACCCCTCATAGTGATATAGTTAAATGCTCATGCTTAAAAAAAAAATACAGTCGGGAGGGGGAGGTGGGGAGGGATAGCCTGGGGAGAAATGCCAAATGTGGGTGAAGGGGAGAAGAAAAGCAAAGCACACTGCCATGTGTGTACCTACGCAACTGTCTCGCATGCTCTGCTCATGTACCCCAAAACCTATAATCAAATAAAAAATTAAAAAAAAAAAAATACAGTCAATTTAACCAGGTGCAGTAGTTCACACCTGTAATCCCAGTGGCTGGGGAAGCTGAGGTAGGAGGATCACTGTTAGCCCAGGAGTTCAAGGCTGCAGTGAGCTATAATTGTGCCACTATACTCCAGCCTGGGCAACAGAGCTAGATCCCATTAAAAAAATATATAGTCAGTTTAAGCACGATGTGTCACTTTCAGGTCACAAGTTCTCTAACTTCTACTCCAGTACATTTTTTAAATACCCAGTCATATTTTCACAATTTCTATGTGAGTCTCATTTTACACAAAAAATTAATGCATAAGTGTTTATAATAGCATTATTTACAATAACGAAAACATGAGTTGCCAAAAAAAACCCAAACTAAAAAAATAGCAAAAAAATTAAATGCAGTTTACAATCACAAGCGAATGGGTAAAGAAAATTGTCGTACATTAACAGTGGATATTATGCGGCTATTAATGGTTACACTTACGAGTAGGAATGATTATATAACAATGTTGAATAAGCAAAACAAGATATACAACTGTCTATATAATTGTTATTTCTTTTTTTTTTTTTAGGTGGAGTCTCACTCTGTCGCCCAGGATTACAGGCACTTACCACCATGCCCGCTAATTTTTGTATTTTTAGTAGAGATGGGGTTTCACCATGTTGGCCAGGCTGGTCTTGAATGCCTAACCTCAGGTGATCCGCCTGCCTTGGCCTCTCAAAATGCTGGGATAACAGGCGTGAGCCACTGTGCCTGGCCACAGTTGATAATTTTCAACCGTGAAAATCATGCATAGAGAAATGATTGGAGATGTACAACAAGATGTACCACAGATGAATTTTATCACCGGAAAAGGCCAAATCTCCCTGTCTATTTGCTTGGGCTGCTGTAACAAAATACCTTAGACTGGGTAATTTATAAACAACAGAAACTTACTGTTAATAGTTCTGGAGACTGGGTAGTCTAGGATCAAGGTGCCAGCAAACTCAGCATCTAGTGAGAACTGGTTCTTCGTAGATGGTGCCTTCTGTGTGTCCTTACAAGAGCGAAGGAGCAAGAAAGCACTCTCAATCCTTTTTTTTTGAGACGGAGTTTCGCTCTTGTTACCCAGGCTGGAGTGCAATGGCGCGATCTCGGCTCACTGCAACCTCCACCTCCTGGGTTCAAGCAATTCTCCTGCCTCAGCCTCCCGAGTAGCTGGGACTACAGGCGCGCGCCACCATGCCCAGCTAATTTTTGTATTTTCAGTAGAGACGGGGTTTCACCACATTGACCAGGATGGCCTCGATCTCTTGACCTCATGATCCACCTGCCTCAGCCTCCCAAAGTGCTGGGATTACAGGCGTGAGCCACCGCGCCCGGCCTCTCAAGCCTTTTTTATAAGGGGCACTAATCCCATTCATTCAGGTGGAGCCCTCAAGACTTAATCAATTCCCAAAGGTACCACCTCTTAATACTATTACACTGAGTATTAGGCTCTAACATATATATGTGGGGGACACTGCATACATACTCAATAAAAGGAGGCAAAGAAATGAACAGGCTCTCACATAGTGCTGTTTACATCCTTCTAATGTCTCTAGAGAAATTGGTATATAAATAGGAAAATCTTTATATGCCTGATGTGGCTGATGACCAGGATGCCATTGTTTAGGAAGAGTAGCAGCTCTAATTAACCAAGGAAAAAAAAACCCCACAAATATGAAGCCTATTCAGTTAAAATACTGAACCTAGGAGGATGAGCTTCAACTGCTGGCCCTAAGAATCTCATGACAAGGGTCTACAGCTTTCCACTGCAAAACTAGAAAATTAAGTATTTTTCATCTTTATTTTAACGCCCTTTACTGTATATTCTTATTAAGAGCCACGGATGGTAAATCAATAGATTGTTTCTATGATAGCATGGACCAAAAAGAATGGGGTGGAAAGAGATAAGTCTGTCTCTAGCTCTTCCATGGTGGCTTCATCAACTGGACAGGATAAATGTCACCTCTGTTCCTAATTTAATCCTCCTCTTTCAAGCCTGGACACCTGCGTGCCTCAACTATCCTAGTTCCAGGGGAGGATTAACAGGGAGGGAATTTGTTTCCTTTTTTTTAGGTATTGAAAGATAATCACAGCAAACAATGAATTACTCTATATGTTTTAAAACTGTCTAATGCGCCTTTAAAATGTCATGGGAAAAATAGAAAGGTACACTGAGAGAGTGTGCTCAGTGAAATATTTAAACCATAAAGACAGCAAGGTCGGTGATTAAGGAGATTAAACAGATCTGGATGATGGATATAAATCAGAAGCATGTTGTCAAAGATTAGTAGTTATTAAAGCTGTTGACGTCCTTCCAATAGGGAAAAAAAAAGCAATCATACAGTTTTTAATGTCAGTCTGGGCCATCAAGCCATTATGTAATTTTTATCTTTTTTTACTCTTTTTGCCATGAGGCAAGACAATTTATTTCCCCTATAGTAAATGAATTTCCTCTGCCTGGAACATGCTGTGAGTGTAATCCCGGACTGGCCACCCACCCCTTAGCCTTCACTTTCCCCATTTGCTAAAGGAGGGAATTGGTTCTTACAGTCCTGACATTCTGTGCTTCTCTGAAGGAAGATGTTTACAGAGTTCTGGGATGTGAGTTATCACCTATCACCTACTCTTAGACACATTTAATTCGAAGGCATGCCATCATTTTATGTACTACCAACAAAAAAAGACCCAGCCAGCTAAACTATGACACAATACCCTAAGTACAGCCCTGTGACCCTGGGATTAATCACACCAGCCTCGCATGCTTTCAAATACAGGACAATTCCTACCGCCCTCCATTGCATTGCTTGGTTGATTTTAGGCGATTCTTTTGTATGTATATCACTAATGAAACAACACAATTTTGCTTGTAGGTATCTTTCTTTCTCAGGTCCCATAAAACTCTTGATTCTTGTTTTTTCAAAATAATATATGGAACTGCAAACATTTCTCTGATGATGAATATTTGCTTCACTAATATCAAATTCATGTCCCACTACGTTCATACCTTCTGCAAATATGGGAATCACAGTGTAATTTTTTTGTAATTTAAACATCAAGTAAGCTCAATATGTTATTACCAACAGTGTCCTTAACCAAATGGAAGTCATGTCCTTAACTATATGAACAGCTATGACTAAGTTTAAACCTGGGCAGACCAGGACAACTACATCATGACGACTCTAACTGACCTTCCAACTGACTTCAGAGATGATAAAAAACAACCCGGAGCCTGGGCAACACTGTGAAACCCTGTCTCCACAAAAAACACAAAGATTAGCATGCACCTGTAATTAGCATGCACCAGCTACTCAGGAGGCTGAGGTGGGAGGATTGCTTGAGCCCAGGAGGTCAAGGCTGCAGTGAGCTGATGTCGTGCCACTGCACTCTACCCTGGGCAACAGAGACCACATCTAAGCAACAAAAAAGTTGGGGTGGGATGGGGAGAAGAGATGTATGTGGTTTGGTAGTGATTAATTGAGAATCGAGATGTCTTCTTCACCTCCAATGAGAGAGGAGTGGCATATAGTAAGTGTTCCCTAAATACTTGCAGGTTGTTGAAGATTGAATGAAAGTATGAATGGAAGGCCGGGTGCGGTGGCTCACGCCTAGAATCCCAGCACTTTGGGAGGCCGAGGCGGGTGAATCACGAGGTCAAGAGGTCGAGACCATCTTGGTCAATATGGTGAAACCCCATCTCTGCTAAAAACACAAAAATTAGCTGGGCATGGTGGCGCAGCCTGTAGTCCCAGCTACTCGGGAGGCTGAGGCAGGAGAATTGCTTGAACCCAGGAGGTGGAGGTTGTGGTGAGCCGAGATCGTGCCATTGCACTCCAGCCTGGGTAACCAGAGCGAAACTCCATCTCAAAAAAAAAAAAAAAAAAGAAAGTATGGATGTAAGGGTGAATGAGCAAACGAGCAAGTAGCTAATTGGGAGTGCTGAAAAGACACTTAGCTGCCTTCTTTGAGATTGTTTCTTACGGCAAACTGCACTGCAGTATTGAATCATCATGGCTGGCTAAAATCATGAGCGCCCCAACCTTCACCTTTGGAATCTGGTTTACATTCCTACCCCAACCCCTGCTAACCGCTTATGCCTCTATCAGACTGTGAAACTGAAATGCCAAGGTCCACGCAGAAGACTCAGTGTAACACAAGGTCTTACATTTCCTTGACTCCTCAACACCAGTGACCTTGCCTTCTTATCTTCCCCTGCAGCTGCTCTCAGCCCTCCTCCTCCTCGTCCTTGTTTTTCCACCATTCTACGATGTCCCATCCCTGCATGTTGCCTTCCCACCTTCTGCACGCAGAAGCCATTATGCAGAGTCGTTTGCTGCAACTTCAGGTGGCTCTCAAGCTGCTGCTAACCTCTTCCCTCCGCCATGCTCAGCAGCTCTCTCATGCATTCTCTTTTCCTTAAACTCTCAGCCTTCTTCATCTGCACCTTCAGTAAATCATACTTCTACTTTATCAGGTTAGAACTCCCCGAACTCCATCACTAACACCTAAAATCTTTTAGTCTAATTCTATTCCTTCTTTCTCTCCTCTCAGGACATTTTCTCTAGTTCACAACTAATCCCTCCATCTGGCCTCTGCCTGTGTCTCAGGAAACTTACTCATTAGTTATCCTCCCTGTCTCCTTTACTCCAAGCTTCCCCTCTGCTTGATCTTTCCCAGCAAAATAGAAATATTCTCATCTCTACTGTGAAAACAACTTCCACCTGCCCTCTCTTCTCTTCTAGCTCTTAGCCATTTCTCTTTTTCAAAGCCAAGTTTTTAAAGTGTACCTCCACTTTCACCTCCCATTCACTTAAAAGTCTAGTACAATCTAGCAAACACATTCATCATGCCAACAAAATTCTTCCCCAAAGTCACCAATTATCTCCAAAGGGGCTATCCTTATCTCACTTTACCACTCTACAGTATTTAATGCTGTGAAATATTCCTTCCTCGACCTCCCTTCCTTTTGATTATTGTGATACTGTTCTCTCTCCATTTTTTGTGTCCTTCTCTGTTTTATTCTTTGGTCAGACAGAAAAAAAAGGCTTTTGCTTTCCCCGGTCTATTTATGAGCTCTCTTTGGTGGTCACAAACACACTAACTATTTCAGCTTCCACATATGACCCACAGCCTCAAATCTCTATGCCCAACTGAAACTTCTCTCTGCATTGATGATGACAGGTCACAAGCTCATCACCTTCCCTCATAAGCCTGCTTCTCTTCCTGCCTCAGGTGTCAAGCCATGCACACAGGTGTCAATCTGGAAATGCATTCCTCCTTTGGACGTGCCCCTCCTCACCCACACATCTGATTGGTTACTTATGCTTCTAGAGCCTGTAAGTTACCATCTCTGTAATCTACTTCCACTGCTTCTACTTTAGCTGAGGCCCTTGCCATTTGTCACATGATGCATCATAGCGGGCTGCTGCATGTTTCTTCCCTAGTCCATCTGCCACATTGCTGCCACATACCACATTACTACCGGAATAATCTTTCTAAAATGCAAATCAATCAGGTCTTGTTTTTCTCCCTGTTTAAAAATACTACGGTTTTTCTTCCAGGAGTTTTTGGGATGGAATTAAAACACCTAACACACAAGGTCCCCTATGATATGCCCTTGCCCACATCTTTAGCCCCTTATTCCACCAAGTACCTCTAATGGCTGTTTTGTGATCACACTTGACTGTATACACACGATGTTTCATGCCCCTGAGCTTCCCCCCGGGACACTCTCTACCCTCTTATCTCTGGCCCAGTTTACTAATTGCTGAATATCCCTCTTACTCATCTCTTCCCTAGGAAACTTGAACTACTTCCACTCGATGGGGATCCTATTCCATTCTAGAAGAGCAACTGGTGCATATCTCTATCACCTCTATGATCATTAATGATTTGTTTAAACATCTGCACTAGAATATACGCTTCATGAAAGCAAAGACTGTATGTTTATGGCTGAAGATGTTATAAATATTAGCATCAAATCAATGAATAAAGGAATAAACCATTGAGCTTTTGGGTCTAAAAATAAGGTCAAGTAAATAAAGTGTTTTTTATAATAAAGACAGAGTAAAACTTGTAGAAAAATTAAGTAGTGTTAACAGTGAAAGAACTGTAAAAAAAGTGCTTTATTATAAGTAGAATTCTGTATTTACATCTTTCTCTAAATTGTGTCATCCCCTTAAATATATTAACACAGCTATTATTAATGTTTTGGTGTCTAAATGCTATTTTAATTTTAAGTGAAGAAATTAATTTATTAGTTTTAACATCTGAATCCAAACTTCTAATAAAATAATTCAAGTGGAGCCAACGTACTTAAAACGCAATCTTGATACCTTAGTACACGTTAGGCAATTCAGATTTTCTTACCAAATACCTTAACTGGGTATTTCAATTTCTCCAAGGCCATGCATAGTGGCACATACTTGTAGTCCCAGTTACTCAGGAGGCTGAGGCAGAAAGATTATTTGAGCCCAGGAAGTCAACTCAAGCCTAGGCAACATAGCAATATTCTGACTCTGTAAGATAATAAAATAAAATGTCTCCATGACTTTATCCCAACATATCTTTCACCATTATTCTGCACCAAATCTACATTCCAGTTAAATTAAACTTCTAAACACTCCCTGAAAATGTTCCACACTTTCCCAATGTGTTATTTCCTCTACATGGGCCTTAATTCCTTCAGCTGAGAATCTCTTTGTTCCATTTCCACCTCTTTAAATGCTAAGCAACCACAACTCCACGCACGTACAGTTTCCTGATTCCTTTCAGAGAAATTTTGTGCCTTTTGTCACATCCATTTTATTTATTTAATTATTTCTTTTTATTTATTTATTTTTGAAACAGGGTCTCACTTTGTCAACCAGGCTGGGATACAGTGGTGCTATCACGGCTCACTGCAGCCTCGAACTCCTGGGCGCAAGTGATCCTTCCACTTCAGCCTCCTGAGTAGCTGGGACTACAGGCACATGTCACCATGCCCAGCTAAATTTTGCTTTTGCTTTTGTTTTTTGTTTGTTTTGTAGAGAGGAGGTTTTGCCATGTTGCGCAGGCTGGTCATGAACTCCTAGTCTCAAGGGATCCTTTTATCTCAGCCTCCCAAAGAGCTGGGATTACAGGCATGACCCACCGCATCTAGCCTACTGTAGTTTCTAATTATTTGTTTTTCTTACATTGGGACACAGCTGATTTTTCATTTTAATCTTGTTTCTATGAATTTTGCTGAACTCTCTTAATAGTTTGTAGATTGTCTTGAGTTTTCTACGTAGATAACGTTGTGAATACTGTAGTTTCTTTCCTCCTTTCAAATCCTTATACATTTAATTTTATTTTCTTATTATCACTTGCTAGGATCCCCAGTACTAAGTTTAATAGAGATAGTGATGGGAGACATTCTTGTCTTATTCCTGACTTGAAGGATGGAATGTTTGCTTCTAACAAACATTTAACTAACAAGCATGCATACTAAGCATATTAATTGCTGTAAATTTTGGATGAATAGTCTTTATCAAGTCAAGGAAGTTCCTTCTGTAATGAATTAGCTAAGAATGTTTACTGTGAATTAAATTTTATAAAATGTTTTCTTTGCATCCATTAAAATAATTTGAATTTTTTCTCCTTTGATGTATAAATGTAGTAAATTGTAATAATACATTTTCTTTTTCTTTTTTTCTTTTTTTTTTTGAGACGGAGTTTTGCTCTTGTTACCCAGGCTGGAGTGCAATGGCGCGATCTCGGCTCACCGCAACCTCCGCCTCCTGGGTTCAGGCAATTCTCCTGCCTCAGCCTCCTGAGTAGCTGGGATTACAGGCATACGCCACCACGCCCAGCTAATTTTTTGTATTTTTTTTGGTAGAGACGGGGTTTCACCATGTTGACTAGGATGGTCTCGGTCTCCTGACCTCGTGATCCACCTGCCTCGGCATCCCAAAGTGCTGGGATTATAGGTGTGAGCCACTGCACCTAGCCTCTCTAATGTTCTAATATTATATTCTGGGATAAGCTCAAAGGGAGCACAAATATTAACTTGAACGCATTACTAGATTTAATTTTTTATTATTTTTTTAGAATTTTTACTTCTGCATTTATGAGAGATTGGTCTATAATTTTCCTTGTCTGGTTTGGTATCAAAATTCTGCCAGCACCATAAGATAAGTTGTAGTCATTTCCTCCTTTTCTATTCTCTGGAATAGATCGTACAAGATTATAATTACCTTGTTCTTAGGTGTTCGGCAGAATTGCTTATAAACTCCTTTGGCCCTGGTATGTTTTGTTTCGTCTTTGTAGGCAGATTTTAAACTACCAATTCAACTTTTTTTAACATAGCTATAGTTTTTTAAATTAGATTTTCTATTTCTTCTTTAGTCAGTTTTGTAAGTTGTATATTTCTTGGGAACTGGCCATTTCACTTAAGTTTTCAAATTTAGTTGCGTGAAGTTTATAACAGTCTCCTATTTTTTTTAAAAATGTTACATATGTAGCGATTTTCTTTTTCTATTCCTGTCAGTTTCATTAGTCTTTCCAAAGAACCAGCTTTTTCTTTTCCTGATCCTTTCTATCATAACCTTGTTTTAAATTGTATTGATTTGTGCTCTGTTAATACATTCTTCCATTTACTTTCTTGCATGTATGCTATTGTTCCATTATCCAGTGTCTTGAGATGGACATGTGGCTCATTAATTTCCAGTGTTTCTTCTTTACTATATAAACATTTTAAAGCTTTTGTAAATTTCTCTCAGTAAATTTCTCTGCATAAGTTTTGGAATATATTTCATTATTTAGCTCTCTATATTACCTAGCTTTAGTTATAATTTGTTCTTTTATTTAGGACTCAATCACAGTTAATTTATTCCTAAAGTTATTGAGAAGTGTTTTAAAATGTCTGGGCGCATGGTGTTATTAAAGATCAGATAATATGAACTACATGATACTGACTTGTCTGGGCTGAGATGGTGGCATGATGTCATCAGAGACCTAGATCCTTCTATCTTTCATTTCCATTATCCTAACACATGACTTCCATCACGGACCTTTTTTGTATTCCCCACTGTTTTCAGTAAAATGGTTTGCACATAGCAGCTGTAGGGTACATCCTACATCATGCTACGTAAGAAGGATTCAACAGCCCAAACTCAATAATCGTGAGATTTATCATGAATCAGTCTCATCAGCTTTTCTCTCTCAGAACTCAAAGTTCAGAGTCCCATTTTGGAATTGTTCATCAGAGGTCTCACTCTATCCCACGCCCCAGCTCTGGACCTGGAGGGCTGGCTCCAACATTAGGCATTTGGGGACTATTTGTTAAAGAATACCTAATTAGAAAAGAATGAATACTCCCTGCATGCAAATCCTGCTAGCCCCAAACTAGAAACGGATGGCAAATGTCACAAACAGTAATTCAATACTCTTTCTAAAGAGATTGGAACACAGTCTAAAGCAAAGCAGGCTATGCAAGCAGAAGCATCATGTACTGCACATTCTAGAGAAGCACAATTTAAGGAAAATTAATTTCTAAACAAGAACATTCTGAAAGTCTCTCGAACATATATATTCACAAATCTCCTGGCTGACCTGTCACACAGGGTCACTATTGTTCACATCACAAGCAGTGTCTGTCTATTCAGGACAGCAGCCGCTCAACACCAGATATCGTCCACAGAGCAAATCTAGGTATATGAGCCAAAGGCACATGTGTATCGGGGAGCAGGAGACTGAAGTTTAGGGTACATGATTTCTATCATGTTCTGTAGGCCGTGCTTGACTATCCTATAACTGCGCCCTTCCACCTTGCTTTAGCCAAGTCAACACAGCTTGGGCGTGGCTCCTAAATATTCCCAAAGAGCAATGACGATTCTTTTGGATTCCTGAAAACACCATCTCTGTTGTGAAGGAACTCTGGGGTGTGTTTTCAGCTCTCTCAATGAAGTCTTAATCAAAGCACCGTTTCCTTCCCGTTGTTGCTTTTGGAATGGCCTTGTTCTCTGAGTCCTAGCTGTGACAACAGCAACTGTGCTGAACTTTTCCACAGCAGCTCTTGGATTTCTGCCCCACCCCCTCCCATCTGCACGCCCCCATTTCCTCTCTTCTCTGTTTTGGCTCTGCTGGGCTCTTCTGAGTAAAGTGGCTGGAGAGTAATGAACCCAAAATACCTAAGTAACAGATGAGTCACCACACTTCCACAGCAGAGCTCCGGGGATCAGCGGGTGTGTTGCGGGGGTAAATAGCAGAGGAGGCGGCTGCCCAGAGAGAGGGAGAGAAAATATAGAAACAAAACGAGCAAGTTGGCAGAGGTGACTGAGAGCAGCTGAGTGGGCGGAGGGGGCGGGGAGCTGGGTTGTGTTGGCTTGCAAAGGTGAGATCAGTGCTGTGGCTTGTCACACCCTGGCTGACTCAAGCTAAGCCCAGGCCCCTCAGGAACTGCAAACACTGGGCTGTCTAGTAAGAATCAGCTAGACAATCATCTAACTGCCGTTCTCTTGTGTTTACAGTTCTGAGTTGTAGGGCTTGGAATTCTTTGTTCAAGTTGCCTCAAAGCTGCTAATCGGGAACCTGCAATGAAAATCCTTCAGGGCCATTCCCTTTCTGGTTATACGGTATTTGGGTGACAAGAGTAGGGCAGAATTTAAATCTCTTCATTGTACCTTTTTGTTTGTTGGGAACGTTCAGAATGTATCATTTTTCCAAAACCTGATCCTGAAGTGTCGTGGTGGAGCTGGGTCGCCACCTCAAGGCTAAGGCTCCAGGCAGCATTGATCCTGACCATGACAGCACCTAAGAGGATGGGGCTCTGCTCAGAGATCCTGGGGTGCTGCCCCATAAGGATCGGCTTTGCTTAGAAGCCACTGGGAATTTGTCCTGGTTAAAGATATAAATCTTTAAGATATGAAAACTTAAGATATGAATCTTACTTTTTTTTTTTTTTTTAGCCTTTCTAAGTAAAAAAGGAGTGGAATAGGGTGAGCCCTTGGAACAAGCCAAACGGTCTGATTTCATGAGGCCTGGCCAGCCCACAGTGGACTTTTAATCTTTCACAAAAAGACCAGAAAGAAAAACCATGTGTGCAAAGAACAAGGCCTAGGATACATTCAGGACTGTTAATGTGAAATGACCTCCGGGAGAATCTTTTGAAAAAAGAATTATAAAATGTCCCCTGAGACAGGTGGTCTTAAATCATGAGGATGACAGGATTTGATCACAAGCTGTCTGGTCATCTCTTAGGTCAAAACCAGGAAGTTCGAGGACTAGCCTACAAACAGAGGAAAACAAAATAAGTTGATTTGGATTTTTAAGCCTCCAGCCACGTTTTGCTTCACTTGACCCTGCAGTGGGGGCTGGTGTCAGCCTCTGGTTTTATCTTCTGCAGTTCTCCCACCCCTATCCCGCATAAGTGTAAAACCAGATGCCATGACTTGGAAAGAGCAAAATTTGATCTTGAGAGAAGGTGGGAAAATTTAAAACTAACACGGCTTTGGTAGCTACAAACAACTATAGCACCTGCAAAGAAAGACTCATCCCCTAGACAACAGAGTGAGGCCCCATCTCTACAAAAAATAAAAGAATCAGCCAGTTGTGGTGGTGTGCGCCTGTAGTCCAAGCTACTTGAGAGGCTGAAGCAGGAGAATCGCTTGAGCCGAGGAGGCCAAGGCTGCCGTGAGCTGTAATCATGCCACTGTGCTCCAGCCTGGGCAAGAGAGAGAGAAAGGAAGGAGGAAGGAGCCAAGGAAAGGAAAGAAGGGAAGGGAAGGGAAAGAAAGAAAAGGGAAGGGAAGGAAAGGAAAGAAAGGAAGGGAAGGAGGGGAAGGAAAGAAAAGAAAAAAGAAAAGAAAAGAAAAAAGATCCAGACCCAAGACTTGATAAAGGTGAACTTTCTGAACCTATAAAGTTCCCTAAGGGCTGCCTGCCTCTGCTCATTTTGACTTCTGCTCAGCTGAGCCCACTGGTGAACAAATGAAAATCTTCTTTGGAAATGATTCATGAAAATCATCATAGGGAAGCATACTCTTGGCCTCTAAAGTCTTCATTACAAAATGGTTTGTAAGACTATAAACAATAAATGATTGCTATAAAAATAAAAGTAGAAACAAAAAATATTAGCCATAGTTCCAACCTCCAAATGTTAACACTTCAGTGTGTTTCCTTCCATTTCTCTTATAGGCAGAGACTTGTAACACAGTTGCACTCATTCTGTGTATTGACTTGTGTGTGCTGCTTTTTACTAAATATATATTACTGTTATCATATAGAAAATCATGCAACCATCAATATTAACAGTTGCCTAATAATCAGTACAGTTAATCAGCCCTCTTCCCCCACTATGTTTTCGACATTAACTTTGTATTCAGCTTTTCAAAGTATAAGTCTTGATTCAATTAAGGTACAAAATTTAGAGCTTTCGGAATCAGCCCCACTACTTAGCCATGCGGCAAATCAAACCCATATCTGGACCAGCCACCTGAAGGCTGCAGGAGAAACCTGTAGGACAATCAGAGGGAGGTGCTAGTGCAGATTCCTTGGGCTATAGGAGTTTCTGGCACAGGGATCCTGAAGAACAAAGAAATTTTCCGAGCCAATGTCACTAGCCCTCTGGCTGTGTATTCTCTGTCTAATGTAACCCGCAAGTCTCATCTCCAGCTCAATGTCTTCAAGCATCCTAGATGAGACAGATGACATTTTCATTGAGTGAAGAAAACAAAAACAATAAAACAAAGGATAACACATGGCAAAGCTGAGGATCTTTTTATTTTAACATAAAGTGTGAATTGTCTCTTATTCTCATTTCCTACTGGAGCATTCTGACATCTTTATTCGGGGCTTCCCAGGTTCAGTTACCTGCTGGAGAAGTGTGTTGAGAGCCGCAGTTAGGGCAGCAAAAGCAGAGAGTTGGCACCAGTCGGGTTGGGCGAATTGGCTATGGATATAATCTATCATTTGCCAAATAGCTCAAAGTTGTACGATTATCATTAAATATTTCATGTAAATGCTGTTTTCTTTCAAGGGCAAGTCCTGTTTCATAGAAAATGCAGTTCCTGGGCGTAGTAAAGGAGCATGTGCTCCATACTAAGCACTTCTAAGTGATTATTTCATTTAAAAATCCCAACAATTCAGAGTTAAGTGCTCTTTTCTCCAGTTTGCACACGGGACAGTTAAACAGCAGAAAAGTAAAATAACTCGCCAAAGGGACTTGCTAATAAATGTTTGAGCCAACATTATAACATAAGGCAGACCTCGAAGTCTGTGATCTTTGCTCTACATTATGCTGCCTCCCTTGTTAAACCTAACAGATAAACGTACTTGCAATTAAAAAAAAAAGAGTTAATGTTTATTGATTAAAGGCAGGGCTTTCTCTGAGATCTAGGAATCACCATTATGGGTAGGAAGGATCATTTATAGCATTCCTTTGAGGGCCCCTTTAAAAAAAAAAAACATGGCTACTGGGGTCAGCCAGGTCAATTATGGATGAGAAATTCTTTTTTTTTTTGAGACGGAGTTTCGCTCTTGTTACCCAGGCTGGAGTGCAATGGCGCAATCTCAGCTCACCGCAACCTCCGCCTCCTGGGTTCAGGCAATTCTCCTGCCTCAGCCTCCCGAGTAGCTGGGATTACAGGCACGCGCCACCATGCCCAGCTATTTGTTTGTATTTTTAGTAGAGATGGGGTTTCACCATGTTGACCAGGATGGTCTCAATCTCTTGACCTTGTGATCCACCAGCCTCGGCCTCCGAAAGTACTGGGATAACAGGCGTGGGCCACCACGCCCGGCCTTGCTTTCGGTGCCTTTTTTAGAGGAATCATTAAATTGTAACATAAGAATCTGTTTTCCCACTAGATTTGAGTTTTATAATATCAGGGACCTTGTGTGTCTTCTTCATTGCCATAGTCCCATTCCTTTTACAGTGCTTGGTCCAAAGCAGATGATCTTGGTCCATTTGAGCTGCTATAACAGAATGCTATTGAGCGGGTGGCTTATAAACATCAGAAATGTATTTCTCATAGTTCCGGAGGCTGAGAAGTCCAAAATCTGTAGTGCTAAGAGATGTGGTGGCTGGTGAGGGCCTGCTTCCTGGTTCATAGATGGCAGTCTTCTCACTATGTCCTCACGTAGTGGAAGGAGAGAGGAAGCTCACCGGAGTCCCTTTTGTAATAGCACTAATTCCACACATAAGGGCTGCCTCACCTCTAAATATCATCACATTCAGGATTAGCTTTCAATGTATTAATTTGGGGTTGGGGGACATAAACATTCAGTCGATAGCATAGATGTTCAACAAAGTTTGTTGAATGAATAAATAAATGAAAATAATATCCAGGCCAAAAATGTGAGCTGAAGTTAAGGATAGCTCATAGTCAACGCCCTTCATATAAATGTATTTCTCAAGATGTGTAGTCTGAATTGAGTTGGCCTAAATCAAAATATGTCAGGAGTGTGTGTAGTCACTTCCCATGTTTTCATATCCATAATAAACCCTGGGTCATAAACATGAAGCCATCTGAAATAAGGAGTGAAGAGTTTCCTTTTTTCCCCTGTCCTTACAGCATGGAGTTAAGAAAACTTTCTTTTTCTTTCTTCTCCTTGATTCCTCAATCAAACTGGATGTATGTTAGACTTAGGAAGACCATCCCTACGACATAGAGTGTTTGTAGGATCCTGCTTGTTTCTCAAAGGAAAAACTGGAGCTGAAAGTGTGCATTAAACCCAGTCTTCAATTAATATTGTTCCCAAGAAATAAAACGCATGAACATTACAAGTGGATTTTGTCATAATCCTACATATCCCAAATGTGTAGACTCCAGGAAAGTCCAGATCCCCAGCAGAAGCCCATCTGCTAGATTTCTAGTGTGATACTCCTCTGTTTATATTTGCTCGTTTCTCTTACAGAGTGCCAGGAGAGAAAAAGCGATATTTAAAAAATTCATCTGCTAGTATTTATGCAAACACATTTGTCTCCAAGTGTGGGTTGAGTAATGTGAGTAAAGCAGACATAAATGCCTCAGACAGACCACAGAGCAATTTTCATAAAGAAAGGGAAGAAATATACACCTAGAACAACTGCAGTTGTTGGTGGAGGGGTGGGAACTGTCTTCTGACCAGCAACACTTGATAGGAGAGACATTCTAGGTCTCGTGCCCCAGACTTGGAGGCTCATTTGAACCATTATTGACTCTATTGAATTTCTACTATGTGCTGGCCAGTTTGGAGATTATAAAAGCTCAAGAATTCTGGTTGAGAACATAATAGTAAATAATTATAAGACAGCATATTACTGACATAGGAAAAAGGTGAAGAAACACAGGTTGAGCCTCATGTGCCACGCTTTGCTAAGTGTTTCACATATATTATTTCATTTAATTCTCACAACTATAATGTAATTATCTTCCTTTTTCAGACAACGCTCACAGTGGCCGTACAACTTGCTCAAGATTGAAGAACTTAGTCTATTTTGAAAATCCCTGTTCTTTCTCCTGTACCGTACATAAGATGTTTCCAAGGTTTATAATCTAATGTTGTATGTGTTTGGAATCTAAATAGCTAACATTTTCTGAGTGCTTACTATAAGACAGGCAAAAGTCTTTTTTATATATGTTAACAGATGTAAACTTTGTAATGACCTGAGGAGGTAGATACTGTTATTATGCCATTTTAAGGATGAAGAAACTGAGTTTACATGTAAGTAAAGCTGTTTATATCACAAGGAAATACCAGAGCCCAGTCTGAATCCAGATTCCATATATTTAAGCATTCCACTATCCTACCTCTCCGTTGAGGAGCATGTGTGTGTGTGTGTGTGTGTGTGTGTGTGTCCGTCCCACAGACTTCAAAACTATTGAGGAGCACTTTTAAGCGTATTCTATTACACATCCTGGACCAGCCATCCAAAGCCTACACTGAGCAATGTTCAGCAAACACAGTGTGAAAGTTGAAAAACTCAAACTGTGTTTCTCCTCTGCTTTCACAACACAACAGTCATCACAGAAGACTTCAGTGACCAAATGTGTGGGGGTTTCTCCTCACACACCAGCCAGCAAGCAGTTCTGCAGTGGATACCAGCTGGCCTCCTTCCAGTTCCATTCCAACACTTTCTACCTGGGGATTGCATCAGAAACCACAGGTTGAGGGCTCAGTCTCACAAAGCTGCCCGTAATTCCTACTAGTCACAAGTCTGGGCCTCCAGAACTTCCAACCAACTGGCTTCAATTGGAATTCTGACGATTCTCTCTTTGGGTTCCACTGATTTGCTAGAGTGGCTCCAGGAACTCAGAGATAACACTTCAGCTTAGCTGGTATATTATAAAGGATAATACCAAGCATACAGATGATTCGATGCATAGGGCAAAGAAGGGACACAGAGCTTCCGTGCCCTCTGGACATGTCATTCTCTAGGAGCCTCCTCATGTTCAGCTACCCAGGGGCTCTCTGAACCCTATCCTTTTGTGTTTTTATGGATGCTTCATTACATAGGCATGGTATAATTAAAACACTGGCCACTGTTGATCAACTTGAGCTTCAACCCCTCTCTCCTTCCCAGAGGTTGGGGGTGAAATGAAAGTCCCAACTCTCTGATTATGACTTGGTCTTTCCAGTGACCAACCCCCATCCTGAAGCTACCTAGGGGTTGTGAGCCACTAGCCAATTCATTAACACATAAAAAGACTGCACTTTAGAGATTCTAAGAGTTTTAGGAGTTGTAAGCCAGGAAGAGGAGTTGAAGACTGGTATGGTTTGGATGTTTGTCCCCTCCAGATCTCATGTTGAAATGTAATCCCCAGTGTTGGAGGTGGGGTCTGGTGGGAGGTGATTGGATTGCGGGGGCAGATCCCTCAAGAATGACTTAGCACCATTCCCTCGGTGATGAGTGAGCTCTGGCTCAGTTCTATCTCATGAGATGAGGTTGTTTAAAAGTGTGTGGCACTGCTCCCTTCTCTCTTGCTCCCTCTTTGTCACGTGATGCACTGGCTTCCTTTTCACCTTCATCACGATTGTAAGCTTCCTGAGGCCCTCACCAGAAGCAGATGCCGGCACCATGCTTTGTGTACAGCCTGCAGAACCATGAGCCAAAATAAAACATCTTTTTTAAAAAAATTACTCAGCCTCAGGTATTTGTAGCAACGCAAGAACACACTAACACAAAGACCAAATATATATTTTACGATATCACACACAGTATTTCCATTCCTCTCTAAATCCCTCTTTTTTCAGCTCACATTGCAGAGGCCTCGCTTGGCCTAATGCCTTGGCAGGTCAGGACTGTTAATCACAACAGCTTGAAAAACAAACTAGATATTCTACAATCTCTAGAAGTTCAAGAACCAAGTCTCTGATTTTAGAGCTTCCCTTGAGTGTAAAAGGATGTTCCTCTGCCTGTGATAGAGGCTAGCAAGTGCTAGCCTAGAGGAACATCCTTTTTTTTTTTTTCTTTTTTATTGCATTTTAGATTTTGGGGTACGTGTGCAGAACGTGCAAAATAGTTGCATAGGTACACACATGGCAGTGTGTTTTGCTGCCTTCCTGCCCTTCACCCACATTTGGCATTTCTCCCCAGGCTATCCCTCCCCAGCTCCCCCTGCCCACTGTCCCTCCTCATTCCCCCCAATAGACCCCAGTGTTTAGTACTCCCCTCCCTGTGTCCATGTGTTCTCATTTTTCCTCACCCGCCTATGAGTGAGAATATGTGGTATTTCATTTTCTGTTCTTGTGTCAGTTTGCTGAGAATGATGGTTTCCAGGTTCATCCATGTCCCTACAAAGGACATGAACTCATTGTTTTTGATTGCTGCATAGTATTCCATGGTTTATAAGTGCCACATTTTCCCAATCCAGTCTATCATCGATGGGCATTTGGGCTGGTTCCAGATCTTTGCTATTGTTAACAGTGCTGCAATGAACATTCGTGTGCATGTGTCCTTATAGTAGAACGATTTATAGTCCTTTGGATATATAACCAGTAATGGGATTGCTGGGTCAAATGGAATTTCTATTTCTAGGTCCTTGAGGAATCGCCACACTGTCTTCCTTTTACACAACTGTTCCAGCCAGTGCTAGGAGAGTTAGGGAGTGGCCACATGCCAGACAGCGAGGCTGCTTGTCTTCTCCTAGCCTCCCCTCTCCAGCATTCTGCCTGAAGAATGAAATCAATTAGACAACATCAAAGGCAGGACAGCTCTTTCCCCATTCCCGCTGAAATTCCGTGTTAGGACACTGCTGTGTAGATCACCCCACACCAGCATGTTTAAGAGGGCAGAGCAATGTGGGGAGGACACCAGGGGACCTGGTGCCATTTACCAGCAAGAAACCAGAAGCAGCAAGGAATGTGAAAGACTGCTTTGTCCCAAAGTTACAAAGTTAAACCTAAAGAAACTGCTTAAATAATTGCATCAGACTAGTTTTAAAATCTATTGAGCTCAAATTAATTCTTTTCTCTCTTGCTACCCAGCAGGTGAGAGCTCATAAGTGAGATAAAGAAAATATACATTCTTTACACATCTGAGTGGAGTGAGTAATTTTGCAACCCTGTTTACACAAGAAGGTTAGGCAGATGTGAGTTTCAGCGGTCAAAATCAGAAGCTGAGGTTGCTACATCTGGCTTACTCCCCTCTCCATAACAGCAGAGGGTGGGATCTCCAAGACCTTTCTTGAGGGCCTGGTCTCTCCTCAATGAAGTCCATATATTTATATTTAGACCATATAAGAACACGTTCATTAACCTCGATGGCAATGTTCAGTGTGAGTAAACCACCTGCTTCTCTTTGGTGAGGCCTTTGATCAGTGTGGGATTTTTCTGTATCCAAGAAGCTGAATTTCAGCCACTCTCTAATACCTGTGGGTATCTGGGACAATGACCTTACCAGAGAGTGGTAACCGCTGCTGAGAAAAAAGATCCTGTCTACAATCACCCCTCACTGCTAACATAAGAGGAAGATGCCAAAGACCGGCTGAGGAGAAGGAAAGGGAGGAACAGAGCTATGTAATGACTAAGGAGGGCTAAGAGATTTTAGTGAATGGACTTATCTAGCAGGTTAACATGAATGTGGATAAAGGGATTCAGTGCTTTCTGTGGGAAAAGGTTGCTATTACTCCAGAAATGGAAAAGGAGGAAAATATCTCCTTTTCCAAGTAGAGAAAACCACCCAAGGCCGGATGAGGTGGCTCATGCCTATAATCCCAGCACTTTGGGAGGCACAGGCAGGCAGATCTCAAGATCTGGAGTTCAAGACCAGCCTGGTCAATATGGTGAAATCCTGTCTCTACGAAAAATACAAAAATTAGCCGGGCATGGTGGTGTGTGCCTGTAGCCCCAGCTACTACAGAGGCTGAGGCAGAAGAATCAATTGAACCCGGGAGGCAGAGGTTGCAGTGAGCTGAGAACGCACCACTGCACTCCAGCCTGGGCGACAGAGTGAGACTCTGTCTCAGAAAAAAAAAAAAAGAGAAACAACCACCCAGGACAAAACGCACCCTTCCTATCTATGTACCATCTTCCCTCATGACTGGTAGCAGACAGTACGGTTGAGAGATGCCCAGGGTTGAAAGTTCAAATCCCAGTTCTGCCATTTCCCTTCTGTGTAACCTTGGAAAAGTATCTTCTTAACCTTTTTATGCCTTTCATTTGTGAAAAAGAGAAAATAATAATATCTTCTTCATAGGATCATTGTAGGGTTAAATGACACATATAAAGCCTAACAGCTCCTGGCACATAATAAGGCTTCAATCAATGTGGCTATTATTATTTTTATAACAAGGGTAAGAGTATGATCTCAAAGATCCATCTAGCTTAAGGCACATGTAACTTTATTGACTGGTGATTCAGGGTAAACTTTAACTGAATTTTCAACCAACAGACCACAGGGTTTCTTCCTCCACAGTCCATGATCCTTCACCAGGACCCGCATCCCACACCCCGGAAAGAAATGTGTTCATTCAGTGAATAAGATCCTTTAGCCAAACAGCGTTTGCAGACAACCCTTTTACATCCTGACCCTTTCTGTCACTGAGGGCATTCTAATAACCGTGTTGAGTAAGAAGACAGTGCCCACCTGTGGTCCCTTTCTTCCTGTAGGTTGTGTTCAGGATCAAGTCAGTCTTCATTTGAAAGGGGCATTTCAACAGGATAACCAAAAAGAAAGAGGATTTTGGAGTCAGGAAGCTCTGGCTTTTAAATCTTGGTATTGTGGCTTCCTAATCGCAAAATTCTAATAAACTTATTTTTTTTAAATGGGGATAATAACATCTACAAAGTAGGGGCCTGTACAGGAGGATTAAATTCAACTATTTCTATATAGTGACCAATATAGAGTTGGCACTCGTTAAATGTCAGTTTCTCTTCCTCTTTCCCCTCTTCCTGCTGAGACACAGAGTTAGATGACTCTTTGGGGCAGGACATTCATCAGATATGCACTGCTTTATGTTTCTCTCACTTTTCTGAGGCAAGAGATCATGAAGAAGATGGGAGAAAACAGCTACTGCTCTAACCTTTCCTACCTACTGAACATTGCTCATCCTTCTCTTCTGCCACTTAAAAAAATAAAGTCCAGCTGACACGAAGTTATTTAGCTACTCTAAGACCATTTTGATCAACCTAGAAATAAGTGTCCTGTTTATTTCTATTAAAGGTGGATACGAATAAGACCTCAGGAAAATCTACCCCAGTAGCTACACGTTATGCCTCTTTCCAATGTTTAGGGGATATACCTAATACCCACGAGGGCAGGGCAAGTGAAGTGTGTGATCAGGCACGGCCATGGCACTGTGATTATCAAGGGAGGATGTGGCGTAAGTCCTGCCAGCTCTTTCCAATCCAATCACCTCTTCTTGTAGTAATTCACAATCACAGAACCCTTCTTCTTCCCCTCTTAGATTTCCATTCAAGCACTCAACCATCAGACTCACTGAGGCCTCACCCTACTTCCCCACCCACCCCATTCTCTTCAGCTGCCAGAGGGTTTTCCTGAGATGAAGCACAGGCTGAGGACCTGGGGATCTTGGATGAGAGACTTAGCTACTGACACATACAAGTGCTGACGCTGGAAAGTACAAGTGCTGAATCAAAAAGCCACTTCCCAGAGATGACTTCTGTGTTCAAGGTTTGGTTCTTGGAACCCCACAGATTTGGTTCTGAGCCTTGACGCCGACATCTTACCTCTGTTCTTCCATGCTTCAGTTGCCCAGCATGTGGGAAGGGTAATGACAACAAGGGAAAATTACCACCTCTTGCCCAACCTGTCATCACTATAATTTGAAAGACTTGACCAACTTCAGAATGCTGTGGAAATTAATTAGTGTTTACTGGGGACTCTGAGATGAAAGGTGTCAAAATTAGGCAGAGCTGAAGCCATTGGGAGGATGTTCTGAGTTGCACTGAAGATTCAACAGAATGTTCCTTTAGCTTGTAAATTGAACTTTCGTTTTTGTCAAAGTGGAAAATTTTAGGTAACAAATATTTCATTTTTTCCTTTGTAAAATGCCTTCTTCTCTCCCTTCCCAAGTTTGGGGCATGAACAGTTGTGTTGGATTACAAAACCCACTCCCCTACTCTTCCCAGTTAAAATGTTCATGACTGCAGTTTAAAAAATGGTGAACATCCCACATGTTCTCACTCATAAGTGGGTGTTGAACAATGAGAACACATGGACACAGGGAAGGGAACATCACACACCAGGGCCTGTCTGGGGGTGGGGGGGCTAGGGGAGGGATAGCATAAGGAGAAATACCTAACATAGATGACAGGGTGATGGATGCAGCAAACCACCATGGCACGTGTATACCCGTGTAACAAACCTGCACGTTCTGCACATGTACCCCAGAGCTTAAAAGTATAATAATAATAATAAAATATTAGATTCTTTTAGATTCTTTTTCCTACCATGTTATCTAGCTTTTTTTAAAAAAAGACTTTCTACTCTTTTTAACAAAACAAATAAAATTTGCAGGATTGCAACTGTGAGATCCTGCCCAACTTTAACCCTGAAAGCTGTCTTTGCCTCCAGCTACATTTTCAGATGAGTTTCCTTTCAGACTTATTTTAGAAATGCAGACATTTTGCTCCTGGCCCACTTACTCTTTGCCTCTCTGCTTAAACTTCAAGAGTACAAAAGAAAAAGTTTGCAAAGATCATTTCCAATGTGCCATCCCAAACCTCTGATGTAAGAGATGCAAAGCAGGCTCTAGTGGGCCTTGGTGTCTCTGATGAGATGAGCGAGGTGAATGGGAGGAAGTGGGTAAGTGAGAAGAGGCCCTGTGGCTGCGGTGGGGACTCTACCAGCAAAGTCAGCACCTACAGACTGATGAAGGCAGCAAATGAGCTTGTGTAGTGCTCCACAGTGAAGCTGCCCTATCTGTCAGCATCAGGAGGGCTGACAAGCCAAGTTTCTGCACACTGTGTGCACTCCTAAATGCTGTCAGTGACACAGGCATGCTTTAGAGTCAGGCAACTGTTTCTTGCAGGACTAAACCCTCTGCCTCACTCGCGCCTGCTCAATGCTTCCCCTTGCTGCCATGCTTTTTAACTCAATTCCCAGTGCCATGATGTCTACAGTTCAGCTTGCATCCTTAAAATACAAAAACAAAACAAAAAAGTCATTATCATCAAAATAACTTTTTTTCTTTTTGCCCACCTGCAACTATCTTGATTGAGTTATACAAAATAATTTTTAAAAACAGTTCCCCACCTCTGACAATTTTGGCTTGGATTTGTTTACAAGGCTGCAGTTTCTACCCACTTCTCATCCTGTATTTTCATTTCTCCTCTTTGGTGCCCTTTTCCTCGTTCTTCCTTTTGGGTCTATCTATTGACAACAACCCTGAAAAATGACTGGGAGGTAAATCCCCTTTCTTTTTTCTTTTCCTTTTTTTTTTTTTTTTTTGAGACAGAGTTTCGTTCTTGTTACCCAGGCTGGAGTGCAATGGCGCGATCTCGGCTCACCGCAACCTCCGCCTCCTGGGTTCAGGCAATTCTCCTGCCTCAGCCTCCTGAGTAGCTGGG
The DNA here is from genome assembly GCF_049354715.1 of Callithrix jacchus. Taxonomy (NCBI): domain Eukaryota; kingdom Metazoa; phylum Chordata; class Mammalia; order Primates; family Cebidae; genus Callithrix; species Callithrix jacchus. The sequence continues at coordinate 149,569,153 of NC_133508.1, forward strand.
ATTACAGGCACGTGCCAGCCACCATGCCCAGGTAATTTTTGTATTTTTAGTAGAGACGGGTTTTCACCATGTTGACCAAGATGGTCTCCATCTCTTGACCTCGTGATCCACCCGCCTCGGCCTCCCAAAGTGCTGGGATTATAGGCATGAGCCACCGCACCCGACCCAGTGAATCCCCTTTCTTATAAATTTATCCTCGAAATAATTACATGATTCAAACAGTTGTGGGCCCTCCAGTAGGAGTAATCAGCAATGTGCTTTGAAGCCTGGGCACCTGAGACCATGTTTATCTCCATTTATATGACTCAGCCACCACTCTGCCTCACTGGGTTCCCTGCTGTTAGACTGCTTTGGGGTCATTTGGGAGAGGAAGATCTACTGCCAGAGCTTCAAGTTAGTAGTGATAATTCTCCATTGAACTCAGACAGGAGACCAACATGGTTTCTTGCCAGGGAGCAATTAGTGACTGCAGGACTGAAGTGGTTTCCAAGATTCAGGATTTGCCAGTAGTTGTAAGAGGTAACAGCCAACAGAGGAAGGGGAGACCCAAACCCAGCCTATCCTGTGAGGTGTAGGGCATGGCTGATGTTCTAAGGATGGTAGTTTTCACATTCTTGTGGCTTGTGAATCATTTTGGCAGGATAAAATTTCCCAAGGGCCAATTTACCCGACCGACTGCTACTTGCCAATGCAAAACCAAATAACTACACATATGTTTATTGGGAAGAAAACCAAAGCTTTTGGAGAGGACAGGGACAATGTCTTTGGATCCCCAGGGCCTAATCATCTCAAAAAAATTTATTGAGGTCACCTGATTCCTCTGAGAGGTTAAGCCTACATAATTTCCCAATCATTTTGATCTTTACACTGTATTCAGAGGGTGAATCTCTGTGTTAAATGCAACCAGGCGATGGACCGTGGGTGGACTGAATTTTTCATTTTTATCAAGGATGGTATGGAAGAGGCAGTAGTAGCCTGAACTTCTCAAATGCTTGGAATGCGTGGATTGATTTACTGATTATTTGTTAAAGCTGTTTCTCTCTAGAAATTGGTAGGTGAAGAAAGGAGAAACTAAAGTGGTCACCCGAAAGGTCAGAAATCCAATCACTGTTACAGGCCAAAGTCTTGGCCTAAGAACAAAGAAAATTAGGCAATAGGATTGGGCTGTGCCTTTCCGAAGTCATGTCAGCAGTCTCCTGGGCCACCGCTCTCGCTTGCTCAGATGCAATTTGTTCAGGCAGTGCAGCTGGGGGCAGCAGGGCTTCAGCCACAAAAATGTTGGCTGGTAAGAGAAATCAAAATAATCCCCATTAAGTTCCCATTATCTTAAAAATTAGAAACTCTAATGAGAGGCTTCCAGAGCAAGCTGAGCAGCAGGAGGGCACCTCTGATGGATGCTGTCCTCTGTGAGGATGTCACTGTCATCACCAGGGACAAGCTGAGTGCCCAAGTGCCTCTGCGCAGTTTCCCTAGAAGCAGCCAAGACATCAGACAGCCCAGGACTCAGGAGCCATAAAAAGAGACAGAGAAGCAGCCCAAAAGTGAGGCTGGCATGGAAGGACACCCTGAAGGGGGAGCATCTTTAACCCTGAATTTTGTTAACTGTTTCTCAGAAACTCTCTCTGAAATCAATTTAACTTTTATGATCCTGGATTCTTTTAGGTGTAGTGTTGCCTAAAGACAGGTAAAATGCCCCCTAAGGGAATTCCTCACCTTTATGGTTCTAGAAACTGGGTTCTCATCATACTTCAGGTTGAGGAATCTTTTTTAAAAAAAATGCCTTCACTCTCAGAGCATGAGGAACCTTTTATAAGAAAAAGGTAGCTGGAGAATGCTTATTCTCCTGGCAAATGTTTCCTGTGGAAACACTCTTTTCATATAGACCTGGCAAATGGCTTTCAGTATTTTCTGTCCAAATACTACAACTCCTCACCAGCTTTGCATCACATCTTGGCGCTGTACGGCCCAGCAGCACCGCATCATTTCGTGGCACTGAGCCAAGAGTGTGCCTAGCAGTGCTTAGCACCATACAAGGAGTCTGCAGGGCCCTCCAAGCTCCCACCACCACACTCCTACTGGAGCAAAAGGGGAGATTATCAGGCAGCAAGTCACAGTATTGTTATTATTACACTGATGTGTAATAAATTGTGTGGTGCGATAAATTAAGGCAAGCCTCTGTTCTCACTTTACAGGCTGCCGGTAGTTTTATTGTAACAGCTCAAAGACGTGTGTTTTCCTTTTTAGGCAGAGTAGAGGAAGCTGTGAAATGTGAAGAGAGAACAAAAGTATACTGAAATATAGCTGGCAAGACAGGTGTCGTACAAGAACTGGCTCATCAGAACATCCAGCACCTAATGTTTTTCTGTTTAATGATATTAGAGAACAGCGAGGCCTTACAATGCCCACAAGAGCTCCTTCGATGTCTCTCTGCTGAGATAGGCTGAGCTGACCTCTTGTACTAGACCTACAGTGCTTTCTTCTGGTGATAAACATGGGCGATTGTAAGATCACAAATTGGTTCTGGAACTCATTAAAGTCAGCAAATGAGCATCAGTAAGATACTTGCATAGGCTGAATTTGTGACAATCTGCCCATTTTGGCAATTACAGCTCAGGGAATGACAGAGGGTTGGTGAGAAAAAACCCTCCAACTACCAGCAAGTTGATGATCCATTTCATGTCTGTCAAGGATGCACATGCCCTGGCTTTTCTTCCTTCACATCTTGAACCCTGGGTGCCGGAGGCAAGGGAAAGACTTGAGAATGCTTTACAGCTACGCTTTACCAAGTTCAAAGCCCAAGTGAGACCTTCAATCAGGTCCCTGGCATACCTGACACTTCATTATTACTATTATTATTATTTATCAAGAGTTCCCTTCTTTGGTAGAAAATTCTATTTCTATTCTCTGTTTATAATTCGACCCTTACTTTTTTTTTTTACTCAAATGTTAGTCATTCAAGATTTCTTAACCCTGTGATTACAGAGCCTTTCATCTTTTTCTTCTGCCTTTGTCTAAGCTCATAAGTTATTTCTCCCTAAACTACACACACAGGGTGCTGGTAGTCTCCTCTGTGTCACTGTATCCCCTGAACAGTGGAAGGCTATTGAGCACAGATTTGATATTCAATATATAAATATTGATTGACTTTTTTTTTTAGATGGAATCTTGCTCTGTTGCCCAGGCTAGAGTGCAATGGCATACTCTGAGCTCACTGCAACCTCTGCCTCCTGAGTTTAAGCAATTCCCCTGCCTCAGCCTCCCGAGTAACTGGGATTACAGGCACACGCCACCACACCCAGCTAATTTTTGTGTTTTTAGTAGAGATGGGTTTCACCACTTTGGCCAGGCTGGTCTCAAACTTCTCAGGTGATCTGCCTGCCTCAGCCTGCCAAAGTGTTGGAATTGTAGGTGTGAGCCCCCATGCCCAGCCTGATTGACTTTCAAAATTGTCTTCTAGCTTATTCTGTAACTACCAGCTCTACTACCTTAGTTTACCATCATGTACATACTGCTCTGAAAAACTATACACTCCTTATGACTTTACAGTAAAAAATGATTAACTCCATTGGTAATCCCCTTTGCAAAACCCTAAGACGCACCCCCTCACTCTTCCTTAGAAAAATATGATATTCCGTTAATTGAGTCTCATTTACTAGCAGCAAATGCTAACATAGGAAACTTCGTTCTCTGAGTTTACATAGTCTCATGAATTCTATTTTTCTCTCTTATTTTTCCCCTAATACAATCTACCTCTGGCTAATCTACAACAATCCTAATCAGTAGAAACTCTGGAAAAACTGAGGTCATAATTTCTGAATCTGGTTCGAATTTGGAATTTGCTCCCTCAGCTCAAAATTAATATTATAAATTTAGTAGAAATGTGTTTTCTACTTTTTGGATTCAAGCTAGTATTTTTACACACAAAGTTTGGTATCTGACTTAACTAGTTACTGAAAGAAAAAGGACATTTCCAACTCCTTTTCTGCCTTTCTCCTATCCCACTACTTTCCTCCACCCAATACGATACACGCGCGCGCACACACACACACAACCAGTCACTGACAGTGGGGAAGATGGAGTTCTTCCTCAAATTCCCCTTAGGTTGTATCATTGTTTGGAAGTTATTGGTTCTTATCCAAAAGCAGCTGTGGACAGAGTAAGGCATTTTAGCTCAGCCATATAAAGTAGCATAAACCCCAGGCTTTAATTTTTCTGTAAGTCTGCACCGGTATATAATCTTCCTTCTGGTGAGTATAACAGATCCATAGTAACAAGTATTTATTGAGGGCTTACTTTGAGAACCAGTGCTATGTTGTCCCTTATATTATCTCATTTAACTTAATTATTACTATTTAAGGTAGTATTCTTGTTTTATAACCGAGAAAGCAAACATTCAGAAGTATTAGGTAACTTGTACTGAGTGAGGAAACATATTTCTTTTATTCCAAGCCCATTGCTCTTTCTTCTTTTCTGATTTTTAACTTTGTGATAATTACAAGAACTGGAACTCTATCACAAGAACTGGAACTCTATTACATACAAATTGGTTATTCTTAGGCCGGGCGCGGTGGCTCACGCCTGTAATCCTAGCACTTTGGGAGGCCGAGGCGGGTGGATAATGAGGTCAAGAGATCGAAACCATCCTGGTCAACAAGGTGAAACATCGTCTCTACTAAAAATACAAAAATTAGCTGGGCATGGTGGCGCGCGCTTGTAGTCCCAGCTACTCAGGAGGCTGAGGCAGGAGAATTGCCTGAACCCAGGAGGCGGAGGTTGCGGTGAGCTGAGGTCGCGCCATTGCACTCCAGCCTGGGTAACAAGAGTGAAACTCCGTCTCAAAAAAAAAAAAAGAACAAATTGGTTATTCTTAAATGATCTATACAGGGTGCAGAATCCTATTACAACAAATACCATTGGTAACAAAACTTCTCTCTAAGAAAACCCCATTCTAGAACTGTCATTGGCTCCTAATTTGCACCTAGTAAACATTCAAGGAATATTTTGTAAAAGTTTACCCAAATTTCTCACTGGAAATTTGGAGCTTAGGATATCTTCAAAATTGGGTTCAAGTATCAGGCACTAAGGGAAGGAATAGGAAACCTGACGATATTGTGTGATGTTTGATCTGTATTCCTTTATACCATAAATAGTTGAGTCTAAAAGTTGTGTTAGCTCAGTTTGTTGGAAAATAAAGTGAAAGTACTATGGAAATAGAAGGGAATAAAAAGCTCCACTTAGATATTTTTTTAAAGGTACTTGGAATCATAATGTCAATTTAAAAAAGTAATTTGGTTAAGGAATAATGATTTTATAAATTAACTTTATAAAAATAGCTAATGGTTTTTGAGGACTTATGATGCATCAGTTAACACTGTGCACTTTTTTTTTTTTTTGAGATGGAGTCTCGCTCTGTCACCCAGGCTGGAGTGCAGTGGTATGATCTCAGCTCACTGCAACCTCCCCCTCCAGGGTTCAAGTCATCCTCCCACCTCACCCTTCCAAGTAGCTAAGATCACAAGCATATATCACTACGCCTGGCTAATTTTTGTATTTTTAGTAGAGACAGGGTTTCACCATGTTGGCCAGGCTATTCTCGAACTCCTGGCCTCAGGTGATCCACCCGCCTCGGCCTCCCAAAATGCTGGATTACAGGCGTGAGCTACCATGCCCAGCTAACATTATAAATTTTTTTTTTGAGACAGAGTTTCGCTGTTGTTACCCAGACTGGAGTGCAATGGCACAATCTCGGCTCACTGCAACCTCCGCCTCCTGGGTTCAGGCAATTCTCCTGCCTCAGCCTCCCGAGTAGCTGGGACTACAGGCGCGTGCCACCATGCCCACCTAATTTTTGTATTTTTAGTAGAGACGGGGTTTCACCTTGTTGACCAGGGTGGTCTCGATCTCTTGACCTCATGATCCACCTGCCTCAGCCTCCCAAAGTGCTGGGATCATAGGTGTGAGCCACTGTTCCCGGTCACATTGTAAATTTTTTAACATATTATTTAATCTTCACCACAACCTTATGAAGGAAATGTTATCCTAATCTTACACATAAGGGAACTGAAGCTCAGAACGGTTAATTTACCCCAGGTCACACAGCTGGTAAAAAGCAGGATCAAAATTTGAACTCATGCTGTGTGACTCCAGAGCCTACATGTCTAACCACACTTAGGGCTGCCAAATAAAAGACAGTTACACTTGATTTTCGGATAAACAAATCCTAAACATTGCATGGAACATATTTTTACTAAAAGCGTATTTTTTGTTTATCTGAAATTCAAATTCGACTGGGCATCCTCTATTTTTATTTGCTAAATCTAGCAACCCTAACTACACTATTCTGCCTTCTGTAAATTCAGATAATGATATATTTGGGCTGTTTAATTTGCAGTTTACACATGCTTGAGTTTTGTTACAGAATAAGCGATGTTAATTCACATCTACAAAGCTGGGCTCCTGGATTTCTCTTTCCCTCCATTTATTGAAGACTGGGTTGGTCTGATGCCAGTGTTCTCTCTGATAGTGCAGCTAAGTGCAAGCTTTTCTCCTCCGATAAGAAAACACTTCACTTACTGTTGGCACATTCTGACCTCCTGCCTACACTGGGCTGTCTCTCCAGTGGCCAGCTGTGTCTTGCCTGCTGTTCATCATTATCCAACTTCCTTGCCTCAGGAATCCTTGACTCTTTCCAAGATTTGCAGAGGTGCATGGCTGAGTAGCAGCCTCCTTCTAGAAAACAGTGTTTACAGAAGGAAACAAAAAAGAATCAGTGGGCTAGAACTTAGAATAAAGGGATCCTATATATAAAGTCTGTTGAAAAAAACATATAAATAGGAAATATACCCACCACCAAATGAGCAACTCTTGTTTCTCCATGCCTTCCACTCTGATTTAGCTCTCTTATAACGCACAATACGCACCTACCTATATACCTTCTTTCACCACTCCGATCACCTAAGCTAAAAATACTGAAACTGTTTTCAGTGGCCACCTAGAAACCATGTGCATTGTCTCTCAGGTCACACAGTGCATTAAAAAACAAATATAGGCTGGGCGTGGTGGCTCACGCCTGTAATCCCAGCACTTTGGGAGGCCGAGGTGGGTGGATCATGAGGTCAAGAGATCGAGACCATCCTGGTCAACAAGGTGAAACCCCATCTCTACTAAAAATACAAAAATTAGGTGGGCACGGTGGTGCGCACCTGTAGTTCTAGCTGAGGCAGGAGAATTGCTTGAACTCAGAAGGCAGAGGTTGCGGTGAGCCGAGATCGTGTCATTGCACTCCATTCTGGGTGACAACAGCGAAACTCCATCTCAAAAAATAAATAAATAAAAATAAAAAATAAAAAACAAATATAAAAGCCTTGAAATTAGCTGATCTTTATCGTCTTTTAACAATATGGATAACTGAAAAGCAACTATTTGCAAGCCTGGTTATTTATAGAATTACCTCTGTAGTCAAGATGTTTTAAATATTTCAAACAGCCTGAATTTCTATAACCCAAGAATGAAATAATAGTAATAGATGTATTTATTATAACATAAAAACAACCTTTTGTCATTGTGTGACAGTTTCTATGAAGAGTACTGTCCATGCATTCTCTCTCTTATTTTTACCAAAGCACTATGAAATTCCGTACTCTTTTTAGGATCATATGACAGACAAGAAAACTGAGGCTACAAGAGGTTGAGTAATTTGTCCAATACTGCACAGCCAGTGGCAAAACCCGCTTTTAAACCTACGTGGCCTCACCCCAGAGATCATGTACTTAATTGCTGCATAACCGTATCTCTACATGGTAAAATCAGTGGTAGATAATGCTTTTTTAGTGAAGATACAGGTTATTTATTTATTTATCGTAAGTTTCAAATTTATTTATTTATTTATTTATTTGTTATCTTAAGTTTCAAATTTGTTGCCATCTCTTTCATTTCAAAGGCATGAAGTATTCTCTTTGTTAAATAGTAAAGAATATCTAGGAAGAGGAGAAGTTGGGCAGTAAGTGGCCAACATGATAGGATTAAATGAGATGCGATATGACTAGCACATAGGTTATACCTCGTGTAACCAACTATAAGAGTTGGACAACACGTGGACTGGTCCATGCCCTGGTTCACCTAGACAAGTCCACTAATTATTTGCTTGGATATCCCAGCAATGTCAGGTTGCCAAAAAAATTCTTTCTTTCTTTTTTTTTTTTTTTTTTAAAAAAGACAGAGTTTCACCATGTTGGTCAGGCTGGTCTTGAACTCCTGACCTCAGGTGATCCGCCCGCCTTGGCCTCCAAAGTGCTTGGATTACAGGTGTGAGCCACCATGCCCGCCTGCCAAAAAAAAATTCTAAATGCTTAGTCTCATTTTCTGTACTTATCTCAAGGTCAGCTGGTCAATTTGTCCACCAGCACCACCAATCTATGGACCATATTTTGAGTGGCAGTAATATAGGTAAAATCAGCCTAGTTAATTCAAGTATACAAATAACGAATGAAGTATATGGCTCATTTATATTCTCTCTTCACACACACACACACACACACACACACACACACACGCCTGAATACTTATTCCTGAAACATTTCCCGAGAACGTACTGTATTCTTGTTACTTTCCTAGGCTCTGAGAATACAGTAATGAATAAAGTAAATTACCTGCTTTCAGGGAACTTATAATTCTAATTCGACCAATGTATTGATACCCAAACATCACCAGTTTGAGGCCTTGCCAAGTAACAGCTCTGCGCTTTTGTGTAAATTCATTTAATCCTTCTGAGCAAGTCTTTCGCTTTACAAAATGAGACTCATAATATGTACTTTAATAGCATCATTTGTAGGATTAGATATTGTGAAAACTGTAAAATCACATACCAATGCCAGGTCACATTTTTATATGATAAAAATGTGCCCTTCTTGAGTGAAGGGACTGTCTCTCTCCTGTCTTTGTATCCCCAGCAGCAAGCATAAGGGCTTGCTAAGTAGCAAGCCTCAGTTAAGGCTCATTGAATAAATGTGCCAAAGGTCCTGTATGTGTGAAGTACATTTTTTGTTTAAAATATTATACCTGCTCTTTAAATCCTTAAAATCTCTTGTACCAACAGGAAAAGTACATAAGGCATCGTAGGGCATAGCCTATGTAATTCTACTTTTGCATTATAGATTTCTAAGAATTCAAGCTCTAACAATGTATTTTCTAAACATTTATTAGAAGGAAGCTTATTTTTATTGATATGTATCACAAGCTTCTTAAAGGCTTCAGCTGGTCCTAGACGTAACTACGCTGGTCCTGTCAGTTCTGAGAATAACTGCTTTTTAGGATTACAAACTAGAACTGAGTTGTAAAAGTATCCTAAGTTTGGGGAACATAGGGAAGAAATTCTCAGCCAATAATAACATGAAAAGAAAAGAAAAGTACCTAGTGTGTTTCTCTTCAAAAGTCTGAACTTCATGTCAGAAAAGTTGCTTCCAGGCCGGGCGCGGTGGCTCATGCCTGTAATCCCAGCACTTTGGGAGGCCGAGGCGGGTGGATCATGAGGTCAGGAGATTGAGATCATCTTGGCCAGCATGGTGAAACCTGGTGTCTACTAAAATACAAAAAATTAGCTGGGGGTGGTGGCATATGCCTGTAGTCCCAGCTACTCTGGAGGCGGAGGCAGGGGAATTGCTTGAACCTGGGAGGCAGAGGTGGCAGTGAGCTGAGACAAGATCGCACCACTGCACTCCAGCCTGCTGACAGAGTAAGACTCCATGGAAAAAAAAAGGTTGCTTCCAGAGTATCAAGACTTTCTTTTGAGGGCTAGTGATGTTACTGTTGGAGTTAGACAGGGGTATGGATGCGCCACAGAACTACATTCAGTGACTCTTCGAAGAGTACCTTATTTCACAAGGTGCTCTTTATACTGCAAGGGGCATTAACATAATTAAAACACAGTTACTTGCAAGGAATAATATTTAGCAATAAGAATAAAATGAATACATAAAATGCACTGTAAGGCAGCACATAGGTGCCATAGATGACGAATGAATAGGAACTACAGGGCTTCGGAGGAGGGCTCCACTCAGGAGCTGCAATGTGAGACGGACCTTCAAGGATTTCAACAGATTTTAGGTTTGACAGAGGGAAGGGAGGCGTTTTTTGCGGTAGAGAGGCAGCTTAATAAGTTGACTCCTTTGTAAAAAGTTAGCAGGAGTTACAGCAAGTAGTTTGATATACGTGTAAGGGTATAGTGAAAGGTAAGGCTAGAAAAGTGGGAAGGAGAGACATGATTGGGCAAGTGCCAGATCGACCAGTCTGTACCAAATGTGACGGGGAAATACTGATAGTTTTTAAAATAGGGTGGAGTCATGATCTGGCCAATGCTCTAGAGAGATGGTTTTGGCAAGAACACAAGATGGACTGAAAGGAAGGCAAATAAGCAGGAGACTAAGTAGGAGAGCACAGCAAAAGTCTCGACCTAGGTTAACCAATACATGACCTAGGGTAGTGGCAATAGAGCTAGAGAGGTGGGGGCAAGAGGAAGAGCCATTGTGTAGAAAGTACAGTATTTATACCTGGGCAGTCCAATATAGTGGCTCCGAGTCAAGGCTCTTTAAATGTAACTTTAATTAAAATTAAATAGGATTTAAAATTCAGGCCAGATGTGGTAGCTTAAGCCTGTAATCCCAGCACTTCAGGAGGCTGAGGTGGGTGGATCACGAGGTCAAAAGATCGAGACCATCCCGGCCAACATGTTGAAACCCTGTCTCTACTAAAAATACAAAAATTAGCTGGATGTGGTGGTGAACGCAGGTAGCCCCAGCTACTCTGGAGGGTGAGGCAGGAGAATTGCATGAACTTGGGAGGCAGAGGTTGCAGTGAGCTGAAATGGCACCATTGCACTCCAGCCTGGCGACAGAGTGAGACTCTGTCTCAAAAAAAAAAAAAAAATTCAGTTCCTCAGTTGCATTAGCTGCATTTTAAGTGCTCAATAACCATATGTGACTTCTGTATTGGACTATGTGGATAAAGAACACTTCCGTCATAGTGCACTGTTTATTGGACAGTGCAGCTCGCTGTGCTTTAGGGACTAATTGGGGGCAGGATGAGGAAGACGGATTGGAGGTTCTGTTTGGCAGCTGAGTGACTGAGAAAGGTAGTGCCATGAACAGAAAAGAGGAAGTCAGGAGGAGGAGGGGCTGGATTTAGGAAGAAAGGTGTTGTTTAGTTTCTGTCAAATACCAGGCCGGATAAAGTGCCAACACAAACGCTCAGGTATCCCTGGTGAAAGGAAAGGGCAAGGAAAGCAAAGTGCCTGCTGGGCTCTCCCAAAGCTTGTAAAGGAGCCCTGGGAGGGTCTAATTGGTTTATCCCCTCCTGCACTCAGTTTCTCCTGTCTGCGGAGCTCCCTGAAGATTATGAGTGGGCAATCCAATTCCTCAACCTCTCTAAACCAACGGTTCACATATACCATGATGAGAGCAAGCGCCCAAGGGCTTTGCTGTTTTCTTAGCTCCTTGGCGCCTGCCTGAACTTTTTTCTGACAGATACTTTGTGCTTCCTCTCCCCTAACCACGTTATTCACCCTTCCCCATGCTCAACCTTTGGAAAGTCCCCTTGCCCTCACTTATTTGATTACTTCCTCTCCAGCTACTGCTCACAGGGACCACACTAAACCATTGACTCCACCACTTTTTACTTGCCCTCTCTTCCCTCCCAGCTTGGATTCCAAGCTCTATCACTATCATCACTCCCTTACACAGTTCTCCTATCCCTCTCATTGACTTTCCCCAGCAAAACCCAGGCCTGGTCAAATATAATCCTTTAACCCCCAAACGATAGAGTGTGTCTGGAGGAGAATCACACAACCTTGCAGAGTGGTCTCACTTTAATGTATGACCATGGGCCAGGCTCATGCCTATAATCCCAGCACTTTGGGAGGCCAAGGTGGGTGGATCACGAGGTCAGGTGATCAAGACCATCATGGCTAACATAGTGAAAACCTGTCTTTACAAAAATACACACACACACACACACACACACAAAATTAGCCCGGTGTGATGGAACGTGCCTGTAGTCTCAGCTACTCGGGAGGCTGAGACAGGAAAATCACTTGAACCCGGGAGGCAGAGGTTGCAGTGATCCGAGATGGTGCCACTGCACTCCAGCCTGGGCGACAAGACTCTGTCTCAAAAAAAAAAAAGTATGGTCATCAACTCAAGAGGGCCTTCAGCTATGTCCATACTATGCTTCTCTAGTCACTTTTCCACTCTTCAAGGAAATTATTTCTCACCTTCTTTTATCAGTGCATAAAGAACAGATCTTACCTCATCAATCCCAGTGAGGCAGCCAGCACTTACAGCACTCAGTGGAAACTGGGAAAAGGTCCATACATGTGTGCATGCACGTGTGTGTCATATACGAAAGACTGCTAAAATGCATCACCTCTCCTGGTGGAGCAATCGGAAAGTGCCCTTTCCTCCAGGCTGATGTGGCCCCACCAGGGCACATGGCTTGGTGAGCAAAACAAGGGCTACATTTCAGCTCCCATCTGCCGCCTCTGCTCTGTAGGGGCCTGAGTGTGCCACCAGCAAATGTACTGCCTAATCTATCTGCATCTGCATCCAGACACTCTACCTTCTCTACAGAAGTAGCATGTGAGTGCAATGCCTTACTCCTATCCTAGGCCAACCTCTTCACTTCTGTGCTAGATCCAATTGCTTCTCACCTACTTGAGGACCCTTTTTCTCCAGTTGTCTCCTCTTGCATTCTGTGTCATCAGTTTTACCTCTCTAAAGAATCATTCTAGCATACCAACATGAGAATAAGCATTTCCTGTCTTAAAATGCTCTCCCTCAATCCCAAGTACCCCTCTGGCTACTGCCCTTTTCTCCTTCACGGTAAAGTTTCTCAAAAGCTGTTTAGAACACTTTCTCTTCCTCATCTCCCATCCTATTAACACACTCTAATCAGACTTTCTCCTCATGGCTCCACTAAACTGTTTTCATCAAGGTCATCTGCAACTTCATCAGGCCAAATCCAGTGTTCAAATTCTCAGTCCTTATCTCACTCATTTAGCAGTATCTGGTAAGACTCATGACTTCATCCTTCCTGAAACAATTCTCTTGTTTTCCAATTTTTCACCTTCTCCTGGTGTTCCTCCTGCCCTGACTGGTAGCTCTTTCTTTTTTTCTACTTAATCTCCAAATGTTAGAGTGCCTCTTGGCCCTTTCCTCCAGCTACCTCCTCTCCCTATGTGATCCTAAGGGGACCTAAGACTTAAAAAGCATCTATGTGCTAATGGATCTCAAATGTATCTCTCTAGACTCATATCAATTGTTTATTCAACATCCCGGCTTGGATGTATAACAGGTACCTTTTTTTTTTTTTTTTTTTTTTGAGACGGAGTTTCGCTCTTTGTTACCCAGGCTGGAGTGCAATGGCGCGATCTCGGCTCACCGCAACCTCTGCCTCCTGAGTTCAGGCAATTCTCCTACCTCAGCCTCCTGAGTAGCTGGGATTACAGGCACGCGCCACAGTGCCCAGCTAATTTTTTGTATTTTTAGTAGAGACGGGGTTTCACGATGTTGACCAGGATGGTCTCGATCTCTTGACCTCGTGATCCACCCGCCTCGGCCTCCCAAAGTGCTGGGATTACAGGCTTGAGCCACCGCGCCCGGCCGAACGGGTACCTTAAATATAACATGTGCAAAAAAGTCTCTTGATTTCCCCATCCCCAAATCTGCGCCTCCTTTTCATTAAATGGCACCACCATTAAATCAGTCATCTGGCGGGAACATAAGAATCAACTCTGATTTCCTTTTGTTCTTTCACACAGTATGCCCCAAATCCAAATCCATTCTAATTATAATGTATCTAAATACAATAAAATAGCCTTCTCATCCTGTCCATGGCTGCCAGGCTACTTAATCCAAGCTACCGTACTGGTAACCCAAGGACATCTGTGCTTTCCCCATTGTGTATTTTACACACATCAGCAAGACTAACTTTTAAAAATGTGAATCAGATGCGGTCATTCCTCAGCTCACCCTCCTACTATGGTTTCCAGTTCCTGTTATAAGGCCCACAGGTTTCACTGGATCTGGCCACTGGCCCACCTCTCTGAGCCTAGCTGGTACTGCTCTCGGGCTGGCTGACGCTGCACAGCCACGCCGGCCTTTCACTGTTTCTGCACATGGCAGGCATATCCCTACCTCTGGGTTTATGGCTGATTTTCTCTTAGCCTGGAAAAGGCTATTCGTCCTCCCCGCCCCCGTGTCTGCAAGACTTACTCCTTCATACCGTGTGTATGGGCTCAAAGGTCTTGGAGACGCAGTATCTGACCAGGTGTAAAGTCACCCTATCTCCCGTTTATTTTCCTCCACACCAGTTATCACTACCTGCAGTTTTTGTCACTTGTTTGTTGTCTGTATCCCCTCTCCCACTCCACTAGCAAGCATGCTGCAGGAGGGTCTTTGCCTGTCTATGGCTTGATCCCTTTGCGCTTAGTTAGAACACCGCCTGGCACCTAACAGGTGCTCAGTTCTTGTCGAATGCTTGCGTTCCCTCCAAATTTTCTTCTTGAATCTTTGGACCCTTCCTCATTTTTTTTCCGGTCTTACCCACCTCCCATTCCGCCTGTGTGCAAAGCTAAAATTCCCCGCCCCTTCCCGGTAGTTCCAGGACTTCCCCGCTCCCCGCTTAAAGTGCGCGGCTCCTTTAAGCGGACTCCGGAACGCCGCGGGGAAGGCGGGGCCGAAGCCCATTCGCGGCTCACTTGGAGGGGCGGGACAGAATTAGGGGGCGGGGATGCGTGCTGCGTGCGTGCGCGTTCTGGAGGAGGCGCCGCCGCCGCTCCCGAGGCCGCTGCTGCCGTCGCCGCGCAGAGCCGGAGCAGGAGCCACGGGCGAGAGGAGGGAGGAGGAGGAGGAGGAGGAGGAGGAGGAGGTGGAGGAGGTGCCGGACCAGGGGGGTGAGTGAGGGGCGGGGAGCCCTAGACTGTCCCAGAGGGAGCGGGGGGCGCGGGTCGGCGGAGCCGATGGTGAGGCGGCTCATGTCGCCGGTCAGTCGCCTGGCTCCCCCTTCCTCCTCCGCGTTCCATCGGTGTCCGGGGCGGCGGCCCGGGGGCCTGGCCGGCGGGAGGGGCCGGAGATCAGGGAGGCCCGGCCACCGCCAGGGCCAGAGCCAACCACGCCCGCGGACCGACCCGGTCGACTGTAGGCCTGCGGGAGATCGTCGGGAGGGGCCCCGGCCGGCTGTGGGAGAGAAAGAGGACATTGTGTCCCCCACCCTTCAACTCCCCGAGGTGTCATAGCACAAGCCCATTTCCCTTGCCGTCTCCCCAGACTTGGTGCCCTCGCCCATCACTGCCTGAGAGACTTAGAAGGTTGGACGTCGCTGCCTTCCTCTCTTGCATGTCCCCTGTCTAGGGTCAGAGCTTCCTTTCCAACCCACCTCTCCCTTTTGGCGGGGCACACGGGGAGGGGGTTGGAGGGTTGGGTGAATTCTCTGTCCTCTGTCCTCTGCTGTAGAAGTGCGGACCGGTTGGAGCGTTGCTATGTCCGTGTTCACTTCTGTCAGGGTTCAGGGTCTCCTTTTCCTTCCTTTATTCCCCCAGTGAATAGGGCTGACATCTCTACATCCCACTCCACCTTCTAGCCCCTTTCCCGCCTTCTTTACCCCCAGGTCTTCCGTAGCTTACCATGTGTTCGCTTCTTCAATGTTACTTTTCATGAGTCTCTGCTTCTTCCCTGAATTTTGTTAGGGAAGAGGTCACAGTGTGATTCTTGTAATCTTTCAAACTAACGTTGGTAAGAGCATCTCTTGCCCCTCTTACTCAGGAAGTTAAGGACGGTGTCTTCAGCCGAATTGTGTAATTTACTGCTACGGGGAGAAGATGAGAGGAAGACATTTGTGCTTGCCAAATGGGATCTCCTCACAGGGCTGAGAACCAGAGTTTAGGGAACCTTTGACCTCTTGGAAAAAGAACTACTGTTGAGGAGTAATGCATTCTGTTTCGGGAGGGAAAATCATTTTGTTCCTTCCTTGAAGGTAGGAGGCATAGGAAGTGAAATAGAATAATAGAGCAGAAGGTGATTGGACCACAGCCCTGCAGGTAGCCACTCTTTTCTCCTTCTTAGGTGGTGGATGATGGTTTTGTTATTACAGTAAGCGTAAAGTATCAGCTCTTAGATTTAACTTGGGGCTCCTACCTTCAAAAGTGTGAAGGGCTGTCTCAGAAGAGATGCTGCTGGAAACAGGATTTGGAAACTTTCTTTGGGTTTCCTGTCAGAATGTGTGGGGGTGGACATGCCTATGTGTAGTTTTCTTTACTTGTGATGTAATTTATTTCTGTGATACTTTGACATAATAAGCATTAAATTAGGCCCCAGACTTTCTGTCTTTATTATTAGTTCCTGTAACATTTTTGTTTTGAAATTATATAGTTTGATATTCTTTTGTATATATTTCAGGGACTCTTGTCTAGTTTCCTGGGTGTTTAAATTATGGTCTACTTCAGATACGATCAGCTGTAAGGTACTGCGGATCATACATGTTCAGTATTTGTTGAATGAATTGAATGATTACCAAGATGAGTCTAGGTGTTAAATCTTCCGTCCTTTTGAGAGGTACCCTATATTAGGATATTGCATTCCACTTCCAGTTTGTAAAATAGTAATTCTTAACCTTTTCTAGGCCACTGACACCTTTGAGAATATGTTGAAATATATAAACTCTCTCCTCAGAAAAAAGTTAATAGGCATTTATTCACAAAATTTTGCATTAGTGTTAGGGACCCTCTGAGGCCAACCATGACCATCTGTCTTAAAAGTGAACTGGATGGAATCCCTGAGTGTTGCCCAATTCATATTAAAACAGCTCAAAAGTCTTTGTTCACTTTTTGTATGGCCTCAGGAAGGACAGTATCTATACTTAATATACCCCAGAAGTTAAGTATATTCGTATACATTGATCCTGTACTGTAGTCCTTCTGGGAATAAATCCCCAAGGAAAGATTCCAAGAGAAAGAAAATGTTGTATATGCACATGTTCGTTTAATTACTTTAATAGATGGGAAGAAAAGGAAACTATATGTCCAACAGCATGAAGATACACAATTTTGCAATCACTGAAAAAGGTTAGAATTGAAGATTATTAATCTCCTAATTGATCTTCCGGCTTCCACTCTTGCCCCTCCACCCCAAGTTGATTTCCACACAGCAGCTACAATGATGCTCACAAATTTAAGTCAGAGCAAGTCTCTCTTGTTTTCACAACTGTCCAGTGTTTTCCCATCTCATTCACAGTAAAAATCCGAAGTTCTTACCATGGCATGCAAGACTTACAGCAGCCCAGCTATTTCTTTCTTTCTTTTCTTTTTTGAGACGGAGTTTCGCTGTTGTTACCCAGACTGGAGTGCAATGGCGCGATCTCGGCTCACCGCAACCTCCTCCACCTGGGTTCAGGCAATTCTCCTGCCTCAGCCTCCCAAGTAGCTGGGACTACAGGCGTGCACCATCATGCCCAGCTAATTTTTGTATTTTTAGTAGAGACAGGGTTTCACCTTGTTGACCAGGATGGTCTCGATCTCTTGACCTGGTGATCCACCCGCCTCAGCCTCCCAAAGTGCTGGGATTATAGGCGGGGGCCACCACGCCGGGCCCAGCCCACCTCAGCTATTTCTGTAATATCAAGTCCCTTTACTTTTGCTCTTGCTTGCTGTACTCCAACCACACTGGCCTCCTAGTTCTCAAGGTCAGCTACACTCAGGTGTCTACACTTGCTGTCTTCTCTACCTGTAACCTTTTTCCTCAAGATTGTACATATCCTAACTTCCTTCCCGTCACTGCACCAGTCTCAGGTCTTCCCTTACTGCCCTTCCCTGCCACTGTTTCTGTCCCCATCACCTTACTCTTAAGACTAGGTTATACTGATCTTGACAGCCACAATTGTTGGTAAACATTTCACGGTAATGTCATTTTTACAGTTGCATTGGACATTATCATTTAACATTTAAAAAATAGTGTCAGTCATAAAAAGAGATCTTTCAGATTGTTAGGTTGAATTTTTCAAGAGCTTACATTTAAAGTTTGGATGTTAGCTTACCTCTCTTCAACATTCAGCAACAGGGTAGTAATTGTTGGATATAGAGATGAATCAGAGAGTGTCTCTGCCCATATCTGTTACGATTTGTATTGTAATACTTAAGTCACTCTAGACCTTGTGAGTGTTTACTGTTATCCATGAACTTTAGTGTATGGTCGATGATCTTTTAAAATAGGGATTAGACATCCAAATGTTCATGTTGGTAATTGCTTTTTTTTCCTTACGAAGGGATATTTTTAAAAATTAAAAAAATTTTTTTGAGAAGGAATCTTGCTCTGTCACCCAGCCTGAAGTGCAATGGTGCAGTCTTGGCTCACTGCAACCTCTGCCTCCTGGGTTCAAGTGATTCTCCTGCCTCAGCTTTTTGAGTAGCTGGGATAACACGTGTCTCCCACCACGCCCAGCCAATTTAAAAAAATTTATTATTATTTTATATGTATATATATATATTTTTAAAAAGAGATAGGGTTTCTCCATGTTAGCCAGGCTGGTCTCAAACTCCTGACCTCAGGTGATCCGCCCACCTCGGCCTCTCAAAGTGCTGGGATTACAGGCGAGAGCCACTGTGCCTGGCCTATCAATTTTTTTTTTTTTTTTTTAATTTTTAGTAGAGATGGGGTTTCCCCATGTTGGCCAGGCTGACCTCAAACTCCTGACCTCAAGTGATCCGGCCACCTTCGCCTTCTAAAGTGCTGGTATTACAGGCATGAGCCACTGTGCGCATCAACAAAGGGATTTTTAATGGTTATCTGTAATTCGTTTAATTTCCGTTTTGCATGATGTTTTTAGAATTTCATAGCTGTGACAGCCCCATGTTTTGTTCTTTGCAGTAAATTATACAGGTACTTAGTTGAAGACTCACAGTTGAGTTTTAATTGTAATTCTTTATAGTTGTTCAAAAAAAAAGACTATTGCTTTTGTTAAATAGGTTAACATTGCATCTTTGAAATTTTACTTGGTTTATAGGGGGTGATGATACGAGTCTGTTTTGATAGAAAATTATACCACTGAGGGCCTTGCCCAGAATTTCTGGTTCTGGAATCTGGATAGCTTGATCTGGCATAGGTGGCGAGCTTTGACATCTACACAAAGGAGCGGGTTAAACCACTTGAGTTCCTTGAAAACACCTTGCTGTGTTTCTGATGTGATAGGGACACTGTAAATGTTCATTGAACCTCAGATAATTTCTAATCTCCTGATTCCAAAAATTCTCTTATTTTAGATGGTCAAAAATAACTAATGTAAAGCATTTATATTTTAATATTGGGATGCATTTCAAATTGTGAATGTAAGTTTACTTGTTGATAATGTCCCTTTTCAAATTAATTGGGTATAATAATTAATTGATTAGGCCTATTCAGTTGTAAGAAGAGTTACAGCATATTTCAAAGTATTTTTTGCTTATTCTGATGTCATATAATTGCTGCGTTACTTAATGCCAGATTCATATCTTATGAAGATTAGCATTAAAAAAATATTTAAGCTTTAGTATGTTACTGAGACTGATGAAGTGTCCATTTTTTCTTTAATCATGTGTGTGAAGTTTGCGGATTATAAGCAGTAGTTTTAGGCTGGCCATGGTGGCTCACACCTGTCAGCCAGCACTTGGGAGGCCGAGGTGGGTGGATTATGACGTCAGGAGTTCAAGACCAGCCTGACCAAGATGGTGAAACCCCGTCTCTACTAAAAACTACAAAAAAGTTAGCCAGGCGAAGTGGCAGGCGCCTGTAGTCACAGCTGCTCAGTAGGCTGAGACAGGAGAATAGCTTGGACCTGGGAGGCGGAGGTTGCAGTGAGCTGAGATTGTACCATCGCACTCAGTCTGGGCTAACGAGCGAGACTTTGTCTCAAAAAAAAGCAGTAGTTTTTATGTGCTTTTCAGTTTTTCATATACAAAGATAATATTAGCTCACTTACATTTTGAAACTTTTGTACTAGTGGTGTAGATTTGCACTGCGTAATTCATTCTCTCAGTCCCCTGCACAGTTGTGAGATGACTAGTTAAGAGGGCCCTTTGTTTCAAAGTTAAATGATCCAGATGAGTATTGAACCTATAAGCTTAGCTTTGTTCACTCTCATGATGTTCTGATCAACAAGGCAATTCAACAGAGAACCATGCCCTGCTCTCATTTCCGCTTGAAAATAGGCCTTTTAGAGGTAGAAGGTACAAATATGCATACACACATGCACCAATGAAAAAAGGAAATTGTGTATGGTTACTAAGGTAGAGTTGAAACAGGAAATAGTGTGTTTTTATAAGTGGTTTTAAAGAATTCTTTTAACAAAATTTTCAAAAGTATATGATGTACACACGGAAAATTAAATGGTTTGTGAAATGAACACCAATCAGTAGACAAGTTAATGGCTTTTTTAAAAGCACTGATTGGCAGGTGGCTCATGCCTGTAATCCCAGCACTTTGGGAGGCCAGGGCAGGCGGATCACTTGAGGTGAGGAGTTCAAGATCAGCCTGGCCAACATGATGAAACCCCATCTCTACAGAAAATATTAAAAAGTTGGTGGGGTGTGGTAGCACGCAGCTGTAATCCCAGCTACTTGGGAGGCTGAGGCAGGATAATTGCTTGAACCTGGGAAGCAGAGGTTGCAGTGAGCCAAGATCTTGCCACTGCACTTCAGCCTGGACGACAGAGTAAGACTCCATCTCAAAAAAAAAAAAAAGAAAAGAAAGAAAGAAAAAGAAAACACTAATGACTTACTTACTTAGGCTACATAAATTTAGGTTAGATAAATCTGAGAAAAAAATTTCTTTATAAATCACTCAAATTTTCCCAATGTTTCTTGTCTCTAAACTATTTAGTTCACACTGATAGAGTGGTTTGAAGTGTTTAAGTTAACCAAATTTAAAATTGAATATGTAATTGTATGTTTTAATGTTGGAATGTATTTAAATTAGGCTATATTTCATAAGAATAGCAGTATATGAAACTAAAAAAACTAATAAAAGATACTGCTGGGTTAATTAAAACTTGAAGTGCCTTACCTTGAACTCATAGTTGTGTGCACCTATAACATGTTATTCACTTTTTTTTTTTTTTTGCAGTACAGTGCTGTCCCCACTTATTCTGGATGTAAAAGATAATTTTGTTCGTGATAGGACTGTGGTTTTGTTTTTGTTTTTTAGCTGTTTTCTTTTTTGTTTGTTTGGTTTTTGTCTTTAGCAAAGACAAAACTATAAAAAGAGGCACAAAGAACTGGATACAACTATTTAGATGTATCCCAAATGCAGTTTATATGACTCTAAGTTAATGGTGGAAATCTCTTATTGCTGACAGTACATTTTAGATATGTCAGATGTGTAATCCAGAGAGTAAATTCACTCACTGTATTTTCAGTGATATTTTAAAATTCTATTCTAGACAAATTGGCTATATTATAAAACATTAAGCAAGAAGGCACTAAGTTAAATATTGTAGCAGTTGAAATTTAACACTAATCTTTCAGTTTTATACAGTTAACAATCTAGCCCAAATCTATTGATACCTTTGGAACTACCCTTTAAATTCCATCCTATGCTTGTGCAAAAGTTGCATAATTTCCCTCTCCCCTTCCCGCCCCTCCCCTCCCCTCCTTCTTTTCTTTAACTTCCTTTCTTTTTTCTTTCCATTTCCCTTTTTCTTTCAGAGTCTTGCTATATCACCCACACTGGTCTCCACCTCCTGGGCTCAAGCTATCCTCCTGCCTTGTCTCCTGAGTAACTGGGACTATAGGCGTGTGCCACCACAGTTAATTCATAATTTCATTGATAGATTTCAGATTCAGTCATTGAACGGATGTTTTAGTAATCCCATATTAGGCTGTTTGATGGATACTGATATGTGAAGGTGTAGTTTCTGCTTTAAGGAATTTATGGTCTAGCAGTTTATTTTGTTTGCCACAGCCTATCATATGTTTTACAAATCAAGGTTGTATTTTCATGATAGAGTGAAAATAGAATGATATTCACTTTTTAAGTAGAATAAATTGTGAACATTTCAAATTCTCTTAGTCAGTGAACAGCTATTTTTTAAAAAATTTATTTAAATTTTTTTTTTTTTTTTTGAGATGGAGTTTCGCTATTGTTACCCAGGCTGGAGTGCAATGGCGCGATCTTGGCTCACCGCAACCTCCGCCTCCTGGGTTCAAGCAATTCTCCTGCCTCAGCCTCCTGAGTAGCTGGGATTATAGGCACGCGCCACCATGCCCAGCTAATTTTTTTTTTTGTATTTTTAGTAGAGACGGGGTTTCACCATGTTGACCAGGATGGTCTCGATCTTTTGACCTCATGATCCACCCGCCTCAGCTTCCCAAAGTGCTGGGATTACAGGCTTGAGCCACCGCGCCTGGCCTAATTTTTAATTTTTAAATTTTTTTTTTAAAACAGGGTTTCACCATGTTGGTCAGGCTGGTCTTGAACTCACGACCTCAGGTGATCCACCCGCCTTGGCCTCCAAAGTGCTTGGAATACAGGCGCGAGCCACCACGCCTGGCCAGTGAACAGCTATTTCTGTGGTCTCGTTTTCTAACAG
This sequence comes from Callithrix jacchus, assembly GCF_049354715.1. NCBI lineage: Eukaryota > Metazoa > Chordata > Mammalia > Primates > Cebidae > Callithrix > Callithrix jacchus. Next base: position 149,591,752 of record NC_133508.1, read on the forward strand.
CTTCTTAGACCAAATCAGTTTCTTAGTTGTTTAAAATAGAGTTAAATAAGAATTGTTTGCTTTACTGCCTATTTTACTTAAGTCCAAGACGTATTTGTTTGTAAATAGCTTTTCTGCATATGTATACATATATATACTTACACACACACACACACACACACGCGCATGTATATACACACCACATTATAGGGAAGTTGTTTTCTGGTTCAGCTATCAATTTAAATTCTCTGTTTAATGTCAGAAGTTGTTTTATAGAATGGCATGTTAATATTTTTTTCTATACTGATTAAAATCATCCTTTGCCACTAAAGTCAACTATCTGCTAGGACAGAAATGTGCAAATAGACAACATGCATAAATGTGCATTTTTAGTGAATGTTTTATTTTCAAGATTCTTTTCTGACTTAATTATGATGTGCTTATAAGGCAACAATAATATATTTAGTTTGCAAAATGAGAACAATTTTTCTGTTTTTTCCATTTTGCACGTTTTGAGTTAGGATTAATTGGACATGTATTATTCTCAGTAGACATATAAAATACAATAGTCCATCTAACTGTGGTTCTTTTGGAGCATCGGCTGACGTTTAGAAAGTGGGCCTTGTGCAGTTTGATAAATACAGGTACTACTCAGTTTTGGATGACATTCTTTACACAACTTGAAAGTAAAGGTGAGCGTAATAGAAGCTGGAAACAAAACAAGTCTGACGTTTTCTTTGCACTAGGCGATGTATTTCTTATTCCAAGTAATATACCCTTGTTAGGTTCAGGATCATTTCAGTGGTTATAACTGCTTAAACATTTGTTTTTGTTCTGATTAAAGTAATTCATGTTATACTGTGGCAAATTTTGAAAAGAATGTTAAGTGTAAAGAAGAAATTGAAAACACCTATGATCCCATGATCCAGAAAAGGTTACCACTGACATTTTAATGTGAATTTTTCCAGTTTTTTCCTTGCATGTACAGTTTTTTTTAAATGAGAATTAGAATTATAGCTTTATATATACTGTTTTGATCCTACTTTTTTTTTCTGAATGGGATGTTGGTCTTCTAGTGTGAGACTTTAAGGTTGGTTCTTTATAATATTACTATTTTAAATAACACTGGAACAGACATTTTTGTACATTTATCTTTGATTGCATCTTTGTTTTTTTTTCTTCCTGTAGGATAGATTCCCAGAAGTGGGATAACTGGATCAGAGGGTGGTTACCCTGTGTATAAGAGTGTGTGTCTCACTGCACCTTCAATGGCATTGAGTAGGTCAGTTTTTACAGTCTTTGCCGATGTGATAGATACCTGTTACATTCTTGGGTGGTAATAGCAAAAATCCTCATATTACTAATAATTTGTAAAACCATCATAGTGTATGAAAGGGATTTGTGGTTATCTTCCAGAAAGCTTATTGAAATGAGTTTCTTTAGAAATAGTTTAGGTAAAAGTAATCTGTGACCAAAAAAAAAAAAATTACAATTAAAGTTGCAATTTGAGCGTTGTTTTTTTAAATTTTTTTTGGAGAGCTAGAATTTTAATGTTCTTTATTAAAATGACAAACATGAGAAAGCTTGTTGTATCGTATAAGTAGAAATATTATGTAAAACTAGGTTATTTCAGATAGATGAAGGGGGTAGTTACATGGTTCTGACTTTGAAAAAAACAAACAAAAAGATCAGTTAGTTTTTAGAGCAGTAGCTCTGGAGTTAGGCAGCCTGGGTTCATGTCCTTGCTTTGCCACTTAGCAAGTACACGATTTGAGGCAACCTGCTAAATATGCATACGATTTGATTTTTCTAAACCTTGGCTTCCTTGTTTTTATAAAAGGAGAGTATTAATATCTACCTCGTAGGATTGTTAAAAGGATTAGAAATAATGTGTAAGACCACTTGGCACATAGGTATTTAATAAAAACCAGCTCGTTTCATTGAATTTGTTTTTTTTCTGCCAGTCTCCTCAAGGGCAAGAAATATCTCATTTTTGTGTTCTTGTTTACATCAATAAATAGAGAAATGCAAATGACTGTGGTGAGCAGTGGAAGCAGGAGGGGAATAGTGGACATTCTTTGTGGTAGGAATGGCATGTGCCAAGAAAGAAAGTTCAGGAGAAGTTGGAGCACAGGTGATTAATTTGACAGAAGCCTAGGCTTTTGTATAGTTAGAAAATATGGAGATAAGGGAGAAATAGAGACCGGCTAGACTTTCTAAGCCATTGAATGATAGGTTGAGCAGTGTAGACTTTTTCGGGAGTACAAGTTTTGGTTTGAGGGAAATTGCTTGATAAAAGCCTTCATCAAAAAGCACTGAATTTGCTTGTAGCGTACAGAATGAGTTGAGGAAGGAAAAGATAGAAGACAGGGAGTCTGGATTAATAGTAACACAGGTAAGGTAAGATCTGAGGGTTTAGAGGAAAACAAGGAGGTGTTGGGGGGAAGTGCTTACGCTTCATAGCTGTGAAGATCTGTGCAGCCAATTTGGAGATTAAATTCAAAAGAAATAGCCTAGGCGTACATGCAGTTAGGCAGCCTTTGAGAGAAGAACGGGACTTCAGTACACTTTGGGTGTTACTACCGTTTTAAAAACCGAGGGATAACATATTCCAAGGCTCCTATGATTTTTATCAGTAAAAAGCATATATTTATGCATTTAAAATATGTATGCGTAGTCTCCTAGAGTAATTTTATTTAGTTAGTGTTTTGAGTTCTTGGTTAACAGGATATCCTTGCTTTTAGACTGTATTTCAGGAGATATTATCTTAAAACTTCACCGTAAGGTGAAATTCTTCTGCATGTGGTTGTTGTAGCATTCTTGATTGCTGTAGGACTTTAAAAACACCAGTTATGTGAGCAGAGGTGATGAGAAGTGAAATACAGACTTCTTGATTGTTAAGCAGCTTCTAAGTAAAATATAGAAGCAAAAAAATGGGAAATTGGATGTATGATCTTTAGAAAAACATTACTTTTAATATTCCTATTTTCTCCCTCACCCATGCATTTTCCTAATTAAAAAAAGAATTTGCAGATGCTATTTTTAGTCATTCTAGTACCTGACTAGAGCTCTACTCATATTTTCCACTTGACTGAATAATAGAAAGCAAGTTAGTCAGAGATTGATATTAATAGTATTTCTTTTTGACTGATAAGTAAACTCACATGAACTGTGAATTGTCTGCTTGCTGTCTTCCAGTAGAGAAAAGAAGCAACCCCCAATTAAAAAATTATATCGGCTTGTGATACTTCTAAGATGTTTGCATTTTTTTTTTTTTTTTTTTTTTTGAGACGGAGTTTCACTCTTGTTACCCAGGCTGGAGTGAGTGCAATGGCACAATCTCGGCTCACCACAACCTCCGCCTCCTGGGTTCAAGCAATTCTTCTGCCTCAGCCTCCCGAGTAGCTGGGACTACAGGCGCGCGCCACCATGCCCAGCTAATTTTTGTATTTTTAGTAGAGACGGGGTTGCACGTTGTTGACCAGGATGGTCTCGATCTCTTGACTTCGTGATCCACCTGCCTCGGCCTCCCAAAGTGCTGGGATTATAGGCGTGAGCCACCGCGCCCGGCCGATGTTTGCATTTTTTAAAAACAGTCAGTTGTCATACCTTTCTTAATGTTTCTTTTAGTTTCCAAATATCGCCTAAATTCAGAAATAAAGTCCTTATTATTTTTATTCAAATATCTTCCCTTTAAAAGTATCCTTGAAAATATTTTTGAATTAATAAGCAAATGTAGCTCATAGTGTTGGGGATTGTGAGCAAATGACTTTTTTTTTTTAAAACAAATATTGTGTTTTTCCTTTGTGAATCTGCAAAAGCCCAGATCTGGTCAGCTGAATGAAATTTCATTTACTAAAAGGACCTCAGATATTCAAATTCAAAACAATGATTTAATGTCGCAAACTATAAGAATCTTTTGAATAGGTTTTAGGATACTTCTGCCTGTTTGTCCAAATGAAATCTGAACTACAATCATTCTCTCCCCATCATCATCCCTACTCCTTTCGCTATAGCTGAGAGAATAACATAGTCCTTAGTTTGGGCCATTCTGGCATTGTCACTGTGATGGCCTGTTGTCTTACATTTTTAGGAAGATGTTTGTATCTTGGTAGAAGAAAATAAATTATTAAACTAAGTAGCTAGCAGTTCATGGTATACTGTTATAAGATAGTTCATTTAATTTTTACATGAGGTGACATACAAAGTGTTTGAAACATGAATAGACCTTTATATCCTTCTATCCCGAAGGATTAAAATAAAATAAAATGAAGCCTACTGGTTGAATAGATTATTATGTTCATTTTTCTTTATCAGAAGATTTTTTTCATACTCCTTTTGAATCAGCAGTTTTGAGTGCTAAATATAAATTATTGACTAAGAAATCAGTCATTCCCTACAGTAATAATAAACAGTTTGGTTAGTCATCCAGCACGTATTTATTGAGTAATTATGAGTGCTTGGTACTATTCTAGGAACCAGAGATTTATCAGTGAATAAGACATGCTTTCATGGTAATTTTTATACCACTGAAGGGTTGATGATAGTAGAGAGAAACAGTAAACAAGTAAATAAGATAATTTCAGAGGTCCCAAATGCCATGAAGAAACTATAGCAAGATGAAATGATAGAGAATGATGAAAGGGTTTAAATTGAGTGTTGTGGAAAAGCTGACAGATGATGATATTTAATGTGGCACCTGAATTACAAAATGCCAGACACGTAACAGTATATAAGACGAGTGACCCAGGCAGAGGGCCCACTTGGTGCAAAGGCCCTAAGGTGGGAAGTGGGTAGTCATGTTTGAGGAAGAACAAGGAGACCCTTGTTATCACAAGGCTAGGAAAAGCCTGGTAGATGAGGTTGATAGGAAACAACTCACTGGATATCATTATTTCTCTTTATTGGTAAGTATATGTAACCTGTGAATTTGAAGATGGTGTTACTAGTAATACCCACTTAAATCTGTAGGATAACCGGTAGTGTCTCTAGACACACAAAATCACTGATTTATGGTCCTGAAATTTTGTTTTTCCCAGCATTCTGCAAAGAGAGAAATGAATGATTACTAGTATTACAGAAAGTCAAATAAAAATTGTGCATTTACTCTAAATAGATTTATACAGGTAAAATATGTGTCTTTTCTTTGACCAGTGATTATATTGACTCAAATCACTCAAATCATTAGTAGACATCGTAGTGATCTGCAGATTGTTAAGGGAGTAAAGTATTGTACTTATCCCTTCAAGATTCGAGCATTGGATTTTTTTTAGTTTTTAAGTCTTTGGCAGTTTGAGAATTTTGACTAGCTTTTACTTCTCTGATTAATAAGATGTCAAGGCAATTGGTAGACAAAAATCTTTAAAGACGTGAAATCCATGGAAGAGAATAGAGACTTTTTAATAGAAAGGTTGGGAGCCACTGATGACTGTCCTAATCTGTAGGGGACCTACAGGCAGAAGGGAGCTCCTATTTTTTTGAGCATAGACACCTTACATCCTATTTCATTTGCATAGTATATCTGTAAAGTAGGTATTGTTATTGTTCAGCTTTTTACAGGAGATGAAACTCAAAGTAATTATAAAATTTGTGAAAATTTACACAGCTCTAATTATAGAGGATCATGTGGATAGTTCCAGAAAAAAGGACTTTTACAATACAAAGCAGAAAATAGGTGATCAATACATATTTGTATCTTGCTTGAATGTAAACATGAATGAATAAATGACAGGAGACTGCCTCTGTCTCTATACTCCTGTTTTTTAGCGAGTCACACCATTTTTCTCCTAAATGAGTCTAGAAAATTTCTTCAGAAGTAAAGTGACTTCATCTTTTTTTTTTTTTCTCCATAAATCATATGGTAAAAATCCTGAGGAGAGAAATAAAGACCAAACACTTACAAAGTGTAATTTTCTCTTAGGCTTTGTCAACTGAGTAATTTGTAAAGTTATCAGCTTTAAAAAAAGAAAAAGTCTGCTTTGTACCATAGTATTCATTATCAATAATATTTTTTGGTTCTGTTTTTATCTTAATTTTTTTGGTAACTATTTAAAAATTTGCTATAGTATTCTGAAATGAGGTGATAGAATAACAGTAGTGCAAATGTTTATGTAGCCAGTGTGAGTTGTCTACCTAATATCCATCACAGTCTGTGGGGAGTGGGGCTGGGGTGGTGGCACATACTTGTCTGTCTTCTATTAGAATATCAAAGTGTGTGATTTGTTGCTCAGAAATATGAACTGATAATTCTGGGGCATTTAATGGTTAGTAGGATAAATGAAGGTTTTTGTTTGTTTGTTTGTTTGTTTTAACTAATGTCTGTACCCAGGCAGAGTAGGTGTATGAGATCTCTAAACCCTGTGTTTATAAAGTTTCTAATCCTTCAAATTAATATCTTAATAAATTTTAAGTTTAGTATTCTTTTAAATGAATATCACATAGGAATGGATGTCTAGAGGATGAAAGTAAATGTGGGTAAACAAGAAATTGAAATAAATCAGAGTAAGGTTGAGAAAGGAACATAATTATGATACAGAATTTACCATAGGGGAATAACACATGGAAGTTGATGTGCTAGGTGGTGGAAAAGGAATTTATTTTCTCAAAAAAGAGAAATGAAATTGATGGAATGAGGACTAGGAGGAGGTAAATTTTGTTGAAGGAGTAGAATATTTTGGATAAGATATTGCAGCCTACAGGGACCTTCAGAGAGCATGTGATCGATCTGTCAACATTTTTGGCAGTGTAATTACTACTTCATAAGGTATGCGATCTGTCTTGTTGGTTGGAGTTGGAAGGACAGTATATCTAGATCGAATGAAGAGTGCTGTGAAGAAGGAACATATTTTAAAATTTGTTTCTAGTTGTCTGAGACTTAAGTTATGACAGGTCTACAAAAGGTAACTTGATATATTTTGGTTCTTGGTGTCCTTGAAGTGTTGGGTTTTAAATTTTCCTGCTGGATTTCTGTATGACAGCTTTTAGACTGCCCTAATGTTGCACCCTGCTGTTTTTCATTCTGATCATACAATTGATTTAGTAATGACATACATAACCCCTGGCATGAAGTTTTCATGCTTCAGAAAATTGTTGGACATTTAAAGTGCAAGTATCAATTTGCTCTGTAGATGTGTATCTGTAAAAATTGATGTGATTATTTAAGGATATCAGATTAATTTAAGAAAAACTGTGGGCAAGTGATTTTGGGGAGAGACTCTTAAAATCAGACCCACATTTATTTGCATGTTTAGATTTTCAGATATTAGGTTATTTTGGTAGTGTTTCTTTTACATTCAAATGGTAGGAAGCCTGGGACTTTAGTAACTCGAAATTAGTCAAATAGTATATACTCTTTCCAAAATGTTTCTGCGTCTTTTGAATACTGAGTTTCACACCAAGGACCACCCTCATTTATAAAACGTCCCTTTGAGTTTTAAATTACTGTTTAGTAACTTCTGACTAGTGTTACAGCATTTATAATATGACTGCATTATAATTTAAGAACCCACCAAAATCTGCAGTAGAAACCATGGCTAGGAGGGTTTAGGTGATGTACTCATACTGTTATTCCCGTTATGCCTCACGACTTGGACTGCCGTCCCAACAGAACAAACTCGAGATTGTGTCACCACTCGGTGCCATCTGCCTACATGTGTACATAAGCTCTAGTAGGACTTAGATACTGGATATAGAGAATCATTGCTTTGTGGTTTTCTCAGCTGACTCTGCTTAAGTTCTAGAGTGCTGGGCTGAGCTTTTGGTCAGTTTTGATCTTTTCTGTATCTATAACACCACTCCCATAACTACATGTTTACTATCCCCTGTATGTTGGCATACCAAAGATGGACATATAAAGTTTTTTAATAATACAAAGAAAATGGCTATTTAATCAGTAAAATTTAAGATGGTTTTTAACAACATTCAAATATTTGAGAGAGTGCCCCTTATATACAGGACCAACTGTCTTCTCTTCCCACCCTGGTTAGTTTTCACAATATAATAAACTTTTTTAGTTATGTAGGCCAAAATGTTTCATAGAAAATCAATCATAAAATTGCATTTGTCTGTACTATTTTTAAAAAGTTTTTAATTGTTACTTTGGTAAATGCAGATTACCAGTGTTTACATAGTATAATTTTAGTACCTTTTTTTTTTTTTTTTTGAGACAGAGTTTCGCCCTTGTTACCCAGGCTGGAGTGCAATGGCGCGATCTCGGCTCACCGCAACCTCTGCCTCCTGGGTTCAGGCAATTCTCCTGCCTCAGCCTCCTGAGTAGCTGGGATTATAGGCACGTGCCACCGTGCCCAGCTAATTTTTTTGTATTTTTAGTAGAGATGGGGTTTCATCATGTTGACCAGGATGGTCTCGATCTCTCGTGATACACCCGCCTCGGCATCCCAAAGTGCTGGGATTACAGGCTTGAGCCACCGCGCCCGGCCTAGTACAGTACTTATTTTTAAAATATGTATCTATTCATGTATAGAATATAGGTTAAAAGGAAACACACCAAAAGACCTAGATTGTTATCTCTGGTGTGTGGGTTGTAGATGATATTTTATTTCCCTTGTTAAGCCTTTTATTTTATGAACTTTACATTGTTCGTATATTTTATAGTCAAACTAAAAGTTCTAAAATGAATTCATTATAGAATATGAAATTAAGCTTAATAAAACTTTTAAAGATAAAGATTCTTAGGTGATAAAATGAGTTAAAGGTTTTGCAAATAATAAATAGAATTTCTGAAATGGGATTTTATGTTACAATAAATATTTTTCCTTTAAAACTAAAACAGACACAAAATTAAGTTGCCATTTTCTGGGAATGGGGATGAGAGAAACAGGACAAGTTTTGTACTGTTTTACCTTGCCTTGGAAACCTTTTGATTTTTCTAACTTAGATTTGTTTCAGTTATATCATATACTGTTTTATGGATACGTGTTTAATTACAGGATTCTTATTTATATGAATGGTATGCAAAATCTTGCTTTGACTATTTGGTCATTTGTATTTGTGGTCAGCAGGCAAAACACTTGGCAAAAATTTGCATACAGTACCTTCCAGTTTTTCTCAGTTTTCTCATCTGTCAATGGAAAAAGAACAATATCTATATCTTAGATTTGTTTGAGGACTAAATAAGCATGCCTGATGTACCAGAAACACTTAAAATTGTTGCTGCTGTTATTATGCAAAAGTTGGCATTGATGTTTCTTTGTTTCCTTTGTGTTTTGTTTTGTTTTGTTTCTGAGACAGTCTCACTCTGTCACCCAGGCTGGAGTACAATGGCTGCAATCTCAGCTCACTGCAACCTCCGCCTCTCTGGTTCAAGCAATTCTCGTGCCTCAGCCTCCCTAGTACCTGGGATTGTAAGCATGTGCCACCATGCCCGGCTCATTTTTGTATTTTTAGTAGAGATGGGGTTTCACCATGTTGGCCAGGCTAGTCCTGAACTCCTGACCTCTGACCTCAGGCGATCCCCCCACCTCAGCCTTCCAAAGAGTTGGAATTACTGGTTAAAAACTGTTTCTTTGTGAATTTAGTGCCCAGAGAAAGCCAGTAGTTAATACTGGTTTTTGCAAATTTAGATAAACTCTTGATTTTCTACAACACTATGAAAATAAAGTAAGTTAATTTTAGTAGCAATTCATGAATTTTGCTCGTTTCTTTTCTATTCTTCACAATATCTTGCGCCCAGTAGAGATAATGAACAATAAATTGTTTTCGGTAGTTTGTGAAGAAATGTAAATCTTTGAATCCATTAAAGGAAAGGGGTGAGTTTACTGGGAATTTCTAGATTTCTAGGCTCTTAGATTATTTCTATTACTTCAGTATATAGTTTTTAAATCTCCCAGGCCAAATTAAAATATATTTTATGTCTGGATTTCATATTTCCATGGAGTGGTGTGATGATGTAAGTGTGCTTCATTAATAAAAGCTACTCTGGTATATCTCATAACTCCACTCACAGAAATACTGATTTTATAGGTCTGGGATAGGGTTCGGGTGCTGTATTTTACTCATGGGGTGATCCCCAGATGATTCTAATGAGATACTTTTTCAATTTATTTCTCTCTATATTTTCATTTTTAGTGTTATTTTTGTATACTTTTATACAAAAATACATTTATTGTTATTTTGTATATTTTTGTAGGTTTGTATTACACTTTTAAAGCCATAGGAATAAAGGAGCACATTTTGTATTTAATAATGAAAATTCATGATACGTCTTACAAGGCGTTCCATGGTATGTTTCATTTTACCTTTTCAATTAGTTAAATGTACATAGATTACTTAAGTCAAACTCAAGTAATATCAGATTCATTGTAGAAAAAATAAGAAAGTACCAATTAGACATTATTTCTCAGCCTTTTTAGGTATTTCTTTCTAATTGTCCTGCTCATGAAATTTTAATGCCACAGATATAACTGTATATTTGTCTGTGTATCATATGTGTAACTGTGTTTTATACACTAAAAGAGTAAGCATTTTTTTTTTGCCCCTCAAGAGCCACTTTTCACCTTATTGGTGGTGATATTGTCCCTGTTGAGAATGCACGCAGTAAGCTAAAAGAAAAATCACCTTTAATTTTATGTTACAACCTGTTAACATTTTGGTGTATATCTTTCTCAGTGATGTTCAATGCATCTATGCCTTTTCTGTGATAAAAATGAAATAAGATACATAATACTTCATGCTCCCTTTGTTCTTAATATTTTGTGAATTTTTCATGATAAATGAATATCTTTTAACAGTATCATCTCTAATGGATAAATACTATAGATGTATAGTATTACATTATGTGAATTTGCCATCATTTATTTAAATGATTTGCTATAGTTTTCAGTTTTTTATTATACAAGTTATGCTATGAATATCATTATAGTTGATTTTTTTGATACATCCTTAATTATTTCCTTGGGATAAATTCCAAGAAGTAGAAATACTTCACTCTGTACATTTTAATATTTTTTGGTGCGTATAACTTAAAAAGTGAAAGTCCCTTTCCCCAAGAACAGCCACCATTAAAATGAATCTTTTTCTAGCCTTTTCCTGTATATATCCTAACATAAATAGCTATATAATTTATATAAAAACTACATATAACTAATTTTATATAGTGATATCTAGCTTTAAAAACAGAAAAACAGATTGTTCCTTAACTATAGCAAGTTGCTTTTTTGCCTTAGAGATTTCGGTCATCGTCTCATATCACTGTGTATAATTACACCTCATTCTTGTAAGCTATATGATACATAGTAATTTGTCCATTCTTCTATAGAATGATCTTTTCTTTCCCATTTTGTTTTGTATTTGCATATGTCTTTGTTTGCTTTTTATTTCTGTAGCATAAATTCCCATTTGTAATAGAATTGCTGGGTCATTTAAGAATTGAGACTACTTTATATATGTAGGTCTTTTTGTGTGTTTTTTTCTTTTTTTTCTGTTTTTGTTTTTGCTTTTGACACAGGGTCTTATTCCTACCCCTAGGCCAGAATGCAGTAGCAGGATCCTGGCTCACCACACTCAGGTGATTCTCCTACCTTAGCCTCCTGAGTAGCTGGGACTACAGGCGCATGCCACCATTCTAATTTTTTTGTAGAGACAGGGTTTTGCTATGTTGCCCAGGCTGCTCTTGAACTCTTGGGCTTAAGTCATTTTTGTCCCTTTTGGGAGGCAAAAGTCATTTGCCTCCCCACATTCTGAGATTATAGCCCTGGGCCACTGTACCCTGTGTTTTCTATTTTTTTCTTCCTTTATTTGCCTACTCTGATATTGGACCAGATTTTAATTACCTTTATATCAGGAAATATAACATGTTCTAATAAGTGGGTGGATAAGTCACAGTTGAATTTTGGCTAGGTGTTCGGTTTTAATCTTTTTTTTTAAGACAATTATATGTGTTTTAAATAGTCTAGAATAGTATAAGTTTTTTAGGACTTTCAGGGCCTGGCAGTAATTCAGAACTCTAAAAGCACATCAAAGTTGCCTAGTGAACAAACAAGCTATTGAGCTGTGAGCTTTCTGGGAATACTTGGAATCGTAGCACTTCTGTCAAATATGCCTTTTAATCTTTGGTCTATTGATTGAAGTATTTTGGATTTATACTCTCTCAGCGGTCAAGCTTTTATTCTTTTTAAAGAAGATATACTCTTTTTTTCATTTCTGGTAATATATTTATTTTAGATATATCATACTGTGTTGTTTCTGCTTGTTTCTATAGTTCTCTACTTAAATATTATCTTCAGAATTATACATACATTTTTCTGCGGTTTGGTCTAATATAGCTCAGAATATCAGAATAGATGTTACAGAGGTAACACGTTTGTGAATTAACATCTGATTTTTTAAAAAAACTAGTGTTTTTGCTGGATTCATGTAGGTTTCTTAATGAGAAATCAGTAAACATTGCAAAAGAATTGTTACACTTCGCTTTTTAAAGCAGAACTGTGCTTAGTTTCTAAAAATGCTAATTTTTTTCTGAGATTATTTTTTCTTTAAATATAGCCACTCACAGCATTATTAACATTTTTAAATGTTGATTCTGATATTGTTAGTAACCAATACACGATGAGCTTTTATATTTTCTTAGGACATACTGTCAGGTCAGAGTCTCATATGCTTTTAGTGTTCTGGAAGAGTTTACGTTTGTAATGAAAAATCTCTCGGGAGTACTACACTCACCACTAGGATGAAGACGAATCAAATCAATATAATAAATGGTAGTCAGTACCCAGGCATTTCAGACTGGACTGTTTGCTGACACTAGCCTCCCTTGGAGTTGACTGGTCACCACAGCTAGGTTAAGCTTATCACAGAGGTTTACCTCACTTTGGATTGTGGGTCTGCATCTGTCAATGTGCAAAACCAACTTTTTCCCTCATGGTAGTGGTTTGCTTTTCGCATGATGTGTTTATGAAAATTAACATCACAATGGTTATTTTGTCTGTCAAGGTTACCATTTAACTAGATTAGAGATTTTATTCTTTGGTGCAAAATTTAACGTAAATGCTTTGTGAATGTATAGGAAACTGAGTCCTTTATCTCAGAATCACAGCTGCAAACAAATGACAACCTATGCTTGAGCATTAACTCATTATGGCTTAGACCTTTGTCTAAGCCTGTGATTGCTTAGATAAAGCCTTATCTACTACCATTGTCTTCTTTGTTTTTTGAAGACAGAAGCCATTTAAAAACTTCAAATTCATTTAAATGAATAGTCCCTGTAAGTTAATTTATTTTTAGGGCGATGTTTGATTTTAATGCAATGTTATGTGATATTATAAGTGATTACAAAAACTAGAATGTGTGATGTTTTCTAAAACTTAAAATGTTTTCACTTTATTATTTCTCATTATTTAAAACATTTTTTCCTCATTAAATATTGTGATAAATTAGTATCAGTAAGACTTTAATTAGTAATAGCCATCTGATTGCTTAATTAGTAATAGCCATCTGATTGCAAGGATTCTTTAATAGATTTGTTAGAATATACATCTCCACAGTACATAAAAGTTGGGAGATTTTTATGTTTTGTTTAGTGAACTAAAAGTAAGCTGTTTTTCAGGAAAGTATCAAGTAGTTTTTACTAGCCTTTTTTAATAATTATTTTCCTATTCAAGGTAATATTAAAGTAATCCTTGAACAGATGTTCAAGGATTAGTCACACTGTTTTTTAAGAATTCACTGTTTTTGACCAGGCATGATGGCTCACGCCTCTAAATCCAGTACTTTGGGAGCCCAGGGTAGGAGGATAGCTTGAGCCCATAATTTTGAGACCAGCATGAGCAACATAGTGAGACCATGTCTCTACAAAAATTAAAACAAAAAGTTAGTTGGGTGTGGTGGCACATACCTGTCCCAGATACTCAGAAGGCTGAGGTGGGAGGATCGCCTGAGTGTGGGAGATTGAGGCTGCAGTGAGTCATGATTGTGCCACTGCACTCCAACATGGGTGACAGCCAGATCCTGTCTCAAAAAAACAAACAAAAAATGCCACTATTTTTATTAAGTGATATATTTTAAAAGGAATAAATACAGATAATGCCCTGAAAAGTACATATCAAGAAAAGAGTGCAAATGAGACAAAAATAGTGGTTATCAGTTTGCTGTGTATCCTTACAGAAGTTTCCTGTAAAAACATGCATATGTACATATATGCATGTATAGAAATAATTAGTTTTCTTTTTATAGTTCCTTTTGTTTTTAAGTCTTCAGATGTAGCAATGAGACATGAAGACTAGAAATGTTCTATACTAGCATGCTAGTAAAATTCCATTCTTCAGAGATAAGTTTTGTCAAGTTTCTCTCATCTTTCTGCGTGCTCCTCCCTTTACTCTTACTCTGTTCTTACCACTCTTCTCCTTGAGTGGAGAGAAGTATAGTATGGTGGGTTACAACGCTGGCTTGGCTATCCATTAGATTTAACTGGGAGCTTTGAGAAATATCCATGTTCTAACTCCACCATCCAGATTCTTTATTAATTGGTCATAATGATGCAGGGCATGTGGGAGGAGAACCTTTTTTATCTTAGCCTGCATATAAAAGCTTGCCTCAGCTTCAGAGTTCAGATATGGCCTGTGGGAGAGCAATGGTTGAATCAAAGGGGCCTTCTTTCTCAGTTTTTCTGCCTTCAAGAAGGAAGGGGTGTGTGTGTGTGTGTGTGTGTGTGTGAGCATGCACATAGGTCTTTGTAATCCTTTAAATTCTCTAAGAAATGTACCAGCACAGAATTTTAATTTATTTAGTATTGGTTCATCCGTAGAGTTTATATACTCTAATTCTAAAGAAAAACAATATTTGCACAGTACAGATTAAATAGACAAGAAGATGACTGGTAAGTCAATATAGTATTGTAGTTAACCACACTGCTGCTAGAGCCGCACGGCCTGAGTTATAATCCCAGCTCCATAATTCATGTCTTTTGAGCTTGGACAAGTTAGTTTTCACCTTTTTGCCTCATGTATAAAATGGGTACAACTATTTCCACCCGTAGATATGCTGTGAGGATTAAAAATACTAGTAGATGTAGGCCGGGTGCAGTAGCTTATGCCTGTAATCCCAGCACTTTGGGAGGCCAAGGCGGGCAGATCACCTGATGTCAGGAGTTCAAGACCAGTCTGGCCAACTTGGTGAAACTCTGTCTCTACAAAAATACAAAAATTAGCCAGGCATGATGGCAGGAGCTTGTAATCCCAGCTACTCAGAAGAATCTGGGTGGAAGAATCGCTTGAACCCGGGAGGCAGAGGTTGCAATGAGCTGAGATCGTGCCATTGCATTCCAGCCTGGGTGACAGAGTGAGACTTCATCTCAAAAAAAATATATACTGGTAGATGTAAAGTTCTCAAAACAGTATTTTATGCATAGTAAATATGCAATAAATAACATTAGTTTATTCCTTTTCTTATATCCTATTTTCTAAGATTTCTTACCCCTTTCTTGTTCATTCCTCCTGAAGTTAATACTTCCTCTGATAAAGTAGAGTAGATGTTAGCTAACTTTTTTTGTAAGAGGCCAGGTAATAAGTACTTTAGGATTTTGGTGCCATATGGTCCCAGTTGTAGATATTCAACTCTGCTGTTACAGGGTGAAAGCAGCCATTTACATAAGCAACTGAGAGTGGTTGTGTCTCCTTTATTTATGGACACTGAAAGTGAATTTTATATAATTTTCATGTTACAAAATATTTTTTTAGAAAAACATGCAAGAATATAAAAACCATTCTTCGTTCACAAACCACACAGAAACAGACAGTGGCCCAGATTTGGCCTGTGGCTCTTAGTTTGCTGGCCCCTGAAGTAGGGTAAATGAACCTGCACATTCTGACAACAGTTTTAGACATCTCTTCTTTCTTGGGCATGCTTTCATTCTTTAACTTCTCTGTACTTCGGGAAAATCTAGAAAGTTCATTTTTTGGCATCAGGTTTGGAACTTTAAAATTCTGTTCACAGCTTTGAACTTAAGCTAGCACTATGTGAAACAGTGAAACTTTGTGGACTCTTTTCTCCTCAAACAGTGACATACATGATTGTATTTAGGGTTCTTTTGGTTGCTCACTGGAGATTTTATTCTTTGGTGCAAATTTTAACTTAAATGTCTCGTGGATGTACACGAAACTGGTCCCTTTATCTCACAGTCATAGCAGCAAGCAAATGACAACCCATGCTTATTGTCAGCACCAGTATGTAGTAGGTTTTCTATCAGTCAGAGAACTGGACAGATACCTACAGAACCTGTAAGGCAATACACACATTCACACACCATACACACACACACACACCCCCCCCCACATACACACTCTGTCTCACTCTCTCTCATACATTATGTAAACGGGTTTATTTCAACCATACACACATACCCCCCCTCCCTCCCCCCACTCATACATTATGTAAATAGGTTTATTTCAAGGAATTGGCTTATATGATTGTGGGGACTGGAAAGTCCAGAATTTATTGGGCAGGTCAACATGTTGCAGATTTTCTAACTGAAGCTGATAATGCAGTCTTGCAGTAGAATTTCTTCTTCAGCAAAACCTCAGTTTTGCAATGAAGCCTTTTCAGCTGATTGGATGAGGCCTACCTACCCACATTACGGAGGATAATTTACTTAAAGTCAACTGATTGTGGATGTTAACCACAATTAGATAATACCTTCATGGCAACACCTCTATCCATGTGAATAACTGGATACTATAGTGTAGCCAAGTTGACATGTACAGCTAACCGTTACACAGTCCAGTAAATATTTCTCCAATAAAAGGATAAACAAATGGCTGAAATGGTTAATTTAAGCAGAAAAAAATGTTTATTTGAAGGATGTTAAATAACAGAATTTAAGTGAAAAATGAGCACTTAAGCTTCAAGAAGTCCCAAGAAGAACCAGTGCAGTTTGCAGGGGTAGGGACCTAGGTAGTAGTAAGGAACAATGTCTTTGGTATACCACAGTCATAATGAATCAGCTCTAGACATTTTCCTTCCTCACATCACTCTTAAGATTGAGCTTCCTGAGAAACAGCCTGATTGGTGTGAGTTTAGGTTATGTGTCTCCCTTGCCCAGCGAAACGTGGGAACACCTTGACTGACATTCTCACCACAGCTGCGTTCAGGAAGACAAGGATTGTTTCCCAATAAAGTGTCACAATACTATTATCAAAAGAAGGAGGAATACTAGACATGCACAAATAACAGATGTCCACTTTGCCAACTCTTGATATCTGCCCACATAGAGGGACGGCTGGTAAAACTGACATGTATCAGAGCCAGATCATGTAAAACATTACAAGCCCTGATAGTGAGCGTGGGACTTATCCTCTAGAATAATGACACCTTTTGTGAGGGTGGGTGAGGGTCATAGATCTCTTTGAAATTTTGAAAATTTTGGGCCACATATTGGGCCCTCTTCTCTCCTAGAAGATTATACCTATACTTTAAAAAAGATCTGTTTCTGTTTTGTTTTGCATAACATTTCAAGAGTTTGTTTTACCTCTTAAAGTACATAGTTGGTGGGAAGAGGAGATAGTCTCTTTACCCGAAAAACAATCAGAATATTATGTCTCTCTCAGCTTCTGATATTTGCACTCCTGATTCTCCTTAATCTCTTTGATTTCTCTTGGAGGAATTTGGTTAAGAGATGATGAGGGCCTTATTAACACACTGTGGAAAAGGGGCTAAAAAGAATTTACAATTTAAAGAATTATTTAGGAAACAAAATATGGAGAACTAGTTCAACTGTTGATTATATATGGGGAGTAGAGTCAAGTATGGCTTATAGGTTTCTAGCTTGTAGGAAATGCAGGGGAAATATACAGGGCAGGTTGAAAGGTTGACCTTAAATGTGAGGAGAGACAACTTCATTCTTTGAATGGGACTTTAGGAAAAAAGATGATAGTAACTGGATTTAAGTTTATCAAGAAGGGAGGGCATGAGAGAGGAAGTGAAGAAGAGATTGGTAAAACTATTGATGTGTAGTACTGAGAGTCCAGGTGAGATTTCAGACCAGAAATTAGAAATAGTGACATCAGTTATGTAGTAATATATTCTCCAGCAATGAATAGAAAATTTAAGATTCACTAACAGTTGATGTTAGACTGGCTAATTGGGGGTGAAACAACAGGAATACATGGAATAGAGGAGTATGAGCAAAGACTAACTCAGACAAAGAAGGTGGCGTACAGAAAACTTACCCCTGCTTCGTGCTGGGCACATAAATAAGTTTTGTAGATACCGCTTTATTTACTCACATAACTCTGTGAGCCAGGCACTGTTATCCCCATGATGAAACTGAGGCACAGAGAGATTAAGACACTTGACTAGGATTACAGAGTTAGTAAGTGGCAGAACGGGGCTTTAAAACCAGGAAGTTAGGTTCCAAAGTCTATGTTCTTAACTACTAAGCTATACTGTTGATCACCCTTGGAGTCCAGGGTTAGGAGAAAAGGAAGGGAAGTCATAAGCTGGGAGAAGATGAACGGCTCAGGGCTCAAAGTTGATGCTTCATTGAGGTGGAAAACCTGTGCTGTGGGGTTTTCCGCAGATTATAATATGTGCATACCTGTTTATATCAGGTTAGGTGCTGAAAAAAAGGTAATTAATTTAGACATGTACCAGTTATTCTTTCAAGAGCATTTTTGCAGAGCAAATATGGGTCATATTTGCACTGCACAATTCTTTTTACTCCATTTTTATACAATAGAGGGCAGTAAGGAATTCTTGTACAAATAAACCTATTTTCCTTTTGTACCTCCTACCATAGTCATATTTTGATAGAACCCTTAGTAAATGACCAGGTTGCACGCAACATAACACGGGTTTGGCAAGCTTTTAAAAATGTTAGTGTTTCTGTATCCGCTAGTATACCTCTGCCCATTTAATAGGAGATCACTGCCAATTAGAGCTAGTGATGTTTTGTTTTAATTTGGAGAGAGAGCATGTCTCTGTCTTTAAATTCTCTGTCACTTTTCCTTTTTGTAAAAAAAAAAAAAAAAAAAAAAAAAAAAAAAAATTGACGCCCAAATGATAAATAAATTTGAGGAAATGCAGACTAAAGGAATAAAAACTGAACGTGTCCACTGGAGTGGAATACCTTCTCAATACAGAACTGCTTGATTTGTTTTCTTCCTGTTTGGCTTTTTCCAAGTTTTTGTTCCCCAAGATAACATTAATCAAACTAGCACTTTGAGAAATGGAGTTAAAATATTTTTTCTTGTTAAATTTCAGTAACTGGTCCTATTTTCCTTTGTTGCTCACTGTCTCATACTGTTAGGTCAGGGTCTCCAACCACCAGGACACAGACTAGTTATTAATGGTCCATGACCTGTTAGGAACCAGGCTGCACAGCAGGAGGTAAGCAGTGTTGAGGAGCCTGAGCCCCTCCTCTTGTCAGATCACCAGTGGCATTAGATTCTCATAGGAGTGCGAACCCTATTGTAAATTGTACATGCACATAATCTAGGTTGCACACTTCTTATGAGAATCTAATGCCTGTCTCCCAACACCCGCAGATGGGACTGTCTAGTTGCAGGAAAACAAGCTCAGGACTCCCACTGATTCTACATTATGATGAGTTGTATAATTATTTCATTATATATCACAATATAATGATAATAGAAATAAAATGCACAATAAATGTAATGTGTTTGGATCATCCTGAAACCATCTCCCACACCCAGTCCAGTCTTGTGGAAATATTGTCTTCCATGAAACTGGTTCCTGGTGCCAAAAGTTTGGGGGCCACTGCCTTAAATTGCATAGATAAACATAATAGATATTTTTGGTTATATCAGGGACTGTTATAATATTTTTTTCTGTATTAATCTAGATATTGAGTTAAAGCTCAACATGCTTTACAGATTGATATGGCTGATTTTTCAGTTATTTGCTTCTTGCCACTGTAAGGTTTGTTAGAATCAGGGCTCCAGATCTTTTTTTTTTTTTCCTTTTAAATTAAGAGATGAGGTGTTGCTCTGTTGCCCAGGCTGGTCTCCAACACCTAACCCCTTGTCACCTTAGCCTCTCAAAGTTGTTGGATTACTGACATGAGCCAGTGTACCTGGCCGGGGATCTAGATCTAATACATGTTAAGATCATAGCTTTTAGAAAGTTTAGTCATAGGTGTTTAATTGTAGTTTCTTCCTTTGAACCCCAAACTTCAAGGTGTTTAGTAATACTTCTAAGGTCTGTGTTCAGGTGGTTTTGGTTTGACTATAAATATCTTTTTCTGTTTAACATTTATTAGTTCAAATCTAGATCACAAGCTGTCTGTACTCTTGTAGAGAATTTTATTTTATTTTAAAATTTTGTTTATTTATTTAGGAGACAGAGTCTTGCTCTGTTGCCCAGGCTGGAATGCAGTGGCACAATCTTGGCTCACTGGAGCCTCCACCTTCCAGGTTCAAACAATATATACGTGTGTGTGTTTGTGTGTGTGTGTGTGTGTGTGTGTGTGTGTGTGTATAGACATCCAATGACCTCTGAACTTTTTATTGGCCTTCTGCTCCCCAAAGGGTATCCTGCTTCTACTGGCTTAATGTCTCAGAACTTTGGTATCATTGGTCTCAGATATCACTTTGCCATCCACTATCCAGCAGGTGGTGGTCTTTTGGATGGTTTAGATGGAGTTGCTGCTGTCCAGGGCATCGCTAAGATTAAAGTCCTCGCCATCTTCCAACAGGCGGTGGTAGGTGGCGATCTCAGCCTCCAGCTTGACCTTGATGTTCAACAGGACCTTGTACTGCTTGGCCTGGCACTGCTTCTCTGCCCAGGTCTGTGCCAGTTCTGGCTCTTCCAGGTGCAGCAGGATCCCGTTGAGCTGCTCCATCTGCAGGGAGTAGCGGGCCTCCACTTCCCTCAGGCTGTTCTGTAAGCTGGCCTTCAGATTTCTTATTGAGTCCAGGTCGATCTTTAAGGACTGCATTGTACGTCTTAGCTCCATGAGCATCATCTCAGCAGCTCCAACCTCAGCAGACTGCATGGCGACCACTATCATGTCCTCTTCAATCTGCTGAGGCCAGTACTTGTCTAGCTCCTGTCGGTTCTTCCAAGCTAGCTCATTGTCTTAGGCCTGGATGTCTGGCCATCATCTTGGACAGGTCCTGAGATTTGGGAGCATTTACCTCCACAGTCAACCCAGAGCTGGTACTTGGGGCTTGTAGGCTTTTTACTTCCCCATTGTGCTTCTTCTGCATGAAGAACAGCTCCTCCTTGAGAGCATCGATCTCTGTTTCCAGCTGCAGCCAAATGATATTGGTGTCATCAGTGACCTTTCAGAGTCCATGGAGGTCACTCTCCATAGACTGGGACATGGCCAGCTCTGTTGCATACTTGACTCTAAAGTCATCAGCGGCAAGACGGGCATTGTTGATTTGCAGAATGATGCAGGCGTTGTCCACAGTATTTATGAATGTCTGATCCCTCAGGTCCTTGATGGTTTTGAAGTAATGGCCCCAGTTTCTGAGCTGGGGTCCCTTCTTCTTTAGGTACTCCCAGATTTTGCTCTCCAGGAACCGAGCTCTGTCGAGGTAGGGGGCCAGGAGGTTGTTCAGGCCTTGCATGGTATCCTTCTTCTTCTGGATGCTTCCTATTCCTGCCAGACCCCTGGCCATCCCCTCAGCCAGGCCCCCGGAACTATCCTGGAAGCTGGTGGAGTGGGACACGGAGGTCTGGGAACCAGAGCCCCCAGTGCCTGCTTAGACGCTAGCCATGCTGTTGACCAGCTGGGCGCCATAGCTGAGCACATGGACAGAGGTCAGGGACTGTAATTGGTGGGTAAGGTGGAGAGAGAGGTGAAGCTCATGCTGTCTGGAGAGGAGAGCGAGAGGATAGGGCTCAGGCTTTGCTGACAGCCAGAATATTAGATATTATCATTGCTTAATATCCCTTTCTTCTTTTGCTGTTGATAATCAAAACTTTATTACTGATTCTGACTTGATTTTTGAGGTTTTGTTCCCATAGAATTTTTAGTAGACAGGTTAATATTTAAAGGAATATTTAATATGTGATTTCTTTCAGCTAGAATAAGCTGAAGGTGCAAAAGAATGAATGTTGTCTTAGGTTCCTAAGACCTAGGAAACTGGCCTGAATGCTTTTAAGCAGTTGGTTAACCTTTAGGCCATTCAGAATGTGAGAACAGTTTGGGATGATTTTCATTCCTCTGTTAGGCTTAAAAAAGAATCACCACATTGTTCACTGATGTCATTAAGGCTGTTAGGAAAAGTGTTTGTTTTAAGTATGAAGACCCCAGAGAACTCTTGTTTATGCTTACTTTAATAATGAAAATGTGGTTTTGATTTAAAATTCTTCTAACAATATATATGAGAAACATTTGTAGTGTGCTTTTTTAATTTTTTACATACTTTTACAGAGTTTGTCTTATTTGATCTTCACAGTTCTGTGAAAAAGGTAGGACAGATAGTGTCACTCCTCCTTTTAAAGATGAGAAGTTTGGGCTTCAAAGAAAGCCAGTGACTTGCCGTGAGATAAATAGCTAGTTATGTCTGCTATCTAATACATCAGTTTTCATTCTCCTATATCAAAGAGTTTCTGTGCAGAAAAACTTCCACATGATTTACTTATAATTTCTAAAATGTAAAATTCAAATTGTTTAAATTTCTGTCCTTTCAGCATTTACCAGAAATGTATGCCATTTTAAAAAACAGACAATTAAAAAAATATGGAATGCTTCATGAATTTGTGTGTCATCCTTGCACAGGGGCCATGTTAATCTTCCCTGTGTCATTCCATTTTCAGTATATATGCTGCCGAAGCAGTCACGGCTTAATCTTTTTTAGAGCAGTTTTAGGTTTACAATAAAATTTAGCAGATTCCTAATGTGTCTTCTGCCCCCTCACATGCATAATCTCCTCCATTATCAACAATTCCCTTACCAAATGAGTACATATGTTACAGCTGATGAACGTACATTGACACATCCTTACCATGCAGAGTCCATAGTTAACCTCAGAGTTCGATTTTGGTGTTGTGTATTCTATGGGTTTGGACAAATGTAAAATGTGTGTCCACCTTATAGTTTCATACAGATAGTTTTGCTGCCCTAAAAGTCTTTTGTGTTCCTGTCTTTTTTTTGTTTGCTGTTTTGGCTATATATAAAGTATATAGTCAAAAGAGGGACAGATAGCAATTTGTTCCACATTGTATTACCGTAATTTTAATCTTGTTTGTAGTTTTGGGATTTAGAAATACTTGATTCAGAAGTATATATTTAATTGATTATAATTTTGCCTCTAAAGGCATTATGAAAGAGTCTCTGATTCTTAACAAAATTCGTAAAGTTGCCCAGTTTCAAAAAAGAAAAATGACTTTGTACTTTTAATAATCACGTAAAAAATGAATACGCTTTATATTGCATAATGCCTGTGGGGAGATAAAAGAGTGTGTGTGTGTGTGTGTGTGTGTGTGTGTGTGTGTGTATTTGAGACACAGTCTCGCTCTGTTGCCCAGACTGTAGTGCAGTGGCGTGATCTTGGCTTGCTGCCACCTCCGTCTCCCAGGTTCAAGTGATTCTTTTATACCTTAGCCACCCGAGTAGCTGTGGTTATGGGCATGTGCTACCATGCCTGGCTAATTTTGTATTTTTAGTAGAGACAGGGTTTTGCCACGTTGGCCAGGCTGGTCTTGAACTCTTGACCTCAAGTGATCTGCCTGCCATGGCCCCCCAAAGTACTGGGATTACAGGCATGAACCATGACACCCAGCCCCTCAAATATATATATATTTTTAATTGACTTCTTTTTGCAAAAAGCTTAGTTCAAGTATTTTTATTTCTATTTCTTTTTTGAGATGGAGTTTTGCTCTATCACCCAGGCTAAAATGTAATGGCGCGATCTCAGCTCACTGGAACCTCTGCCTCCCAGGTTCAAGCAGTTCTCCTGTCTCAGCCGCCCAAGTAGCTGGGACTACAACTACAAGTGAGTGCTGCCATGCTTGGCTGATGTTTGTATTTTCAGTAGAGACCGGGTTTTGCCATATTGACCAGGCTGGTCTCGAACTCCTGACCACAGGTGGTCCACCTGCTTCAGCTCCCAAAGTGCTTGGATCACAGGCATAAGCCACCATGCCCAACCCAGTTCAAGTATATTTAGAACCTCTATTCTTGTAGTCATAGACCCTGTATAAATCTCTATCTGGCAATACAAAATAATCCTTACCTTGCTTTCGGCAAAGTTGATGTTGATAACAAACGCAAGGCTAATTATGAAATTATTAGAGGAGTTTCACCAAACTTTGGTCGAAGACCTGTTTTGTATGGCCCTCATGCTAAGAAATGACTTTTACTTTTTAAAGAGCTGTTTTTAAAAAATAAGAAATAAACAAAGAATAATATGTAACATAGGCCATCTGTGGCTCACAAAACGTAAAACATTGACTATCTAGCTCTTCACAGATAAAAAGTTTGCTGCCTGTGTATTAGAAGAGTATGTATCGTAAAATAAAATGTAAACAGAGACCTTAGGGAAATGCAAATCAAAACCACACCGAGATGTGACTTCATACCCCTAGGATGGCTATGATTTAGGGATGAAAAAGGGCAATGACAAGTGTTGGCCAGGATGTAGAGAGATTGGAACTCTCATACATTGCAGATGAGAGTGTAAAATGGTACAGCTACTGTGGAAAAGAGTTTGGCAGTTCCTGAGAAAGTTAAACATATGCTAAAGAGATGCAAAGAAAAATTTTAAAATAAATAAGTAAGAGAAAAGCATAGAGCTATCATATGACCCAGCAGTTTCGCTGCTAGGTGTATACCCAAGGGAATTGGAAACGTGTGTACACTAAAACCTGCACAAGACTGTACATTACAATAAACAAAAAGCGGAAAAAATCCAAATGTTCATCAACTGATAAACAAAATGTGATATAGCCATAGGATGGAATATTATTCACCCATAGAAAGAATGAAATACTGACACACACTTCATCATTGATGAAGCTTGGAAACGCGCTAAGCACAAAAACCAGAAACAAAAGGCCAAATGTTGTATGATTCCATCTGTGTGAAATGCATAGAAAAAACACATCTTTGGAGACAGTAGGTAGATTAGTGGTTGCCAGAGGCCGTGGGGAGGTCAGATAGGGAGTGACTGTTCATGGATATGTTTTTTTTTTAGGGTGATGAAAATATTCAGGAATTAGATAGTGATGGTGGTTATAACAGCCTTGTGAACATAATTTTTAAAACCACTGAATTGTATACCTAAAATGGTGGATTTTACAGTATATGAATTATATCTCAACAAAAGAAAATGTAACCAGAGATTAAGTAGTATAAACGAGGTAATGAGAGGTCAGGGAGAAAAAAGAAGACTGTAGGCATGAATTAGTGGATGTGACTCTGAAGTTGGGGCTTGAAATGTACCCCAAAAGGCATATAGGATTTGGATAGATAAAGCAAGTGGGTAAGGTAGTACTTAGGAAGGGGTCTAAACCAAGATACTGTTTGACAGAAGAGAAGTTGCAAGATGTAAGAGGAAGAAAAGACAAGGTGAGTCTCTCGTTTTCATGGAGCCTCTAAACTGGCATATTAACTGATCTGGCCCGCTAAGAATAATGCTTTGCACAATTATTTTCATGGGATAAATTGCATATCTTTCTAGTCTCGGGCAAGAATTTTTTATTCCAGCCAGAGAGCAAGAGCCCTTTAAAGACTCTCTGCCATGGTATTTTTAACAGGTTACTGTAAGGATTTTAGTTCACTGCATATGCTTTGTGGAATTTGCTGCCATCTTTTTTTTAAACCTATTTAAAATCATACAAAGTGTCTATCAGGTTTTGTTATTTAAAACAAACCTCCCCCCTTAATACTGTTCCTTATACTTGCCATTTCTATAAAGTTCTTTCATGTATACTGTTTTATTTAATCCTTCCACCACACCTGAGTTAGGTGACATCATTCCCATTTTAAAGATCAAAGAGGCCATATAATGGGAGCCAGGATGGGAGCACTGGAGACAGAATGCCTAGGTTCAAATTCTTGTTCTGCCGTTTACTAGTCGTTTTGTAAGTTTTGAGTTGTTGAACTTCTGTAGGTCATATGTTTTCTCTTGTCTGAAGTGGTGATCATAATTAGTATCATAAAGTTGTTTTAAGTAAGTTGACTAAAAGTAAAATTCTTAGAAACATGCTTGCACACAGTATGCCCTTCATAAGTGTTAAAGTGTTATTTATAGATCACAAAAATTGAGTAAGGTTAAGAAGTCCAGAGCCTTCCAGTTGGTAAGTGATTAAATTAGGTAATTAGGTAATCTGAACCTAAGTCCTACTTGCTAATTTATCTAGTTGCCTTTACCATATTTTGTTACATGTTTATTTACTTATTGGACATAAAATTATTAACCTTCTAAACTTTAATTTAAATGTAGACTGTCTGAGTGCAGTGGCTCACACCTATAATCCTAGGACTTTAGAGGCTGAGGTGGGAGGGAATTGCTTCAGGTCAGGAGTTCAAGGCTACATTAAGCTATGATTGCGTCACTGCACACCAGCAGTGACAGAGCGAGATTCTGTCTGAAAAAATAAATGTGGGCCAGATCATAGACCAGGTAGTTATAGCAAAAGAGAGTTGCTAAATACCTCACAACAGAATTTCCATTCTTAACCCAGTCTTTGCTTTAATCCATTGGTGCCCAGTCCTTAGAAGTTAAAAACCAAACTTAAGAGCTATGAGGGGAAAAAATTATAGTGGAAAACATAGATTTAATGCAAAATAACTGAAAAAGTTACAAAAAAGAAAAGAAAGAAAGAAAAAAACAAATTAACAAAAATTAACTTGATGGTGATAAACAGCTAAAAGCAAATAACATCTGAGGGAAGACCTGGGATAATCAATCAAAAAAGTGGTTATTTTTAATAAATAGACTGCTTGATAGGGACAAATTTTTTTAAAGATAAATTTAAAAAAGGCATTCACAAAAGAAAAAAACACATGACTGATAAATATTTGAAAACTTTAACCTCACTAGTTAATCAGAGAAACTTAGAGTAATAAAATTTTGATAATACAATTAACAAAATAAGAATATTTATGTTGAAACTCTGGACTATTAGGGATATGGTGAAATGGCACCAACAAATTCCTGATTGGAATGTCAATTGATAAAACCACTAATCTCCATGAAGAACCTTAAAAACGTTCCTAGTCTTCGATTGAGTAAGTAGAGTTTCATGTGAGAATATAACCCAGAGAAAAAAATGACAACTGGATTATATAAGTAAAGTGTATTATATAAGTAAAGATTTCTTGCAGCATTGTCTATAATAATATATAAATAAGCATTATCTATAATAATAGAAAACACTTGGACATACCCAGCAAGAAGGACAGTTAAATTACTGTACATTTATTGTAATATCTATTAAATAGTTAGGAAAAACTTCAGTGACCCTGAAGAAAGATGAAGTAATATTGGCGTGGGGAGCGGGGGGCGGGGAATAAAAAAGATTCAGAATTGCAACACTTTAACCTCTAATGTCAAGCAGTAAACCTAGTCTTGAGAACAGTTCATTCTGGATAAATACTTACTGAGTTGCTCTTAAATGTTTAATTTACCGAGTACCTTCTATAAAAGTAAATAAGGCAAAACCCCTTTTGAAACCGCATTCCCCTTTCCCTTGTAGTAGTGACCACCCAATTTTTCTATTCTTCCTTGAAGCAGATGCCTCAAAAAAAATTGTCTCGTACTGCTGTCTCCCGATTTCTTCCCTCCCAGTCTTTCCTAAACCCAGTCGTGTTTTTGTCCTGGGTTACTGCACTGCAATTGGTTTATCAAGTCTCCAGTGACCTCCAGTGGTCAAGTTCTCAGTCTCAGCTTACTTTACATGTCAGCACTTGACAGCTGATCAGATCCTCCTCTTTGAAATATTTTATTCTCTTTATTCCAAGAAACTATACACATGGTTTCCCCCAGCCCGCCACCCCACCTCACTAGTTGCTCTTTCTTGACCTGCTTTGATGGCTCCTCTGCTCTGATTTTTTTTTTTAGTTAATATGGAGAATTGCATTGTATTTTTTATATTGTGGTAAAATACACATAACTTAGACCATAGTAATTATTTTTAAGTATGCAATTCAGTAAAATCAAGTATATTCACATTGTTTTGCAGACTTGACTTACCACCATTTTCAGAACTCTTTATTTTGCGTAGCTGAAACTCGATCCCATTCAACAATAATTCCCCATCCGCCTTTCTCAGTTCCCAACAACCACCATTCTATTGTCTGTCTCTGAATTTTTGACTAAGAGAGGTACTTCATAATAAGGGGATTAGGGATACCTATATGTCAAAATTGAAAACTTCTGTGCATCAAAGAACACATCAACAAGGTTGAGCATCCCTAATCCCAAAATTCAAAACGCTCTATACTCCATAACTTTTGAGTGCTGACATGACACCATGAAGTGGAACATTCTATTTCTTACCTCATGTAGTTTTCCGTCAAAATAGTCAAAACTTCGTTTTATGCACAAAATTATTAAACATACTATATAAAACTACTTCCAGGCTATGCGTATGAAGTATATATAAAACAAAAGAATTTTGTGTTTAGACTTGGGTCCCATTCCCAGTATAACTCATTATATATATGCAGATATTCCACAACCTGAAAATATTTGAAATCTGAATCACTTCTGTTCCCAAAGGGGTGCTCAACCTGTAGTCCAGTTTATCTGTTTTTTCTTTTGTGCCTATGTTTTTGGTGTTTATCCAAGCAATCATTGCCAAATCCATTGTCATGTATCTTTCCTCCTATGTTTTCTTCCAAGAATTTTATGGTCTTGCTGTCTCACATTTAATCTTTGATCCATTTTGAGTTAATTTTTGTATGTGGTGTAGGGTAAGGGCCCAACTTTTCATTCTTTTACATGTGGGTATCCAGCTTTCCTAGCACCATTCTTTACCAATTGAATGGTCTTGGCCTCATTGTCAAAATCATTTGACCATATATGTGAGGGATTTATTTCTGGGTTTTCTATTTTATAAATTTTAATATGTTGTGTTTTCATTTTCATTCTGTTCAAAATACCAATATCCATTTTGATTTCTTTCTAAATATTTGGGGATTTTCTTGATCCTTTTGCAGCTGGTTTCTAATTTAATTCCATAGTAGTCAGAAAACATACTTTGTATGATTTAAATTTGTACAAATTTATTGAGACTTACTTTGTAATTTAGAATATGGTCTGCCGGGTGCGATGGCTCATGCCTGTAGTCCCAGCTACTCTGGAGGCTGAGGCTGGAGGATCGCTTGAGTCTAGGAGGTCTTGGCCTGTAGTATGCTATGCCGATTGGGATCGGCTGTCCCGCTAAGTTCGGCATCAATATGGTGACCTCCTGGATGCGGGGGACCACCATGTTGCCTAAGGAGAGGTGACTCGGCCCAGGTCGGAAACGGAGCAAGTCAAAACTCCCGTGCTGGTCAGGCACGGTGGCTCACACCTGTAATCCCAGCACTTTGGGAGGCCGAGGCGGGTGGATCACAAGGTCAAGAGATCGAGACCATCCTGGTCAACATGGGGAAACCCCGTCTCTACTAAAAATACAAAAAATTAGCTGGGCATGGTGGTGCACACCTGTAGTCCCAGGTACTTGGGAGGCCGAGGCAGGAGAAATGCTTGAACCCAGGAGGCGGAGACTGTGGTGAGCCGAGATCACGCCACTGAACTCCAGCCTGGGTAACAAGAGTGAAACTCCGTCTCAAAAAACAAAAACAAAAACAAACAAACAAAAAAACCTCCCGTGCTGATCAGTAGTGTGATCACATCTGTAAATAGCCACTGCACTCCAGCCTGGGCAACATAGCGAGACCCCATCTTTAAAAAAAAAAAAAAAAAAAGAATATGGTCTATCTTGGCTTTTTCTCGTGTACTTGAAAATAATGTATATTCTTTTGTTGAATAAACTGTAATCATGCATCACTTAACAGGGATGTGTTTGGAGAAATATATCAGACGATTTGCTAAATTAATCCCTAAGTAGTTTATTTCTTTTTAGATACTTTTGTAAATGATTTTTAAATTTTATTTTCCACCTCTTTGCCAATATGTAGAAATACAGTAACACATCACTAACAGCATATCTCCTAACTATGGTTACACACCAATGCAGACCAGCCTGGGCAACAGAGCCAGACCTTCTCTCTAAAATGAGTAAATCAATAAAGTAAATAAAAAATAAAGTAAAGCAGTCAATTAATTCAACCTGAGCTTATTGTAACTTTTTTACTTTATAAACTTTTTGACTCCTGTAATAACACTTAGCTTAAAACACATTGTCCAGAAATATTTCCTAGACAATGTTTCTGTTCAGAAATATTTCCTTTCTTTATATTCTTATTCTGTGAAGTTTTTTTATTTTAAAAATGTTTTACTTTTATTTAATTTTTAAAACTTTTTTGTTAAATCTAAGACACACACACACACATATTCACCCAGGCCTACACTGGTTTAGGATTATTGAGATGTCACTAGGCCATAGGAATTTTTCAGCTCCATTATAATCATGTGGGACCGCCATCACATATACGGTCCGTCATTGGCTGAAACAGTGTTACGTGGTACCTGGCTGTGTTCTGTAAATGTCAATTAGATCCAATTGATTGATGGCGGTGTTTAGTTCAGCCAGTCTTACTGATTTTCTGCCTGCTGCATCTGTCAGTTACTGGCAGGGGTGTTGAGGGCTCCAGCTACAATAATGGATTCATATGTTTCTTCTTGCCGTATCCTTTTTGCCTCATGTATTTTGACACTGTTAGATGCATGCACATTAAGAACTGTTATGTCTTCTTGGAGAATCAATGCCTTTATCATTATGTAATATTCTTCTTCATACTTGATAACGTCCCTTACTCTGAAGCCTGCTTTGCCTTAGAATAGTATAGTTACTCTAACTTTCTTTTTATTCGTGTTAGCATGATAGATTTTTCTTCATCTCTTTACTTGCAGTCTGTGTACGGTAGTCCCCCCTTACCCATGGAGGATACATTTCAGGATTCTCTGTGGATGCCTGAAACCGTGGATAATATAGTACCAAACCTTATATATACTATGTTTTTTTTTCCTTTACATACCTACAATAAAGTTCAGTTTATAAATTGGTCACAGTAAGAGATTGACAACAATATCTAATAATAGAACAGTTCTAATAATATACTTTAATAAAAGTTATGTGAATGTAATCTTTCTCTCAAAATATTGTAGTATTTTTCAGACACCTGTTGACCATGGGTAACTGAAATTGCAAAAAGCAACACCATGGATGGGGGTAGTCTACGGTATTTATGTTTAAAGTGGGTTTCTTATAGACAGTATAAAATTGGGTCTTGTTTTTTTAGTCTATCCTGACAGTCTCTTTTAATTGCTATTGGATTAATATATATCTACCATATTTGTTACTGTTTTCTATTCATTGCCCTCCCTTGTTCTGTTTCTTTGTCTTCTGATTTCACTGGAATGTTTTATGTTACTTCATTTTTCCTCCTTGCTTACTGTATTGATTATACTTCTTTTTACTTTTCTCTTGGAATTGCAATATCCATTTACAACCAGTCCAAGCCTACTTTCATATAACATAGCACTTCATGGGTAGTGGAAGTACCTTATAACAGAATATTCTCAAATACTTATACCTGTCCCTTATAACATTGCTGTCATTCATTTCACTTTTCCATAAGCTCTAATCACCTAATAACTTGTTGCTGTTACTTTGAACAAACTGTTATCTGTTTAGATCAATAAAGGATAAGAAAAGTAAATGTAAAGTTTCTGATATGAATACTTTTCCTTCTTTTTGAAGAACTTTTCACATTTCTTGCACGGCATGTCTGCTGATAACAAATTCAGTTTTTGTTTGTCTGAGAAAGTCTGCGTTTCTCCTTCATTTGGAGGATAATTTCACTTGATACAGAGTTGTAACTTGGCTGTTTTTCTGAGAGCACTTCAAATACTTCACTTCACTTCACTTCTTGATTTCCTGGTTTCTGAATAGAAGTCTGATGTAATTCTTATCTCTGTTCTGCTATGGGTAAGATGTTTCTTCCCCCTTTGGCTTCTTTCAGCATTTTCTCTTTCCCTAGATTTTATGCAGTTCTGAATATACCTAAGCGTAGGTGTTTTGGTATTTATCCTGAACTTCCTGGGTCTGTGGTTTGGTGTCTGTCCTCTGTTTATTTTTTAGCAGTCTTTTTTCTCCCATCTCATCTCTTGGTTTGGCCTTGTCTTCAAAATGTATGTGGCAGTTAGCCAGTTCTTACTACCTCCATTGCTACTTCTTTGGTCAACATTCCTATCTCGGGATTTCAGTTCCCTTCTAGTTCTTCCTAATTCTGTCCTTGACCTTCTCTTTCACAACCAGAGAGATCTTTTAAAAATTTCAGTGGAAACTTGACACCCTGTACTCAAAACTGTCCAGTGACTTCCCGTGCATATCAAGTAAAAGCTTAAGTCCTTCCCATGCCTGAAAGCCTGTATTTTGTTTAATCTCTTACCTTTTCTTCTACTAGTGACTTCCTCATTGTCCTCCAATTATAGTGCCCTACTTGTTCCTTACTGAAGTCACCAGGCATCTCAAGGCTTTTCTGCTTCCCTCAGATGTCTGCCCAGCTCTGTTCTCTGACTGCCCATCATCTTTAGTTGCTTGCTCAAACATCACTCTTTTCTAGATTATAAACCTGCCTGCCATATGGACCGCGATCTCCCCGTTGCTGTATGTTCTCTGGAATACTTTACCAGCTGACTTGTCTCTGGCGGGAGAGTGCATGGCACATTGGAGAAGATGTAAGAAAGCCAGTGGGCTGGAGCATTGAGAATGAGAGGGAGTGCTGTTGTGAAATGAAGCCAGAATGGGAGTCAGGGACCCAACTGTGCAGACCCTTGTAGGCCACGTTAACATCTTTGGTCTTTATCTTTAAGGGAAATGGGAAATCACTGAAGTATCTGAACTGGAGGGATTTGGAGGAGGTCTCTAAGTGATTAAATTTGCCATTTTACAAAGTTCATTTTAGCTTCATTTTGACTGTATTGGCGGGGAAACGATGGGATGTAGGCAGATCAGGTGAGAGACTATTATAGTGATCCAGGTTGAGCGCCGATGGTAGCTTATTTAGTCTGTTATGGTTGATGGCCATACAAAAAGAATGTTTGAAACTCCCTGATTCTCTGAAAAAAATCCATTTATATACATCTGTGGTCAGCAGTTCACAACTCCTGATTGCCAGGTTAAGATTTCCAGTTTAGAGGATCTCCTTTTGGTTCCATGATGAGAAAATAGAATGGCTTTCCCAATGTAATTCTTCAGAATAAATGCTAGAAATTCTGTAAGTCAAATAGTTATATATCTTTTTTGTGTCTTTCTTAGCATTTGGCACAAAATCAGAGGTTCCTAATTCAGCTAATTATTATTTAATGGTCACTTCTAGATCCTGTTCATATTGATTCATCTCTCATGAAGGCAAAGCTTTAACTAATTTCCTTATTTTTCCCAGCCTTCTCTCATCTCAAAAAATTAAGTATCAGGACTAAGATTGTTCCTCAATAGGATGTTGTCAAGACAAAGGTGTCTATATGTCTGGTGTTATTTCTCTTCATAAAACTAGTAGCCTCTGGGGACAAACATTTGTGTAGAACTGTAGCACTTATGAGAATAGGAAACTAGTAACACTCTGGCCATACTAAAAAAGATTTGAAGCTCTTATGTGAGCAAACAGATTTAATAAACAGGGATTCTAATTTCTAATAGTCGTTTTCTAATGTGGCAGTGTTTTTATTAACTAAAACATTGATTCTCTCTTTTCACGTCAGTTTAGGGAGGAAAAAAGCATTAAGCTGCTGTACCTAAAATATGTTATTAAATATATTGTTTGCTTACCAGAAACCAGTGAGTTATCTTAGTCCAGCTTTGTTCTGTAAATAAAGAAGTTGAATATTAATGAGGACAAATAACTTGTCCAGGTTCACACAACTTATAGATCCTGATTTTGGACCAAGATAGTTCTGCAAAAGGCTGTGTGTGTGTGTGCGGAGGGTGGAGTGGGTGCGGTGTATGTGTTTTTGAGACAGAGTCTCGCTGGTGTGCAGAGGCGCGATCTTGGCTTACTGCAACCTCCGACTCTGGTTCAAGCAGTTCTCCTGCCTAAGCCTCCCGAGTAGCTGGCATTACAGGCATGCCCAGCTATTGCTGTATTTTTAGTAGAGATGGGGTTTCACCGTGTTGTCCAGGATGGTCTTGATCTTCTGACCTTGAGATCCTCCTGCCTTGGCCTCCCAAAGTGCTAGGATTATAGGCGTGAGCCACTGTGCCCAGCCAAGGCTCTTTGTTTTTGATCAGAGGTTGTTCATTTGGGTTCTCTAGTCTCCAGCTTTTCCCTCACTTCCCCCAGTGTGTATATGCTTTTCAAAGAACTGGATTTATGGGACTAAGGAGTCTAATAGTGTTAAGAATCAATACATTTGATTATATTGCCTCCTCGTTTGGGGTTCCTAATTGACAGTGCTTTCTGTTGTCTTACGTTACCTTTCCAAGTTGTTCTCAAAATACCAGTAACACTCTAGTTACATTAATAAAGTGGATAATTGCCAGGCACTCTCCTAAGTGCCACATGTGCATTGTCTCATTTGGTGTTCACAGCAACACTGCTGAACTCTGTATCTTTTCAGGAAAATAATGTATCCCTTACTTTACGACTAGCCCCCTATCTAAAGGGTCTCACCAGATTGTAAGGATTGCTTGGATTAATTGAGTTACTGAATATAGTGGAAAAGCTCTTAGCATTAGTGTTAGACAGAATCTAGCTTCGAATCCAAACTCAGCTCTTTTTTTCTTTCATTCAGTAAATGTTTATTGAGCATCTGCTATTTCCTAAGTACTGTTCTGGGCACTAGGAATGGCATCTTTATCTGCATTTTGAAGGGAAGATAATGTCTGCCTTGAAGGTTGCTAAAGACTAAGGAAAAGGCACTTAAAAAAAAGTTTGCTTCTTTGCCCTCCTAACTGATCTTTCTTCTCTAGTTTTTCATTCCTCTGTTGCAATCTACAGAGTACTCATAGCTTCTTTTCCCTCTCCTTCAAACTCTTGCTCAAAAGCTGTAGGAGGCTTTTCTCCTCTGATGGGAAAGTTTCAAGTTCATGGGATGTCGTAGAGGAACTTTTAAAACCATATATGGGCCAGGTACGGTGGCTCATGCCTGTAATCCGAGCACTTTGGGAAGCTGGGAAGGGTAGATCACCTGAGGTCAGGAGCTTAAGACTAGCCTGGCCAACATGGTAAAACCCTGCCTACAAAAAATACAAAATAGTTAGCCAGGTGGCACACGCCTGTAGTCCCAGCTACTTGGGAGGCTGATGAAGGAGAATTACTTGAACCCAGGAGGTGAAGGTTGCAGTAAGCCGAGATCATGCCACTGCACTCCAGCCTGGGGGACAAAGTGAGACTCCATCTCAAAAACAAAAACAAAAAACAAAACCACGTATGTACTAAGCCTTTCCTCTCTTAGCCTTTCACAGTAAATGCTCAGGCCACCTAGACTTTTTTTTTTTTTTAAATATAGTTTTTCCATTAGATCATCACAGATTTCCTTGAGTCTGTGCCTTTTTTCTGGAATTCCATGTATATAATATTCTGTCTACCTACACCCGCTTCCTCTCACAGAACTTCAAGAAATACATAGAAAGTACACAGTGAAAAATCTGTTTTTTCCCCCTATGTCCTGTCATCCCTCTGTTTCCTCCCCAAAGGTATTCTGTGCATATACAAGTTTATGTACATGTATGAATACAGGCAGATTATCATGTTAGATTGTGAACCCTGAAACCAGGCTGCCTTAGTTTAAATCGTAGCTTTTCTTCCTAGATAAGTGACTTTGGGGATATTACTAGTATCTGCCTCGTAAGCTTATGAGGATTTCTTACAGCACTTTTGCACTAAGCACTCAGTAAATTATTGTTGTGTTATTATATAACAGCATAATATATTCAAAAGAAAACAACATTTAAAATCTAGAGACATAGGTTTGAATACAGCTTCCTAATTACTTTATGCTTAAGTCATTTCATTCAAGTTAAGCCTTGTATGTTTCTTATCTTCATAATGGTGGTAATGACATATAGTTTTGGTTTTGATTACCTAAAAAAATAAAAAGGAAAGAGCATTGTAAGTGACAGAATACTATATAAAATTTAGTTGCTGTTGGTTACCTAGTTTTACTTTCCCTTCAAGGAAAGGTTATAACGTTATAGCTGGATAATAGCCTAAAAAACAAAGATATCAGAAACTTAGTTACAATTATGCATTTTTGCTTATAATTATTCCAAATTCATACTTTTTCATTAGCTTTGGGATGCTTTAGTTCTGGTCATATATAGGTTATGTGGCAGTGCTGTTAAGGGAATAAACTTAGACTAAATACCTATATTTATGGAAATGTAGATCTGTCAAGATTCCAGAATTGATACACTTAGCTATCCTTGGCATCATTTAGTAAACATGGCCAAATGTATCTTTTAAGGAAAATAATGTATTTTGGTCAACCTAGAAAGTATTAGTCATGGCCATACAATTTTTCTGCATGATTTACAAATGTTTTGTTTGCCTGCGATGATAACAGTTACTGAAGAATAGTCACTTTACTTAAGTAGATGGTAATATATGTAAAAAGCAGTCTTTCTTTTTCATTTCCCTTAGTCAAACATTTACTGGTGATGCACTTTTTGGTGATTTACTATGTTGCTAAAATAGGATACGCATTCACTGTTTTTTGACAGCTCATGGATCCAAGAGCACATGTAGTTCCCAGAGGCACTGAGTATAGGATATTTTTGGATACTGTGATATTCCCCTTTCTTCTCCTAATTAGAAGCATTCCCAGTATTAAACATTTAGGAGGAAAAATTATAGTCAAAGGAGACCATCTCTTTCATTTAAATCACTTTAATATGAAGAATATATTTTACTTTGGAGATTTAAACTGATTTAAAGTAACAATTTTGGTAACCTTTGGGTTTGTCTTGAAAGTATTTTCATTTCATTTGTTTCTGAAATACTTGTTTCTCTGAAGAGAGAAAATGCCTCAATCTGATGAGATAGTTATATGTAACCTTGATGACTGACAGTTTAAACTGAAATCAATAAGGAGAGAATATTTTGTAAATGCATTGAGACAAAGCATACAGGAAAGATGAAATTCTGTATGGTCTTTTGTTGAAGTCTTCAGAACAGTACAAGTGTTATTTGAGATTGTCAACTCATTTGCCTCATAATATGAAAATTCATAGTAGGGTAAACAAAGCTATTTAGATTTGAGTTTCACAAAAATGTTTACTTTCCTAGTTATCTTTCAGAAAAACATGCAGAATGATGACTCTCTTCTCAAATTCAGCATTTATACTAATACCTGCAAAACCTGTCATTTAGGGATTATTTGTACAATTCTATGTGGCAGTCCTCAGTCATACAACATGTGCACGTATTTATTAATTTCTATACGTAAGATCTGGAATTATTGAAACAATCTTTGACTTTTTTTGATAAAGAATTAGATTAAAACTTATAACAACATGGAAGTCATTCAATGTAAGAACTCAGATCACATTGCTGATATTCTAGAAATAGAATGTAAATTAGGTTTTAACAATAATTCTGAGATTATCATATGTGGCAAATAATTTGTATGATATTCAACACTCTAGGTAATCAAATCACAGAGATTTTTTAAAAAGCACTGATTTGCATTTGTGATCAGTATTGCTTAGGAAAAACACCCAATACTATAAAAGTGTATAAAGTTTTGACTCAAAGTAGTCAGGGAAGACTATCTTATGGAATTAATACTTGTGCTCAGATCCAAGGAAAGGAGTGGACATTATTAACTAAGTGAAGAAGGAAGAAGTCATTGCAGGCAGAGGGAGTAGCTTCTGCAAAAGCCCTGTGGCTGAAGGGAGCATATCAGGTTTAAGAAACTGAAAGATGGCCAGTGTGGCTGGCATAGAGTAAAGAGGGATATGGTGCCAGATGAAGTGGATGTGGGCCAAATCATTAGGAGCTTTGAGTTTAGTCTTTTCCCTGTGAGGAAAAGGAAATCATTTCATTTTCTGTTTTGAAAAGATCATTCTAGCTGCAATGTAGAGGAACCCAAGTGAAGAACAATGGACTAGTTAAGAGGCTATTTCAGTAGTCCCAGGAAGTTGCTTATACTAGAGTCATGGTTGTAGAAAAGAAAAGGAACTGACAGATAATTTGCCTGGAGGGTAATGGTTCTTTGACCAGGTGATTCTGACGCTACTACCCTCCTCTCTTGTTTCTCCACTCTTTAAAAAAATAGTGATACAAAATACAAAGTAGTGTTCTGTGATTCAATTATCACATTTTTATTATAGATTATATTCTTGATAACAAACGAATACTCAAAATTTTATGTTTAGAATATTATAAAGAAATTTTTTCATCAAATTTAGGTTCACGGCTGGGCACGGTGGTTCACAACTGTAATCCCAGGCACTTTGGGAGGCCGAGGCAGCCATGTCACTTGCGGTCAGGAGTTTGAGACCAGCCTGGCCAACATGGCAAAACCCTGTCTCTACTAAAAATACAAAAAATTGGATGGGCATGGTGGCACGCACCTGTAATCGCAGCTACTCAGGAGGCTGAGGCGGGAGAATCGCTTGAACCTGGGAGGTGGAGGTTGTAGTGAGCCAAGATCATACCATTACACTCCAGCCTGGGCAACAAGAGCAAGAATCCATCTCAAAAAAACAAAAACAAAAAAAAGTAGGTTCATGACCTCTCAGTTGTGAAGATGTGCATATTGGCCATGTAAGATTTTTTAAATGAAGGTCTCTTTTACAACTGTAAACTAAAGAAACAATATCAAGGAACTGACATTTATAAGACATGCTCAAAGGCTAAAAAGTAAGCGAATGCTGGAACCAGCACTCAGCCTATTTTTGTCTTGATGGCATTTACTGAACTGGCTAAACCTGGGCTTATGGTTTCATTGCCTTTACAGACATAGAGGATGGGAGACTAAGCTCAGTCTTTGAGGAGACATGTCACTGAGTGTCTGTGCACCCCTCCCCACCCCTTCTGCCAACTCCTAGGATAGTTGACTGTCACAAATTTTGGCACTAAGTTGAAGTGGTGGTACAGGTTTGGGGTTGTTACTCATTGACGTTTTATAGTTGTAACCTATCCTTTATGTTTTCATATCTAAATTGCACTTTTTGGGTTAGCCCAAAAATACCTTATAATTTGACTATGGTTCAAAGTAATTCTGGGCAATAGTAACCCCAGGCACTTGGCAGCAGCAAATGCATACCTCAGAAAAGATCACGCAACTCAAAAAGAAACGGAAAGTATGGACTAGCCAAGACAACAGGCAACCGACTTAGACTCCCGTTGACTTCATGTAAGAACAATGAGATTATGATAGCTAACATTTTCTACTGCTTCCTATGAACTGTGAACTGTTCCAGTACTTTACATATTAATTCAACTAATCCTCACAACAACTCTAAAGTAGGTATTATTATTATCCCCATTTTACAGGTGAAGGAATAAAGCACAGAATAGGGATGTAACTTGACCAAGGTTAGTAAATTGGTAGAACCAGGATTCTAGCCAGGCAGTATGGGTTCTAAAGTTACTCTTTTAACCATTTTACTATGCTGCTTGTGAGAAAGAGAATGAGGTTATGAGAAGTTACAAATCGCTTTTTTGTGGAGCTGAGGGGGAAAGAACTTTTAGAAACCAAATATATAGGCTGGGTGCAGTGATGCCCATCTGCAGTCTCAGCCCTTTGGAAACCCAAAGCAGGACCATTGCCTAAGTTCAGGAGTTCGAGACCAGCCTGGGCAACATAATGAAACCCTCTATCTACAACAAATACAAAAATTAGCTGGGCATGGTGGTGCGTGCCTCTAGTCCCAGCTACTTGAGAGGTTGAGGTATGAGGATCCCTTAAGCCCAGGAGGTCGAGGCTGTGCTGCTGTACTCCAGCCTGGGCAACAGAGTGAGACCCTATCTCAAAAAAAAAGAAAGGAAAAAGAAATGTATAAATAAAAATCTTAAAAGTCAGTGGACAGGCTTAACAATAGATTATAATTAATGACCGGGAAGATGACCTGGAAAATAAATTAACCAAAATAAAGAGACAGAAATGGAAACCATGTAAAAAGGAGTAAAGGAAATTGGACAACCAGAGCCTAAATTGCTAGTTTTCCCTGCTAACCATTCTGTGTTTAATAAGTAGTTGATATGTTACTTGGATGCTCTGTTGCCTTGCTAAAGCTTCCATTACATCGCCTTCCTGATAGTGAGATTTGACTATGTGACAAGGCTTTGGTAATTTGGGATGCAAATGGAAATGTGTGGAACTTCTGGGTCATGCCTGTCAGAGGAAAGGGGTATGCCTTTTTCTTTCTCTTTCTTCCTTCCCAGGAACTGGAATGTATACATGGCGATGAGATATTTTTGCCTATCTAGAAGAGGGCAATACTCTAAGAAAGACAGAGCAATAAGGCATAAGAGCTTGGCTCTCTCAGACTGCTAAGCTGCCAAACAAGACTGTCACATGAGAGGAAAATAAACCTGAATTTTGGTTAAACCGCTTTTGAGTCTCTTATTATAGCAGCCTTGTCTACATCTTAAATAATACAAGAAGAGCATGGAAAGGTCTATTAGTTGTCTAACTAGAATTTCAGATATTAAGAAAAGTCAGATAGATACAATATTTAAGGAGATTACAATTAGAATTTCCAAAACTGCAAAAAGATACAAATTCAAGAAGTCAAGTAAACCCTAAGCAGAGTAAATGGAAATCTAAACCTAAAGTCTTCATAGTTAAATTTGCAGATGATCAGAGATGTCAAAAATAACCCGAAGGAGAGGACAGATCACTTTCAGAAGCCCTGCAGTTAGGCTAGCAGCTGACTTAAGGAGAGGAAAGTAGAAATCAAAAGACAGTAGTAGAGTTGTGACTACAGTGTACTTAGAGTAAATAACTAGTAAAGCTAAAATATCTTTGAAGAGTGGAGCAAAGTTTTCAGATAAATAAACTGGAAGTTTTCTCACCATTTGCACAGCTCAAAGAAAAATTCCAGACTTTAGATAGAAGGAAATTGACCCTAATGGAGGATCTGAAGATGTTGATTAGAAAAGAAAAATGGGCCTAGGCATGTTGGCGCACACCTGTAATCTCAGCACCTTGGGAGGCCAAGGTAGGTGGATAGCTTGAGCCCAGGAGTTCGAGACCAGTCTGGGCAACATAGCAAAACCCTGTCTGTACCAAAAATACAAAAAATTAGCTGGATGTGGTGGCATGCACCTGTAGTCCCAGCTACTCTGGAGGCTGAGGTAAGAGAATTGCTTGAGCTCAGGAGGCAGAGGTTGCAGTGAGCCAAGATCGTGCCACTGCACTCCAGCCTGGTTGGGAGTTGAGACTATCTCAAAACAAAAACAAAACTAAAAATGGCTGAAATTAGTGAGCCAAGTGTCCAATTGAAGTTAGAAAGACATTTGAATAAACCAAAGAAAGGAAATAAATAATAAACATAAAAGCAGAAATTAGAGAAGTAGAAGAGGTCTACAGTGAAACATCTACAAAGCCAAAGTTGGTTTTTGAAAAAGAGTAATAAAATTAGCAAACCTGGTAAAATAGACCAAAAGGAAAAGAGGAAAGGCACAGATAAACAATACAAATGAAAAAGGAGATACAAGTAAAGATGCGGCAGATTATTTACAAAAGAGAGGAAAGTGCACACGCTAACATTTGTGTTCAAGGAATCATTTTAAATGGTATGTTATTGTATCTGTTGTCATAATAATATATCAGGCTTATCAAGACCACTTGTCAAACTTGCCAAAAATTTTACTCTTGAGTAACTAAGATAGTTGAATTAAATATTTTAATTCCTTACTTGAATATTTGGAGAGTTACAAAGGTACAATGAATCCAATAACTCTGCTTCAGTCACACTTCACTGAAGATTGTGGTAAGATTTATTTGGGGATATAGATATGGATAAATTTATTTAAAACAG
Source organism: Callithrix jacchus (assembly GCF_049354715.1). Lineage (NCBI taxonomy): Eukaryota > Metazoa > Chordata > Mammalia > Primates > Cebidae > Callithrix > Callithrix jacchus. Next base: position 149,633,761 of record NC_133508.1, read on the forward strand.
TAGTATATGTATTCCCTTTTAATATGTAAGGAAGATGAGGGGAAATGTGAAATTGTGGAAACCTTGTCTTTTTTAAACTGTTTTTTAAAAAGGTATTACTAGTAATTTTTGGTGCTTGTACCAAAAAGTGATGGCACAATACTGAGAATAATCCATAATTTATGTTTCTTTCCCTTAAAGAAATTCTTATGAGCTTTATATTATATAATTCACACTGTTCAGTGAACTAAATAATGTACTTAGGCAAGATATGGTTTTACCAGGGCAAGCCCCTTATTTTCTGGAGGACTGGTAGCAAATAGTGGTAGCACTTTTGTAATTAGCACAGTTCTAAACTAATACATAAGAAAGTCAAGGTTGACAAATATCTACAGGCCTAGGAAGCAACTGCTACAGATTATAGAAGATCCAAAGAGGACTTTTTTGGGAGTGGGGAGAGAAGGGAATGAAATTGATAGATTATCTGGCAAATTTGACACAGTGGGAAATTATGTTGATAATTTCAGAATAAAGACAAATTATATGATAAAAGAGATGTAATCTTAATATATTACTTCACTGTGTGTTAAGAGATGTAAAATTATCATCTATATGATAGCAGTATCCAAATGCAAACATGAGGAGATTCCAATATGAACTTTATTTAGAAATGTGAAGGGAAACACCCAAGAAACAGGCCGGTAGAAGTTTAAAATAGCTGTTGTAGATTGAGATATAGTGACTGTTTCTTTTTTCTTGTAAGCCCTTCAGTAATATCTCCTAATAGTGCTAATCAAGCATGCATTGCTTTTGAGAGAGAGAGAGAGAGAGAGAACTGAAGCTTTTACAGAAGAGACTAGAATGATAATAGAATTTGAAATTTTATTATTTGAAAAAGGAGACTGTTTATGGAAAAAGAAGATAGAGTGGGGAAAATAACAGCCTTCAAATACTTTAAGGAGTATAGAATAGAAGAGAAACTTTCTTTCTTATTTTATTTTATTCTTTTGAGACCATAATTCACTCTTGTTGCCCAGACTGGAGTGCAGTGGTGCGATCTCAGCTCACTGGAACCTCTGCCTCCCTGTTTGAAGCCATTCTTCTGCCTCAGCCTCCTGAGTGACTGGGATTACAAGCATGTGCCACTTTGCCTGGCTAATTTTGTATTTTTAGTACAAACAGGGTTTCTCTTTCTTTCTTTCTTTTTTTTTTTTGAGACGGAGTTTCACTTTTGTTACCCAGGCTGGAGTGCAATGGTGCAATCTCGGCTCACAACCTACAACCTCCACCTCCTGGGTTCAAGCAATTCTCCTGCCTCAGCCTCCCGACTAGCTGGGACTACAGGCGTGCGCCACCATGCCTGGCTAATTTTTTTGTATTTTTAGTAGAGACCTGTTTTACCCTGTTGACCAGGATGGTCTCGATCTCTTGACCTCGTGATCCACCCGCCTCGGCCTCCCAAAGTGCTGGGATTATAGGCATCAGTCACCGCGCCCAGCCAGACAGGGTTTCTCTATGTTGGTCAGGCTGGTCTCGAACTCCTGACCTCAGGTGGTCTGCCCACCTTGGCCTCCCAAAGTGCTGGGATTACAAGTGTGAGCCACCATGCCTGGCCAGCTCCAATAATTTTTGATATACTACATTTTAATTATTATTTGGTTCAAATTGTTTAATTTTCATCTTGATTTCTTCACCCATGGGTTATTTCAAATTTTAATTTACAAACATTTGGGGATAATATGGTTAATATTGGTTACAAATTATACTCTATATGATTTCAGTCCATTGAAATTTCTTGAGACTTGATTTATGGCTCAGTATGGTCTGTTCTAATAAGTTATCCGTGTGCACTGGAAAAGAATGTATCCCCGGAAAGTTTGCAGTTGTTGGGTATGGTGTTCTATATGTCTCTTAGGTTAAGTTGATTCATTATCTGCTCAAATCTTTTTTTTTTTTTTTTTGAGACGGAATCTTGCTCTGTTGCAAGGCGGGAGTGCAGTGGCGCAATCTCGGCTCACTGCAACCTCAACCTCATGGGTTCAAACGATTCTTCCATCTCAGCCTCCTGAGTAGCTGGAACCACAGGCATGTGCCACCATGCCCAGCTAATTTTTGTATTTTTAGTAGAGACAGGGTTTCACCATATTGGCCAGGATGGTCTCCATCTCTTGACCTCCTGATCCACCTGCCTCAGCCTCCCAGAGTGCTGGGATTACAGGTGTGAGCCACCGTGCCCGGCCAAATCTTCTGTATATCCTTCCTGGTTTTGTCTTCCCTTTCTGTCATTTTCTGAGCAAATTCTGTTAAATTCTGTTCATGATTCCCATTCTGTCAATTTTTGCTTTGTATACTTTGATTTATATTTGAATTTTCTTTTTCTATTGAGTGCTATTCATGTAAATTAATATTAATGTATTTATATACATGGATTATCTGACATCTTTCCATTTATTTTCAGTTTGTTGATCATCTGTTTTTTGTTTCCTTGAGATTGTTTCTTAGGACATTGTAAGAAATTCAGTGTCTTGGGTATGAAATTAGGGAGTAGCTCAGCTTGGTGAATCTAGTCGAAGCCTCTGATGATGTTGCAGTAAGATGGCTGCTGTCTGGGATCATCCTGAAGCCTTTATTATTCACAGATGTAGGAAGACAGAAACAGCTGGGACTGCGGCAACCATGTCGTATCTCTGTGGTCTATCCAAGTGGTGGCTGCATGGCAGCCTGACATTTAGGACTCCATAGATATGTATCCCCAAAGAGAAAAATTCAGGAGTTAGCTCTGATGCCTTTTCTAACCTAGGTTAAGAGTTCAGACAGCACCGTGTTGGCTGGATTTTGTTCGTTACTAAGACTGCCTGTATTCAAGGGGAGGGGAATATGTTTTTTCTTTCTGCAAGCATTTTAGGATTTTGTCTTTGTTTTTAGTGGTTTGGGATTTTAACTACAATATGTTCTTTCCTCTTCCTACTGTGTTTGGCATTCATTGGGTGTTTTGAATCTGGTGATTCCTAACTTTTCTTAGTTTACTTCTAGGTTTTTTTCTTCTACCATTTTACTTTGGGTCTGGTGTTCTTTCTACAATCCCATCCGATAGCTGGCAAAACCTTTGAGTCTGTCCTCCTTACCTCTTCTTTCATACATTCCATCTTTCTGTTCTTTTGTTCGGCACTCTTTGGTTTGTGTATTGGTATATTTATATGATTTCATATTGCCAAAACATTTAGTTTTTCTTTGATGTACTGTAAAGAGCATTGTTTTTTTGTTTCGGAAAGTTAAATCTTACCATGATTTCCATATTCACTCCCCTCCCCACCAGCATGTTGTGGTCAGTTACCAGTTTTAAATATTTATGATCTCTGTAAATATTTAAAGATAACCAACAATATACTGCTTGTTAAGAAACTACCTTTACTGTTCCTTAATATAAAAACTTCTTCCTCCAAAATTTCTCATGACTAAATTTTATTTAATGAATTTTGTTTTGTTAGTTCATTTGTACAGGAGAAACTTTTGTCTGTAATACATTCATTTATGTTAGAAATGACAGAAACAACAAAGTTGGGATCAATTTACTTCACAAAGACAATCAAGTCCTATTATTTTGTAAATGTCAGAAATAGGTTTCCTGAAGGAAGAATGCAGAGTTAGGTTATAACTTGGACCATAATGTTAGGGACTCAAAATTGACTTAAGATTTAAACACAGTGTAATGTTTATTCCTGTCTTCCATATTTGTCAGGGAATCTTAAGATTCTTTGTCAGAGGAAGAAATTTTTCTGGTGCTGCATTGGGAGTGCAGGGCATAAGAGACTTCCATAAAAAGGCATGGGATTTGCTTGGAAGAACATGGAGGTTTTCTAACTTGGCAGTAATGAATTAGAACTAGCTCCCCTTAGAAATAAAAATTAACTTACATTCTTATTGGGAATTCTTTTGTGTATGTGCCTTCTTGTGTGACCTATTTGATTTTTATATTTGTGAGTGTGCCTGTGTGCATACATTTGTAATCCATGGCATTTGTTAGGTGTAAATAAAATTTTCTATACATACTCTGTGTGAAAAATGGCTTTGGAGCTAGAGGGTCTTGCCATTTTAGTTGAGAAGCAGGGGCCAAATATGTTGTTGTTGCAGAATTCCCAAAATAATTTGACCATCTCTGAGTTCTTTCCCCAGTTTCTGTTGCCCTAGAAAGGCTGGAGGCATTTGGGCAATATAAATGATCTTTGCTATATTAGGATTCTGTCTTGAAAGATACACATTTTTGGATTAGAGAGACAGTGAATTCACATCTTGTTAAAATGACAGCGATCCCAGACTTAAGAGGCCTGGAAAGCGGATAGGGATGTGGGCCTGCTTTTATCTGAAATATGTGCTCTTGTGTTTATCTGTCAGTATTTTTCTTTTCATGGAAATGAAACCACTTTTTTGGGGGGAGGGGGGATCTCCTAATACAGATGGAGGTATAGGATGCCTAGTGTCCAACACAAACCTCTCCCACCTCACTCTACCTTTTAAAAACTGTGGTGTTTATTTTTAAGTGCTCACCCAGTTCTTACCTTTCTTCTCTTTCTTACTGGTTGATCTCATCCACTGCTATGGTTCAGTGCTACCATCTTGACCAGCATTGTTGACTCCCAATTCTGTACCTCTAGTCTGTTGGTTTCCATGGAATCTCCAGACTTGGCTTTTAAAATATCTATCATGTGTCCTTACCTGTTCTTCCCATAGGAATCTTACACTTAATTTTTGCAAGAAAGTATTATCTTTTTTTAAGACTTCCTTTTGTATTTCCTGTCTTAATTGGAGGTAGGCTATCAACCACTTACTGGCTCAAGCTAGATACCTAGGAGTTATCGCTGACTCTTCTTCATTCCTCTTAGTAGCTTCTTATCAGTTACAGAGTTCTGTCACTTTTATTCTCAGAAGAGCGTTGCCCCTTTCAGCCTTAGTGCTCCCGTACAGGCCTGTGTCATCTCACACTCGAGCTATTGCAGCAGCTTCGTAGCTGTTCTCTCTGCCACTAGTCTCTCCTTTCTTCAGTCCATTTTGCACACTGGCCGTTGTTTTTCCAGAATACAAATCTAATCATATTAATTTTTAAAAATAACATTGTCTTCTCCCCATTACTTACTGGATGAAATAAAAGCTGCTTAACACGGCAAATGCTGAGCTATGTAGTATCCCTGGATCTTTTGTATGTAATTCTTTAGTGCATTTGCTTAAGCTGTTTCCTTTGCTTGGAATGTCCTTCTAAGCATTATAGCTGGAATATTTCCATTCTGTTTTTTATTTAGCTCTTCATATGAGCTAGTCAAAATCAGAAACCTATCCTAGAGTCTTCTCTGTCCCTCCATCCTTCCTCAGCCCTTTAATTTTGTCTTACACCAGCTTTAGTCCCATCATTTTGTAGTTACTTGTTTCTTTCTCCTTTATAAGCTCCTTGAGAATGGAAAACAGATACTTTTCATGTTTGTTTCCTTGACACCTAGTACAGAACTGGTACCTAGAAAATACTTTGCAAATGCTTGATTCAGAATAAAAATAATATTTGCCATTATAGCTGCTTTATAGTGTCCTCACCATGTGTGTGTATTAGTTTGTTTTCGCGCTGCTGATAAAGACATACCTGAGACTGGGCAGTTTACAAAAGAAAGAAGTTTAATCGGACTTTGAGTTCCACGTGGCTGGGGAAGCCTTACAATCATGGCAGAAGGCAAGGAGGAGCAAGTCCCATCTTACATGGATGGTAGCAGACAAAGAGAGATTGAGAATCAAGCGAAACAGGTTTCCCCTTTTAAACCATCAGATTTCATGAGATTTATTCACTATCATGAGAACAGTATAGGAGACATTGCCCCCATGATTCAGTTATCTCCACCTGGCTCTGCCCTTGACACATGGAGATTACTAAATTCAAGGTGAGGCTAGGTGCAGTGGCTCACTCCTGTAATCTCAACCCTTTGGGAGGCCAAGGTGGGCAGATCATGAGATCAGGAGATTGAGACCAGCCTGGCCAACATGATGAAACCCTGTCTCTACTAAAAATACAAAAATTAGCCAGGCATGGTGATGGTGCTTGTAATCCCAGCTACTCAGGAGGCTGAGGCAGGAGAATTGCTTGGACCCAGGAGGTGGACAGTACAGTGAGCTGAAATTGCCCCACTGCACTCCAGCCTGGGCAACAGAGTGAGACTCCATCCCAAAGGGGAAAAAAAAAGTCATTATTTCTTCAAATACTGCCACTTCTCCCATTCCAGTTACACATGTATTATACTGCTTGATAGCTTGATACTGTCCTGTAGTTCTAGTCTTTTTTTTCTTTTTCTTTTCTTATTACACCCCTAACCCCTCTATCCTTGTTTCTTTCTTCCCTATCTCCTGTCTCCCTTTCCCTTCTCTCCTTTCCCCTTATTCTCATCACATTTTAACTATGTTTAAATTTGGGTATTTTCCATTGCTGTATCTTCAGATCCTTTGAACTTATTTCTGTGCTATTTAATATATTGTTAATACCATCCAGTTATATTTCTGTTTCACAAATGTGTTTGAATACCGTAAGTTCTTTTGGGTTCTTATGCCTACCGTTTCCTTCCTCATTTTTTTCTTTAAGTTTTTTAGCATATTTATAATAGCAGTTTTAGAGTCCTCACTGACTAACTTTATCATATCGTTTCTGGGACAGTTTCAGCTGGTTTATTTCACTCTGGTTTCAGGTCACATATGCTTTATTCTTCACATTTCTATTAATTTTTTATTGGATGCTGGACATTGTTAATTTTATATGGCTGAGTGGTGGAATTTTTTTTTTCTGCTTCTTTTAAAGAATTTTGGACTTTGTTCAGACAGGCAGTGGAGTTACACGTGGATCAACTCCTTTTGAGACTTGTTTTAAGCTTTATTAGGAAGCATCTAGAATACCATTTATGCTAGAGCTTATTTAGCTCTGCTACTAAGCTTATGAGTTTTCTGAGGTTTCTAGTGAATTCCTAGTTTTTCAGCATGGAAGACTTCTAGTCAGAACCATATGAACTCTGGGAATTGTTCCACCTGTAGATCTCTAGTTATTCTTTGCCTTACCTTTTGAAGTTAGTCAAAGCTTCAAACTGTGCTGGGCTTAATTGTGGGCCACTGATTCAAGTGAATCCTTATGCAGATTTCTGGAATTGTATATGCATAGCTTCCACTTCTCTGGCACAGTTCCAAGCTCTGCTTGAGTACTTTCTCCCTTTACCAGAGTCTGGAAAGTGCCTCTAGGCAGAAAGCCAGAGCAGTGTTAGGTCTCACTCCATTTCTTTTGCATCTCAGAATCACAGTCCTACACTGCTTATTATCCAATATCTAAAAAGTTTTATATCTTTTTGTTCACTGTTCTAGCTGTTACTGTGGGTTGAAAAGTCTGTTTCTAGTTATTTCACCACGGCCTTTGAAAAGTATTTCCTGTCTTTATACCTTTTAAGATAACCATGAAGATAAATAAAGTTTATGTTCCTTTTATTTTATCTGGCTGTTTGGGCCTTTTGGCATATATTGCTAATAACTGCCTATAGTGTTTAGCAATTTCATCTGATCTCCTGTTCACATCTTTAATTATTTTCAAGAGGGCATTTTAAATGGTTCAGCTATAGTACATTAATGAACAAAATAGTACAGAATTACTGTAGAATATTTTAAGCAAATAAAATAGCATGTACATTATATTAAAGCTCGAGTGAATGTTTTTAAAAAGTGCATAAGTTGTTTAAATGGTAGCTTTGTGAAGAATTGGGTTTATCATTGTAGTCAGAAGATTATCAGCTATTGAATATAATTGTCTTTTTTTATCAAAGATTCTTAGAAGTAATTTGAACATAATTGATGACTAATCAAAGATGATCTTTAGAGAATTAAAATGTCTGAAAGCAATCCTATAAACTTACATTAAAGTCTGTATGGATTTTGCTGTGTAGCTTCTGTTGTTCCTTTGATAGTCTTACAGGGAAAAAACAAAACAAAACAAACTCCCATATTTGATGTAGTAGTTGTACATTATTAGGCTGTTAGCGTGTTTCTTAATCTTTGATTTTTATTTTTTTGTTTTTCAGATCGTCAGTATTTAAACATACCACATCATGCGTGAGTACAAGCTAGTGGTCCTTGGTTCAGGAGGCGTTGGGAAGTCTGCTCTGGTAAGTTAGCCACCTAACTGTAACTGATTAGTATAATACAAAAAGAATTTTGACATTTCCTTGCTTTCCGACTTCTAGACATCAAAGAGAAAAGGTGGCATTTTATATATCTGGTATGTGTCCCACAAGGGACAGGAAATCATTTACTAACCACAGATGTATAGTTGTATAATATTGGCTCATTTATTATATTTACCAAGTATTTGTTGGCTATCTTATATGTCAAGCACCAGTGTTTATGATTCAGAAAGGAGTAAGATTGTTCTCACTTTTAAGGAATTTATATTGTAGTGGGGAAAACTGATTATTAGATTCTAGTGGGATATTTCCTTCCCTGTCTTCACCGTAGACTTACATGGAATGAAGGTCATTTTTCATGTTCATGCTGTTTTAATTTAGTAAATAGTTATTGAGCTTCTACAGTGTCAGATTCTAGGGTCACAGAAGTGAAGAAAAACAGTCATAGTTTCTCACAGAGCTTGCATTATAGTGGAGGAGATGTAATAAATACACAATTAAACAAATAACTACTTGGTTATACTTGTGAGAGAGATACTCTGAAAGAAAAATACAGATTAATTTAGAAGAAAGGCAGAGTGGACGTGGGAGACAAATTGGGCGTTAATACAGTATACCAGATAGTTGTTTATGGAAGCTTGGATTGGGACCATGGCAGTGAAGAAGAGAAAAGTAGATGTTTGAGGATTGAATAAGTGGTAAAACTGACATAACTTGGTGCTAGATTGATATGGGTACTAGGAGAGAGGGAACTGTCAAAGATGACTCCCAAATTTTTAGTTTGAGCTACTACTTTTATGGATGGTTTAAAAAAAGAAGATAAACAGTGGAAAATGAGCTGTGAGAGTCAAAATTAAAGAGTCATGCCAAATTTTATGTTTGTGATATGTTGAAGTAATAAAAAAGAGAAGCCTGCGATATGATTTTGGGTGCCATCAATATGGCAGTGATACTTAATTTCATGAGAATTACGTTACTGTTAGGCATGTAAATTAGTACCTCTGTTGAGAATGTTTAAGAATATCTGTCGTTTTAATGGCATATAACTTTCAATTCAGTGATTCCCTGTCTAAAAATGTAGCCCACATATAAGTTCACATGTGCAAAATGACATGGTCAAGAACCATTGCAACATTCTTTACAGTGACAGGAGTCTGGAAACAACCTAAATGTATTCTGTTAAGGGGCTAGTTAAGTACATTTTAATACATATTCAGAGTAGAACACAGCCACGAGGAAGAATGCAACAGCTCTTTATATACCAATATGCAATGATATTCAAGATGTATTATTAGAGAGAAAAAAGGTTCTAAACAGTGTAGACTATAATATTTTAATATAATGTTTTATATTTTAAAAATGTAGGCTGAGGGGAGATACCTGTAAAATCATAGAGTATCTCTGCAAGGTTAAACAAACTATGGATAACATCAGTTACTTTCTTGGAAGTAGGATTGGATAACTGGGAACAAGGATGGTAGATAAGCTTATTTACTACTGCATAGCATTTTGTGCCTTTTGAATTTTGTCCTGTGTCCATGAATCAGCTTTTCAAAAATAAATAATTTTGGAAAAAATCCACAGGGGTGAAAGAGGTCTAGGGAGATACTAGAGAGAGAAGAGCCCAGACTGAGCTCTGAGTACCTCTCAACCTTGAGAAAGTGGGTAGGATTGGTGGAGTGCGGCGGCTCACGCTGTAACTTCAGCACTTTGGGAGAGGTGCGCGGATCACGAGGTCAGGAGATCAAGACCATTTTGGCTAACGTAGTGAAACCCTGTCTCTACTAAAAATACAAAAAAAATTGCCGGGTGTGGTGGCACGCATCTGTAGTCCCAGCTACTTGGGAGGCTGAGGCAGGAGAATTGCTTGAATCTGAGAGACAGAGCGAGACTTTGTCTCAAAAAAAAAAAAAAAAAACAGAGAAAGTGGGTAGGTTTGGAGGATATAGCATAGTAGACTGTATCTTTACTTGATTGCTTGAAAGTCAAGGAAAAAAGAGGAAAGAGATGATCAGAGATGTGCATAGAGGTAGTTGGATATGATAAAGGAAGCAGCTTTAGTCAGGTTATGTTGCCATAACCATAGTGGGGTGGGTTGAAGAGTAAGTGAGAGCTGCGGAAATAGAATATAGACACTTGAGGAAACTTGATTATGAGAGGGAACAGAGAATGGGGCATAAGCTGGAGGGATATTGGGGTTAAGGGATGTTTTTGCTTTTGTTTTAGAATCGGAGATAGTAAAGCATATTTGTATGCTAGAGATGCTGAAGGCAATTCCTCTCCACTGGAGAAGGAAATGAGGACACAGGAGAGGAAAAGAGGAGATGATCCAGTACAAAAACTAGAGGAATAAAATTATAACGTATATGAATGAATGAATGAATGAATGAGATATCCCTGAAGATTAAGACAGAGGGTAAGAGTCAGAGGAGTAGTAAAACATTACTTTTAGTAAGAAAGAAATGAGGAGCGTTGGAATGTTTTGCATTCTTGTAAATCTTACTAATGTCTGGCTTATAGAAGGCACATGGTCTTATGCCTGCTTCTGTATCCAGTCTCTTGCAATAGCACATGATCTATACCCTTTGGAAGATTTCACTGTAAACTTAGGAGAAGAAGAGTACATCTTAGTATCGTTAGGAAGATGGTTTGACCTCAGGGAGCCTCTGCCTTGGACCGTATTTTGAGAACCTGTGTTCTAGCCTAAAGCATATTAGGAAGCCGTATTAGACTGCCTTTTCTTTAAATTTAAAAAATTTTTATTTTGAATCAGGGTCTCCCCCTGTTGCCCAGGCTGGAGTGTAGTGACATGATCATTACTCACTGCAGCTTCAACCTCCTAGACTTAAGCAATCCTCCCTTCTTACCCACCCAAGTAACTGGGACTCAGGTGCATTTAAAAATTAACTCTGGCTAATTTTAAAATTTTTTGTAGAGATAAGGTCTCACTATGTTGCCCAGGCTGGTCTCAAATTCCTGAGCACAAGCAATCCTTCTGCCTTGGCCTCCTGAAGTGCTCAGAGTTCAGCATGAGCCACTGCACCCAGCATAGACGGCTTTTTATGTTTAAATTATGTGTTGTACTTAGAAGATGAGGTGATTAAATCTTTTATTAAAATGATTAAAGTTTTTGATGTGATTATATCTTGAGTTGCCTTTGAATAATAGAAGCTTAGTAGGAAAAAGAAGTTTGTTTACTATAACTCTTTAGCTCAAGCTAAAACAGTATATCAAATATTCCTCTGAGTAATTTAAGTGTAGATAATCTCAGTCCACATTCTTACCCTTGCTTTTTAGGCAATAATGTACCAGACCTTGTTTTAAAGTTATCTAACAAATATCTTAAAACCCATCTTCTGTACTTTTCTTCACTTACTGAATGATAAACATGTATTTTCTAAAATGTGCTTTTAGATAAATATGTATTTTCTAATATGCGCTTTTAGATACCTTCAAGATAAAAGTAGGTAATATCTGAAAAGGATGAGTGGGCAGTATTTTCCAATGGAGAAAGTAAGGCTTTTAGACTCAGGAAGATGTATGTTTGAATTTCAGCTGGCAAATAGGAAGAATAACTATTTCCGGGATGAATGTGATATTTGAATGTGGTTATAAATTTAAAGTGACTAGCTCAATGTCTGGAACATAACAGACATTCAGTACATTTAAATTTCCTTTTCTCTTTTTTTCATCCACCACAATTTAGAAAGGCTTTTAAAAATTTAAGCCAGAAGCTGCTTGCAGTCCCAGCTACCTGGGAAGCTGAGGCAGGAGGATCTCTTGCTTCAGGAGTTCAAGGCCAGCCCAGGCAACATAGGAAAGACCCTGTGTTTAAAAAAACAAAAAAAATTAGAACCTTCGTCACTCCATTAAGGGCAGAGGGCATGGTATAAAAGTTATTATAGATATATAAAGGGGCAGTAGGAGTTTAAATATTGATAATATTTTATTTTCTAATTCAGATATGTTATTTGCATTCTTTTATTTTAAAAGTTAAAGTAATTAACAGTGTATTGTCAGCATCAGTATTGATGACAATTTTTAACATGACTACCTCCTTTCATAATAAATGTACTCTTAGTTATGGATATGCCCTTGTATTGAAAAATAATAATGATGTTATATTTTACATTTATGTGTTTACCTGGAATTTTCACATAATTTCAATTAATCATTATAACTTGTGAGGTTAAGTAACATTCAAAGGAGTTGTTTCTTTAACTTTTTAATATTTCTCTTATTTTTTTTTTCCCCCAGACAGTTCAGTTTGTTCAGGGAATTTTTGTTGAAAAATATGACCCAACGATAGAAGATTCCTACAGAAAGGTAAAATGTGAAACTTGTACACATCTGCTTACAACTAGTTTCTTATGATGTTAAAATTTGATCTGAAGATTTGCTTTTTGAAAATAGTTTTGAGAAATGATACAGGTATTATGTATCTATTTTTAAAAGTTTCATCAAGATAGAATGTTTCTTACAGAATACTACTTTGATATTCAGAGCTCTGTGTTCTGTTACTGATTAGTGATTTATTTGTTCCTTAACGTTGACATTTTCCTGGTGGGGAATTTTAATATAGAAAAAAAATGCACATAAATAGTAGGTGTGTTTTCAACTTACTCTTTTGTTACCAAAAATTAAGACCATCTTTATGCTTAAAGTTATCCCGTCACTGAAGATTTTTATTTTTGCTTAGTTTTATATGTTTAAAGATATTTAATCTTTAGACTACTAAAAAATTAGAGTCTGTTTAATAGTCTAGTGGGGTTACATGCCATACATTTGTCAAAACTCATAGAATGTACAATTACAAAAGCAAATCCTAATGTAAACTGTGGACTCTTGGTGATAACGATGTATTCATGTGGATTCATCAGTTGTAACAAATGTACCACTCTGGTGCAGGATGTTGATAGTGCGGTGAGGGTCTGTATCTGTGATGGCAGGGAGTATGTGGGAAATCTCTGCACCTTCCCCTCAGTTTTGCTTCGAAACTAAAACTGCTCTAATAAATAAAGTCTATTTAAAAGGGGGAAAAATTAGGTACTTGATCTTGACAAAAAATATTCTATAGAAGACCAGCTAGAGTTGTGGAAAATTTTCATTATTTCTCAAATATATTGGGTGGGGTAGAGTTATAAAAGACTAGTAGCCAAGGATATTTTTTAAAAAGATTAAACTTTAATAGGAAATAATTTTTTTGAAGATGTTTAGAATTTACCTTTAATAGTGCTCTAATTTTGTTGAATTAGTTTGTTAGTTCATTAAGCACTACTAGCAGAGCAGCTTTACTGTCTTCAAATTGGAAACAAAATTATGCTCTAGATACATTAAGAAACTATAGTCCTAATTGATTATTGGTTGAACATTCCCAGTTACAAATTTTGCAGATTACCACACTTTTTTATTATCCTGTAAGTGGGGGGGTGGATGGGTTTATGGTCCGACCAGTGGTGCTTCTCATCGATGTCTGATCTGACACAGAGGCAGAGTTTAAAATAGTCTTTAGGTTAGCACATTTATTTTTAGAAGACAGTGTTGTTCTACTGAAATTTCCCCAAAATAAGTTGCTAGTTAGAGCTTTAACTGCAAAGCAGAATCTGTACCTAAAATTCTAAAGGACTAACACTTCTTAACCCCTTTATTAAAAGTTTTCTAAACAGCTGATAGTTGATACTTTCTTTAGACCAACCTTCTCTTCTTTTCTAAGACCAGCGAGTAAATGGAACTCAGTGTATAAAACTTCATCTTTTATATAGAGCTTTTCTAGAAACGTGCCTTTTTATTAAAGTCTTGAGGACTATGTGAGCTCAGTGCTATTTATTTTAGTACTCCTGTGTTTCTTTTATGTCTTAAATTTGAATTTTACTATGTATGTAATTTTCTGCATATTTTAGTAAAATTTTAACAACTCAAACATGCTAAGTTGGCAAGATTTTCTTTACCCCAAGCTCTTCTTGTGCGCATTTTGAGCCATTTAATATTTTTGTACGTTGTTTTATTTGGAGATAATATAAATATACATAATACTTTTTTCTATCAGAACTATACTTGTTTGTTGAAGTTTTTCTTAAATTCCAAAATACGACTCTTTTGCCTTTAATAAGAACAGATAAGAATCATTACAGAGGAAGGAAAATATCTAAACTCAGCATTAACCATCATGGCTTCTATAATATTAATAGACTGTCCTTCAGACCTCTGTTCTTTATTGTGGTACCAACTTTACTCCCAGCCATTATAGCATATTGCTGGAGAAGGGCTTTGTATTTGTTAATAGATACTTTGGTAGAAGAGTTGGGAAGAAGACAGAATGACATTTCGATGTGCTTTTTAATTTTTTTCTTTGTTTGCCCCTACAGCAAGTTGAAGTCGATTGCCAACAGTGTATGCTCGAAATCCTGGATACTGCGGGGACAGTAAGGATGTTTTCTCATTTTTTGATAATTTGTGAGCAGGTTTTGTCATCTGAGGAATTCTGAGTAAAAGTAATTCTGATTAAGAAGAAATTACCTGAACGTAGGGATTCCTAAGTGTATGAAATCAACTGTGATGTCGTTAATGCTCACACATCACAAAGTTCACCTAGACGATCTCTGTGTTGGGTTTCTTCCTGCATTGAGGTAGGGATTATGCTATCAGTGATCTTTTTAAATGTATTTTAAATTTAGAATTTTAGTTAATATTTGTATTTCTGTGGATTTAAATAAGACCTTGTCTCTTGGCACTGTAGTCATTAATTTTTTATCATTTTTTCTTTTCACTAGCATTTTGACATCTCAAGGGGCTGGTGACAGATATGTTTTCTGAGGAAAGCAAAAATCTTCCTCAGAAGATTTAGGATTATTTTGAGCCTCCTTTTTCTAATCGTTAAATGAGTATAACGACATTAGTACATTATAAGGTGTTTGTGATAAGCAAATGAGATAATAATTATAAATCATTTGGCACAATGTCTGTTACACAGTATGAAATTGTGTATTTGCTTTTATTCTTCTTAATCTTCATTAATATCGTCACCTTTGTTTATTTTTTTGAGACGTAGTTTCACTCTGGGATTATAGGCGCATGCCACCATGACCGGCTAATTTTTTGTATTTTAGTAGAGGCAGGGTTTCGCTGTGTTGCCCAGGCTGATCTCGAACTCCTGAGATCAGGCAGTCCACGCACCTCAGCCTCCCAAAGTGCAAGGATTACAGGCATGAGCTACTACGCCCAGCCTTATAATTTTTTATTAATGATGATGGTTTCCAATTATACTGCCACACAAAATACATACATTAAGCAATCTTTGCTTTCCTTTATTTTTCTCCATACACATAGACTTGATGCATTAGGCAATTCCTAGCTTTAAAATGGATGAGGTTTTTTTGTTTTTCTTATGAGACAGGGTCCTGCTGTCATCCAGGTTAGAGTGTAGTGGTGCAGTGATAGCTCACTGCAGTCTCCTGGGCTCCCTGGGCTCAAGCAATCCTCCTGCCTCAGCCTCCCAGGTAGCTAGAACTATAGGCATGTACCATCACTCCCGGCTAATTAAAAATAAAAATTTGTAGAGGTGGGTTCTCACTGTGTTGCCCCGACTAGTCTCTCAAACTCCTGGCCTCAAGTGATCTTCCTGCCTCTGCTTCTGAAAGTGCTGGAATTACAGGTGCGAGCCATTGCGCTTGGCTGGTATGCTTAAATGTTATAAGTTGTTTAAAATTCAGCACAAAGTTTTTCACTATAATTTTTATAAATGTTGGAAACATTTCAGATAGTTCAAAAAAGCATGTAAGCAAATGGGAGTGATTATATACAATGATATAGCACTAGTTTTTTTTTTTTTTTTTTTTTTTTTTTGAGACAGAGTTTCACTCTTGTTGCCGAGGCTGGAGTGCAATGGTGTGATCTCGGCTCACCGAAACCTCTGCCTCCTGGGTACAGGCAATTTTCCTGCCTCAGCCTCCTGAGTAGCTGGGATTACAGGCACGTGCCACCATGCCCACCTAATTTTTTGTGTTTTGAGTAGAGGTGGGGTTTCAACATGTTGACCTGAATATTTTTCCAATCTTTTTTGGGAAAATGGATCTTAACTCTTATCAGAGAACTTTGCCCTCATAGCAAACTTCTGGTAAAGGCCTTCTGAAACTACATCTTATATTAGCTGAATCAACCTGTCTCTCCCTCTTCCCACCCTCTTGCTCCCTAATAGCTTCTGAATCAGCAAAATTCCCCTTTGCTTCTAGAAACCCCAATAGCTAAAAAGAGTAATTTCTACTTTTTTAAAATCATATCCACAGTGTTCAGACATTCTTTTTTCTTTGTCCAAATTGTAAGAAGGAAGTTCTCCATCACAGAGATCTTTACTTTGTGCTGTCCAGTATTGGGTCTGTCTCCCATGGTAGCACTCAACATGCTGTTATAATGGCCTGTTTGCTTGTCTGTGTCCCCAGTGCCTTGCATAAAACTTTGCAAACAGCTGCTGCTCATTAATCTTGTCAAAATCACTCCTTACTCTGAAGATATTTGTGTGCGTGCTCTCTCTCTCTCTTTCTCACTACTTCAGTCAGAATTCTTAGTGATGTTACTATCCGTGTAGAATCTATATGGATTATTATAGATAATGTACTCCCCTGACCTGGCCTGTCAGTTCCTCGATGTCCGTCGCACTTTTAAGCCATTCATACCATGGTTTTACCCTAGACTGTGTGATTACCAATAACTATAATACCTCCTTAATCTAATTTCCAAGCATCTTATCCTCCAGTACTCACTACTTCTTTCTTTATCCATCTCACTTCTTCTTTTTTTTTTTTGAGACAGGGGCTCTCTCTCTGTCACCCAGGCTGGAGTGCAGTGGTATGAACATAGATCACTGCAGCTTCAAACTTCCAGGGTCAAGAAATCCTCCCACCATAACCTTCTGAGTAGCTGGTACTACTGCAGGTGCACACCACCACACCTAGCTATTATTTTATTTTTATTTATTTGTTTTCATACAGACAGGGTCTCACTATGTTGCCCAAGCTGGTCTTGAACTCCTGGACTCAAGGGATCCTCCTGTCTTTGGCGTCCCAAAGTGCTGGGATAACAGATGTTAGCCACTGCACCCAGGCCATCTCATTTCTTTTTGTGCCCTTCAGCCTCATTGCCGTCTGTAGTCCAGTTATCCTAACATCTTTTTATTATCTTTTATGTCTTCAACCCCCTCTGCATATAGCTTCAGGTTCATGGTCCATCATTTATAATTCTCTCTTTTTTATTTTTTTTATTTTTGAGATGGAGTTTCGCTCTTGTTACCCAGGCTGGAATGCAATGGCACGATCTCAGCTCATCGCAACCTCCGCCTCCTGGGTTCAAGCAATTCTCCTGCCTCAGCCTCCAGAGTAGCTGGGATTACAGGCACGCACCACCATGCCCAGCTAATTTTTGTATTTTTAGTAGAGAGGCGGTTTCACCTCGTTGACCAGGATGGTCTCGATCTCTTGACCTTGTGATCCACCTGCCTCGGCCTCCCAAAGTGCTGGGATTACAGGCGTGAGCCACCAGGCCCGGCCATAATTCTCTTAAATATATCCTCAACTCCCTTAACTTTTCAGCAGCCTTTGACTCAGTTCATCACTGCCTTTTACTGTAAAACCTTTATTCATTTGGCTTCCAAGAAACAATACTTGCCTGATTTTCTCCGTCTCATTGGTTACTTCTAAGTCTCCTTTCCTAATTCCTCTTTACCTCCCCTACCTCTTAATGTTGGAGGGCCTCGGGGTTCAATACTTGCACTTCTCTTTTCTAACAACACTGCTTTGCAGATCTTTAGTTGCCTGGTTTTAAATACAGTCTGTATGCTGATAAATACTAACTTTATAACTGTATCTGTATTAGGCCATTTGCATTATTATAAAGAAATACCTGAGGCTGGGTTATTAATGAAGAAAAGAAGTTTAATTGGCGCACGGTTTTGCACACTGTACAAGCATAGCTTCAGCAGCATCTGCTTATGGTGAATACCTCAAGAAGCTTACAATCATAGTGACAGGCAAAGGGAGTAGGTGTTTCACATGTCAGGAGCAGGAGCAAGAGAGAGGGGGCCACACAATCAGATCTCATGAGAACAGAATCATGAGGATAGCACCAGGCCATTCATGAAGGATCCATCTCTGTGACCCAAGCATCTCCCACAGGCCCCACCTCCAACATTGGGGATTACATTTAGCATAAGGTTTGGAGGTGACAGACATACAAACTATATATCCCCATCTCTTACTTCTTTTCTGAACGTCAAACTCCTATTCTAACTGCCTCTTCAGTATCTCTTTTTGTATGTCTAGTAAGCATCTCAAACATAACATGTCCAAACTGAACTCCTGATACCCTTTCCCTGACCTGGGTCTTTCCAATCTTTCCCATCTCAGTAAATAGTAGCCTTTTAGTTGGTTTTGCCTGAAACCATGGAGCCATCTTTGACTGCCTTTTTTGTTATATTCTGTGTACATCCAAACTCTCGGAAAACCCTATTGGCTTTACCTTTAAAACTTACCCAGAACTCAGCTACCACCACTAGAATCTAATGACACTATCTATCTTGGTCTAAACAGTTGTCATGTGATCTCAGCTGGATTTTTTTCAATAACCGCAAAACTGATCTCCCTGCTTTTCTTCTGACACCCTTCAGATTGTTCTCGACACAGTAACCATTATAATCCCATTTAAATGTAAGTTGGATCATGTCTTCCTCAGCTTAAATTATGCGTTAAACTCAGAGTAAAAACCAAAGTCTTTATTACATTTCCCTAAAAGGTCCAAATGAGATCATCTTTCTCTCTGTTCCTTCTCTGGCTCCATCTCCTGTACTCACCCACTAGGTAACAACGTTTCAGTGAATCCAGCCTCCTTGTCGCTTCTCATATACTTTAGACATGTTTCCTCTTGGGGCCTTTGCATTTGCCCTTCCCTCTGCTTGGGGTACCTTTCCTTCACATAACCATGGAGCTTACTCCTTCACCTCCCTCAGATCCTTGCTCAGATGTTACCTGTGACGCCTTCCCTGAGCTATAACATTTAATACCAGCTTGCATACTTGATTTTTGTCTGTCTTCATGTACACTCCTCCAGGGCAGAAATTTTTTGCCTCTCATGATCACTGATAATATCCGTAGGGCTACAACAGTGTCGGTGGATATTTGTCGCGAATGGATGAAACTTAGAAACTTGTAGAATGTCTTTAAGAAGGAGGTTGGCATTCTCAGAAGGAGAGGACGCCAAGCACAGCAGTTCTGTAAGGACCGTTCTTAAACTAGATTTTCAGAACTCGGGTTGCCTGTATGTTTATTCTTTTGATTTAATAAGAAGCAAAGACCGTAATCTCTAGAGAACATCATAGAAATAGTATTGCTAGTATTTGTAGCACTTACATTTGTAAGTAAATTCATTTATTGTGTAAATATTTGGGCAATGGCAGAATTTAATTGGTTACCACAGCAGTGCAATCCTGGAATACAAAAACTTAATAAATGAAGAATCCAGGAAACTCCCAGTTTTTACATCTTTCCCAGAAAATACCCTGGCAGCAGTATAAAAAGGTTAGCTGTATTCCTGTGGCACACCAAAGACTAGAATTTGAAGCTGGGGAAATGATTGAGTGGTAGCATAGCTAACTCCCTGGAATACAAGAAAGAGTTCATCAGCCAGGGTAGAACAACCACAACTATTTTAGATGCAACAGACAAAATAGAGGTAGTGGTCATGGGGAACAAGGAAGCCAGGACAGCAAAAAGCTTAAAAAACCTTGTGGATTTAGGTCTTTTATGTTTAATGCATCCAAAGGTAAAAAGATCTAAAATGTACAGTTTATTTAATGTAAAGACCCAAGATATATACATTTTTAGTATTCTACCATATGTGCTTTAAAAATTGTATATATAAAATCCCAAAACTTTTTAAAAATAAGATTTTGTCTTGTATTAACATTGGTAGTTACAACATACCGTAATGATTGTCACCAAATTAAAGGAAGAAAGCTTAAAATTAAAACAATTTTAATTTGGCATGACTGAAGCACAGTGACTGAATGTTAAAAATTAGTAAATTTAACTAAAGGATATAGATAGTCACTGCGCTGTTCTCACATCTTTTCTAAAGGTTTGGCTTGAGGGAGGGGCATGAAAATACATGAACAAGCTCTTTTTTTTTTTTTTCCAGATGAAGTTTCACTCTTGTTGCCCAAGCTGGAGAGTACAATGGCATGATATTGACTCACTGCAACCTCCACCTCCCAGGTTCAAGCAGTTATCCTGCCTCAGCCTTCTGAGTAGCTGGGACTACGAGTGTGCAGCAGTATGCCAGGCTAATTTTGTATTTTTAGTAGAGGCGAGGTTTCACCATGTTGGCCAGACTAGTCTGGAACTCCTGACCTCCGGTGATCCCCCTGCCTCGGCCTTCCAAAGTGTTGGGATTACAGGCATGAGACATCATGCTGGCCATGTACAAGCTTTTATAAAAAGAGTTAATTGACCATGGAGATGATAAAGTCTTGCTCTGCCATGAGAATAGAAAAAGAAAGATGCTAAAATCCGCTAGTAGAGATACTGATGTGGGATGATTAAGTTATAGTTTCGTGTGGGTCTCATAGCTCAGATTGTTGACACTTGGGCAGCAGTTGTGTCAAATTTACAAATAAAATTATTTAGGATCAAAATTAAGATCTATTTCTCTTTTTTTTAATTGTATTTTAGGTTTTGGGGTACATGTGAAGAACATGCAAGATTGTTGCATAGGTACACACGTGGCAGTGTGATTTGCTGCCTTCCTCCTCTTCAGCTATGTCTGGCATTTCTCCCCATGCTCTCTCTCCCCAGCTCCCCACCCCGCACTGTCCCTCCCCTATTCCCCCCAATAGACCCCAGTGTGTAGTGCTCCCCTCCCTGTGTCCATGTGTTCTCATTGTTCAACACCCGCCTATGAGTGAGAACATGCGGCATTTCATTTTCTGTTCTTGTGTCAGTTTTCTGAGAATGATATTCTCCAGGTTCATCCATGTCCTTACAAAGGACACGAACTCATTGTTTTTCATTGCTGCATAATATTCCATGGTGTATATATGCCACATTTTCCCAGTCCAGTCTATCATCGATGGGCATTTGGGTTGGTTCCAGGTCTTTGCTATTGTAAACAGTGCTGCAGTGAACATTCGTGTGCATGTGTCCTTATAGTAGAACGATTTATAGTCCTTTGGATATATACCCAGTAATAGGACTGTTGGGTCAAATGGAAGTTCTATTTCTAGGTCCTTGAGGAATCGCCACACTGGCTTCCACAATGGTTGAACTAACTCCCACCAGCAGTGTAAAAGTGTTCCTATTTCTCCACATCCTCTCCAGCATCTTATTTTGTTGATGCTAGAATGATCGCCATTCTAATTGGCGTGAGATGGTATCTCAATATAGTTTTGATTTGCATTTCTCTAATGACCAGTGATGATGAGCAATTTTTCATGTTTGTTGGCCTCATTTATGTGTTCTTTTGTAAAGTATCTGTTTATATCCTTTTCCCACTTTTGAATGGACTTGTTTGTTTTTTTCTTGTAAATCTGTTTGAGTTCTTTGTAAATTCTGGATATCAGCCCTTTGTCAGATGGGTAAACTGCAAAAATTTTTTCCCATTCTGTTGGTTGCCGATTCACTCCAATGACTGTTTCTTTTGCCGTGCAGAAGCTGTGGAGTTTGATTAGGTCCCATTTGTCTATTTTGGCTTTTGTTGCCAATGCTTTTGGTGTTTTGGTCATGAAGTCCTTGCCTACTCCTATGTCCTGAATGGTTTTGCCTAGATTTTCTTCTAGGGTTTTTATGGTGTTAGGTCTTATGTTTAAGTCTTTAATCTATCTGGAGTTAATTTTAGTATAAGGTGTCAGGAAGGGGTCCAGTTTCTGCTTTCTGCACATGGCTAGCCAGTTTCCCGACACCATTTATTAAACAGGGAATCCTTTCCCCATTGCTTGTTTTTGTCAGGTTTATCAAAGATTGTACAGTTGTAGATATGGTATGTTGCTTCCGATGCCTCTGTTCTGTTCCGTTGGTCTATATCTCTGTTTTGGTACCAGTACCATGCTATTTTGATTACTGTAGCCTTGTAGTATAGTTTGAAGCCCGGTAGTGTGATGCTTACTGCTGTGTTCTTTTTACTTAGAATTGACTTGGCTATGCGGGCTCTCTTTTGGTTCCATATGAAGTTTGAGGTGGTTTTTTCCAGTTCTGTGAAGAAGGTCATTGGTAGCTTGATGGGGATAGCGTTGAATCTGTAAGTTACTTTTGGGCAGTATGGCCATTTTCACGATATTGATTCTTCCTAACCATGAATATGGAATGTTCCTCCATCTGTTTGTGCCCTCTCTTATTTTGTTGAGCAGTGGTTTGTAGTTCTCCTTGAAGAGGTCCTTTACGTTCCTTGTTAATTGTATTCCTAGGTATTTTATTCTCTTTGTAGCAATTGTGAATGGCAGTTTGTTCTTGACTTGGTTCTCTTTAAGTCTGTTATTGGTGCATAGGAATGCTTGTGATTTTTGCACATTGATTTTGTATCCTGAGACTTTGCTGAAGTTGCTTATCAGTTTCAGGAGATTTTGGGCTGAGACTATGGGGTCTTCTAGATATACAATCATGTCATGTGCAAATAGAGACAATTTGGCTTCTTCCTTTCCTATTTGAATACCCTTTATTTCTTTTTCTTGCCTGATTGCTCTAGCCAGAACTTCCAGTACTATATTGAATAGGAGTGATGAGAGACGGCATCCTTGTCTAGTGCCAGATTTCAAAGGGAATGCTTCCAGTTTTTGCCCATTCAGTATGATATTGGCTGTTGGTTTGTCATAAATAGCTTTTATTATTTTGAGATACGTTCCGTCAATACCGAGTTTATTGAGGGTTTTTAGCATAAAGGGCTGTTGAATTTTGTCAAAGGCCTTCTCTGCATCAATTGAGATAATCATGTGGTTTTTGTTTTTGGTTCTGTTTATGTGGTGAATTACGTTTATAGACTTGCGTATGTTGAACCAGCCTTCCATCCCTGGGATGAATCCTACTTGATCATGGTGGATAAGCTTTTTGATGTGCTGTTGCAGTTGGCTTGCCAGTATTTTATTGAAGATTTTTGCGTCTATGTTCATCATGGATATTGGCCTGAAGTTTTCTTTTCTTGTTGAGTCTCTGCCGGGTTTTGGTATCAGGATGATGTTGGTTTCATAAAATGATTTGGGAAGGATTCCCTCTTTTTGGTTTATTTGGAATAGTTTCAAGAGGAATGGTAACAGTTCCTCTTTGTGTGTCTGGTAGAATTCAGCTGTGAACCCATCTGGACCTGGGCTTTTTTTGTGTGGTAGGCTCTTAATTGCTGCCTCAACTTCAGATCTTGTTATTGGTCTGTTCATGGTTTTGACTTCTTCCTGGTTTAGGCTTGGGAGGATGCAAGTGTTTAGGAATTTATCCATTTCTTCCATGTTTACTAGTTTATGTGCATAGAGTTGTTTGTAATATTCTCTTATGATGGTTTGAATTTCTGTGGGTTCTGTGGTGATTTCTTCTTTATCGTTTTTTATTGCATCTATTTGGTTATTCTCTCTTTTCTTTTTTATTAATCTGGCTAGTGGTCTGTCTATTTTGTTGATCTTTTCGAAAAACCAGCTCCTGGATTTATTGATTTTTTTTTGAAGGGTTTTTCATGTCTCTGTCTCCTTCAGTTCTGCTCTGATCTTAGTTATTTCTTGTCTTCTGCTAGGTTTTGAGTTTTTTTGATCTTGCTCCTCTAGCTCTTTCAGTTTTGACAATAGGGTGTCAATTTTGGATCTCTCCACTCTTCTCATGTGGACTCTTATTGCTGTGTATTTTCCTCTAGAGACTGCTTTAAATGTGTCTCAGAGATTCTGGTATGTTGTGTCTTCGTTCTCATTGGTTTCGAAGAACTTCTTTATTTCTGCCTTCATTTCATTCTTTATCCAGTCAACATTCGAGAGCCAGTTGTTCAGTTTTCATGAAGCTGTGCAGTTCTTAGTTAGTTTCTGAATTCTGAGTTCTAACTTGATTGCACTGTGGTCAGAGAGACTGTTTGTTATGATTTCTGTTCTTTTGCATTTGCTGAGGAATGATTTACTTCCAAGTAGGTGTGATGTGGTGCTGAGAAGAATGTATATTCTGTGGATTTGGGGTGGAGAGTTTTGTAAATGTCTATCAGGTTTGCTTGTTCCAGGTCTGAGTTCAAGTCCTGGATATCCTCGTTAATTTTCTGTCTGGTTGATCTGTCTAATATTGACAGTGTAGTGTTAAAGTCTCCCACTATTATTGTGTGGGAGTCTAAGTCTCTTTGTAAGTCATTAAGAACTTGCCTTATGTATCTGGGTGCTCCTGTATTGGGTACATATATATTTAGGGTCATTAGCTCTTCTTGTTGTATCGATCCTTTTACCATTATGTAATGGCCTTCTTTGTCTCTTTTGATCTTTGTTTCTTTAAAGTCTATTTTATCAGGGGCGAGAATTGCAACTCCTGCCTTTTTTTGCTCTCCATTTGCTTGGTAAATCTTCCTCCATCCCTTTATTTAGAGCCATTGTGGATCCTTGCATGTGAGATGGGTTTCCTGGATACAGCACACCGATGAGTTTCGGTTTTTTATCCAATTTGCCAGTCTGTGTCTTTTGATTGGTGCATTTAGCCCATTTACATTTAGGGTTAATATTGTTATGTGTGAATTTGATACTACCATTTTGATGCTAGCTGGCTGTTTTGCCCGTTAGTTGATGCAGATTCTTCATTTCGTTGATGCTCTTTACCATTTGGTATGTTTTTGGAGTGGCTGGTACTGGTTTCCTTTCTATGTGTAGTGCCTCTTTCAGGAGCTCTTGTAAAGCAGGCCTGGTGGTGACAAAATCTCTGAGTACTTGCTTGTTCGCAAAGGATTTTATTTTTCCTTCACGTATGAAGCTTAGTTTGGCTGGATATGAAATTCAGGGTTGAAAGTTCTTTTCTTTAAGGATGTTGAATATTGGCCCCCACTCTCTTCTGGCTTGTAGGGTTTCTACCAAGAGATCTGCTGTGAGTCTGATGGGCTTCCCTTTGTGGGTAACCCGACCTTTCTCTCTGGCTGCCCTTAACATTTTCTCCTTCATTTCAACCCTGGTGAATCTGACAATTATGTGCCTTGGGGTTGCTCTTTTTGAGGAATATCTTTGTGGTGTTCTCTGTATTTCCTGCATTTGAGTGTTGGCCTGTCTTGCTAGGTTGGGGAATTTTTCCTGGATAATGTCCTGAAGAGTATTTTCCAACTTGGATTCATTCTCTTCATCACATTCAGGTACACCTATCAAATGTAGATTAGGTCTCTTCACATAGTCCCACATTTCTTGGAGACTTTGTTCATTCCTTTTTGTGCTTTTTTCTCTAATCTTGCCTTCTTGTTTTATTTCATTGAGTTGATCTTTGACCTCTGATATCCTTTCTTCTGCTTGGTCAGTTCGGCTGTTGAAACTTGTGCATGCTTCGCAAAGTTCTCGTGTTGTGTTTTTCAGCTCCATCAATTCACTCATATTCCTCTCTAAGTTGTCCATTCTTGTTATCATTTCCTCAAATCTTTTTTCAAGGTTCTTAGTTTCTTTGCATTGAGTTAGAACATGTTCTTTTAGCTCACGGAAGTTTCTCATTACCCACCTTCTGAATTCTGATTCTGTAATTTCATCACACTCATTCTCCATCCAGCTTTGTTCTCTTGCTGGTGAGGAGTTGTGATCCCTTGTAGGAGGAGAGGTGTTCTGGTTTCGAGTGTTTTCCTCCTTTTTTGCGCTGGTTTCTTCCCATCTTTGTGGATTTATCCACCTGTC
Source organism: Callithrix jacchus (assembly GCF_049354715.1). NCBI lineage: Eukaryota > Metazoa > Chordata > Mammalia > Primates > Cebidae > Callithrix > Callithrix jacchus. The sequence goes on from NC_133508.1 coordinate 149,659,762, forward strand.
GTCTGTGTAGTTGCTGATTTTCAGATTGGGTCTCTGAGTGGATGTCCAGATTGTTGATGATGAAGTTATTTCTATTTCTTAGTTTTCCTTCTAACAGTCTGGCCCCTCTGCTGTAGGACTGCTGAGGTCCACTCCAGGCCCTGCTTGCCTGGGGATCACCTGCAGCAGCTGCAGAACAGTAAGGGTTTCTACCAGTTTCTTCTTCTGCTTTGTCCCAGAATGATGCCCGCCAAATGTCTGTCTGATCAGTCCTTTGTGAGGTGACTCTTTTGATATATGGGGGTCAGGGAGCTGCTTGAGGAGACAGTCTGTTCTTTATAAGAGCTCAAGTGCTGAGCTGTGAGCTCCGTTGTTCATTCAGAGCTACTAGGCAGGTACGTTTAAGTCTGCTGCAGCACAATTCACAAACCCCCTTTTTTCCCCCAGGTGCTCTGTCCCAGGGAGTTAGGGCTTTATTTATGAGTATCCATTGTGCTGCTGCCTTTTTTTTTTCAGGGCTGCCCTGCCCAGCAAGGAGGCAGCCTAGTCACTGTCTGCCTGCAGAGGCTTTGCTGAGCTGCTGTGGGCTCCACCCTGCTGCAGGCTCCGCCCTGCTGCCATCTGAGCTTTCCTGCCGTCCTGTTTATATGGGTGTTGTTAGAACTGCCTCAGCAGTGGTGGCCCGTCTCTGTAATGGCGGGCTCTCTCTGTTATGGCAGGTTGCCTCGGCAACAGCAGGCTGCCTCAGCAATGGCAGACTACCTCCATAGGGGTGGAATACTTTGGTAATGGCAGACGCTCCTTCCCCACTGAGCTGCACTGTCTTGGGTTCAGCTGTGCTTGCCGTGAAACTCTCAACCCTGAGTGTTTCCAATTGCTGTTTTTTTTTGTTTTTGTTTTTGTGAGGGTGGGACCCGCCGAACCTGATTACCTGGCTCCCTGCCTCGGAGCCTTTTTTTTTTAAGTTGGACGGTTGACTGTCTCCCAGGTGTTCCAGTCGCCTGCTGAAAGGGCGCTGGGATCTGTGTGATTTCCCATGCAGTGACCCACTGCGCCGGCTGAAACAAGAGTGCTGCCCAGGAATCTCCTGGCCTGTCTCTCTGTTTCAGTCCCGTCTAATCAGAGCAGTGTGCTAATCTGCCTTCCCGGAGCTTCAATTGCCAGCTTAAAAGGGCAACCAGACCAGTGTATTTTGTACGGAGAACCGCTGCGCCAGGGTGCTGGTGAAACAGCCGCACTGGTGACCCATGGGGCTCCTCCGCCTGGGAATCTCCTGGTCTGTGGCAATAAAGATCCATCCAGAAATGTGGCGTCCACTCACCCTCTGCGCTTTCACTGGGAGCTGCAATCCTGATCTGCTCCTAAAGGGCCATCTTGGATTGAGCTTAAAATTAAGATTTATTTCTAAAAAATTACATACAGTTCTAAATCACACAAAAGCAAATTAAAATGGTTAAGAATTCCTTTTAATTCTACAATTTATTGTCATTGTTTCTAGTCACCTAGAATGTTGCTGGAAACTGTGTTATATCTTGTTTTCTGTCAGGATAGCAAGTAATAAGAAATGTAGCTCACTTGTAATTATTCTGTTTTAAATTGTTCTAGTATACATTCAAGAAATTTATGTATTTGTAATTGCATGTTTTTTATCATAGGAGCAATTTACAGCGATGAGGGATTTGTATATGAAGAATGGCCAAGGTTTTGCACTAGTATATTCTATTACAGCTCAGTCCACGTTTAATGACTTACAGGACCTGAGGGAACAGATTTTACGGGTTAAGGACACAGAAGATGTAAGTATTTTTTTTCTCTGTAAGATGTACTGCTATCTCTTTGTGGCCAAATAAAAAAGTGCCTGTTTTCTCTATCAGTGGAGGATGTGGAAGCTATCTACCACATGCCTGACAGAGCCCATGTAACCAAAAATATTTTTTAACTTTCAAAATTAACTTAGAAATTATGTGGTGAGATGTTTAGAAAATGAGGACATATGTGATAAAATACCCTTTGTGCTATGGGCTAAAAAGTGCAGTAGGGGAGAAAGAGAAGTCAAAGAATACTTCATAGAAGTGGTACCCAAGTCGAGCTTTGAAAGGTGGTAGTTATGTCAGAAACAGTGTTCAAAGAACAGTACGAAGATCCATAATGGTGTGTTTTTATTTCTAAAATTTCACTGGTAGAATTCTTACATGCGGTTTTTTCCCTTTAAAATTATGTTAAAGATTTTAGTTAACTGGATTTTAAAAATTTTTGTTTCAGAAATCTTGTCTTAATTGTTGAATAGCATTGTTTTTGTGGTCGTGTCTTTTTTTTGGCGAAACAAAATGTGTATTTCATACATTTACCTCGGTTTTGAACCACAGATTTTTTTTCAGTTGTAGAAATCAGGATTTAAAATTTCAATTGTACCTTTCTGGTTTTGTGTGTACTAATTATTAATGGGAGCATATAAATTTTCTCAAGGCACTTAACCTTGGGTAATATTATAGGCAGGAGGGAGTTATAAGATATGACTCATAACCAGCTGTAACCAGTGAATGGTTTTTTTCCTTTTAATGACTAATTTGTCCAAGAGAGTTTTGTTTTCATAGGCAATTATGTGCAGATTGAGCTCTGGTAATGTTAATCCCTTTGTTCCATGAAATAAATTAAAAAAGATGGAGTCGTAGATGCCTAGTGTGTTTAATCTAACACGAAAATTGCCTATTTTAGGTAGAAGGTCCACCAAGTTTCTTAATTTTTTTTTATAGTGTCCATCACCTCAAACAAATTACCTTGTTCTCTGGACACCTTCTAACTAAGGAAGTTAATACAGTTAGTTAACTGCCTCTTTTACTGGAAGTAGGGAGTTTTTGGATGGATGTAGCCAAGCTTCTATAGTGTGGAGAAAGGAGGAACACATAGCTACTTTGTGGTTTTATTTTTGTTGTTAATCCCCCTTAACATTTAATCTAAATAGATCTTCAAATGTAGATGTCAAATGCAGAAGTAGAACCTGTTGTTAATATCTTTATCTTGCCACTACTTTTGGCATCTGTTGTACCTGTGAGATGACACACTTAAACCAGTTAGGCCGGCTGGGCGCAATGGCTCACGCCTATAATCCCAGCACTTTGGAAGGCCAAGGTGGGCAGATTGGCTGAGCTCAGGAGTTCAAGACCAGCCTGGGCAACATGGTGAAACTGCGTCTCTACTAAAATACAAAAATTAGCTGGGGCTGGTGGCATGCCCCTGTAGTCCTAGCTACTCGGGAGACTGAGGCAGAAGTATCACTTGAACTGGGGAGGCAAGAGGTTGCAGTGAGCCTAGATTGCACTGCCGCACTCCAGCCTGGGCAACAGAGCAAGAATCCATCTCAAAAAAAAAAAAAAAATTAGGCCCACTGACTTGATTCTTTTCTGTTTTGTAGGAGATTCCTTTTCCTTCAAGTTTGTCTACTTGAAATTCAGCTATTAGTAGTGGTCCACAAGAGAATTTGGGGGTTATATTCCCTCTCTCTCTCTCTCTCTCTCTCTCTCTCTCTCTCTCTCTCTCTCTCTCTCTCTCTCTCTCTCTCTCATGTGTGTGTGTGTGTGTCTTGCTCTGTCTTCTCTGTGTGTGTGGGTGTCAGGGTCTTGTTCTGTCACTCAGGCTGGAGTACAGTGGCACAATCATGGCCCACTGTGTCTACCTCCTGGGCTCAAGTAATTTTCCCACCTTAGCTCCCTGAGTAGTTGGGACCATAGGTGTGTGCCACCCTGCCCAGCTGACTGTATTTGAATTTTTTAGTAGAGACCAGGTCTCACTATGTTACCCAGGCTTGTCTCAGGCTCCTGAGCTCAAGCAATCCTCCTGGCTCAGCCTCCCAAAGTCCTTGAATTACAGGCGTGAACCACTGGGCCTGGCCAGGATTATATTCTTAAAATAATTTAGCATATCTATGTAGTAGGATCTCTTCAGTATTTTTTTTTCTCTTCTTCCTTCACCTCTTCCCCTCAGCATACACTTTTTGTTACTACGTGGTAAAGCTTGCAGTCTTAACTAATCCATTTCAGTCAGTGGCAGATCATTGCGTATTCATTTAAAAGAAAAAGGCTAAGTAATGAGTATGTTATTGCTCATTTTACGTTTTTTTCTTCCCACAGGTTCCAATGATTTTGGTTGGCAATAAATGTGACCTGGAAGATGAGCGAGTAGTTGGCAAAGAACAGGGCCAGAATTTAGCAAGACAGTGGTGTAACTGTGCCTTTTTAGAGTCTTCTGCAAAGTCAAAGATCAATGTTAATGAGGTAACCTACAACTGCTGGGCAGCACAAACAAGTGCCTTTTGAGTTTGCTTTAACAGCCAGACTTTTAAGAAAACATTTTCATGTTTTAAGCAATCTTGATTCTAACATGTTATAGGAAACACTAAGTAATTCCTAGAAACTGTATTTGTTAGCTTACATGAGGCCCCTTTGATGGCTGTATGAGAATTAAATTTAGCTTATTGTAAAAGAGGAAGCTAGAATTGAAGAATGTGTATAAAGTCCTACTAAGCCTCTAAGTGATAATAAGCCTCTAAGTGATATGTGATAAAGTAGTGTATAAAATTGTCACATCACCCTTATATTGTAAGAATTATTTATCCAGATTTCTATAAATAGGTTGTAAAGTCAAGTTGGAAAATAACACGTGGAGGTAGGCACAGAAGGATGTGACCTTCATGGGTATCACAGAATTGGGTTTTGAGTCTTCCTCACTTTGGGGCATGATTCAAAGTGGGTAATCTGTGTGAGTATGGACATGTACCTGGAATTCACTTAGACTGTTAGGCCTGATACAGCAGGTGCACAAGGCTTTTTTAGGGAGTGTGGGTGTGGGGTCATTGAGTTAAGCACTCCGCTATCTTGAAAACATACCTGTGGACGAGAATACTTAGCATAATAAGCTGCGTGCCTGGGTGTAAAAGGCCAGTAGTTTACTAGTTTACTGGGCTCCTAAAAATTTAGTACAATTTCCAACTGTCTCCACCAGTCAACCTTAAAAAGTTCCCTTGCTTTCGTTTACTTTACCATAAGCCTTTTTAAAAAATAAAAACAAAACAGAGTAGGCTTCTTTCCTGCCCTTGTTTGCCATTTATAGCATTACACCTAATCAGTCAGAATTCAGAACACTTAACTACGTAGGTGAGAGTGAGAGTGGGTTAATCTATGAGTCTCTGTTTTTGCTTGCTGTTCCTCTCTGGCATGTGGTTCTGCTGATCACTTTTTCTTGACTGATATTATGCTTATAGACTATTATCTGACTTTTTAAAATGACCAAGTTACTTTAAACACCTGGCAGGTAAAAAAAATTAAGCTTGCTTCAGCTTCTGTATTTTACAGATAATCAAGAATGCCATTGCTTGCTTTTTTATGTAAAACCATTTTTAACAAGTATATAAAAACAAGAAATTTATAAATTTTATTTATTCAGCAAATACTAGCTATTATGTGTCTGGCACTGTGTCAGGCCCCCAGGTCACAGTCACCCAGACAGACACTATTCCTGCCCTAAAGAAGTTTGCACCCTACTGGGGGAACAAGTCTTTCAACAATAATTAAAGAAAAAAAAATAATTTGATAAAGAATTTGTTAGAATTAGTGAATCTGTTTTGCTAGCAGAATGGTGATATGAGGTCACCATCTGCAAGATAATTGGCCTTAAGAGATGTGGTTTCTTGCTGTCCTTGTCCTTACTTCCATGGGACCCAACAACCAAATTCATCAGGCTAGGTGGGGCTGGGTTGGGCCTGGGTCCAGTGCATGGGACTTCTCCCTTTGGGATCCAGAGGACAGTGTACTATATGTTTGTGAGAATCTACATGCTATTAAACTTATTCCAGTCAGCAGAGATACTTTTTCATAGCAGTCTTGTTAAAGCAGAGAGTTTATAAATGAGGGTTTATATAAACAAACAGAAAAACCATAAAATGAAATGCATTAGCCATCTCAAGAATCTTTACTTTTTTGGAAAACATACAAACTTTATGCTCAGTTCTTGAGAGTGGGGAGAATGGAGCAGATAATTTGAGTTTTTAAAAATATTTTTCTCTTAATAATCTGATAATCCAGCTACAGGATTCCTTTGATAGTTAATAGCTGCTCACACAACTTTTGCCTTGTAAATTTTTTTGTAATTTTTGAATGCCTGAAGTATAGAGTGATACTTTCAAAGATTCACCTCTTGGCCTTAAATTTGAAAACAGACAAGGATATATATATAAAATATATATATATATAAACGTTTTTTAAAACTCTTATTCACACCACTTTGCAATGTTCTGAAAGTAATATATGGCTATACCAAAATCACAGTAGTCTTAATCAAGAATTAATTGTTCTTTGCTGAGGCTGGAATAGTAATTGGAATCAAGAGATCCCAATTTAGGAACGGGAGAGGGATTGAGAAACTCTATTCTGTGTTCCCTTTAGATTTTTCTATAGTTCAGAGAGATGAGGAAGAACCTAGGCTGGGGCCTTTCAGCATTTCTAACCAAATATTATAGTTCGAACTTGCCCTCATCACTGAACCATCTGCTGCTGTGAGGTAGGCAATGTTTTCCAAAGAAATAATTTAGAATAATGCAACAAAAATTAGTTACCTTTCTGTATAGTACCAGGAACCAGAAACTGGCTAGTATGAAGAAACTGAAATAGAAACTACATGTAATTTTGATGAACTTACTGTTTTAGTTTTTTTTTTTTTTAATATATATTATAGCTTATGCACTGAGTGTAGGGAGCCAATGAAAGCCCATTTGTGGCTTAAGCACACTGAGTTCTTGAAGTTTTCAGAGTTTTGAAACAACTTGGACTTCAGAGTTGTAAAACTACAATTTTGTTTGTAAATTCTGTTTTCAGACTTTCTTTAGAAATGAGCTAACAGAGGGTTAAATGATTTGAAGAGGATGGGAGTGGGAAGAATGGAGCAGAAAGAAAAGAATTTAAATGATTCACTTTTACTTTTGTAGCTTTGGATAAATCACTCAGGCTTTTTTTTTTTCCTTTTTAATAGTTTAGTTTAGTCTTGTAATCTGGAACATTTAAAAAAGTAAACAGGTAATTATCATTTTAAAGAAATATAATTGTTTATCATCTATCTTAAATGTAGATTGATAATTTTAAAATATTTTACTGCTAAAATTTACTCAAAAGTTATAAGAACAATAAAAAGAATTTGTTTACCCTTCATCAGATTCACCCATTACTAAAATTTTGCCGCTTGTTTACAGAAATCACACTTCTTTACTCCTAAATATTTTGAAGTGTATGTATCCTCAGATCAAAGACATTGTCTTCCACAACCACAGCACAAGTATTAGAATCATAAAAATTGAGGACACGGTCTGTGTTTGTTATGTATTCACATCTTACTGGTCATCCCGGTAATGCTCCTTAAAGTCGTCCATTTTTTAATATACTTCTGCAAAGAACTATTTATTACAGATTGGTAACAGGAAGGGACTTCTGTGATATTTGTCTTTAATTCCAGATCATTAGTAAGTGTTGTATTTCATAGCAAAGCTTGTCTGTTTCTTGTTTTAATATTTGGCATCTGAATTAAAATTACCTGCTTTTATGAAATAAGTGGCATTGTATTTTTGTCTTTGATAATTTTCACTTTTCATCCAAAAATGAATCCATAAGATTTATTAACAAACATTTAGGCGCAGTGGTTCACACCTATAATCCTAGCACTTTGGGAGGCCGAGGCAGGCAGATCACTTGACCTTAGATGTTTGAGACCAGCCTGGGCAACATTGAGAAACCCTGTCTCTATGAAAAATACAAAAATTAGCTGAGTGTGGTGGTGCACACCTGTAGTTCCCAGGTATTTGGGGGCTGAGGTGGGAGTATTGCATGAGCCTGGGAAGTGGAGGTTGCGGTGAGCCGAGATTGCAACACTGCACTTCAGCCTGGGTGACAGAACAAGACTGTGTCTCAAAATAAAACAAACAAACTAAAAACCACAAATATTTGTCATTTCAAATCAAGGATTAGCAGACTTTTTCTACTTTTTACTTTAACCAAAATTAACATTTTTTTAAAAAAGCAAACAAAAATCATGTGTCTCTGCATGTGATACCTTGAAAGGGAGACGGTATCTCTTTTGTCCTATTTTAGACAAAAATGTATAACCTGAATCCAATCATGAGAAAACATCAGATAAACCCAAATTGAGGGAAATTACTAGACTTTATTTTTCAGAAATGACAATGTCCTGAAAGACAAAGGCCAAAGAACTGTTTCAAATTTTAAAAAACTAAAGTGAGAGGAAATAAAATGCAGTGTGTAATCCTGGATGGATCCTGTCCTTGGACGGGGGAAGTACATTATTGGGGCAATTGACAAAATTGGAATTTGCTCTGTAGTTATGCAAAATAATGTGTCAATCCTTAAATGTCTTAAGTGTAGTAACTGTAATATGTTTATATAAGCGAATATATTTTTTCTTAGGAAATACTTATTAAAGGACTTGATAGTTAAGATCTACTCTCAGATGATTCAGAAAATTGTGTGTGTGTGTGTGTGTGTGTGTGTGTGTGTAAGTAAAAGTGGCAAAATGTTACTAATTGGTGAATCTGGGAAGAATATGCCAAAGTTGTTGGTACTATTTTTGCAACTTTTCTGTAGGTTTGAAGTTTTTACCGTTTTTCACCACCAGTTCTTATTCTTGATTTGATATTTAATACCTAGGAGTAAGGGCGTTTCCTTCATTATAAATAGGTAAGTCCGGCTTTACCGTGACTGAAAGCAGAGCCTTCTAAGAAACCTGACTTTAAAAGAAAAAAGCAGAATGCAGATCTAAGAACAGAGTAATTCTTACCAGAACTGTTTTGTGGAAAAAAGTCTTAAAAGTTGGTTAAGTACTTTTTTTCTTGTTTTTAGATCTTTTATGACCTGGTCAGACAGATAAATAGAAAAACACCAGTGGAAAAGAAGAAGCCTAAAAAGAAATCATGTCTGCTGCTCTAAGCCCATAGTCAGCAGCAGCTCTGAGCCAGGTAAGATGCTAAAAGCAGAACAAGTACCTTTCTCACCCTCTTATTTTGGGTTTTTCCAGACTTTAACCACTTCCCATTTCATCTATTATGATATTTCTAAGTTTCTGTAACTTGTAAATGTGATTTATAACTTGTAGGTTAACTGTTGGATAACTTGACCTCTCCCCTTGAGCTAAGCTTTCTGACAGCAAGGACCGTGCCTGTTTTTCTTGCCACTGTGTCCCCAGTGCCTGATACAGAGTTGGGTATTAAAAAATAGTGGTTGAATGAATAGAACACTTTCCTAGACGACTCCCAAATTCATGCTGAATTGAAGTGAACCAGTAGTTGCTCTGAAACACAAAGACATAAGTGTACATTTGGTGAATTACCCCAAAGTGAACATACCCGTGGATAACAACAGGAGTCACTCATCCCCAAGTTACATTAAAACTCTGCCCTGATTTCTAACTCCATGGATTAGTTTTGCCTTTTTTTGAACTTTACATAAACAGAAATATGGTGTATTTTTCTGTGCCTGGCTTCTTGAACTCAAAAATATGTTTTTGGAAATTATTTATATTAAATGTAGCAGTAGTTCATTTTTATTGCGTGAGAGTACTGGCAGTATGTTTATGTATTCTGCTATTGGTGTTCATTTAAGTTCTTTCTTTAGGGAAGTGAGTATGAATAATTCTGTGCACATCCCTGTATGACTTTGTGCACATGTGCATGCATTTCTGTTGGGTATATATCTAGCAGTGGAAAGCCAGATCATATGCTATACGTATGGACAGCTTTAGTAATTACAGCGAAAAAGTTCTTCAAAGTGGTTGTACCAGTTTACACACTCTCCAGTGGCTTTTGAGTTCCACATCCTCCCCAGAATTGGTGTTGTCAGTCTTTTTAACTTGACCCATTCGGGGAATGTGTGGTGGTATATTAGTGTAATTTTGATAGTCATTTTCCTTTCTGGTATGGATCAACTTCTTTCAAATAAAGGTTTCTATTTAGGCTTCTAAGTATTAGTTGACTTTTCTACTAGTTACTATTTTAATTTCCACTAGGTGGCCCCATTGAAAAGAAATTTATGACAGCATGTAAGCTGACTGTCAAGTCTATGGGGACTGTTTTTCTTTAATTATGTATTTAAATCCCCTGAACATTTCTACTTCATCAGTTCTATAAATAATACCATAAAAGAGTATTGTCATGGAGTGGATTTATTATGTAATTTGATGCTAATTGCATCATTCTTACTGAACTTGGTCTCTAGTCAGCGTAAACTGGTCCCACTGGAGAGTTGGTTATACTAACTCTCGTAAATCTCTTGGGTTCATTTAGTAGATTATCCCTTAAGACCTCCAGATTAACTAATATGTGCTTCCTGAGAGATATGAATCTCTCTCTTAAGGGAAATACCTGAGTCATTGTAGCTCCCTTTTTAAATGAAGTTACGTAGAGGAAAATACACAAAAAGGAGAAAGGGACATGGGGATTATCTCTGGTAGTCAGATTTAGGAAAGACAGCATCTGGCTAAATGTTTGCTTTAGGCTTTTAATGAAATCTTAATAACTTTTTTTTTTTTTTTAGATGGAGTCTCGCCCTGTCACCCAGGCTGGAGTGCAGTTGTGCAATCTTTGCTCACTGCAACCTCTGCCTCGCTGGGTTCAAGCGATTCTCCTGCCTCAGCCTCCCAAGTAGCTGGGACTTCAGATGCACACCACCATGCCTGGCTAATTTTTGTATTTTTAGTAGGGATGAGGTTTCACCACATTGACCAGGCTGGTCTCAAACTCCTGACCTCAGGGTGATCCGATCCACCCACCTGGGCCTCCCAAGTGCTGGGGTTACAGGCATGAGCCACCGTGCATGGCCTTGATTTCAATAACTTTAAATCATCAGTTCCCTGAAAGTGATTATTAAGATTACTGGTGTATGTGTTCATTTAGTCAAGGGTGCAAAGATAGAGAAAATGAAGGCTCCAGTTCCAGTTCTTAAATACCATGTTATTTAACTCTTTTATAGTTGACTGGCTCATTAACAGCTCATTATGGCTGGCCCTAGTTTAATTTTTAGTTCTCACAAAATATTCTTTTAGCTTATGCTTAAAGGAAAGGTGCTAACACCTGGCCTATTACAGTTTTTAAAATTCATTTATGTATACCCAACAATGTGACAGTGCCTTGTGAGTTTTCCCTTAGAGAAGATAAATCTTGACCTAAATCTGAAGTAAGACTTTTATCCTGCTTGCATACATTCTTAGACTCTGGTGTGTAATAAAGTTTACTTAATAATTCATCCAAGATCTCTGTGGATGTTTGATAATACCAAATAATAGGTGACTTAGCAATCAGACTGCTTTGCAGTACATTTTACTGTGATTATAGACTGGAAGTGCCATGTTGTTCCTATACTTGTAAAAGTACTGAAATACAGGGTAGATTTAAATAGAAACTATAAACCTTTTTAGTAAGAGTATATGAACCCTGAGGGCAGCTTATCTAGTCCATAGCCTTTAGGCAGAATTGAATTGAATCATGTTAATCTCTTTTTTATATGTCCTAGTTTTAAAGGCATCAGAGAAAATCATTATCAGGATTCTTCCTTTAACCTGATTCTTCTCTGTTGACAATAAGACTAACTTTGATTCTTCTGTCCTTGAATATGGGGATTAGCTCTCTCTGTATCATCTCTTGCCTTAAAACCTGTATTAGGAATGGTAATTCTAATGTATAATCATAAAATGCTTCAATAAAGAATGTCTTATGGAAAAGTTTATGGAGGCAGGTGTTCTTTTCTTTAGTAAAAAAAGGAAAGTAAAAATAAGATGGTAATGAGATAGAATAAAAATAGCATTGTTTTCCTCTGTACAGACAGGATTGTCAGATGTAATGGGAAACACTAAATATAATTGAGTATAACTAAATATAACTGAGGATAACTAAAGTTGATCAGTTAGACTCCTCTCTTGTGAACTCAGTCTTCTAGTTTTGATTTTTTAAAACATTTTGAAAGGGAATTTAAAATAGCACTGTTACTGTAGCTGTTAAGCATAATTTAGTTCTCAAGTTATGATCAGCTAAACTTAGTATTTTTTTTGCTTTGTTGGATACCTGCTTGTGTAGTACCGTCTTCTGACATCAAGAGATTAACCATACGTGTGTGTCTATCTGTATCCAATGTTTTAGATTACAGGAATGAAGAACTGTTGCCTAATTGGAAAGTGCCAGCATTCCAGACTTCAAAAAATAAATCTGAAGAGGCTTCTCCTGTTTTATATATTATGTGAAGAATTTAGATCTTATATTGGTTTGCACAAGTTCCCTGGAGAAAAAAATTGCTCTGTGTATATCTCTTGGAAAATAAGACAATAGTATTTCTCCTTTGCAATAGCAGTTATAACAGATGTGAAAATATACTTGACTCTAATATGATTATACAAAAGAGCATGGATGCATTTCAAATGTTAGATATTGCTACTATAATCAATGATTTCATATTGACCTTTTTATCATGAGCCTCCCTATCAAGCACTAAAAAGTTGAACCATTCTACTTTATATCTGTAATGATAATATGAAATGTCCCCTCAGACTCATTGCAGCAGATAACTTTTTTGAGTCATTGACTTCATTTTATATTTAAAAAATTATGGAATATCATCTGTCATTATATTCTAATTAAAATTGTTTGTGCATAATGCTTTGGAAAAAATGGGTCTTTTATAGGAAAAAAAACTGGGATAACGGATTTCTATGGCTTTCAAAGCTAAAATATATAATATACTAAACCAACTCTAATATTGCTTCTTGTGTTTTACTGTCAGATTAAATTACAGCTTTTATGGATGATTAAATTTTAGTACATTTTCATTTGGTTTGTGTGTTTTTGTTGTTGTTTATAGATTTAAGTCCTTTATTTTATAATGACCACATTGTTTTAAAGGCGACAGCAGCTCCTTTCTGCCGAGTACCTGCAGAACACTGGCTTTACACTAAGTAACTGGTGATTTCTCTAGGAACAGACCTCGCACTTTCTCTTCTAGATACATTTATTCCTGCTATACAGTAAAATGCATCAGACAACATAGAATAGTTTTGTATATTCTCTCTTGATCTTAAAGATTGTATCTTATTGAATAAAAATCCCACTGTATATTATTTTTATATGTAAAAAGATAAGTTTAATACTGTATCAGGGTTTAACTTTTACTATTTCAGATCTTCCACAGCTTGAAATTTCATCGAGGGAATCCTTTTGCCATTGTTAACTTGTTATGTGTGAGTCCACCGATGAAGTGTCATGTGAAAAATTTGAAACTTGCTTTATAATAGACTGAAGAATTTGAGATAAATGAGAGAAAATTGAAACACATTAAAGGAATGTGTTACTTTTGCTTCAACTATTTATGAAATAGTATGGTAGTAGTAATGTGGGAGAGAGTGCTGGAGTTAAAATTTTAGCTTCCTATATAGTGGTGCTTTTCTTTTCCTTCCCAATTATTTTCCTCTTTATGAAAGATAGGGCTTAAGTAAGACATGGACCCAGGGTGATATGACTTACGTGATCTCTGTAAAGAGAGATAGAACAAAAGCCTGTTAGCCAGTTAAGTTCTGGAAAAGGAAAGAAGCAAGCTTAGGAAACCCTGTGCCTTGTGCCCAGATATTAAGGTGGAGACCAGTCCTAGAAAGTCTTAAGTCATTGCTCAGGGATCTCTGGATACTGTCTCTTTGCAACTAGGTATGAAGAAGTGTTCATGCCTTGCTGAGATTTTCCAGGCATGTGGTCAGCCTGTCATTTACTGAACTGAAATTTAAAAATCAGGTTTTCAATGTTAAGCTCTGACCAACCTGGGAAAACGTTAAAGTATTATTTTGAAAAACTGAAAATTATTATTATGATTTTTAGTTTCTAATAAACGTAGTTATCTAACACTATCCTTCTACTGATCCAGTTCTACATGTGTCTGGGATTGTACACAATCCCATTAAAACTATAGTACATTTTAATGAAGCATTAGGGCCAGTTGTCAGGTCAGGGTGGCAGCTTTTATTTTAAGGTCCTCTTAAGTCATTCTCCTTTAAAACACCCCTCAAACCTTTCTTTGAACTTAAAATCATAGACAGACTTCTCATCAACCAGTAAAACTTTCTAAATACTATCTTGTCCCATCTATTATATAGTTATTGGCCAGATTAAATAGAAGTCATTTAATAAGACTAATTCCAAGTCTCACTCTGCTTGACTACAAGCATAAACTCAGTGTCTTCTATTTTAGAATGTGGTAGAGAAAGATGACAGTTACAGATTCCTTTGTCACATCTTAACAGTCCATCTTAACTTCGGCTAAAGGCGGAACTTTCTAGCACACAGAGGTATGCAGAGCAGGCCCAGCTGAAGTCAGATGTGCAAGAAACCTATGGTTGCTGAACAAGATGAAAAGGTATCCTGTTAGAGAGTGAGTTACGTGTGATTTTATATTGTCCTGAGGTGAACTCCTTAGTCTTGGTTCCAAAAGGAAAGGTACCTGAAAATAAATGTATTTTTATAGCTGAAAAATAAAAAATAAAAGAGTTTCTAGGATATTGTACGAATGTCAAATGACAAATGTCTAGAAACCGATTTCATTTAAGTATGTGTGGCTGTTTAAAATATAATGACTTTGGTTATATGAGTGACATAGAATTTAAGGAGGCTTGATGCCATAGTTCATAGTTTGCTTCAGTGGCTTGGTGGCATCCCCCAACAGTCTGCTTTTAGAAATTAACAGTAAAAAATCCAGCTGTGATCTTACCCTCCACCAGGGGGAGCTTCAACATAGATTAAATTTTTTTTTTTTTTTGAGAGGGAGTCTCTCCCCAGTTGCTGAGGCTGGAGTTCAATGGAGCAATCTTAGCTTACTGCCTCCCAGGTTCAAATGATTCTCCTGCCTTAGCCTTCCGAGTAGTTGGGATTACAGGCATCTGCCACCACGCCCAGCTAATTTTTTGTATTTTTAGTAGAGGCTGGTCTGGAACTCCTGACCTCATGATTCATCCACCTCGGCCTCCCAAAGTGTTGGGATTACAGGCGTGAGCCACCGCGCCTGGCCTGGTTAATACTTTGATAAGCATTGAAGTAGCTATTTAAGTCCTAATCCATAAACGCTGCATGGTTCACAAAGAGGCATAGAGATGCTCTCTCAAGAGTTTACAATCTAATGGGGCAGGGAAGATACTACAGTTCATCAAAGGTATGAATAACACTGTAGTTTTCTGGACTGTGGCTACACGGGTAATTCTCTTAAGAACTTTTGGTGAAATACGGATGTTGGTGTGTTACTTTCTTCTCCCTACAACTTTGAACTAATCCATGTTTGGCACCTTAATGTGCCATCATAAATGGCCACCATTTACTCCTCACTGAAACAATCTACTTCTTTGAGTTTATAATGTGCTTGGAGAAGTTAATACTCAGAAAAAACACTGACCTTTATTACCAACTTTATTAAAACAGGCTTGGAACATTTTTTTCCATTGAAGAATAGTAATAAGACATTCTACATTTCCTGGACATGGCCAGTTTAAAATATTTTGCCACGTTATCCTCATAAATATGCATGTATGTCAGTTTATGTGGCTCAGTTTTGTCTTAGGGACTGAGGGACAGAAAGAGAAATAAGGAATACCTTGATATTTTCCTTTGTAAACAATCACAGCAGAATGTTAGAAAACATAAAATATACACTTATAAGTTGTATGTCTGTTGAAACCAAAGTGTGAAGAAATTGTCAGGTATTTGGAGGAGGAAAATAATTTGTAAAATAACCTTTTTAAAAATTTGGGTTTTGTACTTATTTAAGGTGCTAAATATGTGTTAAAATATCCCCTCTTGAATCAGCTCCAGGCTTGAAAGGGCAGAGTGGTTTGGATTCTTGTCCGGGGTCTGGAAAGAGCTCATCTTGCCAAGAGGGAAATGAATGTGAGCTTTGAGGCAGTCTGACCACCTAGCTTTTAGTATTTATGTTCCCCAAAATGTAAAAACTGTAAGTTATTCTTGAAAATGTCATTTAGACATTACTTTGATCGTGGATTTTACTGCAATTTCATCTGGGTTTGTTGACTGTGCAGTCCATTTTTTGCCCTGTCTTGCTTAAATATTCTTGTTGAGAACAGCTGGAGGCTCTGATGGGTTCATAGTTCTGTTTTCTGGGAAGGCAACATGGATTCTGTTTTATAGACATTAATGAGCTTTAAATGGTAATTGGGCGATGTAAGTTCTTTGGGCTCGTTGAGAAGTGGCCTCCTGTGGTTCTGGACCCAAGGTGTGACATACATTTCCCACTAATTGCTTCTCTTAAGAAGCAAGAGATTGGCTGTTCGTCTTGAGGAAAAACCTTAATAAACCTTCCCATTTTAAACAGTGGTGTGACTCTTATTTTGAGCTGTTTTCAATGAATTTTTTTAAAGCTTAACCATGTTCAGATTTGTGTGCTAAATGTTGTAGGGCATGCAAATCAGAACAGGACATGATCCTTATGGGCCTACCAACAAGTATTCATTGCACTTCTGCTGCATGGCAAGTGCTGATCTGCTTGCTGGGGACACGACGGTGAAGACTAGCAGCCCGACTCAGATCCCTCTCCTCGTGGAGTTTTTATCTTTAGAAAACGGTAAAAGACAACTGTTGTGTAATGAGTGCTTCGAAAAAGAGTTAAGTGGTGGAAAGGGGCAAGAGTGCCGGGCAGAGGGAATGTGGTGGTAGTGGGTTAAAGGTTTATATCTCATTTAAGTTGGTATTTGAGTAAGTGTTTGAAGTGAGCAGCCCATGCAGCTGCCTGGGGGAAAGGACTTTCATTCCTCGGGGAAAGGGTGTGTGCCCATGCCATGAGGTGGACATGTGCCTGGTCTGTTGAAAACTAGCAAGGAGCTCAGTATGGGTGGAGCAGAATGAGCAAGGAGGAGAACAGTAGTAAAAGAGAGGCAATGTGATGGGTAAGGGGAAATTTCCCACAGCATTTACTCTGTGTTGAGTCCACGAAAAGGATTTCAGTCAAGGATATAATGTGATCAGACCCCCCTCAACCATAATATGCCATTAGCAGTGCTCTGTTGAGCTGAGAATAGCCCATATGGGGGCAAACATGAAGCATGATACCAGATAGAAGATGGAGTCGTGAGGAACGGTGATCTGGACCGTAGTGGTAGCAGTGGAGTGGCTACAGGTGTATTTTGCAAGTGGAGCCAGCAGCATTTACTGACACATAAGAGTATAATAGAAGACAAGGAAGAATCCAAGATTTGGGCCAATAATCAAGTGAAGATTGTGACGGGAGTAGGTTGGAAGGAGAATGAGGATGGGCAGGAGTTCCATTCTGAACCTGCTATGTGCAAGAAGTGTGTGGCATTCCAGAGATTTATAGTAGGCATATGAGTTGGATATGAGTCGAATTCAACAGAAGCAGTCTGGAGACGACCTTTAATATTTTAAAACATGAAGCTATGTAGAATCACTAGGGTTGAGTGTAGATAGAAAAGAGGTCCCTGAGGAATTGTATCAAGAGGTTGAGAGATGGAGAGGAATCAGCAGAGGAAAACTTGGAGGGTGCTGAGGACCCTGATGGACTGTCAGTGGAATGGTTGGGGACAGTGTCTGGAGTAGATACAAGGAAAAATGGGGAAAAACAGTGGAGACCTCAAGCATGGATTGCCCTATTAAGGTGGGTGAAATAGTGGGTGTTCCTGTGCTAATGGGATGACCCATTGAGAAGGAAAACTGAGTATGCAAAATGGGTGGAATCTACTATAAAAGTAAACCTGACTCAGATAGGAGTGTAAGTGGGCATAGTTGCAGGAGAGAAATGGTATATAGGTAAAGAGAAGGTCACAAAGAAGGAAAGTAGTATGAGGCGGGACAGATGCTTTCTGTTCTGGGTTGAACCTCCCCAGAGAGGGGAGTTTGAAGTAGGCCTTTAAGAAAGGGTGGGATTTTCAACAGGTGAGAGTAGGGAAGAATAGGCATATTTCAGGAAAAGGCAAGTGCAGAAAACAGAAATGAACAAGAAGTTACCTAGTTCCATTTGGTGTTGGGAAATGTGGAAGGAGGACATTGGAAGAATACATTGGGGCCGTGTCATGGCTGACCTTGAAAAGGTCTAGAAGTTAACTAGCAGGTTGAATTAAGTAGGATGAAAATAACAGTTTTCAGGGTCATTTTCTGTGAATTCTGATGGTCCTTTCTTCATTTCTCACTTCATTTCCCCCCTTTCTCTAATGAAGATGACAGCTAAGCCTCATGACTCCCAGACAAATGTTCCATTAAGAAGGGAACCATCATTATTTGACCCCCAAAGATGTTAAAGAAGACTGGAAAATGTCATTTTCTCACCCTGTATTTCTCTGTTTCACCTGACCTGATTCTGTTCTTCTTGGACTCTTAGAGGACCTGGCTCCTACTGGGCAGGCAGAATGCTGGTATCCTCCCAATTTTCCTCTCTACTCTTCATGAACAGCATGAGACAGCAGCTCCTCTCTTCCATCCTAGTGATCTACCATATTGTATTGAGAAGGCTTGGAGGGGACTCTTCCTTAATCCACCCCCATCCGTTAGCTGCCAGCACTCCCACCAGGATCCCATCCTCAGACCTCTTGTGGGTGAGAAGAAGAGCACAGGCCACACTTCCGTTGCCCTTAGCATCACTAATGTCTCCAGTGGCACAGGTTGGGGAATTTGAAGCGGACACCAGGATCAAGGGAACTCTAAGCATGCAGCCTTCTCAGTTTGGAAAGCAGGACTTGGAATAGTGAGACTAGGCACTGGGACCTACCTGTCTTCCTTGGAGAGGGGATACATGTACATGGAGAAGGTTAAAGAAGATATTTGATCGTTATACTCCCAGTAGGGTCCTGAAGCCTAGTCAGAAGCTCAGTCAAGGGTTATTTGGACTCTTGAAATCACTGGCATAAAGCCTATCTGGGATATGGATTTTATTTTGGGGGAAATGAATTAACAGATGCTTGGAACTTCAGAGCAGGGATTTTAACACCTGCTTAAGTCAGTCTGGCCCATTGCTCACTATGGCCAGTTGTATGGTGTGGGAGTGCAAATGGAGGCCCTGGGCTAGGACATGGAGGTGATCTAGGTGATGACTCTAGCTTTGGCACCTCTGCTCAGGGATCTCAGGTGCTGAGGTTACTCCATTTGGAAGAACCTCTGTTGCTTCTTTTTTAATGCCTATCCACCCATCCGTCGCCCCCCACTTTCCTACCTCTTCTACACAAACGACTGTACTCCTGCTGCCTTACTGGCAGCTCAATCCCTGGTAGGAACACAATGCCTGGAGTGTGGCCAACAGTAGAAGCTGGAGGCAGGGAAGGCGCTGAACACTCAGCTCTCAACTTCCTTCCCCATTGCCCTGCTCTGACCCTCCCTTCGTAATCACAATGATGGCAGGAGAGAATCTAGCAGACCCAGTGTCCCCAGTGGGACCACCAGCATGGCAAGTTAGAAAAACTCCTAGGGTAGGGTAAGTCTGGGACCAGATGTTGTTGCCAGAGGACAAGGAGATGAACTGGGCCAGGAAGATGAGTGGAAAGGGATCGAGGAAGCAAGGGAAAAACTCTGAAGGATGGGGCAAAGGTGACTTCCTCTGGAGTGGACATTGGGACCCACTTGGGATTGAGTAGGTGTGGGAAGTGGCTGTGATCATCTGAAGGGCCTGAGTTCTGGGTAGCCAATAAGAGCATGACAATGGAGACAGGGAGCTGAGTGGGAGGGGTGAGAACTGAAGGCTCACCAGACAGCTTGCATTAAAATAGAATTGGCCTGGGAAGCTACGGTGGAGAAGCCAGAGCACCAGCCAGGGACAAAGGGCTTGGAGTGGGTGCTGGGGTTAGAGTTTTCCTGCTCTCTTGAAAGTGACTGGCCGGAGGCCGAGGCGGGTGAATCACAAGGTTAAGAGATCGAGACCATCCTGGTCAACGTCGTGAAACCTTGTCTCTACTAAAAATACAAAAAATTAGCTGGGCATGGTGGTGTGTGCCTGTAATCCCAGCTACTCAGGAGGCTGAGGCAGGAGAATTGCTTGAACTCAGGAGGCGGAGGTTGCGGTGAACCGAGATTGCGCCATTGCACTCCAGCCTGGGTAACGAGCGAAACTCCGTCTCAAAAAAAAAAAAAAAAAGGAAGTGACTGGCCACAGCTCTCCTTCTGGAGAATGGGCTGAGGACAAGAGTGAAAAATAGGCCTTAGAAAGCAGCTAAGGGGCCTTGACTGCTTGTCTTCTCTGAAGCAGGAGGTGGGCTCAGCACAGGGCTCAGTTTGAGGAGTGGAGGTCACATGGGAACTTGTGCTCAGTACTAGAGGTAGAGAAATGAGTAATGAGTATTTGCCACCCTGGAGGTGCAGCATTGTAGAGGGGAAAATAGGCACAGAAGTAACTTACAAAATAAGTTCTGGCAGTGGTGGAACTGGATTCCTCGGGAAACAGCATATGCAGAGACCGAGTGGCATGAAAAGAACCCAAGCTTGGCACACTCAGCCCCTCACCTTGGAAGGTAAAGTGGGTGGGACCTAATTGGGCAGGACTGGGCTAGACATCGGGAAAACAGTAAACAGGATGAAATGACAGGAGCTCACAGACAGATCCTGCACTTGTTCCTCTGTCCTTCAGACCCTGAGCAGCATTTCCATGCAGCTGCAGGTCACAGCCTCCAGCCAGGAGGAGGATGTGAGGCAGGTGGGGCTCAAGTGGAAGCCTGGGGTGAGGCTGGCCGGGAGAAAAGGAGTCACAGGAAAACAAAACTTCATTCTTCCTTTGGATGAGGACAGCTTCCCCTGTAAACCAACAGCCCCAGACAGCCTCAGATGGGCTGCTGAGCCACCCGTCCCTGGCCAGTTGAAGGAAACGGGGTCATCACATTCAGAGTGGAGAAGACTTAAAGAGGGGCAAGGCAGACAACCCAGAGCCAGGTCACGGTGTGTGGAGGCCAGTTGGGAACCAGCGAGGGCAGGGTTGTAGAGCTCACGGGAGCTGGGTTTTGGCAGTGTTTCTGGTATGTCCCTGGAAAGGGCCAGTCATCTTGAGGGACATGCCCAGAGGAGTATATCGGTGAATAGGTTCTGTGAGTGGAAGCCAAGGACTGCACAGCTGTGGCCTGAAGCCAGGCGTAGAATCCTGCTCTTTCTCCCCAGGACCTGACCAAGATACAAGGAAAAGAGAAGTGGTTGTCACGGTCCCCTTGTCAAATTAGTATTGCCCCAAGCTGTATACAGGCACACACTGCTCCTCAGTGTCCTCTCTGACCAGGAACACAGAGGCGCTTTCAGGGAACGGGGCAAGTGTGTGCATGGTGGTGGGGATGAGAAGGAATCCAGTGGGGGATAAGAGTGTAACCGTGCAAGGACTTTGTTTCAGGGACATTGACAAGGCTGACTTAATTGTGATGCCGTGCATGTGCATGTGTGCTCCAGAACTGGGCAGGGGGTGGTACAGATCTGGAGCTTGGAGGGGGTGGACAGAGTGATATGTCAGGACTCACTGAAGGGTAGAAAGCCAGGAAGTAAGTCCTCTGTCAAATTCAGAGGGGATCTGGAAGAGAGGTTTCATCACTGTTTGTTTTAGGGGTTGAGTAGAGGAAGCAGAAGGAAGGCAACTGACATCCTAATAATCGTACTAAGGGGATGACTGCAGTTTGAGCTGACCCCTAGGCTTTTCTGGCTCAGTCATCCTTTGGCAGCACCATCCTGAGCCCTGACTCCTCTCATGAAGGCAGGCTTCACAGATGCCTCCACCCCATCAGGAGGGAATGGATTTTGGGAGGACAGCCACAGCACCTTTAGGCCATTCATTTCCAGGGTGGCTGGAGGACAGGAGGAAGGGAGTGATTTGGGAGCTATAGGGGACTCTAGCAACTAAGGTTTCATAGAGCAGAAAGAGCAGACCAGAGGCCCATCTGTCACAACCACTAGGACTTGGCACCTTCAACTCTTTACCCCTTGCCAAGAATTTGAGGTCCTTAAGGGTTGACTGTGAGGGGCAGCTAGGGTGTAGGGGATGGGAGTGTTTCCTAGAGCAGGTCCTTAGGCAGTGGGGTCCTCCTCAAGCACCTTTTCTCCAGCTCAGCCCTTCACCTCCACACCTCCTCCCCCACCTCCCCAGTGCATGTCATCCCTTGGGGAACAGTGTACATCTGCTATTTAGCAAATAACAGCCCATCTGGGTGGGCAGTATTTTTACAGTGTACTAAAACATGTCACCTATTGTCTTCTCTGTTCCTTGCTGCAATCCTGTGAAATATTAAATCAATATAAATGTTTTGACAGAAGAAGAGACCAATGCTCAGAAAAAGCACTTCTTTAAAGCACTTTTGCCTTGGGTCACATGGTTAGTGCTTCTACTAAGGGGATGGGTAGTCCAGCAACTGCTGAGCTTCCACTGTGTTCCAGGCAGCGCTTGGCCCCTAGGTGCATTATGTCCTTCAAATCTCACAGCAGCCCCACACTATCAGCTTTCACAGATGAGAAACATGAGGTTCAGAGAGGTCAGGCAACATGCTCAAGCTTCCACAGTGACAGAGGGTTCTCAAATCTTCACTCCAAGTCTAGTGCTCATACCGCGGTGCTGGCGCAAGTGCCTGAACTGCACTGGACGGGGAAGGCACCTGAGGTGGCTTCTGGCAGCTCTGGAGAAGGTAGGGACAGGCTCTTGTCCAGGCCACATAGGAAACCATGGTGTGACTTGGGAAAGATGGAGGAGCCTCTCCCCCACAAGGCTCTGGGGGGGAGGTAGGGATGTGGAGAGGACAGAGGAAACTTCCTTGGGGCAAATTTGGATTCAGAGATCACCCTGAGGGGTGGGTGCAGGGGAAGTGTCTTTGAGAGAGGGAAAAAGAGAGGTCCCAGGTCTGAAAGGCTGAGAAGAGAAAGGAAGGAGGGAGACCAGGCGGGCCCTACTGGCCATGCCCAGCAGGCTCTGTTCTATTCCCTAGGCCACAAAGCAGCAGGTGGAACCCTTCACAAATACCTGGACCAATCAGGTGGCCTTTGTACCTGCCAGGGAAGTGGGCCAGATGCAGGATGGGGCTACATATCAGGGAGGGTATTAAATGAGCTTCTAGCTCATTTGCATGTCTTAATTAACCATAAAGTGAACCCCAGAAGGAGAGTGAAGCTGTCTGATTTCTCTGCTTATGTCCACTATCTCCTCACATACATGCTGCTTCCCTCTCCCTGCACCTTCCTGTATGGTTAGGGCCTAGGCATTCCCATTCACCTCTTCCCTCCACTTCAGAAAAATACAGCCTGTCACTGCTGTGGCAGGTGCCCAAAGGGAAGGGAAAATTAAGTCTCCATCGGACAGTCAACATGCCATTTATGATCCACGCAGGACCATGGATAATATGGGAGGACAGATTTTCTTGTTGTTCCTTTTGATTTGGCTTTGGAACAGATACAATTTGTGGGATTGTCTGAAAAGCACAAGATTGCGAGTCAGTTGGAACTGATTCAGTCCCAGTCCTACCACTATGGGACCCTGGACAAGTTGCTTAACTTCTTTGAGCCTGTCCAGGTAAAACAAGAGTAATAGCAACCACTTTCAGTGTGACACAAAGGTGAAGGTGCTGGCACCTGTCAATCATGTTGGCAGCAAGTGTTGCTTCCTAACTTTCTGTTCCGGCCCAAGTTGAAATAGTTTTTCAGTCCCCCGAGTCTCTTCTGGCTAAGCAATGGTTCAAAGTCTGCTTATTTTCCACTGGATCCCTTTGAGCAGGAGTTGGGTCCTTTTCATTGCTCTTAGTTTCTATCACAATGCCCGGTGTTGGGAGGTGTTCATAAAGTTTTGTTCAATTTATCTGAACCACCGAGACCAGTCCACAAAACAGGTGAGTTGTAGATGAATGTCCAAGAAGTACCTTGGCTTCCCGTAGACTCATTCCAGACTTGGAGCTGGCGTCATCTTGAATAATTTGCTGGATGGCTTCTCCACCAGCCAGCAGCCCACGACTTCCTCCTCTCATGATTCAGTAGGTGGAATCTTCACATGCACTTTCTGTGCGCATGCGCACGCACACGCACACACACACACACACACACACACACACACCACCACCACCACCACCACCTCCAAACGCAGCCATAGCCAACGTTCCCTCACTCAAGACGGAAATGTTAGAATTCTCTGGCAAGACATCAAAGATTTGCAAGGGCTGGTTCCACCAGAGTGGGCTTGCTTAGCTGGCAAACTCCAGGTAGAGAGGTAGCAAGGAAAGGACAGGTTTTGGAGCCTGATAACCCAGCCTTCTATCTGAATGTCTGTCCTTTCCTTTGCTAGCAGTCTAATCTGGGCAGTTTACATGAGCCCTAATAACCTCCACAGATGTGTCTGGAGAACAGTGCCTTCTAGGGTGATTCTCTCTACCTAACAAATAGCGAGTGCTCGACAAAACCCAAGCACGAGCACCTTTCTCCTGCCTGTAGCTTCCCCCACCGAAAACTAGACATCTACCATTTGACTGCACAGGATTTCAGGGTGACCTTAACCACGGCGGTGGCTGTGCTCCCACAACCCCAACTTGAGCTCTCTGCCCCTCTCTCCACTCCCCACAGGGGTCCAGGAAGCAAGCAGAAGAGCCTTTTCTTACTACTTTGTCTCTCCAACTCGCTATTAATGCTTTGAGGGGGGGAAGGCATTCTGCCTCTAATTGCAGCTGTCACGCCCGTCAAACTGAGGGACAATCGGTGGAAGGCAGAGAGGGGCAGTGGGAGGGTGTGCCCTCCTGGCTTGCTTGGCCCAAAAGGGTACCACATTGTCTTTTCCCAGCCAGTGGGTGTTCCCTGCTGGAGTGGGAGGGGCAGTGGCTTCCCAGGGCGGTCCTAGGTGGGGTTTGCATCCCTAGGCTGCCCTCCTGGGCTACGTGCCCATAGTGGCTTTAGAAAAGCCAGAGCTGAGCTGCTGCCTGGCCCTTCCCACCTTGTTCCAGTCGCCTCTAGGTGAGGAGGGAACAGGAGGCCTGGGGCTGCTGCGGCTAGTAGGGAGGAGGCCACGGAATGGAGCTAGGAATTTTAAAATCAAGTGGGTATTTCTTCTGGGTTCACCTTCGCCTCACTGGTGAATTGACTGTACTGACCCGGGTGGGAATTAAGTGCAGGAGACGGGTTGTGGGGTGGGGGTCTCTAAGAACTGTTGGGGAGGAGTGTTGGTAACTCAGCTTCTACTCTGCAGTCAGGCCTGGGCTGTTCTGCCGCCTGCCTTGGTTGTTCCTGGACAGGTAGCATACCTAGGCTTGTGTCCTTATCTGGAAAATGGGATCGTGCCTACCTAGCTCAAATGAGACCATGGAGATGAAAAGGCATTCAAACGGCCCAATGCCATGTCAACATTCTTCCTCCTCTGTGAGTGGGGGAGATGCCAGGAGTGTCTGGGGCTTCCCCAGCTGTTCCTTACACACTGTAATCCTTATTCAGCTCATTTTCCCAGGGCCCAGGTATGCACTGAAACCTCCAAGGCAGGAAGGACTGGCAGGTGGGGTTTTGCCTCACTGCTGCTCTAGTCCCAGGAGGCCTGGCATTCAGTCCCTGTGCCTGGAGCAATGTCTTGCCAAAGAAGCTGAAGGCTGGGGGAGCCACAGACAGGTCTTTATTTGGGGGCCTCTCTGGGATACCTGATGCTCTAGGGCTCTTTTCCATATAGAATGTTCAGTGGAGGTCTTTGGGGCCAGTGGAGGAGATGTCAGAGAGATTTCCTGGTCTCCTCCCCTGCTCTCACCTACTGTCACCTTAAGCCCCAAAGTGAGTGTGTACACACAACAGACACACACACACACACACACACACACACACACACACACACACACACACACAGCTAGCTCTCCAGCTACTCTTACCTCCTTCACCAGCCAGCCCCTGCGACAGCCTCTCTCCCAACACATTCCCTTCAGCCCTGAGCCAAGAACTCTGGCTTCTTCCTCCTTTCCTGGGGAAAGGAACCTGGAGTTGGGCTTTTGAGAGCCATACCGCCCTCCCTCCCTCCTCCCCAGGGGCCCAGCACTGCGACCTGGCCCTTTCAGGTTCAGTCAACTTTCTGCCTCTAGGATTCAGACCCAAACAGCTGTGTTAATATCAAAGCCTGAGGGGGAGGGCTCCAGGGTCTTGGGGCCGCCTGTGGGGAGATTCTCCCCGCGCCTGTGCTCCGCGGTGCCTGGGAAGGGGAAATGTCCAGAGCCCTTGGAATGGCTCCGCTTCTTGACCTTCTGGGAGCGGCCGGTTCGGGGCTCAGGGACCACGGGTGTCACCCAGCCTGGTTTCTCCTTCAGCAGCCGGTCACGGTCAGGCCGCACACTACGCAAGAACTTCTTAAAGATGTTTGCTGTCAGGGCAAACCTGCGGCCTAGCTCCTGGGGCTGACCTTTCTCTCCTTTGGGTTCACGTGCCCGCCCAGTCTCACCCTTCTCCCCACTTTTCTCCAGTTCTGGCAAGTCTAGCCAGTTGCCCACCAGGTCTGCAAAAACGTTGTCCCCTAACACCAGAGGCTGCCGATTCCGGCCCCGGGACATCAACGTGGAGGTCCAGTCATCTGGTTCCACTAGCTCTGACCCCTGCTGAACATAGCTTTGATGCGGCTGTGTCCTGGGAAGGGGGGCTAAATCCCTCCCACAGACACTCCTATGGGATGGAAACTTGGTGCTGCTGCCAAGAGAAGGTTGACTGGCGGGGGAGCAGACTGTGGGCCTGGCAGAACCTCTGCCACCCTCCCAACAAGGGCGCTCGAGCTGGGTCCCGGGACCTTCAGGGCTGCCTGGTGCAGGACCCCCTCCAGAGATCTCCAGCTGTTCCAGTGCTGTCTGCACCTGGAGGAGCTTCAGTTCTTGCAGTGCACCCATCATGCAGTTCATCTGATCCTGTAAGCCATCACCCACCTCCTTCATGGACATCTGCAGGGGAGAGAGAAAGCATGGGGCCTATGAGCCACGGCGGGCAGCAGTGCCTCTCACAGCCCTGAACCCAGGTCCCCCACCCAAACTCTGACACACTTCCAGGGTCATCCAACCTCTCCTCACCTCTCTATAGCCTAGAGCAGTGCAGACCAGTACTGGATTAAGGAAATAATAATAATAATGGTAGCTAACTAGCTAAGGCAGGCACTGTCCTAAGAAGGCTCTCCCCACCCCATATATATATATATATTTCATCTCCCCAACTACCCTATGAGGTAGTGACTATTATTGTTATTATTGTTCCCATTTTACAGGTAACTTGCCCAAGGTAAGATCGTAAGAGGTGGGGCTGAGATCAGCTAGAAGTGCACAAGGTTGTAGTGACCATCCTCATCCTTTTTTGAGTCTGAGCCCTTTTCCTCCCTGGGCCTCCCTGAAATGATGATAGTGATGATAGTGGAAAAAACAATTTGTGAGAAACTGCCATGTAACAGGAATTGTGTAAAGATTCTATGTGCTTCATCTCATTTAATTTTTATACAGACCCTGTTAGGTTGATATTTTCTCATTTTAACCAATGAGTAACCTGGAAGGGATGAAGTAACTTACGTAAGGTCACACAGCTCATAGAGCTGGAACTCAAATACGGTATTGTCTCACTCCAGATGCTACAGTCCTAACTACCAAACACAGGTTGAGCATCCCTACCCCAAAAATCTGAAAGCCAAAATGCTCGAAAATCCAAACCTTTTTGGGCCACAACATGACCTAAAGTGGAAAATTCTGCCCTGATCTCATGTGACAAGTGGTAGCCAAAACACAGTCAAAATTCTTTCATGCACAAAATTATTAAAAATATTGTATGGGCCAGGCGCGGTGGCTCAAGCCTGTAATCCCAGCACTTTGGGAGGCCGAGGCGGGTAGATCACAAGGTCAACAGATCGAGACCATCCTGGTCAACATGGTGAAACCCCGTCTCTACTAAAAATACAAAAAATTAGCTGGGCATGGTGGCGCGTGCCTGTAATCCCAACTACTGGGGAGGCTGAGGCAGGAGAATTGCCTGAACCCAGGAGGCGGAGGTTGCCGTGAGCCGAGATCGCGCCTTTGCACTCCAGCCTGGGTAACAAGAGTGAAACTCCGTCTCAAAAAAAAAAAAAAAAAAAAAATTGTATGAAATTACCCTGCGTTTTGTGTCTAAGATGTATACGAAACATAAATTTCATGTTTAGATTTGGGTTCCATCTTTAAGATATCTTGTTATACATCCCTAAGATGTCTTATAATATATATGCAAATACTCCAAAATACAAAATCCAAAACACTTCTGGCCCCAAGCATTTCAGATAAGGAATGCCCAAACCTGTACTACCTCGAGACTACAGATGGCCGGGCAGTGGAGCTAGGCATTTTTTTTCCTTTCTTTCTTGTTTTTTTTTTTTTTTTTTTTTTTTTAGAGACAGGGTCTTGCTATGTTTGTTGGGCTGGAGCACGGTGGCTATTCTCAGACACAGTCAGAGTGGACAGCAGCCTCTAACTCCTGGCCTCAAGTAGTCCTCTGGCCTCAGCCTCCTGAGTAGCTGGGACCACAGGTGTGTGCTACCTGCACCCACAGGTGGACTTTAAGGCTACTCTGTCCTCTACAGGACAGTGAGGAAGGGCTGAAAAGGGCATTAGGGGATAAGGAAGAGCTCAGATTCCCCAACAGAAAGGGTAGGCCTGGGGTTTCCTGTAATTGCTGTTCACATCTGACTGGTCAGGAGGGAGACAAGGAGGCCAGGAAACTCCTGTTTGCTGAAAACCCAGCACTTCCCAGTCTGCTTCTCCCTCCCAAACACCTGTCCTCTCTCAGCTGTTCTCAGACTTGGCTTCAACACTCTTCCTGCCTTCTCAGCCCAGTTGGCTCTGCTGCCCTGGCCAAGCCAGAGTGGGATGCTGGGGGCCAGTTCTCCCAGCCCCTTTGTGGGTGTCTAAGGCCTGAGTCCTGGCTGCCAGCTGGAAGGGGCTAAGAGAGTGACTTGGGTGAGGGCCGAATTTGGAGGCTGGGGAGCGGGGGCTGTGTCTGATAACATTCATGAGGTTCCCAGTTCCTGGGCCCAAGCTGCCTTGGTTCTGCCAGCTCCCTCCCCAGCTCCTGATCAAGTTACCAACAGCAAACCTCATGTGTGGAGACCATCTGTTTCTTAAGCCCCCCAGAGACCCGTGGGATCATCTTACCTCCCTGGATTGTCTTAATGCACAGAGCTAAGCCCAGAAGGTGGAGGTATCGGAAGGGCGGGCACAGAGGCTCTGTAGGGCTGGGCTGCAGCTGACCTTCCCAGGCCCCGGGTCAAATCCTCCCCTGCCAACCCTGGCCCTGGCAGGGATGGGAGATTCCAGCCAGGCTCTCAATGAGCCAGCAGAAGCAGCACTACAGGACAGTGGAGGACTGACTGCCCTTGAGGGCAAGGAGGCCTTTGCTGGGGCTTGGAGATTGCCCATGCTTTCTGCAATTTCCCTAGGACAGGCGAGAAGACATGGTGGTTCCAGGCCCCGGCAGCCCTGGGATTTGCCAGTTTCCATCATTTGAGTAGTGGCAGCAGCAGCAGCAGCCAAGGACACAGAGTCTGTGGGAGGCTGTGCATGTTGTTGACAGCCCCTCTCTCTGGCCTCTTTGCTTCTACTCTGCTGACCCCTTTCTTTTGGAAGCACTCAGCTACAGCTGATAAGACCTAGAGCAGAGTCAGAGGAGACTCTAAGCCCCAAAGCAAACTCAGTTCCTTCCCTGCAAACTGCTTCTCCCTCTGATTTCCCTATTCTCCCCTTTCCTTGTCTTCCCTACCTGGAGCCTCAGTCATTTTTGGCTTCTCCATTCAATTACCCCTGCTCCTGTCCAAGGTACTCATGTTGGATTTTTCCTCCCGCAAATGTTGCTTCTCTTTCCTTCCTTCCTTCCTCAGGAATGCTACAGAAGCCTCCTAGAAAGCTTCCGAGCCACCCGGCACATGAGCACCTGATCAGTCTCTCCAATGCCCAGACTCAAATCCAAACTATTTGGTCTTGCAGTCACGACCCTCCAGGACAGAATTCCAGCTTTCAGTTCCAGGCACTTCCCTACTCCCTGAGACGTACCCCACACGCTCCTGTTAGAAATCTTCTGTGATATTCAATATGCTCTTCCCTGTAGTCCTGCCACTTGCACACTCACCCCCTGTCCTCTATGCCTTTAAATGCTCAGTTACTTGTGAAATATGTACTAAGTATCCCTTGAGGACAGGAGCTGAGATCTATGCATCAGTATGTCACCCCAGAACCTCGCTAGCACCTTGCACTTGCTACATACCCGTAAGACATATATTGAATGCCACTGACCAGATCACCCCTTCAGACAGTAATTCCCTATACAGAGAGAAAGGGCCAGAGCTGCTTCCCAAGGGTTCATTTCACCCAGAGGCAAGGAGTCCGAACTAGCAGGCTTCCTTCCAGAAAGCTAAACACAGCCCAGGTCGGAGGCAGTGGGAGGAATGAAATGACCCCATTCAATCTCTTCCAGTGTGGAAAAATCCAGAAGAAATAATGCTGACATTTTGCACAGTTTGCCAGTGAGAATTAATGTGTGGGTATGCATGAATTCAAGCTGCCCGTAAAACAGAGGCCCTATGTAAGTAAGCAAGTGCTGAAACGGCACCCATGTGCAAAATAATAGTCTGTACTGGTTAAGAACTTGGGTTCTGGAGACAATAGAACAGAGTTCAAATCTCAGCTCTGCCATGTTGGCTGTGTGACCTGGGCAAGTTATTGACATTCTGTTTTTCTTTTTTTTTTTGAGACGGAGTTTCGCTCTTGTTACCCAGGCTGGAGTGCAATGGCGCGATCTTGGCTCACCGCAACCTCTGCCTCCTGGGTTCAGGCAATTCTCCTGCCTCAGCCTCCTGAGTAGCTGGGATTACAGGCACGCGCCACCATGCCCAGCTTATTTATTGTATTTTTAGTAGAGACGGAGTTTCACCATGTCGACCAGGATGGTCTCAATCTCTTGACCTCGTGATCCACCCGCCTCGGCCTCCCAAAGTGCTGGGATTACAGGCTGGAGCCACCACGCCAGGCTACATTCTGTTTTTCAATTTCTCCATTCTTTTTATATTTTTGTTTTTTTGAGACAGAGTCTCACTCTGTTGCCCAGGCTGGAGTGCAGTGGCGCAATCTCAGCTCACTGCAACCTCCACCTCCCAGGTTCAAGCAATCCTCCCACCTCAGCCTCCCAAGTAGCTGGGACTACAGGCACAGGCCAGCATGCCCAGCTAACATTTTTGTATTTTTTTTGTGGAGACGGGGTTTCACCATGTTGCCTAGGCTGGTCTCGAACTCCTGGGCTCAAGCCATCCTCCCACGTCAGCCTCCCAAAGTGCTGGGATAACAGGCATAAGCCACTGCACCCAGCCAAATTTCTCCATCCTTTAAAATGGGAATAACAGTTTCGGCCTCATACGGCCATTGTGCAGATCAGGTCAGGTAATGTGTATCTGCATGGCACCAAGAAAGCATTAGGTGAATTCCCATGTACTTCCACAACATTTCGTCCTTGGTGAAACTTAGCACATAGTAATGACAGGATTCCAGCATATTCCTTAAAGCTGGTCTAATCAAGGAGAAGCACAAGGAGAAGGTCCCGATTTTTTCTCTTGGCAGCCCCCTGCCCACTCTCCAGCCGTGCTCAGTCAGCCCAGCCGTATCCAGGGTGCCAACACTGAAAGGTGAGAAGGCAGCTGGGAGAGGGATGAGAAGGGAAGGAGGAGTTGTGGGGACCTCAGAGGGCCAACGCAGTGGGGAGCCAGGAGCGTCAGCTGGGGCTTGACTAAGAGAGGAGCCAGCAGAACAGCCTTTCCTGACTGACCCCAGGGGATGCCATCGCCCAAGGAGAAAGAGTTGGAGGCCAAGGTTGGGATCTGCCCTCTTCTTCCAGAGCTTGGGATCCTCTCAGGTCCCTGGGCTTCCCTTGCCTCAGGACCAAATAGGGGGAAAATGGGGGCAGTAAGGAGGGTAGAGGAAAGGAGAGATGCTAGCTCAGATAGACTGAATCCCGAGCAGACATAAGTAGCTCTCTAAACCTGGCTCCAGGCCGCAGGCTGTGGAGTTCCTCTGGAGTTTCTTACTGTCTTGGAGCCTCAGATTCTTCATCTGAACAGCCACCAAATCATACCCACTTGCTCGCAGGGGTCGGCTGGGAGAATTCACAAGAAGGTTGACCCGGTCCTGATTAGTTGGAGTGGGAATGGATCCAACAGCCACCTCCCTTGAACCCACCCCTAGTGTCTCTCTCTCACACCCAGAACTAACCTGCTCCACCATCAAAGGTAGAACCCTTCATAAGCATATTCCAGTGAAGACGGTGGGGATCCCTTCTGTGAAGAGCCAGGAAAGATCTTCTCACCCACTCCTCGCCTCCACACCACCCCACAGTCCATCGCCCACCCTCACTGTCT
The DNA here is from genome assembly GCF_049354715.1 of Callithrix jacchus. Taxonomy (NCBI): domain Eukaryota; kingdom Metazoa; phylum Chordata; class Mammalia; order Primates; family Cebidae; genus Callithrix; species Callithrix jacchus. Next base: position 149,692,107 of record NC_133508.1, read on the forward strand.
CTGGAGCTCTGCATGTCAAACTCCGTCTGGACGGCTGCAGTTTCAAGCAGCCCCTGGGGTTCTCACTGCATTAGAGCTGTAGCTCCACGGGCGCCCTGCTGGTGTTTGGGAAGGACCCCACACTTGTCTGCAGACTGGGCTTAGCCATGTGACATTGGGCAAAGCTGCCCACCTTTTGTGCCCTGGGTTCTGAATCTCAGATGGCAGCTCCTGGTGTCAGCACTAGCCCTTTCCTCTGCACTGCCTGATCCCCACGGCTAAGCTCTCAGGGGCTGGCCCGGCAGCTGGAGTTATCCCCACATAATGGATGAGGAAACCAGGGGGCTGGGAGGTCCATCTTCTCCCTCAGTGTTTCCCAGCATTCCTGCCCAGACCTCCTTCATGATTTTCACCATATAAGACCTAGTCTCCATTAAGACATCTATCTGTTTATGTAAATAGTGTACTTGAAGGAACTTGTGTGAAGTGCTTACACTTGCCATAGACAGATGGCCCCTATCAACACACATCTTAAACCGAAAGCTTTCCCAGAGTATTGCCTCCATCATCCTGAGCACCGCCAGTGGTCCCTGGGGTCCCGAGGCTTATCCTGGGACCCCAAGGCTGGCTTTTGTACTCCAGGCCAATGAGCTTTCCATGTCATCCTAACCCCTGACCTCTCAGCCTCCTGGGATTGTTGTGAGAAGAAACCAGGGCAGCCAGCAGGAAGTGCAAAGGGCAGTCATCACCAGATGGGGAGGAAGAAGGTGAAGTCATCCTTTTGAGGGACTCCCAGGCCTCCCTTTCACTGAGGGCTTCTCTTCCTAGAGTCACCTAAAGAGGAAGGAGAAACTGCCTGCCTGGGGCCGGAGCGGAAGATGCAGCTAGGAACCAGATCCCACCATCCAGGACCTCCAGCCTTGAGCCCCTACAGAGGCTGTGTGGGGTTAGCTGGCCATGGACAGCACCCTTCCCCTGGGCACTCTTGGGGCCCTTTGTGGTGAGGGAGGAGCAGGGATGGGAAAATGTGACGCCAGCATCCTCGGCTCCCTTCCCAATTCCTCCCCTGGGCCCCGACTGACCCCGCAGCTGTGCCCTCCTTCCATCCATCTCACACCCTCTCCCAGCCCAGCCAGAATCCTTTGACACAGGCTCCAGCTTTGCCCATGGGCCTGGCAGTATGCCCTGCCTCACTTCCCCCACCCCATTACTCACAAGATCCCCACACAGTTCCTTTCAGTCCCTGGGGAAGCTAGGAGGAGGCTGGGGGCCGGAAATGGGAAAAGCCCCGCTTTTGCCAAGTGGCCCATTCTCCAGCTCAGTGAATAGGGACCTTCACAGCCCCTCGCTCTTGGCTGGAACTCTCAACAGGAAGGTAAAGTGGAAACTGTGCCAAGAGCTGCAGGAGGGAGGAGGGTAAAGAAAGGAGGAAGTGAGGGCTGTGAAATGGATGGGCCCACTTTCCCAACCGAACCATCCATGGGGGTCACAGGCTTAGGCAAGGAGCAGCCAGAGGGAGGAGGAGCCCAACACTGCCTCTTCCCAGAGCTTGCCTCTTAGCCTCCACAAGGCCTCCGCCCTCTGACCTGCTTTAGCTCTTTTCCACTGCAGTCCATCAACCTCCTCGAACATCTGAGGGACCTCCCAACCTTTTTTACCCTTCTGGTTCAGGCCTTCAATGTCTCTTGCCTGACTCTTGTAATAACCTTCTAACTCATCCTCCTACCTCATTTTCTCCCTACTTCCACCTCCACCTTTACCCCATATCACCTTCTGGATCCCAGGGCTACTCTCCAATGCATACAGGAAACGCCAGACTCCTTAGCATGATATCCACAGTGTGTCCTCGACAGCTCTTTCAGCACTGTGGCCCACCCTTTCTCTGCATTATGCTCTATGTTCTCGGCAAACTCCAGCTGGTCTTCAGACATCCCATCACTACGGCCTCTGGACCTTTTGTCATGTCGTTTCAACATCTGCCTGGATTGCTGTTCTCCTGTGCGTGTCCCTATTTATCCCTCGAAGTCTAGTTCAAATGCAACCTCTTCCATGACATGAAGCTTTCTCTAATCTCCCACTTGGAGTTTATGTCTCCCTCTCAGAGCACTGAACCCGGGCTTGTTATATACCCCGACTCCTCTATTTCTGCCCCACAGGTCTGCATACATGTACTGCTTGAGAACATAAGCTCTGCCATCAGACTGGCGGGGTCTGAATCCTGGCTCCTCCGCTTCCCAGCTCTATGACTTTGGCCAAGTGACTTAAGCTTCCCATGTTTTTATTGACTCATTCACGAAATGAGAACAGTGAAAGTACAACTTCTTAGTGTTGTTTTGGCAATTAAATGACATCATAAATTATATGCCTGGCATATCAATGTTAATATCAATTTAAGTTATCGTATCTCCTATTAAACTGTTTCCTGAAGACAGGATCTGTCTATGTTTGTAACGATAGTGCCAGTTGCCAGTAAATGCCTTAAACGCAGTATAAACTCAATAAGCATGTTCTGTGTATGAATAACTCTTATGCAAACCTGTCTGATAATCCGCCATCAACAGTTTATCGAGTGCTTATGACACATCGGATACTGTGCTATGTGTGAAAGACATATAGTTGGACAGACATTTAAATTGTCATTTAATCTTTACAGTAGCTGTATACAGTAGGTATTTAAAAAAAACCCATTTTAGAGATGAGAAAACCAAGGCGCAGGAGGTTAAGTAATAGGTGAAGGTCACACAGAGCAAGCGCTTGAGTTGAAGTTGGCCTCACCCCAAATCTTATACTCCACATTCTTCCCATTGACCACACTGTCAACCAGTCACACAGTCACCTTTCCCCAGTGTTAAACATCAAGGAAGATGCATTATAAGATCTTTTGCAAAAGTTTTTTTCTGGCTTAGGAAATTTGCCCTTTTGCCCCAAAATCTGTAGGCTGTTCCTACTGTATCTTCTCCACCTCCTACTTTTCTTCTCCTTATTTTGCCTGTAGGCCTTGGTCCTTGCCCATTTGCCAGAAGCCCCTGAACTCGTGGCCACTAAAAGCTAGAGAACTGCTTCCCCTTGCCTCAGCTAGGACAGACATTCCCAGAGATGGCCTCCGTCAACCTCTCCCTCCTCCAGGAAGTCTTCCCAACCTGGCTGTACTTCATTAGCTCCGATCACTCAGCCTTTACACATTCTATTTGTTCTACACTGGTCTGAACTCATGGGGGATGCCCTGTGAGCATCTTATATCTGCCTCGTCCATGTGCCTGTGCCTACTCCATTTACTGGCAGCCCACAAGGGAGCTGTGTGTATGGAACAGCTGGTCCCAAGGTTTGTGTTCAGGCAGGGCCCCTCTTTGACGGCTGGAGGGAGAAAAGAGATGTGTTCCCCGCTGAGCTGTTGCAGCCCCAACCCCTCATTCTAATGAAGAAGTGTGTCAGCTGCTGCTACTTCTCCTGCCACATTTCATCCCTGAAACCTGATCCCCTTCCCCTTCTAGGCAGAAGAACAGGGCCAGCTCTCTAGTTATCAACTAATTGAGCCAGGATCCCCAAACCCTCAGCCTTCTCCCAGTGCTCACTTGCTACAATGAAATTTTCTGCTTCAGGGAATTGGGAAGTTCCACTACTTGGGGTTTTCAGGAATACACTCTTCTTGTCTAGAAGTTTTGGGCCAAGGACAGGGATGCAGGAGCGGAGCATAAAACACCCTTGACAATGATACTTTCACAACCTGTTAATGTTTCCTTTTCCAGCAGTTTATCCCACAGTGTCTGCAGAATGTTTGATTCTTGAAAGACATTTACTGAAATAAATGAATACAGAACTTGACCAGTATTACATAAGGCCATCCCTGTGTGCACACCAACATAGGGCAGAGCCAGGCAACACAATGTCCCCCAGGGTGGCAAGGGAGATCCTGCCTGGGATGGGTCATCTGCAGTGCAAAAGCACCTACCCCCTACCCCCCCACCACACACCAAGCCACAAGTAAACTGCATTGAATTCAGTCCCTACTGTCCCTGGGCAAGGCAGCCAAAGGGCTGACCCTGGGCTAACTCAGCTCTACTTTTTTCCCCTTTGCTACTGTTGGAATACTAAAGCACTGAGATTTGGCCTGGCTACCTAAGCACTGAACTGAGGTGTCTGGGTGTGAGTGAGACTCTACCAGCTCTGTCTGTCCCTCTGCTCTGTCTCCTGTCTGAGCAGGCTGGCATCGGGGAGGGGGCGGAGCACCATGGGGGGGTAGTGCAGAGCTCTCCCATCTGAGTGTCATTCTGGGACCCAGGCCAGGCATTTGGCTTCCTCTCCAAGAGAGTCAAAGGCTGAAGCTGCTCAGACAAAGGGCCAAATAAAAGCTAATGGGGCATTCAGTGACTTCAGCCTCTCCCTTTCCTCCTCCCAGGCATTGGGGTCTCAAGTCCTTGGCAGGAGAGGGTGCAAATCAAGATGTGAAGCTCAGCTCAGTGCAAATTCCCATTTGCCTTTTTTATTCTCCTGGCATCCATAGTCTCTGTCTTCCTCCCCTCACCACCTCCCACCTAGAGTGCTGTAAAAAATGCAAATCAGTAGGATTTAAAAATTCGAGCCCATGCCAGGAACACCCACAAACCCTCCATTAAGGCAGATTCTGAGGTGGGTGGTGTGGTCCCCAGTTTGAAGCACAAGGAGGAGGATTCTATTAGATTCTTTTTCTCAGAATGGGTCTTGGACCTCAGACATTATCTGTGATGACCTTAACCTTTCTGGTATTTCACACATAAAAGAAAAAAAATGAGAATTGTGCACGTGTGGGCTGGGGCCAGCCATCCCAAGCTGGCATGAGAAGCATGTGAAAACGACTATGGGAAGGGGCATGGTGTGAGTCCAGAAGAAGAGCAATGAATACTGTCGTCTCTCAAGAAGTGTTTCTCTGAGTCAGTAGCTTTTGTATCTGAGTGTCACCACAGAAAGGGCTCCAGGAGGAAGGACTAGAGAAATGATCGTTAATATGAGCAGGCAGACCCTGGAGTAGAATCGACAGGAAGAGTGGCAGGGTGACTTGGTCAGGAAGCATCAATGAGAACACCTGCAGTTTCTAACTCTGCCCCCCACCCCCAGAGCTGGCCCCTAATACACTGCCAAGTTCCTTCCAAAGCAGGAAGACTGTAGCCTTTGCAGGCAGGAGTGGGAAAGGCTGCACGGAATCTGGAGAGCCATGAGCTGGCCCTTTCTAGACCCAGGTCTGCTGTTGGGTGGCCTGGTTGCCCCTGGCTCTGGAAAGTAAGAAGAAAGAGGAGAGCTGAAAAGTGAGACAGCGAAGTCGACTCCAAGAGAGACAAACTAAAAGAGACAAAAAGAGACGAAGGCAAAGACAGAACAGAGAGGCTGGTGGAAGGAGAGATGGGCAAAGCAGAGATGGGGGTGTATGTGCATAATATCTGCCTGAATTCCGGTGGGTGAAAAAATAAGAAAGGTGGCAGGTGGCGTGGAGGCGGGAGCAGTGGTATATGAAGCCAGTGAGAATCAACTTGGCTCTCCCTAACATAGCTTTAGCGGACGCCCCCCCCCCCCCCCGCCCAGTTCGGTGATTTCCCCCTCCAGACTGGGATACTTCTCCCACTCCCTGCACCCCGGGGCCTCCGAACGCTCCCTGCGCACTCCCCAAGCCCAGAGCTGACATCTGGCTGGGCCTCCGCAGCTCCCCTCGCGACCTGCCAGGCAGAGCCCCTCCTCCAGCGCAGGGCCTTCCCCCGTGTTTCCAGCTGCCAGCCCCCTCCCTGCTGGCAGACAAGCCCGGGCAGACAGCCGGCCAAGCCTGCCCCCGCAGCCGCGACAGCTCTGCCAAGCCCGGCAGAGCTGGGGGCCCAGGGCGGTACCGGCTCCCTTCGAGCGAACGGTCCCGCTGACCTCTTGCCCGGGCAGGGATCAGGCCCCAGCACCCTCCTCCCGCTCGCGCCGCGCCCGCCGGCCGCGCTCCCGGCCGTCCCGCGCAGCCCTGCACCCAGGCGCTCGCGTCCCGCTCCCCAGGCCTTCGCTCCCGTGCTTTCCACGTCTGCGGCGCCGAAGTCCCGCTCCGTCCGTGCGCCGGGCCGTCTCTGGGCGTGCCCTGTGTTCTCCCTGGGGTTCTCTGTGTCACATTTCGGCCTGGTTGGCTTGCTCCCTCTGTCTCTCTGTCACTTGTTCTTGTCTCATCACAAATCTTTACTCAAAGTTTCTTCGTGACCCCTTTCCTGAGGACAAACCCTGCCCTCTGTCTGTCGGCCCGCGCCCTCTCCTCTGTTCTCCAGCCCTCTTCACGTCCCGGCTCCCCGGGGGCCAGGTGCCCGTCGGGGCGGAGCAGCCCTCCCTGCCCCGGCGCTAGCTTCGCTCTTACCAGCTCCTGTTTGAGGCGACGCAAATAGCAGTCCATTTCCCTGCTCTCCATCGTCATGCGCCCATTTGTCGGGCTCGGTTCAAAGAGACAGTGCCCTGGTGGGACCCCGGCCCCACTGGAAACTGCGCGCCGGGCCAGCTCCCCGCCCCTGCGCCCGCACCTCTCGCCGCACGGAGCTGAGCCTGCGCTGCGAGCTCGGGACTTAGAGCCGCTTCCCCCGCGGCTTGCCGCGCGCGGTCGGTGCTGGGGGCGGAGGGAAAAGTGGGACAGCCAATGAGAATTCAGGGGGGCTGTCTTCAGCCAATGAGAAGGGCGGCCGGGGGGCCGGGCTGGGCGGCCGCTGCGGACCCCACCGCGGTGTTTGCACCGGACTCCGGCACAGCTACCCGGGATGGCGGGGAGACACCTGGACCTAGCCTGCGCGGCGGAGGGCATCGTGACTCCAGGCCCCAACGAAGCACGTGACCCTCGTGTGGTCAAAAAGGAAGAGCACAGTTCTACGGGGAGGGACTGGGTAGCGTTCTCAGTAAGAGGCAGAGTGCCATAGTGTCGGTCCCTTTTCCCAAACTCCAATCTGGAAGGAAATACCCCCACCCCTCCGCTCCCATCCCCAGAAGCCCCTCTGAAGCTCTTTTTTTTCCGGAAGAGGACCCTGGGAATGTGGCTCCCGCCCCACTCCTAGAGTGAGGTCCTCGCGGCCCTTCCCTCGCCGGCGGAGCAGAGACGCCGCTGCCTGACCGGTTCACCTTTGTCACACAAAGCCGCCGAGGGTCGGCTGCGCCCCTAAATCTCTGATAGGCGAGATCCCTGCTCTCAAGAACTTACGTGGGGGAGAAGGGGAGGCGAGACAAACAGGTAAACACACACACACCGTAAGCACGGTAATTTCAGACAATGATCTTTATGAAAACCTGAAACAGGGTAATGGGGTAGGGCTGCTTTCCCGGGGGCCTTCAGTGGGGTGGGCAGGGAGCAAGCCTTTCTTTCCCCAGGGCTCAACGTCAATCATCCTACCTGACGCTCTGGCCTTTGGCTAAGCTCTAAGGCTGGGGAAGATGCTCGGATTTTATTTACAGGAACTGTGGGAGCGCCAGCCCGGCCCTGGAGGAGGGAGTTGCGGCCGATGTTCTCGAGAGGGGCGCAGTCCGGCGGGGTTGCTCCTCCCAGTCCAGCCCTGGACGCCGGGCTCCACGCCCGCCAGCGCTGCTCCTTCCCAGCCCGGAGACTCCGCCCGGCCCGGCCAGCCGGGGACTGTGGCGCAGAGCACAGAGAGTAATTAAGCAATTAGCGACATGTTGTTCCAAGGTAATTAACGGGGAAAAGTTTGCCCCAGGCAGCATTTGCGATCTCTGAGCGGAACAATTGTAGGAACACCCGAGAAGGCACGAAAGGTGCCGGCGCCACGATCCGGTCCGTCCGAGGCAGCCAAGAGCGCCAGATCTGCTAACTATTGAAAGACGCGCTGGCTGCTCTTGCCTGTAATCCCAGCACTTTGGGAGGCTGTGGCGGGTGGATCACTTGAGGTCAGGAGTTCGAGACCAGCCTGACCAACATGGCGAAACCCCCGTCTCTACTTAAAATACATAATTATTTGTATTTTTATTATTTGCTGGGCCTGGCGGCCTAAGCCTGTAATCCCGGCTACTTGGGAGGCTGAAGCAAGAGAATTGCATGGACGCAGGAGGCAGAGTTTGCAGTCAGCCGAGATTGTGCCACTGCACTCCAGCCTGGGTGACAGAGCAAGACTCTATCTCAAAAAAAAAGACTGGGAGAGGAGGAGGAGAGGGCTAAACACAGAGACACAGAGACATGGCATGGGGAAGGAGGAGGGACAAAGATGGAGGGGAAGAGAGGGAAGGTGAGAAAGAATGAATCTTTAGAAGAGTTTGCAGAGTCCAGTTGAAAGGCCTCCACTTAACAACACCAGGTCCTCAATTATAAAAGACCTCTTGCCCACACCTTTCGGCCTAGCCCCAAGTGTCCCTCTGGCTGAAGCTGGGGCAGCTGTAGTCAATGGACACAGAAAAGAAAAGGAGGCAGAGGATGGGCTGAAGGTGGTTGCTGGACGAGCCCAGGCAACTCTGGCCCTACCACTTTGAGCAGCATTGGCCCTCCTGCCTGTTCTGCAGCTGTGGGCAGGAATTCTCCAAGAGATCCCTTTCTGTGGGACCCACCAAATGTTCAGAGTGAGAGCCACTCCCAAGGATGGAGCTGGGGTTTCCAGCCCAGCTGAAGAAGTTCTGCAGTTGAATACTATGGACTGAGACAGAAGAGACCCAGCATTGACATGTAGTCAATGGGGGGCCTTCAATGGGGCCAAACATCACAAAAGGGTTCCCCAACTCAAAGAGCCTTGCTTTGCTCCATCTCCAGTCTTCAGCATGGTAGCTGGATATAAAAACCTCTGAGTCAACGTTTCTGGATCTGTGGCTGAAATAGTCTTTTTTTTTTTTTTTTTTGAGACAGTCTCACTCCCAGGCTGGAGTGCAGTGGTGCAATCTTGGCTCACTGGAACCTCTGCCTCCCAGGTTCAAGCGATTCTCGTGCCTCAGCCTCCCAAGTAGCTGGGATTACCAGCACCTGCCATCACACATGGCTAATTTTTGTATTTTTAGTAGAGATGGGGTTTCAGCATGTTGGCCAGGCTGGTCTCAAACTCCTGACCTCAGGTGATCTGCCTGCCTTCGCCTCCCAAAGTGCTGGGATTACAGGCATGAGCCACCATCCTGGGCCTGCTGAAATAGTCTTCAGGGTCAAATTTCAGCCCCAGTTTTCTCCATCTCTGAGACTTTGTAGGCTGGAATCCACTTGGAAGTTAGGAGGCTGGCGAGGGTTGAAAATCCAAAAGAAGCGGGCTGATCTCTTGGCAAGAACCTAGGACTGGGTGGTTAGGTCTTCTGTGCTGCTGACAACAGGTATAATCTTGCACCAATGCTTTGTTTTTACTGGGCCTCAGTTTCCCCTGCTTATGGGTTTAAACCTTTGTGAGTCTAACACTTTATACCCCTTACAAAACTCTCTTCTAAAAACTAACTGTGAAGTAGTCATGAGCAGGGGATGTTTACCCATCTCACAGATGAAGAATGTATTGTTAGCAAAGCCAGCTCACATTCCATCCATTTTCAGGTAGAGGGAGATAGCAAGAAAACAAACTGATAATCAGAATCTCAGTGCAGAGCTCAGAGCTCAAAAGAGAGGTTTTAGACAAGTCTGAGGTGTGGTTCCCTCTGTCTGGTTTCCCACAAGACTTTGGGGGACAATTGAGGTCTAACTCTGAAGTCCTTTCATGGTGCTGGACCATTGCAGCTTACCTGCTCCCTTGCTATTAAGAAGGCCAGTGTTACCCTAGAAGTGTGTAAAGGGGTCTCTCTCTTACCTTGTTTCTGAAGAGGTAACTCTCATCTGGGCAGAGCAGGCGGCAAAAGTAGGAAAAATAGCTGCCTTCTGCTTTTCTTTTTAAAAAAAGGATTTAAGTGATAGAGAATAAAGCCTGTTGCCATGGTTTATAAACATGGATAAATATTTCTGGGCTGAGAATGGGGGCTGGGGGACATGATTCATTTTTGCTGAAGAGGAATCAGATGGCTCAGCCTCCTCCCTTCCACCCCACTCCAAAACTCAGCCTGGAGGATGAGATTATCTCATTTTAAAATAAATAATAAAGAAATCAAAGGTCTTGAGACTGGTTGTGAACATACTTTTGCAAAGCTGTTCAGAGCTGGGGTGGAACCCTCAGAAGGTACATGGCCATTTGCCTTCCACTGATGGGCACTTTACCTGACAGACGGGGTGCAGCTCCTGGAAACTGTGTCCAATGCTGTCAGCTCTTAGGACTTGACTGCCTCGCGTAGGCAGGGAGGGTGGTCCCCTTTGTCCCACTACCAGAGCCTATAGCTCCTGGCACCTATCAATGAGCTCAAACGAAGAGGCAGAACCAGTTGGGTCCCAAGGGAGCTCAGACCCTACATTAAATAATGGAAACACCATCATTCTCCTGGCTTCAGATCCTGTGGCCCCTGCCTAGAAGTCCCTATCTACCAGGTCCTAGCCAGCTCTGGAAGACATACCCCTGAGTAAGGCAGTGTCCAGCTTCTCATCTCTACTGGCAACACTCTCTCTCCTTGCACCAGGATGTGCTTCCCAATAGCTGGGGAGCACATCCTGGTGCAAGGAGAGAGAGAGATGTGGTCACATGCAGTCTGGAAACCTCATCATAATATCACCCCCCAAGGGCAGGGGCCCTATCCCCAGTGCCCTCATTCCTCGCCCCCTGTGGCTGCCAACAACTATTATCCCAATCCCGTCACCCACCACACACTGCCTGATCATCAACAGGAAAGGCGGACCCTAGAGATAAACACATGCTGTTGGAATGTATTCAGATATCACTGCTGAACTGTTTCTCTCTAGGGAGAGGACCTTGCCTGACAGGCTGGCCCAGAGGTGCTGAGCAGAGACTGTGTACGTGTCTGTGTGGGAACACACGGGGTTGGTAGGGGAGGAACTGGACTGAGGCCCGGCTATTCTTGAAAGAATCCCACCCCTAACTTTCATGACATCTTCCTTTGTCCACCTTAGAGCACTGGGTCCTCCTACCCTTATGATTCCAGTACCCGGAGACACGGAAGAGAGGATAAAGTGGCCTGTGTGTTGGGGAACCCTCTCAGTTCCAAAAGAAACAATCACTTTGGGTTTTAATTTAAAAACCTTTGGACTGGGTGGAGGAATCAAAGACTGTAGTCATGAAAAGCTCCATGAACTTTGGGTGCCTTCAGACAAAGGCTGTCATTCTCTTACAGATGGAGAAACTAAACCCAAGAAGGTTGTTCTGTACGGGGATGGAATGGGGTCTCCCAGTTTTCAGCATAGCACTCGTTCTGCTATTCTACACTTCAGAAAGCAGGAGGGATACGCTCTTAAGGTGGATTACTGAAATGATGAAAGCCACTGAGGAAGTGAGTTCTGATGTTCCGCATCCACAGAATTGCCATCGCTTTTACCCACAGTGCTAACTTAGACCACTACTCTCACCGCCTTCGCTTCCTTATAAAGTCACTGGGCTTCAAGATCAGGCTACCAATTACAGAGTTGCTAAAATCGTTTAGAGAGGGACTGAAGGAAGGTGTTGGAAAAAGAAACAGCAGTGTAGTATTTTGAGAAAACTTGATGCATGAATGGTTCCCAGCCTATCTCATCTGAACAGTTTTTAAGTGCAAAATCAGATTTGTCCAAATAATGAACAGTTAATCTATATGCCAACATTCATTTCTATATGGAACAATTTGGAGCTATGGGCTTGGTGCTTCTGGTGCCTAAGCAAAGGTCTCATTCCTACATGAGAAGCAAGTATTTCCATTTTGCAAACATTTACTGGAAAGGCAATCAAATGTTTGTGTGTACACACACACACACACATACACACACACACACATATATAAATACATACACATTATTTTGAGACAGGGTCTCACTCTGTCACCCAGGCTGGAGTGCAGTGGTGTGATCACGGTCACTGCAGTCTTGACCTCCCTTGGCTCAGGTGACCCTCCCACCTAAGCCACCAAAGTAGCTGGGACTACAGACACATGCCACCATGCCCAGCTAATTCTTTTTCTTTCTATTCTTTTCCTTTTTTTTTTTTTTTTTGGTATGTTTTTGTAAAGACAGGGTTTCACCATGTTGCCCAGGCTGGTCTTGAACTCCTGAGCTCAAGCAGTCTGCTCACCTTGACCTCCCAAAGTGCTGAGCCACTGCGGGATTACAGGCGTGGAAAAGCAGACGTTTTTGAACTGCAGAGAACAAATGAAGAATGTCAGGGCACAGGTAAGGGAAATACGGTATTTGTGCAAACTAATGCTGGTGGATGCAAACAGTACCAGAAAGGAAAATGGCTCATTCCTAGGACCCTCCTGGGACATTCTGCAACATCTGACTCCCCAGAGGCCCAGTGCTGGCTGCCTGTAACCTTACCATGGCCTGGAACTCGGAGCAAAGGCTCATTTTATCACATACCACTTGGCCATCTCCATTAGCTGTAAGCAAGGACCAGTGGTTGGCAGCTTGCCGGGAGAGACACGTTAGTTAGAGGGAAAGAAAAGCCACCTGCTTCTCCTCCTGAGACCATGTGGTGAGGAGAAAAGAGGTCACATCTCAGGTTTGGCTGTCTGCATATTTACCTCCATCAGGCTGGCTCTGAAGTCTCTTCTGCTGTTTTAAGGAGCCAGAGAATCTCCCAGCTCTAATTAGATATCAACCTGGGGCATGCTCGAGATTTCAGCCTGGACACTCTGAAAGGAGCCAATGCCTTTAGTGACAGCTGCTTCTGCCTGGGCTTTTGCTTGGGCAGAGGGGCAGGACCCTCTCCCTGGCATTTTGAGGAGTGGTGCTGGGTGGGCAGTGACTGCACTAGCAGCAGTCTGTCCCAAGAGAAGGCCTCAAATTCCCAGAGAAGAAAGGCAGCGAGGCCGAGAAACACTCGCCTCTTAACAAGTGAAGACGCATACTGGAGAAGAGGAGCTGCAAGGGAGTTTGGACTTTACTCCCTTCTCTCCTAGCGTTGCACAGATTTTCTTTGCTGTGATTATTCTTCATCAATCATCATCCATAGAGAGTGACTGAGGCAATAGAGAGTGAATAATGAATCCCTCAAATAGTCTTTTGTGTTTCTGCCTGGAGGATTTTGGAAATAACTTGCATCTTAATCTTTCTGACTTAGAATCATAGAATTTGGGAGCTGAAAAGGACCTTCATCAGGGCATGTGGCCTCATAGAAATACTGGAAGGAAAGATTTGTGGGTAGGAACCTCTGGTTCAACACTAAAAATAGGCCTAGCCTAACATATACTGAAGGCTTTCCTTGTGTCAGGCACTCATTTATTCTTCCCAAACCCTGGGAGGTAGGTGCTGCTATTCCTCCCTTCCGCAGAGGAGGAAGGGAGATGAGACAGTAGGGCACCGAGAGGGGTGTGCTGGAACCCTATTGTGGGACTGGCCCTGCTACAGATTTGACATCCTCTCTGTCATTCCACTCCCTCATCAAGTCGCTTTGGACAAGTAATTTAACTTCTTTGGGTCTGTTTTCTCCTCTGTGATCTCTAAAGTTTAAAAATTGCTAACAGTTGGCATCTGCCACCCAAGCATGTGATTTAACAAGTCAGGAAAGTGTAGTGCAGAAATGTTAAGTGACTTGCCCTAGGTCACCCAGGTTGCTAAGGGCAGAATCAGCACAAAAACCCAGGCCCAGTGACCACTGCCCCCAGGCAAGGCCTCTCTCCCTTCCACTGCACTTTGACAGGTGTTCTAGGGAATCCAATTCCTTGCCTTAGAGGAGACCTGTTCCGTGATATCAGATAGACTGGAGATGTTAGGTTTCGATGTGGCCAATCATAACACCAGGATGAGCTTAGGAGGCTGGCGATACTTGTCTACCTAAGCACCTCCAACCTATTTGTCTGTCTGCTGTTTGTCTATCTTTCTCAGTTCATACGTAGTGTTCAAACCCCACCTGGTAACCATAGGGAAAGAAAGAGCATGACTGGTGTGTTACATCTATGCACGCCCCCTGGTGGTATTTCCAGTCGTTTGTCCTTTTCATGCAAATATTGCCACCTTGTGCCAGCTCTGTCACCCAGCTTCCTTCATGAGGACAGTGGTTGTAGTTCTGCTCCTCTCTCCTCCTTCCCCTGTCTTTGGCTCCCTCTGTCCAGAATCTGATCATTGACTGGTGTGCAGCCTGGGATGTGATGTGTGCCTGGGGAGGAGACAGGGCCCAACAGGATCTCAGCTGTGCTCTGGTAATCAGCGTGCACCACCATTACAAGCATCCCCATCCCAGTATCCTTTCTACTGAAAGAGATGGGAAAGGGGTGGATGTGTCAATAAATGTATCATTGGAGGCATCTGAAATGAGAACAAGGACATCCTGGGTGAGGCATTATTCACAATGGGTATCCATATACGAGAGAGAGAGAGAGAGAGAGAGAGAGAGAGAGAGAGAGAGAGAGAGAGAGAGAGAGAGAGAGTGTTTCAGACAGCCTGAAATGAGCTCTCACCCACTGGTGAGTAGAAAATTAGCTTTGGCAGGTGAAGAACTGGGTGACAGGTGAGGAAGCCAGCAGGGTGTCAGTGTTATCCTTCTACTATTGCTGTTTTCTGGTGTTGCAAACAATATCTCTCCCACCTCTCCTGTTCTGTGAAATGTAATTAGGCAGAGGAGAAATGACATGGATGGGCTTGGGCATGTGGGAGAGTGTCATGAAGATATTACAATGGCCTCATGACCTTGTAAGCAAGCCATGCGCTTGCAGGTGGGCTGCACTAGGCCAGTTGGGAATTACTATTTTCCTGAAGGCCCATGAAGCAAGCTGTGTGGTTTACATTTCTAGTGGGTGGAAGAAAAGATGGCACTCCAGGGACTAAGTCCTAGGAAATTCTGCCATCTGGCATAATGCCGGAGGCAGTGTGTGCCAAGACTGGGATGCAGGAAATCTGGGTTCTTGGGCTGGCTCTAGATTGGCCCTGTAATCGCTAATGCATCAGTTTCTCTAACTGTAAAGTGGGGCAGATAATCCTACTGCTACCTCCTTGTTGTGAAGGTAAAGTATGCAAAGGCCCTTTGAAATGTCGAGAGCACAGTTCTAAATGTGAGGTTTGTCTGCCAAGGGAATCTGCCAAGCCTACTGGGAGGCAGCAGTTTGCTTCTGTGTCAGTTTCCACAGTCTGTGCTCAGACAGGTACTTAAGCATCTCACATCCATAAATCTCACCTCCTATCTATAGTCAGCAAATAAGAAAAAGGGCAGGCTGATGCTCTGCTTCTGTCTGATCTTCTTACCAACCCTCGCCTCCCCTCCCCCTGACCTGATGCAATGATCTTGCTGCTCTCCCTCATCTGCTCAGGGCCTGTCAGTTTAATTTAACAAGGTTGTGGGAGAGGTTTCATTTAATCAAACTAGTTGCTGTATCCATCCTGCTCAGAGGTCCCTCTGTGTCACCACCGAGGCTCAGATTAGACAGTGACAATTACTTCTTCTTTCCTGGCTATTGCCTCCCCCCTCCCTTTCACTCCCTGGAGGGAACAAGGAGGCAGACCAATCTCCTGGGACCTAAGAATAGATGCGGGAGGATCAAAGGAGGGAAACAGGCTCTGGCCTGAGAAAGCCCCTCTCCAAGCCTTACATGGCCTTGTTTAAGGCTGAGTAACAGCCCAAAGGGCGGGGGGATAGAAAATGTGAGCAGAGCTGCCTTGCAAAGGCTCAAGGCTTCCTGAGGACAGAGCTGTGCCATCATCGATGGCCCCACAGAGATAAAACCAGTCTCCTTCATTGTCAGGAAACCGGGGTGCAGAGTGGGTAGAGAAGTATGATACCTGCATGCTCTACGTACTCCAGACTATGAGCATTTATTTCCAGGTTCTTGGCCTGGGTTCTGGGGTCTTCAGAGCCGGGAGACAACGATAACAACAAGGCGAGGCCCCATCCATCTGAGCTTCTGTGGCTCTGTTCTTGGTGTGGATGCTGCAGTGACAGGAGGAGATGCCACCAGAGCCAGGGGTTCAGGGGAGGCTGCTGCATGGGTGTGAGGTAACTATGCTGTATGTGTTGTGTGTGTGTGTGTGTGTGTGTGTGTGTGTGTGTCTGTGTGTGTGTTAGGGAGCCAAGGGAGGGGAGTATCTGTGCAGAGAGTTCGGAAATCCAGAACAAATCTCTTGTCATTTAACCCTTTCATTTCCCTCCCTTTCCGGGAAGTAGGTGCTCAGCACCTCTTCTTCTCCTAAGCAGCTCAGAGAGTGGAGACAAAGGCCTCTTGAAGGGGAGCCCTTACTTGAGATGATAGATATTCTTTTTCTTTTTGCTTCTTTGTGTCACATTCTTCCATTGGTCGGCGGGCAACTGACAGGTGTAGCCCTCCCTGAGCCCCTTTCAGAGTCCCCCTCCCTGCCATTTGTCTCTCAGCCAGCCATCCAGCAGACACTGCCATCCACAGGAGATGAATATGATTAGCAGAAACCCTTCCTGACAGCTCCAAAGAGAATCCCTCAAATGCATATTCCACTGAGTGCATCTCATTGCTGCTGACAGCCGCTTTATCAATTAAATTCCACAGTCCCAGTCTTCAGAGACGCCATGAACCTCCCTACCTAATAAATCATAGGCCCCCAGTTATTGTTAAATGTCCCATCAGTCTCTAATAAACTCCCTGCCAAAATGGGCAGGTTATTTATTATGCTGCCTGGACAAGAATAAATTGGGCCCCTTTCTCACAAGGAGAAGAGCAAACATGCCACCTTTCTCCCTAAAGACTGAGGCAGTGGTGTTAAATGGGACAATTAATCAACATGGGCCTTGGGTAGAGAGGAATCTGGTCTGAAGCCTGAGGGAGGATCACCCAGGGTTCTCTTCCAAAAGCCAGTCAGGCAAATCCCCATGGTGGGGAGTGGCTGTGCAGTGGGCATGGGCTCAGGCTTTTGCTACCTCTCCCTCTTTCCTAATTCCTAAGGCTAGTCACCCCATAAGCCATGGTACACAAGTAAAAACCGGTATTTTCCATTGGGAAGTAGCCAGCTAGGATTGAACAGGGTCATGAAACAATACATTCTGTCCCGAAGGGTGGAAGTTGTTTATTGATAAACTTGATACAACTTAAGTTTATGGATGGTGCCAGTTCACTGAACAGATGGCCTAGGAATAAAACAATGAAAATACCCATGGCTAGGCAAAGTAACCAAGTAGCATGAGCTCAGTCATGCTTTGCTGGACAAGCAACATGTACCTAGGGGCGGCACTGGTACTTGGACAGCAGTGTACCAACACCTGAAGGCCTAGGAGCTGCCAGGTCTAAGAAACTGTGTGTTGTGAGCCTTGCCATGACTTGCCTTATATTAGATCCAAAACCTAGGTGATGCTCCAAGGTCTGCAAGTTACGATCCAAACTGCTCAGCTTTGCCACTAACCAAGTCCCAAGTTACATTTCCTACTGTATTTCTCTTAACTGCTAAATAACACTGCCCTCCCATGGAAAAGCGTAACACACCCATTTTATACTCCTATGGTGGCAGATGAGGTGGTCCATAACATAGGGCCAGTATGTCTCTGCATCCTCATGTCCGGGTCATTTCTGCCATACTTGCCTCCACTCACAGTAGAAGACTTACCTTCCCTAAACGACTGTGGCTTTCATGCTTCCACGCCTCTACACAAACTGTTGCCTGTGCCCGGAATATCTTTCTGAGACTTGTCTGCCTGGTGAGCTCTCCTTCCGCCCCCACTGCCTGATGAATGCCTTATTCATTCTTCAGGATAAGCTCAAAGTATCAGCCCTGACTGCTTCACTGCACATGAGCTTTGTCTCCTGGTGCTGCTGTCTTGGCAGAAGTACCGGACTCCAGGAATTAGGTAAACAATCATCTTGTAGGTGTAGTTGTTCTCTCATACTTCCATATATACTTTAAGCCACTTTGATTTGGGGTGTGGAGGAGAAAGACATAGAGAAGAAAGCTATTGCCCTTTGAATACCAAAAGCTGTTTTCTTCAATTTCTCAGAAGCTCTCACTCTCTCCCACATGACAGCCACACTTTGAACAACTAAGGCCCTGAAAAATGTCAGTACTGCCTATGATTTTACACCAGCTTGTGCTACTTGCACATTTCATGCTTGATCATTTCCCAAGCTGGGCCGTTAACTCTTTTAGGACAGAGGGTAGAAAGAGCCTAGACTCTGCTGTCAAACAGATCTGAGTTCCAATCCCATTTATGAGCTCTGCGACTTTGAGCAGATCACTATTCTTCCTCTGAGGAGTTAATTGAGAGCAGCATCTGCTTCAGCACCCGACACAGAAGGCTTCTAGGATAAAGTCCAGACGCTAGCCTGGCCTACAGCTCACTCTCCGGCCTCATCAAAGCTCACTCTCCCATTTGCATTCTAAGCTCTTTTAGAATGCTATGGAGGGCCTCACCTCCACACCTCCATTGGCCACTCCTCTGTCACAGGCCAACTTCGATTCATTTTTCACATCTTACCATAGCTCTAATGCTAGGAAGATGTGGCAGAGACTGTTAGTTGCCTCCAATATCCCTTCCCCCTTCCTCTATAGTAATGGACCTCCTCTCAAATAATTATACAGCTGGGCATGTGATTGTCCAGAAAAATGACATTTCCCTGATTTTTTTTTTTCAAGAAGGTGTAATTTTATGGCTAAGTTCTTTCCAAGAAATGCCAGGTAGTGTGGCAGCTTTTGAGAACATTTCTTTAAAAAACTGCTGGCATGATGACCATGACCATTTCTACCTTCTTCTTGAGTCTTCTTCTTTCCTGCTGGCTGCAATGCAGACATGAAGACTGGGAGTAGAGCAACCATGTGGGGACCAAGGCAGAAGCCTGGGTGCTTGGGATCTCTGTGGACCAGGACTGTTTATCAGTCCTGTTTCCAGAATTCTGGACAAGGGCAAAATGAACTTCTGTCTTGGGGAAGTAAGCTCCTACTTGGGGGTCTTTTAACCAAACCTAATCTTGACTTCTAAGTCTTTCTTGGCTCCCCACATCTGGTTACCTCCTTGACTCCAGTAGCACCCAGCACTTTACACAGGAAACGAGGCTGCTTGCTTATGTGCACCTGTCTCCCTGAGTGCAGAGGCTTTGTTTACTTTGCTCCATTTTTGTACTTCTAGCACATGGCTGATTAATACTAGGTGGTCAGAAGATTTCTGTTGAATGATTAGAGGATTAGAGATGTTTTGTGGACTGAACCCAAATAATAACACTGCCTACCTTGTGTTGCTTTGGGGGTCAAATGAGAAAAAAATCTTAAGTTTTCTTCCCATCTTTCCACATTCCCACACCAATCCTCACACCCAGGGTGGGCCACCTTACACTATGCCTTCCTTTATAGTGTTTTCTTTTCCTCTGGGTTCAGAAGCCTCCAGTGCAAAATGATGGGACAGGATCATTTGAATCTTAACATTCATTCTGAGTCTAAGTGTCACTCTCACCTCTTCAGTTCATAGGAATCTCTCCCTCCTCTAGCTCCCTGGAAAGGTTCTCCAGGTAGATGGAACAGCAAACACAAAGGTACTGAGGCATTACAAGCCACGGAGAACTAAGCATTTGGGCTGGTTTGGTCTGGCTGGAGGAGGTAGGTGGGCTGCTCTGCCAGAGAAGAGCCAGGGATCCCACTGTTATTTATCCTGGGGGAGGCTGGGACACAGGTACAATCTAGTCCGTTTCTGCATGTGTTATGCTCATACCTTACCTAGTTATTAAATGGTCTCTTGCTTTTGTGCTTTATCTTTATAGCACCAAAAATGACGGCCAACAACACTGTCAGAACTTTTCAATAGTGAGAAAAAAATGTAATGTGTTATTCACCATGGTTCACGATAACATTACTGCAATGTTTCTGTCTGTAAAACATCACAAACAACAAAGGCAATAACGGAATGCCTATAAAACTACAAATGTTTGGGCCGGGCACAGTGGCTCAAGCCTGTAATCCCAGCACTTTGGGAGGCCAAGGCGGGTGGATCACAAGGTCAGGAGATCAAGACCATCCTGGTCAACATGGTGAAATCCCGTCTCTACTAAGAATACAAAAAATTAGCTGGGCACAGTGGCGCGTGCCTGTAATCCCAGCTACTCGGGAGGCTGAGGCAGGAGAACTGCCTGAACCCAGGAGGCGGAGGTTGCGGTGAGCCGAGATCGCGCCATTGCACTCCAGCCTGGGTAACAAGAGCGAAACTCCGTCTCAAAAAAAAAAAAACCACAAATGTTTTCTGGAAATGTAGTCTTTTTGTTTTTCTTGGGATAATCCTGTGGTTCTTCAGCAGTGATTGGTGTGAGTTCCACAGAGCCACTGCTATCTGCATGGAGACCCAGCAGAGATTTTTGAGCAAGAAGGTGTCAGCCATACAATGTTTATTGGGTCCACGAAGTGCTTGGTGCTGGGCTGGAGAGCCTAGGATGACAAAAGTCCTGTCTTGAGAAGCTCACCGTTTATTTAATGTGAGGACATACAAGTAGCTAAGCAAATAAAACATATGAGCCAGACTGGAATTACTTATTTAGAGTGTGATGTGGGACCCTGGGGTGGGGAATACAAAAGAGTGTCAGAAGGAGCAGGATCTGGAGCCGGACCCAAACAGCCTAGAATATCCACTCAAGAAAGATCATGGCAGGACTTGTAGGGTACATGGCTGGGATAGAGAAGAAACTCTGGCCAGAGAGACCATTCAGGAGGTTTTTGCAATAGTTAGGATGATGAAGGGACCTAAAACACAGCAGATGCTATGGTAAGTGAAGAAGAATGGATGAAATATTTGGAGGCAAAATTACTTGTGCTCAGTAAATTAGATACAAAATTACTTGTGCTCAGTAAATTAGATGGAGAGTGGAGTCAATAATTTCCCAGGTTTGTGGTCTGGGGATTAGGCAGATAAAAGAGGTGGGGGTACTAAGAGGAAGCCTGGGACCTTTAGTGCCATCTCCTCCATCAGTCTCCCTTCTTTCAAATGGATAGTTGACATTTTCTTAATGTTTTGTAAATTTACAGGCAAAGTAAACCTTCAGGACCACCTTCCAATGGGATTATCATGCCAAAGCCCCACCTATATCATATGGAATCTGGACCATCACTGTGTGTGTATGTGTGTGTGTGTGAAGGGGGTAGGACCAATGACCATAATCTATGGACAAAGTTGGGGTTGGTTGCAGAATAGATTTAGTGTTGGTATTCTTTATATTTTTAAAAATTTGTTTATATTTTAAGAATCTTTGAATAGGTGAAGGGGAGGAAGGCAGCAAATCACGCTGCCATGTGTGTACCTATGCAACAATCTTGCATGTTCTTCACATGTATCCCAAAACCAAAAAAGAAAAATTTTGAGATAGGGTCTCTGTATGTTGCCCAGACTGGTAGCTCCTGGCCTCAAGCGATCCTCCTGCCTCAGCCTCCCAAGAAGCTGGGATTACAGGTGTGTGGGGACACCGCTAAGTTTGAAATTATGAATAGGATTGAGTTCCACGAATATTTGCATTTGGCATGATGACTAAGATTTTGTTACAAGAGCTCATTCATTTGATAAATACTGAGTATTTCCTATGTGTCAAATTCTGTTTTTCCCACTAGGGATACAGAGAAGAACAAGACAGAATAGGTCCCTGTCCTCAAAGAGTGTGGGAGACAGGCAGCAGACATATAATTTCAGGTAGTTATAAGTCTCAGGAAGAAAAAAGTAAAGCAAAACAAAAGAACAGACTGCTGGGAAAAGCCCGGGAGCAGAGAGGATAAAGGAGCTGTTTTAGGGTGTTCAAGACCTATTTGAAAAGGAAGAGCTCTTTGAAAAGGTGATACTTGAGCCTAAGTCCACAGTAAGGAGAAGTGGCAGAGACTGTTAGTTGCCTGCTCATGAGATGATGGGGGAAGGAGCAATACGGAAGGCATGAAACATCTGAGAATCTATTAGGCATCCGACGGAGGTGCTGCGGGGGCGGATGCATGGAGGCAGATGGATTTACATGTCTAGACTTTAAAGGGAGATGAGGCGGAGATATGAACTTGGGAGCTGTCAGTCCAGTTCCAGGTTCCAATTCATCGTACTTTTATCAGAGCTCACAGGGCGCCAGGGACTTGCCAGGGGCTGGGGACTCGGAGATAAAGAAGGACACACCAGCCAATGTGGTAAACCCTTTGGTCCGGATACGCTCTGGGCGCACTCTGCGACAAAAAGAAGAAGCCAGTCAGGTTACGGAGCCGATACCGCTGGGGAAGAGGCGGCCGCGGAGCGAGATAGGCCGAAGGAACGGAAAACGGAAGCACGGGGCGTGGGGGTGACGCACCGGCCGCATCACAAAGAGCGCCGAGAGGGCGGAGGCGCCGGGGCACAGCTTGGTGGGGCTGCCCAGGAGAGGGCCGGGAGGCGGGGCGGCGCCCCCACCGCGGGCCCGCGGCGCCCTCTGCAGGCTACAGGCAGTGACTCACCAGTAGCCTCATCTTTCCTCTTCTCCCTCTTGTTGCTTTCCTCACGTCACATTTTGTGTGTGTGGGGTAGTGTTCCCTAGTCTCTCAGCCTCCGACTTCCGTCCCTTCCCTCCATTTTCAGGCCGGGCGTGTTAGTGTCTTCGCGGGAAAACTGCCAATAAAGTTTTTCCTCCTTTCGCTTCCAGGATCCCCGCCTCCCTCCAAGTACCGCGAGATCTGACGGCGCGGCTACCATGGCGGCTGCGTTTGAAGCCCCGGCGGCCTTAGCGACAGTGGATACCGCTATGCCGGCCGAACATGTGGCCTCGCAGGTCTCGGCACCGCAGCCATCACCCGGGCCTGTGAGGAGCCTGCGGACGGCTCAGGATATCCGCAGCCCGCGGACCCGCACGGGGGACGTGCTGTTGGCGGAGCCGGCCGACTTCGAGTCACTGCTGCTTTCGCGGCCGGTACTGGAGGGTCTGCGGGCGGCCGGCTTCGAGAGGCCCTCGCCCGTGCAACTCAAGGCCATCCCGCTGGGGCGCTGCGGGCTCGGTGAGAGCGGGGGCCCGGGAGAGGTCGGGGGACCCGGGAGAAGTGTGGCCGAGGAAGGGCGGCGACGGCCAGGGCCGCGCCACAGCTCGGGAAGAGTCCGCGGTCGGCCGCCGGGCCTGGGGCAAGGCGCTAAGCTCAGTTAACTGATTTCTAAAACTACGGCGCACTTAGTTGAATTTTAAGATGGTTAAGGGCTTTTCCAGCACTGACAAATGCTTCTAAGTTTGAGAAGATGAAAGGTAAACATTCAGGGACTACGCGTGTTCTCATACGTTTTTGAGATTCAACTAAAAATGAAGGTGCCAACTAGGGGAATCTCAGGAGACCCTTCTAGTTCTCGGATTCCGGGTTAGTCCCTAAGCTGCTTCAGTGAGTACTGACAAGCGATACATATGTATTTTTTCCTTCGCAGATTTAATTGTTCAAGCTAAATCTGGCACTGGGAAAACCTGTGTGTTCTCCACCATTGCTTTGGATTCTCTTGTTCTTGAAAACTTAAGTACCCAGGTGAGTTAGCTCAGAGGACCAGAGGAGGATGTGTTATGTGGGCTTCACCACAGGTCAGATGAAATACCAGTAGCTCCTCAGGGGTGGAAGTGAATTTGACGAATGAATGCGTTAAGGGTGGTGATGGTGAAATTTGGAAGTTTCTATGTGTACCTTATTTAAATAGAAAAAGCTAACGTGTCAGTTTTGTCACATCTTGATAATACAGACAGGGATTCTTTACTGACTAGATGAATGTGAGACTTCACATTTGACTTGATTCATGGAATTGTAGTGCCCTGGCTATTGCTGGTAACTGCAGGGTTTGTTTTTGTTTTTTTTTTGAGACTGTTTGGCTCTGTCACCTAGGCTGGAGTGCAGTGGCCAATCATCGCTCACTGCAACCTCGAACTCCTGGGCTCCAGCGATCCTCCCACCTTAATCTTCCTAAGTAGCTGGGACTACAGGTGTGTGCCACCACACCTGACTACTTTTTGTGTTTTCTGTAGAGATGGTGTCTCTTCAGTGTTGTACAGGCTAGCCTTGAACTCCTGGGTTCAAGCAGTCCTCCCACCTTTGCTTCCCAAAGTACTGGGATTACAGGCATGAGCCACCACACCCGGTGTGCAGGTGGTTCTTTTATTTTTTTGAGACGGGGTTTCGCTCTCGTTGCCCAGGCTGGAGTGCAATGGCGCATTCTCGGCTCACCGCAACCTCCGCCTCCTGGGTTCAAAAATTCTCCTGTCTCAGCCTCCCAAGTAGCTGGGATTACAGGCATGTGCCACCATGCCCGGCTAATTTTTTTTTGTATTTAGTACAGACAGGGTTTCACCATGTTGGCCAGGATGGTCTCGATCTCTTGACCTCGTGATCCACCCGCCTCGGCCTCCCAAAGTGCTGAGATTACAGGCATGAGCCACCGTGCCCGGCGCGGGTTGTTCTTAAAGCTCTGTAAATGTATCATATGATCTCCTGTCTTCTAGGTTGTCTTAGAGAGGGTTTCTAAGATTGCCTTACCCAAATTAGCAAGAAATTTGGGTTTGGGGATCATTTTTTCAACAAAGATTGGTTGAACCCATATTATGTATAAACGATATGCCAGGCATTGGGGATTCAAAGATGAATTAGATGTGATTGTCATAACCTTACTTTGTAGTTTAGTTTTTATGGCAGACTGTATTTCAAGTTCTCAGGCATTGGTATATCTAATGATGAATCTTCAACAATGGTTTTTAACCCAGATACCCATGTTAATTCCCCGAGAAGCTTGTTGAGTCTGTCTTATATCTGCCAAATCCTAGGTGATGTTGCACATTGGAAATCCTCCTACTTTGCAAGAACCTGAGCTAGTCTAATTGTAGACTAGGCTGTATTTGAGATTTTGGCTTCTGACAATTTGGCAGCAGATAAAATGCTAAAATCCTGGAAAAGTTTTATAAATTCATTTTTTTTTTTTTGAGATGAAGTCTCATTCTGTTGCTTAGGTTGGAGTGCAATGGCACAGTCTTGGCTCACTGCAATCTCCGCCTCCCAGGTTCAAGTGATTTTCCTGCCTCAGCCTCCCGAGTAGCTGGGATTACAGGTGTGCACACCACACACCCAGCTAATTTTTTTTGTATTTTTAGTAGAGATGGAGTTTTTTCATGTTGGCCAGGCTGGTTTCAAACTCCTGACTCAGGATATCCACCCGCCTCAGCCTCCCAAAGTGCTGGGATCACAGATGTGAGCCACTATGCCCGGAAAATTCATGTTTTAATATTTTGTGTGTATCAAAGTAATACATATTCATTTTTGAAAATTGGGAAAATTCAGAAAAATTAGGAAGTACCAGAAAACAAAATCTATCATTTCACTACCTAGAGAGAAACCGCTATTAACAGTTTGGCATGTTTTCTCCCAGTCTTGTATTTTATTTTAATAAAGTTTTTATTCCTGTAGTTAAGAGCACAAAATATTGCTTTTGCCTTCTCCAGTAGTTACATTGCAAAGTTTTTACCATGGCTCTCAAGGCTTTTGTGATGTAGCCCCTAGAGCTAGATCTTTACTTTACTTTCCCACTAATTCTGTATAGCCATGTGGGCCTTCTTTTTCTTCCTCAAATACCCCAAGAACACTGCCATCTTATGGCCTTTGCATTTGCTGTTTTCTCTTCGTGAAAACGCTTTGCCAGGTGTTGTATAGCCAGCTCTACTCTATGCCATACTTGCAGGTCTCTGCCATACTTGTAGGTCTCTGCTCAAGTGTTACCTCCTTAGAGGAGGGCTCATGATTACCTCATTTAAAATGACTCCTTCCTTCTTTCCCTGTGTGATTTTTTTTATGTTACTTTTCATTACCTGTCATTACTTATTTTTGTTTATTGTATTCTTATTATTTAAGAATGAAAGTACTATGAAGACAAAGACTGTACTGTTAATTGTTGGTTCCCCAGCAACTAGTATGTTGCCTAACACACAGTAGGTTCTAACTTAGTATTTGTTGAATAAATGAATGAATGAATGGATGGAATACAGTCAGCCCTCCCTATGTTGCCTGGCACATAGTAGGTTCTTACTTAATATTTGTTGAATGAATGAATGAATAGAATACAGTCAGCCCTCCCTATATTCAGGTTCTGTATTAGCTGATTCAGCCAACTGTGGATCAAAAATATTCAGGGGAGGGGTGGGGGAACAATTAAAAAAATAAAGAATAAAAAGATACAAACAAAAATACAGTATAACAATTTACATAGGATTTAAATTGTATTAGGTATTATAAGTAATCTAGAGATGGTTTAAAATATGTGGGAGGATATACATGGGTAATATACAGGTATATACAGTCTTATATAACAGACTTGAGCATCTGCAGTTTTGGTATCTGGGGGCTTCCTGGGACCAATCCCTTGTGGATACCAAGGGATAACTATATTTTACCCTATCAATAAAAACTCATTGAAATGATCATTTAAATGAAATATAGTGTGTCATGTATTTCTCTGACTCAAAGGTATAATTTATGTTTGTTTGTTTTTTAGATTTTGATCTTGGCCCCTACAAGAGAAATTGCTGTACAGATACATTCTGTTATTACAGCCATTGGAATAAAAATGGAAGGCTTGGAGTGTCATGTCTTTATTGGAGGGACCCCATTATCACAAGACAAAACCAGACTTAAAAAGTGTCATATTGCTGTTGGATCTCCTGGTAAGATAACAGTGCCTGTTGGTAACCAGGGCTTTTAAGGAACTAAACACTTTTAATATAAAAATAAAGATATATGGGAATCTTTGATAACTGTGATAATTATTTTGGTTAGAAACGAAGAGCATTAGACTGATGAGATATAGGCACATGACTGGTTTATCAGTGGAATTTGTGAAATTTCCATTCCTAAGGATGTTTCAGAACACATGGGATAGTCCTCTGAGAAGAAATGCGCTGACTTTCAGGAGGCCCTTCTAAGCAATGGACTGGGATTATTCTTTGGCTTCTCTATTGCATTTGGTTGTGAATCACTCAGAATCAGAGTCTTGCATTCAGTGCTTTAGGATTTTTGTTAGGATTGGTGTTTATTTACTAGTGATGAAATGTGAGGGGAAAACAGTGAGTTTAGGCAAGATCAGAGCTCAAGATTTCTAATTCATGGTTTAGCGTGAGCATGTGTAATGAGAGTTGAATCAGGAAATTCAGCAGAACAACTTGTGAATAAGTAGAGTAACAACATTGGCTGAGATTTACACAAATTTGGTACATCATAAATATTTCAATTTTTTTTTTTTTTAATTAGGCAGAATTAAGCAACTCATAGAACTTGACTACTTGAACCCAGGCAGTATACGCCTCTTTATTCTTGATGAAGCAGATAAGCTTTTAGAAGAAGGAAGCTTCCAGGAGCAAATAAAGTAAGAAAAATAGCTAACTTGACTATTAAAACAGCGTCCCAAAGTATCTAGCTTTCCTGAGCGGTGATTATTGTCTGAATAATTTACATGATACATGTTTTTATTTTGCAGTTGGATTTATTCTTCCTTGCCTGCCAGTAAACAGATGCTAGCAGTATCAGCTACTTACCCTGAATTTTTGGCTAATGCTTTGACAAAGTACATGAGAGATCCCACTTTTGTAAGACTGAATGCCAGTGATCCAAGTCTCATAGGTATGTGCAGCTTTTAGCTACTTACATGATTTGTTTGTGATATTCTGGAGCTTTTCCTTGCCTGGTTGTCTGTTGTTGTTTCGTGATATCTATTAGGTTATAGCATGTATGTTTGTTTTAACTGACAACTCTTCTTTGTAGGTTTGAAGCAGTATTACAAAGTTGTCAATTCGTACCCTTTGGCACATAAGGTTTTTGAGGAAAAGATTCAGTATTTACAGGAACTATTCAGCAGAATTCCATTTAATCAAGCTTTAGTCTTCTCTAATTTGCATAGCAGGTAATGTAACTTAAAAGGCCATCTGGGGAACTTGTGAAATAAAAGGATAGGCATGGGGCAATATTTGTAAATTTGTAACTATTTATGTTCTATTTCATAGAGCACAACATTTGGCTGATATCCTTTCTTCTAAAGGCTTCCCTGCTGAGTGCATTTCAGGTCAGTTCATTTCTTACTTTAATCTTTATTTAGTATACTGACTTGAAGCCTCCAAAGTCAGAAGGAAGAAATACCACTTTATGAGTTGTCTTCTGAATATAAAATTATCATGTATTTTTTAGAGTAAAGGAATTTTCAGGCTTATTTTTCTTTGGAATTTGAAATGTCAATATCCTTCTATTTTTAAGGAGTAATTTGGTGTATGGTAAAAAGTTAGAAAACTAGTGTTCAGAGAGATGTAATTTTATATCTCTGAGTATAACCACAAAGAACTTAATTCTATAAAACCAAGTATGTCTGTGTTAAGATAAAAATATTTTTCTTTAGAAAAAAAAATTTTTTTTAAATAATCACTGTTAAGATGCTGGAGATTGTTAACTGAATTGACTGTTTTATGGTTTTGTGGAAGGCAGAGTGATTGACTTCTTGCCACAGAGTTACATGATTACTGCTGGCATAATGAAAGAGTCAAAGGATTTTTGGATCAGCGAGATCATTTTTAGAGTTTTGTTTCGTGTTAGCTTAGTTTTTGACTTTTTATTTTTTTTAATTTTTTTTTTTTTTTTTTTAAGTAGAGACAGGGTTTCACCATATTGGCCAGGCTGGTCTTGAACTCCTGACCTTGTGATCCACCCTCCTCATCCTCCCAAAGTACTGGAATTATAGGGGTGAGCCACTGTGCCCCGCCTGTGTTAGTTTAGTTTTTAACGTGTTGGCTTGAGCTTGTTTAGTTATCATGAGATACTGGGGAGACTATTTTCTAATGAACCAATATTTTAACTATAGATCACACTTTAACACCAAATTATAAACAGCTGATATAAAGCATTTTTATTTTCCTAAGAATTGCTAGTTATACTTCTTATGTAACTGCAAATAGAATTTATATGCATGGCCTGATTACTATTTAAAATTGATTTTGAATTTCAAGTTGATTGCCTAAACCATCTTTTAAAAGATTCTGACTTTGGATCGTAACCTAGATTTGCACAGAAGGACAGAATTAACTGTGGTTGGTGTGTTAAAAGTGTTAAGACTGGGCGTTATGATTTTTACTTTTTGTGGATTTGATAAATATGTATTAGCTTAGTTGTTTTTATATGACTTTCTTTTGGGGTCCTTTTAGGCAATATGAATCAGAATCAGCGTCTTGATGCTATGGCTAAACTGAAGCAGTTTCATTGCAGAGTCCTCATTTCCACAGATTTGGTAAATTTCCTGTTTAGTTTGTGTGACTAATCTGTCTTGACATATGTTCTTTTATCAGATGTACAGCTTTCATCTATTATTTTATGTAAGTGTATCTACAAGAATACCAGAAGATAATTATCTTTCCAGTGCTGAGGGAAATGCTTTCTTAAAAATGTCTTTAATAGGTTGATCTTTGTCCTTGAAATTAGACATCAGAAATGAATTTTCTTTTCCTCTGCTCCTCAATATTCTGTGTTTAATTTGGCTCTTGGCTATACTGGAAGAATATAATATGCATTGGTAGCCATGCTGTACAGTTAGTGTAAACAGATAATTACTGTCTTCTTCAATTCAAGACTTCCCGTGGGATTGATGCTGAGAAGGTGAATCTGGTTGTAAATCTGGATGTACCGTTGGATTGGGAGACATATATGCATCGGATTGGCAGAGCTGGCCGTTTTGGTAAATAAAGTTTCAGTGCTTTCTTTAAGGGGAGGACTCTATAATGTGACAGGTGGGCTTTGAATGTTATTTTTATGAAAATGATTTACTACCTAACATTCTCTCTGCTTTAGGTACATTGGGACTGACAGTGACCTACTGTTGCCGGGGAGAGGAAGAAAATATGATGATGAGAATTGCCCAGAAATGTAATATCAACCTTCTACCTTTACCAGGTACATTTAATCTGTTTCATTTTGCTGTCAAAATAATTATAGTGATGATAAGCATAATAAAAATATTAATAATAGCAAACACAGAGTGCTTATGATGTGCTGGATACTGTTCCCAGTACTGTATGTACATTAACTCATTTCTCACCACACTCTTGTGAAGTGTGTGTGATTCTCTTGTAGATGAGGATATTTAGGCATAGAGAGGGTAAGTAAAGGTGTTAGAGCTAGCAAGTGGCAGGGAGAAGAGTGCAAGCTAACCACTGGCACATGAAAAATTAGAGCTGGCTGGGCACAGTGGCTCACGCTTATAACCCCTGCACTTTGGGAGTCTGAGACGAGTGGATCACCTGAGTTCAAGACCAGCCTGGTCAACATGGTGAAACCCCGTCTCTACTAAAAAATAAAATTAGCCAGATGTGGTGGCGGGTGCCTGTAATCCCAGCTGCTCGGTAGGCTGAGGCAGGAGAACTGTTTGAACCCAGAAGGTGGAGGTTGCAGTGAGCCGAGATTGAGCTATTGCGCTCCAGCCTGGGCAACAAGAGTGAAACTTTGTCTCAAAAAAAAAAAAGGCAGAGTGGGTGAAAAAAAATGAGAGCTATATTAGCTCTATTTTATTTGTTAGTGGCTTTGCAATATGATTTTATTCTTTGATATGAGGAGGGTATTTTACCTCTTTTAAGTTGCTGTGAGGTTAATTCTTGCCATATTCTCCTTCGTTACCATGCGGAAGGAACAGCGTCTTTAATTTGAATACCATTTTGAAAACTTTGAGTGAAATTTTTTTTTTTTTTTTCAGTTCAGTCACTTGTCCTGCTTAAGTGCCATCTTGGAAACAGTGCATGTTTAAAACTATTAACGATCTCTTAAAAACAAAAAATTCTAAAAAACTTGAGTGGAAATATGGCATGTTTGATGTGCATGTTATACAGAAAATGTGCACTATAAATAGTGTATATTTATATATAGATGTATGTATATATAGATATATACACATATAGCATATACATGACCTTGTAGAATATGGGATATATAGTTATTGAATAAATATAATTGAGTATTTTACTGATTTTATATTTAATTTATTTCAAGAAGCCAGATTAAGTATAGATCTGGAAGTCATATGTATTCTAGTAGATCTGGGTTAGTAATAACTTTTATGTTCTTTTACAAATCTCTGTAATTGCTCTAAGCTTAGCGTCCTGATTTGCAAAATATCATAGAGTAGATGGTCTTTAGGCTCTATATCAGTTCTAAAACTGTCAATTCTTTTTGTGAAGTTTA
Organism: Callithrix jacchus; assembly: GCF_049354715.1. Lineage (NCBI taxonomy): Eukaryota > Metazoa > Chordata > Mammalia > Primates > Cebidae > Callithrix > Callithrix jacchus. Next base: position 149,723,149 of record NC_133508.1, read on the forward strand.
TTGGTAGTCTGATGTGGGGAAAAAATAGAAAATTGTTAGAAGGCAGTTAAGGCTTCTTGTAGGATTCAGTATCATAGCATCTAATGATAAAAATAAAAATTGCCTTTGTATACTGGAAAATGATATATTTGGATTTTTATGTAATGTTAACAGAGGCCTGAAATCATGAGAATAATACTCATGCTGTTAGGTCTATAATGGACTAGGATATGTTCAGATGAGTTTCCTGGGGCAGAGCTAGGAGGGAAATTGGCCTGTATTATAGGACTAGGTGAGGAAGGGATATCACCTGAGTAGGAATGAGAGGTGTTTTTTTTTTTTTTTAAACGGAGGTAGGATTTATTTATTTATTTATTTATTTATTTATTTTTTTGGAAAGCAAGAAAGAAAAGGAGTGAAGGAGAGAAAGAAAGAGGAAGAAAAAGAGGGAGAGAGAACGGGAATGTAGCTTTATTCTAAAAATGGGTATTATTAATAATGGCCAATCAATATTTTGTATATTTAAGGTGGAGAATGTATATTTTGTGTATTTAAAATGGAGAGCTCTATAAATATTTACTGAGTTTACTTGTTCCAAATCTGAGTTCAAGTCCTGGATATCCTTATTTTCTGTCTCATTGAGTCTAAATCTCTTTATGGGTCTTATGTATCTGGGTGTTAGGATTGTTAGCTCTTATTGTTGCATTGATCCTTTTACTACTATATCTTTGTTGCTTTGAAATCTATTTTATCAGATGCAAGAATTGCAACTCCTGCTTTTTTATTTATTTATTTATTTTTGCTCTCCGTTTGGTTGGTAAATCTTTCTCCATCCCTTTGTTTTGAGTCTTTGTGTATCTTTGGATGTGAAATGGGTCTGGATATAGCATACCATTAGGTTTTGGCTGTATCTTTTGATTGGGAGATTTAGTTGACTTAAATTTAGGGTTACTGCCATTTGATGTTAACTGGCTATTTTATCCATTTGTTGATGTAAATTCTTCTTTATGTTGATGCTCTTTACTTTTTAGTATATTTTTAGAAAGGCTAATACTGGTTGTTCCTTTCTATGTATAATGCTTCTTTCAGAAGCTCTTGTAAAGCAGGCCTGGTGGTAATAAAATCTCTGAGTACTTGCTTGTTCATAAAAGATTTTATTTTTCCTTCAATTGTGAAGCTTAGTTTGGCAGGATATGAAATTCTGGGCTGAAAGTTCTGTTCTTTAAGGATGTTGAATATCGGCCCCCACTCTCTTCTGGCTTGCAGGGTTTCTGCTGAGAGATCTGCTGTAAGTCTAATAGGCTTCCCTTTGTGGGTAACCTGACCTTTCTCTCTGGCTGCTCTTAGTATTTTCTCCTTTGTTTCAACCCTGGTGAATCTAACGATTATGTGCCTTGGGGTTGCTCTTCTTGAGGAATATCTTTGTGGTGTTCTCTGTATTACCTGGGGTTGAATATTGTCCTGCTTTGCTAGGTTGGGAAAGTTTTCCTGAATAATATCCTGAAGAGTATTTTCCAACTTGGATTCATTCTCTTCATCGCATTCAGGTACACCTATCAAATGTAAAGGTCTTTTCACATAGTCCCATATTTCTTGGAGACTTTGCTCATTCCTTTTTATTCTTTTTTCTCTATTCTTTAATCATAGAATCTCTTCAGCAAAGGATCAAGAGACTTCACTGTAGTATCTAGACCCGTGGGATTTATAGGTAACAAGGAGCATAAATAGCAACAACAAGCAAGATCTTTGTAAAGCAGGGGCTTGATATATCTTGTCTGTGTAAGACAAAAATAGATTACACTGAAAGGTCTGATGGCTGGAAGCAAATTGTCACACCTGGATGGAATAGGAAATTTAGAGGATTGAAGCCAGAAATTTTTTTAAAAATTAGAAATGTCATTGGTGCCACAGATCTTTTTAAAGTCATGTATTTTTTTTCCCCCTATAGAGGTTTTCTTTCTAATGTTAAGGGCAGTGATTTTTCTCTGTTGGAGTATTGGGTGAAAGATTTAGTTGGGTGTAAAGAGTTGCAGTTGTAATATTTCATAGACAAGCTTTGGGGAGCACAATCCATTTTCTAGTATCTTGTTTTGTTGTCAGAGTATTGAGATAAGGGGAGGGGCTGTGGAGGGGGAGGAGAGAAAAGATGGGAGAATTGCTGCAGACTCTTGTACATTACTCCTAGAGTAAGCTCTTTTTCTAGTGAGGGTGAGGGGAGACAGTACTTGTGAGTATGGGATGGGTCTTATATATTTCTTAGGCAGATTTCTCTATTACAAGATTGCTTCAGTCTTTAAAAATATTAATATATTTATTAAACATCTTCGTATATTTGCATATTTTGTTAAATATATTTGACCATTGAAAACTTTATGAAATCATGTGAAAAACAATGTTCTAGAGTAGCTTAAGAATTTTAATACATTTTTCTTCCTTTTTGTGTAGATCCCATTCCTTCTGGTCTGATGGAAGAATGTTTGGATTGGGATGTGGAGGTGAAAGCTGCTGTGCATACATATGGCATAGCAAGTGTACCTAACCAACCTCTAAAAGCACAGATTCAAAAAACAGAGAGACCCCTTCAAACTCAGAAAGCTCATGGTAACCACATAGCTTCCTCTAGAAATACTTCTGTGTCTGCACTATCAGTCAAATCAAAAAATAATACCAAACAAAAGCTTCCTGTGAAAAGCCACTCAGAGTGTGGAATCATAGAAAAAGCAGTGTTAACAAAAGAACTGGGCTGTGCCATACAATCTGAAGAGCAAATGAAGAATTCTGTTCAGACCCCCATTGAAAGCTCCACCAACAGTCAGCACCAGGTCAAAGAAGCTTTACCTGTGTCACTCCCCCAAATTCCTTGTCTGTCTTCCTTTAAAATCCATCAGCCATACACTTTGACTTTTGCTGAATTGGTAGAGGATTATGAACACTACATTAAAGAGGGATTAGAGAAACCTGTGGAAATCATTAGGCATTACACAGGTCCTGGGGATCAGACTGTGAATCCTCAAAATGGTTTTGTGAGAAATAAAGTTACTGAACAGAGAGTCCCTGTATTGGCAAGTAGTAGCCAATCTGGAGACTCTGCGAGTGACACTGATTCTTACAGTTCAAGAACTTCTTCTCAGAGCAAAGGAAATAAGACATACTTGGAGGGCTCTTCTGATAATCAGTTGAAAGACTCTGAATCTACTCCTGTAGATGATCATATTTCTTTGGACCAACCTTCAAATGGAAGTGACACTCCCGGTCCAGAGGAATATCAAGAATCACCTGAAATCCAGATCAAATCAAGACAGAAAGAGGGGGCTAGCCGGAGAGCTAAGCAGAGCCGGAGAAACCTACCCAGGCGGTCTTATAGATTGCAGACTGAAGCCAAGGAAGATAGTTGGTATGACTGTCACAGGGAAGCACATCTGAGTTCTTCTGATAACTATCAGGATTATGAGGATTACTGGAAAGCTTACTACAGGGCATGGCAAGAATATTATGCTGCCGCTTCTCAGTCATATTATTGGAATGCTCAGAGACATCCAAGTTGGATAGCAGCCTATCATATGAATAACATTTATCTACAAGAAATGATGCATAATAACCAGTGATTATAGGATATACCTGAGACCATCAGGAGCTGTCAACAAGTGATACCTTCGGATATCCATCTTCCTCGACCTCTAGTACAGTGGTAGATAGTGGCATTTCTGATAAACTTGAAAGGACTTGAGGCTTTCTACTGGGACACATCTATTTTTCAGATTGTTTTGATTTAGGACAGGTATATTATCTTCATTTTAATTTAAGAGTTTTTTTTTTTAAACTACAGATTCTTGAAAGTTAAATTTGGGGACATAGAGCTGAAAGTTTCAGGGTGCCATTTTCTATAAGATCTTCCCAAAAGAAACATTTAAAAACATATATACCACTGCTTACTTAAAAACAATAAAAACAATAGATTTGAGAAGTAATGTTAGTTCGCTGTGGAGTTCTTTACAAATGGCTTGGGCTGCATTTCCTTCTTTAGAGGTGCATTCTTGTAGAAATTTGTAGCATGGTAGATCAGAAAATCCTCTTGTTTTAGGTTTAGGCAGGAGGGAATAAACATTGCTTTAGATTTTCCTAAAGGTATTTGATTTGATCTATTTGCTTCCAGTAAAAATAATTGTTTTTATTAAAAACAAATTTAGTTAAACATTTACATGTTTATTGTTTATCTTTTGAATGTCTTGAGGTTGTGAAAGCTGTCCACATTTTTACTGTGAATTTAAATAGCTGAGGGTCATCAGTGGCTGTCTTATTTATGTTGCTCAGATGGAGGAGCAGCTCAATCTTTTTTGGTTCTTAGATCCTTTTATGAATTAGCTGAAAGCTATAGATTGAACCCAGGAAATTTCTCATTCCATAAACACAGAATTGTGAATGTCATTTCAAGGGGTTCCTAGACCCTCTGAAGTTCATCTATATAGTCCAGGTTAACAAGTGACCTGCTCTGATGGTATGCTCTGAGTTTTAAGTATTTATTGGAAGCTGGAATTGATTCTCTTTAGACAGTTCTCAGTGCATCCTAATCTTGTGTCTTCTAGAAAATTCTTCCCAGTTTTTACCGCTAGAATCCAAGAGGAGCTATTGTTTTTTTCAGCTGATGCATCTGTAAATTATGATTTAGAAAAATATAATTAAAAATTACATATTCTTTCCTTTTTTTCCTTTGGAAGTCCTTTCATGATTAAGCTTTTGGTTCCCAAACCTTTCTGTGAACTGGATTTTTGGTGAGAGAACCACTTGTGTATAGAGATGTGTATTCACTTTTTAAAAGGAAAGCTCTTTCTTGTGTACATACTTGTCTAAGTAGTATAAAACACTTTCCCCAGAGCTGTCGGCAAACACCCACAGCCATTTTCATTTATTGTCCAACACTTAGATAACACAGTTCTAAACTCCTATTTAACTTGGATTCCTGTCATTTGGATTGGGCAATGTTAGGCTTTTCTTACATGTGTCAGTATTTTACATTAATTAATAATGTAGATAGCAAATCCATAATTAGGTCCAGTATGTCATTAAGTAGAGATTTTTATTACACATTTAAATAAGACCCTTTCATTGATACATAATTGAATTTACTTTTTCTATCCTTTCCCCTACAATATAGCCAATTTCAGTTTGTCATTGCTAGGGGATTTTAATTAGGGTACTACTGCATCTTAATTAGAGATTAGGTTACCTACCCACTAGTCTTCAAATTAATTGGATTCTCTATTTTGTGTTTGTGTTTTTTCCCCCACACTGAAAAATAAGCTAGAGGTGAGCATATGTATAACATACAAAAATACTAATTGCTTCAATTTCTACAAGCATTTACCAGGAATATGGCAGCTACCAAATTCTTAAATAACAGAGGTAGCTATAGTGGTGGATGTGGAAAGAATCTTCCCCAGGCTACTATTTGTTTGTGACTTATCTTAGTGTGGGAAAGATTTTTTTTTTTTTTTTTAATTATCAGTCTAGGTGCATGTTTCCATAATCTGTCAGGAACCGTTGAAAAGGGTACTTGTCCTGGTTCAGACTGCTGCTACCTACTTTTTAACTTTGTACCAGTCATTTAACCTTTCATGGTCGTTTTCTTATCAATAAAATGAAAGTTGGACTAGGAGATTTTTAGGATCCCTTCTAGTTCTAAGATTTAATCATATGACAGGCTGAAGAAAAGATAGTTTCTAGTTAAGGAAAAGGATAATCAAATTTATAAATACAGAAAGCCTTTATAAATTCAAGTAATGTGGATGAAGGCTACTGTGAATTGGTTAAATGTCTGAATTTGTGAATACTTTTACATCAATACATTTATTGCAACTATTCATGTTAAGCAATAAGCTGTAACTTGAATTACAGCTGGTAATATTAACATGTAGAGAGGTCTTTGAGAAACCTGCTACTTTGAATAATTCTGACTTAGAATATCAATTATTTTGGGTGATTAAAAGTAATATTTTCTCAAGTAGCTTAGATATTACAGTAATATTTATTAACCTTTTAAAAATGTGGTTTAAAGGCAAACTTCAGCCCCAGATACTAAAAATAATTGAACATAAATTATAGTACTTGTGGATCACTCTGAGACAAGGGAGTACTTTGAAGTTTTAGGGTTTTTAAATCTACGTTAGTCTTTTAAAAGTATGTATTTTTGATAACCATAGCTGACAGTAGAACTCCATCACAAGGTTATTGACTTGTTTTGGCAGAATGTGTTTATTTTTTTGTACCTCTATGCACAAGCACATTCACTTGACATTTAGTGCATGTTAATGAAAAAACACGAACTGCTCAATGCACATCTGGTTTCCGGTTATTTTCTACCCAACAATTATTTGGGCTGTGGGTCTGCAGCGACACCTAGTGGGTGATAAGGATGTGAGCATCAATTAAAATGAATTTCACAGCTAACTTCTAGGGCCTTTGGGCATCATGTATTTGTTTTAATGTTCCATTTCTATTACTGTTTTCATCAGGATCTGGTTGTTGTGGGGAAATTAAAAGGATTCTCCTCGTTGCCACATGGTGAAACAGACTACCGGTCCGTCTCATCACCTAAGTCAATTGTTAAGGTTGGAACAGATTTTCAAGATAACTAATCCAATCCCCATTTTTTGTTTTTTGTTTTTTTGGAGATGAGGGTCTTACTGTGTTCTCCAGGCTGGACTTGAACTCCTGGGCTCAAGGGATCCTCCTGCGTTAGCCTGCCAAGTAACTGGAACTACAAGCACATGCCATTACAATTCTCCATTTTTAAAAAGAGGAAACTAATGGAAGCCAAGAGGGAGTTACTGATATGAAGTCACAATTAAGTGCCAAAATCTAAACTTGAATTCTGCCATCTGATTGCCAGGCTTTCTATAATACCCCATATAGCATTTAATTTTGAGTTTTCTTTTTAGTTTGAGAACTTGGTACTCAGCAGAACCAGGACTGATACAGTCAGATTTTCTTTCAGTAATATGGGGTCAGTCTTCAAAACAGGGCGGTTGATAAATAAAACCAAATGCTTTACCTGTTAGACAGTGGACATCGGTAAACAGCATACAAGCAGGCAAGAACCCTCAGGGATATCACAGAGGAATTGTTTATGTTTACATTGAGGGATGGGATGGGAAGCTTGCACTAGGCCTTTAATAACCCTTCTAAGAGTCTGAATTTTCTTTAGCAAGGTAGAAAGCCGATCTTTGTTCAAATTATACTTATTTTCTAGGATATACCAGCACCTTTGGGAGGAAAGGAGATTCAGTATTCAAAGAAACAGTCATTTTAGGGTTTGTGGCACATAGTTTGTTTAATCCAGATTGGATACATCAGGTACAGCAGTACTGACTCAATACTGTAAATGATATACACGTTTTAACATATGCACTACAGTTTCAAAAGAAGACAACAGGAAACTCAAGAATTTTTTTTCATAGAAAGTTTTCATGTTTTATCTTCCTGCAGTTTTGTACAGTATATTTCTTCTTTGCCATTGTGATGTTAATAAGCAAAGCCCATTTATTATACGAAAATAGAAAAGAACACACTTGATGTGTCTCACGATGACATTAATGGGGGGAGGGTGTGACCTCTAAGGAAAACATTACATTGGAATGTCTGATTATCAAAAATATACCATCCCTCCCACCTCCCAGGTTTGTAAAATAGTCCATTGGTCCAAGGAGCCCCCCAGAACTTGGGTCAGTGCCCTACACTGGTTAGAGTGACATCATCCAGTGTAGTTGAGTAACCTGCTAAGATAAATGTCATTCCCACACTTGAGAAAAAACATAGGACATTCTGAATAGAAAACAAGACTTAAAAGGAACCCCTTTAAAGCTGTTTCGTTTTCTGATAGCCACTTTCTCTTAGTTTTAATGATGCTCTTCATGATGCTATTTGGGCTCCATCCAAGGGTTATGGGTCATAACAATGTTTTTCCTTCATTTAGTCACTTTAAAACTGTGCAAATAATGATATTTCATTAGGAAATCAGAAAGGGAAAATAAAAGTTTGTCACGGTTACCATACCAAGTAGCAGTGTAGAAAGGAAATGAATATTGCCTTAAGTTCGCAGCATTGGGATATTTTTGCCTTATAGTTACCTGGTAATTGAAGTGGGGGAGACTTGACAACTGGAATTCATTAATAACCTCAAAATCTAGTGTCAGCTCAACTTTCAACCACTACCTCTGCAAAACTTAAACAAGGAAAAACTCTTAAGTACATAATGTCTCAATGGCCACTTTCCTTGTCTACAATCTAACAAGTAAGTGATATCCTGAACTGTAGGAATCATATTTTGAAAACTGGATAAAATCAGCATATCCGCAAGTTGATGTTTTTGTTAATCATAGATCAGCATTAACTGTCCACTTTAAGTTCTGTTCAAATTCTGTGGAACTGTTAACTAATGTGTTCAACTGTCACTGAGAATATCTATTGGTCTTTTGAAAGGGAGTCTATGCAATTAGTCCTGAGCTTGGCACTAGTTATGAAAACAGGATGAAGGAGAAATAGTACAGAATTTGTTTCTAGAGATCTGGTTCAAGGTGGTTCTGAATTGAATGCTTCCCTCCCCCAAGTCACCACCCTGGAAATCCAGGTGTTAAAAATATAAGCAAGGCTCAGAGCAGTGCAACGTGATGCAGGGGAGAAATACCAGGACAAGATGTCTTCAGTCCTGGATTGCAATAATGGTTCTGCTACTAACTTGCCATGTGAACTTGGAAATCATTCCGTTTCTTTCCACATGTTTTCCTCTCTTTGAATCAAGGGTTTAGCTTCTTTACCTACTACCATCACAAACTATAGTAAGGACCACAGGGAGTATCAAAGGTACGCTTCAAAATATCATTGTCCTAGCCTTTTCTTCATTGAGAAGAGAAAATATTTGACTGAAAAAAACTTGACTCTTCTTCACTGATTTCTGACAAAATCAATAGTCCATAGATGGTTCTGTCCAGAGAATGGACGTTTCCAAAGTATGGTTTGTATTGGTACAGTCAGGTGATTTCCAAGGGCTGTGTCCAAGCCATATTGACATTTATGTACGACTGTGTCTCTAATTACAGTATGGGTTCTTTGATGGATCTTCTCCAAAGCATCACTGCTCTGAGAGGCAGTGGGTGTGGTAGAAAATGCGTTAGACTGATAGCCAAAAGACTTGCGGTTTGGTCTCAGCTCTGTCATTAAGTGACTGCATGACCTTGAACAAGTCATTTAATTTCTCTGGGTCTCATTTTTCTATACTGTAAAATGAATGAGATATTCTTAAATATCTTCTAGTTCTGCTATGCTCTTAGTACTATATTTTCTAGGTTCCCATTCATTTCACATTTGAATGTAGCTATTAGGTTTCTTTTTTCTTTTTTCTTTCTTTTTTTTTTTTTTTTTTTTTTTTTAACACCCCACCTCCCTTAATGCTGAGTGGGATTGAATAGAATAGGTGGTTTTGAGAATCTTTTATTATGTCAAAGTGGTTCATGAACTATCAAAGCTCAAGAGTCATTGCATCAGAAAGCTATTGGCCCCCAGAAAACCCTGATATCCTGGTATTTCAGTCACTGACCAATGAGTTATACTTCTGAAACTGATTCAGCATACTTTGGACCTTGTGTTTTCTTACAGTACCCTTTAGCAGTGTCATCTTGCTGTGTTCTGTAGTGTCGATGAGCCATTTTCCAAAGGTTGATGACATTTTTTGAACCAGAAGTGAGCCGAATCTTTTATCTCTGGCTAAAGCTACAATGGAGGATGGAGAAGAAGAGAATGCTCTAATGGTCTTTTAGGAAGTGGCGTGATGTGGGGTCTGAACATGAAATAGAAGGAACACAAAACATTCTGTTGATTAGGATCAATAAAACATGGGAAATTGCTTGGGACATGATATTTAACATTTATTAACTTTTGTGGGAACCAGTAAAATGTTCCTTTGGTGCCCTATCAAACAGATCCTTTGTTGAATCTGTCGTTATTCTAATCCTGTAATGACCTGTTCTTAAATTCATCACAGGCAATTTGTATGTGTATGCAACCACAGTCCAATTTACCTCTTCTTTTTTTTTTGAGACTGAGTCACTCTCTGTCGCCTGGGCTGGAGTGTGGTGGCTTGATCTTAGCTCAATGCAACTTCTGCCTCCCGGGTTCAAGCAGTCCTCCCACTCAGCCTTCCAAGTAGCTGGAATTACAGGTGCCCACCACCAGGCCTGGCTAATCTTTGTATTTTTAGTAGGGATGGGATTTCACTATGTTGGCCAGGCTGGTCTTGAACTCCTGACCTCAGGTGATCTGCCCGCCTTGACCTCCCAAAGTGCTGGGATTACAGGCGTGAGCCACCATGCCTGGCCCTATTTACCTCTTAATCTCTTACCCCAGTCAGATCTTATGAAGTATAACTAAGATACTTAGACACTCCTAATTTTGCTCTATTACTCTTTTTTAAGAGAAAATTTTTTTTCTAGTCATTTGCCTGCTAAGTGAAGTTTAGCCTAGTCTTCTAATGAGATGTGTATGTGAAGTGAATTGATTTAAGTCTGTATTCTCTGATGTGTTGAGGTTGGTTGTTTGTATACACGTGTACTCTGCAGTTGTAAAGCCTTTCTACCTTCTTAGTCTGTAAGCTCAGAGGGCAAGAACCACTCCATTACCACATCAGGGGGAAATCCTTGGGGCTAGACCCAGAGAAAGAAATCAGCTTGTGGTCAATGAGGATAAGAATAAGGAGATAAAGATAGAAAGAAGGCTCCCTCTCCTCTGCCTACTGCCCACATTCTGGTTAGGTGCCACCTCAAAAGCTTTTGACTTTCTCTGCCTACACGGTCAATCAAGCTGGGGTCATAGGGAAGCCCATGACGGGTGTTTTTAGGTTCCTGGCCAGTGAAACTCATTTACATGTCTGTGGTGGGCAGAGAAATCCTTGGCCTACAATTAGACAGCTAACCACTAAGCTGTAGGATGGATAGGCAGCTCCTGAGGACCTCATATATTTCAGAGCCCAGGCTACAGAGACTGCAGCAAGGTGACTGGGGGCTGGGAAGGGCAGGAAAGGACTTGTCACTAACCCTGAGGCCCACCTACTCTGATATAAGCAGTGAACAATGATTAGAAGCATTCTGGAAATGCTATCCGCAGCTCCACCAGCCTGCAAGCTAGTTGAACAGATATGTTGTCCAGGTGTTCAAGAAATAAGCTTCACTCCTTTGCTTGCACAGAGGTGATTAGGCTTCTCCCTCATTTCAGCTATCTTCAGAGAGATCTGGCTGAAGCCTCTTCAGCCATCAAGGCATCTTTCATAGCAGGTAAGAGTATCTAGAATCTCTTACTTGCTTTCATGCTTTGAGGCATTTTTCATGAGGCACACAGGCTTACCATTCCAACAGCTTCTGCATGGGAGTTGCCTCTGGTGTGACATAAGTCAGAGAAATCTTGCTCCTCATACCACTGCCCTTTCTGGAGGAAACTACTCCCAGGGCCTCTTGGAAGGGCTCTTGGATGGGCTTTATGGCCGGTCCTGAAGGAAGGGTTCATAGCAAGGTGCCGTAATGACTGGCTGCAGCTGCGAGCCCTGGGTTCTTCTGTTCTCCCTTCACTGGCACATACCAGAGTCGACCGCTTCTCACGTGTTGGCAATTTGCCTTTTCAAGATTCCAGTGTGATAAATCTGGTCATTCCCTTTCTTTCCCAGAAACGGAAACTGCAGACAACAGTGGTTCCAACCCCAAGGGAAGCACCTCTGTTCTGTGGGGTAGACTTCCCTCACCCCTAAACTCTCCCAATTTTTGCTTCATTCTTTCCTCCTCTGCAATTGCATTCACACAGGTAGAACTCCCAGGCACAAGTCTGTTGTGCGTGGCAGTGATGAAGAAGGCTTTACTGACGTGTTTCAGGATCATAGGATCCAGGTAGAGACAGATGGCTGGACACAGAAACAGCCAGGGGTAAGCAGAGAGGTACAGAGACAAAGGAGACAGGGACAGACAGAGGGTAAGGATTGCCGTGTGGTCACTTGGCAGCTCTGTGCAGGTCAGCTGGGCAGTGGGGGCCCAGGCTCAGTTGACCTCACCCACCTGGGGGAATGGAGAGAGAACTCAGCAATAACTGACTTCTTAGCCTAAAAGCTTTTGCTATAAAAGGAGAAAAAAAAATCCCTCACAAAATTCATTGTTTTGGTTCAAAGGTGTTGGGTCCATGGAGAAAAACACTTCACAAAAATCCGTTGGTGTTTTTGTTTTCCACCTTTTCCCATGAATAAATATTATCCATTAAGAGCCTTGAAAAAGGTGCTTAAATACACAGTGTTATATTTTCTTCCTGTTTTGCTTGTGACAACTTGGCCTTGTTGCTGCTCTTGGTCTTGTATTTTCCTCACTGGGTCTCCAGAAACAATTGTTATTTGGTCTGAGTCTGAGGCTCCTCCATCCAGGCCCTGTCCTGGCACATAGCCTACATCCCCCACTGGCCCATCCCCGACCCCCCCACCCTCCCTCCCTTCCTCTGGCCCCAGTGAGATGCAGTATCACAGGGCTATGTCCACGCTAGCAGCATGAACCTCAGGTGCCCCTTTGTTGCCTCTTTTTCCTTCCAGGCACAAGTCTCAGTGCTAGGGGTACAATGAGGCAGGCAGAAATAGTGGGGAAAGGGGGAGGGAGTGGTCCCAGTGGCCACCCACCAACATGCCAGTCCCCTTCATTCCCCACTACCCCCTCTGGCCCTCTGTCCAGTGGTTTTACAAGGCGGAGACCTTGACAACATTGCTGGCTATGGAAGGAATGTTCGTGTTGGGGCCTGGGCTGGCAGGGGGTGGCCGACTTTCCCCCTCTGGGGTTAGCGCTGGGGGGGTGGGGATGCTGATGATGGCTGTGGTGATCTGGGATGTTTTGCAGTTTGGTCTCAGTCCGTCGTCTGCTTTCAAATTAAGGCTGGAGCGACTGGGATAGAAAAGAGTGAGTTGATGATGGTTCCTGCTGGCCAGCGTCCCAAACCTTCCTTGACCCCTTACATTTCTTGCTCATGATAACTAGGAGGATATTCTGTTGTCCCTCTATCTCTGCCTTTTGTAATCAGCCTGTAATTACCCATTCTAATTATTATTCCTAACTACTAGCAATTACAAAGATGGGTATATTGGACTTTGAATTTCAGAGTGTACATTTCCCCCCCAGTGATTGTTTACCTATCATTTGTGGCATTTGGCATTTGCATTCCCTGAATTCTCTGCAACCCATTTGGAGGTAGTGGGAAGTGGCCTAAATATAAGCAGAGAGGGAGGGAAAAGTCAGTCTCTGGGATTCAAAACCAGCCTAGGTTAAGCCATGAGTAATGCAAATATGAAAATTGTTTCTTGAGAAAATGATTGGTCCATTCCTTGTACTAGAGCAGGTTATTTTGTGTATCTATAGACATATTATTTTACATGTGTACATATATATATAATTCTTTTTAAAGTTTTTTTTCCCCCCTGTTATCTAATCCCATTTTCAGCCTAAACTGCTATAGTACCTACTCCAACAGCACATGAAGGGCCTTTGGGTTACCTTGCAAGGAAAGGAGGAAGGTAGAGGGGCTCATGCATTAGATAAGGGGAGCGCCTAGATGATCCTCAAGGTTCTCCTAATGCTGCAATTGTCTGGTTCTGTGATGACTCAAGCCTTTGGGGGTGATGGGATGGAAGCCACCCACCTGGTAGTGAGGGAGGGCTGCTCACTGCCCTGGATGTGGATCGTGCTGAGCTCTTGCATGCTACGCAGGCGAGTAGCTGGCAGGTTAGAATTGGGCAGGTGTGTGGTCTTCTTACTGCGACGGGAGCAGCAGGTGGTAGTGAGGCCTGCGTGGCTGGACAATGAGGGACTTCTTGTGGACGGATAGTTCTGCATTGAACTCTCCATGCAGTTCTGCTCAAACATCTGCTCATCAATAAACTCATGGTTCTGTGGGAGGCAGAAGGAGAAGAAGTAGGAAAAGAAGGTAGGGAGGAGAGAGGTGAGCTCCTATACTCTGTATGCGCCTGTGTCTGTTCTGGACCTTGAAGGAAGGCCTCCCAGCTGCCTGGATTACAGCTAAGCATTGAAGAGGGGAGATGTCCCATGGGCATCCAATGAGGACAGAAGGAGAATCATATTGGCAGCCTTGGGCATCAGCTCAAAGGGTAAGGACTCCAGTTGTGCAATCATGATGTGACATGTACGCCACCTACAGCTTTGAGCTGAAGGGATATAGAAGACACAGAGGGATTCAGCGGCATCATCACAGCTAGATGCAAAGGCTTTGCTTTCCAGGCTCTGCACAGGATTTGCCAGAGGTGGCAGAGAAGGAGTCACTGGCTGTGGGTAGTAGTTATGCTAGGTTGTCTTTCCTGGATTTAATGAATAAGGATGTGACAAAACCTTTCAAACATGAGGGTCATTCACAGAACCACGAGAGCATAGATCCTGAAGGCCAACTGATCCAAGGGCAAACTGTTAGGGATAGGGTTTCTTTCTTCCCCACCCCCCCACCTGATTATGGGATATGAGTCCTTAATATACAGGATTCCCTAGGTCAAATGTAAGCATGGGAAGGGATTTCTAACTGTCTCCTGAATGGAGGCCATTGGGATGGGGTATAGCTGAACCCAGGATAACTAAAAATTGGCTGTTTGGCCAAGGTGACTACAAATCTATGGCATTATTGGTCTGGCCAAGGCTGCCAGAGTAAGGAGAAAGTCTGAAGAGAAAAGGCATGAGAATGGAGTTCAGAGAAAGACCAGCCTGGCGGCAAATACCAGGAGTTCCCACAGAGCTGGGAGGTGGCACAGACAGATGTGGCACATGGAGAGTCACAGGACACCAGCACTGGTGCCATGTTCCACCACGCCCCTGGGGAGGTCCAAAGAGGGAACTGGAAAGACAGTTGGGTGGTTCAGCACAAGAAACTAGAAGCCTGAGCTGGTGCTGGGTGTGACAGCAGAGGTAGGAGGAGCCCCGGAAGAATCAGCAGCACATGCACATGACCGGGCCAGGGGGTGAAAAGGGGAGAATCCACAGACTCAGAAGTATCAGAGAGAAAAACATCAATTGAATTTTTAAAAAGTTATACCTTGATGGTGGAGGTTCGAACAGATAACAGGGGATCATCCACAAGATAGGACAACCCCTACAGGACAACATGCCAACAGAAGATAAAAACACCATTGATTGTACATTCCAGCATTCCCAAGCGAGTTTTGACATTCAATCTCTCCATCCTGGCATTCCACCCCTTGAGTCCAACATTCCACCCCTCATTCCCGACATTCTGCCCGCTTCATCCCAACATTCCACCCTTGAGCCCCAGCAACACCCTGCTTAATCCCAACATTCACTCCTTCCATCCCAACATTCTGCCTCCCCATCCCAACATTCCATCCCTTGATCCCAACATTCCTCCCCTAAAATCCAGCATTCCAGAGCTTTAATCCCAATATCTCATCCCCACAATCCAACATTCTTTCCCTCAAATTCAGCATTCCATCCCTTCAATGCCAGCATTCCATCTCTCAATTCTAAAATCTCACTTCTTTAATGCCAACATTCCATCCCTTCAAACCCAAATATTTCACCCATATCCTTTCAATGTATACATTCCACCCAGCACATGCAACTTGGAAAGGGCAGTTGGGTCTGGGCCTATCCCTTTGGCAAACTCAGAGTCTTTGAGACAAAGTCTAGATGTGAATATAGGTTCTTGATGATAAATCCTGTAAACTAGGGTTTGCAGAACACCTTCCCATTTTGGAAGTCCTTATTAGGTTCAGCTGTCATCCACAGTATCTGCATTTGGCTCAGATAGAGTCATCTTGGCCAGGCACGGTGGCTCACGCTTGCAATCCCACACTTTGGGAGGCTGAGATGGGCGGATCACAAGGTCAGGAGATCGAGACCATCCTAGTCAACATGGTTAAACCCCATCTCTACTAAAAATACAAAAATTAGCTGCGCATAGTGGCACATGCCTGTAGTCCCAGCTACTCAGGAGGCTGAGGCAGGAGAATTACTTAACCCGAGGTGGAAGTTGTAGTGAGCTGAGATCACACCACTGCACTCCAGCCTGTAACAGAGTGAGACTCTGTCTCCAAAAAAAAAAAAAGAGTCAACTAAGCCAGGCATGGTGGTGTGTACCAGTAGTCCCAGCTACTTGGGAGGCCGAGATGGGAGGATCATTTGAGGCCAGGAGTTTTAAGACCAGCCTGGGCAACATAGCAAGATTCTGTCCTGGCCCCTCACCCCGATAAAAGGAGTCATCTAATGTTTATTCTCTCTACATCTGGGAGGCCAGGATGTGGAACATTTAGAATTAGGAAGTTCCTTCCTTAGGGTACTGAGCCCTGACTATAGACTCTTTGGGGAGGAGGTTCTAGAAAGGAACAAGAAGGCTTTCACTTTGTTTCTCTTTGGCTTTTCTATCCTAACCTCTCTTCCCTGTCTACTATTCCTAGCACTTTCTGCCAAGGGTCCAGGGTTGGCCCCACTGCCCTTCCTTTCAGTCTGACAGTTAGGCACAAGCATCATTCCAACTCCAGCTGTGGCACCCTAAGCCATGGCTCTGTTTTAACAATCAGGCTGTTAGCATCTGGACTCCCTGAGAACCACAGGGTGATTGGGCAGGGGCGGGGTTGAGGGGAGCAGTACTGATGAATCTTGGCTGGAGAAATACATGCACTGCCTCCTTCATACACTGTCTGCAGGAGGATGTAGGGAGCCAAGGGCGGGGTTGAGGGAAGCAGTGCTGATGAATCTTGGCTGGAGAAATACATGCACTGCCTCCTTCATACACTGTCTGCAGGAGGATGTAGGGAGCCAAGGGCGGGGTTGAGGGGAGCAGTGCTGATGAATCTTGGCTGGAGAAATACATGCACTGCCTCCTTCATACACTGTCTGCAGGAGGATGTAGGGAGCCAAGGGCGGGGTTGAGGGGAGCAGTGCTGATGAATCTTGGCTGGAGAAATACATGCACTGCCTCCTTCATACACTGTCTGCAGGAGGATGTAGGGAGCCAAGGGCGGGGTTGAGGGGAGCAGTGCTGATGAATCTTGGCTGGAGAAATACATGCACTGCCTCCTTCATACACTGTCTGCAGGAGGATGTAGGGAGCCAAGGGGCCCACAGGCTGCATCAACCCAGCCCCAGAGGCAGGACGGAAGTGAACACTCTTCTCCACCGTCCTATACAAATTCAGCCCAAGCTTTGAAGGGTAATACCCATCGGAAGTTAGAAACTGATAGGCAGAGCCCTAAGTCCTCAGAAATCAAGAAACGGGCTGTGGGGATGAGTGTGGGCTATGTGGGAGGCTGGGGGAGTGACCTCCTCAATGCTCCTGCAAAACAGTGCTGGCCTCCCACCCTGCTGACCTTGCCCCGCTCCTCAGGATCTTCCATCTGTGGGCTGATAGATCTCATCACTACCTTTTGGATCTGAAGGGGACAGACTTTGACTTCGGTCCCAGAGTGAAGATATGAATACAGCCTTAGAAAAGGGTCAGGGTCAGTGATGAAAAGGAGGTGGCCATGGGCTGGGACTCACAGTGGTTTTTTCCAGGCAGTGCAGCAGGTGATGATGCTGGCTCTCGATGAGTGAGGTGGTCTTGCCCATGTGCTCCTCTTCTGGGGTGCCCTAGTGAAAAAAGAAAGAGAGACTGAGTAAAAAGCTGGTGGCTCTTCCCCTCTGCAGCTCCTTCATTTCTCCACTAAAGGTCAAAGGGCTATAGAAAAATCAAATTTTTTTATTTGACCAAATTTCAGGGTCAGCATTGAACATGCTAGCCTTTGGGCTCAGGGGCCCCTGGTCTAAACCTGGTTTAGAGGTAGTGGTGATAATCCTATGGGAGGGGTGTGTGAACGGGGGCTGCTACCTGAGGAAAGTTTGGAAACATATCCTCCTTGGGGTTCCTACTGGGGCTCTGGGGTGGAAGTGCCGGTGTCCCCAGAAAGAGAAAACAAGCCCATCTGCCCCTTGACGTTCCCCGGCCCAGGCCCTCTAGGCACCTACCGTCAGCTCCAGTGCCTCGTTGAGGAGCCCGTTGCGCTTGCTGTGCAGGTATGCATTGGAACTGCCTGTTTTGGCCACACGGATCCTGGCAAGGCGGGCCTTCTGTGATTGGCAGAGATAATAAAAGAATGAGGGAGACCATGATACAGAAAGACAGCAAGCCTGGTGACACCTGATGAAGGGGATGAGGCTGTTTCTCTCCAGCCTCATGCATCTCCAGTTATAGATCCAGGGATTTGGTCTGAGACATTGTGTACCCACTTTGCACAGCTTGGTCAGGTCAGAATTCCCAGGAGTTTCCACTCATCTCTCCAGCCTGAGTATAATCCTGGCAGGAGAAATATCACTCATCCAAGCTCTCTACTCCCAAAGGTTTCATGACCTTTATCTACTCGGTATTGCAAAATGCCATGTGCTACACAGTTGGGGTATTTCTTATCTCTAACTAGGCTGCAAACTCCTTAGAGGAGCGTATGTGATAGCTGTCCTGATTCTCCTCTAGGGAACAGTACAGTTTTCTGCATATATTAGTTCCCTAAATATTAACTATGAGAAAAGCAAGGCATGTGCCTATGTGCCCTTCAATACTTCTTAACTCCTCTGCAATTTTTTTTCTTAGCACTTATTACTAAGGTAATCCATATTTCATATATTTATCTTGATACTTTCTCTTTCTCTCCACTGAAATGTAAACTCCAAGGTGGGAGTTTTGCCTTATTTACTGACGTACGCCCAATAAACAGTAGGTTCTCAATTTTTATTTATTATTTCTTTTTATTATTATTTTTAAAGACGGGGTTTCACCATGTTGGTCAGGCTGGTCTTGAACTCCCGATCTCTGGTAATCCTCCCGCCTCGGCCTCCAAAGTGCTTGGATTACAGGCATGAGCCACCACGCCCGGCCGGTTCTCAATTTTTAAAGTTAATAAACATATTTACAATTGTATGTCTGTCTTTGGGAGTGGATTCATGCGTGTGTGTGTGTGTGTGTGTGTGTGTATGTGTGTGTGTGTACATACATATATATACACACACACACATATATATACACACACACACACACACGCATGCGGGTGCACACCACCATGCCTGGCTTAGATGACTCTTTTTTTTTTTTGAGACTGAACATATATATATATTTTTGTTTTTTTTTTAGACTGAGTCTTGCTCTATCGCCCAGGCTAGAGTGCAGTGGCTCACTGCAACCTCCGTCTCTCAGGTTTAAGTGATTCTCCTGCCTCAGCCTCCCGGGTAGTTGGGATTACAGGCACCCACCATCACACCTGGCTAATTTTTGTCTTTTTGGTAGAGATGGGGTTTCACCATGTTGGCCAGGCTATTCTCGAACTCCTGATCTCAGGTGATCCACCTGCCTCAGCCTCCCAAAGTGCTGGGATTAAGGTGTGAGCCACTGTACCCAGCTGCATGTGTATGTTAATATATGTTTATTCTGCTGTGCATGACAGTGGGAATGAGCATAGGTACATGTCAGAGTTGACTGGGTATGCGTAAGAAGGGAGATGGGACACATTTCCACATACTACTTGGCTTTAACTAGGACAACTGAAAGTCTCCCCAGCTCCAACCTGGGAAGCCTTCAGCGGAGAAGGTCCACTGTAGGAGGCTGCAT
Organism: Callithrix jacchus; assembly: GCF_049354715.1. NCBI lineage: Eukaryota > Metazoa > Chordata > Mammalia > Primates > Cebidae > Callithrix > Callithrix jacchus. The sequence goes on from NC_133508.1 coordinate 149,742,778, forward strand.
GGTATCTCAGTACAAGCTCATCTCCTCTGCCTGCACAGGGAGAAGCTGAACACATTAGGCATGCTGGCTGCCCTTCTCCCTCCTAATGACTGTAATCAGTGTCGCCATGACAGTAGCACAGCCAGAGAGAGGACTAAGGAAGGAGACTGAGAGGGAGAAGGGACTGGGTAGAGGTTTCCTGCTGGTTTAAAAAAATGCAGCTTGAGGTTTGGACTCTGTAGATCTAGTTATAGCCTCGGGCTCTTGCTACTGGAAGCAGAACAGCCCACAAGGATCACAGACCTATCCTGAAGTAAAAGGTCCCTCGTCCCGCCTCTGACCAAGCCCACATGTGACTTCAGCATGGACTCTAAGCAGGAGAAGAGCCCTAGGGAAATTGTGGCAATTTCCTCTTCTTGTCACCCACTCCCCAAGTGTCCTGCTGGGCTGGTTCATCTGCTCAAAGGAGGCCACGGACTCAGGGGTTCAGGTGGTCAACAGAAGCACAAAGGGCATATATCTCTTGCTTCCTGGGAAGTATCTCCTTGCAGAAACAATTCACCTCCCTTCCCAGGCTTCTAAATGGGGAAGAGGCCAGGACTTGAGCCTGAAAGATCTTCCCGTAAGTCTGAGGAAGACTGCTTCTCTTGATGAAGGAGAGAACAAAAAGGGGAACCTGGGAGAGAAAGGATGATGGCAAACCAGCCCTATCATTCCTCCTCTCTACAAGCAGAGAACATTCATCCGTGGGACAGGACAGTTCTCCTCCATGGGAATCCTGCCCCAGCCCTCCCCTTGGCTAGACGTTTACATTCAAGCCAATTCCTCATCATTTGAGGATGTGGCTGCATTTTCTTTGGGTGAGTGCTGGGTGTTGAGTTTCATATGGAAATCCAGTTGTGTCAAGCTCATTATCATCTTACATAATTTGACTGCACCATTTGGAGCCAGACTTTTCTTGTATCTGGGGTCCATCTTCATTAGTTTCTAGAGATGAAAGATTCTCCTGTTCTTTTTTGTGGCACTTCTTTTAATCTTATCTTTCCCTGGGCTCTGTTAAAGCAACAGATTGTCATATCAAATGCAGTGGATCATTTAATCACTTCCCACACAGGATAAAGAGGTTTGCAATGGATTTACAGAACCACACCCAGCATGTGAAACTTGGTGGGGCTCTATGGTTGGTTTTTAGCTCTTGGGGGCTGGGGCATGTGGCTTATGCATATTTTTATCTCTAGCACCCAACACAGGGCTTCGCACTGAACAGGTCTCAAGCAAAGTTTATGATGGCTGAGGAAGGAAGAAGATCCTATGTAGATGGCTGGAAGGAAGGCCATGGTTATACAGCCACTGTAATGGGCCCAATCCTCGTGTGGACTGCTCAATCTCACCCTCTTCCATGGTGTTAAAAACAATGTGGCAGTGAAAAGAGAGCTTGGAGATCATCCAGACCAATTCAAAGACAGAAAAAAAAAAAAAAAGGAAGAGAGGGGAAGTGACTTATCCAGGGCAAGGCAGTGGATGAGCCAGACTTCAGCTCAGGACCTCCAACTTTCAGACCCGAATGCTGCTTCCAGAACTTTTTCCTCCTCCTTTCCTTAATTTCCACCATCAGGCAAGTTTCAAAATTTGAGAAAAACCCAGGAGATTGCATTTTCAACAAATGTGGAGCATCCAGAGTTGGAGGAGAGGGGATCTGGAAGGAGAAGGCTGCTACCTTGGGTACCGTTGCAGACACTGTCTCTGCTCAAGCCCATACTTCTATCAATCCTTGAGATGCCTCTCACAATTAAGCACTTTCTTCCTGTTTGGCTAATGGGTGCCTTTTAACCATGAGTATTTCTATCTCTTGGCCTGGGAGAGGCAGAAGGAAGAGAAACAGAAAGAAATGGAAAGGACAAAACATGGGCAATTGCATTCTTGGGCATTTATTTCAGAGAAATTAAAACTTACGCTCACATAAAAACTTCTACATGATTGTGCACAGTAGCTTTATTTGTAATAGCCAAAAACTGGAATCATACCAGGTGTTCCTCAACAGGCAAATAAACAAACTGGCACATCTGTACCTTGGAATACTACTCAGCAATAAAAACAAGTGGATTATCAATACTTGGATTCACTTGGATTAAAATCCAGGAATCGTATAGAATGGAAAAAGCCAATCCCCAAAGGTTACCCATTGCATGAACTCATTTATATAACATTTTTGAAATGAAAACATTTTATAAACGATGGAAAAATAAATGGTTGATAGGGGTTAGGGACAGGGCAGGCCCAGGGCAGAAGGTGGGGTTATTACAGGGCAACCCACAAGATTCTTGTGGTGTCGGAACTGTTGAGTCTTTTGACTGCAGCAGTGGATGCATGAACTTAACACACGTACACACACACACACGCACACATGCGCACACACACGCACACAGGCAAACACACACACAGACGCCAGAACGAGTAAAACTGGAATATTTGAATAAGATTGGTTGGTTGTACAATGTTTATACCCTGGTTGTGATATACAGTACCATTGTTTTGTACAATGTTACCACTGGGGGAACTGCTGGGCAAACTTCACAAGGGATCGCTCTGTGTTATTTCTTACAACTACATGGGCATCTCTAATTATCTCCATAAAACATTTCATTAAAGAAAAGAATATGGGTATGTACCAGAACTCAAGATGGGGACCAAATGCCCCACTGCAGATGTTCCCCTCTCCGTCCACTGCCAGACCTCCCCTTATCTCCAGTTCACTTGGCTCAGAGGACACAGTATCTAAAGCAAATAGTAATAGACTAACCTTAGTAATAATTCCAAGCAAACTAGTCATGGGAAGAGGATGACGGCATTAATCCCTTTGAGGGAAGTTAATACAGCTACAATAGCTCCCAAGTATGTAGTCTGGGCTGAGAACTGTCATTAACCTCCTGCCTATCCCATCTCTCCCTTTCCACCAAATTTTCTGGACCTGCTTGCCTTGACCCATGGTGAAAAACTCAGTGCTGGAGCAACAAGTATGTTTTCTCTCTTATAGGAAGCCCAAGGTGACAGAGACAGAGCTGAGTAAACTTGAGGAGAAACAGTATCCAGGCAAGGTAAAAACACCGTAAATATTTACTCTGATTTCAAGGGGAGAGAGAAGAGGAAGAGGGAAAGGGGCAGGGAAGGAGGGATACTCATCTTTAGCAACTAGAGGAAGGAATAAGCCTAAGTTGCTCCTAAATTTTAATCACACAGGATGAACTTTATAATGTCCCATGGGAGAGCTGGGAATGTGCCTGTAATCCTAGCTACTCTGGAGGCTGAGGTGGGAGGATTCCTTGACCCCAGGAGTTTGACTCCATCCTGGACAAAACTGTGAGATCCCATCTCTAAAAACGATAATAAATCAATTCCCAGGGGAGGGGAAGGTAGCTGTAGGAGCCATTGAGAGCACAGCTGGAATGGGCTGTCACTGGTGTGTACACAGCCATGAGCTAGTGTGTGAGCTGAGGATCCCTGTGAACCTCACCTGCTCTGCCAAAACCCTGTGTCAGCCCCTGCCCCTTGGGGGCGGGGCCACTAGAGGATCCTTGGCCCTTCAGGGTCTCTGGTTCCTGAATGTGGGAAGGAGATCCCAGTTTCTCCCACCCCCTTATTTAGAACTGCATAACAAATCTGGACTGCATTCAAATTTGCTGCTGGACTTGAACAGGGAAGGAGGTAAGATTTCCATTTCTGGGGTGACTGGCAGGGAACAGGAGGTAGGGTAACCCTGACCTTGGGTGAAGAGGTAAGAGATAGGCATGTATGGGACAGAGAGGATGATGGAACAGAGCCAGAAGATAAATCTTAAGGTGGCAACCTAACAGAGGGCAGGATAAGTAAAAACATAGCTCAGCAGAGGCAGAGGAGACAGGAGGGCAAGGAAGAGCCAACCACAAAGGCACACGGAAGGTGATAGGCTAGAGGGGGGAACCAAATGGATCCACTATACAATTATATGTAAATTGTTATATAATATTTATACATTTTGGAACTTGCTTTCATAACCTTTATAGCTTTGTGACAGTCGGCATACACTGATCTGTTCTGAAATTCTGGATTTCTTCCTCCAGAACAACATTAACTTCCCTTTGAGCCTTTACACCCAAAGCAAGCCCTGCTAGTTGGAGGTTATCCCCGCAAGCAGAAGGCCAGTAGCAGGGATCTGTAGCAAGGAAAGGGTCTGGCTGCAATGCATAGGGCCAACCACGCAGTATGTGTTCAGTAAATGTTTGTGGAATAATGGATAAAAGAAAGAATAAAGTAAGGAGACAAAATCCCAAGCCTCCAAAAGTCAATCTTTCAACAGCTTGCCTCCTGTCCATTGTCCTCCGAAAGGCTCTGGCCACAATCCCTGGGGGCTGAGATGCTGCTGAAGGGGCTCACAGTTCAGCCCAGATCTGAAGACAATAACACCACTCTCTCCTCCCCCAGCCCAGATATCCCTCTTCTGAGAGGAAGCCTGGGGAAAGTCAGTACCCAGGAACCTCACTGGCTAGATGCCTTAAAAATGCAAGTGAACAGGAGCTGGCTGAGTCGATGAGCTGTTCTAGAAAGAAGGTTCAGGGCTAGCTGGAAAAAGAGGCTTCTTTCTGAGCACGAAAGGCTTCAGACATTTTTCCTCATCACACAGGCAAATGACTGTATTTTACCCTCTCCTGCCGTCTTCAGTCGTGTATATGGAACATAATCTAAAGCTTTCCTCAGGACTCATGGTTAGTCTCCTGATCTCCAACTGCAGTTAAGTTCTGTGCCTTTACGTTATGATATCCTGGAGATTCCTAAAGCCTCTTGTGCCATATGTCTCTGAACTCAGCGGCCTCAGGATGCACTCCTTTCACAGTATTTATTTTTCTTTTCAACAGATTTATTTTTGTCACTGGGTTTTGTATAGGCTTTTATAGGATATTAAAGAGATTATGTTTCCTAGTAAGCTCTTGCTTGGCAGAGGGAGGCGTGCAGGGACGGCTGAGTGGCAGTGGTTGAGGGAGTGGAGGTGGAGCCAGGGGCCAAGGAAATTGCCATAGAATGTCCAAAGGGGGATAATCAGCTTACAGATAATTGAGGGTTCGTTGCATTTTGGAGCTGACTGGGGCTGGAATTCAGGAGACCGGTGAGCAGGGAGGGAGTGAAGCTACCTTACCTTGCAAAGCCAAAGGCTGTCTGTGCAGTGATCCTCCGAGAAGCTCTAGGCCTGGCTCCCTGACTGGTGCTCCCCCTCATTCTTTACACTGCCCCCCGCATCCCTGTTTCTGAGGCTTACCTTTTGTGCTCTGCGTTTATCAGCTCTCTGATTCTGGTGGTAAATCCGGCTAAAGTTGGAAACAATCACAGGGACGGGCAGGGCAATGACGAGGACGCCACTCAAGGAGCAGATGGAGCCGAAGATCTTCCCTGCAATCGTCTTAGGCACCATGTCTCCGTATCTGAGAGAGGGAGAGAAACGGTGTAAGGAAGAGAGGGCCATTTGGGAAACGAGTCAGGCTTCCCTGCCGGTCATTCACCTATTCATTCATTCACTCATTCAGCAATTGCCAGGTACTGTGACTGGGGTGAACAAAAGAGACAAGATCCTTATGCGCAAGGAGACGGCATCCTAACAAGATCATAAACCATCGAGTGAATACATAAAAAGGTTGCTTCTAGGAAAAGAGGAGAGAGAGGTTCTGCAATAGACCGTGGGACTGAGGTCAGGAAAGGCCTCTCTGATGAGCTAACATTTAAGCTGAGAGCTGACCGTAAAGGAGCCAGTCATGCAACACACCTGGGGACAATGGTGTGCGGTAGAGGGAGCAGCAAGCACAGAGGCCCTGAGGTAGCAGGAAGGGGTCTGGCCTGATCTAGGAATTGTCAAAGGGTCAGCAAGGCTAGAGCAAGAGGAGGGTAAGGCAGACAGCGCACAGATCATGCAGCGTCTGACCGGCCACGGGGAGGAATATGGGTTTATCCTAAATACAGTGAGGTGCTATGAGGAGTTTTAAGCAGAAGAACAACAGAATCTCATTTATGATGATAATAACAAATAACGAAGTCGCCTTCTATTCATGTGGATTTACAGTTTACAAAGCACTTCTACATACTCACCTCACACAAGCCCCATGAACCCCGTGAACTTTGTACTCTTACCCCAGTTGTTCAGACGCAGGTACTGAGGCTGAGATCATTACAGGGACTGCCCTCATTTGCTCAGCTGGGATTAAAAGCCACTCTTCTTGGTTTTCTTTATTTTCCAGTGGCCCATGAGCTCTGAAGCTCAGCCCCTCACATCTGTGAAGCCACATTGGAAATGTGCCGGCTCCTCTCAGAGCTCGGAGAAACTCGCTTAAGTACTTCACACCCTAGCAGCTGCCCTCTGGGACCAGCTTGGCCTGGATCCTACTGAGTCCTGGGCAGGCAGGCCAGAGCCTCTGTCCTCAATCAATAAGACACTCTCCACAGTGGTTAAGTGTTTATTGAGATAATTGAAAGGGCTTATTAAGCAAAGAGCTATGATTTACTCCTTTGGCCAAAGCCAGAAACACCAACTCCCCTGTCTCTGTACCCTCTGGGTGTCTGGAGCAGAAACAAGCTTAGGATGACCAGGAATTGTTTCTGATAAAATAGGCTCAAAGTCATTTGTCCTGAGGAGACCATGGAGCTTGGGTTTCCAGAGAGGATGTGGAAGGGGATGGGGCAAGCTATTTCAGAAGCCTGAACACCCAAGAAGTTTGTGGAAGACATGGCAGAAGTAGACAGGTGTTTGGTGAATGAATGAATGATCTCACTTAAGCCTCTCAATTCCCTTTGAAGTAGTCTCCTGTTTTGAGACTGTCTTCCTTCTCCTTCAGTTCCATGCCCTTTGCTCTGGCTCAAGATTTCCTGGATGTATACCAGCACTGAGGCCTGTGATAGAGCCTTCTAGATCTTCGCAGCTAGGGTTGTTTTCTCCATCGTGATACTCAGGAGAGGCTTCCAGGGAAGTGGTTGAGAATGTGGATTCTGAACTTAGACAATGTGGGTTCAAGACTCAGCTCCATAAAGTAACTGTGTGATCTTGGGGAAATGTTACTCTGGGCCTCAGTTTCCTTATCTATAAATTGAAGATAATAACAGTAACCTAGATAATAATCCTATTGTAACATATACAGCTCTACAAACAATAAATACTATTACTTTTAGCTAGGCATTCTGAAAACCACAGTCTCTGTTGATGAGAAACTCTAAAAACACAGTTGGTTTTCCCAAGTTCAAATAGCCCCAGTGATGAAGAAAAAGGGGCTGCCTCTGAGATCTATCACCTTAGCTGGGATTTTCAGATGACACAACTGAAGGCCCGCGGGCCCAGGGCTGTGGATGAAAATAAAGCATGGCAGGAATGTGGAAGAATAACGTCAGGAAGGCTGCATTTCAGAGTGACCGAGGCTGATGAGGAATGCTAAGGACAACAGAAAGATTGTTTTATCCATTTGAAGAAAGAGGGAGAAGGGAAGCCATGCCTCCTGCTGGGGCAGATGGTCTGCTAGTGACAGATGATGGGGAGAAAGCTGAATAATCCACTCCCAGATGTCCTCTGCCTTCTCCACCGAGAAGGAGGAGCTGAGTCTTGGAGAGGCTGGGACAAATGCTGAAAAGAAGGATCCGGAGCTTAAAGTAGAAGACGGGAGAGCAGGCGAGGGTCCAGCTGAATTCAGTAAATTTACGTCACAGGCCCACATGAATCCCACCCGGGAGGCAGGAGGAATGTGCAGATGGGGCTGCAGAAGCACTGCCCTGGATCTTTGAGAAATCATGGTGCAGCAGAAAATTGCCAAAGACAAGAGAGGGAAAAGAGTTGTATTGAATTTTTAAAGAAGGCAAAAGGAGAAGCCACAGACCAATAGGCTGGGCATCCATAAATTCTGGCAGAATTTGAGAGCAGATTATTAAGTGCACCGCTTGTGAATACTTCGGAAATAAACTGTATTGGTTCTCTGGGCACACATTTTGCCAAATTAACCTTATTTCTTGTGGTGACAGTGAGGTTGACTGGTTGGTAGATCAGGAGACTGCGCCAGACCGACGGAATCATGATTTTAACAAGATGTGTTCTTGTCCCAGTTCTTTATACCCTTGACACACTGGAGGAGTGTGGTGTGGATAGCAGTGTGGTCAGCAGGGTTTACACAACCATGTCCAGGCTTCTGGCACTTCTCAAAGATTACCAACTGTGGTCCTCTGCCAGCAAGGGAAGTTCGTGGTTTTCATGTTAAAACATCTCCGTTAGTGAAAAAGTGAAAAAGTAAATGAAAGAAAGAATAGATCTCAAGTTAGGTCTCCAGTGGTATGTTCCAGAATTTTTCAACAACTTATATAAAGCCAGATGGAGGCAACATGGCCTAATAATTAAGAGAGGACACTGGAGTCCAACCTGGGTTTGAACCGTAGCTTACATTAGTTACCCGCTAGTTAAGTGACCCTGGGCCATTTATTTAACCAGAGCCTCTATCACCTGTAAAAATGGGTTTATATTCCCAGGGTTGTTGCGATAATTAATGAGATAATTCAGAAGAAACCCTTAATTCAGTGTTTGAATAACTGTAGGTTGTCTAGAATTAGCCAGTGTAGTGGGTACCTATTGTTTTGTCTGCTGACACCCTAATAGGAATTGTGCCTCTCATTACCAGGATGATGTAAACTGTTCAGATAAGCTGCCGTATTTCCCGTGCCCCCACTTGCCACAATTAGTGAGTTCAAAATAGGGCATCTCACTCATGCTGAGTCAATAACTTCCCTTTCCTGTATTTATTTTTTTTTAAGCTTCACTGAGACACAATTTACATACTACAAAATCCAACCATCTAAATTGTACATTTCAGTGGTTTTTAGTATATTTACAGGGTTGTGCTCACATCACCACAGTTTAATTTCGAGCACCCCTAAAAAAACTTGTACCCATTAGCAGTCAGTGACCATTCCACAGCCTACCTCTCAGACTTACACAACCAACAATCTACTTTCTGTCTCCATAGATGTCCTCATATTGGACAATTCATGTGAACGGACCCATATATGTAGCTTTTGGTGTCTGACTTCTTTCACTGAACGTGTTTTCGAGGTTCATCCATGTTGTGGCATGTATCAGTACTCCATTCCTTTTCATGGCTGAATAACATTCCACTGTCTGGGTATACCACGTTTTGTTCATTCATTCATCAGTTGATGACATCTGCGTTGTTCCCACATTTGAGTTGTTCTGATAATGCTGCTATGAACATTTGTGTACAAGTTTCTGTGTGAACATGTTTCCACTTCCCTAGGAGTCATACGGTAACTACATTCAATAGTTTGAGGAACTGCCAAAATGTCTTCCAAAGTGGCTGTGCCGTTTTACATTCCCACCAGCAATGAATGAGGGGTCCAGTTTCTCTTTATCTAAGACAACGCTTGTTATTGTCTGTGTTTTTATGGCCGCCCCGGTGGGTGTTACCTGGTTATGGTTTTGATCTGGATGTTCCCGATGGCTGATGATGTGGGGCACCTTTTCCCCTTCCTTGCACTTTTACAGAGGGATCAGATAGTCTCTTTCAAAGAAGCCGACATTGCCACAAGCAAAGCTCTGCAGCTGTTGGCAGCCACGGTGTCTGCCATGGGGAAGAGCGGGATTGAAGTCAGGGAGGAAGCAGATCGGCACTAGCGGGAGATGAGTGATGGAAAGGACAGTGATGGAGCTGGAGTTCCTGTTCTAATTCTTACCGAGGACCAGCTGTCCCCCTGACTTTCCTGTCGCTTAGCTGTTCCATCCTTCCTTTGACTCTGCTCACTACCAAATTTTTGTTTGACCTTCTTTCATTTGGCTCCTGTGGTAATGATGATGATGAGGCTGCTACTGATGATTGTTTCAAAGTCGGTTCCTCCCATTTCTAAATGACAGAGCTACTATGAATTGAGGTCTGCAGGAGTCAAAAGGATTTTAACAGGTTGTAATCTTGGGTGAAACCAACCAGATTAATTTTAACAAAGATAAATGAGAACACCAGCATTTTGATTCAAATAATCAATGATGTATAGCAGATGGGAAGGACCTGGCTTAAAAAGAGTCTCTGTTAAAAATCACCAGGGAATTTAACTTCAACAGTGGCCACCAGTATAAAGAGGCTGTTAAAAACCTAATGCCATCCTTGGCTGGACTGACGTGAGGGCAGTGTCTGGAAAACAGAACGGGTGTTATACTCTGCTTCTCGATGCAGGCCATTTCCAGGCTACTGTGTCAAGTTCCAGGCACTATGTAGTCTGTAGGACATTGATTAACTGGATCACGTCTAGAGAAGGGAGGCTGTCTGGAAATCCTCTCGAGGGAAACCATCAAAGGAACGGGAACGTTTGGCCCGAAGAAGTGGAGCTTGGGAATGGAAGAATGGAAAGGAACAATGTTCCTGGGCTAGGAACTTCGTCTGCATGAGTGGGTCTCACACTAACCCACCCTATCAAGTAGGATTGACCCACTTTAGGGATGAGGAGCCTAAGTCCAGAGAGGACAGAACTTGTTCAAGGTCACTCAAGTGGGAAGAGGCAGAACTGCTGGGGTTAGAGCGCAGTTTGTTTTCATTGCCCGTGCTCTTTCCTTCACATCCTGCTCCTCCCAGGGTCAGGGAAGGGTGGGAGGGGCCGTGAGGGTGGGGCGAGGGAAAGGAGGGCTCTGGAAGAGGAGTCAGCGGGAACTTAACCCCTTCTCTCCACCTCCTCTCAGTGGCAGCAGCACAGCACAGTGGTTAGAAGTGTGGTCTCTGAGTGCCAGGCTACCCAGGGCAAATCCTGGCTCTGCCACTTGTTAGCTGGGTGACTTTGGCCATGATACTGAAGTCCTTTGTCTTTGGTTTCCTGGCATTGATCAATGAATAGCACCTATGTCTCAGGGTTGCTGTGAGGGATTGGATAAGTTATGTTTTGTGAAAGCTCAACCTTTATTTATAAGTGTTTATTAAATAAACCCTGGGCCCAGACCATCATTATTTCTAAACTAGACTTCTGCAAAAGTCTCTTAACCAGAATTCTCACTTCTACTTTCGTTCCCCATATATACATATAAAACAATTATATTATATACATAAAATTATAATGCAAATTATTTTATATATATAAAATAATATAAATTCCTGAGCTCAAGTGATCCTCCCACCTTAGCCTCCTGAGTAGCAAGGACTGCAGGTGGTTGCCACCATGTCCAGCTGATTTTTTTTATTTTTTGTAGAGGTGAGTTTCACTATGTTGCCCAGGCTGGTGTGGAACAACTGCCCTCAAGTGATCCTTCCATCGTGGCCTCTCAAAGCACTGGGATTTTGCAGGTGTGAGCAACCACACCCAGCCAGAAGCAATGTAAATCCAATCATGTAATTTCCCTGCTCAAGGCACTTCAATAAATGTTTGTTGAATGTATGAGTTAATGAGTAAATTAACTCAACATTGTTGCAAAGACTACATGCCCGTTACACAGTAAACACTCACTAAATGGCAGCTAATATGAGCATAATGACAGTGGTGTGCAGGATCCCATGGTCCCTCCTGGGGTCCACCTGGGCAGAATACTGAAGTAGGGGAGCTAATGGTGATTCTCTAAGTCCTAATGGCATCTATGGCTTCTTTTCTCTGTGGAATTTTGAAGAAAGAGGAGGTTAAAAAAAAGAAAAAGAAAAAGTGGAAATAGTCATGGCTTAGAAGAAAAAAATTTAAACCCATAGTCTTATTTCCTTTTTGTCTTCCTCTACTCATGCAAATAAGGACTCTCCTCTTCTCTCTACCCTGGCTTTGTGGGTAGGGATAGTAAGGGACAAGAGAGCTCTTCATGGAGGTGACATCCCAGGTACAGGTGAGCTGTGATGCCCAGCCCAGGGTTTGGACTCACACTCAAACCCTATCTGGGGCCAATGTGGAGGCTGCTGTTTGCCCTGAGCAGGTGGGGCTCAGGGACTCTGCTTCGGTTGCTCTGCCTCGCCCAGCACATCCTCGGTAATCCACAGTAATGTCTGGACTGAGGCAAAAGCAAGGAAGCTTACCCTCCTAATATGGAAGGCTAATTAATTTGTATTAGGTCTGAGGGATAATTAAACTTTTTATCCGAACTTAAGTTTCACAAACCACCTGCCTTGTACAATTAATTGCTCCCTTAATTTCCTTCTACAAGTGCCAGGAGATAAGTGCAAGACAAGCTCCCCCATCCAGTTCTGCTGCCTCTCAGGTGGGGGCATGGCTGCCTGTCTGGTGGGGAGTCCATTCTTTACTGGAGACCAGGGCACTGCCCAGTTAGGGCCCAGCTGCCGGGAGCTCAACCAGGGGGACACATCCTCAATGAGTGTCTGCAAGGAAGATGTCTCAGCCCCATTGCCACACACACTGCTGCACCCATCTTCTCCACTGGGATGCCCCTGAGCTTGGCTTCCTGGAGCCTCAGGGTTGGGGATGGGGGTGGGGCACAGAAGCTGTCCTGTTGGGTGGGACCAGGGTGAGAAGAGTTCTTAGAGCAGCCACCATAGTGAGTTCCAGGGACTCAGACCTCTGTGGCTTCTTCCTTGTCCAGGGGCAAAAGACAACAGTAGATCATCATGGAAGACACCAAAAATATCAGCCAGGACTGAGTTCATCCCATGACAAACACCTGTGCAGCCTCTTTTCATGTCCAAATATCCTCCCATGGGTAGATACTATTATTATTCCCATTTTGCAGATGAAGAAACTGAGGCATAGAGTGGTAAGTATATGCCCAAGCTTACTTGGCTAGCCAGCTGCAGAACTGGGACACACACCAGGTCCCTTTGATTCCAAAGTCCCTATGCATAGCCACTAGCTATCTAGCCCAAAGCTATGGTTTCTGGGGAGCCAATATGGCAGGCAGCAGTCCTTTCAATCACATGCACCCCCTCCCCCCAACACACACCTCTGCTCATGTCTCTGCAACTGGGTGCTCTCCTGGGCTCACCTGCAAAGTGAGCCCCAGCAGTGAGCCAGGAGCCAAAAAGATGGGATGACTTTTAGAAATCTTGAACTCTTAAGACACCACCTGAGGGTAGACCCAGACAGAACAGATGAGGCTCAGAACAAGGTAATCTAATAATAATCACAATGGCAATTCAGTCATGATTTATTTTATTTAGCATCGGTATGGGCCATTTAGCCTTCATAACAACCTTACAAGGTGCCATTAGCCTCATTTTTGAGATGAGGAAACTGAAGCTCAGAGAAGTTAAGTAACATGCTCAAGATCATTGGCTTATCCAAGCCAGTGCTCCACACCAGGCTTGTCCGACTTCACAGCACTCCTCTTTCTCACTGGAGGAGGAGAGAAATGAGCTGGGGACCTGGCCAATCCACATGAGAAAGAATGGTCTCTTTGTGACAGAATGATTTATAATCCTTTGGGTGTATATCCAGTAATGGGATTACTGGGTCGAATGGTATTTCTGTTTTTAGATCTTTGAGGAATTGCCAACTGTCTTCCACAATGGTTGAACTAATTTACACTAATTTCCATCAACAGCGTATAATAAGCATTCCTGTTTCTCTGCAACCTCACCAGCATCTGTTATTTTTTGACTTTTTAATAATAGCCTTTCTGACTGGTATGAGCTGGTATCTCACTGTGACTTTGATTTACATTTCTCTAATGATCAGTGATGCTGAACTTTTTTCCATATGATTGTTGGCTGCATGTATTTCTTTTGAAAAGTGTCTGTTCATGTCCTTGCCCACTTTTTAATGGGTTATTTGCTTTGTTGCTTGTTAAGTTCCTTATAGATGCTAGATATTAGACCTTTGTCAGAATCATAGTTTGCAAACATTTATTCCCATTCTGTAGGGTGTGTGTTCACTATGTTGGTAGTTTCTTTTGCTGTGTAGAAGCTCTTTAGTTTAATTAGATCCCATTTGCCAATTTTTGCTTTTTTTGCAATTACTTTTGGCATTTTTGTCATGAAATCTTTGCCTGTTCCTATGTCCAGAATGGTATTGCCTAGGTTGTCTTCCATATCATAAAGACACAAGCATGTGAATGTTGTGTCTTTATGATATTGCAGCAGTAGTCACAATAGCAAAGACATGGAATCAACCTAAATGCCTATCAGTGGTAGACTAGATAAAGAAAATGTGGCATATATACATCATAGAATACTATACAGCCATAAAAAAGAATGAGACCATGTCCTTTGCAGGAACATGGATGAAGCTGGAGGCCATTTTCCTTAACAAACTAATGCAGGAATAGAAAACCAAATATTGCATGTTCTCACTTTTAAGTGAGAGCTAAATGTTGAGAGCACATGGACACATAGAGGGGAACAACATTCACTGGGGACCATCGGAGGGAGGAGGAGGGACAGGATCAGGAAAAATAATGATTACTAGCCTTAACACCTGGTGACAAAATAATCTGCACAATAAACCCCCATGACACAAGTTTACCTACATAACAAACCTGCACTTGTACCTCTGAACTTAAAATTAAAGTTAAATTAAAAAGAGAGAGAGAGAAAGAACAGCCTTGAGACAACAGAGATATTTTCAAAGTGGCATGAGCCCAGAAACCCTGCTGGAAGGTTCTCTGGGAGATGTTTCCTGAGCTTTGCTCGCAGAAAGCCCTGGGAGAAGGGGTGGGCGACCCCTCCCAGTTATTGCTGTGGTTTGCTCTGGCTTTGGGAGTCACAGCCAGTCACAGCAGCAGGTTCCAGGCAAGATCACTTTACCACTCTTGGCCTGTGGCAGTAATCTTGTCTTGCCACCTCAATGGCTGTGCTGGCTGACAAAGCTGTTCTTCTAAACCGGTGGCTCTCAAACTTTAGTGTGCATCGGAATTGCCTGGAAGGCTTGTTAAGACATAGATTGTTGGGCCCCAGTCTCAGATTTCTGATCCTGTAGCTCTGGAGTGAGATGTGAGTCTGCATTCTAACTAAGTTCCTAGGCATCATGGATGTTGCTGATCTGTAAATCAGCCTCTCTCTATAGGTCACAGATCTGCAGGCTCTGTTGTCATGTCAGCAGAAAGGGGTCATAGCAACCAGCCTCAGACCAGTCATGCATACATGAGTAAACAAAGTCAGACATCGGGCAGGAGATCCTGCCTGTTTATACAGAGGGATTCCCTGTGCACTGTGTTTACCCCATCTACCCCAACCCCCCTTGCACTGGCCAATACTTTCCCTCTATCCTCCTGGATTTATTAATTCATCAAACATCTGCTGGGTGTTTGTTAGGACTGGGAATACAAGGCTAAATAGGCAGGTATGTCCTCTGCCTTCAAGGAGCTTATGATGTTTATAGGGAAGACAGACAAATAAATCCTGATGATGGTCCCATGTCACAATGCTACAAGAAGGATGGATGCAGGATCCTGTGTGAGCACAAAGGAGGAGCCTCTAAATCAAACTGGAGGGTGGTCAGAGATCTCTTGGAGGCAGCAGCACAGGCTGACTTCTGAGCTGTGAGGGAAGAACTATGAGAAATTACTGGCTGGAGTAAAGGGTTGGTGGGAGGTGAGGCTGGAGGGGTAGTCACATGAAGATCCTCTGGGTTAATCCAGGAACTTGAACTTCCTGAGATCAGCAGGTTTCCAGTGAAGGATTTTAAGTGATATGAAAAAATACTCATCTTTGAAAGATCACCTTGAAAGCAGTGTGGTGGATGGATTGGATGGGGATGAAGGTAGAGGCGGGGAAACCAGTTAGCAGGATATTGCATCAGTCCAGGTAGGAAAGGCCTGAACCAAGGCAGTGACACAGTGGGGATGGGAAAGAGAGGATGCATAGGTACTTATTACACCTATCCATCCTTTTCTGTTGGGTTTGGTAACGGACTCACTGGGAGGGTGGAAGGGAGAATCTTGGAGTGAGGCTCAGGCTTGGGAGTGGGATGGCCTCTTCCATCTCTAGCCAGGCTCCCACCCTTTCCTTCTTTCTATTGTCACATGCTCCTGCCACACTGTATGCATCTGTGCTCCTAGATGCATTGTGCTCCTCCATGACTCCAAACTTCTACCCAGGCTCTTCTCTCAGCGGAGAATGGCCTCCTCTCTCTCTTTGCTAGGTAACTCATGAGTACCAGATGCTGTTCAAATGTCACCTCCCTGGGCTCTCCCTGACTTCCCCAGGCAGAGCATTAACTATTCCTGTCTTTCCACCTTGGTTGGAACACTTACTCCTTTATGCTCTGACATACCTTCCCAAATGTCTATTTCTCTAATTGAAATAAGAGCAATCTGAGGACAGGGCTTTCGATCTCTGGATCCCTGGTGCCTCACACGCTGCATGACGCCAGGTAGGGACTCAATTGTTCATGAGTGAATGACAGGGAAAGCAATCCCTCTGGTGTGTGTTCCATGGACTGGATTGACTCCTGGGATGGACTTCTTGAATCAAAATAGAATCAACTCCAGGAGAGGAGAAGCTGTATCCTTGGTACCTAGAACCACGCCTGGCACAGGATGGGCACTCAAGACATTTGTTGAATGAGTGAATGAATTATGAAAAGATTGTCAGTGGAATTGCTGACTCAGCATACTGGATCATCAGAGGACCTTTATGCCACAAAACACTTTTATCCTGAATAAAATATACTTTCTGGTGCATTGTATGATTCACTTGAAGTAGGGGAATCTATAGTACCCCCAATAAAAAAGAACAAATCTAAGGCCACATCACAGTTGGGAGGAGTCAGCAGCAAGCAGAGGGCGGAACACTCGCTCTGAGGCATACAGCAACAGCAACCAGTTGATCTGTCATTTGTCACTGGGAGTTGGCACCTTGGGCTAAAAGCAAACAGAGGGAACTTGAAGTTGGGCCTTGAAGTGCGCTGAAATCATCCCAAGATGGTGGTACTACCTGACTTATTAGCAAAGCATATTTAAATCCTGTCCAGAGGTGAACATTCTTAACCTAGGGCTTCAGGATTCCCCCAGACTAAGATCAAGTAAAGTAAATCATAAGGAAGTAAGCAACCGCAAGTAAGTCAACCAGCCAAACAATCAATAGATTTGGACCCTTCTCAAAAACTTCAGATACTGGAGTTGATAGATAGAGGATAGTGATGTATGAAACGTTTTCTAAAAATAAAGCATAAAATCGCAAAGATGAGCAAGCAGTAAGACACTGTGAGGAAACACCAGGCAGATGTGAAAAAGAGACAAATGGAGTTTCTGGAAGAGAAAAAGTTAACTGTTAAAAGTATTACTGGCCAGGCGCGGTGGCTCACGCCTGTAATCCCAGCACTTTGGGAGGCCGAGGCGGGTGGATCACGAGGTCAAGAGATCGAGACCATCCTGGTCAACATGGTGAAACCCCGTCTCTACTAAAAATACAAAAAATTAGCTGGGCACGGTGGTGCGTGCCTGTAATCCCAGCTACTCAGGAGGCTGAGGCAGGAGAATTGCCTAAACCCAGGAGGCGGAGGTTGCGGTGAGCCGAGATCGCGCCATTGCACTCCAGCCTGGGTAACAAGAGCGAAACTCCGTCTCAAAAAAAAAAAAAAAAAAAAAGTATTACTGAGCAGAAGGCCTTCACCCAACTGGTTACTCTTATCGGGCATCTTCCAGAGTGGACATCCTCTTCCCAGCCTAATTCTTGGGAACCCTCTTGTTGTCACTTGGCCCAAGAAATTCTTGTACCTGAGTCTATTCCTATTATGACCGGAAGGAGGGCAGTGAAGGCCACAGAGCTGCCTGCACCAGCCCTGTCACCAAAAGAGGGGATTGCTGTAGCCCATCGCAGAGCACAGTGAAGTCCGTTTCTTGTAGAGACATACTCCCTTTAGCTTGCGTAGCTCCCAGGAAAAACACACGGACGAGGATGAATGTAGAGAGTATGAGCAGACAGCAAACCAATGTTAAAACTAGACAGAGATGGAAGAGCAAACGCTAGCCAGCCACCTGTGACATAAAAAGCAGGAAAGGAGGTGTCATCAGGTTGGTTCACCACCGGTCTCCTGCCGATGGGAAGCGACTAAAATGAAAACTGGGATTTGATTATTTGTGGTGCTGTTTTCTAAATGTCCAGTCAGTTGTTCCCTGCCCGATGGATGCATTGCTTGAGTGTGGTCTACAAGGACATTTGTACTTTGGAGGGGAAAGGTAGAAGGGTGGAGACTCCAGAGGCTGTGAAGTCACTTGCCCTCACCTAGTGATGAGCCAGCCCCTAAGCTCTGGAGAGGGCACACACCCTGACATGGGGCATCCCTGAGTGGGGCTGGGAGCCATGCTGGCAGGTGGAATGCCCAAGCCCAGTTGTGAGAGGTATGCTCTTACGGAGACTGGGCCTTGCTCAGTCCATTCTTCCCAGTCTCAGATACCAAGAAACTTCTCATTTATCTCTACAGGCTCTTGGGAGTAGGGGTTCACAAGGAAGAGACACGAGGAGCAGCACATGTGTCTGGTCAGGTGGTGGAGCCCTTGTCCCTCAGGCCTGAACCATCTGTTTCTCTCTATGTTCACACAGTAGCCTTCTCCCTGGGGCCATTTCTCAGCCTTCTGCCACCCTAGGCTAGCACACATTCCTCAGAAAGGGATGACCTGCCTTAACTGCACAGTGGAGCAACTGCCATGACTAGCCTTGGTCAGTTCCAAAGTGGGCATGGATGGCAGAAGGGAGGGCTGGGTGCTGGGAGAAGGTGGGAAGATGGAAAGGGCTCCATGCAGTCTGTGCAGCAAAGGCAGGAGTGGCCAGAGTCAGACACCTTTATGCCCTGATATACCTCCCCAAAATAGCACTCCCAGAGCGGGTGAAGCATCAAAGTGGAAGTCCACAGAGGTGACAGGGAGCAAGCTGAGCTGGTCAACCAGACATACTCTTGTGACCAGAGTCTTCCCTGAGGTTCAGTCATGCCTCTCCTTGCACGCCCTTGGTTCTGCCTTCTGTGGCTCCAGCTGGGACGGTGGTTGAGGTGGTGACAGGCAGGAGGTATCAGGAGTGACCAGAGGAGTAAGCCCCAGGCCAGGCCAAACTCAGTGCTTAGCAGTTTGGCCACTTGACCCTATGGCCACCAGGTGTCCCCACTCTTCAGTGCACTCTGCTCTCCACTGCCCATAGGGTAAAGCCAGGTTGCTCCACCTGCCCTTTGCAAATCTGATCCAGCACTCCCCACACTGTGCTGCTCTCACACTGCCCTCCATCTTGGGCGTCCTCTCTTCCCCTTGTCATCCATCCTCATCCTCTGAGAAACAGAACGAGTTCTCCCTCTTTCATTAAGTCTCAGGCTCTTATAGGTCCCGAAGGGTTGTACAGGGTGGCAAGACTCACACCCACGTGGCACAGGAATCCTCTCTTTTCAGCCTCTGCTCTACCCTCCTGGTGAACTCACCGGGCACAGGCTTTGGAGCTGGGCAGACCTGTGCAGAAGTCCCTGCTCTCCCACTGCCCAGCTGAGAGACCTCAAGCAGGCACAACTTCCTGGGCCTCAGCTGACTCATCTGAGCACTGGAATAACAATGAACTGCCTCGCAGGGTTGTTCAAAAAATCAAGTCTGCAGAAGCATTTCACGATCTGTGCAGTGGCAGACAGTGCTTGGCTCTTCTGTGTGAAACAACTTGGGCCATGGTTGGGCTGCTCACATCGTCAGCTTTCCTGTAACTTGTACCTGTGAGTGCCGCTTCTGCCACTGGGAACTCCAGAGTACATCTGTCCCTGTGTGTCAACACGACAGCTTCCTCCAGGCTCTGAAAGCACTGCCTGCTCCTCATCTCTTCTGGCTGCCCTGCCAGTGGCTGCTTCACTTACCTGCCCCCTCTGGCAGGCCCTAAGCTGGGTACAAGAGAACGTTATGCAAAGAACGCAGGCCTCGGAGTGAGAAGTCCTTGGCCTGCAGGTCTGCGTTCTCCTCTCTCTAGTTGTATGGCTTCAGGGCAGTGACTTAGAGCTCTAAGCTTCAGATCCTTCAGCTGTAAAACTGGGAATAATGTATCCCTACGGGGAATGGTGACTGTGCGCTCGCAGACCTCACCGTGCAGCACTGACAGGACGCTTGCTTCATGTCTCTCTACTCACCAGATGGTAAGCTCCATGAGAGCAGGCTGGTGCAGGAACGTCACATCCTGGAGACAGGGTCTTTATCTCTGTGTTACTCAGTACTTCTGCCATATTGGGTACACAGTGGGCTGTTTAAAGGATACTTTTACAGCGGGGGACTAAATTCAGTCCTTACTCCTAAGGCAGGTTTCCCTCTGAGCCTGTAGCAGAAATAAATGGATCCCCAACTTAACTATGGTCTCTAACCTCATGTTGGGTACTTAAACTCTTGCTCAGGGCCTAGGGCCATTTGAATTTCACCTGAGCCGTGGAAAACCCGGAAGAGCCCTTTCACATCTTGCAAGCTTCCAGCTCTGGGCTCTGTGCTTCTGGGTTTGGTTTGACCCAGCTCAGTAAATTCGACTGAGCATCGAACATTCTCCCGAAGTGTTTCTTCTGCTTTGGAAAGCAGAAATGGAGCTGCATGCTGAACACCGGCTCATCTGACTGTGCTCCCAACTCACCCCAAGGCTGTATAGGGTGAGGAGGCTCCTCCCGCAGTCCTCAGCAGGGGCCTGGTCTGGACATCTGCCTGGAAGGGACAGGAGCCAGGGCCCTTTCGACCTCTATCTTTAAGTCTCTGGTTCTTTGAGCCTTTCCTTTTTTCTGTTTCCTACCCTCTAGTGCCGAGTGAGATGCTCTCTGTGTGATATCCTAGTACCCTAGCCTTACCCACCCCCACCCCATGTAAGCTGGTGACAGCAGAGGCCTTGCTTGCCTGGGACACCCCTGCTTCTCCACAGCCTAGCACAGCGCCGGCCATGCAGTAGCGTTCCATTACATGTTTTATAAGTACATAGGTGCTTCTCTGATTATCTTTAGGTCTCTGCCTCTCTCAGATCCCCATGTCTGAGCTGTTCCAGCCAGCACTGCCTGGGCTAAGATCTGCTAGAATCAGTTTTGGGGCAATTAGAGGTGGTCCTAAGGGCTGCTGGTTGTGTGTGTGTGTTTGTGTAAAATTCCTCACATACACCAAGCCCCAAATAGACACATCACTTTCTCCTCACCCCTTCAGAGAAACCCATCACACACACACTCACACCAGGTCAGAGCAGGGAAAACCTTAAAAGTCATCTGCTCCGTGCATACTGAAGTATTTATGGGCGAAAGGACATGTACGTGGACTTTTCTTTAAAACACTCCAGGAAAAAATAAAAGGCAAGTGTGGCAAAACAGGATGGGCAATGTGCTGAAGCCAGGTGGGTGGGTGCATGGGCTTTCACTTACCCCCCTCTCTGGTTTCGTATACGCTTGAAATTTTGCATAATAAAAATAAAAAAAAAAAACCAAAAGTTAAAAAAAGAATGATCGACCCCAGCTCCCTTCTGAGGCCACCGGGCATTTTGCACATGTGACAAACGGTCCTGCAAAATCCTTTGTGGCTTCTTTAACTTTTCCTTATGTGGGGCTCGTCTTGACAACTTGATTCTTGCTTCTTGAGGGCAGGGCTGTGTCTTACGCTACTTTCCATCCTCTTTATAACAGCTTGAAGTAGGGCAGGTGTCAGTGACGACTAGGCCAAACTGCCCAGCCTTTCCCCTTGGACCAAGTCCTTCTTTCACATGCCTCATGTCCTTGGCATTGACTCCTTTTCCACCTCTACAGGGGCCCTGCTGCCACCCAGCTCCTCCCCAGCTTCCGCCAAGGGGACAGGGAGATACTATGTCCAGGGACTCCCTTGTTTCCTTGGCAGTCAGAGCCTTTCTTTAGCCCTGGGAGCATGCTCTCCTTGTTGGTCAATATTTAGTTTAATTTAGGTTCTAATGCAGGCAGGAAGGAGGCAGGTGGGCTTGGGATCGCTACAGGGCTAGCAGGGACCCATCCACCAGCCTCCCCCACATGCTGATGTGACTGCATGTGTATTATATTTGCTCTGAACGCTGCTTTTACAACATGTCTGCCTTCTGCCCTTCAGTTAACCTTCTGTGTTCTGGGCCTGACCTGGCTGCAGCATGCAGGGAAGGGAACATGCTGGGGTCAGTTGCAGGGCTCCGCAAGGCTTCCTCAGCAGCCCTGCCTGTAGCCTCTGCAGGAAACCCAGCTGCCCCCCAAGGGAAGGGGCTGGGGTGAAGTTTCCCTGCCCCACTGCTGGGGACAATATGAGTCGTCATAATGGATGAATGCTTACTATATGCCAGGCACTGGTCTAGGTATTTTGTGAATGTGAGTTTATTTAATTCTCTCAACAACCCCAGATAGGGAGATAGGTTCTGTAATTACTCCCATTTTGCATATTAGGAGACTAAGGCTTGCAGAGGTTAAATAATAATTACCAGATCATAGCAGTGATTAACAGTAGAGCTGAAGTTGGCACCTGGGCTGTCTACCTTCAGCTCGTAGGCCCTTGACTGCTGCCTTTCAGTGAGGGAGGATGCGACAGACAGGACCACAGCACAGGAGGCAGCACCGCCTTCCTCGCCTCCCTGCCCCACACTCCCCTGAGGGCCTGTGGCTGAGGGCGTGGGCGAGGCACAGGGAGACCCTCCCCACCTGCTGCAGGGGATGGGTGGATCAAATAAAGGGCATGGGACTTTTTGGCTACAAAGCAGGGTCAGGTGGCATGGAGGAAAGGCCGGGCTAAGCTGACAGGCAGGGTTTATTTGCTTCCTTTCTTATTGTCACAGGGCTCCTTTAAAATGACTCAACAGACTATTAATCTCAATGGAATATCAACCCCAACAGAGAAAAAGAAAAGTAAGAAAATCCTCAAGAAAATAACCCATACATCTCAGCCTGGTCCACCAGACATGGCACATTGGGACACTGTGGGGCGGAGCTCTTCCAGGCCGGCCAGAGATCCACCGTCACAACCTGGATGCCACAACCTGGGCGGGCACCCAGGACCAGCCTTGTCCCTGTGCCCTTGCCTCAGCCTGGCTGTGCTCCTAGTCTGCCCTCTCTGTCTCCCAGTTGGTGGGGTCCTTCCTGAACCTCTCACAGTCAGACTGACACATTTCCTTTGTGTTTCAATAAACCCCCAGTGTGGAAAGTATGAAAATTAATCTTAGAAACATCATCGAGTCCAAAAGGAAATTCCTAGAGGAATGTAAGCCACCCTCTTTTAAAGAGCGTGGTTAAGCAGAGGCCTTAAACTTTAGGGAAAAACCAAACTCCTTGAGAACAAGAGTCAAGCAAGGAGTGGACGGATGTGGAGAGCTGGAGTCTGCCGCTGGCCCACGTGGCTGGGGGAGCATCTAAGGAGAATTCAAGGAGCCTCCCGTGTGGATGCTGGGAAAATCCCCCGAGGTTGCAGTGCAAGGCAGCACCCTGCCTGCAGGGGATGAGGAATTACAGAAGGACAGAATGAAAACAGAGGCTCAGAGGTCTGGGACCAAGGTATTCTGGAGTGGCTGCTGGGTTACTTCCTGGTGACAGGAGGGGGACAAGAGGGCAGGAAAAGGAAAAAAGGAACATGAGGTGAGCCAGGGGAACACTATGGTTCCCCTCGGGCCAAATCCTAAATCATCAGTCTGGCCTTCCTCAGAAGCCTTTTCACCAAGCAAAATCTCATGGCTCCCACCAGGCACTGTCTGCTCTGAGGAGCACCCCTACTCCGACACAGGCTCCCAGCTGCTGGGTCCTCACCTGCTTCCTGTGCACTGCAGCTCCAGGGGACATCTGTCTCCCATAGAACGGGGTCAGTCAAAGGGGGCACATCTCTTTCAACAGGACCTTCTACAGTGGTGGGGCGTGTCTACACAGCCCAACCTGCTGTTCCCCTAAGGACACTCCTGTTGATGCCGATGCTCTGCTTTCATGGACATGCTCACAGCCCTCACGGCCCAGCCCTCCCTTTCTCCTCTGAACTCTCACACGTGTCCTTCAAGGGCATTTTAAGTAGCTTTTATGTTTCTCTTTCCCATTCCCAAGCACAGCATAATGGGAACGCATGGGCTTTGGGCTCAGAACAATCTTGCCACTTAACCGGGGGAAATCGCCTGATTGTGTTAAAATTTTTAACCATTATTTTTTCATCTGTAAATGGGAATATTTATATTGACTCATCTCACATGATTATTGTGAGAAAATGAGAGAAGGGATATCCACTTCCAGTAATGCGAAACTAAGCAGTTTGAATAAACCCTTCTGCTGAAGATAATTTAAAAAGCTGGATGAAATATCACCAACATTTTCTTAAAATCATCAAAGGGCCAAAACCTATAATCCAATAAAAAATTTAAAAAAAAATCATCAAAGGGATAACAAAGGAATGAGGAATCATGGGGCCATAATCTCTGAGGAAGTGAGAACTCAAAGAGGTAAGCCCAGTGCGCAGCCCCACCCTTGCCTTTAAAAAAGAATCAGAAGTAACAGTGGCAAAACTGAGCTGTGGTTTTCACAGCTTTCCCACTCAGCTCGAAGACAGGAAGCGTAAATAAGTACCCTACCCCTCACTCAAAGCTGGGGTGCTGACGCTCTTTACCGTCAGGGTAAAGATGAACTGAGAGTAAATGTCTCCTCCATGGACTTTAGCCTTGAATTTAGGAATGTGGGTTAAGGAGGTCCTGAACTGGGAACGTTTCCTGGTGACTAGCACAGTAAATTAAATTCCTTTCTGGAGGAAGAATACTGATTCTAAACGACGGATAATTTTCAAATACACTGACCAGCACACAGTGAAAGATGAAGCGTAGACGGAAAGAAGACACCACAGGCAAGAACCGGAAGAAAACGATGAAAAGAGATCCCCGAAGAACGGACCCACAGTCATGCATCTCATAATGACATTTTGGTCAATGATGAACTGCATGTATGACGCAGTCCCATAAAACTGTAGCATCGTATTTTTACTGGACCTTTTCCTCTGTTTAGATATGCTGAGATATGCAAATACCACTGTTACCATTATCTACAGTATTCAGTACGATAACATGTGTACAGCTTTGTAGCTTGGGAGCAATAGGCTAACCCATACGGCCTGCAGGGTAGTAGGCTGTACCATCTACTTCTGTGGTAAATACACTCCATGATGTCTGCACAAGGATAAAATTGCCTGACAATACATTTCTCAGAACGTGACACATGAGCGTATTGGAAGTATCAGACCCAGACCACTACGTTAACAATTGAAGAAAATATAATAAAGGCAAGCTTGCACATTTTCTTAAGAAATGGGAACTAGACATTTTGAAAAAACCCAAATACAAATTCTAGAACTAAAAAGCACAACAACCAACATTAAGGACTCAATGAATGGGTTTATTAAATGTTAATTAAACACAGTTGAAGAGAAAAATTAGTGCACTGCAGGTTAGAAGGAACTACCCAGAATGCAGCACACAGATACAAACGAGAAAGTCCATGCGCCTTGTATAATGCCGGGCATATAGACGTAGGAACTCAAGCAACGTAACTTTTATTCCTTTTCCTCTCTCAAGTCTTAAAAAACATTGCTCTTTCCGAAAGCCTTTTCTGATTCACTTGGCCTGACATCTGCCACTCCATTACTCTGAATTTTCTCAGCAACTTTGTGATTGGTTTGTTCATATTGACAGCTCTCACTTATTTCCTGAGATCAATGAACGCAAGAGTTGAAGTCTCCCCTAAAACTTAGGCCACTGGTCAAAGGTTTCCTCGTCTACAAACTCATTCCTCCTTTGCGCCACGATGATGTACAAATGCAAGGGCTTGCTTACTGGAGGTATTGCTCCAAGGAAAACGAGTTAGTTATTCCATTATATGGTCTGCTTCCTGACCCTGTTCTTTGGTCAATGGCGGGTCAACACAACTGCTGACTAAAGGCCGCAGGGAATGCCTCAGTGTTCACGGTGACAGGGAGCATGTATAAGCTCTCAGGCCTTGCTCTCCTCTGGTGTTAGAGATCCTCATCTCAGCTGATTCTGGAAATTCTGATGCACAAAGTTGGTGAGGGGAAGAGGCTAGAGAGGGACATCAATGGGACCAACCAAATCCCCAGCTCTAAGGGGAGACTGCCAACTGCGCAAAAACTATTAAATACTTGTGCTCTGCAGCCTGGCTGTTTAAGGACTTGGGGAAGCAAGGTGTGCCTGCCAAAGAGGCCTCTTGTACCCTGACTTTAAGTGTCTGCCCTTCCTTCTCAAGCATCATGGGGCAAAAGGGAGGGGACGCTCTGAACAACTCCATCCTCCACCCCCAATCTGGGTCATCTCAGACCCCTGGTCAGATGACGGCCAGTGGCCTGTCTCCCTTTCAACAGGCCTGAAGTGTAAGGGAGAAGGAGTGGAACTGACCCTGGGAGAGAAAGATGAGAGAGGCTTTAGAAGTTTGGCTGTGTTGACTGGGGCTGCTGTTGAAAGTAGGGGTGGAAACTAGGGAGGTGGCTTTGTGCAGGCAGAAAGGAGAGGCTGTGGTAGTTGTGTTTTGATGAGTAAGAGCCCAAGGGGATTGCAGAACCCAATGTCCTGGCCTTACTGGTTCTGTTTCAACAGCAGAAAATTATTTTTCTAGACTTGGAAAAATGGTCAGGTGTCCTGTGTGTGTGTGTGTGTGTGTGTGTGTGTGTGTGTGTGCATGCACCTGCACATGCTTGCATGCATGCACCAACCCACTTATTTGATCAAAGGTTAAAACAATATTAATCAATAGCCTTTACATGTCAGACACGGGGCTGAGTGCTGGGGACTCAAAAATGATCAAGACAGGGTCCCCAACCTGCCTTGGGAATGTTCATCGCATCCAGGGAGATGAAATTTCTCTTGATGGCTCCTCTCTGTGCTCAGCCTGCTCTAGAACCTCTTCATTCACTGATTGGTATCTGGACCAGCCAAACGGTTTTTCCTAACTCCCTCCTGGGCTCTAAAGGCAGCACTGGAAATTTCTAGAAAGAAGCTGCTTCCTGGTCCAGCATCACCCAGTGTGGACAGGATATTACTAAAATAAAAGATGCATGACCAGCTCCGGCTCTTGTCTACCCTTTCTGCCCATAATCATACAAAAGGAGATGACCAAGGGGTCACTGTGTGAGGGCCCTCCTGAATCTATTTGGGGCTCTATCTTGAATCAACTGGGTGAGCGGCTAGGTTAGGTGCCTTGATCCAGTGACTATTTAGTCTCTTCCAGTTCTTGGTCCTGTAGAATTGGCCTTTCCCTAGTCGAAAGAGGGCAGCTCTCATGCTGGGACTGAATACCTTGAGAGGAGAAGCTCCTGGTTGCCCTGTGACCCAGGACAGGGCACAGAGGAAGAAGCCCCACTCTGATGCTCAATCCCTCCACTTTGCCCAAAGGCTGCACTCAAAGGCTCATGCTGAGCACAGGCTGGCAATTTCTGACTTCCTCTCCAAGCTCCCAACCTGGCTGGAGAGATGGCAGGTTCGTGAGAACTATTCCTTCTCTTCTCAGTGAGAATCTATAGCCAATTAGCTGAGCCCAGGGAGGTGGAAAATGTCTCTCTCCAGCCCTGGAGCTAACAGCAAATCCAGTGTTTCTTGCAGATGTCTCTGTGAAGGTCGAGGACGGAGTAACCTCCTAGGATCCCAAGGAGCTGGTTTGCGGCTGTCAGCCCAAGGCTTTAATAACAGAAAAGGCAAAGGAACACTCCACTAAGTAGCACAAAATAAATGCAGAACTTGGCCACATTTCTTTCCAGACTCTGTCTGGGTTTTTTAATGTGGGTATGTGCAAAGAGCAAGAACTCTCCCTGGGGTCCAACAAATTGGGTCTTTGCTGTGAGGGGTTGTGGCAGCTGTAAAAAGAGCCAAGCAATAACTGGGCTAAAATAATTGGTCTCAGGATCTGCACTCCCTCTAGCCTCTGCCTGTTACCCCTCCAGCTTCAGGGCCTCAGGCAGGCTGACAACACTTGGCTGCTGTGGCATCTTCCTGACACCATGGTCAATGTTCCATTGCATTAGATCTTATCTGTATACAACTGATGATCAGGGGAGAGGGGTCCGAATGGTGTGATGGGGGAAGGTCCTGGTTCTATCACTATCCTGATGTGTGAGTTCTGGCAGGTCATCTTCCTCTCTGCGCTTTACTTTCCTCGCCTGCTTGGACAGAGGAAGAAGTGCTTACTGAGGGGGCCACAGTGTAGCAGGTCCTAGACTAGGTATTTTATATACATTGTCTCCATGTCCAGTGTCATGGTGAAGATGAGACGGAATAAGATGAGTCAAAGAATTTAGACAAAACGAGAAAATACTACACCAAGATGAAAGTTGATGTATTTTTACTGCCTGCTACCCAAACCCAGGAAATCCTGACCATGTCTGCCTCAAGAAACATGCAGAATAGCTGTGAGGAGTCCGTCCCTCTCTTACCTGGGTATGGGCTCAGCTGCAGGGACTGGCTAAGGGGTGGCAATGAAAGGAAAGGGCAAGTCAATCCGTCAGCTTTGGGTATGTATTTGTGGGTCCGTGGGTGAATGCCATTTACTGAATTCCCAAGGTAAATGTGCTCTTCAGATCGTCCACCCCTAGGCCATGGACTCTCTTCCTCTCCTCTCTTCCCATAGCACCCATAAATTGACTTGGCTACGTAAGACAAAGACTTCATTATTTTTAAAAGTCAATTGGCTTCATTAAGGTATGACTAAAGTTCTATTTTCAACTTGCCCTGAAGAGATGGTACTCATTGGGAATAGGAGCATAGCATTCGCATTTTTCTTTGAGGGTTTGGGGCCTGAAGAATTTAGGGTCAGACATTTCTTTTTCTCCACCTGCCTGCTTCCTTGGCCTGGGTCAGAGGTGACTTCAAGAGTTAGAGGCAGTGCAGAGTGGTGATGAAGACCCAGTGAGAACATTCCTTGCAGTGCCACGCCGGGCACATCAGCCTCCCAGAGTTTCAGTGTTCTCATCTGGGAATGGGGGATGATGTTGATCCTGCGTCACAGGCCTGGAGTGAGGACCGGAGGGGTGATGCTTGGAGGGTGCTGGGCAAGGTGCCTGGTAAATGTTCAGTGAGCAGCAGCCATTTCTGTGAAAGGAAGGGCCTGGACAGCTGATCTTCACCAACAGTGATGGCAAAGAGGGAAGACGAAGGTCAAGGCCAACTCCCTGGCTCCACTGGTGGGGCTGAGGAGCTGGTTTTCATACCCTCAGGGCCAGCTCCTCAGCTGATTTTACCTGTGGCCTCTGTGCGCCACGCCCCGCATGAGGAATTAGGGAAAATGCAGAAATGATGGTGGGGTCCCTGGGCACCCACCACTACCAAACATAGAGCAGTGGTACGGCTTATGGCTGAGGGCTGCGGTGTGAAAGAGCCATCAGATCAGTGTGGCTTTCCTCCAGGGAAAGCAGGGGCAGAGACCCTTGCACAAAGCAGACAATAAAAATAGGGGCAGTGCGCATATCATGAGTGCTTACTGCATGCCAAGCACTGTGCTAAGCACTTTCTTCACGTGGACATTTTACATTTTTAATCTGTATGAGGGCCCAATGAAGTAGGCGCTCTTATCATCCCCATTCTACAGATGATGAAACTAGGGCTCATTTGCTTCATAACCTCTCTGGAATCACCCAGCTCGTAAACAGTAGAACTGGGCCTCAAACCCAGTCCTGCTTCACATGAGTATCTGAGCTAAAGCCCTTACCCCATTCCTCCTGGCTACAGGGCACAGGGAGCCGGGGCACAGGCGGACAGGAGAAGCCTGAGGCCAGTCCCTGCTGCACACACTACTGCCATCCCATCCCTTGGGTTTCTTTTCCTTGGCCCTGGCAGCATCCAGAAAGATGTTCTCCCAGCATCCTGTCCCCCTCACTCCCAACAAGATGGGGTCTGCCATCTAGAAGTGCTAGAGGCAGAAGCAGCCAGTTCAGGCTCCAACGTGAAATAGCAGGCAGGAGTGGGTGCTCCCATGAGACTGAGGTAACCTCAGGCTCCTGGGAGCCCAGACGTCGCCCCTCTCTCCAAAGCAGCTGAGAAGAGCAGGTGAGAAGCTTGCCTGGAGGCCAGTGGACACAAGTGCCCTCCATGTGGGAGTCGGGATATGGGAGAGATGAAAGTTGATGTATTCCAAGGGAGATCTGGGTCACAGTGAGGTCACGGGGGCCCCCAAACCACCCTTGGAACCCTAGCAAGGATCAGAAGCCAGCAATTCCGATGCCAGCCTGTTCAGACTCCAGTCCCTCAAATTAATGCACGATCCAATTTAATTTCCCTTTAGAAAATTACGTATTTTTAAAAATTACATGAAGAGTCAGAAAGGAGTCATGGCAACGAGGAGGCTGAGCACCAGAGCCGAAGTCAAGCCTCTTCTCCCTCAGCAGGGGCCTGTCTGGCCTTCCAGGTCAGAGCCTTCTGACCCTCTTCATATCATAGCACACATGGAAGATGATAATATTCACCGGGACAGGAGTCAACAGAGGCGGCCATCTGTAGCGAGAGGTGAATAGCTCAAGCCTCTAGCTGTCTTAGGCTCACTCAGCCACAGCTGGGCCAAGGGGTCCGTGCCCCACACACCGGTGCCAGGTGCGGAGGCTCTGCTCTGGGAATCTCCTCCAGCCAGGTGCTGGCTCCTCGTAGGTCAAAGGGTGCTGGACAGGTTCAGTTGGCACTGACTAGAACCTGCTAGGAGCCAGGCAGTCCTCACTCATGGCTGCCCTTAATTTCCACAACAATCTTGTGGCAGCTGGGATTCCTTTCCCATTGGATAGATGGGGAAATGGAGGTTCAAAGGCATTCAGTGACTTGCCCAAGGCAACAATCGTAGTATTCAGTGAGCCCTTATTCATTGTCAGGCACTGTGCTAAGTGCTTTATACACAACATCTCCCTCTCTCCGGGGCCCCACCCCACCAATGTGCTGGCAACCGCTCTGAGCTTTTTACATAAGTTGCTGAACATACCAGTCACTGATCAAATGAAGAGCAGTTATGTTGTGCCGGGCCCCTGGGCAGGTCTTCAGGTGCAAAGATAAATAACGGAAATGGTCTTGCCAGCAGGAAGCCCACAGTCCAAGACAGATCTGTGACTGTCTGACATGAACAGATGTTTATTCACATGTGCTACGTGCCCGGCATTGCACCAGACGCCGGGTCCAGAAAGGTGAAGCACTGAACACAGTGCTTATCCTAGGAAAGGGCAGGCTTGTGGAGGAGCCCAACAAGTAAATGGATAAATCACAAGGCAGCACGGGAAGCTCCATAACACATGCATGGCAACCTAGCGTGGGGCCTATGAGGTGGCTGCCAAGCTTGGGGATATCTGAGACAGCACTGTGGATGCTACACTGTGAGAAAAGGAAACAGCGTGTATTGAGAATCCCCTTTAAGTAACACCCCTGTGAACAGACCTGGATGTATCCTGAGGCCTGAGCTGCGTCGACACGAGGTAGCATGAGCTCTGCGTTTACTGTTGCGGGTGCTCGCTAGGTATATGCAGTGCCAGGGATTAACTGAGTGACGAGTAACGAGTGATGTGCCTCTGTCAGCTTATTTTTTTATCATTCAGATTAACCTGGTTTTAACAGCTGCTTAAAGCAGAGACCTTACTACCAAAGAAACCCCTATTGCTGATATAAAGATCTGCTTTAGGAGCCTGAAAGTTATTGCCAAAAAACTGATACTGACATAAGTTCCCTTTTTCTTCAGACGCCCGGCTTGTGCAGGGGACACAGGCCCAGGTGCTCAGCTGCCCAACTGCCATCCCTGATGGCCATCTCCACAGCCCACAGCTCTGCTGTCCTGGGCACGTGCTTATTTATCTTCACCAGAGTCCCTAGGGTGTATCTGCTCAACCATATTAAGGAGGCCCACCCAGTGCCCTAATATTTTTGTTAAATGGCAGAATACCTGGCTATATTTGTACCTTGACTCTTGTGGTTCCTTTGTTAGAAAGAACACAAAGCAATGGGCCCTTGGTCTGTTTAGCTTCCTCCTTCCTCAGAGAACAACCAGCTCTCTCTCTTTGGCAGAGGAAGCAGATGAGGCCCAGGGAGGCAAGGTGGTCTCTCTGAATCCCTAGAGCCTTGGTGGTGGAACCTGGACTAGAATCTATGGGGCATCCAGGCAAACTGAGTCCTGCCTTCTGTGTGCCATCTCAGCTGAGGGCTAAGACCAACCCCTTTGCCCCTTTGCAGGTTTCATTGCAATTAGCACAGTGATGTTCCCCTCTCTTCTCTCCCTTTTTCTCCTTCCTTCATCTTTTCCTTCCTGATCAGTCATTTACCTTCATGTGACACAGAGTCTCTCCTTGACCAAACCCTGATCAGGCTTCTCTGAATCCTCCTCCCAACTAGGCCTCCACTGTTGGATTCCCACGTCTGCCTTTGTATTGCCTTATTTTTAGTCAGAATCCTGCTAAATGGGTATCAGATCAACCTTGACATCTGCTGGCTTCCTCATCCCCGGCCATCTCCCGGTTGATATCTAATCACCCTGGCCTGACTTCAGCAAGAGTCCTGTTAGGCTAGTTTAGTCAGAATCCCCCTTACCCGTGATGTTTCCTCTTAGTAATTTTCCACCCACGGACACCCCTGGCCCTGCTCCTTGGCTATAAATTCCCACTTCTCGTTATATTGAGAATTCAGCCCAGTTCTATATTGAGGTCTCTTTTCCCTTGTTGCAATAGTCCTGAATAAAATATATTTTTACTGCTTTAACTCTTATCCAGCTGTGGCTTTGTTTGACATGTCATACCTACAGTCCCTAAGCACTGCTCCTCAGAGAGGCCAAGATAGAAGGTGGGCAGGAATTTCCGGGCCTTCCTGGATGTTCTCACACACATGCACATTCCTCCTTGGAAAGCTGCCCAGCCCCTACCTCCACTGCCAGCAGTGACTCCTAGGATTCCGGGGAGGAAACGAAGGGACGAGGAAGGCAGTCTGGGGCCACCCTGAGCACTAATGCTGTGCCAGGCACCAAGAGCTTCATATGAATCGTCTTGTTTACTCCTCGCAGCAGTCAGTGAGGTAGGTGCCAGTGATACTCCTGTGTTAGAGATGGAGAAACCAAGCCATAGGGCATTTCAGTGACTTGGCCCAGGCATACAGCTCGGCAGGGTGTGGCCAGGAGGCAAACCTCTACCATGTGGCCTCTCTGGGAAGGGGTGGGGGTCCAAGCACAGCAGCCTGTCTCCCTGAAGAGGCCTGGCTGCATCTGTCCAGGAGCTGGAAGGAGTAGAGCTGACCCCGGCTTCCCTGCCTTGCTTCCACCAGGAAAGTCTCACATGCATTCACTCGGAGCTTCCTTCATTCACTCCACAAACATCTGCAGAACCGAATAATGAACCCAGTTCTTTCCTAGTGACTGGAGAACAGAGTAGGGAACTGTGTGGCTCTCAAGGAGTGGTTGTCCAGTGAATCTTCAGTGATGCCCAAACCCGCCTTCACACCCTGAACTGGGAAAGACAGGGGCAATTCCTACCGAGGGTGGGGCTTCTACTGCGGCTTCATTCCTCATGTCCTATCCTCCACAATTCTGTCATACGTATTATTGTCGGCCATTTTACAGGTGGTGGGGAAACAAAATCCTAAAGAGAAAGAGAAGTCACTTGTCCCAACTCATACATCTACTAACTTGGTAGCCCTGGACTTGAGTCTGAGTGATTAAGGAACTTCAGGTTTTCTTGTTTCACCTCCCTTGCTCCCACAGGAAAGTGAAATCGCTGCACATCCCAACGGCACGCACTTGCACCTACTGAATACACTCGGAAGCATCTGAGCTCTGAGCTGCGCCTGTGTCTGGTGCAGTCCGCAAGCACAGGGTGCACCTCCCTACACGCCCGGATGTGCACATACAGTGTTTTTAAAAATTTCAGTATTTTGGAGGTACAGGTGGTTTTCGGGTACATGGGTGAGGAGTTTGGTGGTGAATTCTGAGACTTTAGTCACCTGAGCAGTGTACGCTGTGCCCAATATACAGTCTCGATGTTTTTGCCTTTAACTTTAGAATGTTGTGAACACGTGGAAAAATATGGACTCTCACTATGTTAAAAAAAAGTAAAGTGTGACAAGAAGAAAGTAGTCATTTTAGCTCATCAAAATAGCAAAAATTGGGGAGAAAATAAATGAGAAAATAGTCCTGGTGGGGATGCATTGAGAGTGGCACTTTCATACACTGCTGATTGGTACAACTCTTCAGGAAAGGGACTTGTGATATTCATCAACAGGTTTAAAAATGTCCAAGACTGGCCGGGCGCGGTGGCTCACGCCTATAATCCCAGGAGTGTGGGAGGCCGAGACAGGTGGATCACAATGTCAAGAGATCGACACTATCCTGGTCAACATGGTGAAACCCCGTCTCTACTAAAAATACAAAAATTAGCTGGGCACAGATCTTGGTGAGCCAAGATCATGACATTGCACTCCAGCCTGGGTAACAGGAGCAAAACTCATTCTCAAAAAAAAAAAAAAAAATCCAATACCAAAAGTAGCCCAGTGATTTCACCTGAGTGTCGTTCAGAAATAAATGCATAAAAATGTTTATCACAGCATTGTTTATTATAGCACAGACCCGACACTGACCCAGATGACTTACACTAGGGGGTCAGCTCATTAAATTATGTCAAGGAAAAAATGACTGAAAACAGACAAACAATAACTCGACAGTGTTAAACAGTGTTGGGTTTGAGTGATCAGACTATGGTTAATTTCTTCCTAGTGCCCTATCTACCTTCTTTCTTCTGGTTTTCTGTATTTTTCATGAAAAAGATCATGCACATTTCTGACAAAACAACTTTACGGGAAAAGTTGGGAACAGATCACAACACTGCATGAGTGACAGAAAGCTGAGCATACAGACACAGAATTTAGTGTTTTAATCAAGCGAAACCCACAACAGAATTGATCTATCGCGTCAATATGTGCAAAGCAGCCACTGTGCATATGTGATTGGACTTAAATAGTGAAGCGCGTGCTCATAAGAAGCTGTAATTGGTTTGCCTTTTATAACACAAAACCAGTCTTTAGTTTCTCTCTTCGTTGTTCATTCTTGGGCATCTGTTAACAGCATCAGGGCTGACAGGTTAGCCTAATACCAGGTGTGAGCTGTTCCCATAGACACACACACACACACACACACACACACACACACACACTATTATGAGGCAGCTGTCTTGCCAGCCAGGCTCCAGGGCTGGGCACATAAATCTCCCTCCTGGGCTGGTGGTTCTAAGCAGTGAAGCTGCTGCAAAAGATGCAGCTGGTGTGGGGAGGGGATTTGGAGCAAGGATGGCCACGGGGAAGAGGGGAAGGAGGACCAGGGCTAGGAGGACCGAAGAGGATCTGTCTGTGTCAGGGCCCGAGGCTTCTGCCCCAGCAGGAGTTCTCGAGAACAAATTCTTACCGGCTTTGGCCAATTGTACACTGAAGTGCAAAGTGACTAACATCACATCAGAGGCCAGATGGAGCAAGCTGGAGAGTCCCCCCTGACTGAAAGGCCGAGGGGAGGCCAGGGAGAAACAACCTCATGTGCCAGGGAGGGGCTTTCACCTGCCTGAGAGCCTCCTCTGCTCCTTCCTTATTGATCCATCCATGAGGCAGGTGCCAGGCTTTTCTGCAGTCCCTTAGAGACTGGGCAATGAATCCCAGGGGAACAGATGGAGTGCGGGCACTGTTGATGTTTTCCAAACTTCCTGAGTGGGGGTGACACACATCTATTGTCCTCTGAGTTTCCCTTCTTGCTCTGTGCCCTGGCTGGCTAGACCATGGGGCCTCCTCACAAGGGCCACCCAGGCCTCCCCTCACAGTCTTGCCCTGGCTCAAGCTGGCTGACAGGAGTGCAACCCACAGGTGCTGTCCCAATCCAGGGAGATCCTGGCGCTACCCCCTGAGGGATAGGGTCCAGAGAGGCTCTATATGTTATACTTTTGTCCTGAAAAGAAGAGATCCAAGAAAAGAAAGAGGCCCTGCCTTATCTTTTCTCTCACCCTTGAGCGAGAAGTAGCTTTTGTATGCATTAGTTTTATTTTATTATTAATTTATTTATTTATTTAGAGACAGGGTCTTGCTCTGTTGCCCAGGCTGGAGTACAGTGGGACCATCAGAGTGATTTACATGTGAGCCCAGCCAGGCCTTCTTGCTTTTAGGAGAGCTCACGCTTCCCCATGTGTGGTTACAAATGTGCACACATGGCCTCTCACTCACACACATTCACACAATGTGCACATACAAATAGTCTCCTGCAGGGCGAAGAGCCCTCTCCCTAGCCTGACAGTGTGGGACTACTTCAGCTTTTGCATTTGTGTGCTTGGATTCCACCTGGATGGCAGCAGTGAAAAGTGACAGCAGGTCTTCTTGCCTCTGAAGAACCAGGAGGAAGAAAGGGACATCATCACTGGAATTCAGATTAGATATGTGAAGCCAAAAAAAAAAAAATTCCCCAAACCCGTTCGGGAAAGAAAGCTCATTAATGTCTCTGTTCCCCTTCTCATTAAGCAAGAGCTCACTCATAAATATTCACAGAATTCTAAAGTAAGATCGAGGTGAAAGTTAACTTAATGCGGAACAATTAAGACTGCTCCCAGCTCGCCAGCAGCCTGACTGGGCCCTGACCTCCACAAAGCCCAGACATCTGGGAGGCTCCTGGTCTCTCAGAAGCATGGGAAGAAGAGCAGGGGTTAGGACAGAGGTTTGGTAGAAGATCCCCCTCTGCACCCGCAAGGTGCCCTGTGAAAGCAGGTCCCAGGCCTGCTGGTGTCTTCTCAGGCTGGGAAGTGTTAGCCGTGTGAGGGTCTTGAAGGCCTCCCAGCACCTGTCACTGGCTCACCCCATCTTACAATGAGGCAGCTGTAATCACAGAGGGTATATGACTTGTCCAAGGTGACCAGCCAAGCCATGACTGAGGCCAAGGACACTTTCCACCACCCACCTTCTGTCTTTAACCAGAACCAGGAAACCTTTCCTTGGGCTTCAGGCCCTGATCGCTCCCTGCTCCAGAGGTTGCAGAACTCCCTGATCCTGCACACTGCAGTCAGATTAATTTTCCGAAATGCAGGCTTAATTGCATCACTCCTTCCAAGAAACATTCATTGGCTCCCCCACTGCCTATGAATTAAATGCCAACTCCTCATGCTCTGTGGCCCAAACGCTCTTTTACAACCCTAATTACCATTACTCATTATTCATTTCCCAGTGTTCCAGCCAAATGGAACTCCAGCTCTTCTCCAAATATGCTCTAAACTCTCCTGCCTCCAAGTCTTGTTTTTGTAGCCCCCACTTCCTGGAATTCCCTCCTGCTGGTTCTACCTGTCAAAATCCTGTCCATCTTTCCAACTTCAAACGTCACTCCAAACATCTATTCCATTCAGCTAATCTTGTTCCTTACAATCCAACGGAGTCTTGCTCTGGGATATTTGGCTTGAACCTCTTCTATGCTGCATCATCTTCTTGTGTCTTGTCCTTCAGTTAATAATAAAAATAGTCATAAAAAATATTAGTACTTGGGGCCTACATGCGCCTGTTGCCTTGTATATATTATACATTGCAATGTAGATATAGCTTTTCCATTTTACAGTGGAGTACGCTGAAGTTCTGAGAGGTTAAAAAGCCCAATTCTATTTGGCTCTGAAGTTTTTGGTTCTTCTCCTTTGCTACACTGTATTCATTTACTTTTGGAAGCTCCCTGGATTGAATCCTGTTTTCCAAAAAAATATATTAAGTCCTGACCCTAGAATCTAAGAAGGTGACCTCATTTGAAATAGGGTCTTCATGGATGTAATCAAGTTAAGAGGAGGAGATACTGGATGAGGGTTGGCCCTAACCCAATGATTGATGTCTTTATAAGAAAAGAAGATGCTAAGAAGCTGGACACAAACACAGGGGAGGACGGCCACGTGAAGACAGAGGCTAACGTTGGAGTAAGGCATGTGTAAGTCATGAAATGGCAAGGAATGCTGGCAATGACCAGGAGAGAGGCAGGGGCAGATTATCCCTGAGAGCCTTCCAAGACCAACCAACCCTGCCCACACCTTGACCTTGGACTTCCAGCCTCCAGAACTGTGAGAGAATGAATTTCTGTTGTTCTAAGCCAGGTAGTTTGTGGTACGTTATTACCCCAGCCCTAGGACACGAGCATGCTCTTCAAGGACAGGATCTGTTTCTACCCTTCTCATTATCCTTCTAGGAGACCCACACGCTGTCTTCAGATGATAGGTGCTAAGGAATGCCCCAGAGATTTTCACACCCCATTTGCAGAGGTCCCAGGGGCATGGAACGTAGTAAATATTTTATGGATGGGTGTGAAAGGCCCAGCGAGGGCAGTTACCTTACAGCTAGCTGCCAGTGGAGCTGGTTCCAGGACAGGAGTCCTGGGTCTCAGCAGCTAGACAGTGTGGCACCTGCAAATGCAGCTGGTGTGGCTTTGTCTCCAGGTGTGAGTCAGCCCAGCTCAGGGGCCTCAAGTGCACGTGGGGGCACCTTTGGCACCATTAACTGAATCCATTAGAAATGTGCTGGGTCTGTGGTGGTGCTGGAGAGAGGGTTCAAAGATGCCTGGTTACCCGCCTGCTCAGGAAGCCCTGGGTGGCTGTTCTGGTCCTGGGTCACAGGGTTGCTCTGGGACCCAGGTTTTCTAGGAGGTAAGCTGAAGGCTGTGGGGCTCAGGACACATTCTGGAAATGCCCAGTGGTGAGCTTCTCCTCACCACCCCAACTGGAGGCCCAGTTAGTGTCTTTTCCTCCTCCAGTACCAATAGCCAGATGAGCCTCACCCTGGGCTCCTGTCATCTTGACCACCAGGTATGGCCTCCTGCTTTTCCTGGGAGGTGGGGGCCGAGCGGACAGTCCCTGGGGCCCTGAGCATCCTGCAGCCCCTCTGCTGTTTGGAAGTGGGTGGTGGGGATGGCCGGCTCTGAGGATGTGCATGTGTGTTGATGTCACAGAAGATGCGGGGTTCATCTCCTGCACTGTCTATTCTCTTCCCCAGAGCTATGAGTGTGGGAGTTCTTTTCAGGCAATTATAAGCAATACTCTGTCTGGGATTTCCCCTTAAGGCCTGGTCTCTCCATGCCTTTGACAATGAGCCATGGATTATATTTTTATCCTCTTATTTGTGTGGGGGGCTGAAGCAATCTTTTCTTTTTTAGTGTTAAAAACCATATTCTTCTTATTCTAAATATTTACATGATTTTCACATTTCAATATTTCTGAAATTATGGCATAACTGAAATTAAAATGTATTTTTTTGTTGTGTAAGCAATTTTTTAACTGTAGTAATATATATATATATATATATATATATATATATATATATATATATAACATAACATTTCTATTTCATTCATTTTTGATTTCTGGGCATACTGTTCAGTGACATTGTTTAAACTTGTGCCACATCCATCTCCTGAGCTCATTTCATCTGCCCAGATGGAAACTGCACACCCATTAAACAGTGACTCCCCATTGACCCTCTCCTCTTAGCCCCCAGCAACCATGATTCCACTTTCTGTCTCTATGGATTTGACTGCTCTAAGTACTTCATATAAGTGGACTCCCTCAGTATTTGTCCTTTGTGTCTGGCTTATTATTTCTTACCATAATGTCTTCAAGTTTCATCTATGTTGTAGCACGTGTCAGAATTTCCTTCCTTTTGAGGTTAAATAATATTCCACTGCATGGATAGGCCACAGTTTGCTTGTCTATTCATCCACGGATGGACACTGAGTTGTTCCCGCCTTTTGGATATTGTGATTAATGCTGCTATGAACATGGGCATACAAATATCTGTTGGAGTCCCTGCCTTCAGTACTTTCCATTCTTTTGAGTACGTATACAACCAGAAGCGGAATTGCTGGATCATATGGTAAGCCTATGTTTAATTTCTTAAAACAGTCATCTTTTTATAAGCAGAAATAGATAGGCTTCAGGAGGTGGAGAAGGCAATAAAAACCAACAACCCAGAACCAAAACCAAAAACAACCTAGCACCTTTTGAGAATGTACTTTGTGCTAAGAATTTATGTCATCTTATCTAAACTCTGTAACAAGACTATGAGCAACATACCATTTCCACATGATGGGAAATCCAAGACCCAGCCCCTTCCCAAGGTCACATGGTTTTTAAGTGTGGAGGCATGATCTGAACCCAGACAGATGCTGGGGGCCTGCAAAGTGGCTACGTGTGGAATCACAGAAGTGGGGGCTCCTACTGCTCCATGTGCTCTCTACTTCTTCCCCATTACTGCTGAGGGGCCTGCTGGGGAGATGGTGAGATTCTGAGGAATGTCCTGGGGGGCTGCACAGGGTGTGGGATGGGGAGAGGTGTTCCACAAATCATGAGGTTCTTGGAGGAATCCCTAAGTCTACGCAAGCAGTGGCGTGTGTGTGCCATCTTCTGAGTCTTTTCTTATCTAAACTTCATAGTTTCTTTCAGTGGTTTTTCACAGTGACAGTGGCCAAAGCCCTCACGGGCCCTCCTGTTCTACCTCCATGGAACCTACTCTGGTCCCTGATACAGCATAGCACACATCCATCACAGTACTGCAGATCTGACCTGATGGTTCAAAGACACTCAGGGACTGAGCTGCTTTAAAGAGTGAACTACTGTATATCTTTGCTTCTATTTTGAGCTTTAGTTCTTTTTTAATAATGCTGGTTTTACACTGTCCACTCTGAAGAGCATTCTTCTTGATTTGAAAAGCAAAAGAAAAAAATAGGAGCTGAGTAACACATTTAATTGCGGGGTGCATTATGCCCTGCAAAGCCTCTTTGTGACTGCGGCTCACTTGGTCCTCACGGCAACCCTCAGAGCTAAGTAGGGCAGTGCTATTACCTGTTCAGTGAGGGTGAATGACTTGCACAAGGTCCCTCAGCTAGTTAGTAGCCCGGGCAGAGCTGAGGTGTAAATCCATGCCCAGAGACAACCTGGGGACAATTCTGACTACATAAGCACAAATAACTATAATCAGGAAGCATCTAAGGTCGCTAATAGGGCTGCACTAGAGACTCTCTGAAAAGTTCACATTTGAAGACAAAAGAAAAAGAAAAAGTCTGCTTTAAATGTAAACGGACAATGCCCAGCATTGAGGAACAGTGTGGTCCCTTGGGAAGGATGCGAAAGATGCTGGATTTTTAGGAAAAGCTGAGGCTCGGGGAAGTACAGAGGCAAACTAAAAACATTTTTAATTAGGCTGATAGCATGATCCCATGCTCTCTCCATCTCCAAAAAAAACTCAAACAGGAAATAACAATGACAGCAAAGAACAAGATAGGACTAAGTCTGCTTTTTGAAGGAAAGTGGAGAAATATTGACAGCTCTGTGTGGAAAGCAGGAGAGCTTGGGGAAAGAGCTCGTACTTGAAGCAGGGAGTCCAGGCTTGGTCTGGTATTGGCCAGTTGATTGACTTACAGCAAGTCACCCTGCCTCTCTGACCCTTTATGGCCCAGATGCCCAAAGTTCTGGACTAGTTCAGTATTTACCAAACTATGGTAATTCTTCTCCTGCCCTGGTGATTCTGCCATACCATACACCACTTGTAGTACTGAATTCTATTCAGATGCTGTTGTCTGCTTGAGGAACTGAGCCTGAAGCCTGCTCCTACTTGGTTAGAAAGGGAGATGAACAAGGGTTAAAGAGGTGTTGAAATCAGCCAGCTGTCCCATCAAACTGATGTTTACCGTTTTTTGGATAAACATAGAAATTGACCTTCCTGATCTTAAAGCTTGAAACTTACATTTATCTTATTTGAGTTCTGTCCTCAGAAAACGGACCCTCAGGCCTCCCAGAGAGTATCAAGGAAACGAAACTCACCAGGTCACTGCATCCAGACAATGAGATGCCAGACCCTCACCCACAGCGATTCCTGTTTTCCAACTCCTCTTCCATTTCCCTCCTTGAATCCTGTTTTCCCACACATAGTTGCATTTCTTTCCCGCTTTTCTATACACAACCCTAACTTTAATTGGTCGAGGAGATGGATTTGAGACTGATCTCTCATCCTCCTTGGCTGTAGCCCTGACTAAAGCCTTTTCCCTGGCAGCACCTGTTTGCTAGTGATTGGCTTTCTGTGTGGCAAGCAGCAGGACGCAGACCAAACTCCTGACATCACAGTGGCAGTGTTAACGATATCTCAGCACCAAATTAAGACTTCTTTTTGACATCACTGGAAAAATGGAAAGTCAGGAAGAAAAACTTAAAAAAATAATAATTCCATGTCCATACATCCCCTAAAGTGCTTCAGCATTATTCGGAGTCATTCCGAGCACACGACTGGTCCAGGGTCCACACTTTGGGAAATGATGGACTAGGCTGGTGATCACTGACATCACTGATATCTATGACACTGTCAGTATTTTTTGACCCATATGTTGGAGGTCCAGGATTCTTCTTACTTTGTGACACAGTAGCCCTCACACTCAGGTGTGCCTTAAATGCTGCAAGTGTCTCCCAGGCTGCACACTCATCCCTGCCATGTTCACACAGCACAAATTCTTCATGTTGATTGTAGCCCCGCCCACAAGCCAGATCCACTTGAAGCTTTAAGGACCCCTTACATTGGACCTCAGCAATGCACTCGTCTGTTGGATTTGTCCTCCGTGGTGTTAGCTCACTTCCTATTCTTTCCACGTCTCCAGTATGATAATAAAGTTTATTTTTTCTGTTATAAAAGTAAGGCACATTGGGAGGCCGAGGCGGGTGGATCACGAGGTCAAGAGATCGATACCATCCTGGTCAACATGGTGAAACCCCGTCTCTACTAAAAATATAAAAAAAATTAGCTGGGCATGGTGGCGCGTGCCTGTAATCCCAGCTACTCGGGAGGCTGAGGCAGGAGAATTGCCTGAACCCAGGAGGCGGAGGTTGTGGTGAGCCGAGATCGCGCCATTGCACTCCAGCCTGGGTAACAAGAGCGAAACTCCGTCTCAAAAAAAAGAAAAAAAAAAAAAAAAGTACTGCACAACCACTGCAAAAAATCTGATCACCAAGCAAAATTGCAGAAAGAATTAAACAAATCATCCATGGTTCCACCACCCAAAGCTACCACAGCTGTACTTTGTTTTCTTCTAGTCTTGTTTTTTTTTAAGTCATAGTTAGATATTATCTGTATAATTTTGTGTCCTGCTTTTTCCCACACTACCATCTGAAATAATCATAAACTTTATTCTACATGGAGGCATTCTGATTCTAATTTTTGCTTATACAAATATTATTAATGACAGTACTTTTAAACTAGCACTATTTCCTTGGGAGAGATCCAATAAGTGACTCTCTTAAAAGCCATATCCCATCTGCAGTGCTTGAATGGGACTATTTTGCCACACCCTCACCAGCATCAGGTAGGATATCACTAAAAATCAAAATAAAAAATCTTTGCTAATTTACAAGGTAAACATAGCTATCCAGTTGTTTGAATTTTCACTGTGATCGCTAGTAAGATTCAAGACTTTCCATCTGTTGGAAAGCCAGCTTTATTTCTTCTTTAGTGAATTGTTTATTATATCCTTGACTCACTTTTCTATTGCGCCTTAGGGGTTTCATTATTGATTTGCATGAGCTCTTTATATATTAAAGATATTAGCCACTTATCCAATATTTGCTGTAAATATAGCTTTTGTCGTTTTAAAATCTAGGTTCATTAGAGGTTTCCCAGGTAGCCACATTGATTTCTTTAGATGTCTCATTTTTCTTCCTTGTTGGAAGTATATGTGATTTTTATTGTTATAATTTCATTTTTAGAGTCTCTCACTCCTTGTGAGATGTTTTCTTTTAGAGTATGCAGCCATAGGACCATAAAAGCTTGACTTTCAGCTTTCAAGTCTAAGACACGTGCTCTTCCTTTTTATGT
Source organism: Callithrix jacchus (assembly GCF_049354715.1). Lineage (NCBI taxonomy): Eukaryota > Metazoa > Chordata > Mammalia > Primates > Cebidae > Callithrix > Callithrix jacchus. Next base: position 149,786,409 of record NC_133508.1, read on the forward strand.
GCACACGCCCACCATCACCTGCCATGAACACAGGAAGACATGCAGGTCTCAGGCCCTCAGGTTTGGCTCGGGGCTCTTAATCTTTCTGAATTTTAACGCTTATTTGGGTCAGGAGGTCACTCACAGTTGGTTTACTATGTCAATGAGTTCATAGTTTCTGAATGTTTTCTAAGGCTGAAGAGTTCATTCAGGGTTTCCATGGGACACTGGCACCTCAGAGCAAAATCCCTGCTCGTGGGAGATGTGAAGTTTCTATAATAATAATAATAATAATGGCCATGATAATAACAGCTAATGTTTAATGATCACTTGAGATATGCTGATCTTTGTTCTAAGTGCTTCACATTAACTACCTGGTTTAATCTCCAACAACACTACCAGGCTGGTACTACAGGTTGAGTATCCCTTATCCAAAAGACTTGGGACCAGAAGTGTTTTGGATCTTGGACCTTTTTGGATTTGGGAATATTCACATTACATTTAAGGTTGAGCATCCCGAATCCCAAATCCAGTACTCCACTGAGCATTTTCTTTGGGCATCTTGTCCACAACCAAAAAATTTCAGATTTTGAAGTGTTTCAGATTTGGAATTTTGGGATTAGGAATACTTAGTGTGTATGATTATTCCCAGTGTTTGGATGGGAAAACTAAGGCATAGAATGGTTAAGTAGTTTGCCTAAGTGCATAGCAAAACTGGAAGACATTCATATGTAGTATATGTTGCTATGAGAACAGACGTGTATGCAGATGACAGCTGGAATTGCCCATGAGTGAAAGCAGAGACAGGAAACAGAAGTGCCAAGAGGAGAAGGAAGGCAGCTGGTGCAGCCTAGGGGTGGAGCCCAAGTGAGCACACCCGTGTCCTGTGATCCCCAGCACTTGGTCCCTTGACTTTAAGTTGGTTCATGATGCAGGAACACGCCTTGCACAGGAATCAGAGCTATCGCCAGGGGTCCCAGGACACTAAGCAGACAGATTTTTGATACCTGCCTACGTTGCAAGTTAAGCATTGGAATTCCCAATGAGGGCCAGGAGCAGATAATAATCACAGTGGCAGCAGCTAACTTATAGTGAGCAGTAAGTACATGCCAAGTGCTGGACTAAGAACTTTACATGCATTAAGTTGTAACAATCCTGTGAGGCTGGCACTGTTATTATAACCATGATATATACGAGGAACCTGAGTCTTAGAGAGGTTGCACATCTCTAACTGGCCAGCCTGTGCGACTCCAAATCTGTATATGATCTTCACTTTGCTCTGCTGCCCTCCTGGGTGAGGAATGTTGATACGAGAGCTCTTCTCTCCCTCCTGCTCCAGGACACCCTGATGATCAGCCAGGGCTAAGCAGAGGAAGAAGAAATGGGGCTCCAAGGGACCCCGTAGGGGATCCTGTTATCTTTTCTCTAGAGCCCTGGGATAGAGAATAAGAAAGAAAAAAGATTTGCAGTTTCAAGGCTATTCTATTCCATTTCCTTTCCACTAAGGAAAAACTGGTACTTGCTGCGAATTCTTGGAAGAGGGAGGGCAGACAGCTTACTTTTGTTTATGGGCTTCTGGAAACAGCGTTTCGGAGCCCAAGGCTTGCCCCTCTGTCTGGAGCAGCAGCACTGACGGGGCATATCTGGAGTGGGAAGCAAGTCCCTGTGATGATAGCTCCATCTATGCTCGCTGGGCTCAGCGCTGTGTTTGGTGTGGGCAGCAAGTCTGACAAAGGCTTTTTCCTTTCCTCACAGAGCTTGGCATTCACACATTTTCCCCGTGGCTTTGTGAACAAGGATAGGTCCTATCCTTTACTTCCATCTACCTGTGGCTGTCTCATAATAATCGTCTCATTTTATGGGCTTCTGTCTGGGTTTGTAGCTGTTACTTCTCTTGATTGAAAAGATAAAATAGAGTGTGTTTATACTATGCAACTCCGTCTCCCATTAGTCACCAATGCAAACCCTCTGCCCTAGTTGGGCCAGCTTCCTCACTGTCTCCCCAAACAGCAACTGCTATCAGCTGCTACCAGGACAAACCCTTCTGGCTGGAAGGCTCAGACGCATTTCACTCAAGAAGGCTCAGTGATCCCCAGCCCCAGGCTTATCCTGAGCAGGACCTGTCTTCATTGTTACCCCAGGTGAGCTCTGGGGTCTGCTATGCACCATATGCCTGGTGTGCTGGGGTATGGAGAGACCCCCCCCCCGCATCCTACCCCAGCTCTGGTCAGCTCTCTGTTCTCTTACTTGAATCCACCGCTTTGCTCTTTGCTGTTGCCACCCCCTGTTAGCCACCCCGGGCACTGATGCATCCTTGCTCTGAAAAATGAGGCCCCTGGAACCAAAGTACTGCCTCCTATTTGCCTGAGTTTTACCATGCTCACAGCTCACTGCGGTCTTGCCTCTACCCCAGACTGGATTCCCATTCATCTTGATGCTGGGTAGGACTAGCTGCAGAGAGCCACTTGCCTAGTTCTGGTCCTGGCTTTCTTCCTTCCTCACTAAACCCATCCGGTTGAGGTCTTAGCATTCATTCAGGAGCCACCCCAGAAACAAAGCCTACAAACACAATTCAGTCTATTTTCTGCTGTCATGTGAATTTCACTGTAGTAAGAGAGAGAAAGCCCTGTGAGCAAATGGCTGCACTGCAGTGTTACGAGTGTTGAACAGAGTCATGATCAGGAAATTGGAAACTAAAGAAGATAAACAATTAGGTCTTATGCTGTGTGGCTGTGTGTGGTTGCAGGGGTGTGAGGGGACCTAAAATAAAAGGGGATGCTTGATTAGGTCTTGAAGAATGAGTCGGAATTTCCTGGGTGAATGCTTCTGATGAGAGTGGTAGGGATAACACAAATGAGCCTTCTAGAAAGAAGAGATGGGCTGGAAGAGTGAAGCAGCAGTTTGGGGTGTGGTGGACAAGAGGCGAGAGCTGGGCAGGTCATGAGGCTGTGAAAGGTGGAAGCTGAGCAGAAGACAGCATAGTATCCAGGCTGAACCTCAGGTTTCCAGCTCCAACAGACACAGGGTCGTTGGTGTCATTAAGTTGAAGAATGGTCTTCAGGGATGGGGGAAAGACCACAAATCTGATTTCAGGTACGTTGACTTTGAGGAAGGGTGTCAGGAATAGATGCCTCTGGTCTCACACTGAGCACTGTTCCTGAGTGCCATTATCCACTCATCTCATGAATAGTCAACAACATTCACACCCTAATCCCTCATCCCACCCTCCATTCTGAGGGTCAGACCTATATAACGCAGCACCCCACTGGACATCTCCACCCAAATGACCCCTTCCTCCCAGGCTCTTCAAACTCAATGTGTGTTGTTGCTAACAAAACAGATTATCCCCCCAAATGCTTCTCTTTTTGGGTGCCCATATCACAGTAGACCCAACTGCCACCTGAGCTGGAAGCTGGGCGTCACTTCGATTTCCTCCATGGTAGCACTGGTGGCTGCATCTTTAGTGCTGCAGTGACTCTCATGTTCTTGCCTACTCCATTGCTACTGCCATTTCCCTGGTCATCATCGCCTCTTCCTTGGCTGTAGTTATAACTGCCCTGCATCTCATTCTCCTCCGGTCCATCTTTCTATGTCAGCAGGGTGGATCTATAGATCTATATTCGTTTGTTATCTGCTTCCCCACAATGTGAGCTCCATGAGAACAGAAACCTCGGTTCACTGTTATTCCCAGTGCCTGGCACAAAACAGGAACTCAATAAATATCAGTTAACAAACAAATGAATCAGTCTAAAAATGTGAACTGATCCCATCACTCCCTGCTTGATGCTTCTGTGGCTCCCCATAGTCTTCCAGACAAAGGCCTGTTTCTTCATGCAGCATAAAAGGCTTGCTCAGCTCCGGCCCCAGTGTGGTTCCTCAGACCTTGCACTTACTCAATGACTGTATAGCTCAGCCTACATCCCAGGAATGAGACCCTCCTTGCAGTCCCTGGAGCATATCTCAAGCCAACAGTCTTCAGAGTATAATTCAGGGAGCCATGGAGGTCCTAAGGCTTTTCAGAGGAGTCAATGAGTATGGGTAAAAAATCCATTCAAAATGCAGGAATAAGTGATAGATTTTAATGTAAGTGGGTATGAAAAATGCATTGCTGTGGTTCAGATTCCACAATACAAGTAACGCACCATTTTTGTTTTGGTATGGTATATATATATGTATATATATATGTGTGTGTGTATATATATGTGTGTATATATATGTGTGTGTATATATATGTGTGTATATATATGTGTATATATGTGTGTATATATGTGTGTATATATATGTGTATATATGTGTGTATATATGTGTATATATATGTGTGTATATATGTGTGTGTATATGTGTGTGTATGTGTGTATATATGTGTGTATATATGTGTGTGTATATGTGTGTGTATATATGTGTGTATATATATGTGTGTATATATGTGTGTATATATGGGTATATATACATGTGTGTATATATGTGTGTATATATGTGTGTATATATGTGTATATATATGTGTGTATATATGTGTGTATATATGTGTGTATATATGTGTATATATATATGTGTGTATATGTGTGTGTATATATGTGTGTGTATATGTGTGTATATATGTGTGTGTGTATATGTGTGTGTGTATATATGTGTGTATATATGTGTGTATATATATGTATATATGTGTGTATATATATGTATATATATATGTGTATATATATGTGTGTATATATATATGTGTGTATATATATATGGAGAGAGAGAGAGAGAGAGAGAGAGAGAGAGAGACAGAGAGCCAGTATTATCTGACAAGGTTATTAAGTATTCCTGGGTTTATCTACCTGACCAGCCTGGGACCCAAGTGAGACAAGGGAGTGCAAAATTTTGAGTGTAAAATTTAAAGAGGCACTCACTCTCAGGGACAACCCTACCCCTGCAGGACCTCAAGAGTGGGTGTCTCCTTAAGTTTTGAGCCCTGAGTCTGGGCCCTGCGTGTAAGGCCGGTTTCCTTTACATGCTACAAACAAAGCCACAGGTATCAACAGATTGAATGCAGATACAGATGTGAGAATCCAGCTGTCTTCTAACTCATTAAAGAGATTTTCAAAAATATAAAACGATGCCACCCTTCTAGGTTTTTTTAATTTTGGAAGTATATCTTTTGTAAAATGTATTTTAACAGGTCATGGGATTTACTATTTTAAAATAAATTAATAAACAACTATTCAAAAACATTTAAAAATCCACAGCGCTAAGTTTCTAATACAGTGCATATTCCACATAAATAAAAGCTCATGGGGATTCTTGGTAATTTTTCTGAGACCAGAAAGTTTAAGAAGTTTTTTGTTAAACCAGACAATGTGGAAAACATTGCTTTTAATAAGCATTGGTTGCATAATTTTGTGACTAAACAGGACTTTGGAGAAATTAGGGTGGATGCCTTCAGGTGGCACCATCCTGACCTGGAAGGTTTTCCACACTTGCTATCCTCTGACACCGGCTGTGCTGACGCCCCTTTCATCCACAGGGAAAGAGAAAATTGACAAAGGTAGGACTTTTACTTTCACAGGCTCAAAACTCTTGTCCTGAATGCCCTTACTTTTTATCGTTTTTGCTCTTCCTGTAATCGTTTGGATTAGTGTCTTCACCCAAATCTCATGGTAAATTGTAATCCCCAATACTGGAGGAGGGACCTGGTGGAAGGTGATCGGATCCTGGTGGCAGATTTCCCCCTTTGGTGCTGTTCTTGTGATACTGAGTGAGTTCTCAGGAGATCTGGTTGTTTAAAAGTATGTAGCGCCTCCCCCACTTCTTCCTCCTGCTCTCGCCACGTAAGAAGAGCCTGCTTCCCCTGACTGTACATTTCCTGAGGCCTCCCTAACCATGCTCCCTGCACAGCCTGCAGAAACATAAGCCAATTAAGCCTCTTTTCTTTATAAATTACCTAGTCTCAGGTATTTCTTTATAGCAGAGTGAGAAGGGTCTAATACATCTTGCCTTCTCATTCGATTTTTCCCTTCAAGTTACAACTTAGGTCTCACCTACTCCAGGAAGTCTTCACTAACTGCCCAATTTAAATGTTCCCAAATGTGGATCCACAGATCTGTACTGGGCTGGCCCCGTGAGAATCACCTGGAAAGTCTCTAAAATGCCCAGGCTCTCCAAGTCCACCACCAGGGTATCAGAGATACCCTGATTTACAGGATTCAGAGATACATACTTTTAAAACTCTCTAGGAGATCCTTGAGGCCTGGAGTGGGAAGTGCTGTGTCTGTAAGTTTTTCCTTTGACAGACTATAATCTCCTGGAGCACAGGGATTAGAATGTCTTCTTCTTTTATATCTCCAGAATAGTGGGCACAGAGCTCCAGGCGTGGAATGGAACCCCCTGAACTGGGATCATCAGTGTGGGGAATATCCCACTTTAATCACAACTCTAGCCGGATTAGCCTCTCTACCTGCCTCCCGTCCCCTTAGCAACACCACAGGTCTCCCCTTACTCAGGAAGATCTAGGGAATTAAATGCACAGACTCAGCACTCTGTACATTCACTCACATTGGTTCTATGCCTCTCAAGGCTAAGGGACAAGAAGCTAATGACAAAGCCTCTTAAAAAGGTAGGGTACATGTGGTCCCCAATGTGGTCCCAAAAAGCATGTGCACGTAAAAGCACCTAGACACAATGGGGAGGAACCCGTGGTTTGTAACTCCAAGAGAAGTGTGGGATGTCGAATGACAATGTAGACCAGATCTGGCAGTTCTTCTTTCGTTCCTTTTCTGGAGACTTTCTAAGTTCCAGACAGGTTTCTAGGGAGTGTTATGTTGACAAAAGTTATCTGTAATAAACATGACTATTATTCTCCAATCATCTCTTTTATAACTTTTACTCACATTTCTCCATTCTCTCAATCCCTTTCCTTTTTTCTGAAAACAGATCTCACCTGACACTCTTTCCCTAAAGTATGCAGCAGCCAGAACGATTTCCAAGACAGTTCAGGGAAAGCTGAGGCCCCAGTCCTGCTGGTCACCTAGACTCAGAACTGCTCCATCTGAAAACTCAGTTTTGATTCAGAGAGAGTCTCTGTGTGTCCCCCCAGAATGCAGTGGCAGAGTAACAAATGTGGTGCTGGAGATAACGATGCTGAAGGGAGGTATAGTTCAAATGGAATAAACACATCTTTGGTAAGTCTTCCCACCAAGATGTCTTTATAACTAAAAGCAGCCACTCTGTTCCCTGTGGTTCCTGCGAAAGCTGATGGGCTTCTGTACTTATGCAGGAGCCATCTCTCCTCCCTCCTCCAGCTCACCACCAGCAAACAGACATCATACTGGGTCCAGGAGGTAATTACAGTTTCAGGGGCAGGTGGGAGGCAAGACGGATGAAAGCCAGGAAAGCAGCAGGACCATACACTGGCAGTGTTGCCAAACTGGCCTTGGTCCCTGATTCCTGCTGACAGCCGAGCTTCTGCATTCACTTGTTTTTACGGAGATTGAGAAGAACTGGAGGCTTTTATTTTTGCCAGTTTTGACATCTCTCTGCTTTGCACATTAACAGGCTCACCGCTTGACACTGTGTCTGATCCATCCACTGCTCTGCAAAGGTGTCAAGCAAAATTGGTAGAGATACTAAGGGCCCAATTATGGTGCCCAGTTTACACTTGGATCTTGACAGATGCTGGAAACCTTTTAGAATCTGGGATGATTAGTGCAGACCTTCCCTTGCTTGCAAGCAGCCTGGAACCTTGCACCTGTTTTATCAGCATCCAATATATCCGTAATGAATGGCCTTTCCCAATGAAGCCCATAGGGGCAGTCAAAGGCTCAATGACAAGAAGACTGGGGCCCAGAAAGAATGGCAGCTTCCTTGAAATTATACTTCAAGCTGGTAACAAGTCCTCAGTTTCTTAGGAATCATGCTCAAAATAAGAAATTCAGGCAGGTCAGGGCAAGAGCAGCAAGCCAGCTGGAATTTGTTGGATGAGGAGAAGAGAACAAATTAAAGAGAACGCTGTCCAAATGTTGGTGGTGCTGATTTCTGGCACAATTACTCTGCCTTCTGCTGCCCATACACGAAGTCCAGAAATCTAAAATAGACTCTCTCGATATCTCAATATCAACTCCTTAATCAATTTCTTAATCTTCACAGGGGTATATCCTCATATATATAGCTAAAAAATAGTGTATAGATAGATATTCAAGGAAGATGGTGGTGGGCAGTGGTGATTAAAAATCTTTAAAAAGAACACACTTATCTGATTAAAGAAACTGAAAAAGAAAGAATAAAGAAAATCCAACAAGAAGTGAGCCTGAATAGGGCTTTTTCAGGAGGCGGAAGGACTTTCCAGTGTTTGCACTCAGGGCCGAGGGAACATAGGCCAGGAGTAGAACATAAGATCAGTTATCCAATCAGGATACTTGACGAGCTGGGAAGTAAAACTCTGAGTCACTTGAGATGGTCACTTGAAGAGGTCTGATGCCATTCATCTACTCCGTCATTTTACATGGGATCAGATCGAGGATTTGACCCATGAAAGGGTTACAGATCTGCATCTAGCTCTCTTCCCGTTCCTGTTACCACCTTAAAATTGGAAAAGAGGATAAAGTCCAGGACATAGCTATAGATGCCCACTTGGATTTGGAGAGAATGTTCTTGTAAGCGGTAGATGTCTTTAAACACCAAAGCAGAAGCCAAAGCTGATCCTGGGACTTAGACTCATATTTACTGCCCTTTCTGCAAAGCAGAGCTTGAAAAACAAAACACAAGAGCTTGAAAAACCATCCCCAAGACTTACTAAACTTAAGGATTTTCTCCCCATTCTCCATATTTGTCTCAGTTCCTTCTGTCTGAGCTCTAATCCTTAGTCTCTGTTCTCTGTACTTCCTGAGAAGATAGAAATGTATGATTTGAAACTTGGAAAGGAGTTTAGAGATCTTCTAATCCAGTCTTTCATTCAAAGTGGAACTCTTCAATTGCAATCTTGATGGGGGGTCACCCAGGCTTTGAACTTTTGCAATAATGAAGAACTAATTACTTTTCCATGCAATCAGACTATCAGAGACACCAACTGTGGAAAAAGTCTTCCTCAGAATTAAGCCCAAATCTTTAACTCACATACCTGAGTCCTCATTTTGCCTTCTGAAAATATGCAGGGATTTGTTAAGTCTTTTTATAAGTGATGATCCTGCAAATAGTTGAAGACAACCAGCAGGCAACTCTTCAACTTTTCTAGTAGCACACGGTCCAGGCCCTCCGCCAGCCAGGATGCCCAGCTGTGGACACGCTTCAGTCTGTCAACATCTTTCTTAAAATATAGGCCCTGTTATGAGTACAGAGAAGCCAACTCATTACATCCAAGGGTTCAGACCAACTTGGAAGAATAGGAGGCAACCTGGATCCCTGGGACTTGAAGGGTGCTCAGTGCCTCTTAGAGTTAAGCTGAGAGCTGTTTCTCAGAGAAACTCCAGGCTGATCATCCTCCAAAGCAACCTGCAGAGATTGAGGCAGCACTGGCTGGGGATCTGGGAGGGAATCAGCCACAGCTAACTGAGAGTTTAAATCCTGACCTTTGGAAACTCTGCGTTCAGATCTTTGTGCTGGCCCTGTGGGGAGCCTCTGTGGCTTGACAATGGCTGGGTAGGGGGTTAAAGGGCAGGGAGTAGATCATTTTTAGTTGTTGATTTTTACCAACAGATATTCAGAAAAATCAATATTTGTGTCATTTTATGTAAATCCAGGTCCATCTGTCAGAGGCGTTTGAACCAGAGCGACTCCATCTTGAACAGGGGCTGGGTAAAAAATAAGGCTGAGACCTACTGGGCTGCATTCCCAGGGGGTTAGGCATTCTAAGTCTCAGGATAAGCTAGGAGGTTGGCACAAGATACAGGTCACAAAGACCCTGCTGATAAAACAGGATGCAGTAAAAAAAGCTGGCCCAAACCAAGATGGCAAGGAAAGTGACCTCTGGTCATCCTCACTGCTCATTATACTCTAATTATAATCAGTAGCATACTAAAAGACATTCCCACAATGCCTTGATAGTTTAGAAATGCCATGGAAATATCTGGAAGTTACCTTATATAGTCTAAGAAGTGGAGGAGCCTTTAGTTTCAGGACACCCCTGCCCTTTGCCCAGAAAACTTATCAATAATCCACCCTTGTTTAGCATGTACTCAAGTATAAGCATACTCAGTCGAGCAGCCCATACTGCTGCTCTGCCTATGGAGCAGCCATTCTTTTATTCCTTTACTTTCTTGATAAACTTGCTTTCACTTTACAGGCTCCCCTCAAATTCTTTCTTGTGTGAGGTCCAAGAACCCTCTCTCGGGGTTTGGATCAGAACCTCTTTCCTGTTAACACATCTGTGGTCATCTAGTTTACCTGCAGGCTCTATAACATTTTTTAAACACATTGCTGTTACTTTTTTCTCCAAAGGCATGGGGTAACATCTTCAGAAATCTCTAGGGAATGAAAGTTTGGGCATAATGCAAGGCTTTATGTTCTGAAGGATGTTGAAGTTCACATGGGTGGATCCTGGACAAGAGACTTTGATCATCTGAGCTTTGTGACAAGTCAACATGAATTCTGAAGGACCAAGTCACAGGTACTCTCTCTGACATGTTCCTGTCTGGAGCTGAGCACTGCCAGTTTGGGTCGCCTGCCTTCTCAGGGCTCCCCATGTTTCCTTCTAAGCCACAGTCTCCGTGGACAGTTTGGCAGTGACTCCCTGTCTCTCGCACCAGCGCAGTCTCACTCCCTCCCAGTAATCTGATTTCCTCTGGGCTCTGACTTAACAAAGAATCTAATCAACTGGTAAGATCCTGATAGAAAGTGTTTGTAAAAGAATCTGGGATGGGTTGCAATTCTTAGTTTGTACTCTGTTGGACTCTGTTAGTTGCTCTCTAAGTTGCTTCCCTGTGCCTTCTAGGTTTGTTTCCTGTGAGGATGGGCTTTTTCTCTCCTGAGCTCCAGAAGTCTCCAAGGGCAGTGACCACCTCACCTGATAGGCCCTGTGGGTAGGGGTAATTAGGATCACCACCATCTCCTCATAGCTTCCAGAGGGGTGGATTATAAGGAAACAGCACAACTAAGAGCTTCCAGTGTGCTGGTCTGTTCATGCACATAGACACCCATCAACCCTGGGAGGTTGATGTTATCCATTTTGTGGCTGGGAAACTGAGGTTCACAGATGTTGGGTAAATTTCCAAAGATACCACCTCTGAGTCTAAGGCCTGTGTATTCTCTCTAGTCTGGCCTTAACTTCTCTATGAATTCAAGATTCCAAACTCCATCCCAGATGCCCTTCACTTGCCCCTGGTGGCTTTCCAGTTTATTTTTTTACTTTTTATTATCTTTATTTTTGAGACAGAGTCTCATTCTGTCACCAGGCACCAAGCTGGAGTGCAGTGGCACAATCTCGGCTCACTGCAACCTCCGCCTCCCGGGTTCAAGCAATTTTCCTGCCTCAGCCTCCCGAGTGGCTGGGACTACAGGCACATGCCACCATGCCCAGCTAATTTTTGTATTTTTAGTAGAGATGGCCTCGATCTCTTGACCTCATGATCTGCCCACCTCGGCCTCATAAAGTACTGGGATTACAGGCTTGAGCCACCACGCCCAGCCCTTTCCAGTTTAAACAAAATAAGCATTTCAAATAAGAGTGTTTTTTACTTTTCCCTACACCCTGTGAATTGGCACAAAGAGAAATAGACATTTAAGTTACTTTTAATACCAACATGTGTTTATTAACCACAGTTGGCTTTCATTCAGTGACTTCCATATGAATTAAGTCATTTTATCCTCTCAGTCACCCTACAAAACTCACCAAAGAGTGTCCTTGTCTGTATTTGAAGATAAAGGAACAAAAGATCCAGACAGGCTTAGGAACATACTTAGGGTCTCAGTGAATTAATGACCAAGACGGTCCCTCCTCTGCTAGCCCTCACTCTGCCCTCTGATGTAACAGCTCCCAGGCCCCGTCTTTTCTCTGCAGTAGCTTCATGAGCCTCTCATCATTCCCTCACCTGATAATGCTCTCTGAGATACTGGATATCCTTCTGATATGAGGCTTACTCTAAAAAATAAGCAGACCTCTGCTGCTCAAAGAGATCCACTTTTTGAGTAGTTCTGATGTGCCAGGGGCCCTGCTCTGTCTCATGGCTCTGTGAGGGAGCTGTCATTATTAGCCCAAATTATAAGCCAGGAAACTGAGCATGAGAATGCTTTAGTGACTTGACTGGGCTCGTAAAGCTAGTATATGACAGAACCTGGATTTGGACCAGGAAGTTTTGGCTCAGAGTTGAGACTCCCACGTGGTCTGTGCAGTACAGAGTCCCACTTAGTTGCCTGATTTAGACTCCCAAGGGCCGTTGATGCAGCATAGACCACACGAGCTCATTCACAGCTATGCTGCCCAGCACCGTGGATTGAGACTGTGGTCACTTAAAAGTTCTGGATGTGTTTCCCATAAGCATCTAATCTAGATGCTCCTCCAGAACCACTAAGTCATTTTTATGCTAAATGCGGCTTACACTTGTGTCCATTATGTGTTATAAAGAATGTTTTCATTTTAGAAGTTTTACACTTACAGAAAAATTGGGAAGATAGTACAGAGAGTTCCCCTAAAGCCCACACTCAGTTTCCCCTATTATTAGCATCTTACATTATAGTCTGGCACATTTTTCAGAATTAACGAACCAATACTGATATATTAGTGTCTAAGTCCAGACCACATTCAGCTGTCCTTGGTTTCTACCTAGGACCCCATCCAGGTCACGGTGTTACATTTTGTTGCCATGTCTCCCTCGGCCCCTCTAGATGGTCACTGCTTCTCAGACTTTCTTTGATTTTGAGGACATTGAGAGATTTGAAGAGTACTTACTGGCCAGGCGTTTTGTAGAATGTTCCCCAATTGGAATTTGTCTGCTATTTTTCTCATAATGAGACTGAGTGCTTTCGGGGGAGACCACAGAGGTGCCGTTCTCATCATGTTATACTGAGGGCACGTGCAATCAACATGATGGCTGCATCACCGTTGAGGCTGACCTTGCTCACCTGGGCTGAGGTCGTTTTGCCGGGCCTCTCCACCGTCAAGTCAACTTAAAGTTACACCCTTCTTCCTGTGCTGTACTGTAGGAAGGAAGCCACTACTTGCAGCCCACACTACAGAGTGGGGATTTGTACTCCAGCTCCTTGAGAGTGGGACAGCTACATAAACGACTTGGAATTCTTCGAGATGTCTCCATTACACGTTACTCAGGGTAAACGCATCGTTCCAGGTGGTGGAGGTATGCTTGAATCCTGCTGTTGTATGCATCTGGTAATTTATTTTAACTTTCCCAGGTATGTGCTATCGACGCCTCCATTAACATGGCTTCTGTCTTTTACGATTACTTATAAAAATACCACCACAGACAAGGCCGAAGACAGAGGCCTGTTCACAAGTCACCTTTTAAAATATTCTCTTGACACTTGGGAAAAAGATCTGGCACTTTCGGAGGAGAGTTTTGAAGTCACATGGTGGTACTATTGTTCCGATCACATCTCTGTATTTTACTCACAACGTGATAGAGAATAGCTTCATTAAATGTTTTCCTGAAATCAAGCTATATGCCAACTGCATTCCCCTGGGGTTCTAAAAAAGATATCCTACTAGGAAAAGGAAATCATTTACATTTTGCATGATTTGTTTTTAGTGAGCCCCTGCTGGCTCCTGGGTCTGTCTCCTTCCCAAATGCACGCACACAATCTATTGATTGCTCTATCTTTTTAGAGTTTCATCAGTTTGACATCAGGCCGATCAACCCAGAACTTCTAGAATCATGGTTTTTGAAAGAGCTGTTTCCAGTCTTTGAGGATGAATGCTGTTCCACGTGCTTTCTCAGCAATTCCCGACGTTTCAGCTATTGTACCAGCCCGTTCTTTCAGTCCTGAGACATCAAGTTCCTAGGTCTGGCGTCTTGACCTCATTCACGGGTGACAGATGCGCACTTACTGACGCGTCAAATCAAAATGTGTTCCCTTTGGTGAAAAAGATGGAAGCAAACAAGAGGCAGGTGCTTTTATTTTCCTTTCTCTTCTCCAGAGGCCTGGTTCTCCACACAGGTGTGTTTGTTGTATCCTTCCTGCCCTTCAGCATTATCCTAATTCCTTTTTGTTAGATCTTGCTTTTGGATAAAGCTAACATTATGTCATTTCCCCAAGGAGCAGTCCTTTACCTTGTTCATTTTCCTGCTTCAGGCATTACTTAAAAATAACAAAACCACGAAAAGCTAACCTTTATTTAAGGGTTTGATAGAAAAGGAGAGGAAGAGCATTACACGCAGGGAGTAATGCTGATAATGATGGCTAATACGTGTTGAACCGAATGTGCCAGGCACTAGGCCAAGCACTTACTGCGCATTATCTCATTTCTTTTTCACAATAGCCCTTTGAGAATGGATATTGTCTCCATTTCACAGATAAGGAGACAGAGTCTTGGCGGGATTAAAGAACTTGACCAAAGTCACAAGGCTAAGATTCAACCAGGTGGGTCTGCTTCTGAATCCTTGTTGTCAGCCATAACAACCACAGAAATACCAAAGTGCCCCCTGCTTTTTGACTGGAATTCTTCGTTTGAAAAATGGTTTCCTCTGGGTGTCTTAGTCCATCTGAGCTGCTATAACATATTACCATAAACTGGGTGGATTAGAAACAGCAAACATTACTTTCTCACAGTTCTGCAGGCTGGAAAGTCTGAGTTTCAGGTGCCAGCAGATTTGGTGGCCAGCGAGGGCCTGATCCTCAGAGATGACTGTTCTCACTGCATCCTCACATGGTGGAAGCAGTGAACAAACTCTCCTGGGTCTTTTTTTTTTTTTTGGAAGGAAACTAATCCCATTCATGAGGCCTCTGCAGTTATGATGTAAGCACTTCCTAGAGGCCCCACCTCTTAATAACTATAGCATTGGAAATTCGTTTCCAACATTTGAATTTTGGGGGATGCAATACTGGTCTCAGACCTCCAGACACACTTCTTGTAGAGTATTGTGCCCTCTGGTACTGCTCCTCTGTTCCGGAGCCCTCTCATCTTCTGAGGGGCCCTGTACCTTTTCCAGGTGGGAATTCCCTGAAAGCATTCTTTGCATCTTCATTGGTTCCTTTATATTAGATCATCTTAACAATAGGTCCCCAAACTCCTCTAAAATTATAGATTGTATTGGTGTGTCTTTGTTTTTTAAATGGGAGAAGTGTTTACAGTTTTCATTAGATTCTCAAAGTGATTTATTTTCTGCTCCCCTCCCCTCGTCCCATTCAGAAATTTGCAAGTCATTGCTTTTGATGTATTTTTTCTAAGGTGGGCATGGTTTGTGACTGTGATATAGACATTTCACTTTTATAATCTCCCTGCCCCACCTAAGCTGTATTCCTTTTTGGCTCCTCTGGCTGTGGAACTAAACTTCCTGCTCCGTTGCACTCTGTAGACTTTCCCTTTATAAAGTCTCAGGCTTATGTCTGAGGATGCTCAGTGTCCCCTCCCCAGGCTATCAGTCATGCTCAGATGACGTGGCTGCTCCTCCAGCTTCCCATCCCTGCTCTTTTTGATCACTACACAAATAATGTGGCAACTACAATGGCCAGGCACTGTTCTAGGCAGAGGGGATACCACAGTGAAGAAAACAGTCAAGTCCTGGTCCTTTGGAGACCAGCAGTCTTCATATAAATGATTCATTCTTTTCTGTGGATCACAGTGAAGTCTAGACTCAGTTCCCCTATTTGTCTGTTCCACCTTTTAAAGGATAAAATTATTAGTAGGTCAAGTAAAAAATTTATCAGCTCTTCTGCTTTTAGCAGAATACTTGCAGTCATCTAATTAGTCAGAGGCCCTATCACAATTCCTTTTCGTCCTGCGCTGTTGGGACATCGTCATCTGGCAGGCGGTATGTGGCACATCCTTCTCCAATCCTCTCACCTCGGTGGCCCCCTCTGGCTCCCAGGTTCAGACAAGATGCACCTTCCAGGCATGTAGTGTTTCTCTTTCCCTGCGCAGTTCTCTTCCCTGCTGTACACTTCAGGCCTGAGTTCCATCTAACAGACAGGAGGACCCAGGAGCGTACGTTAACTTATTTCACCACTCTCTTTCTCAGTAGGTAAATATCAGAAAACGGAGTTATTCCTGACTCTCCACCTACCACTTTCTGAGGCTTGCTGGGCACCTCCTCTGGAAAAGTTCTTCTTTCTCTAGAATCAGCATGCTCAATTTAGTCTCCATGCAACTTACAGCAAGTTAAATTCTCTGAGGTGTCTTCATTTATATAACAAGGGATAATATGGCTTATCTTTTGGGGTTGATGTGAAGGGTAAATGAGGCGATTGTAAGCAGCTAAATTGCATGTTGCAGAAAACAAGGCCACCACATAAGGGCATGGGCATGTCAGTTCCCTGGCTGCTCCTGCTCTACCAGGCCTGTCTTCCTTTAGTGTGTTTGGCCTTTTCTAGGCATTTCCCCGCTCTGCTTACATTCACTTTAGTGTCTCATTTCAGTGTCTGCTTGTTTGGGGCTGTTTAAGAGAGAAGAAAGAGTTTAGAAGGGTGGTCAGGTTGGCAGAAGGCCATGCCCAAGGGGCCCTGGGAGTACAGGCCTGGTGGTCAGGGGCTGACTCTTCACTGAGATATGCCATTTGCAACCATTTCTGCTTCTCAGACTCTGCCTCTAGGCCAGGGCACACTGGGACTCTGTAGCATAAAATCATGTCCTGGAGAGAGGGAAGACAGCTGGGAAGCAGGGCACCTGGGAGGCAATATGGGCATTGTGGGTCCCAAGTGCCAACTAGAAAGGGGCCCAGGTGTTTTGGATTCAGGACTGCTCTTGACAAACAGGGCATACACAGGGGACAGGGACTCACAGAACTCCTGGCAGAAGGGCTGATGGTGAGCGTGGGTTGGTGCTGGGCTCCACATGGGCCCCAGCTGTGCACCCCCCACCCAGTGGGCCATGCTGCCCAGATGCCTGCCTGCCCTTTAACTCAGTCGTTCCATTTTAGTGTCTCTGTGGGATCAGTTATGAGGGCAGAAAGGACCCCCAAGAATGTCAGGATCCTAGAGTGAGAAAGCAGTACCACTCTCCCTGGAGAGGTCCAGTGAGGCTCTGGGCAGAGAGGAAATGCCACTGAGAGATGTCCAGGGTGGGAAAGATGCAGCAGGGCTGGGGGAACTGGAAAAACGATCTCAGCCAAAGCCTGGGTGACTAGTGAACAGGGGTGGAAAACGATGCCAAGGAGGCTTTCACTCTGGACAGCGACCAATGGGAGGTCCACGGAGTAGCTAATTAATGTTGTGACTCTGCCAGCGTGAGTGGCCCCAACCTCCATCTGTAGGACTGTCTCTGCATGGCAGGTGCCTTTCCAACTCAGTTGCAAACATGAGCTGAGAACATGTGGCAGATAGAATGAACCAAGAGGCACTGTCAGAGAAGAGAGAAAGTTGGGGAGGGGTACCATGAACTCAGGGATTCTGTTCAGGAAGGAGAAATCCCAGCTCTCCCTGCCTCCTCTGCTTTGGGTCCTTGGATCCCAGCAGTCTCTGCGATCAGTTACAAGACAGAGAACATGAGTATAGACAGCCTCTTGAGGGCAAAGGTTATGCTGTGTTTATTTTTGGCATGGTTAGCATCTTTACAGGCCTGAGTTCCACCCTTAGCTGAATGAATGAATAAATGATGCTCATTCTTACATTGTCTGGATTGAGCTCAATTGGGATTCTGCGTTGCTTTCATTGTCTTTCGCCCTCTGAGCTATAGATTTGTTCCTAGATCTGAGCTCAAGCTGAGCTCAGAAAAATGCTAGCTGGAGTCTAGTCTCATCAAGGGGATGAGAGAGTCACAAGAGCTCCCGGAGTCTGTTGTTTCCATAGCAAGGCCCTTGGAACTCCTGCAAGGGACAGAGGCTTGTGCACAGAGTGACCAGTGTGGTTCTGACAGACTCCAGTCCCACCAGAGGCCCTGTCACGTGGATTTTCTGAAAGCTCTGTTACATGGAGGGCTGCATTGCCTTGGCTTTTCCCCATGAGTGGCAAGGGAAGGCAAAGGCTGCCCAGTCCCTCCAGATGGTATGGGTCCCAACCTCCCTGTTTCCAGAAAGTGGGGCAGGCCTCACGGGCCCACGAGGAGAGGTTAAAAACAAGCCCGTCTGTTTCTGCTCCTTTGGTGGGCATCTGGGTGGCTTCTGGGAATGGGTGAGCAGGGGTCCCCCTTGCCTGGGTGGACATCTTGCTTTGTTTTGACTCCAGCAGTCAATGAAGTACCTTCTGCCCTGCATTTCAGGGTTCTCTGATGCAGGCATTGGCGCTAGGCTGGGAAGAAGAGAATGATAAGGACAAAATAAGCCCATGGAGAGAATAGACTAGGGTTGTAGAAACAGGCTTCTCAGATTTGAACCTTGTGTTTCCCCTTACACGGTGTTACTGCTGCTCCTTTGGCAAATTTTGCAATGTTATTTAGAGATACCAAAAACCCAAGTTCTGGCAGACGATGTGGCAATCATTTTATGTTGGCATAAAATGGAGTCTGGGAATGGAGCTGGATAGGTGGGCAGGTTTATGTTCTCTGGGACTTTGGCTCACGCTGAGAGTGACAGTAAAAGTGACGGCTTCCCCTTTCTCCACCTTCCAATTCCCCAGATAGCCCCAGAGGGAGAAGTGGCCTGCTTGCAGCAGAGCAGAGGGTCAGTGAGCACGTCTCGGAGAGAGGAAGAGGTGAGGTGTGAGCAGGAAATGTAGGTTCAGGTGGATGTGTCTCTCAGGATGGGAGCAAGGCACTCCCTCACTCGCTCAGCCACCCAACGTTTTAAAACGACCTGTGACACGTGGAATGCTGGAGGGGAAGAACATGAGATGAAGGCAAATTGGAAACAGGCTCTGTCTTCAAGTTCATTGTGTCCCTGCAGACCTCTCCAGGACAGAAGCTCATTTCTCCAGGAGGTGGGAAGACCCCTCTTTGATAAGCAATGCCACTTCAGAATTATTCCTTTTATTACTCCTGTTTCCATTTGTTAAAGGATCCAGCTTCTTTGATGCTAGACATACACTTCTATCCTCTTTCTGCTCGCTGCCATCGATCAGCTTTCCAGTCACTGAGAACCTGACATCTGCTCTCACCGCACCCTGAGCCCTGCCACCACCCCAGCTGGCCCCGGAACCCATGTGGACCGTCCCAACAACCGCCGTCTACCCAGGTCCCTGACTGTCCTCTGGAAACACCTTTTTCATCCTCCACGCAGCTTTTACAAATGTTCACCCCTTTCCTCAAACCTCCTCACTCCCATCTTCACTTGAGACAGAAGATCTTGCCTCTGATGTTCCAGAGAAAATGGTGGCCACCTGCCTCTCCACATGACAGCACAGTTACCTGTGTCCCCTCGCATCCTTCTCTCTCTCCCTCCATGTCCCTGTAGAAGGCAGCCTTGCTCATGTCAGACCTAATCCTGCCGGCACACCCAGCATCCTGTTCCCTCCTGCCTCCTTAAGGACTTCGTTCCATCAATTCTGCCTTCATCAGACATCATCTTCAACCTCTCTGTCTCTACTACTCTCTTCCAAGCTCAAGGCTTGTGCTCCTTCAAGACAAATACACCTCTCTTGACCCTGTGTCCTGCTGTTATTGCTCGCCTTTCCTTCATAGCCCTGGTTCTTCAGTGCAGTCCATGTGCATTCTCTCAGCTTCCTTACTTTCCATTCACACTGTAAGCCCTGCTGTCTACAGCGAAACATGCTCACCAAGGTCACTGATGGCCTCTGCTGTTAAATCCAGTGTGTGCAAAGTTTTTTCCATTCTCTCTGCAGCATCTGAGACTTGAAATCTGCCCCCCTCCCTTGTTGCAGTTCAATTCTCCTGGCTTCTGGGAAACAATTCTTCCCTGGTTTTTCTCCTGCCTTTCTGAGCATGCCTCAAATTTCTCATAGGCTCCTCCACCTGCAACTTAAAGGCTCCCCAGGGTGCTCTGTCCTCCTACTCCATCCATCCCAGCTACATGCAGATGATGTCAAGACTGGAAGCTTAACCTGGACCTTCCTTGGATGCCAGACTTGGTGTGTCCAGCTACCTATCCAGTAGCTCCGCTCACTTCTGCCACCTCGAATCCAGCATATCCCAAATGTGGCTTTACTGTCTCTCCCCATCACCCTGCCAGCCCCACTGCCCCAGGGTCTCCTCTGGTTCTCAAGCTTCCATTCAAGTTATTTAAGCCAGAGACCAAGGAGTCATCCCTGACCTGTTGCTGTGTGCCATGTGTGGTTCTAACTGTCTTATATTAACTCTATGGAATGCTCACCACGGCCCTGTGAGATGCTTCTATTATTCTATCTTATTCATAGACAAAGAGAGCGAGACACAGAGAGATTAAATAACTTACTCAAGGGCACAGAACTAGTAAGTGGCTGGCCTGGGATTTGGACCTAGAGAGCCTGGTGCTAGACTTCATGCTCTTTCTTACCCACTACTCCCCAGCCTCTTGGTAACAAAAGCCTGTGAATTCTCCTTCCTGAATAATGCCTTCGACATTGCTGTTCCCCTGCACCACCGCATCCTGAAGGTCTGGTTGGCTTCAGCCTTGTCTCTCTAGAATCCATTCCTTAGTGAGTCACCATAGTCCCCATATTCTTCCGGATACAATCAGAGGCCACAGTGGGTTAGCAAAGCTCTGTTTTTCTACTGCTCTGGCCCTGCTCTTTGCCTTTCCTTGTTACCTACCAGCACACTAGCATTGTGGTGACCATGTAATTCATTATCCTAACTGGGACTGTCTGAGAGTGAATGAGGGACATTTATAAGCTTGGTCAGTAAGTATAAACCAGGACAGTCCCACGCAAACATGGCCACCCTAACTATCATCCACGTATGCTGAAATATTTGCTGTTCTCCAAACACTCCGTGTTCTTTCACTTCTGGGCCTCTGAACACACAGTTCTCTCTGCCAGAAAAAGCCCATTTATCCTCTTTCAGAAGGCTTCCCTGATGCTACTTTCCCCAGGTTATGTAAGATCCTTTTCCTCTGCACACCCATGACACTCTCTGCTGCTGCTGATAGAAGAATGGCAGCCGGTGTTACCTGGGGTGGGTACAGGACAGAACAGCACAGTGAGTGAGCCTATGGACCATGGAGCCAGACAGCCTGGGGCTGAATCTTAGCTTCCTACCTACCCAGATGAAGACACTTGCCCTCTTCATGCTTCCCCTTCCTCATAAGCTTCTCATGAGGAGTATATAGGACAGTGTACAGGACATCTGCCTGGGACACAGTTGGCATTTACTGAGCACTTGCTATGTGCCAGGCATTGCCAGCACCTCGCAGACATGACCTCACGTACTGTTTGTCACAACAGTTTTGTGAAGCAGGGGTTGTCATCTTCCTTTGACAATGGGGGAAACTGAGTTTTAGAGAATGAACCCTGGGCAGTGCTGGATTCAGGATGGAATGCAGGCCCTGTAAGCCGCAGCACAGTAGTACCTGTGTTCTCCTACTGGGTCTCTCTCACTGGACTGTAAGCCACCCATGGGCAGAGGCGGCACCTTTTGCTTCCGTATTCTTAGCCCAAGCCCAGCGCCTGGCCCAGTCGTGGTACATGACTCCAGGCACTTACGACCTACAAACAAGGCCAGGCATGCTCATGCCTGACCAAATAAAACCCGAGGATGAGGAGTGCCGTCAGGGAGGCAGGGCAAACAGGCCAGAGGAACTGAGAGGTGGGCAGACACTCCCCACCTCTCGAAGGAGGGGCAGCAGACCCGTCTTCCTTCCCACAGGATCGAGGTTTTCATATCACAGAGACAGGCCAAGGAAATACCTCTGTACCACCGTTCCTCCTAGAATTTAGGTTGAAAAAATATATTGATTGAGGAGGAGGGAGGGAGGAAAAGCGTGTGAGTATGTGTGTGTGCGTGTGTCTGTGTGTGCTCTGCTGCAACCTGGGCTGGGCTATGCCTCTTATCTGAGATAAAAATGGCAGAAAAGAAAATAAACCTCCTTCAGCCATTCTCATGTTATTTACTGGAATAATCACTTCAGGAAGGGCAGTCCAGGATGCCACGGGCCTCAGATGAGCATTTACAGTGATTCAGCAGCAGTGAAGCTGTGTGTGCCTGCGTGCATGTATGCAGGCGTGATCTATGTGGGGCTGGCATGTCAGTCCCATTCCTGAGGGCAAGCAGCAGCAAATTCACAAAAAATATTCCTACCAGGCCTCACACTGCTAAACAGCAAATATAATTATCCTTAATAAATACAGGCCCTTCAGCACAAGGTAATAGTTGTCCTGGGCTTAATTGTTCACAGAAGCTGGGGAGGGTGGATGGCGGGAACACAGTGCTCTAGCTTCCCTCCGGCAGGGCAGGGAGTCCTGGAACTGCAGGCTGCATCCCAGTATGGCGAAGGGGAAAGTCGGAGGAAAGGTTCAGCAGGGAGAAGCATGCATCATTTGCCGCAGGTGGACAGAGACGGGGCTGCTGTTGCTGGAATCGCACAACCCCTCCTTGCGCTCCCACCACAGCACCTGCTCAGGCCTCCCCTCTCCCATGGCCCCTCCTCAGGCCACTGGGCAGTGGAGGCAGGACTGAGCAGCTCCCCTGCTGCCAACTCACCTTCTTGAGACCTTGCCTGTGTTTCCTGAGCACCTGTGTGTCCTAGGCACTGAGGGAGCTGACAGACTAGGGTATATACAAAGCTCACTCACAGCCCACTCCTCAGCCACTCCATCCCCTAGAAATCCCTGATACTAAGGGAAGGCAGTCACCAGGAAGGGAGCTGGGTCCTGGGAATGACAAAGGCTGTCTGAGACACAGCACTTGAGATCAGAACTCACGTCTGCGTAGTCTGCCCTGTAGAGTGCTGGGTTCCTGACCCAGGGCCCCCAGAGGGGCGCGGTTGTGGGTGGGAGTCTACAGGCCATTTTCTGAATTCCAGAAAGTCCAATGGAAATGTCACATAGCGATGGCTTTGGGACTAACCACTCCTTTCCTGATGACTTTTTTCCTGTCCCCGTCCCCTGGGTGCTGATCACCCTGAAGTGACTCTCAGTTATCTGTCTATATAGCTGCAAACGAGAAGGCCTCAGACACCGTGGACTCCATTCCCCAGGCACTGCACAGCCCAGGAGAGCTGCACTCACTCAGCCACACAGGCACTCAGCCCTGTGCCACGGCCCCTGGGGCTGGCCCACCAGCAGAAGTCCTGGCTATGCCTCTTCTTGGCTCTGAGACCTTGGGAGAATTATTTCACCTCTCCAAGATTCCAACCTTGCCTGTAAGACGTGGATAGTAAGAGCCAGCGTTGTAGGACATGGAGATGACGTGAGGTGGGCACAGGGTAGAACGATGGCAGGGAGGCTGGATGCGCTGTCCACAGGAAGTGCTGGCTGCCTCCTCCACACAGGCTGGCAGCAACTCTCCTCCCTGCTCTTCCCTTTGCCCCTGTCCTCCAGTCTCTAGGCTGGTCTTCATCCTTCTCCCAGTTCTCTCCTGCCCAGCCCTCTCCTTTCCTCCTCTCCGATTCTTCTGCTTGTCCCCAGCAGCTCCCCGTTTATCCCTCCTCCTCGAGGCACAGGTGTGGGAGGTTTGGGCAGCTCACTTGTGCTCTGCTTGTTGTCTATTCCCGGCCAGGTGCAGGCAGCCCCGAGAGTGTGTAGTATTGATTGGGCCTGACCACTGTCTAGACACGGCAAGCCACCCAAAGTAGGCGCTGCTACAATACGACCAAAAACTCCTCAGTTACTCCAGATTCTTATTTCCCCTTCCCCTGGTGAGCAGAAGACAGAGGCTGTGACCTGGTCAGTCACCGGCTGTGTCACGCCCAGAAACAGCACTCAGCCTCTGGGAAGCAGCAAGGAGGGGCTGAGCCCAGGGGATCGGGCTCAGGTTCCCTACCCACCCTAGCCCATCTTCCTCTCTGCCCCGCTGGGGTGGGTCTCCTGCTCCCAAGGACTCAAGGAATCCCACCTCCGTGAAAGGAACACCTGTGGCTTCAGGCCTGGCCCAATGCCCCCCACCCCTGTAGTGCCATTGCAGGAGCTACAGTCCTGTTTCCAGACAGGGAGAAGCCAAGGAGTCCAGGGCCTGCTTCGAGCCCACCATGTACAACTGCGAAGGTTTGGCCGAGAAGAGGCTGAAATCTGCATGGCTGTATCTGCGGGGGTGGAGGGAAGCACCTTTTCTAATTCACACAGAGATGCTGTTTAGCTTGTCCAGGCCTGGCTCAACCCAGTGTCTTTTTGCTTATCTGTTCTTAAAACTCAGTGGCCCCGTCCCTGCTGGCACTGATTTCCTCTGTGACTCGGCTCCTTTTCTGATCCCTTTATGCATTCTTTCTGGGACGTGACTTCCTGTATGGTGCTCTAGCCTGCCTGTTACAGGATTCTGGATCTGAGACCCAGCCTCCTCCTCATGGGCCCTCCGTATCTTCCATCAGATCTCCCTGCCTGATTCAGCTCTCAGCTTTCTGAGCGCAGAGGAGGGAGCCTACCTTCTTGCCTAGGTAACCCACCAGAGAGCCCATAACTCATCAGACCTCTCACTGTGCTCCTTCCTGCTGCATCTTACTACCTTTAACTCTGTCCTTTTCTCTGCAGAGCTGGAGAATGTCTGATTCTCCTCTAACCAACCCCTGCCCAAGAATGTCATTTTTACTGGTCTAGTCCTAACAGGCCCTGCATAGAATTTCAAATCTCTGGCACCCTCAGCTGGACTGTTCCCTGCTCCCTGATTAGAGAAGCCCAAACTGCCTGAGTGCTAAGAATAGCATCATCGTCAGTGACTAAACCTGACAGACAGCACCCCCACCCCAGTGTGCATGGGGACACAGCTCCTGAGCCTCTACCCCCTGGGAATCCTTGGAGGCCACAGCACCATCTGGGGACCCCTCACAGCTGACCCATAGGTCTCCTTCCCCTTGGAATGTCTGCACAGTGGACTCTCCTTTCCTTGTGGACAATGTAGGGACATTTGATGAAGGGGTCTCATCACAATCACTCTGGGAGTTTAAAATGTATGGACCCTGGGTCACAGCCTGGCACACTGAACGGGACCTCCAGGACAGAGGCACGGAGTTGTGTGTGAAGACACCCCGCAGGGGACTCTGACATGGCTGGTTCAGCCGCTGGCCACCGGGGGCCGCTGCACCAGGACTTCTTCCTGTTGGTCTTCAACTCACAAGCCCAGGGAGTGGCCTTTGAGCATTCTCAGCTAGGGACTGGGAGAGTGACCAGTGACATTGTTGGAGGCAGAAGAAGGCTGGCCGCATGTTCAAACACCCGCATGACACAGACACTAGGGCACAAACCACAGGGGCAAAGAGTGAACTGAGCATGTCTCTCACCTGCAGAGACACCCTGGGTGGGGTTTATTCTCCGTAGCAGGACTTTGGCGCTTAGGTCCCCTCAGTGTCGGATGCCTTGTGTATCTCTCATCCATGCTATTGTTGAGCTCCTGTATTGGCTAGCTGTTTAGGTCCTTATAATATCCTTAGAATCATTCCCACTGACCTAATAACCCCCACCCCTGCTACTGTTTATCTGACAACTCCTAGTTACCCTTCAGAACCCATCTTGGACCTAACCCCTCCTAGGAGTCTTGCTGGAGCTGTGCTTTTATCCACTCCACATAAGTAATTTTCTTTCTCTCTGTACCTTTAAAAGGCTCTTCTTAATAATGAATTTTGTCTGTCTTCCCTCCAGATCAGGGCAGTAACTGTGTCTAAGTACCTTCCTATCATCTAACACGTGATCGGTGCTTGAAAAATGCTTGCTGAGTAAATCAGTACAGGGTGAATCTTCCCCTCTAGAACGAAGGTTCCTTGAGTCTAAGGACTGTTCGTCTTCTAAAAGCCAGCATAAAGCTTAACCCAGCTCACATACCTCCGTGGAATAAATGAAACGTCACTGCTTCTATTCTGCCCCCAAACTCATCTTTACTCAGTGAAAATCTCAACAATCTCATCACAACGCCTCCTGGCAAATTCGGTGTTCAGACCTCTGTAAACATGCCTGCATTACATCTTTATCCCATCGTATTGCAACCATTTGTTTACTTATCTGTCTTCCTCACCAAACACGAGCTCCTCAGGGACCAAGCCTGTTCCTCATTCTTCCTTGTATTCCCCAACCCAGCACCTAGCGGGGAGTCTGGCACCATGCGAATGCTCAGTGTCTGTGTGTGGGGTGAATCACCAGCATGAGGGGCTGTGGCTATGGAAGAAACCGTGGCTCACAGCTTGACAGGGACCCCAGAATGGCTCTGGATTCTCCAGGAGAGCCTCATCAGAGCCATTGCCCGCCTGCTGAGGCCAGTAAGGTGCGAGGGATGTTTACCACAAAAGCCAGCAACTTGGTTTGGCTCCCTATATCCATCTCTTGTCCCTGCCTCTAAGCTCCCAGGAGTACCTGACCCATCAATCTCTCCAGCTGCCACTGTCTGGATAATCGGCTGTTTGTGGAGGTCACAATATATGTGGGTCACAGGCTTGGGTTTCTCCCCTGGAGATGAATGGAGCTTTTCTTGGTTCTCTTCTCATCCTGGTCACCTGCCTTGCTCAATATTAATGAGGTGGCTACTAGGTCTAAGTCCCTATTCCAGGTGCTGAAAGCACTTTTCTGGAAAGTCTGAGTGGTCAGTGGTTGTCATGGTTTGGAGGAAGGCTGGTAGGGAGAAGATGGAGTGGGGGCTGGAAAAGCAAAGTGAGTCCAAGAACACGAAATTTCAGATGCCGTCAAGACAGCCTGAAGCCCTCAGCCCTCAGCCCTCAGCCCTCAGCCCTCTGCGGGGCTTGCTCAGCAACGTGCCCAGCAGGCAGGGAGTCCTTTCTGTGGGCTGGCAGGGACTGAGCCTGAGCTGTGCATACTGGCAACAGGCGTCATCTACGTAAGCCTGGCCCAGACGGCTTCCAGGCTGGTGCTGGGCTCTGTCTCCAGCACCTTCTTTTAAGGGGTGATCATTTTAATAAATAGGGATTGTGGGCCTCTTGCCTGAGAGTGAAACTGAAATCGAATCCATAATCCAGACAGAGGGAGTGCAGCTGCACTGGGTTAATTACGCATACGCCAAGCGTATGGCGGTGCACCTCCAGACCAACAGGCGGAGAGCGTTCTCTGGGATGCAATTAGTTCCGGTGCATGCATAAAAAAATGAGCCAGCACCTCCAAAAGAAAAATAAAATTGCTGAAGTCATAACCTCAAACCATTGTAATTACAATCACTGAGTCGTGCCACTTAGGTTTAGGCGACAGCTACTCAGCCACTCTCACACAGGTAGGCTTGCCTAGTGGTGGTTTTCTTCCACCTCCACTCTGCTGATGCTCCCTCCACTTCCCTGTCCCCGGCTCTCCCGCAGCATCCTTTCCCTCCCCAAGTCCTGAGCACCACAGTGTTTAACCCTGGTCCTCCAAGGTGATGCGATGAATAGAGCATTATTCTTAGAGTCCTAGTAACAGCACGCATGCAGGGAGCCTGGCACTTCACAGGAATTATCTGCTGATCTTCACAGCAATGCTGCTGTGAGATAGGTAATGACACTAACCCCACTTTCCAGGTGGGGAAAATGAAGGTTTAGAAAATTGAGTGGGTTGTGCAAGGCTGCACAGACAGGGTGAACCGCCCGCTTCCCATCGTGCTTGGTGGACTGGGAAATGGACCAACTGAGCTGGAATTTCCAGCATCAGAACTTCAGGCATGTCCTTTCATCTTTTTTGAGTCATTTTTATCTCCCCTCTCTGGGAAAGTGTGATAATAAAACGAACCTTCAGGGTCGTTCTGGTGTGAGGATTAAACGAAATCTTGTGTGTGCAAGCGGCAAGCAAGAGCTGCAGTGCCCAGTGATTGGGACCCCGACTCTAGAACCAGAGCTACCTGAGGGGAATCTCCTCTGCCTCTCCCAACCTCCCCTCACTTCCTTCACATTTTTGCTCAAATGTCACCTCATCAGGGGGCCTCCCCTGCTCACCCTAATTTGAATTACAGTGCCCACCCCGGCACTCCAGAGCCTCGTTCTTTGCTTCGCGTTGCTGGCAATACTCACTACGTTTTCACACACAGTACACGATGCTTTCTTTTCTCATTCCTGTGTCCCCACCCATGTTCCCTACTAGAGCCTAAGCTGCATGCGGGCAGTGAGGTTCATCTGCTTGGTTCACTGCTGTCTTCCCAGCACCAAGGACAATGCCCAGCACCTGGTAGGTCCTCAATAACGGTTTGTTGAATGAATAAACAATTAACCTCAGTAAACCTGTTTCCTCATCTGTAAAACACCATCTTCCTGGGTTTTTGTGAGGATTGCATGAAATGACCTCTAAAATGCATCACACAGAGCTTGGCATTTGGTACTTGCTCCAAACACGATTGTGATGAGAGATGGGACTGTTTATTCTCTGTTCACCAGAGTAGCTCCACTGCTCAGGACAGTGGTTCATGTAAAACAGATGTTTGCTGAGTCGATTATTGTGTGAAGGTTTTTTGAGCCTGAAAAGGTACAGAAGGCCTGTCGGAACATGGGGCCCCCGATGATCCTGCTCTAAAAAACGGCCTGTTGCCCACAGAGTGTCTTAGCTAAGGATGCTACACTACTCAGAGCATGGCCGCTCACGAAGCAGGCAGCTGGCAGCCGACTGTATCTGGGAACCTTCTTGACAGGGGGTTAGGGATGCCAGATAAAATATAGGATGTCCAGTTAAATATGAATTTCAGATAATGTAATATTTGGGACATACTTAAACTAAAAAATTTCATTGTCCTGTATTTTAATTCATGAGATCTGGCACCCAAGCTGGGGGATGTATTTTTCAGGCACTCTGAGAAGATGGAGGCATGAGGAAGACCCCCTGGGCTACAACCATCTCTCCTCCTCTGCTGTGACTACAGGGGGTTGGCCTGGTTAGGGACTTTGGGGAGCTCAGAGGCAGAAAGAGAGGCAGAAGTGAAGACCTGAAGGAGGTGAGTCGGTTGTCCAGTGGAGGGATCAGAGGGGCAAAGAAAGGCAGCCATCAGGTGAGACACTGACCTTTGTCACTGGGCAGAGGCTGGTTCTCTGAGAAGTGGCTGCAAAAAGGTGACAGTACAAAGTGTTTTTTTGTAACATGCACATCCTGCTCTTAGTTGCTGCTATTAAAATACCTCCCACATTTGCAAATGGTTTCATCCATCAGTCTCAGGATGGGCATCTCTTCTGTTTAGGGGATCAGGGGACTAAGGCCTCGAGCTACCAAAACCACTGCCTGTGTTACCCAGCTGGTTAGCTGCTGAGCTGGGGCCTCCTGGCCTCCTGGAGCAGGGTTACTCTTTGGAAAGGGGTGAAACAAGGCCTCACTGTCTAGTCAATTTCAAAGCGCCTGGAGCATCTCACTCATACTTCTTGGGGACTTTCTGCATCCCTGGCATCATGTCACAGACAGAGTAAGGTGCTTGCCACTCTGGCTTCATCAGTCCTGCAGCGTTACGGCTCACCTGACTGTGCGCTGTCTCCATCCTGGTCTGCCCGGCTGCTCTCACCACCCCTGGGGTTCACTGTGTGAAACTGAGATCCTTAGGCCCATGGGGGAGGTTACGCGGAGGTCAAACCCAGACTGAAACCTCACAACTAGAGATGGGGCCCCCCCTTGCTTCGTGTTCTGGAGCTCCAAGGCCTGGGCTGCTTCTCAATCCTGCAGTGCCCCAGAATGTCCAGTTGGGCAGCCTCCAGTCCCATATATCCCCTTCCCCAGTGCCATATACTCCCCCCATGGGGGCAAGCCTGCCGGTCTTCCTCCTGAGTATGAGTTCCCAGTGTCCATTATCCACAAGCTAACTCCTCCCCTTCACCCCTCATCTTCCAAGGTCAAGGAGGTGTGTTCCAGCAAGTGCAACGCCAGGTGACTCTGATCACCAGCTTGTAATTACTTTTCACACCTTGGTTACATCTTGATGGTCCTCCTTGAGCCCAGACTTTGTCTTATGCTAATGATCTTATGCTTATGCTAATACCAGCCTGGCCTGAGAAGGCTGTGGAGGGGATCTTCCAAGAGCAAAAGGAGGCTGCTGGATCTTCTGCCAAGCTGCTGAAATTTGGAAAGCTTTGGGGTATATATCCTTGGGGCATGGGTCAGAATCAGCATCCTGTTGATTCTGAAAGTTGAACCTTCAGAAAGGTTCAACTCGTGTTTATGATCATCTACTGTGTACCAGGAGCATTTACGTGGGTCTAGGAGGACCACATATCTCACCTTAGACCTTTACCATAACCTACAGCACCCCTCCACCCCAGGCAGGTGGCACACTCAAATTAGGGTATGGGAGAAGGGTTATAAAGGGGCTGCATACAGAGATGCAGGCAGGGTCTACAGAAACCACAAGGGATGGCTCCACTCACCTGGCAAATAAAGCAGAGCTGCCACCATCTGAGCTAATAGAATGAGGGAAAGGCATGGACCAAAGCCTCGGAGAAGAGGATCATAGAAAGGGCCCCCTTGAGAGGAGCTATGGCCTTCAGCTATGGGGCAGAGCCAGTTCCAGATGACCTACCAGGAGGCAGCCAAAGGAGTACTCCAACCTCACGCTCTTTCCTCCCTCCAGGCTCTTGCTGGGACTCCCACTGGCCAAACCCTGCCAGAAGCCAGGATGAAAGATGGCGAGCAGACCTTGACAGAGACCCTTTCTGACAAATCCCCAAGGGACTGCCTGTGCACTCTGCACCTGCCTCTCAGCAGGGAGAAGAGGGAGTATAGCAGGGGTGTTTTTGCTGTCCAGGGTAGCTTCGGTGAGGGCACAGATGTGGGGTGGGGAGATGTTTTCATAAGTTTCAGAAAACAACCCACAGTTTGGTCTGGGAAGGCTTGAGACCTTGCACTGTGTGTGACCATAAGTCCCTGCTCTTCTCCCTACAGCAGCATTGCGAATTCCACACAGGGCGACTGTGAGCACTGCAGAGGCTAACATGAGTGGAAACTCTCAGTGTGCTGTGTGCAGGGCACTTAGTAGATGTGCAGTAAGCACAGCCTGAATCTAGAACGGCAGCTGGTGGTTGCCTGGTAGCCCCGGCCTCCCCTCCAATTCCAGGCTTCCTGCCTGCTGTCTGTCAGCCTGCCTCAGGCCAGAACCCCCTTGCACATGGTGGATCCCGAGCCTGTGCCCAGCTTGGGGTCAGCACCAAGAAGCACCACCTACCAAGGGTGACTGCTGGCCAGCAATGAACTGTCCCAGCATCTGGCAGAGCTTACTACTTATGAGCACTGGTTCCAAGCCGCCAGTGACTTCCACTGCTAGGTGTCAAGGTGTGCAAAGGAGCTGTGGGCCAGACGGGATGGAGGAGGGAGGGGGACCCAGGGAGAGGGACCCGCCCCGTGAGATCCTGTCCCCTGTCTTCTGGGCAAGCAGCTAAGCAGGGCAGGAAGAGGGGGAGGGTCTCTCCTGCCTGGGAGAAACCAGCAGCTGCCTGTCATCTACCTTGTTAACTGGAGCACAATTAAAGCAGTTAGGAGTCTCGTGTTTATTCATGTACCTTTGACACACTGTCTTTCTGTGTTGGACACAGTCCCTGCGGGTACTTTGTGGCCACTCCTCCTCCTCCTCTAACCTTCTCTGCCTCCACCCAGTTTCTGGGCACTCATCATGCACCTTCTCATTTATTTGTTCACAAATCGTAAGTGAACATCCACAAAATACCTTACAGTTTACAAAGCACTTTTCATATTCGTTGCTTTGGGTAAGCCTCACAGCAGCCCTGTATGGTTTCTGGGATCATGATCCAGGCGTTACAGATGTTCTGGGCTCCCCAGCTCCTGAGAGAGGGTGCAGCCCTGGGCCTGGGGTCACAGCGTGTGCTGAGGAGGACAGAGGTGTCTGCACCACTCTGCTTCTGTGCACTGACGGCATGCACGGGGCTGGTTTTGCTGACCCAGGTAGCGGTGGCGGGGACAGAGTGTTCCTGTGGGCTGATGGAGCGAGTGTTGTCCTCCTCCTCTCCTGGCTGAGCTCCGGAGGCTCCTTTTGCCAGCATACGCAGTACAGCCGGGAGAAGTAAATACCCATCGCTTACTGGGGGTGCTGGCAAACCTCAGTAGGAAGAACAGTGTGGTGAATGTTGCCTCCTCAGCAAATCTATGCCTCTGACAACCGCTAGGCCCAGGCCTCCGGGGGACTCCAGCTGCCTTCTCCTCTCTGTTCCTGTTAGGGGTACCCAGAGTACTCCTAGGCTCTCCCCCTTTCTCAGTGGAAGGTCCTCCCCAGTGCCAGGTGAACTCACTGGTCCACAAGTGCTGCCTCTGGGAGGCTTCCTCTGATCCTTCTAAGACGCCCCCTCCTTGACTCTCCATCTTATAGAATGTTTCTTAACAGCACATTTAACCCTAGTAATACATGAATTTCATTTTTTTGCAAATGAATGATACTGGACCTTCAGAAAGGTTCAACTCGTGTTTATGAGCATCTACTGTGTACCAGGAGCATTTACGTGGGTTATTAAAAGTTTTTATGATTCTCGCAATAGTGCTGTGAGATGGTCTACAGGCCCCCATTGGGTCAGGAAACTGACACTTGAAGGGTTACGTGACTTGCCGAAGGTTGTCGGCTGCTGGTTCCACATCTCAGCGAAAAGCACCTTCAAACATGAGGCTGCCCAGGTTAGTGAACTGAGAGTCAAGTAGGCCTCTTCCTGCCCATCCCCCGACCCAAGGTGCACATGGCAACAGTCATCCAGTCTTGTCAATCCCACTATTAGAATTTGTTTAACTCCATCAAATCCCTTCTTCCTTGCCATTTTCCTGGGCCAACCCACAAACATCTCTCAGGGACTGCCTGACTTTGACCCTTCAAAGTCTCTAGTTCTCGCCTCTGTAAAAGGTGAATAAGGCCAGGCGTGGTGGCTCATGCCTGTAATCCCAGCACTTTGGGAGACCAAGGTGGGTGGATCACAAGGTCTGGAGTTCAAGACCAGCCTAGCCAACATAGTAAAACCCCATCTCTACTAAAAATACAAAAAATTAGCTGGACGTAGAGGCAGGTTCTTCTAATCCCAGCTACTCGGGAGACTGAGGCAGGAGAATCGCTTGAACTCAGGCAGCCCAGGTTGCAGTGAGCAGAGACCATGCCACTAGACTCCAGCCTGAGTGACAAAGTGAGACTCTGTCTCTAAAAATAAAAAAAGGGTGAACAGGTTCAACCAGCTCTGAGCCAAAGTCCCTCCAAAGGCCTGTGAAACAGGGTGACTTCGCACCATGGTTTTGGGGACTGCATAAGGATTTGTGTGGACCTTTTGCTTTATGGTCCCACTTCTCCATAAAAACTTATTAAAGTTAGACTTTTAAATAGCATTGGAATGAAGACAAATCTAATCCAGGCTAAATTCATTCTTATCATGGTGATTTTTTCTTCTGATTGAAAAAAAAAAATGAAAAGGGAACCATTGTCACGGGCCCTAAAAGTATTGTGGTCCCTAAGCACAGTGTTTTTTGTGCCTGATGGATAGGTCAGTTCTGCTACCCACAGGTCAGTTTTAGCACTGAAAGTCCCCCCATTCCAGGACACCCCCCGATCCCAGACACACTGGAGTGGTTGGTCACTCTACTACAAGGCCCTCCATGATCTGGTTCCCCATTGCCTCTCTCTTTTTTTTTTTTTTTTTTTGCCAATCAGTGTGAGCTTATGAGGTTGCTCAGGTTAGCCTTGAACTGATGACCTCGGCTTCGCAAGCGCCATGACCTCCGGCGGGAGCCACTTTGGACCCCCTCCCCATTGCCTCTCTAACCTCAATGCCTACTCTTTTTCTTTGGACAGTTCTGATCTAGACACTCCCCTGCCCCAGGCTGGTCCTGGTTCAAACACAGACACTCCTGCCTCAGGGCCTTTGCACTTATCCTCCCCTCTGCCTGGCATAAACCCTTGGCTAACTTGATTCAGATCTTTGCTCAAATGTCACCTTGTCATTTGGGTCCTTCTGGGACCAGCAGCGCAATAGCCCTCTCACTGGTCTCCCTTCCTCTGTCCTACTCATGTCCAGTGTTTTTCTTCACACAGCAGCCAGAGTGACCTTTCAAAAAAGCAAATTTGATCATGTCTGTCTCCTATTTAAAAATGTTTCTCGGTTACCACTGCTTTCCGAAGATTGAAACTCCCTAGCATGACCTACGAGGCCCTGATGAGCTGATGCTATGTGTCAGGCTCCTGCTGGGAGGCCACTGGCTGGGAGTTGCCATGCTGACCCTTTTGAAGTTCCTCTTCTCCCAAGGCCCCCCAAGTGCACAGAGAAGCTCTTTGGGTCATCGTAGTCTCAGCGTTACGTCCTCTGAGAAGAGAAGCAACCTCAGTGAGCCAGGGAAGGGCTGGGACTGGCATCGAGGGAAAGGAGAGATTGGGTGGGATGACTCTGCAAGGCCCTGCAATTTTTGTGCTTTACTCTCTCCCTGAGCCCAGCTAGAACCACTGAAGAGACCCTGAAGGATGCCAGGGCCCAGCAGGCAAAGGTAGTCACTACTGGCAGGAATTTGTTTGGAAATATTGGCCTGCCTTTACCTCTAGGCATTGTTTGAGTCTGGACAGTACTTTCCAGAACCCACAGTAAACAGAATGTCTAGGATACAGCAAGGAAGCAGCTCTTTGTGCCTACCCTACATCTTACATGCTGCAACTTCACTCCTCAGTGGAAATGGAGAGATGGAAGGTCCTCCCACCGCATGCCCTCAGTCTCCGTGAAAGCTGAGCCCTACTAAGACAATGAAAATGAATAGCAATCAAGCTTGCATCCTGTGACAGCCACTGTCCTAAGTGTTTTACATGCATAAAGTCATTTATTCCCCACAATAGCCCAAGGAGGTCGGTCCTATTTGATGAGATGAAAGTTCGGAGTCCCTGTCTCCTGCACCCTACTGACGATGCCAGGGTGAAACGAGGTATGGAAGGGCCTTTCCCTGGCCCTTAACCCTTTTTGGAAAGGAAGCTTCTGCGTTCTCCGGGAAATGACCCTAAAGACAATCAGGAACAATCCTGACGACATAACTTCGTTGGTGCTTTTCTGATATAACTACAGCTGAAGTTGACACGAGTTCCACCGTCTTAGGTAATACCAGCAATAGTTACGGCAGGCTATAGAATGGGGCCACTTCAAAATATTTGGTGAATAAAGTAGTTTATTGAGCATGTACTTAGTGTCAGTGCTCTGAAAGGAAAGTTGCACACGTGATCTCATCTGAGCAAGGCGAAACCCCAAAGAAGTAGCTACTGTTAATCCCATTTAGCAGATACGGAAATACGGCTCAGAAGGAATAAGCAGTTTAACCCAGGCCACACAACTAATAAACGCAGAAGCTGGGATTTGTCCTCAGATCTGTTTGACTTGCTTCTAACAGCTGAGGTGCTTGATTAATAGTTGTTAGGTGGCTAAGAAAAACTGGGCTGCTGACAGCTCTACCTAGAATAGAAAACCAACACCGTGGATCCAGGCCCCTGGGTGAGGTGTTCAGGAGAGGGTTTGGAGCATGGTTACAGCTTCTTGGTCTTCCCCACCCCCCTTCACTTGGGATTTAGTCCTGTCTATCCATGCTGCTAATGCATGACCCACACTCCCAACCTCCCTCCTCAGCCCTATCTATCCTTGAGCTGAAGCTGTGAAATCGTAGTGACAGATCCAGTTTAGTTCCCAGGATGAGCCTGTGATTACGTCTGCCTCAGCAGGGAGGTGACCCCTGTGCTGTCCTTGCCCATGACAAGTGAGCTCTCCTCTCTCATTCAGGTGGCTACTAAAACACCACCTCCTCCATTTAGTCCTCCCGGGTTGACCAGATGTTGGATGTCAGCTAATGAGGGTTCTTCCATCTAAAGAGCGCAGAGCCCAAGTCTTAGCCAGCATCTGTCCCTGTCGTATTGGATTATTGATGGGACACCTCAGTGAAAATTTAGCTCCCAGCGAGGAAGTCCTCCTGTGGGTCCCAAGGGAAGTCCCCTTTCAAACAGGAGCTGTCTGGCAGAGCCCCTCTCACGGTCTCCCGTTTCCAAAGGGCCTCGTGGGGTCAACCCACTAGCTCTTAGGTAGTGACTAGTTGAGGCTGCGTTTTGAAAATCAAAAGGACAGAAAGGAGGAAGCAGGAGGAGAGAGAAAGGTAGATGGTGTAGATAACAGTAGGATGGGGGGCTTCCTTTAAAAAAAGGAAAAGTTTCCCAGGAGAGGCTCTGTTCAGGTGAGGACCCCATGTGCTGTAGCTTCAGGCTGAGAGATTTAGGCACATGGACGTACTTTATGTGTAGATTTAGGGATCCTTCCAAACTTCAACTGTGTAATTCTCTTTCCTTTCCCTCCCCCAGCCCAGTCTCAGGAACTTAGAATGACAAGGTTTTTGAAATCACTTTAAAAGGCTTTTCATTTTGCAGATAAGAAAACTGGGGTCATAAGACCTGTCTCAGGCCTACTGCAGGACCTCGTTCCTGTGTTTATGGAGGGAAGCAGGTGGCAGGAGAGGGTCACTGGCAGGGGAACGGAACATGTCGCCCTCTCCTATCTCCCTGTTCCTCTCCTTCCCCGCTCCCTGAGGCATCATTTCCAGGC
The DNA here is from genome assembly GCF_049354715.1 of Callithrix jacchus. Classification (NCBI taxonomy): domain Eukaryota; kingdom Metazoa; phylum Chordata; class Mammalia; order Primates; family Cebidae; genus Callithrix; species Callithrix jacchus. The sequence goes on from NC_133508.1 coordinate 149,822,879, forward strand.
TGGCAGAGCAGGGGTAGAGATGCAGGGAGGGCTCTGCAGGGAAGAGGGGCCTGCAGGGCCAGGGCAGACACCAGTGACAAGAGCAATTTATTTCCCAGGCACAGATTAGATGGCAACTGAGAAATTTTTCCTCACGTCATCCATCAATGGACCGCCTCCAGCAGCCTCTGTGGGGTCAGGAAATTTGTCTTGACTGTACTGCTCAGCCACTTTATTTGGGCTCCTGTGGCTCAAGTTATGTGAGGCACCCATAACAAGAAGGAATCCAACCTCACATCATCCACAGAGCTACTACCTCACAAACTGCAGCTGTCTGGGCTAAACAGGCTCCCTGGGCTCCCACCCTGGGCTCCCACCAGGCTCCCACCCTGGGCTAAACAGACTCCCCGAAGGAGATGATGCATTTTCTTACGGCATATAGGAATGAGGGATTTTATAGTGCAGGGCACTGGCTGGGGAGGGAGCAGCCCCTAGAGACTCTGCCCAAACTGAGATCTGGGGACATTGAGATTTTCTTAGCCTGCTTTGACAAGAAGGCATGGGCTGAAAGTATAGTATTAGCTGAAGGGTTGGCAAACTTTTGCCAAAAAGGGCGAAATAGTAAATATTTCAGGCTTGCAGGCCATAGGCCTCTGTCACAACCATTTAGCTCGCCACTGTAGTGCAAGGGTAGCCACAGACATTCAAAAATAAATGGGCATAGCTGTGTTTACATAGAACTTTACAAAAACAAAGTGAATGGCCATGGGCCGAATGCAAATTCCCCCAACTCTTTCACTGCAGAATACGGTTTGCAATGAAAAACTGTAAAGGAAGCAATGGGGCCACTGGCATATACCCTTAATTCTAATTTGGCGAGTCTGTAAATTGTATTGTCAAATCTCAGAAAGCAAGGGATCTGCTCTTTTGTGGATCTGTGGCTATTCGTTTTCCCAATATCCTTAATCAGCATAGGGAAGAGCCGTGTAGGAGTTCAAAATGTAGGCTCTGACGCAATATTATTTGGATTCAGTCCTTACTCTGCTGCTTCCTAGCTGTATGATCTTCACCTCCCTTACCTCAGTTTCCTCCTCTGTAGAGTAGGGACAGTAACAGTTTACTCTCCCAGGGTTGCTGTGAAACTGAATCAGCTGTTATAGGTAAAGCATTTGGAACGGCGCCTGGCATGTGATCAGTCTGCACACCTAACTGTTGCCAGACCTTAGTTAACCTTCACTAAATACTCACCAGGGACTGGTTGATCTTGGGTTGTGTAAGAGGTTGAGGTGTGAGGACACTTTGTTCCTACCAGATGGGCAATAGGTGGCCGTTTCTATCTAGGCACCTTGGCACTGGACATTGGAGATTTCTCTTTTTGCCTTTGCCCATTTTGATTAGAATAGAAAGTGGGCTAACTATAGCAACAAGAAGAAAGTGAAAAGACAAGGAAAATATATTCATTGGATTGTTACAGTGGGCTGGGCAGGGCTAGGTGCCTCATGTATTTTATTTTATTAAATCTATGCAAGAAACCTACAAGGCAGGCATTATTATCCTGATTTTTAGACAAATAAATTAAGTCTCAGAAAGGTTGTGTGACATGCCCAAAGGTCTGCCTAATTCCAAGTTCATTCTTTCATCAAATATTTCTTTTTTACCAACTATATGTCAGACACTGACCATCCTATTGTCTGGGAATCAGGAAAGAAAAACCAGCTTATGTTTTCCATGGCAGAGATGGAAATTTAAAGCAATCTTTAAGGTGGGGTTGCAAAGGAAAGTTATGAGAAGCAGGAAGCCCTCACCAAGGAAGAGACACTTAATCTGAGTCTTGAAGAATGAATGGGAGTCTCCTGGGAGGACAAGGGAGAAAAGGTATTCCAAGTAACATCACATGCAAACACACAGAGGCATTCAATAACATTGTGCTTTTGAAGATAGTCACTGATTTGCTCTGGCAGAGTTGCAAGGGCAATCAGAGGGCGATGAAGTTGGAGAGGCAGGAGGTCACAGGGGACTCAGGGAGGCTCTGGTGGCTCATGATGAAGAGTTTAAACTTGATCCTGCATACAACGGGGAGGCACTTAAAGGATTTTCAGCAGGGTAGCAACAGAATTAAATTGCGTTTTAGAAATTTAAAAAACAGAGGTTGGACTAAAAGGTGAATGCAGCAGGATACAGGGAGACCAGCTAAAGACAACTGAGTAATCCGGGGGAGAAAGAATGAGGGGTGCTAACTGAGAAGTAGCAGTGGGGATACAAAGCGGGAGACTGGTCTGAGAGACACTGAGGAAGTGGGGAGGCTAGACTTGATGATGATTGAAATGAGGAGTGAGGTGGGGAGGAATGAGTGGAGTCTGGGCTGACTGGGAGCCTGCCTTGGGTGATGAGATGAATGGGGCAGCTTTGATATGGGGAGCAGAGGAGGAGGAGCAGGGGTTTACATAATGATCACAATTTCCATTTTGAGGGTGGCTGGTGTGGGGCTAGATGTGTTGGAGGGGTGGGCGTGTGGAAGGCAGGATGGAGAAGAAGAGAAGGACACACATTCTTCTCTGAGTTCCACATGGCACTCACTGATAACAGCTGGGAAACAGCACATTTATCGGGCCCCAAGAACCAGCTCTGGGGGAGCAGCAGAGGGCACTCTCAAGATTGCTGTTGGTGGGGCACCCTCAGCATTCAGCTCTAGGGGAGGGTTCCCAGGGAAACTTCAGGTAAGAATTTCCCTTCTGTAAGAACCTACTTTGATGTGAACGACTTGCAAATTCATTCATTTCTCTCTCTTTCTCTTTTTTTGTATTTCAGTAAAATGTAATTCTTGATGATTATGCTGAGTTCCAGTTATCCAGCTTTTTAAGGACTGAAGTGCCATTAACACAGATGAGCAAATAAAGGACTTCCTTGCTTGCAGCCTTTCTTTCATGTAGCTTGAAAATATTTGCCTGAATGTCCCCATCTGCTCCAGACCCCAATCATCCCTAGCTGCTGCTGCACTTTTGCTTCACTAAGGACTGTTCCTGGGACCATAGAAGGCATTGCAGGAGGAACTCCTGACTCAGCAAGGCCAAGCAGTTTCCTAAACTATGCCCTTCAGATGGCCTCACTTCAGTCCCCAGCCTTGGCCTCATAGATGGGCACAGCAGGAGGAAAGGACAAAGATTTCCCAAGGAGTAAGAGAACAGTGCACATGTTCGTGTGTGTGTTAGGGTTGGGGAGGAGAGAAGGGAGAGAAAGACATAGAAGGAGACAAATATGGTCAGAGAGCAACAGAGAGAATGCTCACATACGAGGAGGCACAAGCAAGACACAGGAAACAGGAAACAGATATGGCATGGAGGGGTGGGCAGCAGGCACGTTCTAGGAACAGCCGGACATTCGACAACCCAATCTTCATCCTGTCCTGAAAGTGTCCTTGGCCATGGTGCTGAATGCTAAGACCCCACTATCAAGTAGAGGTGGGTGAGCCATGCTGTGACTTTAAGCTACTATATTCACCAAGTTCCTTATTATTAATAGTTATTGAATAACCACTGCATGCCAGATATACTGCTACTTGCCTTCACACATAGTCTTATTTAATCACATGATAACTTCCTAACACAGTAGTTCACAGAATGGCCACAGATCTTGCCTTTGGTGACTGAAGCCAAACTACATTCCTTTAGCACCTCTTGGGTAAAGAAAAAAAATATAGTAGGAGGTAGGCACTGATAAATCATTTTACTTTTTGAGGACCTTTACAAAAAGGTAGGGATAAGGGGAGAGAGCTGGTTGCTGGTTACATTTAAATGATTCTCAAAGGGGTCAGGGCTACACAGGGAGTGAGCCAGCACTCATCACAGTGGATCTCATCAGGGACTGTCCCACCAGAATATGGCCCGGATGTGCTAATACGGGTCAAGACCCTTGGAAGTTTTTTGTGTTGCCATAAATTGTTATCTTCAAAAGACACAGAGATGATGTCTCTGAAAGGGAATGCTTCATCGTAGAGATTCTAGCAACTCCAACCCATTCCAGTTATGTTGCTACTGTTCAAAACAGCTTTGGAATTTTATTTGTGGGTGTTTCTTAAAGACATTTATGTTTCATTTATTTATTTTTGTGACAAGGTCTTACTCTGTTGCCCAGGCTGGAGTGCAGTGGTATGATCCTGGTTCACTGCAGTCTCTACCGCCTGGGTTCAGGGGATCCACCTGCCTCAGCCATCTGAGTAGCTGAGACTACAGACATGCGCCATCACACCCAGCTAATTTTTGTATTTTTTTGAAGAGATGAGGTTTCACCATGTTGCCTAGGGTTGTCTTGAACTCCTGGGCTCAAGTGGTCTGCCCACCTTGGCTTCCCAAATTGCTGGGATTACAGTATGAGACACCATTCTTGGCCAAACACATTTATGTTTTCAATTGAGAAAATTTTTCTTTTTGTGGGTGCAGATTAATTTTTAAATAAAATATTTTCACAATTTTATTTTTTTTGTTTTAATTTTTTAGTAGATTATTTTTTAAGAGTAGTTTTAGGTTCATTATTTTTCTAGCTTTCTTTCTTTCTTTCATTCTTTTTCCTTCCTTCTTTTCTCTTTTCTTCTTTCTTTCTCTTTTTTCTCTTTCTTTCTTTCTCTATTTCTTTCTTTCTCTGTTTCTCTCTTTCTTTTTCTTTCTTTCTTTCTTGAGACAAGGTCTGGCTCTGTTGCCCAGGCTGGATGGAGTACAATGGGGCTATCTGGGTTCATTCATTGCAATCTTGACCTCCCAGGCTCAAACCAACCTCCCAACTCAGTCTTCTGAGCACCTGGGACCAAAGGCACACACCACCATGCCCAGTCAATTTTTGTATTTTTTGTAGAGACAGGGTTTTCCCATGTTGCCCATTCTGGTCTTGATTTCCTGAGCCCAAGAAATCTACCAGCCTTGGCCTCCCAAATTGCTGGGATTATAGGCATGAGCACTGTGCCTGACCCGTTTGTTTCTTTAAACACACACACACACACACACACGGCACAAGGTAGGGCACAAGCAAGGTGTGACCTGTAGTCCTGGTTAGCCAGGAGGCTGAGACAGTAGGATCGCTTGAGGCCAGCAGTTTGAGACCAATCTGGACAACATAGTGAGACCCCGGACTCTGAGAAAAACAAAACAAAGTATGTCTGTAATATATTAAAGCTGACTTTCCTCTTTGATTTCTAAATCAGGTCTAATGGCAATTTCTAAAGGGATATTCTACAACTAATCAGCAGTGCCAGCACCATTGGATTAAATATGCAGCTTCCCAAGGAAGCCCTTCGAAGGGCACTGCAATCTTTGAAATGCACATCAGGAAAAAAATCCTACGTAGGCTAATAAAAATTTTTTTATTGCTTTTAACTCCTAGCTCTGCCAGTTAGTCACCTGTGTGATCTTGGGTAAGTTACCTAACTTCTCTGTGGCTCTATTCCTTCATCTGTAGAAAGGGGATAACAATAGTTGCTAATGAATTGATACCAGTAAAATGTGCTTAGAACAATGCGCAGCCCACAGTAAGCCCTTAATTAATGGTCGCACCATATAAACTCTCGTCCTTCACTTTCTAGGTACATCCCAGGGTAGAAAATCCAGTGAGTTGAGGCCAGTTAGGTAGCTTGGCATGCCTGATGCCTGGCATCGGGTAGGTGCTCAATGTGTGTTTGTTGATCCAAATGCACTAAACATAGCCCCTTTAGAAGCTGAGGGGCTTGCATCAGGGTTTACTGAAAACAGGAATCTCTCTTGGATTCATTTCTATACTCAACGTGTTTTAGGTATTTTCTGAATATGCAGTGCACTCCTATCCTGGGTTATGACCAGGGTGAGACTGACTTTGGAAGGGAAACCTGCCTTAGGATCCTTTCAGAGCATCTCTTTTCCCTACGGGAACACTTGTATTTCCATGCAGTGGGGTTTGGAAGGCTGGGGTCTGTGCTCTCAGCAGGTCCTCCTTTGGTCACACTGGGGAGCAGTTTTTGCTAAAATGTTGATTTGTGAGTCTTCCTTCCCTCTTTCCTAGGGTAGTATGCACATCTGACTGGGAGAAACTTTAAAAACTCTACAGATTTTCCAAGGAAAGATGGCAGGCACCTTGATAGAGGTGACGAGGAGAATTTTTGATTATTTGGAAGGAACTTGGAAGAAACCCCTCTGTGCACAGTGAAAATCCTAGCAATATGTAAGACAGTGTTTTCAAAGGTAAGAGCACAGGCAATGGGGGCAGACTGACATGTCTTCCAATTCTGGCTCTAGTGTACACAAACGGGGTGACCTGGAGAAAGCTGCTCTAAGCCACAGAGCCTCATTGGTCAGATGGGAATAATCCTAACACCTACCTCATTGGGTTATTAGAAGATTTCGACGAAAGAGGCCCATAAGGCACTTAGCAGAGTGCCTGGCAATCTAAACACACTAAGTGTTTGCTATTATCCACGGTTTCAGTTACTTGCGGTCAACCATAGTCTGAAAACACCAAATGAAAAAATCCAGAAATAAATAATTCGTAAGTTTTAGGTCATGAGCTGCTCTGAGTGGTGTGATGGAACCTCGTGCTGTCCTGCTCATGCTGTCTGCCTTTGTCTGCCCAGGACGAGAACCTTCCTCCAGCATTTCTGCTGTCCACGCTACCTGCCAGGTACTTAGCTGTGTAGTCGCCATCTGGTTATCAGAGAACTGCTGTGTTTCCCAGTGCTTGTGTTCAAGCGGCTCTTATTTTACTTAATAATGGCCCCCAAACGCAAGCGTACGGTGCCGAGTTTATAAATTAAAATTTCTCATAGGTATGTATGCATAGGAAAACTATAGTATACACAGGGTTCAGTATTATCCGCGTTCTCAGGCGTCCTCTGGGGATCTTAGAACGCATCCCCCATGGACACGGTGGGCACTACTGTATTGTTGTAAACAGCTGACAACAATAATAGCTACCATTTATTAAGCATTTATTATATGCCAACATTTTGCTAAACTGCTTTATGCATGTAGTTTATTTAAACTCCACAGCAACATCTTAAATTATCAACTGTATTTTACATAAAGAGACCGAGGCCTGGGAATTTCACTATTTCTTTTTTTTTGAGACAGGGTCTTGCTCTGTCACCCAGGCTGGAGTGCACTGGCATAATCATGGCTCACTGCAATCTTGAATTCCTGGGCTCAAGTGATCCTCCCATCTCAGCCCTCTCAGTCTCCTGAGTAGCTGGGACTACAGGCATGCACCACCATGCCCAGCTAATTTTTGTAGTTTTAGTAGAGACGGGGTTTCACCATCTCGGCCAGGATGGTCTTGATCCCTTGACCTCATGATCTGCCCGCCTCGGCCTCCCAAAGTGCTGGGATTACAGGCGTGAGCCCCCGCGCCCAGCCCACCATGGGTCTTTACTGTGAAGATTGACATGCAGCCAGAAAGTGGTAGATCTAGGCTTGGGATTCATATCTGGTTAAGTCTGTACTCTGCGTGTGTGAAGCTGTTTTCCAAAAGAAAGAATATACACACATATACATACACACGTCATGCACTGATATAAAGCATTGATATCAAATAAATATCAATGACAACGATAGTATGTATGCTTTTTGAGGGAGTGGAATGGGAAGCAAAGAGATTAATTGAGATACCTACTGGCAGACTAATAATAGGTAAAAATTATTGAGCACTTGCTTGTATCAAGCCCTGTTCTAAGTACTTTCCATGCATTAGCTCATTTAAGCCTCACAATGACCCTATGAAAGAGGCATAATTGTTACTCCTATTTTAAAGGTGAAAAAACTAAAGCATGGAGAAGATGAGCAACTCGCCCAAGCTTACAGATCCAGCACATGCTGGTGCCAGTTACTTGCCTATTGCCACAGCTCCAATTACATTCTCTGTTCTGAGCTGGAACTCTGGATTCCCTCGATAACTGGCTTTCTATCAGGCTTTGCTAATAGCAGGCATTAGAGGGCGATCGCAATGCAGAAGGCAGGGAGGCCGGGACTTCTCATTCTGATCCTGGACACCAGAGTCACTCTGTCACAGAAGCAGATTGAGCCCGAACTAAGAGGACAGATGATCACTTTGACACTGAAGGAAATTACTGGGAATAACAAAGGCTTATGGCTTTAATTAGAGGGTCAGCTGATGCCAGTGTCATTTTGAGGATAAGAGCATCAGGGATCCAAGGAGGGCACTGCTTGTCACAGTGACTCTGGAGAGCTATCAGCTGGGGTGCCTTGCTAAGAGAGCTTTGGTCTGGGCAGAGGGAGCATCGAGTCTAAGATCTGTAGTAGCAGCCACATAAGCCAATAAGTATGATGCTACCTGGTCTCTCGCTGACGACTATACATGGTATTGCACTCACTGAAAGAAAAATAGACACAAAGAGAAGAAAGAGGTACCTCCATACCATCACCTATCCATCCATCCATCCAATCTAACAAACATCTAACAAAGCACATGTGGGATGGAAGACAGAGATAGACATAGATCCTGTCCTGAAGGAATATCACATCCCCCAGTAGGGATATAACAGGGACATAACAGTGGGGATATAAAAGGAATATAACATCCCCACAGTGGGGGGATGTCACAAAGACATACTCACCTGCATGTGCAGAGGGAGATCTGAAGAGGAAAGAGAGCCTCTAGCTGGATCAATTCTGTGACTTCATGGAGAAAGCAACAATTGAAATGGGAGTGAATGGGGGTATATGTGGGGCACATTGAGATATCAGAGGGTTGTAGTGAAGGGTTTGTGAAGAGGAGGAACGGGAGGTAAGATCAGAAAGATAGCTGAGACTACACTGTGAATGGCCTCGAGTTGCAGCTTGGTTCTGTAAGCAGAGAGTAACTGAATGTTTTCAAGCAGGATATGAAATAATGATTGTTTTTCGAGAGTATTCTAGAAGCACAGTGAGAAACGAACTGTGGTAGGAACATCAGGTTAAGAAGCTGTTATGATGATCAAGGCAATGAAGGAATGACGAAGGAGTGAATCATGGATGAGGCAGAGAAAACACAGACAAGGAAAGGGAGTTCCGAGCCAGATGGTAACACAATCGGTAGGTCACAGCGAGAGGTAGGGAGGAGTCAGCTTGGGAGACAGGAAGGACAGTGGTGTCACTAAGAGAAATAGGGAGCACAAAAGAAAGAACCGAGTTAAAGGGGTAAAGCTGTAAACTCAATGAAGACTACACAGATTGTTTAACTACGTGGGCACTACCCAGACTGTCACGACAGCTACACAGATTGTCACTACACCGACACTGTATGGATCAGTTTAACGGATTGGAGGAATAAAGGTGGAGACACAAAGATAGAAAGGAAAGACAGGCTGGAGTTCAGGAGAGAGGTTAGGGATGGGAAGTTAATTTGGGTGCCACCTGCCTTCATCAAGGTTAGCAGATGAAGCTTTAAATTGGATGTGGTTTCCAAAGGAGAGAGTGTCGAGAAGGAGCAAAAAAGAGTCAAGGATGATCCTTGGATAAAACCTAAACTTATAAGGTGGAGGAAAGGAGGAACAAAAGGAGAAATGACCAGCATGGCAGGAAGACACCAGGAGAGAGCAGGCGGAGAGAAGTTCGAGAAGGGCAAAGTATTAGGGAGCGGGGAGAACTGCGCATCAAATGCTGATGGGGCCGAGATCAGGAGCAAGGAAAGGCCACTGGATGTGGGGCCTGAGAAATGCTCAGTACTGTCAAGAGCAAGTCCACAAAGTAGTGAGGGCTAGAGGTAGATTAAACAGCTCCAGAAACCATAATAACAAAGATAATAAAAATAAACCCTATATCGGATGCTGGCTGAGTGCAAGGCACATGGTGAATGCTTCACATGTACCAATTCATTTGATCTTCACCCCCCTCTGAGGTGGACACTATTATTATCCCCATTTTAAGGTACGAGGACAGAGGATGGGCCACCAAAGACAAGACAAGACCATAGATTTCGAAAGTGTGCTCGGCAAAGCCACAGTCCCGCGAGAAGCAGGAGCACCACGGAAAGGGGCTCTGAGGTTAAGTAGATTTGGCATTCCCTTCTAGGAGTGCACATTATTTGGTATTTGTAAAGGCAGAGAAGCCCTACACTGAAGAACCTTGTTTAATTTGGTTAAATCTAACATTTTCTAAATTTATTTGACCTGTGAACGTTTTTATCGTTAACATTCTGTGGAGCAATGTTCTACAAGGCACGCTTTGGGAAATGCTGGTGTAGAAGACTCTCATAAAGTCATGGACCGAAGCTTTAGGGTCAGATACATGAGGAGGCTGTAGGGATCCTGCTGCTTCTTTTTTGGGGGTTGCGGGAGTGTTTTATTATGGTAGGAGAGCAAACTTTTAGGATGAGCTAAAGAAAGTGACAGAGAAAAGGGGAAATAAAGAAACTTAGTGCCAGACAATAAATGAACAACATATTTATAGAGGTTTGAGCTGGGAGTCCTGGAAAAGAGACCACAAGAGAGAAAATTACAATCAATTCCACGTCAGGCCCTTTAGGTTGGCCTGTCCACTCCCATGTACCCAGTGAGAACTCATCAGTTTTACAAAGGCAGATGTCTCCGTGGCTTTAGGGAGCATTCTTCAGTCATTTAACAAGTGCAGGCTGGACACTCACTCTGTGCCAGCTGCAATGTTAGGCATTGCCTTCACTCTGATGCTGTCTCTTCTCAACTTCAACCCTTGGTTTTGCAACCTGGACTTTATTTTTGCCTTTGATCCTTTGACTTGAAGCTATGCCTGGGCTCCCGGGGTCTAACGATCAGTTTCCCCAGTGGCCTCTGGCTAAAGCCTCTTTTGTTCCCAGTGTCCCAAGAAGCTTCAGGTGAAAATGTTGTTCTAGTCTTGGCCTGGCCCACACACCCAACACCACTGTCCCCTTGTGCGGTATCCCTGCCTGGGTGCATTGTGGAGGGTGATGATACAAAGGATGAAGCATTCAGACAAGAAGAGACCTTGCCCTCAAGGAGACTCAAATCTAGCCAGGATGGAGGTGGCAGCTGCTCTCCTTAAGACTGCTTGCCTAGCAGCATATTAACAAGGCATGTAATAGTGTGCCACGTGGTATGGAGGCATCTGTGGCATGACAGGTGGTGGGAATTACTGGGTGAAATCTTCTGGAGGGGAGAGTCTTACACTAGTAGCCCCACTTGGGGTGAGAAAGACTGTGGGCAGAAGTCTGGCTTAGGAACTCCACTTTGTGAATAAGAGTGTGCTGTTTTGGGCCAGAAATGCTGCTCAGTCCACTGGGAAGACAGGCTAAGTGTCTGCTAATGTGCAACTGCAGACCTAGCCCAGGGCCTCGATCAGGCACTGGGCATTTGGCTAGAGAGGGTGTCTCTCAACCAGATGCTTATTATAGACTTGTTCTGAGCACTTAACATGTCTTCTCCCTCCCAGCTGCTAAATGCCCATTTCCAAGTTATTGACATTCACTGGGAAGTATGGTTAATATGCAAATATAGATTAGCCCCTTGCCACTGATGCAGGCTGCCTGCTTGGCAGCCTGTGGTACTCAAGATTCATAAAATATCTGGCACAAGCAGGGGAGAACAGAGAACGACTGGATGGGGTTGGGGATGGAGGTAGGTTTCATTCTGGGGCTACGAATGAACCTGATTGCAGCCAACGCTCGGTTATACCCAGGTGGATTACACACCAGGCAAGTCATCTGTAGAAATGTCAACTCCTGTGAGGTTTTACCTATTGCTCCACATACTGAAAAAGCTTCCGAGCAGCCTGACCCAGCTATTAATTGCTGTGCACTCACAGGCGGGTGTCTCATTTCCACACTGGTTGAAGCAAAACATAATGGGAAGGCAAACATGCTGTCAGATATGTACAATATCTCTGTCTCCCACTACACGTCGGAAGTCAAACGACAGTGAGCTTTGTGATTTTCCACCGTTTTAAACAAATGACTCCATTGCTTCCCCTCTTGGATGGACCGCTGAGGAGCTGCAACCCAGGGGGCTGTTTTAACAAACATCTGAGAACATACACATTCAAATGTGTTGTTCTTTCAGAATAGACACCTTGGGACTGGGTTGCTGCCTTGCTTGAGAACTTCCAGAGGTTCTCTTCTTTGCTTTTTGGAATTGTCTTTGGAGCCTTTCGGCTGTTCTTTAAAGCCTCCGTGGTCTACCGAGAGGACAGCTCTCCATCTCAGGAGGGCAGGGTTGGTTTTTGGTGACAGGAGAAAGAACTCTGGGCCCAAGTGTAGTGAGTCGAGTGCAATCTTATACTTCTTACTCATAAAGATTTGTTTTCCTGCTTTTCTTTCTTTCCAAGGAAATGGTCTAAGATGAACTTTGCCTTTGTGTGATCATTGCCTGAGCAGGAAGGTGAACTCGTCAATGCTCCCCTGAACAAAATAAGCAAGAGAAGACCAACCCCCTCACCCGCCAACAATGACACACATGCCTTTTCTTCTGCTGAGTACACAGCATCAGCTTGGCACCCACTGACAGCCACGTGTGTACGAACGATGTCTAACTAGACCCCAGAGCCTCTCCTTTGTGGATCTGCTGAAACACTGCTTCAAACATCTCGCCCCAGGCTAGCTTCCCCTGCAACCCAAGCAACTCCTCACCTACCTCCAGGGCCACTGATCAGCCTGCACCAGGGAAGGCAAATTCACATGAATTCAATGCCCTAGGTAGTCAGGAGGAAGAAACCATGGCAACAGTCTCTAGCTAATGAATCAATGTCCCGAGGAGACACTTCAGTTCCAGAGGGGCCATGTTGGCTCCAGGGACCTGGGGCTGGACACGTTTTCAAAGGAGGACGCTTGAAGCTGTTCTAGGAGATGGCAGTGGCTAGAATGCATGAATCCTCCAAGAGAACCTCTCAGGGGAGATCAAGCCTCCTAGTTGGGTCTAGGACTTTATTTTTGATGTATCGGTTAAATAATAAATCAAATGTTTCTGCTTGTAGTCAGAGGGTTGTGTCAGGTGAGGGGGAGCAGGCAGTGTTGGGATGACTATATACTTGGTAAGTCTGAGACTTACCAACTAGGAGACAGCCTGGATCTATTTTCAGGTTTTGTTGAAAGTGGTGCATTGTCCCCAAGACCCTCCTTAATTTCCCTAAATCAATATTTTTCCCTTAAAATAACTAGGTTGTAGGTATGCTTTGGGGACTGGCCATCTCTATGCAAACCAAAGAGTGGGGTTTCCAAGAATGAAAGTTCAGAAAGTCGGGTCCCCACGGACAGGGGCCCTGAGGATCACAGGGAGTTCTCCGGGAAAGGTACAGCCTCTCTGTGTTTCCTCCCGGGATCCAGCACTTCTGAGGACACCAGTCCCTGGAGATTTTCCGTGACACAGGGGAGAAGGAATTCTTGTGTTGCCTCTCTTAGCTTCTCCTCCCCAGGGACACTCTACAACCAGCTCCAATAATTTTGTCTTCATTTCCCTGGATGTGGGGCCTCCAGATTCAGATAAACTAGAATTCCATTCTTTCCTCTAAGGAAAACCATTAGACCTGCACTTAGCAACCACCAGGAGGGTATTTTTAGCTCTCTGGCAGAAGTGTAATGTACAAAATGTAATAATCTCAGCTTTGAAGTTCCTCACAGCTCCATTCAACATGAAATTGTGGCTGATGGATGGGCATGGAGGCAGCAGAGAAACACGGCCAATGAGCGTGTCTGCTGTTTGCCTTCTCTGGTCAGAGTGTCGGTGCCAAAGAGGCAGCACAGATCAGAAACACACAAGCTTAGGAAATCCACTACTCAGCTGGCAGGGAAACTAGCCCCCAAATGTCTACTTCCTCCTTAGGTCACGTTTGTATACTAGCTCATGAGCTAAATCCACTCCTCCGAAACTCGAGTGAACCCGCTGCCTATTCCCCTTCTCCCAACTTAGGCCGTGCGTTCGGGCAAGTCTTTTCACCTGTGTGCCTCAGTTTCCACACCGGTAAAATGATCCTTTTCTGTTTAGAACTCCACATTCTATAATTCCAAACACTGTCTGGAATTAATACAAGACACACCCTGTGATGGGAGGCCCAGTGTGACTCAGTGGTGCACATGTGCCGAGTGCCTATGAAGAACTCAGCGTTGGGGTCCAAAGTGGCTCCCGCCGGAGGTCATGGCGCTCGCGAAGGCGAGGTCATCAGTTCAAGGCTAACCTGAGCAACCTCATAAGCTCAAACTGATTGGCAAAAAAAAAAAAGAACTCAGCGCTGCGAGGTGGCTGTTCTGGCCCCGCCCAGTGAGTGGCTAACCCACCTCCGAGGCCCTCTTCAGACCAGTTTGAATTCCTACCGTGCATCCCCACCTCATCTGACACTGCTGCTTCCAGGCTGCCTACCCCGACCTCAGCCAGTGGGCGCCCAGGAATTGTGACTGGATTTTAACTTCGGCCCAAGCAAGATAAAACCAGGCAAGTTCAGTCTGCTCCCAAACACTCCTGGGACTTATTCTGAGGCCAAAGAAGGTGAGTTTTGAATTAGTTACTATTTTCAGACAACATGGGGTAGGGAAAGAGACAGATTTTCTTCTTTGTCTTCTGCCCAGGCTCTCCCCAAGGCAGAGAAGGCAAGAAGAGGGGAGGAGGAGGAGCAAAGGGAAATGTATGTGCTTAAGAGACTAGCAGGGGCTGGAGCTTTGGCTTTTGCCTGAAGTGGCAGATCATCGCAAGCCCCTTAAAGATGATGGGACCAGTTCCCTGGTGTTTCCTCCTGCATCAAGCCTGGCTCCCAGGACCTTCAGCATCTTTATGTCTCATGGTAAGATGGTTCCACATCTGGATGGACTGACTGGGATCCTGCCCCAGAGCCCCATCATTGACTCACTCAGCCATGCAAACACATTTCGAAAAGTGCCTAGTTTGTGCCGGGCTCTGTGCTAAATGCTCTGGGGAACGCAAAGAAGTATCAGAATCCTGTCCTCAAGAAACTGATGCCTCAGAGATATCATCTATTCTAGAGAAAGAGGCTTCCTGGTCAATTTTAGCCAAAAAACCCTCATTTATTTCAGTGAATACATACTGAATCCTCCCATGAAGTGCCAGGCACTGCGCCAGGGGTTTACGAGTTGTCCTTGTATGAAGTGCCAGTGATCTACAGTGGACTTGGGATGAGGTTTCCCTAGGTCTTAAATCTGGCTCTATCCAAAAATGCTTGAAGCTCCATCACACTGGTTTCCTCAGCACTTTTCAGTTCATGTGTACCTATGAGCACACACTAGAAGGGGGCCTTGGAGATGGCGAGGCAAGGGCTGGACACCTTGAGTTGCCTGTAGGAGGGGATTAGAGGGACCACTCACTTCCTACATGGCCATCACCAGTGAGGAAGGCCAAGGAGAGACTATGAGGTCAGGGAAGAGCTGAGTGTGGAGGGAGAGGGGAAATTATGGGGATGGAACTGACAGGGTTCTCTCTCATGCCATAAGGGTTGACAGCCATTGCTCCTGTTTTCCATGCTGGGAGAGAGGCATCATAAGGGAGGATCTCACATATTATTCCCACACCTACCCAGCCCCTGGTGGTTGGTTGACAGCCTCCTGATATGTAGCAGGGGCAGAAGGGATAGAGTCCTTGACCTTCCTTTTGAAGTAAGTTCATCCCAGTGCACACATCACTAACCAGCTAATGGGAGCCAGCCTTGGACCGTAAATGTGTGGTGGATATTCCACTAGCAGAAAACCAAATCATCACATCTCAAGAAGCAAAAGGAGAAGGCTGATGGGTAAGAATACTGGCCAACGTTTACTGGGACTCTACTATGTGCAATTCATATATATTAACTCGTCTAATCATCACAAGAACCACCCTGTGGGATTGGTGTGTTATTCTCATTTTTCCAAATGAGGAAGTTGTGGTATGGAAAGGTTAAGCAAGTTGCCCAAGGTCACACAGCTAATAGGTGGGGGATGACGTGTGCCTGGGACAAAAGCCCCCATCGGAGCAGAGCCCTAGTGCTGTCTTGCCTCTGCGTTAGTGGAATAGGAAGTCTGTACTTATTTCCTCTGGCTTGATGCCACTGACAACTTTCAGACTAACAGGCAGAGAAGCATGTACGTGAAACCTCTTCCTGTCTCTTTGCCGAATCCTATTTCCCAGAGTGTGAAACGCACTTCCCTCCTGCCAGCCACAATATGGCCTGATTATGCCTAATAAGACACGGGTTTCTAGTCAGCACGAGCTCAGCTGCTGCGTACAGGAGAGACACGGGGACTCTGCTTTTAGCCCAGGCTCCTCCTGTCCAGGGCATCTGCTGTGGGGCCTGAGGCCACAGATGACACAGAGCCCATGTGTGGCCCCTTCTCCCAACCCTGGCTCCTCTGCTCCATTCCCCCTGGTGGGGTGGGGTCTGGGGAGGAAAAGAAAGGGTAAAAAGTGAAGAGAGGTGCTCCCATTGTCAAGTATTGGAGCTGCCAAAGCCAACAGATATGGGAGGCCAAGGGAAAGGGCGACCCCACTAGTGGAGCTAAGGGGATGGTCTAAGCTCTCTCCCTATACTCCTGCCTCCCGGAACAGCAGTTGAGGAATGAGGAGTAGAGAATGCAGAGCTAGCTGCACCAGGCAAGGGCACTGTGATGATTAATTTTATGTGTTGCCTTGGCCAGGTCAAGGCCACAGGGTGTCCAGGTATTTGGTCAAGCATGACTCTGGGTGTGTCGGTGAGGGTGTCTCCTGATGAAGTTAACATTTGAATCAGCAGACTGAGTAAAGCCGATGGCCCTCCCGAATGTGGGAATGCCTCATGCACTCTGTTAAATGCCTGATTGGGACAAGAAAGGTGGACCCTCCTGCAAAGAAGAGAAAATTCTTCCTTCCTGACTGCTTTGAGCTGGGATATTAGTCTTTCCTGGCCTTCAGACTCTAACGGAGTCTTAGGTCATCAGCTCTTAGGTCTTGAGCCTGATGGCTTTTGTACTGGAACTACACACCCACTCTCCTAGGTCTCTGCAGCTCTTGAGACTCCTCAGCCTCCATCATCACGCGAGCCAACTCTCATATTAAATCTCTATCGCTCTACATCCTGTTGGTTCTGTTTCCCTGGAGAACCCTGACTAATACAAGCACCATAAATATTCATTGGTAGGGACCTGGCTTGGAGGTTGGTAGGTTGGGTTTTTGCATGTAACGGGTGGTTCTGAGTCAAAGCGTTTACATTCTTGCCTCTCAGCTTCCAGGGAGGATTCAAATGGCCCCTGAAATGCAGCCTTGAGCAGGGAACTCAGCATGCAGGCACTTCTCTGGCCAAATATTCCTAGACATGGCCTGTCTTTTAAAGCTTGAAATTAAAGTCCATGCTCAGAGCTCTTCATTCTTTCCCAGCTCTGTCCATGCTGTGGGGCTGAAAAGAACCGTACTGCGTGAAAGGTTGAGCATGCTTTATCTCCGCCTTGCAGAGAGCAGCTTCCTTGAGTGTCTAGATGCAACAGAGTCTGGGGAAAAACAGTGGCTGCCTCTGCCAGTTTTCTGCCTTCAAGAAGGAGGAGTTCCCTCATGACATGTAGTCTCTGCGGTTCTTCAAGGTTTCCAAAGAGGATACCACTATGAGCTTCTCACTTATCTAATCCGATGTTGGCTCACCCAGAAAATTTCAAATCCTTGAATTCCAAGGAGAGTCGATGTTTCTGCAATGCAGACTTGAGTAGGTGCATCCAGGACAGGCGGGTGAGGCAGGGTGGTGGTGGGTGGGAGCACTCAGTGGTGGTGTCTGGGTTCAATCCCAGCTCCGACACTTGCCATCCGTGAGAGCTTGGGAGAGTTACTTAATTTCCTCATTTGAAAGAATGGGATGATTTTAGTGGTCCCCTCCTAGGGTTGCTCTGAGGATCGAATGAAATTATGTATGTATATATAGTGATTGGCTGACCTACAGTAGCACTATATTCTTAGTACATGTACTAGATGTCTTTAAGTCAGTGGAATAGTTTACCCTTCTTTGTGTCTCCCACTGAGGCTAGAACTTGCCTGGCATGCTAAGAATTATATCTCTAATAATAATACAGGGAGAAGCTAAACGTTCTGATTTCAGATCTGACTCATTGCCAGGAACAGCAGTGGATACTTGAGACATGGTCTTGGTCCTGAAGGACTTAGAAATTATGTTATGAAGCCCTATCTACTGTCACCATTGTTGGTTATAAACTGACAACTGCCACTGGAGGAGGTACAACTGACAACATGGTGGGGGCCATGGAGAGTTCAGCCAGCCAGGGTGAAATCGACCCACAGCACCTGTGGGATGTGAAGTGCTGTGGGATGTAGGCTGACTCACCTGATGCCTCAGGTGGACGGAAGGTGCCCATCTACTCCAGGACAGGGATTGAGAGAGAGGCACTCTGAATGGCAACGAAAAAAGTTTGAGGTTTCCTACTGGGACTTTTTTGCTAGTACCATATAAATACGGTTTAGGAGCACAGTGTCTTAATAAAGGAGAAGGAGGAAAAAATAATCCGGAGAGAAATCAACTTATGGCTCATTTAAACCTTATTGAAATTTCTACCGTGGAAACATTTAAATATCATAGTTACTGCAGTGTGCCTTCGCTCCTGCTATTCCCTGGTGGATGTTTCGTTGCACATTTGGTTGGGGAGCAGAATAATAAAGCTGCTTGGAAATTGCTTTCCCACTGCTAGGTAATTACAACAGGTTTTTATTCCAAATGTAAAGAATGAACCGTTTATTTTTATTTTTTTAATAAAGGAAGCTCTCGGTCTGTCCCAGCCCCCTCCGCTGGCAAGCCTCGGTCTGCCCTGGCCCTTAGCTCCCACGTCCTCTGTCACACTTCCCAACACGACCTCCTCGTTTCCTGCCTTTCCTCTGAGATGCAGCTGGAAGCAGCTCTCCCATCTCAGCTGCTGGCTCTGTCTCCCAGCCTGGAAGCCTTGCGTGTCACTGTTTAGAGAAAGGGACGGCCCCCACCCCAGGTCTCTGTCAAGGACATTAAATATTTAGCTTGACTCCATCCAGGCCATCAGACACACTCCTGTCTCTCTTTCCTGCCCAGAGAAACACATTTCCCCACCTCCATCTGTTTTTAATCCCAAGCAAGCAATTCGGGATTAACTCGGCATTTGTCAGCTCTGTCTGAGCACAGGCGTGAGCTCCTCGGCTTTCTCCCACCAGACAGAGCAGAGAAAAAGTGCCCTTGTGCTTTCAGATGCACACTTGAGCCTGGCAGCCAAGTGAGCACCTGCCCAAGGCCAGGCGGGCACAGGTCCCAGCAGCTGCCTGCACAGGGCTTTGCTGTCTCTGGTCTCCCCTGCCGCCAGACATATTTGTTTCTTTCCTAACCCCTGTTGCTTCTGGATGCTGCGGGCAGAAAAGTGAATCCTCTTTGAGCTACATCACCTCCAGTGTCTCTAGGAGGGAGAAGTCACTCAGCAGCCTCTCCACCTCTGGTGACTTAAAGGGAGTCTGGGGCAGCCGCTGGGGCAGGGCAAAGAGCCGGGCCGTGGAAGTCAGTTCATACTGCAGCCATGTGGCTGAGCACTCTCTTTCCCTCTCTCGGCCTCGGTTCCCCTCTCTGTAAAATAAAGCAGCCTAGATATCTTTGTATCCCTTTAAACTATAGTACCCCACAACTGGACATTTCAATGATGTGCACTGAATCCATTATCTGCTGTTTTGCCCTGTCCATTGCCACATGTGAGAACAGATCTAGAGGCCTGCAGCCAGACAAAAGCACCAGGCTTGGCTCAGAGTCACGTGGCGGGGAGGGGTCCCCGTTAATGATCAGGTGTATTCCTGGGAATGGAATGCCATGGGACCCTGGAGAACTGAAGAAATAGGAATGGAGTCCCAGCAGCTGTGGAGGGAGGCGGGCAGGTAGCCTCTCCAGGACAGGCTGGCTGCTGGCTTTTGGAGCTAGCCCCTGTATCCAGTTTCTAGCCCTGACCCACGGGAAAGCCACTAAACTCTCTGAGCTCTGGTTTTCTTTATGTGTTTAATGAGGTGACCTCCCATGCCCAACTGAGGAATATTGATGAGAAAGTGAAAACATTTTTCTTTGGGAAGGAAAAGAAGCCAGAGGTCCAGTGGGGAAACCGAGATATGGGGCACTGCTCATAGTCTAGGAGTAGCGACTACGGGTAGGCTGGAGTGCAGCCGGGCCTCTCGTGTTTGGTTTGGACATGCAACATGGCCCGGGCCACTTCTTGATGTGGGGGTTAGAGAAAGATGACCTGCTGCTGGTCTTCCCCATCCCAGGCCTGGAACCTCTGAGGAAGAGAACACTGTGGGGACTTGAAGGCCAAGAAGTGGCCTGGAGGGGAAGTTCTGTTGTCTGCTCCTGCTTCGGGTGGTATGTGAAGGTGACAGTGCGGGACCGCATCTCAGGGTGTGAGTGAAGGCTGGGGCCCGGGCCCCAATGTGCACTGAGGCTGGCTTCTGAGGTGTGGCCAGCTCAGTGCAGGGGGCGACGGCGTGGGGGATGGGAGGAGAGCAGCGGCTGTGCTGGGGGCGGACAAAGGGAGAAGACAAAGATTATTTTAAACCTGTATTAATCACTGCTCCAAACAGGGACTGGGGGTGGGAGCCGCAGCTGTCATAGAGAGGCTGGGTGAGGGTGGTAGAAGAGAGTCCAGCAGGGAGGGGCAGAACTCTTTTTTCCACCCCAGGACGTTGGCCCAGCCCAGCTGTGAGCCTGGGGCCTTGCTGAATCTCTGTGGCTTGCTCAGAGTCCAGAGCAAATACATAGTAAAAACTAAACTGTGGTTCCGTTTCCTGGGCCAACTTGTCTTCCTACTTCCAGGTGCCCTCCTTGAGAGCCCACCCACCACTGTTGCCAAGAGTTAGCCTAAAACAGTTTGAATCAAGTCATTTTTCTCAAATGATAGTAATAATAGCTTCCCATTCCCCAAACAACTGGCCACCTCCTTGGCCTGGCAGACAAGGCTCTTCACAGCTGGTCCATCTGAACCTTCCAGCCCCGACTCCCGCGGGCGTAACAGTGATTGTTCCCTAAGCACTTGCCATGTGCCAGGCACTGAGCCAATGCTTTCATCTGTGACTTCACTGAATACTCACTTCCTTCCACCTTGTAGGTTCCTTTCTACCAATGATGAAACGGAGGCTTCGAGGCGTTAGATAACTGAGATCTGTCTGATACACAAGCTTACACCCTTAACTTCCTGGAGAGGAGCACAAACATGCATCACTCCCTGCTTTGCTCAGCTCTTATCTCACCGTCTCCTCTGTCCCTTTTGCCCTTATGAACATCCTCCTCATTCTTCAGGGCTCATCTCAAATGCCACCTATTTAAAGAAGTCTCCCTGGCTGGAATTCAACCATGGACTCAATAAGCATTTAATATTCACTGCCATTTAGATAGGTCTTATTATCTCCATTTGATAGATAAGAAAACAGAGGCTTAGAAACGAAGCTAAGTATCTGTGTTTACACAGCTACTGAGTGACAGAGGAGGGATGCAAGGCCAGGTCTCCTGACAGCCCCAAATCCAGCATTCTTCAAAATACTTTGAACCACATCAGTGACTCTCCCTTTATGCAGCCACAGTCCTTTGTCTGAGCCTTTATTCAGTGCTTATCAGATTCTGCATGTCTGATATTGGTGTTAGGATATGAGAATCCCCAATAATAGCTGGAATATCAACTTACTACATGTGCAAGACATTGCAGATGCTGATTTTCCCCCCAACTCTGAGGCGGGTATTGCTTTCTCCATTCTTAAAGATGAGAAACTAATTTTCTGAGGCAGTAAGTATTATCTGGTTCGTGCTGCCTCACCATCTCCATGGGATTCCAATCTGTCTCAAGGTCATGCTTCCCATTACACAGGGTGCCTCCTGTAGGCTCCTCAACAGGTGGGTCCCTGCTTTATTTTTCCCAAAATGGATAAGACCCTCATAGCATCTTGGGTAGAGCAGGAGGTCAGTGAATATGGAGATGGGCCATTTCTGGCTGGGAGTATTCGTCAGCCACTATAGTCTCCTTGGGGATACTGGGGCTCGGGGCTCTGGGAACACCAACAGATCCTTCTTTAAAGTTTCAATTCAATTCTCTTGGACTCAGTCTTCTAAACAGGTGTTGGTGGGAGTATTTTTTCCTCCATTGATCAAGGTTTTTCAGATGTTACACTAGGGGCACTGATACCTCCCTAAGTGGGAAATGACCACATTGAGAGGGGGAGGGAGAGCTGCCCTGCTGTGCTGGACATTCCCCAGGACTTCCCAACTTTCTGTAGGTTCTGTGCATTCCAGACTGGGGTGGGAGACAATGGAGGGAGAGGAGCCAGATCCGAAGTCATTGCCAGGGATGTGAGCAGTCCTAGGAAACAGGAGAGAAAGCACTAGAGAGGAGACCACCCTGAGAGATCTCCATGGAGCAGGGCACCCTTGGACAAACTTATTCCCATGAGAGGAGCAGTCCTCCAAATCTGAGGACTCTCCCCATGAGACTGGAGAGTTTTAATTCAATCAGATGATATTTTCATTCCATCAGAGATTTTTCTCTTGCCAAAAAAGAATTGTATGTAATATAACTTTTGAAAGTTTTTTTTTTTTTTTAAGACGGGATCTAACTCTGACACCCAGGCTGGAGTGCAATGGTGTGATCTCGGCTCACTGCAACCTCTGCCTCCCGGGTTCAAGCGATTCTCCTGCCTCAGCCTCCCGAGTAGCTGGGACTACAGGCACCCGTCACCACACCCGGATAATTTTTGTATTTTTAGTAAAGGTGAGGTTTCACCATCTTGCCCAGGCTGGTCTTGAACTCCTAACTTCAAGATCCACCTGTCTCGGCCTCCCAACGTGCTAGGATTACAGGCGTGAGCCACCGTGCCCAGCCTGAAAAGTTTTTGGAACCAGCATGGATTCATTAAGACTAGGTGACACCAAATTAATTTTTTAACTTAAAAAAAAATTGGTGAAGGTGGGTGGATCACGAGGTCAAGAGATCGAGACCATCCTGGTCAACATGGTGAAACCCCGTCTCTACTAAAAATACAAAAAATTAGCTGGGCATGGTGGCGTGTGCCTGTAATCCCAGCTACTCAGGAGGCTGAGGCAGGAGAATTGCCTGAACCCAGGAGGCGGAGGTAGCGGTGAGCCGAGATTGCCCCATTGCACTCCAGCCTGGGTAACAAGAGCGAAACTTCGTCTCAAAAAAAAAAAAAAAAAAAAAAAATTGGTAAGGTTCTAAAGCAGGGTTTCTCAATCTTGGCACTATTGACATTTGGCATGCTAATTCTTTGCTGGGGGTGAATGTGCGGATGGGGGCGGTCCTGTGCACCCTGGCCTCTACCCACTAGATGCCAGTAGCATCTCCCCACCCAGTCATATGACAACCAAAAGTGACTCCAGACATAGCCGAATGTCCCCTATGGTAAAAATCTTCCATAGTTGAGAACCACTGTTCTAGTCTGATAAATCAGGAAGCTTCTCTACACCTAGTTGTGTCGTGAGATATTTGATAGATTTGGATTTGACATTCTCCTTGTGACTAAGGAGGAGGAAGGTGGGCTGAGAATGAGCCTAGTTAGCTGTCCCAGTAACCAGCAGGACACTGCACCACGTACGTGTTGATTTATGATGGGCATCAGCCTGGGCACGTCCACAGTCATAAACCTCCAGCGAACACAACTCTTCTCAACAACTCGAACGAAGACGATGATGGCATGCTTCTCATATGTACAAATGTTACGAGACTGGTAGACGTGAACCTTTGTCAGACGGAACGCTGAAGATTCTCAGGGATTTCAGACATTGTTCGTGAAGAAAACACACTTCCGATCAGTGTGCACCACACGTTCCCGTTTGTGTAAAAAGTGAGTCAGATGTTAAGAACGAATATTGATACTTGCTTACGGCTGCATAAGGAAGCCCCAGAAGGATACATGAGAAACTAAGAACAACATGGTCATTACTTATGTGGAGGGAAGGTCGACTGGGCAGATGAGGAACAAGCATGGTATGGGAACTTTTCCCTTACCTGTTACATCTTTTCATTTCTGAACATGATAGTGCATTATCTACTCAAGTAATGTGGTTAAAAATGGATCTCAACCTATAGTGTGGCTGAAATCAAATGCAATGCAACTGAACAGATGCAAACCAATCCTGTGTTAATTTCAAAGATGAACTTGGCAATGATGATGAGTTTGAGATGTTAATGTGAAAATCACGGAGGAGGTTCTGGTCACAGGCCGCAAAGTCAAACCACAAGCAGACCCACCAGCACACACACGGAAGGCCTGGGCTGTTGACGGGGCCAATGCCCCATTGCACTCTGGGCAGGTTAGACCAAATTCGGTCTTACCTTCACTTCCGTCCTCTGTATTTTTGGAAAGACATTGACAAGTGTGTACAAAGGACACTGACCTAGATGCCAAAGGTCTGGAAACCATGAAGAACGCAGGAAAGAGGTGATGAAACTCGGAACATTTAAATTGGAGAAGAGAAGATTTAGAAGGGATGTGGAGCCTGTCTTCAAACATTTGAAGGCTTGTCCTGTGCAAGAAGGATTAGGGAGTTCTTATGGAGCCCCAGATTACAGAACCAGGCCCTCTGCAATTTATCGAGAGGCCGATTTCAGTTTAGAACCCTGCGAAGGCTGCCTTGTGAGATAATAACAAAGCAGCAACACTCAGTGAGCACTTACAGAGCATCAGGCCCCGTGCTAAGCACTTTCCCTGACTTTTCACCACATCCCGGCCAAGGGACTTACTTCACTGTCATTTTAACCAAAAGAAAAAGGAGGCTTAGAGAGGTTAAGCAAACAGGCCTGCGGTGACACAACCAGTAGAGGGTGGATTTGTGTGACCCCAACACACACGTTCCTGACCACTAAGCCTCCTTCCTGAAGCAGTGAGCTCTGTACCAGTGTGAATGGAGAGGCAAAGACTGCCTGGCCACGAGGCTCTTAGGAAATACTCGGAGCAGGTGGGAGAAGCCTGTTTCATGCTAAACACACCGTAGTCCTCTCAGAAAACAAGCCCTGTGTGTGTGGCTCTGCCAGGGAAAGGAGCGAGGCATACACGGAGAGAGAGGCAAGCAGGTGTGGGGCAAAAGTGCAGTTTTTGGAGTGAGGCATACACGGAGAGAGAGGCAAGCAGGTGTGGGGCAAAAGTGCAGTTTTTGGAGCGAGGCATACACGGAGAGAGAGGCAAGCAGGTGTGGGGCAAAAGTGCAGTTTTTGGAGCGAGGCATACACGGAGAGAGAGGCAAGCAGGTGTGGGGCAAAAGTGCAGTTTTTGGAGCGAGGCATACACGGAGAGAGAGGCAAGCAGGTGTGGGGCAAAAGTGCAGTTTTTGGAGTGAGGCATACACGGAGAGAGAGGCAAGCAGGTGTGGGGCAAAAGTGCAGTTTTTGGAGCGAGGCATACACGGAGAGAGAGGCAAGCAGGTGTGGGGCAAAAGTGCAGTTTTTGGAGTGAGGCATACACGGAGAGAGAGGCAAGCAGGTGTGGGGCAAAAGTGCAGTTTTTGGAGCGAGGCATACACGGAGAGAGGGGCAAGCAGGTGTGGGGCAAAAGTGCAGTTTTTGGAGCGAGGCATACACGGAGAGAGAGGCAAGCAGGTGTGGGGCAAAAGTGGAGTTTTTGGAGTGAAGTATACACGGAGAGAGAGGCAAGCAGGTGTGGGGCAAAAGTGCAGTTTTTGGAGTGAAGTATACACGGAGAGAGAGGCAAGCAGGTGTGGGGCAAAAGTGCAGTTTTTGGAGTGAAGTATACACGGAGAGAGAGGCAAGCAGGTGTGGGGCAAAAGTGCAGTTTTTGGAGTGAAGTATACACGGAGAGAGAGGCAAGCAGGTGTGGGGCAAAAGTGGAGTTTTTGGAGTGAAGTATACACGGAGAGAGAGGCAAGCAGGTGTGGGGCAAAAGTGGAGTTTTTGGAGTGAGGCATACACGGAGAGAGAGGCAAGCAGGTGTGGGGCAAAAGTGCAGTTTTTGGAGCGAGGCATGCATGGAGAGAGGGGCAAGCAGGTGTGGGGGCAAAAGTGGAGTTTTTGGAGTGAGGCATACACGGAGAGAGGGGCAAGCAGGTGTGGGGCAAAAGTGGAGTTTTTGGAGCGAGGCATGCATGGAGAGAGGGGCAAGCAGGTGTGGGGCAAAAGTGGAGTTTTTGGTGGAGGTGGTGGTCTGCAGAAGTCAAAGTGTTGAATGCCAGGAGAAATGCTGCCCAGCGCTGAGGAGCTGTCCCTTCGGTCCACGGAGGCTTGGCAGCACTTACAAGTCATTGGGTACTATGCTTTCTGACTCACAAAGCCCCTTTGAGGGCGTACCTCATGTAAGCAATCACACCTTGTGAGAAAACATAACTCTGGCAGGTGGAAAGGGCTGGGGAGAAGTTTCTCCAGAGATGGAAGCGGGAGAATCACAAAAGCAAGAGAATGATTTGGTGGTGGTCATACCAGTGAAGGACGAAGAGGGGAAGGTGAGAGAGGAGAGAAAAAGTACCTCAGGCTTCCCAGCCTCCTCTGGGGCCCAGCCAGAGCAGCTCAGCTGCCCCCAAGGACTTAACAATATTTCCAAACTAAACAAGCTCCACAAGGCAAATGACCCCCAGGCCATTGCCTGATTCCTCTATCACAGGGAACGGGGTAGACTTTTACCCGCTGGAGAAAGGAAGAGCCAAGAAGGTAAGCCAAATTTAAAGCCAGCTGAAACAGAGAAGATAAGCCCAGGGGCCTCGTGGAGCTCTATGGTTATCTGATGTGCTGGCTGGAAAAGAGGAAGATGAGTGGCACTTAAATGTGAGAGGGAACTGCTTCAGAGCGTCCAGGAGGGAGATTCATGCTCAGTGAGAAGGAACTGGGGAGAAGAACTTGTAATGTGGAGAGGGGTCTCCCAGGGAACCCATGCACACAGCAGACTCGGAAAACTAACATGACGTCTTGAGCAATAATCATATGCCTTAGACCCAACTACAGGGACTGCTCTGGCAGAAGGAGAAAAGTCCCAGGTCCCAGCAAAGGCTGGGAGCCACCAGACAAGCCAACACAGTGGACCTAGCACAAGGTATCCCCGGCTGGGTGGACCAGAGTGATGGGCAGACCAGGGTCCAGAGAGGGCAGAGGAGCTGGGAGGACAGGGACTGGAGGCAGCCTCTGCTCAGACCAGAAGCCAGTGTCACTGTGGGAACCCTGACTGTGGGGTGAAAGGGAAGAGGGGTGGGACTGATGCAGTGGGTGCCTGGCAGGAGAGGCAGAGTGTTGCCCTGCACAGGCCAGAGGCCAAGAGAAGAAGCTGGAGGTGGTGGGGATCATGGTAATTACCAGAGAAGAAGGCAGCTATGGTGACCACTATGCCACCAATCGTTTGAACCTGGGAGGCAGAGGTTGCAGTGAGCCAAGATTGCACCATTGCACTCCAGCCTGGGTAACAAGAGTGACGCTCCATCTCAAAACAAAACAAACAAACAAAAAATCAAGACAGGAAGAAGAGAAATAGGAGGGGAAGGAAAATGGCAAAAGAGAGGCTGTGTAAAGGAGCTGGAAAGGAGGATGAGGGCAAAGATTACGGAGGCAGATGACACACAGAGGGAGCCAGAAGCAAACTGAGACAGTGAGATGGAGACCCAGGTAGAGAGAAACCCAAAGATAGAAACCTCTGCGGGAGCTACCCAGAGACAGAACAACAGAGAAGGGGCAGCACAGAGGCGAGTGTGCACTGAGAAAGGGAAGAGAAGAAAGAACCCTGGGCTCTGGTGAGGTGAGGCTGCAGAGGAGAGGAAGGAAGTCCCTCCTGCCCTCCTGGCACTCTCTGGAAGCAGCTTTGCTAATGAGGGATTTTTCTTGGGTTGTGTCTGCGAGGGAAACGGGGGAGGGGGTGTCAGGGGTCAGTTTATCCGGGAACTTCTCTAGATCAGGGCTGTTTATCTCAATGTAGTGAGTTTGTCTGGGTAAGTGGAGACGGCGTGGCTGCAGGGCTGGGGTTCACCGTACTGTTTTCCGCAACCCGCTGCTCTTCTCTGGACCAGCCACACACAACAGACATAACCACCATAAATGAACAGAGGCCTGCCCTCAAAATGCAGGGGGAAGACGCCCCAGCCTTTCCAATGGGTCTGCCCCATGGACTGACTGATGGCCTCTGGCCCTGCTAAAGCAGGGAGGAGACCAGGATGGGACCCTGGCACCTGTTAGTCCCACTGCCTGCAATGCCTTCACCCAGATAATCACTCTACAGGCATTTATGGAGCACGGGCTCTGTCCTAGATGCTTGGAATATCACCGCACAAGACAAAGATACATGTTCTTGTAAAGTGCAGGAAGCTGAGCTTCTAGTAAAGGAAGGTTCACTTAAATAGGTAAACCACACCACCTGCGGGAAGGTAAGAAATCTTTTCTTTTAAATCATTTTAGGAGATTTATTTTGCAAAGTTAAGACGCGCCCAGGAGAGAGGTCTCTGCCTGTCTCTGTTATTTTGAGGGCTCCAAATGTAAATGGGGAGGGGCAGGATATTGAGAAGAACATGGTTTTCACACAAACAAAACGAACAGAGGAAAAATGTAAGGAATCTGCATTTTATATAAGATAACACAGACAAAATGGGGCAGGGGAACAATCAGATTACTCAAGTTGGAAGGTAAGAAATTGGATGGAGGAAAACAGCAGAGCAGAAGAGGGGCAGGAGGCCTGGGGAGGTCCGCAGTAGCATCTGAGGGGGATGGCCCTGAGGATCTCTGAGACGTGTGCATTTCAGGCAGTGGGAACAGCCAAGGAAAATGTCCTGAGGCAGAAGCATTCCTGGAACTTTGAGGCACAGCAATCAGAATGGCTAGTAGCGAGGGACCAGGAGCAAGAGTAGCAGGCAATGGCTCCAGCGCGGCCGTGGGAACCAGACCATGGGGGACCTTGAAGGACACTGAGGAATTCAGCGTTGCCTCTGGAGGAAATGGAGAGGCATTGTAGGGTCCTGGGCAGAGGAAAACATGCTCTGCCTTAAGTTTGCAAAGGGTCATGGTGGCAGTCAGGATGAGCAGATAAGGAGTCAGGAATTCCAGTGAAGAGCAGTCAGGAGGACATTACAGGAAGCTGAAGATGGAGATGCTGAGAGGGGTCAGGTTCTGAGTGTGTTCTCTGGGAAGAGTCAGCAAGGTGTCTTGGGAAGTTGGATGTCGGTGTGAGATTGACAGAGGCTGACTGTCAGGCTCTGTCTGTGTATAGGCTTTTGGCTTTAGCACCTGGAAGGATGGAGTTCTCCCTCAGTGAAGATATATGGGTGGAGCAGGTTTGGGCCAGGCAGCTGGCGAGAGAAAATCAGAAGTTCGGTTTTGGGCCCATTGAGTTTGAGATGTTTATGAGTCACCTAAGAGGAGAGGCAAAGAACTCAGAAGGGTGTGTAACTCTGCAGTTGGGGAAAGAGATTGGCAATGGAAATATAACACCAGAGTCTTAGCATTTGGAGTTTTTGTTGTTGTTTTTGAGACACAGTCTCGCTCTATTGCCAGGCTGGAGTGCAGTGGCGCGATCCTGGCTCACTGCAACTTCCGTTTTCCAATTTCAGGCAATTCTCTTGCCTCAGCCTCCCGAGTAGCTGGGACTACAGGCATGCACCACCACACCTGGCTAATTTTTTGTACTTTTAGTAGAGACGGTGTTTCACCATGTTGGCCAGGCTGTGGAGTTTTCACTGTGGGAGACTAGAAGAGATGGCCAGGGAGTGAGTATAGCTAAAGAAAAGGACCAAGAACCCGATCCTGCGCTCTCCTGCTCAGGAAGGAGAAGAGAAGCCAGCAAGAGACTGATAAAGAGTGAACAGTAAGGTGGGGAGACCTGGAGAGTGTGGTGTCCTAGAAGCCTGGAGAAGAAATTAGAGTGTGATGTTAAGGAGAAGAAAATAACCAACTGGCTCAACCATCCCTTACCTGAGACTCATCAGGTAAGACGAGAGGTGAGAAGTGAGATCTAGCAACATGGACGTCATGGTGACCTGGATAAGAAGGGTTTCGGGAGAGTGGTGTAGGTGAAACCCTGAGTGGGGTGGCTTTGAGGGGCATGGCACTGACAGGCAGCATGGCAGAGTGACTGAGAGCACCGGTCTGGGCACCAGCCTGCCAGGGGTCAGATGCCAGCTCTCCACTCACCAGCCGTGTGACTGTAGGCAAGCTGTTTAGCTGTTCTTTGCCCCATTTCCTAACCTGAGGCCACCTACTTCACAGGGCTGTTAGGAGGACAAAACCACTTGGTGTTTGTAAAGGGTTGGGTGCCTGGGCAGCACAATAAATGCTTACCAAGTTAAAAAGAAGAAAGGAAGGGAACGGGCAAGAGATGAATCAGACCATTCTTTTGAGGTGGTTTTGCTGCAAAGAGAAGGAAAGAAATGGTGAGAGTCTGTTTGCAGGGAAGTAGGGTAAAATGGAAGGTATTTTAGGAAGGAAGAAATAACAGAATGTCTGAGTGCCAGCCTGAATGGTCCATCAGGGAGGAGACTTCAAGGATGCAGAAGACTTGCTAGAGTAGTGTCAGGCACGAGGCACAGTACGGACTGCCCAAAAGCACAGACCCCGTGCGGCTCCCTCAGCTCCCTCAGGTCATACCCCAGCACCCTCTCAGGGAGACCGGCCCTGATGAGCTGTTTAACACTGCCCTCGGCCGTCCCGTCTCCCTCTCTGCTTCTCCGCTCTCCATCGCATGGGTTACCACCCAACTGAATCATGTCTTGTTTTGTCTATCCCACAGCCAGTGTGTAGATTCACTAAATGCAGGGATTTTTGTCTGACTTGTGGATAGTTGTGTCTCCAGAGCTGAATAAATGTTTTCTGAGTAAAGAATAAATTGGTATCTGTACTTAGGGAGTTTCTTGCCATCCAGGGAAGAAAAGTCCCCTTCATTTATTCTACACATACTTTCTGACCATTGATTGAGTTCCAGGAACTGTATTAGATCTTGGAGACTTGAAGATGAATCAGACACCATCCTTGCCCTTATTTAGCCTGCGTGTGTGTGTGTGTGTGTGTGTGTGTGTGTGTGTGTGTGTGTGTTGGGGGAGAACAAAAAAGACAAAGCAACTCCAAAGCTGTGTGATCAGTCTTAAAAGAGAGAGGTGTTCAGGGTCTTGCGGACTTCCGCATGAGAGACAGGGAAAAGCTTCTCAGAGAAAACGCAGCTGGAACCCGAAGAACAAAACGAGAGCTGACAATGGGGGATGAGGCAGGTGTTTGAGTGGTAGAGCAACACAGGTGGAGGCCTGGTGGGAGAGGGAGCATCCAAAGCTAGCCTCAGGGCTCGTGCACAAAGCCTGCCTGGCCGCTCGGCCCCCCAGACTCTCTCTCTGTCTCTCTCTCTCTCTCTCTCTGTCTCTCTCTCTCTGTCTCTCTCTCTCTCTCTCTCTCTGTCTCTCTCTCTCTCTCTCTCTCTCTCTCTCTCTCTCTCTCTCTCTGCTCCAACCCTAACATCTCATGTTGGATCATTTATTGGACATTGCCCTGGACGTTGCCATGAGCCAACTCTTCAATGTGTGACTCTTGACACCCCAGGCAGGTGGTTTTCCTTCTCAGGGAAGGGGCTCTGGTGCGCATAGCAGCAATTCATATGCAATAAGAGCTCGAGAGTCATTTGCTTACAAAATAATTCTTGAGGGCCTACCACTTGAGTGCCAGGCTCTTTTCTGGGCACAAGGGAGGAAGCTGTGAACAAGACAGACCAGGCCATGGTTTCTGGAACTACAGTACGTTCTATGTGGGAAGATTTATACAATAAATAAGTGAACACATACGCTAAAGATAATACAGTGCTACGCAGAGACTACCAATGGGTAACGTGATCGAGTGGGGCTCCCCTGGACTGGTAATCAGAAAAGAGCTGACATTTAAGTGATTGATTAATTCATGTCTCTGACATTTAGGCTGAGACTGAATGATAACTATCTACCAAACCAATTAATGAACAAAAGGGAAGTAGGAAGGAAGACTTTCTGAAAAACCATATTCCCGGCAGATATGGAATTCAAACAGGGAGCCCAAGGGCTGAGAGGACACAGCAAAGTGTCCTCTAAGATCCAAGAAGACTTCCTGGAGAAGGTGAGTTTTGCTCACCTTTAACTCGCAAAAGTGAGTAGATAGCTTGGCTTTTTTGCTTAAGCGATGACCAGAGAAGAAGGCTCTGTGTCAGCAGATGCTTATGGAGCGGATGCTCTGGGCTGAGCTGGCTGAGGACAGGCAGATGAGGAAGGAAGACCGTCCCTGCCCTCTGAAGGCTCACAGTCCAGAAGCAGGATCGGCAGGTAAACACGTAATTACAATAAACAATTATGTAGTTGATGAAGGCTATGGCAGCCCAGCAAGTACGGAGTCCTAAGTGGGAAGTTGTGAATTCTGCCTGGGCGAGACGGCTGAGAGAGGGGATGCGGGGTCTGGGGACACTTGACAGAGAAGGTGACATTTGAGTTGGGGCCTGCAGGATGACTAGGAGTTTGCTGGGAACCGGGGTGGGGGCAGGGAGAAGGCCCTCAGGAGGTGTCAGGGAGTGTGGAACGTGGAGAAGTGGTGGAAGAATGACAGCCTTGGTAGGAGACTCCGGGCGCAGGCTGCAGAGGTGCAGCTGGAGAAGGTGTCTGTGCAGGTTGGGGACTGGGAATATTTCTGAAAATTCCTTATCTCTCTAAGGAATTCACATGTATATAAAGCCATTTTTTTTTTTTTTTTTGAGACAGAGTCTCACTCTGTCTCCCAGGATGGAGTGCAGTGGCGTGAACTAGGTTCACTGCAACCTCCGCCTCCCGGGTTCAAGCGATTCTCCTGCCTCAGCCTCCCGAGTAGCTGGGATTACAGGCACGCGCCACCACACCTGGCTAATTTTTTGTATTTTTAGTAGAGATGGGGTTTCACCATGTTAGCCAGGATGGTCTTGATCTCCTGAACTCGTGATCCACTCGTCTCGACCTCCCAAAGTTCTGGGATTCCAGGTGTGAGCCACCGTGCCCTGCCCATATGAAGTCATTTCTATAGTACAGGCAAGGCTAGAAAAGTCAACAGGACTTTCATGCCCCTATGCTGTGCTTCACGCTCTGTTAGGTGCTCCGTGGAGCCATCCCCTCTTTTGGGAAGCCAAGTCACCCCTCGACCTATCAGAGGTGAACAACCCAGGGCCCAAGTGACAGGAGTCATGGTGAGAAGGGGTCAGCTTTGAGATGGGCTTGAAGGTAAAGCCAGCATTGGTCTTTGACCCAAGCAACTGGGTTGATGGTATTGCCACTGACATGGGGATAGGGTCATATTTGGAGAGATAAGAACCAAGAGCTCCAGCTGGACACAGTGGGTTTGAGTTCCCTGCAGCTTGACGGAGAGGGCAGGACAGAAGAGAAGGTCCAGGCCTCCATCACTCAGCCTTTTTCTCCTTCTCCCTCCCAACTTCTTAGCCTTCTCCTGGGGGTCTCCGGTCCCCTCTGCTCCCCATAATCCTCCCTCCACACATCAGCCAGAGCGAGCTTTTAAAGTATGAAGAATTTCAAGTCAGCCAACTGCCCCACAGTCTCCAGTGGCTTTCCACCACATCTAAAGTACAGCCTAAATCTTCCCCAGCCTAAGAATGAGGGCACTGTGCTGTGGTTGAGGGCTCTTCTCAGATCCGTGTGCCTCTGCCTTACCCCCGTGTTCACTCCGCCCCAGCCTCGTGGCCTCCCTCCTTCTCTGAGGCGTGCCAAGCTCATTCCCATCATGGGGTTTCTGCTGTGTTCTGTGCTCTTTTTCCACCTAGAATGCTCTTCCCTTGGGTCTTTACAGAGCTAACTCTTTAGCATCAGACCCTTGGTCACTTTCTCCAGGAGGCCTTTCTTCATGACCCTGGTTTAGAGTTGTCTTTCTCTCCCACCCTACCCTGTTCCATCTCCTTTATAGCACTTTGCTTGAAGCTGTCTTAGTCATCTGTACGGTTATGTGTTTGTTTATCCCCCCACCAGCTGCAGCATGTAAGAGCAGGAACTTGGTCTTATTTTCGGCTCTACCCCAGATCCCAGCACAGTACTTGGCACTTAGTAAACAGTTTGACTCTCTTCCCGGGAACGAAGGATGGCAGGCGTGATGACTAGCAGGCTGTGCTGCACCACGGCATTGTGGGAAGCTCCTAGCTGGGGCTGGTGGAGGCTGCAAATGGCAGGGTCGTCAGGCCAGGAGCCATCCAGTGCCAAGGGTGTGGAGAAGGGATGGTGCTCTGGCTACCAGGACTATACCTACAAGGAAGGCCTCTGCCCTGTGCCTGCGGACCTTTCTGCAGATTTCTTTCTCCTAAACACATACCCAAAGAGATTCCTCCTCAGCCAAAGTCAGAGCAGCAGCAGCAGGAGGAGGAAGAGGAAACAGGAGGAGAAGGGAGAAGAGAAGGAAGAAAGTAGAGGGAGGGGAGAAGAAAGAGGAGAAAAGAGGGAAGGGAGAGGACTCAGGGAGGGAAGGGGAGGAGGAATGAAGAGGGAGGAGAGGGAGATGGGGAGAGGGGAGGAAGCAGGAGGCTGGGAAAAGAGGACAGGTGGGGAAGGAAAAGGAAGGGGAGGAGGGAGAAGTAGGGAGGGAGAAGGAGAAAAAGGGAGGAGAAGGAGGGAGATGAAGAGAAACGAGGGGGAGGAGGCAGGGGGAGGACGGAGAGGGAGGAGGTGGGGGAGGAGGGTTGATTCTACCTCAGCTGTGGGACCGGGCTGCAGACCAGACTGCCTGGGGGCTTCTCTGCCTTTGCCAAATCTGAGGTTCAAGGGGAGGCCCATGGGCAAGAGCGCCACACATTTTACATTCCCTTGGCCTCACAGAGCAAAGTGCACACCAAATGGGGAGGTGGAGGAATGGGTAATAAAAATTAAATTAAAGAAATTTTTTAAAGTTGGAAGAACAAATTATTTGGAGACGAAGCAAAAATATCTGTGACACAGCGAGCACTGTTTTAATGACAGCCCGTGTGGGAGGACAGTTTAGTCATATTTTTCATTTTCTTGTCCCTGGGGAGCTGCATCCCAGTGATCAGGGCTTCAGAGCAAGCTGGCATGTTCCCTAGATCAGTCACCTTCCAGGCTTATTCAGCGGCAGGATGAGTCAGGGGGCTGTGGAGTAACCCCTTCTCCATATGCTCAGGATGCGCCAGTGCGCCTGCCGGCGGGTGAGGGGGGGGGACAGTGGCGGGGGCCAGGGGGCTGGATGGGGAACAGGCCTTGGGCCCAGTGGGTGGGCAGGAAGCTTCGGAGGAAACGCTGCCAGCTCCTCCCGGGGCCAGCCGGCTGGTGCATCCCAGCCTCCCTCGAACTCCTGGGGGTAAGAGTATGACGAGTCCTGTGTCTGGGGCCACATCGAGTGTGGAAAAGGATTTCTTCGAAGAAAGCTTGGTTCGCTGCCAGGAGGAAGAAGTTCAGGAAGCAGTTCTGCCATCCCCTCAGGCATGAGCACTTCCAGGACTAAGATAAAAATAATGAGGATAATTTTAAATGACTGCCAGGATGCGAGAGCTGACTGCGGGCCATAAGCTCCACACGCGTTCATTCACTTCTTCCCCTACCAGCCCCGGGAGGCAGGTGTGACCAGCCCCACAGTGCTGAGGGGAGCAGAGGCTCGGAAGCAGAGGGACCTCCCTGAGAACGCAGTGAATAGCTCATAGCAGAACCGGAACCCGGCCTGTTAGCTTCAAGTCTGTCCACCCACCGCATGGCCTGGAGGTTGAGCACCTGCTTATCTTCTGAGTTAAAGGTGGTGAGAACACAGGAGGGGACTCCCTATTCCTGGTTCTTCACCCAGAAGATCTCAGCTCACTGTTGTTACTATTTAATTAATTTATTTATTTGAGACGGAGTCTCACTCTGTCGCCAGACTGAAGTGCAGTGGCATCACCTTGGCTCTCTGCAACCTCTGCCCCCCGGGTTCAAGTGATTCTCCTGCCTCAGCCTCCCGGGTAGTTGGGACTAGAAGTGCCTGCCACCACACCCAGCTGATTTTTGTATTTTTAGTAGAGATGGGGTTTCACCATATTGGCCAGGATAGTCTCAGTCTCTTGACTTCACGATCTGCCCTCCTTGACCTCCCAAAATGGTGGGATGATAGGCGTGAGCCGCCGTGCCCGGCCGATATTTTATTTTTGATACCGTTTGCTCAATACCACATGACATATTCCCTGGAAATCAGGAGGGGTAGGTGTGGCTCTTCCTGTTTTTCAAATGGGGACCCTGAGGCTCACAGAGAGGAGGCTAGGGGGCATGGAGCTGACAGAAACTGCGCATCTGGACCCAGCAGAACTGGGCTGGAGGCTACCTGTTAGCTGTCTAGTAGAGAGTGCATTATTCAAAATGTCTACCTGTGTCTTCCTCATCTGTAAAATGGGAATGTTGAGATTCACATCAGTTGACAGCCAATAGGTTCAAATGAGCAGCAGGAAGTGTGTTTTTAAGCGCTGCACAAACTCTATGGTGTCAGGCTAAGCTGGAGCTGGCATCCCCCTTTACGGGCATCATCCTCAAGTCGTGGTTAACAGCATGGGCTCTCAGACTGCCTGGGTCCAAATGCTGGCTCCTTCCCTAATGAGCTGTGAAACCTTGGACAAGTTACTTAACCTCTCTGTGCCTCAGTTCCACCATGATAAGTACCTTCCCTACGGGTTGTTACAGGGGTTACACACACACCAGACGTGTGAGTGACAGAGTTCTGGCACACAGGAAGGGCTCAGTCACTGCTATTATGACCGCCATCACCGCCCCACTCCTGCTGACAAACTGCAGACTCCTCGAGGCAGGCTGGGGTCTGTCTTGTCTGCTTTTGTATCCCCAGGGCTTAGCATGTGGGCAGGTAAGGAGCAGGTGCTTGGCCTATACTGGGCAAGCAGGGGAATGCACCCAGCCCCTGCCCTCCTGTAGCACTGGCCCCGCCCATGACCTCCAGAGCTTTCCTAAGTCCCCACCAGCGTTTAGTGTTTGCAGGATTTCCTGGGGTTGCTGCGACAGTCCCACGGCTGCCTGCCTCTCTGCACCCTGGACGTCCTCACGGCCTAGAGAAGAGAAGGGAGGCTTCCCTACCCTCTATGTTTTCCCTCTTTCCCATCTGCTCACCCCAGAAAAACATGGACTCAGCCCTTGGCAGGGTGCCTGGACCTCAGGCCCAGGTGTCCTTTCAGACCTTGGGTCTGGTTTTGTGGCTTCCTCCTTGCTGTCTTCAGAAGACCTTGTGCCTGTGTGGGGCAGTCAGGCACACAGGCCTCATCTGCACCTGCTGGGTAGGCTGGTATGTGTGTGGTACCCTGTGAATGTGTGTGCGGTATCTGGGGTCACAGGGACAGAGTGTGTCTAGCTGGATATGTGTGTTTCTGCCTATGTGTGGCCAGGTAGGGCAGGGTATGCAGGACTGAGGGCAGTGAACTGAGACAGTTGAAGGCAGATAGGTTTACATGTAAGTCTGGGGTACAGAAAGAAGCTACATCATCCACATGCGGGTGAGGGGAGCTTGGGTGCAGGAGCAGGCTTGCACGTTTATGTGCACATATGTCACATGGGGAGAGGGCAGGAGTGACTCCCAAGAATCAGCTCTTGAGACAGAAATGCACCTCATATTTTATTTAGAACCTGGAGGATGGACAAACACAGGCCAGGAAGAAAGGAGGAAATTCTTTTTATTTCCAAATATGCCTTAGACCACCAAACACTCTGGGACACCAGAGGTCCCTTACCTCCAAGTACCACCTTCCATTCATAAACACAGTGTCTCTCTCCAGCCTCATTGGTCCTTCTTAACAAGAGCAACCCATGAAGCTGGATGCTTGGGTTTGCATCTCAGCTTCATGCTTTACCTATGACCCTACGCATGGTCCTTGTCCTCTCTGGCTCGGTTTCCCCATCTGTAAAACAGGGACCATATAACAATATTCTTCAGGGGGTTGAGGATTAAATAAATCAATCCACCTGGAATGTTTGGAGAGCGAAGTACTCTATTCATTTTAGCTCTTATCTTAGCTTTTCTTTATTATGATTCTACCCCTGGGTGGGAAACAAAAGTGAGTTTTTAAAAGCCCATCACCTGCTTTGAGAAGGTCTCCTTGAAGCTGCCGCCAGGGTTACCTCCTCCATCTGCTCCCTGGCAGTGCAGAACCTGTACTGCCACATACCTGGCACATGTGCAGTACTCAGAAAGGCCTCATCATTCTGGTCATCACTCTACATTGCCTGCACAAGGTACATGTGGCCCTCCCCCTTGGGAGACCACAAGCTTCCTGAGAGCCAGAACCATTCAGTGGCCCCTTGGTCCCTGGGGTCTGGCACAAGGAGACTTTCAGTAAGCACTGAGTGAAATGAAAACTCAAAGATAGCAGCCCCCGTGGGCAGTAAAGTCACGTGTTTACTGTTATTTACTGAGTGTGTGCTTTAATTGTACACAAAGCACAAGCCTTGCCCTCCTGAAGCTGAGTCCAAGGGAAAGGGTGAAAGGGAGACAGAAAGAGGAGAAACAGCAGAGACCACAGTGTGGGGTCCAGACAGCTTCCACTGGGGCACAAAGGGCAGGGAGCAGAGCTGGGGGTAGAGGACACAGTCCTATGACCACAGCTGCCTATGTTCCTCAGCTGCAGGATGACAGACCAGCCTAACATGGCAACCCCATTTCTTCTCCTACTTAGGGACCAAGCGTTGCTGGGGGTCAGCACCATCTCACTGTTCTTTTTCCCATCATCAGTGATAGTGGCTGTCCCACTGGTGCCAGGAACAGGGCAACATAATCCTGTCCCATCCTCCTACTAGCTGTGGCAGGAGTGCTCTCTAAACCCCCCAGAGCAAGAGATCTGGGTCCCATCCTCACTCCACAGGGCTTCCTGCTGAAGATCTGCCCACAGTCAGCCCCGCGGTGACTACAAGGGTTACTATCAACCCTCGGGTCATTCTCCTCCCTGCTTTCTGGCTCACTACCTAGCTTATCACCGTTGCAGCAGGCGATTCCACAGAGTGCCGATAGTAGCACTGATCCCCCAGGGGCTTCTCGTTAGGATGAAATGAAACAATGAAGATAAAGCACCCAGGGCTAGTCCATGGGAAGCCCTCTGCAAACACCAGTCCCTCTCTCTTCCATCTTTCCTTCTCTTCCTTCTGCTCAGTGAGCATGGATTGAAAACGGCTTTACTTTCTGCTTCTTGGTCTGAGGCAGGCACCAGGGTGGGGCAGGCAAGGTGGCCGTGGCAATCTGCCTCTTGCTTTAGGTGATGCAAGGGATGTGTCTGCAGAAAGGCCTCCTAAGACCGAACCCAATGGCAATTTCTGTGGCGTCACACTCCAGCCGCCAATGACAGGGGATCTGCCACAGTGAGGAGACTGCATTCCATCAGCTGTATACTAGACCATCCCTTAAAAGTCAGACCTGGGAAGCCGTTTTCAATTTCCTGATAGAATGTGTGTGAGCAGCCAGGTAGGCATGTGAGTTTGGGTGTGGGTGTGAGTGCCGGACAGCTGCAAAGGAAGACAGGTAACAGAGTTGGACACCCCTCGGTGAGCTGTCTGGCCACCTGGGTGTATGTGTATGTGGCACTTAGGTGTGGGTGAGCCCCAGCAACTGGGAAGGCAGGGTGTGATACTCACAAGGAGGCTCCTGCACATGTTCCTTACGAGTCCCTAAGGGAAATACACATCCATGCAATGCCTCCCAGGACTCTCTGCAACACGGCCCAGAGCAGGCACTGATTAGAGGCATTACAAAGCAGTGAGGAGGCAGAGATAGCAGAATGTAGAATCAACTTGGCTCCACACAGGAGTGCAGTGTTAGATACCGTGCCTTGCCCAGGACCTGTGAGCATGGTGCTTGGAGCCTATCTTAGCCATTACATACATACAGATAGATGGATATGCAGGGCTGCTGGGAACCTCACCCTTGCCTTCTCCACACCTCTCCCAAGAGCCCCCCATCCAGAGGGAGAGACCCTTCTCTCCCTCTGACGCCTTCCCACTTCAAGACTCTTAACTTCCCCCTGGAAAGCCCCAGTGATGCTGTATCTGGGACTACGGTGCAGAAGCATTTCCCAGACCTGCTTCCAAACCTCCAGGAGAGAGCATTTCAAGTCCTAGAGACAAGTGTGCCTACCTGCCAGAGATCCATTTGCATAAGGCACTGTTAGATTCTAAAGGAGTCGAAAGCAGCCTCCACCCTGCAAACTAGCCACAAACTTGAGTTTGCAGAGGGCACCACTTCCCTGACACCGTGGAAACAATTAGATGAATGCAGTTTTTCCACTTAGGAGCTTTGCTACTACAGGCAAATTACTGAGATTCCTCGAGTCTATTTCCTCATCTGTAAAATGAGGAAAATAAAACTGTTTATCTTGTATACTGCCATATGTCCAGTGCCTGGCAAACACTGGATGCTAAAAAAAATACTGTTTGAGGCTGGGCACAGTGGCTCATGCCTGTAATCCCAGCGCTTTGGAAGGCTGAGGCAGGCAGACCACCTGAGGTCAGGAGTTCAAGACCAGCCTGGCCAATGTGGTGAAACCCCCATCTCCACTAAAAATACAAAAATTAGCTGGGCATGGTGGCAGGAGCCTGTAATCTCAGCTCCTGGGGAGGCTGAGGTAGGAGAATCTCTTGAACCTGGGAGGTGGAGGTTGCAGTGAGCCGAGATCGTGCCATTGCACTCCAGCCTGGGCGACAAGAGCAAAACTCCATCTCAAAAAAACAAAATAATAACAACAATGGTTGAACGAATAAATGAGTTCAGAGGTCTGTTACTGGGACTGAGTGAGTTAAGGGAAGTAAAGCACTTATCACAGCAACGTCACGTGTTGTGCATTCAGTATGAGGTAGTTATTATTGTTAGCTGTTATCCAGGAGCAGACTCTTATCATTCAGTCAGATTGGTTCCCAGAGCGAATATACAATCAGGTAATTAAGGCTAAATAGTGACATGCCCCAAAGAATCTAGCAGCTGCCCCTGGAGTCTAAAGGGTGATGTGTTATATTGCATTCCATTTATTTTAACAAGTTTATACTGAGCCCATCTTATGTGCCCAGAATTTGTGAGATCCCATGCAAGATACAGAAGAATTTAGTCAG
This sequence comes from Callithrix jacchus, assembly GCF_049354715.1. Lineage (NCBI taxonomy): Eukaryota > Metazoa > Chordata > Mammalia > Primates > Cebidae > Callithrix > Callithrix jacchus. The sequence continues at coordinate 149,863,735 of NC_133508.1, forward strand.
GCCACCTTCCTAAAGGTGGAGAGGCAAGATCAACACTCATTAGCATAAATGCCTTCCAGCTGGAGCCTGAGACTCAGACTGCATTCTAAGGGCCGGGGAGAAACTTTCATTTATTCTTCAACAAATAATCCTAGTGCACTGGCTGTGCAGCAGCAGGCCCCTAGCTAGGCACTGGGGACCTAGATATACAATGAATTCAATGAACTGCTCCCAGACTAAAGAATGAGATCTTATGAAAATGGGTCAGGACAACAAATGTTGAAGCAGAGCACGGAGCCCGAGCGCCGCCTCTGTGGGCGTTGGAGAGGCTCATTCCCAGTGCTTTCGATGAGGGGGGCTTCGGAAGAATGCTTTCTTTTTTCTGAGAGATGTGGGTCCCAGAGCCCCAGGCTGACCTTTCCTGCCTGGGGACTGGAGAATCAGGTTGTCCACAGGCACCCCATGTTGACCCCACCTGGACAGTCCCTGAAAGCGTCATCTCCCACTACGGTCCCCACTTGCAAGGTTCCCAGGAATTCTGGTGGATCAGTCCCAATCAGAGGAAAACTTAGAAATCATCTGAATGAAAGTAGATCCTCATTTTGCAGCTGAGACGGAGGCCAGGAGAAGTTGAGGACCCCAAACTACTCCCTTAGGGCAGCAACAAAGCTGAGTAAGATCCCACGTGCTCAGTGCTCTCTACTTACTAAAGGACAAAAATACTTGAGGATCTGGAATCTCCCGGAACCCCTCCAGCCTCACTCAGGTGCAGCAGGTGAATGAAAAGAGGTGTACCCCTGCTCCCAGCATCTGGCCAGTGGGTCCAAGACAGGAACGGGGATCAAATGACCAGTGAGAGAGAGGCCAGTCCCAAAGTGGGTCCAGGCCTCTGGGGAGCTAATCCATGGGACACTTTGTGCTGCAAGTCAGAGAATCCAGTGTGCAGGGATGAAAGGGGCAATGAAGCAGGTAAAGAGCACGTGACTTAACAACGCCCCGTATCCAATGGCAACTGAATGAGCCTGGAGCAACAGACAGCAATTTGGGGGAATAAAAGGCAGTCTGGGACAAATTCGAGTATAGATGAGGGACACAGGCAGTTGACTAACATAGGCCCCCAACAGCATGCTCACAGACATGTCCCGGGCAGGACAGTGTCTAATACCACATTCCTGTGTGCAGCCAAGTTGATTCTACTACCCTTGTTTCCTCACTGCTTTGTAAGGGGAGGGTTTGTGGATGCATCTGTCTCATGTGCTCGCTGCTCTAGCGGTTTAGAGGTCTGTGGCCAGGAGACTCTTTGGATTGCAATCTGAGCTTTGCCAGCTACTTTCCAGCATTGTGCCCCTTGGCCAATTTAACCTCTCTGATCCTTTTGTTTATTGATCTGCAAAATAGGGACAGCAGTATCCACCTTGTGGTTGTTGTGTAGCATAAATGTGACGCACTGGGTGTCAGCTACCTAATGCTATGCCTGGATCATACTAGGTACTCAGTAAAAAATACGATTATGACTGTCATATATTCCTCTGCCCATTCTCAACACTTGTGAGAGTAGCAGAGTGCTTTGCTCATAGTAGGTGCTCAACATATATTTTTAAAGATCCATATTTACATGTATACAGACATGTGGATATACAGTCACCATACATGTAAAAGTGCTTACGCACATATATACAGGCTGTAGGAGCTCAAAAGCAGATTCTGAAGGCCAGAAGGGATTCTTTCATCCAATATGCTTTGCTGCAGAAGTGGGCTGTCCAGAGACAGAGGTGAACTCTTTCTTTCTGACTCCAGTCTGGGACATGTACTCAGCCTGGCTCACTGTTCCCTGAGAGTCTGGTGACCATCAGACTAGAAGGAGCAGAAAGGAAGTACCAGTTCCAGTACCTCGCTGTTTTCTCCAGCCTTTTTGATGCCTACTTACTATCTCCAGGCTAAAGTTAGAGCAGGAAAGGCTGAGCAGGTGGGAGGCGGAGGAAGGTCATGTGACATTCAACACGGATGTAGTTGGGGAGGAAAGATTTTCCAAATGTCCCTGCTAGCATCCAGGCTGGCCACCCGGAGACAGCACCCACTCAGTACGTCCTGGGCCAACTGTGGTCCGGCCTCTGAAAGCCGCTTCTCTGCTCAGGCTCACAGTGATGCTGCAGAGTGAAGGTTTCAGGGTAAAAGCCATGGATTTCTGATCTCTGAATCTGCTCATTAAGCAGCAGGGTGATTTGCATCTACTGCCAAATTTGAGCAGAATTTGAACAATGAGAATGATCTTGCACTGAAGCCCTTACCTGGCATGGCTGACATCTCTGAAGAATGCCAGGCTGGCTGCATACTCCCCACACCGACTGGCTGGGAGGGGGCCTGAGGCCAGAGCCAGGTGGTCACCTGCCTTCGGTCACAATCCCTCAGACCCATGAGCTGCTCCTCGCTGCCCTGCAGCCAGTTCATAGGATGCTAATTTGCGTGAGTCTCACTATGTCTGTCCTTAGTTCTCTCTTTCATGCCTGTGTTCTGGGAGCTTAGGAGCCTTGGGAGGCCAGAACCTCGGTCCCTTTTGCTCATCTCTGTTATCTTACAATGTCCAGGCTGAGGGAGCTCAGGCCAGGCCACTAGATGGGCCACAGCCTGGGCAGCAGAAGTGAGCAGAAGGACAAGCAATTACCTGGTGAATTCAGGCAAATAAACAATTTGTTGGCCTTCTGGCTCCCCTGGTGTGCTGAATCCCTTTCATGTCTGTTTGGAGATTTTGTTTTTTTGTCCATTAACCTCAATTTCCAGCAACCTGAGAGTTCCCACTGCACCTCTCCTGGATGGTGGAGTCCCGCCAAAGGGCCACTACTCCAGGACTCGGGGCAAAGGCTCAGTTGCCCCGGGCTCTGCCTCTGCTCTAAAGGACCAAGCTGACTACTAAACAACCCAGCAGATCCCCCATTTTATGCTCCTGTTGTCCTTCCCAGCACCCACTGGGCCAACCTCCCTCCACTGTCCCCGAGGCCTAGGGGTGGGTGAGTGGGTGGAGGAACTGTTTAGGGGCAGCTTTCCTAGTTGCTATAAATCAGCTTAGCTTTGTGGTTCTCTTCCATCTTGCTTTACTTTTTGCCTGTTTTCTTTTAACCCTGTCTATGGGCAAAACACAGCCCCATGTGAGTGCGCCTAATTGAGGAATGTTAAGCCTTCCCATGCTGAGCTGGAAGTCAGCCTCTTTCAAAGCTGTCCACTGGGATGTACCCAGTGCAGGAGCTAAATATAGAAAGGGCTCCCTCCTCCCCCAGCCTCCCTCATCCTCTGTGGGCACGGGCACAGGCGAGAATCGATGCTACGCTTGGTGGTGATGGCAGGCTGCGTGACAGCCGCCCCTGCTTAGAGACCCTTATCTGCACCTGCCGCCGATTGGCTCTGATAGAGCCCTGACATACCAGGGACAGGAAGTCACCATGGCGACCTCACACAGTGGAGCGGGGAGGGGACAGGGGCTTAACGGTGTGGAGGAAGACTCGGGATGCACTTGGATCACCAACCTCATGGGCTCCCAGCCGGCCAAGCAGAGATCATGTCGTCTGCCCTGGCCACTCCAGGCCACCTGCGGAGGGGGCAGCCTGTCAGTGATGGAGGGGGAGACAGGCTGTGTTATTCACGCCGGAAGTCCATGGCATTCTGAGAGAGCTCTTCCCTGTGCCTCCCCAGAACACTGAGAATGGATGAATCAGTCCCCGCTCATCAGAGCCTTTCATGCTAAACCAGCCCAAATGACTGATTTAGAAACTGCGTGGTCTTGTTCTTTGAGTGGATTTCTGAGGCACACTCCAGAGCAGGCCAGGTCTTCATTATCTCCATGCACACCCTTTGATTAAGCATCTGTGACCACACAGCACTATGTGCTGTACCCAAGGAGGGAACGGAGCAGGAGACACTGATGGGAGACACGCACCCAGAACACCCAGGCAGCAGGGAAATAATAAAAACAACGTTATTGCTGTAGCAGCACTCAGCTGATCACCACAGCCCTGTGAGGAACTGCTAGAATTCTAACTGAATATGAGAGCAGAGAGAGGCTTGGTGCTTTCACAGGGATACCTGGTAAGGGGCAGGTGGATTCACTCAAGCTTTCCCACTCTGGTACCCGGTAAGGACACCTGGTGTTTGCCAAACACTGGACCATACGCCTGCAGCAGGAGAACTCCCAGGGGACAGTCCTAAACGCAGATGTGGGTCTCACTCTGACCTGGAGTTTCTGCTTCAGGAGGTGGGGGCTGCTGTTTATCAGTCTTCAGGTGACTAGGACATGCAGCCCTTCTGGGAGTCACATATGAAACCATCAGTGCTTCAGGAGCCTTGGGGAGCACACGGTCCAGTGAGTCTCAGCCCCGGCAGGGCATCAGAATCACCTGTGCAGTTTAAAGGGACGGTCATGCCTGGGCCCTACCCAGGCCCTTTAAAGTAGAATCCTTCATGCTGGGGCCTGGGCATCTTTGACCTTAGAAACCTCCTTGGGAGATTCTAATGTGCAGCTGGAACACTGGACAATGAGTCTGCAGCATCAGCCACTATATTTTACCGACGAGGACCCTGCAGCTCTGTTGACAGGGGGCGAGTTGGATGAGCTGTCAGCAATCTCATAACTACCTGGGTGGAGAACTAGGAGAACCCAATGTCTTGACTTTCATTTCAAAGCTCTCTCTACTTCTAAGCTCTGTGTCCTGGGGGCTGTGAGCCCCAGAGTAGCCACTGGAGTCCCATTCTCAAAGGGTAGTGTATGGTGTCAGGCTGTGAAAGAAGGTAAAGACAGACACATGGAGCCTGATGTTTTAAAGTGCATGGCGGGGGGGGGGGGCGCACAGAGAGGCCCCAGCCTCTGGGGTCAGCAATTGTGGTGGTGAATACACTCGAACCTCTATGCCATTTCCCTGCCAGGGAAACAGCAGGGCATCTTACCTGGCAAACGTCCTGCCCATGTTGTAAGGACCATGTAGAGTCCCGATGGGCCAGACCACTCCAGAAGACGAGCATCCTTTCTGAGCTCCTGCCATTTAGCGTCAGCATCGGTTATTTGGCATTTGTAATTTACTTGTGGTATGTGACACCTAGAATCACTGTATTTTTTTTTAATAAAACAAAATATAACTCTTTTCCTGTCTTATTAAGCCAAATAAACAACTCGATTTTTAAATTTTGCCCTAATCTGAACCTGGTTCTCTCTCAGGACACTGCTTCCTGTACCTTGCTTTTCTTCTCTACCCTGGGCTCAAAGACATCCCCTCGATCCCAACTTTTGGCATTGGGGAATCAAGTTGTGCTTATCATTCATTCTTTCATTCTTCCAGATTTATCTGCGCACAGAGCACCCACTCCTTAATCCAGTCCAACCACAGTCATCAAGATGGATCCAAAGAAAACTAGGGAACCAGCTCTCCACTGCTTCCCAAGCTTCCGAAGCCCTCCTGACTTCCACACCCCAACATCCCCGAAGCCTTTCTTCTCCCCACATATCACACCCTTCTTCCCTCTAAACTCTTGCTTTCACGGTCCCTGCAGATTAAAACACCCACTCTCCACTGCAGGCTAACATTTCCTGTCCTTCAGAATTGGTTCGGAATTTGCCCAGTGGGATGACATCTCTGGCCTCATTCCCTCCCTGCTGTCCCTCAATCCTGGGCTCCTGTTCCCTCGTGTTCAGCCAGCTGTTGCAGCACCTGCCACACTTCATGGGGCACAAGTGTGCAATAGAGACTGATGAACTGATCTCCATGAGAGAACAGGCTTGTTGCTGGGGTGTGCTCAGGGAGTCCCAGATGTTGTCTTCAGATGCAGAAGAGTTAGAAGACAATGTTTTCTTTGTGTGTGCACAAAATAACAAAGGGGAAGACTCTCAGACCATATCCTACTGCTATTCACATCTTGTGTGTTGCCATTGTGTGTGAGGGCTGGACTTGTGAACTTGCTTCTACCTAATGTGGCAGAAATGATGGGATCTCACTTCTGAGATTACAAAAAGACTGTGGCATTATCACGGTGGCCTCTGTCTCTCGGATCAACTGCCCTTGGATCAGGTGTCAGCTGCCATGACAAGACGTAGGCCACATGATGAGGAATGGAGACCAATCAATGACCATGTGAGTCAAGCCTTCAGGAGGCTGCAATTCTGGCTGACATCTAACTGCCATCACATGGGGGTTCTTGAGCCAGAGGCACCCAACTGAGCCTTATCTGGATTCCTGACCCACAGAAACTGTAAGATAATGAATGTTTGTTGTTTTAAGTAGCCAAGTTTTGGGGGAATTTTGTTATGCAGCAATAGATAAGATACCTGATTAATATTTGTCCTTTGTATTCCTTGAGCACATATGCCGTGAGCACAGCACCTAAGGACAGGCCAGTGGACTGGGAAGGAAAGCGGTGGATCCCTGCCCTCTGGAGACTCTGTGCTAGGAAGCAGATGAAGACAAGCAGCTTGCAGGTATTTTATCGACCCCGTAAAAGCCTGCTTAAATCCCAGCTCCTCTACCCACTTTTTTTTTTTTCAGACGGAGTTTCGCTCTTGTTACCCAGGCTGGGGTGCAATGGTGCGATCTCGGCTCACGGCAACCTCCGCCTCCTGGGTTCAGGCAATTCTCCTGCCTCAGCCTCCTGAGGTGCTGGGATTACAGGCACGCACCACCATGCCCAGCTAATTTTTTGTATTTTTAGTAGAGACGGGGTTTCACCATGTTGACCAGGATGGTCTCGATCTCTTGACCTCGTGTTCCACCCACCTTGGCCTCCCAAAGTGCTGGGATTACAGGCTTGAGCCATCGCACCTGGCCTCTACCCACCTTTTTAACCATGCTAATACTCACTAGATTCTGCCTCTCGGCAGTGTCTCCAGAACACACTGCCTGTCTTAGTAGTTCATTGTCTTTCTACTTGAAATTCATTCACTCATTTACTCAACTCATATTTGTAGAGTACGTCCTATGGACCCAGGACTATTCCCCACAGCAGAGGATTCTGCAGCTCCCAGTGCCCCCATAACAGTTTTACTTGCATTGTTCCTTTTCCCTTGGTTTCTCTGAGGTAGGGCACTCCCCGAACAATGCTGGACTCCCCGCGACATCCAGCCCAGTTCAGCAACTGCAAATACATGATGACCAGAGAAAATGAAGACTCGCCCGTCAGGTTTACCTTTGTGTGAGATGAGACAAAAGAACCAGTAGCTGAGGGTTTTAAGAGTCACTCTGCTCCTTTCTCCCCTTGAATAGATCAAGATTTGACTGACATTTATTGAGCACCTATCATATGTCTGGAGAGCAGCTGGGCACTTTTCCGTACATTAGCTTATTTAATCCTCACAAATGCTTGGGAGGCAAATATAATTCCCATTTACTAGTGAGTAAATCAAAGCTCAGAGAGGTAAAATAGCTTGCTCCAGTTGCACAGTAAAAATAACAGCAAATCCTTCTTGAACATTCTGAACAAACTCATTTGGTCCTCCTCCAGCCCAGACTGAGGCAGACAAATGTTAGATAAGTTGCCCAAGTTTGCACTTGTAACTAGTAGGTGGCAGGGCCAGGAAAAAAACCTGGGGCTCTGACTTGAGAATTCTTATTTTTAACAACACTAATTCTTATTCTTAGTTGTAGCAGGACTAAAATTCAGAGTTAGGTCTTGGAACTGGAGTCCCCAGTCTGTCATCCCTGCTCAGAGATGCTCTTTCCCACCGCCTGCCCAGGCTCCCTACCTCCATTGAATTTGCTTCTCTCCCGTGTTCCAGTGACGTTCCGATTTGATGATGAATTTGCTTCTCTTGAGTATTTCCTTGACTTAATTCAAAGAACACTTCTCCCATCATAGAAATGTCACCCATTCCCTTCCCCAACTTTGTGGAGGTCTTACTATTGAGGAGATGTGTGTGAAAGGAAGAAGGGGTGGGAGCAGACAAGAAAGGAATAAAAAAACCGAAGCAGCAAGGAATTTCTCATCTTGGAGGCTAAGTTCTGTTTCAAAATGAGTCCAAAGCTCTGGTCTTGTGTCTTTTTTTTGTTTTATTTGGTAAGACTGTGACAGTAGGAGAATAATGTGAGCTGGCAAGTAATAAATAGTTTCTATAGGCATCAGGTGGGAACTTAAAATTCAGAAGGCAGGCTCCTCAATTCTGAATTAACTTCCTTTCTTCCTGGGCACAAGAAGGTCTATGTTTCTCTCATCTTCTCTCTGGCCCCACATGCAAGTCAACATTCCTGCCCCACAATAGGTGTGATTGCATCCCATTATGTTGTCATGGCAACATCCATTGCCATCTGGGGGGTGGGGAGGTGGCAGTGGAAACAAATGAGTGGCCAATCAGGCTTTCCAGGAACGTCTCATCATGACACACTGCTCACCGCCAACTGCCGGAGCTGGGCGGAATAAAGATGCGTGCACAAGGACCCTGTGGAGGGGGCACAGCGATGGTGCCCCGCCTCATCTCAGCCAAGGGAACGAGGGTCAGAGGGACACTTTGTCCATGTGAATGTCTCTTTGCTGACTGATGGATTATTGATCAGCATGAGAAGGAAGAACCAAACAGCAAGCAGGAACACAGAAAGCAAAAGGCCCTTCAAGGCGCTAATTGTCACGTGATACTTATGAATGATACATGGGAGCTAGTTCTTTTGGGTGCAGAGATGGATCAAAGATTATGGAACCTAGTGTCACCATGGTCATGCCTCTTCCCTCCCCCAAGTCCAGAAACGGAAAAGGAAAAGTTCTGTTGTCAAGAGATCCAAGGACAAGAACCAGCGAAGCCTGGTAACAAACACACTATGCTTTGAAGATCTGCCAGTTAGCAGCTGTGTGGTTAACATCTCTCAGCCCTGTTTTCACCTTTCTGAGATGGGGATTATAATACCACATCCCTTGTAGGGCTGTTTTGAGGACTGAATGAGCTAATGCACACCCACATGCCCACCTGTGGTAAGAAACCCATAGATATCAGCCATTAGTATTTCAACTGATCACACACACTCGGTGCCACTAGGGATGATGGCACTGCAGTGTCTCCCTGTCTCCCTACCTTAAGTTCTATGCCCTGGGGAGCAAACACAGCAGGAATAAATTTTCAGTGACCTGGGAGCTACATCTATAGACTTTAGCCATAAGAAACTCCCAAACTCTCTTTCTGTCTCTAGGTGGGAGAGAGCCATTGCCTCCCACTCAGAGGACATGGTGGAGAGAAGGTTGACAGCTTGGCATTCCTCTTTAGAATGGCTGTTGACTTCATACTGCCGTCCACAAAAGAGCTCCCTAACCCGACCACAGGGTGGAAAATGGACTTTCCTTAAAGGTGAAGCACAGCATTATTCTCAAGTGCCTTTGCAAATGTACGTGAGCAATCTCTCAAGGCTCAGATCAAGTCTCCAGCTCACACTCCTGTCCCAACATCCAGTGCACGACATTGAGCCCCTAGGGCTTTCTGATCAAGAGTGGGGAGGACAGCCAGACCCAGCGGGCAGCTGAGGTCGACTGGAGTAATTAATCCTAAAGGTTACTGGTGCCTGTACTGCTGGGGAGCAGGAATCCAATTACCCACAGTGACAGCAGCTTAGTCCCTGGGGAGATGCTCATCTGCGGGGTGGCCAACAACCTGTCCACGTGAAATCTTCCTGACAAGCAACCCCCACCTCCACCCCCTTCACTTCCTTCACACACCCTAGCTGGGCACAGACCTCAGCTAACCAGTTCATTGCCCAGACCATACTGCCTAGGTTGTGGTACAAGGGAGTGAATTCTGGGAGACTGGACCAGGACAGCTTCTAGAGGTCTCCTGAGAAGGACCCATTCCCCTGTAGAACTAAGATCAAAACTGGTCATTTACCCAGGCTGAGTCAGACCTACATGATACATCAAAAGCGAAACAGAAAGAAAGGGAATGAGAGAATCCAAATGAGTTTGTTTGTCCATTAAATATGCAAAATAATGCAGATGTGGAAATGGGCATATAATTTTCAATCAGTTGCTCTGGCATCACCGTGAAAAGACCTATGATTCTGGCTGAGGGGCACTGAGAGATAATTCTGGCTCCCTTTCCACCAGCATCCCAAAGCATGTAGGTTAGGAAGCAGGGAGGTAGTCTCTATGCCAGATGACCTTTTGTCCTTTTTATGTAGCCCTGACTCTGACCAAGATGGATTCCTACTTGTCCAGAATTTACTCCCTGGATAAAAGTGAAAAAGAGGCCAAGTCTTTTGCATGGCCACCACCAGGGAAAGGAATTTGACTTTTGTAATGCAAATTTACTTTCTGGCTTGAAAATGCATGATTAAAATGATACGTTTCCATGTGGGAGCCAGACAGCAGATTTAGTATTAGAAGGCAGCAGCTGCTGCTTACACACAGGGCTGTCTGCAAGGTACACGGAGGAGAAGGTAAAAAAAAGTATTTGTTGGGTCCTGGAGACCCTAGGACTTGCTAATCAGCATGGACAGTTCAGGTGCAATTATATAAACCTAAACACAACCAGGGTGTGGTATAAGAAAGACTGAGTACTATCAGATTGGTAATTCATTCATTCAACAACATTTATTGAGTACCAGATCCACATACCAGATGCTGTATATAGTTATATAGCAGTGAATAAGGCAGACTTAGTGAAGACTGCTGACCAGGGCTCAGATTTGGACTCCACCACTCAAGAATAATGACATATTGAGCACCTTGCTTAGTCTCTCTGTCGCTCAGTTTCCTCATCCCTAAAATAAGGATAATGCAAGTACAAATTGCCACTTCTGCTTTCAGCCATGATGGCAAGAACTGGATTTACCTTTCTGTCTTAAAGACTAGAAAGGCATTCAAAATATATGAAACAAATATTTTCAAACACTGGACAAAAGGCAATACTGGACTATGATCCTTGAGAGAGGTGAATCAAACGAGAGACCCCTGCAATTTCTCCACCCTACTGCCTGCAACCAATTTCCAGGCTGCAGCACAGGGAAGGGGGGCCCAAACAGAACCCAGAATTCTTGGAGTTCAAGACAACTGAGGCAGCTAGAATGTGCAGGCACAGTGCCAGAAAGAGCTTTGGCTATCTGAAAAGGGATCCACTTAAATCTGTGGCAAAATACTGATTTGCACGTAGAAGGAATGAAATTCCATAAGGCTGGAGAAAGAACCATCACAAAGCAGTGAGCCAAAGGGTCTCCACAGCTGGGAAGAGTTCATGCTCCTAGGTGAGAAGGAACAGCCTTCATAATGCAGCTGTGTGCTGCATAACTATGTTTTGGCCAATGCCAGACGGCATATATGAAGGTGGTATAAGATTATAAAGAAGATGAAAAATTCCTATCACCTAGTGACATCATAGCCGTCTTAACTTTGTCATGCAATGCATTACTCACATGTGGTGATGCTGGCATAAACAAAGCCATGTGCTGCCAGTCCTGTGAAAGCATAACACATGTAATTATGTACAACACATAATACTCGATACTGCTAATAAGTGACCATGTTACTGCTTTATGTATTTACCAGTTACTGTTATTTTAGAGTGTCCTCCCTTTACTTAGAAAAAGACAAAGTTAACTGTAGAACAGCCTCAAGCAGGTCCTTCAGAAGGTATTCATGGAGAAGGCATTGTTATCATAGAAGATGAGGACGCCATGCTATTACCCCAGATGACCTTCCACTGGGACAAGATGTGGAGGTGGAAAACAGTGATATTGGTCATCCTAACCTGATGTAGGCCTAGGCTAATGTGTGTGTTTGTGTCTTCGTTTTTGAAAAAGTTTAAAAAGTAAAAGACAGGTGGGGTGCAGTGGCTCACGCCTGTAATCCCAGCACTTTGGGAAGCCGAGGCGGGTAGATCACGAGATCAAGACATCGAGACCATCCTGGTCAATAAGATGAAACCCCGTCTCTACTAAAAATACAAAAAATTAGCTGGGCATGGTGGTGCGTGCCTGTAATCCCAGCTACTCAGGAGGCTGAGGCAGGAGAATTGCCTGAACCCAGGAGGCGGAGGTTGCGGTGAGCCGAGATCGCGCCATTGCACTCCAGCCTGGGTAACAAGACAGAAACTCCGTCTCAAAAAAAAAAAAAAAAAGTAAAAGACAAACAAAGAAAACCCTATTTTAAAATAGAAAAACTTACAGAGTAAGGATGTAAATAAATATTCTTTTATAACCATACAGTATATTTGTGTTTTAGGCTGTTACTGGAAGAGTCAAGAAGTTGCAAACATTAAAATGTTTATAAAGTAAAAAAATTACAGTAAGCGAAGGTAAATTTATTTTATTGAAGAAAAAACAATTTTGAAGTATAGCCTAAATGTGCAACGCTTACGAAGTCTATACTAGTGCGCACAATGTCTCAGGTCTTCATATTCACTCACCATTCACACGGAGTCGCCCAGAGCAACTTCCGGTTCTACAAACACCATACCTGATAAATGCCCTAATACAGGTATATCATTTTTTACTGTATTTTTACTGTACCTTTTCTATTTTTAGATATACGAATAATTACCATTGTGTTACAATTGCCTACAGCATTCTATACAGTAATATGCTATACAGACTTGCAGTCTGGAAGCAATAGGCTATCCCACATAGCCTAGGTCTGTAGCAGGTTATACCGTCTAGGTTAGTGTAAGTACACTCTATGATGTCTGCCCAACTGAAGTGCCTGGCGATGCATTTCTCAGACTGTATCCTCATTGTATTTTTTTTTTTTTTTTTTTGAGACGGAGTTTCGCTCTTGTTACTCAGGCTGGAGTGCAATGGCGCGATCTTGGCTCACCGCAACCTCCGCCTCCTGGGTTCAGGCAATTCTCCTGCCTCAGCCTCCTGAGTAGCTGGGATTACAGGCACGCGCCACCGTGCCCAGCTAATTTTTTGTATTTTTAGTAGAGACGGGGTTTCACCATGTTGACCAGGATGGTCTTGATCTCCTGACCTGGTGATCCACCCGCCTCGGCCTCTGAAAGTGCTGGGATTACAGGCTTGAGCCACCGCGCCCGGCCTGTACCCCCATTGTTGAGTGATGCATGATTGTATATAAAGCAACTAGTAGGGTCCTTCGAAAGGTATTACATTCACAGTGAGGCCGAATTACCCCTGGACAAAAGGCAGTGCCAGACTTACCTAAGAGATCTTAAAGCAAGCCCCGAAATCATCAAACTGACCCCGATGAACTTAACCCTATGCCAGAACAAAGTCCAACACTCTTTAAAGGAATACAAAAAGAAAAGAAATCAGTGGCCAGAGTAGTAAAATTAACAATGTCTGGCATCTAATCAAATAGGGCTGGGTGCAGTGACTCATGCTTGTCATCCCAGCACTTTGGCTGACATGGGAGGATCACTTGAGCCCAGGAGTTGGAGACCAGCCTGGGCAACATAGGAGGACCCCATCTTTAAAATAAGCTGGGTGTGGTGGTGTGCACCTGTGATTCCGGCTCCTCAGGATGCTGAAGTGAGAGGACGGTTTAAGCCTGGGAGGTCAAGCCTGCAGCAAACCATGATGGCGCTACTGCATTCTACCCTGGGCAACGGAGCAAGACCCGGTCTCAACACAGGAAACCAAAGCCTGCAGCAAACCATGATGGCGCTACTGCATTCTACCCTGGGCAACGGAGCAAGACCTGGTCTCAACACAGGAAACAAAAGCCTGCAGCAAACCATGATGGCGCTACTGCATTCTACCCTGGGCAGTGGAGCAAGACCCGGTCTCAACACAGGAAACAAAAGCCTGCAGCAAACCATGATGGCGCTACTGCATTCTACCCTGGGCAGTGGAGCAAGACCCGGTCTCAACACAGGAAACAAAAACAAGCCTTACAGGGTATACGAAAAAGAAAAAAATAGTAAGCAGGAGAAAAATCAATCATTAGAAAAGGACAGAGATAATGGAATTAGCATACAAGAATGGTAAAATTACTATAGCCAATATACTATATGCTCAAGAATTTACAGGAAAATGTGAACATGATAAGGATTAAAAAAGGAAGATAGAAAAGTGACCCCAATAAAACTTAAGTAAAAGAAAAAGTACAATAACTGAAATAAAAATAAGTGAGTTTAACAGATACATCAAAAGGATCAGTGAATTTGAAGAAATAGAAATAGAAAATATCCAAAATAAAGCAAAGAGGGAAAAAAAGATAGGAAAAAACCCCATAGCATCAGTGATCTGTAGGAAAATAACAAATCATCTAACATATATGTAACTGGGGTCCCCAAAAAGAAGAGAAACACAGAAGAAATAATTTAAAGAAATGGTCAAAAGGAATCAGAATTTGGTGCAACCTATAAACTCACTAATCCAAGAAATGCATTGAATTCCCAGTAAACACAAACCATACCAAGGCACATTGCAGGTGCCTTGGCACCTGGACAACTTTCTTCCCACAGCACATTATAACCAAATTGCTGAAAACAAGTGATAAAATCTTAAAAGCAGCCAGTGGAAAAAGGACATTATACACAGAGGAAAGACAAAGTGGCAGACTCTTGTCATAAATTATGCAAACCCGAAGACAACAATGGCCTGAAGTACTGAAAGGGAAAAAAACCTGCCAACCCAGAATTCTACACCAAGCAAAAATATCAATCAGAGATGAAAGCAGAATAAAGACTTTTCAGATCAAAGCTGAGATAAGTCATCACTACCAGATTTGCCGGTAAGAAATTTTAAAGGAAGTTCTCCAGGAAAAAGGAAAATGATACTAGATGTAAATCTGGATCTACACAAAGGAATAAAAAGCAGTGGGAATAGTAGATATGTGAGTAAATTGAAATAAATTTTGTTCTCATTTTTGAAGAAGTCTCTTTAAAAGTGTTAACTGCTTAGAGCAAAAAATTTTCACTGTATTGTTGGATTTATAAAATGTAGAGGTAAAATATAAGAATTATACCACAAAGGACAAGAGGTACATATTTGAATACATAAGTTTTTTATAGTATATATGAAGTGGTATATTATTAGAAGGCAGATTTTGATATGCTAAAATGTATATTTTAAATCATAGAGCAACCACTAAAAAATAAAAGACATATGGATAATAAGCCAGCCATGGAGAGAAAGTGAGATCATAAAAATATTCAGTTAATACAAAGTAAGGCAGAGAGAAAAACATGAACAAATTACATACGAGACAATCTGAAAATAAACAGCAAGATAGCAGACTTAAATGCAATCATATCAGTAATTACATTAAGTATACATAGTCTAAAAACTTCAATTAAAAAGCAGAGATTATCATATTGAATTTTCTTTTTAAGCAATACCTGACTATGTGCTATTGGCAAGAAATTTTAAATGTGAAGACACAAGTATGTTAAAAGGAAAATAACAAAAAAAGATATACCAAGAAAAGACTGACCAAAACAAAACTGGAGTGACTGTGTCAGACAAAGCAGCCTTTGGGACAGGGAATGTTACCAGGGATAAGGCGAGTTTTATAACAATAAAGGGATGAATTTATAAAAAAAAAAAAAAACAACAACCGACCCTAAATGTATATGTATTTGTTGATAGACTTCAAAATACATAACGTAAAAGTTGATATAAAGAAAGGAGAAATGGACAAAACCACACTTACAGTTGGAAATTTAAATATTTTTGTGTCTATAATTGACAGAAAAAGTAGACTAAACATCAGGAGGGGTATAAAAGACTTGAACAATCCCATCAACCTCCTTAATCTATCTGACGTTACTAGAACACTCTAACCAACAACAGCACAACCCACGTTGTCTTCAGGTGCATATAAATCACTGGTCAAGATAAGACCACATTCCAGACGACAAAGTCTTAATATTTTGTGATGAAATGAAATCATATAGTCTTCAATTTGACCATATTAGAATTAAACTAGAGATTAAAAAAATAAAATGGTATCTGGAAAATTCTCAAATATTAGAAGACTAAATAATGCACTTCTTAAAAACCCATGAGTCAAATTTAAAAATCACAAGGGAAATTAGAAAATACTTTGAACTGAAAAGTATGACAATATACCAAAGTCAACGGTATGTAGTAGCTAAAAGTGCTTAGAGATAAATTTATATCATAAATGTTGTTACTAGAAAATAAAAAAAGTTTCAAATCAATGATCTAAGCTTCTACTTCTGCCTTAAACTAGGAAAGGAAGAAAACTAAAACTAAAGTATGTGGAAGGGAAAAAATAACGAGCAGAAATCAATGAAACAGAAAAGCACAGAGAAACTTAATAAAACCAAAAGCTCTTTCCTTAAAAAGATGAATAAAATTTAAAAACTGCCAGGCTATTCAAGAAAAACAGACAAGATCACCAATATAAGACACGAGAGACTGAACATCACTACAGCTTCCACACACATCAAAAAGATAATAAGAGAATATTATAAACAACTTCATGCCACTAAGTGAGAAAATTTAGACAAAATGGAGAAATTATTTGAACAACAACAGCTACCAAACTACCAATACTCACTCAAGATGAAACAGATAACTGGAGTAGCCCTGTACGTATTAAATAAATTGTATTTCTAGTTAAAACTTTCCACAAATAAAATTTCAGGTATAGATGGCTTCATAGATAAATTCTACTAAATATTTAGAGAAGAAATAATACTAATTCAATATAAATTATTCAGTATAAGTTATGTCAATAGACTAAAAAAGAAAGCCCATATGATCATCTCAATAGATGTATAAAAAGCTTTTAACAAAATATGATACCTATTTATGACTGAAAAAAACCCAATTATCAACAAACTTCCTCAGCTGGAAAAAAGATATTTATAAGAACTGTACAGCCGACAGCATACTTAACGGTGAAGACGTGATATTTTCGCCCTTGGACTGATAACAAGGTGAGGATGCCTGCTTTCATCATTTCTATTTACCATTTCAGTCGACATTGTATTGAAAGTCCTATCTGGTACAATAAGGCAAGAAAGAAATTGAAAAAGCATCCAAACTGGAAATAAGTAACACTGCAGGCTCCATGCTCATCCATGGAAAAGTATCCCACTTCCTAGGGGAGTGGCAGTAGGACTGAGCTACAAGTATGCGGAATGCCTAGAATAGTTTCTGGCACCTCAAAGGTGCTCAATAAATGCTCACTATTGTTGTTAATTCAAATGATTACAGGATGGAACTGAGACCATATAATGGGGATCTATCCATTGACCAAGGAGGTCATGAGAAAAATGCCTACTTGCCTCTCAAGCACCAGATGATACTCACTCCCATGTGGGAATGGGGGAGGGACATTGGAAGATGGAGGACAAACGAGCCCTTACATTTGTACTTCTCCATATAAAGTCCGTTAGGACTCCACATCTCGTATAACCCTTTAATGACTGTGGGAAGGGACAGGGCAGGTACAATTATCTTCATCCTAAGGATGGGGGAACTGAGGTAGAGAGCCATATCCCTGTGTAACACAAGGACTAGTCCTGAGGTCTCCATCCCAGACCACTGTACCTTCCACTACACCATTCTCCCTTTCCACCAGACAGGTCTCAAAACGGTGCTTCCCTGCATCTGCAGATGAAACTGAATGGACACATTTATGAGAAGGACGGTTCAGAACACAAGTGCCCCTTAATAAGCAATGGCCATCTCTGAGGCACTGGAATCCAGACCCTGGGGATTTGCCTCTTTGCTTTTGTGAGCTTGTCCTACCCTGCATATTTAGTAGAGTTCACACAATGAGGCGCCTACAAGATTAAAACTTAAAATACCCAAATCTGATTGTGCCACATAATAAGTGCTCAGTAAATGTTGACTTAGAAACGCTAATCTGACTGGAGCCCAGGGAAGAAGCCAGTGGCTTAGATTTAATGAAATAAGCGTGCACAAGAAAACCACTTTGTAACCTGTAAAGCATTGTACAAACACTGATGTCAATGCTAGCAGTTGTGTGAAAAGACAATGAGATATGAAAAGGAAGACCTGAGCAAACGGTCATTTGGGTGAGTGTAGGAACAGAGCTGGGACGAGACCTGGAAACTCGAAAAATAGTTTACAAAGCATGTAGTAAATGAACTGATGGGAATGGGGCTTGGGGAGAGAAGCAGGCCTCTCTAGCATCTCTTAAGGACTTTTCGGCACTGTGCTATGTGCTAGAGAGACAGAGGCGAAAAGACACAGTCTCATCACTAACCAGCTCATAGCCTTGTGGGGAATGACAAGCATACAGAGACCCTCCATACGCTACAGTGAGTGCTAGGATGGTGGTAAGTCCATGGTGCTTTGGGGGCACAGAGGATTTGGAGAAAGGCAGAGGGGAGTTGCTAGTGAGACCAGGAAAGAGCAGTGATGGAAAGTAGTTTTAATATGAAACTGAGGGGCTGAACGGAGCCCAGATAAAAAAACAAAAACAACTTAATTTCCTTTGTGGCCCAAAGGAAGTATAGGAAGTACTTTTCCAGCTGAAGGCAGGGAATGATGAACCAGGAAGTAAACTAGGGAGGATGAAGCAAGCTTTTGAGTCATGAGATTATTTTTCTGTGCATGGGTTATACCCTCAAGATTTTGCCACCTTAATGAATGTTAAGATGATTTTTACATCTTAAATGGCTGTGTGTAGAAACCCCTGTGGGAGAGAGGCAGCTGAGGATGGGTGAAGAGAGGAGCTGTCCAAGTGAGGGCAGAAGAAAGATGGCAAAATCACATGAGAGGACTTGGTGCTGAGCTGCAATAGCCCCAGAGCCTGAGCTCCGGGCATCATTTCATCTCTGAGGCTCCTTCATTCATTAATTCATTCAGCAAAAATGTCTTGAGTACTTACTATGTGCCAAGCACTGTTCTAGAAGCAGGGAATGGAGCAGTAAACAAGGGAGAATCCTTGCCCTCAATATACTAGCATTCTAGATGGGAGAGACAGACAGTAAGCAAGTGTACATGTAAATGAACAGGATAAACATAGGTAACGAGAGGTGCTATGAATGAAGTAAAAGGGGGTAATGGGACCAAATGGAAGCTGATGGTGGGCACACAGCTGAGGGGGGTGGCAACTTTAGGTACAGGGTTCAGGGAAGGGTATGGCCTTTGCCTGGGACCTGAATGACAAGAGGAAGCCCTGTGATGATGGGGGAGAAGCAGAGAAACAGCTGGTGCCATGGTCCTGTGGCAAATTCAAGGGCTGAAAAGAAAGCCAGAGGAGCTGAAGCCCTGAGGGCAACGGGCATGGCAGGAGATGGGTTAGGAAGGAGGCAGAGTCTCCTCAGATAAGGCCTGAAAGGCCCCGGGAAAGAGTTGGATTCTATTCTAAGTGCCTCAATTTGTCCCTTACCAAAGTGGCCCTAATGCAGATTGGATGACGTCCCGGAAGCAGTCCAGGCCAATGTATACATGAACAAATACAAAATCTCACAACTTGAAGTTCTTTCAGTCAAACGCATGCTGGAGTCCCTTCCACCTAAAGCGGGAGCCCAGTCCCTCCTAAGATGGCATCTTGGGACTGTTAGGACTCCAACTGACTTGAAACAGGTGCCACCCATTTCTCCAGGCTCTGAGCAGCCTCTGAATGAACGACACTGCGCTCGAAGGGGCCAGCCTGGATGGAGGGAGATGGGGGATAGTTCACGGTTCTCATTAGGAGCTAAAGTTGCTGCTATAACATCTCCCTCTCTTCTCTCTTCTTACTCCTCCTTAGGAACAGGGAATGCAGGACAGCTTTGCCCCCAGGCCACTGGACCAGTGACCACCGGATACCCTAGGGAACGCAAGGGAGTGGGAGAGAAACCCACCTGGCCCCTCCAGCTGGTAGACAAAACGGAGGATCCTCTACTCCCTGCCAGTGTTCCATCTGGGAAAGGTCACGCAGACCCTGCACTCACAACCAACTGGGCGGAAGCGAACCCTTGGGGAGGGCAGGGCATGCAGCCACATGGGCACCATCGGCACGTGAGTCCTGACCTGGGGGAGGAGAGGTCGTCTTCCTACAGCCCAACCTCACACATTCCTTCAGCATCTCTGGGAAATAATCACACTCCCCGCACTGAAGAAACACAGTCAACAGATTCTGGTTTCCTAGATACGCCAGTGGCTTCTAAAAATAGCCAGGCAATGACAAAGCAAATTGGCATATGGACTGCAAATAATTCCAGTACCAGCTTGCTTGGCAGCACTCAAGCCTCCCAGTGCTGGGTGCTTCCTCCTCTTCCCTCCCATTTCTGAAACAATGTCTTGTTGCTGAACACCCCAGGCCAAGTGTGAGCGAAGGGGCAGCTGTAGCCCCCATGGTGGGTCCGGCCCAGGGCTGGTACACTCTGCTGGGCTGAAGCCACCCTGGGCTCCTCCTGCTTCCATCCTCATCCACTCCACACCCTCTGAGGCTCCACACTCACACTGAAGGTCCATTGCCAGTAAGCCACCGGCAGCTCTGTGTGTGCCCCAACACTCCCAAGCAACCAGTCTCTTTCTTTTTGTAACGAAGATGGGGCTGCCTTGACCTTCCCACTCCAGGGCTCCTCTTCTGGAGACAGGCCACTGTCCACGGTACCTCTTACTCTGATTCAGTCCCTCTCCTGGCCCCAGCAGGGAGTCTTTGCACAGTATCCTCTTTAACTGAGCTTCTTCATTCTCTAAACCCTGCGTGTCATTGCGTGCAATGTGCCAGGCTCTGTGGCGGGCAGCATACCCAGCAGTGGGGATTCCAAGAAGAAAATGACAGGTCTGTGGCTGGAAAGAGTAAGGAAAACTAACATGATTGAGCTTCTACACTTAGCCAGCCACTCTGCTAAGTGAGCCTCACAAGTTGTCTCATTTATTTCTCATTCAGTCTCTATAGTGACCCCACGATGTAGAGATTCTTATTGTCTTCTTAACTCTGTAAACCAATTGAGGAAAGCAGCTCCGAGGAGTTGAGTAACTTGTGCAAGGCGACAGCTGAAAAATGTGTAGCTGGAATTTGCTTTTATAGACCTACAGCATAAGGGCCCTCGAATCTCTTCTCCAAAACCACAGCAGCTCCCTCAAGCAGCTTATTCTTCAATGGAGCTTGGCTCAGGGCCTGGCGGTTAACAGACCCCATCTCAGAGAATACAAGACAGTCTTTTGGAAGGACCATTTGCAGAGGTAGAGGCAGGATTATGGGGACCAGCAAGAGAGGCTGAGGCACCCAGGGACTAGCAATGGCAGGAAGCTGTGTCTACCCCAGGCCTGAAAGGACAGGGGAGAGAGTAGGGATGTGGGGCTGCCCAGCAGCAGCGGCAGTCATGAGGAAGGGGAGAGAAAAATACCCCAGGCCTCCTTCTTCCACCTGTAGGTCTCCTGCTGGCATCTCCCACAGGCTGAACTCAACTGGATGCCAGGCACAAGGGAGGTCTGGGGATGCAGAACAAGTCTCCCAACTGTTCCAAGTAATGCTTTTTCTTCGCAGTGTCACTAACCACCTGATTTCCCCCAGGCCTTTGTTAGGAGGAATCAATGTTTACTTTCATAATTAATTTTTTTTCATTGCGTGAAAAAGCTGAAAGAGGTACCCTGGCCTCACCTTCTCCAAAACTGTTAGGAAGATCAACAGGATAAACTGCGGGTCTGAGATCCTGGGGAGATAATGTGGAGGCCTATATATAAGGCATCGCGGTGGTGGTGATAACAAGGAAATGCTTACAGTGAAGCAATGATTAAATAAAAATTTAAGTTACTGCAACAGCCACGGTGTTCCCATCTCAAGGCAGCTGAAAAACTCACTCTGCAGACATTTCTGTCTCTAACCACTTGTTGCCTTGAAGACTAAGAGTGCTTCCAGGCAGCCCTAATTTGTCCAAGATGAACACAAGTGAGGCAATGCCATTATGAACCCACGGCCACAGGCAGCATCTTTAATTCATGAGCAGGGCGGCATCGGCAGGAGGAAAGGAAGGGAGACATTAAGAGGAACTGCCTTGAGTCTCTGCCTTAGACTCAAGGTAAAACTGAGATTCCAGCCCATTCCAGCACAGCGAAGTGGCTTTCAATTTGTGTCTGAGGAAGGGTGATATGGCTGAGAGGTTCTTCCCACGCACCAGACCACCAGGTGCTAAGAGCACTGCTGAAGATCTGCCAGCAGTTACTCCTGTCCTTGTATTCATTCATTCAATACATGTTTATGGAGTACAGTGCAGCCTTTAAGAGTGAGCTCTTCTGAGTCAGAAAGTCTAGGTTCAAATCTTGCTCCTTACTAGCTGTGTGACTTTGGGAAAGATGCTTGTCCTCTCTGTGCCTAAGTTTCCTCCCTTTTAAGTGGGGATAATATTAACAGCATTTATATCATAGGTTGCTAGGAAGATTAATTCAGTGAATACGTGTAAGGGCTCTGAACAGTACCTGGCATATAGGAAGCATAGTGAACTTTGCTGGATACACATTGGCTATGCAGTGA
Organism: Callithrix jacchus; assembly: GCF_049354715.1. Classification (NCBI taxonomy): domain Eukaryota; kingdom Metazoa; phylum Chordata; class Mammalia; order Primates; family Cebidae; genus Callithrix; species Callithrix jacchus. The sequence continues at coordinate 149,886,025 of NC_133508.1, forward strand.
GATTTGGATTTGGGTTCTGCATCTAGCAGCTGTGTGACTTCAGGTGAGTTACTTGACCTTTCTGAGCCAGAGTTGCCTCATCTATGGTAGTTGTAAGAATTCAATGAGAGAGCATTGTATAGTATTCAATAAATATTGAGTGTCTCTTCTGCTTTGATAATGGCCCTTCCTTTAAGGCTAATGTCTGGGTATAAACCAGGCCCACACATTCAGAGCTTATCATCCCTGCAGGCTTTGAATGGCTACTGGAGCACCAGTGAGGAGGCCTGGTTCTACCCTGTCCTCATTGGCTGTGTGACCATGTGCAAATTGCCGACCTCTCAATCTCAGTTTCCCAACCAGTAAAAGAAAGGGGTTGATGTATACGGCCTCTAAGGCCCATACAGCTTGAGGCACATTCTCCCGGACTCTCTGGACTTCTGCCAGACCTAGTCTTGAGACCCAGTATGGGAGAGTGGGGAGGACACAGCTCATCAGAATAGACACGGGTTGCATCCTAGGTGCCCGATGGCGTAGCACAGCGTGGGACACACCCAGAGGTGGTTTCCTGCCTGCTCCCCTTGCCAGCAGTCATTACCATCTGATTCCTCAATACAGGGCTGAGGCTGCAAAGCTGAGATGTGCCCCCAGATTGCCCTATACCCTCTTCTGTGCCCCATCTTCCCCAAAGTGACTTCCTTTGGTTCTCCAAGAAGCTCAGGGCACCTATCGCATGGAAGTACCAGGCTCAGGACCCTATTAGGTAGTTGTGCCTAATGTGGAAGTTTCTAGAAGCATCCAACCTGGGCAGCTGGGCTGGTGAGAGGGAGTGCGTGCGACCTTTTCACTTTATCTCCAGATTCTAATCTCCGGTGCTACAACACCTGGGTCAACATCTTGGAAATTTATTTCTGTGCTGTCAGCTAAGGAAGCTGCACTTATTTCTATCTCGATGAAAACACCAGTAAAGCCCCGCTACCTCATCCAAAGCTCTAAGCTCCGCAGCGGAGATGCCGCGCAGGGGCTTCGTGCACATGGTGCAAATGGTCAGTTGACTTGGGGCCACAACACTGGTGGGCAAATGACTCCTCCTTACCTTACTCCTCCTCCTGAAGGGAGGGGGTGGGCAGAAATGCTGCTTCAAGCATTACTTCACAGAGCGGGCTGGGCAGAGGGCATGGGAGTGTCTGACCACTGGGCAAATGACGTGGTTTAGGACTTCAATCATGGAGGAATTCAGGAGTTGTTCCTCCTATGTGCCGATGAGCTGGGACCACCAGCACAACCCTAGCTAGGACCCACAGTCACAAGCAGATGGCTCATGGCAGCACAGGCCACAGAGTTATGCATTGCGCTCTACTCCCCACCCCAACCATCCAGTCATATCCACTCCACATTCACCAAGCACCTGTGTGCCAGGCACTGAGTATGGGACTTCAGAAGCAAAGGTGAGCAACATGAGCAGCCTCCCTCTGAAGAGTCCCTAGACTGGAAGGGAAAACTATGGACACATGAACAAATAATTACGATAATGTGCATTAAGTGCTGTAATACAGCTATAAACATGGTCTCTGAGCAGTAAACACGATGCTCAGTGACCACAGGAGATTCTGGGGAACATTAGGCCGTGCAGAACACTCTGTTTAGAGAAGCAGAGATGCAGCTTCATCGGGCCTGCACAGGTCATCCAAAAGCATTTCTAGCTCACACCTTAGTCAATGAAGTTTTTATTTGTTAACGTGCAGGAGACCAAGCCACAGGCAGCAAGCTTGGGCTCAGGAGCTGTCTGATGGCACAGCAGGGCAGAGCCATCCCAGCACAATGGCCAAAGGTCCCTTGTACTTAGAAAATGCCTCCCTACCAGGACTTTGTCAGCCTGAAGGGCCAGGGCAAGGATGCCCTTGGATGGTCTTAGTTTAGGAGGAGTAGAGGTCAGGGCTGCCATAGCTCGGGCTATTTCAGGACACTTAAGAGGTAACAGTCCAGCCTGTCTTCCCTCCAGACACTGGCTCCTTTGCATCTGACTCTTTAATTTCCCTGGAGAGGAAAACATATTGCCTCTGGCTATGACCCTGAGAGGGACAAGAGCATCCTCCTTTCTGACCGCTGTCTCCTACCTGGGAGGGAAGCCAGACCCTGCATGTGTATCCACTCTGTAAGTGAACACTTCTGAGACAGGGATTCATGGAGCCAGCCCAGGAGTCTTCAAATGAGGACTTTGCTTGTCTCATCACCACATTGTGGGCCACCCTACCTATCCAGGGACTAGGATCCTCACCCCAGATTCCCCCTTGACCTCCATGGTCAGCTGATGGCCAGGGTAGCAGGCAGGGAAAAGAAGAAGCTGGCTGGCCTCACTCCCTACACGGAGGGTGCCCGTGGCCCTTGCTGCTGACACAGGTTGCCCAGGCATTTGGCATCACGAGAATGTGTGCCCATGTTATGCCAGGTACTATGAGATGTATAGAATAGGAGCATTTGCTGTACATGGGTTAACTTATTTCATTTTCACAAGACTGTTTCTATTATACAGATGAACGCTGAAAGGTTATGGGACTTACTCAAGGTCACTCAAGCCAGCAAGTGGCTGGAGGATTTAAACCCCAGGAATATGACTTTCGAGCCTGAGTTCTTACCCGCTGCATTATTCTCACCTGAACTCCTCATTTAACGTTGGAAGCATCACAACGTCCTTTCAAAATAACAGTTTTAGTGGTTAACAGAGCAGGTTCTGGAGTCAGACACAAGCAGACCCGGGTTCTAACTGTGTGATTTTAGGAAGGTCACTTAATCTCTCTGGGGCTCAGTTTCTTCATCTATGAAATGGAACAAGAACACCTGCCTTCGAGGAGGCAAAAATGGAATAATGTACTCAGCACAGTGTCTTTCACTGATAAGCACCTCCAAATAATTAGCAATGATCCTTTTACGAATGCGTTTTCTTGGCCTTACGTATGTGATCTGGCCAATATTTGATTCCTAGCTATGTGATTTGGGGAAGTTTCATACCTGTGTTTCTACCCGTAAAACAATGGCATAATATATCCCCTGAGCAAAGCCAGTCTGGGCAGTGGGGAAAAAAGGCAGCTTCTGGCTGGTCTGAGGTTTAAAACACCACAGAAAGCCTACAAATTAAGCATCTACACACACACAGACACACACACACACGCACACGCACGCACGCACACACCCACATGCATGCACGCACACACACGCACGCGCACACACACGCACACACACGCACACATACACGCATGCACACACACATACGCACACCCGCACACACACACGCACGCACACATGCGCACGCACACGCACGCGCGCGCACACACACAGACACACACATACATGCGCGTGCGCGGGCACAGATACATTCAGACTGCAACCTTTCAGCTCTTTCTTAGGAGAATTTGGCTCCTCGCACCCCACTGCAGCCACTCTCTATTTCCCCTCACACTTAGTTTTACACTATAGCACTTACCACCGACCTATTGTACACCTTATTTACATTTTCTATTCATCTACCCCACTGCACTGTAAGCTCCAGGCAGGTGGGGGCCTTGCCTGTGCTGCTCACTGCTGAACTGCTAGTTCCTAGAATACAGCCTGGCCTACTAGGTGCTCAGTGAATATAAACTTTGTTAAATGAATGAGTGAATGAATGAATGAATGAATGAGAGGCATCAAAGGTCCCTCTCCTGCCTCTCTACCAAGGGATCCGTGTGTCAATACTCCTTTCTGCCACTTTTTTCCATCTGCCCTTCTCTGCTGCTAAGTTACCAAGAAGCAACGTGGCCAGGCTTCATAAGACACAACACAGGAACAGAAGAGGCCATAATAATGGCTAACAAGTGCCTTTATTTAGCATTGACTGTGTACATTGCACTGGGCTCAGCACCTTACCTGTATTAACTATATTAACTCGTTTAGTCCTCACCTCAATCTGATTGTTTCCAGTTTACAGGGTATAGAAAACTGAGGCACAGAATAGCTCACCCCACAGGGAATACAGCCAAAGGAGTTTGGTCTAGAACCTGTGCTCCTAACTGCTTGGTGTATGGGCTCCCAAATGCTGGCTGCACTCCTCATTAGCTTCTTTTCTTCTTCCCCACAACTTTTCCTATCTTCCCACTGCTTCTCGGCTACAAGCACCTCTCCCAAAGGCATTCCTATTCATTCAACAGATATGTGCACAGGCTCCTATGTACCAGGCACCACTTTAGGCACTGATTGTCCAAACAGAGGAAGGAGTCCCTTGCCTCCTTGGCACACGGAAGCTCTCATGGGTGGTTAGTCATGCGCTTTCTTCTCTTGTCACAAGTCCAGTGTTCGTGACAAGAGAAGAGTGCCTGACCGTGTGCAACCACATGTCACAAACACTGGACTTGTGACAAGAGAAGCCCTCCTATTGAAAGCTGGGGTATGGTGGCCAATGGGTCTGGCCCCGAGGTAACTTGGAAAAAGGACCAACCCTCCCACATGGAGTAAAGGATGGGCTTCCAGGGACAGTGCATAGGGCCCAGGTATCCTTTCCCCAACCCCATCCTCTTTCCCAGCCTTAGAATCCTCCCCGTCCCCACTGATCACAAAAATGCCTTCTTTGCCCAATTATTATCATAGCAATATGAAGTAAAATTTCATAGTAAACTGAAAATATCATAGCAATCATTTTCATTTATACGGCTAGCTTACCATGTATTCCTAATTATTGTGCAGTTCTGAAACAATTATGCATACCATTAAGGAGGTGTCAGGGTAACTTTGCAGTGAATTTTCCTTAACTTCAATACTAAATGGTTTGTGCATGATTCACTCTGCAGCTTGTGGTTGCCATGGCATAAGAGCCCCCTAACTGAGTGGGGACATTAGGGTAGGTTACACTGCACTGTGGTGGTGTATAAGAACCACTGTGGGAGTAGCAGTAGCAGTTATAATAGCTGCAGTTCAGTGAGTAATTACGTACTGGTCACTTCAACATTTCTATACATTACATCATTTGAACTCTATAGCCATCCTTTTATTAAAGATGAGGCAAGCGAGGCACAATGGTCACCCAGCTGGGAACTGGCAGGTCTGGGGTTCAAATCCAGATGTGTCTGAGTCCTGAGCCTGACCTCCACCACCTCACAGGAGCCTGTCCCAAGGAAGGGTGCAAGGTGAGCCCTGTTGGGAGGGCCTTGGAGGCCATCTGGTCCCTTCCCCTTGTTCTCAGGGGAGCACACTGAGGCTAGCTTGGGGAAGTGACTTGCCAAGGCTTTCGGGGCCAGGCTAGGACAGACTGGGATAAAGCCCTGATTCCCTGGGTGCTTGGTTTCCCCTTCAGCACTTTAGGAGGCAGCTGTGCTGGGGACAGAGGCAGCATCTCGGAATTGTTGTTCATCACTTGGGGCTGACGCAGGCAGCTGCGCACGGCTTACTGCCGGATCGTCAGCCTGGTCAAGAACAGTGGTTTGTTCTAATTCTTGAAAGCTGACCTGCTTTAGGAAGTGCTCCCTTTGGAAGATGCCTGGTCTCTTCCCCTTCTGTCCTTTTTTTCCCCTAAACATTCATCTCCCCTCACGCCTTCATGTATCTTCCCTCAAAAGGCAAATGCTAGCATTTACTGAGTGCTTACTAAGGGGCCGATCACTGTGCTAAGTGCTTCATGTCTATTTTTCCACTTAATCCCCACAATACCTCTGTGAAGTGGGAACCATTATCTCCCCATTTTCTAGCTAAGGACTCTGAGGCCTAGAGAGGTTAAGTTAAGGGCATTAAGTCACACAGCTGGGAATGTCAGAGCACAGATTTGGAGCCAACAGATTTAGGACCAACAAGGCAGGGGTGCCCACAGGCTGATGAGGCTGTAAGGAGCAGGTCTCCCCCTTGACCACAGAAACCTGCAGACTCTGCTCTCACTCCAGGGCCTGGCCTCTAGGCCTCAGCGTTCACACCCTTAGGTAGAGGAGGGCACATCATTTTATCATCCACTTTTGGAGACCTCTTCCTGAATGGGCATGCCTCCCTCTTTTTGGCTATAAGCCACTGAGTTAGAGCACAGGATGGAGAATGTGATTGACAGCCAACGTCCTCCTGTGTAGCTGACCGTATTACAGGTGAAAGGGCAACTCACTACTTCCCAGGTGGGCAGAGGGAGAGAACCCCAGGGTGGACTTTCCAGAATGAAAAGTGAGTGACAACGCTTACATTCATTTCTCTCTTTCTTCTCCTTGCCTTCCCTCCCTCTTTCTTCCCTCCTTCCTCTTCCATTCATCCAACAAGCATTCACTGAGTCCTTCACTCCATGCTGAGCAATGTGCTAGGCATGAGAGATACAGATATCAAAAACAGTCCTGCCCTAGGGGCAAGCACTCATCAGAAAAGTGGCCAGAAATCGCAGTGGTGTTGTAAACACGACAGCAGGAGGGTGAGGCCAGGTTCCGGCCCCACTCCTCTCCCCTCTCCAGGGTGCTCCTCAGGCAGCCCAGGTCGGCTCCTGCTGGCCTGTCTGCTCTCCGTGTCTGGAGTGCTCCTTCTAGACACAGGAGCGGCTCACTCCTGACCTCCTGAGTCACTGCTCACCTCCCCCAGGGCTTCCCCTCCCCACTGCCTGCACCAGCCAGGCCCCTGCCATGCTCCCTGCTCTAGCCCTGCTTTTGTTTTCTTCACAGTGCGCCTACCACCCTGACTTTTTAATTTTTTTTTTAGCTAACATATCCCTAGGTTATTAACTCCCATAAGAGTACAAGTTCCATGAGGGTAGGAATTTTATTCTACTTTGCTTACTACTGTACCACCAAATGATTAAAATAGTGTCTGTCACCTAGGAACTCAACAAATGCTTGTCAAATGAATGAGTGTCGTAGGGGGTCACAGTGCAATAGAAAGTGAATGGGCCCTGGAGTGAGGCTCACCTACTGCCAGGGAAGCTCCGCCTCTCGGAGTCCCAGTTGGATGAGAGACCTGTTTTAAAGATCTCTAACAGACCTCTCTCCAAGTCCCTTCGTAGCTTCCCACCGAAAATACAGACCATGGGCCATGCCTGCTGTTCCACTTCAGTGGAGAGCAGCAGGAATGAAGCTCAACCAAAGACAGGGGCCTGGCTGCGGAGCCCAGTCCTAAGTGGCTTCAGACGGCACCGTGCAATTGATGTGGAGACTAATTCACCCCTGATTGCATTTGCATATACTGAGGTTAAGATGAATTTTCCCTCTCTGGACACAGCACACAAGCAGGGAACCCTGACGCTGAGTCAACAGTGTCAGAGACAGCCAGGATTGAAGAAGCTGCTGTGAAGGCAACTTCTGAGTTTTCAAAAGGGGAAGCAGTCTAGCTCACAGGTGGCCTCAGGGTCCTGGCCCCAGGACCTCGCCACACAGACCTTCCTGGGAGCAGTGTCACTGTGGGACGTGACAGAATCCCACCTCTCGCCCCTGCCTTCCAGTGTTCAGGAGGAATAGGCCACGCAGCCTGGGATCGGGGAGGAAGTCTCTGCTCGGCAGACATGACTGTTTCACAGATGAGATAACAAGCCTGTGATGGCATCAAGGTAATAGAGCCTCCTGCAAACTTGGAATCCAAATGGCTCTGGCAGCTGCATTAAACCCTAACCAGTCTTTCCTGGGGATTTTTCTGATTAATGCAAATTTGTTTTGCTTTGCAAATTAGAAATCAGTTGCAAGCACCTGGTGTAATAATTCCGACAGGGAACTGAGAACCCTAAGGAGAAACCAGGTATTCTCACACCAACCAGCCTGCCTCCAGACCTTGCTCACGTTGTCCTGCCTCTGATCCCTGGGCAGCCAGGTCACCTCCTCGGTTCTCTGCTGCTTTCCTGCCCCCCCACCCCGCACCCCCACTGCTCAGTAAACTATTCTCTATTGAGCACCACTGGCTGACTTCGCCCAAGTGGTCTACAGATTCTGGGACTCTCAGCCGCCTCCTTCCCCAGTCATGGAGGGTGATAGGTAAAATCAAGGGAGTCATCCAGGCCCTCTGTAAGAAGCCTGCCTTGGCATCTCCTGGGGGTACATCTTTATCATCAGTGGCACTATTTCGTGGCACTGTTTCATCTTTCAACACAGGAACTGACAGAAAGCCTTGGAGATGCACCTCCTCATTGAAACTGTTCCTAAGTTCTTGTCCCAACTACACAGTTGCTTCTCACCTCTGAGCAAGCACCTCCTCCCCCACAGTACCAGAAAGTGGAGGGAACTACTGGGGGGCTCCCAGAAAAAGGTGAGTGAAGAGGACTCTGCAGGGATCCCAGGACTGCCTCTCCCGTCCTGCTTGTGCCTTGCTACCCGTCAAAGCCGTGCCCCAGGAGCCACGGAGCTGAGCAGACAGGAACACCCTTTGCCCACACCCTGTCCCCTCCCCCAGCAGACTCACATTGTTCATTCAGCTCCAAGATAAGCTGGGAGGGATGGCAGTTATGAACGGGCCCCATCATGCTCCCCCTTCCTCTGCTACACAATTTAAAGGCAGGAGACAGAAAAACGCTCTGGAAATCCAAATTAAAATGTGTTCCTGCAGCAATCCTGCACCCAATTAAAGTAACCCAGGGCCTACTGTCCTTTGCTAAATTTAGAAAATGCTCAGGTGTGTCTGATCCTACTCTGCACAGATATTTTTAATACAGATTTAATCGTATTTTGGGTTAGCAGAAGAAGCTAATTAGGTAGGCAGATTTAGAAGGGCTGCTGGAATGCAGGACAAAACGAGGTGATTTGATGCAATTCACGGTTTTCCGGTTTGTTTGTTTTTTTCTAAGCAGGAAGCTGTGTTGGGCCTGGGTTTTGTACTTGCAGAAAACTGGCTTGAAAACTGAGGTGACAGTGAAGAGGAAAGCATCCCTGTGTTAGTAGTTGATAAATCCTGGGGCTGGAGGGAACCTCAAAAGAGGGTCTCATATACCGCATAGACTGCTGAACTATAGCACGTCCAGAGGCAGAGGACCTTCACTGTTTAACGTGACACCAGAACTGGCATCTTCCTCTGTGGATGGGAAAATGTTCATTCAAGTTCTCCCTGCAGGAAGGCACAAGGTTCCTCAATGAATGCTGCTTGGATGGATAACTGAACCAGTGAGCAGTGAACCAAGAAGCCAGCCAGCCCCCGGACCTGGGCAAGGGGCTTCTAGCTCCTGTTCCCCTGGCCCCAGGGCACTTGCCTGCCTCTGGTCCTCGGTTCTATGCTAGGTACCACCCCCTAACCCCCTTCTCAGTAACCATCCCCATGAAGCACCACTGACTGCACCCAAGTGTAACGAAAAAATAGGAGTCTTGGCTTGACTCTGTGCTGAATCATCATGTCATTGAGTAAATGACTTAAAAATCCCCTCTGAGTCTCAGTTTCCTCTCCAGCAACATGGGGATTCTGGTTTCTATCTTCATTACAAGGATGGCAAAGATACCACGGGACTTAGCTGTGACCTGCTGGAAATGCCAGGAAGGTAGCCCGCTGCGGGGCACGCACCCAGGGTAGCTCAGTTCTGCAGGTGAAAAAGGTTGTGATGTTACAAGGTCATTCCATTTTAAACCAATGTGTGCTGGGGAGAGGTGGGTTCTTTATCCAGCCTCATCCCACAACGCTTCTGTCTTTGTGATGAAAGAAGCTTATCCACAGCACATCCAGCACATTGTCTCCTGAACACAGGTTAAAAAGCAAAGCACAGAAGAGTACCTGTAGTATACTCTGCCTCACCTGAGGAGGAGAGGGATGTAAGAAGGCACACAGGCATCTTGCTCATCTGTGCAAAGGGAATGGTGGAAAGAAACCAGAAACCTAAGAGACTGGTTATCTACAGGAGATGGGTGGGAAAGAGGTGAAAAGGAAGGAGGAATGGGAACAGGGAGAAGAGTTAGGAGGTGGGACACTTCTGAGAATACCTTTTTGTACTGTTTGGATTCTTAAAAGCTTCCTAATGTTTCACGTGGCCTTCATACACCCAAAATAAACAACTGAAACCAACAGGATGTGGAAGGAATCTCCCACCCACCCCCCAGAAAACCCTGGAGAGTTCCACCTGCGGGCAGACTCTCTTCCTCAACGAAAAGGTCCCACAGAAAGGAGAGCCCATCACTTTCCTAGCGGAGTCACTGAAAGCAAAGATTCTAGAGCCTGGGTTCAAATCCCAGCTGTATCATTTACAGGCTGAGTGTGATTTTGAATAAGTTTCTTAACCTCTCCGCGTTTCAGTTCCCTCGTCTGTAAAATGGAGTACGACCTCACATAGTTACTACGGGGAGCTTGTGAATTAGCACAAAACGAGGGCTTCGGGCAGCATCGGCACATAGTGCTGAGTAAGTGCTTGCTGGCTTGGTATCATCATTTTAGGCCTTGATGTTTGGGGCACTTGCAGTGACTCATCTCCTGTCCCATGAAATAAAAGCTACCTTTTCCCACTAGGACATCCCTTAAGCATTAGGAATGGGCGAGACTGGCCTGGAACTTTCCAGGGGTGGGCTCACCATGGTGGCAAATGCCCCTGCTCCGGGACTTATTAGTTTCCCATTGCAGCTGTTACAAATGCAAATGCAGTGTCGTTAGCATCACCAATGTATGTAGCTCTGGAGACAATAGGTCTGCAGTGGGCCTCCCTGGGTTAGCCCTTGGCTTGAGGAACCTGTCCTCCACCTTCAAAGCCAGCCACAGCAAGCTGAGTCCTTCTCAGATTGCATCACTCCCAGCTCTCCTGCCTCCCTCTTCCACTTTAAAGACACTTGTGATTACACTGGGTCCACCTGGGTAACCCAGGAAACTCTCCGTTTCTTAAGATCAGTAGACTAGCAACCTTCATACCACCTGCTGCCTTAATTCCCCTATGAAAGAAAAGGTAACATTTCCACAGGCTCAGGGGATGAGCGTTTGGGCCCCACTGGGGGCTTTATTCTGCTTCCCACAGGGGCCAGCTCTTGACTAGCTCCACCCTCTTCACGTGTGCTCAGGGCTGGGTCTTTTGGGTTTTGTTGGTTTGTTTTTACCATTTTTAAAGCTGAAAATGCAGTGGCATTAAGTGCATTCATGCTGCAGTGCAGCCATCACCACTAGCCATCTTCTGAACTTTTTCGTCTTCCTACACTGAAACTCTGTACCCATTAACATTAACTCTCCCTATTCCTCTGCACTCAGCTCCTGGCAGCCACCATCCTACTTTCTGACTCTAAGAGTCTGACTTCTCTAGGTGTCTCATATAAATGGACTCATACAGTGTTTGCCCTTTTGCGACTGGTTTATTTCACCCAGCACTGTCCTCAAAGTTCACCCATGCGATAGCACAGTGGTCTCTTGTTTTGCAACGACTCTGCGCTCCTGATTCCACTCATCTGTTCAAAAGCTGGCCCTGCAGGAAGTCCCCACTAGATACTGCATTTTAGGCTAAAAGTTTGCCAACAGGTGGCCTGGAGATTTAAAAAGAAGAGAGTGTGATGTGATATGATGCTATGCATTGCTCTGGGGTCTGGGAGCACTGGGTTCCGATCCAGGCACAGCTGTTTATTAGCTGCTCGACTTTCATTCATCAGCAAACTTTTACGGAGTACTGATATGGTTTGGCTGTGTCTCCACCCAAAACCTCCTCTTGAATTGTAATTCCCATAATCCCCAAGTGTCAAGGGTGGGACCAGGTGGAAGTAATCAAATCATGGGGGCGGTTTCCCCCATGCTGTTCTCGTGATAGAGAGTGAGTTCTCATGAGATCTGATGGTTTTTGAAAGCGTCTGGCATTTTCCCTACTGGCACTCATTCTCTTTCCTGCCACCCTGTGAAGCAGTGCCTTCTGCCACGATTGGAAGTGTCCTGAGGGTTCCCCAGCCATGTGGAACTGTGAGTCAATTAAACCTCTTTTCTTTATAAATTACCAAGTCTCAGGTATTTCTTCGTAGCAGCCTCAGGATGGACTAATACAAGTACAAGCAACTGACCAATCACCGTGAGAGGCATATGACGAACAGAAGCTGCTTAGCACAGTGCCAGTCACTTAGTAAGTACTTTGTGAGTGTTCGCTTATAAAGGGGGTTGGGGCTGGGGCAGAGTCCAGAGGAAAAGTTTCCCCATCATTCTACATGAGCGCCCTGTTAGGAGCCTCAGGAAGCCTTAATCTGAATCCTGGCAGAAGAGCATTCACGAAATTATAGTGGCATTTCATAAGATGTCAGGGGAGGCTGCTCTGGGGAAGAGCCTCTAAAGGGGCTCTAAATGGACATGGAGAGGCAACCAGGAAGCAGGACCAAATCAAGAGTGGCATGTACGTGGGAAAGGAGGCAGGGAGGCCAAGCTTCACCTTTCAAAGCTGATGGGTTTTCCTGATCCTCATCTTAAATCTCCTTCAGGAAGCTTTCCATGATTAAACTACAGAACTCCAGTGACTTTCACTAGACAACTCTTCCACATTTCCCTACACTGTCTGTACTTAATATGTACTTGTTTATCAGTCACGGCACAAAAGCACTGCAGGAATCCGAATTAAAGTACCTGACCTGTCTACACTGCCCAAAGCTATCTACACTGCCCAAGACTCTAAAAACAACCCCAACCCTCCCCCAACCCAGATACTGTGCCAGAGGCAGGAGGCACAGATAAAGCAGGTTGAAGTAGAAGAAATGACAACTCCTGGATCCATCGGACCAGCTGAGTGCTTACCCACCCCCTCCCAAAGGCCCTGGGGAAGGTGGTGCAGGGCTCAGTAGGTGAGTTTGTGGCAGCCAGGCTTCTCCCCGTGTGGCTTTGCGTAAGTCACTCCAAGTCTCCAGGTTGCTGTCTCCTCACCTGTGAAAGTGGGAGGTGGGAGCCAGAGGCTTGGAAGTGTGGTCTATAAGCGAACTTTAATGCTTTTCATTTTTAGTTCCTGTTTTTCAAGTGGACAAAGAGATGTTCAGAGGGCAGCAGCATCGCTCGGTTCCACCGCTGGGTTGGGGTTTGGACCCTAGGATTAGGGGTCTTCTACCTAGAAAACACTGCCAACCCTAACCCTAATCCAGGGCCTCAGGGAGGCCACAAGGTGCAGTTAGAATTACCTGGGTCAGACTCCCGACTTTGCTATGTGCCGGCTCATCATCTCAGTAAAGATGGGCTTAGTCTCTTTAAGGCCCAGTTTCCTCCTCAGTTGAATGGGGATGATGACAATATCTACCTTACAGGATCTGCATGAAGGCTAAAGAAAATGAACCATGTAATACACTTAGAGGAGGCCCTGTCTCACAGTAGGTGCTTGATCATATTGTGTGTGATGCTCCTGTTACTGTCAGATGTGCACAGTGGGCTTTCATGGGTCATAGAATGCCAAAGTTGAAAAGATTTTAGAATTCACCTGGAGCAGCTGTCAGCTCCACATGGGAATCCCATTTTGAGCTGAACCCACCTGCACTGCTGCTGGAATATTTGCAGCAGAGACCCAGGCTGTACCCACAGGAAGTGTCACGTCCAGGGGACAAGGAAAGGTCTAACGCCTGCGTGGGAAGATGACATGGGTGAGAAGCTGCATGGCACAGCTCCTTGGGCCCCTTCCTCCAACTTGGGAACCCTGAAGGAAGAACCAGCAGCTGATCTATAATTCTCCACTCTCTTTGGACTGGGGCATCTGGGAAGCTTTTCTCCTCTAAGTGAATGTTCTGGGTACATCCATACCAGGCCAGTCCAGCCTGTCAATTCTCCTTAGCTTGGTGCTGTGCCAGGAGCGTAGAGAGTGGACTGTATTTTTCCAGCCTAGGGCTCCATCTATCCCATCTACAGAATTGGAATTAGGCCAGTGTATTCCCGAATAAAGATCATGAAACAAGTCAGTATGATCACAGACGACTCTTCATTTGAATCAACGCAGTGTAGTGCTGAGGCCGCTTCTCCCTCATTTTCCTTTCTACCCTCAGTAGCTTTATGTTCAAGGAAGTGAGACCTCCAACCCGCATTTGCATTTGCTGCTGCTCTTAAAGAGAACAGAGTTAAGATGTAGTGAGTTTTGACCGTGTTAGATGCTTTACCGCCCCATCACTTAATTTTATTTGCCTTCCTATGGGGTTATTCCTACATTACAGATGAGGAAACTAAGTCACAGAAGTACAAATGACTTCTCCAGTGATTCAGTAGCCAGAGAGGAAGAGTAGAACAATTGGCAGCAATGGGTCTTGGGGACTTCCACATTGCCCTTTCCTCCGTATGATAAGAGGCAGCTGCCCTGATCACCCAAGGCTACAGAGCTCCTGTCCTCAACAACGTTGTCAACTCCCATTCATCCATGTGACTGGAGGGACGTATAGCACCCAAATTCCTTTCTGTTGGACTCTGATGTTTATTATGCATTTTGTGATTTTTTCAGAGGCAGATTTACCCTCTTGATCATATACTTCTGAAGGCAGCTACTAACATGAATTTTGATTCTCTGGGCCTACACACTGGGGTACATGCGGAGTATCCTCTGAAATACCATCCCCTAGAAACAGAGACTTGGCAGTAGCAGTCAAAGGGCCAAGTGAGAGGAACCAGGTTCTGAGGACGGGTCAAAAACTCATGCTTGCTGAAGGAGTCAGCTGATGACAGCCCTGGCAGTGTTAGATGCTGGGGAGAAAGGAGAGGGAGTTGAGAGTTCCTTAGCCATCCCTTCACATCTATGCCACCTCTCTGGTTTCCAGAGAGTCAGGGAAGGCCAGGCACCTGTGATAAGAGCATGTCAGTACTTTGGGCCCTGATGGGCTCTCCTTTCCCCAGGTGGATATCATCTTCTGTCCTTGCGAGAGCATGCTATAATCACAGCCATCTTCCCAAGTAACCAGTGTTTCCCAGCCCTGTAACTGGCCCGCTGCTGGGGTGGGAGGACAGTCTGGAAATAATGCAAGGGGCACAGGAGGCTATTTTGCTGGCTTAGCTCTCCCAGAGTGGGAGTGGAGGCTTAGGCGCCAAGTCTTGACAAAGAGAGTAGACTCCCTCCCATCCTCCTGACATCCCCAGCCCCCAGTCCATTCCATCTCTGGCCTCATGAGGAGACATCTGAGTCAAAGGCACAGACTCCTCAGGTGTGGGCATGGGGCTCAGCCCAAGCAGTTTTCGCGTCTCTCAAAAACTCATGCTTGCTGAAGGAGTCAGCTGATGACCAATAGGATCACAGAAACCAGAGCTAGGAGATGCTGGCCACAGCAAGCACCTCAGCCCCAGACACGGAAGACCCAGACAGCCCAGGTGAAAGCAGTTGTCTAAATTAATCCATGGGGAATTTGTAAATTAATCCGAGACCAGCAACCCTGCCAGACTGGTGTGTGTTCTGGAAAAGCCATTATCATTCTCAGAAGGAAAGAAAACGGAGTGTAAATCTGCCACCAAGTTGCCATGTGAGTGTGTGCATGCATGTTTGGTGTGTTTGTGCACGCGTGTGGGTACTCTGCAACTGTATGTGGACAGTGCAGGCAGCGAAGCAGATAATGGGGCAGTTGTATGCACAGCCTCTGGGGTCTGGGTCTGTATCCTGGTTTGGTCACCTAGCAGTTGGATGCCTTTGGGCAAGTGCTGCAACCGGCTGTACCTCGGTTTCCTTATCCATGAAATGGAGAAACGAATAGTATCTAAGTCGTGAGACTGCTGTAATTATTACACAAGTTAATACATACAGAGCACTTAATGCTTGGCACGTGGTTCCCACGCAACAACTATTGCCTGTTCTTCTGATTTGTTTGTTTATCTAGATCAGTTGACTGATGGATGCCACCTTTTCTTCTTGACTCTAAACTGAGTAATCACTGGAAGTCACCAGATTTAAAGCCAAATCATCTATCTATATGGCAAACTTGAACACAGGGTATGTCCGTAAACACAAGCCTTATGGTTTTTTAGATTTCCAAATTCCCAAGGAAGAATTTCATAGAAATGTCATTCCTAGAGACTCTGCCACTGGGACCCTTTTATATATTCAACCACCTTATAAAAAGTCTTTCGGATACCTCATCATCCAAACCCTTTTAAACTGGTCCAGCCCAACCCATGTCATGCTCCTTGGCTGGATCGCAGCGAACCTTCTGGATTGATTTTAGAGCCCACTCTCCTGGCTTGTGGATTTTTGTACAACCACCTGCTTCTCTTACTCCCAGATAATTGACTTGCCTGTATTTACTCATTTACATGGAGAGAGAGCTACATAAATGAAATCATTTTAATATCTTATCCTTATTTGGTTGTAATTGCTCAGAGAGGAAAAACGTGTCCTTTCCCCCTGGAAGATGCAAACCTTTAGTATTTTGGTGATACGCTTTGTGATAATGAAATATTAAATAATTAAAATAGCAACAATACGAATGATAATGAGGGAGATGGTGACAACCTCTAGCTTTTTCTGAACACTCAAGTGTGCCAGGAACTTACCTGCATTAGTTCCTCTAATTTTGGCACCAGAACAGACCTGTCTCTGCTGCCAATTGAGGGGCAAACTTACCCTGTTCGTGTTCGTGGAAAAGAGGTTGAGGGATCAAGGGTCCTGTAGCCCTGACTGCATATCCAGAGAGTCTGAGAGCATCCTCCTGGAATCCAGACCTTATTCCCATTCATAGGGAGCAGAGAACACCCCCAATCCACTTTTCAATTACACACGCACACACACATGCCCCCTATGTAATTATCCCAACAAATGTGCTAAAGGAAAATAAACTCTGCAAGACTGGTTTATAAAAATAGCAAAACGCATAGCACAAACCTGCTCTGTATAATTCATGCAGAAAACATGGAAACATCTTATCCTGATAAACTGTGCTTTTTGTAGTTCCCACAAATTTGCTGATTACACTCACACACAGTCACGTGCTTCACAGATTTCCCCTGTATGTATTTGAGTAATACTGATTGTATTTCAGTAAAGAGATGGAAAGAGCCCAAGTTTGAAGACTGGCTGTGTCCGCAGGGAGCTTGCAATCTACCACTGGTGAGGCTGGTGCCAGATCAGATGTTTTTTGCTTAATAATATTTACCAAGTCCCTGCCATGTGCTAGCACCAGTGAGCAGAGAGGGCTCCCCAGGGAGAAATAAGGGCCTAATGGAGCAAGAAGACCCCAGAACAGATAGAAATATGACAAAGTAGGTGTGATCATAGCGCAGAAATGAGGACCAGGTGGGCTTCCTGGAGGAGGATCTGAGTCTTCAAGGATAAAGGCGTAGTGACCAGAGAGGAAGGCGGAAAGGACGTTCTAGGTAGAGGGAACAGCAAGAGCAATGGTGCTGGGCACGAGGAAATGGAGACTGGACAGGGTTGCTTGGTATCACCAAGGTGTGCAGTGGGACGGGCAAGAGTTGAGGCTGGGGTGGTAAGCAGCAGTCAGAAAAGAAGAGAAGGCCCTGGCCACCCTGCCAAGGAACTTGGCTTCACTGTGTGAGTGAGGGGCCACTGAAAGTCCTATCCTAACCATTCAACGCAACGTTCCTGCTCCCTCTGCCTAGCACTCTCAGCCCTCCTTCCTTTCTACCACAGTGCTCCTAAATCCGATTGGAATTTTAGCATGTCCAGGTGATTTGGGGACACTGTCTCTCCATCTAGGCACTGTGGGCTTTCCTGCTTATCTCCGTGCCTAGCACAACTTGTGTAAATAGGAGCCACTCAGTAAGTGTTTGCTGAATGAATGAATGAATGGCTAATGAAATACCCTTGCAACTCATCAGGAGATGGCTAGATAAGGGCAAGACTGGAGACTGGGAGACCAGTTGCAAGGCTAGTGGAATAATTTTGCCTAATCAATGATAAGAGTCTGAATTAGGAGTGAATGCATAATAATATTCAGAAGGCACAAACAGTAGGCAGACATTGATGGATCTGGGTGTGGGGAGAGGGAGAAGTCATCTGGATAAGTCCCAGGCTGGGCTGACATCCTAGTGAGGCAATGGGCCATTTGCTGAGATGAAGAACAAGGGAGAGGAGCAGGCTTTGAGGGAGGTGAGGAGAGGGAAAGTGTGAGTCCATCGTGGACATGGTGAGCTAGAGTCTGAGTTCCGAGGCTCCAGATATTCTCTTCCTGGAAACAGACACAGTGACCTCTCTGGCCACCTCAGGCAACCCCTCCACAGGCAGCTTTAGGATTCATGCTGACCCTGCTGAAGACTGACCAGCCCCAGGCGCTTTTCCATTCCACCAGCCATGCCCGGGGTCATCAGACTCCCTGGGGGAAGGTGGCTGGAGGCCTGGCCCACAAGCCTGCTGGTTGTAGCAGAGGATGAAAAGAACGTCTGCTGTAGAAATGAGATTCAAGCAGATACCCCGAACAGGCCAACAGACTGTTCCACACTGGGGCTCATGCCTTTCAGAATCTTTCTGGCTCATTGTAACAAGTCTGTTACAGTGAGGCATAAGACAGGCAGGCATGAAACAGTGTAGCCATCAGAGGGACCAAAGTCAGGGAGCTTCCTGGCCACTCAGTCTCCATTGCCAGGAATGGCCAAGGAGAAGGGGACAGGCCCTTAGCTGGAATTCATGGCCTAGAAATGCATCTACCAGCCTCTCCCTCCATGCCCCAGGCAGGCCTGAACACATTCTGGGCCGAAGAGCCAAGATGGAGAGCTGGCGTAATCGCCCTGCCCCTCCATCAGTCTGTTCTGCCCAGTTAGCCCTTCCAAAGTACCACGTTGATCATGCTGCTCTCCCCCTGCACAACCTTCAGTGGCTCCTTGTGGCCTCTGGAAGGAAGCTGAAGTCTGAAGCCCAGCCTTCGAAGCCACCTCTAGTTTGAGCTAACCTTGACTTCTTAACACCTCAGCTCACTTCTCCCCACAGGGCTACTTCACGGCAGCCAAACAGCTTTCCTCACTGACTTAGGCCCTCACAAAAACAGAATCATTGACTGTTAGTGATGGAAGAAACCCTGGAAATCATCAAACCCAGCCTTCCATTTTATAGACAGGGACATCCAGGACCAGGGAGGGGAGGCGACCTGACTCTGGCCAAGGTCTAAGCGGAGCCTAGAGCATGTTGTTTTGTTCATTTGCTCATTCATTCTCATATTCAACCTATACTGAATACCCGTTTCCTGCCAGACACTATCCTAGTTCATACACAAACGCGAAACCTACCCTTAGTCATTTGCTTAACAAATGTTTACTAAGCACCTTCTATGCCAGGCTGGAGTCAGAATGCAATGGGAAGTAAAGCAGAGAAGTCCCTGCATTCGTGGAGAGCTGAAGAGCTAGATCGTCAATAAGAAAACACTATGTCAGATGGCGATGAGTGCTGTGAAGAGTAACACAGGGGAGGGGAACAGAGACGGCGGCCGCGGGGAGGTGCATTTTACTTAGGGTGCGCAAGGAATGCCTCTTCCGTCAGTGGACATTGGATGGGAGCTTGAAAGAAGTGAAGATTATCTGAGAAAGAGGGTCCAGGGAGAGGGAGGGCAACTGCAAAGGCCCTGAGGCAGGAACGGGCTTGGCTAATTAGGAGATCAGCAGGGAGGCCGCCAGGATGCGCAGAGCAAGGGAGACGTCATGTCAATAATCTCAGAGGGGGAGCAGGGATGTGCCAGCCGCAGCGAGGACTCTGGTTTTTACTCAAAGTGAGAGGAGGCATCACTGGGTCCCTAGCAGAGGAGGGACGCGAGCTAGGACCTCACGCAAAAGAAGCAAGGGCTAAACAGGAGACCCCTGCAGGTCCAGTGCTGTACGACACCCCAATTTCCTAGGTCATTCCTAATCATTCTTAGATTCTGGCTGCTCAGTGTGTGGTCCCCAGACCAGCAGAACTGGCATCACCAGGGAACTTATTAGAAGAATCACAGGCCTCACTCAGACTGTCTGAATTCGAATCTGCACTTAGTAAGATCCTTAGGAGGTCTGTGGTACATCTGAGAAGCCCTGTCCTAGATCTCAGGCCAAACATGACTTCCTCAAGGAATCCTCCAAACCCCCAGGCCCCACAATGTGATTTATTGCCTCAAAGCAGTTTTGAGTCCTCTTCATAGCATTTACATTGTCATGCGGTTGTTCTCCGACTTGTTACATGTGATAATCATCTGGGGAGAAGTAGAAAGTGATAAGGGTCCTCTGCACCCCTCACCGGTGACATCAGAGCCTCTGGTGTGGAGACCCAGGCATGCATGTTTTTAAATCTCTCCCCCTCCACCTTCCGCCCCACATACACACCCTGGTGTTTCCAATGTACAACCAAGGTTTTGAGTGCTTGTGGTGACTGAATGCTTTGTGGCTCTCTTTGTGTAAGTATCATGAGAGCAGGGACTGTGTTTGCCTTGTTTACTGCTGTTTTTGGCTCCCAAAACAGCCTGGCACAAAGTAGATCTTCAATAAACACTTCTCAAAGGAAAGCAGCGAGGCGGGAAGGGAAGAAGGAAGGAAGAGTGTCCTGCTCTGACAAACTGAGATAAGCGGCAGCTGCTGCTATGTCGGGGTTACAAATCAGAGCAGGGCCTCTGAAGAGCTGCTGACCAACTTCACAGGGAAAAAGCACACATTTTCTACTTCCCACTGGCTGCTGGGCACCCAGAAAAGCCAAGAGTACTGAAGGGTGTTGTCTCTGCATCTCTGCGTGGGGAGGTAATCTGGTGCCACCTGCCAGCGGGAACCCCTTGGAGGCCCCATCCCCCTCCTGCTGCCTCAGTCTCACCCCAGTCCTTCTGCAAGCAGCAGGGTTGAATAGGTCTTCAGGGACATATAACCTGGAAGAGCCCAAACCCTCCGTGCAGCTCCCCAGGGCTGGGGGGCCTGGCTCCATATCTACTGGAGTTTTTATCTTAGAAATAAATCAGGACCTTGTTTTACCCTCGAGTACACATTACTTTTCCTCTCTCACTAAAGCAAACTTCTCTCCCATCCCTTCTGGAGAGGTTCATTTAATAGCGTGTGAAATGAAATGTCAACAAGAATTAGAACAAATGGCATCGTAATCCCCAGCAGATGACAGGCAGCCAGGGGCAGGGCTGCTCCTATAGCCCCAAGCCCCAGGGAGCCAAAGAGGGGGACCCGGAGCCCTGGCCCTGGGAAGGGGGACCTCTGGGCACACTGTCTCCCAGCTTGCAACTGGAATACGGTCTTTGAATTTCTGACAGAAGAACAGAAACTGCCTTTGACATAGGAAACAGCTTTTCTTTGACACACAATTAGCAAGGACAAGTGTTCCCTAGGGCTGAACGCAAGAGGCCCCATCAGTCAGCCCATCAGAGGCCAGGCGGATGGTGGGGGGCGGTCAGGGAGCCAGAGCCTTGACTGCTGCCAATAATCATCAGATCACCTTGCCTTGCACAGGGCTGCTGCTCTCCACAGGCCCCTGCAATCTGTCAGCTTCTCCTGCTCCAGGGACTTGGAGTGTAAGGGAAAAATACCTTTGCCCTTTTGCCCACTTGAACCCTGGTGGGCACAAGCCATGTCCACATAATTCAGTAATGGAAATAGCAAGTGTTCATTGGGCACGCGCTATGAGCCGGGTTCTGTACTAAAAATTGTAATGTGCAGTGTTCCTTTTCATCTGCTCATTCATTCATTTAAACACATACTTATGGAGTGTCTGCAGTATACCAGGCACAGTAGTGAACAGTACAAACCCCCATCCCTGTGGGGCTTATATTTTTGTGTAGTGGGGGAGGAAGACAGACGACAAAACAAATAGGAAAACATCTAGTAGAGAATCAGATCGGGTGGCTGACCAGGGCACTGTGCCGTACCTCCCGCCCATGTCACTGAGGGCAGGCGTGGTGGGATGCCAGACTACAGGCCAGGCAGGCACCTCAGGGTTGCTCAGCTTTGCTGAGCCAAGGGAACAGCCAACAGGAGACAAAAGTCAAATGTTCCAGGTTTCCAGTCTTTGGCTGACAATCCTGAGGCACGCCCGCACAGTTCCTACAGGTGCCTGTGGCCCACGGGCCAAGCCCCTCATGCCCTCCTCACTACACCCATCGCTGGCTTTTCCACCTTCCTGTCTCATGGCCACCTGGGATTGCCACCCCAAGTCTTGGTCCTGGCTCTGTCTTCAGGGAAACCCAAACCAAGACACAGGGTGAGATGTGTTAGGGAGAAAATAAAGCAGGAAAGGTGGTGGAGATTCCATTTTAAGTCAGGGAAGAACTATAGCATTTTCATTTTTCTACGGGAGGAAACAAGGCTCTGGCTCCATTTAAATGGTTTTCTCAAGGTCAGCTGGGAAGTGCAAAACCGGCCTTCTTTCTGATACAAAAGTGGAAATGCTTGTAAGCACCATACTCCTGGCCTCTCTCCTGGCTGAAAAAGCCAAGCTAAAACCCACGAATTCTATGCTGGAGGGCATGCGGAGAAGACACGAGCGGTGCTCATGGGGATGACCTGTAGAAGAGGTGAGCTGTGAGCAGGAAAGGGCAGACGGTCCGGGAGAAGGGGACATCAGGAGTGAAGTGAGTGTTCGGTGTGGGGACACTGCACTCAGGCTGGATAGACGGGTGGCGAAGGTGGGGCACGGCATTCTAATGGAGAAGCAAGTAATAAAAGCTACACCCCAGTATGAGTTCAGATGCAGCCAGAGGACTTCGGCTGAATCCTGGCCAAGAAGAGTAACTGCACACAGGGCAGGGGGCCCAGGCCCCATCTGTTTCCACTCAGCTCCTTCTCCATGGGGCATGCCATGCCCAGCCTCACCTAGCCTGCAGCCCCAGCATCTCCTCAGACACAGAGCACTGTTTCACTCTCCCCTGCCCATTGGGCTAGAGGCAGTTCAAGCTGGAAGACACTCAGGCACTGGCTCATGGAATACTCTCATTTTGCAGAGGAGGAGGCTGAGGTCGAGAGAGGGTGACTGACTTGTCCAAAGTCACACGGTAAGAAGCAGACCTGAGACTAGAACCTAGGTCTCCTGAATGTTGCTCAGAGGCTGGGCTGCCCTTGCCCTTTCTCCTGGAAGAAGGGTTCTGTTTGCACAGCATGTTGCTGGGTCATGCCTCTTGTGCGCCACCTGGACAGTCCCGAGCCTGGATGGGAAGAGGCTGGTGGGAACAGGAGGCTATCTAGATGTGTGCACTGCACTCAGATGATGCATTTGCCTTTACAACGTGCTTTCTCACAGTCCTTCTGCCCCATGAAGCAGGCAGGACAGGCTTTATTCACTGCATTTTGCAAAGGAAGAAACTGAGGCTGAGAAGTTCACTCAGCCCAGGAGTGGCATGGCCAGGACCCAAATCCAGAAACTCCGCTTCAAGTTTCATTTTCTTTCCAATTACTCCAAGCTAAACCCAATCGGGGCCTCACAGTGATTACCTTTCATTAGCTGCAGAAAAGCCTCTGCTTTGGCGAGTTTCATAAAGGACTAAATCTGTCAGGAAAACATAAAGACAGGGCCCTCATCCGTCTTCTTGACAACTATTTATTAGACTTATTATTATGTAAATATAAAAGAGGAGGGGAAAACTACATTAAAAATCCAATCAAGCGGCTGCCTCTGTAGAGGGGTGGGAAGGGATGGATTGCAGGGGAGGTAGAAGGAAGACCAGGCCCCTCTGTCCCTCTGTCCCTTGCGGAGACCCACAGGGAAGCTGGGCTGAGGGGAGAGAAAGGAGTGGGGCATGGGCCACAAGAAGCTCAGAGCCAGCAATGGCTGTGCTGCTGGCTTACACACCTGCCATTGTCATTCCATGCCAGTTAATGAAAGGTTAGGACACAATTACAAAGCCAAATGGTGCCCTTGATTGCAACAGTGGGACAGCAACTTAGTAGGACCCCCAAGGAGGCCCTTCCCAAGGAGACTCCCTCTGGCCCAAGACTCCTTCTGTCATTTCCCCCAATAGACCCTTTTGAGGTGAAACCTGGCCAGCCATGTCCTGGGCACAGGGCAAGCTCCATCCGCCATTCCTGGGCATACTGCCTGGCCCCTGGGGCTTCCCAGCGGCCTATGTGAGGGCGCATGCACGCCACCCTGTAATGGATCTGCTCACGTGTCACCTCCCCACCACCCTCTATTGCCCCAATGTTGGCACACTGGTCTCTGCATTTCCCCCACATTGCCTGGCACATGCAAGGAACTCAGTAAATGTTCTTTCTTGAATACGTGAATATATTCCCTGGGGGTAATTGCACGCCAAGGGGAGGGAAATGAAAACAAATATGGGCATTTCAGACATTACCATTACTGGAGGCCCAGGTGAACCAGGACATGTAGTGGGCACAAGCTCCTGCCCTCAGCCTTGGCACACATGGTGCTGTGCTGCCAACTGTCTCCCTGCCCCTTTGGCCAACTGTGAGTCCCAGGACGATGGGGCTGGGGCCCCAATGCCAGAGCTGTGCCCAACACACCGTAGGTCCTCAACAGACTAGAGGAAGGAAGGAAGTGAAGTGGTAGAGAAGGAGTATAGGGCTAGGTCCTGACCCACACAGCCCCACCCACTGACACACTGGACACCCTGTGGACAGCAGAAGTCAGTGAGGAGGAGCAAAGGCACCCTTCCTCCTGCGGGGCAGATGATTTGTTGGGCAGAATGCCACCACTTGCCTCTGGTGACCTTGTTCGAGGTACACTGGCATGACCCCGGGTGGCAGCTTCGAGTGGCTGGGCAGGCACAGGAGGGGATTCATGGAAGACAAATTCACAGAGGATTAGTATAGCAGTTTAGAATGCATGGTTCAGCTTTCAATGTCAAGGGCAAATCCCATGGGTGCTTCTATGGCTGTCTCCCACTAAGGGAGCACTGCCAGCTTCAGACACTACTGAGAGATTTACATCTATGGCCTGCCCCATTAACCCTCACAACAATCCCATGAAGCAGGCCCTGTCACTGCCCATTCTGCAGATGAATGCACTGAGGCTCAGGGAGGAGCTCGGAAGCTGCTCTGGCTGGCTCAGGGCGATTTGTATGGAAATTTGTATGAATCAATTAGGCTTTGGCCAAGTCTCAGCCTTGTCCCTTCATCACTTTCTCAGAGCCCTGAAGGTCCAGGGCTCTTGTCTCAGCTTCTGTGCTCAAAAGTTCCCAGCAGCTGGGTTTTCTGCCAAGCAAGAACCTTGATTAGGGTCCTGGGCTGTCACCAGTGCTGTGGGATGATGTTTACCAAGAACTTGTCTTCCTCTGGTGTCTGATGCCCACACCAATTAGGACCCTCTGAGGCCTTGGTGCACTGGCCCTGCAGCTTCTCTCCACGGTGCATGAGTGGTGCAAGGAGTATGGGCTTTGGCGTCAGATGGACTGGGCTCTGGTCCTGGCTCCACCATGTCACTTACTAGCCCTGTGAGCTTGGACAAGCTTTAGTTTCTCATCTGAGAGAAGGGGAGAACACTACCCACCTCACTAGGAATTGTGAGGATTAAATGTGTACATCATAATGTACAGCACTCGACCTAGTGCTTGGTACATAGTAGGTACTTGATAAATGGTAGCTTTATTGGTGACCAATTGTTAGCTCAGCTGTTCTATGTAAGTGCAGCAAAGTGTTATCAAGGCTATGGTGGGCCCATGCTCAGAGTGTGGTGGACACGCAAAGCAGGAAGTGACTCACCATGTCCTGTGTGCATAGGGAGGGGCGGGGAAAAGAGTCTGGGGATGGCCAGGAAAGTCTCTACAATTCTTGGTGTGAGTTGGTGTTCAAGTAGTGGGCAAGGGGAAAGGCATTCCATTCAGAAATGGACCAGTGAGCCACTGCTTCCTGTAGACCATGTGGTGGGCAAAGGGCTGAGAGCATAGTCAGTGCTTCATGTGGCAGCTGATGACTAGACCAGATGGGAGCAATGTTGTCTGAGTCCTTCGTGCCTTCCTTGGCACTGGAAAAGGGGGCTGGTCTTTTCTTGATGACCATTCAAGGCCTCCAGTCTCAGGGCCTGCCAGGATCACTCCCAAGTCTTCAGACCCCTCTGGCTTAGTGCATGCCTGTTTCCTTATTTTCTAATCTCATTGGATTGAGAACACCACATCTTCCTTTTAATACTCCCCCAGAGACTTGCAGATTATTATTAAATACAGAGAAGTGAGAAGTCTGAAGGTTGTGTTGCTCTTCAGCTTTGCAGAGAGTTTATCTGTATCTTGCCAGAGCTGGTCTTTGTTCCCGCACTGCATATGGGGGCCCCACAGGGCATGCAAGGCCAAAGAGATAGCCATTCAACCAGTTGATCAGCCAATCAACAACAAATACATAAGAAAGGACTGCATGGATCAGGAACTCTGTTAGGCTCTGCAGACACAATGGCAGATTCAGGACTAGTCCTTTTCTCCGTTCTCTTTTCGGTTCCTATTTGCGTGGAATATCTTTTTCCATCCTTTCACTTCCAGTCTGAGCATCCTTTAAGTTGAAGTGAGTCTCTTGTAGGCAGCATAAAATTGGGTCTTGTTTTTTTAAATCCATTCAGCTACTCTATGCTGTTTGACTAGGAAATTTAATCCATTTACAGCCAAAGTGATTATTGATAGATGGTACCATTTTATTAATTGTTTCCGGGGGCAGGACTAGTCCTTTTCTCCCCAGAACATGATCAGGCTGTATTCTAGATTAGGTAAGTTTGCCCAGTTCCTGTGTTCTGGATAACTAGCATTCATTTATTAATTTATCCAACATGTGAATGATCACCATGTGCCAGGCACCATTCTAGGTACTAGGGACATAGCAGTGAGAAAAACAAGGGTCCTGACCTCGTGGAGCTTATGCAAATGGAGAAATACATAAATAGAACATTTCTACAGCACTTTAAAGTTTATAATGTACTTTCTCAAACGTCATCTCAATTTGCACTTCAGTGATGTGAAATTGTGTTTGTGTTACTCCCATCTCATAGATGAAGAAATTCAGACTCAGAGAGGTTAGATTACTTGCCCTAAATCACACAGCTGGCAATTGGTGAGACTAGGACTCAAACCTTAGTTTTCAACACATGAGATCATGTGTTCTTGAGGCATCCTCTGTCAGGCCAATGGTCAATCAGAGCAGTTAAAACAAGGAGGCATATTCATTGCGTGGGCTTTTCTTCATCTCTCTGGGGCTTCCGAGAGGGATGCTGAGGTTTGGAAGAACTCCAGGTATTCTCATAATGGCTAACAAATGACCTATATTGGTAGACCAGCTGCTTAAGAATTGTCAGAGGGACCTATGAAATCCTGGGCTAGGATAATCATTGTTGTTCAATTAGTTTTTTGTTGATTTTCTTGTATTATTTTGTTTTGCTTTGTAACCCTTGTTTTGGGTACAATAACACTTCTCCAATGGGGACTATGTGTGTCTATATGTGAGGGGGTCAGGTAAGCAGACAGGGGGAAGTGAGGAAGGACAGGTGCTAAAGGCCTGACCTCCAAGAAGCCCTATTTAGCCAAGACTCATTCCTTCCGTGAACATCTAGTGAGTCTCTAGTGTGCCCTGGGGTATAAGGATGACCAAGGCAAGTCCTGTCTGTGTGCTTTGGGGAGGCTGTCCCATCATGCCCACAGGGCAAATGGGCCCCACCATGCCCCTATCCTATGTGTGGCCTCCCTCTCTGCTCTGCCTCTACAGAAAGATCTATTTCAAGACATGGGGCTGGTGCTGGCCATGGGCTCCCCTGCCAGAAATGAGTGCTGTTCCCATCTGTAAATGACTCCAGCTCCTGGAAAAGCAGCCACAGACGAGTGCTTAGCAGCAAATAGATCACTCCCCACAGAGCCTGTGATTCACAGGGCAGAGAGCCAGCCTCCCGAGGTGGCGTAGGGAGGCGGCAGCCCTTGGAGGTGCCAGGGAGGTGCTCAGGACTCTGGCCCACACTTAAGGATCGAATTTATTTCTTCCCTTCCCCACAGTGTAGGGCTGCTGCTCTGCCTTCTACTTTCTCTTTCTTCTTTCTTCTGTTCTTCCACTTCCCCCCTCACTGGGTTGGACAGCATTTCTATCGCATCTGTCCAACCCGGTGAGGGGGGAAGTGGAAGAACAGGGCACTTCCCCAGAGAGGCTTAAAAACCCTTGGACCAATTAGCTGGAAGTCTGTGGCCAGGGTCTTTTCTCTTTGCTATAAGCAGACCTGCTGCTCCCCTCTGAGGAGCTGGCCAAATCTAGCCCTCCTCACTGCCGAGAGGGCTGAGCAACGTCCTCTTATCACAGCTATGAGCAGCCAACCATGCACAGCAAGAGAGGGAGGGACAGGGAAATGGGGAGGATGAGGGAGGGACTGGTGAGAAGGGAAGGGCTTCTGGAAGGTGAGAGAAGGAGGAGGAGTAAGCAGCAGGCAGAGAAGAGAGGGCAGGTACAAAAGAGCACGAACAGTAGTAGAAGGGCTGGCTATCACAAGGATCCTTCCTTTTGGGGCCAATGCCATATTCCAGTATGGGCAGAAAAGCACAACAAGGCTTTCTGAGCCTCACTCTGAGTGTCTAGGCTTGTGGGAGGTGTAGGAGTACGACACCGACCTTCCCTTCGTTCCCAAAGGGGCTTGCAATTGTGCTGAATGGCTGGTGCGAGTATCACATGTGCACGGTCCAACTAAATGGAAATAAAATGCTTTTGTCTGGGAATAGAACGTAGGGTGATGGTTCTGACTGTGTCACTCACAATGAGGTGAGCCTGGGCCCTTGGTGGACTTCCCTGTGCCTTGGTTTCCCTTTTGTAAGGTGGAGATAATACGGCACATCCTGCTGACCTAACATGGCTATCGGGACACTCAAAGGAGACTGCGGGTGAAAATGCACCTCAAATTCTAAAACTCCGTGGAAGTGCAGGAAACAGAAAGCAGCCCAGGACTGGGTGCTGGCACTGAGGCCACTCAGAAGGCAGCCAGAGAGAGCAGGAGAGCCAGAGAAGAACCCTGCAGGCAAGAGCCTCTCCATTGGGCAGGGAAAGGTAAGCAGTCAGGTTTAGAAGGGTAAGGAAAAGGTGAGGGGGTGGAGATGGAGAGGGCACACACCAAAAAAGGCCAGGAGGCAGGAGTATACTTGTTTCATTTGTGGGACAATTAGAAAATACATTTTCTGTTTTTATTTCATTGCTTGTTCCCTCTCTCTCCTCTTTCCCCACCCTCGCATTTTTAGTCAATTCCTTTTGCCTAGAATAGGCTCCTATCTTTGTGCCCTTCTGTTTGATGAACTTTTACTAATATTTCAGGTCTTACATGTGATTTCTTCCAAGAAGCTTTTCTTGTTTCCCAAGGATAAGTGTTTTCTAAATATTTGTACAGTGACACAAAATAAGAAATATATTTTATATCACATACACACAAACACTCAATATATAAAATGGAAACACAAGTTTTTGTTTTGTTTTGTTTTTGAGACGGAATCTTACTCTATTGCCCAGGCTGGAGGGCAGTGGCCTGATCTCAGCTCATTGCAACCTCCGCCTCCAAGGTTCAAGCAGTTCTTCTGCCTCAGGGTTTCACCATGTTGGCCAGGCTGGTCTCAAACTCCTGACCTCAGGTGATCCATCCGCTGGGGCTCCCAAAAAGCTGAGATTGCAGGCATGAGCCATCGTGCCCCACCAAAAATCGTGCCCCACCAAAAGTTTTTTAAGAAACATTTCCCTTTCTGAGTGTGATGTATTCTATAATATTTCTATTCTGCTCTATTTAATTTTTTTTTGAAAATGCTGGTCGTGACCCACTAAGTTAATTTCCTGACCCACTAATGGGCTGGTAACCCACTGACAACACTGCCTCTGCTTGCCTTGTGGCCGCACTTTCGCCCTGCCCTGGATGGAGTGCAGCACCTTATCCCCCTCGCACTCCCTGAGGACGGGCATCTCACTGTGCTCTCCCTGGATCCAGCCCCCAGCACTGTGCCCGGTACCCAGCAGGTGCTTTACAAATGTTGAAATGTTGAATGTTGAAGAAGGGCTCTTCCTCAAGATCTTTGAAGGGAGAAGTGACAAGGTTTTATGGCAGAGAGCTGTGGGTTTAGCAGAGAATAAGTGACAAAGAGGACCCCAAGTTTCTGGCCTGGAGGCAGGGTGCCCTGTGATAGATGTTTTGTCCAATTATTGCAGCTTAGTAAAGAACTAGTGAGCCAGGCATGCTGGTCCATACCTGTAATCCCAGCACATTGGGAGGCTGAGGTGGGCCGATCACCTGAGTTGGGCCGATCACCTAAGGTGAAGTGTTCGAGACCATTCTGGCCAACACGGCGAAACTCTTTCTCTAATAAAAACACAAAATTAGCTGGGCGAGGCGGTGCATGCCTGAAATCTCAGCTACTCGGGAGGCTGAGGCAGGAGAACTGCTTGAACCCGGAGGCAGAGGTTGCAGTGAGCCAAGATCACTCCACTGCACTCCAGTCTGGGCAACAAGAGCGAAACTCTGTCTCAAAAAAAAAAAAAAAAAAAAAGACCTATAGTAACAACAGCTTGCATGCATTGAGCACCTCCTATGTACAGGTACTATGCAAAAACATTTGCGCACAACTATTGTTTATAATCACAGGCCCAAGGTACAGCTGGTGAGTGGCCCAGATGGGATTCGAGTCAGATCAGCGTGAGTCCCTGGTCCACACACTTTCCCCTGCACCCCTTTGCCCATACCTCAGTTCTGGCTGCCACCTCCCGTTCATCAGTTTTTATGAATGACACAGTCTATAATCCCCCAATTTTTTCAGAATTGGGAACTGCTTATAATCAAAAGGGGAGTAGACATATGTATGACAGGGGTTGGATGGGTGAAGACGGCATCTGTGTTGACCACCTTAAATGTGGGAACAACTAAGGGATGAAGAGCAAGGCACTCATTCATTCATCCAACAAACCCTTACTGAGCACCTTCTATGTGCCAGGTACTGGCCAACACGTTAAGATACAATAGAGAACAAAACAGTTCTCTGCCCTTGTGGAGTTCACATTCTAGAGTAAGGAGGGACACAGACAATAACCAAATAGATACAAAATCATGCCAGGAGGGAATACATGCTAAGAAAAACAAAGCTGGGTTGGAGTTTGACTATTGTAGATGGAGTAGTTGGGAAGAGATCGCTAGAAGAGGTGAAATTTGAACTGAGACCTAGGGAAAAGCTCCAAAGGAACATCCAAGGTGATAGTGTGGGAAGACAGAGAGGCGACAGCAGAGAGACCAAGAAAAGTCATTTGAGAGCAGTCCCTACAGAAAGACAACAGGATTTGGTAGGAGAAGAAAATGTTTCAGGGTCCAGGAACAGCACGAAAGCCAGGAGGCATAAACGTCCTCGGCGAAGTCATTGATAAAATGCTGCCGAGCTAGGGCTGCAATCAGCCAGGGCGCACCTGTTGCTTTCAGCCTGGACTAGGGAAAGCCACTCCTGCAGCCTCTTAGGATGTGGCTGCTTGCTGCATATCTGGGAGTTCTTACTTTCAAGAAGGTCTTCGCCCCACTCCCTACCCCCACCCTTGTAGGCCAGGGCTGACCTGAAAGCCTCCTTCACACAGGCACACCCTCCTTCTGCCTTACACTCTCCCACGTAGGGTCTAGGAAGATGAAAAGCCAACCCTGAGGCTGGTGCAGAGGAATTCTGGGGCCGGGGGCAGCTTTGACGGTGTGCTTCATCTTGCCCTGGCTCATCTGTTACCATCCTGCAACAGCACATACAGCTTCTGGCAGCCCAATATGGGTAAGTGTTCTGGGGCTTGGCTGCCATTTCCCTGCCCACCTTCTCCCCTCATAACTCAAGTAGCTGAAAAAGGAGGGAATATCCCTCTTAGCTTCTCCCATTCACATGTCTAGGGCAAAGAGGAAACTTACTCCTTCCCAGAGGGAGATGCTGAAGGCTGGACTTCCCTAGGTCATGCTTACTGCTAAATATGAGAGAACCAAAAACTCCCACGCTTGCCTCCTTCTTGACATACATAGGCCCAGTGCTTCCCAACCACTCCAATTAGGCTTGGAAAGCCAGCAAGTGGAGGGAAAGGGGTAAGGGGAGGGAGGTGGGTATCTCTGGTTCCCTCCTCTCAGCTCTTCCTCTTGCAGAAGACCTTCCCGCCAAGGCAATTCTCAATCAGATAAAAAAGAAAATACTATTAATATAAGCAACATTTTATTGAGCACTTACGATATCCTGGGCATGATTCTAAATGTTTTATGTGAACAATTTCACTAAATCCTCACAAACTTGGATGAGGTACCGTTATCCCCACTGTATAGATGAGGGATCCAGACCAGAGAGAGGTGAACCAACCTACTCAATGTCACAAAGCTGGCGTAACTACATGCTGGACCTCATTAATCTCAGTTTCAGACGAGGCTTTCATGAACAGCTGTGTACAGCCTCGTCTGAACCACGTTCTCCAGTGAGATGCAAGGCCACCACACAGGATCCACGCTGTCCACCCACCCAGTCCATCAGTGAGGTTGGAGAGAACAATAGAAAGCTTGTTGGAGGCTGGAAGAAAACCACTGAAGAGAGTTACTGGTGTGCTGTGAGTGCTGCTGCTCCTTTCAGGTCGGGCCAAGAGTGAGGGGCATTCAGGAAACCTCTCAGAGAGTTTTATATGGACTCTGCATTTGGGAGTGTTTGATTCATACTCGAATACTCTAGAGGGAGGGCGATGTGTTCACAGGCAGCTTGGATAGCCTCACAGGGTACTTGCAGATTTCCAGGCAAAATGTTTCTTGTGAACCTGGTGTGGACCAGGCCTGGGAGACAGCCTGCTTAGAAGGCTGAATTGGAGAGCCTGCCCAGTGCTTCGGGCTGAGAAGGGAGTTGAGTGCTCACACAGGGAGTCACACGCATCCAAGGAGCCGCATATGCTTCCTCACGATCATGTGGGGCAGAGCTCTCCTAAGAATTCTGAAAGTGCCCCTCACGGGAGAAGGAGCCAGCTTTACATATATTCCAGGCCCAGAGAGCTTGGGAACAGCTCATGACACTGTTACTCAGGTGAGAGCTTCCATGCTCTGCTCTCCTCTCCCTGCCTGCTCTGCTTTCCTCTTTGCACTTGCCCTATAATGATCTGTTCCAACCCAGGGACGCTTCGGTTAGCAATCTGGGAGAAGCAGGAGGCTCGCTGAGGGCATTTTCCCTCCCACTCCAGATCCACTCTCTACCCTTTCCTAGCCCCAAACCCTGGGAGTCCGACCTCTATGGACCTCACCAGCAGGCTCCCTGCCTTCCAAAGGGAGGCACCGTGGGCTAACAAGTCAGGGGGTAAGGGGAGGGAAGTATACTCTCTGCCCCTTCCTGCCAGGTCATTGTAGGTTGCTGTGTCCCTCTCCCAAAGAGGACAGGCCCCTCAGGTGGCCCATCCATAGAACTCCCTTCTCTTAGTTTCAGTAACTTCTCCTTCCCCTTGCATCTGCAGACTGTGGAATTCTCTGTTCTCCCAAACCATGCCCAAACCTTTGTAAATGGCCCTTTTATGAACCGCCCCTCAATTGTTCAGTTTTTGTGAGCCATCTGCTTCCTGTTAGGACCCTTAATGACATTGAGAAAAGAGAAGAGAATCTAAGTGTGCCCCCCACCCCACCCCATTTCCATCCGTGGCAGGCAGAGCCAGGGCATAGGAGACACTTTACTCCTAAGTGAAGATTGAAGTTATGATTATTAAACTGAACATATGGAACTGAGACTGTTTCTGTCACCTAAAAGTGACCGGAAAAGTCATGACAATTGATGAAGATTTCATCCGGGGTGCAGACCTGCCTCCATCTAATACACTTGCAGCAACAGCGGGAGCTGAAAGAAAAGCTGCTTTCAAGAGTTGTGCTTGTTCCATTCTCCCAACTGCCAGAGCTGGGACACTGGCCGGCGGCAGCCTCTAGGGCCCATGCTCTCATTACAGTTTCTTGCAAGACTAGTCGACATAGGAATGAGAACCTCTTCTATTTCCAGTGTCCATTCCAAGATGGAGACCTAGACTTCTCCAGCAGCCTCCATTCAGAATTCCGTCTGTCTCCCACGGGATTCTAACCTGAATCTATCATTCAGAACATTTTCTTTGGTTTCTCTAGGGGGAAAATTTGTCTAAGAACCACTGCACTTACATAGAATATGATTTGTGACATAGGTTTTCCTCCTCTCTCACTGTTAATGCCCTCAGTTTTGCCTTTGATGCCAACCTAGATGGAGCCGTCTGGTAGTGGCTTCTTGTCCTTAGGATCTGGCCAAGATTTTGAATGATTTGAATACCTCTGAGTTTTCCAACTCCAGGCCTTTCTTTACTCTTCCCTCTGCCTCTATTTCTAGGCTTCCTTCATCTCTTGTAGTTACCTTTTAAGTCAAACCCTATACACCTGCCCAGCACAGTGGCCTGTAATCTCCCCACTTTGGGAGGCTGAGACACGAGAATTGCTTAAGCCCAGGAATTGGAAAGCAACCTGGGCAACATAGCAAGACTCTGTCTCCAGAAAATAAAAAAATTAAAAAATGAGCCAGGTGTGGTGGCACGTGCCTGTATTCCCCACTGCTTAGGAGGCTGAGGTGAGAGGACCGCTGGCTAGAGGCCAGGAGGTTGGGGCTGCAGTGAGCCATGACTGCACCATCGTACTCCAGCCTGGGCCACAAAGCAAGACCTTGTCACAAACAACAAC
This sequence comes from Callithrix jacchus, assembly GCF_049354715.1. Taxonomy (NCBI): domain Eukaryota; kingdom Metazoa; phylum Chordata; class Mammalia; order Primates; family Cebidae; genus Callithrix; species Callithrix jacchus. The sequence continues at coordinate 149,920,319 of NC_133508.1, forward strand.
AGTAAAAGCCATCTGCTTCGGGAAGCCTCTCATGGTGTCCTGGGGAGGGTAAATCACCCCCTCCTCTGTGCTTCTGCTGGACGGGGGCCACATTTCTGTTGTGTCATGCTGCATCGTAATGACCTGTTTACATGTGCGTTTCCCTCGCTGGGCCTCCACTAGGCGGTGAGCGGCTCAACGCGAGGTTCATCAGTGCATAATCATGCTCTCATCATCAACGTCCAGTACGAGGCCTGACACATGAGGGCTCAATACGGGTTTTTTAGAATAAACGATGAATGACTCAATGAAAGAATGGATTCCTGCAGTGTTTGAATCCTATGGAAGAAACAGCCAACATGCATTCAATACCCTGCATGACCAGCACTGTGCTAGGCACGAAGGGGGGCCGTCTCAAGCATGAGGACACCATTTCTGCCTTTGAGAAACAAGCGATCTGGCCGAGGAGGCAGAGGGAACTAGTAAGTCGTAGCTGTAGCGGTAGTAACAGCAGCTAGCAGTTATGGAGTGCCTGCCACGTGCCAGGCACAGTTCCAAGAGAGTTACCATGTGGTAACCGACTCGTTTTAATCCGCACAATCGCCCTTTAGAAAGGTGTTTTTATTATCTTTAATTTACAGAGGAGGAAACTGAAGCTTAAAGTTAGGAAGGGGCATGCCCAGCCCCAACCAGCGTAGAACAGATTGCAAGCATTAGAGGAGTTGGGAGAGGAGGGCGTTGCTTGTGAGGTGAAGTCCGCTGGCACGGCTTTCAGGGGAGGCTGCACTTCAGCTGAACCGCGGGTCCCCACAACCCTCACTTTGCCTCCCTGACCCCTGTGCATCTGGAGCCCTGGGGAGACCACTCATGCTGGATGACTTTGAGAGGGTGCCGACGTCATCAGTGCTCCCTCCGGGTGCCTCCCCAGTTCCGGAGCCCGAGGGGGCAAGAGCCCACAGCAGCAGCTGATTAATTTCCACTGACAAGAGGTTGCGTCTTCGGCAAGCATGGTATTAAATAGCTCCTTTTGATCATAATTAAGTTTCTCTCAGGCTGATGCTATAAATAGCCATGCCCTATTGATTGGAGGGTCTGGGCTGTGAGCTCAGCACCCTCTGGGAGCTTTTCCAAGCCAGGCCTGGGCTCTCGAGTCCCACTTTTCTTTTCCTGATGTGCGGCATTCCTAATTTCAAGGACAGGTGCAGCTGAACACCAGGCTTGGGTTCAACTCATTTTCCCAGCCCTCCCCTACTTCCACAGCCCATTCCAGGGTTGGCTCAAGAAGGTACTCGGTTTCCCCAGGGAAAACCAGGCACAGGCCTCAGGAAGCTGGAACACCATCTCTCCTCCTGGACTGCCTTGGGACCTGAGTCTTCCCCTCTGTCTGCAAATGAGGACAGTAGCCCTACCCTTTCCCACAGCACCTGGACACCTTATTATACCAGTAGGGAAACTGAGGCCCAGACAAGTCAAGATCTTGTTTAAAGGTCTCTGGAGAAGAAACTAACTCACAGCTAGGGTTGTCCCTGCCTCTTTCTCTTCCTTAACAAAAGTGAAACAAATCTTGTTTTACTGCACTCAGTGCTACGTTTAAGATAAGATGAGAAGAAGGGCCTGGGGCCTACAAAAGTCAGGGTCACAATAAGGGGAGAAAAACATCTCCAACAAAACATACTAATTATGATCCCGCCGCCCAACACATTTGTATACTGGTGGAAAAGCACCAGGTAGACCTCTCTGTCTCCCCACTAGATGCCTTTTGGAGTCGTTTTTCAGAAAGCCACACGATTCTTTCTCCGGGAGTGCTCCCCAACTCCCACTAAGGAGGCCCCAACAACTGCTAAGCACACACAGAGTCCTGCTGCTCAGTCTAGTCTGTGATTTCTTGGTGCCTGGTTCCGTTTTATCCGGCCCCACCCTAGGGACGTGATAGGCTGGGAACAAGGCAGTGTGGCAGAGAGGAAGGGTCTGGCCTTAAGTTGTCAGGCTTCGTATGATCCTACCTCTGCTACCGACTAGGGATGGTCCTGAGGATGCAGCTTAACTTCTATGCCTTAGTTGACCTCATCTATCAAATGGGTAAGTGAAACAAAATGCCCCTTAAGGTTCTTTTCTGTTCCAAGTTCTATAATGGTATGATTTTAAGTTAAAAAAAAAAAAAAAAAGATATGTGCACATATACACCAGGAAGAGAGCATGGAAGAGCCCAGTCTACGTTTTCATCTTAAAGCAAGAGATCACTTGGGCCCAAAAGGAGGGTATCTGCAGAGGGCTGGACCTGGTGACAGCCTCCTGCCCTCCACTCTTTATGGCAAACCGTGCCTGTGGGCCAGATCTGCCCCATCTCCTGTTTTTAGAAATCAAATTGGAACACAGCCATGCTCCTTCATTTACCTATTGTCTATGGCTGCTTTTGTGCTACAGCAGCAGGGTTGAATAGTTGAGAATACATGACCCACAAAACCCAAAATACCTACTCTGTGTCTCTTCACAAAACAAGTTTGTGAAACTCTGCCAGGGTATGTCAATGGGGTAAAAAGAGGGGGGAAGGACTCTGCAGTTGAGCTGAAACTTGGGGAGATCCTGGGCAGAGCTGATTGCCTATTCTTCACTGCCCTGCAAGTCAGGGTGTAGCAGGGATCACTAGTACTTTTTCAGGAGATATGGATAAAGACCCTGAGCCCTGGGGACCCTTCCCAGTGACCTGGCAGCCTGGAGACAGGCTTTCCCCAAACCACCTGGCATACACACACACCTTGGGTGGGGTAGGACAGAGAGGTATTTTCTTTTCATCCTGAGTGTGTGAGAGTAAGGAACCTAATCCAACTTGTGTAACATGCAGCCAACCTGAGCAGGCTGTTCTCATCCCTGCTGGTGTTCCACAGCTAATCTGTTCCATAAAAGTTCCCCAAACCCCTGCAGGGCCCTGAACTGAAGCCAAGGTAGGAGAGAGCCTCAGGTCCATTTGCAGTGCTCAGAAGCAGAGCTATTCCCTGGGAAGAGTAGGAAAAGTTGGTCACTGACAAACAAAGCAGAATGGAGGCCCTGTGAGCTTCACTCAGTTCTCTGACATATGACCAGAGCAGAGGTGCTGCCAGCGAATTGGGGGGCAGGAAGCAGCTAGAAAGAGAAAAATTAAGTAGAATAGAAACTGATGGAATAAAACACATCACAATTTAACCTTCACTCTTCATGGTCCCCATAGCTTCCCGAAGCCCTCCAGGTTTGCGCTGTTCAGCCTTAGATTTCTGGGGATGCTTTGGTTGCTCCCCTTTACTCTACCCCCTGGAGCTGGCAGGCCCCCTCTGTCTGGTGTCTGTCCTGGCAGACGACACTGCACTCTAGTCCTTTGATCTCCACGTCAGTGTCCAGCATCCAGCTGCAGGGAGGTGGAGGGTTTTCATTGTCTTCTCTTCCTCAGCATGAAGCCCAATCTGGTTTTTCAGGGTGGTGGTGGAGGGGAGCAAAATCTCTCGATTAGTTTTTACACAGAGGCTGCCGGAGGCCATATGCCATGTTCTTCAGCTTTGCCATTATGCATCTTGCTTGTAATTGCTTTAGAATGACACTCATCATGTTCTATTTTATCACCCAATGACAGTTCCATGCAGGAGAAGGGAAACACACTCTCGCACACACACTCACAGAGTCAGCCAGACTGCATAACAGTTAGGCAGAGTAATTGTTCTGAAATTCCAAGAGCTGGACTCTGTCCACTTGCTTAAATAAAGAATGTGTTACATGCACAGTTACTGCTTCTGGGTATCAAAGGGAAGCAGTCGGTGGTGGACTGCCTGGCCTGTGCTTCCAGAAGCACTTTCCCATGTTCACCCGCTCCCTCTAACCCCCGACAAAACTCTCAGCCTTCTTTGCTGTAATTACTCAAGGATGATTTATTTCCAGGATGAAAAGACAACTATACACAGAGAGGTAAACAGAGGCTATTCCCCAAGTATTTAAACATTCCACCTCAAGCACTCTGAGCCAAGCAGTCCTCCCTTCCAGCCCCTCTGGGTCTTCTGTTACTTCCCTTGCCTCAGAAGGCTCGCCCCATCCACCACTTCCTACCCTCATCAGGGAGGGTCTCTCTCCTTCCTAAAGGCCACCAGCATTGGAAGCTTCCAGGGACTCTGTGCTAAACTGTAGACACTTTAACGTGGCTCTTGAAGGCTTTCTGGGGCCAGCAAGGGCAGTAAGGTCTATATTCTCTTCCTGCCCCCTGTTGGGAATGGCAGTAAACCCAAGACACCAGCAGCTGTGAGCAATGACCAGAAGCAATTTCTGTGTCCCTGCTGGGTGCCCTGTGACACACTGTAGGTACATGGTAGAACTCTAGTAGTGAGCTTCTTCCTCAGAAGCTGGAGGTGCAAAAACTAGATCAATAAATGGTCTCACAGCCTGATACGGTTTAGCCGTGTTCCCATCCAAATGTCATCTTGAATTGTAGTTCCCATAATCCCCATGTGTTGTGAGAGGGACCTGGTGGGAGGTAATTGAGTCACGGGGGTGGTTTCCCCCATGCTATTCTAGGGATAGTAAGTTCTCACAAGATGGTTTTACGAGGGGCTTCCCCCTTTGCTCAGCACTCATTCTTCTCTATCCTGCTGCCATGTGAATAAAAAGAAAAACAAAAGTTTGCGTCTCCTTCCGCCATGATAGTAAGTTTCCAGAGGCGCCCCCCGCCAAGTCATTCAGAACTGTGAGTCAGTGAAACCTCTTTCCTTTATAAATTACCCTGTCTCGGGTATGCCTTTATTAGCAGCATAAGAACGAACTAATACACAGCCCTAGCAACTTCTCCCTTTCCAACCTGGGACCAAAGCCCTCCAAACCCAATGTTGGGATCTGTCTCCTCTACCCAAGCTGACTTCACAGAAGACCCCACATAAATGCTTCAGGGGCCTGACCAGCTACCTAGGGCTTGGAATCTGGGACCCCAGTCAGTATCAAAAAGCCAAAGATTCTTTCTTTTGAAGGATACTGATCCTCAGCATGCTTGATACAGCCCCTTAGCACACCCTCCAAACAGGGAAACAGGGCACACCATGGGGTGGGGGAACTAGATGGGCTAAAGACCAGTCAGGGCTGGTATCCTTCCTCCTTTCCCCACACTAGTGGTCAGGCAGGGACAGTTCCCAAGAGCACTAGAGGACCTCTCCAGCTCCCTCCCCTAGCCCAGAAAGTGGCCAGGTATAAAAAAACTGGAAGATCCTGGGGAAAACTTGGGCCAGAGGTGGGGTAGAGGGAGACACTGCATGTTAACCACACAGGCTGAGACGGGGAGGGGCTTGACTGGAGTGGGAACAGTGTAAACCCTCAGCTGGGGTGGGGAAACGCTTTCTTTCCAACCCCTTCTACATTAGGGTAGGAATGAGCTTAAGTCCTCAGGGATGAGGGGAGAGAACAGAACAAGCTGTTTCCAGAGTGCTTCCAACCAGCCCTCTTGGTTTTGGTTCTTCAGGAGGAGACTGAGGGGAGCTTGCGGCCATGGCAGTGGGGAAGGTGAGTGAGTGACTGGGGAATGCCATCCAAATGCCAGCTTTCCACTCTAGGGAAGACTCCTCTGGGTGGTGCCTTGCCCTCCCCCATGTCCCCGCCAGAGCCATGACGGGTGGGGGCCAAGATAGGGGTAGCCTCGGCTCTGGCTCTTGTCCCGGAGGAGAGTGGTACAGCACAGGGGTGAAGCTTTCTCTGTCCAGGGACCTGGGCTACAGCCCGGCCTAATTTGCTCCTCCCTGGCTCAGCAGCCAGGGGCCGGTGGCCAGGATTCTGGTTGGCCACAGAGGGGCCTGTCCACCTGCACTCATCACATATGCAGTGTGCATCTTCAGCTGTTCCTCAGAAAGCAAATATTGGTGCCAGTGAGGCCATTGTGCTCTGAGCAGCTCTGTCGCCCCCATCAGACCCAGTTGGCATGATGTTTCCTGGTCTTTGTTGAACATGTCCAATTTCCTGACCAGCTCATCCCTGATAAATAATTGTTTCCTCATTCCCTCCAGGCAGTTCCAAGCTAGGGAAGGGCGGAGGCTGGTGTGATGGGGATGCTCTTTCTTTTGTTTCTTTGGCATCTGAAAGCCAGGATTGACCTCTGCTTAGTGCAGGGGAGCACAGGCTCCTCTGCCAAGCCCCATCTCCTACTTGGCAGCTGCCAGCTTCACCAGGCTCCCTCCCTCCTTGCCTGCCTTCCCACCTACTGTGTGAATACCTTCTCTTCCCCTCCCCTGTGCTGAAGGTGTACACTGTGGGATGGGAGCAGGATGGGGATCCTGCAGGACACTGACCTAGGGAACTGGGTATTTTAAGGGAGGCCAGAGGGGGGCATCTGAAGGTTTCATGGCATGAAGGGAAGAGCATCCACCAGGAAATAAAGTCATCTGGGTTCCACTGTGACCACAGTTGCTGCCTGGCAAATACTGGGACTGTCGCCTCAGTTTTCTCATGTCTAAGACAAGAAGGCTCAACTATATCCCTCTACCCCTAAGTGAGGAGGCCCAGAGAGCCAAGCCTTCAGGCGGCTACAGTCCCACTTCTGTTCTCCCTGCAGCCTCTGCCCTGAGTTTCCCTGGCCTGAGTTGCTGGCACACCATCTGGTATTCCTGGGTGAGCCAAGAGTTATTTACCAGTGACAGCTCTGTTCATCTGGCCATTGCTGCCCAAGTGTGAGGGCAGGAGAGCTCATCCAAGCCCCAGTGATGGCTAAGACTGGGCAGACACATGTGCCACACCCTGGCCTAGGCACATTACAAATGTCATTATTTTCAATCGTCACAGCCATCCTCCTTTGCCAGAAAAAGAAAGTGAGGTTCACAGGTGGATTTCTGCTTGGTCACATTGTAAGAAAGTGGCAGAGCTACAGATGGAACCCAGGTCTGCCTGCCTTTGGAACACATGCTCTTATTAACCCACACTCTCCAGCAGGGGTCTTCTTTGAGAGGGTCTGGCCTACCCAGGCAGCACAGGGTGCCGCTGGGGCTGCAATCAGGATCTTAGGAATGAACACGTCTGTGGCTTCTTCCGCTTTGGCCTGGGGGAGCTGCAGAAGGCCTAGGGATAGAAGGAAGTCAGCGCACCAGAGAAGAAAATCCATTCTCTCTCCATTCACTGCCTTCCCCGACTCCAACCTAAACAGCGACGTCACGCCATTACATCCCACTCTTAGGGACTTAGAACCCCTGTCTTTGCATTGGCTTCAGTACCTGGGTAGAAGCAACTTGGACTTTTGATCAGGCTAAAGCCTGCATAGACACCCTGCCTGTCCAGACCTGCTTCGTATTTCCCACTGTGACATTCAGTCCACATGGCTCATGGTCAGGACCCTGAGGTGGGTTGTGAAAACAGTCACCCACTCTTCTCATCCCTTTGCATTTATACCACTGTGCAATGTGATGTTGCTGCTCCTCCTCCTATCGAAAGGTGGAATCCCTTTGTCTACCCTTTCCATCTGGGTTCGGCCAGGCAACTTCCTTTGGCCATTGGGACGATAACGACTGTGACACAGCAGAGACTGGAGCAGAGCTTGCGTATGAGGGCTTGGCCTGTCGTGCAGCTCTTGGGAACCCTGTGACCACCACCATTTGAAGCATCTGGGAGAGTCCGACGGATAATGTGAGACAACAGCCACGTCACCGCTCCTTGTTGCCCCAGCTGATCTTGAGCTGGCCACCAGATATGTGAATGAGGCCATCCTTGACCAGCTGCCCCCAGCTGAGTCTCCAATGACCAGGGAGATCAGCTGTGCCAGACCAAGAGAACTTCCCAGAACACTCAAACCCACAGAATCCTGAGATAGAACAAATGTTTATGAGTTAAGCCCCTAGAGTTTTGGGGGTGGTTTGTTATACAGTAAAAGCCGCCGGATTCAGAGCGCCACAAGGGAATTGAAGAAGGAGCCAGGAAATAGGTCCCAAGGAGAATATTGTGAACCTGAGAGAGGCAGTCGAAGGCAGTGGTTGAGGGGATCCTAGAGCTAGAATGTCTCAGTGTGAAACCCTCCTCTGTCATTGAGTACTTGTGTGACCTTTGACAAGTTACTTAATCTCTCTGCTCCTCAGTTTCCTCACCTGCAAAGTGGGGACGATAGTAACGGCTACTTGATAGGGCTGCTATGAAACGGAGTTAATAAACACAGAGCACTGAGAACATGACCTGGCCCACTGGATGAGGATTTTCCTGTCATTTTTACTCCAACAGACAGTCCTGAAAAGGTCCCAATTGTCAAAGAGTTCTTACATGGAGGAAGGGGGCTGACACGCAGATCTCTAGTTCCAGTGAGGGCTGACGTGAGGCAGTGAACTGAGCCCACCGTCACGAAGGACAGAGTTCAGACCTCAGGAGAGACTTCCTGACAGTAAGCATTGCTAGACACAAAGAAGGTAACAGAGGACCTTCCAGCTACATGGCCTTCTGGGGGCAGAGACACCCAGGCAGGCTGCACTGCCTCTCCATCGCGCACCAACGTGCACACAGTAACTCCTCTTTTCAAAGTCTTCCTGCCTAAGCAAATCCTCAGCTCTCTCAGAATCATCTTATGGCCTTCCTTTAGGCACCATCTCAGAATTCAGAGAGAATTTGTCCTCTGCAAGAAAGGAGAAGTCATCCTTTATCCCAATCTTTAATCCCACCCACCAGTCAGGGTCTCTGAATTGCCTTCTGATTCTAACGCTATCGTGATTCAGTAGAAGGAGGGAAACAGGCACTTGTATGCCAATATGGGTGCCCAGGCTCCCAGCCAGGGCCAGGCTGGAGGGGAAAGGGGCCAACAGTCTTCCTGGGCCACAATACTGGGCTCTGGGACTTGACTGTCTTCCCTGGCTTGACACACTGCTCAGGCCAAAGCAGATTTTTCACTGAGGATGGCCCAGCTGGGACCCTGAGAGCAGCAGGTGGGGAGAGTGACTCCTGGGCAGGCTGAAGCCTGGGGTGCTAAAGTACAGTCTCCCAGCCTGTGGGCTGCAGTACACAGGTGGGCAGGAAGGGGTTACAGGCATGCAGACAGATACAGATCCCTGTCCCCCACTCACTCGCAGCTCCTGAGACAGCTGGTGGGGCAGGGGTAGCAGAGACCTGGTCAGTAAACCTCCTGCTTCAAGCAGCCTGGCCAGCCTCAGAGGAGCAAGGTCAAAGACACAGCCAGATGACCACAATGAGAAGTATAGCTCTAAGGGAAAACAGCAGCACACTTGGAGCAGGAAAGGCAGCACTAACTCAGAGGGGCTCCTCTCAGAGCAGAATCGAAGTTTATATTTTTGAAATTCTAGATGTCACTAGGAGGTAGAAACAAGACTAGAATGAAGAACAGAACTTACTCCCTTGCAAAGTTGGGAAATGGAGTGGGTATTGTCCTACCCACCAGGGAGGGACCAAATAATGATGAGAGAGGGATCCCGTGAGCTAGGGCACTGGGAGGGCTGCTTCCCTCACATTTCTCCCCATCTCCTGATGTGCACAATCTTTAACTCTGCCAAGGAGCCTGCCATCCAGTTCATCTGGTTCATTTCTGTGCATGGTAACCACACCTAGCAAGCTGTTCATCATCCTAAGGGGCTTGAACACATGGTCAGCATGCCAGGAATGTTTGTAGAATGGATAAAGGAAATGGGCAACAGCAGATTCCAAACAGTGTCTGCAGTCAAAAGCTTTGCTGCATCCCCCCACCCTGCCCCCAACCACTCCTTTTTTTTTTTTTTTTTTAGTAAGCAGGACCGTAAGTTCAAGGACTGTGGAATCTCTCTTGTTCAAGAAAGATCCCCCAGCAATCTCTCTGGATTCTCCAGGCACAGAGTTGCTTTCTGAGAAAAGAGTGTGGAGGTTGGGTCAGAGGCTCATCTAAGGACCAGAAGATCCAGCTCTGGATCAGAATGCTGCTTCTGGTGTCCGAGGAGGGTGACCTCTGAAGAGATAACCTTCCAAGAATGGAGGGACATTGGATGGCAGGAAGAGGGCAGGAACCTAAAGTTCCAAATGTCAACAATGGCCCAGGTTACCCTGAGAACTCCCTTCTCCCTCCTCACCCCGTATGGCCAGCAGGACCACACACACACACACACACACACACACACACACACACACACACACCCGGAGCATGGTTCCAGGTTCTGAGTCTCTTCTTCAACTTTCACTTTTTGCCCAGAGTACTTGCCCTTTCCAGCTCTCCAAACCAGCCTTCTCATGTGATTCACACCCTCCTGTAAGTTCTGGCTCTTCTGCGATTTCTCTGAGTGGAACAGATTGATGACCCCCTTGTATCCCCTATCTGAACAGGAGATGTCCCCACATTACATACTCCATTCCAAATCTGGGCACATCCTCCCTCACTGCATTCCATAAAACGTACAAACCTTGCACCTGACTCCTTCTTGGTTTGAAGTTTTGTCCTTCAGTGTGATTGATCCACACATGTGTGGGTGCCTTTCCCTGTCTGAAGTGAGCCAGCAGGACCATGACGAGGCAGCAATGGACCAGTGCATATCCACTGAGCTCCTCTGTGTGTCAGACACTCTGCTAGGAGCTGGCTTCCAGGACAATCGCCCTGACGCAAGCAGGGCTTGTTTAGGAGGCTTTCAGGTGGTGGTGACTGGGACCTCCCTACAAGACTCACTCACCAAGCTCCTTTTCCTTGGTACCACCCTGCTGCTGACTCCCCAGTCCTTATCCCCACTGCACACTGGAAGGAAAGCGCAGAAGATGCTCACATCCTGCAGAGAGCCCACACACTTACCCTCTCCCCAGCCCTCTGTGATCATTTAATGGTTGGTTTCATTCAAATAACTCAAGGTAATGTAAGCCGTGCTGCCCACACGGATGCTAACAGCAATATATAGATTCCCCTGCATTCTTGCAGGGAACTCATGTAATAAAATAATGGGGGTGGAGAAGGAAATGGCCATTTACAGACCAACAGGATAATAGAGGAAGAAAAAGAAGTTGGTGACGGGTGTCGGAATGTAGGAAACCACCCCTAGTGGAGGTATCAGTAGGGCTGGGGAGGTAGGAGATAGTGGAAGGGATGAGAGCTCTGCTTACCCCAGAACCCAACCCATTCATGCTGCAGAGGTCCTTGACTGTTTATCCTAGAGGGCTTGGTGAGGTTCCTGAGTGGCGGCTCACCTGACAAGCCTCCACTCACCAATGGACTTCACTCTTCAGGGCTGGCCCTGAGTCGCCCTAAGTCTGTGCCAGGACAGATATATCCCAGGTCCTTTTCACACAGAGTCCCCTAATGACTTCCCTGATCTGCGTTATACCTGCCTTCCAGAACTGTTTCATAACAGAACCGTCCAGGTTCTCCAAGTTCTTGTCTTTCTGAGGTATAGAGAAAGCAGATTTGAGTTAATTCGAAGAGGAGATTTGTGATCACTGACTCTACCAATGGAACGAACTACATCAAAAAGGCTAAGTTCACTGGGCACGGTGGCTCATGCCTGTAATCCCAGTACTTTAGGAGGCCAAGGTGGGCGGATCATCTGAGGTCAAGAGTTCAAGACCAGCCTGGTCAACATGGTAAAACCCAGTCTCTACTACAAATACAAAAAAAAAAAAATAGCCATGGTGGTGCATGTCTGTAGTCCCAGCTACTTGGGAGGCTGAGGCAGGAGAATCACTTGAGCCCAGGAGACAGAGGTTGCAGTCAGACTGTGCCATTGCACTGCAGCCTGGATGACAAGAGCGAGACTCCGCCTCAAAAAAAAAAAATCCCTGGAAATATTCAGGCAGACCTGTTGCCCTCTGCTGGGGAGGGTGCTGAAGAGAGTCCAATTCCAAAGGGAATAGCAAACTAGACTCCTTCTAAATCTAGGATTTGTGGGGCTCAAATGTCCATCTGAGCTCATCCTTTAAAAAGCCTCTTGGTTCCAGGGTTAATGTCTTATGACTTTCCCTCTCCTGACCCAATGAGAGGCGCCCAGGGAGCTGAATTCATGGTTTCCTGCTCTCTCCAAGCATGGCACCTCAGCCCTGTGTAGGCAAGGCTGTTGACCTTGATCTGCGTCCTGCCAGCTCACCAAGTACGCTGTTCACGCACCCGGGGGAGTGTGCAGGCAGGGTCTCCCAGGCCTCTCTGCAGACTTGCATTTCTGATGGCTGCTTTGGTCAAGGACTCTTTAACTTCTACTTCTCTGGAGAAGAAGAATTGGAAATAGGAAGGTCCCCAGAGCTCTACCATCTTGGGGGCTGGTTCCCCAGGGTAAGGAGTGTCCAGGCACTGGGCTAATGAAAAGTTTACTTCAGAAAAGTGAGATTTAAGGCTTGAGCAATTGGCTAGTAGGTGAGAATTCATTCAATCCAACCCCCTCACCATTCAGAAGATGATACTGAGGACTAGAGAAAGGAAGTGACCTGCCCTAGGTCACACAGCTTGCCCAAGCTGGCCCCACACCCGCATCTTCTGACTCCCAATCCAGTGGGCTTGCCGGGGTCCTACAGAGCCCCACTGTGGCAGAAGGATTCAGGCAACCTATGTGAGCCAGCTCAGGAATAAAGCACCTAACTCAGCAGGGACACAGCAGCCTCTGCTCCTTAGATGAGAAGCTGACCTTACATGGAAATATTCAGAAAGACACACACAATGCATGGGGGTGAGGAGGAGGGAGGTGGGCATAATGCTTCATAATCTCTCTGTAAGCCCTGCCCAAACTCTGAGCATGCCAGCTGGGCTGCAGAATTTTTTTTTATTAATCCACACAACACGTTTTTGCTTGCTTCAGACGAGCTTCTGCTGGAGTGAGGAAAGAAAGGAGAGAAGGGGGATTTGGCTTGGAAGGCAGGGGCGCAAGTCTTCAGTACAAAAATTTCAGGAACTCTAAACAGTTTCTGCAAACAGAAGAGAAATGGGCTGCGGATGAAGGAAAAAAATCTGGGGTCATGTAAGCTGTATTGATCTCCATCTTTCCTGTGCAAACATGGCATGAAAAAGAATGAGGCCCATAGCTACAACGTCAGAAGAGCCAGCCGAGGAGAAAGATCCACACCTGGTGACTGGGGTTCCTCAGGAAGGCTGTGAGGCAAGGCCTGTCCTGTCACACCAGGGGTGACATCTCCAGGAGGACCTTCCACCCTCACCCCGACCCCCACCTACTTCCTGGAACCAGAAATGGCTGCAAGTCAATGCCAGGGCCTACTGCTGAGGGGCATGGTGGACAGGGGAACCTGTGCTCTGTTACAGGCTTCTGACAGGCTCCCTGCTGGCCCCCAGAAATGTGGGGACTGGCTTCCAGCTCTCTGTCGGCTGCGCTGTGATATCTCTAGTGGGCCAGGAGGGGACCAGCTGAAAGGCTGAGTGATGCCCAAAGCCACTGTGGGGTGGGTAGGGACGTCGTCACCAACTCCCAGACCAGGACACCAGCAACAAGGTTCCCCGGAACCAGAACCTCTCAAGATCAGGAGACGGCATGGGACTTTTAAAGTTATTATAAAAGATATTTGCATAATATGCATATTTACAGGTTTCCCTCTCGGGTTTTTTCTTTTCTTTTTTTTTTGGAGGGGCACAAACACGAGGCTTATAATACATGAAAGTTTCTTGTCTCCTTATTTTTTGTCTTCCTTCCCTTTCGCCAGTATGTGCTTTCCCCTGCTGGTGGGTCACTGCCTGCCGCAGGTGTCCATGTCCCTGTTGGCCACATGAGCCCCAATGCCCACCCTTGTGTGCCTGCTGACCTCATCTCCCTTGACTCTGATCTTCCCTTTGTCCATTCTTTGTCCATTCTGTATCGACCCTTCACCCTCAGAACCTTTATCAACAGATCCCAAGACTTGTTTGGTCCTGGTATGGTAGACACTGGGGATGCGGGCATTTTCCTCTCCTATGCTCAAGCCAGAGGCTGGGGAAGGAGATTTCTCTACCTCCCAGGGAATGCATTTCAGGCTCCCAAATGCCTCCAGTGGAAATCCTGGTGGAAAATGATAGGCAAAAGGACGCTGGTCAGCCCAGTGCCAGTCTGAATCCCAGATTCTCCACTGATCAGTGGTAGGCTCTGAGCAGGCTTCCTCAGCTACAGATCACAGATAATAGTAATATCACTCTCATATGGCTATTTGGAGAAGTAAATATGTAAAACTAATTAATAACATTACACAGGCTCAACAGTCTTAGCTGTTATTACTGCTCTCATTGTCTTTGTTAGGGATAATGACAGTTACCTCACGTGTCAGGGTGAACCTATTTCTATTCCATCAGTCTTCGGTGGAGTGGCAGACAGCTGTTTCCCGACCTTCCGGATAACAACCCTGAAGAGACTCAAACACAGCTATTAAATCGTCATTTCTGTTGAGGGGCAGCGTCTCTTCATCTCAAAACCAACTGTGGATGGCACTTTCCTGTGGGGAGGCCAGATAGCTGCCCCTGTGCACACTCCTGCTGTGACCCCTCAGCTCACTCCACGTGCAAACTAATGGCCTTCACTCTCTCTCCCCTTACTAGCTTTCTCTCTTTTTTTCATAGCTTTTATTTCAACCTTTCCTTCTCTCTTTTTTGTTGGAGTTGGAGTTTTGCTCTTGTTGCCCAGGCTGGAGTGCAGTGGCGCAATCTCGGCTCACTGCAACCTCCACCTCCCCGGTTCAAGCGATTCTCTTGCATCAACCTCCCAAGTAGCTGGGATTACAGGTGCCTGCCACACCATTCCCAGCTAATTTTTTTTGTATTTGTAGTAGAGATGGGGTTTCGCCATGTCAGCCAGGCTGGTCTCGAACTTCTGACCTTAGGGGATCCACCCACTTCGGTCTCCCAATCTTTCTCATATTAAACATTCCTTTGTTGATCATGTGCTGCTCTTACTAGAATGTCAGCTCCAGAGAAGCTGTTCTGCTCACAGATACATCTTTATCCTCCAGCATGATGCCTGTTGCGTGGTAGACACACAACATTTGTTGAATAAACAATCAAATGAATTAATGTATTTAATTTTTCCACCAAAATGATCTTTTAAGGGCCAGATGAAAGAAGCCTTCCCTGATCCTTGCCTGCTCCATCTTCTCCTCACACTTTCCTCTCCTTGACTCATGCCTGTTACGTTGTTGAGCCCAGAAATGTCTATCTCTGTGAACACAGGCATTTCTGTTACTGGACTAAAGCTCCTAATGAAGCCAGTGGACTCTCATGAAGTCAAAGGACCTCAGCCTGAACCCAGTAATGCTACTATCATGTGAGAGCTTGGGCACAATGTTTGCATCTTCTCATATGTAGAATGGTGACTTAACATCCACCTCAAGGGATTGAGTCCCCATCCCTTTCTCTCTTTGCAGCCCCTCATATCAACTAGGACTGGGTCATCTTCATAGCGGCAGCTCCATGCATGTTTGCTGAATTAGTGAACAATCACTTTCCCTAGTTTCTTACCCAGGGCACAAGACAGAGGGGGCAGGTCACAGGATGCTCCCAGTGATACCAGCAGGTGCATCTGACGTTTTTCTCCAAGGGAAAGGAAGGAGTAAATGAGAGAAGTGGTGTCTTAAGTGTCTGGAAATTCTGCCAAGAGCTTGGGACTGCAAGAACCAGGACAGTGTCGCCCACGAAGGCTGTACTGCTCTGAAGCAGCATCACCTTTGGCCAAGCAGAAATAGTCCGTGGTCTGTGGCCATTTAGACCCCGTCTTCCATCCACATGCCGATGTAAGGGTCCTTTTATAATTATTATTATTTTAAATTCTGCTTTCTTGGATGGGTACAGTTTATTTAATAATCGTTGTAGCAAAAAAAAAAAATACTTTGTTTTACTCAGAACCCAATCTGACCTTTTAGCTTCAGCAAAAACACAGTATGAAAGGAAACCTCTACGTGTGAAGACAAGAGACTGAATAGAAGCATCAGCAAAGCTGTTCACAAACAGCACCAAAGTTCCTCCTGGGGGCAGGTGCCAGAGAAGTAGGGCATGAGGCAGGAAATGCTCCCCATGCCCTCTTCTCTTCCCTCCCTTCATCTTTCCCTGGCCAATCTCATCTATTTTTTTCTGCTTCAGCTGATGATTTTGGAAACGGCCTGTTTATCCTCTTTCTCTCTGCTAAGCTCCAGACCCATCTTTCCACCTGTCTGCCAGCCACCTCAAGGACACCCAGGGTTAACTGCAAACAACACAGGTCCAAAGCCAAGCTTGTTGGCTCTGTGTTCCCTCTTGGCCTCCTGACAACCTGTTCCTTCTCTAAGGAACTCCAACAGCCCTACCTCTACTCATGCCAACTCCATACCTCTACTCATTCAGTCTTATAATTCCAGAGTTCCTTTTGGCTTCTCCTCCTGGGTGTTGTTCCATTCCAGTCCTTTCTCTTCTGTTCCATTGCAACTGTCCTAAGTCAAGCCCTCCTTACCTCTTATGTGGCTTAATCTTCTGGCTGACTGTCCTGTGTCCAAGGTCTCCCTTCCACATTTATCCAGAAGACAGCTGCCAAATAAATCTTCCTCATCAGTGCACACTGGACTACCTTTAGTGTCTCCCTAAAGCCCAGCAAATAAAATCCTTAGCCTAACATTTTAGGCTCTCTGCATCTCTATTAAATCTTTTGTTCCTGCTTATGTCGAGCCATTTTCCCATTTGTGTGTGTTCAACACTAGCACACTGGCATATTAGTTAAGCTTCCCAAACACCACGTCCTTTTGCAATTTACTAGGATTTCTCATTTTCACATATCAAAGTCCTACTCACCATTGTTGGTTGAGCTAAAACCTCTTTTCTATGAAGCCAAACATTCTCATCAGCAGGTGTTTACTAAGTATTAATTCTGTTCTCCTGCTCTTTTCAGCACATGCCCCATTTTCTCTAGTACACGCTCATGGACATACTCCAATTCCCCGTTATACTGACAACTTCGTAGGGGCAAGATTTATTTCTATATCCCCCAAAATGCCTACTAATATGCCTTGCAAATTCAACTGGAGGTTGAATACTGTTTGTTGAATTGAATCAAGATTTGTGCTGTCCGTGGTTTTGATATCATATAGTTTAATTCTCTTAGTTATCTTTTCTGGGTAAGTACGAGTGTCCAGAAATAAGTAAAAGAAACTGACGACGCTTCTCAGCAGCTATAACCTGTAATTACGGTTAACTCTCGGTTATCCATGCCGCTGGAAAAATAGCAGTGGAAAGACTCCCACGTCAGAAGCATAAAATCATTATTTCCATCAGTATTTGACATGCATTGTTTAGTTTTTAAGCAGCTGATTTGCCTTTTTAATTGTTTGGCTGATCAGTAAGTATTTGCATTTACAGTCTTTCAATAACTGTCTGGGCAATAGGGGTGGAAGGGGAGATGGAGGATTAGGCCAGTGGGAGAAATCCAGTTCAGCGTGAAACATTTACTTTGTACAACCTCGAAGGCAAGGCTCTGGACAATCAGAAGATCACAGGCACTTGGAATGTGTCAGCAGGGCCCCATGGTCTGGCCATTTCTTTTGGATGACTGCAAAGAGCAGAGACTTCCCAGTCTCCTAAACAGCTCACTCTGGTGTCCAGAATTTGTTTTCCCATAAAGAAGTTACAGGAAAGTTCCACTGGGACTGATAAGGTTCTGGGATGGCGGGAGGGCTATGCTTCCAGTCCTGTTGGGATCGGAAGGTGCTGGCTGTGCCACTGGAAACCACTGGATGGAAATCGAAGAAAATTCTATTTGCAATTTTGCAATGATAGCTAGATAAAATAGCGGGGACGTTCCCCTTTTCCACTTCTGAAGCAAACAAATATCACATGTGGTAGATTCGACAGCTGCATCAGTTGGGGAAAATTGATGCACATTTCATGTGTCAGGGAGCTGAATCCCAGAGAATAGAGCCAGCCTCCCAGAAAATGGTTTCTTTATATAGTTCCATCCATTTATTGTTTGATTGGACTTTCTGTATATTAAATTCAAGCCGTTCTGCCGCTCATGGGTATTATGATACGTTGGCTCAGTGGGAAATAATGAAGGTGATGGGATTTTACAGCATTGCATTACAAAGGAGGCATCCCCAGCCCCATCCATCTTTCCATCAACTAGCTTGTGTGTGAGGTGGCACTTATATTAAAACGATTTTTCTGATTCAGTTTAATGACACTCATTCGAGTCCTGACACCCAGAATACGATTACAAGAGCTAAATGCAATCTTCCTCCATCCAGTCCCGGTCAGCAAAGACTCAGCTATCTTCCCCTTCCAGTCCCCATCTTCCCAGACACCCATCATTTGCACTGAGCTAGGTAGAGGGAGGTGGGAGTTGGGAGAAGCTGCCTGTATTCTGGCTCAAGAAAAGCAGGCTGGACAGAGGTTGGAGTCTGAATTTGTTCGTGGCGGCCAAGTCTTCTGGCAGAAAACTTTGGATACCCAAAAGCATTGTGGGAACTCCTTCCTGCTTGTCACTAGAAGTTGGTTTGAGGTCAATACTGTGCACTTCTTCCAAAGAAGATTTAAAAAAAAAAAATTGGACATCACTAGAGGATGAACACTTAAGATATGAATATTAGGTACAGTATCAGCTTCCTGGAAGTGGTTGGTTGTGTGCAGAGCCGTCCGCCTGAGGACAGGGGTTGGGAGGTGAGGGGCTCAGAGCTAAAAGTCTCTGCTCCTCTCCCTGATGGGAAAGAGCTCCCAGCCACAATGGCGTGTGGACAAGAGCCCTGCAATGGCCTGGGACAGGAGCTCCCTCCTGGGTGGGGGAAACAAAAATACTCAAGTAATTACTGAGGGGGATTCTCCTGCTCCTGAGGAGGGGGAGGGCCATGCTGCCTTTTATTTACACTATCTTGAGGCAGAATAATTGTGGCTCCTCAGGAGGAATCATGGTTGTGTTTAACGGGTGTTAAAGAGGGAAACCCAAACAAGACCAAACAGAGACATACAGAGAGAGATTGGGATTGATTTTGAGGGATTTCCAGAAAAGATCTGTGAAATGGACACCAGCCTAAAAATCTCTTTCCAAAAATTGCAGCAATTTGAATTGCTGGATCAGAAGACAAATTCAATGTGATACTCCCGGTGTGAAGCACCTAAAAGGCTCAGACCCTACCGGTTTGAACTAATCTTTCCCTCCTCTGCAGCCTGAAGCCCTCTGGCTATCATAGCTGCTGAGTTTCAGAGTGGTCTGTCTGTTTTTGTGTCTGTGTCAACACTGTCCTCCTCATGGCAGGGAGCAGTAAGCCCAGCTACTTGCCAGGTGCTCAGTAAATGTTGCCCAGGTTGAAAGGCAAGTTCCATCTAGGTACAGACCTGCCTGCTTACTGCCAGCATCAGACCTACTCTGAGATGCGGATGCTACAACTCAGGTGCTCTGGCTCGTTTGTTACATGCTGAGGCCTCAGCTGCTCCTGGCCTTGGAGCAATCCTGCAAGGCCTTGAGCTTTCTTCTTGTGAAATGCTTCTCCCAGGGGTAGAGAAGATCTTCAGGCCTGTCTTTTGAGCCAGTTCCCTGTTGTGGGAGCAGGGGAAGATTTCAGCTGGCTTGGTGGGAGCAGAACCAACAAGCACTTTCTGAGAAAGCTTCCAAATAGATGCAGAATTGCTCACTTCTTCCACTGCCATCGCCACCACCCTCAGTCCTAGCCACCTTGATTTCTTGCCTGGATTATTGCATTAGCTTCTCCCTGACAATGTATTTACTATCCAGCAGCCAGAGCAATCCTTTTAAAATGTAATTCAGTGGCTCAAAACCCTCCAGTGACTTCCCATGCCAAGCAGAGTAAAGACAAAGCCCTTGTGGTGGCCACGAGGACCCTACAGGAGCTGCTTCCCTGTTATCCCTCTGGCCTCATCTCCTGGTACTCTCTTGTCTCCTGCTCTTGCAGCTTGACCGTTCGGACCTTCTTACCTTTTCAAGAACAGCATACCAAGGCCCCTCCTGCCAGTTGGACCTTGCCTGTTACACTTCGCACTTGCTATTCCCTCTGCCTGGAATGCTGTTCTCCAAGCTTTCCACATTCCTTCAGGTCTCTGCCCAAATATCTGAGAGGCCCTTCTTGACCTCCTAACATGAAATAGCAACTACCCCTTGCTCTGCCCAGCCTCCCTACACTCAGCACTCCCTGTCTATCATATCAGGCTTTAATTTTCTCTGCAGCCTGATATAACGTATTTATTTATTTGTTGTTGGGCACTGTACACTAGAATGTAAGCTCCACAAGATCGGAGACCATTTTCTTCCCTGCTGTACTCCCAGTGTCTAGTAGGTGCTCAATAGACATCTGTTGAGTAAATAACTGAATAGAGAAAAACATCATGGATAGAGGGGCTTACCTGTGGCTCCCCTTCTCCTCCTCCCTGGCTCCAGAGTCTGCAGCAAAAAGTGTAGGCAAGTAGCCAAGAGTTGGATGCAAACCTCCCTTGCAAGAAAGCCCCAACCCTGCTAAGCCTCAAGTCAGAACTACAGAATGCCCTGCTTGGCCTCCCTATCTCCACTCCGTCCACAAATATCCTGTCTGACATGACTATATAGCTAACATTTGGACAGCACTTTCATTGGTTCTCAGATTGCCAGGAGATGGTTATCAAATGAGAAAACTAAAGCTAGGTAAACAAATGAACCTGTTTGAGTGAACAAATACTTATTGAGGCACAGTATATATCAGGCTCTGTGTAAGGCATGAATCATGCGTGGTCTCTGGAACAGAGATCTAACCTTGAAGAGCTCACATCCTGGGGGAAAGATAATACACAGCTGAAATTAACAAAATGTGGCAATGACAAGACAGAGTAATGCGAGGGGTGTAAGAGGAGACAAGAGAAGGGTACCCAGCTCCTGGAGGTGACGTGGGGCTGAGTTTGAAGGACGATGTGTATCAGCACATTGATGTGATGTGTGTCTGGACACAGAGGCAGAGCGAAGGGTAGTCTCTGGAGCACCAGAGGGTGTTCAAGTTCAAAGGAGGAGAACTGGGTCTCATTCGGTTGGTGTTGCCTGAGCCTTACCCTGGCTGGTGTGCAATCACTGCCTGTGTCTTCTCAGAGCCTGCCATGCTGCCTGGAGTGTAGAAGGCACTCAATAAATGTTGAACGAATGAATGATTCCTTGTTGGGATCCAGTTCTGCACCCTCTCTTAAGAATTTCAGCACCATAATCGGTGCAGCAAACCACCATGGCACGTGTATACCTACGTAACAAACCTGCACATTCTGCACACGTATCCCAGAACTTAACACCAGAGAACTGTCAGATAAGAAATGTCAACAAAGAAAATATTTTGAGGTCATTTGTTCCCAATAAGTGTCCAAAGATAAAAGTCCCCTGGGCAGGGACCCACCCCCAAGTAGGTGGGCACTATTAGCCAGTATCCCAGGGCCAAGGTGCTTGGGCATTGGGAGGAGGGTTGATGGGCTCCAGAGGCAGTAAAGGTGTAGATAAAATTTCAGGTGTGGAAGGGTTAACAAAAACAGGTCTCAGACTGGCTCTACTTCTGGCGCCATGGCGAGGCTTACCAAGTTCCCCATTCGGTGGTGGGCCTGTATCGATTCCCAGGTTTAGTCTCCCGGCCTCTTGGAACCTCAGGCAAGCACCTTCCAGGATTATGTTTTAAAGTGAAATGCAAATCACCTGGAGGCGGCTTCCTGCCTGGAAGAAGTAAAAATCAATCCTGTTTTCGTTAAAGTGATTTTTGGACACTGTCAAATGCTCTCTCACCTCAGAGCACAGGGTGACAGAGAGGTTGCCAGTCTCAATTACATAACTGAGCCAACCAGTAGCGGTGGGCCATCTCATCAGGACCAGACACTGCTCTGAACCCTATCCTAAGATATTCAGGAGCAGCCTCATCAAAACCAGGCCTGGAGCCGGCCTCCCATGGTTCTTGTGGATGCTCGCTTGCAAGGCTTTCCGCCCACATGTTCTTCCCTTTCCCAGACCCTCATGAGCTTCCCCCGTGGACTATCGGGCCAGTCGTGATGCCAAGCAAGGTCAAACGAAATTAAAAAGGGAAATCAGGCCGGGCGCGGTGGCTCAAGCCTGTAATCCCAGCACTTTGGGAGGCCGAGACGGGTGGATCACGAGGTCGAGAGATCGAGACCATCCTGGTCAACATGGTGAAACCCCCATCTCTACTAAAAATATGAAAAATTAGCTGGGCATGGTGACACGCGCCTGTAATCCCAGCTACTCAGGAGGCTGAGGCAGGAGAATTGCTTGAACCCAGGAGGTGGAGGTTGTGGTGAGCTGAGATTGCGCCATTGCACTCCAGCCTGGGTAACAAGAGTGAAACTCCGTCTCAAAAAAAAATAATAATAAAAAGAAGGGAAATCTGCTTTCAGAGAGTTTACATCATAGAGTAAATTCTCAAAGTAGTTAGGTTGGTCTTATTTAATATTGGGAGTTCTATGTTATCCTTTCCCTCCATTAACTGAGATAATTGGGGATTCATTTTATTTATAGCATCAATTATAAGGATGGAAATTAATCCTTGAATGGTGCATTTGGGAACTCAACTGTCAGGGGGCTCAAGGGAAACCTGGGCAGAGCGTAAAGCATCTTCCCCAGTAGCACAGGAGGCTGCAAAGGAAAGCCATCCTCAAGCCCTGACAGCAGCTGGGCTGTCACTGTTCTTGTGTGCTTAAGGTATTCTGAGATCTTAACTAAATGGTAATAATTGGTTCCAGGAGATCCCTCCCTGGAGGACACCTGAGTAACTCATCAACGAGGTGCTGGGAAAGCAGGCAGAGAGGGTAACCCGAGCAGGAAGAGTAAATGCCCTCACTCCATGTATCTGCTCTCCTCGTTGTCAGTCGGCCCTGCTCTGCAGAGGAGCTGGAGACAGTCCCACTCCAGACTGGATATAGGAACTCAGGGAAGAACCAGGGAAGGTCTGGAGAAAGGAAGAGGTAGATGTCTGCTGGGAGCTGTTGGAAGCAATCGAATCATGGCAGGATATTGGTCCTTGGTATTCCATGGCCACGTGGGACTCAAATGCCGGTGTAGAGTAAGAAAAAGATGGGCTTTCTGGAAAGGTTGAACAAGGCTACAACTAACCATGAATGTGGTCAGGACAGAAACTAGCCATGGAAGAGGGAAAGGTTTCCAGGGTCAAGTCGGCAACACCTCCAGTAAAGACAAGAAGATCTCCACAGTACCGCAGGGCAGCCCAGGGAGTAGATCAGACACCAAGTAAAGGCTGCTCTCCTCCCTCCTGGGGCCTGGGCTGGGGTGGAATACACACAGCCGAGGAGGCTGCAGGCTGTGCAGGCTCAAATCTTAGATCCACCCTCTAGAGAGGACAAGTAGGTCTAGAAGGGACTGAGAATAGTATCAGGTCAAGCAAATGGAAGAGGCACTCCATTCATGCTGGCTCATCCATTAACAAGCATTTGCCAAGTGCTTGCTCTGTATAATCAACCAACGAGCCTGGTAATGGTGCCAGCTCAGGTCAAAGTCAAAGTAGCCTGACCCAGCAATGAGCTACACCAGCCAGGAGAGAGGGAAAGAAAAGGCTGCTTTCTCATTACTTATCTGAGTTTAAGGAAGATGCTGCTAAAGGTTTCCTTTCTTGCCCATTTGGTTCTCCTCCCAGAAGCTAGACATTTAAATGGAGAAGGTAAAGTAGCATGGGGAAGGGAAAACAAACTCGTTCATTGTCAGATGTGGGGTGAGGAAGCCCACCAGGTCTGCATGCAGGGAAAGCATGCTTCTCCCTAATGCACCCTTCCTTTCACCTTCCAGCAGAATCTACCAGTTCCCTCCCAAGAAAGTGAAAATGAGAACAAGGTAGTTCACCCTGATGCTGGACTTGCCCCTTAATCTACAGGGTGAATGACAGAAGAAGTTACTGGTTTCCCTACAGCATTAAAACATAGGTGAATAGACACTAATTTCTTTTTTTAATTATATGTATATTTTATTGCACTTTAGGTTCTGGGGTTCATGTGAAGAACATGCAGGATTGTTGCATAGGTACATACATGGCACTGTGGTTTGCTGCCTCCAACCCCATCACCTATATCTGGCATTTCTCCCCATGTTATCCCTCCCTACTAAGGCAGTATTTAAACTCTTTGGAAGGAAATGTTTTATTCTTAAAATCTCTGTGTCTGGTGCAGTGCCTGGCATATAGTACTCATTGGGCTGATGCTTTCTTGACTGGCAATATGACTAGAATAGATATCACACCCTGAGGCCGTAATAAAAAATAACCCTGAAGGTCTGATTTCTGCCTAGGGGCCCTGATGGCATGGGAATAATTTGAGTAGCAGGGTGAAAGGAGAAAGGGCATTGGAGCAGCCAGATTGATATTTGAAAATTAGTTCTCTCCTTATCAGCTACATGACTATGGAAATTTATAGAACTTCTCTGAGCCTCACCTTCTGCATCTTTATAGGGTATAGAATTTTTCCAACCTTGCAGGGCTATTGTAAAAACTTAAAGAGATAATAGATGCAAAGTTCTTAGCACACTGCCAGCATACAGTAGACAATCACATGCTGTTATAGTACTAATAAAAAGTCATGAGCAGGAGGCTATCAGCATGTCTGTTTTCCCCTCTCTATGGCTATCCTGAAGGATCTCTCTGGTGTCATGAGTCACATGAAGGGGCAACTGAAGGCACTGGGCAGTCAGAGCCACATCAGGAGCTTGACTAGAAGTGGGAGTGAGGAGTCTGGTCATGGGTGAGGTCCCCTTCAGGAAGGCGATTTGGCCAGGGTCAGCCTAGAAGGGATAAAGATGACTTCTCCTGACAATACAAGCTCTCCAGCCCATTTTATCCCCAAAATACCCCACTGCACCAGAAAGGTCACATCTGCCACCTGAGCCAAGAGAAACAAGGTTAAATGACCAAACATTCTTCATTCTTACCCACTCTGGGGGAACAGCCATTTGAAGAGCAAGTGAGTGTGTGTTTGTGTGTGTGTGTGTGTGTGTGTGTGTGTGTGTGTGTGTGTTGGAGTGGGAGGAAGGGGCAGTGTCAGACAGATGAGAGCAAGGGGAATGCCCCAATCAAATGTTGCCTTCACAAATGGATGGTGACACCCTTACTCTTCCCCTTGCTACTCCCTCCCTCTTGTGTGTGGCAGAATGACAAATGTAATCATTTTAAAAGGTCCTGTCACCTGCTCAGTCATTCCCAATAAGCATACACAGCACTATGGAAAAACCGACACTACCACCTCCAGGTTTTGGACAGGAAAAAAAACCCAAATCTCTAGGACACCACCAACCAAATTGTCAAAGACAAAATAAAAAGCTTCATGAATTCTCCATCAGCAATATAACGCTTCCTGGACTAAGCAAATATAGACCCAGTATATGAATTGTGGAGGGATTTTGCATTAGGCTCTGTGCCTTCTCATAGCTGAGGCAGAAGCCCCTAAGAAATCTATGTCTCCTAAAGTTACCTTTATTGGTTCTAATCCAGTTAAGGTGAAGATTGTAATCTCCTTCCTGAGCCCCTTTCCTCTGATAGAAAGCTTCACATCCCAGCATTATAAATACGTTTCTCTGACCTCAGCTGGAGAGGGGATCTCGGAGAGACGGAATTACTGTGACCTTGCTGAGCACCTGTCCTTCCTTATGATGATATTGCTGCTTCTGTGTCTGACCATGTGATCCATCCAAACTATCTCACAGTCACCCAGGTCATTCAATCACTGACTCAGACTGAGAAAGCAAGACCGATACTGCTTTAGAAAGAAAGAATAAGCCAGGTGCCTCACTTTGCAGAAAAGCCAAGTTCAGAGTTGCTTAGAGAAAGTCTGCTCAGAACTACTGAACCCTTGAGTGTCTGTAGCAGCACAGGAGAAAAGTATGACAAATGGGAAAATGGCCTGCAAGTACACCGCAAAGAAAAAATGCAGGAAGGATCCAAAAAGAGTGCTCTTGGTGTCTTTTGGTAACGGACATCTGGATCCTCCCAACTTCCCCAGCCACTGCCCTGACCTTCTCGCTGAGCGGCCCCTATATACACAGATGCATATAAGAATGCAGCCATCCCCTAGCCCCGAGGCTTCACCTGCACACAAGGCATGGCTGAAAAAAGAACTGGTGACTTAATTTTCTTAGTTCTATAAAACACATGCCCTCACCTAAAAAAGCAAACTAAATTCCCAGCAAGCCACCACCTCCAAGCAGATCACTCACGGGCTTTCCCCTTCGGATACGGCAACCTCCCCTGCTCCCACCACTGGGGTGAGGGACTCGCTCCTCCTCTCCCCAGGGTGGCGCCATCCAAGGCTTCAGGGGCCATCCAGCTGCCCTGCAACCTCCGTCCTGGTTTCATCCACCAGCGCTGACTTACCCCAGTGTGGTCATGGTGACGATGGTGTACCAAAACGAGGCGGGGATGCTCGTGAACTTGCTGGCCGAGGAGCCCTTCTCGGCATAAAACATCACAGTGGCAAAGATGATGATGGCCATGGTGAGGGAGAAGAGGAGAAAGCCCAGTTCGGAGGCACAGCTCTTCAGTGTGTACCCCAGGATCCGCAGACCCTGGGAGTGGCGGGAGAACTTGAAGATCCTGAAGACGCGGAAGACCCGGAGCGTGACGAAGGCGCCGGACACGTCCTCGTTGTTGGTCATGACCAGGCCGATGTAGTAGGGCATGATGGCCACCACGTCGATGATGCTCATGACGCTGCGGATGAAGCGGTAGCGGCTGGGCGCCGCGAAGAGCCGCAGGAGGTACTCCACGGTGAAGATCATGACGCACGCCGTGTCCAGGCAGAAGAAGGCCACCGAGTAGCGCTCCCCGCACGGCAGCTCCTTGCTGCCCGGGACCGTGCCGCACGGCACCGTCTCCACCACGTTGGTGATGACCGAGACGGCGATGAAGAAGCCAGTCACGTAGTAGAAGACCAGGGCCAGCGTGCTGGTGTGGGGGTTCTCGAAGGCCCGCCACATGGTCTGGCGGAAGCTGAGCGAGGGCATGGACTCCTGGTTGTTCTCCGAGTCGTTGTCGTCCATGAGCCGCTCGGCGTTCTCCCTCTTGCGGTCCTTGTACTCCTCGTAGCAGCAGTCCCCGATGATCTCGGGCAGGATGCCGTAGAAGGCCAGCTCGTCGTCGTAGGCGGAGATGCACTCGTAGCGCGGGTAGTGCAGCTTCCCCGTGCGGTAGAAGTTGAGCACGCAGCGGAACACCTCGGGGTCCCGGTCGAAGAAGTACTCCTTGGTGTCCTCGTTGAAGAAGAACTCCTTCTCCGTGCTGCCCAGCAGGGTGTCCGGGTAGCGCTCCAGCGTGGTCCTCCAGGTCTGGAACCTCCGCCCACTCACGTTGAGGACGATCAGCTCATCCTGCCGCTTGTTCTTGTCGGCCGGGGCCAGGGGCATGGGGCAGTTGGCCACCGGCATCCACCCGATGGCCGCAGCCCGGGCGAAGGGCAGCCAGGCCGCAACTCCGGCCGCCATGGTGACTCCAGCTCCTGGGCCGGCAGCCGCGTGGACACCGTGCACACCAGCTTGGAGTTAGTTCAGCAAACCCTGGGGGACAGGAGGGGAGAGAGAGAAGGGGTGAGTCCATATCGACTGGCAGGTAAGAAATAGGACACAGGAAAGGATCACTGGTGAGTGAAACGGCAAAAGTCTCCAGGGCAAATGAATGAAACTGAAATCCCCACCACAGAGAGGGGACTTGATTCTTTGCCATCCCGACTCTGGGAGAACACCTAGCTCCTGGAGCTCCGCAGGGTAGGATCACCAGATGTTGCTGACTGCCTGACAAATCGTCAAGTTGCAAGAGGGCTCAGGAGAATTTGGAGGGAAGGCCTCTTTCGCAGGAAGACCTGGCGAGAGGTGGGTAATAATCAGCTCTGAAAGGTTACGGCATTATTAACTCTTTAAATTGGGAGAGGGCAAATGAGTTCTCATTAAATGAATTTAAAAATGGGATAAACACGTTAATTTTTATTTCACTCTTTCACCCACTGGGGTAATCAGGAATGGGGTGTAGATGAGGGAGATCAGGTAAACAATTCTTTCCACTTCTCCCTTGTGAGGAGGAGGCTGGGGCTGCCCAAGTCCAGAAAATTCTCTGAGATCGCAGGTGACCACCGGGTTTGGTGAGGTTCTGTCCCCAACCCCCACAGAGAAGTCTCTCCCTGGCAAAATGCTACCCTTCGGGACACTCAGCCCCCACTCCTTGCCCTAGCAACCTAGTATCCAATTTCTCCTCTCAGAGCCATGACGGAAAGACGTGGGAAAGCTCGTGAAGCCAGGCAGGGTCTCTTTTCCCACGATGTGAAGGGCGTCTTGGCTTCTTGGTTCACCTGACTTGCATGCATTGTCTCTCCCCCTCCCTAGAGGAAGCCGATCCACACTCACTGCCATCCCTAGATTCCTTGCCTCCCGTCTCCATCTGCCCACCATCCATAGCTCCCTCAGGTTACATAACAACACTCCTTCCCATGCCAGCCTCTCTCACCTGGCCCCCACTCCACCCTCAGAGATTTTTCCAGAGCCAGGCCACCTTGTCCCTTTACCTCTCTAAACCACACTGCATAAGCACTTCCCCATTACCTGTGTGGACGGAGGGAGCAACAGCACGGAGAATTATATTTGGCTTTGGGAAGCAGATTTACCTTCCCAAATCTGGCTTTTTAAAGATGATAGTGAAATCACTCTGCAGTCCCCAAATGTATACCATCTGTGGGAAGGCATGTGGTGACACAGAAACACGTAACAGAATGGGAAATTGTTTGGGGTTGACACACTCATCTCCACTAATCCTAAACTGATCACAAGAACAAATCCTAACTCAGAATGATTTGGGCCCTCTGGAATTCAGCTGCTGTGATTCTATGTTTAAATAAATGAGGAAGGAGCGAGTCTTGGAAATTTTTTTTTCTGTTACACAAAGACTTGTAATGGGAGTTGATCTTCACCTCTCCCTGCAAACCTGCTTCACCTCCTGACTCCCGGCTCTTCTAGGTTTTTCTGACCTCTACCTCCCTCAAATTCCTGAGCTGCCACCAGACTTTTCTGCTCCGATGTCTCGGAAGTGGACAGGTTTAAACAGAACGTGCCTCCTTGTAAAAAGCTGCTGTTTGCCTTTTGTTCACGGCATCCCCAACCGTAGGGCTGTCACCTTGACCATATTTCTCTAAAGAGTTGCCAAATAATAGGCAATAGCTCTTACCGCCGTCATGAAGGCCCAGCTTCCCTGAGACCTCCTTCCCACTGGTCTTCTTGTCTGTCAGTCTCACATCCCACCTGGTTTCTCCTATTCCCCTGGAATCTATTCTGTTCAGTGTTATCCCCCTAATTTTGATTGTATTTTACCCCATGACCTGCAAAACAAAGTCCAAACTCCTTGGCCCAGTATTCCAGCATGTTCACAAATAGCTCCTAGCTTCATATCCAGCCTAATGGCCCAGGCACTTATCCTAGCCTCGAATAAGACCAAGACTTGTTCATGGACAGACCCTGGGGACATCTGCCTCTGGACCACTCCTCCCTCTCATGAGAATATCCTCCCCCTGGACGCCTCCTATTAGAATTATACCTATTCACCACCCTCTCTGTGATGCCTCCTCCTCTCCCCGCTATGAGATTCTCTTCTCCCTTTGGGCTTCGGACTTCTGGAGGCTCGTTGTTTTCTCTCTTCCCTAGCACCTATCATCCCGAAACCATCCCACATACGTTATACACATCTTGTTAATAATAATGGCTAACAATAATTGAGCACTTACTCTATGCA
The DNA here is from genome assembly GCF_049354715.1 of Callithrix jacchus. Classification (NCBI taxonomy): domain Eukaryota; kingdom Metazoa; phylum Chordata; class Mammalia; order Primates; family Cebidae; genus Callithrix; species Callithrix jacchus. The sequence continues at coordinate 149,949,851 of NC_133508.1, forward strand.
AGGCATTACACTAACTATCTCCCGCGGATTATCTCATTTAATCCCCACAGCAATCCTAGGAAGAAGAGTCGATTGTGTCCCTCATTACATAGATAAGGAAAGCTAGCTTACTGAGACGTAGCAGTCTGACAACCCCAAAGCGGCAGAACAGGGATTCCACCTCAAGCAGTCTGCTGAGTGCTGCCGGTGTGCCAGGCACAGTACCACACGCTTACATGGAGCATCACAAGCGATCCCACTAACAACCCTGCGGGGTAGACACCACTGTAGGCCATGTTTTGCCTACAAAAGAAAGATGAAGCATAGGAGTTGTGATAATTGTCTAAAGGATGGAATAAGTAGGCAGAGCCATTAAACCCAGGCAGTTGCAATGTGGAGTTCAAGAGTACAGCCAGACCACTCCCCGGCTTTCTCTATCAGACACTTTCAAGAGTACAGCCAGACCACTCCCTCGCTTTCTCTATCCGACACTAAGCTCTTTCAGCGCAAAGGCCAGGACCTTCATATCACAATCCAGGAGGCAGCACAGGGCATGGCATCAGTAGGTGCTTGAGCTGGGACCCCTGGTTTTACAGGTTCCATTTGCTTCCCATCAATTTTATGCCTTGCTAATATATTTTAGGGGTTGCCAAGGGTTTGGCTATTCTTTCTCCAGACAGTAAAATCTGAAGACAGATCTGAATCAAAAGAATCAAATTCAAGTACCTGTCTGTGACTCAGTCGAGTTTTCTAAAGGAGCCAATCTCTGCCTCAGTTTCCTCATCTTCATGCTAAAGGGAACTTTCACAGGTCCCTTTGCTCCCTAATAAGGGGAGGTTGAGTCAGATGCTGCAGAAGATAACAGGAATGACTATGACATTTCCCGTAAGTGTCAACACTCAGAGAACAGAAAAACAGCACAGGCCTGATGAGCTCCTGATGATTGGAACTGAGGAACTGAGAAAAGCATGGGGATCGTTTCACAAACGGCAGTGGGTAATCCACATGCCACCGCACAAAAGATAGAAGAGTCAGGAACACATCTTGCATTGTATTTCTTTCCAGAAGAAATTTACCCTTCTAACTATACTTTCTTTAGGATTAGGAGACTTTGTAGTTACTCAGCACACACTTAGCTAGGATTTAACTCTAAGGGACAAGGGGTGTTTGCGAAGCAAGCCCGCAAGTTCAACTCTGTTCACAGGTGATTCCAATTCAGAGTTGGTTAACATTTATTGAGTATGGACAATGCTCTGGACACTGTCCGAGGCACTTTTACACACAACATTTAATTTATTCCCACTAAAATCTGATGATACAGGCATTTCTGCCCAAAGGTTACAGGTAAGGAGAAGGAAGCTCAGAAGCCTCCTTCAAAGTGGCCGAGTTCTGTGTATATAAGAGATGACGATTTTCAAATAGAGCATTGATCACCTCACTGCCAAACAGCTCTCCTGATCGAGGTGTTGCCCAATATTGATGTTCCCGACAGAAGACAGCAAGATGCAGAGACTCCTTTCCCTGTCTTCCCCAGGCAGCAATGAGCAAGGGCTCGTGAGGCCTTGCAATTTCAGTTTAAATCCCATCCTCAACTTGTGAAAGCAAGCAACAGCCACCCTCTGGGCCTCACAGTCCTCCTCTGTAAAATGAGAAGAATTGGACAAGAATGTGACAAAAGACCCATTGGCTCAAATGATCCCTGATTCCACTGGATCCAGGACATCATGTTTATAGCTTAGGTCTCATTGAGACCTCTTAATGACAGTCACCCATGCAAAGAAGGAAGTAGAGCATCTGGGTTTATTGCTGTGAGGATGGAGTTAGTCTGGGAATTTCTGCTGATGCTGGTGCTCAGCACAGGGCACACAACCTGTGTCACTTGGAACCCAGGGCAATCCAAGACCTGGTCAACCCACAGAACCCCTGGCTGCCTTCCTAGAAAGTAAAGGAGACCAAGCTCCTAGACTCTGGGCCTTGGACTTTTGACCCTTAACATCTTGTTTTATCCCAGAATGAAGCTCAGAGAGGCAGAATCTTGAAAGGGTTCAAGAAGCAAAGAGTAAGAGACCACAGAATCAGAGGCACCCTGTGGAACCCTGTGTGGCCAGACACACAGCTCTGTCTCCTGAGAGGGTGATGTCCTTCCCCTTTCATTCCCCTAGTCCTGCTCTATCGTGATTCCCAAGCTTCAATGACAGGTACCTGCCCCTGCCAAGCTGAGTCCCATCACCTTGCCCCTCTCTACCCTAACCCAATCTTCTCTCCTCCAAGAACCACAAGTGTTTTACAAACTGCTTTCAGATGAATAATTGAGAGCTCAGGGGAAGGAAAAATTAACCCCTCCCTATCTTGGGACCATAAAATCTTCTGGTCCCAAAGCCAAACTTTTACCCCATGCATGAATCCAGGGCACTTTTCCTAAAGAAGGCCAAGCAAGCCCCAGGCTGTCTCCAGAGGCTCAGCCCCTGTCCCCCTGGGGGGGGGGGGGGGGTTGAAACATACCAAAAAAAGGAGAAATTACCCCATTGTTACTTTCTCTGTGTGTGGGGGTAGGGGAGTGGAAGGGGAGGACAAGTATCCCATCAGATATGATACCCAAGGCCACACTGGCCATAGCCACCCCACAACGCTGCAGGCATGACCCACTCAAACAGGCCTTCTCCACAGCTCATACAGCAGCGCTCACCCCCTGACAGGAACCAACACCTTCCGGAGCTGGCCTGGGTATGAATTCCTGCAACAGGCACAACAGTGCGGCCCCATTTCCAGCCAATGGCACTGCACATGCCTCAAATGCCAAGGTTTTACTAGGACGTGGACGCCTTACAAATGAAAAATCTGAAGCTATTTTTGTTTTTGGCAGAAGAGTTTGACAGTGGGAAAGATAGGGGGTTGGGGGAGGCTGGAAAAGAGACATTCAAAACAGGTAAGCTCTGAAATGAAAAAGGTGACAAATCCTGGCAAAGGGAAACATTTTCTCCTGCTCTAAAAAGTCAGCTACTCCATTAAACAGTTTCTGTTTTGGAGGTAAAAGGCGAAAAGTGGACAGAGTGACCAGACAGCCTGTTCTGGGGTTTGACACCTAGCCGAGCACAGGCATAAGGCAGGAAAAAAAAAAAATATCATGACACCAAGGTCTGTCCTTCAATAACCTCATTGGAGCGCCTCTGGAAACTTACTTTCTACAGTCTCACATCACATCCCTTAGCCTAGAACGGGGCTGGTCTGGGGGCAGGGGAAAGTGCCTATGACCCAGAGGGCTTCTCCTATGTGCAGAGGATTTTGGTAGGCAAGCACGAAAGGTGAACCAAACTGGGGATTCTTGGGGCACGGGCTTGGGGCACACGCACAGAACCTCTTCTCCAACAGTGCCACTCCTAGGCTAGCCAGGGCACCTTCCTGAACTGCTTTTCTCCATCAGCCTCCTCAAGAGCAAAAGGGAACAAGCTACTAACCTCTTTCTCTAGAGCGGGGTGGGGGGCGGGGAGGAGCTGGGGAGGCGGGTCCCTTGTATCCTTGCATCGTGTTGCATTCAAGTAGAGACAAGGAAAAAATAAACACATCAATTCCCTTCCTGTGTGCCAACAGGTCCACATGGGGAAATGTATACATGCTTTGCATTGAATTCGTGCACACCCAGGAGCCCTGTCTACAGACAGTAAACATACAGACTCTCTCAAAGTAAAGTAAACAAGACATACATTTAACCATCACGAACATCCATGCAAAATACAGCAACGCTTGCCTGGTCTTACAGACAGATCACATTGTGCCTAGGACCCCGAGAAAGTTTAGACGCTCTCTCTTAAGGAATACACGAACCCTTTTTCTTGCAGTGCGGTATCAGGTCTGGAACCTCAGCCTGTTGCTGACATATCATAGCTGCCTGGGATAAAAGCAGAACATCTTGGACCGGATTCGAATGTCAACACTAAGCAAGAGCAGGAATTTAGTTGAGTCCAGGTAACTTCTTTGCCCAGTCCCTTCCCGTCCCCCACCTCCAGTGTAAACACCTCTCAAAGTAAGTCTTTGGATCCCCCTCCCCGGGGCCGCGACGGCCCTTGGCGTCAGGTAGGGATCTTTCCCAGAGCTCGCGGGGTGTCAGCGGCTTCAGGCAGGACCAGATCCAGATGGACTGGCCCCCAGCCTCTGGTAGACACACCGCCGGCTCGCCCGACAGGAGAACTTTGCGAAGCGCCCCAAAACGCTCTCGGTTTCCACTTTCAGCCATTTCTCTCCTTCTTCCCTCACCAAGAGCGGGGACAGAGCGAGCCTTCGCCACCTGTCCCTGGCACTCGCCAAGGGAAGATAGGCCAATGGAAAGAGGGCAGAGGTTCACACCCCACCCCCGAACCCCAGCGCCTGGCTGCCCGGAGGTGGCTCCACAGCCCGAGGGAACCGACGCCCCCGGGCCGGCTGCCTGCTCCCCCACGGCACGGGCCCCACCCCCAATCCTTCCGGCGCCCCAGCGCCCACCCACCCGGGCGCGGGAGTGGGAGGGTGTCGCGTGGGCAGCTGGAGCAACAGGCGTGGGAGCAGCGCTCCTCTCACTTCCTGGCTCCAGAAAGCTCGGTCGCGTCCCTCTTACCTTCCGCGAAGCCAGCCCGGGCCCCGCGCCCGGCGCCCTGCGCGCGCGAGGAAGCTGCGGCCGGGAGCCGGGGGCCGCGGAGGCGCCGAGCGCCCAGCAGCGCGGGGAAGCGCCCAGCAGCCGCCGCTCGCGCGGCTCCTCCTCGCCAGCGAAGTCTCGCTCGCTGCCTCCCTCGCTTGGTCGGTTCGTGCGTCCGTCCGTCCGTGGGGCCCTCCCTCCCCCGCCGCCACTGCCGCCGCCGCCGCCGCCGCCGCTGCCGCTCCAGCCCCGGCTCGGCAACGCGTCCCCTCCCCGCCTCGCTGCTCCGATCGCGGGCTCGCGGGCTCCCTCGCTCGCTCCCTGCCCCCGCCGCTGCCGGCGCCGCGCGGAGCGAAGCCCGGCCGGCCAAGGGCTGCCTCTCCCGAGGTCCCTCTCCCGAGGGGGGAGGCGGTGGGGGCGCGGCGCGGGCGGGGCGGGGAGGAGAGGAGAGTCCGGGGGAGGCGGCAAGGCTGCGCCCTCGGCTCCCTTCCGATCCCCGCGGGCCCAGCGGCCCCAGGCCCGGCGGGAGAGCGCCGAGCCGCCAGGCAGCGGAGGGAGAGAGGAGGAGGACCCGGAGTCTCGCCGCGGGAGGGTGCCCAGGGCGAGGGCGTGCGAGGGGGAGTGACTCCGCGCGCGATGGTGTGTATGAGTGTGAGTGCTTGTGTGTGTGTGTGTGTGTGTGTGTGTGTGGAGAGGAGCGCGCGCGTGAGCGGGGGGTGGGGAGATGAGGCAGAGCCTGGTGCGTCTCCCCGGCGAGTGGAGGAATCCTAGGGTGTGCCTGGAGGTGGCGGAGTGTACCGACGCGGGTGTGAGCGCGTGTGCCGGCGAGGGTGGGCACGGGGGTGAGCGTGGCAAGGTGAGCTGGGTTTGGGGGGTGGGGGGGAGTGGGGAGTACGGCGTGAGCGTAAGTTCGGGGGAGTGTGTGGCTGAGGACCCGTGGAGAGGTGGCAGGGAGCGCCGGCGTGTGCGCGCGTGGGGTGTGTGTGCACCTAGCTGGGTGTCTATTTCTCGCTGACTGTCCACAGGGCAGCAGCACTTGCTAGAGACCAAGCCCCGCCACCTGGCAAAGTGGGCCCCCTACCGCGCAAGCTTCCCTGCTGGCCCCTGGCTCTCAGCTCCGAGTGCCGAGGCTGAAGAGATCCCCGGGGGACACACTGCCTCTAACCCCACGTATGAGCCGCTCTCCTCTTGGAGGGCAAGGGCACCATCGGAAGGTCGAGATTCGCCCTCCTATCCCGCCACGTCTATCCACCACCCAGACCGAGAGTCTGGACTTGGGAGTGTGAACTCTCCCCCGAGCCTGTCCCCTTACAACTGGAGCCCGCCCAGCCCTTCAGTCCGTCCGTGACGCCCATGGGTCCCCACTGCTCCATGCCTCGTGGACCCAGAATACGGAGTGGGAAGGTCAGCATGTGCCCACAGGGCCAGGTGTCCGGCCCAGATTCCCACCCTCAGGGCGGCGGCGCGCAGAGGGCGCAGTCCCAGCCGCTGGGCGGACCCGTGGCTCCGGCTTTCTCGGTGTCTCCAGCCTCGGTGCCCGGAATCCGGGATCTCGGCCTGGCGCTCGGGAAGCGAGGCAGCTCCGTGCCCCAGCAGGGATGGGGTACGCTTGGCTTGAGGATCACATTTCTGGGTGTGGAGAGGTGGGTGCGGAGGCGGAGAAATGAGAAATGTGTTGTGATGGCGGGGGTGTTCTAGACTGTGAGGGTGATGTAGACCCTAAGACAATTGTAGACCCAGGGCTGGAAAAGGACCTCCCTGAGCACGGAGCGGGGCTTCTGGCTTGTGAGAACCCCTAGCCCCCTTCCAAATGAAGGAGTTGTTGATAATTGTGGTCTGGGCCCTTGTGGGCCCCTGGCAGGTTAGTCCCTCATTCACTCACTCTCACATTCCCCGGAGCCCCCTTCAGTCTGTCAGTCTGAAAGGTGTACAATTGGCCCTTCGGGAGGTGGGCGTGGGCTCCATTAGCATTTGCCAGGAGTCCCGGAGCTGTGTGGGATTTGCATACAGTAATAATGATTAACAACACTGCCACTCCCTGGCAGACAGGGGAAGAATTCGGGGAAGGCCCTGGCGCAGCTCCCATCTCCCTCCTCCCTTTCTTCTGGGGAGGGGCTAATTTTCTGGCAACTGCACACCTCAGTTGCTCTAACCCCTGGGAGAAAGTGCCTCAGGTCCTGGGTGGTCACTACTCAGGAGGCAGGGGCACTTTCCTTCAGTCCTCCATCCCATGTTCAATTCAAAGAAGTGAAACCCGTGTTTTATTTCTGCCCGGGTTTGAACTCCTCTACATTCTCACTGTTGTTTAGCATCTTGAAGGCAGCTCAGGGGTTAAATCTGCCTCAAGGTTTGGAGGCTTCAGGAGACAGTTGGGGGACATCATTTCTCCCCAGGGGGTCAACTAATGGGACAATTGTGGCCTCCTGAGCCTCTTAAGCCCTGTTTGAAGACCAGACACTGGTTCAGACACCTGCCCCCTCATTCCTCATAAGCTGGTATCTCATTGCTTAAGTGTGCTGGCTGTAGACTATTCTCTCTTTCTGTCTTAACCATCTAGGGAAAATAGGAAAGACTGGGATTTCTAGTCTAGGCCATTGTGGGTTTTGTTTACCAGCCCTTCCGACAACCAGGTGTTCTGCAAAATGAGAGCAAGCGATGGGGAGAAAGGAGGTCCCTTGACTCAGGCAGCAGGAGTACCCAGGAGATGCTGTCCTTCCCACTGGTCCCCAGCCCTCTACTGCATCTTTCCAGCACTGCCTGTCCTCGCCTTCCCCCTCTGCCTCTGGTCCCAGCCTGGCCGGGATTTTCACTTGCTTTTCCCCCATGACACGGCCGCTTTTCCTTTAACTCTCAGCTTCTATTTAAAAAGCTAATTTGGGAGCTTGTCGATGCTCCCAATTCAGACATTTTAAATAGGAACTGAAAGTCAGGAGCTGCCAGGGCACTAGATTTCCTCCCCTCGCCACCAGCACAGCTGAGGCATTTGTTCAGTCACTCCTCTGGCCCTGGCCGTGTGTGTGTGAGCACCCGCAAGCTCAGGGTGTATTTCAGGCTATCTTTTCTATTTAAAGATGGTGCTCCTTTGGATGACTATTCTTTCTCTGTGTGTGTGTCCTTTCCAAGCTGTGCACACATGAGGATTTTTCTTTAGTCCCGTGGTGCTGGCCGCTATTTGCAAAGCTTGTCACCGTGTGGACCATGAGGGTAAGAGGCAGCCCAGCTCCAAGTTGGCTGCCTCTTTGCTGATGTGCCTGGCTGGTATGTCTGTGTGGCTGTTTCCCAGGGCTGCTCTGTTCAGGCTGTCTCTTTGAAGCTGTGCTTCAGAGTGTCCTTAAGGGTCACCCCCACCCTTACTGCTTATAACTGTTCTATTTCAGCAATCTGCCCCATGTTTGGGCAGAATTTTGGGGGTGAGCTGTACCTCTGAGGGTTACAGGCTTTCTACATTCTGAGTGCTATGTACCTGAGATGTAAAAAGCACAGACTTTGAGGTGAGACTGGCGGGGTTTGAACCTGCCTCTGCTGTTAATTGGCTGTTTGATCGTGTGGAAAGTACTTAACCCCTCTGTGCCATGATTTCTTCCTCTCTCAAATGGTACTAAGTAATACTATCTACTTTATAGGGTTGTGAAAATTGAATGAACTAACACAGATAAAGCGCTTAGAATCATGCAATATAATTGTTGGTTGTTGTTCAAGGTAGGAGTGGTGCACGCAGGAGGTGCAAAGGAATCTGTGTGAGGAGGAAGATAGAACTGGCGGGTGGTACACAGAGACACATAGAGTCACTCACCCACCCGTGCATGTAACAATAAAAACGCTAGGCCGCAGCCCACAGAGAGTCAAGTTCACCTTGCTGGGATAGCTAATTCCCCAAGTCCCAGGAAAGGGAGGTTTCTGGTGAAGGAATAGAGGAAGTGTTTAGGAATAGAGATGAGGAAGGAGCTTGACCATGTCAGAAGCCCATGGGACATTTCTTGGGGGCCGATTTATGCTGAAGAGTAAGTCCCAGGACCCTCACTATCCATGTGGTCCCAGCTTCCCTTATTTAACCGCTGACAGCAAGGCTTTATGAGAGTGAGCTCCAGCGAGGAAGTCAGGAGGGTGGCACCTTTCTCCCTGAGGCTCCCCTTGGGTGTGGGGTACTCTCACTTTCACCCTGCCATTGCCTGCCATCCCTTATTCCCACAGCTGGGCATGTGAGCTTTTATTTAGTTGCTATTAGAGTTGATTTCACCTCGGTTCATGAACGTCTGAGGAAAGAAGAAGGGGCCGCAGGAAGCTGCTAGCAGGAAGAGGAACTCTGAAGAGCAGGAGGCTGTCCAAGGGATGAAAGCAACATTGCAAATGCTCGTTTTGCATCAGGCTTTAGCATATCAGCCGTAAGTCAAGGAGCCGCCGTATGTTGGGCTCCTTGCTAGATTTTCCACAATCCTGCGCTGTAGCTATTACTATCATCTTATTGACAGAGAACCTGAAGGTAGCTGGTAGAGAGGGACACTCCAGAAGGATGTGAGGCTGCATAGCTACATTGGAACTCTGACCTCTCCCTTTTGTCACTACCCCAGGATGCTTGGTTTCCCCGCTTCTGAAGGTAGAGTAGCCTCCTCAGTCTGATAGAGGGGCTACCCTAAGAGGACATTCCTGACCTCTCCTGTATTTGGCCTCCAGAGGTTAGGTGTGGGGTTGATGTCACTTGAATATTTGTCCCCTCCAAATCTCATGTTAAAATGCAATCCCCAGCGTTGGAGGTGGGCCTAGTGGGAGGTGTTGGGATCATGGGGGTGTATCCCTCATGCATGTCTTGGTTCCCTCCCCATGGTAATGAGTGAGTTCCTGCTGTATTAGTTCACGTGAGAGCTAGTTGTTATAATGTGTCTGGCACCTCTCTCCTCTCTCTCTTGCTCCCTCTCTTGCCATGTGACACATCTGCTTCTCCTTCTCATCCACCGTGAATGAAAGCTTCCTGAGACCTGACCAAAAGCAGATGTTAGTGCCGTGTTTGTACAGCCTCAGAAACCATGAGCCTAATAAATCTTTTTTTTTTTAAACAAATTACCCAGCCTCTGGCATTCCTTTTTAGCACTGCAAAATGAACTAATGCAGGGGCAAAGACTCAGAATGTCCAGGGTGGGGATGCGCCCTATTTTTCTTCAGGGTGATGTCTGCCTGAGGAATTCTAAAGCTTGAAAGTGGCTTGGCTTTCTCTAGCCTCCCAAGGCAGGGTAGGAGGTGGCGGTGTAAATGCTGATGAGGTTTGCCCCAGTCCCAGAAGGCCAGGGCTCTGCCTTCCAGGTATCAGCCCAGGTTGTCTAGCTTCCAGGACAGCAAGCTCTGCCCAACATTGGTGGTCTCCAATGACTGAATGCTCACAACTATTAGATGTTTCTGGTCCCTTTATGAGGGGGGCACTCTTACTTCTTGCAGCCCTACTCCATTTTGGAGGCCAGTAGTGCCCTGGAACGTCATCTCATTAATCACTATGCTTAGACCAGTTATGGCAAATGATAAGCCATCCAAGTTTCGGGCTCCAGTGGACCTTCTGCCAGCCTGACCCCTGATCCAATCAAGGCAGCTCCTCGGGGGGGCAAAGCCCAGATGGAGGGTTTTCTGCTTATCAAGACCTCCCTTGGAGAAAGGTGCCAGGGAAGGAAGAGGAGGGAAGAAAAGGAGGAAAGCAAATATGAGAAGGGGAGACAGGTACAGGGAGTTGGGGAAAGTTCTAATCATTTGTTTAGTTTCCTGATAGCAGATCTGGAGAGCGGTGGGTGGAGGCTGGGGATATAGCTGTTGAATGTAGTGACTTGTTTTCTGCTGGTGGTTTCTTTTTTGTTTTTTTTTTTGTTTTTGAGACGGAGTTTCGCTCTTGTTACCCAGGCTGGAGTGCAATGGCGTGATCTCGGCTCACCGCAACCTCCGACTCCTGGGTTCAGGCAATTCTCCTGCCTCAGCCTCCCGAGTATCTGGGATTACAGGCACGCGCCACCATGCCCAGCTTATTTTTTGTATTTTTAGTAGAGACGGGGTTTCACCATGTTGACCAGGATGGTCTGGATCTCTTGACCTCGTGATCCACCCGCCTCGGCTTCCCAAAGTGCTGGGATTACAGGCGTGAGCCACCGCGCCCGGCTGCTGGTGGTTTCTTTTGCTTGTGTGCTGGGGTTTCCCAGGTCTCTGTCCTTGTTCTTCTTTGCTTTTCTCTCTTCCCTTTTCCCTGGAGAGTCTATGCAAGCCCATGGTTTCAAGTTCACTCAGATGCTTATGATTTCTTCCACTGTGCATCTCCATCTTTGTACACAGGCACCAGCCTTAATCCTTCTGCAATCGATTGTTTCCCCTAAAAAACCCTGTTTCTATCATGTTATCTCCCCCACTTTTTTTCCAGCCTTACCTTCTTCTACTTACATCTTTCTTTCTAGCATGTAGATCTTTTCTTCATTATCTGAAAATTCCCATACCTTCATGCCTTTGTACAGGCTGCACCCTCCTTCGGAAACACCTTCCACCAGTTCTTACTTCTTTTGTCTTCCTAGCAAACTTCTACTCAGCCTCAAACCTTAAATACCCAAGACAAAAGTCACATAAGTATTTGTAAAGTCCTCCCTCACACTGCAGGATGAACTAATCATTCCCCACTTTGGACTTTCACAGTCCTTCCTGCATACCTCAAACATGGTTCTTATGACCCGTGTGGCCTTGTTTTCCACATGATAATATCCCTCTCTGGACTTTAGGCTGTTTAAGGAAAGGACCATTGTCTTAGCTATTTCTGAATCCTAGCTCAGTGCGTGGCACATTACAGATGTTCAACAGATTTGCATTAATAATTTATTTTAACTTTAATTTGCATGGCTTCCTCGATTGCATGTGACTGGGAATATGCGATTAATTTGTCAACTGGTCGGTCTCCAGGTCCCATCTGATTGATCTTAAGCACCAGCGTGAGGACGGAAAGAAAGAATGAGGGTGTTCAGTTTTCAGCTGATCCTAGATGAAAAGAGCCCCAAAGCCCCCCACCTCCAGTGGGGAGGGAAGGAAAGGCTTTTCGTTTCTACAAAGTGAGCCTCAGTCGATGCTGCCTGCAGAGACCTTGCCAGTGTTCTTTTCTTGAACCAGATTGGTTTTCAGAGAACTCTTTTCTTTCCTTTCTGGCAGAATGTCAGTCACAAACCCAGAATATCACCTTCTTGGGCACAGCCAGGGCATGGTCCATTGAAAATGTTCCTGGTTGCCTGAAGCTGACAGCTCACCATAAAAGCCAGCATGGGGACCTGTCAAAAGGTATTAACCTAACCATGGCTTTGCTCAGGAAGATGCCAAGACCAAAGGCTGCTGAACCTTAAGTATAAGCTTGCATGAAAAGTTTGCATCCCAAATCTGAGACAGTGAAGGCTTAGTGGTGAGAACATGGGCTCCAGATAGACCTGGCTTCAAGTTTTGGCTCTGTCATTCACCAGCCGTGTGAATTTGGGCAGGCCACTTTACTTCTCTGACGCTCAGTTCCCCCACCTAGCAAAATGGGTTCCAGCGAAGGTTCATGAAGACTGAGTTAGATAACACCTACAACATGTTTCATATACAACAATAAATAAAAATGTTGGCTGTTATAGTATTGTCACTGAGTCTACATGTGTCGGAAACTAGCTCTTTTAAATCCTGGGTAAGCTTTACAAGCAGTAATTTGTTTGTGTAGTTTAGACAGATCACCTGAGTTCTTTCTATGTAATTATTGTTTATACTGAACCTTGGTGAATGTGTGAAATCAAGGGAGAAGTTTGTCCCTAGACACTCCCCCTCATCCCACTGGCTCCTCTCTCTGTTCTGTACAACCCCATTTCTGCAGCCTTGAGCTTCAACCCATTTCTCTCCATTACTTCCTCATTAGCAGGAACTGATAAAAGTATCTGAACTGACATGTAAGTGGCCATCTCATCCAGAGACAGAGAATTCACATTTTCGTAGGTCAGAGCCTTAAGCCAAGACAGTGAAATGGAGTAGCTGTTACTTCCAGCATTCATCAAAGTAATGGGGAAAGTATGGGGTCCCAGGAGACTCTTCCCAACTCCACAGAGTCCTGCCCATTCATAAAACTGGTACTAATTGATGGATTATAGGCAACAAGGTAGTCTGTGTCTCAATTCTGCAGCTAAAAAATCAAGTCTCCGGCTTTTGCAGAAGTGTTATAATGGGGAAATTTGGGCACTGATTCTATACACCAGCCTCTTCTTGGTAAACAGACACAGCTCATAAGCACCAAGGCCCTTCCAGCATTGCACATCTATGATACTTACAGTTAAGTGCACTTTTTTCTTCAGAACTCAAGGCTAGGGTTGGGTATTTTTGCCTCACTGGGTTTGTAGGAGACTCAACTGCAAAGTCGTTAATTGCTTTGGTGAATCAACCAGTAAAGAAAGACAGTCTAGCTACTCTCCCCACACTGCAAAGTCATCAGAGGCTTCTGGACTTCTCTGCAAAATCCTCATTAAAGATGGGTCCTCGTGGCTCTCACAGAATTCTTTATTATGTTCTTTGAGCTGAGACTGCAAGGTAAAGAAAGAAAAAAAGGAAAATAACTAAATTTCTTATTATGGAAAATTCCAAACATATACAAAAGATGAGAGAATTGTATAATACACCCCCATGAATTTATCATTTACCCTTGAGAGTTACAAACTCATGGCCAATCATTTTTCATCTGTACCCTACTCACACACTCCCCCACCATAATCTTGAAACAGATTCCAGATATAATATAACATAATTTCATCTGTAAATATTTTTATAATTGCACCTTTGTTATGGCCAACAAAATCCATCTCTGTAGAGAAGTCATTCTTCCCTCCCACCATGATGCTGAGAACATTTGGCCAGTACCTGCACCCATGGCCCGAGTGGTCACCGGGTTAGGCAAGCTTGAGGGTCTACTAAACGCTGTCCAAAGTTTGTCCTGTCCCTTGGGTAGAAAAGGAAACCCATAAAATGCCTGGTAGTGGTGCCACTAACTATGTGCAAGCTTTTTTTTTTTTTTTTTCCTCTAGCAGGGTTGATGCTCAATAGCTGTGAGGAGGTCCGAGCTGAGAGAGAAGCGTCACGGTCATGAATCCCACCTGGATTCATCATTTTCCACATACTTTACTTCATTTAGCTTTCACCAATTCTGATGTTCCATTTTACAGATAAGAAGACTAAGACCTAAGGTCACACAGCTAGCAGCTACGGGTAGCAGAGACTGATTAGATGCTAATCAAGTTCAGGTCCCCTTTTCTGCAGACACAGCTAGATGACTTTCCCAGGCTCTCTTGCAGTTAGGTGTGACCATCTGACTAAGTTCCAGCCAAAGTAATATAGGCCAGTCCCATAAAAAAACATCTAGGGCAATTTAGCATGTTCTTTCTTTCTCCATCCACTGGTTGAATGGAAACAATTTCAAGGGCTTAGACAAGGACAGAGCCATAAGAAGCAAGGAACTTGGGTCCCTGGGTGACTACGTGAAGCAAGAGCCCTCCCAACCTACTTTGAGCTGTGAAATATGCAAAAAATAAATTTTTTATTATGCGACACTTCTGAAATGTGGGTGATGTATGTTAAAGTAGTAAGCCCACCCTAACCAATACAGTGGCACAGATGGGATTCAAACCCTCAGGCTGTCTATGCCAGTGTCCAAAGTCTTCCCCTAAACCACACTGCCTCCAGGCATAACAAATAAGAATTGCTTATAAGGCCAGGAGCAGTGGCTCACACCTGTAATTCCAGCACTTTGGGAGGCCGACGCGGGAGGATCATGAGGTCAGGAGATCGAAACCAACCTGGCTGATGTGGTGAAACTCCGTCTCTACTAAAAATACAAAGATTAGCCCAGCATTGTGGCACAGCCTGTAGTCCCAGTGAGGCTGAGGCAGAAGAATAACTTGAATCCGGGAGGCAGAGGTTGCAGAGAGCCAAGATCTCACCACTGCACTCCAGCCTGGTGACAGAGCGAGACTCCAGTCTCAAAAAAAAAAAAAAAAAATTGCTTATAAGAATCTCCTACATGGTCAGCATGTGATAGGACTGTATTCAAGGAAATCTCACATCTTAGATGTGTGCTAATATGATAGCCACTGGCCACATGGGGCTGTTTAAATTAAAGTTTAAATTAATTAAAATAAAATAAAGTTAAAAATTTAGTTTCTTTTTTTTTTTTTTTGAGACGGAGTTTCGCTCTTGTTACCCAGGCTGGAGTGCAATGGCGCGATCTCGGCTCACCGCAACCTCCGCCTCCTGGGTTCAGGCAATTCTCCTGCCTCAGCCTCCTGAGTAGCTGGGATTACAGGCACGCGCCACAATGCCCAGCTAATTTTTTGTATTTTTAGTAGAGACGGGGTTTCACCATGTTGACCAGGATGGTCTCGATCTCTTGACCTCGTCATCCACCTGCCTCGGCCTCCCAAAGTGCTGGGATTACAGGCATGAGCCACCGCGCCCGGCCAAAATTTAGTTTCTTAATTGCAGTGTCCCATTTCAAGTACGCAGTAGCCTCCTGGAGCTAATGGCGACCACATTGGAAGATGCAGACAGAGAACATTTCTGTCATCATGGAAAGTTCTGTTGGATAATGCTGTCTTACACAGACCTTCATTCACAATGCACCCTTCCCCAGATCCCTGCAGAAAAGCTAGAAGCTGGGGATACTGTTTACGAGATGGTAGAGCACAGCGTAGCCAGCAATCAGACTGTCATAGACATTATGGCCTCTCCCCTGGCCTGAACTTGGGTCTTTTGTTCTTGCCATTCTTAGTTAACTCTCAGGCAATCATCTTATGGCCCTCCTGTACTCACTGGTAGCGTAATTTCGATATGACTTCCTCAAAGAGAAGGAGCTCTGTCTGACCCTGGTCTCCAGACAGTCCTGAGCAGGAACCGCGCATCATTCCCTCCCAAGCATCTGTGTAGCTGCTGAGCATCAGATGCTGAGAGACTGGCAGAGAACACAGGGCTGTGCTTCCTGGCCTGGATTAAGGATATTTCACAAAGCAGCCAGAGTGATTTTTCAAAACACATATCCAACAATGTTGCCCCTTAGTTGAAATCCTATAATTCTCATTGCCCTCAGAATTGCGTAAACATCTCAACACGTCTCCTGTTGTTACTGAATCATTGATTAATCCTGCTTTTCCACTTTCTACTCCTGGGCCCCTTGAACTTGGTGTTCCTGCCATATTGAAAGTGCTGCAGTTCTCCAAACTCACAGGTTTGCTTTTACCCCTGAGTGTTTGCTCAGGCTTTTCCTTCTGCAGGGACTCTATCTTTCTCCATGTCTGTTTAGCTAACTCCTACATGTAGGGCTTAGCTTGGAAATGCTTCTTCCCCACTCCCACCCCCTTTCCCACTATAGAACTTACCACACTTCCCAGCCATGTTTAGGGAACAGCAGATGTTTTCAGTTCAGGTATCAAAAGCAGAGACTATTTTGTGGAGGTTTTTCTCAAGAGGCTGACCCATCTCAATCCATCTAAATCATAAGTCTCAGTCCCTCCCTCTTTTCAACACACACACACACACACACACACACACACACACACACACACTTCCCATCTACTTAATTCCTCTGCAGAGTCACCAGGGAGGCAAGTGGAGCCCTGAAAATCTCTCACAAGCTGTGATGCCCAGAAACCTCTGCTCCTTGACCAGCCACTGTGAAACAAGTGCCCCCAAATCCATGGGCCATGCCCCACTCCCCTCCTACTTGCCATCATCCCATCATCTGAGGGGGGGGCCTGATATACAGAATAGGGTGTGGCAGTCACAATCCAAGCCGGTGCCAAGAAGTGCTGTGGGTCTTCGCTTCATTGGATTACTTTTATGGGATTGGAGCAGATAGAGGCAGTGACTCCAGTGCCTGAGACAACATGGCAATAAATCACCATGGTGGCTCTTCCATAGCTCATAACTAGTAAATCAAGTCTATTGAACAATACATTTACTGCAAATTTAAGAAGCTGTTCTTCCATTTTTTAAGTATATGTGTTAAATCATGCCCAGAGTCATAAAGAATGGAGACAGCCAGCCTTGGTGTGAAAAAACAACAACAAAAAATAGTCGCACGCTTAAAAAAGTTAGAATGTTCTAATTTCTTTGTTGATGACAGAGTGAATACCTTGCCTGAGAGCTCCATGGGGCTCTTTTCCCAGCAAGACAGACTAGAATCTCCAAAGTGGTAAGCTAATGACTTCTTAACTAATGCCTGAGCCAATTTTGCAAATACGAGTTCAATGTTAGCAGGCTCCTTCTTTGCTCCAGATTCCTGATGTAGACAAAAAAAAGAAAAAAGAAAGGAAACACAACAGCCTTTTTAGAGAATGACAGCGCTGCTTGCGTCACTGGGATGGCGATGAGGGTCAGGAGAGGGAGCGGCTTACTGACTGTTTTTCTCTGGAAGATTCCCTTTACTCCTCATTTCACTCTATTCAAGTGCTGCTGAGCTGAATGCAACTCCCAACCCAGCATGCTCTTCTGACCAGGCTTCGCTGTCAGCCTGCTCTCTTATTTGTATTCCCCTGCCCCACCTATATATTAACAGGGGAACCTGGCATTCAATAAACATTTTATTTGAACTGATAGGTCTTTATCCACTAAGTGTTAGTTCGGCAAACACTTAGTGGATAAAGTGTTCAACTTAGTGCTCAACTAACTAATGTTAGTTCAACAAACACTTCTTAAACCATTCATTCATTTAGACACAATTGTTGAATATGCAGTTGCTGTGCTGGGCATATGGTGGTGAGCAAGATAGACACTGACCTTGCCTCCTTGGAGTATAGCTCATGGTTTAAAGAGAAAGACAGACAGTGAGTCTGCATTCTGCACTGATGTTTAGGCTTATGAAAACCTCATCTGGGGTCAGTGAAGTCTGAGGGGTGACTAGAAGCTAGATATACAAATTCTCAAAATCATCCCGTGAGATAGAGCTATTATTCCATTTTCAGATGAAGAATTGGAGGCATGCATCGCACAGCTGCAATAGTGGCAAAGCTAGTATGTGTGATGGGGTGTGTGTGGACCCCAGGGAAGCACAGGGAAGAGACATTTGGTCCAGCCAAGCTGTCAGGGAAGATGCTCTGTAGGAGATAACATCTGAGCTGAGCCTGGAAAGAAGGCAGGAATCTGCCAAATGAGTGAGGGAATGATGTGACCACCAGGCAGAGCAGACACCAGGGCATGAAACGTCTCAGCTTGTGCCTGGAGTGTGAAGCCAGAGTGAGGGCACATCAGGGCCAAGGTGAGGGAAGCAGCCCATGGAGGTCTTGTGTGGCAAGCTTAGGAGTTGGACCCTATTCTGCAGGCCATGAGATGCCACCCAAGGGCTTCGTCATATGCATAATGCAGTCAGGTCTTATTTGAAAAAAAAAACAAAAAAACCCACTCTGGCCCAGCAATGTGGAGGATGGATTTGAGGAGGGCCAGATGGGAAGCAGGGGGACCAATTAGCAGGCTATTGCAGTATTCCAGGAGAGAA
Source organism: Callithrix jacchus (assembly GCF_049354715.1). Classification (NCBI taxonomy): domain Eukaryota; kingdom Metazoa; phylum Chordata; class Mammalia; order Primates; family Cebidae; genus Callithrix; species Callithrix jacchus. The sequence continues at coordinate 149,967,931 of NC_133508.1, forward strand.
ATGAGGAGGGCTTCAACTAGGGCAATGGTACTGGGGATGGACAAGAGGGAACATGACAGAAATATGTTTATGGTCAAAAGGATCAGAACTCTGATTGGCTGGATGTGGAGCAGCACAAGAAGGTCCCAAGTCAGGCTGTGCTGCCTGGGCAAATGACCGTGCTGATCTGGGACACAGCAGGGCAAAGGGGAGCTGCTGGGGGTGTAGATGCAGCCCTTCCAGGAAGGAGGGTGATCATAGTTCTCTCTCAGGCTCTTTTCCAGCTAGAGCTGTTTATGCCGGACTGGAGGGACCTGCCAGCTGGGGATATTCGAGGCCCAAGAGCAATGCAGATCTCAGAAACAGGCTGGTTCACCTGAGACAAACTCAACAACTCCTTTGGTTAGAGGGGGACACATTTTCAAAACGAGGCTGAGCAAATCGCAGCATAGCAGGCCGCAGAAGCTGAAGGATTATAGAACTGCTGATCACAGTTAAGATATAAGAGGAGAGATTAACTTTTGGGTCTCATCCCCCGTCATTCTTCTTCCCACCCCCTTTTGTCCCCCAGTCTGCACACGTGTGCACACACACACACTCGAGCATGCATACGCGAGTTTGCATACGCGTTATCATCCTTAAACTTCTCACCTTCCCCCAGACACACCAGGCCTGCCCCACTTCCTCTTTGCACCTGCTGTTCTCTCTGCCTGCAGAGTCTTCCCTCCAAGTTCTCCACTGGGCAAAATTGTTTTCTTCCTTCCATGCCAATCCAGATGCCTGGCCTCTCTGATGCCAGCCCCACTGCCTCATGTGGGGTTAACTGTGCTGCCCCAAATATCCTCACCACACTCCCCCTACCCCCACCAAAGAGCACTTTGTGAGGTCCTCATTCACTGCCAAGCCGAACTCCTGAAGTCTTGTTCATCTTGGCATTCCCAGCTGTGGCACAAGGTCTGGTCCATCCCTGGTGCTCAAAAACTGTTTGAGGAATGAGCAAATCCCATAAAGGCGGACTAGAAAATACCTTCCCTAGCCACGATTGCAAGTTCGTCACTTGAATGAAGGGCGGTATCTTTGCTCTCTGGACACTCACATGCCATTAGGAAATAAAGCCTGAAAGCACATGAGACAAGGGCCATAAAGGTGGTGCCTACCTTCACCCTCACTTCTACATGAACAGGTCAACTATTTTTCTGAAATTGGCCCTTATATTTATCCCCACTTTATAGAAAAGGGTTCCCCCCTCAGGGAAGGCAACAGCTTTCAGACTAAAATGATCAAAGACTTGTTTAACATCTTTCAGGGAAATGAGTAGGTAAATGAGAACACCAGCTGTCTGAGGTTTGGTTCTTACAGAGATTCCCCAGGCTGACCACATTTGGCAGACCCAGAAGAAGCCCCCCCAGAGAGCGGAGCAAAGCCTTCAGTTGTTTGTCAGGTGGCCTGTGCAGTCCTCTGGGATTCTATTTGGCTTCAGGAGCAGGAGGGGGGCACTGGCTACCGTGAACCAACTTAGCCCCCCGAGAATGATCTCTGCCTGCCTCAGGCCGGGCACCTCACCTTGACAAAAGTGATGCTCATCAGCAGGGCAATAGGCAAGAGCCAGGAGGGGCCCTTGGAATTTACATTTCTAACAGGTTCCCAAATGCAAGTCGATGGTACTGGTCTAGGCACACGCTTGTGAGCCCGTGTTCTAAAGTGATAAACAGCAATGGAAACAACAGAAACTCTTGCCTGACATTTACTATGTGCCACACAGTGTTCTGAGCCTTTCTCTGGATTCTTATTTTATGGTCCTTACAACACTTCTCTGAACCAGTTACTATCATCCCCACTCATCAGATGGAAACACGGAGGTGCAGAGGTCAGCAGTTGGCTCAAGATCAGATAGCAGAGCTGGGATTTGAAACCAAACGGTCTGATTCCAGAGCTGCTATTCTTATGCTGCAGGGAAGTACGGAAGGCAGAGCAGTACCCTGACCTTCCATAGAAGGGCACACCAGGAAATAAGAGGCCAGCATCTGCTCGTGCTCTGACCCCCATACCCCTCCAGGCTCTCCAGCTCCGGGCAGGGATGGATGTCTGCTCCCTGCTAGGTAAGAGCTTTGCAGAGTCCAGAAAGTACAGGTGAACTGGAGAATTCTGGGCGGATGGGCTGGGTGCCCCTTTCCCCTCGGCCTCACAGCAATGGCCTTCAGATTGCTGCCTCTCCTGGGTGCCAGGATTGCAGCTGTCTGGAGCCTAATCTCCATTCTGCCGGTTTTGGTTGCTATGGTAATTGAATTCACTTAAAGTTGTCTCCAAGCTAGTCTGTCTACTTCTTTCTGCCCATAGCCTGGAAGGGCACAAGCCCAGGATGGAGGGCAAGAAGGAGAAGGGATTGCCGCCTTGGGAAGCCTACATGTTTTTCCTGATCCAGAGGTCTTCCTCAGAGGCAAACAGAAGAGAATATCCCAAAGAAATGTTTTTTGCAAGTCTCTCTCCATCTTCCTTTTTGCTGCCTTAGCTTCTTTCTGTATAGATACATTGGAGTTAGATGGGCTGGAAAGGCCGGGACTGGCGCAAGGCACTGTGAGAGCCTCTTTCATTCTTCAATGTTTTGTTACTCATTCAACAAACACTTACTGGAGGTTGACTGTATTCTAGGCTGCTTGCCCAGACTGGGGTCTCTCTGGAGGCAGCTCAGGATCCAGAGCCACAGGGAATGTCCCCTGGCAGCACATGTCTGTGTGGCTGACACTCTGAGATTTCGGGAGAATAGCCAGCCAGTGTCAGACCCTGACAGGGAGATTAGGGACCGTGGTCCATCTCCCTTTCCTCCTTTCTCTGCTAAGCGGAGATTCATCACACTGCTCAGGGTTGCTGTGCATGTACAGAGGAATCAGAGATCCTAGAAACGAAGCTGCAGCGGACTGGGACCATCCCTAGCTGGGACCTGAGGGGCAAATAATACTCATTTTCTCCACCATTATAATGCAGGAAAAGCCTTGACACATAAGACAAATGACAAGGATGGAAGCTCATGTCAAAGAGCTGCCTGAGGCGTGTGTAGGAATGACAGACCCTTCCCCTGACCACCACCACTTTGCTTGGATGAGAAGCGAGCGGGGATAAGAAGGTTATAGTAGATTATAGGTGACCGTGTGTTTGCAAGTCTCCGTCAGAGAAATCTGTGCAGAGTCAGGGTGGGGAATGAACTAAAATAACGAACCTCAAACATCAGTTTGCGGGAGTTCTGTTTGGGACAGGTGAGGGAGGTGCCTGGTATATTCAGGGTCAGGTGCTTGAGAGGCAGAAAGAAGTGTATTTCTAGAACTTGGGAGAGAGTTGCTTATTAGAAATGCGCATGTGAGAATCATCGGCCTAGAGGTGAGAGCTGAAGTTGTGAGAAGAGACGACATTGCCCAGGGAGAGGGTGCAGAGGAGGGATGTGAGAGGAGGCAAGCACAGCTCCTTGGAGAATGGTCTGAGGCAGGGCAGTCGGTTTCTTTTAGAAAGCAGGGGAGTGGCCTGGAGCCAGTGGTAGTTCGGAGATAGTACTGCACATATGGTGTGGTCTTCAGGGAAGATACTGCTGAGGGAGTCGTGGAAAGTTGGGCTAGTGCCGTGGCTGTCAGATGTGAAAGGGCTGGAGATCTTATTATAACACAGCTGGCCGGGCCCAGCCCCAGAGTCTCTAATTCACTAGGTTGGAGTGGAACCTTGGAATTCGCATTTCCTTCCCTCCTTCCTTCCTTCTTTCCTTCCTTCCTTCCTTCCTTCCTTCCTTCCTTCCTTCCTTCCTTCCTTCCTTCCTTCTTCCCTTATCTCTCTCCTTTTCCCTCTCTTTCTCTCTTCCTTCCTTTCTTTCATTCTTTCTTTTTTCTTTTCTTCCTTCCTTCCTCTCTCCTTTTTCCCCCTTTCTCTCTTCCTTTCATTTCTTCCTTCCTTCCTTTCTTTCCTTCATTCTTTTTTCTTTCTTTCTTCCTTCCTTTCTTTCCTTCTCTCTTTCTTTCATTCTTTCTTTCCCTCCCTCCCTCTCTCTCTCTTTCTTTCTTTTTCTTTCTTCCTTTATTTTTTAACAGAGTCTCTCCCTGTCCCCAAGACTGGAGCAATAGTGGAGCCTGCCTCACAGCAACCTTGACTTCCTGGGTTCAAGGAAACTTCCCACCTAGGCCTCCTAAAGTGTGGGGATTACAGGCCAGGTATGAGCCACCAGCTGGACTGGAATTTCTAACAGGTTCCCAAATACAAGTTGATGCTGCTGGTCTCAGGACGTGCCTTGTGAACCCCTGTTCTAAAGTGATAAACCTGCACTTGAGGAGGTTCAAATTCCATTTCATCCACCCTTTATTGTGGCCCAAGCTGGACAGGATGAGAGGAGATGCTGGGCTTTGGTTAAAGAGCAGAGGCAGAGAAGAAGATGGAGAGTGTAAGGCAGCTCCTTGGAAATAGAATGGATACTGAGGGAACGTGATGACACTGAGGAGGAAAGGCCTGAGGGCCACAGCAGCCACCATGACTATGGGTCTATGACTGTGGGTCGTGTAAAGAGACCACTGGTGAGCCAAACAGGTGGGACTATGGGGATTACAACCAGCCCCATGGAGTCCTGATCCCTCTCATCCCACATCCCTCTCCCCAACCCTGCTCTCCTAACTTTGTAGGATTATTGCCAGCCTCTGGGCCTCAGGCCTTGCCAAGCAGAACCAGGGCAGGTGCCTCATATCCTGGGTTATCTCTCACTGGGATTGCTCTGTGGACCAGGACCTGGTACTTTTTTCATTTTCTTTTCAAGGGCCCAGATCAGGGACTTTGAGAGTGCTGTGAGGAGGCTGCTGACCTCAGTGCCAAACACCCTCTTGAGACCGAGCCGCCCTGCGGGTGGGAGGAGCAGAACTTGAGCCTTATTTTCTCTCAGAGGAGTGAGTCCATAAAGAAAATCCAATTCATCGGTGTCCAAGAGAACATTACCCAGATAGACGGGACACCATGGGCAGTATTTAATTATGAGCAGGCAGAGCAAATAGGAGGGACGCAATAAAAATGCTAATCAGGGAGGGGAAAGGCCAGACTTCGTTTTCTTCTAGAATAGACTGAAGCTCATCTCTTTCCCCTCCATTTCCAGCCCCCAAATGAGTGCCAGAAACCAGGTTCTGAATGTGACTTGGTGACAGGTGAGTTAATTTTAGCACCTCCCTCCCATGGCTTCTCACTGCCCTCCATTGTCCCAATCTCCTAATTCCTAGAAGATCCAGCCCTAAAAGAGGGAGGCTGGCTTTCCCTTGCAAGCACACAGCTTCCGTGTCAGCCAGGGAGAACTGGCAGAGAACTTAGAAAGTGAATGAAGTTATTATTCAGGGCTCAATTCCATGTCCCAGGGAGCGCTTTAGGAAGGGACAATCTCCCCCTTTCGGTGGCATATCCAGAACTCACATTGGAAGGGAAGGGGACCTGCTCAGTGCCCCCTGACAAACCTGAATTTCATATGTCGGGCTTAGTCTGTGGTCTGATCTTAAGTGGCTCAGTCAATCCAACTCTGAGCCACTTAGGATGAGCTTGGGGACATTCAGCCAGGCCCAAAGCAGATTCTCAATTCCCTTCAGCTTGACGTTGAAGTATGGTTTAGGAACTGCAGGCCGCTGCCATCTCACCCCAGTTTGGCAGATTCCTTGTGTAGCCAGATCCTTTGGGTCACTATATCCTTTCTTACCAAGGCTCAACTTGTCACACTGCTGCCAGGCAGATTTATTTCTCTAGTTTTGCTTGGTCGCTGGGCTGCCTGGATCCCAAGCCTCGTGCCACTTTTGGGTAAAAGTTGCTTGGTTTTGCAGGCCTCAGGATCCCAACTCGGCCCAGGCTCTTTCCCTAGCTTTGCTCCTTCTGTTTACTGGGCATACCATTCATCCTGGCTGGTTTCCATGCAATTTCCTTTTCACTTGATTAATCTCTCGCTGGTCTTCTCAAATCCATATCCAGCTTGAAGTCTTTCCAACATCACCAGGACAGGACCTGGGCCTGAGGACCATCTGGTATTTCATTCTGGGCCATATCCCTTCCCTCCATGACTCAGGGAGAAAGAACTCAGGCCTTCAACTCTTAGCTTATGACCCCTTCCTGGAAAAATACCTGTTAGATTAAAAGTTTACCTACCAGTCTAGCTACTTACCTGGTTTGGAACCCTAGGCAAGCTGCTTAACTTCTATGTGCCTCGATTTCCTCATCGAACAAATGGAGATAACGTTATCTTCCTCAGATCTATTGTAAGGCTTCAGGGCAAACACTCGTAAAGAGGTAAGAAGAGTGCTGGTCACATAATAAACATTCAGAAAGTGTTCGCCGTCATCATTACTATGTTATTGTAATTATCATTAAAGTCAATGATTGTCTTATTTGCCCATATGTCCAGGTACTCGGTAGAGTGGTGTAAATAAACATGCAATAATCATTGAATGAATGAATGAATGTTCATTTAAACTAATTCTTTAGAAGGCATTACCCTTCCCAGGAAAATCTAGAGAGGACCCATGTTGACAAGGCTTTACACATAAGTGGCTAATAGTGTGATTTCAGGTGTGTGTGTGGGAAAGGGATTTTGAGTCTGTGGTTCTTTTCCACCTCCTTCCTATTGAGTCAGATAGTTACTAGAAACATAACCAGGCCTGATTTTCTGGTCAGTAGCTCACGGTTATCTTCCTTACGGGTTGAATCTCCCTCGTAACTCTACAAGCAACAAAACCTTAGAAAGATAACAAGCAAGGGGATAAAGGAGAGAAAGGAAACTGCTAGCTACGGGGACCATCTTTCCTAGGTTCTGTCTAGGAAAGTCGCCACAACTTGCGCACATGCTGAAGCTGGAAAGGCCACATCAGCTCATTCACTGTGAGACAAGCAGAGAGAGTGCTGTGGGAAGCTGACCTCAGACACTGGCGTAATAGGGCCCCTTCGAGAGTCAACCCCTATACTCTTTTAGGGAGAGCTCTGCCTCCTTCTACGCCTCACAAGAGAGTTCTCATAATGGAGAGTGGAAATATTTTATCTACATGTTGCTGGATGATTGTGCCATGAATCTTCTAGGGGTGATCAGGACAGAATCTTGATTGGAAAAAAGTTATGCAAATTCAGGGGCAAGGGGTAAACCAATGCCTGAGAGCTGTGCCAGTCCCCACACTGGTATCACACCCTGCCATGGACAGTGTGCCTTCATAGGGGTCATCCCACATGCTTCTCAACAGATGAATGGGTTGGTTGGGACCTTTATTCCCCTTCCTTCCATCCTTCCCTCCCTCCCTCCCTCCCTCCCTCCCTCCCTCCCTCCCTCCCTCCCTCCCTCCCTCCCTCCCTCCCTTCCTCCCTTCCTTCCTTCCTTCCTTCCTTCCTTCCTTCCTTCCTTCCTTCCTTCCTTCCTTCCTTCTGACATTCTTTGAAAATATATTCCTATTTTCACATGGTTCAAGTAAATGTCACCAGTTCCCCGAGTAACCTTCCAGAGATATTTTATGCATATACAAGCAAATATACACATATATTCTCTCTCTTCTCTCCATGAATTGAAAGCTTGCTTTATACAATGTCATTTGCCTTGAACTTTTTCATTTAATATTATACTTTGGAGCTTATTCTATATCACTATATACAAGCTTACATCATTCTTTTTGGTGGTTGCAAAGTATTATATTCTAGAAATTAATTTCTTTAACCAATTTAAGTTGTTTCCAATCGTTAATCTTTACAAATAAAACTGTAATGAATAACTGTAAGTAAGTATACCGGCAGGATATATAGGAGTGTATCTGAAGATAAATTTCTGTAACAGGAATTGTTCAGGCAAAGGCTTTATTCATTTGTAAATGTGATAGTTATTGACAAATTCCTTTCATAAATAGCTGCCTTTTTTTTTAGTTATAAAAAAACTGGAGCTTTAAGAGGGTAAGTGACTTGAGTAAAGTTGTGCAGATCATACATAAAGCAACTGGGATGATAACTAAAGTTTATTGAACACTAGGGCTCTCTGGGACCATAAGCTCAAAGAAATGGGCACATCTAAGACGTATCCTACAGATTACTGAACTGTAATACAATCTACAGCTTTATATGTTAAACATGAAGCACTCTGGACTCAACTTTGAGAAAACCACACAGTCCCTACCCTCAAATAATCTCAAATCTAGAAGGGGAGAGAGACAAGAAAATGAAGTAATTTCAACTTAGCATGGTGGGATAAGGCTGAGATACAAGAAGACATAATGAGAACGCAGGAAGGGATCCTGATCAGCTTCGGTTTCCTGGAGGAGGAGGCATTAAAGCTGACGTTGGATAATCTAAAAATGCCCTTTGCAACATTAGTTGTGACTCTTGTTCAACTCTCACTGTTTCCCATACCAACCTTCTATCGAAGTTATTGATAAATACCAAATTAAATTCCTTCATGAAAGCATGGTATAGTTGCAATAATGGTAACAGAGGCTACTATATTCTGAGTTCCCACTGTATGCCAGACACTGCTCTCTGGCTCAGTATCAACTAGCAGTGTGACGTTGGTCAGGTAACATCGCTCATGTGTGACTAAGTCCCCACTACTGAAACGAAAAGTTGACCAGATGCTCCCTAGCTTCCCAGCCCCAGCAGCTCTCTCACATGCTATGGCTCTATCTCTTCTAAAATCACTAAAGCCTCTTCTGGGAGATAATGGACAAGGAAATGACCAGGAGTGGGAGAGCAAGGAAACGTAAAAGGACTAGAGATAGTCCTCAAACTGGCCAGTCAGCCTTGGGAAATTTAATTTTGAGAGAAGATGATGCATATGTCACATAAATATGAATACTGAAAACACCCTACCGTTATATTTTTTCCAAAGTGATTTAGTATGTTATTTCATATGTTCTTCCTAACAATGATGTGAAGGAGGGAGTTAGGGAGGTGGGGAAGCTGAGGCAGGGCCACGGGTGGCTACTCAGCCGAAGTCCCATGGTAAAGCAGTGGTGCCGCCTGGCTAGAACCATGGACTTTTGTCCTGATATATGACTAGTTCTGTTTTTTCATAAGGCAAAATTCTGATTGGGAGCAATCCCAAATCCCAATGACCTCCAGAAGGCTGCACTGAAAAGGCCTTTGTGGTGCTGCCCCCACCTCCTTCACTGTCCTCCCAGCAGCATAATAAGCCTTTCCCTGGGTGCGGGACCCAGGCTTTTCTTTGTAAAGAACAAGTCAAGTGAGTGGTTTTGGTGACTCAGCACCAATCAATCTCGCTTCCGGGCCCGCTCTGGCCTTTGAGTCTGCTGAGTGGGATTTCTGCCTGGCTCTAGTGACGAGGCTGGACATCCCTGATAATCTGCTTCACCTTCTTGCTCCTCTGAGCCTGGGTCCTGCCTTGCTCTTCTGAGTCCTCCCTCTCGAGAGGTCCAGCCCTGCCCTTGACCCTATCCTGATGCTGATTCCAGAGCCTTCACCCGGAACCACTGTACACTGTTGTTTCTAGATCCCCTTTTCTGTGCTGTTCAAAAACTAAACACCAACTACTGGGCCTCCCAGATGCTGAGCACCAGTTAGGGTGTCTTTCTAGCTCTCATGATGTGTTTTCCAAATAATTATCTTTGCCTGATGGGCTGGCCACCTCCCATTGCTGCTAGCTTTGCCCCTAAGCTGCTCACCCACCACAATGAATGATGTTCCAATTCCAGTCTGGGTGATCTGGTGATCTGGCTGTCTGCAGGCCCTGAGCTTCATTTCAACAGCCACCACCTCCACCCCACCAAAGCTGGAAGCCCATAGGCTGGATATACTGAAGTAAGTTGCTATCGTACCCTTTCTGGGGCCCTATTGACGCATCTATGAAGTGCCTGCGAAGTTCCCTTTCCTTACAGGTATGAATAAGAGCACAGCCACTTTGGGCCCCTGGAGGGACAGCTCTGTCTGAAAACAGACGTGATTACTATTTCCATCACCATTATAATCCTTTAATCACACATTTGCAGCAGAGAGCCTGGGCAAGGTGAGTCCATTTACATAAACAGCAGGAAAAAAGGAGGCTCTGTGCTATATGCCAACCAGGCTTAGTGGAAACGTAGCAGTCGCTAGCCTTTCATGAGCAGAAAAATGAATAATCTAGGTTTTTGTACTAAAACAGCTCACACTCAAGCTGCCAGGACCTGTGCTTATATTACGAAGGGTTTCACAAAACTCTATCACCCTTTCAGGCTGGCCTGAGCATTCGGCTGTCAGTGGGCTGGAAGGCATGGAAGGACAGGCTCTCTGGATATCTGACTGTCCCTGAGCAAAGACTCTCCTATGTGTTTGGCCCTTGCATCCTGGAAGTGACAATCTATCTTCCTATCATGAGTGGGATAAGGAGTCTAAGGAAGATTCCAAAACAGTTGTTTGGAATGGGTCCTTGACAGATACAGGTGTTTCTTCCCCTCCCTTTGAGATGGTGAGAGAATGAGGGAAACAGGTACTTCAACTCTAGAAAGGGAACTTCTTCATGTGAGACTGTGGCATTTTCTTATTTTCTCAGGTGGCAGAAGCAGAGAGGGGGCCCTGGAGACAGTGCAGTGGCACAGTTCACTGTGAGAAGGGTATTCGGGCTGGGAATGCGCCCTGAATCTCCTAATTTTAGATAATTGCCTAGGTAGAGGTCAGTCTTTCCCTCCAAAGGACTGGTCTTCATGTACATAAGACTCTCTTTTCTGCTTTGAATGGGGCATTATGATTTGCTGTTGCTGTGTAACAGAGCACCCCGGAACTTGGCACTGTACAAGAGTAGTTCTTTATTTAGCTCACAGGTGTGGGTCACCTGCAGTCAGCTGGTCTCGACCAGACTTGGCTGGACAGTTGGGATACAGCTCTGTACCATGTCTCTCTCAGCCTTCCTCTGGGACTAGTGGGGATGTCAGAAGCACCTGAAGCTGAGCAGAGCATACAGTGACACTTAAAACCTAGGCTCAGAACTGTCACACTGTCACATGGCCAGTGACAAAACCAAGGGCAGGGAAGGTGTCCTCATTTACGGGAAGAACTGCAGAGTCACAGGGCAAGGGGAAGGAATAGACAGGGGTGAAGACATTGGCCTAATGACAACAAGTCTGCAGAATCCAGAAAGAGGTCAGAATTGGGCTTTCTCCCTTGAAGCTCTTGCAGAGGTCTCCCCCGATACCATTTCTGCTTGGGATGGATGAGATGATGGAAGATGTTCTGAAGAAGGACCCAGCCAACCCAGAGTAACTTGGCCTCATGATTCCCTCTCCATCTTTCCTGTGCTGGTCCAAATGTGGGCACAGACAGAATGGAAGGACGAGGAGTTTGCAGTGAGCCGAATGAGTACTTCAATCTCGTAGTGGTTAGGTCCTGATGAGTTGTAGTTTTCATGTCCGAAATTTCCCCAGGAGAATAAAGTGGCCAAAGTTATACACGACAAGGAGCAAAAAGCAAAAACTACTCCAATTCAGGTCACATGACCCATGTTACTGCTGAATGGGAAGCATGAGCCAGCGGGAGGAATGATGCTGTGTCCAGCTTCAACCGCAGATCATCATGTGGAGCCGAGATCTTGTAAATTATCTGAACAGAGATTTCACAGAAGCTTGATTAAAGAACCTGGCCTTGCCAGGACCCTGGACTTTTCAAACCAACAGAGGTCCAAAACACAGACCGTTGGGTTTCCACCCATGCACAGCGGCTGCAAATGCAGCTGTGGGGACAGCAACTCAGTTTTCCAAAAATCCATGCATGAAACTTTCCTTTCCCAGCCCTGCAGCCTTCCCCATCCCCCAATTAAATAAATGCTTGTTGTTTTGTTCCCTGCCATGAAGCATATTATTTCACGATGTCTCATTTACTAGAGGTTACCAAAAGAAAGCTAAATTGGGATTTTGTTCGGCTGCTGAAGACTCTTCCCTATCACCCTAACTCATTTTCAGTGGCATTTCAACACTTTGGTAATGAATTAGCTCTACCATTTCTGGCACAAAGAAAAGAGAGTTTAAATTAATTTTCAGCAAGGGATGCTATTGGTCCAGGCAGCTTCCCTCCCACTGTGTTAACATCAATGTCTTGTCTCGTTAAATGCTGATAAACAAGTATAACATTCTAACAAGCCACAAATTGGCTTATTGACACCTCCGTCAGCTATTGTTTGCTTCCCAAATCCTCTGCTTTATAGGCATACAGAGGTTATACAAAACAGGGGTTCTAATGGAACATCAGAATGAAAAGATGCTGCTGGCATCTGGGTTCCCTGGCTGCTCATTTTTGCTGTCTGACTTTTGTCTAACAGGATGTATTAATTTGGCCTTTCTGCCCCCTGAGGTTCATTTGAGGCATATGTATTTTTTGGTTTCTCCACAGAGGGGCTGGGGCCATTCCCCTTCCCAGTTCTCCACAGCTCTCTCAAGCAAAGGTTCCATTGGCTTTTATGCTGGGTACTCCTCACCGTGTCAGCAAGTCAGACCACTGGCGACAAAATTGCCAGTGTAGATGGTCGTGCGCAGTGGCTCATGCCTGTAATTCCAGCACTTTGGGAGTCCGAGGCAGGCAGATCATGAGGTCAGGAGATCGAGATCATCTTGGCCAATATGGTGAAACCCCGTCTCTACTAAAATACAAAACATTAGCCAAGCATGGTGGCACACATTTGTGGTCCCAGTTACTTGGGATGCTGAGGCAGGAGAATCGCTTGAACCCAGGAGGCAGAGGTTGCAATGAGCCAAGATTGTGCCACTGCACTCCACCCTGGCGACAGAGCAAGACTCCATCTAAACAAGAAAAAAATGTCAGTAGCCCTTTAACTTGCTCACTTCACGTGTTGCTGGGACCTGAGGACACAGGACACAGGAGAGCAGATGATCCCTAGTGTAATGCCCCACCAGATTGTCAGGCCACGGATCGACTGAATGGCCAACCACCAAAAATGGTTATGGCTATGACCAATGGCTGGTACATGGCACACGGTCAGGCCACTAAGGCTCCTGGCTCAACTCCTGTTTGAGATGCCGGGAACAAAATAGACAGCAACCTGGTCACCTGGAACTGGCTCAGATGTCCCCAGAGGAAGGGAGTTAGATGAGATGACTCGTTCTTTGTTGTGAGAGCACCATAATATCCCTGGTATTCAAAATCAAACACTATTTTTAAAGTTCACATTCTTGTGAATGTACGTAGGAGATCTCCTCTCCGTAATTATTCCAAGGGCACAGCAGTGTGATCAGTGATCAGTAGAATTAACAATAGGAAAGGGATATGAAAATAACATTTCAGGCTGCCAATCTCCAGGGAGACAGCACTCCTGCCCCTGTCCAAGCCTGCCCCTCATGCAGCACGGTTGGGGACAGTGCTTCACATTCTTGCCGTTCTTTGCAGGGACATAGAACACAAACACAAAGGAAATGTTATAGGACCAGCAGGTTCAAATGCTTCGGCATAGGAACAGACCTGTCGCGCTGAGACAGCAGGGTTTGAAGCAGAGAAAGAATTTAATCATTGCAGGGCATAGAGCCAGGAGATGGGAGGAGACCCTCAAATCTATCTCCCTGAGTCCTGGACTGAGGTCTTTAAGAGAATCATGAAGAGTAGGGGGCTGTAAAATGTGGGTTATTGAACCGTTGGAGCAAGGGGGAGGAAATCCTCAGAGCATGGAAACTGCTTTCTTTGGTGACCTAGCTTCTTGTGGAGTCCTTCATCTGGCATCAGTGGGGTTCTTCAGACCAGCTGGTGTCAGTAGAACGGTTAAGGGGAACTGTAATCTTGTAACAGGGTCCACACAATTCTAGGACAGTAGACAAACAACTCTGAGTAAGCAGGTCAGTGAGGAAGCCGACCTGATGATCAATGCTGAATACGCTGCCAGCTTGGTTCATTTTTGTTACACCCCCCCCCCCACTTCTTCCCTGGTTAGTTTTATAAGTTTATAGGGATTGTTTCAGAAACAGGAAATTGAGTTGGGTGTGTGTGTGTGTGTGTGTGCGCATGCGCACACGCGTGCGTGTGTATGTCAGGCATTGAATGCTGAGGAGGCTAGCATGGGGTGGGTGGAGAGAGCTGGTGAAGAACAAAGTTTGGCCCACTCAAGGTAGCTTTGATCACGGCTTCTTTTGAAGTTTTTCTTTGCAAGTTCTTCCTCAGTGCTGTAGGGCTCCAGGGACCTCTCTCTCCTACCAACTACCCTCACTCTGTAGATAATCTCACTTAGTCTTCTGGCTCTAAATATCTGACAACTCCCATGTTGTTTTCATTTCCTTCCAGACCTCTTTCCTGAACTCGTACTGCTTGTCTCCATTGGATGATGAATGGAGATCTCAGACTTAACATGTCCCAATGCTAGCCCCTCTGATTTTTCCCTGTAAGTCGGCTCCTCCTACAGCCTTTCTCATCTCATAAGTAGCGATGTCATTTTTCCAGATACTCAAGCCAAAAATCTTGGTGTTTCCTTTGATTCCTCTTTCTTTCATACCCCATATCCAATCCATCAACAAATTTTATTGGCTACTCCTTCAAAATATATGCAGACTCTAACACTTCTCACTCCTTCAGAGCCTGCTATCCTAGCCCATATCACCAGTCTCTGACGTGGGCTTCCTTGGTCCACCCTTGCATCAATGCCTACAGTCTTCTCCATAGCCACTCAGAGTATCTTTTGAAATTGTGTCTCATCATGTCACTGCCTGCTCAAACGCCTCATTCAAGGAAAAGCCCAAATCCTTAAATGTCCTCCAAAGTCACACAAAGCCTGGCCCCGTGGCCCCCTTGGCCTCGCCCCCAATCCCTCTGCTCACTTTGTTCCTGACCGTGCTGGCCTCCTTGCCTTTTCTCATGTTGGCCGGGCACACTTCTGCCTCACAGCCTTTGCAATTGCTGCTCCCTCTGCAGGGAATACTCTTCCCCTGGGTATGGCAAGGTCCCCCACCCACCCCAACTGTTTTAGGCTTTTCACTATAAGGCCTTCCCTGACCACCTCATATAATGTTGTTCCCTCACCCCTTGAACTGACAACGTATTTATCCATTTCCTGCTTTTTTCAACATTAATATGGAAAAAGATTTCAATTTCAATATTAATTTCATCATAATTTATTATATATTTGGCTGCCTTCTCCACTGGAATATAAGTTTCATGAGGGTAGAATTATTTAAGAGGGTTGATTCTTCCTGTTCACTACCATATCCCAGCAGATAGTAAGTGCATAATAATGGCCATGAATGACGGGACAAATGAATGAGTACCATTACCCCTCTAAATCCTTGGTAAACATGGTGGCATGACAGGAGGAAAGTTTCAGAGAGGGGTCCTCTGTCACCTCTTCAAAGCTATTTCCTCAGTCCAGCACATTCTTCCCTCTCTTGGTCTAACTCTGGTTCATCCTTGAGGGGTGAATTTAAATATCGCTTTTTTTAGCCTGGGGGTCTAAATTAGCAATATTAAGTGCTTCTGTAGTTCTGAGGAATTCTTTGCGTAGCACTTTGCATGCTCAGGATTTTATAATAAATCATTCATAGCTGTTGTTTAATGTCTGTTTTCCCTATTAGACTGTGAGGGTCTTTGTTCACAGCTGGGTCCCCAGCACACATGGCTCAGCACGTGTGTGTGCTCGGTTAGGAACAGTTGGCAGCTGAGAAAATACGGGACTTTAAATGTTCAATTAAAGCCTGAAGACAAGGTGTCGGAGGGCAGGGCCTCATAAACAGTTATGGAGAGGCAGACACCATTCCAGGGATGAGCCAAGGCCAGGCTCCCCCAGAGTTGTGAGAGGAGCCAGGGTCTCTGTTGAACCCCCACCCCCCCGAGTGGACTGCCCGTTGTCATGTGATGGGTTCAGCTTGCAAATCTAGCTCGCGAGAGACCCCTGTTTGCCTGCAGTCAGGATGCACTGATAGGTAAGGAGGGCTTTACTCATACCCCTGACCTTGAGTTTCACATTGGCAGGCAGTCCACGAGGGTATTAACTAAGAGGGAAATGAGTTCATTTTTCACTCCGTTAAAAACCCACATGATTTTACAGCCAGAAGAGATCATTTAACCCTGTGTTCTCATTTCACAGAAAAGAAAACTGAGGCTCAGAGAGCGGAAATGACTTGCCTAAGGGTCACACAAATAATGAATGAGAATAAAGCTACATATCCAGGAACGCTGAGGCCAACATGTGTTTTTTCCACTATGCAGTGATCCTGCTTTTTTATTCTTCTTCCCCTGAAATAAAACTTTTTTCTTAAAAAAAAAGCAAAAAAAATGCTCAACAGGCCAGGCTCGGTGGCTCATGCCTGGAATCCCTGCACTTTGGGAGGCTGAGGCAGGCGGATCATGAGGTCAAGAGATCGAGACCATCTTGGCCAGCATGGTGAAACCTTGTCTCTACTAAAATGCAAAAATTAGCCGGGCATGGTGGCGCGTCTCGGGAGGCTGAGGCAGGAAAATTGCTTGAACCCAGGAGGCGGAGGTTGCAGCGAGCTGAGATTGTGCCACTGCACTCCAGCCTGGTGCCTGGCAACAGAGCAAGACTCTGTCTCAAAAAAAAAAAAAAAAAAAAAAAAGCTCAACAACAACACTGAGAAATAAAAGAGAGTATCTTAAAAAGTAAACTTTAAAAATGTCATCTAAGTACAATTTATTGCCATTATGAAACTGTAAGTACAAATTTTAATCTTACTTGATTTTTTCCCTTAGGCTTGAGTGAAAGATTGCTTTTAGCTCACCCAGACTCCTTATTTCTCAGCTTTGCAATTCTGGACCAGGCCCAAGCTTGCCATTTCCACACAACTTTTTGACTTAAGCCTCTCTCAGGTGTGACCAGATCATTTCTCACAGCTGAGCCATGTCCTCTAGTCTTGGTCCCCCTTTCTCCCCCACCCTTCTTTCTCTCTCTCTCCTTCTCCCTCTCGCATTCTCATTCTCTCTCTTCCTCCCTCTTTACATTCCCTTCTGTTGCTCCTGACCCTGAGATTTCCTTTTCTTCAAAGTTTCCTCCTGCTTCATTGGCACGTCCACTATAGATACATTTGGTTTTGCTTGAAATTTGCTGGTAATTTGAATATAACCAGTAAGTTTTCTCCATGACACTTCCTTATAGCTGCATCTTAAACTTGGTTTAGATACCAAACTCAATGACCAGTATTTACTACTGAGGATGGTGTAAAGAGGTAAGAAACATTGTCACTTGCCTGATGGGCCGTTCTAGCTAGTTGGGGCACACAGACATGGCCAGTTGATTACAGGTCCGTGATATCACTTCTCACCACTCAGCTTCCGGCTTCCTGGGCCAGGCCACCCCATCTCCTGCCTGGATTGCACCACAGCCTCCTCACTGGCCTCCTGCTGCAGTCTTGTCTCCACCCTCCACAGTCTATTCTCAATAAAGCACCTGACATGATCTACTTAAAATGGAAATCTGGCCCTGCACCTCCTCAGCCTCAAGCCCTGCAATGTGTCTTCATTCCTCAGAGTGAAAGCTGAAGTCTTTACACCAGCCCGAGGCCCCCGTAATCTATCATTTATCGCTGCTCTGCTCTCTTTGTTAATTCTCTGATTTCCTTTCTATCACTCATTACTTTCCTAGTCTTCACCTCTGGGCTCTCTCCATAACAATCTCTTTGCTATTTGCTACAAGCAGAATATTTGCTCACAAATTCATATGTTAAAACCTAATCCCCAGTGCGGTGGTATTTGGGGCGTGGGGCTTTGGGGAGTTGATTAATCACGAAGGCTCTGGGTCCTGATGAGATTAGTGCCCGTATAAAAGAGGTCCCAGAGAGCTCCTTCGCTCCTTCCACCATGTGAGGAAGGACACAGCAAACAGACGGTCATCTATGAACTAGGAAGTGGTCCCTCACCAGATACAGGATCTGCCAGGACCTTGATCTTGAACTTCCCAGCCTCTAGAACCATGAGAAATAAATTTTTGTTGTTTATAAGTCACTGTCACCCAGCCTATGATATTTTGTTCTCATAGTTCAAATGAACAAAACCATGATTCTCCAGCACACCAGACACCCCAGCTTTAGGACCAACAGGTCGTTTCCTGATAACCCCCCTCCCCTCCTTCAGGCCGTTGCTCCAGTCACACTGCCTCTTCATCCTGTACTCTCATTCACCTTAAGCTGCTCTATCTTTTTTTTCCACTGGACTTACCACCTTCTAGCCGTCAGTGAAATCTACATATTTATGATGTTTACTGTTGCTTGTCTCTCTTCCCAGCTGTGATGTTAACTCTCTGACCTTAGGGATCTATTTTGTTCCCTTTTGTTCCCCAACACTAGGACAGTGCCTGGCACAGAGCAGGTACCCAAGAAATACCTGTTGAATGGGATTGTTCCATTACTTGATCCTGGTAGTAGCTGACAGTTTTCGAGAACTTACTTTGTGCCAGGCACGGTTTTAAGCTTTGTAGATGTATGAACTCACTTAACAGATAGTAAGTGCTAAGCTGTGACTGTTTTAATCCCCTCTAAGCTGTGAAATGCTACTTTCTGGTTTTGCAAGTGATTCTCAGCTGGGTAAAACTTGTCACTCAGGACAAGGTGATGGGGGAGGGGGCTAAAAGGAGAAGGAGAGGGACTAAAGGGAGAAGAGGGAGTTAAAAGGAGAAAGGAGGGTAAGTGTAGTTTGAAATGCTGATCCAGTAAGCCAAGTGTTCTTATAATACAAACTGCAGAAATTCAGCTTTAAAATATTCTACTCTACCAGCTGGTTTAGGACAAGGTGGGGAGAATAAACAAGTAAACTAAAAAAGAATTATAGGGGGCTTGAATGAAAATGGGGTCCTGCCATGTAGCATGCACATTGTAGGTAAACAGAAGCACAAAGTTTAAGAGGGTTGACAAGACACGGTTGATGTTTTTCTGTGGTGCTCACTGTTAACAGAACATTGAAGCTTACGCTGGAGCTAGACTTTAAAATATACATATAATCTGAGCTTTCTTAGGCTTTCTAGCCCATGGCTCTCATTCATGGCAATAGCTCTTATTTCTCAGGTTCTTACCTCTGCCTGCCCACCCAAGGCCCTGGCCCGTATGTACTCCCTGGTATGGCTGGAAAAAGCCCTGAGTTGTGGGCTTTTTCTTGAGTGGAGTGGGATGGGGAGAGCCTCGCACGAGATAAAATTGGTCACGTGGGTGCTGCTGTGCCCAAAGAGCTGTGCTGTCCAGTAGGAAGGTCACATGGGGCTACTGGGCCATTGACATGCAGCTAATCTACACTGAGACACACCATAGTGTAAAATGCTCACCGGATTTCAAAGGCAGTACAAAAAATGCAAAGTGTCTCAGTACTATGTTTTTCATACTGATTACATATTGACTTGATAATATTTTGGATACTGAGATTAGTTTTTTGTTTGTTTTGCCTTTTCCAATGTGGCTACTAGAAAATTTAAAGTTATATCTGTGGTTTGCACTTGTGGCAGGCATTATATTTCTGTATTTCTGCATACAGTGTTACCATAGATGCTGCCCTTTCTCCTGGGCACCACTGGACCAGTGCCCACCCTTGCTGCCACACCTTCTTCAGATTGCTAGATGTCTCTCACTTCTGTCTGGTGGGGTCTCTGTTCCCGTAGTAGGTCCTGTACCAGGCACAGCCACCAAGCCTACGTGATATTCCTAACATCACACAGTGATGGTGGTACTCTACCACTAACATCCTTGAGTTCTCAGTGTCTCAGAGAGGCCCAGTGCTCTGTGACAAGGTGAGAGAGAGTACCTCCCTCCCTCTTCATTTTCCTGTTAAAGGGGTCCCAGAGTAGAGAAAGCTATTTGTGCTCTAATATTTTAGAGTACATTGAAAGCTTTTTCTTTTTTAAATTTACTGTAATTTCTGCAGGAAAAATGGAGGTTGCCTAGTGTCCGGTTTTTGTTTTGTTATCTATTTATAATTTGATTTGGTTTGATTACTTACCCTTAAAATCAACTTTATTAAGGTATAATTTGCATACAATAGAATGTATTCATTTTAAGTGCATAGTTTGATGAGTTTTGACAAATGACAAACCTGTATAACAGCACCTTAATTAATCAAGATATAGAAGTTTTTCATTATTCCAAAAAGTCTCCTTGTGCCAGAGAAGATTTGAGGGCCAACTTGAAGCTGTATTCAGAAATGGACCTTCTCATAACTTCAGTTCTCTTCAGGGCCTGCTTCTCTTGCCCTGAAGGATGATTCTCAGCAGGGAGGATCCTCCAGCCCTCCTCTGTTCAGGGCAGGAGCCTCTACCAGCTCCACACAGACAAAGGAACTCACTTAACAGATAGTCCCTGCTAAACTGTGACTGTTAATCCCTTGTAAGATGTGAAATGCTACTTTCTGGTTTTGCAAGTGACTCTCACCCAGGTGAAGCCTGATAGTTCTCCAAACTTTCTGAATCCTGGCCCAGCACAAGCCCCTGCAACACAGACTAAAGGCTTTTGTTTTGTTTTTCCTTTGGTTTCTTGAAATACAAAGTGACATTGACACGCCAATCAACTTAAGGAAGCTTTAAGGAGGAGGAGGTGGTGTGTGTGTCTGTGTGTGTGTGTATGTGTGTGTGTGTCTGTGTGTGTGTGTCTGTGTGTATGTGTGTGTGTATGTGTGTGTATGTGTCTGTGTGTATGTGTGTGTATGTGTGTGTGTATGTGTCTGTGTATGTGTGTGTGTATGTGTCTGTGTGTATGTGTGTGTATGTGTGTGTGTATGTGTCTGTGTGTGTCTGTGTGTGTATGTGTGTGTCTGTGTGTATGTGTCTGTGTGTGTGTATGTGTGTGTCTGTGTGTATGTGTCTGTGTGTATGTGTCTGTATGTATGTGTGTGTATGTGTGTGTATGTGTCTGTGTGTGTATGTGTGTGTATGTGTCTGTGTGTATGTGTCTGTGTGTATGTGTGTGTATGTGTGTGTATGTGTCTGTGTGTATGTGTGTGTATGTGTGTATATGTGTCTGTGTGTATGTGTGTGTGTGTCTGTGTGTATGTGTGTGTGTATGTGTGTGTATGTGTCTGTGTGTATGTGTGTATGTCTGTGTGTATGTGTGTATGTGTGTGTATGTGTGTGTATGTGTCTGTGTGTATGTGTCTGTGTGTATGTGTATGTATGTGTCTGTGTGTATGTGTGTGTGTATGTGTGTGTATTTGTGTGTATGTGTGTGTGTTTGTGTGTATGTGTGTTTGTGTGTATGTGTGTGTGTATGTGTGTGTGTTTGTGTGTGTGTATGTGTGTGTATGTGTCTGTGTGTATGTGTGTGTATGTGTCTGTGTGTATGTGTGTGTGTATGTGTGTGTGTATGTGTGTGTGTATGTGTCTGTGTGTATGTGTGTGTATGTGTGTGTGTGTGTGTGTTTTAATCAGCACCAAATAAATGGAAGAGCCATAGTTGGAAGGTCTGAGAGACAGCAGTAACAGTCCAGGACCCTGCATGATCTGGCACCCGCAGGCGTCTTCAATCTCACCCCCGCGACTTTGTCCTCCCTTACTATATTCCTAGTTACACTGGATCTTTTTCCAGTTCTTCAACTGTCAGCATCATCACTTCCCCAGGACCTTTGCACAAGCCATTCCTACTGGCGGAAAACTCTTTGTCCTCTGTGGGCTTACTTGACTCCTTCTTAGCCTTCAGGTCTCAGCTTCGACGGCACTACCTCACAGAGGACTTCTCACATCACCAATCTACATGTAGGTCCCTCGTGTTATTCATTTTTTGTTTAGCATTTATCCTAGTTTAGTATATATTAATTTTCTTGTTGCGTGTTTAATATCTGTCACTCAGACTTGACCTTTATGAAAGTAGAAACTGTTTTATGTTTTTATATTATATTATTTGTTCATAATTCTTCCTTCTTTCCCTATGCTTGCATGGCTTAACTGTGAGAGGAGTATTCTCTTCCCTGTCTCATTGACTTTCAGCTTGGCCCTGTGACTTCCTTTGTCTAATACGGTATGTTAGTAGAAGTAAACTACACCCGACCAGAGGTTTTAAAACATGCTCATGTGGTTTGGCTTGATTTCCTGAAGAGATTTCTCCCCTCCCTACATAGCTGTCTCTTCTTCCTGTGACCTGAAATGAAGACCTGAAAAACAGACCGGAACCCAATCCTGAATCCTGGAGAAAAGCCATCCCAGCCAACCTGTAGCTCTGTGAGCAAGAAAAACAGATGCTCATTGTTGATAGTTACTGCTATCTGGGGGTTCTTTCTTCCGCAGCATTGTTGCAGCAACAGCTGACTGCTACATGGGCCTACTGCATAAAAGGCACTCTGTAAATATTTGCTGAATGAATGAAACATTTTCCTTTGGAGAAAGTCAAAAGGTGGAGAGTGCAAAGAGTTTATCATGGAGACATTCAAATCTCATATGCAAGAAGAAAATAGAGAAGGGCTAAAGCCTAGTAAGAGAGAAGAGCTCCAAGATTCTTTAGGACAAATCTCAGGGAGCTTCAGATTTGGCAAAACCACACCAGGATTTAAGGGGTCCCAACCAAAGCTCTAGACAGATAAGACATATTTGGAACATAGAACACTGAGCCAGGTATTAAGATTTAGGCATAGAATCTTGAAAGCGCAGAACCATAAAACATGAACAGATCCAGTCCAGCAGAGAAGAGCAAATTACCTGCCGTCAGCTATTTGAGGACAGAGTGGAGATAATTTTCCACATATATATATATATATATGTATATATTGGTCCCAGTGCCCTTTCCACAACTCTGTGTTGATTCTAATGAAATCTGATGAAGGAAAAGAGGAAGGGGCATATGTGGGATGGCATGACAGTTCAAATGAAGATCAAAACTGAGGAATATCACCTTGAGTCACTCCCAACAATACTTCCATGAGGAGAGGGCTGTGGGGCAGGCACTGAGGACTGGAGCAAGGGTCCTGTGGTTTGAATCTTAAATCATCCCTTTAAAACAGGGCAAGGTACAGAGGTCCTTCTTCTTTTTTTTTTTTTTTTTTTTGAGACGGAGTTTCGCTTTTTCACCCAGGCTGGAGTGCAATGGCGCGATATTGGCTCATCATAACCTCCGCCTCCTGGGTTCAGGCAATTCTCCTGCCTCAGCCTCCCGAGTAGCTGGGATTACAGGCACGCGCCACCGTGCCCAGCTAATTTTTTGTATTTTTAGTAGAGACGGGGTTTCACCATGTTGACCAGGATGGTCTCGATCTCTTGACCTCGTGATCCACCCGCCTCGGCCTTCCAGAGTTCTGGGATTACAGGCTTGAGGTACTGAGGTCCGTCTAAAGACCCAGTTGCATTGACTCAAGCCTGTATATGCTCAGATTTTTAGGAAACCAAGTCTCCTGCATGGACCAATCCCATTCTTACTCACTCCTGCATCCCCACCCAATAAGCATTCAGGCTGGGTTCAGGGCATTTCATTGGTGCAACTCAAAGATACTCCTTTCTTTTTCAGAAACTGATTCTTCTTCCTTCAGGCAGCACGGCGCTCTTCCTGCGAAAGAGGAGGCCATCCCCTTACCTGCTGCTGCTGCTGCTGCTGTTCTCCTTAGCACTTGCCAGACTGTCTGGCTGCACACTGGATATGCTTATTCACCAACAACCTTGTCAAATGTTCTCAAGAAAGGCCGTGGCTGAGGGAAGGAAAAAATATATGTATTTAAATATTTTGTCACTTTCCTAGGCTCTTCAGAGCCTGGGATCCCAAGGGGCCCAGCAGTGCCTTAGAGTTAAACTTTTCCCATTTTCAGCCTGTCACTGTTAGCTCATCCTCCTTTCCTCACACTCCTCCCACCCTCCACCACACATTCCTCTTGCCAGAGGCCTGGAGAAAGAATATGCCAATGGAGAATACCAGGGTTAAATAAATTTGGCATCTTGCTCAAGAGTCAATTCTGTCATCCACAAGACTCCAACTCCAATTGAGAGGCCAAGGTGGTGTCGAGGCCAAGGTGGTGTTGAGGCCAAGGTGGTGTCGAGGCCATGTTGAACAGGATCCCCTACCTGGTCAGATCTTGGTACCTACTCTAGGAATTGCAGCTGGGGGACTCTGGAAGGGGCCGAGGTCTAGAATCAGATCTGTCCACTGAGGTGTGGAAGACTTTGAAGGAACAAAATGAGAGGCGTGATGTCCTCTTATTTTGTAGATTCAGTGTTAATGTCTACAGTAAGATAGAGTCAGCTTAGGGATATGGGGTTTTCTGTGTCTCAGCCTCCACCATGTCTGCACATCTCATCCTGGGTGGAGGCTCATGGTGGGAGCAGAACACCCCCAAGAGACAGAGCTAAGGCTTCACAAACCGAGGCTGGAGTGGGCGGCTGGGCTTCTGTCCACAGAACTGAAAGTGAGGCCCAGGCATCCGCATCTATCCCATGCCTGGTCACTCTGCATGGGATGAATGACCTGCATGCCCAGGGTCCACTGGTGGCACAGGAGACTGACAGCAAGATGGCACCGACCAAAGGACAACCTGGTCTGCCAGGGGACCCTCTCCTTTCTGTGTTAGACAGGGGCACAGAGGGAGTATGCTGTAAGGAAGTGGGCAGTTGTGGCCTAAGCTTCTGGGAACTCTGCCTACTGTCTTAGTCTCTGGTCCTTTGCCTGGCCAGTCATGTAGGCATCACCATGCTCTACCAAACAAGTGAGGAGTACCCCCCAACACTGGGCAGACAAGGAGCCATCTCTCTTTCTCTCTCTCTTCCTCATAGGATTGCTGGGCTTCCTGCTGTAGGCAGGAGGGTGATGCTTTTTGCAGAGTGCAGTCTCACTGCATCCTGGCTGTAGGTCGGATTCTTGGTGGAGCCTCAGCTTTTGGCACTGAAGAAACTGAAACAGAGCAGGCTGGAGGTGGAAAAACACCACAGCTTAATACATTTTGAAGGACAGTTGAAAAAAGACCTTGGCCCCAAATCAGATTGTTCCTGATCTAAAATTAAAAGCGACTTAAGCCTTAGCATTCGAGAAGAGCAGCAGATAATGGTTGTGAGGGTGGGGAGAGTGATTGCTTTTTTTTTTTTTTTTTTTTTAAACCTCGTGGCTGGGAGCAGACCTTTCCAAGATTTCTCTGGACAGGATTATTTACTGTCTTTTAAAAAAAACTTTGCACTTTGCATGAAGATTTGCAAATGCCAGGCACACGGCATGCCGGGTGCCCAGCCAAACCTCTTGTGGTTAGCCTTGAAATGAGATCATTTCACAGTAAGAAAGAGGTCAGGTTGCAAAGAGGAGAATTCATGTAGCTGCATCAATATGTAGGCTGCAGCAAAACCATGGAACAAAATTTAGTTACCCTGCCATAGCAGCAAGGCTTGGACACAAATCTAAACTCCTGAAGCATCCACTCCCATCCTCTGTAAGTTCCTCCCATACATTCACTTCTTTCACCTGGCCAGCCACCCCTTTGAATGATACCATATGATCGAATTCCATTTTGCAATGAAGGTGGATCATAAGAAACTTCCATATACTCTTCTGAACTCAAAATGTATGTGTGTGAGAGGGTCACAAGTATCTCTTAAATTATTCTGTATTAGCCAAGCCAGCATGAAACAAAAGGTCTTCCTTTGTCAACCCAACTATCAGAGGAGGAGCCTTATCTACTCTCCTTCCCCAGTCTGATTCAGTCAGGACTTACTGGGCACCTCCTTTTTCCCCAGGGCAGAGCCAAATGCCTCAGGAGCAGCAAAAGCACATGTGGCCAGTTCTGTGACCTAAATGCATTTGGATCCTTATTAGAGAAATAAATGAATATGAAATTATTAGAGATTCCAAGACAATACTTGAAAATGAGTGGGAATCTAACTGAGCCAGCACCCTGCAGGGAAGAAGGCAGCTGGATAGGAAAAGGGCTTGGTGTACCAGGGTTGTAGAGGAGACTCAATAAAGAGCAGGACTCAGGATGGGACCATTTCCTCTCCTATTTCCGTGCTGATTTCTGTTTTGTCTCTGGTAAAATTCCATCAAGCGTCATACCTGTGAAATAATGCTTAATTCAAACTTTGGCCTCCTGAGATACCTTAGAAAGCTCTGATTAAAAAAAATAAATAAATGCCTGTGCTTTTGGTCCTCCATAAGCAAAGTTAGTGAGTGTTGCCTTTGCATTCCAGAGAACCAAGCATAGCTTCTCACTAAATAAAGGGATTTTGTTAGGCGTCAGACAGACCAGGGATTAAATGTAGCTCTGTTACTTCAGCTTTGAGCAACATATTTAAGTTCTTTGAGCCTCAGATTCTCAACTACAGAATGGGGATAATAACAGTACCTATTTCCTAGAGCTGTGGTGAGGATTTGAGGAAGTAAGCATTTTATATACAGGAGCGTAGCATCTGACCCGGCAGTCACTCAATAGCTGTACTATTGTCATCCTCCTTCATATTCGAATTCCAAACATCCTTTTGGGAGCAGAGTGTCCCAGTGTCCAATATATAGGTTGTAACAAACAAATAAGTAGAATATCAAAGAGTTTGCAGACGATACTCACCTGTTGACTATCACTTCAGACTATTTGGTTTTCCTATTCATGTGGATCCTGGCAGGGGATCAATTCATGGCTCTTTTCCTAAAGAAAACAGAGGTTCATAAATGACCCCCTCCAGTCATTTACCCCACTTTGTCGATGCTGGCCTTTTAATGGAAAGGGCACTGAAATAAACCGTAAGGTATATTCTCCTTCCTTTCGGTTTGTTTGTTTGGAAGCAAAAAAGAAGAGACAAGCTTGGAGCGCATTTCAGATCCATAAAAGACAAATTAATTATCCCCAAGCAGAGGCTGACCTTTTGCCGGCCCCGGCTCCAATGCCTGAGCCACAGCTGCACCTGCTTTGAAGATGAGAATATATACTTGCTAAATACTAATAATTAGTCACCAAAGCAGGGTAAAGAATGCGGAGCAAAGTGAACCTGCAATTACTGTACTCATGTGCATCCCCTGCGCCCTTGGAGGGCCAATTACCCCAGCACATTACCATAATTGGACTGACATGTTAACAGCATCCTCCAGTCTTTGAAAGTGTCTCTGTCCCCCTTTCCTTCTCCCACACTCCCCAAGCCTATAGACTGTTTGTGCTGTGCCTTATGGCTAAGGCTGGCTAAAGATGGCAAAGTTGCGCATCTTCTCAGGGTGCAAGGGATTGAGCAGATGCTCATGTGCAGGCCAAACATGTGCACAGAGGATTCTGGATGAAGGTCACTGCTACTCCCATCCCTCAGCTTCTCTTTCCTTCAACTGCACATACACCTCTTACTGCAAAATAATTTGCAAGTAGCTCCACCGACCAATGGTAAATACCCCTGGTAATTTCCCCATCTGGAATTCCATGCCTTCCTGGGGGCTACCTATGCCAATTACACAGTACTCAGCAGTGGCCTTAGCCTTGGAAGACTGCAGTGAGTGGCCTGACCAAGGGGCCCAGGCTGCCCCAGAAAGGGGCTCCCAGCTCAGTCATAAGCAAGGACAGCTATTCATGGAGCCATAGAACCTGAAAATGAGGACCAGGTTGCTCTGGGCTCCTAAGAGGTGGCATGAGGGCTTGGGCAGGGGGAGGTTGGCAGCATGGAGCTCGGCCAAAAGCCCTGCCCTCAGGGGGCTCAGCCCTGGTGATAGGCAGCTTCCCTCCAGTGCCCCCACCTGCCCCCTGCTGCCTCAACACAATTTTATGAGGTGATCAGTGTCCTATTGATCTGGAGAAGGCCGCTGAGCACTCATGCTGGTGAGGAAACAGATTCCTGGGGCTGACCTTTCCTAAGCAAAACTCAGTTAAAAAAATTTTTTTTTTGCCTTCTTTCCCATCCTTTTCATCTAATTTCTTTCAGTAAGAAGATTTTTTTCTTACAAGTCACTGTAACCTTCCAGGAAAAGAGGACTTGGTTTCTGGCTGTGCTTCCACACCCTGGGGAGCTGGGACCCTGGAAATGAGTCCCTGGCTTTCTTCTGTCCAGCCTCAGATCAGAGAGCTGTCATGAGAAGGGGCTTGGGGGTAGCAACACTGTCTCAGGGCGGGAGCTGGTCTGGTTGGGATGGGAACAGGGATATGGTGACAGGTAACCCTATGTCTACCATGCTGCCCAGGACCTCTGTGTTGCACAAATCGATGGGGCACATTCACATTGTATTCAATGTGCATAGCGCCTCCTGGAACTCCACAGAAGACACAGCAAATGGTAGGCCCATAGCTGGGCAATGTGGTGGCCTTAATCATGCACCCACACACAGAGGCATGCACACACACACACACACATGCAAGAACTCTGGGCCTCTGCCATCTTCCAGAGCTGCCCTGGACCTCACAGGCCCCAGGCTCTCTGTTGTTGGTGCTGCTCATGCATGAAATCGTCTACAGGGACAAGTTCTGCTCCCCGCAGTATACCCTTCCCAGACTCATCACAGGCACACACAAATGTACTTCTTGGTTCCTTGGCCATTACACACTATTTGCATATACCATTCCAGGGTTGTGGCCCTATGGAGTAGAGTGGATGAATGCAGTCAGTGTTTAGTCTCTTGAACTCTAAGATCTACTTAAAGGAAAATAGAGGATTTAGTCTTGACTTATTAGATGTTTTGTCTTCACTGTTTTCATTAGTCACTCATGTTCAGAGAGCAGACAGAAAGCCACACACATATACCCACAACAAGACAAATGCAGCCACCAACACCGAAAGATATGCAATACCCATGGGACATACACATTCCTAGAGGCAGTCAGCATCTGTACAGAGATACACTGACGTCCACAACAGATCCATAAACCAAAACAGTCACCAAAGCAGGAAAAGCACACATTTATGTCACACAAACACAGTTTTATATGTAAACCCGACATACACACTCAAAAAGGTAGCCACAGGGACTCATCCATATGTACAACCTTCTTGGGCTGTAAATGTGAACCTGGAATGTGCCTGAAAGTCTGTTCCATCATTTTATCGTTATTGCTTTTGGGTAGAGCGCTGTGGTAGGTGTTCCTTTCTGGGTGGCCGACCATTTATTGCTAGAAATACGTGGGGCCAGTTGAGTACTTTTGTAGGATGATTTACAGACGCTGCCTGCCTCCCCACATGGGCTCCTATCTGCCCATCACATTCCCTTGAAGAGGTCAAGAGTTTCAGAATCTTCCTACAAACGACCGCACACAGCTGTGAGCTGCCGGGGCCAACGCAGTCTTTTCTTTTGCCTTGAATATGTGTTCTGGTCTTCTCAGAAGGGAGACAGCTCCAGGCGCTCCGTTTCCGCTCCCACATAAGGAAGGTATAATTCAGACACAGCTGCAGCAGGTAATTCTTTACAGCTGAAGGGGAGAAGTGCTTGGAAAGGAGGCACTGGATGCTGGAGAGGAAGAGAGAGCCCGTGTGTCTCAGAGTGTGATCTGACGTCACTGAGCTTGATTGCTTTGCCTCTAACTTATCCCTAAATCAGCCTTAGTGGCAAGAGACCAGCTCCTCTTAAGATGGGTCTCTAAGAGCTCCCAGAGAACTGTACGGATGTGACTAGCCCAGGGTGAAGATGAGGCCAGTGTAGCTTGATCTTGGCAGGGGAGGGAGAAAAGATTAGGGGAAAGATAAACGTCCCACAGCTGTTATTTTTCAAATCCCTGTATACATTTAGGCTTAGATAGCAATAGTTTAGTTTGACATAAAGTGAAGCTGGGCTTCAGGCAGACCTAGACAAAAGCTCAGGCATCCTGCCCTGGGGCGGAGAACATGTGGTATCTCCCCATCTCCCCGACAGCCCCCAGCATACAGAATGGCTGCTCTAGGGAGACAAATGATCCCCATTAATTCCCTCAGGTAATGAGCCAGTTGGTGCCATCATTAATTATACTAATTAACACACACAGGCCTTTGAGGTTGGCACACACTTCCTGCCACCCCAAATATTTCATGTCACTCTCTCTCTCTGCCTGGGCTGACTACTTGGCCGAGACATAGGCCCCCGAGATCCTGTGGAAACAAACCTCAGGCACCACCAGCTCACTTGAAGCATTCACGGCCAGGCACAGAGCCTTAGACACTTTGGGAGGCCGAGCAGGGAGAGGTGCTTGAGCCCAGGAGTCCAAGACCAGCCTAGACAACCTAGTGAGACTCTGTCTCTACAAAACAATAAATAAATGAATTGGCTGGGTGTGGTGGCATGCACCTGTAGTACTGGGAGGCTGAGTTTGGAGAAATGCTTGATCCTGGGAGATCGAGGCCTTAGTGAGTCATGATCATGCCACTGCACTCCAGCTTGGGCAACACAGCAAGACCTTGTCTTTCAAAAAAAAAAAAAAAATCCTTCATCTTAACCTTCTGCCTCATTCATTCCTTCATCCATTTAACCACCAAGTAATGAGCACCAATCAAAAAGACAGTCAAGTAATCAACTTACACAAAGTGCTATGTAGGCTCTTACATGGACATGTGCTTTACAATTTATGAAGCATTTCACATTTCACAAGCCCCCTCTCATTAAACTTCACAACCCTGTGAGGAAGGTGCTAGCATCTCTCCCATTTTATACATAAGAAAACCAAGGTTGAGAGCCATGATGTGACTTGCCGCCCAAGGAAACCAAAGATGGGACCTGAATCCAGGCCTTTGACTCTGGGCTTTTCCCTTTACTGCCCAGGAAAGTTGAGGAAACTGTAGCTCAGTCTGACTGGTGGTTTTGAAGACGGCTTTTCCAAGGGGCCTGCAGTGAACTTTAGCAGGGGAAGCAGGTTGAGTCAGTGGAAAAGTGAAAGGGCATTTCAGGATGAAGGGATAGCATTAACGAGGGGCGGGATGGCAGATGCCTAGAGCATTGTATAATCAGCCTCATTCTGCAGGCTGTGTTGCAAAGTACACAGAAAAATGTATTTGTGAGGTGGAATGGGAGTAAATTTAAAATGTCCTAAAGTTCCAAAAGACAAAAGCAATTCTGGGATATTTCTCTGTGGCCAAATGGAAAATCAGGATGGGTTTAAAAAAGGCCAGATGAAAATTTATCCTCTGCACCTGTCGT
The DNA here is from genome assembly GCF_049354715.1 of Callithrix jacchus. Lineage (NCBI taxonomy): Eukaryota > Metazoa > Chordata > Mammalia > Primates > Cebidae > Callithrix > Callithrix jacchus. The sequence continues at coordinate 149,998,773 of NC_133508.1, forward strand.
GCTGTCAGGGCTGCAAGCAACAGTGGAAGATTTCATTGTTCAGACCTTTTTCCATCGTCCACTTTATCATTCTGCACTCTTGTTTTTCCACAAGCTACATATGCCTTCTCCTGTCTAAACACTCGGCTCCAGGCTCTGTCGAAGGACCTGTCTTCGTCTCCTGGGCCGCGCTGTGTGTGGGACTCTGGCCCAGCTCCAGTTGTGTCTGCTCTTGCCTCCTTGGCTGCCTGCCAGTGTAGCCCCCTATGGCCCCTTGGTACAAAAGATCTATTGTCTTGCTCAGCTGTTTTAGTCTCCAGAGATCAGGCTGCCCTGACCCTAAGACATCTAAAGGCCAACTAATGAGAAAGAGAGAGAGAGAGAGGAGAGTTGGGGGGCAGGGTGATTTTCATTACTTCAAGAAGCAGTCCTCATATGTCAGTGCTCCCCCAGGCTTCTGTCCCTACCCCCACTGCACCCTTATCACCTCCTTGCTTTTTGAGAGAGCTGAACACTTGGCCAGTTCTACCCTCTGGACCCTCACCCACAATTGTGTCTGGCTCAGAAAGTAGAGCACCCAATACCTAGCAGGGTCACGACATGTTTATTGAATAAATCGGGGTCTCAGACACCAGAGCACTTGGACACGCTGTTTAACAAGGCACCTGGACTGGGTTCTTGCTATATCCCTCACGGTATTCACACTTAACGGTGCTTCAGAGCCTCCCGGAACCACTGCTTCCCACCCTCAGCCACCACTGCCACCAGATGCACATCTGCTTAATTATAATTCATGAAGTTCTTGGCTATTAATAAAGCCTAATTAATCCAGTCATACCACCCTGAGATGCCATCAGGGATCCAGAGCCCATTGGCCACCTCAGCAGCAGCCCTGAGCAGAAAGGAGTTAAGAGACCGAGCCCCAGGTCTGGCTCCCTCCACCAGAGCGCTTTGAAAGCTGTTCTGCTTCAGACACCCAAAATTCGGAGGCTGATGGATTTCATACCTGGCTGGTGCATGGTGCTGTTCCCACGCCCGGCAAGCAGTCTCGTGTTACTGTGCCATACCTGCTGCCCCATCAGACTGGAAGCTTCTTTGAGAACAGGGTTGTACTTATTGGTCTTGGTAGCCACCCAGCCCTCCCTCTACCACTTTCTCTAACCTGGGCTTCTAATTTACGATTGACTTTGTGTACAGGTGGTGGTAATGTGTGGCATGGGGGAGTTGAGGGTCTGGGGGAGCAATGTGGGGTATGGAGAGCAGCACCAGCTTTGGAGCCAGACAGATGTCAATTGCCATTCCTAGCTGTGTGGCTTTGGACAAGTTCCTTAACCTTTCTATGCCTCAATGTCATCATGTGCAAAAAAGGATTGCAGCACCTGCATTGTAAATGGCTGCAAGGATGACATCATTTTTTCGAAATTTTTTGTTGTTGTTGAAATAATATAGAGAGAAATGTCTCATGTCCTCAAGTATTCAGTTGAATGAATTTTCATACAATGAACACACTTTTGCAACCAGCATCCAGAATAAGAAACAAGCAGTGCCAGTAGGCTGAAGACCTTGCTTAGGCTCTCTGTAAATAAAGCAACTTCCACGAAGTGTTTAGTCAGGTGCTTGGCACACAGATTATAGACAATTAGTAATTATTACTACTGTTACCTCTCCCTCATTTCCAGACACCATTATTCTACCACCAGCACAACTGCATTAGTCAGGGCCCCCGGAGAAACAGAACCAACAGTGTTCTGTTTAATAAATATAAAGAGATTTATTATCAGGAATTGGCTCAGATGATTATGGAGGCTGAGAAATCCCATGACCTGCCATCTGCAGGCTGGACACCCAGTTCTGGTCCAAGTCCAAAGCCTGGAGTACCAGGAGAGTGGATGGCATAAGTTCCAGTCTGAGTGCCAAGGACGAACAATGTCCCAGTTCTAAAACACTCGAAAAAGGGAATTCTCTTTTACTCCTCCTTTTTATTTTATGCAGACCTCCAACGGATCAGGTGAGGCCCACCCACACTGAGGAGGGTAATCTACCTATTCAAAGGTTAATCTCATCCAGGAACACCCTTACAGACACAACAGAACAATGTTTTACCAAATATCTGGACACCCCGTAGCCCAGTCAAGTCCACACATAAACAAAGGCCCTATCAAACAACATCACTAGCTCCCAGGTGGCAAGAGCTTTTAGGAACATCTACTGCCATTACATGACCAGCTCTTTCATCAAGGTTGGTGCCATTTGATTAAGGGGTTGCAGTCAGGCAGAATGAGACCTAGGTCTCCGTCCAGGGGCAAGGCACTCCGGTTATTTCCCAGTGCTTCAGGGGAATGATTCACAGACTTCTAGAACTGTAAGAAGCCTGGAGGTCATCACATTTGAGCACCTCCTGATGCATGAATGACACTCTGGCCTTGCAACACGGGCATCAGCTTTCAGCTTTACCTATGCCTAGTCCTGGGATAGGTCTAGAATCCTTGCAGCAGTTGCCTGCTAATTTCTTAGAACCCGGTGATGAAAAGACTGAGATAGGAAGGTGCTTTCAAGCAGAACCATAAATCCCAGAAGCCACAGTGGACATGGTAGCAATGGGGACAGGTCTGGTTTGTAGGGAAGACACTTGGTGCTGGGACTGTGAAGAAGCACACATGCTCCCTTTCTGCAGAATAATATATGCCTACATGGGGTGAGGTAAGGGGTTCTCCTCTTTCTCTGTCTTTGAGTGGCAGAATAATAAAACAGAAAGGGACTTAGTAGGCTTGAAATTATACCAAGAAAATTCAGGCATTTTTTTTAAATCCAGAAGGCTTTGGAAAAGTGATGGGTGTCATTTCCCTTTAAGTTCTCTCCCCGTTTGGATCCTGCCTCTGGGAGCTGTGCTGCTGGCTCAGGCACACACATAGGAGGATATGCACAATCTCAGGGCTGATGGAACATCAATGGCATGTGGCCTGAACTCCACTCAGCAGAGAAATGTCCTCCGTCATCCTTTTGAATGTCTTCACCTGCGTCCACTCACCAGAATGGGCTCCATTCCCAGCGTGGTCACTAATGAAGGGGGCATTCAAAACTGCGTGTTGATTTAATGACTTTGCATAACCCACCTAACCTCACTGAATCTTGGTTTCTTCATCCAGAAGAAGAGGGAAATCACACCTCTGTCCAGTTCCCAAGGACAGAATGAGATATATGGACATATCCAGCACTAACAGGCACTCACCATAAAGTGACAGGGCTTCTTCCTCAGTGCCATTACCTGGTTTAATTGGTGCCAGGCTTCCATTCTGCCAGGGTGGGAGGAGGGGTGCAGACCTCAGCAAAGAAGCTCCTACCATTTTCATCGATTGAGCTAGAGATCAAGTGAGGAGACTGTTAAAAAAATGCCAGTCATTTACCCCTACATCCTTAATCCACCCAGACTCCCTTTTTCTCTTTCCTTCCATCACTCCTCCCTTTATTCTCACGCTGTCCCTTTTTTCTTCTTGTACAGACCATTTCAAAACTTGTAATGGTACATTTAGTTGTTTATTGTCCAATGTCCCAACTTGCCTATGAGTTCTCCAAGGGCAGTGTTGCCCACACTATGTGCATTTGATGACAATGAGGTGAGTACTGGTTGAGTAAACCAATTAGCCAGTCTCCCAAACTTCAAGAAGCCCAACACCACTGAGGCTGACCCGTCGGCAGCTGGACTAGTCTCCCCACCTGGAAGGTATACCTTGGAACAAACTAATCCTGCTACTGATTTATCCCCCCTCGATCGCAGCTCTGCCTGCCATCCTCATCCCTCTCCCTTGGCTCATCCCTCAATTCTCCCCAGTCCTCTTTCCTTTGAGCTAAACATGAGACTTCCCCTGCCTCGGCCTCTGCCCCTCCTGTACCTCTCATTTCTAGAGCCCTAACCAGCAGGTACCCACAGGCAGGCTTCCGTTGACTACATGTGCTCATTGCCAAGGGCCTGTCATTTCTTTAAAAGGGTTGGGCCATTTACATTGCATTTGTCACCCTCCCCCAAAACACACACACACACACACACACACACCCCAAGGGCAAAGTCTCTTGTTGGCCCTGATGCCTATATATCTCTGTTTTCAAAATAGTTTTCTGTTTGATCTTTCAAACAGAAAGGTCATATTTGTAATTATGCTTGGAAAATTATAAAGCCCTGTGCAAATGAAAAAGATTTATCTCAATACTTGGAGTGACATTTGATACACACTAGGAGAATAAACCCTTTAAATCAGGGCAGACTTCCTGGAGGAAGAGAAAAGAAGAAGCAGTATGGTCTCATGTGAAGTGAGCTATTTGTGTTTTATAATAGCTAATCGAGTCCTGTGTTGGGGAAAGACTTCTGTTCCATGCCAAGTGGTTGGAATTCACTTATTCGTCAATAAATCCCTTTGAAGGGCTTTAAGAATTAGTACAGTGATGGGATTTCTGCCTTTTCCATATACATTAATTCAGTAATGACTGTAATTATTATGATGTTATAATAAAACATAATGTGTTACGTTGTTAATTCAGTGGCAATAGGGATAAAGTATGGGGGCTTCCCTGTCTCTGCATTCATCATTTTTCCCCTAAATTATGGAATAATTCCCCACGGTAAAAGTCAGGAGGAAGAGGCCCCATCCTGCCTTGATAGGGCTTCCTCCTCAGGGCCATTACCTGATTTAAGTGATGCCAGGCTTCCATTCCGCTAGGGCAGAAGGAGGGGACCAGGTCTCCACAAAGGAGCTCCCACCATTTTCATAGTTTGAGTTAGAGATCAAGTGGGGAGATTACAGGTCGTGCAGTAGATTCACCTGCTTCCAGACAGATCTGCCTGAACTGCCTCATAACTCAAGGTGCCATGCTTCATTCATCTGTTCAATAATCTCATTAACCACCGCTCTGGAAAGGTGCCCGCTGGCTGATAAACATGTAGAGGTGAATGTGTCAGACAGAGACCTTGCCCTCAGGGCACTTAGAATCTACTAGGGGAGAATCTAGACCCTTTTCTAGCTCCAAAATCTCTGGAGAATGGGGTTCTAGCACTAGTCATTCCTGCCTGTCCAGTCAATTTCCAAGATCTACTTCTCCTGAAGGTAAGGTCAGCTTCTCAAAGGAGAGCGAGGAATGACAGAGGAGCCCAATCCAGGCCCCCCTTCACTGTGCTTTAAAAGGCTTTCCCTCAACAAGGGGTACTTTCTATTCACTAGCCTCACACGCTCTGAGGGACAGAATTGGAAAGTCACTGTCAGCCAGGTGGAGAAAGCCAGGGCCCTGGAGATTGTCTTCTCCAAGGCAGTAGGGAATTTAAACGTGAAAATGTGCAAAACTCCTCTTGAGCAATGAAGGCAGAGGAGATGGCATATCTCCGGGTGATGGATTATCGCCAGGCTTCTGAGGGTGTTACAAAATGATAACAATCTTGTTTCTCTCTCCTTGTGCTACACTGTTATCAGGGCCTGGAGGAAGCCTTTATTGGGTCCAAGTTGTATGTGAATTATGTTTCTTCTAAAGGAGGGAAGGAAAGCCCAACAAATCGGTCTCACATCTAGAGTGAAGAGTCACTCTGGAGAGTGAAGACTGGCTGAAAATTCCTTAGTGGCCCTGAGGAAAAGCAAAACTCAGTTGACCTCTTTTCTTTGCCCTGTCTTCCCCAGAATTGTTCTTCACCCTCACTTTGACGACAGGCAGACTACTCCCTGTTTCTCCAGCCACCCATCTCTCAGCATTTCTTATCCAGCCCAGATAGATTGACTCTTCCATGACCCTTCCAGCTACCCTGTCACCAACACCAATTCCCTTGCCCTCATCTTTCTGCTCGTCACTTCCCTAATCTCCTCTAATCATGGGACAGTGAAAAAGTCAAGATTTTTCCACTTCGGCTAACAATTTTTTGAAGTTGCTAGGAGAAAACCTCACATCCAGACTGACAGGCTCCCTTACGAATTAAAGTTTTCCAACTGCAGCTGCCTCTGAGCTGCTTGGTAGTACTCTCACACTGAGCACTGCGGCAGCTTTAGACCTTGACATGCTTTTCCACACTCCTTCTGCTCTTGCTCGTGGCCTTTATTGCCACTTACATCCTCCACTGCCTTGAGCCCGGCATTCTTCTTGGATTTAGGAGAGCCCCAAACCTGACCGTATCTGACCATACCAGAGGCGTTGCATGTCTCAAGCTAGGAACCGGTGATATTCCATCTCCCAAAATTTAGGAAATGTAAGGACTCAGAGGGTCCGATTAGTTCATGTTGGATCCTGGAGCTCAACAACTGCAGAGAAGCAGAGAAAGCCAGAGGGAGGCACATGCACAAAGAGAAGGAGAGACGGAGCTTGTGTGCTTCCCAACAAACCCATGCTTGTACCTAAGCTACTCTGGACAGCTTAAGTTTTCTGTTCCAAAAAGTCACATTTGCTTCCTCGGTCCCAGCAAGTGACCTCACCTCCACCTCACCAATGAGGCTGAGACCATCAAACTCACGTGGACCCCAGCTTCAATTCTTTGACCTCAAAGAATATTTATCCGCTCACTAACTCGCTCATTCTCCCTGTCCACCTATCAGAGAAGGATGGGCCCTGGCTCTCTTCCACACTTGACTCCATTGCCTTCGTACCTCTGAATCCATTGGTAATAGTTCCCTTCTCTCTTATCACCACTCCTCTGGTTTCCTTCCAAGTCTATGAACATGTTAAACATTTCAGTTCTAAACATCAAAAGGCCATCCTTTGACCCTGCTTCCCTCCCGAACCACCAACTCATCTCCTTCCTCTCCTTTTGTTTTAAAAGGGAGGACAGCATGGGATGGTGGAAAGAGCACAGATTGATGGTCAGCAAATAGGATTCCGGGCTTAGCTCTACAATGAAATTGGTGACAAGTTTCCTAACCTCTGTAAGCTTATTTCCTCAGCTAGAAAAATGGTGATGATGAAAATCCCACCCATTTTGCAGACTCGTTGGGTGGGTTCGGTGGCTCAATTTATGTGGGTAAAAAGAGCCGAACACATAAGAACTGCTCGATGAATGTTAGTGAGAGAGTTATGTAGCTTATCAGTTCAGTTTTCTACCTTTCACTGAACCCTCAGTCATTTGCCATCTGGCCTCCTCTTTCCTAAGCTTACTGTCTTGTAGCTACTCAAGTCAAGGTCACCAAAACTTTTATTTGCTGCCCCAACTTGGCTTGTTTCCTGGTTCTACCCTGCCTGCCTCTCTGTAGCTGTTGAGTGTGACTCTTCATGCCCCGCTTCTGCTTTTCTCCCCCGGCTTCCCTCACCTGACTCCCGACAGCCCTTCATCAGTGTTTCTTTGCTAGTGCCTCTTGCTCTTGCCCTAGGTTCGTGTAACTGTCTTCCTTTTCAGCTCGTGCTGCACCTCCCTTCATGGCCTCGAGGATCCCTAATGCACAAACACACATCAGGTCTTCATCTCTGGCCCTCCCTCTGTGCAGAGTCTCCCTCTAACCAGCACCACATAGATGAGTGCCCATGACAAAAACTCATCTCTTCCTTCCCTCGGCCATGCAAATCGGCCCCCCTTGCTATGTCTCCTACCTTGGCATCATCAGGCAACCCAGCCGGAAAAACCCAAACCTACGTTACCCAAGCCAGAAAAACCCATGCTCATTTTCTACACCTCCCCTCTGTGCCAGTCAGCCACCTGGTGTTTGAGTCCTGTAAAATATTTTTCAAGTCGGTTTCCTTTTTATGCCCCATGCCATTGTCCTCATCTAGTCGTCATTGGCTCCTGCTGCCTCCTCCAAATGGTCTTCTTTGCAATCTCCTCTCAACACTGCTCTTTATTTTCTTCTCAGAACATTTAACATGTGTGCACACACAAGCACATACACACACAGAGTTAGTAGCCATGAAATCTAGCCAGCTTATTTTTCCACCTCCATTTCTTTGCATTCCCACAGATGAACTTCACCTTCCAGCTACAGTGGATTCCTTTTTCACCTCCACGTCTTTGTCTATACTGTGCTCTTGGGCTAGAATTTCCTCTCCCCAACTCCCACTTTTATGCCTGGAAACAACCAATGTGTTGCCAAGCCTCTACTCAAAGATCCTCCCCGCTGGAGAGCCTTCTCTGATGCACCTCCGTCTCCATTCGCTCAGAGAGGAACACCATGAGTATGGCAAGCCCTTTAATATCCTGGAGTCTCTTCACTGTCTTCTCTGCCTGGAAAACTTTTGCTCTAGTTCTTCACAGGACCAAGTCCTTCTCTGGAATCAACCCAAATGTCACAGCTATTCTACTTAGAGAAGACCTCCATCCCTGTTCTGTTCCCTCTGCAGTTTCTGTCACAGAGCCTTCTTTAGTTTCCTTCCTTGCACTTATTACAAATTCAGAGTATGTTATGTAGCCAGTTAGTCTCTCTCCAGGAAGCCAGTTCTGAGTTGGAGTTTAGCTGGTAGGTTGTGTGTTGAAGAGGATCTTGGAGTCAACATTAGGGGAAGGGAAGGAGGAACGCGGGAATAGGCAGTGGGAGAAGTCAGTCTTCGGTGCAGTACTGATGGCAGCCTTGGTGGACCCCACAGGAAACTGCAGATAAAACGTCCTATGTTGGCTTGAAATGACTGGGCTTTTACACCCTGTCTCCTTCAGTCATTGGATGGGGCCACTATCAGAAGAGCATGACCTTGAGCAAAGCAGCTCCCTTCACCCAGTGTTGGAGTTCCTCCCAGTTTCTATAGAACTTTTGCTTACTTCTGCATTTTGTCAAAAACTTTTTTTTTTTTTAATCTGGAGCTAAGAATAGATGTAAAAGTATGAAGAAACTCCCAATTTGGGGGGATAATTAAAACCCTGGTTTCCTTTTTTGGTAATGGTTAGAATCTCTTGGCTCCAGGGCTTCCTTTCAAGTCCCTGTCTCCACTAGCCTCATCTCTGGCCTCTGGCCAAGGTGCAGAAGACCAACCGGATCTGGCTTCCCTCCAATTCACTGCCCCTCAGACCTGGCCTTGGGTCTGACTCCTGCTTCTTTCTCTAACTCAGAGCTCTGCAACATGTTTTCTATGGCTTAGAGGGAGATCAGCAGGGAGGGATAAGCCCATGGCCCTCAGCTCCGAGGGGAAAGTTAGGGCCCCAGCTCCAGGCAATTCTTTCCCCCCTCTCTCTCCCCCTGTCATATGGAGGCAATAAGATTATACCCAAGCTCTGAGTAGTTCCAGTGCTTATTGAGCAAAGGAGGGAGGAGAAAATCCTCTTTTCTTCCTACCCCCTTTAAAGCTGATGAGAAATCAGAAAAGCCTGTTGCAGAAGCTCCCAGCCACCTTCCTCCTTTCTCATCTCTGTGGCACGCCTGGCCTCTCTCTTTAAATCTGTACTGGAAAGTGCCTCTGAACATCTTTCTGGTTACTCTCCAGGCCTCACCTCACCTTGGAACCTCCAGAGGAGTGTGTCAGATGATGTCCCAAGGGGCGAGATCATAGGCAGGTGACTCCTCAGTAGCCTGAATAGGATGAGAGAGGAGGCTGAGAATGGGGCAGAACTGCGGCAGAAGTCAGGCTGTGCTGTCAGACTCACATGGCAACTTTCATGTCCCTGGACCTGCTGGGGCCACCTTGCTTACCCACAGCCCCATATTCGTATCCCATGGAAGCTCCTGGGTAACCCCCAGTGCAGCCACTCTCAGTAAGAGTTGCATTACAATCACACACAGCCACACATACACAAATCCCAAACACCAACTAACACTGACTTTTTCCCCTGAAGGCTGAACGGGGAGACAGAGATCGACTTCTACATCAAGTGTCAAAGCTTCACAGACAGCGCTTTTACCATCTCTGTACTCATTCTCCAAATTTCCTCTCCCTATAGCAGCGACTTTATCCCTCTAGGCTGCCGTCACTGTCCCTCAAACCTCTCTCCTCACAACCCTGTCCAGCTACATAGATGTGCCCACAAGCCTGTCAAAACCAGATAGAATATCCAACACAGAGAGGCCAAAGGGAGCCACTGAGAAAACAATGCACCTAGCTGGGTTCTCGGCCTTGAGGAACTAAACTCATTCTGCCTCACCGGAGGGCATTTGAAGGGCCTCCAAAACCCTGGATTCAAAGTGCCCCTCACCCACTCCTGATGGCTCTCTAAGACCCCCACTGCCCCATCCTTGGACTAGAATCAGAAATGGAGAGTTGAGTCTCAGTTCCACTGCTCTTTTTTGCCATAGTGTCTGGTGTAACAAAAGGCACTTGGAATATTTCACCCTGAGTTCCCACTGAGTTTGTCTCAAGAGCTAGTGGGGACAGGTGACTCAGCAGGTGTCTGCATGAAGTGTTCAAGTTCATGATGGACTCGACAGAGCCCCCCACAGGATTCCACTGGGCAGGAAGAGCCAGACAGTGAAGGGAGGTTGGGATGGGGATAGACAGACCACTGCAGACACCAGGGGAGTGGGGTCACACCTGATCTCATCCCACGCTGCCACACCGGGACTGACGACGGAGTTCCCCTGGTGGCTCTGTCTGTGAAAGGAGGTGCTGGATTAGCCTCCAACTTGCCAACCTGGCCCCTGACTTGAATACCAATGAGGGTAAGATGAAATCTCCCCTTCAGGCGTTTCCTATCCCGTGGCTCCTGCACGTGCTTGGGCACATGTAGGCTAATTCACCTGAGTGCTTTGGGCTGCTGATCGGTGCTGTGTGCACCCGCATGTAAAACTCTCACGTCTACATGGCCTGAAGTTACTCAGTCTTGCGTGAGGGATCGCACTCCCTCTTAGATAGAAGCTCCTGGGTGGCTGAGATCATCTTCAGCCCTGGGCAGAGGAGATCCCAGAAGACAGAGGAGAAGAAAGAGTGACGAGGGCAGGGCGGCTCTGCGCTGTCTCCTGCAGCCCCCAGCTGCCTGGCTGCCGCAGTGTCTCCAGGTCTCCAGGACAATAGCACCGCCCATCAGGATCTGTAGGAGGTGGATGAAGAGGGCCCATGGGGCAGAATCGTAGAGTTTGGAGGGGGTCTCAGTGGATGCTGCTGTGGGTCTTCCTCTTTCCCGATGTTACCTTTACTCTCCCATTCTCCAGGGTCTGGCTCTTCCTTCCCCACAGGTTCAAACCTACACCAAGTAGAGATTTGGTGTCCACAACTAGTAAGCCTTATACTTTTTTACTGGGGAGAAAACAAACCAAAGGCCATCATTTGCAAATAGTTTAAAGTTCCTGTGTTTCCTTGTCTAGGGATGCTTGCATCTGAGCCTGCTCTCCCACTATGGGGTAAAGAGCATGATACCAGGGACAGGAATTCCTGGTTTCAGGTCGGGAAAGGGAAGGAAGTGTTTGTTTAGGGATATTTGCTGACTTCAGGGTGGGAACTGCAACAGCTGGCTGTGCTGGCTCCGATGGGAAATATGCCCTGGAGATCAGCAAAGGTCCAGGGAGGGGATGGGGCTTAAGCCGAACTGCCTAAGAAACAAAGTGACGAGGCCACAGAGGCAGAATGTTGTGGTAGAAAGAATGCAGGACAGAGCCCATAGGCCCGAATTCTAGCCCCGGCTGAGCCACTTTATAGGTCTTAAATTCCTGATTTTAAATAATAAACAGATCTTTTGGATTGTTTTTCATACCTAGCAGGTATGGTCACATAGAAGGGAAGCTGAGGCATCCAGTGAGCAGGGATCTGTGGGAGCTTTGCCAAGAATGTAACAGAAGCTCCCTTGGAGCAGGACCCAGCCCATGAGAACAAGGGATGGGCATCTGGAGACTCAGCAATGCTGCTCATCCTTCCAGAGACACTGCCAGAGCCAGGACAGTGTGATCCAGGGCAACCCCAGACACAAAATCTCTCTGTACTGAGGGCCTCCAGGGAAGCCGACCAGGCAGGGTGAGTCAGACCCCTATCGGGCCTCTCTCCTGAAAGTTGCCTCCTTTTAGCAGTGCTATGGCTGGGGAGCTAATAATGAGCTCCTGCATAATACCATCTAGATAAAATTCAAACACAGGTCAAGTTCAGGACAGTGATGACCCATTCAGAGTGAAAAGAGGCCCAAGAGACCCTTCTGGAGTGCTGGAGGTGTGCTATGTTTTCATCGGTGGTGGTTATGTGGGTGTGTACATATCAGAATGCATGGAGCTGTCCACTGAGATCTGTATACTTTACTGGATGTAAATTACAACTCAAGGAAAGATTAATAACAGAAGTGATTAGAAACAATTCCGGGCCAGGAAGAGCAGTGCCTAAGACCGAAAAAAAAAGTGAGGGGAGAGTGGGAAGTGAGTTGCCACAAGGAAAGAGCTAGACATACGGGAGGTGGGCCTGAGATCAGGCATGGGGAGGACAGAGAGGGACAAGGGCAGGAAAGGAGGGGAGCAAGGGGGAAGACAGAGTAACAACAGCCAGTGATGTGCCTGGTCAGGGCAATACGGCTGCTTGGCTTGAGGTGTCAGTCGGCCTTAAGGTCCCTGGAACCGCTCCTCTGTCTTTTAAAGCTGGGAATTCTGGGGGGCATTGGCATGTCTAGGAGATTAGCAGAGACACTTCACAGGCCTTTGCCAAGTTGCAGGACTAGTGTTTGTGGCCACATAGGGTGACAGGGGTGGGGACAGGTCTCTGATATTTCTACAGATGGACGGCCTTGAGACTCATTCTCCTGCAGCAGTGTTGAGTCGAAGAGTAAAACGTTTCTCACTGAATTTTTCAGCTTCTGCTGTCAGGAGAAACCCCACTCATCTAACATTAGAGCTTGCAGACGGCTGAGATGTGACATGCGCCACTTAGAGCAGGCCGACATTGATGTACAGTGTTAATATTAAGCTCTAAGTGCCTTCTGTATGTTATCCAAAAATGGAGAATAAAACTGAGCAATTCATTTCTTCTTTTTTAAAAAAATGGTGGTTATTAAAAAATGACTATTCAGAGGATCAAAGTCATAGAATGGAGTCAGTATCATGGATGTGGGCAGTCTTCTCACTGGAGCATACGGCCCGTGTGTGTCCTCATTTGTCTTGGAAGAATCAGGAAGATGGAACTCCTTGAGGGAACTCTCTGGGGGCCCTGGGCAGCCTCCAGCCAGGCCCGCCTCTGGTTTCCGTTTTATCTCCCTGCCATGAGTGAGGACTATGGATACCAGCTGCCTGGGTTAGAATTCTCTCCCCATTACTTACTCACTGTGGCACCATAGTATCTCGGTTTTCTCATCTGTAAAGCAGAATAACAATATCCACCTTTTAGGGATATTATGACGGTTAAATGGCTTAAAACGTGTAAAGTATTTAGACATTCACATGCCTGGGACATTTTAAATGCTTAATACATGTTGTTATTATGATCATTATCATAATCCCTGAGCATGCATATTCCCCAGCAGCCCTGGTGGTTTTTGCTCCTATAAACCAGACAGCCTGAGATGTCCTCTGTCTCCTCATTTCCCCTGGGCAGATGCCTCCTTTGTGGCTTAGTGAGTCCAGCTGACTACATCAGCGTCCCTCCCTCCCTGCCCTCTAATAGCACAAAGAATGGAGAGTGCATTTCTTTCCACAGTGTCTATCTGCACAGGGGAAGTGTTTAGAGTTTTGGCAGCTGGAGATGTGGTTTCTACAATCCTGAGAAAGACAGCAAATACAGTAAATCCCTCAGTTCCGTGACTGCCCAGCAAGGGCTAGAGGCTGTGTAAATAAGACCCAGGCCCAAAGTGTGGATTTGAGTAGTTTCAGCAGAACCTAGACCTTTTTACAGATGATCTGTATTCTTCTCATTTATCTCCTCACATGCACAAAAACTTCATAACAGCAGAGCCTGGGTCTTATTTATATATCATCTAAAGGGCTGGGCCCTCACTGCACTGAGGCGTTTACTGCATTTGCTGTCTTCTCCTGGGTGGTTCACTGTAGAAACCCTAGCCCTAGCTGGAAGCCAAAACTCCCTAAAGTTTTCCTGCACAGATAGACTCTGCGGAAAGGAATCCCGTCTGCTGGATTTGGGAAGGGGTAATATACTTCCCTTCATAAACTACCCAGACTTCTCCCCTCAACTGCATCTGCCAGACAACTCCACTTGGATGTGTAACTGGCGTTTCATACACAGCATGTCCAAAACAGAACTCCCGTTGCTCCTACTCAAACCTGATTGTTCTGTATTCTTCTCCCTCTCCATCAAGAGAGCTTGATCCTTCCATTTGCTTAAACCAAAAATCCTGGAGTCAACCTGGACTCCTTCCTTTCTTTCACAATCCACATGGAATCCATGAACAATTCTGTGCTCTCTGCCATCCAAATATGTCCTCACCCAACCCTTGCTACAGTGGTGTGCTGAGCACTGACTGTTTAATAGTCATGAAACTTGCAATCTAGCTGTAAAACTGTAAGTACCCAAAGTCAGCTGTGGTGGGGCTATTTACACCACAGAAATTGGCAGGCGTTACAAATCAGGGCTTTTATTTTAAATTTATTTTCCAGGGAACTGGTTCACCAGAACTCCACTGACTTCTCACCCTTTCCACTGCTACTCCCACTCCAAACCTCCATCCTAACTACCTGGATCATTGCAATAGCCTCCTACCGACCTGGTCTTCCTGCTTTTACTTTTAATCTACCCTCAACATAGCAATCCTTTTAAAACACAAATCAGATCATGACTAGGCTATGCTCAGAACTCTCCAGTGCCTTGCCATTTTACCCAGAGTAAAATCCTAGTTTGTAACCATGGCTAACAAGGTTTTACACATCTGATCCTCCATCACTTCTCTGATCTCGCTTCTTCACTGTAGCCACATGGACTTCCTTGACGATCCTTGCACATGCCCTGCATTCCCTGCCTCAGGGCCTTTGCATCTGCTGTTCCTTTTGCCAGACAATCTCTTATTCTGGATAAGTTCATAGATTTCTTGGCCATTTCCTTCAGTTCTCTTTTTCTGAGAGAGAGAGAGAGAGAGAGAGAGAGAGAGAGAGAGAGAGAGAGAGAGAGAGAGAGATCTGTCTGATTATGCTATGAAAACCAGTTTCCCCTCACCCTGCCATTGCTTTCTATTCCCTATACAATCCTTCACTTTTCTATAAAATGTCTACTGCTACTTGAAACATACATGTTTATTAGTTTATGTGGCTATTGTTTATCACCCCACTTCTATTCTGGTTAGAATACAAGCTTCATGAAGGCAAGAGACCTTGTTTTGTTTATTCCTATGCCATCTGTATCTAGAAAAATGTTTGGCACATAGCAGGTGCTCCATAAATATATGTCAAATGAATCATGCTGCCGACACCCCTGAGCCAAAGTAATTCCCTCTGGGCAGAAGGAATTGCCTGTGGGCAGAAGGAATCATGACACCAAGGTGGAGCAATTGCTAATGCTGTACAAAGAGAACATTGTACAGCACTGGTCTCCTCCCCAAGGACTCCAGTTCTCCGAGCCTCTCTTACAGCTGTCAGAGATTTAAAGACAACATTTAACTAAGCAAATACCTTTCAAAGTGCTAAGATTCCTGATAAGAATAAACTCCTCAGTGAAACAAAACTTTAAGCTATAAGTTTGAAATCAAGCTGAATATAATCTATTCTACCAGCATTTATAAGGGAGTACTTTCCTAAGATAGAACTAAAGTTTCAGGCTGAATTGATAAGAATCAAATGTTTGGTTTCTTCCTCTTCCTCTCTATGGGCCAGACTCCAAGTGAAAAAAAATGACACATGTATATGAATATATATTAGAGAATATATATGTGTATATATAATTTTATGTGTCAACTTGAATATATATATTCAATGACTATGTATAATTTTATGTGTCAACTTATATATACACACACATAATTTGTATGTGTGTGTGTGTATTTAATTTTATGTCAACTTGACAGGTCCTTGAGGTGCCCAGACATTTGGTCAAACATTATTATGGATGTGTCAATGAGGGAGTTTTTGAATGAGATGAACATTTGGCTTGGTAGACCGAGTAAAGCAGGTCACCCTCCCTAATGTGAGTGGCCCTCATCTAATCCCTCGAAGGCCTAAATAGAACAAAAAGGCCGACCCTTTCCGGAGTAAGAGGGAATTTCTCCTGCCTGACAGCATGAGTTGGGACACGGGTCTTTTCCTGCCTTTAGACGCAAGCAGAAATGTTAGCTCTTCTTGATCTGAAGCCTGTTGGCTTTCATACCGGATCCTACACCATCAGCTTTCCTGGTTCTTAGGCCTTTGGATTTAACCTGGAACTCTACATCAGCTCTCCTGGGTCTCCAGTTTGCCAACTGCAGATCTTAGGATGTCTCAGTCTCCACAATCACGTGAGCCAAACGTTTATACAGTAAACCTTTATATACACATACACACCCCACACACACCATATTGGTTCTTTTTCTCTGGAGAACCCTGACTAACACTATTTATACACAAAACATGTGTGTATACATGTGTGCATGTGTGTATATATAAATATAATTTGTGAGGCAATGGCTGATGAGCTGGGTGAGAGGATGTTCTTGCATTGCTATAAATAAGTACTTGAGGCTGGGTAATTTATAACGAAGAGAGGTTTAATTGGCTCTCAGTTCTGCAGGCCGTACGGGAAGCATGGCGCCAGGCTTCTGCTCAGCTTCTGGGGAGGCGGAAATGATAAGAGATGCTCTTTAGGCAGAAATGCCTCATGAAATAAGGCATAGATGTTCACCTTCTTGCTGTCCTTCTGTTCACCAGCAGCTGTCTTGCTACCACCTGACAGGGAATCCAGAAAGCAGGACAGTTGGTTTGGCCTCCAGGGCAGCATGTGCCCTTCAAGGTCTTTGTCCCATCTCTAGATTCTGAGCCATCCTGATTCAGGATACGCAGAGTGTGGAGATGGGGCAAGATTAGGTTGTTGGCCTTTTCCTGGTCAGGATGGTTTTACACAGGTAGAGGGAAAGAAGGACGAGCAACACAGAGTCCGTTGCTTCTCTGACTCTCACATATTGGCATCACCTTCTCTAAGTCACCCAAGATGGAAACTTCACTCCTCCTTACGCTACCCGCCTTTCTGTCATCAAGTCCTAATGTGAGAGGATGTTCTTGCATTGCTATAAATAAGTACTTGAGGCTGGGCAATTTACAATGAAGAGAGGTTTAATTGGCTCTCAGTTCTGCAGGCCGTACAGGAAGCATGGCGCCAGGCTTCTGCTCAGCTTCTGGGGAGGTCTCAGGGAGCTTTTACTCATTGTAGAAAGCAAAGTGGGGGCAGGTGTGTCACATGGTGACAGCGGGAGCAAGAGAGCGAGGTGGTGGTGACGACACACAGTTCAAACAACCAGATTTCACGAGAGCTCACTGTAGTGGGGACAGCACCAAGACAGGCAGCATTCACCCTCATGGCCCGAACACCTCCCGCCAGGCCTCACCTCCGATGCTGGGGATTACATTTCAACATGAGATTTAGAGAGGACAACAATTAAACATTACCTCCTAGCAACATCAGCATTCCTTCTCAGAGTCATAGGAAGGGTTAACCATGACTACCTGTGGGTAGAGGAATAGTAGAAAGGAGAAAAAAATTTATTTTTAATTTTAGAGCTTTCTATATTGTTTGAATATTCTAAACTTAACCATAAATTACTCACTTACATATCCACAGACATCAAAGAGATAATTGGCATAAATGTGTTGATGTGTGTGTGCATGTATATACATACACAGATGCATATACAATGTGATAATGTAAACGATCATGTCTGTGAAAAGCCTCCTTTTCCTTTCCTGTGTCCTTTCAATCTGCTTTCCTTTGCCACCCCAGGAGGACCCACATCACTTCTTACCTCCCTTCCACAAGCCTCTTCCTCCCAATCAGTCCTGCACACTGCTTCCCTCAAACACTATTTTAAGTGATTCTGGGTCATTTTCTTTCTCAAAATAATACAAGGAGATGACTATCAAATGTGAGATTGCCTAGCTTGGTGCCTGCTGCTTACGAGGCCCTCAATGAATGCTCGTTTCCTTTTTTAATAATTCTTCAGAGGGTCTCACTGACCAAAGAGCAAAGCCTGCCTCTTCCTAGCTGGTGCCCCAGGACGCCTTCCTGTCCCAGTTAACACTGGGCACACCATGCTCCAGCCATGCAGAAAAGCTCTGGGAGGCTCTCACACCTGCTAATCTCTTACCCGCCTTTTCCTGGCTACAGAAAACCGGCCTGGCCCTTTAGGGACTGTCTCGACTGCCATTTCAGCCACTAACAACACCCCACTCTGTACTGCCACAAGACATACTGGTTCTTTGTTTTCTTTGTTAAAAAATTATCACTTTTGGAAATTATATATTGATGTCTTTTGAAATGCTTCCCTCATTTCTCCTTTTTCCTTTACCTCCACTTCCCATGTCTCTGTCACATTTGCAATTTACTAATTCATTCATTAGCTATGTATTGAGTGCTTATTGTGTGCCAGTCCCTGTGCTGGCAACTGCCCCATAGGCGATGAACAAGTCACCAGTCTCTTTCCTCTTCCTTTTTAGCTGGGGAAGCTTTGGGGTGAGACTTGCATCAGGCAAGGAATCAGCTATAACAATATCTGGGGGACAAACAGCAGAGACTGTGGAGGGAATGGACTCGGCAGGCTAGAGACTAGCAGAAGCTGGTGTGTTAAGAGAGGAGTGCTTGGGAGGGAGAGTATACGAGATGAGGCCAGAGAGGTGGTCAGAGCCAGGTCATGAGAGAGGAGGGCCATGACTAGATTTTCATTTTTAAATAATCCCTTGGGGTTCTGAGTATGGACTAGACATTAGGAGGTGGAGGGCAAGAATGGAATCAGGGGAGCAGTAGGAAAATGAGGTGAGAGACAATTTGGAACAGGGTGCAGGTGACAGTGGCAGATTGGAGATACCCCTTGAAAGAAGCCCAACAAGGCTTGCTTGTGAACTGGCTGTGAGAAAAAGAGGAAACTCAAGGAATACAATTTTTTTAACCTTAATAGTGAGGCCATTTATTGAGATAGGAGAGATTGGGTTAGAAAGGGATGAGGCATGGATACTGGAAGTAAGAGTTTATTTTGGACACATTGAGCTTGAGATGCCTATTAGACACACCCAAGAGGAAATTTCAATAAGGCAGTTGGCTGTATAAGGCTGGCTTTCAAGAGAAAGATTCAGAGCAAGGTAGTCCAACATTCAAGTCCAGGAAATACAGAGAACACCACAAAGATATTCCTCAAGAAGAGCAACCTCAAGGCACATAATTATCAGATTCACCAGGGTTGAAATAAAGGAAAAAATGCTAAGGGCAGCCAGAGAGAAAGGCCAGGTTACCCACAAAGGGAAGCCCATCAGACTCACAGCAGATCTCTCAGCAGAAACCCTGCAAGCCAGAAGAGAGTGGGGGCCAATATTCAACATCCTTAAAGAAAAGAACTTTCAACCTAGAATTTCATATCCAGCCAAACTAAGCTTCATAAGTCAAGGAGAAATAAAATCCTTTACAAACAAGCAATTGCTGAGAGATTTCATCACCACCAGGCCTGCCTTACAAGAGCTCCTGAAAGAAGCACTAAACATAGAAAGGAACAATCAGTACCAACAACTCCAAAAACATACCAAATGGTAAAGACCATCAGTACAATGAAGAAACTGCACCAACTAACAGGCAAAACAACCAGCTAGCATCACAATGGTGGATCAAATTCACACATAACAATATTAACCTTAAATGTAAATGGATAAATGCCCCAATCAAAAGACACAGACTTGCAAATTGCATAAAAAGTCAAAGCCAATTGGTGTGCTGTATTCAGGAAACCCATCTCATGTGCAAGGACACACATAGCCTCAAAATAAAGGGATGGAGGAAGATTTACCAAACAAATGGAGAGCAAAAAAAGCAGAGTTGCACTCCTAGTCTCTGATAAAGTGGACTTTAAAGCAATAAAGATCAAAAGAGACAAAGAAGGCCATTACATAATGGTAAAAGGATCAATTTTTTTAACAAGAAGGGCTAACTATCCTAAATATATACTCACCCAATACAGGAGCACCCAGATACATAAAGCAAGTTCTCAATGACTTACAAAGAGACTTAGACTCCCACACACTAATATTGGGAGACTTTAACACTCCACTGTCAATATTAGACAGATCAATGAGACAGAAAATTAACAAGGATATCCAGGACTTGAACTCAGATCTGAATCAAGCAATCCTAATAGACATATACTGAACTCTCCACCCCAAATCCACAGAATATACATTTTTCTCAGTACCACATCTCACCTGCTCTAAAATTGACCACCTAATTGGGAGTAAATCACTCTTCAGCAAATGCGAAAGAAAAGAAATCATAACAAACAGTCTCTCAGACCACAGTGCAATCAAATTAGAACTCAGGATTAAGAAACTAACTCAGAACCACACAACTTCATGGAAACTGAGCAACTGGCTCTTGAATGTTGACTGGGTAAACAATGAAATGAAGGCAGAAATAAAGATGTTCTTTGAAACCAACGAGAACGAATACACAACATACCAGAATCTCTGGGACACATTTAAGGCAGTGTCTAGAGGAAAATTTATAGCAATAAATGCCCACATGAGAAGCAAGGAAAGATCTAAAATTAACACCCTATCATCAAAATTGAAAGAGCTAGAGGAGCAAGATAAAAAAAAAAGCTCAAAAGCTAGCAGAAGACAAGAAATAACTAAGATCAGAGCAGAACTGAAGGAGACAGAGACACAAAAAACCCTTCAAAAAATCAATAAATCCAGGAACTGGTGTTTTGAAAAGATCGACAAAATAGACAGGCTGCTAGCCACATTAATAAAAAAAATAAAAGAGAGAAGAATCCAATAGATGCAATAAAAACCAATAAAGGGGATATCATCACTGATTCCACAGAAATACAAACTACCATCAGAGATTACTACAGACAACTCTATGCACACAATCCAGTAAACCTGGAAGAAATGGATAATTCCTGGACACTTGCACCCTCCCAAGTCTAAACCAGGAATAAGTCAAAACCCTGAATAGACCAATAACAAGGGCTGAAGTGGAGGCAGGAATTAATAGCCTACTAACCAGAAAAAAGCCCAGGTCCAGATGGGTTCACAGCCTGATTCTACCAGACATATGAAGAGGAGCTGGTACCACTCCTTCTGAAACTATTCCAAACAATCCAAAAAGAGGGAATCCTTCCCAAATCATTTTATGAGACCAACATTATCCTTATACCAAAACCCAGGAGAGACTCAACAAAAAAAGAAAACTTCAGGCCAATATCCATGATGAACATAGCTGCAAAAATCTTCAATAAAATACTGGAAAACAGATTGCAACAGCACATCAAAAAGTTCATCCATCACAATCAGGTAGGCTTCATCCTGGGGATACAAGGCTGGTTCAACATACACAAGTCTATAAACGTAATTCACCATATAAACAGAGTCAAAGACAAAAACCACACGATTACCTCAATAGATGCAGAGAAGGCCTTCGACAAAATTCAACAGCCCTTTAAGCTAAAAACTCTCAATAAACTAGGTATCAATGGAACATATCTCAAAATAATAGAAGCTATTTACTGCAAGCCCACAGCTAATATCATACTGAATGGGCAAAAACTGGAAGCATTCCCTTTGAAATCTGGCACTAGACAAGGATAGTTCTCTCATCACTCCTATTCAATATAGTATTGGAAGTTCTAGCCAGAGCAATCAGGAAAGTAAGAGAAATAAAATGTATTCAATTAGGAAAGGAGGAAGTCAGATTGTCTCTATCTGCAGATGACATGATTGTATATTTAGGAGACCCCATTGTCTCAGCCCAAAATCTCTTGAAACTGATAAGCAACTCCAGCAAAATCTCAGGATACAAAATCAATGTGCAGAAATCACAAGCATTCCTATATACCAATAATAGACTTAAAGAGAACCAAATCAAGAGCGAACTCCCATTCACAATCTCTACAAAGAGAATAAAATACCTAGGAATACAACTATAAAAGGATGTAAAGGACCTCTTCAAGGAGAACTATAAAGCACTGCTGAAGGAAATAAGAGAGGACACAAACAGATGGAAAAACATTTCATGCTCATGGTTAGGAAGAATCAATATAGTGAAAATGGCCATACTACCCAAAGTAATTTATGGATTCAACTCTATCCCCATCAAGCTACCTATGACCCTCTTCACAGAACTGGAAAAAACCACCTTAAACTTCATATGGAACCAAAAGAGCCTGCATAAAGACAATCCTAAGCAAAGAGAACAAAGCTGGAGGCATCACGCTACCTGACTTCAAACTATACTGCAAGGCTACAGTAATCAAAACATCATGGTACTGGTACCAAAACAGAGATATAGACCAATGAAACAGAACAGAGGCCTTGGAGGCAATGCCACACATCTACAACCATCTGATCTCTGACAGAAACAAGCAATGGGGAAAGGATTCCCTGTTTAATAAATGATGTTGGGATAACTGGCTAGCCATGTGCAGAAAACTAAAGCTGAACCCCTTCCTGACACCTTACACTAAAACTAACTTCAGATGGGTTAAAGACTTAAACGTAACACCTAACACCATAAAAATCCTAGAAGAAAACCTAGGCAAAACCATTCAGGACATAGGCATAGGCAAGGAATTCATGACTAAAACACCAAAAGCATTGGCAACAAAAGCCAAAATAGACAAATGGGATCTAATTAAACTCCAGAGCTTCTGTACAGCAAAAGAAACAATCATTAGAGTGAACCGGCAACCAACAGAATAAAAAAAATTTTTGCAATCTACCCATCTGACAAAGGACTAATATCCAGAATCTACAAAGAACTAAAACAGATGTACAAGAAAAAAACAAGCCCATTCAAAAGTGGACAAAGGACATAAACAGACATTTTTCAAAAGAAGACATATATGAGGCCAACTAACATATAAAGAAATGCTCATGATCACTGGTCATTAGAGAAATGCAAATCAAAACCACATTGAGATACCATCTCACGCCAGTTAGAATGGTGCTCATTAAAAAATCTGGAGACAACAGATGCTGGAGAGGATGTGGAGAAATAGGAACACTTTTACACTGTTGGTGGGAGTGTAAATTAGTTCAACCATTGTGGAAGACAGTGTGGCGATTTCTCAAGGCCTTAGAAATAGAAATTCCATTTGACCCAGCAATCCCATCACTGGGTATATATCCATAGGATTGTAAATTGTTCTATTATAAAGACACATGCACACATATGTTCATTGCAGCACTGTTTACAATAGCAAATACCTGGAACCAACCCAAATGCCCATCGATGATAGACTGGACAAGGAAAATGTGGCATATATACACTATGGAATACTATGCAGCCATAAAAAATGATGAGTTTGTGTCCTTTGTAGGGACCTGGATGAATCTGGAAACCATCATTCTCAGCAAACTGACACAAGAATAAAAAATCAAACACTTCATGTTCTCACTCATAAGCAGGTGTTGAACAATGAGAACATATGGACACAGGGAGGGGAGCATCACATACTGGGGTCTGTTGGGGGGACTAGGGGAGGGACAGTGCGGGGTGGGGAGGTTGGAGAGGGAAAACATGGGGAGAAATGCCAGGTATAGGTGATGGGGGGATGGAGGCAGCAAACCACATTGCCATGTGTGTACCTATGGAACTATTCTGCATGATCTGCACATGTTCCCCAGGATGGAACTGGCTGACTCAATTGCCTAAACAAATACAAAGTCCTTGTCATTCATTCAATAAACATTTATTGATCACATACTATTACTATTAGGTTGAACCATATGAAGTAACCATTTTGTAAGCCCCAAATGGTCAAACATCGGCCAGTTCTGTACGGTTTAAGCTAACATATACAAAGTGCCAGGCCAAGCAAAGGTTGTGAGGGATGAAGATGTGGGAGGTACAGCATCTGCTCTCCAGGAGCTGACATTCCAGAACGGGAAATAACATGTTTGTTTAAATCTAGTGATAACAAGCACTTACAAACCAGTCACTATGTCTGGGTACTATAATAGGCACACTGCATATATTAAGTCATTTAATCATTACAACTTTATTTCTTTAAAATAGTAAAGAAAAAGTTTTGCTTAACCAAACTGTAGTGAAAGATGGCGACAAATTATTTGCCACTCACCCTATGGAAAGGTAGGGCCTATCTGCCCCCATCCCCTAACCTCCCTCAAATCTTGTGACTGCCTTTGATCAATAGAATGAGATGCAAAGGTGCTATGCAATCTTTAAGGCCATGCTCTAAGATATCTGTAGCTTTTACTTTTGACCTCTAGGTGCATTCCCTGGGAGAATCCACCTGCTGTGTTAGAATTCTGACCACCATGCTTCGAGGAAACCCAGGCTTACCACATACGGAGAGAGATGCCACGTGCAGGAGCACTGAGGTGCCTGAATGACCCCACCTGACACCTCCTAGGACAGAATAAATGCCAAGGTGAACCCTACCCAATTCTGATCCATAGGATTTTAAGGAAATAAACTAGCTGTTCTTTGATGTTATTGGGTTTTAGATAACCAGAACGTAAGCATAAAATAGCTAAGATGGGATTTGAACCCATGCTGTCTGATTCCACAATTTGCGCTCTGAACTACTGTATGTACTACCTTTCTAATACATGGGGTGCATATGATAAGCACTGTTGAGTGAGCAGACTGTAAAATCTAGTGATTTTTTCCCCTGAGCAATGTTGATACAGCTAGTCAAATAAATTAATATTCTCATGTAGCAGATTCATTTGGAACAAGTTTATACACCAAAGTATGCATAAATCCACATAATCTCATCACTGAAACCATAAAATACATAATCGTATCTTATCGTTAACATCCAGTGAGAAGTAGTGAGTATATTCACTTTTTATTGCTGTATAACAAACTGAGCAACCTAAAACAAAATATTTATTAGTTCGGTTTCTGTGGGTGTGGAATCAGGCATTGATTACATGAGTTCTCTGCTCCGGAACTCACAAGGCTGTGATCTAGGTACTAGCTGGGCTATACTCCTCTGGAAAGCCTGGGGTCCTCTTCCAAGCTCATTTGGCAGATTTCAGGTCCTTGCAGATGAAACTGATGTCCCCATTTTCTTGCTGGCCGTTACTCAGGGCCTGCTCACACTTCTTAGAGGCTGCCTGCAATTCCCTGCCATGCGGCCCCTCACAGAACCTCACATCAACGTGGCTTCCTTCCCCCAAAGGCAGCAGGAGAATCTCTCTCTCCAGCCTCCTAACACAGAGTCCTGTATAACAAAACTAATCGTGAGAGTGACATCTCATCACCTCTGCCATATCATATTGGCAAAAAGCAAAATAAATGAAGTAGACAATCCGTATTGTGGAAGAGGTGACAGAGATAGACGTATGCCACATGCTCTAGGGCTTGAGAGGAAGCATGCTGTGTGTCACCGACTCTTCTGTTACACGGTGGGATGAATTCTGAGTTAGAAATCAGAGTTCCTTAATGAACACTGAGGACTACTAGAGGAGGAAGAGAGGAGGGAAGCAAGGGTTAAAAAACTAGCTATTAGGCACTATGCTCACTACTTGGTATTGTACCCCAACCCTCAGCATCACACAATATACCCATGTAACAACCTGCACATGGATCCTCTGAATCTAAAATAAAAGGTGAAACTATTTTTTTAAAAAAAGAAATCAGAGTTCCTGGTTCTAGTTTGGGTTCAGTCACCTACCGTTTGTGTAATTTAGGGTAAGTTATTTAATCTTTGAGATTTGTTTTTGCTTCCTCACCTATATGTAGGTGACATATACCAAAGGGTGTTACAATAACAATCAAGTTTACAAGCCTTTGCAAGCTCAACTACCAAGCAAGTTTAAAGGCATAATCAACCCTTCCCTTTTTCCCTTCCTTTCCCATTGTCCTTCCCTTTCTCAGCACAAAACAACCAGCAGCAGCCCTGCCACACCGTACTATGGGCGGGGAAGAAGAGAGGGGAGCCATGAAAAGGCATGTTGGACAGTTCCATCTGGCATCGAGGATGCAGCGGGGTGCAGGAAGCAGGTAGAGGAGCCGGCCTGCATGGATGGGAAATGGGCTACAGTGGCTAATGAGTAAATCGATTGAACAAATAAGTACATGTATTAAGAATAATGAGAATCAGAATTCCCCCTTTGGAAAATGATACTAACAAACATGAAAAGAGGAGAGGCTAGAAAGAACCCTAAAGAGTTGGATTCCAAATGGAAGAATCAGTATGAACTTGTGGTTTCTATACACAAGTTTACAAATAGTAAAAATGTGTGTATGTGTGTTCATATGTACATACATACATTTCCTAGCTCTGTCTACTGCACAGTCCTAGTAGCAATGACACCACAGCACAAAGAGCATGTTCCAATCGTGGTCTCTCGGTACCATCCACCACTAAAAGAAACTAGTACTCCTTAGAGAAACAATTGATTCCCGTCTGGGACAGGGGACGTACAAGATGATCCTAGAGTATCTTTTGTGCTGGAAAGTGAAGATGCTGAAAGAGTGTTGGGGACATATCAAAAGGACATGGGAACCACCTTGAAGGGGTTCTTGCTGGCTAAATCTGGGATAATTTAAACATTAAAAACAAATGCTAATAGTAAACTTATTAAACAAAATAGGACTCCAAAGTCCACACAGATGGAAGGAAGGAAGGAAGGAAGGAAGGAAGGAAGGAAGAAAGGAAGGAAGGAAGGAAGGAAGGAAGGAAGGAAGGAAGGAAGGAAGGAAGGAAGGAGAGAGAGGGGGAGAGAGAGAGAGAGAGAGAGAGAGAGAGAGAGAGAGAGAGAGAAAAGAAAGAAAGAAAGAAAGAGAGAGAGAAAGGAAAGAAAGAAAGAAAAGAAAGAAAGAAAGAAAGAGAGAAAGCTTTTTAAAGTATAATGTCAAATAAATGAATATGAAATCATGGAAATCAAATATTACCATTTGGCAACCACCATAGTGATATTTGATCAGTCATCGATGGAGGCTAAGGCTGGTGGGTAGAGGTTAGACGGGGAACAGGATATTGACATTATATGTAATACTAACAAATTATAAAGGGAGCAGGATGACTTTAAGATGGAAAACTTAATGACGTGACTAGGAGTCAACTGATGCTCAAACAGGTCGACATTGTGCGCCCTCTGGGTGACACACAGAGAGGAGCATGGTGTTGCTTCTGCAGTATTCCCTCCAAGAAATCCTGCCTGACTCTGCCAAGATGAAACGTGAGCCCACCTATGCTGAGGGACATCCTAGAGGATGTCAGGCCTGAGCTCTTGAAAGTGGCTGAGGACATGAAAGAACTCTTCCAGATGTTGAGACATGAAAAGCACGTGCAACGCATGCTCTTTAACGGCATCCTGGACCCAAAAGGAAATAGTCATTGCTGAATGGAGTCTGAGGACTGAGTGGTGGTATTGTAGCAATGTTGACTTTCTGATTGGTGGGGTTGTATAGTGGTTATGTGGAGAAGGTCCTTGTGTGGAGGAAACACACATTGGGGCATTTAAAAGTGATAGGACATCATGTCTATAGCTGTTTCAAATGGTTTGGAAAATGACTAGTGGTAATGAGTATAGATGACACAGATGAATCAGTACACACACATGCATAAAGCAAATGCATAGAGCTTATAACAATGAGGAAATCTGGGTGACGGGATATGGCACTGTTCCTACAATTTTGCAGCAATTTAGAAGTTATTTCAAAATAATTTTTTTAATGCAGGGGGAAAAAAGGAGTAACCTAATCATCTTTCTTTCCCCAGATTTCAATTCCCTGAGGAAAAAGTCTCTTTTATTCCTGCTGGTTTCCAGGCATACAGGGAATCCTTGACATAGACTTGCTGCAGGCAGGTCAAGGCCAAAATTCAGTGCTCACCCTTGCAGGGTTCTGGCTCTCCCACAGCAAGTTTTTGTGGGTTGAATTGGATGTCACATGATTGATCAATGAGGGATTACAATTTGCTTTCTCAGGCCACTATTGGTTTTGCCTCAATTGCCCTCAGGAGCAACATGACCAGTGACATGAAGTGAAGCAAGAAATTGGTGGTGAATGGTGCAGAATCGTAGTGTTGTTCTAGTGGCTGGCCAGTCCATGGGACTGGGGGCCAGGCTGCCATTGACCTTAATGGTCAAGATAGAATTCTTGTTGATTTGGGTCTGGCTGTATGTTTTGTTCGGGATTCAGTGACATTTCACTTTGATGCTGTCAGTTTTGATCAGTGTATACTTTTGGGTTTCAGTAACAAAACACACACATAGAGCTACACAAGCACCTTTATTATTGAAAATTCTGCAGAAATAATTCTGTTCTGTAAGTCTGAAGTTCTCCAGATTCTCATCCCCTTTGTTCCTCAGAAATAATTTTTTATATGACACAATTTTTGATGTTTCTTTCCTAAAGACTGTGGCACTAGGCTAGAACATTCCAGAATTGCAGACTCTCAGAATCTAAAGGAGACTTACAGGTTGTCTAGTGCACAGTGTCTGACCTAGAATGTAAACTGGCTTCTGTACCATGGACCTGAGGGTGGCAGAGCCACAGGTGCCACTTCCCCAGAAGGAATGGAGCATGAGCCAGCAAAAAGTTGTCTTTCTCAGCTATAACCAGAGTTAGAAAGCACTAATCTTCCCAAACCTCCAAGCCCACACAGGAATTCTACCAACATCAGCCTATGGGGTCCCAGCTTCTGCATAAACCCCCCAGTAATGGGGATCTCGGTGTCTCCCAAAGACCTCCTGCTGAGGCTCTCTTGAACCTACTACTCGGCTGAGGTGTTGGGGTGTTTGCTCCTTCTCTCCCCTCCTCACTCTTATACTTCGCCCCTCCTCCACTTCTCGGCATACCCACCCCGGGCAGGCCAGATCTGGAGACACATTTTCCCTCAGCTGCCCTGCAAAGGGTGCTGTGGCTGCCGCTTGCCTGTAGTCTCTTTGACGGCTTTGTGTTCTGTGCTATAAATAAATGATTTTGAATGCTTATCTGCTTGCCTCTGTCTGCTTTTCAAGTTATTTTTGGGTGACGGGCCTCTTCTGTGTTAGGTGGGGGCCTGCATTATTGAAGACCATGCGTGCCTCGTCAAAGGGAAATAAGGTCAGTGAGTGCTGGTGGAGGCTGAGGTGGGAGGGTGGTGGGTGCAGGGCTTGTCAGTTCAGACACAAGTACCTCGCATTCAGAGCAGTGCTTGTGTCCTCTTACTAAAATGTCCCAGGCGAACCAGGGGGACCCTAATACAGTCCAGGCTGCTCCCCACAGCTAATCCTGAGCTCGGGCTTTCTCATCTCATTGAACTCTGCATCCGTAGTCTCTTCTTTCATAAAACCAGCAATGTGAAATGTGCAAAGGACCCTGAACTAAGACTGCAACCCCTAGGCTCCTACCTTGGCCTGCAACTTCCTGGCTGGGTGGTCCCAAGTAAGTCACTACTACTCCATGTTTCTGTTTTTTTTAAACCCACAAAGTGGGACTGCTGATCACTGCCCTGCTTGATTACAGGGCTAGAAGCTGGGCCTTCATCTCCCCGCGACTGCAAGCAGCAGAGGCCCCAGAACACAGCCAGGGCTGAGACTAGTCCCCACCTCCCCTCTCCCTGGGAGGCCTTTGGTGGCCAGCAGCCAGGGCCTCAAGGATGTTTCTGTCTTCAGCTGTATCCTTTCGACCTCAAGATCTATGCAAGAAACTAAAACAGAGAAACCATGATTTACTCAGGGTTCACTTAAGATCGAAACTAAGAGGAAGCTTGAGATCGCAGCTCCTCCTAACAGGATGTCCTCCTCCAACCCCTGCCTGCCATCCAGAGCCCCAGTGTCCCCGCCTCACTGACTACCGACTTCTCTCAGTCCTTATTTTTTCCTCCAGAGGACCCTCCTCAGCCCCTTCCTCCTCCAAGACCCTCCACTGCCTTCAGGCCCCTCACCACCTCCACCAGGAGCATCTCTCTCTCTAATCCCTGCATCTCTTCCTCCATGTTTCTCAGGCCTCCAGTGCCTGAAGGCAGAGCTGAACTCTGAAGACATTTAGATCTTTAGCCATCAGTCTGAGGAGAAATCTTCATTTATTATGGTTTTCTATTATGGAGTCTCATCAGACTCCACAATAAATGAAGATTTATTGTGGAGTCTGATGAGAGAGAAGAATCGATCCATCCACTCAAACAGTTTTGTAAAGCACAGCATTAAGGGGCTTTAATACTTTAGGAAAATGACCATTGGCCTTGAGAATTGCCCCTCCCAAAGGGACTTGTTCTCCTGCCTCTGTCCCTGCCACAGCAGGTTCCCCATGGCGATTGGTTGGGCTCCAGCTCCAGGCCACTGGGGTTACCTTCAAAGCCCTGGACGCTCACCTCCCCTCAGGTCCTTTGCTGTTGCTGCTGCTACTTGGAAGCCATTTCCACGGCATGGCATCTGGGCTCCCTGACAGGTCTCTTGGTTCCCAGCCAGCTACAGCTCCTGGTCAGTCTGTCGCCAGCTGTTGCCCCACCTTCCTTGCCCCTCCACCCTGACACTCCAGCCTGCTTCATTATCCAGGCCATTTCTGCTCTTCACTCTCCACTGATTCCCCACAGGCTCCAATTAATAATTTTAAGTGGTCACCAATTTCCCTCAAGCCTTGGGCAGTAATGGAGATTTAGATCTAAATTAAAATTTGCTAATTTAAACGCATTTGCCCACTCATCGGCTGCTGAAGTACAATCACTTGGCAGCTGCCCCTCAAGGCTGTCCTCTCATGGCCTCCTGCCTCTGTCCCTGAAAGGGTTAACCCAGTGGTTCTCAACTCAGGGGATTTCGTTCCTCGGGGGACATTAGGCAATGTCTAGAGACACTTCCGGTTGTCTTAGGGAGGAAGTTGCTACTGGCATTCGTGGGTAGAGGCCAGGGATACTGCTAAACACCCTGCAATGCACAGGACAGTCTCCCCAACAACAGAGAATTACCTGGTTTCTTATCTAGGATTAAGAAGCCCTAGGTACAGAAGATCCCCAGGCTTTTCCCTGAGAAACCTTTCCTTGCACAACCCTGCACTCTGCAGAACAGGCCCTGAAGCTTTTGTTTCTAGGGGTCTGGAGGCTTAGACGTAAAACGTGATCTCCCGAGACCGTCTACATCTGTTTTCTTTGACCTGCATTGATCCAATATTTAAAACCATCAGGCTATTCTGCGAGAAAATCTGAGTTTACGGTTTGTCCCAAGAAATGGAAGGTATGTTAACATTTGTCCCTAACTCCCAGTGGGCAGCATTCAGTGGGGGTTGAGTGGCAGCTCCCCGTGCTCCTTGGCATCTGTCCAGTTCGCCTCAGTCTTCGCCACTCTCTATTACTCTGATGTTGAGTATCACTTGCTATTTATTATTGTGTTTATCGTGTTTACTGTTTTCTCATGACAGAGGAATACTTCTACACATACCTCAGTTAAAAGTGGGAAAATGAAAGACCCGGCCGCACCCAGAGCCTTCAGTCATTTTTAATCCCCACCTTGCTCTGTGGGCATTTGGCACACCCCATGTGCTTCCTGACTGTGCCAGCGACTGACCTCTGACCCTCCCAGGTCAGCTCTGTAGACTCACAGGATGCTGGCAGGTGGGTGGGAGGTAACTCTTGTACTCTTTCCTCAGCTACAGGTTTTCTGCTGGGAGATGGGGCTCATGATGATTGGGGTTCCCACTTAATTCACACCAAACTTCCCACAGGTGCTGCAAAAGAGAGGTGAAGAGCAAGTCTCATCACTTAGGCTCAAAGACCCCGGTGCCCTACTCCCAACGTCTAATACAGGGGTCGGCAGACGATGGCCCACAGACTAATGCAGGCAGGCTTCCTGCATCTGTAAACCAAGTTTAACTGGTACAGTCATTCCTGTTTATGTATCTGTTGTCCATGACCGCTTTCCTGCGACACTGGCAGAATTCAGTAGTTGCAACAGAATATATGGCCCACAGAAATTACTATCTGGTTTTTCATAGAAAATGTTTGCAGACCCCTGTTCCAACATTTCAGTACCTCGCATTTGCATATTCCTTGCAGTATGCAAAGCACTTTTTTGATCCTCCCAACAATCCCATAATGTGGGCAGGGCAAGGATTATGAAAGGAACAAACGAACACTTTTGAGCGTCAGCTGGGTGCCAAGTGCTGAGCTCTGGTTTTTCACCTGCATTTCCTCACAGCAACCTTGTGAAGTAACTATTTTAATTTTACAGATGACACAACAAAAGCTCAGAGAGGTTAACTGACAGGTCCAAGTTCACCCTGGAGTCTGACTGGCTCCATGCCAAGCATCTCTGTTCCCCAGCTGGCTTAAGGCAGCGCTCTTGACCCTTTGCTCCACAGTGGTGGAGGGTTGCCATGTGTGGCACTCCGGAGAAGCACTCCTGGGACGAGTGCTGGAGCTGTAGCCTTCTCTCCCCCGACCCTCACACCAGTGCTCGCTATCAAGTGGAGAGCTGCTGTGTCAAAGGCCAGCACACTGTAGTTCATTCTTGCCCCCTCCTCACATTGCCAGCAGCTGGGCTGCCCCATGCACAGCACCCAGATAGTACCTGACAGCTACTCACCTGGAACTAGTGCTGCCAGAAGAAACAGATGCTGTGAATGCCAGCCCTAGCTCCTTCCTAACCTGGACTGCTGGAGATGACAGGGTGAACGTGCCAGAGACCTGGGGCAGAGGATTTGGAAGGAAGACAAAGGGAGGGGTCTGAGCTGAGAGGAACACAGCTCGAATGGCCATGGAGGAGTGGGGACCAAGGGCCAAGGAATTGAGGCAAACAAAAAGCAACCATGTGTTTCATCGCATGCTGCCCAGTAACCTGTGAAGGGTAACAGAGTCAAAGCTTTAAGGAGTTGTAATCCGGCCGGTAGGACAGGCCACATGGAATTTGCACACCCCTGTTGAGTATTTATGCTACATTAACTGTGTGCACTTGGGTCTCCATGTGCAACGGTGTGTGTCTTGGCATCTGTGTTTTCTGTGAGCAAGTAGACCTAGCCAAACCCACGGGACCAGAAGATGGTTTCATGCATGAGAAATTATGTGAGACACCAAAAGGAAGCATCTTCAGCCCAACCTGCCACAATACCTAATGTCCTTCTATTATAGATTCATATTCTGCCTATTACAGTAACTGGCACCAGATAGATGCTCAGTCAATGTTAAATTGAACCCATTTCTTTCAATTAGGTATGATATTTTTATAGAGATACCCCTATGTTCTCTTAAAGTCAAATACGAAGCTTATCTATTCTTTTTGTTATTATTATCAATGTGTTCAATAAAAATTGAGTGCCTACTGTGTTAATTACTTTCTTCTTCTAAAATGCAAGAATAGGTTGGCATAAGGGAATAGCAGTGAAAAGGCCAGATGATAAGTACAAGAGCCTCCAATTGTGTGTTTGTGTGAGAGATGAAGCTGGCAAGATAGGGTGGAAGCGGTGGAGGAAGGGCTTTGAAGGCCAGGCTGAGGAGTTGGTCCAATAGGCATTCAGGAGGGGCCATCGCTATTTAAGCATAAAGGACAAAAGTAGGGGTTTTGGAAGGCCAGTTGGGCATTGGCATCAGAGAGTCTGCAGGAAGAGCTGCAGATGGGAGGCATAGGTCACCGGGAGTGATGCAGGACATTGCTTCAATACCCAGCCCTTCCTGAACACTCATCTTGGGCTCCCTACTAAGCATGTTGGGCACTTTATCTCCGGGAATACTTCCAACAGTCTGTGAGACAGGTTTCTCTGTCTCCATTTTCTGAATAAGCAACTGCAGCTCCGAGCTGGGAGGTTGCAAAGCCACTCTGAAGTGGCGGCATGCCTGGGCAGAGCTTGGTGCACAGATATGTGGGAGACAATGCTGAGCACGGATGCCCGGGGCTGTTCCAGTGTTAGGGCTAGGGAAAGCGAGAGAAGGGTGGGTCCAGGCCCCAAATTCTGTGACGTGGGTGCCCCTCTTGAAGGACAGACAGGGCCACTTACCTTCCCTGGCAGAAGGCTCCACCTCCCCAAATCCACAGTGGCTTTGATGGTTGAGCCAGGGCATTCAAGGGGACACTGAGGTTATAATTCAATGACAAAGGAGGTATCTCCTTTCTTACTAATAATTGGTATGCAAGGCCATGTACTACTCTGAGCTTCTCTTTGCCTTTGCCCTGTGCAGTAGCTATTTACAAGTACAATCATAGCACACTACAGCCTCGAACTCCTGGGCTCAAATGATCCTCCCAGTAGCTGGAACTATAGGCATGCACCACAACACCTGGCCTCTTCGCCTTTTGGAAATTGTGTAAACTTACTCCATTCCCCCATTCCCACAACACATTTCTCACCACAGACTTTTTATCCCATGATGATGAAGGCCAGGTTTGGTGAGAAGTTTCCTTGTATCCAGAAATCAGTGACCTCTCTCTCTCTCTCTCTCTCTCTCTCTCTGTCACCCTGGCAAAATGCCATTCCTTTACTCACTGGGCTTGGGGAGCCCAACATGTTATAAACAAAATGAAATGGCTTCATTATCTGCCAGAGAAAGATGATTAAACTGGTCTACTTTGTGTCCTGATGAGCTGTCTCTAAACTATATGTCCATTATTGCTTTCTGTCTGGATTAGAACGACAGTATCAACTGTCTGTGGGTTAATTAGTTCTTGGAAAGTTTATTCATTTCTCCCTCTCCCTGTTCTGTAGTCATACAGCAATTCATACTCAGTCAAAATGCTCAGCTTCTGTTCCACACGATCAGAACAAAACACACATCAACTTGACATCCGTCACAGCTGATGAACAGCCAGGTGGGGTCGCTCCCCCTTCTTCCACAGCCTTGTCACCAACACTGCCAGCAGAGCCTCCAACAGGCATGGACCACTGCATCTCAGTGGGCCTGATCCACAACGACTTCCCCTTGGCTCCTGGGAAAGGATGGATGGAGTTGGCAATGCACTTGCCCTTCTTTTTCCTGCTTCCATTCAAGTCCATCAGTCTTCAGGGTTTAGCCAAACAGTCACCATGCGCAGGAAGATTAGCCGTGCATCCATTCTGATCAGAAAGTTGGTGCAAATCTCTTTCCCTCACCACGGTTCTAACTACAGTTTTCTTTTTTTTTAATTATTAAAACATTTTGTTTAATAAGTACCTTTTATTTTGTAATTATCTAGTAATCAAAGCTTATAAAATGTTTTCAAGGATCCTAAAGTTGCATTGACTGGTGTTAGAAGTGAGGAGGAGTCACCTATCTTTTTAGAAGAAAATACAACAAATGAGATGAAATAAATTCCTTATAAAGCCATGTTTAATAAGCTCATAAAACAAAATATAGAAAATATGCAATGTTGATGGTAACCATTACAAGAATGTATTTTTAAAAAGCTAACTGAGAAAAATATATATAACATAAAAAGTAAAAATATATATGATCGATCCAAAAAAAGCAGAAAGAGAAAACTTTTTAGAAAATGTTTAACATTTTTAGATATCAAGCTAACTACAGGTTTCTTAAACATAATGTTGAAGGCCCAGGGGTGCAGAGGATGATGGCTTTTTGCTTTCTGAGATGAAAGGTGCTTATATATGTGTATAGTTTCTTCTTTTTTTTTTTGGTTTGGCTTGCATATTTGTTAGTATGAAACCGTTATATTTTTATTTTTAGCCGTTTCGTAGGTGCATATTTTCTGCCCCAGTTGTATCACAAATTCCAGTGGGGCAAGACTCACATCTAATTATCTTCTGCTTCCAACACTGCCTACCGTGTTTCACACACAGTTGAGTAGGCAGATGCGCAAATGTGTTCCCTACCTCACTGAGCTTGGAAATACCACATGAGGCTCAGGGAAAGGCTCTGGGACAGATGCTGGGGCAAATCCTGGCTCTGCTAGCCACTTAGCTATGCCAACTGGTCAACTGGTCAACTCATTTCACTTCCTTGTTGCCTCCCCATTTGTATATCCATACAATAGATATAATAATGGTGACTTCATTGGCTCCTTGTGCAGATTTCATGGGTCTCCAACCTTTTGGCACCAGGGACCAGTTTCCTGGAAGAAATTTTTCCATGGATGGTGGGCGTTAGAGGAAGGAAATGGTTTTAGGATGAAACTGTTCCACCTCAGATCATCAGGCATTAGATTCTCATAAGGAGAGTGCCACCTGGATCCCTCACACGCACAGTTCACAATAGGATTCCTGCTCCCGTGAGAATGGAAAGCACCCGCTGATGGGACAGGGGGCGGAGCTCCGGCGGTGTTGCTCTCTGGCCCACCACTGACCCCCTGCTGTGCTGTTCCTAACATTAGTTCTTATCAGTCTCCAGCCCAGGGGGATGGGGACCCCTGGGCTAAGACACAGAGAGTTCCTGGAAGAGAGCCTCACACACAGTAAACACTTAATCCACGCTTACAGAGACCTCAGAATCCTGTGAGCACGCAGCACTGTGCTCCCTCCCCTGGGCCCTCCCCTCCTTCTGGATGTACCGTATCTGACTTGGGCAGTGAAGTGTGAGGCTGCAGAGGACACGGTGAGCCCAGCAGGGCCCCAGCATGGCTCATTCTTTCCGCCTTCTTAGCCTGGAGGAGGAATGTCACCCACAAAGGCCTGGCGAGACCTCGGGAACTCTGACTTGTTCCCAGAGTTCTAGCTACTCCTGGAAATCGCCCGCCCAGGCAGTTCTTCACATTTCTACTCATTCCTCCTCTCTGTGCCCCTGAAGCCAATCTGCTGTTCCCCGTGAAGTCCACCCCTGCCAGCGCCCACGAAAGCCTCGTTAATTGAAAAGAAAAGAACCATGACTCAGCAACAGTGGTCCTGGAACCTGATTGAAATTCCCGACGGATATTTATTACAAAAGCATTTCTCTTTATATAACGATTTAATCAGGCCGCGGTATGATAAGCAGGGAGGCAGCCCCTAAACAAGGCTGTTAATGTGGCGGAATCGTCTCCTGCTGATGGACGCGGCGTAGGCATGGCCGTTCCTTAGAAATTAAAGTTGGAACCGAAATCCATTTGCTGCCTGGTGGCATGGAGCGCTGTTGTTGCAGCTTAACACAGACGTTTCCTGTGTACTGCCAGGCCGACATATGTAAAGCGGCCTCCCGCCCCTGCGCCAGCTGTAATTCAGAGAAAATATCACTTTAATAAGCTTTCTCCACAGCCATGGGCAATTGACCTTAGAGACACTTGATTTTCCTGGAGCCACAGGTTGGAGGCAGCAGGAAGAAGGGGAAAGAAGGCAGCTGAGGAAGAGGCAAATGACAAGCTTCTTCTGGGGACGAAAGGAAAGCCTTTGAAAAGAAGGCATGCTCTTCCCACCCCCAGAGCTTGGAACAACTTTCCACTCAGTAATGCCACAGTGGTTTCCACTCCTCCATCAAAGCCTCACTAATACTCCTCGGTGTGTTTCTTATGTCACTGCTGTCCTAAAGGCAGAGGGGTGTCAACAGAAGGAGAGGGCCACAGTTGCTAAGACCCCAGAAGCAGGCGTTGCTAGGTCAGGGGCTCCTGAATGTGCTCTTTCCAGTCAGGGAAACAACCCGTCAAGCTCCAGGGCAGGGCCTGTGTCTCATTTAACAGGCACCTTCACCTGCTATGAATGTAGGCATCCTGGGACCCAACTGAGTCCCGAGCACATCCCCTGCCTTCAAAAGCTTGGCAGGTGGCTTATGTGTCTTTGTGTCACCAGGCACTAGGATAATGCTGAACACACAGTAGGTGCCCAGTAAGGCAAATTTTGTGATGAGATGATGAACAAATAAGCCAAGCAGAGTTTTTAGGGTTGGTTATTTTCTCTCCATAAAATTCTTCATTCTTCTAAGCCTCACCCAGCATTCTCTCAAACACTCAGAGCCTCTGATACATTTAAAATCCAATTTGACTGAATCTGCCCATCTCTCCCCTTGAACGCAATCAGATTTACATGTAACTTTTTAGGGCAGTCCTATTTCATAAAGTAATAGGCTCTTGTGTTTAAGTCCTTGATGGAATCTCGACATTTAGAAGCATAGGTACCATGTCACCCTCTGCACCTCCAGGTTGTGGTAGGAGAAATGGAGGGAGTGCATTTTCCTAGGATTCTCGCTAGCCCCAAGTGCAGGGTGCTAGCTGGAGGGCAGATTTTCCAACAATTACCCAATGCCAGACTTTGTCAATGAGCTTCCTGAGCTTTGGTACAGAGCCAGGAAGCCTCCAGGAACGAAAGCAAAAACAAAAGGAAGACCGTCAGCACCATCCTCCCCGCTAGAGTCAAACGTCCATCAGAGAGTCTATTAGGATCCACTTATTAAGCCAGAAGTCATAGTATCATTTGCAAACAACAACAATTCATTAGTCTAAATGCATCTGAATGTCATCCCCATCTGAGGACTCACCAGATAATTAATTATAGTACAAAGCTGGAAGAACAAAGTATAGCTCATAAAATCCAATAGCATTCTCATTCATGATATTCAGGTTTACTCCTGGTCTCAGAAATTTAGAACAAGGGTTAATGCCTGCAGATACAAATTCAAAGAGACCTTTCTAGGAGATCTTGCATTGTGTGGTGGGTTTGTGCTTGCCAATCTGACTTCCTCTCGGCTTTGAGCTGCTCCAAAGGGATCACTGTGCTAAGCCCTAAGTGACAGGCTGCGTACAGTCATGGCTTTCAAGGACCTAAGAGTTGGGCATCAGAGAAAAGCCAGATAGAAAGAGCCACAATACAAGGAAAAGAGTGGGCCATGTTGTACAAGTCACAGGCAAAGTGAGCTGGGGGAACTTGGAGCTCTTCTACCTGAAAAATCAGGGGGAATTCAAGGAGAAGACGGTCTTTAAGCTTAGTCTTTAATGCTTGGCTTCTGGCCACTCTGCATGACACAGGAGCCAGAGGAATGGCTGCTGGGGCTGCTCACTCTAGGTCCATAGGCCACTCTGGGTTCAGCCAAACTCCCAAGGCCTGCTGCTCCAGATCCTCTCCGCTTCCTTTTCAGAAGAGCTTACCCCTCACCCATGTCAACTTTCTGGCTACTTCTGTACTCAGCCTCTGGCTCCCTCTGAAACATAGTGGGAAGCCTGTCTGGAGGATTAGCAACCAGCAGCATGAAACTGTTCTCAAAAGATGTTCACTCAATTTACATGATGTATTTATACTGTATAATAGGCTGTACTGTAACTCATCAAATTATTTTATTTCCTAATACACTTCATGTCACATCTTAAATACTTTACCTCACAGGCTAAAATATATTGGGTTTTGTTTCTCTTTGGGTTTTTAGAGCATTCTGTGCCGTAAAGTCAACATTTCTTAACTGCTGAAATATCATCCATCAAAATCAGGTGACGTCTAGCCATGCTGGACTTATTTTCTTCTACTGTATCTGTCTTTTGGCCAAGACTCCTACAAACACAGTGGAAGGCATTACCTCCTAGTTACACTTGGCTGAAGCCTTCCCCAGGCCTCATTACTGGAGAGCAAGCACATGTAAAGATGGGTAGGTTTAGACACTGGTGGCATTAATGGTACTGTTGACAGAGGGGCATGGAGGTGTGCCTAAGTTCAGGTTCCCCAAGATTCAGGGTACAAGGATCCCGTTAGGGAAAACACCTGGGTGAAAGGAAAGAGAAAGTGGTGGTGCCAGTGGGGGAGTCAGGGGACCTGGGAGATATGTCAGACTGTGATGCTAATCTGGCCCAGAAGATGAGGTGGAAGTGTCCTAGACTGCCAAGCAGTCTAAAGCCATTGGGGAGTGCTTGAGCCAAAGTCAGCCAATAAAAAATCACCAGTCTCCCAGGGTTGGGTCTACCTCAGTATCCCTGCTGTGCTTATCGCTGGGCAGGAGCAGCCTGCAGTAAGCATGGCCTCAATGCAGATGTGGCTATCGATTCCCAAGTGCAGTGGCTGGGACCCTGGTCAACTGCTCCTTCTGTAATAGGTCTGCCAGATCCCTTGTCTGGCTGCCGCAAGATGAGAATTATACCTAAAGGAGAAGCTGTTAATCAGAGGGCAGGATACCCTCTGCAGCCCCCTTTCAAGGTGTGGGAAATGTCCCCAGCCCAGGGGACTCTCAGGAGACCCTGATGGCCCTCTGTCCTCCTCACACTCCCAAATATTCTTTCAGTGCAAACATCTTAGAGTCCACACTAGAGCTTACGCGACCTTAGGATGGTTGGCTCTACTGAATGCAAGTGCTCCTGGGTGGAGAAACAAATTAAACCTTTCCATCAGTCAGTCCTGAAGGTTAAATAAGCAGCCGAATTATGTCCTGATCCGAAGGAAGAGACGAACAAAAAAACCTTGGCCTGGGAACCAGAGGGGAGAGATGGGGCACAATGTTTCCCATTCATTCATTTTACCCAAGGTCAATCTTGCCCCTGATAAACTCCACATAGCCAGTTGTGCTTGGTGAGCCCCATACTGGCACGGGGCTTAGGTTTCCAGTGAGTGGCAGGCCTCCTGGAGGAAGGAGAGAGGAGGTACAGGATGGTTGTTTCCTTCCATTTCGGAAATCCCACAGGCCCTTGTCCCCCACAGATGTTCAGGCCTGAGAGTGAAGGTGGATTTAGCTGGCAGAAGCATAGATGAAGCCCAGGAGGCTTAGAGCCCTGAGGAAAAGAAAGGAGACTGGCAGGGGTTAGACATCTACTCTGTACCACAATCTTCATATGTGTTTATTCATTTGACATTTAGAGCCTGTGCAGTGCTATTATTATCCCCATTTTCCAGTGAAGCCTGAATCTCAGAGAGGTTCACTCAAGACCACGCACTGCAAAACCAGGTTGCAAATATGGGCCAGTCTGAGTCCAAAGTCTCGGCTGCCATCTCAAACCTGGGCCCCAGATGTTAGGGAGGCCTTTAAAAGTTGGGAAATCTTGTCCCACTGGACAGGGAGGCCAGGAGTGAAGCTGCAGAGCCCACATGAATAAGCAGATTTTCCAGTCTCAGGCAGCCCGCAGGAATGGTAGTGTCCGGGGCAGGTGAGTTATGCATACATACTTGTGGAATGAGGAAGAACGAGAGGGGGAGAGAATCTGTAATTTCCTTAAACTTCCTTGGAACTCTCTGAACCTCCCATATTCCACTCTGGGACTACATGGGGGCTCATTTCATCTCCTTTTCTCATCTCCTAGAAGGAAAGACCCGCGTTTGATTCATCTTTGTATCCAGGGTGCCTGGCATGTAATAGGTGCTCAGTAGATGTCTGTTGGATGAACAGACTAGTCTAGACTTTGAGGTGAGTCAGAATGGCGGGTGACAGACATAAGGATGGAGAAGAGGCTGGGTTCAGGCCTTTTGCCCCACATCTGCAGGGCCCACTTCTTGCCCAGGCTTTCCTTGTGAGCCACAGGGATGTCACCTGGGAAATACAGAGGCACTTTCTACAACTGCTCTGAGGGCTTTCTATCAGTTTTTACACAAGTACTTGAGCAGGTCACAAGGTTCCATCAGGACTGGAACTCAAAGCAGGAATCATTTCTAGAGGTTCATTTAGCCTGGGCCTTTCTGCTGTCAAGAGCCCTATGTCACCGAGTGGGAGCTGCATCTCAGGTCCTGGACCTGTCTCATGTCATGTGTGCTGGGTGGCCTGGTGCTGTCTGTCCATGAAAAACCATCAGTGAGGCAAAACTTGTCTCTGGAAACCCCTGGGTGTCTGTCCTATGTGATTTCCACCCCTCCCTACTTCCCCACACACATATAGATACATACCCTCCCTCCCTAGGCTCAGCCCAGGGCCTCTGACCTGCCTTCCTACCTTACTCTGATTTTTGCAATGCTAGCACCCACCTTCTAGCAATTCTTAAACTCTC
Organism: Callithrix jacchus; assembly: GCF_049354715.1. NCBI lineage: Eukaryota > Metazoa > Chordata > Mammalia > Primates > Cebidae > Callithrix > Callithrix jacchus. Next base: position 150,040,364 of record NC_133508.1, read on the forward strand.
CCTGGAGGAACTGGCTGTCCAAATCCAGCAACTAATCAGCAACCCTTGCTAAAGGGAAGAGGGCTCAAGGGTGCTCTGAGGTGCAATAGAAAAGACACAGAGTTTGGCATCAGACCCAGGTTGCAGAGCGCCGCCTGAGGAAATCTCCTAATGTGCTGTTGCCCTGGTCTCCTAAGGCACAGTATTGAAGCAGGAAGGTTTATGGTGCATTGGAGAAACAGAAGGAATACCATAAGTACAGTAGAAAGAGCTAGGCAGGGAGTGGGACCCAACAGGAGGAAAAAGGCCAGTTTTCAATAAGATCATATCCCAGAAGGGACTTTGTAAGTTGTATCCTTTTATATACATTCCAGAACAAAATGCACCCTCTTTCAGCATTTGAAAGGCCACAAGGAAGAATCCCATGAATCCCTGTATCCCAGCATCCCCTCCCTGGGTGAGTAATGACCTGTTGCCTCCTCTGCCTTTTTCTCAGACTCTCAACAGCCTCTCCTCCACCACTCTCCCTCTGCCCTAGGACTTCCAGCAGGAGTCATTTATATCTCTAGCTCAGCCCTCGTCTTTGAGCTCTGGACTCTGTCTCAGGCTACATAACAGCTCCTTTTGGTTGTTTCAAAGGCGGCTTAAAGTAAATATGTAACAAGTTCAATGCACTAGCTTTTCCTGACAAACCTATGCCCTCTGTCCCCAGTGTTCCATTCTCAAGGAATGGCTCCACCATCCCTCCAGTTGCTCTTTTCAGAGATTTGAGCATGATCCTTGATCCTCTCCATTTTTTTATTCCCCACATCTGAACCATCGCCAAGTCCTATACCTTCTACTTCCTAAATATTCCACAGATGCTATTGCTTCCCCTTTCCACAGTATCATCTGGACTGCTGTAACAGCCTCCTCACTAGTCTTTCAACCCAAGTTTTGACACATCCTCGCTGGTGTCGGTAGAGGGCTTTTCCAAAAGCCCCATGCATCACCATCACACTTCTGAGTCAAAACACCTTTTGTGACTTTCCAGTGCTCTAAGGATAAAAGCTAACATTTTGAGCATTGCCTGTAGGGCTTCCCTGGCTTGATCCCCACCCTCTGTCCTGACATTGCCTCTCAGCATTCTCTTCCTCACTCTCCAAGGAAGAGAACACACCATACCCTTGGCTTCTCCACCAAGCCATTCCATCACATGCTGTTTCCCTGCTAGCTTCTATAGTTTAACAACAAAAAGACAGAGACTGAACACTTGTTATCCAAGGGCCTAACAAGATATTTGGCCCCTGATAGGTGTTCAGTACACGGAATTGGATACATGGAAAGTGAGATGTGGTGAGACCTGAGGCTGAGATTTTAAGTAGGGTCAGAGACTCTTCTAGCAAATTTCCTTTCCAGCAGGATGGTCTCCTGAACAACTGTCCCAATGAAAGCAACATAAAAAGCTGGATGAATTATATTGGAACACCTTCCTACATGAATTGCTGAGCTAGCAAGAAAGTACGGATCTGCAGAAACCAAAACAAAGTGAAAGCCAGGACCTTGGGAGATAACCAAGAGCCTTGATCAACTCTTGCCTTAATCTGCCAAACTCTATGGACTTTAAGCTGCCATATTGGTGGCTGCTGAGGGTTCAGAAATGAAGCCACAAGCCCATCAGCATGGGCAAGCTAATAAAGCAGATTGCATAACGCTAAGACTACAGACAGCTGTCTCTTCAGTGAAAGAATAAATGAAAAATAATACCACTTAATGATTTCCCCCACCAACTCACTCCAGTCTAATCATGAGAAAATCCAAATAGGAGGATATTCTACAAAATACTTGACCAGTACTCTTCAAAAGTATCAAGGTTATCAAAACCAAGGAAAGTCTAAAGAACTGTCACAGCCAAGAGGAGTCGAAGGAGACATAATGATATAATGATAAAAGGTAACGTGGTTTCCTAAATAAGATCCTGGGACAGAAGGATGTCAGAAAAAAACTGAAGAAATATGCACAAACAATGGACTTTATTTCATAATAATCTATCAATATTGCTTTGTTAATTGTGACAAATGTACCATACAAATATAAGATGTTAACAATAGAGGAAACTAGATGCAAAGTATATAGAACTCTCTGTAGTTAACTGAAACTTTCTTGTAAATCTGAAACTATTCTACAATACAAAACCGTATTAAAAATAAAATAAACCCACTATGCAGAAGGGAACAGCAAGACAACTTATAAGTCTTAATTTGATGTTGGGAGGACTGGGAAAAATCTTCTCTGAGAATCATAACCATTCATTTGACTTTGTGACCTAAATCCTTGAGCAGGAAATTTGATTTCAAATGGCATTCAGTTGGTAAAACTCCCACGTTCCCAGCAGATACCAACACAAATTTTCTCTGAAAGTATGCAGTTTCACTTGGGGCCTCAAATAATTTCCCAGATGAAGTCTTAAGAAATATGAAGTTATTGTCAAAAATCCTAAAACACATAAGAAACAAAGTGCTACAAGTAAAATCCAGCAGAAATAACAGCAGAATCAGACTCTAAATATTTCGGATATTAACATTATCACAGAACATAAAATGAGTATGTTTAATATGCTTCCAGATAGGAAAAGAAATCTTGAAAATAATGAGCAAAGAAAAAGAGACTATAACAAATGACCAAGCATGTTTTTAACATGAGCAAATAAAACTTCAAAAATATAATTGAAGTTAAAAACTCAATGGAGAGTTAAATAGTATAGAGATTCAATTCAGCTAAAGGAGAAATTGGTGAATTGAAAGATTCAGAACATAGTCCTGGGAAACAAAGAGATTTGAAACAGTATGAAATGAAAGATGAGATCTGAAGAATCGGGTAGGAAATTCTAACTTTTATTTGCTTGATTGGAATAATAAAAAAATGGGGAGGGCTGGGTGCAGCGGCTTATACCTGAAATCCCAGCACTTTGGGAGGCCAAGATGGGGAGATCACGAGGTCAAGAGATCAAGACCATCCTGGCCAACATGGTGAAATCCTGTCTCTACTAAAAATACAAAAATTAACTGAGCATGGTGGTGTGCACCTGTAGTCCCAGCTACTCAGGAGACTGAGGCAGGAGAATTGCTTGAACCCAGGAGGCAGAGGTTGCAGTGAGCCAAGATTGCATCACTGCACTCCAGCCTGGCAACAGAGAGAGATTCCATTTCAAAAAAATAATAAGAATAAAATAAATGAATGGGAAGGAGGCACTGGTGAAAGAGTTAAATACGAGTTTTCCGGAAGTGTTAAAGAACATCAAAACTCAGTTCCAGGAGTTCTGGCAAAGTTCTGCTTAGCAGCAGAAATGTCAAATGAAATCATCATCCAGACAAAGCAGAGCAAATCTGTAAAACACAAAAGACAAAAAGAAAAAAAGAAATCCAGTCAGATCAGAAACAGGCAAAACTGATCTATGAAAACAGTATTTATCGCTGGGGAGGTGGGTAATGACTAAGGGAGGCTACTAGAGTGCTGTAAGGTTTTGTTTCCGTTTTTAAAAATTCAGGTGATGATTGCATGGGTGCATTCACTTTCAAAAATTTAGTAGATTGCACATTTATGATTCATGCTCTTTAAAGTAAGAAATACTTGCACTTTAATTGTTTGAAAATCAAAGAGAAAAGACAGATCACATTCAAAGCTGTGATAAGTAGACCAATGACTAGCTTTTAACAGTAACAGTGGAAGCCAGAAAATGGTAATTTAATATCTTCAGTGTGCTAAGGGAATGATTTGACTTCCATAAATCAACAAATTATCTTTTGAGAAAGAGTATGAAGTAAGTTTATTTCTAGATAAACGACTCTTACTAACAGAAATTTTAAGGAAAGTACATTTGGCATAATAAAAATGGTCTCAAAGAAGGAATGATGAGATATGATATTGGAAGTATGTAGGCAAATCTAAATAAAAACTGGCTGAATAATTGGCAATAAAAGCCAAAATAGACAAATGGGACCTAATCAAACTCCACAGCTTCTGCATGGCAAAAGAAACAGTCACTAGAGTGAATCAGCAACCAACAGAATGGGAAAATATTTTTGCAGTTTACCCATCTGACAAAGGGCTGATATCCAGAATTTACAAAGAACTATAACAGATTTGCAAGGAAAAAACAAACAAGCCCATTCAAAAATGGGCAAAGGATATGAACAGACACTTTACGAAAGAAGACACACATGAGGCCAACAAACATATGAAAAAATGCTCATCATCACTGGTCATCAGAGAAATGCAAATCAAAACCACATTGAGATACCATCTCACGCCAGTTAGAATGGCGATCATTAAAAAATCTGGAGACAACAGATGCTGGAGAGGATGCGGAGAAATAGGAACACTTTTACACTGCTGGTGGGAGTGTAAATTAGTTCAACCATTGTGGAAGACAGTGTGGCGATTCCTCAAGGACCTAGAAATAGAAATTCCATTTGACCCAGCAATCCCATTACTGGGTATATATCCAAAGGACTATAAATCGTTCTACTATAAGGACACATGCACACGAACGTTCATTGCAACACTGTTTACAATAGCAAAGACCTGGAACCAACCCAAATGCCCATCAATGATAGACTGGACTGGGAAAATGTGGCACATATACACCATGGAATATTATGCTGCAATCAAAAACGATGAGTTCGTGTCCTTTGTAGGGATATGGATGAATCTGGAGAACATCATTCTCAGCAAACTGACACAAGAACAGAAAATGAAATACCTCATGTTCTTACTCATAGGCGGGAGAAGAACAATGAGAACACATGGACACAGGGAGGGGAGCACTACACACTAGGGTCTATTGGGGGATATAGGGGAGGGATAGCATGGGGAGAAATGCCAGATGTGGGTGAAGGGGAGGAAGGCAGCAAATTACACTGCCACGTGTGTACCTATGCAACTATCTTGTATGTTCTGCACATGTACCCCAAAACCTAAAATGCAATAAAAAATTTTAAATACATATTAAAAAAAACTGGCTGAATAAAGTAAAAATATTATTTTATTAATTTTAACGTTATTAACGTCTAAATTGTGAGGTTACAAACAGCTATAACTCAAGCTGCTAGACAAAAATAGTGTCTTAGCTGGAAAAGGAGTGGTGAGAGTTAAAGCATTCTGAGGTTCTGAAATCGTTTGTGAGGGAGATAAAGCTACTGATAAATTTTAGACGCTGCTAAATTAAGTGTGCATATTAAAATATCTAGGATAACCACTAAAATAATAAACATATAAAACTGTTTTCAAAATAGTAGCGAAAAAACTGAAAGGATAATCATATTAACAGCACTTCAATCAGTCCAAAAGATGGCAAAAAAGGAGAAAGAATAAGAAAGAGTGAACAAATAAAAAGTGCACAATGAAATGATAGAAATAAATCTATCAGCCATCACAATAAATATAAATTGATAAATGCTCCAGTTAAAAGGCAAAAATTGCCAGGCTAGGTTTTAAAAGTCCAATTAAATGGTTTTTATAAGGCCACAAAAATTGAAAGCAAAAACATCAAAAAAGATATACTAAGCACATACTAGCAATAAAAAGCCAGTGAGACTATATCAATATCAGATTAAGTGCGTTGTTAGGTAAAGCATTAACTGATATAAAGAAGATTATTACACAATAATAAAAGCTTCATATACATCAAATAAAATCATAATGAAATTAAAATTTAGAAATTATTGGCAACAGAAAATGCTCTATATAAAAACTTGTGGGGTGCAGTTAACAGTAATTAGAGTGAAGTTGATAGCTTTGAAACTTACATTAGAAAAGAAAAAAGGTTGAAAATTAATTAGCTATGCCTCCAACTGAAGACATGAAAAAAGAGCACTAAATAAGCTCCCCTACTTCATGATCCCCTACCAACCCTCTCTCTCTCCTCACAGACACACACACACCACACACACACACACACACACACACACACACACACACACACAGTAGAAGGAAAAGACTGATTACCAGATAAACCTAAAATACAGAATTGGCATCTGATCAATCAACCTAAAGTCACAGATTTCCTCCTATAGAACTTGTCTTGGGAGCTCACTATTCCACACTAATGGCTGTGTGGCCCTTGCAGAGTGCAGGGCAGATATTAGAGCTATTGATCCTGAAGTGGGCAGACTCAGGTGCTAGGAAAGCCTACCGAGGAAGGTGGCTATTGTGTGCCCTTCTTCTCTGGCCCTGGCTAGTGAGGCAATGGCAGCTGTGACATTTCACCACTGAATCTGTTTCCTCGGCCGCATTAGCTGGCTGGTTCTCTGGTACTCGGAAGTATTTAATGCACCCTCTGGCAGTTGGTCCAGAGCAAGAAAACACCACCATCTCCTGAGTCTCTTTACTCTCAGTCGGCATTTTTTTTAAAAAACAACAACAAGAGCAATAACAACAAAACTGTTCTGTACCAGGAAAGACAAGAGGAAGGAAGAAGTCATCATCCAAAGTGGTGAGTGTGGGTGTTAAACAGAGAGCCTCTTTAGAGGCCCAAGGTCAAGGATGAATCGTTTGAACTCTCTGAAGAGACCGTTTGTCAGGAAGAGGGAAGCAATGTTCCCACCCCAGACAAAAAGAAAATGGAAACCAAAGTTCCAAGGCCAGAAGCCCTATTGAGGGCTTCTATTGAGAAAGAATTGTTCTCCCCAGGGATAGGCCCAGCAGATGGCAGCCTGGCAGAGTCAGCAGGTACACCCTCCCCTCCAACTTCAGGGAAGCACTGCGCCTCTTGTACTCATTCCAGCTATGAGCCTTTGCAGAATTCATTAAAGTATTTTAAAACCAAGAGAGAAAAATTAGCCCATATGTTTAGACTAGCTATGCACACACAACCAAAAAATAAATAAATAAAAGCAGCAGGGAGAAGAGAACAAAACAACAAAATTAACTCAGCTTTGAGTGAATGTCTAATAAACCTGACATTTTTAATAGGCACGTTGATATTTCACCCCCGTGCTGCTGACAATGATAATAATTGAATGCATAAAGGACAGCAATCTATTAACAATAGTGAAAGTAACTAAAGTTGTTGAGAGTTTTCAAATTCATATTCCTGTTTTAAATTCAAGGTCTATGGCTTCTCCTCAAACAGCTCATTATGGCCTTGCCTCTGGTAAGCCTATGGAGAAGACTCTGGACCCACTGGGGGAAGAGCCCACCAAATCCCCCTGCCGGGGAGGCCTAGGGCCAAAGGGACCACAAGAGTTAGGATCCCTCAGCCTTAGGCCCTCTTAGTTGTAGGGGCACTTTCTGTAGGACAATCACCCTGTTCATGAGGCCCAGAAGCAGTCACATACACCTTCCTGGTTGTAGCCCAATAGCTGCACTCCCTTCCCCTGCCCCACCTCAGTCCAAAACCCGAGGAAAACAGAAGATCATATATTTTTTTATCTGAGGCAAAATTCACAAAACATAAACTTACCCATTTTCAATTATACATTTCAATGGCAGTTCATACATCCACAATGTCATGCAATCAGCATCTACATCAAATTTAAGACATCTTTTATCACCCCAAAAGAAGACCCTTAAACAATCACTCTCTATTCCCCCTGCCACCCATCCCCTGGCAACCGTCGATATCCTTTCTGTCTCTATGGATTTACTTGGATAGTTCATATAAATAGAATCAAATAATATGTGACCTTCTGTGTCTGCCTTCTTTCACTTTGTGTAGTGTTTTCAAGGTTCATTCACTTTGTAGCATATATCAGTGTGTCATTCCTTTTTGTGCCTCAGTAATGTTCTATTATATGGGTATACCATGTTTTGTTTACCCATTTATTAGCTGATGGCAAGAAGCTTTCATGGAAGTGTCCTGGGCCTGTATTAGGCAAGAGGCCAGGAGATTATAAAAGTAATTTGATGCCAACTATAAAATAACAACCATCCAATTAGAAATCCTGGTTTACAGCATGCTATATTCCTAGCACTTTAAGGTTAGGAAAGGATTGTTGGATTGTTAGATGGATGGATGAATGGATAGATGATAGATAGATAGATAGATAGATAGATAGATAGATAGATAGATAGCTGGGTGAGTAGATAGATGAATGGGTAATAAGGAATGGGTGGGTAAGTAGGTAGATGGATGGATGGTTGGGTGGGTGAATAGATGAATGGATGGGTAAATGGAGGGATGGATGGGTGGATAGATGGGTGACTGGATGGTTGGATGGGTGAATGGATGGATGGATAGGTGAGTGGGTGAGGGATAGGTGGGTGAAGGGATGGGTGGATGGGTGGGCAAGTGGATGGGTGGGTGGAGGGATGGATGGGTGAATGGATGTATAAATGAATGGGTGAAGGGATAGGTGGGTGAAGGGATGGGTGGATGGGTAGGCAAATGGATGAGTTGATGGATGGATGGATGGATAGATGGATGGGTGAAGGGATGGATGGATGAAAGGATGGGTGGATGAAGGGATGAGTGATGAGTGGGTGAGTGGGTATGTGGGTGAAGGGATGGGTGGATGGCTGGGTGGGTGAATGGATTGATGGATGGATGGGTGAATGGTTGGATGGATAGATGGATGGGTGAAGGGATGGGTGGATGGGTGGATGAGTGGGTGGGTGGGTGGATGGATGGGTGAATGGATGGATAGATGGATGAATGAAGGGATGGATGGGTGAAGGGATGGGTAGATGGGTGGGTGAGTGGGTGGGTGGGTGATAGGTGGTTAGATAGATGGATGAGTGGGTAGGTGGGTGGAGATATGGGTGGGTGGGTGAACGGATGGGTGGGTGGGTAGATGGATGAGTAAAAGGATAAGCAGATGAGTAGGTGAGTGGGTAGTGGGTAGGTGGATGGATAGATGGATGGGGGAAGGAATGGGTGGATGGGTGGGTTGGGTGGAGGCAGGTGGGTAGGCGTGTGAATATATTTGTTAAATGGAAGAGCACTGAACCTAAAGTTCAAAACCCAGGCTTCAGCCCCATCTTTGCCGCAGGGTAGTTTTATGACATACAAATTACTTCATCTCTGTGGGCTTCATTTCTTCACATGAAAAACTAGGCCATTAGACTGGATGGTTTCTTGTGATCCCAGGAGACCTTATCATCAATACTTTCCCTGGATAGAGGAGAAACCCTGCTGTTAACAGGTAATACCATCCAGAGGCAGGGAAAGGGACAAGCTGATTTATGGATGAACTCACCTCTATTATTGCTTCCCAGTTTGAGTTGGGTTCACCAAGGGTTTTCTTTTTTGTCTCACTGAGTCCTGCATCCTCTCATGCCTACTTTCTATTACACTCCAGCCTTTCTTCATTCATTCACATACAATGTCATTTAGAGATTGTGCCCCAGTTGTCTCCACCATAAGTTGCATTTTTTCCAAATTCACTTTTCTTCCTCTTGCAAAGCAATTGAACCCACAAGGCTAGACCCTGAGCAGAAAGGCCCACCTTTCTAAGAGTCTGCATTTTTCAGTAGGCCAGTGCAGCTCCCAAAGCTGGCTACCAGCAGAAGCCATTTCCCCCACACGGCACACGGTCACCAACAATATCATGCACTTGTCGGTTATTTTATCAAGATAATTTTAACAAGTGCCATAAAAATTAAAAAATGATTTGTTGGTACTGATATCCTTAAAATAAATTGCAAGCCGAGCTGAATAATACCAGAGGTAAGGGGAGAATAGGGCTATCAAGAAAAACAAAACATTTTTTTCATGAAAGGTGAGGAGGAATCTTTTTGCACTATCCAGAAGAAAAGTCCAGGTAGCACTGGCAGGAGGGGAGAAGGCCACTAGCTACTGGACTGAGTCCCACTGACGTGGACAATCACATCGGTATGAAGAAAAGAAACTCTGAGGACCTTCCACTGCTTTCTCCCTGATAATGAAGAGTAAAAAGAACGGTTAAATTAGGCCTGGTAATCTGACCCATTACTGTGCATCTTCCGCAAATCAGGGGGCTGGGTATATTGCGCACTGAGCTGGTCTCGTGGGTCTCCATGACAGCAACAAGCTGGAGGTGGTAACCGCTTTTGTTTCAGAGCATTTTCTTGACAGTGCTCCCCGCTGTGGCCTGCAGATCAATTCCTTGAAGGATTCTCACCCAGATGACTCCCTGAGAGACTCTCCAGGATGGAGTCTTAACCTCATAGTCAAAGCCACCAAATGGGGGCCCTGCCTAGCCACCATGTCACCTAGTCAACACAGTCAGTTTGATTACAGAGGCAACCCGCCTGATACTTGAGGGCCACGGCTGCGTGGATTGGCCAGGTCTGTGTTCACCAGCTCAAGTTTATGTACCTCTCTGAGCCTAGGATTTGTCAGCTTTGAATCTGAATCTTCTCATTAGTCTTCCTTGGCTAAAAAAAAAAAAAAAAAAAAAAAAAAACTACATGAAAGCAGCAGCATAATAGACACATAAATGCTTAATAAAGGTGCATTTCTTCCTCATAGTTAAGTACAAATTCGGAAGTCTCTTTCCAGGGAAGTGGTTCCTCTGAGGCAGCCAGGTGTCTCCTGGGTGCTCAAGGGTAGTGATGGGAGGCCCAGCAGCAGACTCTATCTGCAAAGGTGAAAGAGGGAGCCTTGGGCACTGAAATATGCAGCAGCCTTGCAGTGAGAGTGGGTCTTCCCACTTCCTGTGATTGCATCAGGCTTCATACTTTGTTAGAGAAACTTCAGGCTTTCTGGAAAAGCAGATACAGAGTAAGGGGTTCTTCCCAGAACTGCCAAAGTCATACCAAGAAGGAAGCTTCCTATCGGGCTTGTGGTCACAGTCAGCCAGGTGCATGGGCTATATTAGGTAGCGTTAGCAAGCAAAGATGGAGTAAAAGCGTAACAGCCACACTGCCTGGCTTAGCGAGGGGCTCAGTCCCTCACCTCTCCTAACCTGATAACCTTTCTCCAATGGAGAACTGACCCAAGCTTCCCACCATGATGAGAGGATATACAGAGCTCTGAAGATTCTCCTCAGATATTAGGATCCCAACCCCCAGTAGCAGCCCACCTGTTTGTGTGGAAAGAGAATAAGATTGGTCATGAGAAGCCTTGGGTTGACAAGCTTTGTGACTTTGGGGAAATCACTATACTTCTGTAGGCCTTTTCTTCATCTTTAAAATGAGAGAACTGGTTTGGCCAATCTTTGAAGCACCTTGTGGATTCAGATAATCTGACTCTACTTTGAGGATATTCGCTATTGGAAACATCAACTTATTGTACACTGTTCTCAGGCTGTTCTAAATCAGTTACTCTTGCCCACAAATTGTGACCAGTGAATTATGGTGAGAGAGATGGGCCCCAGAGCTAGAAAGCTTATTCATTTATTCAACAACTATTTATCAAGCACTTGCTAGACACTCCTCTAGACACAACAAAATCGATGAAGTTGTTGCTCACACAGCGCTTACAGTCTGATGGGAAAGACTAAGAATAAGCAAATATGTAAATATGATGGGTCTTCGAAAAGAGACACACACACAAAAACAACAACAACAAAAACATTATGGAGAAAACTAAGCAGGGTAAGGGTACTCGTTGACCTGAGTATTCTGGGTGATGGTAGGAGGTCTGTCTTATGCGGGTGGTCAGGGAAGACCTCTCTGATAAGGAGACATTCGAGCAGAGAACTGAAGGAAGGAAGGGGGACAATTTATGGGAAGAAATTAGATAAGGAAGAAAAATCCAAGTCCAAATTCCCTTAGTAGCTGTACCTCAGACAAGTAGTGTTTTTTGTCTTTTGAAAGAGGCAATGAAAGTTTTAAGCTTAGTTCCAAATCCTCTCTTGGAGCAGTGTTGGAAAGGATCCTTACATGGCCACCTTGCAAACCCTTCTGCCCTCCCGTATCCTGGCTTCAGAGTCTTACTAACCTGAATCACGGGCTCTGCCACTTATTATTGATCTGACTTTGAACGAGAGACTAGCCTTCCTAAGTCATAATTCTCTCAACTGTGTAACAAAAGGTAATGCTCACTTCCTAGGGCTGTAGAGAGGTTTATGTGCGCTAATGCAATCCAGGTTTACAAGTTCATACTGCCCTTTCCTACTTCTCAGGCAGGAATGCTCTCCTGGGGTCTTCAATCTCCTCGGGGAGGGTGAATGCCTTGGTTAGAGGTCCAAGTCTCAGAGACCTACAGGTTTTTCAAGGGGCAAAACCACTTTTGGCCTGAAATGCTTTCCTCTCATCTCCAGCAACAATCCCAGCAGCACAGGACAGCTTCCTCAGCAGGAAGAAACTGAGCATGGCTTTTGCAAAGATCTGAGCCTGGCAGAGCCTTCTGGAAGCCCAGAACAGGAGAGCACCTGGACCTGCCACTCATCTGTGACCACCCCGCAGCTCAGCAGAGCTCCATAGCTGGGGACAGGCTTGGGAGCTGCCTATAAATTTGATGGCACAAGAAGCAGTTTAAAGTTTTATTTTACAAAACAGAATAAATTAAACATGCATTAGGAGTGAGGCCTTACTTAACAACAGGGTGTGCTAATGGGCTTGGAGCCTGTGCTCCCTCTTCCTTTAAGCTCTTAATGACTGAGCTTTAATGTATTTTATTTCTTGAAAAACAATCCCACAAGCACTCGGTACAGTCGAAAAAACATTTCTAAAATCATTAGACCACTACACAGTAAATATTCATCACAGCCGCAGCTCCCACCTGCTTGCAATGAGGCATTGATTTTTCTCCTTGCCTTGTTTCGGTCTCCCTTGCTTTTCATTTCTCTTCTCTTCTCCCATCTCTCTACCTCTTCCTTGCAGATTCTCATTGGGAGTTCAAGCAAGGATTGACAGGGCCCTCTATAAGATATATTTGCAAAAGGAGTAGAAAAATCTCTGTCAATACTCAGTCCAATGGAACCAGCTCACTGCCAGCTGCAGGGTCTCCTGGTCCGATTTTTGGTGGGCAAGTGACCTTGTTTGCCCTGAGGATCCACTTCCAGTCCTCAGCTGCTGTCTGAAATTCTACTGAAAATCAGGACTGCATGATCACACAGTAGGAAAATTGTTAACTTGGTTTTCAGAAATCTAGAATCCAGTTCTAGCCCAGCTGATATCACTGTGTGGGCAAGTAATATCACTGCTATAACCCTTGGAATTGTCATCTATGAAATGGCATGTTGGATAAATTGTCCCCCAGTTGATATTTTGATCTCTTTAGCTGAAGAGTCGGGTTTCAATCACACTCTGGCTAGTTACTGGCTATGTAACTGTGGGCAAGTTGCTTAACTTTTGGAGCCTATTTTGATTATTTAAAAAAGTATGTATATGCATGCATTTGTATAAAACATATATACAAAACGATGTTTGAAATTTAAGATATATATACTATATGTAGGGAACTCACCAAAGTGTCCAGAACATAGCAGGCCAGGACTCAACAGAATTAACTTCATCTTGCCTGCACCCGTAGTTATTCTTGTCCTCTTGCTGTAGGCACAGGAGCTGAGTCCTCTGCTAGAGTGAGTTATCCAGGAGCAGCAGTGGCTGCTCACAGAACGGGAAGAGGGGCTGTGAAAGCAAACTGGGCCCATGTCTCCAGATCTAGAGGAAGTGGGAGTGGCTGTGTCTTTCAGGTGAATATATTAATAGAGGAAAAGGCGGTTCCCAGATGAGAGTCACCAAACCCCCACTTTCTTGGATGCACATCCCTCCACTCCTTTATTTGACCTCCAAAATTTTGTGAGGTAGAGAAGAGTTATTATATCCCCAGTTTACAGATGAGTAAACTGAAGTCCAGAGAGGTTTAACTGGAGGTTGCATTGATAGTAAGTGGCAGAACAAGGTCACACCTCCAAACCCACTGACTCCACGTCCAAAGATATTAACCAAATTTCTCTTTATGCATAGCTCTTTAGGGACACAGCTATGGCGATGAGGCAGGTCATCACAAGCATCACGCCAAACGAGGGTGCATTCCTAAACATTCTGTGTGTAACAGGTACCACTGCAAAGGGATCACAATTTTTTGGTAGTTTCTTGATTCTGCTGGGTGCCATCAATAAATAGGTATTAGAGATAGTTTTCAGAACTCAGCTGAGCTTCCAGCTAAGTGAGAAATCCTGGGGCAAGAGGCTGCAACTCTGTTCTGAATTGTCTACTCCTTTCTCTTCATGCTCTATAAACATTGCTGTAACTTACTTTTAAAAAGAAAGGTTTATAGAGAGCTAATGACATGCGAGGCACTCTGATAAGGGTTTATCGTACACGATCTCACCCTTGAAACAATTCTACAAGGTGGGGCAGCATCATGCCCTTATTTTACAGAGACATGAATGAAAGTGCTTCTAGGTCAAGTAACATAGCCAAGGTCACACAGATAATGAAACATTTACAACTGGCTTCTACTTGCTGTAGAGATTAGAAAGCTAAAACATTGTTTTTCCTGCTTCCTCTTTCAGTAAGAAAGTCTGGTCAATAAGATGTAAGTCGAAGTTCCCAGATGAATCTTCTGGGACATTATTTGAAGAGACAGACTCCTCTACCATGCTGTCTGCCTATTCTTCCTGCCCGAAATGTAAACATGAGACCGGAAACTGCAGCATCCATTTTATAACTCGGAGGATGGGAACCACACGACGCCAACACATAACAGGAAGGAGAAAGGAACTGGGCCCTGAATGGCGTTCCTGAGGAGAATCACAGCCTTAAACTGCCTAACTCCGAACTTTGGTGAGGAAAAATTAATCCCCGATAGCTCATAAAGCTTTTGTTTTCTTTTCTTGGGAACTATGCCTAATCCTAACTGATACATAGAGTGATGCCATTATAGTTTTTACTGTTATGGTTTCTTTCTGGTTTGTTCTTGAGGTCTTTCTGTTAAGAGTATCTATAAGCCAAGACAGCCACTCTCCAAGGAAGCCCAAATTTGGGTTGGGGAGGAGGGCGCAGAGGTGGAGTTACATTCAGGTGTGTTGTCAGGTGAGCCACAATAAGGACATAAAACCAAAATACGTGCAACAAGAGAAATGTATGACTCACAGGTCCCCAAGAGGTTAGCAGTGCTGGCTGGGGAACTTCTGGGACTTCTGAAGGCAGCAGGAAGCTCAACCAGTGGGTGGAGAGTGAGAGGGAGTGAGGAAGTGAGAGAGGAAGAAAGGTGGAGGGGGAGCGCACACGCACCTGTGGGAGTGTGCCTTTATTAATGTCCATGGGCATCATCCCTTAGGCTTTCCTGTGGTGGCTGTATATTGATTTGTTTAAAGAAAGCACATGCATAGGAGAGAACTTATTATTTGCGTGACTCTAGTGTTGATCATTAGGTTGTATCTTGTTCAGCAGCTGTGAGGTGGGTCTGGTTTTCTGTCATTAAAAGGAGGAACAAACAGACTGTGTTGAAACAATCACACAGGCAAAGGGAGCTTTAATTAGACCAAAGGTGAGAAGGCACAACTGGGTTTTAAATAACTTACGTCAGGGTTTAAAATAGATGCCAAGGCAGCAACTATATTAAACAAATTTATGACAGATACTAAATTCAAATCTAAGACTCTCAGACTCTAGATCCAAGTTTTTAGCTATTATATCTGCCTCTTATCTAAATTCTACTGTTTTCCCAGTAGAAGAGGACAAAGCATTAATGTTGAGTTGATAGGGGGGAAGAATTACTCAGCGCAGCTAGGGCATATACTATTCCTCCCACTCTCTCTACCTATAACCAACACAATACTAATCAGAGATTTCAGGGATTCAGATATCTTAAGGACCTTTTTCTGTTCTCTCACTTCTAGGAAAGATGGGTCACTCCACAGATGCCAGGAATGCTATTTCTACAGCTTAGTATCACTTGGTCCTAGGGGAAGAAGAAAGAAGGAAAACTCCAAAACTTAGTTTCATTCATTACTTAAACAGTGATTAGAAGGCAAAGCATCTATCCTGCTGATCCTTCAGAGGGCTGAGTGATAACCAAATGCACGGTCAGTGATACTTGTTTGTTCACACATAGTAAGCGTGGCTGTTTTCAGCACCTTGGATAGGGTTTATACTTTTCTGACTCTAAAACCTGAGAAAACACAGGTATCTCCTGAGACTTTTCCTGATGATTTGTGGCATAACCTGCACTTTGTGCTCTATTCCTGGAAAGAAGGGAGCAGCTGGAGTTGAATCAAGGATGTGGGCATCCAGAGATTTTCTCAGCCTATGTGGGGAGTTGTCCTGCCCTGCTTTCAACCAGATATTAAGGTCACATAGCAAGTTTCAGAACTTGTGTAGTGTACCACTATCAAGAAATGTATAGATAAAAGAGGACACTGAGGACAGTGCCTGCCATATGCTAGGAGTTCAATGTCATTGTTTAATAAATGAATCAATTCTGTATATCTATCACCAGTAATGGTACCAATATCCTATGAGGACTGAATAAGATAATGCTTGCCTAACAACAGGCTAAAATATAAGATATGCATAATAACTGTTAGCTATAATCCTAAGAAAACTACCTAAAATGAGAACAAAGATGTCTGTCACAGCATTGTTTATAATACAAAAGTAGAAACAACCTAGATATGTAAAAATGTGATAATCCATATGATGGAGTAAATGAGCCATGAAATGATGTTTTCAAAGTTTCTTTGTGATAGGATGGCACTGATTGAGGTGTTTACCCTTAGGAATAATGCAGCTTATAACAGAGACAGAGAACTGTCAAAAACAAAGTGATTAAATATTGTAGCGGCTGAGATTAAAGGGAATCTGATTTTTAATCTTGAGATGCCTCACAACAACAGAGTTGACAAAAGTAGAACTGATTTGGTGGCTTTCTATTACTGAGATTTAAAATAAAGGTACATTTTAATGAAGAACAGTGTTATGAAGAACGTTTATTCGCTTTTATCTCTCCATGGAAGAAGAGATGAAGAAAAGTCAATTTATCCTCATCTTCAAACCAAAAGAGGGGGTCCCAGTGGGTGTTTCCAAGAGGGAAAGGCTAATACAAGGCTAACATCTTATTCCAAGTTTCTTCCATAGCTGAAGACAGAACACTGCAGTGGATAGGGAGAGGTTTTGAGGTATAGTCAAGTGATGAGGGGGCAAGAACATCACCTGAGTGCCCACTAGATATTTATTTATTTATTTATTTATTTATTTATTTATTTATTTTCTTTCTTCTTTCTTTCTTTTCTTTTCTTTTTTTTTTTTTTGAGACAGAGTTTCACTCTTATCACCCAGGTTGAAGTGCAGTGGCACCATCTCAGCTCACTGCAACCTCTCCCTCCCAGATTCAAGTGATTCTCCTCCCTCAGCTTTCCAAGTAGTTGGGATTACAGCCACGTACCACCATGCCTAGCTAATTTTTATATTTTTAGGAGAGATGGGATTTTGCCATGTTTGCTAGGCTTGTCTCTAACTCCTGACCTTAAGTAATCCACCTGCCACAGCCTCCCAAAGTGCTAGGATTACAGGTGTGAGTCACCACACCTGCCTGGCCCCATTAGACATTTCTTATATCCACTGGCCATAAAGTAAGGCCATGGAGAGTATATGAGCATGGCAGGATTGCTGATGATTGAGAGAAAAAGGAGTACCATGGGGACAGTCCCCACATCAGTAAGACTTGCAGTGTCCCCTGCCCATCCATGTGGAACTAGGGACTAAGAGCTAGACTAGTGGTGATGACCAACAGGAAGAGGCAGCAACTTGTCGAGGGTAGTCACGTAGGTAGGTTTTTCTTCCCCCACCCATTACTCCCCTACATATCCTTATATGGCAGTGGGTAACGGCAGAGAAAAGGGAGGGTTTACATAAGAATGCACAGATTCTGCCCTCTGCCCACTCTTTACTTTTTAGTATAAGCTGCAACTGCAGCCCACCCTTTGGGGATAGGAGGAAATCTGAGGACATTCATGAATCAATTAAATATGAAATTAAATGTTTTAAATATGAAAGACTAAGCTTAAAACCAAAACAATACCACTTCAATGACTGAATGTGACTGAAAGTTATGGAACCGAATAGACCTGCTGTCAAGGATATCTTTTCCCCAGTGAGGGACAGAGGATTTGACTTGGCACAGTAATTGGGAAATAATGTAAAAGTAAAAGCATTCCATGTTTATAAACTGATGAGTTTAAGATTTTATAATCAAACTTGTTATAGCCATGATGTAAAGTACAAAAATCAAAACATAAAATCGTATATGTGATAAGCTTCCATCTTGTAAAATATACAAAAGGCTCAAAGGAAATACACCAGAATGATACGGGTGGATGGAATGATGAGTAATTTTAATTTTCTTCTTTATGGCTTTTTGTTTTCCAAACTTCCTCAGTGGGTGTGTGTCACTTTTAGAAGCAGGAAAAATATCCAGAAAACGTTAGTTTGCTGTGTAAATTTTTTTCTCTGAGGTCCCACACTTTGGAGCAGGCACTCCACCATTCTTGGCTGTCCCAGTGCTGAGGTTCCCTTCAAGGACAGAGAGACAAGTCGTATTTGGGAATGAAACAAGGCATCAGTCTAACCAAGATCCTGTTTCAGATGTTGATTTTAGTGTTTGTGAAACCTTTACTTTAGTAATGCTGAGTCATAGCAATCCCAGGAGCTGGACCCTCAAAGCTCCACGCTCTTCCCATTGCAGTCTCTGAAAACTTTTTAAAGAACCACGTTCTCAGGAGCGACCGATTACTGTGTCAACTGCAATTGGTTTTCCTAGGGCCAGAGCAGCAGAATAGCAAGTGCCTGCTGTACATCTTGAGCAGCCTGGCTGGATTTTATCCGTATAAATAATCCACATGATGTCAGCTCTGATTTTTCATCCCTTGATATGGAAGCAGGCATGGAACAAGGTTAGAGAAACAGGACTTCTCTAAGACATAGCTGTTGTCTGACTGAAGGTAGAGCTTGAGTGAAATGATCTCCACAAAGTTACTGCTCTAACACCTGAATTACAGGACTCCAGAGGTGCTCAGATGCAGTTAAAGGGTCAGAACCGTGCAACTGCCACTGGCTTCACGAAGGGGACAGGAGAAAAGAATAGTCATAAGGGATTGGGAGAAGGCAGTAAGATGAGACTGCCTTTCCGCCAACAATAAATTTTATTTGTCTCCAAGCATTTATGCTATTTTACATCCATTTCTATCAACAAAGAACCATAAAGAAGGAAAATTAACAGCATGCCAGGGAGGAAAATATTCAAAGGTTCTGATCATTACTGTGCTATCGCCTCAGAAAAGTGCCTGTGTGCCCTGCCCTGCTTTTGGAGGATTTGGGAGGTTATAACAAGGGCTGCTCTCTCTCCAGATTCTGAATGTCCAACGCCTGCTAAGAGGGATCAAAGCCTTTAATAAAATTAAAATGGAAGACTTGTGTAACCATGCCTCTGGGAGAGAGTAAACAGTTCCTTAGAATTACATTACGATGTAAATGACCAATGTAATTTCAGATCCTAGGCTGGAAGAGAGTTTTCTCAGTGGCAGGTGAAGAGTAGTGATTAGGAGGTGGAGTGCCTGGAGGAGAAAAAAGAATCTAGCTGCTAAGAAAGGGAAAAGGACAAAAGAGGGAGGCTCAGGGTCATAAAGCCAAACTGACTTTACCCTCTGGCTTAGAATTGGTGCAGTTCCCAGGAGGGTACAGAAAACTCCCACCTTGGAAGGGAGCTCAACATAAATGGAAAGGTCTCTGATTGTGCCTAATTCATTTCTCAGTATTTGATCCTAGACTAGATCTCAACATAGGACTTCCACTAGGAACGGGAGATCTATTAAGGCCGAGGGACGGCTACATTGTATTCAGGGGATATTTTCAATGCCCAATTGTGAAGTGTCAGACTGCGCCCGATTGGCCCTTTAGATAGTATGTTCAACTAGTATGAATTTTTTTAAGTGAACTATACAAGAGACTGGAAAAGAATCAGGAGATGTAGCATTAGGGACATCCTGCACAGTAATTACAACACCAGCTACCATTTGCAAATCATTTGTACTTTCTTTTTGAAGTGCTTTTTCATTATTGGCAATGTCTCCTTGACACTGCCGCTGTGAATTATCCTCAGTCTTTGACCACAGCATTTGGCTTGGCCATATACACAGGCCACTAGCCAGAGCTTAGAAAGCTTTTGTTGTATAGAGGTTTCTGTCACAGGGATGTCCCCAGTCAAAAAGTTGTGATGTGGTTTCACCCATGTAGCTCATGCTAGCCTCAAGCTAATCAGTTTCCCTTCCTTTCCTGCTCCTTTCTCCAGTCTCACAACTGTTACCTTATCAATGGCTTTACCCCTTTTCTACCTCCCATGGAAGAAGCACTGTCTTTCCTCCTGTCCAAGGGCACGCCTTCTTCTGTGCTCTGGATCTTATTCCATCCACACCCCCTTGCCTCCTCAGGGGCCAGGAAGCTTGTTCCTTCACTTATCTCCTCTCTTTCTCATACCTCCATCTTCTCTTTTAAGACTGGCTTCTTCGTGCAGTCATACTCATGCTCAAGTCTCCCATGCCTTAAAATAAACAATAACTTCCTCGATTCCATGTTCCCCACTTCTCATTGCAATTCAGTTTTTTTTTCTTTTAAGACAAGGTGCCAATTGCTACCTCCAGTTTCTTATTTTCATTCAGTTGTCAACCTGCCTCATTCTGGTTTTCATCTATCAGTCCTCCATTCAGGCCATTTTCATTGGCAGACTCTTATGTTTGCTGAGTCTATGAGAACTTTCCAGTCCATACATTTGCTCAACCTCTCTACATTCAGCTTTGATGACTATACTCCTTGAAATGTGTCTTGACTTTCCTCATCCCATTCTACCTTTGTCATCTTCCAATGCTGAGGATGTTCCTGATCTCTCTCATGGGCTTATCTTTCTCTGCCCACCTTTTGAATGCTGATGTTCCCCAGGTTGCTGTCCAGGACTGTCTTTGACTCCATGCACTCACCTTGGAGGAGTTCTTCTTCTATGCTGGCTCAAATACCACTTATGCAATGCTACCCCCCTCTGTATCTTCTCCCCAACTCAAGCTTCCCCTGGATTCCAACCCAATATATCCCTCTTGGATAGTTTAAATTAGATTTATCTACATTTAACTAGTTTAGATAGGAACTTCAAACTTATATCTAAAACTGAACTCATATGCAAGTGTAAAGTTGGGTTCTTTGTTACAATCTCTCGTTGTCTTCCTTTGATATTTGGGATAAAAGTCAAACTCCTTAGTGCGACCTAAAGGACACTTGACAGAGTCATCGTTAGCCCTACCTATGTCTCCGGGAGATTTCCTAATCCTTCCACCCATCCTGAAGCACTCATCTCCAATTCTTTCCTCAGCAAGACAAGATTTCTCATAGTTCTATAAAAGGACCATGCTGTTTCAGGCTTTTGCACCTGGGTATCTTCTGTCTGCAGTGTTCTGCATCTCATTTCTCTTTTCTATTTACAAAATCCTACTAAGGAGCCCATCCTCTGAGGTATCCCCCTTATATCAAAGAAATGAGTCATTGTTCTGGTCCTAAACTTTGTACATACTAGGACTATTTTCTGTACAATCCTACTTTTTTTTTTTAATTACATTCTGTCTTTCTGACAGAGATTTTCTGCTTTTTATGGGCGAGGTCTGTATCTTATCCATCTTTATACCTCCTGAATCTTTACTTTTCTGGCTTCTAGTAGATGCTCAGTAAATGCTTTTGGACTAAACTGATTTTTCCCCTTGTCCATTGAGAAGCAAAAAGAACTAACATCTGTATTTGTTGTGAATAATGAATATTTTCGAAATGTTTATAATTGTTTTTGAAAAGGAAAACCAGTGCATTTTTTTCTTCCTATCCTTCCTCTTCTCTTTCCATCCTGTTCTTCTCAACTCCTGAAAAATGTATTGACACTGCTCAAAAGTGCCAAAATCATGGAAGGACTCTTGTAGAAAGGTGGGGGAGTGAGTAGTGCTCAGCAGGATGCAGATTTGTTTAAGATTTACTCGCAACTGCACATGCTTGGGAAATCAATACCATGTTTACTTTATTATGTAAACAGCAGCTCAAAAAGGAAAACTCACCCATTCCAATCAGTGTCAAAGTCAGCAATGTCAATGGAGAGGCAAACAGACCTTCTCAATTCTGAACATTTCAGGTGAAGGGGCAGGGATTCTGGATTTAGTCAATAAAGGAGTGGAGAGCAGCTTGGGAGGCATTTTATTTCTAATACCTTGGAACAGCCAGTGTTAGTACCATTAAGAAAAAACAGTGTGAATGGGAGCTGGAGGAAAGGCCTGGTAGATATCAGTGTCTCCATCTAACAGCTTCTTCCTCTGTGGTTCAGAATCCTGGCAGAGAGGTCAGGCTAGCCATGGGAAGTGTAAGGGCGGAAAGGGAGTGATCCCTTTTCTCCCCATCACAAGTGTCATAGCCAGCACTCCTATAACGAAGGACAGGTTAACAAGAAAAAAGCACAACAAATTGATTTGATACAGTTTTACATAACATGGGAACTTTCAGCATGAAGACCCCCCCCAAGACACAGGAGAAGCTATCTGACTGTATGCTTTGGTTCAGTTAAGCAGGGACACCTGTCTAGAAATGTGATTTTACAAAAAGGGTATGACCTAGTGGTAATAGACTGAGTGGGAAACCTAGGAAGCCCTGTCCATATTTGTCTTGGCCTCTCTGTTGTAGCCTTTCTTCTTCCCATATATGGGATAGGACCCCTCTGGAATGAGGGTCTTACTTTCTTTATGACCGGCTGTTAGAAAGAAAAGAGAAGGTTAGAGTAATATTTTTAGGGAGGGGAAGAGGTTCTGATTTCTATGACCCACATTAGGGAAGGGAAATTCTAGTTTCTATGGCTTGCCATCAGAGAGGGTGAGAGGTGAGAGACAGGAGGGCAGGAGAAGGTCCGAGAAAAACTTTGCTTTGCAGGCTTTCACTTTCGGTTATCATTTTCTGAGCTCCAACAGAAGGAAAAAATAAACCTTTAAACTGAGACAGAAACCCAGGACAGTGGTGCTTGTTAACCAAGTGGGCTTTTTCCTGGATGAGAAGCAGATCAGGAAATATCTCTCCTTAGGCAAGTGTGTCCTTTGCTTCGGTGGGAGGCAGCAGCAAACAACTGAATCCTTAACGGCCCCGAGTGCTCCTCTCCACGCAGGACCGACAGACCCGCGCTGCTCAAACTCCTGCCACTTTCCAGATTATGTGCTAGTAATTCCACTGGAGGTTCTCCAGGCACTTCAAACCCAGCAGATCTCTCTTTCACACCTTCATCTATCCAGATCTCCATATGCCCCGATTTTCCTATTCTTCTTGCTGTCCTGCGCTCACCTTTACTCCTTCCCTCTCTGTATACAATCGGATGGCAAGCTTGCCTGTCCGTCTTGCTCCTATTGCCTTTGCTTAGGCCATTATCCCAGTGCTTAGATTTCTTTATGACAAAGGCCTGTTGGTCTGTACAACAGATGACTAATACTTCAACTCCTTTATGTGGCTATAGGAGTTACTTCTCACCATTTTCCCGAACCTTAAAAACTTTCAAAGGCTCCCCATTGCACACACTATAAAATCCAGGCTCCTTATTCTCTAACGTTCATTATTCTTTCTCAAGTATGCTCTCTCATCTGTAAAGTTCTTTCTATTTTGACCACAGTGTACATTTCCAGCATCCATGTCTCCTATTTACCTCACCCAGGTTTCTTTATCCAAGCCCAAATATTGCTTCCACATTACCATTTTGATACTGTCTCTTAGCCTTGAAAAGCCTTATCTTCAAAATGAATACATCCCTCCAAACCTTCCTTCCCTACCCCTAACCTATGCGATCTCCCACATATCAGTTCCCTTGAGCACCTGATGTCTCTAGCAAGATACTAGGGACTTGCTTCCTTACACTGTGATGTATATGTACTATCAACCCAACACTCGACGGCAAGTATGCTTAGGGAAAAGACTGCATCTTATCGTATTAGCATTCCCACCACATTAATATAGTGCCAAGCTCATAGAAGGCAGGAGTGACTAGAACAATAGAAGAAGAGACTCCTGGGACTTTAAAAAGGATGCTTCACCTTGGACCAAGATTCTTTAGAAGTGTGGTCTTCAGTGTCACCCAGCTAGAAAGTTCTCTCATTTGGCACCCCCACTTGCCTCATGCCCACCCCCTAAAAGAGCCACAAATAAATCTGAATTAGGAGATGTGCAGGATTGGGTAAGACCAGGATGGTATCCTGGGCTACATGATTTAGGAATAATTTTTGAAGGCGAGCAAGGCGGTATTTCAACTGGGGTGGAGGAAGAAGGGAAAGCACGCAGAGAAAGAGGTGGCAGATGAATAAACACGGAATTGCAGAGGGAGTGGTGTGGTTGTGATAGAGGATGAAGAAATTTCTCTTGGCTGGAGCAGAATCTCCACAATGGGGTGTGGGGGGAAATGAGGATGTCCAGATGGAATGCACAGGGGTTCACATAGGGGCCCTAAAGTTCCGACAAAGCAAATCAAAGATTTTCTTCTCCAAGACCTACTGCTCAGCTCATCTGCAGGGACTCGCTAACGTCAAGGTCAAGCTCGTGAGAGTGACCGGGTCATCATTCTAGCTCTACTACTTCCTAGTTCATGTGGCATTTGGAAAGTAGTTTAATCTCTCTGTGTCTCAGTTTTCTCGTCTTCGAAATAAGGACATAATAGTGCCTACTTTACAGGGCTATTATAGGATTCTGTGAGTAAAGCACTTAGAATAGTGGCGCAGCTATGTAAGCAAATTATTAGCTACAATTATTAGCTTATAATATTATTAGCTAATAATATTTTATTATTCCTGGAGAGACTCCAAGACCAGATCCAACACTTGACATCATAACATCTGTCAAAGCAGAAAAATCTCAGCTATTTTTTACACCAGAAAATATCTTTTAACTTTCTTAACAAAGTCATACAGAACAGTACCAGAGCTGGGGAAATGGCAAAGCCGAGACTCTGAAGCCAAATGTGGAGACCGATGAGGGGTCCTGATCCGGGCAGCCAACCCAGGAAGGCGTGTGAGCCAAGGACTGGGAAGATCACACCAGTTCCAGCAGGGACAGGACTTAGCCGAGAATGAGTGTCTGTCTGAGGGGCAGAGCGGCCTCCCCCAACCCCTTCCTGGAGTGCTGGGGAGAGGTGCTGAGCTGAGCCTCATTAGCAAGGTTGAGCTGTCTTCAGAGCCCACACATCCTTGTGCCATCTCAAAAACGCTCTGAGAAAGTCAGTAAACAGGTATTTGGGGAGGCTTTTAAAAAATCCCTGTGAACACATTCTTAGCTAAGAATATAAGTTGAGAGAAAGGAGCTGCCAGCTTGTGAGAGGGGCTGAGTATTATGAAGAGAATATTACATCCCCCTCTGGGAAAGACAACTGACACAGCAAAGAAACTTAATGAGACTCAATATCCTGCTTCCTCTTGCTGCTCCTTTGCAGAGACTGGAACGCGAATCTCTGGAGCGGTGGAGGTTATTTGATGCAGGGTAAAAAGCAAGGAGTTTTGCAGCAAGTGTTGGTTAAGTTTTCCTTGGGCTTAAAAGGCCAGCAGGGGCCTTTCTTTGCAAAACAAGAAGGGAGAAACAAAGCCTGTATGTTGAGATTTTGCAAAATTTGCCTTTTCATTAATTCTTCAGAAGCTACCAGAAGAAAGACTTCAGTCCTGACATGATGCCTTCAGTTCTTCCAAGTGTTCCTGAAAGGGCCGGGCTACACCATCTGCAGGGCACAGCTCCCCAAGTAGAGGAAACACGAGCCAAGTTGGACAGAATCTCTTCTCACCAGGTAGCTGGAAAAGAGCTGTCTCTTTTCCAGTTACCAGGGAGGGAAGTAGCGATACAAAAGCTTATCTAGGTGATTTGGGGGTGGGAATTAACATGATTCAACTGCCTCCCGGGTGCCAAATACTGAGATAGGCACAATGCATAAATTATCTCTTATGATTATGAAGATAAGATTCTAACCTTAGCTGAATCAATACATGATTAATGGGGAAAGACAGAGAGAGAGACAGAGAGGGAAGGGACGGAGGGAGGGAGGGAGGGAGGGAGGGAGGGAGGGAGGAAGGGAGGGAGGGAAATGAAGGATCTTACAGTTAGTTAAATAGGCATAAAATCCTGGGTCTGCCCTGACATTGCTAACAAGCCAGGATGGCAGTTTCCTGCCCTAAAGAAACAAGATTGTTGTTATGTGGATGTGAAAGTTCCTAGCACAGAATCTCTTATACAGTAGGTGCTCAGCAAATGCTTGCTTATTTATTAATTTCCCTAAAAGGTAAGGTTGTAGTTGTGGAAAGTGAGCTATTCGGAATCTGCAGACCTGAATTTGAGTTTGACATTGCCGCTTATTAACTGCATGGTTTTATACAAATCGCTCAGCCTCTCTAGGCTTCACATTTCTCCTTCTTGTGACTGATGAAAAGCATCTATCCGGTAGAATTGTCGTGAAGGTGAAATGAAATAATAAGGTGCTTAGCACAGTGTCCTGCCTTTTGAAAGCTCTTTGTAAACAGTACTTAGTACCAGCTTCTGGGTGAAAAGGACTTTGGGGGTGGGAATGTGTAGATAGCAGTTAGCATCCCAGGCATTTAATAGTATACATACAGATTCCAAATATCTCAACCTGATCTTGCATGAAAGTATAATGGTGTAACTAGCCTGGCAGTTACAAAAGTGGAAGTCCACCATCTAATTGAGCTTTCATTATGAATGGTGAGGCCAGTGAGGGGGCAAATGCTGTGAAGCTGCTCCCAAGGAATCTGCTGGGCCATCCACAGAGGAGCCTGCTGATTCTCCCGACTCAGGCAGAAAAAAGTGTTTGGGCCTCTGGGAGATCTGTTTCTACTTACGGTACTGTAACATCCAACTTGGAAAACACTGTTCACCCACCACTCATTGCAAAGAAGAATGTGTGGGCACCACAGACCACACACCAAATTGTCTCGCTGAAACAGCTAGATGGTCTCGTTCTACTGCAGACACAGTGGTGTCACTGAGGGAGCATTTAGAGGAAGAAGGAGAAGGGAAAGAGAAGGCAGCTGACTTTTCTGCACCATCCACAGTGACCTGTCCTGGAGGGCACTCCCCTCCTGATTCCCTGCACTTGGCAAGCTGGGGAGTTGGGATGCTCCAAGCTTTTGCAATCTCATCTTTCATCTTCAATGACAGTTTGAGTTTATTAAGAACTCCTGCCAGGTCTTGGAGAAGGCTGAAGATGATTAATGCTCATGGGGCCAGAAAGAAGGGGAAGGAGCCTGCGGTTTGGCCATCACACGGAAGAGAAAATGAGGTCAATTGGTATCTAAGGCGTAGCAAAGGGTGAAAAGTAGGCCCTACAGGAACAGCCTCTGCAGATTACCCTCTTTGGAAGTCACACGAACACAGTCCACCCAGGGCTTTCTTGGTTTAGAGAGTCTCAGCTGACGTTCATTGCGTTTGCTCTCAGCTCCTTTGATTGGGGCAGTCCTACCTTTTGGAAAACATCAAGTGATACAATGAGTGGTTGCCAATTTACCTTCCAGTGCTTTTTTGACCTGGATTCACTGAGTTCTATAAGGAGCTATCTTGGAAAAAGCTGAATAGACTTTTAACTCTCCCAAGAAATATCCATTGAAGAGCTAACTGTGAGGTGATTACCCTCAGCATGACTAAGAGAGGAGGCTGATATCGCCACTCCTCTCCTTACTAAGTCTGTTGGACTTGGAAAAGTCAGTTATCCCATCTGAGCCTTGGTTTCGGCATCTATAAAAAGAAAAATATAATAATTCCATTGTAGGAGAGAAGGGAAAACTTCCCATCTCCCTCTGAAGATTCACTGAAAAATCAACTGACAAAAGGCAGATTAATAGGAGAAATGGCACACAAATTTATTAGCGTGCACAGGGGAAATCACAGAATTATTATCCCACCGCATGAGAAGATGGCACAGATAACCATCTTCCTAAGGGAAAGAGATGTGGGTAAGTGTAAATAATTTGAGAGGGACAGTAAATAATTTTGGGGGAATTCAGTGGACTTGAAGAACACAACGGCCTAGAACAAAGTCTGTTGGGCCCACAGCCCAGACAATGGTTGTGATAAAAGTCTGTCCAGATTTGTTCATAGACTTTAGTCTTTCTTCCTATATTATGAGTTCAGTTATTGAAAACTCAGGAAAGGAACCAGACATAATTGTTTTCTTCTTTGGTGGGTCCCAAAAGAAGGCAGATGAAGAACATTTAGGAAACAACCTCATCCTGTGATTTGGGGAAGACAAAAGACTGAGACATAGAAAATGGGGGCAGGTGGGAAATGTGCGTGTCAGAGAGACATTGAGGCTTCTCCAGTTAAGCATGTTAATCTTCTTCAGTTAAGTACCATATTTTGGCTTGTCAATTTCTGAGCCCTAACACCACACATCCAATTGACATTAACAGATATTTATTGACCAATGTAATTATGTGCCAAGAATCATGTTAGGGATTTCAAGATAGATAAGATGGGGCTCCTACCCTCAAAGAGCTTACAGTCTAGTCTACTTACTTGTGTCAGACACTCTTAGGCACTACTTCAGATTCTCTTGGCTTCACCTATATCTTGCCTCACCTGCTACTCAGGCTTCCAGCTTTGCGTGGGCTCCAGCTGACTTTACATAGGCACGGGCTGACAGTGCTTTATCTCACGCCCTTGCTGCACAACTCTTGCCTCCTACTTCAAGGCTTTCTGGTTGACATTGAGGCATGAAACATTTCTGGCCCCTGCTTGGTACCTACATCTATGCAACCCAGAAACTTCATCCTGAGCTTTGGGAGAGACAAAGGACCAAGAGACAGGAAGGGAGCAGGGTGTAACTAGGGGTAAAGCTTTGACCACTGAGCAACAAAATTCGTCGGTGAAGTCTTCCTCAGTTCCAACCCTGAAAGAATCTTGCTAAGATGAAGTTGGAATGAATTCTCAGAGGACTGTCCTGTGAAGTCAAGTAATCGTCACAGTTGACAGCTGCCAGTTCATAACACATCCTCATAGTTTGTCCCTGCTGCACCCTCTTGAACTTCTTGGGTATGGTATTGAAGAAGAGATCACAGGGCTCAAGAATCAGAAATACTAGAAACAAGGTACTATACGAATCTGAGAATCTATCAATCATCTGACCATGTCTTTGAGAAGCTTAGTGATAGCTTTTTTCTTAATAGTAAGTTAAAATTGCTGAAGGCAGACACTGCAAAATAACTGGGATTCTTAGCATCAATGACTTTGATACAATCACCTTCTGGAAAAAAACAACAACAAAAAAGACAACCCTTATTTATAGTATCTGCCGGATTCCATGATGTGATTACCCCCATCATGGCTATTTTCAAAGCTACTAATCTGACTTCACTAGACATCAGGTTCGGAGGAGCTTGGAAACTGATATGAACTGGCTCCAGGATCCTGCATGATCCCATCATGGAGGGTGTTTCTTGACTTGTATATATAAAAAAGAAAAAGTAATTTAGCCATCAAAATGGAAAGTCACAGTCCTCATTTACTTTCTTGATCTAAGGAAGTACACAGAGTCAGAAGCCACTGATTGGAGAGAAGACAGGGTTTCCTCTAGGAAGGACCCTGCAATACAGCTGCAAGTATATACCGTAAAGATTCTTCTGATTCTTCCCAGTGGGGACATGTGGCCATTTGCCAGTGGATAACCAGGAGAATACCTTCACTTTTCAATAACTTTAAGAGCTGTCACTGTTTAATATAAGTTCTGACCACGGGACCTGAAATGCCATCATAGTCCTGAAGTGAAAGAAGGTTATGGAGGTGATAAATAGAGTCCTAGTCTTAATCCATCTCACGATGGGTTCAGTGAATCTGCAGACACATTCTACAGCTGTATCCTGGTCTCCATGTATAAATGTGGGATAGTTATAACTGGCAGAATCCTTACATTGGTTCTCTAACCTGTGAAGTAAGGGTCAGTATAATAGTAACAGCCAAGCGGAGGCCTCTGAAATTGATCAGCTCCCCACTTTCTGCACTGACCAAAATAACACTCAGAGGCACAAGCCAGGAGAAATTGCAGAGGTCAGCACTATCATCAAAGGCTTAAAAGGTGTGAGGGTGATGATCTCATTATATCTTCATTTAATTTACCTGTATGGTCTCTGCAAAAGAAACAGACAAGCCATGAATTAAGATTCATTTCATACTAGACGAACAGAAACTTAAGGAAGTGGTAGTCCCAGCCATGGTTATGCTGGATGTGATATCTTTATTAAGACAAACTAACTCAGCCTCTGACACTTGGTATGCAGCTGCTGAGCTGCAAAATGCATATTTCTCAATCCCCATCAGGAAGAGGATCAAAAGTAGTTACCTGCGTATGACAGAAACAGCAGTATACATTCATTCTCTTTCTCTAGGGCTTTGTTAACTTTCCCTCTCTCCATCACAATGTAGCTCACATGGATTTTGGTCATCTTAGAATTCCACAGCTTATCATTATGGTCTGCTATTAATGATATCTTTCTAACTGGACTCAGTGAGCAGGAAGTGGCAAGCACTGTAGATTCCCTTGTAAGACACCTGCATATCAAAGGATGAGAGATAAAGCATAGGAAGATTCAGAAGTCTGATGCATTGGTAAAGTTTTAGGTATCCTGTAGCTTGGGGCACACAAGGACATTATCTCTAAGGTAAAGGTCAAGTTGCTGCACTTTGTACCTTCCCCCATTAAGAAAAAAAGCACAGTGCTGGTGGACTTTGTATTTTGGGATAGAATATACCACACCAGGAAATATTGCTCTGACCAAAGTGTTGAATGACTCAGAAGACTGCCAGTTTTAAACAGGGCCAAGAAAAAGAGAAAGCTCTGCAGTAGCCCCAGTGGCAGAATAATCTACCTGCTGCTGGGGATACATGACTCACCATATTCGATGGTGTTTGAGATTTCCCTGATGGATAAACTTGCACCTAAGGTTCTGGAAAAAGCTTACAGCTTCTACAACAAGAGCTACTGTCCATTTGAAAGACAGCTCCTGGTATGCTACTGGACTCCCTAGCAGAAACTAGATGCCTGACCATGGGATACCAAGGGATCATGTGACTTGAGCTACCCATCGTGAGCTGAAAGTTATCAGATCCAGCAAGTCACAAAGTTGGATGAACAGCAACAATCAACTGTCTTATAGAAATTATATTTTTGGAATCAGACCCAATTGGGCTCAAAAGGCATTAATAAATCACATAGACATGTGGTCCAGAGTTCCATGTCATTAATCTATAGTGCACGGATGCCTCTCCTTCCAATTCAAACCTATGGCCTCATGAGTGTTTCCCCATGACCAACTGATGGAAGGGAAAAAAACTCAGGCCAGGTTCACAGATGACTCAACACAATACACTGGTGCTAATTGAAAATGAACCGGTGAACTGCTGCCACAATACAGTCTCTTTCAGGGATGGCCCTAAATGTGACGGGGAAGAGAAATCACCCTAGAGGACAGATCCAGGAGCAGCACCCTTGTTCATCCATTTAAATGGGAGGAAAAGTGGTTTGAAATCTCCATCCATCCCCCTCTTTGTATAAATCTCCATCTATCCATATAGACACATAGACTCCTTGGCATTAGTGAATGATTTATCTGATTACTCTGGGATTGAAAAGGAGTAAGATCAGAAAATTGGGAGACGAAAGCCTAAGAAATGGGAATAAAGCATGCAGACCTTTGTGTTCGAGTTAACACCCTCCAAAGAAAATTCACCAGAGAGAAGGCTCTCCACAACTGGGTAAGTGGGTGCTACATCATGTAATTGTCCCCAAGTCCCTCTTCTGCCACCCCAGTCCTTATACAACGAATGAGCCCATTAACAAAGTGAACATGGAGGCAGGGATAGATGTCATGGGCTCTCATTCACCAAGACTGATCTATAGACTGCCACTGTGCCGATCCCTTGGTACGCCACTATTCCTCAAAGAGATTTGGCCAAACACTTGATTATGGATCAATTGTACTGGACTCTTTCCACTCTGGAGGAGCAGGGAACCATTATTATTGGTCAACTCCTTCTGAATTCTAAATAAGCTCTCAGTGCTGGTTATTCAGAAGGAATCGACTTAACAATATATTAACCCATACGGCATCATATAAAACCAAAGGATTTACTTCACAATGAAAGAAAGGCAACAATGGGCACATGCCCATGAGATTTATTGCTCTTACCCATCATCCCCACCTGGAAAGATGCTAGTCTTGTAGAATAATGGAGTAACCTGTAAAAGCCTCATCTAAAATTCTAGCTTGGTGATAATAATTGCAAGTTTGGCGCACTCTCTCTCCTCCAGGATGTGGTCCATGTGTCAAATCAAAGGCCGCTAGATAGAACTGTAACCGTCCATGTGTCAAATCAAAGGCCGCTAGATAGAACTGTAACCTAACAGCTGGAATGCACGGATCCAGGAATCAAGAGATGGAAAAAGGATTAACCCTCACAACCCTATTCTCAGTAAACCATGCTGCAGCCCTAGGCTCCACTAAGTTAGAGGTCTTGTCTATCAAGTGTCCGTAGAGTATGATTCCATTCAGGAACATGACAAGGGCTACAGTTAACCTGAAGTTGTTACTGCCACTTATTCACTTTGAGATCCTTATGCCAAAGGACCAGCAGAAAAATAATAGAATTCCTGAACTTGTGAGAGTAATCACAAGTAAACCCTACCACGAGAAGCTAGAGTTGCTTCTGCATGTAAGGGCAGGAGGTGATGGTGGTGGTAGAAAACACATTGGAAACTCAAAAGATTTTACTAGGAAATCTCTAGTGCTTCTGTAATGAGTAATAATGATAAACGGGCAGCTTCAGCCATTATAACTCTACAGCAGCTCAGACTTCATGGGGATAAAAGCCGGGCTTAACTTAACTGGCAAGCCATCCAGACCAACAGAAGTATTGGCCAAGTTCGAGAGAAATCTACATAGAATAGATAATGGATGAGGGAGATATGAGTATCGATTACAGTTTGTAACTATAGCTAGCAATAGGGATTGTAGCTTATTTCACTAACCCTCTTGCTTTTCGTTTTTAAGAGGTTGCACATGGCCACCAATTTGAAAAAGACTCTTTGGTCAATTGAACTTGTATCTGATTTCTCTGGGAAGAATAGAGACCATTTTGCTGACGCGAAAATGGAAGCTCCATATTGTAACATGGGAACCAGACATATTTGAGAAAACAAGAATATTTGAGTAGTACAAGGGGTGGACTGCAGCAGGCAACTTTTGTGTGCCACTTGATTCTCTCGATCTTCTCTCCTGTCTGTAGTTTTGGTCATCACTGTGTTAACCGGCTCTGCTTTAGTGTTGATTGACTTCAAGTAAATATGATCTTACGGTACCTCAACTCATGCCTGCCTAGAGCATTTTGCCTCTTGTCATGGGCTTTTCCTGTTGTCCCTAACGTTTAGCATGCTATAGGGTCCTGTTTGGCACCCACACAGTTGAAGCCCAAACGTTTGATGGCCTCCAAAAAGCCATAGTATCTTGGCTAGTGAGAGATGGGAGTCAGTGGATAAATTATTTCCCCTGTATTCTCCCAGATGGACTAGGGTGAGATGTAATTTACACAGTTTCTCAGAGGGCTACACCATGAAATCAAGCAATTAGTCGTCACCATAGCAACCAGCTAAAGAATGCCTCCATATATTGTGCACTTTCCCTACTTTGAGCTCATTTTCCCTTACTCCTGCTCCCTGGGCTTGCACTCCCTAATAAATTAGCGTTGTACACCTTTATCTCATTCTCCGCTTTCTGGGAAACCCAGCTGGAGATACTATTTGACAAGATAAATAGACTTTTAAAAGTAATAGAAATCAAAGTGCTTTGAAGCATGTTATGTAATAGCACATGGTGTAACCATTAGCTTATAGTTATTGGGTCTATTTCAAGTTTATATTATAGATAGAGTGGAATAGGAAAATCCATAGGCAGTAGAGCAGGTAAACACTCTCTTGCCTCCACTCCCAGTCCACTACTTTGAATCCTAGTAGTCCTGAATTACAGAGTACTTGTCACTCTACCTACTCTCCTTCTTAAATTTCAAGGGTTACCTTCTCCAGGAAAAATCCTACATTGACATACCTCCTTCAACCACTAAGAAACACAATTTCGGACCACATTTTATGGAGATCCTTGTTGACTAGAATTTCATCTTGGATATCATATGTGAGTTCCCTCAGAGCAGAGTCTGAGTTCATCTTTTCGTATAACTTCAGGGAACTTCTAAGCTATTCAGGTGATTCTCCCTCAGGATGGCAGGTTTTCCTAATATATTAGGACTGATTTATGCGAATTCTGTACTCTCTCACCTGAGTTTCTTCTGACCAACAACTTAAGTGTGATCACAGGGAGGCAATTTAGTGTGGGTGACAGTACTGGGAAAATAGGGATTTGTGGTAAGAAAACTTGCACTCAGGTGCCAGATCTACCACTCAAATGCTGAATAATTCTGAGCCTCTGTCTGTGATGATTAATTTTATGTATCAACACGACTGAGGTACAGGATGTTCAGATATTTAATTAAACATTATTTTAAATGTGTCTGTGAAGGCATTTCTGGATGAGATTAACATTTGAATCGGTAGACTGAGGAAAAAGATTGCCCTCCCCACAACTGGTAGGCCTCATTCAATTCGTTAAAGTCCTGAATAGACCAAAGGCTAAGAGAGAACTCACAAAAGGTGGGGTAAGAGGGAAATCACTCTCTCTACCTGACTGTCACTGACCTAGGCCATCGTTTGTGTTCTGCCTTCCAACTCAGACTTGGACTGGAACTAGCATCATCAGCTCTCCTGGTTCTCACATCTTCAGACTTGGACTGGGCTATACCATTCGTTATCCTGGGTCTCCAGCTTGACAACTGCAGATTCTGGACTTTTCAGCCTCCATAACAGTGTAAGCCTATTCCTTATGATAAATCTTTCTCTCTCTTTCTGTATGTCTGTGTGTGTAAAGAACCAATAAACAGAACCAACAGAAGATATATATATACACACACACATATATATGTATGGATATATAAATATACAAAAATATATCCATAACATGAATATGTATATTCTACTATGTATACATATATATAGTATTGTAGATATGCTGTATATGTAATATATAATGTATGTAATATAATGTATACACATATTATTATATTATATTACATATTAGCTTATATAATTATATATAATTACATAACATGTTATAAAATTATATAATATATTTTATAAGCTGATATATATGTAATACATATATATGTATATTATAAATTTTATAATTTATAAGAATTATATAATTATAATCTAAATTATATATTACACACATCTTCAAAAGGAGTTATGTGTATATAATATACATATTATAAATACCATATTATTGTAAACATAATATATACATACAATATTACATATAATATATAAAATACTTTATATCATATAATATATATATTATAGTATAGTATATATTATATATATTATGTAATCTATATATTATATGTAGTATATAGGTATATATTATATTATACTATATATTCTAGTGTAGATTATCAAATAGATTCTATTATATAGAATAGTCTAGATTCTACATATAGTGATATATTCTATATAGTGTATAATATATAATATGTATAATACTTTCTAGCATATATTACATATTGTTTTATATATATAAACACAGTATATTAACATATACAGTATATCCAGGAGATATATATGTATATATATGATAGAAAGTATTATACATATTACATATTCTTACTATATAGAATATATAGTATTATATAATATGTAATATATACATACATATATTATATACAGGTATACCTCAGAGATATTGCTTTTTCTGCCCCAGACCACAAAAATAAAGCAAATCTTGCAATAAAGTGAGTCACATGAACTTTTTGGTTTCCCAGTGTGTATAAAGTTATATTTACACTATTAAGTGTGCAATAGCATTTTATCTAAAAAATGTATATACCTCAATTTTAAAACACTTTATTGCTAAAAAATACTAATGATTATCTGAGCCTTCACTAAGTCATAATCTTTTTGCTGGTTAAGTGTCTTGCCTCAGGGTTGATGGCTGCTGATTGATCAGGGTGGTGGTTGCTGAAGATTGGAATAACTATGACAATTTCTTAAGATAAAGCAACAATAAAGTGTTCTACATCAGTTAATGCTTTCTTTCTCAAACGATGTCTCTATATCATGGGATGCTATTTGATAGCATTTTTTTCACAGAACTTTTTGAAAAATGAAGTCACTCCTCTCGAAACTGCTTTATCAACTAAGTTTATGTAACATTCTAAACGCTTTATTGTCATTTCAACAATGTTACAGCATCTTCACCAGGGTAGATTCCACATCAAGAAACAACTTTCTTTGCTCATCCCTAAGAAGCAACCCCTTATCTGTTCACATTTGATCATGAGATTGCAGCAATTCAGTCAAATCTTCAGGCTCCACTTCTCATTCTAGTTCTCCTGCTATATCTCCCACCTCTGCAATGACTTCCTCTACTAAAGTCTTCCTTCCTCAAAGTCATCCACGAGTGTTGGAATAAACTTGTTCCAAACTCCTATTAAGGTTGATTTTTTGACCTTTTCCCATGAATCACGAATGTCCTTAAATCCATCTAGAATGGTGAATCCAGAAGGTTGTCAATTGATTTTGCCCAGTTCAAAATCAATTGACAACCTTCTTCAAACAAATCACAGTTGGCAGCTATAGCCTTATGAAATGTATTTTTAAAATAACAACACTTGAAAGTTGAAATGACTGCTGCAGGATGGATGTTGTGTTAACAGGCATTGGGAAAAACTCAATACACTCAAGAGTGCTTTTTTCCTATTCTCTCACTCAACACAAAAATCTTCAACACAAAGGAAGACTTCTGTGACAAAATTTTTGGTGGGTTTCTCCCTACCACCAAATGACTAATCAGTTCTACAGTAGACACCTACAGGGTATTCTCCAATTCAACTCCAACATTATCTACCTGAAGTTAGTGTCAAATCCCACAGGTCTGGGGCTCAGTTCCCAAAACTTCCCCTGCTCCAGACACCAGTCACAAGTACATGCCTCCCAAACTTCTGACTCACTGGCTTCAATTTGGGGTTCCTATAATCTCCTCTTTGGGTTTGATTAATTTTACTGAAGTGGCTCACAGGACTCAGGGAAACATACATATTTATCAGTTTATTATACAGAGCATTGCAAAAAATACAGATGAAGAGATGCATAGGGCGAGAATGTGAGAAGAAGCACAGAGCTTCCAGGCACTCTTTGGGTGTGCTACCCTTCAGAATCCTCCATGTGTCCAGCTATCTGAGAAGTTCTCCAGAACCCTGTTCTTTAGCTTTTTACAAAGGCTTCATTATGTAGGTATGATTGATTAAACCATTGGTCGTTGATGATCAACTTGACCTTCAGCCCCTGTGCCTTCCCTAGAGGCTGGGGAGTGGGGCTGAAAGCTCCAACCCTGTAATAATGTCTTTGTCTTTCCAGTGACCAGCCCCATCCTGAAGTTAGTTATTAGCATACATAAAGACATCACTTTGGAGATTCCAAGGATTTTAGAAGTTGAATGTCAGGAAACAGGAAGGCAGGCCAAATATATACTTCACAATATCACACCAGGCATTAAAACAACATTCATTTTCTTGTAGATCTCCATCAGAGATCTTGGAAGACTAGATATAATATTGTCAATGAGTAGTAGTACTTTGAAAGGAATCTTTTTTTCTGAGCAGTAGGTCTCAACTCTGACCTTAAAATATTCAGTAAGTCATCCTCTAAATAGACGTGCTGTCATTCAGGCTTTGTTGTTCCATTTATAGAGAACAGACAGAGTAGATTTGGCAAGTTCTTAAGGGCTCTAGAATTTTTAAATTCATTCCTCTTTTTATTTTTTAATTTTATTTTTATTTTTTTTGATCCTCTTTTTATTTTTAATGCTTCTGTCATAGGTCTTTGTGTTATGATTTCAATGAGGTTTTCAAAAAAACATCTTACAGATAAAATGGGTTATTTTAAGGTTATATCACGATAAAAGAATAGAAACAAAGAAAAAAGTAAGAACTTCTACACTTTAACCCCATCCCTATCCTACATATTGACTTTTAGTTTTCTCAATTTACACATTTTTACATTACGTATTCCTTAACAAGTTGTAGTAGCTATTAATGTTTTTGATAGATTGGGTTTTGGGCTTCACACTGGAGTTACTAGTTGATTGCACACCATAATTAGAGAATTAAAACTTTCTGGGCTTGTCCAAATTCTTCATTTTATCAGTGGGTTTTATGCTTCCTTTTTTTTTTTTTGAGACAGAGTTTCGCTCTTGTTACCCAGACTGGAGTGCAATGGTGTGATCTTGGCTCACCGCAACCTCCGCCTCCTGGGTTCAAGCAATTCTCCTGCCTCAGCCTCCTGAGTAGCTGGGATTACAGGCACTCACCACCAAGCCCAGCTAATTTTTTTGTATTTTTAGTAGAGACGGGGTTTCACCTTGTTGACCAGGTTGATCTCAATCTCTTGACCTCATTATCCACCCGCCTCAGCCTCCCAGCTTTTTTTTTTTTTTTTAACATTACTGGTTTTCTGTTCTTGCTTTCACTTAAGAACTCCCTTTAGCATTTCTTGTAAGATGGTTCTGGTGGTGGTGAAGTCTCTCAGCATTTGTTTATCTGGGAAAGACTTTCTCTTTCCTTCAGATTTGAATGATAACTTGGCTGGATACAATATTTTTTGATGACAGTTGTTTTTTTCTTTCAGCACTTGAGAAATGTTGTTCCACTCCCTCCTGGCTGCATGATTTCTGTTTAGAAGTCTGTCACCAGACGAATTGAAGCACCTTATTTACTTGTTTTCTCTTTCTGCTTTAGAATTCCCTCTTTTCCTTGACCTTTGAGAGTTTAATCATCACACACCTTAGGGTAGTCTTACTTGGGTCAAATCTGTTTGGTGTTCTCTGACCTTCCTGTACCTGGGTATGTATATCTTTCTCAAGTTTTGAAAACTTTTCTCCTAACATTTCTTTGAATAATATTCTACCCCTTGCTCTTACTCAACTCTCTCTTGAATACCAATAATTCTTAGACTTTGTATTTTGAGGTAATTTTCTGTATCTTACATGAAATTTTGTCCTCAGACTGTGTATTTTCAAATAGCTTGTTTTTCAGTTCACTGATTCCTCACTCTGCTTCATCTATTCTGCTTTTGAGAGCCTCATATGAATTTTTCAGTTTAGCAAGTATATTTCTCAGTTCCAAGATTTCTGTTTTTTAAAAATTATTATTTCAATCTCTTTGTTAAAATTTCAGGTTGCTTTTCTGTGTTATCTTGGAGATCACTGAGTTTCCTCAAAACTACTCTTTTGAATTATTGGTCAGAGACCTCACACATCACCATCTCATTGGAATCAGTCACTGGTTTCTTGTTTTGCCCAGTTGGGGAGTTCATGGTTCCCTGTTTGCTATTGTTTCTTGTGGATGTACGTCTATGTCTTCCCATTGAAGAATTAGTTAGTCATTCCAATCTTCTTTACCTGGGATGTTCTGTTTTTCATTGGCTATATTTGCTTAGAGGTTCTTTACCACTAGGTCACTGCCTCCCTTTGGTTCTAAGGTGGTGCCTTAAGCCCAGATTCACCTTGGATCTAGTAAATGATCAGAGCACTGACCTTCTTGAATAGGGGAGGTCCAAAAGGGGATGTCCTGCCCATGTGGCAAGACTCACCAGGGGATCTGGGGATAAACCTCCTACACATGCTGCTGCTCAACAGCGACTCTTATTTGGCATCTCGTTTGGCTGTGCTATAGAGCAGAGCCTCCATGCCTGGGGGTGGTCATCCCATATCCCTCCTTTGTCTCTGCCTGTCCTCAGAAATATTTCTCCCTTCAGGGACTCACAATGTTTCCCATGAGTTAAGGCGGAGATAGATCTCCTTTCAGGGAATCAAAGATAACAGGGAAGCCAGTTGTCCACCTCTATCTCACTTTTTCTAGTATAGAAAGAGTAATTTGGCAGGAGGGGGATGGTAATTTTCATACATTTGGTGCAGGGAAAAATGGAGAGAGAGGCATCACAGATGTGGCAGTGATTTTCTTTTTCTTTTTTTTTTTTTTTTGAGACAGAGTTTCGCTCTTGTTACCCAGGCTGGAGTGCAATGGCACGATCTCGGCTGGCCGCATCCTCCGCCTCCTGGGTCCAGGCAATTCTCCTGCTTCAGCCTCCTGAGTAGCTGGGATTACAGGCATGCACCACTATGCCCAGCTAATTTTTTGTATTTTTAGTAGAGACGGGGTTTCACCATGTTGACCAGGATGGTCTCGATCTCTTTACCTCGTGATCCACCCACCACAGCCTCCCAAAGTGCTGGAATTACAGGCGTGAGCCACCGCGCCCGGTCCGGCAGTGATTTTCTCACTGTCTGCTTGAAGTTATTTCACTGCCCCAGAAACTGTCTTATTTTCATATTTGAGTTCTGGGGTATTACTGGTGATAAATGCAACACTGTGTATTTGTTGTTGGTTTTCTGTTGGGAGAGTGAGAGCAGCTTGTTTCTATGCCACCAGAAGTCTCCTAGGGCCCTAGGATTTTTTGAATGGTAAATGACCCATTAGGTTCAATTTAAAGTAATCAGATGCATTATCCCCTAACAAGAGAGTCAGCCTGCCTTTTGAAACTTTGAAGCCAGGCATTGATTTCTACTCTCCAGCTACAAAAGTCCTAGATGGTATCTTTTTCTAATATAAGGCTGTTTTGTCTACATTGAAGATCTGCTGTTTAGTGTAGCCACTTTCCACAATGATCTTAGCTAGATCTTCAGGATAACTTCCTGCAGCTTCTACATCAGCACCTGCTTCTTTTACCTTGCACTTCTATGTTATAGACATAGCTTCTTTATTTAAACCTCATGAACCAACATCTACCACCTTCAAACGTTTTTCTTGTAGCTTCCTCACCTCTCACAGCCTTCATAGACTGGAAGAGACTTGGGGATTTGCTCTGGATTTGGCTTTGGCTAATGGGAATAATTGTGCTGGTTTGATCTATGTATACTACTAAACTTTCTCCCTATCAGCAACAAGTCTGTTTGGTTTTCTTATCATTTCTGTGTTCTCTGTAGTAGTACTTTTAATTTTCTTCAAGAACTTTTCTTTTGTATTCACTACTTGCTTAACTGGTTGGCATGAGAGGCCTTGCTTTCAGCCTATCTCAGCTTGCAACATGCCTTCCTCCCCAAGCTTAATCATTTCTAGATTTTGATTTCAAGTAAGAGATCTAAGATTCTTCCTCACTGAACACATACAGGCCATTGTAGGGTTATTAATTGGCTTGATTTCAATACTATTGTGTCTCAAAGAACAGGGAGGCCCAAGGAGAGGGAGAGAGACAGGGAAAGCACTGGTTAGTGGAGCAGTCAGACCACACACAACATTTATCAAGTTCACCATCTTCTGTGGGTGTGGTTCATGGTGCCTCCAAACAATTACAATTGTACCATCAAAGATCACTGATCACAAATCATCATAACTGGCATAATAATAATCAAAAGTTTAAAATATTGCAAGAATTATTCAAATGTGACACTAAGACACAAAGTGAGCACTTGCTATTGGGAAAACAACACTGGTAAACTTGCTCAATGCAGGGTTGCTGTAAACCCTCAGTTTGCAAAACATGCAAAGTGCAAAAAAGCTAAGTGTAATAAATGAGGTATGCCTGTGTATAATATATGTATATTTCCTATTGGTTCTGTTTCTCTGGAGAACTCAGATTGATACAGTATCTTTGTGTGTCAAATGGGCATATATCCACACTGAAGCATCCCCTAAGTATCGCTGTGAGGCACATGTACAGAAGCATATTGAAAGCATATTTTTAAACTACAAAAACATACACCTATTAATTTGACGTATCACTGCTCTCTATGCAGAGAGGAAAAAAATAACAGTCCTCTTTTACTTGAGGAAGGATTTATTTTGCAATTCACAAAGCACAGTGGGGACCTTTTCTGACATTTGACTTTAGGGCCCAGAGATTTTCCCTAAGCAGCTGGGATCAAGGAAAGTGAGAGGAATGTAGCAAACAAAGCTTTGGTCTAATATTTCATTTTAACCAAAAATAACTTATATTTGTAAAGCATGTTAGCATTTACAAAGTACATTTCATAAAGTGCATCTCATTTTACCCTCACAACTCTGTGAGGCAAGTATAGTTTCCCCCATTTTACAGACAAAGAAACTGAGTATAAGAGAGCTTAGAATCTGGTCTGAGGTTTCACAGCATGAGAATACAGGGTCTGGAACTCAGCCAGCATCTCTTAGTCCTGATTGCATGCCTTTCTCATTAAGATTTGCTAGCTACACTTCGCCTGGTCCATCTTATGCTTTTTTTTTTTTCTTTTGCATCCTGGCCCCAGCTGTAGATCTCATATACTCCTGACCTTTAGGAGAAACCAGCCAAGTTGAGAGGAAAAAGGAAATCTCAAGTTTTTCTTAGAATCTTGATGCATAGCTTAGGTGCTGCCCAATACCTCTGAAAACAAACAAACAGCACATTTGGTGTTTTGTCTCATTGTCTCTTGAGGCTAAAATTGCGGTCCTATCCTTTCAGAACAAACACCAACCCAAGGAGACTAGCCAAACTTCAGATTCACCAGATGAGGTAGGAGAATAGAGTCTGGAGGCGGGGAACATAAGACCAATCTGCACTGACTTCCTAGAACTGGATCAAAAGGGAAACCCTATCTCTCCATGCCCAGGTGACCAAGGATCAGAAGCTATTCCCTTTGCAACTTCCCCTTCCACTGCATCTTAGACGAAAACCAGAAAGTACCTCTGATTGGCTGTGGACCAAGCACGGGCCAGTCCTCATTTGCATAAGGTGCAATTCAATTCAGTCTTTGATTGGTTGTGGACCAAGCCTCCAATTCAATCCTTCATTTACATAAGGTGTAACCAAAGGGAAATCTCTAGAGGGTGCTCTAAACCCCCAGAAGACTTTCCTGCCAGAGCCCTTGAGCTGCTTGCTCAGGCCCATTTCCATTCTTCGGAATGTACATTTACTTCTATGGTCTTTTGCTTCAACAAATTTACGCTTTCATTGCTTCTTTGCATGTGCTGTTCAACTCTTTGCTCAACACAGCAAGAACCTGGACAAACTCATGATCAGAACCTTCCATCCAGTAACAAGACACTTAAGAGGCTGCTCATAAGTCAGAGACTGAGAAGAGTATACCCAGTCCTACCCCATCTCAATCACTGGGACACTAATTCAGGTGTAATGGTCTGGACATATGACCATGGAACTTTCTGCAATGCTTCCTTCCTTGGGTTCTGACTGGGGTCCTCAAGGTTGCAGGAGAAAAAACTGCTCCAATTTGGAAAGTATCTCTCAGGAAAAAAAAAATAATAAGAGACAGCATATGGAAAATAGAGTGAAATTCCTTTAGTGTGGCTCTTTGGAGAGAGATAGGTAATTTACCAAATGCAAGACTTTTCTCGCAGCTGGCTGGCACTGTGGAGCACCATGAAGCAATTGAGACTGAATTACAGAGATGCTGATTATGAGATTGGACTTTCTGTAAGGCCACCAGCCACTTGCATCTTCTCCAGTGGGAATGTGGATACTTGACATTGGCTCAGATTTGCAAATGACTCTTCCCCTTCATCAGCAGCCCCATGGTGGAATAGAATTGGTGGCAAGATTTTAATGAAGCTAAGTGTTTAGATTCTTCCTTGAGGCCACTGATAGTGCCAATAGCCATTATTTCCCTTCATCAGACTAAAAGAAAGACAACCAGGTTTTTCAGGGGTTCTTCAGCCATCCCCTTGACTGTCCTTGTAGTTTCTCCTGTGCAGGAATAGAAGCAATGCTAAATTTTCAAAGCTATTTTCCTTCCCTCCTTCCATTGAGGGTCAAAGCTATAAAGCACGACATAAGAAAAGGGTGACTTAAGAGCTCAGGACAAAGTGACGATCAATATAGTGTTAAGAATTCTTTTTCTTTAAGAGAGTAACTTGGTCTGACTGCTGCTACTGTCTCTTGCCTTGGTGCTCAGTTGGGTTCTGCTGGAAATCTTCTTTCTCTGATAGCAAGTAACTGAGTGAGTCACTGACTCTGAACCTCTAAAACAGAAGCACAGTGTTCCCATGGACGTTGTGTTTTGGTCATTGAGATTTTTCCATCTCTGGCTTTTGTTTTTTTTGCTTCAATTGTCTGTATTTGAATAAATAAATAAATGCTTTTGTTTGTTGAGAGGC
This sequence comes from Callithrix jacchus, assembly GCF_049354715.1. Taxonomy (NCBI): domain Eukaryota; kingdom Metazoa; phylum Chordata; class Mammalia; order Primates; family Cebidae; genus Callithrix; species Callithrix jacchus. The sequence goes on from NC_133508.1 coordinate 150,084,497, forward strand.
TGTTATCAGCTGAACACTAAAAACACTTATTTTTTGCATACTTTTTCTCAATTAATCCTCCAAATATTAAGGGAAGAGGTGTTGTTTCCATTTTACCAATAAGGAAACTGAGATACATAGAGGTTAAGTAACTTGTTCAAGTTCATACGGATAGTAAGTGTAATGGAGCCAGAACTTGACCCCACATCTGATCAGTTCCACAGACTGTTCCTTATCCCAGACTACATGAACTTCTTTGTGTTTGTGGTGCTTTCCAAACACTGACCCAAGTGTAGACACAGCTTCTGGAGGTCATTGTGTGTTAAATTTTGACTCATGTAATAACTGTGCAAATAGATTTCTAATAGATATCGTGGCACTGTGATTGCTCACAGGGTGCTTTGGTGTTAGGTATTCCAGGTCTGAAAATCATTTTTTGCTTAGTAGATACATGACCTTGGGCAGGCCATTCTTCCTCCGTAGGTCATTATTTCCTCATCTGAGGAATGAGGATAGTGTGAGGAATAAATTACACAATGTGTTTAAACATCTTGCAACATCTGGCACACAGTAAGTATTTCATAAATGGGGATAGTGATAACACAGATGATGAGGAGGAGAAACAAGAGGAGGAAAACTGATCATAGGATGGATCTAAGGAAAACCCACTGGAAAATAAAGAAAGAGGGGCCCCTAGAGATAGTGCTTTTTTCTCCCAGAAGGGAGAAGCTCTAGAAGAGAGAAAGTGATTACTTAGTGTATCAGTCAGGGTTTTCTAGAGAATCAGAGCCATAGGGTGGGAAAACAAGGACAGAGAGTGAAAGAGAGTGGTTTTAAGGAATTGGTTCCTGTGATTGTGGAGTCTGGCAAATCCAAAATCTGCAGGGTAGTCAGCAGGCTGGAGACACAGGGAATAGAGAACATTGCAGCTCAAGGACAAGGTAGTCAGCTGGCAGAATTCTTTCTTCCTGGGGGAAGGTCAGTCTTTTTTCTCTTAAGGCTTTCAACTGATTGGATGAAACCCATCCACATTATGGCTTACCCATGTAATCTGCCTTACTCAAAATCTGCTGATTTAAAATGTTAAACTCATCTAAAAAAAATACCTCACAGAAACACCTAGACTAGTGTTTGACCGAATATCTGGGCACTGTGATGTATTGGTCTGTTTTGCATTGGTATGAAGGAATACCTGAGACTGGAAAATTTACAACTAAAAGAGGTTTATTTGGCTCATGGTTCTGCAGGCTATACAAGCAGCCTGGCACCAGCATCTGCATCTAGTGAGGACATCAGGACGTTCTCAATCATAGCATGCTTGAAGGCGGAGCAAGCATGTCACATGGTGAGAGAGACAAGAAGCAAAGCAGGGCTGGAGGGAGATGCCACGCTTTTAAACAATCAGCTCTTGCATGAACTCAGAGTGAGAACTCACTCATTACCACAGTGATGGCACCAAGCCATTCATGAGAGATCCACCCTCATGACCCAAACGCCTCCCACTAGGTCCCACCTCCAACATTAGGGATCGCATTTCAACATGAAATTTGGAGGATTAAACATCCAGCCTACATCGTGTGGCCTGGCCAATTTCACACATAAAATTAATCATCACCACTGGCCTCCCAGATTAAATGTACTTGTTTAAATGTACCAGAACCTCCAGGACAAGGACCAAAGTCTTCCCCTATCTAAGCTGAGATAAATAGTCCAGCAACCTGTCCTTAGTGTGGCCAGGGCAGAACGAGGGGGAAGGCACACAGGCTGGCCTTAATGGCACAGTGACTGGTGTTTTGTGCCTGTTTCCCTGTCCAAGGTTCCTTTTCTCTCTGCTGCCCTTTAAAGATGTCTCCAAACAAACAGAAGAACCAAACCGGGAGATTGTGGTGGGCATTTGAATTACAAGATGGGAGAGTTACTGCAAGTATTTTGGTTGACCAGCCCCAAGTCATGAAAGAGAGACCAGCCCTCCCCACTTTGCCCCCTCATCTCTGGATGCCCCAAAATAAATAATCTGGATTATGTGGGCTGCAGCCTCCTGGGGAAATTCCAGTGTTATCTCTGGAAATTACAGGCCCTCAGAGGATATAATATCAGGATATAAAGAAATTTTGATAGGCTGAAATGATGGCTTAACTCTAACACAATGAACCTTAACAGAAATAAATGTACAATCTTTCACTTAGGACCAAAATAAAATAACATAAAATAAAACACCTACTAGGAAGGATACAAGGAGACCTTCCAGTTTAAGATTCCACCTGAATAACATTCCTCAGTGAAGCCCTTATCAACTTCCTCACTAAAACACTCGTGGAAACATCGATAAGGATGAAAATCACAACACTGAAAACTGAGACTGATGGAAAACTTAATGACAGAACCCAGAGGGATTCTCTGCTTTCAAAGAGGCAAGCAGAATTGAAATACAAAAAATAACCCCAGGTTTCATCTCATGTCACTGGAAGTTCTGCCTCATGTGGCAGAGCCTGCTGGTGCTCGCCAACATCTGTGCTCTCCTCTGCTTCATGAACTCACAGAGTCACTGACTTTTACAGCCTCCCTTACAATTGGGTATAGCCATATGCCTGAGTTCTGGCCAAAAAATACAAGCACAGAGATGAGGGCCACCACCCAAGCACGATACTCCATACCCTTCCCCCATTCTCAAACTGAGTGGAGATGGTCCCAAAGACACAGAGGATGGTAGAGACACAGATGGAAGAAGCCTAGATTCCTCTGTGAGTGAATAGGTTGTCCAAGACCTGGACTGAGCTTCACTCCCCAACACCAGTACACACTGTACTGTGATGTGCATGAGAAATGATCTTTTATATGTTAAAACACCAGGATTTTGGAATCGTTTCTTATAGAAGATAGTCTACCCTAATACACTCTCAAAATGAAGGTGACCTAGAATGTTCACAAGATATGATATCTCTGTCATTCTCTGGCTCCTAATAGACCCTATCAGTGCATATAAGAAAAGTATCTAGCTGGAGTCAACAACAGGAAACACGTTGGTAGCCGTACATAACAGCTTATTGTAATTTTCCATTTATTCATGCATTTATCAAATATTTGTTATGTACTTACTATGTGCCAAGCTCTGTGTAAGTATTGGGGGTGCACGAGTAAGCAAAGTAGACATGGGCCCTGCCCTTGTATAGCTGACAGTCTAGAGTGATACCGAACATGAAACAAATCATTCCTAGTATGAATGGGTATTATGAAAGGAGACATTATAGGGCACCTTTGGGAGGGAGGGGCTCTCACCTAGACACTAAGGAGATCTAGTGTGTTTACCTATGTACCATCAAAGAACCAGGAAAGGGGAGCAGGAGAGCCATGTTGCTAGGAATTAGATGGAATCACTTACATCACTCTGTCCACTGACTTGCTCCAGTGGACACAAAGGAGGCCGAGGTGGTCCACATACCTTGCCTATAGGAAAACATCAGGTCTGAAGATCTTGCTTTGCTCAAGGTGAGCAAGAGAAAATGTCTGATAAGGATCCCAAGATACAAGGAAAAATCACTCAGAAGACTAAGAAACAGGTGTGCTGGTGAACACATGCAGAACTCTGAGGCCAGGTAGGAGGTAGGCAGGGCAGAGAGGAGAGAAGATCACATTTGTTTCAGTTAGAAATATGATAAAACTATTAAAAGCATATTAAATCATTTGTAAAAGAAAACTAATGGTTTATAATTTCATTTAATCTGCAATTAAATAATGCAGATTATTTTAAATATCTTTTCATCACAACAGAAAATTAAGACCAACTACTCCTCCAGTTTTCACTTAAATGCACTAGACCACTAGACCTCACTTTCTTAGTGCCTAGGTGAGACCCCTTCTCCCTAAGGTGGCCTATAACGTCTCCTTTCTTAACACTTATTCATACGGGTAATAATTCATTTCATCTTTGGTATTCCAGTAGACTGTCAGATATACAAGGGCAGGGTTCATGTCTATTCTGCTTACTGCTCAATAGCTAACATTTAGCACAGAGTCTAGCACATAGTGAGTAAATGATAAATATTTGTTAGATGAATGAATAAATGGAAAACTACAAAAAGCAGAATGTCCAACTACCAAGGAATTTCCCATTGCTGATTCCAGCTAGACCCTTTCTTATGTGTACTAACGGGTCTGTTAGGAACCAGAGAGACAGATATATCTTGTCTTGCAAACTTCTTAGGTTATTGCTATATTCAAGTGATCTGTGTAACCATCATTTTTGTCACTCTGCTTTTGTACCTCTGAAAATGATATACTACTGGAGTCAGAAGAAAAATTCCAGAAATTATCTGACATTTTTGATAGAATGCAAAAAGACAGTGCTTATAAGTAACATGAACAAACTCAGGATATGATGAAACTAAAAGAACGTGGGCAAAAGAAATATGGATATGTGGAAAATTTTGAAGGAAAGAAAATATATACATCGATTAGAAGAGTTAGAGTGTACTTTAGAGTTAGTAACGAGGAGTACCTTTATTGTGGAAAAGGGGAATTCTAATTTGAAGGACTAATTTAGAGGCAAAAAATAAAGAGATAAAAAGTGAGGGAGGAAAAAAGAAGACCATAGGCATGTTGTAATGAATTGGGAAGGGGGAAAGAGTCAACGATTGTTAAATTTTAGACAAAATTTGATAAAGATAAAATTTGGGACACCCAAAGATAATATTTCACTGTTTACTTAAAACATTCAATAAAACATAAAAGGTACTTTTTTTTAAATTTAAGAGAATTCAACATGGTACCACTGCATTCAAACAATGAAGATGACAGGAATCAAAGAATAAAAAAGAAGTCCAGATACCAAAAAATAAAAAGGTGTCATGAGCAACAAAGGCATACATGGTGGATATTTGTTTTCCCTGGGTGCTCAACATCCGGCAGTTCTCTGACTCCCAGAATGAAAGTGGAGGGGGCAGATCATCATTTTCCTGGCACTTGGCCCTGGACTTCAGTCTTAGCTCATGCAGTCAGATGCTACAGCCTGAGGCTTTGAAAGTTGAAGGAGTGGCACAAAGTATACACACAGTCAGAGCTGATCTGCGAGCGGCTGCTATGAGATCACGAGTCCAGCCGTACAGTGGGAGTAAGAAGAAATAGCAGAGTTGAGGGGTGGCAGCAGTAAGGGATCAGCTGCAGTGTCCTGCCACATCCTGTGGCATAATCTCTGCTCTGCCTTGCCTTCCACAGTTCCTAGTTATTCTCCGAACTCGATTTTCTCTTTCTCGATATTCCTCTAGTACTTCCTTTTTCTGGCCATGTTATATTAGGTTTCTGTTGTGTGCAAACAAGAACCCAGCTGCTATAGCATAAAGCAAGATGACAGCAGTAAACAAGTGTGTCCCTTATAAAAATAAAAATAAATGGCTCAAAAATCCTTCTCAAAAGACAAAAAAAATCTCAAGTTGAATTTAAAATTTTTAATGAGTTATTACAAGAGAGATATGAATAAAAATAGCTCAGAAAGATTAAAAGAGTTGTTAAAGATTATCAGGCCTATGCAGATAAAGGAAAGCAAAGGTGAAATGTTAGTATCATTAAAGTAGAAGTTAAGACAGAAGACTAAATGGGATAAAGAGGTTAATTTTATATTGTATTGATGTTTAATCAGACAAATTCCTATGAGAACAGGTTATTATAAAAATTAAATCAATACAGAAATATATATATATATATATATATATATATATATATATATATATATATATATATATTGATACAGAGTCTGTCTCTGTCACCAAGAGCTAGGCTGGAGTGCAGTGGCGTGATCTTGGCTCACTGCAACCTCTGCCTCCCAGGTTCAAGCAATTCTTCTGTCTCAGCCTCCCGAGTAGCTGGGACTACAGGTGTGCACCACCATGCCCAGGTAATTTTTGTATTTTAGTGGAGATGGGGTTTCACCATGTAGGCCAGGATGGTCTTGATCTCTTGACCTCATGATCTGCCCGCTTTGGCCTCCCAAAGTGTTGGGATTACAGGCGTGAGCCACTACACCCAGCCAGAAATATATTTTTTTAATGTGAAAATTCCTTCTTCTGTTCTTTGAATATTACTCCATTCCTAAAATGTAAGCTTCTGTTCAGTCTTTGGTGTATATATTTCTAAAACTTTATGTATATATATACTCACATACAAATATATGACTTTGAGGATTTTGTTAAATCATAGTTGTGGCCATGTGGTATGTCATAGCTATGGCAGTTGAGGTACAGTTCTGAGAACTGAAACAGCCTCTAGCCACAGCACCTTCAGGCCTACTTCAGTGTTTGGGTAAAGGTTGTGCTCTCACTGGGCTGCAGTCAGCCAATCACTGAGCATAGAGGGGCTCCTAGTGTCTGGACATTTCTGCCCAGTACAGGACTCTTCTATGAGCAGTCCTTATGCCAAGTCCCCCTGTTGCACCAGCTAAGCCTTTCTCAGAGCTGCAGTGCAGCCTCTGGCTCTTTCTGCCAAATTTCCCTTCCTTCCTCCTCTTCCTTTATGGCATCATGTCTACAACATGGTTTGAAAGCTTTTCCTGACTACTCCAGATTTCTTTTCCCTTTATCTTTCATGAGCATCCTTCCAATTAATCTCTTGCACTTCTAACCCCTTTTTGACATCCGAATAATACAATTGGTATCAGAAGTGACTCAACAAAACAGGGACTAAGATGGGGTTTTGAGACCGGATCACTCATTGCTCAGCAAGAAGGGAGGACTCTACTGAGTAGTATGTCAATCAAATACTATCATGTTCATGATAATGTGCCCACAATCTAGGGCTTAAGGAATACTTAATAAAACCAACAATATGTTAGGACCTAAAAATAAATCAGTATATTTCAAAAAGCCAAACTTCTATAGGACACCATCTCTGGTCACAAAATAATGAAATTAAAATTAAGAATACACACAAACAAAACCACATACAAAAATCCCCTCAACACTTTGAGATTTTAAAAAAGAAATATTCCTAAAGAACTTCTAGATCAGTGGTGAAATCAAAACCACAATTACAAATTACTTAGAAAATAAGAATAGTATATACCATCAGTAATAAATAGCCTACCAACAACAACCAAAAGCCCAGGACCTGATAGATTCACAGCTGAATTTTACCAGATGTACAAAGAAGAACTGGTACAATTCCTACTAAAACTATTCCAAAAAAGCTGAGGAGGAAGGACTCCTCCCCAACTGATTCCCTGAGGCCAGCATCATCCCGATCCTAAAACCTGGCAGTGACACAATAAAAAAGGAAAACTTCGGGTCAATATGCTTGATGAGCATTGATGCAAAAATCCTCAACACAATACTTGCAAACTAAATCCAGCAGCACATTAAAAAGCTAACCTACCTTGATCAAGATTAAGTAGGCTTCATCCCCAAAATACAAGGTCGGTTCAACATATGCAAATCAATGAATGTGATTCATCACATAAACAGAACTAAAGACAAAAACCAAATAATTATTCAACACATGCAGAAAAGGATTTCAATACAATTCAGTACTCCTTTATCTTAAAAAAAAAACTCTAAATAAACTAGAAATTGAAGGAATATGACTCACAATAATAAGAGCCATCTATGACAAACCCAGAGCCAACATTATACTGAATGGGTAAAAACTAGAAGCATTCGCCTTGAAAACTGGCACAAGGATGCCCTCTTTTACTACTTCTATTCAACACTGTACTGTAAGTCCTAGCCCGAGCAATCAGGAAAGAGAAGGAAATAAAGGGCATCTAAATATTAAGCGAGGAAGTCAAATTATCTCTGTTTGCAGAGGACATGATTTTATATATAGAAAACCCCATAATTTTGTCCCCAAAACTCCTTCAGCTGATCATCTTCAGGAAACTTTCAGAATACAAAATCAATGTACAAAAATCACTAGCATTCCTATCCATCAAAGCCAGCCAACCCAAGAGCAAAATCACGAAAGCAATCCTATTTACAACTGCCACAAAAATTGAATAAAATACGTAGGAATACATCTAACCTGGGAAGTGAAAGATCTCTACAGTGAGAATTACAAAACACTGCTCAAGGAAATTAGAGAGACACAAACAAGTGGAAAAACATCCCATGCTTAGGGATTGGAAGAAACAATATCATTAAAAACGCCATGCTGTCCAAAGCAATCGACAGAGTCAATGCTATGCTCATTAAACTATCATTGACATTCTTCACAGAACTAGAAAAAAAAACATTTTAAAATTCATGTGAAACCAAAAAAGACCTTGAATAGCCAAGTCAATCCTAGGCAAAAAGGACAAAGCTAGAGTCATCATGCTACCTGACTTCAAACTATACTATGGGGCTACAGTAACCAAAACAGCATGGTTCTGCTACAAAAACAGGCACATAGACCAATAGAAGAGAATACAGAGCTCAGAAATAAGGCCACACTGCTGTGACCATCTGATCTTCAACAAAACTGACAAAAACAAGAAATGAGGGAAAGACCCCCATTCAATAAAAGTTGCTAGGATAGCTGGCTAGCCATATGTAGAATATTGAAGCTGCACCCCTTCCTTACACCATATATAAAAATCAACTAAAGATAGAGTAAAGACTTAAATGTAAATCCCAAAACTATAAAAACCCTAGGAGACAACCTAGGTAATACCATCTTGGACATAGGAACAGGGAAAGATCTCTTGACAAAGACACTGAAAGCAATTGCAACAAAAACAAAAGTGGACAAGTGGAATTTAACTAAGCTTAAGAGCTTCTGCACAGCAAAGAGAACCACCAGCAGAGTAAAACAGAAACCTACAAAGTGGGAGAAAATATTTGCAAACTGCATTTGACAAAGGTCTAATATCCAGCATCTATGAGGAATGTAAACAAATTTATAAGAGAAAAACAACCCCATTAAAAAGTGAGCAAAGGACAGGAACACTTTTCAAAAGAAGACATACATGAGACCAACAAACATGAAAAAAACCTCAGTATCACTGATTATTACAGAAATGCAAATCAAAACCACAACGAGATACCATCTCACACCAGTCAGAATGACTATTATTAAACAGTCAAAAAACAACAGACGTTGGCAGGGTGGTAGAGAAAAGGGAACATGTATACACTGTTGGTGAGAGTTTAAATTAGTTCAACCATTGTAGAGAACAGTATGAAGATTCATCAAAGAGCTAAAAGCAGAACCACCATTCAAGCCAGCAATCCCACTACTAGGTATATACCCCAAGGAATACAAATCATTCTGCAATAAAGACACATGCATGCAAATGTTCATTGCAGCACTACTCACAATAGTGAATACATGGAATCAACCTAAATGCCCATCAATGACAGATTGGATAGAGAAAATGTGGTACACACACACCATGGAATACTATGCAGCTATAAAAAAGAACAAGATCGTGTCTTTTGTGGAAACATGGATGGAGCTGGAGGCTATTATCCTTAGCGGACTAACAGAGGAACAGAAAACCAAATACCATATGTTCTCACTTATTAGTGGGATCTAGATGATGAGAACTCATGAATACAAAGAAGGGAACAACAGACACTGGGGTCTACTTGAGGGTGGAAGGTGGGAGGAGGGAGAAGAGCAGAAAAGGAAATTATTGGGTACTGGGCTTAATACCTGGTTAATGAAATAATTTGTGCAACAAACCCCCATGACATGAGTTACTGACTTACCTATGTAACAAACATTCACATGTAACCCCAAACCTAAAATAAAAGTTGTTAAAAAAAACACACACACACACAATACAGCCAAGAAACAAACTAAAAAGCAAATATCATATACCAAAATGTATGGCATATAGCCAAAGGTTTTAAAAAGGAAAACACAGGAGAGAGATCCAAGATAGCTGATTCCTAGCAGCTCAGGATTGTAGCTCCCAGTGAAAGTGCAGAGAACAAGAGGACGCCACACTTTCAGACGAATTTTTGTTGCTCATGGACGAGGAGATTTCCAGTGGAGGAGCCCCTCGGGTCGCCAGCATGACTCTTGTGGCCAGCGCGGCCGTTCTTGGTTCAGAGTAAATGGGACTGGGTCCCCTTTTGGTCAACATTTGGAGCTCTGGGAAGGGAGAGTCGCCTATTCAGCTGATTGAAAAAGAAACTCAAGAAGAAAGCCAGATCAGAGATTCCCGGGCAGAAAAGCACCACGAATCTTAACACCGCTGTTTTAGCCGGCACAGTGAGTCGCTCAGATTCCGGCGCTGGGAATCAACAAGTTGGACGTCCACTCAGAGACCTAATTTGAAAGTCGGTAATTACAAAGACCACAGGTGGATAAATTTACAATGATGGGAAGAAACCAGCATAAAAGGGCTGAGACTACCCCAAATCAGAATGCCTCTCCCTCTACAGGGGATCACAGTTCCTCATCAACAAGGGAACAAGGCCTGATGGAGAACGAGTGCATCCCATTAACAGAATCAGGCTTCAGAAGATGGATAATAAGAAACTTCTGTGAGTTAAAAGAACATGTTCTAGCCCAATGTAAAGAAACTAAGAACTTTGAAAAAAGGTTTGATGAAATCCTAATGAGAATAGGCAATCAAGAGAGGAATATAAGTGAATTAATGGTACTGAAGAATACAATACAGAACTCCTAGAAGTATTCACAGGTTTTAACACTTGAACTGATCAAGCAGAATAAAGGATATTAGAGGCTGAAGTCCAACTTAATGAAATGAAACGAGAAGACAAGATTAGAGAAGAAAGAGTAAAAAGGAATGAGCAAAGTCTCCAAGAAATATGGGACTATGTGAAAAGACCTGATTTACGTTTGATAGGTGTTCCTGAATGTCATGAGGAGAATGAATCCAAGCTGGAAAATATTCTTCAGGATATTATTCAGGAAAACTTTCCTAACCTAGTGATGCAGGACAATACTCAACTCCAGGTAATACAGAGAACACCACAAAGATATTCGTCAAGTAGGGTAATCCTAAGACACATAATTGCTAGATTCACCAGGGTTGAAATAAAGGAGAAAATTCTAAGGGCAGCTAGAGAGAAAGGTCAGGTTACCCATAAAGGGAAGCCTATCAGACTCACAGCAGATCTCTCAGCTGAAACCCTACAAACTAGAAGAGAGTAGGGGTCAATATTCAACATCCTCAAAGAAAAGAATATTCAACCCAGAACCTCATATCCAGTCAAATTAAGCTTCAAAAATAAAATTTTTCACAAACAGGCAAGCACTCAGAGATTTCATCACCACCAGGCCTGCTTTACAAGAGCTTCTGGAAGCACTATACATAGAACGGAACAACCAGTATCAGTCATCCCAAAAACTTACCAAAAGATAAAGAGTATCCCCACAATGAAGAATCTATATCAACTAATGGGCAAAATAGCCAACTAGCATTAAACGACAATATTAAACTCACAAATATCAATATTCATCCTGAATTTAAATGGATTAAATGCCTCAATCAAAGACACAGACAGGCAGATTGAATAAAAAGTCAAAACCTATCGGTTCGCTGTATCCAGATCCATCTCATAAGCAAGGACACACAAAGACTCAAAACAAAGCATTGGTGGAAGACTTACCAATCAAATGGAGAGGAAAAAAAAGAGTTGTAACTTTCGTCTCTGACCAAATAGACTTTAATAGTAACAAAGACTGAAAGAAACTAAGAAGGACATTACATAATGGTGAGAGGATCAATGCAACAACAGGAGTCAATGATCATAAATATATGTGCACCCAATATAGGAACACCCAGATACATAGGACAAGTTCTTAATGACTTATAAAGAGACTTGGACTCCTGCACAATAATAGCGGGAGACTTTGACACCACATTGTCAATATTCGACAGATCAACAAGATAGAACATTAACAGGGACATCTATGATTTGAACTCAGACCTGGAACAAGTAAACTCAGTGAATATCTATAGAATTCTTCACCCCAGGTTCACAGAACATACATTTTGCTCAGTATCACATTACACCTATTTTGAAAGTGACCACATAATTGGAAGCAAATCATTCTTCAGCATTTGCATAGCATTTCACAGACTTAAATGAAATATTGGTTGGCTGTTCATTTGTTATTTTCTTCCCTTATTCCTTCCTGTCTCTACTGTTAAGCACAATTATCGGCATAAAAGAGGTTGTTAATACCTATTTTGAGATTGCATTTCAGCCTGGGCAATAGAGCAAGACTCCTGCTCTCTCTCCCCCTTTCTCTTTCTCTTTCTTTCAAAAAAAAAGGAAAGAAAGGAAAACACAGAATTAAATGCTTTAATTTGAAAACAAGAAAAATCAGAGTTAACATTCAAATCAAAAACCTAAAAAAGACGAAAACAAAAGAAGTAAAATGTGAAGAAAAACATTAACAAAGCCAAATGCATAAAATGAAGAAAATTTAAAAGTAGAATTGTTAAATAAATCCAATAGATGATTTGTTGAAAATATTTATAATTGGACATACCTGCAGCAAATGTTGTCAGTGAGAAGACAGAGAAAACACAGGTACATAGAAGAGCTACGAGAGAGTGAGTATGACCACAGAGGGGAACTAAAGGAGGAAATACTAGAAATACTATAGGCTAATAGAGTTGAGAATTTAGGTTAAACGGCCAACCGAATTTGCAATAGAATCTGCAGTATTGCCCTGTGAAGTGGAAAGCCTGACCAGAGCAATAACCAGGGCAGAAATCGTAAAGATTTCTCATGAAGATCTTAGACCCAAAGACTTTCATTTCTTTCAAATATCCTAAGAAGGGAAGACGTTGACACCAGTCAGCCTGTTTCAGAGCCTAGCAAAGATTTTTAAGCTTCCAAATTCATTTTATGAATCCAAGTCCCAAAACTAAATCATAAACTAGGGCTTCTCCAAACCTCACCTACTAATATAGCAGCAAAAGTCCTACACATGATGCAAACCATATTATGTATTTCAAATACCCCATAACCAAGTAAAGCTTATTTTAAAAATGCATCAGTAGTTCAGTATTGGGCAATACAGTCATATAATTTACAATGCAAACAAATTATTTATAGATCAAAGGAGAAAATTATGATTAATAGACATCCCAATCAAATGAAATTCAATATATCTTTTTGATTATATATTTTTTAAAAAACCTCTCAGAGAACTATGACAAGAAAGATACCTCCTTAATAAATGAATTTTTGTCTCACAATAATAGCCAACATCATACTTGATTATAATGTCTTAGGCATAGCCCTATTAATTTTAGAAAAAACATAAAAATGCCTGTTATCACCACTATTATTTATCACTGCTCTGAAAGCCCCAGCTAATTAAACAAGGCAAGGTGTGCAAACAATAACAAAAAGACTTAAATTTTATTATTATTATTTTAGACAGTGTTTTGCTCTGTCACCCAAGCTGGAGTCCAGTGGCGCAATCTTGGCTCACTGCAAACCTCCACCTCCTGGGTTCAAGCAATTGTCCTGCCTCAGCCTCCCAAGTAGCTGGGACTACGGGAGTGTGCCACCACGCTTGGCAAATTTTTGTGTTTTTAGTAGAGACAGGGTTTCACCATGTTGGCCAGGCTGGTTTTGTACTCCCGACCTCAAGTGATCGGCCTGCCTTGGCCTCCCGAAGTGCTGGGATTACAGGCATGAGCCACCACGCCCGACCAAAAGACTAAAATTTTGTTGTGTGCTTACTATAGTCCAGGGACTGCTCCAAGCACCTTTCGGTTTTCACTTAATTCACATGATAGCCCTAGGTGGTAGCATTACTACGCCCTTTTTACAGATAAGGAAATAAGTCACTGAATGGTTAAATAATTTGCAAAGGCAGGTAAAAGCAGTAAATGCTGAAAAGCAATGACACAATGATCCCAATTTTCAGATGTCATGGTTGCCTTCCTGGAAAGCCTAAGAATTAGCTGAAATCCATTTAAAAAGTACTACTGAAAATAAACATCCTTTACTTCACCCCAACAGAACGTCCTTTATTTCACCCCCTCAAGCTTCTCTGGGATGATACAAGAGCCATCAGGCAAGGCAGATGTTTAATTTAGTCCTGGCAAGAGGGTAAAATGTCTGTCTTCCCCATTTACTCATCTTAATCCTTAATTGCCACCCATCCTCCCCAAGCAGTCTGTCTCATTTACTTTGCTCCCATTTGCAATCAAGGGCTGAGCCCCAAAGACATCTGGAGTCTTAAAACCCAGTAATGATAAGCAGAAACCAACACAAAACAAAACAAAAAAAAATCCTTTTGAAATCTCTGACTATATATGATGCACATCGATAAGGCCCCAAAAGCTGCAGTCCGCAGGCTTAATATCGGTGGAGAGGAGGGAGGGTTGGCAGAGAGGCATCCCTCTTTAAGACAGCCTCAGATTTCAGAACTGACTGCAGCTGCCACTCAGCTAGGCTCTGGGTCACAGTACCAGGCTGTGTAAGTTCTCAGAGAGCCAGGCTCAGGACTCAAGGACCTGGCTGAGAAGGAGACCTGTGGAGGCAGCGTAGAAATGGCTTCAGGCAACCTGGGGCATCCCAAGAACCCTGGACATCTGTGGGGTCAGTAGCAGTGTGTAAAGAGGAAGAAGAAATAAAGGAATGAGAACAATAACTAAAGCTTGTCCTGCCAAGACAACAGATGCTGTTCTAAGGTCATTTGGCCTGGGCCACCATAACTGGTTCCCAATTGTTTGAGAAACAGCATGGTGGAGTGAAAAAAAGCACCACACCAAGTTCAAAGGATCTGCATTCATGCCCTCTCTAGGCCACTACTATCTGTGCATCATTTGAGGAACTCCTTTATCTTTCTGAGCCTACGTGCTGGATCAGATGGCTGTGGGAAGCATAATACTTAAGGCTAGAGTTGAGACTGACCAGAGAATGTGAGGAGTCAATGTCCGTGTCTTGACTTTAATACACTAACTTCAATTTTTCAGCCTTTCTTGGGGATATAAGGCCCTGCAGTGGTCTGAGGTCTTGGACATTGTGTTCATGAATCTTCATTGTAGGAGTTTTCCTATCTGCTCCGTGGAGGACATCACCTAAACAGCAGTCTCCTGGGTGACAGAAATACTTCTCTGCTTTCAATACAGTGGGCCTTGAAGAAATGAATAACAAAACCTATATGGCCATTCTTTCCCAGAATATTTCCCAAGATTGTCATGAATGTTAGAAAAATAGATATGGAAGTGCTTTGTAAACAACAAAGTGTATACAAAGGTGACGGGCTTATTATCATTATGCTTGTGTATTTAAATCACCTCTCACTTCTCCCTTCTGAGTTATCAGCAAAATGGGCATCATGATACCTTTCTCAGATTGACCTAGTTAGGATACGGGAGACATCATGTGTAAAGCACATGTAAAGTGCATGGCCAGTACATTCTAGACATGTTAGTTAGGGTTCCCTAGAGGAACGGAACTAATAGGAGATATATAACTGTGTGTGTGTGTGTGTGTGTGTGTGTGTGTGTGTGTAGATGTATAGATAGATAGAGTTGGGAGTATATTAAGTATTAACTTACACAATCACAAGGTCCCACAATAGGCTATTGCTCCTCTTTCATGGTTGTAGGAGGGGACAAATGCAGCAATTTATCCTTTACCTTAGAAGGAATATCTCAACAGGCCCCATATCACTGGACTCTTAGAAATGTTACTGAGGTAGAAGATCCCTGAATGTTAGTTGGATTTATTACCCATCCTCTGGCACACAAATGCCTCACCAGCAAGTCCAATGTGCTCGATACTTCTTGCTCACTGGATCCAGTCAGCATAATGTCATCAGTGTGATGGACCAGGGTGATATCTTGTGGAAACGAAAAGTGATCAGGTTCTCCCCTAATAAGATTATGACACAAAGCTGGAGAGTTTATATATCCCTGAGGTAGGACAGTAAAGGCATACTGCTGGCCCTGGCAGCTGAAGTCAGACTGCATCTGTGGGCCTTATGGGCACGAATGGAGAAAAAGGCATTTGCCAAGTCAATGGCTTCATAGCAGGTACCAGGAGATGTGTTAATTCGCTCAAGCAATGAAGCCACATCTGGTACAGCAGCTGCAATTGGAGTCACCACTTTGTTAAACTTACAATAATCCACTGTCATTCTCCAGGATCCATCTGTCTTCTGCACAGGCCAAATGGGAGAGCTGAACAGGGCTGTGGTGGGAATTGCCACCCCTGCATCTTTCAAGTACTTGATGGTGGTACTAATCTCTGCAATATCTCCAGGGATGGGATATTGTTTTTGATGTACTGTTTTTCTGGGTAGAGGCAGCTCTAATGGCTTCCATTTGGCCTTTCCCATCATAATAGCCCTCACTCTACCAATCAGGGAGTTAATGTGGGGGTCGGCCAGCTGCTAAGTATGTCTATGTCAATCATGCATCCTGCCACTGAAGAAACGACTGCAGGATGAGTCCAGGGACCCACTGCACCCACTGTAAGTTGGACCTGAGCTAAAGTTCCATTCATTACCTGACCACCATAATCTCCTACTTTAACTGGAGTGCCACAATGACATTTTGGGTCCCCTGGAATCAACATCAGCTCAGAACATGCCCAGTAGTCCCTGAAATATCTGATCATTTTCCTTTCCCCAGTGCACAGTTGCTCTGGTAAAAGGCCAGAGGTCTTTGGGGAAGGATGAGAGAAAGATTCACTGTATCAATTGTCAGTAATGTGGTGGGGTCCTTCCTCAAAGGGACCAGGCCTCCCCTTCATTCAAGGGGTTTTGGGTCTGTAAACTGACTCAAGTTTGGAAATTGATTAAGGGGGTATGATTCTCTGTTTTTATAATTCAAATTAGTCTTTTATAATTCAAATTAGTTCTATTCAACCTAGAAGTTTTCTGTTTGTATAATTTAAGTAGGAATGCAGTAGGCTTCCTATCAGTTTCACTTCTAGGAACACTGTGATTAATTAGCCAGTGGCAGAGCTCTACATGAGTCAGACTATTCTAATTGCTGCTTTGCCTCTGCTGTCTATTACAATAGCTGTGCCCACCTTGCCTTTGATGGTAGAGTGCTGCCACTTGGCCCTTGCCACCTCAGGATCCAATTATTCCCATTGTATTTAAATTTTGTAGTTGAGTAGCTGCAGTTTCCACCATTAGATCTGACATACAGAGAAGAGCAATTACAGGGCTCTGCAAAGATGCAGGTGCCGCCCTCACAAATCGATTTTGCAAGGCATTGGTCAAGGGTATATCTCATCCCCAGCGGGGATGAGAAGGTTTAAAGTGACTAATCTACTCCATCACCCCAACCTCTCTAAACCTTTGGGTCCTGTCCTCTACATTAAACCAAAGGAGATCAGACATTTCCAGCTGCTCACAGTGGGCCATCTTTTAATCCATATTTTAGCTAATCAGGCAAATAAACTATTAGAACCTTTGTGAACTCCCTGAGCTGCAACATTAAATGCAGAGTCCCTACTTAGTGGGACCAAATCAATCAATGCAGCCTGATCCAAATCCATGTTCTTTCCACCATTATCCCATACCCTAATATCCATTCCCATGCCTGTTCTCCAGATTTCTGTTTATATAGACTAGAGAACTCAAGCAGTTCTTTCCTAATGTAGTGCACTTCCTCATGGATCACACTCTCAACCTCACCTCTAGGGGCCCGCTGGGACTTTAGTTATAAGTCTAGAAGTAAATAGGGGTGTTGGGGGAGGCTTATGAGAAGAATCAACATTATTTTGTCTGGCAACTGCCTCAGATGAGACCATCACTATTGCCACAGGCAGTGCAGGGTTTATCTCTTCAGACAAAGGTGGAAAGGCTGATGGCAGCTTGGGTCAGGGATGGGATGTTGCCACTTCTAGGGGTAGGGAAGCCGTTTTTTCAGGCAAAAAAAAAAATGTTGAACTAGCAACCCACTGTAACAAAGGGTGCAATGAGCCATGATCACACCGCTATAGCCTCAATTTCCTAGACGGAGTCTCACTCTGTCCCCCAGGTTGCAGTGCAGTGGCATGATCCCAGCTCACTACAACCTCCACCTCCCAGGTTCAAGTGATCCTCCTGCTCAGCCTCCCAAGTAGCTGGGATTACAGGTGCGTGCCACCATGCTGGGCTAATTTTGTATTTTTAGTAGAGACAGGGTTTTGCTATGTTTGTCAGGCTGGTCTCAAACTCCCAATCTCTGGTGATCCGCCCACCTCGGCCTCCCAAACTGCTGGGATTCCAAGTGTGAGCCACTATGCTTGGCCACAAAGTTTTTAGAAGAAATTTTTGTTTCTTGCAAAGGGTTAAAAATAACAAAAGAAATTTTGTTTTGGGGGAACGATCCAAGGTGGCCGATCGCTAACATCTCAGGATTGCAGCTCTCAGTGAAAGCACAGAGAACTAGAGGATGCCACACTTTCAGACAAATTCTGGTTGCTCATGGAGCAGAAGATCCCCAGTGGAGGAGTCACACGGGTCGCCAGCACAACTCTTGTGGCCGGTGCAGCGGTTTCGCTGGCACCTCTCGGAGCAGAGTAAACACGGCTGGCTCCCCTTCTGACCGAGGTTTGGAGGACCCACACGGGTCACCAGCATGACTCCTGAGGCCAGCGCAGCAGCTGTGACAGCACCTCAGCGCAGCAGCTCTCCGCGCAGAGTAAATGAGACTGGTTCCCCTTCTGACCAAGGTTTGGAGCCCCGGGAAGGCAGAGTCGCCTATTACAGACACAAGAAGGAAGCCAGACAGGAGAATCCTGGGCAGAAAAGCACCATCAGTCTTAATGCCGCTGTTCAGGCCCTGGGAACTAACAACTTGGATGTCCACTCAAGAGACCAAATCCGAAAGTTGGTAATTTCAAAGACGACAGGAGGATAAATTTACAATGATGGGAAGAAACCAGCATAAAAAGGCTGAGAATACTCAAAATCAGAACGCCTCTCCCTCTAAAGATGATCACAGTTCCACATCAACAATGGAACAAGGCTTGATGGAGAACGAGCACATCCCAATAACAGAATCATGCTTCAGGGAATGAATAATAAAAAACTTCTGTGAGTTAAAAGAACATGTTGTAGCCCAATGTAAAGAAACTAAGAACTTTGAAAAAAGGTTTGATGAAATCCTATTGAGAATAGACAACTTAAGAGAGGAATATAAGTGAATTAATGGAACTGAAGAATACAATACAGGAACTCCGAGAAGTATGCACAGGTTTAAACACTCAAATTGTTCAAGCAGAAGAAAGGATATCAGAGGTCAAAGTCCAACTTAATGAAAGAAAACAAGAAGACGAGATTAGAGAAAAAAGGATAAAAAGCAATGAGCAAAGTCTCCAAGAAATGTGGGACTATGTGAAAAGACCAAATTTACGTTTGATAGGTGTACCTGAATGCCACGGAGACAATGAATCCAAGCTGGAAAATACCCTTCAGGATATTATTCAGGAAAATTTTCCTAAACTAGCAAAGCAGGTCAATATTCAACCCCAGGTAATACAGAGAACACCACAAAGATATTCCTCAAGAAGAGCAACCCCAAGGCACATAATCATTAGATTCACCAGGGTTGAAACAAAGGAGAAAATACTAAGGGCAGCCAGAGAGAAAGGTCAGGTTACCCACAAAGGCAAGCCTATCAGACTTACAGCAGATCTCTCAGCAGAAACTCTACAAGCCAGAAGAGAGTGGGGGCCAATATTCAACATCCTCAAAGAACAGAATCTTCAACCCAGAATTTCATATCCAGCCAAACTAAGCTTCACAACTGAAGGAAAAATAAAATCTTTTATGAACAAGCAAGTACTCAGAGATTTTATTACCTCCAGGCCTGCTTTACAAGAGCTTCTGAAAGAAGCATTACACACAGAAAGAAACAACCAGTATTAGCATTTCTAAAAATATACCAAAAAGTAAAGAGCACCAACATAAAGAAGAATTTACATCAACGAATGGATAAAACAGCCAGTTAACATCAAAGGGCAGTAATCCTAAATTTAAATCGACTAAATCCCCCAATCAAAAGACACAGCCAAAACCCAATGGCATTTTACATCCAGACCTGTTTCACATGCAAGGATACACAAAGACTCAAAACAAAGGGATGGAGAAAGATTTACCAACCAAATGGAGGGCAAAAATAAATAAATAAAAAGCAGGAGTTTCAATTCTTGTATCTGATAAAATAGATTTTAAAGCAACAAAGATACAGTGGTAAAAGGATCAATGCAACAAGAGCTAACGATCCTAACACCCAGATACATAGAGACTTAGATTCAATGAGACAGAAAATTAATAAGGATATCAAGGACTCGAACTCAGATCTGGAACAAGTAAACTTAATAAATATTTATAGAGCTCTCCACTTCAAATACACAAAATATACATTCTTGTCAATACCACATCACACCTACTCATAGGTTGAAATGAAACATTGATTGGCCATTATTAATACCCATTTTTTTCAGAATAAAGCAATATTTCCATTCACCCTCCCTCTTTCTCTTCCTCTTTCTTCCTCTCCTTTACTCATTTTTTTTCTTTCCTTCTCTCAAAAAAAAAGAAATCAACTTGTAAACCTCTAGATCCAGGTCGGCAATGTCTCTCTCATTGCTTGATTTCCTTCCTTCCCTTCCCTCCCTCCCTCCATCCCTTCCTTCCTCCTTCCCTCCCTTCCTGCCTTCCTCCCTTCCTCCTTCCCTCCCCTCCTGCCTTCCTCCCTTCCTCCCAAAAAAAAAGTCATCAGAATTTACAAACTCAGTGTCCCCAGCTTCATCAGCGTCCTCCCACATATCCTCATTCCAAGTTGTAGGTCCCATTCTTTTCCATTCAATGCCCTCACTTTAACAGTAGACACCTGGTGAGGCTGTGCATGCTTCTTTCACTGCAGGTCAGCTACTTTCATGATAAATGCTTGTGTTTGTTTTTCCACAATTTCAGCTCTTTCTCTACAGAAGATAAGACCCTCATTCAGGGCAATCCTAGCAGATTTGAGGCTCAGTATTTGCTTCTGAATCTGGGAGTTAGAATCCCTGAGTTCATCCTTTTCTTTCACCCCTTTGTCCACTGCAATTGAGAACAACCAACCAGCTTCATTATGTTCCCCACGTATTGTCAAAGGTATGTAAAGAGTCACTAAACTCCTTGCCTCTCATGAGTGGTGAATCAGGAGTGTCAAATGCATTTATTTTACATAACTCTCTAAATAGTTCATGCCAAAGACTATCAGTGTTCTCCACACTATTAGAAGTACAGTCATTAGAATTTTGGGGTCTAATCATATTAAGCAGCCAACCCCAGAAACCCCAAAACTAACAAAAGCGCTCCATCCTTAATATCTGTTCCTCTAGAACCACTCCTGGTACCAAAATCAGTTTATGGGTTCCCTAGAGGGACAGAAGAAACAGGGGTTTATTGAATATTAACTTACATGATCACAAGGTCCCACAGTAGGCTGTCTGCAAGCTTGAGGAGCAAAGAGAGCCAGTCTGAGTCTCAAAACTGAAAAACTTGGAGTCTGATGTTTGAGGACAGGAAGTATGCAGCACGGGAGAAAGATGTAGGCTAGGAGGCTAGGCCAGTCTGCTCTTTTCACATTTTTCTGCATGCTTTACATTTGCTGACAGCTGTTTAGATTGTGCCCACCAAGTTAAGGGTGGGTCTGCCTTCCCCAGCCTACTGACTCCAATGTTAATCTCCTTTGGCAACACCCTCACAGACACACCCAGGATCAATACTTTGCATCCTTCAATCTAGTCAAGTTGATACTCATTATTAACCATCACACTAGGCAAGACCACAAATCAGGTTCCAGGGGCTCAGATCCCCACTACTCCCTGCCCTTCCACATTCCCTTTTTATTCCTCCAGTAATCTAAAGTCAAATGCAGGATGATCGGTTCTGATCCTGGAAACTGGCTTTTTACTATTCCGCTCTCCCTTCCCCTCCTTAACATCTTTCTATCTCCACATATGTTCCTAACTTAGGAGATGCCACACATTTTGAGTTTGGATTATGTGAAGTCTGTTCTGTTCATGGGCAGGATGATAGGAGTCCTTAAGAAGAAATCGGGGTCAAAAACTCCCTGGGGAAGTGTTTTCTCATCTGAAGCCATGACTGCACCTTCCATCTTCTATCTTTTCCCTCCACTTCCAAAACGATACTGACTGCACTTCATATCCACTATGTAATCCAAATACTCTAGGCCCATGAGAGGCTGTCAGTCACAGTTATCAGAGTAACTAATGCAAGGAAAGCAAAAAAAGAGTAAATAGGAGAGGAGAGGAATAATCCCAAGAGAGAAGATTATTTCCTTTATCATAAAATTACACCACCTTTTGGGCCTGTAGGCCATGTCCAAAGACAAGACTTTGGAGTGGAGAGCAAGGAAAATTCCAGCACCATGTCTTTGGTGAGCAGGCACATTGGAGTTGGAGGTGGTGGGGGGTGGTGCTAAAGCATAGTCTAGGAGGTCCCATCTAGCAGTAATGCTAGCCCCAGAAGTGGTTGCACTTCAGAGGAGGCTGGCTGAGTTCAGAGCTCTCCAAGGTACTAGACAGGAACCCCCGGCAATTTCCAGATTCGTAGTGTCAAAAGTAAAGGCAGTCATGAGAGGCTGAGCTGAAATAGAAGGGCGTTCTCTGCTAGCCAGCCAGGAAGGTGTAAGCCAGGCTGAAGGGTGAAAACAAGTGTGCTCCCTCACTCCAGCTGCCCCCCCATGCATTGCCAGCAGTCACCAGAAGTGTCTCCTGCTGGGAGAAATTCGGCATATATTAACTAACACTTGAATTATAAAAGAAGGTGACTCACCTCCTGGGAGACCAGGGAACTGGGCAATCATTTAGGTCTGCAGGTTTGGGGTGTGGAGATGAGAGGGGAAGCTAATCTCAAGCAATCTGTCTTCATCTTACAGCCAGTCCCCGAGGTGCATTTGCTAGCCTGAAGGTACAGGGTAATGTCCCATATAATTCTCTTGATTTTGAATGATTGACACAGGCTTTGTCTTGTGCTCTTTTCACCCCATTCTCTCTGCTGACTCCATTTCTGCCAGGTACCTTCCAAATAGGACTGAATGTATGAACTCTCTTGGTCTGGGGTCCCTGGGCTCCAAACTCCAGCTTCTGACATGAAGGTGATTGTCGGCTGTCTCAGTGTAGCCTCCTGATCCTTGTTAGCATTGTAACCACGGGACACATTGGACTAAAACTGCTTCCAGTGACAACACTATAATCAAACACTTCACCCTGGCAAAGAACCTGAGGTCAAAAACTGCCTTGAAGACATTAGGAGCCACCTCACAAGCATCCTGTCTGCATGAGAGACTTCTGGCATCCATATTCCAGAGAGAGTCGGTTTATTGATGCCAGTCATCCTTCAGAGGACTGCAATGCTGCCTATATTCAACAGGTGTGAGGCTCTTAGGAGCTCATCTTTTCCGTGAACCCATTGGGGGATGGGCATAACCTTTGACTTCCTCTCTCAAAGGCTGTACACCAGGGTTCTCTTCTCCCCTCCCCAGTCCACCCTTCCCTTTCCAGTCAGGCCCTAATATGCTCTCTAACCTTTAAGATTGCTGTTTGGCCAGTTCCTCAGGACTACCTAGAACGTCTCTCAAGTTAAAGTGTGACTCTACAGGCAGCTGAAGAATCCAGTTACCTGTGCTGTGTGATTTCACATTCACCAAAAGATCTACTTCTTGGCAGAACTTCCTGTATTAGGAAGAGGACTGGCCAGAGTGTCTGAAATCTTATCAGTAAAAATGAATTCCAATGGGGTAAAGCAAAGTGCCTCCAGAGTCCTTCACTGGGGTGAGAATGCCCTCGCCAGAGAAAAATGCAGTGACCTGTCATCTGTAGCCCAGTGTAAATGCACCTCCTCTCTCCAAAATAGAGCCTGGGCATTCCCAAGTGAGCAAGGGTCATTAATACATGCAGTTCTGAATGCTGTGGATGGCAGTACTGCCTACTGATGGAAATTATGGGCTAGGAGTCAAAATTAGACTCTACTCCCAGCCAAGAAAAGTTGGGTAATTCATTCAATCGCTCTAGGACTCAGCTTCTACCCCAAAATTAAATCTACTCTAACTCTCAGGGAAATCATTAGAACTTAGTAGAATTGCTCTGAGAATACACACACACACACACAATTATTTATTTTACAATTCTCATGTACCAGGTCCATGTACAAAGATAGTAGGTGGAAATTCTCAGATGACTGAAACTTGGTCCTGTGCAAGATGCTTCAAATCTAGTAGGGTAGATGATCACCATCAACGCACTAAGTGCAGGTACTAGACTATGCACAGGAGTCTATGGGACCCAGAGGACCATCTAACCCTCTGGGTATGGGCAAAGCAGATGACCCCTGAATTGGAAGACTAAATAGAATAAACTAGGGAAGAGGGTTAGAAGAGGGGGGAAATAGCCCGTACAGAAAGAATGACTTCAGCAAAAGTATGGCAGTGGAATATTAAGATACATGGGTAAATATAACCAATTAAGAATTACTAGAGTTTAAATGATGAAAAATGGAGTGTCAGAATATAAGACTGAGAAATATGCAGGAGCTAAACCATGGAGGACTTTTGTATTAAATTAAGGAAATTGGAGTTAATGTATCAAGCAACCTACTGCAGAAGGGTTTTAAGCAGGTGAGTGACGGTCAGTTTAATTATGGATCTCTTTGGGAGCAGTGTGAAAGGTGGATTACAAAAAGATAGAGTAGAAAATGCTCTGGAAGGTAATGGCATGGAGACATGGCCAGTCCCTTTGACTCACTGGTTGAATAGGAGGCTAATTGAGAGCTACTGTTGCTTGGAAGTTATGGCTGCCTGGACCCACACAAGGCTGGGCCCTAGGAAGGGACTTCTGGCAACATCTACAGAGTGTTTTCCAGTAGCTTTTTTTAAATGCCTTGGTATCCTAGGCTCAAAGGAACATCTTAAAGGGAAGTCTTAGCAGGATGCCACAGGTCTATCTCCTGCTCAATCCTGGTCAACATATCTGTTGGTGATTGAATGAGACATCACACCTTTGGGTGACACAAAGCTAAACACAATAGCTAATGTATTGTATGATAGAATACAGACTAGAAATATGAGCTGGAACCACAAAACAAATTAGATCAACTTAGCCCAATAAATGTTAAACCCTGCTTTTAGATTTTTTCAAAATCCATTGCATAATTACAAGATTTGGGATACCTAGCTTGATGGCAGAAATATTTATTCCTTCTGCAAATGCTTACTGAGAACCTACCGTATGTCAGTCTCATCATTCCTTGAGCTTACTTCTATCACCATATAGCGTACATTTTACCAAAACCAGGTCTGCTTCCCTTCTTATAAGCTTTTTCAAGTGAGAAACTAAGTCTCACTTTTATATCTCAGGAGCCTAGTGTCACATACCGGGAAAGACAAAGACTTCATGAATGCCTACAGGTGCCAACACTTTCCATCCATAACCTATTTAATTCTTTTTTTAAAAAATTTTTACTTTAAGTTCTGGGACACATGTGCAGAACATGCAGGTTTGTTGCCACATGTAACAAACCATGGTGGTAGCAAACCACCATGTTTCATCTATTTCATTCATGCCCCTGCAAAGGAGATGAACTGTGGCTTGCTGCACCTATTAGCTCATCATCTAGGTTTTAAGCCCCATATACATTAAGCATTTGTCCTAATGCTCTCCCTCTCCTCGCCTCGCATCCCTCAACTGGCCCGGTGCGTGATGTTCTCCTTCTTTTGTCCATGTGGTCTCACTGT
The DNA here is from genome assembly GCF_049354715.1 of Callithrix jacchus. Classification (NCBI taxonomy): domain Eukaryota; kingdom Metazoa; phylum Chordata; class Mammalia; order Primates; family Cebidae; genus Callithrix; species Callithrix jacchus. The sequence goes on from NC_133508.1 coordinate 150,110,139, forward strand.
TCAACTCCCATTTATGAGTGAGAACAGGCAATGTTTGGTTTTCTGTTCCTGTGTTAGTTTACTGAGAGTAATGTCTTCCAGGTTCATTCATGTCCCTGAAAAGAACATGAACTCATTCTTTTCTATGACTGCATAGCATTCCATGATGTATATGTGCCACATTTTCTTTATCCAGTCTATCATTGATGGGCGTTGGGTTTATAACAACCCTATTATATTCATTTTAGAGATGACAATGTTAAGTCTCAGGGATGTTAACTAAATTGCCTATGGTTTTGTTGCTAGTCGATTAAGCTGACATTTGAACCCATATCTATTTGGGTCCAAGGTTGATTCTCTTTCCACTATGCCATACTGACTCCACATTTGCATGTAATCCCAACAACATGCACATGTATTGAGCCATAGCCAGAGCTGTACAAAATGGAGCCTCTACTCAGTATCTGGAAGTTTAGGAGGTTTATTTTACCTTGGAAAGCGGGAGGTAGGGTGGAGGGAAAGACACCAACTCCATATGTTCCTTCAGTTAGATGTAGCTACTCAGAAGAAATGGTAGCTGAGGCTGCTCTGATAGGATCATGAAACCCAGAACAAGGACTGTGGATGGTCCAGTTGTGCTTTGTGTTGCTCAGACTGTATCTGAACTTCTGGTCCAGTTTCAGCCAAGACACTTTGGAGGGAACCACTGCCAACTAGAAATGATTCAGAAGGGGATAGTCAGCATGGTAGGGGTCTAGAAAGCATGTTATAGGGAGAATGATTGGAGGGGGAAGGTGATATTTGGCTTGAAGAAGAGAAAGCTCAATAAGGCAAATGATAATTGTCTTCAAATATTTGAAGATGCAGATGCAATTCTGTTATGTGTGTAGACAATTACTGGTGTTTATGTATTGTAATTTCTGAATGTTCAAGGGGTTATGGAGAAGAGAACTAACATTGGCTGGGTTTATTTTCATGGATCAAATACTTCCTGTACATCTAATCTAATTCTCATAATTGCCCTGCCAAGTCCCCTACTTTATAGATAAGGAAGATTCTAAGAACTTTGCCAGAGAGGAGAGCTACAATGGACGGTCATCTTAAAGAGCATTTCCCTACATGAAGAAGAGGGCTCACAAATTCAGGAAGAATTCCTCTACTCATGTGTCGCCTTCCGCAGTCCTGCCAACCAACTAGAGCCCTCGGTCCAGAATCCAGAACTGGATCAAAAACTCTCAGGCTCTTTAGTGAAGGTGGCATAAAACTTGTGTCCAAATCCTGACTGAGACCTTTAGTGTCCTTTATAATCTACTCCCTGTTTACCTCCACATTCTCACCTCTCAGTGTCTCCTGCCTTCGTCCCTTTCCCTCCACACTCTCCACCAGACCACTTGCTTGTTTTCCCATCTGGATTTTTGTACACACTCTTCCCTCTGCATAAAACACATTCACCACACCCCCTTCACCTGCTTTTCACCTGCTTGACACCCATTCAGTCTTTAGATTGGAATTTGAGCATCATTACCTCTGGGTTACCCCCCTACCCTTAACCGGCTTCAGTGTCTTGACTGCACTGACTCTGTGTCTATCTACATTCTAGCACTTTCCTCACTTTTGGAGCTATTCTTTAGACACTCTAAGGCAGGGACAGTGTCGTGCTGTTTTTATCCCACCGTGTAACAGGCACAGCACAGTATGCTTATCACATAGCGTTGTTGAATGAATGAATGAATAAACGAGCGAGTGAATGAATGTGGGCTTTGGGGTCAGTCAAATCTTGGTTTGAAGACAGGCTCTACCACTCACAGATTGGGTTAAAATCTTAGGCAATTTATTCAGTTTCAGAATTTCAGTGCCTTTCTCCATTAATTGGGAATAATAACACCTATATCCTAGAAGTTATTATGAGAATTCAACATGTTAGTAAAGAAACTGGCCAGTATAACATACACAGAGTTAAGAATGATCAGAACGACGGAGTATAATAGCAGAGTTGAAACTGGCCAGTATAACATACACAGAGTCAAGAATGATCAGAACGACGGAGTATAATAGCAGAGTTGAAACTGGCCAGTATAACATACACAGAGTTAAGAATGATCAGAACAACGGAGTATAATAGCAGAGTTGAAACTGGCCAGTATAACATACACAGAGTTAAGAATGATCAGAACAACGGAGTATAATAGCAGAGTTGAAACTGATTCACTCACTAAAAAGTTACCTTATGCTTGTAGGCATTTTTTTCAATACCAAGGATTATAAGAATATGTTAATGAAAGCATTTGATTCTGTGTCTCTTATGGACAGAGTCCAAGTGGAGACTCCTACTTAGTGTCCTATCCATGCTCTCATGTCCAGCATGGGTTGAGGAGGTGGATGGAACAGGCCAACTGCCTTGGGATCCCGCAAACCAGTCATGCACAATTTCCCTGGGTTCCCTGAAGACCTCAGTCTCACCTGGACAGCCTGCCCTTACCTTTCCTGTAACTAACTCCCAGATTAACTCAGGCATCACTTCCACCCCATTCCTTACCCTTTACAATATTCAGCAGGAGCCACCTCCATGTTTAGGTAGCTCCCCGAGATACCTCTCTGAACACCCATCCCACTGCCCTGCTTCTCTCTGCCCCTAGGCTGTGAGCAACAGAAGTAGAGGGCTATCTCCTGCTCATCTGTGCAGGTCCACCTTCCAGTCCAGTGCCTAGTCCCAGAAGGTGTCACAGACATCAGTGGGAGTGTCTCACCAGCATCCAGCAGCCCTTCTCCTGGAAGCATAACACAGTAGGTGCTCATGCCACTGGGTTGGTCCAGAATGTGGGCACCTGATCCAAGTGAGCCCAGGTCCTCTCTCTGAGACTGACAGCACTTCAGAGCCATTTCGTCCTGGTGGCTTGCATCTTAATGATGTAAATCTTGGAGCTCAAGACCATGTTTCTGAAGTGGGGAGAAAGCCATTCAGGGATAGATGAGCGCAAAGAAGAGATGAACAGTCCTCGTAGCACACAGGGGTCATGGTTCAAAGTGCTCCTGAAGCTCAGCCACGGTCTTGGGCTTTAAACATGTTAATGACCAAATGAATGAATGCCTTCAAACAATATTCACATTGAACTTAGATGGCACGAGAGCAGCGGGTCAATTCAGTTAACCAAAATAGTCAGAACTAACTCTTAGATGGGCGCTGGTATAAAAACAACAGTAGCTTTCTTGTCCCTCAGGGAGCTAACACTGCCTCTCCTTTCACCTTATCTCTCCCTACAGAGAGAGAGCACTTTGGTTACCCACAGCAGCAACCTGCCCATTAAAGCATGCTTTATGGGCTCCATCCCTTTTCTGACTTGCTCCCCATTCCTTCATAGTGCTCCTGGGACCACCTCCCAATACGCTCTTTGCATGCTCTTCCTCCCTATAAAATTCTCCAAGAGGAATACAGTTAAGAAAGGATGCTGAGAAGAGACCCCAAAGAAAACACTAATCAGTTTTCCCTAATCTCCTTCCCAAACCACCATACAGACAGCAACTCATATCTGGATGTCTGGTGACTTTAAGAATGTCTAAATATGTAAATACATTTTGTTAAGTCATTAAGCTTATAAGAAATAAATTAATTAGCATTAGCATGTTGAATCACTTAGGTGTCAGTAGCTAATATGGCTAATTGACATTTAATAAGTCTTGCCATCTAATTTACTATGAATTACATTAAGTGGTAATTAATTGCTTAGTTATTCTTTACACAATTATTTTATGATAATGTGCATTTAATAGCTTATTATTTGGGTGATTGTCCTAATGACAAACAAGTTACCTGTCAATTCTGGTTTGAACATATTCAAAACATTCCTAAAATCACTCTCTTAAACATAATCAATTAATAGATTAATTAATATAATTTGAAACCATGAAAAAATAACCATCAGTTTACTGAGCCACAATCCCCTAAACTGGCAAAGCTTTCAGCGTTTGTTTATCTGCTATTAGCAGCCATAACATAGAACATCATTACCTATTACATTAAGCCATTTCCTGGTGCTGATAAACTAGCACACTTTATAGTCTGTTATTTTTGGCCCATGTTTAAATCTCAGAAGTTTCATTAATAGAGTAATGTGGCTGACACAAAAGCAGATGTGATCTTGGCTGCACTAGAAGCATAATATCTAAAACAAATGAGGTGGTAGTCCTGTTCTTTCCTGTGCTGGTCTGGCAGTATTTTGTCAATTCTGGGAATGACATATTTAAAGTGACATAAATTATGCCACGTGAAGAATTCATAATGAAATTGAAGACCTTTAGCCAGATTAAAGAGAAAATTCCTGGGAAGACAGAATCTCTCTCTTCAAATATATGATGAAGTTTGTGGAAGATAAATTTGTTGTTATCTTTTTAAACTTATTGACTCCATTGGGAATATTAGGATCATAAGTTTGAAGTTAGAGGAACAGATTTCGGGCTCAGTCAGAGCTGTCTGAGGAGGGAATGAGCTGCCTCTGGAATAATGAGCTCCCTGTCACTGGAAGAGTTTAAGTGTAGTCTGCAATCCCTTGTGCAGAAGGGATTGGAGCTGCAGGTGGGTGGCTGGAGGTGACCTTTCCATTGCCTTTAAAAGTGGACGTTCCACGATTCTCATGGTAACTTGTTTGCCCAATACAACTCACTGGCCTGAATACAGCCTGGGGCCCACAGAGCCCACATTATGGGCTCACTTTCAACTTTAGGAAGAACCTCACAGGTATGCATAAGCACTTGGGATTCAATTCTGATTGGTGTCCTGGCAATGAACACTTGTCTCACCATTGTGATGGAAGACTGACTAGGGAGATCATCTGATGCGCTGTTTCCCCTGGATCTCCTGCGCTGCGGCTTCCCTTCGGGTGTCCTCTAGCAGCCCACGGTTTGAGGCAAAGCTTAAGAGGGATCAGCTGAGCCTCTGGAGCCATTTATCTTTGACAGGACAGGAAGGGAGAAAGGGCAGGCGCCTGGCAGGCAAATAAACTTAATGAAGTTTGTAATAGACTGCGGAAATATCAGCCTCGTGATCAAAGCAGGACTAAGCCACAAGAAACTATTAATTAAGACTCTCTCACTCTCTCCCTTGTCCTATTTCCTTTACCATCGCGGTAACCACTCTAATTGTTTTCAGCCTTTCAAGGATTCCAAGGTGGCTTTTCTTACCCAGATTTCAAAGGACTGTCGAGGTCAAGTGTCTGGTGCAATCACTGGCAGGCCCCAAGGGTCCCTGTGTTCCCAGCTTTGTCCTCTGCAGGAGGGAGAGGTGTCTTGTGCCAAGCGCCTGCTCCCCCCATGCCCCACACACACAATGGTTCTGCCCTAGAATGTCTTTGCCGACCTTCCAAGTCTCACTTGAAATTCCTCTCTCCAGGAAGCCCTCTCTGACTGTGACCATCGCCCTCACCCCTTACTGCATGGTCATGCTGACACTCACTGGTCCCGACTGCTAGATCAAGGTATCGGGCTTGGGTCTGTTATTTTGACCTTGAAACTATTCCTGTAGTTGGGGTGTTTGTATCTGTGCAAGGGTAATATTAAATATTCAAAATATGTAATAGCCAGTATAGTAATATAAAGCAGCACACAAGTCAATATATCAATAAAGAATTTCTAAGTCTATTCCCTTTAAATATATTCTCTAACTTAAACTGCTCACCAAGCGGTGCAAGCCATACTTTAAGTCATTCATCAGGCGACTCCAATGGCATCCTATTTGGTGATTTGTTTTTAAGTCGTTGTTGTGATCGTCTGTTTGATGCAGCTGTCACTAGCTAAATGATGGTCCTCTCTGTCTATGACTGGACATAGAGAACGGCATCAGCTCTTCCAATAACCTTCCTATTCGCTTGCTAGTCTGGAGGTCCCCAGGGTCAGGATCTTTGTGCAGAAGTCACACCGTGGTTGTATGTGCACCTGATGCCAACTCTTACCACATGATCTAAATCTGGGGACCTGTCTTAGGTCCCCCAACATTGCTGCCACCAACCCTGCCTACCCTATCCCCTTTTCCATGTCTCATCAACAGTGGGCCACCTTGGAGAAGGGGGCAAAGGTTGCGTATACCCCTACGATTGATCTCAGTAAGTTCAGCAGCTGCCCGAGGTCCCCAGATCTGGTCCCCACTGTTCCCAGACCTCATTGTCCACCACTGTGGCCACCTCTAGGCAACATCAAATGGTGGCTTATGGTCTCAAAGACCCATACTGTTTACTAACTAGCATGGAAGTGGCTTAACATTTCAACAACTGGTTTGCTGTACTGACGCATTCATGTAACCTGCCTTCCCATGTACCCCTGTCACCCCGCTAAAAGCAGGTGTTCTAGAAAGGATCTTCCCCTTTCAAAAGAGAAAGCAAGTCTGCAAAGGGTTCCAAGATAGCCATAAATGACAGTGCTGTTTTGCCAGTGCATCGGGTCTTAAAAATGATCTCCACATTCTCCCTCCCCCAACACAGCTCCAGACAAGTGGGGAATCCAGTCTCCATTCTCTGCTCCCCCAATATACATCTCCCCATGAAGCATCAACCTATTAATATATTCTGATTTGTGTATATAATATATTATTATAATATTAGATATATTATATTAGGTATGTAATATATTATATTCTGTCTTTCCAGGAATTTTCTCTTAAATCTGGCTAAACATATATAATATACAATAATCCTATCATTCTCTTCCTGAAAGTGTCAGAAGTAATCAGAGGGGCCCACAGACAGGGCAGCCTCAGTTCTTGTATAAATTTCTACCTGATCAGGAGATTTATAGAGACGGATGGCTGTGTGGGGGTGGGAGGGGTGGGAGCCAGTAGCAGAAGGGTTGACTTATGATTGCTGTTGACATATGCAGGCCCTTGTCATTGGAAATGGCTTTCTTGTTGCTTCTGTTGGTTGAAGCCTCAACAAATGTAAAAAGATGAACTGGGGGTCTCATCAGGGACTGAGGTTTTCTGAGGTGGGGATCATTAGCAAGAATAATTCCTCTCCATGCATAGCATTTATCCTCCCTGCCCTTGGCAGGGGCTGGTGGCTCTAGTAGTTCCAGAGAAGAACAGTGGCGGAGGTCGGTCAGGATGTGAATGACAATTGTCAAATCCAAAGTTATTATCAGCTGCTCCCCTGCCCTCACCACCTTCCTGAGAAATGTTGGCCTGTTCAGTTAGCTTAACGACATGGTGGGAGTTGGTATTTTCAAACAGTGAAAACAGCTGGACTGTGATCTCTGTGGTTTCTGGCATGAAGCACGTCTGGCAGCCTTGGCTGTGGCGCAGGGACCTTATCAGCATGGCACACATTTTGGGAAATGCTGTAATTCAGCACTGACACCTCGGTCAACAGCATCATTTTGGAGCTGACTTCCCAGGGAAACAGACAAGGTATCAGACTCAAACAGCTCAGCAGTCTCTGCAGTGGCAGTGGGTACTGGTCCCTATTCCCCATTCTGCTGCTGCTGAGACCTGTGTGTGGCTGTGCCACCTACTGCACACGCTGTCTGAGTGTGAGCTCTGAAGTTGGGTATGAGCTCAAGTCCTGCCCTACCACTGTCAGTAACATTCCTTAAGAGGGGGAAGGTGAGTAATTAAGTAACTTGTCCAGGGTTACTTAATTATTCACCTTCTCCTCTTAGGAAATGATACTGACAGCCGAGTATTATGGGTGTAAAACCATAAAGAGAGTGTGTATATAACAAGCTCTGGACCCTGCCTGGCACACTGGAAGTTTTCCCTAAGCCTTAGCTGTTGGGGCTGGCCTCTCTTCTCTCCTTTTCTTTCAGTCTGCCCTCTTTTGGTCTGTGCCTCTGTCTCTGTGTACCCATCACCAAATCTTACTTGGTATCTGTCTCTGATTTGGTCTTTGTCAGTTTGTCTCTGCTTTTAGCTCCACTCTATCTCCTCTGGGCTCTCTGGGTCTCTTTGCCTCTGCCTTCATTTCTTCCTCTGTCTCTCTCCTTGGCTATTTAACATTTCCTGGAAGCTTAGTCTTGGGGCATTATGGTATCAGAGGGTTTTCAAATCTTGTGCAGGGAATACGAACTCTCCTGAATGGTGATCACCATAGGCTCAGTAAAGCTCAAACTGTGAAATCTAGTTTACTACATAATTATCTCACCTGAAGCTGTGCCAGCTTGGCTGGGCTGGCAAAGCAACATGTCAGTCAGGGGCCATTCTCCACCTTCCCATTGAACATGGAGATGCATCTTGGTGCTAAAAATAGGCCTCAGAAGACTGGGGCAGCTCAAAGCAGGAGGCGAGCTAAAAATACGCTCTGACAATGCAGCCTTCCTCTACCCGACAGACTGCAGGCAGGCAGGGGCAGGGGCTTCAGGAACCCTGGGGTCTGCAGCCATGTGGTCCCAGCTGGACAGGGGATGATGGGGCGGAAGGAACACAGGCAGACACTCGAGGCTGGCAGGTCCTCAGTAACTTGGGTGTCACACAGCGGGCTACAAAGTCGGTCACAGAAGCCATGAGGCTGCAGAGCACACTTAGGCGGTGAGATGGTTTATGGCTGCCACTCCCAGAGCCAGTGAGAAGGGAGGTCAGTGGGCACCTGGGTACATCTGAGGTTCCTTTGGCTTTGTCTCTTCACTCTGGCCTCTGTGATTCCAACCCCAAAGACTACAACTGCATTCACTCTTTGCTTATGAACTCTTCTATTCTACCCACAGATGCCTCCTTGTCTGCAGAAGAGAGAGATTTTCTGCTCTTCAACCTAGGCTCCCATCACGCAGTCATCCAAAGCTACTATCCTCTCCAGTAAAGAAGACAGACATTTATCTTTGCTGAGCACTGACTCTGGAAATTCCAGCAATCCTGAAGGTTGGCATCATTATTTTCTTCAGATTACAGATGAGGAAACTGAGGCTCAGGGAAGCACAGTAAGTTGCCCAAAGTTTTGTCGACTCAGTGACAGAGACCAGATTTGAACCTCTTTCTGTCTGACTGTAGCTTCTCTGCTCTGTCCTCTACATCAGTGGCTCTCAACTGCAGGTGATTTTGCCCCACAAGGGACCCTTGACAACATCTGGAAATAGTTTGGGCTAGTATAACTATGGGAGTGATTGCTACTGGCTTGTAGTGGATGAAATCCAGAAACGCTGCTAAACATTCTACATTAACAGTGCCCAGAACTCCCGCCACAAGAAAAAGTTGCTAGCCCCAAATGTCGGGAGCACTGAGATTGGGAAGTCTCTGCTCTTCATCATGCTGCATCTGTGCCTTGAACCAAGTGGTTGTCAAACTTGGATCACATCAGAATTACCTAGGCAGTTTGGTAAATCAGAGGTTCCACCCCACTCCCAGACCTCATATTCACTGAGTCTGTGGAAGCCCTCCTCCACCCTCCACCCTCACTCCAGGAGGTGCCCACTTAGGGATTCCAAATGTTTCCACTTTCCAAGAAAAGGGTGCAAAGGGGCAGGTGCCAGGTCCCTGTCAGCTGTGAATAGACCCCTGACACAAAGTGAGCACTTGTAAAATATTCCCAAATAAGAAAACACATGCACACACGTGCCTTAGAGGAACCAAGGAACCAGGTAGCCTCAAAAGGTAAAACTCCTGTGGTCCAGAGCACCATTTTTGTGACCTCCCTCACCAGCATATCAATTACCTGACAAATTGGTTACCTTGGCCCATGGTCAATGGAAGTGTGAATCAGTATGTCTTGCTCCCAACTCTTCTTCTGATATAAACAAGGTAATACATAGCACAGATGGGACTGTTTGAATTAACAGCTAAAGTAAGAATGAGTGAAACCACAGGTGCATTGTTGAGATTAATATGCAGGCAGCCTCAGAATTGGAATGCTACCAGGTAACATCATGCCTCAATAGGGAGGAAGAGTAATATGAATTGACTCAAGACAAAGGGAAAACAAATGGAAAGTGACAAGCACAAAGGGCAGCAGCAAGAACCAAGGGGCTGAGTAACCAAGAACTCCATGTGGCTCATCACACATCCTGCCCCCTTGGCTGTTCCTTCCCTGTCATCCAGGAAAATTCCCAGACTAGGCTCCTAAGCATCTGGACAGAGGAAGCACCCTGCACCACGTCAATAACACCTCCTCTATTCTTGCTAATTTGGTTCAACAGATGTTTACCTCAGACAGGGAAGACGAATGAGACACCATTGCAGGAAAGAAAAGCCAGGTGCTCTGAGCATCTTCAATTCATAGGAATCACAGTGAGACGAGTGAGCAGAGGTGTGAGCTAGGAAAAAAGAAGCCTGCCTGCCTGCCTGCCTTCCTTCCTTCCTTCCTTCCTTCCTCCCTCCCTCCCTGCCTTCCTTCCTTCCTTCCTTCCTTCCCTCCCTCCCTCCCTCTTTTCTTCCTTCCTTCTTTCCTTTCTTCCTCCCTTCCTTCCCTCCTTCTTCTCCCTCCCTCTCTCCCTCTTTCTCCCTCCCTCCCTGCCTTCCTTCCTTCCTTTCTTCCTTCCTCTCCCTCCCTTTCTCCCTCCTTCCCTCTCTCCCTCCCTTTCTCCCTCCTTCCCTCCCTCCCTTCCTCCCTTCTTCCCTCCCTCCCTCCCTTCCTTCCTTCCTTCCTTCTCTCTCCCTCCCTCCCTCTCTCCCCTCTTTCTCTCTCCCTCCCTGCCTACCTGCCTGCCTTCTGAGAACATGCAAGTGTGGAGTCCCTGGTGGAAAGCACCCTCCATCCAGACTGCTAGAGTGTCCCTGAGCAAGACCTATGGGAGATGGGTTTTTAGTTTGTGATTTGGGTTGGTGGCAGCTTTGCCTTTGTTTCTGCTACACAGAAGGCAGGGGCCTGGAGGTCCAGCAGGGCTTAATCAATTGGAAAATATTACTGGATAAAGATAGTTGATCCTCAGAATCAAGAAGAAAATGAGTTTATACCCACAGAAAGAAGAATTTTTTTTTTTTTTTTTTTTTGAGACGGAGTTTCGCTCTTGTTACCCAGGTTGGAGTGCAATGGCGCGATCTCGGCTCACTGCAACCTCCGCCTCCTGGGTTCAGGCAATTCTCCTGCCTCAGCCTCCCGAGTAGCTGGGATAACAGGCACGCGCCACTATGCCCAGCTAATTTTTTGTATTTTTAGTAGAGACGGGGTTTCACCATGTTGACCAGGATGGTCTCGATCTCTCGACCTCGTGATCCACCCGTCTCGGCCTCCCAAAGTCCTGGGATTACAGGCTTGAGCCACCGCGCCCGGCCAAGAAGAATATTTTTAACTCTCAGGCTGACTAATTGGGAAATCTTGACAGACTCAGAATTGGTGTGGGAGCAGGACTATACCAAATAGCTCTGACGTAGATCCTGCTTGCGGTAGATTTCTACTATCTGCCAGGCTGTAGTGGGAGTTCAATAAATATTTGTTGAATGAGTAACTAAGTCCTCATTGTACCAATGGGGATAAAGAATGCCAAGCCATTTTCTTATAGCACACTTTCCATTGTGTCCTTTTTATTCTTATAGGCTGTTCTATATATCATTAGAACTTAGAGAGATACCCAGATTCTTATAAATGTGAGACTCCCAGCATGCATGGTGTCCCATTTATAGAGTAGCCTCCCAGCCTGTGTCAGTATCTGTTGTTTATGGTAAATGTGTAGATTAGGTCTCAGATTTCAATTCCCTGTGGCTTCAGGTGATGGAGCTAGGCATGAATCCAACTCAAGCTGGGCCATTCATGCATGTAACAGATTTTTATTAAACTCCTAGGAACGCAAGCCATAGTGCCAGACAGGAAAGATACAGAAATGAACAAAAAGATAATCTCTTTTCATCTAAACCACATACTACATTCAGAGAATGGCATCAATCAAATGATAATAAAACTATAAAATGTAACTGTGATTGAGTACCCTAGATGACAGTTACAAGACAGGATGCAGTGATTGCTTGGTAAAGTTGACCTGACAAAGTTGAGGCAGCAAGAAAGTTTTCCCTTGAAGAAGTGACATTTTAGCTCAGAGCAAGTGGATAAGTAGAATTTAAAGATGGTGGAATGAGTGGGTGTAGTTTTTTAGGGAGAGGCCTAATATGGTTTGTCTCTGTGTCCCCACCCAAATCTCATCTCCAATTGTAATCCCATGTGACAGGGGTCAGACCTGGTGAGAGGTGATTGAATCATCGGGGTGGTTTTCTCCATGTTGTTCTTGTGATAGTGAGTGACTTCTCATGAGATCTGATGGTTTGAAAGTGTATGGCAGTTCCCCCTTCAAGCTCACTCTCTCTTCTCCAACCACCATGTATGATGTGCCTTCCTTCCTCTTTCCATTCCATCATGATTGTAAATTTCCTAAAGTCTCCTCAGCCATATGAAACTGTGAGCCAATTAAATCTCTTTTCCTTATAAATTACCCAGTATCAGGTAGTTCCTTACAGCAGTGTGGAAATGGACTATTACAGAAAATTGGTACTGGGAGAGTGGGGTACTGATATAAAGATACCTGAAAATATGGAAGTAACTTTGGAACCGGGTAACCGGCAGAGGTTGCAACAGTTTGGAGGGCTTGGGAGAAAACAGGAGGATGTGGGAAAGTTGGAAATTCCTACTGACTGTTGAATGGTTTTGGCCAAAATTATGATCGTGTATGGACAATGAACTCAGGCTGAAGTGGTCTCAGATGGAGATGAGGAACTTATTCTGAACTGGAATAAAGGTGAGTCTTGCTATGCTTTAGCAAAGAGACTGGCAGCATTTTGCCTCTGCTCTAGAGATCTGTGGAACTTTGAATTTGAGAGATAATTTAGGGTATCCAGAAGAAGAAATAACTGAGGAGCAAAGCATTGATGATATTACCTGGCTGTTTCTGAAAGCATTACATTCATATGCTTCCACAAAGAGATGATCTGAAATTGAAACTTATGTTCAAAAGGGAAGCAGAACATAAAAATTTGGAAAATTTGAAGCCCGACCGTTCTGTGGAAAAGAAAAACCCATTTTCTGGGGAGAAATTCAAGCTGGCTGCAGAAATTTGCATAACCAACAAGGCACTAAATGTTAATAGCCAAGATAATAGGGAAAATGTCTCCAGGGCATTTCAGAGATCTTCACAGCAGCCCTTCCCACCACAGGTCCAAAGAGCTAGGACGGAAAAAATTGTTTTGTGGGCTGGGCCCAGGGTCCCACTGCTCTGTGCAGCCTCAGAACATGGCACCCTGTGTTCCAGCCACTCCAGCTCTAGCCATGGCTAAAAGATGCCAAGGTACATTTTAGGTCATTGCTTCAGAAGGTGCAAGCCCCTAGCATTGGTAGTTCCCATATGTGTTGGGCCTGTGAGTACACAGAAGACAAGAGTTGAGGTTTGGGAACCTCCATCTAGATTTCAGATGATGTATAGCAACACCTGGATACCCAGGCAGAAGTCTGCTACAGGGATGAAGCCCTCATGGAGGACTTCTACTAGGTCAATGTAGAGGAGAAATGTGAGTTGGAGCCCTCATACAGAGTCCTCACTAGGAAACTGCCTAGTGGAGCTATGAGAAGAGGGTCACCATCCTCCAGACCCCAGAATGGTAGATCTACTGACCCTTGCACCATGCACCTGGAAAAGCCATGGTCACTCAATGCCAGCTATGAAAACAGCCATAGGGGCTACACCCTGCAAAGCCACAGGGATGGAGCTTCCCAAGGCCTTGGGAGCCCACCTCTTGCCTCAGCATGCCCTTTATGTGAGACATGGAGTCAAAGGACTTTACTTAGGAGCTTTATGATTTAATAGCTGCCTTTCTGGATGTTGGACTTGCATGCGGCCTATAGCCCCTTGGTTTGGGCCAATTTCTTCCTTTTTGAATGGGAGCATTTACCCAACGCCTGTACTCCTATTGTGCCTTAGAAGTAACTAACTTGTTTTTGGTTTTACAGATTAATAGGCAGAAGGGACTTGTCTTGTCTCAGGTCAAGACTTTAGACTTGTATGTTTGAATTAACACTGGAATCAGTTAGCACTTTGAGGAACTGCTAGAAAGTCATGATTGGTGTTAAAATATGAGAAGAACATGAGATTTGGGAGAATGCTGAGGTAGAATAATATGGTTTGGCTCTGTATTTGCCCAATCTCATCTCAAATTGCAATCCCCTTGCATCACCTGGTAGGAGGTGAATGGATAATGATAGGGGGGTTCTCCATGTTGTTCTCATGATAGTGAGTGACTTCTCCTAAGATTTGATGGTTTAAAATTGTGTAGTCGTTCCCATTCCATGCACACACTCTCTCTCCTGCCTCAATGTAAAATGTCCCTTGCTTCCTCTTCCCCTTCCACCATGATTGTAAGTTTCCTGAAGCCTCCCCAGCCATGTGGAACTGTGAACCAATTAAGCATCTTTTCTTTTTAAATTACCCAGTCTCAGGTAGTTCTTTATAGCAGTGTGAAAATGGACCAATATGAGGCCCAATACTGGAGGGAGCTTTCTAATTTTAAGGAATTGAAAACAACGGCCAGAAAGAGGTGAGGAGAGAGAGAAAGCCAGTATGAGTTACCAACACAGGTGATTTAATAGTACACCTTTATAAGTTGTTGCCCAGAAACTTTTTTCCACTGAGTTTGTCCTCACAAACTTGACCAAACAAAAGCCAGTGTGGCAGAAATGGGAGAATAAAGAGTGGGCCAAAAGATGAGATTGGAGGGACAGTTGGGCCAGAAAAGGCAGGATGTCAAGGATTTGGGATTTTATTCTAAATCCAAGATAAATCTTAAATCTACTTTCATTTAAGCAAGGAAGTGGCTTGATCAGGTTTGCATTTTTTAAAAAAAATTTCTTCTGGCCCAAAAGAGAGAATGGTCAGCATATTAGAGAGAGTGTAAAAGTGGTGTGTAGATACTCATTAAGAAGCTGTCTTAGTAATTTAGCCAATCTAATAGCTTGAACTAGGGAAGTGTCAATGAAGACAGAGAGAAAAGATATTTAGGAAGTAAAATATATAAATTTGATGATGGACTAGATGTAAGGAATGAAGGAAGGGAAAATGTCAAGGACAATGACAGAGAGCTCACTCTTGGATGGATAAGGATGTGTGAACACTAGAAAACCACCTGATTGGGTGGGAGTAGGAGTAGGGAGGAAGATGGGTTGTGAGAGCGTGAGCTTTGTTTTGCGTACATGAAATTAGAAGTGTCTTTGAAATTAAAAAAAAAATGGAGCAATCAAGTAGGTTAGTAAATGTGTGGGTCTTGAGCTCAGAAAAAATGTCTAGGATGGTGTGTAAATTTGGGAATCATCAGTGTGGTCACTGAAGCCATGGGAATGGATGAGGTCACCAAGAGAGCTAATATAGAACAAGAAGAGAAGAGGAAAAGGTAGATACATCTGCAAAGGACTGAAGGGCTGCCAGGACAGGAAGAAAACCAGGCATGTAGCACCAGTAGAATTCTCTCCCTGACAGGTTTGGGTTAGGACCCAGAGATTAACGTTAATTGGTTTTAAGCACCAGCACAAAAGGAACATGGGTAGTAGTGTAGGGAGGGAGCATTTCTGCCACATGCAGGCAATGCCTAGAATGCTGGTCTGCAGGGAGCAGTAAGGGGCAGAGAGAAGAGGTCTCACTTCACACAGCCCAGACAGTTGGGGCCTGGGCCTCCAGCTCCCCACCTTCCTTAAGCTCCATGGTCTGGGAGATACCTAGGTGTCCTTCCTGTGAGCCCTCTTTTCACCGTGAGCTGGTTTGAGTACGTTTGTTTTTCTTTTCTTTTTTTTTTTTTTTTGAGACGGAGTTTCGCTCTTGCTACCCAGGCTGGAGTGCAATGGCGCGATCTCGGCTCACCGCAATCTCCGCCTCCTGGGTTCAGGCAATTCTCCTGCCTCAGCCTCCTGAGTAGCTGGGATCACAGGCACGCACCACCGTGCCCAGCTAATTTTTTGTAATTTTAGTAAAGATGGGGTTTCACCATGTTGACCAAGATGGTCTCGATCTGTTGACCTCGTGATCCACCCGCCTCGGCCTCCCAAAGTGCTGGGATTACAGGCTTGAGCCACCGCGCCCGGCCCGTTTGTTTTTCTTGATGGTGAAACATGAAGCCAGGAGAGAGCAAGCCTGTATTGGAGGTAGAAAGCTGATGGGCCTGAGCAGTGCAGGCGCAGATACACAGAGCCCAGAGAGTGAGAGGAAGACAGACCTACAGTGGACCACAAGCTTAGCATTTGCACATAGTCTCTCAACTGAACTTCATCACAACCCTCAAAGACAAGAATTCTTACCCTCCAATTTAGATGAGAACACAGAGGCTTAGAGACTTTCTTAGGGTCACAACACTAGTGCTCAAGAGATGAGACTAATAGCAAATCCTTCCAAAGTCTAGTGCAGGACAGCAGTTATAGATGGGAGAGAAAAGCGTGATTGTTTTGTAAGGGCCCATAAGGAGAAATCATTAGGAACCAGTATAGATATTTTAGTTAGTACTTAATGGAATAAAAATGGCACCTGGGAAGGATGACTTGAATTGCTATGACAAGCATGGATTAAAAAAGGAAGCTGGAGTTGGGGAAGTTTATTCCGATATCTAATCCTAGCAGGAAGTGTCAGCGTCTCCTGACCCTACCACAGTGGGCAGGGGTGGAGAAAGCAGAGAAGGATCAAGCCCCTTTATAGACTCAGAGTGAAATAAAGCTTTCAAAGACAGGTGAAGAGCCTCTTCAAGTAATGAGCTGATCTGCTTGGATATGTCTTAGGTCTCAGTGATCTTACAGACCCTCACACCCTAGATCATGCTCTATGGTTCCTACTCACCTGTGGATGGAAAAGGATGAGAAAAGGAAGAGGCTGATCTAGGAGAGGGAGACTAAGGTGATCAGAAAGCTACCAACATCCCCACAAACCAGGGATGGGCTCAAGATGCAGAGGGGACAGGGAGAGTAATCTGGGACACCTGTGCTAATGCTCCTTGGATTGGGTGCTGTAGATTCTGAGAATGAGAGGCTTCCCCGAAAATGGGAGTCTGAGTTAAGAGTGGGAGAAATGGGCTTGGAATATGAGATGATCTGGAAACGCAGGGTGATGCAAGGAAGGAGTCACTGTTGATTCTGGAGTGTCCTCGAATGGGAGGACTTGACGGGAAGGGGACAATAAGATCTGGACACGTAGGGCTGCTCTAGGAAGGTGGAGACTTCTGGGAACAGGGCAGTACTGGAATGGAGATTAGTGCAAGGAGTTGGAAAGCTAGTGGATCTAGGAGGCCTCAAGCCTATTCGTGACACAAACTGCTTTCCTGAACTGATTTGGCAGGGATATCCCTTTTCAAAAAAGATTGTCTCCATGGCAAGTGTGAGGAAGGGACCTGCGAAAAGGGTCTGTATCTGCCTCAGCGGCAATGAATGAGCTGCGATCAGGCCAAGGCCTTGCAAACATTTTCTGTCAGATAGAAAAACCCTGTCATCTCATTCCCCATTTTATTTCATTCTGTTTCTCCTCATATTTCACTTAATGGGAGCTGCCAAGGAGAGGCTTAGTTTTTTGTTTGTTTGCCTTCCTTCTTCAGCATCTTATGCAGTCTGTCCGCCTGAGACAAGGGTCTTTGGAAGACTCACAGTAAAATAAACTGTAAAAGCTTCAAGTTTTAGGGTGTGTGTCCATGTGCCTTTCTGTGAGTACAGGCTTGTCTGTGCTCACCTTTGCACCTGAGCATGCATGTGTCTGTCAGCATGGGTGTGTGCATGACAAAACTGAATCCATGTGGAACAAGGGGGTGAATGCATGGGTTTGAGTTCTCCCTCTGATATTTAGCGTCCATGTGCAACCTGAGCCTCAACAGCCTCACTTATAAAATGAATACAATCCAGTCTCTTCATACTTCAGAGGCTTGTGTCACAGGGACATAAATGGTGGTTGTACTTATCAGAAGCATGCACTGATCACATGCTACTGATAAATACAACCACCATCTGTGTTCTTGAGGGGGTCCCTCCTGATCCAGCCTGAGTTCCGCGGGGTCTGTTTTGATGCTGCCCCCTCTGACATGCTGGACCCCCAATGCCTTGATCCTCTCAGAGTCATCATGCCAGTTCCTGATCTGAGCCTGGCTCCATAGACTGCCTCCTCCACTCCTGCCCACAGGCTGCTGACAATTGCCAGAGAAACTCAGCAAACACATTTTAATGGAGAACCCCTAGACTTATTCACCTACTTGCTCAACAAATATCTATTGAGCATTTACTATTGGAGAGACTCTTTCCTGACCTCTGGGGAAACAGGATTGAATAAAACAAAGGCCCTGTGCACAAGGAGCTTTCAAACAAGTTCAATACTTAGAGTTTAAGATAAGGGGTATTATGGTAGATCCAAGCCTGTGGATGATAGCAGTACAGAGGGCCCCTGACCTCAATCTGACCCCTGAAGGAGGGGAGGGAGGGAGTTGGCCATGTGAAGGGAACATGTGCAAGCTGACCCTCAGGCTTACCATTGCTCAGGAAATCTTTAAGTCCTCTTTTGAGATCCTCCAAGTCTGTCCCCTCATTTCTCTTCCACATTTCTATCACATGATTCAAGTTGCTTTCACACCCTCCAGATCTTCCATCTCCATCTGCCCAGTCGGTGACCACTGGGCTAATCCTCCCAAAGCATTGATACAATTAGGTATCACTCACTGCTCAAACACCAATTGCATACAGAACAAAGTTACAACCCCTCAACCTGCCTTCAAGACCCTCCCTCCGCAAACAACGTTCCCAACTTCCTATCTCACAGTACCCAAATACTGAGTCCATCAAAGCACATTGTTAGTCTTGCAAATACTGTGTTCTTTCCTCTTCTCTATCTTTACTCCATGCTCTTCCATATGCTGGGAAAGTCCTACCTGCCTCCTCATCCTGTTTTCCCCTTTGGGAATCACAGGCACAAGTTGAGTCCTTGCTAAGATTCCACCGTCTCAGGATGCCTTCTAGAATCCCCTACCCCACACGCAAAGGAGATTTTCCCTTCTCTATTGGATCAAGAAAGAAAGCTCTATTGTGACCAAGAAAGCTCAGTGTTAGACCAATAGAAAGCTCTATTCCCTTCTCTACTGTGACCAAGAAAGCTCAGTGTTGGACCCCACCACACATAGACAAAAGGGACTCCTTTCATAGCGGGGACAAGAGAAAACAATCATGGAACTCTGGGTATCAAGATCATGGCAGCATGGGCATGGGAGACTGAGGTGCTCATAATCATCATTTCACATAGGTCACTATGAACATAGACACATGACAGAATAAATGCACATGTTTATATCTATTTCTTCCCAAAATGCCACATTTCTAAAATGACTACAACTTATTGTTAAAATATAAATTCACAAAGACAAAAATCATGGAAGTAGGGGCCAAAGCAAGTGAGAAATACCACATAATCTTTGAACCTGGAAAGCAGATGGGAAAGAACTGACTTCCCAGGTCAGTGAAACCTAAGTTCCGTGGTGAGGAAGCAATGAGAGGCAAGCGAATCCCCACCCGCATCAAATGCCTCCTACACATCACTTCACAGCCTCCTGGTCTTGGCTTTCGCCATTTGATCCTCACCATGTATTGTGACATAACCAGCTGTGCACGGAATCTACGCAGATTCATGCAGGCACCAGCCACCAGGACTTTAGCCTCATGTCTGTGCTTCCCTGCAGCTTCCCTGTTGACACTATGGGACTCACTCAATGCCCATCGTGCACAACCCAGAACTGCAGAGAAGTTAACTCCCTTTGGATGAACTTTTGATCAGTGGGATCAAGGGACTAGTAAGTAAATGTGTCCCTCTTCCTTTTCTCGCATAGATTATACCAAGGTGCAGTCATATTTAAAAGTCAGTCCTGCAGGAGTCAGTGGCTCTTAAACCGAGTGGCAGCCAGCACAGGAACACATTTCGTGTTTGCTCTCCTTTATCCCTGCCTTACTCCCATTTTCCCTTACTCCTTTGTCCCTAGGATTGAGTTGCCCAACATAATACAGTACGTAAAGGCTACGTTTTCCTAATTATGCTGAGATACCACCAGAAACAGAATCAAGGTTAGATAACCTCCAGAGCCCTCTAAAGGCAAGTGTGAGGGATGGGGCTAAAGACAGGAGGGTCTTCTAAAATCTATACAAGAGGTTTAGGCTCTGAGATGCCCTTCCAGTGCAAGATGCCAGGCAACGGCCCCTCTACCATGCTCCGTAAGCCTTGAGTAAAGTTAATGCATTGGAGAAGCTTATTTATCTATTTTCTTTTTAGAGACAGGGCCTCACTCCGTCACCCAAGCTGGAGTGTAGTGGCATGATCATAGATCACTGTAACCTCGAAGTTCTGGGCACAAACAATCCTCCTGCTTCAACCTCCCAAGTATCTAGGTGTGTGCCACCACATCCAGCTAATTTTTTTAATTTTTTGTAGAGATGAGGTCTTGTGATGTTGTCTGAGCTGGTCTCAAACTCCTGGCCTCAAGTGATCCTCCCACCTTGGCCCCCCAAAGTGCTGGGATCCTCAAGTTCAAAGTCTTATTGAAACTCTTGGCCTGGAAAAGTTTCAGTAAGACTTTGGACTTCAAGATACCAGACACAACTGAGGGAAGGGCTGAGTCACCTTACTGAAAACATGGAGATTGCACATCTAAATACCAGAAAACAGAGTCCATACAAACAAAAAGACAATAAACTTGAAGGAAACAGAGACAATGTGTACAACAGAAAAGAACCATTTTTAAACAATTTCCCAAAAAAAGGAGATATTGCATCCATGAAACAAGGGCAGAGTACTATAAAAAGTTGAAAGCACAGAAGAATTTTTGGAAATAAAAATATAATAGCAGAAATAAAAGTTTTAATAGACTGGGAGGGTGAGGAATTGTTTTGATAGTGAAACAAGAAGACAAAAAGATGGAAAGTTTTCTTTTTTAAAAGGGAGGAATCAATCTACAGGTCCAATATCCAGCTAATAGAACCTCCAGAGAAAGAATGGAGAGGATACAGAATATACCTAATATAATGACTTTTAAAAGAACCACACAAGATACATGCTCAAGAAATTTTAGAACAAGGATAAAGAGAAAAACTTCAGAGGGAAAATACATTTAAATATTAGATAACAACAACTTCAGCAGTCTCAGGACACAAAATCAATGTGCAAAAATCACAAGCATTCCTAGACACCAATAACAGAGAGCCAAATCATCAATGAACATAATTGCCACAAAGGGAATAAAATACCTAGGAATATAACTAACAAAGGATGCGAAGGACCTCTTCAAGGAGAACTACAAACCACTGCTCAAGGAAATAAGAGAGGACACAAACAGATGGAGAAATGTTCCATGCTCATGGTTAGGAAGAATCAATATCATGAAAATGGCCATACTGCCCAAAGTAATTTATAGATTCAATGCTATCCCCATCAAGCTACCATTGACCTTCTTCAAAGAATTGGGGGGGGAAAAATGTTAAACTTCATATGGAATCATAAAAGAGCCCACATAGCCAAGACAATCCCAAGCAAAAAGAACAATGCTAGAGGCATCACGCTACCTGACTTCAAGCTATACTACAAGCCTACAGTAATCAAAACAGCATAGTACTGTTACCAAAACAGAGAAATAGACCAATGGAACAGAACAGAGGCCTTGGAGGCAATGCCACACATCTACAACTACCTGACCTTTGACAAACCTCACAAAAAAAAGCAATGGGAAAAGGATTCCCTGTTTAATGAATGGTATTGGGGAAACTGGTTAGCCATGTGCAGAAAACTAAAACTGGACCCTTCCTTACACCTTATACAAAAATTAACTCCAAATGGATTAAAGATTTAAATATAAGACCTAACACCATAAAAACCCTAGAAGAAAATCTAGGTAATACCATTCAGGACATAGGCATAGGCAAGGACTTCATGACTAAAACACCAAAAGCAATGGCAACAAAAGCCAAAATAGACAAATGTGATCTAATTAAACTTAAGAGCTTCTACACAGCAAAAGAAACAATGATTAGAGTGAACTGGCAACCAACAGAATGGGAAAAAATGTTTGCAAGCTACCTGTTTGGAAAACTCTGCCCCTACCGCAAAATCTCTCTCTCTTTCCCTCCCCCACAAAGAGGCTCCCTTATCTCTCACTTTACATACCGGCCCTAGCCCTCCCGCCGCCCAGCTTCCCGCCCAGCAGTTCAAACTGACCAACAGTTGCCCACCACCTCGGCTTTTGGCTTCCCCACCCCCCAGCCCTTCAGCCCCCTATAAAACAACCCTGCCCCTCTGAGCGGCGCGGCCATTTTTCCTTTTCGTCCCGGCTGGTCCGCCCGGAGGCTCTTTCCTCTCAATAAAGCCTGAACTTAAGGAATTTCCTCCAGCCTGCGGTCTGGTTTTTTCCGAACGAGCTCAGTCTTCCCGCAGAGGGTAGGTCGGACAAATGGTGCCGAAACCCGGGACGGGAGCTGAGGCCGTTGGCCCGGCCACGGCCCCCCTCCCCGACCTACCCAACACTGGCCCTGCCACCTCCACGTTCCGATTAAGGTAAGCCAAGTTTTTCTTGCTTTGCCTTCCCCCGCTTCCCGTCTCCTCTTCCTACGGCACGGTGCAGTTGCTCCCTCTCCGGCGTTCCGCACGGACTCCTTGCCTAGTCTCGGCCGAGCCAAGGTAGTCTTCCATTCCGGCTCCAGGAGCCTTCCGAGGGACAGCCGCCAGACGGGGGACGCCCCTCTGACCGCTTCCCTTTCCATACTTAATTGTACTCCGGGGAATTTGCAACGAACGGGGACGCCTTTTCGTTGCATCTGCCCATCCGCGCCGGAGAGTCTGTAGCTGCGCCTGCCATGGGAAATTCGGAGTCCAAAATACCTCTGAGCACCCCCCTCGGGTGCTTGCTACCAAATTGGGATATTCCCAAACCCTCAGAAAGAAAAAGCTTATTTTCCTGTCCCAGGTGGCTTGGCCCCAATACAAACTCAGTAACCAGTCACATTGGCCCCCGACTGGCACTTTTGATTTCAACACCCTCCGAGATCTCGACGATTTTTGTCGCCGTGCGGGCAAGGACAATGAAATTCCTTACGTCCAGGCTTTTTGGGACCTCCGTACCCACCCCAACCTATGTTCTTCGTGCTCCACCTACCAAATCCTCTTATCTCGAACCCCCCCGTAAATCTTCCTCCACTACCTCTCCCCCTCCCTACTCCTCACCGGAGGATCTGCCTGAACATCTGTCCTCTCCTGCCAATCTCAGCAACCACTCGCCATCAACGGCACGCCCTTGCCCCACTCCCTCTGCACCTCCTACCTCAGAGGCCATGCCTCGCTCTCCCTCTACTCCCTCCGAGCCCCCTCCCTCAGAGGCCGCACTTCCTCTTGCCTCTCCGGTGGCGGCCCACACCCGCTCCCACCAGCCAGCTATCCTGGCCCCACTCCGAGAAGTAGCAGGCGCAGAAGGTTTAATCAGGGTCCATGTTCCTTTCTCACTCCAAGATCTGTCCCAAATTGAGAAATGTTTAGGATCCTTCTCAGCCGACCCATCCACCTATATTAAAGAATTCCAATACCTCACTCAAGTATAAGAAGCCCTAGTCCGGTACACTCGACTAGATCCAGCCTCCCAAAATGGGGCCACTGTATTAGCCTCCCATTTTATCTCCCAATCAGCACCCGACATAAGAAAGAAACTAAAGAAAGCAGAAGAGGGGCCAGAGACTCCCATCCAAGACCTGGTAAAAATGGCCTTTAAAGTATTCAATGCCAGGGAAGATGCGGCTGAGGCTGCCCGCCAAACTCGCATGAAGCAGAAGGCTGCCCTCCAGACCCAAGCCCTAGTGGCGGCTCTAAGGCCGGCAGGGAACCAGAAGCCCAAGGCCGAAACCCATGCCCCTCCAGGGGCATGTTTCAAATGTGGAAAGGAAGGACACTGGTCCCGAGCCTGTCCACAACCATGGCCACCAACTAAGCCTTGCCCTATCTGTCGGCTCCCGGGACACTGGAAGTCAGACTGCCCCAGCTTCCCCAGGGTGCCGGTTCCTCAAAACAGACACACTGGCGTTACGCAGCTGGCGGTCACCCTCAGTAGGGAGGAGCCTGCTTGCCAGGAGCCGACCTCCGAGGGAGCTCCGTTCCCCAGTCTACTAGGGCTGCTAGATGACTAGCGGGGCCCTGGCTTTCCGACTCCGGTTACCCTCGCCGAGCCTAGGGTCACAAGACATGGGGGCTACCTACTCTGCTCTTCCTTCTTATTCTGGCCATCTCACCCCTTCCCAGGTCTTAGTCATGGGAATCGATGGGACCCCAAGTATCCCCTACCAAACCCCACATTCCCTAGGCCGAAACGTCCCTAGCGATGGGACCCCAAGTATCCCCTACCAAACCCCACATTCCCTAGGCCGAAACGTCCCTAGCTGTAACAGAACTATACGGGTAACCACTAATATAACAGCCCCACGAGGAACGTTTTTCGGGTGTAACAAGACCTTAACAAAAACTCTCTACATTGGCCTTTCCTCATCTCTTTTATGCCTCCCAGTAACCCTAGTCCCTTGACTCACTATATATTCCCCAGCCGAATTCCAGATGCTGCAAACTCCCCATCGCTGCACCCGATGAGCTGCCTTCCTACCCATTGCCGTTGGAGTCTCCCTTGCTGGTTCAGCACTTGCAGCAGGATTAGGAGGAGGGGCACTAGTCCACTCTCACCTGGCCATAGCCCGACTGACCTCACAACTCCAAGCGGCTATTAATGACTCTACTGAGTCTTTAGCATCACTCCAATGACAGATCACCTCAGTTGCCCAAGTTGCCTTGCAGAACCGAAGAGCCCTGGACCTGCTCACTGCTGAACGAGGAGGGACCTGTATCTTCCTACAAGAAGAGTGCTGTTACTACATCAATGAATCCGGCCTAGTAGAAACCCGAATCGAGAGCCTCCAGAAACTCAAAACTAACCTGTAGAGTCAGAAGTTCTCGGCTGAAGCCACAGCGTGGTGGTCTTCCTCTATGTATACCCTCTTGTCACCATTGCTTGGGCCCCTAATAGCCGTTTGCCTAATCTTACTTATTGCTCCTTGCTTTCTCCAGTTCCTACAGCGGCTCTTTCAAGAACTGACTGGAGTCACCATCCACCAGATGCTGCTCCAACCCCACCCTGAACGAGTGCAAGAAACAGACCTCTCCCCAAACCTCCAGGCTCCTTAGGAAAAGAAACCTCTTCAGAACCCCCCGTCGACCCTTGTCAGCAGGAAGTAGCCAGAGAGACAACCAACGCCCCTGACCCCCTCTTTTTCTTTTCTTTAAGGAGTCGGGAATGTTTGGAAAACTCTGCCCCTACCGCAAAATCTCTCTCTCTTTCCCTCCCCCACAAAGAGGCTCCCTTATCTCTCACTTTACATACCGGCCCTAGCCCTCCCGCCGCCCAGCTTCCCGCCCAGCAGTTCAAACTGACCAACAGTTGCCCACCACCTCGGCTTTTGGCTTCCCCACCCCCCAGCCCTTCAGCCCCCTATAAAACAACCCTGCCCCTCTGAGCGGCGCGGCCATTTTTCCTTTTCGTCCCGGCTGGTCCGCCCGGAGGCTCTTTCCTCTCAATAAAGCCTGAACTTAAGGAATTTCCTCTAGCCTGCGGTCCGGTTTTTTCCGAACGAGCTCAGTCTTCCCGCAGAGGGTAGGTCGGACACTACCCATCTTACAAAGGGCTAATATCCAGAATCTACAAAGAACTAAAGAAGATTTACAAGAAAAAGTCCCATCCTAAAGTAGGTGAAGGATATGAAAAGCAGTTTTTAAAAGGAGATATTTATGCTGCCAACAAACATACAAAAAAATACTCATCATCACTGGTCATTAGAGAAATGCAAATCAAAACTACATTGAGATACCATCTCACACCAGTTAGAATGGCGATCATTAAAAAATCTGGAGACAACAGATGCTGGAGAGGATGTGGAGAAATAGGAACACTTTTACACTGTTGGTGGGAGTGTAAATTAGTTCAACCATTGTGGAAGACAGTGTGGCGATTCCTCAAGGACCTAGAAATAGAAATTCCATTTGACCCAGCAATCCCATTACTGGGTATATACTCAAAGGGTTATAAATCATCCTATTATAAAGACACATGCACACATATGTTCACTGCAGCACTGTTTACAATAGCAAAGACCTGCAACCAACCCAAACGCCCATCAGTGTTAGACTGGATAAAGAAAATGTGGCACATATACACCATGGAATACAATGCAGCCATAAAACACTTCATGTCGTTTGTAGGGACATGGATGAATCTGGAAACCATCATTCTCAGCAAACTGACACAAGAACAGAAAACCAAACACCACATGTTCTTACTAATAGGTGGATGTTGAACAATGAGAACACACGGACACAGGGAGGGGAACACCACACCCACACACTGGGGTGTGTTGGGGGTGGGGGGCTAGGGGAGGGATAGTGGGGGGTGGGGAGGTTGGGGAGAGATGCATTGGGAGAAATCCCTGATGTCGGTGACAGCAGAATGGAGGCAATAAACCACCATGGCATGTGTGTACCTAAGCAACAATCCTGCAAGATATGCACATGTACCCCAGAACTTAAAGTATAATAAAAAACAAAATCAGATAACAAAATGGCATTTGATACATCAACAAAAATATTAGAAGCTAGGAGATAATAAACCAATATATTGAACATTCCTGAAGAAAAGATAAATAGCATCCAACCTGGATTTCAATAGCCAGCCAAACTTTCTCTCACTCTGTCTTATATTTTCAGCAAGGTCTAAAAAAAAGCTGAACTACCATGAATCTTTCTCAACGCGCCATCAAAATGAAAAAAAAAAAAGCCACAAATAAATGAAGAAAGAAAAAGGTATCAAGTCCAGGAAACAGAAGATCTAACATAGTTAAAAGGCATGATTTCTTGGGATGACAGTGAAGGGAAATCCCAAGGTCACGGCAGTGTGGTGAATCTTGGAGAGTAAGCAGCACAGGTTCAAGGCTAGTCGAAGGCTCCGGCAGGTAATAGTCCTAGGAAGAACTCATTAGGACGGACAGACTACCTCCTGTGTTCAGCTTTGCTGAGGAGAGTTTTATAATTTTGTTAAGGAGTCTGAAGATGAATTATTTGTATGTTACGTATTAAGCAAACAACCAAAATGAGCAAAGATTGATCCCAGGGAAAACAAAAAGTTATTCAAGAACAGAAATGTAATCATTACAGCTTGACAGTTAACACTTGCATAGCAACAAGAACAGATACGCTGTTTAATCAAAATTATTAAATACCTATATTAGAAAGACTGGGGGAAGGAAATATTTATGGCAGGGAGGGTGGAGGGAGCAAGAGTAGTGAAAGATCTAATTCTCTTCTTCTGTATCAAAAAGGCAATAACTGTATCAAAAAGGCAATAAATCATAAGTAAAAAAATTTTAAATCCAGAAGTGGTTATACATGGACATTATTTAGAAATAAAAATGTAATTATCAAGAGAAATAGAAAAAGTTGAAATGTTTGCCTTTGGAAAATGGGACATGGTGTCAAGATGAATAGGAGAGGCAACTGCTTTCGTCTGTTACTAACCTTGTGAATTCCATTTGACTTTTTTTTTTTTTTTTGTCTTTATTTTTTTTTTTTTTTTAAATTTTTTATTGGATTATAGGTTTTGGGGTACATGAGCAGAGCATGCAAGACAGTTGCGTAGGTACACACATGGCAGTGTGCTTTGCTTTTCTTCTCCCCTTCACCCACATTTGGCATTTCTCCCCAGGCTATCCCTCCCCACCTCCCCCTCCCACTGGCCCTCCCCTTTTCCCCCCAATAGACCCCAGTGTTTAGTACTCTCCTTTCTGTGTCCATGTGTTCTCATTTTTCATCACCCACCTATGAGTGAGAATATGCGGTGTTTCATTTTCTGTTCTTGTTAAAATGATGTGCATTGTTTACTCTGTTTAGAATTGGGGGGCAGGCAGGCTGGGTATGAGAACTATGACAGTATGTTAAACGGATTTTTTTTTATTGCCTTGGAGTTTGGGCTGTGGCTCCACAGCTGACAAAAATGATGATGTGCCCACACATTCTAAGGGAATGCGTAGACAAATCTTCAGGATTTACGCAGGAAAATTCTATGTGAGACCCTCACCCCATCGCCTGCTTCAGTTTCATAAATAAGAGCAGGTAAATCAAGGACAGTTCAGAGACTGGATTCCCTGTGAATTGTTAGCTTAATAAGGAGTCCTGGCCCTTCACCTCAGTCTTGCAGAGAGTCATGTTTAGAAAGTGCAGGCCACCTGCAATGAGCAGGAAATCTTCACTCCATCGGACTGAAGCAAAGCAGCAAGAGAGCTACTGGAGAGCCTAAACTACATCTGGGGAGTTTGAGGGGCATAGACATTAGGGACTGGCATCTGATCCTCACCTGGCATCAGAAGGCAAGGGTCAGCTGGAGCTGCCTGTCAAGGCTACCTGGGAGCCCTGAGTCTAGTGGGGCTTTCCCTGGGTTAAGGGGATGTTCACAAAAAGAGCCATACTAGAGTTATCCTAAGAGGATCCTGCCCTAAAGGATGGCTTGCTGGGATGAAGTGACCCCAGCAGAGAGGCTGGGGGCAGGAAGGGTGACCCTGGAGAAGGAGCTTAGGAGAAGTCATCAGAGGTCATCCAGAAGTCTTCATGATAGAGAACAGTGAGGGAACATTTAAAGGACCCGCAAAAGAACCCAATGAGGGAAGAAGTCAGTATTTGGGCACCAAAAGAGCACACACAGGCCCCTGCTACCAAAGTGCAGTAGCATCAGTCCAGTTAGATGTGTCCTTCTCTCTGCTTTCCCCTCCAAGCCGGCCCTGCAGGAGCCCCAGGCAGTGGCCAGTAGCGGGATGGGATGCAACAGGGAGCTTAAAGAAATAAACAGCCGCTGTCCACCCACCGCAGGCTACTGAGCATGAGCAGAGCCTGAGCTAGGAGGAAAGGGAAAAGCTTAAATTGGATGTGAAATGAAAGTATTGATTTAGATCCACCTGGCCTTTTTAATACCTGTAAATAAAACTTCTAATATCTGAAAGTGACTGGAAAAGCTACAGAATGTCCAGGAGCAGAGAAGCGTTATCCAACAAGGCAGATTTGAAGGATAAGTTGTTATTTGCTAGTTCATTTTTTTTAAAGTTACCTTATTAGAAAGAAAGAAAGAAAGAAAGAAAGAAAGAAAGAAAGAAAGAAAGAAAGAAAGAAAGAAGCCACATGCCTTGACACCTACTATTTGACAGGCATATACACAGATTATCTTATATAATCCTCACAACAATCTTTCAAGGTAGTGGTTTTTATCCCTGTTTTGCAAGTCAGGTAATTGAAGTTTAGAGAGGATGAAGTTCTCAAGATTACATAGCTAGAAAGTAAGAAGCCAGGCCATGTGCGATGGCTCATGTCTGTAATCCCAGCACTTTGGGAGTCTGAAGCGGGCAGATCACAAGGTCAGGAGTTTGAGACCAGCCTGGCAAGTATGGTGAAACCCTGTCTCTACTAAAAATACAAAAATTAGCTGGGCATGGTGGCATGCGCCTGTAGTCCTAGCTACTCAGGAGGCTGAAGCAGGAGAATCACCTGAACCCAGGAGGCAGAGGTTGCAGTGAGCCAACACCATGTCACTGCACTCCAGCCTGGGCAATGGAGTGAGACTCCATCTCAAAAAAAAAAGGAGGAAGGAAGGATGGAGGGAGGGAGGGATGGAGGGAGGGAGGGAGGGAGAGAAGGAGAGGAGAGAGAAAGAGAGCGAGAGAAAGAAAAGAAAGAAAGAGAGAGGGAAGGAAGGAAGGAAGGAAGGAAGGAAGGAAGGAAGGAAGGAAGGAAGGAAGGAAGGAAGGGAGAAACAAAGAAAAGAAAACCAGGAATCAGATGTAGGACATGCCCTAGAGCCCATACACATCCCAGACAGAGTGATTCAACACCCAGCAATTGATGTCAAACAGGAGTTTAAACTCCTACGAGGCCAGTAACTGACACCATCTCTCTCGGACAAGTTATTTACTCTCCCTCAGCCTCACTTTCCTCATCTCTAATATAGCAAAATAATGCTACCTATTTCAAAGTCTTGTTATGGGGATTAAGGGAGATCATTTACACTGAATTCAGCGCATTGGCTGGCACATAGCAAGGCGTGATGAACAGTGTCTACTGCTCTTAAACTATACTGCACCCTGAATAAGAGATGAGGAAAGAAGGCAGTAATTCGGGAGTGCCTGGAATACCACAAATACTCAATAATTGGTTGAATGAAAACTGTGAAAATACATATACTTGTGTGGAATGAATTGCACTCTGCATTGTATTGTAGCTATTTCATAAAAACAGAATCATAAAATCGGGAGGGTTCTGGAACTCACTGAATTAGATATTTTCTTCCCTGATAGACTGTGAACTACTCAGAGGTAGAGGCCATTAACTTACTTATTTATGCATTCAAGAAATATTTATTCATTAACTTATTTATGCATTCAAGAAATATATATTAAGATCTATGGGTAAAGTATAGAATTAGGTATTTAGAGAAAGATAGAGATTATTGGAACTGAGATCCTGCCCTCAGGAGCTTAAAACCTAAGCAAAGATGAGACTAGTGGCAGGAACGGAGGTGCAGATGGCATCCTGGGACAGCACAGCACATTTGCCCCATGCAGCCTTCTTCAAAGTGCCCGACACAGAGAGAGCATGCACCAAATGGTGTGAACCAACAGTGAACAAATGTGCCTGTGACCAGGAGAGTGTGTGTGCCTACGACAGTGGAATGAATGACCTAAGCAGGCTTTTGTGGGCATTCCAATTTGATGGTGCCGTGGGGAGTGAAGGAATGGTGTGCCAAGCTCTCTGCCCTAGGTTATCTATTCAGTCCTCTCCTCCATCCTGCTCTCTCTGCCCACGTGGCCCTCTGCGTGTAGAAGTTTATTGGTCTCATTTGGGAGCTCGATGGTGATCTGATTAAATCATTTCCCAAATTCAAAACAGATACAATCTCTGGCCAGGGCCTTCCCCATTGTGTCAGAGGGAAGAAAGGACTGAGGAGAGGGAGGCATGAGGAAGGTGACTGGCTCCAGCTGCATCTGGTGTCTTCCCTCTGGGGCCCTTTCATTAATGACGTTACCCCTGGGAAGGAGACGTAGACTATGTGTGATTGATCTTCACTCTTTTTTCCTCTCGCTGTAGGAGCTCAAGGATTCATGACAGCATCCACACTCACATGCACTCACACTGGGCTCCGACAGATGCACCCCCGTGCTCTTACAGGTAAGAGATGCTACCCTTCACCAGGCCACTTTGCATTGCAAGGGTACATCAAGGAAACAGCCTTCCTTCTCCAACACCCCCTGCAATCACCACCACCAAAAACTGGAGTTTCCAGTGCTGGAAATTCTACACTGGCAAACACCCCAAAAAGGGACCCGGTATTCAGCCTTCTCAGTCACTCATGCCTCATGGTGAGTGGGAGCTACAGATTTTCACAGGAGACATGAAAATTGAGCAGACAGAATGGTCTAACTCCGTGAAGGAACAAAGGATTTGGACAAGGGTCGTTGGAGTTACCTTCTACTATTTGGCTTAATTTCATTCCATTTCCATTGTATTGTCCACCAACCACGTCCTAGGCATTGTTCTGAGCACCAGGGAGAGACAGAGAATATGACCCAGATCCAGAGCAACTTACAGCCTAGCTGCTACCAAGTATATAAACAAGTGGTAAGTCAACAAAAGTAGTAAGTTTTACAATTAAGGTAAAGATTAGGGTGGCGCCACAGTGGAGGGACAACTAAACCAGACCAAGAGGCAAGGGTTAAAAAGGAGAGCTTCTTAGAGATGGTACACACCAGAGCTGAACCTCTAAGCTTAGAACTACCCTGCCAGTGTTTCAAAACAAAATAGCCATAGGCGGTTGAAATAGGACAGGAATGCTCTACGAGTCTGGACAATTTCCACTCTCTAGAGACGCAGAGTGATGTAGCAGAAAGCACACAGACCCAGCTCAGGTGCTCTGAGTTCATATACCAGCCTCAACGTCCTCCAGCCAAATGGCTTGGAAAGGCACCTAGTCTCTCCAGCCTCAGTTTCCTCAAGGTTCTATCCATCCTGCCTGACTTCTCAGGTTGTTGTAAAGACCTAATGGGAAAGACCTGGGTGTAAACAGTCCATCTATTACTGTGTGCGTCACTGCTTTGTTCTGTTTTGGCAAATCCCTTCCTCTCTGCCTCCCTGAGTGCCAGGATGAGCTTAACAAAGGGCTTTCTTCCTTGACACACCAATTGCAAGCTTTCTGAAGTATCCCTTGGGGCTGTCACGAGGGCCCCAAGCATCTGTTCCCAGCTCCAAGCTTCAGTCTCAGGAAGCAAGAGTCTCCATGGAGAGAAGTGTAAAGTGGAAACCCAACAGGAAATGAGCTTCTTGGGGTTTGGGAGCAATGAGCATATGAGCCATGCAGCATTAATAACTTGCACAATAAGGACTCCAGCAATGGTTTGGCCCAGAGTCCTCTCCTTACAAGTACCAGTAACATGTCTAGGCGATAATTGCAATATTAAAAATTCAGCATTTTATCAAAATAATAATACCTTTTTTGCTGTCTGTAATAACTTATATCCTTTCTTTATACTTCATTTATTCTGAAAATCCACAGAAAAGTAGAAAATAAATAGAAGTTCAAAGATGGAAGGAAGGTCAAGAGCCAGGGCTGGCTGACCTCCTTGATTTTGTCTCTCAGAGATGTGTCAATGTCCATGGCCTTGAGGGTTACACTCTCAGTTATATGATAACATTTAATGGAAGAACCAAAGGTTTAACTCCCTGAAGGGCTGACCTTTGGCAAGAGTATGAAATAGGTGAGCCTTGCAAAATGGTGAAAAGTGCAATTACATTCTGGAGACTTAGGCTCAAATCCAAATATTGTCAGCTCACCTTTGGGCAAGAAAGATGATCTCTGTGATGTTCAGTGTCCTATTCATAAAGTAATCACTGTCTCACCTCCCTCCAGAAGCTCCTGTGAGGACGGAATGAAATACTGGAGGTGAAACTGATCTGTGGATTGTAAATTAGTGAACAGCATTGGTAAATCCTATCCCACAGCTGCCTCCTGTGTTGTAGCCATTTTCTTGGTACCAGTCTGTTGCCCCAAGTACCATCCTGGAGAGCCCTGTTAAAACCTGCCATCTGTGGGCAGCTCCTCTTTCTATAAATGTAGCCCAGTTGCCTAACTTTCATGAGTTATTAGAAAAAAAAGTGGCCACTGTACTACTTTAAGGTAAACATAGTACCATACTTAAAGGTAAACATGTACTACTTAAAGGTAAACTACTTTAAGCTGTCAACCCCACAGGAACTATTACTCCAAATGCACTCATCTCAATGGAAACTCAAATTAAGCTCTAATGGGCTGAAGGAAGACATGTTACAGGTGAATGGGACCTTTCCCTTGTTCTTCAAATTAAATATGCTCAACCTGGTCATATTACTCTCTATTCCTAAAGTCCATAGCTCTTAGAATGGTATTCAGGGTCCTTCATAATTTGCCTCCAACATTTCTTTCCAACTTTATTTTCTATTGCATCCATGAATTACTCCCTTTGATCACATGGAACCTCTTTTTATTCCACATCATATACCTCATGCTTTCTGGTCTCCATGCCTCTATTTATGCTGTTGTACTTGCCTGGAATGCCCATGCCCTCACCTCTGCCATCACCTGAAGAATAGGTCCCATTCTATTTTTTAAGACCTAGGTCAAAGTCCCATTTCTAGCACAAAATATTCCCTGATTCCTCAGTACAGGGATGATCTCCTCTTCCTACCAAAGGAAGGAAGCATCTCTTATAGCTTCCATTTTCTATCCTGTGTGATGGTTATTTGTATGCACACCTTAGCTCAAGAAGGACCTCATTCCAAAAATATGTCCCTCATTGATATCTGAACTTTTACCTGTAGGCTCTCAGTTAATCAACATATTAATTTATTTTTATTGGTTACAAAACAAAGTAGAAACCACAGAGAATATTCGGAAGTTTCTCTGAGGAAGCCTGTGATTTCACTGAGGTGACACAAACAAGAAATGCTTTAGTAGATGACACAAACAAGAAATGCTTTAGTAAAGACCAAGGAGGGGCAGGGCACGGTAGCTCAAGCCTGTAATCCCAGCACTTTGGGAGGCCGAGGCGGGTGGATCAGGAGGTCAAGAGATCGAGACCATCCTGGTCAACATGGTGAAACCCCATCTCTACTAAAAATACAAAAAATTAGCTGGGCATGGTGGCGCGTGCCTGTAATCCCAGCTACTCAGGAGACTGAGGCAGGAGAATTGCCTGAACCCAGGAGGTGGAGGTTGCGGTGAGCCGAGATCACGCCATTGCACTCCAGCCTGGGTAACAAGAGTGAAACTCCGTCTCAAAAAAAAAAAAATACCAAGGAGAGCTCACCGACATTGAAACAAACCTTTCTTTGGGTTAAATATTGCCTTTCCAGAAATCCTCTTTGAATGCACATGTATTTCTGAAAGTGAGTATCTCAGCATGCTTCCAACATGATGGCATGAATTAATCCATCGATCAGATAGTTTTTCTGGTGATAGGGTATAAAAACATGTGTGCACTAGCTGGATACTGGTGTTCTGAGTGGGTGGAGCAAGGCCTGGATGAAGGTGGGGCAAGTTCATGCAAGTGCAGTCTGTACTTAAACAAATCTGAGAGCGGGTGACCCCTTACATTTTTTACCCTAGAAGCTTCATTTGCCTCACCCTAGTCCTGGATTTAGGATAGAGAATACAGAAGGCAATAAAAAGCATGGAATAAGGAGGATACTAGGGGCAAAAATTCCTCTTTCTCACAGTGATGCCAAGAACTGGCCTTGGAAATGAGCTATACGACCCCCATCGCCTCCTCACTCCATTGAATTCTGTTTACCCAGTGCAGTTCAGAGACAGTGGTTATATTGCCAACCTAACCTCTCATCTCTTCTGGAGTGATCCAAAGACTGCAAGATTAAATGACCTGAAATCTCTTCCAATCTGAATGGTGCCTGAAGAAGGAGTTCAACTCCCCTTCTTAACTCAGGCATGAGTTTCATCATGGGCTGGATAATTACCTTCCCAACCCTGAATCCCACCCCATGCCTTGTATTTGTCAGGCTAATGCTATTTTGGGTGCCCATCACAGTAAATAATGCAGGGGAATGGCATGGAGGCTCTAGAAGCAACATTGGATAGGAGCAGTTTTCAATGTCTCTCAAATAGCTTTGTACTAGAGTAAAGAGATACCTTTGGCATCTGTCTAAAGTGAAATAAATAAATTTATTTTTTTTATTTCCAACACTGCTCCTGCTATGACTGAAGTCTCAACTTCTTTAAATGTCATCCAGTTTCTAAAACACCAATTAAAACTGTCTCTGAGGCTTGAGGGAAAACAATAAGAAAAATAAAAAATATTTTAGCCCCCAAAAATGGCCCCACCTTACTTTAATTTCTTCTAACATACCATTTTATGGTGCCCTTAAAACAGATCTAATACGACAGGATACTGAAGAACCTTACATATGGTCCATTTATAAAATCCAGAGAAGGGACTAGGTATGGTGGTCATGCCTGTAATCCTAGCACTTTGGGAGGCCAAGGTAGGGAACTCATTTTGAGGCCAGTTCAAAACCAGTCTGGACAACATAGTGAGACCCCATCTCTCAAAATAAAAAGCAAAAAATTAGCCAAGCGTGGTGGTCCACACCCACAGTCCCAGCTACTCTGGAGGCTGAGGCAGAAGAACTGCATGAGCCCAGGTGGTCAAGGCTGTAGCAAACTATGATTGCACCACTGCATTTCAGCCTGGGTGACAGAGTGAGACCATGTCTCAGGAAGGAAGGAAGGAAAGAGGAAGGAAGGAAGGAAGGAAGGAAGGAAGGAAGGAAGGAAGGAAGGAGGGAGGGAGGGAGGGAGGGAGGGAGGGAGGGAGGGAGGAAGGAAGGAAGGAAGGAAGGAAGGAAGGAAGGAGGGAAGGAGGGAAGGAGGGAGGGAGGGAGGGAAGGAGGGAAGGAAGGAAGGAAGGAGGGAGGGAGGGAAGGAGGGAAGGAAGGAAGGAAGGAGGGAGGGAAGGAAGGAGGGAAGGAAGCAAGGAAGGAGGGAGGAAAGCAGGGAAGGAAGAAAGGAAGGAAGGAGGGAAGGAAGGAGGAAAGGAAGAAAGGAAGGAAGGAGGGAGGGAAGGAAGGAAGGAAGGAAGGAGGGAGGGAGGGAGGGAGGGAGGGAGGGAGGGAAGGAAGGAGGGAAGGAGGGAAGGAAGGAAGGAAGGAAGGAAGGAAGGAAGGAAGGAAGAAGGGAAGGAGGGAGGGAGGGAGGGAGGGAGGGAGGGAGGGAGGGAGGAGGGAAGAAAGAACAAAGAAAGAAAAATAAAGAAACAAAGAAAGGGAGAAAGGAAGGAAGGAAAGAAAAGAAAGAAAGAAAAAGAAAGAGAAAAGAAGACCCAGAGAAGCGACTGGGAGATGAAACTGTGGCTGGTCTTAAATATTAAACTTTCAACTGAGTTTACACCTCCTAAGAACTCTAACATAGTGGAAATGCTGCTAAGATCCTTCGTTTGATGGGCAACTTTAGGATCAGCCTTCTAACTGCATCGTAACTAGTACAAAAAGAAAAACGTTATAATAGTGCTTCACATTCTATGATTCTGTATAGTTTACAAAGCACAGTCACACAAGATACCTTGTTTCTCTTTAGCCTGTCACACCGGAGATCCAACCATACACTGCAAGAAGTCTGAGTTTACATTTCTTGAATAACAAAAGCCATCTTGGGGAATGAGGATGGGGAGCCCTTCAGGAGGTGATAAAACATGTAGGTGTAAAAAGGGGATCAAAAAGCATGGAATAAGGAGGATACTAGAGACAAAATTGCTTTTTCTCACAGTGTTGCCAAGAACTGGCCTTGGATATGTTGTGAGCTGATATGTTGAGTGATCCCATCCTCATTCCCCAAGACATCTTAGAAAACTTTCTACATTCTTTTGGTTTCATGACTTCTACTCTACATGGCTGGGTCTCTCGTTTTATCTAGAATAAGGCAATCAAGGGGGATCGAGGGGAAAAATCAAAGATGAATCTAAATCTGGTGACCTCATCAGAGACCTGTAATATGACGCTGTCAATCCAAATGATGCCATGAATTAGCGTTTATAATCTATGATAGCAGAACCCCACTTATTTATGTCAAGTCTATGCAAATGTCCTCAGCACACTCTTACTTCATATCAGTGTGATGTCTTGTGCAGCTATTATGGGTCAAGTCAGTCTCCAAGAAACTTCAGAAAGCCTTCAGGGCCCAAAGGCCAAGACTAGTGCCCAGAAGTCAGTGCTAGGAGTTGTGGCCCCTTGTTGATTCAGTTGATATTTCTATGTATTTTCAATAAAAATTTAAGGCAGTGATTCAACCTAGCTGCACCTTAGAATCACTCATGAAACTTTTAAAACACACCAAAGCCTGAACAATATTCTTACAGATTCTGATTCTATTTTTGAGGCATGCTGGTGGTGGTACTTGGCCTCAATGTTTTTACAAAGCTCTAGGTGATTCTATAGTGCTGCCAGTGTTGGGAACCATCACTCTAGATGCAGAGGTTATCAAACTTTAGCAAGCACCAAAATTACCTGGAGAGTTTGTTAAAACACAGATTTTGGACCCTGCTTCCAGAGTTTCTGATTCAGTTGATCTGGAGTGGGAGCTGAGAATTTACATTCGCTACTGGTTCCCAGATGATGCTGCTCTGCTGACCGAGGGATTATACTTTACAAATCACTGCTCTGAAGTGTCACGAAGCATTTTACTTACATATCAAAAACAATTCACCTAAACATTTAACTTACAAGAAACGCCCCTCACTGGCTATCAGAGAGTTCTACTTATTTAGGCTTAATTATTTGCCTGAGTCAGTGTGAACAATAAAGCACAGTGAAACTCTCAATTTCAAGCCCTCACTCTTTCATTCCCTCTCTCTTTCCCTCCCCTCTATGCTTTGATGGAACCTGGAGAGCAGTTTATTTTTTGAAAATTCCAGGAAGGCCATTTCTGAACATTTGCCTGGGAGCCCTAAATGTCTACCCACTAGTTAGGGTTGCTTCATGCTGGATCAGTTCTTGGCAGAGACTGATGAGCTCTGGCTTCAGCACCTTGGAGAGTAGCCTCTGTGCTACACCCAGAGATGGAACAAGGACAATGGACCTACAGTAATCATTCCTAGTAAAAAGGAGGAAGAAGAAATGGCACACAGCATTCCCTGATCTGTGAGAAATTTGTAAATCCCATTAGGAAAGCATTATAAAGTCCCTTGATATTACAAGTTCCTTAAAACTTAATAGGCTTCTGATCTCTTTACTTCTAGTTACTTGCATGTGCCAACAGACACATTAAATTTTTTACTTTATTTATTTTACTTTAGGTACATATGATATCTGGCATTTCTCCCCATGTTATCCCTCTCCACCCTCCCCTCCCTCCCCATCCCCTGTTGTCTCTCCCCTACCCCCCCAACTGTCCCCTGTGTGTGATGCTCCTCTCCCTGAGTCCCTGTGTTCTCGTT
This sequence comes from Callithrix jacchus, assembly GCF_049354715.1. Classification (NCBI taxonomy): domain Eukaryota; kingdom Metazoa; phylum Chordata; class Mammalia; order Primates; family Cebidae; genus Callithrix; species Callithrix jacchus. Next base: position 150,148,559 of record NC_133508.1, read on the forward strand.
GTTCAACACCCACCTATGGGTGAGAACATACAGTACTTGGCTTTCTGTTATTGGATCAGTTTGCAGAGAATGATGGTTTCCAGATTCATCCACGTCCCTACAAAGGACACCAACTCATCATTTTTATGGCTGCGTAGTATTCCATGGTGTATATGTACCACATTTTCCACATAAAATATTTAAACTTCTTACTTGCTTACTTTCCCACCCATATGCCTTTCTCCTTTATTTTCCCTTCCCTCTGCTTCTCTCTCTTCTCTGTTAGTGGCAGCTATTTTAAGTCTGTCAGGCTGTGAAAGACTGTCTCTATCATTAAGAATAGTGCTTTGCACTTGGTAAGTGATCAATAAATAAATAATTATTGAATACAGTATTTAAGAGGATGCATACCAATATTTTCAATTTATCTTGAAATGCACCAAGAAGTCTGAGTGCTTCTCTAGTGTGAGCATTCACCTAGAGGACTCCCCTGGGGGGCTTGTTAAACCATAAATCATTGTCCCACTGCAGAGCTTCTGATTCAGTTGTTCTGGGGTCTGGAATGGGACTGAAGTGGTTTGATAGATGATTAGAAGAAGTTCAAGACCAGCTAGGCCAAAATGGTGAAATTCTGTCTCTACTAAAAAAAAAACTGGGTGTAGTAGTGGGCACCTGTAATTCCAGCTACTCAAGAGGCTGAGGTGGGAGAATTGCTTGAACCCAGGAGGCGGAGATTGCAGTGAGCCAAAATCACACCATGGCACTCCAGTCTGGGCAACAAGAGCCAAATTCTGTCTCAAAAAATAAGAAGAAGAAGAATGAAGAGAATTTTATGTAATAATACAAATATACCAAACTGCTAATGGCAGAACCTAGATAGTGGCTATATAGGTCTTCACTATAAAATTCTTCATTGTAAAATTCTTTCAACTTTATGTGCTTTCAAATTTTCATAACAAAATGTTGAAAAAATGACAATGTAGTGCCCAGTGTCTGAGTATCTTGCTTTAAAGAGTGCAGAAATTTACAGCTCAGATCTCTGCCTGTTCTCTCTCTCTCTCTCTCTCTCTCTCTCTCTCTCTCTCTCTCTCTCTCTCTCTCTCTCTCTCACTTTCTTTCGCTCTTTCTTTCTCTCTCTTGCTCTCTCTCTCTCTCTCTCTCCCTTGCCCCTCTGCTTCAGCACTTGGCTAGCAGAATCCTAGAGTGGATATGTGGCTCATTCAGGTGTGGAGGGGCACTCCTTCCTCCAGGGACCAAAAACCAGATAGGAAGTGCTCTAAGGGCAGGTGGTTGGAGGAGATTGGAAGCCAGTGAGCAGTTGGAGGAGCCCCAGGATGAAGAGAAAGAAAACACGGCTGTCCTCAGCCACCAAGAAGCAACCTTAAACCTACCACCTCCCTGCCTCCAGCTGTGCCACAGCAAGGACTGCACCTCTTTCCTCTGTGCACCCTGCAGGTTCAGGAAAGAGGTCTCCATTTGGATGAGGTTGCATTACAAACTGTGAACCACTGCAGGACAAAGCCTGTGCCACATCCAGAATGGAACAAATCCTGAGGCTGGAAAAGCCCTCTCGAGTTGTTTCCAAGCAAGAACAATGATCACGATGCCAAATCTGTTCCATTCTTTCCCTCCAAGAAACATGTGATTTTGGGCAACAACAAAAAGATTTGGATTAAATATAAGAAAGTCCTGTCCCAATATGTGGGTGCTCCACATATTGGCTGAGGAATCTGTGACATCTTATTTTATAAAGGTTCTCAAGAAACAGCTCTACATAGGCATGCTCTTTCCAAAGCCCATCAGCAATTTTCAGACTGTACTTCTTGCAGTATGTTAGAGAACGGTGCAAGCAGGAGATGAAGGAGTTTGGAGACTGCCTCAGGGCCTGGAAGCCTGGGCTTTGGCTCAGCTGCTTGAGAAAGGTCTTTGTCTTCTCCCACTCGATCCCTTTGCTGCTGCTTCTGCTCTGCCCCCACCCCACAGCCACAGGACCAGAGGCAGCCCAAACTAGAGAAAAGGAAAGCAGAGCGAATTCTGCCACCTATGCCACACAAGAAAGCCCGAGTGGTTTTCTGTCATGATTTCTCCCTGGTGCCTTTTTAATTAGCTTAATGAAGCCCTCCCACTTGTGGGTGAAGAAAAAAAGGAGATGAGGAACAAGGAGATGGAAAAAAATGTGAAACTAAACAGCCCTGATGACTCAGTGCTGGAGGTTGTGTTGTAACCTGGAGTGGAGGAGGCTGGCTTTGAAGAAACAAATTATTCTTTTTACCATCACATAAAGCATCTCTGCAGCAGCTGGTGAAGGAGCCAGCTCCACACCCCTCCCCTACTGGTGCGCCTTACATCTGGATCTCCCTGGGAGCCTGTCCAGGGGCGAAACAAACCAGAGTTTGTCCCATATCAGCAGTCATCGTGCCTCTTAATCCCGTGACTCCAGTGTCCAGCATGCAGCCTGGCATACCACAGGAGCTCAATCAATGCTGGATCCTTTTGTGTGTAAGTGTATGACAGCTTCCTACACATTCACTTCCCTTTTCCCTTCCCATTGCTCATTCCATCTGGACGGTAAGGTAGAGCTCCAGCCGAGGAGACAGGGAGATGGCGGGGACCTCAGTGCATGAGTGCTTAACACTCTCCTCACAGAGCTGTCACTCTGGCACCAACGTGCTCTCCCTACAGAGTAGGTCCCATATAGATTTTTCCCCTCTGAATTCTTCAGGAAGATATATTGATCCAGTCCAAGTGACATCAATAGACCCAGGTAACTGAATAAGACTTCTGGAGTTTGCCTTTAAGTATGCATGATATAGCCTCAAGATACCACCTGGTAGTTTTGCTGCCCTCCCTTCCCCTGTTCTAGATCCACCGTGACTATTAAACATCATCCTCCTGTCAACTCTAACCTCCCTTTCCAACCCAGGTATTTCTTGTCCAGTCCCAGGATAACATGAGGAGGCCATGGGCAGAAATTAAAGGTGACGGCAACAGGAAATGGAGGAAACCATGCAATTCCATCCCATGTTCCAAAGCGGACCTCATCAACTCCCTGATTCAAGGATTCTCAGGGATCTGGCCACTTCTGCTCCATTTCTCACAATAAAATTACTTGAGACCTAGTTCCTCCTTAGGCTGGTGAGTGAACTCTGCCCTTCACCCTCCAAGAAGTCCCACACCTCTGTGCCTACTCAGTTTCCTCCTGGAGCTGGGACTGGCACTGACATCAGCTCCAAAGGAGGTGGCTTGATTCTCCTTGGACCCGACCCAGCCCCACTGTGACTCCTTGGGACTGCTATGTTCACATAGACCACTTCACCACCTACAAGTCCTGTGATCTAAAGCAACGTTCTATGCCATAGATTCCTTCTGTAACACGGAAATAATACCTACCTCACAGGGATTAACTGAGATTAAACACCTGAGGTATTTGGCCTACTGCCTGGTATACAGCATTAGTGGTAAAAATAACAGCTTCCCCCTCCTGAGGACTTATTATACATTAGGCAGTGCTGACATTAATCACTCCAATCCTCATGACCACCCTGTGAGATCATTGTCAGAGCCATTTCACCGACGTAGAAACTAAGATATAGAGGAGCTAAGTAACTCGCCCCAAACCCGCAACTAGCGAGTGAGAGCTGAGATTTGAATCCAGCTCTTTTTGATTCCAAGGCTTGTGTTCCTAACCACTGGACCCATTCAAAATGCATCTTACTTCCCTTCTCCCTTTCTACTCATCTCTCCCCACAACTACCACCTCACTGTGGAACTTTTTGTCAAGATGCAAGGCTTGACAGTAAGTGTCACCAAATTTTCTATAAAGGGCAAAATAGTATTTTCAGCTGTGTGGGCCACATAGTCTCTGTCACAGTTACAGTCATGTGCTGTCTAATGACACACTTCAGTCAACATCAGGCCACGTATGATTATAATACTGTATTTTTATTGTACCTTTTCTATGTTTAGATATACAAATACTTACCTTTGTGTTACAATTGCCTAGAGTATTCAGTACAAAAATGTGCTGTATAGGTTTGCAACCTAGGAGGAATAGGCTATAGCCTAGGTGTGCAGTAGGCTGTATATCTAGGTTTGTGTAAGTTCTCTCTATGTTCACACAATGAGAAAATGGCCTAACATTTCTCAGAATTTATCCCCATCATGATGCATGGCTCTACTTAACTCTGCCAGTGTGGTGTGAAGGCAGGCACAGACAATAGATAAATGAATGGGGATGGCTACATTCTAATAAAACTTTCTAATAAATACATTCTAATAAAACTAGCAGATGGCTAGATTTGGCCCAAGGGCCATAGTTTTCTGGCCCCTGCTCTAGAGTAACAGCACAGCTCCAGAGGAAACAGACTTAGGATAGAGAGTACCTGACAAACCATCGGTGCTCAGTAAGTACTTGTGGGTTGATTTCGAGGTCATTTTGTCCATCTTATTGAATCCAGGTAGTAGCACCAATCACCGGTTTTCTTTGATTACGGTTTCACAGTAAAGCTGATTTCACTTTTACCTAAATTGTCTTTGTGTCTCATTTATGTTGGGAAGATTCCCTCCCATCTTGGCTCATCTGTGAATTAAGATTTTCGCTATTGAGAACTAATAGCGGAAATCTATGCATCAAAACTAAACCTGCCTCCTCCCCCTGCCCTGAACAACTATATTCACCAAGAGACAATGCCACTCTCCTTGCAAAGTCACTGCATCTACAACAGATGTTCTGTTTTACTGAAGACTGGAATAGTCATATCCTTCCTCCCTGGTATTTAGGCCATGTGCTATTGGAAGGGAAGCTCTTCACAATACATCTGAGAGAAGCTCGAATCCCTGATACCACAGCAATGACTACAGCTTTCTGGCCTCCTAGAGGTGAGAAACCACTATGGGTGGAATAGGGCCCTTCAAAACAAGGCCTGTGTGGTGAGAAGATTGCCAGTAAGGGAGGAGTTGGGGAGACAGCCTCCTCTCCAGCTACTGCCACCGGGGGCCCAGCCTGCAAGATACAGAGAGAACATATTTTGAGCTGATTTGTTTTCATTTGTATTTATTGTTTTGCAGGCAAGGGATGCCTGAAATGCCCATATGGTCTCCAACACAGGTTACAGCAAGAAAAATAATCCTGGGCATTGAGGTGAAGCTAGAATTTAACGGCCAGGCCCATGAACCATGCCATCTCAAGTCCCGAGTACTCTAGAAAGGAGCAGGAAGCAGGAGAGAACTCGAGTTCTGATGGCCACCAAGGGTCCAACCAACTGAGCCAGTGCCTCATTATTGCAGTTGGTTCATTGGCCCCTTTGATTTTTCTCATTCCCCCACCCTACTTCTTTCTGGATTTATCCTCTGCCACCCCATGCCCCACAAGGGCTCTCTCCAAAGCTAGCGTCTCCATAGGGGGTCAAAACCATGGCTACAATGAGTACCTTCCACTCTTGAAGCAGGCTTAGCCAAAGAAAAAATGTGAAGTTACCAGTTGCAGGGCAATACCTGTGGTTTCCACTGTTTGGAGCATCTCTGGCTCACCTACAGTCACTGATTGGTGTATCTCCCAAGACAAAAAGAATATACCTAACCCTTTCTAGACTAACCTCCCCCTTTCCCCACTCCACAGCATATTCTAAGTCTCGCCACTTGGCACTTTGCCACCCATCATCTTATATTCCTCTCTAAATATTCCAGATGTTACCTCCCCAAGTATAAAGAAGCTCCTTGAGGGTAGGATATACTGTATTAGAATAATAATGATATGTGAAAATATTGAGGACAAGAACAATGATAAGCCAGTCTTGGACCAGCAGTTCATACTATTCTACCCACGGGCTTTGGTAGTCAGGTTTCTACTAATTCCTACCTCTTGGCCTTTGCAAGATCATTCACTTCATCTGGTATACCTCTCCTGTACCCCCACCTTTTACATGCTGATGCCTTCACATCAATCAGATCTCAGCTCAAACGCCATCTTCAGAGAGACTTTCTTTTGTGCCTCAAGCTACAGTAATCCCAGAGGTAGTCAATAAACATCTGTAGAATGAATGAATGATCTCTACTTTGCATATGAGGAAAATGAGACTACTGTGATTACAAAGTACTTACCCATGGTCAAAGAACTACGAAAGGCATAAACTGAGGTCTTCTGACACCAAAATGCTAGAAGGCTTATTATTTCTCCTCTACTGTAAGCGCACCTTGGCAATTGTAGTTTCTTGTTCAGTATCTATCCAGTTCTGCATGCATCATGAGGACAGGGTCTGTATCTGCCACGTTCCTCCTCATGTAGCTCTGCTGTCTAGTGCAGGATGTGATACATCAACATTGACTGTAGTCATCACATACGCTAATATAGATGAGGCAACAAATGGCCGTCTAGTTGGGTCTCAATAAATATTTACCTATATACTGAGAGGGATAAACTTGGGGCATAGATACAGAAGACACCCGTCACTCATTCTATTCCTCTTTCTTCAAGTGGTAAAACAGCTTTTTCCTGAAATGTCCCCTAGAATGCAGGAGTGACAAGGATGCTAGGGGAATTTCTTTGAAAATCTGGAACAAGAACAAGGAAAGTGAATATCTAACATGAGAAGTTTTTGCACCAAGTTTCAAACCTCAGCTAATTACAGCTCAGTACTGCTCCTCTGGGGTCTTTCACGTGGCGAGAACTGCCTTCACTTGGGAATCAAGGTTCATACTGCAATCCTTCCCAGCCCCTCGCTTTGGTCTGGGTCAGAGGAGTAAGGTGCTGTTGGCTCCTCTCAAGGCAGACAGTTTCATGGCTGGAAGCAGAAACAGCAATAAAGGCAGAAGTTATGAGTCTACAGCCAGCAGGGAAATAGAATGGAAAGCTGCTAACACACCATATTCATCTCTAGAAATTTCATAAGATTTGATCCGCTCTCATGTCATATACTAATTTACTTTTTTCCTTCAGGTTAGATTCCCTTTCATTTTAGTCAACTACTTTTTTCTCAATAGCAAGTACATTTGCCCTCTTAGGCTCTCGCTCCCTCTTTCTACCTGCCGCCTCTGCCTGCCATTGAGTGTTTCCCAGTTTTAAGAAGGCAGTGTCGTAGAGTTGACTGATCAAGTTGATACTTGATCAGGCCGTCCCTAGTATTTTGGATTTTGTCTCTCTCTCCCTTCTTCATTTCCCCATATCCTTTTCTCCTGGATACATTTTAATTTCTCCGTCTTTCCTGAAGTAGTAGAGTTGACTGAACAGGTTTTGCAGTCATGCTAATCTGGAGTTAAATCCTTGATCCATCAGTTACTAGCTGTTTTTCTACAAGCAAGTCACTGCAACCTCCTGAGTCTCAGTTTTCTTATCTACAAAATGGAGCTAATCCTTATAGGTGATTTGTGAGAATTGCATGGAATTTGTTATCTGAGGGGCTTAGCATAATGCATGACAAATTCAATAAACAGTGGCCACATTATTCCTGTTACTTGTCTCATTTCCCCATGCCCAGCTTCCTCTATTTTTCCCTTTGACTATGTGTGCCTAACACATGCATAGCCTGGCTTAATAAAATGCTGATTACTTCACACATTTTAATATCTCAAATTGGTCAAGATACTTGATCAGGCCGTCCCTAGTATTTTGGATTTTGTCTCTCTCTCCCTTCTTCATTTTCCCATATCCTTTTCTCCTGGACACATTTTAATTTCTCCGTCTTTCCTGAAAATATCCTGGGAGACAGTGGCCATCAGCATTACTTTGCAGTCATAAGCCCCACCTGGATTCTATTCAGAACATTTGGCTAAAAGAGCCAGGATATCTGCCACTTAGGGACTCTCTGACTTTGCCCACCATGTTTAATTCATGTGTGTTGCAGACCATTTAAAGGCGTTCAATGAGCTGTGAAGATCAAGATATGAGCCATACAGATTGTACATTATTGAATTAAGATGCTAAATATGGAGACTAAGTGATGCCAAGGAGAGAATAGTGAAAGCCTTAATGGTTTATAACGATGGAAAGCAGGGTGGATCAAGTCAGTAGAAAATTGAAAAGATACATGACTTCAAGGAAAGGGCCATTTGTCATACTAGAGTCATCCTCAATTTCTCCCTCTCCCTCACCCTCTACACTCAATCCATCACTAAGACCTGTCAGCTCTACCTCCAAATAAATCTCAGATGTCCACTTCTCTTCATTCCCACTGTCACAACCCAAGGTCAAGCCCCTATTCCTCTTCTTTGACTATTCCCATTAGACTCACTTGTCTCTTTGGTTCTGTTTTACCTTTCTATAAACCAGTCTCCACCCAGAAACATTTCTAAAACATAGACCAAATCATGTCACTCTTCTATTTAAAATCTTTCATTCTCTTATAGCAAAATCCAGATTCATTAGCACAGTTTTAGACCTCTTCACGGTCTAAAAGTCTTAAGAGATGTGTGGGTCTTAAGTCCCACACAGGCAGGAATAAACCGGGACTGGAGCAGAGGACAAAAAAGGAACAAGCTGAGTTTCCCCAATAACTTAGTGAGGATTCATGGCAAAATTACTGATTCAGATAGAATTCCAATATTCATCCAAAAATAGAGTGAAATCCAAGCCACATGGAGCTAGCAAAAGTAGAGATCTCTCCAACTGCGCAATTCACCATCGTCAGCCTTTGTGTAGCTGTTTTCAGCATCCTGCCTCTAGGCTTGGTACAGCTTCTACATCTTTGCTCCCCAAACCAGATCACTGTTTTTCAATGACATTCATTGGTAACAACACAGTGATCCAAGAGCTCTTCAAATGCGTCTCCAAACAGTTTACAGCTATGTTCAGGCGCAAGGCCTTCCTGCACTGGTACACGGGTGAGGGCATGGATGAGATGGAGTTCACCGAGGCCGAGAGCAACGTTAATGACCTGGTGTCCGAATACCAGCAATACCAAGACGCCACAGCTGAGGAGGAGAAGTTTGAGGAGTGTGCTGAGGAGGAGGAGGTAGCCTAGAAGCTTCCTTTTCTAGGTAAAGGGGGAAGCAGTGTGGATTCTTTAGTGTGTTCTGATAGCCATTGTCACTATGCACTTCTCTGAGTCTTTACATCTCCTCCTGCTACATTTTAAAGCATTTTCATAGTAGTTTGGCCTAATAAAGCACTTTCATAGAAAAAAAAAAAAAAAAGACCACTCATCTCAGCCCACACTTCTTCCCCCTTGCTTACCTCCTCTGGCCCGTCTTGTCTGCTGTTCCAACATGCTAAGCTCATTCCCACCTTCAGGCTCTTGCACTGTTGTGCCTTCTGTTTAAGTTTTATACAACCAGTGGCTTCTCATCCTCCAGGCCTTAGTATTAGGCAGCCTTCTGTGGGCCCTGTCAACATAGCCTGCCCTACTTACACTCGGTCTCATCATCCTGCTGATTCTCTCGACAACTTTGCTTAATTCCTTTTTGTTTGTTTGTTTCTACTCTGTGAGGACAGAGACTGTTTCTGTCTTGTTCCTGGTGTGTCCCTTGTACTTTACAGCACAAGTAATATAGTATTTGATCAAGAGACATTTGTTGAAAAAGTCAATGAGTATATCTATCACAGGCAGTTCCATTCCAGGATTCGATCTTTCATTGGCCAATTACAGACTAAAATTACTTCCCACATTCCTTCTCGTGTTTGGCTATAGGCTGCAAATCCATAGCTATAGAAATTATTGAATGTAACAGGAAGGCACAGACAGTTGATCCTCAACAATACAAGAGAAAACAACAAAACTTCCACATTAGAGGAAACAAACCACTCCTTCGTTCAGTAAATACTGAGCATCTATGCTGTGCCAGATACTGTCAGGAACCCATAATACCCTGGCAGTTAGCATAGCTCTTGAGTGGAGCTTACAGACCGGGAGAGGCAAATGGTCAAACATTTAAATATATAATGATACCTTGGCTTAAGTGCTCTGAGGAAAAGGGAAAGTGTCATGTTGAGAATAACAATGGGGCGACAAGGTGGTCAGGAAAGGCCTCTCTGAAGAGAAAATAAAACATGTAAGCTGCAACCTGAAGGCTGACGAGTGAAAAGTGAAAGGGAGATGGCCCAAGGGAAAGACTCCCTGGATGGCCTGTATCTTAAAGTGGCAGTGCAAAGTTCTGGTTGGTACGTCTCCACGGATGAGGGAAAGTGAGGTCCTTCACCCCAGGAACCATGCAGAGAGCTCTTTGCCACTTTCTCATACCCTCCTTTTAGCTACAAGGGAAATCAAATTTTCGAAAATAAATTCTTTGTCTACAAACGTAACTTTTGCACCCCAAGTCTGGGCATTCGGACCTCAGACAGGTTTCTCCCTTTCCTAACAGCTTTGCTCTGTGTCTTCATTGTGTGTCTTTGGTTTCTTGAAGGATTCTAACTGATCTGAAGAACCTCAGCATATCAATCTCTCCTTAGGTGGCATGAATTTGTCTCTCCCATCTCCAGAGAGGAAACCATTTACCTCTTCTGATTCCTCTGAGTGTCTGACAGCAGCGCATTAGAGCAACACTCGGGCTTTTATGGCATAATTTTCTGGGCACACTTATTTAGGAAAAATACCTTAATTATTTAATAGTTCATGACTCCTGCCAACTCATTATAAAGTCTGGGCCTGTGGACCAGATGGGGAAGGAAGAATACATAAAAGATCAGTGCTCTGCTGGAGCTCTGGGGTGCTAATTCTGCTCTGGACAAGACTTTCAGTAAGCAACCACTCTTTGCTATGCCAAGAGGGTTCCCCATTCATTATGCTCACAATGAGAACATCCGGGCTTCCCCCTCTTGGACCTGGAGACCTAAGAAGAACAATGGATGAAATACTGGACTAGGAATCCATACGCAGGATCATAGATCCTCATTGGCTACTAGAATTTGCCCCTACCCTCTGTGTGACTGTAGGCAACTCTTTCTTCCATTCTAGATCTCAATATCCTCTTTTTCTCTTAAAATGAAGTCATCAAACCAGAATAGGCTTCTTCTAATTTTTTTTTATTCGTAAAACCCTTCTTCAGAGGAAATTTATATAGAGGTCTAATACAGCAAACAGATAAAGTAGAGCCCACTTGTACTTTGTCCCCAGAAAGTGCTCCTTGGGATGCTCAATGCTCCTAAAAACACTGCTTGAAAGCCACTGAGTTAGAAGCTCTCATAGTCTTCAATCATGAAGGATTCAGACGTTGATTTGCCCCATGCTATGGACTGAATTGTGTCTCTCCCACCAGCCCCCTGCAATTCATATGTTGAAGCCCTAATTCCTGACGCGACTGTATCTGGAGATAGGGTTTTTAGGAGGTAATGGTTAAATGACGTCATGGTGCGGGGGCGGGGGGCTTGTTATACAAAGAAAAAGAAGACATTGCTCTGAAGGAGAATGAGAATGATACATAATTCAGATTGAAGGGTCAGTAAAGGGCTCCTCAAAGAGATGATGGTATTTTATACATAGTTTAACTAGGTTGAGACCTGAAGGGCCAGTAAGAGTCAGGTAGACTTCTCTAAGCCTTCTTCAATAAGATTGGAGGCCTTATAAGAAGAGGAGGAGAGTGTGATATCTCTCTCCACGTGCATGCACTGAGAAAAGGCCATGGAGGACACAGAAAGAAGGAAGCCAATGGCAAGACAGAAAGAGAGCCCCCATCGGGAATCAAAGGAGCTAGCACCTTGATGTGGACTTGAGAATACATTTCTGTTGTGTGAGCCACCTAGTCTTTGGAATTTTGTTAGGGTAGCCCGAACTAATATGTCCCAGCTGTGAAGCCAGTGGCCTCTTGGTCCAAGGATGAGACTGGCCATCATAACTTTGAATATGATTTCTTTAATGTCCATAAGTCAGTGTTCCAGTCTGAAGGCAAAGGAGTGTCCACTTCCTTCACAGGACTTTCTCATCTGCTCCAGCTTATAGAGATGTCTTTTCTTCCTGGACTCTTCCTGTCCTCATGTTTTGTTTGATTATCTCTTAATTGAATAAGGATAATCCATCTAACTTAAAATCATATAGGCAGGCAATGAGGTCTTTCTGGTGCTCCCTCTTAACTCTTATTTTATTCCTCTGTCCAACAATATTTGCTGATACCCCAGCAATATCAGATAAAGATCCAAATTTCGCATGCCCCACTCTTGCCTTTGCATCTCCCCTACACGTAACCTAGGCAATGGGCCACTCATTCCTCTACACTCTGTGGTTTTTTTCTGCTTCTGTACATTGTTTTCTCTGCCTTTTCATCTGGGACACCACCTCTACCATCTATGGCTGTCTAAATTCCTCCCACTCATCAAGGCCAAACTCAGATGTCATCTTCTCCACAAAACCTTTCCTGAAACCTCTAGTTGGAAATATTATTATTACCTCTTCTGCACCTCATTGTCACTGACTCTGCTGATGGTGGCACATAGTAGCACCCATTTTTCTGCTATAGCTCTCTGAGTGTCTTAAATTTCCTTCTAGATTATAAATGTCTTGAGAACAAGAACCATGTCTTATTCATCTTTTAATCTGGCATGGTGCCTTGTAATTAGAAGGTACACAATAAATAATGGTTAAATGGATTGATAGATGGATGGATGGATGGATACGTGAAATTGATATAACTGTACCTGATTATGTGAGGAAGAACTTAAGCACAGAGATTTAATATGCCTGTGCATAAAAGAGGAAGTGTGAACCTGGAATATGTGATGAGTTTAGGGGCAGATGTCAGAGATGAAAGGTGCACTAACTCATAACTCATTCAACAGCTACATGTGTGTTAAGCACTAACCGTATGCCAGGAACTGTTATGCTGCTGGTGAGCAAAACAGACTTCTTGGAACTTGCAGTGTAGTGAGAGAAACAGATATTAGGTAGACACTTGAATATTATATTAAATAATAATTATAACAAGTAACTTGTTATATAAAGAAAAAGAAGACACTGCTCTGAAGGAGAATGAGAAAGATACATAATTTAGATTGAAGGGTCAGTAAAGGGCTCCTCAACGAGATGGCATTTTATACAAAGGTTGACTAGGTTGAGACATGAAGGGCCAGTAAGAGTCAGGCAGGCTTCTCTAAGCCTTCTTCTCTAACATTCAAGGCCCCAAGATAGGAAACCGTGCTTGCAAGAAACTGCAAAGTCAAGAGGGCCCAAGTATAGGGGCAGAGGGATTGGTAGGAGAGGAAGACAGAGAGTAGATGAGAACCTGACAGCATGGGGCCCTTCAGGTGAGAAGCCTGGGTTTCTTCTAAGCACAGCAGGAAGTCACTGAAGGATTTCAGCAGAAAAGGAACATAATCCACCCTTCGCTTTGACTGCTGCATGGAGAGATTGGACCGGCTACAGAGGTAAGTTAGGAGACTGTGGCAGGCCAGAGTTTAAACTAACAGAGTGGCAGTGGATGCAGAGAGAAGCAGCAATATTGGAGAAATATTTGGGGAGATATAATATTTGAGATACACTTATTGCTACCTAATTTCTTATATGCATTTTCTTATTTATTGTCACTCTCTCTCAGAAAATAAGCTACAAGAGGACAAGGACTTGTCTTATACACTGCTGAGTCCAGAGCCTACAGTAGTACTTGGCATAGAGTGGGTATTGAGTAATATTTGTCAAATGAAATTATGATGGAATGACTTATAAATTTGAGGTAAAAATGAAAAAAAAGAAGGTCTAGAGAGTGAATTCCAGGATTGAAGGTGGTATTTGTTGAAATGAGAAAAATGAGGAGGGGCTATTTTGGAGGATAAGATAAACTTATTTTTTGACATGTAAGTTTTCTTTTTTTTTTTTTTAGTTTAATCATTTTTATTTCAAGTGTATTTTAAAAATCATAAATGGGGTTTCATAATCCAAAGTAAGTAGAGATAACAACTGAGGATGGCGCTTTAAGAAATTTAGCAATAAATAGAGATATGCATCAGTAACACAAGAGAATATTGGAGAAGAAAAAGTTCTCAGTATGTAAATTGAGGGCTAGGAGTCAGAGGAGGGGCAATAGGGAAAGGAAAGATGAGATAATTGATGCACAGTAGATGCTCAATAAATACTTGCAATTAATTGAAACCACCTGGGCTGAGGAGAAATGAAGTCAAATGTCTCAAGCGACACTGAGCATATCTTTATCTCTGTCCTACAAGGTAAGCAACTACTCTCTGATTTCTCAAGCGCTGCAATACGAGACTCAGGCATCACCCTCTGAGGACATCGACAGCTTCCTCAGGCCACAGCCAGGGGAACAGGCACATTGCTGAAGTCTCAAAGCCACCATGAGTTTCTCATGCCAGCTGCCTTGGATTCCTACACACTGTGAGTCCAAACAGATTTGAAGAGAGAAAAAGTAGTCAGGAATAGCCAAGATCACATTTATAAATTGGCATCATGGATCATTATTTGCCAAACACAGCCTCAGCAGAGGTTGGTCTTTGTCTTAAAGAGAATTCTTGCTTTTGGGTCAGGACAACAGGGGGTTTGGAGAAGGAGCTAGTAGTTCAATCTAATTATACTAGCCATTGTATAGGAATTAAAGAAGTAAACTGAGTAAATGCGATGTCTTAGAGATATTTTGGTTTCAAGGAAGAGACATTCACTCAAGCTAATTTGAATAAAATAGAATTTATTCAAAGAAAAACCAGAGAGCTCTCCTAAAACAAAATTGTCGGAAAGAATTATAATGAGCCCTAAAAGAAACGAGGAGTTGACACACTCGCATTCTCTCTCCTTCTCCCTCTTATTTCCACCTCAAACTGCATGTCTTTCACATCTTCCGTGTTATCTTCATGATATTTATCTGTCCCTAGACCAGTTTATATACTCATGATCCCACTTTTATGCGATCTGTCATGAATGCCCTGAAATGGTGATCTCAGCCCCTAGTCGATGGAATCAGCTAAGAAAGTTCCCACAAATGAATGATTCAATCTCTACACTCCCATTCTAAATTCCGTACAAGAGCCATTTATCGGCTTAGCTAGGACCAGCTGTCTATACTATGTAATCAGATATTACTGATGTGGAGACACATGGTAATTAAAGCCACTCCTTCCAGGCTGTGAATGGAAAGGTTTTCCAAGAATGAGGTGGCATGAGGAGGAAATGATTGACACATTTAGTTTAGAATGTCTGGCTGAATGCCACACTGGGCTGAATCTGATTTACCAAACACTATGGGAAAAGCTGACTCTGTTTTTTTTTACCTTCTTTTAGGGAAACTCTTTTCAGATTGGCCACAAAAGGAGGGAAATGCCTAAAGATCTGCCTACCAGATTACAACACCTCCCTATTGCTTTGTGCCCCTGCCATGCTTCCATTTTCACACCTTACCCTGCCCAAGATGTGAACTAGCCAATACACTGTGACTCAATGGAAACCACTAAGGAACTTATCACTGTATTTGGAGAAGGATAACTCCCTTGGGAAAAGCTCCCTTGGCTTCAGCTTGCCTTTCTCTATATTGGACCAAGGCAAACTCAATCTCTCCCTTTCAGATATAGTTCTAATGCCATATCCTTTACACTGCTTTCTGCACTCCCCCAGGGAGAGCTGTAACAACTCTGTGCTTTTCACACTCTCATTAATCTCCTAATACGTGATCATCAACTGTCATAAATCTGCCTTTTCCAGACTGTGCATCCCAGGGGAAGCAACTGGATGCTTATTCCTGTACCATCAGTCCACAGCATGACACATGTTGAGTGTTTGATTAGCTTAGTGAGTAAATAACCTAGCATGGCCACTCTGGATCCATCTAACAGTCTGGCTTGATGTTCCCAGAGGCCGGTTGAGGTGTGGTTTAGAGTGGTCCCAATGACTAAGGACATGCCCAAATATCCTGAAGTTGGGAAGATGAAAAGAGGGAGATGTTTTGGTAGAAGAAGAATAGGCTAACTGTCTTTATGTGTCTGAAGGCCCTTCATGTAGAATTAAGACTAAAATTTCCAATGAATGACCACAAGGGAAAAAAAGGATCAAAGGGAAAAACTCTAGGGAAACAGATTCCAGTTCAACATAAGGATATTCTAAGAGGCACAAATGTCTGAAGATGGATTAGGCTGGCTACGGAGGTGGTAAGCAACCTGTCACAGGGATGCTGAAGAGCAATGCGATTCTGCAATGGCTCATTGGACAAGATATTTGATTTGGCTTCATTTGAAATTACACAATTAATCTATGTTTATTGTTTAAAATTTTTAACGGCAAGTGAAAACAAACGCTCTTAATTTCACAACTCAGAGATAATCAGTGCTAACATGGTGATGTAGGGTACAATCACCCCTCAGTGTCCACGGGAAGTTGGTTGCAGAACAGCCAAGAATATCAAAATTCACAGATGCTCAAGTCCTTTATATCAAAAGGTGTCGTATTTGCACTAATCTGCGCACATCCTTCTATATAATTAAAATCATTTCTAGATTATTTATAATACTTAATATAATACCAATGCTATGTACATAGTTGTTATATTGTATTGTTTAAGAACAATGATGGCAAAATATGTACCTGTTCAATACAGATATAGCCCATCCTTTTTCTTCTGAATATTTTCAAGCCACATTTGGTTGAATTCATAGATGCAGAACTCACAGATGTGGAGAGCTGACTGTATAACTTTATAGTCTTTTTCTTTGTATTTAAGCACTTAAAAATCTACATTTGTTTACAAATATAGAATATATTACTTGTAATTTACTATATTAGTAAAACTTTGAATCCTACATTTCCTTAAAATACCTATGCAATACCACTCGTGTTTACTTAAAGTCTTCTTGGGGTTATTTATTCACTAGAGGTGTAGCAGTAACTACTCAGTTATTCTTATGTATTAATTACTGATGACCCATTGTGACATACCCAGGCACAGGGGAAGTACTTCTCGAATTACAGGTTAGGAGATCTGGATTCTAGTCTCAGGTAAGGTACTTATTGGCTGTATGACCTCTTTTAGTTTGCCCACTGTAAAATGTAGTCTGCATTAGATGATCCAAAAGTTTCTTTTGGAGGTTAATTACTTCATTAGTGAATAAGCACAACATTCTGAAAGTCATTTTGGGGACTACAGATTGGTAAAATGTTTTCTAGAAGCTTACAATTTCATTGAGGACTTATATACATGAAATTGTTGAGTAACAACCTAAGATTGTTATTGATGGCAGTGCCAAAAATGTGTACTGCGGTGAGTCTATATCACTGCTAGCACTGATGATTTCAAGTTCATTACATATTACTAGAAAGCACTTCTAGAGAGGATGCTGTGTGTACTGCCTAAATTTCACCTTCAGGACTGGAGGTGAGGCACTTAATACCCCAACTGCCAGGAGGGTGAACTGTAGATAATTTACAGCGAAATCCTTCTCCAGAATGGCCTTTTGGCTAAAGAGAGCTTCCTTGCCTGTGGTCATGCCACCTTCCTAAGGGGAGCCCACACTGAATGATCAGTCAGTGTGGTGTTTAGCCTCCTTGTCTGAATTTGAGACAACTCTGAAAGGCCACTCAGCTTCAGAGATCCCTGTAGGGTTGGATAGTAGCTCTCTTCTCAGTACACGGCAGTTCAGATTTTTTACTCTGCCCGATGCTGCTCCTCTTAGTTGTTGTTCCTGAGTGTGTACCCCAACAAACCTGCGTGAGAATCTACATCAGAAAAATGTGTTTCCAGGGAATCTGACCTATAAAAACCATCTTCTCTTTATCCTAAAATGTTAAAAATCAAATTACAGACTCACATATCCAAAACCTCTGCAAGTCCTGAGCAGAAGAAACATAAAGAAAACCACACCAAAGAACATAAAAAATTGTCACATTGTTGGAAACTAGTAATAGAGACAAAACCTTAAAATAAGCTAAAGGACTGTGGGGATGGGAGGAGCTACATTACATACAGAGTAACGAAAGTTAGAATTACAACAGATTTCCCATCTGAAACAGTGCAAGTCGGAAGATGGTAGAGTCACATCTTTTAATGACTGAAAGAAAAATACCTGTCGGTCTAGAGTTCTTTTTTTTTTAAATTTATTTTATTGCATTTTAGGTTTTGGGGTACATGTGCAGAACATGCAAGATAGTTGCTTAGGTACACACGTGGCAGTGTGATTAGCTGCCTTCCTATCCTTCACTCACATCAGGCATTTCTCCCCATGCTATCCCTTCCCAGCTCCCCTCCCCACCGCTGTCCCTCCCCTATTCCCCCCAATAGACCCCAGTGTGTAGTGCTCCCTTCCCTGTGTCCATGTGTTCTCATTTTTCATCACCCACCTATGAGTGAGAATATGCGGTATTACATTTTCTGTTCTTGTGTCAGTTTGCTGAGAATGATGTTCTCCAGATTCATCCACGTCCCTGCAAAGGACATGAACTCATCGTTTTTGATTGCTGTATAATATTCCATGGTGTATATGTGCCACATTTTCCCAATCCAGTCTACCATCGATGGGCATTTGGGTTGGTTCCAGGTCTTTGCTATTGTAAACAGTGCTGCAATGCACATTAGTGTGCATATGTCCTTATAGTAGAACAATTTATAGTCCTTTGGATATATACCCAGTAATGGGATTGCTGGGTCAAATGGAATTTCTATTCCTAGGTCCTTGAGGAATAGCCACACTGTTTTCCACAATGGTTGAACTAATTTACATTCCCACCAAAAGTGTAAAAGTGTTCCTATTTCTCCACATCCTCTCCAGCATCTGCTGTCTCCAGATTTTTTAATGATCTCCATTCTAACTGGCGTGAGATGGTATCTCAATGTGGTTTTGATTTGCATCTCTCTGATGACCAGTGATGATGAGCATTTGTTCATATGATTGTTGGCCTCATGTATGTCTTCTTTTGTAAAGTGTCTGTTCATATCCTTTGCCCATTTTTGAATGGGCTTGTTTGTTTTTTTCCTGTAAATCTGTTTGAGTTCTTTGTAAATTCTGGATATCAGCCCTTTGTCAGATGGGTAAACTGCAAAAATGTTTTCCCATTCTGTTGGTTGCCAATTCACTCTAGTGACTGTTTCTTTTGCCGTGCAGAAGCTGTGGAGTTTGATTAGGTCCTATTTGTCTATGTTGGCTTTTGCTGCCAATGCTTTTGGTGTTTGGGTCATGAAGTCCTTGCCTACTCCCATGTCCTGAATGGTTTTGCCTAGATTTCCTTCTAGTGTTTTTATGGTGCCAGGTCTTATATTTAAGTCTTTAATCCATCTGGAGTTAATTTTAGTGTAAGGTGTCAAGAAGGGGTCCAGTTTCTGCTTTCTGCACATGGCTGGCCAGTTTTCCCAACACCATTTATTAAACAGGGAATCCTTTCCCCATTGCTTGTTTTTGTCAGGTTTATCAAAGATTATATGGTTGTAGATATGTTGTGTTGCCTCTGATGATTCTGTTCTGTTCCATTGGTCTATATCTCTGTTTTGATACCAGTACCATGCTGTTTTGATTACTGTAGCCTTGTAGTGTAGTTTGAAGTCCGGTAGTGTGATGCCCCCTGCTGTGTTCTTTTTGCTTAGAATTGACTTGGCTATGCGGGCTCTCTTTTGGTTCCATATGAAGTTCAAGGTGGTTTTTTCCAGTTCTGTGAAGAAAGTCAATGGTAGCTTGATGGGGATAGCATTGAGTCTGTAAATTACCTTGGGCAGTATGGCCATTTTCACGATATTGATTCTTCCTAACCATGAACATGGAATGATTCTCCATCTGTTTGTGTTCTCTCTTATTTCATTGAGCAGTGGTTTGTAGTTCTCCTTGAAGAGGTCCCTTATATTCCTTGTAAGTTGTATTCCTAGGTATTTTATTTTCTTTGTAGCAATTGTGAATGGCTGTTCATTCTTGATTTGGATCTCTTTAAGTCTGTTATTGGTGTGTAGGAATGCTTGTGATTTTTGCACATTGATTTTATATCCTAAGACTTTGCTGAAGTTGCTTATCAGTTTCAGGAGTTTTTGGGCTGAGACGATGGGGTCTTCTAGATATACTATCATGTCGTCTGCAAATAGAGACAATTTGGCTTGCTGCTTTCCTATTTGAATACCCTTTATGCTTTTTCTTGCCTGATTGCTCTGGCTAGAACTTCCAGTACTATATTGAATAGTAGTGGTGAGAGAGGGCATCCTTGTCTAGTGCCAGATTTCAAAGAGAATGTTTCCAGTTTTTGCCCATTCAGTATGATATTGGCTGTTGGTTTGTCATAAATAGCTCTTACTATTTTGAGATACGTTCCATCAATACCAAGTTTATTGAGGGTTTTTAGCATAAAAGGCTGTTGAATTTTGTCAAAGGCTTTCTCTGTGTCAATTGAGATAATCATGTGGTTTTTGTTTTGGGTTCTGTTTATGTGGTGAATTATGTTTATAGACTTGCGTATATTGAACCAGCCTTGCATCCCCGGGATGAATCCTATTTGATCATGGTGGATAAGCTTTTTGATGTGCTGTTGCAATCAGCTTGCCAGTATTTTATTGAAGATTTTTGCGTCTATGTTCATCATGGATATTGGCCTGAAGTTTTCTTTTCTTGTTGAGTCTCTGCGGGGTTTTGGTATCAGGATGATGTTGGTCTCATAAAATGATTTGGGAAGGATTCCTTCTTTTTGGATTATTTGGAATAGTTTCAGAAGGAATAATTAACAGTTCCTCTTTGTGTGTCTGGTAGAATTGGGCTGTGAACCCATCTGGACCTGGGTTTTTTATGTGTGGTAGGCTCTTAATTGCTGCCTCAACTTCAGACCTTGTTATTGGTCTATTCATAGTTTCAGCTTCCTGCTGGCTTAGGCTTGGGAGGACACAAGTGTCCAGGAATTTATCCATTTCTTCCAGGTTTACTAGTTTATGTGCATAGAGTTGTTTGTAATATTCTCTGATGATGGTTTGAATTTCTGTGGAATCTGTGGTGATTTCCCCTTTATTGTTTTTTATTGCATCTATTTGGTTGTTCTCTCTCTTTTTTTTATCAGTGTGACTAGTGGTCTGTCTATTTTGTTGATCTTTTCAAAAAAACCAGCTCTTGGATTTATTGATTTTTTTGAAGGGTTTTTCATGTCTCTATCTCCTTCAGTTCTGCTCTGATCTTAGTTATTTCTTGTCTTCTGCTAGGTTTTGAGTTCTTTTTTATCTTGCTCCTCTAGCTCTTTCAATTTTGACAATAGGGTGTCAATTTTGGATCTCTCCACTCTCTTCTCATGTGGGCACTTACTGCCATATATTTTCCTCTAGAGACTGCTTTAAATGTGTCCCAGAGATTCTGGTATGTTGTGTGTTCATTCTCGTTGGTTTCAAAGAACTTTATTTCTGCCTTCATTTCGTTGTTTATCCAGTCAACATTCAAGAGCCAGTTGTTCAGTTTCCATGAGGCTGTGTGGTTCTGAGTTCATTTCTGAATTCTGAGTTCTAACTTGATGGCACTATGGTATGAGAGACTGTTTGTTATTATTTCAGTTGTTTTGCATTTGCTGAGGAGTGCTTTATTTCCAACTATGTGGTCAGTTTTAGAGTAGGTGTGATGTGGTGCTGAGAAGAATGTATATTCTGTGGATTTTGGGTGGAGAGTTCCGTAAATGTCTATCAGGTTTGCTTGTTCCAGGTCTGAGTTCAAACCCTGGATATCCTTGTTAATTTTCTGTCTGGTCGATCTGTCTAATATTGACAGTGGAGTGTTAAAGTCTCCCACTATCATTGTGTGGGAGTCTAAGTCTCTTTGTAAGTCATTAAGAACTTGCCTTATATATCTGGGTGTTCCTATATTGGGTCCATATATATCTAGGATCATTAGCTCTTCATGTTGTATTGATCCTTTTACCATTATGTAATGTCCTTCTTTGTCTCTTTTGATCTTTGTTGCTTTAAAGTCTAATTTATCAAGACAAGAATTGCAACTCCTGCTTTTTTTTTCTTTCTCTCCGTTTGCTTAGTAAATCTTCGTCCATCCCTTTATTTTGAGCCTTTGTGTATCCTTGCATGTGAGATGGGTTCGTTGGATATAGCACACCAATGGGTTTTGGCTTTTTATTTAATTTGCCAGTCTGTATCTTTTGATTGGTGCATTTAGTCCATTTAAATTTAGGGTTAATATTGTTATGTGTGAATTTGATACTGCCATTTTGATGCTAGCTGGCTGTTTTGCCCATTCGTTGAAGCAGATTCTTCATTTTGTTGATGCTCTTTAGCATTCGGTATGTTTTTGGAATGGCTGGTACTGGTTGTTCCTTTCTATGTGTAGTGCCTCTTTCAGGAGCTCTTGTAAAGCAGGCCTGGTGGTGACAAAATCTCTGAGTACTTACTTGTTTGCAAAGGATTTTATTTTTCCTTCACTTATGAAGCTCAGTGTGGCTGGATATGAATTTCCGGGTTGAAAGTTCTTTTCAAGGATGTTGAATATTGGCCCCCACTCTCTTCTGGCTTGTAGAGTTTCTGCTGAGAGATCTGCTGTGAGTCTGATGGGCTTCCCTTTGTGGGTGACCCAGCCTTTCTCTCTGGCTGCCCTTAGCATTTTCTCCTTCATTTCAACCCTGGTGAATCTGACGATTATGTGCCTTGGGGTTGCTCTTCTTGCGGAATATCTTTGTGGTGTTCTCTGTATTTCCTGGACTTGAATATTGGCCTGCCTTGATAGGTTGGGGAAGTTTTCCTGGATAATATGCAGAAGAGTATGTTCCAGCTTGGATTCATTCTCTTCGTCACATTCAGGTACACCTATCAAACGTAGATTAGGTCTCTTCACATAGTCCCACATTTCTTGGAGACTTTATTCATTCCTTTTTGCACTTTTTTCTCTAATCTTGCCTTCTCATTTTATTTCATTGGGTTGATCTTCGACTTCTGATATCCTTTCTTCTGCTTGGTCAATTCGGCTGTCAAAACTTGTGCATGCTTTGTGAAGTTCTTGTGTTGTGTTTTTCAGCTTCTTCAATTCACTCATATTCCTCTCTAAGTTGTCCATTCTTGTTATCATTTCCTCAAATCTTTTTTCAAAGTTCTTAGTTTCTTTGCATTGAGTTAGAACATGTTCTTTTAGCTCACGGAAGTTTCTCATTACCCACCTTCTGAAGTCTGATTCTGTCATTTCATCACACTCATTCTCCATCCAGCTTTGTTCCCTTGCTGGAGGAGTTTTGGTCCTTTGTAGGAGGTGAGGTATTCTGGTTTCAGGTGTTTTCCTCCTTTTTGCACTGGTTTCTTCCCATCTTTGTGGATTTATCCACCTGTCATCTGAGTAGTTGCTGATTTTCTGATTGGGTCTCTGAGTGGACATCCAGATTGTTGATGATGAAGTATTTCTGTTTCTTAGTTTTCCTTCTAACAGTCTGGCCCCTTTGCTGTAGGACTGCTGAGGTCCATTCCAGGCCCTGCTTGCCTGGGGAACTCCTGTAGCAGCTGCAGAACTGTGAGGGTTGCTACTAGTTTCTTCTTCTGCTATCTTTGTCCCTGAATGATGCCCACCAAATGTCAGTCTGATCAGTCCTTTGTGAGGTGACTCTTTGGATATACAGGGGTCAGGGAGCTGCTTGAGTAGACAGTCTGTACTTTATAGGAGCTCAAGTGCTGAGCTGTGAGCTCTGTTGTTCATTCAGGGCTGCTAAGCAAGTATGTTTAAGTCTGCTGCAGCAAAACTCATAAAGCCCCTTTTTTTTTTCCCTCAGGTGCTCTGTCCCAGGGAGTTAGGGCTTTATTTATGAGTATCCGTTGCACTGTCCTGCCCAGCGAGGAGGCAGTCTAGTCACTGCCTGCCTGTAGTGGCTATGCTGAGCTGCCATGGGCTCCGCCCTGCTGTTGTGGGCTTTGCTCTGCTGCCGTGTGTAATTCCCTGTAGTCCTGTTTATATGGGTGTGGTTAGAACTGCGGTGGTGATGGTGGCCCACCTCTGTAGTGGCAGACTCTCTCTGTTTTGGTGGGTTGCCTCAGCAATGGCAGGCTGTGTCAGCAATGGCAGAGTACCTCTGTAGGGGTCACGTGCCTCAGTAATGGTGGACGCCCCTCCCCCACCAAGCTGCACTGTCCTGGGTTGAGCTGTGCTTGCCATGAAACTCTCAACCCCGAGCGTTTCCAATTGCTGTTTTGTTTGTTTTTGTTGGGGTGGGACCCACTGAGCCTGATTACCTGGCTCCCTGCCTCAGAGCCCTTTTTTTTTTTTTTAAGTTGAATGGTTGACTCTCTCCCAGGTGTTCCAGTCACCTGCTGCAGGGGCACCAGAATCTGAGTGATTTCCCATGCAGTGACCCACTGCACCAGCTCAAACAATGTTGCTGCCCAGGAATCTCCTGGCCTGGCTTTCTGTTTAAGTCCCGTTTAATCAGATGAATGTGCTAATCTGCCTTCCAAAATCTCCAATTGCTGATTTAACAGGGAAACCAAACCAGTGTATTTTATATGGAGTGCTGCTGCGCTGTGGCCCTGGCCCAAACAGCCACACCAGCCCAAACAGCCACGCTGGCCCAAACAGCCACGCCTGCCCAAACTGCTGCGCTGGTGGCCCGTAGGGTTCCTACACCTAGGAATCTCCTGGTCTGTGGGCAATAAAGATCCGTCGGGAAATGTGGCATCCACTCACCCTCTGTGATTTCACTGGGAGCTGCAATCCTGAGTTGGTCCTACAGCACCATCTTCCCAAACCTCCCTAGAGTTCTATACAGAGTTAAAATATCTTTTAACAAAAGAAGCCAAAATAAAGAGCTTTTAAGGTATACAAAAACTGAGATAATTTATCACCAGAAGAGTAGCACTGTCAGAAATGTTCAGATTTCTTAAAGAAAAGAAAACAATGCAAGATGCAAATTATGAACTACACAGTGGAATGGAGTGTACCAAAAATGGTAAATATGAGGGTGACTATAAAAGATGTTTCTCATTTTTAAATCTCTTTAAAAAATAATTGACTGTTTAAAGTAAAAATATTAGCAACACATTTAGGTTTTTTTTTTTTCAATGTAAGTTAAAGCAAAATGTGTAACAACAAAAACATAAAGGCCAGGAGAGAAAAATAAAAATGAACCATATACTATTATACAGTTTTTATACGTGTTATGGTATAATATTATTTGAAGGTAGACTGTGTTAAGTTAAAAGTGTATACTACAAACCCCAGAACAACTATTGAAAAAAGCAAAAGCAAAACGAATAAGTCAATAAAGAAGATAAAATGAATAACAAAAAATATATAATTAATTTTTAAGTCAGCAAAAGTGAAAATAAAGGAGAGGGAACAAGAACACATGAGTCAAATAAAAAAGAAATATTACGGTGGCAAATGTAAACCCAAATCTATTGATCACCACATTAAATGTAAATGGTGTAAACACATGGATTAAAAGGCAGGATTATAAGATTGCATTACAATATTTAAGGTTAAGAGAACAAAACTATCAAAGCTAGAATTCTGTATCCTGCAAATAAAACCCAAGAAAATTTTTCACCAGTAGATGTGATCTAGAAATAGTGAACGTTCTTCAGAGAAAGGAAAAGCATAGGTGTCGGAAACTTGAATCTACATAAAGAAAAAGCATTAGAGAAAGAATAAAGTAAGCCACAAAAAAATAAAATCTTTAGTTTTCTTACTCTTATAGGATTCAATAAATAACTAGTAGCTCAAAATAATGATGGCAACAATTATTTAGGTTATTATACCTTACAGATAAGTAAAATGAGTAACAGCAATGATGTAAGGAATAGAAGGGAGAAATTAGAAATATTGACACTATTTGTGAAGCAGTATAGTATCACTGGAAAGCAGACTCAAAGTAGATGTAAGTGTATATTGCAAACACTACAGTAATTATTAAAATAATTTTTTTAAAGTATAACTGATAAGCTAAGAGAGGAGAGAAAATGGAATCATATAAAATATTCAATTAAAATCAGAGAAGGCAGAAAAGGAATGGAAGATTTTAAAAGTGTGCAAAATAGAAAACAGTCACAAATTTGGTAGCTATTCAACTATATCAATAATCACTTCAAATGTAAATGGTTTAAATATAGTAATTAAAAGACAGAAACATCAGAGTGGATTTTAAAAAATCCATCTACAAGTTGTCTCTAAGAAATCTTTTGAATGTAAAGATGCATTAGATTAAAAGCAAAAGCATGGAGGCTGGGCAGGGGGAGGAAAGAATTGGTGTTTAATAGACATAGAGTTTCAAGTTTGCAAGATGAAAAAATTCTAGAGGTTCATCACACAACAATGTAAGTATGCTTAACACTACTGAACTATACACTAAAAACTGGCTACAATGGTAAATTTAATGTTATGTGGTTTTTGCTACAATAAAAAAGTAAAGGAATGGAGAAACCTATAACATGCTTATAATAATTAAAAGAAAACAGGAGTAATTATAGTAATTTCAGACAAAGCAGACTTTGGAACTAAAAAAATTAGCACTGATAAACAAGTCAATCAATCAAGAAGACATAACAATAATAAATATTTATGTGCTTAATAACAGAGCTCTAAAATGCATGAAGCAGAAATAAAAGTGCAGAAAGAAATTGACAAATTCACAATTATTGTCAGCAATTTCATACTGCTATTTAAATAATTGATAAACCCCATAAACAGAAAATAAAGATATACAAGACATGAACAACACTATTAACCAACTTGACCTGACACTTATAGCAAATTCTATCCAACATAAGAAAATACATTCCTTTCAAGCACATACACTAAATATTTATCAATATTTACCATATTCTAGATCATGAAACAAGTCTCAATAAATTTAAAAGGATTAAAATAATCCAGAGCATATTTTCTAACCACAATGGAATTTAAGTAGAAATCAACAGCAGAAAAAATATGAAAAAGATCCAAATATTTGGAAACTAAGAAACATTCTAAGTAACCCAAGAGTCAAATAATAAATTGTAAGGAAAATCAGAAAATATTTTGACTCAAAAAAGAAAACAAAAGAAAGCACAACACATTAAAAGTTCTCATTTAAAAAAACAAAAGCTAAAGCAGGGCTTACAGGATAATTTGTAGCATTAAAGTCTTATATTAGAAAAACAGAAAAATTTAAAATCAATGACTAAGTTTCCTCTTTAAGAAACTAGAAAAATAAAACCAAACCTAACACAAACAGAAGTAAATAGTAAAGATAAGAGTGGAAATCAATGAAATAGAAAACAGAAAAGTAACAGAGAAAACCAATGAAATCAAACCTCCTTCTTTAGAAATAAAAGCAAAAATGAAACTTCCTAGACAGGCTGCTCAGGAGAGAGAGAGAACAAATTACCAATATCATCCTGAATGAGAGAAGGGCCATAACTACAGATCTTACCAACATTAAAAGGAGACCAAACAAATATTAAAATTTTATGTCAATAAATGTAACTTTAGATAAGATGGAAAATGGGAAAATGAAATCATATAAAATTAAAATTGGAGAAGGCAGATTAATGGAAGATGTAAAAAGAGAGCAAGAATTGAAAACAGTTACAAATTTGGTAGATATTTATCCAACTATACCAATAATCACTTTAAATGTGAATGGTTTAAACTCCTTTGAAGACACAAACTGTCAAAACTCACTAAAGAAGAAATAGCTTGAATAGCCCTGTATCTATTCAAGATATTTGGGTTTGTAGTTTTAAATATCCCCATAAAGAAAACCCTAGGCTAAACAACTCTACTGAAGAATTCTATGAAAATTAAGAAATATGTAATATTTATTCTACATAAACTCTTCCACAAAATAAAATTTGAAGCAGCACTCTGAATTTATTCTATTACATAAGCATATATTGATCCCCAAACCAGGTGTTATTCTAAGAAAACTAACCTGCAAACTAATTTCCACCATGAACATAGAAGTGAAAATCCTTAACAAAACTTAAGCAAATTGAATCCAGCAATATATAAAAAAGCTAATACATTATGACCAAGTAGGGTTTATCTCCAGAATGCAAGATCAGTTTAACATTAAAAATTGTGGCTCATGCCTATAATCCCAGTATTTTGGGAGGCCAAGGCACGAGGATCACCTGTGGTTGAGAGTTTGAGACCAGCCTGACCAACATGGAGAAACCCTGTCTTCACTAAAAATACAAAATTAGCTGGGGGTGGTGGTGCATGCCTGTAGTCCCAGCTACTGGGGTGGCTGAGGCAGGAGAATCGCTTGAACCTGGGAGGCAGAGGTTGAAGTGAGCCAAGATCGCGCCATTGCACTCCAGCCTGGGCAACAAGAGCAAACTCCATCTCAAGAAAAAAAAGGTATCAAAGCTTGTTTCACACTCATAAGTGAGATGTGCCTCCCTTGAACTTTGTTATATTAACACTTTACCCATTTGACATGGAGGAAAAAAAGAAAATGAAAAACAAAATCAGTGTAGTTGCCATATTAACATTCTAAAAGGGAAATTATATAATCACCTCAATACTTACACAAAAATCATTTGCCAAAATTCAAAACACACGTTCATGATAAAAACTCTCGGTGAACTTAAAAGGGAAATTTCTCAACCTGGTAAAGGTCATGCATGGAAACCTACAGCTAGCATAATAATAAATGATGAAAAGCTAAATTTTTTCTCCTAAGATCAGAAGCAAAGAAAATATGTTTTCTTTCCCTGTTCCTAGTCCACGGAGTAGTGGACATACTAGCCAGGTACAATTTGGCTAGAGAAATAAATAGCCCCCAGACTGGAAAAGAAGAAATAGAACTACTCTAAAATTGACTTTCTCCAATTTCATCAGCAGATGATATTTGAGTACAGACTTAGGTAGAATGAGGCTCAGGGACTCAGCCTCTGTCTATTGTTGGTACTGAGCTGCCTCCCATCAGGCAAAAGGAGTCGTCCACGTGGCATATGAGAAGAGCCTGTGAGGTGGAGTTGCCACAGCCTCACAGTAATAACACTGGAGCATTTGCCTGACCTTGCCCTCTGCACACACTGCTTTCAGGAACGCCTCAGAGTTGTCAGTGTCTGGCACAGACCGCCAAGGACTCAGAAAGCTACGTTGCTGTCATGTCTTGCTCAGTCTTTCATCACCAACACTGTCATATGCCACATAACAACGTTTTGGTCAATGACAGACCGTGTATGTGACGCGGTCCCGTAAGATTAAAATGGAGCTGAGAAATTTCTCTCTTCTAGTGATGTCACCATTATGATAATGTTCTTGCATAATTACTTTATTTTCTTATAAACTTGGTGTAGCCTAAGTGGGCAGTGTTTATAATGTCTACAGTAGTGTACAGCACTGTCCTAGGCCTTCATGTTCACATAACACATGCTCACTGACTCACCCAGAGAAATTTCCAGTCCTCAAGCTCCATTGATGTAAGTGCCCTATACAAGTACATCACTTTTTAGCTTTTATACCACATTTTATTGTACCTTTTCTATGTTTAGATGAACATATACTTACCACTGTGTTACAATTGGCTACAGTATTCAGTACAGTAACATCCAGCAGAGGTTTGTAGTCTAGGAGCAAACGGCTTTACCATCTAGGTTTGTGCAAGTGCACTCCATAACGTTCTCACAGTGATGAAATTGCCTAACACTGCATTTCCCAGAAAGGATCCCCATCGTTAAGTGGTGAATGACTATATTGTGATTACCTCACAGAGGCAGGATGAGCCATCCCTCCTCGCCCAGAATTTGCTTCCTGATGTCACGATTGATGTTGCCATACACCCACACACCAAGAGGGTAAAAATGTTTATTCTTCATATAATGAGATTCTCTGGGAAAAGCAGGATAGACTTCCAAGTAGGACCAGACATTGTTTTTAGAGAGAGTAGCAAGGGACAACAGAGTTGGAGTTTTATGGTGATTAAAGAGTGGGGCTGGGGTGAGGCCCTGGGCTTGCATGGTTTCAGCTTCCCACTGATACCAAAGCAGAAAGCACCCTGACTCTCTTATAAGCCTCCCCAGATAAGGAGGTAGAAGGAGAAAAGGGATTGGTGAGGCTAGAAAGCCGTCAGCAGTCCAACACCACAGATGGAGCCAGATTCTTTATTACGCCTCCGGTATCAGTAACGTCTTTAAAGAGTGGCCTCCAACTCTCTACCTTCAACACTAGGAGCATCCCCCAAGCTCTCATTCCAGCAACACCTGTCTTGGGAATAGCAGGTTGTTGGGGTGGGAGTATCGCTCCCACACAAGGATCCGCCATAAGGTGACAGAACCTAATGAGCTTGCAGGGCATATTTAAATTGCCAAACAAGATAGTATGTTTATGACCGAATTTATCCCTAAGCATTTGCAGTAAAAATCAAAGTGATGCCATTATGTGATCCTCCAGGGGCATGTACTTGGAAGCTCTCCTTTTTTAGCTAAAATTGATTTGAGGTTGTGTATAATTCTCTCTTTAAAGCAGCAATTGAAAATCTGAATGGTGGGGGATTACGCAGAGAAAAAGGGAGGAGCTTAAAGCAAGGGCAGGAAAGAATCTGTTCAGCTACCCCTGGGAGACAGTTACGGAAGCCTCATCTGTCTCTGCTGTCCTGTTACAGGAACTATCAGCAGCACAGTGTGAAAGAAAGCACCTCAGCTTTGAAGCCAACTGACAATTTCAACTCTGGCTCAGTCACTTAATACGTGACTGTAAGAAATTTATTTTCTCATAACCTCATTTATATCATCTATAAATTAGGGATAGCAATACCTGCCACCATAAAATTGTTATAAGGAATAGATTATGAAGTCTGCATAAGTTTCCAGTAGAATGTGTGCCACACATATAATAGGTTCTCAGCAACGCCAGTGCGTTTCTACCACCATACTCATTTTTAGGACAACCACCAATAACAAAGAATTGTCAGTTTTAAGAAACATCCATGTTTCTTATCTCTTCATTCTTCTGTCCATGGTGCATACATTGCTCTCCAAAATTACCAAAAAAAGATCATCTTGTCTGCACTCTAAAACCTCCCAGGAACTCGCCACCTCCTCAGCACATTCCATCTTCCAGACATTCTCTCTTAAACCAAACTGAAATCTGGCTTGCCATGGCACAGAATCTTCCAAAGAGCTGTTAATAGAAAAGTATTCTGGAAGAGGTTAGTAGTTGAGTAAAAAATAAAGGAAGCCTTTGATATCCATTCCTGACCATATTTCAGATCAGAAATCCTGAAAACCAAGGTACAAAGAACTCAAGAAAGCAGTGTGAAATACTTTCAGATATACTTTTTGTTCATTTGTTTGTTTTGTTTTGTTTTCTTGGAGACAAGCTCTCACTCTGTTTCCTAGGCTGCCATTATAACTCACTGTAACCAAACTTCTAGGCTCATGCTATCCTCCCACCTCAGCCTCCTGAGTAGCTGGGACTAGATGTATGCCACCATGCTCAGCTTATTTGTAAATTTTTTTTTTTTTAGAAATGAGGTCTCACTATGTTGCCCAGGCTAGTCTCCAACTCCTGGGCTCAAGCAATCCTCCCCGCTTGGATTCTCAAAGTGCTGAGATTACAGGTATAAGTCACCATGTTCAGCCTCAAATATGTTTTCAAATGAATAATGCTTAACAGAGATGACAGGACAATAAGCAAAGTCCTTAAAAATCAAAAAGACATAAAACACCAACTTAGAGGTGTGAGTGCTGAGCAGCCAGTTGCCCTGAGGACCCCTGCTCATCACTGGCAACTGAAGTTTCCTTTTTCAATGAGCAATTTCCTGGAGAAAAGAAAAAAGTGGCCCAGGTCTTATAAGAGGTGAGAAGTTAATCTAGGACCCCTGCATAAATCGGAAACCCTTAAAATCTCAGTGAAAGGCTATGCACAGTGGCCCACACCTGTAATTCCAACACTTTGGGAGGTTGAGGCAGGTGGATCACTTGAGCTCAGGAGTTTGAGACCAGCCTGGCCAATTTGGCGAAACCCCATTTCTACAAAAAGTACAAAAGTTAGCCAGCTGTGATTGTGTGCACTTGTGGTCCCATCTACTTGGGAGGGTGAGGTAGGAAGATGGCTTGAGCCCAGGAGGCAGAGGTTGCAGTGAGCCAATATTGCGCCACTGCCCTCCAGCCTGGGCAACAGAGGCAGACCCTGTCTCAAAAAAAAAAATTAGTGAAAAGATGAACTAGGGAAAAGAACTCCACAAACAAAGGCAGAAGGAAATTTGCCTGTCTTATTTTTAGGAGTGAAGAAAGAAAGATAGACCAACCAAGGTAGGTAGATTATGGATGGAATTCCTACTTCTTAAAAGCTTTTTTTAATCCAGTAAAACATTAAGGAGGTCTCAAGTTTATCATCATCCCAAACTGAGGAGAAAAAGACGCAAATTCTCCCTAGAGTAATACACCTTAAATGTAGGTTTACAGACTTTTAACAGTTAAATTCCAAAGAGTGTTACTTTACAATCTAAATGCATTAGATCCACAACAACTTTAGATATTAAACAGAATATAGAGTAAGTATATTTATCAAGAAAAAAAACTTACCAACGTTAGATTTCAACAAATTAAGATCAAATGTTATTATTTTAAAGGTAAACACTCAGTAGAAATAGAATGTTTAACATCTAAACTAATGGGGGTTAAAAATGCAAAGATTTTTAAAACCCAATCCAAAAGAAAATAAAAAAGAAGATAAAAGGAAAAACAGAATATAGGAGGGAACAGGAAGCACAAAACAAGTGGTAAATTTGGAATGAAATATAGTTGTAATAACATTAAGCATGAGCTATATTTTTCAGTTAAAAGAGAAATATAAAGACAAACTAGTTGGATAAACAAAATCTAATCTAAATATAAGGACACTGAAAGATGGAAGGAAAAGTGGTGAAAAAGATACACTTTGTTGATCCCAACCATAGCAAAGCTGGTAGATTTCTGCTTCCAACGAAGGTGGAGTAGCAGGGACTGGATTTACCCTCCTGCCAGAAACGACCAAAAAACAACAAGCTATATGAGAAAAAAAAATGCCAAAATACCGCACATCGCTTAACAAAGGACAATGATCCCTGAGAGATAGAAAACAAGTAAGATGAAACTTACACCTTCCCAAGTTTACTGTGTTGAGGGAGATGCCAGGAGTCCAGATAGGTCAAAGCATATCTAGTAGACTAGAATGCCAGAGAAGAGAGAGCTGCACAGAGAAAAAACTCCAGAAATCTGCAGGTGTCCTTCTAGCATTCAAGAGTACTGATCATTGTATGCAGGTGAGGACACAACCCAAAGCCAGGCAAAAAAAATCACCTGAAAGGGCCAGAAGTGAGAGTGACTCTTGCTACCAGCTAGACTGAAAAGCCTCAAGACTCAAAGGGTATTGAGTGTTTTGCACAGAAAGGTCCTGCCTTAATAATGGAAACTAATAAGCCCTACACTGAGCACCACTCTGTTCTCACCTGACAAATCATACAAGCAAAGTACTGAATGGATCAGTTTCCAAGTGATTTAAATGCATCTTAGAACAAGCTCAAGAGTACTGAAAATAATTCAAAAATAACCAGCACCAAATAAGGTAAAGTGTACAATGTATGGCATCTAATAAAAAATTCCCAGTCATACAAAGAAGCAAGAAAATATGACCCATACTGAGAAGAAAAATCAATAAGCCAAAACTGATCCAAAACTGACACAGATGTTAGAATTAGCAAACAAGAATGTTAAAATAGCTATTATCACTGGTTCCATATGTTCAAAAAGTTAAGTAGAGACATAAAAGATATTAAAAGATTCCAGTTGAACTTCTAGAGATGAAAACTGCAACATATGAGATGAAAATATACTGGATGAGTTTAACAGCAGATTAGCATAAAATAAGAAAAAATAGTGAACTTGAAGACATAACAATAGAAACTATCAAAAAAGAAAAGCAGCATGCCAAAAAAAATATCAAAGAGAGGATGAGCACAATTGCTCACAACTGTAATCCCAGCACTTTGGGAGGCCGAGGTGGGTGGGTCACTTAGGTCAGGAGTTTGAGATCAGTCTGGCCAACATGGAGAAACCCTGTCTCTATTGAAAATACAAAAATAAGCCAGGAGTGGTGGCAGGTGCCTGTAATCCCAGCTCCTTGGGAGACTGAGGCTGGAGAATCACCTGAACCAGGAGGCGAAGGGTGCAGTGAACCAAGTTCACACCACTGCACTCCAGTCTGGACAGCAGAGACTCTGCCTAAAAAAATAATAAATAAATAAATAAATAAATAAATAAATAATAAAAGTGAATTTTAAAATATCTTGATTGTAGTGATATTTTCATGGGTGTATATATAATATCAAAACCTATCAAATTGTATACTTTAAAAATTTGCAGTTTACTGCATGCCTATTATACCTCAAGAAACCTGTTTTTAGGAAAACTCATGCAGTTATATTAATATCCATCAATAAATTTTAATATACAAAGTAAAATGAAAATTAAAGAGGCACACTTAATAATGATCATTACAATATACCAGGAACATGTAACACTAAATTTGTGTGTATATAATAACATGACCTCAAAATACAGAAAGCAAATTTTGTTGAACTACAGAAGAGAAACCATTATGAAAAAGCTTAGTGCTTCTCTTTCCTAATTGATAGAACAAATAAACAAATTCAGTGAAGCTATAAAATATTTTAATAATTTGATTAACCAACGACTTGTCATATGTAGAATACTATTCTACAACTATATAATAAAGATTCTTTTCTTTTTTTTTTTTTTTTTTTTTTTTTTTTTAGAAAAAGAGAAAAGGGGGAGAGAGAACAGGAGTCTTGCTCTATTGCCTAGGCTGGAATGCGATCTAGAAATAGATATTAAAAACCGTTTTTATGCTGATAATTGTGCTTGACAGCAGAGACAGGAAGGAATAAGGAAGGAAAATAATAAACAGCCAAGCAATATTTCGTTTAAATCTGTGAAATGCTGTGCAAGTGCTGAAGAGTGATTTGCTTCCATTTATGTGGTCACTTTCAAAATAGGTGTAAGGTGATACTAAAAACAATGTATGTTCTGTGGACCTGGGGTGAAGAATTATATAAATATTCACTGAGTTTACTTGTTTCAGGTCTGAGTTCTAATCATAAATGTCCCTGTTAATTTTCTATCCCGTTGATCCATCGAATATTAACTATGTGGTGTCAAAGTCTCCAGCTATTATTGTGCGGGAGTCCAAGTCTCTTTATAAGTCATTAAGAACTTGTCTTATATATCTGGGTGCCCCTATATTGGGTGCATATAGGGTGCATTATGATCATTGACTCCTGTTGTTGCATTGATCCTTTTATCATTATGTAATGTCCTTCTTTGTTTCTTTTAGTCTTTGTTACTATTATAGTTCATTCTGTCAGAGATGAAAGTTACAACTCCTGTTTTTGTTTTTTGTTTTGTTTTGGTTTGGTTTTTTCTCTCCATTTGATGGTGAGTCTTCCTCCAACCTTTTGTTTTGAGTCGTTGTGTGTCCTTGCTTATGAGACGGATCTGGATACAGAGTGCTGATGTGTTTTGACTTTTTATTCAGTTTGCATGTCTGTGTCTTTGATTGGGGCATTTAATCCATTTAAATTCAGTATTAATATTGATATTTGTGAGTTTAATATTGTCATTTAATGCTGGCTGGCTATTTTGCCCATTAGTTCATATAGATTCTTTATTATAAAGATACTATTTATCTTTTGGTAAGTTTTTGGGATGACTGATGCTGGTTGTTCCTTTCTGTGTGTAGTGCTTCTTTCAGAAGCTCTTATAAAGCAGGCCTGGAGGTGATGAAATCTCTGAGTGCTTGCTTGTTCGTAAAAAAATTTATTTTTCCTTCATTTATAAAGCTTAGTTTGGCTGGATATGAGATTCTGGGTTGAAAATTCTTTTCTTTGAGGATATTGAATATTGACCCCCACTCTCTTCTAGTTTGTAGGGTTTCTGCTGAGAGATCTGCTGTGAGCCTGATAGGCTTCCCTTTATGGGTAACCTGACCTTTCTCTCTAGCTGCCCTTAGAATTTTCTCCTTTATTTCAACCCTGGTGAATCTAACAATTGTGTCTTGGGGTTGTTCTACTTGAGGAATATCTTTGTGGTGTTCTCTGTATTACCTGGAGTTGAGTATTGTCCCACCTTACTAGGTTAGGAAAGTTTTTCTGAATAATATCCTGAAGAATATTTTCCAGCTTGGATTCATTCTCTTCATGACATTCAGGTACACCTATCAAACGTAAATTAGGTCTTTTCACATAGTCCCATATTTCTTGGAGACTTTGCTCATTCCTTTTTACTTTTTCTTCTCTAATCTTGTCTTCTCATTTCATTTCATTAAGTTGGTCTTCAACCTCTGATATCCTTTCTTCTGCTTGATCAATTCAAGTGTTAAAACCTGTGCATACTTCTTGGAGTTCTCTTATAGCAGTCTTCAGTTCCATTAATTCACTTATATTCCTCTCTAAATTGTCTATTCTCCTCGGGATTTCATCAAACCTTTTTTCAAAGTTCTTAGTTTCTTTATATTGGGCTAGAACATGTTATTTTAACTCACAGAAGTGAGTTCTTATTATCCACCTCTGAAGCCTGATTCTGTTAATGGAATGCACTTGTTCCAAATAAGGATTATTTTCAAGCACACATGAAAGAATTATAAAAATGTAAGAACATATGCTTGGCTATTAATTAGGTTTCAACAATTTCAAAGGATGGAAATCATGCAGACTGTGTTTTCTGATTAGAATGCAATTAAACTAAATGTAAGTAACAAACATTAAAAATATTTAGCATATTTAGAAATTAAGCAATGTTCTTCTAAATAGCCTATAGATAAAAAAGTTATAATGAAAACTTAGAAAATATTATAGTCTTCGTGATAGTAAAAATACCATATATCAGAATTTAGGAGATGTAGCTAGGCAATATCTATAAAAGGTTTAGGAAACAAGAAAGCCTGACAATTATGAACTAAATATCTATCATGAGAAGTTTTTTAAAAGCCTTTTATAAAAGCATTAACCCAAAGAATGGAAAAGAAAAATAATAATAGAAGTAAGAGCAGGAATCAATAAAATAGAATATAAACATAGAATAGAATAGACAAAGCCAAAAGCTGGTTATCTGAAAAACAAGAAATTGATAAACCTCTAAACAAGAAAAGAGAGAGATAGTTAAAAGTAATAATGGAGACTTTATTGCAAATCTTACAGATATCAAAAAAGTATTATAAATAACCTTATTCCAAGAAATTTGGAAATTTAGATATAATGGAATAACTTTCTAAAACAATAACATATAACAACCTGGACTCAAAAAGAAATCAAATATACAAACAGTCCTATAACCATTAAGTAAAATGAATTTGTATTCCACAATCTTCCCAAATAAAACTCCAGTCCCAAATAATTTCACTGGTAAATTCAACAAAATATTCAAGGAAGAAAAAATTGTTATGTTACATGGATTTTTTTTAGAGAACAAAAAGAGAGGACATAGTTCCCAAACCCATTGTATGAGGTACCTTAATATTCATACCAAAACCTGAAAAGGCAAATATTATAAAGAAAAATGGGACCTAATGAAACTCCACAGCTTCTGCATGGCAAAAGAAACAGTCACTAGAGTGAATTGGCAACCAACAGAATGGGAAAACATTTTTGCAGTTTACCCATCTGACAAAGGGCTGATATCCAGAATTTACAAAGAACTCAAACAGATTTACAGGAAAAAAACAAACAAGCCCATTCAAAAATGGGCAAAGGATATGAACAGACACTTTACAAAAGAAGACATATATGAGGCCAACAATCATATGAAAAAATGCTCATCATCACTGGTCATCAGAGAGATGCAAATCAACACCACATTGAGATACCATCTCATGCCAGTTAGAATGGCGATCATTAAAAAATCTGGAGACAACAGATGCTGGAGAGGATGTGGAGAAAAAGGAACACTTTTACACTGTTGGTGGGAGTGTAAATTAGTTCAACCATTGTGGAAGACAGTGTGGCGATTCCTCAAGGCCTTAGAAATAGAAATTCCATTTGACCCAGCAATCCCATTACTGGGTATATATCCAAAATGCCCATTGATGATAGACTGGATTGGGAAAATGTGGCACATATACACCGTGGAATATTATGCAGCAATCAGAAATGATGAGTGGCTGGAGGAACTCAAGATGGCACTGTCACAACAACCCAGTATTTAAGCTCTCGGTTAATTCGCGGAGAGATGAGTCAAAGCTGCATTTTCAGACTGATCTTTGTTGCCCACAGAACGGAGAAATTCCCAAGTATAAAGGAGACGCGGGACACCAAGCAGAGGCTCTGCCTGGAGAAGCTGGCAGCCGGGGTGGCGGCGGCCGGCCCTACTCAGCGATCCCCACAGGGCGCACTTGTTCAGGTGCCCTGTTGAAACAGCAACCTGAGACTTGAGAGGGCTGAACTTGAGACTGAAAGGGACTTGGGCAGTGGGCCAGCCCAGGGGATTGCAGGGACACAGCGTGTGGGATAGCACAGTGGGACAGACAAAATGGCGATTCCAAACACTCGCCGTGGAGACGGTCCCTGAGGTGCTCTGTGGGGGAGGGGCATCCACCATTATCAAGGCAACCCGCCCCTACTGAGATACACGCCCACTGCTGACGCAGCCTGCCATTGCCGAGGCAAGCCGCTACAACAGAGAGACTCCGCTGCAGGGCGTAGCCCATGGTGGAGAACGCAGCAGAAGAGCAAGAGCCTGCAGCAACAGGGTGAGACTCACAACAGCAGGGCAGAGCCTCGGCAGTCAAATAGTGATTAGACTGCCTCCTAGCTGGGCAGGACACCACAACAGACATCCAAAAACAAAGACCCAAACCCCCAAGACAGAGCATTTGAGAAAAAAAGGGGTTTTTTAATGAGCTCTGTTGCAGCAGAATCAAACATAGCAGCCTAACAGCCCTGAATGAACAACAGAGCTCACAGCTCAGCAATTGGGCTCCTATAAAGTACAGACTGTCTCCTCAAGCAGCTCCCTGACCCCTCTATATCCAAAAGACTGACATTTGGCAGGCATCATCCTGGGACAAAGATAGCAGAAAAAGAAACTGGTAGCATCCCTCACTGTTCCGCAGCTGCTATAGGCACACCCCAGACAAGCAGGGCCTGCAGTGGACCTCAGCAGTCGTACAGTGAAGGGGCTAGACTGGTAGAAGGAAAACCAAGTAACAGAAATACTTCATCACCAACAATCTGGGTGTCCACTAAGAGACCCAATCGAAAAGTCAGCAACTACGCAGACGACAAGCGGATAAATCCACAAACATGGGAAGAAACCAGCGCAAAAAGGAGGAAAACACCCGAAACCAGAACACCTCGCCTCCTAGAAAGGACCAAAATCCTCACCGGCAAGGGAACAAAGCTGGATGGAGAATGACTGTGATGAAATGACGGAATTAGACTTCAGAAGGTGGATAATGAGAAACTTTTGTGAGCTAAAAGAACATGTATTAAATCAATGCAAAGAAACTAAGAAC
This sequence comes from Callithrix jacchus, assembly GCF_049354715.1. Classification (NCBI taxonomy): domain Eukaryota; kingdom Metazoa; phylum Chordata; class Mammalia; order Primates; family Cebidae; genus Callithrix; species Callithrix jacchus. The sequence continues at coordinate 150,187,806 of NC_133508.1, forward strand.
CTTGAAAAAAGATATGAAAAAAGATTTGAGGAAATGATGACAAGAATGGATAACTTAGAGAGGAATATGAATGAACTAAAGGAGCTGAAAAACACAATACGAGAACTTCGCGAAGCATGCACAAGTTTCAATAGCCGAATTGACCAAGCAGAAGAAAGAATATCTGAAGTCAAAGATCAACTCAATGAAATAAAATGAGAAACCAAGATCAGAGAAAAAAGTGCAAAAAGGAATGAACAAAGTCTCCAAGAAATGTGGGACTATGTGAAAAGACCTAACCTATGTTTGACAGGTGTACCAGAAGAGGACGAAGAGAATGAATCCAAGCTGGAAAATACTCTTCAGGACATCATCCAGGAAAATTTCCCCCACCTAGCAGGACAGGTCAACACTCAAATGCAGGAAAGACAGAGAACACCACAAAGATATTCCACAAGAAGAGCAACCCCAAGGCACTAATCGTCAGATTCAACAAGGTTGAAATAAAGGAGAAAATACTAAGGGCAGCCAGAGAGAAAGGTCGGGTCACCCACAAAGGGAAGCCCATCAGACTCACAGCAGATCTCTCGGCAGAAACACTACAAGCCAGAAGAGAGTGGGGGCTGATATTCAACATTCTTAAAGAAAAGAACTTTCAACCCAGAATTTCATATCCAGCCAAACTGAGCTTCAGAAGTGAAGGAAAAATAAAATCCTTTGTGAACAAGTAAGTACTCAGAGATTTTGTCACCACCAGGCCTGCTTTACAAGAGCTCCTGAAAGAGGCACTACACATAGAAAGGAACAACCAGTACCAGCCATTCCAAAATCACACTAAATGCTAAAGAGCATCAACATAATGAAGAATCTACAACAACTAACGGGCAAAATGGCCACTTAGCATCAAAATGGCAGTATCAAATTCACACATAACAATATTAACCCTAAATGTAAATGGACTAAATGCACCAATCAAAAGACACAGACTGGCAAATTGGATAAAAACCAAAAACCCATCAGTGTGCTGTATTCAGGAAACCCATCTCACATGCAAGGATACACAAAGACTCAAAATAAAGGGATGGAGGAAGATTTACCAAGCAAATGGAGAGCAAAAAAAAGCAGGAGTTGCAATTCTCATCTCTGATAAAATAGACTTTAAAGCAACAAAGATCAAAAGAGACAAAGAAGGACATTACATAATGGTAAAAGGATCGATACAACAAGAAGAGCTAACAATCCTAAATATATATGGACCCAATGCAGGAGCACCCAGATACATAAGGCAAGTTCTTAATGACTTACAAAGAGACTCAGACTCCCACACAATAATAGTGGGAGACTTTAACACTCCACTGTCAATATTAGACAGATCAACCAGACAGAAAATCAACAAGGATATCCAGGGCTTGAACTCAGACCTGGAGCAAGCAAACCCGATAGACATTTACAGAACTCTCCACCCCAAATCCACAGAATATACATTCTTCTCAGCACCATATCACACCTACTCTAAAACTGACCACATAATTGGAAGTAAAGCACTCCTCAGCAAATGCAAAACAACTGAAATCATAACAAACATCCTCTCAGACCATAGTGCAATCAAGTTAGAACTCAGAATTCAGAAACCAACACAGAACCGCATAGCTTCATGGAAACTGAACAACTGGCTCTTGAATGTTGACTGAGTAAACAATGAAATGAAGGCAGAAATAAAGAAGTTCTTCAAAACCAATGAGAACGAAGACACAACATGCCAGAACCTCTGGGACACATTTAAAGCAGTCTCTAGAGGAAAGTATATAGCAATAAGTGCCCATATGAGGAGAATGAAGAGATCCAAAATTGACACCCTATCGTCAAAATTGAAAGAGCTAGAGGAGCAAGATCAAAAAAACTCAAAACCCAGCAGAAGACAAGAAATAACTAAGATCAGAGCTGAACTGAAGGAGACAGAGACACAAAAAACCCTTCAAAAACTCAATAAATCCAAGAGCTGGTTTTTTTAAAAGATCAACAAAATAGACAGACCACTAGCCAGATTGATTAAAAATAAAAGAGAGAACAACCAAATAGATGCAATAAAAAATGATAAAGGGGAAATCACCACAGACTCCACAGAAATTCAAACCATCATCAGAGAAAATTACAAACAACTCTATGCACATAAACTAGTAAACCTGGAAGAAATGGATAAATTCCTGGACTCCTGTGTCCTCCCAAGCCTAAACCAGGAGGAAGCTGAAACTATGAATAGACCAATAACAAGGTCAGAAGTCGAGGCAGCAATTAAGAGCCTACCACACAAAAAAAGCCCAGGTCCAGAAGGGTTCACAGCCGAATTCTACCAGACACACAAAGAGGAGCTGGTACCATTCCTTCTAAAACTATTCCAAATAATCCAAAAAGAGGGAATCCTGCCCAAATCATTTTATGAGACCAACATCATCCTGATACCAAAACCCGGCAGAGACCCAACAAGAAAAGAAAACTTCCGGCCAATATCCATGATGAACATAGATGCAAAAATCTTCAATAAAATATTGGCAAGCCGATTGCAACAGCAAATCAAAAAACTTATTCATCACGATCAAGTAGGATTCATCCCGGGGATGCAAGGCTGATTCAACATACGCAAGTCTATCAACGTAATTCACCACATAAACAGAAACAAAAACAAAAACCACATGATTATCTCAATTGACGCAGAGAAGGCCTTTGACAAAATTCAACAGCCCTTTATGCTAAAAACCCTCAATAAACTCAGTATCGATGGAACGTATCTCAAAGTAATAAAAGCTATTTATGACAAACCAACAGCCAATATCATACTGAATGGGCAAAAACTGGAAGCATTCCCTTTGAAATCCGGCACTAGACAAGGATGCCCTCTCTCACCACTCCTATTCAATATAGTACTGGAAGTTCTAGCCAGAGCAATCAGGCAAGAAAAAGAAATAAAGGGTATTCAAATAGGAAAGGTGGAAGCCAAATTGTCTCTATTTGCAGACAACATGATACTATACCTAGAAGACCCCATCGCCTCAGCCCAAAAACTCCTGAAACTGATAAGCAACTTCAGCAAAGTCTCAGGATATAAAATCAATGTGCAAAAATCACAAGCATTTGTCTACACCAATAACAGACTTAAAAAAAGCCAAATCAAAAACGAACTGCCATTCACAATTGCTACAAAAAGAATAAAATACCTTGGAATACAACTCACAAGGAACGTAAGGGACCTCTTCAAGGAGAACTACAAGCCACTGCTCAACGAAATCAGAGAGGACACAAACAGATGGAGAAACATTCCATGTTCATGGTTAGGAAGAATTAATATCATGAAAATGGCTACACTGCCCAAAGTAATTTACAGAATCAATGCTATCCCCATCAAGCTACCATTGACTTTCTTCACAGAACTGGAAAAAACCACCATGAACTTCATATGGAACCAAAAGAGAGCCCGCATAGCCAAATCAATTCTAAGCAAAAAGAACACAGCGGGGGGGCATCACACTACCAGATTTCAAACTATACTACAAGGCTACAGTAATCAAAACAGCATGGTATTGGTACCAAAACAGAGATATAGACCAATGGAACAAAACAGAGGCACTGGAGGCAACACAACATATCTACAACTATACAATCTTGGATAAACCTGACAAAAACAAGCAATGGGGAAAGGATTCCCTATTTAACAAATGGTGTTGGGAAAACTGGCTAGCCATGTGCAGAAAGCAGAAACTTGACCCCTTCCTGACACCTTACACTAAAATTAACTCCAGATGGATTAAAGACGTAAACATAAGACCTGGCACGATACAAACCCTAGAAGGAAATCTAGGCAAAACTATCCAGGACATAGGAGTAGGCAAGGACTTCATGAACAAAACACCAAAAGCATTGGCAACAAAAGCCAAAATAGACAAATGGGACCTAATCAAACTCCACAGCTTCTGCATGGCAAAAGAAACAGTCACTAGAGTGAATTGGCAACCAACAGAATGGGAAAACATTTTTGCAGTTTACCCATCTGACACAGGGCTGATATCCAGAATTTACAAAGAACTCAAACAGATTTACAGGAAAAAAACAAACAAGCCCATTCAAAAGTGGGCAAAGGATATGAACAGACACTTTATGAAAGAAGACATATATGAGGCCAACGATCATACGAAAAAATGCTCATCGTCACTGTCATCAGAGAGATGCAAATTAAAACCACATTGAGATACCATCTCATGCCAGTTAGAATGGCGATCATTAAAAAATCTGGAGACAACAGATGCTGGAGAGGATGTGGAGAAAAAGGAACACTTTTACACTGTTGGTGGGAGTGTAAATTAGTTCAACCATTGTGGAAGACAGTGTGGCGATTCCTCAAGGCCTTAGAAATAGAAATTCCATTTGACCCAGCAATCCCATTACTGGGTATATATCCAAAGGACTATAAATCATTCTACTATAAGGACACATGCATACGAATGTTTATTGCAGCACTGTTTACAATAGCAAAGACCTGGAATCAACCCAAATGCCCATTGATGATAGACTGGATTGGGATAATGTGGCACATATACACCATAGAATATTATGCAGCAATCAGAAATGATGAGTTTGTGTCGTTTGTAGGGACATGGATGAATCTGGAGAACATCATTCTCAGCAAACTGACACAAGAAGAGAAAATGAAACACCGCATATTCTCACTCATAGGCGGGTGATGAAAAATGAGAACACATGGACACAGAGAGGGGAGTACTAAACACTGGGGTCTATTGGGGGGGAAAGGGGAGGGCCAGTGGGAGGGGGAGCTGTGGAGGGATAGCCTGGGGAGAAACGCCAAATGTGGGTGAAGGAGTGAAAGCAAACAGAACACACTGCCATGTGTGTACCTATGCAACTGTATTGCATGCTCTGCACATGTACCCCAAAATCTAAAATGCAATAAAAAAATAAGAAAAAAAAATACAAAAAAAAAAAAAGAAAAGAAATGATTAGTTCGTGTCATCTGTAGGGACATGGATGAATCTGGAGAACATCATTCTCAGCAAACTGACACAAGAACAGAAAATGAAAAACCACATATTCTCACTCATAGGTGAGTGATGAAAAATGAGAACACATGGACACAGGGAGGGGAGTACTAAACACTGGGGTCTATAGGGGGAAAAGGGGAGGACCAGTGGGAGGGGGAGGTGGGGAGGGATAGCCTGGGGAGAAATGCCAAATGTGGGTGAAGGGAAGAAAGGAAGCAAAACCCAGTGCCATGTGTGTACCTATGCAACTGTCTTGCATGTTCTGCACATGTACCCCACCAAACCTAAAATGCAATAAAAAATTTAAAAAAAAAAGAAAAGAAAAATGATAGGCAAATCTTAGTATGAACATAGATGCAAAACTTTTAAACAAATATTGGTAAACTAAATCCAACAATACATGGGCAGTTCTTGCTTTGCACAGTTCAGAAATGCAGATATTTCAGCTACTACAGTTTAAACAATACCAGTACTTAAATATATTAATTGTTAATAATTATATAAATTCAAAATTCACCATAGATCTTTAGTCCACAAATCACTATGTAAATAATAGATTGCAACATGATTGGTGACTAATCATATAACTTCCTTCAAAATTTGTTGATCATTGGTCACTGCATATCTGTTACTCAGGTCACACACAGACAGCAAAGCATGTAGCTTTGTTGCCTCTTTGTCTCTCAGTGATAAGTTCATGTGACATAAAAATGGATAATTTAAAAAGGGAATAGGCCAACAAAGATGAAATGGCAACGAAGAAACTAAAAGTGATAATACTGAAAGTAAAATTCAAAAAGAATGTAAATAAAGTTGTAAAAGAAATAGATGATCATGGAAATGTTAACACTGCCTCCTTCAAGAAACTGTACATAGACAACCAGAGAAACTTAGCAAAGACAAACTTATTGACATAAGGGAGGTTGTTGTGATGGTGAAGATGAAGTTGTCCAAGAGGAAGTGACACTAATGAAAAATTTTACATTAAAAAAGCTCTCAGAGATATTTTGCAACATTGAAAGCATAAGAGACAAAATGTTGGGTGTTTGTCCAAACCTAGAAAGGTGTATGATAGTTCTCCAAGGCATATAAAAGATGCTTGCTTCAAAATTTATATAATCATAAGACAGTAAGCACTATCCAAACTTCTCTTTGATCAGCTTTTTTTTGCAAAGAATGTATTTTAATTCTCAGTGTTTCTGTGTTTTATAATGTACTAAATAAGCATCACCTTTACTATTTTTTTCATTTCTCTATATGCTTATAACAGTTATTAATATTTTAAGGGTCATGGAAAAAATAGAATTTTTTTCTATGGATTAAGATTGCTTTGCATGGTTTCAGCTTGCGTAATCGCTTTTACCATAGTGTACCACCACATAAAGTGAGAACTGTTTATATACATATATATTTGTAACAGTCATGACCAAGTTATATTTGCTTCAGGAACACAAGACTAATTTAACATTAGAAAATCAATCAGTTAATTCAATACTAACTAAACAATGAAAAAAATGGGATCATCTCGGAGATTTAAGGAAAGTCTGAAAAATTGTAACTCCAATTAAGATAAAAACTCTTGGCATACTAAAAATAGAGAGGAGTGTCCATAATTTGATAAAGAAAAAAGAAAAGCTAAACAAGTAGGAAGTACAAAATGCATAGTAAAAATAAATCAAAATGTATCATTTATCACACTAAATGTAAATGGAATAAACAAAAATTATGAGACCCAGTGTTTTTAAAAATGCCATTTAAGGGCAAAGACTTCATGAGTAAAACACCAAAAGCAATGGTAACAAAAGCCAAAACTGACAAATGGGATCTAATTAAACTAAAGAGCTTCTGCACAGCAAAAGAAACTATCATCCGAATGAACAGGCAACCTAAAGAATGGGAAAAAACTTTTGCAATCTCCATCTGACAGAGGGCTAATATCCAGAATATACAAAGAACTTAAACACATTCAGGAGAAAAAAAAAAACATCAAAAAGTGAGTGAAGGATATAAACAGACAATTATCAAAAGAAGACATTTATGCAGCCAACAAACACATGAAAAAAAAGGTTCTCATCACTGGTCATTAGAGAAATGCAAATCAAAACCACAATGAGATACCATCCCACACCAGTTAGAATGGTGATCTTTAAAAAGTAAGGAAACAGAGCAAGCAAACCTGATAGACATTTACAGAACTCTCCACCCCAAATCCACAGAACATACATTCTTCTCAGCACCACATCACACCTACTCTAAAATTGACCACATAATTGGAAGTAAAGTACTCCTCAGCAAATGCAAAACAACTGAAATCATAACAAACAGTCTCTCAGACCATAGTGCAATCAAGTTAGAACTCAGAATTCAGAAACCAACCCAGAACCGCACACCTTCATGAAAACTAAACAACTGGCTCTTGAATGTTGACTGAATAAACAATGAAATGAAGGCAGAAATAAAGAAGTTCTTCAAAACCAATGAGAACAAAGACACAACATGCCAGAACCTCTGGGATACATTTAAAGCAGTCTCTAGAGGAAAGTATATAGCAATAAGTGCCCATATGAGGAGAATGGAGAGATCCAAAATTAACACCCTATCGTCAAAATTGAAAGAGCTAGAGGAGCAAGATCAAAAAAACTCAAAACCCAGCAGAAGACAAGAAATAACTAAGATCAGAGCTGAACTGAAGGAGACAGAGACACAAAAAACCCTTCAAAAACTCAATAAATCCAAGAGCTGGTTTTTTGAAAAGATCAACAAAATAGACAGACCACTAGCCAGATTGATTTAAAAGAAAAGAGAGAACAACCAAATAGATGCAATAAAAAATGATGAAGGGGAAATCACCACAGATTCCACAGAGATTCAAACAATCATCAGAGAATATTACAAACAACTCTATGCACATAAACTAGTAAACCTGGAAGAAATGGATAGATTCCTGGACTCCTGTGTCCTCCCAGGCCTAAACCAGGAGGAGGCTGAAACTGCGAATGGACCAATACCAAGGTCAGAAGTCGAGGCAGCAATTAAGAGCCTATCACACAAAAGAAGCCCAGGTCCAGATAGGTTCACAGCCGAATTCTGCCAGACACACAGGGAGGAGCTGGTACCATTCCTTCTGAAACTATTCCAAATAATCCAAAGATAAGGACTCCTTCCCAAATCATTTAATGAGACCAATATCATCCTGATACCAAAACCCGGCAGAGACCCAACAAGAAAAGAAAACTTCAGGCCAATATCCACAATGAACATAGATGCAAAAATCTTCAATAAAATATTGGCAAGCCAATTGCAACAGCAAATCAAAAAACTTATCCATCATGATCAAGTAGGATTCATCCCGGGGATACAAGGCTGGTTCAACACACGCAAGTCTATAAACATAATTCACCACATAAACAGAACCAAAAACAAAAACCACATGATTATCTCAATTGACACAGAGAAGGCATTCGACAAAATTCAACAGCCCTTTATGCTAAAAACCCTCAATAAACTCGGTATCGATGGAACGTATCTCAAAGTAATAAAAGCTATTTATGACAAACCAACAGCCAATATCATACTGAATGGGCAAAAACTGGAAGCATTCCCTTTGAAATCTGGCACTAGACAAGGGTGCCCTCTTTCACCACTCCTATTCAATATAGTACTGGAAGTTCTAGCCAAAGCAATCAGGGAAGAGAAAGAAATAAAGGGTATTCAAATAGGAAAGATGGAAGCCAAATTGTCTCTATTTGCAGATGACATGATAGTATACCTAGAAGACCCCATTGCCTCAGCCCAAAAACTCCTAAAACTGATAAGCAACTTCAGCAAAGTCTCAGGATATAAAATCAATGTGCAAAAATCACAAGCATTCCTCTACACCAATAACAGACTTAAAGAAAGCCAAATCAAAAACAAACTGCCATTCACAATTGCTACAAAAAGAATAAAATACCTAGGAATACAACTCACAAGGAACGTAAGGGACTTCTTCAAGGAGAACTACAAACCACTGCTCAACGAAATAAGAGAGATGGAGAAATATTCCATGTTCATGGTTAGGAAGAATTAATATCGTGAAAATGGCTACACTGCCCAAAGTAATTTACAGAATCAACACTATCCCCATCAAGCTACCACTGACTTTCTTCACAGAACTGGAAAAAACCACCATGAACTTCATATAGAACCAAAAGAGAGCCCGCATAGCCAAGTCAATTCTAAGCAAAAAGAACACAGCAGGGGGCATCACACTACCAGATTTCAAACTATACTACAAGGCTACAGTAATCAAAACAACATGGTACTGGTACCAAAACAGAGATATAGACCAATGGAACAAAACAGAGGCATCGGAGGCAACACAACATATCTACAACCATACAATCTTTGATAAACCTGACAAAAACAAGCAATGGGGAAAGGATTCCCTGTTTAGTAAATGGTGTTGGCAAAACTGGCTAGCCATGTGCAGAAAGCAGAAACTGGACCCTTTCCTGACACCTTACACTAAAATTAACTCCAGATGGATTAAAGACTTAAACATAAGACCTGGCACGATAAAAATCCTAGAAGGAAATCTAGGCAAAACCATCCAGGACATAGGAGTAGGCAAGGACTTCATGAACAAAACACCAAAAGCATTGGCAACAAAAGCCAAAATAGACAAATGGGACCTAATCAAACTCCACAGCTTCTGCATGGCAAAAGAAACAGTCACTAGAGTGAATTGGCAACCAACAGAATGGGAAAACATTTTTGCAGTTTACCCATCTGACAAAGGGCTGATATCCAGAATTTACAAAGAACTCAAACAGATTTACAGGAAAAAAACAAACAAGCCCATTCAAAAGTGGGCAAAGGATATGAACAGACACTTTATGAAAGAAGACATATATGAGGCCAACGATCATATGAAAAAATGCTCATCATCACTGGTCATCAGAGAGATGCAAATCAAAACCACATTGAGATACCATCTCATGACAGTTAGAATGGCGATCATTAAAAAATTTGGAGACAACAGATGCTGGAGAGGATGTGGAGAAAAAGGAACACTTTTACACTGTTGGTGGGAGTGTAAATTAGTTCAACCATTGTGGAAGACAGTGTGGCGATTCCTCAAGGCCTTAGAAATAGAAATTCCATTTGACCCAGCAATCCCATTACTGGGTATATATCCAAAGGACTATAAATCGTTCTACTATTAGGACACGTGCACACGAATGTTCATTGCAGCACTGTTTACAATAGCAAAGACCTGGAATCAACCCAAATGCCCATTGATGATAGACTGGATTGGGAAAATGTGGCACATATACACCATGGAATATTATGCAGCAATCAGAAATGATGAGTTTGTGTCGTTTGTAGGGACATGGATGAATCTGGAGAACATCATTCTCAGCAAACTGACACAAGAATAGAAAATGAAACACCGCATATTCTCACTCATAGGTGGGTGATGAAAAATGAGAACACATGGACACAGGGAGGGGAGTACTAAACACTGGGGTCTATTGGGGGGAAAAGGGGAGGGCCAGCGGCGGGGGGAGCTGAGGAGGGATAGCCTGGGGAGAAATGCCAAATGTGGGTGAAGGGGAGAAAGGAAGCAAAACACACTGCCATGTGTGTACCTATGCAACTATCTTGCATGTTCTGCACATGTACCCCAAAACCTAAAATGCAATAAAAAATAAAAAGTAAGGAAACAACAGTTGCTGGAGAGGATGTCCAGAAATAGGAATGCTTTTACACTGTTTGTGGGAGTGTAAATTAGTTCAACCATTGTGGAGGACAATGTGGCAATTCCTCAAGGATCTAGAACCAGAAGTACCATTTGACCCAGCAATCCGATTACTGGGTATATATACCCAAGGGATTATAAATCATTCTACTATAAAGACGCATGCACATGTATGTTCATTGTGGCACTGTTCACAATAGCAAAGACTTGGTACCAACCCAAATGCCCATCAATCATAGACTGGATAAAGAAAACGTGGCACATATATATCATGGAATACTATGCAATCATAAAAAAGGATGAATTCATGTCCTTTGCATGGACATGGATAAAGCTGGAAACCATCATTCTCAACAAACTAACACAAGAACAGAAAAACAAAGCCCACATGTTCTCACTCATAAGTGGGAGTTGAACAATGAGATCACACAGACACAGGGAGGAGAATGTCACGTACTGGCGCCTGTCAGGGGGTGGGGGGCTAGAGGAGGGAAAACATTAGGAGAAATACCTATTGTAGATGATGGGTTGATGGATGCAGCAAACCACCATAGTACATGTATACCTTTGTAACAAACCTGCACATTCTGCACATGTATCCCAGAACTTAAAGTATAATAATAATTTTTTTAAAAAAGCAATATTGGGCAATGATAAAAATGAAAGAATGCCTTTTAAGACAAACTTCACCTATTGTCATCTACTTGTGGGAGCTAAAAATTAAAACAATTGAATTCACGGAGATAGAAAGTAGAATGATGGTTACCAAAAGCTGGGAAGGGTAGTGTGGGGGTGAGGTGGGAAGTGGGTATGGTTAATTGGTAATGAATAAGATCCAGTATTTGAGAGCACAATAGAATGACTAGAGCCAATAGTCATGTAATTTACATTTAAAAATAACTGAAAGAGTATAATTGGATTGTTTCTAACACAAAGGCTAAATGCTTGAGGTGATGGATACCTCATTTACCCTAATGTGATCATTACTCATTGTATTCCTGTGTCAAAATGCCCTGTGTACCCCATAAATATGTACAGCTACTACACACCACAAACATTGTAAAAGTTGTTAAATGCAGTCATATTACCTTGAATAAACAAATAACTGGAACATAAGAACATAGAATAATGGGGTAAAGAAAGTTACTACATAATAATAAAAGTCTTATTCACCAGGAATGTGTAACAAATCTAACTTCATACACACTTAAAACATAGCTTAAAATATATTTTTAAAAAAATCAAAAGAACTCTTTAGAAGAAATTTTCTAATTCAGTACCATAATGAAAGATTTTAACACCGCTTTTTTAATATTTAACAAACAGCCAAAAAATTAGCAAGCAAAACAACTTACAAGCTTAATCTAATAAATAGGTACAGAATATTAACTCTACATTTGGACAATATACATTCTTTTAATATATTCATGAAACACTGATAGAAATGTATCACGTACATGACCATAAAGCAAGCCTCAAGACTTTCAGAAGATTGGTATGTACAAACAGTATTCTCTAGGCACATTACAATTCAGTTATAAATCAAAGCAAAAAAGTCAGTTTTTAAGTCTCCAAATAAATTTTAAAACTCATGGTAATCTTTCCAAAAATATCAAACCTAAATATGATCAAGCCTCTCTACTCATCTACCAGTTCCCCAGAAATACAAGAACAAAGGAATATGTCAAATTACACCATGAGGATGCAATGATCAAAGCTTAGGCTGCGCTAAACACGGTAGGGCAAGCGACTCAGCTTATTTCGGATGGGAGAAAAGGAGAAACGGAGAATAAAATATGAATAAAAACAAACGTAGCCGAAATGGGAGGATCACTGAGGCCAGGAGTTTGAACCAGCCTGTGCAATACAGGTAGACCCATCTCTACAAAAAAAATTAAAAAATTAGCCTAGTGTGGTGGTGCATGCCTGTAGTCCTAGATACTTGGAAAGCTGAACCCAGGAGGATCACGTGAACCCAAAAGTTTAAGGTTGCAATGAGCTATGATCACACCATTGTATTCCAGGTGGGGCAACAGAGACTCGATCTCTTTCATTTTATTTATTTATATTTATATTTTATTTATTTATTTATTTTGAGACAAGATCTACTCTGTCCCCCAGGCTAAAATGCAACGGCACAATCATGGCTCACTGCAGCCTTGACTGCCAGGCTCAAGCAGTTCTCCCACCTCAGCCTCCTGAGCAACTAGGACTATCAGTATGAGCCACCATGCCTGGCTAATTTTTTCATTACCTGTAGAGATGAGGTTTCACTATGTTACTCAGGTTGGTCTTGAACTCCTGGGCTCAAGTGATCTTCCCGCCTTGTCCTCCCAAAGTGCTGGGATTACAAGCATGAGCAACCTTGTCTGGCCCCACCTCTTAATATATGAGAAAGATCCAAGATGGCTGATTCCTAGCAGCTCAGGATTGTAGCTCCCAGTGAAAGTGCAGAGAACGAGAGGATGCCACACTTTCAGACAAATTTTTGTTGCTCATGGACCAGGAGATTCCCAGCGGATGAGCCCCACAGGTCGCCAGTGCGACTCTTGTAACCAGTGTGGCAGTTCTTGGTGCAGAGTAAAGGGGAGTGGGTCCCCTTTTGGTGGTCATTTGGAGCTCCAGGAAGGCAGAGTTGCCTATTCAGCTGATTGAAAAAGGGACTCAAGAAGGAAGCCAGAGCGGAGATTCCTGGGCAGAAAAGCACCACAAATCTTAGCGCTGCTGTTTTAGCCGGCACAGTGGGTTGCTCAGATTCCAGCACTGGGAATCAACAACTTGGACGTCCACTCAGAGACCTAATTTGAAAGTCAGTAATTACAAAGACGACAGGTGGATAAATTTACAATGACGGGAAGAAACCAGCGTAAAAAGGCTGAGAATACCCAAAATCAGAATGCCTCCCTCTCTACAGGGGATCACAGTTCCTCATCAACCAGGGAACAAGGCCTGATGAAGAACGAGTGCATTCCAATAACAGAATTAGGCTTCAGAAGGTGGATAATAAGAAACTTCTGTGAGTTAAAAGAACATGTTCTAGCCAAATGTAAAGAAACTAAGAACCTTGAAAAAAGGTTTGATGAAATCCTAATGAGAATAGACAATCAAGAGAGGAATATAAGTGAATTAATGGAACTGAAGAATACAATACAGAACTCATAGAAGTATGCACAGGTTTTAACACTCGAACTGATCAAGCAGAAGAAAGGATATTAGAGGTTGAAGTCCAACTTAATGAAATGAAACAAGAAGACAAGATTAGAGAAGAAAGAGTAAAAAGGAATGAGCAAAGTCTCCAAGAAATATGGGACTATGTGAAAAGACCTAATTTACGTTTGATAGGTGTTCCTGAATGTCATGAGGAGAATGAATCCAAGCTGGAAAATATTCTTCAGGATATTATTCAGGAGAGCTTTCCTAACCTAGTAATGCAGGACAATACTCAACTCCGGGTAATGCAGAGAACACCACCTCCTCAAGTGGAGCAACCCCGAGACAAATAATTGTTAGATTCACCAGGGTTGAAATAGAGGAGAAGATTTTGGGGGCAGATAGAGAGAAAGGTCGGGTTGCCCATAATGGGAAGCCTATCAGACTCACAGCAGATCTCTCAGCTGCAACCCTACAGGCTAGAGGAGAGTGGGGGTCAATGTTTAATATCCTCAAAGAGGGGAATTTTCAACCCAAAATCTCATATCCAGCCAAATTAGGCTTCATGAATGAAGGAAAAATGAAGTTTTTTTGCGAACAAGCAGGCACTTGGAGATTTCATCGCCACCAGGCCTGCTTTACAAGAGCTTCTGAAGGAAGCACTATACACAGAAAGGAACAACCAGTATCAGTCATCCCAAAAACTTATGCAAAGGTAAAGAGTATCTCCATAATGAAGAATCTATATCAACTAATGTGCAAAATAGCCAGCTAGCATTAAGTGACAATATTAAACTCAAAAATATCAATATTAATCCTAAACTTAAATGGATTAAATGCCCCAATCAAAGACACAGACAGGCAAATTGAATAAAAAGTCAAAACCCATTGGTATGCTGTATCCAGATCCAAGGACACACAAAGACTCAAAGGGTTGGTGAAAGACTTACCAATCAAATGGAGAGGAAAAAAAAGAGTTGTAACTTTCGTCTCTGACAAAATAGACTTTAATAGTAACAAAGACTGAAAGAAACAAAGAAGGACATTACATAATGATAAAAGGATCAATGCAACAACAGGAGTCAATGATCATAAATATATGTGCGCCCAATATAGGAACACCCAGATACATAAGACAAGTTCTTAATGACTTATAAAGAGACTTGGACTCCTGCACAATAATAATTGGAGACTTTGACACCACATTGTTAATATTCGACGGATCAACGAGATAGAAAATTAACAGGGACATCTATGATTAGAACTCAGACCTGGAACAAGTAAACTCAGTGAATATTTATAAAATTCTTCACCCCAGTTCTACAGAACATACATTTTTCTCAGTATCACGTTACACCTATTTTGAAAGTGACCACATGATTGGAAGTAAATCACTCTTCAGCATTTTCATAGCATTTCACAGATTTAAATGAAATATTGGATGGCTGTTTGTTTGTTATTTTCTTCCCTTATTTTTTCCTGTCTCCACTGTTAAGCACAATTAACAGCATAAAAGAGGTTGTTAATATCTATTTTTAGATTGCATTCCAGCCTGGGCAATAGAGCAAGACTCCTGTTCTCTCTCCCCCTTTCTCTTTCTCTTAAAAAAGAAAAAAGAGAAAGAATCACTTATATGGTAATGAATTGCTAGAGACTGAGTGTGGACGAGCATATATATGTGTAGAAATACATATATATGTATGTATTTCTATATTTCTGTGTGTGTGTGTGTGTGTGTGTGTGTTTATATGGAGAGAGAGACATTTCAATTAGTAGCAATGTTTGGATTCCATTTGGATCCTGATCCATACAAACTGTTGAAAGGGTGAGAAGACCTTAAGAGAAAGTTAGCTATTCAAGTGTTTACTAAATATTGACGATATTGAGGCACTATTATTAAATTATATGATGTATGGGAATTGCTTCAAAACAAAGGGCAGGGTCTAGAAAGAAGCATGTAAGTGAAACAAGATTGTCTATAACTCGATCATTGCTGACTGGCTGATAAGCATGGGAGTCCATTAAATTGTTCTATTTTTGTGTATTTGAAATTTTCAGTAATAAATGATTAAAAGAAACTAATGAATTTACAATGGGAATGAACATTACAGGCCAATCTCCCTCACAGCTATGTGTGCCTGTGCCAGTTATTTACCCCATTATGCATCCTTAGCAGCCAACACTGGAATCTGCAAAATACATTCCTCAGCTTCCATTTCCAGCGGGCTTTCTTTTAGATTCTGCTAATGGGAATTTAAAGTCACTGTTGGAAGATCAGAAGTGGACAAAGAGGCTCCAACAGTGTGGCAGTTGCTGTTGGAGTGTGGCACTGGCACTGTCTTCAGTGACAGTGAAGACAGAGATTCTGAACTCCATAAGCTTGGCCTAAGGCAACATCTTGTCTGTGGTTCCAACCCAGGTCAACATTTGATGGGTCCAGAACTGACTGAGGGAGTTCCTCCAACAGCACAACGGCAGGTGCTGCTAATGGGTTCCAAACCGGGGCATTCACAGTTTCTAATCTTTAGGTGTTACCCTTTCCTCTTGACTCCTCCAGCACCTTCCTTTTTTTTTTTTTTTTTTCTTTTTTTTTTGATCCTGCAGCCCTTCCATAAAATATATATCCAATTCCCTTTATTCAAAATAGCTAGAGTGGTTTTGGTATTCCTGACTACAGCCAGGAGTGCTTGCAGAAAGAGACCCTCATAAATGGAATCCTGGAGTTGGGCTGCTGACCCGTCTGAGTGAGAGTGAAGTGATCGTCTCATTACATGTGGGAAATGCAGTATTGAAAATGCGTGCCTTGTAGTGCCATTACAATTTCTCACATCATCACTTGTGAATGTTTGGAATGTAGTGCCAATTAAAGGCCAGGCTTTGGAAGGCCAAGTGGGTAGGGCACTTGACTGTCATGACAGTGACAATGACTGTAAAGACTGAGCTAGGCCAGCCATTTCGGATGAAAAGGAGAGCTTACACAAAGACCCTGACAGATTCCAAGATTTAAACTTTCGGCATAAAGCACGGTCAGAGAACCAGAGCGTGTGTGGATGCACTAAAATTATTCCTTAATTCTTGTAGCCATAAAGCAGACATGGCTGAAAATAAGATTCCAAATGTGACTATACATGTTGCAGAATTACACTGTAAGTTTAATTTATAACTTCATCAATTCTCCTATGTGAAAATTAGGACATGGAAGGATTAGGAACCTGCAACTTTCAGTGGAGATATTTTGTAGACTAGAAAGAATCTATAAAATCTCCCAAATCCCCCGAGCTTCCATTACCAACAGTAATGGTTACTTCCTCTCCTTCCAAGGAGAAGCCAACCCTTGCTATAATCACCTCACCTGAGGCAGTTGTCTTTCAAAAGATTCCTATACTCATCAAGCTCATGCCAATATACACCTATTGTTTCCAAATTCATAACTATAACCAGTTCTCGGGAAAGTCTCTGCAAGAGAACATGGACTATACACACCAAAAGAATTGCATGTTTCTTCTCATTTTTGTTATTAGAAAGCCAGGAAACATGTATTTGTGTTTAGGAATAGATTCCCAGGAGGATAGAAAGAGCCTTGGATAAGGCAGAATTGATCATATAGGTACACTTGCCTGAGAGTCCGTATTCAATGCATTGCCTTTGGTAGTCAACGGTTTGCTTGACTGACTAAAATTTGGACTCAACGCTGGTCTATAAATAAATGAAATTGATACGCCGAAATTCCCTGGCATAAGATAGAGAAATTAAGTTGGAACTCTGGGGACAGCAGCATTCAATAGTATTTCCTTTACAAGGATTTCCATTTCACCACTTTAGCGTGACACTCGAAGTCCTGCTCAGAGAAATTAGGCAATAGACAGAAATAAAGAGCATCCAAATTGGAAAGGAAGAAGTCAAATTAGTGTTGTTCACATATGACACAATCTTATACCTGGATAAACCTAAAGACTCCACCAAAAAACTGTTAGAACTGATAAAACAAATTCAGTAAAGTTGCAGGATACAATGTCAACATAAATTAATCAGTAGCATTTATATACGCCAATAGTGAACAATTTTAAAAAGATATCGAGAAAACAATTACATTTGCAATAGCTACAAAAAATTAAAATATCTAGAAATCGATATAACCAAAGAAGTAAAAGATCTACAGAAGGAAAATTATAAAACTCTGATGAAAGAAACTGAAGAGGAGACAAAAAAAATCAAAAGATTTTCCATCTTCAGGGATTAGAAGTATTAATATAGTTAAAATGACAAATATTACAATTTACAAAGTATAAAGCAATTTGTAAAGCAATTTACGAATTTGATGCAATCTTTATCAACATACCAATGACATTCTTCACAGAAACAGAAAACAAATCCTAAAATTTATATGGAACCACAAAACACCTTGAATAGACAAAGCAATCCTGAGCAAACAGAAGAAAGCTGGAGGCATCACACTATCTGACTTCAAAATTTGCGACAAAGCTACAGTATTCAAAACATCATGTAATGGTACTGGCCTGAAAACAGACACACATACCAGTGGAGAACACAGGCATAAATCCATGCTCCTACAGCCTATCCATCTTTGACAAAGGTGCCAAGAACATACAATGGGAAAAGAATAGTCTTTTCAATAGATGGTGTCAAGAAAACTGGATATTCATATGCAGAAGAATAAAACTAGACCCCTATCTCTCACTATACACACAAATCAAATCAAAGCGGATTAAAGACTTAAATCTAAGGCCTAAAACTAGAAACTACTGGAAGAAAACACTGGGGAAGGACTCCAGAATGTTGGTCTAGACAAAGATTTTTTTATGTAACACAGCAATCCCATGGGTAACCGAAGCAAAACTAGACAACAGGATAACATCAAGCTAGAAAGCTTTCACACAACAAAGGAAACAAAGGGAAGCGGTCACCCACAGAATAGGAAAGAATATTTGCAATCTGTCCATCTAACAAACGATTAATAACCAGAATATATATGTAAGGAGCTCAAGCAACTTAATAGCAAGAAAGAAAAAATCTAATTTCAAAATGAGCAAATGTCTGAAAAAAATATTTCTGAAAAGAAGACATATGAATGGCCAACACGTATATTAAAAAATACTCAATATTGCTAATCATCAGATAAATGCAGATTAAAACCACAATAAAATATCTCACCCCAGTTAAAATGGCTTGTATCAAAAAGATAGGCAAGGGCCGGGTGCAATGGATCATGCCTGTAATCCCAGCACTTTGGGAGGCAGAGGTGGGTGGATCACGAGGTCAGGAGATCGAGACCAGCCTGGCCAACATGTTGAAACCCCATCTCCACTAAATATGAAAAATTAGCTGGGTGTGGTGGTGCACATCTATAGCCTCAGCTACTCGGGAGGCTGAGGCAGGAGAATCACTTGAACCCGGAAGGCAGAGGTTATAGTGTGCCTAGATTGTGTCACTGCACTCCAGCCTGGTGACAGAGCAAGTCTCCATCTCAAACAAACAAACAAACAAACAAAAAAGATAGGGAATAACAAATGCTGGCAAGAAGGTGGAGAAAGGGAACCCTCACACACTATTGGTGGGAATGTAAATTAGTACAGCCACTATGGAAAACAGTATGGAGGATCCTCAAAAAACTGAAAAGAGTGCA
Organism: Callithrix jacchus; assembly: GCF_049354715.1. Taxonomy (NCBI): domain Eukaryota; kingdom Metazoa; phylum Chordata; class Mammalia; order Primates; family Cebidae; genus Callithrix; species Callithrix jacchus. Next base: position 150,207,370 of record NC_133508.1, read on the forward strand.
AGGCAGAGTGGCTTATGCTTAAATTCCAAGCACTTTGGGAGACCAAGGCAGCAGATCACTTGAGGTTAGGAGTTTGACTTCAACCTGGACAACATGGCAAAAAACCATCTCTAAAAATAAAAATTTTTTAAAATGGAGATACTATATGACCTACTCTATGATCCAGCAATTCCGCTACTAGGTATATAACAAAAGAAAGAAAGGAATTCAATATATTCAAGACATATCTGCATTCCCATGCTTTTTGCAGCACTATTCACAATATCCAGAATATAGAATCAACCTACATATCCATCAATGGATGAATTAATAAAGAAAATGTGATATACATATGCAATGAAATGTGATTCAACTGTAAAACAGAATGAAATCTTGCCATTTGCAGCAACATGGACGGAATTGGAGGCTATCGTGTTAAGTGAAATAAGCTGAGCTCAGAAAAACAACTATCACATGTTCTCATTTACATGTGGGAGCTGAAAAAGTGGATCCATGAAGATAGAGAATAGATTAGTGGTTACCAGGGAAGGGTAGAGGGAAACAGAGAGATGAAGGGGGAAAAAATATATATAAATGTTATTACCACTTAACTGTACAATTAAAAATGATAAAGATGATAAATAATTCAAAAAGGAAGACAGTGTCAACAAATGGAGATGTTAGGTGCCAAAGTAGGCTACAGGACAAGCAAGCTAGAGCAAAGAACAGCATAATAGTTCCAGGAATGCCGGTAGCTGTTTCTGGACGTGGAATTGTTGAGTCTGAAGTAAAATTCTATCTGCACCTGACTCCCCTCCGCCCTGGCCTCCCCACAAAAACGCTAGTATTACCTTTAAGTGGTTCCCTAGCAGCATTGGCCTATGTAAACAATAGTGATTCAAAACCAGACTGTCCCTAGGGAGTGAATGCTACCGTGGTTCCAGCTGGTCTTCCTTGATTCTAGACCTTTCCCTGAGCCTGGTCCTCCTTGCTGTAGGTACTGTCTTTTCCATGATATTTCGTTCAAAATTCCTTTTTCATTGAAGTTAACCGGAGTCGCATATAACAATAAACCATGAATTATGCAGTTTGTATTTTTATCTTTCAGTGACAGAGACTGTTTAGGAGCCCACATCCTATTAACTTTCGTTTCAGTGTTAATCTCGGTTTCTCACTGGAGAATAGTGGTGGGGACAGCAAATTAGGGAAATGCAGATTAAAACCAGAATAAGATATTATTTCACACCCACCTAATCGTAAAAAATATAAAAATTCTGAAAATACCCAGTGTAGGTTAGCATGTGTGGTGGGAGTATAAAGTGGTACAACCACTGTGGAAAACAGTTTCTAATAAAGTGGATGATGGGCACAACTCCCATGACCCAGCAGCATCTGTTTGGAAGAATAGATTTTAGAGAAAGGCTTATTCATACATGCAGGAGAGAAGTCCAAGAATGTTCATATGACATTGTAATAACAAAGGAGAAAAAAAGTGAAATCACCCCAAATGTTTGATAGGTAAACAGACAACTAGCTTGTGATGTATTTATACAATGGAGTATTAAACAGCTATAAAAATGAAATAATTGGCCGGGCGCGGTGGCTCACGCCTGTAATCCCAGCACTTTGGGAGGCCGAGGCGGGTGGATCACGAGGTCAAGAGATCGTAGATCATCCTGGTCAACATGGTGAAACCCCATCTCTACTAAATATACAAAAAAAAAAATGAGCTGGGCACGGTGGTGTGTGCCTGTAATCCCAGCTACTCAGGAGGCTGCGGCAGGAGAATTGCCTGAACCCAGGAGGCGGAGGTTGCCGTGAGCCGAGATCACGCCATTGCACTCCAGCCTGGGTAACAAGAGAGAAACTCGGTCTCAAAAAAAAAAAAAAAAGAAAGAATTATAGAATACAACAGATTAATTTCACCAATATGATGTTTAATGAAAAAATACAATTCACAGAAGGTTACAATGATTTCAAATGATATAATATTTGAAAAAGGTAAAGCTAAACAATATTGTTTGGGGATACACAGAAAAGTGGTAAAACTCAGGTTAGAGTTACCCTAGAGAGAGGAGAGAAATTGAATGAAAAGGGGCACACAGAGGTATTTCAAAGGAATTCGTAATAATCTATTTTTAAGGTATTGTTTTTCTAATATTTTTGAAACCACTTGTATGTATTATATATGTAGTTTTATAATTACAATATAATCATAATTTTTAAAAAGTGATTGTATGACTCAGCTGGCTGCCACTTCAAATGCTCATGAATTTGAAAAAAGTAATTTAAAAAAAGAAAATGTCTTCTGCCTACATAACCTTGTTTATCTACTAAACAGGTTTGGTTTTGTTTGTAATCGTAGGATTCAGTGTCTTGTATAGTCATAAGAATCGTGAATCTCCAAGAGAGGAATTTAAAATTCCGTAATTTCCAAACTTTTTTAACCATGGAATATTTAGACTTGAATACCTAAAATACAGATATGGTTTGAGAAAAATACTTTTCTACAGATGTGTCCTAGTTCTGTGCCACACCTCCCACCCCCAACCCGGAGCTATCCATTTCTGCATTCTTGGTCCCAAACCCTAGCTGAGTGACTGGGATGCTGCTTCCCATCTGCCTACCTAGACTCCTGTTCACTTCTGGCTCCTGGGTTCCTAGAGATGTTGCAAAACCTGCTTGCTTGAAAAAGTCCACATTCTGGCCTTCCACTCCGATCTGACGCAGGATATGTCTGGGCCTATCGCCCTCCACATACCCTTTTCATGCTGTGTTCTGCCTGCAGCCCTGGCGTTCCTCCCAGCACTTGCAGAGGGGCCTGTGTCCTTATCACTTGCTCCAGCACAGGACACAGTCATTCCAGATCACTTGCCCCTGCCCTGCTCCCCGACCAGTCAGATCACATTGGATGTGACCTGGCATGAGATTGTGAGACTTGAAAATCATATCCCTGGGGACGGGCAGAACTGGAGTGACAGAGAAGAAAAGACAGGCAGACAGGCACCAGAAGAGTATTGCAGCATTTGCCTGTGGAGTCACCACTAAACACATGGTCAGGGATTTCTGAGGCCCAAAGCGTAGCCCAAAATTATAGCTGAAATCTCTGGGTCTCCCAAAGAGAAGAATTCGCCTTAATTGTCGATTAGTGGATATGACTCAAGCAAGCCAGGTAGCCCACAAACAAATGGGCCATGGAAGAAGAAAACACTTACAAAAGCAGTACCCCAGAAATCCCTGAGCTAGACAAGGAGAAGGCTGCAGGGCTACCAGGCAGTGAGAAGCACAGAAACGCTATTGTGGAGGACCTTAGGAGGCAGGACCTGAGTTCCGGGAGACAACAGCTAAGGGTGGAGCCAGGTGAACACTGTTGTGACTGTACTTTTGTCCCCTCTGTTCCTCTCTCCATCTCCCCAACTTATGCGGCCTGGGGAAGCAGAAGTTATGTTACAAATGAAATTGAAATTAATATGTTGTGACTTACTAAGTAGCATTTCAAACTTTAAGACAAAAACCAAAAAGTATAGGGTTCTTTAAGCAGTTCTGGCTAGTGTTAAATGAAAAGGAATATTTTTGAAGAATATCAGATAACTCACAGAACCAACAGAAAGCTGGAGAACAAAGCCCAGAAACATGACGGAAACCCAGGATGTACAACAGGGACTAGCCAGGGCCTCAGGACCCACTTGGGTAGGGCAGCATCTGTGCTGCCCTAGGCCACTGCAGCCTAGGGGTGCTCAAAACCAACAGGGCTGAGTGCCAAGTCTCAAAGTCTCTGCCACCACCATAAATAAAGTCTGACAACCATTAATAAAGAACTTCTTAGCAAAGTTCTCTTAAGAGTCAAAGTGTGAGATGGGAGTGCCTACTTGGCTGAACCAAGATCACAGGCGAGCTCCCGCATGGCCTTTGGGCTGGGAGAGAGAAACTCTTCCCTTTGATCTCCATCAGAGAAAAGAGCAGCCTGCACACCCTGCAGGGGGTGGGTGGGGAGGTCCCAAACCCAGAATGGTGCGTAGCTGGCTGAGCAGCGCAAAGAAATGATGACTGTTCACTACAACATTATAATCTCGTGTTGTGCTATAAACTAACAGTATTGTGAATAATCACTATTAAAACAAGTGTGAAATGACTTAATGTGAATAAATGAAGAAATGCCCGTGTGTGAATGTGAATGACTATGAAGATTGCCAGCTGTGAGCAACAAGAGGATTGCAAGAGAAGATCAAAGGACACAGCTCCAGAGGTGACAGCACAGAGGTCAGAGAACAGAGCGAGCACAAGGTCCCGGATCTGCAGGGAGCCAACTGAGGAAGAGCTAGAAGCCTCTGTCAGGCTAGGAAGGGGCCTCAGCATGAACAGAAAGTCCCCCTCCACTAGGCCCAGAGAGGGCTGGCACCTCAGGGCTCTTCTTAAGGAAACGCCTGAACTGAATAAAAGCGAGTTCTTGCTAGTAGAATTCCCCCAGCGATTCCATTTCAACCACAACTGCAGGTGGAGAGTGATCATCTCTGAGTGATGGGATTCATAGGAAGTATTTATTTCTATTTAGAATATTCATCTCCTAAACTTTCTATGGTAAGCATGTGTGGCACTTACAATCCGAAAAGAAAGGCTGAAAGAAATAAGACAAACTTTAGTGAAAGCTACCCCCTCCTTTTCTCTTCCTGTAAGAGTAAATAAATCATCTTAGGATAACAATTAGAAACTAAATGTGCAAGAGGGAATATGTGTCTGGTGTGTGTGTCAGAAAATTAAGCAAACTGTAAATCTGTAAGAAACGAACTTGACCCTCATGGCTTCAGATTGGACTGATTTGGATTGGGTTTTTTGTCGATTTAATTTCTTCTAACTGGGTTCTAACTGCAAACAAAAAAACAAAAATCCAAAACTTCTTATTTAATTTGAGAGGACAAGGATCTCTATCTTTAGTCTCTGCCTTCAGTCTCTTCCTCCACCACACTCATATTTTTCTGGGAGACCCCTCTGTTGGTCTCCAGAGCAGTCCATTCAGCCCCAAAGAATGTGCATAGATTATTTTGTTGCTGTGAGGAATGACTCCTTGGAGCATGCAAATGTACCCTGCAGCAGGTGCCAGCATGCAGAAGGCTGAGCACCAAGGAGACCAAGCCTGCAAAAGGGAGGCACCAGTGCAGGATATGCAAGTCCCCAGAAGGGCAGCAAGGCCTCTTCATATTCTAGACATCAGGCCAGGGTGGAGAGGAAATCCAGCCCAGAGAAGGATGGCGAGTGGTGTGACTGCAGGTGTAGTACAGAGGGATCCCTCCTAGGAAAGCCACATGAGGGGAGGCAAGGAGAAGCCCCTGGAAAGGACTGAGGTGCTGGAGATCTGAGAAATCTGAGCTGAGAGACAGACAGGGTCTGTTTTCATGTACCCTATGCCCAGCCTAAACTGGGCCTTCAGGGAGCTGTCCACACCCTGTCCACAAGCCATGTGTTCAGGACTTGACTCACAAGGCACCCAGCTTCCTGTACCCATTTCACACCTCATTCCATATGCTGGTCTCTCCATGTTTATTGTCCCTGCTTCCTTGGTCCCATTCCAGTTCTCTACTATAGCATACCTTTCTTACTAAAGAAGTAACTCAAAGTAATTCAGCATTCTTCTTTACTGGAGACAAATCAATGCTAAGAAGTGGCTAAAAAAAAAAAAAATGTTAAAAAAAGAGCACCTTAAAGAGATTTTCTCCCTTTGTAGTGAAAGGAATTGAAAGAGCATTGAATAAAAAGAGAATTGTACAGATAAACAGTAGCATATCAAAGATGGAGGATGGGGAGAGCTGTCCATCAAGGTGAGGAATATTTTATCACTGATATTGCTTAGAACTGTCAGTGCATGGTGATAATAAGAAGCACATCAACTTTTTCTTGCATCTATTATTGTTTTAAAATTTTCCATAGATATTGCACCTCCTTATTTCTTGCATTTAAAACATAGCACTCCAGCCTCCCTTGGTACTGACCAGCTCTCTGAGTCTGTATTCCAAGTGAATCTGTCATCAATAGCCTTTGATTTCTCATAAAATGGCATCCACAAAGGAAAAACAATGGAGATTTAGATATCATTTAGCCCAATCCTCTCATTTCACAGCAAAGGAAGTAGGTGGAGATAGATGACATGCCAGACCTGGGCCTTAACCTCCAGTCTCTGGTTCTTTGAATCCAGGACTGTATCTAGCACAGAAAGTGGCAGGGCTAGCTCAAAATTTTAGTTATCTTTAGGTCCCTTTCCCAATTCAACCAAGAGCTTTCTCTTAACTATTGAAGGCTCTAACAAAGTAACATAATCTCTGCCTGTGCCTGAAGACAGCTGTCTCAGAAGAGGATCAGAACTACTCCCCTTACTGCCACCCGATCATGGACTTGATGGCTCCCCTGGATTCTATCAAAGAATGCTCCTGCCTTATTGCAATAAAAAGTGCAAAAAAAAAAAAAAAATCCCCTTTCCCAGACATGTTGCTTCCTGTGCTGCTCCAACTTTTATAGCTTTTTCAGTTGGCCACTCCCCGTAGCTTATAGCGTTAATCACTCTGCACCCCTCATTTGGAAGCAGAGCTTCTCTAAAACCTTCAAGTTTTTCTCAGCTCCAGCCATTGCAGCAACCCCAGCACCTGGCAACCATGATCTCACTCCACTTTCCCAGGTCCTACTGATATCTTAGAGACACAGTAGTGGAAAACATTAGCATATCTGGAACTCAGTTATGTTTTTTTTCTGCCATCCTTGGCCAGAAGAGAGTTTCTTTTCCCAAACCCGTGTGATACAGAGATGGGCATAATGGTTACGGGCACTCTCAAAAGCAGATTTAACATCACCTGGAATAGATGCTCTAGAATGAATGAAACAAATCAGCTGCTCCCCACTGCAGAAAATCGTGACCTAGTGCACTCCACAAGCAGGCTGATGTTTTTTCCAGTTGTCCATTATTTTTAGATTATCCATGTCATTCTTCTCATTAGCCCAAGTCATCGAGAGTTCACAGTTGGTATGGCTGAATCATTGCCCAAGTGACTCAGCCTCCTGATTAAAAACAGATCAAAAAAGATTGTTACTTCATCATTACTTATAGAAGAAAGGCTCAACTCCCCAGCAGGATGTTCAAGGCTTTTCTAAACTGGCCCAATCAACCTCGCCGGCTCCATCGCCCACCATGACTGTAAAGGTCTTCTTTCTTCTCATGCTCCCACTTTCCATGTCTAATGCTCACTCATCCTCCAGGACTCAGCTTAAGTCATTTTCTCCAAGAAGTCTACTTTGACAGCATCTAGGCCATTACTCAGAGCTCCCTTTCCTCCACCTTAGACTCATCCCTCTGCTTCATGTTTCCTTGTCTGTTTCCTCCACAAGACTGTGATCTCTAGGGGCACCACTGCCTGACAAATGTGTGACTGTAGACAAGCCTTTTACCCTCAATTTCAATTTCATTATTTGTAAATGAGAATAAGAATGGTACCCTCGGCCGGGCGCGGTGGCTCACGCCTGTAATCCCAGCACTTTGGGAGGCCGAGGCGGGTGGATCACGAGGTCAACAGATCGAGACCATCCTGGTCAACATGGTGAAACCCCGTCTCTACTAAAAATTACAAAAAATTAGCTGGGCATGGTGGCGCACGCCTGTAATCCCAGCTACTCAGGAGGCTGAGGCAGGAGAATTGCCTGAACCCAGGGGGCGGAGGTTGCAGTGAGCCGAGATCGCGCCATTGCACTCCAGCCTGGGTAACAAGAGCGAAACTCCGTCTCAAAAAAAAAAAGAATGGTACCCTCTCCTGTGGCTACTGGGAAGAATACATGGTTAATACAAATACAGCATGTAGAAAGCTTTCAGTAAATGTCTGCCATTATTATGATCAGTATTCAAGGCCTAGACAAGGTTCCTAATTCTTGGTCTTCCCAATACCTAGCTCAACACCTGGCACACAACCAATACTCAACAATTAATTGTAGAGTAAATTAACAAATAATAATATTCCATCCAAACCTATTTTCCATTTCCTAAACACTCCATGCCTTTTATGGATCTTTGCCCTTACACACTCTGGTTGAAATATCTGTCCCTCCCTAGTCACCTTACCCACATCCCTTTTTTAACCTCAAGGATAAGATCAAATGTCACCTCCTCTTTTCACCCACCCTGGGCTCCTGGAGCAGATTTAACTGAATTTACACAGAATGTTGTTCATGCCATTATGATCACACTCATGGTATTATCTTATAATTATTACAATAGTTTGCTTACAATACATTAATTTCTCCATCTTTACAATGAGCTCCTCTAGAACAATGACTGATATATGTATCCACTAACCCAGTTTCAACTCAGTAGCTAGCACAGTGCTGGCATACATTACGCACCTAATTGACAAAGAAGAGGTTCCCCAGTGAGTCCAGAGGTTGATCCCACTGTTTCAGAGACAGTGAGGAAAAAAAAAACCTAAGGACCTTTCCTGGAGAGGCAGGGAATACAGCTGTGTGCTTGGAGCAATGCTGCCATTTAGTTATTTCTGCTGCCTACTGTGCAGACACCCTAACAACAATCAATCAGTCATTTAAAAGGGAAAGAAGAATCATCCACTCTCCTATTGTCCTAACACATCAACAGCTTTCATCTTTCTTTGTTCCCCTTTTATTTATAGGCATAAGTTTGCACGGCTGCACTCATCACGTAGACACACTGTAGCATATTGCTTCTCTCTCATAAGGTATTTGCAAGTTATCATACTGTCTACAAAACAACTCGGGCCGCATAATATTCCATTTGGTGGTTTTAAGTTACCACTATTAAAAATAATGCTAAAAATAATATGCAAAAAAAATAATCTTTTTGCACAGAACTTTTTTTTTTCTAATTGGTGGGATTTTTTTCAAACATTTCTTTCTAAGACTTTATAATTTTTCTAGAGCCTTGACAAAAGAGCTGACTTTTTTTCTTTTTTTTTTTTTTTGAGACAGAGTTTTGTTCTTGTCATCCAGGCTGGAGTGCAATGGCGCAATCTCAGCTCACTACAACCTCTGCCTCTGGGGTTCAAGCGATTCTTCAGCCTCGGTCTCCTGATTAGCTGGGATTATAGGTGCGTGCCACCACACCCGGCTAATTTTTTTGTAATTTTAATAGAGACATGGGTTCTGCCATGTTGGCCAGGCTGGTCTCGAACTCCTGACCTCAGGTAATCCACCCACCTTGGCCTCCCAAAGTGCTGGGATTACAGGTGTGAGTCACTGTGCATAGCCGAGACTCACTTTTTTTTAAGTCACAGCAAACAAACAGTGAAGTCCAGAAGGTCAGTTAAGGCAGGACCATAGAATAATAGTTCTCAGTCTCTGGACAGGCTTTAGGATCCAGAGCATCACTTGAGGATCTTTTAAAACTACCAATGTACAAGCTTCACCCCAGACCAACTGAATTAGAATCTGGAAATGCAGCTATAGAATGTTTTAAAAGGTTTCCAGGTGGTTACAATGCCCATAAGAACCACTGGTCTATATGCTGTTGATCTCAGGTCAGAGAATCAGGAAGAGCATCATGGCAAACAGCTTAACAAGTCCTTTCTAGAGCAGAGACTTTGATGTCACCTGTTGGAGGTGGTCTCTCTGGAGTACAGGGATTAGTAATATGCGGAAGCTCATTGGAGGCTCATGGGACAAATCTGACCAGTCTCATAATCACTCATTCAAGAAGTACGTTTTTGTTTTTTTGAGACAGGGTCTCACTCTGTTCCCCAGGCTGGAGTGCAGTGGCACAGCTCACTGCAGCCTTGACCTCTCAGGCCCAAGTGATCCTCCCGCCTCAGCCTCTTGAGTATTTGAGACTACAAGCATGTGCCACCATACCCAGCTAAGTTTGAGAATTTTTTTGTAGGACTGGGTCTCATTATGTCGCCCAGGCTGGTCTTGATTCCTGGACTAAAGCGATCCTCCTGCCTTGGCCTCCCCAAATGCTGGGATTACAGGTGTGAGCCAATGCGCCTAGTCAAGAAGTGCTTATTGAGTGCCAAACTGAACAAAGCTACATCACCGCTTTGAATTCCAGTCAAACATAGCCCATGGCCTGCTCTACATTCTTGCTTAAATATAAACAGACATTTTGAACTTGACATGTTTAAAACTTAGCCCCTGATTTATCCGGATCAAACCAGCTGGTCCAGCACCTTTCACGTCTCAGTTCACGGAGCCTCCTTCCTTCTGCTTGACCAGGCCCCAAACGTTGGTATCATCCTTGATGCCTCTCCCTCGGTCACATTTTACATTCCAACCCATCAATGAATCCCACAGGCTTTCCCTTCAAAATACATCCAGAATCTAACCCCTTCTTACCACCTCCACCCACTGTCCGCCTGCCCCAGGCCACCACCGTCGCTTGCCTGAATTACAGCAATAGCTTCTGAAAACTTCTCCCTGATTAACCCTTGCCCCTTGTAGACTTTTCTTCACACCACAGCCAGAGTAATTCTTAAAAACATAAGTCAAATTATACCACTTATGTCTAAAACTTCCAGTCTCACTCAGAGTATGCGGTGCCAGTTTAACTGGACCGTGGCGAGCCCAGATGTTCGGCCAGACATTGCTCTAGGCATGTCAGTCAAGGTGTTTCTGGGTGACATCAACATTTGGATCTTTTGATAGTCAAGCAAATTGCCTTTCTCAGTGTGAGTGGGCCTCATCCAATCAGTTGAAAGCTGACTAGAACAAAAGGGCTGATCCTTCCCTAAGTAAGGGGGAATGCCTCCTTCCTGACTGCCTTTGAGCTGAAACACTGTTTTTTTTTATTTTCCACCCCTCAGACTTGAACTAAAACATTGGTTCTTCCTGGGTCTCTGGCCTGCCAGTATGTAGATGAGGACTACACCATTGGTTCTCCTTGGTCTCTAGGATGCCAGCAGCAGATCTTGGGACTTGTCAGCCTGAGCCAATTCCTTATAATAAGTCTCTTTCTCTCTATATATCCACCCTGTTAATTCCGTTTCTCTGCAGAACCCTGACTAACACACAGACCCCAAATCCTTAGCAAGAACTCCAGGGTCTTATATAATCAGACCTCCTCATCAGCTCTCCTTCTCTCCATCTTCTTCTTCATCTCCTTCCTCAACCCTTCAAATGCTGTGCTCCCACAGTGTTGGCCTCAAATGAGTCAAACGTGCATCCACCTTAGAGCTTTTGCACCTGCTGTTCCTTCTGCCTAGAAAGCTCTTCTGCACAGCTCACTCCTTCACCTCCTAAAGGTCTCTTCCAGCTCACTGATGTCTTATTGGAGAGGACAACCTTGACACACACCTCTCTCCCATATAAAATAGCAACCCATCCCAATATGGCCTTCCTAAATCTTCTTCTCCTGCTTTAATTTTCTCTGCCATGACCTTGACTGCCTGATATAATAAATATTTGTCTGCTTATTGTCTTTTCCCACCCTAAAATGACTCAGACAAAAAAAAACACAGGGATAGAAAAACAAGTAGGAGAGGATAGAGCATGAGAAGGCGTTGTCTCAAATAGGGTAGTTAGGATGGGGGTCCTTGAGGAAATGAAATAGATACAAAGCCCAGGTGAAGTGAGGGAGAATCAGGCTGAAAATGGGAAACAGAAGCTACGAACAGGGCACCCCTTGTCATTATTTATTCAGGTAAGTGCCAATGATGTCCTTCTGCGAGCATCTGTCACTCCTTCCTGAAGGCTTTCCTCAGCCTACACGTGGAGCAGGCCAGATGCACAGGGGCAGTGGGTGAGGATGAAAACCCCTCAGCCGATAGCCCTGAGCCAATGATGGCAAGCAGTTACAGAGTAAGGACCGTGGGTCCAGACAACGATGGCGAGGAGTTAGAGAATAAGGACCCTGACTTCCTCACCCCTTCTGTGGGACAACAGAGTCATGTTCAAAAACATACCCCAGCGTCCCCAGTGGGACTGAGCCCACGTGCTCACATTGTTTTAGCTTTCTTCCCTACTGTACTTGCCAGTGCTTCCTGGGTTCACCACCCTCTGAACTCACTCACATTGAAATGCTCATCTCAGAATGCAGCCTAAGACAGAAGAGAGCTCACCTGGTCGCCGGTGGCTTTTCAGCCTTGCGATGGGGAGCCTGTGGGAGTGACTTGCAGTGGGAAGGAGGCCTCTGCCTGGGGGAGTCGTGTGCAGGGCGGGCCGCAGGCACAGGGAGTGGGGTGCTGCAGCTGCCTAGGGCAGGCTTATGATCCACACATCTTTCACCGCCCCACACAAAACAGAATGCGATATTCAAATGAGGTTGAGGTCCTGGAGGCAGAGAGCAGCTACACGGGCCTGGTGGTGAATCTGCAGAAGCAGATTAACCCAATCTGCATACTAAACAGCATGTAAATTACGTTATTTCAGCCCATAAGTTTAGACATGTCCATAGGAATGAAAATTTATGACAGTGATAAGATGTATGGTTGGCATAAATAAGCTAGCCCAAGCAAAATATGCTAAAAGGGCTATGGAAATTCTCCAAATTAAGTGAGTGAAGCCAGCCCTAGCCTTCAGCCCAGAGGTGGGGAAGCTGACTCCCGCCTTCAGCGCACTCTGCTGTCTCCAGACCCTGCAGGGGAAGGGAGGGAATGGTCAGTGCTCATGCAAAGATGGAGGAGCTGCAGCTCCTGGGAAAAGGTCTCTGCCTTTAAAGGGGCCACTCTTAGAGATGAAGCGGAACTCATTCCAGCATCCAGGGTAAATTCTTTCAATAATGGTAAATAATAGTAATAGCTAATCTTTTTGAAGACTTAGTATAGGCCTAGCTTACTTCTGTGCCCTCTATGTGTTCTACCTATTAAATTCTTACAACCACCCCATGAGGTAGGTACCATTTTGTATTCCATTTTAATATGAGGAAACTGAGGCTCAGAAGTTAAGCATGCAGTAAGCAGTAGAACTGAACGCAGGCAGCCTGGCCCCAGAGCCTACATATTTAACCATAATGCTCTACCGCTTCCACTGAACGTTGTGTGGAAAAGAACTTTGGGAGTAATTTATTTAAGCTCTCACCTTACAGATGAGAAAATTGAGGCCAAGGAGATGCAGAGACTTGCCCAAGGCCATGCAGCTGGGATAGCAGAGCCAAGACTCCGGCTTAGGATTTCAGACATCATGGTCAAGGCCCTTCAAATGCCCAGGGCACCTCCTCCCTGTGTCACTTGCCGTGGTCTTGGAAGGCTTAAGGGGCTGTAATCAGGTGAGAACTACCAGCCCGCATCTTCTTTCCTGCGTGGCCCTGAGTCACGGGAAGAGAAGGTCTGTCTTGAGCAAATTTGTGAAGAGCAGAGGAGGCGAAGTTCAGCTTCTGCTCTCAGAAGTTTTCTTTCATAGCCAGAACACTCCATCTTGCCTGTCTAGGGGGAAGAACTCCGCAGAACGTATACCAACCCTCGACTCTGCGGCCAGGCCCCTGTTCCAAGTGCCTTGACCCTGTCACTTGGCTAAATCCTCACAATTCCCAAAGGCCAACACTTTTTTGGCCAGGGCTCATTCTGTTGGAGGTGATCAACCAAAACTCACACCAGCTATGCCAAAGAGGAGGCTTCTGGAGGGACTGGGAAGCCAGGGAGGAGCTGTGTTCAAGGATTCCAACACCAGCCTGAGGACCTGATGTCTCCATCCGCACTCCTTGTGCCTGTGCGACACAGACTCAGGGAGGTTCTCTCCACATAGTGGGAGAGAGAACAGCCCCACGCCCTTATTCTGAGCAGGGAGCAGAGACTCCCTCCCCCAGAGCAGATATGTCAAGTCTATTTATTCATTCAACAGGATGTAGGGAGCCCCTATTGTGGTCAGGCACCAGGGACAGAGCCATAAACAAAACAAATGTAAATCTCATGCCCTTATGGAATAAAATGTTCTATTGGAGGAAGGTTAGAAGACAAATGAAAAGCAAAATGAGTAGGTCAAATATATAGTGTGCAATATAATGATAATCATAAGGAAAATAAAACAAGGAAGGGAGATACGAGTGCCAGGAGGTAAGTTATTAAATTGGAGGTAGAGGGTAGAGGAGAACTCACTGAGAAAGTGGCATTCGGGGAGGGAGCTGAAGGAGGCAAAGGAGAGTGCAACGCAGGTATGTGGAGGAAGAGCATTTCAGGCAAAGGGAACAGGCCAGGCACAGAGCCTGAGCTGGAAGCCTGGCAGGATGGATGCACAAAGAAGGAACCAGCGTGACTAGGCGGAGTGAGAGAGGAGAAAGGAGAGATAACAGGATCAGGGAAATCATGGGCGTGGCTGGGAGGCGCATTTTACATATGGTCACATAGAGAAATGGGTTGTCACCGAAGAGTTGTGGGCAGAGAAACGGCAGGACCTGACTTACATTTTAAAAAGCTCACCCTGGCTGCTGTGTTGAAAACTGACTGTAGGGGGCGTGACTGATGCTAGGAGACTATTGCAGTAACCAAGGGAGAGATGATGGCGACTTCGACCAGAGTGGAACAGTGGTAAGATTTGGAGCATGTTTTGAAATAGAGCCAAAATGACTTAATAATGACTGGGATGTGGATTGACAGAAAGAAACGTGTCCAGAATGATTGCAAGACTTCGAGCCTGAGCAATAGGAATGATAGAATTATCAACTCGGGTAAGGACGGCTAAGAAAGGCCGGTTTGGGAGGTGGGGAAACAGTCAAGGGAAACCCACTGACACCGGTAGGGTCGAGAGGAATCACTGCGCAGGATGGATGAATGGGGTACTCTGATTGGCCAGCCTGTGTCAAGAGCTCTCCAATGTAGGAGGCAATGCTTCATGATTGACAGCCCCATGGGATGGGAAAGCTGTAATTCCTCAAAGGGAAGGTATACCTTCCACACAGATAGAGAAGCCCGAGAGAGAAGCTAGATGGCTTGTCCACAGTCACACATTTTCTAGGAACTAGGAAATTTCTCTCCTCCCTTACTTTACCCACACGTGCAAAATCTGGCTGACTGCAGGCTGCATCCCCTCTTCTGATATCTGTAAGAGCCTGCATGGTACACATTAGAATGAGGTCAAGTTGGCAAAATACACCCACAGGCACTGAACAGGGTCATCACCAGTCAGAAGCAACAGCCGTCTCTGAATCCTCAGGTTCTGTCACAGTGGTAGACACATAGTAGGTGCTCCAGAAACATTTACAAATGAACGAACAAAGCAATGGAAGTCCCACCAGGCTAGCCACTGGAAAAGAGGTTCTTTAGCCCAACTTCTTCCTAAGCTACAAGGAGATACATGCTATGGTCCTACTCTGGCCACTCCCCTGCCCACTGCCCCGCAAAATTCTCTTTGAAAAAAATCTGTAGACATACAAAACCACTTGTTTTCCTCCTCCACAGTGGAGGAGAAGGGCCCAGAGCTGCGGTACTGAGCAACACAGGTGGTTATTTGTCACCCAGAGGCCTGTGGCTTTGCTTTGGGGAGTGGGAAGCTGAGCAGAGAGCCTGACCGCCCAGGCGGACACACACTCTGGCTTGTAGCAACTTCCCACCCGAGGCTCAGAAGCTACCACTGGCTCTGAGCTGGTCCAGAGTTAGCCTCGCTGCTAAGGTTCTTTCAGAGGGCAAGAGAAAAGAAGAGCAAGAAGGAAGGAGGGAGAAAGGAGGGGAGAGGGAGGGATCGATTCCTCCAAATCAGGCCAAGCCCCTAGGCTGTGGCTGCTCCTGTCTGCACTAGATCATCCTCCAGCAGAGGAGTGGCGAAAGGCCTCTTGCCAGTGGTCAGCAGGTGCGGACAGGAGAGACAAGAAGGGCCATATCCTGACCCCTCTCCCCATCCTTTCTCCACCCTTCAGGCCCCAGGAGGCTGACACGAGAGGACTGTTGCACCAGGCTCCCTTGCTGTGCATCCAGGGGTTTGTGGGGGGTGAAGCAGGGGCAGCTGGCAGAGTTCACAGTATGAGAGGAAAGTTTCAGGGCTGTCTCTGGCTCTGACCCTGCATGGCTATAACTCCTGCAGGGCGGCCTCCTTTGCACAGTTGCTCTGGGGGCACCATTCTCCACCCCACTACAATCCCATCTCTCCAGCCTTATGGATCATGCAACTTGTCTCTGGGTGCCTTGGCATTTCCTGTTTTCCCTCCATGCTGCCTGCACTTCTGTAAATCATCCCTTTGTTAAGTACTCTTTATTTTGACCATCTGGGATGAACCCATTTTCTTTTGGAAACTGTGGCTAATACAGGCCCCAAGCCTCCCTGAGAAATCCTGAGCATCAAACAGTGACTAAGGGACAAACTCGCTCATCCAGAACACGGTTACTAAAGGTCTGCTCTGTGCCAGACACAGTGAAGTAATTCAGATTTGGGGCCTACTCTTCAGGAGCACATTGTCTAGCCAGAGCTGAGACTGCAGAGATGTGGGGTCCCCAGCTGCCTGAGGGCTTCTTAGCACACTCAGTCCCTCACTGTAACCTAAGGCTGGGGCTGCTGTCCTCCTCCCCACATGCCCCTCAGGCTGCTGCTGTGTGATCACTTTTCCCTTCAACGTTGCCCCGGATCTTTGATTTTTCTTGACTTCTGGAAAAGGATGGAGTTGGGCAGAGAGTACAGGAGAGAGGAGAGGTCCCCAGTGGACTTTGTGTTGCTTTCACGCCTCTTAACGCTTAGGCCAGAGCCAGCACAGGGTGTGCAACCAAAATGCATTTATCAAAGAAGCAAATGCTCCTTCTGAGCAAAGGGGTAAGCATGCAAGGTCCTTGCAAGGTGCAGCACTGGACTGCACACAGGGAGAAGGAAAAGCCAAGGCCCCTGGTGCTGCACAGTTCCGCCATCAACGCAACAGCTGCCTCCAGACAGAAATGCTAAATGCAGAGTACAATAGCCAAGCAAGGGACCCCAGCTGAAGGGTCACACATAAGCATGGTTAAGAGCACAGACTCTGGAATCAGACTGCCCAAGTTCAAACCCCACTTCTGCCCCTTACTTGCTCCATGACCTTGAAGTTACTTAACTGCTCTGTGCTTCACTTTCCTTGCCTGTAAATTCTGTAAATTGAGGATGATAATAGTATCTATCTCATGGGTTTGTGGTGGAGACCGAGTTAGTTATAAAGCTAGTAAGCTATAAAGCAAGTGCTCCTAGAACAGTCAGCCACAGGCACATAAGTGCTGTGTATGTGTTTGCTATTATTAGTATTTGCCATTACAAAAGAACAAAGCCACATGGGCAAAAGGGCAGACTACAAGCTGCGTAGACATGATAGTACTGAAAATCATCAGCCAATGACACCAAAGCCTTCTTTCCTTTCTGTATTTTCTACATGGCAAAAGTTTTTTGACTTGGAAGCATAACCACACCGTATGCTTCAAAGTGGCCCAGCTAATTTAATGTTCTTTTGAAGATGGCTTTATAATGTTTCTGATACAATTTTCTTCACTTCTACGAAGTTGAAGGGGACCTGCCGGCCTGCCAGTCCAATCCAAGAAAAGAGGAATCACACTTTTTCCTGGAGTTGGATCTAAAGGGAGCTCTTGCCTCCCAAATGAAGACCAAATGGCAGGTACAGAAGTGGTGCCCCACATGAGTAAAGAACAAGGATTCCGGCATCACACTGGAGTTTGAACCCCAAAGAGACCACAGACAAGCTATGTGACCTTGGGAAAGTGGCAACCTCCCCAAGAGTCTGTTTCCTCACCCATAGTTGGGAGTGATAACTCCGTCTTCCCGGAGCTGTAAAAGATCAGTTAAGTATTACAAGGCGTACAGGATACCTAACACCAAGTCCGCTTTGGCATAGGTCCCCTTCGTACCTTCCACTTTCTTTTTCCTGGAGAAATGGCCCTATTCCCCACAGGCTACCATGGCACAAGGAAACTGCAGCAGGTGGCCGTGCCCTCCTGGTGTGGTCTCACACCAGGGAGCTCTGCCGGCAGGATAAGCTGCTGGTTCCATCCCAGCTGCTCAGAGGGCCCCCCTGAGCTGGCCCCATTTCCAGAATTGGCTGAGGGCTCCTCAAATAAGCGGATGCCTCCAGGAGGATGAAAGGAAGGCTTGCACAATGCTTTGAAGCCTGCCATGATGTTGGACCAGCTCCTCCTCCCTGCTCGGGACGTCCCCTGAAGGAGGAGACACAAAGAGAATCTGTGATGAGCAAACGAGGGACAGCCGAGGGTCAGGATTTGTATCAACAGCTTAAATCTGTGCTTTCTTGTCAGCCCTGTTGGCTGACAGTGAGGACAATTCTAAATGAAGAATGGTATTCGAGGAGGAGCAAGAGTCTCTCACCTGAAACTGATTTGTTGTCCGAAATTGTACTGCCGACGTTGTTTAGAAGGTGCAGATTAAGTTGTGCATAAAAATACAGTCAGCTCTTGATTATCCACACTGATGGATAATCCAAAAACAACACACACCTCCAAGTGATTTCTCTTTGGTTTCATCACACAGGATTACTTTTCCTTCAACATTTTTAGCTTTCTTCATTTAACTGTCTTCAGGATATAACCAAGGAGCTAGGGGATCTATAACCTTCCGTTAATTACAAAATAACCAAGGTTTCGGCACCATGCCTCCAAGGCAGTAGTCACTTGGATGGAATTTGTAGATAAAAATGCCATTCAGGAAAATGGTGAAAAAGAAGAAAAACGATTAAATATTTGTACTTTCTATACGCAAAGAAGAGGCAATTAAGAGCGTAGACTCGGCAGTCAGACGGCCAAATTCAAATCCCAGCTCTATCTTTGAGCATTTTATTTAACCTCTGACAGCGTCAGTCTTCTCATCTGTAAATTGGGGTTAATAACAGCAGCAATATTAGAAGGCTGTTGTGAGGATCAAATGAGATCATCTATCTATATTTAGCATGGGGCCTGGTACATGGAAGTATTCAACAGATGTAAAATAATCCCAGTAAACGTTAGCTGCAACCAGCTCTCAGCAAACTGGGCAGCTCATCTCCTGCCACTGTGCTCAATAACATCTTGTGGACTTCACTGAAGGACCCCAGGGACTGTGGACAGTTTACCACCCTCCCAAGCCCTCAGGAGGGGAGAATGATGCAGGTTTCACGGAGAGAGAGGCAGCTACAGCTGTGGACAGATACTGGGGTTCTCTGGAGAGCCGGGACAGCTGTTGATTCCTGTGTGTGCTGAGCAAAGAGCGCACCATCCTATCTTAATTATCCTGCCTAATGGGGTAAAGGGATTACGATTCATGGAAAACTGGCCATTGGCAGCTTGGCTTCGGAAAGCAAACAGCCCTCAACGGCACAGCGGGAACAGCAGGTCAGGAGAAAATCTCAGGTGTGCCGAGCGTGAGGCAGCTACCATGTGTGAAGGAGGAGGTCAGAAGGCCTTCAGCCCACTCAAATATGGGTCTGAGAGGTGGGGAAATGGAAGTAGGGAGTGTAGAACTACCCAGGTAGAGTTGAGGGCAGACATCAGGAGAACTGCTCTGAGGCTCAAAGGTCCACAGTTCATCTCAATCATCGCCCTGCCTCCGAGGAACCGAGAACAGCTCAGGTCAAGGTGAGGTTACAGAACGGCACTTACCTAGAGTCAGGTGGACTGAATTCTAGGTCTGGGTGTGCCAGGAACGTAACCGCAGTAGCAGTAGCAGCAGTGTTAACAGCCTCTTATTATGAACCAGATACTATGCTAAGCTCTTTACATACATGATCCACTTAATTCTTACAACAGCTTTATGAGGAGGATATTATTTTTGTCCTCACTTTTCAAATGAGAGGATGAGTCTCCAATTATAAAGAAATCGCCTTAAGTCACCCAGCTAATAAGTGGGTGATCTGGGATTCAAACCAAGTCCTTGTGACTCCCAAGTCCCTGCTTTTAACCAATCCCCTGGGCCACTCATTTCAGTGGGACAAGCTTAGTTGCTTCATCTGCAAAGGAAGGGATATCCAGCCCAAAATTTTGGAGGAAACCCCACAACAAAAACGGTCCAAGGTAGGAGCTGCTGCCTTCTGCATTCTGCCTAAGGGGATGGGGCCAACCCTTTAGGGGAGAGAGAATGGCTCAGGAGGTCAGGCTGGAAGGTAACAGTGATGATTTTCTTTTTACATTCTTTATAGCAACGGCTTTGAAGTGTCTCCCGGTGTTTTCACATGTACCCTCTGAGGCCCCTCCAGCCCAGGCCTTGGATCATAGAAGACCAGCTGTCCACAGACACTAGGCTCAGCCCCATCCCACAGCCTCTGCTCAGCTTCCGCCTCTGAGCCTGGTCTCTTTCTCTCCCTCAGGCTGCCCTGCCACAAACAATCAGCAGGCTTTGGGTTTGGAGCCCACTTGAAGCTGCCCTAGACCCCAAGGGAAGAAGAACACTGAGGCAGTGCTTCTGAAAGTGTTTCTGACTGCCCTCCTCTCCTTTTCTCTACCCTTAGTCCCCACAGCACGTCCAGATCCAGGGCCATGAGCTGGAGAGGAGCAGCTCAGACAGTTTGGCCTGGGTCTGAATGAAGCTGAGCCTGCTCTTCCAGTTTGAGACAAATCCATCACAGGGCTGATCAGCGCGCAGATCACAGTGGGACTCACTCCCCTTCCCCCGCTGTCCTCTCAGCCCTCCCAGAGCTCAGCTGCAGAACCAGTACCACGTGCTCAGCAGACTGAGTTTTCTGAGTCTGTACACAGTTCTCAACCCTCAATCTGTCATCTCTACTGCACCTAGCCCATCTCCCTCTACTCTCTTCTCTCTCTCTCTCTCTCCAGTTTCTCTCTGTGTTTACCCTGGCTCTTAACCACCAGCCTGTCATCCATCCCCTCCCGTGAGGCAAAGAATTGCAGAAAAGAGTATCTGTGCTAGAAGGGACCATACAGATTGTGTGGTCTAAATCTTTCATTCTATAGGTGAGGAACTGAGGCCAGAAGGCCAGCTGGACCAAAGTCACGTGGTTGGTTCGAGGCAGAACTCCAGCTGGATCCAGGGCTCTTGCATTCCTGATCAGTGTTACCCCTTTCAGAGGGACGCTTGTCGAGGTCTAGGAGCAAGTACCAAGCCCAGTGCCCAAGGCAGGGGCTGACTGGTAGGCTGTCTTGTCTCTCCGCTCGCTCTCCCTCTGGCTTGGCAGGAGGGAAATGGATTAAACAATGACTGCTGGCCTCATTGCGCCCTGCGATCCTGCAATCGCTTCTATTCAGTCTCTCCCCAATATAAAGAAAAGCTCCTGAGACTCACGTATAGATCAGGAGATGCGCTTTGTAGCCAATAAAGAACTTTAGCCCAAAGAAACAGGTCATGTGTAATTAGCTGCACTTCCCACAGACTGCTCCGCCACCCCTTCTCCTGCCGCCACTCCCACCCCTACCCCGCACCCCCACCCTCAGCTCTCTGGCCTTGGCTCTCTGAGCATTTGGATCTCTGAGCCAAGAATTTGCTTCCCAGAGAGTAATTGCCCCTGGCTCCCCCTCACTTCTAATCAACAAGCCAAAGTATTAGTTCCTGGGAGCATGATTGATTTCCAGGGACTTGGAACTTAATTACATTTTAGCAAAGTCTGCTTGGAATCCTCAGAGAAGTGAGACACTTTCAGTTCTTTGAACTTACCACGTAGGAGGGCTTCCAGCATCTCAAAAATTCCATTCATCCTTCCTCGGGCCAAAGGAGGGGCATTCTACGGCTGTCAGTTTTAATTTTTTCTTACCCAAGATCTCCAACCCCTAGAGCCTGGCCAGAGGAGCTTGGCTCTCTCATGCAGAAGAATTCCTCACATGGTCCTCCCCACAGCAGCAGCCTCCCCATCATGCCCAGGGAAGCATGAATCCCGCCTGGGATCCAGGTCTGTGTGCTTCTTCCCAGACTGCAGGCAAAACCAGCAACCCACCCGCAGCATCAAGCTGGTCCCAGCCTCTGGCTCCCATCTCAACCTTAGAAGGTATTCTTTTCATTATTCTAACCACCCGTCATCATCATCATGATTAATAACTACCATGACTGAGCACTAACTGATTGAGCCAGACACTGGAAAATACTTCACACACTCACCAACTTATTCCATAAAACCCAATGTGGTAGATGTTAGTCTTTCTACTTACCAGTGAAGAAAAAATGGCTCAGCAAGTTTGAGCTATTTATTCAAGATCACAGAGCTAGAAGTGGGCATGCTCATCTTTCAGTGACCCCATCCCTCTAGAAAATTTCCTCAGTGGCCAGTTCAGCACTTTTTCTGCTACTCTGTTGACCTGCCCTGTCCCCAGAATCTCCAGGACCACTTTGTGTCTGATTGCATGTCCCCTCCACCCCTGAACACCCCCCCCCCCATTTATAGAATAGTGTAGACCAATGGGTGAGTTCAAATCTAGTTGCTGTGTATCCATGTCAGGGAACAATGCTGTTTCATGAAAGGACAGAGACAGTGCGGACAGCCCTGAGCATGCGCAATCTGGGGAGAAGTGGGGACACTGCCATATAAAGGGGCCAGCCTATGACCTCTTCCACCCATTTCCCAAGCCTGGGCCTGAGAATCAAGGTGATGTCCTTGGCTTTCAAGAGTACCTAATGACATCATGAAACGAATGGGCAAAAATGAAAACAATTGTTCTATCTGGGTACAGGCTAAACAGCAATTCTTTGTGGCATTCTTGTAACTTTTCTGTAAGTGTGAAATTACATCAAAATTAAAAGATTTAAGAAGGAGAGTTCCAGTTCAATTTATGGATCTATTTATAGTTGTTTTTGCAGTCCCCATCTATACTGTGCATTTCACATTAATGATTAAAAACTCAAGAACAATTTTCATAACATCTATAAAATAAAGCCACATGAGATTGCTTTTGAAATGACAGAGTGTTATAAATAAATAAATGCTGTAAGAAACAACGTAGGGAAATGTACTCGATGACAACCACATGCTTGTCTGGCCGCCAAGAATCACATGAGCTGAATTCCTTGTATCTCTGTGAAACCTACCTGTCAGGAGGCCTCTCACCAGAGCTGCCCCATCCCTTGCCCTACACCCTCCCCCATGCGGACGGCTGGATGAAGCTAAAGCTTCCTGACATTCAGGTACTTATTCACAGCAGCTGTTGCCTCCAGATGTGCCCCTCCCCACAATGGGTCTAGCTCAGTGCCTGCCCAAGCCTACAAGGTCACACTGTGTCCCAAGATGTGGCTCAAACCCTGACCCATTGAGAGTAGCCCAGAGCCGAACCCAGGGAAACCAACTCTCTTGTCTCATTGCACTCCGCCTTCCTTCATAGCCCCAGAGCTTCTGGATTACCAGACAAGATGCCAGTTCACTTGGAGGTTCTCGCTCGAAGACTCAGATTTTTGATCCTGGGATGGATTTTAGTGGTGTTTCAAATCTGGGAGCTTCCTATAGGGTTATGGACCTGGTGAGATCGGCACAACTCTTGAGGACATATTGGAGAAGAGGTCTAATGTTTTTAGAAACAGATTTACAAGCTCAGATCTTTATAGAATAGTGTGGACCAATGGATGAGTTCAAATCTAGTTGCTGAGTGTCCATGTCAGTGAAACATGCTGTTTCATAAAAAGACAGAGATACAGAGGCCGGGCGCGGTGGCTCCAGCCTGTAATCCCAGCACTTTGGGAGGCCGAGGTGGGTGGATCACGACGTCAAGAGATCGAGACCATCCTGGTCAACATGGTGAAACCCCGTCTCTACTAAAAATACATAAAATTAGCTGGGCATGGTGGCGCGTGCCTGTAATCCCAGCTACTCCGGAGGCTGAGGCAGGAGAATTGCCTGAACCCAGGAGACGGAGGTTGCGGTGAGCTGAGATCGCGCCATTGCACTCCAGCCTGGGTAACAAGAGTGAAACTCTGGCTCAAAAAAAAGAGACAGAGATACTGTAGACAAACCTGAGGATGTTTGCATACCTGAGCAGCACGATTTGGGGAGAAGTGTGGACACTGCCATTTAAACAGGCCAGCCTGTGACCTCCTCCGCCCATTTCCTTAGCCAGTGTAGATATGGTGCCAAACAAGAACCCTCTGTCTTGGCATTCCCAAAGCACTGGTAAGCCAGCTTCCAGGAGCATGACTCACCATCTTGCAAATATGTGGCTCCACCTCAATCTTGCCTCCTCTCCTGATCCTGGCTGGGATTCAGGTCAAAGCACACATCAGGGGGTATCCTGGATAACCAACATCTGGAGTCCCTGAAAGGGCATGCTCTGGAGATAAGACGCCAAGCTCCTCTAGCTGTAGGCATCCCTGAAGACACTTGTTATTTTGAGAGCCACCAAGTCCTTGCTGGAAGTGGAGGAACAGAGAGGAAATGACAATGAAGAAAGAAAGCTGAGGACTGGGGTGGAAAAGGAGAATCCATGTCTGCAAAATTTCCAAACCTTTCAGTGAGGGCAAGGAGAGCCACCTTCTTATCTCATCCCAGTCCTCCCCGCCAGCCACCTGCCACCCCCATTTGCATGGACCCATTTGTCAAATGGCCCGGAAATGTCCTCAAGCAGCCAGATCTGACCTTCCCCAGAGAGTAGTGAAGGCCAGGCCTGCTCAGCAGCTCCAGCCACCCCAGGAATAAAGTGAAGAAGGGAAATAGCACATGGCAGAAGGATGTGGCAGAAAGAAGGAGCCCCTGAGCCTAAGCCCAGCAGGGAAATCACATAAAGAGATTCTCAGGAAATCGCATAAAGAGAGCACAGCCAGGGCCACCTTGAAGCCCCGCTGAGGGAGATACCCACAAAGGCCTGGTGTTTGGAGCCAGACGTTCCGCAGGACAAGTACCCTTGGAAAATATGAAAGCAAGGTCAACTCCTACCAAGACAGGAATCAGAATAATTTACAGTATTAGGAGCAGAACTTACTGGAAGATGGTCGGGGCTGGCAGAGGCACCCCAAAAAGGAAAGGGTAAGGGAAGAAGAGGCCTTGAAATTGGGCCCAGCTGCTTTACACTGTCCAGAGATTGGGTCTGGCCATTCTCTCATCACTCTGTTCTCTGTTATCCTTTCCTGTTTTAATGCTTAGCTGCAGATTCTGGTAGCTTTTTCTTATTTCCAAGTTAACCGAGCAATGGTGCTTGCCATCTTTACCACACCCCCTCTCTACTCCATACACACACATTCATTTCAAAACAGTGACCCTGGGCCTCTCCATCCTTCTGAATAAGCCGACCCTTTTTCCTCTCCTGCTGTTGTCCACAGAGCCCGGCCTTCCCCCTTCACTCCTGAGACCTCCTCCTCCTAACCTTCTTTCCAGGAGGTCTCCCTGCAACTGGGAGCTGGAAACTACAGGGAGAGGGACTAGGAAACAAAAGACCGTGGAGGAAATCTGTGAGTGTGAGCACAGGGGCTGCAGGCTTTCTGTGACTGGAGGCTGCCTTTCTTCCAACAGACCTGAAACGACAACAAAGACAGCCCAGCAGCCGCTGCAGATGAAGCCCAGCCCCTAAGCTGAGGAAAGGGCCAGGGACAAGTAAGAGGAAGTAAGCTGATGTGATAAAAGCCATCACCATTATAAATACTCCTTCTGGTATTTACTATGTGCTAGGTACATGGCTAAACTCCCTATCTCATTTAACCCTCAAAACAGCCTTTAAGTAGGAATTTCCTCCATTTACAGGTGAGAAGTCCAACTAGAGAGTGATGTAACTTGCCCAAGGCCACAAACACAAATAGGACCAAGATTAGAGAAATCTGAAGCTAAGACTGTCATCGTCTAGTCCCCGTGACAATCTTTGCTTCACTACTCATCTCCCACCTCTCACCAGCATGCAAGAGAAGGCAGATGTGGAGGAGGGACTATGCAGAATCCTCAGGACCTTGTCCCCCAACTCCATCACCAGCTGAGGCAAGGACTCCTCCCCAGTCCTGTGTCTGGGTCCAAGCTGCTCACCTGACAGCAGCTGAGATCAACCCCAGCCACATTTTTCACTCTTCCACAATGCAGGCGGCCCCCTGAGCTGAGACCCAGGAACCCACCTCAACATCTGGTTCTGCTCACTGCCTCTTACTGCGATTTTTTTTATTTCTTCTGATCTTATTTTATTCACCATAAAGTGGCTGACAGCTTCTCCTTCTGTTCTACAGAACTACCTGAGAAAGGATTAAAGGTTAAAAAAAAAGATTGACACTCTTAAGAAGAAGGATGTTAGTTGTTGTTATTAACATTTTACCTGAAAAACAGGGGGTTTCTACCCATACCCTCGGCCCCCTCAACTGTGGGAGTGCCATGGGGAAGAATGAGAATCAGTCAATGAGCTGAAATGTTGTGGCACTCAGAAAGGGGACCAGGTGCCCTGAAAGAGACAACCTGATAGTGCTTTTTTCCACTAGAGCAGGTCAAGACTCCAAAGGTCTGGCCAAGACCAAGGGCAAGGAGAGGATGTCATTTGGCAGAAAAAAAAAAAAAAAGAAGGGAAAAAATATGGAGGAGGAAGGGAGAAAATACCTTGTTTCCTGCATCTAAAATTCACCCAAATGATCAAGCTTAAAATGTTGTCTGAGCCATTCAAAACAGACAAAAACTGTGCCTAGTCCTGTTGGGCTGGGCTGGGCTAAGACACATTTCTAAAATATCAAAAGGAATGTACCAGCAGCTACTCACAACTCTCAGACCCAACTTCCTTAGGAATTTCTTTCCAGAGGGGGTATTTCTAGGGTTTCATGCATGGGAAAGCCAGGGCTGGAGATTCGCTTGGTCAACCTCCCTAGCTACCTCAATAACTGATTATCATCCCTCATACCTGAGGAAGGTAGGAAGGATTGAGACCCTCAGAGAAGAGATGTTTTAATTGGCCAGCTATGTGTTTTTGCCCATACATAATGATGATATGTTCAATCCTTCTACTAATATTTATTAATTACTTTGTACCAGACATTTGGCTATACTTCCGTGTGAGTAAGAGATGATTAATATGAGACTCCTGTTTCCCAGGAATTCTTGACTAGTGGAAGATACAGACACAACTAACAACTAGTCACTAGTGCACATGATGCTGGGTGCAGTAATGGAGAGATGAAGAAAGTGCTAGAAGAACAGAGAGGCAGGATCCAAGGCGTCTTCACAGAAGATATGACATGTGATCTGGTTATCAAAGGATGAGTAAGAATTCTCCAAGGAGACAAGAGGTATGAGAACAGCTGCAGCCAATGCATAATGATATAAAAGAGTACAAGTGATTTGGTTTGATGGGAATGTGGAATGCATGGGGCCTGGTGTGGTGGGTGATGACTAAGCATCATGAACAAACATAGGCACTGGGCATGGGGCAGAAGGACCACCATGCTCTGTCCCTAGGGGCAAACAAAATGTCCCTAATCACAGCCCTTCCAGAGAGCAGTCATGTTGGAAAGAGCACCAGTGTTTTACTGGATTCCTAAAAGGATCATTAGGATATTTTACCAAAGTTCCTATTTCCTTCCTGAAGCTATTCTAAAATCAGAGGGATTTTACTAGAGTTTGAGTGAAAAAGATCCTGGACTCTCCTTCCCAACCCCTGAACTGAGGCTGTGCTAGTACTACACCTGTTTACCCTCAGATACATTCCTCACCCTTCCTTTGCTCTATTCGTGTTATGGTGAGGACAGGGGAAACTGGCCCTGCACGTTGCATATCCCAGATTTCTGGCTGGATGCAGCCAGTGGGAGGTACTTTTGGAGGACTAGAGGTCAGGAGGAAGGGAGAAGTCAGGGTATTTCTCCCTCTCCCTCTTTGTTTCAGATAGTGCCTCTGCAGCAGCTGTGACTCCTCCATGTCCCATTAAACACATCTACCCTGGTTCAAGCTCACAGTGAACACTTGCACCATAGTTCCAGTTTCTACCTAGTGACCTCAATCTCTGGGCTCTGATAACATCTCACCCTCCCTTTATCGCCCCAACCCAGGGTGGTAGTGTCTTCCAAGTGTTGTTTTCTGCATTCCCACACCATTTCCTGTTTTGCTTCCCAACTCTTCTGTTACCAGTTTCTTGTATTAAATTCTCTCATTGTAAATATTTAAAGTGACCTCTGTCTTCTGATTTGTACCCTGACTAATACAGAGACTGATTTCAGTGGTCTTTGGGTCTCCCATGGCACCTAATACAGTGATTTATGTGCTAATTTGTTGGATGAATGGATGGGTGGATGGATGGATGGATGGATGGATGGATGGATGGATGGATGGATGGATGGATAAACAGATGGTCAATTAAATAGATGAGTGGTGGAATGATTGAATGGATGAGAGTTGAATGGATATTCATAATTTCATGAGGATGTTTTAATTTCATAAAAATAAAGGAGTAAATTCTAAAAGAACTATGCAGAAAGCGATTCCAAGTTATAGAAAAATGGCCAGAAATTTAGAACAGCTGCTGCAAGTCAAGCCCAAAAAGAATCCAGCTGCTAGAAAAGCACCAGAAGAGGAGACTTTGTGAAATGTATTTCTTGTTGCATCTGAATTTAGTCACTCATTTCTTCATTCTCTTTCTGGATCTCTTCCTATATTGGCAGAGGATGTGGGGAGAGGCATGTTTATGGCAAATAGTCCTAATTTTCATCTGGCAGACATTTTCATCCCATTTATTATGCCCGAGCCTCTGCAAAATGAAGGAGATATAATGGAAGGAACCTCATCACCATTGATTCTTAGTTATGTACACTTGAAGAAGATGCCAAATGGCTACAGTCCTGGGCTAGAAAGAGTCTGATTGGCCAGACAACTATTGTCTGTAGGGTTCTTAGGGACCTTCAACAATTACATTCTCAGAATGCTGCATCGTTTTTCTGAGTATATTGCCTTGAATAATTAACACCATAGAGACCAAGCCCTTCCAAAGCCACTTTGTTCATTCCCCTCATTAGCAGGGTTATACTGAAAGATATTCAATAAAAGATGTTTCCATCTTAGCCACTGACACTGGCATATGAGAGCACTAAGCGTCCATGTTCCTGGATTTGACAGTTATCTGCTGAGTTCCACAGCAAAGTCAGCACCTTTCCATGAGCTTAAGATTCTTGGCCGGGTGTGGTGGCTCACGCCTGTAATCCCAGCATTTTGGGAGGCTGAGGCGGGTGGATCACGAGGTCAAGGGATAGAGACCATCCTGGCCAACATGGTGAAACCCCATCTCTACTAAAAAAAAAATACAAAAATTAGCTGGGAGTGGTGGCTCATGCCTGTAGTCCCAGCTACTTCGGAGGCTGAGACAGGAGAATTGTTTGAACCCGGGAGGCGGAGGTTGCAGTGAGCTGAGATCATGCCACTGCACTCCAGCGTGGTGATAGAGCAAGATTCTGTCTAAAAAAAAAAAAGATTCTCTGCCCTCTGCTTCACCAATTTTTTATGAATACCAGACGAGGTGACTGTGAAAGTCAGTTGATAACCATACAGCTCAACACCATGATGTCATCTGCTTTATGGTCAATCAGTTGCCTACACAGAGCTAACCTGTTAATAAAAGCCTCTAGCTGAACTGTAATCCCAGGTCATCTTGTCCTGTCATCTAGAATGGATCTTCCTACTGACAAATCAGAAAGCAATAGGTCATATTAAGAGTAAGAAAGAAACAAGAATTCACTTAAGAAAAGGGGCTGCTGCCACCAATCAGATCTATATTGATGAAAAATTACCAAAATAAGTGAAGTGTAATCTTTGGTTCCTCACCTCTTAGTACTCTTCTCCTCACCCCAGGAAAAATTCGTCACCTAAGGTTCCCTCCAAAGACCAGTGCTCTGTGTCTACAAAATGTTGTTCATTCTTCCCATTTCTCTACATGAGCCTCGTCATCTTCCAGTGCTGCTGATCTCCTCTCATTGTCATGATTAAAAGTGCCAATTGAGGCTGAGCACAGTGGCTTACACCTGTAATTCCCGCACTTTGGGAGGCTGAGGCAGGCAGATCACATGAAGTCAGGAGTTCAAGTTAAAAAAAAAAAAAAAGCCAGGCATGGATGGTGGGCTCCTGTAATCCTAGCTACTCAAGAGGCTGAGGCAGGAGGATTGCTTGAACCTGGGAGGTGGAGGTGCAGTGAGCCAAGATCGCACCACTGCACTCCAGCCTGGGTGACGGAGCAAGACTGCATCTCAAAAAAAAAAAAAAGTGCCAATTAGGTCAAGTCACACCAAGGTATAGTACAATGCGGTGGTACCCCTATACTCCTCTCATGCATGGAGCCCTATACTTCTAAAGGCTGAACGTTAGACCAAATATCTTCAGATGATGTTTCAGACAGAGAAGAGAAGATCATTGGAGAGTGGAAAGTGGAAGAGAAAGCCTTTAAGAAGGCCAGAGTTACACTTCTAGGAACAAATTATTCAGACTCAACGTAAGCCCAAATGGTACTGAGAATCTTTCCTTCCTTCTACTCTTCTTTCTCCCAGCCCAATTCAAAGTTGTAAGTCAGAAGTCAATTTCTCCAGAGGATTTTTATCCCCTCATATCTAGGGGGATACAGATGTAGGTTCTTTGCGTTGATAGCTTTTCAAAGAGGAGCAATTTCCTCCCTATGCAAGACCAGTTTGTAGCCAACTCCCAGGCATTCTCATGAGGACTAACCATTTTGTAGAACTTCTCTGAGTTCATGCCAGGCTGGCCTCCCCTGCCATATTGGCTGTGCCCCTGCTTCCTCTCTGCACCATGGGTTAGTGATTGTTCAAAGCATTAAACTACTTTTTGGATTAGCTACAACAAGGCATAAAGGAAATAAGGATGTCTGCTGGCACTGACTCACACCATATATCGCAGAGCCAATTTAAATGACCAAGTCAATCAATAGCTACTTATTGAGCATCAGCCAGCTCTGGTTATTCTTTGCTCAAAATACACACTCCTCACTTCCCATTCACAGCCCTTTTCGAGACCCTCCCCTTACTGACCCCACCACCACCATCATCTTTATCACCAAAAATCAATTTGACACCCCTCCAGGAGCTGTCCAGAATTTCAGCACTGCATGTCAAACTAAGAGGAGGGGTTAATTGGCTTCCGTTTTTTCCCTTTGCCAGAAGCAGATGGGAAAGGTGGGAGGAAAAGCATTGCTTATTTTCTAATCTTGCCCAAAGCCATCTCTATTTTGAGGGTCAGTTCTCTCCACCCTCATCCCAAGCCCAACATTAGCTTGACTGATGGTGGCCCCCATGGCAGCACAGTTCCAAGAAGCCCTAACTGACCTTGTTTACATTGCATGGAAATGCCTCTGCACTGCAGAACTTTCAGTTTCAGGATTTTGCAAATTTTATGAGAATTTTCAGACAAGCTGATTTTTAGCTCCCCCTTTCCCCTCCAGCTGAAATCAAGATCTTTCATCCAGCTCTGATCTCAGAGGGACTTTTTTCTCAGCACTTGGGACATGATTAAATAACAGGCACACGTGCACATACCAGCCCAAAACCCTTTTATTTCCCAGATCTTTCTTCAGTGACGAAGACTGAAATGGAAAATTACTGTGCAAAGAAACTGTAGCAGCAAGAGGAAGAGGAATAGTCAACATGCCAGCCCGGCTCCTTCTGGAGAGAGAGGTGAGAAATTTGCTCCTGAAACAAGGGCAAATGAAATGTATGTACCAAACGGAAGCCTTCCAAGGAGAACTTTGGGAGGTTTATACATTACTAGTTGGGGGATCCATTAACTGTGAATAAGGGGGAGTCAGAAAACATCTATCTTCCATACTCTCCAGAGAGCCTGAGAAGGTAAGAAGAGCACTGGCTTCCAGGAGCTTCTTTTTCGTCATCCAGTTGATGTGATCATTAACTCTTCCAATTATGGCAATATAAAGAAATCATTAAAATGCAATTATTACAGCTGTATAGGTTTATGGCTGCATAACTACATCAAAAGGCTGCCTTTGTAGGTCTTTATGTGCTCCATAAACCTGAATAAATTGCAGCAAAGAGAAAAAGATTACTTCAATATGAATCAAAAGCAAATTTGAAATTTTTGTTCTACTCTGCAGAGATGGCAACAATGAATGGCTTGGGTCTTTCATGACCCCTGGCCTGCCAGGTGCCTGCTAGAGTTTTCTCTTTGCTCTAGATTTGCATCTCCACAACCTGTCTTTGGTCAAACTGATCCAAATAAATGAAAGCCAATTAAGTGCATTAAAAAGTTATCACAACCTCATACGTTTATGTGACGTTGTATAGTTCTCACATTTAACAACTCTATGGCAATATAAGATAATTAGCCCCATTAAACAAATTAAAAGCTAATAATCAAATAGGGATTTTTAAGGAACTTGTCTAAGGTCACATGGTGGGCTGGATGCTCAGTTTGTCTCCCTACCCCATGCCAGACTCACTCTCCGCCCTTCTCCACCCTGCTCTGTGCTCTAGAAGGCTGACTTCTAGGGAAGGCACCCATGGGTTCCCCTACCCTCTGGTTTATAGTTGGATTAGGCCAATGAGAGGCAATGGCAGGAAAACAGAGGATGGGAAAAGAGACAAACCGGGATTTTTCCTCCCCTCTCCCCTCCTAACTGGGTCATAGTCTGGCAGTGATTGTGCTCCTCTGTCTGCAGCCTCAGGGGCTAAGAGGCAGCCCTCTCTCAGTGATAGCCAGGGACCTCTCCAGGTTCTGACCATCAGCTCCTCCCTTTGCCCCTGCAGGCCTAGAGATGGTAGCGGTGTCTTTGACATTGCTGGTCCCAGAGAGCATCACCATTCCTGGTGGGTCTCCTTCCCCCGATGCATACACCTTCTTTAAACCCTCTTCCTTGTTTCTTTTGAAGGTGATCATTGTTTCCTGCGAGGTCTCTGACTGCGACACACAACTAATGAGTGCTAGGACTGAAACTAGAACCCAAATCATCAAAACCCTAGGAGTCCAGGCCTGAATAATTTAGAAAATCTAATTTGCTCCAGACGCAGACATGCTAATTGTCATTACCATTAAAGTTCTCCCTACTTACTTGGCACTGTGCTGGGTCACTTACAGAGAGGATTGTAAGAACAAAAACGCTGCCATCCAGGAACTTTCATGCACATTGAGATAAACGACTATGTACAGTAGACTCATGGGGTAGAGACATCCCAAACTACTGCCTGGATAGACAATGATTGGGCGGGAGGTCGTTGTGTGGAGCGAGGGTAAATGCATTTGAGAGTCGAGGACTGAATATCTAGAAAAGCAGATGCTCTGTTTCTAAACTGGGTAGACGAGAGCAATGGGTCAGATCATTCAAAATTGCAAATGATCCCGAAACATTTCTATTTGGCCTAGACATGCATGATTAGACAATATGTCATTGATTTGTTTGGGGACTTCTGCTGCAGATATGCCTACCTAATTAATTTTTATTAGACTAATAGTGAAGAGAGCTAATGTTTTTGAAGTTCACACACGCCACTGCCACCTGAGAGGCAGAAACAAAGCAATTTGGCCGCCAGTGCTCCGAAAGTGGGCTAGCGATATTACTGGTACACAGCCCACCATAGTTCACTGCCCACCTTTACATTGGTCTGACGTTGTCACTCTGTAAGACCTGAGATCATGGGTTGTGGAATGCAGTTCAGCTTCTCAGGACAAAGCAGGCCCTTGCTGATCTACACTCTATACTCCTTCCTCTGAGGATTCAAATGCCTCAGAATAAAAACTTGGATCATGGACAGAGGCAACAGTAAAAACCTGGTGTGGGGCCGGGCGCGGTGGCTCACACCGGTAATCCCAGCACTTTGGGAGGCCGAGGCAGGTGGATCACGAGGTCAAGAGATTGAGACCATCCTGGTCAACATGGTGAAACCCCGTCTCTACTAAAAATACTCAGGAGGCTGAGGCAAGAGAATTGCCTGAACCCAGGAGGCAGAGGTTGCAGTGAGCCGAGATCACACCATTGCACTCCAGCCTGGGTAACGAGAGCGAAACTCTGTCTCAAAAAAAAAAAAAAACTGGTGTGGCTAGAGGTCAGAAGACCCTGGTTCCTGTGCATCCAAGTTAAGCCTCCCTGGAAAGCCCCTGACCCTCCCTGAATTTTAGTAGTTTATGCTTTAAGACGGAGAAAATAATACTCATATCAGGAGTTAACCTGAGACACTGTGCCTGGCACTCGCAATGCTGAGCAAATGCTTTGTAAATGTTAACTTCTGTATGTCAGCAATAACATCACAGACTTTTAGTGTTGGACTCAGTCTTGCCTAGTTTGCAGATACGTTCTACTGAATTCCAGCCATTGTAAATTAATAGTGCTCTGATTTTTTCTCTTATAAGTAATGACAGCTAATAGTTCTATGGTGCTTACTATCTACCAGACTATATTCTAAGCACTTTATAAAGATAAAACCATTTAATCCTTGCAATTACCCTCACAAAATAGGTACTACAATGCTCTCCGTTCTAGAGATGAAAAACCCAGACTCAGAGAGATCACAAGGCTACCAAGTAGCAGGGCTGGGATTCAAATTCTGGGTCTGGTTCCTTGCTCTTTACCACAGTACACTCCTGCCACAAGAATTGCTGGGCAGCAAGGTAAAACCTAGTGTGCCAGAAAAATAATACAAATTATATGGTATCAGAGCACTTTCCGGCTGAAGTGATGGGAGAAATTGTGCACACAGAGATGAGATCAAAGAGGAACAGAGTAAGCAAAGGCACAGAGGTGGGAAGCTACAGGACATATAAAAAGAGCAGCAAGGAGTTCCATCTGGGGTCATGAAGAGGCTCACAGGAGACAAGATCTAAAGTTTTGAAGATTGGTTACAGTGAGGCAACCCCAAAATGTTAGGCTAAGCAGCATACATGTTTTTCCTCCCTCGAGGGAATGGGGAGCTGCTAAACGTGGGCAAGAGTTCAACGGGATCAGAATTGTGTTTGAGAAAGAGTTAATATGACAGGTTCGTGTAGGATGGTGCCAAAGGGAAAGACTGCAGGCAGGGACACAATGGGCTGCTCTCCACCCACTGAGATCAATAAAGACTTGTTGACTGACTGACAGACAGATTGATTGACACACTACCTCCAAACCATAAACCGTCTCCGTCAGAGACCCGCTGCTTCATAATCTACCCACAATGGCAGCTCTGCCTGAAAGTAGGCAAGGGTTCCGAGGTTAAAGTTATTGGACAGAGCCACACAGCTGCATCTGTAAATGGGGAAGGGCCAAACACTGGGAGACTCATCCTCCACGAAAAACACCTCAAAGGAGGGAGAGCAACAGCTAGAGAAATACCCCCAGTGAACGGAACATAACCCCAATTCCTTTTCATTTTTTCTTGTGTTCCTCCATCATGAAGGGAAAATGCACGGCAGCTGTGTGAAAAATGATGGTTTTATTTCCACATGTGAGGTTGTCAGGGAATTTCGCTATAACCTTTTATTACACATTAATAATTTAGAAAAGGAAGAAGCATTCCCCAGTCAAATCTAATCTTGCACAAATAAATACTTTGCAGGGGAACGAAAGCGTCACATTCATCCCGGGATGAGCAGGCGATTACCAAGCCTCCGCACGTTGCCGGCATCCATCAGCTTGGCCATTCACTCTGGTTAATGGCAATTGCATTACTTTCCTTGGGTCTGTTTTCGGCAGTTAGATTCATAGCTCTGGGTGAATCTCTCCTATACTGACTCTCCAAGGCTTCCTCTATGTGTCTGTGAGGATCTATGTTCTCTGCGTGTTTGAGTGTGCGCTGTAATAGTTATATAGAGGAAATCGTCTGGAGTGCTGATGTTCACGAATAGGCTAACACCCAGTATTAACCCAAGAAGCCCCCTGCAGCTTAATGTTCAATTAAAGCCAAAACATTCACTTGAGAGTGCAGAAGAATTTTCACTTCACACTCACAAGGAGGAGCATAAGTGTGCAAAAAGCCCTGGTTGACTACATGCATTTGAGTATTTGCTTCACAAATTAGACATCTCTTTGTCCCATGGTTCACATTACAACTGGACATGAGTCAGCTCTTTGCAGCACTGTGCATGCTGTCAGCTGTTAGCCTGCTCATAAATGGTAGTCATAACATTTTAGACATTCCTTTATCAAGGTTTCTGATTACAAAGACACCGCTTCCCTTAATAAAGGAAAGGGAGCATTAAGGAAGCAAGGATTCAGTAGACAAGATAACCAAGAGAGGAATGTGTTGACTAGCAAGTATAACTGAGCTAATTTTTTCTCTGTCACAAACGTAGCATTGTGATACATTTTCCCACTGTCCTGGGTCCATGTGCCAGACAAGAAGCTTGGCCACTGCTCTACCTCACTTGGCAGAATTGACGTTTATTCTCATTCACTTTTCTACTACTCTCCTAACGCCAGCCCTCCCCGACTCAAGTGAAGCAATTCTCCTCGACAAGGCCAGATCTCTGGATAAAGCCATAAGGATCTCAGGCTACTGTCACTCTCTCCACACAAAGTGCCCCCAAATCAGGATAACTCAGTAACCTACTGGTAAACTAGTATTCCAAGGAAGGAGGGGGAAAACACAAACCTTGAGTGACGGTGTTTGCCCATTTCCGTGATGTAAATATGCCTACTACAGCCAATTTCAAGCAAACAACAGTTTACCAACCAGCTTGTAACATTCCCGAGCATTTAACAATCCGCCAGTGAGAGTGAGCCTCAGCGCAGCGCTACCAGGTCTCCGTGTCCTGCACTGTCCCCGAAGGCCTCCGGGCTCAGACAGGTGGTGGGATGCCCTACCCCATGCCTGGTCTTCACACTTGCCGCTCAGCCCTTGGGGTTTGTGCAGCAGTCAGAACCCAACATGCTCCTTAATCAACATCTTGTTCAGAAAGTGTCACTTGCCATAAATATAGGCTTTTAACCTGTCTCCTTGGCAGCTACCTCTAGGAGTAGGGACAGGGAATTCATCATAAATTTCAGAGCTGGTGGATTTCTAGGGAGCAGGAAAGGCTCTTAGTCCACAGGAACTGTGGCGCAAGCATGTCTCCCAATCCCCATCACAGAGGAGGAGGACAACTATGCAGCCTTTTCAGTGTCTGTCACTGTCCTGGGTGTCCAGGCCACAGAAAATACAACCTGGCCTTTGTTTACATAAAGCACAAGAGGAAGGGAGAACCGACCTCGGTGGTTTGGAGATTGGAGATCTGCACGGGTTCAGAGTTGGAAACCCATCAACAGTTATTAAGGGGATTACAGGAAACATTTTGTAAGCATAAAAGCTGCTGCCAGAGGCTAGAGGGAGGAAACAAACAAGACACAGAAACAGGGAGCACAGACACAGAAACGAAAGGGGAGAGACAGAGACATATGGATAGAGATGGTTCTGAACCAGATTCCGTTAAACTTAAAAAGCCTGAGATGGACACACTTCTTTATTGATTCTAAGCTCTGAGGCGCAGTTCAAACCCCATTCAACCAGTGCTCCCTATCCCCTTCCTCAACTCATGGTTTAATTTTTCGTCAGAGCTGACAGCAACATACCCTCCATTTTGTTCAAACTTGTAGCCCCTAGCAAAATGCTCTAACCCGACTCTGTGGCTTTATGTAGGCCATTTCCCTTCTGGAAACATTGTCCTCCCTTCCAAATGACTTTCTCTGTCCCCAAACTCATTCCAACCCTCACTTCATCCAGAAGATGATCCTGGTTAATGGCCCTGGCTTTGAGCGCTTTATTTCTCTCTTGCTCCCTTACCACTTGGGTGCTCAATTTAGATGAACCTTTAGCCTGATCTAATACGATTCTGCAACTATTCCGTGATGTAAATGAGCTTAGACAAGTCGGGTCCCTCCTTGCACCTTCATTTCTTCAGCTGTTTGAGGAAATATCTGACTGGATGACTTAGTTTCTTTGCAGTTCAGACATTTATCAACTCTAAGTGACAGGGGCCATGAAGATCAATAGATGGAGAAATGGGCCAATGAGAGAGGGACAGATTTACGGGGTGGCCAAAGGAGGCCAGAGAGGGATTGATGGCAACAGTGTGACCACGATGTTTAGTTGTCCCAGTAGCTTCTCTTCCCCCTTCCATAATAACAGCTGGCTGCCCAAAGGAAAGGCTCTACATCCCAACTTTATTTAATGCACTTGACTAACTGCCGGCCTATCAGGCATAAACAAAAATGATATGTAGCAGCTTCTAGGAACCTTTGTTGTAAGACTCATTCCAACCCTCAGGATGAGCTTGTGCTCATCCTCTGCTCCCCTTTCTTCTTTATTCCTTCCGCCATCCTGCTGCCTGGAATGCGGATGTGATGGCTGGAGCACCAGCCTCCCTCTTGGTCTATTTGGATGAGAAAGTAAAAGGAGCTGGAAAGATCCTCCAACCAGGAGAACTTCACAGAACAGAACCTCCCTTCCAGTTCCAAATCTGATCCCTCCGGACTTTTCCTGAGAAAGAGATAAACTTTCTTGTTCAAGCCACAGTTATTTGGGGTGTCTGTTACTTAAAGCACAACTTAATCCTAAATGATTCTAAGGGAGTTCTAAAGTTGAGGAGGAATTACCAAGAAGCCCAGACAGTCAGATGGTGGAAGGTGACTGGTGGCTGTGGGTAATAGACCACAGGTTACAAGAAATGGGGAAAGAGTTGGCAGCAAGGGCAGGATAATCTCCTAATTTCTTAGCAGCAGAACCATCTCAGACATCTGTGAGCAGTTTACAAGGCCCATCTTTAAAGCCTGTCTCCAGCAAACCTCTTTCTGTCCTGCCTAGCGCTTCCAGCACCTCCTGTCCTCAAAGCTCCTGGAGCACTCTATATTACCTAATTGGCACTTGCCAACATGCCTGCTTCTGTCTTTTTCGGTGTTTCCAACTGCCAGTCCCAGCTAGATTATATGCTCCTTGAGAAAAGAGATTTTTCTTGCTTTTCCCCCCAGGTACAATGATAACATCTCAGGTTTTCTGGGCATAGTATACTTCAAATATTATGTCCGGGTACTCCCTATATTAAAAAAAAAATGTTAGTGTTTAAACTACATCAACAAAACAATCTTTTTAAACATAAGACCAGAAGGAAAAAAAAAACCCGATTTGGGACTCAGAAAATCTGATTCCCATATTCACAGATTTACCTAGATGCTCAGTTAAAAAATAAATAAATAAAAATCATTGATTTTTTTCCCCCCCTGATGGATTAAAAGTGTCTTGACAAGGGTCCAAGGGCATCTAAGTGGAAAGAATGATGTACAGAAATAGGTAAGGTGATGAAGCACGACAGGTGGAGAGAGCATGATTGACAGGGTATCATCAGGACTGGGAGAAGATGCTGGTCCTAGACAGTGACCAATGGGCCATCACACAGGGAGAATAGCAGCTTTCCTAATAACACGTAAAGCCTGTGCCGGGTATCTGGGGACTTGCTTAGTAGGAAACTAGGAAAGGTCTTTTTTTAAGTGATAAAATTCAATGGCCAGACTCCCTGTTAAAGATGGTGAACTGAAGACACACATCTAATTACCTCATTAAAATCACAGCAGAGGGATTGTTTACAAAGGTGTAAACCCACAAGGACAGGGCAAAATGGGAAAGAAGAAAATAGCAGTAAATTTTTGGAAGCTGCAAAGTGGACAGGCAAAGGATAATGAACTTGACAGATTTCAGAAATCTAAGTCACTGCTGGTAGTGAGGAAAGCTGAAAATCAAGCTGATGTATATCACAGGAGCCTCAAAATGCCCTGGCACTGGTAGCACAAAATATTTCTGGAAGTAGAGCTGAAGAGAAGTTGTCAAAATAAGGAGAACAAGTGGAAAGCTGTTTCAGCCACAGCAGCTCTCAAACGCTCTTCCATTCCAACATGGGCAGTGCCCATCCCCATGCTGGCAGGAGACTGCAAGCTTATCATCTACAGAGGGTGAACCCAGGAGGTCCTGGGTGCCCCTGTGGCAGGTTCACTCTACCGAAACAGGGAGGCCAAACTCTGGCATTCCAAAGCTTTTCCAGCATTGCAAGACAATGAACGAGAGTTTCTCATGTAAAAAAAAAAAAACAGACAATAGAGCTCAAAAGCAGAGAAAAAAGCAACAACTAAAAAAGTCTGAAGCTATGCAGAAGACCACTTTATAACTAGACCTCATCAAAACGTGCCAGCAATTCACATCCTTGGCTCCACTGGCCCTTCACTTGCCTCTCTGTGCCTGGGAAGACCAACAGCACACAGCCAAGAACGTCAGTTTGAGGGGCCTTACACCATATCTGCCCAGTAGTTCTCTTTTTTTTTTTTTTTTTGAGACGGAGTTTCGCTCTTGTTACCCAGGCTGGAGTGCAATGGCGCAATCTCGGCTCACCGCAACCTCCGCCCCCTGGGTTCAGGCAATTCTCCTACCTCAGCCTCCTGAGTAGCTGGGATTACAGGCACGCGCCACCATGCCCAGCTAATTTTTTGTATTTTTAGTAGAGACGGGGTTTCACCATGTTGACCAGGATGGTCTCGATCTGTTGACCTTGTGATCCACCCGCCTCGGCCTCCCAAAGTGCTGGGATTACAGGCTTGAGCCACCGCGCCCGGCCAGTAGTTCTCAAACTTAGCTCTGGGGAACCTGGGCTTCCAAGAGCCCTTCAAGGACCATGGTAAGGGGAGGACAGAGGCTCAGCAGGCAGGACTCCAGCTCCTGCCCTGCTTCAACCAATACAGCTTCTTTGGACTGGTTTTTAAACCAGAGTTTCTTGTAAATTTTTGTAAAAGGTAGTTCTCTCTCTTTTTTTTTTTTTTTTTTTTAATTATTTTAAATGCTGTAAGTGACAGACCAAATTCGGGCCCTATTTTTGGAGATGAGGAGACCTAGGAGCTTGTTATGAGTCAGACTCCCGCCCAGCGCTAATGCTGGCTGTGCAGCGGCCCCAGCACATGCCGGGGCTGTCAGACAGCCAAGCAAAGGTCCCTGGGGCCCAGGCCATGAGAGCTTTCTCCCTGGAGACCAATGACCTTTCAGCTTGGAGGCTGGCCTCCCGCTGGCCTCTTCCTCCTGTTGATGTTCTAGGGAAGTCCCCCTGGCCCTGAGGCCTGACAGCTCTACTGCTGCCCACTCTGCCAGAGACACTCCGCTGCACCCCTGACAGAACCTGAGCCTGGCTGGTGCTGGAATATAAGGCACTGGACATACCCGTTTTCCTGAAAAGGCAGAGAAAGGAAAGCCAAGGTCACTCAGAAATGTTCTCCTTTTTAATAGGTTTGAGTCCCTGACACCGTCTATGGCTTCGCTGGACTCATGCCCCAGGACGTATGGATTACCCTCCCCTCTTCCATCTTCCTGATCTCCTTTCTTTTCCCTATTTCGAAGCCCTCTAGAGACTGGGTGATGCTGCTTATTGACTCTCCCTGAGGGATGATGCAAACTCAGCCGACCTTATCCCTTTTTTCCCCCTTTTTTTAAAAAATTATATTTTAAGTTCTGGGGCACATGTGCAGATAGAGCAGGATTGTTACACAGGTATATACATGCCATGGTGGTTTGCTGCATCCACCCCCCCATCATCTACATTAGGTATTTCTCCCAATGTTATCCTCCCCAATCCCCCCACCCCCTGCTAATCCCTCCCCAACTCCCCCCTGCAAACAGGCCCCAGTGTGTGATGCTCCCCTCCCTGTGTCCATGCGTTATCACTGTTCAATACCCACTCATGAGTGAGAACATGCAGTGTTTGGTTTTCTGTTCTTGTGTCAGTTTGCTGAGAGCGATGATTTCCAGCTTCATCCATGTCCCTGCAGAGGACACAAACTCATCCTTTTTTGTGGTTGCATAGTATTCCATGGTGTATATGTGCCACATTTTCTTTATCCAGCCTATCATTGATGGGCATTTGACAATTCAATCCCAGAACGGACTCGGCAGAGGATGCTTACCCTGTGACGTGCTTGTATAAACAGGAGTAATTGGCCATCTGACACCCAGTCTCATCCTCCCCCAGCAGGCTTTGAGTACAGGGAGGGCAACCTTGTTGGTTAAATGATGTCTGTTTGGCATCATTCCCCCAAGCCTCAGACAGTCCTGCAGAGATACAGGGGAATTTGACGATAAGATAGACACTTGGCTTGCTGACCTCTGATGTACGCTCCACTTCGGGTCAGCAATGAAGACTTTGAATCTCCTGCCTTGTTCTGCCTTCTGGAAAAGAAAAACAATACATGTACTGTTTAATTCATACTACAACTAGAATGTAAGCTCCTTGAGGGTCCTTTTTGTGTGTGTTTTGTTCATGGCCATATCCCCAGTGCCTAAGACAGAGCCTTCCACAAAGTAGGTATTCAACACACGTGGATGAGATGAACGAACCAATCTTTCCACTACGGTTTGAATGGATGTGTCCCTCCAAGCTCCATATTTCAGAACCTAATACCCAATAGGTAGTTGCCCTTATTAGATTAGGCCTTATTAGATTGATGCCCTTATAAAGGAGGTTGAAGGGAGCAACCTACTCCCTTTTTGCCCCTTTTGCCATGTGAGAGGATGCAACAAGAAGGCACAGCCCTCACCAGACACTGAATCTGCTGGCACCTTGATCTTGAACTCTGCAGCCTCTAGAACTGTGAGAAATAAATTTCTTCTTTTCTTCTCTTCTCTTCTATTTTTTTTTCTTTTTCACCAAATACATCCCAGATTTTAAGAAGAGATAAATAACTCTCCATTATTTATAAATTATCTAATTTGTGCTATTTTGTTAAAGCAGCAGGAACAAACTAAGACAGTTTCTCTCTCATTCTCTCTTCCTGAAAGCCTTCCCCATACAGGGCCTGGCCCACTCTCAGAGTGAAGTCCAAGTCATGGAGCAGGACACTTAAAGGACAGAGAATCCTGAAATCTAAGTGGAGCAGGGAAGGAGAGAAGAGAGCGCTCCCCAGGTCTCTTCCAGGCTCTGTGATTAATGACTCCACCAAAGCAGCTCCCTTTAAGTCCCAGGACCATTTGCTAAGGGTAAATGACAATATGGTAATTTAGAAAGAAAACAAAATGATCAGAACCTTCAGGAGAGTTCCAGAGGGAGCTGAAGTAAGAGAATCCAAGCCTACCTCATAAATCATCCTCGGTCTCAGAGTATGTGGCCTCCAAACTGGAATCTGCCATGGTCCCCACAGATCCCTGCTATTCTCAGCTGCTTTACCAAGCAGCTGAGCACTGTGAGAGTAACCTCCAATATGCCAGCATAGGCAGAGGGAGGAAAGGGCCCCAAGAGCCTACAGAAGTCTGTGAGGACACAGTGATAGTGGTGGTTATTAGCAGGGAGGGACACTGGCTCTTCCTAGCCACCTTCTACCAGGCCTCATCACACATGTTGGCTTGCTCAGGAGGCAGTTCTCAGCATCACCTCTGCCCAACCACACTGGCAGAGCTCCTCGTGGGCCCCACCCAAGCCCTTGGATCTATGCTGCATGGGAAGGTACACAATATCCCCTGGACACAGAGAGTCCGAGCAGTCCATGGAGCACCCAGCAACTCTGACCACCTCACCTGGCTGTATGCCCAGAAGTTAGTCTGAATATGACTTTTCCTTTCCTTTCTTTCATTTAAACATTTTTTAAAAATAAAATAATTTAATTATGTCAAATGCCTAAGGTTTTGCCTTGCAGTAACAACAACAAAAAGCCCAATGAGGACAAAAGACAGTATTTCTTGTACACAAACAATCTAGATCATTTGGTGGTTGAAACAGGGGGAGGATGGGAGGAAGTGGGCTGAAATGGGGCAGGGGAGCAGCAATGAACACAATGCAGAGGGAGAGAAAGCCAGCTGGACCACATCTTCCAGAAGAGATCTACAGTGTTTCAAAAGCAGTGCAGCAAGCCTGTGCTCCTTCACATCTTCCATCTCCCCAGTAGAACCAGTAAGCCCCAACTAGATGCTCCTGACGTGTGAAGCTTTTCTATATTGTGAGTATGGATGATGCTGGAAAGAGCCTTACCTTTAGCTGGGACCAGTCAACACCAAGATTATCAATTAACACTTAAGCAGAGATGTGTTAACAGTCAGCAGCTAAGCACAAAGGACAGAGATGACATCAGAAGAAAAGAAATGATCACCAGGAGCAAGCTGCCCCTATTCAGAAGTTTGACAGCATGTGATGTGTCACCTTTGGAGGCTGCCATGGTTTCATTCCATCCTTTCTCTACACACATTTACTAATGTCTGCTATATGCCAGGTATTTTACTGAGCATTGGAAAGACAGAGATGACAAGATCTGTCCTTACTCTCAGAAAGCCATGATCAAGGAAGGAGGAGCACCACGGTAAACCACTAACTAAATACAAGCAGAGTCTGTGCCAAAGGCTTCGAGAACAAGGAATAAAGAAATGATTAATTTTTAGTGAAGTTTCAAAGAACTTCACCATGGAGGTAACATTTGAGCTGAAACTTGAGAGAAAAGAAAGTTTTACAGGACATTATGGGCTGAGAGCTGGGGAGCAAAGGGGCATTCAAAATGGTATGTTGGTTTCCTGGGGCGGCTGTAACAAATTATGTCAAGCTGCGTGACTTAAAACAACAGAAATTTATTCTCTCACATCTT
Source organism: Callithrix jacchus (assembly GCF_049354715.1). Classification (NCBI taxonomy): domain Eukaryota; kingdom Metazoa; phylum Chordata; class Mammalia; order Primates; family Cebidae; genus Callithrix; species Callithrix jacchus. Next base: position 150,251,571 of record NC_133508.1, read on the forward strand.
AGGAGGCTAGAATCCAAAATCTTGGTGTCAGTAGAGTTGATTTCCTCTGAAGGATCGGAGGAAGAACTGCCTCATGCCTCTCTCCTGGCTTCTGGTGGTTGCTGGCAGTCCTTGATGTTCCCTGGCTTGTAGATGCATCATCACTCCAATCTCCACCTCCGTCTTCTCATCACTTCTCTGTGTGCCTCTCTGTGTCCTCTCCTCTTCTTAGAAAGATGCCTTTTCTGATTGGTTCCACCCTAAATTCAGAATGATTTCATCTTAAGATCCTAAACTAATTACATCTGCAAAGAGCCTATTTCCAAAAAAGGTCACAGTCAGGGGTTCTGAGTGCATATGAATTTTGGAGGAACACATTTAACCCACTCCAGGTGGTAAGTAAATGTAGAAGAAATGGCTTGGCTGCTCATGAGGCAGCTCATATTAAATCACACAAAAGTTTGCTTCACCCATTTAGGAAACATGGATCTGTTTCCGGATCTTGGCTGGACAAGGGCTGAAAGGTAATAGTCATTCAGACCCTGAATCCCAATGTCCACCTCTTGAGTGGACTTGTAGATGCCACCTTCAGGTGAAGGAAGGCCAAGATCAAAGCTCCAGGCAAGCCGGTGAATGAAAGCTCCTCCTAAAGTCCTCAGGTTTCTGTTCATTCAAAGTTCAAACTTCAATTTTAACATTTCTCGGAGTTTCCTAAGAAAACAAATGATGCTTTCTCAAGTACCTCCCCTCCCCTCTTCTCTTCTTACAACTGGGTACAGCGTGTTCTGAACAGAGAGGAGGCTTCAGTGAGGTATGAAATGAAACAAATCCGCAGGCAAACAGCAAAGAAAGCTGGTGTATTTTTAATATGCAGGCACCATTTTGGGGATTGTGGAGAAAAATTTGCCTCTTCATTTTGAAAACCCAATGCGCTGGAAAGGGAGCCAGAGGTGGGGGAGGAACTATACAGCTCTCTCCCTTCAGCACAGCCACTTCTTAAGGAAGCAATTGATTAAAGAGAAAGTGTGGGGAACCAACTGTTCACACTTGCCAAATATTTCTAAAGGCTTCAAAATCACTCAAGGTGGTGGACTTTTTTCCCCATAAAGTGTCTACAAAATCTGTCACCTCAACGCCCAGTGTTTAAACAGGGCAGTGTCTGGAAAAATCACTTTGTTCTCTGGATCACTCATGGTGCTGGCCTGACACTGCTTCTATTTTCTGCCATCAGTGTGAAATTGCTGCAAAAACAGCTGCACAAGAGCTCATCTCAACAGCTTCCAGGAGCCAGGAAGAGTAGCCTTCACCCCCTCAGGCTGGCACTTTGGGCACCCTCCCTGTCCCCCACCCCCTGGTGCTCTATGACTAGAAGCAGTCTCAGAGCACATTGCCTCTTAGTTGGAACAACGTGAACTACAGTTGTCTATCCCACAGAAGCAGAGTGCCAGAGCCTCAGAAGGACAGATCTGGGAGCAACTTCAGTGACCATCTAGTTCAAACCCTTCTTTCTACAGAGGAGGAAATTGAGGAACAGAGAAGGCAATAACTTTCTCAAGAGCTAATGGACATCTACCATTTGCTTTGGCTGTTCAGCAACTCAACTCCTTCCTTTGGACAATTTCCCACCCTAGGAGCCTTGGTGAGGAGCCTGTCTCCCACTGTGGAAGCCAGAAATGCCAAGTATTCTTTTTCATGCTATTTTTTCCCCCAGGGCAAAGACACTGGACCTAACCTCTTGCCAACCAGACACTCCTGTCCCGTGTTGTGATTGGGAGATGGTAACTCAATGAAAAGGGAATAGAGGAAGATTCTACCTCAAGGGTCATGGTGTTGGAGGCTGTTCTTAGCTATAAAAATCCTGGTTCAGTGAGCTACCCAAAATCCTTTTAATCAATCTTTTATTTTTCTCCACAGTCTATGTTGCTTGCAAATAAAAACCTTGGCTAATGCCAAAATATTACCAAGAGTTGGGTAGAAACAGGCCCTCCAGAAATTAACAGGAATCTGAGATGATTTGTTTCGTATGCTGAGGGCTACACACAGAAAAAAAAATCAGCTTAGAGTAAACTATGTGACTCTGCCAAAACATGGTAAATTGTGGCAAACCATTACATTTTTACCTGTAGTCACCTGGAACGAAATACCTATTGAAGTCAAGGTTTAGGGTATGAAACAGTTGCCACTATCAAACAATATTAAAAGCATGAAAAAAAATCAAAGACTATAGGATAAACTTCTTCCAATAGTGCTAGCTGGATTTTTTAAAACAGAGAATAAAAAAACACAAATTCTTAAGTTCTCAAGTCAAGACACAAAATAAAAACCAAAGGTTTTCTACCTGTACTTGAAGAATCTCTTTTATCTTATAGCCACAATCCTGAAATAGACAAAAATCAAGTATAAAGTTTGATCCTGCAGGTTGCTAAATTAGAAGAGTAGTTTGGTTTCTGTTTTTGTTTTTTGAGATGGAGTCCAGCTCTGTTGCCTAGGCTGGAGTGCAGTGGTGCAATCTTGGCTCACTGCAACCTCTGCCTCCCAGGTTTAAGCAATTCTCTTGCCTCAGTCTCCTGAGTAGCTGAGATTACAGGCACACACCACATCAAGCTAATTTTTTTAATTTTAGTAGAGATGTAGTTTCACCATGCTGTCCAAACTGGTCTCGAGCTCCTGACCACCAGTGATCTTCCAACCTCAGCCTCCCAAAGTTCTGGAATTACAGGCATGAGCAACCACATACAGCCTAGATTAGTTTAATATGCAGCCTCCCAAACTTTTGCTTAGGTGAAAATTAGAGCATAGAATAGAAAAGAGATAGACCTAAGAATTGGAACAGAGATTTATGGGAGGATTCAGATGATGCAGAGCATTAAATTTCTAAACTTTATTGCTTCTTATTTCTCTTATTAGCCAAATCAACTTCTCCTTCCCTTCTTATACATGTATTCTCATCTTGCCTAAAAATCTTGGAATGATCTAACCTGAGGGTTATTACCTTGCAAGGGAAGTTCATTCTCTTCATGTTCCACCTGCTCTACACCTCATTGTCTCCTATAACTAGGGTTAGATCTCAACATGTTCCTGGGACAGGGTGGGGTAGAGGATGAAGCACATCCATATACAATATCTTAAGGGAAAAGCTTACAGACAAAAGTTTATGACTCTGATCATTGTATGAGTAGAGACCTGAGAAATATGTGAGGGAGTAGATTCTGCGGGCACTCAGCCAACAAGGGAAAAACATAATGTTAGATCAAGTTGAGTTTGTTGATATGCTGACTGTGCAGTAATTCTCCATTTCATGCACTGGCTTGAGCATCTAGTTGTTTTAATTGTTTGCTGGTGAGTTGACAGAAACCTGGACTTATTGGTGCTCCATAGTACAGTACATTAGTGCTCCAGTGCAGCTGAGATGCCAGAAATCACAAGCTATAGTTTAGAGGAAGTAAATTCAAAGACCTAGGGAGATAGCAATGTTGGTGTGGATTTATTACAAGTGCTTACCTACCTCCTATGTCTCCCAAGAGGACCCAAAACACACAACCTTCATTAAGGCAATGGTAAATGCATTAGTGACAGGAGTGCCAACATCTTTATTAAAAGCGTGGCTATTCTCTGTAAGCCAAGGATGCTGGTAGAGAGAAGATGTAGTTGGAAATGAGATGCTCAATTTCAATTGGATTGAGAATATCACAAAGTAGCACAGGCCTGGGAAGAGCAATAATTACCAGAGCTTGGCTACCATAAGAGGCAGCTGGCCAGCCTGATCATCAGAATGGGCTGATTCTGTGATGGTTAATTTTAGGCATCAACTTGACTAAGGAATACCTAGAAATATGGTAAGACATTATTTTGGGGTGTATCTGTGAGGGTATTTCCAGAGGAAGTTAGCATGTGAGTTTAAGTGGACGAGGTGGGGAAGATCTGCACTCAATTTGTGCAGGCACCATCCAATCTGCTGGGGACACAGAACGAAAACATGGGGTGGAAAAGGTGAATATGTCAGCCTATCTATGGAAACCAGGATACACGCTTCTGCTCCTGGCCTTGGACAACAACCCCAGGCTCTCTCGCCTTTGGACTCCAGGACTTATATCAGGGGCCTACTGGGTTCTCAAGCCTTTGGTTCCATACTGAGAATGGTGAGAGTTACTGAGAGTTACACCATTGGCTTCCCTGGTTCTAAGACCTTCAGATTTGGACTGAGCAATGCTACCAGAATCCCAGTGTCTTCAATTTGCAGATGGGCTGTCGGAGAACTTCTCAGCCTCCATAAGCATGTGAGTCAATTTCTCTAATAAATCCCTTCTCATATATCTATAGATATATCCTGTTGGCTCTGTCTCTCCAGAGAACACTGACTAATATAAACCCATACACATCTTTGGCATGGAAGCTCATGGAGTTCCAAGAGAAAAAGAGATGGACATATCAGTAAAGGCTTTATCTTGATTTAACAGGCCTGATGAATGGAGTCCTGACTTGTGTCATCATGACTGAGAGTTGCAGTTGATAGCAGGCCTTGTTCACTTGCCATCCAGTAACTACTCACCAATACCCCTTCCTCTTTTCTAACGAGAGTCCAGTTGAGACTTCCAGGAGAGAACTCCTCCCCCAACACACAGTCTCTAAGAAAGGAAAAGTCTCTCATATTTTGGACATACTCTAACTGCATGTGGCTCCCTCAGCCAGGGTGGAAGCCCACTTGTAACCACAGAGGGAAGCAAACCAAGACACTGGGAAGGACAGAGCAAAGCCATACAAGGAGTCCACATCCTCAGTGATATTTTTGAGCTCTTGAATTAACCAGCCCTTGTCCTTCCCAGTCTGTATATATTTCTTTATGCAATATACATTTTCTTTAATTTTCAAGTCAGTTGAGTCAAGATATTCTATTATTGAAGCTTAAAATGCCCTACTGATTCTTAGCTCTTCATTCAGTCCCCATATCTGAGTTCATTCAGATTCAGTTCTCCATGCAGGAAGAGGAAGGTGAGTACCCTTGAGTAAGAACCCTGAAATTACATGGCAGCTATACGTTTAATCTTTTTCCTAGAAGTCCTCCCAAAGAGTCCTGCAGCCATTTACCAGAATATCTGTGTCCTGGGGGAAGGTAAATACCCAGTGTCCTTCTGAGGATATCAGATAGTGGCTGTAAGAAAACAAAAAATCTGAAGACCCAGAACACTACTGTGGTGTGAGAGGGTACTAATGAGAGATGAGCGATAAATGAGGTTTTACCCAAGTCCACCTCATGGTTGGCCCAGTGGCCCTCAAGACCAATTAGTGGGTGGGGTCCAATGGTTGAGGCCGTTCTCTCTAAATAAGACAACTTTCTGTACCTCTTACAATGAAGAGAAATGGCATAACACTGCAAGGACCTCTTTGGGCTTTGGAGCTAATATATACTGTATTTTATTTACCGATCCAATTAATTTTCCAGGAGATCAGCAAAGTTAACAACTTTCAGCAAAATTCAGAGGTAGAGAGGGCTCTCCAACTGGTTCAAGCTGTAATATAAGCATCTCTTCACTCAGCCCTCGTGATCCATAGGATCCAATGGTATTTGAAGTGCCTTTGGCAGATCAGGTTATGATATGGAGTATGGAGCAAGGTTCAATAGGAGAATCATAGAATAAGCCCCTAAGGTTTTGGAGAAAGCTGGGTCTTATTCAGCAAGTTGCTATTGCATATATGTATCAAAATTGTTCACCATAAACGCATACAATTGTTATTAAAAATAATAATGACTTTTAAAGAAATAGCTGTTAGCTTGCTACTAGGCCCTGGTTGAGAGTGAATGAACGATCATTAGACACTAGATAATCATGCATCCTGGACGACTCACCCTGAACAGGATATTATCTATCCACCTACTTCTAAAATCAGGCAGGCTTCGTGGCACATCGTTATCTATGGAAATAATACAAGCAAGACCAGATTTGAGTAAATCCTAATGGAACAAGTGAATTTCATGAGCTTATATTCCCAGTATGCATGTTCCTAATGTGTTGCTACTCCTCACTCAACTCATTTCCGCGGCCATGGTACTGTCTTGAAGGATGAAGTATATTCTTTGAATTGTCAATAATGCTGTTTCTATCGAACTCATGGAGATAGAGAGCAGAAGGATGGTTATGAGAGACTGGGAAGAGTAGTGCAGGGGGTGGAGGGGAAGAGGGAATGCTTAATAGATACAGAAAATACAAAGAATGAATAAAACCTAGTATTCGGTAGTACAACAGGGTGAATATGGTCAACAATAATTTAATTGTACATTCAAAAATAGCTAAAAGAATATATATAATTGGATTGTTTCTAATACAGAAGATAAATGTCTGAGGGGATGAATACTCCATTTACCATGATGTGATTATTATGTATTGCATTCCTGTATCAAAGTATCTCATGTACCCCATAAATATATACACCTACTATATACTCACAAAAATTAAACATTAAAAACAATAATAATGCTGTTTTTTACATAGCCAGAAATCATGACTCCAGAAATCAAAGGGTGAAAGGGGGATGATACATCTCACTATTACACTAATGATGCATTAGTAAAACTTTGGCTTCCAATCCTTATAACTCTAGGTATTGCAGGCTTAGAAATTTCAGCATCCAAGGAAGAATGCCTCTACTAGGAAACAACAGTTCGCTCATTGAATTGGAAGCTGAGACTCCAGCCTAACCATTTTGGCTCCTATTCCCACTGAATGAATAGGCCCTCCCCACAAAAAAGGATTACTGGAACAATTTTTGTAGATCATCAAGGGGAAATAGGATTGCTGCAACACATTGGGGCCACAAAAGAGGAGTATGGATTGAACACAAGGGATCAACTAGGGTGACCTGTTTTCACTTCCTGTGGTAATAGACTGATGAACACCATTGCAACCTCATATAGATAAAACTACTAAGAGATCAAATCCTTCAAAAATGAATGTTGCCTCAACCCACCAATTATAAAAACTTGAACTGAGTACTGAATGAAAATGAAGGAAACACGGACAAGTTAATCAAGAAGGAAATCTTAAATACCAACTGTAGCAAAAATACATCTATATTTCAACTACAGTGAAAACAAGGACAGGAGTACCTATGTGAATTATTTTCTATGTTGTATCATATAAATGTTTATGTATTTCAACAAACGTTTTGCTCCATTTTTTTCCATTTGCCTCATTTTTTCATGTATGATATGTTCATTGTGATTAGGTTCACAATTTATTCTATAAATTCCAGAATATTAATGCAAATACATGCCAGAGCTAGAGGATAAATAGATATCAACCACAAATCCTGAACTGGAAGCTAGGTGCAGTATCTGATGAGAATCTAGAGAAAAGCTGAGCTGTTTTTGATTAAGCAAGAGATAACTGAATTCTATTAGGAAGAAATTTTTCTTTCAGAAATATGAATATGGAAAGAAGGGAGTGCATTGATACTGATTTGGAAAAGAGGTGGATTATAGAGAACGTTGGTCATTCTTTTTTAGCTTGCTTTCTACATTTGGAAAAATCACCGTCTTACAAGTCTGCCTCCCATTATAATAGCTTGAAACGACAGATGTTTACTTTCCTAGACCCCCTTGTAGCTAAGATGCAGACATTTGACCTAGAGTGGTCCAGTCAGAAGCACCACCCTGGATGTTTTGAATCAGAAGCTAGTGATGCAAAGAAACGATGACAGTAAGGGATTCTCTGTCTCTCTGGCATCACAACTGAACACAGTTGAACTCCTGGCATAACTATGGAGGAATGCTGATGACGGCAAATTTAGAAACGTGTTTTTGTCTGAGTGACTGTGATCCTGGTATTCCAGCCTTCCTGGTGATTCAATATCCTTTAAATAAATGACTACACAGATCAAATTAGCAAAAGCTGATCTTGTTTTACTTAACTGCGATCGAGAACTGTGACTGATACACAAGGTCACAGGGTAAGTTTGACGACTATGCTCTCATGAATCAATCATCTATTGCTGTATAATGAACTGCCCCGAAACTAATGACTTAAAAACATTAAAAATTTATTTTTTTCTCATTATTCTGTGGATTAACTAGATGGTTCTTCCAGTCTTGCCTGAGCTCACTGTGGCTTCATTAACCTGATAGTTGGCTAGGTTCCTCTCTCCATGTGTTCCTCCATCCTCGAGAAGACTATATCAGACTTCTTCACTGCATCGTGGTCTCAGGGTCCCCAGGGGATGAGACATGATGCCTCAGGACCTTTTGAAATGAAAATTTAGAAGCCATATGTGTGAGTTCCATCACATTTTGTTGGTCAAATCAAGTCACAGAGCCATCCCAGATTCAAGGCGGGGGAGGAATTGACTCTATTTGTCTATGGGAGGAGACAAGATCTCATTGCAAAAGAGCAGGCACGCAGAGATGGGAGGAAATACTGGGGTCATCTTTGAAAACAATCTGTTACTTGTTGAATCACATAACTGAAATGTACAGAAGCCACCACAGAGAATCCAAGTATTCCAACATTGTCAGAATTGTCTCTCTCTTTATCTCCACACTTGACTGGTTAGTGACCAGCAGCTCTGACCTGGATGACAGGGCCCTCACAGACAATGACTGTGGAGTATCCTCATCAAAACCACATGGAAGGAGTTCCCCAGAAGAAAGAGGGATTCTGTTAACCCAAAGAAGGAGAAAGAGGTGCTGGAGAGACAGTGCCAGAGGCAAGCCTAGAATTCAGATGTCATATCTCCTGGGCCTGGCCTCTCCACTCCAGTAGTTATCAGCAACTGCTTCACATTTCCAGATCAAAAGAAAGAAATGGATGTGGGGAGTTCGTTTTCTTAACATCCTGGAAATTCTGCCCCAGCTGTGTGTCATTGGAAGGATTTGCCCTCCTCTATTTAATCAATGTCCCATCATAAGAGAACTTGGAATGCAAAACCTTGGAAAGTCAAGTTGGACGGCGATGTGTTTCCCCCAGCAAGTCATTCAGATCCTCCAGATAGTCTATTTTCTCCTCTAGACAGAAAGTCTGCAGACTGGGCAACTGGAAGGAAGACACGCCTATCTGCATTACTTATATCAATATGGAGTTAGCCTCTTGAAACACTGAGACGAAGTTTAAGCATCTATGCTTCTCCTCTCCGAACTCATGCTTTGGAGATAGGCAAATTTAGGTGTAATCCAACTCTCCACTTACTTGGTTTGATAACCTTAGGCAAGCCACTCCATCCCTCTGAGCCTCAGCACACTCCCACCTCACAGGGAATTCTGAGGATTAACTGAGAAAACATATGCATATGCCCGTCACAGAGAGGTTCCTGGCAGAGATTTGTTCCCTCTCCCTGTTACTGAAGCAAAGCCTCTGAACTTCCCATGCTGTCTACTTCAAACACACATTCAAATCTTTCTACCCATTCATGTCTCTTCCATTTTTTATAGCATTTCCACCCTGCCTGCCCTCAGAAAGCTGCCCCTGAACAGATTCTGCCCCCATGACACATGTGCCCTGTATCCCCCATCATACTCACGCTCTCAGCTGATGCTCTGTCCTCTCACATTCAGTGCCCTTCTTTCATTCCCTCTATGTGGGTTCTGTGTTCATTCTTTCCCCTTGGAACCTGCTGTATAGCTCCCCACACAATACAAAATGGAAGACAGAAGAGGAGGGAGAGGATGAGCTCCTTGGGTCTCCATGGAGACAGTGCCCTGGATGCAGGAAGAGCCCTCGGACTCTCAGGTGCTGCTGCAGCCTACACAATAGCCCATCCCCGTGCCTCTAAGACTTCAGTTGTCTCAAATGCCTCACAAAAACTCTGGGCAGCGAAAGTGATCTTCTGCCTACTTCTCAACAAGGCTTTATTCCATGTTGTATTATATAAATATTGCCTCCAGATGCTTCCTTCGAGCTGAGCTTTCGCCACCAGTCGGTAATCTTAGCCCCCATTAAATTCTGCTCTTGATCCCTCTGTAGCCATGTTAATTAAACACAAAAGTTGTCGTCACATTCTCAACCCGGTCTTCTTCATAGGCACTGTGGACCAAGAGCTTTTCCCATGTGCCAATGGGCTTTGTTCTGTCCTATTTAAATCATTTTAACTGCACGTTGGCCAGAGCCCAGGCACAGCTCACTCCATCTTCCCTGTCCAAGGCAGAGATGGTCTCTCTACGCCCTTCACACGTCACTTTCTCAAGAGAAGTTGAGGAAATGATGAGCACACACCCAGTGATATGCAAAGAATTCATTCATTTGTTCATCAATAAAGGCTTTTTGAGTAAGAAATCCTATTCGCCAGGTACCTTTATTAGTGCTGTGAACGTAGCAGCGAACAAGAGACCAAGCCCCTACTTTGATAAAAATACCCTTCTAGTGTGGTCTTAGTTAAGACCAGCGGTTTTTCATCCTTGGCTGTACATTAGAAATACCTGGGGTGTTTTAGAAAGCCCAATAGTCAAGAGGTTGTATTAAATAAGAATTTCTAGTAGTTTTCAAAGGTTTTCAAATTATTTCTATGTGAGACTGTAAATATTTCCTTTGATCACTCCACCTTTTCTACTACAAAAAAAGAAATTCTCTCTCTGAAGAACACTCTCTAAAGAGGAGACACAACCATTGCCCTTGGAGTTGTGAAGCTGGCATTTCAAGTTCTGAAGAAACCCTCCCTTAAAAGAAAGGAAGAGGTCAGGAGTTCGAGAGCACCCTGGCCAACATGGTGAAACCCTGTCTCTACTAAAAATACAAAATTAGCCAGGTGGTGCACACCTGTAATCCCAGCTACTTGGAAGCCTGAGGCAGGAGAATCACTTGAACCCAAGAAGCAGAGGTTGCAGTGAGCCATTGCACTCCAGCATGGGCAAAAAGAGCAAAATTCTGTCCAAAAAAAAAAAAAAAAAAAAGAGGCTGGAAGATGTTAATTAAATGCAAAATTAAGGTGGAGTGGGTGAAGATGTTGATTCAAGGTCAGACTCCTTCTTCTCACTTTCCAGGCCAGGAATTGTTAAGCCATTTGCCTGGTGAGCAAGTGAAGAGGGGTGAGTGGCTGCAGACTCATCTGCCCTTTTCATGTACCTGCAAAGACATGGCAGAGCATGCCCTCAGACCACGGGGATTCTTCCCTGGGCTTGAAGGCAGAGTGAAGCAGTGAAGAACTCCATAGGCCCCAAAGCTGAGCTGGACTCCCATTTAAAGCTGTCAGAACAACAGTCTGAATTCTAAGCGGTTTGGTCTCAGAGGGCTTAAGGCTTCTCCTGGCTGCCTGAGGAAATGATTCATTTGGATAAACCCAGATTCAACTACAGAAAGTAATAGCACATTGCTCTTTGTCCTCCTGATGTCTGGAGAGCGTCTCCACTGCCCCACCCTGCCACACGTACCTTCCTCCCTCTCCCTTCAACCCCCATGTTACAAGCCTAGAAAATTCTCAGACACCTGCCATCCCCAGAATTTGTCAGAGACATTGGAGGATCCACCGGAGTCCAGCAGTGCTAGAGCCGGTTGTGTGAGATCCATTCAGAGGCATGGTTGTCATGGAAAAAAAGAACCCATGGGCCTTGCAAATAAAGGCCAGATTGCTGTAGACCTAGAAAGATTCAGTGCAGACATTAGGAAACCTTCTCTGTCTTCCTATCCTCCAGCTGCACCTACTCTTGGTGAAGTATCCTCCCTTCCTGGTTGCACTCTTGGAAAAAAGAAAAGGAAAGAAAGAGGAAGGGAGAAGGGGAGGCTGATTATAGGATTCACAGGGATTTCTCACTGGCCATGTCCACCCCCCTCCTATTCCCTGCCCATGCCTGATTGGGGCAAGGGTAGAGACACCTGACCCAATCTGGGCCAGTCAGGTTCTTCATCCTAGGAAGCAGAAGACATGAGTACAGTTGCACAGAAGCTAGGCATTGGAACTCACAGTGTTCATTGTCTTAGAGACAAAATCCAAGAGGAATTACCAGTAGTGGCGACGCTGGAGCTGCCTGGTTATTCAGGTTTCCCATTGAAACTGTGAACAAACATGATGTCCTTCATCTTGACATAGCTGGAATCAATTCAATTGTTTGCCTCTAAAGAAACTTAATTAGTAAAAGCTCTGAGCCCCCATTCCTTCTCCCATTCAGTACATACACAGTATTACGAGCATTGTTTTCTCTTTATCCAGCTCTCTCCCTAGACTAGAAGCTCCTTGGCGTCCTGACCGTGGATTGGTCTTGAGCCTTCGTCTCCCACCCACTCTTCACATAGCTGACTCTCACTCTTCCCTCAGGTCCCTGGTGAGACAGAAGGGGCCTTCTCTGACCACCACCTCGTGCATTCCTTGCCTGGGTGACGTGCGTCTGGAATGCGGTCCCATTGCACCAGGCACTTCCCTATGGTAATTTTTATCTATGTGTTCTATTTTTATCTATCTCCCACAAGGCTGTAACTCCTTAAGTCAGGAGTTCTTAAGGAGAACTTGTTCTATCTTCAGCACAAGTACAGTGCCTCGGACTTGGTAAGCACTCAGTAAATATTTGTGAAATGAATAAATGAATGACTAAAGACATATACTAATTTCCCTCCTCACAGGAAAATAATAGAAATTAATTACCTGGTTCAAATTATTTTTCGTCTCAATACAATCAGTCAGTCAACAAATTAGTACTAATTGATGTGCCAAAAACTGTATTAGGCACTATATGACTACTATAAAGATGCAAATATAGACAAATAGGGGAGGAGAAGATTGTCTTAAGAAAATCTAATATAATCTGTAACTAGGAACTCTAAGTTCCATTTTGCCTGTTCAAAGAAATCTATGCCTCCATTTTCTGTATCTTAAAACTGGACGTGTAGGAATTACCATTAAGGATTTATTGGGTTTGCAACAGGCTCGTGAATCAATGGATAGAAATCTCCAGAATAGTGCTAGGTTCAAATGAGGTAAAAACTTTTAGGTAAAATTCCACATCCAGACTGGTTAATACTTTGGGCCCCAGATCACTTCATTTCTGTCTCCCACCTGGCTAAGAAGAGCCACTGTACAAGACTGTGGGCTGAAAGGCTCCAGGACAGGTGGACAGGAGAGGGGTCTCTGAACCTCTGTTTCCAACACAGTCTGTCACTGTCATCCCTGCTAATCTGGCAGATGTTGAATTGAGAGAGGGACCTTTTCCCCTGCCCCCAGGCTAGCAATTACAGAAACCAAATTGTCTCTACAAGAGGCATTGTCACCCTGGTGTTATTTCAGCATAAAATAAATTGCACTGCCTATCAGCCTGATGGAGGCCAACACTCGCTGGCAGCTCCCAAAGGCCCCCAGAAAAGAGTCTACTCAGATGTGAAGACAAGTCAGCCAGCTGCAGCCAGCACTGAAAGTAACCCAGGGAGCATGATTCTGTCACGCAAGAACCTAGCATGTCTGGAAGGGCACAGCTTCAGCCTGGCACCAGCAACAATTCTGCCAGGCTGATCTATTTGTCAAGTCCCAGCAGAGATCAGGATAAACAATTCAGAGAGATACAGGGTAACCATGCCATAAATGTGCAGTCTGTTATTCTAGATGTGTGTTTGCACGCATGTGGAGTGGTGTGTGTGTGTGTGTGTGTGTGTGTCTGAGACTCTCTGACACTATCTAGTTCCAGTCTTCATCACCTCCTGCCACTGCTTCAATAACCTCTTAATGGGGCTTCTGACTCCATTCCTGACTCCATGTTCTCACTCCTCAGCAGTCTTCACCCATGTCTTAAAATTCGTGTTTCAAAATCACAGATCTAGTTATGTTAAATCATGGGAAATAGAGTCTAGTATTCACCACCGTCCTTGGCCCCAATTAACTTGTCAAATGCACGTCAAATTTTCTGGCACCCTGTACACCTGCCAAACTGAACACATCTCTGCTATAACATGCACCCCCATTTCAAATATTTAAATCCTACTGGCACTTTAAGATCCAGACCAAATATCCTCTCCTTCACGACAGTCTCCCTTTGATCTTCACTCTGCCGCTCCAAAAGCTGGAAGCTATCTCTTCTCCCCTCCAAAAAATAAAAAACAACCAGCGTATATTGAGTGCCTGTTATGTGCTTTACACTTTACGCACATCATGTCAACACTATTATCTCCTCATTCTATCGATGAAAAGGCTGAGGTTTAGACGATTTACCCAAAGCCACAGAACTCCTAAATTGCATAGCCAGAACTTGAACCCAGAACTACTGGCTTCACAGTTCATGCCCTTAATTACTAGGCAGCACTCTCTCTTAAGCTCTAAGGGATAAGTGGGGAGGATTATCTGTAATTTCCATCATCATCCCAAATAAATTTATAATCTAAGCAATGATCAATTTATTTTGATGCCAATAAAGCTTTAAATGTCAAGGCCCCTCATTTCAGAGACCCCTTCTAGGGTTCTGGGAGAGGCACAGGCTCTTATGTTTCTGTAAAACTTTCTAAAGTAATGTATTTTAACCGGAGATTGTTAAAGCAGGTAGACCCTTTCCATCTCAACCTCCCTTCATCACACTTCCCTTCACGTCAGTGGTGCCCAAGTGTCCATGGGCATTTAGGGTTCTATGTTCTATCTAATAGGGAGCTAATGGGAAAGCTGTTAATTGGGCTTGTTATATTTCATCTGGAATATAGTTAAGTTATCGCTAGCTGTCTCAATGTAGAAATGACTCTGGGAGTAGACTTACTACCAACTGTGCCAACTTACTTGGCATCATGACATAAAGGTGCAGGGCCAGAGGTTGTATTGTGTTGTGAACACACCCATGGAAACATTCCATGTTCTGATAAACACCTCACGCTGGAATTTATCAGAATTCCCGAGTGCCTGGGCACAAACCTGTAGCATAATCACAAAAGCAAGTACATCTGTATATGGAGTCACATGAGTTATGAATCCTAACTATCAATAATACAAAATAAAATCTGATCAACTGTGCTAGAAAGAAGACAAAGCTATCTTCCTATTCTCTCTTTAGAAAATAATATGGCAAAATTGTTGTCATATGAAGAAGCATTAGAGTATGCAACTAAAAAATGTAGGAAGTAGTGCTATAGAATTATGTCAGTCTGCTAGTTAGCATTTAAATTCCACTACTCTTCTGGACTTTGTGATGTCTGTGGTATTGTCAGCTTTTAGAATGCATAATTTGCAATGATCTGTTTTATTATTTAAAATAAATATTTAATTTTATACCAACTCTGTCTTCACAATTTTGTTTTGTTTTTCTAAAATAACCTCCCTGATAAGCATCAGGTCACCCCCAAAATAACCTAGATTGGCTTTGAATTTCAGTAAGAAAAGTGCTCTCGCTATGCAAACACCACTTTGAGTGCCCTTGCCCCTCTTTCGGTCCAGTTATGACTCACTGATGCCATTCTGTGTGGGTGTCCTTGGCCACAGATGCAGCTTCACATACCTCTCTCATGGCACTCATCACTGTTTATGTTATACTAATTCACATTCCTGTTTTATTTCTTTCCAGCAACCACCTGAGGATCTTACATGGCATTACACATAATAAATGTTTCAAAATGAAAGGCCTTATGGAGCCAGGAGACAAAGAGTAGACCAAGTGGAGGAGCAGGGAGGAGCCCTTCACTCCTGGGCCTACACCCTGGTGATGGCACAATATGTCTCTGATGTTTATCTTTTGTACACTCAAACTGCATAGGTAAAAGTTTTCCTTCTCTCTTTCCTTGTATCTCAATTCCTTACTCTCTCTTTGTCTCTCTACTTTCTATTCATTTTAGTCTGTTTTGTGTTGCTACAACAGAATACCTGAGGCTGGGTAATTTATAAAGAAAAGAGTTTTATTTTAGCTCATGGTTCTGCAGGCTGCAAAGTTCAAGGGCATGGCCATGGCTTCTGATGAAGACTTTCATGCTGCATCAAAATCAGGTGAAGAAAGTCAAAGAAGTGGACATGTGTGAAGAAGCAAAGCCCTGGGGGTGTCCTGCTTTTATAACAACCCACCTCAAGGGAATATTCCTGTGAGACCTAAGCCAGTCTAGTGAGACCTAGAATTCATTCACTATCTAGAGAATACTAAGCCATTCGTTAGGGATCCCCTTCTGTGACCCAAACACTTCCCACTAGGTCCCACCTCCCAACACAGTGGGGATCAAATTTCAACATGAGTTTAGGTGGGAACAAACGTAAATCATAGCACCATCTTTCTCTCCTCTTTCTGGCCCTGATGCTAATAGGGTTAATATGGCAATCTTTGAAAGGAGCAGGACCAGAACACAGGGGACAATCATAGTCCCAAATCTTCGCATCCTAGGCAGAGAATTCAGGGAAGGAATCTAAAGTTAGGCAGCATTTCAGGGAAGGGATAAATTTGACGGAGCCATGTGTTTCTCCATCATAATGACTTGAACCACTAAGGACCCACCAAAACCG
Organism: Callithrix jacchus; assembly: GCF_049354715.1. Classification (NCBI taxonomy): domain Eukaryota; kingdom Metazoa; phylum Chordata; class Mammalia; order Primates; family Cebidae; genus Callithrix; species Callithrix jacchus. The sequence continues at coordinate 150,267,909 of NC_133508.1, forward strand.
TGAAGAAGGCAGCCTGGGTCATCATAGAAAACTACTACACGCGACTGGGCAACGACTTCCACATGAACAAGCACGTGTGCGAGGAGATCGCCATTATCCCTGGCAAGAAGCTCCACAACAAGAGAGCAGGCTATGTCACGCATCTGATGAAGGGGATTCAGAGAGGCCCAGGAAGAGTATCTCCAACAAGCTGCAGGAGAAGGAGAGAGAAAGGAGAGACAATCATGTTCCCGAGGTCTCAGCCCTGGATCAGGAGATCATTGAAGTAGATCCTGACACTAAAGAAATGCTGAAGCTTTTGGATTTTGGCAGTCTATCCAACCTGCAGATCACTCAGCCTACAGTTGGGATGAATTTCAAAACACCTTGGGGACCTGTTTGAATCAATGCTGTATTATTTTCAATAAACCTGGGACAAAAAAAAAAAAAAAAAAAACAATTCAATACACCAAGTTTTCCTGAAAGCAGGGGCCAGTCTCATCCGTGACAAGTGAGGTTGGAGGTCTTCCACTGGAGCAAAGCTGAGCAACGAATTCCATTTCAGAGATCACAAGACGTAGTCCCCACCCAGGAAATGTGTCTTCCATCCAACTAGATGAGAATGAAAAGGAAAAGTATTCAAACTGCACAATTACTGTCTGGCTAAATTAATTGCTGCATTCATCTAAATTGATTAGACACTTTAATTAGAAGGGCCTGGTTATTTCCCGAAATTGAATTTTTGGCATGTGGGTGTTATGTGCACATGTGTGTTTGTTCTAGCAGAGCCAGCACTGGAGCAAATCTACAATGATATCTTTCTCCAAAGATGAAAAGAATGACAGTCAGTTAGGAACCAGCCCTCTCTCCACAGACCTCCATCCCCAGGGAAAGGAGGGATGGAGATTCCCCCAACCTGGAAGGACAACCATGGCATTCTCACCTGGCCACCACAAGAGGCTTTGCAGATGGGGAAAAAAATAAATAAATAAAACATCTGTGGGCTTAGGAGCAGCTGTGAGAGGAGAAAGCGGGTGTGGAGGAAAGAAAGGGAAGTGTGTAATGGAAGAATGTTAAATTCAAAGCTTTCCTTTGGTTTATACTAGGTATGGAATTTCCCAAATTAGCCTGTAGAATGTGCACCCCGAGGGGGCAGCAGAGCACTAACTCTTGAGAAGCCAGCAGACCAGTTACTCCATTTGGCCAGAGATAAGCTGTGGTTAAAAGGGGTATTCAGTGGCAGGAGGAAGAGCAATCTGAGTAGAAGGACAAAATTTGAACCACCCTGGGCCCTTGGAAGGCCAGTGCCAACAGGGTGGGTAGAAGAGCCGAATGGAAATAGGAAAAGGAGGAACTGAGCAAATTAGGGCTAAAAGCAGGTTGTCCCAAGTCTCAGGAGACAAAATGGAAGTTAGATAGAATTCCTGAATAGACCCAGCAAGGTGCAAGACCTGTAGTCTGAACAGAATCAAGGATGGAGCAGCCAGGCCACCACCCAAATGCCATCTATAAAGAGAATCAAAATATCCCTGGAGATTTACGAAGCTGGAAAGGGTTTGCCAGGATTCCTCTCAAGAAGAGAACTGTAGGAGTTGGTGGGGTACTTTGCTATGCCTCACTGAGACTGGAGTGGGGGTGGGGGTGGTTGGAGAAAAAGAAGATAACTCAGAGATGAAGGAGGCAAAAGCAGAGAATGTCCTGGTGAGAGATGCTTGTTAGACCATCCCCCCCTTTCCTGTGGGGCTTTTATTTCACTAGGAAACATATGCAAGTTTGGGGCCAGCACTGAATTGCTGGGGATAAGAGAAGAGAGGCAAGTCCAGCCACCACAAGTTCCTGCTCCACCCTTCCCCTCAAAGCTCTCAGCCTTGCCTATAAAACTGAGCCAACTGGAAGGGAACCAAATCATAATTCTGCCCAGGTCCCCTATCTAAATCTGGCCCTGCTATAGCAGACCGTGTCCATAGAGTCCTAATGCAGGTGGGGCCCTCCTTCTGTTTTTTGTCCCATTTACCTACTTAAGGGCCTGGAATAGTAGAGACTTGAGCATGTTTTTGAAAAGCCGAGGAAAGCTTTTCCTTTGTCTTCCCACACTGGGTTGGAGAAAGAGCCTTCAGCCTGGAGGCACAGAGAAAGAGGGCTTCGATTCCGTGATTCATTTCACCTCAGAGCTTGCAAGTGCGTTTGAACAGCAACTCTGCATTCAGCTCCTAAGGTTTGTTTCACAGCTGTTGTGAGTGATGGTGAGAACTGCTGTTCGTGGTCATGCAGGTGATGGAGCGGAGGCAATGAGATTGTCTCTGGTCAGGGAAAAGGTAATCTCATTTTGCTCTGTCTCTTTGATCATGGGAGCAGGTAGGAAAATGGCATTTCATGCAGGTTACTCCTTTATGCTGCAACTGATGATAATGGTCATTTAACTTTTTCTGAGTACCAAAAAGCTGCTAGGCATTGAGGAGCCTCTCCCCACCTTAGAAACTAAATTCGGCAGACAGGCATAAAACTGTTTCAGGGAAAGGCAAACGTATCAAGTTTGTTTCACCCATAAAAAGAAGGGGTATGGCCAAGTCTTACGTTTCTCCCACGGGTCATTTTGGTACTAGGCAGCTAGGACCATTTAATCTGACCCTCTCAAATGAGAAGACTCTAAAAACCCTTCTGCCCCACCATTCCTGTACCTTTTCCCACCACACCCCATCAAAATCCTCCTGTAAGGATAAAGGAAGCTAACAGACTCAGTGTACTTAAAGAAAGATTGCTTTTCTCTGGTCTCAGTTTTCTTATCTGTAAAATGACAAAGTCAGACCAGGCGATCTCTTGTGGCTCTGACTTCAGATGGACCCTCAAAGGGAAGCAGCCTAAGGAGAAGGCTGAGATCAGCTCTTGAGCTGTTGGATGGGCCTCAGCTGTGGCTGCAGATTAAGGAGAGCGTGGAAGAAGAGGAGAAAGAGAGGGTTGAAGGAAACTATCTTAAAAGGAGTCTTTAAAGTGTGTGAGGTTCTATCTCTGAGCCTTCAATTGAAAGCAACTTGAAATGGAAACTCTGAGTGGCTTGAGTGGGAACAGCCAGGGTCTTCTTGGAGCGCATGTGGCACTTCATGAGGTCCCAGCAGAGCCCGGACCTGGGATGGTGTTTGCTGCCCCCTGAGGGTATAGGCCCACTGACCCCCGTGGTCAGCCATGGAGAGCCCAGGGTCCAGGTCAAAGCATGCAATTGGTTCCACTCTGAGAGGTGCAGTGAGGCATGGCAGCTGCAGAGGCCTGAGGACCTTTCTCTCTGGTGCCAGGAGACAGAAAGATGATCTGGCAGACTCTAAAAGCACTAAAGCCGGGCGACAGTGTCGGGGGGAGGAAATGGAAGACGTGATGCCTGTGGGAGGTTTTATGGAGTGATGGTAATAGCCCCTTCATTTATACAGAGCATTCCAGTTTATAAAGCCCTCTCATATCCATTACCTCATTTGAGCCTCTGTGAAGCTCTAAGAGGCAGGCAGAGTGAATGTTCTTTTCTTCTGTTTCATAGGTAAGGAAGCAGGAGGGTAGATGAGTTAAGTCACCTGCCCAAGGTCACACTGACAGCTCATGACAGGGCAGGATGATTCCAGCCACTGGGGAAGTAATGCCAGACTGGCAGACAGATGGACCCGGGCCCCATCCCTGCTCTGCCCTGAGGCCATTGCTTCTTTGAGCAGTAAAGCTCTGAGCATTACGGTTTTGATCTACAAGACTGGATAATAGTAACAACTGGAGCAATTAAGGCAGATGATATGTGTACAGGGCCCAGGCCCAAGTAGGCAATCAGCATGTCTACTCTCCTCCGTTCCTCTGCTAGCATTTAAGAACCTTCCTTCCATGGGGTAAATAGGGAATGGGGTCATTATACCTCTAGATAGGAGTATGCATCTTGGGGTCAGACAGGCATGGTTTCTAACACTGCTTGCCACTCCTGGCTATGTGATCCTGGGGCAAGTCACTACAGTCTCTGGCAGTGACTTCTCTAGAAAAAGAGGACCCCGATGCCCACCCCCAGAGAACATTTGAAAGTTAAGTGAGAAAGTACATCCTGCACCAGCACCATGCCTGTCTTAATAAATGCAGTTCCCCCCTTTTTTCTTCTTACCACTATAGCACACGAGATAGTCATCTTCCTGAAGCCTGCGGACAAATCCCAGAGAGCTAAACAGAGTTTCCAGGCTCTTGCGGTGCCACGCCCCCACAACCTGGAATTCATAATAATAACTACTGCTGCAGTTATTATTATTTACCAAGTACTTACTCTGCCTTAGACAGCCATGTTTAGTGGCTTCTTTAATTCTTACAATAACGTAGAACTATTAGCTCAGCTCGGTGTTTTGCAGATGAGATAAGTGAGGCACAAAGAATTGAGGAACTTACCCAAGGCTTTACAGATAACAGTGACAGAGCTGGGACTGAGCTTTAAAGCCAGAGCTCTTAACCTAACTAACCTCTAACTAACGCTTTGCCTATTTCCTGCTACAGGCTTGGGGGCAAAGGCCCTTGCTCCTCGTGATGCCCGCAATGATGCCTCCTTGAGGATGGAGAAACTGAGCACGCTGAGAAGCACCCTGGCCAAATTGAAAAGGCCAGATGTAATCAGGTATGCAAATGCCAGGATTCTACTTGCTAAAGAGGTTCCAGGTTGAGTTACCTTTGAGAAACTGGAGAATGTGGATGATCCTGGAAAGCCGATTAGCACACAAAGAGATATTATCCCCTGCCCAAAATCCCAGGCAGCTGTAAAGATATTGAGAAAATTTACTCTGTGTACAAATTATTCAATTATAGAATCAGCCAATGAGATTAGTAGTAGGAATGAAGGTGTAAAGTCCCCCCTTGCAATCTGGAGAGGAAAGACTAGTGTGAGACCGCCTTCCAGGGCAACTCATGGGCCACGGCAGATGAAGTGTCTCGTAGAGGTCCGGATGCTCACTGCCCAACATAGAGCACTGCCCTTTGTCAATGTTCAAGAAAAATAGTTGAAATCATGAGTAAACCAACAAAATAATTCTCTTGCCAAAAGGTAACAAAGAATCTGGAATGTTTCCCAACATCCCATATCTTAGGAGATTCTGAGAGAACCCCAGTCCTTAGGAGACACTTGGAAAAGAACTTCTTGACTGTGTAAAATAAGAAATAGATGAATGAAGAATGAGGGAGGATATGCCAGCTCTAAGAAAGTGACTCCTAAATGTCAGGCCAGAGCTAGAGGAACACCTCTCTAGAGAAAGGGAGATGAATAGAATGGCATCTGCCATCTGAATCCAAAAAAATGCAAGAAATTTAACAGAAAAGGGTCAATCTGATGGAACATGAGATGTTAGCACTTGATTTTCTAACATACTTAACTAGATGCTGAAGTATGAGAAAAATCAGAATGACACACCCCCATCATTCTCCTGCTCCCCCACCTCAACCCCATCCAAAATGTCAGGGGTTTCTCATCAAGTGACAATTCTACAGGACCTACCCTGAAGCAAAGTCCACACTGGTTACACCTGTGGGACAATTCTCATCAGAATGGGTCTGTTTTCCAGCTCTGGGCCCTTATTTGTAAAAGTCCTCTTCTTAGAGCTGACGGTCACTTCAGAAAGCAGCAAAAAACAGCTACAGTTCAGAGGGTGCTTCCTAAGTGTCAGGAGCCAGGGCAAGGGCTCACATGAATTCTCCCATTTTATCCTCAGAATAAGCCAATGGGATTTGCTATATAAGTAGCCCCATTTTACTCAGAAAAACCCTAAAACTCAAAGAGGTTAAGAATTTGATCCAGGTCACATGATTAATAAATGAAGGATCTAGAATTTGGAAACCCCAAGGCACTGAAATTTCCCCCAAATATAATGCAAAAGACAAACCAAACTAAATCATAAAGTACACATAAAGAAATCCACAAAGTTCTTGTTTTCCCCATGATTGTTTTAAATAAAATGTTTTAGAATCCTTCATTGACTATTGAGTCATGTACCAGGATACGAATTCAGTTCTGTCTATTCTAGGCCTGAGTTCTTAACCCCTATCTTTCACTAGTAAGATAACTTTGCTTTTCCCCAGCATCCAGAGCCTCCAAGCCCTTCCAAGAGGCCAAAACATTTGATTTTTCTCAGAAGAGTTAACAAAGTAGATATTACATGGGGTTGGGGGCAGATGGGGAGGGTGATTGAGGTTGCTTGAGCTCAAATCTTAGGAGATTATAGAAAATCTGCTGGTTCACCAGCCACTTGGAGGCCTTATCTGAGCCAAAGTAATCACCTGCAGAAGGGCAAAGTCATCCAGAGCTGCAGCCAGTGTGGGAAGATGTTTTTCTTTCTCTTTGCCAGAGCTGAAGAGCTTTTGCCTCTGTAATCAGCTTCTGTGAAGGAGCTGACACTCAGACTTGGCTAGGAGGGCCCAGCAAAGGCCGGGGCCCACAGGATCCTGTCACGGTGGAGAATCTAGGGATGTTCTGATGCTGCCTTCCTCACACTGAACAAGCTGAGTTCAGCCCCAATTTGAGGACCAGACTTCATGGATCCCAGGGGGTTGTGATCCCCAGCTGGGATGCACAAGTCCAGGGTAATGGGAGGAAGAGCTCAGATGGAAGGACTGACACGGGGATAGCAGATGTGCCAGACTTCATTCTTCATTCTGTATTTCGTGCAGGAGGCCCTTTCTATTGAACCTGCCTTGCCGCCACCACTCCTCCACCACGGGCCACCCATTTAAGGATTAGCCCTGTCACTCAGAGAGGAGCACTCACATTTGTGGAATGTGATTCTGTCCCCAATGGCAGCTGATGGACCAGAGTGGGCACTTAACCTCAGCTGTGCCAATCACGCTTGTCTTCTATAAATGTGGTCAGGTAGAACTGGAATATGGGTTGGTGCAACTGGAGCTTAGAGAGAGAATTAATGCCAGGGAAAGGGTGACCATATTCTGCTATATATAGAAAAGAGCAGAGAAAACTTGTCTGCCAAGAACGAGGAAAATGAAGCAGGTGCACAGGGAGAAAGAGATGAGACCACATCGCTTGGCCAGTAGCTGTCCCAGTTGCTGATAACTTTCGAATCCCTGGCTCTTGACTCAGTGAAGCCAAGCTTTATGTCCTGCCCCTAGGTCTAGGCTCATCTCCACTCCATAGAGTTTCCTTCTTCCTTAAGCTCCTCTGAGTCCATTTCTATTATTTGCAATCAAAAAAGGAGTCTTGAAAAGCAATTAACATTATCATTCTGATTAGAAGTCTACTAATGGTTATTGATTACCTATTTTGTGCCAGGCACAGTTCCAGAAATATTGCCAAGGATTTATCTCACTTATCGTCATCTTCATCAGCAACATCATAAACGTTAGCATCAAAAAGTGTTTATGAAGAGCCTGCTTTTGTGTAACACTCAGCTAGACACAAAGACAGTGACACGGGTCAGGTCCACCTCCCCTGACAGCTTTCTAGATGGGTATGCTGATGTTAAGACAAACGTACAGGGCATTAAATGAAGACATGAAGAGACAGTGAGATATTTGCCTCATTATCAAGAGCTAGGTAAGGATAAGGAAACTGCTGAGGGCATTCTAAGTTGGGGGTGAGGGGCTGAATCCCAGGTGAGAGAAAGCTTTAGGCTTGCTCAGTTTGGACAAGGAAATATAGAGAAAGGAACATAAAAGAGGCTGCAGGACTGAGTCAGTTACAGGGGCCGTCTTTGCCCATCGGGAGCCTCTGTATGGTCTCTGAATCCAGGAAGGAAGGAGAATTGAGGGGAGACAGAAGCAGGCAGCCGGGCTGGAAAGGCTGAGAGAAGGACCAAAGAGAAACCTTCAGTGTTGGTATTGATCCATTTGGCAGATCTCGATAAGCCTCTGAGATGCAAGTAATGGAGTTAGCAGACAGCTGGTAGGAAAGAAAGCCTGGAAGAGATAAACAGACAAAGCAGAAGAGTAGAGACGAAACGAAAAGAGAGAGCCAAAGTAATCTAAAGATATAGGAAAGAAGCAGAAGAAGAAAAATAAGATAAGAACAGAGGGTGCAGGGTGGGATCAGAGGTAGAAAAGGCCAAGGACTAAAAAATATAAAAAAGGACAAAGAAAAACAAAAACTGAATTATAGAGGGTCAGTGATAGAAGCAAAGAAAGCAGGGCTCAGGCCAGGCACAGTGGCTCAAGCCTGTAATCCCAGCACTTTGGGAGGCCGAGGCAGGCAGATCACGAGGTCGGGAGTTCAAAACCAGGCTGACCAATGTGGTGAACCCCCATCTCTACTAAAAATACAAAAATTAGCCAGGCGTGGTGGTGGCACATACCTATAGTCCCAGCAACTCAGGAGGCTGAAGCAGGAGAATTGCTTGAACCTGGGAGGCAGAGGTTGCAGTGAGCTGACATTGCACCACTGCACTACAGCCTGGGTGACAGAGTGAGACTCCATCACAAAATAAGAAAGCAATGATCAGAGATACATAGGACAGAGAGTGTACAGAAGGAAAAGACAGAGGAACATTAGTCTAAGCTTTGGAGAGGGAGAATGGGAGGTCAGCAGAACCCTTGAAAACAAGATAAATTCTGCTCTCCTGGCAGACCTTATCATCGCCCTTGGAGACATTTCCATTCACTTCATCTTTCTGGCTGGAAACCTTTTAAAAGTCTTTTTCTCTCCTCCATTCTGCGTATGGATAGCTAGGCACAGTGCGTTGTCATTCTTCCATTTACTTCAGCTTAGCCAGCAACTGTCCAGAGCTAACATCTTCCAACCTGTAAAGAAATGGGCATTCCTGTTCTTCATGCCATCTGACCTGAGGCTACCCATGCCCCAGACCTGCCAGGAGCCCTGATGCCACCACATCTCGGAGATAAGAAGCACCAGCCATCAGAGTGATTTAGGGATGTAGCTTGTTTTTTCTAGCAGTTGCTGGAGTTTCTGTTCCCTCTGCCAGCCTCGTTGAGCTTTTCTACAGCCCCAGGATCTTAGCAATAAATTTCCATTTAGCTATGAGAAATGACTGCTGCTCCCATCTCCCTCCTCTCACCCGCACCGCCTTGTTCTGAAGTCTCCCTCTCTGAGTACCTCAAGGGCCTCCCCTTTATGTGGCACTGGCAAGTTCTGCCATTTACAGTCCCCTAGAGCTGGTCTCGTTCTAGAACAGACTGATTGTGACCCAGAGGGCAAGAGAGGCTGGGTTGGGAGACAGATGAAGAGAAGAGAAGGGCTGGGCGGCAATGTGACCCAACCTTCCTTAGGTAAAGCCCTTGATGACACACAGTACAAGCAGGAAGAGGAAATTTGAATAATAAGAGGCTGATGGCAGAGGGGGAAGGCAGAGGGGAAAGAAGGAAGAGGCAAAAGTTGTTCATTAGTTGCATTGATTCAAGGGGAAAGAGAAGTGATTAAATAATTTGCCCCCAAGGAAGAAGCTCCTGTTCCTGCTTTCCTTCCTTGGCAGGAAGCAGAGATAATTTCTTAGCTGAGTGGTTCTGCCTTGCTCCATCTGAGCTGGGGTTCGTAAGAGGAGGGGAAGCAGGGCTCAGGAGCGGGACTCCACAGCCAGCTCCCGGCAATGCATACTAATGAGGGAACAGCTGTGGGGTCAGCATCCAAAGTGGATGGTCCCCAAATCACCTCTCTCCCTCTTTCAGGGATTTATTACATGAACCATAGGTATGCTGAGCTCAGTTAAGCCTAACCTTAATACGTGGTCTAACATAAAAACCTCTATTCCCCAAGGATAGGTCACGTGACTAAGGGAGGTGGGAGGGGAAAAAAGATGGACAGCTAGACACCATCAGGGCCGGAAAGTTTTACTTCTGCAAAGTGAGCAATCTTCATTCTCAAAGGTAAAAGTCAGTGTCACAGTACTCAGAGGGGAGAGAACATAGGCATTTATGATGAGCCTACTATTGTTGATTATTGATTGACTAATGTGTCTTGTCCCCCTGTTATCAGCCAGGCACAGAAGTTCAGAACCAGGAAGACACAGTTCCTCAAGGTCTTTCAGTCTATCTAGAGGGACAAAGTGTCAACCAGCAATTTCCTTCCAGTATGGTAAGGGCTGAGATGAGGGGATGTACAGTGAGTGAAAGGGTGGGCCAAGACTGAGGCTTCCTGGAAGGTTTCCAGAGAAGGAGTAGGCTGAGTCCTCTTCGTGGGGCTGACTTTGTCTGTTGGAGTTAGTTCAGAAGTTGCCCCTGGTCTGCTGCCCCAGATGTTCTAGACCACACTTCTGAGCCAGTTCACAAATTCAAGGAAGGGCTCTGTGAATGTGTGTGGACACACACAGGTGTGCACTTATATGGGGCAGCTGCTATGTAACTGGACTTGGGCTGTCTTCCCACCTATTTCCTTTTGCAACCCTGTGATTGGCTCACACCCCAGGCCCTACCTGCTGGCACAGGTGTGCTCCAGGCACTTTACAAGAGAACACGGCAATCTTAATTAGAGCCCTCCCCCACACGGCTTTCCACGACAGAACTTTGGCCTGCCAACTCAGTATCACGTTTTTGGCAGGTAACAGGCAACTTTTAGAGGCATTCTTTTTCAATGCACTCCTTAATATATAGAGTCTTAGAATAAAGTGCAAATTCAGCCTGGGGAGACAAGAAGACCCGGCTGCCCCTGGGATACTCTTGCCCTCAGAGAGAAGAAGAAGGGGGTCTCCTTCCCAGTCTTCTTCCCTCACATTCTTCTCTCATTCTTGTCCAGGTGCATCCACTTCCTTTTCAACCAAGGATTTGGTAGTAGCTAATTCAAAAAGCAAGAGCAGATTTTTTCTCCATAAACAGCATTCCAGAGGGAACTGAAATTTAGTAACTCCCAAGTGAGCTAAAAAAGAAGTTGGAAAGTCAGATAATTCATCACGAATTTCCAGGATGACTTCATGCTCTCCCTTTTCTAGTCAGGTGATTTAAACTTCTGCTTCCCAGGTAAGGTCTCACAACAATTGCACCTGTAAGGTCTCACAACAATTCCTGGAGAGCTTTGCCTTGGCTCTGCCTTCTCCCTCCATGGGTACGTACTTGATGGGCAAGACCCAGTTGTCTAGGATGGAGAGAACACCAGCAATGTCCCTCTCTGCCCTAATTTTTCCACTAACTTCCAGAACCAAACCAGACTTCACTTTTCCATTTTCTCAGATGAAGCATATGCTCTGACTGCTCCCTCCACTGCACCCCACACACTAACATACCAAGGTCCCTAGAAGGCAGCCCAACAGGTTGATCAAATTTAACCAATGGCAGCGAACTTTAAACAAGAAGCTCTGAACATTGCAAATGGTAGCCTCTTCCCTCCCAACAGTTGCAGCCCAAGGTGCCAATGGCCATTTAAGAAACTGGACTTTTCCCAAAGTAGCCGCCTTGCACATATGCACACACAAGTGTGCACACACATATTCAGAGAATCCTTCCTTGACTTGAGCGGGAGTTAGCAAAGGAAAGGAGGCGTGAGTGTGGCCAGCATGGGCACAGCCGTGGTTAGGAGCAGGGACACAGACTGGCCCGTTTAACTGAGGGTTTCTTACATCATTTCGTCTACACTTTTTGGCTGAGAACAATTTAAAATAGCTGCCAAGTTCTAGAGTTGAGATCCAGGTGTTAGGAGTTGGGGAGCATTGCGAGGTCTCCCCTTTCTAGACACTCACTTTCTCTAAGAATTGAAGCATACAAGGAACCTGAGATATCATGTAAGCCAAGCCCCTGAGCCCCAAAGACGTTAACCAGGTCAAGGTTAGTGTAAAACCTAAAGCAGACCTCCAGGTTCAGGCTCCCAGAACCAGGCTTTTGTACCATAACACAGCCACTGGTTCTTCCAAATTAGGTATGGCGGAGAGCAAAGCAAGGATGAAGACTGACAGAGAGACGTTCACAATAATAAGCAGAAGAGCTATTTTGGGACCCACCCCCAAGCACTGTTGCAGAAATCAATCACAAAGCATTTATTGGTCAGCTACTGTGCACTTAACCCTTTTCAAGGCATCGTAGAGACTGCAGAAAAGGAACAAAACCAGGGAAGGACCCAGTACAGTCTCTGGTCCCGACTCACATCACAGGCACTCATGAAATGATTGTTGCCTTCCATGAAGTCATAATAATGTTGACCAATATTCATTGTCTGCTCGTGTGTGCCAGGGACCCTGTTCTAAGCTGCTGCCATACATTAATTTATCTCGTTCCATCCCTTCCACAACATTAGAGGTAGGTGCTTTGTCCTACCATTTTTCAGATAGTGAAACTGAAGTGCAGAGAGGTGAAGCCCAAGGCACACGCCTAGTAAGCGGTCATAAGATTGTGCATTCAAGCACCAATTACGGAAGACATGAGACACACACATTCTACATCCCTAAACCTCATGCGAAGATTGGGTAGAACACTGACTACCTCACACTGCCGCTGTAAGGGTTCACCACATCCTGCCCGGTGGGCCTGAACACTCATTCTCCACGTTGTGTAACGTACCCCCTTCTCTCTGAGAGCCCAGCGCAGGGGAGGAGAACGAACACACACATGCACACCATCAAAAGTGAACAGTGCCTCCATTTCCTTACCAGCAAAATGAGGACAGTGCTGCTGTTTACCTCATAAAGAATAGACTGCATAAAACAAAAGAGCACTTAAAAGAGAGCTTGGCACCAAGTATGCACTTAGTAAACATTAGCTATTCTCATTATTATCCTCACTATATCATCGTCCTCATCATTATTATTGGTTATGGAAATTCACTATGACTAGACCAGAAAACTGGGCTGGAGTGTTGGAATTGCTTTATGAAGGAATGAATGGGGAAACGTGGCTAAGAATCATGGGGCCACTGGGAAGAGCTGGTATTTCGAACAAACAGAAGCCAGGGACGCAGAACTCCAGCCTCACTCATGGGCAGGGGACATTTGTCTAGGACTGGAAGAACTTTCACTACTTTCCCTTCAAACTGTGGGCAGTGGGAACTGTGGCACGTTCTTCCTGATGGCCCTGGCTTGGGAACACCAACCCTGGGGAGGGTGACCTTCCTGAGAAGGGATCAAACCAGCTGGCCTGAGGCTCTTGGAGAAGTAAGGAATTTACATCCTGGGAGCCTCACAGAGCTACTCCCTGCTGCAGCTCCTGGACATAATGACATTTCTGTCCCCTCTCCCCACCCTACCTTCCCTCAGCCCCAGCCACAATGGCAGCTGCTGCTGGTTGGATGTGAGATTTGTATGCTGTTTACAGTGCTGCCTTTTTATTCTTGAACCTGAAAGCTTTACTGGGTATTAAATTCCAGCATCAGATTGCTGTTTGTGCTCCCGAGTGAAAGAAAGAGAAAGAGAGCTTTAATGCTTTCCAAAAAGTAGGGCCTGAATCATTTATGAGGGACATCACAGGAAGCCCAGAGCTGGTATTCGGACAGGAGTTGCTTCAAGAAGGAAAATGTTTACTGTGGAAGGTCCAGCTCTGCCCTCACCCATCAATCCCTAAGCCCTTGTTAGCAGTATTACATGAATTGCTCCTTTCATTATTAAAGAACATCCTGGTGGTGGAGGATGCCGTGAGAGGAGGCTGCCCACTACATTAGGACGAAGCCAGCTCCAGCAGTTATCTTCTGTGATAAGAGAGAAGCTCTTCCCTGGCTGCTGCGGTTTAGTTAGCTTTAGCTTTGTTCTTGTTGGAATTTAAGACCACTTGTGACTCTCCAGGGGCTGGCTGAGCCACCGGTGGGTGGGCTGCATCAGTGAATTAAACCCAAGTAGATTGTGGCTCTCAGTCACTTTTCCCAGCCCCAACATCAGGTGAGGAAGGTGCAGATTCCAAGTCAAACAGCTCCTAGGATGTATTTTTTTTCCCTTGGAACCACTAGCTCAATCTTTTTATTAGAAAGGTGATAATCAGAAAGCAGAATGTTTCATTTAGAATCACAAAATTACAGTGCTGAAAGGAACAGGAGAAAAACGGAGCAAGAGTTAGCGTCATGAGCATCTGGGGTAGGTCCTTCTCCATACCCAAACCATCCCTCTCCTACTTCATCCCCAAGCAAGTCTGTAAGTGTTTAGAATAAAATGCAGCTTCCATTCCTCTACACAACTGGAAGGACTTTGTAATTCCTAGCCACCATGAACGGGCCACCCTTATGTGTACCCTTGGGGCAGCCGAGACAGTGAAGTACAGAATGGACAGGAAGGACCAGAAAGTGCTTGCCAGGGCTGGCCTCCAGCACAGGTGGGTGTCTTCCAGGTCCTGCAGAACCCCTCTAAGGAATACTGCAAACCCAAGGAGGACCAAGAAGCCTGATGGCAGGGCACTGGGCAGGACTCTTCCTACATCTGGGAAAATAGGGTGATCTCCCTCTTTGGCTGAGCTGGCAGAGCTGTTGGGGAGCTCACAGTAGCCATGTTGGTGATGACACCTCACATCCCAGAAAGCAAGGGCGGTGGCTCCTGCTCTGGCTCTGTCACTAACAAACTATGGGATTTGGGGAAACTTCATCTTCCCACCCTTCTGTTCCTCCTCCTAGACGAAAGGAGTGGTGTCTCCTAAGAGCTCCTCCGCTTTGTGATTCTGGGTGGCCCTCTCGCCCGGGCCCTAAGTCTGCTGGTCCTGGGTGGCCACTGGTGGGACCTGAAGGGGTGGGGAGAGGGGAACAGCAGAGATATCTGTCCAGCCTGCTCTGAGGCCCACATCTCCACCCTTAGTAGGAGCCTGGTGCTAACAGCTGGATGCTAAGAACAGTCATCCACAGACGCCTCACAATCTGGAGTGAGTCTCTAGCAGGGAATGAAATGTCCCAGCAGCAAGAACATCAACAACCTCCCCTCAGTCTTTGAGATCAGGCTGAGAGAAGAGTCTGATGCACCAATGTGCCATTCTTGCCTGGTAGCTGGTTTACTTCTTAGAAGAGAAAACTACCCTCCCCACTCTCCCTACTTTTTTAGGCTGGAGGCTCCCTCCTAAAAAGTCCTGAGGAATGTTCGCCAAATGCCAAATCCAAGTCAGTTTGGAGGTCTGGCACTGTTCCAATGTTCTGGTAGGCAAAGTGAATGGGGAGGGAGGACTGGGTGTTCCAGAGGCTGGGAGGGCAAGAGCACAGAGCGCCCAGCCAAGGGAGAAGAGCATGACCCAGGGGTGTGTCCTAGAGGATGCATCCTCGGATGGCCCAAGATGGGAAGCCAAGGGGGCTCAGGAGGCACAAGAGTCTGATGCCCAGGGTGAGGGAGCATCTGGGCAGAAATGTAAGGCTTGCAACAAGATTCTTTTAGTAGGAAGCAGAGCAATACACAGAAAATTGTGTCCTGGGAGCCAGAAGCGAATGGCCGTCTGCCAGCTCACCCCAAATTAGGCCCTCAGTTCATCCTCTGAGAGTACAACAGGTCAAGAGAATCCCCAGGAGGCTGGACCACACATCACAGAGTTCTTTTCAGCCAAGGTGTACAGAATGCTGACAAATAGCCTATTCCTCTGGAGGGAGCGCAGTGGGGAGAAGAAGAGGGAGCTGTTGCTTTCAGGTTTGGAGGAAAACATCTATTGAGGGATCTGAGTCTCTTCCCCTTTCTGATCTCAGTTTCCTCCACTGTCAAATACAGGAGCAGGATTTGAGAGTTCCCAAAGCTCCTTCCATCTCTGACATTTTGAGAGCCTATGATTATTATGAATAAATAAATGAGATTATGCAGTATTTGTCTTTCAGCATCAGGCTTGTTTCACTTAGCATAATGTCATCCAGATTCATCCACGTTGTCACAGATTACAAGATTTTCTCCTTTTTAGGGCTAAATAATATTCCATTGCATACACAGATCACATTTTGTTTTATCCATTCATCTGTTGATGGACACTTAGGTTGATTCCATACCTTAACTACTGTGAATAAGACTGCAGTGAACATGGGAGTGCAGGTATCTCTTCAACAAATTAATTTCATTTCCTTTCGATATCTACCCAGCAGTGGGATTGCTGGATAACATATTTTTTAATTTTTTTCTACTTTTAATTTTTTGAGAAACCTCTATACTGCTGTCCATAATAACTACTAATTTAAATTTCCACCAAGAATGTACAAGAATTACATTTCCTTCACATCCTTGCCTCCAAAAAAGTCAAACTTATAGAAGCAGAAGGTAGAATGGTGGTTGCCAGGGGTTGGGAGTGGTGGTGGGGTTGGGGGAATAGAGTGATGTTAGTTACATAGCACAGAGTTTCAGTGAGGCAGAAGGAATAGATTCTGGGGTCTAATTCACAGCACAGTGACTGAAGTTAATTATGTATCACACACTTGAGAATTGCTAAAAGAGTCTGTCTTAAATGTCCTCATCACAAAAAATAGTATGTGAGGTGACGCACGTGTTAACTAGCTTGATTTAACCATTTCATCACCTATACATATATCAAAACAGCTCATTGTACATGATAAATATATAACATTTTTACTTGTCAATTATACCTTAAGAAACATTAAAGCAGTAAGGAAACAAAGAGAAGAGACAAAAAGAGGAAAGTAAGAAAGAAAAGTTTGAGGGGAAAAAGAAACAGTAAGGTTGCAGAAGAGTGGGGAAAGCGGAATAGTGCCTTTGGTTGCACTACAAGGAATTAATCTTTCAAGGCCAAAAATTTCTCTATAAAGCCTCGGCCTCAGTGCAAGAGGCCCCAAGTTGATTAGAGCCCTTCAGCTCTAAGCCTAGCGATTGCTTTGGAAGCACTGGGCAGACCCAGATTCCTCCCCCGGAGAACTCAACTCTAAGAACAGAGGACCCTTGAGCTCTAATTACGCTGTCCATGAAAAGAAGTCTGAGCGGTTCCTGAGCCTGTGGCCACAGCCCAAGTCCGTAGCTCATGCCTAAGTGGGGCAGGGCTAGCCCAGGCGGGAGGATTAATGACAGTGACTGAATATTTTATAAGTGGAATATTGTGTATTTTCCAAAACCAAATGGAATGTCATTTTTTTCCCCCGAGAGATGGGGGATGTCACTGTTCTCGTTTCCCATTCAAACCACATATTCGATGGCAAGCAAGATGAATGGGACTAGGAGTTTCCAGGGGAGAGAGCAGAGACAGAAGGAGAGGAAAAAAATCCTTTTTCACTTCTTCCTCCCCTGGCAGCCTCTCCTTACATTGCTGCATTCCTCGTCACCCAATATTTGAATCCACTGTCCCCTGAACCACTCCAGCTACCAACCAGGGATTACATCCCTTTCCCTGACCCCTGAATGGCCTCTGTCCATAAGGAGATTAAAGCACAAGGTCACCTAATCCATCCTTCTGTTTCCAAGAAACACAGGGTATCGGACATGAAAAAACCTGCCAGCAGATCTTCCTTTGTGTTCTTACCCAAGGTCTTATTTTCTTTCGGTATAACTTCCTTTGGTCTAACTGAAGTCCATCTCATTGCAGATGAAGGCCGGGCCCTCTAAATGTTGACTTCCTCTGCCTATTCTTCACATAAAAGTCTTGGGATTCAAGTGCTTCTGAAACCCTGGATCTAGCATTGCCTCCAACTCACCTGCTTGAATGCATTACTGGCCTGTGCAAATGCAACTATTTGATTCGCGCTGGAGTGGTGAGAGGCCCCTTCCCTCTCAACACCCTATTACATGCTCCGAGGCCACCCACATGCTCCGCTGCTTTGCATTTGCCCTGCAATCTTTCATGCCAGTTGACTTTTCATCTCCAAATCCCTTTTCACATTAAACACAAACCCACACACTCTGTCCCATTTTCCTTTGAAATAAATCATAAGTCCATGCCAGAAACGACTCAGGGTGTTCTCTGGAATTTGTAAACAGCATTAAAGTCTTGTGGGAAATGTCACAGAGTGTTGGTCTGAATTTATTAAGTAATTTCTCAGCTTAAAATATATCTTTCCAGCCTGCTGTCTGACAACATTTGCCTCTAATGGAATTTTATCCACTCTTGATCACTAAACTAAGCACACTCCCATCCCAGAGTGCAGATTCCTGAGCTCTTCCAGTTCGGCTCTCCATCAGATAGGTTTCAGACATATTAACCATGCCCTGCCTTTCGAAACCAGTTGGATCTCTAAGTGCCCGGCTATTCCCTATTTCCGAGGGTGCTAGTATGCCATTACACCACATGTACATGGACGCCACTGAACCTACAAACGTGTTAATAACAGCCGTATTCAGCACTCGCCGGTGGCAGAACCAGGGAAGGTCTCAAAGAAGGTTCTTATTCCTCCCGATTCTCCATCAGCTCCCAAGCTACCCCAAACAAACATACTATTTAAAACAAAACCATAATTGACTGTACGAAGTAGCTACAAGATCCGTCCCCTAGCTTGCCTCCTCTTTTATCAACCAACTGTCATGTGTCAGCCCCTCCTTTAGAGAAATGTTGGCATTGTTCTTGGGTGATTTTGAATTCTAGTTTCAGTCAATTAAACAACACATTTATAAAGAGCAGCTGTTTTGTACAAAGTTGAAACAAAGTGAGGAAATGAAGAGGCTGTCAGCGTATGTCCTTCCCAGATCAATTCTCTTTCTGTGGCCTCAGGCCTACTTGCTTTCAGGACCCATCCTAACCAGGCCAAGAAGCGTTTCAGCAACATGAGCCTGGCATGGGTCTTAGGACTCTAAGCCCAGAGTCCAGGTTAACTCATCTCAGGCCCTGCCACAACTCTGAATGTCAGTGTTCGCTACCCTGTAATACACAGAAGATAGTATAACACACTGGTCAAAAAATCTGCACAGTGGAATCAGACAGCGTGGAAATCCAAGTTCTGCTACTTACTAGCTGTGTGGCCTTGGAAAGGCTGCTTAACTACTCTCTGCTGCCGTTTCTTTATCTCTATAATGATTACAATGTAATGATGATGATCCTACCTCATAGGGTTATTTCGAGAAATAAAATTCTACATGTAAAAACGCACAAAATAATGCCTATTTTTAAATAATGAATCAATCATAATTCATAAAAAGTCATTATTAGTTATCAATATTAAACTGCTAGCTGCCACTTTATTGTCTGGTTGGCAGTGCACTCTTACCTTCTTGTCTTCTAAGTAGACACACAAGTCACTCGGTGTCTGTAAACCGTTTACTGCCTGGTGACTGAAGAGAGGCTTGGGAACTGGCTGCCCGGGCTGGATGCGCTCAACACTTGCCTCCGAATATGGCTCTTCTCCTGGTACCCACTGCTTTGAAGATGCAAGAACACATTTAGCTCTCAGGAGGGTTTGCATTTCTGGAACTGAAGGTAGAAGTTGCCCACTGTGCCTTCTTCCTGAGCGACTGCCAGGAGCGCCCCCTTTGTGTGTAGGCCAGCAGCTCCCTAGTGGCAAGCGTGGAACCAGGGCAAAAGGAGCACAAGGTCTTAAAAGTGAAAATGGTTTTAATAGCTAATCTTAGAATGGAAGTTTAAAGCAACAGTTCATCAGACTAATCACAAAAGTGTCCCAAAAAGCTAGTAAGAAACAAGAAATCTGAGACAAACTATAAGTGAATTAAAACCCATGAGGCCAGGTTAAGAAGCCAAGTATAGAATTGAAACTTTGAGAGTATTCCTATTAGAAATGTCGTCTTGTTCTGGAACATATGTTTCGTTTGAACACACCCCTTCTCTGTTCTAAGAATATACCGACGAAATAGATGGAAATCGCAGGTGCATGTGCCGAAAAATGTTTCTTGGTGTTCCTTTTAATCTGGACTCAAGACAGTACCCAAACTTCTGCTTGACAACATCACCTCAGACATGTTACAATTAATTAGACAACTTTTCTCCACATCACATTTTAATTTGGAAAGACGTGGGAGACATCTTTGTTTCTTAAGGAGATTTGCAAATTAATCTAAACTCACTGAAAATACATTTACAAACTCACAGTGGGTTAGTTATGTGTATTCTAACCTCGTTCTCATTTTTCAACTTCAAAGGATGGTTTTCTAACTGCGTGTCTGAAGTCTAGAGGATATTTTGAGTCGTTTGGGAGATGAAATAAACTATACATTTATTTGTTTACTTTATACTTTGGATTTTTAAATAAGCGTAAAAAATATGAGACAATTTACAATGTTTCTTCTGTGTCGTAAACCCTGATGAAAGCAGTGGTGTGAAAGAATGTTTCTACATTTCAGCCAGTGGGCAGAAGGCGGGACTGCGTGCCCAGGAAGTCAGTGGCCAAGCCTGACCTGGGAGTCTGCCTCAGGGCTGTCAAATCCAACAGTTAATGAGAAAAACCATAGAAACAACAGAGAGCATGAGGACAGGTAAGAAGGTCAAATGCAGGCCGGTCACAGCTGAACATAAATCTAGGATTAATTATGAGTGAATTAAACCCACCAGCTCAATGAAGTAGGCAATTTTGCATTTGACATGTATATTTTTTAGTATCATTTTTATATGTGTGTGTGTGCAAAGAAAACTTATTCTATTTGTACTTTCTCAACATTCATTAGGAAAGTTCCTTTTTAAAAAAAAAACAAACAGTATTTGTTTTTGAAAGATTCGTGTGATATTTCCTGTCGGTAAGGCTGCTTTTGAAAGACATGCCCCTGGGAAGTTGTTTTCAAATCTTGATCAGAATTTCTGGGAGTCTCTGAGGCAGCAGGGCCGGTTATCTGCATCTTGTACACATTTCTCGGTTGAGTCTTAGGACCAGTAAAGCTTGAAAACCATCACCCTAGAAAACAGCTCTGTCTTCCTCTATAGCATATGAGCTACATAAGTAACTACTACTTGGTGCTTTTACTCTCTCACTGCTCTCTTTCATTTCTACCTGGGAACCCATTAGAATATAAGGAAAGGTATTACAAAGAACCCACTTGAGATGTTATCCCTACCTCCCAGGAGAACACCATAGGAAGCAAGGCATAGGCATGGAAGTTCATTACTAACACAAGCAACCTGGGAGGAGGTAAGGGTGGGAATATCCTGCTGGCACATAGAAGCACAGACAAGCAAAAGATAGGAGTACTGTGACTGGAGATGACTCTGTAATAAAAATGAGTCTTGGGAGTGCTAGGGTGGGTAGGGTGTACAGAGACAAGTCCTTGGCAGTGGATTGCCAGGTGAGAGAAGGCTGCAGCTTGAGGCTGGTGCGCAATTATCAGGGTTCCTCTTTGCTGTGATAATATGCTAATTAAAAGTGCCTTCTGCTTCCACAGGCACTATCTAGTTAATGCTCAAAAAGGAGGAATTTTTTTTTTAATGAGTCCATAAAATTTGGTACCAACTTAATTTTTATTCATTGTGAATCAATGCAGAAACAAGAATAGATCTAACACATCGTTGAGTGTTTTGGAATCACAACACATTCTTGGCTGGAATCGGAAAGGTGTTAAGACTAAAGAGAAGGTCCCAGGTCTGCAATTCCATGTGTGGTTGCACTTCTGCCTTGGGCATCTTCTGATAAGAACATGTCCAGGAACAGGAAGTCAGCAAAACCCAGTAATGGGTATATGGTAAATCTATAGGGCATATATAGAGTACCACCCTGGTCCTGGGTAACCAGGGCCTCTGCCCTTGGCTCCACAGTTTAGAGACCCCTGTAGTCCACCCTTCTTCCCTCTTATCCCCTCCTCAAGGGTGACAAGTCCACAGGTGAAGAGACATGCCCTCCAGGAGCCTATGACCTCCCTTGTAGGTGACACTCTGGGTACCTGGGACACTGGAATTTCCTGCCCTTCACAGGCCACTTCTGCAGGTCCATATTTCCAAGGGTGGACAGTGCCACAAATATGTGCACCCCTCATACACACTTGTACAAGCAGAGCTTGGACAAGTGGGTATAGGCCTTAAAGGATTGGATGGGTAAGAGCTGAAGTCAGCAAGGGAAAGAGGTAGGAGATGGGCTGGAAGAGTCTCAATTTCTACCCTTCTCTGCACCATAAAAATATTAAGGAGGTCACCAAAATTCCTAGCCCCTTGGGAATTGTGACAGCCCCTTTCTATTTCCTGTCCAAAAGTCAAATATTAAGAGGCTATACCCTACATCTTATGTTTCCATGGGGAAAGAGGCATTCCATTCCATTCCCTGGGAAAGAACACTTAAACCCTCTCCGTCCTCTCTCTACTCCCTCTGGCTCTCCCCAAAGGAGAAGAAATGAACTCTCTGATTGGCAAGGTTGATGAAACATTTGGTTTTTTTTTTTGAGACGGAGTTTCACTCTTGTTACCCAGGCTGGAGTGCAATGGCGCGATCTCGGCTCACCGCAACCTCTGCCTCCTGGGTTCAGGCAATTCTCCTGCCTCAGCCTCCCAAGTAGCTGGGATTACAGGCACGCACCACCATGCCCAGCTAATTTTTTGTATCTTTAGTAGAGACAGGGTTTCACCATGTTGACCAGGATGGTCTCGATCTCATGACCTCGTGATCCACCCGCCTCGGCCTCCCAAAGTGCTGGGATTACAGGCTTGAGCCACCACGCCCGGCCTGAAGCATTTGTAAATGCATAACTCAACCCTTCCTGCACTCTCTTATAGACTCTACCTGCCCGTAGCCATCATCTTTTCTCCTCCGTGCAGGGATTAGAGGGAGGCTTAAAGCTTCTCCATTCTGTGAATGACATATTTGTAGATCTAGTTCAGGGAGGATGAAGCAGAAAGCCTGTATTTGGCCATAGATCTGACAGCGATCATAGCTGTCTCCAGCTGCAGACCCAACGTCATCTTCTGCATGTGGAAATGGACCGGCAGCTCCGCAATGCCAAGTCTGAGATAAGCCAGGAGGCTCTTGGTGGAGAATAAGACAGTAGGAAGTAAGAAGGGGAAGGAGGCAAGAAATGTCTCATCAGTTTAGGAAGGAAAATAATTAGAACAAGGGACGAGGAACCATGGGGAAAAAACTGTGAAGGACATTCAAGGGCAGTTGAAAGAAACAGCTTTGTCTGGATAGAGTAGAGGAAAAGGGGATGGAAAGAGAGATGGAAGGTAGGGGACACAGCATTAGTGGGATTAAATAGGCCATGGAGCAAAGGATTTTTAGGTTCAAGAGAACCCAAAAGGGCCGTGGAAGGTGCAGGTAACGTACACAGGAGTGAAGACTCGGAATCCAGTGATCCCAAGAGCCAAGAATGACTGGAGGATGTAAAAGTTCATCTTCCACGTTAAACTTGGTCAAACTGCATCTAATGATTAAGGTGAATGCACATAATTTACCTGTTCCTACCTGTGTATACCTTGAAACCTGGAGTTCCTCTCACTGTAAGGAAGGAGTTTGTGCAAGGAGCAGCTGGTTGAACGGAAGCACACTTTTGAACCTGGATGAAACCACAGTGCAGAGCTCAGTCACAATTTCAAAGTTAAAACTAAACGTGACAACAGCTCTCCAAGCTCCTGTAACTGGAGGTGATGGAGGTGGCCGGTGGGGCTGCCACTTACTGCCAGATGTCCCGTTCTTTTATACACACCTTTAGTTATCTAAATTAAATGACGGTTTGCCAGGGGGATACTATTTCCTTTTGTTTTGGAATTTCCTGTCCACACCTTGGTTTCATTGAAGACACCATGGGCTGTCAGATAACTAATACTGGAGTTCATAAAGCTACACATTTGGGATAATATGGACCCAAAGCTAGAGAGACAAATTAATACACCAAGACATGGATGGTGTGAAAATGGGAAACAAGGAAAAATAGCTAATAGTTATTTCAAGGGAAGAAAATTGAGAGGAGAAAAAACATAGAAACAGAAGCAGGAAGTTTTTTTAGTTAGAAGAATAAAAGGAAGGAAGGAGGACGAAGTAGAAGAAGGAAGCAAAGAGGAAGGGAAGCAAATGCTTGGGGAGATAAACAGGAATAGAGAAAGGAAGGAGAAAATAAATGTTCTGTAAGTAAAAATATCCTTATACGCATGAAACACGGGTATTTTCTGCATTGCATTCAACCTCTTTGCAGTTGTTTTGTTCTAAAAAGCAGCAGAGAATGTCAAACAGCTGTTTTTACAGCTTCTGTCACTTTGTCAAAGCCGGCCTGCACAGTCTGACTGCCAGGCACACCCAGACGGTACACTAGTGTCAAAGCGCTCTGATGAGCAGGTGGGCCAAGCCTGCAGCCACACGGAAAGGTCAGCACTGATGCCCGTCAGGCCCTCGGGGCTGCAGCCAAAACCAAGGCCCTGGGAACCTGAGCCACATGGCAAAGTCAGTGCTGATCCCCAACAGGCCCCTCGGGACTGGAGCCCAAAATCAAGACCCTGGGAACCTGCTCGAGAGAGATAAGCAAACACTCAAGGCAGCATTTCTCTTCCAGATTTTAAAAAAAAAGAAGAAGAAAGAATTTGCCTAGAGATAATCTTCCCTCAGTGCAAGCAGTAAAAAGCTCAAAGTCAGATGACACGGACTTGGGCCCCAACTCTGCCATTTCTAAGCTACATGGCCTCAGGCTGGTTGTTTTGCCTCTGAAAGTCTCAGTTTCCCCATTTATGGAATAAGGATAATACTTCACAGGGTTCTCATAAGGATGAAATGAGGTAATAATATGGCTCACAGCCCAGAAAATAGAGGATCGCGGTCAATATGTTAAAAACTCATGTTTGGAAAAAAGAAACCAACAAACACAGATGATAGACAGATGGAGGGAGCGAGAGAGATTAGATAGACAGGGTGACTGATGGATAGATTGGTGACAGATACATAGATGAAGGCAGAGACAGAGATCCAGGAAAGCCTTTCAAATACATTTTTGGTTTCTGATAAATGTAAGAAGGCTCTTTTCCTACTCTCTTCCTTTCCTCCGATTCCTGCCAATAGCAGCAGGCCACTTGGAAATCACAAAGGTGACTCTCCTTTCCACGCCCCTTCCCAAACAAGCCCTCTAGTAGCACTGCTCATGGGGAAACACTGCCATGTCCAACAGAGGTCTTTATCAGGGTAGGAGACCCTCGAGGAAGGAGCTTCCTCCCCGGTGGTTTGTTCCCTCCTAAGAGTTATTGCACGACTTCATGATGTGTCTGTGATGGGAGGGCAGTAGGGGACACATAGAGGTAAACAACCAGGAAGAAGAGATGAGATCTCAAAATCACCAGCATGTGAGGACAAGAGCAGCATATCTGTCTCTTCCCTGACAAGCTGGTGAAGTCAAGGACATGGTCAGAGGCCAAGGAGGATGTACCTGGATGAGGGCCCTTTCCTCACCAGACCACAGCTTACCCAGGTGCCTCTTTACAGGGCTCCTGCCAGCTCACCAGCACCCTCATCTTTACCATTCTCATCCCAGAGCAGAAGATTCCAGAAGACAAATGAGTCTTTCCTGCGGGGCCTGGAGAATCCCACAGTGTTTGCCTCTCACTGGGCACTTGGCTTGCCAGTCTGAAGGCATGGCCGTTGGCCTAGCCTGCTTGAGACACTCAGATGATAAACAAAGCCTGCTCTCGCCACCACCTGTGCTTGGGCCCACCCCAAACACTTACCCAGGAGCACAATGGTTACAATTATAAATCAAGCTAACAAACTGTTAACAAAAATATGCTCTACCCTCCTACCTTGACAAATATACCTTCATATGCCTGGAAAGTTTAAATATAGAATTTCCAGGCTCCTGGGAGCTCACACTGGCAAATGGAGCTACGGGGAAAGATGACTTCCCGCCCCCAGGCTGCCCCCCACCTCTTCCCACACTGGGCTCTGTCGTGCCTTTGAGGGACCTCGCACACATGCGGACACGCAGCTGGCATGTCCAAGCTCTGTCCGTACCCCCAGTGGGACACTCCATTCTTTAAAGAAAGTGCTGGGAAGAAGCTTACACAGACCTAGCAGCAGATGTGGAGCCATTTGGCAGGGAATTGCAGGTTCTTGAGTACCGGAAGTATGGTGTAGAAAAAAGGTCACTGAACCAGGTGCAGTGGCTCACGCCTTTAATCCCAGCATTTTGGGAGGCTGAGGCGGGTGGATCACCTGAGGTCAGGAGTTTGAGACCAGCCTGGCCAAAATGGAGAAACCCAGTCTCTACTAAAAATACAAAAATTAGCCGGGCGTGGTGGCAGGTGCCTGTAATCCCAGCCACTAGGGGGGCTGAGGCAGGAGGATCACTTGAACCTGGGAGGTGGAGGTTGCAGTGCGCTGAGATTGTGCCATTGCACTCCAGCCTGGGCAACAGAGTTAAACTCCGTCTCAAAAAAAAATAAAAGAAAGAGGATTACTGTCCTTGGGCAGATGTATCCTCCTGGCCTTAAGGATTTATTGCCCTTTGGGGAGGAATATGGCTGGAAGGGGGCCAGAGCGGGCAGGTCCAGAGCAGAGGTCCCTATGCCCAGATGATCCTTGCTGTCAGCATCCTCATCAATATCATGCCCTACACCCGATAGCACGCTTATTCCCATCCCAGGCCGTGTAGAGAACATTGCCATTGGATTCGCTGCCTGCTTGGGCCCTGGCTACACCCTTCCAGCCACAGTTTTACCAACTCCAGCCAGACACTCAGAGCTTCTCAAGCCCGAAGCCCTTTAGGGAAGAGACTGAAGGGGCAGAGCGAGGAGAGCCAGGCTGGAGACTGAGGCAGGGTTGAGTGGAGCGCCGACTCCCGGGGCAGGTCCCATTGTTAAGCAGGCCCCCCACGAGATTTAATGGAGCGTTTCTGCTGTGCTTTTCACAGTGTTGTGGCTCTTAATAGGCTCCCCTGGCGGGCCGCTCAGAGCCCACGCTGCCTCTGAGCAGCTGCTGTGCTGAGCGAGGGAGCAAACCGGCTCGTTTGCAGACCACGTGCCTGTCGCCTTCTTGGGAAGCCATCACAGCACGTCCTGCAACAGGCTCCCGAGGAGGCATCACAGTTTAGCGTAATTCGTCAACTTCACAGCTGCTACTTGGGAGGGAGGGGGCCAAGGAAGCCAGCGCCAAGCCAACTCAGGAATCTCAGGAGCATTCCCCAGGCCAGCAGAGAGAAGGTGAGCCCCATCAGGAATGGGCAGAGCTTCCAACGTGCTGCTAGCTTCACCTCCAGCTTCCCACCCAGACCTCTACTCACCCTGAGGGTGCCAGCAAAACTGGAAACTGAGGGAAACGGCTGGGTCTTCAGAGTCAGGGAGAGTGAATTCAAGCCTCCTCATCATCTATAATCTGTGTTGTAACAGGTTTTCAGGTGATTCTGATGCACACGAAGTTTGAGAACACCTGGTCAAGCCTCCCCCGCCCCCAGCCTAGTGGTCTTCCGTTGCTACCTTGGCCTCTCCCCAGGATTACGTTGACCTTTTGGCAATCTAGCAACTAAAAAGGTCAGCGCCCGGCACAAGAACAACCTCCAGCACCCTGCTCCAGCTGCCTCCGTTCTGTTTGGTCAGTGCCCATTATCTTACTGTATCAGGCCTGCCTACCCCACGGGGTTGTTGTGGGCATTAAATAAATACTGCCTGTAGGGCACAGGGCAGAACATCCAGCATAAAGAAAGCACTTGGCTGGTGAAAGATACTTGGATGTTATTTTGGGGAGTTCCTTATTTCCTTTGCAACCTTTGGGTGCACAGCTCTGCCCTGGGCCAATTTCCCCTTTCCTGTTTTTCTTCCTTCCCTCTGCTGCAAAGATCCAGCCTGCTTGCTGGCTTCCAGTGGTCACCAGAGCCTCCTCAGCGTAATCGGATTAGGAATATCACAGCGTCTGTTTTCTACCCCACCTATCCTATTCCAAAAGAAAGCATGCAGCCTCAAAAAGTTGATGTTTTCTGGTTGGTTGATTTCTTTTTTCTTTTCTTTTTTTCTTTTTTTGAGATAGGGTCTCACTCTGTTGCCTAAGCTGGAGTACAGTGGTGCAGTCATGGCCCCCTGTAACCTCCATTTCCATCTCCCAGGCTCAGGTGATCTTCCCACCTCAGCCTCACGGGTAGCAGGAACTAGGTGCACACCACCACACCCAGCTAATTTTTTGTAGGGATGGGGTTTCACCATGTTGCCCAGGCTGACCTTGAACTCCTGGGCTCAAGTAATCCATCTGCCTCGGCTTCCCAAAGTATTACAGGTGTGAGCCACCATGCCCAGCCTGGGTGTTTTTCTGGTTTTTGGTTTTTTTTTTTTGAGATGGAGTCCTACTCTGTCACCCAGGCTAGAGTGCAGTGGCACAATCTTGGCTCACTGCAACCTCACACCTGGGTTCAAGTGATTCTCCTGCCTCAGCCTCCTGAGTAGTCGGGACTACAGGCACATGCCACCACACCCAGCTAATTTTTTATTTTTAATAGAGACAGGGTTTCACCATGTTGGCCAAGCTGGTCTCGAACAACTGACCTCAGAAGATTCGCCCACCTTGGCCTCCCAAAGTGCTGGGATTACAAGTGTGAGCCACCATGCCCAGCTGGTTATTTTTTCAGTAGATTGTTTTTTAGAGCAGTTTTAGATTCACTGCAAAATTGAGCAGAAAGCACAGAGTTCGCATGTATTCCCTTGTCTCTGCACAGGCACAGCCTTCCTCGCTATTGTTTTAATCAATAAACTACAATTGACACATCATTACCACCCAGAGTCCATAGTTTATATTAGGGTTCACTTTTTTTTTTTTTTTTAGCCAGAGTTTCGCTCTTGTTACCCAGGCTGGAGTGCAATGGCGCGATCTCGGCTCACCACAACCTCCGCCTCCTGGGTTCAGGCAATTCTCCTGCCTCAGCCTCCCGAGTAGCTGGGATTACAGGCACACGCCACCATGCCCAGCTAATTTTTTGTATTTTTAGTAGAGATGGGTTTTACCATGTTGACCAGGATGGTCTCGATCTCTTGATCTCGTGATCCACCCGCCTCGGCCTCCCAAAGTGCTGGGATTTCCGGCTTGAGCCACCACGCCCGGCGAGGGTTCACTCTTAAGGTTGCAGATTCTATGGTTTTGACAAATGTAGAATGACATGCATCTACCATCATAGTAATAGTACCACACAGAGTAGTTTCACTACCCTCAAAAGCCCGTGCTCTGCCTGCTCATCCCTCCCTTACCCCTAAACCTGGCAACCACCCACTCTTTTGCTCTCTCCACAGTTTGGCCTTTTATAGGCATTCAGTTAAAATCATACAGTATGTAACTTTTTCAGATGGCTTCGTTCAGTTAATAACATGCATTTAGGATTCCTTTAGGTCTTTTTCTGGCTTGCTAGCTCATTTCTTTTTAGCGCTGAATAATATTTCATTGTCTGAATGTACCCGTGTATTCATTCACCTAATGAAGGGCATTTTGGTTATTTCTAAGTTTGGGCAATTATGAATAAAACTGCTATAAACATTCGTGTACATGCTTTTGGGTAGACATAAATTTTAAACTCATTTGGGTAAATATCAAAGAGTACAACTGGTGAATCATATGGTAAGAAATCACCAAACTGTCTTCCAAAGTGGCTGTAGCATTTTGCATTCCCACTAGCATTGAATGAGAGTTCCTGTTGCTCCACATCCTTACACCTGTGGTGTGGTCGATGTCCTGGATTTGGGCCATTCTACTGGGTATATGCAATAGTGCATCTCATTGCTTTAATTTGCGATTCCCTAATGACAGATGCTATTGAGCATCTTTTCATGTGCTTACTTGCCATTTGTACACCTTCCTTGCTGAGGTGACCGTTTGGGTCTTTTGCCCATATTTGCTTTCCGATTGTTGAACTTTAAGAGTTCTTCGTATATTTTGGATCACTGTCCTTTATCAGAAATATGTTTTGCAAATTTCTCCCGGTCTATGACTTGCCTTCTCATTATCTTAAGGTTCGTTGATTTTAATGTTTTGTTTTGGTCTCTTCTGTTTTGTTTTAGTAGCAAAGAGACAAAGGGTAAAAATAAGAAATATTTAGCAAAAGTGAGTGTTATAAACACTCTAAAAGGCCTCACAGTGGAAGTTCTCCTGAGATCTAGGGACAGAGCACAGATGGCTTTCACAAATCCCCCAGCTCCTGTCCTTCATTTCACCCTTTGATTAAAAGCTCCAGCCTTAGATAAGGAACTCCCCAGGCAAACTTCCTCAGAACATTTTTTTGTTCTAATAGACAAATGTTTAGCATTTCTCAAAACCTTTGGGCCCACTGGCCTCTCTGAGAATCAGTCAAAGCTACAGGCTCATCCCCTTTAAAATGCACATAGACACACAAGCCCACACTCTTACATACCCTCTCAGGGTGTTCACTGACTTCCAGAAGCCCATCCAACGTGTGGTGCCACCAAATTAAGGGGCCCTGCCGGAGAAGGATAAAAGAAAGAACAATGCTGCTAATAGGCAATCGGGCAGGGCACCAAGGAGCAGAGTTAAAGGCATTTTCTCTGCAAAGAAAAACCCAAATTCACAATTTCCAATCTTCAAAGCCCCTGAGACCACTCCCTTGTCAGTGCCTTGCTCTTTTGCAATTTGGGGAGAAAATAAAGAAATGCAGTCCTCCTGCCGCTGCAACAGCACCCCACCCCCGCTTTCCCAGTCCCCCTCTCCCACCCCCCCCACCCCCACCCCCACACAGTGATGCTCCCACGACTCCCTTCTGCCCCACAAGGCCCTCTAGTGGCCCACCAGTGGGCTTCCTGACTGGGACCTTTGCAGTTCACACAGGAGGCATGTTAGGGCTACGGCAAGATGAGTAAAAAACCCACCGTGCACGCACTCGAGAGGCTGAGGCAGGAGAACTGCTTGAACCCAGGAGGCGGAGATTGCAGTGAGCCAAGATTGCGCCACTGCACTCAAGCCTGGCGCCTGGCGACAGAAAAAAAACAAAACAAAACAAACCCCATGGTGCAAAATGTAAGGGGACACTCACTCTCTGGGCTCTGTAGAGAAGTCCATCTAAGAGACACGTGGCAAGTAGCCTTCCCCATTTTTGGAAACAGTCAGCTGCCAGGAGGGTAGAAAACTTTGACCCAAGCAACATGAGTTGGTCTGTACGAACCACAGCCACCGCAAAGCAAAGCTCTCTGGCGTTTCACCAGCTCCCAGATCACTTCTGGGGACCTTTGACAGTGAGGGCAGACCAGCTCCCACATGGGAAAGAAAGCAGGAACCTTGTTACCACTTGGCATGGAGCCCCGGAGAGGCTTGGCTGGGAGCCCTGAGGACAGGGTCCTTCTTCATCCCCATCTTGGGGTGGTGGCAATCACGCTTGCTGGGGTGGCTCCTTCACTGTGGTGAGATGAAGGGACCGCCTCCAGGAGGGCTGAATGTGCGCTGGGGCCTGGTCTTCACACACAGTCCTCTTTCTCTTCAGCACCATTCACATGCAGCCTCCATGAGCTCACCCCAGTCCTTCCCATGGCTCCCGGGCATTCACACCACCCCTTTCTCTCTAGAAATAGATTCCACTGCCCCACAATCTTCAGCTCTCGGCTCCCTCCCTCTCCTCCCCTCTCCCCATCTGTCAGCTGCCTGAGGCTTCTCCAGTCTCCCCAGGCCTAGGAAGTACCAGCCCACCAGAGAAGGGGCAGAGCCCACCCACCCGCCTTCTGCCCCAACCCTGTGGCTGCGGTGGCTGAGGAGAGGGGAGGGAGTGTTATAGAATAGACAGTAACTGAGAATGGCAGGGGAAGGGATCATCAACAGCTACTCAGGTGCGAAGCTGGTGAGCCCTGGAAAGTTAAGTGCGGTGTGAAATTTATCCTTCAATGTCTTTCAAAAGTAGGAGTCTTCACATGCTGGGTGCCCCACCCCAGGTGGCTACGGAGGCAGAACAGGTGAGGCCGGCAAATCCTCACTTAGGGGGAGACCTCCCCTTACTGTACTACGCACCTCTCTGTTCTCTTCACCTTCGCCCGGGTACCCAAACTTCATCCCACACCCCTGTCATTGCTGTTATGTCAGGCCTTGGAAAAGACTGGTGCTGAAGCCACTTAAGAAGGGGGGAGCACACGTGCCCCCACCCCCCGACACACACACAAGCAACCTAGAAGCTGAAGCCACTTGAGAAGGGGGGAGCACACATGTGCCGCCACCCCCCGACACACACACAAGCAACCTAGAAGCTGAAGGGGCTTTTCCCAGCCACCATCCCTTAGGGAAGGCAGTTTTTAGGATTTCCAGAACTGTCAGGGATGGGAGAGTGAAGGCAATGAAGCTACACAAAAGTTGTCGCATGAATGGTGAGACTATAAATAATTGAAAGTCTTTCTAACAAGAACTTGTGGTGCCATGGAAGGCTTTGGGAAGACGGGACAGGAGTCCAGAAGTCAGCCATGTGACTTCACGACGCACTGCTGCTCTTCACTCCGAAACATCTCACGGCGCTCTGGTTTGTGACATAAATATCTATTGAGCATCTTCATTGTAACCGGAACTGTGCTAAGTATTGGAGATCAAACTAATCATAGCTACATGCTTTTTATGTATGGGCATAAAAGTTCCACATGTTCTAAGCACCTTGCTTGTGTTATCTCACTTAATTCTCACAATAACCCTATGAGGTAGACACTTTACAGAGGAGGACCCTGAGGCACAGAGAAATTAAGCAACATGCCCATAGTCACCCAGCTAGGAAGTGAAGGAACAGGGTTTGGACCCAAGTTGTCTGATCTCAGACCACTATTGCATACTTCCTCTCGGACAAAAACAGACACACAGACACGATGCCTGCTTCATGGGCCTCATGGTCTAGTGCAAAGTATGGCCCGTGGGCCAAATCAGGTCCACGGCCTGTTTTTATCAAGAAAGTTTCACTGGAACACAACCACGTTCATCTGTTTACCTATTATCTATGTCTGCTTTCATACTACAATGGCAGAATTCAGTGGCTGTGACAAAAACTGTCTGGTCCACAAATCCTAAAATATTTGTAATATGGTCTTTTATAGAAAACCTTTGCAACTCCTGATCTAGTGGAATAGAACCATCTTGTCCTTCCCTGGGACTTCAGGAGAACACATGAGTTGAGCTCATTAGTCTAAGGAGTCCCAATGCAGCACAGCCAGAGTAAGCCCAGCCTATTCACCTGACTACCATTCCACCTCCAGGATGACCAGCCAGGATGTCTCAGGAGCAGCCTGCTCCTAGTTGTTCCCACGATCACTCAGTGCCTAAGCCCAGGTGAGAAATACTAGGCACTGGCTGGCAAGAACCATAGCTAGCTACCGTCAGAGGATCCACATCAAAGATGGAATCGATACATTCTCTGGGACCCAGATACTGCAGGCACCTTGGGAGATGGTGAGCTCTGCCTCCACCCAGTGGGTTGCTCATTGATCTACCTGATCATTCAACATTCAATAAGCATTCACTATGGGCCAGGCCCAGGGTGAGTGCCGTGCTCATAGGGAGTCATGCTACGGATATGGCTCAGGCAAAATCACACATTGGACAAGGATTAGACAAAAATCACCATACTGTTCCTCCGAATTCTCAATGCTATGCTTTGATGTTCGCCCAGGGTCTGCACCTTTGCAAGGAAAGCCTCTAAATTTAGGTCTCAGGTGGTACACAGGAGAGGACTGAATTTGAATAAAGCTGCCCCACTACTTTTCTGGCTTCCAAGTCAAGCTTCCAGCTCTTTCCACCTACCCCATTAGATCGCAGAGCAGCTCTCCCAGCAAATATTACAAATAGATATGGAAATGTACATTTCCATACACATTTTTCCACATATATATTCCATATAGTATACAAGTCCCAGATTGTTTTATTCAGCCATGATTAAATGGCAGCTAATGAAAAAAACATTCAGAACAAACATGAAATAAAGAAGCTGTTGACATAAGTGCTTTGAAGATGTCAAGCCTCAGGCTAGATAGGACTTTGCTTAGACAGATGAAAAAGGTGAGAACATATTTACATATCAGATACAAAATTTAAGTTAAATCCATACTTTTTCTGCATCTTGCCATTGCTGAATTTCCATCTACGTCTAAAAAAAATGCAAAGAACTTTTCTTCTGTATTGAATGGTTTAAGAGCTCTAAACTGTTGACTCATGAACTAGTAGACCACTGAAGTTTGCTATAGGAGACAACATGTGTTAAAATATTTGCTGTAGGCCAGGCGCGGTGGCTCAAGCCTGTAATCCCAGCACTTTGGGAGGCCAAGGCGGGTGGATCACGAGGTCAAGAGATCGAGACCATCCTGGTCAACATGGTGAAACCCCGTCTCTACTAAAAATTACAAAAAATCAGCTGGGCACCGTGGCGCGTGCCTGTAATCCCAGCTACTCAGGAGGCTGCGGCAGGAGAATTGCCTGAACTTCCATCTACATCTGCGGAGGTTGCGGTGAGCCGAGATCGCGCCATTGCACTCCAGCCTGGGTAACAGGAGCAAAA
The DNA here is from genome assembly GCF_049354715.1 of Callithrix jacchus. NCBI lineage: Eukaryota > Metazoa > Chordata > Mammalia > Primates > Cebidae > Callithrix > Callithrix jacchus. The sequence goes on from NC_133508.1 coordinate 150,301,946, forward strand.
CTCCGTCTCAAAAAAAAAAAAAAAAAAAAAAAATTGCTGTAGAAAATTGTTCACTTAAAGTAGCTAAGCTGTGTTTACCAAAGCAGGTTGAGTTTTCTCACCAGCCTCACCATCATCAATTCACTGACTACGACCTCCCTGGTCTTGTTATAATTCAACCAGTGAAAAAGACTTGGCAGAGCCTCTTAAAAGCAGGAGCATGACTAAAGGCATTCCGTCCCTAAAAATGGGTTATTTTGAAAGTAAAAGAAACAAGTGTTTCTAACAGATTAACTTTAAAACACCATGCAGAATCTCGATTTTCCTCGACGGGAGAATTCTCATGTAAGGAGGTTTAATGAGACTCTGCCTAAAGAATTTTCCCTTTCTGGTGCCAACACATTGGCACATCTTTAGGTCACCAGGGTGTATTTCTAGAGGCCCAGCTCTGCTCATTCCTCCTACTTCCTTCCAATTCTGAGAAAAATACACAAAGTGCATCTTTTCCACAAGCCACTAGCCAGAATCCTCATTACCTTCCCTGGAGCTCAGCGCCACAGAAGGCTCTGGGTAAACTAGCAGGGAGGCTGGAGCATGGGGGAGCTCCCAGGAAGATGCGCACCGTTCTCTGACCTAGACTGGACGCTCCCTGAGCCAGAGACCTGGGACTGGAGATGTAATTTGCTTTTTAAGGCATTTCTCCCCGAAAACAGGATCAGAGGAGTGGTGCTGGCTATTGCTGAAAGCTTTATGGGTTAGACACAAACATTAATAGAATGACAGCTGGAAAAAACAAATATAACATTCTTACGCCAGGCATCTCTCAGGGGAGCTGGCTAGAGGGCCACAGCAGGCATATCAGAAAACCATGTGGTGGCATCCATCAGTGGCCTCTCATGACAGGCACATCCAAACTGGAATGAATGACTTCTTCCGGATACATCCTGCACATATTCCAAGAAAAAGCAGGGGGCATGCTGAAGGTGTGGCTTGTGTGGCCCAAGAAAAGACTCCGAGCAGGGCTAGGTTTTGGATAATTAATTCCTCAGGTGAAAACAGCTGAAACTGTTCTCAGTTTCTGGGTGAGGCTAAACTGGGAACCAGCTAAGTACCAGAGAGGCATCAAATCCTCATCTATTCTCAGGCGCTAAAAGACACCCAAGCATCCCAGGGGCAGCCCGCCCCCTCCCTTCCCGCAGATAAAACACCCAGCTCAAGATAAAAACCTCCAGGGGGCAAGTGTCTTCCTCCTTCCCCTTGCTTCCCTTCCTTTCTGTGATTTTCACCATCTCGGCTGCTGCTTCTCTCTCCCTTTCTTTCTCTCCCCTTCGCTCCTTCCACTTTCCTTCTCCTCAACATCAGCCTGACCCTCTCTCTATTCCCTTTATCTGTTGTCTTCTGCCTGAGGCTTCAAACGCTCACAGAAGGAGTTTCTCCCAAATTCAGGAGAAAAAGGTGTTTCTCAGTAGACAGACTTGCTAGTGAAAGGAGCCAACACCATGAGGAAGCCCGGGACTGAGGCAGGGGGTCACTTTCTCAGCCTTGACCCCTTCTTTGTACCTCTGCCTTTTTGGGAAGGCTGCAAGGTACAGGGTCAGGACGCAAGCTTTTAAGACAGAGATACTGAGGCTTGAATCCTGGCTCTAATATTTACAAACCATGTCATCCTGGGCAAGTTACTCTACCTCCCTGGGCCTCTGTTACTTTACCTGTAAGAGTGAGAATAATACCTATCTCAGAGCTGTTACGAGGATTAAAAGAGTTAATGTAGATAAAGCATTATGCCCATGACTGGTGATCAAAAAAGTGAGCCCACACTTTCCCTTCCCTCTTCTCTCTGTGATTCAAAAGTGTGGTCCCCTAATTATTTGTGGCTTCTTTGGAGAAATGGCCCAGAAGACTGGTGTTTGGCTCCATCCATATCACACCCCACTCCTCACCCACATCACAGGACAAGTCAATATCTGTGGAGTGTTCTGTGCCTTCTGCCAGGCCTCTGCTGGGCCAGGCCAGAAGGCTACGGTTAAAAGTCAAGTGTGATCAAACACGGGGAGCAGCTGCGTATCATAGGAACAGAGCTCTGGGGGGCTCAAGTGATCAACAAGGCTTCCCAGGTCCTGTTAACAGTTGATCCAACTTCACCTCCTTTTGTGAGTCCTGGTGCAGCTCAGCCCTGAGGCAGTTGCTTTTAAGACAGTTGGACACTGGCTCTTCTGATGGCCCCGGTGCTGGATATTGCCACCCAGTGTCTATTTTGAGATAGGCCTGCTCCTCCACAAATGGGCTCCTCTTCCTGGAAGGAGTCTTTCCCCTGACACCCACTCATGCACACCTCTGTGTAGTCAGACCACTGCATATTTTCCAGTGGCCCCTCCTCTCCATCCTTGAGAAAATGCAGGGACTATATGGACCCCTCCCCAAAAAAAGCCCCGAGCTGTGTGCACAAAATATATTCTAGAATGAAAACCATACATGACCAGGCGCAGTGGCCATTTATGGCTGTAATCCCAACACTTTGGGAGGCCAGGATGAAAGGATCACTTGTGCCCAGGAGTTTGAGACCAGCCTGGGCAACACAGTGAGACTCCATTTCTATTAAAAAAAATAAAATAGGTTAAGCTTGCCTCATGCCTGCAATCCCAGCACTTTGGGAGGCCAAGGCCAGTGGATTACTTGAGCCCAGGAGTTCGAGACCAGCCTGGGCAACATAGTAAAGCCCCACCTCTACAAAAAACAGGAAAATTAGCCAGGCATGGTGGCACACACCTGTCATACCCACTACTTGGAAGGCTGAGGCAGGAAGAACCCTTAAGCCTGGGAGAAAGGTGTCACAAGAAGCTATGATTGGGCCACAATATTCCAGCCTGGGTAACAGAGTGAGACCCCGTCTCAAAAATAAAAAATAAAATAAAAATTAGCTGGGCATGGTGGTACATACCTGTAGTCCTAGCTACTCAGGAAGCTGAGGCAAGAGGATCACTTGAGCTTAGGTGTTTGAGGCTGCAATGAGCTATGATTATACCACTGTATTCCAACCTGGACAACAGAGAGGGACCCCATATCCAAAATAAAGCCGTAATAATAGCCAATATCACTAATATAATACTTTTAAATTTGAAACATTTTATCCATTTAAACTCTGTCGGGATAGGCCAGCTCCCATAAAGAATGACCTCAAAATTTCAGTGGCTTAACATAATGAAAGTATTTCTGGTTCTCATCACAATTCAATATTGGTAGGTAGAAAGGAGAGGAAACCCTGTCCCTCGTCAACATCAGGGACCCAGGTTCCTTCATCTGTGGCATTGCCATCCCCTTCCAAGTCAGAGCCTCTAAGTCTTTTTCTTTTCTTTTCTTTTCTTTTTTTTCCTTTAGATGGAGTCTCTCTCTGTCACCAGGCTGGAGTGCAGTGGCAGGATCTCAGCTCAGTGCAACCTCCACCTACCGGGTTCCAGCGATTCTCCTGTCTCAGCCTCCCAAGTAGCTGGGACTACAGGCAAGCACCACCACACCCAGCTAATTTTTGTGTTTTTAGTAGAGATGGGGTTTCACCATGTTGGCCTTGATGGTCTCGATCTCTTGACCTTGAGATCCGCCCGCCTTGGCCTCCCAAAGTGTTGGGATTACAGGCGTCAGCTACCGCGCCCGGCCAGAGCCTCTAAGTCTTTTTCTCACAGTGCACAGACCAGGAACGAGAGAGCAGAAGATCCCGGGGGATGTTTATGTGAGCCAGGCCTGGAAATGGGGAACATCAATTCCACCCACATTCCTTTGCCAGAACTTAGTCACTTGCTCACCTAATCCGAAGGCAGACCGGGTGCTTGGGAAAAAGGAGACCACATTTGATAAACAGGTAGTACTGCACTGTCTTTGCTATAAAACCATTAGATAAATATTTTTCCACAGAGCAGGAAACTATGGTTTGACATACCCAAGACTTGGGTGCAAGTCTTGAACCACAATCTTCTAGCTCCAGCCTATTCTTTGATTCATGCAGAATTTCTTCTTCCTGTGGGTATGTTGCTGCGAAAGTTCCTGAATCTTACGAATGACCAGGTCCTGCCCATGCCTTTTCTCTTTACCTCCAGGCATTTGAAGAGCCAGAGAGAAACATTACTAAATACCTCCCTTCCCTCACTGCCAAGCAACACTTCCTTCTCCTGAATTACAGGTGTGGAATCCAGCCCTCTCTTACTGGCATCGCCATGAAAATAAAGATGCTTGAGCACATCTGAGAAAACAGCATCCTTGGCCTAGAAGAGCTTACAGTCTAATGAGATAGACAGAAATGTTAGAAAAGCTGTAACTAGTCTTGATTCGACAATAACAGAGGCCACTACACTGTTGTACAGGAACACGATGAGCAAGAAATGGATTTTCTTAGAGAGTCAGAGGAAGTGACAGAGAACAGGTAATGTTTGTCCTGGGCAGGAATCAGGAATAGCCTAACAGACAAGACAGGCGAGTCACCACAGCCCAGGGAAGAGCATCTGCACAGAAACAAACAGGGAAGAGGAGATGTCCAAGTGAGTCCTTGACAAAGAGAGTTCCAGAAGGCTCCAGAAGGCCACTTCTTACCTCCTGGTTCTTTCTGGAAGCCTGGGAAGATGGGATACCTTGAAGAAGGTCATGGTCTTGACAGAGTCCCAAGGTATTATGATACTAAACCAAAGGATGGTATCTCCACGTGGGGTCCAACACACCATTACTTACCTGTAGTAAAGTTAGCTGTCACTTACACAACGCTAATATTTAGAGGTACTTTTACACATTATCTCATTTCACTCCTCTTTTTGCAAATAAGGAAAGCAAATCTTAGAGAAGTTAAGTTACTTGGCTAGCAGGCCACAGGACTAGAACTCAACCTCAGATTCTGGACTCTAAAACCCAGGTATTTTCCACTGGGACTTTTGTCTGTAGGAGGGGGAGAAATACTACAGGGAGGGGAACCACAGGGGACTTTTCAGGGTCCCCATCAGGGTCCTTTCTAAAATGGATAACTTATTTCAATTCTTTTTCCTTCCCTCCTCACACATAGAGTTGAGAGCTAGAACTGAGAATCTGCTCCTAGAGAACCCTCATCTATCACCACAACCTAAGGAATAAACGGATCTCTGATCCTGAAGAGCCCTAGCTTCCCCATTCCCAGGTCATCTACAGTTCCTCTGCCTTATCCTGAGCACCTTTCCAAGAAGAAGACAGATGAACAAGAACAGAAGCAGAACCCCACACAGAAGACAGCATCGTCTTCCCCACGCTCTGTGAACCTCGCAGGCCCCCTTGTGACCTCCACAGAAGAGCACCGGAGCAGAAACAACTTTCGCAGCAGTGTCAACTCCGCCTTCACCCACCCCAGTGCCGAAGGCCCCTCCAGTTCTCTATCTCCCAGTCCTGCTCTGTTCTCTATCTTCGTTCAAATCAGAATTGGATCAAGAGAGCAAAGACTGATGATGCTGTTTTTGATGAGGCTCTCCCACCTCTCTGGAACGTGACCTGAAGGGAAGTGTCCCTGCTGAAGTTGATCAGGGCTCCTCTCTTCCTCTGCCGGAGAACAGCCACTAGGGGAGAAAACTGGTGACCATGAGAACCTGGAGCTCCTCCCATGGAACCTGAGGGCCGGGCACAGTGGGGACTGCTAGATACAGCTAGAGGCACAGATTCTCCCAGAAGTGAGCAAATGTTCCAGGGCAGAGGCAACTTTCCATCTTTGTTCACATATAGAAGCAGCCAGATGTTCTAAATCAAAAAAGGGGATTTGTCTACACAAGGGAATTTTTTCTGACTTTTCATATTTGTTTATATGCAAAGCCTTCCAAAGATATACAAATTAAAGCACATGAAGTTATGTATTAATTGAATCGTATTTACTTAAAAGAATAATGCTATGCATCGATGCGGGACTCCCCCCAGATCCAGTGTGCAGCGCTGCCAGGGGTACTGAAGAACACAATCCTTTCGGTAATCTTTTCTTCCCTGCAATGGTTCGCAAAGAAAGAAACAGGAAGAATGTGATGTTCAAAACTGAACTAAGGAGATTTTGGAGCAGGGCTCCTCAGGGCCTAGGAGAGGAAGGAATTCGAAGCCTTCTTAACTGTGTTGAAAACAATCCCACCGTTTTATGCCTCCCCAATTGTATTTACCGCATTATACTGTAAAGCTTTCCCTTCTTATTTCTGTATACACTCGGAGCTCTCTGAGGCCAAAGTCCTCACTGTATTCATCTTTGAATCCCCTGTGCCTAGTGCAGTGCCTCACAAGGAGCCCAATAAACACTTGTTAAGTGATTCATCTATGGCCTGGCAGACTGTAAGCTGTGCCAACCGGGAACTGATGCTCTCTAAAGTCTTTCAGGTCTCAACTTTTAAATTTGGTTTGTTTCCTTGATTTCCAAGTAAAATTTCTTTTTTAAAAAATCCAGGCCAGGCACAGTGGCTCACACCTGTAATCCCAGCACTTTGGGAAGCTGAGGTTTGATTGCATCACGGAGGGATTTTGTCCATGCCTACATGTAGTGCCTACATGTAATGAAAGTGAGATAAGGTTCATTTTAAGGATAGATGAAGACTCCACCACAAAAAAACTGTTACATCTCATGGACAAATTCTTAATAAAAACTGAATTAAGAGTGTGCAACTCAGCTCCAGGCTATAGAAATTTGAAGGGTCATTGAACACTGAGGAGCCAGAAAACCAGTCTGAGAGTGGAGCTACGTCAATAACACAGAGAGCGTGAAGCAGTTGGGCCAGGAGGATCTGGCGTCAACCTGCTAAGATGAATTTCCATCAAAAGAGTCCCTAGAAATTCATCGCAGGAATCTTTTATAGATGCAGCCATTGTGCTGTAGCACCTCTCTGCAGGGTGTCTTAGGGGCAACACAGATCAAGTGGAAGACCATCATGGCCGCCTTTTGCGGACCGTAGGGATCTCTCACAGACTCTTCTTTGCTTGTGCCTTCCAAGTTCAACCCCTGATAAACCAGGAAGGGGGACTCACACGCAGTGAGTTTGACGACCTTAGGGAGTTAAAGAGGGCATGACTGCTCTCTGGGCAAATAAGGGAAAGCAGCGGGTTCCCTTTAGTTATTTAGTACAATTCTGTTCCATTTGCGGGAATAAACAGATCTTCCTCACCAGGGAACTCAACAAAACATTTACAGAGCACTTTCTATACATGCGACACAGTGAATACAACTATATATTAATCAGTGCTGGCTTAACTTTGGTAACAAGCACCAAAATTCAGTGACTGAACACCCAAGAGGTTGGTTTCTATTTCACGTGCTTAGGTCCTCCACGCAGCCCCCAAGGTCACTGTGGCTAATCGCCATCTCTTTGGGCCTTGTTATCATTTGCCCACCCCAGTACCGAGGGCCCCTCCAGTTCTCTTTCTCCCAATCCTGCTCTGTTCTCTATTTTCGTTCAAATCAGAATTGGATCAAGAGAGCAAAGACTGATGATGCTGTTTTTGATGAGGTTCTCCGACCTCCCTGGAAGATGACCTGAAGGGCAAGCCACGGAAAGGGAAAGGGAACGTGGAGGGGCTCATTCATTTCAGGCTCACTCTCTGGGCCTGAAATGGCATATTCCAATGAGAAGGAGGTGGCTTTACCAAAAAGAGAAGCAGGAAGCCCCGTCCTGACATCCTCACCCCGAGTAAGCTCTGCTAATTCAGCACACTCGGTCTCTGTGGGGCACGATGCTGCCCAGCTTCATGGACTGTCCCTCTCCTGGCTGGTTCCTGGGCTCATTCCTCCTCTGCTGTGGGTCACCTCCCTTGTTGCACTTACCAATGCTCCTGCAAACCTGGGGTTCGTTGCCTGCCCCCAAACCACCCCTCACTCATCCAGTCAACACATATTGATTTCTTGTTAGATGCCAGGCAAGAGGCTAGGTGCTGGGATATAGTGACACATAAGTCACACAGGGTCAAAGCCTTCATGGAACTTACATTCTTATGTAGAGAACACAAAGAAAAAGTCAATCAATCATTAAACAGTCCAGGAGCAGTGGCTCATACCTGTAATCCCAGAACTTTGGAGGGCCAAGGCAGATAAATCACTTGAAGCCAGGAGTTCAAGACCAGCCCGGCCACTGGACAACATAGTGAAACCCCACCTTTACTAAAAATACAAAAATTGCTGGATGTGGTGCACACCTATAATCCCAGATACTCAGGAGTCTGAGGCACGAGAGTCACTTGAAGCTGGAAGGCAGAGGTGGCTGAGTTGTGATCCTGCCACTGCACTCCAGCCTCTGCAATAGAGAAAGACCCTGACTCAGAAAGAAAAAAAAAATCATTAAACAAATAATTTCCAAGAGCAATAAGATTTTTTTTAACCCTCCAGAGTTCAAGCAATTCTGATGGCTCAGCTTCCCAAGTAGCTGGAATTACAGGCGTGTGCCACCGCACCCAACTAATTTTAGTATTTTTGGTAGAGAGGGGGTTTCACCGTGTTGGCCAAGCTAGTCTCGAACTGCTGACCTCAAGTGATCTGCCCACATTGGCCTCCCAAAGTGCGGGAATTACAGGCATGAGCTACTGCACCCATCAACAATAAGATTTTTTAAGGGAAATAAAACTGTGTGTGAATGAAACGTCCAGGGTCAGAGGGCTCATGTCAGCAGAGAGGTTGGAAAATCCCTCTCTGAGACTTAGGAGAAGAGAAGGAGCAGCCATTCAAACACAGAGGGAGGCTTGTGCCTGGTAGCAAGTCCCAAGTCCTAGAAACAGGAAGGGGCTTGGCACGTCTGAGGGTCAGCTGGATGGCCACTGTGGCTTATGCCCTGTAGGAAGGGAGTAGCCTGAGGTGAGATCAGAGACCTCGAGGAGTCCACATCACACAGGGAGAGCTGGGATAAATTCATTCAGTCACTCTGCAAACATTTATTGAGCACTAACAAGTCCAGAGAGTGAAGATATCACAGTGAAGATAAATCCCACGCTGGTAGAGCTCACAAGTGTCAAGGAGCCAAAAAGTCAACAAATAAATGAATAAATAAACCATAAGGCACCAGGTAATGGTAAGAGCTCTAAAGCAGAAAAAGCAGGATGAGAGAGTTGATTCCTATTGTAGATGGGATGGAAGGCGAGGCCTCTGGTGAGGTGAGCCAAGACTTGGAGGGAGAGAGGGAACAAGCCACATGCATACGTGAGTGCGTAGCATTCCAGGGAGCCCTCAAGGTCGCCATGCAATATTTGTTCATCCGAATTTCATATGTAACTCAGCATCCCGTGCTTATTACATCCCATAACGTGCTGAGTCACATACGAAATTCAGGTGAACAAATATTGCATGGAGCATACTTACACTAAGAATTCTTCATTGTTTCTCTGTAATTCAATTTTGACTGGGCATTTTGTATTTTTATTTACTAAATCTGGCAACCATTGGAGAGAGGGAACAGAAAGTGTAAGGACTTTGAGGCAGAAACGTGGGTGGCACATTCAAAGCATAGCAGGAAGGCTACCGCAGGGGGTGTGGTAGAAGGGGAGGCTGGAGAGGGAGGCGGAGGCCGGAGCACGCAGGGCCACGTGGGCCATGGTGAGCACTTTGAACTTCATTCTCAGTGGAATGGGGAGCCTGGAGGAGTTTGAGCAGCTATGTGAAGGACACCAACAGAAGACACAGGATTGCTACCTAATCATCCACCGCTAGAAGGGCCACGCGGAGGTGCTGGAAGTACAAGCTTGTTCCAAGTCCAAGCATCCCACTGCAATACACCTGTGGCAGAGAGATGGGAACTGAGGAGTTACAGCTCAAATAGGTACATGATTCTGAGCAGTGATCAGGGGCACCCTCTCTCAACTTGCCCTTCTCTCATTCTGCTTGAAGTCGCCTTGAAGCAGCAGGAGGTCAGAGAGATCATCAGAGTGTCCAAGGCTCCAGCCACCACTATTTCCTCATCCTCTAGGAAAAATGCCATTAATGCTGCTGCCCACGGGCCTCTGGCCACGGTCGTGGAGCCCACCGGCACCAGCCCCCATGGAAATCTATGTCACATTTCTTTCTCTTCAAAATGGGGCAGGGAAAGTTTCCATCCTAGGAGAAAATTGCCTTAGATGAACCTCTTCCTCTTCTCTTGACCTGACTCCTCTTCTGTCAATCTTGGGTAGTGATCATGGGAAAGAAGGGACTGGGCTTCCTTTGGACTAGCCACTGCCATCGACTCTTTTCCCTCTTGTCAGCAGTCCTGTGCCTACAGCCTCGGCTCCTGGTGCTCCAGCTGTCGGCTTTAATCAACAGCAAGAGTAAATACAGGCAGATGCTGCCTGCTCCCAGAATGCTCTGTAAAGTTTCTCACACACAGCTTGAAAAGGAACATTTTCCGGGATTGATTTAGGACATGTGACTCTATAAACATCCAGACTCCTGCTGAGAGTGGGCAAGAAAAGAGCTGGGGCAAGGTGGTGCTTCCCTTAAAGAAATGAAGGAAGGAGATTTGTGACTTCTTAGCACACTCTAGACCTCAATTTCCAATAGCAGCATCTGATTCCAATTTCATTGGTTGAATGATCCTCTATAAAAAGTATTGATTCATGGACTGAAGTAAGAGTCATAGATATACCTGGAAGGGGTTCTCCGGTTATTTGTCTCTGTCCTTGGCTTTGTCCTGTAAAATATTTACTTGAACAGCTTAAATTCCATCATGACATTTATGCTTACAGAAAACCCAAAACTAGGAGGTACTGTAATGTAGAGAGAAAGCGCTGAGCCGTCTAAGCCATGTTGGGCGATTTGCTGAACCACTCTGAGCTGCCGTTTCTGCATGTGCAAAATGGAAATAATAAATTCTTCTGAGGATTAACCGGGAAGCCCTCTGCAAAATCTGGCACAAAGGACTCACTCAAGAGGTCGTGGTTTTCTTCCCTCTGTTTTGTCTTCTGCAAAATGAGGGCAATAAAGTTACAAATGTTGTTAGAACCTGAAACGCAACTGACTCAAAAGGGAGACTGAGTTGTTGGATAGCTACCACAGGCTGGAATACTAGATCCGAATCAAGACAATGAACGTTGATACGCCATGCAGTTAATAACTAATAAGAGCACAGAGAATGCACGCTTGATAACCATTCCAATGAAAAAGACCTAAGAGTTTCAATTAGCCGCAAGCTCAGTTTGAAACAAGAATGGGACACATTTACCATGAGAAGCTATGCAACTGTATATTATATTATAATAATAATTAACGTATATTGAACACATACTGTGTCCCAAGTAATACTCTAAGTACTGTGCTCGATTCATTTAATACCCCCAACCATCCTATGAGATACTACTTTTATCAGCAGTTTATGGGTGCCAAACTGAAGCAAAGAGAAGTAACCTGCCTATATTCACAGAGTTTGTGAATAGCAGAGCTAGGGCTGGATAACTTCACTCTGTGCGTAGTGCACCTGGAGCTACTGAGTTAGTTCTGAGCACCATGTCAGGTACAGCCACGCTTTCTCTACCCTGGTGTCACCCCAGCCCTGAGGAAGGTGTTAGGAATGGCACTGCTTGCTTGTAATTAAGCCACCCACCCAGGCCCAGGTTCCAAAGGCCAAGCCAAGGCTTCAAGATGCCCACATTTCTCTCCAGATCATCTCACTACAAGGGACTCCGTGTCTCAAGGAAGGTCTCGGGTGCCCTTATTGCCTCTTAACTCTTCCTGCCCCCTCTCACACACAATCTATTAAAATGATTCCCAAGAAGTTAATGGCTATGAAAAATGATGGTACAAAAAAATGAGTCAATGATATTTCTTTGAAGTCTCATATTTTCTCCTAAAAATTCATATAAATTTTGTACTCTGCTCCATACCATATCTGGGTTGGTTTTAATATTGAAATAATATTTTAAGCAACTTAGCGCTGAGTAAATTGATGCACTAGTGTGATGAACCACAATTTTCCTGCAGCTGATAGAAACCCTGGCACACTGCTACATGTCCCCATTTGAAAAGCTCAGAACTGCAGATGCATCTTTCATAACATGGAAAGTTGTCCAAGGCACATCATTAAGCAATAAAAGCAGGTTACCAAACAGTACAGTTCTGTTTTTGTATACATTTGGAAGGCTATGTATGTATACCAAAATCTTAACAGAGGATCTCTCTAGACTGTAGGAATGTGAGAGATTTTTATTTTTCTCTTTTTCTTTCTCATGTAAATTAATCTTTCTACAGTGAGCATACATACTGTTTGTGGAGGTAGAATACAGGGTTTGGTGATGATGGATTTCTTTGAGGAGGATGTGGTTAGTTTTGCTTTGTAAGTTTTTTGTTTGTTTGTTTTGTTTTTGAGACCAAGTCTTGCTCTGTCACCCAGGCTGGAGCACAGTGGCACAATCTCGGCTCACTGCAACTTCCACCTCCCAGGTTCAAGTGATTCTCCTGCCTCAGCCTCCTGAGTAGCTGGGACTACAAGCACATGCCACCATGCCCAGCTAACGTGTGTGTGTGTGTGTGTGTGTGTGTGTGTGTGTGTGTGTGTGTGTTTTTAGTAGAGACTGGGTTTCACCGTGTTAGCCAGGATGGTCTCAATCTCCTGACCTCGTGATCCACTCTCCTCAGCCTCCCAAAGTGCTGGGATTACAGGTGTGAACCACCGCACCCGACCCCTTTGTAAGATTTAACAGTTCACAGCTACCTGAATTGTGCAGACACCTACTTCAGCAAACTACACCTTTCACATCCTGAGACCCTCCGAAGCAGGGAACCAAACTACAAGAAAACGTCATGCACAAGAATTTAATCAGGCATCCTCCCTGGCTCCCCACCTTGTTGCCTTGTAACTCTGCTAGCTGTGACCTCAAATTTCTGCAATAATCACACAAACCCCTCGCACCTCCAGAGTTTTCTGTGGCACATCCCAGTGGCCAAAACCCCAACGCAGCTTAATCTTCCGGCAATAGGCTTCTGTGTGCAGCCCACACTCTCCCAGCAGCCAGCTCCAAGGTTCACCAGGTTTTGCCTTACATCTGATCTTAACACTGACAGTTCGCATGCTTCGTGCAGGCCAAGAAGCAGAAGCTTCCCCGGATTGGACTGGTTTTCCTCACACCGGATGCTGTCTGAATCTTGTCGCAGCTCACTGCACATTTGACACTTGCGGCTTGACTCTTGTCTTACTCCCCGAGAGCCTGTCCCACTGCAAGTTCAGTTCCCCTCCTTCTGTCTCACCTAGACCAAAGGTCTCAATCCAGATCACCCTTCCTATCTCACTTGTGATGTCGTGAGTTATAGTTAATAATTTGTCACCTATTTATTGTGTAGCAAGCACATGCTATGTACCTCATGCATTGTCTAATTTTCACAGTAAGCCTCGAAGGTAGACTTCACAGTCCTCATTTCACATGGAGGGAAACCAAGGCTCGGGAGCTCCAGCAAAGCCTAAGATCACTGTTCTGGCCGGGCGTGGTGGCTCACACCTGTAATCCAAGCACTTTGGAGGCCAAGGTGGGTGGATCACCTGAGGTCAGGAGTTCAAGACCAGCCTGACCAACATGGTGAAACCCCATCTTTAAAAAAAAAAAGATCGCTGTTCTGATAATCTTTTGCTGCATAATAAATCACTCCTAAACTTCGTGACTTAAAACGAGCATTTTATTCTGGGGCTAACTGGGCTTAGCTGGGTGATTCTCGCTGAGGTCACTCATGACGCTGCAGTCAGAGAGCGGCTAGGGCTGGAGCCATCTCAGTGACTTCCCACAACACATCCAGTGTTCGAACTGGCTACAGATGAGGACTCCAGCTGGGCTATCAGCCAAAACATCCAAATGTGGCTCTCCATGGGTTCTCTCCACTTGGGTCAGTTTCGGCTTCCTTGCAGCACGGTGACTGCATCCCAAGGGTATACAACCAAAGAGGACAAGATGGAGGAAGCGCATGGCACGTCTATGACCTAGGCTCGGAAGTCACACAGCACCACTTCTGCCATCACTTACTGGCTCTGCGGCCACAAAGGTCAGCCCAGGTTCAAGTGGAAGGAACGCAGAACCCACCACTTGATGAGATGCGTGCTGCGACTCTGCAAGAAGAATACATGGGATGCGATTATTGTGGCAGCCATCTTTGGGAAATGCAGTCTGCCACAATCACTCAGCTATTACCTTGGACAGGGCCAGGATTTAAACCCAGATCAGCCCAACTGCAAAACCTGTGCTCTTAAATCATGGCAGCACGCCACCGGGAGAGATTCATAACGTCTCCAGCACTGAGCCTGAGTTACAGAATGGAACGCATCAGGAAGATGTTAACCAATGGTGTGTCCGGGAAGCGGAGGCCAAGATGTCGAGAAGCCGGGAAACCATGTTGTATGATTTAACAAACAGATGAGGATATTTAGCTGCAAGAAGACAAAACTGAAAAGGGACATGACAGCTTTCTTCAAATATATGAAGGGTGAGTATGGAAAAGGGAAGACATTGTGTATAGCAGCCTTCAGTGGATGAAAGAAGCAGCGAGACAGACAGGGTTATCAGCTCTCCCTACTACATCGAGTCCACTGTTAGGCATAAAGACTTAGGACCCACCAAGTGTTGAGTACCAGCTTAGAGCTTTAGGATCCATTCATTTATTTTGCTGCAGTGGGGGGCTATGAGTCAAAAGTGTTCTCGCCTGCCTTGGGCAGAATGAGCCCAAAGGAGGGATGGGTCAGTCAAATCTCAGAGTCACCACAGAGTCTCAGTGCCCTACCAGGATAGCATCCCCAGGGCAGGACAGCAGTTTCCTCCCCCTAACCTTCCACTTCTCCTCTACAAATGCAGTCATGCCTGGGGCATGTGTCACAGTGACAAATTTCAGTCTCCGATGGCAAAACTCCGGGGCCCCATCCCTGTCTGCCTGTTAAGCTGTAAGCCCTTTCCCTGGCCCACCAGGGAAAACCTCGGAGAAAAGAGAAAAAGATTGGGTTTCCAGAACATTAAACTTCCATCGCTACTGCTGCCTGCCAATCTCCCTACTAATTATTTGGAGAAAAGAAAGTCAATGTACCTCCGAGGGAGTCAGGAATGGGGCCCTCCCTCCACAGCAGTGCCTGCTGGCAAATCCTTGTCTTTTCAGCAGAAAGAGATCTTGGAAGGTCAATTCATCTCTTCCTTTGCCCCGGACCAGACTCACTTCATGTAGTGAAAGAAGCCTGGCCGAGCCAAAGGGATGGTTTTCCCTCCATATTTGGTGACAAAAATATCAACCAGAGTTTACTCAAGAGCCAGCAAATATTTAGTACTTGCCATGTGCCAGACACCAGGCTGATCAAATAGGCCTCCAACGTTCTGTCTCCAGTTTCTAATCAAGGGCTTAAGCAGCAGATGCCAAGGAAGGAACGGTCCTCAGATTTGAGGATATAAATGTTGAAATCCTTTCTTCCCCACCCTACTCTACCACCTGCAGCAACCCAGAGTGTACACATGCTTCCTGCCTTCTTTTCCGGCATGGCTAGACTGGGAAAGATTTTCATGTGTGGCAGCAGATTGTTCCAACACACAGGTTCAATGGCGTTTGGCCCGCAGTGAGATACAGCAAAAAGACCATGCCCTGAACATAGAGGCAAGAGACAAGGTCACAATGTGAGCCCGGACATGTCACTCAACCTCCGTGATTTGCATTTTCCTTATAGGTAAAGTGGGATTAATGATACCTCCTACTTCATAAATCGATCATCCCATTCGAGTCCCTTCAATCAGCCTAGCTCACCATGCTGCCACACATGATTGGAGGACATTTTGGAAAACATGCACAGAGAGGGTGTAGGGAAATGGGCCTTGTTAGGCATTGTCAATGGAAGTCTAAGTTGGTGCACCCTTTGGGGAGGTAGGTGACAAAGTTTCAAAGTAAATGTATTGTTCTCACCCTTTTCCTCCAAATCTTTCGAGGAATTTACTTTGGATGTGAAATAATTCATGCTGCAACAACAGTCATCACAACATCATTTGTCATCTATTCACTTGTACTATACTATAGAAAATGTACATATGAGCTGGGCGCGGTGGCTCATGCCTGTAATCCTAGCACTTTGGGAGGCTGAGGTGGGCGGATCACCTGAGGTCAGGAGTTCAAGGCCAGCCTGACCAATATGGTGAAACCCCATCTTTAAAAAAAGAAAAAGTACACATGATTGGTATTTACATTTTAAAGAATAGCCATAATGGGCTGGGGTCAGTGGCCCATGCCTGTAATCCCAGCACTTTGGGAGGCCAAAGCGGGCAGATCACCTGAAGTCAGTAGTTCAAGATCAGCCTGGCCAACGTGGTGAAGCCCCATCTCTACTAAAAATACAAAAATTAGCCAGGCATGGTGGTGGGCATATGTAATCGCAGCTATTTGGGAGGCTGAGGCAGGAGAATCACTTGAACCAGGGAGGCAGAGGTTGCAGTGAGCCAAGATTGTGTCATTGCACTTTAGCCTGGGGAACAAGATCAAAACTCCATCTCAAAAAAAAAAAAAAAATATTGCCTGTCCTATTCCCTCCTCCTCCCTCCCCAACTCTAGCCACCCACTGCCCCAAATTTTGTACTAATCATTCCCTTTCTTTCCTCTGTGGTTTAATCACACATCTGTGTATATCTAAAAAAGGAGAAGCTTCATTCCTGTTTTGATCTCTATTCAAATATGTTCAATTTGTGTACTCTTGTCCACAATTTTGGTTCTAACTTGATTTTTACTTTAAGAATTTCAGTTTAGGCAGGGCACGGTGGCTCACGCCTGTAATCCCAGCACTTTGGGAGGCCGAGGCAGGTGGATCACGAGGTCAAGAGATCGAGACCCTACTGGTCAACATGGTGAAACCCCGTCTCTACTAAAAATACAAAAAAATTAGCTGGGCACGGTGGCGCATGCCTGTAATCCCAGTTACTCGGGAGGCTGAGGCACGAGAATCGATTGAACCCAGGAGGCGGAGGTTGCAGTGAGCCGAGATCGCGCCATTGCACTCCAGCCTGGGTAACAAGAGCGAAACTCCGTCTCAAAAAAAAAAAAAAAAAAATTCGGTTTAATAATAATAAATTAGGGTTTTTTTTACTATCAATATTTATTTATACATGTAAACCTTTGCTATTCTCTTTACCATCTCTTCTTGCACTTCAAACCTCCTTCTGGGAACATGTTTCTTGTTCCTGGTATGTTACCTTTATACATTTCTTTAGTAAGTGTCTCTTAGTGTCAGTTGTACCGATTTTGTTTTAAAAACATTTTTAAATTGTCTTTATTTTAAGAGATCATTTTGGTGGGAGCAGAATTCTAGCATAATAAGTATTTTCATTTAACACTCTGAAACTGCCATTCTGCAGCCTTCTGGCTTCCATAGCTGCTGCTGAGAAATAAGCAGTGGATGCAATGCCCCCAGCTTTGTAGAGAATCTGTCTTTTCTGTCTGACTCCTTTTAGGATCCTCTGTTTATCTTTAGTGGTTTTGGTTTTCCTTTTTTTTTAATTACACTTTAAGTTCTGGGGTACATGTGCAGAACGTACAGGTTTGTTACATAGCTATACACGTGCCATGGTGGTTTGCTGCACCCATCAACCCATCATCTACATTAGGTATTTCCCCTAATACTACTCCTCCCCTGATCCCCCACCCCTCAACAGGCCTCAGTGTGTGATGTTTCCTCCCTGTGACCATGTTTTCATTGTTCAACTCCCACTTTGAGTGAGAACATGTGGTGTTTGGTTTTCTGTTCCTGTGTTAGTTTGCTGAGAATGATGGTTTCCAGCTTCATCCATGTCCCTGCAAAGGACATGAACTCATTCTTTTTATGGCTGCATGGTATTTCATAGTGTCTCTGTGCCTTGTTTTTTTAATCCAGTCTATCATTGGTGGGCATTTGTGTTGGTTCCAAGTCTTTGCTATTTGAATTGTGCTACAATAAGCACACATGTACATGTGTCGTTATAGTAGAATAATTTATAATCCATGTTTTCAGTTTCTCTATAAAATGTGGGTTTCTTTTCCTTTATCCCACTTTGGATTCACTGAGCTTGTTTGAGCTGAGGACTGCTCTTTCATTAGAACTAGACATTTTTCAGTAATTATCATTTCAAGTACTTCTCTCTCACTCTCACTATCATTCATTGAAATTTTGATTATATGTATGTTGTATCTCCCAACTCTCTCTTTTATATCTCCTAAATCTTTCATCTTCATCTTTCTGTTGTATTCTAGGTCATTTTTCAGAGCAACCTCCAGATCACCAATTCTCTTTTCAGCTGTGTCTAAGTTACTATCATATTTATTGAGTTTCTAATTTCAATGATTTTCTTTTACTAAAAGGTCTATTTGCTTCTTTATGATATCTAACTAGGTTACTCTAAGTCTTTTGTTTCCTCATTACACTTTCAGTACTCTCTTTTATTTCATAAACAAATTAAATGTATTTATTTTGCACTTGATATTGGATAAGTAAATCCAGGTCATTACAATCTTCCAGAAACATGATGGTCTCACTCAGGGTAATTTACTTACTTACGTGTTTGTTGAATTTTGATTGTGAAGTCCACGTCCTCTGGAACTTTATCTGTGAGAATTCTCTGAGACCAGGGTTTAAAGTGTGTTCTGTCTGGAAAGATTTGTTGCTGCTGTTTTATGAGCCCTAGGGGTAGTACCAATCTAGAAGACTTCAAATTTTCAAATGGTGTCTAAGTTTAAGATTAGAAATTTGAGAAAGACTTTTTTTTCTTCTATTCCATCAAGAGTCAAGGATAACAACAAATAACTTCACCAACTCTCTCTCCCTTTGAGTCTGTTTTTTCTGGTTCATCTACCAAGAGTTTCACCCCTCAGAGGTCCCAATTTTGTATATGGATTCAACCTGCTTGATCCCTGGACTATAACTCCCATCTCTGATGTATATGATCCATGTTACCTATTGAAACCCAGTTAGGCCCCAAGACAAACACTAGCTCTACAGCTCACTTATTCTTTTCATTTAATGTTTTGTTGTTGTTGTTTCTTATTCCCCTTGGCTGGGTGTGGTGATTCATACCTGTAATCCCAACACCAGGAAGAAGGAATGCTTGAGCCCAGAAGTTCAAGATCAGCCCGGGAAACACTGCAAGACCTCAATTGCACAAAAATAATAACATTAGCCAGGCATGTGAGTATGCACCTTTGTTATGCACCTGTAGTCCTAGATACTCAGGAGGCTGAGGTGGGAGGATCACTTGAACCCAGGAGTTCAAGGTTGCAGTAAGCCATGATTGTACTCCAGCCTGGGTGACAGAGCAAGACCCTGTCTCTAAACTAAGTAAATAAATAAGAAACTCCCCTTATTTTGTGCCAACTCAACCATGCATTCATGTATTTTTAAAGGTGAGGTGGGAATATATATATGTGTCTCTATGTGTGTGTATCAGTCTCTCTCTCTCTCTCTCTCTCTCTCTCTCTCTCTCTCTCTCTCTCTCTCTTTTTATACATACATATATATACACACACACATACTATCATTTGGAGGCATACCGTCCCTGGAGGAGTTTCATAGAACATCTAGTCTACTATATTTCATGGAAAGATACATTTAATCATATTTGTCGGCAAGGGAAGATGTCAATATAAGGAGTGAGTGTAAATCAAGTTACATAACAGTGTTCTGTCTGTATTTCAGGTTAAGTGATGCTTGCTTTGTCTTTGTATTTTTCTATATCGTTTTACTTTTTTGTAATGAGAATTATTTTAACAAACCCCATTTTCTCAATTCTACTCATTATGTAAATATACAAAACGTGTGGCTTCTTAGTTTCTCTGTAACATGCTTAATTGTTCTTCTGCAGTCTCCATCCTGGTGGAAAGTACAGGACTATGGAAAAGGAGCCTACAGTACCAGACACATTGTATGGGTCTCACCAGATTTGCTCCACTTGCCTCTCCCCTCATCCACATACTCAATGGATAGTCCCAGCAGCTACCACCACAGCCTCATCTACTGACACAATGTCTATCTCAGCCTTCTCAGTAGGTACTCTTGTGTCTGCCATGGAAGAAGACGAGGCTCTAATGCCTAGGTCTGACTCAACAGGATTACGAAGATCCAGTTCCTCTCACCACTCCCAGACTCAGACAAAGGGTGTATTATTACCTATTGCTTTCTAACAAATTACTTCAAAACTTGTGGTTTAAACAATAAACATTATCTCACATATTGAGTGGGTCAAGAATCTGGGCGTGGCTTAGCAAGATGGTTCTGGCTGAGAGTCCCTCATGAAATGGCTGTCAGGATTGACAAGAATTGCAATCATCTGAAGGCTTGACAGAGCCTGAAAGATCCACAGCCAAAACACCCCGCTCTCACGGCTGTTGGCAGGAGACTTCAGATCCTCACCATGCAGGCCTCTCTATGCGCTGCTTAAGTATGCTCACACTGGAAGCTGGCTTCTCCCAAAGCAAGGCCAGTTGACCCTTAAGCAGCATGGATTTGAACTAAGAGGATACACTTACATGCAGACTTTCTTCTGCCTCTGCCACCCCTCAGACAGCAAGACCAATCCCTCCTCTTTCTCCTCCTCCTCAGCCCACTCAAGGTGAAGATGACAAGGATGAAGACCTTTACAATGATATACTTCCACTTAATGAAGAGTAAGTATATTTTCTCTTTCTCATAATTTTCTTACATATAACATACAAAATATGTGTTAATCAACTGTTTATACTAGCTGTAAGGCTTCTGATTAGTAAGAGGCTATTAATAGCCAAGTTTTGGGGAAAATCAAAATTATACATGCATTTTTGCCTATGCAGGAGTTGGTACCCCGAACCCCCATGTTGTTCAAGAGTCAGCTGTTTTTGTTTAAGAGTAAGGAAGAAGGCACAATGCCTTTTATGACCTAATCTCTGCAATCACACAATGTCACATTCACTTTATTCTGTTTGTTAGAAACAAGTCTCTAAGACCAGCCCACACTCAGATAGAGGGGAATTAGGCTCCACCTCTTAAAGAGAGGAGTACAAAAGCATTTGTGGACATATTTTAAAACTGCTGTAAAGAAGTATGGCTTGAGCATTGGATCTCTAACTTCCTCAGAATCCTACCAGAGGAAAGAGGTAACATGACTTCATGGTGTAGTAAAGTTAATATACCATGTGGCAAATGGTGATCATTGAAAGACAGGAGAGAGGAGAATGCAACAGATAAATTCAAATCACCCCTCCCCACACAGACTATTTTGAGGTATGATGATCTCCTATGGCCCAGCCGGAGGAAGTCCCAGGTGTCTGAAACCAAATGGTTTTTTTGTGAGATGATGGCTTACTTCTCTTCTTCTCTGCCTCACTTTTGCTTTTTCCCTTATCTTTGCTGCCCTAGACTTGCACCATTCAGTAAAGCTTTAGCATATATCTTTATCTCAAATTCTGTGTTCTCAAATTTTGTCTTAAGAAGTTAATCTTGAAAATTACTAGCACTGACATAAACATATTTTCGGATGGTTCAGTTTCTCCGGGGTAAATGTTCAGACTTCTGAATTTCCTCCCTAGACACTCCACCACCACCCTGACTCTTCCTTAACAGTAGCAGGTGCATCATGGATCCTACTTCACCTTGCGGTAATGGGAGAGAACGCATCTCTAGTCCAAGCTGACCTCTGCCTGGGCTATTCATCTAGTCTGTTTCCTAGACTCTTTCATAACTGAGCCTGACTTCTTAGGATGATGAATGAGCTCCCACCACTAAAAACCACAGTTTTGATCCTTTCTCTCCAGTTGCAAAGTCCCCTGTTCAGTGAACACTTTGTTCCATCCCCAGGCCTCTGCTGGACTACAAGCTTTCCCAGCACCCCAACCAAAGCACATTAGAACTCCTAAGTTCCAGGGCACGACATTCCCAGGCTGTGGAGAACAGGAGCACTGGCTCAGTCTCATCAAATTACCCATCTCCCTTCTCTTTAGCTCCTGTGCCATGTTGAGGGAATGCAAGGCTGGAGACATTAACCCCCATGTTCTTAGTTTCCTTCATATCTATCTGAATGTTTCTACTGTATCCAGTGATTTGGCCTATGGGAATAAAAACGAGGACACTGCACTCCGACTCCATCATCCTTCCTCCACCTCTCCTTTCTTCTTCCAAACCCCTCAGGTGAGAAGTGGTGAGCTTCCCAAGTGACTTCCATTGTGCCACAGTCTGAATTATCTCTTTTGTTTTTGTTTTGTTGTGTTTTGTTTTTTATTTTAAAAAAATGATTTTCTTTTTTTAGTTTTATTTTTTATTTTTTTTTTAAGACGGGGTTTCACCATGTTGGTCAGGCTGGTCTTGAACTCCCGACCTCAGGTGATCCACCCACCTTGGCCTCCAAAGTGCTTGGATTACAGGCGTGAGCCACCGTGCCTGGCCGAATCTCTATTGTTTACGGGAAATTCTGTGATCATATTATCGGGAAGCTGATGAATTTAGAAATTTATTTGCTTTCTACACAAAATCTTACTTCCAAGACTGTTTTCCCTTGATGGATTCAAAAACAAGAACTTGGCTCTAAGATTTAAACTGAACAATGACCTCTTGTTTGAGGTGGTTCCTGCCCTTCCTAAAGCACTAAAACCTATTGCTTTCATAGGTGGAGAACCTCAGGAAATCAAAATGTACAGGATATGAATACATATCCAAAATACATTTTAAACATGTTGTCTAACTGCCTTAAGCAATTGGAGTATTTTCTCAAAAAGTACCATTATCGTCATCAATTCTTCACTGAAGTCACCTCCAACTTGCCTATTAAGGATATCCTCCCCCTTCCTCCAGACCGAGCCCTAGCTACCAAATCCCTCTTTACAGACAGCTCAGTTTGGACCTATTTTCCCAGCTTAGAACTTAGCCATTCTTCAAGCATGTGAGTTCCAGTACTAAGCCTTCTCGACCCAGGTTAAGAAAGCACTTACCAAATCTCATTTCCTCACCTCGCAGTCAGGAAAGAAAGATCAAGCACAGTGACGTTTTAAGACATGAAAAGATGTACGTGAAGTCACTTTGCAAACTGT
Source organism: Callithrix jacchus (assembly GCF_049354715.1). Taxonomy (NCBI): domain Eukaryota; kingdom Metazoa; phylum Chordata; class Mammalia; order Primates; family Cebidae; genus Callithrix; species Callithrix jacchus. Next base: position 150,324,858 of record NC_133508.1, read on the forward strand.
AACACACTTTACAAACATCAAGTATTATCTCATAAAAGAGGCCTTCTCAAGCAACTGAGAATGGTCGGTTCCATCTTTTGAACCATCACAGTTGTCCCCAGGGGCCAGGGAAGATAAAGTCAGTGTCAGAAAGGAGGCTTCTTTAAGTCATTGAAGAAAAAGGATGGAGGAAAAGGGGGCACCTGTGGGAAAGTCAGTTTCAGATGCATCTTATCTGCCCAGACAACCACTGGTTTCAGGTTTCTGCTGGTGGAGCAGTATTAGAAAACACAGCTTAGGGATGGCCCCGAGGGAGGTCCAAGTCATGATGTTGAGATGGCGGCGAACGAGAACATCAGAAACTTCGGGCTGGCATCTTCTGTGGCCATGGGCAGAGATCTACTCAGGCTGCTGTCCAAGTTCACTCTGCTGGGCAGAAAGGAGCTGATTTATGTATCCAGCAGGTATGCCAGAGAAAATTCAAATTGATCAAAAATTAAATATTCATAGGACATTATTCATTAAGATTCATCTCACCGAGTGGATGAAATGAGGCAAGGGAAGAAATTAGCTTGCTTGAGAGTGTCAAAGTGATTATGTGATTAAATTGCAATTTATAATTTCTCCTTCAAAAAAAAGCATTACTTCTTGATTTGTGTTTCTCCTCTTGCTGTGCTCCCTTGTTGTCTAGGTCTGAGCCAAGGACACTCAGGGTTAATTGGAAACAGGAAGGCTCCTAACACGGTGCCTGATCTGCCTCCACTGCCCTTCCCCATCCAGCACTGACTCGGAGAGAGGAGCCTTTCCACCCAGCCTCAGGGTTTTGCTCTTGATGCTGAGAACAGGGCTTCCAGAAGCAGAGACCAAACAAATCCCCACAGTGCCACTCCGCAGGGGAATTTTCCAGCCTCAGGCCACTGTCTCTCCTTCCTCCACAAGAGAAAAGCTACAAAGTACAATTTCCCTGTAGCTCACCAGTCATCCCTGTAGGGCATACCTGAATGGTGTGTAGGGAAGTCCCTCCTGGCCACCTTCTACACTTAAAGAGAAGGGAGACGTTCTTCCTGCACTCTTGGCCTCCCCCCTGAACGTGATGTGGAGTTAGGCAAAGCCTCCTGCAGGCAAAGCCCGGGTCAGGTGCTTGACTCTTGAAGCTGGCCAGCTGAGATGCCATCCTCACTTCAAGGTCAACAAGCCAGTTCCTCAGCTCCTGCCAACAAAGATCCCCAGGGAAACTGAACACCAAGGTGCAAGAACCCAACAGGTTCAGGCAACAGGTTCAATTCAGGTGTTCTTGGGTAACCCACCTCTTTTACCAACTGGCATATCCACTCTACCATACCCCCTTTCTGGGGGACTCTCTACTTGGGCTAAGCCTGAATCCAGAGAAGAACCAGGAACACTCCCAAAGGCTTGCCACCAGAGGCCAGGCAGCTTTAATTCTCCAGCTGTGCTCTTCTGAGCCCTGAAGACCCAGAAGACACAGGGCCGGCCCTGTGGGGGGAGAGGGGAGGGGCTTAGGGAAGCAGCAAGATCCAACTGGGGCAAGCTCCCCTTTCATCTGCTTTATATATGGCGCTTCCATGTATGATTTCATTTCAGGGAAAGGTTTTGCTGCTAAAAATAATTTTTAAACCACTGAATTAGATGACCTCTCACAAACCCCTTCCAGTCCAGGAGCCTCTGATTCTCTGACTTCAATGATATGGAAGCAAAATGTACTCTGAACTCAACAAAGCCTCTATTTTCTGCTATCTCTCACTCCTAAGAAACACAATCTATCTGTCTCTCTGTCTGCCTAGGATCCAGAGTGTAGCTAAGGTGACATGGATAGGCATGGAGGCAGATGGCTAGCTGCATTTATCTTTCTCTGTCACTCTATTTCCTTCCATCTTGGCCTCTCGCTGTCTCTGTAACTCTGTGTCTGTCTCTTGCTACTACCCAATAAAGATTTAAAGGCTGGTTCCAGCAGCTGAGAACGGCGATATTAATTCCAAGCTTGTTTCCAAACACCACGGAGGCCTACCCGGGTTAATTAGTTGTGCAGGCTTTTCCACAAGTGAGCGAGCCAGCAGGGTTTTTTACAGCTCTGTCACTGTGTTTATTTGTTCATTTTCTGTTTTATTTGGAAATGCATTTATGTGACAATAAATAACATCCGTCATGACTAGAGCCGATAAAGGCAATGAACAGCCCCTTCAGGGCCGTGGGGACAATAGTGACAAGGCTTCAAGATCCGGTCCCCCTACTCCAAGGGGCACTACTAGCCCTTGTCAGAGATGAAGAGGATGTGGGTGAAACCCACAAGGCCAGAAGAAGAGACAGGACCAAGGGCCGTGGACATAGCTAAAAGCAAGAAAGGAAATGCCCATTGGGGAACAGAGACCACAGCAAGGAGTCAGGAGCCTGAGGCTCTTGGTGAATGGCAGGTGGAGGCAAAAGATTTGGCTCTGGACCCCAGTTCCAGCACATACAAGCTGTGTAACCTCAGACAAGTTGCTAACCTCCATGCCTCCGTTTCCTCACCCATAAAATAGGAGTGATGACAACACTCTGCTCAGAGTGGTTGCAAATATATCTAGGAGACAATGAAAGGAAATGTACTATACAAACAATACGGATTCTCATTTTTCAGATTAGAAGCGTTTCTCAGGAGTATATGCTTAGGATTCTAGGCCTCCTTGGGAAAAAATCATCTAAAATGTTAGAGCAGGATTTGTCCTTTTGTCCAAAGGGTCTGTGCTAATGACTTCTACAGGACCACACAGTTTGGCCCATTTATAAGTTGACCACAATCTCACCATGGCTAATTTAGCTCTTGCACAAGCCCCAACCGGGAAGATTCTATTAGTCTAAACAAAAAAAAAAATTATGAGGAGTACTTCACTGTGATCCACATATATTTATTTAAGGCTTTCGGGATAAGGGACGAGGAGAAGTGAGGAGGCAGAGGGATCACAATATGAAGCCAAGCAGGCAGAAGAGAACGTCGGCAGAGGGTGGAACCTCCGAGTTCAGAGTCCCTCTTTACATCACTTTCTGACCACAGACCTTAGAGATGCTATTTAATATTTCTATCTCGGTTTAGTTTTCTCATCTGTAAAATGCGGACAGTGACGGTACCTAGCTCATTGGACTGCAGTGTGAGGAGATGAGATGAAGTATGTGACATGCTTGGGACAGTAGATGACACATGGAAGAGCACCATAAACACTAGCTAGCCTCAAAACACGCGAAAACTACTGAAGAGACATTTCAGTCGCCGGCACATGAACTTACCACCAATTGAGAGCCTGGGTGCTGAGCATGTCCAATGGTGGGATTTAATCAAGAAATCCTTCCAGGAGGAAAGACAACTCCAACACAGGTTAGAAGAGAAGGGGGGAGAGCCCAGCCGGCAGCTAGGCAAGTCCTAGCATGTCTTCCCATGATGCTAGACCCGCAGCCGAGAGGAGCCAAGGAACCCCATAGCATTACCAGCAAGCCGCCAGCAGATGGAGCCAGCCACCTCCACACACTGCTGCTCAAGGCATCAGCACCCTCTAAAGGGACTGGCACCCAGCCACCTCCAGTCAGGAGCAGGACTGAGAGAGACCGAGGGAGAGTTACCCTCTTCACCCCTGTGAAGACTACAGAGGTGCTTTCCTGCGCCAGTGTGAAGGGAGAGGGAATCCAGACCCTCCCTGATGCCTCAGAGGCACAGATCGCTGTCAGAGTCCTTGCCATTCTGGGATCCTAGGACTACAGCCCAAGGCCTTTGTTGTCCGCCTCTCCACGGTGGGAAGGAAAAGCAGGATGCCTGATGAAGGTACTTTGAGGACTGGGACTGCATTTGAATGTAGAGACCGGTACCCACCTGAGTCCGGGAGATTCTGAAAGCCAGAGGCCCACTACAGTAGCCCATCTAGTAGGGCTCGAAGGACCCTGGTGCAGCATGACTTGGAAGAAGATGGGGGCAGCACTCCCTTCCCAGGACTGTGGGGCCCTTGAAGGATTATGGGAGAGGATTCCTGCAGGGTCTGTGGCTCCACGTGGAAATATGCACGGAAGTCAGTGGAAAGACAGAGCTGAGGGTTTGCCCAGGTACCCAAGGCCAAGTCAACAAACGGTCGTTGGGTGCCTGTACCACTGTTGAGGATAAAGGGAGGTGCGTCTGTGTGAAGGGAGGAGGGGGAAAGGGTGGTTTTCAGTGATGGGGGAAGGTGGGGTGAGATCTTCAGCATCTAACAGAGCCACAAAGAACTAGGAAGGGGTAAAGGACACTCCTGTAAAGAGGCCTCTTACTCTCCATCCCTCCTCTCTGCCCAAGTAGATGCTGAGGCCTCGAAGAGGGAGATGAGGCACCTTCAAGGCAGGCCCTGCCTCTGCTCCACTGCTTCAAACAGCCAGGACCCTACTCTAGCTTTCACTGGAGGGAAAGGGAGAGAAGAGCTCTGAATTGAATTTGCGATGAAAGTTTTAAAAATATAAGAAGCTGAGTCTTAATTACTGGAATGAGACTGTTATAGTAACCGAAAGTGGCTGAAAAGTTATGGAACCAGACCAAGACACCGTTAAGGGAGCGGCTCCTCAGCAGGAAAGAGAGATCTGGCACAGCACAGCCAGGGCAGTTACTGGAAGAAATAAAATCGTTTCATGCCTATACCCCGACGAGTTGAGACTCCCCAGTGAATCAGGCACACGGGAAGTACCCAGGCCTTGGAGATCAGTGTCCCTATAGTCAGAGTACCCCGTGAAGGATGACGTGGTGCGCATCCTCTTCTTCCCATTCAGGTCCCGTCTCACCTCCCAGGACAAGTGAAGCAGGAAGGATTTGTCCTCAGGCTTTAACGAGGCACTTAGAAAGAGGAACAGGATGGTTTCTTCTACCAGGAATCCTCAATGGAATGCAGGCGCAGGCAGCTGAAAGAGATGGTGCAATGTTCATACTTCTGGTGGATTCCAGGAAGCATCAGCCCCATTTCACCCAAACATCAGCCAGTGGACTCTGCCTGGGAGGGTCAACAGCCACAGAGAGTTTTCTGTCTCCAGCTGAGAAAGTCCAGAGATGAACAAGTCAAGGGACAACACAAGCCCTAGGACACCATGGCAGTATATCCAGATCAGGAAACTGCCCCAGGGGCTTGGTTCCCTACTGGAAATTGAAAGAAAACGAAGTTTATAAAGAGCAGGGTGGGAACTGGTTTGCAGAACAGAATGTTCCCTTGGCTTATTTCCATCTGGGGGAAAGGGCAGAACTAATACTTATTGAATGCCTGCGCTGAATCAGGCACTGTGTTCATTCCTGTCTTATTTAATCCTCCCACAACCCTGTAAGGAAAGCATTTTCTCCATTTCACAGATGAAAAAATTGAGGCAGCCTGTAATCCCAGCACTTTGGGAGGCCGAGGCAGGTGGATCACGAGGTCAAGAGATTGAGACCATCTTGGTCAACACGGTGAAACCCCGTCTCTACTAAAAATACAAAAATTAGCCAGGCGTGGTGGCGCGCACCTGTAGTCCCAGCTACTCAGGAGGCTGAGGTAGGAGAATTGCTAGAACCCAGGAGGCGGAGGTTGTGGTGAGCAGAGATCGCGCCACTGCACTCCGGCCTGGGTAACAAGAGCAAAACTCCATCTCAAAAAAAAAAAAAAAAAGAAAGAAAGAAAACACACTGAGGCAGAGTGGTTGCCTGAGGTCACATGTTGGAATTTGAACTTCATGCTTGTCTGTGTGGTAGAACCGGCGATTCCATGCTCACATGGCCCCTTCACTAAAGGACTCACTCTCCTGCTACCTAGAATGTTGGTTTTATTTGGCCCCAGCAATTAGTTCCTTCAGGGACCACCTCAGTTTTTGAGCCACAGTCTCTCTTCCTTTTAAAAAAATAAATAAATAAATAAATAAATAATTTTTTTTTTTTTTGAGACGGAGTTTCGTTCTTGTTGCCCAGGCTGGAGTGCAATGGCGCGATCTCCACTCACGGCAACCTCCACCTCCCGGGTTCAAGCGATTCTCTTGTCTTACAGGTGGCGCACGCGCAATCCCAGCTACTCAAGCTACTCCCCGAGCCCAGGTAGCTGGGATTACAGCCATGCGCCACCACACCAGGTTAATGTTTTTTGTATTTTTAGTAGGGATGAGGTTTCTCCATGTTGGTCAGGCTGGTCTCGAACTCCCGACCCCAGGTGATCTGCCCGCCTCGGCCTCCCAAAGTGCTAGGATTACAGGTGTGAGCCACCGCGCCGGATCCCACAGTCACTCTCTTCTTAAGGCAGCCACCAGCCAATGGCTGAGCAAGGTGGTAGTTCAAGGGCCCATCCCTCTTCTGCCAATGCGGAACTCCTCTAACAAGCGATTTTTGCTTGGAGTACCCTGTTAGACTGGCAGAGGCTTTGTCAGGTCTGCAGCAAAGGCCGAGAGCTCCTCCTAGCCAAACTACTTCCTCCCTTTTCCATGCACGGGTGATCCTCCCTTTGCACTCCTACCTCTGTTGCAGCATCTGGTTCCGGATAACCCAGTTGAGACTCCCAACAGCCTGACTGCAAAGCTTTCCCTTTTTCTGACACTAACATCATTTTCACTGTCCTTAGGTAACATTGCTGCAGTGCAGAGAGTGAGCTCCCTCTTGGTAGCAGGGGCTTCCCCCTTTCCAGAAGAAAGCTACTAATGGTTGGGTGATTAGGGCAGTTCCCAAAGAGTTAGTTATATCCTTGAAGATTAGGTGCTCAATGCCCAAAGGCAGTCTCAAACATTCATCCTTTGAGGTCTAAAGTGCAAGTAAAGAGTCTACTCCCGGCTTTCACTCTTTCCCTCATATCAATTCCACCCTCTTAAATTGCTGCAACATGGAATTAAGATATGTAGTTTTTTTGTTTTTTTCTGAGACGGAGTTTCGCTCTTGTTACCCAGGCTGGAGTGCAATGGCGCGATCTCGGCTCACCGCAACCTCCGCCTCCTGGGTTCAGGCAATTCTCCTGCCTCAGCCTCCTGAGTAGCTGAGATTACAGGCACGCGCCACCGTGCCCAGCTAATTTTTTGTTATTTTAGTAGAGACGGGGTTTCACCATGTTGACCAGGATGGTCTCGATCTTTTGACCTCGTGATCCACCCGCCTCGGCCTCCCAAAGTGCTGGGATTACAGGCTTGAGCCACCATGCCCAGCCCAAGATATGTAGTTTTATTATTTGGTGTGCTTAACCGAAAAAGCTTTGTGATTTCTGAGTTTAATTTAAAAAGCAGATGGTCATAAGCAACAAAAGAAAAATATATATAAATTGGACTTCATCAAAACCAAAAATTTTGTGCTTCAAAGTACACCATCAAGAAAGTGAAAAAATAGGCCAGCACCCATAATCCCAGCTACTCAGGAGGCTGAGTCAGAAGGATCACTGGAGCCCACCAGTTCAGGGCCAGCCTGAGCAACATAGCAAGACCCCATCTCTAAAATAAGAATAACAGCGAAGAAAGTAAAAAGACTACCCAATTAAAAATAGGCAAAGAATTTGAATAAACATTTTTCCAAGTCAAATACACAAATAGCCAACATGCGCATGGAAGGACGTTCAGCATCATTAGTTGTTAGGGTAATACAAATCAAAACCAGAATGATACATCACTTCATATTCACTAGCATGGCTACAGTCTTTCACATGGACAATAACAAGTGTTGAAAAGAATGTTGAGAAACTGGAACTCTCATGCATTGTTGGTAAAACTACAAAGTAGTATGGCTGCCTTGGGAAACAATCTGGCAGTTCCTCAAAAAGGTAGATAAAGAGTTACCATATGACCCAACAATTTTACTCCTAGGTATATATCAAAGAGAATTGAAAACATGTGTTCACATAAAAACTCATACTCACATGTTCATAGAAGCATCATTCGTAATTTCCAAGAAGTAGAAAGACCCAGATGTCCACCAATTGATGAATGGATAAACCTAATGAATTATATCCATACAAAGGGATATTATTCAGCCACAAAGAAGAAGGAAATACTGATACATGCCACAGCAAGGATGAACCTTGAAATCATTATGCTAAATAAAGAAGTCAGGCTGAGCGCCGTGGCTCACTCCTGTAATCCCAGCACTTCGGGAGGCTGAGGCGAGCAGATCACCTGAGGTTGGGAGTTCAAGACCAGCCTGACCAACATGGTGAAACCCCGTCTCTACTAAAAATACAAAATTAGCCAGGTGTGGCAGCGCATGCCTGTAATTTCAGCTACTCAGGAAGATGAGGTAGGAGAATCTCTAGAACCTCGGAGGTAGAGGTTGCAAGTGAGCTGAGATCATGCCATTGCACTCCAGCCTGGGCTAAAGAGCAAGACTCCATCTCAAAAAAGAAAAAAAAAGAAAAAGAAAATAAGTCAGATATTAAAGGCCACACATTGTATGATGCCACTTAGGTTAAATGTCCAGAATGGGCAAATCCCTAGAGACAGAAAGTAGATTAGTGGTTGCCTGGGGCTGGGAGGAGGGAAACATGGAAAGTGACCGCTTGATGGGTATAAGGTTTATTTTAAGATGGTATTAGATAGTGATGATGGTTTCACAACTTTGTGAATATAATAAAAACCACTGAAATGTGCAATTTTAAAGGGTAAATTTTATGATATGTGAGTTATATCTCAATAAAAACGTTTTTAAGCTGCTGAATTGAATATTTTGCATTTCCCTAAGGAAACCAAACCACTTCAATTATGGTGGCTTATTAAGTGACCTTTGCCTGATTTCCTTCCCACCAAGCCCATGGTCTTTGATAAAATTAAACTGCCTATCCTTGGTCTAAGAGGCTCATATTTCAGATTCTTCAGAACAGAGGCCAGATTAAAGTCATTAAAGCTTTAGTTTAGGGGAGAAAAGAAGAAAGATAGCTGGAACTGTGAAAAGCCAGAGGTGGCATTCAGGACAATCAGGAGAACAGATCAGTCAACCAGAGAACAGAAATACGAGTCTGTCCTTTCTCTTAGAAAATGATGTTGTTCTCAACATCAGGGTTTGGAGAACAATCCAAAAGACAAAGGTCCTCTGGCCAAAGCTCGGTCCAGCACTTTGGATCCATTTCCAACAGTTCTTACAGTCATCAGACCCCAACAGTCAAAATGGTGAAGCAGAAGAGCAAGTCTGCTTTTCAGGAAGGCGTGGCTGCTGCAGGGGATAGACTTGTAGTAGCTGACTTCTCAGCCACACGATGTGGGCCTTGCAAAATGATCAAGCCCTTCTTTCATTCCCTCGCTGAAAAGAATCCCAGCATAGTAGTCCGCAAAGCAGATGTGGATGACTGTCAGGATGTTTGCTTCAGGGGTTGAAGAAATGACTATCTTCCACTCTATCTTCCAGCATTTTAAAAAGGAATGAAAGGTGGCTGGGCTGCAGTTTTTGGAGCTAATAAGGAAAAACTTGAAGCCACCATTAATAAATTAGTCTAATCATGTTTTCTGAAAACAATATGAGTCATTATTTATTTAAAACTTGTAGTTTTTTTTTATTTACAAAAATATGAAGTGTGGAGACTATATACCCAACTGCCATCTGATTCTAAATGACAAACAAATATTAACTCTACCCAAAAAAAGCTCTCTGGCCTTATAGGAATAATTCTTTCCTGATATGAGGTCAGTGCCTCGTCCAAGTTGTGAACTAGACTCACCCATAAATGTCAAGAAAGGATCCAAAGCTATGAAGCATCACGTCTTCATAATGAACAATGGATATGTCTCGTTAAGTTTATGAGATGGTCACATCTTATTTAAAAAAAAATAACTAATGACCCACACATATAAGAACAGCTGATTTTTGACAAAAATGCAAAGGCAACTTAGCAGAGAAAGGACAGCTTTTCAACAAATGGTGCTGAGATTGTTGGATATCATATTAAAAAATAAAAATAAGGAGTCTCTCTGAGCATGCTCTGGCTTAGGAGGCTGTCCAAAGATAAAAAGATTAAATTAAAAATAACTAAAAATAAACTTCAATCTACACATTTTACTACATACAAAAATTAATTCAAAAGAGATCATAGAGCTAAATGTAAAACCTAAATCTATAAAACTTCTTTCAAAATAGAAGAAAAATTTGTGTGAACTTGAGTCTCAGGTAAAAATTTCTCAGCTGTGGCACCAAAAATACAATCCATACAAGAAAAAAAATGATAAATTGGACTTCATCAAAACTAGAAATGTTTCTCTTCGAAAGACACTGCTAAGAGAAGGAAAAGAAAACCCACACATTTGAAGAGACTCTTTGCAGAGAGCATCTCTGGTAACGGTCTCATGTCCAGAATATATAAAAAACTCTAAAAATCCAACAAAAGGAAGAAACCAATTTTTCAAATGAGCTAAAGATTTGAACCAACACTTCAACAAAGAAGATAGATGGAAAGTAAGAACATGAAAAGATGTTCAATAGAATTAATCATTAAAGAAATGCAAATTCAAACCACAATGAGATTCCATACATACCCACTGGAATGGCTAAAACTTTTTCAATGCCATGCAAGTGTTGGCAAAAATGTGGAACAGGTGGAACTGTGATGGAACAACCACTTTGGAAGACAGTGTGGTAGTTTCTTTAAAAGTTAAACACAGGCCGGGCACGGTGGCTCAAGCCTGTAATCCCAGCACTTTGGGAGGCCGAGGCGGGTGGATCATGAGGTCAAGAGATCAACACCATCCTGGTCAACATGGTGAAACCCCGTCTCTCCTAAAAATACAAAGAATTAGCTGGGCACGGTGGCGCTTGCCTGTAATCCCAGCTACTCAGGAGGCTGAGGCAGGAGAATTGCCTGAACCCAGGAGGCGGAGGTTGCGGTGAGCCGAGATCGCGCCATTGCACTCCAGCCTGGGTAACAAGAGCGAAACTCAGTCTCAAAAAAAAAAAAAAGTTAAACACATACCAAACATATTCCAAGATATTTACCCAAAAGAAAAGACAGTATAAGTTTAGAAAAGACTTGTATAAGAATAATCATAGCAACTTTATTTGTAATAGGCAAAAAAGTAGAAATAACCCACATGTCCATTCATGGTAAAGTGGAGAAACAAATTGTGGTATGTCTATATAGTGGAGTATTATTCAGTAATAAAAAAGAATTGAACTATTGATATGCAGAACAATGGGAATGAGTCAAAATGATTATGCTAGGTAAAAGAATCTTGACAAAAAGGAGTATGTATTATATGATTCCATTTACACAAAATGTTTAGAAGTGGAAACAAATTTATAGTGACAGAAAGCATATCAGTGCTTACCCGAGACTGGGGGAAAGGGGCAAAAGTGGGTGGGAAAGACAGATGGCAAAGGGATACAAAGAAACTCCAGGGGATGATGGGTATATTCAGTGTCTTGACTTTGGAAATGATTCTATGGATGTGTTCAAAACTCATGAAATTGTAAACTTTATGTGTAGTTTATTGTATGCCAGTTGTACCTCCTTTTTTTTTTTGAGACAGAGTTTTGCTCTGTTGCTCAGGCTGGAGTGCAATGGCACAATCTCAGCTCACCACAACCTCTGTCTCCCAGGTTCAAGCAATTCTCCTGCCTCAGCCTCCTAAGTAGCTGGGAGTACAGGCGCCCACCACCACGCCCAGCTAATTTTTGTATTTTAGTATAGACAGGGTGTCACTATGTTGGGCAGGCTGATCTCAAACTCCTGACCTGATAATCCACCCACCTTGGCCTCCCAAAGTGCTGGGATTACAGGCATGAGCCACCACACCCAGCCAGTTATACCTCAGTAAAGCTAGAGAGACAAAGAAAGAGACAGAAAAAAAAAAGGAAGAGACAGAATTAATTAGTAAATATAAAATGTATCATTATGCCAGGCGAAGTGGCTCACACCTGTAATCTCAGCACTTTGGGAGGCTGAAGTGGGTGGATCACCTGAGGTCAGGAGCTCAAGACCAGCCTGGCCAACATGGTGAAATCCCATCTCTACTAACATACAAAAAAATTAGACGAGCATGATGGCAGGTGCCTGTAATCCCAGCTACTCAGGAGGCTAAAGTGGGAGAATCGCTTGAATCTGGGAGGTGGAGGTTGCAGTGAGCAGAAATTGAGACACTGCACTCAAGCATTCTTACTAAGAATCTGGAAGGATCATTTAAAAATCTTCACTGAACTTCACAGCATTTTATGGGTAGAAGTTATATGCTACCATGGAATTAACAGGATTGGAAATTGGAAAAGGCTTTGGGCCTTACCCCTCTATAATGTCAAAAGTTCCCAGTGGCCCTAGAGAGTACTCATCACATTGCATTATTATGTGTTTAGCTATCCCTCTAGTCTAAGAAGAAGTCATCTACGCCCCAGGGCTGGGGCATCTGGGCTCAGATCTCGGTTCACCTAAAAACCAACTTGAACAGGTTAATTAACCTCTGGGCACCTGGATTTCCTCATCTTTAAAATAGTAAATAGTACCTAACTAATCACATTAATTTTGAGTAATGAATATGGCAATACATAAAAAGTACTTACATCAGTGTCTGACCCATCAAAAGTGATTGATAAATGACAGTAACTAGTTTAAGAATTTGCTCAAGGGCAGAGTTTATGTCTTAGGGAGCGTTTTAAAAGTGTCTAGTTCTCCAGCAGCTTAATGCAGTGACTTATGCACATGGCATGTGCTCAACGAGAGCTGAAAGAATGAGTGAATGTGTCAGTGAGTAAGCAAGTTATGGCTATGCCTCTTTATCCCTAAAGTAGAAATTGCTGACCAGGCACGGTGGTTCACACCTGTAATCCCAGCACTTTGGGAGGCAGAGGTGGGCGGATAACCAAGTCAAGAGATGGAGACCATCCTGGCCAACATGGTGAAACCTCATCTCTACTAAAAATACAAAAAAAATTAGCTGGGTGTGGTGGTGCACACCTGTAGTCCCCGCTACTTGGGAGGCTGGGGCAGGAGAATCGCTTGAACCCAGGAAGCAGAGATTTCAGTGAGCCAAGATTGCGCCACTACACTCCAGTCTGAAGACAGAGTGAGAGTCCATCGAAGAAAGAAAAAGAAAGAAAGAAAGAAAGAAAGAAAGAAAGAAAGAAAGGAAGGAAGGAAGGAAGGAAGGAAGGAAGGAAGGAAGGAAGGAAGGAAGGAAGGAAGGGAAGGAAGGAAGAAAGAAAGAAGAAAGAAAGGAAGGAAAGAAAGAAAGAGAAAGAAGAAAGAAAGAAAGAAAGAAAGAAAGAAAGAAAGAAAGAAAGAAAGAAAGAAAGAAAGAAAGAAATTGCTTTATTCTAGCATAATGGGGGCATTTTGACTTGACTGCTCGGGTATTCAGACACTGCGAATTCTGGCCAACATTCTCACAAATATCAAATCCCCTACTGCAATCAATTTGCAACTTTGAGAAACATGGTGCTATGACTGAGAGTGCACAAGAGGAGCAGAGAGGACTGATGCAGGGCAAAGCCTGACCTCTGACGTGGTGTGATGTGCGTTCCCTCCAAATCTCATATTGAAATGTGGTCCTCACTCATTTCAATTGGAAGTGATGCATGGTGGAATGTCTGGGTCATGGGGGCAGATCCCTCCCCAATGGCTTACTGCTGTCCTCATGGTAATGAGTAACTTCTACTTTATTAGTTTACCTGAGAGCTAGCTGTTTACAAGAGACTGGCATCTCTCTCTTGCTCCCTCTCTCACCACGTGACATGCCTTCTGCCATAAGTAAAAGCTTCCTGAGGCCTCACCAGAAGTTGAGCAGATGCCAGCACCACGCTTTTACAGCCTGCAGGACCATGAGCCATGCAAATCTGTTTCTTTATAAATGACCTAGTCTCAGGTATTTCTTTACAGCAATGCAAAATGGACCAACACCTATTGACTACGGTAGAGAGATGAGGAATAGAATCTGCCACAACCCGATTCCTCAAGGACCTAGAAATAGAAATTCCATTTGACCCAGCAATCCCATTACTGGGTATATCTCCAAAGGACTATAAATCGTTCAGCTATAAGGACACATGCACACAAATGTTCAATGCAGCACAGTTTACAATAGCAAAGACCTGGAACCAAACCAAATGTCCATCGATGATAGACTGGACAGGGAAAATGTGGCACATATACACCATGGAGTATTATGCAGCCATCAAAAATGATGAGTTCGTGTCCTTTGTAGGGACATGGATGAACCTGGAAACCATCATTCTCAGCAAACTGACACAAGAGCAGAAAATCAAACACCGAATGTTCTCACTCATAGGCGGGTGTTGAACAATAAGAACACATGGACACAGGGAGGGGAGCACCACACACTGGGGTCTGTTGGGGGGAAATAGGGGAGGGAAAGGTGGGGGTGGGGAGTTGAAGAGAGATAGCATGGGGAGAAATGCCAGATATAGGTGAAGGGGAGAAAGGCAGCAAATCACACTGCCACGTGTGTACCTATGCAACTATCTTGCATGTTCTTCACATGTACTCCAAAACCTAAAATGCAATTAAAAAAAAAAAAAAGAATCTGCCACAACCGATCAAGAGATGCAGACAGACAGAGCTGCCTTGGTATTCAGGGAGAACCGTTGCCCCCTGAAGTCTGTGTTCAACCCAGCACCTGGTGTCATCCTTTTAAAATGTAAATTGAATCATGTCTCTTTCCCACAGAAAATCCTCCAGTGGCTCCTTGTCTTACTTGTAATAAAACCAAAATCCGCCCAGTGGCCTAGAAGGTCATGATCCAAACAATGGTGCCTCTCCCCTCCCACCTCCTAGCTTGATTCTCCTGCCACACTCCACTCCTGCCTTTGGGCTGGACCCTGGCCTTCTTGCTGTCTCACAGACACTCCCAGGACACGCCTGCCTGGACTATTTGCACTTGCTATGCCCTCTAGCGGGTATGTTTTTCCCCAGAAATTCACAGTTCACTTGCCACTTCGTTTGACTCTCTCCATGAATACCTACTCCCTTCTCTGTCCACCTACCTAAAACTCCATGACTGCAGGGAGTTTATTGTACACACTGCTCCAGCACCAATACCTGGCCTAGTGCCTGGCACAGAGTACTCAATAAATATTTGTTGATTGATCTAGGTGAATAAAACCCCAGGAATCCACTTGGTTTCTGCTCCTATCTCCCTTCCAGGGCTAAGTTCTCCCCAAGTAGAAGCATCTCGCTAGTAGTGAACTATCTGTGTCCAAACATAGCTCCTGCACCCCACCCCCAGCAAAATAAAGGAGATAACAATGTGTCGTTGAAACCAAAAGTTGCTGCTGATTGCATAATCCTCTGGTGGGGAAGCTCAGGGGTCCTTGGCTTGAGAAGATGAGCTTTCATTTACCGTTGTTTCCAAGGAGAGATGTGAGGTATAAGGCGTTCAAAAACCAGAAATCCTGATTACTATGACTATTAAAAACTACAGTAATGGAAGGGGACATGGCATGAAAAAAGAGAAAGAAAAGGAAAGGTCTAAGTCATTCATGAGGCTCCTCCAGGGTGGGGTTCAAGAATATGCATTTTAACAAGTTTCTTGAGCGATTCTTAGCAATCAGCTTAAGACAGGTCCTTGGAAATGGTCTTAGAGATTTAGCAAAGGAGGAGTTCACACATTACAGTGGGAAAGACATGAGCCATTACCGCCAAAAAGGCCTGAGTTCAAATACTGCCATCACTGTTTATTATCTGTGTAACCCTCTGCTATTACATACATCTCAGATGCTGATATTCAATTTCTAGTTACAACAGATAAATGCATCTATACCATTGTGCTGTTACGATGATCAAATTGAATAACATATGTAATGTGCCTAGCACACAGGAGTTATATAGACGGTAGTTTATTACTATTACTCTTACGGATTCTACTTTCTGAGTGCTTTAACCTCCCTAGAATGTTGTGTGGCAAATTGGCATTCTTACCCCTCACCCCACTACGTGACCTTGCAGAAGTGAAAACATATAGTGAAAAGGACCAATTCTTCTGCAAATAGAAAAATCTTTTGTCCATACCTTCCCTAGAGTTCCTCTTCTCTAGAATAGATCAAGGAACGTATTCTTGCTCTTAACTACCCATTAAGCATTAATAATAAATCCTTATATTTTTAGAGTCTTCACTCTACCAAGGCTTTCATGTATATTTCCATTATCACTCACTCTCGGAGGTCCGGCAAGTGGCCTGTGTGCGCACAGCCGGGATGTGGGTACACTGGGACTTCAAACTCATAAACCCTGTGAACGCTCCATTAGCTGACATTCCCCATCATCAAGACCTCCCCCTCCCTCGAGGCAACAGGGCTCTGGAGTAATGCTAGAAAGAAGGACGCAAAGTCAGTCTCCCAAGCTGTACTCTCTATGAGAAGGCAGCGATCTCCCGAGCTCGACTCTACGTACCGCAAGAACGACTCCATTCAAAGCAGAGGGTGGCAGCAGCGCCGCGTTCTGCTCCAGGCGGCCGGCCTTCTGCGACTCCACAGCCCCACCTGCTGGAGGCTGCCTTGCACACAGCCTGACAGTCCACAGCCCGCCGTGCACTGCTGCTGTCGCTGAGTCCCACACGCCACCCCGCGCTGGGGCTGGTTTGGGGACCACAGTACAGGCTGGTAGCCTCAAACTTTGACTGGGGGAAGCATCTTTATTTTTTTCATACTCTATGGTAGATCTTAATCTAGTCTGTTGAACTAACTCTGCTTTTTCTGAACTTCAGTTTCTCCAGAGTGGTAACCAGAGAGATTTCAGCCCTGGCTTTGCGGGCCCCCCCAGTGTGTTATAGGATACAGTATTACAGCACCGACTCTCTCAGATGGAAAGAACTGGGACTTTGGAGAGCAACTGCTATACATTTCAGAACCAGGGGGGTAAAAGCAGAAGCATCCCCAGGAAGCAGATGGAAAAAAAGGAAGTCTCAGAGAGTCAAACTAAGAAGCCACAGAAACGGACTGTTGAGCCATTCACTGGGCTGTGTTAAATGAGCACCTACTATGTGGCTAATACTGTGATACATAGATGAAACAGTCTCTGCACTTTAAGTCTTTTCATTGGGACTTTCCTCTCATGGGGACATCACCTTTCTCCCGGCCATCTTTCTGTCGGTTTTCCTTCTGTGTTCTTGGTAACCTCATTCCACTAAAAACAGATTCTTCAATGCCCGCAGCTTCCAGGAACCTTCACTACACTTCCTCCTCCTTACCATAACTGAAGCCTGGGCTTGCCGCAAGGACGCTGCTTCCCTTGCAGCCCTCTTAAGGGAAAGCTACTCTTCCTCCCACGAGTTCTATTTTCTAGCCAAGAAGAGGGCACTTGGGGTCAGCAGTCTCCCAGCTTCCCCTGCCACTTCTACAGAATTACTTTTCTACTTTTGTCGAAGTCCTCCCTAGACCGAATGGTTCACGGCCCTCTACTGCTTCCGGCTGTCATTGACCCTGGCCCACAGCGGCTGAGGACTCCCCCATTTACCTTACACATTAACTCCCACCCTCATCCTGAGACAAATTGCCAAACCCAATCCATCCCACTCCCTAACCTTCCCCTAACTTCCCTAATCACTTCAAATAACCTTCTGCTCTACAGTTTTCAAGGCCACAGTTAGACCATTACTAGCATAGCCTCACAGCCTCTCAAAAATGAAGCTTTGTATCCTTCCGTAGTTCATAAGCGTGATGACTGGGTTTTCGCTTTCAAGTGTGAGATGGGCCTCTCAAACCTTGTTACAACATTGGCACATGACCCATCTGATGTGGAAGGAAAATGAAACTTCCACATCCCACTCAAATCACAATCCTTCCAGCTTCATTCTCTTCCTCCCACTTCACCACTCCTTGGCCTCACTGAGTTCCAGCACTTTAACCCCTTCGTGGCCTCACAGTTTATCTTTCCTTTCCCCTCAATTCCCAAGCCTCAGTCTTTTTTTTTTTTTTTTTTTTTTTTTGAGACAGAGTTTCGCTCTTGTTACCCAGGCTGGAGTGCAATGGCGCGATCTCAGCTCACCATTCCTCCGCCTCCTGGGTTCAGGCAATTCTCCTGCCTCAGCCTCCTGAGTAGCTGGGATTACAGGCACGTGCCACCGTGCCCAGCTAATTTTTTGTATTTTTAGTAGAGACGGGGTTTCACCATGTTGACCAGGATGGTCTCGATCTCTTGACCTCATGATCCACCCGCCTTGGCCTCCCAAAGTGCTGGGATTACAGGCTTGAGCCACCGCGCCCGGCCGCCTCAGTCTTTTAAAACCCAAGCTAGACCTGTGGCCAATGACTGCTTTCCCACCAGCTCCCTCAATATGTTGCTCCCTTTTCCCTCCACTCATAAGACCTGGAAAACCCTGACTACAGAATCCAGCTCTAGAGCTGCCTGCCCTCATCCTAAACCTGGAGCTCTGAGTCCTGGTACAGAAAACTCTATACTCTGCCACAGATTTGCTTTTGAGAGGTTCATGAAGGACTGTTGCAAATCCACCTCATTCTCCCCACCCCCTCAGCAGACAGCCTGTCCTCCTGCTTCACTGAGAAATTAAATCCAAGACACTCCCAACTTATCCTTTACTATCATACATATACTTGCATTACCCACCACAGTCTTTTTTTTTTTTTTTTTTGAGACGGAGTTTCGCTCGTTACCCAGGCTGGAGTGCAATGGCGCGATCTCGGCTCACTGCAACCTCCGCCTCCTGGGTTCAGGCAATTCTCCTGCCTCAGCCTCCTGAGTAGCTGGGATTACAGGCACGTGCCACCATGCCCAGCTAATTTTTTGTATCTTTAGTAGAGACGGGGTTTCACCATGTTGACCAAAATGGTCTCGATCTCATGACCTCGTGATCCACCCGCCTCGGCCTCCCAAAGTGCTGGGATTACAGGCTTGAGCACCGCGCCCGGCCTTATTGAACCCAATAAAGACATCCACAGGCTGGATACAGTGCCTCATGCCTGTAATTTCAGCACTTCAGGAGGCTGTGTGAGCCCAGGAGTTCGAGATCATGGGCACACACCATCATATGTAGCTAATTTTTTAATTTTGTAGCTAGGACCACAGGCATGCACCACCACATGTGGCTAACTTTTTCATTTTGTAGAGTCTTTCTTGCCCAGGCTGGTCTCAAACTCCTGGGCTCAGGCAGTCCTCCTGCCTTGGCCTCCCAAAGTGTTGGGATTACAGGTGTGAGCCACTGCATCTGCCCCTCAGCATTATTTATTGAAGAGATTGTCCCTTCCCCAGTGTATGTTCCTGGTGTCTTTATCAAAAATGAGTTGGTTGTAAACATATGGATTTATTTCTGGGTTCTCTACTCCATTACACTAGTGGATGTGTCTATTTTTATGCCAGTACCATGCTGTTCTGGTTACTGTTGCTTTATGGTATAATTTGAAGTCAGGTCATGTACCTCCAGCTTGTTCTTTCTGTTCAGGATTGCTTTGGCTATTCATAGTCTTTGTGGTTCCAAATTTTGGGATTGTTTTTCTATTTCTCTGAAGAATGTCATTGGCATTTTGATAGGTTTTGAGTCTTTTTTTTTTTTTTTTGAGATGGAGTTTCGCTCTTGTTACCCAGGCTGGAGTGCAATGGCACGATCTCGGCTCACCACAACCTCCGCCTCCTGGGTTCAGGCAATTCTCCTGCCTCAGCCTCCCGAGTAGCTGGGATTACAGGCACGCACCACCATGCCCAGCTAATTTTTGTATTTTTTTTTTTAGTAGAGACGGGGTTTCACCATGTTGATCAGGATGGTCTCGATCTCTTGACCTTGTGATCCACCCACCTCGGCCTCCCAAAGTGCTGGGATTATACGCGTGAGTCACTATGCCCAGGCTTGAAGTATGTTTCTTCTATACCTAGTTTGTTAACTAGAGATGTTAAATTTTATCAAACACTGTTTTCTCCATCTATTGAAATGATCATATGATTTTTTTCTTTATTCTATTATACAATGTGGTGTATTACATTTATTCATTTGTGTATGTTGAACCATCCTTGCATCCCTGGAATAAATCCCACTCAATTCTGGTGTGCTGTCTTTAATGCATTGCTGGATTATGTTTGCTAGTATTTTGCTGAGAATTTTTGCATCCATGGTCATCAGGAATGTTGGCCTGTAGTTTTATTTTGTTGTTGTATCCTTATCTGGTTTTGGTATTCGAGTAATGCTTATCTTGTGGAATTAGTTAGAAATAATTCTCTCCTATTCATCCTTTTGGAATACTTTGAAAAATAATTGGTGTTACTGTGGAGGGAGCTTTTAATACAATGGCAATGTTCTATATCTTGAGTGGCGGCTACAGAAGTATATATACTTGCCAAAACTGCCCCAGAACTACCTGCCAGCTGCTCAGGTGGTGGCATCTGATGGCAGCATCTGTCTGGGAACTGTACACTCAAAATAGCTGCATTGGCTGTATGTAAATTACATCTCCATAAAGTTGATTAAAAAAAAAAAGTAGAACGATCCAAGATGGCTGATCGCTAACATCTCGGGATTGCAGCTCCCAGTGAAAGCGCAGAGAACGAGAGGACGCCACACTTTCAGACAAATTTTTGTCGCCCACAGAGCAGAAGATTCCCAGTGGAGGAGCCCCACGGGTCTCCAGCACGACTCTTGCGGCCAGCGCAGCGATTTTGCTGGCACCTCAGCGCGGCAGCTCTAGGTGCAGAGTAGACGGGACTGGTTCCCCTTCTGACCAACGTTTGGAGCTCCGGGAAGGCAGAGTCGCCTATTATGGACTCAAGAAGGAAGCTAATTTGAAAGTTGGTAATTACAAAGACGACAGGTGGATAAATTTACAATGATGGGAAGAAACCAGCGTAAAAAGGCTGAGAATACTCAAAATCAGAACGCCTCTCCCTCTAAAGAGGATCACAGTTCCTCATCAACAAGGGAACAAGGCTTGATGGAGACCGAGTGCATCCCATTAACAGAATCAGGCTTCAGAACATGGATAATAAGAAACTTCTGTGAGTTAAAAGAACATGTTGTAGCCCAATGTAAAGAAACTAAGAACTTTGAAAAAAGGTTTGATGAAATCCTAATGAGAATAGACAACTTAGAGAGGAATATAAGTGAATTAATGAAACTGAAGAATACAATATGGGAACTCCGAGAAGTATACACAGGTTTAAACACTCGAATTGTTCAAGCAGAAGAAGGGATATCAGAGGTCGAAGACCTACTTAATGAAATAAAACGAGAAGACAAGATTAGAGAAAAAAGGATAAAAAGCAATGAGCAAAGTCTCCAAGAAATGTGGGACTATGTGAAAAGACCTAATTTACGTTTGATAGGTGTACCTGAATGCGACGGAGAGAATGAATCCAAGCTGGAAAATACTCTTCAGGATATTATTCAGGAAATTTTTCCTAACCTAGCAAAGCAGGACAAGATTCAACCCCAGGTAATACAGAGAACACCACAAAGATATTCCTCAAGAAGAGCAACCCCAAGGCACATAATCGTTAGATTCACCAGGGTTGAAACGAAGGAGAAAATACTAAGGGCAGCCAGAGAGAAAGGTCAGGTTACCCACAAAGGCAAGCCAATTAGACTTACAGCAGATCTCTCAGCAGAAACTCTACAAGCCAGAAGAGAGTGGGGGTCGATATTCAACATCCTTAAAGAACAGAACTTTCAGCCCAGAATTTCATATCCAGCCAAACTAAGCTTCACAACTGAAGGAAAAATAAAATCTTTTATGAACAAGCAAGTATTCAGAGATTTTATTACCACCAGGCCTGCTTTACAAGAGCTTCTGAAAGAAGCATTACACACAGAAAGAAACAACCAGTATTAGCCTTTCTAAAAATATACCAAAAAGTAAAGAGCACCAACATAAAGAAGAATTTACATCAACGAATGGATAAAACAGCCAGTTAACATCAAATGGCAGTAACCCTAAATTTAAGTTGACTAAATCCCCCAATCAAAAGATACAGCCAAAACCCAACAGTATGCTACATCCAGACCCATTTCACATGCAAGGATACACAAAGACTCAAAACAAAGGGATGGAGAAAGATTAACCAACTAAATGGAGAGCAAAAATTAATAAATAAATAAAAAGCAGGGGTTGCAGTTCTTGCATCTGATAAAATAGATTTTTAAAGCAACAAAGATACAGTGGTAAAAGGATCAATGCAACAATAAGAGCTAATGATCCTAACACCCAGATACATAGAGACTTAGATTCAATGAGACAGAAAATTAATAAGGATATCAAGGACTCGAACTCAGATCCGGAGCAAGTAAACTTAATAAATATTTATAGAGCTCTCCACTTTAAATACACAAAATATACATTCTTGTCAATACCACATCACACCTACTCATAGGTTTAAATGAAATATTGATTGGCTGTTATTAATACCCATTTTTTAGAATAAAGCAACATTTCCGTTCTCTTTCCCTCTTTTTCTTCCTCTTTCTTCCTCTCCTTCACGCCTTTTTTTTTCTTTCCTTCTCTCAAAAAAAAAAAAAAAAGATTGTTAGTACGGTCCATTCATTTCCCCTGAACTGCAACCTCTTTGAGAAAAAAAAAAAAGAAAACTACAGAAAAAAAAAAATTTCATTAATATGAATGTGAAATTTCTGAGCAAAATTCTGAGAAAAAAAAAAAGTAGGCCACACGTAGTGGCTCACACCTGTAATCCCAGCATTTTGGGAGGCCCAGGCAGGCAGATCAGGAAGGAGGTCAGGAGATCAAGACCATCCTGGCTAATACAGTGAAACCTGTCTCTACTAAAAAAAAGGCTGGGCACGGTGCCTCACGCCTGTAATCCCAGCACTTTGGGAGCCCGAGGCGGGCTGATCATGAGGTCAAGAGATCAAGACCATTCTGACCAACATGGTGAAACCCTGTCTCTACTAAAAAAATACAAAAATTAGCTGGGCATGGTGGTGCGTGCGCCTGCAGTCCCAGCTACTTGGGAGGCTGAGGCAAGAGAATTGCTTGAACCCAGGAGGCAGAGGTTGCAGTGAGCCAAGATCCCACCACTGCACTCCAGCCTGGCGCCTGGCCACAGAATGAGACTCTGTCTCAAAAAAAAAAAAAAAAATAGCTGGACATATTGGCAGGCGCCTGTAGTCCCAGCTACTCAGGAGGCTGAGGCAGGAGAATTGTTTGAACCCAGGAGGTGGAGGTTACAGTGAGCTGAGATCTCATCACTGCACTCCAGTGTGAGCAACAGAACAAGACTCCATCTCAAAAAAGAGGAAATAGAAAAAAACTAACTAAATGAATCCCTCTCTCCTGATTCTCCACCAACATTTCTGGATAGTCCTCCTTAATCTTCTTTATAAATTCTTTATTTTTCCCGTTGAAACTCGTGGGTCACTTGATGTTCCATTCTTGATGCTCTTCTTCTTCATATAACCCTAATTATTTCACTCACTGTTACTGGTATAACTAACCAATTTGAGGATCGTTCCCAAATCTATATTTCCTGCACAGACTTTTCCCCTGAGCTCCAGGTAGCTATATCCAAATGCTTAATGAAAATCTATATCTCAGGCTCAACATGTCCAAAATTAAGACAATTACCACACATAGTCCAGAAGCAGTGGTCACACCTATAATCCCAACACTTTGGGATGCCCAGGAGTTCAAAACCAGCCTGGGAAACATAGAAAGACCCCATCTCCACCAAAAAAAAAAAATTTTTTTTAATTAGCCAGGCATGGTGGCATGCACCCGTAGTCTTAGTTGCTCAGGAGGCTGAGGTGAGAGGATTGCCTGAGCCCAGGAGTTGGAGGCTACAGTGAGCTATAACTGTGTCACTCTACTCCAGCCTACAGTTACAGAGCAAGATTCTGTCTCTAAAATAAAAATTACCACATGTAACTTTAAGCCTACATTTTATACAATATTCTTTATTTTTCTTTTTTCTTTTTCTTTCTTTCTTTCTTTATTTTTTGAGACAGAGTCGCGCTCTATCACCCAGGCTGGAATGTGGCGGTGCAGTCTTGGCTCACTGCAACCTCCACCTCCCAGGTTTAAGTGACTCTCATGCCTCAACCTCCCAAGTAGCTGGGATTACAGGCATGCACCACCACACATGGCTAATTTTTGCATTTTTAGTAGAGACAGGGTTTTGCCATATTGGCCAGGCAGGTCTCAAACTCCTGGCCTCAAGTCATCCACCAGCCTCAGCCTTCCAAAGTGCTGGGATTACAAGTGTGAGCCATCACGCCTGGCCCTATACAACATTCTTCATACACATTGATGCACTGTGACTAACACATAGTAAATGCTTTATATATTATATGTTGAATGAATTTTGAAGTAACTAACAGCCAAATATGTCTTCAGTTCTCTCTCTCGCTCCTATATTAAGCACATGACCAACATGCTTTGTGGAAATTATTTCTACAAATGTCATTTCATTCTTTTGTTCCTTTCTCCTCCCCACTACCACCTCCACTCCCACCCCAGATGAAGAGAGGGTGAGAATGGAGTTGGTACACATCTCTAAATGGCACCTCCTCAAATTGACAGGCTTCAGTATTTCAAGATAAAAAAAGCTGCTCTCCTCTTTCCCTTCTCTCCTCCCCTGCAGCATCACGGTCACAAGAACTGCCTGCAATTGGTATTCTGAGCAGATGTAGTCAACTGCAAGGTGCGTTATCTGATAGTGCACCTGTCTGGGAAACCAGAAAAAGAAAAACTGTGTTTAGAAGGTATATTTTTCTCCCACCCAGGTAAGCAGGAGAAATAACAGAATTCAAATTGGAATGACCATGCAACAGAACTTCTGCACACTAGGTGTTTATCCCAGTTTATAAAAACAACTATTTTAAAGTAATGAAAAACCACTCCCTGTTGGGGAAGCAAATGGAACTACATGTTTCTGAAACAGTTTGAAAGAAAACAGCAAACTCAGTGACCAGACAGCAACAACATGTCAAGTAGATTGGCACAGCTTGCCTTGCTCACAAATCTTCCCAGGCAAGGCTCCAGGAAAGGCTGCAATCATACTACCCGTCAGGAAACCACGTGACCTTCTATTGTCAAACCCATAGCCTACTCAGCTTCAGTGGGGTGTAAAGGCTCCTCTTTTCTTCTGTACTCAGAGCCTAAGAATTCAACTTCATTTCCATTTCTTTAATGTTGTCCTACCAACTCTGAACCTTGGGACATTGTCTCCCCAGTCCTTTCCTCTGCTGTCTCTAAAAACGAACACACAAGCTTTATGGTTGGAAGAATTAACTACTAATCACTAGAGGAAAATAGACACAGAAAAACAAACGTAACAAAAATGAAGATGTTTATTTAACCTAAGAGCTCTTACATCCCAGGGGACCAAATATCCCTGTTTGCCCAAGACAGTCCCAATTAACATCTATTTTCCTGGCGTAACTACTAATTGCATCTGTTTCACTCTCAAAAGTATCATGTTTGGTCGTAAAGTAGAATAAGTTATCCTATTTACATGGCACTTACTTTATGCCAGGCATATAAACACTAATCTATTTGATCCTCCAAGCAATCTCATGAGATAAGAAACGTTTTCAAAGTAATCAAACCAAAGCATGGAGAGGTTGAAGAGCTTGCCCAAGGGTACACATAGAGTCAGAATCTGAGCCAAGATGATTTCTTAAAGCTTTGTCACAGCTTACCACAGTGGTTAAGGACAAGGACATTGAAGCCAGCAACAGACGCAACTGGCTTCAATGTCCTTGTCCTTAACCACTGTGGTAAGCTGTGACAAAGCTTTAGGAAATCACTGCTCTTTCATTAATTATTAATGCCTACTATGTGTCAGGCACCATGCTACAAACTAGGAAGACAGTCATGAAACAGGCAGAGGACATGCCGTGAGGGAACTTTCAATCTGAGGGAGACACAGATATGACTAAAAGGACAAGGAGTACAGATGCAGGGTGCATTGAGAACAATCGGGATAGAGGTGGGGGTGGAATCTAATCAAGCATTAAGAGATCATGGAAAGCTTCCTGAAGGGAGTGACATCTGAGGACAGTGCTTAAGAAAGAGTATTTTATCTAGACCAGGAAAAGGTGGTTCAGGTAGAAAAGCAAATCAAATGGTCCCAAGGCCAAAGAAATCATAATGAAGTAAGAGAATTCGTGTAGTTCAGTAGGGTTAGTGTTGCCTGGGGTCAGGGAAGTAGCAAAAGTTGGAGATAGAAATATATGCAAAGGGCAGATCAAGAAGGGATGTGACTGACATGCTCACATTTCACTTTGTGCTGAAGTCAATGGGAAGCACATGACTTACTAGGAACTTAAGCAGACAAGTGACCTGATCAAATTTTCACTACACAAAAATCATTAGGGCTGCCATGCAGAAATGGTTTGAAGAGGCAAGAGCCAGAGCAAACACAGGAAACTCAGACAGAAGGCTGTTGCCAGGATCCATCAGAGGGAGGAAGCAGGCTTGAACTAAGGTAGTGACTAGAGATGCAGAAAGACTTGCTGGATCAAGGAGGTAGAACCGGCAGGACTTGGTGATGGGCAGGATGTGGTGGGTGAGGGGAAAGAAGGGTCTGGCTCTCGGGAGAAAGACCTGGGCGAGAGACATAAATTTGGGAATGATCCATGTAGAGATGGTAACTACGCCAGCTGGTTAGTTGGCTTACCCAGGAGGGTATGTAGAGTGGGAAGTGAAAGAATGTGCTAAACTAGGCATGGTGGCTCACGTCTATAATCCCAGCACTTTGGGAGACCAAGCAAGGCAGGAGCCTCCGAGTTCAAGATCAGCCTGGGCAATGTAGAGAGATCCCATCTGTAGAAAAAAAAAATGTTAATTAGCTGGGCATGGTTGCATGCACCTGTGGTCCCAGCTACTCAGGAGGCTGAAGTAGGAAGATCACTTGAGCCCAGAAGGTCAAGGCTGCAGTGAACTGTGATTCCACCATTACACTCCAGCCTCAAAGAAAAAAAAATAGAAAAAAAGAAAAGAAAAAAAGGACTGGCCACATTACCCAGTGTTAGTGCCTCTCCTAAAAAGAAAATACAAAGAAAAACCCTGGCCACAAAGAATTGGAAGGAGCTGAGATGAGGGAGACCAAGCAAGAAAGCTCGATGTCATCATGGCCCCCCAGAGAAAAGGAAAGGGAAAACAGTGTCTAAGCCTTCCTCGGGCACAAGTTAGGGCCCAGGCAT
Organism: Callithrix jacchus; assembly: GCF_049354715.1. Taxonomy (NCBI): domain Eukaryota; kingdom Metazoa; phylum Chordata; class Mammalia; order Primates; family Cebidae; genus Callithrix; species Callithrix jacchus. The sequence continues at coordinate 150,351,843 of NC_133508.1, forward strand.
ATCCACACAGTTCATCAACGAGATGGTCTTTGCAAATCTTAAGCATGTAGTTTCACTTGCATGTAGGAGTGAGACTGCGAGGGGAAGAGGAGAAGCTGCAGGGTGAGACAGGGAGGAGGGAGTGTCAGGGAGAACTGTGGGGAAGGGTGAGTAGAAGTCATGTCCCAGAACAGAGGCATCCAGCATCCTGCCTGTGTCTGTGTGTGTGTGTGTGTGTGTGTGTGTGTGTGTGTGTGTGTGTGTGTGGTAAGAACACTTAAAATAAGATCTGCCCGTTCAAGATGGTAGCCTAAGCTGTGTAGTGAAACTTCCACCTTTCTCCATCCTTCTGGGTGTTTTTTTTTTCTGAACCCGGATGTGACGCATTAAAAGACGCGACGGAAGTAGAATCCAAGGCATTCTAAAATGGCTAACCCCCATTCAGTGAAGGATGCGCACAACATCCGCGGCACCAACCCTCAGTATCTGGTGAAGATCATTGGAACGCGTATCTATGCGTCTGAGTACTTGAAAGAGGAGCGCTTTGACTCACGGCTGAACTTGTAGTCGACAAACCATGAGTTAAGAAACGCTATGTATTAGAGGAAGCTGAGCACCTGGAGCGTCGAGTTAGTGCTCTGGAGGAGGACATGGACGATGTGGGGTCCAGTGAAGAGGAAGAAGAGGAGGATGAGAAGTTGGAAAGAGTGCCATCACCTGATCACCGCCGGAGAAGCTACCGACACTAGGACAAGCCCACTGCGCTACTGAAGGAGTCGGAGCTGGTCTCCTAGAAGGCGGAGTCGATCTTCCGAAAGGAGAAGCCCCTCCCCACGCCAAGAAAGGCATCAGAGCCAAGATGTTGCCACAGCAGGTCCCGAGATCTGGCAGCAGAGTCCCCAGGTCATCTCCGTAGTCACAGACACAGGAGCCACTCAAAGTCTCCCAAAAGGTCTAAAGAAGAGCCGGTGAGGGAAGGAGTAATGGACTCAGTTTGGTTGTAGTCTACATGGTCTCCTGTGGATATAAGGATATCTGTCTATGTGGAAGGATTAAGATCTTCCCAGGCGGCTACAAAAATATTTTAGTTTTTTTATCAAGTTCCTCAGCCTTTATTTTTAATGAAGGTGTTGAATTTTATATCTTTTTAATCATAATCAACATCAGTTTTTGACCCAACTGACCTTAACTATATTCAAACTTATGAGGGTAAAAAGGATCTGTAGGTTGAGGATATGAATGACAAAGAAAGGATGTGGCCACCTGATGACCCTTTCCCTTTTTATTAAACTGGATACACCTGTTGACCAAATAATAATAATAATAATAATATCTGCCCTCTAAATTTTTAAGTGTACAATATATTACTGTTGACTATAGGTATGGTGTCACACAGCAGATCTCTAGAGCTTATTCATCTTGCTGAACTGAAACTGTATGCATGCACATTGATTACTAACTCCCCATCTCCCCCTCCCATCAGCCCCTGGCATTCCACTTTTTGCTTCTATGAATTTGACTATTTTATTTCATTACAACATTTCTGGGAGAGTTTGACTGTTTTAGGTACCTCATACAAGGGGAATCATGCAGCATTTATCTTTCCATAACTGGCTTATTTCACTTAGCAGCCTGTCTAAAGTTTTGTCAAGGAGAGAGTCCTTGTCACCAGTTAGCTGGGGCACAGAGAGCAAGGAACAGGTCTGCTCTGGGTTATTCTGGAGAGACACGCAGCAGTCAAGACTTTGTAAATCAGGATATCCGAAGAGCACTGAGAAGCTGTAATTGGAAGGGAAGGGCTATGACGTGATCAGCTTGTGTTTTCTCAAAATCTACTCAGACTGCTGTATGGAGAATGGGCTGGAGGGGGCTAGAAGGAATGTGGGAAGACTAATTAGATTGCCAGTGCTATTGTCATGGATAGAGACAAGATAATGGGCAAACAAGATGGTGGTGGTAGAAATAGACATAGAGGGATTTGTGAAATGTAAGAGGTAAAACTGAAGGACTCGGTGGTAGATTGGTGGTAGAGAGAAAAAGGTGATCTCCAATGTTGAAGGTAGCCCTAATGGGAGGTATCTGAATCATGAGGATGGATGTCTTATGAATGGCTTGGTGCCCTCTCCACAGTAATGACTGAAGTTTCGTTCTATTAGTTACCATGAGATCTGATTGTTAAAAAGAGCCCTTGTTATGCTCTGGTTTCTCTTCATAACGAATTAATCTTTTGCCTTTTACTAAAGATTTTCACGGAGAGAAACAATTATGAGTTTATGACTGAATTTTTTGATGTCCTGCTTAGGCAGGGCTCTTAAAAAAAAAAGAGCTCTTGTTAAAAATGGCTTGGTATCTCATTTAATCTTTACCACAACCCTATGAAGTATGTTCTTATTTTCTCCATGTTATGGATAAGGGATTTGAAACTCCAAGTACTTGAGCCACATGCCCAGATCACACAGCTGGTAGGTCTGACTCTAAAGTGACTCCCCCTCGGCTGTATTATACAGCAGTCAAGAAGTTCTTCCTTGAAGAACCATCTCTCTCCCCTCTAGCTCCACCGGAGGCTATACCTAGTCAAGACTTCTATTAATAGTATGATACTTCACCTACGGTATTCTCATTATCTGTTTGCCTGTACAACAGGAAAGTAAATAAAAATATTATCACAGAAGCCAGCCTCAGTTTGAGCCAGCTGACCTACAAGGACAATACAAATCAATTCCTTTGCTGAAGAGTGTGACTTATTGGACTTATCTGGCTATAAAAAGTGAGGACCCCTGAAGAGAGCTGAGATAAGAAAGGTTTGGGCAATAAGAAATTAACTTGCTCTGCATGACAAAGTTACAGGAATTTTGAAGAAGGAACCATAGCCGTTAATAAAGTTTGGATGTTTGTCCCCTCCAACTCTCCACTGTGGGAGGTGGGCCACTGGCGCCTAATGGGAGGTATCTGAGTCATGAGGATGGATGACTCATAAACGGCTTGGTGCCCTCCCACAGTCATAACTGAAGTTTCATTCTATTAGTTACCATGAGATCTGATTGTTAAAAAGAGCCTGGGTCTCCTGCTCTTCTCTTGCTCCCTGTCTCGCCATATGACATGCCTGCTCCCACTTTGCCTTTTACCATTAGCAAAAGCTTCCCAAGGCCTCACCGGAACCCGAGCAGATGCGAGTACCATGCTTGTATGGCTTGCAGAACCGTGAGTCAAATAAACCTCTTTTCTTTGTAAATTACCCAGTCACAGGTATTCCTTTATAGCAATGCAAAATGGACAAATACAACCATCATGCTTATCACTGTCACCCTAGCACCTAGGACACAGGTACTCGACATATTTTTGTTGACTGAATGCTGCTTTAAGAAGGGGATAATCTCTGGAAGAGAAGATGGGGGCAGGGTCTGGAGAAAAGCAGCGCTAGAAATTAATAGAGAGACAGGGCTGATGAAGTCAAATGAAATTCTTTGAAATGACATGGTCCATGGCTTTCTAGAAACAGTATTAACTGACACTAAATTTAAAATTTTCTTTTTTAAAAGAAAAATTGTTCTAAAACTGGGCTGGAATAGAACTTTGCATGACATAAATCATGTAAATTTCTGATCAAATGTTTGTGCATTTGTTGGATATACGTTAAAAGCAAACTTTTTTATGGGTGATATTGAGGGCAGTGGTGGGCCACCTGGAACAGTTACTGCCACCACACCGGCTGCAGCGGGGAGGTGCAAGTGGTGGCGGCAGAAGTGGCTGTGGGAGCAGTGATAGGACCCTCCACCCAGTGGAGGGTCCCTATGCCCCATATCTAGAGACAGCTGACTCCACTGCCTCCACCCTCCCAAGGGCAGGTGGGACCCACGTTCAGGCCTGGAGCCTCTGCCACTGGACCCTGGCACTGCACTGCAGCTCTTGCCTGGTGCCCCTGCAGGGAGGGTGTAGAGAGAAGGGATAGCTGGGCCTGGGGCAGTGCTGCGCTCCAAGGGAGTCAGCAGGAGCCAGGGACAAGCAGGAGCCTCCCCAGATCCTACTGTGTGGGGGCTGCCATAATGAGGCCCATTGGCAGGGGAGGAGGGTGGTTGGACACAGAGGGGTGGGCAGAGAGGTGCCCAGTGAGGATCTGGACGCCCTACCCCAGACTGCAAGGAGGTGCCATCAGGTCTGCCTGCATGCTCCATGGATTGGGTGAGAGCCCCGCCCTCCCAGGCACAGGAAGTACTCTGCACCCTTGGGCCCAAGAAGGCCCCTGCTTCCTCCACAGGCTTGAGGGTGTCTGCTCCCACTCGCTGGCTTCTTCCCAATTCTGTTGCCCGCTCTGATCGAGGAGCAGGGTTGGGGCAGATTGCAGGAGGTGGAGGGGCGGGGGAGCTAAGATGGGGCAGAGGGCAGGTTGGAGCTGGCCTGCAGGTGTCCCTTGGTGGGAACAGCCTGGGCACCATGGATGGCGACAGGAGGCAGACAGGCTCCTGGGCAGAAGGGGGCAGGTCCCTGGTGAGACCCCACCTTCAGGCCAGGGAGGGCCTGAAGGTTAGGGTCCGGGCTCAGTCTCTTTGACCCGTGTAGGAACTTGTGGTGCATTTTCTGGGCTGCCCATGGACCAAATGGCGTGCACTTCCTCCCCTCTGAGGCCCATAAAAGCCCCAGGCTTAACCAGAGCTGGACAGACAACAGCTCAAACTGACCTGTGAATGAGAGCAAATGTGAAACACACTTTCAAATGTGTAGTAGATACTATTTTATTCCCAAACATCCATCCCCACTTTTTCTGGAGAAAGAGAGACAGAAAGGGAAAGAGAGTGAGAGAGAGAGAGAGAGAGAGAGAGAGAGAGAGAGAAGCATTATTTCAGGCTATAAGTTCTCCCTACTCTTCATCCATGTCTCCAGGCACATGAGCCTCTGCCACTCATGACTCAGATCTAGTCAATAAAAGCAGCCTATCCCCTGGTCACAATATCTGGTCCAAGGATGAACACAGGGTCCAAACGGAGCCAAGGAGACAGTGGGAGTTTTCTCCCATTTCTGAAAAGAGCAGGTAATCTTTCCTATTGAACATGGCAAGATATGAGGTCTGAGCTACTGTGCCTATTGCCAACTGAGGAAGAAGGCATGTCTAAAGCAGAACCAATGCAGAGGAAGTAGAGAAGAGAGGCACTGAGCTAGAAAGCTGGCCCTGCCTGGGCACAATGGCTTGCCCCTGTGATCCCAGCACTTTGGGAGGTGAAGGTGGAAGATGCACTTCAGGCCTGGAGTTTGAGACCAGCTGGGCCGCATAGTGAAACCCCATCTCTACAGAAAATTCAAAAACTCAGCCAGGCATCATGGCTCACTACCTGGGAGGCTAAGGCAGGAGGATTGCTTGAGCCCAGGAGTGGAAGCCTGCAGTGAGCTCTGATTGCACCACTGCACTCCAAGTGTGGAGCAAGACCCTATCTCAAGGAAAGGAAATGAAGGAAAGGAAAAGTAGAGGGGGAGGGGAGGGAGGGGAGGGGGGGAGGGGGAGGGGGAGGGGGAGGCGGACCTGGTAGTCCTGGTAACATTTTTGAGAAAACTGATCTAGTCTCATCTGAAATCAGACTACTCCTGTACTTTCCTTTTGTATGAGCTAATAAAAATCCTTTTGCCATTTTGGATAAGGATTTCTGTCCCTGACATCTGGAGTCCCAATGATGATGTCGATAGGGATTTGCGTTATTTTATTTGGAAAGCATGGCTGCAGAAAGCAGGAGTACCTGGGTCCGAGAGTTCCACAAGTCTACCTCCATTCAAGACCGAGGGCCCTGAGGTCCAGAACTTGTGTTAGTTACCACTGCAATGTTAACAGGCATTCAATGAGTAATTTTAGGAATAAAAGGAGGACAAGAAAAAGGCAAATGGCAGAAAGAAAGGGGGCTGGGAAATGTATAAACTCCTCCCAAGAAACGGGTCACCTGATCACTTTGTTCAGGGCAGACTGGGCCCTGCAGGAGCCCAGCGGAGCTACGAAGAAGAAATGAGGGCACAGAAGCTTCCAGCACCAGACTGTTCCAAAGGGCCATTTACCAGGAAATTGCCTAGAAATGACGGTACAGCCATAACCAGGTCATTAGTTTCCCTACAAATATTTCTCCCTTTTGTGTGCAACAAGGACCCATTCAGCCAACTGTGTGGTGCTTCAGCTGAAATAACAGACCAGAGGAAATGTGTAATCGGCTTTCATCAAATTGAAACTGTAAGGCAGCCTGGCCAAACTGAAGCTGTGTCTCCGGCCCTAGCACAGAAGTTATTTTCTGATTAATGTGAGGTTGTGTGTGGGAAAGAAGGCAGGATAGAAGGGAAAGAGAAAGAGGACCAGCCTTTGGGTAAGCTTCAGCCCTTCTGGCAAGGCTACTCAGAGCTTTATCTTAACACCAACAAGGACAGAAAAGGAATCTGGCTCGACTTTTTGCGGGGAAGAAACCTAGGACAGAGGAAGCAGAAGAGAGGCAGAAAGGGGAGGGGTGGGAAGAGAGGGAAAGAGTTCATCTTTAATGAAATGAGGTAACTTACAAATTAGTTTTTAAAAAATAGTTCCCAACAATATCTTTTCCCACCAGACTATTTATATGACATTTATACCTCAAAATGACAAACATGACATCCCCCAGTTTGTCAACTTACCACCTGGCATATGTCATGATAATAATTTAATAAGTATTTAATAATTTCAAAGAGAAAAGTGAAAAAGAAAATTTGTGATTCACCCAAAGTGACATAAAGTATTGGCCGGGCGTGGTGGCTCACACCTGTAATCCCAGCACTTTGGGAGGTCGAGGCAGGTGGATCATGAGGTCAAGAGATCGAGACCATCCTGGCCAACATGGTGAAACCCCGTCTCTACTCAAAATACAAAAAATTAGCTGGGCGTGGAGGCGCACACCTGCAGTCCCAGCTACTTGGGAGGCCGAGGCAGGAGAATTGCTTGAACCCGGGAGGCAGAGGTTACAGTGAGCCAAGGTCACGCCACTGCACTCCAGCCTGGCGCCTGGTGATGGAGTGAGACTCAGTCTCAAAAAAAAAAGCATTATTCCAGGGACCTATAACTAATCTGTATTTTGGATATAAAGGGAGCTTTGCTGGATGATTTGGGAGCTCCATGGTATATCTCATATATTTCCAGTAATTTTTCTTTCTTTTTTTTTTTTTTTTTTTTTTTTTTTTGAGAAGGCATCTCACTATTTTGCCCAGACTGGTCTTGGACTCCTGGACTCAAGCAATCCTTCCACCCAGCCTCTCAGGCAGCTGGGACTACAAGTGCACACCACCGTGCCCTGCTTATTTCTGGTAATTTTCTGACTGGAATTTTCTCTCATCTACTTCCAGGAATTTTTCATCTACCTTTCCTTTTAGGTCCATTTAGGTCTGCTTTGCATTCCCCATCATGGCCACCAGCTTCAGGGGAACACATGAGTTCCACACAGAATTACTGGAGGGAGACAGAACTCAGTTCCTCTGAAGGTCCTCCCCGGGGTCCCTGACAGCAATACTGTTGTGCAGCTCTGGTCATGTGCTTCCATGAGCAAACTGTCCCCAGGATCCTTTGGACTTATGCCTTGGCATTTTCATTGCCATCATCTCAGGTCGGGAACTCCAAAGGACCACATGACCCTGGTTTCCTGGTGCTCGGGAAGAACTGCCAAGCAGTACCAGTAATGGAAAGAACATTAAGTCAGGCCTGGGCTCAAGTCCCACCGCTACCACCCACCAGCTCCATGAGGCCATGGTGGAATGGAAACTGTGGGACTGGAAACAGGAGGACCTCACCGTGTGACCTCAGGCAGCTTCTCAGTTATTCCTTTCTTAAACTGTCCAAATCTCAGTTACCTCTCAGTAAAATGAAGATTATAATCACCACTTTAAAGTGTTCCCGTGAGGATTAAGAGAAATCACATGCCTGGTACGGAGCAGGCACTAAACCATTGGCTAATGTTGCTATCGCTGTTAGTGTTATTATGTGACCTTGGGGAAGACACTTCTCCGAACTTGCTTTCTCTTCTGAAAAACTAGAAGTAGTAAACATTACCTCTCTGGATTGTTGCAATAATTATATATGTAATGGTTACAGGGATTATTTATGTCACTTATGTACCTGGTAGGCACCAAACGTTAGATTTCTTTCCCTCTCACTTCTGGACTTCCCCAAATGCAATCTAGGATAAGAGTTTAAAGCTTCCAGCCAGGAACAGTGGCTCATGCCTCTAATCCCAGCACTTGGGGAGGCCAAGATGGGCAGATCACGAGGTCAGGGGTTCGAGGCCAGCCTGGCCAACATGGTGAAACCCCTATCTCTACTAAAAATAAAATATTAGCGGAATGTGGTGGCAGGCGCCTGTAATCCCAGCTACTCGGGAGGCTGAAGCAGGAGAATCTCTTGAACCTGGGAGGCGGAGGTTGCAGTGAGCCGAGACCGAGCCACTGCACTCCAAGCCTGCGCAACAGAGCAAGACTCCGTCTCAAAAAAAAAAAAAAAGAGAGTTTAGAGCTTCCATCATGGACAAGTTGGCTCCTACATTTTGCCAAAACACAAAGAATCTGTCTGTCCCCCGAGGTGGATTTTGAGCCCCCAGTCCTTTGAGTCGCCACCTGCTGTACTGTCAGCCCACACCCATAAAAGGAAAAACTGCTTTGGGCGGGGGAGGCCTCAGAAGGGTGGTCAGAAAAGACGACGACGGCTGCAGGATTCACTGCTCGACACTAGGGGGAGCAATAAGCTCGGGAACACGTTAAAGCCACACCCAGAAATCTCGTTTCCGGGTTCCCGAATCTCCCCAGATAGAGCAGAGAGAGAAGCAGCAAGAGGATATTTAAGGACTGCCCAGAAAAGCCTTTGTGGGAACACATGATGGGAGAAAATGCAGAGGATCAAAGGGGCAGTGGAGGGCGTACCTTCCCTCGGCTTCAGCCTGGTCCCGGGCTGCAGAGTCCTCTTTAACGTTGACCTCCTCATCAGCCCCAGGGAGAAGGGGCGGGGGCGGAAAGAGTGAGGAAAAGGAGACGGTGAAGACAAGCCAGAAGAAATAAAGCATTAGTTTTCATCACTTTCCCCATTCACTTCAACTTATGCATCTAGCTCACGCCGCACTCAGCATCTTGGTAAGTCCCAGCTCAGTGGGTCACAGCTAGAAGGAGACTTTTGGAGCCCCAGATGTTTAGCTGGAGTCTGGGACTCAGAGAAGAGGAAGAGCTTGAGCAAGGTCTCCAAGGTCGTTTATACTTTGGATACTGACAACCACCTGGTCTTGTAGACAGAGACTATTAACTCATTTAACAAATGAAGAAACAAGTTCAGGTAAGTGCCCACAGCTCTCCTCCTATCTACTAAGCCTCATTACCACCCACTATTCACGTTTCTCTTGGTTTCCCTTGTTTTAAAATCAGTCCAGGCCGAGCGCGGTGGCTCACGCCTAGAATCTCAAGGGAGATTGGGAGGCCGAGGCAGGTAGGTCATTTGAGGTCAGAAGTTCAAGACCAGCCTGGCCAACATGATGAAACCCCATGTCTACTAAAAATACAAAAATAAGCCCGACGGTAATGGCGGGCGCCTGTAATCCCAGCTACTTGTGAGGCTGAGGCCGGAGAACAGCTTGAGCCTGGGAGGCAGAAGTTGCCGTGAACAGAGATTGGACCACTGCACTCCGGGAGATCCGGCCACTGCACTACAGTCTGGGCGAGGGTGAGACCCTGTCTCAATACATATTTTAATTAAATAAAATAAAATTGTCCAAACTATACACGTAACTCCAGAAAATTGCTACTCAGCTCCAAATATTCCATAAATCAAATTTGAAAAATATGTGTTGCATTCCCCATCTTCCTAACCCACTTGACATGATGGAGAGATGATAGAGCAGAGTAATTCTGAGGGTACGCGTTGGAATCAGATCTAAGTAACTATTCTGTCTTCATCACTTACGAAGTCCATGACATTGGACCTCTTTGTGCCTCAATTTCCTCACCTGCAAAAGGGGACTATTAGCATCTATCTCATGGAATTCTTTTAAGGGTGAAATGAGATGTCATATAAATTACATAATGCTTAGCACATAATTTAATAGCTTGATTAATGCATCTAGCATATATCATTATATTAAATTATAGGCTGAGATGATCTTAGGAATTAGTCCATGACTTTCATGCCTTTTATCAATGAACTTAAATGGAGTTAAGTAAGAAGGTTACTTTGCCAAGTAGGTGATGATTGGGTTGAATGGCATCGCTCCATAATTCATGTGCACCTATCTCAGACTGTGAATTTATTTGGAAATAAGGTCTTTGCAGATGTAATACGTTCAGATGAGACCGTGGTGGATTAGAGTGGGCTCTAAGTCCAACATGAGTGGAGCCTTTAGGAGAAGAGGTTGGGAGTCCAAGGTGGGCAGATCACAAAGTCAAGAGATCAAGATCATCCTAGCCAACATGGTGAAACCTCGTCTCTACTAAAAACACAAAAAATTAGCTGGGCATGGTAGTGCGTGCCTGCAGTCCCAGCTACTCAGGAGGCAGAGGCAGGAGACTCACCAGAACCCAGGAAGCAATGGTTGCAGTGAGCTGAAATTGCACCACTCCAGTCCAGCCTGGCAACAGAGCAAGACTCCATCTCAAAAAAAGAAAAACAGACATACAGAAAGGGCTGAGACATAGAGGGAAGAAGGCCGTGAAGACGGAGGCAGGGATTGGGATGATGTAGTTACAAGTCAGTGACCACTGGGAACCACCAGAAGCTGGGGGAGAGGCCTGGGATGGAGCATCTCTCAGAGTCCCCAGAGGAAACCAATCTTGTCAACGCCCTGATTTTATACTTCTAGCCTCAAGAGCTGAGAGAGAACATACTTCTGTTGTTTTAAGCCACCAGCTGGAAACTACTGTATTTGATGACAGAATGAGAGCTAGACTCCAGATTTTCTAACCTCTAGTCTAGGCTGCTTTTATTCCACCTCTGCCTCCCCAAACCAGCAATAAACATTTATGGAACACCTACTTAGAGAGTTTACCCATTTGGAAAAAAATTGACACAATCTATAATTTTTAAGCACTTTAAGTTGTTGCCTGACACACAATAAGCATTTAATAAATATTTTACTCTCCATTTGATAAAATAATAGACATTAAAATGTTACATTTTGTTATACAAATCTAAGATATTGTTATGAACCATTTTTTAACCTCTGTGTACACCTCTGCACCAGACTCTAAATTTATTTACAAGGTTTATACATTGAAGAATCACAAAGGCCCATGACTCTCTCACTTCTGCAGTCTGAAAGATACACAAGGTTCACAAGCCCTGCCTGACTTCCAGGGGTGAAAAATTAAAAGGAAAGCAATCTGAACACCCTCAGGAACTCTGAATCCTACAAGGCAGGATGTTCGCACTTTTGCCGAGTCCTTCTGCACTCACTTAGGAATAGGCAGAAGGGAAGCCAGTAAATCAGGGGAGCTACCCATTGCTCTAAAGGAAGTAGGTCACAGAGCACTCCTCCCACCCAGTCAGCTGGAGAACAGAATGGGTGGTGGTGGGTTAACAGCTACAAAGGGAAGGAGAGAAAGAAGGGAAGAGCTGCTGGGCATGGTGGCTCATGGCTGTAATTCTAGCACTCTGGGAGCCCGAGGCGGGTGGATCACCTGAAGTCAGGAGTTCAAGACCAGCCTGGCCAACATGGAGAAACCCAGTCTCTACTAAAAATACAAAAATTAGCCAGGCGTGGTGGCAGATGCCTGTAATCCCAGCCACTAGGGGGGCTGAGGCAAGAGGATCTCTTGAACCCGGGAGGTGGAGGTTGTAATGAGTCCATTGTGTCATTGCACTCGTTTCCCAGGCTGGAGTGCAATGACACAATCTCAAAAAAAAAAAAAAGGGGAGGAGCTGATTCACTAGAACAACTCTTAGAGTGACTCAGAGCCAGCAGAAAATAGCCTGTTCTCCCACATCTTCCTCATTGTCAGGCGATGAGGCACTTCCTCACTGCATACCCATAGGCAGAGCAAAGGGGAGGAGGAGGAAATGGGATTTTCAAGTTCTTTTGCCTGTTCCAGCACCTAACACACTGTGTTTGTAACCATTTCAGACATTTTGTTTCAACTCAGTATTTATTGAGTACCTACTATGTGCCTGGTCCTTCATTTACCTTTCAGATTGTCAGTCTTCAGAACACAAGGCATGATGCCTTTCTGAAGTTTGGTATATCCTATATCATTACTCCTGATTCGCTTACGCTGCCATTGAGCACCTCCACACATAGTCTTGCTGTCCTTCATCTATAGAGATGACCCTCCCAAGCCTAAAATCAACAGGAGGAGGCATGGAGCTGTCCTTCTGGCTCTAATGTTTGCTTTACAATCATCCACGCCCATTCTCAGTCCACCCTGTGAGAGCCAACGTGAAGTGAGCAGAATATGGCATAAGTTTGGAGTCACACATCCTTACTGGAAGTTCTTTACCATTTACTAGCTTTTATTTGATTTCTCTGAATCTCTGTCTTCTCGTCCGTAAGTTGGACACAATGATATCTATCCTACACTGTAGGATAGATTTCTCACACAGTACTCAAGATGACATAAAATACCATTAAATGAAAGTACATGGCACAATGATAACATTAATAGTTGTTTACTTCATTCAGACTCAATCACAGACTGATTACATCCCTCGGTCAGACTGTAAACTGCATGAGGCAGGCTGCATCTGCCTTGAGGACTGTCTGACTAGGCAAGTACTAGGTCCCTAATGCTGTCTTGCAAACTGTAATTGCTAAGCTTAGGGATAATGTATTAATTATTAATTAATAATTATTTAGGCATTATATTTGTCTCATACGTATATTTAAAATAATGTGGTTATTGTAAATGTAACCAGTTGAATCAATCTGTGAGCTGACAGCCATTCAATGGAAACGGAATTAAAAAACTTTGACCTCAGGTAGGGATACAGCTAGTTAAACATCCACTCCTCTCTCTGAGTTATTTGGTCCTGCCTAGGACTTGCTGCCTCTAAGATCTGCATTCCTGTGTTCACAAGGCAGACATTCCTTGCATCCTCTGTACTCTCCACTCTCTCAGCTTCACTGCAAACCATTCCCCACAATATAATGAGGCCAAGGACAGAAAAAAGTCGCCTCAGTTGGCAAGCATAGAGAGAGAAAACCTGCCACACAAATTTGCAATTATTCGACTTCCGCCTGGAAAAAAGGTCGGCTGGGTTTACGTCCCCCAAAATTAGTATCCTCTTCTGTACAAAATGTGGTTGAGAGAAGGGTCATCTCCAGGTATTTCATCTTTGCACCCTTGCTTCCAGCACCACGCCCACAGAAAAAAGAAAAAAAAAAAGGGTGGCGGGAGCAGCGAAGCCAGGTTTTCAACAACTAATTCATTCTAATGCAGATACAAAAGCCCACTTCATTTATTAACATTCTGGATAAAACCCCAATCGCTCAGGCTTACCAGAGCCCTCCATTCCTAAACTCCCCATACAATCAGGGAAAAGCATGAAGCACTAGCCACGGTCCTGCCCAGAAACCACGCAGAAGGTGGAAAGTTGCAGACCCCGGGCCGGGAGAGGCGCGGACTAGAGCTCACCCTGAACCCCGGGACCCAGGAGGACACTTCCTCCCGGAAGTGACGCGAGCTCAATCCCAGCCTGGCTCTTCCCAAACAAAAGGGATCTTGGGGCCCCGGGAGGAGCTTGAATGACATTGGAGAAGCCCCGCCTCCAGTCGGCGCGGATTGGGGCCGGGGCTGGAGAAGCAAGGAGACGATTGGCGATGGTGAATGCCAATGTCCCCGCCGGGCGGCTGAGGGGGCGGAGCCTCAGCCGCTGTGGATGGGGAGTGGAGGCGGCGGAGAGTGGTTCCCGGAGCGTCGCGGAAAGGTAGGAGCCAGTAGCCCTGGGGCTTGGTGATGGCTGGGAGGCCGGGTTCTAGAGAGCAAAGCAAGGGTAGGGGCACCGATAGCCTCTCGCCGCCGTCCCAACGGCTGCCGGGCCCATCCCCTGAGGGGGCGGGGCCGTCTCCTCCACCTCCCGGTATTCCCCGAGGAGGCGGCTGGCTCCTCATCCTTCGAGGGTCCTCACAGCTACTTTTTGTTCCTTGTCGATTCCCAGCTCCTCAGAAGGGGGTTCCCTCTGACACCCCTCATTCAAAGGCTCCTCCCACCCCGCACCTCAGCCTTGGCGGAGAGGACTCACAGCTACCGATTCTCTAGGCTGCCGCCCCCAACCCCATTTTGTACCCCCGGAAGGCCATGCATTCCTCCCTACACCTGTCCCAGCTCGCCAGGCTGGAACTGGAGCTGCTTTCCTCCGTAAGATATAATTCGTGTTTTCCAAAAAGGAGGGATGGGGCGAAGCAAAAATCAAAGACGCGACCTAGACAGCCAGCTTTACCGAGGAAGCGGCTTCCCCGACTTGTTCTTCCCATCCCCCATTCTCTGATACTCAGCCTTCCTCCCGCCGCCCCCGGCATCTCTGGCCTTCTGTGAGGAGTCAGGGGCTCTCCTGCTTCGGGACTTCTTTAGACTCTAAAAGAGGAAGAAATAGGACCTCCTCTCCTTTACCCTTTGTACCTTCCGTCTACTTTCTGTTCCTTCTGGGATAGTCCAGCCTCGGAGGGTTTCTTAGATTTGAATTGCGTTTCATTTTTCCTTTTCCACCCCTATTTCTCCCCTGAGAACTTGGTGAAAAGCCATCTTACATTTCACAGTGAGGTGGGTGTGTTGAATATCTGCAGAGTTGGCTTTGTGTGGGCAGGAATGCAGTGTATGTGGCTTGACAGTCAATGAATAACACGGTGTTTTCAAATGAAACAGTATACAAAAGTAAATAAATAGCAGTCGATTAGGAATGAGTATATCCCAGTCTAGGGTGGGCTGGTCCATTGCTCAGGGAGACTGCAGTTAACCTTGAAGGTATACTGCAGGTTGAAACAAAAGGCAGGAAGTATTTGAAGCAAATTCAGGTGCAGTTATCTAGGTTTATGATTAATCTAGTCCTGCGGCCGGTGCTTCCTCTCTAACCCCTTTTTTAGAGTGTCCTTCTCCCCCTGCCCCCGGGAAACACATATATATTTTGATTGGCTTTACAATCACCTACCAAAATTGAGAGGATGAAAAGAACAATTTATAAATCTCAGAGATAAGAGTAAATAAAGGCAAGATAGAAATTCTAGCTATTCACGTTTACCAAAAAGTGTCTCTCTAGTGTGTTTCTAAAGGTTTTGTCAAGTTGGCCTTCATTTCAGCAGGTGCAAGGTGTTGATTTGGATCTCATGTTAATGTCATTGACTCTCCAGTAATCATCCATCGCTGGCACTTTTATATATTAAAGTTTGCCATATTTTTAGCGTAGTTTCTTTTGCTTTCAACCTCAAGTCCACCTCCCCACTGTCAGCTATAGCGAAAGCTGATAGCAATAGAATGCAAGGAGTTGGAATGACTGTTGTCTTTTACCTGCTTGATTAAACTTCCCGAAGGTAATTGTTTTTGAATAGTTAGGTTTCAAGGTTTCAGAGCCACTGGGTACTCACAGATCTTTTCAGCAATTATTTCCAAATCTCCAATAAGAAAGTACAAAGAAGAGGAGGGGGAGGTGGGGAGGGATAGCCTGGGGAGAAATGCCAAATGTGGGTGAAGGGGAGAAGGAAAGAAAAGCACACGGCCATGTGTGTTCCTACGCAACTGTCTTGCATGCTCTGCTCATGTACCCCAAAACCTAAAATCCAATAAAAAATTTAAAAAAAAGAAAGTACAAAGAAGAAACTGGAGGTTTCTGTAGCAAAGACAATGTGTGCTGCAATAGAAGGCTAAGACATTGGCCCCCAGCAACTACAGCAGAAAAAACTAAAAGCATAACAAAATCCCAAAAAGATAAGTCGTATTACGTCAGCAGAGAACAGAAAATAAACTAAGGTAAGAGTCTAAGGAAACAAAAGTTGTGGCGATTGCCGGGTTTTAATAGAGAGGAAAAGCAAACAATGTTCTTTTATTATTTAGCACAGTAAGCAAGATCTGTTTGTTATACTTTTGGGTCTTGAAAATCTTTCTTTTAACCTTTTCAGCATCTGTTTGGTCATGCTAGATGAAGACAAGAATAGTATGCGAGGATATAGGTCTGTTCTCTCTCCTCAAATTATACATTCTTTGAAGGCAGATAGTGGTATTTTTTTTTGTTCATCTTTGTATCTTTCACAGTTCCTAGAATGGCTTAATGAGTGTTTAATTTAGTTTGAAGCTGTCACCTTAAGATAGACTGACAGGTAATACACCGATAAGATGTGACACAGCTTGTTAGTATAAACAGCCTACTTGTTGTCTTAACTTGATTTTTCCCATCTACAGTCTTATGAAATTGCAATGTCTTAAGTGACTAAAATATTGAATTTTCTATAAAGAAATATCTGTGAGGCAGAATGTGGTGGCTTATTCTTACAATCCTAGCTGTTTGGGAGGCTGAGGCAGGAGAATCACTTGAGCCCATGAGGTGGAGGTTGCAGTGAGCCGAGATTGTCCTATTGCACTCCAGCCGGGGCGACAAGAGAGAAACTTCATCTCAAAAAATTAACAAAATTAAAATTTCTGAGATTTGCTGCTAATGACTAAAATTAAATCTTCGAAACTTCAGTTTAAAGCATTTTAGTGAGAAAATGGCTTACTTATCATGAGCCTGGGGAATGTACTTACAGCACAGACTTTAAAGGCAAACCTAGGTTCAAATTCCAACTCTGTGTGGGATCACTATGTGATCCAGGGCAAGAAAATAATTTTCTGCCTTCACCATAGCTCAGTCTGTTTCCTCAACTGTGACATAGAAATAACTTGGAGAGATTTCCTTAAGGATTACACGAATAGGCCAGGTGCGGATGCTCACATCTGTAATCACAGCACTTTTGGAGGCCAAAGCGGGTGGATCACTGGAAGCCAGGAGTTTGAGACCAGCCTGGCCAACATGCAAAACCCTGTCTCTACTAAAAATACAAAAATTAGCCAGGCATGGTGGTGTGTGCCTGTAGTACCAGCTACTCAGGAAGTTGAGGCATGAGAATTGCTTGAACCCAAGAGGCGGAGGTTGCAGTGAACTGAGATTGTGTCACTGCACTCCAGCTGGGTGACAGAGTGAGACTCTGTCTCAAAAAAAAAAAAAAAAAAAAGGATAGGATTACACGAATATACACACACGTATATCACAAAGCAAGGTGCCCAAAATATAAGAAGCGCTTAGTAATTGATAGGTATTATTATTAGCACTTGGCATGTGAGTTAAATAATTTAATATTAAACATTCTTTTACTCCTTCAGCATGTTAGCAAAGGTGAAGAATTAGTGTTGGATTTTAGTTATTGACTGGTTTTGTTTAAAATTTTTCAACTTATGTCTAAGTCCTAAGGAGAGGGAAACAAAGCTTGCTTGTATATGTCGCGATCTCAAGCATCTGAGCCAAGGATTTCTAGGAGAGAGTGTATCTATCTTGGAGCGTGTGTATTTAATAATTTTGTCATGCAAATTATCTTTCTTGAGTTTTTTGGGCCAAGGAAAAAGAAGGGCAAGGGATTCAGCCAGCTGATGTCTTCTTTCTGAATTGTCAGTTGCTCTACTCCAAGCTCTACTCATTTAGCAGCACCATCCGGAATGTCATATAAATGGTTTTGTGGATACTGTGGTTACTGTATAGAATTGTACCTTCTGTGAAAAATTTTTTTTTTTTTTGAGACGGAGCTTTGCTCTTGTTACCCAGGCTGGAGTGCAATGGCGCGATCTCGACTCACCTCAACCTCCGCCTCCTGGGTTCAGGCAATTCTGCCTGAGCCTCCTGAGTAGCTGGGATTCAGGCACGTACCACCTTGCCCAACTAATTTTTTGTATTTTTAGTAGAGACGGGGTTTCACCATGTTGACCAGGATGGTCTCGATCTCTTGACCTCGTGATCCTCCCAAAGTGCTGGGATTACAGGCTTGAGCCACCACGCCCGACCCTTCTGTGAAATTTAAGCAACTTTTAATGATAATTTTGATTGAAAGTGGTTTTTACCTTACTTTTAAAGACAACCTCCCCCACTGTCCCCAAAGTAAGGAGCCACGATAGGAACAACCAAAACTGGAGTGAGAAGAAAACATGGATAGGGGAGTTGAGTAGAGGTGGGGGAAGGTGAAGGGCAGGACAAGACTACAGGGAGGCATTGAACTATATAATGCAATACACTCTAATATGGTTCCTCTTTGCCAGTTATTTCCAAACTCTACATTTCAGGTACAGAGCCAAAACTTCCAATCTTAATGTGTCATTTGCAGTTTAATTAATCCTTTCTGAATTCTGGAGCCACAAAGAATATAGTTCTAAGTTGTTACTGAATTTAAAGAATGCAACCCTTAATTGTTGCTGAATTTAACAGAAACTAGAAAGGAAAATAGGAGAGCACAGGATTAAGGGGTCTATATAGACAAGACTCCTGACCCTGAGCTTCGGGAGCATCCGTGTACATTCTTTGCGGAAAGCTGCTGGGAAAGGCTAGGCTGAAGCTGAAGTGTGCTCTGGGTCTACCTGCCGTCAATAGGTGAGAGCCAGGGAAGAACAGAAGGGAGAAGCAGAGATGAATTGTTTTAACATGAGCTGAGAATTGTAAGTTACAATGGAGAGAAGGATGAAGAATAACTAACAGGTGAGTGACAGGAAAAAGAAAGGAGCACAACTTTTTGTTGTTGTTGTTGGAGAGTGGGGGCTGGGGAGGCCCTCATTACTTGGTTTCTGCTAAAATAGTCCTTTCTGTTACAGCAGGTCCTACAGAAGTAACAACAGAACCAATCAGGTTCTTAACGGACTTAATATTTGAGGGTTTAACAATGACCTCCTCTAGCCCTATATATCAGTTTCATCCTGTTGCCTCTTGTCCTTAAATTAAGGGCACAGAACAAATTTCCTTAAAAGGCTCTATCCTCAAAAGCTCCTTCACTTCTAAACCCTTAGCCCTCACCACTTTAACAGACTCTTAACACGTTCCTCTTGGGGGTCGAATTACTTCTCCTTCGGCATGTCTCATATCACAGTCATCATTTCCCCAGTAAACCCAGTTCCGTTTCTGACATCCCTGTTTTTGCTAACGGCACCATGGTTCTAGTCATCCAGTCTCAAAACCTCAGCTGGTCTGGGATTGTTTCCCCTCTTACCTCCCTAAATGAGAATCATTTACTGTAAGTAAATTCTTCAATAACTGAGTAAATTCTTTTTAATGTCTCTTTTGTCAGTCTCTTCCATTCTTACTGCTACCATCCTAGTGCATACATTTTCACCTCATACCTATGCTATTAAATTTTTCTCCCACCTACTTTTTGTTTTCATTTTCTCTTCAGTCAAGTCCGCTTTGTACTGTAAGCATTAACCTTCCTAAAACTATGCTATTGTTATGATTTTCAGCAGGTTAAAAATGTCTAGTGGCTTCCTGTTTTCTAAAAGGTTAAGTCCAGTTGTGTTGGCTGAGATTGAAGGTGCTGTACATTTCTTTCCAGCCAGCATTTTCTTAGTATCTCTTTGAACCAGAGACTCCTAATGCTAAGTTTGATCAAGTTGAATAGACAGAGTAGTTGTTCAGATGAGTTCAGAGTCTTGTGAGACAGAAGACAGATATGTAAACAGATGAATTAACGTAATAGAATGTGATAACTGCTGTTGAATTACAAATGTAGATACGTTATGCGTTTAATTTAATGTAAAAATAGCTGTGATCGTTTTAGAAAACCCATTTCTCAGTCATCACAAATTAAAGCTGTGACTTAATAAGAGCTGTTAAAATTCAGTGAAAGCAAAGGTATGTGTTTGCCTGTATGTTAAAGGCACAAAAAATCTAGGCAGAAGAGTGGTCTTTTCCCAATTATTGTGCAGATACAGTTGGCCTGGACATTTGTTAAACATGTCCCTAAACTGAATTTCCCGGGAACTGGCCAGGCCATCTCTTTCTGTTTGGAGCAAATCAATCTGCCAAAAGTCAGAAGTAAACTTGGTTTTGGTTTGTAAAGTAGACCCATGAATGATAGACAGTGATGTCCCATTGGAAAAGGAAAACATCATTATCCTTGTAGATGATATGCCCTTTAAGGATGAGAAAGGAGGGAACTGACCAGTCACTGACTCATTTAAACAATGCAGCCTCCTGTTACAGTATGTTTGTCATGTCCATTTAGATAAAGAACTGAACTTCAAAGGTTAAATGATTCAAAGAGCTTTTTTTAAGTCAGTTATCTGACTTACAAGGCGAAACAACATCACCAGTTATATTTCTGTTAGAGGATTATTTGAAGTTTTTTTGCACCTAGAGAAAGTCAGGTTATGGGCATAGCTACAACAAAGATACCTTAACTCTTTAATGGTTAATCCTTAACACCATACTCCAGAGTTTCTCCCCAGTGTGGCATCTTAGTGGAGTCAATGACTTCATTCTACATTAGCATTGGAAGGGCTCCAGGCTGCCTTTAGAATTATGGCCCATGAATCATTCTACTGAAAATAATCAATCTACATGGTATTGTTCCCTTGTGGTATTTTACAAGTTATGGGGGCATTATTTCAGAAAAGCAGAAATTTAAGAGACTGATAGACAGATAGACACTAGAGACAGACCGATACATATTTGATTGAAATCATGTTATAATTTAATTTAAATGAAGTAAAGCCATCTAACATAATATTGAAATGATTCAGTCTTCTGGTAATATTCTGATGATAAAAGACAGATCTTTTATAAAATGTTCGATGATAAAAAATGTATTAACATGAAAGTCATTATTCATTTCCATTAACACCCATTTCAGTAGCTTTAACTAATGTAGTTCTTCTAGTTTGGTCTTGTCGCAGATGAGAAAACTTGAAACGGTATAAACAGATATCCAGGTAGACAAACCTTTTTTTTTTTTTTTTTGAGACAGAGTCTTGCTCTGTCGCCCAGGCTGGAGTGCAGTGGTTCAATCTTGGCTCACTGCAACCTCCACCTCCTAAATTCAAGCGATTCTCCTGCCTCAGCTACCTGAGTAGCGGGGATCACAGATGTGCACCACCACGCCTGGCTAATTTTTGTATTTTTAGTAGAGATGGGGTTTCACCATGTTGGCCAGGCTGGTCTTGAACTCCTGATTTCAGGTGATCTGCCTGCCTCGGTGTCCCAAAGTGCTGGAATTACAGGCGTGAGTCACCATGCCCAGCTCAGACCTGTTTTTAATAGCTTTGCGCTAACATTTCATTTGAGGGAAAAGATATTTGAATGTTTGTTTATGGTTAAGGCTGCTTTCTTCTTTTCTTCAATATGCATATGAATCTTGCTGGCACTGTGTAAGAGAGACAGTGAGAGAAAGATGTGTACACACACACTCACACATTCTTACCCTCATACTCACAGAGAGATACAGCAGAGTTGTATGAGTCTTGGAACTAAACAAAACAAAACCTGATACCTATTATGTTGTCCCAGAAAGTGAATTCGACTGGATCTTAAAAACACATATGTGCTAGGCCTAGTTCTGTTTAATTGTATTCACATAACAACTCTGGCCTCAGTACTCATCTGTAAAATGAGAGTGCTGAGTTAGATTATTGCTGAGTCTCCTTCCAGCTTTGAGAATCCTTCTTTAGCTGAAGTTTTCCCACCATACAATTCCTAAGGCTGATAAAATGAGAAGATCAGATGTAAGCAGTGGTTCCCAAGGGAGTCTCTGGAGTCAATTTACCTGGGCTCACGTCCCATTTCTACCACAGACTGGCTGTGAGGCTTTGAGCAAGTTATTTAGCCTCCATGCCTCAGCTTTCTCATCTGTTGGAGGAGGAGGAGGAGGAGGATGAATTTGTTGGGGATGGTTATAGCATGTCACCAAAGGTTGTTGTGAAGACTGAATTTGTTAATACCTGTACATGTCAAGTATTTAGAACACTGTCTGGCATACTTAATGTTTAGCTCAGTAAATGTTTATCTTTTTTCATTATTACTACTATTGTTTAAATTCTTCTTAGAAAACTATGCTATAGAACTCTGAGGTGGTGGTGATTATTGCTGATCGTATATCATAATTAATTTCTCTACTAAGCATAGATCCAGATAATCTGGTAACCTGAAATCAGCTTTGAATGTGAATAGATAGAGCACTGTGTATTTGAATAGAGTACTACAGTATTATAAATGTTGACTCTAAAGAGTATTAGCTTAATTATAGAGCTGGTGTCCTGAGACCTACTTCAAAGTCTATACTGGCAGTATTGAATAAGCAAGCATCTTGATCCCTTGGCACCATTGTAATTTCTTTGTAAGTGTAATTCATATTATATTTCAGAATAACTCAAAACATCCTCATGGGATCCTGAAATCGAATTTTTCTAAAAATGTTCCCAAACCATTCTGTTTTATAGAATGCTGTCTATAGTGTGGCTAGAAAAAGACTGATAAGCAAGGCATTCTGAGAAATAGTATGTTATAGTGCTGTCATGGTGAGAGAAAGGCTTATATCCCTTTACCTGCAATTAGGTTAGATCTAGTTGTTCTAATAGTCTGTCAAAGTAGCAAGTGGTTAACACGTTGTGTGAGTTTGCTAGGGCCGCCGTAACAAAGTACCACAGATGGGGTGGCTTAAAAAATAAAACTTTATTTTTTCATGATTCTGGAGTCTAGAAGTCTGAGATCAGTGTGTGGGCAAGATTGGTTTCTTCTGAGGCATCTCTCCTTGGCTTATAAAGATGGCTGTTTTCACATTGTCTTACCTTTGACCCATCTATATCTCTGTTTCCTCTTCTTATAAGGTACCAGTCATATTGGATTAAAGCCTACCCTAATGACCTCATTTTAACTTAATTATCTCTTTAGAGATCCTGTTACAAATTCAGTCACATTTTGAGGTACTGGGGCTGAGGGCTTTAACAGAGAGATTTTGGGGAAGTACAACTCAGCCTGTGTTATATCTATTTAACGCATGTGTTACAGTTACCCAGATATTCCAGTAGTATCTTTTACCTTTAACTGACAGAAGCTTGATTTGAGATATAAATCTTATACTGTTTAATACTGGATTGGATGAAATGAGATTAGTTATTGTACCTTGATTTTAGAACTTTTGTAAATAGTAACAAAAACAACTTTCTTCTTTTTTTTTTTTCCTTTCTTTTTTTTCTTTTTTTTTTGAGACAGGGTCCTGCTCCGTTGCCCAGGCTGGAGTACAGTGGTGTAATCTTGCCTCACTGCCACCTCCATTGCCCAGGCTCAAGCAATTCTCCCGTCTCAACCTTCCAGGTAGCTGGGACTACAGGCACACACCACTATTCCTGGCTAATTTTTTTTTTTTTTTTTTGAGATGGAGTTTTGCTCTTGTTACCCAGGCTGGAGTGCAACGGCGAGATCTTGGCTCACCCTTCACCTTCGGGTTCAAGTGATTCTCCTGCCTCAGCCTCCCAAGTAGCTGGGACTACAGGCATGCACCACCATGCCTGGCTAATATTGTACTTTTAGTAGAGACGGGGTTTCTCCATGTTGGTCTGGCTGGTCTCGAACTCCTGACCTCAGGTAATCCACCCATCTTGGCCTCCCAAAGTGCTGGGATTATAGGTGTGAGCCACCACACCTGGCCAGCCTGGCTAATTTTTGCATTTTTTGTAGGGACGGGATTTTGTCATGTTGTCCAGGCTGGTCTTCAACTTCTGAGCTCAGGTGATCCACCAGCCTCAGCCTCCCAAAGTGCTGAGATTATAGGTGTGAGCCATGGCCTTCAAAATCAGCTTTCTTTTCTTATTATTTATTTATTTATTTTTTGTAGAGATAAGTCCTTGCTGTTGTCCAGGCTGGTCTTGAACTCCTGACCTCGATTGATCCTCCTGCTTTGGCCTCCCAAAGTGCTGAGATTACAGGCATAAGCCACTGTACCCAGCCAGTAAAATATTTTCTAGTAGCACGTTTACATGTTTTACTTCCTAGACTAACCCTTAAATGCCAAAGAGGAATTAAAGGAACTCTTTAGAATATTGTCACTCTTTTATCCAAAATGAATAAATAATCCTTCTAAAAAATTAGAATCTTAAATCTTTTGAGATCGTCAAGGTAGTGTGTCAACATCTTTTACCCTCTGATATGAGGTTGCTTTGAATACATTTTAATTTTTTTTAAGGAGCAACTTGATTAACTGAAGCTTTCAGTGCATTTTTGTTTGTATTCAGATTTAGTATTTGTAAATGTGGCAAGTTTCTTTTTCTTTTTTTTTGAGACGGAGTTTCATTGTTGTTACCCAGACTGGAGTGCAATGGTGCGATCTCGGCTCACCGCAACCTTCGCCTTCTGGGTTCAAGCAATTCTCCTGCCTCAGCCTCCTGAGTAGCTGGGACTACAGGCGCGCACCACCATGCCCAGCTAATTTTTGTCTTTTTAGTAGAGACGGGGTTTCACCTTGTTGACCAGAATGGTCTCGAT
The DNA here is from genome assembly GCF_049354715.1 of Callithrix jacchus. Taxonomy (NCBI): domain Eukaryota; kingdom Metazoa; phylum Chordata; class Mammalia; order Primates; family Cebidae; genus Callithrix; species Callithrix jacchus. The sequence goes on from NC_133508.1 coordinate 150,376,237, forward strand.
CTCTTGACCTCGTGATCCACCCGCCTCGGCCTCCCAAAGTGCTGGGATTATAGGCGTGAGCCACCGCGCCCTTCCTGGCAAGTTTCTTTTTCATTAATATTTCATGTATTTTTAAGAAAGTATATGATCTTGTGGGAAACTATCAAAAACACCCATTTCACATATCAGTCTTGGTTCTCTGAATTTTAAGAACTAACTGGCCTCATATTTTGGCTTGGCATTTATGGATTGAAGGAGTCTTTATAGGCCTGGCACCGTGGCTCACACCTATAATCCCAGCATTTGGGGAGGCCGAGGTGGGCGAATCACTTGAGGTCAGGAGTTCTAGACCAGCCTGGCCAACATGGTGAAACCCCATTTCTACTAAAAATACAAAAATTAACCAGGTGTGATAGCAAGCGCCTGTAGTCCCAGCTACTTGGGAGGCTGAGGCAGGAGAATCACTTAAACCGCGGAGGCAGAGGTTGCAGTTAGCCAAGATTGAGCTACTGCACTCCAGCCTGGGTGACCAAGCAAGACTATCTCAAAAAAAAAAAAAAAAAAGTCTTTACATAATTGGAGTAAATTTCCTTTATATCTTTGCTAGCTAATCACTAATCACTTTGATCACCAATACTAAAAACTTACTAAATGGCCTTAATCTGAGTCATTTGTAGTCCAGATATAAATTTCTCAAATTCGATAGCTGAGTATAAATTTCTTAAGCTAGAATATCTGAGTATATAATTAAAAAGTGATTTTTATCCAGTTTTCCAAGAATGATCTCCTAGGTAAAATTACTTATTTTAAAAAAATTAGCCCAGTGATTTATTAAAATCTATAATTTTATTGAGGAGTTTCTATGTCAGGAACTATCTATCACCTACCACCTGGAAGGAGCCTTCAGTTCTATGTAGATATGCTTACCCCCAGATAACAGACAAACGTCTTGCTTGTACTCCACCTTGCCCTGCCCTGTCCTGCTCTATTGCTTGCATAGCTACAGAAGCTGTTTGGGGTGTGTCTTTTTCTGCCACTCAGTCTCTATATGGTAAAAGAGCAGCAAGGCTTGTTATCTTATGGAATGAAGTCAGAATTCCAGAGCAGAAACTGGGACTTCTTCAAGAAGGAAGAAGCATGACCAAAACCAGAATGAGTGGAGCTTGTATATTATCCAGAGAGGGGAAAGGATCCGAGCCCAAGCCATACCATCATCCTTCTAGGCAAAATCAGTACTGCAGTTAAGAAGGCACAGGAGGTTGGTGTGGGGTGTGCAGTTTTTGATACCCATAACTTCTAACTATTGGTACAAGAAAGTTCATCTAGAAAAGATTCATGCTAGCTGGGCACGGTGGCTCACGCCTGTAATCCCAGCACTTTGGGAGGCCAAGGCAGGTAGATCATCTGAGGTCAGGAGTTTGAGACCAGCCTGACCAGCGTGGTGAAACCCCATCTCTACTAAAAATACAAAATTCGTGTATTTTTGGTGGCACACATCTATAATCCCAGCTACTCAGGAGGCTGAGGCAGGAGAATCGCTTGAACCCAGGAGGCAGAGGTTACAGTGAGCTGAGATCACGCTATTGCGCTCCAGCCTGGGCAACAAAAGCAAAACTTCGTCTCAAAAAAAAAAAAAAGAAAAGACTCATGTTGTCCTGGCTGTTGGCCTAAGATTTCATGGTGGGATGAAACCTATGAATAGACCAAATGGTATACTGGACTGGCTCATTTGAAATCACTTATTGATAACATAAAAATAAGTGTTATACTTAGCCCTTAAATTGGCTTATTTATCCAGGCGATTAAATTATCTTTTTTAAAGATAAATATCTTTATCTTTTTTGTGGTATATATTTATGTGTATTTTTATTGAGAAAACTATAAAGCTTAATATAGCTACAGCTGGCTCTACCACAGAGTATGATACTGTATCCAAACGGTTTGTCTACAAGTGGTTTTTATTTCAGATTTAGAGACTGTAGCATTCCTTAGAAATATCTGTGTCTAAACTCTAAGGAAAGTTGGGTCTTGGAAGGAATGAGCTGAGCATGTAGTTGAAATGATCTTGTCCTTGAGAGTTACTGATGGTGACAATGACAAGTGACAGCTTAGAAGATAAGTAGGGAATGAATCTATAGACTACAATGTGGCATACCAAAAATCTGCCAATCATATTTCTGATAATGAATATGAGACTAGAAATGCCCTTTTTCTGAATATCCTGGGCCACATAATTTTGCCCATACACTGGGCAGAAATTGCTGGAATAGTTTATTCAGTGGTTTGTGTATATGTTGTTGGGTCTGTATTCTTGACTATATTTAACAAACTCATACTTCCTCTCTTAAACTGAGAGATTCATAATTAGTTTAATAACTGATTTTTGTTTTAATGAAACAACCAAGGACTGACTTCGGCATTATTTCTTCCTTTGACACTGTCCCCATTTGACCGTTAGTTTTCAGCAACTCAAATGGGCTTTCAGACTTCATGCCTTAAAATACAAGATGAAAATTACATTTTATCAAATAAAATGTATCTTTTTTTTTCCTCATGACGGAGTCTCACTCTGTTGCCCAGGCTGGAATGCAATGGCATCATCTCAGCTCACTGCAACCTCCACCTCCCAGGTTCAAGCAATTCTCCTGCCTCAGCCTCCTGAGTAGCTGGGATTATAGGCATGTGCCACCATGCCCAGCTAATTTTGTATTTTTATTAGAGGTGGGATTTCACTGTGTTGGTTAGGCTGGTCTCGAACTCTTCACGTCATAATCCACCTGCCTCGGACTTCCAAAGTGCTGGGATTATAGGCATGAACCACTGCGCCAGGCCTAGGCATATCATTTTAAATAAAATTTGCTGGGCTGAATACATTGTTAGGAAATTATAAACAAAAAAATTACATATAATTTAACAGGTAACATCTGATCATAAATGTGAAAAAGTGGAAGCTGGGGATGTGTAATCAGCCTTATAGACAGTCAAGATGCTAAGAGGCTGATTTGTTTGTTTATGGATTGTTGGGAGGGGAAGAGATGAGAATTTTCCTTACATGAATTTGGCAGTTTAAAAATTTCAGTTGTAATTACGCTATTTTTCTAAGTGCATTGTGCTTAAGTCATGGTGATTCAAGCAAATAGGTTTTTGTCATTGCGGGAAGAGAAAAGTCAGTAGTTAAAATGGCAGTGGACATCTTAAAGTAGAAAAGATCTCAAAAGCCTCTCCTTCCCTTATTTTAGTTGCAAAAGGGAAGTCAGAGTCCTGGTATTTTTCATATATTATTCAACTTCAACTTGAAGAACTGGCTATTTTCTTCTTTCATTATTATCAATCTATAGCTGTCAGGCCTCATCAGTGATGACAGTTGACATTAATGGGATTTACCAAACTTTACAATATAGTTGCACAAACAATAAATTTCTCCTTATTTTGCAGCATTGGACACATTTCCACTATGCTAATGGCATTTTAAGTATATTCGTCAATTTCCCAATTCTTTACTGAAGCAAACTTTAACAGTTTATACTTGAGGACTGAAGTGTGACTCTGCCAATTATCAGGTCAGTATCACCCCCACCTCTACCCTCACATCCAAGAATATCACTGCTATCCTAAAGTGTAATGCAGTTTTACTGTTACTCTTACATATTTCAGACAAAAATGTATTGCAGTGTCCTATATATTGAGATTACATTCAAATGCGTAGAACAGAAGGAATTGTTAAATTTTAATACTTATAAAGAGTGGTTATTGGAATATGTAAAAACAGATCTGTTGGTTCTTATGTTACACAGCAGTGGCCTTTCTTTCCTCCTGTGTAATAGTTATATTGCATTCATGTAGACACTAAACTGAGTTGGTCCCTTTTTTGTTTTAGACAGAGTCTCAGTCTGTCAACCAGACTGGAGTGCAGTGGTGTGATTTCAGCTCACTGCCATCTCCACCTCCCAGGTTGAAGTGATTCTCCTACCTCAGCCTCCCAAGTAGCTGGGACTACAGGCAAGCACCACCACGCCCAGCTAATTATTTGTATTTTAAGTAGAGACAGGATTTCACCATGTTGGCCAGGCTGGGTCTCAAACTCTTGATCTCAAGTGATCAGCCCACCTCCACCTCCCAAAGTGCTGGGATTACAGGCGTGAGTCACCGCACCCAGCTGAGTTGGGACATGTTAGTGAAATATGCAGTTATTAACATTTGTGTGTAGAAGTGATTTATAAACACAGAGAAAATAAATAAGAGCATTCTTCTTTGTCATTGACAAGGAATAGAACATTTCCTTGCCTAAGCTGGATTGTTTTATAATTAAAGTGACTCTGAAGAATGTTGTCATTTTACACTTTTATAAGAATGTATATTTATCATAACAGATTAAAGACTTTTTTTTTATTTTACATATCCAAGACTTTAGGTACAATGTAATTTAGTTCTTTATATATGTACCTTTTATTTTTATTTAATTAGACTCTCTAACAAATAATACTTGATTTTTACTTAAAAGCTTAAAATGGAACGAAGAAGGACTTCCCAATTGCAAAAGGGCAGCTGAAGTTATTTTTCAGTCATCGATCTTGGCTGTCTACAATTTTTGATAGTGCCTTTCTTAAATTCTTTTGAAAAGTGAGACAGGATAATAGTTACTAATAATGAAACCAGGTATCAGCAATGTGGTAAGATGTTCTACATTTATTAACTCAATCTTCATAGCAGCCCTCTGAGTTAAATCTCATCATCCCCTTTCACAGATTAGAAAACAGAGTTGGAAAACTTGCCCAGTTACACAACTAGGAAAATGCAGATGTGCCATCTGACTACCAAGCTACTTGTACTTTCCAATATAACCTCTTATAAAGTGTAGCTTTATTAGGTTTGTTAGAATTTTTTTGTTTAGTTTTGTTTTCATTTTTACTTTTAAAAGAGATGTTATGAGACATATCTCTGATACTAATGTGAATGTCATTTACTAGTTGCTAAAATTCACTTGTTAGAAAATTAGAGGCCAGGCTCGGTGGCTCACACCTATAATCCCAGCACTTTGGGAAGCCGAGGCAGGCAGATCACCTGAGGTCAGGAGGTTAAGACTAGCTTGGCCAATATGGTAAAACCCTGTCTCTACTAAAAATATAAAAATTAGCTGGGCATGGTGGCACATGCCTGTAATCTCACCTACTTGGGAGGCTGAGACAGGAAAATTGCTTGAACCTGGGAGGCAGAGGTTGCAGTGAGCCAACACTGCGCCATTGCACTCCAGCCTGGGCAACAAGAGCAAAACTCCGTCTCAGAAAGAAAAGGCCAGGTGCAGTGGCTAACACCTGTAATCCTAGCACTTTGGGAGGTGGAGGCAGGCAGATCACCTGAGGTCAGGAGTTCAAGACCAGCCTGACTAAAATGGTGAAATCTTGCCTCTACTAAAATACAAAAATTAGTTGGGCATGATGGTGGGTGCCTGTAATCTCAGCTACTCAGAGGGTTGAGACAGGAGAATGGCTCGAACCCAGGAGGCGGTGGTTTCAGTGAGCTGAGGTCATGCCACTGCACCCCAGCCTGGGCGACTAAGTGAGATTCCGTCTCAAAAAAAAAAAAGAAAAGAAAATATTGGCAGTTAGAGCTGAGGTTGCATTGAAGGTGTTTTACTGTACTTTAAAAAAACTTGTACAGCATGCCCTGGAACACAATCTAACAACAAAAAGAAGTATACATTTTATACATGTTCACTTAAAAGCAGTAGCTCTGGAAGGAATCAGTTCTTCTTTTATGTGCCCCCTACAATTTAATAAGAGTGATAAATTACTGGAGGGTATGTGAACTAGTCATGTTATGATTCACTTTAAAGAATACTATAAGAGTGGCAATTTGGAAGTAAGAAGTGGAGAGAGAAATAGTATTGTTAAACTTTAGAAATTATAAAATATATCTTACCATACACACTGGTCAGAAGACCCTTCCAAGATTGTACAGCAGTCTAATTTCTATCTTTATGTGTTTTGTGAGAATTAGTCCTGTAGAAGAGAGATTGAGTTTGTGCCATGCAGTTTGCCATTTAATATACTTTGGAACATGCAGATTCTCAGAGAAATATGAACTTAGGAAGTCAGATAAATTCAGTTTGTAGTAGCCTAGCCAGTTAAGTTTTTAAACAGGCCCGGCACAGTGGTTCATGCCTGTAAACTTAGGGAGGCTAAGGTGGGAGGATTGCTTGAGCCCAGGAGTTTGTGTCCAGCTTGGGTAACAAAGAGAGACCCCATTTCTACAAACAAGAAAAAGTAACCAGGCATGGTGGCATGTATCAGTGATCCTAGCTACTTGGGAGGCTGAGGCAGGAGAATCACTTGAGCCCAGAAAGTTGAGGCTGCAGTGAGCTATGTTTGCACCACTACACTCCAGCCTGGGTGACAGAGCAAGACTGTGTCTTAAACAAAAAAGAAAAAGTGTAAACAATATTCCTTAAGAATTTATTTAAAGTAGATTTACATATAGTTGTATAAGTCTATTTTATTATACAAAATATAATTATGGTGATAGCTATTGTCTGTGGAATTGGACAGTTTAAAAGAAAAGTTTCTCCCATACTCCCGCCAGATATTGTCTTTGCCCAATTTTATTTTGACCAATTGAAGAGGGATATCAGAATGTTTTATGTACAGTTTTGGAAATTGGTTATCTAAAACTGGGAAATGTTTTCATGGTCTAACAATTTTTCCAAGAAATGGTATTCATTGTAACATAATTTTACCTGAGAAATTAGTGGCTAATTCTTTCTGAGATTTTCTAGGATGTTTGTTTGTAAATACGTCTGGAGGAAACATGATGAAAAATGGATCTTTGTGAGTGGTAGTGAAATCAATAATTAAAGTGAATTTTATTTTCTGTTGATACTCGGTTTGTGATTAACATCAGAAAACTTATATTTCTATTTAATTGAAACTATTTCCTTAAAGCATTTGATACTATACTCTTTTCTTATCTCTCAATTTATCACTTTATTTTTTCTTTAATTATATCAAATTAACTATGTGTTTGGAGATTGTCTGATTATTACCTTTGTTTTAAGCTTTCAGGATGAATCTGGAAAAACTCAGCAAGCCTGAACTGCTTACGCTATTTAGTATTCTTGAAGGAGAGCTTGAAGCAAGGGACCTTGTTATAGAAGCCTTAAAGGTATGTTAAAGAAAAAAAAAAGAGAGAGAGGTCATCATATATTTTGAAAGTCATTCATTGGTTGTAATTTATTTAACTAGGGTATTTTTGTAGTGTCCACTGAAGTTGAATGAAGGACCTACTGACACTTGCTCTAGGTAGCCACCTATATGGGGTGATACATGGGACACTGGGGAAACCTTTCTGTTTTCGAAAGAATTCCCTTAGTTTCTTGATCTGATGTCTAGACCTTGAACTTCATTTTTTTTTTTTTTTTTTTTTTTCCTGAGACAAGGTCTTGCTGTTGCCAGGCTGGAATGCAGTGGTGAGATCTCGGCTCACTGTATCCTCCGCCTCCCTGATTCAGGTGATTCTCCTGCCTCAGCCTCCCAAGTAGCTGGGAATACAGGCGTGCGCCACCACGCCCAGCTGATTTTTGTATTTCTAGTAGAGATGGGGTTTCACCATGTTGGCCAGGATGTTCTTAATCTCTTGACCTTGTGATCCACCGATCTTGGCCTCCCAAAGTGCTGGTATTACAGGCATGAGCCACCGCACCTGGTTGAACTTCATTCTTTTAGTTTAGTGGCCCTTAGCTGTTTTCAAATGCTGACCCCTTTGAGACTTGATAAGACCAACTTCCTAATAAATGTATATACAGCCATATATCAGAATTCAAAATATAATATCTGGGAGATAAGGATCCTATGAAAATATCCCTGGATTCCCTGGACCCAAGATTAAGAATTTTTACTTTTGGTAGTAGTTTAAGCCCATTTCTAATTCTCACTGCTAATTGCCTATTGTTATTCTCACTTCTTTCCCCCATTTATCACCTGTCTCAATCCCTTCATAATGAGGGTAGGAGTGGGGGTGACAGCTGCCTCTAAGGGAGAAATCAAAGGATGACCTTGTTTTCACTTTTATAGTGTTACCAATAAAACTTTTTACTTTTCAGCCTTAGAAACTGTACAAACCTGTAGTACTTTATGTGTCTATTTACTAATCACGGTATCCTCAGCACCCAGCACAGTGCCAGGCATATAGATGTTCAGTAAACATTTGTTGAACAACGAAATGATTGTACTATTGTGGTGTGGTACTTTAAAATACTACTGTAAGACTTCAAACTGGATGTTATGAATGACTAAATTTTAAAGCCTTTTCCTATGTGTGCTCTGCAACATACACTGCCTTCTGGTTTTAATGTTAACGGATGCTTTTTGCACATGTTTTCCTAAAATATATTTTTTTCTGCATGAATCCAATTGTGGTTACTATAGGCAGCTTCTGATAAGTTGAAAGAGAAGCTTGAGAAGCGAGAGTTAAAATTAAAGGAGCATTTGATACAAGATACCATTCAGAATCAGGCAAAGTGTTGTATTTAGTCTGCATATGGTCTGTAGGTGATTCTGAGGCTTAACTCTGTGCAGTTCAGGTGAAATGAATAGCGTCACCAGAAGTGACACATCTTTAAACAATCTATTGTTAGATAAAATAGGGGGCAGCTGGGGTTAAAATTGTTTCCATCCTTTGAGAAAAGCAACTGCCATAGCATTCTTTCAAGCGTAAAGTATTTTATTTATGGAGTTTTGGGCGGGGGTTGTTTGTTTTGATTCTGCAATGTATCAGGATTTTACTGCATTGTTTTTATAGCTTTTGCTTAACAATAAACACCTGTTGGACTTTATGAACTAATATGGCAACCAGTTTTCTTCCTTTTAATATTGGTTCTTAATTCATGCTTAATGGGTTGAAAAGATTTTGGTCTTTGTTCTAAATAGCTGTGATTTGTTTTTCCTTTCTGTTTTGCTTCCAGTAAAAAAAGCTTATCTTTTTATTTTCTCCCTAGCTTCAAAATAGATTTTTGTGTGAACATAAAATCTATTCTTTAACCGTATATCTCTAAACAAAACCATATGGCTTACTGTCACTTCTCTGGCAAGGCTTGACTTTCTTTAGGGATATGTTGTAAAGTTCCCATAGGCTGTAAGTTGACCTAACCTATAGAGTTAGAATTGTAAAAGAGCTACGATCCTATTCCAGAATTTCTGCAAAGTGCCAGATTGCAGCTATAATCTTCTAGAGCCCCATGATTATGTTCTTTTTCTCCTCAGAAGCCTCCTCACTCACTCTCTGTTGCAGCCAAGACATGTTTGGCATAGAACCGGGGAAAGCCAATAGAAAATAATGTAAGACATTATTCAGTGTCTTGTATATTTCAAATCTAATTGTTACAGAGGCCATCTATTCTATATTTGGTCCTAATTAGATTTTATTTAAAGTGGCTTTCTGTTTTAGAAGGAATCATGTCAGGAAAAAAGAAAACCTTTGTGAAGGTCTTTCCCTTTCATTACTTTCATTTCATGAATAAGAACACTAAAGGAATACTCTCTACAATGAAAGCAAATTACGTTGCTCATGAACTGTCTATGGGAAGCCAAGAGTGGAACTACACAGTTCAGCAAGAAAGCCTCAGTTCATTAATTCCAAGCAAATCCAGTAAATGGCTTCCTACCGTAGTCTGTGATTGCTTCAGAGGAGAATAAAGGAAGGTTAATCAATGGCCATTTTAAAAATATGAAAAATAGATTCAACTGCTAATAAAATTTAGATTAAATAATTTGTTTCTAAGTCTTCTACATCGGGTATATTACATCTGCACATCTTCGATCTGATGCAAAGCCACACTAAATGGCTTTTGTAACTAAATAGAATCTACCTTGCCGTTATTGGTATCACTTTATTTTAAAGTATTCTTTAAATTGTCTATACAATGATAAATGGTGAAGTATTACAGCTTTCATGTAGAATTTAGGAGTCTTGAATTCCTTTCCACTGATGCCTTGATTATAAAACAGGTATAACTCTTTTTAAAACTGAGGATAGAACTTTGTTGTATTTGGCCAAAGGCCACTGCAAAATTCCCCAAGCAAGAAGATTTACAGGCAAAAATGTTATAGACATGACAAAGATAGAAATACGAGTGTGAGATTATGTAATACGTCATTCTACAGGTTTAACTGTTGTGAGTTTTTTCAGCAACAAAGGGTTAAAATGAAAAAACCTAAGTGTTATGTCTGTGTTGAAACAATTAACTTTTCACTGTAAATATTCTGGAAAAAATAATCATAAGGATCTTATGACAGTGCCAAATATAGAAAACAAAATAGAAGTTACCATGGAAGGTGCTGTGGCTTAGGAACATCACGGCTGTGGTCATATAGTGGTTAGTATTCTGTGTTGTGCCTAGCAAACTCAGTTTGTATCCAAAAATTAAAAAAATAACATTGCAAGTTCACTGTAATTCCATAGTCTAACATCTGCTTTTGGTCATGGCCTTGTACTTATTATGGAAGCAGATTATTATAAAGACTGGTCTGAAATGAGACAGGTGAAATTGAACTTAGCAATCACCATACATTGTTCTATACTAATCAGCCTGTTTAGAGAGTTTGCATTTTTTTAAAAATCAGATACTAGCTTGTTTGACAACAGATCTTTGAAAGTGTTAAATGGACTCAAGTTGAAACATTCTTTGGCACCCATAGCCTGGACCTAACAATTCTTTGGCTAAAAATGATCCCATTTTAATAGTTTTTAGGAAGAGCTTTTAAGATTGGGATGGGTGGTTTAGATCATTGATGAAGATCACATGAACATAAGCTATAACTGACAGAAGTCCAATTTCTGTCTAGATAACTGGGATATTAGGGTGAAAACAGAATTTTATTTAGGTTGCTGAGTTATAAGGTTTTTATATTTATATTCATATTCATAATCTTTATTATGAAACTTAATGAATTAATCAGTGGCCATTTGTGGTCACATTTTAATGTGTTTTTTGGAGTTGGAGTAACTATTCTTTTTTTTGAGGTGAAGTTTCACTCTGTTGCCCAGGCTTGAGTGCAACTGCATGATTTCAGTTCACTGCAACTTCCACCTACCTCCCAGGTTCAAGGGATTCTCCTGTCTTAGCCCCTCCCTCCCCCCACCCCAGTAATTGGGATTACAGGTATGCACCACTACACCCAGCTAATTTTTTTTATATTTTTGTAGAGACGGGGGTTTCACCATGTTGGCCAGGTTGGTCTCGAACCTTGGACCTTAAGTAATCCACTGGCTTTGGCCTCCCAAATTGCTGGGATTACAGGTGTGAGCCACTGCGCCTGGCCTCGAGTGGCTCTTTTTATTCCTATGCTCTCTCCCTTTCTTTTTCTAGAGACAGAGTCTTACTCTGTTGCCTAGGCTACAGTGTAGTGGCTGGAGTGTGCACCTCACTACAGCCTCAACCTCCTGGGCTTCAGTGATCCTCCCACCTCAGCCTCCTGAGTAACTGGGACTACAGGGGCACACCACTATACCTGGATAATTTTTGAATTTTTTGTAGAGACAGGGTTTTGTCATGTTAGCCAGGCTGGTCAGAACTCCTACTCAAGCAATTCTCCTGTCCCGGCCTCCCAGAGTGCTGGGATTACATGCATGAGCCACCATGCCAGCCTATTCCTGCTCTTTCTGAGTGAAGTTTATACATGGATTCCTGGTTTTTCAAAAAAGAAACATAAAGATAATTACTAGGTACTCTTCAAAACGATCAACCAGAACATTCAGTTAAGTGTAGCTGTTAGGAATGTGAGCTTTCAGGAGAGACAGACTTAGGATTTGAGCTCTGCCACTCAATTGTCGTGTGATCTTAAGACAAGTTATTTTACCTTGTAAGCTTTATCTGTAAAATGGTACTGTTATTATGAGGACCAAGTGAGAGAGCAAATGCTAATATTGAAGTGCTCAGTGCTCATTTACTTTTAGTTACTATTATTAGAACATAGGTTCAAAGTCCATCCATTTAGGAACAAAGATATTCCATAAAGTAAGAAATACTGATAAGGCCAGTCACTGTGGCTCATACCTGTAATCCCAGCACTTTTGGCAGGAAGCATGTTGCCAAGGCTAGGCTCAAACTCCTAGCACTTAAGTGCTGGGAGTTTTTCATTATAAAGAGAAGGAACCTGGAGCACTTCAGTGCTGGGAGTTTGAGTCTAGCCTTGGCAACATAATGAGACCCCATTTCTGCAACAACAACAACAAAGACAAAGAAAGACTGATAATAAATATGCTATCCTCCGTAAAGAAAGTGACAGTTCTTCTCAATTAAATCTTGGTTGTTATTAGTGATGCTTGTACATTATCTTGTTTTTCTTAGGAGAATTGACAGTTTTGAGTTGACCTGTTGGTATCTACACACCCAAAAGCATGTATTTTGAGGCAGCAAAGGTTAAGAGTGTACTCTGGGTCATGGAACAGATGTTATAGTCCTTTTCTTTGTAATGAAAACAGGAAATACAGCGATAATGCAGAAGCCTTTGTAGCAGACTTTTTTTCACTGATTTGTTTATTCTTCCATTGTTTGATTCAGCATATTATATTTTGGCTTTTTAAAACAGCTTTATTGAGGTATAATTGACATATGATAAACTGTATGTATTTGATATATGCAAATTGATGTTTTGATGTATTTCTCCATGAAACCTTTATCACAATCAAGATAACAGACATAGCCATTGCTCCCCAAAATGTTTATGCCCCTTTGTGACCTCTCCTGCCCAACTTTCCTCACTTCTCCCCACCCCTGCTTCCAAATCACTCATCTGCTTTCTGTCCTTAGAAATTAGTTTACATTTTCTGAAATTTTGTGTAAGTGGAATCATGCAGAATATACTCCATTTTGGTCTGACTTCTTTCACTTCACATAATTACTTTGAGATTTAGCCATGTTGTTGTGTACATGACAGCTCATTTCTTCTTTGTTACTTAATGGTGTTCCATTATGTGTATATACCACAGTTTGTTTTGTCCATTTAACTGTTTATAAAAATTTGTATTGTTTCTAATTTGGGACTTTATAAAGTTGCTGTGAACGTTCATATACAAGGCTTTGTGTGGATATATACTTTCATTTGTTTTTAATAAATAGCTAGAAATAGAATGGCTATATTATATGATAGATGTATGTTTGATTTTTAGGATCTGCCCAAGTGTTTTTCAAAGTGATTATACCATTTTACATTCCACAGATATATCCAGTTGCTGCACATCCTCACCAACACTTGGTATAGCCAGTCTTTTTCATTTTAGCCACCCTTATAGGTGTGTAATATCTCATTATAGTTACAATTTCCATATTATCGTTGGCTGATGTTGAATATCTTTTCATGTGCTTATTTGCTAATCTGCTCTCTGTATTGGTTATTTTATTTTATTTTGTTTTGTTTTATTTTGTGTTAGAGTTGGGATCTCACCTTGTTACCCAAGCTGAAGTGCAGTGGTACAGTCTTGGCTCACTTTGGTCTCAGTCTCCTGGGCTCCAGTGATCCTCCAGCCTCAGCCTCCCCGGTAGCTGGAACTACAGTCTCGTACCACCATGCCTGGCTAATTTTTTTAATTTGTGGTAGAAATGAGATCTCAACCATGTTGTTCAGGCTGGTATCAAACTCCTCACCCTAAGTGATCTTCCCACCTTGGCCTCTCAAAGTGCTGGGAATATAGGTATAGCCACTAAAATCTTTTGCCCCTTTTTTTGTGTGTGTTATTTGTTTTCTCATTATTTAGTTTTGAGAGTTTCTTCTATATTTGGATGCAAGTCCTTTATCAAATATATGCCTTGCAAATATTTTCTTCCAGTCTGTAACTTATTTCATTCTCTTAACTGTATTTTTTTACAATTAAGATACTTAACTGTTGTAGTTAATAACAATGTATTGTATACTTCAAAATCACTGGTAGGTTTTAAGTGTTCTCGCTGTACAAAAATTATAGTATGTAAAATAATACATATGTTAATTAGCTCAATTTTGCCATTCCACAGTGTATACATATTTCAGAACATATTGTACACTATAAATATTTACAGTTATCAACTAAAAAAATAAATTTTAAATAAATAAAAACCCAGCCATGATCTAGACCAGGAAAAAAAGTTTATTTTTTGTAGACAGGAAAAAAGAAAAGATACTTAGCTATCTTTTGAAGAGCAAAAGTTTTTCATTTCCATGAAGTTCAGTTTATCAGTTTTTCTTATTTTTGAGAGTCTTGCTGTGTCACCCAGGCTGGAGTGCCATGATATGATCTCGAGTCACTGCAACCTCTGCCTCCTGGGTTCAAGCGATTCTCCTGCCTCAGCCTCCTGAGTAGCTGGAACTACAGGCATCTGCCACCATGCCCAGCTAATTTTTGTATTTAGTAGAGACAGGGTTATAAATGTTGGTTGGGCTGGTCTTGAACTCCTGACCTCAAGTGATCCACCCACCTTGGCCTTTCAAAGTGCTGGGGTTGCAGATGTGAGCCACCATGACTGGCCTATCAATTTTTCTTTTATGGATTTTGTTTTTAATGTTATAGCTAAGAAATCTTTGCCTTAAACAATGTCAAAAAGATTTTCTCCTATTTTTTTTTTTTTTCTCGTAAGTCTCATAGTTTTTAGTTTTACACTTAGGTCTATGATATATCTTCAGTTAATGTTGTTACATAGTACAACACACAGACGTGTGTGTGTGTGTGTGTGTATGTCCAGTTGTTCTAACACCATTTGCTGAGATTATCCTTCCTCTTTAGAATGGTCTTTGCACCTTTGTCACAGTTATTCATATATTCATGTGTTTATTTCCAGACCCTCTGTTTTGTTCTTTTGATCTGTTTGCCTCCCTTGATCCCAGTACCACACTGTTTTGATTATTGTGGCCTTATGGTAACTTAAAATCAGTTAGTGTTAGTCCTCCAACTTGTATTCTTTTTGAAACTTGTTTGACTTACTTATGGTCCTTTGCATTTCCATATGTATAGAATCAGCTTGCCAGGTTCTCTACAAATCTTGTTGGGATTTGGATTGGGACTGCACTGAATCTAGAGATCAATTTGGGGAGAATTCATTTCTTAACAACATGGTGTTTTTCAATCCATGCATATGGTATATCTCATCATTTATTTAGCTTATCATTAATTTCTCTCAGCAGTGCTTTGTAGCTTTCAGTGTATAGGTTTTTCACATTTTTTTGTGAGATTTACCCCTAAGTATTTCACACTTTTGATACTATAAATGGTATTGGGTTTTATTGTTGTTGTTGTTTTGGTTTGGTTTGGTTTTTTGAGATGGGGTCTCACTCTGTCACCCAGGCTGAGTGTAGTGGGATGATCATGGTTCACTGCAGCCTCAACCCCACCAGGCTCAAGAGATCCTCCTGCCTTAACCTCCCAAGTAGCTGGGTCTGCAGGCACACACCATGCCCAGCTAAATTTTTTTTTTTTTTTTTTTTTTTTTTTTTAGAGACAGGACCTCACTATGTTACCCAGGTTGGTCTCAAATTCCTGGACCCAAGTGATCTTCCCACCTCGGGATTACAAACATGAGCCACTGCACCCAGCCAGTATTGTTTTTTAAATCTTAGTTTCTGATTGTTTATTGCTGTTGTACAGAAATAAAATTGGCCAGGCGTGGTGGTTCATGCCTGTAATCCCAGCAATTTGGGAGGCTGAGGCAGGCAGATCACCTGAGGTCAGGAGTTTAAGACTAGCCTGGTTAACATGGTGAAACCCTGTCTACTAAAAATACAAAAATCATCTGGGTGAAGCGGCACAACACCTGTGGTCTCAGCTACTCGGGAATCTGAGGGAGGAGAATCACTTGAACCTCGGAGGCAGAGGTTGCAGTGAGCTGAGATTGCGCTACTGTACTCCAGCCTGGGTGACAGAGCAAGACTCAGTCTCAAAACAAAAAGAAATAAAATTGATTTTTGTATACATTGATTTTATATCCTGCAACCTTGCTAATAAACTCACTTATTAATTCTGGTAGCTTTTAAAATAAATTCCTTTGGGGCCTGGCATAGTGGCTGACACCTATAATCCCAGTATTTTGGGAGGCTGGGGTGGGTGGATCATTCGAGTCCAGGAGTTCAAGACCAACCTAAGCAACATGGTGAAACCCCTTCTCTTTAAAAAAAAAAAAAAATTAGCTAGGTTTGGTAGCGTACATCTGTAGTCCCAGCTACTAGGAAGGCTGAGGTAAGAGAATTGATTGAGCCAGTGACATTGAGGCTGCAATGAGCTATAATTCCACCACTGCACTCCAGCTTAGGTGACAGAGTGAGACTCTGGACTCAGTCAGTTTCACTGGATTTCCTACTGACAATTGTCTGCAAATAAGGACAGTTTTACTTATTTCTTTCTAATCTGGATGCTGTGTGTGTGTGTGTGTGTGTGTGTGTGCGCGCGCGCGCTGTGTTGACTAGAACCTTCAGTACAATGTCAAATAGAAATGATGGGGATATCTGTGTCTTCCTCCCAGAAAGCATTCAGTCTGTCAAGTTGTTAGCTATAGGTTTTTCACAAATGCTCATTATCAGATTGAGGAAATTTCTATTTTTAGTTTGCAGGGAATTTTTATCAGGAATGAATGCTGGATTTTGTCATGCTTTTTCTGTACCTATTTAAAGCATAAAAAATTTTTATGTCCTTGTTGTGTGTCTGAAATATTGTGTGAAAGAGAGCTTCATCCCCTTTTTTATTGACCTTCTCTGAGAATCAAGTAAAGTGATGTGGAGTAGCTTTTTCAGATTTATTTTGCTGCTTTTTAGAAACTAAATTCTGTAATTTAATTTTTTAAATTTTGTTGTGCCGGGCATACTGGCTCATACCTGTAATCCCATAACTTTAGGAGGTCAATGCAGGAGAATCACTTGAATCTGGGAGTTGAAGACCAGCCTGGGCAACATAGCAAGACCCCATCTCTTAAAAAAAAAAAAAAGAAAGAAAGAAAAAAGAAAAGTAAAATTTTATTGAGTAGAGTCCAGTAATTAAATCATTTTTCCTATGGCAAAACTTTTTTTTTTTTTTGAGATGGAGTCTTGCTCTTTGCCCAGGTTGGAGTGCAATGGCATGATCTTGGCTCGCTGCTACCTCTGCCTCCTGGGTTCAAGCAATTCTGCTGCCTCAGACTCCTGTAACTGGGATTACAGGTGCCCACCACCAAACCCAGCTAATTTTGTATTTTTGCTAGAGATGGGGTTTCACCATATTGGCCAGACTGGTCTCGAACTCCTGACCTCAAGTGATCCGTCCATCTCAGCTTCCCAAAGTTCTGGGTTTACATTGGGATCCGCATCCAGCCTCCCAATGGCAAAACTTAATAGCCATTTTAAAATCATAAACATTTCAAGAAAAGAAACAAAGATTACCTCTGCTGTTTTTATGAACTCCTCTCCTTTAAAGCAGTGTTCCTTTGTCTTTTATTAGTTTTAATATTTTATTGGCTTCTTATGATCATTTTTCCAAAGACAAAGATACAAAGTGTGAACTTTTATACCTGGTAGAATATTATTACCCCTTTCCCAGGAATAACAGAAATGATTTATTTGAAACAATCTTAAAGCTTCCTTTTATGGTAAACCATTTAAATTGATTTTTAGTGGATCACTTAGGAAATAGACGTCAGAATGTACCATTCCGTTAGTATTTCCCAGAAAGCATTTTTTCTCATTGTCAATCTGGAAACACAAGAAGATTCGTTTTAAAGGGGATTGTGTTTATAGGTGACATCCCCTATATCTGAACGCTGCTCCAGAGTCCGTTGTTACAGGATAAGTAAACATAGTATTGCTTCTGTGTTCTACTTTTGGGTAAAACATTCAGTGTCGGTTTCTTTTACTGAATTTACTAATCTCAGGACACCTATTGTCCTGAGAGGAGAGTTGCTATAGTCGACATGATTTTATGTAAAAATCTATTTACAAAACATTTTGTATAAGTTACTTCCAGTTACCCCTCAAACAACCCATGATAGCATAGTTATATTGATCCAGCAATTAAGTCTTCAGAAAAACTAAATCCTTCATTAATAGCTACATGAATTGGTTGGTATATACACATGATGAAACATTATGAAGCCGTTTTAAAATAAGATGCATATGAAGAACTTTTAATGACATAGTAGTGTTCCTAGGACAAAATTAAATATATCCTTTAATCTCAATTATAAGCATAATATATATATATATATATATATATGTATACACACACATATATATATGCACATAAAAGACTCAAGCAAATACATTGAAATTGTAGTTTGAGTATTAATAGTGGTTGGCCCTAGGTAGTATTTCAGAAATGTTGATTTTTTAAGTAGCAGTAATCTTGTACGGCACATTTTTTTTTCTCAAGTCCCTGTTTATTATTGTTCTTGCCCAAAGAAGATACTTTAGCCTTCTGTTATTCACTCTGTAGGAAAATACGTTAGAGTTAATTAGACCTACGTTAAATTCTTATTGTTGTTGTTCCTGATATTAGGTTAATATTATTTCTTTCCAACCCACCTGAAATAACTCACCTGTCTCTTCCTGAAAAACCAACCTAAATTCCCAACCTGTCCACTAAAAAGATTGCAGAGTTTAGGGGAAGAAAAAAGGAGACTTGAATACAGATACCTTTTTATCGTACCAGAGTCTAAAGAGGTGTCTTTTAAACATTTTTGAAATACATTTCGCATTTCACCACAATCCAGCATACATATATACACCCATATACATATACTAACTAAAACTAAAATTTCACTAGAATTTACTTTGTGTTTTACTATACTATAATATTTATAATACGCTGTAATATTTTCTGTTATACTTCGTTTTTCTTCAGATGCTGATTACAACTCCACTAAACTAGTTTTATGATCCAAAGTTTGAAAACCATTAAAGCCCTAAACAAATTTCTTAATTGGTTGTATTAGTGGTGAGATTTCACTTTGTTACATCTTGCCAGATCCTGAGACTGGAAATAAGACTTATTTAGGTATATTTCTTATGAAATTATAAAAGAATTTTGCTAAGCTGTGGAATCATAAGCTGTTCCCAAAGTTTATTCATTTAACAAGAACTGGCATTGTATATAGCTCTCTATAACTTTGAGAGTGTTTCTCTGTGTTATATCTTGTTGAATTCTCTGTACCCTTGTAAAGTTGATATTTTATATGCAGATCCTGGAGCTCATTTCTTGTAATTTAACATATTATTTTCAGATTAACTGTGCTCAGCTAAATGAACTATAGGATCTGACCATAAGCGATAAAATACATTTCATTACAAACTGTACCTGTAATGGTGAGGAGAAACTGGCAGTCTCCTGTGTTTTGTCTTCAACTGGTTAAAGAGAGTTTGGCTATATCTATCAAATTTTAAAATGCAGAGCCAGGCATGGTGGCACTTGCCTGTAGTCTCAGCTACTAGGGAGGCAGAGGCGGGAGGATAACTTGAGGCAGAAGTTCAAGGCTGTAGTGCAAAACGAGTTTGCCTGTGAATAACTATTATCCTCTAGCCTGGGCAACATGGCAAAACCCCACCTGTTTTTTAAAACATGCATGTACCTAGAAGAAATTTCACTTCTAGGAATTTCTGCTATAGATGTTCTTAGGCCTAATCTTTGCACAATAAAGTACATGCATGAAGATACTCATTGCAGCATAATTCTTAAAAAAAAATGCCAGAAATAATTTAGTGTCCTCTTATTAGGGATCTGGTCAAGTAAATTATGGTATTATTGTAGAATAAAATACTGGCAAACTATTAAAGAAAATGAAAGATCTTTATATATAATATGGCATATTCTCCAAGATATATAGAGAAGTGAAAGAAAGTCGCAGAGCAGTGTACTTAATTTAAAAAAAAAGCAGTATTAACTTGCCACTGGTGAAGCCAGAAATGCATCTCACAAAGCCTCTTCCTTCCTTCCTTTTAGCTTGGTTCTCTTGAGAACAGTAGGAACTCCTCTAATGATCTGTTCTAGGAAGAGCATGAAATTAGTAAGAGGGAAGTGCCAGGTTCAGTCTGTAACAGAAAAGAGCCAAAAGGTACAGGACGGGCTATTCATATGTGTTGGTTCTTCATAAATTAGCTATTTTTTTTTAAAAGGACTGCATTCTTAAGTGATTAAATGTCTTTGCTCCATTCTGAAAAACACTGAACCTCATATATAACAGCTAGCTCTTCTTTCTTTCTTTTATGAGAAAAGGTCTCACTGTGTCACCCAGGCTGGAGTGCAGTGGCATAATCTCGGCTCACTGCAGTCTCTGCCTCCTGGGCTCAAGTGATCCTCCCACCTCAGCCTCTTAAGTAGCTGGGATTATAGGCAGGCACCACCACACCTGCCTGGCTAATTTTTGTTGTTGTTGTTGTTGTATGTTTTTGTAGAGATGGGGTTTAGCCATGTTGCCCAGGCTGGGCTTGAACTCCTGACCTCAAGTGATCCACCCACTTTGGCCTCCCAAAGTGCTGGGATAAGTGTGTACCACCACACCAGGCCATAGCTAGCTCTTAAAAATTATTGTCTGGCATCAGCTATTTGCTGTATCACTTTTTATCATGTTATCATTCATATTACAAGTTGTGACATTTAGGGGATCAAGAATGAAGATGCCAGAAGAATAAGCAAATTTCTCGTTTAACTGATGTCTTCCTGTGGGCTCTGTGTTTGTTTGTTTGTTTGTTTGTTGTTGTTGTTTTAATACTTTTGAATAAAGAAAGGAGAAATTCAGTTTATAAAACAGTACCTATTTAGAGAACACACAGTTTTCCAGCAACTGGGGAGGGGCTTCAGAAAAGACTACAGCAGTGAGGAATTTCATTGCATTTATTCAGCCTGTAACTAAAACAAATAAAAAAGGGAAATAGCTTATTCCTATTTTGACTTCCTCTTATTGTGTCTTCCTTGCATGTGTTAGCCTTTTGATTTTAGGTTAATCAGGGGTTGTGTCTAGTTGTCCCCATAGAGATGAGAAGCAAAGGAAGACAAAGAGGTTGCTTCTAAAACTAAAACCCATGGTCTGTCATTTAGTATTCCAGTTTAGCCAGTTGTAGGAATAATTTGGAAGATAGGAGAAAACCATCTTGTATGTGTGCTGAAAATCTTTATGGAAAGGGGGCGTTTATAGAATGAATTGGGAGTTTTATTATGGGAAATTGTTTTGTTAGAAAAGCATAGTAATATAGCTATTCTCCAAAACAGTTCTCTCACATATGTACAAGTCTGCTTATTGCAGCATTGTTTAATACAGTCTTGGAAACTGTAAATGACACAGATGTCCATCACTAAGTTCCATCAATGGCTGCATAAACTGGTACATCCTTACTATGGGATATTATATAACTTTTTTAATGAGAAAGAAAGCTATCTACTGACTTAGAAAGAACTTCAGACAGGAAGTGAAAACAAGTTGCAAAACAGTTTTGCACAATAATTTCGATGTAATTAGGTTTTATACACACACACATACACACATGTATATATATTCTTGGAAGTGGAGGCTTGGCAGAGAAGGTCACTTGAGGCCAGAAGTTTGAGACCAGCCTGGAAAACAAAGCAAGACCCTGTCTCTACAAAAAATAAAATTAAAAACCTTAAACTAGAAAAAAAAGTTGTCTGGGAGGATAGCTAACATACTAAGAATTTTTTTTTTTCTGAGACAGAATTTCACTCTTGCCCAGGCTGGAGTGCAATGATGCAATCTTGGCTCACTGCAACCTCCACCTCCCAGGTTCTAATGATTCTACTACCTCAGCCTCCTAAGTAGCTGGGATTACAGGCATACGCCACCACACCTGGCTAATTTTTTGTATTTTTAGTAGAGACAAGGTTTCTCCATGTTGGTCAGGCTGGTCTCAAACTCCTGACCTCAGGTGATCCACCTGCCTCGGCCTCCCAAAATGCTGGGATTACAGGCGTGAGCAACTGTGCCCGGCCCCCATACTGAGAACTTTTAGGGAGGAAAGTGAAAGGGAATTACTGTCAGGAAGGACTGCAGCTTTATATAGTTAAAAATTTTATGAGAAAATATTTACTGATGATGGAATTAAAATAAAACTTTTGTAAGAATTATACACAATGGGATGTCAAGGAGACTCAATTCATTGGTAAAAATGAGCATATGATTGTATTATTATTAAATTAAGTCTCTGTTGTTACTGATTGGAAATATCTAGACTTTTTTTATCCATTTAATAAGACATTCTTCTTGCCTTATGCCACCCTATTCTAAGAGTAATGCCACCTGTACTCTTGATCTTATCTTTAACCTGTTTCTTCATGGCCTTACTCCATCAGTTACACCTTGCCTTCTCTCAGTGCCCCAGTTTCTTCTTTTTTTTTTTTCTTTTTTGAGAGGGAGTTTCGCTCGTTTCCCAGGCTGGAGTGCAATGGCGCGATCTCAGCTCCCCGCAACCTCCGCCTCCTGGGTTCAGGCAATTCTCCTGCCTCAGCCTCCCAACTAGCTGGGATTACAGCCACGTGCCACCATGCCCAGCTAATTTTTTGTGTTTTTTTTTTTTTTAGTAGAGACGGGGTTTCACCATGTTGACCAGGATGATCTGGATCTCTTGACCTCGTGATCCACCCGCCTTGGCCTCCCAAAGTGCTGGGATTACAGGCGTGAGCCACCGCGCCCGGCCCAGTTTCTTCTTTTAATACTATTTCTTTGTAGTATTTAATACTACTGTCTTTGGCCAAAGCCTGTTTGAAACTTTCCATTCTATATTTAAAAAACAAAACAAAACAAAACAAAAATCTCAGTCTTGCCATCCTTTTGAGCTACCACCCTATTTCTCTTTTTACACTGAAATATTTAAATGTCATTTGTACTCCTGCTTCTATTTTCTCATCTCTCACTCATTTGCCTTTTGTTTCTACTAATATAATGAAATTTTACATTTTCAAGTTACAGGTAACCTCTAATGGCCTCTTTTAATTAGATTACCTAACAGCATTGGACGGTGTTGATCATCCTCCTTGTTAAACTTCTTTCCTTGGCTTCTGTGATATTCTTGTCTTGGTCTTTCTGAGACTCCTTTATGTTTTTTTCTTCCATATTCCTCTTAAATTTGATACCTTCTGTGACTAGATAAAATGTCCTTTCCTGTAGTTTGCATTGCATACTGTTCAGAATCTACTATAGCACTTTTGATAACTGTATTGAAATAGCATTGCCTCTTGCCCTATAGACTTTTAAGATCCTAAAGGGTAGGGGCCAAAATGTTACTCATTTTTGTTTGGTTTTGTGTGTGTGTGTGTTTTGTTTTAAAATTCCCTGTGGCTGGACCCATTGGCTCACACCGGTAATCCCAGCACTTTGTGAGGCCAGGGTGGGCGGATCACCTGAGGTCGGGAACTCAAGACCAGCCCTACCAACATGGAAAAACCCTGTCTCTACTAAAAATACAAAATTAGCCGGGTGTGGTGGCACATCCCTGTAATCCCAGCTATTCGGGAAGCTGAGGCAGGAGAATCACTTGAACCCAGAAGGCAGAGGTTGCGGTGAGCCGAGATTGCGCCATTGCACTCCAGCCTGAGCAAAAAGAGTGAAAAAAAAACACATAGTAATAATAAAATTCCCTGTATCCTCAGCTTCCACTCCCATTCACTTCTTGGTCTCCATAAGCAACTATTCTTATACATTTTTTATTTGCATATATTCTTGTAAAATGTATTGCCCTCTGTGTATCAATTTGCATACATGGTATTATATTATATAGCTTGTTCTATTTCTTGCTTTTTATAATTACTGTGCCTTTGCGGTCCATCATGTTACCATGTCTACACATGATTTGTTGCTTCTGTCTGCTGTGTCATACTCCATAGTATACATTTATTTTACTGAGTCTCCTATGTGGCTTTTTTTTTTTTAAGATGGCAAGATAGGGTCTTGCCATGTTGCCCAGGATGGTCCCGAACTCCTGGGCTCAGGCAGTCCTCCCACCTCAGCCTCCCAAAGTGCTGGTGTTACAGGCGTGAGCCACTGTGCCTGACCTCCTATTCGACGTTGTGTCTGCACCTAGGTGTGGTACATAGAATATGTTAGCTGAATGAATAAACAGATATTTCCTGAGACTTTGTTCTTAGATTTACTCTTTTCTTCAGTGGGTGATTTCATCAATTTTATTGGCTTCTGTGGGTAGTTAGTACCCAGATTTGTTATTCTTTGATACCTAGACCCGTATAGCCAAGTGCCTTTTTGACATATGTACCTAAATATCCTATATCACAATCTCAGCATCCTCCCCTAAAAGGCTGTTTGCTCTGCCTTTGTTCTTGGTTTTGGTTGATGGCATAACCAACCATCCACTCACCCAAGCTAAGTGCTTCGAAGTATTTGTGTATCTTCCCTCTTCGTGTCTAACCAGGTGCCAAAACCTGTTGGTTTTTCCTCCAGTATACCTTAAATTTGGTCTCTGTCTCCCTCTTATACTTTGACTTTAGATCCAAATGGTCTCTGGATCTAGCTTCCTACCTGATACTCTGCTACCTATCTTATATCCTAGATTTGTAGTCTAACCATCATTAGTATCTATTTGGTCTTGTTTTACTCTTTAAAAACTTATCATGACTCTTTGTTGCCTAGAAAATTAAGCTTAAAGACATTTCATTCAAGACATTTATAGACTGGCTGGAACCTAGTCTCATTTGCTTCCAGTCTATTAGCTGTAAATCTAACCTCTGTAGCCAAATTACGCGTTTTCATTCTCCCATAACCTTGCTTGAACTGTTCCCTTGTTTGGAATACTGCTTTACTTTCCTTCTTCACACCCAGAACCCTTCACACAAGAAATGTACCCAGGCTGGGCGCAGTGGCTCACACCGGTAATCCCAGCACTTTGGGAGGCCGAGGTAGGTGGATCATCTGAGGTCAGGAGTTTGAGACCAGCCTTGCCAACATGGTGAAACCCCATCTCTACTAAAAATACAAAAATTAGCCGTGTGTGGTGGCACTCGCCTGTAATCCCAGCTACTCGGGAGGCTGAGGCAGGAGAATCCCTTGAACCCAGGAGGCAGAAGTTGCAGTGAGCCGAGATTACGCCATTGCACTCCAGCCTGGGCAACAAGAGCAAGACTCTGTCTCAAAAAAAAAAGGAAGTGTACCCAATACATGTTCATAGAATTGAATTATGCATAACATGATTTCTCTTTTTCTGTTGTCTACACTAGATTAGTGATAATAGGAAAATTTATATATTTGTGCTGATAAGTATCACAGATTATGGGGATTTGTCTACGTTCTTTATATTTACTATTTTTTTTTCCTCACTAAATGTAAGCTCCTCTGGGGGGCAGGTCCTTAATCTTATTCACCACTGTATGCTAGGTATCTAGAACCAAGTAAGTACTTCAGAAGTATTTGTCATATAAAAGAATGAGTTCAGGCCCGATAGGGCTCAAAATAGATTGCTACTTAATTCATATTTCTCAGAAAAGATGCTTAACTATAGTAATATAGTTTCATAACTTTTACTGTTATTGATAATTTCTATCCAGTGACATTATTTACATCTTACCCTGTATTAAGGAGGAACAATTTGTTCTTCGGACAGGAAATCATTGCGTGGTGTTTTTTCTTTATTTGTAGTGAAGGATACCACATAATTGGAGTATGTCCCTTTGCTCACTATTTTGTATTCATCTAAAGAAAAAATTGTTTGAAACTTACTTTCTATTATTTGTTAATTTTCAACTGACATTTAATCTTGGTATCCTTTCCTATCAAATTGGGATGTAATCATCTGCATACCCTGACTGGTTTGTAATGGGAGCTTTGAGTATCAGATAAAAAGTGTAGTATGAAAAAAATAGTACAATATTGCTTAATTTCTTCATCAGGATATATACAAAAATATTATTTCCCATACTTTTCAGGTAAGAACCTCTATGATCATCTGTCTAAATTACACAGGTTCTGTATCTTTCAGAATGTATTGACTGATTCCCCATTTCTCCTGTGATTTTTTTTTTTTTTAGATTTGCTTTTTTATTTTTTGTCCTGTTTTATTGTTGGTGTTTTTTGTTTGTTTGTTTGTTTGCTTGTTTTTTTGGCTTTCACTGAATCTTTATCATCCCCTTTTGTCTGTTTGCTTTCCAAATTGATAACTCTGAGTTCTTTAACCTTTAAAATGTCTCATTCAGACTCTTGTCCATCTTTTTCTGTATTTGTCATAGGACAAATGACATCTTCACACCAGACCTAGCAATTGTTAAAGGAAGAAGGTGCCAAAACAGAGTCTTAGAGGCCTAGAATAGAGCCAGTTTTTCTATCCTTACGGGATTAAAATGGAAAAGGGGGTCTTGGTTATTCTATTCTTATCTGGTGACATTTAAAGTTTCCATATGGTGTTGCCACCCTTCAGAATAAAAAGGAAGAGCCCATGTCGCCAAAGATTACTCTGTTCTTCTTATCCATGCATATCCCAATCCTCTTTAGCACACTTCTTTTTTTTCTTAGAGCTGGGTCTCACTATGTTGCTCAGGCTGGTCTCAAATGCCTGACCTCAAGTGATCTTCCTCCTTCAGTCTGCCAAGTAGCTGGAATTATAGACATGAGCCACTGCGCCTATAATTTTTTTAAACTTTTTTTTAAGTATACTTGTTTTTTAACTTTCATTTTAAGTTCAGGGATACATATGCAGGTTTATTATATAGGTAAACTAATGTCATGGGGGGTTGTTGTACAGATTATTTCATCACCGCTGAAACCCAATAGTTATTTTTTCTGGCCTTCTCCCTCATCCCACCCTCTACCTCCAAATAGGCCCCAGTGTCTATTGTTCCTCTCTTAGTGTCCATGTGTTCTCATCATTTAGCTCCCACTTACAAGTGAGAACATACGGTATTTGTGTGTTAGTTTGGTAAGGATGATGGCTTCTAGCTCCATCCATGTTTCTGCAAAGGACATGATCTCATTCTTTTTTATGGCTGTGTGGTATTCTGTTGTGTATATGTACCACATTTTCTTTATCCAGTCTACCACAGTGGGCTCTTAGGTTGATTCTGTGTCTTTGCTGTTGTGCATAGTGCTGCGGTAAACATTCACATGCATGTGTCTTTATGGTAGAATGATTTCTATTCCTTGGGGTATATATTGAGTAGTGGGATTGCTGGTAGTTCTGATTTTAGGTCTTTGAGGAATTGCCGTACTGCTTTCCGCAGTGGTTGAACCATTAGTGTGTAAGTGTTCCCTTTTCTCAGCAACTTCACCAGCGTTTGTTATTTTTTGACTTTAATAATAGCCATTCTGACTAGTATGAGATGGTATCTCATTGTGGTTTTGATTTGCGTTTCTCTAATGATCAGTGATACTGAGCTTTTTTAAGTGTTTGCTGGTCATATGTATGTCTTCTTTTGGAAAGTGTCTATTCATGTCCTTTGCCTACTTTTTAACAGAATTGTTTTTTTTCCTGTAAATTGAGCTCCTTCCTTATAGATGCTAGATATTAGAGCTTTGTCAGTTGCATAGTGTGCAGATATTTTCTCCTCTGCTGTAGGTTGTCTGTTTACTCTGTTGATAGTTTCTTTTGCTGTGCAGAAGCTCTTAAGTAATTAGATCCCATTGATCAATTTTTGCCTTTCTTGCAATTGCATTTGGTGTCTTTGTCATGAAATCTTTGCCAGTTCCTGTGTCTAGAATAGTATTGTCAAGGTTGTCTTCCAGGGTTTTTATAGTTTTGGGTTTTACATTTAACTCTGTAATCCATCTTGAGTTAATTTTTGTATATGGCGTAAGGAAAGGATCTAGTTTTAATTTTCTGCATATGGTTAGCCAGTTATCGCAGCAACATTTATTGAATAAGAAGTCCTTTCCCCCATTGTTTGTTTTGTCAGCTTTCTTGAAGATCAGTTGGTTGTAGGTGTGTTGCCTTATTTCTGGGCTCTCTATTCTGTTCCATTGGTCCATGTGTTTGTTTTTATACCAGTACTGTGCTGTTTTGGTTACTGTAGCCCTGTAGTATAGTTCAAAGTTGAGTAGTATGATGCCTCCAGCTTTGTTCTTCTGCTTAGGATTGCCCTGGCTATTCAGACTCTCTTTTGGTACCATATGAATTTTTAAATAGTTTATTCTAGTTCTCTGAAGAATGTCATTGGTAGTTTGATGGGAAAAGCATTGAACTTGTAAATTGCTTTAGGCAGTAGGGCCATTTTAATGGTATTGATTCTACCAGTTCATGACCAGGGAATATTTTTCCATTTGTTTGTATCATCTCTGATTTTTTTTGAGCAGTGTTTTGTAATTCTTATTGTAGAGATCTTTCACCTCCCTGGTTAGTTGTTAGCTATTTTATTCCATCTGTGGCATTTGTGAATGGGATTACATTCCTGGTTTGGCTCTCAGCCTGGCTGTTGTTGGTGTATAGGAATGCTAGTGATTTTTGTATGTTGATTTTGTACGCT
Organism: Callithrix jacchus; assembly: GCF_049354715.1. Lineage (NCBI taxonomy): Eukaryota > Metazoa > Chordata > Mammalia > Primates > Cebidae > Callithrix > Callithrix jacchus. The sequence continues at coordinate 150,404,599 of NC_133508.1, forward strand.
AAACTTTGCTAAAGTTATCAGCTGAAGGAGTTTTTGGGCTGAGACTATGGGGTTTTTCCATAGTCTATATTTCTATATCTATTCTAGATACAGATATGTCATCTGCAAACAGGAATAGTTTGACTTCTTCTCTTATTTGGTTGCCCTTTATTTATTTCTCTTGCCTGATTGCCCTGGCCAGGACTTCCAATAGGAGTGGTAAGAGAGGGCATCCTTGTCTTTTGCCAGTGTTCAAGGGGAATACTTCCAGCTTTTGCACATTCAGTGATGTTGGCTGTGAGTTTGTTGTATACTTCTGTTCTGAAGATATAGGCAGGCTTAAGTTGGGATTACTTGGACTTAATAGATGGCAGTGGTCAACTTTATTTATTTATTTATTTATTTTTTGAGACGGAGTTTCACTCTTGTTACCCAGGCTGGAGTGCAATGGCGCAATCTCAGCTCACCGCAACCTCTGCCTCCTAGGTTCAGGCAATTCTCCTGCCTCAGCCTCCTGAGTAGCTGGGACTACAGGCACATGCCACCATGCCCAGCTAATTTTTTGTATTTTTAGTAGAGACGGGGTTTCACCATGTTGACCAAGATGGTCTCGATCTCTTGACCTCGTGATCCACCCGCCTCGGCCTCCCAAAGTGCTGGGATTACAGGCTTGAGCCACACGCCCGGCTGGCAGTGGTCAACTTTAGCATGCACGATTTCACCATGTATTTGTGCCTTATTGCAGTCATGACCATTGCCAGGTTACATTTAAAATTCTCACTAAACACCCTGCAATGCAGTGATAACCACCTTTTACTTTTTAGTCTTGCCCTTTTTACTCTCTCCTTGTTTTGTTCTCTAGAGAAGAATTTGAGTCCCAATCTGTCTGACTGCTGATTGAAACCAAATAGCTAGCTAGCTACTTCTCTCTACATAAGGCTACAGAGACAGCAGAAATTGCCACCTTTCTGTCTGCCAACTTGTGACATGGAGCCTGTTCTTTCTCTTAATATGTTAGATATTCCATTCCACCTTCTGTCATTAGGATGTATGAGTACACTGTCCTTGCTTCTGTTTGCCTTCCCTGGCATCCTGCTCCCACCATGGTGTGGGTCTTAAAGTATCACCATCCCCTTTTTCATTCTGCCCTCTTTTCACACCCCACCTCCACTTCCCCAACAAACTTCTTATTCCTGTTAATTGATATGAATACTTTCTACTTCTCAGCCAAGATTAGACCCTCTTCCCAGGACCTTACTTATGAGCAGCTTATTTCTTGGCACGATTCTTTATAATATCAGTCTGTTTATAATTTAAGAAACTTGCTTCAAATAAATTTTTAGAATTAAGACCCAGCCCACAATTATATAGCTTCAGATCTCTCTCCCATGGAGTACCTTAGCTAGAGGAAATGAAGATATCCTTTCACATCTTGTTTACTGAGCTCTTTTAAAATATATTAACCTTGAAGTTTTCTGCACTGTCTGTTAATAGTGAGTGAAAGAGCCCAGCACATCTCTAGAAAAGTTTTTCAAGTTCATAGGATTAACTTAAAGTATCACACAGCTATAGTCTGTAGGCTGGGTTTCATTGTGTAATACTTCAGAGACACTTTTGGGTTGTGTGGGCCCCCTACCTGAACCCTGCCAACCTCGTGGTGTTTCCTGTAATTCATTAAATTGCCGATTGCTCCATTTATCTGCCAGAACCCACCCACTTCCAGGGTTGGCCTTTTCCTTCCTATTCCTTGTGAATGTAAAGTCTAAGTCTTAGAAAATTCCAATCTCAAAGAAATTGTACTTGGTGTTCCTCTAAACATTAATGATATTATTTAGAAAACATTTAAACAGAGAGGCTGTTTGTTCATTGCTGCTGTTAGGCCTTATACTTGTCTGGCAAATTTTAAGCTCCCTGAGGGCAGTGGACTACATCATACATAGTCACCTCTCTATTCTTTTTTTTTTTTGAGACGGAGTGTCGCTCTTGTTACCCAGGCTGGAGTGCAATGGCGCGATCTCGGCTCACAGCAACCTCCGCCTCCTGGGTTCAGGCAATTCTCCTGCCTCAGCCTCCTGAGTAGCTGGGATTACAGGCATGCGCCACCACACCTCTCTATTCTGATATCATTACTCAAATCACCTATAATACACAGTACCCAGCAAACATTAAGTATTCAATCAAACCATTCAAAGCATGGGCTCTGCAAATCATGAACAAGTCCAGAAGACTTTCCCAAACTTCTCCAGTGGATTTTGGTTGTTTAACCCTGATAACACAGAGGGGTGTTGTGTTACTTGTTTTTTGTTACATTATGTATATTTGATGTTAGGCTAAACCTCTCCTGGTTTATAGATTTTGTAACATTTGTTAGTTTAAGTAAAACAGTAATACTGATTGGTTTTTTGGTTTTGTTGTTGTTGTTTTGAGACGGAGTTTCACTCTTGTTACCCAGGCTGGAGTGCAATGGCGCGATCTCGGCTCACTGCAACCTCCGCCCTTCTGGGTTCAAGCAATTCTCCTGCCTCAGCCTCCCGAGTAGCTGGGACTACAGGCACGCACCACCACGCCCAGCTAATTTTTGTATTTTTAGTAGACACGGGGTTTCACCATGTTAGCCAGGCTGGTTTTGAACTCCTGACCTCAAGTGATCTTCCACCTGCCTTGGCCTCCCAAAGTGCTAGTATTATAGATGTGAGCCACCGCACCTGACCTGAAATATTTTTAAATAATGAAAATCTTCTCTCTTTTTACTGTCATGTTAAATTTTGTACTGTTTTCCAAAAATGAAAGTTTAAATGAGGTTAAATCAGCTTTTTTTATTAGTATAAAACATTAAAATCTAGTTCTTATTCAGCAATTGTAAAGGGATTTCCAGAACAAGGGTTTTCTTATAATATTGTTATCATCTTTAGCCTCCCAGAGTGCTGGGATTCCAGGGGTGAGCCACCATACCTGGCTGGTAAAAACTCTTCCAATACATACAAGCCAAGCCAAAATATAGGAGGCCAGTTAATTCTTAAAACTCAAAGAGCCAAGACTGACATGCAAAATGGGTGTTTCTGATAGTTTATTAGATCATGTACTTTTTAAAAAACCCAGTATACATGAAATAATAATAAAAAAGAAACTTGCTAATCTCATTCTAGTTCTCATTCAGCAATTGTGAAGGAATTTCCAGAACAATCTTTTTTTTTTTGGTGACAGAGTCTCACTCTGTTGCCCAGGCTGGAGTGCAGTGGTTCGATCTTGGCTCACTGCAACCTCTGCCTCTTGGGTTCAAGCATTTCTCCTGCCTCGGCCTCCTGGGTAGCTGGGACTACAGGCACCTGCCACCACACCTGGCTAACTTTTCTGTTTTTAGTAGAGACGGGGTTTCACCACATTGGCTAGGCTGGTCTCAAACTCCTGACCTCGTGATCCGCCCACCTCAGCCTCCCAAAGTGCTGGGATTACAGGCGTGAGCCACCATGCCCAGCCTATTGTTAACATCTTTATCCAGAATGTTTGCTTTATTTCCAGTTGCTCAGGTTGCTATAAACTATAAATAGTTTATCTATAGTGTGAATTATTTGACAATAAATGGATTCAATGTGCATGTGAAAATGATTCCTTTTAACATGCTTTCGGTAGCATTAACCAAATGCTTGGAATCATATTCTTTTTCTGGTCCCTGGCATGAGGTATTCAGAACATTTCAATAGTATTCATATTGCTGATTACTTTTTAAAATATCACTTCAGAATTGTCTCATTAATGGCGAAAATACATCCTAATCCAGTTATGGTACCAGCCTGAGTCTTGAAAATAAAACCTTATAGTTGACTATAAACTTCCAATTAAATAGGTCTTAATTCTTCATCATTAGATTTTGAACCATTGTTCATGTTGGTGCCAAAGAATAAAAAGAAACTGATTTCCTACTTTAAGATTGGAATCTACACACACACTATACTGGGAAGTGGGGAAGAGATGACTACTTCATACTTCCTTTTGGAGTTAGGAATAACACAGCTGAAACTTTTGGAGAGCAAGTATGGCAGACCCTAAAAATACTATGTGATTTGATTTTGAGCTTTCAGTGGTGGTGTGCTTCGTTCAGCCTGTGACAGTGGAAATGAATAAGTAATAGATGACCAGTGTGTTCTGGCTGCTGTGATAATGGGAATACCCTCTATTACTGAATCTGTCTAACCAACCAGTTATTTTTCTGTTTTCTGCAATTAAAGACCATCATGTTTTCTGACAATGTACGACTTTCTGTTCAGCTAAAGTACACATGGTCATTGCAGTAAAAACAATGAAATTGAATTGACTTTAGCTTTATTACTAAAATCCCCGAAAACTCAAATCTAAGGTCATTTAAAATTTTTTATAAAATAACTGAAATATCATTAAAATACTAAAACTCAGCCTTGATCGTTTTGAATATAGGTTCTTGGTCTCTAAATTTTGACCTGAGGGGGGAAAAATTTTTTTTTGACCTGAGATATAAATGATAGTGGTAGCACATCTAGCCATTCACCTTGTAGCCAGCCTCCAAGATGGCCCGAAATGATCCCTACCTCCTGATAGTCACACCCTTGGGTAGTCTGCCCCCACATTTACCAGGGTTGGTCTGTGTGACCGATAGAATACATCAGAAATGATGATGTGTCACTTCCAAGATTAGGTTATAAAAGACATTGGGACTTCCATCATGGTCTCTGTCTCTTTTAGGGGTCTGGGGGTTACTTGCTCTGTTGGAAGCTGGCACTTGTAAGGAGCCAAGGCCTATGCCAACAGTCATGTGATGAGTAAGCAAGCATGGAAGTGGGTCCCAGTCACAGTCACGGCTTCAGATGGATACAGCCCTGACCAACAGTTTGATTGCAACCTCATGACACCCTGAGCCAGAACCACCTAGCTAAGCCCCTCCCAGATTCCTGACCCTCCAAACTGTGAAAATTTTTTTTTAATGTTTATTATTTAGGCTGCTAACTTTGGGGGTGATTGGTATGCAGGAATAGATAATCATTACACACCCCCATTAAATCTCTTCATTCTTCAAATCTTAATATCTGTTTTGGAGTTTTGTTATTACTTACACTGTTAAACCTGTAATCCTTATACTTCACCTGACTAAATCATTAACTTGATTGGTAAATACTATGTTCTGTCTTCCATTTTCGAATCCAGTGTTTGATATAATAAATACAGACTTTGAATTCACCTTTTCTATATTTGACCCCATATTAGAATGTACTTAAGAGAATTGCTCTCTGACAAGGAGCCTTCTTCAGATTATTCCACAGATCCTTTTCCTTTATGGGCAAAGCCATCTATAATAAACAACTTGCAATTACTGTGCAAGTGATTATGAAATTACTGTGAAGTACTCCAAGAGAAAACAGCTGTTCTCAGACTGAGACCTCAGCAAAGAAGCTCTTTGTCTATTACTCCTAACTCTGTGGTTCCTATTAATTACACAGAGTAATCACAGTGCAGGATTTAAAAGTCATATTTTGGGGATTAGTTAACTATATAGTACTCCCAGACCAGAGAGACAGCCTCTCAGCAGATCTGATGTCAAGGTCATGAATTGTAGTCCCAGCTCCTGTTCTTCCATCCCACTTTCTCCATGGTACTCTAAAAAGGAAAAGGTTGTTAAAAATACTTGGGTTTACTTTTTCTATTTCCTTTTTGCCCTATTAAATAAATCAACAGTGCCAATAATTATTCCTTTACCATTACTAACCATACTGAAGTGGCTATCATGAATAAGAAATGTGACCATTAGAAAAGTAGTGTTTCAACTGTATGAAGAAATCTTTTTTCTTTTGCTTCTTTGTTTAAGCTTTTTTATTTTTCTAAAAATGGCCTAAAAATGGCATTAGTAGCTACGGGTACTTTGACTGGGCCCCAGCTCACACCTGCAATCCCAGCACTTTGGCAGGCCAAGGGAGAAGGATTGCTTGAGCCCAGAAGTTTGAGACCAGCCTGGGCAACATAAGGAAACATGTCACTACCAAAAAAAAAAGTGGGAAAAAAAAACCATAGTTGGGTGAGGTGTTATGTGCCTGTAGTCCCAGCTACTCAGGACGCTGAGGTGGAAGGATCACTTGAGCCTAGGAGGTGGAGGCTGCAGTGAGCTGGGATCACATCATTGCACTGCAGCCTGGTTGACAGAGCCAGACCCTGTCTCAAAACATAATAATAATATAAATTGAGTTATAGGTAATCAACTTTAGATTTTCATAGCTGAATTTAAAGAAACATGGTAAAAGGGAAACATTGATGAGTCCCATGTTGTTTGGCACTGTTGCTTTTAAAATGTAACTAGCTTTTTGGTTTTACTTTCACTATGTTTTATTGATTGATTGATGGATGGATTGAAACAGGTTCTCCTTCTGTTGACCAGGCTGGAATGCAGTGGTGTAATCAGAGCTCATAGCAGCCTAGGTGGGGCTCAAGTAATCCTCCAGCCTCAGCCTCCCAAGTAGTTAGGGCTCCAGGCACATGCCATCATGCCCAGCTAATTTTTTTATTTTTTGTAGAGACAAGATCTCCCTATTTTGCCCAGCTTGGTCTTAAACGCCTGGGTTCAAGTGATTGTCCTGCCTCTGCCTCCGAAAGTGCTGGGATTACAGGTGTGAGCCACTGCGCCTGGCCATTCGCCATGTTTTAAAATAAGAACGGCTGCTTCAGGAGTTCTTTCCTTTCTCCATTCTAAATGGACTAGAGGTTATTTTGAAATTTTACTGAGAATTTCCTTTTTAACTTGGAGCTGAAAAAAGTAGGGTTTTGTCTTAGACTCTGTGTTGTAGACCTCCCCCACTTTAATTCTCACACACACACACAAAATGAGGCTAGAAAGATGGTTATTAGTAATTTAAAGAAACGGATTTCCCTCTTCAAGTGTCCAGTATCCAAATGCTCCAATAATGTCATCACATAGGATGGCTGTAGTCAAGCCAGAAGTAACACCCAGAACCTCCAGCTGCTTTGAACAGGTGCCAGCCGATAACAACACAGAATTTTATCACAAGGCTAAGTGATTCCTGGGGCTTAAACTGGATAGTCAGTGAAGAAGAAGGCTTCCGATTTCCAGCACTGAAACATTTCTGTGTTAAAGAAACCCCATGTTTGCTTTATTTTCTTAAAGCTTCCTTTAAATTAAAGCAGAGCCATTAAATTGTGGATTTCCCTTTCTTTTGAAACAGGCTACTTGTGGATGGCAGTGCTAAGAAAACATAACTACTGATTAGATAGTTTTTAAAAAATGATAAATAACAGTGTTTTCATACCTAGATTTCATTTGAAAGCTTAAATTATATAGTACTTTGCTGTGATTTTTTAGTTTCTTCAACCCTGTGTTAATGCTTCATTTTTCATTGTAAAATATCTCAAGAAACTTAAATATCTGTGTGATAAGTAGAAAGTAATGTGCATATAATGTATGATGCTTGTAAGGAGTTCTTCAAGCTCTTCCTACAGAGATGAGGAAAGATGGAAGCCTAGGAATATCTTTACACCCACCTCCTGCTCCTTATACTCCCAACTTGGTACCGAGGGCTAAAGCCCTTGTCCAGACAGCGAGCACCAGCTTGCATCCCCTTCTTACATGCTCATCCCCACGGCTCATCAAGCCTAGAAAGAGACAGAAAAGAGAATGGAAAGTAACAACCAAACAGAGACAAGAGGAGGTAGAATTTGGCAGCAAGTGGAAAAGATTTTGTGTGCATTTCTGGTCGGGAGGTGCTTCCATCCTCTTGACCCATCAACAACTAAGTAAAGGTTCATGTGTATAGATCACAAGTAGTCCTAGATTGTAATGTGATCGTACCTATATTTTGCACCCTTCATATATCTGCTGGCATTTTGTTAGGTCTCTAAATGTACTCATAAAATTATCATGCTTTAACATATTAAAATGCTAATGCCATAACAGAAAAAAAGCAAGATGTACCTGCTGGTGATGTAAACATTTATCAGATTCAATAAGCACAGAGGTTAAGGACACAGACTCTGAAGCCAGGCTGCCTGGGTTTAAATCCCAATTCTGACAGCTTGCTAGATGAGTAACCAGGAATAGTTTTCTCATCAGCAAAATTGAGATGATAGCACTACCTTACAGCATTGTCAATTTTAAACAAGTTAATATGACTATAAATATTTAGAACAATGTCTAATACATAGCTAGCACTTCAAAAGTATTTGTTCTCGTTGATATACCATGCCACCTTTGTGGTGCTGTTTCTGCATTTAAATGGCTCGATCTGAATTGTAATTAGCAGGTTACATTTATACTGATAGCACAACCTTTAATGTATAACCACTGGATAGTAAACCCCCCTCCCCAGTAGTTTTAAAAAGGAAGTTGCTTATTTTTTTTTCCCTTCTTTTCCAGGCCCAACACAGAGATACCTTTATTGAAGAACGCTATGGAAAATATAATATTAGTGATCCTTTAATGGCTCTACAAAGAGATTTTGAAACACTGAAAGAGAAAAACGATGGCGAAAAGCAGCCAGTCTGCACAAACCCACTCTCTATTCTAAAGGTGGTGATGAAACAGTGCAAGAACATGCAGGAGCGCATGCTGTCCCAGCTGGCTGCTGCCGAGAGCAGGCACCGAAAGGTAGGCCCACCTCAGTTGATGTGTAAATCTTTGTAAGTTATGCCTGATACTTTCTTGTCAGCTGTCGGTTTTTCACAGTAATTGGGACATCTCACAGGTATCGAAAAGCCCTTGAGCTTATGTAAGAGCCAGGAGATAGAAAAGAAAACACAGCTTACTCCAAATGTTAAGTTCAGAGAATGTGCCAGGCACATTATTTAAGATGGCATTCCTTCTTGATATGTCACTCCAAAACACTTTGTATGTTTTTTCAGCTCTTGATCATTCAAACTTTGGCTACAAACGGGTTTGGCCAAGCTTGTAGCTGAAGGGAGTGTTCTCTATTTGCTTACTTAAGTGATAAATAGAAAGATGAACAGGTATTTGAGGCATGCTGTTTCCAAGGGAGGAAAAGAGAATTTACCTGAGGATAAATACATAAGCCAATAGATTATTTTCATTTATTCCTGTTATTCCTAGTTTTGAGTTTCATTGAATTTTATTACTCATGAAACCATAAACAGTTTTAGGTTTATTTACCTTAAAGCTATTCTACTCTATTAGTCAAGTGAAAGAGAGAGAGAGAGAAAGTGTGTGTTCGTGTGTGTGTGTGTGTGTGTGTGTGTGTGTGTTTCCATTTCTAACAAGCCCTAAGAAAGCATACCTGTCTTTTCCTCTGCTTCATCTTACTGGAATTTTAGTGCTTGTGAATTTATTCACCAACTGGTCATCTTGTCATTTACTGCTCAAATTTGGCCTATAAAAGATGCTTGGCTAGAATCTTCATTTTTAAAAAACTTATCAGTTCAGATTTATACCAACAAGAGTTATTAGTACATTTGGTAGGAAACATTTTCATCTGGAAAATTGGGTTAGCAGCTGCAAAACTTGGTGGACCTTACTGTTATGGTTACCAGCATTAGAGCCATCTGCTTAATTGCATCTGATAAATTTCCTAGGCTCTGGGTCTTGTCCATGATCTTTTCTTTCCCTTCACAGAAGCCAAATGAAAGGCCAGAGTGGAACTTCTTAACCATGGATAGGCCTCAGATGTTCCACAATCCCCCAGAAAATATACAGAATGTCCAAAGTTTATGCATTTTTGTAGGAAATGTATTTTTCCCATAGCTTTAATCATCAGATTATCCAAGTTACCCAAGACCCAAAAAAGTTTTTTGTTTTTTTTGTGTGTGTGTTTGGTTTTGAGACGGAGTCTCACTCTGTCGCCAGGCTGGAGTCCAATGGCGCGATCTCAGCTCACTGCAACCTCCACCTCCCGGGTTCCAGCAATTCTCCAGCCTCAGCCTCCTGAGTAGCTGGGACTACAGGCACACACCAGCACGCCCAGCTAATTTTTGTATTTTTAGTAGAGACAGGGTTTCACCGTGTTGGCCAGGATGGTCTTGATCTCTTGACCTTGTGATCTGCCTGCCTCAGCCTCCCGAAGTGCTGGGGTTACAGGCATGAGCCACTGCGCCCAGTCCCCAAAAAAGTTTAACCTCTGGTTAGAATGAAGTAATCTGAAAACATTTACACTCCAGTTTAAAAGGTATCAATGGGTCGAAGTTAGTTGCCTAAATTGGGGGGGCTTTTACATAGTCCTCTAAGAAAATCCTCACAGCATTTTTTTGTTTAATAGGCAGGCTTTATTTCCATTTCATCCATGAGGTGACTGAGTTGTGTTAAAGGGAGGTTGGCTAGCTTTCATGTCATGGAAGGTATACTAGGGACAGTTTGTGGCTCTAGGTGACCGGAGAAAGGAAGAAGTTAAAAATAATTCAAAATTTCTTAATACTGTATTGCAATGCTAAATGTTTTAAGGGAATATTAAATTTTGAAACCAAGTATGTATCTATTCTTTTTTCTTTTTTTGAGATGGAGTTTCACTCTGTCCCCCAGGCTGGAGTGCAGTGGTGCAATCTCAGTTCATTGCAACCACCACTTTCCGGGTTCAAGCTTAAGTGGTTTATCAAAGTAGAACATTGACTTTGTTGGAAATCAGACAGTACCTAGAGGCTTATAATTATGGTGTTGATAGTCTCAGCTTATGCCTATCACCTTGGCTTAGTTATTAACCATATTCCCTTTGACTCTCAGAAATGTTCTGGTTTGAATAGTAAATTAATGGTCATTATGCTTACAGTGAAAACAAGTGTTTCCTATTCTGCGTCTTCTCATTTCCCATCCTCCCCAGTATTCACAGGCATCCACTTCTTTCTTTTAGCCATTCACTTTGGTAGCTAACCTCCATATTTCTAAATTCTGCACTGTTCTCTCTTGCTTTATCGATTTTAGACATTTATATTACATTCTTTGTATAGGTGCAGATTTAGTTATCTTACACCCCACCTCCCTTTCCTGTCCTTAACCCTTACCCAGAACAAATTTAATCCTGTTTTCCTACCACCATTCCCTATCACATTTAGTATTACCAGATCCTGAGCCTGTCATACTCTTTCTTGTGACAGGCTCAGGATTTGGGAATACTAGATGTAACAGGTGCCAAATGCTGATAGTCTGTGTGCAGGAATCAGGATGAGGGGACAAATAATTCTGAAAACAACAGGTTTTGAAGGTCGGGTACAGTGCCTCACCCCGGAAATCCCAGCACTTTGGGAAACCAAGACAAGCGGATTACTTGAGGTCAGGAGTTCAAGGCCAGGCCAGCCAACATGGTGAAACCCTGTCTCTGCTAAATATACAAAAATTAGCCAACTGTGGTGGCGCACCTGTAATCCCAGCTACTTGGGAGGCTGAGGCAGGAGAATCACTTGAGCCCAGGAGGTGAAGGTTGCAGTGAGCTGAAATCCTGCCAGTGTATTCCAGCGTGGGTGACAGAGCAAGAGTCCGTCTCAAAAAAAAAAAAAAACAGGCTTTGAGCCAGCTCCCCTGTTTTCTATTCTACATTTCACCTCTCCTCTCCAGTACCTGCCACCTGCAGGTTCCATCTCTTTGGAGCTCTGCAGGGCAAAACAGCTTCCCTCCTCCATACTAAAGTAGTTACCACTCCTTCAGCCTCTTTTCTTCTTCAAAATATGATTAAAATTTCTTCTCTGCTGGAGGCTCTCTCCTTTGTCTTTGTGGGATTTTAGTCTTTTTATTCCATTTCTGTAATTTTAGAGGACTCCCAAAAGGAAGAAGATACGACTTACCACTTTTGGACAAAAGCATGTCTTTCATTAAATTGAAAAATTTGATTTTAAAAAAAGGCAATCCACCAGTTTTTTTTTTTCCTTTCTTTTATTTTGAGAGACAGGGTCTTGCTACATTGCCTGGGCCTGGAGTACAGTGGCTGTTCACAGATGCAATCATAACACCCTATAGCCTGGAACTCTTGGGCTCAAGTGACCCACCTCAGCCTTCTAGCTATCTGGGAGGAGCACACACCACAGCACCAGTCTTTTTTGTTTGTTTTTGAGACAGGGTCTCACTCTGTCACCCAGGCTGGAGTGCAACGGCATAATCATGGCTCACTGCAACCTCGACCTCCCTAGGCCGAGGTGATCCTCCCACCTCAGCCTCTTGAGTAACTGGGACTATAGGTACATCTCACCAAGCCTGGCTAATTTTTGTGTTTTTTGGTAGAAATGGGGTTTTGAGTTGGGCACAGTCGGTCATACCTGTAATCCCATCACTTTGGGAAGCTGAGGCAGAAGGATCGCTTGAGTCCAGGTGATTGAGACTAGCCTGAACAACATGGCAAAACCCAATCTCTACAAAAAAATAAGCAGGGCATAGTGATGTGTGTCTGTAGTCCCAGCGGCTCAGGAGGCTAAGGTGGGAGGATCACGTGAGCCTAGGAGGCAAAGATTGCAGTGAGCTGAGATGATGCCACTGCACTTCAGCTTGGGTGACAGAGTAAGACCCTGTCTCCCCAGAAAAGGAAGGGAGGGCGGGAGGGAAAAGGAAGAGAAAAAGGAGGAAAAGAAAGTAAGTAATGGCTGGTCTCAAACTCCTGGGCTCAAGCAATATTCCTGCCTCTGCCTCCCAGAAGTGCTGGGATCATTGGCATGAGCTCATTTTTATTTTTATAGGAAGGTTTCATGTCCCAGAAAATTTTCTGTCTTCATTCATAAAAATTTTAGTGAGAAGACTAAGAAATGGCCTTTGGGACAACAGTGCCCTACCCTGGAAGTCTGGGCCAAGGCACCTCTGAAGCATGAGCAGAAACTACTAAGAATTCCATTGCCATATTCCAGTCCGAATATTTGCAGTTGTAGCTGGGATTATGTGAAAAATATCCCTTTAAATTTGTGTTCTCAGCCATGTGTGATGGCTCACACCTGTAATCCCAGCATTTTGGGAGGCTGAGGTCACTTGAACCCAAGAGTTCGAGACTAGTCTGGGCAAGATGGCAAAACCCCATCTGTACAAAAAATACTAAAATTAGCTGGGCATGGTGGCACACACCTATATTCCCAACTACTCAGCAGGCTGAGAGGTGGGAGAATCGCTTGAGCTGGGAGGCCAAGGCAACAGTGAGCCATGATTGCACAACTGCATTCCGGCCTGGACAACAGGGCAAGACCCTGTCTCCAAAAATAAATTCTTCTCCTTAAAATTGGGCTTAATCCTTTGGCACCAGGAGAAGTGGAATAGGGGTAGGCAGGTTAAATAAAAGACCTTGTGAAAAATCTCCATTTAAGATCTGTATAATCGAACCTTTTCACATGCAGGATGAGCTCAAGAGAGTTTTCACCTCTTATCTAAGTATATGAAAACTTTTTTATTAGTGAAACAAGGCACACTTAGAATGCACCTTTTTGAAATGTTGAATTTCAGGCTCCTCCTTTGGTGCCTCCAGTGATTTCAGCATTGAGAGGAAACTGTCAGCTTTCAGGTTGCTGTGGTCCTGTCTTGCTCCATCACCTACACCTGACCCCCTAGTAACGCCAAACTGCCTGCAGTTTCTTGGAACTGCCTCAACCCCTCTCGCTCTTAGTTGCTCTCTTCTGTTTGCATAGAATTCTTTACATACTTCAAGTAAAGTAAATATCTTACTGTTTTCTAACAGCTTTCACGGCTGTCACTGTAAGGCAGTGTGCCCCTTGGTAGCGCTTGCTGGGTTCCATTTGTTTCTTTGTTTGTTTCATCTCTGGAACTATCATTAAGGGCCTAGTTTGGCGCTTAGTATTGGCTGTAATAATAAATGCAACTCGTTGATATTTGGAAATGAATTTTTAAAAATTCTTTAAAGGTGATCCTAGACCTTGAGGAAGAAAGGCAGAGGCATGCACAGGATACGGCCGAAGGAGATGATGTCACCTACATGCTAGAGAAGGAAAGAGAGAGGCTGACTCAACAGGTAATTCAGGTAGAGGGATTCACAGTCGCATTTGTCTAGAACAGTGTTTCCAAAAAGTTACTCTGCAGGAAAGCAATTGTTGTTGTTCGAAAGGGGGCTTCGTGGTCAAATAAGTTTGGGAACTACTGGAATGAACAAAGTTAGACAGGATTCTAACTTTAAATCTGTCAGGCTCTTTAGTATGCAGAAGCACACTGTGAGCCTTCAAGAACAAAGTAGGGGTTCTGTGTTTAGCAAATCTGTGGTTTTACAAAATCTTTTATTGATAGAGATCCCTCCCTGTGGGACTATTGTTGGTAGAACACACATTGGGGAATGGTAAAAGTTTGTAGCTCTCAAACTTTTCTTGATTTAGAACCCCCGTAAGGAATGACATTTTATGTCACAATCCAGTATAAACACACACAGTTATGCCTAAAACAAAATCTCATGAAATCATATATAACCCCTACTGTCTACGTATTGATGGTTTCTGTTTATTATTTTTTTTTAGTTCTAGTCACGGCTCACATAATTTGTTTCCCCATCCATTAGTGGATCTCAGAGTTTGAAAAACACTGAGTTTCTTCAACCCTTTCCCTTTCACCCAGAGTCTCTGCCTCAAATGGGGTTGGGAAGACAATTAAAACAGACGGTATTTGTGTAAAAAGTATGATCCAAACGCAACTATTTGAGTTTGTTTTTAAGACCTGAGAAAATTACTGCCGAAACCTTAAAAGGTTTGTTTTTAGCAGCAACATTCGTCACAAAATCTGGTTGATGCGGCTTTCCGTTATCTCGTTTTGATTGGTTCTGATGCTGTGTCCTCTCCGCATACACGAAACACAAAGGTACATCACAGCCCCACTAATCACTGCAAGACAGTATAGGAACTAGAAGTGCCTCACAAATCATCAGAGAAAGATTAAATCATAGCGTCTGCTTTTTTTGTGCTAGGTGTTCCAAAACCTCAGAAATACTTGATTTAAGCACTGTGACATGCACGTTAATCCTATATACCAGAGAACAGCTAACACAGACACTCCATTTGATCATACTTTTTGAGGATATCTCTCTTTTCTTATTCTAATCAATATATGTGGTGGCATTTTTTTCTAGCTGGAATTTGAAAAGTCCCAAGTGAAAAAGTTTGAAAAAGAACAGAAGAAGCTCTCTAGTCAGCTGGAAGAGGAGCGCTCCCGCCACAAGCAGCTCTCATCCATGCTTGTGCTTGAGTGCAAGAAAGCCACCAGCAAGGCAGCTGAGGAAGGGCAGAAGGCAGGAGAGCTGAGCCTGAAACTGGAGAAGGAGAAGAGCCGAGTGAGTAAACTGGAAGAAGAGTTGGCAGCTGAGAGAAAGCGAGGTTTGCAGACTGAGGCCCAGGTAGAGAAGCAGTTGTCAGAGTTTGACATTGAAAGGGAACAACTGAGAGCAAAACTGAACCGAGAAGAGAACCGGACCAAAACGCTGAAAGAAGAAATGGAAAGTTTGAAGAAGATGGTGAAGGACCTAGAGGCCACCCACCAGCACAGTAGCCCTAATGAGCAATTGAAGAAACCAGTAACCGTGTCCAAAGGCACAGCAACTGAGCCTCTCGTGCTAATGTCTGTGTTTTGCCAAACAGAGAGTTTTCCAGCAGAAAGAACCCATGGAAGCAGCGTAGCCAAGATAACAAACACTGGGCTGCCTGGTCCCACCTCTCCTGCCTTCTCATATGCAAAAACCAATGGCCATTTTGACCCAGAGATACAAACTACCAGGGAGCTGACTGCAGGCAACAGTGTGGAAAACCAAGTGCCTCCACGGGAAAAATCTGTGGCATTGGCCCAAGAGAAACCAGTGGAGAATGGTGGGTGTCCTGTGGGGATTGAGATGCCAGCCCCAGTGCCCAGCCCCCTCCCTTCCAGTGGGAGCTCCCTGTCTCCCAGCAGCACTGCCTCCTCCTCTTTAACCTCCTCTCCTTGTTCTTCGCCGGTACTCACTAAGCGTTTATTGGGGTCATCAGCTAGCAGCCCTGGCTACCAGTCCTCCTACCAAGTAGGCATCAACCAGCGGTTCCATGCAGCTCGGCACAAATTTCAGTCCCAAGCAGATCAGGACCAACAAGCCAGTGGCCTACAAAGCCCTCCGTCCAGGGATTTATCCCCCACCCTCATAGACAACTCTGCCGCCAAGCAGCTGGCCCGAAACACAGTCACTCAGGTGCTCTCCAGATTCACCAGCCAACAAGGGCCAATCAAGCCAGTGTCTCCCAACAGCTCTCCCTTTGGCACGGACTATCGAAATCTGGCCAACACTGCCAATCCAAGAGGTGACACAAGCCATTCACCTACTCCAGGGAAAGTATCCAGTCCCCTGAGCCCCCTATCTCCAGGAATCAAGTCCCCAACCATCCCCAGAGCTGAGAGAGGAAACCCTCCACCCATCCCACCCAAAAAACCTGGCCTCACTTCTTCTTCATCTGCTACCACTCCTTTGACCAAAACTCATTCCCAGGCATCCTCTCTGACCACCACAGAAGACCTTGCCAGCAGCTGCTCTTCCAGTACCGTTGTAGCAAATGGTAAGGACGTTGAGTTACTCTTGCCTACCAGCAGCTAGTCCCTAGGAGGGAATCTCCACGTTTGACATTCCATCAGATTTCGTCCAGGAGCCCAGACTTTGGAGTCAGATTATGTTATTTATTTTGATAGTAGCTGAAACCATCTGTATAATACATTTGGCATATTTCACCGTTTTGTATTTTTTTTAAGTAGAAACTGAGTAGTTTGGATTTGTATGGCTCACATCTTTTTACTGAAGCTAGAAAGGCACCTCAAAGATGTCTCAAGCTCAGCAGTCACCGTCATGTTGTGATGAAGAAAGCTAACTGAGTACCAGGTAGTCATTTGCGATCCGTTTTGGAACTAGAATCACTCAGCGCTCATTTCGAATTATGCAGAAGTGGTTCATGCAGATTTTTATTCCAGATGAACATGTTTTAAAAGTGCCTGAAATATGACTGCCATAGGAATGTGAATCTGCAGCAAAAACACAAAATGGATCATTTAATTGCAGGAAATGAGATCCTCTGTGAATTCTGAATGTTAAAAACCAACACTGCTTTTAATCCTCTTTTACTGTTTTAATACAAGCTTTGTGTTCTGAAACAAGGCTGCGTAACTAGAACGGGAATCCTTCTAAAGGTGGGTGTGAACTCACCACAAAGCTGAGCTTTATAGAGCCCTTGAGAAACCCTCCTGAGCACTAAGCAGTTAGGGTGCTGATTTTCTTGTACTTTTGAAAAATTCACTCACTCCTAGCTTCCTGCATAAATTCTTGAATAGAATGAAATCACATCTTCATTCAAAAAATGTCTGGAGCATCTACTGTTGTGTAAGGAACTTGTGATTCTGATGCTGTTACTTGAATAGGAAATAGTTACTCATTCTGTACAAAAGTTTTGCAACAGAATGAAATTTTTATTCTGTAATCAAAAAGCAATAACTTGAAATTCACTCTTTGTAATATAAGTCAGAATTATACAAATTTTACCAAATGGTTACACTTCTTCTCCAAGCTGCCAGAACCTGGTTTCTGTATCTGTAAAACCAAATCAACTTTTGCCTAAATGGGAAGTATACATATATCTGTATAGACACATTACCCCTTTACATGTTGAACGTACACACACTTAAACACAAATGTTAGTGTGATTATATCTTTGGCGTTTGCAATATAGCATAAAGGACAAGTAGAATTGCACATTAAGATTACCTACCAAAGCAACTAGATGCGGTTGGGGCACAATCAAAGGGAGAATTCTTTCTACAGGAAGGTGGGGAAATTGCAGATGAATCTCAGACCTTCAGTATCATAAAAAGGCAGAGCTGGCCAGGCACAGTGGCTCATACCTGTACTCCCAGCACTTTGGGAGGCTGAAATGGGAGGATCGCTTGAGACTAGGCATTCAAGATCAGCCTCATCAACATAGCGAGACCCCATCTGTATTAAAGAACTAGAGCTAAACAAACCCCAGTGGGACAAAACTCAACTGGTCATGGAAATGAGTGAAACAGGCCTCTCACTCAAGTGGTATAAAACAGCTGGGAGCTACAGCAAGCCCCACTTTAAAAGGGCATCTGTTCAGCTCCATCTGCTTGCTGCCATGCAAGAATGCTAGACCAGGATTACCAGTTCTTCACATTTGTTAAAATCCAAATTTTCATGAGAAAAATTCTCATTTTCAAATATCAAGAACTGATTTTAAAATATTTAAATAGTGCTAGTTAAACAAACTTGTGCAGCTGGATTTAGCTTGCAAGCTGCCAAGTTCCAACCTCTTTCATTCTAGAAACTTCTGTCATTTTCATCACAGCACGTCTATGTGGACAAAAACCTCCAAACGTTCCAGCTGTGTAGGCCAGTACAGCTGACAAAGTTCATAGAACATAATGACTATCCCCCTCTGCCAAACAAGGCTATCTGTGACAGTGGTTATATGATTTTGTGTCCATACAGGAGAGGCCTTGGTATCCTCACATACATTCTCCTAGCCAACATCTATCCAGCAGCCCTGACCTCCTGCTATCATTTAAGTCTATTTCCTTTTAATCTAATTAGGGTTGGTAGGAAAAAGGCAGGTGATGGAAATCAATGTATAAATAACAATGGAGTATATTGGCGACTCCACAGCTTGACGTTTGATAAAGGCAAATACATGAAAAAGAAAAATGCTACTAATGCCCCAAGATGTCTACCAAAATGATGTAGGGGGTATCTTAAACTGTCCAAAGCAATCACGAATTGAACTTTATTCCTGTGCAGAGCCAAAATAAATAGTGTTGACAAAACAGCTAAACTTTCTAAACTGGAGAGGAGGCTACAGGGCCAGAGAGTGAGTGTCTCTTTTGCTTTACATGGTAATCTTAAAAGTTGCATTGTGCTCTTCCTTTGTTTTGGGATAGATCTATCTAGAGAGAGATACTATAAGGAATTTTATTTCTTAGGAAGTGCACTGAATAATGTATTTCTTTTATAGTGTAATATTGGGGTGGGGATATGCAAAAGAAAAGTGTATTTTTGCTAGTTGCCTCTCTTCTGAGATAAATAAGCACAATCTTGCAATGGATCCAGTAACCCAGTTAGTTATTAGAGATTAGTATTTAAGTTTGCTGTAGGTTGTGTGTGTGTGCTAAGTAAAAGTTGTATGATTCATAATTTTAGTATTAACCCATGTTGCAAAAGCTGTTATGGCCAACAGACTGTAATGATGTGTACCATATAACCAAGCATTAACTAGGCATTAACATTTGTAAAGCCAAATATACCATGCAGAAGTCTTCATTTTTATAGCAGACTACATTAAAGCAAGTTTAATCACACTGTTGGGGGGGAAATAGTCTTGTTTGTACAAACGGAAAAATGTTGCACAGTTTGGGTATGTATTGTTGGAAAGGGGGTGGCGTAGACGGAGCCCTTAATTGTGGCTTTGACAAACCAGGTGAGATCAATGACCCATCCAGGTTGCACCTCATAAGGAACTAAGATTTTGCTTTTCTTTAGAGTGTTAGAGCTGGAAAAAGCCTTTACCATAATCCAGTCTGTTGATTTTTTTTTTCTTTAAACCATGTGGTGGTTCTGGATTTTTTTGAGAATCTTAGAAAAGCCATAGAGGTTATCCCCAGAAAAATGAATATGCCCGTGTGCAAAATTTGTTTGATGGCTTCATAGGATCCAGAGTCCCTGAAGCCATCCATGGCCCAGGTATTCCTGCTTAAGAAAGCATAATCTTGTTCTGCCCTCTCATTTTCCACATGACTAATGCATCCCTTTTCTCCTGCTCCGTGCCGTTGCTGCTGCAGTGTTAGCAAATGCAAGCCAGACAGAAGCACTTGAAAATCCTCTGATGTGCAGAAAATGTTCAGACCGCGTAGATGTTTACATATCTGAAGTTTCCAGCATTTAAGTCAATTAATGATCATGTCAACAAATACTGGCTCTATCCGGGTCCCTTAATAGCCTGTCAGCAGTGCTGCCTTGTCAATTTGTGTGCACACGTGTGTCTGTGTGTGCCTGTGTGTGTGAATTCATAAGGTGTGCTTCGGATACTTAGTACTTGAAACAGAACTTCAAATGTCTTTTGAAATGCTGGCTTCAAAATAGGACGTGTTTTCCTAGCAAATCAGAGGTGGGCAATGAGCATTGTTCCACAGAAATAATTTTTAATTCAATTGCTATAAAACTAGTTAAGAATTGAGATCCTGTCCACCCACTATTTGTATATTAATGACCAATTCATTAGTAAAAATAAAGGAGGAGAAAGGAGACTGGGGTATCGGTTCTCACACTTTACTGTGCGTAAGTATAACCTGGGAAGCCTGCTAAAATAAAGATTTCTAGAGATGGGATCCTCGGACTTGCTGCATCCGCTAGTCTGAGGACCATGTTTTGAGAAACAGTTCTTTGTAGCCCTTATCTGTCCTTTCACAACAACTTACTATTTGCCTCTGACCTAAGAAAATGTCTTAAGCTCCTGAAATTGGTTTGCCAGGATGTCGGTGATAAGAGTCGAGAGTGCCTACTTGAGTACCAAGCACCGTGCTAATGATTTCACATACATATTACCTTATTAATCCTCACACGGGTACTGTGAGGTATTATTATCCCCAGGTAGTGCTGAGGTAGTTGAGGGCCTGAGATTTGTACTAGGGCCTTTAGCATATGACAGCCAGGATTTAAACCCCAGTGCTTTGTTCTTTCACTACCGGTATTTCCCAAATGTCAATCTGCTAGGGCTATTGTTAAACGTGCGGATTCCCAGGCTCCTCCCCTGCCAATTCTGATTTCAGTAGGCCAAGGGGGAGCTCTAGATAAATGCCTTGGTGATTCTTCTTAAGATAGAGCAAGTTTAGAAATCCTTGGGGGCACCCTAGAAATGGATCTTCAGACCTAACCAGTGCCAGGAGAACTTCCTCAGATAAATGGAACAAAAACAAAACATTATTCATTCCCTTCAAACAACATGTTTTTTTAAGTATCTAAGATGAATCAGAAAGCAGAGTAGTTATTAAGGAAGAAACAAGTTTAATCCTGTTCCCTGCCCATAAGGTACTCACAATCTAGCTGGAGAAGGAAAACATTAACAAAATGGTAGGTAGTGAGTCCAGAGACAACAGTTAGATAGAACAATGCAGGCAAACTTTTTAAAACCATACAGAGTTATTGACGGTAGTCCTGGTAAAAGCACTGTGGTAGCTGAGAGGGAACAGCTGTTTGTGGGCAGGAAAATGTTAACTAGAAAGGGAATGGTGTCTTCTCTCTCCAGGGCATTATTTACTGGGAATTCTGTTAACATGTCCTTGTGTTTGCCTTTTGTTTTAGTTGACTTGTCTTGATTCTAGGATGAGGTCAGAGACGCAGGCAGAAGACAGCCCAAAGAGCTGAGTCCTGTTTCAGGGAGACCAACAGACAACAGTGAGTGGTTTCTGCAAGGGCTGGGGCTAAGAGGCCACAGCGTTCTGCACGTTGTCTGATAACTTGTAGGGAGTATCTAGGAACATGCAAAAGGCAGGTTGATAAAGGACCTGGTTGCCAGAGTACTCTATTACCCATCGGTGTCCTCTCCTACCCCTTACCCTCTTTCACACCCTCTAAATCTCTATAAGCAAATGAGGGAAATGCAAACTAAGCTTTGAACAGAATAATGAGTCCCTCTGGGACACTTGCAAGGGACTTATTTCTTCTGAAGGATGTGACAGCAGCATCTACTCTTCTCCCAATAGTGCCAGTGTTTGTTTCACTGTTACACTGGAGGAGCACAAGCAAGAAGCATGCAATATGTGGCTCTGTCCACATTGTGAAATTGTTGGCTCTGAGAAATTACTGGGAAATGTTAAAACAAGATTGGCCTTATCTCTGGGGAGTCACCTGTTTAACCTGACAAGAATCCTACTTATTAACTCAATGTGTTAGAAACTAGGATGTGCCACGTAGGTTCCCTTTCAGGAGTGAAATTTAATTCACTAGGTTCAGGGAATGCTGACGGTGAGAGGCCCTCAGATATAACCCCTTATAGGAATTGCCTTCTCCAAGAAAAATCAGCTTGACCAAGTTCACACCTCCTTCCATGGACAGCTCATATATTAATACAAAGACTGGGCGTGGTGGCTCACACCTGTAATCACAGCACTTTGAGAGGCTGAGGCAGGCAGGTCACTTGAAGTCAGGAGTTCAAGACCATCCTGGTCAACAGGGTGAAACCCCGTCTCTACTAAAAATACAAAAAATTAGGTGGGCATGGTGGCGCGTGCCTGTAGTCCCAGCTACTCGGGAGGCTGAGACAGGAGAATTGCCTGAACCCAGGAGGCGGAGGTTGCCGGTAGCCAAGATCACGCCATTGCACTCCAGCCTGGGTAACGAGAGCGAAACTCCGTCTCAAAAAAAAAAAAAAAACCCATCTCTACTAAAAATGCAAAAAAGCCAGGTGTCATGACGCACACCTATAATCTTAGCTACTTAAAAGGCTGAAGCAGAAGGATCACATGAACCCAGGAGGTGGAGGTTGCAATGAGCCAAGACTGTACCACCGCACTCCAGCCTGGTCAAGAAAGCAAGACTCCGTCTCAAAACAAAAAACACAAAGACTGATTGATGTTTATAGTGACACTCTTGTCCCAAAGTAGTAGAAGGTTTATACCAGCTTCAAAACCCCCTGTAAAGCTACCTGAGACCTTTAAAGACACTATATTGCAGATCAACCTCTCCCTCTGCCCGATCCTGCTTCCATTCCCCAGGTGTGGATCCCAAGGGCATTCCCAAGGAAGCCGCCTCCACCGTAATAATCTCCACCTCAGTCTACTCTGTTCCTTTGGTCATGATTAAGTCCTCTAAAGAAGGGAGGACACATTTTCTGAGTATTTATATAGTGCCGAGCTCTCAATCAGGTGTTTCACATGTTACTTCATTTACTTAACAACTACTAAGAAGGCAGATAATCCCTACTTGATAGATGTGATAATTAACTCCTACTGAGACACAGTAAATTGCCCAAGGTCCTACAGCAAAGCAGACCTGAGATTCAGTGTCAGCTGGGATTCCAACCGTTGAAACCCTATTTGGCTTTCCAGTCCATTGTCTTTCCACTGGCCACACCATAGTATCAAAACAGTAATAATACATTTGGGGAGTTTAGAATTTTAGCTTATTGACAGTCAAATACCCAAGTATAGCACCACTGATCAGCTAGCTTTCTTCTGAGACCTTCAGCTAGAAACAAGATACTGAAGGAATTGGGTTTTTGTGCAGAGAAAGGAAAAGGATGATTTGCCTACACACACGGAGTCATCAGATGTTAGAGCTACAGGGAATCTTAGCCTTGATTCTAGCTCCCTCATAATCCAGATGAGGAAAATGAGCCCTAGAAAGGCCAGGGGACTGGCCCAATTGTGCATGTCTGGTTCACAGCAAGGCCCGGACTGTAGAGTAAGTCTGGCTCCCTCATTCTGCCTCAGCCGACTGCTCCTCCCTGAGCTGACCTGAAACCAGCAGCATCTAGCCCCGCCCTGGCTGCTCCATGGGGCACTCCTTCCTTCTCATCTGCTCTACTGTGTCTGGCTTTAATCTTGTTCACCTAGGCTGCCCCATATTCCAGGCCTTGCCCTCTGCCTAGGGCTGTCCGCCACACTTGCCACAAAAATCCTGTCCTCATGTCTCTGAACAGGTCTGACAGCTGGGGTGAGGGTAGGAGCGGGGAGAGAGGTGGGGCTTCTCCCAGGCCGTGCCTCCGTGTGTCTGGCACCAGCTCTGGAAAGCACTTACTCATCAGGCATGTCTTGCTCCTCAGGTCAGGCGTGGACAAGATGCCACCAAAGTCCTGCACATCTATCCCCTCCCTGCTCAGGAATCTGACTTGCCACACCTGCCTGTGTAGGAGGGAACAACTGAATGCTTGAAGCGGCCGACTCCTCCCCCTCTTCCTCCTCTTTTGAGGCCTTCTGCACCTGAACCCAAACATATAGCTCTGCCAAGACGGGCCTTTTGCGCTTTCAAAGGACTTATCCATCTCCCTCCTCCGAAGTGCCCACCCTCCCACTCCCCGTCTCCCTCAGCCCACCCAACCCAAGTCAAACCCTTCTAGAACAGTTTGTGCCTCAGAGCAGACAGGGTGTCCTCAGGAAGACCCTGATCCAAAGGGATTTGGGGTGGTGGGGCAGTTTAGGGGTGGCGACCAAAGCACACACAGGCCCCTTCATCTCTAGCGTGTTTTCCTTCTGAGTCTTGGTGAGTCAGAGCCACAGGGCCACACACAAGGCTCCTATTCAGGGCTCGTTTTCCTTCCCCTCTGCTCAGATCTTGGCATCTCTCACTCCTTCATTCTCTATGTGGGCCTTATTCTCACCATGGGAAAGCTCTGCTCCCTGCCCTGTGCCGCCTCACTTTCCCCCAACAATGCCCCACCACACACACACGCGTGCGTGCGCACACACACACACACCTCATCCTTTTGAGAGTTTGCAGGCCCAGCTGCATACAAACATATAGGAGGTAGAACAAAATAGAAATGTTACACTAATCAATCCTTATCCACAAATTCAGTTTTTTTGCTGCTGGCTCTGTGCAGGCCTCAGCTAGGTTGAGAAGGGGACACACACACACACCCCTCACAGTCACTGTGCCTGCCCTTCATCTATTCAGCATATAGTTATCAAGTACTGACTCTGTCAAGCAAGCATCATGCTAAGGGCTGGCATTTACACTGTGGTGGAGGAGCATGTTTTAGGTGACTCCCAGGGTTGTGCAGGGCAGGATATCACAAGTGCTCCAAATGAGGATGGGGCCCCTAAGATTCAGGAGGCTGGAAGCCTGTGTGTCTACAGACTTAAGAAGCACCTGCTTTAAATAAAAGGGAGAAGGAGATCGGTTTGCATTGATAGGGTGTTGGGTACACTATCTACAACAAGAAGCCTGAGCAAGAAAAGCAGCTCAGAACAGGAGCTCTGTCGCTCTGCGCGCAACCTTGGACAAGTGAGGGAACCTCCACCACCCTTCATCTCTGCATCGGTAAAATAAAGATGCGAACCTCCCTCTCGGGGTTTAGTGAGAATTCCGTGAGATAAAGCAGGCCCGTGCCTAGCACATAGTAAGAACTCCGTGGGTTTGCTGTCCCCTTTGCGGAACGGCGCTGTGGGTGAAGGGGCGGTGGTCGAAGTGGCTTGTCTCCATTGGAAGCCACGTGGTTCTGACGCAAGGCGGGGCTGCAACGTGCCGGACGGGCTACTCGGGGCTGAGCAGCGCCGCCCTCCTTCCGAAAGCTGACTTACTCGCGCCCCCTGGTGTTTCACACGCTGTGAATCTCTGGACCGAGGTCTGGCCGCGCGCCGGCTCCCTGGGAAAGGACAGCATCAGCGGGAAAGGACAGCATCAGCGGGAAAGGACAGCATCAGCGGGAAAGAACAGCATCAGCGGCTAGGAAGAGCGGCCCACTTCAGACGCCCGCGCAGACAGGCGTCCCGGTGCTCAGACGCCTTCCTGGTGTCTAAGTTCTGAGCACAGCAGCTCACCCTGCCTGAAAAGCGGAACGAAGCCTAGACTGCGTAAAACAGAGAAGAACAGAAACCACCTCACAGGATTGTTGTGAGCCTTAGATGAGCAAATTTAAGACTTAAAACTGGTCACTGACAAAGCATTCAAAAAGTGATAACTATTAGTATTATGTAGCTCCTAGAACAGCGGCTGGCATAGAGTAGATGCTCGTAACTGTTAAAAAAAGCGGGGGGGGGGCAGGAGGACTCTATCAATATTTATTTAGGCTGGGCGCGATGGTTCACGCCTGTAATCCCAGCACTTTGGGAGGCTGAGACAGGTGGATCACCTGAGGTCAGAAGTTCGCGACCAGCCTGGCCAACATGGTGAAACCCTGTCTCCACTAAAAATACAAAAATCAGCCGAGCGTGGTGGCTGGCGCTTGTAATCCGAGCTACTCTGGAGGCTGAGGCAGGAGAAGCGCTTGAACCCGGGAGGTGGAGGTTTGCAGTGAGCCGAGATTGTACCACTACACTTCAGCCTGGCAACAGAGGGAGATTCTGTCTCAAAAAAAAAAAATTAGCCTGTAATCCCAGCTACTAGAGGGACTGCTGAGGCAGGAGGATCGCTTGAACCCGGGAGGTGGAGGTTTGCAGTGAGTCGAGATCGTGCCACTGCACTCCAGCCTGGGCAGCAGAGTGAAACTCCATCTCGAAAACAAAATCTTTTTATGCATTCATCCATTTAATTACGCTTCAGAAATGTCTTGCTCTTTTTATATTGTCAATGCTGTAAAGTACAAAACCCATAATAAGCCAAGTAAGTAAGCAAGAGTCAGCACTCTGGGAGGAAAACAAAGAGATTTTCTTCACTGCAATATCCATGCCACAGTTCCTACTAGGTGGCAGGCACTGGGGTAGGCACTAGGATAGAGAAATAAATAAGTTACAGGCCGTTAGGGATCTTAAATACTGGTAGGAGAGACAAACATGAAATGCAATGTTATGTGAATTATAATAAACATAGGAACAAGCTGTGGCTGCACAGTTAACCGCCAGTGGAGTCAGGAAAGATCTCACGGAGGAAGGGACACTTGTCTTGGTCTTGAAGGAGAGGTAGATGCTCCCAGGTGAAGAAGGGAACAAAGGGCATTCCAAGGCATGAGGATAGCATATACAATGGACTAAGTTGCCAGAACGCACGATGTTTTTGGTAAGAAGCCTGGGCTGGAAGTCTAGACCAGAAGAAGGAACTTGACAGGAAAGGGCATGGTTTGCCCAAAGAATTTGGACTCTTATTTTGTGGGCCACTGAAAGCCTGAATTGAGGAGCCGTATGAGCACAGGCACATTTACCATGAAACTGATGAGGGTTAAGCTTCGAGGCCCATCACTGGCATGGCCCCTCCCAAGCCCTGAAGAGCCCAGGCAGTGTGGTTGTAAAATCTGCAAAATAAGATCCATCTTAACTGCAGTCAGTTAACACTGCTGTCTCTTGTCACTCTTTCTCCTGTACCCCACTTTCCCGAATGTTGGGTGGCCTTGGCGTGGTAGCAATAAGCATCTTTGGAATTTAACAAAACTAAGTTGAATGGAGGACTACTTTGTTTAATACTTGTACTTAATTGTTCCCTTTTTCTTCTTGATACATAATATTTTACATATTTGTGGGGTATATATGAGTGTTACATACATAGTATGTAAAATGATCAAATCAGGATATTCGGGGTATCCATCACCTTGAGTATCATTTCTGTGTATTGGTATCATTTCGATTCCTCTCTACTAGTTACTTTGAAACATACAAAGTATTGTTGCCAAGTATAGTCACCCTATTCTGCTATCAACTATTAGAACTTTCTTCTATCTAACTGTATGTTTGTACCCATTAACCAACTTCTCTTCTTTCCCCTCCCACCAACCACCCTTCCCAGACTCTCGTATCTATAATTCTATTCTCTATGGCCATGAGGTCTAGTTTTTTACCTCCCACATATGAGAAAGAACATGCAGTATTTGTTTTTCTCTGCCTGGCTAATTTCACTTAACGTAACGGTTTCCAGCACCATCCTCATGGCTGCAGATGAGTTCACTTCCTTTTTTTGTATGACCAATAATATTCCATTGTGTATTTATACCAGGTTTTCTGTATTCGTTCATCCACTGATGGATGTCAACTTAGGCAGACTCCGTATCTTCGCTGTTGTGAATTATGCAGCAACGCACATCTGACTGCAGGCATCCCTTTGATATACTATTTACTTTCCTTTGGCCAGATACTCAGCAGTGAGATTCCTGGATCATATAGTAGTTCTATTTTTAGGTTTTTTTTTTTTTTTTTGAGACGGAGTCTTACTCTGTTGTCCAGAGTGGAGTGCAGTGGCGTGACCTCCGCCTCCCGGGTTCAAGCGATTCTCCTGCCTCAGCCCCCCGAGTAGCTGAGACTACAGGCTAATTTTTTGTATTTTTAGTAGAGACGGGGGTTTCACCATGTTAGCCAGGATGGTCTCAATCTCCTGACCTCGTGGTCCACCTGCCTCTCAAAGTGCTGGATTGCAGGCATGAGCCCTATTGTTAGTTTTTAATAAATCTCCATATTGTTTTCCATAGTGGTTGTACTAATTTACATTCCCACCAACAGCCAACAGTGTGTAAGAGTTCCCTTTTCTCTGCATCCTCATCAGCCTCTGTTATTTTTTTCTTCTTTATAATGGCCATTCTTTTTTTTTTTTTGAGATGGAGTCTCAGTCCATCACCCAGGCTAGAGTGTAGTGGTGCAATCTCAGCTCACCACAATCTTCACCTCCTGGGTTCATGCCGTTCTCCTGCCTCAGCCTCCCACGTAGCTGGGATTACAAGTGTGTGCCACCACACCCAGCTAATTTTTTGTAGAGTCAGGGTATCACCATGTTGGCCAAGCTGATCTTGAACTCCTGACCTTGTGATCCACCCGCCTCGGCCTCCCAAAGTGCTGGGATTACAGGCCTAAGCCACTGCACCAGGCTTATTTTAGCCATTCTACCTAGGGTAAGATGATATATCACTGTGGTTTTGTTTTGCACTTCCCTAATGATTCATGTTATTGAGCATTTAATCATGTATCCATTGGCCATTTGTCAGTCTTCTTTTGAGAAATGTCTATTCATGTCCTCTTCCCATTTTTCATGGGATTATTATTATTATTATTATTATTTACTGTGTAGTTGTTTGAATTCCTTGTGTATTCTGGAATTAGTCGCGTATTGCATGAGTAGTTAGCAGATATTTTCTCCCATTCAAGAGGTTGTCTCTTTACTCTGTTGATTGTTTCTTCTGCTACGTAGAAGTTTTTTCATTTAATACTGTCCAATTTGTCTATTTCTTGTTTTGTTGCTTGTGCTTTTGAGGTCTTGACCATAAAATCTTCGCCTAGACCAATACCCTGAAGAGTCTTCCTTTGTATTTTCTTCTAGTGGTTTTATAGTTTTGCATTTTACATTAGTTTTTAATCCATCTTGAGTTGTCTTCTGCATATGGTGAAGGACAGGCATCCACTTGCATTCTCCTACATATGGTTATTCAGTTTTCCCAGCACCATTTATTGAAGAGGGCGCTCTTTCCCCCATTGTATGTCCTTGGTGATTTGTTGAAGATGAGTTGGCTATAAATATGTGGATTTATTTCTGAGTTTTCAATTCTGTTCCATTGATCTATGTGTCTGCTTTCATACCAATACCATGCTGTTTTGGTTACTAAAGCCATGTAATCCATTCTGTAGTTGGATAGTGTGATGTCTCCAGCTTTGTTCTTTTTTGGTCAGGATGACAGTGGCTATCCTGGCTCCTTTTTGGTTCCATACAAATTTTAGGAATTTTTTTTCTATTCTGCGGAAAATGACATTGGTCTTTTGATGAAGATTGCACTGAATCTGTAGATTGCTGCAAGCAGCATGGTCAATACTAACTATTTCAGCCCATGAGCATGGAATGCCTTTTCACTTGTTTGTGTCATCTTAAATTTTGTTCATCAGTGTTTTATAGTATACCCTGTAGAGATCTTTCACCTATTTGGTTAAATTTATTCCTAGATATTTTTGTTTTTGTTTTAAGACAGAGCTCTGTCGCCCAGGCTGGAGTGCAGTGGTGCAATCTCAGCTCACTGCAACCTCCATCTTCTAGGTTCAAGCGATTCTCCCACCTCAGCTTCCCAAGTAGCTGGGATTACAGGCATGCACTACCACACCTGGCTAAGTTTTGTATTTTTAGTAGAGACGGGGTTTCACCATGTTAGCCAGGCTGGTCTCAAACTCCCGTCCTCAGGTGATTTACCTACCTCAGCCTCCCAAAGTACTGGGATTACACGTGAGAGTCAACGTGCCTGGCCTATTTATATTTTCTTGTAGTATGTCTTCAAAAATTATTGTAATTATTATTTCTGACTAGTTCATCTTTTAGTCTTTCTACTCAAGATATTAGTAGTTTACACACCACAATTACAGTGTTAATGATATTCTGTTTTTTTGTGTACTTCCTATTATTAGTAAATTTCGTACCTTCAGATAATTTCCGATTGCTCATTAATGACCTTTTCTTTCCGATTGAAGAACTCTTTTTAGCATTTCTTGTAGGACAGGTCTGGTGCTGATGCAATCCCTCAGCTTTTGTTTTTCTGGGAAAATCTTTACTTCTCCTTCATGTTTAAAGCATATTTTCACCAGATATAATATTTTAGGGTAAAAGGTTTTTTCCTTCAGCACTTTAAATATATCATGCCACTAACAGCAGGGTGCGGTGGCTCACACCTGTAATTCCAGCACTTTGGGAGGCTGAGGCAGGTGGATTGCCTGAGGATGGAAGTTTGAGACCAGCCTGGCCAATATGGTGAAACCCCATCTTTGCTGAAGATACAAAAATTAGCCAGGTGTGGTGATCCATGCCTGTAGTCCCAGCTATTCAGGAGGCTGATGTGAGAGGATCACTTGAGCCTAGGAGAAAGAGGTTGCAGTCAGCCAAGATCACGCCACTGCACTCCATCCCGCCTGACAGAGTAAGACTCTGTCTCAAAATAAATAATAAATAAATAATCATGCCTCTTTCTCTCTTCTGGCATATAATGTTTTCACTGAAAACAGTTCAGTGATGCAGTGTATACAATCACAAATGCATCATACATATGAAGATATAATCATACATATGAAGATATAATCATACATATGAAGATATAATCATACCTATGAAGATGATATAATCATACATATGAAGATATAATCATACATATGAAGATATAATCAAGGAGTATGAAGTCAAAAAAATATATATATATATATATTTCACCTAAAAAAAAAATATATATATATATATATATATATATATATATATTTTTTTTTTTTTTTTAGGCCAGGCATGGTGGCTTACACCTGTAAACCAATCATTTTGGGAGGCCGAGGTGGGTGAATCACGAGGTCAGGAGTTCAAGACCAGCCTGGCCAAGATGATGAAACCCCATCTCTACTAAAAATACAAAAATTAGCCAGACGTGGCAGCAGGTGCCTGTAATCCCAGCTACTCGGAAGGCTGAGGCAGAGAATTGCTTGAACCCGGGAGGCAGAGGTTGCAGTAAGCCGAGATTGCACCACTGAGCTCCAGCCTGTGCAACAAGTGTGAAACTAAGTCTCGAATATATATACACGTGTATATATATATATATATATATTTGTGTGTCCCAGGGGGTGACTCCTTGGTATGTGGCACCAAATATATATATATATATGAGACAGATATATATATTTAATTTTTAAGAATTATATTTCTGACTAAAATAGAGCAACAGGAACTGGATTTATTCTCACACCTAAAAAAAACTGAACATTAAACTAAATATGTTAAGGACATCGACCATCGGACAATGAAGGACAAAGATGGGAAACAAAGTCAGCCTTATAATTGTCCCCCAACAGGAAGGAGAAGTCCAGGCATAGCCTCCTGATCTCCCTAAGTTGAGGCGGTAAAGCTGGGAGTCTTGGGAGGGAAGAGTATTGGAGGTAAGACAGCTTCAATGAGCGAGATCACCAGAGGACGTCAGAGGCCTCCTCCGGAGTCTTCAACTAAGTGCTAATCTGCAAATGTCTGAGGAAACTACCCAAGGCCAGTGAGAGAACCACCCAAAAGGATCAGAAGAAACTACTCAGAGATCTCATGGGACTGGGAGTAGTTTCTGTTCTCATTAGCAAGAATGAAAAATCTCATAATTCGCAGCACACTCATAGAGTCCTGGGGGTTTTGTCTCTATAGGGGGCCAAAATCAGCCCTAGACTAAATGATGCTCTGTTCCCACCACCCCTGAAAAATAAAAGACTCAAAAGGATAAAACTGTTCCTAAATAACTACATCTCAGAACAAAGCTCAAGAATATGGATAGGAAAACAAAAATATCCAGAGTCAAAAGGTAAAATTCACAATGTCTGGCATCCAATAGAAAATTACAAAGCATACGAAGAAGTAGAAAAATATGGCAAATAATTAGAAGAAAACTCAATCACTGAAAATTACTCCAGACTTGGCAACGTAGAGAAACCCTGTCTCTACAAAAAATATAAAATTTAGCTGGGTGTAGTGGTATGTGCCAGTAGTCCCAGCTACTCAGGAGGCTGAGGTGGGAGGATTGCTTGAGCTTGGAAGATTGTGGCTGCAGTGAGCTGTGATTATGCCACCACACTCTAGCCTGAGCAACAAAGCAATACTAAGAAAGAAAAGAGAGGAGAGTGAGAGAGGAGGGAAGCGGGAGAGAGAAATAGAGAGAGGGAAGGAAGGGGGAAAGGAGGGAAGGAGAGAGAGAGGAAAGAAAGAAAGAAAGAAAAGCAAGAGAAGGAAGGGAGGGAGGGTGGGAAAGAGAAAGAAAGAAAAGAAAAGAAAGTACCTGAATTGAACCTTAGAAAGACTGAAGGAAGAAAAGAAAGAAAGGAGAGAGAAGTAAAGAAAGAGAGAGAAAAGAAAAGAAGGAAATAAAGAGAAAGAGGGAGGATGGAAGGGCAGGAGGGAGGGAGAGAGGAAGGAAGGGAGGGAGAGAGAGAGGAAGGACAGAAGGGAGGAAGGGAGGGAAGAGGAGGGGAGGGGAGGGGGGAGAGAGAGGGAAGGCGTACTGGCGAAAATAACACAATGAAAATAGCAGACAATTACATTAAAACAGCTATTATAACGGTACTGTATATTTAAGGAAACGGGAAGGATTGGGTTTGTTAACTAGAGACATGAAAGATGCAGAAAAGACTGCAATCAAACTTCTAGAGATGAAAATCACAGTATCTGAGATTAAAAGAACAACAACAACATTAGATGGGATTAGCAACAGATTACACATTGTGGAATAAATGATTATTAAATTTGAAGAAATATTAATAAAAGCAATCCATAATAAAACACAGAACATAATAAAATATTTTTATAATGAACAAAGCATCAGTGAGCTTTGGGTCACATTCAAGTGACCTAATATAATTTAATTGGCATCCTCAAAGAAAAATATTTGAACAAACCACAGCCAAGATTTTCCAAACTTGATGAAAACAATAAATTCAGAGATACAAAAAAAAAAGCCAATAAATATAAGCACAAGAAACATGAAGGAAACTGCAACAAGAAACATCATATAGCCTAAAACCCATGATCCAGAGAACACTTTTAAAACAACCCAAGGAAAAAAAATTATTATATACAAATGAACGAAGCTTAAAAACAACACACAGGAGATTTCTCATTAGTAATCACACAATCCTGAAGACAATGCAGCAGTAGTGTTAGACTATGGAGGAAAAACTGTCAACCCAGAATTCTAAACCCAGTGAAAATACCTTTCAAAAACAATGGCAATAGTCACCTTTTAAATGTGGAACACTTTTCAGAAAAATTAGGATTATGACATGGTTTGAATCTGTATCCCCACCTAAATCTCATGTGGAATTGTGATCCCCAGTGTTGGAGGTGGGGTCTGGTGGAAGGAGACTGGATCTTCGGCATGGATCCCTCATGAATAGTTTAGCACCCTTGGTGCTGTTCTCATGACAATGAGTAAGTTCTTGAGAGATCTCGTTGTTTAAAAGCGTGTAGCAGTCCCCACACACAACCCCAGCTCTCTCTCTTCTCCCTCCTGCTTTGGCCATGCGATGTGCCTGCTATCCCTTCACTCTACGCCATAATTGTAAGTTTCCTGAGGCCTCCCTAGAAATGAAACATGTCAGCATCGTGCTTCCTGTACAGCCCACAGAACCACGAAACAATTAAACCTCTTTTCTGTGTAAATGACTCAGTCACGGGTACTTCTGTGTAGCAATGCAAGAATGGACTAACACAGATTGCTTTCCTTGGTGTGTGAGCGTCATCAACCCTCCTGTTGGTTCATTACTGAGTGTGCTATAAATGAAATCATTTGTGATTAAAGTGAGATTTGCCCACACAAACAAAAAGCAGAAGAAAGATTTTTCGCAAACATGCACATGATGAAAGAATTCATCAGCAGCAGAACTGCAGTACAAAAATACTAAAGGAAATAGTTTGGGTAAAAGAAAAATAGTAACAGAAATCTGCAACTGTACAAAGGAATGATGAGCATCAAAAAATGGTAGCCATATAAGCAAATATGAAAGATTTACCCATTTTAAAGAGATTTAAGGAGCAAGAACTTTTCTTTAAATCTATTTAAAGTGTTATCACAGTATATTGTGGAATTTTTCACATATGAAGAAATAAAATGTATGACAACAATAGCACAAAGTCTGAGGGAAAAGAAATGGAAATATACTGTAGTAAGATTCTTATTCTGCAAGTGAATCAGTAAAATATCACATGAAGCTGGACCACATAAGTTAAAGATGCACACAATAAGCCAAAAAGCAACCATTAAAAAGCAAAACAAAACTCAAAAGCCAACAAAGAAGATAAAATCAGAATCATAAATATAACCTATAAAAAAGAGGGAAAGAAGAGCAAAGAACAGATGATAGAAAAAGAAGATTATTGATTTAAAGCCAACTACATGAATAATTACAATTTAAATGGCCTAAACAACTGAATTAAAGGCAGAAATTCTCAGGTTTTATTTTAAAGACAAACACCCAAATATATGCTGCCCGCAAGAAATCCACTCTAAATATAAAGACGTAATAGGGTAAATTGTTATTGACTACCCCACCCAAATTCATCAGAATACATTTTATTTTTTAAATAAACACAGAGATCATTTACAATGATAGGTAATATTTTTGGCTACTGAAAAGTCTCAGTAAATTTTAAAACATATAAATGGTACAAACTATGTTCTCTAGCCACATGGAATTCAATTAGACTAAATAAAATGCAGGTCTCTGGAATATCCCTGAATATCTGGAAAATAACACACTTCCAAATAACCCATGGGTCAAAGGAAAATAAAGGAGAAATTAGAAAATAATTTGAACTGAATGAAAAGGAAAATATAACACACCAATATTTACGGGACACAGTTTGAGTACTTAAAAAGAAATTTGTAACACTAAATGCCTATATTAAAAAAGAAGAGGCTGTGCATGGTGGCTCATGCCTGTAATCCCAGCACTTTGGGAGGCCAAGGTGGGTGGATCACAAGGTCAAGAGATTGAGACCATCCTGGCCAACATGGTGAAACCCTGTCTCTAGTAAAAATACAAAAAAGTTACCTGGGTGTGGTGGTGCCTCTAGTCCCAGCTACTTGGGAGGCTGAGGCAGGAGAATTGCTTGAACCTAGGAGGCAGAGGTTGCAATGAGCCGAGACTGAGCCACTGCACTCCAGCCTGGCGCCTGGCGACAGAGCAAGATTCTGTCTCAAAATAAAATAAAATAATAAAAAAGAAGAAGATGGCCAGGTGCAGTGGCTCATGCCTGTGATCCCAGCACTTTGGGAGGCCAAGGTGGGCGGATCACGAGGTCAGGAGTTCAAGACCAGGCTGACCAATATGTTGAAACCCCATCTCTACCAAAATTACAAAAATTAGCTGGGTGTGTTGGTGCACACCTATAATCCCAGCTACTCAGGAAGCTAAGGCAGGAGAATCACTTGAATCCAGAAGGCAGAGTTTGCAGTGAGCCAAGATTGCGCCACTGCACTCCAGCCTGAGCAACAAAGCAAGATCCATCTCAAAAGAAGAAGAAGAAAAATACAAAATCAGTTAAGAAAATAGAAGTACAAATGACAACACCAAGATGGTGGATGAAAAGGTCTCAATGCTCATCCCCCACTGAGAAAAACAAAAAATAAACAACTACATACCAACCAAAATAGCTCTGGGAGAGCTCCAGAGTACAATGAAAAACTTACAGCAATCCAGGGAGCAGACAAACCAAGATAGCCACATTAAAAAATATAGAAAGCATCTAACCTACTCCATGCCATTTCCCAGTCCAGCCCAGCTGTGCACCAAGAAGGATCTCCTTGACACAACCTGCAACCTCCACCTGTGTGAGAAAAGTAAACCAGGAAGACCCCAGCATCCCTTGCCACTAATGCAAATACTGACAAGTTTTACCACTGAGGAGCCCTATAGTTTCCACCAGTGATGATCTCAACTGACAGAGAGCTTTCCAGATTATCTACACTGCTGTGTCCCCCTGGAGAAGGAGCTGCTATGCCCCCAATGGCTAAGATTGCCAACTCACCCTCTCACATGTAAGCCCTAGACCCCAGAGCCAAGACTGCTACATGTATGATGGACACTTCTGATGCTGGCACCACCACTGCCACAGGCACACCTATACCCCAGATCACAGAGCCATGGCTGTTCTGTATACACCCATGCATCTAATACCAGCACCACTATCAACATGAGTTCACCTGCACTGTGGGTCTGGCACAAAAAGAGATCCCATCAGCCATGAAGTGCCTCCAAGCACGAATAAGAGAACAGGAAGATGCCAGCAGCCTTTGCCACCAATTACCGAAGCAACTTTTTCTGCGGCTGTGTATACCCACAGCCTTGGATGCTGAGGGTCTCCAGAGTCATTGGCCATGCTGACCTCAGCTGATGGAGCTTTACAGAAACTATGCTGCTGTACCCACCATAGAGCGGGAGCTGATGCTGTGGTTTCCCAGGGCTAGAGCCACCACACCCAACTCAGCATCTTCACACCCACTTAAAAATGAAGATCTTTCCCTACTGAAGTGAGTACATAAAGTCTAGAGGAGGTGGCTGTTACTTCAAACATGCAGACATCACTGCAAGGCTAAAGAAACATTTAAAAATCAAGGAAACGTTACACTGCCCAAGCAACACAAAATTTTTTAGTAGTTGACCTCAAAGAAACAGAGATCTATGAATTACCTAAATAATAATTCGAAATAATTGTTTCAGGAAGCTCGGTGGCTACAAGAAAACACTGGCAATTCCATGAAACCAGAAAAACAATACAAAAACAGAATAAAAGTTCAAGAAAGAGACAGAAATCATTTAAAAAAAACAAACAATTCTGGAGCTAAAGAACACAATGATTGAAATTAAAAACTTACAGCAATAGAGAACAACAGCAGACTTTTTTTTTTTTAATTTTTTAAAATAAATAATAGAGATGGGGTTTCACCATGTTGGCCAGGCTGGTCTTGAACTCCTGATCTCAGGTGATCTGCCTGCCTCGGCCTACCAAAGTACTGGAATTACAGGCATGAGCCACCACACCCGGCCCAACAGTAGACTTGATAGAGAAAAGTAAAAATAAAAAATCTGTGAACCTGAAGACACATCATTTGAAATTATACAGTAAGAAGACAAAAGAGAAAAAAGAATGAAAAAAACAGTAAAAAAAGGAAAAAAAAGAAAAAAAAAGCCTATGGGATTCATGGAATACCATCACTGAATCAATATATATATTTGAAAGTTGCAGGCCAGGCGCGGTGGCTCACGCCTATAATCCCAGCACTTTGGGAGGCTGAGGCAGGTGGATCACGAGGTCAAGAGATCGAGACCATCCTGGTCAACATGGTGAAACCCCATCTCTACTAAAAATACAAAAATTAGCTGGGCATGGTGGGGCGCCCCTGTAATCCCAGCTACTCGGGAGGCTGAGGCAGGAGAATTGCTTGAACCCAGGAGGCGGAGGTTGCGGTGAGCCGAGATCGCGCCATTGCACTCCAGCCTGGGTAACAAGAGCGAAACTCCGTCTCAAAAAAAAAAAAAAAGAAAATCAATCAATGTGATATAACATATTAGCTAAAGAAAATGTGATTTTTCAATTGATTTAGAAAACACATTTGGCAAAGTTCAATATCTATTCATGACTAAAACTCTCAACAAAAGAGGTACAGAAGAAACTTACCCTAAACTAATAAAGGCCATTATGAAAAGTCCACAGCCAATATCATAACCAATGGGAAAAGCTACAAGCTTTCCTTCTAAGATCTGCTACAAGGCAAGGATGCCCACTTTCACCACTTCTTTTCAATAGTACTAGAAATCCCAGCCAGAGCAATACCCGTCCACACAAACAAAAAAAGAAGTTAACTTGCAGATGGTGTGATCATATACATAGAAAACAGAAAAGACTCAATGAAAAAACTGTTCGAACTGATAAATGAATTCAGTAAAGTTGCAGGGTATAAAAATCAACATACAAAAATTAATCAAGCCAGGCATGGTGGCTCATGCCCATAATCCTAACACTTTAGGAGGCTAGGTCAAGAGAATTGCTTGAGTCCAGGAGTTCAAGACCAGCCTGGGCAAGGATAAGGAGACCCCATATCTACAAAAAAATTTAAAAATTGGTTGGGCAAGGTGGCTCATGCCTGTAATCCCAGCACTTTGGAAGGCAGAGGCAGGTGGATCACTTGAGGTAAAGAGTTCAAGCCTGACCAACATGGTGAAACCCTGTCTCTACTAAACACAAAAAAACTAACCAGGCACAGTGGTGCATGCCTGTAATCCCAGCTACTCAGGAGGCTGAGGCAAGAGAATCGCCTGAACCTGGGAGACGGAGGTTGCAGTAAGCCAAGATTGCGCCATTGCACTCCAGCCTGGGCAACAAGAGTGAAAACTCCATCTCAAAAAAAAAATTTTTTTTTTATTAGCCAGGCATAGTGGTACATGCGTGTGGTTCCAGCTATTTGGGAGGCTGATGTGGGAGAAGAGCTTGAACCCAGGAGGTCAGGGCTGCAGCGAGTCATAATTTTGCTGCTGTACTCCAGCCTGGACAACAGAACAAAACCCTGTGTCAAAAACAGTAATAATAATCACCATCACACAAAAAAATTTTTGAGACAGAGTCTTGCTCTTTCACCCAGACTGGAGTGCAAAGGTGTTATCATAGCTCACTGTAGTCTTAAATTTCCGGACACAGGCAATCACCCCACCTCAGCCTACTGAAAACCTGGGACTACAGGCGTGTGCCACCATGTTGCTCAGTCTGGTCTAAACTCCTGGCCTCAAGCAATCCTCCTGCCTCGGCCTCCCAAAGCACTGGAATTGCAGGCATGAGCCAGCATGCTCAGCCCTAGTCCCATTTCTAGACACAAACAGCAATCTATCCAGAAAGAAAATTAAGAAAACAATCTCATTCACACTAGCAAGAAGACGAATAAAACATTTAGGAATAAACTTAGGCAAAAAGTTAGACTTGTATACTAAAATCATAAAACACTGAAGGAACTTAAAAAAGATTACAGATAAATGAAAAGACATCCCACGTCCACAGATTTAAAGAATTTGGGCCAAGTGCAGTGGCTCATGTCTGTAATCCCAGCACTTTGGGAGGCTGAGGCGGGTGGATCACAAGGTCAGGAGATCAAGACCGTCCCGGCTAACAGAGTATAACCCAGTCTCTACTATAAAATACAAAAATTAGCTCGGCATGGTGGCATGAGCCTGTAGTCCCAGCTACTCAGGAGGCTGAGGCAGGAGAATCACTTGAACCGGGGAGGCAGAGGTTGCAGTGAGCTGATAGTGCACCACTGCCACTGCATGCCAGCCTGGGTGACAGAGCAAGACTCTGTCGAAAGAAGAAAGAAAGAAAGAAAGAAAGAAAGAAAGAAAGAAAGAAAGAAAGAAAGAAAGAAAGAGAGAGAGAGAGAGAGAGAGAGAGAGAGAGGGAGGGAGGGAGGGAGGGAGGGAGGGAGGGAGGGAGGGAGAGAAAGAAAGAGAAAAAGAAAGGAAGGAAGGAAGGAAGGAAAGAAGGAAGGACATTGGTAAAATGTTCATACTTCCCAAAGTGACCTACAGATTTAATCCCATCCCTATCAAAATCTCAATGGTATTCTTTACAGAAACAGACAATAGAATCCTAAAATTCACATGGGATGACAAAAAGACCTACAATGTCCAAAGCAATCCTGAGCAAGAACAAAGCTGGAGGAATCCCATGTCCCGATTTTGAAATATGTTACAGCCAGATATGGAGTAGTCCCAGCTACTTGGGAGTCTGAAGCAGAAAGATGCTTGAGCCCAGGAGTTTGAGGCTGCAGTGTGCGATGATTGCACCTGTGAATGGCCACTGCACTCCAGCCTGGGTAACACAGATACACACACACACACACACACACACACATAAATAGTAATCAAAATAGTATGGTTAGTATGGTACTGGTATAAAACAATATATGGGGCAAAGAAACAGAATAGAGCTCCCAGAAACAAATCCATGCATCTATAGTCAACTGACCTTCAATAAGGGTGCTAAGAACACACAATTGTAAAAGGATCATCTCCTCAATAAATAGTGTTTGGAAAACTGGATATACAAATGCAGAAGGGTGACCTTGGACCGGTGTCTCACACCATATACAAAAATCAACTTAAAAAGGATTCAAGATCTAAGCTTAAAAGCTAAAACCATGAAACTCCTAGAAGAAAACACAGGGCAACATTTTCTGGACACTGGTCTGGGAAATGATATTTTTTGATATGACACCAAAAGCACAAGCAACAGAAGCAAAAATAGACAAATGGGACTGCATCAAACTAAAAAGCTTCTCCAGCAAAGGAAACAATCAACAGAGCAAAAAGGCAATCCACAGAATGGGAGGAAATACTTTTGAACCATGTATCTAATAATGGGTTAACATTTAAAATAGATGACGAACTCATACAACTGAATAGCAGAAAGCAAAAGAAAAAGAAAGAAGAAAGAAAGAAAGAAAGAAAGAAAGAAAGAAAGAAAGAAAGAAAGAAAGAAAGAAGGAAAGAAAGAAAGAAAGAGAAAGAAAAAGAGAGAGAGGGAGGAAGGGAGGGAGGGAAAAGAAAAGAAGAAATTTAAAAAACCAAAAACTAATAACCCAATTTTAAAATAGGCAAAGGACCTGGATAGACATTTCTCAAAAGAAGGCATACAGATGGCCACCAAGTATATGAAAAGGTGCTCAACTACACTAATCATCAGAGAAATGCAAATCAAGTGAGACGTCACCTCACACCTGTTAGAATTAGTATTCTCAAAAAGACAAAAGCCAAGTGTGGTGGCTTGCACTCATAATTTCAGCTATTCAGGAGACTGAGGTGGGAGGATCACTTGAGACCTGGAGTTCAAGACCAACCTGGGCAACAGAGTGAAACTTTGTCTCTAAAAAGGTTTTATATTTTATTTTTACGTTTTTTGAGACAAGGGTTTTGCTGTCACCCAGGCTAGAGTCTGGTAGGGCACTCTCAGCTCATTGCAACCTCCACCTGCCAGGCTCAAAGACTCCTCCTGCTGAGTGGCTAATTTTTGTTTTGGTTTTTGTAGAGACACGGTTTCTTCACTACATTGCCAAGGCTGCTCTCAAACTCCCGGACTCAGGTGATTCACCTACCTCGGCTCCCAGAATGCTCAGATTGCAGGTGTGAGCCCCCACGTTTGGCCTCCCAAATTTTTTAAATTTAAATTTATATCTTTTAAATCACCAAACTCCATGCCTGGCATGTGCCTATAGTCCCAGCTACTCAGAAGGCTGAGGTGGAAGGATTGCTTGAGCCCAGGAGTTCCAGGCTGCAGCAGTGAGCTACGATTGTGCCACTGCACTTTTGCCTGGGTGATAGGGTGAGACCCCATTCCCAGTCTTTAAAAAAAAAAAGACATGATAATAAATGTTGGTGAGGACTTAGGAGAAGAAAGAACTCTTTTTTTTTAATTTTTTTAAAAAGATGGTGGTTTTTTGGATACAGGGAAGGGAGCACTACACACTGGGGTCTATTGGGGGGAATGGGGAGGGACAGCCGGGGGGGGAGCTGGGGAGGGATAGCATGGGGAGAAATGCCAGATGTGGGTGAAGGGGAGGAACACTGCCACGTGTGTACCTATGCAACTATCTTGCATGTTCTGCACATGTACCCCAAAACCTAAAATGCAATAAAAACAAAGAAGAAAAGAAAAACAACAACGACAAAAAACGATGGGGTTTCACCATGATGGCCAGGCTGGTCTTGCACTCCTGACCTCAGGTGATCCACCCACCTCGGCCCCCCAATGTGCTAGGATTACAGGTGTGAGCCACCACATCCGGCCAGAAAGAACTCTTTTTTTTTTTTTTTTTTAAATGGAGTTTTGCAGAAAGAACTCTTATACGCTATTATTGGTGGGAATGCAAATTGGTACATCCATTATAGAGAACAGTATGGAGGTTACTCAAAAAAATAAAAATAGAATACTTTATGATCCAGCAATTCCATTTCTGGGTATACATCTAAAGGGAAGGAATCAAGACCTTGAAGAGATACCCTCATCTCCATGTTCATTTCAAGCATTATTCACAATGGTCACTATATGAAGCAACCGTGAATGAATAAAGAAAATGGGATACGTACACAATGGAATGTTACTCAGCTTTAAAAAAGAAGGAAATCATACCATTTGCACAACATGGATGAACCTGGAGGACATTTTGCTAAGTGACATGAGCCAGAAGCAGAAAGACAAATATATGAGCTCCCTTACATGTGGAATTGAAAATCATCAAACTTTTAGAAACAGAAAGTAGAATGGTGGTTACCAAGGGCCAAGGGGAGGAGGAAATGGGGAGATGTTGGTCAAGGGGTACAAAGTTTCAGTTATACAGGATGAATACGTTCAGGAGACTTAATGTATAACACTGTGAATATTGTTAACAATATTGTATGCTCAAACTTTGCTAAGAGGGTAGATCTTAAGTGTTTTTGACACACACACACACAGAGAGAGAAAATGGTAATGATATGAGGTGATGAATATGTTAATTAGCTTGTAAGTATTTCACAATGTATATGGATATCAAATCATCAAGTTGTCCAGCTTAAATAAATACAATTTT
Source organism: Callithrix jacchus (assembly GCF_049354715.1). Lineage (NCBI taxonomy): Eukaryota > Metazoa > Chordata > Mammalia > Primates > Cebidae > Callithrix > Callithrix jacchus. The sequence goes on from NC_133508.1 coordinate 150,447,181, forward strand.
TAATTATCAAATATACCTCAATAAAGCTGTGGAGTGGCGGACAAAATAGAAAAGATTAGCAAATTAAGCCCAAAGTAAACGGAAGAAATAACATAATAAAGATCAGATCAGAAATATATGAAATGGAAAACAGAAAAACAATAGGGAAAAATCAATGAAACCAAAAGCTAGTTCTTTGAGATCAATAAAACGGATACACCTCTAGCTAGACTGATCAGGAATAGAAGATAAAGTGGACAATGTCAGGAAAGAGATGTGCCATCACTACAGACTGTACAGACATTAAAAGAAAAATAAGGAAATATGAAAAATTTTATGCCAAGAAATTCAACAACTTATATAAAATGAAAAAATCCTATGAAAGACAGAAAGCACCAAAACTCCCCTAAGAAGAAATAGGTAATCTGACTAGTCCTGTGTCTATTAAAGAAATTGTCTTCTTAGTTAAAACTTTCCCACAAAGGAAACTCCACACCCAGATGAGTTCATTGGTGAATCCAACAACTTTTGTTTTGTTTTGTTTTTGAAATGTGTTGGAAACGGGTTTATAACATTGGGAAAAATCCACACCAAGACAATGGATGACTCAGCAAGGCTAGTTTTACTTCCTGCAGGAAGGGTGCAACGTTCGGCAATCTTACCAGGAGAGCACACCTTAACAAAGGAGACAGGGACATTATAACTTTCATAACCTGGCACAGTTGCCCTACTGCTGTGTCCAGTTTCCATTGGCCAGAATGGGCCCTCTCAGTCTATGCTTGACCCAATTGGCTAAAAACTTGGAAATTTTCTAAAGAAGTAAAGGCAGAGGAGAACAAAGGAAAAGAGGAACTTGAGGAATGCTTAGAGAAGCGATGACATTTCTAAATAAGGAAGGGGAATAAGCTTTGACCTAAGACTCACCTGGGCTTGTCCAGGCATGTCAGGGTAAATGTCTAGGTTAAAGTGTAGGAACTAAGGACACAGGATGGACCTACTCCTTTATTATGACTAACAGCTGCTTTAAGATTATTAGCAAAAGCTTTAAAGTCAATTAACCTTTGAAGAAGCTATTATTTATTCATAACGAACTAAGAGGAAAGCTTTGAAGAGGAACCTTTTATTTATTCTTATTTCCTACAAGATGGAGTCTCTCTCTATTGCCTAAGCAGGAGTGCAGTGTCACGATCTCAGCTCACTCCAACCTCCACCTTCTGGGTTCAAGCAATTCTCCTGCCTCAGCCTCCCAAATAGCTGGAATTACTGGTGCATGCCACCACACCCAGCTCATTTTTGGATTTTTAGTAGAGATGGGGTTTCACCATGTTGGCCAGGCTGGCCTCAAATTCCTGACCTCAAATGATCTTCCCACATTGGCCTTCCAAAGTGCTGGGATTATAGGCGTGAACCACTGCATCTGGCCCCTACATTAAAAAAAAAAAAAATCTGCAAAAATTCTTCCAGGATATTGAAGAAGTTGGAACACTTTCTAACTCATTCAGTGAGTCCAAGCAATAATAATATGACAAGAAAACTACAAACCAAAATCCATCATACAAAAAATCTTAACCTAGTTTTATCAAATCAAACTCAACAATATAAAAAGATAATACATAGGCCAGGAGCAGTGGCTCACGCCTGTAATCCCAGCACTTTGGGAGGCTGAGGTGGGTGGATCGCAAGGTCAGGAGTTTAAGACCAGCCTGGCCATCATGGAGAAACTCCATCTCTACTAAAAATACAAAAATTAGCCAGATGTGGTGGCGCACACCTGTAATCCCACCTACTCAGGAGGCTGAGGCAGGAGAATTGCTTGAACCTGAGAAGTGGAGGTTGCAGTGAGTCGAGATCACACCACTGCACTCCAGCCTGGGTGACAGAGCAAGACCTGTCTCAAAAAAAATTATTTATTTATTTATATTGGCAATGGAAGTAGAAATTAATAAACAATACTATTTATAATAGCATCAAAAATACTAAACGTAAAGATATCTGACAAAAGATGTGCAAAAGTTACACACAAAAACTACAAGTCGTTGCTAAGACAAATTGAAAATCTAAATAAATAGAGAGATATACTGTTTCTAGATCAGAAGAAAGCATGGCTATGATGTCAATTCTCTCCAAAGTAATCATATATAGATTTAATGCTATCCCAGTGTAAATTCCAAGGGTTTTTTTTTAGAAATTGACAAGTTAACTCTAAAATTTGTACAGAAATTCAAAGAAACTAGCATAACCAAAACAACTTTGAATAATAAAAGCAAATTAGAAAATGTCACTATCTAACTTCAAAACTTCTTATAAAGTTATAGTCATCAGGCCGGAGGGTGCGGTGGCTCATGCCTATAATCTCAGCACTTTGGGAGGCCAAGACTGGCCGATCACCTGAGGTCAGGAGTTCGAGACCAGCCTGGCCAACATGGCAAAACCCCATGTCTACTAAAAATACAAAAGTTAGCTGGACATGGTGGCAGGAGCCTGTAATCCCAGGTATTCAGGAGGCTGAGGCACAAGAATTGCTTGAACCCAGGAGGCGGAGGTTGCAGCAAGCCTAGAAGGTGCTACTGCACTCCAGCCTGGGCAACAAAGTGAGACTCTGTCTCAAAAAATGAAAATGTTATAGTCATCAAGACTGCATATTATTGGCATAGAAATAAACAACTATATCAGTCAGACAGAATGAAGAGTCCAGAAACGATCTCTCAAATATGACAGCAGTTTATTTTTGACAAAGATGCAAAGCAATTCAATGGAGAAAGCATAGCCTTCAATAAACGGTGCTGAAAGAACTGGATATCCACATGTGGAAACGAAGCTTGGATCCGTAACCACACCATATACAAAAATCAACTAACGATATACTTTCTACCTATATGTAAAACCTAAAACACCTATGAAACTTCTAGAAGAAAACTTAACAGAAATTCTTTATAACCTTGGGTTAGGTCAAGATTTCTCTTAATATACCAAAAGCAGCCAGGCCCAGTGGCTTGTGCCTGTAATCCCAGCGACTTTTTCTAATTTGTTTACATCATCACATGGGATTGGTTGACTTGTTAATCTGGTGAAATATGTTGACTGATTTTCAAATATTAAACCAATTATGCATTCCTGCCATAAACCTAGTTGGTAATTTATGTATTATTTTTTTATACATTGTTGGGTTTCATTTGATAAAATCCTAGCCTACTGGGAGGCTGGGAGAATTGCCTGAGTCCAGGAGTTCAAGACCAGCCTGGGCAATAAAATGATATACCAGGCTGGGCACTGTGGCTCATGCCTGTGATACTAGCACTTTGGGAGGCTGAGGCAGGTGGATCTCTTGAGCTCAGGAGTTCAAGACCAGCCTGGGCAACATAGCAAGATCTCATCTCTACAAAAGAAAATCTGAATTCGTTGGGCATGGTGGTAAGTGCCTATAGGCCCAGTTATTCAGGAGGCTGGTGTGGGAGGTTGGCTTGAGCTCCAAAGGCAGGGATTGCAATGAGCCAAAGTCACACTGCTGCATTCCGGCCTGAGCCAGACCCTGTCTCAAAAACAAAAACAAAAAACAGCCAGGCACGGTGGCTCATGCCTGTAATTCCGGCACTTTGGGAAGCCGAGGTGGACCTCAGGTGGATCACCTGAGGTCAGGAGTTCAAGACCAGCCTGACCAATACGGTGAAACCCTATCTCTGCTAAAAATACAAAAATTAGCTGGACGTGGTGACAGGTGTCTGGTCCCAGCAACTCAGGAGGCTTAGACAGGAGAATTGCTTCAATTTGGGAGGCGGAGGTTGTAATGAGCCAAGATTGTGCCATTGCACTCCAGCCTGGGTGACAGAACAAGACTTCATCTCAAACAAACAAACAAAAAAACCAAAAGCACTACCCATAAAAAACCAATTGATAAATTGGACTTTATCAAAATTTAAAACTTCTGCTCTTGCTTGGTGGGGCGCGAGCAGAAATAAATAAATAATAGAACTTCTGCTCTTCAAAAAACTCTATTAAAAGACAAGTGATTAACTAGGAAAGTATATTTTCAAATCACATGCTTAATAAAAAGAATATATAAAGAACTTTCTGAAGTTAGTAAGAAAAAAACAACCCTATCAAGATGGGGGAAATGTTTCACTAGAAACTTCAAGGAAGACATACAGGAGGCACATAGGCAAATACAAAGATCCTTAGTCCTTAAAGAAATGCAAATCAAAACCACAAGACACAGCAATACATACCTACTAGAATATCTAAAATTAAAAGAACTTTACATACTATGTGTTATGAGAATGCAGAGCAACTAGTACTACAAATGGGAGTATAAATGATACAACAACTTTGGAACATAATTTGGTAGTTTCTTTTGTTTTTAGAGACAGAGTTTCACTCTTGTTGCCCAGGCTGGAGTGCAATGGCACCATCTCGGCTCACAGCAACCTCCACCACCCAGGTTCAAGCGATTTTCCTGCCTCAGCCTCTCAAGTAGCTGGTATTACAGGCATGTGCCACCACGCCCAGCTAATTTTGTCTTTTTAGCAGAGATGGGGTTTCTCCACATTGATCAGGCTGGTCTCGAACTCCTGACCTCAGGTGATCCACCCCTCTCGGCTTCCCAAACTGCTACTGGCGTAAGCCACCGCACCTGGCCAATAGTTTCTTCAGAAAATATACATTAACCTGCCACATGATTCAGTTATCCCATGCCTAGGTATTTACTCAAAAGAAATAAAGGTATATTCTATACAAAGGTTGTAAAATAATGTTCATAACAGTTTTACATGTCATAGCCAAAAACTTGCAATTACCCAAATAGCCATCAACAAGCGAATAGCTAAGTAAACTGTCATATGTCCATACAATGGAATGCTATTCAATAATAAAAAGAATGCAGCTACATGAATGAATCTCAAAATAATTATGCTAGTGAAAGAAGACATTTAAAATCAATACACACTATATGATTACATGATTCTCTTTATTTAAAATTCTGTAATTACAAGATAAGATACAGTAAATAAAAGATTTGTGGTTGCTGGGGATTGGGGGAGGGAGCAAAGAGAAGTAGAAAAAGGATTGCAAAGGTGTGAGCTAGTAAGAAATAGAAGCCCGGGCATGGTGGCTCATGCCCGTAATCCCAGCACTTTGGGAGGCAGAGGTGGGCAGATCACCTGAGGTTGGGAGTTCGAGACCAGCCCGACCAACATAGAGAAACCCCGTTTCTACTAAAAATACAAAATTAGCTAGGTGTGGTGGTGCATGCCTGTAATCCCAGCTACTCAGGAAGCTGAGGCAGGAGAATCACTTGAACCTGGGAGGCAGAGGTTGCAGTGAGCCAAGATTGTGCCATTGCACTCCAACTGAGGCAACAAGGGCAAAACTCCATCTCAAAAAAAGAAAGAAAGGAAGAAAGAAATATATACAGATGCTTCTCAATGTGATAGGGTTACTGCCTAATAAACCTATCATAAATGTTTAAATATCACGTCAAAAATGCATTTAAGACACCTAATCTGCTGAACCTCATTGCTTAGTGTAGCCTACCTTAAATCTGCCCAAAACACATTAGCCTACAGTTCACTCCCTTCTATCTGTTGCCACAAAGCTTGCAATGCCAACATTCCCAATGAGTATACTTCCTCATCCCGTTTAGATATCGTCATCTGTAGGAGCAGATGTGACACATGCCAATTCAAGCTGAAGTCTTAAGCAGTATCACAAATTCTGCCAATTTTTTTGACAAATTCTTTTGCAGGAAAACATAGCATGTCCCTCACGAGTATGCTCCTTCAGCCCAGATCCTAAAGAGAGAAGACAGAGGAAGAGAACTTCAGTCTCCAACCGCAATTACTGATTTTCAGGATTTTATATTTTACAATTTTTCCTTACTGCTGCAAATTTAATACAAATTTTATATCAGAATATTTACAAAAATAAAAAATGAGAAATACACATGCAAACAACATAAAAGAATACATATAGGCTGGGAACAGTGGCTCACTGTAATCCTAGCACTTTGGGAGGCTGAGGTGGGTGGATTACCTGCGATCAGGAGTTTGAGACCAGCCTGGCCAACATGGAGAAACCCCATCGCTTGAACCCGGAAGGCGTAGGTTGCAGTGAGCCAAGATTGCATCATTGCACTCCAGTCTGGGCAATAAGAGCAAAACTCTGGCTCAAAAATAAAAAACATATATATCCAAGGGCTTATTTCAGCTACATTAGAGTGGATGCCTACTCACAGGGAAGGACTGAGAGTGGGAAATGGGATACAGGAAATAATAAACAAGTGACGGCTCGCACACGTTGATGATGATCATGAAGAGCCCCTTGAGAACTAAGGGGTAGCATTAACTGAAGTCCCTGCATGCGATGTCCAGAGACAACAAAAACCTAAGTAACTGAGCAGAGATCGATCCAAGATGGCCGACCACTAACAGCTCAGGATTGTAGCTCCCAGTGAAAGCCCAGAGAACGAGACGACGCCACACTTTTGGATGAATTTTCGTCACTCACCAATCAGCCGATTCCCAGTGGAGGAGCCCCACGGGTCGCCAGCGTGACTCTTGTGGCCGCCGCAGTGGTTTTGCCGGCGTCTCGGCGCAGCAGCATTTCATGCAGAGCCAACGGGACTGCTTCCCCTACTGACCGGTGTTTGGAGCTCCGGGAAGTCAGAGCCGCTTGTTGCGGACTCAAGAGGGAAGCCAGAACAGAGATTCCCGGGCAGAAGAGCACCATCAGTCTTATCGCTGCTATTTAGGCTGCCACAGTGGGTTGCTCGGATCCCAGCACTGGGAATCAATAAGTCGGACGTCAACTCAGAAAACTAATTAGAAAGGCGGGTCATCTACAATGAAGGGAAAAAAACAGCCTAAGAAGGCCGAGTATACTCAAAATCAGAACCCATCAGCAACTGAACAAGCCCTGATGGAAAAGGACTCATCAGCAACTGAACAAGCCCTGATGGAAAAGGACTCATCAGCAACCGAACAAGCCCTGATGGAAAAGGACTGTGTTCCATTATCTGAAGTAGGCTTTAAAAGGTGGATGATAAGAAACTTCTGGGAGTTAAAGGAACTTGTTCTAACCCAATGTAAAGAAACTAAGAACTTGGAAAAAAGGTTAGATGAAATGTTGAAAAGAATAGACAATATAGAGAGGAATACAAATGAACTTATGGAGTTGAAAAATACAACACGAGAACTTAGTGAAATATGTACAAGCTTAAACAGCCGAATGGATCAAGCAGAAGAAAGGGTATCAGAGGTCGAAGATCAACTTAATGAAACAAAACAACAAGACAAGAATAGAGAAAAAAGGATAAAAAGGAATGAGCAAAGTCTCCAAGCAATATGGGACTATGTGAAAAGAACTAATATACGCTTGATTGGTGTACCTGAATGTGACGGAGAGAATGAATTCAAGCTGGAAAATACTCTCCAGGACATTATCCAGGAAAATTTTCCTAATTTACCAAAGCAGGACACTATTCAACCCCAGGCAATACAGAGAACACCACAAAGATATTCCTCAACCCCAAGGCACATAATCGTTAGATTCACCAAGATCGAAACGAAGGAGAAAATATTAAGGGCAGCCAGAGAGAAAGATCAAGTTACCCATAAAGGTAAGCCTATTAGGCTTACAGCAGATCTCTCAACGGAAACCCTACAAGCTAGAAGAGAGTGGGGGCCAATATTCAATATACTTAATCAACAGAACTTTCAGCCCAGAATTTCATATCCTGCCAATTTAAGCTTTACATTTGAAGGAAAAATAAAATTTTTTAGGAACTAGCAAGTACTCAGAGATTTTATTACCACCAGGCCTGCTTTACAAGAACTTCTAAAAGAAGCACTATACACAGAAAGGAACAACCAGTATGACCCTTTCTAAAAATACACCAAAAAGTAAAGAGCATTAACATAAAGAAGAATTTTTATCAACAAAAGGACAAAATAGCCAGTTAATATCAAACGGCAGCAACCCTAAATTTAAATCAACCAAATCTCCCAATCAAAAGATACAGACAAAATCTAACGGTATATCCAAAGATATACATAGACTCAAAATAAAGGGTTGGAAAAAAAAACGTACCAACCAAATGGAGAGCAAAAATAAATAAATAAAAAGCAGGAGTTGCAATTTTCACATTTGACAAAATAGATTTCAAAGCTACAAGGATAAAAGGATTAATGTAATAATAAGAGATCTTAACACCCAGATACATAAGACCCATAATGAGATTTAGATTCAACGAGACAGAAAATTGATAACGATATCCAGGACTGGAACTAAGATCCAGAACAAATAAACTCAATAGAGCTCTCCATTTTAAACACACAAAATATACATTATCCACAAAAATCTAACGATATATCTAAAGATATACAAAGACTCAAAACAAGGGGATGGAAAAAAACTCACCAACCAAATGGAGAGCAAAAATAAATAAATAAAAAGCAGGAGTTGCAATTCTCACACTTAATAAAATAGATTTCAAAGCTACAAGGATGCAAGGGTAAAAGGATTAATGCAACAATAAGAGATCTTAACACCCAGATACATAAGACACATAATGAGATTTAGATTCAACGAGACAACAAATTGATAACGATATCCAGGACTTGAACTCAGAGCCAGAACAAATAAACACAATAGAGGTCTCCATTTTAAACACATAAAATATGCATTAACCACTTTAAACACTCAAAATATTGATCGGCCATTATTGAAACCCATTTTAGGAATGAAGTAATATTCCTTTTTCCCTCTTTTTCTTTTTTTCCCCTTCTTCTTCTCTTTTTCCCTCAAAATAAATAAATAAATAAATAAATAAAATCAGCAAAGGGAAAAGACACATAGGGCAGAATCCAGGAGAGACCAGGCACAGGCGTGCAGTTTTTGTCTCCCAGTAGAGTCATATGGGCAGCTACTAATTCTCCCAGCAATCACACATGACGACACTCAAAAAGTATTGCCCACCAGTGAAGCTCACCCAAGCCTTTCTGTCCAAGGTTTTTTTTAAAAAAAAAAAAAACCTAAGTAACTGTGGAGGAAGGTCCTGGGGGACTTGGAAGAGGAGGGAACTCACGATCCAGGTAGGGAAAATCTCCTTGTACTGAGAGAGAAGCTGAGAGAAGGCCTTGTAAGGGATTCTGTTTTCAGTGTAACCTGTACCAACGGTGTTTTTCCAAGTGTGAGTGAGAAAGGGGCTCAAAGAGAGAGAGACATAAAAGAATAATTAATTACTTTTTTCTCAAAGAACTCATATTCTTTGTCGTTGTTATTTTTTTCATTTTTTTTGAACTCATATTCTTTTTCTTTTCTTTTTTTTTTTTGTTGAGACGGAGTTTCGCTCTTGTTACCCAGGCTGGAGTGCAATGGTGCGATCTCGGCTCACCGCAACCTCCGCCTCCTGGGTTCAGGCAATTCTCCTGCCTCAGCCTCCTGAGTAGCTGGGATTACAGGCACGTGCCACCATGCCCAGCTAATTTTTTGTATTTTTAGTAGAGACGGGATTTCACCATGTTGACCAGGTTGGTCCTGATCTCTCGACCTCGTGATCCACCCGCCTTGGCCTCCCAAAGTGCTGGGATTACAGGCTTGAGCCACCGTGCCTGGCCTCTTTTTCTTTTTTTTTAATTGAAACAGAGTTTCACTCTTGCTGCCCAGACTGGAGTGCAATGGTGTGATCTCTGCTCACTGTAACCTCCGCCTCCCAGGTTCAAGAGAGTCTCCTGCCTCAGCCTCCCGAGTAACTGGGATTACAGGCATGCCCCACCACGCCCAGCTAATTTTGTATTTTTAGTAGAGACGGAGTTTCACCATATTGGCCAGGCTGGTCTCGAACTCCTGACCTCACAATCCACCCACCTCGGCCTCCCAAAGTGCTGGGATTACAGGCGTGAACCACCAAGCCTGGCTTGAACTCATATTCTTAATGAAAAGACTAAAATGCCCATTTTTGTATTTCAAATCCTACTCATTCATCTCTGAAAGTCTAGGCCAAAATCTACCTCATCCAGAGAGATCTCCCCTGGATTCCCAGTAGCTCTCCCCTAAATAAATCTACAAATCACTCCTCTTTCTGCTGAAAATCCATAGCATTTATTATGTTAAGTTGTGCCTGTGTTTTCTTTTCCGACAGACTGACGGATCCTTGAGGACGGCACACCTATGCAGAGTGGGTGTTCAACAAGTGTTTGCAAAGGTACATGATAACTAAAGTGTCGGACAACCAATTACAAAAAGTAAATTAATGAGTCAAATAACATAGCAGATAGAATTTCAGAAGAGCCTAAGGACATGTTGAGCTGTTGAGGAAAGACGACATGGAATAGGGCCTTGAAAGAAGGGAGGAATCAGCTAATTAGAGAAAGGAAGAGCATTTCAGACATAGGGAACATGGTAAGTAAACATAAAGAGTTAGAAGGACCGGAGGGAGGGCCGGGCGCAGTGGCTTTCACCTGTAATCCCAGCACTTTGGGAGGCCAAGGCCAGCAGATCACTGGAGCCTGGGAATTTGAGGCTGCTGTGAGCCATGATTGTGCCTCTGTACTCCAGCCTGGGTGACAGAGCATGACCCTGTCTCAAAAAATTTTTTCTAATAAAATAATTTTATGTTCATAAATATATTAGGGAAAAATTTAGATATGAGTTTCATAATCATGAGAGTGAGAACAGCTTCCTAAGTAAGATAGTAACCCAGAAACCATAAACATATATGTATGACAAGTCACGTAAATAAAATTAAGAAAAAAAGTAGGCCGGGTGTGGTGGCTCACGCTTCTAATCCCAGTACTTTGGGACGCTGAGGGGGTGGATCACTAGGTCAGGAGTTCGAGACCAGCCTGACCAACATAGTGAAACCCTGTCTCTACTAAAAATAAAACAGTTAGCCAGGCATGGTGCTGCATGCCTGTAATCCCAGCTACTCAGGAGGCTGAGGCAGGAGACTGGCTTGAACTCAGGAGGCAGAGGTTGCAGTGAGCCGAGATTGTGCCACTGTACTCCAGCCTGGGCGACAGAGCAAGACTCCAGCACCAAAAAAAAAAAAAAAAAAAAGAGAGAGAGAGAGAAAAAGTGAAAGAATAGGAAAAGACATTTTCAAAATTTGTAAAAAGGACTTATTTTCCACAATATATAACGAAACTATTACAAATCAATATAAAAAAAGACCCTCAAGATTTCACAGTTTCCCATCTGGCATGTAAAAAGCTTGGAAGTCATCACTTTATCCTAATAAGTAAAAACCTGAGGCCGGGTGCGGTGGCTCACGCCTGTAATCCCAGCACTTTGGGAGGCCAAGGCAGGTGGATCACAAGGTCAAGAGACTGAGACCATCCTGGCCAACACAGTGAAACCCCATCTCTACTAAAATATAAAAATTAGCTGGGCGTGGTGGCACGCATCTTTAGTCCCAGCTAATTGGGTAGCTGAGGCAGGAGAATTGCTTGAACCCGGGAGGCAGAGATTGCTGTGACCTGAGATCTAGCCACTGCACTCCGGCCTGGCACCTGCCAACAGAGCAAGACTGTCTCAAAAAAACAAACAAACAAAAAACCTGAACAAACTGAAAAATCAACATTCTTCTTACATCCACCAGAGTAATGAGGCCACAGGGCAAACCGCTCCCTCCTAAATTGCAGAGACAGACAGGCAAATGCAGGGAATCACAATTTACCAAAGCAGAAACCCATGAGCAGGAACCAGTACTAAGGTACAGGAACCTGAGCTGTAATTGATGAATTGCTGGACGCTCAGTACGGACGACTCTGAGAATTAAAACTCCCAGGGGAAGCCAGTCACAGGAAGACTCCACATATTGAGAGTTTTACCTCCTAGAGCTCACCAGTTTCTAAGAGTAAATATCAGAAAACTCTCCCCTCGTGCTTCTGGCTGGAGAAAGGAAAAGTAACTATTTCTAAACACACCTAAGCGGAGAACAAGTTCTGTTCTCTCAAGAGAAACTATTTTTGCTAGAACCTAAGCTTTGGGGTTTTTTTCCCAAAGCCTATCCAAACTAGGAGTAGGAAAATACCAGTTCCAGCCCCCTGTAGCCTTCACACTACAGGGAATACTAAATTCCAGCCCACTCTAACCATCCTATCCTACCTGAGGGGTGGAAGGATTGAGAAGCTTTTTTTTGAAGTGCACAGACCCAGAGGCACAGGCTCACTAAGTGACTGAGACCTAAGCACAGAACTACAGAATGCTTCCTCACTTCCTAACACCGTAACACATTATTAAACGCCGATTTACAGCATTTTGTGTGTGTGTCCAATACATCATACCTGTCTGTCAAGAAAAAATTACATCCAGGCAGGTGGCTCACACCTGTAATCCCAGTACTTTGGGAGGCCAAGGCGGGCAGATCACTTGAGGTAGACCAGCCTGACCAACGTAGAGAAACCCTGTCTCTAGTAAAAAATACAAAATTAGCCGGGTGTGGTGGCAGATGCCTGTAATCCTAGCTACTCAGGAGGCTGAGACAGAAGAATCGCTTGAACCCAGGAGTTGGAGGTTGCGGTGAGCCAAGATCGCATCCAGTCTGGGGAACAAGAGTGAAACTCCATCTCAAAAAAAAAAAAAAAAAAAAAGAGGCCGGGCACAGGGGCTCATGCCTGTAATCCCAGCATTTTGGGAGGCCGAGGCAGGTGGATCACAAGGTCTGGAGTTGGTGACCAGCCTGACCAACATGGTGAAACCTCGTCTCTAAAAAAATAAAAATAAAAATAAAGAAAGAAAAAATTACAAGGTACACCAGAATGCAAATATGACAGTTTGAAAAGCCAAAACAGACACCAGAACCAGATTCATGTATGGTAGCGATATTGGAATTATCAGGTTGGGAATTTTAAAAAACTATGATTAATATGTTAAGAGCTCTCTCTAGTGGGTAAAGTAGACAGCATGCCAAAACATACAGGTAACGTTAACAAAGATGGAGATTGAAAGAAAGGAGAAGCAAGAAACGCTGAAGATCCTGGTCCATCAATAGCACTGTGACGAAAGGAAGAATGCCTTTCTTTGCTGGGCTCATTAGTAAACTGTGTACAGCTGAGGAGAAAGCTCTGCGCACAAGGCTACCTCAATGGAAACTTCCAAAACTGAAAAGCAGCCAGGCATGATGGTTCACACCTGCAATCCCAGCCCTTTGGGAGGCTGGGAGCATTGCTTGAGCCTAGGAATTCAAGACCAGCCTGGGCAACATAGGAAGACCCTGTCTTTACAGAACAATTCTTTTTTTAAATCAGCCAGGCATGGTGGCATACGCTTCTGGTCCTACCTACTCAGGAGGCTGAGATGGGAGGATCACTTGAGCCTGGAAGATTGAGGGTGCAATGAGCTGTGATCACAACCCTGCACTCCAGTCTGGGCAATAGAGCAAGACCCGACCTCTAAAACAAAACCAAACCCAAACTGAAAAGCAAAGAGAAAAAAGATTAGAAAGAAGAAAAAGAATAACCAAGAACAGTGGGACTACTATAAAAGATATTATGTGAAATGAGAATACCATAAAGAGAAAAAATAGAGAAACGAACAGAAATCTTTGAAGCAATGATTGTGAATTTCCCCAAAATTAATGTTGGCCACCAAACCACAGGTCCAAGAAGTTCAGTGAACACCAAGCAGGATAAACGACAAAAATAAAACCCACAACAACAAAAACACAACACCTAGGCATATCATATATAAAACTGCAGAAAATCTACGACAAAAAAAAAAAAAGATATTGGGTCAGGCGCAGTGGCTCACGCCTGTAATTCCAGCACTTTGGGAAGCCAAGGTGGGCGGATCACCTGAGGTCAGGAGTTTGAGACCAGCCTGGCTAACATGGTGAAACCCCATTTCTACTAAAAATACAAAACATTAGCTGGGCGTGGTGGCAGGCGCCTGTAATACCAGCTACTCGGGATGCCGAAGCAGGAGAATCGCTTGAGCCCGTGAGGCAGAGGTTGCAGTGAGCCATGATCCTGCCATTGCACTCCAGCCTGGGCAACAAGAGCAAAACCTCATCTCAAAAAAAAAAAAAAAAAGATTGAAAGAAGCCAGAGATGAGAAAAAAAACCCTTACCTATAGAGAAGCAAAGATAAAAATTACATCCACTTTCTCCTCAGGAGCCATGCAAGCAAGAAGATAGTGGGGTATATATATGTTTCTGTTTGGTTTCACATATATATGTATATGTATATGTTTGGTTTTGTTTGTTTTTTTCTTTTTTGAGACAGGGTCTTGTGTCACCCAGGCTGGAATACAGTGGCCCACGTCCTGGGCTCAAGCAATCATCCTGCCTCAGCCTCCTGAAGCTAGAACCACAGGCACACACCACAACACCTGGCTAATTATTTTATCTTATTTTTGTAGAGCCAGGGTCTCTCTTTTGTAGAGAAGAGCCCAGGTGGGAGTAAAATATTTAAAGTGTTGAGAGATAAAAACCACTGTCTTAGAAATCTGTACATGTGAAATTATCCCTTAAAAATGAAGGTGAAGTAAAGACTGTCTCAGGCCAACAAAAAGAAGAGAATTTGTTGTCATTGGACTGGCCTTGCCAGAAATGTTAAAAGAAATTCTTTAGAGAAAAGCAAAATGATAGGTCCAAAACCTGGATCTACTTAAAGGAAGAAAGAACATCAGAGAAAGAATAAGTGAAGGTAAAACGGAAACTTTTCATTTCATATTCTTAATTGTTCTAACTGATAACAGTTTGTTCAAAATAAAAATAGCAACAGTGGGGCCAGGCGCAGTGGCTCACGCCTGTAATCCCAGCACTTTGGGAGGCAGAGGTGGGAGGATCACCTGAGGTCAGGAGTTTGAGACCAGCCTGGCCAACCTGGTGAAACCCCGGTCTCTACTAAAAATACAAAAATTAGCCAAGCATGGTAGCAGGTGCCCGTAATCCCAGCTACTCAGGAGGCTGAGGCACTTGAACCTGGGAGGTGGAGGTTGCAATGAGCTGAGATCGCACCACTGCACTCCAGCCTGGGAGACAGAGTGAGACTCCACCTCAAAAAAAAAAGAAAGAAAAGAAAAAAAATAACAACAATGTATGCTTATATATATACATATTCATATGCTTATGTACAAATGAAATAAATGACAGAGATACAAGGGGTTAGAGGGAGAAACTAGTATTATTTTGTTATTATCAGGTACTCAGCCTACTGATGAAGCAGGACAGCATTATTTGAGGGTGTATTTAGATTAGTTGTACATGTCTATTCCGACCACTAAGAAATGTAAAAAAATAAGTACAACTAATATGCTAAGAAAGGAGAGAAAATTGAATCATATAAAATGTTTATTTAAAACCACAAAAGGCAGATCAAAGAGCAGAAGACAAATAGGAAAAAAGAGCAAAAGCAACAACAGAAAACAGTAACGAACACAGTAGATACAAACCCAGCTACATCAATAATCACTTTAAATCACAATGGCCTCCGAATACACCAATTTAATGATGGAGATTGTCAGAATGATCAAGACCCAGCAATATCTATAAGATATCAAATGGGGCCGGGCGCGGTGGCTCACGCCTGTAATCCCAGCACTTTGGGAGGCCGAGGCAGGTGGATCATGAGGTCAAGAGATCGAGATCATCCTGGTCAACATGGTGAAACCCTGTCTCTACTAAAAATACAAAAAATTAGCTGGGCACGGTGGCGCGTGCCTGTAATCCCAGCTACTCAGGAGGCTGAGGCAGGAGAATTGCCTGAACCCAGGAGGCGGAGGTTGCGGTGAGCCAAGATCACGCCATTGCACTCCAGCCTGGGTAACAAGAGTGAAACTCAGTCTCAAAAAAAAAAAAAAAAAAAAAAAATATATATATATATATATATATAAAATGTAAGTAAAACATTATCTTGATCTGTTTTGCTGCTGTCATCAAATACCACAGACAGGTAGTTTATAAAGAAGAGAAATATATGTCTCACAGCTCTGCAGGCTGGAAGTCCAAGGTTGAGGTGCTAGCAGGTTCCTTGTCCGGTGAAGGTCAGGTGCCTTGAATGCTGTGTCTTCCAGAGTGGAGGACTGCTGCATCCTCACACGGCAGAAGGCAGAAGGGCAAAAAGGATAAACTCTCTCTGTCAAGACCTTAGATAAGGGCATCTAATCCCATTTATGAGGGCTCCACCGTCATACTTTAATTACTTCCCAAAGTCCCCACCTTTTAATAGTGTCACATTAATAGTGCCATTAAGTTTCAACATGAATTCCATGTGTGGGGGGGGGCTTGTTTTTGTTTTTTAGAGACAGGGTCCCCCTCTGTTGTCCAGGCTAGAATGCGGTAGTGTAATCATAGCTCACTGCAGCCTCCACCTCCTGGGCCCAAGGAATCATCCTGCTTTAGCCTCCCAACTAGCTAGGACTATAGGCATTTGCCAGCACTCCTGGTTAAGCTTCAACATGAATTTAGAAGGGACACATTCAAACCATAACCTTCTGCGTCTGGCCGCCACAAAGTCCTGTCCTTCCCACATGCAAAACACTCATTCCATCCCAACAGCCCCCAAAGTCTTAACTCATTCTGGCATCAACTCAAAAGTCTAAGGTCCACAGTCTCATCTAAATCACATATGATTGAGACTCAATGCATCCTGAGGCTAATATCCCTTCAGCTGTGAGCCTATGAAACCAAACAACTCACAGGCTTCCAAAATAACAATAGTGGAACAGGTATAGGACAGACATTTCTATTCCAAACGGGAGCAATAAGAAAGGAGGAGTAACAGGTCCCAAGTAGTCTAAAACCCAAAGCAAATAACATTAAATCTTAACACTGGAGAATAATCTTCGACTCCATGTCTTCCCTTCCAGACACACTTCCCATAGGAATCGGGCCCCAAGTCCCTAAGCAGCCCCATTCCCACAGTTTTGCTGGGCCCAGCCTACACAGCTTTCCTGTGGCTGGCATTGCAAGTTCATGACTCTATGGGTCTGAGGTCTCAGGGGTGGTCCTGCCCCCACAACTCTACTAGGTATTGACCTCGTGACGGATCTCTGTGGCAGCATTGTTCCTGTAGCAAGTCTTTGCCTGGGCCTTGAGGTTGTCTGAGGGGTGCTTTCAAATCTAGATGAAGGTAGCCATGCCTTCATGCTCCTGCACTGTGCATCCCTGCAGAGTTAGTGCCACGTGGACGCTGCCAAGGTCTATGGCTCATACCTTCTGGGGCAGCAGCCCCAACTGCACCTAGGCCTGCATAGCAAAGATTGTAAACGTCCCTGGGCAGGAAATCCTGAGGTCCCACAGGTGTCCTGCGCCCTCCTCCAATACCATTCTGCTTCTAAGGCCCTAGCACTCTAAGCATGTGATGAGCACGGTAGCCACAAAGACCTCCAGAATGCCTTTGGGGTCATTCTGTCATTGTCTTGATGAATACCACCTGACTTCCTTCCTATCCCTATTAAGCTCCTTATCAAACAGTCACTTAATATCCCTATTAAGCTCCTTATCAAACCACACCTTTGCTTTTCTCTCTAAACATGCTTTTATATTCTTCACGTGGCGAGACTGAGAATTTTCCAAATCTCTACATTTTGCTTCTCTTTTTTATTAAGAAATTCTGTCTTAAAATCATTTCTCTGCTTGCATTTAAGCGTAGCTCCCTGAGCACTTTGCAGCGTAGACTTCTTCCACCTAATATCCTAGTTCATCACTCTCTTTTTTTTTTTAACTTTAAGTTCTGGGGCACATGTGCAGAATGTGCAGGTTTGTTGCATACGTATATATGTGCCATGGTGGTTTGCAACACCTATCAACCCATCATCTAGATTTTAAGCCCTGCATGTATTAGATATTTGTTCTAATGCTCTCCCTCCCCTTGTCCACCCCCCGACAGGCCCCCAGTGTCTGTTGTTCCCCTTCCTGTGTCCATGTGTTCTCATTGTTTAACTCCCACTTATGAGTGAGAACATGCGGTGTTTGGTTTTCTGTTCCAGTGTTAGTTTGCTGAGAATGATGGCTTCTGGCTCCATCCATGTCCCTGCAAAGGACATGACCTCATTATCGTTGTTGTTGTTTTTTGAAGCATAGTCTCACTCTGTTGCCCAGGCTGGAGTACAATGGTGTGATCTTGGCTCACTGCAACCTCCGCCTCCTCGGTTCAAGCGATTCTCTTGCCTCAGCCTTTCGGGAAGCTGGGATTACAGGCATGCACCACCGCACCCAGCTAATTTTTGTATTTTCTGTAAAGATGGGGTTTCACCATGTTGGCCAGGCTGGTCGAGAACTCCTGAGCTCAATTGATCTGCCCACCTCGGCCTCCCAAAGTGCTGGGATTACATGCATGAGCCACCGTGCCTGACCAATCGCATTCTTTTTTATGACTGCACTAGTTCACCACTCTTCAATTTTGCCCTCCCCTAAGTTCTAAGACATGAACATAACTCAGCCAAGTTCCCTGATGCTTTATAGTAAGGATGGCCTTTCCTCCAGTTTCCGATTGGAAATTGGAAATTATCTCTCATTTCCATCTGAGACCTCATCAGAATAGTTTTCACTGTCCATATTTTTACCAGCATTCTGGTCATGACCATTCAGGCAATCATTAAGAGAGAAGCCTTTCCAATAGTTCTTCTCTTCTGAGCCGTTAGTGTAATAGAATCACCCTTAATACTCCATTCACACCAATATAGGTTTTTCCATCATTCACTTCAAAACCGTTTCAGCCTCTATGCATTTACCCAGTTTCAAAGCCGCTTTGGCTAGGCGCAGTGGCTCACACCTGTAATGTCAGCACTTTGGGAGGCTGAAGGGGGTGGATCACATGGTCAGGAGTTTGAGACCAGGCTGACCAACATGGTGAAACCCCATCTCTACTAAAAGTACAAAAATTAGCCTGGCATGGTGGCACATGCCCATAATCCTAGCAACCCAGGAGGCTGAGGCAGGAGAATAGCTACTCAGGAAGCAGAGGTTGCGGTGAGCTGAGATTGCGTCACTGTAATCCAGCCTGGGTGACAGAGTGAGACACCACCTCAAAAAAAAAAAAAAAAGCCGCTGCCACTAAGACCAAAACAATGCAACTCTCCATAATCTCTTCCAGAAGACGGAGGCAGAGGGAATACTTCCTAATTTATTCTATGAGTCCAGGATTACTCTAATACCAAATCCAGACAAAGACATTACAAGAAAGCTACAGATCAATATCTTTCATGAACATAGATGCAAAAATCCACAAAATATTAGCAAATCAAGTCCAATAATGTATAAAAAGAATTACACACCAACTGGGATTTATCCCAGATATGTGAGGCTGATTCGACATTTGAAAATCAATTAATATAACGATCACATTAACAGTCTAAAAAGGAAAACTCACATATCATATCAATAAACGCAGAAAAACCATTCAACAAAACCCACCACCCACTCATGATACTCTCATCAACTAGGAATACAGGTAAACTTCCTCAACTTGATAAAGAACACGTACAAAAACCCTACAGCTAACATATTTAATGTCAAACTTACTAAATCAGAGTGTCATTGCATGGTGGAAACCAGGTTGCTATGCAGGAGTGAAGATACTTCATCAGAAAGAAAAATAACTCAGTCCAGAATCGTTTCTAATCATCCAACAATCACTTATTAAGCATTCACTCTTCTAGGAGTTGCAACACTTCTCAATATGTTTAAGAGAAATGAGAGGCATAACTATCTCATTACTAAATAATTGTGCACAGCGGAGAGTGCAGTGTCTTGACCATCAATTCCACAAAGCTGCTATGAGCAGAGGGACGATGGTCATGTTGACATATACCAGGAAGTCTTAAAAGGGTAGATGGCTGGGGAAAAGGTGAGGGTATGATGACAGGCATAATCAGCACACTCAAGAGATGTTAAAGTTAGGAACTTTGAATTGAGGGTCTCAAATCACAGGAATGGACAAGACTGCTAAGGTAGTGGCTCTCAAAGAGGTTCATGGTGA
Organism: Callithrix jacchus; assembly: GCF_049354715.1. Lineage (NCBI taxonomy): Eukaryota > Metazoa > Chordata > Mammalia > Primates > Cebidae > Callithrix > Callithrix jacchus. The sequence goes on from NC_133508.1 coordinate 150,467,077, forward strand.
CACTATGCTGTTATTTGTTCTTGTTTCCCTCATTCTCTCATGAGTGTACGGTAGAGTTTTCCAGAGGCTACATGACAAGAAATATCACACCAGACTGAATGAGAAGCACATATGAGAATCCTGCTATTAAGACAGGCATTAAAGATACAGTTAAATAATGCCATTCTGCTCATTCTTTTTGTTTTGGAAATTATAGGTATTTTCCCATAAAAATATGGTATTCATATTAATAAGTATTGGGGTTATTATAAAAAATTAAAAGAAATATTTTTAAATGTTTCCATTTTGATCTTATAAAATACATTTTAGGCTAGGTGCAGTGGCTGATGCCTATAATCCCAGAACTTTGGGAGGTTGAGGCAGGAGGATTGCTTGAGCCCAGGAATTCAAGACCAGCCTGGGTAACATAGTGAGACCCTGTCTCTAAAAAAAAAAAAAATTTAATTAGGTGTGGTGGTGCATGCCTGTACTCCCAGCTAATCAGGAGGCTGAAGGAGGAGGATGGCTTGAGCCCAAGAAGTCAGGGTAAGCCACGATTACGCCGCCGCACTCCAGCTTGGGTGAGAGAGCAAGGCCCTGTCTCAAAAACTAAAAAAATAAAATCTTATATTTTAGAACAGTTTTTAGATTTACAGAAAAATTGTGAAGATAGTACAAAGCGCTCATATATCCCAGTTTTCCTGATTATAAGCATCTTCCTTACGCTACAAATGGATGGTACGGTTGTCACAATACTGGACCAATACTAATACATGATTATTAACTAAAGTCCGTACTCTGTTCGGAGCTCCTCGGTTTCTCCCCAATGTGCTTTTCCTTTTCCACGATCCTATCCAAGATATAATATTACGTTTATTTGTCACGTCTCCTTAGGCGCCTCTTGGCTGTGACAGTTTCTCAGACTTTCCTTGTTTTCGATGACCTTGACCGCTTTCAGGAGTGCTAGTCAGGTGTTTTGTAGAATGTTCCCCTGGTGGAATTTACCAGGTGTTTTTCCTCCTGATTAGACCGAGGTTAGGGGAGGAGGACCACGGAGGGAAGGGCTGTTTTAGCCCATCATATCACGGGTACCCACCAGCAACCTGACCCTGGTGTGTTGACCTTGACCACCCAGTGAGGTTGGATTTGTCAGCTTTCTCCGCTGTGAAGTTGCTCTTCCCCTCCACACTCCCTATCTGTACTTTGCTCTGGGAAAGAGGTCACAATGCATAGCCCACACTTAAGTAGCAGGAAGTTGTATTTCCCCTCCTTCAGGGCAGAATATCCACAGACATTATTTGTAATTCTGCTTGGGAAATTTGTCTCTTCTCCTCCATTGATTTATTCATTCAGTCATTTGTTTGTATCAGCATGGACTCATGGATATTTATTTGTATCAGCATGGACTCATGGATATTTCATTTTATGCTTTGTGTTACAACAGAAAACGATTTTATTTTGTTGGGCAAATTGTCCAGCTTTGTTTGGCCACTGGGAACTTTTCAGTTGGCTCCTGTGTTTATGTCAATTTTTAACATGGATAGTTATTACCCACATAAACAAAAGCTCTCTGGGATCCTTGATAATTTGTAAGAGTGTAAAGAGGTTCTGACACCGAAACGTTTGAGAAGCGCGGCTCTAGGGGTCCTCCTGCTTACTCGAATCCGCACGGTGTGTCTGTGCTTTGGCTGCGGGCAGCAGGTGCGGTCTGGGCGGAAGCAAAGCCGGCCACACTCGCTGGCCCTAGGGAACACCCGCTTCTCCGTGCCACGCCACTTCGGAGGTTTTCCCTGGGTCTGAAACGCGGGGGTCCCCCAGAAGACGAAGCTCAGGCTGCCGTGCCTTTCCCGCGAACGCCACGGCGCGGCGCCCGGCTCACAGGGGGAGTCGCCCACCCGCGAGTCGGAAAGGGGCCCGGCACCTTGGCTAAAGCTCAGCCTTCTCCTCCGGGCCGGGGCCCCGGCCGCGCCTGGCCGGAGCGGTCTCCCCGGTCTCCCCGGTCTCCCCTCACTCCGCGGCTCTCTCCCGGGCTCCTCCCGCGCGCAGGTGCTGGCGATCCTGCAGCCGTGGCGGGCGCGGGTAGGAACTGCCCGGCTCTCATCTCGGGAGCGCGTCCCCGTGCCCTCCAGCTGCCCATCCCAGCTGAAAGCATCCGGACAGCTCCCCGGGCCGCGGCCTCGGGGCCCTCCAGAGCCGGGCCCTGCACCCCGCCCTCCCCTCTCTGGCCGGGCAGACCCTTTCCTCTGCAAGACACAGACAAGCAGCGATAAACCGCTGAAGCTGAAGACCCGGCTAATTGATACAATAAGTTCTCTAATTGCCTCGAAAATAAGGTAATGATTTGGCAGAGGGAATGCTTTGATCTTACCAGGCAAGAGAGACCTCTCCAAAGGAAACCTCGGGGAAGGGCTGGAGGCCTCGGACTTGGGGGTGTGAAGCCCAAGGACAGCCTGCTTTCCCTGCCCTCCCCCCACCCTGCGTGTCCACGATCCCCAGCCTCACCCTCCTGCTTTTCATGGAAAGACCCTTCTCCTGTGATGACTGGAGGAGAATACACACACAGAACACATGGGTTATGAAAGGAGGAGGGGGTGGGTTCTGGGTTTTTCAGGACCAGGAGGACGGCTGGCATGATTGGTCCAGTCTATAGAGAAAGACACTAGGGGAGAGGGGATTGCAGACAGGGATTATGAAAAACCTGACTTGGTTCAAGTCGGATGATGTTTCTTACACAGTGAGGGCTGCTGATTTGAGTTTTTCAGGCAGGAGGGGGTGATGAAGGGAGGAGAACTTTGAGTGTCCTGCCTTCTCCAAGAATCTGCACACACACTCACACACACACCCTTGCTCTGCGCTGTGGGTGTCCCTGCCTGGCAGAGGCCCCAGCACAAAGAGGATTAGAGAGATGAGCTAATCTGGTTTGTATTCCAGACATGGCCCCAGAAAGGGACCTTGTCCACCCTGATATGTAAGGATGTGAAGGAGGGAGGACTCTTTCTTTGGGGGCCTGCTGGCTGACAGTACCAGAGGCCCCACTCCACTGGAGTCCCTAGGATGCTGGAGTCCCGACTTCAGGGTCAGATTTAGGAAGAAGAAAGAGGCTCCCACAGAAGGAACTAGATCTCTACTCTACTTGTTTCACCAGTGGGGAAACTGAGGCCTGAAGTGGGAAAGTGATTTACAGAGTTATGCCAGTAGTGCGTGGCTGAGTTGGGGGGAAACACCCTCAGGTTTTCTGATTTTTTTTCTGGTCCAGTGCTTCCTGCACTGTGTTACAGGAGCTACAAGGGGGAGGTATGAGGCAGAGGGCAGGAGAAAGAGACAAAGACAGAAGCAAACATACACACCTAGGAAAATAGAGGTGTGCACACACATGCACAAAGAGAGAGACAGAGGAAGCCAGAGTAAGAAACGACGTGGAGAGATAGGTAGAGAGAGTGAGGGAAGGGCAAGACAAACGGTCATGCAGATTCATACAGAGAGATACACACAGAGAGACAGGGAGTTCTGCAGACTGGAGGAGAGATAGGCAAGAGACAGAGATTCAGAAAGAGAAGAACAGAGACATTCAGAGAGAGAGCAAGAGGCAGGCCAACTCAGACACACAGAGAGACAAATGAAGACAGGGAGATTAACACAAAAGCCAGATGAAAATAGACACAGAATGACAGAAACACGAGCCAGAGAGAGACCCAAGGAGATGGAGACTCAGAGAAGAGATATGGGGAGAGCATGAGAACAGGAGGTAGAGTGAACTGAGGAAGGCAGAGTGGGAGGGAGGCAGGGAGGCAGGGAGGCTGGCCGTGCCCTCTGCAGATCTTTGTCCACTGGAAACAATTCTCTCTTCCAGATCATTCTAGGGCCCTGAACAGGTGGTAGGGGAGACAGAAGGCTCAGTGCATAGCCTGTGTGATCAGGGAGACTGGGAAACCTCCCTCGGGGAGAGGCGGTCAGTGGCCACCCAGGATCCCAGCAGCACACCCACTGGCCTCACACGGAACCTGGGCCACCCGCCCAGCATAGCTGTCAGCCCGCCCACTGCCTGGCTCCAGTCTGATTACAGCCAAAGTGCCAAAAGGCTCCAGACACCCCCACTCCCTGCCCCCATCGTTTCACCTCCCCAAGCCGCCTCTCCTACTTCCCCTTCTCCTTTAAATCCCTCTCTTCCTTTCTTCCCCATTCTCTGGGGAGCAGTTTGCACCCCTGTTTAGCCACTAGGTTGGGAGGAAAGGGCTCCTCCTCCATCAAGCCCCGTTCCTGGTTTGGGGCTGATGCTCCTTCCCTCCAAAGCCCTCTTGGTCTGGCCTCTTTGAGACACGTTCCACGCCTCGCCTAAGAGCTCATAAATACCAAGGAGAGGCCTGCCAGGCTGTGTACAAAGCGTGGATCCCCACTTTCTCCCCCACTTAACAGCTCCTGGGTTCTTTCCAAGTTTCCTTCACTTCCCCAGACACCTGCATGGGGTGGCAGGGCAAGAGGTGAGGCATTAGTTACCTGTGTGAACCTGGCCCCATTTCAAGTGAGACCTGCCTCGGTTTGCAAAGAAATCTCAGGAAAGGCGTCTCAGGGCCCCTTCTGCAAGCAGCAGGCTCAGGAATTCCTTGACTCCCATCCAAACCTCCCCCCAGCCCCTTCTTGGCCTTTCTCTCTGCTCATTACCATCCACACCACCTCCCACCCACAGGGAAAAAGAGAAGGTCATCGCCAAAGGGGCCCAGGGAAGGGGAGCCTTCTGGAGGATAGAACAGGGCGGGGTAAGAGCTGTTTACCCACACCCCAGCTCCCCTTAGCTCATCTCCCCTCCCATCCCAGGGCCAGCAAAAATTCAAAATCATTCAGCCACGAATAGCTGAGAAGAGAGTAAAGAGAAATCTTAACTCTGCTCCACCAGAGAGCAGAGCATAAGGTGATATCAAGGGTGAGAGCAGACTCTTCTTTGAGCGCCCACTTTTGAGAGGACAGGAGGAGGCTCTAGTGCCACTATGAGGAAGAGGCAGGACCAAACCCTGCTGGCTGGGTGGAAGCTGTCCTGCTGGAGGCCCCAGGTAATCTGGCAGCCTCCAGGGATTCTTCCTCAGGTCTATTGATACTGTTCACCGTGTCCACGGCGTGCACCCTTGAACCTCAGCAGAATCTAGTGTGCCACCGAAGACAGCTTTATTGTATTTGCATGAAAATGCCTTGGGAGTAAGACCCTTTTGCTCTTTGTTATTAAGGATACCCTGGCCGGTGTTGGGCGCACAGCAGGTGCTTGGTAAGTGCTGACTTGACTCCCTGCAGGGTTCTATAGATCAGAACTTAACGCTCGAATCAGTGACTCCTCCCTCTGGCTTCCAGAACTGAGAGTGAGAGTGTGGAAATAAAATGAAGGAGCAGGTCATGAACTAGCTTGAGCCTCTGGCCTTGACCCGCTGCCTGGAAGCCCCACAACAGGCCTTTGCGTGAGGAGCTGAGCTCTCCAGTAGTGTCTAGGACCTTGAGACTGGAAGTTTATTTTGAGATTTGAAGCTCCAAAGAGGCAGATCCCAGAAAACCTCTTCTCTGGCTCCATATTTGTTCTCTAGTTAAGTGGTTGAGTGCAGCTCTTGCAGTCAGCTGGCTGCTGCAGCCTGGGATTCTTCCTGGGGAGCTGGGGACTCAGGAGAGGGGAAGAAGCAGCAAAAGGAGCCAAGCCCCATCCTGGGTTGTCACTCTGGGGGCAGAGATGACTTATAATCCTTAGAGAGAAGTCTTGTCCCCTCACCCACTTCCTTTCCTCTTGGAGTTGCTGAGGTTTCTGGGACCCCCTTCAGCTCAAAGACATGCTTTAAACATTTTTTTAAATTAGTATTTATTTATTTTGAAATGGGGTCTCACTTTGTTGCTCAGGCTGGAGTGGAGCGGTGCATTCATGCCTCACTGCAGCCTCGACTTCCTGGGCATAAACAATCCTCTTGGCTCAGCCTCTCAATTAGCTGGGACCACAGGGGTGCATGACCACACCTGGCTAATTAAAACATTTTTTTTTGTAGAGACAGGGTCTCATCATATTGCCCAGGCTAGTCTCTAACGCCTATGCTTAAGCAATCCTCCCACCTCAGCCTCCCAATGTGCTGGGATTACAGGCATAAGCCACCAAGCCTGGGCCTCAAAAACATGCTTTTAATACTTGAGCATCTATGTTGTGCCAAGACACAGTCCCACTTGACTATAAAGACAGCTCAGGCCAGAGAAGCGGCCTCAGAAGTGATGTGGGGGCCCATATGGGTGAGTCCACTCTAGGTTAGGGCTGATGGATCATCTTCAGCCAACTTTCCCACTCCCTGTGCTTCCCACCAACCCCAGGCCCATATGTAGAAATAAACACAGGGCCAGAGTCACACCCAGGTCTCAACACACAGGGGAGTCTGGGAGAGGCTGCTGGAACTCCAAGACTGCCCTATGTAGGGATGGGGCGGGGCTGGGAGGAGGTAAAATAAAAGAGTGGTCCAAGGAAAGGGGCCCAGCCAAGAATGAGCTGGGGCTCACTTCTCTCCCACCTGCCCCTCTCAGGAAAACTAAGCACAGAGTCTGCGATTTTCTAAGGAAATAGCAGGGCCAACTGGAGCCCACCCCACTAAAAGACAGGGAGTGAAAGGGAAGAAAAGAAGTTAGCTGGTTGGCTACAAATGATACAGTCCTAGTTTCTGTGCCAGGATGTCGGTCCTTCGAGGTCTCCCCGTTTTCAGTCCTCTCCCACTTCCATCCAACTCCAGCCCAGCCCCCAGTTTCCACCTAAGCGGGGAGCACTGCCTCCCGTTCATGACTTGGAGCACCTCAGGGCCTCATCTGAATTCTCCTCCATGGTGACTCCACTCCAGCTGCGTGGGCTTCTCGCTAGCCCTGGTACACCAGCCCACTCCTGCCTTTGGGTCCCTGTACCAGCTCTTCACTCGGCTTGGGATGCTCTCTGCCAGGAAGCTGCCTGGCTCGTTTCCTCACCTCCTTCAAATCTCTGCTTGAATGTCACCATAATGAAGCCTACCCTGATCATCCTAGTTGCAACTGTAACCATCCCCTTGACTGTGCTGTCTTTACCACTGCACTTACCACTTTCTCACATACTCTGTTTTGCTTCTGATGTTTATTGTTTATTGTCTATCCTCCCCCAATAGAATGCAAACTCCAGGAGGGGATGAGCTATTTACCAACGTGTCCCCAGTGCCTAGCACAGTCCTAGCAGGCGGTAGGAAATAAGTATTTGTTGAATTAATGAATGCACTCAGCACCTTACCACAGAAAGCCAGGGTAAAGGAGTGAGAGGTGGGGAGAGAGGATAAAGGTTCTTCCGAAACCTTCTCCCCTAGCTCTGTCTCTGAGATGTCTGCAGCCAGCTGCACCCCATCTGCTCACACTCGGGAGGCACCTCTAACGCCACCACCACCCCCCACCCCTAACCAAGGAATGACAGTGAATTTGGGGCTGAGGGCATGTGCAGTTACTAGTGAGTTGTTTACACCAGGACTTTAAATAAATCACAGGAGGAGGTCGGAAAGACACCTGCGAGGTGGGAGAAGCTGAGGCTGAAGAAGGGCCTGGAGCCAGATGCCAGGTGAACTCTGAACTCTCGGAGTTAGAAGGAACAGGATTTTTAAAAGAATTTTACTTCTGACTAAGGGCCCCTGTGCCCGCAGGGGTTGTACCTGCAACCCAAGGAAGGTGAGGGTTGGGGTGGTGGGAGAAGAGGGTCACTTTCGGCAGACTGCACCTCCCCACCCCTTCCCGATTTACCACGCCTCCAGGCGCTGTGCCGGCGGAGGGAGGATGAGGTAGCACGAGGGAGGAGGCAGGGTGGGAAGGCGAAGAAGGGAAAAAGTTCTCCAGGGCTTCCACCCTTTCGGCAGGACCCCCACCCTGGCCTCTGGTGCGGGAAAACCTCCCAGCTGTTTCTGATTCTTTCATACTCTCAGCCCTGCCCGAGAGGGTGGAGGACCGAGGCGCAGCGAGAGAGCGGGGAGAGACTGAGCTCCGCTGAGCCCTGGAGTAAGAGGCGGGGAGTCCGCAGGTGCCCCCTTAGCGTCGGCCGTCTCTTCCAGGTCCGTAAAGAAAAGCACCCGGGCGTGGTAGTCCGGGCAGGCAGGAGCCAGGTCTAAACGTGATGCTTTGGGGTCGGGGGTGCAGTGGGTCGGAAGAAGGAGGGGCGATGAGCCCTAGGTGAAAGCATTCCCTGCCCGAAGTCGACTGCCCACGGCGCCCCTGTAGGCAGTGCTGAAAAGATAGGACCCCCAACTCCCTGTGGCAGGGATTCTACCCATTTCACAGATGCGCGAGGATGGAGGAAATGAGTTCATCCTCCGTGCTCAGCGCCAGTGTCATTGTAGGCTGGGGACAGGAGGGAAGTGCCTGCAGCCCCTTCCCGCTCTGCCCGCGGGTAGGTCCCCTACAGAAGTTGGGGCTGCCGAGTGAAGGGCGCTAGGACCCGGTGGCGCGGTGTCGGCAGGGACTGGGCGCTCGGGGGCTGGAGGGAGCCGTGGCGCCCCGTCGCGGCGCGCGGGAGCAGGTGGGGGAGCTGCGCTGTGGCACGCGGGAGCGCCGAGGGGAGGAGGCGGCCGCTACACCTAGGGCGCCCAGGAGCGCCCCGGGCTTGGCGCGGGCGGAGCCGCCTTCAGGGCAGCGCGTGTCCCCGGCCTCGGCCCCGCCCCGCCCCGTCCAATGAGAGCCCGCGGTGGAAGGGGCTGTCCGCACACTAGGCCCGCAGCTCCTTTCCGCGCTGCAGACCCCCTGACACCGCACCGGGTGCTCGGGCAGCGCGCCCCTTTACCCCGGGTTCGGCGCGCCGTCGTCGGCTTCCGGACACCGCAACTTGCGCCCCTCTCCGGGACCTTGCTCCCAGGCTTTGGACCCCAGGTGACCCTAGGTCCCCAGCCGCCGGTGAACCCCATGGGCCCCCGGGGGTGTGAGGTAGGAGCGGCCTGAGTAACCTCAGAAGGTGCCCCGTCCACGCCCCTCCGGGCTGCGGGGCGGGAGTCTTCGGGGAGCTATGCTGAGACCGGGTGGTGCGGAGGAAGCTGCGCAGCTCCCCATTCGGCGCGCCCGCGCCCCGGTCCCGGTGCCCTCCCCCAGACCCGCGGCCCCCGACGGCTCCGGGGCTTCGGCCCGCCTGGGTCTTGCCTGCCTTCTGCTCCTGCTGACGCTGCCAGACCGCGTAGACACGTCCTGGTGGTAAGTGTGGCTCTCAGGCTGGGCGGGTGAGGCTCTTGCTAGGAAAGGCCGGAGGCGCCTGGAGGGACGGGCTGCTCAGGGGACCAAGCCGTTGCTTCGACGGAGCTGGAGACGATTCGGGCAGACTGTCACTAAAGTCTAAAGCTTGGGGTGGCGGGAGTGTGAGGCTCCACATCTTACACGCCTGGTGAGAAAGGCGCTGGGCATTCGGAGATGCGCCCAGCGGTCGCAGCTCCCCAGGCCTCCATGTGCTGTACCCCCTCTATTTCAGCTGAGGCTCCTTAGGGCAGAAGCTACCTTTAGAGTTTCCCTCAGGGTGAGTTCAGGGAACCGATAACCTTCCCGGGCCCGCAATAGCTTCGCCAGGGCCCCAATCGCCTAAGGTCGCCCTCTGAGAGGCGGAGAAAGGGGCAGCTGGCGAGATCCGCCGAGCGTCTTGCTGCTCTAGTCCACCCGTACCACAGGAAAGCTTGGTGAGGCAGCAGCACCCAGCCGAGGCTTAGAAATGGAATCGGGGCAAAATTTACCCCATTAACTCCCACGATTAAACGAAACGCATGGGCTTGCATTATCTAGGTGTTCGTCTTCGGCCACCGTTTTGAGGATGTCACTTGGAAACTTTATGTCTCCCTCCCTTCTTCCTATTCTTTCCCATCTCCCGTTTCTCACCTCCAAGAGCCAGAAGGCTCCGGAGTCCCGAGGTACCACGAGACCCCCTCCCCAGATTTCTTGCAGGCCCTAGGCTCCAGACACTTGACAAGAGGACAGATGAGGCAAAAAGGCATTACAGATCCACTGGATGTCTGCTGTCTGCTCTTTTTAGACTCCTCCCTGCCCCCCCTTCCCCCCCCACACTCTTTGGATGACACTCATCACCTTTCAGTAGGAGAAGGAGCTGCTTTCCCTTCTTCCCCACCCCGGGGAGAGGGCAAGGCAGGAAGAGTTGAACCTAGAAAAGACTCATTCTTTCCTTTTCACCCCGAAATCAAACTGGCCTCTTGGACTGGGCTACTGCCCCTCTCCACCAGGCAGTGCCCCCCTTCCTTCCCTTACTCTGTACTTCTTCCCTTGCAAGCTCCCCGCCCCTAAGTGTGGTCTCTTCTCCCCTTGCACCCTGTGGCTTTTCTCCTCTTGACTTGGAATCTTGGCTGAAGGGTGAGGGGTAGCTGGCTGAGGGGCCCACCAGCTTGGGCTGCAGATTCCTATCATTTCAAGATGCATCTCTCCTCATCCCAACCCCCACCCCGTTTTCCTGTTTCAGAAAAATCTCTTTTGGATCTTTTTTTTTTTTTTTTTTAAATCTCTGCAGTGTTGGGGAAGGTGAGGAGGGGGGTTCTGGATGGGGGAACAGAGAGGCCTGTATCTTACATCTGGCTTGAAACATTTTAGAAAGGGAAAGGGAAGAAGGAGAATAAGGAGAAAAACTTTTCAAAGTTCTGTGTGAGATCAAAGCCACCTTTTGCCTTCATGAGTTTGGTCTAGCTGGGGACTTGGCATCTTCAGGGTCTCTGCTGAGACAGCATGAAGTGACCGCTGTCCATCTTCATCGGACCCAGATGACAGTCCAATGCTACCAGTTTGATTGCTACCAATTTGGGATGTAGTCTTGGGGACCAACTGGTGTTTGGGTGAGGAAGTGTCACTCTGGTAATTTCAGCATCCTGGCAGTGGTTACTAAGGACCCAATGGGGGTCTTCCTATACCCCATTTTGTACCCTTGACTACTCTTCCTCCCTTTTCCTTTCTCCCTCTACTACCCTTCCCTGATGTGGTTCATATTAAAGATCTGGAAACATTCCTGGGTGAAAGAGCTAGGGAGGGAGATAGGTGACACACAGAGTGACTTAGCAGCCCCTGTGAAAAGGAGGGAGGCTGCAACAGGGCCAGGCTGGGAAGTGTGTTTCAGCCCCCTTGCCTCACACCTGTCATAGCTACAGGCCCAAATGCCCGTCTCAGTGATCACCACTTATGGTATAAGGTGAAAAGCTACCTCCTTTTTTTTTTTTGAGACGGAGTTTCACTCTTGTTACCCAGGCTGGAGTGCAATGGCATGATCTCGGCTCACCACAACCTCCGCCTTCTGGGTTCAAGCAATTCGCCTGCCTCAGCCTCCTGAGTAGCTGGGATTACAGGCGAGCACCACCAGGCCCAGCTAATTTTTGTATTTTTAGTAGAGATGGGGTTTCACCTCATTGATCAAGATGGTCTCTATCTCTTGACCTCGTGATCCACCCACCTCAGCCTCCCAAAGTGCTGGGATTATAGGCGTGAGCCACCGCACCTGGCTCAAAGCTACCTTCTAAAGGCAGGCTAAGCCCCCAAGCCTTTCTCTTAGGAAAAAAACAGCAAGATTGACGTTCTGTAGAACCCGTGGAAGAGAAATGCCTGTTACTCTGGTGCATCTGTGTTCCACACTGGAGCAGAAGGCCATCATTTTCACCGGTTAATAGTTGGATTTTTCTTATAGCTTGAGATTCTTCCCTTACTCTCTAATCACTGCCCTCCTTCTATCCTAAACAAACCAAGAAATAAGGGGCTTCTGGCATGTGCTTTGCTGTTCCATTTTGCATTCTATAGGAGGTTGGATGTAGGGAATCACAAGAGCAGGATTGTGTTCACAGGCTCACCAAGAGAGAGAAGCACAAAGTGGTATCATATTGTTAGCATTACTGTTACCAACAGTGGTTGTTTTTAATGAGCCCTTACTAAGCTTCAGACACCTTATGAGCATCATCTTGGTCAATCTGAAATAATCCAGTGAGGTAGGTTCTATTATTATCATCTTTATTTTACAAATGAAAATGAGGGATGCTGTGGCATTAAGAGCAGATTCATGGAGGCTAACAGTTTTATCCATGTTCAAAGTCCTGTATGTGCTGGGATGAACCATGTACACTAGGGGCTGTACACGAAAGAAGGAAAGAAAAAAAGCAGATTCCTGGCCCGTTTGTATCTTTAATATACAAACTTAAACATCTGCAGATTGGAAATGAAGTTTATGGCGGGCTAGGGGGAGAAGGGAGTTGGGGATAAATCAGAACAGTTAGCTGTTCTTAGTACTGGGGATATTGAAGTGAATGAAACCAACAAAAATCCCTGCTTTCGTGGAGCAGGGCATCCAAACCATGTGGGGGATCTTGGTGAAATGCAGATTCTGATTCGTTAGGCCTTGGGTGGGGCCTGAGTGTCTGCATTTCTAATGAATCCCCAGATGACACGGATACTGCTGTTCTGGGGACCACACTTTTGAGTAGCAAGGGGCTAGAGTAGTGTATACCACACTTTGTCAAATGAAGGGATGTGAATTGGCAAAAAGTAGGTGAAGAGCAGCATTGTGGGGCAGGAAGCTGGGAAGGAAGTGAAGAACTTCCAGAAGAAAAAACAAAGCTAGAGAGTAAGGGCATCTAACCCTCGAACAGAGCATGAGGTGGGAGATGCCTTCAATATCTTTGTGTCCTTAACATCTAAGCTCAGTGCTTGGCACATGGTAGGCAGTTTGCAGGCATGTGTTGAACTGATAGGAAGACGGGGTTAGTCTCAGGCTCAGTTTTATTGGGGACCTCCTACACTAACTACCAGGGGCTGATACTGAAGAGCAAGCCAGCACCATTCTGTGGAGTCTTGAACTTGTAACTTAGTGGGATAAGGGTGGTCATAGAGACGTTTAATTATCTTCCCATCTTAGATACTGAACAGATGTTCCCACACTCAGTGAGGATGTAATAAAAAGGACCTATGTGGGCTGCAGCAGAATGGATTTAAGTCAGACCACAAGAAGGACTTTGTGCCCGAGTTTGGCCTGCCCCACTCCAGACTGTCTCATGAGGGCTGGGTTATTGGTCTCTCATTCCCATCCAACCTTCCTCACCCAAGCCCCAGTGAAAAAAAAAACAACAAAAAACAAAAAAACACCCAATGCCTAGAGCAGTACTTGGGCTGAACTAGGGAAGCCGAACGGTGGTGAGACAGGGACAAGCTCCAACTCCAACGGTCTTGATTCTCCAAACAAAGCACCACAGCAGTGGGTGTAACTCTGGGCTGTGCGTCAGGCAGCCCTTTCCGGCCTGGCCCTGTCTGGGGTGTTTATTTTGTTTGTTCCTGGAAGCTGCTGCCCTGATGGACAGTGCTGGGGACGCTGATTCCATGGGATTTGTTAGGGGAGGGCCAGCCCTCTCACCCCTTCCCCGGGACAGATGGGCCCCATCAGCCCTGCTGAGTTCCCGAAGAGGCAAGCATCAGCCCTCCTTGTGTTTGTTTGAGTCGGTGTCACCAGTGATGATCCAGTCTGTGGGTGAGGGCCGGCTGTGGGAATGCGGAGGGGTGGCAGGGGGGAACACAGAGCCCAGGGCAGTCTGGCTTTTCCCCTCCCCCTACCAGCAGCCCTCCCTTCTCCTCACCCACTTCTAGGCCCATTTTGAGGCCGTTCCCAAACCACAGGCTCATTCACAGTTCAAACCAAATCTTTTCTGTCTGCAGTAGCAGTTGCTCTCCGTGACCCCCACCTGTTCAGAAAAGGGGAGGGAGGGCAGCCCTCTGTGCTCTGGACAGGAGAATAGAAAGTTCCCAGCACATCAAGAAAGGTGCTATAGGGTTTGAGAGAGAGAAAGGGAATGAGAAATGGAGCTGGCTGTTGAGCTGGAGGAAGTGGGTGAATGGGTCAGATCTCGTTTGGTGGCCTCTTGGGAGAAAAGGGTGATATACTCCTGTTTTCTCTCTGAAATATTCTTCCTGAGGCCTGTGATGGGATCCAGGGTTAAAACTGTTGAAGAGAAAATATTGCCTTGAGAAACAACAGTGGCTCTGGCAACCCACCTATTCTTTAGCATCCCATCTCAACTGACCTTTAATTGTTCACATTGGGCAGACTGGGGACTAGAGTTTCGGGAGAGTCACCCTCTTACTTATCTTGCCCTTTGGTTTCCCACTGCAGACAGCCTGTGCATGTCTCTCCAGGTTGGGGAAGATGATTTTAAAAGGTTCATTCGTTAAGAAAGTCCCTAGGGCCTGGAAATAAAGAGTTGGAGGAGGAGAGCAGAGGGTGGGATCTTCCTCCCCAGACCGCTCAACTGGGAATGAGGATTTTTTTAGTTACATGGATCTGACTAGAGCTGTAAACATTACTTGAATTGCTCACTGTATCTCTTCCCATTAGCCCCTTTCTGTCACCATTTCCCTGCTGTCAAACCATATCTTCATGGACCAACCACGCAGGTCATCCATCTTAATGGGAGTGTAAGGGTGTTGTCTCTCAGTGGGGTGTGGTGGCTAATGCCTGTAATCCCAGCACTCTGGGAGGCCGAGGCGGGCAGATAACCAGGGCAAGAGATCAAGACCATCTTAACCAACATGGTGAAACCCCGTTTCTACTAAAAATACAAAAATTAGCTGGGTGTGGTGGGGTGCACCTGTAGTCCCAGCTACTCAGGAGGCTGAGGCAGGATAATCGCTTGAACCCAGGAGGCAGAGGTTGCAGTGAGCTGAGACTGCGCCACTACACTCCAGCCTGGTGACAGAGCGGGACTTCATCTCAAAAAAAAAAAAAAAAAAAAAAAAAAAAAAGAATGTTGTCTCAGACCCTTATTTTGTTAGTTTATTTTTCCATGAAGCTCTTAATGTTTGTTAAATAAACAATGAGTCTGTGTGACATACCCACAGCTTCTGTGTATGTGACACATGCCTAGTTTGTGTTCTGGGAGTGAGTGTCACTTTGGCCTTTGGCTGGGGAACCGGTGATGGTGGGAGGCCACTCAATTACTCTCTTTGCAACTGTATAACTATTCATACTTCTTCAGAACTGTGGGAAATGGTTTTCTACTCATCAGCTTTATAGAATGTGGGTTACGGAGAGGGGACAGAATCTCTTCAAGGTCTGGATGCTAAATATACCCCCTCCTTATTCCTTCCCAATGCAGAAAAAAGGCTGGGATTTTCTGACAGGGCCATCTCCATCTTGCAGGTACATTGGGGCACTGGGGGCCCGAGTGATCTGTGACAATATCCCTGGTTTGGTGAGCCGGCAGCGGCAGCTGTGCCAGCGTTACCCAGACATCATGCGTTCAGTGGGCGAGGGTGCCCGAGAATGGATCCGAGAGTGTCAACACCAATTCCGCCACCATCGCTGGAACTGTACCACCGTGGACCGGGACCACACTGTCTTTGGCCGTGTCATGCTCAGAAGTAGGGGCCTCTTCCATCCTGTGACAGCTACTTCCCTTTCTGTGCTGGGGTGGTGAATGGGAAGTGTAGGCAGGATCCCCACTCTCCTCTCCCATACACTGTTGCATAATCAGAGGAAGAATTGTGGGCAGAGCCCAGGATATAGTTGGGAACAGACTCTTAGCAACTTAGATTTGTAGACAGGGGCTCCTCTAAATCCTGGTGCTCTGGGACAAGACCAAGGTAAAGCATTCCCTAGAACTTCCATCTTTCTTGCTCATTTTCCTTGTCCTCCCCAGTTGGGAGGCTTGGGAGGCTACCATGTACTGTAAGGAAGGCTGAGGTCTACGATAGTCCCTCTGCTCTTAACACCACCATCATTATCGTCACCGAGTACTCCCGACACTACAGTAATGGGAACAAGAGATAAACAGAAAGGTGATATGTAAATATTTGGAGTCAGTGGCTTGGCTTCAGCTCAGCAAAAAAGCTAAAGAGAGCTAGACAGTAAACTAGGAGAAGGGGAACAAGATGAGAATCTGAAGGTGTCAGGCAAAGAGGGGCAATAATTAATCAGTCTCTAAGAACAGGGAGGGGGAGGAAGAGAAGGTAGCCTGGATCTCTAAATGGCTGACCCCTGGGCTGGGGTCTCCATTGTGGGGGAACTGTCCAGCAGAGTGGGCCTGAAAAGGCCTGGAATGTGGACTAAGGCAGGCTTAGCTGAGCCAGTGCTGGAGCTCAGTGGGAGGGGATGATTCACCAGGAGACTTTTCAATAGATGGACACAGGGAATTTGGCAGGAAACAAGAGTATAGGTCAGCTCAAAAGGTCAGATATATAAAGAAGTGGATAGAGAGTAGTGAGGGCTGAGGGGAAGAGGTCAGATACTCTGGGGAATGCTCTTGGAAATGAAAGGCACCTTGAATAAAGGGGGTGTAGGGGTGACGCTGGGAAAGAAAAGGAGGGAAAAGGTTTCAGAGTCAGAGGTTGTATGGGCTGAAGAAGGGAAGAGACATGGGCCTCCTTCCTGAAACACACCTCTACAATTCTCTCTCTAGGTAGCCGAGAGGCAGCTTTCGTATATGCCATCTCATCAGCAGGAGTAGTCCACGCTATTACTCGTGCCTGTAGCCAGGGTGAACTAAGTGTGTGCAGCTGTGACCCGTACACCCGTGGCCGACACCATGACCAGCGTGGGGACTTTGACTGGGGTGGCTGCAGTGACAACATCCACTATGGTGTCCGTTTTGCGAAGGCCTTCGTAGATGCCAAGGAGAAGAGGCTTAAGGATGCCCGGGCCCTCATGAACTTACATAATAACCGCTGCGGTCGCACGGTCAGTACTCATGTCTGTGTATCTGCACTCATATTTGCTGGGGGTGACCAGTATGTGTGACCATGGACTAAATAAATGTGAAGGTGGAAGAGCTGAAGGCTTCTGGTTCACTTCCAAAAGCCCCATCATCCTGGGACAGGAGCAGTAAATGCAAGGGAGCTTGGGAATGCCTAGGTTTAACCAGGTGCGTGAAGAGTCTTCATAAAGGAGGCCAGTAGGAAAAAGGGGAGAAAAGAAGTAACATTTTAAGAAGGAAAAGAACTGAGAGGATAAGACTGAGAGAATAAAGACTGAGAGGATGAGAGGTTGTTCTAGTCAGTTCCCTGGTGTTTGAACACATTCTATGTGCGTAGTACTATGCGGGAAAATGGCACACTACTGAAGTAGAGGGCATGGTACCTGGCACTCTAAAAGGTGAAAACTAGAGGAGGTGCAAGCACATTGGAGTCATGAACAGAATCCCATGGCTCTACAGTTCTGTGGGCTGTTATGAAAAGGAAAGCACTGTTGGTCCAGGAAGATTTCATGGAAGAAGAGTTTCTTGAGCTTGCTCAGGAAGAATGGGTGGGATCCGATGTGGGAGAGAACAACCAAGAGCTCAGCCAGCCAGCCAGGGCCAGGTCCAGCCTAATTCAGAGCACTCATCCTTTTGGCCCTAGGGATGACTGAAATGTGCCCTGACTAGCCACCTCTCCCTTACCTGCCTTCCCCCTCCCCCAGGCTGTGCGGCGATTTCTGAAGCTGGAGTGTAAGTGCCATGGCGTGAGTGGTTCCTGTACTCTGCGCACCTGCTGGCGTGCACTCTCAGATTTCCGCCGCACAGGTGATTACCTGCGGCGGCGCTATGATGGGGCTGTGCAGGTGACGGCCACCCAGGATGGTGCCAACTTCACTGCAGCCCGCCAAGGCTATCGCCATGCCACTCGGACTGATCTTGTCTACTTTGACAACTCCCCAGATTACTGTGTCTTGGACAAGGCTGCAGGTGAGTAAGGAAGGCAGGTGGGGACATGGAGTCCCAGTTCTTAGTGCAGACACCCCTGGTTAATCACGGTCTGTTCAGTCTCAGGAGTTAGGGAAGGAGGTGCTGTGGGAGGAGGCAGTTTCCTCCCCACATGAACACCTGGTCATGAGGTTGTTGACTTATGCCTCAGTTCACTAGGCCCAGTGCTGTCAAGTAGGGAGGAAGTCACTCAGCTCCTTGAGGCCTGAGGTCACGCATCGCTCCTTTGTATCTCCAGCATCGGGGATACAGTAGGCATCATCCAGGGAATGTTTAATTTAGTTACCTGTTTTCAGTTTTAAGCAATGTGTAGGCTACACAGAAACATAAGATGCAGCCCTAAGCCTTTGGCTCTTTGCAATCTACCTAAAGAAATGAGATATAATGGGTAGAAAAATACAAAGACAGATAATTGGAGAAGCCAATAAAAGTTTATTTGAAAATGTAGAATTTGGCCAGGTGCAGTGGCTCATGCCTGTAATCCCAGCACTTTGGGAGGCCAAGGCAGGTGGATCACGAGGTCAGGAGATCAAGACCATCCTGGCCAACTTGGTGAAACTCCGTCTCCACTAAAAATACAAAAATTAGCTAGGCATGGTGGTGTGCACCTGTAGTTCCAGCTACTTGGGAGGCTGAGGCAGGAGAATCCCATGAACCAGGGAGTGTGAGCTGAGATCGCACCACTGCACTCCAGCCTGAAGTCAGAGAGACACTTTGTCTCAAAAAAAAAAAAAAAAGAGAAGAAGAAGAAGAAAAAGAAAGAAAGAAAACGTAGAATTTAAGCTGCTCCTTGAAGTGTGCGGACTATCTAGATAGCTTGAGAGAAGAGTGGGCAATTTCTTATACGAGCGTAGTAGGTGGGAAACCACGTGACCTGTTCCAGGGACAGAGAAGAGACCAATCTGCTGGGTAAACGTTCCCCATAAGGGAGATAAAAGCTAGAAAGATGTCCTTGAAAGGCTTTATCCAGTGTGCTGCCATTGAAGATTCTGAAACAGAGCTGAGAAAGAAACGAAAGAAGAGACTCCTAGCAAAGGCAAGTAAAGTAGCAAATGGTCGTTTTCGGTCTGCGTGAGGTATTTGCGGTGGGGTTCTTGGAGGCGCTGGAAGACAATACAGTTTTTCTCCAAGAGAAGGAAAGTTACCATCCTGGCTCATGTTTCTGGTTCAGATAGCTTAGACCAGGAACATGCAATGCAGCAGAACTCTTCTCCTCTGGTTGTTGTCATGGGGCTCCCAGGCTCTTTTCTACAGGCTCAACAGTCAGGACCGGGTGAAATGGAGCCAAAAAACCTCAGCTATCTTTGGTACTGTTTGTTTTCACCCATCACTGTCATTCCTGGAAGAGTCCAGTGGCTTGGAGTAAAACTGGGCACAGAAACAGGGTGGGCTTCTACCCAAGTAACAAAGAAAGTCGTCTGTGTACTTTGTAGGGTGTTAGTAAAAAAACAGTTGGGGCCCTTCTGATTTTCCTAGTGATTTCCTGCCACTATGTAGTCTTTCTTCCCACGTGGTCTAATTCAGAGGGTCACTCTCTGGATACCTAGAAATAATTTCATAATATCCAAGGTGTAAGCCTACACTACCATACTGAAAACGCACCTTTAGGGGAGGAACTCTGGAGTTGGAAGAAAGGATATGTCAAATGTATGTTGGTTTTTCTCACAGGCATAAGATTAGGTCTCCTAAAACCCAAAGTGGGGCCCGGAATTCAAAGAATATAAGTCATCCCAGAAAGAATATGGAGCCAGGAAACCCCTCCAAAGCAGTAGAGTCCAACTGAACGTTCTGTGATGATAGAAATGTTTTCATATCTGTGCTCTCCAATACAGTAGCAACTAGCCACATGTGATTACTGAGTACTTGGAATACGGCTAGCGTGACTGAGGAGCTAAATTTTTTGTTTACTTTTCATTAATTTAGATGTAAAAGACCCTATGTGACTTGTGGCCCTGGACAGCACAGCTCCAGAATGTAGAAGGGGTTTTTGGTGCCCAAGAGGACTTAAGAGCCAGTCCTTGGAGTTAGGAGACTAACATATTCAGTAGACCTAGTCAACACACATTCCAGAGCAGTGGTCTCCTAACATTCTGGATCCTTTACTCCTATCAGTAAAACAATTTGAGCATATATCTCTATTACATGTATATTTATTTATAAGTTATATCTGTGTTTCACTACATGAATGTGTAATTATAAAGCATACATACAAAATAGATATTTTAAATTGATGAGATACAAAAACATATAAGTTCTAGCATTTTCCTTCCCTATCCCAGTGGTATGTGGAGACTAATGCTATAGAAATCAGTTAATTTATTTTCCTTTTTGAACCTAGGCTAGTTATTTTCCCATCTCTGGATCCTTATTAACCATGGAAAAGGTTGGAGTAGATACTCTCATGGGCCCAACCCACCCAAAAGTCTATTGATTTTATGATCCGTTGGCAGGATCAGTCAGAATGAGATTCTAAGCATTCCTTATGCATGGAGGAAAAACATGATCCCCATCTTTCAAGAGTTTCCACTATAAGGGGAAGGGATAATGCTTAGGGATAATAATAACAATGCAAGGGACATTACTTAGGAATTCCTTAGGAATATGCCTCCAGCCAGTCATGCTAATGAGTTCATCTCTTTAGATGAACTGAGATTATATCTAATGATCTATTTATTAGTGTGCTCATTTTCTTATGAGAAACTAAGTTAATGTTTCATTTTGACTAAATCACACAGCTAAGAGTGGTAGAACTGGAATTTGAATCCAGATAATCTGATGTCAGAGCCCATGCTTTTTTTTTTTTTTTTTTTTTGAGACAGAGTTTCACCTTCACCCAGGCTAGAGTGCAGTGGCACAATCTTGGTTCATTGCAGCCTTGACCTCCCAGCCTCAAGTGATCCTCCCACCTAAGCCTCCTGAGTAGCTGGGACTACGGGCTCATGCCTATGGCACCTGGCTGATTTTTTAAGCTTTTGTAGAGATAGGGCTTGCTATGTTTCCCAGGCTGGTCTTGAACTCTTGGACTCAAGCAATCCTGCCTTGGCCTCCCAAAGTGCTGGGATTACAGGCGTGAGTGAGACACTGAGCCACTGTGCCCAGCCCAAAAAAGGGATTCTTTATGTCTTCCTTCTGAGAATGTGGGTAAGGGTATCCAGGGCAGCTGAAGAGATAACTTGGTTCTCACTCCTTCTCTCCCCCAACCCAGGTTCCCTAGGCACTGCAGGCCGTGTCTGCAGCAAGACATCAAAAGGAACAGATGGTTGTGAAATCATGTGCTGTGGCCGAGGGTACGACACAACTCGAGTCACCCGTGTTACCCAGTGTGAGTGCAAATTCCACTGGTGCTGCGCTGTGCGGTGCAAGGAATGCAGAGACATTGTGGACGTCCATACTTGCAAGGCCCCCAAGAAGGCAGAGTGGCTGGACCAGACCTGAACACACTGTTACCTCACTCATCCCTCTAATTCGAGCCTCTCAACTCAAAAGCACAAGATCCTTGCATGCACACCTTCCTCCACCCTCCACCCTGGGTTGCTGCAGCTTCTATTTAAGGACATAGAGAGTAATCCATAGGGACCATGGTCTCCTGGCTGCTTCCTCAGCCCTGGGAAGGAGTTGACAGGGGATACAAGAAACTGAGCAAGCTCCCTGATTTCCCCCTCTGGAGATGTGAAGGGAGAGCAGAAAAGATAGGGGGTCTTTAGAGTGAAATGAGGTGCACTGAAGTACGTAGTTGAGGCTCCTTTTTTCTTTTCTTTGTACCAGCTTCCTGATACTTCCTTGGTGTGCAAGAGGAAGGGTACCTATAGAGAGCTTCTTTTTGTTTCTACCTGGCCAAAGTTAGAGAAGACAAAGATGACACAGTATGTCACTTCTTGAAGACAGTTTGAGCAGACTACCTGGTACCCCAAAAGAAAATCTTAGGCCACCACATTCTATTATTGAGAGCCTGAGATGTTGTTATCCATAGTATACAAGGTTCTGTTCACATGCTCATATGTTTATGAACTGCTGTGTTTTGTAGAAGAAAAAAAATCCTAACTCTACAAACACACATTCATTCTCTCTCCTTTCTCTTTTTCTCTCTACCATTCTCAACCTGTATTGGACAGCACTGCCTCTTTTGCTCACTTGCTGCCTGTTCAAACAGAGGTGGAATGCAGTGGTTCCTGTGCCTAACGGATCATTAGAATACCCTAGAATACTCCTAGGATACAGAAAGTTAAGTCTGGCCAGGCCTTGGGTTTTTGTTTTTTTCTTTACATGCATTATTCTGGAGGTTAGCCAGGTTTGGGGAAACACGGAGTAAAATATAGGCAACTCATGGATGGTGGGAAAGGGGGTAAGCAGGTCTGATCTCAAGGGCCCACATAAGGCATCAGTGAATACTAGGCAAGTAGGGATCTCTGGCTTTGGTAATGCTTTATGAGAGGATCCTAGCCTTTGAAGCTGGGAGCAGGAATTAGTGGCTATAGTGGGAAGGAGTGCTGGGGCTTGGGGCCAAAGTGATACACAGCTTAGAAGGCAGCCTTCCTCCATTTACTCAACAAATCTTTATTTAGTGACTCTCCAGGTCCTGGTGATTATTATTAACTCCACATTTGACTTAAATAGAGGAGGGTTTCTTCTACGTTATTAGCTGTTGCCTAGCTAGGTTTGCAGGGGTGGAATCTCCAGAGATAGCAGGCTTAGTAAGCTGGAGGGTAAGACATGAAGTCCCCCAAACCTTGATGTCCTATTTTTATGTGACTTGGACAGCGGTTATCTTTTTTGCCTGTTGATATTTTAAAGCAGTGGAGTGGTATAGAAATTTTGCAGTTATGACATACCTGGGTTAAACGTCACAGCTGTGCCACTTGCTTTTGATATTTTGAGCAAGGTAGCTAAATTTTCTGAGCTTCGATTTTCTCATCTACAAAATGAGGATAGATACCTGTTCTTTTTTTCATTTATTTCTTTTTTTTTAGAGATAGGGTCTCACTCTGTTGCCCAGGCTGGAGTGCACTGGCACAAACATAGCTCACTGCAGCCTCAAATTCCCAGGCTCAAGCAATGCTTCCACTTCAGCCTCCCCATTAGCTGGGACTACAGGGACATGCCCCCATACCTGGCTAATTTAAACGAAGTTTTCAAAGACGGACCTCGCTGTGTTGCCTAGGCTGGTCTTGGATTCCTGGTTTCAAGCAGTCCTCCCATTGCAACCTTCCAAAGTGCTGGACGTACAAGCATAAGCCACTGTGCCCAGCTGTCAGATGCTGAGCTTTAATTATGCCCCAAACTCCAGCCCACAGATACTCTTCACCAAAGCCCCTGGCTGGTCTAGCCCATCATGACTTCTCTAGGAACAGACCTTCATTAGGACTATAAAGTACTGACAAAAGTCTGTAGATTAAGGGGCCTGCATAAAATCTGGCTATAGGCCCCTTTCTTTCCCAAGTTCCTCTCCAACATCCCTTGGGGTCCTCATATGTTTTTGAAGCAGCTTCACTATGCACAGGCAGCAGGAGGTTGGGGGAGCCATAGCTCTGGGCTATGGGGGCAGATTTATTAGGATGATAGGACTAATATTTGTGTAACCTGCTGAGACCTGTGTGGGAGAGTTTAGGGTGGATTTTCTTTTGGTGAGGGGATTTGCTCTGGTTTCACATTCATTAACACAAAACATGAGCTAGTCAGAGCCCTTGTGGTCTGTGGTGAGGGGATGCCTGTGGAGAAATGGGCCTGAATGAGTCAGGCTGAGAGAATGTCTTCCTTCAGAGTGGAGTTAACTGGATAACTGATGAGCCAATCGTGGGATTATGGAGGGGGAAATGGGAGGGGAAGAGAAGAGCTGACATCCTCAGGAAAGCTTTGGGGTAGTGGAGAGGTAACGGGATCATGGTAACATAAGGGCTGAATGAACTTACCAAAGGAGGCTGCCTTAAATTACATGCCAGGCTGCTGGGGAAAGCCTCAGGTCCTAGCCAGCCCCTGTAAATAATGGCACAGGACTTCCGTGGGAAGTCAACCTGACTTAAATTTACCTACGCCCTATTATCTATTTGGTTTTTGGTTCTCATCCTGTGGAAAGAAATGGGCCTCTTCTGGCATCTCATGTTATTCTGTGCTTTTCCCTGGGCTCCACATTCTAGCTCATAAAGATGAGCTAGAACCGTTTATTTCCTATAAACGGTTAAGAGAAGGGCAAGCTGTCTAGAGAGTCAGAAGTCTGAAAAGCAAGGTGGATAAGCAAGAGGAATTATGTCCATCTGAGCCCCACTACAGAGGTTATGTGGCCCTGAGAAGGAATGATGGCCAAGCAATTAAGTTTTCCTCGTAGTTCTTTTTTTTTTTTTGAGACGGAGTTTCGCTCTTGTTACCCAGGCTGGAGTGCAATGGCGCGATCTTGGCTCACTGCAACCTCCGCCTCCTGGGTTCAGGCAATTCTCCTGCTTCAGCCTCCCGAGTAGCTGGGATTACAGGCACGCGCCACCATGCCCAGCTAATTTTTTGTATTTTTAGTAGAGACGGGGTTTCACCATGTTGACCGGGATGGTCTTGATCTCTTGACCTCGTGATCCACCTGCCTCGCCCTCCCAAAGTGTTGGGATTACAGGCGTGAGCCACCGCGCCCGGCTCCTCATAGTTCTTAGCTTATCTCTGCATTCTGATTGGCTTTAGACGCTTCACAGACACTAATTTATTTGGAACAAGCAGCAAAATGAGAACTTTATTTGGTGCATTCAGGGCTCCATTTAGTTTCCTCACTCTGCTTCTAATAACCCCTTCTCCCAGCCCACCTCTATTGGATAGAGGTCTGTCCCTCCGATCAGCAATGTCTTAGCCCCTCTCCTCTCTTCCATTCCTTCTGTTGGTACTCATTTCTTCTAACTTTTAATAAATGTTTGGGTATAATGCATTACAGTTAGTGCTACCTAGATACAAACTTAAAAGATACTATCTATTTTAAGGATCTGAGACTCCCTTAGAGAAGGCACGACTGAAGTACCTCAGCTGCACAGCCTGTCCACAGTTGTTCTTGGGTAAAAGAAAAATGCCATCCATATCCTAGACCTGGAGATAAAAGCTAACTTTTATTATTACCAGCCCTGAATAATCGCACTAATTCACACTCTTCCTTAGAGTGACGCTGGAAAAATAAAATCATGGGCTTCAGATTAAAAACAAAAACAAACATAGCCTGTTCCTGAGGGTCTGTTTGCAAAACTTCTTGTAGATCTAACTTCTGAACACTCACTGCTTCATTTCTATTCCTCCCTGTTGCAGGGAGGAATTTCTTCTCCTTTTTCTCACTGCCCTTATCAAGAACATCAACCCCTAAGTCTCTGCCAAATTCTCAGACCCACTCAGGACACGAGTCTCTCTACATGGCTTAATAGAAGAGAGATAATTAGGATTTTTTTCCTCAGTCTGAGGCTTTTATTTAAATGCTCTCAGTGGTCATAGGGCAGAAGCTCAAGCTAGCTGGGGCGAAGGGAGTATGCCAGGGAGAGTATGGGAGAGTATGTTTCTCATCCCTGAGAGGCATTCAGCCTAGCTCCTGCAGCCAAATTACACCACCAGAGAACAATGTGATGCATTCCTGGGCAGGTCGGTGGGACCCTGGGTGCCTGGGCCTTGTGGAGAGAGGTGCCAGACACAGAGCTCTCCGTAAGCAATCCTGCAGAGCCGCCCCCTGGGTGCAGAAATGAAATACGAGAGAGCTTCACATTACACAGAGACCTGTAGCTCATACCTGGTTATTGATGGCCTTGGTGGAGGCCTCTGCCCCGACCTTCCACTTGGGAACTGCTTGCTACTACGGGGGTTGGGCATCTTTGAAGCAATGTTGGAAAACAAGAAAGACATGCTTCCTTTTCACTTTTTGCCCTCCCTGTCAGCCTGAGCACAACCGTAAGGTTACACACACACACACACACACACGGTGTACATATATGGACACATACAGAACTCTCAGGCTGCATAGGAGTTCTGCTCATCCTCCTCTCCCTAACAAATTAAAAAAAAGCAATTAGATTTTGATCCATTATTTCAAAAAGCATACCAATAGGGTCTAGCTGTAACCAAGGAATATCTACAAAGTTACATTACCAACCTGCAGGCAACTGTTTGATCTGGGGACCAGAACTCCTTTGGTGGGTGGTCGGGGAAAGGATGCAGAAAGGACAGGGAGAGGAGAAATCAGTGAAGAATTACCACCAAAGCAGAGTGGCTGAGACTGTACCACTTTGGAAGGCTGGTTGATGCCAGAGATAGTGAGAGGTACACCCTACATGCTGAGAATGATGGGGCAGTCTCCTATGACTGCATGAGGTATAATTGCCAAGCCTACTGCTCATGACCTGTGGTTGTTTTTAACTCTTAACTGGGTTAGAAAACAGGATAGTTTTGGATTCCAGGGATGATCTCCATAAGAGAGAGGCACTGGAAAAGACCAAGTGGTGGCTTTATTAGGGTAAATATATCACAGTTGCTACACTGAATTGAGCTTTCTCAGAAGCTATTATTTTCTTTGGGTGATTGGCAGGTATAGGGCAATGGCCAATGGGGTGTCAGTAATATGCCTCTCCCTGACCTCAAAGGTAAAGGGATAGAAAAGAGAGTTTATAAACTCATTTCCCACATCCCATTAATGGCTTAAATTATCTCTGAGCATCTTTGTTGGCTATTCCTTATTTACTTCAGATGTTTTAGTCATTCTGGATTTGCATATGCAAGGCAAGCCTTCTCTCATTGGCTCTTTAACTATCCTGGCTTAAAATTTTCCTTTGCTCACTTCCATTCTATGAGTCTATGGATGGAGCAGCTGGATATTGGAGTTCTTTCTCTTTGACCAAAGGAACCAAAATGTGGTGACTTTATTTCAACCCCACTAGCCCCTGTTAGCAGCCCTGGCCAAACAGAAAGGCTAAGCTGAATAAAGAGAAAAGGAAGACAGTTCCATCTACAGTTGTCTTTTTTGACAGCTTCCAAGATGGGGTTTCCTCAGGAATAACAATACTATTTGTAAGAAGCTTTTTCATACACAAAATGCTTTAGCATATATGTAATCCTCACAACAACTCTGTGAGGTAGGAGTTACTGTCATTTTACAGATGCTGTTCAGAAACATTTGGTGATTGTCCAAGGTCACATGAACTGTGCCTGGCTCAGTCAGAGCTCAAACCTGGGTCTTCTGACTTCGAATCCTGTGTATTCTCCTCAAAGCCTGAGGATGCCCAGAGTTGGGGGTGCCAGAATCCCAACACCTTCAAAATGGAAATTGATATAAAATGTTCAAGCCCTATAGGAGTCCCAGGACTGCCAGGAGAGTATATCTGAGCACAGTTTACAAAGTAACAGCCTAGGCCCTCCTGAACCTCGTCAAACAATGGCCCTTTTGCCATTTCTGCCACTATTACCATGTATAGTGGTACCATGTGATCACTATACAAAGTATTCCACGTTTAAACAACTCTGGCTCCTAATTCTATTCCTTCTTTTCCCCCTTCAGATTAACATTAAAAATTTTGTTTTATCTAGTCCTTTTAAAATTATGCTAAATGTATAGACACAGTAGAAGCAGTCATGACAGAAAATTATTAAAGCTTTGGGCTTTTAAAGTATGTATGAGAATTTCCTTTGAGATTTCACTCCTAAAAATGCTGTCAACTCCTGGGCTAGGAAAGCAAGATCATGGAATAAGTATCCTAAGAAACTCACATCCCAAGCCAGATAGATGCCTACCTGTGGCCTGGTAAAGGTCCTGGGAACTCTAGCAGATGCAAGCAATTTGTATACACCAAGGCAAGGGGTCTCAACCCTGCAGAGGAACCCCTGTGAGATGGGGCAGATAGCAGATTTTTCACTTGATCAAACACTTGCTGCTCTCAACCCCTCTTTGTTCTCCCATTCAAAATTTGGACCTCTGTTTAGGTACAAGACAGTGAGTAAAAGCAGCTCCAAAAAGATGATGTGTGCAAGGGGACCTCTTTTCTGTTCAATCCTGGAATGTTTTCTGTCAGCGACAGCACAGGCTACCTACCTCACTCCTGCACCCCAACTGTTAAGGCAGAAGAGAAAATTGCACAATGTTCATCAGTGATAGACCTGGGATGCTACAGCTTCCTGACCTGGGTCCCTGCTTGAGCGAGGGGAAGAACCCCTCATGAAAACAGTGTACCTAGAGTCAGGACTTTCCCAAAGCAGACTTTACTTTTTGGTCCATCGATCTTGGCTCTCACTGTTTCCCTGCTTCCCACCCCCAACTGCCTCTGCATGTGGGCTCAGAAGTCATCATCTAAAGAATTCCATTGCTCACCTCCTGCATAGCAGCACAGCCCCATGAGGCCACACACCAGATGGAGGGGATAAAAGTACAAGGTCATGGCTTCTAGCAAGAGGCTTTTTCTTAAACTAACCCTGACTCCTGGAAAAGAGGCAGAGCAGGAGAGTGTTGAGTGAGCTGCTGATGACAGCAGTTTTATAGGTCTTGTGTATAAAGGAAGGAAAAAGCTAACCTGGCTTTCAGTGGAAATTCACCTACTCCCATCTCTAGATCTACTCCTGGTCTCACATCTACTCTTGAAGGTGTTTAAGTAGAATGCAGAGACTGTCAAGCTAGAGGGTTAACTCCTTCTCAGTTGTAGAGATCTATTCAGCAGGCTGCCATACACATGCTGAGGTGGAGGCCAACCCCTGAACACATGCCCTGCTTCTCTAGGAATTTAACTACGAAGTAAAAGGAAACAGTAAGGAAGGTGAACTGGAACTCTGGGGAAACTGAAAAGGTCATGATAGGCCTTCAAAATATTTGTGTGTAATAAGTAGACAAAAGAGGATGGAGGAAGATGATCATTCCTAGAATAATTATTGAGTGACAATATACAGAAGCAACAATTACAATGAAATGAAACAGTTTAATGGACTAGGAAACAGAAGCCTGAGAATAAAGGCATTAGGGTAATGAGATTAATCAGAGATGGCATTCCACGGGAGGTGACTTTTGAGTTGGATTTTTAAAAGAGAGCTTTATCTGTTTTATGAACTGATTGACAGCAATAGGAAGAAAGCATTCTAAATAGAAGGAACTGTTATGTGCCGAAACTTAGAAGCAGGAATGTACAAGCAATATATAAGGAATTTCAAGCAGGAACACATTATATACACTGGGGAATACAGAGAAATTAGAATGCTGAGATCAGGGCTTAAATAATATGAGGTGACTGTGTGCATCTCGACTGTCAAATGGTTCAGCATCCCTTATAGAGCCACACAGGATCTTGATTTATGTCAGTAAACATCAGGGCACCTATGGAAAAGCACAAGGATGAGTCTATTTGTTACAGACACAGGGACTAAAAAGATCTACCCTGTAAAGTTCAACAAAGTGTCACCTATCATTAACTACAGCTCCTTATCATTTGAGATTCTGGGCTAAGAGATATCAAATATCCTATCCAGTACTGTGATGCATTAATGTAGACTTATAGGCCCAGAACCTGGCATAAATCAAGCCAAACCCTTAAGAAATTAGACTGTGAAAAGAAAATAATTTAAAATAGAAAATACATGCTTCTTTTCCTCACTCCCAAATTTCAAACTTGATTGGTCCCATATATCCTACTTGGTATATTGGATTTTTGCAGCTAGCAGATTTATCGTATCTGAGGCCATAGTGCATAGAAGAGCTGCAAAAGAACTTTAGAGACTGCAAAATAGCTCACTAATAAATGAAGAGCTTTATTCTAGTTTACTACTGTGTGCGGGAGTAGCAGCCAAAGAAGGAGACAAATTCTGACCTCGTGATCTCTAGTTAGGTGTCTAGCTTCCTGCATTTGCTGACGGTAAAAATGGCTACTTATGGGGCTTTTGTCAGACTTCTTAACCAAACTTCTCTAACTTCTTAGGATAAAAACAAAGCAGTTTTTATCTTCCAAAGCAGTTCCCTGGTGCCACTTTCAGAGTATTGAACTGTGGGTCTCACCCAGTGCAGCACTGACTGCGTGTGTGTGTGTGTGTGTGTATATTGAATAAGCCAAAAGGTATGCCATATTCTAGGTTTATGCTTTACTTAACTGGCAAAATTTGATGGTGGAAGGGAGGCAGCCACAGAACAGTGACAGCATTTGTTAGTATCATCTTGGTTCTCTTCCCTCCCCTAGGTAGTTTATAAAGGGTGATTTCTGAAACCCTTCAGAAAGAAAAGCTCAAGGGTTTACATTCAACTGTGACAGCACTATGAATCCATTAAGAAGCATGTTTCAGGTTGCACTATAATTTCCCTATGTAACATAAACCCATGGAATCTGACATAAGCTGATTGCTCATGCTGGTTATTTTATTTACATTTCTGAATGGAAAGGATTTCAATACTCATAAAATATCTAACTGGCTTATTTTTCATCTGTTCTCCCAGAGAAGCTATTATAAAATAGGCATAGAGACAGAAGTCTCAACTTGTATAACTGGTCAAGCAACCAGGGAAATGTTATTGCTCAAAATGCAATTTTAAAAAATTCAATATGGAACTTGAGGCCAAAAAAAGAGATGGTTATTCTCAATGCCATCTGAAAGACAAAAGCTCAAAAATAAATAAATAAATAAATAAATAAAAGGTAACTATGCTCATTATCTTCAACCAAGTCCTATGTAGTAGCTGGTACCTTCACAGGAGCTCAATGGAACTGGAGTTTACTTACATCTTTTTTTCTGGGAACCTAATGTTAGCCGACATAGTTGCTAGTTTGAACAGGAATGCATGTGAATGGATGAAAGTGGGCTCCCTACCACTCAGAAATATGAATGTGCCTCCTTACCAGTATGCTACAAATTAGACCGCTGAATTAGAAGATGCCATCATGCAACTAACTTACTATCTGGAGATGTATATTTTGTTAACCTAAGCAAAGAACAATAGTTTCTGCTTATTCCAGTAGGTGTGACAAGCTCCAAGAAGTGAATGACAAGCTAGAGAAGTAGCAGGCACCAATAAAGTAAATTCCAAAGCCAGATCCCCAGTTTTCTGCCTCCAAGTCACGTTCAAATAGTTTTTCTTCCCTTCTGCTGCTGCAACACTGAGTTAAGTTAGTATATTCTACAACTCTCTAGTATTACTATAATGTTTACATGAGTAGTTTAGAATTTAGCCTTGGGTCTATTCTTCTACTGCATATACTTTCATCATTTTACCATATTTACTGATTACATGCCTAATTTGTATAAACTCAAGGACAGGGTCTGCCTTTTTGTTTGTTTTTCGAGATGGAGTCTTGCTCTGTCACTTGGGCTGGAGTGCAGTGGCACGATCTTGGCTCACTGCAACCTTCACCTCCCAGGTTCAAGCGATTCTCCTGTCTCAGCCTCCCAAGTAGCTAGGATTGCAGGCACCCACGACCACGCCAGGCTAATTTTTGTATTTTTAGTAGAGATGGGGTTTCACCATGTTGGCCAGGCTGGTCTCAGACTCCTGATCTCAGATGATCCACCCACCTCGGCCTCCCAAAGTGTTGGGATTACAGGCGTGAGCCACTGCACCAGAGGCCGGCTGCAGTGGCTCATGCCTGTAATCCCAACATTCTGCTGCTATTTTAAAACATATATCCCAAAGTCATATCCCCAATGATCCAGCAAGTCTATGTTACTTTAATGAGACAGCTCAATAAAGATAAGAAATATTTTTCAGTTACTTAGAGAGAAAATCATCTTGGTGGTGCTCCCTGTAAAGAGGTGAATTGTCAAAAATGCAGAATTGATCAGCAAAACCCAGCTACAAAGGAAGGGCAAAAGGAACCTTATTTTAGTGCCTTATCCCAATATCCTTTTATTTAGTTTTTTATTTTCAGAATCAGTGACTGCCAGCTGCAGCTCTGACATTATCAAGTAAGCTCTGGAAAATTCTGGGTAGCTCTTTCCTATTCTTACACATGCCCAAAGAACCAAGTCATTTTGGTCCTAACTCTTACTATTCCATTCTGCTTCACATGAAATCACACCATTTCATATTGAAAACCAGGATGGCCATTAGTCCTTATTAATCTGCCATTATTAGGAATGAGAGAATATAAAAGAGGAATATAAAATGTACGAGTGTAGAAACCTTTGTCTTATGGCAGTTACTCTGTGAATCTGAGGTGAGACATTTCTTGCTTAAATTTTGAATTGTAGAGCTCTCCATTTTTTGATAAATTCTATTCATATAAATATTATAATAAATATCACTGCTTACAAAAAGATGAACTTCAGCTGCTGGGTATAAAGATGAAAGTACTCCCTGCTGCATGCTGCATTTTTGAAAAAGAATAAAGATGTCTCATTCTCTATGTTCTTGCTTGACCTAACCAAATAAATTCTTCTGAAAGGAAGCATACTCTATTAGTGGAGATGGACTTTTTTAGGTCACTATATCTTATGGGAGGCATATGAAACCAGCACACCAGTCAGTCACTTCCAGTGACATAAGTGAATATTCAAGGATGAACTAATCTATTGTGGCAATAGCTTCTACCTTATACTAGTACATCTTCATGCCCATCTCAAACCCCCTACCACTAGACAATGAGTTACTTATGAACAGGGATTATATTTTATACTTCATAGGTACCCAATGAATTTGAAATGCAAAGACCTGTTGTATGTTACAGAACAATCATTACTATAGTTTAGCATGTTATAGAACAATTAAAACCATGTTTAAAAATGCTGAGTCTCTTTAAAAATCTAAACTTTGAAAACAAATCAAAACAGGCTCTATTGGAGTCCTTCCATTCAATAAGCCAGCATTCAAGGAAGACTCTTTTCAGGTATCTAGGACTCTCTGAACTGCATGTTCCACTGCAGTTTGTGTTTTGTTTTTTTAAAGGTGGTATTACAATAGCTAAAATTCACCAAGAGCACATTAGTAAGAAAAGTCTTCATAGCTAGGGCTTAGCTGAATTACAATCCCTGGGCTTCCAATAAGGGCTAAACCCCTAAAGGGATCAGAGTCTAATAAGTAAAAAACATCCAGCTGAATTTTGTCAGAGGGCAAAGTTTCAACTTTGAGTGCCCCAGCAACCAAGGATGAATTATGCATAAGATTAGTAAAGTGTCTTCGTCCACACCCTAGCCAGAGAACATTCTTCCACCTCACTGTGACTAAAGGAAAACCAGCAATGTATTTGCCTGCCAAGAACAGCTGTGGCTGTACTCTTGATAGGAGTCTAACAACATTGTTGGATTAAAATTTAATTGTAAAGCTGCTGCTACCTGGGAGTAAAAGCATGAATTCTGGCTTCAGAAAGAAACTGGGACTCCAGCGTATTGAATAAATGAAGAAAAGAGCTGGCATGTTCCTAAAAAAAGAGTGTGAGAATGTGCTCCCTTCTCCAATTGTCCCCTAAGCTGCATCTTTATATGTCACATTGGTCATCTGCAAGGGTGTTTAAAGGAAACATAGCCCTTTTCTGTTCAAGCCCTTTTCTTGAACAGTACGTACACATTTTTATTTCCAGAATGCTTGAAATTACAGGGTGAGGTCAGAAGGTGATTATGTGATTTGCATTCTCTGAATATCCTAATCTTAATTTTGTTACCTATTATTGAATCCCAAATAATTTCTCTCCTTGAATCTGGCTACTGGCAAGATGGACCTAAGACAATCTTAATGTTACTACACAACAAAAATAATTTTCTGATTTCCTCAAACTCAGATCGAAAACCCAATGAAAATCCAATATTTTATGGAGGCCTCATGAACATTAAGGAATACACCCAAGTTTCCTACCTATTGATACAATTACTAGAAGTACCTCTGCTACCTAAAATTCCTAGTTTAGGAAAAAAACTTATAGGTTATATTTTAGACCAAAAGTTGATTATGTTCAGTTTAACTTCACCCTATAGTCCTTTACAAACTTGCCCTTCGATTTTGAAATAAGACTGATTGAAACATAAGGTATACATTTACACTTCATATTAAAACTTTAAAAAGGTAACTTGAGAGTCAAATTCCCTCTGAATCATTACAAACCAGGGCTTACTTTAGTATTTTCTTTAGTATTACTGTACATTTTAAGCACTTATAGAGGCTGGAGTCCTTTATGCAGTAACGTGAGCATGTAGTATAAATGACCAAACAGCATTCTTTCTTAAGTAGCTAACTAGCAAGAAGAGGAATGACATTGGAATGAACCAGTACAAAAGACAGAAAAGCAAATGTCTGTTCTTTTCTTCTTTTTCAGAGAGTCTTGCTCTGTCGTCAAGCTGGAGTGCAGTGGCATGATCTCAACTCACTGCAACCTCTGCTTCCTGGGTTCAAGCGATTCTCCTGCCTCAGCCTCCCGAGTAGCTGGGACTACAGGCATGTGCCACCATGCCCAGCTAATTTTTGTATTTTTAGTAGAGACGGGGTTTCACCGTGTTGGCCAGGATGGTCTTGATCTCTTGACCTCGTGATCCGCCTGCCTCAGCCTCCCAAAGTGCTAGGATTACAGGCATGAGCCACCGTGCCCGGCGGCGTTATTTTTAAGTAATTGATTTAGATATGTATATATGTACCTATTTATTTAAGATAAGGGCCGGGCGCGGTGGCTCAAGCCTGCAATCCCAGCACTTTGGGAGGCCGAGGCAGGTGGATCACGGGGTCAACAGATAGTTACTCTTGGTTTAGAATTGTACTATATTACGTAGTCTTACTAATTTAGTTCTTTTGAGCATTAGCAATTTGATTGGTAGGGGAAAGAAGCCAAACTCCACCAAAAAAAAAAAAAGCTAAAAACTATTCCTCAATATTATAATTTTCTTCTGTACACCATGATTCTCCCAACTTAGAGGACTATGCTGGGTCTGCAAGATAGAGATGTTTTCTAAAATAAATATCAGTGTTTCCTATTGTGAATTACAGTATCACTAAAAGAATGGGTTTGGAATAAGTGATTTACATCAATATGTAAGCATAGCTCTTCTAAAAACTGCTAAGCACTCCATATATCCCAAGTGCTAATGATTAAGCAATAAATATATCAGTAGCAGTTAGTGACATGATGCCCTAAACTTTAGCAATGAAATTTTCACTTTGAGGGGGAAAAAGATGATTAAACATATGTGAAATAAATTCTGTGAACTTCATACTTGACAGGCACATGTTAACAGGAAAAAAGGATGCTTTCTACAAACTTTAAAATGGAATTAAACCCTGAGGAAAGGATATACACATGCATTAAAAAGTACATTGTTGGCTGGACACAGTGGCTCACGCTTGTAATCCCAGCACTTTGGGAGGCCAAGGCGGGTGGATTGCTTGAGTTCAGGAGTTCGAGACTAGCCTGGGCAACATGGTGAAACCCTGTCTCTACCAAAAATACACAAATTAGCCAGGCATGATGGTGCATGCCTGTAGTCCCAACTACTTGAGAGGCTGAGGTGGGCAGATGGTTTGAGCTGGGAAGGCGGGGATTGCACTAAGCCCAGATTATGCCACTGCACTCCATTCTGGGCAACAGAGGCAGACTCTGTCTCAAAAATAATAATCATAATAATAGAAAGTATATTGACATGGCTGGGCATGGTGGCTCAAGCCTATTAATCACAGCATTTTGGTAGGCTGAGGTGGGCAGATTGCTTGAGCTCAGGAGTTGGAGACCCGGACAGCAAAGTGAGACCCCATCTCTATAAAAAATTTTTAAAAATTGGTCTGGCATGGAGGCATACACCTGTAGTCCCAGCCTCCTGGGAGACTGAGGTGGGAGGATCACTTGAGCCCGGGAAGTGGAGGTTGCAGTGAGCTGAAGTAGCACCATTGCACTCCCGCCTGGGTGAGAGCGTGAGATCCTATCTCGAAAAAAAAAAAAAAAAGTACACTGTCCTAACTTTTATTATTTTCTTTCCCCCTTAGAAGAGTTCAGTGCTTAGAAAATCTAGATTAATAATACCAGCAATTTCACATTTCTTAGTTGGTTCTTTTTGAAGGAGAAAACTAAGGATGAAACATGAGAAATACCCTTCTAAGAAGTAGAGAACAGCTTTTCTCTTCATTCAAAGTCTCAGTTAGTAAAGAAAATTAAAACTGAACATGAGCAACTGCCCAAATAAAGACTTTAGAGGCATCAACAGTGGAACAAACATGTAAACATTTAAAAATTTTGACCTGTCACACATAGGCTTATTTTATTATCTGTATTCTTTCTGGCAAACAACTCAGGTTTATAACTGTGGAAATAGCATGGCTACAGAATTTTTTTTTTTTTTTTTTTGAGACGAAGTTTCGCTCTTGTTACCCAGGCTGGAGTGCAATGGCGAGATCTCGGCTCACCACAACCTCTGCCTCCTGGGTTCAGGCAATTCTCCTGCCTCAGCCTCCTGAGTAGCTGGGATTACAGGCACGCGCCACCATGCCCAGCTAATTTTTTATATTTTTTTTTAGTACAGACGGGGTTTCACCATGTTGACCAGGATGGTCTCGATCTCTTGACCTCGTGATCCACCTGCCTCGGCCTCCCAAAGTGCTGGGATGACAGGGTTGAGCCACCGTGCCTGGCCTTAGAATATTTTACAGAAATGTAAGTTTAGTTATGTCTCAAAACGTTTTAAAACTACCTCAGTTCTTATGAACTAAAAAAATCTCATAGCTTTGAAAGTAATCCATTTTCAAACAAAGAGAAGAAATTTATTTTAATTGTTAATTTACTTTCTGAATGTGACCCTAGGTATTTAATAAAGAAGTATACAACTATCATGTCACAGGTAACAATAATGGAAAACTAAGAACCTTTAAAAACAATCACATATTCTTCAATTGGTGTACATTAGTATATATTTATAATTGTTTATCAACTCCCTCAGTTCTGAAGATCAACCTTTTCCCTGAAAAAAATAGTAAGAATAGTGGACAAATCTTCCCAAAAGTTTTGTTCAGTTTTCAGTGAAAGACACTTGGCATTTATATCTGCTTATTATTTTAAAAATGTAATTTGGGAAGAAAAATTTTAATTATTATTGGGAAGGGGCTGAAGAAACCCCAGTGAGACATTCTGTAGAGAGGTTCTTTGTTAGTGTAACATCTGACCTTCTATATCTTTGGAAATCATGCAACTTGGCTAATGTAGTCCTTAAAGAATTAATCAAGCAGATTTTAAGGCCCTAGTTACAGTGGAGCCAGCCAATTATGAGTTGTTCAGAAATTCATCATTGGCATGTCCAACCACATTTTCCCACATAAAGATTAGAAGAAGTATGTGGTAACAAAGCCCATTCCCACTCCAGCACAGCTACAATATGTGTTCAGTAAAATAAACTTCAACAAAGTTTTGCTATACTAAAATGGACAATTTATTTGGGAATCTCTGATTCCTCTCTTTACCTGTAATACCCTTCTCTGCCAGAATTGCAAAGACTACCCTGTTTAGTTAAAACCCAAGTAGGAACTTTTTTTTTGAGATGGAATCTTGTTCTGTCATTCAGGCTGGAGTGCAGTGGGACGATCTCGGCTCACTGCAACCTCTGCTTCCCGGGTTCAAGCTATTCTCTTGCCTTAGCCTCTAAAGTAGCTGGGATTATAGGCAAGCACCACCAAACATGGCTAATTTTTTGGTATTTTTATTAGAGACGGGGTTTCACCATGGTGGCCAGGCTAGTCTCAAACTCCTGAACTCAAGTGATCTGCCGGCCTTGGCCTCCCAAAGTGCTGAGATTACAACCGTGAACCACTGCACCCAGCCCCAACTAGAGACTTTTATATTTAAACACACTTCTGAATTCAAAACACTAAAGTCACATACCACAAGCCTGAGTTTATCAATAAGTTAGTGAAACCCCCAAGATCATCTTTAAGTCTTTTTACTGTTGTGATAACACCCTCCCAAGCCTTGCTAAGAACACTTTTCTTGCAAAAGAGAAATGAAAGGGGCCAGAGCAGAAGATTGGTTCTCTAAAGAGAGGGCAGTGTTGTTCTTAAATAAAGAAGCTCCTTTCAGATAAGCAGAATCAGATTCCAGTTCAGTTGGTTTGCTGGCTACCCTTACTTTGAACTCTCATATTTAATCCAGCAGGCTTCAAAGCAGGTGAGAAAATGACCTACCACTTAAAAGCAATTTTTCCTTTTTCAGGAATTCTGGCCTTAGAGAATATCAGCTCTGATATAAGCACATTCCACATCTCCAGGGATTTATGCAACACTTTTTCATTGCTCTATGTCTAATGTCAGACTAGGTTTTCATCTCAGCCAGGAGAAAAAAATCTTAACTTGCTAAAATGAAGTCTAGTCCACATAGTCTGATACCATGCAAAAGAAGAGGCACTAAAACCATTAGCCAGTCTAGTCCATTTCCTTTCATTTCTCTAAATCTGATGTACAGTGAGAGTTATTTAAAATGTCCCCAGTGCCTGGCCTCACAAAAATGCAATTTTTGTAACAAATACATTTTAAGAAATTCAAATTCAATTTGCTCTGGCATGTGAGCTCTTACAAAAAGATATCAGATGAGAAAAAGATAATGATAACAAAGACGTTTAGGAAATTTTTTAAAAGTCTGTCTTCTGAAATAGAACAAGTATGTCTACAAGATTCTTCACCAATTTCTACTTTATTTGGCTATGAAATATCTGAGTTAACTGGAAATCCTAACACAGACAGTTTGCAACTTACCAACAGGCTCTGTTCTGCAAGGTAGTTTAATCAATACCTAGAACGTGAAACATTGCTCCACTCTCTTTTCTTTTTTGAGACAGAGTCTCACTGTCACCCAGGGTGGAGTGCATTGGTGCCATGTGGAGCTCACTGAAACCTCCACCTCCTGGGTTCAAGTGATTCCCCTGCCTCAGCTTCCTCAGTAGCTGCAATTACAGGCACCTGCCACTATGCCCCGCTGATTCTTGTATTTTTAATAGAGATGGGGTTTCACCATGTTGGCCAGGCTGGTCTCAAACTCCTGACCTCAAGTGATCTGCCTGCCTCGGCCTCCCAAAGTGCTAGGATTACAGGCATGAGCCACCACATTTCTCCACTTTCTATATTTCACATACACATAATGTACCAGAGGCAGAGTACTAATACACACACACACACACACACACACACACACACACACACACATATATTTTTGAGACAGGATCTTGCTCTGTTGCCCAGGCTGGAGTGCAATAGTGAGATCTTGGCTCACTGCAACCTCCACCTCCCAGGCTCAAGCAATCCTCCCATTCCAGCCTCCTGAGTAGCTGGGACCACAGGTATATATCACCACACCTGGCTAATTTTTTTGTATATTTGGTAGAGATGGGGTTTTACCATGTTCCCTAGGCTGGTCATGAACTCCTGAGCTCAAGTGATCCACCTGCCTCAGCCTCCCAAATTGCTGGGATTACAGGCATGAGAGCCATCGCACCTGGCCTACTAATAGTGTTTTCAAAATGATCCCAACCACCATTTATACTGTAGTGTCTGTGGAAAAAATGCATTTTGAGCTTCCTGTT
The DNA here is from genome assembly GCF_049354715.1 of Callithrix jacchus. Taxonomy (NCBI): domain Eukaryota; kingdom Metazoa; phylum Chordata; class Mammalia; order Primates; family Cebidae; genus Callithrix; species Callithrix jacchus. The sequence goes on from NC_133508.1 coordinate 150,506,154, forward strand.
AGGACATATCTCCTTTAAACAAGATGGGGGTAGGGTTTCCCATTACTGCTGTATTTTCGTGTTGATGCTGACAATGAAGGCAGCAACGACAGCTAACACTCACCTACTTTTTACTGCAGTCCTAACACTTCAGTATTTCAAACTCATTTAACCCTCACCAAAACCCATCAGAGGTAGTATTATTCTCATTTTCCAACTAAGGATAGAGAAATTACGTCACTTACCTGAGATTGTACAGCAATATTTCAAGGCTAGAATTTAAAGCAAAGCAGCCTGCCTCCCAGAGTCTATTTCATAACCACTCAACAATGCTGCCTCCTCCTTGACAAGGCCGCACTATCTTGCTGTTCTAAATGCTTCATGTTGGGGCTAGAGTACAGCAAGTTTCCTGAAGCTTTAAATGTGTGTGTGTGTGTGTGTGTGTGTGTGTGTGTAAGATCACCTGGGGATCTTATTAAAATGCAGATTCTGATTCAGAAGGTCTGCAGTGGTGCCTGAGGTTATGCATTTTTAATGAGCTCCTGCCTGATGGTAATGCTCCTAAAGCATCTGCATAGAGCACACTCTATAAGTAGTGAAGAAATGTATTTTAAGCCTCTAGTTTCCTTGCTGTTTATCTGTCTATAAAGGCATTTACACATTGTGTTTAGAAGCTGGAAACTGGCAGGGCACAGTGGCTCACCCCTGTAATCCCAGCACTTTGGGAGGCCAAGGTGAGTTATCACCTGGGGTCAGGAGTTTGAGATCAGCCTAACATGGCAAAACCCCATCTCTACTATAAATACAAAAATTAGGCAGGCGTTATGGTGTGTGCCTGTAGTCCTAGCTACTCAGGAGGCTGAGGCAGGAGAATCACTTGAACCCAGGAGGCAGAGGTTGCAGTGAGCCAAGATGACGCCACTGCACTCTAGCCTGGGTGACAGAGTTAAGACTATATCTCAAAAAAAAAAAAAAAAAAGCTGGAAACTGCCCATATCACAGTCATTTCCCATTAACTCTTACATGGAACCTGCCCTTGGAAATCCAAAGTATATCAATAACTGTTGGCCTGAAAAAGAAGCTTCCACTTTAAAATATGTAATTATTCATCCTCAGTCTCTGCTAGAGGAGTGCTAAGGAACTTAGGCTATGTAATCATAAAGGTTCTTCTAGTGCCACATATGTTTATTGCAGCACTGTTCACAATAGCAAAGATTTGGAATCAACCCAAATGCCCATCAATGATAGACTGGATAAAGAAAATGTGGCACATATACACCATGGAGTACTATGCAGACGTAAAGAAGGATGACTTCAAGTCCTTGGCAAAGACATGGATGAAACTGGAAACCATCATTCTCGGCAAACTGACACAAGAACAGAAAACCAAACACTGCATGTTCTCACTCATAAGTGGGTGTTGAACAATGAGAACACATGGACACAGGGAAGGGAACATCACACAGCAGGGCCTGGGGGGTGGGGGCTAGGGGAGGAATAGCAGGGGGTGGGGGGATTGGGGAGGGATAGCATTAGGAGAAATACCTAATGTAGATGACGGGGCGATGGATGCAGCAAACCACCACCATGGCACATGTACACCTACGTAACAAACCTACACGATCTGCACATGTACCCTAGAACTTAAAGTATTAAAAAAATTTAAAATTTAAAAATAAAAAGGTTCTGCTGGTGCCATTAGTGACAGCCTAGCTAAAGGCAGAAACTATAAACATTAATTGTGGCTAGTACCCCATGGAAATACACTATTAACAGTTGCTATATATCTATTCCAGATTCTAGATCTCCCTCCTTGCTCTCTTTCACTCTCTTCCCATTCCTCTTGCCGCAGACAAATCCAAGAATCATCTCTCCCATTGCTTGCCTGTGATCTCACATACACAGTTGCACTTTTTCTTTCCCGCTATTAAATGGATGGAATTCTCTTTCTAGTCCATTTTTATTCCATGCCAGATTACATAGCAAGGTCATTTCAGTTTGAGATGCACTCACTCAACTATTAGCACTATTGCAAATAACAGTTATGAGTATGATCACTAAGTGTTCATTTTACACCAAAAAGAAATAGAATAGTCAGTTTCCAAACCAAATAACTATCCTCCCTGAACAACAGTGGGAAGTCATTCTTCTTGAAGTTTGACCCAGAATCAAGTGCAGACTCAGACTCCTAGGCCTACAGCCAGTGGCAACTTAACACATTATATGGTTGACCTTCAGGGAAAAAGGGAAACCACTGCTCTTACCACTGGTGCCAGAAAAAAGCCAACTAATCTTTAAGGCACAAAATAAACTATTCTTAAGGCCGAAAAAGAAACTCTGAGGAAACAAGTTAGAATGGAGGCATATAGAGAAAATTACAGAAAATACATTACCAAGTAAGGACTAGTTTGTCCATGGTTCTCAGTGTTTTTATTTTGGGGAATATATTAATCAGCATTTTCTTTTTGGGTTTTAACTCTTATTACCTGGTAGAAATGCAAAGATGTACAAGAAAGATGTATTTTATTTTTTTGAGACAGACTTTAGAGATTTAAAGGCAATTATCTTTGCTAATTTTACTTTGAGTCAGTGACATTAATTAGTAAGTTTATACAAAAGAGTAAATAGTTACTGGGCATGGAGGCTCACTTGAGCCCAGGAGTTCAAGACCAGCTTGGGCAACATGACAAAACCCTGTCTCTACAAAAAAAAACACAAAAAGTAACTGTGCATGGTGGCATGTGCGTATAGTCTCAGCTACTCGGGGAGGGTGCTAAGGTGGGAGGACTGTTGAACCCAGGAGGTGGAGGATGCAGTGAGATCGCATCACTGCACTCTAGCCTGGGTGACAGAGCAAGACCCTGTCTCAAAAATAAAAAGAGTCGGCCGGGCGCGGTGGCTCAAGCCTGTAATCCCAGCACTTTGGGAGGCCGAGGCGGGTGGATCACGAGGTCAAGAGATCGAGACCATCCTGGTCAACATGGTGAAACCCCGTCTCTACTAAAAATACAAAAATTTAGCTGGGCATGGTGGCGCATGCCTGTAATCCCAGCTACTCAGGAGGCTGAGGCAGGAGAATTGCCTGAACCCAGGAGGCGGAGGTTGCGGTGAGCCGAGGTTGCGCCATTGCACTCCAGCCTGGGTAACAAGAGCGAAACTCCACCTCAAAATAAATAAATAAATAAAAAGAGTAAATAGTGATGGGATACCCACTCTAATGTCAGTCCTCAAGTATTAACTGATTCAGGAAATGGCGAAGCAGTTCAAAACTAAAGGGTAAAAGTGAAAATAAAGATCTATACGTGGTTGTAATCCATGTCTGGGGAAGGTCAGTAAGAACAAGCAGACACAATAACTTGGAGAACCTTTGAGACATAGGCACATTCTGTACCTAGGGACAAATGTCTCATCCTTCCCCTGCCTTAGGTACTTATTATCCATCCTTGTTGTGCTCTTGACTTTAAAGTTCAGCAAATCCTGAGAACTAATGATTGCGTTTAAATGAAAAACATCGAAGGGTTTGTTTACAAAACAGGGAATTTAAAAAAATACCAAAGATAGTAACACATGCTGTTTATCACCATAAGTGATCTATAAGAGCAAACTTTATAATGTCATATTGTTATAATCTTATATTGTATTCTTTAAACTTTTAAGCAGCAGAAGTAGCTCAAATCACTGAAAATTTATGTTTGACACAGTTATGGCAGCAACTTTACAAATCAATTCCTTTAATTCACAACAAATATCTTCCACTGCTCAGCTGGGTTAGCACAGGCAGATCAGAGATGGTTTCTTGTGTGTTTTACAAATAATCTACACAAGTCCTTGAGATCATACTTACAGCTTTAACAAAATGCCCATGATTTCAGGAAGCTGGTGTGTGAGAACGGCTATCACCGCTGTAGAAGAGCAAAATCCCGCTGTGAAATGGATGAACAAAGGAAGCTCCTTCTTTGGGTAAACAGAAACATGATGAAAAGCTGCAATGGAGAATTGGTAAGAATCAATTTTATTTCCGAATAACATGTAAACAAGTCTTAATCTTTTCAAATGAAATCCTTTTTTAAAAACTAAAAAGTAAAAAAATGTTTGAAAGAAAAGTCTCTGGCTAAACAAGGTAGAAGATGGTCATCCATTATTTATCCCAACATCAACAGCGTATCTAAATAGCCAGACAACTGTGCTGGGTGTGGGAACAGGATGGCTTCATGGGAAAGGGCATTGATTACAAAGTCTTGCTGAGGTGATTCTGAAAAAAAACTTGTTACTTATTAGCTATGTGATCTTCAATAAGTTGCTAAACCCTCTAGAAGTTGCTATAGAGGGTTGTAATGATGAACATTTTAAGTGCTTAATAAATGTGAGTTGTAGCTACGGGTGGTGGCTCACGCCTGTAATCCCAGCACTTTGGGAGGCCAAAGCAGGAGGATGGCTTAAAGCCAGGCATTTGAGACCAGCCTAAGCAAAACATTGAGACCCCCATCTCTTTTTTAAAAAGTTAGCCCGACATGGTGGTGTGTGCCTATACGTAGTCCCAGCTACTCAGGAGGCTGGATGGGAAGATAGCTTGAACCCAGGAGTTTGAGGCTGCAGTAAGCTATGATCATGCCACTGCACTCCAGCCTGGGTGAAGAGCTTCTCTAAATACATAAATTTGAGTTGCTGGGTTTTTTTTGTTTTTTTTTTTTTTGAGACAGAGTCTCACTCTCTTGCCCGGGCTGGAATGCAGTGATGTAATCTTGGCTCACGGAAACCTCTGCCCCCAGGTTCAAGTGATTGTCGTGCTTTAGTCTTCCAAGTAGCTGAGATTATAGGCACAGGCCACCACACCCAGCTAATTTTTTGTATTTTTAGTAGAGATGGGTTATGCCATGTTGGCCAGGCTAGTCTTGAACTCCTGGCCTCAAGAGATCTGTCTGCCTGGGCTCCCAAAGTGCTGGGATTACAGGTGTGAGCCACTGCGCCTGACATTGAGTTGTTATTAATTCTTGTTCTTTGGGAGCTCAAAGACTAGTAGAAAGAGGCAGACAGGTCGTTGGAGATTTCCTAGAACCATAATTAATAATTTTACCTAGTTATTAATGTTTTTCTATATGTGGCATTTCATTAAGCACTGTAAAAACTAAAGTAGGTAGGCCAGACATGGTGTGGCTCATGTCTGTAATTCCTGCACTTTGGGAGGCTTAGGTGGGTGAATCACTTGAGGTCAGGAGTTTGAGACCAGCTTGGCCAACACAGTGAAACTCTGTCTCTACTAAAAATAGAAAGATTAGCCAAGCATGGTGATGCACACCTGTAGTCACAGTTGCTTGCATGGCCGAGGCAGGAAGATTGCAAGAACCCAAGTGGTGGAGGTTACAGTGAGCCAAGATCATACCACTGTACTCTATCCTGCCGACAGAGCAAGACTCCATCCCAAAAAAACAAAAACAAAAAAACTAAACTAGAAAATCAAAGGCCTAGGATTCTGACAATAAATTTTCTTATATTACTATATTTACACATGTACTCAGTTATTATTTTTCTAGTGATTGGATATTTTATTATCCATTATACTCAAGTATTTCTATTTTATTTGAAATTTGAAAATACTTCAATAACAATACTGAGCTGAGCCTATTAGAGTACCTAACATGCAGTAGGTGCTCAATAAATGTCTGCTAAACTCAGAGCTGTTCTGGGACTTCATTAGGCCGGGAAGTTCTCTGATTAGGGCTGGATGCTAACCCAGGAATTCCTGACGTAATATCCTGCATTAGTAAGGGATGACTAATTTTGTGCTGAACCAAGGTCAGCTATAAATTTCACTTTTAAAACATAATGATTCACAGAGATTACATCTAAGCTTCCTTCAACAACTATATTTTTATTTTTATTATACTATATTCAGAAAGTATATACCCAAACATAAACTCATTAAAAATCTAGAAAATTTCCAGAAACTTGAGCCATGTTTAAAGTAAAAGCACATCTAAACTGAATTTTGAAAAGTTAGAAACATTAGAAACCATACAGAACATTGTACTTTCAGCACCCAAAGAACCAGTCAGCAGTCCCCTTTGCCCTGTCCCTCAGCCGTGAGAGGCCAACTACTTCTTCCTAACTTCAAATCAAGAGAAACAAACCCTGGTATTCAAGAAGATGGGAAATAGAAGACAGCAAAGTTAGTGATATTAACTAACCTATATAGTACTTTATGTTTTATAAATAACTTTAATTTATATTAGCTCATTTAATTCTTTTCAATAACCCTAACTGATAGTAGTAGTAGTCTCACTTTACAAAGTAGAAAACTACATAGCTTTAGTAAGGAAATTTCCTAAAATAGGAGATTTTTCTACTGTAGGAGAGACCTAATTATTTCTTCTTGGATTGCTTTCTGTAGATTCATTTGTCAGTCAATGTTTGGCTAATACATCAAAATAATGGATGACTGACTAGCACAGAAACACTCCCTTGGAATGAAAGTTTAAATTTCATCACTGGCTTATAGAGAAAAATTTATCAGGAGGCATAAAAGATGACTAAATAGCTATGTGAACTAGGGCAATAGTTCAACTCTGAACTTATGAGGTCCATAAGCAAATTCCAGAATGTGGTAAGTCATATCAAGGTTGAAGGAAAATTAAACACAAAAAATATTAAGTACTCATGGGTATTAAAACTCCATATTATTAACATTTTGTTCATTCTACCACAGTCAGAGACAGAAAAAATATTCTTAGAACATAACATATAATCAAACAAACCCCCCAGCATACTCCCCCTCTCCTACCTTTGGAGTTTACACCCTATATGGAATTGGAATTAATAAAGGCTTGCCAAAAAGCAGTTTGGTCTTATAGCTTATGACTTTGATAACATGATAATAACTCTGGTTTTCTTCATATTACTATGTAAAATTGGCCTTATATTAAATAACCTGTGTAATAATTTATAAAGGAGGGCATTATTTTAGGCTAAATGTATTTTCTTAATATAATACATTCTTGCATATTGATGTTCCATAATTAAGGTCCATTCTTTTGCCTTAAATATACTTGTTCTTGTTCAAATGGAAAGACAACAAGAACAACTACCACCACCACGATTTTAGGAAGGAAAATAAAATTTCTCTCATTAATGACACCTTAATTGCTAAAGTCAATGGATTCTTCTTAGTGTTTACCTTACCTATTACCTCGGATATTCCTCCCACTTAGAAATTTCTTCTTCCTTTTAGTTCTAGGATATCTAGTTCTAGTTCTTGTCCTGTCTCTCTGACTACCTCTTCACTGAATCTTCGCCTCCCTTTCTGCCACTCATTCCTTAGATATTTTTGTGCATCCATGGTTCCACCTTCAGTTCAGTTCTCACTCTGTACAGTTTTCCTTAGTGATTTATGCCTAGGACTTCTTTTGCTATCTAGAAAATGATGACTCCCAAGTCTGTTTTGTGAGATGTACAGAGAAAGAGATATCAAGACCACTGGCAATTTTATTTACACAACCTAATCCTGTCCTTAGGCCACAGCTGACTGGACAAGGAATAAACACCTGAATAAATCTGATTCTCTCTCCCAGAAGTTTTAGAAGTATGATTAAGTCTGGGGGCAGTGGCTCATGCTTGTAATCCCAACACTTGTTGAGACAGGCAGATTACTTGTACTCGGGAGTTCAAAACCAGCCTGGCCAACATGGTGAAATCTCATCTCTAAGAAAAATACAAAAATTAGCCAGGCATGGTGGCACGTGCCTGTGGTCCCAGCTACTCAGGAGGCTGAGGTGGGAGGATCTTTTGAGACTTAGAAGGTGAGGCTACAGTGAGCCATAATCACACCACTGCATTTCAGCCTGCATGACAGAGTAAAATCTTGTCTCAAAAAAAGAAGAAGAAGAAGAAAAGAAAAAGTGCGATTGAGATATTAATCATTCTGTATTGTTTGCCTGAACTGACATGTAAACAGAGGGCTGTAGGGGCCTCAAATTTGGCCACATGTTGTCTATGAACGGAAAGCCAAACTGTAAAGAGATAGATATAAGAATAAAGCGGATACACTGAGAGAAACAGAAATGACAGATCACAGAAAGAGAAAATGGGGCTGGGGAGAGAGGAAAAGAAAGTGAGAAGAGGAAAGACCAAAAAAAGCAGCCAGGGACAGAGATATAGAAATAAGTGATTCCTGGAAATCCTAATGGCTTTCTAGTCCCCAGTTCTAGTCCCTTATAAAGTCCAAATATAATTGTTACTTTTGAATTCTCTGATAACCCAGTGTTCTTCCAACAAATTCCCATTTATGTTTAAGCTAGTTTGAAGTTGCTCCCTATTATTTATACCCAAAGTATGCTTATAACATTTACTCATTATAAATATTTTAATTTATAATATACATTATATATACATAATCTACAAATATATCATACATTAGAGATGTAAAATATAGACTTCTATGTATATGAGTGAAGTAGATTATACAAGAAAATATTTAAGCATATAATCTCTATATACGTACATATATATACACATATACAGGTATGCATGTACATATGGACGAGATGTTACACAGGCAACACAGTCAAGGCTTCAACTTATTTATTTCTCCAACCCCTATTCCCAAACCAGCTCCTACTGCTAAAGGATAGATTGACCATTCTCCAATTCATCCAAGTCAGAGAACTGAGAATCATTCTTGACCTCCTAGAGAGCCAGGCCCTCCCTTCGAGAGCTTTCTCTCTCTTTTTTTTTTTTGAAACAGACTTGCTCTGTCGCCCAGGCTGGAATGCAGTGGCCAGATCTTGGCTCACTGCAACTTCCGCCTCCCAGGTTCAATCAATTCTCCTGCCTCAGCCTCCCTGGTAGCTGGGATTACAGGGGCGTGTCACCACACCCAGCTAATTTTTTTATTTTTAGTAGAGATGGGGTTTCGCCATGTTGGCCAGGCTGGTCTCAGATTCCTGACCTCAGGTGATCTGCCTCCCTCAGCCTCCCAAAGTGCTGGGATTACAAGATTACAAGTGTCAGCTACCAAGCCTGAACTGTCCATCATCTTTTTTTTTTTTTGAGACAGAGTTTTGCTCTTGTTGCCCAAGCTAGAGTGCAATGGCATGATCTCAGCTAACTGCAACCTCTGCCTACCAGGTTCAAGGGATTCTCCTGCCTCAGCCTCCTGAGTAGCTGGGATCACAGGCATGAGCCACCACGCCTAGCTAATTTCTTATTTTTTAGTAGAGATAGGGTTTCACCATGTTGCCTAGGCTGGTCTTGGTCTCCTGACCTCAGGTGATCAGCCCACCTCAGCCTCCCAAAGTGCTGGGATTACAGGTGTGAGCCACTGTGCCAGGCTTCTTTTTTTTTTTTTTTTTTTAAGAGACACGGTGTTGGCCAGGCTGGAGTGTAGTGGCACAATTTTTGCTCACTGCAACCTACATCTCCTGGGCTCAAGCAATTCTCCTGCCTCAGCCTCCTGAGTAGTTGGGATTACAGGCGTATGTCACCACACCTGGCTAATTTTTGTATTTTTAGTAGAAACAGGGTTTCACCATGTTGACTTGGCTGGTTTCGAACTCCTGACCTCAGGTAATCCACCCGCCTCAGCCTCCCAAAGTGCTGGGATTAGAGGCGTGAGCCACCGCACCCAACCATCCATCATCTTTTTATCAACTTTGTTAGCACTTTAGGAGTTCAGAACAGGATGACAGAAAAAAGGTATTAATATCTGGCACTTTAGTTAAGTACTTACAATGTGCCAGCCATGTTTATAAGAATAAATTAATAAATTTGATTAATTTAACCAATATATATTGAATACCAATTTTTATGGTAACCACTATAAGAGATACAGGAACAATGGCCAGGTGCAGTGGCTCACGCCTGTAATACCAGCACTTTGGAAAGCCAAGGCGGTGGATCACTTGAGGCCAGCAGTTTGAGACCAGCCTGGCCAAAATGGTGAAACCCCATCTCCACTAAAAATACAAAAAATTTAGCCAGGCATGGTGGTGGGTGCCTGTAATCCCAGCTACTCAGGAGGTTGAGGCAGAAGAATTGCTTGAACCCGTAAGGTGGAAGTTCCATTAGCCGAGATTGCACTCCAGCTTGGGCAACAAGAGCAGAAACTCCATCCAGGAACAATAAAGAGAATCCTGACCTTCAAGGAGTTTACAATCTAAAAGGGGAGATTAAGAAGTAAACAAATATACAAAACACTTTGAGAAATCAGAGAAGGGTATTAAAAAAACAAAAAAAGCCAGGCATGGTGGCTCATGCCTGTAATCTCCGCCCTTTGGAAGGCCAAGGTGGGCAGATCACAAGGTCAGGAGACTGAGAGCATCCTGGCCAACATGGTGAAACCCCGTCTCTACTAAAAATACAAAAGTTAGCCAGGCATGGTGGCACGAACCTGTAGTCCCCGCTACTCTGGAGGCTGAGGCAGGAGAATTGCTTGAACCCAGTAGGCGGAGGCTGCAGCGAGGCAAGCGCCACTGCACTCCAGCCTGGGTGACAAGAACAAAACTCTGTCTCAAAAAAAAAGAAAAAAGAATTCAGAGAAGGAAGAGATCACTTAGCAGATAAAGGAAAATTAAAAAACACTAAAAGAAAAACACCAGCATACTCAATTTGCCATATTCTCTCCTACTAAATTTTCATTTATCCATTTAAACTTTTCAACAAATTAAGTTAGATGGCTGTAAACCTGCAACTCTCCTTCCTAGACTTAAGTTCTAATGGCTCAGTATTGTAAAAACTGTAGCACAGGCTTATATCATATAAGAAAACATGGTCCTAATGTTTATAACCTTTGGTATGATTGCTTCTCAGCTAAATCATAAAAAGAGAAGTTAAAACAGAAATTTACTAGTTTACAGAAAAAAAGAACAGATGATAAGGCACAAAGTGTAGACCATTCTTTTGAGAAGTCTGGCTTCCTAAAAGCAGGAACTAGACTGAAACACTACCAGCAATCATAATCCTACATATTTCTGGTTCTCCTTCTAGTTCTTTGACTGCTCTTGTTCATATCGTTCTTCTTCATAAAGATTGGCTGGGTCCTTTGCCTTTCCATTTACATTTTAGAATAAGCTTGTTACTTTTTTTTTTGCAAAATCCCTCCTGGGATTTTGATATGGATTGTATTGACTGTATAGATAAACTTGGAGAGAACTGTCATCTAAATAATATTGGGGCCAGGCACCATGGCTCATGCCTGTAGGCGCAGCACTTTGGGAGGTTGAGGCAGGCTCAAGATTGCTTGAGCCCAGGAGTGTGTGACTAGCTGGACAAGATAGCAAAACCCTGTCTCTACCAAAAATACAAAAATTGGCTGGGCTTGGTGACACACACCTGTAATTCCAGCTACTCGGGAGGCTGAGGCACAAGAATTGCCTGAACCCAAGAGGTGCAAGTTGCAGTGAGCTGCAATTGTGCCACTGCACTGCAGTCTGGGCAAGAGTGAGACTAGGTCTCAGATAAATAAATAAATAAATAAATATATAAATTTAAAAATTGGGTCTTCTAATCCATCAAGTGTCTCTCCATTTAGTTTTTAATTTCTCTCAGCAATATTTTACAGTTTTTAGTGTACACATCTTATATTTCTTTTGTTAAATTTATTTCTAAGTAGTTTTTCTTTTTGTTGATACTATGATTGGTATTGTTTTCCAAATTCCATTTTCAGATTGTTCATTGCTAGAACATAGACATACAATTAATTTTAGTATATTAATCTTATTCTACAACCCTGTTGAATTCATTTATTAGTTCTAAGAGTATGTTATGGATTTCTCAGGATTTCCTACATAGAAGATCATGCCATCTGTGAATGAAGAGAGTTTTACTTCTTCCTTGTCAATATGAAAGCCTCTTATTTATTTTCTTGCCTGGTAACACCAGCTAGAACCTCTAGTACAATATTGAATAGACGTGGTGACAACAGATATCCTTGCCTTATTCCTGATTTTAGGGGGAAAGCATTCAGTCTTTCACCATTAAATATGTTAACGGTGCGTTTTTCAGAGATTTTTTTTTTTAAATCAGGTTGAGAAAGTCCCCTTCAATTTGTAGTTTGTTGAGAGTTTTTCTATTTATCTTGAATGAGAGCCAGATTTTGTCAAATGCTTTTTTCCTGGATCTATTGTGCTTTATTCTATTAACACGGTACATTACATTTTCAGATATTAACTCAAACTTGCATTTGTGAGATAAGTCCCATTTGGTCATGGTATATGAGCCTTTCTATATGTTGCTGGATTCAGTTTGCTAATATTTTGTTAAAGATGTTTGTGTCTATATTCATAAGGGCTGTTGTTTTATAGTTTTTTTGGTACCATAAAGTTTGTGAAGGATTGGCATTGTTTCTTTTCTCAAGGTTTGTAAGACGACAGTTCTTTTTAGTATCTTTAACCTTGGTGTCCTTTGTTGCATCTAACACGTGTTTTTGCTCAATAAACTAAATTATACAACTATGTCCAGAAGTGGCTAAAATAGTATTTAAACAGTGTCTTGAATTTCAACCAAAGGTACTTTTAAAATGGAGAACACCATGATAAACAATCTAAACTTAAAACTATTTTTAAGTTTAGGAAAACTAAAATATTTACTTACGAGGTAATAGCTCTCTATCAGCCGTCTCTGTGCAGCTAGGATAAGGGTAAAATAGATGTCCTTTCTCTAATGGGTGTGGAATCATTCTAAAAGCTGAGAAAAAAAAGCATGTGTTGATACTCAAGTCTGTCTTATTTGCCATCCTATACTATAGATCAAAGCTATTCTGGAGATTTGGAAATTCATATAAAAATTTCACATACTATTTTATTTTTTAGTGAGACGTCTTAGATACAAGAAACAAAGTGAGCAAAATAATAAATAAGGGGAAGGATAAGATTTAGATAGTAGTGAATAGCCTAGTCTGGGTAGAGTAAAACCACAGGGAATAGTAGATGAAACTGGCTGGGTCCTTCTTTGCTTCAGTCTCCTCATTACAAACACAACTCATAATTCCAAAGCAGAATGAATAATTCTGCTTCTTACAGAAATCTTCATATGACTGCAATGTGTATAACTGTTTAGACATTACTATTGGCAACCTAAAATAGTTTTCAATGGCTCCTAACTTCACACATGAGTTTCACTAAAGCTTTTTTTTTTGAGATGGAGTTTTGCTCTTGTTGCCCAAGCCAGAGTGCAATGGTGTGTTCTTGGCTCACTGCAACCTCTGCCTCCCAGGTTCAAGTGTTTTTCTTTCCTTAGCCACCCAAGTAGCTGGGATTACAGGTGCGTGCCACCAAGCCCGGCTAAATTTTTGTATTTTTAGTAGAAACAGTGTTTCACCATGTTAGCCAAGCTGGTCTTGAACTCCTGACCTCAGGTGATCCTCCCACCTTGGCCTCCCAAAGTACTGGGATTATAAGCATGAACCACCACACCCAGCCTCACCAAAGCTTTCTATGAGCAGATCTTAATCTAGATCCAGGTCACCAAAGTATGGCCCTTTGGCCAGGTCTGGCCCACCATCTGTTTTTGTAAATAAAATTTTATTGGAACCAGTTATGCCATTCATTTACATATTGCCTAAGGCTGCTTTAATGTTATAAGAATTGAATAGCTGTGTAAAAGACTGTATGCCCAGCATCCCTCTCAAAAAAAAAAAACCAGACTGTATGCCCCACAAAGTCTAAAATAGTTACTATTTAGCACCTTATGGAAAAAGTTTGCCCACCCCAATCTAGATTATCACCAACTCCTCTTGTAGATTTGTTAAAGAAGAAATCCTTATTGATCTATTCCATTAGCTAAGTACATAAATCCTTAACGTTTTAGATAGTTTCTTGGAAACTGTGACTTTAAGCAAAATGTCATATAATAAAACCCATTTTACCATAGGCTAATTGATATAAACAAGAGTTAAGTTTCTTGGTCACAAAACATCACCAAACTTCTAAATAAAGATCCAAAACACTTATTAAACATTGAAATAAATGTGAGCTATACATACATTTAAGAAAGATTCATAAAAACAGGACCATTATTTACCCAATTATTTTAGTTCAGGGTCAAGCATGCCTAGAGCCTATCCTGGCGGCCCCACTGGAATGGACAGGATACCATTCCAGTATACCACTCACACACACCCCCACACTCACTCATACTGAGACAATTTAGACACACCAGTTAACTGAATGTGGACACCTTTGAGATGTAAGAGGAAACCCACACAGACATGGGAATACCTTGCAAACTTTATACAGACAGTGGCCCTGGCTGGGAATCTGGGTTTTTTGCTTCTGTTTTTTCTTATCAACATTATAATGAAATAATGTTGAATGAAACGACATTACTTGAGGGCCTGCTGTAGTCATCAAAATTGTGATAAGGTTTTTGTTTTTCCTTTTGTGTTTGGCTCTATAAACTTTTGTCATAATTTAGACTTTATTTTACCACAGTTATTTGTCCAAAGTCACAGAGCAATTTAGTGATAACACTAATAAATAACTGATCATGATTCATGAAATACAGTATAAATCATATGGTTGGGCACTATGGCTCATGCCTCTAATCCCTGCTCCTTTGGGAGGCCAAGGTGGAAGGACTGCTTGAGGCCAGGAGTTCAAAGACCAGCCTGAGCAACATAGCAAGATCCCATCTCCACATAAAAAGTAATAAAATTAAATAAAATCATGCACTTATTGAAAACCTATTTGCCAAGCAGAATGTGCCAGGCAGTGAAGACACATACAAAATGAATGAGACAGAATATCTGCTTTTCAGAAGCTTATGGACTACTGGAGAAAAAGCAAAAGTAAGTTGAATTACTCAAAGACATTCAGTTTCTCAAATATACAATCCCAATTTTATGAATATTTTCTTTAAAAACAAATACATATCTGTGTGTGTGTGTGTGTGTGTGTGTGTGTGTGTGTGTGTATACATATATATATGAGCAAGAGTCTTGTATGTTGCCCAGGTTGGTCTCAAATTCCTGGTCTCAAGTGATCCTCCCACTTGAGCCTCCCTAGTGGAACTACAGATGTGAGTCACCACACTTGGCTCATCTGTTGTATTATTGTCATTGTCAAGCAGAGTGTCTGGCCTTTAGCAAATGGTTAATGCAGAGGTTACCAAATTGGTTCAAGAATACATGAAGACAATTTTACTTGTTAATAGTGTGTCCAAACAACTTAAAAAATTTATGTTCTAATAATTTAGCAGCTATTTGGAAAATAGTATACATAAATTGAAAGAAAAAAGTCAATAAATCAATTTTCTGATTTCATTTTTAAATGACCATAATTTCTTACTAATGAAATACAGGTATGAGCCTATTGGACACTGCACAACTTCTAAAACTTGGAATCACATTGGACACTACCATCCTCATTTCCTATTTCACACTGATTTTTGTGTGGTACTTGTTTTAATCACAGCAACTAACAAAACTCCAGTTTTGCAAAGATATAATAATATTGAAAGGAATAGAGAGTGATCTAATGTTGAAACTGTGAACTGTCTGGAGCTAATAGTTTAAGTGATATATGACAGATGTCAAATTATTATTATCATTATTTTTGAGACAAGTTCTTACTCTATCACCCAAGCTGGAGGCTCACTAGAGCCTCAACCTTTTGGGAGGTCTCAGCTTCCCAAAGTGCTGAAATTTCAGGCATGAGCCACCGTACCTAGCCTTGAATATTGTATTATTGTGTTTCCACTGAAAATTTAAAATGTTCAACAGCACTCTTGTAAACTGCTGCAATATCCAAGGTACCTCAGAGTAAAGTTAGGGAATTGAGGGGGGCGTTAATCAATTTTAGTGAATAAGAACTGAATTTATTTTTGAATTTTTATTGATAGCTATGGTGTACTTTTCAAAATAATTATGTGAATCCAACTGGTAAAATGTTTTAATTAACCTTCTTTACTTTCTTAGTGGTTATAAGAAGCAACAATTAAGAGATCCAGTAATTAGTTTAAAACAATCCAATTTATTATCCAAAGAAGATTTATGAATGGCCAATAAACACATGAAAAGATGTTCAACATCACTTATCATCAGGGAAATGGAAAACACCACCACAATGAGATTCTACTTCACATCCATTATGATAGCTATTATTTAAAAAAAGAAAAAACACAGAAAATAACAAGTGTTGGCAAGGACGTGAAGAAATTGGAACTTTTCTGCCTTGCTGGTTGGGAATGTAAAATGGTGCAGCTGCTATGAAGAAAAATACTACTGAGCTTCCTTAAAAAATTAAACATAGAATTTTACGATCCAGCAATTCCATTTCTGGGTATATATCCAAAAGAACTCAAAGCAGGAAATCAAACAGATACACCAATATTTGTAGCAGCATTATTCACAATAGCCAAAAGGTAAAAACAACTCAAGTTTAATGGATATCTGTTCATTAACAGATGAATAGATAAACAGAATGTGGTATATACATACAACAAATTATTGAGACTTAAAAATGAAATTGTGACACAATATGAATGAATCTCAAAGATATCATGCTAAGTGAAAAAGGCCAGAAAAAAAAGAACAAAAATTATATAATTCCACTTACATAAGGTACCTAGTCAAACTCATATAGACAAAGTAGAATGGTGGCTGCCAAGGGCTAGAAGGAGGTGAGACTGGGGAGTTATTATTTAGTGGGCTTAGAATTTCAGTTTGAGATAATGAAAAAGTTCTGTACATGGATAATGGTGATGTTTGTACAACACTGTGAATGTACATAATGACATTGAACTATACACTTAAAATAGTTAAAACTGTAAATTTTACATATTTTACAATAAAATAAAAAATAGGTTGATATTAGTTATGAAAAAAATAGTTCCATGTCATATACATCTGAAAAGAAAACAAAACAAAAAAAAGACCAATTTTTAAAATATTAGAATAGTTCAACCACATTTAAAAGCTTGTAAGTCAAAGGGCCAACTTTTCCTTTTCTTTCCTTACAAATACGTAACTTGAATGAACATATAGCAGAATACCATAACAGTTTCTCATTCTGCTTTTGTGGGATCAATATAACATTATGCATTTCCACCAATAAACCAAATATATCACCACTGATTTCCATTCAAAATCAATCTGACCAACAAAGCTTAATGGAAACCAGACAATCTCATTTAAAAAGACTGCCTGTGAATGCAATGAATAGTTAAGAGAGATTAATGTTACTTTTGAAAAAGAATACTTACTGCCTTCCCATGTACACTGTAACAGATTAAGAGCACCTTCTATTCGCTTCCAGTGCTGAAGATGAGAGAAAGCATAAGCAATTGCTTCACTATCACCCCGTTTCAGAATGTGTTCTGGAGGTAAAATTAAACTTTTCATCTCTAATAAATACTGAAAGAGTAACATACGCACATATACACACAACAGAAAAAAGAAAAATTAAATTGTGTTAAATTCAAACACCCACAAAAATGTAGATTCAAAATGTTATAAAGTCAAACTGATTTTTAAAAAACTATTTGAAATGACATGAAGATTCTATTGATAACATGTGCATAAAATGCTTCTATATGCAAATTATAAAAACTAGAATATTTCTATAGGTAAAAATAAGGTAATAAGTGGATATGTGTGGCCTGGCTAAATACAAAATGGAAACTCAAGCTGAGGAGATAATGTGAGAGCAAATATTTATTTTTCCAAAGAGGAATTAAATGTAAAAATTACATATATTTTTAAATTTTATTTTTAATTTTTAATTAAGCCATCTCCTACTGAATGAAAGAACTAAATATAAAAATTATAAAATCCAGGCCAGGAACGGTGGCTCACGCCTATAATCCCAGCATTTTGGGAGGCCAAGGTGGGCAGATCACGAGGTCAGGAGTTCAAGACCAGCCTGAGCAACAGGATAAAACCTCGTCTCTACTAAAAACACAAAATTAGCCAGTCGTGGTGGCGCACACTTGTAATCCCAGGAGGATGAGGCAGGAGAATTGCTAGAAGCCAGGAAGTGAAGGTTGCAGTGAGCTGAGATTGTGCCACTGTACTCTAGTCTAGGAGACAGTGAGACTCCATCTAAAAAAAAAAAATTACAAAATCCAAATTTGGAACAATATTTGTGGCAACATTCAATTCTTTTTTCTCTTACATTTTATAGGTAAAAGAACATGCCTTAGAATTCATCCACTTAAAGCATACAATTCAAGGATTTTTAGTATATTCAGAGATATATCCAACTATCGCCAAAGTCAATTTTAGAACGCTTTTGTCACTTCAAAAGAAAATCCTGTACCCTTTAGTTACAACTTACTTCTCCCCTATTCCCCACACCCCTTAAGCAACTACCAACATATCTTATATCTCTATAAATTTGCCTATTCTGGATATTTCATACAAACAGAATCATTTTGTGACTGGTTTCTTTCACTTAGCATAATATTTTCATGGTTCACCCAGTTTATAGCATGCACTGGTACTTGTGCCTCATTCCTTCTTATGGCTGAATAATACTGCGTTGTATGTATGGTATATATGTTCTGTTTATCCCTTCATGAACTGACAGATATTTGGTTGTTTTCAGCTTTTGGCTATTATGAATAATGTTGTTATGAACACTCAGTTTCAGAGTGAATATTTGTTTTCATTTCTCTTGGGTAAATACCATGGAGTAGAATTCCTGGGTCCTATGATAACTCTATGTTTAGGAAGTATTACGATTTAGGGTCTAGAAATAAGCCACTTGATGGCATTTGAGCTGATATTTAAAGATAGGTAGAATGTGGATAAACAGACTGGGGAGAGAGGAGAACAACAGGAGGACATAAACAAATCACAGGGCCATCTTGAATAAAGGCATTCAACCAAGAGCGCATAGTGCAGGATGCATTTAATGCTCCTCTTAAAGAAGTTATAGTTTGTCAATTTTTCTTCAGATATGAACCAAAATTTTATCTTAAACTCCTAATGAAAATACTTGTACTAATATTATCATTTATAACAAAAGTATTCTAATCACAGTTATTACACCAATCAAATGTACTAATTATATGTAGAAAGATACAAAATTAACTATTTGTACATCATCTTTCCTACCAGTCAACTTAAAACAAAATCTTTAAAAAAAAAATTTAGTTAGCTAAATACTATCTCCAAAGACTGAGACCAGAATGCACTTGCCCTTCTAGAATAGGTTTGAAATAACCTCTTTGGTTCCAAACAATTTAATATCAAATTGTGTCATAAGATACAAACTATATTGACTTCTCTCATAAAATATAAAAAAAAATTCCAGAGATGTCTCAAAGGGTACATTCTCACATTTCAAATTCTAGTTCCTCAGGTTGTTATACAAACTAATGGGATAACATAAATTAGAGAGCTGAATTTGTGAAACACTTTGTAAAACTGCTAGGAGCAATAAGACAGGAAGGCTCTTAACAACAAAAAGCTGTAGCAGTTTCAAAATTTAAGCCTTCAGTTGTTTAATCAATATACATGTACTCCTCATATTATATCTAAAATAATTTTGTCATTTACAAAATGTGTCTTTCCAACACTTACTAAGTTTAATGCCCATCTTTAATTACTCTTACTCTTGATACCTTTGGCTCTCTTCTCAAAGTCTAAGAATGTAGTCTGCTCATCGATTTATTTTAGCAGATGTCACAAACTATGAGATTATTTACTAATCCAGTTTGGGGACTTAACATTTCCCATTCAGTTTCTTAAAGGAATGCAGCAGAGGTTGTGTCCTGGTCAAGCAAAGCCCATTTGCTGCCTGGTTGGGTTCTCTCCCCTTAGTTCCTTGGGCCTATATTCAGGAGGGTAATATTCTTTCTAATCCCCTCTAATCCTTGCCCATTTTTTTAAAACACAGTAAAAGATCACTCACACCAGGCGGCTGTGGGAAAATGGACTCAAATAGCTGACCTCTGACATGACTCCTTATGTTCTTTGCAAGTGCATAAGAGCTTCTTCCATAGGAAGTAAAGAAAATATGGCAATCACAGTGCAATTGCCATCACAAAAAGAATATTGAGTTTTCAGAAGAAAACTGCATAATACTTAAACCAGGTTCTTTCTATTAAAATTCTGTTTCTTTTCAGATAAGAGACAAAATATCCCAGATCATTTTCAATGAATTTTAGAACTCAGAAGCCTTAAACCCCAACATGCTAAGTATTCAGTGTATTCACAACCGTTTATCAAATGTAAGCAAAGACAGTTAACAATTATTCAGTAAAACTTATATTACAAAAAATATCAATTTGATGTGTCAAGAAAATACTTTTTAAAACAGCAACTATATACCTAAATTTTTACTGTTTAATAATGTAAGTGATAATTGAGGTGGTAAATAAACACACATGGCATACTTATTAGGAAATTATACTTCAAGATTTTACATTCTAAAATATTTGCTATTTAATCATTTTAAAAATCTTCCTTGGCCTGGCACGGTGGCTCACACCTGTAATCCCAGCACTTTGGGAGCCAAGGCAGTTGGATCACAAGGTCAGGAGTTCAAGACCAGCCTGGCCAAGATGGTGAAACCCTGTTTCTACTCAAAATATAAAACTTAGTTGGGCATAGTGGCAGGTACCTGTAATCCCAGTTACTCGGAAGGCTGAAGCAGAGAACTGCTTGAACCTGGGAAGTAGAGGTTGCAGCGAGCTGAGATTGCACCACTGCACTCCAGCCTGGTGGCTCACGCCTGTAATCCCAGCACTTTGGGAGGCCGAGGCGGGTGGATCACAAGGTCAAGAGATCGAGACCATCCTGGTCAACATGGTGAAACCCCGTCTCTATTAAAAATACGAAAAATTAGCTGGGCATGGTGGCGCGTGCCTGTAATCCCAGCTACTCAGGAGGCTGAGGCAGGAGAATTGCCTGAACCCAGGAGGCGGAGGTTGCGGTGAGCCGAGATCACACCATTGCACTCCAGCCTGGGTAACAAGAGTGAAACTCCGTCTCAAAAAAAAAAAATTTCCTTATGCTAGCTTCTTTTTTATTGAAAATAATTATTTATTATTGGTGGTCCTACCCACAAGCAAATATCCTTTCCAATTTGACTTTAAAACAAAGCAATTTTTCAATTCCTGATTAGACACTGAAATGTGATCCCCAAAATATAAGACAAAAATTTCAATTTAAGGAAAATGTATGTTAAGTAAATTATAAGATTATTATTTATTTTTTGGGAGGCCGAGGCAGGCAGATCACGAGGTCAGGAGATCGAGATCATCCTGGACAACATGGTGAAACCCTATCTCTACTAAAAATGCAAAAAAATTAGCTGGGTGTGGTGGTGCATGCCTGTAGTCCCAGCTACTCAGGAGGCTGAGGCAGGAGAATTGCTTGAACCCAGGAAGCAGAGATTGCAGTGAGCCAAGATCATGCCACTGCACTATAGCCTGGGCTACAGTGAAAGACTGTCTCAAAAAAAAAAAAAAAGAGATTATTATATATCTCCTTCCCAATCTGCTACTCAGGAATTTCCGCTACTCAGCATAGGCTGTAACTGATTACACTATAAAAACCGTATCCTAAAAATTCTACTATGGTGCCTAGCATATGACACTAAAAGCAAGTATTAAAATACTTATTAGCTGAGTTAATCTGATACATACAGCTGAAATGTCTTCAAATTAATACTTATATTTTAGTTTTTACCAAAAATATATTTCAACTCTCTGGGAAAACTAAAACTAAACAAATATAAAAACAAAAAACTCTACTATCCTGACTTTACTTCTCTAAGAAGAATATAAAAGATTTAAAACTGACCGATGATTTTTTTGGTCTTTTTTTTCTGCTTAGTAAAGTATATGCTCAGTGTACAAAAATAGGAAGGTAACAGAGCTAAGTAGTAGAAAGTAATATGTTTGGAGAATAAAAAAATAAAGAAACTAAAGACAGGGCATGGTGGCAC
Source organism: Callithrix jacchus (assembly GCF_049354715.1). Classification (NCBI taxonomy): domain Eukaryota; kingdom Metazoa; phylum Chordata; class Mammalia; order Primates; family Cebidae; genus Callithrix; species Callithrix jacchus. The sequence continues at coordinate 150,528,017 of NC_133508.1, forward strand.
ATGCCTGCGGTCCCAGCTACTCAGGAGGCTGAGGCAGGAGGGCAGCTAAACCTCAAGAGTCTGCGGTCCCTGCTGAAAAGAAAAGACAACAATCTGATTTATGTTTGTCTGGATTTCTTTTTCTATGCACAATACACCTGGCACCTCTCTTCCTGTCTCTACACAGATCTAACTTTTTTTTTTTTTTTTGAGACGGTTTTGCTCTTGTCACCCAGACTGGAATGCAATGATGTGATCTCAGCTCACTGCAAACGCTGCCTGCCGGGTTTCAAGGGATTCTCCTGCCTCAGCCTCCTGAGTAGCTGGGATTACAGGCACGCGCCATCACTCCTGGCTAATTTTTTATTTTTATTAGAGATTGGGTTTCACCATGTTGGCCAGGCTGGTCTCGGATTCCTGACCTCAGGTAATGTGTCTGCTTCAGCCTCCCAAAATGTTAGAATTACAGGTGTGAGCCACAGCTCCTAGTCGGTCTAACATTTTAAATTGTTGTATGACATTACATTTAAAGCTGAGTTTTTTCATAATATAGTAAATATGCTCATGGTGAAATCACACTGTCATCCTTAAAAGGTAAAAAAAAAATTGTATTATTAAGCAAAACTTGTAAAAATAGTTATGTAAACTGGCTTAAAAATGTCAAAAAAGGGGGAGGCCAAGTTGGGTGGGATCATGAGGTTAGGAGATGGAGACCATCCTGGCCAACACGGTGAAACCCTGTCTCTACTAAAACTACAAAAGGTAGCTGGGCATGGTGGTACGTTCCTGTAGTCCCAGCTACTTGGGAGGCTGAGGCAAGAGAATTGCTTGAACCCGGGAGGCGGAGGTTACAGTGAGCTGAGATTGCACCACTACATTCCAGCCTGGCAGAGCAAGACTCTGCCTCAAAAAAAAAAAAAAAAAAAAAAAAATTCAAGAAATGATGGGTAAAATTTTACTTTTTTTGACACAGGTAATGCACTCTGTCACTCAGACTGGAGTGCAGTGGTACGATCATAGCTCACTGCAGCCTCGACCTCCTGGGCTCAAGCAATCCTCCCATCTCAGCCTCCTTAGTAGCTGGGACTATAGGTGCACGCCACCACATTTTGCTGACTTTTTAATTTTTTTTTTGTAGAGAAAGGGTTTCACTGTGTTGCCTAGGCTGATTTCTAACTCCTGGGCTTAACTGATCCTCTTATCTTGGCCTTTTAGGCCAAACTGCTGGGATTGAAGGTGTGAGCCACTGTGTCCAGCCTACTTTCTTAAACTTAGATAGACTTAAAGCAATGTAGTTCTAAACTACAGACATATCTGTTTTCCAGTATTTACTGAGTGCCTATATAGGCTAGGCAGAGTATTGGACATAAAATGATAAGACAAGCATTCTGCTTTTGTTTACAGGGAACTAAGGGAGAAATATATAAACAGACCAATTAAAAAAAAAGATATGATTGAAGTACTGAAGGAACGGAGAAGAGAAAGCTGTTATCTCTTCTTGGGAAAACTAGAAAAAACTCCTTATAAAGGAGACAACAGATGAGCAGGGTCTTAAAGAATGAGTAGAAACTTGCCAGGTGGAGTAGACACTGGCAGTGAGCTATGATAAGGCATGACCAAGCCAGGGAACAGTGACACTGGAAAAAATGAGCAAAGCAGAATTGGCAAGAAGTAAGGCTGGAAACAGACACTGGCCCAGAATATGAAGGGCTTTTATATGTGTAATACTTATCCTGTAGGCAATAGGGAACAAGCAGAGGTCTTTCAGCAGAGTAAGACTTGCTATTTAGGTAGATTACTCTGGCAAGAGCTGGAATGGAGAAGGGCTGATGGCACAAAGACCAGTGAGGAATCTGTTTTAATAGTCCACACAAGAGATGGTAAAGTACTTCAGATTCTTTCTATATCTATCTCTACATGTTTAGAAATGCATAGATAATGTCTGCCAATATATACACTGAACTGCAACAGGTAGTTACTTCAGAGAAGTAGAATTGGGAGGGAAAGAACAGGAGATTTCTACTTTGTAAACTTCTGAAGAGTCTGAATTTTTAAAAAGTACCTATTACTTTTGTTCTAATAATAATAATATATTTTTTTAAGTACGGGTAATAAAGGCAAACAATGGTCAGTGACAGGATGGGATAGATGGCTAGATGTAAAAAGCATTTCAATGGTTATAGTATGAGTTGGTAATTTGGAAATGGCAGAGGTAAATGTTAATGAAGAGGATAATAAAGCCATAAATAAAAATCTAGAAATAAAAAAAGAGAGGGGGAGTTTGGCAGTTTGAAGAAAAGACTTATCAAATTTTAAATATTCAGTGTGAGACACACTAAAGCATCTGAGGTACTTATCATATGGGATTTCCACAACTAAATGGAAACACTAAGTCTACAAAGAGGCCAAAGTTAAAAGACGTAGATTTGGAAATTATCAGCAAATAAAATACAGCTGATGACACAAACCAAGGCTAGAACCTAATATGTGCTATATCACCTTTAAATCAGCCTATTATGTGTAATGAGAAATTGCTTGGGACAATTTTAACTAGTATTCAACTATGAACAATACATCAAATGAGTAAAGCAAGAGAGTTTAGCCTCTTGCTTTTCACTAAAAATATAATTATTAAGGCTCCTTTGGAAGCTATGGTTAAAGACATAATGATGTATGGTCTAGTGGTTTCTTTTATGACTCTAAAGCCGTATCTATGCTTACACTCAAATTTACTTTAATTTTGAACTGCTTTGATCTTTATAATTTATCTTTAGATTACTTTTTTCTATTACTTTGTAAATCTTACAACAGCTTTTGACCAAAAGCAATATAATTCTGACCTGAAGTAATGATAATGCTTCATAATCTTCCTCTTAAAAGCAGAGGTTAAAGAAAAATCTCTCTGAAGGCATCTGAAATTAAGGTACTTTGCTCTTGATCAGTCATGCACACAAAGAACCAATTTATCTCTGCAATTAGTTTTCTCAGTGCACATTCTATGAGATTGGACAGGCAGGCTGAATGCAGAGTCCACATCGGTATGTATTGGGGGAGACCAAAGACAGTTCCAAAATAGAAAACAAACAGAACTGCCATGTGAAAACATAATACTACCTACCAGTTTCAGAAGCAAAGGAAAGTGACTTATACTGACGGGAAAAAGGAAAGTAGGCTAGAGAGGGCATTTGCTACAAGAAAACTCCTTTCCACATCATCCTACAGAGCCACACCTCAATATAATAAGCATTTCATATCTCAACTCTTCTACTCAGGCCACAGTACAACATGGCCTAAGGGATGCTGGCCCAAGGGAAAGGCAGAGGTTTCACTGTGCTCTGAGTTTGGGTCACAGAATTCAACGCCACTCCTCCTTTCCTCTCTTTATTCCTGCTATGCCACTCAATGACACATTTCAAATTAATTTTTGTGTATGCTATGTGAAAATATTCATGATTTCCCCCACCACATTAAGACGTCCAGATGTTCCAGTATCATTTGTTGAAGAAGTTCCACTCCCCCATTGAATTGCATTGATGCTTTTGTCAAAAATCAATTGACAGTATATATGTGGATGTTTTGGGACTTTCCATTCTGTTATTTTGGTTTTTATAGTAATTATTTTAAATTTGAATATAAAATAATATTTAGAAGAATTTGGCTACAGTATGCTTACTTTAAAAATCTTCAATAAAATATACAGCAAGTTATTGTTAGATCTTAAAGCTGGACAATATTATTCTAACTGATGTGTGAAGTGTCATACTAAGAATAGTTACATCTATAATACATCACTGACATCATGGATCAAACATTTATAATTTCTATTCTTTGTGGGAGCTCTAAATATCCATGATTTATAGCAGCCATCATTTTGCTAAGGCACAAATTTGAATAATGTGCTTTGAGGCTTGTGCATACATGTGAATGATATACCTAATAAATACATCTAGCAGCCCCTTCAGCATCCATGTCTCAGCCAGGTTTGTGACCCATTCTCATGTTTACATTTCATAGGTGAAAATACGTGTAATAGTGGTATTTTCAAATATGGACATTCACAATGGTTTTGGATCACACTAATCAAGGTGTCAATGGTCTATTGTAATAATGATATTAAAGAATACCTTATAATGAACAGATAAATAGAATATTTTTAATTTAAAACAAAAACAAATTTAGGCCACACAGTGACTCAAGCCTGTAATCCTAGCACTTTGGGAGGCTGAGGCAGGAGGATTCCTTGAGCCCAGGAGTTTAAGACCAGTCCAGGCAACATAGGGAGACACTGTCTCTTATACATACATACATACATACATACATACATAGGGGCGGGCATGGTGGCTCACGCCTGTAATCCTAGCACTTTGGGAGGCCGAGGTGGGCAGATCACAAGGTCAAGAGGTTGAGGCCGTCCTGGCCAACATGGTGAAACCCTGTCTCTATTAAAAATACAAAAAATTAGCCAGGCGTGATGGCAGGCACCTGTAGTCCCAGCTATTCGGGAGGCTGAGGTGGAAGAATGGCTTGAACTCGGGAGGCAGAGGTTGCAGTGAGCCAAGATTGTGCCACTGCGCTCCAGACTGGCAACAGAGCAAGACTCTGTCTCAAAAAAAAAAAAAAGACTATATAAATAAAAGTTTAAAAATATACAACTTGAACGTATATCTGTCCAAAGAAGAAATATAAACAGCCAATAAACACATTAAAGTGATGCTCAATATCATTAGTCATTAAGGAAACACAAAACAAAACGGTAACAAAATATCACTTCACACCCATTAGGATAACTATAATCAAAAAGACATAATAATAAGTGTTGACACAAGCGTAGAGAAACAAGAATTCACACATTGCTGAGAGAATGTAAAATAATGCAGTCATTTTGAAAAACAGTTTGGCTGTTTCTCAAAACAATTAAACAGAATTACCTACAATCTATCAGTTCCACTTCAAGGTGTATACTCAAGAGAAGTGAAAAATCTATGTTTACACAAAAACTTGTACATCAATGTTCATAAAAGCATTATTCATGCTAGTCAAAAAGTGAAGCCAACCCAAATGTCTATCAGTTAATGAATGGATAAACAAAATGTGGTACAATGGAATCGTATGCAGCCATAAAATGAAGGAAGAACTGATGCATGCTACAGTATGCTAAGCAAAAGAAGTCAGACACAAAAGGCCACTATTATATGATTCAATTTATATGAAAAGTCTAGAATAGGCAAATGCATACAGACAGAAAGTAGATTAGTGGTTGCAAGGGACTACTAACAGGTACTTCTTTCTGGAAAAGATTCCAGGATTAAATAGTGGTAATAAATTTACAACCTTGTGAATATACTAAAACCCCTGAATTGTATCCTTTAAAAGTAAATATTATAGTATGTAAGTTATCTCAATTAAAAAAGACAGTATCTATAAAACTATTTGATGGCTGGATAAGAAAAGTGTGAGATACCAGAATTAATGAAACAGAATGCTGTGGAATATTCAGGGTATATGAAACATTCTCTACTGCAAATAAAACTGACAATTCATGTAGTAGCTGAAAGATACACAACCTTTTTTGTGTTTGACAACTAAAAATAAAGTCCATTGAACCAAAGCCATAGCTAAATAATGAAGAATAAGCAAAAAACCATGAACACATGCTGTTCTAATTTTTTTTACTGTGGTACTATCAGTGACTATACACTGAAATTCATTTAGTAGAATTTAAAAAAATCTAAACAAGCTATCAATATTAATGAAATACCTAAATTCATAGCCTGAAGAAATTTATATCATCTTTCTCTATTGCACTTCTAATAGTTTCCAGCTTTAACAAATTGCATAGCTCTAGACCTACAGCCATTTCTGTTGTAGTTATGTGGAAAGTTGCCAAAAAAATTTCTATCTAAAACGGCTTTGTCCTTTGTCGTTTTACTGCTAAGATTCATACAACCATTTGCATAATAAATTTGTGAGAATAAAAGATTTATAGATATACATATATTTGAAATGTCACTCTTCCTTAGGTTAAATAAGTTATCATGACCCACAATTGAAGTCTGAAGAAGAAAACCCCTAAATCCCTTTATGTTTGCTTGCTTCCAGCTGACGGTCAGGAACAGAGACCGTAACTGAAGAAAAAGAGGGGTCTGTACATACTCCATCACTTGTAAAACCCTAGCAAAAACAACGGGCCACAAATTCCAGAGCTCTCTCAGTTCATATAACATCAATGTTATTTAAGTGGGATATTATTCAGGTTGGTGAAGCTTAAAATTTCTCCAAAAAAACTGGCCGGGTGCAGTACTTCACACCTGCAATCCCAGCATTTTGGGAGGCCGAGGTGGGTGGATCACTTGAGGTCAGGAGTTCAAGACCAGCCTGGCCAACGTGGTGAAATCCCATCTACTAAAAATATAATTAGCTGGGCATGGTGGTGCATGTCTGTAGACCCAGCTACTCAGAAGGCTGAGGCAGGAGAATCACTTGAATCTAGGAGGCAAAGGTTGCAGTGAGCAGAGATCACCCCACTGCATTCTGGCCTGGGTGACAGAGCAAGACTCTATCTCAAAAAAAAAAAAAAAAAAAAAAAACCAATTCTCCAAGAAACCTTAATAATTATTGTGTTTGATAACACTTGGCTTAAAGGGTCCAGCTACAAACAATAATGTAAGTTTATAGCACCACTCTACTTAGCTGGATATTTTGAATTGTCAACTGCTTTGATATTTAGTTGAAGGGAAAATAGGTAAATTTCTACCTATAAATGAAAATAATTTTAAAGTGTTAAAGTTTATCTATATCTACACAGTTTTACTGAGGCATATTTTATGTATCCCAAAATTCATGTTTGTAACTACAGACATATCTCGGACGAATTACAAGTTCACTTCCAGATCTTGCAATAAAGCAAATATCAAAATAAAGCAAGTCACACGAATCTTTCTGTCTCCCATGGCATACAAAAGTTACTTTGCCCAGATCCACCATAGGAATCACTATGTATGGGACCTATGGCCTTACTAAATGTATTTCTGAAATAATAGGACTTCAAAGTCAAAATGGCTCCTTAATCTGTGGGTTGCAGAATGCCTGTTGTGTCAACAGGCATGAAAACATTAATCTCCTTATGCATCTCCATCAGAACTCTTGGGTAACTAGGTACATTGTCAATCAGCAATAATCTTTTGAAAGGAATCATTTGTCTGCGCAGTAGGTCTCAACGGTGGGCCTAAAATAGTGATAAACCATGTGGTAAACCTAAAACAGTGGTAAACCACACAATAAACAGATGTGTTGTCATCCAGGCTTTATTGTCCCATTTATACAGCACAGGCAGAAAATATTTAGCATAATTCTTAAGGGCCCTAGGATTTTTGGAATGGTAAATAAGCACTGGCTTCAACTTAAAGTCACCAGCTGCATTAACCCCTAAGAAGAGAGTCAGCTTGTCCTTTGAAGGTCTGAAGCAAGGTAACAACTTCTCCTCTCTGGTTATGAAAATCCTAGTTGGCAACTTCTTCTAATAGAAGGCTGTTTGATCTACTTTGGAAAGCTGTTATTCCTCAACATGAGCAAAGCAGAACAAAGAAGAAGAGGGAAAAAATGTAAATAAAATTTGTTGTTTAGTATATCTACCTTAATGGAATAAATACAACTCTAAATGAAAGAGGAAATCACAAACAAATTAGAAAATATTTTGGGCCAAGTGAGGTGGCTCACACCTGTAATCCCAGCACTTTGGGAGGGAGGGAGGATACTTGAGGCCAGGAGTTCAAGACCAGTCTGGGCAACATGTAGAAATCCTGTCTCTATTTTTTTTTAAAGAAAATATTTCGAACTAAATATATAAAAAACAAAAAGGTGGCCATAGTATGCAGTTAAAATTGTGCTGATGCTGAGAGAAGTTTCTAGATTTAACTGGGTATCCATCAGAAGAAAGGCTGAAAATTACAGAGTTAAGCATCTATGCAAGAAGACACAGGAAATTAAAATAAACTCAAATTAAGTTGAAGGAAGGCAATAAAGAGCAGAAATGAATGAATCAGAAATAGTAGGAAAAAAAAAAAATCAGCAAAGCCAGAGCTAAGTTCTTGGTAAAAACTAGTAAGATTGACAAATCCCTAAGGAATTTGATGAAGGAAAAAAAAAGTAGGCAATGTTAGAAATTAAAAAGTGGATATTTCAATTAATTCTGCAAATATTAATGAGGTAATAAAAGGATTTTATGAATACTTTATGTCAATAAATTTGAAAATTTTGATGAAATAAATTTTTAGAAAAATACAACTTACCAAATTCCAACATAAGAAGAAACAAAAAAATTTTTTTTTTCTTTTTTTGAGACGGAGTCTTGCTCTGTCATCCAGGCTGGAGTGCAGTGGTGAGATATCGGCTCACTGCAACCTTTGCCTCCCATGTTCCAGTGACTCTCCTACCTCAACCTCCAGAATAGCTGGGAACACAGGCATGTACCACCACACCCAGTTAATTTTTTTTTTTTTTTTTTGTATTTTTAGCAGAGACGGGATTTCACCATGTTAGCCAGTAAGGTCTCGATTTCCTGACCTCACGATCTGCCCACCTCAACTTCCCAAAGTGCTGGGATTACAAGCGTGAGCCACCACACCCAATGGGAAACAAAAAATTTCAATAGTTATGATATGCTTAAAAACTGAATTTGTAATTAAATTATTAAAAAAACAAATTTGTAACTCAAAGTCTCACAAAACTGAAGAATCATATGGCTTTAATCACAAATTTTACTAATTTAAGGCAGAAATAATTCTAATTTTATATAAATTATTCCAGAGAATAAACATGGACCACTCTTTAACTCATTTATAAATCCAGGGCAAGGCGCATGTTTGCTCATATCTGTAATCCCAGCACTTCGGGAGGCTGAGGTAGGCAGATTGCTTGGGACTAGGAGGCGGAGGTTGCAGTGGGCCAAGATAGAACCACTGCACTCCAGCCTGGGCATGAGAGAAAGACCTTGTCTTTGTTTTTTTCTTTTCTTTCTTTCTTTCCTTTTTTTTTTTTAAATGAGACAGAGTCTCACTCTGTGGCCCAGGCTGGAGTGTAATGGCTTGATCTCAGCTCACTGAAACCTCTGCCTCCTGGGTTCAAGCAATTCTCCTGCCTCAGCCTCCTGAAAAGTAGAAGACTCTGTCTTAAAAAGAAAAAAAAATCCAGAAATAAAGGAAAGGTACAGATAAAAAACATAAAGAAAGCAAAGAAATGAACATAATTAATAAATAAGAATAGTGGGTACCTTCAGATAAGAAGGAAGAGGTTGTAATGGGAAAGGGCAGTCAGGTAGGCATCTGTGAATTGACAATGTTCTGTTTCTGGACCTCGGTAGTTTTCAAGCATTTACTTTGTAATAAATCATTAAGATGCACATTTTGTTTTATACACCTTCTTGCATGTGTAGAAGAATTCATAATAAAAAGTTTACAGTACTTGCCCCATATCCTTAGGACATATATTTTAAGACTCCCAGTGGGGCTGGGTGCAGTGGCTCACGCCTGTAATCCCAGCATTTTGGGAGGCCAAGGCGGGCAGATCACAATGTCAGGAGTTCGAGACCAGTCTGATCAACATGGTGAAACCCCGTCTCTACTAAAAATACAAAAATTAGCCAGGCGTGGTGACTTGCACCTGTAATCCCAGCTACTCAGGAGGCTGAGGCAGGAGAATGGCTTGAACCTGGGAGGTTGAGGTTGCAGTGAGTCGAGACTGCACCATTGCACTCCAGCCTGGGTGACAGCGAGACTCCGTCTCAAAAAAAAGAAGAAAAAAAAAGACTCCCAGTGGATATCTGAAACCACAAATAGGACCAAACCCTTATATACACCATGATTTTTCCTCCAAATATATACCCATGATAGAATTTATAATTTAGGCACAGTAAGAAACTAATAACCAACAACCAATAATAAAATACAACCATTATAATAATATGCCAATCTTGCATTTGGGGTCACTAATAAGTAAAATAAAGGTTACTTGAACACAAGCACTATGATACCATGACAGTCAATCTGAGAACTGAGTTGGCTACTAAGAGCGACTAACGGGTGGGTAGCATAGACAGTGTGGATATGCTGGACAAGGGGATGAGTCATTTACTAGGTTGGATGGAGGGGGATGGTGTAAGAGTTCATCAAGCTACTCAGAACAACATGCAAGTTAAAACTTACGAATTACTTCCGGAATACTCCATTTAATATCTTCAGACAGAGGCTGATTATGGATAACTGAAATCATGGAATGTGAAACTTCAGTCTTTAAATGTATGGAACCAGCGTCACTTAATGAGAGAATGGTATAAATATTTGTACCATTCTTTCTTGGACTTAAGTACTTTTCTTAACCATATCTCTAACAGGCTTACAATATCCTTTTCTTGGAAATCATCTTTTAGCAATTCATCTCTTTACTATAGCTCTTCATTCCAGCTTCCACTTTCTATTAACGCCCTTTACACTGGAGTCAATGGCTATAATTACATTTCACAGTAAGGGCATCTATTCTTGAATAGTCTATACTTCCTAACGTGGGGCATTGTTTGTAAAATCCCCCTCTTTTTTATTCTTGAGATGGGGTTTGACTCTGTCATCTAGGCTTCAGTACAGTGGCATGATTGCAGCTCACTGCAGTCTTGACCTCCTGAACTCAAGCGATCTTCCCCGCTTGGCCTCCCAAGTAGCTGAGACAACAGGATTCATCATCATGTCCAGATTATTTTTGTATTTTTTGCAGAAATGAGGTCTCACTACGTTGCCCAGGCTAATCCCAAACTCCTGGGCTCAAGTAATCCTCCCACCTCGGCCTTCAAAAGTCTTGGGGTTACAGGCATGAACTACTGTGTCCACCCAAAATCCTAAATTTTACTTTGTGTTATAACACTCAAAGATTAAGCAATAATTTGTATGACTGCAAGGTATACAATATAAAGACAAAGCAAGTATATACATTCATCATCTGGGACTAAATAAGCATCAGCCAGTTTGGGAATTTCCACATCTGCTTCCTATCATTGATTATTTTAATCTATTTGTCTTTAGTTTTTGTCTACCCAACTGTAGTTCAAAAGCTAGGCATCTGTGTAGAAAAAGCTTTCAAAGTAACAGGAAATTTGATTTAGTGATATGAAATATGAATAATCTTTTAAGACCAAGCCGTTATTTCTTCTCTGTAACTATACTAAAAGAACAGCTAAGCGAACACAGTTCAAATTATATTTTGATAGTCATTACAAAGCATATAGCTAACTATTACTCCTTTCCACCTTTCTAAATGCCTAAATGTTTCAACATCCCCTTTAAAGTGAATAATAAGCATTGAAATACAGCAGAATAAAACAATTCCACACCAAATAATGGTGACCCAGACTTTGGTCTACATGGTCATCAATTGATAAACTTAAATAAAGGTAGTATTTTCATAATAAAATTTCTCACTTTTGGAACATGAGGATTAAATTCCACAGCTCTATGAATTGCTTCCACGGCATTAATTTCTGCTGTGCTTAACCCTCTTTTGGAGGCTGTTTCTGGAGAGAATCTACAAGAAAACCACAAAATGAAAAAATAAATATGCTAAAAAAAAAAAAAGAAAGTATGGATTTAGATAATAATACAGCCCCTTAAATCAAAGGAGTTTCTGGAGATGGCCGAAAACAAAGCCAGAGGACTACCAAAATAAATAAATAAAGCCTTGTGGTTCAACATGTAAAAAACAAAGCAGCATAAGGAATGAAAATCTTCAAACTTAGGTAAAGAAGACCTTCAGGAGAAGTCCACTGAAGGTACACTTTAGAAAAGGTAACCAAGTAATAAATGCTACACAGGGATATCCAAATAATCTCATGAAATAGCAGTACATTCTTATCAAATTCTTATCTGAGAGGAAACAAACTGAAAATTCCATTCTAATTCATATCAAAGCATAAAAATCTAAGGTGAAAGAAAATAATCGCCATTTGGTTGATTTCTGAGTATCTTATCTGCACAATAAAGAGAATTCATTAAAAGTAGCCAAAAACACAAGAAAAGCAGCAGAACTCAGAATTATTCTCTAAGAAGAAATAACATATGCCTATTTCCCTACATACTTCATCATCATCATCATTGTTACCATTTATTGTGTGTGCCTTCTTTCTAGATATTGCTTTTGGCACTTACCACACATAATCCTCCTCAACCCTCCTGTGGTATTATTCTCATTTTACAGATGAAGGAGAAACTCAAAATGATCAACCTGCCTACAGTTCTATAGCTAGAATGTGGTAGAGTTTGAATTTGAGCTCAGGTTAGCTCTAAAAACTTTGCTCTTTCCACTACTACACAGGGCTTATAAGTCTATAAGCCCTAAAAGATCCAGGGCTATTCAAGAGGAAGTAGAGTGGAAAACAGCATTGTTTAAAGTCAGTAGAGGACAAACCTATTGAGTTTAGCAGTCTTTCCAAATTACTGTGGTTTTTATAGCACTTACTTATCTGAAACTGTCCTTGTCTTCAGCAGTGCTGCTGTGTAACAGATTGCTGCTGACTTTGGAAGGCTTATATCTGTAATGATTATTCAATACAGGTAGGAATTACAAAAAATGTACTGAGACAATTTCTTAATAAGAATAGTTCACAATGCAAATTCAATAGATATATAGGAAAAACCTGGACATTATATTGAAAAATGTATAATATAGTAAGAAAAACCCAGATATGAAGTTGAAAAAGCTGAGTCTGAATCTTGATCTTATTATTTACCAGCTAAGAATCTTGGAGCTAGTAGCAACTTGTTTGACCTCAGTTTTCTCTTCTCAAAATAATGATGCTTTTCTGACTGAGATGAAATTATGTCTATGAAAGCCCTCTGCACAATGGGTGAAATGTACTCAACAAATATTTATAATAACCTGCTTATAAGTTCAGGGAAAAATGAATAGTATAATTAAAACTATGTAAAACTTTCATCCATTCATAGAGAAAAACAAAAATTAGAAAAAAAAATTAAAATATTTAACAGTAGTTAAATCCAAGTTGATTCAACCAAGCATGATTTTTTTTCTTCTTCCTAGATTTCTGTATTTTCTTAAATTACTATTTTTTAGAAAATAAAAAATTCATCTGGAACTATAGGTAAATTAATTACATAAATCATTTTTAAAAGAATGTCCAAAATAACGCTTTCAGAAGAGTAAGACTGAAGAACTCTGTTGATATTTTTGATTCCAGAATCATACTAGCAAATGGAGAACTGAGAAAGTAAATTTGCTTTCAATTTCCTCAGGATTCCAGCATGAAAAGCTGGGACTTATGAAAATACAGAAGCATATCAACTTAGATATGCTTTATCAGTTTTAGTTTTATTTTATTTTTAATGAATCAGATTCTATTTTAATTTCTTGTATTCAGTCCCTAAGCTTGGTTCATCATAAGTATTGCAAGCAGGCCATGTATCCAGTAAATTACATATGGAAAGAATTTCTCACAAATTTCTCCATGAGCCTACACTATTCTGAAGCATTGCTTAAGAATTCCAGATGTTTAAAAGAAATAAACTTCTCTTTCCAAGTATAACACATTTCAAACTTCCCAAGTCATGGGGATTCCCAAGCGAATGGGTAGAAACCTATAACAGGACAAATGTGAATAAATGACTTTTTTTTTTTTTTTTTTTGAGATATGGTCTCTCTCTGTCACCCAGGCTGAAGTACAGTGGCGTAATCTTGGCTCACTGCAATCTCCACCTCAGCCTCCTGAGCAGCTGGTACTACAGGTGCATGCCACCACGCCCAGCTAATTTTTAATAATATTTTTTGTAGAAATGGTGTTTTACTATGTTGCCCAAGCTGGTTTTGAACTTCTGAGCTCAAGAGATCCACCCTCCTCGGCCTCCCAAAGTGCTGGAATTACAGGTGTGAGCTGCTGTGCCCAGCCTCCAATAAGTGACTTACATGTGTTCTGTTAAAGTAAAAGATAGGACCAGAGGCCAGGTGCAGTGGGTCATGCCTGTAATCCCAGCACTTTGGGAGGCCGAGGCGGGCAGATCACCTGAGGTCAGGAGTTTGAGACCAGCCTGACCAACATGGAGAAACCCTGTCTCTACTAAAAATACAAAATCAGCCAGGTGTGGTGGTACATGCCTACAATCCCAGCTACTGGGGAGGCTAAGGCAGGAGAATTGCTTGAACCCAGGAGGCGGAGGTTGCAGTGAGCCAAAATTGTGCCATTGCCCTTCAGCCTGGGCAGCAAGAGCGAAAGTCCAAGACAAAAAAAAAAAAAAAAAGATATGACCAGAAGCATAGAAATGCCAAAATTTCAGCTTGAGATTAAAAGCTGATTCCTCTCTCAGGATGAGAAGAAAGGCTTTGTCTTTAAAATTCTCCAAACTTCATGTGTGGTAAACTGCTATTATTATAACATAATAACAAAAATAACCAATATATATTGAATTGTTACCTTGGGAAGACAAGTGAACAAAGAAATCAAACACCTGGATTTGCCTTTTACTGGCTGGGAGAACTTACCCCAATACTTCAACCTTCTTAAACTCCAGTTTCCCTATTTAGTGATTAGAGACAGTAAAAATACTTGTCTTACCACATCACAAGACTATTATAAGTATCAAATTATCATTGCATTTTGTAACTAACAAGCATTGTAAAAATGTTATTCTGAATTACTCTTATAGTAAATGCCACTAAGCAACTTCTGTTAGCCTTGCTTGACACTCCAAAACAAATGAAGTAGCCCCACTATGTGCATAACACCCGTGCTTTTCCAGTTATCTCACCACACACTCGGTCTTCAATGTAACTGCTGCTTGTTTGTTTGTATTGTCCACTAAACTGTAAATCCTATGAGGGCTTCCCTTCTTTTTTTTTGAGACAGTCTCTTCCCTCTGTTGCATAGACTGGTCTACAGTGGTGCAATCACAGCTCAGTTTACTCTTCCACTAAACTGTAAATCCAATGAGGCCTCCCTTCTTCTTCTTCTTTTTTTTTTTTTTTTTGAGATAGTCTTCTTCCCTCTGTTGCCTAGGCTGGACTATAGTGGCACAATCACAGCTCTCTATAGCCTGAACCTCCTAGGTTCAAGTGATCCTCTCACCTTAGCCTCCTAAGAGGCTGGAACTACAGGTGCACAACACTATGCCCCGCTAACTTTTTTTTGTAGAGACAGGGTCTCGCCATGTTGCCCATGCCAGTCTCCAACTCCTGGGCTCAGGTGATCCTCCCGCCTCAGCCTCCCAAAGTGCTGGGATTACAGGTGTGAGTCACCACTCCCAGCCTCCCATGTTGTCTTGTTCACTATCATATTCTGAATGCCTCACTCATATTAGGCACTCAATCAACAAACAAGTAAATCTTGACAGAAGAAAAGTTCTTCCTTGCAGTCTTTTGCTAATAAAAGTCCTGATAAAGAAGATACGTAATAGCAAACTCAGCGTATGCTAAATATTGACTGGTAAAATAGAGAAAATTAGATAAATACTAGAGTATAACCATATTTATGATTACATCATCGGAAAAGAGTAACAATGCTGTCACTAAGGGAACATGACTCACCATCATATTTTGCTAGGACTGCCTGAACATCCGCATAGGCCTGTAATTCTAAAAGTGATTCTAAGAGATTTTCATGGATGTTCAACACGGTAAGAGGAGGAAATTCTTTCATCAACTGTATATTAAAAGGAAAAAAAGATTAAAGTCATAACAAAGGAACTCAATAGAGCTGAGCCAGATTCATTAAAGTAGAAATTCTTGTTTCTTAACATAGCTATGAAGCAGACCTAACCCTTAGGAAAGGTACATATATTAAATAAACATCTTGTTCTAAAAACTACCAATTAAAAAACAGTGACTCTGCATTAAAATAACTGGCGACTTAACTATATTTTAGTTTGTGGAGGAATAAATATAATAGTCCCACCATCAATTTACTTACATCTCGCATTACTTTTACTGCTTCTCTTATTCTTCCTAATTTTCTTGCACACATTGCCAATCTTCTTTTAATATATACCAGTACATTGGTATCTCTCCCTATTTAGAATAAAAAAAATAACAACTATCACTTTTGTAGTGTGGGCTGCTATTTCATTAACATATCCACTTCTGTTATTTGCTTCCCTTGGAAGATTCAATTAAAATTAAATTGTGTCAGAATGGAAGAATACTAATTATGGCTACATTTGGATGATGACTATCGAACAGGAATGTTCTCTATTTTTGTGCGTGTTTTAAGTTTTCTGCATTAAAACTTAAAATACACATTTAATTATTTTTGCCTCTCATGGTAACCTAACTATAGTATATATAATTTGTATATGATTGATAAGTTTATTTTAACATTAACAGAAAAGAAATACATACATTAAAAGGAAGATACAACATTAACCTAGTATTTTAAGTTAGTGCATAAATGTACTATTACTCTGATATTCTCTATTGTTTTAATTGAAAAACATAAAATGTCCAAAACAAAGTTTCCATGGCTAATGTAAACTTTTCTTAACAGTAACTGACAAACTATAAAACTACTTCTAGAAAGAGCTAACAAACATTTCTGTAACTATCTCATAACCATATTTGAGATTATACAAAGACAAATGGCATGACTTTTTTTACAGATGTAGTTTCATTAGTTCCAGGCTACATAATTATATATTTCCCACAAATCTGTGTTATAAAAATGTGCATCAATGAAACATACCTTATATATCTGTATTTAGCTTAGGGAGAAAAACATTCTCCAAATTTTAATTTACAAACAAAAAAAGATTTAGAACTTAACTGCTAGTGGATAATACATTATATAAACATATTTCAATTTATTTCCCACTTCACTATTTGCCAAAATCATGAAACCAAAACCCTCTGGCCATAAAAATAGCAGGAAGCAGCATCATTGATGATTCTAACATCTTTGGTTAAAAAAAAAATCTCAATCATAATTGGTAAAGCATATCTAAGAATCAAAAAGCCTTCTGTTGCTATGGTTCATCTGATCTCAAGCACATCTGGAGAAAAACCAGCCAAAGAAAGAATCAGTGCCAAGTATGATGCTGGATTTAGGGCTAAGAATCAGATGGTGTGAAAGGAGCCACTCCCCAGCACTATATGCAGATACACAGTCTGAAGAGCAAACCAAATAATGTACCTTTACTCTTGCTTAGAGTAAGGGTGAGGATAAAGATTATAGCTGCTTATTATCACTAGAAGCCTCTCCTGAATGCTGAAAGTTTTTGAGTTATGTTTTTTCAATGAACAGTCCAATTCTCACATGAAATAAATTACAGTTAAGTCTCAGAGCAGCACGTCTTCTCTCAATAACCTGAGCAGATCTGTTCCCTTCCCTAAGCTTTCTCTGGCTAATACACATTTCTGTCTTGCTGACTTGTTGGTATCATGAATAGATTAGTTATTTCCAGTGAAAATTAACTAACCTGTAAGTATTAAGTTTTTTATTATTGTTGTTTTGTGTTAAGACACAAGCAAATTTGAGGAGCTAAAAGACAATAATAAACAGTTCAAACGTGCTTACTCAGTTGAGCTTCATGCTGAGGACTTTGGTGCTGGCATTGCTGTGACTGCCTATAAATTGTTTCTCCTGCCTTGAGTGCCTGTTTAAATAACCTTTCAGCATCTACAATAGTTGTTGCTTCTTCCTCAGCCAGTAGAACGTATGCAGTGGCACAGCTATGAAGAAAGCGGGAAGGCAATTTTAAATAAAATGATACAGCAAGTATTTTCTCTTGGTTATGTCCCTTTGCTCTACATCATATTTCCTTTCCTATACTTTTTTCACCTTTTGAAGAAAAAAAAAAAACTTCATTCAATATTTTACTTTAATAGGGACATATTGGTATATTCTTTAATAGGGACATATTGGTATATTCATAAAGAAAAATTCCATAATTTTTCTGCTCTCTTATCTTTCCCTTCTGCTCTTTATCTCGTCCTTTTAAATAAAAAATGTATGTCTCATTCTCTAACCCATTGTCCTGCGTTTTCTTTTTGTGAAAGGGGGGAGAAAAAAAAGATATATATAAAGAATTATCTGAATTGTCACTCAGAAGACTATACCCTCTAGTGGTGATATCTCCTTTTTTTTGAGACAGTTTCACTCTTGTCACCTAGGCTGGAGTGCAATGGCCTGATCTCGGCTCACTGCAACCTCTGTCTTCCAGGGTTCAAGCAATTTTCCTGCCTCAGTTCCTGAGTAGCTGGGATTACAGGAATGCGACACTATGACCAGCTAATTTTTGTATTTTTAGTTAAAATGGGTTTTCACCATGTCAGCCACGCTCGTCTGAAACTTCTGACCTCATTTGATCCACCTGCCTCAATCTTCCAAAGTGCTGGGATTACAGGAGTGAGCCACTGTGCCCGGCCGGTCATACCTGATTTAGTCGCCATATACTTTATGATATCCATTTCACGGGGCAGGTATAGGGAGGGTGAAGATTGGAAGACAGTCCTTTGGCCAACTAGGCACGTTTAACTCAGAAACATATTCCAGGACTAGACATTTCCCCCAAATTTGAGCATGCCCCTCTGCATTCTGTCCCATCCTCCCATGGACTTATCCACAATATTATTCAGTATAATTTCCCTTGTTCTAAATTCAAGTCCTTCCTCCCATATTCCTACTCTCATTCATTCCTCACAACAATGCTTATGCCAAGTTTTCTTTTCTTCACCCCACTAAAAAAAACACAGAGGCTTTTCTTTGTATCTTTTTTTTTTTTTAAATGGAGTCTCACTCTGTTGCCCAGACTGGAGTGCAATGTTGCAATCTCGGCTCAGGGCAACCTCTGCCTCCTGGGTTCAAGCTATTCTCCTGCCTCAGCCTCCTGAGTAGGTGGGATTATAGGCACACGTCACTTCGCCCAGCTAATTTTTGTATTTTTTTAGTAGAGACAGGGTTTCACCATGTTGGTCAGGCTGGTCTCAAACTTCTGACCACATGATCTACCCACCTTGGCCTCCCAAAGTCCTGGGATACAGGCATGAGCCACCCTACTCAGGCTTTTGTATCTTTTAAGTCAACACCTGGCTAATAAACAAATTCTTGTTTTGGGGCCACAAAGAGAAACAAAACGTTATTCCACTCCCAGAAATAACAAGCCCATCTCTTCTAGAGACAATGTCTTAGTTGTAATTATCTAAGCCTGCACTGTCCAGTATTCTAGGCATTAGCCATATGTGGTTATCGAGAACTTTAAATATGACGAGTTGGAATTGAGATGTGATGCAAGTGTAAAAACACACTGAATTTTGAAGACTTAGAGAATGTAAAGTTCCTCATTAACAGATTTTAGAAAAGCATTGACTATATGTTAACATATTTTAGGCCGGGCACGGTGGCTCACGAGGTCAGGAGATCAAGACCATCCTGGCCAACATGGTGAAACCCTGTCTCTATTAAAAATACAAAAATTAGCTGGGTGTGGTAGCGCACCTGTAGTTCCAGCTACTCAGGAGGCTGAGGCAGGAGAATCCCTTGAACTCAAGAGGTGGAGGCTGCAGTGAGCGGAGATCACACAACTGTCCAGCCTGGCAATAGAGTGAGACTCCATCTCAAAAAATAAAAAAATAAATAATAAAAAAATGAGTATTTCAATATTTTAAATACAGCTAAATAAAACATTATACAGATTAATTTCACCTATTTCTTTTTACTTTTTAAATGTGGATACTAGAAAATGTAAAGTTACATATGTGGCATTGTATTTCTAATAATTAGTGCTTATCTAAGCAAGAGGAGAGAAATTATTGATAAACATAGAAAATTAAGCATTAAACAAAAGTGATAGCAGGTAGAAATCATTAAGTGGAGACAAAAAATGTTCTTCAGATATGGAAAATGCAAATCATATCATTTCATCATCTTCAAATAGGAAGACCCTATTAGTACATAATAATTTCACGAATCAACAAAGATTTCTCCATTTCATTACACTAGATCCCTGTGAAGCGTTAGATATACTATTGCTTTAAACACTGGCTTTCCTGCCTAGGCGCAGTGGCTCATGCCTGTAATCTTAGCACTTTGGGAGGCCAAGGCAGGAGGATCACTTGAGGCCAGTAGTTCGAGACTAGCCTGGGCAACAAAATGAGACCCTTCCTCTACAAAAAGAAAAATAAAGATTTAAAAATTAACTGGGTGTAGTGGTTTGCACCTGTAGTCCTAGCTACTTCCCAGGCTAAAGCAAGAGGACTGCTTAAGCCTAGGGGTTTGAGGTTACAATGAAGCTATCATCTTACCACCGCACTCCAGCCTGGGCAACAGAGCAAGATGCTGTCTCCAAACAAAAACACTAGGATTCCTTACTGCCATTCCAAAAACCAAGTGAAATGTGATAAAAACCCTTTTTTTGATGCCCCTAGAGGCATTACAGATGTGGCTGCTGTCACATATGTGTCACTAGGTGGCAGAGATTAGAGAGGTTATGTCTACATTCAGCATTCTGCCCTGTGAACGTTTGAATTTTTCATAGTCTAGCACTCCTCATCTGTAGACTGGGCATCTGTTTTCCTTCACTGGCATCTGGGAGAGGCCTGGCCTTGAAGGTGGTGACTTAGCCTGTAATGGACTTCCAGCATGAGCAATGGCCAGAGTGACCAGGACAACTGGCCCCAGCCCAGATCAAGATGCAGAGGCCAGGATGTGGGCCCGGCCCTGTGCCAGGAGGCTGGCTGGAATAGAGGGATGGGCAGGCTGGCATCAGGACGCCCACTGCCTCTGCCTGGGTAGTGCTGTGTGTTCCAGCCGGCCAGGGGCAGCTGCTGGGACCATCCCTCCATTTTAGTATCTCGATTCTTAAGTTCTGCCATTGTGGTATTCTGGTGGAAAAAAAGAACCGTTTGGCTGTTTTTGAGCTAACTGGAACCTAAGATCCTGAGTTATTATTATTTGTTTTTACTGCATTTGAGATATCTTGTTTTTATGTTTTTTCCCTAAGGGGGAAAAAATCTATATGAAGAAAACATTTTAAAATACAGGATGAAGTGAGGAAAAAAAAATACTTTTTCTAAATGACTGTATGGCTGTATGGTAAAAAGATTTTTTCTCCCTTAATGCTTTCTTGCATTTGTTCAAAAGTATTTTATATGGATATTAATTCAGGAAATTAATTATGTGAATACCTAATTAATCTTACTTTGAAGAATGTTGGTTTTTTTAAATTAAGGTAAAATTCACATAAGGTTCACAGTTTAAAGCATTTTAAAGTATACAATTCAATAATTTTTAATACATTCACAAAGTTATGTATCGCCACAGTGTAATTCCAGAACATTTTCATCATCTCCACAAGAAACCCCGTATCTATAAAGAAGTCACTCCCTCTCTCCCTTGCCTCCTCAATCTCTGGCAATCTCAAATCTATTTCTGCCTCTTGACAGTGTCCTTTGATGCACAAAAGATTTTAATTTTGATAAAGTCCATTTATCTAATTTTTCTTTTGCTGCTTGTACTTTTGGTATTATAATCTATGAGACCACTTTGAAATTCAAAGTGATGATTTGTCCCTATGCTTTCTTCTAAGAGTTCTGTAGTTTTAACCCTTCCATTTACTCCTTGATTGATTTTTAAATTAATTGGGACATATGGTATGAGGTAAGAGACCACCTTTATGCTTTTATATATGTGGCTATCCAGTTGTTCCACCATCTTGTTAAACAGACTATTCTTTCCTCCATTGAATGGTTTTGACACTCTTGTCAAAGATCATGGCCAGGTGTGGTGGCACACACCTGTAATCTCAGCACTTTGGGAGGGCAAGGCAGGTGATCACTTGCGGTCGGGAGTTCAAGACCAGCCTGATCAACATGGAGAAACCCTGTCTCAACTAAAAATACAAAATAGCCGGGCATGGTGGCACATGCCTGTAATCCCAGCTACTCAGGAGGCTGAGGCAGGAGAATCACCTGAACCCAGAAAGTGGAGGTTGCAGTGAGCCAAGATCATGCCATTGCACTTCAGCCTAGGCAAAAACAGCATAACTCCATCTTAAAAAAAAAAAAAAAAAAAAATCAACCGACCACAGATATATGGGTTTATTTCTGGAATCTCAATTTAAATCCATTGATCTAGGTGTCTATCCTTATGATTTAACTACTGTAGCTTAGCAGTAAGTTTTAAAATCAGGTAGTGTGTCTTCCAATGCTGTGCTTCTATTTCAAGACTGTTTTGGTATTGAGGGCCTCTTGCAGTTCTATATGAATTATAGGGTCACCTTGTCCATTTCTGCAGAAATAGTAATTAGAATTTTTATAGGGATTGCACTGAATCTGTAGATCAATTTAGGGAGTACTGCTATTCTAACAATGTCTTCCAATCCATGAACATAGGTGTCTTTTCATTTATTTATTTAACTTATGCTTTATAGTTTTTAGTGTCCAAGTTGTGCACCTCCTTAATTAAATTTATTCCAAAGTATTTAAATATTTCCAGTGCCTTTGTAAATGGAATTGTTTTCTTAATTTCCTTTTCATTGTTCATAGCTAGGATATAGACATCCAACTGATTTTCATACATTGATTTTGTTTCTTACAATTTTGTCAACTCTTTCATTAGCTCTAGGTTTTTTTTCTTTTTTTGTGGATTAAGGTTTTCTACAAATAAAATCATGCCATCTGTGTTTGAAGATAGTTTTACTTTTTCCTTTCCAATTTAAACGCCATGTAAAAATTTGTCTTGCTTAACTGCACTGACTAGAACCTCCAGTATACCATGTAACACAGAGGTGCAAGTGTAGACATCCTGTCTTCTTCCTGACTATGGAGGGAAACCTTTCAGTCTTTCATCAGTAAGTATGTATTTAAAATGAATTTTTCAGATGTTCTTGTGGAATTTCCTTCCATTCCTAGTTTTTTAGTATTTTCATCATAAAATGGTGTTGGATTTTGTCAGATCTTTTTTTCATCAATTGAGATGATCATGTAGCTCTTGTCCTTTGGTCTATTAATGTGGAGTATTACATTAATTGATTTCCATTTATTTATCAAGATTGGGAATTTTGTCAAATGCTTTTTCTACATCAGTTGAGATAATCATGTGATTTCTTGCTTCATTCTGTTCATATAGTGTGCTACGTTGACTGATTTTCAAATGTTTAACCATTCTTGCATCCAGGAATAAATGCTGCTTGTTCAAGGTGTGTAACATTTTTAAATATGCTGCTGTAATTGGTGTACTATTATTTTGTTTTCAGCTATTATTTCTTCAAATATTCTTTCTGCCCTTTTCTCTCTCTCTTTTTTGGGACTCCTATAATGCATAGATTGGTATGCTTGATAGCATCCTACAGTTCTCTTAGGTGATATTTCTTTATTCCTTAATTTTTTTCCTGCTCCTTGAATTGAGTAATCTCAATTGACTTAAATGAAATTCTCTGGTTCTTGCTTCTGTTAGCGCAAACCTGCTTGCTGCTGAACGCCTATGGTATATTTTTCATTTTAGTTAAGCCTTTTAATTCTGAAATTTCTATTTGGGTCCTTTTTATTATTTCTTCCTCTTTACTGATATTCTCTAATTGTGAGATATCATTGTCATGGTTTCCTTTACCTCCTTGAGCACATTTAAAATAGCTGATTTAAACTTTTTGTCTATTAAGTCCAAAGTCTAAACTTCACAGGGGCACTCTTTTCTATTAATTTCTTTTCTTTTTATTTATTTATTTTTTTTTTTGAGACATGGTCTTTTTATATTTCCCAGGCTGATCTCAAACTCCTGAGCTCAAGCAATCCTTCTGCCTTGGCTTCCCAAAGTTTTGGGACTACAGGCATAAGCCACCACACCCAGCCTAATTTCTTTTCTTTCCTATGTATGGGCCATGTTTTCTTGTTTCTTTGCATGCCTTGTAATTTTTTGTTGAAAATGGGAAATTCTGAATATTGTATTTTAGCAACTCTAGAAATATAATGTTCTCTACTCCCTAGCGTTTGTTGTTGCTACTTTTGCAGTTGTTTAGTGACTTTTCTGAACCAATTTTATAAAATCTGTATTATTTGTCATGTGTGACCAGTGACATCTGTGCTATTTTAGCCTCGTGGTCATTTGATGATTAGATAGAGATTTCCTTAAACGCCTGGGATCAAAACCAAACAAAACACAAATGGCAAAAGTATTTGCAAATGGGCTCTGTGTGGGTGCTAGGGCATACCTTCAACATTCAGCCTAACAGTTTATAACTCTGCCTTAGCCTTCACCTCCTACTTGTGCAGAACATGAAGCTTAGCCAGACTTGAGAGTTTAGGACTTTCTCAAGTCTCTTCTGAGCATGTGCCCAGCTCTGGCTGTGTGTAGGGTCTTTAGATTCCCCGAAATATACAGGAGCTTTTCAAAGCCTGTATTCCTGAAAGTGTGTACTTCCCCAGCCTTTGCTCACAAGCTTTCTGATTTGTCTGTTGCTTGTCCTTCCTGTTATCCCTTCCCCAGGCAACAGTATCTGATGTATTTGCCTTTAAATGTTTTCAGCAAATGACTCAAGTGTAATTACGTCAGTTTTCTGCGAGTTTTGAAATTGAAAACTCTCTTCTTTCAGTAAACTGAAATAAAGCAAGTCCTCTGAGCTAGTCCTTCGGGGAGCCACCAGACAGGGCAAAACAAACAACCACAGTTCTTTGAAAATAAGGTCCATTCCACATCCTCTGGTACCAGAAACTTATACCTGGCATGTACACTGTTGTCTTCAAGACTGTCACTGAGCTAGGGAGTGAGGGATGGGGCAAGGGTAAATAAAACACCACAAACCTTTCTTAGAGAGATTCAGGTGTTTTCCCCTTGATTAAGCATTCACTAGGTTACTGTAAACTTTTGATTAGTTTCCAGAGTTTTAACAAAGTTGATGCTGACAGTTTATGCCAGTTTACTATTTTGGAGTTCTTTACTCTGACATTTTTGCTCCACCTTGGGAAAGTCTTCTTAATAAGGATAACATATATACTAGGCCAAGGTGTGGTGGCTCATACATGTAATCCCTGCACTTTGGGAGGCCCAGGTGGGTGGATCACCTGAGGTCAGAAGTTCAAGACCAGCCTGGCCAACATGATAAAACCCTGTCTCTTATACTAAAAATACAAAAAGTTAGCCAGGTGTGGTGGCAGGCGCCTGTAATCCCAGCTATCTGGGAGGCTGAGGCAGGAGAATCACTTGAACCTGGGAAGTGGAGGTTACAGTGAGCCGAGATTGTGCCACTGCACTCCAGCCTGGGCAACAAGAGCAAAACTTCATCTCAAAACAAAATAAAACAAACAAAAAATGAGGATAATATATATACTGGGGAGAGAAGGTTCAGGGAACAACTCTAAATTTACATTATTCAGGAAGCATCCCTTAATAAATCCCAACTGGAACCATATTTTCACTCTTGGCATTTATTCAGTCTGCATTAGATTAGTGTTTATTAATCTGTTCCTTGTAAATATTAACTTGCCTTATGATTTCACATTCTGCCTTTTCAAAATATAAAGTTCATACAAAGAACTAAAAAAATGCTGCTAATATGGAAAAAAATAGACTTGACAGAGCTATGTTTTATTTATTTGTAATCCCCTTCTCATGACTTTAAGTCCACTAACAACTAAAATTCTCAAGATTGAATGAATGCTTTAATGACTTAAATGAAAAAATTACAACAGGTGGCATAAGTACATTTTAGTACCCTTTTAACTACAAAGTATTATCACCATTCTTCACGAGCATTCCCCACTTTGAAAAATATTTCTAGCATAATTTCTATTAAAAAGCATATATAGATGTACAATTTCAGAAGCAAAATACAGATGTTGGCAAACGCTGAAAAGTTTACTAAATATCTATAACATGCAAAAGGGAAATGGGACCACTAATGACTCCAAGTGTCGTAGGAACAGACAAAAGGAGACATAAAAATCATTTGCTTGGCCAGGTGCAGTGGCTCACGCCTGTAATCCCAGTACTTTGGGAGGCTGAGATCAGGCCGATCTCCTGATCTCATTAGGTCAGGAGATCAAGACCATCCTGGCCAACATGGTGAAACCCTGTCTCTACTAAAAAGACAAACATTAGCTGGGTATGGTGGCACGTGCCTATAATCCCAGCTACTCAAGAGGCTGAGGCGAGAGAATTGCTTGAATCCGGGAGGCGGAGGTTGCAGTGAGCCAGTATCACACCACTGCACTCCAGCCTGGTGACGGAGCAACACTGTGTCTCAAAAAAATCGTTTGTCTTGGTTTCCTTCAAAATAAATTTACTTTTCGTATATTTCAAACTTACTTATTGTTTAATTCTAAGGCTTGATAGGCTGCTTTGATTCGAGCTGGAGGATTTCTTTCCCTCCATGCCTTCTGCATAACTGTAGAAAAAATATTTCAAAAAGTAGATGAGATGGTAAACAAATAATCTGCAAAATGTATGAAGAATAAGCTGATGGAGTAAACAAAGCTGTAAATAACATATTCTTAAACACACAAAACAAGAAACTGGGTTATTACCTCACATTAGCCACATGAGAAATTTACATTAAATTGGGAAGCTTCACATAAAATATAAACAAATATATTCTTTCTCAGATTTATTTGAACAACATATAGGGTACTTCAACAAATTAATTATATCATTATTATACATGAACACTTATATATCTAAATGCAGGTAACACGGAGTTTAAGTGCCATCACATTATAGTCAACATAAAATATTACAGTTCTTTTATCACTCTGAAAGGTTCTATGGAGCTGCTAAAAACAAAAATATACAAAAATTTAAAAACAAAGTCTTTGCCTAATGATTGATTTACTCTAGGAAGAAATGTATGGACTTGCACTTTGTGTAAAAAGGGCAAAAAAGACCAGGCACAGTGGCTCATGCCTGTAAACCTAGCCCTTTGGGAGGCTGAGGTGGGCGGATCACCTGAGGTTGAGAGTTCAAGACCAGCCGGACCAACATGGAAAAGCCTTGTCTCTGCTAAAAATACAAAAATTAGCCAGGCCAGGTGGCAGGCACCTGTAATCCAGCTACTCAGTAGGCTGAGGCAGGAGAATTGCTTCAGCGCTGGAGGGGGAGGTTGCAGTGAGCCAAGATCACACCACTGCACTCCACCCTGGGTGACAAGAATAAGACTTTGACTCAAAAAAAAAAAAAGAGAGAAATTAATTTAGAATGTAGTACCTCTTGAAAATGTCAGCCTCTATCAGGATTCAATAAAGGCCTAAGTTAGGAGTTCTTTGGAATATTAATTTTGTTACCATTTACTGTACCAAAATGAAGACTTCACAGTAAGTAAAGTTTTTTTTAATTAAATCAACAAACAAATAAAGTAGACTCAGGGAGGCCAAGGCAGGTAGATCACGAGGTCAAGAGATCGAGACCATCCTGGTCAACATGGTGAAACCCCGTCTCTACTAAAAGTAAACTCAGGAGATTATCTGGCCCATTTCAAGTTTGATAAGAAAAATAGAGAACCTATGAGTGTTGCTTTTGGAATAAAACCTACCACTGTCCAGGAAGAATAATGTAAAAAATGTTTGAATTTTCCTTTGGAAACAAAATATTAGTCTTGGCTTAGAAAAGGAGACAATGTATTCCACTTGTGTAACAAAAACACATTTCTCATATGAAACATGTCACCAGCTAGCTGACAGCTAATGCTTCCTGAACTGGACAAATAGATGCAAGTCAGCACCCATCTCATCCTGGCCAGGTAAAGAACATCATTCTGCTATAACACTAAATAGTACATTAAAATAATGCATAATATTAGACTTGTAATTTTTGATTACAGGCTGTCTTCTATGAGTTATATGACATTTACAAGTCAAATTTTGACACTGAATTTTTCATAACATTTTAAATTGTTATTTGGTACTCTAGTATATTAAATACATGTCCAAATTTATTTAATCAATTCCCTTTTGATGGACGATTAAGTTATCCTAAATTTTTTACTAATATAAAAACATTGTGATAACAATCTTTCACTGTGCATCTTTTCATATCTAATCAAATATTTCCTTTCTAAAAGTAGAAGGTTGGCTAAAAAAAATGTATCTTTTAAAAGATTCTGGATATGTAACAAGTTGGGGGAAACAGGATAAAAAAAAGATTCTGGATACATACTCCCCAGACTCCTTGCAGTAAGACTGTATTAACTTACACTTTTTCAGCCAGGGTAACAGAGTATGATCAATCTTTGCTAATTTAACATCTGAAACTTATCTCATTTTCATTTGTGTTTTTTAAAATTTCTAGTGAGGTCATCTATTTCACCTTTAAATATTTTATCCTATTCTTTTGTTTTCAAATGCTCTATGGGCTTTTTAAGAATACTCTTCACAACCAAAGCAGTGCTAAGCCTAAGGGAAAAGAAGAAATAAAGTTGACAGGAAAAAATATGCATTTTTTTTCTAAAATAAAGCTCAGGAGTAATTTAAAACAAAATGCTGATTTGGTATTCAACTGTTCTCTTTAAGAACTCTTGATATGCTGATTATATAATTAACAGAAGCAATGAGCAATTCACTCTAATTTATGTATTTTTGTGTGTTTTTGTTTTTTTGAGACTAAGTCTCACTCTGTCATCCAGGCTGGAGTGCAGTGGTGCCATCTTGGCTCACTGCAACCTCTGCCTCCTGGGTTCAAGTGATTCTCCTATCTCAGCCTCCCAAGTAGCTGGGATTACAGGCAGCCACCACCACGCCCAAATAATTTTTTGTATTTTTTAGTAGAGACAAGGTTTCTCCATCAAGGCAAAGCAGGCATTAGCAAGGAGTAATAAAGGCAGTGAAGCCTTATTTTGACCAAGTGGTAAGTTCTAGGCAAAGTTCCAAGACACAGGAACTTTGTCTTAGGGAGGCATGTTAATATGTTTATTTAAATTGAAAAACGTAAACTGGTTATTCTAGTTAGCAGAAAAACAAATAAATAAATTGAAAAATGAAGTCAGACTTCTCTGTCAGAAAGTAAATCTGATTTGGTTGATAGAACTGACAATGAGAACTCACCCAGTCAATTAGATAATATACAGAACTCTTTCCAAAGTTTAAAGAGCTAAATATGTAGCTCTAAGGATTTGACAGAAATATAATTAAAGCACATTACAACACTTAGAATCTTACAGTCAAATGAAATTCAGATTTTAAAAAGTTACACTATAATGTTTTATTTGCAAAAGGATGGAAGTGTGATAAAGACTCTACAGCATAAAATAATAATAAAATTACATAGGGGTATAAAACAGATGTGTTCAAGAAGAAAAAAGACAAAATTTACCATTGTTAAAGAGCATTTGGTGGGTCGAGCACAGTGGCTCACGCCTGTAATACCAACACTTTGGGAGGCCGAGGCGGGCAGATCACCTGAGGTCAGGAGTTCCAGACCAGCCTGACCAACATGAAGAAACCCTGTCTCTACTTAAAATACAAAATTAGCCGGACGTGGTGGTGCATGCCTGTAACCCTAGCTACTCAGGAGGCGAGGCAGAAGAATCACTTGAACCCAGGAGGGAGAGGTTGCAGTGAGCTGAGATTACGCCATTGCACTCCAGCCTGAGCAACAAGAGTGAAACTGTCTTAAAAAACAAAAGAAGAGCATTTGTTCAAGTATTTTTTTTGGTTGGTTGGTTGTGTTTTTTTAGATACAGGGTCTCATTCTGCTGCTCAGGCTGCAGTGCAGCGGCGCCATCAGAGCTCACTACAGCCTCGACCTTCTGGGCTCAAGAGATCCACCCACCTCAGCCTCCCAAGTATCTGGGGTTATAGGCATTCGCCACCACACCCGGCTAATTTTACAGGTGTGGCCCCATCACACCTGGTGAATTTTAAAACTTTTTGTATAGATGGGGTCTCGGTATGTTGCCCAGGCTGATCTTGAACTCCTGGAGCACAGGATGCTCCCACCTTTGCCTCCCAAAGTGCTTGGATTTCAGGCATGAGGCACTGCCCTTGGCCTATTCATGTCTTTTTCAATGGATGTGGTGGGCATTAAATCATTTCATTTCATAACACACATTGAAATATAGGGTATACTATTATTTTTAAATATCTATATTTGCAGTTTGTCAAAAATTACATTATCTATGATTATTTAACCTTACGATGTTGACTTAAAAATGTGTGAAGGGACATATTCTTTTCCAAAATTCTTTTAGGAGTTATTCAAATAAAAATGTGGTATTTTAATACCACACCTTTAGTAGACAGCCATGATTGCTATTTTAAAAGCCTGCTGATGTTTGCAATTCAGTGTTACTCTGTGAGAGGGGCTGTGAGAGAAAGGGTAGTGAGGCCTAACTTCCGGAGTCACTCAACCCTTAAAGTTACCATACAGTACTGATATTGTACTGCTGTTATTTCCCCAGAACCTATCATTTTGCCATTAATATAAACTTAAAAGTATATAAACATAAGTCTATTCTTTTTACTCCTTTGTTTGCAATTAAACCATTTTCTGTAACCATACCAAAGATCCTTGGTTTTCCTCCTACCATCCACTCTTAACATATTTAATCTAGCAAAAATAAATTACTACGAACTCATTTTAATGCAGGAAACTGGCTATTTTTGAGACCCTTCAGTGAGTTTATGGTGAATAGCAGCAGTAACAGTGTAGTGGTTAACAGCCAATCTGGAGTGTGAAACATCGTTTTATCATTCTTAGCTGTGTGACTCAAGGCATATTACTTAATCCCCTTTGCTTTGGTTTCTTTACTGTTACAACAGGGCTGATAATAGTACCTATCTCATAAAGTGACTGGGAAGATTAGAAACAATGCCTGGCACATAAGCCTAGACAAGTGTTAGCTATTCTTAGTGAAACTGCTTAAGACATCTGTGACACCTACGCCATTCATTCATTTATACTTTCACTGAAGAATAAATATCAATGTCTACATTATGCCAGGCAATGTGCTGGATAATAGGAATTCAAAGATGAAGAGAATGTAATCCCTGCTCTCCAAAAGTTCATATCTTAGTAGTAAAGACAAACATTAAAGCAATGTGATAACATTAACAAGTAAATGTTTGTGGTTGAATAGATTAACTAAAGTTACTTCATAGAGGTTTGGACTAAGTAGTATAGAATTGCAGAATACAAAGTACTGAATTCTGTGGCAAGGAATCCCAGAGAAGGCTTTCTAGAAAATGTGGCTTTTAATTTGGATAATGAAAGATAAAAGTAACTCATCAGGGCTGGGCACGGTGGCTCACGCTTATAATCCCAGCACTTTGGGAGGCCGAGGTGGGTGGATCACCTGAGGCCAGGAGTTCAAGACCAGGCTAGCCATCGTGGTGAAACCCCATCTTATAAAAAAAAAAAAAAAGTAGCCGGGCGCGGTGGCTCAAGCCTGTAATCCCAGCATTTTGGGAGGCTGAGGCAGGTGGATCACGAGGTCAAGAGATCAAGACCATCCTGATCAACATGGTAAAACCCCGTCTCTACTGAAAATACAAAAAAAAAATTAGCTGGGCATGGTGGCGCGTGCCTGTAATCCCAGCTACTCGGGAGGCTGAGGTGGGAGAATCGCCTGAACCCAGGAGGCGGAGGTTGCGGTGAGCCGAGATTGCGCCGAGCCGAGATCGCGCCATTGCACTCCAGCCTGGGTAACAAGAGTGAGACTCCGTCTCAAAAAAAAAAAAAAAAAATGTAAATCATCAGACAGATAAAGAGGGTGAGTGCATTCACAGTAGAAGAAAAATTGTGATAAAGATCCCAGCCTAGGGTGTAGTGGCTCATGTTTTGTAATGAGTTTGAGATTACAGGGAGCTATGATTGCACCACTGCACTCCAGCCTGGACGACCAAGTGAAACCATCAATCAATCAATCAATCAATCAATCAATGAGCCCTGTGATTAAGCCAGATAATTAAGAGTCTCAATACTCTCTCCTATAGAGAAGCACTTAGA
Organism: Callithrix jacchus; assembly: GCF_049354715.1. Taxonomy (NCBI): domain Eukaryota; kingdom Metazoa; phylum Chordata; class Mammalia; order Primates; family Cebidae; genus Callithrix; species Callithrix jacchus. The sequence goes on from NC_133508.1 coordinate 150,559,896, forward strand.
GAAAACTAAACACAGAAACTTCTATGATCTTCTACCACTTTATATGCATCTCTAACTCACAACTAAAACAAAAGATACTCCAGTTTTCTTTACATGCCATTCTCCAATGTTTATACATTGTTCTAGTCTTTTATTTGATGTATAACTGCAGGTGTTAAATTTCCCAGACTGAAACAGGGTTACACTGTTTTCTGGAAAAGTAGTTGCCATATTAGATCTGAAAGGTTATTTAAGTAATTAAAGAAGTATGAAATATTTTAAATTCTTTAATAAGGAAAAGCAGTGTATCAGCCTAGCTTACAATCGTAATTTAATTTAATCTAAGTTTCTTATCAATAATATAAACAACTCCAAGCCAAATAATGCTGTATAATAAATAACTTTAAATTTTTTTTTAATAAATTTCATGATCACTGTTTATAGTATGAACAGATATGACACATACCTGTGTCTGAAGGACGTAAAAAATCTGTGTCACAGGTGAAAAAGGTCTGATGGTCCTGAGCTGACAAGTTCATGTCATAGTATGTAAGTGGCTCTTTACCAGTCACCCAAGTGTATCTTTACCAAAACACAACAAAATATTTAAATTGGACATGAGAAAGCATCTATCTGCTATAACAGACACTGCTTAAATTCAAAAATATACGGCTACACATTTGGATGTTTTAAAATCTTATATTCAGTAAAACAAAACATAACCTCACAAACTACTTAGAGTATGGTAACAAAACATCAAATACCAAATAGAAAAATAAGATTCAATAAACAATTGCTTTCGAAAATTGAATTGGGCTGGGTGCAGTGGCTTGCACCTATAATCCCAGCTACCAGGGAGGCTGAAGCTGAAGGATCACATGAAGCGTAGAGCTCAAGACCAGTCTGAGCAATATAGCGAGATCTTGTCTCTATTTTTTAACTTTTAAAAAAAAAAAGGCTTAGTAAAAAGAAACTTAAGGATTGGGAACTGGTACACAAAATGGAGCCTAGAATGGAGCTAACATATGAAATGTATACAAAAAAGTAATACTTTTATATTAAGAGAAAATAATCATTCAAAAGAAGCATAAGAATTTCGGATACTAAGAAATTTCTCCTAGGCTGGGCATGGTGGCTCACATCTGTAATCCCTGACACTTTGGGAGGCCGAGGCAGGAGGATCACTTGAGGTCAAGAGTTTAAGACAAGCCTGGCCAATATGATGAAACCCTGTCTCTCCTGAAAATACAAAAATTAGCCAGATGCAGTAGGGGCAGCCTGTAATCCCAGCTACTTGGGAGACTGAGGCAGGAGAATTGCTTGAACCTGTAGGGAGGAGAATGCAGTGAACCAAGATCACACCACTGCACTGCATGTTAGCCTGGGTGACAGAGACTCAGTCTCAAATATATATATGTATATATATATATAAAATACATATATTTTAAGATCTTCAGGCAATGGATACTGTATAATACAATGAAGACTACCTTCAAACTTTGATTAAACAAAATAAGAGATTCAAGGGCTTGTTTCTTACAGGTATCCCTTAATACGGGCTAATGGCATCTTGCATAAAAGCCTAGCTTTCACTTCACAGGGTGTCACTGTCTTACATTATCAAGTCTTTAAGCACAGGAGTTACTGCTTAGTCATTTTTCTATCTCCATCATTTTTGCAAAGTGCCTGTACATGGTAGAAACATAATGCTTCTTATTCAATAAGTTAAATAACATGCCCCATTCTACTTCTAGGTAAAACACAGCACTGCTCAACATAAAAGTAAATTATCTTCGGTCATAAGTTTAAAAAGATGTTTTCTCATTTAGAGTAAAAACCAGAAGGGAAATGGACACAGTAGTGAAAATAGAAAATAGCAATATGAAATCAATATAAAAATACAGTACCCTCCACTGTTGCATAATTTACATTCAGTGATATTTTCTAATGAATCTTCAAATTTTGAAATTTAGCATTCATGCACAGGAATACACTGACACTGGTAATTTTTTCTTAATGTCACACATTAGCTGGATGTGGGCTCTGCCTATGGAGTAGCCATTCTTTCATTTGTTTACTTTCTTAATAAACTTGCTTTCTGCCAATGGAGTGGGCATTCTTTTCTTTTATTCCCTTACTTTCTTAATAAACTTGCTTTCACTTAAAAAAAAATTAGCTGGATGTGGTGGCATGTGCCTGTAGTCAGCAGGAAAATTGCTTGAGCCCAGGAGCTCAAGGCTGTGGCTAGCTATGATCATGCTACTGCACTCTATCCTGAGCGACAGAGCAAGACTCTCTCTCTAAACAATTTTTTTAATTAAAAAAATAAACAAAACGCAGTCAAGAAGCTGCCAAGTAAAACTCTGGGCTAATCTTTTTACATTATTATAGATCTGTACCTCCTACTAGAAGAGCTGTGATTTATTTACAAAGACAAATATTTTTGTAAATACCTTTACTCTAAAACCAATGCCCTAGTTATACTGAAAGCAAAATGTAATACCTCCTATATTCTGCTCCTCTGAAAAGATTTAGAGGGTTTCTCCACACCTTACATTCTGAAAAACAAGGGGGAAAAAGAGGAAAAAGAGGCAGTTAAAAATCTTCATTTAACCAGTATCTGTTGTCTACCTACCGTAGGCTAAGCACAGTGCTAGCCACAGATGGTACAAAGATGAATCAAATATGCCCTCAAGAAACAGAATTAAATCATAAATATAGTCATTTCCTTCTGTCTCCACAGCATTTGGTTCATAATTCAATTATAGCACTTACCATATCACAATGTGATTATCTGCTTGGTTTTGTTTCCCCTGAAAAATATGAAGTCTTAATACTTTGCTCATTTATATATTCCTGGAACCAAGCACAGCATCTGGAACTGACTTGCTTAACTGAATTAAATATAGTATGAGAGGAGTCATGTAAATAGCCTGAACTGTGTGATAAGTGCCAGAGTACAGACACAAAAAAGAAAGAAGTGATTAAATTTGTTCTGGGGAAATGAAGGAAGGCTTTAGAAAGGGGGTGACATTTGAACTGACATTGAATCACTATAAAAAATGAGAATAAGGTTGTAAAACGAAGAACATCCAAAGCAGAGGAAGTATCATAAAACCATACAGAATGGTTAGGCTAGAGTATAGGATAAGGAGTGGGAGGGAAAACTGTAAATGGGGTTAGAAAACAGACTGGAAGAGTCTGGGCACAGTGGCTCACGTCTGTAACCACAGCACTTTGGGAGTCCGAGGTGGGCAGATAACCTGAGGTTAGTGCAAGACCAGCCTGGCCAACACGGTGAAACCCCATCTCTAAAAATACAAAATTAGCTGGGCATGCTGTGCCTGTAATCTCAGCTAGTAAGGAGGCTGAGACAGGAGAATCGCTGAAACCCAGGAGGCAGAGGTTGCAGTGAGCTGAGACGGCACCATTGCACTCCAGTCTGAGCGACAAGAGCAAAACTCCATCTCAAAAAAAAGAAAACAAAAGAAAATAGACTGGAAGAAACTGATGAAGGAGCGATGTACTACAGTAAAGAATTTAGGTATTATACTTGGTCATAAAGGTTTATAAGCAGAAAAATAACAAATATCAGACCTTTGTTTAGATCAGCAGTTCTCAAAGTATGATTCATGGAATGCAAAGTAACAACTCTTAAAAATAAATTCTAAGACATTATTTGCCTTTTTAAATGTGCTCACTTGAAGTTGGTTGCATGACCCTGAGAGTAAGGGTGTCCTTAAATTTGGTACCCTAGGCCCCTACCTCACTTGTCTTATTTGTCCTGCAAAATTGAACTGGTGATGAAAAGTTAATGATGGGTAAAAATGCTAGCACATTAGCATGCGTCAAGACAATGACATCAAACTATACTAGCAGTCATTGGATTCTTCACTTCCACATCCTTGCAGTACAAATAAGACAAATTTCTTCCTTTGTTTTTTTTTTGAGATGGAGTGTCACCCTGTCGCCCAGGCTGGTTTGCAGTGGTACAATTTTGGCTCACTGCAACCTCTGCCTCCTGGGTTCAAGCAATTCTCCTGCCTCAGCCTCCCGAATAGCGCAGGCCTCTATGCCTGGCTAATTTTTTGTATTTCAGTGGAGACAGGGTTTCACCGTGTTGCCCAGACTGGTCGCGAAATCCTGAGCTCAGGCAATCGGCCCACCTAAGCCTCCCAAAGTGCTGGGATTACAGGCATGAGCCACTGCACTCGGCCAGCAAATTTCTTTTAAACATTATAGCAGGTATGGTGGTTTTCTCTAGTAAACAAATTGTGAGCAGAACTGGCCCTTTATGTCAGGGAACATCACTTTTACTTGAAAGAGTCACACACAAACTTACAGTTATTTAGATGGGTACCTGGCAGATATTTTCTCAAAAATGAACTGAGTCTAGGCCAGGCGCAGTAGCTCATGCCTATAATCCCAGCACTTTGGGAGGCCGAGGCGGGTGGATCACGAGGTCAAGAGATCAAGACCATCCTGGTCAACAAGGTGAAAAACCCCGTCTCTACTAAAAATATAAAAATTAGCTGGGCATGGTGGTGCGCGCCTGTAGTCCCAGCTACTCGGGAGGATGAGGCAGGAGAATTGCTTGAACCCAGAAGGCAGAGGTGGTGGTGAGCCAAGATCGTGCCATTGCAATCCAGTCTGGGTAACAACAGCGAAACTTCATTTCAAAAAAAAAAAAAAAAAAAAAAATGAACCAAGTCTGTCAAAATCAAGAAAGAAAATGAAAGTATTTGCTGCCAGTGATAAAATTTTAGCTTTCAAGTACATATTAAAATTTTTAAAAATTTGTGTTGGCTACTGTAAGCCTGGCAAATTTCACAATAAAGGCTTTTCTGTGAGAATGATGATGATATTAACAAATGAGTTTTTTGTATTATGCAATAAAATTGATAAACATTTATGATATGCATAACTCAGTGAACAAGTATTTTCCAAACAACCAATGTATATTATAAAATTATACATAAGTAAAAGATCCATTCAAAATGTAAGATATACCAATAGATTTTCACATAACACAGCATTCAAAGTTCAGATTCCACACTGTAACTAAACTTTCAGAAAGTACTCATAGCAAGTTTTAGTGTAATTTCAAAAAAAGATAGCCACAAATTTTCTGAGAAGGCTATTAAAATCCTCCTCCCCTGTCCAATTACATATCTGAGTGAAACCAAATTTTCTTCATATACTTCAATTGAACACCATTTCACAATAGACAATGGAGAATAAGCTGTCTTCTATTAACTGAACTTTTACTTGTTGTGAGAAATAGAATTATTTTTCACAATGTGAACCTATGGAATCAGACAAGTTTCACAATGTGAGAAATAATTATATTTCCCTCAATAAGTAAAATTAGTTCAGGCTGCCATAACAAAATACCACTGACTGTGTGGCTTAACAGAAATTTATTTTCTCACAATTCTGGAGACTAGAAGTCTGAGATCAGGGTACCTGCAGGGTACCAGCACAACTGAGTTCTGGTGAGGCTGAGTTTTTGCTGTATTCTCACATGGAAGAGAGAGTTCTGGTATTCCTTCTTATTAAAAGGCATTCCTGTCTATCAGATCAGGCTTCCACTCATATTTTATCTTAATAACCTTCTGAAAATAACCAATAGACTATTGACTATTTTCAATAGTCATATGGGGAATTAGGGATTCAAAATATGAATTTTGGGGAACACAATTCAGTTTACAGCATTCTGGCTCTGGCCCCCCTAAAATTTATGTCTTTCTTTCATATACAATATGTTAATTCCACCAGGCACGATGGCTCACATCTGTAATCCCAGCACTTTGGAAGGCCAAGGTGGACAAATCACCCTGGGGTCAGGAGTTTGAGACCAGCCTAGCCAACACAGTGAAACCCAGTATCTACTAAAACTACAAAAAATTAGACAGGTATAGTGGTGCGTGCTTGTAATCCCAGCTACCTGGGAGGCTAAGGCACAAGAATTGCTTGAAATTGGGAGGTGGAGGTTGCAGTGAGCCGAAATGGTGCTACTGCACTCCAGCCTGGGTGACAGAGACTCCAACTCAAAAATAAATAAATAAATACATAAATACATAAATAAATAAAAATACATTAATTCTACCCCCAAAGTCTTAACTCATTCCGGCATCAATTCTAAAATATAAAGGCCAAAGTTTCAAACTGAATATTATCTGAATTGCCGGGAGCGGTGGCTCACGCCTATAATTCCAGCGCTTTGGGAGGCTGAGGCAGGCGGATCACAAGGTCAGCAGTTTGAGACCAGCCTGACCAACATGGCAAAACCCCGTCTCTACTAAAAATACAAAAATTAGCTACTCAGGAGGCTGAGGCAGGAGAATTGCTTGAACCTGGGAGGCGATGGCTGCAGTGAGCCAAGAGTGCACCACTGCACTCCAGCCTGGGCGACAAAGCGAGACTGTCTCAAAAAATAATAAAATAAAATAAGTAAAAGTAAAAATAAATATCTGAATCAGACAAGATGAGGCTGAAGGTACAATTAATTCTTAGACTCAATTCCTCATCAGATGTGAACCTATGGAACCAGAAAAGTTATGTGCTTCCAATATACTGCACGATGGTGGGCAGACATAGGATAGACATTTCCATTCTCAAATGGAAAAAATCAAAAGGAAGGAAGGGGTAATGGTTACCAAGCAAGTCCAAAATCTAGCAAGGCAAATTCCATTAGATCTTAAAGCTTGAATGCCAGGCACAGTGGCACCTGCCTGTAATCCCAGCTATTCAGGAAGCTGAGGCAGGAGGATCACTTGAGCCCAGGAGCTCAAGACCCCAAACCTGGGCAACATAGTGAGGCCTTGTCTCATCTCTATTAAAAAAAAAAAAAAGTCTAGGCACAGTGGCTCACCCCTGTAATTCCCAGCACTTTAGGAGGTTAGGCGGGTGGACTACCTGAGATCAGGAGTTCAAGACCAGCCTGACCAACATGGAGAAACCCCATCTCTACTAAAAACACAAAATTAACCAGGCATGGTGATGCACACCTGTAATCCCAGCTACTTGGGAGGCTAAGGCAGAAGAGTCACTTGAACCCAGGAGGCAGAGGTTGTAGTGAGTAGAGATGCTACCACTGCACTCCAGCCTGGGCAATAGAGCAAGACTCTGTCACAAAACAAAACAAAGAAAGAAAGAAAGAGAAGAAAAGACAGAGAAAAAGCTTGAGAATTCTTTTTGGCTTGATACTCTGCCCTCCAGGCCCACTGGGGTGGCAGTGTCACCCCCATGGCTCTGTGGTACAGCCCCACCCATGCAGTTCTCTGTGAGGGTGGCCTGGCCCCAGAAACTGGAAAGTCAGCTTCCGCCTTTGAAACCAAGGAGGAAACAGCTTTGCCCACTGGGCCTGTGTTGGGAGTGGCAGTCCTGGGTTTGGTCATTCTTCCTTTTCTTTGAAGTTAGTTCATGTTCACAGTTGAGTAGCTCTATGGTCTGGTCCAATAGAATCCAAAAAGTCTAACACCCTTCCTCCATTCTGCCCCACCTTCCCTGTCCTTTTTAGTTCAAACTGGCAGTGTGTTTGCTGGTATAAACTCAACTCTATTCCTGGTTTCTACTAAGATGACTAAGTCTATGAAGTGCACACATGATAACAAATAGTTGTTCAACCACACCCTTACTGATCTCTTCAGAACAAGTTTTCTCATGTATTCATAAAATGGATAGGCTGAGAATTTCCAAGTCTTCAAATTGTGGTTCCTTTTTGCTTAACAAGTTCTTCTATTCATCTCTTTCCTTTTACATTTCATTATAAGCAGTCAAAATAAACCAAGTTGTGCCACTTTGCTTAGAAATCTCCGCAGCTAAATATTCAATTTCACTGCTCTCAAGTTCTACCTTCCCCACAATGCTAGAATACAGTTCAGCCAGCTCTTTACCACTTTATACAAGGATCACCTGTCCTCCAGTTGCCAATCACACATTCCTTATTTCCACTTGAGACCTTGCCAAACTGTCCTTATCCATATTTCTAGCATGCACCTCAAAACTCTTGCAGCTTCAACTCATTATCCAGCACCAAAGCTGCTTCCACATATTTAGGTGTTTATTACAGTGGTACCCCACTTCTTGGTACCAAAATCTGTTAGCTAGGGTTGCCATAACAAAATATCATATGCTGAGTGGCTTAAACAACAGAAATTTATTTTCTCAAAATCTGAAGGCTGGAAGTACAAGAGCAGGGTACCAAAATGGTTGGGCTCTGGTGAGGGCTCTCTCCTGGCTTTCAGAGAGTAGTCTTCTCATTGTGTCTTTGCATAGCAGAGAGACAGCAATCCTCTTCCTCTTCTTACAAAGCCAGCAATACTATCAGATTAGAATCCCCTCATTTAACCTTGATTACCTCCTAAAAATCCCAGCTCCTAATACAGTTATATTAGAGGTTAGAGTTTCAACATACGAATTTTAGGGGACACATTTCAGTCTACAACATGTTAACATGTAAAGAATTTACTGCTATTAAAAAATATTTTTAAATTTCCTGCTTTAATTTCTAAGATGATAAATATTGATGGACATAATCTACATTTAGACAAAGGCTCTTTGAGGTCCTGGATAATTTTTTAAGAATGAAAAGTCCAAAAAGTTTGAAAACCACGTTTTCTTTTTACATAGTAAGGAGAGAGAATGTACCAGAAGGCGAAGTATAAGAGGAAGGGAAACCACTTAGGATACTACAGCAATAGCACAGGGAAGAGATGTTTAAGTGCCTAGATATGGGGCTATGAATGTTGAAAGAAAAGAAGGTAGAATGGGCTGGGCTGGGTGGCTCACATCTGTATCTCAGCATTTTGGGAGACTGAGGCAGGCGGATCACCTGAGGTCAGGAGTTCAAGAACAGCCTGGCCAACATGGTGAAACCCCATCTCTACTAAAAATACAAAAATCAGACTGGCATGGTGGCAGATGCCTGTAATCCCAGCTACTTGGGAGGCTGAGGCAGGAGAATCACTTGAACCTGGGAGGCGGAGGTTGCAGTGAGCCAAGATCATGCCATCATGCTCCAGCCTGGGGCAACAAGGATGAAACTCTTCATATTCTTGTCAGCAGAGAAAGAAAGAAAGAAAAAAAAAGAATGAAATGCCATCTCAAAAAAAAAAAAAAAAAAAAAGAAGGTAGAATGGAGTCAAGACAATTATTTAAGGGGGAATTGTTACAATTTTGGGTTGACTGGATAGAAAAGGGATAATATAAATGATATAAACTAAAAAAAAACCCAAAGATTCCTAAAATGAGAACTGGTTGCCATCAAAGATTTTAGAATTATAGAGGAAGAAGTATGGAAGAAGACAATTAGTTTCATTTTGCACAGAATGGGTTCAGGGTGGTTAGGGCCATTAAAGGTGGAAGACTCTAGCAAAGAAATGTAGGTCTAGAGTTTAAAAGAGAGCTTGGGGGTAGAAATTTAAAATTGGCTCCTCCCAGCATATATGTCTATGGTAGCTAATATTATTGAATAAGATGAAGTTATCCAGGGAGAAAAAAATTGAACAAAAGGATGCTTTAATTCACTTAAAAATTTTTTTTCCCCGTTAGAGATAGGGTCTTGCTGTCACCCAGACTGGAGTGCAGTGGCACAGTCATAGCTCACTGCAGCCTCAAACTCCCAGGCTCAAGTGATCCTCCTGCCTCAACCTCCCAATTAGCTGGAACTACAGGTTCATACTACTATGACCAACTGATTTTTTTGTAGAGACAGGGATCTTGCTATCTTGCCCATAGGCTGGTCTTAAACTCCTGGTCTCAAATGATTCCCTTACCGCAGCCTCCCAAAGTACTGGGATTATAGGTTTGGGCCACTGTGCCCAGCTTTTAACTCACTTTGAGGTCCAATTCAAAGTATTTCCTCTGTGAAGTATTTTGCAGCCCTCCCTCCAAAAACTGACCATTCTTTCTTTTCTGTCACCATAGTATCTTATATAAGATACCATGTATCTTTAAAGAGTATCACATATAAGATACTCTATAAAAACAGCTTACCATACCCTTTTGCTGTCAACTTATTTATATCTGTATCCTCTACCAAAATGGAATGTTCTTAAGGGTACCTTCACTCTCATTATTAATGGCATACTCAGTCTTACAATAGAAAATAAAATCACGTCATGTGCTATTGTTATAATTATTTATATACTGAACTCTGAGCTTCATGAGGACAGATCTATATCATATTCAATTTAATATGTCTTGTTCTTAGGGGTGCTGTAATTATTTTATGAAAGAGGAGAAATGACAAGAGGAAGGGAAATTGACTATTATTCCTTGTTATACGCATGAATGGCTGCCAACCCCACCCAATTATTCCTAGTCATGCTTCAGAACACCAATTAAATGGTGCTTCCTCAGGGACTTTGTACTACCACATCTAAAAAGTACCATCAATTGCACTCAAGTAGTATTTTTCTATTTTTCTTTTTTTTTTTTTTTCTGAGACAGAGTCTCACACTGTCACCCAGGCTGTAGTGCAGTGGCACTATCTCAGTTCACTGCAATCTCCACCTCCTGGGTTTAAGCAATTCTCCTGACTCAGCCTCCAGAGTAGCTGGGACTATAGGCGTGTGCCACCACGCCCAGCTAATTTTTTTGTATTTTTAGTAGAGACGGGGTTTCACCATGTTGGCCAGGATAGTCTCGATCTCCTGACTTCGTGGTCTGCCCACTTCAGCCTCCCAAAGTGCTGGGATTACAGGCATGAGCCACCATGCCTGGCCTAAGTAGTATTTTTCTACTGAACTATCTATAACTCTAGTGGTTAAGCTATTGAACAAATGAGACATTGGGAATATTATGGAATTAACTCATTTGTATTATTACCACATGATTATTACCTATAGGAAATGAAAGGAACAAAAATCCAAAAGTATTCATTTTGGCGAGGCACAGTGGCTCACACTTATAACCCCAACACTTTGGGAAGCTGAAGTGGGAGAATCACTTGAGCCCAGGAGTTCAAGACCAGCCTGGGCAACATAGTGAGACCTCATCTCTATTTAAAAAATAATTTTTATTTGGTTTTGAAAATTTTGCTTTCCTAGTTAAATATCATTAAAAATATTCGCTTTCTAGCTGGCTGGGCATGGTGGCTCACGCCTGTAATCCTAGCACTTTGGGAGGCCGAGGCAGGCAAATTACCTGAGGTTGGGAGTTCCAAAGTAGCCTGGCCAACATAGTGAAACCCCATCTCTACTAAAAAAAAAAAAAAATACAAAAAATTAGCTGGGTGCAGTGGTGTGCGCCTGTAATTCCAGCTACTAGGGAGTCTGAGGCAGGAGAATCACTTAAACCCAGGAGGCAGAGGTTGCAGTGAGCCAAGATCATGCCACTGCACTCTACCCTGGGCTACAGAGTGAGACTTCACCTAAAAAAAAAAATTTGCTTTCTATTACTTGATACAAACAGAGGAACAGTTATGACAATGGAATATTCATATATGAAGAACTGAGACTTTGATGTCAGTTTTTAAGCATACTGAAAAAATAATTTTTTTTCCTACTTTCCTCTCTTGGCAGAGATGGCTGATTATTTCTTTCCTCTCCGTTATTGGTCATAAGATTCCCTGATTTGCTGGGCATATATACACTGAGAAAATGATGACAATGTCTAGCCTTCCTTATAGAGAGTAGTGGCCACATTAAACAGATCTGACCAGTAGGAAGTAAGCTGAAATAGTATGTAACATTTCTGAGAATAGTCCTTTGCTTCTGTGGAGTGGAGTAGAGGGAAGGAGTGACCTTACCTTGGATTTCTTTCCTTCCTACTGATTGGAGTGTGGATATGATGGCTAAAGCAAGAGCAACTGTCTTACACTACAAGGTAAAAACTACATTTTTGAATGGCAGGCTAACAAAATAGAAGGGGTCTGGGTATCTGATGATTATTGTTTTCCATACTAGCCATGGACTACCTATATTAACACGAAAGACAAATTTCTCTGTCTCTTAGTCCATGTGGACTGCTATAAGAAAATATCATAAACTAGGTAGATTATAAACAGCATAAATTTATTTTTCACAGTTCTGGAGGCTAGGAAGTCTATCATGACCAAGGCACCAACCGATTTGGTGTCTAGTGAGGATCTGCTTTCTGGTTCATAGATGGCACCTTCTCGTGCTGTCCTCACATGGTAGAAGTGGCAAGCAGCTCTCTGGGGTCGCTTCAAAAAGGCATTAATAACATCCAAGAGGGTACTGCCCTCATGACCCGATCACCTTTCAAAGATCCTACCTCATAACATCACATTGGTGATTAGAATTTGGGGGGAAACACAAACATGCACACCACAGCACTCTGCTATTTTGAGTTTTCTATCTCCCAAAGCCAAACTCAATCTTAAATATACAGCTCTGAAAACACATTAGGAAAGCAGTCACCTGACAAATTCTGTCTGCTGGTTTCATTTTCTCTGTTCCTGGAAGGAGAACCTGGTTCTGAAATGCTGTGCTCTGTTCCTCCCATCAGTGGTCGCAAATGGCTTACAGATACTTGCTCAATAAAAGATGTGCCATGTTTATGGAAGTACCACCATTCAAATATCTATGACAAAGAAAATATCCTCCACTTAGAATTGATCAGCAGATATATGAACTCAAATTAAAACATTCTCTTCAGATGTCCTGTTCAATTCAGCATGTTAAATGCACTCTCCTTCCAAAAAGAAAAAAAAAAATCACACAAACACAAGATTCACCAATGACACATATCATGTAAAATTATCTTTTTTATAGTTTTGTCATAAAATTTAGACAAGCTTAAGCAAAACTAGGCATATGTAATAAAGCATTAAAAAACAGTAAGAAGCATTTAATCTATAATTAATTTAACCCTGTTAAGTTACATTGTCATTTTACTCTATCTGCAGCATAAATAATTTTCAGATAAGCAGAGTAGATGAACAGACTAGACTAGGATCAGCATGCCCATGTTTGACTCCCAAATCAGCCATTTATTAGCTGTTTGCTGTGGGCAAGTCACTTAACCTCAACATCTCAAAGCAGAGCCTCAGCTAAATGTGGTTTGAGATGAGATCTCACTCTGTTGCCAGGCTGGATTGCAGTAGCATGATCACAGCTCACTGTAGCCCTGACCTCCCTGGGCTCAGGTGATCATCCTACCTCAGCCTCCCTAGCAGCTAGAACTACAAGCATACACCCAGCTAATTTTTATATTTTTTGTCAAGACAAGGTTTCACCATGTCACCCAGGCTGGTCTCAAAGTCCTGGGCTCAGGGGCTCTGCCCTCCTCAGCCTCACAAAGTGGTAGGATTATAGGTGTGAGCTACCACAACCAGCCAGATTTTGATATTTTTGAAAACTATTTTATTATGACCACAAACAGAACACATCACAAAAAATCAGAGTTTTCAAATCTGTAGGAACATTTTTTGCTTCAGTAAATAACGAATTATGCTACATAGGTACCAAAAGTATAGTCATATAGCCCACTGACAAAACGCCACAACGTTTGTAGGAAAGTGTGAGAAAATCAAGGTGCAGCATTTTTTTCTATCATGTCACCAATGTTGTTTTTTTTTTTTTGAGACGGAGTTTCGCTCTTGTTACCCAGGCTGGAGTGCAATGGCACGATCTCAGCTCACCACAACCTCCGCCTCCTGGGTTCAGGCAATTCTCCTGCCTCAGCCTCCTGAGTAGCTGGGATTACAGGTAGGCGCCACCGTGCCCAGCTAATTTTTTGTATTTTTAGTAGAGACAGGGCTTCACTATGTTGACCAGGATGGCCTCGATCTCTTGACCTCGTGATCCACCCGCCTCGGCTTCCCAAACTGCTGGGATTACAGGCGTGAGCCACCACGCCCAGGCCTCATGTCACCCATGTTTTACACTCAATATAAAATGGCTTCTTTCTGCTCATGCTTACTAAGTTAGCAAGAAGTTAATTATCACCAAATGAGGCCATGATTTGACTTCTACCATATGTTTTACTAAGAGCTGAGATAAAACTTCTTTACACAAGCAGAAATTGTTCATGTGACAGAAAAGACAAGGTTCATATTGAATAAATCTTGGTTAAGAAAATTGGATAGGGCCAGGCATGGTGGCTCACGCCTGTAATCCCAATATTTTGAGGCCAAGGTGGGAGGATCACATGAGGCCAGTAATTCGAGACTATCCTGGACAACATAGTGAGACCCCATCTCTACAAAACGTAAAAAAATGAACCAAATGTGAGGATGTGTGTCTGTAGTCCCAGCTAGGGCTAAGGTGGGAAGATCACTTGAGCTTGGCAGGTTGAGGCTTCAGGGAGCTGTGATTATGTCATCGCACTCCAATCTGGGTGACAGAGTAAAACCCTGTCTCAAAAAAAAAAAAAAAAAGATAAATACTGTCAAGGGTAACAATAACACACTTCCCTTCACTACACAAAGTGCAGTGGGTTTTTTAACAAACAAGTATGAAATTAGCGGCTTTTTCAACTTTTAAGTCAACTTTTTAACACAAATGAACAATGATAATAATAACTGCAAATACTTATCGAAAGCTTTCTATGAGTCATGCATTATGCCAAGTCCTTGACATACATTATGCCATTTAATTTTCATAAAAACTGATTTTAGAGATGATGACACACATTCCAAATTCAAATACCTAGCTTTAGTTCGCATCACTGGTAAGTGGCAGAGCTAGGGTTCTTATTGCGGTTTGCCTGACTTCAGAGCTTCCAACTGTTACACTAGACTGATTGACAAATATATCTCACTATATATGTATATGTGATTGTATGTCTATACAAGTTTGTTAAATCCAGGTGGTAAAAGAAATTATAAACACAACAACCTTTGCTAATAAAAACCCGTCAATATTGCAAGGGTAATGATACAGTTTAACCTTTAAAAATGTTACTTGAGGGCCGGGCGTGGTGGCTCACGCCTGTAATCCCAGCACTTTGGGAGGCCCAGGCGGGTGGATCATGAGGTCAAGAGATCGAGACCATCCTGGTCAACATGGTGATACCCCGTCTCTACTAAAAATACAAAAAATTAGCTGGGCATGGTGGTGCGTGCCTGTAATCCCAGCTACTCAGGAGGCTGAGGCAGGAGAATTGCCTGAACCCGGGAGGCGGAGGTTGCGGTGAGCCGAGATCGCGCCATTGCACTCCAGCCTGGGTAACAAGAGCGAAATTCCGTCTCAAAAAAAAAAAAAGTTACTTGAATTTCCTAACTTTTGTATATTTAAAATGCTGCTTTATAAGGTGCAACAAAATGTTTTGTTGGATTTTTGTTGTTGCTGTTGCTGTTCTTTTTGAGACAGGGTCCAGTTTGTTGCCCAGGTTAAAGTGCAGTGGCATGATCACAGCTCACTGCAGCCTCTATCTTCTGGGCTCAAGCAATCCTGCCACCTCAGTCTCTGAAGTACCTGGGACTACAGGAGTGCACCGACACAATGTGCTAATTTTTAAATTTTGTACAGAGACCAGATCTTGCTCATTTGTCCAGGCTGGTCTTGAACTCCTGGCCACAAGCAATTGTCCTGCCTCAGCCTCCCAAAGTATTGGTATTACAGGCACGAGACACCACACCTGGCCACAAAATGTTTGTTTGTTTTTTTTTCCACAAAACGGTTTTTTAAAAGGTTTTAGACATCATTTATGTAAGTAAGCTATCCCCCTCTTATAGATGAGGAAACTATGGTTTAGACAGTTTATGTAGCTTGCCCTAAGTTATCAGCTAGTAAGTGGCAGAGTCAAGATTTAAAATGTTATCTTTTGGTTCCCAAACGAGTGCTTTTTCCACTACATCAGCTGTTTAATAGTTTCTTTAAAAATAAAAACAAAAAATATATATATACTACATAGAAACAGGGTCTCACTGTTGCCCAGGCTCATCTCAAACTTCTGTCGTTAAGGGATTCTCCCACCCCAGCCTCCCAAAGAGTTGAGATTATAGGTATGAGCCATTGTGGCTGGCTAAAAGATAGTTTATTGTCTTTACTAATTGATATTTGTATGCTATTGACTAAATAAGCTAAAATATGCTCATGTTAAATTATGAAGCTTATATTAACATGTAGTTTTAATCCTGAATTCCTCCACAGCTTCTATTTTTTAAGCCAAGAGAAAAATCTTGTTCTTGTTTGGCATTTCACTTTAACAAAATGGTCTGTATTAGTCCCTATTAAAAAAAAAAAGATCCAATACAAATGCTATTCCTACTATAGCTGGAGAGCACCACCTAGAGATTGAAAAAAAGGAACAGGCTGAGTGTGTTGGTACAAGCCTGTAACCTTAGCACTTTGGGAGGCCGAGGAGGGTGGATTGCTTGTGCCCAGGTGTTTGAATAACATAGTGACTCTGTCTCTACAAAAAAATAAATAAAAATGTAAAAAGAAGAGAAAAACCCATTGGCTATGCATGGCATAAAACGTCTTAAGATTTTTATCTGCAGCAGTATTGTTCCAAAGTACACATTAGGAAACAGGACAACCTAGGGATATTAATGTGGATTTTTAAAATGTTTTATTTATTTATTTTTTTTGAGACAGAGTTTTGCTCTTGTTGTCTAAGCTGGAGTGCTGTGGCACAATCTTGGCTCATTGCAACCTCTGCCTTCCCCACTCAAGGGATTCTCTTGCCTCAGCCTCCTGAGTAGCTGGGATTACAGGCATGTGCCACCATACCCGGTTAATTTTTTTCTATTTTTAGTAGAGATGAGGTTTCTCCATCTTGGTCAGGCTGGTTTTGAACTCTCAACCTCAGGTGATCTGCCTGCCTTAACCTCCCAAAGTGCTGGGATGACAGGCATGAGCCACCGTGCCTGGTCTTTAATTGTTTTTAAATTAAAAATATCTTCTTAAAGGAAAAGTTGAATAAAAGTTAAACAGTTTTGGGTTTTTTTGGTTGTTGTTGTTGTTTTGAGATAGAGTCTTGCTCTGTAGTGCAGTGGCGCCATCTTGGCTCACTGCAACCTCTCCCTTCAGGGTTCAAGTGATCCTCCCACCTCAGCCTCTCCAGTAGCTGGGACTATAGGTGCATGTCATGCACCAGCAAATTTTTGTATTTTTTTGTAGAGACAGGGTTTTGCCATGTTCCCCAGGCTGGTCTCAAACTCCTGGGCTTGAGTCATCAGTCCGCCTTGGTCTCCGAAAGTTCTAGGATTACAGGGATGAACCACTCTGTCAGGCCAAACAAGTTTCTTTTTTCTTTTCTTTTTTGAGACGGAGTTTCACTCTTGTTACCCAGGCTGGAGTGCAATGGCGCAATCTCGGCTCACCGCAACCTCCGCCTCCTGGGTTCAGGCAATTCTCCTGCCTCAGCCTCCTGAGTAGCTAGGATTACAGGCACGCGCCACCATGCCCAGCTAATTTTTTGTATTTTTAGTAGAGACAGGGTTTCACCCTGTTGACCAGGATGGTCTCGATCTCTTGACCTCGTGATCTACCCGCCTCGGCCTCCCAAAGAACAAGTTTCTTAATTGTGAGAATTCTCAGAATAACAGGCAGCCAAAATTCATTGAGTGCACACTCTGAACCAGCTACCATGTTACAAACTTTTATAACATTATCCGATTTAGTCTTCATAATCCTATAAAGTTCATGCTGTTATTAACCTCAGTTAACAGATGCGGAAACTGGGGTTTGGAAAAGCTATCGGTTGAATGCATAACACATAAATTTTAGTCTGCCCAATGTTGCCAATATTAAAATACTGTGGTCAGACATGGTGGCACACACCTGTAATCCCAGCTACTGGGGAAGCTGAGATGAGAGGATGGCTTGAGCCCGGGAGTTAAGGCTACAGTGTGCTATAATGGTGCCTGTAAATAGCTACTGCACTCCCGCCTGGGCAACAAAGTGAGACTCCATCTCAATTTTTTTTAATGAGCAAATTTTATATAAAAACTGTATATCCAGGTTATCGATTTATTCATTCATTCATTTTTGAGACAGGGTTTTTCTCTGTTGCCCAGTCTGAAGTGCAGTGGCATGATCTTGGCTCACTGTAACCTCTGCCTCCTGAGTTCAAGCGATTCTTGTGCCTCAGTCTCCTGAGTAGCTGAGACTACAGGCACCCGCCACCAAACCCAATTAATTGTTGTATTTTAGTAGACAGGGTTTCACCATGTTGGCCAGGCTGTTCTTGAACTCCTGGCCTACTTCAGGTTCCCAAAGTGCTGAGATTACAGGCATGAGCTATGGCGCCCAGCCTATCTGGGTTCTCTTTAAATCATTTGAAAAACTGGAAGAACTGGTCATACTAGATGCAAGTTTATATGGCAACGATTAGCTTTAGCCTCTTTTAGAAGGGGCATGCACTGTCCAGGTTACCCAGTCCTTAAGGAAACAAGAATTTAATTCTTAAACTCTGTCAACTTACTCATTTTTGTTACCAACTTGGGCTCTGCAGGCATTTAATTTCCAACATACCCCAAGCCCTTCCTGACTAGAGTTTACAATAAGCCTTTAATATGTAAATAAATACTGTCAATCTCTAAAAGTGGATTGGGAGATGCAGTGTTCCCCAGACTAGTTTGAATAGGTAACTCTTTTCAAATGCTGAATATGTTTGGACATGCTGATCAATGGGTAATTACAATTTATAATTATTGTAACCATATAAGGGATCTTTAGATAATACCAAAACATGAAGGAAGGAAATAGAAAGTACTTACAAATATTAATCCTGATATCAATGAAGATGTCCCTGTAAGTGCCACATAGAATTTGGGTGTCAGTGAATTTAAAAATACAGTCACTGTCAAAAGAACAAGAATTAAAGTTTTTAAAAAATGCAAATTTAAAGTACTTAGGTTACAAATGTGCAAGTATCTTTATGAGTGGTGAGACTTAAGTAGTATTAATATCTAGTGTGAAATTCACTTGAAAAAGTTTTGATTTGTATATATTATACATAATGGCTTATATATATTAGTAATATCTGCAACAAATCAAATGAGGTTGCAAATGAGGTGTTTTTTTAACTTGCTTTTGAGAATAAAACTAACCGGGCGCAGTGGCTCACCCCTGTAATCCCAGCACTTTGGGAGGCTGAGGCGGGCAGATCACCTGAGGTTGAGAGTTCAAGACCAGCCTGACCAACATGGAGAAACCCTGTCTCTACTAAAAATACAAAAAAAATTAGCTGGGCATGGTGGCACATGCCTTTAATCCAAGCTACTCAGGAGGCTGAGGCAGGAGAATCGCTTGAACTTGGAAAGTGGAGGCTGCAGTAAGCCAAGATCAAGCCACAGCACTCCAGCCTGGGCAAAAATAGCGAAACTCCATCTCCGGCGGGGATGGGGGCGGGGTGGGGAGAGACTAAAACTAAAGCACTTATAAGTCATAATTTAGACAAGAACTTCTGCAAGTTTGTAAAAATAAGAAGCTAAACAAACATGCTTTTACAAAGGAGGTTCAAAACTACTCCATAATTATTTTGGTAAGATACAAAACCACAGTCTCAAATTAGAGGGACAGTGTATGTATTTGTTATGCCAGCTAGAGAGGCAAAATGGCTCAAAGAGAAAAACAACAAACAGAAATCTCCCTCACTTACTGAAATCCTGGAGCAGATTTTTCACTTCAAATAATTCTCTCATAAATACTGTGGGTTTTAGAAAGAAATAAAAACCTGGCCAGCTAGGATGGCTCACTCCCATAATCTCAGAGTTTTGGGAGGGTAAGGTAGGTGGATCGCTTGTAGTCAGGAGTTCAAGACCAGCCTGGGCAAATAAAAGAGACCCAATCTCTATACAAATATAAAACTCAGCCAGCCATGGTGGGGCATGCCTGTAGTCTTAGCTACTTGGGAGGCTGAGGCTGGAGGATTGCTTGAGCAAAAGAGTTCAAGGCTGCAGTGATCTTGCCACTGAACTCCAGCCTGGGTGACAGAGGGAGATTGTCTCACAAAAAAAAAAAAAAGAAAGAAAAGAAAAAAAATCTATAATCAACTATTCTTATTAAATGTTGTAATGGTTAATGTGTAGAAAAATAACAGACAAATCAATCAGTAACACTGTGCATATTAACCATAGTTATGCAATTCACCTGTTACAGAGATGCCAAATTAGCACTTCAGTTTAGCTTTTTTTTTTTTTTAAAGACGGTGTTTGACCATGTTGGTCAGGCTGGTCTTGAACTCCCGACCTCAGGTGATCCGCCTGCCTTGGCCTCCAAAGTGCTTGGATTACAGGCGTGAGCCACCGCGCCCGGCCTCAGTTTAGTTTATTTTAGTGTGCAAGTTATATCTGAACTTAATCATACCTATCCTCTAAAAAAGCCCAACTATTTCCGAACATTACCTCACAGTCTTTCATGTCATCTCTGGAACAGGAAAGGGGACATTTGCTGCCTTTTGCCACAAAAATCAACCACTGTACTGAATCATGTAACAGAAAGACTTCCATCCTGTTCTGAGGTTGTTGCTCAGACTTTGCGTGAAATATAATCACACGGTAAGAGGACCTGGGCCCTCAACACTTCATCCTATCTACAACTAAAGAATAGGACATACAGTAACAGTTTGAATGAGAAAGAAAAGAAAAAAAAAAAAAGAATAGTACAGTATATAAAAATCCATCAGGATCATCACTTCTTACATGTCTTTGTATTTTCAGCAAAGACTACATAGCAAGTGCTCTACAGATGCTGAAAGAACTAGCAAACCCACTGCTGTTTGTGGTGCTGTCTCATTTCCTGTACTATTTTATTAGTCAAGATAAGCCTAAAAGAACAGACAAAAATATCAGGAAAACTATTTCTTAACCGAACTATTTTAAAACAAGAGAACGGTCAATTAAAATCATGCCATTTTCTTTCTTTGAAATCTTTAAACTACAGATGTGCTCATCTTCCTGGTCCGGGTGTGAGTTCTCCCAGCTGGGCGGGACTCAAAGTGATGACTTTGAAGGGATCCTACCAGTGGTGGGGCTGTACAGAAATTATGTATCCTAATCTGAGAATGCACTCTTGTGCCCTCATACCTGAAGCTTACAGTTTGTCAGGTGGCTTTTCCACGGAAAAAACGAGGACAGAAGAGAGAGGGCGGACCTTAGGAGTTCTAGGGAGGAGCCAGCCGGTAGCGGCAGCAGGTTTGACAATCAACTGCAAGGTTGCAGCCCAAAAGAAAAAGAACGCACTTGGTCACGCATCGTCGACTCCTCAGAGTCATAACTACCGAGAATGTCTGCCCTTTGGCTCTTGCCCACAACACCTTTCCTGGCCCCCAGCCCTGCCCCAGAGGGTCTGGTCCGCTCACCCGCTGCCAAATTCTCACACAGCCTCAAAGGGATCCTCAGAGCGTAAAGCAGTCCCAGTCCCGCCACGAACCACAACGAGGCCCCAGTCCCCGCCAATCTGGCCCGCAGTCGCTCCCTCCAGCCCAGAGTCGGATTTAGGCCGAGAACAAGTGCAGGACACGTTCCAGCAGCCTCGGCTTCCGCCAAACAACCAGGGTCCGCCATCTTGCCGCTACCGCAGGCGCCGGGAGCTGGGAGGGGAGGACAGGAAACCGGGAGTCGGGAATCCTGGGATAGTGGCGGACCTTCAGTTGGTCTCTGTGAAGGCTGAGTCCTGGGGAACCGGGACCGAGAAGATTTCGAAGGTGGAGGAGCGTGTCCCAAGATTGGGACTACATATTCCTTCGTGGGGCAGGGAAGGGGCGGACAGCAATGCCTGTTCTGGAGGACTGGACTGAGATGTGACCCCAAAGTGAAGTGTTAACTGCTTCCAAGCGAGATGAGCGTCACCTTTCACACCCCTGCCCCCCCCCCGGGGTTGGAAAAGCCACGGATCGTTCCAACGGCCGAGCAGCTCTTAGAGCTTTGGACTCGGTTGTCAGGAAGATAAACGGGTACCGGAAAAACTTATAGAAGCAGCAATAGCTACTTGGATGGAGGCCAGGAGCCAAGAAAAATGGAAACACGCTGCCAGCGCCCATCAGATGGATGAGGAATGAGAAAGATATTAGACTTCAGATCGCCGAAGGCAAAGCTGACTTCCTAGGGCGCTGGCGCTAGGAGACGTCACCCCCGCGCATAACTGACATGGCGCCCTCTTGGTCGGCGTTTCCGGGCGGGTCCTTCCGACGGCCCCCGCGGTGATTCCATCACTCGGCTTCCTTCCCGGCCTGCCTCGCGCTCGCAGCCGGGCTGGGCCAGAACAGCCCAAGATGGCCGACTTCGATGATCGTGTGTCGGATGAGGAGAAGGTAAGGGGTGTCCGCCTCTTTCTCTTACCTCCTCCCGCGACAGGGAACAGGGGCCCGGCCGGGATGCGTTGGGAGCCTGGCAGTGTCTCCAGGAAAAAGAAACTTCTTGGCCCATGCTGACATACGCTCTCCGCAGTCGGGACGCTTCCCTTTTGCGGGGCTTTCCTCTGCCTCACGGTGGCCCCAGTTCCTCGTTCCTCGACTCTCCTTTCCTCCCGGGCCTAAGGCACAGCCCAGGGGCCTCCCTGCAAGGGAACAGACGTTTCCTTTATTGGATGGTGACTGTGGACTTTGTTCTGTAATCCTGAGCGGGGGTGACGGTTGTGTTGCGCCATACCATAAAGCAGTTGTTTTACCGCCTTTAGCAGTTGGGGCTCACCCCATCCCCCCATTTGTAGATACAAGTGGGGTTAGTTTAGGGCCAGTCACTTCCTGATCAGGATGGCCTCTTAACTTCCCTTTTGCTCCTCCTTCCTCAGGAAGTGATTTTGCTGTCACGACTCCTCGACAGAGAGAGGTCCCAAATGTCCACCTCACTACACATCCACTACTTTTTCTCACGTACTGTCGCCTGACTGATTCGATGTAATCTGTGAGCCTCAGGGCCTTTGCTTCAGAATTCGAACACCAGTCTTTCCCTGTAGACACATCCTTTTAACGATAATTTTTGAAAATTTTGTTTCTTGTTAACAAATCTAGAATCGCTGATGGATTTTCTTCGCCTCCAGAAAGGTTTTCTGTTAACACATAATAAACCTCATGTTAACACATTCAAGTCTGGACAAAGCATCCTGTCTTCTTTGATGCTCCACTGTGGAGTCTGATTAGTTGAATTTGTCAGTGTGCAATGTGTATACTGATTTCTTGAAAATTGTCTCAAATACAAGAGCACATTCTAAGTTAGGTGGACTAACTTTTCTTCTGACAGTTGCACAGTTTCATAACAGTTTGTCAGGTTTTTCAGTAAGTACATGATTTTAGGGCACATAGAACTTAGAGTGGATCTCACAAGACAACTTATTGCGCAAGAATTATTACATTTGTCTCGCACTGTGGCTATTAGAAAATGTGCCCCCTTGAGTACTCTGTAAATCCACCTGGATCTTTTTTAATAAGAAATTGGAATGGGGAGGGGACTGTTAAGATCCATAAGACCTCTGTACAAAATAACTTGATCAGCTACATATGGCATGCCATTTTAAAATGCTTAACAAGCCATCGAACAACAACAGCATTAGATTTTCTCTTATTTGGAAACCGATCTTCATAAATGTTTAAGATTTAGGACAAAAACAAAAACATTTATATATGAGCTTAGGCTGGAAATCAATCTATAATAAATTGTTCTAAAGGAAATAGTTAACAATTCAAATAAAAGTAAGCAAAAATACTGTTTCAGTAAAATTTCACAGTTTTTTTTTTTGAAACAAAGCGTTGCTCTGTCACCCAGGTTGAAGTACATTAGTGCAATCTTGGCTTGCTGCAACTTCTGCCTCCCGGGTTCAAGTGATTCTCCTGCCTCAGCCTCCCAAGGAGCTGGAATTACAGGCTTGCGCCACCATGCCCATTTAATTTTTGTATTTCTTGTAGAGACTGGGTTTCGTCTTGTTGCCCAGGCTGGTCTCCAACTCTTCGGCTCAAGCGATCCATCCACCTCAGCCACCTAAAGTGCTGGGATTACAGGCTTCGGCCACTGCACCCAGCCAAAATTTCACAAATAATTTGAATAATAAACTTTTCAGTTTATTGTGCCTTTGTGGTACACATTGACCAGTGTTGTTGGATTTTTGTCTTTGATACCAGGTTAGAATGCCTTTAATTAAACTTGGGAAAATATATTTTTTAAAGTGCCAATTAAGATGCCTTTAGATACTGACAGTGTTTTAATTAATAACGTTAATAGTCTTGGGTTGTTTTTATTTTGAGACAGAGTCTCATACTGTCACCCGGGCTGGATTGCAGTGGCATGGTCTCAGCTCCTTGCAACCTCTGCCTCCTGGGTTCAAACAATTCTCCTGCTGCAGCCTCCAGAGCCTGGGATTACAGGTGCATGTAATCCAAAACCTGGGATTACAGGTGCATGTAATCCAAAACCTGGGATTACAGGTGCCTGCCACCATGTCCAGCTAATTTTTGTATGTTTAGTAGAGACAGGATTTCACTGTGTTGGCCAAGCTGATCTCAAACTCCTGACCTCATGATCCTCTCACCTCGGCCTCTCAAAGTGCTGGGATTACAGACAGATGTGAGCTACCGTGCAGGTCCAGTCTTGGTTTGATAATAGCAGGTCTGGGACCAGTTTCCTCTTCTAGCATACTTCTTTTGTTGCCAAATATATGTCATTATTGCTTTTTATCTTTGTTACATTTTCTAAAGGCAGTAAACCTTTAGAAAATTTGGTGATAATGAATGGACTCTAATTTCCTTATAAATATTTCTGTAAAAGCTAGTAAAATCATCCATTCTCATAACTAACCACTGAAGTTTTTTTTTTAGTCACTTTATAAAGAGGAAGTTGGGTTTCGTTACCTGAAATGGTCATGATGAGCTGTCTAAATAAAACAGGAAGTTGAACGTGTAATAACTTTTAGAAATAAACGTTTTAGTTCTCTTTGAGTTCACAGTTTCTGAAAATGAACTTGAGCTTTTTAGTTACATGCTTAGCAAGACCAAGATACCATAACTAGGAAGCCTGAAATACGAGATGAACTACTTCTTTGGGTTCTTTTCATTGTTTTTCATTGTCTGTTTCCTTTATTTCATGATTCAACATCTGTAAAACATAAAAGCAAAGAGAATTTTAGAGCTGAAAAAGTGTGATTGGCATATTTTTTCCCTTCAGCCTAACTAGTAGAATTTTTGTGTGCAGTTTCAAAAATATGGTAATTGAGAAGTCAGGCTTTCAGTTTAGACAGTGCTCTCAATAATAAGATAAAGTTTTCAGTATTAAGAAAAACTGCTTTCAGTTTAGACAGTGGTAGCAGTTTTAAGGCATTTTTGAGAAACAGGTTTATCAAAATTATTTAGCAGAGCTGTAGAAAATGTTGTGAATAGATGAAATGTGAGGGCTCTGTTAGAACACATGAAAAATATTTATACTTTTAAACTGGATTTCCTTGATTTTGTATTATCTCCTTAATTTACTAGTGACATTTGTAGGATAAAGTAAGTCCTAAAGGTTGTTTGGTATGGCTGTTTTCTAACAAAACATCAATTAGTATTAATACTATCATTCTTCCATCTTCACTTTTCAGTTAGCTTTGCTGAGAGGTATTGATATAATCTGTTAACAAATCCTGGGACAGGGATAAAGCCTAATAAGCAGGTGCAAACTCACATGTCCAATCTTTCATTAGTAGTATTGATTTATCATTTCTTCCAGAACACTTAGCTGTTTTATTACAACCAGGCTTAATGCTAAACAAAGTAGTGTAAATTTGACAGAAAATTCAGATACCAGGTTGCTCTGATTATGTAGCCATGCTTTTTTCACTACACTGTTCTTTTCCGTATAGCTGTGAATGAAAAACCAGAGTAGAGGCATTCATTTAGTGGCTTATAAATGAGATATTATGATGTAATGGAAAAGAGTAATTGTGAGTGTTAGATTTGGCCTTTTCCTGTTGTGCTTCTAGCCACCTGTGACTGATTTTGGAAACATCACTTAACCTCTATGAGTGGGCCTCAATTTCCATCTAAAATAGGGAGATAGTGGGGGAACCAGATCAAACCAGCCCAAGAAAACTTCTTAATTAACTTTTTCTTTTTCTTTCTTTCTTTTTTTTTTTTTTTTTTTTTTGAGACGGAGTTTCGCTGTTGTTACCCAGACTGGAGTGCAACGGCACGATCTCGGCTCACCGCAACCTCCGCCTTCTGGGTTCAAGCAATTCTCCTGCCTGAGCCTTCCGAGTAGGTGGGACTACAGGCGCGCACCACCATGCCCAGCTAATTTTTTTGTATTTTCAGTAGAGACGGGGTTTCACCTTGTTGACCAGGATGGTCTCGATCTCTTGACCTCATGATCCACCTGCCTCGGCCTCCCAAAGTGCTGGGATTATAGGCGTGAGCCAACGCACCCGGCCTAACTTTTTCAAACTCTAATGAAAAATCTCTGTTTTAAAAATTGAAACACTAAAATGTTCCAGGAGGTTCTAGTTATTATCTGCTTTCCTATATTTGTCTTGATAACACGACTGTGAGTTCCTTGGTAACTGAAACCATGTTTTTTAATCTAATGCCTAGCATAGCGCCAAGCACACAGTGTAGGCACAGCCTAACGGTATGAAAGAACACAACTTCATTAATTCTCATATCTCCCCAGTTCACACTCCATCTCCTATAAAACACCCCTTCCTCCACAATTATTTGTTAATCTCTGGGTGTTTCATGTGTTCCAAGAGTACGTCCACAGTTTGGGTGCCTCTGTGCATTCCTTGTATCTAAGCATCTGCTACCATCACTGGTGCTCTGCCATGCCACTGCTGAGAATATTTGACCCCACTGGGAGCATCTTCCTAGTAGATGCCATAAGCCTTATGGTTACCAAAATGATGATGTATATATACTTGGAACCTTGCAAAGCCCCTAATGAAAGTATTTCCTTCACCTGCTAGAAGTACTCTCCTTTAAGTGATCATATTAAAATAAGTGTGTGTTTTAAAGGAAAAGGACCCAAGAGGGAAAAAGTTTCCTAGGCATGAATTAAAAGAGTAGCAGATGCTACTGAGATAGAAAGATGAGGATGGAGAAAACAGCACTCACTCTGACAGTATTCTGTCCAACTGGATTTGGTAAATAAGGATAAGAGCTACCTCAAGTGAGCAGTGGGAGAAGACCTATTGGAAGGGGTAAGCAGTGATTGACATAAGAAAGTGAAATAAATTTAGGTTCACCCAGATACCCCCCCAGTCTTGCCTTGACCCAGAAACATTATGGTCACAGGGCTTTCTGCCTCCCACCCCCATAAGTTAGCTTCCTAATTATGATATCTTGGTCTTGCTAAGCATTTGGAGGGCCTTATACTGTGGCCCTCCAGATAGTGATTTAAATAATTAAGTGAAGCTCTTTTTTAGATAAGTGTTCTAGTCCAGGCTAAAATCAGCTTGTTGGTCTTTTTGGCATTGTCATTGCTCAGTACCAGCACACTCTTGGCTCCTTGCCACATCTCTGGCCTCAATGTGGGAGGCAAAGGCAGTGAGCAATTCCAGAGTGGTAAGATGGGTGCAGCACATAATGAGGTGATATCCACATAGCATCACTGAACAGCGTTTCCACACAGGGCTCAGAGTCATTGTGCTGCATGTGCACCTCATGCCCACAATAGCTGAGCAGTTGAGATTGGTGGAGTGGACCTTCTGATTACACCTAGAGGAAGGTCCTTATCAACTCCACTTCTCAAAGGGGTACAATTGGACCTAAACCTGCTTGACAGATGAGAGCCCCACCCTAGCCAAGGTAGCTGCCAACCTGTAATCCGATATTTTGGGAGGCTGAAGTGGGACAATCACTTGTGCCCAGAAGTTTGAGACTAGCCTGGGCAACACAGCAAGATCCCGGTCTCTACCCGTCCCTGCCAAAAAATTAAATTAAAATGGTAGAAAAGGCCTCCTGCCCCTGTTTTCTATCCACCCAGTTTTCCTGACAAGCAGCCAATATTACCAATTCCTTTCTAATTGCCAATATCTTTTCTGATTCTATGCATATACAAACAAATACACTTTTCACTTAATAATACCTCTAACCTGTCCACATTCCTTATACCTTATTTTCATTCATGACCTTTTTTTAATGTTTGAATTCTTTTTTTTTTGAGACGGAGTTTCGCTCTTGTTACCCAGGCTGGAGTGCAATGGTGGGATCTCGGCTCACCGCAACCTCCACCTCCTGGGTTCAGGCAATTCTCCTGCCTCAGTCTCCTGAGTAGCTGGGATTACAGGCACGCGCCACCGTGCCCAGCTAATTTTTTGTATTTTTAGTAGAGACGGATTTTCACCATGTTGACCAGAATGGTCTTGATCTCTTGACCTGGTGATCCACCCGTCTCAGCCTCCCAAAGTGCTGGGATTACAGGCGTGAGCCACCACACCCGGTAATGTTTGAATTCTTGT
This sequence comes from Callithrix jacchus, assembly GCF_049354715.1. Classification (NCBI taxonomy): domain Eukaryota; kingdom Metazoa; phylum Chordata; class Mammalia; order Primates; family Cebidae; genus Callithrix; species Callithrix jacchus. The sequence goes on from NC_133508.1 coordinate 150,588,158, forward strand.
TTTTTTGTTTTTGTTTTTGAGATGGAGTTTCAGTCTGTCACCCAGGCTGGAGTGCAGTGGTACCATCTTGACTCACTGCAGTCTCCAACTCCTGGGTTCAAGCTGGGATTACAGGCAACCACCACAAGGCCCTGCTAATTTTTTTGTGTTTTTAGTAGAGACAGGGTTTCTCCATGTTGGCCAGTCTAGTCTCGAACTTCTGACCTCAAGTGATCCACCTGCATCTGCCTCCCAAAGTGCTGGGATTATAGGCATGAGCCACCATGCCCTGCCTTGCTTCAATTATTTTTAACAACATTTTTAATTATCTCTGCCTCAAGCCTCTTCTTTTTCTCTACATCCTTCCTGGTTTATCATAAATTCTTCACAGTTACAATGTATTATGAAATTTTGAGCAGTGTGTAAAATTTATCTTTGCTACAACTGCACATACAGATTGTTAAGGCAGTGTTGGTGAAATGGAACACTGATGGAATGTTCTGTTGAGTATAGGTCATGGTATAACATACCGTATAAACAAGAAAACAGCATAATGCCAGACTGCACCAAAGGAAGATGGTGAGAGAACTTTGCCTTATGGATTCTTGGTTTTATATTTGGATGACATTTAAGTACTTATTTTGTGCTCGCTAATTTATGTATTAACCGTGCATTTATCTCACAACATCCTTATTGGACAGATACTTATGCCCATTTTACAGTAGAGTAAACTAAGGCACAGGCACATTTCATGTTAAAATATATGACCAAGTGTCCAGAACTAGTAAATGGCAGAGTGGATACAATGCTGCTGTTTGCTGTCAGAGCCTACGTGCTTACCCATTTTGATTCCTTTGAGTATATAGTAAGATAGTAAGCAGTTTTGATGAAAGAATGACATAGTCCTAAACAGCAACCTAGTTAATGATGTAGTAACCTGGATGCTTTTATAGACACTGAAACATTGGTGTTCTCTGGTCCTGACTGCATGATAATTGCTGCTGAATGGCCCAGTGCCGTGGTTCATGGCTGTAATCCCAGCACTTTGGGAGGCCAAGGCAGGCAGATTCCTTGAGCCCAGGAGTTCTAGACAGCCTGAACAACGTAGTGAAACCCTACCTCTACAAAAAATACAAAAATTAGCCGAGCATAGTGGCATATGCCTGTAGTCCCAGCCACTTGGGTGAATCACTTGAATCTGATAGTAGGAGGTTGCAGTGAGCCGAGATCACCCCATTGAACTCCAGCCTGGCCTGGGCAACAGTGTGAGACTTTGTCTCAAAAACAAAACAAAGTTGCTTAGTGCCCTTTTGAGCTTAAGTATGCCGTGAAGAATTCTAGTATTTATGCTGTGTTATTAAACACACATTGAAAAACATGGCTCTAGAAATTTAAAGATAATTAAAGTCCCTGTGAAAAGGTCAGGGAGAAACTTTACAGTATGACAATATCTTAGAACATCCTTGCCTACAGTAGAATCTCTTTCTTTCAAAAGCAGGTCTCTGAGTTCTATCCTATGTGTACCGAATCAGAATTTTTTGGAACCAGTGGTCAGAAAATATTTCTAATAAGCCTCTCAATAATTATTGGGATACTTGAGAACCATTATCTTAGCGAACTTGCTGTGGTTCAAATCTTAGTCCTTTGCTTATTTAGCTCAGAAGCCTGATTGATCAGGATACTAAACCCAAGTCTCTCTCGGGGATAAACTCATTTTAGCTAGGCTTATGAAACTAATGTATAAAAGTGGAATAACCATACATATAGAAGTAACTAGATTCTTTTTTTCAGGTAGGTCAGGAACATGGGAAATCAAGTTAGAATGTTTTAATGGAGCATGGAATTAGAAGAAGGACGTTAACTAGATAGTCTAAAATATTGATGACATTTTCTTTCATAATAGCATATATACCAAACACCAAAACCAAGTCAGGTCTTTGTATAGCAGCAGTGGACATTTTTTCTCTAGATAGGTTCATTTGTTGTCACGTTACTAGCAGGAGAGTTTTGGAGGGCTCAAAAATTTGCATGCTACAGCTTCTCCTTCAGTCTGTCCTCCTTAGTTAATGACACTTCCATTCTTTAGTTGCTCAGGTCAACAACATTAGAATTATCTTTGACTCCTATTTCTCTCACAATCCACATACAGTCCACTGGCAAATCCTGTAGGATTTGTCTTTAAACCAGAATTTGACTATTTCTTACCACACCCTTATTCCAACCACTCTGGAAGAAACCACTGTGACCTCTAGATCATTACCATACTGTTTTTTCTGGTTTCCCTGCTTCTGCTATTGCTTCTTCCCAGCAATCTATCCTGAATGAAGCATCCAGAATGATCTGGTTAAAATGAAGGTCAGAACATGTGACTTTTCTGCTCAAAGCCGTCTCATGGCTTCCCATCGTCTTCTGACAAGTCCCTGTGTTATGGGATGTTAACTCTTTGCCATGTATCTCTTACTTTTTTTTTTTTTTTTTTTTAACTCTAAAGCTGCCAGGAGAAGATTACCTCTTACTTTATCTCCTACCTGTTCTTCTCCTAGTCTTCTCGGTGTCAATCACATATTCTCACTGAAGAATCTTTGCATTTGTTCCTTTTTCTGGAGTGCTCTTCCTTCTGTATCCCGCACTTCAGATACTTAACCAGAAGTCACCTCCTTAATGAAGCCTTCTCTGGTTATTCTGTACAATTCCAAATTCTAACATTTCATGTCCCTTTCTTTGCCCTTTTTCTCCTTAGCATTACCCACTACACTGTAAACTCCATGAAGACAGTATGCTAGTGAGTCACCATTGCCTAAAACGTAGTGGGTCTTCTGCTATTTGTTGAGTGAATGAATCTTGCTCTGATAGCATCTTTCTTGATTTCGTTGTCAACTCTCATAGGGCAGTCTGATTTCCAAATTTTGTGAGGCCATATTTGAGGACTCCAGTACTTCTGTATTACTGATAGATTGTATTTATTTATTCATTCATTCATTCATTCATTCTGACAAAGTCTCTGTTGCCCAAGCTAGAGTTCAGTGATGCAGTCTTGGCTCACTGCAACCTCCACCTCCTGGGTTCAAGCAATTCTCCTGCCTTAGCCTCTCGAGTAGCTGGGACTACAGGCACGTGCCACCATGCCAGGCCAATTTTTGTATTTTTAGTAGAGATGGGGTTTCACTATGTTGACCAGGCTGGTCTTGAACTCCTGACCTTCTAATTCGCCTGCCTCCATCTCCCAAAGTGCTGGGATTACAGGCGTGAGCCACCTTGCCCGGCCTAGATTTGTATTAATGGAGCTTTGTCCTCAGAAAGCTTCAGCAAGGGACCATTGCCTATGATGTACAGAATAAAACCAGATTTGATATTAGCATCATTACTGCTATCTGACTTACTTTATCCTTCTCTTTTATTATTTCCTGTTTGACGAAACAGAAGGGTGTTTTCCCACTACCTTTTTTGTTCTTATTCCCTCACTCATTGTGCCCTCCCTTCCAGCCCATCTAAAGCACTTGGCAGAGCCCAGCTTCTCCTTTTCTTTGTAGTTGTCTTTCACCAACCCAGCTCAATATCCATTTCCTTGCTCTTAAGTTCTGAGCCTTGTGTAATCTGTACTACTGCTTTGGCAATTTTGCTGATTTGAGTTATAGTAGTTTTTAATTTTATTTTTGAGACAGGGTCTCACTCTGACACCCAGACTGGAGTTCAGTGGTGGGATCTTGACTCACTGTAACCTCTGTCTCCTGGGCTTAAGCCATCCTCCCACCTCAGCCTACCTACTGAGTAGCTGGGACTGAAGGCATGCAGCTAATTAAAACAATTTTTTTTTGGCCGGGCATGGTGGCTCACGCCTGTAATCCCAACACTTTGGGAGGCCAAGGTGGGCGGATCACCAGAGGTCAGGAGTTCAAGACCAGCCTGGCCAACATGGTGAAACCCTATCTTAAAAAAATTTTTTTTTTTTTTTTTTAGAGACAGTGTCAGTATATTGCCCAGACTGGTCTCAAACTCCTGGGATTATAGGCATGAGCCACTGCACCCGGCCCCAGCTAATATTTTATTTTTTATTTTTTGAGACAAGATAATCACTCTGTGCCCAGGTGGGCTCAAACTCCTGGGATTACAGGCATGAGCCACCGCTCCCAGTTCCAGCTGATTATTTTATTTTTTATTTTTTGAGATGAGATATCACTGTATGCCCAGGCTGGGCTCAAGCGATCTGCCTGCCTTGGCCTCACAAAGTGCTGGGATTACAAGCATGAGCCTGCCGTGCCGAGCCTGAATTATAGTTAGTTTTAAATGTTGGCACATCTTTCCTGAAGGCTATTATTTGTACAAATTGTTCTGTTACCAGTGGTAAAGTATACAAAGATTGGAAAGCTAAGGTTCTTACTCTGTATTATATTCATCTATGTTGTTTGTATCCACCAGAATGATTTGCACTTTATATTAGCTGAAGATAGTGACTCTCAACTTTGGCAGCACGTTAGAATCACCTCAGGAAGCTTTTAAACTGATGCCCAAGCCCTACCCCAGATCTATTACATCAGAATTTCTGCAGGTGGAACCCATATATCAGTATATTTAAATCTTCCCAGACTATTCTAATGTGTAGACAAGGTCCAGAACCACTGATTTAAGGCAAAAGATAATCTGTTGGCTTACTTCTTTGACAGTTCTACTCTTTGTCTTTATCTCTAGGATTCGCCTCAGTGCCTGAGACCACATTAATTGTTTTGTGGTTTGAATGAACAAATTGTTAAACACAAAGAGCTGAACTTTTTTGAAAGATAACATAACTCAGAATCCAGTGACGTTTAGGCATTTGCTTAGGGATAAAAAATTAAGTATCTGCTATATGGGAGTCCCCCTCCTAATATAAGTTATCCAGAACGTTGGTAAAAGATTGACATTGGGTTCTTAAAACAGTCCTAGATATGAGTAGGTTTTATAATCACAAATGGAGAAACTAATACCCAAGCAATTTAGCGGTAAAGCTGGCATGTGAAACCGTATCTGACTCCCAGTGATTTTGAGGGAAAAAAATGATAAAAAGATATTCTTTAAGTTAGAATGTCATGACATGCCAGATACCTGTGAGATCTTAGAGAATCGTTTTTGTTTCCCACTCCTGCTTTTTCCATCTATCATGTGTTCTCACTGCCGAATTTTACCGTTTCAAACTTGACATCTGCATTGTTGCTTGCTAATATGTGAATCTGAAAGTTCTTGGTCATTTTTCCCTAATTTATTTTATTTTCGGGCAGCCCTCAGACCAGAATAGGTTCAAAGAGGCTTTTTCCTAATTTTTTAACCTTGTAGGCATTTTTTTAAAGCATATTTAAGCTCCTAAACAAGTTGCTTATAGGATATTTTCATGCATTTTAATCTTCTTTTCCTAGTTTGGGTGTTTTACCTCAGATTTTTGTATTTCTGTAGTTCTTGATCTAGACATTTAGGCAGATCTGCAAATTAAACTAAATAGGGTCCTTTCCTTCTATGTATATATATCAGTGCTATTTTGCATTTGGGATAAGACTTAACTTTTTAATCTTCACTGAGATTGAGCCAATACTTTAAAATTTTTATTTTGTTTAATAATTCATGACTGTGGCTTATCACTTTGAACTTCTAAATAAACACAGAAGATGAATGCTTGTCAATCTTTTACCAACATTCTGGATACCTTATATTAGGAGAGTCCAGAATGAGCACTTAAGGAATGATTTCTCATGTGGGATATAGAGAAGTTATAAATTAAAAGGGAGTGGTTGAAAGGGATAACTAGAAAATAGGAGCTGCTATTTGACATTCTTATATGTTGTAAATTTTATGCTTAAGTATGTCATCTTTTTTCTTTTTTTTGAACCCCCCCCCCGCCAAGTATGTCATTTTTAAACATGACTATACTAAGTGGTATGAAATACAATGACTCCTAGTTCAAGTAAAAATTATTTTAATGCTTATTAAAACAGTTAAAAAGACTGTTATGGCTGGGTATGGTATGTCTGTAATCCCAGCACTTCGGAAAGCCAAGGCAGGTGGATCATCTGGGGTCAGGAATTCAAGACCAGCCTGGCCAACATGGTGAAACCCCATCTCTACTAAAAATACAAAAATTAGCAGGACGTGGTGGTGGATGCCTGTAATAATCCCAGCTACTTGGGAGGCTGAGGCAGGAGAATTGCTTGGACCCAGGAGGTGCAGGTTGCAATGAGCCGAGATCACACCACTGCACTCCATCCTGGGTGACAGAGCAAGACTTAATCTAAAAAAAGAAAAACTATTAAAATAAGGCAAAAAAATCAGGCTCAACTCCTAATACAGTAAAAACAGCTGGGTATTTACATATACCCAATAAGCAGAGTGAGGGAGAACATTATTAAGAAGAAACATGAGGGTAGGGGGATTCTTGCTGAAGGCAGGTCAAAGACTTACATGTCAAAGGTAGGGGATGAAGAACTTGATCAGATATCAAGGGTGGGCAGATTCTTGCTAAAACTGGGCTAGGCAGGCCAGAGACGGGGATGTGGGTAAGGGAGGTGGGGTGGGGTGTCAAATCCTAGTTCAAAAGAGGTCTTAGAGAGAAGCCTGAAGTATACCACTTCGTGTGTGTCTGTGGTGTACATAATTACTTTACTAAATAGTCAAGTGTTTAAGACGTAGCCAAAAAAGCAGTTATTCTGTTAAGTTTGTAGAATGTTTTAAAGTGAAATTGTTCTACTTAAAACTAACTTGCCTGGCTTCGCTAGCTACTTGGGTCTAATAAAACTCATAATTGGCTACTAATAGAGAAAACAGTTTCTAAAGACTATTAAAATGTCTTTTGAAAGAGTGAATTTTAAAGCAAATTATTTGGAAGTGCCACCATCTATTTTTTATAACGTTGATCCTAATTTAAGACATATCTTTATGCTTTTCAAGTCTTACTCTTGCTGTTGATGACAAATCAAAATAAACCATGTACATCTACAATTTTATTTCTAAGTGCATATTTTATTTCTAAGACACATAGGTGTCTCCAGGTCTAAACTGGGAAAATAATATTTAGCTGATTTTGAATTTTTAAAAACATAGATAAGAATAACTTTTATTTAGTGAAACCAGTGCTATATACAGCACATTATTAACTGTGGTCACCATGCAGTGCAGTAGAGCACTAAAACTTACTCTTCCAGTCTAATTGTAACTTTGTACCTTCTGATTGCTGTCTTTGATGTCTTTCCTTTCCCCATCCGTTCCCTGACCCCCCAGCCTCTGGTAACCACCATTCTATTCTGTTTCTCTGAGATTGGTTTTAGATTCCACATATCTTACAGTGAGATTATGCAGTATTCATCTTTCTGTGTCAGGCTTATTTCACTTAGCATAATATCTTTCAGGTCCATCCTTGTTGTTGCAAATGACAAAATTTCCTTCTTTTTAAAGGCTGTAGAGTATTTCATTGTGTGTATATAAAACATTTTCTTTATCCATTCATCTGTTGAATTGGTTGATACTTTCATATCTTGATTAATGTGAATACTGCTGAAATGAACATGGGAATGCAGATATCTCTCTGACGTACCAATTTCAGTTCCTTTGGCTATCTATCCAGAAGTGAATTTCTGAGTCATATGGTAATTTTAGTATTTTTTGGAACTTCCATGCTATTAATATTTTCCAAAATGGCTATACTAATTTACATTCCCACCAACAAAATAGAAGGGTTTATTTTTCTCCTCATCCTGGCCCAAGACTTGTTATCATTTGTCTTTTTTTTGAGACGGAGTTTCGCTCTTGTTACCCAGGCTGGAGTGCAATGGTGTGATCTCGGCTCACCACAACCTCTGCCTCCTGGGTTCAAGCAATTCTCCTGCCTCAGCCTCCCGAGTAGCTGGGACTACAGGCGTGCACCACCATGCCCAGCTAATTTTTGTATTTTTAGTAGAGATGGGGGTTTACCATGTTCACCAGGATGGTCTCAATCTCTTGACCTCATAATCCACCCGCCTCGGCCTCCCAAAGTGCTGGAATTACAGGCATGAGCACCGGGCCTCATTTGTCTTTTTTGATAACAGCCATTCTAACAGGCATGAGGTGATATCTCACTGTGGTTTTAATTTGCATTTCCCTGATTAGAGATGTTGAGGATTTTTTCATATATCTGTTGCCCATTTGTATCTCTTCTGATAAATGTGTTTAGACCTTTTGCCCATTTTAAAATTGGGTTATTTGTTTTCTTGCTGTTGAGTTGTTTTGAGTTCCTTATATATTTTCGGTATTAGCCCTTTATCAGATGTATGGTTTGCAGATATTTCCTCCCAGGCAGTGGGTTGTTTTCTCATTCTGTTAATTTTCTCCTTGCCATACTGAAGTTTTTTAGTTTGATGCAACATCGAAATACCTTCAAATGGGAAAAATTCCCTTAGGAAAGAGCATTGGATTTTATGCAAAGAGAACTTACTTTCTTACCAGGATAAGAATAATGTCCTGTATATATCTCTTTCAGGAAAATAAATGCAACTATTTATTCTTGAATACTTTTAAAATGGCTTAGAGTAAAAATAAGTAAATATTTACAGAGGCACAATTTACTACTATTGTGCTTTCTTAAAGTGTACCCTGTTTAGGAAACTTGAAAAAACTTTGAAATATGTGTTATTACTTTAAAGAGACATTGTTACAGACATTTTCATAAAGCTTTTTTGGTCAGTAAGAAGTTGCTACTGTTTGTAGTTATTGGTGGGGGTTATTATGATGATAATGATAGAGAATATAAATGGCTAGGACCCAAAGGATTTCTAGAAAAAGAGAATTATTTTCTCTGAAGTAGTAATTTGAAGAGTTTGCTCAGTTTATAATTTAAAGTGACAGTTATCTTGCTGTGACCAGTTAGTAGCTGACATTTATTGAGCCTCTCCTATTATAAGTGTTCTGCCAAAGACTTGACTGTATATTATTATTTAATCTTCAGCACAATTTTTAAAAATTTAAAAGATTTCTGGTGAAAACCAGAAAACCTGCCACACAAATTCTAAAAGAGTTGTAACACTTCACAACAATTTTTAAGGAGTACATACTGTCCCACTTTAGGGAGAGGACATCGTTCAAAGAGATTTTTAAGTGTCTGAAATTCAACACCATGTCTGTCCAATCCAGAGCCTATGTCTTTCCATTTTGCCATAGTACCTCATAATAATCCTTAAAGCTGAGAACGTTTCCTTTACATTATTTTATTCAAAGGGGATTTTGTAAACATTTATTCATTGCCTGCTATGTGTAATTTAATTTGCTAGACCCTGTAATGTATAGAAAAGGAAAGCAAAGCAGTTTCTCTCCCCAAAAAAAACTTGAGTCTTTGGAGGCAGACTAGTATCTATAGAACTAATTGTCAATAGCACTTATATTTTAGGTGATATGATAAGTGTTCAAATACACTTTGAACACTTTTTAAGATTGGGTTGGGTTGGAAGAACCCAACTTTAAAAAGATGGGAAGGATTTAGACAGGCAAAGATGGGGAGAAAGGCACAACTTTCACCAGGGAGACATGCTGGCAGAAATTTGGCTCCTAAAGTGTACACAATTGGGGTGGTATAAACTGACCAGGCCTTGCTGTTAAGTGGAATGTGGATATTATCTAGCTAAATAACTCTCCCTTTTCTGTGTAGAATTATTCACCAATGCTCACAAAGAGTTGCAGTTGGTAAATATTTAACTTGAAGTTCTTTTGTATGCGATTGTCAAGGAAAAATATTTTTTTTCTTTTGAGATGGAGAAGCTGGGATTACAACAACCAGCTAATTTTTGCATTTTTAGGAGAGACAGGGTTTCACCACGTTGGCCAGGCTGGTCTCAAACTCCTAACCCACCTTGGCCTCCCAAAGTGCTAGGATTATAGGCATGAGCCACTGTGCCTGGCCCAAGGAAATCATTTTAAAAACTAGTTATGGCTGGGCCCAAGTGGTGGCTCACACCAGTAATCCCATTAGTTTGAGAGGCCAAGGCAGGTCAGGAGTTTGAGACCAGCCTGGCCAACATGGTGAAACCGCGTCTCTACTAAAAATAAAAAAAAAATTAGCCAGGCACGGTGGCAGGCGCCTGTAATCCCAGCTACTCAGGAGGCTAGGCCAGGAGAGTTGCTTGCATCCAGGAGGCAGAGGTTGCCGTGGGCCAAGATCGCACCACCACACTTCAGCCTGGGTGACAGAGCAAGACTCGGTCTCAAAATAAAAAATAAAAGCTAGTTATGAATAGGTGCAGTGTTGATTAGATGTATGGGGTCTGTTATTAAAAGATTATTTAATAAGCTACAGTTTTATAAATTCCTTAGTATATTTTCTTAAGATTCTTGCTAAAATATGATATATGAAAATCTAAGAAAATTAAGTCATTTCTAGGGACAGTAAAATGACTTTTTTAAACTTTCAGTACAAATACTAGTAATGTGAAAGTGAAATTTTGAATCTTGCAAGGATTGGTTTATTATTATTTCCCCCTTTTAGAGAGAACAGGATAAGAAGAATGGGAAAAAATGGAAATTTAGGACATCTTTTTAATTAATTAATTAATTAATTGCGAAGTCTTGCTCTTGTTGCCCAGGCTGGAGTGCAGTGGCGTGACCTCAGCTCACTGCAACTTTTGCCTCCTGGGTTCAAACAATTCTTCCGCCTCACCCACCACTACACCTGGCTAATTTTTATATTTTTAGTAGAAACAGGAGTTCTCCATGTTAGGCTGATCTCAAACTCCTGACCTCAGGTGATCCGCCCAACTCAGCCTCCCAAAGTGCTGATTACAGGCATGAGCCACACCATGCCTAGCAGGAAATCTTACCTTTTGTTGATTATATTTATATATTTAAAATCCTCCCTTTTTAGGGTTAGAAACAAAATACAGTGAATTTTATATTAGTAACATTATTGTAATATTTAAATATATGAAAGAGGAAATTGTGTATAAGCCTCAATATTCTCCCTTTAAAATATTCAAGGAGTTATACCGTTCAGTGTAGATACTGATATATACAGTGTATAGTGAAACTGTTACTTTATGAAATAGGGACAATTTTTTAAAGGCTTTTTTTTTGAGATGGAGTTTCTCTCTTGTTACCCAGGCTGGAGTGCAATGGCGCAATCTCGGCTCACCGCAACCTCCGCCTCCTGAGTTTAGGCAATTCTCCTGCCTCAGTCTCCTGAGTAGCTGGGATTACAGGCACGTACCACCGTGCCCAACTAATTTTTTGTATTTTGAGTAGAGACGGGTTTTCACCATGTTGACCAGGATGGTCTTGATCTCTTGACCTCGTGATCCACCTGCCTCGGCCTCCCAAAGTGCTGGGATTACAGGCTTGAGCCACCGCACCCGGCCAAAGGCTTTTTTTTTTTAAAGCAGCAGTTTAGTTTTTGTTCACCTAAAACCTTCATATTAGTGATTCTCAAGTTAGGGGAGCTAGCATACTTCCCCTTTATAGGAGATACCTGCCTTCTCCTTTCTTTCCCTCTCCCACCCTTGAAAATGATTAACTAAATCACTATTAATGAAAATGACATCCCTCATATGTATTGTAGCAAAAATATTTTTTCAATCACTAACTGCTTAGCCATTTCCCTCTCCCCTTTTGCTCTGTTAATTTCATCCTAGCTTTGACTCAGTTTTGAAGTTAGATAAAATGTTGACTTTTAAACTCACTATTTATCGTTTTATCTATTGCTCCTAACTTTGTGACAACTGCATCTTTCATAAGCGTAGCTTTAACTCAATTCTTGGTAAAAATAGTCTAAAAGGACAAAGCCAAATTCATGTGATACACTAAAGGTAATCCTCTAGAATTTTATTTCCATTTAATACTACATGATATAGTTGAATGTCTAAGTTATAATTCCAGCTCCACCCATTTATTATAAGCATGTGGTCTTAGGCAAGACATTCACACTCTGTGAACCTATTTTTTGATTTATAAATGGGGATAATGGTCTCTTCCCTGCATGTTTTAACAAACTGTTTTAAAGATCAAAAAAGAAACAGATTATGAAAGAATTTCATAAACAATAAAATAGTATTCGTTTATTTACATTTCTAGCATGTTCTAGGTCTCAGTCCTGGGTATACAGCAGTGAACAAAAATAACAAGTTTTTTTGTTCTATGTCAGGGGTTGACAAACTACGGCCAGTGGGCCAAATCTAGTCCACTACCTGATTTTGTTCTGTTTTGTTGTTTATTGAGACAGGCTCTTGCTTTATTATTTTTAATAGAGATAAGATCTTGCTATGTTGCCTAGGCTGGGTCTTGAATTCCTGAGCTCAAGCCATCATCCAGATTTGGCCTCCTAAAATATTGGGATAACAGGTGTGAACTGCTGTGCTGGGCCTATTGCTTGTTTTTATAGGGCTTATAAACTAATGCTGTTTGCGAATGGTTGAAAACAAAAAAGAATAATATTTCATGATGTGAAAATTACATGAAATACTAATTTCAATGTACAAAATAAGGTTTTATTGGAACACAGTCATGCTTATTTGTTTACAGTTGCGACAGAAACTGTGTGACTCACAAAGCCCATCTGCCCTTTACAATAGCAGTTTACTGACTCTTGCTCAATGATCTTAGACTTCTTTGGGGGGTGTTGGACAGTAAACATGTAAGTATATGTTCAGTGGTAGCAAATTCCTTGAAGAAAAATAAAACAGTAAAGGGTCTAGAATTGTAACGGTTGGAAGGATACAACAGCTAATTTATATATGGGAGTTAGGGAAGGGTAGTTTATTTGGCAGGTAACATTTGAACAGAGATTGAATGAAGCTTGGAGTGAATCATCCAAGAGAGCATTTCTGGCCAGAGGAAGGAGAAATACGCCCTGAGGCATGAGTGTAGCTGTAAGTCTAGGAGCTAAGTGGTATGAGTGGAGGAATTAGAGAAGGAAGAGCGGTGGAACAGACTTTAGATTTTATAGTGAATATGTAAATGTGTATCAGGCTGGGCATAGTGGCTCACATCTGTAATCCCAGCACTTTGGGAGGCTGAAGTGGGTGGATCACCTGAGGTCAGGAGTGTGAGACCAGCATGACCAACATGGTGAAACCCCGTCCCTACTAAAAATACAAAAATTACCCAGGTGTGGTGGCACATGCCTGTAATCCCAGCTACTTGGGTGGCTGAGGCAGAAGAGTTGCTTGAACCCAGGAGACAGAGGTCGTAGTGAGCTGAGATCACGACACTGTACTCCAGCCTGGGCAACAGAACAAGACTGTGTGTGTGTGTGTGTGTGTGTGTGTGTGTGTGTGTGTGTACACACACATATCACATTATAGACAATGTATAATTTTATGTAATGTCTATATAATTATGTCTATTATATAATTTTATTAAAATTATGTATTATGTCTACTACTACTTCAAGGTATATTTGTGGTATTGTGTTCAAATAGTGAAAAATCAACACTTCAAAAACTGTCAAATATCTAATAACCATCCACCATTTTCATAACTGTCAGGAAATAACATGGGATTTCCTGCCATGACAATGTGTTTTAGAATCCCATGTTGGCATCTAATGATAACTACATTCTTTTTAACCACTCATTAAGTATTTCACCCTTGCCATCGCATATACCTTCAGATCTCTCCACTTTCGTTTAAAAACTGAGAGATGTTTTGGTTCCTCTAATTGGATATTTCTTCTGTTGTTGATATTCTCAGATGCTCAAGGAATACTTAAGTTTTTTCAGCACTCGAACCCGAATTCAAATACTACTACTAGGTTTTCTTCCCTTGCCCTACTTTTTAACTTAGAAAATAGAAGTGAGCTTTTAGTTTACCTTTTTCTTTTATATAATTTCCTTGTTTAACCAATTAATCAGTATATTTTAAAACATAAGGTACTATAGAGATATTAAGTGAATAAGTCAAAGGTCTTGGTCAAGTAGGAACTTTAAAAAGCTTTCTTTATTGCCTTAGGATTTTTACAACCTTACCTCATTCAGTCCTTTGGCTTCCTTGACCTGGTGTTTTCAGTTTTCATGTCACTCAATAGCCTTTATCTTCCTTTATTTCCTCCTTCATCTTTAAAAAAAAAAAATAAAGGATGAGGAATGTTGACATGCTCCTTTTTTTATTTGAACAATTTTTAATTTGCTTTACCACACTAGTAAACTTATATTTCTTGTATAGCTTTTTGAACATAGAGGTAAGTCAGAAAAAGAGAAAAAAATTCTTTTGTACTAGAGACAGTTCCTAGTTAAAATTTAGTAGCTATACATAGATGTAAATATATAATTTTTAAAAGACCAGGAAAGGAGTAAAAATCCTTTTCATTGAACAGCATATTATAAACATTTACCCGAGTCAACAAATGGAGCACTTCTCAAACTTTTAAACTGTCAGGACCCCTTTACATACTTAAAAACTGAATTTTTATTTGTGTGGCTTATGTCTATTGAATTAGGTATTAAAACTGAGGCCGGACACAGTGGCTCACGCCTGTAGTCTCAGCACTTTGTGAGGCCAAGGCAGGTGGATCATTTGAGGTCACAACTTCAGGACCAGCCTGGCCAACATGATAAAACTGTGTCTCTACTAAAAATACAAAAATTAGCTGGGGTATTGGTATGCACCTGTAATCCCAGCTACTCAGGAGGGTGAGGCCGGAGAATTGCTTGAACCTGGGAGATGGAGGTTGCAGTGAGCCCAGATCATACCACCGCACTCCAGTCTAGGTGATAGAACAAGACTCTATCTCAAAAACAAAACAAAAAACTGATACTTAATAAAACTATTACATTTTAACATAATTAGTTATTTGTTGTTAAAACAAAAAACTTTATTTTCCAAAATAAAAAAGGAATTAGTGTGAGGAGTAACATTGTTTACATTTGTAAATCGTGTAAATGTCTGCATTCAGTTTGTTATGACATATTGCCTTAGTTTGTACTTACTGTTTCCTTTACTTGGAATGCCCTCCCTGGTCTTACCTCCTCATCCTCCAATCCATCTCAAACATCACTGCCTTTGAAGACCACCCCCTTTTTAATGGAGGTATAGAGTTGATTGCATCTTCCTTTGTGCCTCACTCTGCATTTAACACCTGCTTGCTACGTTACTATCTAGGCTTCATTCAGGTCCTTGAGGGTGGTGACAATGTCTTATCCAGTCTTCAGTCTTTATTTACTGATACTTCTCTTCCTGGTTTGCTGAATGGGTGAATTATGACCCCCCTTATGCAGTATCAGTTCATCTTCTATCTGGACAAACTGCTGTTCTTACAGTTGTACCAATTCCGTCAGATTTTGTAGCTTTTGAAAATTTGGGTGGGACTTTGGGAATATTAGTATCTTGAATTTTCAGTTTGGTAATTTTATTATATATTCAAACATTATGTTATATAAGTGGTATGTGAAATATGGCTGTAGCTTTCTTCCTTTATTCTTTTCAGAAAAGATACTTTTTTGATATATATGAATATATATATATACTTTTTTTTTTTGGATTACACACGCTTTGCTTGACTGAAAAGAGTTTCACAATTATGTAAAGATTATAAGAAATGCACCTTGACAGAAAGGGTATAGACCATAGCTCACCACGTGGATTTGTCACAAATAGACTAAAAAAAAAAAAAAAAAAGGTTTATTATTAAAAGTAGGATTACTGATTTCTTAAATAAGAGATTTATACCAACAGTTGAAAAGTACAGAAATATGATTAAGTGTACATGCCAAGGAAAATATAGTTAGAAATCTATGTTGTAATAGTCCTATGTAGTGTCATTTTCATGAGTTGAGCAGGATTTCTTCCTGTTTAGAATCCCTTTTTATTTTGCTCAGTTAATATAAGAGCCTTATGGAGTATTTCCTCTCCACCAGTGTTCATCGCAGAAAAAATAACACACTATCTGTAATTACCCTTCAAGGCAGGGTTCTAAAACTTTATGTACCTAAGAATATTCCAACGTATATTTTTGTGGTGCGAATTCCTGATGCCTGTTTCCAGGTATTCCACATACCACCTTTTGTCTTCCTAGTCTTAGAAAGATTGTAGGATTTTATAGCTAAAAGAAATTTTGCAGATCTTCTAATATGACTTTTTGAAGAGTTGGATTATAATGAGAAAAGTGCAGGGCCAAAAACAATGTTTCCAGAATCACAAATCTAGTTAGCTAATGGACCAACAGACACAGTTTTTGGAACCCAGATTTTCCATTCTACCTTGCTCCATAGGCCTTTCTGACTGGTTTCATCACAGAACAGCTTTTCTTTGTCATTTGCAGAATAAGAGTGACGTTACAGTAAGATTATTTGTATAAGCTTAGGGATATTAAAGTTGCAATTGTTTTCTTTTTCTGAGACAGAGTCTCACCCTGTTGCCCAGGATAGAGTGCAGTGGCTCAATCTTAGCTCACTGCACCTTCCACCTTCTGGGTTCAAGAACGAGATTCGGCCTCTGCCACTCAGGTAGCTGGAATTACAGGTGTGCGCCACTATGCCTGGCTAATTTTTATAATTTTAGTAGAGATGGGGTTTCTCTGTGTTAGCCAGGCTGGTCTCGAACTGACCTCAAATGATCTGCCCACATCAGCCACCCAAAGTGCTGGGATTTACAGGTATGAGCCACCGTGCCTGGCCTAAGTTTCTGTTTTTTTTCTAATTCTCTTCTCAGTGTCAACTTTTTTTTTTTTTTTTTTTTTTGAGACAGAGTCTCCCTCAGTTGCCCAGGCTGGAGTACAATGGTACAGTCTTGGTTCATTGCAACCTCCACTTTCTGGGTTCAAGCAATTCTCCTGCCCCAGCCTCCCAAGTAGCTGGGATTACAGGCGCCCACCACCACACCGAGCTTATTCTTGTGTTTTTGGTAGACTTAGATTTCGCCATGTTGGCCAGACTGCTCTTGAACTCCTGACCTCAGGTGATCTGCCCACCTCAGCCTACCAAAGTGCTGGGATTAGAGTCGTGAGCCACCGCACCTAGCCCCAGCTTTATTTTCAAAAGACTCTTGAAAGTTTTTTTTCCTGCTGAAGAATGGTTTGAATTTGATGAGGTCATCAATAACTTGAAATTGAAATTGTTTGAAGGAAATAAAGAAGTCAGCAGAATATACCTATCTAGAAATAAGGTTCAGTTTATTGTTAGATATACCTACCATGTTCTTCTGGAAAGGACCCAGAACAGTCTTAGAGTAGATTAATTGGAGAATTGCTCCCTAGCTAGTTGGACCACTTAGCTCCTCCCTTCTCTCCTGTTTGGGCTAAGCTGAAGACAAAAATAGCATTTGTCCTCAGAATATAGTGCTGAGTATTAGCACTGGAACCATAGAGGCAGAGCAGTGTCCCACATAGCCTGTGGACTTTAGGCTCACAAGATAAACTGTTCACATATCCTGATGAGCAGAAGCAGTCTACTCTTTCCCTCCCCTATAATCACTAGAGACAAACTATTGTCTCTAGGCAAACTAAATTAAATTCAGAGCACCATTTATGGAAAACCAATACCATGAAAGAGAAGAATCAAACTCAGTGAACAGAGGATCTATCTAAATTTTTAGGAAACATTAGAACAAGACTTTAAAATGGGTAGTTATGCTGGGCACAGTGGCTCACACCTATAATCTCAGTGCTTTAAGAAGCTGAGGTGGGAGGATCACTTGA
This sequence comes from Callithrix jacchus, assembly GCF_049354715.1. NCBI lineage: Eukaryota > Metazoa > Chordata > Mammalia > Primates > Cebidae > Callithrix > Callithrix jacchus. Next base: position 150,605,742 of record NC_133508.1, read on the forward strand.
GGCCAAGATATTGAGACCAACCTGGGTAACAAAGTGAGACTCTCTCTGCAGGAAATTAAAATTTTTTTTTTTTGAGACGGAGTTTTGCTCTTGTTACCCAGGCTGGAGTGCAGTGGTGAGATCTTGGCTCACCGCAACCTCCGCCTCCTGGGTTCAGGCAATTCTCCTGCCTCAGCCTCCCAAGTAGCTGGGATTATAGGCATGCGCCACCACGCCCAGCTAATTTTTTGTATTCTTAGTAGAGACGGGGTTTCACCATGTTGACCAGGATAGTCGATCTCTTGACCTCATGATCCACCCGCCTCAGCCTCCCAAAGTGCTGGGATTACAGGTGTGAGCCACTGCACCCGGCCCGTAATTTTTTAAAAATTAGCCAGGCATGGTAAGGCACACCTGTAGTTGAGAGCTTGAGGCAGGAGAGTCACTTGAGCCCAGGAGTTTGAGATTACAGTGAACTGTGATCACACTGCTGCACTCTAGCCTGGAAGATCAAGTGAGATACTGTCGCTAAGCAAAAAACAACTAAAAAAACTAAGTAATAGAGATGATTGCATACACACTAAAAGAATGCTTTGCTGTACGTACTTGCCAATGCAAAAAAAAAAAAAAAAGGAAAAAGACAAAAGAAATTACCAAAAATATTGGAAATTAAAAATTGAACAGTCAAAATAATTGTTACGCTGGGCCTGGTGACAAGAACCTGAAGTCCAGCTACTCAGGAGGCTAAGGTGGGCAGATTCCTGAGGCGCCAGGAATTGGAGGCTGCAGTGAGCTATGATCACACCAGTGTACTCCAGCCTGGGCAACATATCGAGACCCTGTCTCTTAAAAATTGTGTGGTCAGGAAAATGGGCACAGATGAAGAATACATTAGTGAATTGGAGTTGAGAATTTTCCCCAAGCAAAGCATAAAATGACAAAAAAGATAAAATATAGAGGAAACCAATGAGATTAACAAGTTAGAACCTAACATTTTATCATCCGTTTATAATAGTATATCCAGAAAGGGAGAATGGCAACAGGGGGCAGACGGCAGAGGTTAAGTTAAAAACCTCTAGAATAGGTTTTTCCATAGGATTCCTTACGACCTCTAATATGGTGTTGAATAGCAGAGACAATAGGAGTCATCTTAGCCTTGCTTTTAAAGTTGATGACTCAGGGCAGGAACAGCGGCTGACACCTATAATCCCAACACTTCGAGAGGCCAAGGCCAGAGGATCACTTGAACCTAGAGTTTGAGACCAGCCTGTGCATTGTGAAACCTGTCTCTACAAAAATAAAAATTACAGAATTAGGTGTGGTGACATGTGCGTGTGGCCCCAGCTACTCAGGAGTCTGAGGCAGGAAGATACTTGAGCCCAGGAGGTTAAGGCTGCAGTAAGCCTTGATCATACCACTGCACTCCAGCCTAGACAACAGCCAAGACCCTATCTCAAAATAAATTAATTAATAAATAAAGTTAGTGACATTGCTTGTGCTTCATTAAGGTTGCTATAGAATTTTGGTAGATTAACCTTTTAAAGTTAAAGATGTTTATTTCATATCTACCAAAAACAATTAGTTTTTTTTATGATATCGTAATAGGTGTTAAATTTTTTTTTTTCAGCATGAGTTGAGATGATCACATGGTTTTCCTCTTTTAATTTGTAAGTTACATTAACTTACTATATTGAACCATCCTTGCATTGGGATAATTGGTACTGGTATACTCCATAATACTTTATTTAGTTTTGCTTAACTGTTCAGAATCAAGATCATAGCTTTCTCTTTTTGTGAATATAATATATTTGGTCAAATACTGTTATCCTGTTTTTGAAAGACAAATTCAGAATTATCAAAATGCATATATTCCCAATCAGAATGTATCTATACTGATAGTAACAGCTTTGGGGGTCCTTTATGAAAAGAAAATTGAAGGCTCCTAAACAGTAAAGGTTTAAACAGGACACTTTTTTCAAGGGATGTGATGAAAATTTTGTAATTTGTTAATTGTTTCTCCTTTTATATGTTACTCTTCGTAATTATCTTAGTGTAAATTTTGTTTCTCTTTAGGTACGCATAGCTGCTAAGTTCATCACTCATGCACCCCCAGGGGAATTTAATGAAGTATTTAATGGTGAGTAAAGATTACTATTTAGTTATTTTAATCCCTCCTTAATCATCATTATTTATTGAGTACTTGCTATCTGTTTTAATTCTTATGACTCATTGTAGCTATAACTAAATAAATCAAGATTCAAAGAAATTAAAATAACTTGTCCAAGGTCCCCCAGTTAGTAAATGTCAAAGCAAGTATTCAAACCCAGGTCTGAGTCAACATAAAGCTCCTAACCCACAAATTAGGACGCCTGTCCTTTGTAGGAAAAGATAGAAGGCAGATTAGTATTAATAAATGTAGAAGCAACACTAACTTATTTTTATCATTATAAGTCATAATAAATTATAATACTTTCAGTGTGGCCAAACTGAGTATATCTTAGAAGCTTGTCAAATATGCAGATTCAGCTTTATCTGCCCTCAAGATTCACATTCATTAGGTCTAAGATGGAACTGATTGATCAGTACTTCATCAAGTTCTTTACCAGGTGACTGTGAGTCGCAGCACGTTTGGGAACCACAATTATTTACAACTTTCCATACAACTTTCCGTGCTGTCTTAATACATTTTACAAACTGAAAAATGTGATGGAGCATCTTAAATCTGATGATGAATTGAATCATCATAATCCCACCTTAAGTTATTAAATGCATCTTGAAGATTCCTTAAGTAAAATAATGATTGTTGTGCATCTTGGTTCAGTTAGCTAACATTAATTTTGAGATTCTAATTTTATATTAGAAAGTTAGCTTCTTGAGAGGAACTGTATGATATTCCTCTGTCACCAGCTCAGATGGTAGAACAGTCAATAATAACCTTTATTTATAAAATTGGTAAAAGTAACTAGGAGAAACATAAATATTTGCTTCAAGGGGTATAGGATATAATAGAAGTAAATCAAGATATTTTTTATAAAATTGTTTATGGATTTTGAGCACTAACAGCAAAGGAAACAAATGCAGCCTTTTTCTAGTCTTTCTTTTACATTGACTAAATGTAAATTCTTAGTAACATTTCGAAAAATTTTTTTTTCTGTTGAACTTTTCAGTTTTCAATAGAAAATTCTTCTTGAACTTTAGTTCAGATAAATTCTTGACTAGCTGGCCAGGCATGGTGGCTCATACCTGTAATCCCAGCACTTTGGGAGGCTAAAGCAGGTGGATCACCTGAGGTCAAGAGTTCGAGACCAGCCTAGCCAACATGGTGAAACCTTATCTCTACTAAAAATAGAAAAATTAGCCAGGTGTGTTGGCATGTGCCTGTAATCCCAGCTACTTGGGAGTCTGAGGCAGGAGAATCACTTGAACCCAGGAGGCAGAGGTTGCAGTAAGCCGAGATTGTGCCACTGCACTCCAGCCTGGGTGACAGCGTGAGACTTTGTCTCAAAAAAAAAAAAAAAAAAATGACTGACAATTAAAAGTAATGTCCTTTGTAGTTAGAAGTCCCTTGTTTTATTCTGACAACCAAATATACTTGACAGGAATAACGAGAATAACTGGTACCAAAACGTTAGGTTAGGAATTGGTAAGCTACTCATGGCATGAGGGCTGGTTTGGGTTGGCACACATTGGCCACTACCAGGCCTTCCAGAAGCTCTGAAAGTCAATGACCTTTGCCTTGTAATCAGCCTCCCTCTTGGAGTTAATACTTGGTAGTTTCTGAGTAACAAAAGACTGTCTCCTTCCGAAAGAAAAGTGACTAGACTTCTGACACACAGCTTTTTAAAAAGGTTGTAGACCCCCACATTAGATTTTCCAACGAAAAATGTGTTTAGGCCGGGCGCGGTGGCTCACGCCTGTAATCCCAGCACTTTGGGAGGCCGAGGCGGGTGGATCACAAGGTCAAGAGATCGAGACCATCCTGGTCAACATGGTGAAACCCCATCTCTATTAAAAATACAAAAAATTACCTGGGCGTGGTGGTGCAGGCCTGTAATCCCAGCTACTCAGGAGGCTGAGGCAGGAGAATTGCCTGAACCCGGGAGGCAGAGGTTGTGGTGAGCCGAGATCGTGCCATTGCACTCCAGCCTGGGTAACAAGAGTGAAACTCCGTCTCAAAAAAAAAAAGAATTTTGCTGATTTATGCTTATATTAAAGGATTTATTTAGATATAAAATTAACACTCTTAACTGTAGATTTCTATAAACCATGTTTTTTATTTGCTGTGAAGTTCTTTGAGACTATATGGCACACATGTTTGTACACAAATCTGTTAACATTAGCATCTTTTCATTTGCATGTTTAGAATTTCTACTTATATAGTACACCTGAAGACTAATCTTACAAAGCCTGGATTTTAAAAATTCAACCTGGAAATCTGCTAAAATTTCTCAAATTTATCCTCCACTGAACATTATAACATTTTTTTCCTCCTCAGATGTTCGGCTACTACTTAATAATGACAATCTCCTCAGGGAAGGGGCAGCACAGTAAGTATCTTTCCAAATCCACTTACAGTGTTATTCTGACATTGGATAAACTGTGTTGACAGTAAACTAGTACCCTAAAAATGAAGTTTAAAATACTTCAAAATAAAACAGTTGGTTTTAACAATTTTAGTTTTTTTTTCTTGTAGAAAACATGTTCCCCCTAAATGTTGTTTACTTCCTCAAAGCTTATTGTAATATATGAACCTATTTTTATTTCTGCCAACATTAGCCCCATTAATGTTAGCTGTTAGGTTTTCCTTTATAGTTGTTCTAGTTCATATTGAATGTTTTTAAATGGCTAGCTATAGATAGGAATGATCTGCCAATGAGGAACGATAATGTTTAAGAATAGCAGATACTGGCTGGGCAAGGTGGCTCATGCCTATAATCCTAGCACTTTGGGAAGCCAAGGCAGGCGGATCGCCTGAAGTCAGGAGTTCGAGACCAGCCTGCCCAACATGGTGAAACTCCATCTCTACTAAAAATACAAAAAAATTAGCCAGGCGTGGTGACAGGAACCTGTAATCCCAGCTACTCAAGAGGCTAAGGCAACAGAATTGCTTGAACCTGGGAGGCAGAAGTTGCAGTGAGCCAAGATTGTGCCATCGCACTCCAACCTGGGCAACAAGACTGAAACTCTGTCTCAGAAAAAAAAAGAATAGCAGATATTAGTAAAGTGTCTTAATAGAATTAACCATAGGATAAAAGCATGATTAGGTTATCTAGTGATTGACTCATCACTCTGAAGCTAATTAATCTTTCTAAAATATTTTCATTTTTGTCCTTGCCTTCAAAACATTATGATAGTGCTTTATATATATATATATATATATCTTCTATATTAAAATCTAAACTTGCTATAGCTTTCAAGGCCCCCTGTTGTCTGGCTTTATTACTGCTCTGCTCTTCAACACAAAGTTCTGTTTCGGCTGGGCGCAGTGGCTCATGCTTGTAATCCAAGCACTTTGGGGGTCAAGGCAGGCAGATCACCTGAGGTCAGGAGTTCAAGACCAGCCTGACCAACATGGTGAAACCCCGTCTTTTTAAAAAAAAAAAAAAAAAGGTTCTGTTTCAGTTGCTATCTACCCAACTGGCCCAGAGTTCCTTTGTAAAGAGTAGAATAATGCTTATTAACCAAATTCTTTGTAAAGAATTGAATAATGGCTAGGGTGGGTAGGGGTGGGAAAAGAGGACAAGGACAAATTGATGCAGACCAACAAATAATTATCATAAAGTCACTGGAATTATCATCATGAATGATACCCTAATTATTATTTTAAGGAACCTAGGCTCACATCAGAGATACACTCTAATGATGGCTTCTCTTAGATTCATAGAATCTACCATAGAAAAGGACATTCATGATTTGCTAGTTTAACTCCTCTCTACTGAAAGAATCTCGTCAACATCTGTCAACAGACAGTTAATCTACTTTGAATGCTTCTAGTAATAAGGAATTCACAATCTCACAAGGCACGTTCTTCAATTTGCTTGCCATATTGGTCCCAGTTTTATCCTTGAGAGCAACCCCACAATAAATCTGCTCTGTACATCACTTGGGAAGCTGAAAGGGGTGGGTGTTGAATATCACCCAAGTGTGATTACAACCTAAGCCTGTAGTCCTGTTTCCGATTATAACCAAAGAGAAGTTGGTATGTAGCTTCTCAGCGTTTGGCTAAGATCAAGAGAAGTTGGTACATAGTTCAGATACTTCATTTGCTTTAATTGCACTGACACTAAAGCTTTGTATTTATAAATATTCTGGTTCTTACAGACTATAGGATCTTGGGGAACCTTTTGGTTAAGAGAATTTTCCTGGACCCAAATATTTTATTTTCCATAGAGAAGAAAAATTCAGTTTTATTTCTGTATTAAAGCATTTCAGGCCAGGCGTGGTGGCTCATGCCTGTAATATCAGCACTTTGGAAGGCCAAGGCAGGTAAAAGATCAGGAGTTCGAGACCAGCCTTGACAACCTGGTGAAACCCCGTCTCTACTAAAAATACAAAGATTACCCAGGCGTGGTGGCATGTGTCTGTAATCCCAGCTACTTGGGAGGCCGAGGCAATACAATCACTTGAACCCAGGACGTGGAGGTTGCAGTGAGCTGAGATCGTGCCATTGCACTCCAGCCTGGGTGACAGAGCAAGACTTTGTCTCGGAAAAAAAGAAAGGCATTTTAGTCCCTTTGCCATAGTCCTCATAGTAAGTGCTCAGCTAATGTTTTCATGATCATTATCATAATTATTGCCTTCAATCTATATAAAATGAAGGTCCTGAAGTAGCTACGATTTGTCGTCTTTCCTGGATTTCTGACCACTAGAACCATCCCCAGATAATTCCAGTACTTCTGGAATAAGTAGGGTGTTATAAGTCATTTTAAAGAGTGAATTTCATTCAGCCAGAGATAGGAAGTGAGTCAGTTTTGAGTAGAGAATGACATAATGAGACTTACATTTTAGAATACTCAATAGCTGCTGTGTAGAGGGGCAAAAGCTGAAGTAAGATAAGTAATTGTTTTCTGCTGGTGGTTTCTTTTTTGTTTTTTTTTTTGTGATGGAGTTTCGCTCTTGTTACCCAGGCTGGAGTGCAATGGCTCGATCTCGGCTCACCGCAACCTCCGCCTCCTGGATTCAGGCAATTCTCCTGCCTCAGCCTCCTGAGTAGCTGGAATTACAGGCACGCGCCACCATGCCCAGCTAATTTTTTGTTTTTGAGTAGAGACGCATTTCACCATGTTGACCAGGATGGCCTCGATCTCTTGACCTCGTGATCCACCTGCCTCGGCCTCCCAAAGTGCTGGGATTACAGGCTTGAGCCACCGCGCCCAGCCCGCTCTTACTTCTTTCTTTTACCTTGTTTTTTGCTTTTGCTTTAGCTTTGTTAAGTGTATTAGAGAGCCATTAAAAATGAAGAATTTAATAAATCAAGCTTTGGACAAACAGTAATATTAGGCATGGACTTAGATTATTTATGCATGCCTGTTAAAAATAACTACTCTGGCCGAGCGCGGTGGCTCACGCCTGTAATCCCAGCACTTTGGGAGGCCCAGGCGGGTGGATCACAAGGTCAAGAGATCGAGACCATCCTGGTCAACATGGTGAAACCAGTCTCTACTAAAAATACAAAAAATTAGCTGGGCACGGTGGCGCGTGCCTGTAATCCCAGCTACTTGAGAGGCTGAGGCAGGAGAATTGCCTGAACCCAGGAGGCGGAGGTTGTGGTGAGCTGAGATCGTGCCATTGCACTCCAGCCTGGGTAACAAGAGCGAAACTCTGTCTCAAAAAAGAAAACTACTCTGGGCTGGGCGCGGTGGATCACGAGGTCAAGAGATCGAGACCATCCTGGTCAACAAGGTGAAACCCCATCTCTACTAAAAATACAAAAATTAGCTGGGCATGGTGGCGCATGCCTGTAATCCCAGCTATTTGAGAGGCTGAGGCAGGAGAATTGCTTGAACCCAGAAGGTGGAGGTTGCGGTGAGCTGGGATTGTGCCATTGCACTCCAGCCTGGGTAACAAGAGCGAAACTCCGTCTCAAAAAAAAAAAGAAAAAGAAAATAACTACTCTGTGCCTGAGGCTCTACTTTGATATTTGACTCATGCTCAACTTCACTTCACCTTCTTCTAGTGTCAGATGCCTTCTGACATTTAATTATAGTTTCTCATGACTCAGATAGCTGAGAAAAAATATCATTTTTCAGTGGAAGATTCTTTTGAATTACTGAAAGCTTCTGCCTAAAAGATTAAAATTATTGGCAGTTCACAATAATCCGATTGCTTCAAACTTTGGAATTAGCCAAGTGTGGTGGTACGAACCTGTAGTCCTAGCTACCGGGAAACAGATGGGAAGATCTCTTGAGTCCAGGAGTTCGAGGACAGTCTGGCAATCTAGTGAGACCCTATCTCAAAAAAAACCAACTTTGGAGTTGTAAAAGTAGAAGATCTTTTGGAGCTTAAAGCAGAGAGGAAGAGGTAGTTTCAGAGCTTGAGGAGCTTCTAAGATCCCTGGGGAGAGGAGTCCCTTCAGAAAGCTGGAAGGCATTATATTAACACTGGATGTCTGGGGAGAAAGGGGGAAAGTACCAGGTTGTCTTTTCACATTTCTTTTCACTATTCTGTAAACTACCTTTTGTGTTTATTTACACATAATTCTTTTCTCTCTTTCTCCTTTTTTTTTTTTTACTTTTTAAAAAACAGTGCATTTGCCCAGTATAACATGGATCAGTTCACGCCTGTGAAGATAGAAGGATATGAAGATCAGGTAATAATTGCCTTTTAGATAGGCTATGCCTGGCAGATAGTAGAGATCCTGTTAATAGAAACCAAAGCAGATGTCTGAACCAGGTGCTGAATAAATCTGTCCTAGTTTTTATAGTTTTGTAAATATTCTACATGTTAGGATATTTTTCCTCTCTCTGATAATACTGTCGGTTTCTTTGACAAGAAAGGAGAGCAACAAAAACAGTGAAAATGGAAGGATTTGAGTCTTACAGGTTTTCCAGCTATCTTTAATTCTCCTTGATAAGAATAACAGCAGACATTATATTTAATGGAAAAACAGAGGCATTCCTCCTTAATTTAGCCTACTTATTACTTTAGTATTTTGGTGGTTGGGAGATGGGATGAGAAAACACTTTATGTATTTTTTTATTTTTGAACCATATGAATGTACTACCTGTTTTATATGCTAAGTGTAATGACCCTAAAGTTTCATAACGCCTCTGGGAAAATACGTGAAAAAATATACAAAAGTGTACATTAAAATTAATACAGCTATGTATAAAGTATACATATAGATATTAGAAACCAAGAAATGAAGTAATTATTAATATGGGAGATATTTTGTAGTACAAGTTGACTTATTCATAAATACAGTATTCTTAATAGCATGGGACTTGGTTGAAAATTAATATGAAAGAGAAATCTAACTAAATGAAAAATTAACTGCCTCAGAATTTTTATTGATTTGTTTCACAAAAGGCAATAAGAATTGTCTTTTTTACAAAGTTACTCATATTTTTAATTATTCTTTGGAAGGTCTTAATTACAGAGCATGGTGACCTGGGTAATAGCAGATTTTTAGATCCAAGAAACAAAATTTCCTTTAAATTTGATCACCTACGGAAAGAAGCAAGTGACCCCCAGCCAGAAGAAGTTGATGGAGGTCTGAAGTCTTGGAGAGAATCCTGTGACAGTGCTTTAAGAGCCTATGTGAAAGACCATTATTCCAACGGCTTTTGTACTGTTAAGTATCTGACTGCTTTGTTATCAGAGAATGTTATCTTGTATTTACCTTATCCTTTGGAGGCTTTGGCCTGCCAGACATCACTTCTTCTTAGTTATGCTCTCCTCTCCGCATTTTATTCCCTAAATCATTTTGGAAAGGGGTCTAAATAAATGGAATTTTTTTTTTCTTTTTTTTTTCTTTTCTTCTTTCTAAGGGTTTAGAAAAAAATGGAAATTTTTATACGGAAAATTTCTTTTTAAAATCTCAGTGCACCAAAAATTTAGATCCCGGTGTATTCTGTTTTCACATTTGACTACTTTTGAGAAATGCCTTACACCTATCAGAAAAAGGTCTTTGGTTTCTTTCTTTCTTTTTTTAAATTAATCTTTTTAATAATTTTTTTCTCATTTGTATTTGTACCCAGATCTAAAAGGTCTTTGGTTTGGACACGGGGAATAAGATGTATACTAAGATTGTTGATCGAGCTGCTGCTCATATTTATGGGTTTTTGATACAGACATTTTTACATAAAGCTACTTCTACATAGTTTAGATGTTTATATTAGGTAATCAAAACTATTAGAACTAAACAATTGGCTGGGCATGGTGGCTCATGCCTGTAATCCCAGCACTTTGGGAGGCCAAGTTTGGCTGATCACTTGAGGCCAGCCCAGTCATCAGGATGAAACCTTGTCTCTACTTAAAAAATACAAAAAGTACCCAGTTGTGGTGGCGTACAACTGTAATCTCAACTACTCAGGAAGCTGAGGCACAAGAATCACTTGAACCAGGGAGGTGAAGTTTGCAGTGAACTGAGTGAGACCACACCACTGCACTACAGCCTGGGCAACAGAGTGGGACTCTGTCTCAAAAAAAAAAAAAAAAAAAAAAGGATGTTTTTCTTTTTTTGATCAAGAGTAGTTTGATTTTCTTTTCTTTTGAGACAGAGTCTCACTCTGTCGACCAGGCTGGAGTACAGAGGCACTGTGTCAGCTCACCACAACTTCCATCTCCTAGGTTCAAGCAATTCTCCTGCCTCAGCCTCCCAAATAGCTGGGATTATAGGCGCCACCATCACATCTGGCTAATTTTTATATTTTTAGTAGAGATGAGTTTTTGCCATGTTGGCCAGGCTGGTCTCGAACTCCTGTCATCAGGTGATCCACCTGCCTCAGCTTCCCAAAGTGCTGGAATTACATATGTGAGCCACTGTGCCCAGCCTCTTACTACCTCTTGAGTGTAAAAATAGATAAATTTGGCTTTATCATGATTTTTCCTTTTTAAAAGTATGGTATATTAAGAAAAATATTCATTAAAATGTTTTTTATTTTTGCATTTATTTTTAAATTGACAAATAAAAATATAGTATGTACAACATGATGTTTTGAAATACATATACATTGTGGGATGGCTATATTGAGCTAATAACTTGGATTACTACACATATTGATTATTTTTTTGTTGTGAGAAAATACCTCAGCAATTTTCACTAGAATATTTTAAATATGCAATGATGATGAGTTACATGACAGTCTAGAATAAAGTTAGGAGCACCTACTTTGAAGCCTTACTAACTGATTTGAATTCTGGCCCTGCCAATTAATTAGTTGTATGACCTTAGGTAAATTACTTAACATCTCTGTGCCTCAATTCTCTGACTATCAAATGGAAATAATTGTTTTTACCTCATAGGATTGTTGTGAAGATTTAGTGAATTTATAATATATGTAATATATGCCTGGAACAGTGCCTGGCACAAAGTAAGCTCTAATAAATGTTAGATAAATGTTAGGCTGGGTGTCATTATGTTTTTTTGTTTGTTTTTGTTTTTGTTTTTTAAATAATGGAGAATACCCATTATGGTGGACTAGACAAGTACAGAATTCCTGTTTGGAAACCCGTATTGCAAAGGGGAGACATGACAGACTCCCATTTAGAAATTGACTTTTTGATCCTAAATATACTTTGAATTTATTGTTACCCAGTCAAAGTTTGTGACTGTACCCATTCTTAATTTGGAGACTTCCAGCATCAGATAGCCTTACTAGATATGAAATAAGCTACAGAAAGTTATGGAGTTGTTCTGATGGTGTCTGTTATGCATCAGTGTCCTATGTCTTCAGTCTGTAATTTCATCTCATTATTACCTATCACATTTTCTACATTGTCCCAAACATTTCTTATTGTACTCTGGCAGGCATCTAATCTCCCATGTTTTGTAAGGATTGACACTGACAGAAAATCTTTTTATATCTCTTTTCTCCATACTCAGAAGTCTTCCCTAATCGAATCTGAGGAAGAGGGTTTCTTACTCTTGATTTCATACTATCCTATGTACTTCAAGACATCTTCTTGGGACTTTGTTTTATCTTCTGATATATTTCTCTTTACCTAAGAAAAGATTTATTTCTCCTGTCCTTAAAGGTAATAAAAATCTTTCCTCAATCATAATTCCTGTAAGTTGTTTCTCTTTTTTTTTTTTTTTAAGGCAGGTCTTGCTCTGTTGCCCAGGTTCACTGCAGCCTCTACCTCCTGGGCTCAAGGGATCCTCCCACCTCAGCCTCCCAAGTAGCTAGGACCACACAGGTGCACACCACCACACCTGGCTAATTTCTCTCTCTCTCTCTCTCTCTCTCTCTCTCTCTCTCTCTCTGTGTGTGTGTGTGTGTGTGTGTGTAGATGGGGTTTCACCATGTTGCCCAGGCTGGTCTCAGACTCCTAGGCTCAAGTGATCCACCTGCCTCCACCTCCAAAGGTGCTGGGACTACAAGGCATGAGCCACCACACCCAGCCTATTTCTCCTTCTTTACCTGCCCTTTGCACCTTGCTCTTTCTTCCTGTCCACTTTTTCCCTTCTCTCATCTCTCTCTGCATCACCACCAGATCAGTGCACATTTCTTCCCTGGCTAGTGCCATTTCCTCTGTGTACTCCTGAATTTTTTTACTTTAGTCCCCATTCTACAGAAACTGCTCTCTGAGATTACTAATGGTTCCTGAGTTACCTGGTCAAGTTTTCTTTTCCTCATCCTTGCCCTCCGTATGGCATTTCACACTGAAGCCAGTCAGCTACTTCTAGAAATTATCTTTTACTTAGGCTGCTATATCAGCAAACGCTAATTATTATTTTTTTTTCTTTCTTTCTTTTTTTTTTTTTCTTTTTGAGATGGAGTTTTGCTCTTGTCGTCCAGGCTTTAGTGCAATGGCACAATCTCAGCTCACTACAACCTCTGTCTCCCAGATTCAAGCAATTTTCCTGCCTCAGCCTCCCTGAGTAGCTGGGATTACAGGGACCCTCTACCACACCTGGCTAATTTTTGTATTTTTGGTAGAGATGAGGTTTCACCATGTTGGCCAGGCTAGTCTTGAACTTTTGACCTCAGAAGATCCTCTGCCATGACCTCTCAAAGTGCTGGGATTATAGGTGTGAGCCACTGTGCCCAGCCCCCTAATTATTCTTTTTTTTTTTTTTTTCCGAGACAGTCTCACTCTGTTGCCAGGCTGGAGTGCAGTGGTACAATCTCAGCTCACTGCAACCTCCACCTCCCGGGTTCGAGCAATTCTTCTGCCTTAGTCTCCCAAGTAGCTCGGACTACAGATGGCCACCACCACACCAGGCTAATCTTTTGTATTTTAGTAGAGACAGGTGAAATCCTTTTCACCATATCGGGATGGACTCGATTTCCTGACCTAATGAGCCGCCGCTCCTGGCCTAATTATTGTTACTCTGTTTATACTGCATTCTTTTTTTCCCTACCTTTGTAAATGTAGGCATTCCCCCAAGGTTCACAGTAATTTGATACAGGTAAAGTAACATAGACTTTGGTGTCACAAAAACAGTGGGTTTGGATTCTGCCTTTACCACTTTCTGAGTAACCTTAGGCAAGAAGCCTTGTGAACTTTAACTTTCTCATCTGTAGATGATAACAATATATTTTATGAGATTATTGTAGGTAAAAGAAAATATATGTAGAAACGTATTTTGTGGACTATAAAGCACTATTTTTTTTCTTTCCCTTGGTGATTGCATTTCCATTCACCTCTCCCACACTAAGGAAGAGTTAGTGTTTCTGACTACTAACTAGACATCTCCATCTGTAGTTCCCGGTTTGTTAATGACACTACCATCTTTTTAGTCATCCTTTAAGTTCCTTCTTTCCTTTGCCCTTCATTTGCCATATACTGCTAGACTTCGATTGTATTTCTACATTCTGTATGCAGCTCTTCCTTTCCATGCCCATTAATACAACTCTGGCTTGTTGCCCAGACTAATCGTGTGGCATCCTAACCAAGCTTCAGCTTTCTTCTGTTTTATCTTGTATACCGGTATTGATTATTCTTAGTTCTAGTCATGTTTTGCTGTCTCTCCAATGCCTGTAGAATAAAGTCTTAAACTTCTACTTTACATCTACTATTACATGACCTAAATCTACCATTCTGTTTTGTCTTGCATTAGTCCACTTCACCACAAACCCTTTAAACCTGACGGAATTATCAGCGATTTCACTGAAGAAGCTCTCAGTTTTCTGCCTCACATTTATTCTCTGTCTCTGCTTATCAGAATCTCATCTGTCTTGTAAGACCCAGCCTAAATGGCACCTGCCTTGTACCCCGAACCAGGAGCAGTATTTCCCTCTGTTTTCATTGTATCACTGTCTCTGGTAGAACCTAGTATGTTCTGCTTTGTGTTCATATCCCATGAACACTATTGTGTTGTAAACTCATTTTATCTGATTCTTTGTCTCCCCCAAGGATTTAACACATTGCTTTTGTACAATGCATGTTGTTTAAACTAAATATGTGTTTGAAGTCTTAACTTTTTTTTTCTAAACAATAGGTTTATGCTAAAACTATTGATGTGCAACAGACTATTATTGCATGTATTGAAAGCCACCAGTTTCAGCCTAAAAACTTCTGGTAAGAAATAGATATTCTCTTCTATTTGTATCTCATTTATATAGGAAAGAAGCCAGCAATTGAGACTTGGTTTTTAATCCAGCTAGCTTGGAATAATTATTTAACTTACAGACTTCAGTTTCCCATGTATAAATGAAGGATTTAGACATTATTTAGATTTCTTACAATTCTAAGGCTTTATGATTATATTTTCCTTTAAACGTTACTCTTATTTTGAGTGGCAACAAGTGATTAGTAACGTGCCCAGTTGAAAATCTGAGTTTTACTTGGATTAGGGTTAATGCTGCTTGAGTTAATTGTATAACTCGGCAGCCTATTCATCTGATTTTGGAAGAGCCTCCTGTGAGCAGAATAGGCATGGTTTTCCATTTCAAGGGAAAAAAGGAAAAATTGAAGTCAAAATAACTTAGAAAAGGCTTATGGTCAGGCCACTTAGATCAAACTTATATTTGAGTAGACAGAGCTTTGAGTTTGCCAAACTGGAAATAATGCTTTCTTTTTTTTTCTTCCCCCTTTTTTTGTACCCCTCATTCCCAACTGCTGTACCCCAGTGGCAAATCACCTCTTTCTTGTGCTTATTGCTAATTCTGCAATGTTATATGTGTGTTTTAATAGGAATGGTCGTTGGAGATCAGAGTGGAAGTTCACCATCACACCACCTACCGCCCAGGTGGTTGGAGTGCTTAAGATTCAGGTGAGATTCCAACATGTTTATAGACTTAAAACTTCACATCTTTAAAACATGTACAAGTTGCTCTGGTATTAAATAAGGAACAAGTATATGTAGATGCAAAGGGAGATTGATGGCAGTGAGTAGAAATAGAAGTAGATTTCTTAGTTTTGCTCTTGTTGCCCAGGCTGGAGTGCAATGGCGCAGTTTCAGCTCACCTCAACCTCTGCCTCCCAGATTCAAGTGATTCTCCTGCCTCAGTCTCCCAAGTTGCTGGGATTACAGGCAGCGCACCACACCTGGCTAATTTTGTAATTTTAAGAGAGATGGGGTTTCTCCATGTTGGTCAGGCTGTTCTTGAACTCTCGACCTCAGGTGATCCGCCTGCCTCAGCCTCCCAAAGTACTGGGATTACAGGTGTGAGCCACTGTGCCCAGCCCAGAAGTAGATTTCTGATGCTGACGTCAGGGTAGACAGGCAGCTGAATAAGATCGCTTTTAACTCATTTGATGCCTATGTGGATTGAAATTTAATATCCTAGCAGAGGTTTGACTTTCTAAATTTAGGGTGGTTTAATTTTTAAGCCTCACTAACTCTAAGGTCAGAGTAGATACAGATAACTGAGAAGATCAGAACCTAATTGTACCTGTGTTATATTGTGTTAAGCTGTTCTTTAACAGCAATTACCAAGAGTTGTCTTTTTTTTTTTTTTTTTTTTTTTTGATGCAGAGTCTCGCTCTATCTTCCAGGTTGGAGTGCAGTGGTGGGATCTTGGCTCCCTGCAACCTCTGCCTCCCTGGGTTCAAGCAGTTCTCCTGCCTCAGCCTCCCAAGTAGCCAGGGTTACAGGTGTACACCACCATGCCCAGCTAATTTTTGTATTATTTTAGTAGACATGGATTTCACCATGTTGGCCAGGCTGATCTTGAACTCCTGACCTCAGGTGAGCCACCGTACCCTGCCAAGAGTTGTCTTTTTTAATGCTCTAATTTAATGAAGCGTATAGGTAATAAATTCTGTAAAAGTAAATCTGCTCTTTTCATATATACTTATAGCTTCCTGCAACAAGTAGCTCCTGGCCATAGGAGCATGCCCTACTCAGGTGAGACAGGCTGGTGTTGAATTCATAGCTCTTGGAGCAACCTTCAGTGATATGTAAGAGTTGGTAGAGAAATATGGCAGCCTCCTCAAGTAGGACAACTCTGAAGCATGTTGTATTTAGTTTTCCGGAGCTTAATGCCCACAGCCGTAACCTGCTCATAAATGTACCTGTAAGGCTTCCTCTCCGTATGTGTCTCACTTCTTCTGTCTCTGTTGTAGCTCTGTGGGATTTGCTCCCGAATAAACTACTTTTGCTCTAGTCTTTGTCTTAGGGTCAGCTTCTGGGAAGGTGCAGCATAAAACAGCATATCGTTCTGTTTCTGTTAACCAAATATGTTAGTAGCCTAACACTCTGGACCTTTTGTAACGATGGCGTCAGCATTAACTTCCTGTACCTGTGGTGTCAGCATTATAGTAAGGAAGCTTACCGTCAGTTTTATGTAAGTCAGTTTTATTTTGTTTCTAGACAGAAACAGCCATTTGTATTTTAGCCAGTGCAAACCTATGAAACGAGCACACATCACAAAGGGTGGTGATTTCTGGTAAGCAGTGTACAGACCAACATTTAAACCTTTTTAAGCACAGATTGATCACACTTTCAGGGAAGGCTTAATTTATTCACATATCTTTTAAATTTTGGAGTGAGAATTATTTGGAAAAGTCATTAAGATATTTAGCCTTTCAGGCTAGTCTATAGGCAAAAACATCATTCTGAAAAGGCAACAATTTCTGAGGATTTATGTTGATGGCAGTCATGTTGAAATTTGTATTAGTTAATTGAACCATTTTCATATTAGCAGATGAGACCTAGAATAGGTCTTAGAACACATATCATTTGAGCTTAATTTATTTATTGAAATGATGTGTCTCACTCTGTCACCTAGGCTGGAGTGCAGTGGTGCTTTCAGAGCTCACTGCAACCTCAAACTCCTCAACTGAATGATCCTCCCACCTCAGCCTCCTGAGTACCTAGTATTAGAAACACACACCACTGCACCTGGCTATTTTTACTTTTTTTACTTTTTTTTAGAGTCGGGGTCTCACTGTTGTCCAGGCTGGGTTAATTTCTAAACATTATATCATTAGTGTATTAGGTAATGAAATTAATATATTTTAGAATTTTTTATTGAGGTCATAAACAGTGAGACCTTACTGTATATTCTTTTCCATGCCCTAATTAAGAAACATAACAGAAGTTCAAACTAATTGCATGGTCTTTATTCTTGAACAAAATGAATGTGCTCTGTATAACCTCCTCTCTTCAGACGAGTTCTGAGAAATACGGAAGATCTTGTTTCTTCTATGGCCAGCTCTCTGAGTTGTTGTGTGTGGCTTTTTTTTAAATATCTCCCATCCTGTTTGTACTCATTCCCCTACCAGATGTTCTTTTTAATGAAAGAACGATCTAGTTTTTTAATAAAAAAAACAAAGCTGATATTTGAGTATGTCCTGCCTATATTTTAAATATTCTTATCTATTGAGATTTTAATCTTTATATGTCATCATCATTTAGCCTAGTGTTTTTTGCCCACATCTTTGCTGTTCTGATTTTACATGTAAGTATTAGTGGTTCTTATTATCGCCCTTCTTTTCCAATGGATTTTCATCTCGTTTCCAGTGGATTCTGGTCTCTCTCTGTTGCCCAAGCTGGAATGTAGTGGTGCAATTTCATCTCACTGCAACCTTCACCTCCTGGGTTCAGGTGATTCTCCTGCCTCAGCCTTCTAAGTAGCTGGGATTACAGGCACCTACCACCACACTCGCCTAATTTTTTTTGTATTTTTAGTAGAGACAAGGTTTTGCCATGTTGGTCAGGCTGGTCTTGACCTCCTGACCTCAGTGATCTATGCGCCTTGGCCTCCCAAAGAGCTGGGATTAAAGGTGTGAGCCACTGTGCCTGTTCTCAGTGGATTCTTATATTGCCTTTTTTTCTTTAACCTCTTAAAAAGCCAAAAGGGAAAACTTCAAGGTTTAGAGAGGGAATGGAAAGTCTAACTTCATCTGCCCATCTGGATAGAGCCAGCTGTTTGTCCCCATTAAAGAAGATATTTATGGCTGGGCGCGGTGGCTCATGCCTATAATCCCAGCACTTTGGGAGGCCGAGGCGGGTGGATCATGAGGTCAAGAGATCGAGACCATCCTGGTCAACGAGGTGAAACCCCGTCTCTACTAAAAATACAAAAATTAGCTGGGCATGGTGGCACATGCCTATAATCCCAGCTAGTCGGGAGGCTGAGGCAGGAGAATTGCTTGAACCCAGAAGGCGGAGGTTGCGGTGAGCCGAGATCGTGCCATTGCACTCCAGCCTGGGTAACAAGAGCGAAACTCCGTCTCAAAAAAAGAAAAAAAAAAAGAAGATACTTATTTTTGTCCTTTAAGGATATGTAGGAGGTTCATGTTGTCCAGGGAAGTCTTTTTATCGCAAATAGGTTGGCTGTTATGCCCTTCTAATGATATCCACAAAGAGTCAGCCCCTGCTGACTGTATTTCTACCCAGATCAAGGAATTCCTAACTTTTTGACAAAACATAGCATTGGAAGGTATTACACATGTTGGGTAGCTCTGGAATTTGACCTAATTCAAATCCTGGCTCTTCCTCTTAACTCCCTATGTGAACATGGATAAGTTACTATGTAATAACTGCCTCAAAGCAAGTCTGATTCCTCAGCCTTGAAATAGGGTTAGTAGTAATCCACATCTCATAGTTTTTGTAATGATTAAATGAGGGAATATCAGTAATGGTGAAGTGTTTGCACAGTGTCTAACACAAAGTAAAGGCTTAATAACTAATAGCTACTACAGCTAAGATTACTAAGTAAGTGAAATGAAGTAAGTGAAGATTACTGTTCTTCTCTTTCCCTTTTCTGCTTTATCCCTCAAAACATTCTGTTTTGTTCAAGTATCTCCTGATAGCATAGACTAGATGTCTTAGTTTGTTTGGGCTTTTTTTTTTTTTTGAGACAGTCTCTCTGTTACCCAGGCTGGAGTGCCATGGCATAATCTCAGCTCATTGCAACCTCTGCCTCCCAGGTTCAAGCAGTTCTCCTGCCTCAGCCTCCTGAGTAGCTGGGATTTCAGGTGCCTGCCACCACACCTGGCTAATTTTTCTGTATTTTTAGTAGAGATGGGGTTTCACCATGTTGGCCTGACAGTTTTTGAATTCCTGACCTCAAGTGATCCACCTACCTTGACTATGATTACAGGCATGAGCCACTGTGCCTGGCCTTGTCTGGGCTATTATAACACAATACCTTGGACTGGGTAATTTATAAACAGAAGAAATTTATTTCTTACACTTCTGGAGAGTAAGAAGTTGAAGATCAAGGTGCTGCTAGATTCAGTGTCTGGCGAGTTCTGTTTCTCACAGGTGACACCTTATGCATTCTCATGTGACGGAAGGGGAAAACACTGTGTCCTCATGAGGTAGAAGAGTGGTAAAGGAGCTTGACTGAACCTCTTTTAGAAGGACACTAATCCCATGAAGGCTTCACCTTCATGACCTAATCACTTCCCAAAGGCCCCTCCTCTTAATACTATCACATTGGGTATTAGATTCCAACGTAAGAATTTTGGGAAGGCACCAACATTCAGATCATAGCACTAGATAAATAGCATTACCTGGACTATTGTTCTAGCATTATGGCTCTAATATCAGCTACTTCCATTTTATTTTCTTCATGGCACAAGTGTAATCTTTCTAAAACATTCCTTTTCCTATGTGTCACCTATAATAGGATAATATCTGAGTTCTTTTTTCCCCTAAGATGGGGGTCTTGCTATATTGCCCAGGCTGGTCTTAAACTTCTGGCCTCAAGTGATCCTCCCATCCTAGCCTCCTGAGTAGTCTGAATTCTTAACATGGTTTATAAAGTGTTTTGTTCTTCACAGTCTATGGTCTCCAACCTCATAGCAAAGTCTCCTGCAGCACTCCTTTTTTATACATGTTCATATGCAGTGAGTTCTTTGTTCTTCTTTAAACTAAACCAGTTACACTCCATTCTATTACTTCTTTTTAATCTCCTTGGTAGATATCCTTCTCTACTTTGTCCACTTAGGTAACAACTGCTTCTTTTAAGATCCTATTCAAATGCATAAAAGGATACCCTTATCCTATTCTGTATGACCAGTTAGTAGCCTTGTCAAGGTGACTAAACCTATCTTTTAAATTGCCAAAACTTGGTGAACCTAAAATGTCAATGATTTGTCTGTCTCCTCCTTTTTGCTAATTGTTTTCATAATTATAGCCCTTCACTTTATTCAGAACTACTTTTATCTTTTTAAAAATATCTGCTTTACCAATAAAATATTTGTTTTCTGTCCATCTTTAACCATCAATTAGACTTTTCCTGTATCTAGTCAGATCTGCTTACCAAAGTGGAGAAATGTGCTAGATATTAGGTATTAGGATCCATTAAAACTCCTTGGTTTTCACAGAGAAAAGCTAATGTTTAATGACTTTAATTATTTTAATATTGTTAAGAGTGGGCTCTTACTTACCTTTGTATTTGCAGTGCCTAGCACAGTGCTTAGACTGTGAAAAGCACATAACAAATGTTTGTCGAACTTAATAATCAGTTTTCCCTACTAAGGAAAAAGCATTCTTAATGTTCTGTGGATTAATTAACCATCATTGTGAATTACCACTAGTTATATTAATTATTTGTTCAGCATTGATAAAATGGCTCATCGTCTTAAAGATAAAGCATGGATTTCTGTCCTAAGTAACAGGTTTCTCTATGAACTTCCCCTAAAAATGCTCAAACATTGTCTCCCACAGGTTCACTATTATGAAGATGGCAATGTTCAGTTGGTCAGTCATAAAGATGTACAGGATTCACTAACTGTTTCGGTGAGTATGGAATAGTGTCTGGCTGACTCATGTCTCGTTTTTCTTTAAAAAATTAGTTTTGATCCTGAATGCTGATTCTGCCAGTAGAAATTCAGTTTGCTTTTAATGATTCGATTTTGGCCACTTCTGTTAATGCCTCTTATCACCAACTGGCATAGTTTTTGACTCAAAATATTGATTATGGCTTTAGACAAATGTCCTTCTTAGTCACTTTCTCTCAATTGTAAGAGTTACTCAAGGAGAGCAATACCTTCAATCAATAAATACCAAGAGCAAGGGAAGTTTACCAAATTACATGCTATAGGGCTGCATTTGTATCATTAGAGAAACAACATTTTTAGGAGTATTCAGTTAGAATGTTTTATGGTTTGTTGTTGTCATTTTATTTGAGACAGGGACTCACTGTGCCCAGGTTGGAGGGCAAGGAAGGACATGATCATAGCTCACTGCAGCCACAAGCTTCCAGGCTCAAGTGATCCTCCCAAGTAGCTGGGACCACAGGCACATGCCACCATGCCCAGCTCATTTTTTTATATTTGTGAGAGATGAGGTCTCTCTGTGTTGCCCAGGCTGGTCTAAAACTCCTAGACTGAAGTGATCCTCCTGCCTCAACCTCCCAAGGTACTGGGATTACAGGTGTGAGCCACCATGCCTGGCCAATATTTTTTCTGTGCCTTGAAAGAAGAGACATAATTTGTTCTTTTTTCTTCTTCTTCTTCTTCTTTTTTTAGATGGAGTCTCGCTCTGTCGCCCAGGCTGGAGTGCAGTGGTGCAATCTCCACTGACTGCAACCTCCACCTCCCAGATTTAAGCACTTTTCCGCCTCGGTAGCTGGGATTACAGGCACATGCCACCACACCTGGCTAATTTTTTCTTTTTTCTTTTTTTTTTTTTTTTAGTAGAGACAGGGTTTCACCATCTTGGCCAAGCTGGTCTTGAACTCCGAACCCACCTCATCCTCCCAGAGTGCTGGGATTACAGGAGTGAGCCACCGCACCTGGCCCAAGACATGATTTGTTCTTATATTTCTTTTGTAGTCTCATTACTTCTTTATATTCTTAGAAGTTATTGAATACCCACAAAGAGTTTTTGTTTAGGCATCATATCTATGAATATTTATCTCACTAAAAATTAAAGCTAAGAAGTGTTGACCGGGTGTAGTTGGCTCACACCTGTAATCCCAGCACTTTGGGATCCCAAGGCAGGTGAAGGCTTAAGCCCGGGAGTTCAAGACCAGCCTGAGCAACATGGTGAAACTGCATCTCTACAAAAAAATTTATAAAAATCAGCTGAGTGCCTGTAGTCCCAGCTACTTGGGAGGCTGTGGTGGGAGGATAACCTAAGCCTAGGAAGGTTGAGGCTACAATGAGCCAAGATCGTGCCACTGCACTCCAGCCTGGGGGACAGAGTGAAACCCTGTCTCAAAAACAAACAAATAAATAAAACTAAGAAGTATTAAAAATAAAGATAAATGCATATATGTTAATAAGTAACATCTTTGTAAATCTATTTTTGAAATCCAAAGAAAAAAATAGAAGAATGACATTAGTCTGTGTCTTAAATTTTGTCACGTCTGGCTTATTAAAAAGATGGCTGAAACTTCATCTCAAAAAACAAACAAACAAAAAACAACCAATATCACAATATTGGTTGTTTTTGTTTTTTGAGATGAAGTTTTATTCTTGTTGCCCTGGCTAAAGCACTATCTCAGCTCACTGCAACCTCCACCTCCCAGGTTCAAGCGACTCATCTACCTCAGCTTCCC
Source organism: Callithrix jacchus (assembly GCF_049354715.1). Lineage (NCBI taxonomy): Eukaryota > Metazoa > Chordata > Mammalia > Primates > Cebidae > Callithrix > Callithrix jacchus. The sequence continues at coordinate 150,628,793 of NC_133508.1, forward strand.
GAGTAGTTGGGAGTACAGGCGTGTGCCACCACGCCCGGCTAATTTTTGTATTTTTAGTAGAGACAGGGTTTCACTGTGTTGGCCAGGCTGGTCTCAAACTCCTGACCTCACCCGCTTCAGCTTCCCAAAGTGCTGGGATTGCAGATGTGAGCCATTGCACCTGGCCTCTGCTTCATACATTTCATTAGCCCTCTAAGTAATAAAGTCATCATACATCATGTAGTTTCTAGGAAATTACATTATATACACATTACAGAGTAAGAGGGAAACAGGCAAATAACTTTGTCTTAGTATTAGTGTGAAAGTAAAGGCCACGTGCCGTGGCTCTTACTCTTGTAAATCTCAGTACTTTGGGAGGCCAAGGCAGGCAGATCACGAGGTAAGGAGTTTGAGACCAGCCTGGCCAACACAGTGAAACCTTGTTTCTGCTAAAATTTCAAAAATTAGCTGCACGTGGTCGCAGGCTCCTATAATCTCAGCTACTTGGGAGACTGAGGCAGGAGAATCGCTTGAGTCGGGAAGGCGAATTGCAGTGAGCCGAGATTGTGCCACTGCACTCCAGCCTGTGAGACAGAGCTAGACTCTGTCTCAAAAAAAAAAGGGCCGGGCGCGGTGGCTCACGCCTATAATCCCAGCACTTTGGGAGGCTGAGGTGGGTGGACCACGAGGTCAAGAGATCGAGACCATCCTGGTCAACAAGGTGAAACCCCGTCTCTACTAAAAATACAAAAATTAGCTGGGCATGGTGGTGCGCGCCTGTAGTCCCAGCTAGTTGGGAGGCTGAGGCAGTAGAATTGCTTGAACCCAGAAGGTGGAGGTTGCGGTGAGCCAAGATCGTGCCATTGCACTCCAGCCTGGGTAACAACAGCGAAACTCCATCTCAAAAAAAAAAAAAAAAAAAAAAAGTAGAAAATAGTTTGACCTTATAGTCTCTCTTAGGACCACTGCTGTGGACATTAAATCCTACCCTCTTCCCTTTAAAAAAAAAAAATCTGGGCAGGCGTGGTGGCTCACGCCTGTAATCCAAGCACTTTGGAGGCCAAGGCAGGCGAATCACCTGAGGTCGGGAGTTCAAGACCAGCCTGACCAACATGGTGAAACCCCGTCTTATTAAAAAAACTTAAAAAAAATCTGTTGTACTTAATGGTAACAGAAAGAGAGAGATTCATTTCATTTTATATTTGAGCCACATAGTACAAAATGTGATTGGCTAGTTTAACATCTTAAGTGGCAAATAAAGGATATGTGAGCTTATGGTATAACTGATGTGTCTGAGGGCATTGTTCACATCATTTTAACCAGAAATATTTTCAGGGCGTCAAGTTTTCAAGACTTGATGATGTCTTTTGGGTGTACTCTGTGGTACGAGCATGGTTTTTTTGGTGAAGACCTAATTTCAGAATCCATCTTTATCATTCAAAAACTGTAATTTGGGTCAAGAAAACAGAGGGTTCTGTTTTCTAATCTGCAAAATGGGGGTTATGATTATAACATAGTCTCTTCCATGGAGTCGTGAGAATCAAAGGAGATAGTGGGCATGGAAACACTCGGGAAACTAGAAATTGTTATACAAATGTTAGTTAAGATGGAGTTACTTTTCAGGATCTTACTGCTTACACATTTTAAAACATCTGATTTTTCCGCTTTTCCTTCCTCCATTAGAATGAAGCCCAAACTGCCAAGGAGTTTATTAAAATCATAGAGAATGCAGAAAATGAGTATCAGGTAAGAAGATTTGGAGCTTATTTTTCTAGATCTACTATCTTACTATTTTGCTGTTAACATAGTTAGGCCTCCCTGTGTCCTTTAATGTAAATATACATGCTCTTCAGTTTTACTAAATGTGGAGACTTTGCAGACCTTCCAATTTGGCATTCTGCTTACAATCAGGGTTTCAGGATTGCTTGGGACTGTAGCTCTAGTTTTAGAAATAATATAGGTGAGCTTCTCGACCTACTTTAGAGGTTGGAGAGGAGCTCACTGAAAATAATATATCCTGTCTATCCTTCATAGGGGACTCAAGCATATCCTTTGACTGTAGCGTTACTTTCCTGTTCACAATCAGCCTCATTTCTGTTCAAGCAACTCATCTTCAATTATCTATTGCAGACAGCAATTAGTGAAAACTATCAAACAATGTCAGATACCACATTCAAGGCCTTGCGCCGGCAGCTTCCCGTTACCCGCACCAAAATCGACTGGAACAAGATACTCAGCTACAAGATTGGCAAAGAAATGCAGAATGCTTAAAGGCTGAATGTAGAATTCTCCAGTATGCAGAAAGACAAGGATTCAACGTGTGGTCATATAATAAATAAGTGATTTATAAACAAGAGTGATATTTTGCTAGGGCTTTCAAAGTTAACCAGTTTTCTAGCCTCAAGGAATACTGTTGAACCAATAGCATTGTCTTGATTCTTTTGTGTTCTCTGCCTTGTAATCTTCTGTTATTGCTATATCTACATGTAAATGTTTTTTTGTTGTTGTTGTTAATTCTGCCACATTTAATGTTGGAGAGAGAAAGATGTATCCTAGAGACATTTTACTGTTTAAAAAGGTTTCCTAGCCATGACCCTGTTACTGATGTAGACAAGGTATTATGGTCATTACTTTCTACCCCGTCCTTCCAAGCTCCAAGCACTTCTGGTACTTCAGTGGTTTTTACTGATCCACCAACACCTAAAAAGGCTATGCTACATCTATAGCTAAATGGAAGACACATTCATCCTTCTCCCTCTGCCTGCTTCGATCATCATTTATTGCATCTCATAACTGTAATTTTCCAAAGTTTGGATTGGGACTTTTCAAGTCCTTTTTGGAGGGTAAAGGAAGTGCCAGCTTCTCTGGGGAACTTGTTTTTAAATCCAAAGACTTGAACCACATTCCCTGCACATGAACGTGTTTGCTTTTATCCCTTCTCTTATTGTCTCCTTCCCATTTTAGTACCATTGTAGTTATAGATATCTGCATTTTTAGAAGGGTTTTACCCATTTATTTTTTTTAAACATTCAAGAACTGCTGACGTACTGTGGATATAGAGTATAAAACTTGAAAAATGCAGATGTTGAAGGAATAATAGGTATCTTGTGCTTTAATACTTTATGGCAGGATTGTACTATAAGCAAATGAATTAAACAGCTATGTAAATCACAAACAAAAACTAAAAATGAACCAAAGTGAAAAGGATAACTTCCAGGCAGTATCTTTCTATTGTAACCTGTTATTTAAGGAAATACTAGTGATTTCTTCTAAATAGGATGTAAAACTTATTTCAAATTACTCTTCCTCTGTCCTGCCTGCCAAGAACTCAAGTGTAACTGTGATAAAATAACCTCTCCCAGGTATATTGGCAGGTATGTGTGTAATCTCAGAATACACAGGTGACATAGATATGATATGACAACTGGTAATGGTGGATTCATTTACATTGTTTACACTTCAATGACCAGGCCTTAAGGGAAGGTCAGTTTTTTAAAAAATCAAGTAGTGTCTTCCTACCTATCTCCAGATACATGTCAAAAAAGAAAGGTGTTTGTGCTTCAGTTTTGTTTTTGCTCAGTAATATAGTCAAGCAACAGTTTGTTTCCCAGTGACCCATTGAGCTGTGTATGCATTTTTATTTCAAATAAAATATATTTGTATTATTTGTCATTCATACTATCCATCCATACCACACTATCTTCTGTATCAGGTAGTCTAATAGAAATATACCTGTTTTGTTCTAAAATTGTCTGAGCTCTCCTTTTTGATTCATCACTTCAGCCTTTGTTCTCAAGGTAAGATATTCAGCTGTATTGGATCTTATTTGCTGAGAATGTTTAGGGTTTCTGAAATTGGTTTTTGCCTTCAACTATTATGGACTCAGTGAATATCCAAAGATTTGTAAAGGACAGCCTCTTTAAGTATGAGCAATATCTATGGATCATGCTGCTCTTCACTCAGAGACGACCTGTTTTTCAAAGGGAAAAATGTAGTTGTCTTCTGGACCTGTCATTCAGAAAGCAAGGCCCAAGTATGGTCGTAGTCACTAGGCAGAGGTAGAAATGAAAGAATCCCTGCCTTAAACTTGCTAATATTTCACATTGGGTTATCTCAAAATGCTGCTTTCCTCTCCTTAGCTGACCTAGCTACAGACTTGTGGGAGAGGCTTTTTTTTTTATCCTGGTTCCCCAAAAAAGAACCAGAGGGAGTTTTGTGCTTCTTGTACTCCATCCAAGGCCAGTTCAAATTCCCACCTTTTTGAGAAACACTTAGCTGCATTCCATTCTACTTGTAATGCAAATAGATTCAAACATTCTTGCTTTTAATTTATTAACTCTCTCATCTTGCCTTCAGGCTATCCCATTGATTCCTTAGCTTAGACTTCAAAAAAAAATCTCTTAACCCCTTGACTATCTAAAGTTGTTACTTGCATAATTGGGAGGAAATCAACCCTCTGACCAAGTCTGGCGACACTCCCCGCTACCACCTTCTTAACCTCCCTTAGCAGAAATATTTGCTTGAATTGTATTTGTTTTATCACAAGCTGCTGAAATCAGCCTGTTGTACCCTAGGGCAAAGATTTCCCAGCCATCTGGAAAAGAGTTTTTTGTGGAGCCTCCCTCCTGTATTTGGTTTGAAATGGCACTGCTGAAGACTTTCATCTGAGCCTCAGTGGTTATCCCTCTATTGCTTTCCTAGTTCCAATGCCTGTTCTCTTTTATAAGCTAAGACTTTGGTGCTGGACTCATCTAGGTTTATGGGATACTTGGCAAACTTTTGGCATATTCTCTTCAAACTCAAAGAATGATAAATATTTGAATGCCAACTTGTGAATTTACAATTATCTATAAAATTACCAAGTAAACCAAATACTTGTGACCATTTTCTCATTTTTCAGCTACCTTCTATGAAAAATCAAAGGGAGATTAGTAATTACAGAACAAAGCTGGATTGTCCTGTAGTTTAAACTGAGCTAACTTAAATTTCTCCTTTGAACAGATAAGGTATATATAAAGGCACAGGGTATAAGCTCTCTGAGCACAAAAACAAATCTCACATCTCTTGAAATCCAAGGTATCAAAAAGCATTCTGTTAAGTATAAGCATATACAGTTGATTCTGGTTATTCAGCATGGTTAGGTTCTGTAAAGTCACTTTGAATACTGACAGTGAATACTGTAACTCATTCCTCAATTACGTTTTTTTGTTTTGTTTTATTTTTCTGAGAGGAGTTTCGCTGTTGTTACCCAGACTGGAGTGCAATGGCACGATCTTGGCTCACTGCAATCTCCGCCTTCTGGGTTCAAGCAATTCTGCCTCAGCCTCCCGAGTAGCTGGGACTACAGGCATGCACCACCATGCCCAGCTAATTTTTGTATTTTTAGTAGAGACAGGGTTTCACCTCGTTGACCAGGATGGTCCCGATCTCTTGACCTCGTGATCCACCCGCCTCGGCTTCCAAAGTGCTGGGATTACAGGCTTGAGCCACGGTGCCCAGCCCTCAATGAAGTTTAACAGGAATTTTCCCTGTAAATTCTTGTGCTTAGGAACATGGGACCACACTTAAGCACTACACTTGGTGGCCATTTTAAGTAGTGAAATCACCAGCAAAAGCACAAGAATTCAGCAAGTGTGGCACTAGATAGACCATGGAAAGGGCACTTTACAAGGGCTGAAGCCAGAAAGCAGGGCACTGTGTGGGACCTCAACTGGGAACATCCACATTGGACAAAAGTTTTTCACCACTCTGTGTGTCCATGAATGACCACAAAGGCACTACATGTATTGATTTGGGGATTACAAATACATTTTAGTGAGTAGGTGAATTTGCAGGTAGGATCAAAACTACACTTGCCACAGCCTCTCTTTTGGTTTATGGTAGACTGGCCAGTCAGTATTTCAATTTTCTGGGAGGGCCAAGGGTTTATTCCAGTAACACTGTTGGCCAGTTAACTTTCAGACTGCCTTCAACGTATGCCTAAATCAACCTTATTTCTTTTAAGTAAGGTAGATTCATGTAAATGTAGATGGATTTAAGGAAGGAATCAAGGAAGTGAAACTTGAGCTGGATGTGAAAGGTGAGAAAGGAGGCAATTTTAGACATCTACAACAGCGTGTGTGAAAATGTTACTGGAAAGGGGTCCTGGGTCCCATGCAGGAAAAGAATTAGGGGTGAGTCCATAGAGTAAAGTGAAAGCAAATTTATTAAGAAAGTAAAGGAATAAAGAATAGCTACTCCATAGGCAGAACATCCCCAGGGGTCTTTCATGGTCCCCTTTTATGGTCATTTCCTGATTGTATGCTGAACAAGGGGTGAATGATTCATGAGTTTTCCAGTAATGGGGTGGGCAGTTCCCAGAACTGAGGCTTCATCCCCTTTTTAGTCTGTATTGGGTAACTTCCTGATGTTGCCATGGTATATGTATACTGTCATGGTGCTGGTGGGAGTGTCTTTTAGCATGCTAATGTATTATTACTACCGTATAATGAGGCGTGAGGATGGCCAGAGGCCACTCTCCTTGACATCTTGGTTTTGGTGGGTTTTAGCCAGCTTCTTTACTGCAACCTGTTTTATTAGCAAGGTCTTTATGATATGTATCTTGTGCTGACCTCCTGTTTTATCCTGACTTAGAATGCCTAACCTCCTGGGAATGCAGTCCAGTAGGTCTCAGTCTCATCTTACCCAGCCCCTGTTCAAGATGGAGTTGCTCTGTTCAAATGGCTCTGACAGTAACAATTAGAACCCCATGTGAAGTTGATTTTTCTGGATAAAACTTGTTTAGAGAAGTTCTATCGTAAACAAAGCCACATGCATCACATTTTACCCAAGTTTTTACTATACTGCAGCTTTTTGTGTACGTTTTGAGAATATCCAAGAGAAGTCTGACCAGAGAAGAGAGTAGATTGTATCCAAGAATAATATGGATTTAGATTTGCTGGTCAGAATGGAGCCAGACATTCAGTTTGAGTATAGTAGATGGTAAGTTTTTGAGATGGCAAGTAACAAAGCAATTTTGAGGAGTTCACCCTCTCTACTCTTCTGGAACCTCATCAGGACACTGAGGGAGAAAAAAAGGTAACATCTTTGGCTACTTTTCTAGTTTTTTCCTCTACTTTGCATAATCCGTTTCTAAAACAATGTTTTCCTCTGCTCTATTTTCCGCATCCCTGTAGCTTTGGTTCCCACTGACTGTGTTTCCTGTTGCTAAAGCCTGTTATTCCTGGCTTCAGTTGGTTGTTGGCCTGCTAGAAGGTACAAGGGTAGCCCAGCTGGAGTATGATCTGGGTTCTGGACTTCCTTTAATTCCTTAGATTGAATGTGTGGCCTCCTGCTGGTAACTGCTATGGAGAACACCACTAGCTTTGATTTATTTGAAAGTGATATATTTGACTTAAAACTTTTTAGTATAACTTAGCTTGTCCCATTCTAGTGTGTGTGTGTGTGTGTGTATTTCATTCTGCGAGAAAAAAAAAATAGATGCAAAGGCTTGTTATTGTAGCCCCACCGCCTTTAATTTGTCTATACAGTCTCGTGAAACAACTGCTCCTCTCTTCATGGTACTGCCACTATTAACCACTTACTGCCTAACACAACAGTCCCTTACGCTGAAGATGCTAGCGTTTTGATGACTGGGGCCACCTTATATACTAGTAAAAAAATAAAGAGCAATACAGACTGAAATGCAATTAAGGGCCCAAATATGTGGCTCAGGGGTAAGGGTCACCAGCCTTTCCACATAATGAAGCCGGTGTGGCCGAGAAAAGCAATGACTGTTCTGGCAGAGCCCCTTGTTCCTCCCTCCCACACGTACACACCTTTATCTCAGAGACACTGGGTTCTTTTCCCTAAACTTCTTTGACTCTTAGGCCAACTACGTGCGTCTGAAAGCCCAAGAAGGGAAAATGGGGGAGGGGGCGTGTCGCCCGCTACCACGGGTTTCTGTCCCTGGAAGGCTGGGGGAGGCTGGGGGAGGCGCTGGATGAGCTTCCTCAGTCCAGCTGCAGCCGACCTAGGTCCCAGTCCTGCCCTTTGCTCTCCTGCTTTCCACTGAGTCCCGAGGCTCTAGAGGGTGGGCGTGAGAGTGGCCCTAGCGGGGAGGCTCGGAGGTCCTCCCGGGCTGTTCAGACGGCCCCAAGCGGTAGCCACGTTCTGATACTGGCCAGAAGCCAGGGGAGGGAGCTTGGGGTAAGGGGAGGGCCCTGAGGGAGGGGTCAGACGCTTTAGGAAAGAGTTAATGCGAAGAGGGGGAGGGGATAGGACGGAGAAACCGAAGGGAAGCCTCAGGTAAGAAAAGAACGTAGGAGAGAAGCCTGGTGGGGAGAAGGGAGCCCGCAGGATCAGGGGTCAGAGTTAGGGGGCTTCCCCTCTGCTGCACCCTCCTCTCAGGGCCGCCAACTTCCAGCTGCAGCGGCGACTTTCAGTTTCATTTCCGCGGACCCTCCTGCCTGGGCCGCAGCCGCCGCCGCGATGCCCAGTAAGTTCAGCTGCCGGCAGCTCCGGGAGGCGGGCCAGTGTTTCGAGAGTTTCCTGGTCGTTCGAGGACTGGACATGGAGACAGATCGCGAGCGGCTGCGGACCATTTATAACCGCGACTTCAAGATCAGGTACGGGCCGGCCCACTCCCGGCCCTGAATCGCGGGCCCAGCTTGCTGCCACGACCCCCGCGCGGGGGCCACCTTTTCCCGCCCCGGGGCGCAGAGGGACGCAGCTCCCCCAGCGGCTCAGGCCAGTCCTGGGGCGGCGCAGACCTCCCCTCCCGCGCCTCGCCCACGCCCCGCCAGCGCCGCCCGGAGCCCGCCCGTTCTGCCCGAGCTGGGCCCCTGCGCCAAGTCCCCGCGGAGAGCCTCCTGGGTTGCCCGCGCCCCCGGCGGCCGGAACGCAGGGCCGGGGGCCGGGTCCTGAGTCCACGCGCCGCTCGCGGGGCTGGAGGACAGCTCTCCCAGTGGGGGAGGGGAGCCTCCAGAGGGGGCCCGGGCATCGCGGGAGCGCGGGGAAAAAGCTGCCTGTTGGGGGCTGCGAGCCCAGGCGCGGGCTTTACGGGGACCTCTGCCACCTTGTTGAGGCGCTGCTGCCTCGGGGGTCCGCTATTGGGAGAGCTGAAGAGGCCCAGGGTAGAAGGGAGAAGCTCTGGAAAGAAGAAAAGGGCACAAACTACGTAGGTACCAAACCTCCATTAGCACCTGTGGCTTCTCCATGGAGACAGGGCCAGCCTTCTGGAGGCTCCCTTTCACCGTGCGCTGAAGGCTGTTTGGTCTCCTTTTCCTGTTACCACCCAAGTGAAAATCAAAGAGTCTTCTGTCAGACCACAGAATTGCGCTTCAAAAACACGTATATCAACAGGCTTCTGCCTTGCGTGGAAAACCAGGAAACAGTTTAACAAGAGTAAACGTAAAGACTTGTACAAATAAACATAAAGTAGTGGGAATCCGGGCTTAATAGCAGACCTCCCGAAAAAGACCTTGCGTTTTAACAGACCAAAGGGCCAGTACGGGTGACATGTGGCTACTAAAACGGCTGAAGGCTAAGATTGAGCTAATAAGTGTGATTTGGGGCAGGGGGAGAGGGTAGGGACTCTCCATATTGATCACATCGCGTCTGGAATATTGTTTTCACTAACGGATATCACATTTTGAGAGGGATATTAACAGGCTTGAACAACATCTAAAGAAGGGGCAAAGATGATGAGGCCCTGTTTTATGTCACCATGCTGGTCACTATGGGGACTCTTAAGATGGAAAACACACAGTCCCAGAGGAGCAGCAGAGGCTATGATATGCATGCAGCATACATGTACACAATACACTATAGTACATGGTAAAATGGAGGATTATACTAGGGGTGATAAGAAAAATGCGGGAGGGAGGAGCAAGCATTCACATCACATTGTGTCAACACAGGTATGTGAATTCACCTACATCCACAGAGTACAGCATGGCTGTGAAACAAGACATCTACTTCTTTTGGCTCTGTTAAGGAAAAGTAATTGGTTAAAATGGTAAATGGTAAGGAAGACTTGACCCGAGGCTATGGTAATAGGGCTGTTGCAATAGGGAAGAGAGATGGAGCTCAATTCCAAACACAGCAAAGACAGCTGGGGATTTATGACCAATGAACAGAGTAAGGGGACCCATATATAGAAAATTAGTAAGAAGAACCATCAAGAGTGGGAGGATTTTTGCTCACCTGACCTAACAAGATTGTTGTTAAAGGCAGACCAAGGACTTGGACATCAAAGGCGGGAATGAGGAACTTGATCAGATACCAAGTGTGATCATGCGTGAAGGGTGAGGAGTCTCACTAAAATGCCTTCAAGATTCCTTGTAAAACTAACCTAGGTGTGCCCAAGACTGAAGGGTTTGGGGAGCCAAGGTCAAGGGCTAGTCAAGAAGAGGGCTCAGGGGAACCTAACAAATGTTTGATCAAGGAGAGTCTTTGTCAGCTCTACACCAAAGGTACATAGTATGTTTTAGTACTGAGGAAAACTGGCTGTCTTAGACAGCATACAGAAAGCCATATATACTGTACGTTATGGGTGAATGTAGGCGTTTTCCAAAGTAATTTTTACTGTATACGATTGTGTTCATGCAAATCAGATACCACTTCTCTGTAATTGTTAGGGGAAGTGATGTTCTGAGAAGGTGGCATTGACCTTGGCCTTGAAAATAAAAGATAGAATTTTAGTACATAGAGGAGGAGGAAAGGCCTTCTCTGTGGGTTCATATTGTATCCTGAGACCCAGTGAAAGAAAGTGAGAAATGTTTGCCTCAGAAATAGAAATATCAGACAGGACAAGGTAATTATCCTTGACTATTTTGGAGTTTTAACATGGAGAGGATTATACTCCTGTGTCGCTCCAGAAGGCAAAAGTGGGTTTTATCAACTATCCCCGCTCTGTACTCTCACCATGTTGGGGAAATTTAGGTTCACATTAAAGAATTTGCCTACACATCCTTTATTTATTTTTTGAGATGGAGTTTTTGCTCTTGTTACCCAGGCTCTGGAGTGCAATGGTGCGATCTCGGCTCACCGCACCCTCCGCCTCCTGGGTTCAGGCAATTCTCCTGCCTCGGCCTCCTGAGTAGCTGGGATTACAGGCACGCGCCACCGTGCCCAGCTAATCTTTTGTATTTTGAGTAGAGACGGGGTTTCACCATGTTGACTAGGATGGTCTCAATCTCTTGACCTCGAGATCTACCCGCCTCAGCCTCCCAAAGTGCTGGGATTACAGGCTTGAGCCACCGCGCCCGGCCAAGAACTTGCCTACACATCCTTTAAAACTAGGCTGGACTGGGCGCAGTGGCTCATGCCTGTAATCCCAGCACTTTCAGGATGAGGCAGGTAGATCACTTGAGGCCAGGAATCTGAGACCAGCCTGGCCGACGTGCTGAAACCCTGTCTTACTAAAAATACAGAAAAAAAAAAAAACAGGCATGGTAGTGTACTCCTGTAATCCCAGCTACTCGGGAGACTGAGGCAGGAGAATTGCTTGAACCCAGGGGGCAGAGGTTGCAGTGAGCTGAGATCACACCACTGCACTCCAGCCTGGGCAACAAAGTGACTCCAACTCAAAAAAAAAAAAAGCCAGGCTGGGATGCAGTGAAGTCAGCCCTCATTTCCCAATAGGAATTAATTGCTTTTTCTCTGGGCTGTCATGGCCCTTTCTTTACACCTTGGGTATAGCCTGGTATTATTGCTGTGTTATGCTCTGCCTTTGTGGCACATGACCATCTTCCCCTGGTACCAAACACTCAGATCCTCTACCATTAGTCAGGTTTACATCTGTCTTCAGTCCCCAGCATAGAGTTTTGTATGTAGTAGATGCTCAATAAATGCTTACAGAATCTAACTGAACTAGTAACTAGAGTTAACTAACAAGAGAATGGGCTACAAAGCAGGGGGTGTAGCGAGTCACACTCTAGGAATTCTAGGAGATTCCTACCCTGGGAGGAGACAGGTCCCTCCAACTAGGTTACTTTATGATGTTACAAAGTGCTCTGCTCTGAACTCTTGCCTTTCCCCATCCATCTTTATTCATTAAGCAAATGTATTTACTGAGGCTCTACTGCGTGCTTGTCCCTGCCTCCAAAGAATATAATCTAGTCGGGAGCAGCAGATATGTGTAGACAACCAAATGTAATACAATAGCATAGGTGTTAGTCATGGTGGTTCGATAGCCCTGCCATTTAGTGGTTGCCTATAACTATGAACAACTCTCTAAATCTTCCATTTCCTCAACTGTAAGAGTATGTAAACCAATGCCTTTCTTTCAGGGTTGAGCTGTCTAGGCAAAGCATCTGCGTAGCTAGCATATTTCGCTGGCTGTGTGAGTGGTACCCCTCATTAGTCCAGTGATGATGAGGAGTTCATTGTATAGGGTAAGGACTGAAGTCACGAAAGGTTTCTGAGAGAAGATGATTCTTTGCACAGGAGACTCATTCTTCTACAAGCACTAGCCAGGCAGCTCCTGTGAATGGCAAAGCAGAGCGAGTTGCTGGAAGGACACAGAAGGAGCCCAACTGACCGAGGAAGGAGGCAGCACTTAGATGTCGCTTAACTCCGGTTGAGATGAGTGCTTACAAGGAAAAGTCCAATATGCATTGAGAGGATATGATTTGGAGATCTAACCTAGGCTGACAGCCTAGACTAGATCAAGAAACCTAGGCGGAGGTTTCTTGGGGACGGTGATATTTGAGCAGAATCTTGAAGGATTAATGGGACTTCGCAGATGTAAGGGGTTAAGGAGACAATGTTCGGGCAGAGGGAACAGCGCCTTCAAAGGCTTGGGAATGACCTCAGAAGAACAGGAGGCCAGCAGGGCTGTGGGTCAGCATTGCGAGGTGTTTGGTTTTGTCTTTAATCTTAATGGAAATAGGAAAACACAGAAAAATTCAAAGTAAGAGACAGACATAATCAGATTTAGAAAGATCATTCTGGCTTCTGGCATGGAGAGTGGCTTGATGGTTGGACCTCTACCCACAATTTAAAAAAAAAAAAAATTTTACTTTGGGATCTAGCATACACAACCTTCACAGAACAATACCTGCCCTTTAAACAATACATAGTTTCACTCCCTGCTCTCTGTTATTTTTTTTCTATTTTATTTCAATTTTATATTACTGGCCTTGACCCACTAATGAGAGTTGCAATCCGTAGTCTGTGGCACATGAAACTAGATGTCTCTTTAAGATCACTTCCAAATCTGGTCATATGTTCTGAAATACCATTCCTCTAGCTTTTGGCCTTTCCTGAACTGGGTCTAAAAAGATTAGCCATTGTTCACCCAACAAACAGCAGGGGCGGCTTAAGGCAGGGCAGTGCAGGCTAAGGATGCCCCCAGAGCAGAGGTTTGCAGAGGGGCACGGTGATACGAGTCGCTGGGAATGGCTGAAATAAGGATGGATTGACAAGAGGCCAAATGTGGGTGAGGATGTATACCTCAATTTCTTTTTCTCTAAAGTGGGATGATATTAATTACTACCTCAAAGGGTTGTTTTGAGGAATGAATGAGATAATGCATTCAGGAAATGTTTTCTGTCGTTACTGTATTTGCATTATCATTGTTACTACGGAGGATCTTGAGTGTGCCAAATTAAAGACTTAATTCTGTGGACCGTGGAATTGCAAACTGGGAAAACAAGATCAAATGTGTGTTTGTGCCGGGCGCGGTGGCTCAAGCCTGTAATCCCAGCACTTTGGGAGGCCGAGGCGGGTAGATCACGAGGTCGAGAGATCGAGACCAACCTGGTCAACATGGTGAAACCCCGTCTCTACTAAAATACAAAAAATTAGCTGGGCATGGTGGCGCGTGCCTGTAATCCCAGCTACTCGGGAGGCTGAGGCAGGAGAATTGCCTGAACCCAGGAGGTGGAGGTTGCGGTGAGCCGAGATTGCGCCATTGCACTCCAGCCTGGGTAACAAGAGTGAAACTCCGTCTCAAAAAAAAAAAACAAAAAAAAAACAAATGTGTGTTTGATGACAATTCAGTAGATACAGCGCGTGGTCTGCGGCAGAAAGATAGGGAGAACAGTTAACTGGGACCTGGCAGAATGAGCAAAGGGTGTGATGAGGCAGCTCAGAAGAAATACAAATGACTAATAAGGAGAGATCCTCGACCATATTGGATATCAAAGAAATGCACAGTCAAAGAAGATAACATTTTTTTTGTAATCAAATTGTCAAAAATTGAGAATGTTGAAAAGTTCTGATGTTAGAGCCTTGGGAAAAGGGCATTTTCAAACTCTTGTTAGTGAGAACATGAATTTGTACAACCCGTTTAAAGGACAATTTGGCAGAACTTATCAAAGGCGTGGAGGTTCATTCTCTCTGACCCAGAAGTTCGACTTTAAGGAATTTATCCCGTTAGTCCTGCCTACAAGTACAAGTGTTTTTGTGCAAGAATAGTTATTGTAACACTAGGAATAGCCAGAAATTTCAGGCAGCTTGTTTTTCACTACAGAAAAAAGACACACCATGATGCATTCATGGGTACTCTTTTGTAGCCATTCAAAAGGGCATGGTAGCTCTGTACGGCGTTGTTACGGGAGAACACCCATGATGGTAAAAACACCTGCTACAGAATAGTATGTATAGCATATATCATCTCATCATTGTGTTTTATATGCATAGAAGAAAGTCAGTAAACACATACATCAAATAGTGGGTTTGATAATTAAGCAAGTAGTTGGGAGCAAGGGAATTAAGGGCTTTCATGTTTTATGTTAGATACTTGTTTAAATGTTTGATTTTGTGGGTTTTTTGGAGGGGGGAAATGGAGTCTCTATCACCTAGGCTGGAGGGCAGTGGTGCAATCTTGGCTCACTGCAACCTCTGTCTCCCGGGTTCAAGTCATTCCCCTGCTTCAGCCTCCCATGTAGCAGGGAGTACAGATATGTGCCACCACACCCGGCTAATTTTTTATATTTTTAGTAGAGATGGGGGTTTCACGATGTTGGCCAGGCTGGTCTCAAACCCCTGACTTCAGGTGGTCCATTCACCTTGGCCTCCCAAAGTGCTGGGATTACAGGCGTGAGCCACTGCGCCCAGCCTATTTAAATGTTTTGAAAATATTTTGGTGGCCACCTTTCCATTTTTATTTTTATTTAATTATTTAATTTTTTTTTTGAGACGGAGTTTCGCTCTTGTTACCCAGGCTGGAGTGCAATGGCGCGATCTCGGCTCACGGCAACCTCCGCCTCCTGGGTTCAAACGATTCTCCTGTCTCAGCCTCCCAAGTAGCTGGGATTACAGGCACGCGCCACCATGCCCGGCTAATTTTTTTTTTTTTTTTTAGTAGAGATGTGGTTTCACCATGTTGGCCAGAATGGTCTCGATTTCTTGACCTCGTGATCCACCCGCCTCGGCCTCCCAAAGTTCTGGGATTACAAGCATGAGCCACCGCACCCGGACCTTTTTATTTTTTTTTAATCTCGCTCTGTTGCCCAGGCTGGAGTGCAGTGATGCCATCTCAGCTCACTGAAACCTCTGCCTCCCAGGTTCAAGCAGTTCTGCTTCAGCCTCCCAAGTAGCTGGGATTACAGGCATGCAGTGCACCGCCATGCCTGGCTAATTTTTGTATTTTTAGTAGAGACATGGTTTCACCATACTGGCCAGGCTGGTCTTGAACTCCCGACCTCAAGTGATCCACCCACCTCAACCTCCCAAAGTGCTGGGATTACAAGCATGAACTACTGCGTCTGGCTTATTTACCTCTTTATGAATGCATGCTTATATCACACCTACATAAGCTTACACACATGGGATCATTATCCCATATCATTTTTATTGTGGACCCCTCCCCTTATCAACATCTCACCTCCATTTCCACATTTCGCCCTATACTCAGGTAACTCTTGATATCATTCAGAGTGTTTTTTTAGTCATAATTTTATTTTAAAAGAATCATGTTTGGCCAGGTGTGGTGGATCACCTGAGGTCAGGGGTTTAAGACCAACCGGGCCAACATAGCGAAATGCCGTCTCTACTAAAAATACAAAAAATTAGCCGGGCATGGTTGTGGGAGCCTGTCATTCCAGCTTCTTGGGAGGCTGAGGCAGGAGAACTGCTTGAACCCAGGAGGGGGAGGTGCAGCGTGCCGAGATTGTGCCATTGCACTCCAGCCTGGGCAACAGCAAGACTCTGTCTCAAAAATAATAATAATAAAACATGTTATTCACATTATCTATGTCCTCCTGTCCCGACTACATGATGGGAATCACTCTGAAGCATCTGGTGTGGACCTCTAACACATTTTGGGGATTCTTTTCCCCCAATATTATACTATAATAATTTTTTTTTTTTTTTAGAGTCAAGGTCTTTTTCTTTAGGCCAGGTATCAATGAAAGCATCATGTAATATGTGGTTTTCATTTTATTTAAAATGCGGCAAAATCATATGCCATCTACCATGATGACTGCCAACTCCATGGCAGACCCTTTCTGGGATTCAAAAACCAATTCATCGGATTGCTGCCTCTGAGGGATATACAGATTGGCTTTGGAGTTGAACGCTGTTATAAAGGAGGAAGTCCCGGGGAACAGTGCAGGGTAAAGTTGGAAAGAGATCTGAGCTGCCTTGAGATCATCGGGGGTGAGGAGTACAAAGCTTTGGAAGGGTGTGGTTTTGGAATTATGCTAAGTTGAAGGTAGAGAGAATAGATAAAAACGTGGAATTTGCACACTGTTAAGAAGTTGAGCTTTTAGCTTAGAGGCAGCAAAAGGTTTGGAGCCAAGGAATGAAGTGATCAGATGTCCTTACAATAATTAACTTCAGCAGCAGTGTGAAAGAGGTAGGAAGACTGGCAGCTGTCAAAACTGCACAGTCCAGTGAGTGTGCAGGCCTGGGCTTGGGCAGTGACGGGAGCAGGGAGCACACGTCAATTTCTGTGGTAGAGCCTTCTAGAGGAAGACCAGAGAGAAGGTCAACAGAATTGAAAGGAAAAAATAATTCAGGATGAGGTCTAAGTTTTTAGTTTCAGAGACTAGGCATACAGTAATATTTAGGTAGGAAATTCAGGAAAAGGAGCTTGTGGGGCAGGAAGGGAAGGAGCAGCAGCTTGTCTTTAATAGGTCTTGTAAAGGCTTACTAAATAGAACTAAGAATTATACCAACTATACCCTAATAAAGATGAAAAATTTACATTCCAGTTAACTACCTTAAGTCCACTTTCATCCTACAGATACAGCCTGAGGAAGGCTGCACCTGTATGCCCTCATCCTTTCTGTCATCCCTCACCCCTTTGTCTTGAGAAAGGAGGTTTAGCTCCTTCTTTAGTTCTGCAATTTCTTTTTCTTGTTCTATTATCTTCATATGTAAGGTGAGGTTAATATTTCCAGAATTTTGGAAAAGTTCACTCTGCAGCAGCTGAATAGCAGATGGTCTCTGCGATGAGTTCTTCCCCGTTAAGTGCTGTCTATACGTCACTTGCACTGGACACCTTTTACTGAGGGGTTCCGGCAGCGGACCAGTTCTTAGACCTGTTAGAACTTCTGCTTGCTCCATTTCTGTTCCAAACAGCTGAAAGAGCTCTAGCAGGATCACACCCAAGCTGTACATACCTGACGTGGCATCATAATCATACTCAGATGCTTCTGAATGTTTGGGTGAAGCGCACGGACAGGTACCCACTCTGGACCTTCGTGTTGGTGTTCCCTTCCCATTTCTATTGGTCCAGTCTGTGTTCTATAGGATGCCTCTGCAGGTCAGACCAGAGTCTCCTATTTTTACCTGCTGATCAGGGCCATGAAGAAAAATAACCTCTTGGCTTCTGATCTCTGTGCACAATTCCCATGTTATGTATGTAAAACACACCTAAAATCCTTAAAATCCTTAAAAATTTTTTGTTGCAACACTGGCCATAACATAAGGACAGGCAGACTCGTCCACACACTCCCGGCCCCGCTTGTTTCTCTCGGCTATCCAGTCCCTCAGCAAGAGCTCACACAGCTGCATCTGGACGTGCAGCATCGTGCTACTGCGCCTCTGTCTGACCCAGAAAGTTGACATGTTCTTTGGAAGATTCCTCGGTGGATGTGAAGCTCACCTCTAGGTGGGAATTATGCCTGAGCGGCAGCTCGTGTCCCACAATCAAACTGGTAGACAAACCAGCCAAGCCATTTTCCTGAAGCTCCAGGATCGACTCGGATTCAGCTGTGTTTCTTACGAGTGAATTGGTGATGTAGTTCACCAGCTTGTTGCTTGATTTTCAGTGTCAGGTTCTCCAGAGTTTTTCTTTTTCTGGGGTGGGCTCAGCAAAGATAATGGCTAAGCTGCTACTTTCATCATTTTTAACCTCATATTTATTGGTCTCTGTCCTTTTCTTGGTCAGAGAGCCCTTTCAGAGATGGCAACTCAATGGCCGCTCTGCCTGCCTGTGGCTGGATCACGTGAACGTGCTCTATCCATGCGCTGTGATAGACAACGATATTAGGGTGCTGAAGACCTGCCAGCACCTTCACTTCCCGTAGGACCTTCATGCAATCTGGGTCATTTGCACCCTTAATCAGGTTTTTTTTATGGCATAATACTAACCATCTCATTTATTCCTGACCTCGGATAATCTTCTGTATCCACCTTTTCCTAAGATGGTAAGTTCTTCCAATTCATTTAAGTAACGTGAACTTTGTGCTTCAAAG
The DNA here is from genome assembly GCF_049354715.1 of Callithrix jacchus. Classification (NCBI taxonomy): domain Eukaryota; kingdom Metazoa; phylum Chordata; class Mammalia; order Primates; family Cebidae; genus Callithrix; species Callithrix jacchus. Next base: position 150,647,404 of record NC_133508.1, read on the forward strand.
GCTGCTTTCCTTGATCTGATATCTGGATATGAGAAATATCCTCACAAGGATCCTGAAGAACTCTCTCTTAACAGACCTCGTTGAGTAATAGCTCTGTTGTGATGTCTCAGTGAGCTAAACTTGTCACTGCAAGTGAAAGGAGACAGCAGCCTCATTTTGACAGAGGTCTGGCAAAGTAACTTACACAACACCTGTCTTGAACGCAGTGGGTTTGGTTCATGCTCATGGTTCAAGTGCTCCAGCCAAGGAACAAGCAAGAGAGTTGGTTTGCAACTGCAGAAGGGAAGGTTGGCTGTTGCGGAGGTTCTTTTAACACCTGGAGTTCTGCTGGAACGTCAGATTCATCATATTTGGGTTCCGGACCCTTGGCGGGAAAGTCAATTAGCCGGTGGCACAGCCACAGCCCCCACCCCGTCGCCCTCTTCACGCTCACAGGCCCGGAAGCGGCCCCCCTGCATTGACAGCCCTCGAAGCATTGCCACAGTGCGCCCACAGCTAGCCTATGCTATATACATTTTAAACATAAGAAAAATGGAAGTGATTGTACAGTGAACATCCACGTACCTTCACTGAGATTTCTTTTAACATTTTACACGTCTGCCCTTAGATTCATCCCTCTATTCATTTAACAAGTCATCTTAATTTTTCTGAGTGCAATGGTGCAATCTCGGCTCACTGCAACCTCTGCCTCCCAGGCTCAAGCAATTCTCCTGCCTCAGCCTCTCAAGTAGCTGGGACTACAGGCATGTGCCACCTTGCCCAGCTAATTTTTTGTATTTAGTAGAGACGGGGGTTTCAACATGTTGGTCAGGCAGGCCTCAAACTTCTAACCTGAGTTGATCCACTGCCTTGGCCTCCCAAAGTCCTGGGATTTTCCTGCTGAGGCAGGAAAATCGCTTGAACCCAGGAAAATTTTTAAAAAATTTTTTTGTAGAGACAGGGATCTGTTGTGTTTCTCAGGCTGATCTCAAACTCCTGGGCTCAAGTGATCCTTCCACCTCAGCCTCCCATAGTGCTAGGATTACAGGCATAAGCCACCATGCCAAGTCCCTGGGTTTTAAAGGATACCTGTATTTTAAATATCTGTAGATATTGTCAGATTGTTTTCCTAAAAGATGGTAATACTTGACTCTTCTACCAGCAATTTATGAGTTTACTTTTCCACATACCCTTGATATCAGTATATGTTAGAACTATGTTGATTTTTGTGAGTCTAATAGGAATAAAATGATATCTCATTTATACTTTAATTTGCATTTGTCTACATTTGGAGCAGTTTTTCATACTCTTTTGGCCATCTGGATCTGTTCGTTTAATTGAATATTCAATTTTTCTGTTGAATTGTTCATCTTGTGTTTCTAAGAAAATTTATATATTATAAAAATTAGCCCTTTGCCTGTCATCTAGATTATGAATATTTATCTGTTGAATTTGTTTATATTACCTCTTTCCAGACAAAATATTTTTTAGTCAGAAATGTTCCTTTTCGTTTTTAGAGACAGGGTTACCCAAGCTCTGTTAACCAAGCGGGAGTGCAGTGGCCTGATGACAGCTCCTGCAGCCTTGACTTCCTGGTCTCAAGGGATCCTTCTGCCTCAGCCTCCTGAGTAGCTGGGTCTACCGGCACGCACCACCACACCTTTTTTTTCTCCCACTATATTGCCTAGGCTGGTCTCAAACTCCTGGGTTCAAACAATCCTCCCACTTCAGCTTCCCAAAGTGTTGGGATTACAGGCATGAGCCACCACACCTGACCTTATTTTCTTTTATAGCTGCAGGTTTCCAGTCTTGGTTACAAAGTTTTTCTTAGAAATAGAGGGGATTGGCTGAGCGCGGTGACTCACTCCTGTAATCCCAGCACTTTGCGAGACTGAGGCGGGCAGATCACCTGAGGTCAGGAGTTCGAGACCAGCCTGGCCGACATGGTGAAACCCCATCTCTACTAAAATTACAAAATTTGCCGAGTGTGGTGGCATGTGCCTGTAATCCCAGCTACTCAGGAGGCGGAGGTTGCAGTGAGCCGAGATCGCGCCGTTGCACACCAGCCTGAGGGACAAGAGTGAGACTTTGTCTCAAAAAAAAAAGAAATATAGGGGATTACACTTGTAATCCTAGCACTTTGGAAGGCTGAGACAGGTGGATCACGCGGTCAAGAGATTGAGACCATCCTGGCCAACCTGGTGAAACCCTGTCTCTACTAAAAATACAAAAATTAGCTGGTGGGGGGGTGGCACACGCCTGTAGTCCCAGCTACTCAGGAGGCTGAGGCAGGTAAATGGCTTGAACCCAGGCGGAGGTTGCAGTGAGCCAAAATCTCGCCACTGCACTCCAGCCTGGCAACAGAGCAAGACTCCGTCTCAAAAAATAGAAATATAGGGGATTACATGTATAACACAAGGATTGTATTTTTTTGACAAGAATATAATAAGTTTGTGATGTTTTTAAAGAAATTTTTGTATGACTGTCACCTAAACCAATGTTATGTGAATTGGAATAGTGGTAACAGACATTGAGAATAATTTGAGAAATAATTTGGGGATAGCATCCACAGAATTTGGAAAATTTGTAGATATGAGTTCTGCCTGCCCTCGTGCTAGGCAGGTTTCCAAAAATAGGAGGTTTCATATTAAAATTTTGATTTTGTCTTGTCTTGAAAGTCAAATCTGGCCAGGTGCAGTGGCATGTGCCTGTAGTCCCAGCTACTCGGGAGGCGGAGGCTGAGGCTGGAGGATCGCTTGAGTCCAGGAGTTCTGGGCTGTGGTGCACTATGCCAGTCGGGTGTCCACACTAAGTTCGGCATCAATATGGTGACCTGCTGGGAGCGGGGGACCACTAGGTTGCCTAAGGAGGGGTGAACCGGAGCAGGTCAAAACTCCCGTGCTGATCAGCAGTGGGATCGCACCTGTGAATAGCCACTGCACTCCAGCCTGGGCAACATAGCGAGAACTCGTCTCTTAAAAAAATAAAAGAAAGAAAGAAAGTCAGATCTCGCCATCTTAGGCCTGCAGTCCCTGCTGGCCCCGTTTGGAGATGAGCAGTTACGCCCTCAGACAGGGGATGCCCTTCCCAGTTTCTTCAGTTTCCACAAAGCCCTCTTTCTGCCCGGCATTGATCTGGGAGCCTGGAGCCACTTTTCTTGGAGGCTGCACTCTTGTTTTCTTAGAGTTGCGAGGGATATGCATGCAGTGTTCTTACACTAGTGACTCTCCAAAATGGGACTGAACTGGTGTCTGGGAGGGCTGCAAGTGTCAAGACACCTGTGGAGCCTAGCTGCTGTCAGCATTAGCTTGTGCTTCGATCCGTGGGACTTCGATCGACTCTAAGGGGCCCTTGCGAAAGTTTCTGATAATCTCCTAGTTCAGTCCCTTTGTTACTGGACCCCTCAGCAGTGTTTGATCCTGACACCTGGTTTTGAGACTTGGCTCATTCTCCTTTCTCTCTTGAGGGTTTCTTGTTTTCCCTTCCTCCCTGGGTTGTCTAGTAGCTGCTCTCAACTACTCACACTCCTGGGGAGATTCCTACACTTCCTTGATTATAACCACTACCTGAGGACTCCCTAATACTAGGCTGTAACCTTGACTTTGGTCTGAGTTCTCAGCTTCTGACTTGTGGAGCTGGTTGCCTGGACCACAGGAATCTCAAACCTAGCATATCCAAATCCAAATGTCATGGTCAGTCCCTCCAGCCTCTCCTCCTCTTGTCTTACATCCATCTCAGAGATAGTCCTACAAGCCAGGCCACTGATTTGGGGATCCTAGACTCCTCCCTCTTCCCAGCCTTCATTCCCACTTCTGTCAGTCACCAAATTCGGCTAATTTTACATCCTAAGTATTAGCAAATCTTGCTGCTCTCCTTCTATCTCCACCACTGCCTTGCCTCCTGCCTTTGTTATCTTTTCACTAGAAAATTGCAAGGGCCTTCTTCTAACTGGTCTCCCTGCCTACAATCTTGCCTCCAGCAAATCCATCCTCCAATCCTGATGCCAGAGTGATCTGAAATGCAAATCTGATCTTGCCACTCCCCTGCTTAAAACCCACCAACCGCAGTGGTTCTGTAACCACGCTGTAGCCTCTGACGTGGGCTGAAAGTAAGTTGTTACTGCTCCTATACTACTGCTACTATTAGTACTACTATTTCTACTAATCTAAATACTAATAATAGTAGCTAACATTTACCGAGCATTTTCTATTATGCTTTCCAATGATTTATTACCTTCTTAAAACAAATCATAGCCAATTCAACGTTTTCCAAATTGTACCGGTCTCATTTGTTTGGGGTGAAGGAGAGGGGCAGAGTTACAGGCAGGGGCACCTGAAAAATCTTCATAACCATAAATGATCTTACCATATACCCTAGTGAGTGTCCATGCCGATTTAGCCTTAAAAGTTAAATAGGGATTACCATAGTTCTCATAAACAAAGATTTGCTTTTAAGAGAGGGCCTCTTAATCTGAGTCAGAGTCTAGATTTTGAATGTGTCCCTGAAGTATGTTGCACATGGGAATGTCCTCAGGCTCCTGGGTATCAGTAGAGCGGGGAAAAGGACTGCAGGCATTCAAGGGTCAAGTCCAGGCTTGGCCTGGTATGCAAAACTGTCCATGAGCTGGTCCCTGCCCACCTCTGCTCCTCCTGCCACTCCCCTCCTTGTGCATTTCACTCTAGCACAATGAAACTGTATGTGATACTAATCATGGCTCACCCTTACTGAGGTCTCCTATGTGCCAAGCACTGGCTCAGTGGTTCTCTGCTGTGTCAGAATCTCATTGGAACCTCATAACAACCCTACGAGGTAAGTCTCGCTTTCCTCCAGTTTTATAGGGGAGGAAAGTGAGGCTCTGAGAGATGCGGTCACCTGAGCTGACCTGGCTAGAGTTGTCAAGGGGGCAACCCCTCCGCCCGTACCAGCACACGTTCTTGCATACTCCTCACATCTGCTCACGCTTTGCACTCTCTTGTGCCCAGGTAATGCCCACTCATCCTCAGGACCGAGTTCTTATGCTGCCTCCTGGGGAAGCCTTCGTGGACACCTCCTCTGCCCCCAGACTGGGCTCGGTGTCCCTCCGTGGCACTGAGCCCCTCTGTGGCCGATGAGCTGCCCTCTGGGCACCATGCTGGAATGTATGTGTTCAGTCTGTGTGCTCCTCGAGGCAAGCGCTGAGTCTCTTGCATCTTTGAACCCCCGGCATCCAGCACAGTGTCTGGCACATAACAGGCCTCTGTAAGTGTTTGTTGAATTGACTGAACTGAACTCCAGGCGCTGAGCCTTGAGGTTATTGTCCTTCTGACCAGTTTTCCCTGTCTTCACCTTCTCTAGGCACAAAGCCAGGCTATTTGATCTCTGGAGAAGGATCCTTTCCCTTCCTGCTTGGGTTCCACCTGCACCCTATGACTTCGGGTGGAAACTGCTGTCTGATCAGCCACCTTGCCCACACACGTGGACATCTGTACTGTCTCTGATCCCTTCTCTCCTCACCAACGGGCTGGAACCCACATGCACCCCTCTGAATCAACTCATTCCGCTTCCCCTTAGCCTCAGCTCTTTCTTCTGAGTTGTTTGTATTTTCTTTTCTGTCCCAAACAGTTTCCCCCACAAAAAGAACTTTATGTCTTTCTCTCTTTTCCCTCGGTCCTTCCAGTCAGCAGCCTGTGATTGGGCTTTTCCCCTCAGAAATGAACAATCCAGAACCCACTGTTTAAAACAACTGTATTTTGCCTTGGGAGGTCGCATTGCCTTCCCTTAAAACATGAAACATTCCTCCGATCCCGAGCCTGTGTCTCTCTGTCTCTGGGCCCCATCCTGCTCCACAGCAGGGCTGGTGTGTCCAGCACAGAGTGACCCTCCGACGCCCTTCCCCACCCGCCGCCCTGCCTCCTGCAGGCCCTGCCTTGCCTCACTTTCCAGTCTCCTCTGCTTCTGGCAGCTTTGGGACCCCCGCCCCTGGCTTCTCCTCCATGCTGTATGGAATGAAGATTGCAAATCTGGCCTACGTCACCAAGACTCGGGTCAGGTTCTTCAGACTCGACCGCTGGGCCGACGTGCGGTTGCCAGAAAAGAGGAGAATGAAGCTGGGGTCAGATATCAGCAAACACCACAAGTCACTGCTAGCCAAGATCTTCTATGACAGGTGTGTGTGCTGGGGCACGGAGGCCTGCAGGGTGTGAGGGAAGGGGCTGTCTGAGGACAGAGTGGGTCGCACAAGTGGGAGGAAGTCCCCCTCCTCCAGGGAGTGGGGGAAGGGCGGGGAATTGGCCTTCGGGGAGGAGGCGAGCTTGCTGAACACAGCTGGCACTTTGCCTGCCTCCCAAGCCTAAAACTTTCCCCAGGGTAACTCCCCAGTCCAGACCGCGCCCACCCCAGCTCCGCCTTGACTCCCCTTCTCCCCAGGTCTGAGTATCTTCACGGGAAACACGGGGTGGATGTGGAAGTCCAGGGGCCCCATGAAGCCCGAGACGGGCAGCTCCTCATCCGCCTGGATTTGAACCGCAAAGAGGTGCTGACCCTGAGGCTTCGGAATGGCGGAACCCAGTCTGTCACCCTCACTCACCTCTTCCCACTCTGCCGGACACCCCAGTTTGCTTTCTACAATGAAGACCAGGAGCTGCCCTGTCCACTGGGCCCCGGTGAGTGGGTTTCCAGAGGAAATGGCTGGTGGAGAGGGGCTTGTCCCAGGCAGTGCTGGTGCTTTGGGAAGCACCGGCGCTGTCTGGTGGACTCTTGCCTTGGGACGGGGCTGCCTGGGGGAGTGTCCAGGATAAGGAAACGTGTGGGACTCCCACCGCCATTCATTCATCCATCCTCCTCCAGGTGAATGCTATGAACTCCATGTCCATTGTAAGACCAGCTTTGTGGGCTACTTCCCAGCCACAGTGCTCTGGGAGCTGCTGGGACCTGGGGAGTCGGGTTCAGAAGGAGCCGGCACATTCTACATTGCCCGCTTCTTGGCTGCCGTCGCTCACAGCCCCCTGGCTGCACAGCTGAAGCCCGTGACTCCCTTCAAGCGGACCCGGATCACCGGGAACCCTGTGGTGACCAACCGGGTAGAGGAAGGAGAGAGACCTGACCGGTAACTCCTCCCTGCAGCTCAGCCCTGGCTGGGCTCGGATCCCAACCGCGTGGGCGAGGGCTTTGGAAGGAGCACAGAGCTGGGAGCCAGAGCCCCCTTTCCTGCAGGCTCTTCACTCTTCTGGGTTTCAGAGAATTTTTCTGTCAAGGAAGACAGTTGCAGATGAACTGCAGATCTCAGGGTAGTGTGAAGAAAATTGTGGGCGTTGTCCCAGTGTGATGGAGTATCAGGCAAATCATTGTAGACATCTGTTTTTTTAAACAGCTGTGTTGAGATAATTCACATACCATACAGTTCACCCATTTAAAGTACAGAATTCAGTAATTTTTAAAGTATATTCACAGATCTGTGTGACCATCACCACCGTCAGTTTTAGAACATTTCATGTCCGTAAAAAGCTATGATCCTTTTATCCCCTACCACTTCGTTCAGCCCTAAGAAACTGCTCATCTACTTCCTGTCTCCGTAGATTTCTCTGTGCTGGACACTTCATATGGATGAAGCATTGGTTATGTGCAGACATCTCTTTTTGTTTTTTGCTAGATGTTCACAAAATAGTTATAAAAGCAAACTAGCCATGCACGTGGCTCGCGCCTGTAATTTTAACACTTTGGGAGGCTGAGGCAGGTAGATCACTTCAGGTCAAGAGTTCGAGACCAGCCTGGCCAACATGGTGCAGCCTCATCTCTACTAAAAATACAAAAATTAGCCAGGCATTGTGGCACACTCTTGTAGTCCCAGCTACTCTACTCAGGAGGCTGAGGCAGGAGAATTGCTTGAACCCCGGAGGCGGAGTTTGCAGTGAGCTGAGATCATGCCACTGTACTCCAGCCTGGGCGACAGAGTGAGACACTGTCTTTAAAAAAAAAAAAAAAAGCAGACTATAATAGGACCTTCACAGACCATTGTGCTCTTTTTGGTGGCAATATATATGTATCACCGAAGTTTAAAGGGAAAAAAGTCTGGAAGTTAACATTTGTTATCCGTGGATCATAAGAATGATATTTATTACCTGTTATCTGATTTTTTTCTCTAATGAATATTTATTATATAATAGTTTTAAAGGTTTCCAAGTATTGCACTTTCCCAAAATGAGAATGGTCCCACCTAGGAGCAAGGCTGCTGACTTCTTTCAGCAGGATTGCAGAAGGGCTTTGTGCATCCTATGCTGTGTGTACCCCAGAGGGGCATTCTCAGAGTCTTGGAGGGTGAGGGGTTTTCTGTGTTTCCTTCCCTCAATTCTGCAGCGGTAAAGGCTACGACCTGGAGTTAAGTATGGCGCTGGGGACATACTACCCACCTCCCCGCCTCAGGCAGCTGCTCCCCATGCTTCTTCAGGGAAGAAGTATCTTCACTGCCCCTAAGGAGATCGCTGAGATCAAGTAAGTACTATTCCTCTGCACCCGTCTTTGCCCTGTTGGCTTCTTTGCATTGCCCTGGCAGCTCCACCCTCAGCCTCTCAGGCTCTGTTCATTCATTCCCTTACTGAGCATGCACCATACATACACCAAGCACTATTCAAGATGAACCAGTCAAATGAAGGCCTGGCTGATTTTAACGGGGGGACAATGAGCATTTTTGTTAGAATTTCATCGAGTGATGAGTGCTATGAAGAACTGAACAGGTCACGTGCAAGTGGCTCATGCCTGTAATCAGCACTTTGGGAGGCCAAGTCAGGTGGATCTGAACAGCCCAGGAGTTCAAGACCAGCCTGGGGCAACATAGTGAGATTTTGTCTCTACGAAAAAAATTTAATTAGCCAAGTGTGGTGGCACATGTCTGTACTCCCAGTTACTTATGAGGCTGAGATGGGAGGATTCGTTGAGCCCAGGAGGTCAAGGCCACAGTGAGTGAGCCAAAATCATGCCACTGCACTCCAGCATGGGTGATAGCAAGATCTTGTCTCTAAAAAAGAAAAAAGGAACTACGCTGAAACCAAAGCCGGGTTAGGGGATGGGTTGGTGCTGCTTTGCGGAAGGCAGTTAGTCCTGGCCTGTGTGAGGAGGTCATGTTCAAACAGAGAAGGACATTTGAATGAGGTAAGGGTGGAAGTTAGAGAATCTGGGGGAGAATGTTCTGGCCATAAGAGCCACCATGCAAATACGAGTTGGGTGATGTGGGGGCAGGGATATCCAAGGGAGCAGGAGCCAAGGCTCCCTTCTTCAGGGCCTCTGACGCTCACACACTTCTCTGTCCCTCTAGTCTTCTCTGTTTGTTGATGCTTTCTTAGTTCCAGAGCTTCAGGTGGGAGAAGGTGCATACTCCTGGTCATAGGGGTGGTCTGGCCCGTCACATTCCTGCCGCCCCACCCCACCCCTCCAACCATCATTTCCAGGGCCCAGCTGGAGACAGCCCTGAAGTGGAGGAACTATGAGGTGAAGCTGCGGCTGCTGCTGCACCTGGAGGAGCTGCAGATGGAGCATGATATCCGGCACTATGACCTGGAGTCGGTGCCCATGACCTGGGACCCCGTGGACCAGAACCCCAGGCTGCTCACGCTGGAGGTCAGGGCTCAGATTGAGTGTGAGGAGGGTGGGCTCAAGTCAGCCAAGCTACAGGCTGTGGGCAGAACTATTCCTGACAGCAGGGCAGAACAGGAGGAAGGTTGAAGTGGTTCCCAGGCCTCCGAAAGAAGCCGGGTGGGCATCCTGTGCCCAAAGGTGTCTGAGCAGGGGCATGGGGAAGATCTGGGTTCTGGTCCAGGCTTCGCTACCACCTTGGGTAAGTCCCTTGCTTTCTCTGAGGCTTAGTTCCCTTATCTGAAAAGCGTAGAGCAGGACTGGATAATTCTTAGAACTCTTTCTAGCTCTTGGATTTTGAATGTGTGTATATAAGCCCAAAATTACACAAGAGAATGGATTTCCATACACAAGCGCAGGTGGGAATGACAGGGTGAGTTTGATCAAGGAAAGATGACTGCAGAGAGTGGGAGTTTTGAACAAGATTTTTTTTTTTTTTTTTTTTTGAGACAAAGTTTTGCTCTGTCGCCCAGGCTGGAGTGCAATGGCGTGTTCTCAGCTCACTGCAACCTCCGCCTCCCAGGTTCAAGCGCTTCTCCTGCCTCAGCCTCCCGAGTAGCTGGGATTACAGGAAGGAGCCACTGTGCCCAGCTAAGATTTTATTTTATGTTTTCAATTGTTTGGAGACAGGATCTCACCCTGGTGCTCAGGCTGGAGTACAATGGCATGATCTTGGTTCACTTTAATCCCCACCTCCTGGGCTCAAGGGATCTCCCACCTCAGCCTCCCGAGTTACTGGGAAGACAGGCCCGCCCCACCACACCCAGCTAAGTTTTGTATTTTGTGTAGAGATGGGGTTTTGCCATGTTGGCCAGGCTGGTCTCAAACACTTGGACTCAAGTGACTGCCTGCCTCAGCCTCCCAAAGTGTTGGGATTACAGACGTGAGCCACCATGCTTGGCTTGTTTTCTGTTGTTGTTATTTATTTTTTTTTTAGCAACCCGATTAGCTGAGGAACAGGATTTTTACAGGCAGAACAGGAACTGAGCTGGCCAAGGGGCAGCTGCACTGGAGGCTCCGGGTTCCTGGGCTCGGCACCTCTGTGCAGCTTTGGAAGATTTGTTTTCTGTTTCCCTGACTCCTGCTCTGGCTGGCATGAAAGGAGAGAGAGGTGTAGGGATAGCATAGTTCCCTGAGCCTTAGGTTAGAAGGCGAGTCTCAGTCCTTGTCCCTTAGAGGTCTGGAGAACCTAGGGGCTGGGCCCTCCAGCGTCCTTCCCTGGGATAGAAGCTTGTGTTCATGCCCCATAGGTTCCTGGGGTGACCGAGAGCCGCCCCTCAGTGCTACGGGGTGACCACCTGTTTGCCATTTTGTCTTCGGAGACACACCAGGAGGACCCCATCACTTATAAGGGCTTTGTGCACAAGGTGGAATTGGACCGTGTCAAGCTGAGCTTTTCCATGAGGTGGGTGTTGGGTGAACCCTGAGCTGCCGGAAGGATCTACAGGCTTTTCACCCCAGGGGAGGAGGAGTGTTTCTCCCTAAGATAAATGAGACCCCAAGGGCAGAGCAGGGAACTTTTCTTCAGGGGTATTCTGAGATGCCACAGTGGCTTCCTCTTGTAGAGAGCTTTGCTGTGAGGTCTTGGAACGTGGTTGGGACGGTGGTTGATGGAGAAGGTTCTGACCCTTTATTGCCCACTTCCCCCTCACAACAAATTCTTCCCTCCCTACCTCTGCCCAAAGCCTCCTGAGCCGCTTCGTAGATGGGCTGACCTTCAAGGTGAACTTCACCTTCAACCGCCAACCCCTGCGAGTCCAGCACCGCGCCCTGGAGCTGACAGGGCGCTGGCTGCTTTGGCCCATGCTCTTTCCTGTGGCATCTCGAGACGTCCCGCTGCTGCCCTCGGATGTGAAACTCAAGTGAGACTGTGGGCAGGGAGCCTCTTGGCGCGTGGGCACAGGGGAAGGAGTTGGGGAGGCCTCGGGGTCACTGGATGACTTCAAGTTCCCATTCCTGGTCCCTCTGCCAGGCTGTACGACCGGAGTCTGGAGTCAAACCCAGAACAGTTGCAGGCCATGAGGCACATTGTTATGGGCACCACCCGTCCAGCTCCCTACATCATCTTTGGGCCTCCAGGCACCGGCAAGACCGTCACATTAGTGGAGGCCATTAAGCAGGTGGGGCCTGAGCACAAACCTGGGGCCTGCACTGTGACTCCCCCAGCACCAAGCCTGGTTCATTCCCACTCCCCTGCAGTGCTCATGCCTGTAATCCCAGCACTTGGGGAGGCCTAGCCCGATGAGTTCAAGACCAGCTTGGACTGTCTTTATGAAAAAATAAAAAAATTAGCTGGGTATTTGAGGCTGCAGTGTGCTGCGATGGTGCCACTGCACTCCATCCTGGGTGACATAGTGAGACTCTGTCTCAAAAAAAAAAGGCAGGGGGGATTGGGGAGTACGAAGTTAGGGTAAACGTTGCTGTGGAGCACTGTTGCACAGGTAGGGCACTCCGTGACTCTTGGAGTCACCATTCACATTTCAGTCATCAGAGGCTTGCACCGCCCCAGCCTGAGTACGGCCAAGTCTCAGGAACCTGCCTCCCTCACTGCGCGTATCTGTATCTCAGGTGGTGAAGCACTTGCCCAAAGCCCACATCCTGGCCTGCGCTCCATCCAACTCAGGGGCCGACCTCCTCTGTCAGAGGCTCCGGGTCCACCTTCCCAGCTCCATCTACCGCCTCCTGGCCCCCAGCAGGGACATCCGCATGGTACCTGAGGACATTAAGGTACTAGGGAAGTGCAGAGGGCCAAAGAACGGCGAATGCTGGGGAGGCCAGGAAGCTAGGAGATCTGGATTCTGATACTTGCTGTGTGGCCTTGGGTTGGTCAGGACCCTCCCAGGGCCTCAGTTTGTAAGTGAGGAAGTGGATAAAACGTTTGGGGGGGTCAGGTGCCATGGCTCACACTTGTAACCCCAGCACTTTTGGGGGGCTGAGGCAGATTAGGAGTTTGAGACCGGCCTGGCCAACATGGTGAGGCTGTCTCTATTAAAAATACAAAAAAATTGGCTGGGTGTGGTGGCACATGCCTGTAGTCCCAGCTACTCGGGAGGCTAAGGCACGAGAATTGCTTGAACCCAGGTGGCGGAGGTTGCAGTGAGCCGAGATCGCGCCATTGCACTCCAGTCTGGGCAACAGAGCGAGACTCCGCCTCAATAAAAAATAGAAATAAAAACAAGTATCTGGGGGCCCACAGCCGGAGTCTGGGTGGGAATGAGTGGAGCCAAGCTGATTCCTATGGTCCCTTCACAATCCACAGCCCTGCTGCAACTGGGATGCAAAGAAGGGGGAGTATGTTTTTCCCGCCAAGAAGAAGCTGCAGGAATACCGGGTCTTAATTACCACCCTCATCACGGCTGGCAGGTGGGGAGTGTGTGTGGTTGTGTCTCTAAATCGTAAGTTTAACTAAAGGGGTAACAGGCTGGGAGATGGGGAAGAATGGTTTCTGGGGGGTGGTGGGATGAGGAGCCAGCCTGGGAAAGCATTCAGGTTTGGTAGCTGGGTGTCTGGATATGACCCCTGCCTGGCCTGACACCTCCCAGGTTGGTCTCGGCCCAGTTTCCCATTGATCACTTCACACACATCTTCATCGATGAGGCTGGCCACTGCATGGAGCCTGAGAGTCTGGTAGCTATAGCAGGTGAGGGACTCAGGTGGGGCTGCAAGTGTACACCCTGTGTGAGGTCAGAGAGGCTGCACCACTTACCTTTTTCCCCACACCTCTTCTGCTTCCCAGGGCTGATGGAAGTAAAGGAGACAGGCAATCCAGGAGGGCAGCTGGTGCTGGCAGGAGACCCTCGGCAGCTGGGGCCTGTGCTGCGTTCCCCACTGACCCAGAAGCATGGGCTGGGGTACTCACTGCTGGAGCGGCTGCTCACCTATAACTCCCTGTACAAGAAGGGCCCTGATGGCTATGACCCCCAGTTCATAACCAAGCTGCTACGAAACTACAGGTATTCCCATGCCCTTGCATCCCCTGCTGTATCCCATGCTTCACACCCAGCAGCCCCTGCTGGAGAGTCTGGCTTGCAGTCCTGTTGCCCAGAGACTGTGTGATGCAGAAAGACTAACCCGGAAGGTAGGAGGTCTCCTTTTAAGCCCCAGCACTGCTGCTTGTCTGCGTGACGTAGCCAGTGGTTTCATACTATACCAGTTGGTTTATGTGCATCTAAAGGGGTGGTCAGTGGTTCTTAGAGGCTAGGATGTGTCTTGTACCAGTCCCAGATGAAGTTTTCAGGCAATCCAAGGAGAAATAAGGAAAATAGGGAGGAAGCTGGGCACAGTGGCTCATGCCTGTAATCCCAGCACTTTGGGATGCTGAGGTGAGCAGATCACTCGAGGTCAGCAGTTTGAGACCAGCCTGGCCAACATGGTGAAACCCCATCTCTACTAAAAATACAAAAATCAGCTGGGTGTAGTGGTGGGGGCCTGTAATTCCAGCTACTCGGGAGGCTGAGGTAGGAGAATTGCTTGTACACAGGAGGTGGAGGTCTCAGTGAGCTGAGATCGTGGCGCTGCACTCTATCTAGCCTGGGCCACAGACAAGATTCCCTCTCAAAAAAAAAAAAAAGGAAGATACAGTTTTTTCATAAACTTATTGGTATTCAGATTAAAGTGCTGTATACTTTCAGTGAATGAGTTCAGCCATCGAAAATGCTTAGTTGAGTTTTAGGCTGTCACTAAGAGTTTAATAAATGTTAGCTATTGTGTCATCATGACTTATATTTTTGGATTTAACACACTGTCGCATCAAATAACAGCGGTAGTCAAGAAGAATTTGGTTTCATACTGTCCTTGGTAAATTTGAAACCTGACAATGGGCCTGTAATTTTTTAGTTTTAAATGTCATGGGTCTGCGAAGTCCTTGGACTAGATGCTCTTTGGGACCGTATTTGGTTCTGTTTTCTGTGGTTTACAGTGCCTGGCAGCAGATATTATGGATGAGTGTCCTGCTGTCCAGGAAGCCAGGGGGACAGAAGGTTAATGTGTGTGAGCCCAGAGTGGGTAGAGCGGGGCCCCTGTGGGGCAGGGGGAATCCGACCCTTGGCCTTGCTCTTCCTTCCTCCTCCTGCCTCCCAGGTCTCATCCCACCATCCTGGACATTCCTAACCAGCTCTATTATGAAGGGGAGCTGCAGGCCTGTGCTGACGTTGTTGATCGAGAACGCTTCTGCCGCTGGGCAGGCCTGCCTCGACAGGTGAGGCTGAGCAGGGCAGGGGCACAGGCCCCCACCTCATACCCTGATTTCCCTCCCACTGAAGGTACAGCCCCCTCCCTTTGTCACCTTGGCCTGGGATCTGTTATTTTCTGGAAGGGTTTGGGAAGGGAGGGTATAGAGAGGGTGGTCTGGCTGAGGGTTTCCCCTGACCCCGTGTCCAGGGCTTTCCCATCATCTTTCATGGCGTAATGGGCAAAGATGAGCGTGAGGGCAATAGCCCATCCTTCTTCAACCCTGAAGAGGCTGCCACAGTGACTTCTTACCTGAAGCTGCTCCTGGCCCCCTCCTCCAAGAAGGGCAAAGCCCGCCTGAGCCCCCGAAGCGTGGGCGTCATCTCCCCATACCGGAAACAGGTCAGGTCCTCGGTTACCAGCAAGGGTGGGACCCCTCCCCCAGAGGGCCCTTCCTTAATATCCCGACTACTAGGCAGAGGCTTTTGGAGCTCCGGCCTCTGCTGGCTCCCTATCTCAGAAGAGCACCGAGGACAGCTGCCCTCCCTTTGTTCCCCAGCTCCCTCCTGCCAGGCTCCCTCTTGCATTAGGTTAATGGCATGAGAAAAGCACCTGTCCCCTCCTTCCAGGTGGAGAAAATCCGTTACTGCATCACCAAACTTGACAGGGAGCTTCGAGGACTGGATGACATCAAGGACTTGAAGGTGACAGGCTGTTCCATACTCTACTCCTTGCCTTCTGTGTGCCCCGACCCGCCCACTTCTAGAGACTTCCTCAAGCTTCCGCTCCAGTCCAGCCCACATCCCCATCCCACCCCTGCTGCCTTGAGTGGAGCTGAGCTCTCCCCAAGCTTCGCACTCCCGAAGATTCCAGCTTAAGGGTCTGGGATGGGATCAGGAAGCCTGCATGTTTAACAAGCACCTCCTGTCATTCTCAGACTCAGGCAGATTAGCGGCCTCTGCCCTAAGGATAAAGTCCAAACTCCGTGGCCTGTCATGTGATGCTGTCACCCCGCCCCCTCCCCCAGTAGCCTCTTTCTGTAAGGCTGTGGTCTCAACACTGGATGCAGATAACAATCACCTGGAGAGCTTTTAATACCACTGCCCCTGCCAGGGCCCCGCCCACCAGCTCATACAGCTATGGGGCAGAGCCAGGGCACTGGGAGTTTTTACAGCTTCTCGGGTGATTCTAATGTGCAGCCAGGGTTGAAAAACAGAGCTTTAAAACTTCAGAGGCCTCTCTCCTGGAAATTCTGATCAGGGGGTCTGGGTTAGGGCCCAGGGTTGTATATTCTTAACAGATACTTAGTGATTATTTTCAGGAAAGTTTGAAAGTCACTGCTCTGAGTCCTGTGGTCCTTGCAATGCTGTTTTCTTTCCAAAGAACACTTCACAGACTCCCCCCCCTCGATGGGATTCACCCTTCAGGTTCCAGCTCCCACAGCCTACCTCCCATCCCCTCTGTATCCCCTTTCCCTGGGCAGTGTTGAGGCACTCACTTGTTTACTGCACTGATCTACAACTGCCCAGTGACTTCTCTGTGCCCTCCTTGGAAGTCAGGCTCCCTGGGGTAGGACACCCCTTTGACACCTCTGGCTGGTCTCAGGCCCTGCCTCTTGCCCTCACAGGTGGGTTCCGTGGAAGAATTCCAAGGCCAAGAACGAAGTGTCATCCTCATCTCCACCGTGCGAAGCAGCCAGAACTTTGTGCAGCTGGATCTGGACTTCAACCTGGGTTTCCTGAAGAACCCCAAGGTTTGAGGGCTGGTTGGGCTGGCAGGATTTCTTCCCTGCTCGGGGCCCTTCCTGCCCATGACCACACCACTTCTTCCTTCCAGAGGTTCAATGTCGCTGTGACCCGGGCCAAGGCCCTGCTCATCGTGGTGGGCAACCCCCTTCTCCTGGGCCATGACCCCGACTGGAAAGTGTGAGCATTCCCACCCCATTCTCCCTCTTGGTGGCCACAGCCGCATGCCCACGGCGGATCTTGTTTAAGCACTTGCTTATCGCTCAGTTAATCCTCAGATGTGCTCATTTTCACAGCACCCCTATTGTATTTGTAAGTTAAACGACATCCAGAGGTTGAGCAAGTACAGCCCAGATGGGACAGGACTGAGGCTTAGCCTCCAGTCTCTGCTGGCACTCCTCTGTACCCCACAGATTCCTGGAGTTCTGTAAAGAAAACGGGGGGTATACCGGGTGTCCCTTCCCTGCCAAACTGGACCTGCAACAGGGACAGAATTTACTGCAAGGTCTGAGCAAGCTCAGCCCCTCTACCTCAGGTAAGGCTGGGCCAGGGCGGGCCAGGTTGGGGACAGTGCCGGAGGAGGTGGTAAGGAAGACAAAGTGTACTTTCTTTCCAGGGCCCCACGGACACGACTGCCTCCCCCAGGAGCGGGAGGGTGAAGGGGGCCTGTCCCTGCAAGTGGAGCCTGAGTGGAGGAATGAGCTCTGAAGACACAGCACCCAGCCTTCTCACACCAGCCAAGCCTTAACTGCCTGCCTGCCCCTGAACCAGAACCCAGCTGAGCTGCCCCTCCAAGGGACAGGAGGACTGGGGGAGGGAGTTTACAACCCAAGCCATTCCACCCCCTCCCCTATTGGGGAGAATGACACATCAAGCTGCTAACAATGGGGGGAGGGGGGAGGAAGAAAACTCTGAAAACAAAATCTTGTTCTATGCAAAAGCCTTGATAATGTCTCTTCTCCCTGGCCCCAGCTTCCTGAGCCCCCAGGCTGACCCAGTAGGGAAGGGTGGGACTGTCAGCCCAGCTCAGGGTCACACCCCCTCCCAGCTGGAAAGGAACCCAGCCCCCATACCCAGGGGGAGGAAACCCAGTGGGAGGTGGCAGGGAAGCCACCCACAGGTTTCTAAGTTTAGCCCCTGCTACAGACCACTCCCCTCACCCGCCTCCTCGGCCAAGAGCCAGGCATGACCTCATCCTTTGCTCTAAGACTCCACCCTGCCGGCCAACTGGCCTGCTTTGCAGATAGGGGGCCAGGCTGGCAAGCAACTTGGACAGGAAAAGAGGTGGGACACCATGCACAGAGGGAAAGACAGGAAGCTGCCACATGTTAGAGCCTGTGGCCTTTATTCATGCCCCCCTGACCAAATGCAGTCAGAGACGAGGCCCTTACCGAAAACAACTCCAGGGGTCTGGGACTCTTGGGTCCCCTACCGCAGACACTTTCCTGTGAGCCAGAAGTGTATAAAGTGCTGGTGTGTGACCATCCTTCGGGGAAGATGAAAGGGGGCACAAGCCCCAGGGGCCCTAAGGAAGGGCAACGCCTGGCTCCCAGAACACTGGGAGGGAGGGCCCGCGCCACCACCTTGGGGCTGGGAAACTTCAATGCAGTCCTGGGCAGGAGGGAACTGAGAAGGGAGCCGTCAGCATGGAGCCTTCAGGAGGCTGGGGTGTAGGGTGGTAATTTCTGTACCCCTGTGAAGGGAGGGGGCATGTAGGAGAGGCCTTGGGGACCTCAGAGAATGGGACAGCCCCTCCGGCGCTTGTTCTTGCGGACCTGGAGGCCAGCCCGAGTGGCCATCTCAAACACCTCCCGCACTCCCTCCTTGGTCTTGGCTGAGCACTCAAGGTAGCCAAAGGCACTGATCCGGTTCGCCATGTCTCGGCCTTCCTCAGACCGAACAGGCTCCTGAGAAGACAGATGAGGAGGAGTCAAAGGAAGCTGATGGCTCCAAGAACCTCTCCCACCTTACCCCTAGGTGTAGCAGCTGGAACCCATGCCTCCTCCCCCAGCCCTGACCCAAAAAGCACCCAGGCCCCAGCTACCCTGGGCAGCTTCTGGGCCAGTGATTTAAAATCTCTATTCCCGCTGGGCGAGGTGGCTCAAGCCTGTAATCCCAGCACTTTGGGAGGCCGAGGCGGGTGGATCACGAGGTCAACAGATCGAGACCATCCTGGTCCACATGGTGAAACCCCGTTTCAACTAAAAATACAAAAAATTAGCTGGGCACGGTGGTGCGTGCCTGTAATCCCAGCTACTCAGGAGGCCGAGGCAGGAGAATTGCCTGAACCCAGGAGGCGGAGGGTGCGGTGAGCTGAGATCGCACCATTGCACTCGAGAGCCTGGGTAACAAGCGAAACTTCATCTCAAAAAAAAAAGATAAAATCTCTATTCCCTCTGCTCCCATCCAGCCTTGCCAGTCCCCAGTTCTCCTGCCTGAATGAGTGCTTCCCACCTCCTGACTGACTGCTCTGCCTCCATCCTCACTCTCCTCCAGTCAGAATTATTTCCCTAACAGTCAGGCCTAACATCTCCCCAGTTTGAAACTTTGCTATAATTATCTTCAGTTCTTATCCTGACAGCTTTCTCTAATAAACTCTAGTCCTCTGGCTAGAGAGCCACTTACAAGTCCCTGAATAAGCCAGGTCTCACCCCTTCTTCCAGCCACTTAGACAATGCCCACCATCACTCCCGTATCAGGGGCACTGTGATGGCACAGCCTGGGTACTGAAACATAAGCTGTCTCCCTGAGGGCCAATTTTCTTAATCATCTGAGTAGTCCCAGTTCTAAACAGAATGGACAATTAGCTGGAATAAATAAAAATGCCAAGTGACTTTGGACAAGTCACTTCATTCTCAGATAATGATGACACAACCATATGGGTCCTCCCTAACCAGGAGAGATCACCGTCTCCCCTAACACACAGCAGTAGCTCGAGAGAAGCTCCCTTTGCCCCTCAGAAGGTGCCTTCCTCCCCAAGGGCTCCCGCCCAGCAGCCGCACCCACCTGCTTCATCTTGGCCAGCTCTCTCCTGGTGTGCTCATCTTGCCTCAGGTCCTTCTTATTCCCCACTAGGATGATGGGCACATTGGGGCAGAAGTGCTTCACCTCTGGGGTCCACTTCTCAGGAATGTTTTCTGTGCAGACATGCCCCAACAGGTGTTGGTGCCTCCACTTAAGCTAGAAAGCTCCTGGGGGGTGGGGGGGGGGTCATCTTCCCATAGCAGAGTCTTAGAAGCCATTCAGCATGAGGTCCCTTTCACAGCTCAAAACCTCAACAATACTATGCCCTTGGAGGGCCAGCTACCACAGTAAAGGAGACCAACAGGGCCTGAGCCCACCCCTGCATCCCCGCCCCCACCTCTGAAGTTAACTGAAGACAGGCCAAGGCATGAGACCTCTGGCTGATTCCAAGGGTTCTCAGTCCCCTCCTGCAATCCCCTCACCCAGGCTGTCGGGGCTGTCGATGGAGAAGCACATGAGGATGACGTCAGTGTCGGGGTAGGAGAGAGGCCGCAGTCGATCGTAGTCTTCCTGTCCTGCTGTGTCCCACAGGGCCAGCTCCACCTGACACACGGGGCCAGTGAGTAGCTGGCCTGAAGGCCGCAACCCTGCCACCCAAAGGTCCTCTGAAACCACTGTCCTTCGGGCTCACTGAACATCTTTATCGAGCACCTGCCATGTGCCAGGCATTGCATTCATCACTGTCCCACAACATAAATGAGGTCAGTTTGTTAAAGAAATACAAGACACCTGTTTGACCCTTGAGTTGCCATTGTGAGGATCATTATTTTGGTTAATTCTCACAACAACCCTTTGAGGGAGGTCTTACCATCATCCCCATTTTGCACATTTTGCAGGCGGGGGAGCTTAAACCCAGAGGCAAAGGGACTCAGCCCAGGTTACAGAGCCAGTCAGTCTGAGGGAGAACCAGAAAGTATATCCTGGCTTTTTAAGACTGCAGATTCACTCCCTAACGTTTACTGGTTCCAGCAGGGAGAATGAAGCAAGGACATGGGGAGGAGTGGGGAAGGACGCACTAGGTCATTAGTGACTGGGGGCGGGGTCTCAAGGAGGGGTCGGGAGGGGCTCTGCCTTCACCTGTTTGCCGTCCACTTCAATGTCCGCAATATAGTTCTCAAAGACAGTAGGGACGTAGACCTCTGGAAACTGATCCTTGCTGAAGACGATGAGGAGGCAGGTCTTCCCACAGGCACCATCCCCAACGATCACCAGCTTCTTTCGGATTGCAGCCATGGTAGGGCTGCCAGACGAGGTACTGGGGATTTGAGGAACAGCCATTAAGTCCAAAAACACTTCTCTAGGGCCCCACTCCAACCTCTCTGGAAACTGAAGCACCTAGCAAAGGGTCAGGGGGCTTGCTCAGGCATGTTCTCGCCAAGAACCAACTGTGGGGGCAACAGAGCTTAAAAATTCCCAAACTCTGGGTCCCTTGATGGGTTAAGGAAACAGCCATGGGAGGTGGAGGATGACCCCAACTCGGGAGCTGGAAAACATGAGTTTCAATCTAATCCATTCGCCAGCCCGGGGACTCCAGGTGCCCAGAGAGCTGCTCAGGGATGCGGGACATCCAGGGGCGATCTTCTATCTACTTCACACATCAGGGTTTCAAGTCAGACTTCATTTGTTACCACGATTTTGATGCATTTACCGTTTAATAATCTCTAAGGTCCAATCTAGAACAGACTGTCCCTCAGCACAAGTCATACCTGCCAAGTCACAAATGAGGAGTCCCTCTCTAAGACCATGGAGTAGCAGAACAAGCTACCAGGTGGTGAGCAGGTAAGGGAAGAATAGTTATAGAGCCCCTAGGTGCCAGGCACCCTGTCGGGCATTTTGGCAGAAATTATCTCCTTCCGTCCCTAGATGCCTGAAAGGTAGATGGTGCACTTTCCATTTTGACAAACTAGGAAACTAAGGCTCAGTGAGGTTAAGACACAGATTCAGAGCCGTGGCTTATAAGCGGCAGGGATAGTACCCAGAGCAGGACTGTGTGACTCAAAGCAGGACGGTGTGACTCAAAACCGTGCCTCTTCAAAATGTCACCTCAGTGGTGAGAAGGAGAGCAGAAGCAGGGAAACCCAGACAGAGGACAGCCAGCCGGCTTCCCTGGCCCACCCCGCCCGGTCCCCAGAGCCCCAAGTCATACAAAGGAGGCTCAGTCCCAGCAGTGCCCACAGCTCGAGTTTGGGCAGCCTGCCTTCCTCCCCCTTCCCCCTGGGCCTGCCAGCAACGCTGGGTCACTCAGCCCCCGGCAGGGGACAATGACCACACTGTAGGGAGCCACGCATCCACCACAGCACAGCGACTGAGAAGCATCCACCAGGGAATCACCTCCACCCACTCTGGAACAGCCCCTTCCTCCCTCAGTCCAGCTCATCCGTGGGCCCTGCCCACCCCTCCCTGTGACTCAGGGCAAGGAGTCAGCTCCCCGAGCTTCCATGTGTCCCCCACCCCTAGCTGGTGAAGGACGAGCATCTGCACAGTTCATCACACCTTTGAAGCTTCCCTCACTTCCTCCTTCCCTGGGGAGGAGAGCTGACCTGCAGCCGGCTGAAGTTCCCAGGCTGCAGGAAGAGAGGGCGGGCTCTGGAGCTGAGATGAAGTCAAGGCTGTTGGGAAGGGGGAAGGGGCCAGAGTCTGGGCTGGGAGGAGCCCCAAAAGAAGAGACAAATGAGGGCCAGCCCCAGCACCAACCAGGCAGGGAGCAGTTGAGAAAGCGCCGGTAACCTGATCTCTGCCCCAAACCTAGCTTTTTCTCTCAGTCCCACATCCTGTCAAACTGGGCTGAGCTCCTCTGTGGCCGATACCCCACCACCACCTCACACTACCCTTCAGGAAGAGAATACTCCAGCCCCAGGCCTGTTCCTTCAACAGTAGATCCTGGGTGGCCCTTCCCTTGCCTCCACACACATTCACAAAACTGGGATGTTGGTCAGCAGACATAAAGCAGAGAATTTGTAGGAGTTCAAAGGACACAGCTGCACTCTTTCCGCCACAATGAGATTCTCATTCTCATGCTCTCTCTCCCGGATTCCCCAAAAGACAGGCAAGAAGGCATTTCAGCCGATCGCCTCCAGAAATGGAAACCATCCTCCAAAATGAGGGTTCCTTGGGAATTCTACCCAGATGACTGACGCTAAGATTTCTTCCAACTCCTCCACCCACTCCCATTAGTTCACCGTGCCCTGTTATGTAAGGATGCGCTGGGGTAGCCCCAACCTGGGGTGTGCAGTGCTGATGGCAGGCCATCACTACTGGGGTGAAAGTCAGTCACAGGTATGAGTATGCCACTGCTGTCCCACCAACAGGGTAATTCAGATAGCACCAGACTGGCAGGAGGCACAGGACAGAAAGCTGGTGAAGGGCCCTGAGCCTCCAGCTCAACTAGAACGCTTTCCCTCCAGGCTATGGCTGGGCTAGAAGTGCAAGCGGCCCAGGCCAGGCCAGTACACGAGGCCCAAGGCCAAGATGGCACGGACAACTCCCTATGAGACGCAGCCCCAGAGGGACTGTCCCACTGACCCCTTAAGAGGGGCAACCGAATCCCACACAGGGCCTGGAATGGCGCCTGGAACTTCTGGGGCCTTCCCCAAAACAAGACAGTGTGGAGACACCAGACCTCTCTCCAATCACTCTCTTGAATTCCCAGAGGATCCGGTTGCCTTTGCCGACCCACCCCAAACCTAGGGAAGGAATCGTTCTGGATATACCGCATTCTCAACTTCAAAAACAGAGTGAGGGCGAACTCGGCCTCGGGACCCCAGCCCCAAACCCCAGGATACAGTTTCTTGGTTCGAGTATGAAGGAGGAGGAAGATTCTCATTCTCTCTCTCTCTCTCATTCTCTCTCTCTTTCTCTCTCTCTCTCTCTCTCTCTCACACACACACACACACACACACACACACGAGTTGGATCCTTCCCATCTCCCTTATCCTCAACACACGCGGGCTCCAGGAACCGTCTAGGGCGGCGTCCAGCCCCGGCCGAACGGTGGCAGGTCACATCCCGCTCCTATTCCTGCCAAGACTCCCTCCCGGCCTGGAGGAACTCCCACCCCATCCCACCCCAGGTCCCCTGCGGCCGCCCGCCCCGGGGGCTGCAGCGTCTGAGCCGAGGCTCCCTCGCCCTGCGCCCGGCGGGGCAGGTTCCGGGAAGCCGGGAGGAGAGGGGAAGGGACTCCGACTCGGACCTCCGGAGGCCAGAGCCCCTGCGGGCAAGTCCGCGGCCCCCACTGCAGCCCGGGGAGGGGCCGACGCGGCCCGACCCCCGCCCGACCCGGACGCCGACTCCGCGCGGAGGGAACGGGGTCCACGCCCGGGCCGAAGCCCCCTCCCCGCCCGCGCCCCGATCTCCGGGTGAGCGAGAAAGGGAAAGTGCTCTCTCGGGGACGAGTTCCCGGGGCGCCCCGCCGCCCGCAGCCCTGGCCCAGGGTACCTTCCGCTGCGCCGCCTTCAGCTGCGCGGCCGGTGCCGGAGGCTCGGACTGACCCCGGGTCCCGCCCCGCCCTCCTCCAGCGCCGCGGCGGGGAGGGCGGTTCCGGCAGGGGGAGGGTCGGCCGGGGACGGCCCTTGGCTCGGCCCGCCCCGGCCCCGCGCAGAGCCGCTGGGGCTCGTCCCCTTCGCGGGCCGGGGCCAGGGGCCGGGGGCGTCTACCCTGCCGGTCGGGGAGCGCCACGGGGAGGTTCCCGGCCTGCGGAGGAGCCGGGCGAGCGGGGCGAGCAGGACCCGGGTGGACTCAGCCCCTGCCCAGCCTCCAGCCCCTAGGGGAGGACCGGCGTCGGGAAAGTTGAGAGGTGCTCGGGGTGGGGTCAGGAAGGGCCGCTGCTGCCCCCCTGTGGCCAAGCGGCTACCCGTCCTTCCCGCACCTGGGACCTCGCGGGAGGCGGGGCTGGGAAAGGGCAGCCCGGGACGCCCCAGGGGCCCGCGCGGTTGTGGGGGTTGGCGGGGGGGATGTCCACCCTCTTGCTCCCAGAATCGTTGCAGAGTAAGTACAGCTCAACGTCATCCCCAGACTTGAAGACCTTTCAGAGCCGTTCAGACCCAGACCACCGTTCCTCCTCACAATTCCCTTTCTTCCCCGGGCCTGGAATTTCCAGGAGTCGAATAACTACCTACTTCTCAAAGGGCGCTCCTAGAAATGCTTCTGGATCCCAGGTGGGAATTCTGTTCGCACGCCTAGATCTGACTTGGCGCATAGGATATTTACCTACACGCGCACCTCCTTTTCCTGTAAGGGAGCTGAGGAGGTGGGAATAGAATGAGCACGTCCACCAACATTTTATTGGCTTGTGCTTGGGACACTACACGGCTCAGCCCTTTCAATATCCATCACAGATCTTTGGGGTAAGTATACCCATCCCCTTTTGCCTGTAGGGAAGTTGAGGCTCAGAGAAATCAAGCGGCTTACACAAATGTTTTTGACTTGTGACAGCAAGAATTCATACAGCCGAGCCTGTCTGGCTCCAAATTGGTGGCCTAGCTCTGCTACTTCCCAGGCTCCTCCAACCTGTCCCTTTCCCGGTTGTCTAGCATAGTGAGTGGCACATAATAGGTTCTCAACAAATATTTGATGAATGAATGAATGTTAGGAGTCATACAGACTTTAAATATCTGAAGTACAATCCAGACATTTGACAAATGTGAAAACAGGTCCACAGCAGTTTGATCCCTCTTAACTGGATCAATCAATTCTTTTTTTTTTTCGAGACAGAGTCTCGCTCTTGTTACCCAGGCTGGAGTGCAATGGCACGATCTCGGCTCAACACAACCTCCGCCTCCTGGGTTCAAGCAATTCTCCTGCCTCAGCCTCCCGAGTAGCTGGGATTACAGGCGTGCACCACCATGCCCAGCTAATTTTTGTATTTTTAGTAGAGACGGGGTTTCACCATGTTGACCAGGATGGTCTCGATCTCTTGACCTCGTGATCCACCCGCCTCAGCCTCCCAAAGTGCTGGGATTATAGGCATGAGCCACCGCGCCCAGCTCAATAAATTCTTGAGGGTGAACCTAGAGGTATGTTCCAAAGATCCCTTTCTGCCTTCAAACAACTTAGAGTCTAAATGAGGAATACAGACCATTTCTAGATAGCTCACATTTACTGAATCCGTATAACATGGACCTGGGTCCACATACATTACAACAATCCCATGAAGTAGCTGCCTCCATTTTACCGAGAAGCAAATTGAGGTTCACAGAGGTTACAGAGCTTGTGTTGGGTCTGACACCATAACCCAAACAGCTGAACTCTAGAGTCCCTCTTCTCAACTGTTACTCCCAACTGACTCCTAATGTAGACACTTATAATATAGGAAGTCACTGCTGTATTGGGGGCATGTGTGGGCTGTGGGATACCCAGTCCTGAATAACAGGTGAGGTTTTCAAGATAAGGTGATGTATAGATTTTTTTAAATTTTTTTTTTATTTTTTTTTTGAGACAAGGTCTCTGTTGCCCAAGTGTGCAGTGGCGAGATCTCAGTTCACTGTAGCCTCAACTTACCAGGCTCAAGTGATTCACCTACCTCAGCTTCCACCACACCTAATTTTTGCATTTCTTGTATACATGGGGTCTTGCTATGTTGCCCAGGCCAGTGAAGGGCCTTTTCTAATTAACGTATTTTGCTCATCTTTATTTTTGCTTCCCTTTGCTTGCTTTGAGTTTAATTTGCTGTTCTTTTTCTGGCCTCTTAAGGTGGAAACACAGATCACTGATCTGAGATCTTTATTCCTTTCTACTACAAGCGATACTCAATTTCCTTGGAGGCTTCACTGCTCCCCAGAGACACTCACCACTACACCACCTATTTTGTTTCTTTGTAGAGATGGGGTCTTGCTATTGCCCAGGCTGGTCTTGGACTCCTAGGCTTAAGCAATCCTCCCACCTCTGCCTCCCGAAGTGTTGGGATTACAGGTGTAAGCCACCATGCGCGGCAGTGGATTTTAAGTAAGTTGGAGCTACTAAAAGCTCACAGTTATGCGAACCTCAGGAAGTTGGTGGTGGTGGAGAAGGAAGCAGTGGCTGGATCCTGAAGGTCCTTATATGCCTTGCGCAGGAGTGCTGATTTTGCTCTAAGTGCAATAAGGAGCCACTAAATTTAAGAGGCTGATATAGTAAATATGGTGGTGACTGGTGGTAGGGACAGGTGGAGATAAATAGAAATATATTTTTAAAGGTCTATAGTCAACAATACTTAGTGATCAATTACCTTGATGGGAAAGAAATGAACGCCAAGGGTGACCAACTCCAAGACTTCTAACTGGAGCAGCAGAGCTGGTGCCCACTGAGAGGATACACCAGGAGAAGGAACACGCTTTTTGGGTTTTTTTTGAGACAGAGTTTCACTCTTGTTGCCCAGGCTATAGTACAGTGGTGTAATCTCAGCTCACCGCAATCTCCGTCTCCCGGGTTCATTCGATTCTCCTGCCTCAGCCTCCTGAGTAGCTAGGATTACAGGCACCCGCCACCACAGCCAGCTAATTTAGTATTTTTAGTAGAGATGGGGTTTCTCCATGTTGGTCAGGCTGGTCTCGAACTCCCGACCTCAGGTGATCCGCTGGCCTCGGCCTCCCAAAGTGCTGGGATTACAGGTGTGAGCCAGCACGCCTGGCTGAGAAGCAACATGTTATGGGGGGCAGTGGTGAGTTTAGTTTGAGGTATGTTGAATTGAAGTGCCAACAGGCTGTCCAGGATACGTTTGGGAGATGACTGGTATGTGTATTAAAGCACAGGAGGGTCTGGGCAGAGTGAAGCCACAGAGGTGGACGACACTCACAGCAAATGCCTGGAGTGGAAAGAGTGGAGGGTGGAATAAAGACCATGGGGATATTGCATTTTTAGGGCTGTTCAGGTGCTCTTTCCACCACCCCACAGAGCTCTTATCTTTCCGTTTCTAGTCAAAGCAAATAAAGACACACACCTTTATCCATCTGGTTTATTTGCCAATAGCTGTAATTTTGGATATAGCGGACATCCCTTCTTCAGTTAAATTGCCACTAAAGAAGGGTCAGGAAGACAACTTCCAACTTTGGGCTGGGAGAGGAGTATGGAGAGGCTGGGATGGTGGTGGGAGGGGTGGTGTTCAGCCTCTCAGGAGTAACTGCCTGGCCCTCCCAGGGGGATGATGAAGACAGAGATGTCGTCCCCGGAACCCAGCTTGTTGTTGGGGAGACGCCAGCCACGGTCCCGGGGGGTGCCCCGGGCCCCCAGGACCAGAGCTTGGGCCAGAGCTGTATACCTGCCAGGAGCACACATGCACATTCATGTACCAACATGTATGTGGGAAGACAGATACACAGGCCCACATGTGGGTCCCAAGCGTTGCTTCCCTTGACCCTTCCTTCACCAGTGCCATCCCCTTACCACCATGCCATGCGGAGCCCCTACCTGCTGTGGTCATTGGGCTCATAGGCTGACAGCACCCTGTCCACAGTGGCGGCTACTTCACAGTCAGTGGTGACATCCCACAGGCCATCTGTTCCCAGGACCAGCACATCATCTGGGCAGTGCTCATATTGTGTTAGGTCGTATACTCGTACCTGGTGGGGGAAAAGGGCACAGAGGATGGAGGTGTGGGGTTTGCTGGACAGGGAGCTTAGGGATAAAGGGACTGCAGATGAAAGCCAGCCTGAGACCCCCAGAGGAGGCGAGGTGTGATTTAAGGGGGCCCAAGTATGGCTCACCTCAGGGAAGCAGGAGAGAAAGGGCTTGATGGGCAGGGTGGAATTGCAGACCTTAAGGTTGTGGTCTCCTAAGCCTCGGGTCACCCCAATGG
Source organism: Callithrix jacchus (assembly GCF_049354715.1). Classification (NCBI taxonomy): domain Eukaryota; kingdom Metazoa; phylum Chordata; class Mammalia; order Primates; family Cebidae; genus Callithrix; species Callithrix jacchus. The sequence continues at coordinate 150,675,691 of NC_133508.1, forward strand.
TGGCCATCACCCGAGCCTGAAAGAAATGAGGAAGGAATGCCACTATAGTCCTCTGCCAGCTTCTCTGAAACCAGAGATCCCTTCCACCCCTACCCTCAGGTAGAACCTCCACCTCCCTAGACAAGTTGTGATGGGTCCTCCTGCCCTCTCCCACCTCTACCATGGAGTTTACCTTTTTGCCCTCCCCACAGACCAGAGGAAACCTGAGATCCTCCAGCTCGATCTTTTTGTAGGCCCTGGGGAGGGGGGAGTAGAGGAGGCATCACCCAGGCATCAAAGGCCCTCTCCCCTCGGAGCTGCACACCCTCGCACAAACCCCTTAGAAGGGCCACATCCCCCCAACTCCCAGCCTGGCCCAGCCTCCACTTCCACTTTGCTGCTGGTGAGGGACTGGTTGTGTTGCCATGGGAATGGGCCCCAGCTCTGAGGGAAGCGTTACCAGCCGGTCATGTTCTGGTCCCGATACAGCGTCCTCTGCCCCAGCTCCTTGGGCAGAACTCTTCGGGGGAACTCAAGGTGGGTGAATTCACTGCCTAGCAGCTCTGGTTTCAGGAAGCCCTGGAGTTGGGGATGGTCAGAACAGAGGGCGGGGGGCATCATGCTCACAGCGCACACGCTAGTATGTAGATGATGTTAACTACAGCAGACCCTTAAACAGAGTTTACCATGTGCCACACGTTATTCTGATATTAGCGTATACTAACTTACTCCTCACAACAGCCTTTAAGGCAGGAACGACTAATGCACAGAGAGGTTAAGGGAGGGAATTGCTGAGGTCACACGATTAGCAGAGCACTCAAACCAGGATGCATCCCGGGCTTCCAGCTCCACAACCATGCATTTAGGCACTAAGCCCTACGCTGCCTTTCAGGGCCTTTGCTGTTCCCTTCCTCCACCTCCATCTCTACTTCCTGCCTCAGCTGGGGCCACAGTGGGAGCACTGGACCAGCCCTGCACTGCAGCCTCTCTGCTGCAGCCCTGTACCGGCTCAGCCCGGCACTCCACAGTCCACACAGCGCCCTTACCAGTAAACTCCCAGGAAGAGGCTTTCTGTGCCTGTGGTGGGGGCGTGAGAGTTCTCAGGACCATGGGGTGCAGGGACGCACAAGGCCCAACAAAGAAGGGGTGTGGGGAGTTTGGTTCCTACTTACAAGCAGCTGAAGACGCTGGCGCTCAGTCTCTGGGGTAAACTCCCGGGACATTGGAATGATTTCACCATTCCGGACAATGATGGCCCTGCCCAAAGAAAGAAAAGGGATCGGGGCTTGGTTCTCAGACCCCCTCATAAAAAATTCCAGAAAAACCAGGCCCTCTCCATAATGACCTTTCGGATTCCTTACCCAGATCCCCATATCTGCCCCCGCCATGGGTATTTCAGGCCACTCCTTGTGTCTGTCACCCCTCCTGACTCCCTTCAATCTTGATTTTTAACCCCTGCCACCTCCCTCCTTGTATTCCCCCATCCCAGAGAGTGAGGCCCTCTGTCACCACTCTGAGTCCCCTCCCCCATACCTGCTATCGCCTGCATTGGCCACATACACCTTGCCTAGCAGGTAGACCACAACCAGCGCACAGCAGCCCCCCTCCACTTGGTGGCCACGCCGTTCCCGGGCCATCTGCTCATCCTGCCACATAAGGAAGGGTCAGAGGCTGGTAGAAGGAGAGGTTCCCGGCACACAGTCACCCTCCCCCTGTCCCCTGCATCTGCAGAAATCAACTGGCCCAGTGCGGGATAACCAAGCTCCGCTCAGGCTCTCAGAGGGGCTGTGGGTTCTCAGGGTGATGCTCTCAGGCCACCTGGCTTCCACACAGAGTTGGCCAGAGTGGTTGCCTAGGAGGCCCTTGGCCCAGGTCACCCACTCACCATAAGCTGGAAGGCATTCTCAATGGCCCCCACTACAAGGCTCTCATGGGTCACTTCCTTCTGTGAAGACCAGCAGGACTGAGGACCAAGCAAGTGAGAGGGATCGGCAGAACCTGGGGTCCTCGGGGTGGACGGGAGGCAGAGGGGTGGTGGCGAAGGGTCCTGAAGTATCTCTACCAAGTCCTTTAGCTGCTCTCGGATATGGCGATGCAGGAGCCGTGAGGCCATTTCAGCAGCTCCGCCCCCTGCGTGCCCATCAAACAGGCCCCAGTAGTAGAAGCAGAGTCCCTGGTAGAGAAAAAGTTGGAGGTGAGTTGTGTGTGTGTGTGCGTGTGTGTGTGTGTGTGATGCAAGGAGAAGAACAAGACTCTGGGCATCCATACAAACATCTGAGAGGAGCTCAGTATTTGTTGCTGAAAGCAAATTAGGCTTATTCACTTATTCACATAAGGCTTCCTATGTGTCAAGAGAAAGGAAAGCCTCAAAAAAGCCAAACTTGGAGGATAACAGATGCAAAATTCAACACTGGCAATTAATTAAATCATCCATAAATATGTGAGCCTCTACATTTTGGGTGGGAAAGTAACATGGTAGCCTCTGACTAATAAACGCCAGGTAAAAGTTCTGTACCAGAAAGTAGAAAGCTAGTGATTTAGGGAGGTCTTCCACATAGCTCAGATTTAAACCCAGAGGCCTGAGTCCCTGGGGAGAGGTGTCACTGTGTCTGGAGTCCGGGAAAGGGGATGGGGGCTTACCTGGCCTCGGCTGGGCTCCCTGGGTACCCCTGCAACGCTCCTCCTACCTTCCACATACACCACTTCACAGCAAGCCTGGTCCTCATTGTGCCGACTCTTGCCAGCATTGATGACCCTGCCAGGCCAGAATGACCACATCAGGTTGGACACCAGACCAGGCCCTGGCATAACCCTCACCCTAGACATACACCATCTCCTGTGCCTGCTGGCTAAGCCGAGAAAGGTCACAGCCACCTGGGATCCAGGCCAGAGGGAGGAGAAGGGAGGGCTGGCAAGGTGCAAGGAGTACTGTCTGGGTGGCCAGCCCTACCACCTCACAGAAAGGCCAGCAGGAGCTTCTGGCCAACCGCTATGTCCCCTGCCTGCCTCACTTCCCCCATCCCTGGCAAAAAAAAAGAAAAAAAAGAAAAAGCATTCCTAGTGGTGCTTCTGGGGGAGGGGCTAGATGGTAGCAGTCTTATTTCCCTGCTATCTAGACCCTACATCCCACCCTTCACCACTATCAAGTCTCCCAGTGCCTTGTCCCCAGCACCTCATCCTCATGGGCACACCCACCCTTATCTTAAAACCATCCAGCCAAAGTTTCTGCGGCCTGGACAATGAGGAAGTTCTCCAGCCCAGATCAGGAAAGAGGAATTGAAATAGAGTAGAAGTGGAAGCCCACCTGGACTGAGCAGCAGCCACGTACCCACAAACTGCTCCCACACAGGAGGCTAAGGGAGGTGGTGGTGGGTCCATGGACCACCAGCCACCTTCCTCAGCGACCTCAGTGCCCCCATCTCCCTCTGTGCTCTGCGTTCCCAGCAGATGCATTAAAAATACACACAGCCCCGAGGCCAACGGGCCGCTCCGGCCAGGGGGTCTGCTTCTTTGTCAGGCCAGCACGAGTTGGCCGGCTGACCGGCATCCAAAGAGGACCCTTCTCTACCCCTGGCGTCCCCCTCCCTCGCCCCTGGGGAAGCTGGCGGCCTCCTGGTGTCGCGGGCTATTTCTGGGTGTGGAGGGGGAGGGGAACTACGGTAAGAGGGACAGGGAACTGGGGCGCTGGAGCCGGGAAGCCGGTAAGCGAGTCTTCCCAACGGCTATGTCCCCTATTAAAAAGAACCCCGCTCCTTCGTGAAACCCCTTCTCCCTTAGCCTTTAAGCTACTGTGCCGCGACTGGGAACTGGCCAACTCATCTTTCGCGGGGCCCTCCGCTCTCCGGGCTCTGGGGGAGAACTGGGTCCCGAGGCGGCGTGGGCGAGGACAGTCAATGAGCGGGAAGGACCTGAAGAAGGTGACACAGGCTGCGCCCGACTAGCAAGTGGGCTGGGAGGGGGTGCCGCCCGAAGCCCAGAGGATAGCAAAGGTCCTGGGAAAAGGGAGCTCCTGGCCCGAACCCGGCGTGGGGAACGCATCCTAGCGCCGGGGATGCAGAGCTGGGGAGGGGGGTGGGAGCCCCATCCTGGTTTGGGTGCCCCAGGGGCGCTCACTCGGCGTAGCCCGTGCTCCAGGGCAGGCGGCGGCCCGTGTCCGGGGGGCTTTGCACAGCCCGGCCCGCGTGGTCATCGGCGCGTCGCAGCCCCCCGGGGCTCAGCTGCAGAAAGGTCGGTCTGGAGAAGCTCGCTCGAGCCTCAACAGCCCTCGCGGGCGCCGCGCTCCCGCTCCCAGCCTTCCCGGGAGGGCTCCTGGGCGCTTCTGGAGCGGCAGCGGGCGGCGCCGAGGCGGTGTTGGGCAGGTCCGGGGATTTGGGGCGCGGAGGCGGAGCGCCCCCGGAGCTCACCAGGTGCGCCACGGCCGAGCGCACCCGGTTTAGCATGCTGCCTCCCTGCCCCGCCCTCGGCCGCGGCCCCGCCCCCGCCCAGGGCCCGCCCCCAGGGCTCGGGGTGGGCGGTGCTCGCGCCAGACGACTCTTCCCTGCTATTGGCTCCCAGCCAGCGGGGCGGGTCCCAGGCCAAACTTGCCCTTCCTCGGGGCCACACAGGACCCCGGGCCCCAGGCCTCTGCCCCGCCCCATTCCGGCTTGGCCCCGCCTCCGTTTCTTAGGGGTAGGGTCTGTTGTTGTGGCAAAGGGGCGGAGAGAAGGAAACGTTACTTCGCTGGTGCGCTAGATTAGACTTCAGCTAGAACGTCTCCATTGTGACGGGGTTTGGGGACAGGGAGGTGCGGTCTCGTTGCTCTCGTATCGGTGTGACCAGCCTGCCCAGAGACCCATGGAGCTGATAGCCTCAGAGGAAAACAGGCGCTTTGGAGCCGCTGGGGGTGAAGCGCCAGGTGTTCACCACCTCTGGCTGGGGCTGCTGGAGCTGGAGCGAGAGCGAGACCTGGCAAACTGGTACCGAGTGGGGGTCTGGAGGTAACGACGCAGGCTGCAGCCGACCACCCGGAATCAGGAGCCGGGGTAGATTCCTGGGCTCCTGATGCGCCGTTGCCCATGAAGACCATCTCTAGATCTGGGAAAGCGGTTGCCACTCCCACCCTCCTTTCTCTCTCAGAACCCAGGTCTTTCCCATAATGTAGACCTTCCCTGACCGCAGCAGGACTAGTTATTAATACTTAGGATAATAACACATAATAAATACTATGTTTTGAAGACTTACTGCATACTGGGCCCTTTACAAAGCACGTTCCACACATCATTAGGTTATTTATACTGCACACCAACGTTTATAGAATAAAGGTGGGTTTTATTCTATCAGTGTCACTGATGAGGCAGGACTGGACACTTCTTGTCATTTTACTGTGACTTGCCCCAAGAGGTCGCATAGCCAGTGAGAGATTCACACCTATGTCGTCAAACCTGCTCTTTCTTATTTCTCCGGATCAGGAAGAAGGGCTAGAAAGGAGATCAATGGAGAGAAGAGTGGAGGTTCCTCCCCTCCCATCCTTCTCTTAGGGCCAGGGCTGGCAGCAGTCTGGGAATGCCGAACAAGTTCTATGTCTGTCTACCGCCAGGGGGAGACAGAAGCCAGGCTAAGTCCTTGCTTAGGACGACTAAAAGCACACTCGCTGGGAAGACCAGGACCGAGCCCAGCCCCTGGCTGGCTGCCTGTTCTAAATTCTCCCCTCTGAGGGAGTGTAGTACTGACCTGACGCCACAAAAGCTCTGTCTCTAAACCTATCGGAGAGTTGATCACTAGGAATCCACAGGCACCACCCACTCACCCACACATCTCAAACAGGGACAAGGCTGTTGTGGCCCTTAGGCAAGTTGGAGGTAGCCAGCAGGGACTTTGGCACCCAGCTCACGGTTGGAACTTTTCTGGGCTCTGTCGGCCAGGTGCTTCCTGAACACATCCCACTCTGTTCCCCAGGCTAAACTGTGTGTGGCCCGAAGGGATGACTTTCTTGGCAGCTTCCAAATAAAAATCCCACAATGGTCATTCAGGTTGGTAGACTTACTATGCCTATGTTATGTCCGAGCTTTGGGCAGAGAAAGCCAGAAAATATTATCCTTCCTCAACCTCCCGAGTAGCTGGGATTACAGGCACATGCCACCATACCCAGTTATGGGGTCTGTTTTTTTGAATCCAGGAGGTGGAGGTTGCAGTGAGCCGAGATTGCACCACCACACTCCAGCCTAGCGACAGAGCAAGAATCCGTGAAAAACAAACAAACAAGGGCCAGGCGCGGTGGCTCAAGACTGTAATCCCAGCACTTTGGGAGGACGAGGCGGGTGGATCATGGTCAGGAGATCGAGACCATCTTGGTCAACATGGTGAAATCCCGTCTCTACTAAAAATACAAAAAATTAGCTGGGCATGGTGGCTTGTGCCTGTAATCCCAGCTACTCAGGAGGCTGAGGCAGGAGAATTGCCTGAACCCAGGGGGCGGAGGTTGCGGTGAGCCGAGATCGCACCATTGCACTCCAGCCTGGGTAACAAGAGCGAAACTCCGTCTCAAAAACAAACAAACAAAAAACACCAGACCCCAAGGCAAAAAGAACAGCAAAGGCAGACCAGGACAAAGAACAGGCTGCTTCTATAGGTTTTCCCCTGCTATTTGGGAAAACTGGAACGAACTCTCAGATAAATAACAGCAGCAGCAGCAACTGAAGAAACAAATATAACTCCCGGTGGTTGTTATTATTCAGTGTTTCTGGGACAGTTGACTTACCACTTCTTGGTGTCCCCCAGCTCCCTGTTCCCTGCCCTTTCTAGCATCCACAATGGTGTGGCTGCAAGCAGTCAGCAAAGCCAAGCTCAGGCACCACCCCCCCGCCCCAGCCCCAGCACAAGATGACCAGCAGGGAGGTTAACAGCTCCCTGGGACCCCAGAACAGCCCCCAGCCATAACCTAATCATAAGGCTCTCCTACCCCTGAACTTCTCACCTCCTATTCCTGGCACCATAATGCCTCCTCCATCCTCAGACTGCCCCAGAACCTGGTGAGAAGGTCATCACCTCTACTCATCCCTGAGGCAGAGGAAAGTGAGAGGGAAAAGTGGGTGGGGTAGGAAGAAGCAGACTTGTGGTGTCTTTTTCTCTGTGAGGAGCAAGACTCAGTGGCTGGCCCTGCCAGGGGAGTGTGAAGCTTGAGTCAAGGAGGGGGACTGAACAGCCTCAAGACAGGCCCTTTATCTCAGGCCACAGTGATGGCTCAGGGCCCAGAACTGGTCGCCTTCTGCCTTGTCTCTCCCCTCCACAGTACCCCAAACCCAGAGGCCCCCTAAACGAAGAGGAAAGTCCCTTCAGTAAAGAGTCGAATTCACGGAACATCACTCCCTCCCATTTGTCTGATACTTTCACATCCAAAATAGAATCTTGTGAAGAATTATTCAATTGCAATTAATAATATTACAATTTTTCTGATAAAGAAACTGGGTCTCAGATCAGGAGTGGTGGCTCGCCCCTGTAATCCTAGCAATTTGGGAGGCCGAGGTCCGTAGATCAGTTGAGTCCAGGAGTTCCAGCCAGCCTGGGCAACGGGGCAAAACCCTGTCTCTACAAAAAAATACAAAAAATCAGCCCCAGCTTGGTGGTGCACTACAGACTATGCCTACATTCCCAGCTACCAGGAGGCTGATGTGGGAAGATCACCTGAGCGCAGGAGGCGGAGGTTACAGTGAGCCAAGATCTGCGTGGCAAAGTGAGACCCTGTGGGAAGGAAGGAAGGAAGGAAGGAACGAAGGAAGGGGGCCAGGCATGGTGGCTCATGCCTGCAATCCCAGCACTTTGGGAGGCCAAGGCAGGCAGATCACCTGAGGTCAGGAGTTCGAGACCAGCCTGACCAACAGGAGAAACACTGTCTCTACTAAAAATACAGAATTAGTTGAGTGTCATGGGGCATGCCTGTAATCCCAGCTACTCGGGAGACTGAGGCAGAAGAATCTCTTGAACCCAGGAGGCGGAGGTTGCAGTGAGCCAAGTTCATGCCATTGCCCTGGGCAACAAGAGCAAAACTTCATCTCAAAAGAAAAAAAAGAAGGAAAGTAAGGACGGAAAGAAGAGAGGGAGGGAGGGAGGGAGGAAGGAAGGAAGAAGAAAAAGAAAGAAAGAAGAGAAAAGAAAAAAATAAACTAGGTTTCAGAGTTTGGTTCCCATGTTGATATTCACATTTATCATCCACAGGGACCATCCCCAGCCTAGTACTCTCCTGCCTAGTGCCAACACCCTCACACTTCCCTTAGTCCTCCCTGCCCCACGGGAGCACAGCTGCTGGGAGAGGAAGAGATATGTACTATTCCCTCCTAAATATCAGTCTAGAAGAGGGCTGCTGAACAGAACTTTGTGCATTGATGGGAATGTTCTACATCTGCCTGTCCAATACAGCAGTCCCTATCTTCGTGTGCATGCTAATGAAGAACTGAGTTTTAAATTTTATTTAATTAATTCAGACTTAAACTTAAACATGACACTAGTGGCTATCCCATTGGACAGTGCAGTCTGCAATCTTCAAAGCTCAAAAACCACGAGGGTCTGGTCAATCACTCCTCATTCCCAGCTCCTTTCCCCCCAGCACCTCCACCTCCCCTGAGCCAGAGCACTGGGGGCCACGAGATCTGGAGGGTTTTGAGGGATCTCCTCTGAGTTGCTCAGAGGGATCTCCCTGGACACCAGGGAGGTGTCCATCCGCACGGGACCTGCGGAGGCCGGATGTCTTCTCTCCCTTCCTCTTGCCCTCGGCCGCCAGGGGCCGCTGCGTCCCGTCTGTGCCCACCGGCTCCGCCGAGCGCCCGGCGCTGTCCCGAAGGAGGCGGCGGCGCCCACGCGGGGCTGGAGGAGTGGGGGTAGCCCCGGGCGAGGCGGCGGCTGCGGCGGCGGCGGCTGCGCGCTCCCCGGCCTCTCGGCCGGAGCCTTGGAGAAAACCCGGCTGAGTTCTACAGAGCTGGCAGGGGCGGGCCTGGAGCTCCCCGGTGCCCACAGCCGGGCCCGCCCTGCGGATGCCAGCCTAATCAGAGCCCTGCCGTCCCGGGGGCGCAGCAACTTGTGAGGGGGACAGGGCTCCGGACTAGACAGCACCCAAGCTGGCCGCTCCCTCCCAGAGTCAGTCTTTCCAAGTGTTGGTCCCAGGCTCCGTAGCAAGGAGGACTTCAACCAGCAGGTCAAACCAGTGGGCACCACCATGGACCAGGTAGGTCCCAGGTCGGGGGGCTCAGAATGTGGAGGAATGAGCAGGCGTTAGTGGGGTTTGTGGGGAGGGAAGGTGAAGAAAGGTTGAAGGTTCTTGTGGTTCACATCCTCAAACCCTTGTAATGCGGGCTGTTTACTCAGCCTCACTAAACCCCTGGATTGGGGTTTAGGAAAAGTAGGCTGGGAAACTGAGGCAGGAGCATGGAAGTCGAAAAACAAATCCCAGAAGCTTCTTTGTCCAGCTCTTTCTGGGGGAATATACCAGGGATGAGAGCCCAAATGAATGCCCCCCACCCCTCTGCTCCACACCCCTCGAAGGTCTTGTGGGCCTTGGGGTTCCCGGGAGACATGGATGAGCTGGACTGGAGGATGCTGCAGCTCAAAGGGAATAGGATCACCTGAGAGAAGACAAAGCTGCATTTGTCATGCTCAAAAGGAGGGTTCCTGGAGGGCAGAGAGAAGAGATGACTACTCAGATAAGAGGCGCATCTAGCAGGGTGGGAAGCTCAGCCCACAGAGCACACCCATCTTCTGGGAAGTGGCACCTCTTCCTCTGTCTTTCTCCAGATCCCCCTCTATGCTCTCATTCCCGGGAGCGAGGACTCAGGGGTCTCTGTCCTTCCCAGGCCCCACCATCCTATGTGCTTCAGTTCTGCCTCCCTTTAGAGAGGGAGGGAAGAGATTCCTAGGGAGAAATGGAAAGCTGTTGGGGGCTGTGGCCATCAAGGCTCAGGGACCTGGAGTATCCCCATTCTCACCCTCTGGAGGTGGGAATGGGGATGAGGGTGGCTGGGGCGAGGGTGGCTAAGCATCATGTGAGTCCAGGAAGCAGGTGCCATGGCGGGTAGGAGGAGGGAGTAAAGAGGAGCAGGGTCTCAGGAATCTTTCCCAGGTGTCTCTTCCAGCAGGAATCTGCCAGGTTCTGCTCCTTTCTTGACCCTCAGCTGCCTCCCAAGGCCAGAGAGATGACAGCAGTGATTCTTAGACCCCTCCCTACCATTACCTGCTTCACTCTTGGAACAGAGAAACTCCCTCAGGCCACCCTTGTCAGGCTCGCCACCCTGTGTGATCCCAGAGTCTGCAAGGGCACCTCCAGATTCGCAGGGAAGAAGAGACTGTCCCTGTCCTGGCACCTGAGAACAGCTTCAGAACTGGGCTTCAGTGCCCCGCCCCCCCTTCCCCTCTCCCACGTTCTCCTTCACTCCCTGCAGAGCCATGGGCTCCCTCTATCCCTGGCAGCCCCCCCAAGAATCTTTCCTACTTGTCCAGGTGGAGTGAGTCTGAGGCCAGTAGATGAACAGACAGAAACTGAAAGATCCCCAGAAAGGTGAGTGTGGAGACATTGACGATGGGGAGTTGGGGGTGGACAGGGATCAAGCACCCTATCTGAGGAGCAACTGGGTCCTGGCAGTTGGTGCAGCCTCTGGTGTTCCCAGAGCCACAGTGGCACTTGTGAGAGCCCAGCAGTGGTCCAGGCCCATCCCTGAGCTTGTGGCCTTGCTGCCTCCTGGGACTGCTCCCGCCCCCTTCTATGGCTGGGCAGCGCCTAGCTACTCTGTGCTTCTTGCTTCCCTAGGATTCCCTCCATTTCCAGCTTACCATTTGAGGTAGCTTTGGGAGGCCCAAACCATCAAGAATGAAAGAGGAAAGGAGAGTGGAAGAGAGCAGAGGCAAGGTGGTGCGGTGGGCAGAGGGCAGGCTTCTAGGCTCTGGGCTCCTCCACCCAGATGCTGCCTGGCCTTGCGCAAGTCGTTTGACTTCTGTTAGCCTCGGTTTCATCTCTTCTTTTTTAAATTTAAATTTTGTTTAAATTGAAGTACTGCATTCCCACGGTTGGAAGCTCAAAAAGCAAGACATAAATCAGGAGAAAAATGTCTCTTTTCTACCTCCATCTCCCAGCCACCCAGTTTCCCTTTTTGATGGCAAACAATACCACTAGTTTTAAAATACATTTTCCACCTAGCACAGCGGCTCATGCCTATAATCCCAACACTTTGGGAGGTTGAGACAGGTGGATCACCAGGTCAGGAGTTCAAGACCAGCCTGGCCAACATGGTGAATATGAAACCCTGTCTCTACTAAAGATACAAAAAATTAGCTGGGCATGGTGGCACACACCTGTAATCTCAGATACTTGGGAGGCTGAGGCAGGAGAATTGCTTGAATCAGGAGGTGGAGGTTGCAGTGAGCTGAGATCACGCCATTGCACTCCAGCCTGGGTGACAAGGCGAGACTCTGCCTCAAAATAAATAAATAAATAAATAAAATACATTTTCCAAAGCTAGTTTATGCATATCTGAGCAACAAAGATAATCCTTCCTTTATACACATTTGATTTTATTTATTTTCGCACTGGGGTCTCACTCTGCTGCCCAGGCTGGAGTACAGTAGCACAGTCAGTTCACTGCCGCCTCAAATTCCCGGGCTCAAGCAATTCTCTCACCTCAGCCTCTGGAGTAGCTGAACTATAGGTGTACACCACCATGCCCGACTAATTCTTTAATTCTTTGTACCTGGGGACAAGGCGTGCCTCCTCTCCATGTTTGTGCCTCCCAGAGTGTGTGGCACAGAGAAGGTGCCCAGGCTGGGCACAGGGGAAACTCCTGCCTGGAGCTGAGCAGAATGTATGCTTCTCTTCGGGTGCGGTGGCTCCTGCCTCTAATCCTAGCACTTTGGGAGGCTGAGGTGAGCAGATCACGAGGTCAGGAGTTCAAGACCAGCCTGACCAATATGGTGAAACCCGGTCTCTACTAAAAATACAAAAAAATTAGCCAGGCATGGTGGTGCATGCCTATAATCCCAGCTACTTGGGAGGCTGAGGCAGGAGAATCACTTGAACCTGGGAGGTGGAGGTTGCAGTGAGCCGAGATCACACCATTGCACTCCAACCCGGGTGACAGAGCAAGACTCTGTCTCAAAAAAAAAAAAAAAAAAAAATGTGTGCTTCTCTCCGCAGGATGAGTGAGAGGGCTGTGAGGAACTGGAGCACACGCGGCTGGCTGCTGGCACTGTGCCTGGTCTGGCTGCTGACCCGCCTGGCCTTGGCTGCCTTGCAGCCTCCAACTGCCACAGGTTTGGAGGAGGTGGCAGGGCCTGGGGAGGGAGTTTCCCAGGACACCTGGGGAGGTGGACACCACTCCACCATGTTTCAGAACAGGCAGGTCTCCAAGGCAGAGTAACATCCAGAGATTCTAGGGGTTCCAGCTCCTCCTCTGCTCTTTACCCAGGAAACTCTGCCCACCCCTGCAGTCCTGCCCCAAAGAAGGTCTGGGCAGACCCCTTGCTCACCTCTCCTTCCAGGCTGGAAGGTGTTCTATGGCGAGAGAAGCCCTCGGGTGGGGGCTTAACTCTAGCCTCCTGGCCTAATTCTGTGGTTTTCCTTCTGGGATGGCTAAAGCCTGTGTAAGCGGATGATCCTCCCCACGCACTGTAAGCCCTGGGGCCCTGGCCCTCACGCTGAGGAAGCTGGCAAGGCGGGGCTGGTGCAGGACTCTTTCTTCTGCCCAGGGCCGTGCTCTGTCAAAGGGTGAAGAGCTTGGCCTGGGGGGGCGGAGGAAGAACGGGAGCTCTGTGAAGCAGTGGGAAGATTTCATCCACTTCCCCCTCCCCTGCCACTGGCAATGTCTTCCATAGACCCCCCATCAAGCAGGGAGGAGGGGCTGGAGGCCAGCCCGGGTGGGCGGGAGGGAGCAGGGTGGGGCGGCTGGAGGTCTGATCTGGGGCGGCTCCCCTCAGTGCTTGTGCAGCGGGGCACCTGCGAGGTGATCTCGGCTCACCGCTGCTGCAACCGGAACCACATCGAGGAGCGCTCCCAGACGGTCAAATGCTCCTGTTTTTCTGGCCAGGTGGCCGGCACCACGCGGGCAAAGCCCTCCTGTGTGGACGGTGAGTGAGAGGCCAGGCCCTGAGCAGAGCCACACAGAGACCTGCTGAGGCCTCGCCATCTGCTGGGGATACAATTTCACACCCTCCTCAGGGCTTTCCTGATCAGAGTCTCAAATGGTGGGGCCCCCTCTGGGAGGAGAGGGCAGACGTGGCCATCCCCGTGTCACACCCAGGTGCGTTCTCTCATACAGCCCCTCTCCCCACACACTTCTCCAGCTCCTTCCCCTGCCCTCCTCTCATTCTCAGCCCTCCTCTCACACTTACCTGTATGGGCACATGTGATCCTTCACACCCACACTCGCGTCCTCACGCTCATTCAGCGCCCCATACACTTGCCCACTGTGTCACGTGCATGCCAGCTATGCTCTCCTGGTCTGTAGACCCCTCCAGATGCCTCAAGCCCCTGCTTACACATGACAGAGGAGTATGCTGGTTCTACATCTATGCTAGTGACATGGTTCCCTTAGAGGCATTTTTGCCTGCCTTCACCCCTCACTGTCTTTGGGGAGATGCAGGGGTCGGTGGGATTAAAGTTGAGAGGGTTACATCCCCAGGCCTCAGCCTGGAGTAGGGGAAAGACAAGGGAAATGCATGGCTCAAGGCCAGGGGTGTGTGGAAACGTGCACCTCATTCGCAGACCCGCTCTTGACTGCCCGCTGTGCTCTAGAGAGCCTAGAGCCAGGCTCGTGCCTCCTGCTCCCACAGCCTCCATCGTCCTGCAGAGGTGGTGGTGTCAGATGGAGCCCTGCCTGCCCGGGGAGGAGTGTAAGGTGCTCCCGGACCTGTCGGGATGGAGCTGCAGCAGTGGACACAAAGTCAAAACCACCAAGGTACCCGGGATGGGCACCTCATCCCACCCCCGCCTTCCCCCTCCACCAGGGGCAGAAAAGGGGGCACAGGAGCCTTGGAGGTCTAGGATGTCAGTGTCCCAAGGTGAGATCGTGAACCATGAAATGTAGCGCAGACAGTCCTCCCAGGTCTGTCCTCACCGGGGACTGGAGTTAGCGGGGTCAGGACTTGAAATCCAGTGTGCCCTGGGAAGATGCTTGATGTCCATATACCTGACTTCCTCCTCTTTGCCTGGAGTTAGTTTGCCTCCAGAAAATGTCAGGTCTATAAAAACACAGTAGAGAACTGGAGAAATTATCTAGATAATTGACAAAGGAATTGCTCCTCCTACCTGAACTCCAGGTACAGTAGCCACTCTGCCACTCACCTCTGCCGCAACTGTCCCCACCCACCCCACTCCCATTGTTGTTGACTCCCCACAGTTCATACCTACCCTCCTCTAGTCAGATTTCTCTGTCTATTGTCACAGCACCCAAGAGGATAATCATTTTCATGGTTTGCTGCCTGCCCCACAGAACAAGGGGTAATTAAAATCGTATCAAACTTGTTAGCAGTTCCATGTACGTCATGGTGAATCAGCTGCATTGCTCTGTCATTGTCATTGGTACAGAAGAGTGACACTGCAGGGTGAGCCTGGGCTCTGCCTTCCGCTTTCACTCCCTGCCACCACACACAGCAAACATACAGCAAACAAGCAAACACATAAGAAAGTAGAGAAGGAGGGCCGGGCACGGTGGCTCACTCCAGCAATCCCAGCGCTTTGGGAGGTCGAGGCAGGTGGATCACGAGGTCAGTTCAAGACCAGCCTGGCCAAGATGGTAAAACCCCATCTCTACCGAAAAGAGAAAAATTGCCTGGGTGTGGTGGTGGGCGCCTGTAATCCCAGCTACTCGGGAGGCTGAGGCAGGAGAATCGCTTGAACCCGGGGGGTGGAGGTCACAGTGAGCCGAGATCATGCCACTGTACTCCAGCCTGGGTGACAGAGTGAGACTCTGTCTCAAAAAAAAAAAAAAAGAAAGAAAAGAAAAGAAAATAGAGAAGGAAAGGCAGCCTTCGGCTTCTGAAGAGAGCAACCATTTTCCTAAGGCACAGAACAAAAGGAGCTACAGCAAGAAAAAGTTTGGCTCTAAAATAGAGCATCCTCTCTCTGTCTGTGGGCAGGGATGAGGGACAGCCATTCTGAGTGTATTTCAGATCAGAAGAGAGTGAGACCCACTACAGAGCTTGTGACATTTGTCACCGTGTTATAGGTTTGGGTTTGGAAGGCAGTGCTTGCAATTTGGGTAGCTGCTCCGAAGCAAACGGAGGGGATGCTTGTCTGATGCGGGTTTGCATGGGTCGCCAGGCCATGCTTTCCCAGTCTGGCCTGCCTCAGGGTGAGAGCATCGGCAGCAATGGCCTCTAAGTGACCTGCATATTCTGGGTAGTCCCTGGCATGCTGGAAAGGAATAGGCATTCCCTTCTCTAACCTTTCCCTATCGCTTCTTCACCAGGTCACACGATAGCTCTTGGAGGTCATGGCCGGCACAGGAAAGGCTTGACTGAGCCATGGACTGAAGAACGGTATCCGGTCGGCAGCCAGGGAAGATGGGGATTTGCTTACATGCCTCATGCCAAACGCGGCATCAGTCTTTCCGGGGCGTTTCAGTTAAGCTGATCAGCAGATATGGATGGAACTGCAACCACATACCTAGTGTGCAGCTCGGCTTTTCTGGAGATACAAAGGTCAACACACAATTCCTGCCCTTAAGGAATGTCCAGTTGAATTGGAGCGTTGGTGACAGACAATTTAGATAATTTAGTCTAAAGTACATGATACCAGACTGTGGCTTCCGGGCCCCATGCCATGGCATGGTGGGGGTTTGGGGACGAGATTCCCACAGTTCTTCAGCCACCCGTTGGCCACAGGGCACAGAGACAAGAGGTCACATTTACCACCCACCACCTCCCTCCTTCGCACCAGTTCTGAATCCCCAGCAAGCTGCTAACATGTTGCAGGAAAACACTCTCCCCTTATGCCAGACCAGAGGCATCTCATTTGGATGTGATTGGATTGACTTGGGGAAGGAAAGTAAAAATAAAGCCACATAACTTCCCAGCAAGGCTTCGGCACAGGTGTGGCCTGATTTGGACCATTCATTGGGTATGGGATGGACAGGACTTTAAAATCACCTCCATCCAAGCACCTCAGGTTTTTATTTGTTTGCTTATTTTAACAGATGAGGAAACAGCCCCAGAGAGGTGGGGCAGCTTGCCCAAGATCTTAAAACCCCAGGCTCCCAAACCTCTAAAGATTGCCGACCTTCCGCCAGCCTGAATAATGGGATTCCAACGTAGGCCTCCTATGTTAATTTTATCTCAGGTTTCTGGAACTAGCAAGTATAGGCTGGATAGCAGAGACATTTTTCTTGGGAGATGCTAGAACAGGGACTTCTGCTAAGGTCACTGTTCTCCTATCTGAAATAATGCAGAATATCCACACGTCGAGATGTGGGACCATCTGGTCTCCACTCTGCCCTCAGTCTCCAGAATTTCAAACAGGCCCCATGACACCCAGATGTCACTCAGCACAGTTCCCGCTGGGGCTCAGCTGGCATCTCATTGCCCACTCTGAGGTCCATCTTTTCTGGGGTCTTTAGGCTGTAATTCTCAGGGGCTCTGGCTCCAGGAGAGATTCTGGGTGGGACGTGGAGCTGGTTAGAGTCTTCTCTTTTCAAAGGCCCCTGCTGAGCAGCAGGGGTGGCAGGTTAGAGCCTCTGTTTAGAATTGAAGGTCAGTGCAGCCAGGCTGACACTCTAGATGGCTCAGGGATGACACACAGGCTTCAGGGACTCAGAGGCATGGGCTACTTAGATATCTCATCAGTAGGAGAATTGTAGCCTCTGAGACTGTGGGCATTGAGATCACCAAGGCCTTAGGGAGGGGGATGTCAATAGAGACCAACCTGAACGATGCTGAATTCTGACCCTCAGAGAGACAAATCAGATGATGATTTGTGGCTGAGTCAGCTTCTCCCTCCCTCCCCGTGCAGTAGAACCAAGACTGATGTTTCCCCTTTCTTGCCCTACTCCAGTTTATTTTCTTGTTTTTGGCAATGGGGTGAACAATGGTGCCAGCTTCTTACTAGACTGTGAATACCAGAATTCACAACTCAAATCTCTGCAGATGGAGGGCTCAGGGAGTTGGTCAAAGATTGTCATTGCCTCCTTTAAGGTTGGAGGATGAGGGGTGGGGATGGATACAGAGATTGGCAAACGTTTTCTGGAAAAGGCCACATAGTAAATATTTCAAGCTTTGCAGCTCACATACGGTCTCTGTTCTTTGTTTTTGTTGTTGATTTTTTTTGTTTCATTTTGTTTTAAATATCTTTAAAATGTAAAAACTAGTCTTATTAATAGCTTAAGTCTTAGCTGTGCAGAAACAGACTCTGGGTCTTTTTCAGAAGGCTGCCAATCCCACGAACCTTTGAAGGCAGGGCATCTCTATAGCGCGGGACTGCCTCCCAGCCTCCTGGCCTGCCTTCTGTGCGATGGGAACCTGAGAGGGAGGGCTGGGTCAGATTTTGTTTTTCTCCTAATGCTTCTTGAGAGATTGGTGAGTGAATTATTTAGGCTACAAATGAGACAGCTTTAGCAGAGTCAGACAATAACAGCCTGTTCTCCTGGAGGCCAAAATGGGGCTTTTCTCAACTCATTCTGCACCCTCGAGACTGTGTCCAGGAAGGAGGGAGAGGGCTCGAGCCCCCTGCTCATCTACTGCATTCACAGGCTGGTGGGCTCAGAGCTGGGGAATGAGCCTGAGAGTGGGGGTGATGCTAGACAAACTCTCTCCTGAGTTGCCAACCACTGCCAGCCTCTGCCTCAGCCAAATTCTGCGTTCTCCAACCTTCCCTGACCTCCCTCATCCCTGCTATAGAGAAGACCTCTCCTGCGACACATGCTGGAATTTGCTAACTCCTAACTCATTTTTTTTTTTTTTTTTTTGAGATGGAGTTTCACTGTTGTTACCCAGACTGGAGTGCAATGGCACGATCTTGGCTCACCGCAACCTTCCCCTTCTGGGTTCAAGCAATTCTCCTGCCTCAGCCTCCCAAGTAGCTGGGACTACGGGCACGCACCACCATGCCCAGCTAATTTTTGTATTTTTAGTAGAGACGGGGTTTCACCTTGTCGACCAGGATGGTCTTGATCTCTTGACCTCGTGATCCACCCGTCTTGGCCTCCCAAAGTGCTGGGATTATAGGCGTGAGCCACTGCGCCCGGCCCTAACTCATTTTTTTAACTCCTCAAAGCCTTCATTTCCTCCTGACTTACTCATTTATATATATATATATAAATACATTTTTTTCCCAACACCAAGACAGAAGCTAATATTCATAAATATTTTTTGGTGGGCTTTGAGGGGTATCTTTTATAAGGCCAGAAGACCCCTATGTTGGAGGATCTGATGGAGAAGGGAAAGTGTTCCTCCTCCCCCACAATAGCATCCTAGGTGCCTGTTTCCAACTGAATCAATGTTTGTGTGCATTTTGTAGCTACAGCTTAAAAATGCAAATTAACTTTCCTGGAAAATCTGTCTTCCTCTTCCTGTTTTCCCGGAGTCATCTGTCTTCCTCTTCTCCCCTTACTGTATTGGACTCTCAGTTAGCCAGTACCTACTCACTGTGTCCCAGCTGTGAAGGCCTTAGGAAGGTTACGAGCCACAGGAGATCATGTGGCTAATTTCTGTTGGCATCCTAGCACTTTTGTTAAGGTCTGTGAGTGACATCCTAATTAAAGGCCCCAGACAGTTGTCTGGATTGAGGCTGCGACTTCCTAAAATCATAAGCTTACAGCTAGAAGGGATTTTAAAGTTTTTTGTTTTGTCCTCGCTTCGGCAGCACATATACTAAAAATTGGAACGATACAGAGAAGATGAGCATGGCCCCTGCGCAAGGATGACACGCACATTCATGAAGCGTTTCCTATTTTGCGCAGTTCCTGAAGGTCGCTGGACTAAACATGGCGGTTTTTGGAGTGGTTGCTCGAGATCTCTTCTGTGCCTGCACTTTCCTGCCCGCGGCCTCAGCCGCGTGGACACCTAGGATGCTTTCTAAAAAAATAATAATAAAATTTTTTGTTTTGAGACAAGGTCTCCCTCTACTGCCCTGGCTGGACTACAGTGGTATAACCATGGCTCACTGCATCCTTGGCCTCTTGGACTCAAGCAATTCTCTCACCTCAGCTTCCTGAGTAGCTGGCACTAATGGCATGTGCCGCCACACCCTGCCTTTTTTTTTCTTTTCTTTTTTTTTTTTTTTTTTTGCAGAATAGAGTCAGGGTCTTCCTATGTTGCCCAGACTAGTCCTCTCCTGAACGTCCAGCTTCAAGCAATCCTCCTGCCTCAGCCTCCCAAAGTGCTGAGATTATAGGTGTGAGCCAACGCACCCAGCTTGCAAGGGATTTTAGAGGCCAAATTTCCTCATCTGTCAGATGAGGAAAGGAAGGCTCAGAGAGGATAGGTGATTTGTCACATAGCAAGCCGTTGGCATGTCCTGTCCTGTGATCTAGACAAGTGTTCTTTCTGCTACTGCACATCAAGTTCAGATGAGGAACCTGAAAAGAAGCCAGCATTTTAGCAAGGATGAATGTGAAAGCATCCCATTCTAAAGTCACTCGACCCTGCAAGGGCAGGGGAACAGAATGAAAAATGGGAAACATGTAGAGATATATACACAGAAAGAGGGGAGGAGGAACAAAAAAGAGGGGTTGAGATCACTCATTCAGAAGAACACAACGCACAGCACAAAATAATAACAGAACTGATGCCACATCCAAAACAATTGATTTTATTCTTTCTCAAGGAGACGGAGTGGAGCCCTTATTAACCTTAGAGAGATCAGTGAAGCCACTTTGATGGCTTCTGGGTTCTTTAGGCTGCATACTAAAGTCCATGGGCTAAATCTAGCCTGCTGCCTTTTTTGTAAATAAAGTTTTATTGGAACATAGCTATGCTTATTTATGTCTTATTGTCTATGACTATTTTTATGCTAAACACCAGAGTTGAGTCATTTTGAAGAGTCCATATGGATCACAACGTTTAAAATATTTATCTGATCCTTCGTACAAAAATTTGGCCAACTGATACCATAGTGTTTTAGCTGAATCTTTCTCAATATACTTCTGCAATCTGCAAATGATGACTCTGCATTGTATTCCTGAGTTTGAGGATATATATATTTTTTGAGGCTGTGCCTCTGCTCCCTTTAATCCCTTCCGGTGCCACCTGTGATATCTAACAAGCTAGAAATGAAGACGTAAAGACTAAGAGGCCAAGAGAAAGACTTCAGGGAAGATGTCTTGTCACACCCTAGATCTGTTCAGTTCATATTTTCCAAGTTCATGTAACTGTAACTTCTACTTTTTTACTTTTTTGAGTTGGAGTCTTACTCTGTCACCCAGACTAGAGTGCAATGGCGCCATCTTAGCTCACTGCAACTTACATCTCCCAAGTTCAAGCAATTATCCTGCTTCAGCCTCCCGAGTAGCTGGTATTACAAGCACCTGCCACCAAGCCCAGCTAATTTTTGTATTTTTTTTTTTTTTTTCTGAGATGGAGTTTCACTCTTGTTACCCAGGCTGGAGTGCAATGGCACAATCTCGGCTCACCACAACCTCTGCTTCCTGAGTTAAAGCAATTCTCCTACCTCAGCCTCCCGAGTAGCTGGGACTACAGGTGCGCACCACCATGCCCAGCTAATTTTTGTATTTTTTAGTAGAGAGGGGGTTTCACCTTGTTGACCCGGATGGTCTCGATCTCTTGACCTCGTGATCCACCTGCCTCAGCCTCCCAAAGTGCTGGGATTATAGGCGTGAGCCACTGCGCCCAGCCCTAATTTTTGTATTTTTAGTAGAGATGGAGTTTTACCATGTTGGCCAGGCTGGTCTCGAACTCCTGACCTCGTGATTTGCCTGCCTTGGCCTCCCAAAGTGCTGGAATTACAAGCATGAGCCATCATGCCCAGCCATTCCATTTCCACTTAAGGAAAATAAGTGCATGTGCACCCATGTGTGAAGATGTAATTGCATATGCATGTTCGCTGCTGGTGTTTCTGTGTTTGTGGATTTGAGTGTCTCCATGCCCACAAGCTAGGACAATATTCAAAATACATAAAAACCAGTTCAGCACAGAGACTGACTCATCAAGACAGGTGCCAGCCCAAGGCACACTGGCAGCACACAGCCCAGCACACAACCGCACATTCCCACTCCCCCAGAGGGGCCCATTTCCTTCTTCCCCACAGTATGAGCAGCTAAGATGGTTCCTGATTTCCTGGGACTTGTGATTTGTCATCAAGTGTGAGTCTGGGTGTGTGCATGGGCACAGCAGCTACTGGGCTCATATGGCTGTAAACATTCTATTTAGAATAGATATGCAGACTGGGCAGAGGGAGGATCAAGCAACTACCTTTCAAACCATCGGTGAGGGTACAAACTCCCCTTCAATCTGGTTTGGAGGAAGTGGATTCCAGCTATTTTTAAAGGCTAGATTGACCACAAGGCCGGGTGATTGGCAATACACCACAGCTTCTATTAGTGAAGGTCTACCATGTGCCAAACACATATATTAAATGGCACTCTTCCCATCTCAAAATTTGGACAGAGGCCCTAAAGATTAGGGAAAAAAAAAAAAAGAGTATCGACTATACTAAACTACTCCCACATTCTAAATCAAGATGCTAGACTTGCAAAAGGGGTGGTGAATAACTATAACCCACCTCCAGACTGCAGAAGAGGGCTACGAGCTAAGGTTGAAAGGCAGGTGGTAATGAAGATCATCTGGAGAGAGTTGTCACTTTCTTCCACCCTGGCCAGTGGTGTGATTCTTACCGTAACCCACTTCCGAGGGGGATTCCAGAGAAGAACTCCAAGAGCTTGAATCAACTGGAGTGTGAGGGACCCAGGAACGCAGACCTAAAAATAATCTGAAGGCGAATGGCTATGGCTGGCTGGCTGCTCTGGAGATAGTCCAGAGGACCACCTTGAGAGTGAGCTGCCCCCCCAGAGCTTAGCAGAGCACAATGTTTGCATTTTTTTCACAGGTCAAGAATGGACTGTCTAAGAGGGCTGCCTGGAAGAGAGAGGTGACCCCAGCTAGGGAGGGATTACCAGAAGCCAGGAGTCTGAGAGGGAGTCATAAGTAGTCAGCAGAAGGAGGCATCACCCACATCAAGGGATTTGTAAACAGAGGATCTGGCATTAGAGCATCTTCCAGAAGCCCAAGGAAATATCCTCCCACACAAGATAATGCCCAAACTCTGAGATGGAAAGAGATTTAGAGAGACTTATAGACATTAAATACTTCATTCAATATCAAGCAGCTAAATAAATGGCATGTGATAGTTCTGTATTGTGTCAGTTTGGGTAAGCTGGAGCTACATATCCCAGCATCCCATCCCCTGCGTGGTTCTGGTTTAGAATTGGCCAAAAGATTAATTTGTGAATGATTTGTAAGGCAGAGAAGTGAAGCAGCTGCCACAGTTACTTTCTGAAGGCTGTCATGGGTTAGAAGTGTCAGCAGGTTCCAGGTTATACTTATTCTCCCCGACTCCACATTTAGCCTTACTGAGCAAATCCTGGCCCTTCTGACCAACAAAAACTGAAAAACCCAGGCCAGCCCCAGATACAGAGGCAATCAACTTCATAAACCTCTCCTCTCTAGGATCCTGCCCCAGCAGCTGGCAGGCCTACGTACAGAAAGTTTGATTCCTGGCTTTTCTCTGGTCCTCCAACTTCTTCATTCAAACCTGTACTCTCCCAGTTTCTCCAGCAATACTGAAAAGTCACCTTCCCATAATAAATCTCTTATTACACAATACTCTCAGTGTTTCTCCTTCCCTGATGGAACCCCAACCAATACCATTAGTATCAATAATAAACATCAAGTAGGTACTGGAAATGGCTCCAGAGGAGAACACTAGGGATAACAATTTTGAACTGATCTGGTTAGCTGTAAAGGCATTAATGATCCTATTGCCATTGGCATAGGTGACACTGGTAAACCATGGCACACAGTGGCAAGAGAGGTACATGAATTATCACCTATAGTCACCTGTAATAAAATGTCTTGAAAGGCTAGTCTTTGGCTGGCCAGGTAGTCACCCCCACTGAAAATTTTAATAAAAGTAGACGGTATAGGAACTTTCGTTGATTGCTTCTAAGTGTACTTAAACACGTGAGGAAGAAAATCATGAGCTCAGGACTTCAAATGCCAAGCTCAAGGTTTGATTACAGGAGCAGGATGCTTCTTTTTTTTTTTTTGAGATGGAGTCTTGCTGTCGCCAGGCTGGATTCAAGCGACTCTTCCACCTCAGCCTCCCGAGTAGCTGGGACCACAGGCACGTGCCACCATGCCCGGCTATTTTTTGTATTTTTAGTAGAGACAGGGTTTCACCATGTTGGCCAGGATGGTCTCGATCTCTCGACCTCAAGATCCGCCCGCCTCGGCCTCCCAAAGTGCTGGGATTACAGGCATGAGCCATCGTGCCTGGCCGCAGGATGCTTCTAGATTGCCTTAAAAGAAACTCTCATTTCGGCTGCGTGTTGTAGCTCAAGCCTGTAATCCCAGCACTCTGGGAGGTCGAGGCAAGAGAATTATCTGAGGTCAGTAGTTTGAGATGAGCCTAGCCAACATGGTGAAACCCCCGTTTCTACCAAAAATACAAAAATTAGCTGGGCCTGGTGGCATATGCTTGTAATCCCAGCTATTCGGGAGGCTGGGTGAGGCAGGAGAATTGCTTGAACCCAGGGAGCCGAGGTGAGCTGAGATCGCACCACTGCACTCCAGCCTGGGCAACAGTGAGCCTTTGTCTCTAAATAAATAAATAGATAGATAGATAGATAGATAGATAAATAAATAAAAGTTTTAAAATCATCATAAGGCCAAGCGCACTGTCTCATGCCTGTAATACCAGCACTTTGGGAGGCCGAGGCTGGCAGATCACCTGAGGTCAAGAGCTCAAGACCAGCCTGACCAATATGGAGATACCCCGTCTCTACTAAAAATACAAAATTAGCAAGGCATGGTCACACATGCCTATAATCCTAGCTACTTAGGAGGCTGAGGCAGGAGAATCGCTTGAACCTGGGAGGCGGAGGTTGTGATGAGCCAAGATTGGGCCATTGCACTCCAGCCTGGGCAGCAAGAGCAAAACTCTGTCTTTAAAAAAATAATCATTAAAAAAAGACAAAGAAATCCTCATTTCCACTGGGCGCGGCGGCTCATGCCTGTAATCCCAGCACTTTGGGAGGCCGAGGCGGGTGGATAACGAGGTCAAGAGATCAGGACCATCCTGGCCAACATGATGAAACACGGTCTCTACTAAAAATACAAAAATTAGCTGGGCACGGTGGCGCATGTCTGTAATCCCAGCTACTCGTGAGGCTGAGGCAGGAGAATTGCTTGAACCCTGGAGTCGGAGGTTGCAGTGAGCCGAGATTGCGCCACTGCCCTCCAGCCTGGCGCCTGGCGACGAAGCAAAACTCTGTCTCAAAAAAAGAAAAAAAAAAGAAAAGAAATCCTCATTTCCTGTAGCTCCAGGGGCAAAATTTCTGAAAACCAAAATGGCCAGTCTTGACTTCAATGTAACAGAGGTACTGTTGTACCCATGGTGGAGACAGTCCTCTCTTAGAACCCAATACCACTAAATCAGCAGGGCCTAGAGTCTTGGGAACAGGAAGTAACATTTTCCTGGTGAATCATGAGGAATGACAGTGAGAAGAGTCACTTCTATTTCCATCTCATATTGGAAATTCCACTGACTCATTCAATGAGAGGTACTATGGTAGAAAATGCCAGGTGGAAGCCTCTAGAATGGCTTGTACCTACCAAAACAGTAAGCCCAAAGCAATTTTGTGCCAGAGATCAGTGTCGCCATAAGAGTGTCAAAGATGTAATAGTGGTGATTTCTACCATATCTTCTCTCAACTTGTAGAATACAGATGGATTTTGGAGAATGACTGGGTTATCACAAATTTAATCAGGATGGCTCCAATGTCAGCGTCTGTCCCAGATGTGATTTCTTTTTTCCTTTGTTTTGTGAGAGTCTCACTCTGTCATGCAGGCTAGAGTGCAATGGTGTCATCATGGCTCGCTGCAGCCTCAGCCTTCCCAGGCTCAGGTTATCCCCTCACCTCAGCCTCCCAAGTAGTTGGAACTACAGGTGTGCGCCACCAGGCCTGGCTAATTTGTATTTCTCGTAGAGATGGGGTTTTGCCATGTTGTCCAGCCTGGTCTCGAACTCCTGGGCTCAAGTAATCTGCCCACCTTAGCCTCCCAAAGTGCTGGGATTACAGGTGTGAGCCACCACACCCCACCTGGATGTGATTTCTTTACTGGAGCAAAGATGGTTTTGGTACGTGGTATGCAACTACTTATTCTTTATATCTGTTAGGAAAGATCACTGAAGCAGTTTACTTTCTTTCTTTCTTTCTTTCTTTCTTTTTTTTGAGACAGTTTCCCTCTTGCTGCCCAGGCTGGAGTGCAATGGTGCGATCTCGGCTCACCACAACCTCCGCCTCCTGAGTTCTAGAGATTCTCCTGCGTCAGCCTTCCTGAGGAGCTGGGATTACAGGCACATGCCACTACACCCGGCTAATTATATATTTTTAGTAGAGATGGGGTTTTTCCTTGTTGGTCAGGCTGGTCTTGAACTCCCGACCTCAGGCGATCCACCCACCTCGGCCTTCCAAGGTGCTGGGATTACAGGCATGAGCCACTGCGCCCAGCACAGCAGTTTCCTTTCAACTGGTAGGGCCAGCACTACACCTTCAGTCTCCTTCCTCAGTGGTTTATCAACTGTATGGAAGATCATTGCAGCACCGCTGCCCCACTCAGAGAAGACCCTAAGCGACAGTAGTAAAGGAAAATCCCACCATTGTGCAGAATTTTGAGCAGTACATATGGTTGCCTGAAAGGAGAGCTAGACAGAGGTACAGACACACACGCACACACACTCTCTCTCTCCCCCTGCCGCGCCCCCCCCCCCAACTTCAGAGACAAATTCTCTCCCACTTCACATTTATAGCAACTCCTGGTCCTTCCGACCGACAAAAACCAAAAAGCCCAGGCCAACCCCAGAAGCAGACACAAATTGTGTGTGTGTGTGCCACGACTGACTAAAGGTTTGACTTTCAGGGTGTTGATATTCAGGGTATTGGAGGGAACACGTTTGGAAGATTGACAACGACGTCTGGAGAAGAGCTATGCAAATGAACCATCATGCGCTGACACAAAGTGTGACAATACTAATATACTACATGAATGCTCGCCAAAGCACAACTCCAGTAGAGGAGGATTTTAATAATCAAACCACTAGGATGCCCCGTTCTTTCCCAACCATTTCCTCCAGTCATCCCTGTCTTTGGCCAGTAGCTCATCATGGTGTTGAGGGTAAAAGGTTCGCCTGGTGCAGCCACATGGGCTTCCACTCATCAGATTTGATCTGTCTACAGCCACTGCTGAGTGTCTACTCTCCCAATCAGCAGGGCCCAGAGTCTTGGGAGCAGGAAGTAACAATTTGCTGGTGAATCATTAGGGATGACAATGAGAAGAGTCTCTCCTACTTCCATCTCGTGTTGGAAATTCCACTGACTCATGCAATGAGAGCTACTATGGCAGAAAATGCCAGGTGGAAATGCAGAGAGCAACACTGAACCCTGAATAAGGCAGTATTCCCCAGACTGAACAGCCACCACTTGGTGGCAGATTGATTAAATTAGAACACTTCCATCATGAAAGAGGCAACACTTCTCCAAGTAGACACTCACTTTGGATCTGGACTTCTCTTCTCAGTCCACACGCTGCTGCCAAAAACACCAACTTACAGAATATCTTTTTTTATTGTTACAGTATTCCACTAAGCATAGCTTCTGACCAGGGAACTCATCTTACAGCAAGTAAAACATGGCAATGGGCTCGTGATCATAGACTTCACAGGGCTTACAATGTGCTGCTTGCCCTGGAGTAAATGGCCTAATAGCATGGTGGAATGATCTTTCTGAGTCTCGGGTGCAATGCCAGCTGAGTGCTAACACTGGGCAGGGCTGAGGCAACGCCTTCCACGATACCCTGAATCGGTGACCAATATGTAGTGCCGCTTTTCCCATAGTCCGGATTCAGGAGCCCGAAAATCAAGGATTTGAAGTGGAAATGGCTCCTCTCACTGTCACTCCTAGTGGGCCACTAGGGAAACTTTTGCTTTCTAGCCCCATAGCTTTGGGCTCTGTGAGTTTAAAAAGCAATTTATCTGCCTAGGTTAATTATACAAAAGTAAAATATGTGGCCGAGCTATCATTCAGCGGCTGTATTAGGTGTTTGCTGAAAACAAAGGGAATAGGGGCTGAAGAGCAGAGAATGAAGTTAACCAGCTGGGACCACATGACCAATGGACGTCACACACCAGGGCCTGCTGGGCGTGGGGAGGCTAGGGAAGGGATATCAGGTTGGGGGCGAATTAACAAGGGATAACATTAGGAGAATATCCAGTGTAGATGCTGGTGGTTGGATGCAGCAAACCACCATTGCCTGTGTATACCTATGTAATAATCCTGCACGATCTGCACATGTACCACAGAACTTAGAGTATAATAAAAAATAAATTAAAAAATAACAAATAAAAATAAAGAGGACAAAGGGGCATGTTAAATGACATCATAGCTATGTAATTAGCAAAATCCAAATTGTCAGTGATTTTACAAGAAGAATGATGCAATTTCTAGGATAAAAATGAGAGAAGAAACCTATAGATTAAAAAAGATTTATGAAACCTATCAACTAAAAAAACAAGTAATTTTTCAGCGGGGCTCGGTGACTCACCCCTATAATCCCAGGACGTTGGGAGGCTGAGGCCGGTGGATCACGAGGTCAAGAGATCGAGACCATCCTGGTCAACATGGTGACACCCCGTCTCTACTAAAAATACAAAAAATGAGCTGGGCATGCTGGCATGTGCCTGTAGTCCCAGCTACTCAGGAGGCTGAGGCAGGAGAATTGCCTGAACCCAGGAGGCGGAGGTTGCGGTGAGCCGAGATCATGCCATTGCACTCCAGCCTGGGTAACAAGAGCGAAACTCTGTCTCAAAAAATACAAGAAATACAAAAAACTAGCTGGGTATGGTGCCATGGGCCTGTAGTCCCAGCTACTGGGGAGGCTGAGGTAGGGGAATCGCTTGAACCCAAGAGGTGGAGGTTGCAGTGAGCCTAGATTGCACCACTGCACTCCAGCCTGGCAACAGAGCAAGACTCCGTCTCAAAAAAAAAAAAAAAAGTATTTTTTTCTCACACTCCTTCTATCTTTGGTTTCAGCTTCTATGGATTTAGTTACCTGTAGTCAACCACGGTCTGAAAATAGGTGAGTTATAGTACAATGAGATATTCAGAGAGAAAGAGATCACGTTTATATAACTTCTATTATAGCATACGGTTACAATTGTCCTATTTTATTATTGTTGTTAATCTCTTACTATGCCTAATTTATAAATGGAACTTTATCATCAGGATGTGCAGGGAAAAGCGTAGTACTATATACACAGGGCTCAGTGCTGTCCTGCTTTCAGACATTCACTGGAGGTCTTGGAATGCATCCCCTGAGGATAAGGAAGACTCCTGTAAGGTAAATATTAACAAATTATTTTTTCCCTCTTCTTATTCATGGGAGTGACCGAGACTATTACCTGTCATCAACCAGAAGAATACACAGATGACGGTTCTAAAACCAGGAGCAGCGTGAGCGGCTGCGGAGTTCCACTCCACTAGGAAGCTCTCAGAGACGGCTGGGCAGGAGACATCTGACAGCCAAGCGGACTGGAGCGCTGACTTTTTCTCCTTGAGAGTGATACCTGCCTGTGTCGCTTCTGCTTAAACTTATTAAAAAAAAAAAAAAAAAAAAAAAGTGATACCTGAGGCAGCCTTCAAGGCTGGAGGGCCGAGGTTCTCTGCGTCGCTCCCGCTTGGGGAGTCACTCCTGGCTCTCCGCCGCCGCGCACGAGCACTAGCTGGGCAGCACGCGGCCAATGAGACTGCAAACCTTGTTTGCTTTTAGTTACTGATTGTTAAAGATTAAACTGCTGGTAAGCCGACATCAATAATCCTTCCGGAAAAATCTTTTAACTAAGTTAATAATAGGAAAAAAAAATGGTTGCAATTGTAGATATTAGTCAATCAGAAGATGTGAGAGAGGGAGGTAGAGTGGGTCCCGGGCGGGGTGCAGGAGTGTGTGTGCGCGCACATGTTGGGTCAGGGGAGATTTTGAGCGTGTGTGCAAAATTTCGGGAGGGAGCTTTGTCTCGGAGGAGAGGAGTGAGGACTGCAGCTCTCCCAGGCCAGGTTCTGCCCGACACTTACCCCAACCCCCAACCCCCGCACGCTCGCCCCGCCCCAAGCTGGACAGTTACTCCCAGGGACTCTTCTCCCTTCTTTTTTTTTTTTTTTTTTGAGACGGAGTTTTGCTCTTGTTGCCCAGGCTGGAATGCAATGGCGCAATCTTGGCTCACCATAACCTCCGCCGCCTGGGTTCAAGCTATTCTCCTGTCTCAGCCACCCAAGTAGCTGGGATTACAGGCATGTGCCACAATGCCCGGCTAATTTTTTTGTATTTTTAGTAGCGACGGGGTTTCACCATGTTGGCCAGGATGGTCTCGATCTCTTGATCTTGTGATCCACCTGCCTCGGGCTCCCAAAGTGCTGAGATTACAGGCGTGAGCCACGGCGCACGGCCCTCTTCTCCCTTCTTTACTCAGAAGGGGGTAGCTGCGAGCCGGGCTCGGTGGCGGGGGCCTGTAATCCCAGCTACTCGGGAGGCTGAGACAGGAGAATCGCTTGAACCCGGGAGGCGAAGGCTGCAGTGAGCCGAGATCGCGCGACTGCACTCCAGCCTGGGGGACAGAGCGACACTCCGTCTCAAAAACAAACAACAAAAAAGAAGGGGGCAGCTGCGAGCATCCCCTCTTCGCCTTCCCTTTGATTAGCTGAGCGGCCTCGACCTAGGACCATCCCGGCCGGGGGACGGGATGCGGAGGGCTTGGAGGAGTCCCTCCGGGAGCGGTGGAGCCCGCGGGAGATTTGCGGAGCATCCTGCGTCTCCAAAAGAGCGAGCTTCCTGTCGTGGGCGGTGTCCACAAAATGTTCCTCCGTGGGTGACAGAGGGGTGCGGTGGGGCCTGGGAGGCTTGTGGGCGATTCCGAGCAGCGGGTATGTCCGGAGTAAGGGGCCAGCCCACGGGCTGGGAGGAAGGGGAGAGGCTGCGCCACTGCTCCCGGCTCCCCGGAGACTCCACTGCGGAAAACAGAGAGCTGAGCCCCGGCGCGGATCAGCCGAACTCGACAGGCCCTGGCGGGTCACCTGCCCCTAACCCTGGTTGGGCCGGGAGGGGTCTTCTCCCCACAAGTCCCCTGGGCCGGAGGAGGCTTCTCCTTTCCAACCCCCGCGCCCGGCGCCTGCCTTAGACTGCTGCCGCCCGCCGGGCTCCTCTCTCGCTCCCGGTGCCAGGTGGCCCGAGGTGGCCCGCGCCATCGTGCCGTCCAGCCGACTCAGATTAACGCAGGTTCGACGTTCCGCGTCCTCAGGGAGCAGGTGGGAAGGACGCGTCTGGGGTCTGTGGTCTGGACCTCCGGCCTCGGAGCGCGCAGCAACCCCACGAGGCAGGATTGCGACCGCGGAGGCCTGCAACTGTGACTGAACTCGCGCCTCCTCCACCCGTTTCGCGGCCCCCAGTCCACCCCGGCTAATGGCGTTAACCTTGGATTCCCCTCAATGCCGCGCCCTGTGGCACCCGGGAAAGTCTCCACGCAGGAAGGCCCAGGGCCCTGTGAGTGTACACATGGCGGGGGGCGGGGGGCACAAAAGCTGCCGATACTGTTTGTTCAGATTGAAGTTCGGCGGAAAGCTGTGCCTTCTTATTTAAAAAAAAAAAAAAATTCAACTTTGTTGAAGTATAGTTTACATGCAATAAAATGCACCCACTTTAAGTGGATATTTAGATACGTTTTGACACATCACACTCCACTACCATGATCAAGATACAGAACATTTCCATTTCCCCAAAAATCACCTTTGCCATCCCCCTAGACCACCCTGTGTCCTCTACCCACCCCATCCCACACAACTGAGTTCTAGGCCACCGCTGGACTGCTTTCTTCTACTATGGATTATGTTTTTGTATTTTCTGGAATTTCATATCGATGAAATCAGACACTATGAGCTCTGTGTTCACTTCACCTAATGTTGTTGAGAATCATCCCTATTGTTGGAAAGATCAGTTTAGTTTTTATTCTTTTGAGAAGGAGTTGCTCTGCCGCCCAGGCTGGAGTGCAGTGTCCTGATCTCGGCTCACTGCAACCTATGCCTCCTGGGTTCAAGGGATTCTCCTGCCTCAGCCTCCCAAGTAGCTGGGATTACAGGCACCCGCCACCACTCCAGGCTAATTTTTGCATTCTTTTTAGTAGAGGCGGGGTTTCATCATGTTGGCCAGGCAGGTCTCAAACTCCTGACCTCAGGTGATCCACCCACCTCGGCCTCCCAGATTTCTGGGATTATAGGCATGAGCCACCGTGCCCGGCCTTTTCATTGCTGACTGACTGTGCGCTGTCTGGTTGTACCACAATTTGTTTATCCTTTCTCTTGTCCACAAATATTTGGACTTTTTCCCAGTTTGGGCTATTTTGAATTAAGTTGTTAGGAATATTTATTCAAGTCTGCATGGCTATATGATTTCATTTCTCTCGGGTGCATATCTAGAAATGGAATTGCTGGGTCATATCAGAAAATATATTTTTAATGTAGTAAGAAACTACAAAACTTCTTTCTAAAGTGGTTGAAGCATTTGACACTCCCACCAGTAGTATATAAAAACTCCAGTCGACTCCACATTGTCACCAATGTTTAGTATTGCCAGTCTTTTTAATTTTAGTTATTCTAGTGGGTGTCCAGTGGTACCTTACCATATTTTTGAATTTCATTTCTCAAATAAATATGTTGAGCATCTTTTCACATGTCTGTGTTACAAATGTTTATATCTTATTTAGTGCAATGTCTGTTCAAAAATTTTGCTCATTTTTATCAGGTTGTTTTATATTACTGGACTGTAACACTTTTCTATGTATTCTATATATAAATATATAGAATATTTTTTATATATTCTATATATTTAAAAGTCCAGTAATATAGCCTAAATGTATAGAAAACTTTTACCATGGCTTGCCTCATCATTTTCTTTTTTTTTCTTTTTCTTTTTTTGACGGAGTTTCGCTCTTGTTGCTCAGGCTGGAGTGCAATGGTGTGATCTTAGCTCACTGCAACCTCTGCCTCCAGGGTTCAAGCAATTCTCCTGCCTCAGCCTCCCAAGTAGTTGGCATTACAGGCATGCACCACTACACCTAGCTAATGTCGGTCAGGCTGGTCTCAAACTCCCAACCTCAGGTGATCCGCTCACCTCGGGCTCCCGAAGTGCTGGCATTATAGGCGTGGGCCACTGCACCTGGCCTTTTTTTTTTTTTTGAGACAGAGTCTTGCTCTGTCACCCAAGCTGGAGTGCAGTGGTGTGATCTCAGCTCACTGCAACCTCCACCTCCTGGGTTCAAGCAATTCTCCTGCCTCAGCCTTCCCAGTAGCTGAGATTACAGGCATGTGCCACCATGCCCAACTAATTTTTGTGTTTTCTAGTCAAAACAGGTTTTCACCATGTTGGCCACGCTGGTCTCAAACTCCTGACCTCATAGTCCTTTCACCTCAACCTCCCAAAGTGCTGGGATTACAGTCATAAGCCACCACACCCAGTCTGCCTCATCATTTTAATAACCGTTTCAAAAAGTTGGGTTTTAGTTTTGATGAAATCCAATAATCATTATTTTCTTTTATAGTTTATGATTTTGAGGTCTTAAGAAATCTTTTGCCTTATGTCAGGTTTGCACAGATTTTTTCGTTTGTTTTCTTCTTGCAAGTTTTATAGTTTTAGCTCAAATATTTAGGCCTGTTTAGACCTATTTCTTTTTTCTTTTCTTTTCTTTTTTTTTTTTAGTCTATATTCTATGAAGAAACATGTTTAGGCCTATTTCAAATTAAATTTTGCATATGGTATGCAGTAAAGGCTGAGGTTAATTTTTTTTTCTATGTAGATATCCCATTGTTCCACTATAATTCACTGAATAGGCCACCCTTTTCTCACTAAATTACCTCAGAACCTGTAATAGCTAGAACTTAAGATGGCACCTAATGAATACCATCTGTATGCAGGCCTTTGTGTGGTCCCCTCCCACTACATTGGTCGCCTTGGTTGACCTGTGTAACCAATACAATTTTGCACAAATGAGGGAGTAAAAGTTAACAACACTAGGTCATAAAAACATTGGCTTCTACCATGCTCTCTACCTTGATCTCTCTTGGACCACTCATCCAGGGAAGCCAGCTGGAAACTCAAGCACTCTATGAAGAGTCTTACGTGGTGAGGAACTGAAGCCTCATGCCAGCACCAGCATCTACCTGCCTGACAGGTAAGTGAGCCATTTTGAGTAGATCCTCTAGTTCCAGTCCAGCATTCAGGTGACCAGCCTCAGCCAACGTCTTGATGTGCAACCTCAGGAGAAAGCTTGAACTAGAACCATGAGTCTAAACTGCCTTTTAATTCCTAACCTAAGAACTCTATTTCTAGACTTTTAATTCTGTTCTATAGATTTACATGTCTGTCCTTACAGCAACGCACCACACTGTCTTGATTACTGTAGTAAGTTTGTTTTTGTTTTTACAGAGTCTCGCTCTGTCACCAGGCTGGAGTGCAGTGGTGTGATCTCGGCTCACTGCAACCTCTGCCTCCCAGGTTCAAGTGATTCTCCTGCCTCAACCTCCTGGGTAGCTGGGACTACAGGCATGCACCATCATGCCTGGCTAGTTTTTGTATTTTTAGTAAAGATGGGATTTCACCATGTTGGCCAGGATGGTCTCGATCTCTTGACCTCGTGATCTGCCAACCTCGGCCTCCCAAAGTGCTGGGATTACAGGTGTGAGCCACTGCTCCCCATCCTACTGTAGTAACTCTTAAAGCCTTCTAATATTGTTTTCTTTAAAAATGACTTTGACTCTTCTATATTCTTTGTATTTGTATATCCGTTTTAGAATTAGCTTGTAAATTTCTACAAAAATCTTGCTGGCTTTTGATTGGGTTTGCATTGAAGCTATAGTTTTAATTCTGGGAAAACTGATGTTTTAACAATATTCATGACCACTCTGGGTTGCCACCACCACTGTCACCATCATGCCAGCCCCTCAGGTCTTCGTGAGGCCAGGTGACACTCAAGAATGGGAGACAAGCCAGTTTGGGAGAAGATTACGTCCAGCTTCATTCAACATTACTACTAGTTATTCGATAGCAATAGAACACAGCTAGGCAGAATTTGCAATGGTGTGTCATGCCTAACGTGGGAAGGACAACAGTTCCGTAGGAAAGCTCCCGCTGTGGAGAAGTTGTCTAGCCTTCCATTCCAGAAATCCAGCACAGTGTCACAGCGCAGCACCATCAGCCCACGCCAGACAGCTGCGTCATCAGCATGGTTGTGGGCCAGCTTAAGGCAGATGAAGACGCCATCCTGGGGCTCCACCAGATATTCCTATTGAAGAACATCAACGATGCTTGGGTCTGCACCACTAACATGTTCGGGTGTGCCCTGCATAACTTCAGCTGACCTCTCAGTCAGGCACTTACGCTGTTTCCTCCTCCCTCCTCATCCCAGTACTATTCCCACTCCTCCAGATGCTCCAAATATCATGCACAAATGAGCAGAGCTGCGGTGGAAGTGGGTGCAGTGCGCTGCTGCCACCAAGGTGTTGGGTATGATGTCTGGACTGGTTGCGTCTGATGGAAGAAGTTTGTGTCGTAACTGCTCATGCCTTAGAAAGACTTAAGTAATGCAAAAGGTTGTTCTTTTTTTTTTAAATCTATTGACAAGTTGCTCTAGTAACCCAAAGAATTGAAGGAGAAAGCAGCTGCCTCACCGCCCAGACATTGATTTGTTCAGATGTTTCAATGACTCGTAATACTACAAAACCACAAAATTTTTCTTAAAAAAAAAAATTCGGTCTTCTGATCTATGAACATGGAAAATATCTGCATTAAAAATTTTCTAAACAATATTTTATAGTTTTAAGTGCTCAAGTTTAGGTCTTGCAAATATTTTGTAAAATGTATCCCTAAGTATTTCATGGTTTTTGATGATACAATGAATGGTACTGTGTTTTAAATTTCTATTTATAGTTGGTTGCTGCTAGTACAATATATAAACATACAACTGGTATGTGTATATTGGCCTTTTATCCTGTGACATTTCTAAACCTCCTTCTTGGTTCCAGTAGCTTCCTAAAAGATTCCTTTGGATTTTCCACATGGATATTCATGTTGTCTGTGAATAATGATAATTTTGCTTCTTCCTTTCTGATTTAGAAGCCTTTTATTTACTTTCCTTGCCTTCTTTCACTGATTGGGACTGCTAGTACAATATGGGGGGGGGGGTTGTTTTTGTAGAGACAGGGCCTTGACATGTAGCCCAAACTGGTCACGAACTCCTGGACTCAAGTGATCCTCCCGCCTCAGCCTCCCAAGGTGCTGGGAATACAGGCATGAGCCACTGAACCTGGCCTCTATTACAATATTCAATAGAAGTGGCAAGAACAGACAATGTTGCTCTGGTTTCTAATCTTAGGGGAAAATGTTCAGTCTTCACCATTAAATATGATATTAAGTGAAGGTTTTTCAATTCTTCATTAGATTGAAGAAATTCCCTTCTATTCCTAGTTTGCTGAAAAATTTTATTACAAGTGGGTGTCGAATTTTGTCAAATGCTTTTCTATATTTATTGACATGATGATATTGTTTCCTTTTTTTGGCTGAATAATGTGCTAAATCAACAATGTCGATTTTTGAATGTTAAGCAAATCTTGCGTAATTCTTGAGATAAACCCCATTTGAGCTTATGGGTTTTCTTTATGATTTTCTTATTATATTGCTAAATTTGATTTCCTAATGTTTTGTTAAGGATTTTTTTTTCATCTCTGTTTATGAGGGATATTGGTTAATTTAATTTTATTTTTTTTTTTGAGGCGGAGTTTCGCTCTTGTTACCCAGGCCGGAGTGCAATGGCGCGATCTCGGCTCACCGCAACCTCCGCCTCCCGGGTTCAGGCAATTCTCCTGCCTCAGCCTCCCGAGTAGCTGGGATTACAGGCACGCGCCACCATGCCCAGCTAATTTTTTGTATGTTTAGTAGAGACGGGGTTTCACCATTTTGACCAGGATGGTCTCGATCTCTTGACCTCGTGATCCACCCGCCTCAGCCTCCCAAAGTGCTGGGATTACAGGCTTGAGCCACCGCGCCCGGCAATTTTTTTTTTTTTTTTCCTTACAATATCCTTGTCTTTGTTTTGGCAACAGGATGATGCTGACCTCCTAGCAGGAGTTGCAAAGTACTCACTCCTATTTTCTGGAAAAGTTGATGTGACTTTGTACTATTACTTTCTTCAGTGATTGATAGAATTCACTAGTGAAGCCATCTGGCTAGAAGTGTTCTTTGTGGAAAGGTTTGTAATCAGAAATTCAAATTCTTTAATAATTACAATGAATATTCAGGTTATTTCTTCTTGAGTTAACATCAGTCTTCAAAATCATTTTTCCCTTCTATCCAAGTTATTGAATTTATTAACATAAACTTGTTCAGAATATCCCCTCATCGTCTTTATATTATCTGTACAGTGTGTAGTGATGTTTTCTCTTTCATTCCTGATATTGGTAAGTATGATAGCTTTCTTTTTTTCCTATGTAGTCTGACTAGAAATTTTCAAAGTTATCGTTTCAAAGAATCAGCTTTAGAGTAATTGATTTCTCTGTTGTCGAGGGATTATTTCTTCTTTGTATTTTATTTTATTTATTTATTTTTGAGATAGAGTCTTGCTCTGTCACCTAGGTTGGAGCGCAATGGCAGGATCACGGCTCACCGCAGCTTCAATCTCCCTGGCTCAAGTGATCTTCCTGCCTCAGCCTCCTGAGTAGCTGGGACCACAGGCACATGCCACCATGCCTGGCTAATTTTTAAAATGATTTGTAGAGTTGGAGCCTTGCTATACTGCCCAGGCTGATGAGGGGTCTTCTCTAATTATCTTGCTCATCTTTATTTTTGCTTCCCTTTGCTTCCCTTGGGTTTACTTTGCTCTTCTTTTTCTAGTCCCCTGAGATGGAAACATAGATCACTGATTTGAGATCTTCATTATTTTCTACCTTAAGCATTTGATACTCTTAATTTCCTTGGATGCTTAACTGCTTCCCACAGATTTTGCTACATTGTGTTTTATTTTCATCCAATTCAAAATATTTTCTAATTGCCCTTACCTATAGGTCATTAAGATGTGTATTTCAT
This sequence comes from Callithrix jacchus, assembly GCF_049354715.1. Classification (NCBI taxonomy): domain Eukaryota; kingdom Metazoa; phylum Chordata; class Mammalia; order Primates; family Cebidae; genus Callithrix; species Callithrix jacchus. The sequence goes on from NC_133508.1 coordinate 150,713,023, forward strand.
TTCCAAATATTTGGGGATTTTCCACATATCTTTCTGTTATTGGGGTTAATTACATTATAGTCAGAGGATATACTCTGTATGGCTTTATTTTATTTTATTTTTTTTGAGACAGGTCTCAGTCTGTCATCCAGGCTCACTGCAACCACCACTTCCTCATTCTCCTCAGCCTCCCAAGTAGCTGGGACTACAGGCACCTGCCACCATGCCCAGCTAAGTTTTGTATTTTTAGTAGAGACAAGGTTTCACCATGTTGGCTAGGCTGATCATGAACTCCTGACCTCAGGTGATCCACCCGAGTTGGCCTCCCAAAGTGCTGGGGTTCCAGGTATGAGCCACTGGGCCGAGCCCTACTTTCTCAGTAATTATAGAAGTAGACAAAAACATAAACAGTCTTGATAGAAGACTTGAGCAATCCTATCAACCAATTTGATCTGACTGAATGTATAGAATACTCCACCCAACATCAGCAGAATACACATTTATCAAGAAAGACTACACCCTGGGCCAAAAAATAAGTCACAATATATTTGAAAGGATTAAAACCATCCAGAGTATGGCCAGGCACAGTGCCTCACACCTGTAATCCCAGCACTTTGGGAGCCCAAAGTAGGTGGATCACTTGAGGTCAGGAGCTTGAGACCAGCCTGGCCAATATAGTGAAACCCTGGTTGCAGTGAGCTGAGATGGAGCCATTGAACTCCAGCCTGGGCCACAGAGCGAGACTCTGTCTCAAGAAAAAAAAATTACTGAGAAAGCGGTGTTGACATCTCCAACCACACTTGTAGGTTTGTCTGTTTCTCCTTTTCATTCTCTCAGTTTTTGTCTCTTGTTTTTCAAAGTGCTTTTATTAGTTGATTGTACTTTTAAGAGTATTATATCCTCCTGAGGAATTAACCCCTTCATCATTGTACAATTACATTACATCTTCTCCTTGTAATCTTTAGGTTGATGTTAAACAGCTATTCCTGCTTTCTTTGGTTAGCATTTGCATGACATATCCTCTCCCATTCTTTTACTCTTTTTTTTTTTTTTGAGACAGAGTCTTGCTCTGTAGCCAGGCTGGAGTGCACTGGCACAATCTTGGCTCACTGCAACCTCCGCCTCCTGGGTTCAAGCAATTCTTCTGCTTCAGCCTCCTGAGCAGCTGGGACCACAGGCGCGTGCCACCACACCTGGCTAAGTTTTGTATTTTTAGTAGAGACGGGGTTTCGCCATGTTGGCCAGGATGGTTTCGATCTCTTGACCTCGTGATCTGCCCACCTCGGCCTCCCAAAGTGCTGGAATTACAGGTGTGAGCCACCACGCCCGGCCCATTCTTTTGCTTTTAACTTAACTGTGTCTTCATATTTGAAGCAAATTTCTTGTAGCAAACATATACTTGGATCTTGATTTTCTTTAAATACTGCAACAATTTCTACCTTTTAATTGGAATGTTTAGAGTATTTACATTTAAAATAATTATTGATATGGTTAGATTTAAGTCTCACGTCTTTGTCTCCATTTTCTATGTTCCTTATCCATTTACTGTTCCTTCCCCTCTTTTCCTGCATTCTTTTTGATGAATCAAACATTTGAAATTGATAACATTTTGTCTCCACCATTAGTTCATTAGCCACACCTTTTAATTTTATTTACTGAACATATTTTTAACTTACCGTGGTTCACATTTACATAATAGTATATTATTTTATGTAGAGTGTAACAGTGTAGTTCAATTTATCTCCTCCCATTTTTTTGTGTTATTTTTATTTGTTCATTTTTGAGACAGGGTCTTGCTCTGTTGCCCAGCCTGGAGTGCAGTGGTATGATCTCGGCTCACTGCAACCTCTGCCTCCTGAGTTCAAGTGATTCTCCTACCTCAGCCTCCCAAGTAGCTGGGATTAGAGGCATGTGCCACCATGCTCCGCTAATTTTTGTATTTTCAGTATAGACGGGGTTTCCCCACGTTGGCCAGGCTGGTCTTAACTCCTGACCTCAGGTGATCCACCCACCTCGGCCTCCGAAAGCGCTGGGATTACAGGTGTGAGCCACCTCGCCCAGCCCTCTGTGTGTTATTTTTAGATATTTTACTTATACGTATACTACAAACTCCATACTACATCGTTTTGCCTTAAACAGACAATTTTCTTTTAAACAGATTTAAAATAAAGACATCGTTTCTGTTTTTTCGCAGGTTGACCATGCCCGGAGCTCTTTATTCCTTTGTGCAGGTCTGTAGATCCAGGTCTGCTTTGCCATCGTGGCGCCTCTCCCTGACGTTTTTCCTGTCTTCTCTTTTTTTTTCCTTTTCCTTTGTTCTTTTATTCATTGTGTGTGTGTGTGTGTGTGTGTGTGTGTGTGTGTAGTTTTGCTCAACATGAGTTATCTTAGGCTGGGTGCGGGGACTCACACCTGTAATCCTAGCACTTTGGGAGGCCACAAGGTCAGGAGTTCGAGACCAGCCTGACCAACGTGGTGAAACCCCCGTCTATACTAAAGATACAAAAATTAACCAGGTGTGGTAGTGCATGCCTGTAGTCCCAGCTACTTGGGAGGCTGAGGCAGGAGAATCATTATCTCAACTTTTGTTTGTCCCACAAATAAAGAAAAAAGCTTTTTATTTTACTTTTTCTCTTTTTTTTGAGACGGAGTGTCCCCCTGTCCCCGAGGCTGGGGTACAATGGTGCAATCTCGGCTCACTGCAACCTCCACCTCCCGAGTTCCAGTAATTCTCCTGCCTCAGCCTCCAGAGTAGCTGAGATTGCAAGAGCCTGCCACCGTGTTTGGCTAATTTTTTGTATTTTTAGTAGAGATGGGGTTTCACCATGTTGGTCAGGCTGGTCTCTAACTCCAGACCTCAGGTCATCCACCCACCTCAGCCTTTCAAAGTGCTGGTATTGCAGGTGTGAGCCACCACACCTGGCCCATTTCTGAAATATATTTTCATTGTATATAGAATTCTTGACAGGTTTTTTGTTTTATTTCTTTCAGTACTTTAAAGATACGGCAATGTTGTCTTCTGGCTTGCATAGTTCTTGATGAGAAATCTGCAATCATTATTATCTTAGTTTCTTTGGTAGAGTATCTTTAAAAAAAAAAAATCTGGCTGCTGGGCCGAGCACGGTGGCTCATACCTGTAATCCCAGCATTTTGGGAGGCCGAGGTGGGTGGATTACAAGGTCAAGAAATCGAGACTATCCTGGCCAACATGGTGAAACCCCATCTCTACCAAAAATGCAAAAATTAGCTGGGCATGGTGGTGCACGCCTATAATCCAACCTACTTGGGAGGCTGAGGCAGGAGAATCACTTGAACCCGGGAAGTGGAGGTTGCAGTGAGCCAAGATTGCACCACTGCACCCCAGCCTGGCAGCAGAGAGAGACTCCATATCAAAAAAAAAAAAAAAAAAATCTGGCTACTTTTCAGAATTTTTTCTTTATTGCTGGTTTTTAATATTTTGTTACTATTCGTCTTGGTATGGGGTTTTTGTTTATATTTTATCCTTCTTGGGATTTGTCGAGTTACTTGTATAATTAACATTACAGTTTTAGTCAAATTTGGAACATTATCAGCCATTCTTTTTTCCTTCTTCCTCCTTTCCTTCCTTTACTTCTGGGACTCCAATATATGTACATTGTACCCATGTTGTACTGTCTAATTACATGTAAAACAAGACACTTGACATTGTCCAATAAGTCAGTGAGAAGCAATATTATTTTTTCATCTTTTTTCTCTCTTTACTTCATTTTGTATGGTTTTTGTTTTGTTTTTTTGAGACAGGGTCTTGCTCTGTTGCCCAGGCTGGCGTGCAGTGGCATGATCATGCCTCACTGTAACTTTGGCTTCTTGGGCGTAAGCAATCCTCCCACCTCAGCCTCTTGAGTCGCTTGGACCACAGGTGTACGCAATCACATCTGGCTAATTTTTGTTATTGTTGTGTAGAGAGAGGGTCCCCTTGTGTTGCCCAGGCTGTGAACTCCTGGGTTCACATGATCCTTCCACCTTGGCCTCCCAAAGTGTTGGGATGGCAGATGTGATCCACTGCACCTAGCCTAGTATGTTTCTATTCTGAGTTTTTTTCTTTTGTAGGGTCTTATCTGCTCTTAATCCCGTCCAATGTATTTTTCAACTCAGCATGTTGTATTTTTCATCTCTAGAAGTTCTATTTTTTTTTTCTTAAGGCCAGCAGCTGGACACTTCTAGAAGTTCTATTTTAATTTTTTTATATTTTCATTTCTCTTTTATTTTCTTTCTTTTTTTGTTTGTTTTTGTTTTTGCTATTTTTGTTTTGCTTGTTTAGAGACAGGGTATTCCTCTGTCACCCAGGCTGGATTGTAATGGCAAAACCATAGCTAACTATAGCTTCAGACTTCTGGGTTCAAGTGATCTTCCTATCTCAGCCTCCTGAATAGCTAGGACTACAGGTGCATGCAACCATGCCTGGCTAGTTTTTTATTTTTATTTTTTTGGTACAGTTGAAGTCTTACTAAGTTGCCCAAGCTGGTCTCAAACTCCTGGGCTCAAGTGATCCTCCCACCTCAGCATCCCAAAGTGCTGGAATTACAAGTGTAAGCCACTATGCCTGGCCCATTTCCTTTATTTTTATGTTCTTGGCCTCACTGAGCGTAAAGAACATGTTTGTAATAGCTATTTTGACATCCATTTCTGCAAAGTTCATCATTTTTTTGGTCTGTTTGTATGGACTGATTTTATCTTCCAGCTATGAATCACATGTCTCTGCTTCTTGGTATGCCTAGTAAATTTTGATTGGATGCTGGACATCGTGAATTTTATGTTATTGAGTGTCTGCCTTTTGTTAGACTTTTCTAACTTGCTGGCTTCAAGAGGTTTTACCCCAAGCACATACAGACTGATATTTAGCCAAGGACTTGAGGGTAGTTCTTTGTAGATTTTTGGAGCTCAGTCTCTATGCAGTGTCCTTTCCTCTGGTGTTTTGCCCACAACGTTAGATGCCTCGGCATCTCCAAACTCTTAGTCCTCAGTTTTGTGAGATTGCTGAGCTGTTTGGGTTTTTCCTTCTGCACTGAGGCCTGGAAACTTTCTCCAGGTTATAAGTTGGTGCAATCATAAGTCTTTTTTTTTTTTTTTTTTCAATTGAGACGGAGAGGGAGTCTTGCCCTGTCACCCAGGCTAGAGTGCAGTGGCACGATCTTGGCTCACTGCAACCTCCACTTCCCCGGTTCAAGCAATTCTCCTGCCTCAGCCTCTCGAGTAGCTGAGATTACAGGCACATATCACACAATTACAGGTCTTACCTCATTTGCTTCCCTTCCTACAGGCATAGCTTGTGTTTTGTGGTTGCCCCATCATGTTGGATTAATTCTCCACCCAAAATTGGTTTGAATATCAAGACTAACAATGCCACACATACGCCAAGAGATTACGAAAACATTTGTTGGCCACGTAATGGGACTTTCCAGGGAGAGCAGAGCAGGCCCTCAAGCCATCTGGAATGAGTTGAGCAAAGAGAGGGGTGAGCGACTTGATTTTCTAATGTAATTGGGGCCAGGGTGAGAGTTCCTGCCCAGAGGCCAGCTTTTGAACTCTTCTTGCTGGCACTAAGGGAGAAAGCATGTGGCCTTCTTATGGGCTTGCCAAGGTGGGTCAAAAAAGGAGAAAGAGAAGAGACAGGGCTTGAAAGTAATCGGTAATCGAGCATCAGAAAGCAAAGTCAAATTATTTTTGCAACTGTCCTGTACTGACTGTTACCCAGTGTCTGAAAATAGCTGTTTCATATATTTTGTCTGTTTTTCTAGTTATTTTTGGCAGGAGAGCGATTGCTGTAACAGTTAATCTTTTATGGAGGAAGCAAAAGTCTCTGTGCTGCATTTAAAAACTAGGTTTAGGCCAGGCACAGTGGCTCATGCCTGTAATCTCAGCACTTTGGGAGGCCAAGGAGGTAGGATTGCTCGAGCCCGGTAGTTCAAGACCACCCTAGGCAGTATAGTGAGACGCTGTCTCTACAAAAAAAAAAAAAAAAAACACATTGTTGGCCGGGCGCGGTGGCTCAAGCCTGTAATCCCAGCACTTTGGGAGGCTGAGGTGGGTGGACCACGAGGTCAAGAGATCGAGACCATCCTGGTCAACATGGTGAAACCCCGTCTCTACTAAAAATACAAAAAATCAGCTGGGCATGGTGGTGCGTGCCTGTAATCCCAGCTACTCAGGAGGCTGAGGCAGGAGAATTGCCTGAACCCGGGAAGTGGAGGTTGCAGTGAGCCGAGATAGTGCCATTGCACTCCAGCCTGGGTAAGAAGAGCAAAACTCCGTCTCAAAAAAAAAAAAAAAAAAACCACATTGTTTAGACTAGGTTTGCAGTGATGTGTTCATCTAACGTAAGTAAACGGGGAGTGCCTTATTTTGGATGGCTGACTTATAGAGCCTGGAGCAAGTGCTGGGCAGAGTAGCAGCGCAGGTCAGGTGGGCCCTCTCTGGTCTTCAATCCACCTGTGGTGGGGAAGGCAAAGACTTCAAAATTCACCGAGTTCCTGACACTCCTTATAGAAAGGCTTTGTACAGGTCTGGGTATGTGTTTAGCATTTGCAAAACATTTGGCCATTGTCATTCAAAGCATTTCTTTTTTTTTTTGAGACAGAGTCTCACTCTGTCACCAGGCTGGAGTACAGTGGTGCGATCTCGGCTCACTGCAATCTCCGTCTCCTGGATTCAAGTGATTCTCCTGCCTCAGCCTCTTGAATACCTGGGACTACAGGCGCATGCCACCACACCCAGATAATTTTTGTATTTTTAGTAGAGACAGGGGTTTCACCATGTTGGTCGGGATGGTCTCGGTCTCTTGACCTCGTGATCTGCCCACCTCGGCCTCCCAAATTGCTGGGATTAGAGACATGAGCCACCGCGCCTGGCCAAAGCATTTCTATATAGTACCTTGTCTCCTTCGGTGTCTACAACAAATGGGAGGGAAGATGGGCAGAGGGTGGAGAAAGCACTTTGTACTTGAGTAAAGTAAAGGTCGCAACCTGGGCCGGGTGCAGTGGCTTGTGCCTGTCCTCCCAGCACTTTGGCAGGCCAAGATGGGAAGACGGCTTGAGTCCAAGAGCTTGAGACCAGCCTGGGCAACACAGTGAGATTCCATCTCTACAAAAAATTAAAAATTAACCAGGTGTGGTGGCATGTGCATGTACTCCCAGCTACTTGCAAGACTGAGGTGGGAGAATTACCTGAGCCCAGGAAGTGGAGGCTACGGTGAGCCTTGGTCACATCGCTGCACTCCAACATGAATGACAGAGCAAGAGCTTGTCTCAAAAAAAAAAAAAAAGATCACAGCTTGACTGACTGCTAGTTGAAAGGCCAGGAGAAATGGGGAAAGGGAGAGGGGGCCTGACATGGGAGGAGGATTGGAAAAGATTGACAAAACTTGTGACCTGCCAAAGTGTGAGCGTCTGCATATACTTTCTTTGAGGAAAGAGTTGTTAAAATCCTACTCCTCAGATGAAGATGCACCACTTGTTCACAAACCACGTAGCTATTCAGTGGCTGCGCCTAGACCTTGGTGTGTGGCCAGCAGGGCCTTGAGCATAGCTGCAGACCTGAGCCTGTGAAAACCACAGACCTGGACTTTGAGTCTCTATGGACCAAGGACCCCATGCTGCCTTAGCATGTGACTGTCTCTGATCCCCAGTTTCCAGAGTCTTCTGGGCTGAGCTCCTACCAAGTCTCTCAGCAGTCGATCTTGGCAATAGCTTATCCCCCTCTAAACGTCCATGCCTGCCTGGTATCTCAGCTCCCAGCTGGCCTCCTCCCCCTGGGCAGTCAGAGTGGCCCAGGGTCGGGTGGAGACAGGGTGGAAAGGAGAGCTGTCTGATGTTGGCAGAGCTACTCCCTAGGCAGAGGAAACGCCGTGAAGGAAGCAAAGAGCAGTGGTAAAGAGATCAAGGGTCAGAGAAGATGGTAGAGCCTCTCTTGAGAGCCATGTTGCCTGGCCCTCTGATGGGCAGTCTTGGCCAGTTCACTTCTGCTCTGGACTTGGAGTCCATGTCTGAGAAGTGAACGGATAGAGGGAATAGTTCCTGTGGCTCTTCTAGGCTGATGCCCCATGCTTGGTGCCTTACTGCTGTTGATGGTTCTGGGTCCCCTTGTTCCAGGTCCCCCCTCTACTCTTGCATCTGTCACACAGTGCCTCACATCTGAGTCCTGGTCTTCCCTAGCCATGGTCAAGGGCTCCTGGAACTGCCAATGCCCTGGATTCCCAGAGAGAGCTTTACTATGGCTTCTCTTGTCTGTCACCCAGGCTGGAGTGCAGTGGTGCAATCTTAGCTCACTGCAATCTCCGCCTCCCCGGTTCAAGCGATTCTCTTGCCTCAGCCTCCTGAGTAGCTGGGACTACAGGCATGTGCCACCACACCCACCTAATTTTTGTATTTTTAGTAGAGATGGGGTTTCACCATGTTGGTCTCGATCTCTTGACCTCATAATCTGTCCACCTCAGCCTCCCAAAGTGCTGTGATTACAGGTGCGACCCACCGCGCCCGGCCTTACTATGGTTTCTCTATGTAGAGAGAATAGACTTGAGGTTCATCCAAGAGAACCAGGTTCCACCACTTATTTGCTGAGTGTCTTTAGGCAAGTTATTTAACCTCACTGTATCTCAGTTGCCTTATTGGTAAGTTATAGTATGTTTACAATGATTTAGGAAATCCATGAGTCTATGTAGAGCACTCAGCATGAAATAAGCATTTGATCTCATCTTCTGGGATGGAAAGGGTAAGGGTGCGGGTGTGAGCTGGAAGGAGAGTGCTGTCCTATCAAAGAACAAATGTGGCATTTGGGATGCTGTTCTGCAGTATTTCCTCCTGTCCCAGAGCAGGGAAAACTAAATTGTTCTGAAATTAATACATGGATGGAGAGGCTGAGAATTGAGTTTCCTTTAAGGAAAAATGAGTCTCTGGCAAATATTTCATTAGGGGAGATGCAGACGCAGCAGGGCTCATCCTGTCTAAGCCTCCTCCTTCTCCCCTGGCCCACTGGATTTCCACGTGGCTTCCCCAAAGAAGCCCCAGCTCTCTCTCCTGCCCCACCCTGCCATCCCCCAGGCTGCTCTCATGGCCTGGCAGCTATTGCACATGCTCCTGTGCGGCCTCTGGGTCATCAGGTACGTGCTGGGAAGTGAGGGTTTGTCTCTTGCTCAAACCATGAGGACCCCAGGAGGAAGAACAGCCTATTTTCTTCCCTTCCCAAGTTCACTCACATGGTACCAGAGGGGGTGTTCCTGGAAGCACAGAACCATCTCCATTATTTCTCAGCTCTCCCACTCCACTCCCTGCTCTGATCTTCTGTGTGCTCGTCCTGCCTAGTGGTGGTGGTGGTGGGTGAGGGGTGTGTGTGTGTGTGTGTGTGTGTGTGTGTGTGAGAGAGAGAGAGAGAGAGAGAGAGAGGGAGAGAGAGAGAGAGAGAGAGAGAGAGAGAGAGGGAGAGAGGGAGAGAGAGAGGGAGGGGGGGAGAGAGAGAGAGGAAGAGAGAGAGAGAGAGAGAGAGAAAGAGGAAGAGAGAGAGAGAGAGAGAGAGAAAGCCATCACAGCAGTCTGACCCAGGCAGAAAAGAGAGGAGAAAGCAAGTCCCAGCAGGAACCATTAGAACCAGAGTCAGCAGGCAAGCAGGCTCGGCCTCTGGAATGCTGTCTCCTGAAACAACAGGCAACAGAACTGGGCACAGGGACTCAGAGCTCCACGCCCCTGCTCAGCTCTATCCTGCTCAGAGGAAGGCACTCAAAGGACACAACCCCTCCAGCTGACAGACGGCCCCACCCACCTTCGCCCTCTCCCCATGGACATAGGCTCATTCATGTGGGGTAGGGACTGGAAGGGGCATGGACTCCATTGTGAGATTTACCAAAGACATGAACTCAGCGAACATTGTAATTTGCTGATTAAAAATTTAATCCCCATCTTAAGATCAGAAAACTGAGTATGGAGAAGTTGGCATTGGGGCTGGTAGGTGGGGAGGCCTGGAGCAAGTCAGGCTGCTCTAGCTGAGGGGAGGGGTTTGTCAGGCTGCTGGGATTTCGGGGCAGAGGGAAGGGGGAAATTGAGGAGGGCCCAGGAGCCCACTGGGAGGGAGGGATGGGATGGGGGCAGGACACATCTTCCTGTTGGAGCTGGGTGTGTGGATGCTCCCAGTCTATTCTCAGTTGCAGGAAATAGAAAGAGCCTGGACTTCAGGGTGAGACAGACCTGGGCTAGCATCCGGCTGTGTGGTCCTGGGGAAGAGGGCCCTGCCCAATACAGAGTGATTACAACGTGACAACGCTTCCTCCTACCAAAGTGCAGGCCTAGAATGGATCTTGGCCCATTTCTGAAAGTCTGACAAGAAAGAAAAGAAAAGAAAAAAGAAGAGAAAAGAAGGGGAAAGAAAGAAAAGAGAAGGAGAAATCTCCATTATTTTTCTTTTCTTTCTCCACGTTTCACCACCTCCTCTTACCCCTCCCCTTTCCCACCTCAGCCTCTTAATTCCATACCTCAGGGGGAGGGAGAAAGACAAGCCAGGGGGTGGGAGCTGGGACAAGAGCAGGTGGAGGGGAGGAAAGGAGGATTTGGGGTGGGAGCGAGGTTAGCAAGCACTGCAGCCCCGAGACCTCTCTCCTGGCTCTTATTTTGGTCGCTCCAATGGACATGTGGCTCTGCCATGCCCAGTCCAGAGACTAAAACACATAAGGTGATAATAATAATGACAATGGCCTTTCTGCCTCCGCTGCCGCCATGGCCCCTGTGAAAAAGCTTGTGGCGAAGGGGGGTAAAAAGGAAGCAGGTTCTGAAGTTCACTCTTGATTGCACCCACCCTGTAGAAGATGGAATCATGGATGCTGCCAATTTTGAGCAGTTTTTGCAAGAAAGGATCAAAGTGAACGGAAAATCTGGGAAGCCTGGTGGAGGGGTGGTGACCATTGGAAGGAGCGAGAGCAAGATAACCGTGACGTCTGAGGTGCCTTTCTCCAAAAGGTATTTGAAATATCTCACCAAAAAGTATTTGGAGAATAATCTACATGATTAGTTGCGCGAAGTTGCTAACAGCAAAGGGTTACAAATTAGGTTACTTCCAGATTAACCAGGACGAAGAAGAGGAGGAAGACAAGGATTAAATTTCATTTATCTGGAATATTTGTATATGTTCTTGAATAAAACTTGGGAACCAAAATAATAATAATAATAATAGGCCGGGCACGGTGGCTCACGCCTGTAATCCCAGCACTTTGGGAGGATGAGGTGGGCAGATCACAAGGTCAAGAGATTGAGACCATCCTGGCCAACATGGTGAAACCCCGTCTCTGCTAAAAATGCAAACATTAGCCGGGTGTGGTGGCACGTGCCTGTGGTACCAGCTACTCGGGAGGCTGAGGTGGAAGAATCACTTGAACCCAGGAGGCGGAGGTTGCAGTGAGCCAAGATTGCGTCACTGCACTGCAGCCTGATGACAGAGCAAGACTCTCAAAAAAAACAATAATAGTAACAATAACAACACTCGCAGAGGGCCTACCATGTGCTAGGCACTGTTCTACACACTTTACTTGGGGTGACTTTTTTTTTTTTTTGAAACAGAGTTTCACTCTTGTTGCTCTGGCTGGAGTGCAATGGCGCAGTCTCTGCTCACTGCAGCCTCCGCCTCCTGGGTTCAAGTGATTCTCCTGCCTCAGCCTCCCAAGAAGCTGGGATTACAGGCGTGTGCCACCACACCCAGCTGCCTTTTGTATTTTTAGTAAGATGGAGTTTCACCATGTTGGCCAGGCTGGTCTCAAACTCCTGACTTCAGTTCCTGCCCGCCTTGACCTCCCAGAGTGATAGGATTACAGGTGTGAGCCACGAGACCCGGCTGACACTACCTTTACTCAGACAAATTGAGTGTAACTGCTTCTGGCTGTCATGATTGCCTTAGCTTCATAGTAAGTATTGAATTCAGATAGACTTAGTGTTCCAACTAAATTCTTCTTTTTCAAAGCTGGTTTTAGCTATTCCAGGTCCTTTGCATTTCCATATGGCTTTTGTAACGAAGCTTGTCAATTCTACAAAAATCCTGCTAGTGTTTTGATTGGGAATGTGTTTGATCCATAGATTAATTTGGGGAAAACTGGGTGGAATGTAAGAGTGGAAACCTAAACAAAGCTGATACTATAGCATTTATCATAGGGTTTGACATTGTCTCTTTATTGTTTTTCTTCCCCAAATGGCTGTAAACACTTGAGGCCAGGACCGTGCTTCATTTCCCACTTACTACTCACCGTTGCATCCCCAGCCCTGAACACTGAGGCTAGCAGATAATAGTTGCTCAATACATATTTGTTACAGGAACACATATTTATTTGATTATTTATTTGTTTATTCAACAAATATTCTTTTTTTTTTTTTTTTTTTTTTTTTTTTGAGATGAAGTTTCGCTCTTGTTGCCCAGGCTGGATTGCAATGGTGCGATCTCAGCTCACTGCAACCTCCGCCTCCTGGGTTCAAGCGATCCTCCTGCCTCAGCCTCTCAAGTAGCTGGGATTACAGGCATGCATCACACTAGCTAATTTTGTATTTTTAGTAGAGATGGGGCTTTTCCCTGTTGATCAGGCTGGTCTCGAACTCCCCACCTCAGGTGATCCTCCCGCTTCGGCCTCCCAAAGTGCTGGGATTACAGGCATTAGCCACCGTGCCCGGCCATAAAATGTATCCTTACTTTCACCCTACTTTCTGTTTCCCTTATAGACAAAGTCTTCTCGCATAAATGCGTGTTGAATCACTATCATGTTTTAGGAAGTATGCCCAGGCTGTGCTTCTTTTTGAAGGCTGTGTATTTGTGTGTGTGTGGTATGTGTGGGCACATGCACACAAGTCTGTGCCTGATGAATGTGCCAGAGCCACCAGAACCCTTTCTCTAATACCAGTCACTTCGATATATCATTTGTTTCTTCCATCCTAGGACTTACGGAGAGGCAGCTTGGGAAGGCCAGGTGTGCGTAACATGTTTAAAGTCTTTCTCCTTTCTCTATGTGAATTAAATAATCATGTCTGTTTTTCTTACCTCGGAAACATGACTTTCCCCAAGTCTAGAGTTGGAGGAAACTACCTTCACTTAGACAAATTTAGCGTAACTGCTGCTAGCTGGTAGAGGTGGTACTTACTCTGTGGTTTTAAGGTTGCCTTTCCGTGGATGCTATAGGAGCTCTCCCCAGGCTGGGTGAGGGGCTGAAGGAAGCGGTTCAGCTCTGCATTTATCTTCGGCTGTTTTCTCTGCCATTTGACTGAAGCAATTTCCAGTGATGAATGAAGTGAATGGTTAAAGCTTATTTTTCCATCAAAATTCAATTCCTGCAAGGAGAAGAGGGAGGAGAGAGAGGGTGTAAATCATTGATCAAACTTTATTTAAGCACCAAGCTTCCCTTCTGCAGAAAATCCAATTGCCTGACAGAGGAAGACAGCTTCTTCCCTCGAGATCCATGAGGTTGGGTGTTCTCTACACTAACTCATCCTGTTAGGGCTGCACCGGAAGTCGGCTTGGCACAGCAGAAGGAACAGATTCACTTGGGACTGGAATCTGGTTCTGCCACTTGCTGGCTCTGTGACTTTAGCAAGCAACTTCACATCTCTCAGCCAGTTTCATCCATGAAAAGGTAATTCATAGTTCCTACTATACAGAATTGGTGTCATGATTTGAGAACAAGGTATGTAACAGCACATATGTTGTGGGCAGGCTGTAGATAGCTCTCATCATGCTTCTGGTTTGGGAGCTGAGTGTGAGCACAGACGCCTGTGTGAGTGCTTGGAGGTAAATGCCCTGTGCGGGAGGTGAGCGTGTGTGCTGTGTGTAAGGAGAGCTCTGAGAGTCTGTGGGGCTGTGGTCTCTCTGTGGGGCCTGCATTCTCCAGCATTCTTGGAGAGGTCTCCAGAAAAGCATCAGAGGAAATCTCTGAGGGGTTGTCTGGGAACTGTGGGGGCTTTGCATCCCTTTCCTGGAAGCAGTAACAACTGTTGGGCCCCATGCCCGCACCCCTCTCAATCCCTAGTGACTTGTTAAAAGACTTCAAAGAAGAAACTTCAGACTAGAAATCTCACTTGCCATTCAGATTTGTTAACATTGAGGACACAACCCTGAAGAACATGTCTGTGGATGTTAATTAGCCTCTAGAGAGGGAGAAAGGAGAGAACAGAAGAATCACAAACAGAACTGTCGAGGGCCAGAAAAATGCTGCAGCTGCCGGACACGGTGGCTCACACCTGTAATCCCAGCACTTTGGGAGGCCGAGGCTGGTGGATCACCTAAGGTCAGGAGTTCAAGACCAGCCTGGCTAACATCATGAAACCCCATCTCTACTAAAAATACAAAAATTAGCCAGGCATGGCGGCACATGCCTGTAATTCCAGCTACTCTAGAGGCAGAAACAGGAAAATTGCTTGAACCCAGAAGACAGAGGTTGCAGTGAGCCAAGATTGCACCACTGCACTCCAGCCTCGTCAAGACCAGCTCGGTCGTAGAGACCCCAACGCAGGCAGCGCTGAAGGAATTAAGAAACAAAAAGAAAGACAGAGTGCAAAAGTGGGACCAAAGTGGGGCCGTCAGGGGCTGACAGCATTTCCCAGCTGACAGCCCAGAGCAGACTCTGACCCATGTGTTTATTCTTTGTGAACAAGTGATTGTTTTTAATAAGCTGGTGCTCAGTGTTTCTTCATAGAGTAAAGATAGACTCAACAGGCATTAGTGCTTATTCCTACTAAGACAGAAATAAGCTAAAAAACACTGCGAGTCAGCAGTGGGGACAAGGTCAAATATCCTGTGCTTTGGGAGCTGGTTTAACTAGTGCATGACCGGTACATGCTACTTGCTTATTCTAGCAGTTTCCTGCCTGGGGATGGATGGCTGGGTGTTCCTTGCCATTGCCTCCGTTGCCTCTCAGCAAACAACATATACTCTGTCACACACACGTCAAGACCTCCTCCCAACACGGTCTGGTGACAGAGTGAGACTCTGTCTCTCTCTCTCTCTCTCTCTCTCTGTCTCTCTTACACACACACACACACACACACACACACACACACACACACAGCTGCAGAGACGCAGAGGGAAAGGGAGTTACTCCCCGAATTTTGTCAAGAATAACCTCAAGGACACACATGGCTCACGGTGATGGTAAAAAAGACTCAGGATCAGCAACAAAAGGGCCTGATCCCAGAGGACAGTCAGTGGGATGAGAGGTAGAGCTGGCTTGGGTTTCCCTTTTTAAAGAGGCAAATGAAGTGGTCTGTGCTGGGCTGACCCTGCACAAGGACAGGGGCCTCACAAGATGGAATGCAACAGGCCCTGGGAATATGGGGTGGGGCCTGAGAATAGCCGTCCGGGCCCTCCAGTCTTTCATTTTTACAATTTCAGTAGCTTTTGGGGTACAAGTGGTTTGGTTACATGGGGGAAATGTATTTTGGTAAAGTAGACTTCCGGTTTTAGTGCATCCACCCCCCAAGTAGTGTCCAGTGCTCCCAGTATGCAGTTTTAGATCCCTCTCTCCCCATTCTGATATCCGAAGTTCATTTCACCACCCTTTATGCCTTTGTGTGTCCATAGCTTAGTTCCCACTTGTAAGTGAGCACATAAGGTGTTTGCTTTTTCATTCCTGTGTTACTTCACTTAGAATAATGCCTCCAGCTCCATCCAAGTTGCTGCAAAGGACATTATTTGTTCTTCTTTATGGCTGACTAGTATTTTATGGTGAATATATACCATATTTTCTTTTTCTCTCTTTCTTTTCTTTTTTTTTTTTTTTTGAGACAGTCTCGCTTTGCCACCCAGGCTGGAGTGCAGTGATGTGATCTTGGCTCACTGCAGCCTCCGCCTACTGGGTTCAAGTGATTCTCCCACCTCAGCCTCCCCATTAGCTGAGACCACATGCATGCAGCACCATGCCCAGCTAATTTTTATATGTTTTGTAGAGATAGGGTTTTGCCATATTGCCCAGGCTGGTCTTGAATTCCTGTATTCAAGTGATCCTCCTGTGTCAGCCTCCCAAAGTGCTGGGATTACAGGCATGAGCCACCACACCCAGCCCTATACCACATTTTATCTATTCACTCATTGGTTCACCCCAATCTTTCTTTCTTGCACCCATGTACTCTCGCCACTTATATCTGAACTCTTATTTTATTAGGAAGCATAAAAAAGGAATATTTAACACCACGTACATTTATAAATACTATCTTATGGCTGGGCACAGTGGCTCACACCTGTAATCCCAGCACTTTGGGAGGCTGAGAAAGGTGGATCACTTGAGGTCAAGAGTCTGAGACCAGGCTGACCAACATGGTGAAACCCCCTCTTCACTAAAAATACAAAAATTAGCCAGGTGTGGGGGTTGGCACCTGTAATTTCAGCTACTTGGGAGACTGAGGCAGGAGAATTGCTTGAATAAGAAGGCAGAGGTTGCAGTGAGTGAGATCATGTCACTGCACTCCAGCCTGGGTGACAGAGTAAGACTCTGTCTCAAAAAAAGGAAAAGAAAAGAAAGAAAAAAGAAAACTATGTTATTCATTTATTTATTTTTTGAGACAGAGTTTTGCTCTGTCACCCAGGCTAGAACCTAGTTCCATGATCTTAGCTCACTGCAACCTCCATCTCCAGGTTCAAGCCATTCTCCTGCCTCAGCCTCCCGAGTGGCTGGAAGTACAGGTGCCCACCACCATGCCCAGTTAAGCTTTGTATTTTTAGTAGAGACCGAGGATTTATCATGTTGGTCAGGCTGGTCTCGAACTCCTGATCTCAAGTGATCTACCCACCTCGGCTTCCCAAGAAAACTATGTTATTTAATTCTAACATTCTTCATAGGAAGTAGATACTTAGGAAAATTATCTCCACTTTACAGATAAAGAAACTTGAACATCAAAAGGTCACACCTGAGTCTGTCTCCTGCTTCTATCCTTTGGGTCTTGAAAGTCTGAGTTGTTGCTATCAAATTATTTCAATCTTCATTTTCCCCTGGTTACCAAGTAAATGCATGCTTTCTAAAGGCATTTATAGGCTGGGCACTGTGGTTGATGCCTGTCATCCCAGCACTTTTCGGGAGTTTGAGACCAGCCTGATCAACATGGAGAAACCTTGTCTCTACTAAAAATATAAAATCGGCCGGGCGTGGTGGCGCGTGCCTGTAATCCCAGCTACTTGGGAGGCTGAGGCAGGAGAATCCCTTGAATCCGGGGGAGCTGAAGTTTCGGCAAGCCGAGATCACACCATTGCACTCCAGCCTGGAAACCACAGTGAAACTCTATCTCAAAAAAAAAATAATAATAAATAAAAAATAATACAAAAATCATTTGCAATCTGTAGTGATTTCTATTTTCTTCTATTTTCCTTATGACTAATGATTATAGTTAGTGAGATGCTGTGTTAGGAATGCCTTCTTTGTTTGTTTGAGACAAAGTCTCACTCTGTTGCCTCCAACTCCTGGGATCAATGATTCTCCCACCTCAGCCTCCTGAGTAGCTGGAGCTACAGGCATGTTCCACCACACCAGGCTGAGGAATGTTTTCAACTATAAGAAACAGACCTTTGGGAGGCCGAGGCGGGTGGATCACAAGGTCAAGAGATCGAGACCATCCTGGTCAACATGGTGAAACCCCGTCTCTACTAAAAATACAAAAACTCAGCTGGGCACGGTGGTGCGTGCCTGTAATCTCAGCTACTCAGGAGGCTGAGACAGGAGAATTGCCTGAACCCAGGAGGCGGAGGTTGCTGTGAGCCGAGATCCTGCCATTGCACTCCAGCCTGGGTAACGAGTGAAACTCCGTCTCAAAAAAAAAAAAAAAGAAAAAAGAAACAGACACTGTAATCCCAGCACTTTGGGAGGCTGAGGTGAGTGGATCACTTGAGCCTAGGAGTTCAAGACCAGCCTGGGCACCTATAGTACCAACTACTGGGGAGGCTGAGGTTGGAGGATTGCTTGAGCCCAGGAGACAGAGGTTACAGTGAACCAAGATGGCACCATTGCACTCCAGCCTCTCTATCTTAAAAAAAAAAAAAAAAAAACCCAGACAACTTGACTATCAGCACAAAGATAAGAGGTGTTTAAAAAATAGAGAATTATAGCTGGACACGGTGGCTCACACCAATAATCCAGCACTTTGGGAGACCGAGGTGGGCAGATCACGAGGTCAGGAGATTGAGACCATCCTGGACAACATGGTGAAACCCCATCTCTACTAAAAATACAAAAATTAGCTGGGCATGGTGGCACATACCTGTAGTCCCAGCTACTTGGGAGGCTGAGGCAGGAGAATCACTTGAAACCGGGAAGCGGAGGTTGCAGTAAGCTGAGATCGAACCACTGCACTCCAGCGTGGCGACAGAACAAGACTATATCTAAAAAAAAAAAAAAAATTGAGATGTATTTTGCTTGTATAACAGAAAACCTAGAGGTAGGCAGTTACCACTGCTGGTTTAGTGGTTCAGGAATGAATCGCAGCTTGAAAATGCTCTTGGCCTTTGCCTCGTGGTTACAGAATAGCTGCTGCAGCTCAAAAAATCACAACCATATTCAATGCAGTAAGAAGAGAACATCAACTCTTCCTTTATAAATAATGAAAAGATTTCCCAGAGGTATTTGGCAGACTTGTTTACAACCTACTGGCTATACTGGGCCACAAAGCCACTTCTACCTTTAAGGGAGTCTGGGAGAAACATTTGCTCCTCTGGAGACTCTCACTGAAATGAGTTAGGGAGAAGGAGGTTGGGAATGGGAGTTAGGTCGGCCAATCAGAGGTATCTGCTACAGATGCAATGCTCTGATTGGCCAGGCCTGCTTCATACGCCCACCTCTGGAACCTTATGGACCCTGCTTTTCCACAATCACATGGATGGAAAGTGGTGGAGAAAAATTGGGTGCTGTAAGCATAAAGGGAAATGGATGTTAGGAAGGCAAGAGGAAGGCAGCATTAGGTGCTCCACATAGATGGTTTTGTAAAATCCTCACCACATGCCAGGCGGGGTGGCTTATGCCACCCCAGCACTTTGGAAGGCTGAGGCGGGTGGATCACAAGGTCAGGAGATCGAGACCATCCTGGCCAACATGGTGAAACCCCGTCTCTACTAAAAATACAAAAATCAGCTGGGTGTGGCAGTGCATACCTGTAATCCCAGCTACTCAGGAAGCTGAGGCAGGAGAATCGATTGAACACAGGAAGTGGTGAAGATTGTAGTGAGCCAAGATCGTGCCACTGCACTCCAGCCTGGTGACAGAGCGAGACTCCATCTAAAAAAAAAAAAGTCCTCGCCACAACTCATAAGGTTTGGAGCACGGAGGGGAAAATTCCCATTATACTTCTGTGAAGCTTCTGGAATTAAGATAATTAAAGAGGATCCTAAGATTGCAAGATTTAAAACACTGCTACAACTTACAACTACTTATTTGTGGAATCAGGATTTTTTTTTTTCTGAGTAACCAAAATAAAATTCAGAAATAAATAGGACACATAAGATTGTAACTATTATCTAACATCTCAATTTCAATTTACCTATTCATCAAAGCAACCTCTTGAATTAGAGTTATCTTCTTTAATATGTTAATACAGTCGTCCCCTCTTACCTGTGGGAGATATGTTCCAAGACCCTCAGTGGATTCTTGAAAAATAGTACCACACCCTCTATCTGTCTCAGCTAAGTACTTATCGTGCATTGTGGCCATAAGTTTTGCAGTTTGAGATTTGACAACAAAACTAGCATAACTTCCTTTTTCCTTTGTCTCAATTTCATGAAAGGAAGGTTCATTCTTATTGTAGATGTAAGCAACCTCAGCAGATGGTTTTTTTCCTATCCTTAAGTCAAGAACTTTTAACTTTTCACTTAAGGGAAGCACTCCGGCCTATTTGTCATTAATATAAAGCATATTCAAATTGCTGTTATGACTGCTGTTGCACTTTAGGGCAATTATGGAGTAAAATAAGGGTTACTTGACACAAGCATTGTGATACCTTGACAGTTGATCTGATAACCTAGAAGGCCACTAAGCGACCTGGGAACTGGTAGTGGATATCCTGGACAAAGGATAATTCATATCCTGGGCAGGATGGCGTGGGATGGTAAGATATTTCATCAGGCTGCTCAGAGTGGTGCACGATTTAAAACTAATGAATTATTTCTGGAGGTCTTCATTTAATAGTTTTTGACTGTGGTTGTAACTGAAACCATGACACTGGTTTTCGCTTTCTGAAAGTGAAACTGCAGATAAGCTGAGGGAAACATAGTCGTACATAACACCATTTTCTTCTGTTTTATATATTGGAGTTCTGCATAAAATTGAGTTTTGAATTTTTCTTTGCTCTCCCATTATCTCGCTTGATCTCACAAAAACCCTGTGTAATCAAGATATTCGTATTATTCCCATTTTACAAATGAGAAAACAGAGGCTCAGAGAGGTTAACTGACTTGCCCAAGGTAAGTAAACAAACAACCCCAGCACAGTGGCTCATGCCTGTAATCCTAGCACTTTGGGAGGCTAAGGTGGATGGATCACGATGTCAAGACTATCCTGGTCAACATGGTGAAACCCCATGTCTACTAAAAATACACACACACACACACGCAAACACAAAACATCTCTATTAAAAATACAAAAAAAAAATTAGCTGGGCGTGGTGGTGCGTGCCTGTAATCCCAGCTACTCGGGAGGCTGAGTCAGGAGAATCACTTGAACCTGGGAGGTAGAGGTTGCAGTGAGCCGAGATCACACCACTGCACTCCAGCCTGGCGACATAGCGAGGCTCCATCTCAAAATAAATAAACAAACAAACAAACAAACAAGTAGGTAAGTGGCAGGACTGGGACTTGAAACCAGTTTTTACAACTGCAAATTCAAACTTCATTCCATTGTACCATGCTGCTCTCGCCATTCATTCCCAAGCTGCCGGGAATATGTGTACCAAGGCTGGTTTCACCCAAAAGGCACGCAAATCCAACAGACAGAAAACGGCCTGTTTGAGGTGGAGGATGGGAGGAAGCAGAAACAGCAGCATTTTTAAGTGACCTGGGCTTCCTGGGCCCCGAGAATTCTCCAAGGGTCCAGCAGGCTGCTTGAAGAGTGCTAGCAAGTTTTCTCCCTCAAATCCAAAAACCCCAGTACTCCACCCAGGAGTCAGGAGGGGTGAACTCTCAGGGATTTCTACCCTGTCAGGGGCTCCAAGGGAGGGAGATGAACCCGAACTACTCTCTAAAGCCATTCTGCAAACCCTGCTGATTCTCACTTTGGCTAAGTGTATTGAGGTGACTGGCTGTTTTCCAGGGGGGGACATTAATGCTTCCTTTGGTTTTGGAGGCTTGGGTTGAGGCAGGAAGATATAACTTTGGCCCTAGATCTCTTTGACTTGCACACCGGTCATCTTCTAGAACGAGGGTTATTACATGTATGGCCAGCCTCACTTAGGGAGATGGGCACTGTCCACTCACTGTCAGGGTGCACTAATGGGTATTAATTAACAGTACACACTAGCCGATGCTTCCTGTTTCAGAGCCTTGGGTCCCCCGTGGCAAGGTGGAGTGAAGGAAACACCAGCCACCACTCCCCACTCCTCTCCCAGGTGGTCTCCCAGCCTGGCACTCGGGAAAGCTTTGGGCTTTGCGTCATTCCCCCTCCCACGCTGCCCTGTGTGTATGAATCGCTCTTTGCCGTTTAAAAACCACCTCTTTCCTGGTAGTGGGACACACCTCGGAAGTTCCACCTCCTCTCCAAATGTCTTTTCAGACCACAGTCTCCTCCTCCTGAGACCTCTGTCCCCTTGAGCACTGCTCCACTCTCAACCACATGTTTTCAGGGAGAGCTGCCCGTTCTTACCTAACTACGCCCCTTACCCAGGGAATGGACCAGAAGTCAGCATTCCCTCTGTGTTATAAACTGAAACTCACTCTCGATGTAGTTATAACAGCTAATATTTACTGAGCACTGTCCTAAGCACGTTACTGATACTAATTCAGTTCATCCTTACTCCAATCTTAAAAATTAGTCACTGCTACTAGCCTAATTTGCAGATAAAGAAACTGAGGCACAGCAAGTTTAACTCCCTCGAATTTACTCAGCTAGAAAGCGGCAGTCAGGATTCGAACCCAGGGAGTCTAGTGTGCTCCCTCCTCCCTCTTTACATTTCCCTTTCTCCTCTTTTATAACGTTTTCAACAGACAGAAAGGTAGGCAGAATTGTGTAATGAATTCCACACACCTGTCACCTCAATTTAACAACTGTTAACGTTCTGCCATATTCACTTCATCTATTTTTAAAAGTCTCTAGTAGATAAAGATGTTTAAAAATAACATTGCCACAATATCATGATCACGCTCTAAACCAACAGCAATTTCTTCATATCTTCTAATAGTCCATGTTCAATTTTTTTCTGATAATTTCAAAAAATACAGTTTTTAAATTTAAATGAGGTTCCAAAATTTACACATTGCATTCGGTTGAAATATCTCTCAGTCAAGTCTTACATTATAGACTAAGTTTTGATTATAACCCTCCCACCGTATTTTCTAAAGTAATTAATTTGTGGAGGAGGCTCCACCATTTGTCCTGGAGAATTTCTCACACCCCGGATTTGGCCACTTGTCTTCATATGACATTGTTCAGCATTTATTCTGCTGTGAAGTGGTGTTAGGTCCAGAGTACTGATTGACGTGGCACACTCCAGATACTTCTCCATCTCCATGGGAATTCATTTCTACATGCCAAAGATTGGCATCTTACTGCCCAAGGGCTTTTCCTCACCATGAAGCACACTAACTTATGCTCTAAGCAAGTCAGGAATGCAGGAGAATTAACATCCCCAGCAGCAAACCTCAGCCAATAGCCAGGGATTTGGTGGATAAAGACCCCAGCTTCCTTATCTCACAGTTGGGGCAGCTCTGAAATTTGTTCTACGCCGTCTGTCAAAGTTCCCCAGTGGATCTGAGCTCCAGCTGCCAACAGTGGACCTGTCTTACTTTCCCACTCCATTATGGAAGTTTTCTGGGGTCGCCTCCCAAATAAACTACTTAGAGTGAATCCTAGTCTCAGGGTCTGCTTCTAGGCTTACACAAACTGACAACTAGATTCTGCTTCACATCCTTTGAATAAATACTTCAAAGGTTGTGTTATATATTTTCTTTCTTTTTTTTTTTTAATTTTTGAGAAGTAGTTTTTTTGCTCTTGTTGCCCAGGCTGGAGTGCAATGGCATGATCTCAGCTCACCGTAACCTCCATCTCCCGGATCAAGCAATTCTCCTGCCTCAGCCTCCCAAGTAGATGGAATTACAGGCATGTGGCACCACGCCCAGCTAATTTTGTGTTTTTAGTACATATGGGATTTCTCCATGTTGGTCAGGCTGGTCTCAAATGTCCAACTTCAGGTGATCTGCCCACCTCAGCCTCCCAAAGTGCTAGGATTACAGGCATGAGACACTGCACCCAGCCCTTTATTATTATTATTATTATTTTATTTTTTTATTTCACCTTTTTTTTTTGAGATGGAGTCTCGCTCTGTCCCCTAGGCTAGAGTGCAGTGGCACAATCTCGCCTCACTGCAACCTTCACCTCCAGGGTTCAAGCAATTCTTCTGCCTCAACCTCCTGAGTAGCTGGTAAGGCACCTGCCACCATGTCCGGCTAATTTTTGTATTTTTAGTAGAGATGGGGTTTTGGTATGTTGGCCAGGCTGGTCTCGAACTCCTGCCCTCATGATCCGCCCACCTTAACCTCCCAAAGTGCTGTAATTACAGGCATGAGCCACAGTATACGGCCTGTGTTGTATACTTTCTATTGCCTCATATTAGGGGAAACGTGATGATCAGTTGTCCTACTTTGGTTGAAGTCAAGATTAGTGGGTTCAAGTGTCAGCCTGATTAATTTATCATAAATTTTCCAACAACTTATTTCTTTTTTTTTTGAGACGGAGCTTTGCTCTTGTTACCCAGGCTGGAGTGCAATGGTGCAATCTCAGCTCACTGCAACCTCCGCCTCCTGGGTTCAGGCAATTCTCCTGCCTCAGCCTCCTGAGTAGCTGGGATTACAGGCACGTGCCACCATGCCCAGCTAATTTTTGTATTTTTAGTAGAGACAGGGTTTCACCATGTTGGCCAGGATGATCTCGATCTCTTGACCTTGTGATCCACCCGCCTTGGCCTCCCAAAGTGCTGGGATTACAGGCGTGAGCCACTGCGCCTGGCCTCCAACAACTTATTTCTTATTTTCAGCATGAATTATAATGATGGTGGTTTTCTATTTCAATAACTCCTCATGAAATTGTTAGCTGTAGTTCTTCTGTTAAAAATAACTTATTGCTGGGCTTCATGGCTCATGCCTGTAATCCCAGCTACGGGAATTGAGAGGTCAAGGTAGGCAGATCTCCTGAGGCCAGAAGTTTGAGACCAGCCTGACCAACATGGAGAAAAATTAGCTGGGTGTGGTGGCGCATGCCTGTAATCCCAACTACTGGGGAGCCTGAGGCAGGAGAATCGCTTGAACCCAGGAGGCGGAGTGTGCGGTAAACTGAGATGGTGCTGTTGTACTCCAGCCTGGGCAAGAAGAGTGAAACTCTATCTCAATAATAATAATAACAAATAACTTATCTCTTTAATTAACCAGAACACAATTTTTAAAATTAATTAATTAATTTTTTGTTTGTTTTTAAAGACGGATTTTCACCATGTTGGTCAGGCTGGTCTTGAACTCCCGACCTCAGGTAATCTGCCCGCCTTGGCCTCCAAAGTGCTTGGATTACAGGCGTGAACCACCACGCCCAGCTACAATTTTTATAAGAAAGACAGGATAAATCCTTCATTGATATTTTGGTTTTATTTATCCTTTTTTTTTTTTTTTTTTTTTTTTTGAGACAGAGTTTCACTCTTGTTGCCCAGGCTGGAGTGCAATGGCACGATCTCAGCTCACCACAACCTCCACCTCCTGGGTTCAAGTGGTTCTCCAGCCTCAACCTCCCAAGTAGCTGGGATTATAGGCATGCACCAGAACGCCTAGCTAATTTTGTATTTTTAGTAGAGACGGGGTTTCTCCATGTTGGTCAGGGTAGTCGTGAACTCCAGACCTCTGGTGATCCACCCGCCTCCGCCTCCCAAAGTGCTAGGATTATAGGCATGAGCCACCACGCCCGGCCTATCCATTTTTTTTTAAATGAGTTGGTGCTCCAGTAACCTCCAAAGGTGACAAATGATAGGATGGTTTTTTTTAAAATCATAATTATGAACTAGATTTTTAAATTTTTGACCTGTTATCATCTATTGCTGTCATCATTCTTTTGGGTGCTCATATTTTCCCACCTTTGACAACTGATAGTCCAATTGAGTTGACTGTTGTGTCTGTCTGGCATCACCCCAAAGTCTTCTTGGATTTTAGACAAGACGACCCAGGCTTATCTTGTACATTTCTAGCTCCAGCAGGGAATTAAGTATTTTTACAAATAGCCTGGTTCCTTTTAGTGGAAAATGGTATTTGAGAACCCAACACAGCCAGTTGTGATGGTTCACATGTGTAATCCCAGCACTTTGAGGGGCCGGGTGGATCACTTAAAGTCAGGAGTTTGAGACCAGCCTGGCCAAAGTGGTAAAGCCCCATTTCTACCAAAAAATACAAAAATTAGCCAGGTGTGGTGGTATGTGCCTGCAGTCCCAGCTACTGGGGAGGCTGAAGTAGGAGAATTACTTGAACCCAGAAGACAGAGGTTGTAGTGAGCTGAGAATGAGCTACTGCACTCCAACTTGGGTGAAAGAGTGAGACCCTGTCTCAAAAATAAATAAATAAACAAAATTAGCAGGTGTGGTGGCTTGCACAATAATCCCAGCTACTAGGGAGGCTGAGGCAAGAGGATCGCTTGAGTCTGGGAGGTCAAGGCTGCAATGAGCTGAGATTGTGCCACTGCACTCCAGCCTGGGTGACAGAGTGAGATGCTGTCTAAAAATTAAAAAAAAAAGTCGGGTACAGTGGCTCATGCCTGTAATCCCAGCACTTTGGGATGTCAAGGTGGGTGAATCACGAGGTCAGGAGTTCAAGGCCAGCCTGACCAACATAGTGAAACCCCATCTCTACTAAAAAAAAAAAAAAATACAAAAATTAGCCAGATGTGGTGGCACACGTCTGTAATCCCAGCTACTTGGAAGGCTGAGGCAGGAGAATTGCTTGAACCCAAAGTGGAGGTTACAGTTATCTGAGACTGTGCCACTGCACTCCAGTCTAGACGACAGAGCAAGACTCTTGTCACAAAAAAAAAAAAAAAAAAATGAGAACACAACAGGAACAGTAGCCGTGCTCATTGCTACCAGCTTATCGCTGCTTCTAGGTCTTTCTGGTGAACCTGACCAATAAATACATATTTCCTAGAAAGAAAAAAATGTATCCTGAGTTCATACTGTTATTTCCAACTCAAAATATATACGACAGAATTTGCACTATCTTCCTCCCTATTATTTTCCCGGGGATGCTGGAACAAAGCACCACTAACTGAGTGGCGTAAACAGTAATTTATTCTTTCTTAAGTCTGGAGGCTGGAAGTCAGAAATCTAGGTGTTGGCAGGCTGTGCTCCCGGTGAAGGCTCTAGGGAAGAATCCTTCCTTGCCTCTTCCTAATTTCTGGTGGTTGCTGGCAACCCTTGGTGTTCCTTGGTTGGCAGCCTCCTTCATCACCTGGCTTTCCTCTGTGTCTCTGTGTTTAAATTTCCCTCGTCTCATAAGGACAGGAGTCCCTGGATTAGGGCCCACCCTAATCAAGGATGACCTTATCTTCACTTGATGATATCTGCAAAGATTCTATTTCCAAATAAGGTCGTATTCACAAGCACTGGGGACTCAGACTTGAACATATCTTTTGGGGGACACAATTGAATCCGCAATACCTCCTCTTACCTTTTTACACATGACAGCAGTGTATTATTCATAGTCTTCAGTGCTTTGTAGGATCTGGCATGACCTAGTTTCTGCTTCTTAAGATCAATTTGGCAGAAGTATAGAGGCTGAATTGGAGGCAGCAAGTCAAGGAAGGTCATTAGGAAGACATTTTCACATGCTGAGGCGGGAGATAATGAGTAACTGTCCTAAGAAAGTTCGACATCCATATAGACAACTTCTCCAACGCTTTAAAGCTTCCTACGCCTTCTCAGCTACCCACTCACTCCCATGACTGTTCCCTGGATTCTTCACAGTGAACACCACTGCCTATTCCTGTCTAAAACAAAGCTCATGGGCTGGGCGCGGTGGCTCATGCCTGTAGTCCCAGCACTCTGGGAGGCCAAGGTGGGCGGACCACAAGCTCAGGAGTTCAAGACCAGCCTGACCAACATGATGAAACCTCATCGCTACTAAAAATACAAAAATTAGCCAGGTGTAGTGGTGTGCACCTATATTCCCAGCTACTCAGAAGACTGAGGCAGGAGAATCGCTTGAACCTGGGAGGCGGAGATTGCAGTGAGCCAAGATCGTGCCATTACATTCCAGCCTTGGAGACAAAAGACTCCATCTCTTTTTTTTTTTTTTTAAGACGGGGTTTCACCATGTTGGTCAGGCTGGTCTTGAACTCCCGACCTCAGGTGATCCACCCACCTTGGCCTCCAAAGTGCTTGGATTACACCATGCCCAGCCGAGATTCCATCTCAAAAAAAAGAAAAAAAAAAAGCTCATGATCCTCCCCATCTAATGTGTCTTACTCCTTCCGCACCTTCTGTCTCAGTAAATGGCACCACCACCCACCAGTCAGCCAAGGCAGAAACCTGATGTCAACCTGTGTCCTCTCTTTGCTCAGCCCTAACCATTTCACGCTAATTCACAGAGCAACACTGGGTGCGTAGTGGGCTCCAGGCACAGTGCTGGGTGCTAGCCATACAAAGAATATTTAAGCACAGTGTCTGCCCTCAAGGAGCTCACACTTGAGTGGAAAATTATGATGGAGAATTACACAATCCAGTGGTAAAATATACTGAAAATTGTTTTCTCTATTCCACATGTGGAGAGACTATAAAAGCACTAGTTGCCCAAGACTGGTAAGCGGCATGACTAGGACAAATTCAGCTCTGTGTGACTCTACAAAGCGTTTTCTTCTTGTTCTTTGGGTGGCCAGAAATTCCTGCACATTTTATCTTCTAGTGTCGAAGTCTTTTCCACTGCTAATGTCATAAATTCATGAACTTAGTCATAAGCTCATGGTCCCTCCTGTGGACTGTTAACATTTCCTTCTAATTGGCCTCCTTGCCTTGCTGCCTCCAATTCCACCTCTAAACAGCTGCCAAAGTGATCTTGGAAAGTGGAAATCAGGTCTTGCCATTCCCTGCCCAGCAGGGTAAAATCTACACTTCTCAGCAAAACTGCTGAGACCTTTCATGGCCAGACCCTGCCCACTTTTCTAGCCTCTCAAGTCCCAGTATTACCTCAGTTCCCAACACTCGCCTTGGGCAAGTTTCTTAACCGCTCTGGGCCCCAGTTTCTTCTATTGCAAAACAGAGATAATAAAACCTACCTCATAGGTCACTGTGAACACTAAATTAAAGAAAATACAAGGCCGGGCGCGGTGGCTCAAGCCTGTAATCCCAGCACTTTGGGAGGCCGAGGCGGGTGGATCACGAGGTCAAGAGATCGAGACCATCCTGGTCAACACGGTGAAACCCCGTCTCTACTAAAAATACAAAAAATGAGCTGGGCACGGTGGCGCGTGCCTGTAATCCCAGCTACTCGGGAGGCTGAGGCAGGAGAATTGCCTGAACCCAGGAGGCGGAGGTTGCAGAGCCGAGATCACGCCATTGCACTCCAGCCTGGGTAACAAGAATGAAACTCCGTCTCAAAAAAAAAAAAGGAAAGAAAGAAAAGGCATAAGTAAAGCTCTTAGAATCAAGTCTGGCAGGTGCATGCAGCAAATGTTGTGGATATCATTGTTATTGATGTTGGGGCGTTTCTCCTCACTCCCTGCCTAGCAAACCCCAGTCATTGTTCAAGACTCGCCCTGTTAAACCCTAACATCTCCTCCGACATCCCTGAGCAGAATTGGCTGTTGTTTCTGTGTCCTCACTGTGCACAACACAGCATTGCAGGTTGGATTCATGATATTCTATTCACTCATTAGCTAACCTGTCTGTCTCCTCTCCTAGACTGTAAGTCCCTTGATTGCAAAGATGGTGTTTCATTGACTTTGCTTCGCGACACTGAGTACAGTGGCTGGTTGCTGGCCTGTACACAGTAAGGATTTGGCCCGTGGATGTACCAGTCAGTAGGTTGTTCAGCTTCTCTAGCTAAGGATTTTGACCGTCTGGACAAGGGTACCCATAGTCACGCTCCTGACTCTGCCTGGACTCTTCTTGCTGTACCTGGAAACTTGTGCTTCCCACTCCCGAAAAAGAGGTGGCTAATCTCTTGTCATTCCTGCTTCAGAGCACGCCCCTGCCTCCACCAGCCCCAGCATCTGGCTCTGCCTAATGAAATGCTGGATTATTAATGACTTCTAGTCAGCACGTCCAGTTAAAGTCACCTCCCACAGCTGTTTCAGTTTCATCAGAGGCTTCGGCAAGCTTTCTATCCCTCAGTCTTTCAGCCCCCAAAGCCACGTGAGGAGGGGAGATTTCAGTAAGAAACGTTCAGGCCAGCAGCAGCCTATCTGCAGGCTGGTTTCTATCCCCCTCTGTCCCTTTCTTTCTAGGTGTGGAGGAAGCAGGTGGGAGCTGTGGAGGGAGCCAGGATGACAAACGGAACCCAGCGATGCATTATTTCCTCTCAGAACAAATTGATTTGTGTCTGAGGAAATCTGAGTCCAACTTTACCATAGAGGCTGGAGGCAGCAGAAGGGATTTAATGTGAAAAATGAAGGCCTTCTTGGATTTAGGCCTAGAGACGTCCAAACTCAGTTACCTATTCTTCCTGCCTCTGCTGCTTGGAGACTCTTGCTGGGGCACTCAAAGGACCATTTCTTCCTTCTGTTTAACACATTCTGAGGCCCAATTGGCTTCCTTTATTCTTTTTTTTTTTAAGATGGAGTTTCACTCTTTTTGCGCAGGCTGGAGTGGCGAGATCTCGGCTCACCTCAACCTCTGCCTCCCAGATTCAAGCAGTTCTCCTCCCTCAGTCTCCCGAGTAGCTGGGATTACAGGCATGCACCACCATGCCCGGCTAATTTTGTATTTTTTAGTAGAGGCGGGGTTTCTCCATGTAGGTCAGGCTGGTCTTGAACTCCTGACCTCAGGTGATCCGCCCACCTCAGCCTCTCAAAGTGCTGGGATTACAGTGTGAGCCACCATGCCTGGCCCTTTTTTTTGATACTGGGTCTTGCTCTGTAGCCCAGGCTGTAGTGCTGTGGTGCAATCATAGCTCACCAAAGCCTCAACCTCCTGGGATCAAGCAATTTTCCTGCCTCAGTCTCTTGGGTAGCTGGGACTACAGGCACATGCCACCATGCCTGGCTAATTTTTTTTTTTTTTTTTTTTGTAAAGAGAAGGTCTCACTATGTTTCCCAGGCTGGTCTTGAGCTCTTAGGTTCAAGCAATCCTCCCACCTTGGCCCCCCAAGGTGCTGGGATAATAGGCATGAGCCACCGCTCCCAGGCAGCTTCCTTTGCTAACTCTGCTCAGCTCTGGGATTGGCATAATTTTTGTCTCCACAGAAAACTGATGGCTGGGGGTCAAGGTGGGACATTACTGTGGGCCCTGGCACTACCAGGATATAGCTGTGCCTTTGGACAAGTGATTGCTCTTCTCTGGGCCTCAGTTTCCTAACTGATAGATAAGGGAGTGGAATCTCAGGCTGGTGAACTTCACATGGATGTCGTGAGGGTAAAGTGTTATCGTGGTACTTTGCCTACTTATTCACCAGACCCTCTTAGAATTGTCTTGTTCCTAGAGCCCAAGAGAGTCCCTGACAAGTAGTAGGAGCTTAATGAAAAATGTTGTGTTCGTCCATTCTTGCATTGCCATGAAGAAATACCTATGACTGTGTTATTTATTTATATATTTATTTATTTTTATTTGTTTTTGAGATGAAGGTCTCACTCTGTCACCTAGGCTGGAGTGCACTGGCGTGATCTTGGCTCACTACAAACTTCACCTCCTGGGTTCAAGTGATTCTCCTGCCTCAGCTTCCCTAGTAGCTAGGATTACAGGTGCCTGCCATAGCACCTGACTAATTTTTGTATTTTTAGTAGAGACAGGGTTTCACCAGGTTGGCCAGGCTGGTCTCGAACTCCTGACCTCAGGTGATCCACGCACCTCTCCCTTCCAAAGTGCTGGAATTACAGGAGTGAGCCACTGCACCTGGCCAGACTGGTTAATTTATTAAAGAAAAAAAAGTTTAATTGGTTCACAGTTCTGCAGGCTGTAGAGGAAACATGATGCTGATATCTGCTTAGCTTCTGGACAGGCCTCAAGAAACTTGCAATCATGGCAAAGGCAAAGGCAAAGGGGAAACAGGCATGACTTACATGGCCAGAGCAGGAGCAAGAATGAGAGAGGGGAGGTGCTACACACTTTTTAATTAGATCTTGTGAGAACTCTATCACAAGATAGAGTTTTTTTTTATTACTATCATATACAGCACAAAGGGGGGATGGTGTTAAACCATGAGAAACTGCCCCCATGATCCAGTCACTTCCCACCAGGACCCACCTCCAATATTGGATATTAAAATTGGACATGAGATTCAGGTGGGGACACAGATCCAAACCATATCATTCTGCCACTGCCCCCTCCCAAATCTCATGTCCTTCTCACATTGCAATATCCAATCATATCTTCCCAACAGTCCCTAAAGTCTTACTCATTCTAGCATTAATTTAAAAGTCCAAAGCCCAATGTCTCATCTGAGACAAAGCTAGTCCCTTCTACCTATGAGCCTGTAAAATCCAAAACAAGTTAGTTATTTCCAAGGTACAATGCAGGTATAGCCATTGGGTAAACATGCCCATTCCAAAGAGGAAAAATCGGCCAAAAGAAAGGGGCTATAAGGCCCACACAAATCTGAAACCCAACAGGGCAGTCATTAAATCTTAAAGCTCCAAAATAATCTCTCTTGACTTCATGTCTCACATCTAAGGCACACTGGTATGAGGGGTGGGCTCCCAAAGCCTTGGGAAGCTACAATCCTGAAGCTTTATAGGGTTCAACCCCCATGGCTGTTCTCATGAACTGGCATTGAGTGCCTGTAGTTTTTCCAGGTGTCCGGTGCAAGCTGCTGATGAATCCACCATTCTGGGGTCTGGAGAATGATATCCACCTTCTTACAGCTGCAATAGGCAGTGCCCCAGTGGGGACTCTGTGTGGAGGCTCCAATCCTGCAGCAGGCTTCTGCCTAGACATCCAGGCTCTCTGCACTACTCTAGTAGAGGTTCTCTGAGAGGGCTCCGCCCCTGTGGCAGGTTTCTGCCTGGACATCCAGGCTTTTCCATACATCCTCTGAAATCCAGGCAGAGGCTCCCAAGCCTCAACTCTTGTACTCTGTGCATCCAGGCTTAACACCATGTGGAAGCCACCAAGGCTGATGGTTTGTACCCTCTAAAGCACTTCCCTGAGCTGTATGTGGGTCCCTTTAAGCCAAGACTAGAGCTGGAGCAGCTGGCACATAGGGAGCAGTGTCCCAAGGCTTCTACAGGGCATGGGGCCCTAGGTCTGGCCCAGGAAGCCATTCTTCCCTCCTAGACCTCCAGATCTGTGATGGCAGGGATTGCCCAGAAGGCCTCTGAAATACCTTCAAGGCCTTTTTCTTATTGTCTTGGCTACTAGCACTTGGCTCCTCTTATGTATATTTCTGCAGCCTGTTTGAATTTGCCCCTTGAAAATGGGCTTTTCTTTTCTACCATGTGACCCCACTGCAAATTTTCCAAATTTTTATACTTTGCTTCCCTTTTAAATATAAGC
Source organism: Callithrix jacchus (assembly GCF_049354715.1). Lineage (NCBI taxonomy): Eukaryota > Metazoa > Chordata > Mammalia > Primates > Cebidae > Callithrix > Callithrix jacchus. Next base: position 150,745,833 of record NC_133508.1, read on the forward strand.
TCTGGTCGGGCATGGTGGCTCATGCCTGTAATCCAAGCACTTTGGAGGCCAAGGCGGGTCGATCACCTGAGGTTGGGAGTTCAAGACCAGCCTGACCAACATGGTGAAACCCTGTCTTTAAAAAAAAAATTAAAAAAAAAAAAGATTAAATAAATAAATAAATATAAGTTCCAATTTCAGGTCATTTCTCTGCTTGTGCATATGAACATAGGTTGTTAGAAGCAGCCAGGCTACGTCTTGAACACTTTGCTGCTTAGAAGTTTCTTCTGCCAGATACCCTAAGCTCTTTGCTAAAGCACAGCAAAAGTGACCTTCACTTCAGTTTCCAGCAAGCTCCTCATTTCCATCTGAGACCTCCACAGCCTGTACTTCACTGTCCTTATCACTATTAGCATTTTGTTCATAAGAATTTAGCACAGCAGTGTCCAATCTTTTGGTTGCCCTGGGCTACACTGGAAGAATTGTCTTGAACCACACATAAAATACACGAACACTAACGTTAGCTGATAAGCTAAAAAAAAAAAAAAAAAAAAAGAATCACAAAAACATTTCATATGTAATTTTTTTTTAATGAAATCTTGCACTGTTGCCCAGGCTGGAATGCAGTGGCATGAACTCACCTCACTGCAGCCTCTGCCTCCTGGGTTCAGGCAATACTCCTGCCTCAGCCTCCTGAGTAGTTGGGATTACAGGCACATGCCACCACACCCAGCTAATTTTTTGTATTTTTAGTAGAGATGAGGTTTCACTATATTGGCCAGACTGGTCTCGAATTCCTGATTTTGTAATCCACCTGCCTTAGCCTCCCAAAGTGCTGGGATTACAGGCTTGGTGGGTCATGCAAGCAAATCTCGTGAGAACTCTGTCACTATATAGGACCAAGCAGGGATGGTGTTAAACCATGAGAAATTACCCTCATGATCCAAGCATCTCCCACCAGGCCCCACCCCCAACACTGGGGATTATAATTCGACATGACATTGGCAGAGACGCAGATCCAAACCATATCACTTGATGAATAAATCGTTGTAAAAGTGCTCATCAGCACCACTACTCTCCAGCCTGGGCAACAGTGAGACTCTGTCTCAAAAACAAACAAACGAAAATGTGCTCATCAGCTGTCTAATACTTTACACAGGATTATGTGTATTGCTTTTCAGTCTAATTTATGGCCCATTCAGCCATACTGACTACTTCGGACAAGATAGAGAACAAGGAAATATCACTTTGTGTGTCCCTTCTCCTGCTACCATCTTCTTTCCCAGTGACGGGGGTGGGGCATGTTCTGTCATGCTCCTCTTCGATCTTTCATAGTTCTTTTTTACTTTTTCTTTTCTTTCTTTTTTCTTTTTTTTGGGGGGGGACGGAGTTTTGCTCTTGCTGCCCAGGCCGGAGTGCAATGTCACTATCTCGGCTCACTGCAACCTCCGCCTCCTGGGTTCAAGCGACACTCCTGCCTCCGCCTCCTGAGTAGCTGGGATTATAGGCACCCACCACCACACCCGGCTAATTTTTGTATTTTTAGTAGAAACAGGGTTTCACCATGTTAACCAGGCTGGTCTCAAACTCCTGACCTCAGGTATTCCGCCTGCCTCGGCCTCCCAAAGTGCTGGGATTACAGGCATGAGCCACCGCACCCAGCTCAATCTTTCGTATTTCTAAAGGAACCTTATACTTTCTTAATGCTCTCACATCCATTATCATATTTAATCTTATTCCAATTGTTGAAGAAAGCAGGTCAAGCAGGGAAGCCAAGGCCCAGCATGGTGACTGATCTGCTCGGGAACATACATGCGGAAACAGCTTCAGGGCCCCCGTCTTTCTCCGACTTCTCTGCCCTCCCCATCTGTTCGTGCACTGTTCTCTCTGCTGCATATGATGTTCCCTTTATTAACTGCTACCTAAAGACTCACCTCAGGTGGCACCTCTCCAGGAACTCTTTCTCGGATTTTCTAAGCCTGGGTTGAAGGCCTCTCCGAGCGCTCCTTCCCACTATATCTTGAGTTTACCTCTCTCATAGCATGGATCTAGTCTGTCTGCCACACGAGACTCGGAGCTTCCAGAGGGTAGGGACGATGTCATTAATTTCTGTATCTGTGTACATAGCTCTGTACCTGGCACACTGCTTTTAAAATGCCTGATAAACTAATGGATGGGTGAGCAATGCATAGATAGAGTGGTAGTGTGGTTTGCCTAAGGTCACTCAGCTAAAATTATAAACTCAAAAACAAATGTTTCAGGAAGGTTGGCCTTTGGCTTTTGGCTCGGAGGAGGCCAAGGTGCAACTTTCTTCAGTTGTCCCAAATGCAGGTTCATGCGACACCAGCCGCCTCCACCCCAGCGAAGTTCATCCCCAACCAGATCAAAGTCTCATACCTGAGGTGCATCGGGGTGAAGTCGGCGCCACTTCTGCGCTGGCCCCCAAGGTCGGCCTTCTAGGTCTGTCTCCAAAAAAGGTTGGTGATGACATTGCCAAGGGAACAGGTGACTGGAAAGGCCTGAGGATCACAGTGAAACTGACCGTTCAGAACAGCCAGGCCGAGACTGAGGTGGTGCCACTGCCTCTGCAGTGATCGTCAAAGTCCCGAAGGAACCACCAAGAGACAGAAAGACACAGAAAACCATCAAACACAGCAGGAATATCACTTTTGATGAGATCGTCAACATCGCTCAACAGATGCGGCACAGATCTTTAGCCAGAGAACTCTCTGGAACCATTAAAGAGATCCTGGGGACTGTCCAGTCTGTGGACTGTAATGTTGATGGCTGCCACCCTCATGACATCACAGATGACATCACAGTGGTGCTGTGGAATGCTCAGCTCCTTAAGAAGCACAAAGGAAAATATGTCAATAAAGGATCATTTGACAAAAGGCTTTAAAAAAAAGAGGAAGAAGAAGATTGAAACTGGGAACAGTGGCTTGTGCCTGTAATCCCAGTAACTCGGGAGGCCGGGAGTTCAAGGCTGCAGTGAGCTATAATTATACCACTGCATTCCAGCCTGGACAACAGAGAAAGACACTGTCTCTGGGGGAAAAACATTGAGTCAATGCACTATGAACTCGGGTTTTCTCCTAAGTATTTTCCAGTACCTCATGCCAGGTGTCCTGGCTTCTAGTGCCACATGCTCCCCATTGCCCTCTCATGAGTGCCCATCGCAGAATGGGGGAACAAGGGAGTCAGACTCTGGACCTGTTATTTATAGCCTGTTAAGATAGCACCAGAGCTTGAAAATCTGTCCCAGGAAGGTAAATGGTGTCCCTCAGCTCCTTTGCTGGCCCAGGGTCACCGATTCCCACACCTTGTAAGGTAAGTATGGTCATTCAGACATACAGTTCCTAAATGTTTCAAACCCCTTTAGCAGGGCACAGGAAAGGGTGCCAATGACCTGAGATCTTGCACACTGTCCAGTACTGGGGTTCGCACAACTTGGTGAGAGCAGGTCATTCCATCCTGAACCCCCAGCTGTGCCCCATGAGGAGCTCTGGGAAGCCCAGCAGCTACTGCTGTCAGTGCTGCTACTGCAGGGCCAGAAGTTAGGGCACCAAAAATTGAACTGTCTTGTATTGATCTGAATTCCTCCGAAACAGATCCTGAGACAAGAATGTGAGTGCAAAGCATCTTTGGGGAGGTAATCTCAGGAAACACCCATCAGGAGTGGGAAAGTAGCATAGGGAAGGAAAGGAAGTTAAAAAAGGGGGCCAGGCACAGTGGCTCATGCCTGTACTTTGGGAGGCTCAGGCAGGCAGATCGCCTAAGGTCAGATGTTTGAGACCAGCCTGACCAACAGGGAGAAACCCTGTCTCTACTAAAAATACAAAATTAGCCACGCATGGTGGCAGGTGCCTGTAATCCCAGCTACTCAGGAGGCTGAGGCAGGAAAATCACTCGAACTCCGGAGGCAGAGGTTGGGATGAGCCAAGATTATGACATTGCACTCCAGCCTGGGCAACAGGAGCAAAATTCCATTAAAAAAAAAAAAAAAAAAGTTAATAAAGGGATGTTGGCCAGGTGCGGTGGCTCAAGCCTGTAATCCCAGCACTTTGGGAGGCCGAGGTGGGTGGATCACAAGGTCAAGAGATCGAGACCATCCTGGTCAAAATGGTGAAACCCCGTCTCTACTAAAAATACAAAAAATTAGCCAGGCATGGTGGCGGGTGCCTGTAATCCCAGCTACTCGGGGGGCTGAGGCAGGAGAATTGCCTGAACCCAGGAGGCGGAGGTTGCAGTGAGCCGAGATCGCGCCATTGCACTCCAGTCTGGGTAACAAAAGTGAAACTCCGTCTCAAAAAAAAACACCTCCATGTCAAAATAAATAAATAATTAAAATAAAATAAAATAAAAAATAAAGAGATGTTAACAAGCCACTTACCGCTGTGGGCAACCAGAGCTCTATCCTGCTGGGGAACGTCAGGAGATGACATGGGACATGCTGTCGTGAACCAACTGAGGGCAAGGAAGCCAGGTGCTTATGCCCCACGCTGTTGCCGTTTCCCATTTTGCCTCTGGGGGCTTCCACTCTCCGGTGCTTCTACTTTGCCCGGCATGTAGATGTTCTAAATGGGCAACCTTGGATGTGCAGAGGTGAATGCCAAGGGCAGGCAGAGCTCACTCAGAATTCTAGCCTGACTCGACGTCATCCGAGCTTCATCCTCATCTTCTGTAAAACAAAGGGAACAATCCATCCCTCCAGCTAGGTGGTGGTGAAGTTAGTGGAGATGAAGGTATGTGAAACCACTTGGTAAAATGGAGGGGGATGATTGACAGTTAGAACTAATGCCAACTCCCCATCTCCTGGCACATTAAAGAGAGAGTTAGAAATTAAACACCAAAGAGATTGCCATGCAGGTTGACTCCAAGGGGAAATGGCTTTAGACTTAGATCTTGATGAAATTTCCGAGTTGGCTGATGATAGAAGCAGGAGCTCCCCAGGCTGCACAAAACTACTGGTCAATTCACACCTAACCCACGCCCAAACCTCATGGAGGGAAAGTCAGTTTATTCTCAGCTCCAACCTTTGGTTCAATTATTATTCCCCAGTGGACAGGAACTGCCAGGGAAGGACAAAGCTGCTATGGTAATGAAGGACTATTTACTGCTCAGCAGGAAGGAAGGGCAAGCCAGAATGTGGTCAAGAATGATGAATCTGCCCCATTGGGTGCAGCTCATTGAATGGATGGCATGTGTGATTTATAAGCTCTCTCCTTTGAAAATCCAAAAGTTTCTAGTTTCTGAGTGGAGAGGGGAACGAAGAATGAAGGAAAGGACTAAGATAGAGAGAGAGGTCTCTGTTTATTCTTCCCTTTCCCCATTATCACCAAGGCAGTAAATTCAGCAAGTCTACTTGACACTAATCTTGTTAGACTAATTTACTGTAATTCAGTTCACTGTGGGGATAATCAAATTTTGTAAACTTTCACAATAATCTCCAAAGGCTTCATATATCTTGACAGATAGTCTTTAAAATGCCTGTGCCGAGGTCTTAGATAGGAAGAGGACACACTGCAGGCTGCTGGGAAGGAGTGATTTCAGAACCCAAAGAAATGCACAGCGCCACTGTCTTCTCTGAATCATCTTAGGCCTTCACTCCACCCCCTCCTGGTAACCTGGCTCCAAAGCTGATGGATGGGACTGAGAGTGGCCTGGGTTAGCAGACAGGGATATCTTACAAATGACAGGGTAGTCACTCCCCACCCTTCCAAATCGAATTGTCCAATAATTGCTGGTCCAATCAGGAGTGTGTCTGGCATATAATCATCATCAATAAAGTCAATTCTTGTGATTATCAGGCAAGATAATGCATATAAACTTATTAAAAGATAAACAGGCACATTGAAATTTTAAAGAGTTTATTTGAGTGGACAGCAACTCATGAGTCAGGCAGGGCCAAACCACAAGCAGTTTGGATTCTACCAAGGGGTGCAAAAGGAGAAACCTTTTATAAGGTGTTTGGGAAACACAAGGAAAATATTCGCTTGGTTGAACTGTGAAGCCTGCTTGGTGGTTAGCTGGCAGTTTCCTATTGGTGAAATCTCTAGTAAGAACATAGTTGGCAACTTCTGATTGGTTTAGCTTAACTTTCACGTTATGGTTTACATTAATGTGGATTTTAGTTTGTTTATGTAGGAACTAAAGGTGCTGAAGCCATCTCAGCCTAATGGCCTTTGTGGACAAAAAGAGTCAAACTCAGTAAAATACTGGACAAGATTTAGTCTGAGCCACGTCAATGGCCCATGTCACAGCCCTCAGGAGATGCTGAGAACATGGGCACAAAGTGGATGGCCTACAACTTGGCTTTATGCATTTTAGGGAGGCATAAAACACCAATCAATACACGTAGATGTACCTTTGTTCAGTCTGAAAAGGCGGGACAACCAGAAGGGCTCACAGGTAGATTCAAAGATTCTCTGATTGGCAATTGGTTAAAGCCATTGTCGAAAGACTTAGAATCACTAGAAAGGAATGTCTTCTATAAGATAAGGGGTTGTAGAGATAAAGGTTTTATAATGCAGAGGAAGCCTCCAGGTAGCAGGCTTCAGAGAAAATAGATTGAAAATGTTTCTCATCAGACTTAAGAGTCTGTTCCATCAGTCTTAAAGATTACATTGATGATAATGCTGGTCAGCATTATTTCCAAAAGGGAGGAGGGTATAATGAGGCATGTCTGAATGCCCCCTCCCATCATGGGCTGAACTAGTTTTTCAGGTTAACTTTGAAATGTCCTTGATAGAGAGGAGGGTTCCTTCAGATGGTGGGGGTAGGGGGGCCTTAGAGTTTTATTTTTGGTTTACACCTCCCAGTTAACTTTTTAAACAAAGGATGTAGTATTGTGTATGTCATACAGCAAATGCTGAAAAATGTTTACCTATTTTTTTTTTTTTTTTTGAGACAGAGTCTTGCTCTATCACCCAGGCTAGAGTGCAGTAGCGAGATCTTGGCTCACTACAACCTCCACCTCCTGGATTCAAGTGATTCTCCTGCCTCAGCCTCCTGAGTAGCTGGGATTACAGGCACATGGCACCATGCCCAGCTAATTTTGTATGTTTAGTAGAGACAGGGTTTCACCATGTTGGTCAGGCTGGTCTCGAACTCCTGACCTCATGATCCACCCACCTTGGCCTCCCAAAGTGCTAGGATTACAGATGTGAGCCACCGCATCCAGCCAAATGTTACCTGTAATTATCAGGATAAAGTCCTTTTGACCTTAGAGATCTCCGAGCTTAATGGAAATGAGGATTGCACGAGAAGGTATCAGGAGCTCAGGAGAGGAAGCAAGAGGGAGAGAGAGAGAGAGAGAGCTGAGCTTTCCAGTGTTGAATTTGCTGATTAAAGCAAGCTGTACATCAAAATGTTAAGACTTACTAACCGTGATAGTATAAGCAAGGGGCTAAAACTAGGGGGAGTGCTGGCATCTCCTGTTCCAGCTCTCGTGGAAAGCAGTACACCAGTTGAAGGTCGGGTGGATCAGCATAGACGTAGGTATCACTGTTGAGAAAGCCCCCAACAAAAGGCTATGGCAGCTTTATGGACTTTGGAGTTGAGGAAGGGCAAGGGGAAAGGTCGAGAAGTGAAGCTCTGAGTACTGACTTCGAGCAGAGAACAGCATCTTTAAGATTTTCTACCTTCCCCCATTAAGGACACCTAGACAGAAGTCCTCGGAAGAGGTCACCTGAAGAGAACCTCTGCCTGAAGCCTCAGAGAAAGAGAAGTAGGAATGTGGGCACTGAATGGGCTAGGAATGGCCCACAGAGGGGCCTGAGACCTTGACTGTGCATGATAACCCTGTGAAACTGGTTTATTGCTTACACCTAGGCAGCAAGGGACAACAGATGCTGAGGACTCACTGTGACCCACGGCTCAGAAAGCTGCCCGGGGTGCATGGAGTCTCCACTGCACGTGTCCCTGAAAGGCAGCCCACCCGGGTTGTATACCTGGGGGTCACATGACACACTGGACTTGTGTTGAAGGCCATCCTTTGCAAGGGGGGGGGCTGGATCAGAGCCCAGCTGCTCCAGCCAACTTTCCTCTTATCTCAGGATTTTGCATTTCCAGCACATTCTGTAGTTATTCTTGACAACTACAAGCAAGAAAGGAGGAGAACTGGGGCGATTCAAGGCCACTTGGAGAACTGTTGTGCAATTGCTTGGATTGAGCATAAAAAATCACATGTGGGTTTTTAATCAGGAGCCAGACTCCTCAGAAGGCAGACAATAAAGGAATGTCAGATCAGCAATGTTTTCTACAAGCCAAGACCAGGCCAGTGAACATAAGGTTAGGAACAGAAGCACGGAAACTGGAATGAGTTAGCCTGTGCTCTGAACTTAGGAGTTCTAATCAACTCTGCAGGCGAGGACACTGGAATAGTTCAAGACTGAACGGGTCTCCCTGGTCTCTTCTCTTTTGGGGTCCCAATTGTTGTCATAGAGAGAAAAGAAAAACTGAAGGAAGGGCCGGTTGCTGTGGCTCACGCCTGTAATCCCTGCACTTTGGGAGGCCGAGGTGGGTGGATCACCTGGGGTCGGGAGTTGGAGACCGGCCTGACCAACATGGTAAAACCCTGTCTCTACTAAAAATACAAAATTAGCTGGGTATGGTGGCACATGCCTGTAATCTCAGCTACTTGGGAGGCTGAGGCAGGAGAATCATTTGAACCCAGGAGGTGGAGGTTGCAGTGAGCCGAGATTGCACCATTGCACTCCAGCGTGGGCAACAAGAGCAAAACTCTGTCTCAAAAAAAAAAAAAAGAAAAGAAAAGAATGAAAAGAAAGAAAAACTGAAACAAGGCAATGTATTTTCATTCTGATAAGACCTGTCCACCCGCCACCCTCCCACCCCCACCCCACCAGCCCCAGCTATCTGCAAGACCACTGGCTATGAAACTCACAAGTTCCCTTTAGTGTGAAAAGGACTCTAGGACTTACACTGTTTAGTGGGAGCAGAAGACAGCCCTGGGGAATGGAAGAACTTTCTCCGTCACAAAAGAGTTGGCAAATAAGTTTTCATTTCAAGTAATTTTCTCTCCTTTGTCCTTTAACCCCAGGAGATTAGAGAGATGGTTACTGACAGTTCTTGTAATTTGCATTTCAAAGTAATGTATGCAAAAATCACACATCTCACACACATTAGCATATTAAAACAAATTAGCTTTGGGTCGGTTACCATTTATATCACTCTAACTCCAAGTCCCCACATTCATTTAGGAAAAAAAGAAGGGAGGCAAAGAAGAGACAAAAGTGCAGCAGGGACCTGTAGAGCTACAGGTGTGTGTGTGTGTGTGTGTGTGTGTGCGTGCGTGCGTGCGTGCGTGAAAGAGAAAGAGAGCAAGAGAGAGAGAGAGAGAGTGTGTATTGGGTACAGAGAGATACATGAAGGGGATCTGGCCTGAAGGAAAACTGTCCCTTATGAATGGAAATTGGGCAATTGATTCATTGAAATGCTTTTTCTCTCTCACCTCCTGCTCCACCCTATTGTCCCTAGAGGAAGGAAGGCGAAAAAGAAAGTAGAAAAGGCAGCCTAATTATACTCCCATTTGGCTGGTAAAGCAGGGAGCACCCAAGGAAGGTGGAAGAGCTCAAGCTTAAGCTCCTGGGGCATCTTCTTCATCTCTGCGCACCCAGGCCCAGCTTGTGGAATTCCGACACTCCAGATTAAATGGTTGCTGTGAGATGAATGTGGGAAGATGTCTTGTCCTTCAGGAGAGGACACCTTCTTAGGAGATATCTCTTCTCTACCACCACTGCCATTGACCAGAAATCCTCTGGTCTCTTTCGTGGGTGTGTTTTTTTTTTAGACCGAGTCTCACTCTGTCACCCAGGTTGGAGTGCAGTGGTACAGTCTCAGCTCACTGCAACCTCCACACCTCCTGGGTTCAAGTGATTCTCCTGCTTCAGCCTCCCGAGTAGCTGGGATTATAGGCACACGCCACCACGCCCGGCTAATTTTTGTATTTTTAGTAGAGATGGGGTTTCACTACATTGTTCAGGCTGGTCTAGCTCTCCTGACCTCAGGCGATCCGTCTGCCTTACACTCCCAAAGTGCAGGCGTGAGCCACGGCGCCCAGCCTTGTGAGTGTATTTAGATAATGTGGTTATCCATGAGAGGGGTCTCAAAGAAAATAGAAACTGCCGGTGAGGGGAAGTTAAAGTATAATTTTTGAAAAGTTAAAAGATGATTCTCTTGTAAATATATAGTGAGCATTTATTTAACTCGTTAATGAGGAAATGGGCAGAATGGTAAAGCCATTTCTTTCTTTTTTTTTTTTTAAAGACGGGGCTCCACCATGTTGGTCAGGCTGGTCTTGAACTCCCGACCTCAGGTGATCCACCTGCCTTGGCCTCCAAAGTGCTTGGATTACAGGCTTGAGCCACCACGCCCGGCCCAAAGCCATTTCAAAGAAGGATATATGATAGTGTATATATGGCCAGAGAAAGAAAATTTGCTAAGTTAACAATAAAACTTGGTTAATATCCTATGAGGCAATGAAACTGTAACCTTTGGATCTATGTTTTCTATGGAGCAGAGGTGCCATCATTTGCACTTCTACTGGACAAAAAATTACTTACAACTTTTCTTCTTCAGATGAATTGCAGGTGAAGGGAGGTTGCCTAGGTGGGTCCACTCAGCTCTGGGGAAGGAAGAAAGCCTGTCCTTTCCAGGCTGTGGGCTGCAGTACGCATGGCAAGAGCAAAAGGACAGAGTGAGAAGGTGCAAAGCAGCGGGGAACCTTAATATCCAGGGCGCAAATATTAAAGAAACAGGCATTTAATTAGAGAGAACCTAGAATGAGTGACTCAAACATGAAACTTAGAATAAGACCTGTATGCAAAACACAGTGTCTGCACAATCTCTTGCTTAACTTCTCAGACATGGCTTCCTCTTCTGTAAAATGAGTTATGTGAAGACTGAATTAGTTACTGTAATGAATGTAAAGAGGCTGGCTCAGATTATGAAGTGAAAAATAGTAGTTGCTAATATTATTATAATTGTTTAATATCTATATAGTTGACAGTGTAGATCCCTGAATTGGGAAAATATACATTAAGAAAGTAGGCTGGGCGTGGTGGCTCATGCCTGTAATCCCAGCACTTTGGGAGGCTGAGGCAGGTGGATCACCTGAGGTCGGGAGTTGGAGACCAGCCTGGCCAACGTGGTGAAACCCCATCTCTACTAAAAACACAAAAATTCGCTGGACATGGTGGTGGGTGCCTGTAATAGCAGCTACTTGGGAGGCTGAGGCAGGAGAATCACTGAAACCTGGGAGGCAGATGTTGCAGTGAGCCAAGATCATCCCACTGCACTGCAGGGTGACAGTGAGAAAGAAAGAGAGGAAGAGAAGCAAGGAAGGAAGGAAGAAAGAAAGAAAAAGAAAGAAAGAGAAAAAAGGGGAGGGGGAAGGGGGGAGGGGGGAGTGGGAGGGGAGGAGAGGGGAGGGGAGGGGGGGAGGGGAGGGGGAAGGGGAGAGGAGGAGGGAAGGGAAGGGGAAGGGAGGGGAGGGGAGGGGAGAGGAGGAGAGGGGAGGGGAGAGGAGGGGAGGGGAGAAGGAAGGGGAAGGGGAAGAGAGGCAGATGAAATTAGACTGATAGTTCTTGTGAGTCAACTCTGTGAAGTTCCAAATGTTAGCCACAGAATGTTAGCCTAAAACTCATTCCTCCAACCTTCAGACAATTTTATAAGCACCTAGTTCTCTGTATTACATTTTTTGCAGCTTAAAATAGCCAGAGTGGCTGGTTTCCTGCACAGACCCTGACTGACAAATGAGTTTGAGAGCTCAGGCCAAAGGGAACAGTGTCAGACTCAAAGTGATGAATACATCATCCAGCAAGAGAGACTAGAGCTGCTCATTGCTGTTTCTCTCTCATATCAACCAAGTCCTTCCCTCATCAATTAAACCCATTTACTCTTTTACTCTCCTCTGTAGAAAACTAGAAGAGCAAGGCATTGGGGAATTCATATCTGCTAGAGAAATATGCATTTCAGCCTGGGCTGATTGGAGCCTGGAATATGATGGTGAGACTCCTACTCACAAATTGGATGGTGATGGAAAGGCCATCCTGATGAGCCAAAAATTTTGTCAGAAGACAGAGTGATGTTGGACAACACCACTGAGCCACAACTTCCATCCACGCAAGACTTAATATATTTCCTGGGACAAAAGTACCTAGGAAACCAAAAGCCTTTCAGCTTGCCCCTTGAAGCGAATTTCCCTTTGGCTGACACTGTACAGCAAAGTGTATTAATACCCATGATGGGTGATCAGCCTTCAATAAATAATGCTGGTTGTTCTAATGTACCTGGCATGAAATATTCAGAGCTATTAATGCATTTCAGTTTAAATAATCACCAGGGCTTTTGTCCAAATCAGTGGTGAGCTTAGGTTGTATTATCTTTTCTTGCACATATCAGATGTGGGGTGCAGGCTGAAAGTTCCAGGAAGAAGCATTAGGCCACTGACCCTGTGGAGCAGGTGGGGAGCTACGTGGTGCAGGCATATGTGACGGGGGGAGTGGTCAGACCCCTAGCTTGGGGTCCAGGATTCCTGGGTCCTGTCCCAAACTCAAGTATAGCCAGTGCCAAGAAACTCAAGGCTCATCTGGTGGTCTTGGGAGACAGACCAGGGCATTAGAGGATATCTCCCCCAGTCCTTGATTGTAAGGATTTCAAATGCTTCCAGTCTTTTGAGCCTGCATAAGAGACCATGGGGGCCAGGCGCAGTGGTTCACACCGGTAATTCCAACACTTTGGGAGGCCGAGGTGGCAGATCACGAGGTCAGGAGTTCAAGACCATACTGATTAACACAGTGAAACCCCGTTTCTAGTAAAAATACAAAAATTAACCAGGTGTGGAGGTACATGTCTGTAATCTCAGCTACTCAGGAGGCTGAGGCAGGAGAATCACTTGAACCCGGGAGGCGGAGGTTGCAGTGAGCTGAGATCACCCACTGCACTGGGCAACAAAGCAAGACTCCGCCTCGAAAAAAAAAAGAGAAAGACCACGGGAGAGTGATCATACAGATTGGGAGTAGGACTCACATTACCAAGCAGCAAGGCCTCTGAGGGAGACTCTGAGCAGCTGGAGATATAAGAAGGCTGAGCTCAGGCCTTCTGTCAGCAGAGGGATGGTTGACATGGTTATAAATCATGTCTGAAGACTTGCGATCCGGATTGACAGGTGGTAAGCGTGGGAAGTATCTGAAAGGTGAGCTGACAGGAATGAATGAATCTGGGCCCAGTGGGGCAGGAGTGCTTCCCACCTCCATTTCTCTTCTTCCGTTGATTTTTAGAACAGTAAATCGGAAGAAAAGAATGTTGGTGTGGGGAGCTCTCCTGATCTGCCCAAATTGCCTGGGCTCTCCCATCACCCCGCACCCTCCCAAGATCTTCGAAGCATCCCACCTGCCCCGGCTCAGATGGCGTTCATGAAGAACAAAATCCAGCCAGGCACGGTGGCTCACACCTGCAATCCCAGCACTTTGGGAGGCCGAGGAAGGAGGATCGCCGGAGTTCGGGAGTTGGAGACCAGCCTAACGGACACAGAGAAACGCCATCTCTACTAAGAATACAAAATTAGCTGGGCGTGGTGGCACATGCCTATAATCCCAGCTACTCAGGAGGCTGAGGCAGGAGAATCGTTTGAATATGGGAGGTGGAGGTTGCGGTGAGCCAAGATCACACCATTGCACTCCAGTCTGAGCAACGAGAGCAAAACTCTGTCCCAAAAAATAAATAGAGAATGAAACACAAGGGGATTTGAAAGGAAGGAAGGGCAGGGTGCTTTCATTCCACTCCGGCCTCCGAGTCTCCTCCCTTTGCCCGACCAGAGACCAATATAGAACAGGGAGGCGTCAGAGATAGAATTAGCTTTCTGAGCTCTACTCCTAGAATCCCAGCTGAAAGCGTAAATATTTTCTCTTCCTATTCTTAGGGAATACCCCTCCCTCACTGTTTCCCCTTCTCCTGTCCTCCCGTCAACCTGGATCACTCAAGTGCTTTCACCGTGGCTTTCCCTCACTGCTGCTTCCCAGCAGCTCCGCTCTAATCTCACAGCTGATAGATTGAGCTGCTTTCCCCAGTATGGCAGCTCTGTCCAGCTGATGCCTATTTCCCCTGAAGTTAGCTATACTCAGCCACTTCTTAGCTCTCAGAAGCCAGGAGTAAGTTTGGGGAAAAGCCCACCATTCAGACTGGCTTTAGGCCATATTCAGAGACCTCATATATGTACCGGTTATTCAACTAGTGTCTCTCAGCTTCAAACCTACCCTTCTTTATTGGGCCTTGTGAAGCTGGGGCAAGAACTTTGAAAACCACATTTCTGCTTTGCTAACTGGTACCCTGTTAGCTTCTGCCAATATAAGGTAACCAGGGAGACCGGAAGGCTGGAGGAGGAAGACAGGATGCCTTTTTCCTCTTCACCTCCTGTTCCTATTAACATTGCCCAGCCTTGCTTTGACACAGGGCAGAGGCAGTTCATTCCAGTAGCAGTAGTTGGCTTCAATTTGTAATTGCCTCTCCACTGTTCAACTTCTATTTTTTTTTTTTTCCGGTGGATTCTTGCACTGTCTCCCAGGCTGGAGTGCAGTGGCATGATCTTGGCTCCCTGTAACCTCCCACTCCCAGGTTCAAGCGATTCTCCTACCTCAGCCTCCCAAGTAGCTGGGATTACAGGCACACACCACCATGCCTAGCTAATTTTTGTATTTTTAGTAGAGACGGGGTTTCATCGTGTTGGCCAAGCTGGTCTCTAACTCCTGACCTCAGGTTATTATTGCCCACCTCGGCCTTCCAAAATGCTGGGATTACAGGCATGAGCCCCCATGCCCGACCTTTTTTTTTTTTTTTTTTGAGACAGGGTCTCACTCCATCTCCCAGGCTGGAGTGCAATGGTCATGGCCACTGCAGCCTCAACCACCCTGACTCAAGTGACTCTCCTATCTCAGCCTCTCGAGTAACTGGGACCACGGGTGTGTGCCACCGTACTCGGCTAATATTTTTATTTTTTGGAGAGATGATGTCTCACTATGTTGCACAGGCTTGTCTTGAACCCTGGGACTCAAGCAGTTCTTCTGCCTCGGTCTCCCAAAGTGCTGGGGTTTCAGGTGTGAACCACCATGCTCAGCTTCAACTTCTATGTTGGATGCACCAGAGCCAGCGTCCAGTCCTTCTCTGTATAGACCTTCTCCCTGAATGATTTCAGCTCATTTACGGATTTATGTGCCATATATTCCCATGACTGTCGAATCTGTATCTCTAGTTCTGACTCTTCCCTATACTCTACATTTGAAGTGTTAGGAATTTGGGTCTATAGGCCTCTTCAACTTTTTTTTTTTTTTTTGAGACGGAGTTTCACTCTTGGTACCCAGGCTGGAGTGCAATGGCGCGATCTCAGCTCACCTCAACCTCCACCTCCTGGGTTCAGGCAATTCTCCTGCCTCAGCCTCCTCAGTAGCTGGGACTACAGGCACACGCCACCATGCCCAGCTAATTTTTTTGTATTTTTAGTAGAGGCGGGGTTTCACCATGTCGACCTGGATGGTCTCGATCTCTTGACCTCGTGATCCGCCCGCCTCGGCCTCCCAAAGTGCTGGGATTACAGGCTTGAGCCACTGCGCCCGGCCTTAGGCCTCTTCAATTTAACAAAGCCAAACATAACTCTATTTCTCCTCTTCCAAACAGGCATCTCTTTTAGTCTTCATTTTAAGAGACATGACCAACAACAACCAGCGGCTCAGGCCACGAAGCCCTGGGTCCCCCTAGCGTCCTTCTTTTGCTCTCACAATCCCCTGCTCCCATGCAGTCCGTCAGCAAAACCTAACTGACTTTCCACCATCTTCACTGCTTCACCCAGTCAAGCAACCCCTGGCTCAGAGTGAGTCGAGTAGAGAATCAGGAAAGCTCTTTATGTAAGGCTTCTAGAATATTCAGTTACAGAATCTCAGAGTGTGATGACTCCTGTTTCTAAATCAAAGGAAAGCTGGGATAACAAATCTGGTGGGGATGAAACCAGACTGTGCCGGGGAGGGGCTGGTGGGAGCCCTCAAAGAAGCAGGATGGAAGAGAACTAAAACCAGAAAGCTGTCCTTTTTGATGACTTCTCTGCCCCAGAGGGGCCACATGCTCCCCTATTATTGCCTGTACCTGCGTGGGACCATGTGTGGTGGCAATAACCCATAATTACCCGTAATGACTTCTCTGGGCTCAGCCCAGGTAGGAGCCCAGATATTTCAAGATAATGACTTTTCTTCCCTTTTTATTCTGTGTTAGGTCCCTGCATGGATTGAAAGGTGCTTATTAACACAAGTGCCCCTGATAATTAGGTTGGTCCTGGCTTCATTAAACATGGATGGGCTTCCTGCTTGTGGGTCCAGGCAAGAGAAGAAGGCCAAAAAACAGGACTCTCCTCCACATGGGTCTCTGGGGTGCAGATAGAGCAAGGAGGCACTTTCTTCTCATGTTACTGAGTTGAGCTGAGTAAAAAGGGAGACAAGAGGCAGGAGGCAAAGCAACTGGAAGAGGCCTTTTTCCATTTATCCCGCCTACAAGCTGAGCCTTGATATTCTTATCTGTTCATTGAGCTTAGAACCAGAGGCCTTTTTCCATTTATCCCGCCTACAAGCTGAGCCTTGATATTCTTATCTGTTCATTGAGCTTAGAACCAGAGGCCTTTTCCCATTTATCCTGCCTACAAGCTGAGCCTTGATATTCTTATCTGCTCATTGGGCTTAGAACCAGAGGCCTTTTCCCATTTATCCCGCCTACAAGCTGAGCCTTGATATTCTTATCTGTTCATTGGGCTTAGAACCAGAGACTATCAAAGCTACAAGGGACCTCAGATATGGATGTTCACGTTTTTTCCTAAAAAAAGAGGTGAGAAGCCTCTGCAGGTCCAGGGCAGGGATGGAACTTGCCCAAGATCACACGGCTCATCAGTGCCGAAATCATGCTCGAAACCCAGGTCCTCTGGCTACTCCAGGCATAGCGATCCTTGGTGTATCTCACAGGGATCAGAAGGTAGAAGAGAGGAAAGTGGTGTGAAAGTGAAGGACCCCACGCAGAGGGAGGCCTTCCTTGTCTGGGCTGTGCTGCTCATGAGGTCCTGGGCTCCACGCCCGGGACGGTCAGCCTCCGGAGTCTCCTTACCTGCCCTGCTTGCCTCACAGGGCCCTGGGGAGGAGGGGGCTTGTGAAAGGGCCTTGAGAGGCAACACCGGTCAAGCTGTTCTACCAGCCAGCTGTGTGCTCACTCCTGACTCTGTCTCCCCAAATCCCCATGTGTGCCCTTTCTCCCAGGAGCCTGAGGATGCTGCTGAGCCCAGCCAGTCACACCAGCCTCAATCAGCATCATCAACAGCCACTTCTTCATTTGCTTTCTGAATTATTTAGCCCTCCTCTCCCCAGCCCACCCCCAGACCTTTTACCACATGAACCCTTTAAATAGGCCCAAGCCTTGGCTTGGGAAACATTTCCTTACTGCCCCTGCCATAAGCTTTTGGAGAGGGCACATCTCTTTTTTTTTTTGAGATGGAGTTTCACTCTTGGTACCCAGGCTGGAGTGCAATGGCGCGATCTCAGCTCACTGCAACCTCCACCTCCTGGGTTCAGGCAATTCTCCTGCCTCAGCCTCCTGAGTAGCTGGGATTACAGGCACACGCCACCATGCCCAGCTAATTTTTTGTATTTTTAGTAGAGAAGGGGTTTCACCATGTTGACCAGGATGGTCTCGATCTCTTGACCTCGTGATCCACCAGCCTCAGCCTCCCAAAGAGCTGGGATTATAGGCTTGAGCCACCGCGCCCGGCCTGGAGAGGGCACATCTCTACGTAGATTGGTTTTCCCCTTCACTGTGCCTCATGGTAATTGACAGTGTCTGGGTCTTAATGAGGGAGCAGGCCCAGCCAGGATGAGCAGAGGCCCTGCCCTTTGCTAGTCCCTTGTCGGAGGTCCTGGCTGTGGGTTCTGCCATCCATTCTTGCTGAGCACTTGCCGAATATTTAATGTCTTTCATCCAACAAGCCAATGGCAGCCCTGGGGTGAAAAGCTCCTGAGGTCATTTTGTCCCTTCCCTGGCTTTCAGGCTGTGCATCTCATCCAATATCGACAGATGGTGGCCTCTTCCCTGAGGCTGAGGCTTTCCTGCCCTCACCCCTAGCTCTGGCTCATTTAAGACCTGGAGAGACTTCTGTGTGGACTACCTGGAAGCTGCTGATTATTGTAGATGCCCCAGAGGAACAGCCCAGGGAGAGAGTCAGCGAGCTCTTATGGGGTAGGGATGGGGAAGTCCGGGGAGGAAAAGTCCTTGGGTGTCAGGACCAGAGGATGAAACGTTCTGCTGTTCAGGGCTCAGCAAAGACTAAGGAAGTCCTGCCTGTTTTGTTTGTTTGTTTTTGAGAAAGAGTCTCGCTCTGTCACCCAGGCTGGATGGAGTGCAGTGGCACCATCTCAGCTCACTGCAACCTCCGCCTCCCAGCTTCAAGCTATTCTCCTGCCTCAGCCTCCTGAGTAGCTGGGATTACAAGCCCTTGCCACCACGCCCGGCTAATTTTTGTATTTTTAGTAGAGACTGGGTTTCACCAAGTTGGCCAGGCTGGTCTTGATCTCCTGACCTCAAGTGATCCACCCTCCTCGGCCTCCCAACGTGCTAGAATTACAGGCATGAGCCACCGCACCCAGCCCTGTCTGCTTCTTTGTTTCTCATTTGTACTCATTTGTCTGTCTGCGGGTCCTGGAGTCTGAACCAGCCGACAGTCCTGCCCTCCTCTCCACTCCCCGCCTGCCCTTTGGGCCCCGCTTGGAGAAAGCTACAATCTGGCTCCACAGAGCCCCCAGAGGGAAGCACCCCTTCCCCCTCCCAGTGCCCACTCGCCTGGCTCTTCTGGGCATCTCCCAGCCCTCTGGCCCACCACAGACTTGGTTTCCTGCCTGCAGTTCCCTAGCACTCTCTCCCTAAATGGCAATAGCCAAACTCAGCTGGAGTCAGAGAGCATGCCTAATGTGGCTGGCGCCCACCTGGCCTCACCCTTCCTTTCCCATCCTCAGAGCTGGAAGTGACCCTACAGGGTTGGCAGACACCCCACACCCTAATTCCCTTTCACTCTCACCACTCTCAGCTTGTTTTTTTGTATTTTATTTTTTCTTCTTTTTTTGGAAATGAAGTTTTGCTCTTGTCCCCCAGGCTGGAGTGCAATGGCACCATCTCAGCTCACTGTGACCTCCACCTCCCAGGTTCAAGTGATTCTCCTGCCTCAGCCTCCCAAGTGGCTGGGATTACAGGCTCATGCCACCATGCCCGGCTAATTTTTTTATTTTTAGTAGATATGGGGTTTCACCATATTGGACAGGCTGGTCTCCCAAAGTGCTGGGATTACAGGTGTGAGCCACCACCTCCAGCTGACGAAGTTTTAATCTGCGCCCTTCCCAAGACACCTCCTCTGTCTGGTGAACTTGGACCTTCCTTCAAACTTTAGTGCAGAGGCCAGTCTCTTGGAACCCCCCATGTTCTCCAGCCTCTCAGAGCAGGACAGGACGGCCTGCCCAACACCTCCTCTCCCCCACCCTGCATCGTATCCTGCTCCTTTGAAACACTTCCCAGGTGTGTGAATTTACTGGTATTTCTGTCTTCCTCTTGGTCTGTTATCTCCAGGCAGGGCAGGAAAGTGTCTTCAGTGCTCATGGCCTTCTCTCCTGTGCCTGGTCTGGAGTCCAATAGTCATAGCAAGTAATAGGAGCTCAGTAAATATTTGTCGAATAAATAAATAATTCTCTGAGGCTTGGAGGAAGGGTGGGCAGTGTCTCCAATGGACTATGACAATTACCTTAGTAAAAGTCTGGGACTGGGGTCCAGAAACCTTGTGTGGCCCCCTCTGCATCCCTGTAGTCACAGGGTTGGGTGCTTGATGAGCCTGCCTGGCGAGGCAGGCCAGGTGCCTGGTGTGATGGGACAGTGCCATCTAGCTGCAGCTGGGGCCAGAGCAACAACAGGGCCCACGAGTTGGCTTGGTCAAAGCGATGTCACACAGGGAGTCCCTGGGCACTGCAAGCAACTAGCTAAGGGGCTGACACAACCTCAGCTTAATTGTTCTCCAGCTTGGGGCCTAGGCTGCTATAAAGGAGCCCAGGGTCAGGCTTGAGATGGCCCCAAAGGAGCCCCAGGTGGGTACTGGACTTATCAAAAGAACCTGGAAATGGGTCCACATGTGATCAAGCTACTTACAGAGGTAGTGTCCAGGTCACTGGGTGTTGTCCTATTGTACGCTTGACGGCCCCATCATACAGGGGGAGGAACAACTGTGTGTGTTCCCAGGACTGTTGAGGGTGCTGGGAGCCAGGCCCCTGATCACATCCTCACTCTAGACCTGATCTGTCCAGGGGGCAGGGACAGGGTTTGCACCATCCTATCTTCCTCACAGCCTGGCACCGGCCTGGCAAGCCCTTGCTCTGCAGCTCTGCCTGGCAGAAGCTGGTCAGTGTGAGAAGAGCCTTCTAGCAGTTGGAGCTGCCTGGGCACCAAAAGGGCTGCTTTGTGAGAGGATGAATCCGTCACTGTAAGTGCTCAGGCCGAGGCGGCCTTAGCTGCGTCAAACGCTAAGCTGGGAGTGCTGTGTTGGACTGGACTAGATGCCTGCTGATATTCCTTAACTTGACAGTTGCATAAAATGTGAACTGCTCAATGCATATCCCTCCCCTAGCACTTTACCACTGTTCACTGAGAATCTGTGTCACAAGCTCGGATCCTCGAGAAGCAAACTTGGGCCAGGCGTGGTAACTCACGCCTGTAATCCCAGCACTTTGGGAGGCTGAGGTGGGTGGATCACGAAGTCAAGAGATCGAGACCATCCTGATCAACATGCTGAGACCCCGTCTCTACTAAAAATACAAGAAATTAGCTGGGCATGGTGGTGCGTGCCTGTAATCCCAGCTACTCAGGAGGCTGAGGCAGGAGAATTGCCTGAACCCGGGAGGCAGAGGTTGTGGTGAGCCGAGATCCTGCCAATGCACTCCAGCCTGGGTAACAAGAGCGAAACTCTGTCTCAAAAAAAAAAAAGAAGCAAACTCGGAGCGTGCAGGACATTTGTTAGGGAGTTCTCTTGGGATGATCCCTTGTGGAACAGTGGGGACAATGGCAGTGACAATGGACAGAGGGAGACGTTGAGCTGCACTGGAGTCTGAACAACAGCCCCAGTTGACCCTGCAGGGAGCTCGGAGCTGGCATGACCTTCAGAGTTGTGTCAAATTGGGGAGAGCAGGCTGGGTGTTCACAGTTCATATGGATCTGTCATTGGGTGCAGGCTGGCCTGGGCAGGTGGTGTGATCTAAGGCAGTCCTAGAAGGGGCTGGCAGTGCTCCCTGAGGGTGGGGAACATGTCCTTCATTCCTGGAGGGGGTCTGCACATCACAGCATCTGCCCCTCCTCCAGTGCTGACATTTTAGGCAGCAGTGAGCAGTGAGGAAGCTCGTTCGGGCAGTGGACCCTGTCCTGTGTCTCCGAATCCCTGCAGTTCAACAGCTCCCTGAAAAGCAGTGGTCAGAGTCCTAGAGGGGGTGCTCTGGCTCCTCTACATCCATTTTCTCTGCCTCTTCTGAGAGGAGGTTCAGGCTGGAGGTCTGGTGGGGAGGTGGTGAGCACGGGAGATGCACAGAGGGACAAGAGGCTCTTGCCTTAATTGCCCACAATTAGAACCACTCCTTTCTATTCCCACCATGCAGGGGCCCTAATTAAAATTTAAACTCATGTTTCCTTTTTTCTTTTTAATGTTTCCATGGTAGGTAATTAACTTTTCCTTTCTGCGAGTGAGCAATTAATTAATGTTCTGTTCCTGAGGACGGCGATCAGAGCATTGTCACTTGCCTGGGAGTTTGTTTCTTTCATTTACTTCCACTTTCCAACAGAACTGGCTTTGGCGCGAGAGTGGGGCAGAGAAAGGCAAGAAGCTCTGCTGACATCTGCTGTGTGCAACAGGGCGCTGAGGAAGTCCCTACAACAGGAGATCCCTACCATGAGGAGGGCATACATGGGCTTCCCCGGACCAACAGGTGCAAAAGTTCCCTCCAAATAGCTTTCCTCGAGAGGGGCCAGCTGAATACTTCCCCTGGGAGCAAAGACACGTGTGCTGAACGGCACTGGCATCATGGGTGTGCGGGCCCTCCCACCGCCAGCCTCTGTGCCCTCCTCTCCCAGGCCCCTGGGTTTACCTCCTGGCCACACATGCCTCAGGAAGAGGCATGGATTAACAGTATTTATGCAAATTGCAGAGACAAGGGAACATTTCCCCTTCCTCCTTTGAAGGTTTGTGGAAAATCACTGACTAGAGGCAGATTAGTTGGAGAAAAGGCAAACAGATTTTCTCATCTGAAAACTCTAGATGTTAAAAGACAAACAAAAAAGCATTCAATGTGTGCATGTGAGCCTTCAGATACAGGGGAACCCAAAAGATACAGGGGAACCCAAAAGATACAGGGGAAATTGTCCATTTTTATGCTGAGGTGCAACGAAGTATGGACATCTATGTAGAAATATGGTGAAACAGCCAGTGGCTCGCCTGCAATCCCAGCACTTTGAGAGGCCGAGGCAGGCGGATCACCTGAGGTCGGGAGTTTGATACCAGCCTGGCCAACACATGGCGAAACCTCATCTCTACCAAAAACACAAAAATTAAGGCGAGTCACTCCAGCCTGGGCAACAAAAGCAAAACTCCGTCTCAAAAAGAAAAGAAAAGAAAAAAGAAATATGATAGGACAAAAAAGGGTGAGATCTAACACTAACAGACTGTGTGGGGAATCTCAGCAGGGCCGGTCTGTCTAGATTCTTCTTGGTTTCTAAGCTAATGCATTCCTGCATTCCTTCCTTCTGAGTGTGGGGCAGGACCCTCTCTGGAAGACTATGGGTTATACGTAGTCAAACAAGATAGGTCAGATAATTTCTTTATGACCAGTTTTTACACAGAAAGGCAGAGGGAAAGTTAGAGTAATGATTTTCAATTTTATGGCTGGCTTTGGGGAAAAGGTGCTGGTTTCAATGACTTGTCTTGAGGAAGAGGGATTCTAGTTTCTATGGCTAGCCTCGGGGAGAATAGGACTGAGAGACAAGAGAATAGATAAATAAGGAATGCTGAGGAAACCAGAAAGAAGAAAGGCAGGAAGCAGCTGTTAGAGTTGGGGAGTGAGAGGGAAGCATTTTGTAGAAGCTTGAGGATGCCCTGAGCAAGTGGGACTCAGACCCCTGATTCATGGAGCCGATCAATTCTATAAAGATCAAAATGCAAAACTAACGACAAATGTTGTTTAGACCTATGTGGCAAAATTGTTGAAAAGCAAGAGAATGATAAACACAAATTTAAATGGCAATTACCTCTTCCACAGGGAGGCAGAGGGGTGGATGAAAAAGCACATACATACAGGAAGATGCAAGTTGTTAAGTGATTTCTAGTTCTTGTGAGTAATGGGCTCATGGATGTTGATCATATTTTGTTTTATAACTAACTTTTAAAAATATGTTTTGTGAGCTGGGAGCCGTGGCTCGCGCCTGTAATCCCAGCACTTTGGGAGGCCGAGGCGGGTGGATCATGAGGTCAGGGATTCAATACCAGCCTGACCAACATGGTGAAACCCTGTCTCCACTTAAAAATACAAAAATTAGCCGGGCATAGTGGTGCACACCTGTAGTCCCAGCTGCTTGGGAGCCTGAGGCAGGAGAATTGCTTGAACCCGGGAGGCGGAGGTTGCAGTGAGCTGAGAGCACACCATTGCACTCCAGCCTGGGTGACAGAGTGAGACTCAATCATATATATACAGGTGGATCACCTGAGGTCAGGAATTTAAGACCAGCCTGGCCAACATGGTGAAACCCCGTCTCTACTAAAAATAAAAAAAATTAGCTGGGCGTGGTGGCGGGCTCCTGTAGTCCCAGCTACTCAGGAGGCTGAGGCAGGAGAATCGATTTAACCTGGGAGGCGGCGGTTGTAGTGAGCTGAGATGACAGCACTGCACTCCAGCCTGGGTGACAGAGCTAGCAAAAAAATAAACAAATAGGGTGGGCCAGCCACCCAGGACAGGAAGGCACAGAGCATGGAGAATGATGAGCTTCCATCGGCGGATGGGATGGATTGGAGTGGGACTGCGTCTGTTAGCGAGTGCAGCAGCATTTTACTATGATTTTGAAATTAATGACACTTACAATAGGCTGGCCTTGGAACACATTCAACAGCACCCTGAGGAGCCCCTCGAAGGAACCACATGGACACACTCCGTGAAAGCTCGATTACTCTCCTTGCCTTTTTGGCTGTGGACAATTATTTTTCTGGTACCTTACTTACAGATGTTTTTGTTCCTTTACTCTTATGCAAGAGCTGATCCCATCACAGTGGGCTACTGTAACATCCCTGAATGCTGGGCTGTTATTTGCAGTCGCCACCAGGCATTTGTCAAGGCTTCTAATCAGATCAGCAGACTACAACTGATTGACACATGAAATCAGTCACCGTTTTTTCCCTATTACAAAACTGCCAGTACTATATGGAGTCTGATCACAAGACTGCAGCTTCTTCACAGCTCTCAGGAAGCTGTGATGGGGCAGAGGCTTTTTGAACACGTGATTAGGGGACTATCTTTATCTGAATAATGAATCTTTAGGTAAAGCCTGGGATAGGGTACTACAAAATCATGTTGATTACTTTAGATTTGGGAAGTTAAATCTTGCCTGTTAATTTGCATTCTTTAGAAACTTTACTAAGTAGCTGAATTCATGTTTCTATTCTACTGTGCAACGTAGTGATGATTCAGAAATTGTTCCTTTGGGGAAAAAATGCATATGAACATTTCCATTGTGTTAAGTGTAAAAAGGTCTAGACATGATCATAAAATTTAAATTTTATATCAAAATAATAAATAAATAAAAATATGTTTCGTGGTATCACATTTCTGAAAAGGATCCCAGTGATTCCTGCCTTCTAGAATTTACATTCCCTCTCACATTGTACCAGTGCTGGCCTGTGTGAGCAAAAGAATATGGCAGAGGGGATGGTATGTCGCTTCCCAAATTAGGTTCTAAAAAACACCGTGGCTTCTATTTTGGTTTCTCTTGCCTGCTCTCTCGGCGCATTCGCTCTGAGGCAAGCCAGGTGCTGTGTTCCTAGCAGCCTATGGGGAGGCCACAGTGTCAAGGAACTAAGTCTCCTGCCAAGGACAGCTGTGTGAGTGGTCTGCAAGTGGATCCTTCCCAGCCTTCAGATGACAGCAGTCCTGACCAGCATCTTGACTGAGACTCAGAGACACTGAGCCACAACCACCCAACCAAGCTGCTCCTGGATTCCTGACCTTAGAAACTCTGTGAGATAATAGATGTTTACTACTTTTTTTTTTTTTAGACGGAGTCTTGCTCTGTCGCCCAGGCTGGAGTGCAGTAGCGTGATCTCGGCTCACTGCAACCTTCACCACGCAGGTTCCAGCAATTAACTGCCTCAGCCTCCTCAGTAGCTGGGATTACAGGCACCCACACTTGGCTAATTTTTGTATTTTTAGTAGAGATGGGATTTCACTATCTTGGCCAGGTTGGTCTTGAACTCCTGACCTTGTGATCCACCTGCCTTGGCCTCCCAAAGTGCTGGGATTATAAACATGAGCCACCGTGCCTGGCCAGATGTTTGCTATTTTAAGCCAAGATATTTTGGAGATAATTTGTTACATAAGATTAAATAATTAATACATAATTATTTGATATGCATAGTATATTGAATTTTAAAGTTTGAGTCGGGGACTATGGTGTGGTGGCTTAACACCTGTAATCCCAGCGCTTTGGGAAGCTGAGGTGAGAAGATTGCTTGAGGCCAGGAGTTTGAGACCAGCCTGGGAAACATAGCGAGACTATTGCTACTAAAAAATGTTAGGATATCAGCTAACATTTTTATTACTTATTAGCTACCCTAGCATCCTGGTATGCACCTGTAGTCCTAGCTACTCAGGAGACTGAGATGGAGGATTGCTTGAGCCCAGGAGTTCCAGGCTGCAGAGAGCTATGTCGGTACCACTGTATTCCGGCATGGGTGTCAGAGAGACCGTGTCTCAATAAATAAATAAATAAGGAAAACAGTCAGAAATAAAAGAAAAAAAGGGAATCTAGGTTTGAGGGAGGCCAGCTGGAAGTAATGGGAGTGGAGCCCTGACACGCGGTGGGCGGGCAGCCTGGAGGAGGGATGCCTGGGTGCCCCAGGGAAGCCAGGATTGGCCAACAGGCTGCAGGGCTGCTCTGGCCACACGAGGGCGCCCCACATTGCCGCATCTGGGCTAGGGGTGGGGAATGAAAGACCGAAAAGAGGTCTTATGGGGAGAGAACGTCCTGTGTACCTACACACTGGCCCCTCTCTCCAGGTTTCTTGAAGAAGGTTAGCGTGAAGCCTCTCTGACAACTGGAAACACAGCTGGTTTTCAGGCCCTGAGGAATGCATGCCTCTGCAAGCCAGGGTTGTCTCCTCTGCTGGGTAGCATGTGTTATGGTTGATTGTGAGCGGCGGCAGTGAGGGTGGGAGTGGCTAACCAGGTACTTGGGGAGTCTCTCTCCATCATGCACGATGGGGCTTCCCCATGGTTTCCTTCTCAGGAGAGGAGAAAAGCCCAGGGTGCAGAGATACTGTCAGTAGCCTTTCCCTTCTCCCCTCCCCACCCTCACTTTTGCAGCTGTAAAGCTGAATGATTACTGAGGAAATAAATTTCATTCAGGCCTTAAGGCTGATGGGAGGCGTCGGGGCTCAGAACACAATACGCCAAAGTATGTCACTGTGGCATGCGGAGAGTTCTGGGAAATGCATTATGCAATTTTGTCATTGTGCAAACATCAGAGAGTATACTTTCACAGACCTAGACGGCATGGCTTATTGCTTCTAGGCTACAAACATGTACAGATGTTACTGTATTGGATACTATAGGTACCTTTAACACAATAAGTATGTGTATATCCAAACATACCTCAACATAGGAAAAGTACAGTCAAAATATGGTAATATAATCTGTTTTTTGAGATGCAGTCTCACTCTTTGTTGCCCAGGTTGGAGTGCAATCAATGGCATGATCTCAGCTCACAGCAACCTCCACCTCCTGGGTTCAAGTGATTCTCCTGCCTCAGCCTCCTGAGTAGCTGGGATTACAGGCACGCAACACCACGCCCCGCTAATTTTTGCATTTTTAGTAAGGATAGGGTTTCACCATGTTGGCCAGGATGGTCTCAAACTCCTGACCTCGGGTGATTCACCCACCTCGGCCTCTCAAAGTACTAGGATTATAGGCGTGAGCCACCATGCCCAGTTGGTAATATAATCTTATGGGACCACCAATTTACAGGTGGTCCACTGCTGAATGAAACATTGTTAGGTGGTTCATGACTGTACTTTAAACTGAAGGACATTGGAAGAGCCTCCAAAGTTCTCTTTGACCTTCTGCCCACCAGACTTCCACCTTTCTCCCCACCCCCACCCGCCCACATGAAGTGTTGTAGATACTAGAATTTCTCTTCCCGAGGCAGGTCATGGAAACTAGAACCTCTCTCCCCTAAAGCAAGGGATAAAACAGAAAAGTCACTTTCCCCTCTCCATTCTTCCTTGAAGACCCTCACTCTAGAGACTCCCGCTTCATACCAGGGTGGGAGGATGCTACACAGAGAGGGCAGGAAGCATCTGAATGGACAGGCCTTGCTGGGTTCCCCACTCAGTCTGTTACCATGAGAGCATACCCTTTTGCCAATCATATATCTACACTTCTGTCTTCACTGAAACTAAACTTAAAATGTTAAGACAGTTCTTCCTGGGTCTTTGGCTCCTCACTTCTGAAGGCTCCCACTTCCCGTAAAATTTTTTATTAAATCTGCCACTCTTTTCTCTTGTTAACCTTTTGTTGCTGTTACAAACCTGTCAGCTGGCCGGGCACGGTGGCTCATGCCTGTAATCCCAGCACTTTGGGAGGCCAAGGCAGGCAAATCACCCGAGGTCGGGAGTTTGAGACCCGCCTGACCAAAATGGAGAAATCCTGTCTCTACTAAAAATACAAAACAGCCGAGTACGGTGGCGTGTGCCTGTAATCCCAGCTACTCGGGAAGCTAAGGCAGGAGAATGGCTTGAATCCGGGAGGTGGAGTTTTCGGTGAGCTGAGATCGCGCGATTGATTGTACTCCAGCCTAAGCAACAAGAGCAAACCTCTGTCTCAAAAAGAAAAAAAAAAGGAAAGAAAGAAAGAAAGAAAGAAAAAAGAGAAGTGTCAGCTGTGACCCTTATGATGGCTGAGGAAAGGTATTACACCTTTCTGCCCCTATGGAGGGAAGGGGCTATGAACTCCATCCAGAGACAGGGAGCCTACAGATAAGTTGAATCTGTCTTGCTTGCTGCCATCTCTCCTAGGCCGAGTACAGTGCAGGCCCATGGCAGGCATGTAGCAACAACGACTGTAATATCAAACATAGCCCACATTTACTCAGCATGTGCTATCATGTGGTGGGAATGATTCAGGGTGCTGTCAGTCAGAGAGTGCTTAGTCCTCATGTGGCTGGGTAGCACCCAAGATCCATCCCCACCGATCTTCTGTCCTTTGGAGGCAGATAGGTGAAAACCTCATTTGCAGCCTGACTCCTTGGAGAGCAATGGGTGCATATGGGATCCAACATTTAGTCCCTCCCATGAGATTTGGAAGGTGGAAGAGACAGAGGCCGCCTTCCTGCTGCTTTGGCTGGTTCTTTCTGGCCAGCAGGGCCAATGCACACACACGTTTTTTTCCTGCATCAGCACCCAGTGTCCAGTTACCACCAACAGGGAGTCCGGGGACAGCTAGTGGCAGCAGCAGTGGAGGCCCCATCTACTCCCTGGACCACAGCCGTACCAGTGTTAGCCCAAACTCAGCGGTGCCAATGGCAATCTCCAGGTGCCGTACCTTGCTTCCTGCTCAGGCAGAGGTGGCAGACCCTCTGGACTCAGTCTTACTTCCTTTCCCCACCCAGACACTCCAACCACCCATAAGCACCTAACCCTGGTCTCAAATCACTTTCTGCTCTAAATGCCTCCCCTGGTTCCTATGTCCTGCACTGAACTCTGCTGCCTCATACAATTATTACCCTCATCTTACAGAGGAGGAAACTAATGTGCAGAGGAGGTAAGTAATCCCTAAGCCACACAGCCAGTCAGTGGTAGAGCCAGGCTTTGAACCCAGGGTTTTCCCATCCCAGCACCCACCATACTTGCTGCCTTGGGAAATAGGTGTCGCTGTGTGCGAATGTGGGAGGAGGCACAGAGAGCCTTCCGGCAGCGGGCTGGGCTAACTCCCATGCAAGCAGGTCCTGAGGCAGGATCCCTAGGTATCTGGCCCTTCCTGAACAGCACAAGCTGCTGAGTTTCCTGGGGAAGGTTCTAGAAGCTAAGCTGCCGCAGATGGGATGACAGGCAGGGAGGCTGCCTGGGAGAGCCAGACTCTCTGGGCACCATGTCACCTCCCATGGAGGTGAGACCAGAGTGTGCCAACCGAGACCAGCCGTGTTTGGAGAAACACTTCAGTGATCAGTGCAAAATCAAAAGAGGTAAGTGGTAAAGTGGGCGTGTCACCAGGCCTGTGGATCAGGGGACCAACTTGAGCGGCACTGGCTTGGTGAACTCACAGTGCTTCGGTCTTGTCGGTGTCCCAGGGTTAAGTAAAATTTGGGAGCCTGACAGGCACTGACCCTTTGCTCACCAGGGGCTGTAATACCAGGTCACCAAGTAGTGAGTCTGCATGAGAAGTATCAGCCATCTGGCCTGGAATGTTCCTTCCCGCTGAACACATTTTCTCTTTCTGAGCTGATAGAACGATGGGTGAGGGAGATGGGGCAAGTGCTGCGTGGTGAGGAGAAAAGTACATTGAAGGAGTTGGTTGATGCTTCAGATGTTTAAATGTAGCCAAGATGGGCTGGCTACATCTCGGGGCACTGAGCAGGGCCGCTAGGTGGGCCAGTCTTTGCACCCTGGTCAGATCTATCTCTGGAGTCTTCATTCATTCATTCATTCATTTTTTGAAACAGAATTTTGCTTTTGTTGCCCAGGGAGAAGTGCAATGGCACAATCTCGGCTGACTGCAACCTTCGCCTCCCAGGTTCAAGTGATTCTCCTGCCTCAGCCTCTCGAGTAGCTGGGATTACAGGTCCTGCCACCACGCCAAGCTAATTTTTGCATTTTTGGTTGAGATGGGTGATCCGCCTGCCTCAGCATCCCAAAGTGCTGGGATTACAGGCATGAGCCACTGCGCCAGGCTTTTTTTTTTTTTTTTTTTTTGAGATGAAGTTTCACTCTTATTGCCTAGGCTGGAGTGCAATGGTGCCATCTCAGCTCACTGCAATCTCCACCTCCTGGGTTCAAGCAATTCTCCTGCTTAAGCCTCCTGAGTAGCTGGGATTACAGGCGCCTGCTACCACGCCCAACTGATTTTTTGTATTTTTAGTAGAGACAGGGTTTCATCATGTTGGCCAGGCTGGTCTTAAACTCCTGACCTCAGACGATCTACCCACCTCGGCTTCCCAAACTGCTGGGATTACAGGCTTGAGCCACCGCACTTGGCCTTTCATTCATTATTTTATACATGCAACAAATACGTGAGGACTACCACATACCACATCCTTGCCTGCATTCCAGATATAAGATATTCAGACACTCAAAGTCCCGGCCTCATGGAACTTCCGTTCCAGAGCAAAACACACTTTCCTGTGCTTCTGTGTTGACTAGGCCCCATCTCGTCACATTATCTTTAGGCAGGTGAAGTCCATTTTCTTGCCAATAACTGCAGATGTGTTATCCTAGCCTCTGATTGCCTCTTTTGTCATCACCGTGATCCTTAACTCCTGGAGATTTGGGATCAGGGAATATAGACATTCATAGCAACCCTGTGAGGGAGTTCTGTTATTATTCCATTTTACAGATGTAGAAACTGAGGCTTAAGGGAGTTAAATAATGTTCCCGGGCACTCAGAGTTCTATGAAAGGTTACGTACTGTGCATGTCGTGTGGGCCTGCAGGGGCAGCAGGTGGGAAGAAAAGCTGGAAGTGAAATGGGGCAGAACAAAGACAAAGCCCTCTGTGAAGGACAAATTAGAACCCATGTCTACCTCCACCCCTTTGGTCTTGATGAGCTAGATGACCTGGAGAGGAGGCTGATGGCTTTTGGCATGGAGCTGCAAATGTAGTCGGCCCAGGACTTGAAGGAACATGGCGGAAGCCGAAAGAACTGTAGTTCCGGCTGCTGCAACCCACCAACAAAGTGAGCCAGCAGGTAAGTGACAACATTGCAACAGCACTAATTCTGGCACTCATTGTTACACACAATTATAAAAAACTTAGAAATAAGGCAAAGGAAGCCAGGCACAGTGGCTCATGCCTGTAATCCCAGCACCTTTGGAGGCCAAGGCAGGTGGATCATGAGGTCAGGAAATCGAGATCAGCCTGGCCAACATAGTGAAACCCCGTCTCTACTAAAAATACAAAAATTAGCCGGGCATAGCGGCACACGCCTGTAGTCCCGGCTACTTGGGAGGCTGAGGCAGAAGAATCGCTTGAACCCAGGAGGCGGAGGTTGCAGTGAGCCGAGGTTGCGTTACTACACTGCAGCCTGGGCGACAGAGCGAGACTCCATCTCAAAAAAAAAAAAAGAAAGAAAAGGATGACTATGTATCTTTTCTTTTCTCTGTTGCCCAGGCTGGAATGCAGTGGTGCCATCTTGGCTCACTGCAACCTCCACCTCCTGGGTTCAAGCAGTTCTCCTGCTCTCAGCCTCCGATATAGGCACCACCACCATGCCTGACTAATTTTTGTATACATATATATTTTTTTCAGTAGAGACAAACTCTATCAAGACAGTTGCAGGTGGCCAGAAAAAAAAATTAGGTAGAGACAGGGTTTCACCGTGTTGGTCAAGCTGGTCTGGAATTCTTGACCTTGTGAGTAGGCCACCGAGGCATCCCAAAGTGCTGGGATTATAGGCGTGAGCCACCGCACCCAGCCGCAAAATAATTTCCTAACCTCCTTTTTTACCTGACCTCAGGTAAACAAATGCAACCCTATAAGGGGCTCAGCTGAGCTAGGAGAGAGCTGAACTGCTAAGTGTCAGAGCAGCCAATTAAAACAAGTCAAAAATGTAAGAGTTAAGCCTTTAATCATTGACTGCAATGGCATAAGCAAGAGGTTAGAACTTTCCAGAAAGCATTCCTGATCTTGCTCAAGACCCCAACAGAGGGGTTTTGGATCCCAAGAGAAGGGATCTCACCCAACAAAGAAAGCTGAGTCCACAGAGTAAAGTGAAAGCAAGTTTATTAGAGAATTGAGGAAACAAACGAACGGCTACTCCGCAGAGCACCCGGGAGGCTACTGGATGGCTACTTTTATGTATGCTAAACAAGGGGTGGATATATTCATGAGTTTTCCAGGAAAGGGGCAGGGTGTTTCCTGGAATAGAGGGTTTCTCTTCCTTTTGGACCATATAGGGTAAATCCGGGATGTTGCCATGGCATCTGTAAACTGTCTTGGCTCTGGTGGGAGTGTCTTGGCATGCTAATATATTATAATTAGCATATAATAAGCATGAGGACGATCAGAGGTCACTTTCCTTTCCTCCTCATCTTGCTTTTAGCAGGTATTGGCTGGCTTCTGTATTGAATCGTGGTGTGTGTGTGTGTGTGTTTGTGTGTTGAGGCAAAAGTCTCTGTCTCCTAGGCTGGAGTGCAATGGCGAGATCTGGGCTCATTGCAACCTCCACCTCTCGGGTTCAAGCAATTCTCCTATCTCAGCCTCCCGAGTAGCTGGGATTACAGGCGTGCACCACCACGACCAGCTAGTTTTTTTTTTTTTTATAATTTTAGTAGAAATGGGGTTTCACCACATTGGCAAGGCTGGCACCTGGATTATTGCATTGTGGTTTGACAGCAAGGTCTTTGCGACCTCGTCTCATCCTGTGACTAAGAATGCCTAGCCTCCTTGGGAGGCAGCTAGCAGGTCTCAGCTTCATTTTACCCAGCCCCTGTTCAAGATGGAGTTGCTCTGGTTTGAATGCCTCTGACAAAACTAGAAGCAGCACTGACTTTCCCTGTTCCATCTTCCCCCATGGAATGGTTAATGGGTCAAGGGTCAGGTGGATCCACACAGATATCTTCTCACTGTTGTGGATCATCTCACTTTGGAGGATGGTCTCAATAAAAGGCTCTGGCAGTTTTATGGACTCTGGGGTGAAGGGAGGGATGGAAGTGGAAGAGCCCTGGGAATTGAGTCAGAGTGGTAAAAGCGTCTTCTGGGCTTTCTGCCTCTCCCCCCTTGTCAATCAAGAAAAATGACAAGACAAATCTCAATCATTTCAGGAGGTTTATTTGCCAAAGTTAAGGACGTGTGCCTGGCAGACAGGTTTACGCCTTTCTGGGAAGATGATTTTGAGGGCTCCAAACTTAAAGAAAAAAGGTCAGGATATTGAGAAGCACAGAATTTTTATGTAAGAGAGGGGTAGGGAAAAATAACCACTTATGCCTTAATAAATTTGTAATCTGAGGCCAAGTGCCGTGGCTCATGCCTGTGATCTCACCACTTTGGGAGGCTGAGGCAGGTGGATCATGAGGTCAGGGGTTCGAGACCAGCCTGACCAATACAGTGAAACCCCATGTCAAGCTGGGCGCTGTGGCTCACGCCTGTAATCCCAGCACTTTGGGAGACTGAGGTGGGTGGATTACCTGAGGTCAGGAGTTTGAGATCAGCCTGACCAATATGGTGAAACCCCATCTTTAAATAAATAAATAAATAAAAAGTAAAAAAAAAGAAAAAAGAAAAAAAGAAACCCCGTGTCAACTAAAAATTAGCTGGGCATGGTGGCACACGCCTGTAATCCCAGCTACTCAGGAGGCTGAAGCAGGAGAATCACTTGAACCCGGGAGGCAGAAGTTACAGCAAGCTGAGATCACACCACTGCACTCCAGCCTGGGCAACAGAACAAGACTCTGTTTCAAAAAAAAGTTTTTTGGGCCAGGCGTAGTGGCTCATGCCTGTAATCCCAGCACTTTGGGAGGCCGAGGCGGGTGGATCACGACGAGGTCAAGAGATCGAGACCATCCTGGTCAATATGGTGAAACCCTGTCTCTACTAAAAATACAAAAATTAACTGGGCATGGTGGCACACCCCTGTAGTCCCAGCTACTCCGGAGGCTGAGGCAGGAGAATTGCTTGAACCTAGGAGGCGGAGGTTGCCTTGAGCCGAGATTGCACCATCGCACTCCAGTCTGGATAACAAGAGCGAAACTCCGTCTCAAAAAAAAAAAAAACATTTTTTTTTGTAATCTTATTTCAGCATTGTTTTTTATTGGCTATGTGTCAGGTCTCCATATGCAAGCCTGGAGCCTGAAAGTCTGAAGTCCTACCTGCCTCGGCTGATCGTCTCCCACTCCACACCCCGCCACAAGCCCCTCACCCAACCCTACCATCTTAACTGTTCTTATGATAATGTGAATACCTCTCACCCATCCTGCCATCTTAACTGCTCTTCTGCCTCACCCCCACCCGCCATTGTAACTGAACTTGTGGCCATATATACTCCTTGTCCCTACCCCCCACCACTGTAACTGATCTTACTCTGCAAGACCCCCACCCCCCAAAAAAAACTACCCCAAGCTATAAAGCCAACTCCTACCTTACCCCCTTCGCCTGTCTTTTCTCAGATTTGGCTCCCTTGCACCAAAGTGAGAAATGAAACGGCCTTGTTGCCCACACAAAGCCTGTTTGGAAGATCTCTTTATCAAATGCATTTAACATTCAGTACGACTGGATGTGAATAACACTATGACTATTTAGTTTCTTGAATTTTCCTTTGAACTAGATTTACCATTCTGCTGGTTTCTTCGTTAATGAGTTAAAAATAAATCTTTGTGGTGGCCAGGCAGTGTGGCTCATGCCTGTAATACCAGCACTTGGGGATTAGCCAAATCGGGTGGATCACAAGGTCAGGAGTTCCAGACCATCCTGGCCAACATGGTGAAACCCCTCTCCCTACTAAAAATACAAAAACTTAGCCAGGCATGGTGGTACACGCCTGTAATCTCAGCTACTCTGGAGGCTGAGGCAGAAGAATCACTTGAACTAAGAGGCGGAGGCTGTGGTGAGTGGAAATGACAGAGATGACACTACTGCACTCCAGCCTGGGTGACAGAGCAAGACTCCATCTCAAAAATAAATAAATAAAAATAAATAAATCTCTGTGGCAGGACGTGGTGGCTCACGCCTGTAATCCCAGTTCCTCGGGAAGCTGAGGCAGGAGAATTGCTTGAACCCAGTGAGCTGACATAGCCCCACTGCACTCCAGCCTGGGCAACAGAGCAACACTCTGTCTCAAAAAAATAAAACAATAAAAATAAAAAATGTTTGTCACATGTTCACCTTCATTCTTGAGGCATGTTTTCAACCTTCTGATGATTATACTGTGATGGTAGCACTGATTGTTTGGAAGCGGCAAGTGAGAACTGAGGCTGGGAGGTTTTTCGAAGCGATTTCAGGAATCCTGATGAGGCCCTGTGTGGACCTGACCCACAGCTGTAGCAGGGGAAAAAGGCAAGGAGTGGGTATTGATGGGGAGACCCTGGAGCAGGGAGACACTGGAGCAGGGTGACCTACACAGACTGGTACTAGATGAGAACTCGGCAGGAGGAATGGGGTTGGGGCGGTGTGTGTGTGTGTGAAGGGAGTACAGGGACCTGCTGAAGCTTCAGGCTCAGACAGCTACCCGCTGCAGGCCCAGGTCTTTCCTGTTGTGCTCCTCCTTAGTATTTGAGAAGCTGAACAATGCTTAGAATTCACCCAGTTCTAAGGCTGAGGGCACAGTTGTTACCAAATGTATCCATAGCTTCCAATGTGAATCGCATTCAGAATTATAATCAGATAGAAAGGCACTCATTTAAAACAAAACAGGCCTTTTCATTTAAAACAAAAACAAAAACGTGAGGGATGAGAGGGCACAGAGAATAAAAAACACTTTCTCTTAATTATGCATATACATATAGACAGCGCACCAGAACCTGAATGAATGCCGGTCATATTTATAGTGTGTAAAGCCCTTTTACATGGATTTATCATCTAATCCACACAAACCTTGGGGAGGTAGATATGAATAAAAACAATGACTCTTCTGTGTGGGTGGAAAGAGTGTAGGAGCTGGATAAAGCTTCTGGCCTGGAAAACCACTCCCTGCAAGTCCCGGGCTTCCCCTTTGTGCTTATCTTGTGCTTATCAGTAGCCACACAATCCAATCCCACTTCTAACTTCTTCATGACCGATGGCCATTTCCTCCTGGGACCCAGTTGAAGTGAGCAAGTGAGTAAAATACAAACTGTTTTAATTCTTGAGACAGCAAAGCATTTTAGGGAAGGAAAATCCACAAGTGAGAAAAATCACTGTGAATTTCAAAGCCAAGGGACAGAATTGCAGAATTGAGGATCCAGTGTAGGTTTGGCCATTATTCACCCTCAGGATCACCCCGGACTCAGCCTCTTCTGTTTCCGGAGCTTCTATCCAGCACAGCCTTCAGCCGTAGCCACTGAGCTGAAATGCTCTTGCTTTACAAGATGCTGTTTGGCACTGTCTTTTCTGACAGTGAGGAAGATGCCCTGGCAGGACAAAGGCTCAGCTGAGTCAGAGTCGTGGGTGTTTTCTAACTTCTTATCTTAAAATTTCAGATTTACAAAAAAAAGTTTTGTTGGAAACGGGTTTATAACATTGGGAAATGTCCACACAGAGACAATGGATCACTCATCAAGGTTAGTTTACTTCCTGCAGAAAGGGTGCAACTCACTGGCAGTCTTGCCACAAGAGCACCTGAACAAGGGAGATGGAGGCATTTATAACTTTCATAACCTGACACAATCGCCCTACTGCTGTGTCCAGTTTCCATTGGCCAGAACGGGACCTCACAGTCTATGCTTTACCTGATTGGCTAAAAACTTGGAAATTTCCTGAATAGATGAGGGGGAAAGAAGACAAGTAAGAAGAGGAAGCTAGTCAGGAGGTCAGGAGGGTTTCTAAATAAGGAATGGCATGCACCAGGGTTTGGAGCTTGCCCAGTTCTGTTCAGACAGGCCAGAGCAAGTCAAAGTAGCTAAGCATATACACATGGTTATATGTTTATGCCAATAGCAGATAATGGCCATACAGCAAGAGATCGCAACTCCTTATAATGTAATCTAAGATACAAACTTTGAAGAACCTTCCCATCTGTCACAGTTTAATAGATAGTATAGAGTTCCTGTATACTTTTCACCCAGCTTCCTCTACTGTTAATCTTATAACCGTGGTACCATTTATCGACTTAACCTTGGTACAATACTAAACCATGGATCAGCTTTCCCCCATGTTCTTTTTAAGTTCCAGAATCAATTCTAGAATGGTATTACCAGAAAGAGATCCCGATCCAGACCCCACGAGAGAGATCTTGGATCTCCCGCAAGAAAGATTTTGGAGGAGTCCACAGAGTAAAGTGAAAGCAAGTTTATTAAGAAAGTAAAGGAATGAAAGAATGGCTACTCCATGGACAGAGCAGGGAGTTTCAGAAGCAAGAGGAGGAAGGCGGCCACCTTAGGTCCAATGCTTGTTTAATATGAAATAAAAAAGCAAATAATCATGGGGGAGATGTGCTCTACTACAGGGGCTTGTGACAATGATTGTGTAACTACTTTGTGTAACTGCTGTATTTGGTAAGAACCTATATTATTATCTTTAATAAGAAAAACTTATTCTTAACTAATAATGCTTTTGGCCGGGCATGGTGGCTCACGCCTGTAATCCAAGCACTTTGGAGGCCAAGGAGGGCGGATCACATGAGGTTGGGAGTTCAAGACCAGCCTGACCAACATGGTGAAACCCTGTCTTATAAAAAATAAAATAAAAAAAAAGAACGCTTTTGTTGTTGAGATATTGGGACATCAGGATATTTCCTGGGCCTATTGTTATATTTCCTGGGTCTAAGTCCTGGTCCTATTAAGGTCTGTTCAGTAAACATTAATAACTTGTTCCCTTAATTCTAAATATCCTGTTGACTAAGAAGTCCTAACCTCCTTGGAATGCAGCCCAGTAGGTCTCAGCCCTAATTCAAGATGGAGTCACTCTGGTTCAAAGCCTCTGACAATACCACATTGCATTTAGAGGGGTCATTGCTTTGATTTATACCCACCTCCCTGGCATTTGCTGCTTTAAATAATAAATGTTATGTATAAGGGCTTTGTAAACTGAACATCTACATAAATATGACGTTTCCTTTTTTTTTTTTGAGACAGTTGCCCTCTGTTGCCCAGGCTAGAGAGTGCAGTGGTGTGATCTTGGCTCACTGCAATCTCCACCTCCCACATTCAAGTGATTCTCCTGCCTTAGCCTCCCAAGTAGCTCAGATTACAGGCACCTGTCACCATGCCTGGCTAATTTTTGTATTTTTATTATGCAAATGGATTTTTATACCTAATTTTTTATTAAGCAAATGGATTTTTTACCTAATTTTTTATTATGCAAATGGATTTTCATACCTAATTTTTTATTATGCAAATGGATTTTTACCTAATTTTTAATTATGCCAATGGATTTTTATACCTAATTTTTTATTATGCAAATGGATTTTTTACCTGGCTGGCACCACATTATCTGCTCCTTACTATACACGATTGGCAAAGAACAGGGAAGATGGCACTGCAATGTTGAAATGCCTAGACCCCAGGTAGCCTTTCCCTATTGTCGCAGCGGCCGGCATTCACCCATGCAAGCTTCCAGCTTGCTTATCTATGTCTGCAGCTGGATTTTACAGGCTGCTTTTTGTCAGAAAAAATTATTTGGGGGCTGCTTTTATTACAAGGAAAACCTTACCGAGGACTTCCTTACCCTCACTATTTGCCTAAATAATTCTTTTTAACTCCTATATCACTGTCTTGCCCTCCCAAAGTGCTAGGATTACAGGCATAAGCCGCCACACCTGGCCATTGCCTTTTTATGTGCTGTCCCATCATAGTGCAAAATACCCAATCCTGCCCATTAAACTGGAAGCTGCAGGTGTTAGGAACTTGTTTGTTCACTATTACTTCCCTTCTATCCAGCATCAGGCATGTAGAAGTCGCTCCAAAAAGCAGTTTGAATGGATGGATGAATGAATGAATGAATGAAAAGGTTAATCTTATATATTCCGTATGTTTCTTTTTTGACATGGAGTCTCCCTCTGTCATCCAGTCTGGAGCGCAATGGCATGATCTCGGCTCACTGCAACCTCCGCCTCCTGGGTTTAAGCAATTCTTCTGCCTCAGCCTCCCAAGTAGCTGGGACTACAGGTGCATGCCACCACACCTGGCTAATTTTTGTATTTTTAGTAGAGACAGGGTTTCACCATATTGTTCAGGCTGGTCTCGAACTACTGATGTGGTAATGTGCCCATGTCGGCCTCCCAAAGTGCTGGGATTCTAGGTATGAGCCACTGCACCCAGCCGGTTAATCTTATATCAAATACTGCATTCAGAAAACTTATTTCCTTATAATTTACTGTTCTGTCTTCCCTTACTAGAAGGTAAAATCTATGAAATACAGACAGTTGGGTTTTGCTTCTTGATGAATCCTCAATGCCTAGAACAGTGCTTAGCAAAAAAAGAAAAAAAAAAGTATCTTTCCATGCAATTAGACTTCATAACCGCTTATTTAAAATGCATTGCCACACATTTAAGGATTTATTTTATTTATTTCTTTATTTCTTTATTTAGAGACGGAGTCTCACCCTGTCACCCAGGCTGGAGTGAAATGGCATGATTTCGGCTCACTGCAACCTCCAGCTCCTGAGTTCAAGCGATTCTCTTGCCTTAGCCTCCTGAGTAGCTCAGATTACAGGCACCTGCCACCATGCCCAGCTAATTTTTGTATTTTAGTAGAGATGGGGTTTCACCATGTGGCCAGTCTGGTCTTGAACTCCTGACCTCAGCCTCCATCAGCCTTAGCCTCCTAAAGTGCTGGGATTACAGGCGTGAGCCACCACATCCAGCCACTCTCCTTAACTTTTTTCTGGATTTTCTTCCTTTAATGCAGGCCATTTACTCCTTTCCATTTTGATTCAGTGACTCCATTGCTTCTGACTACTTTTTTTTTTTTTTTTTGAGACAGAGTTTCGCTCTTGTTACCCAGGCTGGAGTGCAATCGCAACCTTGGCTCACCGCAACCTCCACCTCCCGGGTTCAGGCTCAGCCTCCCGAGTAGCTGGGACTACAGGCACGCGCCACCATGCCCAGCTAATTTTTTGTATTTTTAGTAGAGACGGACTCGATTTCTTGACCTCGTGAGTGATCCGCCCGCCTCGGCCTCCCAAAGTGCTGGGACTACAGGCTTGAGCCACCGCACCCGGCGGTTTTACTTTCTTCTGTAAAAGTAAAACCACTTTTGGCAGCACTTTCAGACATGCCCTCAATTCACTGGTGCAGGAATGGCCACTTAATGCCAACTTACTCTCCTGTAACAATTCTAGCTTCTTTCCAGGCAGCAGAATTCCCGGGATGAACATTCTGGGACCATGATTAGTTTTGAGTAAGTGCTTGTTCATTGAAGGCTAAGCTTTGATTGGCAGGATCTCATTTGCATGCTTACTCCTGAAGCCTGGGGCCAGTGGATAGAGAGTAAAGCCAAAGCTTTAAAGTGCTACAAAGGGGCCACATAATTTGCCCTGACTTCATCTACTTTTCTCTCTCCTGGCTCATACTATTCCAAATACAATGACCTTCTTACAATTGTTCGAGGATGTCAAGCATGTTGTTTAGGATTTCTCAACCCTAAAGGAGTTAATGTCTGCTTGGAATTTTTGTTTATCCAGGTATCACTTCAAGTCAAATGTTTACACATCAGGGAGGCTTTTCAGGACCATCCTGGATCCAATGTCAGCCTTTGACTTTGCACTCCTTACCTTGCTTTTTCTTTCTCCGTAGCACCTATCTAAAAGATTATCTAAATAAGAGTGAACACTCAGCCGGGAGCAGTGGCTCATGCCTGTAATCCCAGCACTTTGGGAGGCGGAGGCAGTCGGATCATGAGAGCAGAGTTCAAGACCAGCCTGACCAACAACGTGAAACCCTGTCTCTACTGAAATACATAAATTAGCCGGCGTAGTGGCGAGTGCCTGTAGTCCCAGCTACTCAGGAGACTGAGGTGGGAGAATCGCTTGAACCCAGGAGGCAAAGGTTGTAGTGAGCTGAGATCACGCCACTGAGATCTCACCACTGCACTGTCCAGCCTGGGTGGCAGAGCGAGACTCTTGTCTCAAAAACAAACAAACAAAAAATAGAGTGAACGCTCACATAGTGCTTTCTATGAGGCACAGTTAGATTAAGCACTTTACTTGATTAACTGATTTAATACTTTCAACAACCCTATAAAACAAGTACTATTACTCTTCCCAAATGAAGAGCTGGGGAGGCCAGTCGTAGTGGCTCATGCCTGTATCCCCGCACTTCGGGAGGCTGAGGCAGGTGGATCACGAGGTCAGGAGATAGAGACCATCCTGGCCAATATAGTGAAACCCCGTCTCTACTAAAAATACAAAAAAATTAGCTGGGCGTGCGATGCATGCCTGTAGTTCCAGCTACTCGGGAGGATGAGGCAGGAGAATTGCTTGAGCCCGGGAGGCAGAGGTTACAGTGAGCTGAGATCATGCCACTGCACTCCAGTCTGGCGACAGAGCAAGACTTCATCTCAAAAAAAAAAAAGAGTTGGGGAAATGGAGGAACAGAAAGGTTAAGCAGCTTTCTCAGGATGTGATAGAGAAGCATTCAAACCTAATCAGAATGGCTCCCAAGTCTGTGCTCTTTAGCACTAGGCTATGTTGCCTCTTATCATTCTCAGTCTCTCCCCACAAAAGAAATACGGTGCATTAAAGCAGGAACTTGTTTGAGACGGAGTTTCTCTCTTGTTGCCCAAGCTAGAGTGCAGTGGCACGATCTCAGCTCACCCTAACCTCTGCCTCCCGGGTTCAAGCGATTCTCCTGCCTCAGCCTCCTGAATAGCTGGGATGACAGGCACCTGCCACTACGCCCAGCTAGTTTTTTGTATTTTTAGTAGAGACGGGGTTTTACCATGTTGGCTAGGCTGGTTTCAAACTCCTGACCACTTGATTTGCCCACCTCAGCCTCCCAAAGTGCTGGGATTATAGGCGTGAGCCACCACACCCAGCCATACTATTGTCTTTTAACCTAACATCGCAGAGTTACACTGAAGAGAACTAACTGTGTGTTAAAGTGACTCCCAGGTCTGTGGTCTTCAACTGTTTTGTCCCAAAAGAACTTTGGTATATATATCCGCTTACACACTGCATACTAAAATGTGCTGTTTAATAGTTGCAAAGATATAATTTCTGCCATATTGTATGTTGTGTTATAATTGCTTTAAATATATCTTTGTCAAGACCTTGGTGCTTTGCTCACTTGGTTTATGGAAAAGGGCCTCTAAGGGGCCAGTCTTCAAAAGGTCTGAACTCATTTGCATTCAAAGCAGTGAGCTGATAAACATTTCTGTTATAACCATCACTCTTTCAAATTCTAAGCATGATAAAAGGCAATCACATACATACATGGCAGAAGTCTGATGCTTAGGTGAAATAAGTCTGTGTCTCCTTCAATATTTTTCTCTCCAGAGCTACACATTTTCTCCCCAAAGGTTTTGAGCTGGAATGAGTGAGTTAGTCTTTCTTTTGTATGGAGAGAGAAGATTTGTACAATGAAGTCATGAGGCACCTATTCTTTTTTTTTTTAGACGGAGTCTTGCTCTGTCAGCAGGCTGGAGTGCAGTGGTGCGATCTCAGCTCACTGCAACCTCTGCCTCCCGGGTTGAAGCAATTCTCCTGACTCAGCCTCCTGAGCAGCTGGGATTACAGGCATACACCACCACGCCCAACTAATTTTTGTATTTTTAGTAGAGATGGGGTTTCACCATGTTGGCCAGGCTGATCTTGAACTCCTGACCTCAGGTGATCCACCTGTTTGGGCCTCCCAAAGTGCTGGGATTAGGGTGTGAGCCACCGTGCCCAGCCAGGCCTGCATCTTAAAGTTGAGTTACTGAAGACAACAAAGTTTGGCGCTCATTTAAGTAATGTCACTGATGCAACTGACTGGGACCACAACAGAAGGATACTCCACAGGTCACAGTAATTACCCAAAAATTAATTGAAGATACCCACTGTTACTTCTATTTAACCACGTGTTAACCATGTAGTTATGGGAACTACAATGATAGTCACTACCTTAAAGAAACTTACCATCTTGGGCCAGGAGCAGTGGCTCACACCTGTAATCCCAGAGCTTTGGGAGGCCAAAGCCGGTGGGTCACCTGAGGTCAGGAGTTCGAGACCAGCCTGGCCAACATGATGAAACCCCATCACTACTAAAAATACAAAAATTAACTGGGCGTGGTGGCAGATGCCTGTAATCCCAGCTACTCAGGAGCCTGACGCAGGAGAACTCGGGAGGCAGAGGGTGCAACTGAAGTTGCAGGGAGCCAAGATCCACCACTGCACTGCAGCCTGGGCAACAAGAATGAAACAAGAGCGAAACGCCATCTCAAAAAAAGAAAAGAAAGAAACTTACTATCTGTTAGAGAAGACAGCAAACAAAGATAATACAAGGGTCACATGCTACAAAGCAGAGAACAGGGACGGGAAGGAATGAGAATTCCTATGGGCAAAGCAAAGTCACGGAAATCACTAATTGGGGAGATTATTTGTCAGGTTAAATTAAAGGAAGAGGAACAAATAGAGTTCAAAGATTAGAAGGTGATAGGTGGCAAGGCACAATCCCCAAAACAAACCCCACCTCATCCTCCTCCCCCGTCACCCCCCGAGGGGTTATCTCCGGTCGGTCGGGAGAGCCTGGAAGGTAGGCGCATTTGTTTTTACAGCCCAGTCACTATTCTTCCAGACAAAAAAAGCATCTCCTGTGAGGACGAAGTGATTACCCCAGGTCACTTGGCCACATTGCTCTCTGGGAGCCCGTGGCCAAACACCTGGCCGCCCCTCCACCGACGCCGCTCTCCGAGATAACACAGCTGCCTGCGGCCACGAAGCCCTCAGTGAGGCCGCCTACCTCCCCCTGGAGACTTGGTATCCTCTCCCGCGAGGGTCCTTCCGATCCCACACAAGCAGCTAGGGCACCGCGGGCAGTTA
Organism: Callithrix jacchus; assembly: GCF_049354715.1. Taxonomy (NCBI): domain Eukaryota; kingdom Metazoa; phylum Chordata; class Mammalia; order Primates; family Cebidae; genus Callithrix; species Callithrix jacchus. The sequence goes on from NC_133508.1 coordinate 150,789,982, forward strand.
CCCGACTAACGGTTAAGCGCGGGGCCGAGCGCGGGCGTGACGCGGCGGGGCGGGGCGGGGCGGGGCGGGGCTGCGCTCTCGGCACCACGTGGCTCCCCCGCGGTACGGTTCACCTGACTGGGTTTGAAGGGACCTCTCCGAGGCCGGGCGTGGTGGCTCAAGCCTGTAATCCCAGCACTTTGGGAGGCCGAGGCGGGTGGATCACGAGGTCATGAAATCGAGACCATCCTGGTCAACATGGTGAAACCCCGTCTCTACTAAAATTACAAAAAAACTAGCTGGGCATGGTGGCGCGTGCCTGTAGTCCCAGCTACTCGGGAGGCTGAGGCAGGAGAATTGCCTGAACCCAGGAGGCGGAGGTTGCGGTGAGCCGAGATGGCGCCATTACACTCCAGCCTGGGTAACAAGAGCGAAACTCCGTCTCAAAAAAAAAAAAAAAAAAAGAAGGGACCTCTCCGCTGCGTGATAACGCGCCCCGGGCCGAGCCTGCGCTCCGGGGGCGGAGTCGGCCCTCGCGCTCGCTGCTCTGGCAGACAGGCTCGCGGAAAGCCTGGTCGGGGCTTCCCATAGCCGCGCGCTCTGACTCATTCTCCCCTGCGTGTCTCCCGGGATCGTCGCGGCCACCTGCACGCGTTCGGGACAAACGTCGGTCTCACCCCTCAGTTTCTGGCAGACAAAAAGGAAGAGCCACCGAGAGGCCTGCCCCTGAGGGGTGGGGGACGATGCGCGCACGGAGTAGCGGGAAGCGACTGGAGAGGGGGACTAGGGCAGCATTTGAATGGACGCGGGTGCCACTGGGACCCCAGAAGACGGCTGGGGGCCGGCGCTGTGGAGCCGGGCTTGGACTGGGATGTGTTTGGATTCCATTCCGGGCCTGACACCAGTTCAGTGACCTCGGGAAGTTCCCCATCCCTCCGGGACTGTTTCCTACCCCTGAAGTGGCGACAGTAACAGAACCGACCTCGTAGGCTCATCGGGACGTCCTGATGGGAGACCCCATGCAACTTGCTCACCACAGAGCCAGGCCCGCGGCGGTTGGCGCCGGGTGGGTATTAAAGACGAGTCGGGGCCGGGCGCGGTGGCTAACGCATGTAATCCCAGCACTTTGTGAGGCCAAGGCGGGCATATCATCAGAGGTCGGGAGTTCGAGACCAGCTTGACCACCATGGAGAAACCGTGTCTCTACTAAAAATACAAAATTAGCTGGGCGTGGTGGCTCATGCCTGTAATCCCAGCTACTCGGAAGGCTGGAGCAGGAGAATCGCTTGAACCCGGGAAGCGGAGGTTGTGGTGAGCCGAGATCGTGCCATTGCACTCCAGCCTGGGAAACAGAGTGAGAGACTCTGTCTCAAAATAAATAAATAATGAGTAAGTAAATACGAATCAGGAAAGAAGGGCAGGTAAGACGGTGGGGAGACTGGCCCGGTGGGGAGGGGTGTGCACGTCGGCCACGTGGAGAAGCGAGAATGCAGGGGCCGGAGGCTTATGGGCGATGCCTGTGTGGATAGAATTGTAGCAGGCGGCGCTGGGGATGCGTCTCACCCGGATTATCCTCTGTAATCCTCGCAGCCCTGTGAAGTAAGCACTGCCGTGAGCATTTTGTAAATAAGGGACCCGAGGCCCAGAGAGGTGGAGTAACTTTCCAGACGGCCCAGCCAGTTAGCGGCCAGCATTTGAAGCCACCAGAGCCTGTTTTTATCGTAAGAGCCGCCGTGACTGGATAACCAACGTGTGTGTGTTGAAGTGATCAAATAACCATGGAGTGTCTCTGATGTTCAGGACTTTTGAGAAATACCGAAAAAGTATGAGGCAAGGCCCCTGCCTGCAAAGAGCTTGCCCGTTTTGGGGTGGGGGGGAGACTGAGTCAGGCACAAATTAAGGAACATCTGTTGAGCATTTGCTGTTTGTCAGGACCCTGCCCTTCCCCTCAGTCTTCCTCCCTTACCCTCCCCCTCAATTCTCACAAGAGATTGAAGAAGGGTAGAGATTGGAGGATCAGGCTGGGCGCGTTGGCTCCTGTCTGTAATCCCAGGACTTTGAGAGGCTGAGGTGGGTGGTTCACCTGAGGTCAGGAGTTCAAGGCCTGCCTGGCCAACATGGTGAAACCTCCTCTCTACTAAAAATACAAAAATTAGCCAGGTGTGGTGGCACTCACCTATAGTTCCAGCTACTCAGGAGCCTGAGGCAGGAGAATCACTTGAACCTGGGAGTTGGAGGTTACCTTGAGCTGAGATTGTACCACTGCATTCCAGCCTGGGTGACGGAGGGAGACTCCGTCTCAAACAATTAAAATTAAAAAAAAAAAAAAAAATGGTGGTGAGACAATTGGGTATCCATTTGCAGAAGAATGAAGTCGCATGAAATTAACTCAACATGTTGGCCAAATGCGGTGGCTCACTCCTGTAATCCCAGCACTTTGGGAGGCAGAGGCGGGCAGATCACTAGGTCAAGAGATCAGGACCATCCTGGCCAAAACAGTGAAACCCCATCTTTACCAAAAATACAAAAATTAGCTGGGTGTGGTGTCACAAACTTTTAGTCCCAGCTACTTGGAAGGCTGAGGCAGGAGAATCCCTTGAACCCAGGAGGCAGAGGTTGCAGTAAGTCGAGACTGTGCCACTGCACTCCAGGCTGGCAACAGACTCTGTCTCAAAAAAAAAAAAACACCTCAAAATGCATCAATAACGAAGAACTAAACTGTAAAACTTTTTTTTAAGGGGCAGGGGACCCTCTTCGAGGGACCCCCTACTGCTCTGTGCTTGCATAAACTGTAAAACTCTTAGAAGAGAATATATAGATAATCTTTATGACCTCACAATTGACAATAGATTCTTAGATACAATATCAGGAAGCACACCAACAGAAAAAGTAAATAAATTAAACTTCATCAAGATTAAAAGCGTTTGTACATAGGCAGGTATGATCAACACTGAAAATACAAAGTACAGAATGGGACAAAGATTTGTAAACTATCTGATAAGGATGTAATATGCAGAATATATAAAGAACTCTTAAAACTCAACAACAAAAAGACTACTCAATTTTTAAAATAGGCAAATGATTTTAATAGACATTTCCGCAAAGAACATATACAAACAGATAACAAGCACACGAAAAGGTGCTCGGAATCATTAGTCATTAGAGAAGTGTAAATCAAAGCCACATTGAGATGCCACTTCATAGCCACCAGGGTAACTAAGTACCCCCATTTAGAGCTAATAGTCAATTTACAAACCAAAGCAGCCAGCTCCAGAACTCACCTTCTAGGAGGTGACCTTGAGAGACAACAGCCTGCCCACGAAGCTGCCAGCAGTCACCAGCTCAACCGCTCTGTAAGGCACCCGGCTAGCACGCAGACCCCCGCCCTGCTTGTTTCCTCTCCTGCTTTTTAAAAGTGCCTGCTTTCTGCCCCAAAAGGGAATAGCACATGTCAAGGCAGGATGTCTATGCCTCTTCCCCTAAGCTGGTTCTGGAATAAATCACTTTCTTTGTACCAGGTCTTGCTCTTGTTAATTGGATTCAGTATGTAGGAGCAACTTACCCACATTTCGGTTACACTTAGTGTGGCTACAAAAACAACTTCTTTTTTAGACTAGTCAAGTGCCCTGGTGAGAAGGGGGAAAGAGCAGAACAAGGAGTTGAATCTGTAACTGTGAACAATCAATTGAGATAACTTACTACCTTCAGATCAGTCAAAAAAAAAAAATTTTTTTTTTTTAAGGAAAACAGTATGGGTGAGAATGTGGAGAAGTTCAAACTTCATACATTGCTGATGGGGATATAAAATAAGGCAGCCACTGTGGAAAAAGTTTGGTGGTTCCTCAAGAAGTTAAAGAATTACTATGACAGCAATTCTGCTACTGAAGCAGTGACGTCGTCTGGGGTAATTACGTGAGGTTCCTCGTCTAGTGCCAAGCAGATTAAGGACACGAATATACACAGGGAGTGAGTTTAGGAGAGGAGGTTTTGTAGGCAAATGAAAGAAAGGAGAAAGACTCTCTCTTGTGAGAGGGGCGCTCTGGCCCACAGCAGAGTGCACCGGATTTATAGACAGGCTTGAGGAGGCAGGGTCTGATTTACACAGGGCCCAAAGCTTGGTTGGACCGGTGTGATGTTTACATAACAGGAGGAGAAGCTGGCTTCCCCACCCTAATCTTACTATGCAAATGAGGTCTTTGCCTGGTCAGCCCCATGTTGCCGGCTCTTTACGGCACAGCTGGCTGGCAAAGAGAAGGGAAGATGGAGCCGCCATTTCGAACATGCCTAGTCCCAGGTAGACTTTTCCTATTGGCACAACTGCTGGCATTCACCAGTGTAAGCTTCCAGCTTGCTTGTCTATGTTTGCAGCTAAATAAAATGATTTGGGAGCTGTTTTTCATTAAAAGGAAAACCTTACCAAGGACTCCTGTACCCTCACTATCTGCCTAAATAATCTCTTCTTAACTCCTGTATCACTACTAGGTATATTACCAAAATAAGTAGGTATTCAAACAAATGCTTGTACAGCAGCACTATGTACAGTAGCCAAAAGCTGGAAACAATTCACATGTCCATCAATGATGGATGGATGGATGGATAAACAAATGAAAGGGAATGAAGTATTAATAAATGCTACGTGGAGAAACCTTAAAATATGGTAAATTGCGGGGCGCAGTGGCTCACGCCTGTAATCCCAGCACTTTGGGAGGCCAAGGCAGGTGACTCACGAGGTCAAGAGATCAAGACCATCCTGGCCCAACATGGTGAAACCCCCGTCTCTACTAAAAATACAAAAATAGCTGGGCATGGTGGCATGCTCCTGTAGGCCCAGCTACTCAGGAGGCTGAGGCAGGAGAATTGCTTGAACCCAGGAGATGGAGGTTGCAGTGAGCCCAGACCATGTCACTGCACTCCAGCCTGGGCGACAGTGCAAGACTCAGTCTCAAAAAAAAAAAAAGAAAGAAAGAAAGTAAAGAAATAAATGAATGGTTACTTCGTAGACAGAGCCCTGAGGGCTGCTAGTTGCCCATTTTTGTGGTTATTTCTTGATTGTATGCTAAACAAGGGGTGGATTATTCATGCTTCCCTTTTTTGGACCACATAGGGTAACTTCCTGAGGTTGCCATGGCATATGTAAGTTGTCATGGCGCCGGTGGGAGTGTAGTAGGGAGGACCAACCCCTGACCTTGTAATCCTCGGGCCTCAGCCACCCAAAGTGCTAGGATCACAGGCAGGAGCCACCACACCGGCCCACTTACCAAATTGTTTTCTTTTTTGAGAAGGAGTCTCGCTCTGTCTCCAGGCTGGAGTACAGTGGTGCAATCTCAGCTCACTGCAACCTGCGTCTCCTGGGTTTAAGCTATTCTCCTGCCTCAGCCTCCCGAGTAGCTGGGACTACAGGCATGTGCCACCACACCCAGCTAATTTTTGTATATATATTTTTTCTTTCCTTTTTTTTTTTAGAGACAGGGTTTCACCATGTTGGCCAGGCTAGTGTTGAACTCCTGACCTCAGGTGATCTGCCTGTCTTGGCCTTCCAAAGAGCTGAGATTACAGGCATGAGCACTGCACCCGGCCTAATTTTTATTATTTTTCATAGAGATGGGTTTTCACCATGTTGGCCAGGCTGGTATCGATCTCCTGACCTCGTGATCCACCCACCTCAGGCTCCCAAAGTGCTGGGATTACAGGCATGAGCCACCATGCCCCACCAGCATTTCCTTCATCTGGCGTTCATCAGTATCATTTGTAATATCCTTTATAATAAACCTGTAAATGTAAGTAAAGTGTTTTTCTGAGTTCTGGGAGCCACTTTAGCAAATTAGTTGAACCCAAGGAGAGGTTAATGGGAATCTTGATTTATAGCCAGTTAGAAGCACAGGTAAAATAACTTGGGGCTTATGATTGGCATTGGAAATAGGGGCAAGCTTGTGGGACTGAGCCCTCACCTGTGGGACGGACGCTGTCTCCAGGTGGATAGTGTGACAGTTGAATGGAATCAGAGGAAACACAGCTAGTGTCCACTGCAGAATGGATTGGTTACTGCTGGGGAGAAATTCCCACACACGTTTTGGTTACCAAAAGTCACAGAATGGTGAATATACTAAATACCATTGAAATGTACACTTTAAAATGGTTGCTTTTATATGAATTCGCCTGACTTTAAAAAACCAAATAAATACGAAGAAGCAGCTTTTCCATGAATCTCATGAAGCTCCCTTGAGGGGCCCTAACAATATATTCGTAGGATCATATCTTCTTTCTTTCTTTATATATATATATATATATATATATATTTATAAAAATATATATATATTTTTTTAAGACGGGGTTTCACCATGTTGGTCAGGCTGGTCTTGAACTCCCAACCTCAGGTGATCCGCCCGCCTTGGCCTCCAAAGTGATTGGATTACAGGCGTGAGCCACCACATCCGGCTGGAGTTTCACTCTTGTTGCCCAGGCAGGAGTGCAATGGTGTGATCTCAGCTCACCGCAACCTCTGCTTCCCCGTTTCAAGCGATTCTCCTGCCTCAGCCTCCTTAGTAGTTGGGATTACAGGCATGTGCCACCATGCCTGGCTAATTTTTTGTGTTTTTAGTAGAAACAAGGGTTTCTCCATGTTGGTCAGGCTGGTCTTGAACTCACAACCTCAGGTGATCCACCCGCCTTGGCCTCCAAAGTGCTGGGATTACAGGTGTGAGCCACTGTGCCTAGCTTTTATTTATTTATTTATTTTGGTGCTGTGACTCGGATTTTTTTTTTGATGGAGTACTGCTCTGTCACCTGGGTTGGAGTGCAGTGGCATAATCTGAGTTCCCTACAGCCTCCACCTCCCAGGTTCAAGCACTTCTCCTGCCTCAGCCTTCTAAGTACCTAGGCTTACAGGTGCTCACCACCACGTCCAGCTAATTTTTGTATTTTTTTTTTTAGTAGAGATGGAGTTTCAGGCTGGTCTTGAACCCCTGTCCTCAAGTGATCTTCCCAGCTCGGCCTCCCAAAGTGCTAGGATTACAGGTGTGAGCCACCACGCCCAGCCGGATCATATTTAATTTTATAATTTTAACTCTTTATTTTCTTAAAGAGGGCCAGTGTGGTAGACAGTATAAGCACCCCTCCCAAAGATGTTTGTGTCCTAATCCTCAAAACCTGTGAATATGTTGTGTAATATGACAAAGGGGAATTCAGGTTACAGATAGAATTAAGGTTGCTAATCAGCTGGCCTTAAAATAGGGAGATTATCCTGGATTGTCTGAGTGAGCCCAGTGTAATCAAGAGTCCTTAAAATGGAAGAAGGGTGACAGAGAGGAGGTCAGAGTGAAGCAGTCTGAGAAGGACTTACCTGTTGTTGCTGGTTTTGAAGATGGAGGAAGGAGCCACAACTCAAGGAATGCAGATGGCCTCTAAAGCGGGAAAAGACAAGGAAATGGATTTTTTTCCCAGAGCCTCTAGAAAGGAGCACAGCTGTCTTGACACTTTAGTTTTAGCCCAGTGAGCCCTGTCTGGACCCTCTAACTACAGAGCTATAAGAGAAATTTGTGTTGTCTAAAGCTACAAAGTTTGTAGTTATCTGTTACAGCAGCGATAGGAAACTGATACAGCCACCATAGATGTGCATACTTCAGGCCCTGCGAGACTTTGTCTTCCACTGACAGGGAATATGGTTTTTATTTATTTATTTATTTTTTTATTGAGACAGAGTTTTGCTCTTGTTGTCCAGGCTGGAGTGCAATGGCACAATTTCAGCTCACCGCAAACTTTGCCTCCCGGGTTCAAGTGATTCTCCTGCCTCAGCCTCCCGAGTAGCTGGGATTACAGGCATGCACCACCATGCCCAGCTAATTTTGTTTTGTTGGTGGAGACAGGGTTTCTCCATTTTGGTCAGGCTGGTCTCAAAATCTTTACCGCAGATGATCCACCCGCCTCAGCCTCCCAAAGTGCTGAGGTTACAGGCGTGAGCCACCACACCTGGTCACACCTGGTCCCTGGGAATATTGTTAGAAAGAGTACAGGCTTTGAAGTTGGAAGACCTGGTCTCGTGACTTACTCGCTGTGTGACTGTGGGCAAATCACTGAACTCTTCCAGGCCTGAGTTTATTCACAGGTGCATTGGAGATAATACCTACAAACCTGATCTCTTGTGAGGATCAAAGGAGAAGGTGATTTGTAAAACTTGGAAAGTGCTCTAACAATGTTCATGTGTCATGTTATTTTAAGCTGTTAATAAAGAATATTAGAGTGACTAAGTGACTCCAAGCTTATTAGCTGGAAAAATAGAAGTAGGAGAGCCAATTTTCTGGGACATGCCTGTAGTCCCAGTTACTTGGGAGGCTGAGGCAGGGAGAATGGCTTCAGAGTCCAGCCTGGATAACACTGAGACACCTGTCTCTAAAGAATGAAAAAAAAGTAGGAGGGTAAGAAAAGGAAAACAGTTTTGATGAGCTAGCCAAGCTGATTAAAAGAAAGCATATATAATTCTTACTGTTTCTCCAGATGTCTTCCTGATTTTTTTTTTTCTTTTTTCTTTTTTGAGACGGAGTTTCGCTCTTGTTGCCCAGGCTGGAGGGCAATGGCAAGATCTCGGCTCACCACAACTTGTGCCTCCCGGGTTCAAGCAATTCTCCTCCCTCAGCCTCCCGAGTAGCTGGGACTACAGGAATGCGCCACCATGCCTGACTAATTTTGTATTTTTAGTAGAGACGGGGTTTCTCCATGTTGGTCAGGCTGGTCTTTCACTCCCGACCTCAGGTGATCTGCCCACCTCGGCCTCCCAAAGTGCTGGGATTATAGGAGTGAGTCACCTCACCCGCCCATTTTCCTGATTTTAAGCCAATGCAAAATAGGAATTTTAGAGCTGAAAGGGGCTTGAAAATTATGTCACCAAATGCCCCTCCTTCCCCTATACATTTTGTAGATGTGGAAGCTGAAACCCAAACAGACTGAAATATTTTATTAAGGCCACTCAGCTAATGAATGATTTGACTAGGTGAATAAACAACTCTCAGGGCTTCTATGAACTACAATCTTTAAAATAAAAAGTATTTCTTCATGGAAATCTTTACTGCAATCCAAAGAGTGCAATGCCCTCTAGTGGCTTTCTGTTTTCTCTTATAAATACCCATTATTTCACATTTCTGCTTTCAAGGTTATATTTGGAGATGCCACATTGGGGAAATACCCTACAATTATTTGCAAACCCCAGAGAGGAAGACTTATTAAGCTTTCAAGTAACTTAAGAGTTTTAACAAAAAATCAGAGACAAGGATGAGAACCACATTAAAGATAAAGGGGGAGGGAGAATTTTATAAATCCAAAATTGGAAAGTTATGGTGAATACATTTCCCAAATATTTTATCAGGAAAATAAATTTCCACTGGATTTTTTTTTTTTTTTTTAAAGATGAGGCTTCACCATGTTGGTCAGGCTGGTCTTGAACTCCCAACCTCAGGTGATCCGCCCACCTTGGCCTCCAAAAGTGCTTGGATTACAGGGGTGAGCCATCGCATCCAGCCTTATTTCCACTGGATTTTTGCTGACAAATTCAGCTGTCTCACTTCCATACCCTCATTTAATTTTTCTCCCAGCATTTCCCTGAGTTTAGAACTAGAAAGATGCTCTTAACCAATAATAAAACAAAAAGTGTTCTCTTTTTTCAGGCTCACACCTTTAATCCCAGCACTTTGGGAGGCCGAGTTGGGCAGATTAACAGAGGTTGGGAGCTCCAGAACAGCCTGACCAACATGGAGAAACCCTGTCTCTACTAAAAATACACAATTAGCCAAGCATGGTGGCACATGCCTGTAATCCCAGCTACTCGGAGGCTGAGGCAGGAGAATCACTTGAACCCAGGAGGTGGAGGTTGCTCTGAGCCGAGATCATGCCATTGTACTCCGGCCTGGGCAATGAGAGCAAAACTCTGTGTCCAAAAAAAGTAAATAAAAATAAATAAATAAGTAAATAAATAAATCTAATGATCTGATTTTAAAATGTGAAAAACTCCATCTCAGAAAAAAATATGGTTTATCTGCTTATAAGTGCTATAGCTATATGATCAACATTAGTAATTTGTGCTTTCAAAAATATGTATGTTATACTATTACATTTATTGTTATTCCCTTTTAAAAATGTAAATAGGCCAGGTGCCGTGGCTCACGCCTATAATCCCAGCACTTTGGGAGGCTGAGGCGGGTGGATCACTAGGTCAAGAGATCGAGACCATCCTGGTCAACATGGTGAAACCCCGTCTCTACTAAAAAATACAAAATTTAGCTGGGCACGGTGGTGCAGCCTGTAGTCCCACCTACTCGGGAGACTGAGGCAGGAGAATTGCCTGAACCCAGGAGGTGGAGGTTGCGGTGAGCCGAGATTGTGCCATTGCACTCCAGCCTGGGTAACAAGAGCGAAACTCGTCTCAAAAAAAAAATAATAAAAAAAAATAAAAATGTAAATAAATACCTTTTAAATACTTTTTAAATTTACTTTTTTCAGAATTATAGTTTTGGGATTTTGACCTTTCAGGATTTCAACACTTGAGATTATGCGTTTTAGTATTATGATCAGCTTTCTGTCCCTTAAGAACGAAAACAAGCAAGCATGTACACTCCCAGCACTTTGACCCAATATTTTAATGGAGATTCTCATAAGTTCAATAAAGGAAAAAAAAAAAATAATAATAATTTAAAGACATTAAGATTGGAGGCGGGGCACGGTGACTCATGCCTGTTATCCCAGCATTTTGGGAGACCGAGGCGGGTGGAAAGTCCATCTCAAAAAAAAAAAAAAAGAGAGAGATATTGGAAAGGAAGAAGTAAAATTATATTCACAAGCAACATGGTCATCTTTACAAAAAATTATTTAGAATCTACAAAAAGGCTAATTAAACTAATAATTAAGCTTAGCAAGTTTATAAGAAACAATAAACAAAAATCAATTATATTTTAATATAAAATTAGCAGACATTTTGAACTAGATAATAAAGTCAGTACTATTTTCTTTTTTTAATTTTTCTTTTTGAAACAGAGTGTCACTCTGTCAGCCAGGCTGGAGTGCAGTGGTGTGATCTCAGCTCACTTCAACCTCCATCTCCCGGGCTGAAGTAATTCTCCTGCCTCAGCTTCCCAAGTAGCTGGGATTACAGACACCTGCCACCACACCTGGTTAATTTTTGTATCTTTAGTAGAGACCAGGTTTCACCATGTTGGCCAGGCTTGTCTTGAAATAAGGACCTCAGGTTATCCATCTGTCTCGGGCTCCCAGAGTGCTGGGATTACAGGCGTGAGCCACTGCACATGGCCAAAATCAGTACTATTTTCAATAGCACCAAAACATACTTAAAATTTAGGAATCATTCTGGGTGCTCTGGCTCATGCCTGTAATCCCAACACTTTGGGAGGCTAAGGCGGACGGATCACCTTAGGTTAGGAGTTCAAGACCAACCTGACCAACATGGAGAAACCCTGTTTCTACTAAAAATACAAAATTAGCAAGGCATGGTGGCTCGTGCCTGTAAACCCAGCTACTCGGGAGGCTGAGGCAGAAGAATTGCTTGAACCCGGGAGGCGGAGGTTGCTGTGAGCTGAGATCATGCCGTTGCACTCCAGCCTGGGCAACAAGAGCGAAATTGAGTCTCAAAAAAAAAACATTAGGAATAATATGACAAAAGATTTGTAAGACCTATACACTGAAAGCTATAGAACATTTCTGAGAGAAATAAGAATCCTAAACAAAGGGAGAGATAATATCATGTTCATTAATTGGAAAAATCAGTATTATTAAGAACTCAGTTCTCTCCAAATTATCTATGGAGTTGTGATATTATGATATCTACATATTGCTTTTCATTCGTGGTTCCTGGCTCATAACTCCCGTAGCTCTTGTTGTAATGTCCGGGTGCTTTAGGGCTCAGAAGCAGGCCTCAGGAAACAGAATCTCTCTCTCATTTTCTACTGCTGTCCTTTCGTAGCTCAAAGCCAGGACTGTCATCCTTCCCTGCCTTTCTGTAAAGAAATTCCCTGACCTACCTTGTCTGATTATAGGTCATAAAACCCCCACTTAAGGAAGGGTCCTGCTCTAAACCCTGAAGGAAGGAAATGCTGCACACAGAGGCCAAGAAGAATCTGAACAAACAGGCCTTGCTGGGTTTCCCCACTCAGTCTATCAGTGTTAGATCCCACCCTTTTTATCTAATCACGTTTCTACATGGTTGTCAGTCATGCCTATCTGATGAAATCTGCTTTTTTTTTTTTTTGAGACGGAGTTTCGCTCTTGTTACCCAGGCTGGAGTGCAATGGCGCGATCTCGGCTCACCGCAACCTCCGCCTCCTGGGTTCAGGCAATTCTCCTGCCTCAGCCTCCCGAGTAGCTGGGATTACAGGCACGCGCCACAGTGCCCAGCTAATTTTTTGTATTTTTAGTAGAGACGGGGTTTCACCATGTTGACCAGGATGGTCTTGATCTCTTGACCTCGTGATCCACCTGCCTCGGCCTCCCAAAGTGCTGGGATTGCAGGCGTGAAATCTTCTTAAAAGGCCCAAGAAGACAGGATTGTAGAGAGCTTCCAGTTAGCTGAACAAGTGGAGTCTTAGAGGAAAAGGAGCAAAGGGCGGTGTACCCCAACTGCACAGGGACAGAAGCTCCTGTGATCAGACCCTTCCAAACCTTCCCCTGTGTATCTCTTCATCTGGCTATTTATTTGTATCCTTTAAAATATCCTGGCTGGGCTCCCAGCATTTTGGGAGGCCAAGTGGGGTGGATCATCTGAGGTCAGGAGTTTGAGAGCAGCCTGACCAGTATGGTGAAACCCCATCTCTACTAAAAATACAAAAATTAGCCGAATGTGGTGGCATGTGCCTATAGTCCCAGCTACATGGGAGGCTGGGACAGGAGAATTGCTCGAACCTGCGAGGCAGAGGTTGCAGTGAGCCAAGATTGTGCCACTGCACTCCAGCCTGGGTGACAGAGTGAGACTCCATCTCAAAAAATAATAATAATAATAAATCCTTTGTATGGCCAGGCACAGTGGCTCACACCTGTAATCCCAATACACTTTGGGAGGCCGAGGCGGGTGGAACACCTGAAGTCAGGAGTTCAAGACCAGCCTTACCAACATGGTGAAACCCCGTCTCTACTAAAAATACAAAAATTAGCTGGGTGTGATAGCGGGCACCTGTAATCCCAGCTACTTGGGAGGCTGAGGCAAGATAATCACTTGAACCCGGGAGGCAGAGGTTGCAGTGAGTCAAGATCATGCCATTGCACTCCAGTCTAGGCGACAGAGCAAGACTTCATCTCAAAAAAAGAAAAGAAAAGAATATATATATGTAATATATTATTATATATTATAATTTATATATATTTTATATATATATATATATATAGTAATAAGCCAGTAAATGTAAATAAGTGTCTGTCCCTGAGTTCTGTGAGCCACTCTAGCAAAGAGGATCATGGGAACTCCATCTTGAAGCTAGCTTATCCAGAGGCCTGGTTTTGTGACTAGTGGAAGGAGGGGGTGTTCTAATGGGAGTAAGTCATTAACCTGTGGATTCTGAGGCTATTCCCAGGTGGATAATGTCAGAACTGAATTGAATTGGAGGATACCCAGCTGCTATCTGCTGCAGAATTGATTGCTTGGTGTACAAGGAGAAACCAACCCATGTTTGGTCACTGAAGACTTCTGGGTTGATTGTTGTGGTATGAGAACAGAGGAAAAGTATGGTTTGAATTTTTTAACTATCCCAAGAGTCAATGCAATCCCAATCAAAATCTTTTTTAAAAAATGTTTTGGAGTCTGGGCATGGTGGCTCATGCCTGTAATCCCAGCACTTCGGGAGGCCGAGGCAGGAGGATCACCTGAGGTCAGGAGTTTGAGACCAGCCTGGCCAACATGGTGAAACCTTGTCTCTGACTAAAAACACAAAAATGAGCCTGATGTGGTGGCGGGTGCCTGTTAACTCCAGCTACTTGGGAGGCTGAGGCAGGAGGATCACCAGGTTGGGAGTTTGAGACCAGCCTGATCAACATGAAGAAACCCCATCTCTACTAAAAATACAAAATTAGGACCAGGCATGGTGGCTCACGCCTGTAATCCAAGCTCTTTGGAGGCCAAGGCAGGTGGATCACCTGAGGTCGGGAATTCAAGACCAGCCTGACCAACATGGTGAAACCCCGTCTTAAAAAAAAATAAAAATAAAAATACAAAATACAAAATTAGCCAAGTGTGGTAACACATGCCTGTAATCACAGCTACTTGGTAGGCTGAGGCAGGAGAATTGCTTAAACCCGGGAGGCAGAGGTTGTAGTGAGCTGAGATCACGCCACTGCACTCCAGCCTGGTGACAGAGCAAGACTCCATCTCGAAAAAAAAAGTTCTGCAGGAAAAATTGACAGGTTGCTTCTAAACTTCCTACGAGAGGGGGTTAAAAAAAACAAAAACACCTTTTTTGGTTTTGAGATGGAGTTTCGCTCTTGTTGCCCTGGCTGGAGTGCAGTGGCATGATCTTGGCTCACCTCAACCTCCACCTCCCAAAACCAAAACTTAAAGTAGACAAAACAACCTGAAGAATATGAACCAGCTGGGCACAGTGGCTCATGCCTGTAGTCACAGAACTTTGGGAGGCTGAGGCAGGCAGACCACTTGAGGTCAGGAGTTCAAGACCAGCCTAGCCAACATAGCAAAACCTTGTCTCTATTAAAAATACAAAAATGAGGCAGGTGTGGGGGCATATGCTGGTAATCCCAGCTACTCGGGAGGCTGAGGCATGAGAATTGCTTAAACCCAGGCTGCACTGAGCCAAGATCACACCACTGCACTCCAACCTGGGTGACAGCATGAGTCTCAAAAGAAAACAAACAAAAAAAACCCCACAAAGTTGTGGGGTGTGGTTTACCTACCTAATCTAAGAACCTGTAAAGCTATATATAATGGAACGGAATGGTTGCTCAAGTAATCAATGAAATGGGAAAGACTCCAGACTTAGATCTGTAAAGTTAATTTTTGACAAAGGTACAAAGGCAGTTTTGTGGGAGAAAGGTAGTCTTTTCAAAAAATCATTCAGTAACAATTCAATATTCATATGCGGAAAAGGAATTTCAATCCATACCTGATATCATATGCAAAACTCAACTCAAAATGGATCATATACCTAAATATAAACCTAAAATTATAAAACTATTTTACCCCTGTGTATTTGCCAAAGAGAAATAAAAGCACATGTTCATACGAAGGTATGTACACAAATGTTCATGGCAACGTTATTTGTAATAGCCACAAACTGGAAACAACGCGAGTTCTATCAACATATGAAAATATAAACAAATTTTGGTATAGCCATACACTGAGTGCTACTCAGCAGCAAAAAGCAATGACTACCGATGCATACAACAGTCTGCACAAACCTCAGAATAATTATGCTGAAACGAAGGAAGACAAGGACAACAAATGTAATCTGTGCTATTCCATTTATGTAGAATCTCAGAAAATATGAACTAACTTTTTTTACTTTTTGGAGATGAAGTCTTGCTTTGTCCCCCAGGCTGGAGTGCCGTGGCGCAATCTCAGCTCACTGCAACCTTCACCTCCTGGGTTCAAACGAAGCTCCTGCCTCAGCCTCCCGAGTAGCTGGGATTACAGATGCACTCCACCGCACCCAGCTAGTGTGTGTGTGTGTGTGTGTGTGTGTTTTGTTTTTCTGTTTTAAGACGGAATTTCGCTCTAGTTGTCCAGACTCAAGTGCAATGGTGCGATCTCAGCTCGCTGCAACCTCTGCCTCCCAGGTTCAAGTGATTCTCCTGCCTCAGCCTCTGGAGTAACTGGGATTATAGGCATGCACCACCACGCCCAGCAAATTTGGTATTTTTAGTAGAGACAGAGTTTCTTCATTTTGGTCAGGCTGGTCTAGAACTCCCGATCTCAGCTGATCAGCCCTCCTGGGCCTCCCTAAGTGCTGGGATTACAGGTGTGAGCCACTGCGTCTGGCCAGTCTTTGTATTTTTAGTAGGGAGGGGATTTCACCATGTTGGCCAGGCTGGTCTTGAGCTCCTGACCTCGTGATCTGCCCGCCCTGGCTTCCCAAAGTGCTGGGATTACAGGCGTGAGCCACCGCACGCTGCCAATATAAACTAATCTATAGTGACACAAAACAGAAGGGTAGTTCCCCAGGAAAAGAGAAGGACAGTAAGGAGCAGCAGAAAGGATTACAGAAGAGCACATAGAGAATATTTGGAGTATGACGAATATGTCCACTGTCTGGAATGTGGTGATGGTTGGATTGGAATATACAGATGCAAAAACTTACATTGTATACTTTTTATTTATTTATTTATTTTTTCGAGATGGAGGCTCACTCTGTCGCCCAGGCTGGAGTGTGATGGCATGATCTTGGCTCACTGCAACCTCCACCTCCCAGGTTCAAGCAATTCTTCTGCCTCAGCATCCTGGGTAGCTGGGATTACAGGCACGCGCCACCATGCCTGGCTAATTTTTTGTATTTTTAGTAGAAACGTGGTTTCAGTCGGGCATGGTGGCTCACGCCTGTAATCCCGGCACTTTGGGAGGCTGAGGCAGTTGGATCACGAGGTCAAGAGATCGAGACCATCCTGATCAACATGGTGAAACCCCGTCTCTACTAAAAATACAAAAAATTAGCTGGGCATGGTGGCACGTGCCTGTAATCCCAGCTACTCAGGAGGCTGAGGCAGGAGAATTGCCTGAACCCAGGAGGCGGAGGTTGCGGTGAGCCGAGATGGCGCCATTGCACTCCAGCCTGGGTAACAAGAGTGAAACCCTGTCTCAAAAAAAAAAAAGAAACGTGGTTTCACCATGTTGGTCAGGCTGGTCTCAAACTCCCTACCTTGTGATCCGCCCACCTTGGCCTCCCAAAATACTGGGATTACAGGTGTGAGCCAGTGCCCAGCCTGTATACTTTAAATGACATCTATTATGTCAATGAAGCTGTTTAAAAAATTAAAACCAGAGACAGGCACGGTGGCTTATGCCTGTAATCCCAGCACTTTGGGAGGCCGAAGCTGGTGGACCATGAGGTCGGGAGTTCAAGGCCAGCCTGGTCAACATGATGAATCCCGATCTCTACTAAAAATACAAAAAATTAGCCAGGGGTGGTGGTGGGCGCCTGTAATCCCAGCTACTCGGGAGGCTGAGGACGGAGAATCGATTGAACCCAGGAGGCAGAGGTTGCAGTGAGCCAAGATTACGCCACTGCACTCCAGCCTGGGCAACAGTGTGAGACTCTGTCTCAAAAAAAAAAAAAAGTTAAAACCAGGCTGGGCACAGTGGCTCATGCCCATGATACCAGCACTGTGGGAGCCAGAGATGGGAGGATCATTTGGGCCCACAGGTTCAAGACCAGCCTGGCCAACATAGTGAAACCCCATCTGTACTAAAAATACAAAAAAAAAAAAAAAAAATTAGCCAGGCATGATGGTGGGCACCTGTAATCCTAGCCACTTGGGTGGCTGAGGCAGGAGAATTGCTTGAACCCGGGAGGCAGAAGCTACAATGAGTTGACATCACACCACTGACTGCACTCTAGCCTGAGTGAGACTGAGTGACACTCTGTCTCAAAAAAAAAAAAAAAAAAAAAAAAAATGGAGAAGTGGTTCGTTTCCTGCCCAGATCCTGACTGACAGTAGGTTTGAGGGCACAGGCCAAGGGAAGCAGTGCCAGAGTCTCAACATGATGAAAACAGCTGTCCAGAAAGAGAGACTAGAGCTTGTTTTTTGTCATTATTTATTTCTTTGAGACGGAATTTCACTCTTGATAGCTAGGCTGGAGTGCAATGGAGAATCTCGGCTCACTGCAACCTCCACCTCCCAGGTTCAAGCCATTCTCCTGCCTCAGCCTCCCGAGTAGCTGGGATTACAAGCATGTCTCACCATACCGGATAGTTTTATATTTTTCATAGAGATGGTGTTTCTCCATGTTGGTCAGACTGGTGTCAAACTCCCGACCTCAGGTGATCTGCCCACCTCAGCCTCCCAAAGTGCTGGGATTACCGGTGTGAGCCACCTCACCCAGCCTTGTTAATTTTTTTTTTTTTTTGAGATGGAGTCTCACTCTGTCACCCAGGTGCAATCTCAGCTCACTGCAACTTCCGCCTCCTGGGTTCAAGTGGTTCTCCTGCCTCAGCCTCCTGAGTAGCTGGGATTACAGGCGGGTGCCACCAGCCTAGCTAATTTTTTGCATTTTTAGTAGAGACGGGGTTTCACCATGTTGGCCAAGATAATCTCAATCTCTTGAACGTGTGATCCACCTTGGCCTCCCAAAGTGCTGGGATTACAGGTGTGAGCCACCATGCCCGGTCCCCCCTTTTTATTTTTTTGAGACAGAATCTCACTCTGTCGCTCAGGCTGGAGTGCAGTGGTGCCATCTTGGCTAACTGCAACCACCGCCTCCAGGGTTCAAGCAGTTCTCTGCCTCAGCCTCCTGAGTAGCTGGGAATACAGGTGCCCGATACCACACTCAGCTAATCAGAGGCCTGAGCCACCTCTCCCAGCCAATCTTTTTGTTAGTTTTTAAGACATGATGGTTGGGTGCGGTGGCTCATGCCTGTAATCCCAGCACTTTGGGAGGGCGAGGCAGGTGGATCGTGAGGTTAGGAGATTAAGACCGTCCTGGCCAACATGGGGAAACCCTGTCTCTACTAAAAAAATACAAAAAAATTAGCTGGGTGTGGTAGTGGGCGCCTGTAATCTCAGCTACTTGGGAGGCTGAGGCTGGAGGATCACTTGAACCTAGGAGTTCTGGGCTGTAGTGTGCTATGCTGATCGGGTGTCTGCACAAGTTTCGGCATCAATATGGTGACCTCTCTGGAGCAGGGGACCACCAGGTTGCCTAAGGAGGGGTGAACCGGCCCAGGTTAGAAATGGAACAGGTCAAAACTCCCGTGCTGATCAGTAGTGGGATGGTGCCTGTGAATAGCCACTGCACTCCAGCCTGGGCAACGTAGCCAGACCCCGTCTCTGTAAAAAATAAAATTAATTTAAAAAAAAAGAAATATTGGTAAATATATATATTATGGACTACTCAGCCATAAAAAAAGAATGAAATAGTAGAATATGCAGCAACCTGGATGGAGTTGGAGACCATTACTCTAAGTGAAGTAACTCAAGAATGGAAAACCAAACATTGTATGTTCTCACTCACAAGTGGGAGCCAAGCTATGAGGATGCAAAGGCATAAGAATGATACAATGGACTCTGGGGACTCGGAAAAAGGGTAAGAAGGGGGTGAGGGATAAAAGACTACACATTGGGCACAGTGTATACTGCTTGGGTGATGAGTGCACCAACGTCTCAGAAATGACTACCGAAGAACTTCTTCATGTAAACAAACACCACCTGTTTCCCAAAACCTAATGAAATAAAAACAAATATATATATATTTATTTGAGATAGTGTCTCACTCTGTTGCCAGGCTGGAGTGCAGTGGTGTGATCTTGGCTCAGTGCAATCTCCGCCTCCAGAGTTGAAGCAATTCTCCTGCCTCAACCTCCTGAGTAGCTGGGACTACAGGCACATGCCACCACACCCAGCTAATTTTTGTAGGTTTAGTAGAGACAGAGTTTCACCATGTTGGCCAAGATGGTCTTAATCTCTTGACCATGTGATCCGACTGCCTCAGTCTCCCAAAGTGCTGGGATTGTAGGCATGAGCCACCATGCCCGGCAATTAAATTTTTTTTAAAAAGTCTGAGCCAGGCGCGGTGGCGCGTGCCTGTAGTCCCAGCTACTCAGGAGGCTGAGGTGGGAGGATTGCTTGAGTCCAGGAGTTCTGGGCTGTAGTGCGCTATGCTGATCCGGTGTCTGCACTAAGTTCGGCATCAATATGGTGACCTCCCAGGAGTGGGAGACCACCAGGTTGCTTAAGGAGGGGTGAACCGCCCAGGTTGGAAATGGGGCAGGTCAAAACTCCTGTGCTGATCAGTAGTGGGATCACGCCTGTGAATAGCCACTGCACTCCAGCCTGGGCAATACAGCGAGACCGCGTCTCTTTAAAAAAAAAAAAAAAAAGAGTTTGAGGCCTGGGATGCCTTGAGTCTTCTAAAAGACAACCTGGTATTCCAAATCTGACAGCTGCAATTTTGCACAAAGCCTTCTTCAGTGTTCTCCACTCATCACCCCCTTCTTTTCTCCCTGCTTCCCTTGTCTTCTCATCTCCTCTCCTGGCAAGTTGGTGTTGGTTGCTGGCAGGAAGCCTCAGCTCCTCACAATAGGTTCTCTCCAGAGGGCTGCTTGAATATCCTCTTGACATGGTGGCAGAGATCCCCCAGAGTGGGAGATCCAGGACACAGTGAGAAGGAAGCCACCAAGCCTCTCATGTCCTAATCTCTAAAATCACTGTAGGGGGAAAGTTAACATCTTTATCTAGCATCACCCTAGGTTTGTGGCAGAGACCCCTGTAACAAAATATAATACAAGAGAAAAGCATACAAATATATTTAATAAGTTTTACATTCATATGAGAGACTTAAGGAAATGAAGACCCAAAGAAACAGAAAAAACTGTATTTTTATGTTTAGGTTCGTGAAAAGTGGACTATATCATATAGTATGACTGGACAAAGGCGGGTATGATCTAATGGTAACAAACTGGAGAGAACTGAACGAGGCCTGTTTATTCTCAGCTTCTTGGCATCTCTGCATCTTCAGTCTTATCTTATGGGCGTAGGAAGGAGGTCCTGGAAATAGGGTCTTATGAACTTATTTTGTAGGAATTCTTTTAGGGCCTGCTTCAGGGGAGAAAGTCAGAGAAACCTTCCCTGTGACACCTTCCCCACAGTGTTGACAAGAATTACATTCTAGGCTTTAGGTAAAAGTACAGATAAGCTTTAGTCAGGTTGCCCTGACGCATTTCCCTGTAGCCTCTTATGGACCATGTTGGCCAGGATATAAACCATGAATTTCCTCATTGTTCTTGTAGATAGCATCTTGGACGTTTGGAGCCTTGCGACTTTTCATTTGAGGTGTTTTTCGGAACAACTAACGTGAATGAGTCCAAAGACCACACCAAGGAAGCAAGTCAGCCTGAGAAGCCAGTTTCCTCACCTCCATCCCGCGACGTCACCCTTCTCTCTTGGAGCAATCAATACCTTGGCCCACTCCCTGTCCAAACCCCTTAAGGTTCCCAGACCCAAACTTTTTTTTTTTTTTTTTAGACAGAGTCTCACTCAGTCGCCAGGTGCCAGGCTGGAGTGCAGTGTCACAATCTCGGCTCACTGCAACTTCTGCCTCCCGGGTTCAAGCAATTCTCCTGCCTCAGCCTCCCGAGTAGCTGGGACTACAGGCATGCACCACCACGCCTGGCTAATTTTTGTATTTTTAGTAGAGACGGGGTTTCACCATGTTGGTCTCGATCTGTTGACCTCATGATCCGCCCGCCTCAGCCTCCCAAAGTGCTGGGATTACAGGCGTGAGCCACCACGCCCGGCCCGACCCAAACTCTTTGAAGAGGTAGTTTTGAGTTTTCTCATCTTCTCATTTGGTGGCCTTAGAATAAAACCTTCTCTGCTGCAACACTGCGTCTCGGTGCACTGACTTGCTGCACGTCAAGCAACACACCCGTGCACATGCCGTTCATCCATTCCTTCAGCGTGCATTCTTTCATATGTCAAGGCATACTTGGGGTAGTGCATCCTGCACTCCATCTAGAACACATGCCACATCCCTTCTGCTACATGCCACTGGTCAAAGCAAGTTACAAGAGCAGGCCAGATCCAAAGGTTGAGGAAACAGACCCCCACCTCTGAGAAGCAGCAAATAATTTGTGGCCATGTTTAATCTACCACAAAGAGTTTGGCCAGGATCAGAGAAGGATGCCCACACATTTGTCCTTCATCTTACTGAACTGCACTTTTGCAGGAGCCCCACACTGTCTACCCCCTTTAGAAGGAGATGAGAAAAAGCTTTAAATGTTCACCCTGAGCTCTCAGTTTCTCTTGTTTTTCCGTTTCCCATCTCTCTCCCCACCCCGCTCCCCCCAACCCATCTTCTGTATTTCAGCTACAGCCAAGCTGTAGCTTCTCCTGTTTGCCACCCCCAACTCAGGGACCCATTCTTCTCCCCACTTCAGGCCCCATAGGCCTCCTCAACTGCCGCACTGGGAAGAAGCAGCCAGCTCTAAGTGAGTTGAGTGGAGAATTGGGAAAGCTTCTGGAGTCCCCAGTAGCAAAACGAAATGGGATAACAAAACAGGGTAAAACCTGAATGATGGCATGGAGAGGCCGGTGGGGGCGCTCATGAGAAGTGGGATGGAAGAGAACTGAAAATACAAAGTTGACCCTATCTTCCCTGACTCGAGGGACCTGTGACTGTAGGCAATTGAGGCTAGTTTTCTTGCCAAGGTGATAGCATGTAATAGCCCATAATTACCCATAAAGACTTCAGGGAGGCTCAGCCTGGGTAGGAGCCCAGGCATTTCAAGATAATGTCTTTTCTTCCCTTTGTATTCTGAGTGCGTTAGCTCCCTGCAAGGATTGAAAGGTGCTTATTAACACAAGTGCTCTCATTAAATAGTTTGGTTCTGGCTTAGTGCTATTCATTAGATACTCAAGTTAATATGGATAAGAGTCCTGCTTCTGGACCAAGAAGAGAGAAAGAGCCAGAAAACCCACTTCTCCTAAAAAGATATCTCTGGTGTCCAGAAAGGACAGAGGATGCTTCATTCTTTCTTTTTTTTTTTTTTTTGAGACAGAGTCTCTCTCTGTCACCTAGGCTGGAGTGCAATGGTGTTACCTCGGCTCAATGCAACCTCCGCCTCCCAGGTTCAAGTGATTCTCCTGCCTCAGTCTCCTGAGTACCTGGGATCACAGGCACGCACCACCACGCTAGGCTAATTTTTGTATTTTTAGTAGAGATGGGGTTTTACCATGTTGGTCAGGCTGGTCTTGAACTCCTGACCTTGTGATCCACCCACCTCGGCCTCCCAAAGTGCTGGGATTACAGGGCTGAGCCACCACGCTCAACCATGGATGCTTCATTCTTATGCTGCTTGGATAAACTGAGGGAAGGGGAGAAGCAGGAGGCAAACCCTGGTGGAGGCTGCTGGAAGGAGACAGCTCCCAGGGCACCACCACCACAAGCTGAGCCTCCGCTTTCCCATCTGTGATGTGGGGCTTTGAAACAGAGTATTGGCATGAGAAAGGGTTAGAGATGAATGCCCACATTTTTGTCCTTGTAAGAAAAAACTGTGAGGCTTTGAAATTAAATAGGAGTCCTGGGCCAAGTGTGGTGGCTCATGCCTGTAATCCCAGCACTTTGGGAGGCTGAGGCAGGTGGATCATGAGGTCAGGAGTTCGAGACCAGCCTGATCAACACGGAGAAACCCCGTCTCTACTAAAAATACAACATTTGCTGGGTGGGATGGTGCATGCCTGTCATCCCAGTTTGAACCCAGGAGGCGGAGGTTGCAGTGAGCCGAGATCGCGCCGCTGCACTCCAGCCTGGGCGACAGAGTGAGATGCCATATCAAAAAAAAAAAAAAAAAAAGGCCGGTTGTGGTGGCTCACCCCTGTAATCCCACTTCACTACAGCCTGGGTGACAATGCGAGATTCTGTCTCAAAAAAAAAAAAAAAAGTAGCTACTGAATTTAATCAGAGCTGAATTAACCCACCACCATAGCAGAAGGATCCCCTGAGGTCAGGAATTTGAGACCAGCCTGGCAACATGGTGAAACCCTGTTTCCACTAAAAATACAAGATTTAGCCGGACACGGTGGAGCGTGCCTGTAGTCCCAGTTTCCTGGGTGGCTGAGCCAGGAGAATCTCTTGAACCCAGGAGGTGGAAGTTGCAGGGAGCCAAGATTGCACTACTCACTCCAGCCTGGGCAACAGAGCAAGACCCTGTCTCCAAAAAAAATAAATTTAGTGACTTATTTCTTACAAATAGAATAAAATAGAAGTGATGCTCTGTGTGTGTGTATGTGTGTTTGTGTGTGTATGTGCGAGAGAGAGACAGACGGAGAGGGAGAGAGACCGTCATAAAACAGCACTGTGGCTTCCATCTTGGTGATACTTTCTTGGATTTCTTACTCTGGGAGAAGCCAGCTGCTCTGAGGATACTCAGGCAGCCCTGTGGAGAGGCCCTTTGTGTGAGGAATCGAGGCCACCAGCCCACAGCCATGTGTAGTGAATTCCAGGGATTTCAGAGCTTTTTTTTTTAAGCGTCCCTGTCATTTCAGAGCTTATCAAGGAAAAAGATATGCAGGTAACCAGCATATTAAAAAAGAAAGGCTTGGCCGGGTGTGGTAGCTCATGCCTGTAATCCCAGCACTTTGGGATGCCAAGGTGGGCGGATCACAAGTTCCAGAGATCAAGACTATCCTGGCCAGCATGGTAAAGTCTCTACTAAAATACAAAAAAAAAAAAAGCAGGTGTGGTGGTACAAGCCTGTAATCCCAGCTACATGGGAGGCTGAGGCAGGGGAATCGCTTGAACCTGGGAGGCAGAGGTTGCTTTGACTCAAGATCATGCCACTGCACTCCAGCCTGGCAACAGAGCAACATTCTGTCTCAAAAAAAAAAAAAAAAAAAACCAAAACCAAAAAACCCTTAATATTACTGATCACTAGATAAATGCAAATCAGAGTCACAATGAGATACCACCTCATACCAGTCAGAATGGCCACTATGAAAAGGTAAAAAAATAACGGATGCTGATGAGGTTGTAGAGAATAGGGCAGCCTTATACACTGTTGGTGGGAGTGTAAATTAGTTCAACCATTGTGGAAAGCAGTGCGGCGATTCTTCAGAGAGCTAAAGGCAGAACTACCACTCAACCCAGCAATCCCATTCCTGGGTATATACCCAGAGGAAGATAAAGCATTCTACCATAAAGACACATGCATATTCCTCAAGAAGAGCAACCCCAAGGCACATAATCATTAGATTCACCAGGGTTGAAACAAAGGAGAAAATACTAAGGGCAGCCAGAGAGAAAGGTCAGGTTACCCACAAAGGGAAGCCTATCAGACTTACAGCAGATCTCTCAGCAGAAACTCTACAAGCCAGAAGAGAGTGGGGGCCAATATTCAACATCCTTAAAGAACAGAACTTTCAGCCCAGAATTTCATATCCAGCCAAACTAAGCTTCACAATTGAAGGAAAAATAAAATCTTTTATGAACAAGCAAGTACTCAGAGATTTTATTACCACCAGGCCTGCTTTACAAGAGCTTCTGAAAGAAGCATTACACACAGAAAGAAACAATCAATATTAGCCTTTCTAAAAATATACCAAAAAGTAAAGAGCACCAACATAAAGAAGAATTTACATCAATGAATGGATAAAACAGCCAGTTAACATCAAATGGCAGTAATCCTAAATTAAAATAGACTAAATTCCCCAATCAAAAGATACAGCCAAAACCCAACAGTATGCTACATCCAGACCCATTTCACATGCAAGGATACACAAAGACTCAAAACAAAGGGATGGAGAAAGATTTACCAACCAAATGGAGAGCAAAAATAAATAAATAAATAAAAAGCAGGAGTTGCAATTCTCGCATCTGATAAAATAGAGTTTAAAGCAACAAAGAAATAGTGGTAAAAGGATCAATGCAACAATAAGAGCTAAGGATCTTAACACCCAGATACATAGAGACTTAGACTCAATGAGACAGAAAATTAATAAGGTTATCCAGGACTCGAACTCAGATCCGGAATAAGTAAACTTAATAAATATTTATAGAGCTCTCCACTTTAAATACACAAAATATACATTCTTGTCAATACCACATCACACCTACTCATAGGTTTAAATGAAATATTGATTGGCCATTATTAATACCTATTTTTTTTAGAATAAAGCAACATTTCCATTCTCTCTCCCTCTTTTTCTTCCTCTTTCTTCCTCTCCTTCACTCCTTTTTTTTCTTTCCTTCTCTCAAAAAAAGAAGAAAAGAAATCAACTTGTAGACCTCTAGATCCAGGTCGGCAATGTCTCTCTTATTGCCTGATTTCCTTCCTTCCCTTCTCTCCCTCCCTCCTTTCCTCCCTTCCTGCCTTCCTCCCTTCCTAAAAAAAAAAAAAAGAAATGAGAACCTAAATCTCCTTGCCTCAAGTTTTTTTTTTTTTTTTGGTCTTGTTTTAAATATAGAGATGTATACATGTTTGGAATGGATTAATTACAGTCCTACCTGAGGAAAATAGTAAAGATTCCACAAGAAGGCTTCCAGCTTTAATAGTTTTTACAGACAATAATAGACACGTGATATTGGGCTGAGAGTATCTTCAGGAAGTTTTGGATGAGTTACCTAACACTCAGCCAAAGCCTCTTGCATGCCTTGTTCCTATGACTTTTTAAACAAGTCTATAAACATCAACTAAGGAGAGCATGGACCCTCTTGGCTTTTAAACTGACAAAAAAAAAACAAAAAACAAAAACCAGTTCATTGCAGCATTGTTCACAATAGCAAAGACATGGGACCAGCCTAAATGCTCACCAATCACAGACTGGATAAAGAAAATGCAGTGCAAATATACCATGGAATACCATGCAGCCATAAAAAGGAACATGATCATGTTTTTTGTGGGAATGTGAATGGAGCTGGAGGCTATCATTCTTAGCAAATTTATGCAGGAACAGAAAACCAAATGCCGCATGTTCTTACTGATAAGTGGGAGCTAAATGATGAGAACCTATGAACACGAGGAAACAACAGACACGCCTCTTTTTTTTTTTTTTTTTTTTTTTTAAGATGGAGTTTTGCTCTTGTTGCCCAGGCTGGAGTGCAAAGGCACGGTCCTGGCTCACCGCAACCTCCGCCTCCTGGGTTCAAGCGATTCTCCTGCCTTAGTCTCCCGAGTGGCTGGAATTACAGGCATGCGCCACCACGCCCAGCTAATTTTGTATTTTTAGTGGAGATGGGGTTTCTCCATATTGGTCAGGCTGGTCTCAAACTCCTGACCTCAGGTGATCTGCTCACCTTGGCCTCCCAAGGTGCTGGGATTACAGGTGTGAGCCACCACGCCTGGTCAACACGTGTCTATTGTGGAGGGAGGTTGGGAAGAAGAAGAGCAGCAAAGATAACTATTAGGTACTGGGGGTTAATACCTGGGTGATATATAATAACGTAATAATATGTACAACAAACCCCTGTGACACTCATTTATCTATGTAACAAACCTTCACATGTACCCCAAAACCTAAAATAAAAAATGCTTTTTAAAAAAGAATAATATATGACCATGAGGTGGCAATAACACGCAAGTTTTATGTGGGCCGTGCTTTGACAGGGTTGCCTACTGAGGAAGCCTTGAGACCTTCCGCAGGCGATGGCTGAGGCCACTGGGTAGAAGAGAAGCAAGGCGGGGGAGCTCCTGGGGGAGAGGCAGTTTGGGGAGGATTCTCAGGTGTCTAGATAATGCCCTCAGCAGCAGGGTGTGGAGCTTCAGAGTCAGAGAGCTCCAAAGGGCTGCTGTGGCTTAGGGCCTTTTTAGCACCAGAGTTTATTGTATCTGTGGCTAGTAAATGTGGGATGCTGTTTTGTGGGGTGTGTAAAACCGGAAGGCTGCCAATGACTAATGATCTGTTTATTTGGACTATGTTTAAAGCAATTGGGTGTATAAAAAATTTGACCTTGGCACTGGTAAACTTTTTAGGTGATAATCCCAATTTGCTGTGAAGCAATAAACAATATAGGGCCAATTCACAGCTAATATACCTTTGGCTTATTACGTAACAGCATGCCAGTCTTAGATTCTTTTTTTTTTCTTTCTTTTTTTTTATAGATGGGATTTCGCCATGTTGGCCAGGCTGGTCTGAAACTCCTGACCTCAGGTGATCCGCCCACCTTGGCCTCCCAAAGTGTTAGGATTACAGGCGTGAGCCACCACACCCAGCCATGGCATCTTTTTTTTTTTTCTTTGTTTTGAGACAGAGTCTTTTTTTTTTTTTTTTTTGAGAGGGAGTTTCGCTCTTGTTACCCAGCAATGGCAGGATCTCGGCTCACCGCAACCTCCGCCTTCTGGGTTCAAGCAATTCTCCTGCCTCAGCCTCCCGAGTAGCTGGGACTACAGGTGTGCACTACCATACCCAGCTAATTTTTGTATTTTTTAGTAGAGATGGGGTTTCACCTTGTTGACCAGGTGGATCTCTTGACCTCATGATCCACCCGTCTCGGCCTCCCAAAGTGCTGGGATTATAGGTGTGAGCCACCGCGCCCGGCCCCTTTTTTTTGAGACAGTCTTGCTCTGTGGTCAGGAGCCAGGCTGGAGTGCTGTGGTGTGAGCTTGGCTCGCTGCAACCTCCGTCTCCCAGGTTAAAGCAATGCTCCTTCCTCAGCCTCCCAAGTAGCTGGGACTAACTACAGGTGCATGCCACCATGCTCAGCTAATTTTTTTTTTTTAAGTAGAGCTGGTGTTTCACCATGTTGGCCAGGGTGGTCTCAATCTCTTGACCTCATGAACCACCCCCCTCAGCCTCCCAAAGTGCTGGGATGACAGGTGTGAGCCACTGCTCCCGGCCAGTCTTAGATTCTTTAGGCTCAATCAAGCCTTCGATGACCGTGGCCCCGAAAGACAGCTTGATTGAAACCTCATAAGAGGCTCTGAGCCAGAAAACCCCCCAGCAACTTAGAACCCAGATATCTGACCGTCAGCCACTGTGTGAGATAATAAATGCTTGTTGTTTTAAGCTACTGGTAACACAAGTGTCTTGAGAAACAAAGCCAGTTGGGCTGCACTGAGGGCTGGCTTTGTGCTCCCTCCGGCCTCTGTCTGTCTTCCTCCATCATGACAATGTGTGCTCCTTCTCCCAGGAGACCGAGGATGCTGCTCTGAGACAGCCAGGCAAGAACCTCAGTCAGCGTCAGCAACAGCTGATCTTCAGTTTGCTTTCTGAATTATTTAGCCCTTCTTTGCTTCTATCCCAAACGCAGACCTTTTTAAATATTAATCTTTTAAATAGGCTTGGGCCTTGGCTTGGAA
This sequence comes from Callithrix jacchus, assembly GCF_049354715.1. Taxonomy (NCBI): domain Eukaryota; kingdom Metazoa; phylum Chordata; class Mammalia; order Primates; family Cebidae; genus Callithrix; species Callithrix jacchus. The sequence goes on from NC_133508.1 coordinate 150,818,898, forward strand.
GACTGTATTTCTCTCCTTTCTCTGCCCAAGGCTAGAAGTCTTAGAGAAGAGTTATCTCTGCCCTGAATGATTTTCTCTTTGGCTCTGGCTCCTGGTAATTAAATCTGGCTGGGTCTTAACCAGGGAAAGGGAAACCATTTTCACAATGGAATCCAAAGAGTTTCTTTGCTGCAAATGCAGGCTTTTACTTGCCCAAGCTCACAGGGCTGTGTCACAGCTGGTAATCTGAGACCCAGACCCTCTCCCCACCGCCCAGCCACCCCTGTGCCAGGAGACAAATCTCGGCTGGGCGTGGTGGCTCACGCCTGTAATCCAAGCACTTTGGAGGCTGAGGCGGGCTGATCACCTGAGGTCAGGAGTTCAAGACCAGCCTGACCAACATGGTGAAACCCTGTCTTAAAAAAAATAAAAAATAAGCTGGGCACGGTGTCTCAAGCCTGTAATCCCAGCACTTTGGGAGGCCGAGGCGGGTGGATCACGAGGTCAAGAGATCGAGACCACCCTGGTCAAAATGGTGAAACCCCGTCTCTACTAAAAATACAAAAAATTAGCTGGGCATGGTGGCACGTGCCTGTAATCCCAGCTACTCAGGAGGCTGAGGCAGGAGAATTGCCTGAACCCAGGAAGCTAAGGTTGCGGTGAACTGAGATCGAGCCATTGCACTCCAGTCTGGGTAACAAGAGCGAAACTCCGTCTCAAAAAATAAAAAGGAGACAAATCTCATGCTGCTGTGAGACGTGCTCTGCCTCCCAAGACTGCTGCGTCCTTTACTTATGTCTCAGTTCTCCTGCTGCCCTGTAAAGTCCCTGAAAAGTCTGGGGATCCAGGATCCCAATGCAGCTGACAGACCAGGAGCGGGGTCCTGAGCTCTGCTGTTGTGCGGTGGCTCCCTGCTGGGCTCCATGTGCTCACCTGCAAGTTGAGAGGGTGGCACCATCTTTCAGGGCCACAGAACTTTTGATTCGGAGTCTCTCTCTGTCGCCAGGCTAGAGTGCAGTGGCGCGATCTCGGCTCACTGAAACCTCCACCAAGTTGGAGTTTTTGAGTCTGAAAACCCATTTGGCCATTAGAAAGCCGAGTCGCACAGGTTATAGTACCCCTGGGACTGGCCCCAGGACTTGATTTCTCACCCAGGGTTCAATCCCACAACTGGGCTGTACCTCACTCTCCTCTCCAGACTTTATGCCAGGCATAGAGGGAAGTGGGACTGTTAGCCTGGGAGCTAAGGGAGGCTCCTTCCTGCTTCTCCTCCTTCTCAGGTGTCCTTCCCCGTCACCTCCACCAGGTGAACTCAGACTTTCCTTCCTTCAGTGCAGAGCCGCCCCTACCTCCTGCCCACCTGGTCTCTCAGAGCAGGGCAGGATGGCCTATCCGATATCCCCTCTCCCTCACTCTTGCATCCTCTCCTACTCCTTTGGGGAATTCCCCAGATGTGTGAGCTTCCCGTTTTTTTCTGTCTCCCCTATTAGTCTGTTACTTCCAGACAGGGCAGGAAACTGTAACCTCCAGGCAGGGCTGTATCTGTGTTTCAACAATCCCTGATTTTCACAGCCTGAAGCTTCAGAACCCCTGGACTAATTCCCAAGCAAATCAGCAGCCCTTCCTTCTACCCAGGAGGCATCACTGCTCCAATTTAGCACAACCCCAGCTTGGGGGCTTGGAGTGCTGGAAGGGAGGCCACAGGTCAACATCAGGCTGGAGATGCCTCAGAAAGTACCTAGAGATGTCTGGTCTGACCAGGCTGCTATCAGAAAAGGAGTGTCCAGGCCACTGGGTGACGGTCCTACTGTGCCCCGATGGCTCCATCGTCCACAGAGCGGTGCTGAACTTCGAATGTGGGACAAATGCACGTCTCCAGGACTGCTGAGGTTGCTCACCTCCTCACTCTAGACCTGGTCTGTTCAGAAGGCAGGGACAGGGTCTGCACTATCCTGTCTTCCTCACAGCCTGGCACAGGCCTGGCACCCATAGGCCCTTGCTCTGTGGCTCTGCCTGGCAGAAGCTGACCAGTGTGAGAAGAGCCTTCTAGCAGTTGGAGCTGCCTGGGCAACAAAAGTGCTGCTTGAGAGGGTGCGTCCCTGTCACTGTCAGTGCTCAGGCTAAGGCAGCATTAGCTGGGTCGGGTGCTAAGCTGGGAATGCTGTATTGGGAGGGAATTGCCTTTTGTTAATTGCTGATTGCTTAGCTTGAGTCATTTTCCACAGCATTTCAATAGCTGGGTAAATCAAATCTCCCTGGTGGAATCTTAGATGATAGGTGAGGAGGGTGGTTTCGGGGCTTTGGATCCAGGCTAATGTTTCTGAAGTCACTGCTCATGAGTAGCTCCCTATTCTTCTAGCTGAGGTCATCTCAGCTGACCAGGCACTGAGGGGTCGTAGCCAGAGTCCTGGCAGAAGTGTCTGCTCCTCCACACCTCTTCTCTGCCCTTTTCTGATCAAGAGCCCAGGCTGGGGGTGGCACGCAGTGTGGGTGAGTAGGGAAGTGGAATCCTGGGTCAGAGGCTCTCGATTTTATTATAACAAGAAGTTCTAAGAGATATACACTCATTTCCATTCCCACCATGCAGGGGCTCTAACTACATTTTTCTTTTTTTGAATTTTCATGTGTCAAAAGACAAAATTACAACAAATTTAATTATAGATTGAATTGGGTTTTTGTTGTTGTCGAGACGGAATCTCGCAGTCGCCCAGGCTGGAGTGCAGCGGTGCGATCTCGGCTCACTGCAACCTTCACCTCTCGGGTTCAAGCAATTCTCCTGCCCCAGCTTCCCAAGTAGCTGGGACTACAGGCGCGCACCAGCAAGCCAAGCTAATTTTTGTATTTTTAGTAGCCACCATGTTGGCCAGGATGGTCTTGATCTCTTGACCTTGTGATCTGCCCACCTGGGCCTCCAAAAGTGCTGAGATTACAGGCGCGAGCCACTGCACCTGGCCCTAACTGGCTTTTATTAGCAATTCATGAATCAGGGAGCACCTCCTTCTACAAAATAAAATGAACGGATGAGCTGAGCAGAGGCGGTTGGCTTTACGGTCTGAAACGAGCCGAGGAAAGCAGAAACGAAGAACAAAAAGACTGGTTGCTCCTGACTTACTTATGAAGGTTAAAGCACACGGAGCTTCTGCATGATGCCAGCTGAAACCGACCTGTCTAGGGGTTTGTCTCCTGATATCTTGCAAGGTCAGATAGGTAATTTGGTGTTGGGTTCATAGTGTGGAACTTCAACATGAGTAATTCCATTTTGGTTCGGTCTGTCGGGCCTACCGCAGGAGCTCAGGTCAAACCAATGGCCTCCTACACATTTTAGTTAATAGTGGAAGGTAGGTCACATTCCCTACCTGTGGGTAAACAACTAATTAATGCTCTGTTAATTACTGGAGCTGAGGGAGATCAGAATTGTAATCCGCTTGGGAGCTTGGGTTTTCTTTTTTTTTCCATTGTCTTCTCCTTTCTAAAAGCAGCAGCTTCAGAGTGGGGAGGGGGACAAGAAGAAAGGAAACCCACGTTTAGTGAACATCTGCTAAGTGCAGCAGGCTTCTTTGTCAGGGCCCTCAGGAAATCCTTACAACAACACTAACAAGGCCTGTTACTCTCATCTTTACTGAGGGAGACCAGCTGAACAGGAGTTCAGCCCTGACACGCGGTGGGCGGGCAGCCTGGAGGAGGGATGCCCAGGTGCCCCAGGGGAGCCAGGATCGGCCTACAGGCTGCAGGGCTGCTCTGGCCACACGGAGGCGCCCCACATAACCATATATGGTCTTGGGGTGGTGGAATGAAGACCACCAACAGGCCTTCTGGGGAGGGAACGTGCTGTGTGCCCACACGCTGGCCCTTCTCTCCAGGTTTCTTTTCTTTGTTTTTTTTTGAGACGGAGTTTCACTCTTGTTGCCCAGGCTGGAGTGCAATGGCACAATCTCGGCTCACCTCTTGTTGCCCAGGCTGGAGGGCAATGGCGCGATCTCGGCTCACCGCAACCTGCGCCTCCCGGGTTCAAGTGATTCTCCTGTTTTGTTTTTTTTTTCTGAGACCGAGTTTCGCTCTTGTTGCCCAGGCAGGAGTGCAATGGCTCAATCTCGACTCACCACATTCCGCCTCTCGGGTTTAAGTGATTATCCTGCCTCAGCCTCCTGAGTAGCTGGGATTACAGGAGTGAGCCATCATGCCTGGCTAATTTTTAGTAGAGATTGGGTTTCTCCATGTTGGTCAGGCTGGTCTCAAACTCCTGATCTGAGGTGATCCGCCTTACTCGGTCTCTCAGAGTGCTGGGATTACAGCCGTGAGCCACTGCACCCAGCCTTTCCAGGTTTCTTGAAGAAGGTCAGCATGAGATCCCTCTGGCACTGGAAACACAGCCGCTTTAGGCCCTGCGGAATGCATGCCTCTGTAACTCAGGGCTGTCTGTGTTAGAGGAGCGAGGATATTTGTTGTTGATGAGGGTGTGTGTAGTTTGTGTGTGCTGGGTTGGAAGTGACTGCATATAAGCATGTGGGTGTAAGTGTGTGGGCTTCTCCAGGATTATAGTGTAGTGTGGAAGGGGTGGTAGGGAAGGGCCTGTTCCTGGTTCCAGAGGGCGGGAGCTGCTGCTACAAGGAGGGAACCTGATGCAAGATCCAGCTCGGTGCTCTTTCAGGTCTGGGACCGAAACCTGCCTAGTTTCCCCATCAGAGGCAGTCCCAGGTCTGGAAGAGGAAGGATGGACTTTCGCCTTGCTGCTACTGCTGGTGGCCACCTCCCCCTGCCCTGGACCAGCAGGACTTCATATTGGGGGCTTCTCTGATGACCTGCCAAGTTCCAAGCCTTCCAGTAATGCCTCTTTGCCCAGCAAAGGTTAGGACCCACAGCAGTGGCCAAGCCCTAGAGCTTGTCCAGTCTTGCCTCGAGGACCTGGTGTCACCGAGATTTGCCTAGGGGCACAGCCGAAGTCTTGTGACCCAAGAAATACCATTGGTCTCAGTTTAGACCAGAACTTTTTTTTTTCCCCCTAAAAACTTCATGGGGGCAGTGGCAGGGAGCCCAGGTTTAGGGATGGGAGGGGCAGTTGCTATGAGCCTGGAGGCTTCTCCCTGCTGGCACCATGGTCATCAGACAGCTGCTTCACATGAATAAGCTCTGCAGGCCGTACCCTGGCCTGGTGTCTCAGCCGCGGATTTGGAAGCATTAGAGTTGGTGGAAATTAAACCTAGGGTGGGAGCCTCAGGCCAGTAGGCTGACACCCTGGACAGTGTCCTGGAGCAGGAGGAAAAGGAAATCCTGAGGCTTCTCAGAGCCAGAGTGGGGAGGGGGGATAGCAAGCCCCTGGAATCCCTGGATTCTGAAACATGCTGGGGACAAGAGCAGGACTCTGCAGTGCCCAGGAGACCCCTAGCTGGGGAGGGGAAAGACGAGAAAGGATCCATGGGAGCTATGGACTCTCACAAGGTCTTGGTCGGTTTCTCTGTCTCTGTCCAGACTTTTTCCCTGCAGCCCCTTCCCTGCAGCAGCCTGGCCTTGGCTCTGTGCTCCCTATTCTTCCCAGGAGCTTCAATTCCTGGGCCCAGACAAACAACCATGAGAGAAAAATATCCTGGCCGGGCGCAGTGGCTCACGCCTGTAATCCTAGCATTTGGGAGGCCGAGGTGGGTGGATCACCTGAGGTCAGGAGTTCAAGACCAGCCTGGCCATCATGGTGAAACCCCATCTTAAAAAAAAAAAAAAAAGAGAGAGAGAGAAAAATATCCTCCTAGGACTGATTATTCCAGGGAGAGGTGCGACCTGCAGGGAGCCGGAGATTCTCAGGGAACAAGGCTTAATGACCATGTAACCATTAAGAAAAAAGCATTGCTATCAGGCCTGGGTTAGTCGAAATTTTGGTACAGCTGCCTGGTAGCCACATGACCTTAATGAACAAAAATTACTACTTAACTTCAGTTACATCATCTACAAAATGGAAACAAAAATTACCTAGCAGAAGTGTGAACATTTAGAAATTAGAAGGTAAAGTGCCTGATCAACAGTGAACATTTTTATCATATCCTTTCTAAATACACAGACCCCCTCCCCGCCAGATGGCTCCGGGCCTCTCACCTTTCTAAAAACTAGGCATCTTTTCTGGGCTCCAAGAAAAGCAGTCCTCCAGCCTAGTGAAACCCCATCTCTACTGAAAATATAAAAATTAGCTGGGTGTGGTGGCACACGCCTGTAGTCCCAGCTCCTGGGGAGGCTGAGGCAGGAGAATTGCTTGAACCTGGGAGGCAGAGGTTGCAGTGAGCTGAGATTGCACCACTGCACTCCATCCTGGGCAACAGAGCAAGACTCCATCTCAAAAAAAAAAAAAGAAAAAAGAAAAGAAACACAGTCCTGGCCAGGCGCGGTGGCTCAAGCCTGTAATCCCAGCACTTGGATCACGAGGCCAAGAGATCGAGACCATCCTGGTCAACATGGTGAAACCCCATCTCTACTAAAAATACAAAAATTGGCTGGTCATGGTGGCGTGTGCCTGTGGTCCCAGCTGCTTGGGAGGCTGGGCAGGAGAATTGCTTGAACCCAGAGGACAGAGGTTGCAGTGAGCTGAGATCGCGCCATTGGGCTCCAGCCTGGGTAACGAGAGCGAAACTCCATCTCAAAAAAAAAAAAAAGAAACACAGTCCTATGATTTGCCTGCTCTAGTGTGATTATGAATTGATAAAAAGTTAATGTCATCCAGACAGTAATGGATTAATGTCTCCCTCTTAACAGGAGACCTCTGGGAAGATACCTTGATTCTAAAGAGTGAATTTATTGGATGGCAGGCAGTGAATCCTGTGGGTGAAGGGCAAGGTGTGTCTCTCCTTTACTTCTGGATCTTACAGCAGTAGAAACACAGCACTTTCGACTTTCTGAGCAGAAAGAGACTGAGTTGGCTGCCTGTTTCAGTAGGAGCTCAGAGGCTTTGTCTAAGGCCCTGGTGATGTCCCTTTCCTTTCATGGGGGTAAGAAGCCAGGAGTCGGCCTGGTGCAGTGGCTCATGCCTGTAATCCCAGCACTCTGGGAGGCTGACGCGGGTGGATCACCTGAGGTCTAGAGTTTAAGACCAGCCCGGCCAACATGGTGAAACCCCATCTCTACTGAAAATACAAAAATTAGCCAGGTGTGGTGGTGGGCGCCTGTATAATTCCAGCTACTTGGGAGGCGGAGGTTGCAGTGAGCCAAGATCATGCCACTGCACTCCAGCCTGGGTGAGAGGGTGACACTCCATCTCGGAAAAAAAAAAAAAAGAAGTCAGGAATCAAGTTCCTCAGGCACTGGTGGAGGAGAGAAGGCATGAACATAGGCTAAGGGTCTAAAGATTTTCCCCTCTTCCCTACTCACCCTCAACCTCCCATCTCTACTTCAGAGCCCCTCAGTAATCCAGGTAACTCCCTTAGGTGAGGCTGGGAGAAGCCTGATTCATGGCACATAATAGATGCTTACTATTCCACATAATAGGTGGAATGGAATTGAATGCAGGCCGTAAAGGTGATGGGAGGGAAGGGGCTTTCTGTGAACTTAGTCCAGGAACAGGGAGACTGTGGGTGGGTACCACCCCAGTATCAAGTGCCAGGAGCCGATGAAGGCCCTGCCCTATTGGGTTAGCCTACTGCCGAAACCTGGCAGCCACTCAGGTTCCTCCCTGCCCCCACCCCCACACCCAACCTGCTCAATCAGCCTCCTCCTAAACTCCCTGGCATTGGCTCTGCCTATTTCCAGTCCTCCTCTAAGACATTATTCTTTCCAGCCCAGAAGGCTGAATTATAAATAAAATTCTTGCAGTCCTGCCCTCTTACAGACTGTTACACAAATCCCATCGAAGTGCAATTTCTGAAACCAAAATGATGATGATCCTTCTCTCTGCTTAAATATCTTCTATGGGCCGGGCACAGTAGCTCACGCCTGTAATCCCAGCACTTTGGATGGCCAAAGTGGGCGGATCAGTTGAGGTCAGGAGTTCTAGAACAACTTGGCCAACATTGTGAAACTCCATCTCTACTAAAAATACAAAAATTAGCCAGGGGTGGTGGCACTCTGTGTGGCAGTAAAATCTCGCCAGGCATGGTGGCACATGCTGGTAGTCCCAGCTACTCAGGAGGCTGAGGCAGGAGAATTGCTTGAACCCAGGAGGCAGAGGTTGCAGTGAGTCAAGGTCAAGCCTTTGGACTCCAGCTTGGGTGACAGAGCGAGACTCTGTCTGGAAAAAAAGAGAAAACAAAAAAACCTTCTATGGCTCCCTGTTGCACACATGCTAAAGCTCAAATTTTTCTTTTTTTTAAAAAAAAGACCACTATGGGGTGGGCACAGTGGCTCACACCTGTAATCCCAGTACTTTGGGAAGCCGAGGCCGGTGGATCATCTGAGGTCAGGTGTTCCAGAGCAGCCTGGCCAACATGATAAAACCCGGACTCTACTAAAAATACAAAAAATTAGCTGGATGTGGTGGTGGGCACCTGTAATACCAGCTACTTAGGAGGCTGAGGCAGGAGAATCGCTTGAACCCAGGAGGCAGAGGTTGCAGTGAACCAAGATTGTGCCACTGCACTCCAGCCTGGGTGACAGAGGGAGACACTCCATCTCAAAAAAAAAAAAAAAAGATCGCTATGTACTGAAATCAAATTCTTTAAAATGGCCAGGCACGGTGGCTCATGCCTGTAATCCCAGCACTTTGGGAGGCTGAGGCGGGTGGATCATGAGGTCAGGAGTTCAAGACCAGTCTGGGCAACACAGTGAAACCCTGTCTCTACTAAAATACAAAAAAAATAGCTGGGCATGGTGGTGCACACCTATAGTCCCAGCTACTCAGGAAACTGAGGCAGGAGAATTGCCTCAATCAGGGAGGTGGAGGTTGCAGTAAGCCAACATCGCACCACTGTATCCAACCTGGGCAACAAAAGGAAGACTCCATGTCTAAATAAATAAATAAATAAATAACTTAGAATAGCTTTACGGTTACAAATTACCAAAAAAGGTATTTAAAACTATTTTAAATAGACATATTTTATAGCATATAATTATTATTAAAAAGTGTATTTCTAAACTTTAATCCTACTTACATTCACCTAACTCACTCATTTTTTTTTTTTTTTTTTTTTTGAGACGGAGTTTCGCTCTTGTTACCCAGGCTGGAGTGCAATGGCGCGATCTCGGTTCACCGCAACCTCCGCCTTCTGGGTTCAGGAAATTCTCCTGCCTCAGCCTCCCGAGTAGCTGGGACTACAGGCGCGCACCACCATGCCCAGCTAATTTTTGTATTTTTAGTGGAGACAGGGTTTCACCATGTTGACCAGGATGGTCTTGATCTCTTGACCTCGTGATCCACCCGCCTCGGCCTCCCAAAGTGCTGGGATTATAAGCGTGAGCCACAGTGCCCGGTCTCATTCTTAACAAATATAATTGAAGTGTTCATGAAAATTTTATGAGATATTAAACAGAACTGTTTTGTTTTTGTTTTTGTTTTTTTGAGACAGAGTTTCCTCTTGTTGCCCAGGCTGGAGTGCAATGGCGTGATCTCGGCTCACGGCAGACTCCGCCTCCCAGGTTCAAGGGATTCTCCTGCCTCAGCCTTCCAGGTAGCTGGGATTACAGGCACGCGCCACCACATCTGACTAATTTTGTATTTGTAGTAGAGACTGGGTTTCTCCATGTTGGTCAGGCTGGTCTCAAACTCCCTACCTCAGGTGATCCACCCACCTCAGACTCCCAAAGTGTTGGGATTATAAGTGTGAGCCATCGCACCTGGCCAGTTGGCTATGTATATATATTTTTTGAGATGGATTCGCACTCTGTAGCCCAGGCTGGAGTGCAGTGTCAGAATCTCAGCTCACCTCAGCTTCCACCTCCTGGGTTCAAGAGATTCTCCTGCCTCAGCCTCCCGAGTAGCTGGGATTACAGGCAGGCACCACCGTGCCCAGCCAATTTTTTGTATTTTTAGTAGAGACAGGGTTTCACCATGTTGACCAGGACGGCCTCGATCTCTTGACCTCGTGATCCACCTGCCTCAGCCTCCCAAAGTGCTGGGATTACAGGCGTGAGCCACCGCGCCCGGCCCCCAAGACCCTGTTTTAAAAAATAATAATAAAATAGATGAAATAAAAAAAGAGAGAGTGAAAAGGAAGAATCATGTGTTTTCAATTTCTTTGCTTCTGCAATATTTTTTATACTTTTCTGATTTGTCAACCAACATAAAATAACTTCAGATAACAGCCAGCACAGTCAGGTGCAGGGGCTCACCCTGGGTTCAGGAGAATTGCCTGAACCCAGGAGGGGGAGGTTGCGGTGAGCCGAGATGGCACCATTGCATTCCAGCCTGGGTAACGAGAGCGAAACTACGTCCCAAAATAAATAAATAAATAAATAAATTAAATAAAACAGGGTCTTGCTATATTGCCAAGCAGGTCTCGAACTCCTGGGCTCGATCTATCCTCCTGCCTCTGCCTCCCAAAGAGCTGGGATTACAGGTGTGAGCAACAGTGCCCAGCTTTTTTTTTCCACTCTGTATTTAAAAAAGAATTTTACGTTCACTCTTGACCTGCATCAAACCATTATTTTTACAGTACATTTAACTTTTAGGTTGAATTCATAGTTTATGGTCTTTTTTTTTTTTTTAAGTTGGGGTTGGTCAGGTTGGTCTCGAACTCCCGACCTCAGGTGATCCACCCGCCTCAGCCTCCCAACATGCTGGGATTACAGGCATGAGCCACCGCTCCTGGCCTAGTTTATGGTCTCAAATATCTATCAGAGATAATACAAATCTGTCTGCTAGCAAATCTAGGCAAAAATCAACAGTTCTTAAAACAGCTTCATTTTTATTTTACCATTTAAAAACTAGCTTTACTTACCAACAATTACCCTGTATCATATGAATTAAAAAGAAGTTGGGCTATTTCCTAAATTTCTGAGAGTTTTAGGAATATTTCATTTATGTTAGTGCTCATTTAGCTCAACTCCAGTTTGAATAGAACTCCTTTAAGGGATTTTCTAAATTAGTTAGTAATACCATCTGGACGTAGAAAAAATCAAGTATTCAAATCATACAAACCTAAATCTACATAAACATAAAGATAGATAAAAACAAAAATAGCATAGCTTTTATTCTAAAATTTTAGTCATGAATCTGTAATAAAACTGCTTTATCTCCACTTATATTTTTATCAAATTGTGTTTCTGACAAAAATTGGACAAGTTAGGGCTACTTGCTGTCATGGCTAGAGCATATTTTAAAAATAAAATTTGTGGAAAAGACAGTATCTTTTGGTTGCCAGCTTCCAAGTAGTTTCTTCTCCTTTTTTATTTTTATTTATTTATTTTTGTTAATCCATGAGAGCTTCTTATTTTGCTCAGGTTGGCCTTGAACTCATAGCCTTGCCAGGACAACTGGCCGGAGCCACCATGGCTCCCTATTCTCCTTTTTTAGACAGAAAAACCAAACTTCTTAACAAAGATCCTGAAGTGTTGAGTTTACCAATTTAGTTAGGAACTTTCCAATTTCGTTTTCGCTTTTAACCAGATTATTGATTTCAGGGTGGAGCCCAAACTGACAAATAGGGCAGACAAAGCATTTTCTTTTTAATTTTTTTAATAAGCAATATGACTTTATTTAGTTACTTTGGAAACAAAACCCCCCAAATAATGCATGAACCCAAAGGTACATAAAAATGGCCCAAAATAGTTTAAAATAGATTTAAACATCATATGTAGTTTCTTCCTCGTAACATGAGTGCTTTCAGGTGGACAGTAGATTATAAAGCATCTCTGATCATGTTAAGGCAAATGATCAATCTGTGGCTGCATCTGTAACTCCTCCTGGGAAAATGATCCTGTTGGATGTGGGGGCTCTTCCCAGTCGTTTGGTCAGTTGGCCCAGGAAGGGGCAGTCCTGGAGCTGGGGGGTGGGGAGCCAGGCCCACCTGTCTTGTCATTGCTTGTTCTGCTGGCCCTCTGTGACTGCTGCCGACAGGGAGCCCTGGCCCTTGTTGACGTCACTGATACAAACCCACTGCCCGTCAACCAACTTCTTCCACAGGGTCACCTTATTGCCTCCACCAGAGATGGCCAGGATGTTGGCTGTGATGGACCAGCTCACATGCCACACCACATCATTGAACTTGCGCAGCAATTTGGGGGACCTCGTATTGCCTGAGGCATCATCACACGTCCAAATGTACACACGACTGTCCTGGGAGCAGCTGGCAATGGTGCTGGTGGGCAGGCCGATGTAGGGGGCCCAGGCCACGTCTCGAACCCAGTCACTGTGCGCTTCCAGCTTCTGCTCCTCCTTTCAATGGCCGTCCTCCTCCTCCTTCTGCTGTATCCAAGGGAGTTAGAAGGAAAGCACCATGCTCTGAGTTCCAAATTAAGAGTCCTTTATTAGCTGGCAACTGAGAGATAGTAACGCTCAAAATTCTCTCGGCCCCGAGGAAGGTGCTGGATTCCTTTTTACACCTTGCTTAAGGTAGGGGAGGGAGAGCCTCGCTGAAGCAGAATTTACAGAAGCAGAACAAGCAAGTTAGATAAGGAGGCTGGTAACTAGGAGGCAGGAGGTTCTCATGATTGTTGATTACCAAGGAGGGTATACACACGCAGTTCCCATAATTTCTGGTTACCGAGGAGGGTATTGGGTACTTGTCATACAATCAATCAAAGTTTTAAGCAACAAATTGATAAGAAAAATCGAATCTGCTGGCCGGGCGCGGTGGCTCACGCCTATGATCCCAGCACTTTGGGAGGCCAAGGCGGATGGATCACAAGGTCAAGAGATCTAGACCATTCTGGTCAACATGGTGAAACCCCATCTCTACTAAAAAATACAAAAATTAGCTGGGCATGGTGGCGCACGCCTGTAGTCCCAGCTACTTGGAAGGCTAAGGCAGAATTGCTTGAATCCACTAGGCAGAGGTTGCCGTGAGCCAAGATTGCACCATTGCACTCCAGCCTGGGTAACAAGAGTGAAACTCTGTCTCAAAAAAAAAGAAAGATTGAATCTGCTAACCTGTGTGCTTAGTTACCATCCCACCTCATGGTTGAAAAGAAAGCTAGAAAAACTGTTTATAAAAGTTAAGCCCTCATCCTGGCGCAGTGGCTCATGCCTGTAATCTCAGCATTTTGGGAAGCCAAGGTAGGCAGATCACCTGAGGTCAGAAATTCAAGAGCAGCCTGATCAACATGGAGAACCCCCATCTCTACTAAAAATATAAAATTAGCCAGGCGTGGTGGTGCATGCCTGTAGTCCCAGCCACTTGGGAGGCTGAGGCAGGAGAATCACTTGAACACTGGAGGCGGAGGTTGCCCTGAGCCGAGGTTGCACCACTGCACTCCAGCCTGACAACAAGAGCAAAACTCCATCTCAAAAAAAAAAAATTAATCCCTCAAGTCAGTCAGATTTGCTTCTTTAACCACCTTTATTCCCTAGAAAAACTGGCTCAGAGCTAACTACGCTGAACCTAGACAAAGAAAATGTTTTGTCTTGGCCGGGCGCAGTGGCTCATGCCTGTAATCCCAGCACTTTGGGAGGCCAAGGCAGGTGGATCACGAGGTCAAGAGATCCTGGTCAACATGGTGAAACCCAGTCTCTACCAAAAATGCAAAAAATTAGCTGGGCATGGTGGCACGTGCCTGTAATCCCAGCTACTCAGGAGGCTGAGGCAGGAGAATTGCCTGAACCCGGGAGGCAGAGGTTGTGGTGAGCCGAGATCGTGCCATTGCACTCCTGCCTGGGTAACAAGAGCGAAACTCCGTCTCAAAAAAAAAAAAAAAAGAAAATGTTTTGTCTTTCTGGGCGCTGTGGCTCATGCCTGTAATCCCAGCACTTTGGGAGGCTGTGGCAGTGGATCATCTGAGGTCAAGAGTTCAAGACCAACCTGGTCAACATGGTGAAACCTCATCTTAAAAATCAATTTGTCATACAATCAATTTGTTGCTTAAAACTTTTCATTTGCCTTTTTTTGTTTTTGATTTTTGAGACAGTCTTGCTCTGTTGCCAGGCACCAGGCTGGAGCGCAGTGGCGCAATCTCGGCTCACTGCAACCTCCGCCTCCCTGGTTCAAGCAGTTCTCCTGTCTCAGACTCTCGAGTAGCTGGGACTATAGGCGTGAGCCACCACGCCCAGCTAATGTTTTGTATTTTAGCAGAGACGGGTTTCACTATGTTGGCCAGGATGGTCTCGATTTCTTGACCTCGTGATCCACCCACCTCAGCCTTCCAAAATGCTGGGATTACAGGTGTGAACCACCACACCCAGCCTCATTTGCCTTTTTAGAGGAGACTTTTAGAGAAGCAATTTTTTGAAAGCTAAACTCTGGTTAGAGGCTTCTGCATATTGAAAATAGGCATCTCATCTGTTTGACTAATTTGGGAGCCCTTACTTTCAAATGTGCTTAGATGGATAATCTTGTCTATCTGGAATGTTCTCTATAATGTCCCCTGTAATTCTAAATGGTATTTGATAAAATTTCACCACTTTACAGCCAGGCACGCTCATTCATGCCTGTAATCCCAGCACTTTGGGAGGGTGAGGCAGGATGATTGCTTGAGCCCTGGAGTTCGAGGCCAGCCTGGGCAACACAGTGCAACTCCATCTCCACAAAAAATGTTTTAAAATTAGCCAGGTGTGATGGTGTGCACCTGTGGTCCTCGCTACTCCGGAGTCTGAGGTGGAAGAATCATTTGAGCCTTGGAAGTCAAGGCTGCAGTGAGAGATTATCATGCCACTGCACTCCAGCTTGGGTGACAGAATGAGACTGTTAAAAAAACTCACCATTGTGGTTATAATTTATAGCTTCCAGGGCTATAATTTTTGTACATAGAAAAGGCAGGCATACTGGAAAGTGCAGACCCAGATGTTTAGCATATTGGGTTTCTCAGACAAGATGCCTATGTTCTCAGTATGAGAGCTGAGAGAAAAGCCTATGAGGGAAATGTCACGAGGTTGGGTCACGGAAGTTCTCCGTGTTTCTTGTTGCAAGGAAATCTTCTTAAGGCTCGTGGGTAATCTAGTGTCAAACTAACCTGTTGCATGACTGCATGGCCAGCTTATCCTTTTAGTAGTCATATATTTAAGGGATAGGTGCTCTGACAGCTTTTTTTTTTTTTTGAGGCAGAGTTTCGCTCTTGTTACCCAGGCTGGAGTGCAATGGCGCGATCTCGGCTCACCGCAACCTCCGCCTCCTGGGTTCAGGCAATTCTCCTGCCTCAGCCTCCCAAGTAGCTGGGATTACAGGCACGCGCCACCATGCCCAGCTAATTTCTTGTATTTTTAGTAGAGACGGGGTTTCACCATGTTGACCAGGATGGTCTCGATCTCTTGACCTCGTGATCCACCCGCCTCGGCCTCCCAAAGTGCTGGGATTACAGGCGTGAGCCACCGCGCCCGGTCTCTGACAGCTTTTAGGTGCGCTTCCCATGCTCATCAATTAGGTTGTGGTTTGGCACCAGGATTACTTGGCCAACGTAGCCAATGATCTTTCCCCTCCTTAGTGTGCAAGAAAATGAAACAAAGAGGAGAGAACCCAAATCCCCGTAAATTTCTGAAAAATAATGTCTAACACCCCCTGCAGTAACAGTCACTTGCTGCAATCACTGTCCGTTTTCTTTAAAACTGTGATTCTTTGGTAGGATGTATCAATCACCACAAGTCCCAGAGGTCATTTGCTCTGCCACAGCACAACCCTTGGTACCCTAAAGCCAAAACTATCAGGAGCTCAAATACAAAGAGCTGGCACTGCTAGGAACTAACTCATGACATTGGGAGCATTGTGAGGAAGGCAGGGGACTCTGAAGGAGGAAGGAGCACCTCATCTGCATCCTTCAAGAGCCTCAGGGTCATCAGCAGTCCTCTTCAACTCCCTTCATGGTCATCAGAACTGTCAAAACACAAAATTTCAACAAATTTACTCTAAAGATCGAGTTGGTTTTTATTAGCAGTTCATAAATCAGACAGCATTTTATCTAAAGAATAGGTAAGCGCTCTGCTAGGTTGGCAAAACAGTTGGTTTTGGTCGGTTAGCTAGAGCAGGAGTGAGGAAAAAGCATAACACCAGAAGCAGGTTGTTAACATCAGGTTACTTTCCTTGTAAGGGACAAAGCAGGAGACTTCCTTAACATGCTGGCTCAGGCGGATTGGGCCTCTTCTGAATTGGTTGCTATGAAGCTTCTGTTTTTAGGAAAAATTGGTCTAATGGGGAATTTTTCTGCTTCCTACAGTTTCAGCTTGATTGCATGGCACTTAGCATAGTGACTCCATTTTGATTTGTTCTGTTGGGGCCTAGTGCAGGAGGAGCTCAGTCCAAAACAACAGCTTCCCATACATTTTATGTAACGCCTTTATAATAAATGGGCAAATGTGAGTAAAGCGTTTCCCTTAATTCTGTGAGCCACTCTAGCAAGTGACTGAACCCAAGAAAGGGGTCATGAAAAGCTCTAAGTAACTAAATTGGACAGAGGTTGTGAGTCATCCCAGGGTCTATATCTGCAGTTGGCATGTGAACGTGTGGAGCTGACTCCTTAATCTGTGTGATCTGACACTATGCCTAGTTACTTAGCATCAGAGTTGAGTTTCGTTGTAAGACTCTCAGTTGGGGCTGGGCGCGGTGGCTCATGCCTATAATCCCAGCACTTTGGGAGGCCGAGGTGGGTGGATCACGAGGTCAAGAGATTGAGACCATCCTGACCTCAAAAATTAGCTGGGCATGGTGGCGCGTGCCTGTAATCCCAGCTACTTGGGAGGCTGAGGCAGGAGAATTGCTTGAACCCAGGAGGTGGAGGTTGTGGTGAGCTGAGATAGCGCCATTGCACTCCAGCCTGGGTAACAAGAGTGAAACTCTGTCTCAAAAAAAAAAAAAAAAAAAAAAAAGACTCTTGGTGTCTTCAGAAAATTGGAGAATTGCTTGATCTGGAGAAAAATCCTTACACATTTGATCACAGGAATATTTTATGTTGAGTATGAGTGTAGAGAAAAATAATTTGATTTTCCTATACAGTAGCCCACAGGCCCACTAAGATCTGTTTTCTGCTCTTCATCAGACCTGGGCTTGGAAAACACTCTGCCTTGGTTCACTCGAGTTTCCAAAATTTGGCCTGTGGACTTTTAGGGTCCCCATCACGCTATGTTGTAAGGACTTATTTCCTTTTCATGCCACCAGCAGACTGAAAGCTTCTTAAAACTAGAGACCAGACTTATTCAGCTTTTTATCCTCTTAACCTAGCCCAGAGCCTGGCACACAGTCTGTGTTTAACAATGCTTGACTGTCAGTTCTACCATGGTGCCTACATAGCTCTCTCTGGATGCTTTTCTCCAGGAGAAACGCAGCATTACCTTTCTCTACCTGGTTGAAATGTCACCTCCTGCAGAAGCTTCCCCAGACCCTAAAATCAAATGGTATGTCTCACCTCGTGTGCGGTTCCCTCTCGTCTCAAGAAGCTCACAGTTTGGTACGGATTTTGAAGAGCAAACTAACATGTACGAGGCACCGCAGTGCTAGGAAAGATTAAGAGACTTTTAAATGGGCAAAGAATTACTGAGTGTCCTTTAAATGGAATGGTGTGTGTTATTTAGAGTTCCAGGTTATCTGATTCTATGCTGCAAAAGTGCTGGACTGTTTTACAACTCTGTAGAACAAAAAAAAAAAAAAAAAAAAAAAAACCAACTCTGTAGAAATGGAAGTTAATGGGGAGGGCAGATGATGGACACACGTTTTCTGTCTAGAGCCCAATGCAGGATATAAATAATGTCTCTTCATGGCAATCCAAATAAATTAATTTTGTCCAGTACAGAAGAAATCTTTGTTAAGTGTAACCACCAAAGGGGTTCACCTTGCCTGCTGCCTAGACAGAACCAATTCGTCAAGACAGGGGAATTGAAATAGAGAAAGAGTAATTGACGCAGAGCTGGCTGTGCTGGAGACTGGAGTTACATTATTACTCAAATCAGTCTCCCCAAGCATTCAGGAAGCAGAATTTTTATTTATTTATTTATTTATTGAGATGGAGTCTCACTCTGTTGCTCAGGCCCTAGTGCAGTGGGGCAATCTCAGCTCCCTGCAACCTCTGCTTCCTGGGTTCAAGTGATTCTCCTGCCTCAGCCTCCCTAGTAGCTGGGACTACAGGTGTGCACCACCACACCCAGCTAATATTTGTATTTTTATTAGAGATGAGGTTTCACCATGTTGGTCGAACTCCTGACCTTGTGATCCACCCGCCTTGGCCTCTCAAAGTGTTGGGATTACAGGTGTGAGCCACCTCGCCCGGCCACAGAATAATAATTATTATTTGAGACAGAGTTTTGCTCTTGTCACCCAGACTGGAGTGCAATGGCATGATCTCGGCTCACCACAACCTCCACCTCCCAGGTTCAAGCCATTCTCCTGCCTTAGCCTCCCGAGTAGCTGGAATTACAGGCATGTGCCACCACACCCAGCTAATTTTGTAATTTCAGAAGAGACAGGGTTTCTTCATGTTGATCAGGCTGGTCTCAAACTCCTGACCTCAGGTGATCCGCTCACCTTGGCCTCCCAAAGTGCTGGGATTACAGGCATGAGCCACCGCACCGGCAGGGGAGCAGAATTTTGAAGGATAACTTGGTGGGTAGGGGAAAACCAGTGAGCCAGGAGTGCTGATTTGTCAGAGATTAAATCATAGGGAGTTGGAGCTGTTTTCTTACACTAAGTCAGTTCCTGGGTAAGGGCTACAAGACCGGATGAGCCAGTTTATTGATCTGGATGGTGCCAGCTGATCCATCAAATGCAGGGTCTGCAAAATACCTCAAGCACTGATCTTAGGAGCAGTTTAGGGAGGGTCCGAATCTTGTAGCCTTTAGCTGCATGACTCCTAAACCATAATTTTTTAATTTCTTTTTTGAGATGGAGTTTCTCTGTTGTTGCCCAGACTGGGGTGCAACAGCGAGATCTCGGCTCACCACAACCACTGCCTCCCAGGTTCAAGTGATTCTCCTGCCTCAGCCCCTGGAGTAGCTAGGATTACAGGCATGAGACACCACACCTGGCTAATTTTGCATTTTTAGTACGGATGGGGTTGCTCTATGTTGCTCAGGCTGGTCTCGAACTCCCGACTTCAGTTGATCTGCCCGCCTTGGCCTCCCAAAGTGCTGGGATTACAGGTGTGAGCCACTGCGCCGGGCCCTCCTAAACTATGATTTCTAATCTTGTGGCTAATGTTAGTCCTACAAAGGCAATCTAGTCCCCAGGCAAGAAGAAGGTCTGCTTTGGGAAAGGGCTGTCTTCGTTTAAACTATAAACTAAGTTTCTCCCAGTTAGTTTGACCTACACCCAGGAATGAACAAGGACAGCTTGGAGGTTAGAAGCAAAATGGAGTCTGTCAAGTTAGATCTTTCACTGTCTCAGTCACAATTTTGCAAAGGCAGTTTTATAAGTACAATTTCATTTGAAACAGTTAAAATCTTGCCGGGCTCGGTGGCTCACGCCTGTAATCCTAGCACTTTGGGAGGCTGAGGTGGGTGGATCACCGGACGTCAGAAGTTCAAGACCAGCCTGGCCATCATGGAGAAACCCCGTCTTAAAAAAAAAAAAAAAAAATCCGGCTAGTTTCCTCCTTAATTCACAATTTAAATAAACGTATGTTCATTCTCTATCTGTATGAGTCATGCTTTTACCATTTTGAAAACTATCATTTAACAGTAGTATCTATGAAAGAGCAATAATTAATACACAGTGAGCATTTATTCCATGGCAGGCACTATGCTAAGGGTTTTACAGATTTTACTTGATTTAATCCTTATGGTGACTCTGTAAGTTAAGTTCTATTCTTAGTTCCATTTTACAGATGTGGAAAACAAGGCCTAGAAGCCAAGTAACTTGCCTAATGAATGACCCAGAGCTAGTAAGTGGCCTATCTGAGATTTGAAAGATTTGCACTGTAATTGCACTTCAGCCATGAGGGCAATTTAAATAAAGTTGTGGGGCTGGGCATGGTGGTTCACGCCTGTAATCCCAGCACTTTGGGAGGTTGAGGCAGGCAGATCACAAGGTCAGGAGTTCAAGACCAGCCTGGCCAACATGGTGAAACCCCATCTCTACCAAAAATACAAAAAAAAAAAAAAAAAAAATAGCCAAGGTGGTGGCTCACGCCTGTAATCCCAACTACTCAGGAGCCTGAGGCAGGAGAATTGCTTGAACCGGGGAGGTAGAGGTTGCAGTGAGCCAAGATCTCGCTGTTCCAGCCTGAGCAGCAGAGCAAGACTCTGTCTCGGGAAAAATAAAAAAGAAAGAAAGAAAAAGAACATTGTGGAATCAGGTAAGGCTTCCTGGAGGAGGAACAGGAACCAAATTTTAAAGGATAAGGAGTTGGTGCAGAGGGGAAAAAGGGAAGGGGCTTCCAGGTCAGATCAGCATTAAGAAATTCAGTTGGCCTGGAGAGCAGGGTATGGGCTGAGGACTTGTAAGAGATAAGGCTGAAGGGAATTGATCAAGGAGAGCCCCGTGAGTCCAGAAGTCCAGGAGTTTGAACTTTATTCTCAAACTACAGGATTTTAAGCAGAAAAAAATGACATGATTAGATTGAGTTTTATTATTTTTATCTTTATTGCTTTTGTTTGTAGTTATAAAAGAGTATAGGCCTTTTTTTTTAATATAAATTTAAAAAGAAGCACTGAGAGATTTGGCCCTTAACATTATTTTGGCAGCACTATTGACGTTGGATCCAAAGTGGTGACTGGGAAGAGTTAGGGAGGGCCAGGTGAGGTGGCTCATGCCTGTAATTCCAGCACTTTGGGAGGCCAAGGCAGGCGGATCACAAGGTCAGGAGTCCAAGACTAGCCTGACCAACATGGTGAAACCCCGTCTCTACTAAAAGCACAAAAATTAGCCACCGGGCGTGGTGGCACATGCCTGTAATCCCAGCTGCTAGGGAGGCCGAGGCAGGAGAATCACTTGAACCCGGGAGGCAGAGGTTGCAGTGAGGTGAGATTGTGACATTGCACTCTAGCCTGGATGACAGAGCAAGATTCCATCTCAAAAAAAAAAAAAAAGAGTCAGGAAAGCTGTTGGAAACTAAGCCAACAGCAAGGAAAAAGAAGAGGAGATAGAAAGGAGAAACAGTAAACTAGCTGAATCTACAGGATTTGGCAACTGTGGCATGTAGCCGGGGTAGGAGAGTGGGAAGGAGGGGCTGGTGCACAGGGAGAGCCCCCTCAAAGCACCAAGCTCAGAAAACCTTCTGCTGCAGGCCTGGTCACTCATTCTTAGCATGTAAGAAGTGAGATCGTACTTGAAATTTAAAGTGAAAAGTGTTGATATCTAAAGTTTGTAAAACTCCCATTCTAAAAAGCATATACAAATAGAGCCTGAGCAAAAGCGCCCAGGCCCTCTTCTTTTGGCATCAGGGTGGTTAAAAGAGAGGGGGAAAAAAAGCAGTGTGGAGAAAGGAAAAGAAAGATAAATCACAAAAACTACAACCATTATAAGCCTTCTGTTGATAATTACGCACATACAGATTGTAAGCACACCAGGTGACTTTTAATCCCGGTCCAGTTCTCCTCCTGGCCCTCTTACTGGCTTCTGGCCACTTCCTCTTGGGATCTGGCCAGAGTAAGCTCAGGAAATGCAAAGTTTTAATTCTGGAATCAGTAAAGCATATTAGGAAAGGAAATCCACAAGTGAAAAGAAAACCACGCATTTCAAAGCTAAGGGACAGAATTACAGATTGTGAATTTGTGGGGACAGGAACCATTTTATTCACTTTGGTGCAGAACTCGGGGATTGGTTTGGCTATTATTCACCCTCGGGTTCACTCGGGATTTGGTCTCTTCCATTCCTGTATGATTCCAAAGCTTCCATCCAGCACAACCTTCAGCTCTAGGAGCTAAGCTGTCTGTAGTCCCGCTTTGTGCTTCCTGACAGCAGGGGGTGATGAGCCATCAAGATGAAGGCCCAGATAAAGAGTCAGTATTTTTAATTATACTCACTTCCCTAGGATTCTGCTGGATCAGATGATAGAATATGTTTGAAAGGCCTTTGTAAAATTGGATGAGCTATACAATCACCAGCTGTTCTTTATGCATTGTTGTTCTGGTTGATGACCTGATACTTGCTATACTGCCTTGCAGAATGTCCAAGGAGATTCAGATTTTTACAATGACT
Organism: Callithrix jacchus; assembly: GCF_049354715.1. Taxonomy (NCBI): domain Eukaryota; kingdom Metazoa; phylum Chordata; class Mammalia; order Primates; family Cebidae; genus Callithrix; species Callithrix jacchus. The sequence continues at coordinate 150,840,989 of NC_133508.1, forward strand.
GTGCACTAATATACTAATATTACTATGCACTCAGCAGTGTACTGTACACTTTCACACTTAATCCTCACAATAATTTTCTCATGTTTATCAAAGATCAGATAGATTAACTTGCTCAAAAATATATTTTGATTTTTTTGTGCTCTCTCAAGACTGGATTAGAGGTTTCTCCACGTATTACCCCACCACAGCAGTTACTACATATCTTCCCCACTAGACTAGAAGCTGTGGGTGCTAAGAACTGTATTTTGTTCACTGCTATATGCCCTCTATCCAGCTAATGAAGCCAGGCACATAGAAGATGCTACAAAAAAAAAAAAAAAAAAAAAAGTTTGGATGAATGCATGAATGAAGGCTGATTTTACATCCATTGCTCTATTCTGAAAACTACTGTTTTCTTTACAACTTACTGTTCGTCATCTATTTTCCCCTACTAGAATGTAAGATGCCTATGAAAACATATTATTGCATTTTGTTCACTGCTGGATTCTCAAAGCCTGGGACAATGCCTGGGATATACTATGTGTCCAATAAATACCTGTTGGTGAATGAACAAATGATAGCCATGTGGACAAGCAAATTACACCTCTTTTGTGTCCTCACTGTATTTCTTCTTTCTGATGCTGATCTCAGTAAGATAATGCTCAAGAACAATCCAACACGGTTATGTGGGTGAGTGGCTGAGAGCGGAATGCTCTGGCTTTCTGAGGTAAATATTCACTTGCAGCTGAATGCTTATCAGAGAACCACAGGAATGCTGTCTCCAACAGCACTGCCTGCAGGAAGGAGGCACTGGTGGCCTATGGACTCTACACTTCATAGCTTTGGTCCAGCAGCAGCAAAATAGTGATGCAAGACCATTGTGCTCTTGAGTTCTGTCATACTCATCTCCTTCACCAGGATGCAACTCTTGAGAAGTGGAAAAAGTAACTGGCTTGCAATAACCATTAGCTTGATTTTCTTAGGAATCAAGTGTCTCTTGCCAGAATTCTTCCAGACCAAATGCATAGTTTTTGCTTTCTGTAAACCAGTATTATGTGGTCCGTTGTTTTCTTTTCTTTTGTGAAACAGAGTCTCACTTTGTAGCCGGGTGCCAGGCTGGAGTGCAGGGGTGCAATCTCAGCCTTCTGGGTTCAAGCAGTTCTCCTGCCTCAGCCTCCCGAGTAGCTGGGACTACAGGTGCCCGCCACCACACCCAGCTAATTTTTGTATTTTTAGTAGAGACAGGGTTTCACCATGTTGGCCAGGATGGTCTCGATCTCCTGACCTCATGATCCACCCGCCTTGGCCTCCCAAAGTGCTGGGATTACAGGCGTGAGCCACCGCGCCCGGCCCATTGTTTTATTTTAGTATAAGAGTAACCATCATATTAAGAAAATTTTGAATACGGAAAAAAACCAGAAAAAAGTCACCTCTAATTTTACCACACTCACGAAATTATGATTGGTAAAAATGTGCATTTTCTTTTTTTTTGAGACAGAGTTTCGCTCTTGTTACCCAGGCTGGAGTGCAATGGCACGATCTCGGCTCACCGCAATTTCCGCCTCCTGGGTTCAGGCAATTCTTCTGCCTCAGCCTCCTGAGTAGCTGGGATTACAGGCACGTGCCACGATGCCCAGCTAATTTTTTGTATTTTTAGTAGAGACGGGGTTTCACCATGTTGACCAGGATGGTCTCGATCTCTTGACCTTGTGATCCACCCATCTCAGCCTCCCAAAGTGCTGGGATTACAGGCTTAAGCCACCGCACCTGGCCAAAATGTGCATTTTCTTTTTCCTTGTGCTTGTGTATATATGTATTAGGCATATTTAGGTACACATATCACACTATTTTTTTTTGTTTTTTTGAGACGGCGTTTTGCTTTTGTTGCCCAGGCTGGAGTACAATGGTGCGATCTTGGCTCACCGCAACCTCTGCCTCCCGGGTTCAAGTGATTCTCCTGCCTCAGCCTCCCGAGTAGCTGGGATGACAAGCATGTACCACCATGATCAGCTAATTTTGTATTTTTAGTAGAGATGGGGTTTCTCCACGTTGGTCAGACTAGTCTCGAACTCCTGACTTCGGGTGATCTTCCTGGCTCAGCCTCACAAACTGCTGGGATTACAGGTGTGAGCCACCTTGTCTGGCCCAGTATATGTTTTTTCACTAAACATCATGCCATATTTGTATCACAGGGACTCGTAACCATCCATCTAACCACTTAGTGAGGCAAGGTGCAGTGGCTCATGCCTGCAATCCCAGCACTTTGAAAGGTTCAGGCAAGAGGACGGCTTGAGCTCAAGAGTTGGAGACATAAGCAACATAGTGAGATCGATCTATGAAAGTTATAGTTATGAGGTCAGGAGTTTGAAATCAGCCTGGCCAACATGGTGAAACCCGTCTTACTAAAAAAGTACAAAAATTAGCCACATGTGGTGGTGCGTTCCTGTAATCCCAGCTACTCCAGAGGCTGAGACAGGAGAATTGCTTGAACCCTGGAGGTGGAGGTTTTAGTGAGTTGAGATTGTACCACTGCACTCCAGCCTGGGCAATGGAGCAAGACGCTGTCTCAAAAAAAACAAAAAGAAAAAAACAAAGTTATAGTTAGTCCCAACTACTCAGTTACTTGAGAGGCTGTGGTGGGTAGATCACTTGACCCTGAAAGGTCGAGGCTACAGTGAGAAGTGACTGATGGTGCCACCTCACTCCAGCCTGGGCAACAGAGTGAGACCCTGTCTTAAAAAAAAAACAAAAAACTAAACACTAATAACCAACATAAGAATTTTTCAAAGAAATTGATAATTTCAAAGACAGGCAAAAACTTTCTTAGACAAATTTCAAAATCTTAACTTTTTGGGAAAAAGGAGTTCCTTGTGCTTGATACATATTACAGTATTGTCTTCCCAAAATGGTATACTAATTTACTCAGCCACCAACTGGTAATAATTTATCACTAACTGTCATGATGTAGTAGGGAAAACAGACATTTCATCAGCCTTTCCATTTGCATTTAAAGACATAGGCAGGGATAAAGAACTTTAGCCAAGATTGTTTACTAGTTTTATTTCTTCTCTTACAGAATCATTAGTTATTGAGGGGAAAGTTTATCTGCTGTTAGTACAGTATCTCTTCCCTATAGAGGGAGGGTGGCATTAGAGTAGAAAGACTAAGGGCTGGCCGGACGCGGTGGCTCAAGCCTGTAATCCCAGCACTTTGGGAGGCCGAGGCGGGCGGATCACGAGGTCAGGAGATCAAGACCATCCTGGTCAACATGGTGAAACCCCATCTCTACTAAAAAATATACAAAAAATTAGCTGGGCACGGTGGCGCATGCCTGTAATCCCAGCTACTCAGGAGGCTGAGGCAGGAGAATTGCCTGAACCCAGGAGGCAGAGGTTGCTGTGAGCCGAGATCGCGCCATTGCACTCCAGCCTGGGTAACAAGAGCGAAACTCCGTCTCAAAAAAAAGAAAAAAAAAAAGACTAAGGACTTTGATATTCAAATCCATCTTATGCAAAAAGCTGCTATATATGCAGCAACCATTCGGTGATGCGTTAGTTTCATCTATTCTTTTACCAAAGACTAATACATTGGTAAGACTAAAAGAAGCTGGCCAGGTGTAACGGCTCACACCTGTAATCCCAGCACTTTGGGAGGCCGAGGCAGGTGGATCATGAGGTCAAGAGATCAAGACCATCCTGGGCAACATGGTGAAACCCTATCTCTATTAAAAATACAAAAATTAGCTGGGCATGGTAGTGTGTGCCTATAGTACTCAGTTCAAGAGGCAGGAGAATCACTTGAACCCAGGACGCGGAGGTTGCAGTGAGCGGAGGTCATGCCACTACAGCCCAGCCTGGCAAAGAGTGAGACTCTGTCAAAAGAAAAAAAAAGAATTTAATTGTTTAGCTAATATTCTTAAGAGTCACTATGAAACCATCCTCTGCAAGTAAGAGTCCACTTTGGGAATTATCAGCCTTTTTCTCCCCCTAAGCATGAACTTTCTATAGTGAAGTGCATGCACTTATTAACCTTCTTGACAACCCTAGGGGTTGGTACTAATTATTATTAACATGTTTTATTAGGAAAAAACCCTGACGCTTATGGAGGGTAAGTAACTTGTCTGAGCCTCAATTTGAACCCAGGGAGCACCCCTTGTTAACCAACCAGTAAGATGTGATTCCTTTTGCTATCTATCTCCTCTGGGCAAGTCAAGAGTAAAAGCAAAGAGTAAATACACTGATGCTTTTCAGCTGAGGAGAAAGATATTCTATGCCCTACTGCTTCCAACTGCTCACATTTGAATGACTTTGCCACAGTGGCCCAGGGAGGAAAAAAAGATGACTGAATCTAAAACCCTAAGCTAGAACACATTTTAGGTAGTGATGTATGTGAACTGCCACCCCTCCCCGCACAGATTCTTTTAAAGTCTGAAGCAACTTGGCTCGATTGCTCATTTAGGCCAGCCAGGCAAGCTTGGGTTGTCATTTCCCATCATGTGCTGAAAGAATGGTCACAGTTACACAAGTCTATCATTAACCTCTTTCATCACGTCTTCCAAGCAGTGCCTGATGTGATTATTAAAACAAACCATGTTGGCCAGGTGATGTAGCTCATGCCTGTAATCCCAGCACTTTGGGAGGCTGAGGCGGGCAGATCACAAGGTCAGGCGATCGAGACCAGAATGGTCAACAAGGTGAAACGCTGTCTCTACTAAAAATACAAAAATTAGCCAGGTATGGTGGCAGGCGCCTGTAATCCCAGCTACTCGGGAGGCTAAGGCACGAGAATCACTTGAACCCAGGAGGTGGAGGTTGCAGTGAGCCAAGATTGCACCACTGCACTCCAGCCTGAGCAACAGAGTAAGACTTTGTCTTGAGAAAATCAAAAAAAAGATGAGAAAAGGCTAATAGTAAATGTTCACGTTTGCAACATGGTTTTTGTTGTTTTTCTTTTTCTTTTTTTTGAGACGGAGTTTCCCTCTCGTTACCCAGGCTGGAGTGCAATGGCGCAATCTTGGCTCACCGCAACCTCTGCCTCCTGAGTTCAGGCAATTCTCCTGCCTCAGCTTCCTGAGTAGCTGGGATTACAGGCACGCATCACCATGCCCAGTTAATTTTTTGTATTTTTAGTAGAGACGGGGTTTCACCATGTTGACCAGGATGGTCTCCATCTCTTGACCTCGTGATCCACCTGCTTCGGCCTCCCAAAGTGTTGGGATTACAGGCGTGAGCCACCGCACCTGGCCCTGTTTTTTTTTTTGAATTGCAGTCTTGCTCTGTCACCTAGGTTGGAATGCAATGGTGCCATTTCGGCTCACTTTAACCTCTGCCTCCCGGGTTCAAGTGATTCTCCAGCCTCAGCCTCCCAAGTAGCTGGGATTAAAGGCACGTGCCACCACACCCAGATAATTTTTGTATTTTTAATAGAGACAGTTTCACCAGCATTGGCCAGGATAGTCTTGATCTCTTGACCTCGTGATCAGCCCACCTCAGCCCCGCAAAGTGCTGGGATTACAGGTGTGTGCCACTGCACCCGGCCGTCCTTTCCTCATCTAAGCAAAAGTGTGTGTGAGGGGATGGCGGTGAGGGGCATACCTGCACTGATAATTACACTTACTATTCTCTGAACCATTTCCCAGGGAAGGTAAAACCCAGATGTTTAGGTTTTTCATACAAACGTGCAACCAAAATCCAATGATTGTCTCTATTCTCGGTGTTGCAGAGAGTGTGTGACAGAGAAAGGAAAAGATAAGCAGGTGCTTTATGTATCCATCTATTTTCCCAAAGCAGCCACTGGAACCATGTTAACTGAAATAAAACATCAAGTGCAGTCAGTCTGCAAATGGAGTAAAGGACAACACACTAGACCAGAAAGCCCAGGTGCTTCCAGTGTTGACCTGCAACAGAGATGCTCAGATGATTCCTAGTTAGGAGGAAATATACAGTGGTTTATTAAGTGTGCAATAGTATTATGTCTAAAGATACCCTTTTTTGAGACGGAGTCTCGCTCTGTCACCCACGCTGGAGTGCAGCACAATCTCGGCTCACCGCAACCTCCGCCTCCTGGGTTCCAGCAATGCTCCTGTCTCAGCGTCTCAAGTAGCTGGGATTACAGAGGCCTGCCATCATGCCTGGCTACTTTTTGCATTTTTAGTAGAGATGGGTATCGCCATTTTGGCCAGGTTGGTCTTAAACTCCTGACCTCAAGCCATCTGCCCACCTTGGCTTCCCAAAGTGTTGGGATTACAGGTGTGGTTGAAAAATACTCATATATATTCCTTAATTTAAAAATGTTTTATTGCTAAAAAATGCTAAAAAGTGAGCACACGCTGTTTGAAAAATGGTACCAAAACCAAATTAGTAAACTTAAAAAAAAAAAGTTTTAAAAAGCAGTATCTCTGAAGCCCAATAAAATGAGGAATGCCTGGTACTAACTTTTTTTTTTTTTTTTTTTGAGATGGGGTCTTGTTCTTTCACCCAGGCTGGAATGCAGTTAACTTGGCTCACTGCAACCTCTTTCTCCTGGGTCCAAGTGATTCTCCTGCCTTGGCCTCCCGAGTAGCTGGGACTATAGGCATGCACCACCATGCCCGTGTAATTTTTGTATTTTTAGTAGAGATGGGGTTTCATCATATTGGCCGAGTGGGTCTCGAACCCCTGACCTCAATGATCCACCCACCTTGGCCTCCCAAAGTGCTGGGATTACAGGCCGTATTAACTTTTGCTTCCGAATACAGCAACTTCAGAACCCTTCTGATAAGTGATGGTTAATCTGCATCACAAACCCTCACTCCACTAACGAGTTAACTATGGAACAGAGATTAAACAGAGAGTGCTGTGTGGATATAACTGCAGCAATAATGATGAAGGAAAATGATTCTTTACACTTGCTTTACTTTTATTTTTTAGATTTCCTTTACTTACATTCCTTATTCCCTCACAAACATAATCCTCATTTTTATAGAAGGGAAGAGAGGTACACAGAGGTCGGATCCAAAGAAAATGACAGTGTCCAGACTGGGGCCAAGCCTGCCAATACTCTCAGCAGGAGTTTTCTCCTCTAACACTCTTCCTCTATTTTCCATGATGCCCCATACAAAGGGAGTTTTTCATTGTTTCCTTAAGATTAACTGCTCTGGATGCTCTCAGTTCAAATAAGATGGTTTTAAAATTCCCCTTCTCCTTGCATTACAGCAAAGAAGAGGAAAGGAGGAATCCAAATTAAAACCAATCATATATATAAATATCAAGGTCCATAAGCTGGATGATTTAATTCAATCAATTTAACAAGGCCCGAAGTGAAACCTGGTAATGAAAATGAAGACACAGCAATATTTTCCTCAAGAAAATAGACATTTGGAAGGAAAAATCTTTCTTAAAAAAAGTTTATTTGGAAAAGTCAGCCTCTTACACAAGGTTTTGTATCTATACTTTTACTCTGTCAATTACAGTGGTATTTTAACTGCATTGAATATAATTCATTGAATATATCTTTCTGCTTCGATTTAAGTGGTATAAGGTTAAAAAAATATTTACAGTTTTCATTCTGGTCCATCTTCCCTCTTTATCCTTATACCAAACCCATTTCTCTGCTTTTCAAGTAAATGAAAAGGGTCACAAAATTTTTAGGTTTGTGTGGAGAGTAAGAATGCAGCCAATAATTCTAAGCGTAACAATTTTCTTTAAGGCCTTCTCTGAAAAAAGAGAAGGAATCACTTATTAAAACTAAGCACACTTAGCAACTTCTCTCCCAATTTTATCTTTATTGGTTTGCCTGGTACCAAATTTTTCTGGCCCTTTTAAATTTGCAAATATAAAAAAGCAAAGAAAAGAAAAAAAACCCAACACCAAACACACACACACCTATCTCACACACAGCTCTAAGCTAGAAGCAGGTATAAATGGGACCACTGTGAATCAAAGCAGGAAAACTCCAGGAAAAGAAAAATTCCAATAGTCTCACAGTTTAACTGAGGTTTTGGAAAAACCTAAGTGAATTCAGCTGATGTCTGAAATATCTGTCTACATTTAATTAGATGTGTTGTATTTACCACGGAGGCACAAATATGTAGTTCTGTAGATTTTAATACTAACTTTTCCAGTGAGAAAAATAATACCAGGTGATGTCAAAAAGAACAATGATCTATAACCACTCAAAATGCATCTTTGAACAGGGGAGAAAAAGTAGCTAATTTAATGAAAATGATCTTTAAGCACTTTACTTGGCTTCTAATAAGCATCCTAAGAAAAGGTACCTGAGAGGGGTTGACAGGTAGACCGTGTCTATAACAGCCAAGATGTTTCCAAAGTTTTATGCTTTGAATTCCTAAATATATAGCTAGCAGAAACATACGCCAAAAATCTACTGATGCTAGAAAAATATTTTTGTCAGCATTTTATAAAATCTCTAACTTTCAACCAATATTTCTGTTCATAAATCTTCCAGTGAAAATGTCTGAAATATATTACATATAACAACGAAGCAAGATTAAATTTTAGATTTGCCTCAAACAAGTTAGTTGTTACTTTTCCTTTTAACACAACACTCAAAATAGATGAATTCAGCAAAAATGGTTTAAGAAGTTAAGGCTCTCTAAAGACTAAAACTTAAGGCACATACTATAATCTTTATGACACTGTTAAAAGCTAAGACTAAAACAAAACAAAACAAAACACAACGAAACCTACTTCTTTCCCGCATCCTTTGCCACCAACCACTCCCTCCTCAAAGCGTATGGCATTTTAAATTCAGGCTGTTGGTAAGGAGTGAAACAAAAATCCCATAAATCAACAACTGGTATGATTTCCACACAAATGTCCACTATTTGCATTGAGCACCACTGGTAGATTACAGGCCAGTAGAATATTTTCCTATGTCCTGGGTCATGAACTGTTCCATTTACCCTTCAGCTTCGTGGATTCAGACTGGACTTTCCTCCTCCTTGGGGCCTCCTTCTGTGCCTTTCTGGCTCGGAGATTCTGCTACTTTGGTAACTTCCTTTGGCTTCTCAGAAACATCTATGCTGGTCTCTTCCTCTTTACTTTTCTTTTTCTCATTTTCTGCTTTCCGTTCTTTTGCCAAAAGTCGGTAATTGATGGACATGCCAATGAAGAGATAGATACCTGCAATAATCAGGACTACGCCACATGCCCAGTATGTGTATTTGTAGTCTCCATATTTGTCATTGAGCTTACCTAAACATGTAAAACAACAAAAAAGTTATGTTTCTAAGAGTAAACACGTTTCCCCCCTGCCCAAGCAAAGCTTAAGGATCCATTCAGAAAGACGTCAATCCAATTTTTAAAGAAACCCAAAATGATAAATTAGTATAAGGAATTGTTAAACATTTTCTGATCCTCTGTTTATATCTCATTGCTTTTAAGTGGCCTTTGCATATTTCGTTATTTTTAGTAACTTGAAAATAGTTAACTCTCGGCAAACTGGAACTGGCAGAGACACAGGGATCACCTAGAGTCAATTCTGTTAATACACTGTAGAAATAACTGCTGCTAAGAGGCTTCCGAGTCTTGTCCAATGCCGTAGTGCTGATCCATCTAGCCAGGCCAAGGCTCTTTCTCTTAGCATTGCCCAGACTGTTCCATTTAGCCAGGCCAAGGCTCTTTCTCTTAGCATTGCCCAGACTATTCCTGTGAACACCTGTCCAGTGCTAAAACTTATAGCCATTCTAAGTGCTTAATCCTTATAACAGGCAGATTCTACTATCAGCCTCATCGGACAGATTTAAAAACTAAATTAGATACGTTAGCTAATTTGTCCATGGTCACAAAACTAATAAGTGAAATGACTTGGCTTTAAACCTAGAAAGCCTGACTGAAGTCTGCACCCTTAAGCATGTGCTACAAGGATACTGCTCTACTGTTTCAAAGGTCAAAGGAATTGGTAAATGGTGTATTATTTTCTCATAAAGGCTTTGTGAGGTCTGGGAGTAAAGAACCCTATTTAACTTAATGTTTCCAAATTTTATTTTGGTCATGAAACTTTTATTGTAAAATTTATTAGCATCTCATTGAACTGCTATCTCTGGGAAAATCCTACTTTACACTTAAACAGGACTTAATACAACCAATTGAAATATGATTCCATATGGCTTTCTAATTCAGGGCATCATTCATTCAGCAATATTCATTGAACCTTTATCATATATCAGGCATGGGCTCAGCTAGGCCTTGAAGATAAGGGCGAGCAGAGTAGATAACATCCATGGATATACAAAACGATAAGGACAGTCTCTGGTACACTGTGAGCTTACATGGCAGTTATTATTATACTACTGCTACTGAAATAAACATTTTTTTTCCCTTGCTTTTTGTGTGTTTTTCCAAAATTCATGGGCTGGGTGTGGTGGCTCATGCCTGTAATCCCAGTACTTTGGGAGGCCAAGGTGAGTGATCATCTGAGGTCAGGAGTTAGAGATCAGCCTGGGCAACATAGCAAAACCCATCTCTACTAAAAACATAAACATCGGCCAGGCATGGTGTCACACACCTGTAATTTCAGCTACTGGGGGAGGCTGAGATTGCAGTGAGCTGAAATTGTGCCACTGCACTCTAGCCTGGGCGACAGAGCGAGACACTGTCTCAAAAAAAGGAAAAAACACTGACAATTCTAACAATATCTGATCCACCTTTTGGCTTGATGGTTTAATTTAATTAGATTTTGTATTTGAGCACTTACGCTGTGCCAAGCATTGTGCCAGCACCAAGGGTACAGAAATGAGAAAGACTTGCTCTTACTCAAATAGCTCACTAATGTTTGCTTTCTGTCAGCTTTCCCATCTTAAGTGCTTGTTTTATAACAGAGCAGCATTAGTAAGGAGACATACTATACCTAAAAGTGGTGGCCCCAGGAGGACAGGACAGCATTCCACAATGGTCACCAATCCCACAGCGCTGGAGAACCTCTGGGGTCCGACAAGGTCCATCAGTGTTTCAAACAATACGGAGCTGAGCCACCCAAAGGCAAATCCAAAGAATCCCGCATAGACACACAATCCAACATAGGTCGTGGATAAAGGTGCTAGCATATGACACACTCCATTTGCAACAATGGAAGCTGCAAAGAAATACTGAATTCGAGGTCTTACTAGCTTTGTGTTTGCTAAAAGTCCCATAGATGGTCTGGCTACCATGTCAACAAAAGCCAGAACGGGAAGAAGGAAGGCAGACTGCTCTCTAGAATAATGCTGACTCTTCCCATAACTATTAAGATAGACCAAAGGTGCAAAGAGTCCAAAAAACATGATCACATTTCCAGAGAGGTATAGCAAAAAGCCTCTGTGGGTGAATAGGGTTAAGTCCATGAACTGATTAATTGTTTGGAAGACGGATCGTTTCTCCTTTTTGGGGTATCCTCCAATGAGATCTGTATTTGTATCACCCTGTTCTTTTTTTGCATCAGATTTTCCAGCTTTCTGGTGGGATTCTTTAGGCTTATCTTTCCCTGCCTTGGTTGGCTTGGGTCCGATTGGTCGCATGAGGGCTCCAGCTACACAGCAGTTTAGTAGTAAGCCCCCAAGAATCAGAAAGCTTCCTCTCCAGCCAAAGAGACTGAAGAAAACCTCATTGAGGGGGGCCAGGGTAGAGAGGAACACAGGGCTGCCTGCCATGGCCAGTCCGTTGGCTAACGGTCGCTTCTTGTAGAAATACTTCCCAATCATGGTCAGAGCTGGATTCAAGTTGAAGGCAAGCCCAAGACCTGTGAAAAGGAAAAATAAATAAATACGTAATAAGAGGTATAAATAATGGAAAGCATAGGAGATAAAAATCCTCACTACTAGAGGACATGTTGTGTAGTGGTTTAACATGAGTTCTAAAACAGACATGGGTTCAAATCTCACCATCAGTGCTTACTGGCTGCATAATCTCAGACATGATACCCTCCTCCTATGACTGCTTCCTAATATGTAAAACGGGCACAGGGCATTGCTGTGACGAAGAAAAGATTTGTTAAATACTTAGTACAGTGCCCAGCATGTAGTAAACACCCAATACATGCGATTTTTATTATTGTTGTTTTTATTATTTGAAGGTGAAAATTGTCTATTTTGTCAAATCTAACAAAATCACCTGAAGGATTATTATAACCATATAAGATCATTAAGTCTACAGTAGAGATAAAACAAATTTACACTAGAAATTGCAGTGGTTCATATCTATAATCCCAGTGCTTTGGGACGCCAAGGAGGGAGGACTGATTAAGGCCAAAAGTTCAAGACCAACCTGGGCAATATAGCAAGACCCGTCTCTAAAAAAGTAATTCAAAAATCAGCCCGGTGTGGCAGTGTGTGCCTGTAGTCCTAGCTACCTGGGCAGCTGCAGCTGGAGTATCACTTGAACCTAGGAGTTTGAGGCTACAGTGAGCTATGATCATATAACAGCACTCCAGCCTGGGTTAAAGCACAAGAACCTGTCCCAAACACAAAAAAGCAAGCAAGAGCATAGAATGCAAAATGATCCCTTTCACTATAGCACCAAAAACTTAAAAACAGGCACTTTCTAATGCTCAAATCATGAAACTTTCCTAAGAGATCAGAGAATTTAAAATACACACAAAGTTTTGGGAAAATAAAACACAACATTATTAAGATGTCAAGGTTCCTGAAATGAATATACTAATTTAATGCAATCCAATGAAAATGTGGGTGAATTTTATTGTTCAGATTAAGGTAAAATGATTCTAAAAGATACTTAGCATGCTCACTTTGGCAGCACATATATGAAAAGTGGAACGATACTGAGAAGATTAGCATGGCCCCTGTGCAACGATGGCACGCAAATTCGTGAAGCATTCCATATTAAAAAAAAAAAAAGATACTTAGAGAACACATACAGAGCTACTAGGAAATTTTTGGTGGTGCAGAGGAAAAAGTGGGACCAACCAGAATAAATTTTTAAATGGCTTTATAAAACTATAATCATTAGAACAGTGTGGCCCTGTTTCAGGAATCAGTAAACACTGATCAGTGCAAGTGCAGAAACACTACAACAAGTCCAGGAACAGAGTTGAAATATATAGAAACATTTAATGTAAGATAACGACATGGAAAGATGTTCATTTTATATATATATATGTTTTGCTTTGTTTTTGAGACAGAGTCTCACTCTGTCACCCAGCCTGGAGTGTGATGGTGCACTCTCAGCTCACTGCAATCTCCGCCTCCCAGGTTTCAGCGATTCTGCCTCAGCCTCCTGAGTAGCTGGAATTACAGGTGCCTACCACTACACTTGGCCTCAGGTGATCCGCCTGCCTCGGCCTCCCAGAGTGTTGAGATTACAGGTGTGAGCCACCTCATCTGGCCAATATATTGTTAAGTGCAAAAAACCCTGGTTATAAAATATTCATAATTTGATCCTTTTTTGCTCTTAAAAAAGGTGCATCTGTGCATAGAAAAACACATGAAAGGATATACACAGAAATGTTAATAGTGATATTGTTTGGACTGTGAGGTTATGGGTAACTTTTATTCATTAAGTTCATCAATGGTTCATTATCTTAATTTACTTTTTTTTTTTTTTTCTTGCTTTGTCGCCCAGGCTGGAGTGCAGTGGTGTGATCTCAATTCACTGCAACCTCTGCCTCTTGGGTTCAAGCAATTCTTTCTCCTGTCTCATCCTCATGAGTAGCTGGGGATTATAGGTGCCCACCACCATGCCTGGGAAATTTTTTATTTTTAATAGAGATGGTTTCACCATGTTGCCAGGCTGATCTTGAACTCTGGGCCTCAAGTGGTCCACCTGCCTGGCCTCCCAAAGTGCTAGGATTACAAGCATAATCCACTGTGCTTAGCCAATTTAGTGATTTTTTAAATGTTATCAAGTGTATCCTCTAACCCTCAGAAATATGTACTAGAAGTTTGTTTTTCTAGTACTCTTATCTGTAGTTCTTCAAAATGATAATCAAGTAACTTCTGTAAGAAAAGAATTTCACTCCAGAGACCTGAAATATGAATGCAGATAAAAATACAAAATAGCCAGCAATAAATTAATGCTTGAAATGAATCAGTAGTAACTCACCTCCAACAACTCCAATACAGAAGTACAGTTCCTCTACGGTGTTACAAAAAGAAGCCGCAATCAAGCCACAGCCTGACAAGCAGCCACCAATAATTATAACTATACGACTTCCATATTTATTCACCAGGATACTGCTGATAGGACCTAAAAGACAACCAAAAATATAGTAATATAAAGGAAAGTGCTCCCTCGCATCTACACACGTATGAATGACAATGAATGACAAATCCACCAAAATAAACAAGCAGCAATGATAATATTGTTGTCTATAATTATTTCTGAGTCATATGTACTAAAATAAAGATGCTAGAAAACATAATAAATTGTGCAAGTTCTACATCTAAAAATACCAGATGCAATTATGTTAAAATATAAAAGACCCAAAGTTATCCTTAATCTTTCTCTTTTAAGGCAGGGCAGGCTGAAAACATCTTGCCAATGGATGTTGACAAGGTTTTTGATGTATCTGGATATGATGAATATATATATAGAAAATGGCCAGGAACAGTGGCTCACACCTATAATCCCAACTCTTTGGGAGGCTGAGGCAGGTGGATCACACGAGATCAGGAGTTCAAGACTAGTCTGGCCAATATAGTGAAACCTCGTCTCTACTAAAAATACAAAAATTAGCTGGGCACGGTGGCGCATTCTGGTAATCCTAGCTACTTGGGAGGCTGAGGCAGGAGAATGGCTTGAACCTGGGAGGTGGAGGTTTCAGTAAGCCAAGATCACACCACCGCACTCCAGCCTGGGTGACAGAGTGAGACTCTGTCTCAAAAAACAAAAAAAACCCAAAACACCTATGTAGAAAGTATTCTCTGTTTTAAATTTCACACAGGTAGTGACAGGAGATGTATAAACACATCTAAATAGGTTTTAGACTTGTATATTATCATAAATGTGGTTTGTGTTGTATTTTTTTTTTTTTTTAAAGAAAAAAGACAAAAATGTGGCCGGCCAAGGTGGCTCACACCTGTAATCTCAGCACTTTGGGAGGCCAAGGCGGGTGGACTGCCTGCTCAGGAGTTTGAGACCAGCCTGGGCAACACGGTGAAACCCCATCTCTATTAAAAAGAAAAAAAACAAAAGACAAGAATGCATGATCATTTTTTCCATGTTTAAGTAGTTTTGCTTAGGTCATTTGATTAAAAAGAGAAAGTTTCTAGTTTCTAGTTACATCTAAATTCAGATACTAAACCAGGTGTAGTGGTGCATGCCTATAGTCCTAGCTACTCAGCAGGCTGAGGCAGAAGAATCACTTGAACCCAGGAGGCAGAGGTTGCAGTGAGCCAAGATTGTGCCACTCCAGCCTGGGCAACAGAATGAGGCTGTCTCAAAAAACAAAAACAATCACCTCAAATATATCTTTCAGAATTACTTGGTTCTATGCCTATATTAAGTTTCATGGTAGTACAACTGTGAAAAAAATACTTGCAGATAAGATTAAATCAGATAACAGTCAACATAACCTTGGGTGTAACAACTCAAGAGAATAGAAAATAGAGTATTATCAAAGAAAACCAGTGTAAATTTCCTTAGCTAACTACATGCACATAAAAATCAGCATTTCTTATATGTAAGAAAAGGAACCTAATGAAAGCATGATAAGAAACAAGAAGATATTTTATGCATTTCATGTATCAGTTTTTTGTTTGTTTTTTGTGACCAGTCTCCCTCTGTGGTTAGAGTGCAGTGGTGCAATCACAGCTCACTGTAGCCTCAACCTCCTGGGCTCAAGTAATCCTGCCACCTCTGCCTCCAAAAGTGCTGGGATTATAGGCATCAGCCACCATGCCCTACCCATGTATCAGTTTTTGAAAAGAGAAATCAAATGTTAAGTGGCCTCTTCTTTTTTTTTTTTAATTTAAATTTGAATCAAGGTCTTGTTCTGTCACCCAGGCTAGAGGGCAGTGTTATGACCACGGCTCACTGTGCCCTCAATCCAATCTGCCTGCCCAGCCTCCCAAGTAGCTGAAACTTCAGGGAGCATGCCACCGTGCTGGGTTAATTTTTGTATTTTCTTTTTTTTTTGAGACGGAGTTTTGCTCTGTCACCCGATCTCGGCTCACTACAACCTCCGCCTTCTGGGTTCAAGTGATTCTTCTGCCTCAGCCTCCCAAGTAGCTGGGACAACAGGCACGTGCCACTAAACCTGGCTAATCTTTGCATTTTTAGTAGAGGTGAGGTTTCACCACATTGGCCAAGCTGGTCTCAAACTCCTGACTTCATGATCCACCCACGTTGGCCTCCCAAAGTGCTGGAATTACATGTGTGAGCCACTGTGCCAGCCAGTTTTTGTACTTTTTATAGAGACAGGGTTTTACCATGTTGCCCAGGCTGGTCTTGTAATTCTGGGCTCAGGTGATCCACCTGCCTAGGCCTCCCAAAGTGCTGGAATTACAGGTGTGAGCCACCGTGCCTGGCTTTCTCTTCTTACTTGCTATAAACAGGTATGATTTGTAATCTGCCTTTTCCAAATTCAGAAATCTTAATTACAAGAAAGTGGTATCCAAACCTAGAGTGTATTTCTAAAATTACATATTGAATATACATATTCAGAATATGCTAATAATCACATATTGGCCTATTCTAGTTCCATAAATACTATGAAAAATTCTTCAGTTATTTATAGTTTAGTATTACTATTCAGAGTTGTGGTAGAGTATACTAATATTAAAATGATAGGCTGTAGCCCCAGGGCATCCTATTTTAAGTTATGGTTCCACCATATTATTGTCTTTGTTTCTCAGAGGTTATTATTAAACTACCTTATAGGATTGTTAAAAGAATAAAAAATTAACTAACATGTGAAGTGTTTAGTAGGTCCTCAATAAATATTGGCAGTGATCACGATACTAATACTGAACATGCTTATTTATGCTTTCACATGACACAGAGGGTGCTCTCTTTCTATCTCCACCCATATAGATACGGAGGCATGTCTGTATATATACATATGATAAGCATATTAAAAAGAAATTAAAGCTTTTTTTTTCCTTTTTTCTTTTCCTCTAGAGGTTGCCCAGGGAATTAAAGCTTTTGATAATTCATGTGTTTCAGAGGACCAAGTCTCTCTAAGGTGCTAGATAAAGAACAGGCAGCCTCGGCCGGGCCCAATGGCTCACACCTGTAATCCCAGCACTTTGGGAGGCTGAGGTGGGCGGATCACCTGAGGTCAGGAGTTCAAGAAAAGCCTGGCCAACATGGCAAAACCCCATCTCTACTAAAAACACAAAAATTAATCAGCTGTGGTGGTGGGCACCTATAATTCCAGCTACTCAGGAGGCTGAGGTTGCAGTGAGCCAAGATCACGCCACCGTACTCCAGCCTGGGCAAGAGTGAGGCTCTGTCTCAAAAAAAAAACAACAACAAAAACTGGCTGACAGGAGAGATTTCAGGCTTAACCCAAGATGTGCTTAAAGCAATTTTTACTGCTACCTTCTAAGTTCTTGCTATGGTCTGAATGTTGCTAACCCCCCAGAATTTGCATGCTGTCAGTGCCTTATAAAAAGTGGACTGAGGGAGTTTGTCTTCCCCTCTGTCACATGAGGACACAGTCAGAAGACACCAGCACTAGTTATCTAGTTTGCTGGCACTTTGATCCTGGGCTTCCCAGCCTCCACTGTGAGCAATACATTTCTATTGTTTATAAATTATCCAGCCAAAGGTACTTTGCTACAGCAGCCCGGACAGACTAAGACAATCAATTCATGAAAATACTAGATCACAGCTAATTTGAAAATAATTTGAGCCAGGCATTGTTGCTCACATCTATAATCCTAGCACTTTGGGAGGCCAAGGCAAGGCAGATCGATTGCGTAGAGGAGTTTGAAACCAGCCTCGGCAACGTGACAAAACCCCATCTCTACAAAAAATAAACAAGTTAGCCAGGTGTGGTGGTACACACCAGTAGTCCTAGCTACTCAGAAGCTGAGGTAGGGGGATTGCTTGAGCACAGGTGGCAGAGGTTGCAATGAGCAGAGATTGTACCATTGTACTCAGCCTGGGCAATACTCTGTCTCGAAAAGAAAGAAAATAATTTGAATTTATAGCTTGTGTAAGATGAAAGAATTGCATACTGAAAGAATACTTATAAAATATTTTTAGGCCAGGTGCAGTGGCTCACACCTGTAATCCCAGCACTTTGGGAGGCTGGGGCAGGTGGATCACCTGAGGTCAGGGGTTTGAGACCAGCCTGGCCAACATAGTGAAACACAGTCTCTATTAAAAATACAAAAATTAGGTGGGCGTAGTGGTGCGCGCCTGTAGTCCCAGCTACTTGGGAGGCTGAGGAGAATTGCTTGAACCAAGGAGGTGGAAGTTGCAGTGAGCAGAGATCATGCCACTGCAGTCCAACTGGTCGACAGAGTGAGACTCTGTTTCAAAAAGAAAAAAAAAAGTTTAAGTTAGTCATAAGATTTTGTACAGTCAGAATTACAAAGGAAAGTACCAGGACAGGCATGGTGACTCATCCCAGCTCTTTGAGAGGCCAAGGTGGGCAGATTGTTTGAGCCCAGGAGTTCAAGATCAGCCTGGGCAACATTGCAATACTCCAGCTCTATAAAAAAGTACAAAATACAAAAATTAGCCGGGTGTGGTGGTGCGAGCCTGTAGTCCCAGCTACTTGGCAAGGTGAGGTGGGAGAATCGATTGCCTGAGCCCAGGGAGGCTGAGGTCACAGTTGGCAGTGATTCTGGCACTGCACTCCAGCCTGGGTGAGAGTGAGAAACCCTGTCTGAGGAAAAAACAAACAAACAAAGATCGCTATCACGATATCACCACACTGTTGACTCTGTGTGATAGAAGTTTAAGTTTTTGAAATATTTAAAATTCCAAACCACAAGTGTTAAGATGACCATTGTGGAACTAAAAATATGTAAATTTATACTTTCGGGTTTAAAAAAACGGAAAAACAAACCAAAAGTAGGTAGCCAAGATCTCTTCCCGCAAAATATACTTTAACAACCACCACTGTATATCTCTGACCCAAAGCACTAAAAAAGAAAACAAAACCAACCATTTCTCAAAACACATTAGTGTTCAGATGTGGTCCAAGTGGACAAGTTAAAGGATTATGACAGTTGTCTAACAGTGATGAAAACTATTAGGGGATACACTACTTAGAAGTCAAACAAAACAAAATAACCTATTTAGTAAAAATTCTGCAAGAAGGCTCCTGATAGGCATTTTGTCCTTTAGTGTTATTTCAGGAAGGATGGCCCTAATTAGCTATCATTAAAAATAGAAAGGAGTAAGGTTTACAGGCCTATTATAAACTCAAAAAAATGTGCTAGTTATCTCACTAATTGAGTAAGGACAAAGAAGGAACTGTTTCCTCAAAGAAAAGGGTCATGTGCAATTAATTAAACTGACATCATACTTTTGATGCAAAACACAAGTGGCTCTCTAGCTCTCTGGTAGCACAGAAGTGCAACATGTAAACTTCTGTGCTACTACAGAAGTTTGTAGTCAACTTAAGAACACACTGACACCTGGAGTACCTCTGTATAATGTTTATACCAATTTCTTCAAGCCATCATAGTCAAAACCTGATTATAATCCTGACAGAATGGAGTTCTAAACCTGCAAAATTATTGGCTCTCAGAAGCTAATGCCCAAAGTACCTTTTGATTTCTCTGAACTTATACATAAAAAAAAAAACTACAATTTAGCAGTTAGGTCCTTTAATTTAATAGACAAAATAGGCCAATGTTTAAAATGTAAAAGGCACAAAAAGATAAACAGTGGAAAAATGACTGGGTGCCGTGGCTCACACCTGTAATCCCAGCACTTTGGGAGGCTGAGGCAGGCGGATCATGAGGTCAAGAGATCAAGACCATCCTAGTCAACATGGGGAGACACCCCCACCCCGTCTCTACTAAAAATACAAAAATTAGCTGGGCGTGGTGGCACGTGCCTGTAGTCCCAGCTACTTGGGAGGCTGAGGCGGAGGAATCCTTGAACCTGGGAGGCAGAGGTTGCAGAACTGAAATCGCACCATTGCACTCCAGCCTGCCGACAGAGTGAGACACTCCGTCTCAAAACACCCAAAACCAAAAACAAAAAACAGTGAAAACATAAGCCTTACTACTCCTGTTCCCAGCCACCCAGTTTCTCTCTCTCCATGGCAGCCAGTTACCTGTTTCTTCTGTACAATTTAATTATAGGTTTAATGAAATTATTATTTTAACTGCTTATTCCTGTTTCGTGATCACATATTGTCTCAAAAGGATTATAAACTTCTCAAAGGAAGGGATCGGTGTTTTCTGTCACTCACAATACCTAGCCCAGTGCTGAATATATTCCTAGAACTTGATAAATATTGGTTGAATCTGCCAGTACCTTAGCAGCCTAAGGCTAAGTTATTTATAGCTGAAACCTAGAATCCTTATATTGGCTAGAAACAGTATTTTAAATCATGTTAAGTAAGCAACTCACTCTCTACATTTCCTTTACAATATGCCAAAGAAAACAAAAGAGAAGGAAATGATAAAACTTAAGTTTAGGATGCAGCTGACATACTTTTAGGACTCATAACATAACATCACAAGTAATACGGAGGAGGTTGTAGTCAGTTAATTCCAACATCATATAAAGATTTTACCTGAGACTTTGAACCATGCCATTCAGGCTAGTCTGATTTATTTTGATTCTCCCAACATCAGTTTTTCAGATCTCTATCTGTTTACATTTCAAGAGTCTAGCAGAGACAACAGCACCAACAAAAACAGTTGTGCATACATCATTTTTATAACGGTCTTTTAAGCTCAGTGATACTTCAGTTGAAGCAAACCAGGGTCCCTCACAATTTCTCATTTCTGTTTTGAAATACTATAGTATACTATAGCAAGAGTTGTTGTTATCAGGAATGAAAAACATGATTCTAAACACCAAACTTCAAGAAATAACATTTCAAAGCATCTCACGGAATAAGTTTTTTCTTTTTTTTTTAAGTTACCTAATACACAGACTCTGGCTGCTTCATGAAAATTAAAAGAGTAGGCCTTATGGGTACTTACCTCCACCATACATGACAGCCAACATTATGGAGGAGATCCATGACACTTGGCTGCTGGTAGCATGGAATAGACTTTCAATCTCTTTGAAGAAGACAGTAATAGATTTGGGAAATGCGTAAGAGAAGCCAATGGAAATGAAAGCTCCAACTACCACTGCCCAGCCCCAGCCTCCATCTGGGGGAGTGTATCCAACTGGACCTCCAACTGCTGGTGGCATTTCGAGTGTAGATAAATTGCAAAATGAAGGTCAAATCCAAATATCTGAAAGATATAAAATTAAAATACTATGTCAACATAAGGTACACCTACAAAACTCTTTCGTGAAATAAGAAATATAGCCAGATGTGACCGATCATGCCTGTAATCTCAGCTATTTGGGAGGTTAAGGCAGGAGAATCATTTGAGGCCAGGAGTTCACGATGCCTGGGCCACACAGAGCCTGAGTCTAAGAAAAAAAAATTTTTTTTTTTGAGATGGAGTCTCACATTGATTGCTTGGGCTGGAGTGCAGTGGTCTGATCTCAGCTCCCTGCAACCTCTGCCTCCCAGGTTAAAGCAATTCTCCCTGCCTTAGCCTCCCAAGTAGCTGGGATTACAGGTGCCCACCACCATGCCTGGCTAATTTTTTTTTTTTTTTTTTTGGAGGGGCGAGGTTTTCCCATGTTGGCCAGGCTGGTCTCGAACTCCTGACCTCATGATCTGGCCACCTCAGGCTCCCAAAGTGCTGGGATTACAAGTGTGAGCCACTGTGTCTGGCCAGGAAATTTTTTTTAAATCTAGGTATGGCAGAGCATGCCTGTAGTCCTAGCTACTCAGGAGGCTGAGGCAGAAGGATCACTTGGACCCAGGAGTTTGAGACCAGCCTGGGCAACATAGGTAGTGGCTGCAGTGAGCTGTGATTGCACCACTGCACTGTGGCCTGGACGAAAGAGCAAGAACCTGTCTCAATCAATCAATAGGTAAACAAGACCCGATGAACTTCTGGGTTGGTCAGTGCCTCCATGTGCAGGGAGGACAGCATACCCCAACTCCACAGGGGAAAACGCTCCTGGACCTGGGGACCCTTCCAGACCTTGTCCTATGTACTTCTTCATCTGGCTGTTCATATGTATCCTTTATAATAAACTGGCAAACATACGTGTTTCCCTGAGTTCTGTGAGCCTTTCTAGCAAATTAAACCCAAGGAGATGGTAGTGGTAACTGGATTTATAGCTGGTCAGTCACAAGTACAGGTGACAACCTACTACTAATGTATGATTGGTATGTGAGGTGAAGGCCCAGTCTTGTGCAACTGAGCCCTTAACCTGGTATTTAACTCCAGGTAGTTGAAGTCAAAATTGAATGGAATTATGGGACACCAAGTTGACCTATCCTACAGAATTGCTTGGCATATGCAGGGGAAAAAAACCCCACACATCTGGTTAAGTAGTGTTCTGTGATGTGTTGAGGTTTGACTGTGTAAGAGAAAAAAAGTGTTTTTCTCCTTCAGAACTTTACAACTAGCTCTCAAGTAAATGAATTGTTTTTTTTTAATGTTACTTGTCTAGTAGACATTCTTATTTTACAGACTATCAGAAAAAGTATTAGAATCATAGTATTACCCTTAATTTTTTGTAGCTTAAAGGAAAATAGTTTCTCACCACTTAAATCATAATTGAAATAAATCCTTTTCAATAAATCCATTAACATCATAATTCCTTAAATTACTATAGATAACTAAATGCCCCATTTGACTTAACTACAACCTGCTTGCAAAATTCACATAACACATAACCCACAAGCACTTTAGGTTAGTAACCTTCGTAAGTTTTTTACCTTTTCTAAAATGTATTCTTCCATACTTAGTTTATTTTTACATTCTCTTATTTAAGGCTGACTTAAGTACCAGGAAGTGAGTGCCTGGTACCCATTTACAAAAATAAGACAATTCTGAACACACAAAATTTTCACTTAACAGGCTGGGGAACGATCTGAAAAGTTTCCTTTTATCTAATAGCTTTGCTTCAAGGTATTTTTCCCCATTATATGACAAGAAACTCCTAAACAACAGCTAGTCAATACAGTTAAAATCAGAAATTGAAATATAATGTCAAAAGATGGCAGTTTTAGGCCAGGCACAGTGGCTCATGTCTGTAATCCCAGCACTTTGGGAGGCCGAGGTGGGCAGATCACCTGAGGTCTAGAGTTTGAGACGCGCCTGACCAATATGGTGAAACCCCATCTCTACTAAAAGTACAAAAATTAGCAAGCCATGGTGGCATGTGACTGTAGTCCCATCTATGAGAGAGGCTGAGATAGGAGAATTGCTTGAACCCGGGAGGTGGAGGTTGCAGTGAGCCAAGATTGTGCCACTGCACTCCAGACTGAGAGACAGAGCGAGACTCCATCTCAAGAAAAAGAAAAAGAAAAAAAATGGTAGTTTTAAGTGAAAACTTCTCGAATTCACTTAGTACTAATGAATAATGAATGGCATGGTTAGAAAATGTAATTTCCTGTTACCTCTTTAGTCTATAACACAAACCCTTCTTCATAATATTAGTACTATGAAGACGAAGATGTCTGAAGGAATATAATGAAACAACTATAAAAAAAGTTTAGGCTGGGCGCGGCGGCTCATGCCTGTAATCCCAACACTTTGGGAGGCTGAGGCAGGTGGTCATGAGGTCAGGAGTTTGAGATCAGCTTGCCCAACACGGTGAAACCCCGTCTCTACTAAAAATACAAAAAAAAAATACTTGACTAAGCAAGACAGAATTTTGCTCTTGTTGCCCAAGCTGGAGTGCAATGGCATGATCTCGGTTCACTGCAATCTCCGCAAAAGATATGAACAGATGCGATGCATGAATGACAAACAAGCACATGTAAAGATGCTCAACATCGTTGGTCATTTAAAAATGCAAATAATCACATGAGATACTAATACATACCTACTAAAATTAAGATCGATAATTCCAAGAATTTGTGGGCATATGAAGCTGATGGAACTCTCATATTGCTGATGTTACAGTCCCTTGGAACACATTTTGGCAGTTCCTTATAAAGTTATACATGCATTTAACAGATGAGCCAGCCATAACGGCCTGAGGTATTACCCAAGAGAAGTGAAAACATACATCCTCACAAAGATTTATATGAAAATTCTCTAGGAGCTTGATGTATAATAGCCAAAAACTGAAAACAACCCAATGTCCATCAACAAATGAATGGATAAACAGTGGTATAGCTATATAACAGAATACTACTCAGCAATAAAAAGGAACAAACTACCGATGCATGCAGTAACACGCATGAATTGCAAAAGCATTCCGTCAAGTAGAAAAAAAAGTATTCTATCCTATATAGTCACATTTATGTTGAATTGTAGAAAAGGCGAAATTCTAGCACAGGTTGTGCATCTCTAATCTGAAAATACAAAATTCTCCAAAATCTGAGATTTTCTGAACACTAGGCATGATGCTCAAAAAAAAATGCTCATTTGAATTTTTTCAATTTTGTGTATTTGGATTAGGGATGTTTAACTGCGTAAGTAACTGAAATATTCCAAAATCTGAAATCCTAAACACATCTCATCCCAAGCATTTTAGATAAGGGATACTTGAACTGTGATAGAAAACAAATCAGTCGCCACCAGGGTTTTGGGAGAGAAGACTGACTGCAAAGGAGCATGAAATAACTTTTTGGGTCATGGAAATGCTTTATTATCATAATGGTGACAGTTACTCAAACTGTACATTTAAGTTAGTGAATTTTATTATGTCAATTATACCGCAATAAAGCTGATCAAAAACTAAAAAGTCCAAGGACAGTGACAAGGGGGAGCTTGTTCTATGGCACAGGGAGACAATACAGAAGCCAAAGGAGAGGGCAGGCAAACTTCTTTGTCTTGGTTATTTGGATGGTTAAAAGAAAAAGAAGACAAAGATGAGGATAAAGAAAAGGAGACAAGAAGAGGACAGACAGAAGACTCTCTTCTGAGAATTCACAGCTCAGGTCAGTGTGAGCTCATGCTTGGCAGGAAATTAACTGTAGGAAACCTTTGTTGCTCTTCCAGAGATACATTATATTTGACTTTGCTAGCAAAGATTTCCCACAAACAAAGGCCTGCCGAACATAAGCTCACAATTGTGAACATATCAAGAACCAATTAACCATGAGTAAAAGCAAAGCCAATTGAACACAGTCAGATTAGACACTCAGGAATTATAGGCATAGGAATATGAATATTTAATTGACTACAGACATGAAACGGGCATTTAAAACATTAGAAAAAATTGTGTCTTTCTCTAAAAAAGATCCATCAAAGAAGATTAATTGACTTGAAATAGAACTAAAAATGATAAGTAAAGTTGGACAGCCATGGTTGCTTGTGCCTGTAATCCCAGCACTTTGGGAGGCTGAAGTAGGTGGATCACCTGATGTCAGGAGTTCAAGACCATCCTGGCCAACATGGTGAAACTCCATCTCTACAAAAAGTACAAAAATTAGCCAGGCATGGTGGCTTGTGTCTGTAATTCCAGCTACTTCCGAGGCTGAGGCAGGATAATCTTTTGAAGCTGGGAGGCAGAGGTTCCAGTGAGCTGAGACTGCACCATTGCACTCCAGCCCGGAGTGACAGAGCAAGACTCTGTCTCAAAAAATATAAATAAATAAAGTCAATGAAATTAATAATAAGTTAGCTAGAAGACTGGACATAGCTATATACAGAGTCAGTAAACCTTAAGAAGAGGTTTGAAGAGATTAGTCAGAATTCAGGGGAGAGCTTCATTCTAAAGCTATGAGAGAAAGGTTTTAGAATGGGAGGATCTGACATTTATCTAATGGCACTTCAGCCTGGGCGACAGAGTGAGTCTGTCTCAAAAAAAAAAAAAAAAAAAATAGTTAAGCTGATTCAATTTATGGGAAATAGCTGGCCAGTCCTCATTTTCAAACCAATCAAGTAAAAGATCTCTCTCTCGTTCTCTGCTCCCCCACTTCTCTCTCTCTTTCTTTCTTTCAACAAGTCTTGCTCTGTACCCAGGCTGGGGTGCAAATCTTGGCTCACTCACTGCAATCTTGGCTCACTCACTGCAACCTCCGCCTCCCAGGTTCAAGCAATTCTCCTGCCTCAGCCTCCTGAGCAGCTGGGACTACAGGCATGTGCCACAACGCCCAGTCAATTTTTGTATTTTTAGTAGAGACGGGGGTTCATCCTGTTGGCCAGGCTGGTCTTGAACTCCTGACCTCGTGATCCACCTGCCTCAGCCTCCCTAAGTGCTGGGATTACAGGCGTGAGCAACCATTCCCTGCCGCACACTTCATTTTAATTGAAAGAAATGTGTTGATATACATCTCTGTGATAACTACCTCATTTTTCTAATAATGATTCTAATCATTAGAAAATAGAGGTGACCGGGCATGATGGCTCACGCCTGTAATCCCAGCACTTTGGGAGGCCAAGGTGGGTGGATCACTTGAGGTCAGGAGTTCAAGAGCAGCCTGGTCAACATGGTGAAATCCCATCTCTACAAAAAATACAAAATTTAGCTGGGTGTGGTGGTAGGCGCCTGTAATCTCTGCTATTTGGGAGGCTGAGGCAGGAGAATTGCTTGAACCTGGAAGACAGAGGTTGCAGTGAACAATGATTGTACCATTGCACTCCAGTCTGAGTGACAGAGGAAGACCCTGTCTCAAAAAGAGAGAAGGCAGTAGTTTGTTGTCCAGATGAAATATTTCAATATTCTCCAGTATTTCCGACCTAATCCCTTTTCGGATTTCTATCACAGGATTCCTTCTAGGACTAGGCATTCTGGAATTTTCCCTTCCTTTGAGATTTTTATTGCCTGGGACAGTGAAGCACAGTAAGAAATGGGATGAATAAAAGATATCACTTTCTTTTGTAGTGGGGGGAAAGCCTTTTGGATAATTCAAGTTGGAAAAGAAAAAGTAGAGCTCAGGCATCCATTCTCAAGAGATAATTTTTAGTTAAGGTTATATCTCAAACCTGAGGATGTGCAGAATAATTCCCTCAAAAATATAATAAAGTTTAAAAATTCAAGGTCTTTGTTCTAGGGCATTTCATCTACCTATGATTCAGGTGAGATAAAATATTTACAAGTTAAGGTTTCCTAAAATTTCTACTGGAATGAATGATTAAAAGCTATTTAGCAGGTCAGCTCTGCTAACAGAAACAGCCTGAATTCTAAAATGATGTTAAATACAACTGCTGCTGGCGTTGATTTTGAGTTTTTCTTCGTCTAAGTATGAAAACAGAATACTTGAAGAATTTCAAAGAACTACTAAAAAGATTAATTCATCTCAGAATATTTACACATATAGAACACCCACACACAGACAGTAGGGCTGTTTAACACATCACGCTCTGACTGGAACAGCTAATACGTGCTGGACGTGATTAAACTGTAGTTTAGCTGCCAGCTATGATTTGTCCCAATTAAGGCAGTTACAATTTTTAGTCACTAAGCTTGCCTCATCAAGTTAATACCTTATTCCATAGTGCCGAAATTAGATTTAAAGCTTCAAGAAGCTTTAAATGATTTAAAAGGAAATTAGAAAGTACAAGAAATAAGAGTATCCAAAATCATTTTGAAAAACAGACCACATCAAATAACCAGACACACATTCAACACAATTTTGCCACTGCCTGACAAATGGCTATCCCTGTTAACTTAAAAATTCTGATGTTAACAGAAAAAGAAGTCAGTTAATATCATTATCTAAGCATATTATTTCCTTTAAACTGGCAAATCTCAGCTATAAACAGAAGGGCTCATTCAGAAAGTAAATTATAAGAGCAGGCCGCCTTGCAGAGTACTGAGTCCCCTTGAGAAAAGAGAAAAGAGAGCACATGCATTCTTTGTATGCTAAAGTCCAGAGGCAAAAAGGGACTAAAGTTTAAGATTTTAATCCTTACAACATGCACAGTAGCTTTCCTATCAGCTTAGCTATTATTGCCTAAGAGTGATGAGGAGGCTAAAAAACGAAGTGATAGGGTGATGAGAAACATTCTTCATCAATTCATCTTGCCTAAAGGATGACAGAAAACAATAACCCTAACTTTTCTTGGCAATGATGGTGATAAGAATCACCTTTTAGATTTTCTGATCTTTGTTTCTCGTTAACTCTTAGAAATTGTGCTAGTAAACTAATCTGGAAAGCCGAAGCTGTGCGCCATACCCGCCATGTCCTTGCCCCATTCCCAAAGAGAAGAGCTACAAAAGCCTTGGAAACAGTATTCATGGTGTTCTCGACACTTTTAACATTTAAAACAAAGCCACTGTCTCTTCCTAAAACAACAATGACCAGTTTGTAAATTTAAAAGCAGAAAGTATCTAAAACCAATAACCTTAAAATAATCTGTTACTAAGTGTAAACTAGATTTAGTTTTCAAATTCACATGGAGACATTCAAATCCAGAGATGCTGATTTACTGAAGCTATTGCTGCTAAAGTAGATAACTAGCCCTGCTGCTCTCTATAACTAACTAGCCCTGCTGCTCTCTACAACTAGCCCTGCTGCTCTCGACAACTAGCCCTGCTGCTCTCTATAACTAGCCCTAATCCAGCTGCATGGCTTACAACAGACCACCTGTCCGAAATTAACTTCCAAGATTCAAAGTCTAGGAAACCTGACTTTCATTTGCTTTCTTTTCCATTTTGAAAATGAATACATTGAAGAAACCAAAACAGTGAAGAAATCAAGGAGAAATCGCTAAAGAAATATAACTCAGTCTCAAAAAAAAAAGAAAGAAAAAGAAAAAATAAAGAAAATCCTGCCACTTGCCACAGCATAGATGGACCTGGAGGAAATTTGTGAAGGGTAATAAGCCAGACCCAGAAAGACAAACTCTGAATGATCTCACATGTGGAGTCTAAAACAGTCACAGAAGCAGAGTAAAATGGCGATTACCAGGGCCTGGGAAGGTATTGGTTAAAGGGTACAGAGTTTCCATAATACAACAAAACTAAGTTCTGGAGATATACTGTACAATATAAGGCCTATGATTAACATTGTATTGAATTCTTTAAAATTTGCTAAAAGTGTAAACTTATGTTAAATCCTCTTAACAGGAAAAAACCACCAAAGAGAACAAAGGGAGCAGGAGGACATTTTTGGAGGTGATTAAATTTATGGTACTGATGGTGATGGTTTCACAGTTGTACTTTCTTGAGTTAACTTTCTGTTGTTCATTGGTATTTGCAAGGTTTGTTTTTTTTTTTTTTGAGAGGAAGTTTTGCTCTTGTTGCCCAGGCTGGAGTGCAATGGTGCAATCTCAGCTCACTGTAACCTCCACCTCCTGGGTTCAAGCGATTCTCCTGCTTCAGCCTCTCGCATAGCTGGGATAATAGGTGTGCACCATCATGCCTGACTAATTTTTGTATTAGTAGAGACGGGGTTTCACCAAGTTGGCCAGTTGGTCTTGAACTCCTGACCTCAGGTCATATACCTGCCTTAGCAACTGAATGTGCTGGAATTACAGGCATGAGCCACTGTGCCCCAAATTTGTTAGCTTTTTAAAATGAGCTATGTATTATTTCTTTCATCATTCTAAATAAAAACTCACCTTCATACTCTCTCCAGTCCCTGCCCCTGCCTAGCCCCTCTGCACAAAAAGACAACAAATTTCAAAGTTTTTTGTTCCAGGGCAACCTTAAGCAAAAATGTAGTTGGAAAAGGGAATATTTTAATGGCATTTTCAGATAATTGAGGATATTCCTCTTTGATACTACACCAAAACTTGATAGGTGATTTTTTTTTTTTTAAAGATGGAGTTTCACCCTGATAGCCAGGCTGGTCTTGAACTCCTGACCTCAGGTGATCCACCCACCTTGGCCTCCCAAAGTGCTAGATTACAGGCATGAACCACTGTGCCCGGCCGGTGATATTTATATATATATATATATTGTTTTTTTTTTTTCTTTTTTTGCAATCGTGTCTTGCTCTGTCAGCCAGGCTAGAGTGCAGTGGTGCAACCACTGCTCACTGTAGCCTCAACCTCCTGGGCTCAAGTAATCCTCCAACCTCAGCCTCCCAGTAGCTGGGATTACAGGCACATGACACCGTGCCTGGCTAATTTTTGTATTTTTTGTAGAGATGAAGTTTTGCCATGTTTCCCAGTCTGGTTCGAACTCTTGGGCTGGGCTCAAGTGATTCTCTGGCCTCAGCCTCCCGAAGTGCTGGGATTACAGGTGTGAGTCACTGCCTGGCTGATAGTTTCAAGATGATTAGTTACAAACAAAATCTAAAAACCTCAATCTTGAAAGAGTCTTGAGGTGCCTGAAGAGTCCAAAAAAACCATACTTTGTGAGAATGGCTGTTTTTCTAAATCATTAATTCAATTTGAACAGAAAAAGTGACTAAATTGATACCTAATGGCTTATTCAGACTGCATATCACCCTGGTGTATTAAAGTGATCAGAATCAGGTTAGACCGTTCTTTTTTTCAGCACTACAGTATATTCTGATGTGTAACAGGGATGTATTAATTATAGAAAAAAGCTGATATATACGTACACAGGAAGGGATGGTCAGAGATGGTGCAGAATACACTACTGTTTTTCACTGTACATCATTTAGGTTCTACTTAAATCATACGTATTTTCTACCTTGATAAAAATTATGGGCCAGGTGCAGTGGCTCATAATCACAGGCTCAGTGGCCTGTAATTCCAGCACTTTGGGAGGCCAAGGCAGGCAGATCACGAGGTCAGAAGATTGAGACCATCCTGGCTAACACAGTGAATCCCCATCTCTACTAAAAATACAAAAAAAAAAAAAAAAAAAAAATTAGCAAGGTGCAGTAGCAGGGGCCTGTAATCCCAGCTACTCTGGAGGCTGAGGCAGGAGATTTGCTTGAACCCGGGAGGCGGAGGTTGCAGTGAGCTTAAGATTGCACCACTGCACTCCAGCCTGGGTGACAGAGCAAGACTCTGTCTCAAAAAAAAAAAAGAAAACCCTTTCCTTTACAAGTTCTTTAGACAAAATCATGTCCTTTGCAACAACATGGATGCAGTTAGAGGCCATTATCCTAAGCAAACTGACACAGTAAACTAAATACTGTTCTCATTTATAAGCGAGAGCTAAACATTGGGTATACATGAAGATAAAGATGGGGATACTGGGAAATACAAGATGAGGTAGAAGGGCAAAGGGTTGAAAACTACCTATTGGGCTCTTCCACAGGAGGCCTACACGCTGCTGCTTGTGCTGCCGCTATGTCTCCAGTGATCCCTGAAAAGTTCCAGCATATTTTGCAAGTACTCAACACCAACATCGATGGGCGGCGGAAAGTCAAGGGTGTGGGCCAAAGATACACTCATGTGGTGTTGAGGAAAGCAAGACACTGACCTCACCAAGAGGGCAGGAGAACTCACTGAGGATGAGGTGGAACATGTGATCACCATCATGCAGAATTCATGCCAGTACAAGATCCCAGACTGGTTCTTGAACAGACAGAGGGATGTAAAGGATGGAAAACATAGCCAGGTCCTAGCCAATGTCTGTACAACAAGCTCCGTGAAGACCTGGAGCAACTGAAGAAGATTCGGGCCCACAGATGGCTGCGCCACTTCTGGGGCCTTCATGTCCAAGGCCAGCACACCAAGACCACTGGCCGCTGTGGCCACACCATGGGTGTGCCCAAGAAGAAATAAGTCTGTAGGCCTTGTCTGTTAATAAATAGTTTACATACCAAAGGAAAAAAAATTAACTACCTATTGGGTTCTATGCTCACTTCCTGGGTGATGGTTTCAATTGTATTCCAAACCTCAGCATCATGCAATATACCTTTGTAAAAAATCTGCACATCATGTATCCCCAGAATCTAAAATAAACGTTGAATAAATTAATAAATAATAATGTCATATAAAAAGAGTTCTTTGGCTTATCAAGTTTATTCCCTATAGACCTCTTTAGTCCTAAATACCATATGTATTCTTGGAGAGCATTCTCCAAACCAGAAATTTGTTCAAAGTTTTTCCTAACAAGAATGCACATAATGCATACTTGTCAGGAGCTTACGGGACCGTAAAACAGACGAAAGTTGACATTTCTAACTGTCCTCATCTCTACTGTGATCTAGAAAAGCCCTGTTTATTTCAAGTAAATATAGCATGTGCTCAATTTGTGGTATGTGATGAAATGGAGACCGCTTGTTAGATCTCAGGGCCCTTTCACCACCTAAAATCAAGACAGAAGGAGGTGTTGGAGGTTGAAAGGGGGTTTCTCTAGCATAAATAATATCCCTTAATTTCTAGCCTTTTGGACACCTTTCTGTGGCCACTGCAGTCTTATGTACATAGTGTTCAAATATGACACGTTTTTTGAGATGGAGTTTCACTCTGGTTGCCCAGGCTAGAGTGCAATGGCGTGACGTCAGCTCACTGCAACCTCTGCCTCCTGGTGAAAGTGATTCTCCTGCCTCAGCCTTCCAAGTAGCTGGGATTACAGGAATGCACCACCATGCCAGGCTAATTTTTGTATTTTTAATAGAGATGGGTTTTACCATGTTGTCCAGGCTGGTCTCAAATTCCTGACCACATGATCCGCCCGCCTCAGCCGCCCAAAGTGTTGGGATTACGGGCGTGAGCCACCATGCCAGGCCACTATGACATTTTTCTACCTTGTAAATGACTTTTGGTGAAGGATCTTTGCTAAATAGTAGTCCAACTAGAGTCAGCTGACCAAAGACTCAATTCTGAACTTTTTTGAAAGGGCATAAACACAGCCAGGTGCGGTGGCTCAGGCCTGTAATTGTAGCACTTTGGGAGGTCAAGGAGGGTGGATCACCCGAGGTCAGGAGATCGAGACCATCCTGGCCAACATGGTGAAACCCCACCTCTATTAAAAATACAAAAATTAGCTGGGCGTGGTGGCATGCAACTGTAGTCCCAGCTACTTGTGAGGCTGAGGTAGGAGAATTGCTTGAACCCAGGAAGCAGAGGTTGCAGTTCCACTGCACTCCAGCCTGGCAACAGAGCAAGACTTTGTCTCAAAAAAAAAGAAAAGGCATAAACAAAAGTTACAAGTAACATGAAGGCATGTGGACATAAAGGACCAGCCTTGTTGGGTATGGTGGCGTGTGCCTGTAGTCCCAGCTACTTGGGAGGCTGAGGCTTGAGGATCACTTGAGTCCAGGAGTTCTGGGCTGTAGTGCGCTATGCTGATCGGGTGTCTGCACTACGTTCGGCATCAATATGGTGACCTCCCGGGAGCGGGGGAGCACCAGGTTGCCTAAGGAGGGGTGAACCGGCCCAGGTCAGAAATGGAGCAGGTCAAAACTCCTGTGCTGATGAGTAGTGGGATAGTGCCTGTGAATAGCCACTGCACTCCAGCCTGGGCAACCTAGTGAGACCCTGTCTCTTAAAAAAAAAAAAAAAAAACAGCCTTAAGAAATTTCCCAGAGAATGGGTTTTAGTGCCATTACCAAATAACACGTATTTTAAATATTTCTGGCTTGTCAGGTGAAACGGGTTTAAGTTTTCCTAGACGACTTCCTGTCAATCAATGTTTCAGCTAACTAGCAGATAGAGCTCCTTTTGCTATATCATGAACAAAACCAGTCAAGCTATTTCAATGAAAAAACGGAGGGGGGGGAAGATGTGCTTTTTATTTGCTTCTTCAACTAATTTCATTAAGAAGACACAATAGGCCGTGGCTCAAGCCTGTAATCTCAGCACTTTGGGAGGCCAAGACGGGTGGATCACGAGGTCAAGAGATCGAGACCATCCTGGTCAACATGGTGAAACCCCATCTCTACTAAAAATACAAAAAATTAGCTGGGCATGGTGGTGCGTGCCTGTAATCCCAGCTACTCAAGAGGCTGAGGCAGGAGAATTGCCTGAACCCAGGAGGTGGAGATTGCGGTGAGCCAAGATCATGCCATTGCACTCCAGCCTTGGTAACAAGAGGGAAACTCCGCCTCAAAAAAAAAAAAAAAAAGAAGATACAATATGCCCAAGTAAAAAATCAATCTTCACTTGTATTTCCATTTTACTGGGCATATGTTGATATATAATTCCAATTAATTTGACTTGAGTTTAATATTCTACAACACCCTATGATGCTACTATTATGACCCCAATCTTAATCTTCTTGTACAGTAGTTGTTTTAGACATGAGGAGGACTAAAGTAGTATAGAGAACTGATGAAGCGGAACATATTTGTAAATGGGCAAACTAACATGCAAACTTAAACAAACTTAAAGGTAATGGACATATATATATATAATATATATCACATTATTATATGCACATAATATATTATATATATGCACACATTTGTGTATTTACTTATTTAATCCTCTTTTGTCAATCTCAGCTAGTGTCATGTTCAATAAACTGAATCTAGTAGCCAACATTCTTAATTTTCCTTGTAAGAAAATAACTTACATCATCTGTTCAACCAAATAAACATGATTTTATTTAGGGAGAAGGGGCTATAAGAAAGGTGGGGGGTATAAAATGGATTACTTACTTTTGAAAGAAATTGTACTCATGTAGGGAGAAGCACCACATCAGTACAATTTCTTTAAAAAGTAAGTGACCCATTTGAAGACTTAAAGAATAGATAAGAGTTTTAGTATGTTAAATAATCTGCATTCTAAATTGAATACAGGAATTTTCAAAATAAGAAAAAGAAACTTCTACTTAACTTTTGAAGTTTGATTTGCAAACTATAAGCACAAACAAATTCCAATAAAAATATTTTTCCCTTTAATAATTCAACTTGAAGCTCAAGCCTGGATGAAAAATTATGAAATACCTGTAAAAATGTTTAGTATAAAAAGGTTTCCAGAAACTAGTAACTACTTTTACTTCAGCTGACAAACAGCAAAACATGCAAACAAAATAGAACAATGAAACCTAAGTTAGCATTTTTTATTACTAGGGTTATAGCTCTAATTCTAGGAATAAGTAGACTTCTTTTAGGAAACCACAGCATAAAACAGTTCACATTGTTACTAGTGAATTACTACCTCAAAAAAATAAAATAAAATAAATAAATCCCGCCAACAATTAAATGCACCATCTTAGGTGAAAAGTAATAATCTTATAATAGCAGATTCTCTATTCTCGTCCTTAACAACTGCCTAAGCACCACACTGCACTCCTTGGCCATTTCACCTTTCCTGTATACTATCCAAGCACAAACTATGTTTTAAGTTTCTTTATGAACTCTACAATCTCAAAGAACAAGGTGGATCACCTGAGGTTGGGAGTTCAAGACCAGCCAGACCAACATGGAGAAACCCCATTTCTACCAAAACTACAAAATTAGCCAGGCGTGGTGGTGCATGCCTGTAATCCCAGCTACTTAGGAGGGGGAGGCAAGAGAATCGCTTGAACCCGGGAGGCAGAGGTTGCGGTGAGCTGAGATTGTGCCATTGCACTCTAGCCTGGGTGTCAAGAGCGAAACTCCATCTCAAATTAAAAAAAAAAAAAAGCCAGGCACAGTGACTCACACCTGTTATCCCAGAACTTTGGGAGGCCTAGGCAGGCTGATCACCTGACATTGGGAGTTCGAGACCAGCCTGGCCAAAATGATAAAACCCCCTCTACTAACAATACAAAAAATTAGCCAGGTGTGGTAGCAGGCACCTGTAATTCCAGCTACTCAGGAGGCTGAGGGAGGAGAACTGCTTGAACCCAGGAGGCAGAGGTTGCAGTGAGCTGAGCTTGTGCCACTGTACTCCAGCCTGGGCAATAAAAGC
Organism: Callithrix jacchus; assembly: GCF_049354715.1. Classification (NCBI taxonomy): domain Eukaryota; kingdom Metazoa; phylum Chordata; class Mammalia; order Primates; family Cebidae; genus Callithrix; species Callithrix jacchus. The sequence goes on from NC_133508.1 coordinate 150,876,729, forward strand.
GAAACTCCACCTCCAAAAAAAAAGAAAAATCCCTACATCCCAAACAAATATTAGCATTAGATGAACTTCAGGTGATCTAATTTTCCCAGTTTTTGAGAATTAGAGAAAAATATGAAACCAGAAAAAAAAACAAAAAACCCTTTCAGTGATGTAATGCTTTCTGGATCTAGTGCCCTCTACAGTCAAAGCAGAAAAGTTTTTGTGTTTTGTTTTTTAAAGAAAAATAAATTATACAGCACAACTTTTGGCACAATGAACTTATCAATCTTTTCTGAGCTATTATTAAACCAGCAAATTTTGCCTTCTTTAAAAATGCTTCATTTTTTCCTTCATCTCCTAGGGTAAAAAAAAACAACAACAAATGCTTCATTTTTGCCTTCTTCTCACAGACTAAAAAACTGGCTACTGCCGAAGTTGAAAGTCCTGTATCCCTTTCACATATTAATTTATTTCTTGGTTGGACGGGAATTTCCAAATACAGACCATTTCACATTTTATAAAACAACATGAGAAGTCATGAAGAAAAGAAAGTTGGGGATATGTCCATCAATTGCAGGTTTTGCCTGGAAAAATTCTAGATTATATTCTGATATAAATAACTATGTGTTCTGTTTTCTACAGCAACCCAAAATATATTCAACAAGTCAGTATCTAAGTGGGCCATTTAAATTTACTAACATGTAACCTAACCTGTTCCAGAATCTGAATAAACGTACTGGCTGGATTAAAGTTACAAACAAGTGAGTTGTCAGATTACATCATTTATGTTACTTTGAATATAAATGAGCATTTGAATATATTAATAATAGATGGTATTTCTATTACAATGTACTTCACTTCCAGTATCAGATGCTTAATAGGGAGAATAAGTGGATTATAATTAGTTAAGAAAAAGACAAACAACAAAGAAACCTTTTCCTTTTCCTGCAAAAAGCTAAATTGAATTATTCACTCACAGAAATAATGAACATTATACTTAGTTTTACATTAAAAAAACTTTCAGGACTAGAGACAACAGAATAACAAAATATTTCATTTCAAAGTTTTATTCTCATTCTAAAAGTTTTAAAACAATACTTTAAATATATATTTAAATCTCTAATCTCTTCTAATAACTTCTTTATTGTTTGCTTCACCAGTAACAGACAAATCACAAAAGAGTATTAAATTGAGTACTGTTTGTCTGGCACTAAAACATTATTCACCATTCTCTCCATGGAAATCTTTAGTAAAAGGAGAAACATTTATGTGATCTGAAGAGAAACCAGAGTATACCATTCTCAAATGTTTATTTGCAAAGCTTTTGAGGAAATTATCTGCAGACATTAAAGATGTATCAAAGTCAATATTACTACCTCAAAACATAGCACAGCTAAATAGCCTTTTTAATTGCTAACAATGTAAATCTTAGACTACGCTGCCATTAAGATAACTGTCAGCTCTTTTATGAGAAATACACAATTTTCAAATGAGTGTTTTATTTTCCTGGAACCTATGGTAATTGTTAAACCACTATCCTTCCCTCTACTCCATCAAATTTTCTAGGTGAGAGTACCAACAACAGCATCATACAACACAATAGAGTGAAGTAATAAAAATAAAATAAAAAAAAAAGAATGTACATTTCTAATTTCCAAGGCAGGTATTTAAAACTTTAGGTTCATCAACCTCTTTAAAGATTTTTCCAATTGAGCAAAATAAATGCCTACATTAACAGTGACCTGTTGAAGATAAGATACAAAGCAATTTTAAGTATGTTTGAAGATGTGAACACATGAAGAAAGACATCAATGTTCCATTAAACTTATGGCACTTAAGAGAGAACTCCTTTGGAAACATAAACATATACTTCTTGAATACAAAAAGAAATTATTATGCCTTAATTTGATTTTATTCTCTTTTAGCACATACACAAGGCATTTTGTTCCCTCTCATTTGTGAGGTAGAAATTTATGATGCTTAGTAAACAAAACTAAGTCATAACCAAAGAATGACATCATGATTCTGTAAAATCCTGTGACATCACCCTGTGCTGTGTTGCTTCACAAGTTCTGGCTAACTTCATTCTACATTCTAACCTTGGAACAGAAGTAAAGAAGTTAGGAGCAGGGATTCTTAGACTCTTTGGTGCCATGGACTCCTTGGGCCATTTAGTAAAACGTATGAAACTCTTGTCAAAACTTTTTTTTCTCAATATAAATAGGGTTTCACCATGCTTCCCAGTCTGCTCTTGAACTCCTGGGCTCAAGTGATCCACTCATGACAGCCTCCTGGGATTACAGGCGTGTAATCAGAAGGAAGCCACTGAGACCAGCCAGAATAACATTTTTAAATGCATAAAATAAAATGCAAAGATAGAAATGTCAAAACATTTTAATTGGAATTAACAATGAGCTTTAAACAAAAAGTATCATTTTCTTTCGTTATTTTGTTTATTATTTTTTTTTGAGACGGAGTCTTGCCCTGTCGCCAGGCTAGAGGGCAATAGTGCAATTTTGGCTCACTGCAACCTTTTCTGCCTCCCAGGTTGAACTGATTCTCCTACCTCAGTCTCCTGAGGAGCTGGAACTACAGGTGCAGGCCACCATGCCCTGCTATTTGTATTTTTAATAGAAACAGGGTTTCACCATGTTGGCCAAGATGGTCTCAAACTCCTGACCTCAAGTGATCCACCCACCTCAGCCTCCCGGCCAATAATGTGCACTTTTTTGTTTTTTGAGACAGAATTTCACTTTGTCACCCAGGCTGGAGTGCAATGGCTTGATCTTGGCTCACTGCAACTTCCGCCTCCTGAGTTCAAGTGATTCTCCTGCCTCAGCCTCCTGAGTAGCTGAGACTACAGCCGTGTGCCACCACACTCAGCTAATTTTTTTTTTTTTTAGTAAAGATGGGGTTTCACTGTGTTAGCCAGGATGGTCTCGATCTCCTGAGCTTGTGATCCACCCACCTCAGCCTCACAAAGTGCTGGGATTATAGGCGTGAGCTACTGTGCCCGGCAACAATGTGCTTTTTAAAAACAAATTAGGCTGGGCGTTAAGAGGTTAATGAAAAGGTGTAACATTTTTCCCCAAAACTAGTTGACAGACAGACTCCCCCAAATTCAATAGACCTTGGGGGATCAATATGCAGACCCAGGATAAAAGCCCCTCCATATGGGAATAGAAGAGAAGGTCAGTAAAGTAAAAACATAAGCTTTGGTTCCCAAAACTCAGTAAGACCAATTATAAAGGCCCTGTTACTCTCCAAAATAGTCTAATACGTATACAAAAGCAGTGTACAGGCTTTCGTTCATCAATAGTCTTCAAAAGATTTGTATAGAAAGAGCAAAATCAGAAGGAAGATATTTTTCAACTAATGATCAAATAGACAGCTTATAATATCAGTACATTTTGAGGAAATTCTCCTACACAAAGGCTCATTGTAATTAACTCGGATTCAACAGCATCATGAACTGTGATTAGCAACATGGGTAGTGTAGATAACCAACAGAGCTGGATCTTACTCTGCAGCACAAATGGTCAGTGACACCCTTCAATGGCTCAGCCCATGCAGCCACCTCACTGGTTTGGTGGATGTGAATCCTTCTTATCATTGTGTGTACTGTGATCCCAGAAGATTGTTATTGCTGAACAGGTGCAGTAGCTCATGCATGTAACCCCAGCACTTTGGGGTGCCAAGGCAGGAGGATGGCTTGAGGCCAGGAGTTTGAGACCAGCCTGGGCAACACAGTGAGACCCTATCACTAAAAAAAATTTTTAAATAAATTAGTTGAGCATTATGGCCCATGCCGGTAGTCCTAGCTACTCAGGAGGCTGAGGTGGCTCTGCTTGAGCCCAAGGAGCTAAGAAGCTGCGTGAACCATGATGGTTTCACTGCACTCCAGCCTGGGCAACAGAGTGGTGAGACCCTGTATTTAAAAAAAATTAAGATGATTCAGAGTTTTAAGCCTGGCTACCTTGAAGAATGGTAGAGTCAGAAGAAAAAAACTAGGCTTGGAGGATGAAGGAAAGTTCAGAACAGGCAGAGATAATGAGCTTTAACTGACATATTAAGTTTGAAATGCCCAAGAAGCAACTGAAAAAGCAGATCATCAGTAAGAGTGTTCAACCCCTGTCCTTGAGGAACTTAAAATCTGGAATCCTTTTGTAGCTAGAGATTTGGATTTAGTAGTGATTCTTCTAGGTATTCCCTACAAGCTGTGGGAACAGCTAAGTCCTCCAAGAAAGAGCACAAAAAACCAAAAGAAACGCCATCAATTTAAGGACAAAAATTTTAAATATTCCAAATACTAAAAGCCATTTGAAATGTTGACATCGTGTGCTAAAAACACTTTTACAACTTAAAACAGTGGCCTTCTAAGAGGATATACCTCGATACATTTAAATACATTTATAGAAAAAGATAGTATCTCAGTAACATACCACACTGTATTAAAATATAAACTTTGTACTGCTGATACTTAGAGACAAGGTCAAAAAAAAATTTATATATATATAAACTTTAATTTATCTTGTCCTTCCAAATTGTACCTCTCTTTATAGAGATATTCTAGTTAAATTAAAAAGAAATGGTAGAATTAAAGGCATGATCATTGGCACTTGCAAACCACTAGTGAAATAATGAAAAAAGGCTATTAATGTGGTAGAAAGAGGGATAACCAAATATATGCCTCCTGAAGGAAGTTCACACCAATACCTAGGAATTATACTTCCCCCTCCCCTGCAACTCCCACTTGGAAATCAAACCTGAACTAATCTATCTTCAATCTACCTACCAATTTATAGGCAATACAAGGGATGATAGAGGGATATATTAAACTAGGACATGTTAAAACTATACCTGAGGGACATATTCATCAACATCCAGAATGAGACAAACTGGAGGAAAAACGGCCTGGTTCCTTCAACAAATATTAGGTTAGTGCAAAGGTAATTATGGCTTTTAAATTGCCATTAAAAGTAATGGCAATTAAAAAAAAACCCACAGTTATGTTTGCACCAACCTTACAAGGAAATACATTACAAGGAAAATAATTAACCAATTATTAAAAACAAGCTGGGAATATTTGAATACTGACTGGATATTTGGCGATGTTCCTTTTTAAAGATGGGATAATGGCATTGTGGTTATGATTTTCTCAAGAGTCATCTTTCAGATCTATACTGAAATAAAACAAATGAAATCATTTGTAGAATTTACGTCACAGTAATCCTGTAGGGTCTGGGGAAAGTATGTAGGGGAAGAGATAAATCATGTCTCTTAACTGTTTGCGTTTTGAAATTTTCCATACTAAACTGTTCAAAAGGGAAAAAAGAAAAACACCATTCTCAGGGTCACCAACAAAAACTGAAAACAAGAACAGTCTGAATTTTGTCTCCAAGCCTTACAAACTGAGCAGCTCTGGTCTCCTCACACAACTTCTTGGTGTCCCTATTGGTTAAATGGTGACAAACACCACCTGATAAATTCATATTTGTTCAAGCCAAAAGCCTGGGTTATAGCCTTAACTTCTTTGACTTTGCTAGTCTCCCACATCTAGACTCCACCAAATCCTGTCTTTTCCATCACTGTGGTCTCATACCATTCCAACAGCCTCCTTTTTTGAGACGGAGTTTCGCTCTTGTTACCCAGGCTGGAGTGCAATGGCGCGATCTCGGCTCACGGCAACCTCCGCCTCCTGGGTTCAGGCAATTCTCCTGCCTCAGCCTCCTGAGTAGCTGGGATTACAGGCACGCGCCACCATGCCCAGCTAATTTTTCGTATTTTTTTTAGTAGAGACGGGGTTTCACCATGTTGACCAGGATGGTCTCGATCTCTTGACCTCGTTATCCACCCGCCTCAGCTTCCCAAAGTGCTGGGATTACAGGCGTGAGCCACCGCGCCCGGCCCCAACAGCCTCCTTTCAGCCTGTTCTCCACATTTGCATCCAGAATGGTGTTACTACAATGCAAAATCCAATCAGGTTATTCTCAGCCCCACTGAAAATCCTATTTTTTTTTTAATAGAGTCTCACTTTTTTACCCTCCTTGATTCCTTAAAATGGCTTACAAGGCCCTCCATTTTCTCATACTCTATCTCTTCAATTTCCATCTCTCCATTCTCTGAAGTACAGTGGTGCCATCTCAGCCCACTCCAGCCTCCACCCCTCCTCCCCCCCGGATTCCTGTGGTTCTCCTCCTCAGCCTCCCAAGTAGCTGGGATTACAGATGCATGCCATCACGCCCAGCTAATTTTTTTGTATTTTTAGTAGAGACAGGGATTCATCACGTTAGCCAGGCTGGTCTCGAACTCCTAACCTCAAGTGATCCACCTGCCTCAGCCTCCCCAAAGTGCTGCCGTCACAGGCATGAGCCATTGCGCCCAGCCTGAAAAATGCTTAAACTGCTTTCAATCTGCTTCAAGATAAGAGTGCTCCTTTAAATTTTTTTACCTTTCTTGATTCCTTAAAATGGCTTACAAGGCCCTCCATTTTCTCCTACTGTCTAGCTCTTCACCTTTCATCTCTTCCCATTCTCTTTGACTCCTTTATGTTTTTTTAGCTTTGGTAAAATTCTTTCAGCTCTTTTATTATAGCCTGTACTCTGGGTATAGCTTCAGTGTTCATGCCTGGAATGTTCTTTCCACCCATCATCACTGCCTTGCCTGGCTAGCTCCTTCATCCTTCAAGTCCCAAGTTAAACAGTATTTCCTCAGAAAGATCTTCCCAGATTGCTTCTATGCTAAGTTGGGTGTCTTCTCACACCTACACAATACAGTATCTGTTCCTACAGGATCTGTACTTACCCTATCATAACAGTCGCTACTTGTTTGTAAAGAGTATTTGCTGTGGCAATTATAAATTTATTTGTTTTCCAGCTAGAGTATAATTCTAGGAGGGCAAGTGGTAAAATGTGTTCATTACTGAATCCTAAGTCTCTCATAGGTCCTCATAGTCACAAACTGCTGAATATATAAAATTCACAACAATCTGGACTGTTTTCCTCATACCCAAGTTCTATCTTCCTAGTCCTCAACTGCAACAAAAACAAGACAAACTCACACCTGTAATCCCAGCATTTTGGGAGGCTGAGGCGGATGGATCGTGAGGTCAGGAGTTCAAGACCAACCTGGCCAAGATGGTGAAACCCCATCTCTACTAAAAATACAAAAATTAGCCAGGCATGGTGGCTGGTGCCTGTAATCCCAGCTACGGGGGAGGCTGAGGCGGAGAACTGCTTGAACCCGGGAGGAGGAGGCTGCACTCCAGTCTGGGCAACGGAGCGAGACTCCATCTCAAAGCAACGGAGCGAGACTCCATCTCAAAAACAAACAAACAAACAAAAAACAAGACAGCCAAGTAGGCATTTACAGAGATCTTAATCTTGCATAGGAGTGAGCATTGTAAAGTGAACTGAAAACATGATGGGAATGTAGAACATAAGAAGCTGGGAAATCTATTTTCAGACTGAGATATTTTGTATCCAAATTTACAATCTTAAAGAAAACTCGAGTGTCAATCTAACAATCTATTTTTTTCTCAACCTAACAATCTAATAAAAATGAGTCCAATGACACACATAGTTCCCACCAAACCATTAACAAATTTTCAGACCTAAGATGTTAGATCACTTAACCCCTCCAGCCTCAGTTTCCTTCTGTGTAAAACAAAGGATTCTGACCAGCTGGTCATTAGGATCCTTTGCAGAGCTAATATATGCCCATATTAAGTGGCCAAAAGATGTAAACTTCGGAAACACTAATCAGTCACTTTCTTCCTATAGTGATATTTTTTTCCTCTTTAATCTGTTTTAAGGACATTACAGCCTATCCCATTACGCTTACAACTAAACCTTTAAATCTATTCAGCTATAAAAATCTCACAAAATGCTCCTCAGATCATTCCCTGGCATATTTAGCAAGAGTAACCGCAATCTGATGAAACAGCATCTACCTAAACCCAAAATGAATTACTGGAATACATTCAATTTCTGTATAAATACAAAATCTTACTACGTGTTTTAAGTGTTAGATATCTTGAATCTTGGTCGTTTCTATGGCAATCTGAAGACAAAATTGTACCCCAGAGTGTAAGACTTGAATTTACGGGTACTATTTAACATCTAACTAAAAAACTGAAGACACGCAGTCTTTGCACCACCTCACTGGGATGGTGGTTAAGATAAAAATTGTAGAAACCAGAGTAATTTTTTGAAAAAAAAAAAAAAAATTCAAAACAAGTTATAGTAAGTTATGGTAAATAAAGTAGCTCGTAAACATTTTACTGTTATCAGTAGCAGCACAGTCTCTAATCAGCCACTGGAAACCCAAGGAAAGACTAAAGCAGTAACAAGTTTGTCTCCCGTTTAGATTAATTACAAACTAGTTTTGGCAACTGCTTGTTGCATCAAATATGTCACAACAAAGTAATAAAATGTTAAAACGCACGCTGGAAAAAAAAAAAAAAAAAAAAAGGGACGTACTCGGAACAAAAAGCTTGCATCAGAGCAAGAGTAACGCTACCCTGCAGATCTCTCCCAATAAGGCCGCCGTGAGCCCGCAGCCACAGGTTGAGTGACAAAGAGCCGCCGTCAGCACCACTCTCGGGAGTCTGAGGGCTGCCCGGTCCCCTCCGCAGCGTCTACTCGAACCCTACAGTCAAGCCTTGGCCGTAGGGGATGCGGCTCTCTCTATCGCTCTCGCAAGTCACCAGGTGGGGCAGGGATCGGCGGGGCCGAGAAGGTCGGGGCAGATAACGCTACGAATCAAAAATAACTCCTGCCCCGAGTCCCTTCCCTTGGAGCAGAAGCGGCCAGGGGAGTCTGGAGGTAGCACGGGAAGCAGCCTCACGTTATCCCTTTTCCAAATCAAAGCTTCTCTCAAGGAGCCTACTGAAGACTCTGCAGAGGTGAGGGGACTTCCCCAAGGTCACCAGGCACCACGAGCCAACTCCTCCGCCAGGTCAGGGGCCGGCATCTCACCAGCGGAGCCGCTGAGACAGGCGCTGTCCTCAGCGCCTCAAGGTCTCCTTCGCCAGCACTGCAGTCGAGGCCACGCGGCTGCCTGCGGCCACGATGCCCTCTGCTGGGCCGCCTCTCTCCCCGGACACAAAGTCTCCCAACCCCGGAGGTCCCCTCTGACCCCACCGGGGCAACGAGGGCATCGCGGGGTCCGCGCCGAGTGCCGCCGGCTGTTACCCAACTAACCGTTATATTCGCGGATCGCGGCGCCAAGCTTGTGCGTGACGTGGTGGCGCGGGCTGGAGTTCTACGGGGCCCAGGGTCTGGCTCCCCTCCTTCGCTCGCTGCCTCGTTCGCTAGTTCCAGCACCCAGGCGGCCCGGCAGTCACGTCGCCGCTCTCCACTTTGTCTGGCCCGGCCGGCGCGGCTGCCTTATAACCCGCCAGGGCCGGAGCATGCGCACAGAGGGCGGAGTCTTCTCTCTGGGCCGCCGCCCCCTCCCCGCCATACTGACGTCCGAACCGCAGCTAGCGCCTCCACATGCTCTCGGCCGCGCCGGCGCCCCCTCCCCACCAAGTGAGCCAGTCCCAGTCGGACCCGCGCGCCGCGCCCCTGCAGAGAGGCGCGGAGCCACCACGCCTTGCCAGACTCGTCCCTTGGTCCCTGTTTGACGAGCTCTAGGCAAGCTGCCCTGGTTCGGGACACAAACGTTGGTCTCACCCCTCAGTTTCTGGCAGAGAAAAAGGAAGAGCCACCGAGAGGCCTGCCCCTGAGGGGTGGGGGACGATGCGCGCGCGGAGTAGCGGGAAGCCACTGGAGAGGGGGACTAGGGCAGCATTTGAATGGACGCGGGTGCCACTGGGACCCCAGAAGACGGCTGGGGGCCGGCGCTGTGGAGCCGGGCTTGGACTGGGATGTGTTTGGATTCCATTCCGGGCCTGACACCAGTTCAGTGACCTCGGGAAGTTCCCCATCCCTCCGGGACTGTTTCCTACCCCTGAAGTGGCGACAGTAACAGAACCGACCTCGTAGGCTCATCGGGAGGTCCTGATGGGAGACCCCATGCAACTTGCTCACCACAGAGCCAGGCCCGCGGCGGTTGGCCCCTGGTGGGTATTAAAGACGCGGCGGGAAAGAAGGGCAGGTAAGAGGGTGGGGAGACGGGCCCAGCGGGGAGGGGTGTGCACGTCGGCCACGTGGAGAAGCCAGAATGCAGGGGTCGGAGGCTTATGGGCGATGCCTGTGTGGATAGAATTGTAGCAGGCGGCGCTGGGGATGCGTCTCACCCGGATTATCCTCTGTAATCCTCGCAGCCCTGTGAAGTAAGCACTGCCGTGAGCATTTTGTAAATAAGGGACCCGAGGCCCAGAGAGGTGGAGTAACTTTCCAGACGGCCCAGCCAGTTAGCGGCCAGCATTTGAAGCCACCAGAGCCTGTTTTTATCGTAAGAGCCGCCGTGACTGGATAACCAACGTGTGTGTGTTGAAGTGATCAAATAACCATGGAGTGTCTCTGATGTTCAGGACTTTTGAGAAATACCGAAAAAGTATGAGGCAAGGCCCCTGCCTGCAAAGAGCTTGCCCGTTTTGGGGTGGGGGGGAGACTGAGTCAGGCACAAATTAAGGAACATCTGTTGAGCACTTGCTGCTTGTCAGGACCCTGCCCTTCCCCTCAGTCTTCCTCCTTTACCCTCCCCCTCAATTCTCATAAAAACCCTGGGAGGTAGGCCTTAGTTTGCAAATGAAGAACCCGAGATTGAAGAAGAGTAGAGATTGGAGGATCAGGTCCTGAGAGGTCCCAGGTGCTTTCCAATAACAGTTCAGTATGTTAGAAGACAGTATGGCATTCATGGCCAAGTACTACTTGTGAGTAATACAGTAATTGCTTTTTACATTTGATAAACACAGAGAAAAGAAGTCACTGGGGCAGCCAGGACTTCTAAGAGCAGTGCCAGGGTGGCAGCAGCAGTCAGGTAGATGGTAAGGAGAATTAAGTTAGAGAGACTGGAGAGTCTGGTTGAGATGTAAACTTACAAGGGCCTGTTCTATGGTATGTAGTGAGAAGTGGTTAAATAAGGAGCCGCAAAAGAAGACTTACAGAGCCCCATAGTGTGGTGATTCACACTATAGACCTGGGAGCCGGATCTGTTCAGTTCCAAATTTGATTCTTGCACTTACCGGCTCTATGCCCTCAGGCAAGTCATTTTACGGTTCCAAGCCTCTCCACTCTGTAAAACAAGGGTAATATCTACCTCAGGGTTATTATGATAATAAAATTAGCATTTATTTCAGCCCAGCACAGTGGCTCAAGCCTCTAATTTCGGCACTTTGGGAGGCTGAGGCAGGTGAATCACTTGAGGCCAGGAGTTGGAGACCAGCCCGGACATGGTAAAGCCCTGCCAATACTATAAATATAAGAATTAGCAAGGCATAATGGCACACGTTTGTAGCCCTAGCCACTCGGGAGGCTGAGACAGGTGAATTGCCTGAACGTGTGAGGCAGAGGTTGCAGTGAGTTGAGATCTCACCACTGCATTCCAGCCTGGGCAACAGAGCAAGACTCCATCTCAGAAAAAAAAAAAAGGATTGATTTCAGTGTCTAGCATATATAAAACACTACATGAAACCTAACTCTAAAGATTAACCCTAGAGGCCCTTTCCTTGAATAGACCCTGAGAAGGGCCTTAACAGTATGTTCACAGGATCATACTTTGTGTTGTATTGTAGTTTTGTACTCCTATCCTTGAAGATAGTCATTAAAATTATAGGTACCTCAGGCGATACAAAACCTGGGTCTGCCTTAATAGAAATTTCAGTGTTGTGAAAAGAAAACTTCAGAAGCAGGAGACCTGGTCCCGGTTGGGTGCGGTGGCTCATACCTGTAATTCCAGCACTCTTGGAGGCCAAGGAGGGTGGATCACTGAGGTCAGGAGTTCAAGACCAGCTTAGCCAGCATGGCCAAATCCCGTCTCTACTAAAAAATGCAAAATTTAGCAGGGCATGGGGGCATGCTCCTGTTATCCCAGCTACTTGGGAGGCTGAAGCTAGAGAATCTCTTGAACCCAGAAGGTGGAGATTGCAGTGAGCCAAGATCGCACCACTGCACTCCAGCCTGGGTGACAGAGTGAGACTCCGTCTTACAAAAAAAAGAAGACGAAGAAGACCTATCCCATAACTGCTATCTGTGTTAATCTGGGCAATTAATTCACTGAACTTTCCTGGGCTTTAGTTGCCTCAGTAAATTAAAAATAATACTTACCAGTTTGAACTGTTGTGCTAATCAAATGACAAAGTATCTGCAGAAGTAATAGGTAAAACTTGGAAAGTATTCTGTATTTATAATTAATGTCATAATTTGTCTAAAGTACATAAAAGGGAAAAACCAAAAGCAACTTCAAGGCTCTTACCTGGAAACATAGAAACAGGGTGGTGGGTGAGCTGGTGAAAATAATAGAAACAGGGTGGTGGGTGAGCTGGTGAAAATAATAATACAATTCTTGCTCTTCCGCCAGATTTTCTTCCTGATTTGAGGCATGCGATTTTGAAGAAATGAACTAGGAAGCATAGGATGAGAAATCAGAGTGGAGACGAAATTGGAGATGATCTAAGGCACCCCTGACTTTTTACAGAAATGGAAATTAAGGCCCAGGGATGCTAAAAGACTTTTCTGAGGCCACCTATCTAATGATTGGCATGATCAGAAACTCCGGGTTCTTTAAGTATAAAGAACACGTACAATCTTCAAGATAAAAGTATTTTGTCATGGCAGTCTTTCAGAATCATTACATCAGAACCAGAGAAGGCCTGGTGCTCTCTACTGGCTTTTAGCTTTATCACAAAATTCTTAGGGTTCACCTTTCTGTTTTAAAGGTTGATAGACTGGATGATGCTATGGTAATCTGCCTCAGGAGAATGCCGGACAGTAGCTAAGTGAGCAAAACTTGGGAAGATTTCAAGGTAAGAGTTGTAACTTTGGAAATTAGTGATGAAATAAGAAATGCAAATGCAAACTTTGAAAATTATGATATAGGTACTCTTCAAGCTGAGTAAGTTGTTCTATTGCTTTATCTGAAAAAAGAAAAATAAAATTACACTGTGTTCTCTGGAACTCACCTACTTAACTTACATTCCCTTAGTTATTCCGTCATTTCTGTGATGTAGTAAATAGGAAGGTGCTATTTTGCCCATTTCAGTAATAATAAATACAGGAAATGATTCTTTTTTTATTTTACGCATTGTAATTGTACACATTTCTGGGTTACAGTTTGGTGTTTTCATAATACAAATGTTGTATACTGATCAAATCAGCGTCCTTAGCATCTCTCTCACCTCATGTTATTTTGTAATATATCATGCCTTATTATTAAGGGCAACCCTACTGTTCAGTAAAACACCAGAACTTGGCTGAGTTCGATAACTCATTCCTGTAATCCCAGCACTTTGGGAGGCCGAGGCGGGTGGGTCACCTGAGGTCAGGAGTTCCAGACCAGCCTGGCCAACATGGTGAAACCCCGTCTCTACTAAAAATACAAAAATTAAGGGCCGGGCGCGGTGGCTCACACCTGTAATCCCAGCACTTTGGGAGGCCGAGGCGGGTGGATCACGAGGTCAAGAGATCGAGACCATCCTGATCAACATGGTGAAACCCCATCTGAACTCAAAATACAAAAAATTAGCTGGGCATGGTGGCATGTGCCTGTAATCCCAGCTACTCGGGAGGCTGAGGCAGGAGAATTGCCTGAACCCAGGAGGCGGAGGTTGCAGTGAGCCGATATCGCGCCATTGCACTCCAGCCTGGGTAACAAGAGCGAAACTCCATCTCAAAAAAAAATAATAATAATACAAAAATTAGCCGGGCGTGGTAGCACGCACCTGTAGTCCCAGCTACTTGGAAGGCTGAGGCAGGAGAATTGCTTCAACTCTGGAGGCGAAAGTTGCAGTGAGCTGGGATTGTGTCACTGCACTCCAGCCTGGGTGACAGGAAGACTCTGTCCCCCAAAACAAAACAAAACAAAAAAGGCCAGATGTGGTGGCTCATGCCTATAATTCTAGCACTTTGGGAGGCCGAGGCAGGTGGATTACCTGAGATCAGGAGTTCAAGACCAGCCTGGCCAACATGGTGAAACCCCATCTCTACTAAAAATAGAAAAATTAGCCAGAAGTGATGGTGGGTGCCTGTAATCCCAGCTACTTGGGAGGCTGAGGCAGGAGAATCGCTTGAACATGAGAGGCGGAGGTTGCAGTGAGCCAGATTGCGCCATTTCACTCCAGCCTGGTCAAGAAGAGCGAAACTTCATCTCAAAAAAAAAAGTCTTGCCCAACCCAGTGTTGTAAAGCATTTCCCCTGTGTTTTCTTTTAGTAATTTCTTAGTTTCAAGTTTTATATTGAAGTCTTTAATCCATTTTGAATTGATTTGTGTATATAGTGGAGACAGGATCTAGTCTTAGTCTTCTGCACATGACTTTCCATTTTTCCCAGAGTATGTTCTTGGCACTTCTGTTGAAAAACAGTTGGCCATAGATGCATGAATTTTTCTCTGGGTTCTATTGTGTTTCATTGGTCTCTGTGTTTGTGTTTATGCCAATACCATGCTGTTTTGGTTAGTATAAACTTGTAGTATATTTTGCAATCAAGTACTATGGTGCCTCATCTTTGTTATTTTTGCTAAGGATTGGTTTGCCTTTAAGAGTCTTTTGTGGCTCCATATGAATTTAATGATTGTCTTTATTTCTGTGAAATATATCATTGGTATTTGATAGAGATCGTATTTTGTTTGTAGATTACTTTGGGTAGTATGGCTGTTTTAACAATATTAGTTCTCTCATGCACATGAGATGTCTTTTCATTCATTTGTGTCTTCTTCAATTTCTTTCATCAAGGTTTTATAGTTTTCAATTTAGAGATCTTTCACCTCTGTTTATTCCTAGGTATCTTATTTTTTTGGTAGCTATTGTAAATAGAATTATCTTCCTGATTTCTTTTAGAAATGACAACATTTCTTTTAAAATGACAATATTTTGTCATTAAGAACACTGCCCCCACTCATAGTATATAATAGTTTAATAGGGAATATGGAAAATGTGATTTGCTTTTGAACCATGTATGAAGAAAGGGTTTGCTAAGCAAATACCTAGAGTAAAGGAGATAATGCCAATCCTAAAAACATTCTTTCTTTCAAGTTGAGAGCCCTCTCATTCAGAACATCGCCATCTAATTTCATGTTATATGTCAAGTGTAGTCCTCTGCTTTCGAAGGTCTGCCTCTGGATCTAGGATGAATTTTGCCACCTTTAAAGAAAGACTAATTCAGTGTTGGTGAGATGCACTCTAAGCGTCTGCCTGACCTCTCTCCATTTTCCTTCAGCTCTCCTTGCTCTGTTTTGACCCATCACTTATCTTACCAGCCTGTATCAGTTACGCATCCTAATCAGTTACTTCTCTGGCACTCTACTGGCATGAGATGACTTGGTCAAAACAGTTTGCTATAAAACAAAATGCTTGCAATAAAAATTTCTTCAACATGACAACTAAGTCAAAAATTATTCTTTCCAATTGCTTGGTTTTTATATGTTTAGTCATTCTGGTGGCCAGAGATTTGCTTAACTGCCTCTTTGGGTCTTTGAGAATTTTTTTTGTGCACACACACACACACACATACACGTGCGTTTCTTAAGGAATCCTTGTACATAGTGTTTACTACCTTTTTTTTTCCTCTTGGAGACAGAGTCTCACTATGCTGTCCAGGCTGGAGTACAATGGTGCAATCTCCACTCATTGCAACCTCCACCTCCCAGGTTCAAGCAATTCTCCTGCCTCAGCCTCCTAAGTAGCTGGGATTACAGGCATGCACCATCACACCTGGCTAATTTTTGTATTTTTAGCAGATACGGGGTTTGACCATGTTGGCCAGGCTGGTCTTGAACTCCTGACCTTGTGATCCACCCACCTCAGCCTCCCAAAGTGCTGGGATTACAGGCATGAGCCACTGTGCCCGGCTGCTGTTTACTACTTTTTAAATATTTGCAATGGCTTCATAATATGAAACATGTACATTTTTTTCTTTATCATGTGAAAGTTTATTTAGATTAAAAAGCACAAAAGTTGGAAACATACCTAAAAAATTATGATAAACTGACAGTACTGCTTTAAAACTTTAAAGATGGCAAAACAATTTATATGGAAAACAAGCAGCTGAGAATATTTCTTTTTGACCTGCTTATCTACAAATTTAATTTGTTTTCAACTGGATTGCCTGAGGCTCAATCTGTGTCAGTCTAATTCTGACTGTGGTCTGATATGGCTTGACTCCTGCTCCTTTTCTTTAGCAGCAAAGTGGGGTAGTTTTGACCCATGCTCTTTGTAACCCACATCATCACTGTTTAGGATTTTCTCTAGGAAGCATTTTTCCTAGAGATAGTCCTACCTATTTGCCAAACCCGTTTTCTTCCTTGACCCCTAGCTACTAAAAGTCCTAACCCTGAGTACTTTCCCCATGTCTCTCCTTTCCTCTCTCCCTTCCCTCCTTTCTTCTATCTCTAGTAAATTATTTTAGACAAATGGGATAGGGAGTTCAATAATAACAATAATAAATTATTAAGAGCCAAGATTTATGGAATAGTTACCATATGCCAGGCACTGCTCTAAGCACTTTCTATGTATTAACACTCATTAACTCCTCAAAAAAATGCTATAAACCAGGAACTGTTAAAATCTCCATTTTACAGACATATACAGATACAGAGGTTAAGTAACTTGCCCAGGGTCACATAATCAGTATCATCTAGAGTAGTCAGAAAGTAGCCATCATGGTTGGGTGCAGTGGCTCACGCCTGTAATCCCAGTACTTTGGGAGGCCAAGGCAGGCCAATCACTGTTCGAGACCAGCCTGGCCAACATACTGAAACCCTGTCTCTACTAAAAATACACAAATTAGCCGGGTGTGTGGTAGGCACCTGTAGTCCTAGATACTTGAGAGGCAGGAGAATCCCTTGAACCCAGGAGGTGGAGGTTGCAGTGAGCTGAGACTGTACCATTGCACTCCAGCCTGGGCAACAGCGTAAGACTCTGTCTCAAAAAAAAAAAAAAAAAGTAGTCATCATTTAGTTTGCACCAACAATACACAAGTAGAAATTGTCATTGATAACTGTGAATACCATAGAAGACTAATCCATGGAATTTAAGGCCATCTTGACTTAGAAAAACCCTGTTCTGGGTTTCTTTTATGTTGGTAGAGCTAAACATTATGAAAGCATGTGCCATGAAAGCTGACTTTGAGACCAGACATACACCACAGAGAACTACACCCTGCTTATCTGAATTTGTGGTAGTTATCAGTCTCCAGTCAGCTAAGTTGGGGTCAAAGATGATGGGACATGCTTCTGCTAACAGCCTAATTTTTTTTTTTTTTTTTTTTTTTTTTTTGAGATAGATTTTCACTCTTATGCCCAGGCGGGAGTGAAGTGGTGCAATCCCAGATCACTGCAACCTCTGCCCCCCAGGTTCGAGTGATTGTCCTGCGTCAGGCTCCTGAGTAGCTGGGATTACAGGTATGTACCACCATGCCTGGCTAATTTTTGTATTTTTAGTAGAGGTAGGGTTTCACCATGTTGGCCAGGCTGGTCTCAAACTCCTGACTTCAGGTAAGCCACCACACCAGCCAACAAACAGCTTAATTTTAAGGTTACCTATTTCTAGGAAGTTCTGGGTGTCCTGGTGCCCATATTCCATGCTGTAAGATCATTCACTGTGAGAATCTAAACTTTATAGCCCTCACCCAAAGCAGCCACAGATAGTTGGAATTACTGGACAGCTGCATGTCAAGCCTACTGTGACTCCGCAGAGGGGTTCATGCAGTGAAGGAGGCCTCTTACATCACAGTGACTGGCTTTATGTATCCATCTGCCTGGGGAGCCAGACCTGAGTTCTACCTGGACCTTCATACTGCTGTATTGGTGAGCAAGATGAGGCTTAAATAAAGCATAAAACTCAATTTGTGGGGATCTCTGAGAACCCCAAATCTGCCATGAAACCCTGCTCCACACAGTACCTGTGACACCTGTGCTGAGGTGAGGTCCAGTAGCTACCAAACCTACTTTTGAGCTGCATATTAGAGTGAAGCCTTCCTCCCTACCCTCCCTCTGTCTTACCTTTTGCACAAGTCATGGGCTCAGATATTATGCCTATTATTGTACTCTGATACAATTATTTTTTTTTTGCAGTCATGGAATAAGGCCATACCCTGTGGGTAAGGTATAAAGGTTTTCCTCTATATGGTAGATGTTCTCTTTATCAGTCATTCAAAGAAAAAGAGAATCCTCACCCAGAAAAACTTGGAACATAGAACAGATGGAAGGTGGCACTTCTGGATATGCCTTTTATATCTGCCTACTCCTGGAGAACAAAAAAAATGAAAGTAAACACTCATACTTTGTAAGTCTCTTCCCTGAATTTCAGCCAGTCACGTTTAATCTAAATCAAGGATTCAAACTGAGAAGCCTTTAAGGACTAGGAAAAAGTTAATTAGCCCAGTATAAGTCAGTAATAAGTGGTAAGTGGCATGGGGGAAAGGAGTCCCATACCCTTCTAGGCATCCAAATTCAAGCATCTACAATGTACTGCATAAAGCACTACTCTCACTAATAATAGCCCAAACTTGCTGGACATTACTACGTAATACATTATTTATTAATTCAGAAGAAAAACAGAATTCTTATTTATTTATTTTTTGAGACTGAGTTTTGCTCTTGTTACCCAGGCTGGAGTGCAATGGCGCGATCTCGGCTCACCGCAACCTCCGCCTCCTGGGTTCAGGCAGTTCTCCTGCCTCAGCCTCCCGAGTAGCTGGGATTACAGGCACACGCCACCATGCCCAGCTAATTTTTTGTATTTTTAGTAGAGACGGGGTTTCACCATGTTGACCAGGTTGGTCTCAACCTCTTGGCCTCGTGATCCACCCGCCTCGGCCTCCCAAAGTGCTGGGATTACAGGCGTGAGCCACTGCGCCCGGTCGAAAAATAGAATTCTTAAAACTCCTAACTTTTGGCTGAGCGCGGTCACTCACGCCTGTAATCCTAGCCCTTTGGAGGTCAAGGCATGCAGATTACAAGGTCAGGAGTTCAAGAATAGCCTGGCCAATATGGTGAAACCCTGTCCCTACTAAAAATACAAAAATTAGCCTGGTGCCTTTAGTCCAAGCTATTTGGGAGGCTGAGGCAGGAGAATCGCTTGAACCCAGAAGGTGGAGATGACAGTGAGCCAAGATCGTGCCACTGCACTCCAGCCTAGGTGACAGAGCAAGACTTTGTCTAAAAAAAAATTCTCCTAACTTTATCTTTAATTATTATAAAAGAGGAACCAACAACAACAAAAAATTATGTGGGAGTTAGACAAAAAGGACCAGGGAAGCAGATGTGGGGTAGGGCAAACAAAACATGGCAGCCAGCAGACCCATCTGTTTCAGCATAGTCTCTGTTACAGTATTTAAGAAATAGGTAGAGCCAGGCACGGTGGCTCATGCCAGTAAGCCCAGCACTTTTGGAGGCAGAGGCGGGCAGATCATTTGAGATCAGGAGTTCGAGACCAGCCTGGCCAACAAAGTAAAACTCCATCTCTACTAAAAAAAAAAATACAAAAAGTAGTTGGACATGGTGGCAGGCACCTATAATCCCAGCTACTGGGGAGGATGAGGCAAGAGAATCACTTGAACACCTGAGGTGGAGGTTGCAGTGAGCCAAGGTCGTGCCATTGCAGTCCAGCCTGGACGGCAGAGTAAGACTCCATCTCAAAAAAAAAAAAAGAAATAGATAAAAAGCAGAATGCTTCCTTCCTCGTGCCAAGGGTGATTTATGAAAGACCTCAAGGAAAAGTTGAATATCAGAATCAGGGTCATTTTAGCAGTCCCCTCCCTGTACGGAAATACTCCTTTCATTGTTACCTTTGGCAGATGAAGATTTGAGTTTAAGAGACCTAGTGGATTTACGTATAACTGCATTTTCACCTATCTAAAACCCATGGTTCCATTTTTGTCACCATGGCCACAGTGACTGAAATGGCTCACTTCATCCTTTGCACTAAACAGCCTTCAGCTCCACCCTGTACAGCTAAATGGACAAGTTCTTTTTTTTTTCTAGTGTCTTAAATTAATGGCCTTAGTCTGAGGCCTTTAATTTTATAACTGCTTTGGGAGAATCCTTTTTAAAGTCTTAGAGATGTACATATACCTCTTACTGTTTACCACCTCTACTAGCAAGAAAGAATCTGAAATCTTGTCATAGAGGAATACTCTTCGTTGTATGCCACCTAGCAGGACAGCTGGTCTACTCAGTTACCCCCATACCAAAAGTCCTGTAATTCAACAAGCTCAGAATACACCATTCTGCTTGCAGCCATTGTCTTCACCACTACCCCATTTCCCCCTGTACACACAGCTCATTACCTTCTCTCATGTACACTTGCTATAGTCATAACAGGAATTAGAATCTGGAGATGTTACATGCCAGACAAGAGGCCAACAAGAAGCACAAAACCATACAAGGCAAATGGGTAACATATCAGTGTGGCCATCCAAGCAGAGGATTAGGCATGGCCTTCATCTTATGTTCCCATTAGGCTCAGAAGGGCTAGATAATGGAGTTTTGCTCCTCCTGTTTTCGGTTCAAAGATTAGTCAATCTGGGAGCCTTCTAACTCTATCATATGTATTTCATTTGTTTCACTAGTTACTCATTTGATCAATCCAGGGAAGATCATATTATGAATGAAACACAGCCCAATAATGCTTTAATCATAACATGGGAGTGCATAATTCAGGCTACAGTGGCTCTACCAAGACCATTTAACAGAATCCAGTGGAATGAAGGAAGTGTAGACTATAGGAGTTAGTGGAGGAAATCTCAGTCACTGGAACCATGCTTCTAAACAAAGGCCTTCACCAAGAAACTAGGGTAATCTCATTCCATCTGCCAGAACGTAAAGGGGTATCACTAAATTATGCTTAGTCAAAATTGGGTAATTTGTAGCTTATAAATACTATAAAACTGAGATTTAAATCTAGGTCTACTTAATTCCTAGCTTCTGTTCTTAAGTGCTGGATTATTTTCATTCATTTATTTTGTTGAAAATCTTGAGGTCACAAGGAAGGATAGGGATGAAGAGAATAATGAGGCAGGAAAATGCAGAGCTGTTTCATAGTCCCAACCCTGAACCTTTGTACATGCTGTTTTTTTACAAAAAGTACTCTTGGCCATGTGTGGTCGCTCACGCCTGTAATTCCAGAACTTTGGGAGGCCAAGGTGGGCGGATCACTTGAGGTCAGAAGTTTGAGATTAGCCTGGCCAACATGGTGAAACCCCATCTCTACTAAAAATACAAAAAATTTAACCAGCTGTGGTAGCATGCCTGTAGTCCCAGCTACTTGGGAGATTGAGGCAGGAGAATTGTTTCAACCAGGGAGGCAGAGGTTGCAGTGAAGCTGGATCGTGCACTCAAGCCTGAGTGACAAAGCAAGACTCCATCTCAAACACAATTAAAAAAAAAACAAAACACTTCTTAATTCCACTTGGTAAACTGTGTACAGAATTAAATGGAGATGGAAGAGAGTTAGGTAGATTAACAAGGGAGCAGTTTTAGTAATTCTATTATATGATTCAGATCTCTTCTTAATTAAGTTTTCCTGGTAATTAATGTAAACTAATAAGGTTTCATGATCATTATATTTACCAACCAGGTTCTTTCTTTATAATTATTGTTTACCTTCTAATAAATTGGCTTAGGAAGGCCACCTACAAATCCAAATTATATACAAAATGTTTCATTTCCTATTTCCTTCCCAGGGATGCCTAATTATTTTGGAAAAATCATTGACAGCCAGGACCTGTGGCTCATGGCTGTAATCTCAGCACTCCGGGAGGCCAAGGCGGGTGGATCACCTGAGGTCAGGAGTTCAATACTAGCCTGGCCAACATGGCAAAACCTGTCTCTACTAAAAATACAAAAATTAGCTGGGTGTTGCAGTGCACACCTGTAGTCCCAGCTACTCAGAAGGCTGAGGCGATCACCTGAGGTCAGGAGTTCGAGACCAGCCCCACCAACGTGGAGAAACCCCATCTCTACTAAAAGTACAAAATTAGCCTGTAATCCAGGCTGCTCAGGAACCTGAAGCAGGAGAATCACTTGAACCCAGGAGGCAGAGATTGCAGTGAGCCGAGATGGTACCACTGCGCACCAGCCTGGGTGACAGAGTGAGACTATGTCTCAGGAAAAAAAAAATCACTAGCTTATAAATTGAAATCTTTATCTTGCTCTACCTTCTCTGGAATACCTACATCTTTTGTGGTATTTTTTTAACACTACATATTCACAAGCTTTACCACTTCATGGAAAGGATTCCTCTAGTATATTGGTGGATCTCTTGAAGCATTAAGAACCTCAAAGAAAGAAAGAAAAAAAAAAAAAAACCAAAAAGGTAAGAAAATAAAAACCTTAAACAAAAATGGATGTCATCTTTGTACTTTAAAATTAAAGCATTTCAGCCAGGAGCAGTGGCTCATGCCTGTAGCCCCAGTACTTTGGGAGGCCAAGGCAGTATGATTTCTTGTGTCCTGGAGTTCAAGACTAGTCTGGCCAACATAGCAAGACCCCATTTCTACAAAAAAATCAATTAACTGGATGTGGTGGCATATACCTGTAATACCAGCTTTGGGAGGCTCAGATGGGAGGATTGCTTGAACTTAGGGGGTTGAGGCTGCAATGAGCTATGATCATGCCACTGAATTCCACCGTAGGTGACAGAGCAAGACCCTGTCTCAAAAACAAATTTTTTTATAAATAAAAATTTAGGCATTCCAAACTCCTAATATGTTTTCTACGGTTAATAATTCATGCTGGGCTGGGCGCGGTGGCTCAGGCCTGTAATCCCAGCACTTTGGGAGGCCGAGGCGGGTGGATCACGAGGTCAAGAGATCGAGACCATCCTGGTCAACATGGTGAAACCCCATCTCTACTTAAAATACAAAAAATTAGCTGGGCACGGTGGCATGTGCCTGTAATCCCAGCTACTCAGGAGGCTGAGGCAAGAGAATTGCCTGAACCCAGGAGGTGGAGGTTGCAGTGAGCTGAGATCGCGCCATTGCACTCCAGCCTGGGTAACAAGAGCGAAACTCCGCCTCAAAAAAAAAAAAATTCATGCTGGCTGAGACAGGCAGCTCACTTAAGGTCAGGAGTTCAAGACCAGCCTGGCCAACATGAAACCCCATCTCTACTAAAATATAAAAATTATCTGGGTGTGGTGGCGTGCGCCTATAATTTCAGCTCCTCAGGAGGCTGAGGCAGAGAATCTCTTGAACCCAGGAGGCAGAGGTTGCAGTGAGCCGAGATCTCGCCACTGCACTCCAGTCTGGGCAACAGAGCAAGACTCTCTCAAAAAAAAAAAAAAATGGAATTTACATTCCTTTAAGCTAAAAAATAAGAAAAAATAAATTAAAAAAAGAAAAGAATGCCTGCTGGGATGTGCTCAGTGATTCACAAGGCAGGAGATCTCTTGAGCCAAGGAGTTTGAGATCAACCTGGGCAAGGTGGCAAGACCCTGTCTCTACAAAAAATTTAAAAATTGGCAGGGCATGGTGGCATACTTCTGTAATCCTAGCTACTGGGGAGGCTGAAGCAAGAGAATCACTTGAGCCCAGGAGTTTGAGATTACACTGAGCTTTGATCACACCACTGCCCTCCAGCCTGAGGCAGAGCAAGACCTTATCTCAAGAAAACAAATCAACAAAGAATTCAGGGCTGGGCACAGTGACTCACACCGGTAATCCCAGAACATTGGAAGGCCAATGCAGGCCATCACTTGAGGTTATAAGTTCAAGACCGGCCTGTCCAACATGGTGAAACCCTGTCTCTACTAAAAATAGAAATAGCTGAGTGTGGTCTCAGGTGCCTATAATCCCAGGTACTCAGGAGGCTGAGGCAAGAAAATCACTTAAACCCACGAGGTGGAGGTTGCAGTGAGCCAAGATCATGCTACTGCACTCTAGCCTGGACTATAGGACAAGACTCCATCTGAAAAAAAAAAATCAGGTGGGAGGATCTCTTGAGTCCAGGGGTTCAAGACCAGCCTGGGCAATACAGCAAGGCCTTGTCTCTTAAAAGGAAAAAAAAAAAAAATGCAAAAGCCATAGAACCTTTTCCTAGGAGAGAATGCTAGGAGGAAAGAGGGAAATAGTATATGTTAAGGTAAATAAGAAAGGCCTAATGCTCCATGGATATATTTTTCTAGCTACATATTGGAGATAAGTTTAAATTTTGTGTTAGTTTTTGGGTATGACTACCTGACAACATGAAAAATTAACCTTTCTAAGACAATCTCTACTAGGAATTTGGACTTCTTTTTCAAGATTTTTGCCTACTCCCTTCAAAAAGATTGCAAAGCAATTTTAACTCATTAAAGAACATTTTCCACCTCTTGATAGTCCAGTACAAGTGTACTGCGGTTCTTTTTTATCTATCCTCCCTTTGTTTTTATACACTGGAAGGTATCCAGAAATAAAGGCATTCGGAAATGGAGCCACACATAGATGAAGGCAAAGGACATTCCTATGAAGGGTAGTCTGTAGGCAGCTGGTTATTTGTTTTTCTCTCGGCCTCTCTTGGCATTCTACCTTCATCTGGAAAAAAATTTTGCAAGAGTATACTTTATAGACCTGTCTCAAAGTACCTGACTTCCCTGGGCAATTTGATTCTCGCATTCAAAATATATGGGGAGTTTGGTTCAGTTAAATTTTTATGACACCAGAATTGTTGAAAAGCAATAAATTATTGTGTAATTGGTGTCTGTTTATTATGTTACGTATTAGTGATTTCTGTTTTTAACTTGTTTGGAAAGCCATAGACTATAAACTTTTCTCAATCTTCGATGCAGTGCTCCAGCCAAACTAGCAAAGGACATTGCCTCAAAGAAATGGAATATTTTTTCTGTCACAGTTTAACTTTCTTTTATTCTTCAAAATGTATCACTATAAATGTCTTACAAAAAGAGCTGTTTCTTCTCTTGGTATCATACGAATTGATTTGTATAGATGTATATGTATGGCTGTTAAATATTTGTTGGTACAAAGTGGCGAGTGTCAGTATCATAATGACGATAATAAATAGCAGCTAACTCTAGCACATACTCTGTGCCAGGCACTGTTGTAAGCATTTTACATGGAGTTGCTCAATCTAAAACCATTTTTATCTCTTATGTCTATATTTATCTGGCAAAACTCTTAAGAATCTATGCTGCAACAAATTCCACAACTTAGCCTTCACCTCCCCAACAAATATAACTAGAATTCCAGTGTTTTCTCTTTATCAGTGTGTCTCCAGAAAGCCGTCAACTTTTTAGAACCATGCTAGTCCCCAAGACTTGATCTGAATATTCAACAGGTAGCTACATTGCTTATTTTAGGACATAGAGCAGTAAACAAAAACCTAAGGGAACTTTGCAATTAGTATAAACCTTTGATGTCAGTTAGTTTCATTGAAGTATGACAGGCAATAAAAATGTTGACTTGAAGCCTACTCTACCTTTCACCATCTTTCAGAAAAATATTGATGAAAACTAGCTTCTCCAGCAAATATAGGCATATATAAAAATATACTTCTTTATCCTTTATGATGTAATAAAGACTACATCATAGTGGCTTAGTTCAACTTAGAAATCTAACAAAGTGACAATAGGTTTTCTTCCCAATGCAGACATATTTCTTTCTTTCTTTTTTTTTTGTAGTTTAAGTTCTGGGGTACATGTGCAGATCTTGCAGGATTGTTGCATAGGTACATACATGCCATGGTGGTTTGCCGTCTCCATCCCCTCATCACCTACATCAGGCATTTCTCCCAATGTTATTCCTCCCCACCCCCCACTGTCCCTCCCCTAGTCCTCCACCTCTTATATTTCTATTCTTAAAAAGGCATTTAGTCTCATACATTTATGAAATTTCACTATTCCAGAAGGCTTTACTAATCAAAATGTAGGTTTAAGACACTTATTCAGTCGTTTCACTTAATTTATCCATCTATTCATTTATTGATTCCATATTTATTGAATACCTACTATGTGCAGTGCAGTTACTCCAATCTTATCCAACATTGGAGTACTAATTAGTAAGATTTTTGTAATTCTATTTTTATATTATTCCTTTACATGGGACAAAATTCAAAAGGTACAATATACAATGAAAAGGAAATCTTGCATCCCAGTTCCCTAGCCATTCATCTCACCTCCTTAAATAAAAAACAAGAAAAAGAACAATTAAAAGAAAGTTAGCCTGGCATGGTGGCTCATGCCTATAATCCTAGCACTTTGGGAGGCTGAGGTGGGTGGATGACAAGGTCAGTAGTTTAAGACCCACCTGGCCAATGTTGTGAAACCTCATCTCTACTAATAATACAAAAATTAGCTGTGCATGGTGGTGTGTGCCTGTGCTCCCAGCTACTCAGGAGGCTGAGGCAGGAGAATAGCTTGAACCCAAGAGGTGGAGGTTGCAGTGAACTGAGATCCCACCATTGCACTGCAGCCTGGGCGACAGAGCAAGACTCTGCCTCAAAAAAAAAAAAAGCGAGTTTAATAAATACAGGTTTAGAAAAGAATAAGGTATCAGAAAAAGGTAAAAGGGCAATAAATTACCTGAAGACGTGCACTGTTATTTCACACATGGCTAGCACCTTACAAGTTGTTCTTTTGAATGGTCAGCTATCAACCATAACCCTATAACCTGCTTAGCTGGTAAGTCAGAGCCCAGCAAGGAGTTCATAGGTTTCCAGTTTTTCTGGATTAGTTTTGCTTCTACTAAAAAGTTCTAATGAAGGTAGCCACTTCCAAAGTATTTATCTTTTTTTTTTTTTTTTTTTTGAGACAGATTTTCTCCCTTGTTTCCCAGGCTGGAGTGCAATGGCACGATCTCAGCTCACTGCAACCTCCACCTCCTGGGTTCAAGGGATTCTCCTGCTTCAGGCTCCCAAGTAGCCTGGATTACAGGCATGTGCCACCATGCCCGACTAATTTTGTACTTTTAGTAGAGATGGGGTTTCTCCACTTTGGTGGTGCTGCTCTCGAACTCCTGACCTCAGGTGATCACCTGCCTCGGCCTCCCAGATGTTGGGATTACAGGCATGAGCCACAACGCTGGGCAGTATTTCCTTTTATTTGCCTAGCTAGTATACCAACGTTATCTGATGAGTCAAATTCTAAGGTTATACCAGTGAATGTAAATTTCTTTTCTTTCTTTTTTTTAAAAAAAATTTATGTTTTATTTTATTTTTAATTTTTTTTATTTTTTAAAGACGGGGTTTCAGCATGTTGGTCAGGCTGGTCTTGAACTCCCAACCTCAGGTGATCCGCCTGCCTTAGCCTCCAAAGTGCTTGGATTACAGGCATGAGCCACTACACCCGGCCCATAAATTTTTTTTTTTTCTTTTTCTGCCACCACAGTTTTGATATTTAAATCCTTTTATATTTATAATGTAATATATTTAAAAATGTTTTATATTTAAAAATGTAATATTGCCAGGTGCAGTGACTCACATCTGTAATTCCAGCACTTTGGGAGGCTGAGGCACCAGAATCGCTTCAACCCAGAAGGTGGAGGTTGCATTGAGCCCAGATTGTGCCACTGCATTCTAGCCTGGGCAACAGAGCGAGACTCTTGTCTCAAAAAAAAAAAAGGAATACTCACAACGTGCTAATGTTCTTCCAGTTTGTCCAATATTAACCTACCGATATTTAAGATTTGTTGATGTTTCAATTCGTAAAATTAACCAACTACTAATCTTTTATTAAAAATATTTTATTGTGAAATTATTGATGGAAAAGGAGTGCTGTAGTTTGGTTTTTTATCCTCCCAAACCTCATGTTGAAATTTGACCCTTAGTTAGAGGCAGGGCCTAATGGGAGGTGTTTAGGTCATATAAGGGTGGATCTCTCATGAATGTCTTGATGCTGTCTTCCTGGTATGAGTAGATTCTTTTTTGAGATGGAGTCTTGCTCTGTCACCCAGACTAGAGTGTAGTGGCGAGATCTCAGCTCACTGCAACTTCCACCTCCTGAGTTCAAGTGATTCTCCTGCCTCAGCCTCCTGAATACTGGGATTAAAGGCATGTGCCACCATGCCCGGCTAATTTTTGTATTTTTAGTAAAGACAGGATTTCACCATGTTGGCCAGGATGATCTCAATCTCTTGACCTCTTGATCCGCCTGCCTTGGCTTCTAAAGTACTGTGATTACAGGCGTGAGCCACCATGCCTGGCATTTGTTTGTTTTTTGAGATGGAATTTGCCTCTGTCACCCAGGCTGGAATGCAGTGGCAAGATCTTGGCTCACGGCAACCTCCACCTGCTGGCTATTCTCCTGCCTCAGCCTCCTAAGTAGCTGGGATTACAGGGGCCTGCCACCACGCCCAGCTAATTTTTTTGTGTGTATTTTTAGTAGAGACAGGGTTTCACCATGTTGGCCAAGCTGGTCTTGAACTCCAACCTCAGGTGATCCTCCCACCTCAGCCTCCTAAAGTGCTGGGATTACAGGCATGAGGCACTACGTCAGGCCTGAACATACATATTGACAAGGGTTTCTCTAAATTATAAAACCCAGTACCTCATGGGTTTTTCACATGATATACTGGCAAAAATTTCTTTAATTTATAAAACCCATCATCTCAAAGTTGTCTGGAAACTAGCACTCATACATGGTTAGTCAGATTAATTTTAGCTATGAGAATTTAGGCTTAGGAAATAATCAGATATTTTTGTATACACTTGTTTACTGCAGTGTTGTTTATAATAAAGACTGTTAAGGAACCCAGATGGCAAACAGTATGTGAGTTAATTAGTAATATTTTCAAATAATGGATTACAAATTAAGCCATGAAAAAAAATCGTGCTTTAAGTGAATATGGGGAAATGTTTACAACGTATAATTAAATAAAGATTTCTGCCCTGTATGACGGCTAACACCCACAATCCCAGCACTTTGGGAGGCTGAGGCAGGCAGGCAGATTGCTTGATCCCAGGAATTCAAAACCAGTCTGGGCAACATAGTGAAACTTGTCTCTACAACAAATGCAAAAATTAGCCAGGCGTGTTGGTGCATCCCTGTATTCCCAGCTACTTGGGAGATGGGAGGCTGAGGTTGGGAAGTCACCAGAACTTGGAAAGGTCAAGGCTGCAGTGCTCCCCGATTGTACCACTGCAGTCCAGCATAGGCAGCAGAGTAAGACCTTGTCTCAAAACAAAAACAAAAACAGATTTCAAAACACTAAATAGGGCCGGGTGCAGTGGTTCATGCCTGCAATCCCAGCACTTCGGGAGGCTGAGATGGGCAGATCACCTGAGGTTGGGAGTTTGAGACCAGCCTGACCAACAGGGGAAACCCTGTCTCTACTAAAAAATACAAAATTAGCTGGATGTGGTGGCAAATGCCTGTAACCCCAGCTATTTGGGAGGCGGCAGCAGGAGAATCGCTTGAACCCTAGAGGCAGAGGTTTTGGTGAGCTGAGATCTTGCCATTGCACTCCAGCCTGGACAGCAAGAGCAAAAAACTCTGTCTAAAAAACAAACAAACAAACAAAACCACTAAATAGAAAGTTATCACAATTTTGTTTTTTAAGGAAATATGCATAAAATGGACACAAAGTCGATATTAGGTTATCACAAAATCTTAAGGATGTTTATCCTTTAGTGATGGGATTATAGGGTGGTATTTACTTGCTTCTTTGTATCTTCATTTGGATTTTTAAAACGTCAACATGGTGCCATGACTACCTGAAGGAAAAAAGGCAGACATTCTATAGAAAGACAGCTATTTTATTTTAAGCATCTGTGGTGAGTGATTGAGCATCTGTGGTGAGTGATTGTGTGTGAGCATTTTACACACAACAAGGATGAAAAGAGGGAGAGTGTGTCCGATGAAATCATAGAATATTCAAACTGGAGGGTGGGTTAGAAATAATTTAATTCCACTTCCTTTAGTTTACATATGAAAAGATACCAGAGTATCCAAGGCCACACAGATAATGTTTTGAATCCAAAACAATAATTGGATTTTCTACTCTCCAGGATCTTTAGCTCATCTTTCTTCCTACTTATGTATAATGCAGGAGCTGGCAAGCAGAGCTCTTTTAACTCTGAAAAAAGAGAGAATTCTTTTTTTTGAGATGGAGTCTTGCTCTTGTCATGCAGGCTGGAGCGCGGTGGTGCGCTCTCTTCTCACTGCAACCTCTACCTCCCTGGTTCAAGTGATTCTCCTTCAGCCTCCTGAGTAGCTGGATTACAGGCATGTGCCATTACGCACAGCTAATTTTGTACTTTTAGTAGAGATGGGGTTTCGCCATATTGGCCAGGCTGGTTTCCAGCTCCCGACCTCAGCTGATCCACCCGCCTCAGCCTCCCAAAGTGCTGGCATTGCAGGCATAAGCCACCATGCCCAGCTGAGAAAAGCTATATCTTAAATAGCTTGGGGACATGGCTTTTCTTCTTCTTCTTCTTCCTCTTTTGTTTTTTTTTTTTTTAAGAAACAGGATCTCTGTCTGTCACTCAGGCTGGAGTGCAGTAGCATCATCATCCTGCACTGTAACCTCAAACTCCTAGGCTCAAGCACTGAAGTTCTCCCACTTCAGCCTCCTGAGGAGCTAGGACTACAGGAACATGGCACCATGCCCAGCTAATTTAAAAAATTTTTGTAGATAAGGGGTTTCACTATGTTTCCCAAGCTGGTCTTGAACTCTTAACCTCAATCAATCCTCTTGCCTCGGCCTTCTGAAATGCTGGAATTACAGGCAGGAGGCACTCTGCCTAGAGCCTCTTCCTATTTTTGAATTGGCATTTGTCAAAAAGAGAAAAAAGCTCACCATGCATAGCTTCATAGTTATCTTCAGAATAGCACATTTACAATAAAACCTCTAAATAAAACTTCATAGTGCTGATTTAAATATCCTTCCCTTTCAAACATCATCCTTTTTTCCCACCAGCTTTTTTTCCCAGTGTTGTTAGTTTCCCTGAAGGCCACAGACCTATTACAAGAAGTAAAACTTAAAATTAACTTCCCACGGGCCTGGCTAGACTATAGGTTCTTGATGGCTGATGTTAGAAATGTTTGATGTAATTTTGATTAGCAAACAAAATGTCATTGTCAAAAAATGGTATACCCCTTTGTATTAGAAAGCTAACGTCAGGCTGGGTGTGGTAGCTCACGCCTGTAATCCCAGCACTTGGAGAGGCCAAGGCAGGCAGATCATCTGAGGTCAGGAGTTCAAGACCAGCCTGGCTAACACGGTGAAACCCTGTTTCTACTAAAAGTACAAAAAATTAGCCAGGCGTGGTGGTACACACCTGTAATCCCAGCTATGCGGGAGGCTGAGGCCAGAGAATCACTTGAACCTGGGAGGCAGAGGTTGTAGTGAGCTGAGATTGTGCCATTGCACTCCAGCCTAAGCAACAAGAGTGAAACTCGGTCTCAAAAAAAAGAAAGAAAGATTCCCTGAGAACTATTATAGTAAAGGAAAAAAAATAAGGCTGGGTGCAGTGGCTCACGTCTATAATCCTAGCACTTTGGGAGGCTGAGGCAGGCGGATCACCTGAGGTCAAGAGTTCGAGACCAGCCTGGCCAACATAATGAAACCCTGTCTCTACTAAGAATACAAAAATTAGCCGGGTGTGGTAGCAGGTGCCTGTAATCCCACCTACTTAGGAGGCTAAGGCAGGAGAATCGCTTGAACCAAGGAGGTGGAGGTTGCAGTGAGCCAAGATTGTGCCACTGCACTCCAGCCTGTGTGACAAAAACAAGACTCCGTCTCAAAAAAAAAAAAAAGGCCGGGCACAGTGGCTCAGACTTGAAATCTCAACACTTTGGGAGGCCGAGGCAGACGGATCACTTGAGGTCAGGAGTTCAAGACCAGCCTGGCCAACTTGGTGTAACCCTGTCTTGAAAAAGAAGGGGAAAAAAAAAAAAATATATATATATATATATAGAAAGAAAGCTAACACCATGTGCACTTTTGTTCATATACTCAGACATTCAACAAATTTTTTGGGGGGGTAATAGAGTGAGACTCGGTCTCAAAAAAATAAATAAAAACAAAGTGGTGCTTACCTAGGACCTCCATTGCCAGATAAATCCAAAAGTTAGCCTCTATTGTGTCTTCCAAAGGTAGGAGAGTAGATTGTTCTCTAGACTGATATAAATGGGGAAGATAGTACTGTATGTTACCTTGTGTTCTGACATAATTCTGGCATCTGTGCAGAATCTTTTTGGTAGCCTGCGCTTTGTCACTTTCTAGCAAGCTGGGAGACTAGGCAGGCACCTAGGGCCTGAGAGTCAACCAGTCCACAAGTTTCCAAACCCCTTGAGGGTAGGAGAAAGGGGTCCCAATATTCTCAGCGTTTGGGTGGTTACTACTCTAAGATGGGTTTTAAAGTCAGTTAATGAAAAGGCACCACCATGCCACTGGAAGAGATACGTGAGCTTAGCTCTCAAAGGGTATGTACTCCGAAGCTGAAATCATAAACCAGAGCATCTGATGTGTGTCTCATACACAATGGGGGAGGAAGGACTGCTGACGGAAATGTCACACGCAGCTGCTTTTAGCGTTTGGCTCTCACTGACGAAGCTTCCCTCTCTGCCTCTACGCAATACCCTCTTCCTGTATGAGGCTCTTTAGTTCTCATCCTGAGAGCTGTGAGACAGATTGTAAATTGATATCCATTGTATCAGCATAGTTCGTGGTTGGTTGATGTGCCTGTTGGGCTATAGGAGTGATGGACTCAACTACTATTTTGGTCAGGAAAGAGGACTTAGGCAGAGAATTGTGTGCCTTGCCCTGAAAAGATTAGAAATGTGGCCTATGGCCATAATTAAGTGCCTCGTTAAACAATTCTCCAGCTTCTCCAGCTATATAATTAAGCATGTAATCCTGTGTGACTTCATAGTAGGGTTGTGAGGACAGGCTATTCCCACCATCTGGAGTTCTCTTTCCCTCACTTTTCCATTGCCAGATAAATCCTCCTTATCCTTTGAAGTTAAGTTGAAAACATCCAATTTCATGAAATTGTTTCAGATCCTACTTTTCTACTGCCCAAAACCAGTAGTTACCCAGTTTTGTCACTTCATAATACCTGGCTCTTCCCTTTTTGCAACCAGTGTCACCCTTATTGTAATAGTTATTCAATGTCCATCTTCCCTATTAGACTGTAAGTTCCATTAGCATAGGAATGCCATCTTTTGCACCTCGAATCTTAGCACAATCTTGAGCATTGTGCTTTATACCTATTTGGATGATCACATCTCATAATCACTTTGAGATTTCTTTCTGAAAACTCCAATATTAAACTCTTTGTGCTTTTCTAAATATGCTGGTAAAACTGAGAACAGGTTTTTGAATTAAAGTGAAAAGGACTGGTTTATTGAATGGTTCCCCCTGACTCATTACTCCTTACCTTTTCCTGTTGTGACAATCTTAAATTCTTCTCACCATGGCAGACTATTCCCAACTCCCTACCAGTCATTTCTAGGAAGACTGCAGGCTGTCCATTTTACCAAACTGGCTTTTAGAGTTAACTGTTGTCTTTCTTCACATTTTAGTCAATTTAATAAACTGTTAAGCTCCTGTAAAAAAGATTTTACGTAATCTATAACTACATTTGAGAATGTTAGTCAACTTCAAATAAATTCTTACCAAAATACCTTTTTCTTGTTAACTCTACTTGTTTCTGAAAGATTAGCCTGAACTTGCATATCATTCTACCTAGCAACTTTTCAGAGTAGATTCATACCAGTTTCAGATGCCATTTATTAATTCATCAATTAATTGATTCAGTAATTATTAGTGAAGGCTAAATATCAGGCTCTTTTCTAGATGTTTAGGAATATCAGTAAATAAAACAGATTCTTGCCCTCAAGGAAATAATTATAGGACTGCTGTGGTAGAAACAGTACTCATCAAATATTCCACTGCTCCCCTGCTTTTCCCAGCATCCCTTACAGTTAGGTTTGGATCATGTGATTACAGCAAGCAAATGGTCTATGAAGGAAATAACATGTATCATTTTTAGGCTGAGGAAGGTATAAGCTAATGTGGTCACCCAACCCTGTTATTACCTGTCACAGCAACCCCAGAGGTTACATATTCCATATGGTTCAGCCACAAGATACAATTTGAGTCATTTTGGTTACTGAGTCTCACAGTGCGTTTGTGCTACTAAAACAGCATACCTGAGACTAGATAATTTACAAATAATAGGAATTCATTTCTCACAGCTCTGGAGTCTGCAAAGCCTGATATCAAGGCACTAGTAGATAATGCCTTGTTGCTGCATTTTCAGAGGCGCTGAAAGCTCTGTCCTTACATGGAGGAAGGGACAGAAGGGCAAACCCACCCTCTCAAGTCCTCTTCTTCTTCTTTTTTTTTTTCTCAGCTCACTGCAACCTCTGCCTCCCAGGTTCAAATTATTCTGCTGCCTCAGCCTCCTGAGTAGCTGGGACTACAAGCACGTGCCACCACACCCAGCTAATTTTTTGTATTTTTAGTAGAGACAGGGTTTCACTATGTTAGCCAGGATGGTCTCAATCTCCTGACTTTGTGATCCACTGGCCTCGGTGTCCCAAAGTACTGGGATTACAGATATGAGCAATCATGCCTTCAAGTCCTCTTGTAAGGCACTGATCCGTTAATGATAGTGGAGCCCTCAGGGCCTACCCTCTGAAGGCCCCACCTCTTAAGAGTGTTGCATTGTAGATTAAATTTCAATATGAGTTTTGGAGGAGACACAAACCATAGCATTGCCCCCCTGGCCACCCAAAATATATGTCCTTCTTACATATAAAATATAATCATTCCATCCCAATAACATCAAAAGTCTTGTTCCAGCATCAACTTTAGAGTCTGACTCCAAAGTCTCATATAAATATCATCTTCATCCTATATGGATGTGACTCAAGGTACAATTCATCCTAAGGCAAAAAATCATTGACTCTATGTCCCACCTTTTGGATACCCTGGGGTGAGGCTTGGGCCACCAAAGCCCTGAGCAGCTGCACTTCTATGGCATCACTGGGCACAGCCCATGCTGCAGCTCTCCCTGACTGTTGTTGCACACTGGTGGCTCTACAGGTTTTGGGTTTTGCTGGGGGTTGGGAGAGTGGAGCTTACCCTTCCCCATGGCCCCACTAGATACTGCCCTTATCAGGGCTCTCTACAGTGGCCTTAACCCACAACTCCACTGGACATTGCCTAGTGGAGGTTTTCTGCAGCATCCCTGGCAGCTCTCTGCACGGGCCCTGAGGCTTTCAGAGGGAGCCTTTGAAATCTAGGTAGAGATAGCAAGGCCTCCACAAGTGTTGTACTCTGTATACCTGCAGATTTGGCACCACAAGGACACCACTGAGGTTTACCACTTGTGCCTCTTGGAGCAGCAGCCAAAGCCTCCCCTGGGCCCACCTGAACCACAGCTGGGACAGCCAAGGAGTTCTGCACCAGAATGCAGGGAACAAACTTGAGGCAATATTGACAGCCCCAAGGTGGCTCCTTTGAAGCCTTTCTTCCCTCAAGGCACTAGCAGTCTGGGCCTGCAGCTCTCCCTGACTGGATGAGAGTGGCAGCCTCAAAAATCTCTGATACATCTTCAGGGTCATTCTTCATTGTCCTGAGAACAGTATCTGGCTTCCTTCTATCCATACTAATCTTCTCAAATACACATCCTTAATATGCTTTCTGAAACATGCTTTTACAAACTGGCCAGTGTTAAAATTTAAATGGAGACCTGGCCTGAAAACTTCTTGAGCAGCAAAACCACAGGCCTTAAAAATAACCTAAATATTGCTTGAACTGTAAAAACTTAAGTTGGGTCATTTCTAACAGTTCATGCTAGACAAAACTAAAACTTAACTCCAGCTGTTATACGTAGAATTATATAATTAGGGGCTTGCCAACAAGTGCCTAAATAAAGGAATTTTCTAATTGGAAGCCAGTTAAAGAATTGATTTTGCTTCTACATTTTCCCAATAAATACCTGACATTTTGTCACTGAAATACTAAACTTCTTTTAGTCTGGTGTTCCCCAATTCATGAATTGGATCTTACTCAAATAAACTCTTTAAAATTTTATTGTGTCTCAGATTTTTCTTTTTTTGAAATGGAGGCTCCCTCTGTCTTCCAGTGTGGAGTTCAATGGCAAGATCCTGGCTCACTGCAACCTCCACTCCCAGGTTCAGGTGATTCTCCTGCCTCAGCCTTCCGAGTAGCTGGGACTACAGGTGTGCACCACCACAATTGGCTGATTTTTTGTATTTTTAGAAAAGACAGGGTTTCACCACATTAGTCAGGATGGTCTCGAACTCCTGACCTTGTGATTCTCCCACCTCAGCCTCAGGGGAGCAGTGCTGGGATTACAGGCATGAGCCACCAAGCCAAGCCCATGCCTCAGATTTTTCTTTAACAATAGGCCGAGAAGTTTCCAAATCTTCTGCTTCCCTTTTAGTTCTATCTTTAATTAATTTCTCCCTTCTTATATTTTACTATATGCAGTCAAAAGAAGCCATGCAGAGCCTTCAACACTTTGCTTAGATAATTCTTCTGCCAAATATCACAGTTCATCACTCAAAAGTTCTACCTTTCACAAAATGTTAGGGCAGAGAAACAATTCAGTCAAGTTCTTTCCCACTTTATAAGAAGAATGGCTTTTCCTCCAGTTTCTAATACCATTTTCCTCATTTCCATCTGAGGAAGTATTGTATTTTAGTAGAGACAGGGTTTTGCCATGTTGGCTAGGCTGGTCTTTAACTCCTGACCTCAGGTGATCCACCCATCTCAGCCTCCCAAAGTGCATGGTGGTTTACAATTGTAATCCTAGCATTTGGGAGGCCACTACACTCCAGTCTGAGTGACAAAGTGAGTCTATCTCAAAAACAAACAAACTGACAGTCAGGCCTGGTGGCACCTGCCTGTAATCCCAGCTACTCTGGAGCCTGAGGCAGGAGAATCGCTGGAACCTGGGAGGCAGAGGTTGTAGTGAGCCAGAGATGATGCCACCGCACTCCAGTCTGGGCAACAGAGCAAAACTCTATCTCAAAAAATAAGTAAATAAATAAAACAAGCTGTGAATGGGTAATGTATAAACAATAGAAACGTGTTTCTTACAGTTCTGGAGGCTGAGATTTCCTAGGCGAAGGCACCGACAGGTCTGAGATCTAGTCTAGTCCATTCTAGTCTGATACCTGTGCTTCCAAAACGATTCCTTGTCCTCACATGATAGGAGGGATGGAAGGGTAAGAAGAGAGAAATGCTGTGTAAAGCCTCCCTTGTAAAGCATTAATTCCATTCATGAGGGTGGAGCACTCATGACTTATTCACCTCGTAAAGGCCCTACCTGCTAATAGTTACTATAATTTTGGGCATTAAGTTCCTACATGAATTTTGGAGGGAACACAAACATTCAAATCACAGCAGTGAGTGAGGGTGAGGAGTTGAGCAACACTGAGCTTTCACTGCTTGCCAGCCTGTGCTAGATATATGACATATGTGAGATTTAAATGTTGTTTAAACCATTGAGGATAGGCAATGTTAATTGCCCTGAGTAATACAACTTCTATTATTTTTTAGTACCTTTTATGTACTTTGCTAGACAAAGTACTAGGCTGTGTGTAATAGTGATTTGTTGTTACAATGCTGACAGTTGACTTCCCTTCCCACAAAGGAGTCATGTTCAATATTCATTCTGAATTATATTATCATTAATCTCACCAACTATGATCCATTTAAAAAAAATGTGGCTCTCAGAAAGAAGCAAACAAACAGTGGCTCTAAGATTGATACAAGTCAGTCAAGCGCAGTGGCTCACGTTTGTAATCCCAACGCTTTGGGAGGCCAAGGCAAGCGGATCACAAGATCAGGAGTTCAAGACCAGCCTGGCCAACATGGCGA
Source organism: Callithrix jacchus (assembly GCF_049354715.1). Taxonomy (NCBI): domain Eukaryota; kingdom Metazoa; phylum Chordata; class Mammalia; order Primates; family Cebidae; genus Callithrix; species Callithrix jacchus. The sequence goes on from NC_133508.1 coordinate 150,914,603, forward strand.
AACCCTGTTTCTACTAAAAATATAAAAATTAGCTGGGCATGGTGGCATGTGCCTGTACTCCCAGCTACTTGGGAGGCTGAAGCAGGAGAATAGCTTGAACCAGGGACTTATGTAGTGAGCCGAGATTGAGATTGAGCCACTGCACTCCAGCCTGACAACAGAGCCAGAGACGCCATCTCACACACACACACACACACACACACACACACACACACGATTGATACAAGTCTTGAAATTTTAGAGGAAAATAAGGATTTTAAGCTTATTTTAGAATACTTAATTAGGATTAGTTCTTATCCTGATTCTATGGTTGAGTATTTAATCTGCCTTATTTTTTCCAGAGGTAAAACTGGAGATAATATTTTGCTCCTAATGTCACAGCATTATTGTAATGATCAAAATGAGTTGACTATATAAATTGTGAGGCATATATATACAAATATGACTATTCTCATTGAACCTGTACATTGATTTTTATCATATCACTTTTACGGTTTAATAAAAAGAAAATATAATGAAAACTGTTTAGGTAAGGTAGTCCAAAATGTCTTCACATTCAGAGTTTGTCTCTGAATCATGAATGTCTGTATTTCTTTCTTTCTTTCCTTTTTTTTTTTTGTTCTTGTTGCCCAGGCTGGAGTGCAGTGGCATGGTCTTGGCTCACTTCAACCTCCGCCTCCTGGGTCCAAGCAATTCTCCTGCCTCAACCTCCCGAATAGCTGGGAATACAGGCATACGCCACCATGCCTGGCTAATTTTCTGTGTTTTTAGTAGAGATGGAGTTTCACCATGTTGGCCACGCTGGTCTCGAACTTCTGACCTCAGGTTATCCACCCACCTCAGCCTCCCAAAGTTCTGAGATTACAGGCATGAGCCACCATGCCTGGCAGATGTCTGTATCTTCAACACAATATTATAAGTGTGGTATCACTTGTAACATGATGCAGCATTCCATAGACAAGTCTTCACCTTTTTTTTTTTTTTTTTTAAGACTGTCTCGATTTGTCACACAGGCTGGAGTGCAATAGTGTGATCTGGGCTCACTGCAACCTCTGCCTCCCAGGTTCAAGCAATTCTCCTGCTTCAGCCTCCCAAGTAGCTGGGATTACAGGTGCCTGCCACCATGCCCAGCTAATTTTTTTTTTTTTTTGTAGTTTTAATAGAGATGAAGTTTTGCCGGCCTGGTGTTGAACCCCTGACCTCAGGTGATCCACCTGCCTTGGCCTCCCAAAGTGCTGGGATTATAGGTGTTACCCAACACACCCGGCCAGACTATTTTTATCTGAGCTTTTTTTTTTTTTAAAGATGAGGTTTCACCATGTTGGCCCAGGGTGGTCTCAATCTTCTGACCTGGTGATCCACCTACCTCGGCCTCCCAAAGTGCTGGGATTACAGGCATGAGCCACCACACCCGGCCTTATCTGAGTTTTTCTTCCAAGCCTCTGACATTTAGTCTGCAAGTTTTGATGCTGATACTTTCTTTTTTTGTTTGTTTTTTTTTTTTGATGCTGATACTTTCTCGATCTTACAGGAAGATGTCAGTGGAAGGTTTTCAGGCAACACCTAGGATTCATATAACTTGCTTAAATGGTACTTAAATGAACAAACCGAAAGGGCTATGAGTTTCAGTTTTCCAGTCGTACTGCCAGGATTAACAGTCAATCAAGTTTGGGCATGAATAGATAATGACAACTACAGCACAACTGCTGAGCAAAAGAAATAACTGAGGTCAGGCCTGGTGGCCCACACCTGTAATCCCAGCACTTTGGGAGGCTGAGGTGGGCAGGTCACGAGGTCAAGGGATGGACACCATCCTGGCCAACATGGTGAAACGCTGTCTCAACTAAAATACAAAAATTAGCTGGGAGTGGTGGTGCATGCCTGTAGTCCCAGCTACTCGGGAGGCTGAGGTAGGAGAATTGCTTGAACTGGGGAGGCAGAGGTTGCAGTGAGCCAGGATTGTGCCACTACATTCCAGCCTGGCGCCTGGCAACAGAACAAGACTCTGTCTCAAAAAAAAGAAACAACTGTAAAGCATCAGTTATAAGATACATCTTGATTTCAGAGATACTACAATATGACTATGTATTTCTTGGAATAAATAAAATGCAGTATTGCTATTTTGTTATTACAAATAAAGTATATAATAATGCCCTGTCTGAAAATCTCAGCTACACAGGAACTCACAGATCATTGTTTCTTTTCCGTCTCATTCTTAGCACTCTAATCCAAGCCTTTGCAATCTTCAATCGAGGACAAAGCATAGAAGGATCTGGGGTGTGGAGAAAAGAGAACTCATTTTGTTGTCTAAAGACCTAGATCTGACTCTCAGCCTTGCAGTTTTTTTAGATGTAGTACTTTTAGGAGGTGAGGTCACTACTCTCAGAGAAACATTTGATTCAGAAAGTTTTTTAGGGGGGTTTAATGTATGCAAAAACACTTTATAAACTGTAAAATCTCTATACAAGAGGAAGAGAACTGGCTTCACTCCAGCCTGGGTGACAAAGTGAGATTTCCGCCTCAAAAAAAAAAAAAAGAGGGAAAGAACTAATATTTGTTGAGTGCCAGGAACTGGGCTGGGTATTTGGGCATTATCTTTTTTTTTTTTTTTTAAGACGGAGTTTCCCTCTTGTTACCCAGGCTAGAGTGCAATGGTGCGATCTCAGCTCACCGCAACCTCCACCTCCTGGGTTCAGGCAATTCTCCCGCCTCAGCCTCCTGAGTAGCTGGGATTACAGGCACGCGCCACCATGCCCAGCTAATTTTTTGTATTTTTAGTAGAGACGGGGTTTCACCATGTTGACCAGGATGGTCTCGATCTCTTGACCTCATGATCCACCTGCCTCGGCCTCCCAAAGTGCTGGGATTACAGGCTTGAGACACCGCGCCCAGCCTTGGGCATTATCTTATTTGATCTGCTATAAATACTAAGACATATAACGACTGGATAGTCACCTTGTTAGTTATTCCATCCTATGGTGGGGTTTTTTTTCTTCTTCTTCTTCCTTAAATAACCCTCTCATTCCCTTAAACATTAAAGCAGAAATCTTTTTTTTGAGATGGAGTTTCACTCTTGTTGCTCAGGCTGGAGTGCAATGGCGCGATCTCAGCTCACTGCAACCTCTGCCTCCCAGGTTCAAGTGATTCTCTGAGTAGCTGGGATTACAGGCATGCACCACCACACCCGCCTAATTTTTTGTATTTTTAGTAGAGATGGATTTCTCCATGTTGGTCAGGCTGATCTCGAACTCCTGACCTCAGGTGATCCTCCCGCCTCAGCCTCCCAAAGTGCTGGAATTACAGACATGAGCCACCACACTGGCCTAGAAATCCTCTGTAGGTTCTGTTTGTATCACAAACAAGTTGACGACTATGTGCTCATTACAAAGCTGTAGCCTCTCACTCACTCTTGCCTTGTAGCAAGACACATTTGAAATAAGAGACCCTTAGGCTACCAATGTGCTGCCTTCCTGTGATTCTTCTGCCAGAACTAGCTCCTGGAACCCTGGCAGAAAATTTTTACTTATGATAAAAATTCCAAAAATAGGCCGGGCGTGGTGGCTCATGCCTGTAATCCCAGCCCTTTGGGAGGCTGAGGTGGGCAGATCCACTTGAGGTTAGGAGTTTGAGACCAGCCTGGGCAACATGGTGAAACCCTGTCTCTACTAAAAAATACAAAAATTAGCTGGCGGACATTTGTAATTCCAGCTACTCAAGAGGCTGAGGCAGGAGAATTGCTTTAATCACTTTAACTTGGGAGGCAGAGGTTGCAGTGAGCCAAGATAGCACCATTGCACTCCAGCCTGGGTGACAGTGAGACTCTGTCTCAAAAAAAAAAAAATAATAATAATAATCAAAAATAATCCAAGATGCATTAGACAATTATACAGATTCAGGATTCAGGTGCACAGGAAGTTGACGTCCAAAATCCCCTGGGCCATAGAAACCAGAAATCTCAGTAAGAAGACAATTTTGGAGGCTGTAACTCTGTTCATAGGCAGAAAAGTTACTGGCAGGAAATTTAGTCCTAGGGAAGTATAAGGCAGGAACTCTTTTCCCACCCCCAAAGTCCTGATTACCTTTGAGACTTTTTTTTTTTGAGACAGGGTCTCACCCAGCTTTATTTATTTTTTGGTAGAAACAGGGTCTCACTTTGTTACCCAGTTTGGTCTCCAACTCCTGGCCTCAAGTAATCCTCCCACCTCACCTCCCAAAGTGCTGGGATTAAAGGCATCAGCCACCAAGCACAGCTGAGACTGACTCTCAACTACAGACCTTGTCTCCTCATGCTCTTCTAGCTCAAATGAAGTGAAGCTTAATCTATAAATTGGTATTGTAGATCCCAGCTCAGAGGCTAGAGGGTATATGAAACGCTTTATCGCACCAGGCAAATGAAATGCTATCTTGACCTATTAATAGGTGAGGGTAAAGTGGAGTGGTGAGGGAGTTGTTAAAGCAATAAACTTGATTATGTTTCTCATGACCTCAGGATAGAGGGGCCAATAGTAATGTTTAATTTCTAACTCATTGTAACATTTATGTCATTCTCTGATTATGTTGTGTACATCTGCATTAACTTCTCACTAAGATTTTAAGCTTGAGAAGAGTAACCACATCTTACTTTTAAAAATATTCTGGGGCCGGGCGCAGTGGCTCAAGCCTGTAATCCCAGCACTTTGGGAGGCCGAGGCGGGTGGATCACGAGGTCAACAGATCGAGACCATCCTGGTTAACATGGTGAAACCCCGTCTCTACTAAAAATACAAAAAATTAGCTGGGCATGGTGGCGCTTGCCTGTAATCCCAGCTACTCAGGAGGCTGAGGCAGAATTGCCTGAACCCAGGAGGCAGAGGTTGCAGTGAGCCGAGATCGCACCATTGCACTCCAGCCTGGGTAACAAGAGCGAAACTCCGTCTCAAAAAATATATATATATATCTATATATATCTATAGATAGATAGATAGATAGATAGATAGATAGATAGATAGATAGATAGATAGATATAGATAGATATATATATATATTCTGCAGGCCGGGCACGGTGGCTCACGCCTATAATCTGAGCACTTTGGGAAGCCAAGGCTAATGGACCACCTAATGTTAGGAGTTCAAGATCAGCCTGGCTAATATAGTGAAATCCCTCTTGATAAAAATATAAAAATTAGCCAGTTGTGGTGGCATGCACCTGTAGTCCCAGCTACTTGGGAGGCTCAGCCAGGAGAATTGATTGAACCCGGGAAGCAGAGGTTGCAGTGAGCCAAGATCACACCACTGCACTCCAGCCTGGGCAACAGAGTGAGACTCCATCTCAAAAAAAAAAAAAAAATTGTATGTATAATGCCTAGCATAATTCCATGTAAAACCCAGAAAAATTATTAATGTCACCGCTTCCTATTTGACTCTGGCAGAGATTATATCTTTCATGGTCTCTATAAAGGCGAGGACCCAGATTACTTTTTGCCATCAGCACGTGTTTTTCCAAGAACCCAGCCACTCCAGAAAATCTATGTTATTTGCAGAACTATTGCAAAATCTGACACTGCTCTTCACTTCACTGGAATGCCCTTGTAATTGCCAAATGTTGTTTTGCCTCACGGAAATTCTTGGCCAGACCTATGGATTGCCAGACCTTGCAGCTGTTGACCCTTGAAGTTCAATTCTCCTATAATATTAAATCCAGTGACATTTCTTAATGACCTAATACGAGTAGGCACTGAGCTAGTTGCCACTGAGGGTATGAAGACATAATTGCTGCCCTTTAGTAGTTAAGAGTTTATATGAAGAGAAACATGAATATTTAAATAGCAGATACAGACAAATGATAATTTAAATAGAAGAGAAACAAAGACATGACACAGGAAAAAAAAAAAGCCTTTAGGGACCCGCTGGAGGGTTAGACATCAATTCTACCCCGTTGTGTTGGGGGTTTTTATTTTGTTTTCTTTTGTGTTTGAGACAGTCTCACTCTGTTCCCCAGGGTGGAGTGCAGTGACAGGACCTCGGCTCACTTCAACCTTGGCCTCCCAGGTTCAATCAATTTTCCTGCCTCAGCCTCCCAATTACCGGGGATTACAGGTACACACCACCATACCTGACTAATTTTTGTATTTTTAGCAGAGATGGGGTTTCACCATGTTGGTCAGGCTGGTCGTGAATTCCTGACCTCAGATGACCCGCCTGCCTCATCCTCCCTAAGTGCTGGAATTACTGGTGTGAGCCACTGTGCCCAGCTATTTATCTCTTGACCTGAAATTACTCAGTGGCACCATTGAGATTTCTGCCTTGAAAATGGTCCACCTCTCTTTACTGCTAATTGTATGTATTGGAGCCTGTACTCTGTCCATTTTGCTTTTACGTTTTCCAGACCTGGAAGGCATGGACTGGTACCAGGTCACAAAGCTACTATTTGTGTTGTCAAACCTTATTCTCTTCCTCTAGGATGTTGGGATGGAATATGTAGGATTTCTACTCATCCTCATCTTTCAACCTGGAATATGATCTTTGCAGAACAGAGTTTTCTTCTGAGATGAAGAAACTATCAAAAGCAGTCCAGTTCAGTCTGGCCAAAATGGTGAAACCTCATCTCTACTAAAAGAAATACAAAAAATCAGCCAGGCTTGGTGGCATACACCTGTAATCCCAGCTACTGGGGAGGCTGAAACAGAAGAATCACTTGAACCTGGGAGGCAGAGGTTGTGGAGAGCTCAGATCACGCCACTGCACTCCAGCCTAGGCAACAGAGCGAGATCCTGTCTAAAAAATAATAATAATTTAAAAAAAAAATTTTTTTAAGGCAGTCCAATAGCCACTGCCTTCTGTTTCTTCACTTCACATTCCCTGCTCTCTTCTTAACATTTCTGCTTTGGTGACTTCATCTTTGTCCCTATGAGAATGAATGTCATCCCACTCCAAGTCTTCAATCAATGTGCTCCAAAAGGACAGAAGGCCTAAGAGGATGAGTCAGCTTTATTCCTGGTACTGAACCTTGCTTGTTCTCATGTTAGTTGCCCTAAGGAACAGGGAAGAGAAGCAAAAGGGAAGTGATTAACAGGTCAACCTATTTGACTAATTTAAGAGATCAGTTTGAAAGAAAGTGAGAACACACCAGACTCCTATTCTGTGCACGTCAGGCATTAGTAAATATTTATTTTTATGGTGCTTGACATATTACAATTGCCTTTTTCTTTTTCTTTCCTTCCTTCCATCCTTCCTTTCCTTCCTTCCTTCCTTCGTTCCTTCCTTCCTTCCTTCCTTTCTTTCTTTTTTTTTTCTTTCTTCTTTCTTCCTTTTTTTTGAAAGAGTCTCACTCTGTCGCCCAAGCTGGAGTACAGTGGCATGATCTTGGCTCACTGCAGCCTCCACCTCCTGGGTTTAAGCGATTCTTGTGCCTCTCAGCCTCCTGAGTAGCTGGGACTACAGGCATCTGCCACAACGTGCAGCTAACTTTTGTTGTATTTTTAGTAGAGACAGGGTTTCGCCCTGTTGCCCAGGCTGGTCTTGAACTCCTGGCCTCAAGTGATCCACCCACCTCAGCCTCCCAAAGTGTTGGGATTACAGGCATGAGCCACCATGCCCGGCCACAATTGCCTTTTTTAACACTGACGTTGGCTTTTTTTTTTTGAGATGGAGTCTTACTCTGTTGCCCAGGCTGGAGTGCAGTGGCACCATCTCAGCTCACTGCAACCTCTGCCTCCCAGGTTCAAGCAATTCCCCTGCCTCAGCCTCCAGAGTATCTGGGATTACAGGTGTCCGCCACCACACCTGGATAACTTTTTTTGGATTTTTAGTGGAGACAGGGTTTCACCATGTTGCCCAGGCTGGTCTTGAACTCCTGGCCTCAAAGGATCTGCCCACCTTGACCTTCCAGAGTGCTGGAATTACAGGTGTGAGCCACTGCGCCTGGCCAGATGTTGACTTCTTAAGCAGAAACAGAATCAGGATACCCCAGGAGGTCAACAGACATCTACCTGGTGGCCTCATAGGTGAAAATGCTCTCCTGCAACTTAACTGTGACTTGTCCTTCTATCTGTACTCTATATTATAGTGATTTATGTCAGCATCTATGTCTCCATTAGAATGTAACCTCCTGGACCAGGCGCTGTAATCCCAGCTACTCCCATGCCTGTAATCCCAGCACTTTGGGAGGCCAAGGTGGGAGGATCACCTGAGGCCGGGAGTTGACGACCAGCCTGACCACCATGGAGAAACCACATCTCTACTAAAAAAATACAAACTTAGCCAGGTGTGGTGGTACATGCCTGTAATCCCAGCTACTCAGGAGGCTGAGGCAGGAGAATCACTTGAACCTGGGAGGTGGAGGTTGTGGTGAGTGTAGATCATGCCATTGTACTCCAGTCTGGGCAACAAGAGCAAAAACTCCGACACCAAAAAATAAATGTAACCTTCTGGAAAAGCGAATTCATTTTCTTATTCATCTTTGTTTCCCTCTGCATCATTCAAATGGTGCATGTACATGCCAATGTTCAAAAATTTTTTAATCAATCAGTCAAATATTGCTAAAGTGGTAGCTTGTCACTATTGCCTGAGTTTGTTGAGGTCTGCCACTCTGCGTGCCAGCTCTCTGTTAAGAATAATATCAACAATATCAGTTACCTGTGAAAACCATCAACAGCAACTCCCCTGAGAGCCAACGACAACTAGAGATATGGCAAGGAATCATGTTGGAGAATACTCATTCAGAACCTAGCTGAAACAGACCCAGAGAATGGCCGTGAGGAATTGCATCCAGAAAGGAGCCTGTAGAGAACACCCATATTCAATAACAGTGACTGACTTTCAGCACCCAGCAGACAGCCTGTGAGAGACTTTGTTCTGTGTCTCACCCCCCTCTTATGCAGTGAGTGAGGAAAGGGAGACTCAAGGCCAGGCAGTAACCCTGAGAGGTTCCCTAACAGAGAATTGCTGAGAGACTGAGCAGATGCAATAGGAATGCCTCTGTTCTTCTCTCACTGCCTATTTTGGCCATCTCCCTGCTTTTAGACTTTGCAGTGGAGGGGCCAGAGGCTTGAGCCAAGTCAAAGATACAGGAGAAGGATCTGGAATTCACCTCAGTGGGTAGGGCCAATTAAGACAAGAGGGGAGTGCACAGAGGGGAATGTTCAGAAAACAAACCTCTTACAAGAATCTGGAGGTATAAGGGAGCCAAGTCTTCCTACTGAGTTAACCCCTGAATGCTGGTGGGGGCTTCACTTTAATATATGAATGTTGGAAAGAGGTGGGGTAGGGAAAGAAATCACAATACCTTGATCACCAGCTTCTACCAGAGGGATCTTGTCTCCTATTGCTGCTGCCAGGACTTTGGGGCCTCAGTGAGTGAACCTGGCCATCTAGAACCCTAGTTGGCCTTCAGTGAAGAAAATCAGTAACTGGTTTGACTCCTAACTAGTTTGATCTGCCCTACCCCCTCTCCTAGCATCATCTAGAGACCTCTCTAGGGGGAGGCTGTGGGTATAACCGAGTGTATCCACCATTCTATGTCCATGTACCAGGAGCTCTGGGTCTACCTGAGATTCTTTCCATGTGACTGGAAAGAGTGGACCTTGATAGGCAGGGGCTTCAGTTCTCAATATGCTTTCCCAATGTGGCAGCTCCATCAGGGTGGAAAAATTCTGTTCCCCCAGGACCCTCGTCCTCTTTCCTGTACTAGGAAGATGCAGAAGGAGAGGAGTTTGTCCAGACTCTTCTTTCTCTGTGAGCTACTGTGCAAAGTGTCATGTAGCACATGCAGGCAGTAAGGCAGGCAAGGAACATCGTTCCTTGACGTTAAGCTCAGCAGTTACCCAGGGTCCAAAAGTTCTGGGGGCAACTGTCCTCCTTTAAGTCTTGGCTGCTCTACCTAGCAGAACTTCTACCTGTATCTTTCGCAAGTTTTTATTATCAGGAAACTCCCAGGCATTCTGGAAGCTCTGCATGGGAGTAAAACACTGCTGTTGCTGTGCTGCCTTGAATCTATGGCAAAAAGCCCAGAGAAAAAAAAATGGCTTCACACCATGTGTACTGACTCCCCTGGAGCTGGCACCACCAGGATGTCTGCAGAGCCATGTAAATCTTTCTCCAGGCAGTCTGTCTCTTTGGTAGCTACAGAAACAGTGTTTGTTATCCTTTAGTTTTCGGTAGACAGGCAAAAATCTGATGGCGACAGTCTGTTTCTTAAGAGCCAATCAGCAAAACCTTCAGAAAGGAGAAGGCAGCTTCTACCAGAGGGATCTTGTCTCTTAGTGCTGCTCTCAGGACTTCGGGGCCTCAGTGAGAGGACTCCCTATGAAACCGTGGAACTAAAGTTGCCTTTCAGATTTTAACCCTGAGATCAATACACAGTGGGTCAAAGTATAGTTATTCAAAGTCTTAGTAAAGAGGTAAAGTGGCTCCCTGATAGGCAAGATTATGCTGTAACTTTAAAATAGAAAATTAATCCAGGCATGGTGGCTCACGCCTGTACTCCCAGCACTTTGGGAGGCTGAGGCAGGCAGATCCCCTGAGGTTAGGAGTTCGAGACCACCCTGGTTAACATGGTGAAATGCTGTCTCTACTAAAAATACAAAATTAGCCAGGCATGGTGGCACACTCTTGTAACCCCAGCTACTTGGGAGGCTGCTGAGGTGAAGAGTAACTTGAATCCGGGAGGCGGAGGTTGCAGTAAGCCAGGATCATGCCACTGCACTCCAGCCTAGGTGACAGAATGAGACTCCATCTCAAAAAAAAAGAAAAGAAAATTAAACTAAATTCAACAAAGAACATACCAGTCAGAAGAAGGGCTCGTTTGGCTTAAAAGTTTAGGAAGAAGGCTGGGTGCAGTGGCTCATGCCTGTAATCCCAACACTTTGGGAGGCCAAGGCAGGCGGATCAGCTGAGGTCAGGAGTTAGAGACCTGCCTGACCAACATGGAGAAACCCTGTCTCAACTAAAAATACAAAATTAGCCAGGCATGGTGGCACATGTCTGTAATCCCAGGAGGCTGAGGCTGGAGAATTGCTTGAACCCAGGATGCAGAGATTGTGGTAAGCTGAAATTGTGCCATTGCACTCCAGGCTACAGTGAGCCGAGATCCCACCTGTACCACTGCACTTTATCCTGGGCAACAAGAGTGAAACTCTGCCTCAAAAAAAAAAAGTTTAGGAAGATAGAGTGTCTCAGAGGCAAATCTGGTGGTGTTTATCTAAGTTTTGTAGGTAAGAGGTTGCACTAGCCTGTCCCATTCTGAAAGTAGCTGCTTTGGAGTTGAATGGATTTGAGTTTATCATGGCCTGTAAATATTTATTAAATAGGCTGGGCATGGTAGCTCATGCCTGTAATCCCAGCACTTTGGGAGGCCAAGGTGGATGGATTACTTGAGGTCAAGACTAGCCTGGTCAACATGGTGAAATCCTATCTCTACCAAAAAAAAAAAAAATCACAGAAATTAACGAGTCATGGTGGTGTGCACCTGTAGTCCCATCTATTTGGGAGACTGAGGCAGGAGAATTGCTTGAACCCTAGGGGTGGAGGCTGCAGTGAGACAAGATTGCACCACTGCATTCCAGCCTGTCTCAAAAAAAAAAAAAGATTATTAAATAAAACAAACTCCCTTGTTTCTGAATGTGTATTCTGTAAGCAACCTACTCTTACCATCTGACTTCCCAAATGCTGCTCACAGGACATGAATGTTTTGACCCTCGGCCATTAGATTTTTCTATTTCTATTCAAAATGATAGGAATAAACTGGTATTCTGGTTTTGAATCCCAGCCTCTGGAAGCTTGAGTCTGCTTTGGGAGATAAATTCATAATCTGTTGGATTTCTAAACCTGTATAGCTATGGACCAGAACCTCAACCTGGGTGAATTACCAAGGGAAGACCATGCCACAGAGGAATTTTTGGGGTCCATAAAAACTCCCCGACTGGCAGGTTGTCTGTATGCTTCCTACTGAGACTTCTAAAGTTATCAGGCCTCGTGAAGATTATATCTGTAGTCGAGGAATAGGAGGATAAAATTATGTTTGGGATTTTGGTTTGGAGTCAGAGAGACTTGGTATACATCCTTCCATTTTTACCTTAAACAATTGTCCAATCTTTCTGTGCCTTAATATTTTCATCTGTGAACTGAGATAACAAGAATGTCTACTTCTTAGAATTATTAGAGAAAAAAATGAAAGAGCATGTTAAATACTTCATGTAGTGCGTAACATAAATAGATGCTCAGTAACCACTAATTTCTCCATGAGTAGAAAATCTCAAACCGGCTGGGTGCAGTGGCTCACGCCTGTAATCCCAGTACTTTGGGAGGCTGAGGCGGGAGGATCGCAAGGTCAGGAGATCGAGACCATCCTGGCCAACATGATGAAACCCCATCTCTACTAAAAATATAAAAACTAGCTGGTCGTGGTGGCAGACGCCTGTAATCCCAGCTACTTGGGTGGCTGAGGCAGAAGAATCACTTGAACCCAGGAGGTGGAGATTGATTGCGGTGAGCCAAGATTGCACCATGGCATTCCAGTCTGGGTGACGGAGGGAGTCTCTGTCTCAAAAAACAAAAGGAACTATTTTTTTCCTCTTCTCTCACACTACAAGCAACACAGAAGACTTCTGTGACCAATTTGTGGGGGTTTTCCCTACAGACCCGCTGCAGCAGACACCAGCTGAATGTGGATGTCCTCTAATTTAATTTCGTTCTGGCACTACCTGGAGATAGCCTCAGAAAGCACAGGTTGAGGCCTGCATTTCAGATTTAAACCTCAGTCCCTAAGACTGCCCCAACTTCGGACACCAATCGCAAGTTACAGGTTTTACCTCTGCCTCTGACTGACCAACTATAAATCACAGGTTCCACGACCACCTCCTTGAGTTCAATTAGTTTGCTAGAAAAGCTCACAGAACTCAGGAAAACATTTACTGATACTTACTGGTTTATTATAAAGGATATTTATAGGCAAGGTGCAGTGGCTGCACTTTGGGAGGCCGAGGCAGGTGGATCACTTGAGGTTATGGTGAAATCCTGTCTCTACTAAAAATACAACCATTGGCCAGGTGTGGTGGCGCGTGCCTATAGTCCCAGCTCCTCGGAAGGCTGAGGCAGGAGAATCACTTGAACCTGGGAGGCAGAGGTTGCAGTGAGCTGAGATTGTGCCACTGCACTCCAGCCTGGGTGACAGAGTGAGACTCTTGTGTTAAAAAAAAAAAAAAAAAAGGATTATTAGATACAGATGAAGAGATGCATAGAGGGAGGAAGAGGGAAGGATACAGACATGGAACTTGCATGCCCTTCCCAGGCTTGCCACCCTCTGAGAACCTTCATATGTTCAGCTATCTGGAAGTTCTCAGAAATCAGTTCTTTGAGTTTTGTTTGTTTGTTTTTTGAGATTAAGTCTCGCTCTGTCACCCAGGCTGGCACAATCTCGGCTCACTGCAACCTCCACCTCCTGAGTTCAAGCAGTTCTCTGCCTCAATATCCCAAGTAGCTGGGATTACAGATGCCCGCTACCATGCCCAGCTAATTTTTGTATTTTTAGTAGAGATGGGGTTTCACTATGTTGCCCAGACTGGTCTTGAACTCCTGACCTCATGATCCACCCACCTCAGCTTCCCAAAGTGCTAGGATTACAAGCATGAGCCACCTCGCCCGGCCTGATAGATTTATTTGAATATTTAATGTGTAATCACATGGGGAAATAAATCCGTTTATTCTGTATTATAGCAAGGGATAGGATAAGAAAAGTGGGTATTGATAAAGATTTTAGATCAGAATACAAAAGGACTGTGTAATAGTGACCAAAAACTAAAAGTCACATGAGGTTTTAGGAAAAAGACATTCCCTATCACTTGAGGCATTCCTACAGAAACAGAAACAAAAAGAAAGACAAAAAAAAATCACTTCTTTTTCTCCAACTTATTCTTCCTCCCCAAGAGACAACTTAAGCCATGTTGGAGCTGATGGCTGGTGGAGCCTGTCAGATTCTGTTTATCATCATTACCGTCATCCGAAAGCAACCTTGAATGAAGTACTCCTAAGTGTTGTGAAGCTAGGGTGAGGAGTTTTCCCAGTTTGCCCGGGACAGAAGGATTTCCTGGTTTGGGGGATTTTTTCTTAGGTTTTAGCATTAGGCCTCCCAAAGAGCCACCACGCCTGGCAACTTGCCTTTTTGATGATATATCAGGAAGTAATGAGAATTGGAATTTAGGGCAATAAAGCAAAATAATTCAGTTTTGAAATATGACAGAGCCTGTTTTGAGCTGGCTCTGTCAATTATTATACGTGTGGCCTTTGGCAAGTTACTTTACCTGGGTCTTGGTTTTCTCAACTGTAAATTGGGAATAATATTAGTACTATTACGTAGTAGACCATAATAAGCACCCAGTAAATAATAAACGGTAGGAATTTTATCATTGTTGTTAATAACCTCCACAATTATTGTCTGGGCTGAATAGCTGCAGTCTTGACCTCCCAGGCTCAAGCAGTGATCGATCCTCCCACCTCAGCTTTTCACATAGGTGGGACTATTGGCAAATGCCATTATGTCCAGCTAGTTTATTTTTTAGTTTTTGAGAGATAGGGTCTTACTGTGTTACACAGGCTGGTCTCAAACACCTGGGCTCAAAAAAGCCTCCTGCTTTGGCCTCCCAAAGTGCTGGGATTATAGGGGTGAGCCATTGTGCCCTGCCACCTGTGCTTTTTAATGGCTCATTTGTATCTAGGCTCTAGACTGTTCCAAATGCTTGGGAGTTCTGGAAACATTACGTACCTCTAAGTGTGGTATTATAGAAATTGATCAATCTGACATTTTTACCGGCAGTTTCAAGTTAAAATGTTCATTTTCAAACATCATTCTGCAAAGGCTCTTTGTTCTACAACTCATTTTGTCCAAACATTTCTTATTCTTCTCTTAATATTTGTCAAATACTGAAGGACCACTTGGACACCAAACTTTGCTTTCTCAAGGAAGCCTAGGAAAAGAAAATTCCTAAAGCACAAGAACGAGACATAAGACAGTAATTACTTTTCGCCTTTAATGTTGCCCTTGATCTTATGCTGAAAAAGCAGTAGGTAAAGAGGCGTGCATGATCCTGCAGGGGAAGGTGCTATGTGAATAAAGGAACCTGAAGGCATGTTTGACGTGGCTTGCTGACTTTCCCTACCCGTCTCTCTCCTCTACTTACCTGCAGAACTAACGATGTCGCCTTAAATCTGTTGGTCACCGTCCAATCAACTACATTCCTCACTTAAGGACTGGACACAGAGTCCCCATTAAAGTCACTCTTTTAAATCTATGGTACTCCCCTAAGGTGTTCCCTGAGAGAAAGTAAATGCTTCAGAAAAACAGATAAAGTCAAGAATACTGACATCATTCATGTGTCTATTTGAAAGTTGTGGAATTTTTAAAAATCTCATCAGTCCAAAGTAAACCTATTTGAAAGTGACCACTGAGAGTTGGCCTCCTGTCTAAAGGTTTAGCTGTAAGTAAACAATCTAAAAAAAAAAAAAAAAATTAAAGACCTTGTTTTTGTTTTTGATCAGACTGTTCAAAGAAAGTCTTTTGTGGGTGAAAGTTCACTAGGCTGAAATAATAGAAACATTCGAGAGTGGAATACGACCTTTATCCTTAAAGCAGGGTGCCTTCGTTTATTTTTGCTAGCCTCCTTCATGGGAGAACGTGGACACTGCTTGTCTCACTTCTCAGAATATTTTGCAAGTTGATCGTTCATATGAGGAGAACCAAGCAGAAGATAATATGTTAAGCAGTTGGGCAACTAGCTAGGTCTAGGAAAACTGGCAACAAATTTCCTAAGGGATGGTCTTCAGTTGGCAAATAACCTCCCAAGTTATCCGTAATGTTTAAAAAGCAAAAAGAGACCAGGCGTGATGGCTCACGCCTATAATCCCAGCACTTTGGGAGGCCGAAGTGGGCAGATCACGAGGTCAGGAGCTCGAGACCAGCCTGGCCAACATAGTGAAACCCCATCTCTACTAACAATACAAAACTTAGGCCAGGAGCAGTGGCTCACACTTGTAATGCCAGCAGTTTGGGAGGCCGAGGTGGGCGGATCACTTGAGGTCAGGAGTTTGAGACCACCCTGGCCAACATGGTAAAAACTCATCTCTACTAAAAATGCAAAAAATTAGCTGGGCGTAGTGGCGGGCACCCCTAATCCCAGAAGAATCATTTGAACCCGGAGCCGGAGGTTACAGTGAGCTGAGATCACGCCATTGCTCTCCAGCCTGGGTGACAAAAGTGAAACTTCATCTCAAGAAACAAAAAAAACCCCAACAATTAGCTGAGTGTGGTAGCACGCACCTATAGTTTCGGCTACTCGGGAGGCTGAGGCAGAAGAATTGCTTGAACCCAGAGGCAGAGGTTACAGTGAGCTGAGACCACGCCATTGCACTTCAGCTGGACACAGTCGCTCATGCCTGTAATCCCAGAACTTTGGGAGGCTGAGGCAGGCGGATCACCTGAGATTAGGAGTTCAAGAGTATCCTGGCCAACATGGTGAAACCCCATCTCTACTAAAAATACAAAAATTAACTGGGTGTGGTGGCAGGCACCTATAGTCCCAGCTACTTGGGAGGCTGAAGCAGGAGAATCACTTGAACCCAGGAGGCGGAGGTTGCAGTGAGCTGAGATGGCACCATTGCACTCCTGCCTGGTCGACAAGGGTGAGACTTCATCTCAAAAAAAAAAAAAAAACAAAAGGAGGCCAGGTGCGGTGGCCCACACCTGTAATCTCAGCACTTTGGGAGGCCGGTGCGGGTGGATCACCTGAGGTCAGGAGTTTGAGACCAGCCAGACCAACTGGTGAAACCCCATCTCTACTAAAAATACAAAATTAACTGGGTGTGGTGGCACATGCCTGTAATCCCAGATAGTCAGGAGACTCGCTTGAACCCAAGAGGTAGAGGTTGCAGTGAGTCAGAATTTGGCCTTTGCACTCCAACCTGGGCAACAAAAGCAAAGCTCTGTCTCAAAAAAATATAATAAAAAATAAGAAAATAAAAAGCAAAAGGAAAAAAGTAGGAGGAATTTTCCCACTCCCATAGCTCTGTATGCATCTTGCTACACAGATTGCTATAAAAACCACCCAGAGGCCGGGCGCGGTGGCTCATGCCTATAATCCCAGCACTTTGGGAGGCCGAGGCGGGTGGATCACGAGGTCAAGAGATCAAGACCATCCTGGTCAACAAGGTGAAACCCCATCTCTACTAAAAATACAAAAATTAGCTGGGCATGGTGGTGCACGCCTGTAGTCCCAGCTACTCAGGAGGCTGAGGCAGGAGAATTGCCTGAACCCAGAAGGCGGAGGTTGCGGTGAGCCGAGATCGTGCCATTGCACTCCAGTCTGAGTAACAACAGCGAAACTCTGTCTCAAAAAAACAAAAAACAAAAAACCACCCAGAACTGAAAAAGAAAAGATGGCTATTCTGACCTATACCCTGATTTAAACCTTACTTTTGAACTTTATTCAAGAGATAAAAACATGAACTTAATCTTTCATTAATGAACCTCTAAATTGAGAGAGGTCAAAACTACAATTTCAAGAGTGTAAAGGTAATTATTAATACATGCCCATGAGTTTGCCATGTGTTTTGGTTGGGGCAATAGTATGTCCTAAATTATCTGGAAAAGTCCAGATTTTATATTTTATCTCATAAGTCTTTTACTCCTCAGATCATAAAGTTCAGAAATTTTTCAATTGAAAACCGTGATTATTTTAATTATAGTTTATAAGCTCTATTAGCAATAATGATAAACATGGCCAGACACTATGGCTCATGCCTGTAATGTCAGCACTTTGGGAGGCCAAGGCAGGGGGGGTCACCTGAGGTCAGGAGTTCAAGACCAGCCTGGCCAATATGGTGAAACCTCATCTCTACTAAAAATACAAGAATCAACCAGGTGTGGTTCCATGCACCTGTAATCCCAGCTACTCTGGAGGCTGAGACAGGAGAATCACTTGAATCTGGAAGGAGGAGGTTAGGTTGCAGTGAGCTGAGATCATGCCACTGCACTCCAGCCTGGGTGACAGAGCGAGACTCTATCTCAGAAAAAAATTAAAAAAAATAATAATGATAAACAAAGCTGTTTTAGGCTAAAAAAAAGGCTGCTGAAGAACAAATAGTCATCTTGCATCCCCTTACAACATTTTACCAGCGTAACGACAGACATACCCCATACGTGGTTTTAATGCACACTCAAAGAATAGGACTTACCATGACTACTGCTATAATTAGTCTCTCTCCTTACTCTAGTGTAGCTGGGGAAAAAAGCAGGGGTATTGGCTTATGTCCCTTCTGAGTTGTCACCCTACTTGGAAATTGCATGCTGTTCCCAGGTGCCCAATACATCACATGCTGTCACCCAATCATCTGCTCCATCATGGGTCCCCACTCACTTAATTACAGATCACTGCCCCAGACTCATGGACACACTTCTTTTGTAGGATATTGTTCCCTGTGATGGGTGTAGCATACGAGTAAATGTGAGGAAAGGCACATTTTTCTATTTTTTAAAATTTTTTTATTTTCAATTTTTTTAAAGATGGGGTTTCACCATATTGGCCAGGCTGGTCTCAAACTCCTGACCTTGTGATCCACTGGCCTTGGCCTCCCAAAGTGCTGGGATTACAGGGTTGAGCCACCATGCCCGGCCAAAAGGCACATTTTCTTTTCTCTTTTCCTTTTTTTTTTTTTTTTTTTTTGAGACAGAGTTTCGCTCTTGTTACCCAGGCTGGAGTGCAATGGTGCGATCTCGGCTCACCGCAACCTCTGCCTTCTGGGTTCAGGCAATTCTGCCTCAGCCTCCCGAGTAGCTGGGATTACAGGCATGTGCCACCATGCCCAGCTAAATTTTTTGTATTTTTAGTAGAGATGGGGTTTCACCATGTTTACCAAGATGGTCTCAATCTCTTGATCTCATGATCCACCCGCCTCGGCCTCCCAAAGTGCTGGGATTACAGCTTGAGCCACCACGCCCGGCCGAGGCACATTTTTCTTTACTTCTTTATCCCCTTATTCTCCTCAGCTCCACCACACAAGATAGTAGTATAAGTCTAATAGACTTAGTGAGTGGGTGAAGTAACTTAAATAAATCACACTGTAGGAAGAAGGGAAAATTAAACTTAACACAAAATCTGCTATATTGGCACAATTTTAGTACATTTGATAGGCAGGAGCTCTATTTAAGCTGTCTTCCTAGAAGTCCCATCAATACTTTCACTTAATCTTATTCATTAGGAACTTAGACTTATGGCCACACAGACGCACTGGTTTAAGAATGAAGTCTGACAGTTACCTTGGAAAAAAAAAAAGAATGAAGTCTGGCTGCGCCTGTAATCCCAGCACTTTGGGAAGCTGAGGCAGGCGGATCATGAGGTCAGGAAATCGAGACCATCCTGGCTAACAAGGTGAAAATCCATCTCTATTAAAAATACGAAAAATTAGCCAGGCGTGGTGGCACCTGCCTGTAATCCTAGCCACTCGGGAGGCTGAGGCAGGAGAATCACTTGAACCCAGGAGGCAGAGGTTGCAGTAAGCCAAGATTGCACCACTGTACTTCAGCTTGGGTAACAGAGTGAGACTCCATCTCAAAAAAAAAAGAATGGAATTTATATTCCTCTCCCAGATTTCTCATGTCACTATGGTTTTAGCTTAGTGAACTTTTGTTTTGAGACAGTCTCACTATGTCACCCAAGCTGGAATGCAATGGCACAATCTCAGCTCTCTCTAATCTCAGCCTCCCGGGTTCAAGCGATTCTCCTGCCTCAGTCTCCGAAGTAGCTGGCATCACAGGTGCCCACCACCATACCAGGCTAATTTTTTGTATTTTTTTTTTCTTTTTTTTTTTTTTTAAAGATGGGGTTTCACCATGATGGCCAGGCCGGTCTTGAACTCCAGACCTCAGGTGATCCACCCACCTTGGCCTCCCAAAGTGCTAGGATTACAGGCATGAGCCACAGCGCCCGGCCCAATTTTTTGTATTTTTAGTAGAGACGGGGTTTCACTATGTTGGCCAGGCTGGTCTTGAACTCCTGACCTCATGATCCTCCTGTCTTGCATCTACCACCATAAGAGGAAGTCAGGTGGTGGGAAATAAAATGAGATTAGTCATACTGATTGATCAAGTTACGGTTTTTTTTTACTCCAAGTTTTAGTGTATTAATGGTGGTCTTGCTAAATGACTTTTTGATTGCCCCAGGAAACCTAACAAGATATTACTTCCTTCCCAGGGGGTTGCCTTGTAGAAAACCTAATTTATAATCTTTTTACCCTACCCATAGGTCTGACAGCCCTGCCATTTCCTAACTTCTGCTATGTGGCCATCCTCCTACCTTTGGAAGCTCCATTCATGACCCACAGAGTTGGTCTCATCCTGGGAACTCTCTCTTGCTTCTCCCAGTGGTTCGTTCTCCAAGTCTGAGTTATTCAGTCAAGAAAAAAAAAAAAAAAAACAAATGCTTCAGACGACTCTTGCAAGCTAGTCCTGGCTTTTGGTGTCCCAGGCCACAGAAGAGCCCGGACGGTACATGGGTCCTCCAAGCGTTTGTTTCCTCACCACTGTGAGTGGCAAATATGCCTCTTTATCCTTAAAATTGTCCAGCCGGTAACCGCTGGAACACACTGACCTAGATGCACACATACAAACACACCTTTCAAGGGCAAATGTTAGTTCACAAAGACAATTGTAAAATCTAAACCAAAGCTCACAAGTGAGAGCTGCCTTTGATGTGAATTCAGCCCACAGAATCTACTCCACCCGATTATATCTAATTGCTTCACCCATTTATAGTAATGGCCTGTCCTCTGAGATCACTGGAGTTTAAGATCCCTGAATCTAAACCTGTAAGTTAGAAAATAGACATTTTCCTAATGCCCTATAATATATAAACATATTTCCTTTTTCTCCTTCTGCTTTTATTTTTATTTTTTTGAGATACAGTCTTGTTCTGTTGCCCAAGCTGGCATGATCTCAGCTCACTGCAACCTCCACCTCCTGGGGTCAGCCGGTTCTCCTGCCTCAGCCTCCCAAATAGCTGGGACCACAGGAGTGTGCCACCATACCTGGCTAGTTTTTTGTATTTTTAGTAGAGATGAGATTTCATCATGTTGGTCAGTTCTTAGCAAAACTTATCTCCTTCCCCAGCCTTTGAACTACCAGAGATGGAGAGGAGATTTGATTCTTCAGGTCACATATTAGTATTAATAATTTTCCACATTCATCCTTAACAGTTACACTTCCTGCCACTGTTTGGAATATTGATAATTGGGCAATAATCCCTTCAGGATTTAGTTTAATAAACTTTTATTTTCTTCTGTTATATCATCAGACATTTTCATTTGTTCAACAAATATTTACTGAGCACCTTCTACGTTGTCAGGTGTGTATTCTAGACACCCAGAGTAGAGCTGTAAACAAAACCAAGCTACTTTCCTCATTAAGCTTTATTATTTTGGTAAAGGAAGCAATTTCAGTATCCAGAATATACAGCCTATTTTCAATGTCTGTAATGCTGAAGATTGAATATACTCCGGCTTTCAGAATTATCCGTCTTGCATGTAATCTCACATGTACATCTTTTATGAAATCAGAAGCTTTTTATCTCAACTCAAATAAAGTAATTGTACATTATTAAGCATCTACTAAGGAATAAAATGTTTAAATGTAACTAGTCCATTACTAGTTAGCTTAATAGATAGGGAAGGGTATTAGTGACATCAAGGTTATTAACTCTTGGGCTAATTCTATGTATAAACAATACCCTTCAGTCTCAGAGCCACAGACTACTTTGCTAACCCTGGCCAGTCCTCTTTCAGATGCATCAGTTGGAAACAAGAGAAATCAAGGAATAGGTCGAGCACAGTGGCTCACGCCTCTAATCCCAGAACTTTGGAAGGCTAAGGCAGGTGGATCATGAGGTCAGAAGATCGAGACCTGCCTCACCATCATGGTGAAACTCTGTCTCTACTAAAAGTACAAAAATTAGCTGGGTGTGGTGGTGAGTGCCTGTAATCCCAGCTACTCAGGGTGCAGTGAGCCGAGATCGCGACATTGCACTCCAGCCTGGGCGACAGAGTGAGACTCCATATCAAAAAAAAAAAAAAAAAATCAGAGAATATTAAGTATCAGTATCATTGGAAAAACAACTTAACATCTAAATCCTGCTTATAACTGTTTAAAGAAGCGTCCTGGACAATGGTACCAAATGTGGCTCGGGGCAGTCTTCAAACTGAAAGCTACAGGCACCCTTCTCTTTCCACCAGTCAGGAGAATCGGAAGTTCTTTTATTTGGAACAAATCCTGGGGATGAGATTGCAGTCCTGTGCTGCTGCTATAGTACAGTCCTCTGTCCTCAAGACATTTTGTGAATGAAACTATTAGTACAATAATTTAAGAAAATAACAGTGGCCAAGTGCCATCGCTCACGCCTGTAATACCAGCACTTTGGGAGGCCGAGGCGGGCAGATCACGAGGTCAGGAGCTCAAGACCATCCTGGCGAATATGATGAAACCCAGTCTCTACTAACAATACAAAAAAATTAGGCCAGACGCAGGGGCTCACACCTGTAATCCCAGCACTTTGGGAGGCTGAGACAAGTAGATCATGAGGTCAGGAGTTTGAAACTAGCCTGATCAAAAAAGTAAAATAAATAAAAATTTTAAAAAATTTTGGCTGGGAGCGGTGGCTCAAGCCTGTAATCCCAGCACTTTGGGAGGCCGAGGCGGGTGGATCACGAGGTCAAGAGATCGAGACCATCCTGGTCAACATGGTGAAACTCCGTCTCTACTAAAAATACAAAAAATTAGCTGGGCATGGTGGCTGTAATTCCAGCGTGCCTGTAATTCCAGCTACTCAGGAGGCTGAGGCGGGAGAATTGCCTGAACCCAGGAGGCGGAGGTTGCCCGCCATTGCACTCCAGCCTGGGTAACAAGAGCAAAACTCCGTCTCAAAAAAAAAAAATTTTTTTTTAAAAAGGAAAATAACTAGCCTGGTCAATATGATGAAACCCTGTCTCTTCTAAAAATACAAAAAATAGCTGGTCGAGGTGGCTTGAGCCTGTAATCCAGCTACTCAGGAGGCTGAGGCAGAAGAATTGCTTGAATTCAGGAAGCAGAGGTTGCGGTCAGCCAAGACTGTACCATTGCATTCCAGCCTAGCATCAAGAGTGAAACTCTGTCTCAAAAAAAAAAATTAGCCAGGAATGGTGGCACATACCTGTGGTCCCAGCTACTCGGGAGGCTGAGGCAGGAGAATTGCTTTAACCCGGGAAGTGGAGGTGGCAGTGAGCCGAGATCGTACCACTACACCTCAACCTGGATGACAGAAGTAAGACTCTGTCTCAGAAAAAAAAAAAAAGAGAATGACAAATGTCAAGGGGGCATTTTGAGAATTAAAGCTGATACAATCTAGTGTTCTGACATGCCTGAAGGACCTGCCTGCTAACATTCCATGTGTATGAAGGATTAAGAAAGAGCTTACGGGAAGAGAACCACAACACAGGGTTAGGAGAGAGAAGGAATACTAGGCACAAACCAAATTTATGTTTGAATTTTAGCAGATAGGAGCTAAAATAAGTAAAGGGTGTGTAAAATCTAAAAGAGTAATTTCCATAAAATCCTGTGAATGTCAGGACTTTAAAGCAGCCCTTTCTGATTGGCTATGACTGTCAGATTGTCACTGTGTGGCTTAGAGTTGGGGCGAAGAGTGCTTTGCAGGTTAGAATTGCTATTGAAGGGATCATAGGCTGAAACAGCCGACATAATGGCCCCAAAAGAAGCCAGGCAGCAGCATACCTGAGTGAGCACTGGCAATGTAACATATACGTCAGTGGCTGCGGGTGTTTTTGTCTCTAGCACCCGTGTGCGTATCCAGGTTGGTAAAGGATGACAGGGGACTGAACTGAAGTGAATCAGAGGGGAAGAAAGGAACTTTATTTTATTTTTTGTTTTGAGATGGAGTCTCGTTCTTATCCTCCATACCTGGGATTACAGGCATGAGCCACTGCACCCAGCAAGAAGGAACATTTATGGGTGGTTGAGTGTAGTAGTTAAGAGTGGCTTCACAGAGTCCAGGTGCAGTGGCTTATGCCTGTAGTCCCAGCACTTTGGGAGGCTGAGGCGGGCAGATCGCCTGAGGTCAGGAGTTCGAGACCAGCCTGGCCAACATGGTGAAACCCCATCTCTACTAAAAATACAAAATTTAGCGGGGCATGATGGCAGGCACCTGTTATCCCAACTACTCGGGAGGCTGAGGCAGGAGAATCACTTGAAGCTGGGAATCGGAGGTTACAGTGAGCTGAGATCACACCATTGTACTCCAGCCTGAATGACAGAGTGAGACTCTGTCTCAAAAAAATTAATAAATAAATAAATAAATATGGAAAGAAGGATGGCTAGAATGAACTCTGCTGTGCTGGATCAGAATTGGAAATATCAATATGAGCACATATTTTTATAAACTGGGTATGTGTGTGCATTGTTTGTGTGCATTAGTGTGATAGTCTGTCCTCTGAAAGAACCTATAAACCAGGATACTCCAGTACAAATGAGTACACCTAGAACTCAGATTGTTCTAATTACTATTCTTCCTAAAGAAACCAGAGCTGCTTTTTTTTTTTTTTAAGACAGAGTCTCTTTTGTCACCCAGGCTGGAGTGCAATGGCACGATCTTGGCTCATTGAAACCTCCACATCTGGGGTTCAAGCAGGTCTCCTGCCTCAGCCTCCCAAGTAGCTGGGATTACAGGCACCCGCCACCATGCCTAGCTAATTTTTGTATTTTTAGTAGTGACAGGATTTTACCATGTTGGCCAGGCTGGTCTCGAACTTCTGACCTCAGGTGATCCACCCCCCTAAGCCTCCCAAAGTGCTATGATTGCATGTGTGAGCCACCACACCTGGCCAGTGGAAGAGGATATTTACATAGTCTCAGAGTATCTTCCGATAAGATATTTTTTAACTATAAAAGGAAAACTGGTCCTTTTCAAGTGAAGAAATCTGACAGATATCCCCTTAACCAAGTAATCAAAGTTAATGTCAACAGTAATGGAACAAGTCAACTCCTAATATTATGTATGGATCACAACATCACTTCTACGCTATTCCCGCTAAGAATGCGTAACCTCAATATAATCATGAAGAAACACAGACAACCCAAGTTAGGGGATCTACAAAACAACTGGCCTATAACTCCTCAAACTTGTCGAGATTATGAAAGACAAAATTTGGAAATTCTATTCCAGATTAAAGGAGACTAGACACTTGACAACTGAACACAATGTATGATATGGGATTTATTTTACCATAATGACATTATTGGAATATTTGAGCAAATTTGGATGAGGCCTGTAGGTTAGAAAATATTATTGAATCAATATTGATTTCTTAATTTTTATAATTGTGGTTATGAAAGAGAATATCCTTGCTTTTAGAAAATATACACTGGCGGGGCGTGGTGGCGCATGCCTGTAGTTCCAGCTACCCGGGAGGCTGAGGCAGAAGAATAGCTGGAACCTGGGAGGCAGAGGTTGCAGTGAGCTGAGATCGCGCCACTGCACTCCAGCCTGGGTGACAGAGAAAGACTCTGTCTCAAAAAAAAAAAAGAAAAGAAAAGAAAATACACACTGAAGTGCTTAAGGGAAAGGGGCATCCTGTCTATAACTTACTATAAAACAGAAGAAAGTTCAGAAAAAAATTACACACATACATATGCACACAAATACAGTGAGAGAGAAAGAGCAAGTGTGTAGTAGATATTACCCTAGGTTGCTAGGAGAATCAAAATTAACAAGCAATTAATTCATGACTAACATCAGAAACCTGGCGGAATTGTGCCCCAATGCCCTTTTATCGAGTTCCCAGTGCCAATTTATGATGTAACAAAAGGTAGCACTCCACATGGCAAAAAGGCTCAAATGCCAGCGAGTCACTCTGTATGTTTGGGACATTTTTTTTTTTTTGAGACAGAGTTTAGCTCTTGTTGCCCAGGCTGATGTGCAATGGCACGATCTTGGCTCACCACAACCTCCGCCTCTTGGGTTCAAGCAATTTTCCTGCCTCAGTCTCCCAGTTAGCTGCGATTACAAGCATGTGCTACCACGCCGGCTAATTTTGTATATTTAGTAGAGATGGGGTTTCACCATGTTGGTCAGGCTAGTCTCGAACTCCTGACCTCAGGTGATCCACCGCCTAGGCCTCCCAAAGTGCTGAGGTTACAAGCCTGAGCCACCACACCCGGCCTTATAGAACACTTAGATACTTTTCTAGCACAAAATTTTTAAACTCTCATTATCACATTGAGTGATTGCAGTCACAAATTTCACACAGCTCTCCTGCTTGTATCATAGAATAATCCATTTTCTGATGAACAGATTGAATCCAAATAAATTCCAAACACTTGTATAATGTAGAGATAAAACATCTTAGGTTCAAAGCTCAAAGCTAATTAAAAACTGGCATGGGCCACGGTTTGAACCATCACCAACTTGTCTTTGCTCTGTTATTTGTCTGCTATCTTTGTCTGCTACTCCATATCACTTGCTGGAAGGAAGCAGCCATATTGAAATACAAATTGTGCTTGTTACTTTTTAAAAAAAGGAAAACAAATAGATGGTTTATTCTAAGAATGTACAGGAACTTATATTCTAAACGTCCATAAATGCATATTCTAGGGACTCTTATCTTAGAAGCCTACTACAGTTTCTCTTTAATCTTTTTAAACATCCTGTTACATAAATTGCAGCTGTATCTATAGCAGGAAGAATAATAAGATAATAATTGGTCAAACATCAAAAGCACTTGGGTGGGTCTTCCACAAACCTTTAGTCTTCTCTCCCACCAACACCATGTTCTTAGCTTTTTATTTTTCCAACCTCATTAATGTATTTTTTGTTTGTTTGTTTCTTCTTTTTCCTTTCCCCTGAGTAATTACTATGAATTTTTGCCAGGTCAAGAATTCTTCCCAAGAACAAACCCCAAGTATGAAAAAAATCAAACAAATTGTACCTGACAATAAGATGTACTCTTTCCAGGCCCACCCCCTCCCTTTGATTTCTTTCTCCAGATTGAGTGGGTTTAATTGGTGGAATTGCACGTCCTCAGGGTTTCATGAAGGAGAGATCCTCTACCCGACCTATGACCTGCTTGGAATTTCCTATTAACTTTCATGGGATGAATTTGGAATTGTCTTTACCACCCAGTATTTACTAAGTAAGAATCACACAAATTGTCTTACGCAGGCTGTGAATCTAATATATGTATACATATAGCAAGTATTTCTTGATGATAAAATGTTAGAGTTGGCTGGGAGTTGCTGCAAGTCGGAGGGAAAAAAAGAAAGAAAAAGAAAAATGTTAGAGTTATGGCCGGACACGGTGGCTCATGCCTGTAATCCCAGCACGTTGGGAGGCCGAGGTGGGTGGATCACTTGAGGTCAGGAGTTCAAGACCAGCCCGACCAACATGGTAAAACCCCGTCTCTACTAAAAATACAAAAATTAGCTGGGCGTGGTGATGCACACCTGTAATCCCAGCTACTCAGGAGACTGAGGCAGGAGAATCGCTTGAACCCAGGAGGCAGAGGTTGCAGTGAGCAGAGATCGTGCCACTGCACTCCAGCCTGGGCAACAGAACTAGACTCAGTCTCCAAAAAAAAAAAAAGAAAATACAAAAATTAGGGGCCAGGTGCGGTGGCTCACGCCTATAATCCCAGCACTTTGAGAGGCCGAGGAGGGTGGATCACCAGGTCAAGAGATCGAGACCATCCTGGTCGACGAGGTGAAACCCCGTCTCTATTAAAAATACAAAAATTAGCTGGGCATGGTGGTGCACGCCTGTAGTCCCAGCTACTCGGGAGGCTGAGGCAGGAGAATCACTTGAACCCAGGAGGCAGAGGTTGCGGTGAGCCGAGATCGTGCCATTGCACTCCAGTCTGGGTAACAACAGCGAGACTCCATCTCAAAAAAAAAAAAAAAAAAAAATTAGCCGGGTGTGGTGGTGGGTGCCTGTAGTTCCCGATACTCAGGAGACTGAGGCAGGAGAATCACCTGAACCCAGGAGGCGGAGGTGGCACTGAGTGGAGATCGTGCTGCTGCGCTCCAGCCTGGGCAACAGAGCAAGACTTGGTCTCAAAAATGATAATAATAATGAAAACATTTTTATTGAGTTTTTTCTAGATGCAGTTCTTGGCAGGTATATCTAATTACACTACAATAACCCTGAGGGATAGGCATTGTAATTATTCCCATTGTACAGATGAGGAAACTGGGGCATGGAGGGACTAAATAATTTGCCCAAGGCCACACGCTAAGTAAGTGGCTGATACAATGTTGGAACCCAGGTTTGCCTGATTTTTAAGTATTCCTCTTCTTTTTCTTTTTTTGAGACTGAGTCTTGCTCTGTTGCCAGGCTGGAGTGCAGTGGCACAATCTTAGCTCACTCAACCTCCTCCTCAGGTGTTCAAGCCACTCAGCTGCCTCCCAAGTAACTGGGACTACAGTCACACACAACCAAGCTCGGCTAATTTTTTGTATTTTAGTAGAGACAAGGTTTCACCGTATTGGCCAGGGTGGTCTCAATCTCCTGACCCTGTGATTCACCCACCTCGGCCTCACGAAGTGCTGGGATTACAGGAGTGAGCCACTGCCTCTTTTTGTTTTTTTTGTTATTTTGGGGTTTTTTTTGACACAGGGTCTTACTTGGTCACCGAGGCTGGAGTGTGGCGGTGTGATCACTGCTCTCTGCAGCCTGGATCTCCTGGGCTCACGCAGTCCTCCCACTTCAACTTCCCAAGTAGCTGGGACCACAGGCACGAGCCACCATGCCCAGATAATTTTTTTCGTTTTTAGGGACGGGGTCTCCCTATGTTGCCCAAGCTGCTATCAAACTCCTTGGCTCAAACCATCCTCCCACTTCAGCCTCCCAAAGTGTTGGAGCCACCGTGCCTGGCAGACCGTTCCTCTTATAAGAAAAACAATTTATTTCTTTTGGCAGTGACAAGTAGGGCGTTATTTGTTTTGATTGTAATGTGGTGTCCAGGAATTAGTACAATATGCTAGATTCGATGTAAACAGCATAAAGCACACTGGGATTATTACGTCCTTTGACTTGGTCACAGTATAATATATCAATACCCCTAAGACTGCATTTGATTGTTTAACTGTAATACAATATTACCGCTTATTTTATTTTTCCTTTCTCCCTTGATTCTACCATCCCCACCATCTGCTAGCCCATCCCCTCCCCCCTCCACCCACATAACCAATGTATCAACCTAGTTGTTAACATTTTTCTCTATACTCATATAATCACATATAGACAAATACAAATGTACACATATTCAATGCAGATTTTTTTGTCATTTAAAAAGTGACTACACCTTGTCTCTTTTACTAAAAACATTTTTGTGCGTAGAATCCCTCTAAGTCAACTGGTAGAGTACACATTTATTCCTTTTTATGGATGTTCTGAAATGTGAATGCACTATAATTTTTGTACCCATCACTCTATTGATGGGCATCCGTAGTATTTACAATTTGTCTGTGTGTGTGTTGCCACTTCAAATGCTGCAACAAATGTCCTTGGACATATGTCCTATAGTGTTTTTACTCCAATAGTTTTATTGAAACTAATGGTTTGATTTCAGAGGATAGATTCCCAGGACTGCAAATGCTGGGTCAAAGGGTATATGTATTTTATTTATTTTTTATTTTATTTTATTTTTGAGACCAAGTCTCAAGCTACCACCCAGGCTGGAGTGCAATGGTGCAATCTTGGCTCACTGCAACCTCTGCTTCCTGGGTTCAAGTGATTCTCCTGCCTCTGCCTTCTGAGTAGCTGGGATTACAGGTATATGCTATCAGGCCTGGCTAATTTTTGTATTTTTAGTAGACACAGGGTTTCACCAGCTTGGCCAGGAGGGTCTCGATCTCCTGTCCTCGTGATCCACCCACCTTAGCCTTCCAAGGTGCTGGGATTACAGGCATGAGCCACCGTGCCCAGCCAAAAGGTATATGTTTTTTTTAAAATAATAGCTGTTGTGATAGAATATTGTTTGCTAGGAAAAAACAAAGAAAAAGTAAAATAATAGCTGTTGCCAGATTGGTTTCCAAAAAGACTGTAACAGTGTATATTTCAGTAGCAGCACATGAAAATACCCCTTGCCCCCATCCCTGCAGCAATAGGTGTTATAGTGCATTCAGTAGGCATTATAATAAAAACCATGAAATAAAATCACTACTTCAACATATAAATACTACCCCAAATGAGAAGAAACTATGATACTAACTGGCAAAATGTGACAAGTATTTTATTGAAAATCAGCAACTACACCTGAGTTTTTAGTTAAATAAATCTCTCAAGTTTATTTCACTCTTAACTTTAAAATTAACACATAATAGACAAGGCATGGTGGCTCACATCTATAATTCCAGCACTCTGGGCAGCCAAGGTGGGTGGATCACCTGAAGTCAGGATTTCGAGACCAGTCTGGCCAACGTGATGAAACTCCATCTTTATTAAAATACAGAATTCGCCGGGCATGGTGGTGCATCCTGTAAGTACAGCTACTTGGGAGGCTAAAGCAAGAGAATCGCTTGGACCTGGGAGGTGGAGGTTGCAGTGAGCTGAGATCATGCCATTGCACTCCAGCCTGGGTGACAAGAGCAAAACTCCATCCCAAAAAGAATTAACATATAACACACACATAAAATGCACACAAATCATAAGTGCACACATCAATGATCAATGAATTATTGCAAAGTAAACACATTTGTATGACCACCACACAGGTCAAGAAAGCTATTACCAGCAGTTCAGAGGCCTACCTCATGCCCCCTTCCTCCTTCCTATAGAGAACCAGTCCTGACTTTTAATACCACTGAATAGGCCGGGCAGTTTGGGAGGCTGAGGTGGGTGGAGCACCTGAGGTTAGGAGTTCAAGACCAGCCTGGCCATCCTGGTGAAACCCCATCTTAAAAAAAAAAAAAAATACCACTGAATAGTTTTGGCTAGTTTGGAAATATACATACAAGTGGCATCATGCAATCTATACTCTTGTGTGTGTTTGGTTTTTCTTTCAACATTTTCTTTGTGAAGTTTCTTCATGTTTCTGATAGCAGTAGTTCACTCACTCTCATTGCTGTACAATAGTTCATTACTTGAATAATAAACCACAATTCGGCTGGGCGTGGTGGCCCATACCTGTAACCCCAGCACTTTGGGAGGCAGAGGCAGGTGGATCACCTGAGGTCAGGAGTTCGAGACCAGCCTGACCAACATGGAGAAACACTGTCTCTACTAAAAATACAAAATTTAGCTGGGCATGATGGCTCATGCTGAGGCAGGAGAATCGCTTGAACCCAGGAGGTGAACCGAGATGGCACCATTGCACTCTAGCCTGGGCAACAGGAACAAAACTTCATCTCCCCCCCAAAAAAAAAATTAGCCAGGTGTTGTGGTAAATGCCTGTAGTCTTAACTACTTGGGAGGCTGTGGCAGGAGATCACTTGAGCCCAGGAATTTGAGGCTGCAGTGAGCTATGATCACACCTCTGCATTCCAGCCTGGGCACAGAGCAAGATCTCATCTTTAAAACAAAACAATATAAATATTTGTGGTCTACTGTGTTTCTAGGTACTGAGTGGGGTTAGAACAGTTAAAAAAAAAAATAGACCATACCCAGACTGTCATGAAATTTACATTCTACTTGATGAGATAGCGGTAAATAAAAAATCAGATCATTTTATGAGGAAAGTGAAATGGAGCAACACTAAACGAGGAGGAAGGCACTAACCATGTGAAGACTGAGAGTATACCATTCCAGGCAAGGGAACAGCAAGCACGGAGGCCTGGAGGAAGGGATGGGCTTCAGGAAACAAGGAGAGCAGTGTACCTAGAGCAAGATGTGAACAAAGGCAAGGAGAGGAAAGGTAGACAGAAACTAGATTCTGTAAGGTCTTAAAATTCTTTTATTTACTTACTTGTTTAGAGATGGTGTCTCCCTGTGTCGCCTGGGGTAAGGTACAGCGGCTATTCACAGGAGCAGTGATAGGATACTGTGGCCTGGAACTCTGGGCTCAAACAGCCCTCACCCTCAGCTTCCCAATAGCTGAGACCACAGACTCACCCAACGTGCCTCTCAAGGCCTTTTATTTTAAATGCAGTGGCGAGATGGGCAAGAGATGTACCATCCACATCTTCCTTTAAGGCAGGACTTGATGCCCAGATGTGAAGCATGTAGTCAGCAAATAGCTCTTTCAGGATCTGCCTCAGACACAGAGAGCCTCACTGCTTAAGGATATACCCTTCTTGGAGCAGACCACATTTAGAGACTAAGTGAGCAGGGTTATAAAGCCCCAGTTATTTTCATCAAACAATTCTAATGGACAATTCTTGTTTCAGAGCTCCCTGATGGGTGGGCCAAAGCTATTTTGAGTCTGTATCACTAATTTCTTCCTCCGTCTAATTCAGATTTCTCTTTCTTCCTTTCACAGGTGTTAGACCTTAATAACATCTTGAATCCAAAACTCAATCTCTGCATCTGTGATAAACTCAACCTGTGACAAATGGGAAGCCAGCGAAGGATTCTTGAGCAAAGAATTCAAGGTATCTGATTTAGGTTTTAGATCACTCTGGCTACTGTATAGAGGATGGACTGTGGGAAGTAAAAGTGAAAACAAGACCAGTAGCTGTGGCCCAGGGGAGAGAGGGTGGTGATTTGATCTAGGAAGGAGAAAGGGGGAAGTGGATGGATTTGGGATATAATTTGGTTGTAGAAGTGATAACTGGTTTGCCGGGCATGGTGGCTCATGCCTGTAATCCCAGCACTTTGGGAGGAGCAAGGTGGGTGGATCACAAGGTCAGGAGCTCAAGACCAGTCTGGCCAACATGATGAAACACCATCTCTACTAAAAATACAAAAATTAGGCGGGCATGGTGGCTCGAGCCTGTAGTCCCAGCTACTCAGGAGGCTGAGGCAGGAGAATCGCTTGAGGTTGCCGTGAGCTGAGATCGCACCACTGCACTCCAGCCTGCGTAACAGAGCAACACTCCATCTCAAAAAAAAAAAAAAAAAAAAGAAAGAAAGAAATGATAACTTGTTCATCTCAAGCATTTTGATCAATTACCTTACAGAAAACAAATTTAGTGTGTTGAAGGAAACCAAAATATTTCTCTCTAAAATACTAGGGATTTTAGTTAAAATTAAAAGGTTAAAACACATGGGCACACTGCCCTTCCTAACTCTGCCTTAATCAACTCAGAAAGAGCTCAGAGACAGCAGTGCTAGAGGATCCAGGAGCAGACTTTCCTCTTCCCATTAATTGACCTTCCCACGTCTTCCTGCCTTTCGGAAGCCCAACACACTCTTCTTTGTTTCCTCACTATGTAAGATTCATGGCTCTGGCTGAGTGCAGTGGCTCACGCCTGTAATCCCACCACTTTGGGAGGCCGAGGCAGGTGGATTGCTTGAGGCCAGGAGTTCGAAACCAGCCTGGCCAACATGGTGTCACTCTGTCTCTACTTAAAATACAAAAATTAGCTGGGCATGGTGGCACATGCCTATAATTCCAACTACTCGGGAGGCTGAGGCACAAGATCTCCTGAACCCAGGTGGTGGAGGTTGCATGAGCTGAGAGAATGCTACTGCACTCAAGCCTGGGTGACAGAACAAGACTCTGTCTCAAAAAAAAAAAAAAAAAAATTCATGGCTCTTTGTTTAAAATAATATTTAAACAAGGTCCCTAAGCCACAGCCTGGAGAGAGAAATACTTTTGAACTGAGACCTCTCCCATTTGGGTACAGCATGTTAATAAACTTGTTTTTCTTTTGTTAATCTGACTGTTGTTTTCAAGTGTCTCAACTAAGAACCTAAAAAGGGTAAAAACAGAAATGATGTTTGATGTATTCTCCCCAACAGTGTGTTTTCATTTCTTTCATCTACTGTCCAGTAATCATTTCAAAAAAGAAAAGAGCATTAGTTACAGCCTGTGTGATGTGGCCCCTGCTTACCTGCACTCTCCCTCCTGTTCCAGCCACCTCAGCTTTTTCACTGTTCCTCCAGCGTGGCAAGTTTATTCCTGCCACATGACTCTTTCACATGGTGTTTTCAGATTTTCTCTGGCACTCCGCACACATTGCCCACCTAATTCTATTCATCCCTCAGGTAGCAGTTTAAATACTGTGTCCTCACAGGGTTTCTCTAGCACTGCCTCCTCTCCCAGTGAGGCTAGTTCCTGTAATTACGGGCTCACATAAATCCCTAGGTTTCTTTCCTTCCTTCCTCCCTCCCCTCCCTCCTTCCCTCCCTCCCTCCCTCCCTCCTTCCTTCCTTCCTTCCTTCTTTCCTTTTTTTTGAAATGGAGTTTTGGAGTTTCGCTTTTGTTGCCCAGGCTGGAGTGCAATGACGCAATCTTGGCTCGCTGCAAGCTCCGCCTCCTAGGTTCAAGTGATTCTCCTGCCTCAGCCTCCAGAGTAGCTGGAATTACAGGCATGTGCCACCACGCCTGGCTAATTTTGTATTTTTAGTAGAGAGAGCATTTCTCCATGTTGGTCAGGTTGGTCTCGAACTCCCGACCTCAAGTGTTCCACCCACCTCAGCCTCCAAAAGTGCTGGGATCACAGGCGTGGGCAGCCACACCTGGCCAAAAAGTTATGCTTATAGGACACTAGCTCAGTACATTACAGTTCATCCTGTGGAATGTTATGCAATATCTGAAAACAATGTGATAGATTTATAACAATATGCATAATACAATACCTCTTGGATAAAAATATAATTTTATACACATTTGTGTTTTTGTACAAATGGTATCTTTGTATTTTTGTACAGTTGGTTTGTATCATGATAGAGTATGAATGTAGATTTTCTGGAAGGATGAATAAGACAGTGTCAGTGGTGGTTGCTTCTAAACTCTGGAGTAAGGGATTGGCTGATAGAAAAAAGAATTTACTTTTCTATTTATACTTCCCTGGGTTGACTGATTGATTTGTTTACTATGTGAATATACTGTGTTATTTACTTTTCTATTTATACTTCCCTGGGTTGATTGATTGATTTGTTTACTATGTGAATATACTGTGTTTAACTTTTAGACACTTCTGGGGTCTCTTTGAAGTGAAAAAAAATTTAATACTAACATTAAAACAAAAGTTATGTTTGTGCACAATTGATTTTCTGAAATGAAGAAAGCTCTTAATTATATGTCTACACATGGAGCATGAGTTTATTCATTATGAAATTAATATCCAGCTCTCTGGTCTTGGCTGCAGAAGTGAGATGATGAAGGGAACGTCATCATTTGGAAAGCATCGCCATAAGACGCACACGTGCCGCCGCTGCGGCTCTAAAGCCTACCACCTTCAAAAGTCGACCTGTGGCAAATGTGGCTACCCTGCCAAGCGCAAGAGAAAGTATAACTGGAGTGCCAAGGCTAAAAGACGAAATACCACCAGGACTGGTCGAATGAGGCACCTAAAAATTGTATACCTCAGATTCAGGCATGGATTCTGTGAAGGAACGACATCTAAATCCAAGAGGGCAGCTGTTACAGCATCCAGTTCATCTTAAGAATTTCAACGATTAGTCACATAATAAATGTTCTGGTTTTAAAAAGTACAAATAAATAAAATAATTAATATCTAGAAGAAGTTTATTATATTTGAAAAGGATTTTGAAAGTTAGATTTTTATTTCATTCTATGTAAATTCCCAAGATGGAATAATTTTGGGGAATAACCAAATATAAATTAAACATTACGCCAAGCACGGTGGCTTATGCCTGTAATCCCAGCACTTTGGTAGGCTGAGGCGTGCTGATCGCCTGAAGTCAGGAGTTCGAGACCAGCCTGACCACCATGGAGAAACCCCGTCTTTACTAAAAATACAAAATCAGCTGGGCATTACCAGGGCTTTTAGAATGCTTTTTCTCATTTGCTGTGGACACGACCATAAAAAAATTTCCCAGTAGGTTTTCTATCTACTACCTTTCCAGCAATCAGCCTATTGGGAATATTTGATTAACTGTAATAGAAATGCAATACAAATATAATGTGAGCCACATGTGAATTTTCTTTTTTTTTTTTGAGACGGAGTTTTGCTCTTGTTACCCAGGCTGGAGTGCAATGGCGCGAACTCGGCTCACCGCAACCTCCGCTTCCTGGGTTCAGGCAATTCTCCTGCCTCAGCCTCCTGAGTAGCTGGGATTACAGGCATGCACCACCACGCCCAGCTAATTTTTTGTATTTTTAGTAGAGACGGGGTTTCACCATGTTGACCAGGATGGTCTCGATCTCTTGACCTCGTGATCCACCCGCCTCGGCCTCCCAAACTGCTGGGATTACAGGCGTAAGCCACCGCGCCCGGCCCAAATTTTCTTTTTTTTCTAATAGCTGTTTCATCGGTAATCAATGAGATTTTAAAATTGTCTTTTGGGCACTGTAGCCTAGATCTCTTGAATCATGCAAATGTGCTTTGCATTTGTCTTGTAACCCTTGTGCATTATAACCCTTGGGGGCTGCAGTTTGTGTGTAGCCGTTAACTCAGGCTGGTTCATTCATGTTCACTCACTGTACAATCATCTCTGGAAATGTAAATTTTACTTTTATATTTTTGTTATGTAGGGCTGACAGGACAAGTAGATTAAAATAAGCATCAGTTTCATTAAAAAGGGCTAACCTGAAGATAAATCTTTTCACTCCAACTCTTATTTTTTTTACTTTTTTTTAAAAAAACCTTTCTGCAAGTCTGACACTCCAACTCTTTAGAGGATCGAAAGTGACTTTGATGGGCAGTAGAAGGAATTACAACATGGAATTCCTTGAATAAAAATTGATTGACTTAAAAAAAAAAAAAAAAGCCTGGCGTGGTGGCTCACACCTGTAATCCTAGCACTTTGGAAGGCCTAGGTGGGTGGATCACCTGAGGTCAGGAGTTCAAGACCAGCCTGGCCATCATGGTGAAACCCCATCTTTTAAAATTAAAAAAAAAAAAATGTGTATTGACTTTAAAAAAAAAAAATGGCACAGCAGCTGTGAATCCAACGGCTACAGATCTCACGTTTGCAGGGCAGCCTGAATCCGTCAGCCCCCGAAGACCTCAGCAGCCATGTCGAGGCCCCATAGTGAAGTCGGGACTGCCTTCATTCAGACCCAGCAGCTACATGCAGCCATGGCTGATACATTCCTGCAACACATGTGCCGCCTGGACATTGACTCACCACCCATCACAGCCTGGAGCACTGGCATCATCTGTATCATTGGCTCAGCTTCCGATCAGTGGAGACATTGAAGGAGATGATTAAGTTTAGAATGAATGTGGCTCATCTCAACTTCTCACATGGAACTCATGAGTACCACGTGGAGACCATCAAGAACGTGCGCGCAGCCATGGAAAGCTTTGCTTCTGACCCCATCCTCTACCAGCCTGTTGCTGTGGCTCTGGACCCTAAAGGACCTGAGATCTGAACTGGCCTCATCAAGGGCAGCGGCACCGCAGAGGTAGAGCTGAAGAAGGGAGCCACTCTCAAAATCACGCTGGATAACACCTACGTGGAAAAGTGTGACGAGAACATCCTGTGGCTGGACCACAAGAACACCTGCAAGGTGGTGGAAGTGGGCAGCAAGATCTACGTGGATGATGGGGTTATTTCCCTCCAGGTGAAGCAGAAAGGTGCTGACTTCCTGGTAACAGAGGTGGAAAATGGTGGCTCCTTGGGCAGCAAGAAGGGTGTGAACTTTCCTGGGGCTGCTGTGGACTTGCCTGCTGTGTCAGAGAAGGACATCCAGGACCTGAAGTTTGGGGTTGAGCAGGATGTCGATATGGTGTTTGCGTCATTCATCCACAAGGTAGCTGATGTCCATGAAGTGAGGAAGGTCCTGGGAGAGAAGGGGAAGAACATCAAGATAATCAGCAAAATCGAGAATCATGAGGGGGTTCGGAGGTTTGATGAAATCTTGGAGGCCAATGATGGGATCATGGTGGCTCGTGGTGATCTAGGCATTGAAATTCCTGCAGAGAAGGTCTTCCTTGCTCAGAAGATGATGATTGGGCGGTGCAACCGAGGTGGAAAGCCTGTCATCTGTGCCACTCAGATGCTGGAGAGCATGACCAAGAAGCCCCGCCCCGCCCGGGCTGAGGGCAGTGATGTGGCCAGTGCAGTCCTGGATGGAGCTGATTGTATCATGCTGTCTGGAGTGACAGCCAAAGGGGACTATCCTCTGGAGGCCGTGCGCATGCAGCACCTGATTGCCCGTGAGGCAGAGGCCACCATCTACCACTTGCAATTATTTGAGGAACTCTGCCGCCTGGCGCCCATTACCAATGAACCCACAGAAGCCACCACCGTAGGTGCCGTGGAGGCCTCCTTCAAGTGCTGCAGTGGGGCCATAATCGTCCTCACCAAGTCTGGCAGGTCTGCTCACCAGGTGGCCAGATACCACCCATGTGCCCCCATCATTGCTGTGACACGGAATCCCCAGACAGCTTGTCAGGCCCACTTGTACCATAGCATCTTCCCTGGGCTGTGTAAGGACCCTGTCCGGGAGGCCTGGGCTGAGGACGTGGACCTCCACGTGAACTTGGCCATGAATGTCGCCAAGGCCCAAGTGACAGCAAAAGGGGACTATCCTCTGGAGGCTGTGTGCATGCAGCACCTGATTGCCCATGAGGCAGAGGCCACCATCTACCACTTGCAAAGGCTTCTTCAAGAAGGGAGATGTGGTCATTGTGCTGACTGGGTGGTGCCCTGGCTCCGGCTTCACCAACAGCACCATGAGTGCTGTTCCTGTGCTGTGATGGACCCCAGAGTCCCTCCTCCGGTCCCTGTCCCACCCCCTTCCCCCAACCCATCCATTAGGCCAGCAATGCTTGTAGAGCTCACTCTGGGTTGTAATGTGGCATTGGTGGGCTGGGACACCAGAGAAGAAGATAAACGCCTCGATGAAACATGGCTGTGTTTACAGCCTGCTCTGGTAGGACAGCTCAGAGCCTGGCTGCCCATCATGTGGCCCCACCCAGTCAAGGGAAGAAGGAGGAATGCCAGACTGGAGGCCCCAGGAGCCAGATAGCAAGAGGGTGACAGCTTCCTTTCCTGTGTGCACTCTGTTCAGTTCCTTTAGAAAATGGATGCCCAGAGGACTCCCAGCCCTGGTCTGGGGGCAGGAAATGGCCAGCGAGAGTTAGGGGCCTTAGCACACAGGGCACTTGTTCCATTTAAGCTGACTCTGGCCCTGGCCCTTACTTGATTCCCCAACCCCCTGGGCCTCCCCAGTTTGCACCTGTCCCCGCCCTCTACTCAGCTGTCCTGCAGCAAACACTCCACCTTCCATTTTCCCCCACTACAGCAGTGCCTCCAGGCCTGTTGCTATAGAGCCTACCTGTATGTCAATAAACAACAGCTGAAGCACCAAAAAAAATGTTTTAATTACCCGGGCATGGTGGTGGGCACCTGTAGTCCCAGCTACTCTGGAGACTGAGGCAGGAGAATCACTTGAACCCAGGAAGCCGAGGTTGCAGTGAGCCAAGATCACACCACTGCACTCCAGCCTCAACAACAGAGCAAGACGCCGTCTCAAAAAAAATAAATAAACCAACATTACTTGCCCACAGTTTTATTTTTTTCTTTGTCTTTGTTTCTTGCAGTGAGGTCTTGCTATGTTGCTCAGGCGGGCCTCAAACTCCTGGGCTCAAGTAATCCTCTTACCTCAGCCTCGAAAGGGCTGGGATTACAGGTGAGCAGCACTCCACCTGGCCCAAATAATTTAAAAAAAAATTTATACAAAATTCCATCGCAATTTTAGAGCAAAATACGACCTTTGATTTAGAATACGATTATATTTTAATTGTATGTATGATACAAATTATATCCAAAGATAACAATGCCTAGAACACAAGAGACTCTTAAGATGGGCCTGAGCAGCGTAAATCTAAACTACATAAAAAATAAATTTGTGGGCCAGGCGCAGTGGCTCACACCTGTAATCCCAGCGCTTAGAGAGGCCATGGCAGACAGATCACGAGGTCAGGAGATCAAGATCATCCTGGCTAACACAGTGAAACCCTGTCTCTACTAAAAATACGAAAAATTAGCCAGGCATGGTGGCAGGGGCCTGTAGTCCCAGCTACTCGGGAGGCTGAGGCAGGAGAATCGCTTGAACCTGGGAGGCAGAGGTTGCAGTGAGCCAAGACCACACCATTGCACTCTAGACTAGGTGACAGAGTGAGAGAGACTCAGTCTCAATAAATAAATAAACAAATTTGTATCTAATTCAGCCTATGGTATTTGAAAAAATATCACTTAATGTGAATAAGGAACGACAAGCTAGTCAGAAGAGAAAATAGTCGAAAAGGATTAACTACTCCTTTCTGATTAGGCAAAGCCTGTGCCTTGCACTTCCCTGCCTCTGTCTTTCTACTGTGACCATTGCTCTCCGTCTTTACCATGACTTTGGGACCCTTGCCATCCTTCAAGAAGGGCAAGAGGCCACTGCTTTTAGAAAGCAGTATCATGATTGCTGGTGAACTATATGAGGTCTATTTTTCTTTCACTAAGAAAGATAACTTTTTTTAAAGGTGGATTTTATAATTCACATACCATAAAATCCACCTCAGATTTTATCCACATCTGAGGTGGATTTTGTGGTATGTGAATTATATCTCAATGGAAAAAAAGAGAAAGACGATTTTCATGCTGGAAGACGAAGAACAAAGATAGGTAAGAATTTTGATCGGTCTGGGCAACATGGTGAGACCCTATCTCTACAAAATATCAGCCTAACATGGTGGCTCATGCCTGTGATCCCAGTACTTTGGGAGGCTGAGGCAGGTGGATTGCTTGAGCTCAGCAGTTCAAGATCAGCCTGGGCAACATGGAAAAAAACCCGTTTCAGCCAGGTGTGGTGGTGATGCCTGTAGTCCCAGCTACTCAGGGAGAGGCTGAGGCAGGAGGATCACCTCAACCCAGGAGGTGGAGGCTGTGGGTCCCACCACTGTACTCTAGCCTGGGTGACAGAGTGAGACTAGGTCTCAAAAAAAAAAAAAACAACAAGAAACTCAAAGTGGAAGGATAAAGATTTTGTTCAGGATTAGAAAGACAGACCAAATCGGTGTGAGCTCTGCCTCGTTAGCTATGTCTGTTGTGAAGCTAGAGAAGACCTGCTGAACAGTGGAGAGTTGGTAACATCCCAAGAAAATCTCTTCACCTTCTTTCTGTTAGTTCACTTTGTATAAAACGAGTAGGGGCAGCCAGGAGCGGTGGCTCATGCCTGTAATCCCAGCACTTTGGGAGGCCTACGCTGGTGGATCATCTGAGGTCAGGAGTTCCAGACCAGCCTGGCCAACATTGTGAAACCCCATCTCTACTAAAAATACAAACTTAGACAAGCGTGGTGGTGTGTGCCTGTAGTCCCAGCTGCTTAGGAGGCTGAGACAGGAGAATTGCTTGAACCCTGGAGGTGGAGTTTGCAGTGAGCTGAGATCATGCCATTGCATTCCAGCCTGGTCAACAAGAGCAAAACTCCATCTCAAAACAAACAAACAAGAAAAAAAAAATAATAGGGGCAAAGTGTCTTCCTAAATTTTTTTGTTTTTGAGAAGGAATCTTGCTCTGTTGCCCAGGCTGGAGTGCAGTGGCTCAATCTTCGTTCACTGCAACCTCTGCCTCCTAGGTTCAAGCGATTCTCCTGCCTCAGCCTCCCGAGTAGCTGAGATCACAGGCACACGCCACCGCGGCCAGCTAATTTTTTTGCATTTTTAGTAGACACAGGGCTTCATTATGTTGGCCAGGTTGGTCTCAACTCCTGATCTCAAGTGATCCGCCCACCTCAGCCTCCCAAAGTGCTAGGATTATAGGCGTGAGCCACTGAGCCCAGAGGGTCTTCCTAAATTATGTTCTTGAGGGATCAGTGGCAGGGCACTAGGGAAGGGAGAAAGCCACTTGATTATAAATTCTTCGTATTTCACCCATGAGCAAAATCTAGTTTGTCAAGCTAGCCCTTCTGGAAAATGTGGGGCTTGTGAAGAAATGTATTATATTTAATATCCTGCAATCAGGCCGGGCCCAGCGGCTCATGCTCAGGTGGGTGGATCACCTGAGGTTAGGAGTTTGAGACCAGCCTGATCAACATAGTAAAACCCCACAAAAATTAGCCAAGCATAGTGGCAGGAGCCTGTAATCCCAACTACTCGGGAGGCTGAGGCAGGAGAATCATTTGAACCAGAGAGGCAGAGGTTGCAGTGAGCTGAGATCTCGCCATTGCACTCTAGCCTGGGTGACAGAGCAAGACTCTGTCTCAAAAAAAAAAAAAAAGAAAGAAAGAAATAGAAATTAGCCAAGGGTAGTGGCACATGCCTGTAATCTCAGCTATTTGGGAGGCTAAGGCAGGAAACTCGCTTGAACCCAGGAGGCAGAGGTTGCAGTGAGCTGAGATTTTGCCATTGCACTCCAGCCTGGGCAACAAGAGTGAGGCCGTGTCTCAAAATAAATGAAATAAATAAATAAATAAAATCCTAAAATCAGTTAAGCCTTAGTGAGGGTCCCTTAGGGCCTCCCCATATGGGTGTATGTTTTGAAGAAGAGAGTAGAGAGAACAAAAATGACAAGGGGCCAGGCAAGGCATGGTGGCTCATGCCTATAATCCTAGCACTTTGGGAGGCAGAGATGGGTGGATCACCTGAGGTCAGGAGTTCCAGACCACCCTGCCAACATGGTGAAACCCTGTCTCTACTAAAAATACAAAAATTGGCCCTGGCACAGTGGCTCACACCTGTAATCCCAACACTTTGGAAGGCTGAGGCTGGCAGATCACCTGAGGTTGGGAGTTTGAGACAGCCTGACCAACATGGAGAAGCCCCATCTCTACAAAACAACACAAAAATTTACTGGGCTTGGTGGTGCGTGCCTGTAATACCAGCTACTTGGGAGCCTGAGGCAGGAGACTCGCTTGAACCTGGGAGGCAGAGGTTGCAGTGAGCCAAGATCACGCCATTGCACTCCAGCCTGGGCAACAAGAGCGAAACTCCATCTCAAAAAAAATTTTAAAAATTTAACAATTAGCTGGGGATGGTGGCTCACACCTGTACTCCCATCTACTTGGGAGGCTGAGGCATGAGGATTGCCTGACCTGGGAGGCTGAGGTTGCAGTGAACCGAGATGGACCATTGCACTCCAGCCTGGGCAACAGAGTGAGACTCTGTCTCAAAAAAAAAAAGAAAGAAAGATCAGATAAAATAATGATTGGGTTGATGAAAAGGTGAACAGAAAGGCCCTTGACAAAATTATGCTTTTCCTATGTAGTTCTGGAAGTAATGTCCTCCTCTTTGTTTAGCAGAAAAAATCACCTCTCACAGGGAGGGGGTGGGGGGAGGGGCATTTCTTGCCAAGTAGAAAGGGAAGATAGAACCAAGCCAGTGGAGACGTATTTTTACAAAGCATTGGATCTTTCTCCACTTCTCAGGTCACACCATGGAAAGAGTAGCCTCTTTTAATACCTAGAACCCTCTTTATTTAGGTCAAATCAGGGTTTCTGGGTACTCTGTAGTGGTCAGGCTGGAAAAAGGGTGAAGGAGGGAAGGAGAGGGACTTTTCACATCATATCTGTTGTATTTTTAAATTTTGTATTAAGAACATGTGTCATTTGTTGATAAAGTCAGTTGTTATTTTAAAGATTCAATTAAGGCTGAGTGGTGAAATTTAAGATTCAGTTCTTTGCTCAGCATAGCCTCCAGTATTTATTTCTTTTCATACCCAACATGTTCATTTGCTTTGTGGAGTTCTAGTTTAGGGACCTCTCCCTGCAAGTGACACCCCCCACCGAACTTATCTAATCTAATCTAAACAGATCAATTTATGCGTGACATCTCACTTTCTTCCCTGAGCTCTGTTTCCCACCAGCAAGCAAAACGACTTGTTAAAACAGAGACTGTCCACTTCAAGCTTCAGAGCAGAATTTACAGTCAGATTCCAGGCCTGCTATTTACTAGCTACGTGACCTTCTGCAGGGCATGTTACCGCTCTGGGATTGGGTTTCCTCATGTGGGGCTGTAGAATCTGCACTCAATTTACTTGACAGAGGTCAAAGGATGTACTTCAGCTTCTGGCTCTGCCACTTTGTTGCTGTGTGACTTGGACACTCCGCCTGGCCCGTAAGCTTCCGTTTCTATAAAATGGGAACAATACTGCCTTCCAGGGAGGTTCTGAAAGTGGAATGAGGGATCTAAGATTCCTGGGGTATAGGCCACATGAGTGCTTAAATGATGTTAGTGTCTTCTCCTTTCTCTTCACCTGTTTCTTTCTGGCTTGTTTTTGTTTGCTTTTACTTTATAAAATAAGAATGCTGAACCACCTATTATGCAGATCTCCTGCCTCTCGCAGTGCTTTATAAACAGTGAGGCAGAAAGGAGAATGTATGGTTGTTTTGGCACCAGGAGAACAAAAGGCCCCAGGCTCTGAATTTCTCTGACCTCTCTAAATTGTGTTTGAATTCCAGAGAAGAGCTCTGTTTTTCTAGGTAGGAATTAGCCAAGCTTTTCCTGGAGCTCACCCCAGGCAGCACCGTGAGGGCTGAGGACTGAGGACTTCCCTTCCACAAGACCTCCCAGTCTCTGTGAGCTTCAGCATCACAAAGC
This sequence comes from Callithrix jacchus, assembly GCF_049354715.1. NCBI lineage: Eukaryota > Metazoa > Chordata > Mammalia > Primates > Cebidae > Callithrix > Callithrix jacchus. The sequence goes on from NC_133508.1 coordinate 150,959,199, forward strand.
CACCTGGGGAGCCAGGGGTAGGTATTGTTCTTCAGAGACACCTGGATGCTGGCTCCCTCCCTCAGGAGGAGGGAAGCTGCTGAGGCCTTTGAAACATTGTATTGAAAACTCACTCCTACACAGAAGCCAAAACTGACAAGGATGATAAGCTAATAATAATGAACTACTCCTGCTCTTCCCTTACTGTGCTCTGAGACAGGTCAGAATGTCTTTAGCCCAGTACTTTGATTTTTTTTTTTTTTTTTTGAGATGAAGTCTATCTCTGTCACCCACCACACCTGTAATCCCAGCACTTTGGGAGGCCAAGGTGGATTTGAGGTCAGCAGTTCGAGACTAGACTGACCAACATGGTGCAAAACCGTCTCTACTAAAAATACAAAAAGTAGCCAGGCGTGATAGCTACAAAAAGTAGCAGGAGAATCGCTTGAACCTGGGAGGTGGAGGCTGCAGTGATCTGAGATCAAGCCATGGCACTCCGGCTTGGACGACAAAGAGAGACTTATTCTCAAAAGAAGAAAACAGAAACTGTGAAAAGGCTAAGGAGAAAGTGGGAGTCAGTAACCTACAAACTATTTTAGGCAGGACACTTTCAAAGTGCAGTTGGCAGCCCTGGAAGTTGAACTGCGTCTGGTTTCCAGCACAGGGCATCTGGCCACCTTAGTAAATACTGCTGATCAACTCTCTGTGGCTCTGGCTGGCCTGCCAGAGACACCAAAACACAGGAGACATGACAAATTACTAGCATCTTTTGCTTTTTAATTTTTATTCCTTTTGTAATTTTGTTTTATTTTATTTTTTGTGGAGAACAGGGTCTTGCTGTATTGCCCAGCCTAATCTCGAATTCCTGGGCTCAAGAGGTTCTCCCGCCTCTGCCTACCCGAGTGCTGGGGTTACAGGTGTGAGCCACTGCCCTTGACCTTTGTTTTTATTCTGTGTGTTTATGATAATGGCTGGAAATAGGGGTTTCTCTTACACACAGTAGCAGGGACACACTTTCTCTCCTCTTTCCTTTCTAAAGGACAGTGTCAATGATATGTCCAGGACAGGTCAGAGAATGTTACATCAGAGATACTGCTGCTATATTTACCCCCTACTTGCTTTTCAAGCAAAGCAATTTATATGATAAAAAGCAGCAGAGACAAACTATCCTGGGTATCTTCAGAGAAGAAAAACATTGAATTTTAAAGCTCTACATTTTACTTTGTAGTCAGTTTTTCTGGGGGCTAAATTTCCTTTTTCTCTTTGTTTTCACCTTTTTAAATTCTCTGAGAGAGTTAAAGAGATATATCCTCCGCCCCGGCAGCAGTGGCTCATGCCTGTAATCCTAGCACTGTGGGAGGCTGAGGCGGGTGGATCACCTGAGGTCAGGAGTTTGAGACCAGCCTGGCCAACATGGTGAAACCCCATCTCCACTAAAAATACAAAAATTAGCTGGGCATGGTGGCTTATGCCTGTAATCCTATCTACTTGGGAGGCTGAGGCAGGAGGATTACTTGAATCGGGGAGGCGGATGTTACAATGAGCCAAGATCTTGCCACTGGACTTCCAGCCTGGGTGACACAGCAAGACTTCATCTCAAAAAAAGAGATGTATTACTTTAGCCTAGGCCCAGACCTGCAACTGCCACTGTAACCTTCACAAGGAAAAAAAGACTAAACAGACAGGAGAATGACAAGGAAAGTCATCACTGGAGTTACTGTGGTCTGCAAGTTTCCATGTAGGCCTCTGTAGTACCCCATTGTCTAGCCCCTCTGGGCCAATAATTTTTATTCCCCAGGCCTCAGTTTTCTGCTTGTGGGTAAAATAGGAATGAGCAGTTCTATTTCACCTGGAGGGCTATTGTTAAGAGAATAAATGTGATGAATGTAAATAAGGCTATGGTGGTGGGATAATTGAGCTCTAATTAAATTCACCAGCTACTTTTATTTATTTATTTATTTATTTATTTATTTTGAATGGACTCTCACTCTGTCACCCAGGCTGGAGTGCAGTGGCATAATCTCGGCTCACCACAACCTCTGCCTCTGAGGTTCAAGTGATTCTCCTGCCTTAGTCTCCTGAGTAGCTGGGTTTATAGGCACCTCCCACCATGCCCTGCTAATTTTTCTATTTTTAGTAGAGACGAGGTTTCACCATGTTGGCCAGGCTGCTCTTAAACTCCTGACTTCAGGTGATCCACCTGCCTCAGCCTCCCAAAGTGCTGGGATTACAGGTGTGACCCACCAGCCCAGCCTCAGCAGCTACTTCTTAAGTACATGCTAAATGCTGGCAGAGGATACTATCCAGAGTAAGACATTGCACTTGCCCTTAAGGTTTTTACGATCTGATCATTGGTGAAAGACAAATTTATAAAGAATTGTAACCCCTAGGCCAGGGAAGATGGCTTACACCTGTAATCCCAGCACTTTGGGAGGTGGAGGCGGGTGGATCACCTGAGGTCAGGAGTTCAAGACCAGCCTGGCCAACATGGTAAAACCCTGTCTCTACAAACATACAAAAATTAGCCGGGCATGATGTCAGGTGCCTGTAATCCCAGCTACTCTGGAGGCTGAGACAGAAGAATCACTTGAACCCAGGAGGCAGAGGTTGCAGTGAGCCAAGATCACGCCACTGCACTCCAGCCTGGGCGACAGAGCAAGACCCCATCTCAAAAAAAACAAACTGTAGTCCCAGCCAGGAAATGATGAGTCCCACATTTTAGAGGATGCTGAGAGAATTAGGAGGGTGTTAAGGGAAGCTTTAAAGGAGAGAGTTGTATTTGAGATGGGAGGGGACAAGAGGACATTCCAGATAGAAAAAAGAAAGGTGTAGAAGAGCAAAGGTTCAAGATGTGCTAAGGGAACAATGGGTGCTAAGTCGGGCTCGCATTTGGAGAGGTTAAGAAGTCTGTACTTAATTTCACAGATAATGGAGTGGCTGATATTCTTGTTGAGAAATGACAGTGATTGAAGTAGTGCTTGAGGGCAATTCATATGGCCCTGCCCTGGTGCTGGGGACAGACTGGAGGGATAGTGATAGCGGAACGTAATAAAGTCCTTCTTGACCAGTTAGTCACCCACAATGAACCTCTGCATCAAATGCTGCTCAGGGGAGAACTTCCCACCTAGCACTTCCATATTCACTATTTATACTTAACCAATTATGTTTTTAACTGGTTTTCTTTCTTTTTCAAGCCTGACCTGTGACTCCCCTAATATTAGAGGGTGAGCTTCCTGAGAACCGGGCCTTTATTATTTTCAAGCCTGACCTGTGACTCCCCTAACATTAGAGGGTGAGCTTCCTGAGAACCGGGCCTTTATTATTTTCAAGCCTGACCTGTGACTCCCCTAATATTAGAGGGTGAGCTTCCTGAGAATTTTCCACTTCCTCCCTTTGTTGCAGAGGTCCAGATTCCCTCAGCCCGGTGTCCAGCCTGCTAGTGGACCTCACTCAGGAGGAACAAACTGACACTCAACTTTTGGGTAGGCCCAGCCTATATTTTATTTTATTTTATTATTTATTTATTTTTCTTTTTGTTTCTTTTTGCCCAGCCTGCATTTTCCTTCCACTTTGGTTTCACGTTTTTTTTTTTTTTGAGACGGAGTTTCGCTCTTGTTACCCAGGCTGGAGTGCAATGGCGCAATCTCGGCTCACCGCAACCTCCACCTCCTGGGTTCAGGCAATTCTCCTGCCTCAGCCTCCTGAGTAGCTGGGATTACAGGCACGTGCCACCCTGCCCAGCTCATTTTTTGTATTTTTAGTAGAGACGGGGTTTCACCATGTTGACCAGGATGGTCTCGATGTCTTGACTTTGTGATCCACCTGCCTCGGCCTCCCAAAGTGCTGGGATTACAGGCGTGAGCTACCGTGCCCGGCAGGTTTCAGGTATTTTTGACAACATCTAGAACACCCAATTAATCCAGAGGGTGAAAAAAAGGGAGTAATTGGCAGGCAGGTGGGGATGAACAGATGTGGTTGTGTCAGTGAAAGACAGATTTGAGTTACGGTCCTATAAAAAAATGTATACCGCCAGGGGCGGTGGCTCATGCCTATAGTCTTAGCACTTCAGGAGGCCGAGGTGGGTGGATTACATGAGGTCAGGAGTAGAAACCAGCCTGGCCAACATGGCGAAAACCCATCTCCACTAAAAATACAAAAATTAGACGGGCTTACCCACAAAGGCAAGCCTATCAGACTTAACAGCAGATCTCTCAGCAGAAACTCTACAAGCCAGAAGAGAGTGGGGGCCAATATTCAACATCCTCAAAGAACAGAACCTTCAGCCCAGAATTTCATATCCAGCCAAACTAAGCTTCACAACTGAAGGAAAAATAAAATATTTTATGAACAAGCAAGAACTCAGAGATTTTATTACCACCAGGCCTGCTTTACAAGAGCTTCTGAAAGAAGCATTACACACAGAAAGAAACAACCAGTATTAGCCTTTCTAAAAATACACCAAAAAGTAAAGAGCACCAACATAAAGAAGAATTTACACCAACGAATGGATAAAACAGCCAGTCAACATCAAATGGCAGTAACCCTAAATTTAAACTGACTAAATCCCCCAATCAAAAGACACAGCCAAAACCCAATGGCATTTTACATCCAGACCTGTTTCACATGCAAGGATACACAAAGACTCAAAACAAAGGGATGGAGAAAGATTTACCAACCAAATGGAGAGCAAAAATAAATAATAAATAAATAAAAAGCAGGAGTTGCAATTCTCGTACCGGATAAAATAGATTTTAAAGCAACAAAGATACAGTGGTAAAAGGATCAATGCAACAACAAGAGCTAACGATCCTAACACCCAGATACATAGAGGCTTAGACTCAATGAGACAGAAAATTAATAAGAATATCAAGGACTCGAACTCAGATCCGGAACAAGTAAACTTAATAAATATTCATAGAGCTCTCCACTTCAAGTACACAAAATACACATTCTTGTCAATACCACATCACACCTACCCATAAGCTTAAATGAAACATTGATTGGCCATCATTAATACCCAATTTTTTTCAAAATAAAGCAATATTTCCATTTACTTTCCCTCTTTCTCTTCCTCTTTCTTCCTCTCCTTTACTTATTTATTATTTTTTTTTCTTTCCTTCTCTCAAAAAAAAAGAAATCAACTTGTAAACCTCTAGATCCAGGTCGGCAATGTCTCTCTCATTGCTTGATTTCCTTCCTTCCCTTCCCTCTCTCCCTCCCTCCCTCCCTCGCCGCTTCCTCCCTTCCTTCCTCCCTTACTTCCTTCCCTCCTTCCTTCATCCCTTCCTTCCTTCCTTCCTGCCTTCCTCCCCCCCCAAAAAAAAAAAAAATTAGATGGGCATGGTGGCGTGTGCCTGCAGTTCCCAGCTACTCAGGAGGCTGAGGCAGGAGAATCGCTTGAACTCAGGAAGCGGAGGTTGCAGTGAGCCAGGATCCAGCCACTGTACTCCAGTCTGGGTGACAAAGTGAGACTCTGTCTCAAAAAAAAGAAAAAAGTCCATTATTTTAACCACTGTCGACTACTGATTCTACATTAGGGACCTAGATATCAAGGCCGATATATCTTCAATTCTGTGATCCACACCCTTCTCTTGAAACACAAGAGCACTGTTGCCTGAGTGTTTGTTGAAGGGCTTATTTCTTTGGTTCAAGACTTTGTTCCCCGAGATTAAATTAAATAACCTTTTCACTACTAAGTAGCTCTTAGGAGTGGATCTCAAAGCTTCAAAAGATTTTAGCCTGCCAGAGAAATATCATTAATTAATATATTCCTTCTCCCTTAAGACAACCCGGTCTACCACACTGCCTCAGTGGGTTTCTTCTGGACACACACAAAAAAAAAAAGCAAAGGAATTTGGGTAGCATAAATAAAATTGATGGTTTCTATTAGGCTTCTTTGAAATGGAGAAAACAGCTCTGACACCTTCATTAACACCTTCACTGAGCCTCCAGGATTGTGGTGGTGGCGGGGGGGCGCGGTTAAGGACTCACATTAGAAATCCCTGTTCTTACCTTTTCTGTTAGAATGCGTGACTACCTGGTAGTCAAGCATTTGCCTATTAATACCAGGATTTTTTTTTTTTTAACATATCCTATCTCATATGTAACTAAGAAATATTAATAGCTATGAGCTAGAACAATTTTTAAAAAACACTTCTGCCAGGCGCAGTGGCTCATGCCTGTAATCCTAACACTTTGGGAGGCTGAGGCAGATGGATCACCTGAAGTCAGGAGTTCAAGACCAGCCTGGCCAACATGATGAAACCCCATCTCTACTAAAAATACAAAAATTAGCTGGGCACCATGGCAGGTGCCTGTAATTCCAGATTCTCAGGAGACTGACACAGAGAATCACTGGAACCTGGGAGGCGGTGGTTGCAGTGAGCTGAGATTGTGCCACTGCACTCCAGCCTGGGCAATTGAGTGAGACTCTGTCTCAAAAACAAAAAAACAAAACAACTAAAAACGCACTTCCAGCATTAATAGGCATTGAATAAAGGTTACTTACTAAAAGTCTTGAGAGCTACCATTTTGCACTGATTTTAAAAGCCTCAGAATTAAGGGCTGGGCGCGGTCATTGATGCTGTAATCCCAGCACTTTGGAATACTGAAATGGGTGAATCACCTGAGGTCAAGGGTTCCAGACTCGCCTGGCCAACATGGCAAAAACCCCATCTTTACTAAAAAATACAAAAAGTAGCTGGGCATGGTGGTGCCCACCTGTAATCCCAGCTTCTTGGGAGGGTGGTGAGGCAGGAGAACTGCTTGAACCCGGAAGGTAGAGGTAGAAGTTGCAGTGAGCCGAGATCATACCACTCAGCCTTGGTGACAGATCGAGACTCCATCTCAAAAAAAAAAAGTTTGGGGGTCAGGCATGTTGGCTTACTCCTGTAATCCCAGCACTTTGGAAGGCCAAGGTGGGCAAATCACCAGAGGTCGGGAGTTGGAGACCAGCCTGACCAACATGGAGAAACCCTGTCTCTACTAAAAATACAAAAATTAGCCAGGCGTGATGGTGCACACCTGTAATTCCAGCTACTCAGGAGGCTGAGGCAGGAGAATCACTTGAACCTGGGAAGTGGAGGTTGCAACGAGCTGAGATCGTGCCACTGTACTCCAGCCTGGGTGACAGAGCAAGACTCTGTCACAAAAACAAGAAAGAGAGAGGGAGAGAGAGAGGGAAGGAGGGAGGGAAGGAGGAAGGAAGGGAGGGAAGGAGGGAGGGAGGGAAGGAGGGAGGGAGGGAGAGAAAACTGAGAGAGAGGTTCAGTACCTTGAGAAAGAAAGAATGCAAGAAAGAACGAAAGAAAGAAAGGAAAGAAAAAGAAAGAGAGAGAGAAAGAAAAACTGAGACACAGGGAGGTTCAGTACCTTGCCCAAGAGTGCCCGAGTATTTGTGTACATGACTGAGTCAGGCTGTGACTCCAAGGTGAGTAACCTATGTCAGTTACTGGGAATGGGGTGGAACGGATTGTAAAGGAAGCTGAAGACCATTATCACCCTGCCCTGGGGGAATCGTGGAACGGTGCTTAATAGAAAAGGCAAGTTTAGGCTGTTCTTGGTTGCCCCTTCCAGAAATGATGTTGGCCTAAAACCATGGTCATCAAACATTTTTGCATATATTTTGTAAGAGTTTTGAAAAACCACGTACCCCCTTGTACATTTTAAAGTCAGCAACTAACATTTTTCATTGTAAGTTTAAAGATCTGTAAGATAGAATTACTGGCTTTTTGTGATTAATATAATACAACTATGAAAGCACCATTTTTTTTTTTTTGAGACGGAGTCTCACTCTGTTGCCCAGGCTGGAAAATGGCATGATCTTGGCTCACTGCAACCTCCACCTCCTGGGTTCAAGCGATTCTCCTGCCTCAGCTTCCCAAGTAGCTGAGATTACAGACGCCTGCCACCACGCCCAGCTAATTTTTGTATTTTTAGTAGAGATGAGGTTTCACTATGCTGGCTAGGCTGGTCTTAAATTCCCAACCTCAGGCAATCCATCTGCCTCAGCCTCCCAAGGTATTGGGATTACAGGCATGAGCCACAGAGCCTGGCCAAAAGCACCCTTTTAAAGGAATCTACAGGAATATAAATATAGTAATTTGATATTACCATCATGAACCTATAAAAGTCATGACTACACTCTTTTGTTTTTAATTATTATATTTATTTTTTTTTTGAGACAAGGTCTTTCTCCATTGTCCTGACTAGAGGGCAGTGACGCATCCCAGCTCACCGCAATCTCGAACTTCTGGGCTCAGGCCATCCTCCTGCTTCTCGTGACTACATTCTTTAAGTTAGAAACTTTACATTTTTTCTGTTTTTCTTTGAAATCATATTTTGATTCCATTTCTATGTAATCTTGTCCTAATATAATTTAGTGATTAAAAACATTTTACAGCCAAGTGCAAAATAATCCCACAGCACTTTGGGAGGCTGAGGCAGGTGGATCACCCAAGGTCAGGGGTTTGAGACCAGCCTGACCAACATGGTGAAACCCCGTCTCTCCCAAAAATACAAAGTTAGCCAGGCGTGGTGGCACATGCCTGTGATCCCAGCTCCTTGGGAGGCTGGGGCAGGAGAATCGCTTGAACCCGGAGGCAGAAGTTCCCGTGCTCTTTGTTCCTTACCCCACCAGAGTTACTCAACCTGCAACCCTTTCAGTGATCTTCTAAGTCATTCTGGAGTCCCGGGGGGCGGCTTTCATATGCTCACGAATTGGTCTTCTTGGCCCCTTTGTGGTTTTGGCTCATTTCATTTATCTCCTATAGCTTAGCACAGTAGAACTGCTAGCCAGAGCCAAACAGACTGTTCCATGTGAGAAAACCAACCTCCAGACTCCTGGGGCTTTTCTGGTGTAGTGATCTCCCCGAGGGAAATCTACCCCTACTCCTGACCTGTACTCTTCTCTTCAATGAGGGAATTTAGAAGGGAAAGCACCCCCTGCTGACAATTCTTACAAGGGTTTGTGAAACAAATCCCATTTGGTCGCCATTTTGGTTGAGAAGTGGTGACAAAGGCTCCAAGTGGTCTGAAGTCCCAGGTGCTATAAAAGAACAGAAGGGGGTCTCAGATCGCTAGCTGCACTTCATATTTCAGCATCACCCACAGTTTTTTTTCACGCCCCACGACTCAAAAGATTCCCTCTCAAGCCTTTGCTCTTTGGTCTCCTTGGTGAACTCATATTCACCCTTCAAATCTCACTTTAAGGACTGGGTGTGGTGGCTCTCACTTGTAATCCCAGCAGTTTGGGAGGCCGAGACAAGCAGATCACCTGAGGTCAGGAGTTCGACAACAGCCTGACCAACATGGAGTAACCCTGTCTTTAAAAAAAAAAAAAAAATCTCAGTTCAATCCCTTCTTTCAGGATTCGTTCCCATTCCTCTAACGGCCTTGAGGGTTTTCTGCTATCTCCACGCTTTTACTACATTTTGGTTTATTTGCTCTTACTATATATCTGCTTGTTAGTCTTTGTATCCAGTTAGGCTCTGGGATGGCTGAGGGTGCTGGGCCTCAGGAGACACCACCTGTAAGTATGACTGTAAGAGACCAGAATGTGTCACTCCAAAACATGCCTTTTTGGCATATTGATTATTTCCAGCTTGTTATGTTGAGAAATTGCAGACATAGGACTAACTGTGGAAAGTTACTCTGGTAAGAGGTATGCAGTTGACCCTTGAACAACGTGGTTTTGAACTGCACAGGTCCACTTACACTCAGATTTTTAAATTTTTTCCTTTTGTTTTTGAGACAGAGTCTCACTCTGACACCCAGACTGGAGTGCAGTGGCATGATCTTGGCTCACTGCAACCTCCGCTTCCTGGATTCAAGCAATTCTCCTGCCTCAGCTTCCTAAGTAGCTGGGATTACAGGCATGTGCCGCCATGCCTGGCTAATTTTGTGTTTTTAGTAGAGATGGGGTTTCTCCATGTTGGTCAGGCTGGTCTCAAACTCCTGATCTCAGGTGATCTGCCAGCCTCGGCCTCCCAAAGTGCTGAGATTATAGGCCTGAGCCATCGTGCCCCGTCTAATTTTTGTATTTTCAGTAGAGACGGGGTTTTGCCCTACTGGCCAGGCTAGTCTCAAACTCCTGATCTCAGGTGATCCACTCTTCTCGGCATCCTAAAGGCTAGGATTACAGGCAGGAACCACTATGGCCAGCTTAGAAATATTTTTTAAGTTAAGAAAAAGTTGAGTATGTCATAAATGCATAAAATATATGTAGATACTAGTCTATTTTATTATTTACTGCCATAAAAGATGCATAAATTTGTTATAAAAAGTTAAAATTTATCAGAGGTAGGGCATGGTGGCTCATGCCTGTAATCCCAGCACTTTGGGAGGCCACGGTGGGTGGATCTGACCTGAGGTCAGGAGTTCGAGACCAGCCTGGCGAACATGGTGAAAACCCGTATCTATTAAATATACAAAAAAAAAAAAAAATTAGCCGGGCATGGTGACACAAAACTGTAAATCCCAGCTACTTGTGAGGCTGAGGCAGGAGAATCACTTGAACCTGGGAGGTGGAGGTTGCAGTGAGCCGAGATCTCGTACTGCATTCCAGCCTGGGCAACAAGAGCGAAACTCCGTCTCAAAAAAAAAAAACAACGAATCTTCTGGGTGCAGTAGCTCACGCCTGTAATCCCAGCACTTTGGGAGACTGAGGCAGGCAGATCACCTGAGGTCAAGAGTTAGAGTCCAGACTGACCAACATGAAGAAACCCAGTCTCTACTAAAAATACAAAATTAGCCAGGCCTGGTAGCACACGCCTGTAATCCCAGCTACTTGGGAAGCTGAGGCAGGAGAACTGCATGAACCCAGGAGGCAGAGGTTGTGGGGAGCTGAGATCTTGTCATGGCACTCCAGCCTGGGCAACAAGAGTGAAACTCTGTCTCAGAAAAAAAAAAGTGATCTCTCAGTTCTCACATAGTTTTCATCATGTTTAGTGCCATACCATAAACCTTGAATAACACCTTGGACCCTATGAAGTGCCACTAGTGATACTGGAAGTGCTCCCATAAAGTACAGAAAAGTTATATCTTTGCAAGAAAAAGCTGAATTGCTTGATGTTTTCATAGACTGAGGTCTGCAGCCTGTAGCTGCCTGCCATTTAAGATAAACGAACCCAGCATAAGAACCACTTTTTAAAAAGTCCAGATGTGGTGGCTTACATCTGTAATCCCAGCACTTTGGCAGGCCGAGGCAGGCGGATCACCTAGGGCGGGAGTTTGAGACCAGCCTGGCCAACATGGTGAAACCCCATCTTTAAAAAAATAAAAAATAAAATAAAATAAAGGAAATTTGTGAAGCTGTCACTGAAGCTACACCACAGCAAGCACAAAAATCTTGCACTTTTTGTAAACTGCCTTTGTATCTTGTACTGCAAATGCAACTTCGATATGGGTGCAGCATTGCTGTAAGAAATTCACACCTGTATACTCCACTATGGTTCCGGAAACAGCAAAGTCATTATATGACACCTCGAAGCAAAAAGAAGATGAAAAATCTAAAGCTAGAGAATTTAATGCTAGCAAAGGATTATTTGGAAATTTTAGAAAGAAGTTTAAAATGAAACTTGGGTTTAAAAATGAAATAGGAGGCCGGGCACGGTGGCTCAAGCCTGTAATCCCAGCACTTTGGGAGGCCAAGGCGGATGGATCACGAGGTCAAGAGATCGAGACCATCCTGGTCAACATGGTGAAACCCCGTCTCTACTAAAAATACAAAAATTAGCTGGGCATGGTGGCTTATGCCTGTAATCCCAGCTACTCGGGAGGCTGAGGCAGGAGAATTGCCTGAACCCAGGAGGCAGAGGTTGCCATGAGCCAAGAGTGCACCATTGCACTCCAGCCTGGGCAACAGAGTGACACTCTGTCTCAAAAAAAAAAAAGCTATGAAAGCCATCAAGCCCAAAACATAAATTCCTGCTGGAGAAATGTGCCCAGCTATGTGCATGACTTATCAGGATATATGACAGAGTCAATCAAGGAAATCGTGAAAGAGATTGTGGATGTGGCAAAAAACAAACAAACAAAAACCGTGGGAAGTGAAGGGTTTCAAGATACAGATCTTGGAGAAATTCAAAAGCTAATCGACACCACACCTGAGGAATTAACAGATGACTTCATGGAGACAAGTGCTTCTAAACCAGAGCCAGATTATGAGGAAAAAGACGTAGGAGCAGTAGTTCTGGAAAACAAATTGACGTTAGACAGTCTGGCAGAGGCTGCTTTTGACTTCTTTTACAACATGAGCCCTTCTGGGGTATGGGCACTAGAATGAAAGAAGGATTGGGTCCATATGTGGAGGCTGGGAATTCCGAAGATCAAGGTGCCAACAGATGTGGAGCCCGAAGAGGGCTGGGTCCTCATAAATTATGCTTTCTATGTGTCTCACAGTCTCCCTCTAGTCTCTCTTTTTTTTTTTTTTTTTTTTTTTTTGAGAGGGAGTCTCGCTCTGCTGCCCAGCTAGAGTGCAGTGTTGCCATCTCAGCTCACTGCAACCTCCACCTCCTGGGTTCAAGCCAGTCTCCTCCCTTGGCCTCCTGAGTAGCTGGAACTATAGGCATGCATCACCATGTCCAGCTAATTTTTTTTTGGAAACAGAGTTTTGCTCTTGTTGCCCAGGCTGGAATGCAATGGCGTGATCTCAGTTGACCATAACCTCCGCCTCCTGGGTTCGAGCTATTCTCCTGCCTCAGTCTCCCGAGTAGCTGGGATTACAGTCATGCACCACACTGCCTGGCTAATTTTTTGTATTTTTAGTAGAGACAGGGTTTCTCCATGTTGGTCAGGCTGGTCTCGAACTCCCGACCTCAGCCTCCCAAAGTGCTGGGGTTACAGGCGTGAGCCACCAAGCCCAGCCTTAATTTTTTAATATTTTTAGTAGAGACGGGATTTCACTATATTTGCCAGGCTGGTCTAGAACCCCTGACCCCAAGTAATCTGCCCACCTCAGCCTCCCAAAATGCTAGGATTACAGGCATGAGCCACCGCACCTGGCCCTCTAGATTCTTTTATAAGGGCACTAATCCCTTATACTAGGGCTGTAGCCTTCTGACCTAGTCACTTCCCAAAGGCCCATCTCTCTCTTTTTTTTTCTGAGACAGAGTTTTTGCTCTTGTTGCCCAGGCTGGAGTGCAATGGCGTGATCTGCTCACTGCAACCTCCACCTCCCAGGTTCAAGTGATTCTCCTGCCTCAGCCTCCTGAGTAGCTGGAATTACAGGCATTCGCTACCATGCCTGGCTAATTTTTGTAGTTTTAGTAGAGATGGGGTTTCACCATGTTGGCCAGGCTGGTCTCAAACTCCTGACCTAAGGCAATCCACCTGCCTTTGCTTCCCAAAGTGCAAGGATTACAGGTGTGAGCCACCTTGCCCAGCCAGCTTCATCTCTCTTTTTTTCCTTTTTCTTTTTTTTTTTTTTTTTTTTTTGAGACGGAGTTTCACTCTTGTTACCCAGGCTGGAGTGCAATGGCACGATCTCGGCTCACTGCAACCTCCGCCTCCTGGGTTCAGGCAATTCTCCTGCCTCAGCCTCCTGAGTAGCTGGGATTACAGGCATGCGCCACCATGCCCAGCTAATTTTTTGTATTTTTAGTAGAGACGGGGTTTCACCAAGTTGACCAGGATGGTCTTGATCTCTTGACCTCGTGATCCACCCGCCTCGGCCTCCCAAAGTGCTGGGATTACAGGCGTGAGCCACCGCGCCCGGCCTTTCCTTTTTCATAGAGAACATTTTTTTTTGTGTGTGTCATCTCTTAGTTGGTATCACATCAGGAACTAAATTCCAACAGACGAATTTGTGGGGACATCAACATTCAGACCATAGCAACACTTTTGTCTGCCTTGTTATCCTCTGCTGCATAGACAGAAGGGAGTGATGCTCTTTCAATCAGCCCAGGCACCTCTTACTATCTTGAGGATAACCAGCTCATTCCCCAAGCCTTTGTGACTCTGGAGGTTCTCAGGTCTGGAGGGTGCTGAGGAGACAGGTCAGAGCCTTCTGGGCATGAGCTGTTGAACAGAGCCAAGAACAGAATTCTTGACTTTTGTGTAGGTAGAGCATCCATCCCAGCTGGAGGGTAAAGGAAGGACCTTCTGTGATTCTTCTGCCAGTTGAGATGAAAGAAACAGTCAATGGAGAACCAGCCTATTGTCTGAACTCAGCCCTTTCCAAACAGTGCTTTTGTTGATACATTCTATGCTTCTTTTCCAAGGGGAGGGAACAGCTGTAGGCTGGTCTGTGAAATCCTCTGGCCTGGAATTGGAAGGATCTGGCCTGAATCTTCTGGGGGAGGCCATTGTATCAGGATTTTATCCAAGCAAGCCCCTGACTTGCATCTATACGTTCTACTTCACTGCATTTGTGTACAGCGGTGCTGCTCAAAATGTGGTCAGTCCTCCACTGGCATCATTAAAATATCTTAGGAGTGTTAAGAATGCAAATTCTTGGGCCCCACTGCAGACCTGCTAAATTGGAATTCCTGGGGAAGGCCCAGGAAGTGGTGTTTTCACAAGCTCTCCAGGTGATTTTTATGTTATGCTAAAATATGAAAAGTACTGCTAGGGATTCTCTCTGTCTCTTTCACACATGTACATACCCACACACCACACAGCTACCTAAAACTCCTGCAGCTGCTAATGCCACTTGGTCATTTTCCTGCGGTTTTTCCTCAGCAGGGCCCTGGGATTTGTTTTTCTCCACTGTGGACCTTGTTCATTTCCTGCTGCTTCCAAGAGGTTGGGAGAGGAAAGAGAGCAGGAATGAAGGAGGGAGGGGGAAGGGGTTAGCTAAGGCAGCGGAGCTTTCAAGAATGAAAAGAAAAAAGCTTAGTGACAATGTTCCTTTGTGAAGAGTTCAGCTTTATGTTGATGGAGCTGCAAATCATTAGCAACCCAGGCGTCAGGCCCAGGGTGACTGGGTCATTCTCTGGGTCCAGATCGCCCTCTGCTGCCGACTGATAAATAACACTCTGGGACTCAAACTGCCCAAGAAAAGAGGAAGCCTCTCCGAGACTATGATGGGAGAGAGGACATGACCAAGGCCAAGAGATCACAAAGTCACCAGGCTGTAGAAGAATCTTGTTAAATTTCTGTGTGCAGGAAAGGAAGAAGCAGCCAAGTCAGCAGGCATTTCCAGGACTCATTTAACAAACAGTAGGATTCAGCCAAGATCTCTACCAGCTCCTTGATCTTAGCACCCAGTTTGATGAGGCTCTGCCCTTTTATTGCCCACCTTTACTTCACTTGGAATATAAAGGGTATTTAAAATGGGAAGACAGACCGGAGGTGGTGGTTTATGCCTGTAATCCCAGCACTTTGGGATGCTGAGGTGGGTGGATCACCTGAGGTCCGAAGTTCGAGGCCAGCCTGACCAACATGGTGAAACCCTGTTTCTACTAAAAATGCAAAAATTAGCTGGGCCTGGTGGTACATGACTGTAATCCCAGCTCCTGGGAAGGCCAAGGTAGGAGAATTACCTGAATCAGGGAGACGGAGGTTGCAGTGAGCCGAGATTGCACCATTGTACTTCAGCCTGGGCAACAAGAACGAGACTCCGTCTCAAAAATAAAGTAAGAGGCCGGGCACAGTGGCTCACACTTGTAATCCCAGCACTTTGGGAGGCTGAGGGGGGTGGATTACCTGAGGTCTGGAGTTTGAGACCAGCCTGACCAACATGGACAAACCCCATCTCTACTAAAAATACAAAATTATCTGGGCATGGTGGCACATGCCTGTAATCCCAGTCACTAGGGAGATGGAGGCAAGAGAATCACTTGAACCAGGGTGGCAGAAATTGTAGTGAGCCAAGATCATGCCATTGCACTCCAGCTTGGGCAACAAGAGTGAAACTCCATCTCAAAAAAAAAAAAAGATAAAATGAGAAGAAAGTCACATAAAAGAAAAAAACGGAAGATGGCCAATTAGGAGCAGCTCAGGATTGCAGCTCCCAGTGAAAGCGCAGAGGGTGAGTGGACGCTGCATTTCCAGATGGATTTTTATTGCCCACAGACCAGGAGATTCCCAGGTGGAGGAGCCCCACGGGTCGCCAGTGCGGCTGGTTTGGCTGCCGCCGCTGTTTTGTTGACACCCCATCATGGCGGTTCTCCATACAAAATACATGGATCTGGGCGCCATTTTAGCTGGTTATTGGAGCTCCAGGAAGGCAGAGTTGCCCATTCATCTGATTAAAAAGGGGACTGAAACAGGGAGCCAGGCCAGGAGATTCCCAGGCAAAAAAGTGCCTCAGCTCCGATGTTTCAGCTGGCGCAGTGGGTCACTGCACGGGAAATCACACAGATTCCAGGACCTTTTCAACAGGCAACTGGAACACCTGGGAGAGAGTTGACTGTTCAACTAAAAAAAAGGCTCTGAGGCAGGGAGCCAGGTGATCAGGCTCAGTGGGTCCCACTCCCATACACACACACACACACACACACACACACCAGCAATTGGAAACGCTCTGGGTTGAGAGTTTCACAGCAAGCACAGCTGAACCCAGGAAGGTCCAGCTCTGTGGGGGAGGGGCGTCTGCCACTACCGAGGCACTCCACCACTACGGAGGTAGTTCGCCATTGCTGAGGCAGCCTGCCATTGCTGAGGCAGCCTGCCATTGCTGAGGCAACCCACCATTACAGAGAGAGTCCGCCATTACAGAGGTGGGTCAACATTGCTGAGGCAGTTCTAACTACACCTGTATAAACAGGACTGCAGGGAAGTTCACACAGCAGCTGGGTGGAGCCCACGGCAGCTCAGCAAAGCCTCTGCAGGCAGACAGTGACTCCTTGCTGGGCAGGGCAGCCCTAAAAAAAGGCAGCAGCACAATGGAAACTCATAAATAAAGCCCTATCTCCCCAGGATAGAGCACCTGGGAAAAAAAGGAGATTATGAGTTCTGCTGTAGCAGACTTAAACGTACCTGCCCAGCAGCCCTGAATGAACAATGGAGCTCACAGCTTAGCACTTGAGCTCATATAAAGGACAGACTGTCCCCTCAAGCAGCTCCCCGACCCCCGTATAAGCAAAGAGTTACCTCATAAAGGAGAGTTCAGACTGACATCTGGCAGGTATTCTTCTGGGACAAAGATAGCAGAAGAAGAAACTGGTAGCAACCCTTACTGTTCTGCAGCTGCTGCAGGTGATCCCCAGGCAACCAGGGCCTGGAGTGGACCTCAGCAGTCCTACAACAGAGGGGCCAGACTGTTAGAAGGAAAACTAAGAAACAGAAAGAAATAACTTCATCATCAACAAACTGGACGTCCACTCAGACACCCAATCTGAAAGTCAACAACTACAAAGAAGACAGGTGGATAAATCCACAAAGATGGGAATAAACCAGCACAAAAAAGATAAAAACACCCAAAACCAGAATGCCTCTCCTCCTACAAGGGATCACAACTCCTCACTAGCAAGGGATCAAGGCTGGATGGAGAATGAGTGTGATGAATTGACAGAATCAGGCTTCAGAAGGTGGGTAATAAGATACCTCTGTGAGCTAAAAGAACATGTTCTAACCCAATGCAAAGAAACTAAGAACCTTGAAAAAAGATTTGACGAAATGCTAATGAGAATAGACAACTTAGAGAGGAATATAAGTGAATTGATGAAGCTGAAAAACACAACACAAGAACTTAGTGAAGCATGCACAAGTTTCAACAGCCGAATTGACCAAGCAGAAGAAAGGATATCAGAGGTCGAAGATCAATTCAATAAAATAAAACACAAAGGCAAGATTAGAGAAAAAAGGTAAAAAGGAATGAATAAAGTATCCAAGAAATATGGGACTATGTGAAAAGACCTAAACTACATTTGATAGATGTACCTGAATGTGATGGAGAGAATGAATCCAAGCTGGAAAATATTATTCAGGATATTATCCAGGAGAACTTCCCCAACCTAGCAAGCCAGGCCAATATTCAAGTCCAGGAAATACAGAGAACATCACAAAGATATTCCTTAAGGAGAGCAACCCCAAGGCACATAATCGTCAGATTCACCAGGGTTGCAATGAAGGAGAAAATGCTAAGGGCAGCCAGAGAGAAAGGTCAGGTTACCCACAAAGGGAAGCCCATCAGACTCACAGCATATCTCTCAGCAGAAACCCTACAAGCCAGAAGAGAGCGGGGGCCAATCTTCAACATCCTTGAAGAAAAGAACTTTGAACCCAGAATTTCATATCCAGCCAAACTAAGCTTCATAAGTGAAGGAAAAATAAAATCTTTTGCGAACAAGCAAGTACTCAGAGATCTCATCACCACCAGGCCTGCTTTACAAGAGCTCCTGAAAGAGGCACTAAACATGGAAAGGAAAACCAGTACCAGCCACTCCAAAAACATACCAAATGGTAAAGAGCATCAACACAATGAAGAAACTGCATCAACTAATGGGGAAAACAGCCAGCTAGCATCAAAATGGCAGGATCAAATTCACATATAACAATATTAACCCTGAATGTAAATGGGCTAAATGCTCCAATCAAAAGACACAGACTGGAAAATTGCATAAAAAGCCAAAACCCAACAGTGTGCTGTATCCAGGAAACCCATCTCACATGCGAGGATACACAAAGGCTCAAAATAAAGGGATGGAGGAATATTTACCAAGCAAATGGAGAGCAAAAAAAAAGCAGGAGTTGCAATTCTCATCTCTGATAAAATAGACTTATTTTGATCTTTGATCAAAAGATCAAAAGAGACAAAGAAGGGCATTATATAATGGAAAAGGATCAATGCAACAAGAAGAGCTAATGATCCTAAATATATACACACCCAATAGAGGAGCACCGAGATACATAAGGCAAGTTCTTAATGACTTACAAAGAGATTTAGACTCCCACATAATAACAGTGGGAGACTTTAACACCCCATGGTCAATATTAGACAGATCAATGAGACAGAAAATTAACAAGGATATCGAGGACTTGAACTCAGACCTGGACCAAGCAAACCTAATAGACATTTACAGAACTCTCCACCCCAAATCCACAGAATATACATTCTTCTCAGCACCACATCACACCTACTCTAAAATTGACCACATATTGGAAGTAAATCATTCCTCAGCAAATGCAAAAGAACAGAAATCATAAAAGTCTCTCAGACCACAGTGCAATCAAGTTAGAACCCAGAATTCAGAAACTAACTCAGAACTGCACAGCTTCATGGAAACTGAATAACTGGCTCTTGAATGTTGGCTGGATAAACAATGAAATGAAGGCAGAAATAAAGATGTTCTTTGAAACCAATGAGAACAAAGACACAACATACCAGAATCTCTGGGACACATTTAAAGCAGTCTCTGGAGGAAAATATATAGCAATAAATGCCCACATGAGAAGCAAGGAGAGATCTAAAATTGACACCCTATCATAAAAATTGAAAGAGCTAGAGGAGCAAGATAAAAAAAAAACAAACTCAAAACCTAGCAGAAGACAAGAAATAACTAAGATCAGAGCAGAATTGAAGGAGATAGAGGCACAAAATACCCTTCAAAAAATCAATAAATCCAGGAGCTGATTTTTCGAACAGATCAACAAAATAGACCACTAGCCAGATTAATAAAAAAGAAAAGAGAATAATCAAATAGATGCAATAAAAAACGATAAAGGGATATCACCACAGACTCCACCGAAATTCAAACCATCATCAGAGATTATTACAAACAACTCTATGCACATAAACTAGTAAACCTGGAAGAAATGGATAAATTCCTGGACACTTGCATCCTCCCAAGCCTAAACCAGGAAGAAGTCGAAACCCTGAATAGACCAATAACAAGGGCTGAAGTTGAGGCAGCAATTAAGGGCCTACCACCCAAAAAAAGCCCAGGTCCAGATGGGTTCACAGCTGAATTGTACCAGACATACAAAGAGGAGCTGGTACCACTCCTTCTGAAATTAATCCAAACAATCTGAAAAGAGGGAATCCTTTCCAGATCATTTTATGAGACCAACATCATCCGGATACCAAAACCTGGCAGAGACTCAGCAAGAAAAGAACATTTTAGGCCAATATCCATGATGAACATAGATGCAAAAATCTTTAATAAAATACTGGCAAGCCGATTGCAACAGCACATCTAAAAGCTTATCCATCATGATAAAGTAGGATTCATCCTGGGGATGCAAGGCTGGTTCAACATATGCAAGTCTATAAACATAATTCACCACATAAACAGAACCAAAGACAAAAACCACATGATTATCTCAATTGATGCAGAGAAGGCCTTTGACAAAATTCAACAGCCCTTTATGCTAAAAACCCTCAATAAACTAGATATTGACAGAACGTATCTCAAAATAATAAAAGCTATTTATGACAAACCAACAGCCCATATCATACCGAATGGGCAAAAACTGGAAGCATTCCCTTTGAAATCTGGCACTAGACAAGGATGCCCTCTCTCACCACTCCTATTCAATATAGTACTGGAAGTTCTAGCCAGAGCAATCAGGCAAGAAAAAGAAATAAAGGGTATTCAAATAGGAAAGGAGGAAGTCAAATCATCTCTATTTGCAGACGACATGATTGTACATCTAGAGGACCCCATCGTCTCAGCCCCAAATCTCCTGAAACTGATAAGCAACTTCAGCAAAGTCTCAGGATACAAAGTCAATGTGCAAAAATCACAAGCATTCCTATACAACAATAACAGACTTAAAGAGAGCCAAATCAAGAACGAACTGCCATTCACAATTGCTACAAAGAGAATAAAATACCTAGGAATACAACTCACAAGGAACGTAAAGGACCTCTTCAAGGAGAACTACAAACCACTGCTCAGCAAAATAAGAGAGGACACAAACAGATGGAGAAACGTTCCATGTTCATGGTTAGGAAGAATCAATATTGTGAAAATGGCCATACTGCCCAAAGTAATTTACAGATTCAACACTATCCCCATCAAGCTACCAATGGCTTTCTTCACAGAACTGGAAAAAACCACCTTAAACTTCATATGGAACCAAAAGAGAGCCCACATAGCCAAGTCAATTCTAAGCAAAAAGAACAAAGCAGGAGGCATCACACTACTGGACTTCAAACTGTACTACAAGGCTACAGTAATCAAAACAGCATGGTACTGGTACCAAAACAGAGATCTAGACCAATGGAACAGAACAGAGGCCTTGGAGGCAAACAGCATATCTACAACCATCCGATTTTTGACAAACCCGACAAAACAAGCAAGGGGGAAAGGATTCCCTGTTTAATAAATGGTGTTGGAAAAACTGGCTAGCCATGTGCAGAAAGCAGAAACTGGACCCCTTCCTGACACCTTACACTAAAATTAACTCCAGATGGATTAAAGACTTAGACATAAGACCTAACACCATAAAAGACCTAGAAGAAAATCTAGGCAAAACCATTCAGGACATAGGCATAGGCAAGGACTTCATGACTAAAATACCGAAAGCATTGGCAACAAAAGCCAAAATAGACAAATGGGATCTAATGAAACTCCACAGCTTCTGTGTGGCAAAAGAAACAGTCCTTAGAGTGAATCAGCAGCCAACAAAATGGGAAAAAATTTTTGCAGTTTACTCATCTGACAAAGGGCTGATATCCAGAATTTATAAAGAACTCAAACAGATTTACAAGAAAAAAACAAGCCCATTCAAAAGTGGGCGAAGGATACGAATAGACACTTTACAAAAGAAGACATACATGACAGCCGGGTGCAGTGGCTCAGTCCTGTAATCTCAACGTGCACATGAATGTTCATTGCAGCACAGTTTACAATAGCAAAGACCTGGAACCAACCCAAATGCCCATCGATGATAGACTGGACTGGGAAAATGTGGCACATATACACCATGGAATATTATGCAGCCCTCAAAGATGATGAGTTTGTGTCCTTTGCAGGGACATGGATGAACCTGGAAACCACCATTCTCTGCAAACTGACACGAACAGAAAATCAGTCACCGCATGTTCTCACTCATAGGTGCATGTTGAACAATGAGAACACATGGACACAAGGAGGGGAGCATCACACACTGGGGTCTGTTGGGGGGAAGTAGGGGAGGGACAGCGGGGGGCTGGGGAGTTGGGGAGAGAGAGCATGGGGAGAAATGCCAGATATAGGTGAAGGGGAAGAAGGCAGCGAATCACACCGCCACGTGTGTACCTATGCAACTATCTTGCATGTTCTTCACATGTACCCCAAAACCTTAGATGCAATTAAAAAAAAAAGAAAGAAAAAAAATGACAAAGTTTTGGTGTTGAGGCAATTAGGCTTTTCAGAGGGTTTTGTTTTTTTGTTTTTTAATCTTTGTTTCTTTTGCCTCCCCGAAACCACTACGTCTTTCAGTCTTTCTTCTCCTGCCAGGGAACTGTTAGCCCACACACAGCTGTGGAGTCAGCGCTTCTCAGCCCTTGCCCCACTTTATTGCAGTTGGGAATGACAGTTCATGTGGGTCACTGGTGAAGAGAGCAAAGATTTGTTTGAAGAATAAAAGCTCTGGCACAGCAGTTGCTCTGCCAGTGGGCAGTGACCCATTTCCTCCTTCTTCTTGCCTTTTTCCCTCCCCAAGTTCAGACTATAGCTGGTGACTGAGGGTCTTCACCCCTCTACCACCCACCCTTGGGACTCCTGCTGGGGATGTATCTTCAGAGTCAGGTCTGGAAAATTACTTAAATCGCCCTAAGGGGCTAAGGTAGGGGAGGGGGAGGGGTGTGAGGGGGAGAGGTGGAGAGTTGGGGGTGGAGATGAGAGTGCAGGTGCGCAGGAGGTGAGTGTAGGAGCCAAATTCTTCAGAATGTTTTTGTGTTCGTGGTGGCTCACGCCTGTAATCCCAGCACCTTGGGAAGCTGAAGCAGGTCGATTACCTGAGGTCAGGAGTTTGAGACCAGCCTGGCCAACATGGTGAAACCCCATCTCTACTAAAAATACAAAAATTTAGCTGGACATAGTGACAGGCACCTGTAATCCCAGGTACTTGGGAGGCTGAGGCTGGAGAATTGCTTGAACCCAGGAGGTGGAGGTTGAACTGAGCCGAGATCGCGACATTGCACTCCAGCCTGGGTGTGACAGAGCAAGATTCTGTCTCAAAATAAAATAAAATAAATGGAATGTTTTTGTTGCACGAAACACTCTAGCCTCTCCCCCAAACACCCTCATGTACAGGGTGAGTCCATCTAAGTGACGCTAAGCCTTTTCACCAAAACAAACATCTCTAAATAAAAATTTATTTGCTTGGTTTTTGGTCTACATGGGACCAATTATCTGGATCTTTAAATAACCACATTTGGATAATTTTGCCATCATTGCCCCTAATGTATGCTGGTTATCTGTTTGTATTAAAATCAAAGCAATTTATACACTACCTTGTGGTTATGGTTCTTGAAGGACAATTTCATCCTAAGTCTTCATCATGAGCAAGGATTTTTGCATCTCCAGAGCAATAGTGTGCCTGAGTTGACTATAATCATGGAGGTTTTGTTGGCAAGAGGTGGGACTGGTGTCTGCACACACAGGCAGGTAGGGGGTTAAAGAGAAGAAGGGTTACTAGAAGGCATGAACCACTACGTAATTTGCAGGGCTAAGTGCGGAATGAAAATTCAGAATATCAGGCGGGGTGCGGTGGCTCATGCCTGTAATCCCAACACTTTGGGAGGCCGAGGCGGGTATATCACAATGTCAAGAGATCAAGACCATCTTGGCCAACATGGTGAAACCCCGTCTCTACTAAAAATGCAAAAATTAGCTGGGTGCCTGTAGTCCCAGCTACTCCAGAGGCTGAGGCAGGAGAATTGCTTGAACCCAGGAGGCGGAGGTTGCAGTGAGCCGAGATTGTGCCACTGCCCTCCAGCCTGGCACCTGGCAACAGAGTGAGACTCTGTCTCAAAAAAAAAAAAAAAAAGAAAGAAAGAAAAGAAAATTCAGAGTATCTTTTATGTAAAAATTGTTAAGAATTTCAAGATGATGACAGCAGAATGCTAAGCATGAAGCCCCTTCTTCTTCTTCTTTTTTTTTTTAAAGATGGAGTTTTACCATGTTGGTCAGGCTGGTCTTAAACTCCCAACCTCAGGTGATCCGCCCACCTTGGCCTCCAAAGTGCTTGGATTACAGGCGTCAGCCACCACACCCAGCTGCATGAAGCCCCTTCTAAGACTGGAGACCTGTGTGATGGCATAGGTCACAGGCCCATGAAGACAGCCCAGGTAGAGGATGCCAAGGGAGGCTGTGGGCTAACAGACTCAAAGAGCAGTGGGACACCCCCTCGTGTTTAGATTTTTCTCCATTTTAGTGTCATTCCCTTCTGTGGTCCTCAAGACTTCTGTCAGGCTTTTTTTTTCTGGCACCTACTTGTTGGTTTTAGGTATTCTTTGGGGAGTAAAGGGTAGAGCCTGTGTCCAGGCTTGGGGAAACATCTGGGGGAGAGAGAAGCCAGTTCCTTTATGGCATCAAGTGACCTGAGAGCTATGAAGCACAGTAAGGGTGGCAAGTGTCCTTGGGAGGAATCGTGCAAATGCCAGGGTCACACTGACTTTCTCCCAGTATTCCTGCCACAAACAAACAAATAAACAATTAAGAAAAGGGAAGCTGAATAAGAATTAGCCTCTCAGGCTGGGTGCGGTGGCTCATACCTGTAATCCTAGCACTTTGGGAGGCCGAGGTGGGCAGATTGCCTGAGCTCAGGAGTTTGAGACCAGCCTGGGGAACATGGTGAAACCGCGTCTCTAATAAAAATACAAAATATCAGCCGAGTGTGGAGTATGGTACATTCCTGTAATCCCAGCTACTCCGGAGGCTGAGGCAGGAGAATCGCTTGAACCCAGGAGGCAGGTTGCAGTGAGCCAAGTTTGCACCGTTGCACACCAACACGAGTGACAGAGCAAAACTCTGACTCAAAAAAAAAAAAAACCAAAAAAAAAAACCAGTAGCCTCTCATATTCCAGAGAAGATTGGAATCATTGAAAGTTGTATATTAAAGAAAATGTGACCTGATTCTGTAGTCTCAGGCTGATGAGGTTTTGGAACACTTAGCAGTATAATCAGGTGCAACTGGTATGATACGCTCCACAGTTTGGGCTGTAAATGTAGTCTCCTGTTTTGCTTTTCCATTAATCACTTGAAACTCCAACTGCATTTAGTGGCAAGAGGTCGAGTATCTCCCTGGAGACCTTCCTGCCAGCCCCCTGAATTGTTCAAGAACAAGGGCTTCTGCATCTGCTCAGGCCCTCAGGAGACAGTGGAGGAGATAATGTTCTGGTGTCAGCTGAGGCTGAGAGGGCGGCACTGTTCACATTTTGTTTATTTTCTTCCTCTCCTAGGCAGAGTCAGTGCTGTATTTGTGGTCAAATGAACTGACTACGTCCTTCCTGACTTCTTCCTCAGAATTAGGAAACACTGATTAGCATTTAGAACCTAATTTTCATAGACTTCACTCATTAAAATATCAAGACCTAGGCACTGCACCAGTGGAATTTCATAATACGGAGGATAAAATATACTTAAATATGTTTAAAATATGTATTTTTAAATGTGTTTAAAATGTTTATGAGTCAAAATAATTAAAATTGCCATTTAACATAAGGATTGATTGTTGCTTCTTCTTCCTTTTTTTTTTGAGACGGAGTTTCGCTCTTGTTACTCAGGCTGGAGTGCAATGGCACGATCTCGGCTCACCGCAACCTCCACCTCCTGGGTTAAAGCAATTCTCCTGCCTCAGCCTCCCGAGTAGCTGGGACTACAGGCGCTCGCCACCATGCCCAGCTAATTTTTTTGTTGTATTTTTAGTAGAGATGGGGTTTCACCATGTTGACCAGGATGGTCTCGATCTCTTGACCTCGTGATCCACCCGCCTCGGCCTCCCAAAGTGCTGGGATTACAGGCTTGAACCACAGCACCCGGCCCTTCCTTTTTCTTTTTTTTTTAAGAGATGGGGTTTCATCATGTTGGCCAGGATGGTCTCGATCTCTTGACCTTGTGATCCAACCGCCTCGGCCTCCCAAAGGGCTGGGATTACAGGCGTGAGCCACCGCGCCTGGCCGCTTCTTCTTCCTTCTAAGAGAGATAACAAAATTCTATTTGGTGGGGAAATAAATAAATATCTTATTCCGTGCTCCTCTCAGAAGCTACCAGGGAAGGCAAAAGGAAAAGAGAGCTTAAAGTAGTCCTAAGGGGTTGGATCTGGGGAAATCGCTCCCAGGATAGCAGAGCACAGTCACAAAGCTAGCTCTGCAAAGAAGGCCTGGGGTTGAATAGGGAGTAGAGAGGTCAGATGTTTGTGTAGCAGAATTGAGGGGAATTGAGTTTCTGGGGAGGCCAAGGCAAAAGGAAGAGGTGCCTGCAAATGGAGTTAGCAATGAGGCATTGGGAAATAAATGATGGTCAGATTCACTTTTGCAGTGTTTACTTCTCTACCACGTCAACCCCTTTCCTCTCCAGGGTCTGATATACACACTAATGCCTTTGGCTAATAACTAATAAAACAAGTGCTTATGTAACGCTTGTGTGTACCATACTGTTTTATGTATTTTACATATGTGAACTTATTCAATTCTCATAATCTTATGAAGTTGGTACTGTTATTATTCTATTTTCACAGATGAAGAAAATGAAGCACAGAGAGGGTAATTTGCCCACGAACACTCAGTTAATATTTTGAAACCTCCCTAGATATTAACATGCTATTACTGACTTCAATGCCAATAGTTCAATAGGTTATAAACCGTTGATGAGAATGTAAGTTAGTACAACCTCTATGGAAAACAGTATGGAGATTTCTCAAAAAACTAAAAATATAGCTACCATTCTATCCAGAAATCCTGCTACTGGGTATCTACCCAAGGGAAAATAAATCATTATGTCAAAAGGACACCTGCACTCATGTGATTATCTCAGCACTATTCACAATAGCAAAGATATGGAATCAACCTAAGTATCCATCACCATAACTGGATAAAGAAAATTTGGTATATATACCCAATGGGATACTATTCAGCCATAAAAAAATAATGAAATCATGTCTTTTGCAGCATTGTGGATGGAGCTGGAGGCCACTGCCTAAGTAAAACAACTCGTACACAGAAAGTCAGATAACACATGTTCTCACAAGTGGAAGCTAAATAACGTGTACGCCTATACAGAGTGTGGAATGATAGATGTTGGAACCTCGGAAGGTGGGAGGGGGCTGAGGGATGAGAA
The DNA here is from genome assembly GCF_049354715.1 of Callithrix jacchus. NCBI lineage: Eukaryota > Metazoa > Chordata > Mammalia > Primates > Cebidae > Callithrix > Callithrix jacchus. Next base: position 150,986,330 of record NC_133508.1, read on the forward strand.
ATTACTTGATGGTGATGGATACACTAAAAGCCCAGACTTCACCACTACAAAATATGTCCATGTAACAAAACTACACTCCCCATCTCTACTAAAAATCCAAAAAATTAGCTGGGTGTGCTGGTGGGTGTCTGTAGTCCCAGCTACTTGGGAAGCTGAGGCAGGAGAATCACTTGAACCTGGAAGGAGGAGGTTGCAGTGAGCTGAGATTGCACCACTGCACTCCAGCCCCGGCAACAGTTCAAGAATCCATTCAAAAAACAGAGAAACAAAAAAGGAAACATTTGGATAACTGGATGTTTACAACTTTATTAAAATGTTTGCTATACACATTGATAAAGAAACATCTCCTGGCCGAGTGTGGTAGCTCACACCTGTGATCCCAGCACTTTGGGAAGCCAAGGCGGGTGGATCATCTGAGCTCAGGAGTTTGAGACCAGCCTGGCTAACATGGTGAAACCCCATCTCTAAAAAAAAAAAGAAAAGAAATAGTTCCCATGTTGCCACTACCTCTCTACCCAGGTCCTCGCTCAGTCACTTATGGCTGTTGTTGTTGTTGTTTTTTAAGACAGGGTTTTACCATGTTGGTCAGGCTGGTCTTGAACTCCTGACCTTAGGTGATCTGCCTGTCTTGGCCTCCAAAGTGCTTGGATTATAGGCGTGAGCAACCACGCCCAGCCTGCTGTTGTTGTTTTAACAGTTACTCAAATCAGATTGGTTCGTCTGTGTACACAGACTTGGACATAAACATTCAGAGCAGTTTTATTTGTCATAAACAGAAACTGGAAATGACGCAAATGTCCATCAATAATGCATCGATAGACAACTTGAGGTACATCCATACCATGGAAATACAAAAGAATGACAATGAATCAACTATTGATACACATAACAATGTAGACAGACCTCAAAAAAAGTAGACTGTGTGGAAGCCATGAAGAAAGAGTACATACTATACTATTTTATTTATACACAAGTCTAGTGGCTGGGCACAGTGGCTCACACCTGTGATCTCAGCACTTTGGGAGGCTGAGGCAGTAGGATCATGAGGTCAGGAGTTCGAGACCAGCCTGACCAACATGGTGAAACCCCGTCTCTACTAAAAATACAAAAAATTAGCTGGGCATGGTGGTGGGTGCCTGTAATCCCAACTACTTGGGAGGCCGAGGCAGGAGAATCACTTGAACCCGAGAGGTGGAGGTTTGCAGTGAGCCGAGATCACACCACTGCATTCCAGCCTGGTGACAGAGCGAGATTCCATCTCAAAAACAACAAAAGTTTAATGTGTAAACTAATCTATAGTGACATAAGGCAGGTCAGTGGTTGCCGCAGACAGGGAGACAGGGTTGGTGGGTAGGGGAGTGAGGGACGGATTACAGAGGAGCATGAGGAATAATGGGTGATGGATAGTGCTTTTTTTTGAGACAGAGTCTGGCTCTGTTGCCCAGGCTGTGGTATGATCTTGGCTCACTGCAACCTCCACCTCCTAGATTAAAGCAATTCTCCTGCCTCAGTTAGGATTACAGGTGCACGCTACCATGCCTGGCTAATTTTTCTATTTTTAGTAGAGACGAGGTTTCACCATGTTGGTCAGGCTGGTCTCCAACTCCTGACCTTGTGATCAACCCACCTCGGCCTCCCAGGGTTTTGGGATTACAGGTGGGAGCCGGATAGTGCATTTTTTTTATCTTGACTGTAGTTATGTTTTCACAGGTATATACATATGTTGAAACTCACCAAGTTGTACACTTTAAATATAGGCAGTTTATGGTATGTCAATTATAATTCAATAAAGCTGAAATTAAAGAAAAAGAAAATGTGTGAAAGGGAATACAGGAAATTATAAGCAGTAACCTTTGAAGGTAGGACTGTAGAAGGCATGACTTAGTTTTCTTTTTTTGTGCTGTTTGAATCTTTTATAGAAAATGATAAGCTGGGTGTGGTGGCTCACGCCTGTAATCCCAGTACTCTGGGAGAGCAAAGTGGACAGATCACTTGCGGTGAGGAGTTTGAGACCATCCTGGCTAACATGGCAGAACCCTGTCTCTACTAAAAATACAAAAATTAGCTGGGCGTGATGGTGCACCCTGCAGTCCAGGCTACTCAAGACGCTGAAGCAGGAGAACTGCTTGAACCCAGGAGGTAGAGGGTGCAGTGAGCTGAGATGGTGCCACTTGCACTTCAGCAACCAAGCGAGACTCCATCTCAAAAAAGAAAAAAGAAATCTGGTCTTTGTTCATTTTCAACAACATGTGCTTAGCTTAGAATGTGCACTAGAATGGAAATGAACTGTTGTCTTCATAGCAATTGTCATTGTAATCATCGTCATCATCATAGTTAACCCGTACAAGGCACTCAGAGGTCTTTAGATGGAGTATACTGTTTGTTTAGTCCTAACAGTCATGTACTCTATTATTATTATTTTTGAGACAGAGTTTTGCTCTTGTTCCCCAGGCTGGAGTGCAATGGCGCAGTCTTGGCTCACCACAACCTCTGCCTCTTGGCCTCAAGCGACTCTCCTGCCTCAGCCTCCCAAGTAGCTGGGATTATAGGCATGCACCACCATGCCCAGCTAAGTTTGTATTTTTACTAGAGATGGGGTTTCTCTGTGCTGGTCAGGCTGGTCTTGAACTCCCAACCTCAGGTGATCCACTTGCCTCGGCCTCCTAAAGTGCTGGGATTACAGGAATGAGCCACCGTGCCCTGAAGAAATTGAGGCAAAGAGAATTTAAGCATTTTACCTTAAGTTACAGAGATAATAAGTGATAGAGCTGGGATTTTATTCTAGACTCTTCCAGAAGCAGTTTATTTACCCGTCACTTTATTCTGCCTCTCTAGGGTATTGAAATGAAAAGACAGAGGCCCTGCTGCTGAGGCACTCATGGTCTGGTGGGGAGATGAGTATCAAAACACATTGACCCTACCACAAGATGTGTACGAAGTACCATGGAAGGATCAAAGAGGCCGGGTGCTGTGGCTCACACTTATAATCCTAGGACTTTGGGAGGTGGAGGTGGATGGATCACTTGAGCCCTGGAGTTTGAGACCAGCCTGGGCAACATACTGAGCATACGAAAACCCTGTCTCTACAAAAAAAAAAAAAAAAAAAAAAATTAGCTGGGCATGGTGGTGTGCTACTGGGACCTGTAGTCCCCGCTACTCAGGAGGCTGAGGTGGGAGTGCCTTCTGAGCCTGGGGAGGTTGAGGCTGCAGTGAGCCTGATGGCGCTAACGTACTTCAGCCTCGGCAACAGAGTGAGACTCCATCTGAAAAAAGAAAAAAGAAAGGACGGAGGAAGGCCCCCTAGCCCTGCCTGGGAAAACAGAGAAAGTGGCATTTGGGCTGGACCTTGCGGGATAGGTGAGACTGCCACTTAGAGAAGGGGGAAAGGATATAGCAGGCAAAGGGAACTGCATGTACCAAGGGCGCTGGAGAATGGAACGTGAAAGCATGTCAGATTTTGGAGAAAAGCAAACCATGTGAAGAGAGAACAGGGTGGTACAGTGGGAGGTGAGGATGGAGCCAGATTGTGAGAGGCCCCGATGGCTGTTCAAGAGCCATGGAAAGTGTGTGAGCAGAATGACAGGGTCAGAGCTGTGGTGAGGATGCTGGTGTGACTCCACCTCATGGAGAACCTGAGACTTTCACCACAAGTCCAAAGAGACCCTGAGCTCAAACTGGTTATGACTTTGAAAGAAGAGGAATTATAGGAGAGGGATAGAATTAGGAGAAATACCTAATGTAGATGACGGGGTGATGGATGCAGCAAACCATCGTGGTATGTGTATACCTATGTAACAAACCTGCACGTTCTGCACGTGTACCCTAGAACTTAAAGTATAATAAAATAAAATAAAAAATAATCATCAACTGAAAAAAAAAGAACGAAGAGGAGTTTCTACTCTGTTTATTGTTTATTTGCTTTTGCTTGGGAAGTCAGCCTTGGGCTATTGGTTTTAGAAAGGGCAGGAAGAGGCTCCAGCAAAATGCTTGCTATTTTCTTGTAAAATAGAAAGAAACACCAGGCATGCTTCCCTCTTCATTGTTCTCACACCCTACATAAGGAAAGTTATTCTGTTTGGATGCTTTCAGTTTCAACTAACAGAAAAATAGACTTGAATAAAGAATTTATCACCTCGTTATGCTGACAAGTCCAGAGGCAGCTAACTTTAGATGAGACTTGATACAGCCCCAAAACAATGTCTTTCGTTCTTCTCGGCTATCTTCATACTGAAACTGACCTCCTTTGGAGTCCCAAGATGGGCTACCTTCCTGTCTTCTCTTTATGCTCAGCAGAAAGATGGCATTTTTGTCCCGGTGTTTCCGCCAGTCCGGAGAATCACCCTGATTACAACAGCTTTGGCCATATGCACCAATCGTAATGGCAGTGGATAAAATGCAATGTCACCTTCGCCTTTAGGGATTGCTTGCCTGACCCCTGAAGTCAGGGAAAGAATCACCTTTTCCAGGATTCTTGATGTCCAGATGTAGAACCGGACTCCTGGGAAAGTGGAAAGGGCTCGAACAACAACCATCCTCTTCAGTCATAACAAAAATTCAGAGGACTCACTAAAAGCCTTGATTTTCACATAATCTTACTGATTTTTAGTAGCCCTGAAAACTTCACACTCAAAGCCTCTGTTTAACCCATCGATTCTCAGAACCTTCAGAGATTCTGATTTTATTGGCCTAGATAGAAGCATTTTGTTTTGAGCTCGCCAGGTGATTCTAATGGCAGACAGAGCTGAGAACCACTGCATTAATCTTTCATGGTTACCACTGCTGCAGCCATATGCTTAGTTTTATGTACAGCTGAACTTTGTTGAAACTAAACAAGTAAGAATGATATAGTCAATCACATAATACAAATAATAATAACTCTTATTGAGAATTGTATGTTTCAAGCACATTGAGAGATGTTTTGCATACATTGTCTCGTTTCATAATAAAGAGAATATTATTTCTTCTTACAGATGAAAAAAACTGGAGCCCAGAGAACTGAACTTAGTTGTCCAAGATCACACATCTAGTACGTGGCTAAGATAGGACCTCAACCCACGTATACCTGACTTCAAAACTGCATGCACTTGACCCCTGTTGTGTATTGTTTGCTCCAGAACCATGACTACAAGAGATCGCTTTTAGAATTCAACATTTCCCAGTGCTCTTTAGTCCCTGGCACATCTGTGTAGTTGTCAGGACCTGCCAGGTCACATTTAGGTGGGGCTTTTTTTTACTACCTCCTAGTGCCTCCTGCACCATCTTCCGTGTTTTATATATATTGTATTGCACACACTCAGATTACCTTTAAAATCCTAAAATCGGGTGTGATAAATGTGCTTATAGATGACATATTGTGCACTTTAGAGTTTATATACACACTTATATTTTACACACATATAAAAATGGTGAATATAATGCAGGGAAGAGATAACTGACTCAGAGTTCCATATTTGACTAGCACTGTGATCTTACATGCAAATTTGTTGAATTTCCTTTTAATCATCTGTAAAACGGGGAGACAATGTGTGCTTTTCCTAATTGCACTATTATCTGAGGATCAAATGAGATTCCACACCTCGCAAGGAGCCTTGCTTGTCCATTCTTTTGCCAGCTAATGAGGTGTACCTATGAACTCTTGTAAATATACGTGTAAAAACTGGTATCACCTTTTACAGAGTAATATTGCACCTTTGCGTATCTTTGTGGATTAGCCATAAACTCTCCCTCCCGTTTCTCATCTACTGACAAATTTCTGGAATTCTGTGTAATAAGCATGGGTCAAAGGTTGTAAACTTAATAAAAAACAGAGGAAAACACTAAGGAAAGGGAATGAGAAAAATATTTGTACAATTGACATACTAGCATGTTTTGTTTTTAACTACCAAACAAGTTATTGCTGGCTAGGTTTATACACTATTGTTGGAAACACAAATTGCTAAAAATGTTGCAGAGGGGCTGGGTGACGTGGCTTATGCCTGTAATTCCAGCACTTTGAGAGGCTGAGGTGGGAGGATCACTTAAAGCCAGGAGAATCACTTAAAGCCAGAAGTTCAAGACCAGCCTGGGCAACAAAGCAAGACCAGCAAAACTCTACTAAAAAAACAAAACAAAAAACACAAGATTCTACTAAAAATAAAAAATAAAAAAATTATCCAAGTGTAGTGGGATGCACCTGTAGTCTCAGGCCTGTAGTCCCAGCTACTTGGGAAGCTGAGGTGGGAGAATCACTTGAACCCTGGAGGTTGAGGCTGCGATGAGCCATGATCATGCCACTGCACTCCAGCCTAGGAGGCAGGGCGAGACCCTATCTAAAAAAAAAAAAAATAATTAAGAGCTAGTTATCATATTGAAGATTAACATATAACTCCTACTTTGTATTAGATAATAAAAAAAAACAAAAAATTAAGCTCACATGTACACCAACATCTACACAGAAAAGGTACAAAAAGAGAAACAACAACAAAGGCTAAATTAACCATGGCTATCCCTCGTGGGTGGAGTGGCTGGGAGGGCAAGTTTCACTTTTTATTTAATTTTCTTCCGTATAGTTTGTTTATAAGCATTTTTTTCTCTTTTTTTCCTATGGCATTCAGTAATAGCATTCATTATTTTTTGCAAAAATGAAATAAGCCCAGGGCAGAGAATAGCTAGGTATGCATACATCAGCTGTGCTCCTCTGTCCTTCATCCTTGGCTCCTCTCTGCAAGGACAGTTTAATGTCCCGGGAGGGTGCTGACCGCTGCCTGCCTGGCTGTTCTTGTTCTGTTTTGCAGCTCATTACCAGCTGCTTAAGCAGCAGGTTCCCAGTGGCTGGTCAGCTGGAACTGCTTCAGGAGGACAAACAGGAGGGATGCAGCTGCCAGTGCAGACTGCCCTGTTAGCCTCACGAGGTCAGGAGCTTGAGACCAGCCTGGCTAAAATGGTGAAACCCCATCTCTATTGGTATAAAATTGGGTATGATAAATGCGCTTACAGATTACATATTGTGCACTTTAGAGTTTATATACACACTTATATTTTACACACATATAAAAATGGTGAATATAATGCAGGGAAGAGAATATTGACTCAGAGTTCCATATTTGACTAGCACTGTGACCTTACATGCAAATTTGTTTAATTTCCTTTCAATCATCTGTAAAATGGGGAGACAATTCGTACTAGAAATACAAAAATTAGCCAGGCGTGGTGGTGGGTGCCTGTAATTCCAGCTATTCCGGAGGCTGGGACAGGAGAATAGTTTTGACGCCGGCGGGAGAGGTTGGAGTGAGCCAAGATCACGCCATTGCACTCCAGCCAGGGCAACAGGGCAAGACTCTGTATTAAAAAAAAAAAAAGCATGTCTCCTATCAGAATATGAAATTTGTAAAACCATCTTCTAAATCCCTCCCCACCCACTCCCCAAAGACTCAGAAAGTGAGCCGCTGGCTCCAGTGTTAACTCTAGTCCTGTCTTCCTGCGCTGCAGGGCGTTCTCTCTTCATCCCCTTCCTCTTCACTCGTCCAGTTTCTCTTTCTCTCCCTGCCCAGGCCTCTCATTAGTCCAATTAATAAACTGTTGCTGTCATCTCAGTTCAGCTCCATGATCAGGGTCCCTTGGGGATAGGCATTATTCTGGGGAAGTGAGATGCTAGGGGAGCTGCAGGGACATCCTCATTTCCACAGCGGAGTGGAACTGGGAACCACCGTTGGCAGCAGATGAACCTCCATGGGCCCAGGTCGCCTGGGGCATCATCAGGATAATCAGTGAGAATGTCATTATATATAGAGAGAGTCTGGCTGTTTGACAGAGTGCCAGGGTCCCATTTAGGGACAGGAAGGTTCTGGCTTGGAGATAATGACCAGCCAGGCTTCTGGCCATCTGTGCACTGGCCTTTAGCTCCCCCTTGGGCATGTACACATATGCATTCATGCAAGCACGCACGAAAGGTCCCTGGGCTTTCAGTCAGCTCAAGGGTTTGTGGGTACATTCCTAGCCTGGAAAGCTGGTGAACAGAGGGAGGCTGGAGGGCCCAGAAACGCATGACTGCCCCTGCTGATTGCTGAGAATAATCAAACTCTGAGGTTCCCAAGAGACCATTAAACCAACACAAGTGTCTCATCCAGAGTGAGAGCGAGGTTTCCTCCCAAGCTTGAAAGGATAAAGGGGCAGGTCTGGGGAGTGGCCCAGCTAGCTGAAAGCACAAAAATGGGACTCGCTGCAGGTTAGCTCAGAAGATCAAGCAGCCCAGGGATAGGTTGGTTTGTTGGGTATGGGATGGAGGTCAGCATTTTCAGTCCCCTCCTCCCCATACCTTCCGGGTATGAAACAAGTTTGTGCTGAGGATGGGGACTGGGGTGGGAACATGAGGGGCACGCTTTGATTTTTCAACCGATTACATTGTACTTACCTCTTCAGGCATGTATTTGGAAGAAAGGGGGTTCTACCACACTAGTTCTCCTGACATCTGGCTCCTACCTGCTGCCCTGTCAACACTCCTATTCACCACCTAGAATTATGAGCTTCTGTGCTGGCCTCAGCCCAAAGAGAATGTAGAAAATGGCACACTTTCTTTCAGTGTTTTGCCCCTTAATTCCTCACAACCACAAAAACACCTGTGTTACATAGATAGACTTTACTGTAGGTCTCAAAGTGTGGTTTTCAAGTATAATCCATGGACCAGCCACTTCAGCATCACCTGGGAGCTTGGAAGAAATGCAGATTCTCAGGTTCCACTCTAGACTTACCGAATCAGCCAGTCCAACAATATGTTAACAAGCCCTCCCAGTGATTCTTTTTTTTTTTTGAGACAGAGACTGGAGTGCAATGGTGTGATCTTGGCTCATTGCAACCTCCACCTTCCAGGTTCAAGTGATTCTCTTGCCTCCTGAGTAGCTGGGACTACAGGTGTGTACCATCATGCCTGGCTAATTTTCTATATTTTAGCAGAGACAGGGTTTCATCATGTTGCCCCGGCTGTTTTTGAACTCCTGAGCTCAAGTGATCTACCCACCTCGACCTCCCAAAGTGCTGGGATTACGGGTGTGAGCCACTGCCCCAGGCACAAGCCCTCCAAATGATTCTGATACTTGATGAAGTTTAAGAACTTACTGCTGTATGTTTAAGGGTTACTCGAAAAAACTTGTAACATAAGGAAGGAGACTTAAAACTGAATTTTTTTTTTTAGATGGAATTTCACTCTTGCTCAGGCTAGAGTGCAATGGCGCAATCTTGGCTCATTGCAATCTTTGCCACCTGGGTTCAAGAGATTCTCCTGCCTCATCTTCCCAAGTAGCTGGGATTACACACATGGACCACCACACCCAGCTAATTTTTTGTATTTGGTAGAGATGGGTTTCACCAGGTTGGTCATGCTGGTCTCAAGCTCCTGATCTCAAGTGATCCACCCGCCTCAGCCTCCTAAAGTGCTGGGATTATAGGCATGAGCCACCGCGCCTGGCCAAAACTGAATTGTAAATAGGACCGTTTAAAAGCCTACAGGAACATATAAAGGGTCTCATGGGTTTTGCCTCTCTCTCTGGAGGCCCACATGTAGAGGGTGATTTTTCTTCTACTAAGACAGCAGAAAGCATGTACCCACACGTTCACACATAAACTCATTCCTCATCTTTTCTCCAGAGGTCACAACATTTTTGAGTTGGGTATTTGTCATTCCTGTGCATGTTTTTACTACATATTTCCTACCCAGTATTTTCTGCATATTTTGAATTTCCTGTATTTTGGATATATTACACATATCTGTTAGCAGTTTGCTTTTTTCCATTTGCTATTGTTTTTAGATTTATCTGTGATGCTACTACATCTACCTGTTTTCTTTTTTCTTTACTTTTCTTTCTTTCTTTTTTTTTTTTTTGCTCATGCTGGAGTGTAGTGGCACACTCTCAGCTCACTGCAACCTCCACCTCCCAATTTCAGGCAATCCTCCTGCCTCAAGCAATCCTCCTGCCTCAGCCTCCCAAGTAGCTAGGATTACAAATGTGTGCCAGTACACCTGGCTGATTTTTGTATTTTTAGTAGAGATGGGGTTTCACCATGTTGGCCAGGCTGGTCTTGAACTCCTGACCTCAAGTGATCCGCCAGCCTTGGCCTCTCAAAGTGCTGGGATTACAGGTATCAGCCACTGCACCTGGCCAGGTTGAACATTTTAAATGTTTATTTGATCATTCATGTTCCTTCTGTAATTTCATGTTTATTTTCTTTGTCTATTTTTCCATTGGGTTATCTTTCCTCCATTAATTTGAAGAGTTCTAAAAAATATATTCGGAATAGGCATTATACACATTTTCTTTTGATCATGGCTTGTATTCAAATTATTTATGGTGTTTCGTGTTACTGTGGTACTAATATTTTTCTTTTTTCCTTTTCTTGGGAGATTAGGTCTCACTTTGTTGCCCAGACTGGAGTGCAGTGGTGTGATCACAGCTCCCTGCAGCCTCAGCCTCCTGAGGTTCAGGTGATCCTTCTACCTCAGCCTCCTGAGTAGCTGGGGCTACACAAACAGCCACTAAACCCAGCTAGTTTCTTTTTTCTTGGTAGAGATGGGGTTTCACCATGCCATCCAGGCTGGTCTCAAACTCCTGGGCTTAAGCTATCCTCCTGCCTCAGCCTTCCAAAGTGTTGGGATTACAGGCATGAATCACTGCGCCCAGCCAGTGCTGATGTTTTTAATTTTTCTTTTTCTTTCTTTCTTTTTTTTTTTTTTTTGAGTCACAGTCTTGCTCTGTCACTCAGGCTGGAGTGCAGTGGTATGATCTCAGCTCACTGCAACCTCCATCTCTTGGGTTCAAGTGATTCTCCTGCCTCAGCCTCCCAATTACCTCAGATTACAGGTACCCATCACCATGCCTGGCTAATTTTTGTATTTTTTAGTAGAGACAGGGCTTCACCATGTTGGCCAGGCTAGTCTTGAACTCCTGACCTCAGGTGATCCACCTGCCTTGGCCTCCCAGTGTTGAGATTACAGGGGTGAGCACCCAGCCTCATTTTAATGTATTTGATTTATCAACATTTCTCATTGAATTGGTGCTCTTTGAATCATCATGGTTACAAAATATTTCAGTGTTAGCAAAGACTGAGATGCTGTAACAAAGAGACAGCAAAATACAGTGGCTTAAAGAACAAAGACATTTCATTCTCTCTTACAAAACCATCCCTAGATGGGCAGTCCAGGTTGCTGAGGTGGCTTTGCTGTACATAGGCATTCTGGGACTCAGGTTCATGCATCTCGTGGGTCTGCCATCCCCTTGGCATATCACCACATTGCAAAGTCAAATCACTGTTGTATTCAGATTCCAACCAGCAAGAAAGAGAAAGAGACCACAGAAGAAACATACCTAATGTCTTAAATCCCAGAGCTGCAAGTGGCACACATATCTGCTCACATCTCATTGTGAGAACTTAATTTCATTACCGCTCTTATCTGCAGAGGAGGCTGGGAAATGTGCCCATTATAACATGATTATTATAGAAGAATGAAAGAATGGGCCGGGCACAGTGGCTCAAGCCTGTAATCCCAGCACTTTGGGAGGCCGAGGCAGGTGGATCACGAGGTCAAGAGATCGAGACCATCCTGGTCAACATGGTGAAACCCCGTCTCTACTAAAAATACAAAAAATTACAGGAGCGTGCCTGTAATCCCAGCTACTCAGGAGGCTGAGGCGGGAGAATTGCCTGAACCCAGGAGGCAGAGGTTGTGGTGAGCCGAGATGGTGCCATTGCACCCCAGCCTGGGTAACAAGGGTGAAACTCCGTCTCAGAAAAAAAAAAAAAAAAGAAAGAAAGAATAGATTTTGTGGACAAGGAATACTCTGTCACATCTTCTCTATTCTTAGGGCATAAAGAAATTCTCAATATTTTTCTTCTAAGTTTTGCTTTTGACATTTGGGTCTTTATTAGGGGTTGGTGTCATTACAGTGTGAATTAGGAGTCTATTTTTATGTGTACGAATAACCAATTGTTCTAGCATATTTGTTGATTAATCTACCCCTTCTTACTGCCTTGTTATGTGATCTTTGTCTTATATCCATTTTATTGGTGTACATGATTCTATTTCTGGACTCTGTTCTGTTCTGTTTGATTATTCGTCTATCTCTATACCTCTTCCTCATTTTCTTTCTTTTTTTTTTTTTTTTGAGTTTCTCTCTTTTTTGCCCAGGCTGGAGTGCAATGGCGATATCTCGGCTAACTGCAAACTCCACCTCTTGGGTTCAAGTGATTCTCCTGCCTTAGCCTCTGGAGCAGCTGGGATTACAGGCGAATGCCACCACACTTGGCTAATTTTGTGTTTTTAGTAGAGATGGGGTTTCACCATGTTGCCTAGGCTGGTCATGAACTCCTGACCTCAGGTGATCAGCCCACCTCAGCCTCTCAAAGTGCTGGGATTACAGGTGTGAGCCACTGCACTCTGCTTTGAGTTGACTTTTGCGTATGGTGTGAGAAAGGGTTTCACACCGATTTCATTTTTTTCCATATGATTATCTAATGACCCCAGGCCTGCTTGTTAATTGAGGAGTATATCCTTACTCAGCTGCTCTGAAGCTCTACCTTTGTCATAAATCAAGTGTTCTAATCAAGTCCCTTATATGTACCAAAAGTTGATATACCTTTCTCTGTGACATAATTATACCTTTTAATTACAGTCGCTTTAAAACACATCTTGATACCTGGTAGAGCAAGTTCTTCTACATTTTTAAAACTGAGAGTGTCTTTGTGATTATTTTTACCTTAGAATACTATGCACATTTGGGATTTTTATTGGGATTGCATTAAATCTATAAATCAGCCTGAGAGAATTGACATCTTTTATTTATTTTTTAGACGAAGTTTCACACTGTTGCCAGGCTGGAGTGCAGTGGGCACCATCTCAGCTCAGTGCAACCTCCACTTCCCGGGTTCAAGTGATTCTCCTGCCTCAGTCTCCTGTGTAGCTGGGACTACAGGCGCATGCTACCATGCCCAGCTAATTTTTGTATTTTTAGTAGAGACGGAGTTTCACCATGTTGGCCAGGATGGTTTTGATCTCTTGACCTTGTGATCTGCCTGCCTCAGCCTCCTAAAATGCTGGGATTACAGGTGTGAGCCACCGTGCTCAGTATTTGTTTGTTTTAATTTATTTTTATTTTTAGAGAAAGGGTCTTGCAAACTTTCTCTCTGACATAATTACACCTTTAAATTACAATAGCTTTAAAACACATCTTGATACCTGGTAGAGCAAGTTCTTCTACATTTTTAACCCTGAGAGCCTCTTTGTGATTATTTTCACTTTAGAATACCATGCACGTTTGGGATTTTTTTTTTTAAGACGGGGTTTCACTATGTTGGTCAGGCTGGTCTTGAACTCCTGACCTCAGGTGATCCGCCCGCCTTGGCTTCCAAAGTGCTTGCATTACAGGCGTGAGCCACCACTCCCGGCCTGCACATTTGGGATTTTTATCGGGATTGCATTAAATCTATAAATCAGCCTGAGAAATTTGACATCTTTTATTTTTTGTTTGTTTTTGACTTATTTTTATTTTTAGAGAAAGGGCCTTGCTGTGTTGCTCAGGCTGGCCTTGAACTCCTGGGCTCAAGCAATCCCTCTGCCTCAGCCTTCCAGGAAATTGATATTATAGGCTCCCACCACCACACCTGGTCATCATCTTTATAACCGTGATTTTGTTTGGAGACAGAGTGTTGTTCTGGTGCCCCCGCTGGAGTGCACTGGCCCTGTGACATGGTGAAAGCCCCATCAAACTGCATACCTCAACCATACCTCGGCTTTCTATTGAAACCGCTCTCTATAAGCCAAATGTGAATAAGTAATTAAGGACTGTAATTTCCACCCTACCCAAATAATGTGTAAACAAATGCTAATCTTGACTTTTGTGAACCACTTAAGTATCAATCAGAATATCAAAAAGTCCCCAGAGCCCCTCACTCTCATGTTCGCCCAGGAATCCACTGGAATGTCTGAAACCCCTCACCCCCACCCCTGCCCCTCACCCTCACTCCCAAGGTAATTTTTACGGGTATAAAAGGTCTTGGCACCCTCCTTTCGGGGCCACGGGTTGGAGAGACAGGAGTCCTCCGTGGCCGCTGGCGATAGAGACCCTGCAATTTGGCATATTTTTGTCTTGGTGGTGACTTTCCATGCTTGGGCCGGTACAACAGCACAACCTCGGCTCACTGCAACAGCTGCCTCCTGGAATTAACTGAGTTCTGTCTCAGCCTCCAGAGTAGCTGGGAATTCAGACACCCACCATCCCACCCAGCTAATTTTTGTATTTTTAGTAGAGACGCGGTCTCACCATGTTCGCCAGGCTGGTATTGTTCTCCTGACCTCAAGTGATCCACCCACCTCAGCCTCCCAAAGTGCTGGGATCACAGGCATGAGCCACCGTGCCCGGATTATGATATTGATTCTTTCAGTCTGCGAGCATACTATTTCTCTTTATCTATTTAGATCCTCTTTTATACTTTCCAATAACATTTTATAATGTTCTCTCTATATTTTTTCTTTTGTATTTATTTGTTTGATCTAGGTATCTTTTAGTTTTTATTGCTATTGCATGTGCCATCTTTTTTTTATTTTTTGAGATGGAGTTTTGCTCTTGTTACCTAGGCTGGAGTGCAATGGCGTGATCTCGGCTCACTGCAACCTCCGCCTCCTGGGTTCAGGCAATTCTCCTGCCTCAGCCTCCTGAGTAGCTAGGATTACAGGCACGCGCCACCATGCCCAGCTAATTTTTGTATTTTTAGTAGAGACAGGGTTTCACCATGTTGACCAGGATGGTCTCGATCTCTTGACCTCGTGATTCACCCACCTCGGCTTCCCAAAGTGCTGGGATTACAGGCTTGAGCCACCGCACCCAGCACATGTGCTATCTTACAAATATTTTATAATTGCTGATTTATTATTACAAAATTGATTTTAGTATATTGATCTTGCAGTAACAACCTTGTTGAAATTTTTTACTAGTTGAAATAGTTGACTTAAAGATTCTTTTGGATTTTTTCTGCAGAGAATCATATCCTGTGTAAGTAAGGGCAGTTTTGTTTGTTTCCTTATGATTTTCTATCTTTAATATCTTTATCTTGTCTTGTACTGGTTAGGACCTCTGGAATAGTGTCCAGTAGCAACAATGATAGGCATCATTGTCTTGATCCTAATGTAAAAGGATTATATATGTATATATATATATTTTTTTTTAGACGAAATTTCGAGCTTGTTGCCCAGGCTGGAGCGCAATGGCATGATCTCGGCTCACTGCAACCTCCACCTCAGGGGTTCAAGCAATTCTCTTGCCTCAGCCTCCTGAGTAGTTGGGACTACAGGTGCGCACCACCATGCCCATCTAATTTTTGTATTTTTAGTAGAGATGGGTTTTTACCATGTTGGCCAGGATGGTCTTGATCTCTTGACCTGATGATCTGTCCACCTTGGGCCTCCCAAAGTTCTGGGAGCCATCAGGTGTGAGCCATTGTGCCCAGACTGTAAAAGGAATTTTACAGGTGTGAGTCATCGTGCCCAGACTGTAAAAGGAATTTTTTTTTTGAGATGAAGTTTCACTCTTGTTGCCCAGACTAGAGTGCAATGGTGCAATTTTGGCTCACCACAACCTCTGCCTCCCAGGTTCAAGCGATTCTCATGCCTCAGCCTCCTGAGGAACTGGGATTACAGGCATGCACTACCATGCCCAGCTAATTTTGTATTTTTAGTAGAGACGGAGTTTCTCCATGTTGGTCAGGCTGGTCTCGAACTCCCGACCCCAGATGATCCACCTGCCTTGGCCTCCCAAAGTGCTCGGATTACAGGTGTGAGCCACTGCACCCGGGCAGGAATATTTTTAATGTTTCACTGTTAAGTATGAAGCTTGCATACTTAACTAATAAAGGAGTCTTGGTAAACACCCTTTATTAGCAAGAGAAAGTTCATTCTATTCCAGGTTGGCTAAGAGTTTTTATAACAGATGTCTTGAATATTACTATATTTTACACATATATATTATACATACTTGGTATATGTGTATACATATATATATATATATTTTTTTTTTTTTGAGAAGGAGTCTGGCACTGTCACCGAAGCTGGAGTGCAATGGGGCAATCTCTGCTCACTGAAACCTCTGCCTCCCGGGTTCCTGCGATTCTCCTGCCTCAGCTCCAGAGTAGCTGGGATTACAGGTGCACACTACTACACTCAGCTAATTTTTTTGTATTTTTAGTAGAGATAGGGTTTCACTATGTTGGCCAGACTGGTCTCAAATTCCTTACCTGGTGATCTTCCTGACTCAGTCTCCTGAAGTGCTGGGATTATAGGTGTGAGCTACGGTGTCCAGCCAAATCTTGTTGATATACTTCATACAGTATATATTTATATATTTTCTATGATATGTATGTGATATATATTACATATCAAATAGCATATATGTGTTAAAGATAAAAAGCCATATTTCAGGATGTACAAGTATATGCTATATCTATGACCTATCACATATATCATATAAAAAGTCATATTTTTCATATACTAAAATGGGTATGTTTTTCTCCTTTACTCTGATAATGTAGTGGATTGCTGGGACTCTCTGGTTTACCTATGAAAGAGGCCATTTATAGGCCTGTTTGTAGTGTGGGTGGTTTTTGATGGGAACAAGATGGAAAGAAGCGTTCAGTTACGAGGCTACTAAGGTGGTATAGTTGAGAGATTATTGTGTCTTGGATTGGTGTGGTGGTATGAGAGATGGAAATAAGTAGTTTTAAAACATATTTTGGATTTGCTGATGGATTGGATGTCAGGTAAGGAGTAGACAGTGAATAAAGGGAAAGGAAAGAAAAGACTCAAAGATGAGTTCCAAATTTCTGGCTTTAGATTTTTTTTTTTTTGAAAAATTGTGGTACAGAGAGGGGCAGATAGCTAAAAAAACAACAACAACAACAACAACAAAAAATTGTGGTAAAAAATACATAACATAAAATGTAACAATTTGGAACTATTTTGAAGTACACAGTTCTGTGGTAATAAGTACATTCACACTGTACAACCACTGCCACCATCAATCTCCAGAACTTTTTGCATTACCCCAAACTGAAACTCAGTATATATTAAACAAGAACTCCCCATTCTCTCCTCCTCCTAGCCTAGGCAACCACCAACTATTTTCTGTCTGTATGAATTTGACTACTCTAAGTACCTCATATAAGTGCAATCATACACTATTCATCCTTTTGTAACTGATTTATTTCACTTAGCATAATGTTTTCAAGGTTTATTTATGTTGTAGCAAGTATCAGGATTCCTTTCCTTTTTTTTTTTGAGACAGAGTTTCATTCTTGTTACCCAGGCTGGAGTGCAGTAGCACCATCTCGGCTCACTGTAACCTCTGCCTCCAGGGTTCAAGTGATTCTCCTGCCTCCTGAGTAGCTGGGATTACAGGCATGTACCACTATGCCCAGATAATTTTTTGTATTTTTAGTAGAGATGGGGTTTCACCAGGTTGGCCATGGTAGTCTCAAACTCCTGACCTCAGGTCCTCCACCTGCCTCAGCCTCCCAAAGTCCTGGGATTACAGGCATGAGCCACCACACTCAGCCAGGATTTCCTTCCTTTTTAAGGCTGAATCATCTTCCATTGTGTGTGTGTGTGTGTATGTGTGTGTGTGTATACAAAATTTTGTTTCTTCATTCACCCATTGATAAGACACTTGGGCTGCTTCTACGTTTTGGCTATTGTGACCAATATGGCTATGGAACATGGCTATACCCATATTCCTTCAAGTCCTTTCAATTATTTTAAATATATACCCAAAATTGTAATTCTATATTGAATTTTTTGAGGAAATGCTTTACCATTTTCCACAGTAGCTACACCATTTTATTTTTTTTGAGATGGCGTCTCATTCTGTTGCTTAGGCTGGTGTGCAATGGCACAATTTTGGCTCAATGCAAACTCTGCCTCCTGGGTTAAAGGGATTCTCTTGCCTCAGCCTCCTGAGTAGCTGGGATTACAGGCTTGCACCACCACACCCAGCTAATTTTTGTATTTTTAGTAGAGATGGGATTTCACCATGTTGACCAGGCTGGTCTCAAACTCCTGACCTCAGGCGATCCACCCTCTTTGACCTCCCAAATGCTGGGATTACAGGTGTGAGCCACTGTACCTGGCCAGCTACACCATTTTATATCCCCCCTAGCAATGTACAAGAGTTACAGTTTCTCCATATCTTCATCAAACTTGTTATTTTCTGTTTTTTTTTTTCAATTTTTTATTTTAATTTAAATTTTTTTAGAGATGGGGTCTTGCTATGTTGCCCAGGCTGGAGTGCAGTGGCTATTCACAGGTGCAATCTCACACTGATCAGCACAGGAGTTTTGACCTGCTCCGTTTCTGACCTGGGCCGGTTCACCCTTCCTTAGGCAACTTGGTGGTCCCCCACTCCTGGGAGGTCACCATATTGATGCCAAACTTAGTGCAGACACCAGATCAGCATAGTGCACTACAGCCCAGAACTCCTGGGCTCAAGTGATCCTCCTACCTCAGCCTCCCAAGTAGCTGGAACTACAGGTGTGTGCCACCACGGCCAGCTAATTTTTTTTTTATTGCATTTTAGGTTTTGGGGTACATGTGCAGAATATGCAAGATAGTTGTATAGGTACACATGTGGCAGTGTGTTTTGCTGCCTTCCTCCCCTTCACCCACATTTGGCATTTCTCCCCATGCTATCCCTCCCCAGCTCCCCCCCCACTGTCCCTCCCCTATTCCCCCCAATAGATCCCAGTGTGTGGTGCTCCCTTCCCTGTGTCCATGTGTTCTCATTGTTCATCACCCGCCTATGAGTGAGAATATGCGGTATTTCATTTTCCGTTCTTGTGTCAGTTTGCTGAGAATGACGTTCCCCAGATTCATCCATGTCCCTACAAAGGACACAAACTCATCATTTTTGATTGCTGTGTAATATTCCATGGTGTATATGTACCACATTTTCCCAGACCAGTCTATCATCGATGGGCATTTGGGTTGGTTCCAGGTCTTTGCTATTGTATACAGTGCTGCAATGAACATTCGTGTGCATGTGTCCTTATATTAGAACGATTTATAGTCCTTTGGATATATACCCAGTAATGGGATTGCTGGGTCAAATGGAATTTCTATTTCTAGGTCCTTGAGGAATTGCCACACTGTCTTCCACAATGGTTGAACTAATTTACACTCCCACCAGCAGTGTAGAAGTGTTCCTATTTCTCCACATCCTCTCCAGCATCTGTTGTCTCCAGATTTTTTAATGATCACCATTCTAACTGGCGTGAGGTGGTATCTCAATGTGGTTTTGATATGCATCTCTCTGATGACCAGTGACGATGAGCCTTTTTTCATATGTTTGCTGGCCTCATGTATGTCTTCTTTTGTAAAGTGTCTGTTCATATCCTTTGCCCATTTTTGAATGGGCTTGTTTGTTTTTTTCTTGTAAATCTCTTTGAGTTCTTTGTAAATTCTAGATATCAGCCCTTTGTCAGATGGGTAAACTGCAAAAATTTTTTCCCATTCTGTTGGTTGCTGATTCACTCTAGTGACTGTTTCTTTTGCCGTGCAGAAGCTGTGGAGTTTGATTAGGTCCCATTTGTCTATTTTGACTTTTGTTGCCAATGCTTTTGGTGTTTTGGTCATGAAGTCCTTGCCTACTCCTATGTCCTGAGTGGTTTTGCCTAGATTTTCCTCTAGGGTTTTTATGGTGCCGGGTCTTAAGTTTAAGTCTTTAATCCATTTGGAGTTAATTTTAGTGTAAGGTGTCAGGAAGGGGTCCAGTTTCTGCTTTCTGCACATGGCTAGCCAGTTTTCCCAACACCATTTATTAAATAGGGAGTCCTTTCCCCATTGCTTGTTTTTGTCAGGTTTATCAAAGATTGTATGGTTGTAGATATGTTGTGTTGTCTCCGAGGCCTCTGTTCTGTTCCATTGGTCTAGATCTCTGTTTTGGTACCAGTACCATGCTGTTTTGATTACTGTAGCCTTGTAGTATAGTTTGAAGTCTGGTAGTGTGATGCCTCCTGCTGTGTTCTTTTTGCTTAGAATTGACTTGGCTATGCGGGCTCTCTTTTGGTTCCATATGAAGTTCAAGGTGTTTTTTTCCAGTTTTGTGAAGAAAGTCAATGGTAGCAGCCAGATGCAGTGGCTCCAGGCCTGTAATCCTAGCACTTTGGGAGGCCGAGGCGGGTGGATCACGAGGTCAAGAGATCGAGACCATCCTGGTCAACATGGTGAAACCCCGTCTCTACTAAAAATACAAAAAATTAGCTGGGCACGGTGGCGGGTGCCTGTAATCCCAGCTACTCAGGAGGCTGAGGCAGGAGAATTGTCGGAACCCAGGAGGCGGAGGTTGCGGTGAGCCGAGATCGCGCCATTGCACTCCTGCCTGGGTAACAAGAGTGAAACTCCATCTCAAAAAAAAAAAAAAAAAAAAAGAAAGTCAATGGTAGCTTGATGGGGATAGCATTGAGTCTGTAAATTACTTTTGGCAGTATGGCCATTTTCACAATATTGATTCTTCCTAACCATGAACATGGAATGTTTCTCCATCTGTTTGTGTTCTCTCTTATTTTGTTGAGCAGTGGTTTGTAGTTTTCCTTGAAGAGGTCCCTTACGTTCCTTGTAAGTTGTATTCCTAGGTATTTTATTCTCTGTAGCAATTGTGAATGGCAGTTCATTCTTGATTTGGCTCTCTTTAAGTCTATTATTGGTGTACAGGAATGCTTGTGATTTTTGCACATTAAGTTTATATCCTGAGATTTTGCTGAAGTTGCTTATCAGTTTCAGGAGTTTTTGGGCTGAGACGATGGGGTCTTCTAGATATACTATCATGTCGTCTGCAAATAGAGACAATTTAGCTTCCTCCTTTCTTATTTGAATACCCTTTATTTCTTTTTCTTGCCTGATTGCTCTGGCTAGAACTTCCAGTACTATATTGAATAGGAGTGGTCAGAGAGGGCATCCTTGTCTAGTGCCAGATTTCAAAGGGAATGCTTCCAGGTTTTGCCCATTCAGTATTATATTGGTTTGTCATAAATAGCTTTTATTATTTTGAGATACATTCCATCCATACCGAGTTTATTGAGGGTTTTTAGCATAAAGGGCTGTTGAATTTTGTCAAAGACCTTCTGTGCGTCAATTGAGATAATCATGTGGTTTTTGTTTTTGGTTCTGTTTATGTGGTGAATTACGTTTATAGACTTGCATATGTTGAACCAGCCTTGCATCCCCGAGATGAATCCTACTTGATCATGATGGATAAGCTTTTTGATGTGCTGTTGCAATCGGCTTGCCAGTATTTTATTGAAGATTTTTGCATCTATGTTCATCATGGATATTGGCCTGAAGTTTTCTTTTCTTGTTGGATCTCTGCCGGGTTTTGGTATCAGGATGATGTTGGTCTCATAAAATGATTTGGGAAGGATTCCCTCTTTTTGGATTATTTGGAATAGTTTCAGAAGGAATGGTACCAGCTCCTCTTTGTGTGTCTGGTAGAATTTGGCTGTGAACCTATCTGGACCTGGGCTTTTTTTGTGTGGTAGGCTCTTAATTGCTGCCTCAACTTCAGACCTTGTTATTGGTCTGTTCATAGTTTCGGCTTCCTCCTGGTTTAGGCTTGGGAGGACACAAGTGTCCAGGAATTTATCCATTTCTTCCTAATTTTTGTATTTTTAGTAGAGACGGGGTTTCACCATGTTGGCCAGGATGGTCTTGATCCCCTGACCTCATGATCGGCCTGTTGGCCTCCCAAAGTGCTGGGATTACAGGAGTGAGCCACTGTGACCAGCCATGTTTTTAATTTTGATGAGGTACAATTTATCTATTTTTTCTGGCTTTAGGTTTCACTTCAATAAATAGTAGTTACAATTGTTATCACTATTCCTTCTTTGCTTTAGTGGGAAAAGAAGATAAGGGAAGGAAGAGATGGAAGGAGACAAAAATGCATTCTCACTAGATTTGGGCCTATTTACAGAGAAGCAGTGAAATTAACAGCAATTTTTTCTTTTTTTTGAGACAAAGTCACTCTGTTGCCCATGCTGGAGTACAATGGTACAATCTTGGCTCACTGCAACCTTCACCTCCCAGGTTCAAGCAAACCTTGTGCCTAAGCCTCCCCCGTAGCTGGGATGACAGGCATGTGCCACTAAGCCTGGCTAATTTTTGTATTTTTAGTAGAGATGAGATTTTGCCATGTTGGCTAGGCTGGTCTTGAACTCCCGACTTCAAGTAATCTGCCTCGGCTTTCCAAAGTGCTGGAATTACAGGCATGAGCCACCATACCTGGTCAAATTAACAGTAATTTAGTCAACAATAAATATTTATTCAGCATTGTCTGTATTCTAGACACCGCTTTTAGCAATGGAGATATAAAATGAGAAAGCATACCTATAATAATATGCTTTGGAAAGGTAATTCTAGTGACAGCTTAGAGACTTGGAGACAGGAGAGACTGGAGGACAGGAGGTGGGTTCAGAGGTTATTGCTATAGTAGTCATGTGAGATGAAGATCTGAACTCAGTAGCAGCGGGGATGGAGAGCTGGGAAAAGATCTGAATGGGATTGGATGTGACAGGAAAGAACTCAGGGAAAGCACACGCAATCCTGAGACTTCTAGTTTGAAAGAACAGAACTGATCAGGTTAGTTAGCTCTGACTTTGCAAAGACTAAAGTCCTGAGGTGATGTGATAGAGGGCAGCTAAGCTGTCAGGGGTTGGGGTTTACACTAATAAGGTGTGGAACAAGGGATCCAAAGTCAGTAGTTTTGTTGTTGTTGTTTTAGTAACCTGGAGCTGGAGTCTTCTGTGCTTATGGATTCCACCAAACTCTAAAATCTTGGCCCAGGTAATTTGGTACCCATGGATTAATTAGATAATTTAAGGCAATGAATATAAAAACCCTATATTCCATTGTTAGTCAGAGATGAATCTCTAAATTCAGTTAAAAATATGTATTTGTGGCCAGGCATAGTGGCTCACGCCTGTAATCCCAGCACTTTGAAAGGCTGAGGTGGGTGGATCACCTGAGGTCAGGAGTTCGAGACTAGTTTGGCCAACATGGTGAAACCCTGTGTCTACTAAAAATACAAAAATTAGCTTGGCATGGTGGTGCACGCCTGTAGTTCCATCTACTGGGGAGGTTGAGACACAAGAATTGCTTCAATCCAGGAGGCAGAGGTTGCAGTGAGCCATGATTGCGCCACTGCACTCCAGCCTGGGCAATAGAGCAAGACTTCATCCCCGAAAAAAAACAAATGGCCGAGCAAGGTGGCTCACTCCTGTAATCCCAGCACTTTGGAGGCTGAGGCAGGTGGATCACGACGAGGTCAGGAGATCAAGATCATCCTGGCTAACATGGTAAAACCTCTCTGTACTAAAAATACAAAAAATTAGCCAGGTGTGGTGGCACGCACTTGTAGTCCCACCCAGCTACTCCGGAGACTGAGGCAGGAGAATCACTTGAACCTGGGAGGTGGAGGTTGCAGTGAGCCGAGATGGTGCCACTGCACTCCAGCCTGGGCGACAGAGCGAGACTCCGTCTCAAAATAAAGAAATAAATAAAAACAAAACATATATTTGCTAAATCTGGTTAGATACATGGGGGCTTATTCTATGATTCTCTTTATTGTTAGGTATACTGTCATTTTTCATAACAAAATCTTAAATAAAAATATTCAGGCAAATTTAAATAGGTATTGTAGGATATAAGATAATCTCATCTATGCATTTATCAAACATTTATTGAGTGTCTATTATGTGTCAGGCACTGTGCAAGCCAACTGAGAAATACAATCATATATAAATTGCATGTAAGTGCTGTCAGAGTGGTAAAAATAATGTACAGAAGGAATTAGGAGCTGGAGGGACTCCTTCTAACTGGGGTAACGGGTACCACGCATTGGGGAGGTTACAGATTAGAAGAGCATTAATTTCTAATGGCCCCATTTGGTGTAGTTTCATAGGAGAGCTCTGAAACTATAATGCAGAAAGAAACTAAACAGTCTCCTTTCTTTTTTTGGTGGGGCTCCTGCCTATGCCATATTTCTTACCAGAGTTTGTTAAGTCTGCTCAACAGCTAAGGGAAGAAGGCTAAGAGTAAGTTTCATTCTGCTGTCTTGGTTTTAAAAGTTTTGTTTGGAATGGAGCATTGGATATGGCCCTGATTCCAATAGATACTTCAATATTTAAAAAAATAGAAAAGGGTTTTTAAAAACATAATTATGGTTGGGTGCAGTGGCTCAAGCCTGTAATCCCAGCATTTTGGGAGGTTGAGGTGGGCGAATCACCTGATGTGGAGAGTTTGAGACCAACCTGACCAACATGGAGAAACCCCGTCTCTACTAAAAATACAAAAATTGGCCAGGCATGGTAGTGCATGCCTGTAATCCCAGCTACTCCGGAGGCTGAGGCAGGAGAATTGCCTGACATGCTACATATTTTGTCTTCCTTTCAGTAGAATGTAAACCTCATGAGGGCAAGGTTTTATTTTATTATTTTTTTTGAGAAGGAGTTTCGCTCTTGTTACCCAGGCTGGAGTGCAATGGCACGATCTCGGCTCACCGCAACCTCCGCCTCCTGGGTTCAGGCAATTCTCCTGCCTCAGCCTCCCGAGTAGCTGGGATTACAGGCACTTGCCACCATGCCCAGCTAATTTTTGTATTTTTAGTATAGACGGGGTTTCACCATGTTGACCAGGATGGTCTCGATCTCTTGACCTCGTGATCCACCCGCCTCGGCCTCCCAAAGTGCTGGGATTACAGGCATGAGCCACCGCGCCCGGCTCATTCTCAAAGTTTTATACAACCTTGATGGTTGAATGAGCATAAGGTGGCCAAACATCACTGTTCCTAGTAAGTTTTCCATAGCCTCTTGCTTTAGGAGAAATACATTTCCTCACATCCAGTCTTTGCTTTGTTGACTGCTCAACACCCTCTTTGCTTGTCTCGCTTGCTTTTCTGAGTGACCTGGACAGCATCCCTCCAAACACAAGGGTATTTCTCTTATACAGACATGCAGATGCAGTTCCACCAAAATTTATTGAACTTCAAGCTAGAACAAAAGGTGGAGGTGCACCGATGAAGAAACAAGGCCTCTGCCTCCAGGAGCTTACAAGGCCATTAACAGAGAGTGATATTGATCGCAAGCAAGCGGGAGTTACCGCCTACTTGCAGAAGAGCAGGGGCTACAGTCAAGCAGCAGGGGGCAGAAGAGGCTTGCGTTTGGCTCTGGAGGCCGATCTGGCCAAAGCCCGCATAGAAGCTCCCGTGACACATTCGTGACTGTGACTTGGAAGGCAGCCCTTCTGCCACTCCCCTTTCTTAGAGCCTAGAGCAAATAGATCGTTTTCTACGACTACGGTAGATATACCTGTAGTCAGGACTTTGAACTCACAGCGATGCGCTGTACCATTCCCTCTTAAGGAACGACTGTGCCCTCTAGCGGAAGAACAGCGGCGGAACTCCATACCGGCACCTAAAGCCCTTGAACACCTTAAAATCCTCCTCCTAAAGGAAGGCGGCTGCCTCTTGCCCCGCCTCCTCACTGAGTTCCGCCCCCGACGCAACCTAGTCCTGTGGCACCGATTGGCTGGCCCCTGTGCGTGAGAACGTTGCGTCGTGGGGCGGGGCGGGTGAGCGGTGTCCGTCAGGCCTCAGTGGTGTGTCCTCGGAGGTCGCTCCCGGTGTCGCGCACGTCTGCTCCTTGCATGCCTTTAGATGGTACAGCCTATCGCCGAGGCTTCGAGAGACAGTGCAGCCGCCGAGTATCTCTGCTGAGCTTCTCTGCCTCTCCTCCTTTTCTAGCAGGCAGCTCTTCTAGGCCAGGTCCAGGTCGAGGGGGAAAATGGCGCCGGCGCCCCTAGGCGTCCTGGAGGAGCAGTTGCTGGGGTGTCGGTCCGGATTGCTTTCCCGGTTCATCTTCCTTGCCCAGACCGCTCTCCTCCTGTTGCCCTCCGCTGGAGCAGGTCTCTGCCCCGCGCTCTGCTCCTGCCGCCTTCCTCTACTGGACTGCAGTCGCAGGAAACTGGCCGCACCGAGCTGGAGGGCGCTGTCGAGCCTGCTGCCCCCCGACACCGCTATTCTGTGAGTAGAGTGGCCAGGCCGAGTGACCAAAAGGAGGGGGAGCTTTCCCTTCACAGGGGGCAGGCAGGAGGGGGACAGGCCTGGTCGGAGGGCGTGGTCGAGAGCCTAAGCTCTGAAGGAAAGTGCCGTGAGGATGCTGTGAACTTTGTATCAGGTGGTGGGAACCTGAGAAAGCCGGTGTTAAGGTTCCTGGAGACTTGTATGAAGACCCAGGTTAAGATTCTTGGGACCAAAGAGTCTGTGATTTCCTGAACTGGGGAGGAATGGGGCGGAGATAGTTAATGATGAGGACTCACGGGTCCTGGGCACCAGCATTGACTTTGGATGGTTACGGGGCGGGTCGAGCGTGGAGCAGTGCTCTCTGCTTACTTGGAGCTGCATCATTTGGTATGTACCTCAGACTTAGTGGTTTTATAACCACGATAGCCAAAAACCTATGAACCATCTTTTGTCCCTAGTTCGCATGTTGGCTGATTTTGTGCTGCAGTTTTGGTACTTTTCAGTGTTGAAAAGTTCATTATGATGAATCAGGAGATCCTGTACTAATTCAGAACATCTCTGTAAGTAGCATTTTTTTTTTTTTTTTGAGACGGAGTTTCGTTCTTGTTGCCCAGGCTGGAGTGCAATGGCATGATCTCTGCTCACCCCAACCTCCGCCTCCCGGGTTCAAGTGATTCTCCTGCCTCAGACTCCGTAGTAGCTGGGATTGCAAGCGGGCACCACCACGCCTGGCTAATTTTTTGCATTTTTTTTTAGTAGAGATGGGGTTCTCCCTGTTGATAAGGCTGGTCTTGAACTCCTGAGCTCAGGTGATCCGCCTGCCTTGGTCTCCCAAAGTGCTGGGATTACAGTCGAGCCACCGCGCCGGCCTGTGAGTGGCATTCTTGATCTAATTTAAACTTCACTGTAAAGGAGGGAAGGAGTGTTTTTTCCAAAATCATTTGGTGCTTTGTTTTCAGTGCATCTTCTTGTGGCAAAGAACCCAAAAATCAGTTCTGTTTATTTATGTATGAAAAGCAGGTACAATGGTTGAATAAATTCTGGAGCCTCCACTGGTGAGTTTTCACTTTGACATGTCTTTATTAGGCAGTGGAACTTGGAGGGCTCATTAGTCTGAGTCAGCCTGGTGGTATTAGGAACAACAGTAGGTATTAAATGCTGCAATCATGGGGCTTCTCAACCACTAACATACAGTTATTTCTTGTCCACTAACCGAGCAACATGATTATTAACTGACAGACTTCTGATGGAGTCGTTGTTAAGAAAGAGTCATCATGGCTGGGCGTGGCGACTCACACCTATAATCCTGCACTTTGGGAGGCTGAGGCGGGCGAATCATGAGGCCAGGAGTTCGAGACCAGCCTGGCCAATATGGTGAAACCCCGTCTCTACTAAAAAAACAAAAATTAGCTGGGCATGGTGGCATGCACCTGTAGTCCCAGCTACTCGGGAGGCAAAAGAATCACTTGAACCTGGGAGGTAGATATTGCAGTGAGCCGAGATTGCACCACTGCACTCCAGCCTGGACGACAGAGCAAGACTCCGTCTCAAAAAAAAAAAAAAAAAAAAAAGTCATCACTAAAAAAAATAGCTTGAAGTACAATTAAAATATGAGGGTGTGCTTGGATTTTTATTGGAAATAGAATACAGATAAGAGGTCTGTGTTTCGGAGATTAAGAGGTGTGTGTGTGTGTGTGTGTGTGTGTGTGTGTGTATTTTTTTTTTTTTTTTTTTTGCAAATAGGTTAGCATAGATGGGAAAGAAAGCTTCCTCATGTAGTCATTGAGAAAATTAACATAACCAAGTGTTTTAGTAAACAGAACTGCTGTGTAATAAGATGCTTTCTGTTTTATGGTAGTGACACCTGTAGCCAATTCTGGTTTTATTGACTCAAATTTAAAAATTCTTATCAGTGTGCAGTATAGTCTGAGTTAAACCTAGCACAGCATTTTTGTTACTCAGCAAACGCCTTTTTCTGCGGCATTCTTGACAGCTACCTGATTATAACAATAGATCCAGCATAATTTAACAAAACAACTTCATTTAGCTGTAATTGAAATGAATGTGGCCTAGTTTTTTTTTTTTTTTTGAGACGGAGTCTCACTCTTGCCCAGGCTGGAGTGCAATGGTGGGACCTTGGCTCACTGCAACCTCCACCTCCTGTGTTCAAGCAATTCTCTTGCCTCAGCCTCCCAAGTAGTTGGGATTACAGGTATCTGCCACCATGCTCCACTAATTTTTTGTATTTTTAGTAGAGATGGGGTTTCACCATGTTGGCCTGGCTAGTCTTGAACTCTTGACATCAAGTGATTCACCCTCAGCTTCTCAAAGTGCTGGGATTATAGGTGTGAGCCACCACATCTGGCCTGGCCTACTTTTTAATTTTTTTTACTTTTTGAGTCTCGATGTGTCACGCAGGCAGTGGTTCCATCTCAGCTCACTGCAGCCTCTGCCTTCCAGGTTCCAGTGATTCTCCTGCCTCAGCCGCCCAGGTAGCTGGGATTACAGGCATGAGCCACTACGCCGTACTAATTTTTGTATGTTTAGTAGAGACAGGGTTTCACAATGTTGGCCAGGTTAGTCTCAAACTCCTGACCTCAGGTGATCCGCCTGCCTCAGCCTTCCAAAGTGCTAGGATTACAGGCATGAGCCACCACGCCTGGCCATGGCCTGGCGGCCTACTTTTAAATATTCTCCAGGTAAACATTTAGAAGTAATTTCATGTTTGATATATTTTTGTGTTAAGGTTTGATTTTTGTTTAATCAAGACCAATTGCCTAGAGTCAAGTGACATTCAGAATTTTTAATGTCCTATAATGAAATTGACATTTTCAGTTGAAGTGAAATGCCTTAGAGAGTAATTCTTTTGTAGAAATGTAATTGGATGGAAGTCTTACGTTGGTAGAACTCTTAGAATATTAAAAGATAGGACTGTAAATTGAGAAATGAAACATTCTTCAGCAGTTGCCTTCAGCTATAAAACCACCAAGTACACTTGGGCTTCTTTATGTAATTTTGAGTGTTGAAAATACACGTAATGCTTTAAATATATTAGTGATTCAAACTCACGTGCTCAAACTTGTTGCCATCAAAATGATTATGGACAAAACTCATTAATCCTGGTTTTTGGAAACCTATTCAGATACTGTCTTTATGCTTCCTTGTATGAGAAACTCTCTATAATACTATTTGATTATTCAGAGCTTGACTGGATTCTCTGTGGGTGGATTCTCTGTATCACATTGTTCTGATTACACACACATACAGGGCATTGGAAGACTAGGTATATCAGTCAACTTGTTGTTTTGCAAAGTAAGTGTGTTAGAACCCCTTGCCCCCAGTGATTTGTTGTCTTGGTCATTTCATGATAGTATCAAAACATTAAGGGGTATGTATTTTTAAGGTTAAGGATAGTTCTATAGCTTATATAGATTTAGCTTTATGAAAAATTGGGAACCTTTTCCTTACTATTTTATTTCACTGTAGACTGCTAAATGAGTTTTCCACTTTCACTCAGGCTGGAGTGAAGTGGTGTGATCTCAGCTCACTGCAACCTCTGCTGCCCCTCCCACCCCAGGTTCAAGTGATTCTCCTGCCTCAGCCTCAGCCTCCCAAGTAGGAATAATAGGTGCCTTCCACCATGCCCAGATAATTTTTGTATTTTTAATGGAATGTATTTGTATTTTTAATGGGGTTCCGCCATGTTGGCCAGGCTGGTTTCAAACTCTAACCTCAGGTAATCGTCCCACTTCAGCCTCCCAAAGTGCTAGAATTACAGATATGAGCCACCATGCCTGCCAACTGCTAAAAATTTTATCATGGATCAGTATTGGGAACCGCTGCTGACTTGATTAATTTATTGGGTTATATTCGTACTTAGTTACCTATACTTTTTAGTTCTGTTTTCATTACAATTGTTTAAAGGTTTTTACATTTGGTTCTTTATAATAGTTGTGAACATCCTAGCACTTTTGGAGGCCGAGGTGGGCAGATCACGAGGTCAAGAGATTGAGACCATTCTGGCCAACATGGTGAAACCCTGTCTCTACTAAAAATACAGAAATTAGCTGGGTGTGGTGGTGTCTGTAGGCAGCCAGATTGCTTGAGTCCAGGAGTTCAAGACTAGCCTGGGCAACGTGGCAAAACCCGCTCTTTACAAAAAAAAGTGCAAAAATTAGCCAGCTCTGCTGGTACACACCTCTAGTCCCACTTACTTGGGAGGCTGAAGTAGGAGGATTGCTTGAGCCTGGAAAGCAGAGGTTGCAATGAACTGAAATAGTGCCACTGCATTCCAGCCTGGGAGACAGAACAAGATCCTGTCTTTAAAAACAAAAAAGAGAGAAAAGAAAAAGAAAATGAGCCCATTTAAAGAAGGTACAGATTTAGTTTCCCTTCTATCAGAGCCTCTCACATTTACCTCAGTTGTTACTTTTTAGTTCCTCTTTCTGTTTTGAGTCTGATTTTTTCATAATGCTTTTCACAGAAAAGTGAGATAGATGCTGGAGCTGACGATTGAGTGGATTTAGCAACCTGGTTTACTCTTGTGATCAAGCCCAAGTAGGACTTCCTCTCTGGTGGCCTCTAGGCTTCCATAAGCAGGAATCAAAAGGAAATACTGTGTGGATAATATCACCTCTCTCCAGGCCTGCAATTGAGTGAAGAAGAACTATGCTTGTTCCTGGAAAGATTCTGCATCTCTTACTTCCCCTCAATGCTTACAATTTCAACACAAACCAGTATCTGCCTTGAGACTTTGAGCACCAATCTCACTGTCTTTTAGTCTGCATCAGTCTCAAGAAGCCCAGGACTTTCAGGTTATCTCTCTTCTAGGAGCATCCCTGATGCCCTGCTTGGCTTTCTTTTTGTCTTTAGCAGGTATCATCATCTGACATGCTACATATTTTGTCTTCCTTTCAGTAGAATGTAAACCTCATGAGGGCAAGGTTTTATTTTATTATTTTTTTTGAGACGGAGTTTCGCTGTTGTTACCCAGACTGGAGTGCAATGGCACGATGTCGGCTCACCACAACCTCCACCTTCTGGGTTCAAGCAATTCTCCTGCCTCAGCCTCCCGAGTAGCTGGGACTATAGGCGCGCACCACCATGCCCAGCTAATTTTTGTATTTTTAGTAGAGACGGGGTTTCACCTTGTTGGCCAGGATGGTCTCAATCTCTTGACTTCGTGATCCACCCTCCTCGGCCTCCCAAAGTGCTGGGATTATAGGCGTGAGCCACCGTGCCCGGCCTGGTTTTATTTTATTATTATTATTATTTTATTTTTTATTTTCTTGAGACGGAGTTTCGCTGTTGTTACCCAGACTGGAGTGCAATGGCATGATCTCGGCTCACCGCAACCTCTGCCTTCTGGGTTCAAGCAATTCTCCCTCCTTAGCCTCCCGAGTAGCTGGGACTACAGGCGGGCACCACCATGCCCAGCTAATTTTTGTATTTTTAGTAGAGAAGGGGTTTCACCTTGTTGACCAGGATGGTCTCGATCTCTTGACCTTGTGATCCACCTGCCTCAGCCTTCCAAAGTGCTGGGATTATAGGCGGGAGCCACCGCGCCTGGCCTATTATTATTATTTTTTTGAGACAGAGTCTCACTTTGTCGCCAGGTGCCAGGCTGGAGTGCAGTGGCACAATCTCGGCTCACTGCAACCTCCGCCTCCCGGGTTCAAGCAATTCTCCTGCCTCAGCCTCCCGAGTAGCTGGGACTACAGGCGCACGCCACCACACCCAGCTAATTTTTGTATTTTTAGTAGAGACAGGGTTTCACCATGTTGGCCAGGATGGTCTCGATCTCTTGACCTCGTGATCTTCCCGCCTCGGCCTCCCAAAGTGCTGGAATTACAGGCTTGAGCCACCGTGCCCATCCTATTTTATTTTATTTTTTTAAGACCAAGTCTTGGTTCATCGCCCAGGCGAGAGTGCAGTGGCATGATTCTCCTGGCTAATTTTTGTATTTTTAGTAGAGATGGGGTTTCACCATATTGGCCAGGCTGGTCACGAACGCATGACCTCAGGTGCTCCGGCCACTGCAGCCTCCCAAAGCTGGGATTGCAGGTGGGAGCCACCTCACCTGGCTTCCAGCCACCCATTTCTAAAGTTGAGATACTCCAGAAGTATTATGGATGTTTCTCACATGATCTCATGTCATAGAAAGATTGTCTATCTTTTTTAGACAATAGCAGAAACATCAGTTTGAGTTTGCAGAAGAAACACTTTAACTGGGAATTAGTGCCAAGTAAAAAAATTAAGTAAATAGAAGACCTTGTAAATTCCTAAAACAGATAGGGGATGAGGTGTGGGAGAAGCTGCTATGTTTCCAGAATCCAAAATACTTTGCCCCTGGCTTGCGTGCTGCTGTTATAATGAACTGTTTCACTTTCAGCAGTCATCTCAGAGCATACATGGTGGTTTCACTGCATTAAGGATTTTAGCATATTTTATTTTCTTTATCCTGGTATATCTGGGAAAGTGGTAAACAGAAGATGTGAGTCCACAAAATCTTGTGCAATCTTCAAAGCATTTTTGTTTGTTTATAAGATACCTGAACAAGAAAACCTGCAATAAGAGAGCCTTAATAAATCTAATACAGATCTAATACAGGTCACTTGGGGTTGGTTGTTACATAGATATACCCTTGCTGTTATTAGTCTCTTGCATTGCTGTATAGAATTAACTGAGACTGGGTAACTTATAAAGGAAAGAAGTTTAATTGGCTTACACTTCTGTAGGCTGTATAGGAAGTGTGGCACTGGCATCAGCTTGGCTTCTGGTGAGGCCTCAGGGAGCTTTTACTCATGGCAAAAGGTGAAGCAGGAGCCGGCACTTTACATGGTGAATGGAGGAGTGAGAGAGATTCATGTAGGGGAGGTGTCACATTATTTATTTATTTATTTAGAGACAATCTCACTCTATTTATTTTTTTGAGACAGAGTCTCCTTCTGTTGCCCAGGCTGGAGTGCAGTGACACGATCTCAGCTCACTGCCACCTCTGCCTCCCAGATTCAAATGATTCTCCTGCTTCAGCCTCCCAAGTAGCTGGGATTACAGGAACGTGCCACCACACCCGGCTAATTTTTGTGTTTTTAGTAGAGATGGGATTTCACCATGTTGGTCAGGCTTGCCTCGAACTCCTGACCTCAGGTGATCCACCTGCCTCAGCCTCCCAAAGCTCTGGGATTATAGGCGTGAGCCATCGTGCCCGGCCCGCTGTGCACTTTTAAGCCACCAGATCTCATGGGAACTCACAACATCCTCTGCCCATCAGACTTTGGTTTATTAGATGGATTTCTGGACTGGTAAGGTCTTCAGCCCCACCTGTATATTAGACTGTTGCTTGGAGAACTTTTACAAAATACCATTGCTTTGGCCTTACCCTGGTGATTCTCTTGTTTGTTTGTTCTGGGGTGGGACTTAAGTATCAATACTTTAAAATCTTCCCTAGCGAGGCTAATGTGTAGCCATGATGGAGAACCACTGAACCATAAGCAATTGTTGCTTATTGAATGTTAGTTGAGGAAATCTGTGCTTTGCTTAATTCTTTAAAATTATTATCTACTTTGGAGGACCTGTTTATTTTTATAGAGATTAATGTCCTAATTATATTTCATTATATTAAAAATGTTTTGCATTTTCTAATGTAAAACATACATAATCAGCACATGAGTGATCAAAGGATTACTTGTATATTAAGATAATCACTTGATTTTCTAATGCTAGAACATACGTTTCCCTTATCTTTAGATCCATGACATTTTATGTGCTGTATTCTTTAAAGGTTTTTCAGTCCTAATGGAAAACTGGCATTTAACCAGTTGAGAAAAGATCACATCATATTAAGTAGAGGCTTATCAAAACGTTTTTTAAAAATACTCTGAAAGCATTCTTATGTCATATTTTCTGTGCCAGAGAAAATGACTCAACATATTTATTCTGTATTATTTCAGTCATGAAAAACGTTACAATATTCAGTTGGTGCAAAGAAGAAATAAAAGCAATTTAAGTAATTATACTCTATCCAAATTATTGATTTCAAGTTTGGGAGTAGAACCTGAAGAACAGGTTAGTTAATTGAGCTTTACTTTTTGTAAACCAGCTTTTTAAGGTATTTGTATTTTTTTTTGAGACCACGTCTTGCTCTGTTGCCCAGGCTGGAGTGCAGTGGCACAATCTTGGCTCACTGCAACCTCCTCATCCTGGGTTCAAGCAATTCTCCTGCCTCAGTCTCCTGAGTAGCTGGGATTACAGGCGCTTGCTACCAGGGCTGGCTAATTTTTGTATTTTTAGTAGAGATGGGGTTTCAACATGTTCGTCAGTCTGGTCTTGAACTCCTGACCTCGTGATCTGCCCACCTCAGCCTCCCAAAGTGCTAGGATTACAGGTGTGAGCCACCCAGCCTGGCCTGGTATTTGTATTTTTCTTTTTAATTATTTTTTTCCTTTTTAAAAAAGTATTTTTTCTTCCCTTAAAGTCCAAAGCAATCTTTTTTCTTTTATTAAAAAAAATTTTTTTTTGTTACAAAATTGAAAAAATAACATTCTCGGAGTATAGGTATTTGTATTCTTTATCTCTTCTCCTTTTGCCCTTCCTCAGCTTTTCCCAAAAAAAGACTGTACTTATGGGCAGGCCTTGGTGGCTCAGGCCTGTAATCCCAGCTCTTAGGGAGGCAGACGCGGGGGGATACCTTGAGCCCAGGAGTTTGAGACCTGCCTGGGCAATATAGTGCGACCCCGTTCTCCACAAAAAGGAAAAAAAAAAGCCTATAATTATGTTATTTGCAACAGATAGCTAGCAGAATAATTGCCAGAATAACTAGCGGTGATTAGCAGTTTTAAAGTTAAACCATTAACAGAGCAATAATAGCACAGTGTTGTATAAATCAACTTGTAACTAAATGCTTCTTTTTGTTTGTTTTGTTTTTTGGTTTTTTTTTTTTTGAGATGAGTTTCGCTCTTGTTGCCCACGCTGGATTGCAGTGGTGCAGTCTCTGCTCACTGCAACCTCTGCCTCTTAGGTTCAAGCCATTCCCCTGCCTTAGCCTCCTGAGTAGCTGGGATTACAGGCGTATGCCACCACGCCCAGCTAATTTTGTATTTTTGTTGTTTTGAGACAGGGTGTCACTCTGTCACCCAGACTGGAGTGCAGTGGCATGATAGCTCACTGCCATGTCTGTCTACTGGGTTCAAGTTATTCTCCTGCCTCAGCCTCCCAAGTAGCTGGGATTATAGGTGTGTGCACTATGCCAGGCTCGTTTTTGTATTATTTATTTATATTTATTTATTTATTTAATTTAAAAAATTTTGTTTATTGTTTTCATCTCTTTTTTTAGTTTTTGTTTTTTTGAATTTCTTTAGTTTTTGTTTTTTTTAGTAGAGACAAGGTTTTACCATGTTGGCCAGGCTGATCTCAAACTCCTACCTCAATTGATCTGCCCACCTTGGCCTCCCAAACTGCTGGGATTACAGGCATGAGCCACCTCACTTGGCCGATTAAACCTTCTTAACCAATAATATAAATGATAAGTCATTTTATCGCAATTAACTTTTAAAAAAATCTTTAGAATGGGCCAGGCACAGTGGCTCATGCCTGTAGTCCCAGCACTTTGGGAGGCTGAGGCCGGTGGATCACCAGAGTTTG
The DNA here is from genome assembly GCF_049354715.1 of Callithrix jacchus. Taxonomy (NCBI): domain Eukaryota; kingdom Metazoa; phylum Chordata; class Mammalia; order Primates; family Cebidae; genus Callithrix; species Callithrix jacchus. The sequence continues at coordinate 151,022,047 of NC_133508.1, forward strand.
GGAGTTCGAGGCCAGTCTAGCCAACATGACGAAACTCCGTCTCTACTTAAAAAAGAAAAAAATTACCACCACACCACTGGGTGTGGTGGCGGGCGCTTGTAATCCCATATCCTCCAAAGGCTGAGGCAGGAGAATCACTTGAACCCAGGAAGTGGAGGTTTCAGTGAGCCGAGATCTCGCCACTGCACTCTAGTCTGGTGACAGAGCGAGACTTCATCTAAAAAAAAATTCTTTATGGTAGCTTAATAATTATAAGATCTGATACAAAGATATGAACCAGAAAATGCTGGTACCTAAAAAATGCTCACTGATAGTGATGGAAAATGCCATAGCTTTCTGCATATTTTCATATATAAGCAGGAACCTTTGTTCCACTATTACTGAGCTATTATTCTAAATGAGAACAGGGAAGACAGATATTAAAAACATAGATAGGAGTGATATTCCATGATTTTGTACTGCTCACTAAAAAATTCAGCTCTGTTTATTTGAAATTTGAAGGCCAGACACTGGGCTCTAAAGTGGAATTTACTATTTTATACATCAATCCAAAAAAAAAGTCTAGTATATTTGTATTTTTCACTAACTCTCTGAGGTATCTTACTGATTAGGAAGACAAAAGAACATGGAGTTAATAAGTTTTTCTTGTTCCTTTTCAGGTGTCATAATTAACCTGATTTGGTCAATTTATGATATTTTGAAAACATTCTGTAGGGAGAATTCTAATCTCAGAAAAGTAACAAAATTAAAATCTTATTTCTGGCTATGTGTGGTGGTTCATGCCTGTAATCCCAGCACTTTGGGACACTGGATTGGAGGAAGGAGGATTGCTTGAGTCCAGGAGTTTAGAACCAGCCTGGGCAACGTAACGAGACCCTGTCTCTACAAAAAATAAAAATTAGTTGGGTGCAGTGGCAGATGCCTGTAGTCCCAGGTATTTGGGAAGTTGAGGTGGCAGAATTGTTTGAGCCCAGGAGTTGCAGTGAGCCATGATCAAGCCTCTGCACTCAGCCTGGGCAACAGAGTGAGACCCTGTCTCAAAAAGTAGACTCTTATTTCCTAATATATTAGGTTAAAGATGTTTTAAAATAATACCCATGGTAAACTTTTTTTTTTGTTTTTGAGATGGAGTCTCGCTCTGTCACCCAGGCTGGAGTGCAGTGGCCTGATCTCAGCTCACTGAAACTGCTGCCTCCTGGGTTCAAGCAATTCTCCTGCCGCAGCCTCCCAAGTACCTAGGGTTATAGAAGTGCGCCACCAGGCCAGCTAATTTTTGTATTTTCACTGTGTTGGCCAGGCTGGAGCCCATGGTAAACTATTAAAATGGCACAAAAACATTTAAAGTGGAACAATAACAAGTTCCTTCATCTCACTTAAAGAAAATTAACTGTTGTTTCCTGGGTTGCATCCAAAGTTTTACACACACATCTATCTTTTTTCCTTTTCTTTAAAAATATGTAAAACCATACTATGTGTATAACTCTATATTACCGTTTTTATTGACTGCGGAGAATTCCATTGTATAGGTCTTGCATAAGTGATTTAGCTGGTCTCATCTTGATAAGCATATAGGTTTCTTTTTATGATTTTGTTATAACAGTAACTTCCTGGTAGGTATCTTTTCATAATTATAGGTAGATATGCAGAGTAGATTCTTTGAAATGGTGTCATGAGGTAATTCTAAAACATCAAATTTTGTGATGCATATATATGCATACTCCAGTTATTTGACCAAATCTTTGGTGAGCTGACTTGTTACTGGCATCTCTCATAAAATTGGAATTCAAAAGCAATATTTAGATTACTACTTCAATAAATTATGGGAGTAGTCCCAATTAGTTAAGGTTTTATATATTTTTATATATGTATATGTTCTTTTAATCTAAGCAATCTGATATGGTTGGTACTAATACTCTTATTTTACTGTAGAAGAGACTAAAGTTTAGTTTCAGTGACTTGCTGAATGTTCCCAAACTGGGCATGCTAAGATTGTATTTTTAACTCATCACTATACTAACGAGGAGATTGTATTCTTAAATGTATCTGTAGAATTTATATTTTCTGTTTTTTTTTTGTTGTGGTTACATTCCCTGGTGAATCAATATTTTTAATTATTAATAACTCAAGGAAAGATAATGGAAAAAAATAAAACATGCCCCTTATTCTTGAAATGAATGTTCCTATCTTCATATTACCTCTAACTTTTTTTCTCTTCTTTTTTGTTTTTTTTTGGACACAGGGTCTTGCTCTGTCACCCAGGCTGGTGTGCATAGCTCACTGTAATCTCAAACTCCTGGGCTCAAGTGATTTCCTCTCAACCTCCTGAGTAGCTGGGACTTCAGGTGTATGCCACCATGCCCACCTAAATTTTACTTTTTTTTTTTTTTTTGAGATGGAGTCTTGCTCTGTTGTCAGACTGGAATGCCATGGCTCAATCTCAGCTCACTGCAACCTCCGCCTCCTGGGTTCAAGTGATTCTTCTGCCTCAGCCTCCCAAGTAGCCAGGATGACAGGTGCGTGCCACCATGCCTGGCTAATTTTTGTATTTTTAGTAGAAATGGGGTTTCCTCATGTTGGCCAGGATGGTCTTGATCTCTTGACCTCATGATCCGCCCACCTGAGGCTGCCAAAGTGCTGGGATTACAGGTGTGAGCTGCTGCACCTGGCTAAATTTTACTTTTTATTTTTTTTTCATTTATTTATTTTTTTACTTTTTTTTTTTAATTGAAATGGGATCTTGCTATGTTGCCTAGGCTGGCCTTGAACTGGCCTCAAGTGATCCTCCCACCTTGGTCTCCCAAAGTGCTGGGATTACAGGCATGCGCCACTGTCTCTGACACCTCTGACTTTTAAAATTCACCTAAGAAGTTTTCTATGATGTATTACAGATAAGCAGTGCAAATGAAGGATAGAAAGTTTAATTTGGAACAGCTTTATGCTTCAAGCTATAATAAAATTTTATTTATCCTGAAGACATTTACCCAATGTTTATCCAATATGGCTAGCCATTTCTAGTTCAACCACAAAGCAAAAATGCTTCCAGGAAGCATTTATTCACAGAAGAGACTCTCAGATCTCATTTACTCCTAATTTAGATAGTTCAAACAGGCACTGGGGTCTCCTAGCCTATGACAATTGATTAGAAACAAATTTTGGAAAAAGTTAAGTAGCCTGTTATAGAAAGGAAGGCTGACAGTTCAGGAAGTGAGAGCTTTTAGTGTAAGGCTGTTAGTGGTAGAGGAAAAACCAACTTACAAGAGCAGACAATTTTCAGAGTTGTTTTAGAATGCTTGTGTTTAGTTCAGTTTACTCCAAGAATACTCAAGATCATCAGCATGTTAAATCACAGTATAGTAATTGATTATAATGGTAACCCTGAGTATTTTTATTTATTTATTTATTTTGAGACAGTTTCACCCTTGTTGCCCAGGCTGGAGTGCAGTGGAGCCATCTTGGCTCACTGCATCTCCCCAGGTTCAAGTGATTCTCGTCTCAGCCTCTTGAGTAGCTGAGATACAGGCACATGCCACCATGCCTGGCTAATATTTTGTATTTCTTTCTTTTTTTTTTTTTTTTGAGATGGAGTTTCTCTCTTGTTGCCCAGGCTGGAGTGCGATGGTACAGTCTCTTCTCACTGCAACCTCTGCCTCTTCGGTTCAAGCTATTCTCCTGCTTCAGCCTCCTGAGTAGCTGGGATTACAGGCATGCACCACCACACCCAGCTAATTTTGTATTTTTAGTAGGGATGGGGTTTCTCATGTTGGTGAGGCTGTTCTCAAACTCCTGACCTCAGGTGATCTGCCCGCCTCAGCCTCCCAAAGTGCTAGGATTACAGGTGTGAGCCACCATGCCAGCCGAGTATTATTTTTAAAACTAAATTATGCTAGGTACACTCTAACAAGACAAGGGTTTCCATTCATAAAAGAAAGGTTGAATTATGCTGGCTAAATGAAGCACTGTCATACCCAAAATATTAGACACAATATTTTCTTATCCTTTAACTTTTACAAAGGGCCTCTTTGTCAGACATTTTGTTGCCAGAGTTGCTGATTCAGCCTGTTATTGCTGCATAGTCTTGAAAACAAAATTGTTGATGATTCAGATGTATAAGTGGCTGTGCAGAAGAAAACCCCTCTGTTTCTGTTGCTCTAGGACTTTCTTGCAATTAGTTTGCTGAACCTGATCTTCTAACTGTTGTGATTGCTTTGTACATCCTATAAATAATTTACTCCTGACGGTACTAAATGACTACATTAATGGCACCTCTGGCTCCACATGATATCAAGGACATTAATAATTCATCATTTATTACAGCTACATCCCTGTAGATTAGCATGAGTGGGAACTGAGTTTACAACATCCTGACCTCAGGTGATCCACCTGCCTTAGCCTCCCAAAGTGCTGGGATTACAAGTGTGAGCCACTGCACCCGGCCCTGAAGTCTACATATTTTAGTCTTCTGTCTTTTGGGGATACTTTTTAAAAAAGAAATAGGAAAGGAGCAAGAGTATGTCTGTGGACTCCTGTGTGCACACGTCATTTGATTAAATTCCAGGGTGAAATTAGGTGTAAAAGCTAATTTAACCATTTGCAGTAAAGGAAAATAGTAGAATTGATGTTGAATTTGTTTACAGTTTGGCATGACTGCACCTCTGACGATTGATTGTTAAGTGTTGCTTTCGGAAAAAGAAAAAGGTTACTAAAGTTGACAGTGCTTATAACCCTGGCACTTAGTCCAGTTCCTGGCACATGGTCCAATAAAGGTTTATTGTATGAATGATCAGATCAATCCATGTAATTCTAGTTAGGTATTTGATAACTTAAAACAGCTGTACTGATCCTGTGTATTAGTTGCTTTCTGTAATAGTACTGCTTTGGGAATATATTTCAATTTACCTTTAGTATTTTTTAATCTTATTAAATATGGGTTTGTTTTAGAAGGGTCTAGAGAGCCTTATTATATAGGGTTCTGACCTATGAGGCTGTTTGAAAGCATATATCCTTTCAACAACATTATCTGGTACAGAGGCTGCAAAGTATTTCAGGTATCCTTTGGGTTGCATTGAAAAACCCATAGGTTTTTCAAAGATAAGAGAAAATTACTTTTTCCCAAAACAGAGACACTGGACAGTTTGCACTAATACTGAATAGTAAGTTTTGTTTTGTGTTTTTTTTTTTTTTTAAGACAGAGTCTCACTCTGTCACCCAGGCTGGAGTGCAGTGGCGTGATCTTGGCTCACTGCAACCTCCGCCTCCTGGGTTCAAGCGATTCTCCTGCCTCAGCCTCCCAAGTAGCTGGGACTACAGGCACCCGCCACCACGCCTAGATAATTTTTTTTTTTTTGTATTTTTAGTAGAGATGGGGTTTCACTATATTGGGCAGGCTGGTCTCGAACTCCTGACCTTGTGATCCACCTGCCTCGGCCTCCCAAAGTGCTGGGATTATAGGAGTGAGCCACCGCACCCAGTTTACTAAGTTAATTATAACGTCTAAATTGAGTTTAATTTTATTGCTTCAGATTTCTTTTTTTTTTTAATTAATATTTTCTTTAAAAATGATTCTATGGGTCAATGATTATTGATGTTCATAGGAGAACTCTAGGGGATGAATACAGTCAAGAGTTACATTGCCAGGAAGACTGAGGTTTGGGAAAGGCATTATGAACACTGTTATGATTAAAACGAAAGCCCTTAATCTGGAAGGGGAAAGCTGCTAAGTTATAGTAGTCACAAGATACAGAATTAGATCTTACTATGCTGGCTCTTCATTTGCCAGACCAACCAGCTTGGAGTAGAATATAGAATATCTAACTTAAATTAGAACAGTTGAATTTCTCCTTGAGTCAAAACACCAGAAAACAACAACAAAAAACATATTTTCACATATATTTTTATACAAGTGTATATGTTTGTTGTTTAGTAGCAAGTATGAATTGGATGAAGTATCTGAATATGAGATTTTTATGTGTAATGAATTCATATTTTTATCTTATATTTTCTTACACCCTCCTCCATTCATTGAGTGTCCTTGAGCTGATATCTTTTGCCAGACATCTTGGAATAAAGACTTTAGGACTGTTGTGGAAAAGTGATGGTTTAACACACAGCTTTAGTTATGTCATGGTGTAATTTAAGCTCTTAAATGAAAGTGGCTAGCTTTTACAGATGGGCAGGCATGAATCTAGCTGAGAACAAATCGTTCTGCTATTATTGAGACATTATTCAAACCTGCATGCATCTGTCAACTGCCTGTGGTGGCACAGTGAGATAAAGTGATCTGTAATGTTTCTCTAGTATGTCCCTGTTGCTAGCCATATTGAAACATATAGTACATCTTTTAGGCAGACAGCTTGTGTGGGCTGGATTCCACCTCAGCTTTGTAAAGATGCCAGAAGCGTCAAGGTGAAGTTTTAGAGCCTATTAACTATTTAGACTTGACTAATTTAAGTGAAATCTCTACTGTATCTAATAAAGTACTTGCTAGAAGTGAGATGAAATTTCAAATTTATAACTTTTATTAGTTGTATGACCTCAGATTGACCAATTAGTAATCTTTCTGTGCCTGTTTTCATATTAGTAAAGTATTTGCCTCCTAAGGGTGCTGTGTGGATTTAGCCAGTTAATATGTGTAAAGTGCATAGAAGAATGCCTGGCACTTAATAAATGCTAGATATCGATGCCATCATTATTAATGTCATTTGGGGCAAGATTAATTGCCTTTTCCTAAAGGTGAATTGCTTTTTTTTTTTTTTGAGATACAATCTTGCTTTGTCATCCAGGCTAGAGTGCAGTAGTGCCATCGTGGCTCACTGCAACCTCTGCCTCAAGGGTTCAAGCCATTCTCCTGCCTCAGCCTCCTGAGTAGCTGGGATTGCAGGTGCGTGCCACCACTTTTTTGTATTTTTAATAGAGACGGGTTTCACCATGTTGCCAGGCTGGTCTTGAACTCCCGACCTCAGGTGATCCACCTGCCTTGAACTCTTCTTAAAGTGCTGGGATTACAGGTGTGAGCCACCATGCCTGCCCCCACCTCCTTTTTTTTTTTTTTTTAAACGAAGACCACATCCCTACCTATCATGGATGTGGTCAACTTCAGTTTTAATACAGAAGCTTACCATCCTGACTTGTGAAATGTGTCTTCAAATATACTTACAGTTAAGATATAATACATAATCACTACAGGGAAGAAAGACACTCTTTAAATACTGCTATGGAATGATCTAAGATGTATTATTGAGTGAAAAAAGCAAGGGGCAAGGTAATGTGTAAATCGTTCTATCATTTTTGTAAAAATTTGCTGTACATGCATATATCCAGAAGTCTGCACAAGAAATGGCGTATTTTCATTTGCTGTTATTGGGAAGGGGAATTGGGTGGCCGGAGACAAAAGCAGAAGACTTTTTTCCATATACTCTTACACTTTTTGGTTATTGGACCATGTGAATGTGTTCCCAAACTCAGTTACGCACACACACACACATACACACACACACACAAAGTAAAATAGCTATTTTGAAATTTAGATAAATTTTTATTTATCCTTTATGAACATTCTTGTTTGTCTATACTACTCATATTCACATTTAAGAGGGCTTCTTTTTTTTTATTAAAAAAAAATTTTTTTTGAGTTGGAGTCTTGCTCTGTCACCCAGGCTGGAGTGCAGTGGCATAGTCTCGGCTCACAGCAACCTCCACCTTCCAGGTAAAAGCAGTTCTCCTGTCTCAACCTCCTGAGTAGCTAGGATTACAGGTGTGTGCCACCACACTTGGCTAATGTTTGTATTTTTAGTAGAGATGGAGTTTCACCATGTTTGCCAGGCGAGTCTTGAACTCCTTACCGCAAGTGACCCATCAGCCTCAGCCTTTCAAAGTGTTGGGATTGCAGGTATGAGCCACCATGCCTGGCCAAGAGGACTTTTAGTATTTCTATTTAGTTTTTTTTTTTCTTTAGGTCTACTTTCCAACGCTATACTAAGAATGATACTTTGTCCTCTTTCAGGGATTTGAGTCATAATCGGTTGTCTATCTGGAACATCAGCTTGGAATCACAAACATTACAGGAAGTGTAAGTTATTTTTATTTATTTAAAGCTATGTTAAATTCCTAAGGGAACTTAGTAAATTGTGACTTGGGAATGTTCAATCCAGAGATGCCATAAAAAAAATTGAAGGAAAAAATTAGTTAATTAAAAGAAATTATTTAAAAACCTAAAATGTTGTCTTTGGCTTTGCTATTATCACAGATTCTCTTGGCATTGGTTTGGTGATGTCAAGTTGGATGCTGTGGGGAAATATTTTACTTTCCTGGGGCTAAAAGTAAGATTTACCTGTCTTCAGAGTAAATATGTTTTGATTTTGGCCAAGTTTTCCTCCTGTTGTATAACTCCCCCCACTTTTTTTTTTTTTTTTTGAGATGAAGTTTTGCTCTTGTTGCCCAGGCTGGAGTCCAGTGGCTGGATCTTGGCTCACTGCAACCTCCGCCTCTTGTGTTCAAGCGATTCTTTCTCAGCTTCCATAGTAGCGGGGATTATAGGTGCCTGCCACCACACCCAGCTAATTTTTATGTTTTTGATAGAGACAGGTTTTGCCACATTGGCCAGGTTGGTCTTGAACTCCTGACCTCAGGTGATCTGCCCACCTTGGCCTCCCAGAGTGCTGGGATTATAGGCATGAGCCACTGTGCCCGGCCTGCATAACCTTTTAAAATGTCTTGACATGTTATCTAAGATTGGGAGCCTTGTGTCTAAAGTAGATTTATATGACATGGAGTATTCTCGATATCATTTGAAAATGTGATGGTTGATATAATTCAATTTTTCTCTTAACTGAAGTTTTTCCTTTAATACTGAGATGTATTATGTAATTTTGGAGGGAGTTTTCTAAGATATTATTAATATTAGTTTTTGCATTGTTAACATTCCTAGAGGCACAACTGTTAAGGTATATAGGCCTATTTGCCTCTACACTTAACACCCTGGGAACCCTGAGATTTACTTTCACTTTTTTTTTTTTTTTTTTTTTTTGAGACAGAGTCTCGCTCTTGTTGCCTAGGATAGAGTGCAATGGCATGATCTTGGCTCACTGCAACCTTGACCTCCCAGTTTCAAGCGATTCTTCTGCCTCAGCCTCCCGAGTAGCTGTGATTATAGGCACAGCTGTGATTATAGGTATTTTATTAGAGATTGGGTTCACTCTGTTGGCCAGGCTGGTCTGGAACTCCTGACCTCAGGTGATCCACCCGCCTCAGCCTCCCAAAGTGGTTGTGATTACAGGCGTGAGCCACAGAGCCCAGCTGGGATTTAGTTTTTTTTTTAATTCTTTGCTGACAGGGGTAACTTCTTCATGCTCATTGGTCTCTGCATTATCTCCTCCTGGCCCCAGATTTACTGCTCCTAAAATGTTGTGGGTGAATAAACAGTTGACAAGTTAGTTAGCTGAAAGAGTAGGCACTGAGGAAAGGCCTGAAAATGCTTTAGTGGGAAGTGCATGACCTTTATTGCATGGACTTTGTAACTTTGGTTGGTTTTCACGGGAGGCGGAGGTTGTAGTTTCCAACGAAAGTTCCAAAGTCCATGCAATAAACGTCTTTACTTCTGATTTCTTTTCTATGTTCTAGATTGAGGTTGTTCAGTGACTAAAATCCAGATTAATGAAATGTGATTGTGTAAGATTTGCTACTAAAACCTTTGAGACAACCTGTTTAAAAGGCTGCTAGGATCAGATGCAACATGTTATGTTACCTGTAAAATTAGTCATAGATTCCATCTCTGAGTGGGCTGATAAATTTCATCTGTGGTCTCAAGTAACACTCTCTAACTTTGTATAGCTTTAGAAAAAATATATATCCATTTGTATGCGTATGTTTATGTATATTTAGAGAAAGAGAGATCTGGATGGACTGATTATGCCTTCTTTGTTTAACGACTCAGATCAGCTGTCATAAACCCAACTTATTCAAAGAACTTTGCTTGAGCTAACAATGTTTAATGTGCAAAATACTTCATAACCTTTCTGATATTAATATCAATAGTAGATCAACACTATAAAAACACATTTCTTGGCTTGGCGTGGTGACTCAGGCCTGTAATCCCAGCACTTGGCAGATCACCTGAGGTCACGAGTTTGAAACCAGCTTGGCCGACATGGTGAAACTCTGTCTCTACTGAAAATACAAAATTAGCTGGATGTGGTGGCGCATGCCTGTAGTCCCAGATACTCAGGAGGCTGAGGCAGGAGAATCACTTGAACTTGGGAACTTGGGAGGCAGTGGTTGCAGTGAGCCCAGATTGCACCATTGCACTCCAGCCTGGGCCTAAAGAATGAAACTCTGTCTCCAAAAGAAAAAAAGAAAAGAAAAGAAAATACATTTCTCACTCTAATTTCTCAAAAAATACATTTTTATTTTATTTATTTTTGAGAGGGAGTTTTGCTCTTGTGGCCCAGGCTGGAGTGCAATGGCGTGATCTCAGCTCACTGCAACCTCTGCCTCCTGGGTTCAAGCGCTGCTCCTGCCACAGCCTCCCGAGTAGCTGGGACTACAGGCATTCACCACCGGGCCCAGCTAATTTTGTAGTTTTAGAGAGACGGGGTTTCTCCATGTTGGTCAGGCTGGTCTCAAACCCCTGACGTCAGGTGATCTGCCCGCTTCGGCCTCCCAAATTGCTGAGATTATAGGCATGAACCAGCCTACCCAGCCATTTTTATTTTAGTCTAACTCATTCTGGATCATAGTTCTTTTTCAAATTTGGCACCTATTCTAAAGAGTATGTATTAGCCAGAAGGTAGAAGTCAAGAGGTAGTATTTCCTTCACTAAACATTCAAATCTGTTTTTCCTCTTGCCTAGGAAAATGATTTACAATGAACTAACAGAAATCCCATATTTTGGAGAACCAACATCTAATATTACTGTACTTTCATTGTAAGTTAAGAAGTTTTCAGATCTTTTACTTTAATTATGAATAGTAAACAGTCTTTTTTAAAAGTACATACGTTATTGATTCTAATTATTTAACATTTTTATGACCTGGGGTGGATTAGTGGCAGCAGCTTCAATATAATCTTTGTTTTATAGAATCCATAATATAATCCCAGAAATAAATGCACAGGCGCTTCAGTTTTACCCTGCTCTGGAGAGTTTAGACCTCAGCTCAAATATAATATCAGAAATCAAGACATCTTCATTTCCTCGCATGCAGCTTAAATACTTGTAAGTAACATAGATTAAATTAGATTCACTTTAAAGCACACGTTTTTTATTCATCAGTACCTATCTTTTCAAAAATATTTGATTAATTATTTTGCTTTTGATGTGCATATGTGAAACAAACCTAGGGTTGGTGTATTGACTTTGCCCACTCATCCCACAAATCCCCAAAAGAAAGAATTGCACTATTGTCAGAAAATATTGGCAGATGTCCAGGGTAATTTTTGAGATTCAGTTTTGTTTTTTTTAAAACCAGGTTTTCTAAAAGGTAAATAGAGATTTGTTAAACAATGGCTTACCATATATAATGATGATAATTAGCATGTATGCCAGTGTTTTCCAGTTTACAAAGCATATTCACACATGCTGTTTTCTAACAACTTAAAAGAAGTAGATAGCCTTCTAATTTTGTAGATGAAGAAATAAAGCAGTTAAATGATTTGTAAAGTTGTGGATAGTCATTAAGTGATAAAGATGGGGGCTCAGACAGATTTTTGGCAGCTTTCTGGTGGTAGAATTTTTTATTTTACAAAATTTTTTCTTTTGCTGTTATTTTAGGAATTTAAGTAATAACAGAATAACCACCTTGGAGGCTGGTTGCTTTGATAATTTATCGAGTTCCTTATTAGTGGTAAAGTTAAATCGTAACCGAATTAGCATGATTCCACCGAAGATCTTCAAGCTACCTCACCTCCAATTCTTGTGAGTAATGAAATAGATGGATTATAAGAAGATAGTTTTTTCTTACAGGGTCTTTTTCTTTTTAATTACTGTTAGAGCATTTCAGCAAACCAGTTTCCTGACTATAAACCTGTTTTTGTTAAAGGGAGCTTAAAAGAAACAGAATTAAAATTGTGGAAGGTCTTACATTCCAAGGGCTTGACTCCTTAAGGTCTTTGAAAATGCAGCGGAATGGAATTAGCAAACTTAAGGATGGAGCATTTTTTGGCTTGAATAACATGGAAGAACTGTAAGTACTTGGGACTAGAAGTGATTATTAGGAAAGAAGTCTGTCTGGGTCTTGTCTTGTCTTGTCTGGTCTTGTCTCTTGTCTTGTCGTGTCTTGAATTGTGTCGTGTCCTTGTCATGTGTCTTGTTGTGTCGTGTCATGTCTTGTCTTGTTGTCTTGTCGTGTCGTGTCTTGTGTTTCTTGTCGTGTCGTGTGTCTTGTGTCTTGTGTCCTTGTTTTGTCATGTGTCTTGTGTCATGTCTTGTCTTGTGTCCGTGTCATGTCATGTCCTTGTTTTGTCATGTCTTGTCATGTTGTGTCATGTCATGTCTTGTGTGTTTTGTCGTGTCTTGTGTCATGTCTTGTGTCTTGTGTTGTGTCACGTGTCTTGTGTCATGTTGTGTCTTGTCTCTTGTCTTGTGTCTTGTCTTGTCCTTTGTCTTGTCTTGTCGTCTTCTTGCGTTTTTTCAGACAGTCTAGCTCTATTGCCCAGGCTAGAGTGCAGTGGTGCAATCTTTGCTCACTGCAACCTCTGCCACCCAGGTTCAAGTGATTCTCCCGCCTCAGCCTCATGAGTATCATGAGTAGCTAGGATTACAGGCATACGCCACTATGACCAGCTAATTTTTGTATTTTTAGTAGAGATGGGATTTCCTCACGTTGGTCAGGCTGGTCTTGAACTCCTGACCTTCCAAAGTGCTGGAATTATAGGCATGACACACCAAGCTCCTGCCTGTCAGCTTTTAAATACCAAATAGCTAGGATAGTTGTTCTGATTATACAGAGATATGTTCATTCTCTTCCTGCTCACTGATGTGAAATGAGTATACACAAAACCTTTAAAGTTTTGTTGGCTAACTGGTAATTCTTGAAATAATTCTTACAGACTTTCATCTAAAAAGTTTATATTCTCTTAATGTTTTGGCTAATGAAAATTACAGAATTTATCCAAACAGGTACACTATAGCACTTGGCCCGCTGGTTTTGTACAACTGATATTTTAGACAGTCTTACTTCCTTTCAGCACTAAGTCTTAATTAAGTTACACATTTTTATGGAATAGAACTGGTCAGCTCAGTTGGGTTAAACAAAGATGTATGCTTCTCTGGGAAAAACTTAAGATTTAAAACTATAATTATTGAACTGCCTTGTTTTGGAATGTATTTTCTTCTCTTTAATTCTGCAGAGAACTGGAACACAATAACCTTACACGAGTGAACAAGGGGTGGTTGTATGGCTTGCGAATGTTACAGCAGCTTTATGTGAGCCAGAATGCTATTGAAAGAATCAGCCCTGATGCATGGGAGTTCTGCCAAAGACTATCTGAACTGTAAGTGTTGGATAGCATTTCAGTCGAGGCTGTGAGACTAGAGCAGATTGGAATAAATCATTCCCATGGCCAGTAATGAGATGTAACATCCCTCTTGACTAGAAATTTGTAGAAAGCTCTAAATTTACCACATAGATATAATAAGAATTTTAAGTTGAACCGAAATACAATGAATTGCTTACTTTCCATATTTCCTGTTTTCAGTGATTTGTCCTATAATCAGCTGACCCACCTGGATGAATCTGCCTTTGTGGGTCTGAGCTTATTGGAGAGATTGAATTTAGGAGACAACAGAGTCACTCATATTGCCGATGGTGTATTTAGGTTTCTTTCCAATCTTCAGACATTGTAAGTATATCCATTCTCTTTTTTGATTGTTGCTACAGATTTTTTTTTAGCACAATAAAGCAAAGTAATTAAAACAACTAATCAGTCTGCAAATTATGTATGCTAATATTTTGTGGTTCTTTTGTCCTATGCCTCGGAGCAAGACAGTCTTACTTGTCTCCATCCTTATAAAAATCTGAAGCCTGTAGTAGGCAATTCAGTTCATAGTTTAATTCTGAGTGAATCCCCTAAACCCCAAAGCATATCTTATTGTGTTAGTTGCTATGGAATAAAACACAGTCGCTAGTGTCAGGAGTGCAGTCATTTTCTTGTTCCTTTGACCTTGACACTTTCAGAAGGATGCAGGATGTGTAGTGGGAACTGCCATGGTAGGAGACCAGTTCACTGTTACTGGTTTGCTACCTGACTTTGGACAAAAGAAACTATTATTTGATATGTGCCAGGTGCTTTCAAATAGTAGGATAATACTGCTTTTTTTCATATTAGGATGCTGAGGTTCAGAGAAATTTAAATTATTTGCTCAAAGTCACATAGCTTATAAATGTTGGGCCTGAATCAGAACCCAGGTCTGTTTGATGCTAAAGCTCATGTCCATTTTATCATACCATCAGAGAAACAAAATCACTTACCTTTTCCTGGGGCATCATTTTTTTTCTCTTTCTTTTCTTTTTTTTTTTTAATACGGGGTTTCACCATGTTGGTCAGGCTGGTTTTGAACTCCCGATCTCAGGTGATCCGTCCGCCTTGGCCTCCAAAGTGCTTGGATTACAGGCATGAGCCACTACGCCCAGCATTTCTTTTCTCTTTCATACAGTGAAGGAAGGATACAGGATTAGATGGTTGCTAAAGGCAGTTTCAACCGTAAATTTCCGTGGTTCGGTAAGTTATTCAATTTACAGAATATAAGGATGTGTTTTTATGAACTTTATAAACATGTATATCTAATTTTGGAATATTTTATTAAGTGAAGAGGTATTTTAATGAACTATAGTAGTCTCAAACACAGAGCAGAATAAAACAAAATTAGTAGAATTTGTAGATTCTTAAGTTTCCTGAATAGGGGACTTGGTGTTCATTAGGTTTCAAGTTGAAATGATTCAGAGGAGAGGCAGGTAGGTTCCCAACTTGGAGACCAACCATCAGTGAGAGGGAAAGCGTGATCATTTTGTGAAGGTTATATACATGCACAGGTGTGTATTTGATTTTTTTTTTTAACTTCCTTTAGATTAAGCAGTTGCGTTTTTTCTTATGTTATCAAAAGTGAAAGTAGATCAATGCAACCGCAGAAACATAGATGCAGCTGCAGCCTTTTGGCAGTTGAAGGGATGGCAAACAGGTTATTTGAGTATACTACTGATTTTTACTTTTAGAATTAAAGTTTAGGGCTTTTTCGCAACGGGTTTGCTGCCGGAACATAGGTGTCGTGAAAACTACCCCTAAAAGCCAAAATGGGAAAGGAAAAGACTCATATCAACATTGTCGTCATTGGACACGTAGATTCGGGCAAGTCCACCACTACTGGCCATCTAATCTACAAATGCGGTGGCATTGACAAAAGAACCATTGAAAAATTTGAAAAGGAGGCTGCTGAGATGGGAAAGGGCTCCTTCAAGTATGCCTGGGTCTTGGATAAACTGAAAGCCGAGCGTGAACGAGGTATCACCATTGATATCTCCTTGTGGAAATTCGAGACCAGTAAGTACTACGTGACTATCATTGATGCCCCAGGACATAGAGACTTCATCAAAAACATGATTACAGGGACATCTCAGGCTGACTGTGCTGTCCTGATTGTCGCTGCTGGTGTTGGTGAATTCGAAGCTGGTATCTCCAAGAACGGGCAAACCCGAGAGCATGCCCTCCTGGCTTACACACTAGGTGTGAAACAACTAATTGTTGGTGTTAACAAAATGGATTCCACTGAGCCACCCTACAGCCAGAAGAGATATGAGGAAATCGTTAAGGAAGTCAGCACTTACATTAAGAAAATTGGCTACAACCCTGACACAGTAGCATTTGTGCCAATTTCTGGCTGGAATGGTGACAACATGCTGGAGCCAAGTGCTAACATGCCTTGGTTCAAGGGTTGGAAAGTGACCCGTAAGGATGGCAATGCCAGCGGGACTACACTGCTTGAGGCTCTGGACTGCATCCTACCACCAACGCGTCCAACTGACAAGCCCTTGCGTCTGCCTCTCCAGGATGTCTATAAAATTGGTGGTATTGGTACTGTTCCTGTTGGTCGAGTGGAGACTGGTGTTCTCAAACCTGGTATGGTGGTCACCTTTGCTCCAGTCAACGTTACAACTGAAGTGAAATCTGTTGAAATGCACCATGAAGCTTTGAGTGAAGCTCTTCCTGGGGACAATGTGGGCTTCAATGTCAAGAATGTGTCTGTCAAGGATGTTCGTCGTGGCAGCGTTGCTGGTGACAGCAAGAACGACCCACCAATGGAAGCAGCTGGCTTCACTGCTCAGGTGATTATCCTGAACCATCCAGGCCAAATCAGTGCTGGCTATGCCCCTGTACTGGATTGCCACACGGCTCATATTGCATGCAAGTTTGCTGAGCTGAAGGAAAAGATTGATCGCCGTTCTGGCAAAAAGCTGGAAGATGGCCCTAAGTTCTTGAAGTCTGGTGATGCTGCCATCGTTGATATGGTTCCTGGCAAGCCCATGTGTGTTGAGAGCTTTTCAGACTACCCACCTCTCGGTCGCTTTGCTGTTCGTGATATGAGACAGACAGTTGCCGTGGGTGTCATCAAAGCAGTGGACAAGAAGGCTGCTGGAGCTGGCAAGGTCACCAAGTCTGCCCAGAAAGCTCAGAAGGCTAAATGAATATTACCCCTAATACCTGCCACCTCAGTCTTAATCAGTGGTGGAGGAAGAACGGTCTCAGAACTGTTTGTTTCAATTGGCCATTTAAGTTTAGTAGTAAAAGACTGGTTAATGATAACAATGCATCGTAAAACCTTCAGGAGGAAAGGAGAATGTTTTGTGGACCACTTTGGTTTTTTTTTTTGCGTGTGACAGTTTTAAGTTATTAGTTTTTAAAATCAGTACTTTTTAATGGAAACAACTTGACCAAAAATTTGTCACAGAATTTTGAGACCCATTAAAAAAGTTTAATGAGAAAAAAAAAAAAAAAAAAAAAAAAAAAAAAAGTTTAGGAAAGTAATAACAGAAGTAAATGGTTGTGTAATGCCACAGAGATTATTAAGACAGAGTTAGCGTCAAATCTGGGAAATTCTGGCTTTAGCCTCTTGCCAGGGTAGATATAGTTCTTAATTTGTTGAATGTTTTCTATTTATGCTGTGCTGTGGAGGAGGGGGAAAGTCATGAAGAGTTGAGCCATTGGTTCTTTCATTATTTATTCCTTAATAGAATAAAATGAGCTTTATTCGTTTTTTGCTTAAAGATAGCTAATGAAAAGAGGGATCTCCTCTTTACTGCTGATCACACAACTCTACATGTGCCTTATAAAGTAGAAAGCTTTGTGCTTTATTTTATTATGAGATGACTTAAGGAAGCAAAAGTGATTAAATATTTTTAATTCTATGGAAATAATTCTTCTATCGGAACATGATGTGGACAATTACACTTCCTCTGAGAATGGAACAGTGAATTTTAGAAGATCCATACTTTTCCTTTTAGAGAAAATCTGATGACACACTAACACATGAGTATATCATTTTTGCTTCCCATGGGGCATCTTTAATTGCTCTTGAGAGTGAAGCTCTGTATTGATACTACTCTTTGTCAGCCACTGTAAGTTTAAGGTCCCAGGGGAAGGTTTGGGTCACCCAGAAATCCCATTAGTCTGAAATCAGATTTATGAGCCATATACCCTGCATCTTGAAAGCCTCCTGCTCTTTTCAGGACCCTGTCTATAAATTTTTTTTTTTTTTTTTTAGATGGAGTCTTGCTCTGTCACCCAGGCAGGAGTGCAATGGTGTGATCACTGCTCACTGCAACCTCCGCCTCCTGGGTGTGAGCAATTCTCCTGCCTCAGCCTCCAGAGCAGCTGGGATCACAGGTGCGCGCCACCATGCCTGGCTATTTTTTTGTATTTTTAGTAGAGAAGGGCTTTCACCATATTGGCCAGGCTGCTCTTGAACTCCCAACCTTGTGATCCACCTGCCTTGGCCTTCCAAAGTGCCAGGACCACAGGCATGAGCCACTGCATCCTATAATTTTTAATATGCTAACATAATGAGGGGCTGTTAGCTTGGAAGAGTAATACTTTTAGCAGTTTGCTTTATCAAGGTCAGCTTAATTCTTAGTTTAGAAGAATCAGTTCTTGGCCAAGTGTGGTGGCTCATGCCTGTAATCCCAGCACTTTAGGAGGCCGAGGCAGGCGGATCATCTGAGGTCAGGAGTTCAAAACCAGCCTGACCAACGTGATGAAACCCTGTCTCTGCTAAAAATACAAAAATTAACCAGACATTGTGGCATCTGCCTGTAATCCCAGGAGATTGAGGCAGGAGAATTGCTTGAACCCTCGAGGCAGAGATTGCAGTGAGCCAAGATTGCGCCATTGTACTCTAGCCTGGGTAACAATAGTGAAACTCTGTCTCAAAAAAAAAAAAAAAAGAATCAGTTCTTAGATATTTATTACAGATACTCCTTAAGAAGCAGAGTTGAGCCTTCATCATAAATAACTGTTAAAGTAAGGATCAGAATTAGCATGTGCATGTTGACGTCACTATGCCAGGATGCTACTCAGTGTTGTGATGGTTATGTTGACTAACATAATCTGTCTTTCTCTGACATTTCTATAGAGACTTAAGAAACAATGAAATTTCGTGGGCCATAGAAGATGCTAGTGAAGCTTTTGCTGGACTCACAAGTCTCACTAAATTGTATGTATTTATAATATTTATGTGTGTCTACAAAGGTACAGTTTTAAGAACCAGCTGTAAACATGATTGAATTATGTTTATTTGATATGGCTAGAAAGTTTGAGCTTTCTGATACTCTGGGAGCTTTGTGGGGTTTTTTTGTTTGTTTTTTTGAGACGGAGTCTCACTCTGCATCCCCTGGAGGAGTGTATTGGCAAGATCTCGGCTTACTGCAACCTCCACCTCCCAGGTCCCGGTTCAAGCAATTCTCCTGCCTCAGCCTCCCGAGTAGCTGGGATTACAGGCATGTGCCACTATGCCCAGCTAATTTTTGTATTTTTAGTAGAGACCGGATTTCACCATGTTGTACAGGCTGGTCTTGAACTCCTGACCTCGTGATCTGTCTGCCTTGGCCTTGCAAAGTGCTGGGATTACAAGAGAGAGCCACTGCACTCAACTGGGTTTTTTTTTGTTTTTTTTTGAGACAGGGTCTTGCTCTGTCACCCAGGCTGGAGTGCTGTGATCACAGCTCACAACAGTCTCACTCCTGGCTCAAGTGATCTCCTGCCTTGGCCTCCTAAGGAGCTAGGACTAAACGTGTATATCACCATGCCCAGCTAATTAAAAACATTTTTTTTTTGTAGAGACGGAGTCTCACTATATTGCCCAGGCTGGTGTTGCCTGGGCTCAAGCGATCTTCCCACTTTGGCCTCCCAAAGTGCTGGGATTATAGGCATGAGCCACCATGCCCAGCTAGTTTTTTGTTTTTTGTGTTTTTTGTTGTTGTTGGGGAACTTTTTGTTGAAAAAGCGTTCTTATGGACACTTAAAGAGAAATTATTTATGGAAGTACAATTTCTATTCAAGTAATAGGAATGCATTGAGAAAGTAGAATAATCTCTTAGTAGTATATGTTTTTGTTTTTTTTTTTTTTTTTTTTTTGGTTTTTGAGATGGAGTCTTGCTCTGTTGCCCAGGCTGGAGTGCAGTGGTGCACTCTCGGCGGTACCTCTTGAAACTCTGTCTCCTGGTTTCAAGAGATTCTCCTGCCTCAGCTTCCTGAGTAGCTGGGATTACAGGTGCATGGCACCACACCAGGCTGATTTTTGTATTTTTAGTAGAGATGGGGTTTCACCATGTTTGTCAGGCTGGTCTCAAACTCCTGACCTTGTGATCTGCCTGCCTTGGCCTCCCAAAGTGCTGGGATTACAGGCGTGAGTCACTGCACCTGGCCAGTAATCTGTTTAATTTGTAATTTGTTTAATTGTATTAGATTTATGGAGTAATTTATCTAGCAGAAGTAGAGAATTATCTTACATAAGATTTTAGATCTTCTCCCATGAGAAGAATTTCTCCAAAGGTTCACACTTATCTTAATTGCTTTGTTCTGACAATCTTTTGCTAAGAAGGAAGAAATGAGGGATATAATCAAATTTAGCATCTGAAAATTATCAGTTTATTAGTGGTCAGGATGGTTGTTCATAGGTACCTTGTTGAGCTCTAAATCTTGATAGATGACTTTATGCTATGTTTTGCATTGATTAGTAATTAAATTTTATAACTTTCTAAAAAGTGCATGTTCTCATCAAATGGTACACATTAAATATGTGTAATTTTTTATATATCACTTGTACCCCAGTAAAGCTGTTAAGCATACAAAAAAGCACATTAAGCTTATTTTCACTTTTTATAACTAAATGTTTAATGAATTTAATTTTGTTTAGTGGAGAGTTTTCTTAGAAAGATCTGTTTGTATTTCAGAATCTTACAAGGAAACCAGATTAAGTCAATTACAAAGAAAGCATTCATTGGTCTTGAATCCCTGGAGCATCTGTAAGTATTTTGCATATATTTTTCTTACTCTATAAAAATTTTTGCTATTAACAGAGGTTTTCATGATCATGTAAAGTGTTTATGTAACTTGACTGTAGAAATGGTGACTAATAATGTTTCATTTCTCTTTATTTCAGAGATTTGAACAATAATGCTATAATGTCTATCCAAGAAAATGCTTTTTCTCAGACTCATTTGAAAGAACTGTAAGTAACTTGTCTTTTTAAAATCACCAATTGGATCAGTGTTCCTGCTTGTTGTGTTTAAGGTGTGATGGGAGTGACCCAAGTTATTTCTAAAAGCACCACAGTTCAGGCAGGGAAAAAGAAATTATTAATACTCAGTTATTTTAGTGGCTGGAGGTAATTTTAAACTACCCAACATTGAAAAGCTCAGAATGTGTGGCACCAAGACATTGTTTGCCTGTTCTACTAATGCTTATAATTAGGAGACCTGAGCACTCACTGCTCCTTGTGCTTTCTGTATACCCTACTGTTCCTTTTTGGATTATCAGAAACGTGTTACCAGTTCTTAACACCTTGTGTGGGTTACAATAAAGGTAGTAGGTGATTTTGTTCTATAGTTTCTGAGGTGATTTTACAGTATAATTGTCAGAGAAGATGTCTCTAACCTATTCAAAGTACTAAAATGTCAAAATAGACAAATGTGTGTGTATGTATCATTTTATACCCTTTTTCATTCATGAGTTTTAAAAATTGCTATTACAGCCGAACACGGTGGCTCACGCTTGTAATCCCAGCACTTTGGGAGGCTGAGGCGGGTGGATCATGAGGTCAGGGGTTTCAGACCAGCCTGACCAATATGGTGAAGTCTCATCTCTACTTAAAAATACAAAAATAAGCTGGGCATGATGGTGCTTACCTGTAATCCTAGCTACTTGGGAGGCTGAGGCAGGAGAATTGCTTGAACCTGGGAGGCGGAGGTTGCGGTGAGCTGAAAGCGCATCATTGTACTCCAGCTTGGGCAACAGAGCGAGACCCTGTCTCAAAAAAAAAAAAATTGCTATTACTGGTTTAGCAATTGGGGTTAGCTAGCCATTGGTGTGTATTATTTTTAATTTTATTTTTTTGGAGACAGAGTCTTGCTCTATCTCCCAGGCTGGAGTGCGGTAGCGTGATCTCGGCTTATTGCAACCTCTGCCTCCTAGGTTCAAGCGATTCTCCTGCCTCAGCCTCCCCAATAGCTGGGATTACAGGCGCCTGCCACCATGCCCAGTTAATTTTTGTATTTTTTAGTAGAGACAGGATTTTACCTTGTTGGCCAGGCTGGTCTTGAATGTCTGACCTCAGGTGATCTGTCTGTCTCAGCCTCCCAAAGTGCTGGGATTATAGGCATGAGCCACCGCGCCCAACCTGGTATTATTTTTAAACTCTATTGATTCAGATATGCAGTTAGGGTTAAGAACCAGTAGACTATAAAAATTATTTTGCCTTGCCTGGGAAGCTACTTAAAGCTACTCTGTGGAACAGAATTGGTTGATGACAAGATAAGGATAGAAATGCAGAATAAGCATTGAGAAACTTTTAGAACAATTTGACATTACTGTGATACTTTGTTGTAGTTAATAAAAGTATTGGTCTGTAGTGGGTTGGAAATTTAAAAGACTGGTCCTTACCATGGATAATTTGAGATGCACCGGAAATGTGTGAGTTTTCAAACTGCCTAGGGTTCAAATCCTTACTCCATTCCTTGCAGCTGTGTGACAGTGGCAAATTGTTTAGCCTTAGACTTAGTTTCTGTTCCCAGAAAGGGAATAGCACCTCCCTCAGGGTTATGTGAAGATAAAATGAGATAACTTGTTTCCTCAAATATGTATTCATCATCTGCGACATCGGGTACTCTTTTGGATGCTGAAAACAGTAGTGAACAAGAGAGTCTCTGTACTCATAGCATATTACAATACTAGTGAGGAACATAAATAATAGACCAGTAGATACATAATATCTCATCAGGTAATGCGTTCTAAAGAAAAATAAAACTAGGTCAAAGGTATGGAGAGTGATGGGGATTGCTATTTTAGATAAAGCAGTGAGGGGAAAGTCTTCTGAAGATACAGCATTTGAACCAGGACCTTAATGAAATGGCACACCATGTGAACACTGAGTGAATGACTTCCCAGGCGCAAGGAATAGCAAGTAAAATGAGATGAGAGAGTTAAACAGAGTAGAGTAATTAAATAACTACAACTTTTTTGATATTAATCATATTATTTCTCATTAGTTGTTCTCTTTATTTGTTCTAGAGAAATCAATTTATTATCAAGATATTTTTTTTTTAATCTCAAACTGCTTTGTTCTAACTTAACCTTTGTTTATTTTTGAGACTGAGTCTTGCTCTGTCACCCAGGCTGGAGTGCAGTGGTGCCATCTTGGCTCACTGCAACCACTGCCTCCCAGGTTCAAGCGATTCTCTTGTCTCAGCCTCCCCAGTAGCTGGGATTACAGGCACCCAGCTGATTTTTGTATTTTTAGTAGAGATGGGGTTTCACCATGTTGTCCAGGCTGGTCTTGAACTCCTGACCTCAGGTGATCCACCTGCCTTAGCCTCCCAAAGTGCTGGGATTACAGGTGTGAGCCACTGCACCGGGCACCTTTTTTGTTGTTATTGAAAAGCATATGGAATTTACAGTTCTAATAGATCCAACAATAAAATTATATATATATATATATATTTTTTTTTTCAAAGAGAGTTGGGAGGCAGATTATAATAAACCATTAGGAATTAGGATTTTTGCTTTCTTAAATGCACTTGGAAACTGGAAGGTTTTGAGAAAATGCTTAGCACAGATCTTGGCAGAGTAGACGTTGAACAATATTAACAATAAAAATTAAAATGTCATGAAAATCATCATTAGTTATTTTCTGCCAGATTTTTAAAGTGGATTTTTTGATTTGTTGAGATATTTTGAGTTATTTATCCTAGGCTTAGTTTAATTATAAGTTGTAACTTACTATAAATCAGTATACCACCCCCCCTGCTTTTTTTTTTTTTTGCCAGTGATAACCTGAGGGCCAGCAAGAAAGTTTTAACTGTTGTTATGAGAACTCAGCTTAACATAAAATTTAAGCAGTAGGTAAAAGCAAATATTGTAGTTTCAATCTTCAGAGAGTCATTTAGTAATGTGGGAGTTGTGACAAAGATTCTGTGTGTAACCAAACTTTAGGCAAGCCCTTAAACCTCCTAAGCCTAACTGTGTAAAATCCAATTTTAGCACAAACCCTGTAAAACCACTTTGGCCAGAACCCTTCCTCATTGTAGATCATCCCCGGGTGAGGTCTGATCACCCTGGCCTGTCTTCATCAAGAATCCTGTTAGGGTTTAGCCAGAGCCCCCCTACTCTGGATGTTATTTCTTAATAATTTCACATCCACTGAATGGAATGAAAGCAAACCCACCTTGCTCCTTGCCTATACCTGCCCATGCTGTTTCCCTACTGTCTCTCCCTCACTGAGTTGAGCCCAGTCTCTCTCCCCAGCTGCAATATCACATTGCCATGGTCCCTGTATCTATTGAGATGATCCTGAATAAAGTCTACCTTACCATGCTTTAACAAGAATCACTGAGTAACTTTTTATTTAACAGCTGTGGTGCTGTGACTCCGATAGGATCAGATTCATCATTGGACCCCCGGACCTCTCACCCAGGACTCCAAGTGTGCACCTTTGAAGCCTTTGTCTTCACTCCTGACTGATAGATCGGGGATCCAATGGTGAGTCAGACTAATGAACCATTGCTCCGGACAAACATCCGTTGAAGCTGGTAAGGAAAGCTTTCAAGTCTCAAGATTGTGAATATATTCTCTGAAGTTGGGGTAGAGGCCAGACTTCTTTTGAAAGACCTCCTGGGCTTGAAGGCTTCTTCCTGGCTCTCTTTCCAGAGTGGGGTTTGTTTCCCGATTCCTTGGACTAAAAGTCCTTGGAACTCTGTGAGGCTATTCTGTTCTCTCATGGATGCTTTTTCTCCCATTGCAACTTCTCTGACATCTGAATCCCCTCTTTTTGAACCCCTGCTGACTATATTGCTCCACCACTTGTTCTGTCCATCTCCTCTTCGTTGGACCTTTATTGGCCTCTTTGGGAGACTTAACACCTCCCCAGACTGGATCCTGTAAGCTTTCTTCCCATTGCTACTGCTCCTTTTTCCTCCTCTTACCACCTTTAATGTTCCCTCTGGTTCCCTTGAGCCCTTTGATATGACTCCCTTCAAATCCTTGTATCCTCCATCCATCTGTCCACCCACTGCTAGACTTTTTCCTTCCCACTCTGAACTCTTAGTGACTTGGACTCTAGGCCCCCTACCCTTACTTGGGATCTCTCAGGGGGACTCAGGGAATCCCAAAAGTAATGACTTGAGGTTGAAAAGGAAAAAGAATAATTAGAAATAGACTAAGCATTTTGTCTACACTCAGATGGGCTTTGGAGATATCCAAACAGCCCCTAGCTGTCTCTTCAGCCTCCATAAATTACATATCAGGGCAAAAGAAAAGTCTTTTTTTTTTTTTGAGATAGAGTCTCCCTCTGTCACCCAGGCTGGAGTGCAGTGGTACAATCTTGGCTCACTGCAACCTCAGCCTCCCGAGTTTAAGCAGTTCTCCTGCCTCAGCCTCCTAGAGTAACTGGGATTACTGGCGCTCAGCACCATGCCCAGTTAATTTTTGTATCTTTTGAAAAGAAGAGTGACCTCATCCAATTTATGTTTTCTTAGGTGTAATATAAGCTGGACTCATAAGACTTTGGCTCATATCCTAACTCTACTATTTATTTTATACATGATACTGAATGCCTCTAAAATCTCAGTTTCTTCTTTGGAAAGACAAAAAAAAAAATCTGTTTCCATTTCTGAAAATGGAATTGAAAATTTCTGAAAATGGAATTGAAAATGAATGCCTACCTCATTGGCCGGGCATGGTGGCTCACACCCGAAATCCCAGCACTTCGGGAGGCCGAGGTGGGCAGATCACAAGGTCAGGAGTTGGAGAACAGTTTGGCCAACATGGTGAAACCTCATCTCTACTGAAAATACAAAAATCAGCTGGATGTAGTGGCAGGCGCCTATAGTCCCAGCTACTTGGGAGGCTGAGTCAGGAGAATTGCTTGAACCCAGGAGGTGGAGGTTGCAGTGAGCCAAGATTGCACTGCACTCCAGCCTGGAAAGTGTGAGCCTCTCTCTCAAAAAAGAAAATAACCTAGCTCAACTGGGCGCGGTGGCTCACACCTGTAATCCCAGCACTTTGGGATGCTGGGGCAGGTGGATCACAAAGTCAGAAGTTTGAGACTAGCCTGGCCAATATGGAGAAACCCCATCTCTACTAAAAGTACAAAAATTAGCTGGGCATGTTGGTGTGTGCCTTGTAGTCCCAGCTACTCAGGAGGCTGAGGTAGGAGAATCACTTGAACCCGGGAGGTTGTGGTGAGCCAAGATCGTGCCATTGCACTCCAGCCTGGGTGACAGAGTGAGACTCGGTCTCAAAGGAAAATGCCTACCTTAAAAAATGTTTTTAAATAAAGTATTTAGGCCAGGCGCAGTGGCTTATGCCTATAACCCTAGCACTTTGGGAGGCCGAGGCAGGTGGATTACTTGAGGTCAAGAGTTTGAGACCAGCTTGGCCAACATGGGGAAACCCCATCTCTGTTAAAAATGTAAAAATTAGCTGGGCATGGTGGTACATGCCTGTAATCCCAGCTACTTGGGAGACTGAGGCATGAGAATTGCTTGAACCTGGAGGGCTGAGGCTGCAGTGAGCTGAGATTGTGCTGCCACTATACTCTGGCCTGGGTGACAGAGTGAGACTCCATCTCAAAAAAAAAAGTGTATAACACAATATCTAGCCACAGACAACACTTAATTCACAGTAGCTACCATCACTTCTATTTCTTTTACTTCTTTCCATTCTTCACATACTAACCAACCCTGACCACAAGTACTTAACACGGTATATTGTATTCTCTCAAGAAGTACGTGGATAGATTATACTAAAATATTACTAGTGGTTGTCTTTGAGTAGTGAGGACTTGGAGGGCTTTCTCTCCCTCTTAGTTTAATGGTACTTTCTAATTTTCTACTGTAATTATATAATTTTAATGGAAAATATTTTAAAATTTATATGCAGCTTTTTCATACAGCTCCTATTATTGATGCAAAGCCCTATTGGGAATATCAAAAAGTACAAAGGATATTTTAATAAATGTTGACCCAAAAAGTATTACAAATAGGATTTTTAAAAAATAACCAAAAGTAGCCGGGTATGTTGGCTCACACCTGTTATCCCAGCTCTTTGGGAGGCCGAGGCAGGTGGATCATGAGGTCAGGAGGAGATGACCCTGGCTAACATGGTGAAACCCCATCTCTTCTGAAAATACGAAAGTTTACCCAGACGTGGTGGCACGCACCTGTAGTCTCAGCTACTTGGGAGGCTGAGGCAGGAGAATCACTTGACCCCAAGAGGTGGAGTTGCCATGCCATGAGCAGAGATCAAGCCACTGTACCCTAGCCTGGGAGACAGAGCGAGACTCTGTCTCACTCGCTCTGTCTCAAAAAAAAAAAAAAAAAAGTAATCAGAAGCAACCAACAATTCTCAGTGAAAAAGTTGCATTAGAGCCAGGCATGGTAGCTCATACTTGTAATCTCAGATACTCAGGAGGCTCAGGTGAGAGGATCCTCTGAGTCCAGGGAGACCAGTCTGGGCAACACAGCAAATTCCTGTCTCAAAACACAGTTGCATTATAGTTCCTGCAATAGCAGTTTGTTCAAACCAACCGTTAGGAAAAAATTACTCAATGAAACTTGTTAAAGCATTATAAAAGCATGATAATCTTTGCCAGTGCCTCCTCTTGTTCAGTAACAATGTAAGTCAACTTGGAACAATGTACGTCAATTTTCTGGTTTTTAGAGATTGAAACTTCTGTGGAATCAGATCTTACTTTATGCCAAACATTAAAACTTGATGAGGATTTGATCATGCACATAAAGCAAGTTCTCAAAATCATCTACTTTCCCTCCTAAGTGGATGGGACATTTAAAGGGTCATTGAGAGAAAATACTGATTTTTCAGATACGTTCTTAGGCTTATAAACCACAAGTACTTTTTCAGTGTTCTTACGTTTAGGTTACATTACACATTATCATAGTGCTGAAGTTTTTTTGTTTTTTTGTTTGTTTGTTTTTAGACAGAGTTCTAACTCTGTTGCCCAGGCTGGAGTGCAGTGGTGTGATCTTGGCTCACTGCAGCCTCTGCCTCCTGGGTTCAAGCAATTCTCCCACTTCAGCCTTCCAAGTAGCTGGGATTACAGGGACCTGCCACCACGCCCAGCTAATTTTTCTATTTTTAGTAAAGATGGGATTTTACCATGTTGGCCAGGCTGGTCTCGAACTCCTGACCTCAGGTAATCTGCCCACCTCAGCCTCCCAAAGTGCTGGGATTACAGGTATGAGCCCCCATGCCCAGCCTAGTGCTGAAGTGTTTTTAGTCTCGATGCAATTATTTGAAAATAATTATATGCTGTCTACAACAAAGATCTCTCAATGCTCCAATATGTGTAGTAAGTGTTTCTCCATACTTTTATTCGAAAACATTTAAACCCAAAAAATTTAAAGGAGGGTACAGTTAATACCATATACCCTTTATCTAGATTCACCAATTGTTAACTTGCTAAATTTGTTATCTATTTCCCTTCCTCCTCCTCTCTCATTTAGCTTTTGCTCTCTCTCCGCTTACACACACACACACACACACACACACACACACAATTTTTTTTGGTGACCATTTAAAAGTTGCAGCCATGATGACACTTCATGCCTAAATATCTCAGCATGCATTTTTTTTTTTTCCAGCATGCATTTTTTAAGAACAAACACATTTTCTAATGAAGACATCACCATTATCACACCCAAGGAAATTAACATTGATAAGATAATATTAACTAATACACAGCCCATACTCAGATTTCCCCAATGTTAAAATAAAAGTCCTTCGTAAATGTTTGTTTTTTTTTTTAATCAAGAATCACGTATTTCATTTGATGGTTATGACTCTTTGGTCATCTTCAAAATAGATCCCTGTTCCCCTTGTTCCTGCCTTTTTTAAGTGTCTTTCATGAGATTTGATATATTTAAAGAATTGCAGCTGACAGTCTCTGTTTTCTCATGATGAGACATATGTTAAATGTTTTTGGCAAGAACGATGGATAGGTGTGTGGTAAGGTCTTTTTTTTTTTTGAGACAGAGTTTTGCTCTTGTTGCCCAGGCTGGAATGCAATGGCGCGATCTCAGCTTACTGCAATCTCTGCCTCCTGGCTTCAAGCAATTCTCCTGCCTCAGCCTCCCAAGCAGCTGGGATTTTGGGAATACACCACCAGGCTTGGCTAGTTTTTGTATTTTTAATAGAGACGGTTTCTCCACGTTGGTCAGGCTGTTCTCAAACTCCTGCCCTCAGGTGATCCTCCCGCCTTGGCCTTCCAAAGTGCTGAAATTACAGGGGTGAGCCATTGTGTCTGGCCTGTGATAAGGTTTTAATACTGAAGTCGTTTAGAATGAAAAGTAAAACAAAGGACGTTTTTCCTCTTTTCTTTCCTGCAGGATTCTGAACACGAGCAGTTTGCTCTGTGACTGTCATTTGAAGTGGCTGCTTCAATGGTTGGTTGATAAGAACTTTCAGCATTCTGTGAATGTAAGCTGTGCACACCCTGAATGGCTAGCAGGGCAAAGCATCCTGAATGTGGATCTGAAAGATTTTGTCTGTGGTTTGTATTTTTGTTTTAAAATTTTATTATCTTAACAGAATTAAAAAATGAAACCAAAGTGGTTTTCCACTAGCAGTTTTTGTCATCTTACAGTTTTAATTGTCATTAAAAATGAACACAGGTATTTTAATGAATGAAGGCTTTTCTCTTTTAAGGGGATCATTAACCTTAGGATAAGTATTTGGTAGTCAGATTCCTGAATCAAGCAATATGAGTTTTTTTTAATATGAACATTTTTAGTAGATCTTGAAAAAAGTGGCACCAGGTACTTTCCAAAAAGATAGCACTAGTTTAAAGTTGTCACCATCAACTTATGAATATATTGATTCTGTGTGGTTCATATTTTTTATGCAGTTTTATAACATTAAAGTGGCAGAGTTTTTTTTTTTTTTTTTCCCTTGAGGAGAGAGATATAGTCATAGGCAAGTTGTCCTGATTCTAGCACTTAAAATTTCAAGTATACTTTTCATTTTATTTTATTTTTTGAGATGAAGTCTTGCTGTGTCACCCAGGCTGGAGCACAGTGGTCTGATCTCAACTCACTGCAATTTCTGCCTCCTGGGTTCAAGGTCTTTTCCTGTCTCAGCCTCCTGAGTAGCTGGGATTACAGGCATGTGCCACCACACCTGGCTAATTTTTTTTTGAGTTGGACTTTTGCTTTTGTTGCCTAGGCTGCAGTGCAATGGCCTTATCTCAGCTCACCACAACCTCTACCTCCTGTGTTCAAGCAATTTTCCTACCTCAGCCTCTTGAATAGCTGGGATTACAGGCATGTGCCACCATGCCTGGCTAATTTTGTATTTTTAGTAGATAGGGGTTTCTCCACATTCGTCAGGCTGGTCTCTAACTCCCAACCTCAGGTGATCCACCCACCTCGGTTTCCCAGAGTGCTGGGATTACAGGTATAAGCCAACGTGCCTGGCCTGTTTTTGTACTTGTAGTAGAGACAGGGTTTTGCTGTATTGGCCAGGCTGGTCTCGAACTCCTGACCTCAGGTGATCTGTCTGCTGTGGCCTCCCACAGTGCTTGGATTATAGGTGTGAGCCACTGTGCCCAGCCAATTTCAAGTATACTTCTGTATTGTTCTTACTTAACTTAGAAAATTTTCCTTTACACTTATATTTCCTTTAGGCCAGGCACGGTGGCTCACACCTGTAATTCCAGCACTTTGGGAGGTTGAGGGGGGCAGGTTACTTGGGATCAGGATTTTGAGACCAGCCTGGCCAACATGGTGAAACCCCAACTCTATTAAAAATATAAAAGTTAGCTGGGCATGGTGGCACATGGCTGTAATCTCACCGTCCTGGGAGGCTGAGGCAGGAGAATTGCTTCAATTGGGAGGC
This sequence comes from Callithrix jacchus, assembly GCF_049354715.1. Taxonomy (NCBI): domain Eukaryota; kingdom Metazoa; phylum Chordata; class Mammalia; order Primates; family Cebidae; genus Callithrix; species Callithrix jacchus. The sequence continues at coordinate 151,052,650 of NC_133508.1, forward strand.
AGAGGTTGCAGTGAGGCAAGATCATGCCACTGCACTCTAGGCTGGGTGACAGTGAGACTCCATCTCAAAAACAACAAAAAAATGTTCTTTAAAGCAGAATGACTGATTTTTAGCTTTACATGGTAGACCTTTTAGATCAGTGTATTTATGTAGCATATCCCTAGTATCTCTGATCGTTTGATGACCTGTATATTGCCAAATCTGTTTTCACAGTGTACTTAAAGATGCTTAAAACACTTGGAAGTTTAGGCTCACAAAATACATCCATTGTTTTTACAAATATTAAAGAAAACAGAATCTAGTAAAGGTTAAATTCTACTGACATTGCCACACACTCCTTTTTTACGTAGTTTTAAATATAGACATACTGTATATTTTTTCCTCCTCTTGCACTTATTGCTTTTATGGCACAATGAAATGTTATCCAGTGGAGATATTTATATACCATATATCCAGTTAATAATTTATATACCAGGCCGGGTGCAGTGGCTCACGCCTGTAATCCCAGCACTTTGGGAGGCCAAGGCGGGCAGATCACCTGAGGTTGGGAATTCGAGACCAGCCTGACCAACATGGAGAAACCCCGTCTTTACTAAAAATACAAATTTTTTTTTTTTTGAGATGGAGTCTCACACTGTTGCCCAGACTGGGAGTGCAGTGGCGTGATCTCAGCTCACTACATCCTCCACCTCCCGGGTTCACGCAATTCTCCTGCCTCAGCCACCCAAGTAGCTGGGATTATAGGTGCACACCACCACACCGGCTAATTTTTTGTATTTTTAGTAGAGATGGGGTTCCGTTATGTTGACCAGACTGGTCCTGAACTCCTGAGCTTGTGATCTGCCCGCCTTGGCCTCCCAAAGTGCTGGGATTACAGGCATGAACCACTGTGCCCAGCCTAAAAATACAAAATTAGTCAGGTGTGGTGGTGCATGCCTGTGATCCCAGCTATTCAGGCGTCTGAGGCAGGAGAATCATTTGAACCCCAGAGGCAGAGGTTGTGGTGAGCAGAGATCGCTCCATCACACTGCAGCCTGGGCAACAAGAGGGAAACTGTGTCTCAACAACAAGAACAAAAAAACAAAAAATAATTTATATACCTGCTTCCCTGAATCAGTCCAGTAACATTATTGAATCTAGGCTGGACATGGTGGCTCACTCCTGTAACATCAGCACTTTGGGAAGCTGAGGTAGGTGGATCATGAGGTCAGGAGTTCAAGACCAGCCTGGCCAAGATGGTGAAACCCTGTTTCTACTAAAAGTGCCAAAAAAAATTAGCTGGGCATGGTGGTGGGCACCTGTAATCTCAGCTACTCGGGAGACTCAGGCAGAGAATTGCTTGAACCCAGGAGGCGAAGGTTGCAGTGAGCCAAGATCGTGACACTGCACTTCAGCCAGGACAACAGAGCCAGACTCTATAACAACAACAACAAAAAAAAATTATGAATCTAAATTTTATTAGCCAGTCCTAAGCCAGTCTTCCATTGGACAATTAACATATTTGGAATTTTTCACTACTTTTAATTGAAACTCATGTACATACAAAATGCTTTCAAATAATCTGTTTTATTACTAGGTATTATCTGTGAAATATAGATCATTCATAATCCCCCCATTGTATATGGGCACAGAAAGAATAATGGTTAGATACATGTTTTATCTATCACATACATATATACAAGGAGTTACAGAAGTAGAACTTGTCTTGAAATCCTAATATAAGGTTTCTGTTTTTCCCCAGTAACTGATAATGCATGAGAAATACATTCTAAGCACACAGGTGACAGTAAGGGGTAGTAGAAAAGTGTTGGATCCTGAAGTCAGGAAACCTGAGTTCCAGTCCAGGCTCTGCCACTGACTGACATGTCTTTGAGCAAGTCATTTTTAATTTTCTGGGCCTCATTTCCCCCATCTTTAAACAAGGGATTGGACTCTAGCTCTGTAGTCTCTTTCAGCCTTAATAAGCCACTTTGTAAACAGATACACAATTTTATAGTATTTGTTTTAAAATTGAATCTAAAGAAGCAAAAATAAATAACTGACGTGGCTACGGATGCATTTTTTTCCCCTTAGATGATTTTCTCAAGCCACAGATAAGGACACATCCTGAAACCATAGATGCTCTGAGAGGCATGAATGTGACTCTGACGTGCACTGCAGTGAGCAGCAGTGATTCACCCATGTCCACCGTGTGGCGCAAAGACAGTGAAATCCTGTATGACGTGGATATTGAGAATTTTGTTCGTTATCGGCAGCAAGCTGGAGAAGCTCTGGAATATACTAGTATCTTACATCTTTTCAATGTGAATTTCACAGATGAAGGAAAATATCAGTGTATTGTTACTAATCACTTTGGTTCTAATTATTCTCAGAAAGCCAAACTGACTGTAAATGGTAAGGAATTATGCTCCTTGTTTTTCTGTTTTAAGTTTAGAAGGATTTTTCATGTTCAGTTTTGAATCATTTGACAGAATTAGGTTAAATGTGACATTTAAGTAGAACTCTTATTGTTGTCTTTTGAGTTGTGATAATGTATGAAACGGATGGGATTTTTGGATTAGTCGGTCTGCACACTTAGGTTCTGTAACTGGTCTTTGATTGAAGCATAAATGCTATGGTCCTAGGAGATGTGCTATTTTTCACTGTTGTTTATGCTTTTGGAGACAGTCTTATGAAATTCTCAGTTTTTATTCCAGAACCATAAATCTCTCTTGAAAACTATGAAATTTATTCCTGATGGGCCTTCTAATAACTGGGAATATTTAGGACATTTTTGGGTCTAATGCTTCATTATTATTATCTGAATGTAGTTACACAGGATCGTGTGTGTGTGTGTGTGTGTGTGTGTGTGTGTGTATTTATTTTTATTTCTGTCTCTTTTTTTTTTTTTTGAGACTGAGTCTTGCTTTGTCACCCAGGATAGAGTGCAGTGGTGTGATTTCGGCTTACTGCAACTTCTGCCTCCCAGGTTCAAGTGATTCTCCTATCTCCTGTAATTCCAAGTAGCTGGAATTACAGATGTGCGCCATCATGCCCACCTAATTTTTGTATTTTTAGTGGAGACAGGGTTTTACCATGTTGGCCAGGCTGGTCTCAAACTCCTGAGCTCAAATGATTTGCTCACCATGGCCTCCCAAAGTGTTGGGATTACAGGTGTGAGCCACTGCACCCGGCCTTATTTCAGTAGCTTTTGGGCTACAAGTGGGTTTGTTTCCCATGGATGAATGATAGTGGTGAATTCTGAGTATTTAGTGCACCCATCACCGAGTAGTGTATGTTGTATCTAAAGTGTAGGTTTTTTATCCCTAGCCTCCTCTCACCCTCCATTTGGAATCTCTGAAGTCCATTATTCTACTCTGTATGCCTTTGTGTACTCATACTTAGCTTTCACTTATAAGTAAGAACATACGGTGTTTGGTTTTCCACTCCACACGGGATCATTTTAAAAATGAACACTCTTCTTTCCTGCAAAAGCTTCTCCAGAGTACATTGATTTATCTATTGCCTATCAAATTGAATAACTACAATATTTTAGGCTTTGTGCAACCAAAAGATGTGCTTATGTTTTGCTTCTATGTTTTTTAATGATACTTTTGAAGCCATAAGTATTTTTTTTAGCATGCAGTTTCCTTGATAGCTTTGTAGATGTTGGTTTGAGAAGCATCATTTTTTTTCTTTTTGAGGCAGCGTCTTGCTCTGTCACCCAGGCTGGAGTGCAGTGGCAAGTGATCACACTGCAACCTCCGCCTCCTGGGTTTAAGCGATTCTCCTGCTTCAGCCTCCCGGGCAAGCATCATTTAACTTCATAAGTGAGGGGGTCATAATAAATATCAGGTTCTGAGATATAAAGTTCAAGAAGATTTGTGGCCTTCTGCTCTCCCTAGTTTCAGCTGATGATTAAATGTATCATGCATCCTAGAAGAGACAGTCATCAGTGTACTCCAAATACTCTGAGGTTCTAGAAGAAAACATGGCCTCAAAACCATATTCACTCTTGGTGAGGTGCTGTGGCTCAGGCTTGTAGTCCCAGCACTTTGGGAACCCAAGGTGGGAGGATAGCTTGAGGCTAGGAAATTGAAGTTGCAGTGAGCTATGATTGTACCACTGTTCTCCTGCCTGGACAGCAGAGCAAGCCCTTATCTCTAAAGTTTTGTTTTGTTTTTTATAAAACTATATTCACTGTCAATCTAGAGAAATGGAACATTAGGGGGTGATCTGTCTACTAGACTCTTTGATGCCTATTTGTATGCATATATATGTCTTTGTTCCCCTGTCCACTTTTTTTTGGTGATCTTTCTGGAAACAGAGATGCCATCTTTTCTGAAAACGCCAATGGATCTGACTATTCGCACTGGTGCCATGGCCAGATTAGAATGTGCTGCAGAAGGACACCCTGCACCTCAGATTTCCTGGCAGAAAGATGGTGGTACTGACTTTCCTGCAGCTCGAGAAAGGCGCATGCACGTCATGCCAGAGGATGACGTCTTCTTTATTGCCAATGTGAAAATAGAAGACATGGGAATCTATAGCTGCATGGCACGAAATATAGCAGGAGGTCTCTCAGCAAATGCCTCACTAACAGTGTTAGGTACGTTTACTGCTCCATGGGTCCCTGCTTTTGTTGGAGTCTTTGGGAACTACTCTTGGTCTGAATGAGCAAGAAAAATAAGTTTGAGAGTACCTCTGTGATTCTTAAATCTTTATTTTACTTCACAATTTTATGTAGAGTTATGTCAGTCTAGGAATTAGTGGGTCAGATAACTGAAATGTGGGAAAATACACAGGGCAAAATTAGGTAGTCATCTGTATCACATAATTGAAAGTTCAAATTCCATTATCATCTTATCTTTTTAAGTCTCTGTAAGGTTTCTGTTTCATGCCGGTGTTTTTACTATTAAGTGAGTTTGCATTGGGAATTCTACTGTTCTTTTAGGAGTATCCCAGCCATTTGATACTGTTTCACTTATTGCTTGATAGAAACCTAAGACAATTTAACTGTGCTTCTTGTTCATTTTCAAAAAGAAATTTAATACAAAAAAAAAAAAAAAAAAAGGGTCGGCCCGGTGTCTCACGCCTGTAATCCCAGCACTTTGGGAGGCCGAGGTGGGCGGATCATGAGGTCAGGAGATGGAGACCACTCTGGCTAACACGGGGAAACCCCATTTCTACTAAGCTGTAGTCCCCCTACTCAGGAGGCTGAGGCAGGAGAATCGCTTGAACCTGGGAAGCAAAAGTTGCAGTGAGCTGAGATCACGCCACTGCACTCCAGCCTGGCAACAGAGGGAGACTCTGTCTCAAAAAAGACCTGTTTCCTGGTTAGAGTTTCTGCTTTCCTTTTCAGTGTGTTCTTCTTAACCATATTTCTGGTAAAGTGCCTTTTTTCCCCTAAACACTTCCCCTGACTAGCCTGGGTTTTGTTGTTGTTGTTGTTTGTTTTGTTTTTTCTTCCTTATTAGAATACTTTTCTTCATGAAAATCAAATCCAATGCAAATTCTACTTTCTAGTTCTCTATTTTCTAAGACGTCCGTGTTTTTTTTTTTTAAACACTTAAGGATTTTAGCATATTTATTCACTCTTCCCAGAAAGTCTTTTTCTTTCCTGCAAAAGCTTTTCCAAAATAGCTTGATTTATGTAGGTAGCTAAATAGACCTACATTTTTTTCATTTAATATTGTACCACAAGTTACCCTGTCATTAAATGAAGTCTTTGTAAAACATCATGTGACTATACTATAATTTACTTAATCATTTTTTCTGCTAGATTTTTAAAGATTTTTCTTTATTCTTTAAAATTACAACAAATTTTGTAATAAACATCTTTGCATATAAACCTTTGAATTTCTCTTTTTAAAGTTATTATTGTTATTATTTTGATTTGGAGTTTCCCTCTTGTTGCCCAGGCTGGAGTGCAATGTCGTGATCTCGGCTCACTGCAAACTCTGCCTCCCAGGTTCAAGCGATTCTCCTGCCTCAGCCTCCCAAGTAGCTGGGATTATAGGCACTGGCCACCATGCCCAGCTAATTTTTGTATTTTTTTTTAGTAGCAATGGAGTTTCACCACGTTGGCCAGGCTGGTCTTGAACTTCTGACTCATGATCTCCCAAAGTGCTGGGATTATAGGCGTGAACCACCTTGACTGGTCTTTAAGGTTATTTTTAACCTTTTTTTTTTAAGGTTATACTTTAATTGATATTATTAACCTTTTTTAATGGGCCACCCCTGCTGACCTTCTCTAGCTATTGCAGCTGCCCTGAACTTCTTACTTAGGATAGCTTGCCTAAGCTGGAATTATTGAGAAAAGATTTAGGCTTTTTTTGGGATTTTGTTCTGAAACATTAACCTCTAATCCTCCCATGAATATATAAACTTACTCATTTTATTATGCCCTCCTTGGTCTAATTCAGTAGGAATTAGGGAATAAAATTGCCTTTCTCTTTCCTTTTTTTTTTTTTTTAAACATTTTCCTGTTAGAGACACCCTCATTTATTAGACCCCTGGAGGATAAGACAGTAACCCGAGGTGAAACTGCAGTGTTACAGTGCATAGCTGGAGGGAGTCCTGCCCCTCGCCTCAACTGGACCAAAGATGATGGACCTTTGCTGGTGACAGAACGACACTTCTTTGCTGCAGCCAATCAGCTTCTCATCATTGTAGATGCTGGACTAGATGATGCTGGGAAATATACCTGCATTATGTCTAACACCCTTGGGACAGAACGTGGCCACATTTACCTAAATGTCATTTCATCCCCCAATTGTGACTCTTCCCAGAGTAGCATTGGGCATGAAGATGATGGCTGGACCACAGTTGGCATTGTCATCATTGTTGTGGTCTGCTGTGTTGTGGGTACCTCTTTGATCTGGGTCATTGTTATTTACCACATGAGAAGGAAAAATGAAGACTATAGTATCACAAACACAGGTGAGTAGTACCCAGATGACACCTACGGCTTGTACTTGAGTCAGTAATGTAGTATAGGATTAATTATACAATATAGAAAACTGAGCTGGTCATAGTAGTACATGCCTGTAGTCCTAGTTACTTAAGGATGAGGTGGGAGGACTGCTTGAGCCCAGGAGTTCAAGGCCAACCAATCAACCTAGCAAGGCCTCATCTTCTCCTCAGAAAACTGAAGAGCTGTGATACATAACCTGATAATGTGATACAAGGGAGTTTTTGTTGTTGTTAAAATGTTCAACTTCTTTGATATAACAGAAACTCTTTGAGGAAAGAATTTTGTTTATTTGAGATAGGTGTTACTCTTTCGTCCAGGTCAGAGTGTATTGGTGCATTCACGGCTCACTACAGCCTTGACTTCCCAGGCTCAGGTGATTCTCCCATCTTGGCCTTCTGAGAAGCAGGGATTGTAGGCATATGCTACTGTGCTTGACTAATTTTTAATATTTTTAGTAGAGTTGGGTTTTACCATGTTGTCCAAGCTGGTCTTAAACTCCTGGGCTCAAGCAATTTGTCTGCCTTGGCCTCCGAAAGTGCTGGGATTATAGGCATGAGCCACCGTGTCTTATCAATTTTAAGAATTTATAAATACTACCCTAAAACTTTACTCTTAAAAATGCATTACAGATGCATTCTCTCTAATGTCTGAGGCTCCTTTCATCATAATTTTGCTGTAAGGAAGAGTGGAGCCCTCGTGATTGAGATCAGGCTCTCTTTTCTTTTCCTTGAATATCAAGCTGGATCATTGAGGTCAGTTTTTTATACCTCTTCACCCAGAAATCCTGCAAGAGAAGAAATCTAGTCAGATAGACTGTGAAACTGTGGCTATAGATAAGATTTAAACTTTCAGGTTTTGTTTCTTTCTGTGAAACTTTTAAAGTGAAGCTTTGAGAAGAATTCTAGTGAGAAATAGTTTTAGGGGAAGTACCAAAAGCTGTTGATGTCCTACGTACAAACAGTTTTTCTGGCCAGTGGTATCAAAGTGAACATATTTGCAAAATAGTCTTCTGAGTGTTGACTTCAACTGCCTACCTTTGAGAGTTAAAGATGTCTCTTTTACAGAGGAGCTCAACCTGCCTGCAGACATTCCTAGCTACTTGTCTTCCCAAGGAACACTGTCTGAGCCACAGGAAGGCTATAGCAACTCTGAGGCAGGAAGTCATCAGCAACTTATGCCTCCTACCAATGGATATCTACACAAAGGCAGCGATGGTAATGACTCTTGTTTACTGTTACAATTTCAGCCTGTTCTATTTATTTTTCAGTGTGTAGTTTCTCCATTAATCTGAAGCAATATTTTAAAGACACCCAATGAAAACATTTAACCACATGCAAAATAGGATGAAAATTGACTACTAAAGTCTTAAGAAAATCACCTTACAGAGTGGAGAAACACATTAAACAAGGGGTCAGAGTACACAGCAGAGGCTCCCAAACTTGTGTAATTATAGGAAAGGGATGTTGCGGAAACCATTTTTATATACCCTTTTCAGGCATGGGCATCCTTCAGACCACATTCAGGGAAGGCTGGATTCTCTTCCTGACAAGTAGACGTTCAGTAAAGTTTAAAGGGTAGCTAGGAGCCAGGTATGGTGGCACATCTGTAGTCCCATCTACTCATGAGGCTGAAGCAGAAGGATCGCTTGAGGCCAGGAGTTCAAAGCTGTATTGTGCTGTGAGCGCACCTATGAACGCACCACTGCGCTCCAGCCTGGACAACATAGTGAGACTCCCCATCTCGAACAAAATCAACAAAGGGTAGCAATGGTTCTCAGCATATACTGGAGAACATCAGAGAGATGTAAAGTGTTCCCTAATTAAATGAACCTGACATCTCAACATGTGAGATGCATACCCATACCCTAGCTCTTCTCCCTCCACCCTTTTCGTGCCCTCGCTCCAATACATACTGACAGAACTGAATGAATTAAAGGACAGAGAATTGGGTTTGATTGATAGTTCTTCCTCTTTCCACCATGAACTAGTTACTTAAGATCTGAGCTTTATTTTTCTAATTTTTTTTTTGAGGCTGAGTTTCGCTCTGTCATCAGGCAGAGGTGCGATTTCAGCTCACTGCAACCTTTGCCTCCTGGATTCAAGTGATTCTCCTACCTTGGCCTCCTGCACAGCTGGGACTACAGGCATGTGCCACCATGCCCAGCTAATTTTTATATTTTTAGTAGAGTTGGGATTTCGCCATGTTGCCCAGGATGGTCTCTATCTCCTGACCTTGTGATCTGCTCGCCTTGGCCTCCCAAAGTGCTGGGATTGTAGGTGTGAGCCACCACGCCTGGCTTACTTTTCTAATTTTTAAATTAAAAAAACAATAATTTGTAAAGCATTTCCTGCAAGATTCTCACAGGTCCTTTCAACAAATCTGTGTGGTACTTAAAATACCATACAAGTAAAAAATTGATTCCATTTCTTCAGAGACTGTTTTAGGCTGGGTGTCAATGGAACTTCTTTATCTAGCTGATAAATTGGATTTTATTTTGGCTTTTCATGGAAAATATGGTATTTCTGACTTTTTTTTTTTTGACACAGTCTCTCTTTCAGTCGTCCAGTCTAGAGTGCAGTGCCATGATCTCGGCTCACTGCAACCTCCACCTCCCAGGTTTAAGTGATCCTCCTGCCTCAGCCTCCTTAGTAGCTGGTATTGTAGGAGTGTGCCACCACACCTGGCTAATTTTTGTATTTTTAGAAGAGATGGGGTTTCACTGTGTTGGTCAGGCTGGTCTCGAACTCCTGACCTTGTGATCTGCTCACCTCAGTCTCCCAAAGTGCTGGGATTACAGGCGTGAGCCACTGCCTGGCCAGTATTTCTGACTTTTGAGAGAATACTTAAAATCTGTTCTTTGAAATAACACTGCTTTCAGGTTTAAACGAAATCACTTCTCACTCTCTTCCAGTTCTTATATTCTGTTGTGTGATTTTTTGTTGTTTTGTTTTTTTGAGACAGAATTTCACTCTTGTTGCCCAGGCTGGAGTGCAGTGGTGCGATCTCAGCTCACTGTAACCTTTGCCTCCTGGGTTTTAGTGACTCGCCTGCCTCAGCCTCCTAAGTAGCTGGGATTACAGGCACCCACCACCATGTCCAGCTAATTTTTGTATTTTTAGTAGAGACAGGGTTTCACCATGTTGGCCAGGCTGGTCTCAAACTCAGGACCTCAGGTGATCCACCTGCCTTGACCTTCCATAGTACTGGGATTACAGGCGTGAGTCACTGCTCTTGGACTTGCATGATTTTGAATAAGTAACTCACTCTTTATTTCTCACTCTTCTCTCCTTCATCATTCAGTTTTCAAAGCACTTAATGATCCAGGGAGCTCATTGTTAAACCTGTACTTCTGTCAATCATGTACTTGTAAGGCAAGACTCTTCGTTGTTAGAAGCTTTTTCTAGGGATACCTGTATCAATTGGTGTTACTTAACCTCTTGACTGATGAAAGTAACATGGGTTTTCATAAAGTGAAGTTATAACTCCTTATTCTCTGATTTTGTTTGCTTAACCCAAGCATGTGTCTTGTAGCACAGTACCAGTCTTTTCTTGCTCCCTTGATTTGGGCATGATCTATCTATGATAGACAGGGATGGTTCAGTGTAATTTTCAAGAGCATGGGCTCTGGAGCCAGAATACCTGTTTCTGCTCCTCCTCTGGCAGTATGACTTTTGTTAAGTTACTTAACTTCTCTGTGCTGCAGTTTACCCTGTCTGTAAAGTGGGGATAATAATGAACTGATTCACAGAAAGAGCTTGAAACTTCACCTACTTTATAAAGTAAGTGCTCGATACATGCTAGCAGTGATGATGACAACTGTTGAAGAAAACTGATGATTGGCAAAAAATAATTCCTTAACAGAAAGATATTTAGATTATTTTTCTTGTTATTAGGTGGCACTAGTACCCGGGTGATCTGCTCAGATTGTTATGACAATGCCAACATCTACTCCAGGACCCGAGAATACTGTCCATACACATATATTGCTGAGGAGGATATTCTTGATCAGACACTGTCCAGCCTCATGGTCCAGATGCCTAAAGAGACATATTTAGCACATCCTCCCCAGGATACTGCTGCCCTAGAGAGCCTGATATCATCAGTCAACAGAGAGCCATCTGCCTTTCCCACGAACCATGACAGGATAAATGAGAAGAAACTTTCCTCCACACAGCTGAGCAGTGGTAAGGGATGCATTTTTGTTGTTGTTATTTTGTTTTTACTTTCATCTAATTGACTCTTCCTTCTATCATATAGGTAGTGCTCTCATTTGACAGGAAGCAAACAGCTTGGTATATAGGAGTAACTAGCCATTGTTAAATGGTATAAATGATAGCTAGAGATTTCCACATATTAGAGTTACAAAGAAGTCTTCATCTATAGGATGGAAACAACTTTTGTGGGAGGGGTAACAAGATCACACTATTGAAAATTCAGAGGCCATACATAATGAGCTTTTAGGCCTAGTGCAGTGGCTCATGCCGACAGTCCCAGCACTTTGGGAGGTCAAGGTGGGTGGATCACGAGGTCAGGAGTTTGAGACCAGCACTTTGGGAGGTCAAGGTAGGTGGATCACGAGGTCAGGAGTTTGCGACTAGCCTGGCCAATATTGTGAAACCCTATCTCTGCTAAAACTACAAAAATTAGCTGGGCATGGTGGGCTGAGGCAGGAGAATCCAGGAGGTGGAGGTTGCAGTGAGCCGAGACCGTGCCATTGCACTCCAGCCTGGGTGACAGAGAGAGACTCCATCTCCCAAAAAAAAAAAAAAAAAAAAAAGGCTCTTAAAAGGTTTCATTTGGGTATTTTATCCTTTTTTTTTTTTTAAGATAGTCTCACTGTGTTGTCCAGTCTGGAACGCAGTGGCCACAATCTTGGCTTACTGCAACCGCTACCTCCTGAGTTCAAGCGATTCTCGTGCCTCAGCCTCCCAAGAAGCTGGGGCTACAGGCATGTGCCACCACACCTAGCTAATTTTTGTATTTTTAGTAGAGACGGGGTTTCACCATGTGGCCAGGCTCGTGATGAACTCCTGACCTCATGTGATCTGCCTGCTTTGGCCTCCCAAAGTGCTGGGATTACAGGTGTGAGCCACTGCATCTGGTCTCATATAGGGTATTAATAATTTTTCTCCTACCTTTATTTAAATAAGGAATAAAATTTGGGGAGCCTGGCATGGTGGCTTACACCTGTTATGTCAGCAGTTTGGGAGGCCAAAGCAGGTGGATCATTTGAGGTCAGGAGTTTGAGACCAGCCTGGCCAACATAGTGAAACCCCATCTCTACTAAAAGTATAAACATTAGTGAGACGTGGTGGTGCATGCCTGTAGTCCCAGCTACTTGGGAAGCTGAGGCACGAGAATCACTTAAGCCCAAGAGATGGCGGTTGCAGTGAGCTGAAATCATGCCACTGTACTCTAGTCTGGGCAACAGAGAAAGACTCTGTCTCAAAATAATACTAATAAAATTTGGGCATAATTTGGTGAAGGTTTTTACTGAAAAGATTTTTTTTGAGACAGAGTTTTGCTCTTGTTGCCCAGGCTGGAGTGCTGTGGTGTGATCTTGGCTCATTGCAATCTCCACCTTTTGGGTACAAGCGATTCTCCTGCCTCAGCCTCCCAAGTAGCTGGGATTATAGGCATGCGCCACTACATCCAGCTAATTTTGTATTTTTAGTAGAGATGGAGTTTCACCATGTTGGTCCAGCTGGTCTCAAACTCCCTACCTCAGGTGATCTGCCCACCTCAGCCTCCTAAGGTGCTGGGATTACAGGCATGAGCCACTGTGCCTGGTGTACTGAGAAGAATTTTTTTTTTTGAGATGGTAACAGTCTTGCCCTGTTACCCAGGCTGGAGTGCAATGGCATGATCTCGGCTCACTGCAACCTCTGCCTCTCGGGTTCAAGTGATTTTCCTGCCTTAGCCTCCAGAGTAGGTGGGATGACAGGCGTGTGCTTCCACACCCAACCAATTTGTTGAATTTTTAAAGTAGGGACAGGGTTTCACTATGTTTGCTAGGCTGGTCTCAAACTCCTAACCTAATGATCCACCTACCTCAGCCTCCCAAAGTGCTGGGATTACAGGCGTGAGCCACCACGCCCAGCTGAGAAGATTTTTAAATGTTTTGTTTGGTTGCTGTTCTAGCAGGTAAACATTTAATCTCAGCTTCACTTGGTGGGTGTTTTCTTCTATGAGGTATGATCAAGGTCACAAGTGAGAATGCAGTTTTGGGCTTGTGTCCTCTGTTCCACATGGCCCAGGAAAAGAAATATACATTATATTGTATAGATTAGGCATTTGATAACCACTTACCAATTGAGACAAAAGTCTTTCTAAACCATGAAGGGTAATGCTAAGCATGTCTTCCTGTCCACCAAGCTTCTCATCAGCTTTCATCTTCCTGTCAGCCTGACATGGAAGAGCACTGGAAATACTGTAGGAGGTGAGAACTCTAGGTTTACAGAGGAAGACACAGTATATAGTTACACTCTCGGGGATGGTTCTGGCAGGAGTAAATGATCTAATGTCCCACAGGTTACAGGATCCTGCTTTTAATTTTAGCAGGACTTGGAACATTCAAGATGGTAGTGAGGACACATGAAACTCACTTCTGGGCAGCGATTTATTAGTTAATTTTGCCCAGAATGAAATCTGGGCAGTGATTTATTAGTTAATTTTGGATTTAGTACTTCATGTCCCACATTAGATCATTTAATCCTGCCAGAACCATCCTTGGAAATATCTAAGGTATGCTTTGTTTTTTGTTTGTTTGTTTGTTTGTTTGTTGAGACAGAGTCTCACTCTGTCACCCAGGCTGGAGTACAGTGGCATGATCTTGGCTCACTACAACCTCCACCTCCCAGGTTCAAGCGATTCTTCTGTCTCAGCCTCCCAAGTAGCTGGGATTACTGGTGTCCACCACCATGCCTGGCTAATTTTTTGTATTTTTTTTTTTTTTTTTTTTTAAAGCAGAGAGGGGGTTTCACCATGTTGGCCAGGCTGGTCTTGAACTCCTGACTGACCTCAGGTGATCCACCCACCTTGGCCTCCAAGTGTTGAGATACAGGCGTGAGCCACTGCACCCAGCCTCTGTTGTTTTTAAGAGATTAAAGACTTCTAAAGAAGTTAGAGGTCAGAGGAAAGCACTATTATTAAAGTTAGTCTCTCTCTCTCCCTTTTTTTTTTTTTTTTTTTTTGAGATAGAGTTCCGCTCTTGTTACCCAGGCTGGAGTGCAGTGGCATGATCTTGGCTCACTGGAACCTCCGCCTCCTGGGTTCAAGTGATTCTTCTGCGTCAGCCTCCTGAGTAGCTGGGATTACAGGCATGTGCCACCACGCAAAACTAATTTTGTTATTTTTAGTAGAGTCAGGGTTTGTCCATATTGGTCAGGCTGGTCTAGAACTCCTGACCTCAGGTGATCCACCCACCTCGGCCTCCCAAAGTGTTGGGATTACAGACATCAGCCACTGCACCCGGCCTGAAGTTAGTCTCTTATCTTTACATTAAGTGTTCATAAAACAAATGCACCAACAGTAGATCCACTTTTACTGTTCAATGTCTTAGCAGAGTTAAAACAAAAAGGGTTTAAGAAGGACCAGAAATGTAGTTCATCTTTTTTCTAAGTTTGGGGATTTATTTTTAATCTGGTTCATAAGTAAGGAAATCAACAAATGAGAATACTTTGGTGCATTGGTCATTCTTTACATAGGGTATTCTAGCTTCTTACTCAAAAGTCTGGTCTGTAGACTATTAGCACCACCATTACTTAAGAGCTTGTTAGAAATGCAGTCATGATTCCACCGCAGATGTAGCAAATCAGAGTCTACATTTTAACAAGATCCTCAAGTTATTTGTGTGCATATTAAAACTTGAGAAACTCTGCTCTAGCTTACTTTTCACATGGATTTTATTTTTATTTCTGGGTATTTGTTTTTATAATGTTTGGCTAGCTTTTTCCAAAATACACCCTATGAAGTTAATATAACTTTCAGTAAACAGTCTTTGGGAAAATAGCTCACCATTGTGGTAAAGAATGAGAAATGCATGTTTGAAACCAATGTGCCGATAATCTGATTTAATATAGCTTCTTTTGGCTATCATTTGTTGTTTGGAAGGGAATGGCTGTTTATTTTTATTTTATTTTTTTGAGACGGAGTTTCGCTCTTGTTACCCAGGCTGGAGTGCAATGGCGTGATCTCGGCTCACCGCAACCTCCGCTTCCTGGGTTCAGGCAATTCTCCTGCCTCAGCCTCCCAAGTAGCTGGGATTACAGGCACGCACCACCGTGCCCAGCTAATTTTTTGTATTTTTAGTAGAGACGGGGTTCCACCATGTTGACCAGGATGGTCTCAATCTCTTGACCTTGTGATTCACCCGCCTCAGCCTCCCAAAGTGCTGGGATTACAGGTGTGAGCCACCGCGCCTGGCCTGTTTATTTTTAAAACAGTTTTATGAGATATTTAAAGATGTAATGGCTGCACTGAATCAATGACTATTATCTATCGTGAAACTTTAATTACAATATGGATACCATTTGTCTTTTAGTTCTTTTCCATGTGTCTAAAGAATTTTATTTAAAAATTTTGTAGCGACAGAATCACTAAAATAACAGGTGAAAGTAATGATACTTAGTGTGATCTCAGTAAATATTTGGTTAGGTTTGTGAAGTAGAGGGAATTGAAAGACCATGTTCTGGTGTTTTTTGTTTTGTTTGTTCTTTTCTGGCTAAGAAGATGGCAAGTATGTGTTTGATATTAGTGCCGTTGTTCAGGAATGTTGAACATCTTTATTTCTTTTAGGATTTGGTAAAAAGGATATTAAGTTTTACCAGTCCCTACTGATAAGTCTTGTCTTTCATTCTCAGAAACACTGGAGCGGCCTCTGTGGACCATAAACAGAGAACTAGGCCTGCCTCATCCTCCCTTTTCCCAGCAGCCGGCTCATGAGTCACCACAGCTTCATCAGAATGAGGGCCAGGCAGGGCGGGATCCAGATTGTTCCGCATCTCCCATGTCCTGCCACAGGTTACAAGATCATGCTTTTGATTTTAGTAGGACTCAGAACATTCAAGATGGTAGTGAGGGCACATGAAACTCACTGCACGATGAAATCTGGGCAGAGACTCATTAATTAATTTTGCATTTACTACCTCAGAGTTCAGAAGAAACTCCGAAGTCAGCGTTTGCTTTACTCTTTCTTTATGATTGCATCTGACTGCACCAAGGTGGGCCATGCATTGTTTGATCTTATACCTGATGAAGAAATGGTAACAGCTGACAGAAATGGGTACATCTCATCAAAATGTGCAGCACTGGCAGAGGGAAGATTCAGGACAAATGTGCTTCCTGATGGTTCCATGGGGATGTGCTCCGGTATGCATCTAGCTGTCAGGAAGAGTCACATTGCTGCTTAACATGCTGGATTGCCCTAGTCTTCAGAATGATCCTGAGAAAACATCACATCACTACTTTGATGTTCTACTTTGCCTTCCAAGGAGCAAAAATAACTTTGGAGCCTTCTGGGAAGTGTGCCCGGGAGTCTTCAGTGGTTGCAGGCAGATAGTTGAGACTGGGGCTTTGATATTCAAGGTCTTTGGCAAGAATCACAGGCTTGACCAACTGATACCAGGTCAAAGGTTTTTGTATTCTTGTGAATTTTTTTTTGTCCCTATTGCCCAGGGATGTCATTGTAAATATATGTGCATTTATAAATAATTTTTGTATTCATTGACCATATGTGTTGGCTGCAATGTAAATATTTTTGATATGCCCAAATTATATATAATACCCAGTTAGAATATTGACAGGTAGCTTCTCAGATCATAGATTTTAAATGACTTGATTTAGGGAGATCTAAAAACTTTATTTAAGGTATAAAAACTGTGGCTCACACCTGTAATCCCAGCACTTTGAGAGGCTAAGGTGGGAGGATTGCTTGAAGCCAGGAATTTGAAACCAGGCTGGGCAACATGGTTAGACCCTGTCTCTGCAAAAAATAAATTTTAAAAATTAGCTGGCCGTTGTGGCATGCTGCTGTAGTCCTAGCTACTCAGAGGCTGAGGTAGGAGGGTCCCTTGAGCCCGGGAAATCAAGGCTGCAGTGAGCTGTGTGAAGCCACTGCACCCCAGCCTGGATGACAGAGCAAGGCCCTGTCTCAAAAATAAATAAAAAGTTTAAAAAATTTACCTGTTAAGAAGTGTATCTATAGAGGCAGCTACTTAGTGATTGCATATACCTAAACACAGTCTTGGTGTAATTAACCACTTCCTTCATGCATAGGGGTTCATACTTTTGGTCATTTGCCATCTGTTTAAAAGTGCTAGGTGATACTCCCTTTCTAACATAAAAAAGCTTGTTTTTTCTGAGCCTGGCAGTCCTGTCACAGCTGTATGCACCTAAAGGAAAACTTGTTTGGAAATTCCTCTCATTTCTTCCTTCTCTTCCCTCCTTTCCCTTCCCTCTTTTTTACTGAGGCAGAAATTGATTGAGGAAAGTTCAGTCATTCCTTCAGGAACCAGTGAGTTAGATGAGATAATAAAGTACATTATACTTTATGTATAATGGACGCTTCAAAAACTGGAGGCTGATTTAAAGATTGCAGAACTTGGATCGGAATCATAAGCAGTACTGTGACATGAATTGGAGCCAGAACAGTTGCTGATATCAGAACCATTCTGTGACCTTGCTCTTGCCATGTTTTGATGTGGGTGAGCCACTAGGATATCTGTCACTGTCACTGTCCGTATCTGAGTCTGCAAATCTTGTCATTATGCTTTAATGCTCTTGGAGTTGCAACAGGTGTATTATTTAAATGGGTATTTGAAATTCTGTGAACAGGAATTCTGTTGGTACTGAAATAAGTTCTCACACCTGCTTGCTCAGAATGTGAAAACTATTTCTGAGTTCTCCTTGTTCACTTTCTAAAGTGACTGTTGTTTGATGTTTGAGATATCAAATGAGTTCTATTAGGTATGCTATCTCTTGGCAAATATTCTCCATGATGAACTCTTCCTACTATGACAGCCAGGACTATGACTGGATTTCTCAGTCTGAGTGTCCCAGATTTATAATTTCTGATTGTGTCTGGAGAACATTCTCCTGGAAAGGCATTCCATGTTCCAAAGGCTGCAAAAAGATGACCACTTCGCAACGATGGGTCAGTTATTTGCTCCCTTAATGTCTCTTGTTGCTGAGTTCTAGAAAACCTCTCAGTCTGATTTACCAGGGGCCATTGAAAAGTCTGAGATGGTGTATGATCATGAAATATTTGTGAAATTTCTCACCATGAATTTGGAGGTAACCTACTTTCAATTCTCGCTCTGGTTCTCTGTTGGTCTGGGCTCCTGCTTTTCAGTCTTCTCTGACCTCTGGTAAGTAGAACTTTCATCAATACTTCTGTTGCACTTTGTACCTGACCTAGGTGGCCTTGGTAATGTTGACCCAGATTGTGGATTTTCTACTTTTCTCTGGCTGTATTCCTTATTTTCTCCCTGGGAAGTCTTGCAGATGATGCATATTCATGTTCTATATTCAGCCTTCCTTTTTTTTCTTTTTGCTGGCATAACAAAATATAGCCTTTTATTATTAAGGATAAAATTGATCTCTACATTGAATCTGAAGTTACTGCTATAGGGATTACTCTGGCTCACTGCTGTCCAAGCTTGGTTTTCTCTTTGCGCACTTTCTGTCATATTTTGAGTTTGTCCAAAAGAGGTAAGTCACTCTATTATAGACGCATTACTAGTACCAGACATCATCCACCTCTATTTTCATCTGATTCTTGTAGGAAATCCTCTCTAATTTGTTGTAACCTTCTCAGCAACTCTTGTATACTTTCACCTACAGTGCCTAGCAAATTGTTACCACTCATAAGCCTGTAATCTTCATCACTCAGGTTATTTACAAATAGACATCTTCTGGAAACAATTGGTCCATCCAACTTCTGCACTGGGCCACATCCATCTTCTTCATTGTCAGAATCTGAGTTTTCTGTCTTAAAGAACAGCTGGACAGTTGTCTGACTGTTATGACACAGTATTGAAATACCAGGCTGAATTTTAGTTGTTTCTAGTTGTGTTCACGTTGTGCATTCTCTGAATGGGAATCTCTGTTCAGCAAAGCTTCATTGACCAGGAAACCAAAGATTGCTTCTTTTCTGAGTTTGATTTGTTTTTAATCTTTTACCGATGAGCAGTATATCTTAAGAAGCGAAGAGTGCTCTTGGGGGTAGAAGAACACGCAAAAATTATCATTTTTTTTTGAGATGGAGGACCTATCTGTTACCCAGGCTGGAGTCCAGTGGTGTGAACTTGGCTCACTGCAACCTCTGCCCCCCGGGTTCAAGTAATTCTCTTGCCTCAGCCTCCTGCATAGCTGGGATTACAGGCATACCACCATTTCTGGCTTTTTTTTTTTTTGGTATTTTTAGTAGAGACAGGGTTTCACAATGTTGGCCAGGCTGGTCTTGAACTCCTTATCTAAAGTGATCTGCCTGCCTTGGCCTCCCAAAGTGCTGGGATTACAGGCGTGAGCCACCACGCCAGGCCCCAAAATTCTTACACTGTAAAGTCTTGGAGTGGCCTTTGTTTTGTACGAGTGATTATTTAAGCCAAAAAGTTTTCTTGCATTTCCCATAGCAAAGAACTTTAGGTAAATGAAGAACTTCACACTCTAATATAATGTAATTCTTTTTTGTGTTTTCAGGTTTTCTTGTATAAGCTGTTCTGTTCTCTCCTCTAAATCCAATATTACTCATTAGATAATTTCAGTCACTGAAATAAAAATATCTATTTTTAAGTCCTTGTTCAAGGGTTCTAAACTCACATAATTTCTCAACATTTGCCAGAAAGTTCAGCATTTATTCATACTTTTTTTTTGAGGTGGAGTCTCGCTTTGTCACCCAGGCTGGAGTGCAGTGGGATGATCTTGGCTCACTCTAACCTCAGCCTTCCGGGTTCAAGCAATTCTCCTGCCTCAGCCTCCTGAGTAGCTGGAATTATAGGCATGTGCCACCACGCCTGGCTAGTTTTTTTGTATTTTTAGGAGAGATGGAGTTTTAGCATATTGGCCATATTGGGCTCGAACTCTCGACTTTGTGATCCACCCGTCTTGCCTCCCAAAGTGCTGGGATTACAGGCGTGAGCCACTGCGCCCGGCCTATTCATACTTATTTTCAATCCTATGTTTTCTCCCATGGGCAGCAGCACTTCTTTAGCTGTTTAGTAGTGCCACACCTCTTTTCTTTCCTTTCACGTGTCAGCCTCTGACCATTTTCACTTTGAACTTCCTAAAAATCACAATTTCCTGTCCCTTCAATATGCGATTTCTCTTCTTTCTTACTGGATTATGGTGTAGTTTATACTAGACTGGCTCAGAATTTAAGAGACCTCATTCACTTCCTGACTCTACTTGTTACTGGCTTTGTAATCAAGGGTGAGTCTTTTTACTTCTCTAGGCTAGATTTTCTCATTTATGAAACAAGGATATTTTCCTAGATGCTCTAAAGCCCTTTCCAGCTGTAACATTCTATTCTAGGAATCTGTAATTCCCTCCAGGAACTAAGGAGGATTATGCTACTTTAATAAAAAGCTGCTTTCATGACATGTTCGTTTGAATACAAAGAGTGATACTGCTCATTCTGACTTGTGCCAGATTTATTTCCTTTATAGGAGGAGTAATGGTCTAAGAAATACTCATTAGGAGAAAAAAATTCTGCTTCTAAACAACATTAGTAAACAATAGAATCTTGACTCAGTTGAAAAAGCACTCATTGCTCTCTAGAGCAGCATGTCTGAATGCTGGTTTTATAGCACGCTAGAGTATCAGAATGAGTTGACAGGTGTACCACAACTAATGTGTAACTAGTTTGTGACTCACTTTGCTAATGTATTCAATGTTATCCCTATAATTATAGTACTCTCACTCAAATTCTGGTAGATTTCCTGAGTGGAAAAGGTGGAGTTAGGACAAGGCTGCCAGAGACTGTGCAAATGAGCATCAGCTGTCATGGTGAGATGGCAGAAGATAGCCAGTGCTCTAGAAAACTTTTCGTGTAGGTCTGCTGCCTCTCTGCTCTGGCAGTGGTCCTTCTACTGACAGTGCTGTCAAAGTCTGGTCTCCTGGAGAGCCAGGTTGTTTTCCATCCTGTCAACTCAGATGATTGAGATGTTTTTCTTAGATATTCCTAGCTTGCCTAAATAATCAGGAACCTATTTAAATAGACACACACATACGCAAATCTTAGGAAAAGGAATTTGTGAAACTTCATTATTGCATATGTTTTTGATCAAGCGATGCATTGGTCTCTAAGCAGTATTAGTGTCCCATGAGTTTCTTCCAGCAGTGCAATGTCTGCCTAATGCTAATTTAATTAGGAATGCTGCAAAGCAAGGCAAACTGAAATACTGAAATACCTTCTTTCCTCACTGTCCCCTAGTTGACCACTTTATTTCAGTAGGAATATATAAATTCTCTTGATTTGTTTGTCCCCTTTCAGGCTGATTCTCCAAGTCTACCTGGAAGAAAAGACAGTATTCCTTGAGCTCCATGCCCTACCGGCACAGGATCTATGCTTATAGCATTGTTTTTCTGTAAGTCAGCAACTTCTAAAGTACTTTCTTTTTTTGAGACAGGGTCTCACCCTGTCACCCAGGCTGGAGTGCCATGTTGTGATCATGGCTCACTGTAGTTACTGCAGCCTCCATATCTCAGGCACAAGTGACCCACCTCAGCTACCCAAGCAGCTGTGCCATCACACCTGGTTAATTTTTGTATTTTTTGTAGAGATGGGGTTTCACCTTGTGGCCCAGGCTTATCATAAACTCCTTGGCTCAAGCAGTCTCCCCACCTCAGCCTCCCAAAGTGCAGGGATTATAGGCATGAGCCACCGCACCTACAGTACTTTCCCTAGTATACAAGCTACTCTCTCTTGAAAAAAATAGCAGGAACCCATTCCAAGTTCCCCTAAAGTGCCACCTCAGAATGCCTTCACATTACCCATTGTGAGGCTCTAAAAGGAACAATATAAGATGTCAAGCAATTTAGATTCTGTTACCCATTTCTCTATGACAAAAGAGATGTGTTAAGTCTTTAGCTACTTGAAGGGTTGTCGTGAAAAATAAGAATTTTATTCCAGAGGACAGGAGTTATACACAGGGAGGTGTATTAGATACTTGCTGATAAATTTTGTGTAGGCTGTTTAATAAATTTATCTGGTAATGGAATAATCAGGCTTTTTGGTGGAAAGGTACATGCAGAAGCTAAATCATCATCTATTAATAGTGTTTAAGAAATTTCTTCAGTCCTGCAGCAGCCTGTCTTTCCATTCAGCAGGACAGATGCCTTTGTGTCCTTCACCAAGGACTTCTGGCAGGTGGAGCAGCCACAGCCATCTCCAAGATGGCGATAGTGCCCATTGAGCCGGTCTAGCTGCTGCTGCAGGTGCAGCATGCCAGCAAGCAGATCAACGCAGATAAGCAATACAAGGACATTTTAGACTACGTGGTCCGTGTTCCCAAGGCAAAGGGAGTCCTGTCCTGGTGCGGAAACCTGGCAGTGTCATCAGATACTTCCCCACCCAGGCTCTCAACTTTGCCTTCAAAGATAAATATAAGCATATCTTCCTGGGTGGCATGGATAAGAGGACCCAGTTTGGCTCTACTTTGCAGGGAGTCTGGCATCAGGTGGTGCTGCTGGGGCCACATCCTTCTGTTTTGTGTATCCTCTTGATTTTGCCCATACCCATCTAGCAGCTGACATGGGCAAAGTTAGAGCTGAAAGAGAGTTCCGTGGCCTCAGTGACTCTGGTTAAGATCGACAAATCTGATGAAATTAAAAGCCTGTACCAAGGCTTTAATGTGACTGTGCAGGGTATTATCATCTACCATGCTGCCTACTTCAGTATCTGACACTGCAAAGGGAATGCTTCCGGATCCCAAGAACACTCAACATCATCATCAGCTGGATGATCACACAGACTGTCACTGCTGTTGCTGGGTTGACTTCCTATTTGACACCATTTGCCGCCACATGATGATGCAGTCAGGGCACAAAGGAAGTGACATCATGTACACAGGCACGCTTGACTGCTGGAGGAAGATTGCTTGTGTTGAAGGAGGCAAAGCATTTTTCAAGGGTGCATGGTCCAGTGTTCTCAGAGGCATGGGTGGTGCTTTTGTGCTTGTCTGGTATGATTTCAAGAAGTGCATATAAGTTATTTTTTAGGACTTTTTCCCCCGTCAACAGGTATTTTCTATTATATAACATACCTTGAGCCTTCTTGACAGACTCCTGGCAGTCAGTTTATCAGTGGCAACTATTTACTGGTTGAAGATGGGAAGCAGTAACAGTCATCTGACCAGTTTTCTCTTAAAGTCATTTCCGTGGTGATGATGATGGCAGTAAATTACATTTTTTTTATTTTAGTCACTCCTGATAGTTTGGAGAAATAAAAATATCTAAAATTAAAAATTCTTCATTGAGATAGAATATGGGCAAGATGACCTTTAAGGTCCTTTTCAGTTTTATCACTGGAAATCCCCAGAAGCAATCTTATAGTCTTAAAACTTTGTCCTTTCAAAGTCCTTTGTATTCATATAGAGCTCTTCAGGAAACCAGAGAATTTTGGGCTTTGGTTGACAAAAGGAGTCTGACCTGTGTTCGTAGCTGGAAACATGAAACATGAAATTCTGGGCTTAATTCTTCTGAAGAAATCTTTTAAGTAGTTACTAACATAAATGACATTACTAACAAATTAAAAAACCCATGATGTATTAAAACTTTACTCTTTTTTATTATTATGATTTTAAGACAGTCTCACTCTATTGCCCAGGTTGGAGTGCAGTAGCACGGTCTCAGCTCACTGCAACGTCTGCCTCCCAGGTTCAAGTGATTCTACTGCCTCAGCCTCCAAAGTAGCTGGAATTGATTACAGATGCCTGCCACTATGGCCAGCTAATTTATGTATTTTTAGTAGCAAGGTTTCACCATGTTACCCAGACTGGTCTCGAACTCCTGACCTCAAGCGATCCGCCCATCTCGGCCTCCCAAAGTGCTGGGATTATAGGTGTGATCCACTGTGCCCAACCCTCTTGATCATTTTTATTCTTGTTTCTTCTTACCTGTGGGACTCCAGTTCGAAAGGGGTTGGAATTGTGGTGTTCAGTTTTATACTAATATTTTACCCAAGTGTGTCATGGCTTTTTCTAATCATTTTAATATCCACAGAAATGCTGGAAGGGTAATGGAATAACAGGTAAATTTGCTGTCATTTTATGCCACAGCCTCCTTTCTGTTTTGCTTCTTGGTATGGATTATAAAGGTAATTGTGAAAACAGCTGGACCTTAGAAAGTTGAGCTAAGATTCTTTTTTTGGCAACCTGCAAGTAATGTTTCATTTTTTTTATTACATGATCTCTTTCCCCATATAGTTGGCAGATGTTTTTTTCCATTTTCCTACCTTAAACCTTTTTGTTTGGAGTACAGTCTAAAACCAACATCAGTTAGCCTTGATTTTCTTTCTTTCTTTTTTTTTTTTGGACAACCACCTGGTTAATTGATAAAAGTAACAAGTTTGGAAGTAAGAGGTATGTTACAAGCTGCACTTAACAACACCTGAAAACCCAAGAGTCATCCGGAGGCTTTGTCAGTAGTAAGGTAGGTTTTGTGTGTGTGTGTGTGTGTGTGTGTGTGTGTAGAGAGAGAGAGAGAGAGTGTGTGTGAGAGAGACAGAGAAGATGGAATAGGGTGAAGGTGAAGAAACAGCTTGACTTGTGCCTCTTTTCAGATAAAGAAGTAAAGTGATCTTTTATGAACTGTAACTGTCTTGAAAGAGAAATTGATCATCAGGTGGTCAAGTACTCTTGGAATGTCT
Source organism: Callithrix jacchus (assembly GCF_049354715.1). Taxonomy (NCBI): domain Eukaryota; kingdom Metazoa; phylum Chordata; class Mammalia; order Primates; family Cebidae; genus Callithrix; species Callithrix jacchus. Next base: position 151,077,471 of record NC_133508.1, read on the forward strand.
CTTGGCTGTTTACTGTGGCCTCTTTACAATGGTGAGACTATTTCTACCCTCTATTTTCCACTATTCTTTTTTTCCCCTATGGGATAATGCCAGTCTAAATAGCCCTAATACTAGATGTACCTAAGAAGAGGTATAAGCCAAGTCATTGTTCAGTGCAGTCATTTCCCAGTATGTTTATATTTTGTCACACATCAGAATGTGTATTTTATAGAGCATGTCTGTGTTTGTCTACTTGTCTGTCTACTATAATATGTCTTTAATAAAGCTAAAATACATTATGATTTTCTAGTCATCTTTTGCCTAATGTACAGCAGTGAAATGGTACATTTTTGAGTTTGTATCCTTTTGAGGGGGTCTCTCAGTAGCTGTACAAGTGATAACAGGGTAGAGTTGTTGCCAAGTCACATACTGCCTTGAGCCTGCCCCGGCTGCCCCTGCAGCTGTGAGTTGTGAGGACACGTACTTTGCTGCTTCCTCCCTGGTCGTATCTACCCTGGTGCTAGATGTCTGGCAGATGTGTAAACAAATACACTTAATAATTCATCAGAAAATAAGAGTGCTTTCTGCACAGGGAAGGATATGAAGGCAGCATTTTCTAACCTGGCAAATCTTTCATTAACAGGATATTTGAAGAATGTTAATATTCTGGTCAACTTTGTTACTATAATGTATCATAGGGGCTATTTCCTTTGAGGCTAGCAACTCTTTGAAAGCTGGGTTCATAATATTTACCCCACTGTGTACTTCTTTTTTTCTTCGCAGCTAATTTTTGCCTTTTTAGCAGAGATGGGGTCCATCGTGTACTTCTACTGCACTTTATTCTTTAGAAGGCACTTTCCACAGACGTCTCACTTGAATTTCACAACACTCTTACGATCCAGATTGGGCAGACAGTTTTACTTCCCACATTTTATACTTACGGAAACTGGATTATCACTTACCCCAATATCAAAAGCTTTTGTTTCACCTCGCCCACTTCCTCCTTTTCTTAGTTTACAAACTTTTGATATTAGGTAAGTGATGATTTCACCAAGTCCTGGGCATCCCATCCCTGAGAGCATTGGCCAGAAAGATGGCAGAATTTGAATCCAGGTTTTCTGACTCAAGAGTTTTCGCCACTACGATACCTTCCAATTCAAGCATAGTATCTTCTCTGTAGTCTCCATAAACACTGGGATAAAACTTTCTGGACATTGATCACTTCTGGTGTGAAAGTTTGGACTGAAATATAAACTGGAAACTGCTTTTTACTAAATTTCTAATAAAAAATTAGACTTTTTTTTTTCTGTTTCAAGGTGATATGTAAAAAAAAGCCATGTTTTTTTTTTATTGTTAATTGTCTTTTATTTTGGAGTGGGACGTGCTAGTGGGAGCATCTTGCTGAGTCATGAAAGATATCTGTTCACACTTGTACATATTTAGTGCTTGTGACAGTGCTTAAGCAATCTGTGTTGGAGGACTAGTTGCCATGGATCAATACTTTGGTACAATACAACAAGAATTCCCAGAAAAGTTAAAATACAGGCACAAAATTACTATCAAACTGCAATTAAAATTTCCAAATGCTTATTCTCAGTCTCTAGAGTTTATTGTGGACAAACAGCACATAGTTTGTGATGGGCACAAGTCTGCCAGTCAGTCAGTTCTGTAGTAGAATTGCTGTAACTGTATAACAGTGCATTTATATGTCAGGGTGGGAATCGGTTTAACTTATTTTGGGAGGTCCTTTTAATCTTGCTGGTATGATATGATTGAAACTGAGGACTGGACTTTTGTCCAGAGGCCTCCCTGACTAGAAGCAGCAATTAAAACACCTTTTCAGCTCCCCAGATTCCTCCTGTCCTTCGGCTCCTCACTTGCTGGGTAGAGTCATTCGTAGCATGCTATTTGTTTTCCAGGTCTGCTGTCTTTCTGGCTAGTGCTGTCAGGGGTGGGCTGCCTGTGACTTGGCTAGAAGGGAAATTGTATCACAAGAGGGGGAGAGGGAAGAGGAAGTACATGGGTCATTATTCTGGGAGGAAGGTGGTCTGATGCTGTGGAGTCTCGTGGGCTTGTGGGTGATGACTAGAGTAATGCTTCATCTGGGCTGTTTCATTCACCACCTCTACTGCTTTGCTCAGCCAGTCAAGAAATACTTCTTGAAATCTCTAGGCTAGAGATTTGTCCCTGTTCATTTAGTTCTCAGACCTTCCCCAAAGGCCAGTCATCAAAGCACGGGCAAAAAGAGGCAAAAGGAAGTTTTAATCACAGTTACTGCTGGGACGAAGTGACGCAACTAACAGCAAACACATTCTGCTTTCCCCTTCCAAATACCGTGAAGCATTTTACACACTTAACATTTATTTACAACAAGCCCTTTGAGGGAGATACTCTTATCTCCTGTATTAGGTTGTTCTTGCATTGCTATGAAGAAATACTTGCGACTGGGTAATTTATTAAAAAAAAAGAGGTTTAATCAGCTCACGGTTCTGGAGGTTTTGTAGGGAGCATGGTGCTGGCATCTGCTCAGCTCCTGGGGAGGCCTCAGGAACCTTAAAATCATGGAAGGCGAAGGAGGAGCAGGCACGTCACATGGCAAAAGCTGGAACAAGACAAATGGATGGGAAGGTTCCACACACTTTTAAACAGCCAGGTCTTGGGAGAACTCACTCAATTCATGAGAACTCTACCCCCAAGATGCAATCACCTCCCAACAGGCCCCACCCACAACCTTGGGATTACATTTCAACACGAGATTTGAGTATTGACAAATACCCAAACTCTATCATCCCCATTGTACAGATGATGATCCTGGGTAAGCAAGTTGCCCAAATTAACATAATTAGCAAGCAGTACAACTAGGAGTTAAAAATTATACCTTCCTTATTTCAAAGCACACATTCTTTCCCTGTGCCAAACAAAGGGAAGAAGTGAGCTTTTATGAAACTCGTACTTTGTCACTTAGTCTTTGTTGTTGGCTAAACTGTTGTCCTCCCAACCCTCTGAAATTCAATACATCGAAGTCCTACCCCTCGGTACCTCAGAGTATAATCATATTACCAGATAAGATCTTTAAAGAGGCAGTTACGTTAAAATGAGCACAGAGCAAAGACGAAAGACCACATATGGACTCATGAAGAAGGAAGCCACAGAGGGAGCTCTCAGAAGAAACCAAGCTTGCTGACATATTGATCTTGGATGTCAAGCTTCCGGAGCAGGAAATCAATTGTTTAAAGTCATCCGGCCTCTGGAATTTTGTTACGGTAGCCCAGGCAAACTAATACGGGCTTTCAGCAGCACAGCCAGGCTGGTAGGATTTTCTTCAATTTTGAAAATAAAATTGTCTCAAGCTATATGATTTGCCAGAGGTCATGTCTTCCAAAGCCCCTGCTCTTTCTACTGAGCCACCCTGTCCTCTGACCCCATCCGGTTCTTTGTATACTGAAATCCACTGTAGAGACTTAACATCCACACGGACATTCTGAGGAGAGCTTGGAAGTGAAACTGATGAGCGCCCTGTCTAGTGTGCTTGCTGTTCTGATGCACCACACATCCCCAGCCTCACAGAAGTTCAAGCAAAAGGTATCTGCAGCACTGAACTATACTTGCTGCAAAGCAAGACACTGGAGTATCTTCATGACATAAATGAGTGCATCTGGGGACAAAGAAGCAAGTTGTTTGCAGCTTTCAAGAGTAAATACTTTTAAACGCCGGTCTTTTTCTTTCTTCCCAAGGACAAACCGGATTTTGAAATCAGTATGTAGGATCTCATATGCGGAATGACTGGCTGCTCTTGAGTTTATTCAAAATCAAGTCGTGTGATTTTGCCTCCTTTCTAAATGCTCCATCAAAGCCCATGTGAATTTCTCTGTCTGGCCAACAGTAGGTATGTGGTTTAAGGTCAGCAGTTAATAGAGGCTAGTTTGAATTATTTATTCCGGGCAAGCTCCAGAGGCAAGCACACGGGTATATGCTCCATGCCAGAAACAGCTAGTGCAGAGAAGAAACAATTGTCATCAGTGAATTTCTGCCGCCTCCATGGTTCTGTTCTTTATACATGTAACCTGGAGGTGGCTCAGGGACTACACAGATAGGCTCTTACTAAGAAGAAACTTAAGATTCAGGTGTGTGAGGTTTAGTGTTTTGACTTTTGGAGAAGCACAAAATCATCATAAATTGCAGGTCTGGGGGAGAAGTGGTGCATCACGTTGGCAGGAGCCTTACCCTTTGGGCCCCACTCCTCTATGTGCACCAGCTTTCTCACGCCGTTTCCAGACCTCAGTCGCTTGTCTCACCTGCCAAATGTGTACCATTTCCCAGAGTGCCCCTGAGTGCAAAACACTATAAAACCCAGGGAGGAGGCCAGGCACGGTAACTCACGTATGTAATCCCAGCACTTTGGGACGCTGAGGCAGGCAGATCACAAGATCAGGAATTCGAGACCAGCCCAGCCAATATGGTAAAACCCCGTCTCTACTACAAATACAAGATAAGCCAGAACGTTTCCTTCCTTATTGCTCTTCCTACCTTTCTTCCAAACCCCAATAAAAGAGTTTGGTCAAAAGAACTATCAACTAAACCCCCAAGTCTCCAGTTTGCCATCCATGGTGGGAGTTCCACGGCTAGGCAGGGCTGCCAATGTCCTGCAGAGATAGCTGGCTACACATAGCGACGTATATGAGGATTCCTGTGGTAAGCCAAAGTCCCTGGGCCCTGCATTTACTATATGGTTTTTAAAAGTGCTCTGAATGATTCAGAGCACTGCCTTTGACAGAAATGGACTCCAGTCCTACCCCCACCTCTTACCAGTTGTGGGAGCGTAAGCCAGTTTCTTAGATGCTTTGTACCTCATTCCCCTTATCTATAAAATGGAAATAGTCATGCTTCCACTCAAGATGGGGCAAGGGGAATATTAATAGCAAGAAGTAACCCCAATGAGCTATTTTAGGGCTAGCCCTGGAGATTGGGATTCCTAGTTGGATTTTGCTTGGAAACAAGATACAATATCCTGAAACTATGATTAAGTGAAAAGTGCAGGCCAGACATGGTGGCTCACGCCTATAATCCCAGTGCTTTGGGAGGCCAAGGCAGGTAGATCACCTCAGGTCAGGAGTTCCAGACCAGCCTGACCAACATGGTGAAACTCCATCTCAACTAAAAATACAAAAGTTATCTGAGCATGGTGGTGTGTACCTGTAGTCCCAACTACTCAGGAGGCTGAGACAGAAGAATTGGTTGAACCCAAGCAGGTGGCAGTTGCAGTGAGCCAAGATCACTCAACTGCATTCCAGCCTGGGCGGCAGAGCGAACTCCATCTCCAAAAAAAAAAAAAAAAGAAAAGAAAACTTCATTCGGCTAGAGTCCATTGGACTTGTATGCTGAGCAGTTCTGACCGACTGTGATCTTGTGAAGTCTTGATGTCACCTGATATCTCCCCATCACTGCCCCCATAGTGTCTTTGTTTCTTCCAACTGGTTTATAGTGGTTCTTTTTAACTTTCCCAGGAGAGGACTCCCTTTATCTGGAGAACAATACTGTCAAAGTCTTGCATGGGATTTTGAATGTGAGTCTTGCATGAGAGGGTCAAAATTGAGAAACTTTGACCCTCCCAGAAAGTATCTAGTGTTAACTGAGCAACAATGAGCATCTTTCCTAAATGAGGGCCGTCCTCGGCCCACAGATTCCGCCTATAGTGTATTTCCAGTTGTGTAGGAATTCATGCAGTAATCTATGGCAAACTGAAGTACTTCTCAGAATGTTCTCTTCAGGACTCAGTGTGTTGGCTTCATACCAAGGGGGATGGCGGTACTGGGGAAGCTGCAGATGTTCTGGAAGCAGAGCACTTGAGTTCAAATGTTGACAACTCTTGATTTGCAAAAAAGAAAAAAAATCTTGACGACTCCTCTTACAGGCAAATTACTCAATTCCTTTGAGTCTCTGTTTCCTTCTCTGCATGACAGCAGTGATAGTACTCACTTCACAAGATTACTGTCAGCACCAAGTGGGAATCACTTCTGCTGGCGAGAAGAAAACACTTCAGTTTCTGTAAGTCTAACTTATTTGGGTGTATGGGTAAAGAAAATGGCAACTTCATTTCCTCTGGGCCCTTTGCGGGATCAACGGACTGCACTTTATCCTGGGGGAACAGCTGTGGCTTTTTCATAGATTCAAACCTCACTCTCATTTCCCCAAGGCTCCTCCGGGTTGACTCTAAAGGGAACCCCTTGTTTGAATTGTTGGTCTGAAGAGGCACCAGCAGCTGCTTGCCTGCAAAAATATGTTGCAGCCTCTGTGGGCATTCCCTGGACACTGCACCCAGCTGCTGTCCCCAAACAGCCGCAAATTAGGATGCTTTGACAAGGAGAGTTTGAATATTTTATTTATCTTGTTTTCCAATTACACTTAAGAATTCAATAAGCTGAGCAGTAGGAAGCTGAATTGCTAGCCTGGCAAAGGAATGAACAGAAAAACCTAAATAATTTAAAAAGAGGATTAAAACGAATGCCCTTGCTCCGTGTAGGAGCCTGGCTCACTTTTCTTGGTACTCTGCTGTTCCTGATACTGTTGAAGATGGGCCTTGAAGATCTGGAACCATGTAGCTTGGATTTTCTTCAGACCAAAATACCTCGATGCTCATTTTGTTTTTTTTTGAGACAGAGTCTCTGTTGCCCAGGCTGGAGTGCGGTGGCGCAATCTCAACCCACTGCAACCTCTGCCTCCCAGTTCAAGCGATTCTCGTGCCCCAACCTCCCGAGTAGCTGGGATTACAGGCACCTGCCACCACTCCCGGCTAATTTTATTTATTTATTTATTTTTTAAAGACGAGGTTTCACCATTTTGGTCAGGCTGGTCTTGAACTCCCAACCCCAGGTCCCCCGCCTCCCTTGGCCTCCAAAGTGCTTGGATTACAGGAGTGAGCCACCACTGTAAAAATTAGCCCAGCCTGCCCGGCTAATTTTTGTATTTTTAGCAGAGACTGGGTTTTGCCGTGTTGGCCAGGCTAGTTTTGAACTCCTGACCTCAGGTGACACTCCCACCTTGGCCTCCCAAAGTTCTGGGATTACAGGCATTGAGCCACCACACCCAGCCTCGATGCTCATTTTGAACTATCAACTTACCTTCGATGCCTTTGTAGAATCGTCCAACTGCTTCTCCATAAATGGTCCAGGATTAAAGTGTATTCATGTTCAGGGTAGGGCAGCTGATTCCAGAAACATAAGCCAAATCAGGAAACTCTCCTAAAAAGGATGCCCTATCTACTGCAAAGCTGTCTTCCCAAGCTAGCCAGTAAGTCTGAATTTGGGCACAGAAGAAGAGGAGCAGATGGGTTGGGGTCTGAGATGCAGGGCAAACTGGAGGGTTTTCTTGGCATATTTGCTCTTCAAATTTAGATTTTAGAATATGTGAGAAATAGTGACATTCTCACATTGGTCCTAAGCCATGGAGGAAATCGTGCCCCATTGAGAAGTGGAGACATTTCAGCCCTTGCTATCTCATCCACAAACCACAGGATTGGTGAAGGGGCTGATGGAGTCCTTTTAAAGGTCTTGCGCCATTTTCTTGCCTTTCTGTCTTTTTGTTCAAAGACATCTCTTTTTCTCATGTTTTCCATCTTGAGGTAAAATTGAAAACAGCCTACATATTAGTTTGGGCTAGAACTGGCCTCTAGGTGGCGATTCAGTACAGAGAATGGTGGTGGCTGGCGTCACCTCGAGCCACCATTTCTGAGCTACCATTATAGAAGGGGATTCTTGAGAACTCGGGCTTCACAACAGAGAGACGGCTTGGCCTTTGTCACTGTTTAAGCTGGGATCCTGAAGAGGTCGGGTGCATGGGGAGCTGTGAAAGCACCTAGCCTCAAGCAATATAACATGGGTTTAAGGCTCCCACTAGGACGGAGCCCAGGGGAGTTTGGCAAGGTTGTAAGGTTTGGGCTTGGCCTGCTGGGAACCTTGAGCCTTGAGCTTCAGGCTTTGTTCCCTACCTTCTGGGAGGCCTCGCTCAGGCTCACAGCCCCTGAAGGAGCCCTCAGCTTGGTGGCTGCCGGCCCAGGCTCTCCAGAAAAGGCAGACAGCTCCTAGTTGAAGTCCCCTAACTTTACCTCCTTTTCCTTTCCCCTGCTCCCTCCTCCTTCTCTTCTCCTTCACCCCTTCTTCCCTTCTGCCCCCCTTTCTTCCTCCTCCTGCTTCCCCACCTCCTCATACACCCCATTCTCACTTTCAGCTATTTACAAAGCACTTTCCCGGTGTGATCTCATTTGCTGCTCACAGACTCCTAGAGAAGAGTGCCAGGTTGAGCCCTCCCTTACTCCCCGGCACACTTGGAGGACACAGTGCAGAAGTGTTTATAAAGATCCCTTTATCTGTCTGTCACCACCAGCAAATAGTACCTTGGGGCGACTACTGAATTCAAATGAGTGCATGTTGCTTGGCATGGAGGAAGTCTCAAAATTATTTACTGAATCAACAAATTATAGTTGCAAACAACTAAATAAAGGGACAGTAGGTAGCAGAGTCCATTCTAGAAGTTAGGCTTCAGACTTGTAGGACCAGCGATATTGCTGCACTAGGTACTAATTATATCACAGTTTTCTGGTAAAAAATACAGTATGTAAGTACATAAAGGGACCCATGCGGATCTGTCTGCATGTCTGGCACTCAACCACATGAAACTACTCTGGCACCAGTCTGCTGTCTGTCAAGGGACACTAGGAGCTGTGGGGCGATCTGGGGGAGCAGCTGGCCTTTCTGAGGCCTTCCTTGAAGTATGGGATAGGCACTCTGAGCTTCTCATTATCAAAACCCTTCTGTCTTTAACTGATCTAACGTACTGAGATAAAAAGCACCACCCAGTTATTACTCATCCCACTCCATTCCAATCCATCAATCAGTACTTTTTGTCTTTTGCTTAAATGTACACACTTCAGGCAGTTTAGGACTCTGCGATGAGACTATACGGGCCAAACCCTAGCTCTACCTCTGTCGAGGTGTCTGGCCTTGGGCAGGTTGTTTAACCTCTTTGCGCCTCTCTTTCTCGTCTTTTAAATGATAATCCTAAGAATATTTAACTCATAACATTACGGTGGGGATTTAGGGCATTAATATATAGAACACAGTGAGAACAATGCCTGGCAATAAGTCAAAGCTAGGAAGTGTTCAGTTGATCTCTCCTTACAGTTTCCCGGCTTTGAGAATTGGCTTGTGTTCATCTGATGGAGGCGCTTCATGATTTTGTAGAATTCCCTGGAATGCTGTCATTTTAGCCATGAGGCTTTCAAGATTTTCCCACTCAGTTACAGCTTTCCTGAGGCCTAAAGAGGAGAGGAAGCGGCTGGCTGCGGTGGTTCACACCTGTAATCCCAGCACTTTGGGAGGCCAAGGTAGGCGGATCACGAGTCAGGAGATCGAGACCATCCTGGCTAACATGGTGAAACCCCATCTCTACTAAAAATGCAAAAAATTTAGCCAGGTGTCGTAGCACACGCCTATAGTCCCAGCTGAGGGGACTGAGGAAGGAAAATTGCTTGAACCTGGGAGGCGGAGGTTGCAGTGGGCCGAGATCGTGTCACTGCACTCCAGCCTGGGCGACAGAGCAAGACTCATCTCAAAAAAGAAAAAAAAAAAAAAAAAGAAGAGAGGAAGTGATTTGAAGTGTATTTTTCTGCTAATGAGGACTGTGGCATTTCTATTTCATACACAGCATCCCCAGGTCTTTTTTTCTCTACAATAGTGCTTACCACTTAGCACACAGTAGGTGTTAAATAAATACTTGTGCCAGGAAGGGAGGAAGAAAGATGCAGTACAGAGGAAAACATTAATTAGTACATAGTAGTTTATATGGACAAGGTCCCAGTGGGGTATTCACTTGTTCCCTACGATCTAATGACTAAGCATGAAAATCACCAAGGAAATGTGATCAACTCAGAGGAGAAGGAGGGGGAGGAGAAGAGAGAATAAACTAGAGCAGCCTGTTACCTGACCGAAGATATCAGTCCTTCCATTGCAAGTGGTTCCATCAGCTGAGGCCAAGTGGTAAACCTTGCCGCTGCTCTGGGACATCCAAGGCATCTCCAATTGCTGCCTGTGCCAGAGTTTCATCCTTTCAGGGGTAGTTTGTCATTTGCTTGGTAGCCTCTAAAGTACTCTTTCTTATGGCTAAAGACCAGCTAGCTCACCAGACATTTCTATGGGCTTTGGCAGGAGAAAGAGACAGGAGGCAGGCGATGGTCTAGGGTGGTTCTTAGGAGAAACGTTTCTGACCTTGGCAGTCTTATTCCAATTTATATGCCAAATTAGGCTACTAATAGATCCTCATCCACAACCCAAGCCCTCTAGCCTGAAAAGCTCAGAGTAGACAGAATGTAACTAGAAACTACTCTATGTTCTGTAAGGGAGTTGAAATTGAAACAGAGCTTTTCTAGTGAACACATTAGCTAATCAACTAGGTCACTTGTGGTAAGTAGGACTGTCTCAACTGTGCGCCAACTCTGATTGATGGATAAAGCCTGCCTGGGGAATTGTGTTGAGTTGGATTCTGAGTCTTCATCATCACATCTAGGTCCCAGGGGCCAGTGCTGTAGTTCACCATTAATGTCGGTCACAAGTGCGAGAATGAGGAGTCGCCCCAGGAGACATAGATGCTATAGATACATACCTGCTTGAGGAGGCTATTTGGAGTTAGGAAAACAAAGATGGTTGGTCAACTGTGCTCATTTAATTAAATCATGATAGACCTTGAACAATTCAACTCTTGAGGAAAATGTGGTATCAGCTCAGGAAAGAAGACACAGAAGGAATGAGAGTGGGGAGAGTGCAGTGTTCCAGTTCCATATCTCTGTAGTGCCTTCTCAGTATTTAAAACAGTCAGATAGGGCTAGGCATGATGGCTCACATCTGTAATCCCAGCACTTTGGGAGGCTGAGGTGGGTGGATAACCTGCGGTCAGGAGTTCGAGAACACCCTGGCCAACATGGCAAAACCCTGTCTAATACAAAAATTATCCGGGCATGGTGGCAGGCACCTGTAATCCCAGCTACTTGGGAGGCTGAGGCAGGAGGATCGCTTGAACTCAGGAGGTGGAGGTTGCAGTGAGCTGAGATTGCAGCCTGGGCAACAGAGCAAGACTCCACTTCAAAAAAATAAAAAATAAAACAGAAATAAAAACAGATTGAGAGGTAGCAGTCATGATGACATTAGATAGTTATTCTGAGTTGCAGTTCAAGACCTGGGAAGCTCCTGGAATAGACAGTTAAGCCACTGGCAACCAGAAGGAAAGGCAGAGAGAGTGTTTCCCAGAGTACTGTGAATTACTTAGTATCCATGAGATGTTTGAAGTATTTTGTCATGAAACACAGGCAGTGGTCGGGGAGGGGATTTCCATGGTTATTCAAGTTTGGAAAACCTGTCAAAAAAATTCAAGTTAAACTGTAGCCCAAGGTGGCTCTTGGCCTGAGGGAGTTACAGAAGAGAAATATAATAAGCTAAGAAACCAAAAGTAGAGAATGGGTGAGGCTCTGAAAGGCCTCAGACGAAAAGATGAGGGATATCATTTTGATTGGGAGGCATGGAGGATTTGTGGGCAAGAGAAGGGATACATTCAGGGTTGAGGGTTAGGAAAATAACTGTTGGTACCATGAAGATTGAATACAGAAGAGACTGGAGGTTAGAAGACTAATTAGAAAGGTGTTACATGGGCCAGGCACTGTGGCTCACACCTGTAATCCCAGCACTTTGGGAGTCCAAGGCAGGTGGATCACGAGCTCAGGAGATCGAGACCATCTTGGCCAACATGGTGAAACCCTGTCTCTACTAATATACAAAACATGAGCTGGGTGTGGTAGCACATACCTGTAGGTAGTCCCAGCTACTCATGAGGCTGAGGCAGGGGCATCCCTTGAACCCAGGAGGCGGAGGTTGCCGTAAGCTGAGACTGTGCCACTGCACTCCAGCCCAGGTGACAGAGCAAGACTCCATCTCAAAAGAAAGAAAGAAAGAAAGGTGTTATATGGTCCAAACAAGACTGCTAGCAGCCTAAACTTGGGCAGCTGCAATAGAATGAAAAGGAAGGGCCAAAGTCAAGAGACATTTTCATCAGTAATAATACGTCAGGTCTAGTCTGACCTCCAGCAGCACTCAAGTACTTGAAGGGCGATACTGACAGGGTACTGACCAGCCCTTCTCTACACCCTTAAGTTCAAAGCCAGCAGAGTGGGAGGTAAATTGCTGAGATGAAGCATTTGATTAGATAGAAAGTGTATCTTCCTAATGCCAGGAAAAATTAAACCCTGGAAGAGTTACCAGAGCACTAGCATAGCTTTTCCACAGGAAAGCAGCCATCTGCCCTGGTCCTCTAAGGCACATGACCACTCAAAGCTCCTTTCTGCTCCATGAGTATATAATTAATGTATCTTACGAATCTGAATATTGACAGGGGCCTTAGAGCTGATGTAGTCAGTGGCTTTCAAACCTGACAACATCACGATCGTCTAGGGAGCTCACTAAAATGCAGATTCTCAACCTCCATTTCCAGAAACTTGGATTTGATTGGCAGAGTCTGGGAATCTGCATTTTTTGATGTCTTCAAGTGATTATAATGTATAATCAAATTTTTAGACCCACCAATTAATTTTTTAGTGAGTGAACTGAGGGCCAGAGAGGAGCAGGGACTTCCCCAAGGCCATACTGGCAAGGGTATCAGTTAGTGGCAGAGTGGACACTAGTATCCCATGCTTAGGGGTCCTCCAATAGGCCACAAAGAAATGCTTGGACCCATTATTTGGCTCTAGGCTGAGGGTCACACAGTGAATAAAAGGTTCAGAAACCTTTCTTGTTACCCCCTACGCTCAAGGAGCTGTGTTGCTTCAGTATAGGATGTACACAAGAGTGCTGAGTGTTATTAACCGTAACAATAGTTAATGTTTGCTGTGTGTCAGGCCTTGCTCTAGGCACTTTACATAAAACTCTCTTAATCTGCACAATTACTCCCTAAGATCAATTTTATCCCCATTTTACAGAAGATGAAACTGAGGCACAGTGAAATTAAGAGGGCAGGATTTTGCTCTCACCATACATCCTGTCCTGATAACTGTTTTCCTTTGGCCTGGAGCACTCAGCCTTCACTCTGTAGTCACTCCCTTCACTTCACACACTCAGTACTGGCCTCTGTCTCTTACTTCTCCTCAGAGAGCCATTCAGAACAGAGCAGTGGAAGAGTTTGGCTCCAGAGTCCCAGTGCCACACCTCACGGTGGGGCCCCCTTTACTGAGAGTGGGACTGGACTGCTGAGGCAGCTGGCAGTGGGCAATAGTGACCAGTGACCAGCCCTGCCAGTTTCCCTGGAGCAGGACCTGCAGCTCAGCCAGGCAGCCAGGAGAGAGAGGCTGCTTCTCTTGCCAACTCCAGCTTGCTACTACAGGGGTGGGATTTACCAGGGAATTCATTCTTTGGTGATAGGGTTGGGAGTTCCTTTTGTAAGGCACATTCTTGGCCAGAGTAGAGCTGCATGGTTGCAGTGCTTTAAATAAGCCTTTATTGCTGGTGAATATTGATGAAGCACGTATTAGTCTGTTTTCATGCGGCTGATAAAGACATACCCAAGCCTAGGCAATTTACAAAAGAAAAAAGATTTAATTGAACTTACGGTTCCATGTGGCTGGGAAGACCTCACAATCACAGTGAGGCCATGAAGATAAAAGGCACGTCTCACACGGTGGCAGACAAGAGAAGTTTGTGCAGGAAAACTCCCCTTTTTAAAACCATCAGATCTCGTGAGACTTATCCACAATCACAAGAACAGCATGGGAAAGGCCTGCCCCCATCATTCAATTATCTCCCACTGGGTCCTTTCCATAACACACGGGAATTCAAGATGAGATTTGGGTGGGGACACAGCTGAACCATATCCAAGACACATGTAAACATTGTCTCTAGAACTGCTGGTGAAACACCCATTTTGTTACTCAAATACCTTGTGTTAGGACTCACTTGACAAAAAGCTCCTTTGGACTTAGTCGAAAAAGCTGATTTCTCCTGGAGGCCCTGATGGTGAGTTTTCTTGGCTGTGTCTTATTTTGCAGTGGCTGCTCAGGATTCTGTTACTTGCTAAAGTGAACACTACATCTGATTTTGAGTTCTTGGCAGAATTAACTTTTCCCTCTTCAGTTTTTCCTCCAATTTTAATGGTTATTAATCTGACTCCATTTTAAATTGCCCAGTAATGTGTGTGGTTTTAAACTACCTAATGGTTTACTGGAAACAAGCAGGACAGAAAATAAATGAATTAAATTTCTTATTTCTGTACTACAAGGGGTAATTATGGAGGAGTCTTTTTGACCATTCATTTTATCTACATTTTATTTCTGTGATAAGAACAACAGCCAGTACTTAGTGAGTGCTTGCTATAGCTAGACACTGTTCTTTACACATATTAACTCATTTCATAACCATCCTACGAGGTAGGTATTATTATTCTTCCCATTTTACAGATAAAGAAACTGAGCCACAGATTAAAGAAGCTGCCTATGTTCACACAGCTAGCAAACGGTAGAACCAGGACTCAAACTCAAAGCCAGTATCCCAGTGGTTCTTAACAGGGGATGATTTTACACCCTGGGGACGATTTTACACACAGCCTGGGGACACCGGAAGTTTCTAGAGGTATTTATGGTTGTCACAGGTGGGGAGGTGCTCACTATCATGTACTGAGTGGAGGCAGGGATGCTGCTGGACACCCTGCGATGCACGAGTCAGACCCTCAGAACAAAGGATTATCTGGTCCAAAATGTCAGCAGTGCTGAAGTTCAGACACTCTGCTGTACACCAACCATTACATCATCACTTAGGCTTCACATACGCTCTTTAGTCTGTTTCTTTGTCCTTGATCTGCCTGGACAACTGAACATGCCTCAGAATCGCTCAGGCAATCGTGTCCACATTGGTTCACCCACTGTTAAGTGAGCACACACATTTCAGAAACAGGCCTTGGTGCTCCTGTAGCCTGAAGAGCAGAAACCTAATGGGAAAAGACTGCTGAAAACAGGAAGCAAAAAGCAGAAAGCCTTCATGCCCACTGTGATTGCTGGTCCAAAGAAGGTCAGGGGCTGCTGAAGGAACATGTGGGCTTGTTACATTGGGGTAAGTGCCTCATCCTATGACTAGACCCACCCAGGAAGCCATAGGTTACTGAAGCCCCAGATCCCAAGTACTTCATGAGCTCCTGACACCTGCTCCTCCCTCTCTCTGCCCATGGCTCCCCTGCTCCCAGCTTCCCAGACACTAACCCCACATCCTGTCTAGACTACTGACTGAGAGCAGGCCCCTCTTATCTCCTCCATCTGACCTGGCCTACAGACACAGCTACCACTGTAAGCTCCCTGGGGCGAAGATGAGTCTTTCTTCCATCGCACCCTTGCACTGAGCATGCTGCAGGTACCTGTGTAAGTACATCTCAGCAGAAAACTCTTTGTATAGCCTCCTCATGCATAGTGCTAGAAGAATCCTCCTGTATCTGGCAGCTAGGGCATCACTTGTGGAAGGCAGTGATGTTGTGGAAAGAACACTGAGCAAGGACATGGCAGGCCTGGGCTGCTGAATTTGTGAACTCAGGACTGAGTGCACAGGACTCAGTGCAGGGCTGAGTTACAGTTGCCTCCTCTATGGTGCCTGGCAGGGGGCTCTGCATGGGGCTGGCTGTCAACAGTCATTTGTTGGATGGAATAAATGCATCACTGCTCTGCTCTGCTCTCCTTTCTGGACAGATGGAAACCACCCCTACCAATGGACCCAGGTGGTGGCAACAGCCTCCTCCATGCAGAGGATGTAAAAGACAGGGATGAAGAGGCTGAAGGGCTCACCCATCCCCTGCCTATTGGGCAGGCACCTGTGCACCGTGGTAAATTCTGCCCCTTGTCTGTGTCCTTGTCTCAGCCTACCCATTCCACCTCCCAGCCACACACACTGTGATCTATATGGTCCTTGAGGTAAGGGACTGTTAGTTAATTAAATGGAGATTTATTAGGAGCCTATGTGGCCTGCTTCTACTGGCCTGCTTCGAATTGCCTGCTTCTTATTAGTTGCAGACACGGCATCTAGTAAGAAAGACATGGTTTCTGACTAGTGGGGAATAGAGATTTTGAGCTAATAACTATAAATGGGATAGTGTGAGGAAAGAGTAACAGGGGAGTTTGTTACTGCTTATCACCGAAATATGGAAATGCTGGAAATTCAGTGGATGGAATTTTCATCATAGAAGCTGTTTCTGAAAAAATACCCTAACACTCAGGCATGCTGAGTACCTTGAATTAAAGGACAGTGGAAGGCCTTGCAAGCAGCCTCAGAACAGGCTCTGACTTTCTCCTGCCCTTCTGTCTGTTGCCCTTCATGCTCCCCCGAAGCAAGTCATAGAACCCAGAATGCCTCTTCCCCAAAGCACGTCATAGAGACTAGAGCCCCTTTCCCCCAGGGCAAACCATACAACCTAGAAATATGACTTTAACCTTCTCCCACCTCTCTGTGTAGGAGCTGGTCATAAAGAAATTATCTGCCCTACTCTTGTTCAATAGTGGGTAATAAGATCCTCATTCCGAAAAGGATCCTGCTTCTCACCTGGGAGGAAGAAATATCACACAGAGACAAAGAAGAACCTAAGCAGACAGGCCGTGCTGGGTTTCCCCACGCTGTCTGTTACTATTACATTATTCTCTTTTTGTCCAATCACATTTCTACATAGCTGTCCACCCTTCATCAAATCTAAAAATAAAAGTGGACAGTTTTCCCTTTGGTCTTCATTTCTGAAGGCTCCTGTATGAGTAATTTTGATTACATAAATCAGTTAGCTTTTTCTCTTGTTAACCTGTCTTTTGTTATAGGAGTGTCAGCTGTGCCCCTTATGATGGGAGGGAAAGGTATTATACCCTTTCTACCCCTAAAAAGAGCCGAACTCGTGTCTCATTCCTCGATACTGATCCTACCCACAGGCACATGTGGCAGATACATGCATGACCTGGTTTGATAAAGACTACAAGTACATCACTCCAAAATGTCCAACTTCAGGACCCACTATGATATCTTAGGTTGGTGCAAAACTAATTGTGGTTTCTGCCGTTAAAACGATACTCTTCTATGGAAATTGCAGTTTTTGCCATTAAAGTGATGGCGAAATGCTGCGATTTTTTATTTTTTATTTTTTTGATACGGAGTCTCACCCTGTCACCCAGGCTGGAGTGCAATGCTGCCATCTCAACTCACTGCGACCTTTGCCTCCCGAGTTCAAGCAATTCTCCTGCCTCAGTCTCCTGAGTAGCCGGGATTACAGATGCCCGCCACCACACCCTGCTAATTTTTTGTATCTTTAGTGGAGATGGGGTTTCACTGTGTCAGCCAGGCTGGTATCAAACTCCTGACCTTGTGATCCTCCTGCCTCGGCCTCCCAAAGTGTTGGGATTACAGAAATTATACCGGCCACTGCAATTTCTTTTGCATTAACCCAATAGTTAAAAGAGTACTGGAACTGTCAAAAGATCTGTTTTGTTTTCTTGTGGTATATTAGTTAATGTTTCTCAGACAATGTCTTTCTCAGCAAAATTAGAATAACAATGACCATCCCCAGCAACCCATCTGGTTACTGAATGGGGCTGGCCCTGTGGCAGCTCTCCTCTTTGAGCAGACCAGAACACCCATCCCCAGAGCAGGGCCAGGCCACATGAGGCCCGTGATTAAAACATCTGTGGTTGGGTGCTGGTGGCTCACACCTGTAATCCCAGCACTTTGGGAGGCCAACATGGGTGGATTACCTGAGGTCGGGAGTTTGAGATTAGCCTGACCAACATGGTGAAACCCCACCTCTAGTAAACATACAAAAAATTAGGCAGGCATGGTGGCATATGTCTGTAATCCCAGCTACTTGGGAGGCTGAGGCAGGAGAATCATTTGAACCTGGGAGGCGAAGATTGCTTTGAGCCGAGATCTTGCCATTGCACTCCAGCCTGGGCAACAAGAGCAAAACCCTGTCTCAAAAAAACAAAAACAAAAACAAAACTGTGATGACTGAAGGAAGCGCACAGGGAGGACTCTGGTCTCCACCCTCTGGGCTCCTCGACAAGCTACAAACTTGTACTTGTACTTGAAATACAATCTTCAAGTATAGGGTTCCCAAACCGTAGGAATAGAAGTGACAGGGAGGATGGCAGACGTTTTACATTTTACTTTCTAGTGCTGATTTTTATATGTTTGGGGAAAATACAATGAGCACAGCAAACCCATGAGTCTATGAATATTTTTGTTTAGAATAATGCTAGGTTAAAAAAAAGGTGGACTTTTGACAGATGCAGTTTGCAAAATGTTCTCCTATTCTGCAGGTTGTCTGTTTACTCAGTTTTGCTGTTGCAGGTCTTTAGTTGTATTAGATCCCATTTGTCAGTTTCTGCTTCTGTTGCAATTGCTTTTGGTGTCTTTGTCCTGAAATCTTTGCTCATTCCTAGGTCCAGAATGGTATTGCCTAGGTTGTCTTTCACGGTTTTTATAGTTTTACACAGTGTATAAATCATCTTAAGTTGATTGTTGCATATGGTGTAAGTCTAACATCCAGCATCTATAAGGAACTTATTTACAAGAAATTTTCAAGAAAATAAACAATCCCGCTAAAAAGTGGGCAAAGGGTATGAAAAGACACTCGAAAAACATGCGGCCAACAGGCGTATGAAACAAAGCTCATCAGTCATCATTAGAGAAATACAAATGAAAACCACGATGAGATACCATTTCATACCAATCAGAATGGCTGTTAGCATGGCTATTATTCAACAACAACCAGATGCTGGCGAGGTTGCAGAGAAAAGGGAATGCTTATACACTGTTGGTGGGCGTCTAGATCAGTTCAACCATTGTGGAAAACAGTGTGGTGATTCCTCAAAGACCTGAAAGCAGAAATACCATTACAAAGGAATATAAATTGTTCCGTCACAAAGACACATGCACATGTATGTTCACTGAAGCACCATTTGCAATAGCCAAGACATGGAATCAGCCTAAATGCCCATCAATGGTAGACTGGATAAAGAAAATGTGGTACCTATACATGGAATACTATGTAGTAAACAAAAAACAAACGAACAAAAAAAACGAGACCATGTCCTTTGCAGGAATATGGACAGAGCTGGAGGCCATTATCCTCAGCAAACTAACACAGGAACAGAAAACCAGATATCACAAGTTCTCACTTATACGTGGGACCTAAATGATGAGAACACGTGGACACGTAGAGGGGGACAATAGACACTGGGACCTACTGGGGGGTGGAGGGTGGGAGGAGGGAGAGGATCTGGAAGAATAACTACTGGGTACTAGGCTTAATACCTGAGTGATGAAATCAGCTGTACAATAAACCCCTGTGGCATGAGTCTACCTATATAACAAATAACAAACCTGCACATGTACCCCTGAACCTAAAAATAAAAGTTTTACAAAAGGTGAACCAATTTAAAGAAATAGCCAGGTAAATAACCAGTGGCACAATGAAGTGACAAATATCATGAAGGTGGCACACAAATGATTGAAGTTTTACAGACACTGATTTGCTGAGTCTCTTCATGTTAGCAATAAAAAAAATCAAGGACCACAAGGGTGAAATTTAAGGTTGGCAAGAAATAAACCCAGGATCATAACCAAACCCTCTGGAGCTCCAGGTGGTGGTGTTCTTCCCAGCACCCAGGCTGCCTCCCCACTCCCTACGCTAGAAGGTATCTTCATGAGGGTTCTTTTATTTTAAAATGACGGCTTTATTGGGAGATAATTCATATACTATAAAATTTACCTTTTTAAAGTGTACCATTCAATAGGCTTTAATAGATTCACAGAGTAAGGCAACCAATTTTACAATTTTAGAACACTTTTATCATCTCAAAAGAAGTCCCACATCAATTAGGAATCACTTCCCCTTCTTGCCAAACCCCTAGCAAAAATTAATCTATTTTATGTCTCTATGGATTTGCCTATTCTGGACATCTTCATGTGAGTGAAATAATATGATATATGGTCTTTTGTATCTGGCGTCTTTAATTTAGCTTAATGCTTTCAAAGTTCATCCATGTTGTAGCATGTGTCATACTTCATTCCTTAATTATGGAAGAATAACATTCTACTATATGAATATACCACATTTTATTTACCCGTGTGTCAGTTAATGAACACGTGGTTTGCGTTTGTTTTTGCCATCATGAAGAATGCTGCTATGAACATTGGTGTACAAAATTTTATATGGAGACATGTTGTCATTTCTCTTGGGTACCTACCTAGGAGTGGAATTGCTGGGTACATGGTATGATGGGGGTTCTTGAAGGCAAGCAATAGAAACTGCCTCTGGCCCTCTTGAACAAAGAGGAAATTTACTAGCAGGATAGTGGAGGCTTCCAGAATCCACAGGGGAGAAGCTGAAGGGCTGGGCCTGGAAAATGGGGCAAGAGCCAGGAGTTCAGTGGTCAGGCAATGGAGCTGCAGGCAGCATCACCCCACAGAAATGCCTGGTCTGAGCACCGTTGCAGCCTGCCCTTCTAGCTCTTGTCCAAGATTCAAAGTCTAGGAGAGAGCCTCCAACTGGCCGAGCCTGTGAATCACTCCCCTTCTCCCCACAGCTTGGAGCCAGGGAGACAAATGATCTGATCACTGCAGCCCTATAGCATAAGGGAGGCATTACACAAGTGACAACTTCTCCAAAAGAGAAATTAAGGTAACGATTTGAAGTTGGAATTCGGGGGAATGCTGGACACCTAAGAGAAAGACAAATGTAATACAGCAGGGCCAGATTCTGAGGGGGAAAAATCAACACAGAGAGGAGGGAGAAAGCAAGGGAAAAGCAGAGGAAGGGAGCAGAACCACTGCCTTAAGCTCATTCTGAAGTCACGAAACCTCTGGATTTCCAGTTACATGAGCAGCATAACTTGGGTTTTCTCCTGCTTGCAGCCCAGTGCATCCTAACTGATACAGTAGTGATTACACATAAAAGCCAACTAGAGATAGAAAAAGGCAAGAAAACCAGTGAGAAGAACTTGGGTCTGGTCCCGTTTCTGCCAGATGCCTCTTAGCTGAAGCATTCGATGTCTGAACCTCAGTTTTTTCCTTTTTTCACAGAGTTGCAAAGTGAAACGAAGGATCTAAGAGCCCTGCATAGACTAAAGTGCAAAGGACTTCCCCATAGGCTCTTATAACCAACAAGACAGAAGCAAAAGCATGGTAATAAATGAGCAAACAGATGTTTTCTCAAAGGCTTTAATATTCCAGGTTCCCATTTGGCCTAAGTTTTCATGAGTTCTTTATACTTGGCAGCTGGGTGGGAGGTAAGAGAAGAAAACACTTTGAAGTAGAATTAGGTCAAAGCTGATCATTAAACAGCTTGTAGATTTTGGGAATTTGCTTTTCTGTTTCTCTATATGCTTAAAGAAGCATTGGTGAAACAGTAGGAGGGGAAGGAAGGAGGGTGGCAGATGTTTTACCTTCATTCTCTTATTTCATCCTTACGGCAGCCCTTGGAGGTAGGGATGATTACTTCCATTTTTCAGAGGTGGAAATGGTTCAGAAAGGTGAAGTCACCTCCTGTAGGTATGAATTTGAACTTAGTCCCAGCAGATGTTAGATTCCAGGCTCTTCTCAGTACACCTCACCAACTCCCAGGAAACATGAAAACATACTCCATTACATTCCATTTGGTATCTGAGCTTCAAAAGTTTAAATGAAGCTTCCAGAGGGTTGAGTTCAAGCATTGTTTCCTCAGGTTAACTTCAAACATTCTTTTTCCCTGAAGGAGTCAACTGTGGTATCAAAAGAACGTGGCCATATGTGTAAATACCAAGGATATCTTTAAAGAACACTCAAGAAACTGGTCATATGGGTGACTTGAGGGTGGCAGGAGAGGAAGCTAGGTCACTTGAGCACAGGGAAGCGAAAATCTTTCTTTTCATTGTTAGCCTTTCCCTTTATTTCTTTCAATTAATAAACATTTTTAGAGTAGCTTTTGGAGCACAGCAAAATTAAATGGAAAGTATAGAAATGTCCACTGTCTCCCATTCTCACACATGGACAACCTCCCCCACGGTCAGTATTCTGTGCCAGAGTGGCCCGTTGTAGATTACCATCTATGAACCTGCATTGCCACATGATGATCAACCAAGGCTCATAATTCACATGAGGGTTCACTCTTGGTGGTGTACACGCTGGGTTCTGATAAAAGTGTAATGACACTGTGGTATCATACAGAGTAGTTTCTCTGCCCTAAGAATCCCCTGTGCTCTGTCTGTTCATCCTGCCCTCCTTCCTCTCATCTCTGGCAGCCACTAATCTTTTTATTGTCTCCATACTTTTGCCTTTTTCAGAATGTCATATAGTTGGAATGATACAGAATATAGCCTCTTCGGACTGGCTTCTTTCACCTAGTAATATGCATCATGTCCTTTCATGGCTTGATAGCTCATTCCTTTTTAAGGCTGAATAATGT
The DNA here is from genome assembly GCF_049354715.1 of Callithrix jacchus. Classification (NCBI taxonomy): domain Eukaryota; kingdom Metazoa; phylum Chordata; class Mammalia; order Primates; family Cebidae; genus Callithrix; species Callithrix jacchus. The sequence goes on from NC_133508.1 coordinate 151,099,929, forward strand.
TCCATTGTTGGGATGTACCACAGTTTATCCATTCACCTACTGAAGAACAACTTAGATGCTTCCAGGTTTTGACAATCATGAATAAATCAGCTATAAATATCTGTGTGCATGTTTCGCGTGTATATAAGTTTTCAACTCCTTTGATAAATATCACAGAGTACAACATGCTGGATCATATGGTAAGAGTATGTTTAGTTTTGTATCAAACTGCCAAACTTTCTTTTTCTTTTTTTTTTTTTTTGCTGGAGGGCAGTGGCTCACTACAACCTTTGCCTCTGGGATTCAAGCAACTCTCCTACCTCAGCCTCTGAGTAGCTGGGATTACAGGCATGCACCACCATGCCCAGCAAATTTTCGTATTTTTAGTAGAGACAGGGTTTTACCATGTTGGCCAGGCTGGTCTTGAACTCCTGATCTCAGGTGATCCTCCCACCTTGAACTCCCAAAGTGCTAGGACTATAGGTGTGTGAGCCACACACTTGGCCTAAACTGTCTTTCAAAGTGGCTGTAGCATTTTACATTCCCATAAGCATTCCATGTTGTCAGTGTTTTTGCTGGCCATTCTAATAAGTGTGTAATGCTATCTATTTTTGTTTTAATTTGTAGCCTTTTTTTTTTTTTTGGAGACAGAATTTCACTCTGTCACCAGGCTGGAGTGCAGTGGTGCAATCTCAGCTTACTGCAACCTCTGACTCCTTGGTTCAGGTGATTCTCCTGCCTCAGCCTCCCGAATAGCTGGGACTACAGGTGTGCACCACCACTCAGCTAATTAATTTGTAATTTTTGAATGTCATATGAAAATATGCCTTTGTTGAGCACCTTCCACCTGTTTTATTTTTGTTTTTTAAGAGACAGAATGTCACTGTGTTGCCCAGGCTATAGTTCAGTGGCTATTCACAGTATTCACAGGTACAATCATAGGGCACTGTAAGCTTGAGCTCCTGGGCTCAAGCAATCCTCCTGCCTCAGCCTCTGAGTAGCTGGAACTGTAGACACATGTGTTAGACCGTTCTTGCATTGCTGTAAAGAAATACCTGAGCCTAAGTAATTTATAAAGAAAAGAGGTTTAATTGGCTTACAGTTCTGCAAGCTTTACAGGAAGCACAGTGCTGGCATCTGTTCAGCTTCTTGGGAGGCCTCAAGAGGTTTACAATGATGGTGAAAGATAAAGAGGGAGTAGGCACATGACAGGCCAGAGCAGGAGCAAGAGAGAGAGTGAGTAACTGGGGAGGTGCCACACATTTTTAAATGACTGGATCTTATGAGAACTCACTATCACAAAGACAGCACCAAGCCATAAGGGATCTATTCCTATGATCCAAACACATCCCACCAGACCCCATGTCCAGCATTGGGGATTACAATTCCACATGAGATTTGGGTGGGAACAAATTTCCAAACCATATCAGCATGTGCCACCACACCAGGTCTGAGCAATTTTTATATGTGTACTAACCACATGTATATCTTCTTCTTCTTTTTTTTTTTTTCCTTTTTCTTTTTTGAGACCGAGTTTCGCTCTTGTTACCCAGGCTGGAGTGCAATGGCGCGATCTCGGCTCACTGCAACCTCCACCTCCTGGGTTCAGGCAATTCTCCTGCCTCAGCCTCCTGAGTAGCTGGGATTACAGGCACGTGCCACCATGCCCAGCTAATTTTTTGTATTTTTAGTAGAGACAGGGTTTCACCATGTTGACCAGGATGGTCTCGATCTCTTGATCTCATGATCCACCCACCTCGGCCTCCCGAAGTGCTGGGATTACAGGCTTGAGCCACCACGCCCGGCCTCACATGTATATCTTCTTTGGTGAAGTGTCTGCTCAGGTCTGTTGCCCATGTTTAAATTGTTTTTTTGTTGTTGTTGTTGAGTTTTAAGGGTTCTTTGTAAGTTTTGAATTATATTCTTTCATCTGATGTGTCTTTTGCAAATATTTTCTTCCAGTTGATTTTTTTCTTATTCTGTTTTTGCTTATTTTTTCTTTGAGACAGAGTCTTGCTCTGTCACCAGGCTGGAGTGTGGTGGTGCTATCTTGGCTCACTGCAACCCCTGCCTCCCTGGTTCAAATGATTCTCCTGCCTCAGCCTCTTGAGTAACGGGGACTTCAGATGTACACTGCTGCACCCAGCTAATTTTTGTGCTTTTAGTAGAGGCAGGGTTGGCCAGGCTGGTCTTGAACTCCTGAGTTTAGGTGATCTGCTCGCCTTGGCCTCCCAAAGTTCTGGGATTAAACGTGTGAGCCACTGTGCCTAGCCCCTCCTTCTCTTGATATGATCTTTCAAAGAGAAGTTTTTCATTTTAATGAAGTCCAACTTATCAGTTATTTCTTTTATAAATTATATCTTTTGTATTGTATTTTTGAAGTCATCACCATAACCAAGGTCATCTAGGTTTTTTTCTGTTATCTTCTAAGAGATTTTGTAGTTTTGTGTTTTACATTTAGGTCTGTTGCAGTTAATTGTTGTGAAGGGTGTAAGCTGTGTCACGATTCATTTTTTTTTAGCCTGGACAACATAATGAGACCGTGTTTCTATAAAAAATAAAAAAAGCAATCCTCCCAACTCAGCCTTCCAAGTAGCTGGGACTATAGGCATGGTGGTACAGCTACCTATCTGTTCCATTGATCTGTTTGTCTATTCTTTCACCCATACCACAATGTCTTAATAACTGTAGTTTTATAGTATGTCTTGAAGTTTGGTAGTGCCAGTCCTCTGACTTTGAGTTTTTCTTTTTGAGACTGAGTCTTGCTCTATCACCCAGAGTGGAATGCATTGGCATATCTTTGCTCACTGCAACCTCTGCCTCTCAGGTTCAAGCAATTCTTGTGCTTCAGCCTCCCGAGTAGTTGGGATTACAGGCACCCACCATCATGGCCAGCTACTTTTTGTACTTTTAGTAGAGATGGGGTTTCACCATGCTGGCCAGTCTGGTCTTGAACTCCTGACCTCAAGTGATCTGCCTGCCTTGGCCTCCCAACATGCTGGGATTACAGGTGTGAGCCACTGTGCCTGGCCAACTTTAATTTTTTCTTCGATATTGATTTGATAATTCCGTGTCTTTTGCCTCTCCATATAAACTTTAGACTCAGTTTGTCCATATCCACAAAATAACTTGCTGGTATTTTGATTGGATTGTTTTGACTCCATAAATTCAATTGTAAAAATCTGACGTCTTGATAATATTAAGTCTTTTAATCCATGAACATAGTATATCTTTCCGTTTATTTAGTTCTTTTTTTGATAGTTTTCCTCTGTAGATTTTGAATATAATTTATACTTAAGTGTTTCATTTAAAAAATATTTACATATACAATTTATTAATAAGTATTTTTATATTAAGGGTCTCTTGTGGGGGAGTGCTAATGTAATGGTAATGTGTTTTTAATTTCAAATTTTACTTGTCATACCAGCAATGGCTGGTATATAGGAAAGTGACTGACTTTTGTATATTAACCTTATATCCTGGAGCCTTGCTATAGTCAATTATTAGTCCCAGGATATTTTTTGTTTTGTTTTGTCAATTCTTTCAGATTTCTTACATAGACAATCATATCATCTGTGAACATGAGCAGTTTTATTTTTTTCCCAATCTGCATATCTTGTATTTTTCTTGCCTCATTATATTAGTTAGGACTTTCAGTACAATGTTGAAACATAATGGTGAGAGGAAACATCCTTGACTTCGTCCTGATCTTAGCAGGACAGCTTTAAGTTTTTCACCATTAAGTATGATGTTAGCTGTAGGTTTTTCATAGATGTTTATCAAATTGAGGAAATTACCGTCTATTTTTATTTTGCTCTGGGTTTATTATTTTTTTAAATCATGCATGGACATTGGATTTGTCAAATGCTTTTTTTTGCATCTACTGATATGATCATGTGATTTTTCTCCTTTAGCCAGTTGATGTAATGATGGATTAATTGATTTTTGAATGTTAAACCAGCTTTGAATACATGGAATAAATCCCACTTGGTCATGGCTGTAGACTGAATGTTTGTGTTCTCTAAAATTCATATGTTGAAACCTTATACTCAATGTGAAGGTATTTGGAAGTGGGCTTTGGGAATTAATTAGGGCATGTGGGCAGAGCCCCATGAATGGGATTAGTGCCCCTAAAAGAGAAACCCAGAGGCTTTATTGTCTTTTCTGCCATGTGAGGATGTAGCAAAAAGATAGCTGTCTATGAATCAGGAAGCTGGCTTTCACTAGGCACCAAATCTGCTGTCATCTTGATTTTGGACTTCCCAAATTCCAGAATGTAAGAAATAAATGTTTGTTGTTTAAGCTACCCAGTTTATGTTATTTTGTTATAGCAGCCTGAATGGACTAAGACAGTCATGGTGTGTAATTCTTCTTATACGTTGTTGGATTTGGTTTGCTATTTTTTATTAAGAATGTTTGTATCTATGTTCATGAGAAATATTGGTCCGAAGTTTTCTTTTCTTGTGATGGTTTTGATTTCAGGGTAATGGCCTCATAGAATGAGTTAGCAAGCATTCTCTCTGCTTTTATCTTTTGAAAGAGACTGTAGAGGAATAGTATAAATTTTCCTTCAGTGTTGGGTAGAACTCACCAATTAACCATCTGGGCACATCATGTTCTGTCTCAGAAGGTTATTAATTATTTATTCGACTTCTTTAATAGATATATTCAGATTGTCTATTTTTTCCAATGTAAGTTTTGGCAGAATATCTCTTTCAAGAAATTGGTCCATTTCATTTAGGTTATGAAATTTGTGGGTGTAGAACTGTTCGTATTATTCCTTTGTTATTCTTCTAATGTCCATGGGATCTATAGTGATGTCTCCTCTTTAATTCCTGATATTAGTAGTTTGTGTCTTCTCTCTTTTTTTCTTAGTTTGGCTAGATACTTACTGATTTTATTGATCATTTTATGGAAACAGCTTCAGGCCAGGTGCAGTGGCTCATGCGTGTAATTCCAGCACTTCAGGAGGCTGAGGCGGGTGATCACTTGAGGTCTGGAGTTCAAGACCAGCCTGGCCAACATGGTAAAACCCAGTCTCTACTGAAAATACAAAAATTAGCCAGGTGCAGTTGCACGTGCCTGTAATCCCAGCTACTAGGGAGGCTGAAGCAGGAAAATTGCTTGAACCTGGGAGGCGGAGGTTGCAGTGAGTTGAGGTCATGCCACTGAACTCCAGCCTGGGCAACAGAGCAAGACTCCATCTCAAAAAACAAAAACAAAGAACCAACTTCTAGTTTTGTTTATTTTCTCTATTGATTTTCTGTTTTCAATTTCTCTAATTTTTGCTCTAATTTTTATTATTTATTTTCTTCTGCTTCCTTGGGACTTGATTCGCTCTTCTTTGCTCTTCATTTTCCTAGTTCCCAAAGGTGGACAATTAGTTTTTTTTTTTTTTTTAATTATTTTGAGACAGAGTCTCACTGTCACCCAAGCTGGAGGACGCTTAGATTATCAATTTTAGATATTTCTTTCTTTGTAATACATGCATCAAGCCTATACATTTTCCCCAAGCAGTGCTTATGCTGCATCCTATAAATTTTGATAAGTCATATTTTGGTTTAAAATATTTGAATTTCTTCTGAGATTTATTCTCTAATGCATATGTTATTTTGAAATGTGTTGCTTACTCTCCAAGCATTTTGGTATTTTCCAGCTATCTTTTTGCTATTAATTTCTCATTTAAGTTTATTTTGGTCTGAGAGCAAACATAATATAATTTCTATTCTTCTATATTTGTTAAGGTGTGTTTTATGGTTCAGAATGTGGTCTATCTTGATGAATGTTCTATGTGAGCTTGGGGAGAATGTGTAATCTGCTGTTGCCCAGGCTGGAGTGCAGTGGCATGACCTCAACTCACTGTAACCTCCGCCTCCCAGGTAGTCTACAGATGTCAATTACATCTAATTTGTTGATGGTGCAATTACAATGTCCTTACTGATTTTCTGCCTGCTGGATCTGTCCATTTCTAGCAAAGGGGTGCCCTTGTTCTTTGTTCCTATTTTTGTCTTCCACACTTTTTCAGGCTTTTTTTTTTTTTGAGATAGGGTCTTGCTCTGTTGCCCTGGCTGGAGTGCAGTGGCATGATCCCAGCTCACTGTAGCCTTGATCTCCTGGGCTCAAGCCATCCTCCTGCCTCAGCCTCCTGAGTAGCTGCAACTACGCATGTACCACAACACCCAGCTTTTTTTTTTTGGTAGAGATGAAGTCTCATTATGTTGCCTGGGCTCCTTTGTAGTTTTAACAGAGCATTTTATGTGATTCAATTTTCTCTCCTCTCTTGGCATATCAGTTGTACTTCTTTTTTTACTTGTTTTACTTAGAGTTTGCAATATCTATAACTAATCTAAGTCTAATTTCAAATAACACTATATTGCTTCATGAGTAGGGCAAGCATCTTGTTTTCTTCTGTATACAAATAGAAATACTTTAATGTTTCTTTTGTAAAAATTTGACTTTAAGTTCTGGGATACATGTCAGGACGTGCAGGTTTGTTACATTGGTATACATGTGTCATGGTGGTTTGCTGGCAAGTATCTTATAATAATGGAATATTCCTAATTCCTCTCTTCCAGCCTTCATATCATTGCTGTTATTCATTTTACTTATACATAAGCATATATAATAAAGAATATATATTCATGTATGTGTGCCTATATATTTGACATATGTGCATAATATAAGCATACATGATCAAATACACGGTTGCTATTATTATTTTGACTAAACTTCTCTGTTAGGCCAATTAAGAATAAGGAAATAAAAGTTTTTATTTTTACCTTCGCCTATTCATTGTCTGATAGATACTCTTGTTTTCTTTGTATAGAGCTGAGTTTCTGACTTACATAATTGTCCTTTCCTCTGAAGAACTTCCTTTAATATTTCTTGCAAGCCAGACCAACCAGCCACACTTTCCCCCAATTTTTGTTTGTCTGAGAATGTTTATTTCTCCTTCACTCTTGAAGGATAATTTCACAGGGTACAGAATTCTAAGCTGGTGGATTTTCTTCTCTCAATACTTTAAATATTTCACTTCACTCTCTTCAGGCTTGCATGGTTTTGGGGGAGAAATAAGAGTTTGATATAATTTTTTTTTTTTTTAACAACAGAATCTTGCTCTGTCACCCAGGCTGGATTGCAGTGGGCTCACTGCAACCTCTGCACCCTGGTTTAAGCAATTCTCCTGCCTCAGCCTCCAAAGTAGCTGGGACTGCAGGAGTGTGTCACTATGCCCAGCTATTTTTTGTATTTTTTGGTAGAAACGGGGTTTCCCTGTGTTGGCCAGGCTGGTCTTGAACTTTTGGCCTTAAGTGATCCACGCCCCTCAGCCTCCCAAAGTGCTGGGATTACAGGCATGAGCCACTGCACCTGGCAAGAGTTTGATATAATTCTTACCTTTGCTCCTTTATGGGCGTCTCCTACTTTCCTCCCTCCAGCTTCTTTCAGGATTTGTTTTTATCTTGAATTTTCTGAATTTTGAATATGATCTGCCCAGGAATAGTTTTGTTTTGTTTGTTTTTGGCATTTATTCTTCCTTCTGTTTTCTGAGATTCCTGGATCTGTGGTTAGGTGAAGAATTATCAGTCATTATTGTTTTAAATATTGCTTCTGTTTCTTTCTCTCTTTCTTCTCCTGGCATTTCCACTACACCTACGCCGCCCCATCTGTATTAGTCCCATGGTTCCCAGATGTCCTTTTCAGGGATTGCTTTTCATTCAGGGAGTTTCTAGTGTCATACCCTCAAGCTCAGAAATTTTTTCCTTAGCTGTGTCGAGTCTACTGGTGAGTTCATCAAAGGTATTCCTTTCTGTTAGAGTGGTTTTTTTTTTTTATTTCTAGCTATTCCTTTTTATTCTTTCTTAGAGTTTTCATCTCTCTGTTCACATTACCCATCTGTTCTTGCATGTTTTCTACTTTATTTTCATTAAAACCCTTAGCATATTAATCCTACTCTTAAAAATTCCTCTTCTGATAGTTCCAATGTTCCTGCCATATCTGACTGTGGTTCTGATACTTGCTCTGTCTTGTCGAACTGTGTCTTTTGTCTTTTAGTATGCTTTGTAATTGTCTGCTGAAAGGTCAACGTGATGTGCTAGTTAAAAGGAACCACAGGCCAGGCCCAGTGGCTCACATCTGTAATTCCAGCACTTTGGGAGGCCGAGGCAGGTAGATCATGAGGTCAGGAGTTCGAGACCACCCTGACCAACATGGTGAAACCCTGTCTCTACTACAAATATAAAAATTAGCCGGGCATGGTGGTACGTGCCTGTAATCCCAGCTACTCAGGAGGCTGAGGCAGGAGAATTGCTTGAACCTGGGAGGAGGAAGGTTGCAGTGAACTGAGATCACACCACTGCACTTCAGCCTGGGCAACAGAATGAGACTCCATCTCAAAAAAAAAAAAGAAAAAAGGAACCGCAGTAAACAGGCCTCTAGTAATGTGGCAGTCAGATCTGTGTACAGAAGCAGCACTCTATCGTCCTATGGTTAGCTGAAGTTCTCTGTGCACCAGCTTCTCTGTAGCCCTGGGATAGTTAGATCTCCTTGGGCAATCTGTTTCTCCTCAGATGTCCACCTCCAAAATCAGATCCAACCCGCTACATATCAATTGCATCTTTTTGGGAACATAAGGAAGAAGATACCTATTGCATACCACACAGTAGACACTAAACCAAATTCTTCATCGGCCATGTCTCTTCATCTCACCTCACAAATATTTTTTTCTGACAATAATTTTCTCTTTTTTATCTCTACACCTTCTTAAAACTGATTCTGTTGTCCAGAGCGGTTCACCTCTGTCCTCAGCTTGTGTGTCCCACTCAGGAAAACAAAGACCAAACGGAAACCACCTTTCCAGTTCCTGTAAATATGTCTGTTTTGATTTGGGACAAAAGCAGCCTCAGCTCATCTGGCCACAGGTACACAGGGCTAATGATATGTACCTTGCAAGGACATTGTGAGGAAGAATTCAGGCCTAAGTTCTCTGACCTCAAGTTCAATGTCCCTCTCCTTAGCTCTCTCGAGACAACAAAATATTGTAAAGACTTTATTTTTAGAAATCTGCCTGGCTGAAACCCTCCATTTAACTGGTTTTTGTAACATTCAACTTTTTCTTTTCTTTTTGAGACAGAGTCTCACTCTGTTGCCCAGGGTTGGAGTGCAGTGGTGCGATCGTGGCTCACGACAACCCCCTGCCTCCTGGGTTCAAGCTATTATCCTGCCTCAGCCTCCTCATTAGCTGGGATTACAGGCACATGCCACCATGCCCAACTAATTTTTTTTTTTTTTGAGATGGAGTTTCGCTCTTGTTCCCCAGGCTGGAGTGCAATGGCACGGTCGTGGCTCACTACAACCTCCACCTCCCGGGTTCAAGCAATTCTCCTGCCGCAGCCTTCCGAGTAGGTGGGATTATAGGCATGTGCCACCACACCTGGATAATTTTGTATTTTTAGTAGAGATGGGGTTTCTCCATCTTGGTCAGGCTGGTCTCAAACTTCTGACCTCAGGTGATCCACCTGCCTCGGCCTCCCGAAGTGCTGGACTACAGGTGTGAGCCACAGAACCTGCCCTGTAACATTCTACTTTTGAAAGAGACAAAGAATTAGCCAGGAATATGAAAATAAAAATTTGACTTTTAGAATATGTGTCAGGGTCAGTACAAATTTATCCCTCTTATTCTCTGTATCTGTGATGGCAGCCCATGAGACTTGAATTTAGAGTGATGACGCCTGAGGCAGGGTGACATTCTCCATCATTAAAGAGAGATATTATTATGTTCACTGACCTCTACTAAGGCAAGAATGTGGACAGAGATGTTTCAAAAATCATGTGCAAGACTTGAGATGTGATGAGGCTTTCTTCTTAGCCTGGTTTCCCACTTCCGAAGCCTTCATTGTCCTTGACCTCCCAGGAAGGGAAGGAGATCAGGGTGACTGAGCCTATCAACGAGGTCTGCAGCAGAGGCAAACGGTCACGGCAGTCAGCATCCAGGTTAATAGAGTGTGTGTTAGTTTTCTAGAGCTGCCATAGAAAAGTACCACAAACTTGCAGCCTTAAAACAACAGAAATTTACTCTTTCACAATTCCGGAAGCTGCAAGTTAAAATCAGTGTTGGCAGAGCCGTGCTCTCTGTGGCTCTAAGACATCTGTCTGTGCTTCTTCCTAGTTTCTGCAGCTGCTGACGTTCCTGGGCATTCCTTGGCTTGTAGACGCCTGACCCCCATCTCTGCCTCCCTCGTCTCACAGCGGTCTTCTGTGTGTGTCTGTTATCTCTTCCTATAAGGACACCCGAGATTGGATCAGGGCCCACCCATCTTAACTAGTTACATCTGCAAAGATCCCATTTCCAAATAAAGCCCCATTCACAGTCCTGGGGTTGGGACTTCAGTGTATCTTTTTGCGGAACAAAATTCAGCCCACAATAGAGTGCTCTTTCTGTCTTCCATGTTTGTCAGCAGAAGAATCTGCCGAAATGATTTGGCAGCTGGGACAGAATGAACAGTGACAGAAGGAAGGTGGACTTGTGAGGAGGCAACATCCACATTCATGAAAATGGAGCAGTGGAGGCTTTGGGAGCCAACCGAAACTTTAATCTCCTCCCCCATCCCTGGCATAGGCAGATTTTCAAAACTGCCATCTGAAGTATAGGATGCTTGCTAGTCTTCATCTGATCCATAACTTCAAAATAAATCCTGGCAAATTGGCCCATTCATCATTCATAAGATGCAGTTTCACCAGCTAGGTAACATTCCCTTCTCAGGTAGATGTGTGTGTAATTCATTCCAGTATTTAAGACAGATGTCCCAGAATTCTATTCAGATTTATTGTCAAATAACTGTGCGGTAAAACTGTGTCTTTTGCTGACTCAGGCCTGGCAGGAAGAGTTGCCACAAGCACGGAGCTCTGGCATCGATTTGTGACTTCCCAGTGGGAGAACTTCAGGGGTGGAAGCCCACAGGCTTGATTGCCGTTTTAGATTAATATTTAACAAGATGACCGCCCCCATCCACCCTGCCAGCCCGGATCAGTGCCACAAGTCAAGGCTTGGCCTTGCTGTGCACCAGGGCTGTGAGGAAGATTTGGCAAAATTTTAATTAACTGAAGATAAACATACATAGGGAGCATGAGTCCATTAGCTGACAGCACCACCCAGAGAGAAAAGGCCTCACTAATCACATGCCACAGCAGGTGAAATGATCTGCAGACCAGCAGCGTCCATTTGCTTTCAAATTAAAAAATATAGTTTCAAAATAAATACACGTGGGGCCCTGCTCATCAGGTCGTTTCCCCTGAAAAGCAGGAAATGAGCAATGCTTTCAATATTTCAGCCCAGGAAGGTGGAAAACACAAGGGCAGCAAAACAAGGCTGGAATTGCCCTTCCTTTGGAAGAGGGAGGAAAGTTGGACAGGAAATCAAGGAAAGGCAATCTGAAATGGAGGACTCAGCCCTGTGGAAAAATATAAATAACATAGTCGGTCTGGGGAGAAGTAACTGGATCTGGAATTGGGTGGGAAATCAGGCGTGGCAGAGGTACCCATTTGCTCAGAGGCAAGAAATCAGCAAGGTTAGATGGTAGAGTAAGTCTGTAATTAACCAACCTTTGGACTGCACGATGGCCGAGAAACAGGGATAGAGTTTGAGTTTACGATATTCTAGAAGGAAAATGTAAGCAATTTGGTCAGAAAGTGGGTACTTCATTTGCTCATAGGCTATACAGTCATCACTTAATATGTCACAAGTGCTATTTCATGTCTGGGGAGGTGGCGGGGAAGGAGATTTAACAAGTCTCTGTTCTCATGTGGCTTACTTTCTAGTAGGGGGAGGCAGGCAACAGATACCCAAGAAAATATCTGGTGGCATTTAAGGCAGGGACCTGAATGGTGAGAAAGCGCTGGCCATGCAGAGATAGGGGAGGGCATTCTAGGGAAAAGTAAGCACAAAGGCCCTAAGGAAGGTAAGAGCTCGGTCTGTTGAAGGAATGAAGTATGACTGTCGCTCAGTGAGAAAGGATATGAGGAGCAGAAGAAAAGAACAGGTAAGGGGCAAAGTTCAGGATACTGAGTTTTATTACAAGTGCGATTATTTATGTGAAACTTGCCATTCCAGATTATAAACCTCAAGAGGGCAGAGACTATCTTATTTGCTCCACACCTAGTTTGCATTCCAGGGCATCTACTAGCACCTTTTCTTTTTCTTTGAGCCTGGTCTTCTTCTCCTTCTATTGTATGGTGAGCCAGCCTCCAAGATGACTTCCAAAGACCCTTGCCTCCTTTTGTAGTCTGCTTTCACCTTGAATCGTGGCTCGACCTTTGTGGCCAGTAAAATGGGGTAGAATGGACAGTGTATGATGTTGAAGGCCAGGTTCTAAGTCATTCCAGCACCCATCTTAGTGTCTTGGATTTCTTGCTATGGGGGATGCTAGCTGCCATCGGAACACTCAAGCAGTAACGTGGAGAGGCACTGAGTCCTTGGACAAGAGCCAGCAACCAATTTGCCGCTCATGTGTATGAGCCACCTTGGAAGTGTATTCTATTCTAGTCAAGCCTTCAGCTGGTTGTAGCCCCAGCTGATACATTATTGCAAGTGCATGGGAGACCTTGAGCCAGAACTGCCCAGCGGAGACCTCCTTAAATTCCTAACAAGCAGGAACCATGAGAGATAGTAAATCATTATTATTTCAAGCTGTTAAATTTTGGGTGACTTGTTACACGTCCTTAAGAACCCAGAACACATAGTATAAGGTCATGCATGAAGTAGTGGCATGAAAGCATGACTATGAGAAACTGCTTAACGGGGATCCTTTTCATATGGGACAGAAGATCAGGGAACTCCTAAGACAAGGGGCGGGCTCACATCATTCCTTGGGGACATCTAAGAGTCAGGTCTGAATGCAGGATCATTGGTGAGGTCATTTAAAGATACATGTGGCCCTTTCCCCTGGCTGGCAGCGCAGAGGCCGCATGATGCCTGGAATTATGGTAAAAGACGTGAACCAGCAGGAGGTTCATCAGAGCCCTGGCAGCCTTTCTCAAAAAGTCGGGAAAGCTGGAAGTCCCTGAATGGGTAGTCAAGCACGAAGAGTTTGCTCCCTATGATGAGAAGGGCTTCTACACATGAGCTGCTCCCACAGCGCGGCACCTGCACCTCTGGGGTGGCACTGCGATTGGCTCCATGACCAAGATCTATGGGGGACGTCAGAGATACAGTGTCATGCATAGCCACTTCAGCTGAGTCTCCAGAGTGTGGCCCGCCGGGTCCTCCAAGCCCTGGAGGGGCTGAAAATGGTGGAAAAGGACCAAAATGGGGCCACAAACTGATACCTCAGGGACAGAGAGATCTGGACAGAATCTCCAGACGGGTGGCAGCTGCTAAAAAGAAGCTGTAGAGCAAACCATGCTGGGTTAATAAATTGCCTCATTCATAAAAAGAAATAAAAAATAAAAATAAATAAATGTGGAGGGCAGAATTTATTCATTATTCTCTCTTGTGTAGGAGACGGAAGTCAGGGGATTCAAAATACATTGATAAGAATCTCGAACCTGTGTAACTTCCCTAGGTTTGTTGTTTCATTATTATCCAGGGTGAAAAGCTCTTGAATATTTGTCTGGGGTAACAAAGAGAAGGGGAGAGGGTTCGGGAGAGAGGAATTGCCCAACTCTAAAGCTACTTCGGGGGTAGCTACCGGAAGAGGAAAGTAGGCCTTGGGAAGATGAAGACAGAGCCCGACTGGGCTTGAGGGGAGCCCCGGGGCTGAGAGCTGAAAGGCCACTGCACACTGTGGAAGGAAGTGACACGGGTTCAGTCATTTCCTGGGGCATAGGCACACCCGCCTTCCAAATCTGTCTTCTCCGGAGAATCTTCCCCTTGTCAGAGCTGGTACCTCGCAGGTGAGAATGTGAAGAAATCTCCAACAGCTGTGGGAGGTGAATGCCCAGCAAAGTATTTATCCTCAAACGACCCCCTCCTGGCACATTTGTCTGGCTATGTATTTCTGTAATTAATTGATGTTGTTCAGTTAAGGTCTATTAAATTCTTGTCTCAAAATAAATGTTATCTGGAACTCCATGTGTTAACAATAGCAGTGCTGTTGCAGTTAAGGTGGGAGTGGGAGATGCGTGCTGAACCCAGCTTCCCCTCAGCTTTGCCTCATCCCCCACCCCACTTACTATCTCCCAGGCCTTTCCCAGGAGCCCTGGCATTCTGAAAATCATAGCCTGAAAACCACAGATTGAGGATACGATAGCACCTGCTACCTCGTTTTATAATAATCTGCTATTTGCTATTTGTGATTATTTGTGCCACTGTTTTCTTCCACTACTGCAAATAAACAGATTAATCTTCCTCGGACACCATCCCATCATGTAATTCTCACACTTAAGGCCTCTAGGAAGATTCCACTTTGCAGAAGTTTAAGTCAGAGGGGCTTAAAGATAGCTGGTACTTGCCGCCTCCACAAGGAAGAACCTAAATAGTGAGTAGATAATCACATTTCAAATAGGTCATCCAAAAAAGAACACTGGAATTCAAGAGAAGTGTCAGGAAACACCTGAGGCAGGGAATAAAAGGGCAGCAAGGCAGCCTGCTCGGCTGGGGTCAGCTGAGTCTGCAGAGACTCCCCAGTGTGGGGAAAGGGGAAGTGAGAGGTGCCTCATGGTCCACATTCTCACCGTGGACTCCCACAGTCTTAGCCATGGTAGAGCCCCTGACCTGTGGGGGCCCTGAGACTAACAGAGAGCTTCCTGGAGACCACATAATGGCGCTGCCCCAGACAGGGCGTTCACACTGGATCCCACACACCCCTGTCATCAGCAGCTCCTGTAAGGTGCTATTTTGAGAGCCCAACACCAGGCAAATTGCACCCTCCTTGCGGTTCAGCAGTGCCTGCATCTCCGTGGCCCTGGAGCCCACTGAGATCCCCCCCCTGCAGCTACCACCAAAGCTAGCTGCTGCCACTGGGGCTGAGGTGCAGGCCACTGGCTGTGACCCCACTCCCTCCAGAGGCAGAGCCACTGTACATTTTCACAAACCCAGACAGAATCCTCTGCCTATAGCTTTTGTTACTACACTGCTGCGGCTAAAGTGTGAGTGACAGGGCTGCTGCCATTAGGTCTGAAGCACAAGCCAACCTCATCTACCTATAACTGCTGCCACTGAAAGCAACTTCACCCTCCCCAGGAGCAGGGCCATGATACAGTTGCTGCTGCTCCCAACCTGAGCATTCTGCTGGGACTTGGGGATCACTCTGTTTCTGCCTACCACAGCCAGTGCCAGTATGCACCGTTGTTGGGGGGAACTGACTAGAAGCCTGCTCAGGCTGGCTTCCCCCTAACCCATGCCAGAATACACAGTCTGTGGGCCTGAGGTTCATCCAGCCCAGTCCACCAGTGTTGGCACCTGAACACTCCTCCTGGGGGCCTGAGGTTGGCCCCACCCACACTTCCACTTCCACCACAGCTGGCACCTGCTTGCACACAATACCTGCAGACCTGGAGACTAGTCTGCCCAGCACACTACAGCCACTGCCAATACCATTGCACACTGCTTGGGATCCAGAGAGTTGTCTTACCACTGCCACTGCCATCACTCACAACATGCCTACTGTCCAGTTCCTGAGAAGCTGCTTACCTGCCCAGCCAACCACTGCCACCGGCATGTGAACAAGCCACCTACAAGCTCAAGAATCAGCCTGCTTGGACCATCTAACACTGGTGCCACCATATGCCACCCTAGGGCTCAAGGACAGATACATTCAGCCTACCACTGTCATCATTAGGTCCCAAAGACTGCCCACCTGGTATCCCATTCCCCAACAATACTTCACCACAGCCTCCACTAATGACCTCATGCTAAGCCATTGAAGAAATCACAGACATCACTAACACTGCTTACAGCCATATAAATCATCCAGAGACAACATTACTGTACACACCCAGAATCAAGGCCAAAGTTCCCTAGCCAAACAACACTGTAGATACATCTTCATGAAAAAGTCCTCCCCTGTGAAAGCAAATTCAAAGACTGGAAGAAGCAACTGCTACACCAAATGCACAGATGTCAATATAAGGCCATAGGAAACGTGAAAAAGCAAGGAAATATGACACGTCCAAAGGAACATAGCAATTCTCCAGTAACATATCTAAATAAAGAAGAAATTTATAAAATCCTAAAAAAAAGAATTCAAAATACTGATTTTAAAGAAGCTCAGTGAGATACAAGAGAATACTGAAAAATAATACAAAGAAATCAGAAAAACAATTCAAGATATGAATGAGAAATTTACCAAAGAGATAGTTATAAAAAGAACCAACTAGAAATTATGAAACTGAAGAATTCATTGAATGAAATACAAACTACAGTTGAGAACTTCAACAACAGACTACACCAAGGAGAAGAAAGACTCTTCAAATTTGAAGACAGGTCTTTTGAAATAAACCAGACAGACAAAAATAAAGAAAAATGAATTTTAAAACATGAGGAAAACCTATGTGACATATAGGACACCACAAGGTGACCAAATATTCAAAATTTCAGAGTCCTAGAAGGTGAAGACAAAATGAAAGTTAGCAAACCTGTTTAACAAAATAATAGATGAAACTGTCCAAGTCTCGCAAGAAAACTAGACATCTAGATACAAGAGGTTCAGAAATTACCAAATAGATACAATGCAAAAATGTATTCTCCACAGTCATTACAGTTAAAACTGTCAAAATTCAAAGACAAAGATATAATTCTAAAAAGAGCAAAAGCATTTAGTCACTTACAAAGGAACTCCCACCAGACTAACAGCAGATTTTTGGCAGACACCTTATAGGCCAGGAAAGAATGGGATGATATATTTAAAGTGCTGAAAGAAAAAAAAAGGGTCAGTGAAGAATAATATAACCAGCAAAGTTATCCTTCAAAAATGAAGGAGAAATAAAGTCTTTCCAAGACAAGCAAAAGCTGAGGGAATTAATCCCCACTAGATCAGTCATACAAGAAATGCTTAAGGGAATTCTACACTCAGTAGTGAAAGAACAATATCTACCATCATGAAAACACATAAAGACATAAAGATATCAAATCCACTGAAAGAGTAAACTCAGAAACAAGAAGAAGACTCAAATGTTATCACTACAGAAGACCACCAAACCACAGTGATAAAGAATAAAAGAGAAATAAAGGAACAGAGATATACAAGACAACCAGAAATCTATTAATAAAATGACAGAAATAAGTCCCCACATATCAATAATAACCTTGAATGTGAATGAATTACATTTTCCACTGGAAAAATGTAGACTGACTGACTGGAGAACAAAACATGATCCAACTAAACGCTGCCTAAAAAAACTCTTCTCACATATAGACACACGTAGGCTCAAAGTAAAGGAATGGAAAAAGTATCCTATGCAAATGGAAACCGAAAGTGAGCAGAAGTAGCTAAACTTGTATCAGATGAAATAGACTTTAAATCAAAAACAGTCAATGAAGACAAAGAAGATCATTATATCATAATAAAATGATCAGTTAAGCAAGAAGATATAACAGTTCTAAACATATAGGTGCCCAACACTGGAGCACCCAGATATAAAAGCAAATATTATTAGATTTAAAGGGAAAGATAGATTCTAATACAATGGTAGTTGGAGATTTCAACACTTCGTTCTCAGCATTAAACAGATCATCTAGACAGACAAGTAACAGAAAAAAATATATAATTTAAAACTGCATGTTAGACCAAATGGACTGCCAGATATTTACAGAACATTTCCCCCAATAGCTACAGAATACATATTCTTCTCATCAGCACACAGAATATTCTTTCAGGATAGATGATATGTTAAGACACAAAACAGGCGTCGAAAAATTTTTAAACATTGAAATTATATGAAGTGCCTTCTCATATCGCAATGGAATAAAAGTAGAACTTAATAACAAGAGGAACTTTGGAAACTGAACAAATATGTGGAAATTAAGCGATATGCCCCTGAATGACAACTGGGTCAGGGAAGAAAAAAAAAATTTCTTGAAACAAAAATAGAAACACAATATACCAAAACCTGTGGGATACAGCAAAAGCAGTGCTAAGAGGGGAGTTTATAGCAATAAGTGCCCTTAGCAAATAAGTGGAAAGATTTCAAATAAGCAATCTTATTATGCACCTCAAGGACCTAGAAAAGCAAGGACAAACCAAATCCAGAATCAGTAGAAGGAAAGAAATAATAAAGATCAAAGCAGAACTAAACACAACAGAGACTATAAAAACCCCAAAACACCAAAGGATCCATGAAACGAAAGTGGTGTCTATGAAAATATAAACAAAATTGATAAATCACCTGCTGGACTAACCAAGAAAAAAGAGAGAAGACCCAAATAAACAAAATCAGAAATGAAAAAGGAGGCATTACAACGGATAAGACAGACATACAAACGATAATCAGAGACTACTATTAATAATGATACACGGTCAAACTGGAAAACGTAGAGTAAATGGACATATTCCTGGGACACATACAGCCTACCAGGATTGAATCAGAATTAAAATTAAAGGAGTGTAGTTGAACAATGAACGATTCATGAATCAGGCAGCCCCCAGCATCACAGCAGATTCAGGAGACTCCAGGGGTGCCTTGTGGTCAGAACAAATTTATACACAGGCCAGGCGCAGTGGCTCATGCCTGTAATCCCAGCACTTCGGGAGGCCAAGGTGGGAGGATCATTTGAGATCAGGAGTTTGAGAGCAGCCTGACCAACATGGTGAAACCCCGTCTCTACTAAAAATACAAAAAAATCTAGCTGGGCGTGGTGGTGGGCACCTGTAATCCCAGCTAGTCAGGAGGCCGAGGCAGGAGAACCACTTGAAGAAGGGAGGTGGAGGTTGTAATGAGCCGAGATAGTGCCACTGCACTCCAGCCTGGGCAACAGAGTGAACTCCGTCTCAAAAAAAAAAATTATAGACAAATAAAGGTAAATGACATACAGAAATCGGAAGTGAGGTACAGAAACAACCGGATTGGTTACAGGTTGGCATTTGCCTTATTTGAACAGTTTGAACACATAGAAGTATGACCATTGGGATTGGTCAAGACTCAGCTGTTGTTACAGGTGCATACTCCTTAGTTAGGTTTTCAATCGTGTCTGCCTATTAAGCTAGGTTACAGTTCATCCACAAGGACTCAAATATAGAAGTACAGAGTCCTTCTCAGGCCATATTTAGTTAGCTTTAGGGAAAAACAGAAAATCCTGAATAGATTAATAGCAAGTAATGAAGTCAAAGCAGTAATAAAAACTCTCCCAACAACAACAACAAAAGCCCCAGGCTGAATGGCTTCGCTGCTGAATTCTACCAAACCTTGAAAAGAAACTAACCACCACTTCTCCAGACTCTTTCAGAAAATTGAAGAGGAGAAACTTCTTCCAACGAATTCTATGAATCCAGCGTTACCGTGTTACCAAAATCAGACAAAGATGCAACAAAATTAAAAAAAGAAAGAAAACTATGGGCCAATATATCTGATGAATACAGATGCAAAAATCCTCAACAAAATATTAGCAAATTGAACCCAAGAGCACATCTTAAAAACCCACAATAACTTGCTTCAAAGCTTAGCTTTCAATTAAAAAAAAGAAAAGAAAAAAAGTAAAAAGAAAAAACCCACAATAACAAAGTGGGATTTATCCCAGGGCTGCAAGTATGGTTCAACAAATGCAAATCAATAAATGTGATACATCACATCAACAGAGTGAAGGACAAAAACGATATGATCATCTCAATAAATGCAGAAAAAGCATTTAATAAAAATTCAACATCCTTTCAGGATAAAAACTCTCAACAGGCCAGGTGTAGCAGTGCACACCTGTAATCCCATGGCTGAAAAAAAAAAATTGAAAGAAAGAAAAAAAACTCTCAACAAACTAGGCACAGAAGGAACATACCTTAACAAATAAAGGCCGTATATGATAAACTCACAGCTAACATTATTCAGAATGGGGAAAAGCTGAAAGCCTTTCCTCTAAGAACTGGAACAAGACAAGAACGCCCACTCTCACCACTCCTATTCAGCATAGGAGTGTAAGTCCTAGCCAGAGCAATCAGGCAAAAGAAAGAAATAAAAGGCACCCAAATTGGAAAAGAGAAGTCAAATTGTCCCTCTTTCCTGATAATATGCTCTTATACCTAGAAAAACATAAAGACTCCATCAAAAAACTCTTAAATATAATAAATAAATTCAGTAAAGTTGCAGGATACAAAATTAACATACAAGAATCAGTAGCATTTCTATACAACATTAATGAACTAGCCAAGGAAGAAATCAAGAAGGCAATTCTGTTTATGATAGTTATAAAAATAAATAAATAAAACACCTAAACTACATTTAACCAAGGAAGTGAAAGATCTCTACAAAATACTAATGAAAGAAATTGGATTGAGAAGAACAAGATAGTTGACTAGATGCAGCCAGGAAATGCCTCTCCCACTGAGAGAAACCAAAATATTGACTAATCCATCACACTTCAACAGATCTTTTGAGAGAAAACACAGAAAGTCGATAGAGAGGCAACACAGACACTAAGGCTGAAGAGGGAGGAAGCTGAGAATACTTCACAGAGTCACTGAGCACCAGGACCAGCTCCTGGCCCTAAACAGGTGCTGAGGGAGGGATTCAGCTACAAGAGATCTCATGACCCCCCATAGACATTTGAATTGGCCGGGAAACTGCCTGGAAACTAGGCAGAGGCAGAACTTGAACCTGTGCTGAGCCCAAGAGGTTTTGCATGGGGGACAGCTGCAGCAACATGTGACCATAGGTGTCCATCCTCCGAGGCTCTCCATTTTGTTCTAAGTGACTCTAGCCTTTGCTGACTGCCAGGCTGGAAGAGAGCAGGAGCTGTCTTTCCTGCAGTGCTAGGGTACATCTGATCTGTACGTGCCCCTATCCACTCCCTCCTCCTAAGGCCCCTATCTGGCTGCTCAAGCAAGAGGGTGCACACAGCACACGCTCCACTGCCCTACCTGATTGCTTCGCTGGTGGCCTGGGAATGATTCAACCTCCCCATCCCCCAGTACAGCCAGTGCTCAAGCCCAAGGGGCCAAAGGACAAAGCCATGGGCCAGGTCCCAACTCCCCAGGGTTTGAGCACACAGCTTATCATTGAGCTCAGATCTATGGCCTGAGTTCAAGCAGGTGAGGAGCCCCCACTCTCAGAACACCTCAGAAGACTGAGGTGCAGGTTCATCACCATGCCTCCCTTCACGAAATCAGTCTGGGAAGGGTGTATCCTGTTTAACAGCCACAGCCTCTGCTCAAGGAAGCCCCATGGCCCAGAACACTTAACAGCCCAGCAATCTGGGTACAGAAGGCTTGGAACAAAACTAGCTGTTTGGGCTTGCTCTGGGGACAGACACTGGAAGGAGACTTAGTCAGGGGAGTACAAGTTGGGTAGTCCCCGCAGTTTTCTGCTGGGCAAACCCCCCCAGTCATGGGTGCTGCACCAGCTCCACACCAATAACACCACTCTGCCTGGGGATCCTCAGTCTTGACCCACTGTATCTACAGACCATCTGCAGACATACCCCATAGCCCACTCTGACTGTGTCCAACACAGAGGACCAGTGGGTCTCGGGGGAGCTGTGGGTCTCCTGGCAACCTAACATTTGGCTCTGGCCACCCAAGGGAGGTGGGAGTGTAGCCTGCCAGGGGCCCTCTTGGAGCTAAAGAAATGCAGGCATGACTCCAATGATTAGAGGGTGCTCCTCCAAGGTCTAGGAACAAAATTGGGGTCATCTCTCACCCCGACATCTCTCCCTCCTCAGAGCACTGCTGTGAATGCCCTGAAATATAAAAGAGGGACATGGCTGAGTGACAGCCTTTTTGCTGGCCCTTACTCTTAAGCTCCATCTACTGGAAAGCAGCCTGAATTACACCACCAAACAAAAATTCCTTCAGCACACATTGACTGTGAAATCCAAGGCAGGAATCTAGCCACAACTCAATAACCCATACAGAGCCTTGGCCCTCTGAAAACGCCCAGAAATGAAGCCAATCAACTATATACAATACATACCACGGTCAAAGCCTCAAGAATACAAAAGCATATAAAAACAAAAAGTCACATCCAAATAACAGCAACTTCAAAAGGATACACACCAGCCCTCTCAGATAACAAGTCAACACACACTTTGGGAGGCCAAGGCGTGTGGATCATGAGGTCAAGAGATCCAGACCATCCTGGTCAACATGGTGAAACTCCATCTCTACTAAAAATACAAAAAATTAGCTGGGCATGGTGGCACGTGCCTGTAATCCCAGCTACTCAGGAGGCTGAGGCGGGAGAATTGCTTGAATCCAGGAGGTGGAGGTTGCGGTGAGCCGAGATCGCACCATTGCACTCCAGCCTGGGTAACAAGAGCGAAACTCCGTCTCAAAAAAAAAAAAAAGAAGTCAACACAAGAACTGCAGCAATGAAGAAGGAGTGTTTCCTTACCTCCAGATGATTGCACTGGCTCCCCAGCAATGGACCCTAACCAGATTGAAATGTGGCTGGATTGACAGATACAGAATTCAGAACCTGGATGGCAAAGAAACTCAGTGGTATTCAGGAGAAAGTTGAAACCCAATCCAATGAAGCCAGTAGAGTGATACAAGAGTTGAAATAGCATTTTAAGAAAGAACCAAACTAAACTTCTGGAATAGAAAAATTCACTATAGGTATTTCAAAATTCAGCTGGAAGCATTAACAACAGATTAGACCAAGCTAAGTAAAGAATCTCAGAGCTTGTGGACCAGTGCTTTGGATCAACCCAATCAGACAAAAATAAAGCGAATATAATTTTACAAAATGAACAAAACAACTGAGAAATGTTAGATTATGTAAAGAGACCAAACATACAACTCATTGACATTTCTGAGAGAGGAAAAGAGAGAATAAGCATCTTGGAAGACATTTGAGGATATAGTCCATGAAAATTTCCCCAACCTTTCTAGAGAGGTTGACATGGAAATTCAAGAAATTCAGAGAACCCCTGTGAGACACTATGCAAGATAATCATCCCTAAGACACATAGTCATTGCACTTTCCAATGGAAAGAAACATAATGAAAGGTAGCTATAGAGAAGGGGCAGGTCACGTACAAAGGGAATGCTAACAGGCTAACAGCAAACTTCTCAGCAGAAACCTTGCAAGTCAGAAGAAACTGGGGGCCTGTTTTCAGCATCCTAAAAGAAAAGAAATTCCCACCAAGAATTTTATATTCTGCTAATCTAAGCTTCATAAGCAAAGGAGAAATAAAATCTTTCCAGAGAAGTAAACATTAAAGGAATTTCAAGTCTTTAAGGGAGTTCTAAACATGGAAATGAAAGACCAATACCTGTTACCACAAAGCACACTTAAATACATAGCCCATAGCCCCTTATAAAACAAGTAACTACACAACCAAGTTTACCAAACAACAGCTAAAAACACAGGATCAAAACCTCACTTATTAATGTTAATATTGAACGTAAATGGTCTAAACACACCATTTAAAAGGCACAGAATGGCAAGTTGGATAAAAAAACAAGACTCAACTCTCTGCTGTCTTCAAGAGGCCCATCTCACATATAATGACACTGGCAGGCTCAAAGTAAAGGGATCTAACATGCAAACAGAAAACAAAAAATAACAGGGGTCACTATTCTTATATCACATGAAACGGACTTTAAATCAACAGTTAAAGAGGCAAAGAAGGGTATTACATAATGATAAAAGGTTTAATTCAACAAGAAAACTTAACTATCCTAAATGTATATACACCCAATATTGGAGTACCCAGATTCATAAAACAAGCACTTCTAACCCTACAAAAAGACCTAGACAGTCAGATAATAATGGTGGGGGGCTTCAATACCCCACTGACAGCATTAGACAGATCACTAAAGCAAAGAATTCTGGATTTAAACCTGACACTTGATCAATTGGACCTTATAGACACCTATAGAGTATTCCACTCAACAACCACAGAATATACATTCTTCTCATATGCACACCCAATGTTAGACTGGCCACATGGTCAGCCATAAAGCAAGTCTGAATACATTTTAAAAAATGTAAATCATACCAAGCATACTCTTGAACCACAGTAGAATAAAAATAGAAATCAATATCAAGAAGATATCTCAAAACCACACAATCGCATGGAAATTAAACAACTTGCTCCCGAATGACAAATAATGAAATCAAGGCAGAAATATAAAAACTTATTTGAAATTAATAAAACAGAGACGTGACATACCAAAGTCTCCGAAATGCAGGAAAAGCAGCGTTAAAAGGAAAGTTTAAGGTGCTAAATGACTACATCAACAAATTAGAAATATCTCAGGTTAACAGTCTAATAGTGTACCTAGAGGAACTAGGAAACAAGAACAAACCCCAAAGCTAGCAGAAGACAAGGCAGAACTAAATCAGAGCAGAACTGAATGAAACTGAGATGCAAAAAAATCCATATAAAGGACCAACAAAACCAAGTTTGTTTTTTGAAAGGATAAACAAGATTGGTAGACCACCAGCTAGATCAACAATGAAAAAAAGACAAGATTCAAATAAGCACAACATAAATTACAAAGATGATATTACAACCAATTCCACAGAACTACAAAAGATCCTCAGACACTATTTGAACACCCCTACGCACACAAACTAGAAAATATAGAAGAAATGGATAAATTCCTGGAAATACGCAACCTCCCAAGATTGAACCAGGGAGAAACTGGAACAGGCCAATATTGAGTTCCAAAACTGAAGCAGTAATAAAAAACCTACCAACCAAAAAAAGCCCTGCACCAGATGGATTCACAGCTGAATTCTACCAGACATACAAAGAAGAGCTGGTACCAATCCTACAGAAACTATTCCAAAAAAAATCAAGGAGGAGAGATGCCTCCCTAACTCATTCTATGAAGACAGCATCATCCTGATACCAAAATCTGGCAATGACACAATGAGAAAAGAAAACTACAGGCCAATATCCCTGATGAACATAGATTCAAACATCCTTAAGAAAATACTACCAAACCAAATCCAGCAGCACATCAGAAAGTTAATTCACCACAATCAACTAAGTTTTATTCCTGGGACACAAGTTGGTTCAACAAACACAAATCAATAAGTGTGATTCACCACATAAACAAATAAAAAACAAAAACCATATGATCATCTCAATAGACATAAAAAGATTTTGATAAATCCAGCATCCTTTTATGATAAAAACTTTCAACAAACAAAAAAGAAAAAAAAAACTCTCAACAAACTAGCATTGAAGGAACACACCTCAAAATAATGAGTCATTTATGACGAACCCATGGCCAACAGCATACTGAATGCACAAAAGCCAGAAGCATTCCTCTTGAGAACTGGAACAAGACAAGGATGCTCACTCTCACCACACAGTACCGAAAGTCCCAACCATACCAATCAGGCAAGAAATAAAAGGTATCCAGTGAGGAAAATAAATTCAATGATGTCTCTTTACTGAAGATATGATCTTATACCTAGAAAACCCTGAAGACTCCACCAAAAGGCTCCTAGAACTAATAAACTTCTTCAGTAAAGTTGTAAAAAAAATCAGTAGTATTCTTTCTATTTTTTGATGGAGTCTCACTCTGTCATCCAGGCTGGAGTGCAGTGTCATAATCTCAGCTCGCTGCAACTTCTGCCCCCCTGTTTCAGGTGATTCGCCTGCCTCAGCATCCTGTGTAGCTGAGATTACAGATGCCTGCCATCATGCCCAGTTAATTTTTGTATTTTTTGTAGAGATGGAGTTTAGCCGTGTTGGCCAGGCTGCTCTCGAACTCCTGACCTCAAGTGATCCACCCGCCATGGCCTCCCAAAGTGCTGGGATTACAGGTGTGAGCCACCACGCTGGCCTAAAAATCAGTAATATTTTATATGCCAATAATGTTCAGGCTAAGAGCCAAATCAAGAATGCAATTCCATTTGTAACAGCCACAAAAAACACCTAGAAATACATCTAGCCAAGGAGGTGAAAGATCTCTACCAAGAGAGCTATTAAACACTGCTGAAAGAAATCAGAGATGATGCAAACAAATGGAAAAACATTTCATGCTCATGAATTAGAAGAATCAGTATCATTAAAATGGTCATACTGTCCAAAGCAATTTACAGATTTAACATTATTCCTATGAAACTACCAACATCATTTTTTCACAGAATTACGAAAAAAATATTCTAACATTCATAACAGAAAAGAGAGCCTGAATAATCAAAGCAATCCTAAGCAAAAGGAACAAGGCCAGAGGCATCACATTACCTGACTTTAAACTATACTACAAGGCTACAGTAACCAAAACAGCACGGTATTGGTACAAAAACAGACACATAGACCAATGGAACAGGATAGAGAACCCAGAAATAAAGCTGCACACCTGTAGCCATCTGATTTTCAACAAAGTCAACAAAAATAAGCAATGGGGAAAGGACTCCTTATTCAATAAATGGTGCTGGGATAACTGGCTATCCATATGCAGAAGAATGAAACTGGACCTTTACTTATCATCATACACAAAAATTAATTCAAGATGGATTAAAGACTTAAATGGAAAACCTCAAACTGTTAAAATCCTAGAAGGAAACCTAGGAAATAGCCTTCTTGATATTGTCCTTGGCAAACATGTATGGCTAAGTCCTCAAAAATAATTGCAACAAAACCAAAAATTGATCAGTGCTACCTAATTAAAGAGCATGTACACAGCAAAAGAAACTTTCAACAGAGTAAACAGACAACCTATAGAATAGGAGAAGATATCTGCAAACTATGCATCTAACAAAGGTCTAATATCCAGAATCTAAAGGAAACTTAAATCAACAGGCAAAAGGCAAATAACCCCATTAAAAAGTGGGCAAAGGACATGAACAGGCACTTCTCAAAAGAAGACATTTGTGTAACCAACAGACATATAAAAAATGCTTATCATCACTAATCATCAGAGAAATGCAAATCAAAGCCACAGTGAGATACCATCTCACATCAGTCAGAATGGCTTTCATTAAAAAGTAAAGAAATAACAGATTTTAGTGGTGCTGCAGAGAAAAGGGAATGCTTGTACACTGTTGGTGGGAATGTAAATTAGTTCAGCCACTGTGAAAAGAAGTTCGGAGATTTTCTCGAAGAATTAAAAATAGAACCATTATTCTATCCAGCAATCTCAATCCAGTAATTGGGTATTACTGGGTTCATACCCAAGGGAAAATAAATTGTTCTACCAAAAAGACATACACATACATATGTTCATTGCAGATGTATTCATAATAGCAAAGGCATGGAATCAACCCAGACGTCCATCAGTAGTGGACTGGTTAAAGAAAATGTGGTATGTATACACTATGGAATATACACAGCCACAGGAAAGAATGATTTCATAGCACAACGGGGGAACTATTAGTTGATAACAATTTAATCATACACTTGAAAATAACTAAAAGAGTATAATTGGATTGTTTGTAACACAATGATAAATGCTTGAGTGGATGGATACCAAATTTTCCATGATGTAATTATTATGCATTGCATGCCTATACCAAAATATCTATATACCCTACAAATATATATGCCTCCTATATATCAAAAAAATTGAAAATAAAAAAAGTAAAAAATAGGTGAACAAAAGAAGAAGAAAGAACAAAATTATGTCCTTTGTAGCAAGATGGATGGAGCTGGAGGCCATTATCCTGAGTGAACTAATGCATAAAAAGAAAATAAAATACTGCATGTTCTCATCTATAAGTGGGAGCTAAACATTGGGTACACATGGGCATAAGGATGGGTACAACAGACACTGGGGACTACTAGATGGGAGAGAGAGTGAGGGAGGCAAAGGCTGAAAAACTCCCTATGAAGTACTATGCTTGATACCTGGGTGACAAGCTTCAATTGTACTCCACACCTCAGCAGCATACAATATACCTTTGTAATGAACCTGCACATGGATCCCCTGTATATAAAATAAAAATTGGGAAAAGAGTCAAAAACAAAAAAGAAATTGAAGAGAACACAAACAAGGGTAAGACATTCCACGTGCATAAACTGGAAGAATTAATATTGCTAAAATGACTATACTTCCCAAGGAAATCTACAGATCCAGTGCAATTCTTGCCAAAATACTAATATCAACTTTCCAGAATTAGAATGAACAATCCTAAAATTAATATGAAATAACAACAACAAAAAGCCTGAATAGCCAAAGCAATCCTGAGCAAAAAGAACAAAACTGGAGGCATTACAGCATTTGACTTCAAATTATATTACAAGGCAATAATAACCAAAACAGCACAGTATTGATATAAAAAGAGACACATAGACAATGGAACAGCGTAGAGAATCCAGAAAGAAATTCAACTATTTAGAGCCCATTGTTTTTTGACAAAAGTGTCAATCATATACACTGGGGAAAGGGCATTCCCCTTCAATAAATGATGCTGAGAAAATCGGTTATCTATGTGTAGAAGAATGAAATTTCACTCCTAACTCTTACCATATACAAAAATTAAAGACTCCAATGTAAGACCTCAAATTATAAAACTATCAGAAGAAAACATAGGGAAAACACTTCAGGATGTTGGTCCAGCAAAGGTTTTATAGCCAAGACCTCAAAAGCACAGACAAAATATCCAAATGGGACTATGTTAAACCGAAAAGATTCTGCCCAGCAAAGGAAACCATCAACAGTGAAGAGACCACCTGTTGAATGGGAGAACATATTTGCAAGCTATTCATCCAACAAGGGACTAAGATCCAGAATACACAAGGAACTCAAACAACAGTAAAAACAAAACCAAATAATATCATTAAAAAGTGTGTGAAGGGCATGAATAGGCATTTCTCAAAAGAAGATGTACGAGTGGCCGACAGGTATAAGAGAAAATGCTCAACATTACTAATCATCAGAGAAATGCAACTGAAACCACAGCGAGATGTCATCTCAGCCCAGTTAGAACGGCTATTATTAGAAAAAGCAGCAGATGCTGCTGAGGATGTGGCAAAGAGAGAACTCTTACACACTGTTGGTAGAAATGCAAATCAGTATAGCCGCTATGAAAAACACTACAGATATGTCTCAAAAAACTAGAAACAGGCTGGGTGTGATGGCTCATGCCCATAATCTCAGCACTTTGGGAGGCTGAAGTGGGAGGATCACTTGAGTCCCTGAGCTGGAGACCAGCCTGGACAACATAGGGAGACCCCGTCTCTACAAAAATATTAAGTTAAATTAAACAAAAAAAACTAAAAAATAGAACTGCCGTATAATCCAGCAATCCCACTACTGGGTATTTATCCAAAGGAAAATAAATCAGTGTATCAGAGGGTTACCTGCACAAACAATGTTTACTGCAGCACTATTCACGATAGCATAGACATGGAATCAACCTAAGTGTCCATCAACAGATGAATGAATAAACAGAATATGGTACATATACACAGTGGAATACTACTCAGCCATAAAAAGAATGAAATCCTGTCATTTGCAGCAACATTTATGGAACTGGAGGTCATGATGCTACGTGAAATAACCCAGGCACAAAAAGACAGATATCACATGTTCTGACTCATGTAGGAGCTAAAAAAGTTGATCTCATGGAGGTGGAAGGCAGAATGATGGATGCCAGAGGCAAGGAAGGGCTTGCAAGTGGGAGAGGTGTAAGAAGAGAAGCTGGTTAAAGGGTAAAAACATACAGTTAGAGAGAAGTTATAAGTTATGATGTTCCACAACAGAGGAAGAGTAGTTAGCAACAATCTGTTATATATTAAATATTTGAAAGTAGCTAGCGCGGTGGCTCACGCCTGTAATCCCAGCACTTTGGGAGGCCGAGGCGGGTGGATCACGAGGTCAAGAGATCGAGACCATCCCGGTCAACATGGTGAAACCCCGTCTCTACTAAATATACAAAAAATTAGCTGGGCATGGTGGCGTGTGCCTGTAATCCCAGCTACTCGGGAGGCTGAGGCAGGAGAATTGCCCGAACCCAGGAGACGGAGGTTGCGGTGAGCCGAGATCGCGCCATTGCACCCCAGCCTGGGTAACAAGAGCGAAACTCCGTCTCAAAAAAAAAAAAAAAAAAAAAAAAAAAGAAAGTAGCTAGAAGAGAGGACTTGAAATATTCTCAGCACATAGAAATGATTAATGCTAGGCTGGGCATGGTGCTTATGCCTGTAATCCCAGCATTTTGGGAGGCCAAGGTAGGCAGATCACCTGAGGTCAGGAGTTCCAGACCAGCCTGGCCAACATGGTGAAACCTTGTCTCTCTACTACTAAAAATACAAAAATTAGCCAGGTGTGATGTTATGTGCCTATAATCCCTACTACTTGGGAGGCTGAGGCAGCAGAATCGCTTGAATCTGGGAGGCAGAGATTGCAGTAAGCCAAGATTTGCCACGGCACTCCAGCCTGGGTGACAGAGCAACACACTGTATTTTAAAAAAAAAAGTATTAATACTCAAGGTGATGGATATCCCAAATGCCCTGACTTGATCATTCCGCATTCTATTCATACAACAAACCAGGCAAGTCTAGCTTTGGTGTTTACAGCAGTGCAGCTCTGAGTCAGTCACTTAGTCCTCTGAATGTTGACCTTCTGTCTGTAAAATCAGGAAAATACAAGGATTGGGAAAATATATGTAGGGCATTTGGAATATATAGGCACCCAATAAACGGTTGCTATTTTTCAAAAATCACATCACTCATTTGTTTCCATTTATTGTAAAAATTTTCAAACACATCACAAAGTAGACAGAGGTTTACAGTGAATAGCTGTGTACTAACCACCTAGATACCATCATTAGCATTTTACTAAATTGCTTCTTGACGTATCTGTCCATCTCTCCATTCTTCTATCTACCCATTAATCTACGTTATTTTAGCGATTCACTTTAAAGTAGATTGCAGGCGTCAGTACATTTTCCCCAAAACACTTCAGCCTGCATATCATTAACTAGAGTTCAGTATTTGTTTAGCTTTTTCATTTGATGTAAAATTTAGATACCATGAAATGCATGAATCTTAAGAATACATTTGCTGAGGTTTGACAAATTTAAACACCTGTGTAATCCAAACACCCATCAAGATATATACAACATTTGTATCACCACCAGAAGCTCTCTCATGCTGCTATAACAAGATGTCCTAGACTGGGTAAAAAGGAAAAAGAAAGAATGTCTCCTCATGCCCCTTCCCAGTCCTTTCTTATTT
Source organism: Callithrix jacchus (assembly GCF_049354715.1). Classification (NCBI taxonomy): domain Eukaryota; kingdom Metazoa; phylum Chordata; class Mammalia; order Primates; family Cebidae; genus Callithrix; species Callithrix jacchus. The sequence continues at coordinate 151,131,128 of NC_133508.1, forward strand.
CACCCCTAGAAGTGACCATGTTGAGATTTTTTTCCCTCTATAGATTACTTATTATAGATCGTCATTTAAGTAGCATTGTATGCAGGACAGTTGTTCAGGTGGCCTCAGACTGAGCCAGCTATTCCCCTTTTCTTGCTTGTGGTGCTCAAAGATAACTGTAGAATATGCTGGAAATGCAACATCTTGGGATAAGGGGTAGCTGGCTGGAACAACCTGGGCTTTGTGCCTGTTCCCCGCTACCCAGAAACAGGATATCTTTTAATACTCTAGCCCATGTGTCATAGTACTCCGGGGTCTAAAACCCAGAGCAGGCTGCTTGCTTCCTTCAGCTACGGTGCAAGTGAGGCAATCACAGTCACACTCATCCGCCCCAGGCAGGTTTCTGAGCCTTGCTCGACTGGGTCACAATGAAGCGTAACCTTCTGTTATCCCTTGCTGCTTATCTGTAAGTAATAAACCCACTTCATGTAACTCGCATGTGTGGCTGTTCTGTCTTACTAGACTCACATAAGCAGTGCGCAGTGAACCTGCTTCTCATAATATAGTCTGTACTCTTATGTAAGGCTCTTTTCACTTAGCATAATGTTTTTGAAACTCACGTGATTACTGGTCCATTTTATTTTTCAGACGGGGTTTTGCTTTTGTTGCCCAGGCTGGAGTGCAATGGCGCAATCTTGGCTCACCGCAACCTCTGCCTTCCGGGTTCCAGCCATTCTCCTGCCTCAGCCCCCTGAGTAGCTGGGATTACAGGCATGCACCACCACGCCTGGCTAATTTTGTATTTTTAGTAGAGATGGGGTTTCACCAAGTTAGTTAGGCAGGTCACGAACTCCCCACCTCAGGTGATCTGCCCACCTTGGCCTTGGCCTCCCAAAGTGCTGGGATTATAGGTGTGAGCCACGGTGCCCATCAGGTTCATTTTTTTTAATTGCTGTGTAGTATTCTATTGTATGAACATATCAACATTTGTTTGGCCATTATCTTGCTATTAATTTTTTTTTTTTTTAGATGGAGTTTTGCTCTTGTTACCCAGGCTGGAGTGCAATGGCGTGATCTCGGCTCACGGCAACCTCCGCCCCCTGGGTTCAGGCAATTCTCCTGCCTCAGCCTCCAGAGTAGCTTGGATTACAGGCACGCACCACCATGCCCAGCTAATTTTTTGTATTTTTAGTAGAGACGGGGTTTCACCATGCTGACCAGGATGGTCTTGATCTCTTGACCTCGTGATCCACCCGCCTCGGCCTCCCAAAGTGCTGGGATCTTGCTATTAATTTTTAATAAATGCCGGTTACCTTCTTTCTTTCCTTATGGTAGATCGTCATGAACAACATCAACTGCCGCAAAACTCAACCAGATGAGAACTGGCATCCCTGAGACAGAAAAAACCCTGAGCCGGTGAGAGAGGACGCTGCATACCACAGATCTCCAGCCAGTTCAGTTCTTTAGATACAGCATGATCAGAGATAGATTAGATTTTAACTCCCTCCAGGGAGATCCCTCACTTTGTCTTATTTTTATTCTGTGCATTTCCCCAGCTTCCTCCACCATGAAATGACTTGGAGCCAATTACGAGCCTTCTGCTTCCTCATCAGTAATATTTATGACCATGGAAATATTTATGATGCATGGAGAGAGCTTGGGTCAGGTAGGAGACCAAGCTTTTGCTGTCCTTGTAATTGGGATTTGTCTCCTGCTTGTTTTTGCCAGAGTTGTAAAATGGAAGAGTGCACATAGTATAGTTTAGGGTTGCTTTTTTTCTCTCATCTAACCTTTGCATTCAGGCTGTGGATTATTACTGACCTTTGTGCTTGGAAGGAAGGAGGCATTTTGGTTTTCTGGAGACTTTGGTAGTGTTGCCCCCTTTTTCTGGGCCTGCCATCAAATGCTCTGTTCAGGCTAGAGCTATAACATACTAGGGGAAGACCTTTTTTATCCAATGACAGAAATTTCTGCAATCTGTACGAGGCTCAGGAGCTGCTGGGAGTCACCTACATGCATAAATGTGGAAGGGCCAGAGTCACTTTATGTTTCTGGTGAAATTGCCAGGGAAGCAGTTCTTTCACCCCAATATCCATTTCTCTTCACCCTCCCTGCATGCCTTTATTCCCATCTCTGAGGAATTTCCTTTCTGCTTCCAAGTCTAAGGCCTCCACCTGGACTGGGAACCCATCCTCTGCTACCCAGACCTGGCCCATCTCTGTTGTTAAGAATTCCACTGTAAATGTGGCTTCTCCCTTCCCCTTTCCCCCACCGCCCCCAAACACTCTTTCCATCTCTCCTATAATATTGAAACATATAAAAATAATATTTGTATCAAGAACACATTTATACAAACAGATCTATTTAGGAATGCCTCCTATGTGCCAAGTCACCCTTTCACGTGACTGCCCTCTTCGCCTGTGGAATTCTCGAAACCTGCACTCTCTGCCGTAGTTTCCTCACTCCTTAGTCCTTCACAGCCTTGTCCATCCTCACCACTGTACTGAGAGGGTCTCAAAGGTGGCCATCGACTTCTCAGCTGGCAGACGGTGCAGGCTCTCCTCAGTCCTGCCTCCTTCTGGTCCTGATAACCCATCCCCTCCCTGTCACCTTCCATGGTGCAGCAACATCCCATCACTTCCCATTGTCCTATCATTTTTTTTTTTTGAGACGGAGTTTCGCTCTTGTTACCCAGGCTGGAGTGCAATGGTGCGATCTCGGCTCACCACAACCTCTGCCTCCTGGGTTCAGGCAATTCTCCTGCCTCAGTCTCCCGAGTAGCTGGGATTACAGGCACGTGCCACCATGCCCAGCTAATTTTTTGTATCTTTAGTAGAGACGGGGTTTCACCATTTTGACCAGGATGGTCTCGATCTCTTGACCTCATGATCCACCTGCCTCAGCCTCCCTGTCCTATCATTTTGATTTTTCCTTTATTGGATTTTTTCTTTTCACATCCTAAAGGTGGTCATTTCTCAAAGTGACGTCCTTGAACCGACGTCATCCCTTCTCCCACCACAATTTCAGCTCCTCCTGGGGGCAGCTCTATTCCGAGTCTGTGTCTGGCTCTAACCTCCCCTTGGATTTCAGACCCTAATTCCAAGTTGCTTTCTAGACACCTCTTCCTGAGTCACTTCACCCCTAAACCCAGCCTTCTCTCCTAAGTGAAGAGGTAGAAAACATGGCTTCTGCCCCCGGGAGCTTATAATTTAATCAGAGAGACACACATGCAGATTTTGAAATGTTCCGTAACAAACCCCGAGAGCTAATTAACATGAAAGGCGATGTTATCCTGAGAGTCATGCCACATGACAAAATGCTCACGCTGTTCTTACTCACAGTAGAGAGAAGCCGTGGGCTCCGTTGCCCAGGAATGCTCTTACAGAACCTGCGTCTATGAGACCATTGGCCTGGGAGAATATGATAGCTCTAGATATCATCTAAAGCTGATGATCTCATTAAGGTCTCAACAGTAAGGAGGGACAGAAAGGGGTGTTCATTCCAGACATGCAGAACAGGGTAAGGAAGGAACTTTTTTTTTTTTTGAGATGGAGTTTCGCTCTTGTTACCCAGGCTGGAGTGCAATGGCGCGATCTCGGCTCACCGCAACCACCACCTCCTGGGTTCAGGCAATTCTCCTGCCTCAGCCTCCAGAGTAGCTTGGATTACTGGCATGCGCCACCATGCCCAGCTAATTTTTTTGTATTTTTAGTAGAGACCGGGTTTCACCATGTTGACCAGGATGGTCTCAATTTCTTGACCTCGTGATCCACCCGCCTCAGCCTCCCAAAGTGCTGGGATTACAGGCTTGAGCCACCATGCCTGGCCGGAAGGACCTTTCAAAGAACGCTCTTTCAGCCCACATTCAGCCACTCCAGGCATGATGCTTCTTGACCTGAGGTGGAACTACTCCCTTAGGGAGATTTTGGAGGCCCTTTGTTGTCAATTGTCACAATGACTGAGGGATGCTAGCAGATCCCTGTAAATCAGAAATGATAAATGTCCTGCAATGAGTAGGTTAGTCCCATGTCCAGCCAGTAGTACCTAGGTTGAAAAACAGCACCACATGTGGGGTAATGGGAAACTGACCCTTCCCTGTCATCTCCATGCTCCCAAGAACTACATTCTGACTTGTGAAAAACTAGTAATGGAATTACCCATATATGAAAGTAACTAATGCCCAGTAGACAAATCAAACATTTGCCTAGGGCACCAGCAAACGGAGAGACGGAAGGTAGGGTAAGTTCAGCTGAACGAGCTTATTCCCAATTTTGCAGACAGAAAATCTAGAAGCTTGCTTTTTAAAAATGTTAGCATAAACTTGAATGTTAAACCAAAGAATAAAATTTTATTTTGAATTTCATGTGCGAGTCCCTGTCAACTTGTCAGTGCTTAGGGCAATAAAGACATTAATCAGGTTGTGGGAGTGTCCCATAAAAAAGCTATAAATGTGTGATTGAGGAGTTGCTGGAAATATTCACGAGGCTGACGAGGCTCATCTCAGAAACGCAAGACTGAAAAGGAGTGTAATTAGGAAATCTAATCAGTGGAGCTCTGTTTTCTGGGGGAAGACTATAAACAGATGACGGGAGACCAGTCACTGGTCTGTTGGTCAACAAATACTTATCGACTAACTACTGTGTCCCAGGCACTGGGCTGGGCACTGGGGTACAGTGGAGAACAAGACAAGTTCCTGCCTTCAGTGTAACTTTCTGGGGTGGGGGAGGGGGAAACAGACAAAAATACCCATAGACACAGACTATTCATTCCTACACATCCAGATAGACACACAGATGATCACAGGTCAGCAGAAAGCCAGAACAGTGAGTCAGAACCATTTTGCAGGTTTTTCCAGCCCTCTCCGGGAGGTCTCTGGCCACTTGACGATGGGATCCGCAGGTCTCAGCAGTGCTGACGGAAAGGAACCTTGAGGCTACCTACCTTCCCTTGTCCCTGCACACCCTGTCCTAGCCCAAGGCACCGAACCTGGCAGCGGCATGTTGGGCAGGGCAGCGTGGTGGGGGGCACACAGCACTAGGAAAATCTCCAGGGTCAGAGCAGGGGAATCTGAGCCATACTCAAGTCTGGGTGGCTAGCAGCAGAACTTGACCAGGGGGACCAGTCGTAGGAAGATCCTGATTGCTCACCAGATAAAGGGCTGGAGCATACGTTCTTGCCCTATTGGCTGTTGGGCTTGTGGGGGTGTGGTCTGATTTAAAGGAAATGGGAATTATTTTACGAACAATTCAGCCTGGTGTCAGAAGTGTGTGACTCGGAGTCCCAACAGGAAACAGATGTCACACTCATTAGAGTAACTCAAGGAGACTGAACTTAACAAAGGTGTGGGTGAGGTGGTGGGAAGCCAGAAGGGGTGTTGGGGTGTTTCTGCAGCTGGTAAGCTGCGCAGCAGAGCTGTAACCACCCCAGACCCAGGTGAAAGGGGAGGGAGTGCATATTGATACCAGGAAGTAGAAAAGTCACATAGAGGAAGGTAGAGATGACAATGTTGCCTTGAGAGAGACAGAGGGGCACAGCCAGCCCTGGGCCTCCTCATGGGGGGGCCTTGCTCCTCTGCTCTGGAGTATTCATGGGCTCCCCGTTGGACAGTCAGAAGTCAGAGGACAGAGTGAGCAGAAAATAAGCAGCACACGGTGACCAGCAGCCAAGGATGCAGTTAGTCCTGTAACACCCTCCAAGGTAAACCAGGAACCCAGTCTCCCATGAGGTCAGCTAGCTTCAGGAAGAAAGAGGAACTATGCACCAGCCTGGCACCTGCCCTGATGTGACTCTTACCTTGCCTACCTAACTCCATCAGTTACACAATGTTCTCCTTTGGAGCTGTCTGCTTCTTCCTCCCCATGCCACACTACCTCTGGCCACCGCCCTCTCTCATCTGAATTTCTCTAACGGCCTAGCTGTCTCATCCAGTCTCTCTTGTCCATGCACCAGATCTTCCCAACATGCTGGCCTGAGCCTATCATTTTCTTCCCTAACACCACCTCACACAGCATCCGAATGAAATCCACACAGCTTACCATGGCTTATGAGGCCCTTTGTGTTCTGGCTCTGGATTACATTTCCAGCATCATTTCTTGCCAGTTCTCAATCCCCCTCAACAAATGCCCCCCCCCCACCCCCCGCTCAAATCCATTCCACTGTGGTCCAGCCACAGAGAACTGCTCTCTGATCTCTCTCTGACTCCAAGGCCTTTGCACATGCTATTTCTCCTCTTGAAAGTCAGGAAGTCAATTCTAACTGGACTCTTTCTCATTCCTCATTCCTTTGTTGTTAGTTGTTCTGGGCAAGGCTTGCGTGCCGTTCTTATATGCTCCCATAGCATCCTGACTCTGCCCAAGTCATAATTTTAAAAAATTAATTCAAGAGAGATTTACTGAGTACCTGGAATGCACCAAGCCCTTCCGCCTCAGGCCTCCTCTCATGCCGTTCTTTCCACATGGCACGTTCATCCTTTTACTCTTCATCTGGGCAACTCTTATTTATTCTTTGAGTCTCCCTGAATCATTATTTCCTGCAAGAGGTCCCCTGCCCCTTTTCTCTTCCACAGCATCCTGTATGACTTCGATACTGTGATGTCTGTCTCCTTCTCTCCACGTGGGAAGGGGCCAGGTCTGTTTTGTCTGTGATCGCGTGCCCTCCCTAGCTCAGAGCCTGGCATGCAGCAGGCACTGGTCACATATGGGTAAAGGAGTGAGGAGTAGGGCTCTCCCATTAGACCATGACAAGGAATAAAGAATTGTATGTTCCAGGGGTGAACTCAGGTTTTGTGGGGCCTGAAGCTTAGACTTAAGATGCTTTCTTATTTAAGAAAAATACAAAATTACAAAAACAAAATTAGGCAGGAAAGTGGACCTTTATGTAAATTGGGAAAAGAGATAACCACAAATTGTAAAATGTTTAGAGTGGAAAAATACTTCAAGTATCACAAAATATAGAAAAATAATATCATATTTGTTAGTTAACTGCCTAGCACACTACAGTAAGCCTTTCTCCACATTATTTGGCTGAATAATACTCTTTTATCGCCTCTTCATCTATAACGATTTTGTAATACCTTCTGTACAGAGAATGGAATGAGAATTAAGTCCTCTGGCATAATAAAAATTGTACGTATGATTGATGGTTGGGATGCATAAAAACGTGTGACCATAGCCAGACGTACTTGTTTGTAGGACTGCTACAGTTTGTATTCTACAAACACAGGAATTCTGACAAATTCCATTCGGCATTTTAAAAAGGGGAAAAAAAGGAATGCACATAATTGTATCGCTACATTACTCGATATATGACTAGGTATCAGTGAGGACTGAATTGTGACTAACAATCTCACACGTCTGATGATTGGAAGAATTTCCTACGGACTAGCTTCTGGCTCCACACAGTTCAAATCGTGTTTCTCCTCTATTACCGATACGCTTCCAGGGCCAGTTTCCATGGGACACTCACTGATCTCATTTGGTCTTTGGCACTGTATTAAGTGTCACAATGCCAGGTAAGTTGGCACTGCGGGCAGTAAGAGTGTTCCTGGGAGTTCAAGACCCTCCTGGACAATATGGTAAAACCCCACCTCTACTAAAAATACTAAAATTAGCCGGGTGTGATGGTGGGCACCTGTAGTCCCAGCTACTCAGGAGACTGAGGCAGGAGAATCACTTGAACCTGGGAGGCGGAGGTTACAGTGAGCTGAGATCACCCCACTGCACTCCAGCCTGGGTGACAGAGCGAGACTCCGCTTAAAAAAAAAAACAGAAAAAGAGTGTTCCTGGGAGCCACTTCTGCACTGAGATGGCCAGCGAAAGCCAACTCTACACAAAAGTGACAAGATGACTGCAACAACCTAGATATGGCCCATAAAACAACTGTATCCCTAACTAACTTCCCCCTAGCCGGATCCCAAAAATGTCCACGGCCACTTCAGTTCTGGGCAACATGACGGGGAGTGTGGCAGAGGGAAAGTCTGAGTGGAAAGAGATAGCAGTCTGAACTGAGTTAAGTTTGGCAAGTCTCACAAAACATGTGGTCGCCGCAGACACATTACGAGGGCGCCCTTCAGAACTGTCCTAAGGGGTGGCCCTAAAGCTTACGCTTTGCTAACTTCATAGTAAATCTGCCTGTGCCTGTATCGTATTCACTACTATGTGTGGCCCCTGGCACCACGCCTGGCACATAGTAGTTGCTTAATAAATATATGCTGAGTGAGGAAAAGTGTTGCTTGGCCTCATTACCCAGGAGATGGTCTCTTTCCCCAGTAGATCTCGTCGCTTTGTTTGAAAGCTGGGACTCAGTTAGTTGAGCAGACTTACTGGAGGCACTGGGAGAGGAAAGAGGGACCGCTTGGTGGGATAAGCTCTCCCATCTCCTCATCACCGGGCAAATAAGCCAATGCCAACACGTCAGCTGCCCTCATTAGCAGTGAAGCGGCCCTGGCTGCCCTCCTGGGGTCATTCTAATTGGCTCCAATCAGAGAAAGCCAGGTCTGGGCTTTATTAACAGTGACAGCAGCTCTACCGTTAGAAGAGCAGGTAGAAAGGTCACACTGGAAACACCATTTCCAAGCACAGCGTAATTACAGACAGCTCATTCTGGCTTTCACAGCTATGCTGGGGAATCTTTATTTATCCAGCCCTGCTGATCGTGGCCTTCCGGCTTCCTGCTTCCATTTTCTTCCTTGTTGTGAGACGGTTGAACTTTGGGGTCCCACACACGTTTTTTTGAAACAGAGTCTTGCTTTGTTGCCAGGCTGAAGTGCAGTGGTGCAATCTCAGCTCACTGCAACCTCTGCCTCCCGGGTTCAAGTGTGCCTCAGCCTCCTGAATAGCTGGGATTACAGGTGCATGCACCACTGCATCTGGTTGATTTTTGTATTTTTAGTAGAGATAGAGTTTCACCGTATTGGTCTCGATCTCTTGACCTCTTGATCCGCCCACTTCGGCCTCACAAAGTGCTGGGATTACAGGCATGCGCCACCACGTCCGGCTCACATTTTTCTTTATGGCCTTGAGTCCAGCAAGAAGAAAAATCCTGGATTCCTAAGGGTCTGACTCTAGGGGCCTCCGGTGCTAAAGAATTTGAGTCTGACATTCTAGGGTAAGGAGAGTAGGCTGTGTTCTAGACAAGCGTTAAGTCTTTGGAGGACCGTGGTTTGAAGGTACTGGTGACTGAGAAGCAAAACCGCTTCACACTCTAGCAGCCACTCGGCACATCTACCTTGTCTGCTGCTCTCTCGGGGAAATCTTCCCGGACCCGGGGCAGTGAGCCACTCCTCTGTGCTCCCGCAACATTGGGCTCAAGTCTCTATGACACGACTCACGGCATTGTCTTTCATTTATTAGCTTAGCCACCTGTCTTCCAAGATGGACTGCCAGTGACTCAAGGACACTAACAATTCTCATTCATATTTATAGTTTTGGTTTATTCCCTAAGCACAGGGCCTAGCACTTGGTACATACTGACTGACTGTCCAAAGAAGGGAGTGGAAGACATCGCTAATAAGATGAACCAGGAGTTTCCGGACAGCTGAACACATGGAAGTTGCAGGAGGGTGGTGCACCCAGGGAGGGCACGGAAGCTCCATGCTCCTTCCCCCAAACCTCGCTCTTGTGTCTCTTCATCTATGTCCTTTAGAATAAACCAGTAAACATAAGGTCTATAAGAAAGTAATAGGGTTAAGTGAGGTCATAAGGGCAGTGCCTTATCCCATAGGACTCTTGTCCTCATAAGCAGAGGAAGAGACACCATGAAACCTTCTCTCCACACAAGCATAGCAAAGAGGGCATATGAAGATGCAGCCACCCACGATGAGGGATGAGAGCACTCATCAGAACCCAACCCTGGTGGTGCACTGATATTAGATCTAGCCTCAAGAAAGGTGAGAAAATAAATTGCTGTAGTTGTTTTTTGCTTTTTTCTTTTTTTTTTTGAGACGGAGTCTGCTCTTCTTGCCCAGGCTGGAGCCCAGCGGCACGATCTTAGCTCACTGCAACTTCCACGTCCTGGTTTCAAGCAATTCTCCTGCCTCAGCCACCCAAGTAGCTGGGATTACAGGTGCCCTCCACCACACCTGGCTATTTTTTTTTTTTTTTTTAAGTAGAGACGGGGTTTCACCATCTTGGCCAGGCTGGTCTTGAACTCCTGACCTCGTGATCTGCCCATCTTGGCCTCCCAAAGTGCTGAGATTACAGGGACGACCTACTGAGCCCAGCCTCTTTTATTTTTTTCTTCCTTAAAAAGATGAACTTGTGTGGGCATAGAGTTATACAGTAGAAATAGCATGTCTAAGAGGTTAAGTTTGGTCTTGGGAGTAAACTGGTTTGAATTCCAGTTCCACCACTATTTTAATGAGAATTAGGTTTGGCTATAAATGACTGAAACCCCAAAACAATAGTGGCTTAAGCAAGTTAGATGTTTACTTTTCTCTTTCATGTAGAATTCTGGAGGTGGCCACCTCAGGACTCCCAAGTTAGCTCCAGCATGTCCTGGGGGACTCAGGCTCCTGCTCTTTTGCTGCTCTGCTGTTAATAGCCTTGGTCCCATCATGGCACTGGGTGGCACCCTCCAGCTCAAGCTGTCATGTCTGCATTCCACCGGCGGAGAGAAGGCTCAGAGCTCCAGGAAGTTGCGCATACCTGTCCTGTTGCCCACAAGTTAGTCACGTGGACACCTAGCTTCAACAGAGTCTGGAGGATGTACTTACAACTCTAGCAGGCCACGTGCTCAGCTAAAAATGAGGGTCTATTACCGTACAAGAAGGAGAAATTTGATTTTTGAGAAAAATAGTCTCTGTCATACTCACTAGCTATGTGACTTTGGGGAAATGAATGACTCTCTCTGACTCTCAGTTTCCTCGTTCAAGAGTCAGAAGAATGCAAGCAGCTTAGCAAAGTGCCTTGCGTTGCTGAAGGGCTGAGCTGTTATTTTCCTTCGGTTGTGGCTAGGCTGGCGGGAGGTGGGTCCCTCACAGGGAGCATGTGCACGTAAGCATGCCTGAATCGGAGTTTTTATTTGTGACTTGGGGTTTGTTACATCTGCATTTTGAGCACTATTCTCATAATGGAGTTTCCTGATTTGGGGAAGTATTGTTTAGAAAAAACTTGCAAGCAGCTAGATTTTCTTCCAGTAAAATGTGATACATGTAAACAAGATTTCTGTAAAGATCATTTTACATATGCTGCACATAAGCATCCATTTGCATTCCAGAAGGATGTTCAAGTCCCGGTGTGCCCACTCTGTAATATCCCCATCCCAATAAAAAAGGGACAGATCCCAGCCGTGGTGGCTGGCGATCATATGGATGGAGACTGTGACTGTCATCCTGGGAAGAAGAAAGAGAAGATTTTTACATACCGGCGCTCAAAAGAGGGCTGCAAGAAGAAAGAGATGCTGCAGATGGTGTGTGCCCAGTGTCATGGCAACTTCTGCATCCAGCACAGACACCCCCTGGACCACAGCTGCAGACATAGGAGCCGCCCCACTATCAAAGCTGGGTGAGAAGAGACTCAGCTGTGATTGTGCTGGCTCAGAACACATGGTAGCATACTGGGACAGTGTACACTCTAAAGGGCAGAGTGGAGCGACACAGAGCACCGGCCCACACTAAGCTGCTGATCTTAACTGTTTGTTGAGGTAGATGGGAATATAATAAAATTGAATGCTGAAATTGAAAAGAAAAAAACCCACCAAGATTCTGCATGCTAGTTTTCTCATTTATAGAATGGAGGCAACAATAACCCTTTCTTTATAGGGTTCTTGTGAGGATTATTGGAGATATTGTATGTAAAGCATTTCATAGAGTACTGAGCAAGAAAGACTGTAAGTGCTGGCTTCTTCTATTATTACTAGTCAAGACAAGCCCTGAGTGACCTTGAGATCGACCATGAAGAGGATGCTGGAGAAGGTTCCATAAGATTCAGACTCCAAAATTCAACTCATTCTAAGGGGCGGGACTGATGCTGCAACCAGGATTACAGATTAACTTGGCGCACAGTGACTGTGTTGGTACGCTTGCATTTTGAATTCTCTCCAAATAGAGCTAACCTTAAAGGCAACGGGAACATCCTCTGCCTTCCTGCACGTCCTCACTCCCCAGCAATTCTCATCTACAGGGTGCCTTCCCCAAAGCGCTCAGGCAGGAAGCACCAGGATTAGGAGTCCTAAAAGTCAGAAGGAATTTCTGGCCCCAGCAGGACCTGGAGGGCTGCCCCCAGGCTGTGTATAGGCTGGGAAAGCCTGTCCCCTCAGGCAGAAGTTGCAAAGGAACAGAAAATAAGCCAAGATCAGGTGAGCCAGACTTCAGCTTGATGAAACAAACAAAACACACTTTTTCTCTTTCGCTCGGGCTTCTGGGATTAGCGGTTAGGTCCCCAGAGTATACCGGGTGTTTATTCTCGCTTCGAGGAGTAGGAAGGGTCGGAGGCACAGGGCCTCTCCCGGTAGCTCCTTGTTGCTTCTACTTCTTGCAGAAGCCAAACTGGGACCCTCTGCCATGTACCCTTCATGTTCACAGGCTGCTTCTCAATTCAGCACTAGCTGATCAACTGCCAGGGATCCCTGAGAGACGGGAAAGACTGGGTGGGAAATGGTTGATTGCAACCCTGCCGGTTCCCAGTCTTCCAGGCTTCCAGGCTCCCAGGGAACCCTTCCCACTCAGCACAACTGACCACCACGGTGACTGCTCCATCAGTTCCCATGGCTGCTGGGCAACCCATCTGTAAAGGAAACTGTTTGATTCCAGAACATTCCCACCTAAATCACAAATCTGCTGTTCTTCTGCAGTCTGCGAAGAGGATGTATCATCTGAAGTGAAAAATTGGAAACAACCTAAATAACTAAGGAAAGGAGATTGGTTGCCCAAATGATGGTTCCAGCATTTCAAGTAATATTATGTGACCATTAAAAACTATAATCACGAGGATTATGTGGTGACTTGGAAAAGTGCTTATATTATGACATAAAGTGAAACTGTAAAATCTCATCTCTGCCGTGAGTGCAGTGGTAAAAACTATATTACATCTGGATTAAAAAAAATACACCAAAAAAAGGAAAAAAATGGGGTGGGAGGATGGTGGGTATAATTTCCCCTTTCACGTATTCTGGTATCTGCTCCTGCTGTTTGTGCACTAAGAAAATCATTTTAAAATCTCGCTCACTAACCTATCATGCACTTTCACCTTCCCCCAAAGAAAAAGAAACCTCATCCACTGAAATTTGCTAGTGTGGCCCCTCTGCTTATTTTGATATCAACTCTTCAATCAATATTCTCAGGGAAAGATATGACTATTTTAAGTTGAAAGCAAACCACAGATGAACTCAGTTCCCTGGTCAATTCTCCTCCCAGTAGGTGGTGATAGTTAAAACCACCTCAACCACCTCCTTAAGGGCCAAATCAGTCCCACCCCTGCAGTGAGGACTGTAAACAACTTAGATCCTTCAGGTGCTCGGCATTTGAATTCCTGGGCCACCTGCGGCAGACTCACCTGAAGTAGACTTTAGAGGTGGGGCTGCTTACTCTGTTCGGCACCAGGAACAAAACTACTCAAAAATCCTTACTCTGAATTTGAGTGAATCCTGAGTGAACAGGAAAAATAAGAAAACATCACCTAACAAAGACCCAGAATTTCAGGAGCCATTTTAGTACCATCCTTGCCATGAACTCATTGTGTAAGGCTAAGCACATCCCTCAACCACTCTCCAGATTAAGGGAACGGATTGTAACCTGCCTGTAACTGGCTGATGGACAGAAAACCATGCAAACAATGGCGCGGAGCACTTTGCAAATAGGAAACAGAACCTGGGATCTGGAGTCAGAAAGTCTGGATCCAAGCCAAGGATCTCCATACATAAACACTGGGACTTCAGGCTATTGGTTTCTGAGTCTGTTTCCTCATCAGTAAAATGGGGATAAGACTCTAAGCACCCAGATTGTTGTGACATTTGAGTTTATGAGAAAAAGCTTTGTAAATTGTAAAGCACATGTATGAGTTTGTTATGGTTGTCATAATAAAACTCCACAGACTGTGTGGTTTAAGCAACAGAAGTTAATTTTTTTTCTTTTTTTTGAGATAGAGTCTCACTCTTGTCGCCCAGGCTGGAGTGCAATGGTATGATCTCAGCTCAATGCAACCTCTACCTTCTGGTTCAAGTGATTCTCCTGCCTCAGCCTCCTCAGTAGCTGGGATTAGACGCATGCACTACCATGCTCGGCTAATTTTTAAATATTTTTAGTAGAGACAGGGTTTCACCATGTTGGCCAGGCTGGTCTTGAACTCCTGACCTTGTGATCCGCCCGCCTCGGCCTCCCAAAGCACTGGGATTACAGGCATGAGCCGCTGCGCCCAGCCCTTCCCCGCCCTGCAATTTGTGAAGCCAGAAGCCTGAGATTAAGGTGTCAGTGGGGCTGGTTTCTTGTGAGGCCTCTCCTTGGCTTTTCGGCAGCCACTTTCTCTGTGTCTTCCCACGATCTTTCTCCATGTGTGTCTGTGTCCTAGTCTCCTCTTCCTATAGGACACCAGTCATATAGAATCAGGGCCCACCCAAATGACCTCAGTTTAACTTAATGCCTTCCTAGAAGACCCATCTCCAAATACAGACATATTTGATTTGCTTTATTGTACTTGGCTTTATTATGCTTCACAGAAACTGCTTTTTTCACGAATAGAGGGTTTGTGGCAACCCTGCATTGAGCAAGTCCATTGGCATCATTTTTCCAAATACGTGTGCTCACTTCATGGCTTTGTGTCACATCTGGGTAATTCTCATAATACTTCAGATTTGTTCATTATGATTTCTGTTATCATCATCTATGAAAAGTGATACTTGATGTTCCTATTATAATTGTTTTAGGGTGCCATGGACTGTACCCATACAAAAATGGCAAACTGAATTGATGAATGTGTGTGTTCTGATTGTTCCACTGACTGGCTCTTCCCCAGTAGCTCCCTTTCCTTGGGCCTCTCTGTTCCCTGTGACACAATATTATTAAAATTAGGCCGATTAGTAATCCTAAGATGACTTCTAATTGCTCTAGTGAAAGAAGAGTTGCATGTGTCTCAACCAAAAGCTAGAAATGATTACACTTACTGAGGAAGGCATGTCAAAAGCCGAGACAGGTCAAAAGCTAGGACTTTTGTGCCAGTTAACCAAGTTGTGAGTGCAAAGGAAAAGTTCTTGAAGGAAATTTGAAGTGCTAGCCCAGTGAACACACAAATGATAAGAAAGCAAAACAGCCTTATTGCTGATATGGAGAAAGTCTGAGTGGTCTGCATAGAGGATCCACCAGCTACAACATTCCCTTAAGCCAAAGCCTAATCTAGAGCAAGGTCCTAACTCTTTTCCATTCTGTGAAGGCTAAGAGAGCTGAGGAAGATGCAGAAGAAAAGTCTGAAGCTGTCAGAGGTTGTTTCATGAGATTTCAGGAAGGAAGCCATCTCTAAGACATAAACGTGCAAGGGGAAGCAGCGAGTGCTGAGGCAGAAGCTGCAGCAGCTTATCTGGAAGATCTTGCTGAGGTTATTAATGAAGGGGCCTAGTTTAACAACAGAGTTTCAATAAAGATGAAACAGTCTTATATTAGAAGATGACATCTAGAACTTTCATAGCTGGAAAGGAGAAGTCAATGCCTGGTTTCAGAGTTTCAAAGGTTGCGCTGATTCTCTTACGAGGGGCCAAGCAGCTAGTGACGAAGGTAAAGCCAATGCTTATTTACCATTCCCTAAGTCCTAGGGCCTTTGAGAATTATGCTGATTCTACTTTGCCTATGTTCTGTAACTTGGACAACAAAGCCTGGGTGACAGCATCTTTGTTTACAGCATGGTTTACTGAATACAGTTGACCCATGAACAATCCAGAGGTTAGTGGCACTGACCCCCACCACAGTCAAAATTTGTGGATAACTTTTGACTCTCCTAAAGTACTAATAGTTTACTGTTGACCGGAAGTCTTACCAATAATATAAACAATCAACTAATGCATATTTTGTATATGTGTTACATACTGTATTCTTGCAACAGATCAAGCTGGAGAAAATAAAATGTTAGTAAGAACATAATAAGAAAGAGAAAATGTGTTTATTATTCATGAAGATAGAAGCGGATCATCATAAAGGTCTTCATCCTTGTTGTCTTCATGATAAGTAGGCTGAGGAGGAGGAGGAGGAAGACAAAAGATTGGTATTGCTGTCTCAAAGGTGGCAGAGGTAGAAGGCGAGGCAGAAGAGGCAGGCACACTCAGTGTAAGTTTTATTGAAAAAAAATCCATATATAAGTGGACCTGCATAGTTCAAACCTGTGTTGTTCAAGGGTCAATTGTATTTTAAGCCCACTGTTGCGACTTACTGCTCAGAAAACAAAGACTTCTTTCCAAATATTACTGTTCATTGACAATGTACCTTGTCATCCAAGATCTCTGATACAGATGTACAGGGAGATTAATGTTGTTTTTATGTCTCCTAGCAAACATCCATTCTGCTGCTCATCGATCAAGGAGTAATTTTCACTTTCAAGTCTTGTAATTTAAGAAATACATTTTGTAAGGCTATAGCTGCCACAGATAGTGAGTCTTCTGATGCACCTGGGCAAAGTAAAATTGAAAATCTTCTAAAAAGGATTCACCATTCTAGATGTCACTAAGAACATCTGTGATTCATGGGAAGAGGTCAAAATATCGACGTTAGCAGGATTTTGGAAGAAGTTGATTCCAACTCTCACGGTTGACTTTGAGGAACATAAGACTTCAATGGAGGAAGTAATTGCAGATATGGTAGAAATAGCAAGAAAACTAGAATTAGAAGTGGAGGCTGAAGACGTAACTTGAGAAAATAAAAACAGCTCAGACCAGAAAGACTTCAGTCATTGCTCTCCACCTACCCATGCCTGGGGGTAATTGTTGAAAGACATTTGTTTCTGACCAGCTGCCTCACCCATGATCTTGTTCCTGGAATCTATGATACAAAGGGCAATGTATAGCCAATGAACAGCTTATGTTATTTTAATGGAAATTCTCTGTAAACACCTTTGGAACTTGCTCTTCTTTTCTTCCTTAAAAAAAAAAAACCCACTTATAACTGCTGCTAATTAGAGCATATATTCAGGGCAACTTGAATCTATGCTCCTGTGTTGCAGTCCTCAAACTTGACCCAAACTTATACTAATTTTGCCTCAGTTTTTCCCTCCGGGTTGACGTTTTGAATTGCTGCAATTTATCAGAAAAATATAAAATGTTATCTGATAAAATTGCAGCAATTCAAAACGTCAACCCGGAGGAAAAAACTTGACTGGATAAGGAGTTGCTTATTATAGATGAGCCAAGAAAGTGTTTTTTTTTTTTTTCGAGATGAAATCCACTCCTGGTGAAGATGCTGTCACCATTGTTAAAATGACCACAAAGGATTTAGAATATACATAAACTTAAAGCAGTGACAGGGTTTGAGAGGATTGTGTCCAGTTTTTTTTTCCAACCCCTCAAGCATTCATTTATCCCTTGAGTTACAAAATCAATTCAATTACACTCTTTATATTATTTTAAAATGTACAATTAAGTTATTATTGCCTATACTCATCCTATTGTGCTGTCAAATAGATCTTATTCATTCTATTTTTTGTATTAAATACTTATCAACCATCTATACTTCCCCCTGAGTTCCCTAATGCCCTCCTTCCCAGTTTACTTTTTTTTAATGGCTGAATAGTACTCTATTGTGTGTATGTACTACATTTTCTTTATCTATTCATCTGTTGATGAACACTTAGATTGCTTCCAAACCTGAGCCATTGTAAACAGTGCTAACAAACATGGGAGTGCAGACATCCCTGCGATGTACTGATTTCCTTTCTTTGGGGTTTGCTTTCAGTAGGATTGCTGGATCACACGGTAGCTAAATTTTCAGTTTTTTTTAGGAACCGCCAAGCTGTTCCACATACTGGTTGTACTAACTTACATTCCCACCAACACACACAGGGTTCCCTTTTCTTCACATCCCTGCCGGCATTTATTATTGCCTTCTTTTGGATATAACCATTTTAACTGGGATGAGAGGATATCTCATTGTAGTTTTGATTTGCATTTCTCTGATACTCAGTGACATTGAGGACCTTTTCATACGCCTGTTTGCCATTTGTATGTCTTCTTTTGAAAAATGTCTGTTCAGATCTTTTGCTCATTTTTGATTGGATTATTAGATTTTTTTCCCCTATGGAGTTATTTGAGCTCCTTATATATTCTGATTATTGATCCCTTGTGGGATGGGTAGTTTAGAAATATTTTCCCCCATTCTGTGGGTTGTCTCTTCACTTTGTTGATTGTATTCTTCGCTGTGCAGAAGCTTTTAACTTGACGTGATCCCACTTGTCCATTTTTGCTCTGGTTGCCTGTGTTTGTGGTGTATTGCTCAAGAAATTTTTGCTCAGACAAATGTCCTGGAGATTTTTCCCAATGTTTTCTTATAGTAGTTTCATAATTTGAGGTCTAAAACTTAAGTCTTTACCCATTTTGATTTGATTTGTGTATATGATGAGAGATAGGGGTCTAGTTTCAATCCTCTGCATATGGATATCTACTTTCCCAGCATTGGTTATGGAAGAGCTATGTTCTTGCCATCTTTGTCAAAAATTAGTTCACTGAAAATGTGTGGATTTGTTTCTGGGTTCTCTATTCTGTACCATTGGTCTGTGTTTCTGTTTCTATGCCAGTACCTTGCAGTTTTGGTTACTATAGCTCTGTATATAATTTGAAGTCAGGTAATGTGATTCCTTCAGGTTTTTTTTTTTTTTTTGCATAGTATAGCTATTCTGGGTGTTTTGTGCTTCCATATATTTGGGATTATTTTTTCTTTCTCTATAAAGAATGCCACTGGTATTTTGTTAGAAAGTGCATTGAATATAGATTTCTTTGGGTAATATGGACATTTTTAACAATATTGATTCTTCCAAACCATGAACATGGAATATTTTTCCATTTTTTGGTGTTTTCATCAATTTCTTTCAATTGAGACCAATCTGAAAGAAGTTCTGATTAAAATGATATCAAATGGCATCTCATGTTTCAGAGAAAACTTTTGTGAATGGAAGAGTCCATCAATGTGACAAACTTCATGGTCTTACTTTAAGAAATTGCCACACCCACCCCAGCTTTCAGCAGCCACCACTGTCACCAGTCAGCAGCCATCAATATCATGGCAAGATCCTCCACCAGCAAAAAGATTACAACTCCCTGACCGCTCAGATGATCATTAATATGTTAGCAATAAAGTATCTTTTAATAAGGTATGTTCCTTCTTTTCTACACATGAGGCTGTTTTGTTGCACACATAGTAAACTACAGTATAATATAAACATAACCTTTATATGCATTGCAGAACCCCAAAAAAAGTGTGTCACTGGCTTTACTGTGACATTTGTTTTATTGCAGTGGCTGAAACTGAACCAACAATATTTCCAGGGTATGCCTGTTCAATCACGTTCTGAGATATTGGGGTTTAGAACTTCAATATATGAATTTGGAGACACAATTCAGCCATAACAGCACAATGTAAATATTTTTCTGGACTTACCTGGGACTTCCCAGGATGGGCATTTAGGACACAGAAGGAAGAAGCTTGGCTGACTGTTTTTCTGCTACACCATCATGGCGAGAGGCAGTAGGAGAGACCGGCCGGCGCTCTGAACTTAGTCTCTGCTGCTGCGGGGCTGGGATCTTCTCCGGCTATGCTGCCTCCAGTCCTACTCAGCAAATAAATGAGCTGTCTTATTCCCTTTGGGGTTGGAATGCTTTTTTGTAGAAAAGGAGTTATCAAATACCTAACAGCTGCTAACTGTTAAGTATTAACAGGGGAAACAGGTGTACATGGGCTGTGGGCATTTGTCTCTGTTTACATATGTGAGTATCTTCTGGAAGAGCCCATCCAAGCCCTTTAAGGAGGTTTCACCAACTAAAGGAAAAACTATTCATGGGGAGGCCAGGAATTTTCTTCCAAATTCTTCCCAAAGTGTTTACTTTCATCTGCTGGGAAAAGGCCTCAACAAACATTTATCAAGGACGTCTTTGATCCCTGGGGCTGTGCTGGGACTGGGAGGAATGTAGTGCTTCTCAGGCCTGTTTAGTAAGTACAGACATTGCTCAACCCACAGGGAGGGGAGAGAGCCCGAGGGTCCAGGAGCTGGGAATGCACCTGTGCCAGCAGAGTGGAGGAGGGCCCTGATCAGGAAGATAGGCTATTCAGGGCCGCTATGTTATTTTTTATTTTGCTCTTTACGGATGTAAGGAAGAGGCATGCCCACATTACCTACAAGGCATCCCACAGTGGCACGGCATCTCATCCTCTCAGCATTGCTGCGTCCCAGTGCTTGCATGGCGGTGGGGGTGAGGAGAGGGTTCAGCGCTTTTCATGGAAACTGGATTTCAACTCAAGGCCAATAGGTTTGCCCTCTTTCTGAAGGTCTAGAATTTATCCTAGGAGAGGATCAAGCTATGTCAATTTACCCCTCTCCAAAATGGAGCTCTCCTGTCGGCCAGAAGCAAAGGACATTTGTTGTTTTTGCCTGCCCAGCTTACGTCCCACTTCTCTTGGAAATAAAACCACACTTTCCTTCCCGGAACCCATTCTATGTGGTTCAGGTGGGGCTGATTTCATCTTCCTCAGTGCAAGATAAGGCATTATCAAACACGTAACAGCTACTCACTGTTAAGTATTAACAGGGAAACAGGTGTGCATGGGGAGCAGCAGAGACTAAGTTCAGAGCGCCGGCCGGTCTCTCCTACTGCCTCTCGCCGTGATGGTGTAGCAGAAAAACAGTCAGCAAAGCTTCTTCCTTCTGTGTCCTAAATGCCCATCCTGGGAAGTCCCAGGTAAGTCCAGAAAAATATTTACATTGTGCTGTTATGGCTGAATTGTGTCTCCAAATTCATATATTGAAGTTCTAAACCCCAGTATCTCAGAACGTGATTGAACAGGCATACCCTGGAAATATTGTTGGTTCAGTTTCAGCCACTGCAATAAAACAAATGTCACAGTAAAGCCAGTGACACACTTTTTTTGGGGTTCTGCAATGCATATAAAGGTTATGTTTATATTATACTGTAGTTTACTATGTGTGCAACAAAACAGCCTCATGTGTAGAAAAGAAGGAACATACCTTATTAAAAGATACTTTATTGCTAAGTGTTAATGATCATCTGAGCGGTCAGGGAGTTGTAATCTTTTGGCTGGTGGAGGATCTTGCCACGATATTGATGGCTGCTGACTAGTGACAGTGGTGGCTGCTGAAAGCTGGGGTGGGTATGGCAATTTCTTAAAGTAAGACCATGAAGTTTGTCACATTGATTGCCCTGTCCTTAGTCTAGCCAATAGCAGTAGCTCTCTAGCCCTTGCCACAGTGATTGGCACAGAGTTGGGCACATGACTCAGGCTCAGCCAATCAGAGCCTCCGTCAGGCATTGGTGTGGCAGCCGCAGGAGAGCTGTTCTGCCCTTCTCTTGGATAACAAGCTCTAAGGATGGCTTGGAGCTGCTTGCAGCCATCTTCTCCAGTGGCGCAGGGCACAGAGGACACTTTCATCATCTGGAGAAAATGAAGCCAATGTACAAAGAGAAATAGCAGGGAGATGGAAAACTAAAGGCAACCTTAAAGACAACGTTTGAGCCTCTGGATCCATCTCTTCTCAGGAGCCAATAAATTTCCTATCCTGCTTACACTCCCTCGAGCGGGGTTTCTGTCACTGGGACTGGAAAACTCCTGACTGTGCCGAGCCTCCTCAGAGACAGTCAGCATTTCTCACGCTCAGCCTGTTGTGTTTACCCTTGGCTGGAGCCCTGATTCTCATTAAACTAATTATGGGCAGAGTATGGGGACTACATTCACTCAGAGATCAGGGCACAGAGCATTGCAACTTTATGCAGAAGTGACTGCCGAGGACCACTCCTCTTGGAAGAAAGCTGTGAACTAGAGAGTCATTTCACACTTAAACCCTGCCCTCTGTCTTTAGCCTTTAAACTTGTTTCTATTCTTTACTTTCTGAGTGTGTATTTTCAAATCACCCCTTGGGGGTGGGGTCTCAGGAACATCCGAGGCTCCGTATCAAACACAGGAGGGTATTTACCATGCATGACAGAGTTTCCTATGGCTCTTGGGACTGCAGAGGAGTACTGCATTGCACGCAGAGCATGCGTGGTGGGGTCAGGTGGAATGAAGATCTTTGCTTTGAGGCAGTGTAACCTGTCTCCCTTCCTCTGCCATTGTGAGTTCCTCAACGCAGGTTACTATCAACCTCGCCCATGTCTCCAAGTTACCCTGTGGTCCACTGGCCATTTTACATGCATGTCATTCTAGCCTGAGAACATGCCAGCTCCTTTCCCCTAATGTCGTATTGCCTGTATGAGTCTAAACTTGAGGGAGTCTACTGGACTATCTTGGCCGGGACCATAGCAGTTTACATGTGGGTTTGGTTTGGGACTGAGGCTCTGACCCACTGAGGGTCCTGCCGTTCTCTTCCAGTATTTACTTTTGCTTGCAGATGAGTACCTATTCTGACTCCGACTCCAAGGTCTTATAAAGCTTTCCTAACGCAATTTTCAGAGGTAAGAAGAGACTCACGCTGCACATTTGATCGGCAGCGTCCTCTGCTTCCTTTTGCACAGGGTACTCGTGTTGTTTCTCCTCCACTGAGTAGCTAAGGCAGCTTTGGTTTCTCTCTCTGCTGTGTGACACAGCATGAAGGTTTGGACAGGAGTTTAACTATTACCCTTTAATGTTTTTGTTCTGTTACTGTCAAATTGTGTCTTCTTAAAGGTTGCTTCCTGTCCTTTCTTCGGAGCAGGAAAAAAAAGAAAGTGGCTGTGTGTGTCTTGTGCCCTATCTGTGTAAAATGCCTTTCATTATTGATAAAGATATACTATTCCAGGAGACTCACCTGTTTAACCAGGTCAAGAGCTGGAAACCTTTCTCCAGGCTGTGTTCAGCCTGTAGCCCCAGTCATGCGACGGCAAAGCAGTCTTCCTTGCGGGTGTTGGGCACGCAGGCCGTGAGCTGAGAGCAGCGGATGGCATGCAGCAGGAAGAGGCCCACCTTCTGCTTTATCATGTGGGATTCTGGTGCTCTAGAGAGGGAATGCCAAGGAGAGGACCCAGACTCATAACGCCACATGCCGTCCTTTCGTTCCTCCTAAGATTAACAACGCTTATCACTTTTTGAGGTTCTGTTCCTGTGCCACATACTTTAAGTACTTGACATATGTTATCTAAACCTTAAAGGAATTTTATGAGGTAGCGAATATGATTCCCATTTTATACAGAAACAAGCTCAAAGATGCTGAGTGAATATCTGAAGAAGTTAAAAGGCAGCCAGGGGTGGCCTTGGGCTTGTGAGTCTCACCCAGGTGAGAGCTGCAGGGTGGCTACAGACCCCAAGGAGTTAGAAACAGTGACCTTGGGACAGGATCCAGGAAAGTGACCTGTGTGAGAACCTCTCTAGTCCCCAGTGCTCCTGGGAGAGGCAGCTCCTCCGCAAAGCCAGATGCGCTTCCAAGCAGCTGCCACGTTGATGTTAGATCTTGTAGGTTTTCTTGATTCCGTTTGTTAATATAATCTTGTGCTCGTGGTTATTAAAAGATGTGGGCCTGAGGTAACTAACACTCATTTGGTTTATTGTAATAGTTACTCCTGAGCATTGCGCATGCGAAACAAAGCAATCTACTCACCAAGCTCTCAATCTGAGCTCCTTGGGTCGGTAAGCAGAGGTCACAGTCCTTTCCTGGTCCCACTGGTGAGTTAAATTCTGGAATGGCTCTAAATAATCAATATGTCAATAAAATGTCAGTCAGGCAGGGCGACATGCCGTTGCAGTATTGACTCTCAGATCGTAAAACATGTTTCAATTGTTTCTGCTGCATGTAGGGAAGTTAGTGAGTAGAGACCAGATTTGAGAGGGTCAGAGATCGCCACTCATCTTTATTTTGAGAGTCTTGTAGCGTTGCAGAATCCATTTCTCATTTTCACCCGCAGAATTTATATCAGAGTCAGAAACAGTAATGTCCGAAGGGATAGCTCAGAAAACAGGCCATTTCAGGGTTACCTGGTAGGGCAGGGCTGGTGCCTGGGTACAGCCATTGGCCAGTGTACACATCCTTGAGTCAGCTACAGGTGATGACTTTGAAGCATGGGAGGAGGAGATGGTGCCGCCTTTACCTCTGTAAGTATTTGCTTTACCTGGTGAGACTCTCCAGGTATGATGTGGTGAGGAATATGACTGCAGCCAGATGGCAAAAGTGTGGTGTGGCCTGTCTTCTAGAAAGTCCTCCTTATTTTTCCCATAGAGCAACAATGGTTCCCCTTTTTCTTTGCTTTAGCCCAGAGGTGGGTCTCCTCTTGGAAGTCACTTAGGACTCTCTTTCTCCTGGGGGGACACACATGGGCAAAGATTTGAATACGTCTGCACCCAGGGGCTTTTCCATCCTAAGGCCCTGGTCACCCTTTGTGCTTTGCCTTGCTTCTCTTTTGCTTTTCATTCTACTTTTTTTTTTTTGAGACGGAGTCTTGCTCTGTCGCCCAGGCTAGAGTGCAGTGGCATGATCTGGGCTCACTGTAGCGTCTACCTCCTGGGTTCAAGCCATTCTCCTGCCTCAGCCTCCTGAGTAGCTGGGACTACAGGTGTACACCACACGTGGCTAGTTTTTTTTTTTTCTTTTTAGTAGATGGGGTTTCACCATGCTGGCTAGGCTGATCTCCAGCTCCTGACCTCAGGTGGCCTCTGCCTTCCAAAGTGCTGGGATTACAGGCATGAGCCACTGTGTCTGTCCATCTTTTCATTCTACTCTTAACTCTCACCCTGACCCACAGACAACCTTATGCAAACTGGTAAAAGAGTGCCTCTCTGGGCAGGTGTAGCTTGTACCAGGCTGCATGGCCTGGTGGGCAGATGATAGGCTGGACTTCGGCCCCCAGTGTTCCCCTCATCGGGTGTTCTTGTGCAGTGAACACTGCATAGCTGAATGCGGTGGCCCTGTTAATGCTCATTATTTGCTCACCTCACACTAAAAAGGTGAGCTGCAGAGCCCTTTTTGGGCAAGGCAGATGTAAAAGCAACATATCTGAATAGGCTATTCCCCACCATTAATCTGAGAGGGTGGCAGGGGGGTTCCACACACCTGGTGGGGAGTGGTGGGCATCCCTGGAAGAGGCAGAGATGCTTTGTAGGGTAGGCTGAGGGAAACTGCAGTCACTACTGGGGAGTGAGGGCGAGTCTAGGCACAGGCAGGAATTCAGCATGGGTTTTGAGAGGCGTAGATGTAACGATTCTGGAGTAGAGACAGTGATGTGATTTGATGCTGTCAGATGGCAGCTGAAACAGACAGCAAAAGCTGCCATTAACTGGCCAGAGCCTATGGCAGGAAGAAGATAAGAGAGGAAAGCAGAGCAGGACAGAGGAAAGAAGAGAAGAGGAAGAGAAGAGAGAGAGGACGGGAAGGGGAGAAGACAGGAGAAGAGGCAGGGAGAAGAGGAGAAGGGAAGGGAGAGGAGCATAATATTTCCAAGGTCTGAGGGATTCAGTTTTACTCATGCTCAGTTTATTACAATTTATTACCTCCTCCATGCAGTACACGTTTATGGAGCTTCTGTATGCCGGGTACTATGACAGAGAGATGAGCATAGAGTCCAGTGGGGAACACAGACATTGAAAGCAACGATTCCTGCTTGCTGGACTGATGGATGACGTTATGGCAGCACAGAGTGGGCTTAGGAGTTAATAATGGGGAAAAGTGAGGAGGGCACCATATTTCTGTTTAAGAGACTGTATGGATAAGAATACTGTTGGCTAAGATGTGGAACACCAGTGCCACAACCTGGGATAAAGAACATGGAAGAAGCAAGTGTGCTGGATGTAAGAACATGAGCCCAACATTGGACACATTGCATCTGGGGTGGGACGACACCGACTGATGACTGGTAGATAGGTAAGCCACTGGAAGGTGAGCTCCAGGGGGACAGGGCTTTCAGCCTAGTCCATCTAATACTGCATCCTGAGGACCTGTAAGAGTGCCTGGCATATATGAGGTGCTCAATACGTATTTGTGGAGTGGGTGTGTAGCTTGGATGTGGAGGCAGCCCGTGGAAGTCCTCACTGGTTGCCCACATTCATCTTGATACTGTGCTTAGTTAGCCCTTTATTGCACACCCTGCCACCCCGTGACCCCAAAACAAAGCTAATCTCCACAGTGCATCAATGAATTGTGCCCGTCACATAGGAAGTGCTCAATAAATATTTATCAATGATAAGTAGATTTCATATTAACGTTAATACAGGATCAACAATGTGTTAATTACATTAATATAGAAGATATTATAATAATAAATGTATACTATATAGAGATGTATAAATAATAAGTAATATGCCAAAGTTCTCGAGGGGAGTTAGGGAATAATAATGACATTGCCCATCAGATAGCAGAAACCTAAATATGCCATCTCTCCTGCCAGGCAGCTTGGCTGTCCTCCTCTTTCCCATGTGACCTGGAAACTCTTCATTAACTGTACTCTTCATCTTTGGCTCTTGCCTGCCTGCCCCTGGGAGCATAACAAAAGCCTGGCATTCAGTCACTCAGCAGGGTCTTGGCGCCTTCTCTTTGGGGCACTTCATTCATCCTGCCTCCAATGGTTCTGAAACTCTTAGCAAGGCAGATTTGGGGGCTAAAGGAGTGAGTGACAAGGTAGAGTGTGACAGAAAGAGGCCCAGGTGAAGCCCCCATGAAACACTGAAGACTGAGAGGCTGGCAGAAAGAGGAGTCTCTGGGAGACAGGAGCTTGTGCATCCCCATCCGGCTTCCAGCCGGCTTACCTGTCAAGCTTCACAGCCACGTGTGTCCAGCCCATCACTGCAAGAATCAGCTGGTCCTGCACTCTCAGGAATGAAGTTTGCAATAAATAGTTTTTGAATGAAGAAAGTTCCTGCCACTCTCACAAAAATGGACTTTCTGCTCTAGTAATTCCAAAATAACTTCACTTCTCAGAACATGCCCTGTTCTTTTACATCTGTTTTTAGCCGTCCATTCACTACCCATTTGTTCACTCAACAGGCCCATTTCCAAAACCATTTTCACATTTTAGATTTTGTTATGGCAGGACCCCATTTCTAGGTATCCACAGGTCCCTACCGCACTAAGCTCCTCCTCAGCAGGGACAGAGTTTTGGCCTCTGTGTTGCCCCGAAGGCCCCGGCCTGACTCAGCCAACCCTCACTAAGACCAGCACTCCGCCAGGCACAGTGGCTCACACCTATAATCCCAGCAGTTTGGGAGGCCGAGGTGGGTGGATCACAAGGTCAAGAGATCGAGACCATCCTGGTCAACAAGGCGAAACCCCGTCTCTACTAAAAATACAAAAATTAGCTGGGCATGGTGGCACATGCCTGTAGTCCCAGCTACTCAGGAGGCTGAGGCAGGAGAATTGCCTGAACCCAGGAGGCGGAGGTTGCAGTAAGCTGAGATCGTGCCATTGCACTCCAGCCTGGGTAACAAGAGCGAAACTCCATCTCAAAAAAAAAAAAAATAAGACCAGCACTCACAAGCCTGAATTAGCTCACCAGACAACCACTCTTATGCTAGTACCATGATACATTTTCAGACAATTTAGCTAAGTCGGCAGCTAAAGAAGCTGCAGCATTACAAAGAGGTGTAGATCAGAAACGAGGGAAAAATAGTGGCTCCATGCAAATCTTGCAGGGAATTTAAAACAATACAGGAAAAGGTTTCAGGAAAGACTGCTTCAGTAACTCAGAAACAGGCCCGGGATTCTCATCCAGATGCTGCCTTTTAAAAGATAGCCTAACTTCACTATGGGGAATATTAGCCCATTCTTGTATTGCTATAGAGAAATACCTGAGACTGGGGAATGTATAAGGAAAAAAAGGTATAATTAGCTCACAGTTCTGCTGGCTTTGCGCAAAGCATGGTGCTGGCATCTGCTCAGCTTTTAGGGAAACCTCAGGGAGCTTACAATGATGATGGAAGGTAAAGGGTGAACAGGACGCCGCATAGTGAAAGCAGGAGCAAGCAAGGGGTGGGGAGGTGCCACCCACTCTTAAATGACCAGATCTTACAAAAATACACTATCATGAAGACAGCATGAAGCCATGAGGGACCCACCTCCATGATCCAAACACCTCCCACCAGACCCTACTGAAGCAGGAGCAGCCTCGAGAAACAGACCTTTTGGATACCGAACTAGAAAAGGAAGGGGTTTTATTATTATGGCCCCAGGAGCAAGGCTTTATGTTTTGTCCAAACAGCCAAGCTCCCCAAACAAAGAGAAGCTCTGCCTTTATATGGTCTTACATTCTAGATATTACACGTGAAAGGATCTTAGGTTTGCAGCCTTTGAAATTACAAGTGAAAGGGTCTTGGGTTTACAGCTTTAGAAATCAAAATACCTAGGAACACAACTAACAAGGAATGTAAAGGACCTCCTCAAGGAGAACTACAAACCACTGCTCAGTGAAATAAGAGAGGACACAAACAGATGGAGAAATGTTCCATGTTCATGGTTAGGAAGAATCAATATTGTGAAAAGGGCCATACTGCACAAAGTAACTTACAGACTCAACGCTATCCCCATCAAGCTACCAATGACCTGCTTCACAGAACTGGAAAAAACCACCTTAAACTTTATATGGAACCAAAAGAGAGCCCGCATAGCTAAGTCAATTCTAAGCAAAAAGAACACAGCCGGAGGCATCACACTACTGGACTTCAAACTATACTACAAGGCTACAGTAATCAAAACAGCATGGTACTGGTACCAAAACAGAGATATAGACCAATGGAACAGAACAGAGGCCTCTGAGACAACAGAACGTATCTACAACCATACAATCTTTGACAAACCTGACAAAAACAAGCAATGGGGAAAGGATTCCCTGTTTAATAAATGGTGTTGGGAAAACTGGCTAGCTATGTGCAGAAAGCAGAACCCCTTCCTGACATGTTACACTAAAATTAACTCCAGATGGATTAAAGACTTAAACATAAGACCCAACACTATAAAAACCCTAGAAGAAAATCTAGGCGAAACCATTCAGGACATAGGAGTAGGCAAGGACTTCATGACCAAAACACCAAAAGGATTGGCAACAAAAGCCAAAATAGACAAATGGGACCTAATCGAACTTCACAGCTTCTGCACAGCAAAAGAAACAGTCATTAGAGTGAATCGGCAACCAATAGAATGGGAAAAAACTTTTGCAGTTTACCCATCTGACAAAGGGCTGATATCCAGAATTTACAGAGAACTAAAACAGATTTACAAGAAAAAAACAAACAACAAACAAGCCCATTCAAAAGTGGGCAAAGGATATGAACAGACACTTTACAAAAGAACACATACATGATGCCAAAAGACCTATGAAAAAATGCTCATCATCACTGGTCATCAGAGAGATACAAATCAAAACTACATTGAGATACCATCTCACATCAGTTAGAATGGCGATCGTTAAAAAATCTGGAGACAACAGATGCTGGAGAGGATGTGGAGAAAAAGGAACACTTTTACACTGTTGATGGGAGTGTAAATTAGTTCAACCATTGTGGAAGACAGTGTGGCGATTCCTCAAGGACCTAGACATAGAAATTCCATTTGACCCAGCAATCCCATTACTGGGTATATATCCAAAGGATTATAAATTGTTCTATTATAAGAACATATGCACACGAATGTTCATTGCAGCACTATTTACAATAGCAAAGAACTGGAACCAACCCAAATGCCCATTGATGATAGACTGGATAGGGAAAATGTGGCATACATACACCATGGAATATTATGCAGCAATCAAAAATGATGAGTTAGTGTCCTTTGTAGGGACATGGATGAACCTGGGGAATATCGTTCTCAGCAAACTGACACAAGAACAGAATATGAAATACCGCATATTCTCCCTCATAGGTGGGTGATGAACAATGAGAACACATGGACACAGGGAGGGGAGCATCACACACTGGGGTCTGTTGGGGGGAATAGGGGAGGGACAGCGGGGAGTGGGGAGTTGGGGAGAGATAGCATGGGGAGAAATGCCAGATATAGGTGATGGGGAGGAAGGCAGCAAATCACACTGCCACATGTGTACCTATGCAACTATCTTGCATTGTTCTTCACATGTACCCCCAAACCTACAATGCAATAATAATAAAAAAAAAAAGATATGAAGCCATTTCTGAGAAGCCTTGAAAAGAAATCACATATGAAAGCATCTTGGGTTTACAGTTTTAGGAATTACATGTGAAAGGGTTTCTGGTCTCCGGATGGAGGAGTGAGGTGGGGGTTTGATCTTGTTTAAGTAAAAACAGTGCATTCCAGAGAGATTCCCCCAAACCACACCAGCTATCTTATAGGAAGGTGATTCAGGAGGCACCAGTCAGCCAGCCTTTTCTTCTACTGAAATGCAGTGTGGAGGTCATGGGGGAGGTGATCCTATATGCCTGGGTCTCCTTCCTCACTGCCCCCCACTTTGAGACCTTTACCACTCTATAATATTAGTGAGAGATCTCACTCTCATTCTCATTTTCCAGATCGTCTGAAGAAACCGACTGATAATGACAGATACAAAACACTTGTGACATGGTTTTTCTAGTCTATTACAGCAGTAAAGGATTTCTTAGCCATTTAGAAGAACAAGGCGGGAAAGCAGGGGCGTAGTAAACAAACACCCACTATTGTTATCCCACTTATGATGAGGGTTTTGAATCCTCCCAAGGCTGAGGACCAACCTTTAGACAAGAGCTCGGGGCTGAATTTCCGCCATTACCTGCAGAGGCGCGCGTGCTCCTTTAGACAAGAGCTCAGGGCTGAATTTCCGTCATTACCTGCAGAGGCGCGCGTGTTCCTTTACACAAGAGCTCAGGGCTGAATTTCCGCCATTACCTGCAGAGGCGCGCGTGCTAGTTTGGTTCTATTCTTAAGTGCTTGACCCTGGTCGCTTATGTGCAGACAGCAGTTGGTTAGTTTGAATTTTTTACAGACTCCTCCTTCAGCTGCCAGCAAATAATCCAAGGCCGACCAGTTCTGATAAATGGCATTTCTCATTTGAGTTTCTTGTCTGGCCAAAATGGACAGAACTTTGCCTGTTTCATTAACGAGTATTTCCAAGGGAGCCTGCAGCTGGATGATCTGATTTAGCATAGAGATAGGAGTCCGGTGTCCCCATGAGCCATTCTCTGTCACTGTGGCTGGCCTATGATACTCAATAATTCCTTCCGGTTGCCACTGATTATTTTCCCATTTACCTATTTTCAGACTTCTCTTCTCCCAGGCGGAGTAGACTGGGTGTCCTAACCGTTCACTTGTCTTAACAGATCATAGGAAAAAAGAAGGCTTGCTGATGCCTATGACGCAGCTACCTGTCCATCTTTCAGGCAGCTGTACCTGTGCTCTATGTCCGCATAGCCAGTACCACCCAGGAGGGGCTGTCCAGTCTCTCCAGGACCCAGGGTGATTCCAAGCATCCTGTAATTTTGGAAATTCTAGGAGGGGGTTCTTTTCTGCATAGTTTGAGCTCCACCAGGTTCTAGTGCCCACTGTTCCATTGTACAGTCGCTGCCCTATGCAGCTAAGCTTTCCAACTGGAACAGTGGAGTCTCTTCCTTCTCTGGCCAAACAATATTGTTCAATAATTGAAACCTTTGAAACCCATAAACTGTTGGTTTGAACCCTTTGAACTGAGGTCAGGTCAGGGACAGGGTCAGAGGGTAGTAACACATGGGCTTCCCATGTCCACCCATAGTCATCCCTCCATATACATAGCAAGAAGTAACATTGAGGGAATGGGCTCCATTTTCAGCAAATTGGAGGAACAAGCTCTTTGTCTCTTTCGGAAGTTCTGGCACTGGCTTATTTGATATACCATAAAAGTGCTGGTACACTGGCCGGGCTGAGCGTTTATGGATTTTTACCTGAATCTGGATACTGACTCCAGGGTCAAGGCCTTTCCCATCAATTCCTAGCATTATACTCTCCTCTTTTTCCCATTTAGGGTCTTGGGTGTTTGTGATTAATTCTACTGGGTTAGAATGTCCTGAGACACAAGGGACATTACTCCCTGGAATGGTGTCTCTCCCTTTTACAAGACAAACGGGATTATTTGTATATTTTTCCAAGTGGCCCAGATGACGCATGACCCGAAAATGCAATGACTGCACCTGTAGGTTCTCTGGAAGATATACTTATGCTCTTTTGTATAACTTTCTTCCCATCCAAGGGAACCACAGCCCCCACCACTGAAATGATAGGCACTGATGGCTGCACTGGCATCAAACCTTAGTGTAACCTGCTTTGGCTTCCGTTCTCCTCTGTTTTAGCTATTAATTTAGTAGGGCTATTCCATCGCCCTGTTAGGAGTCTAATTTCAAAAGTCGTATGTGTAGGGGGCTCTGATGGGTCGTTGCAGACATCAGGCTGCCCATCCCCTGGATTACACACCTTATACTGTGTATCATTATATAAACAGGTTCCCTTCTGTGTTCCTGTACATTTATAATCACTCTAGAACAAAAGAATGGCAGTAACTTTATGTCCTGCCTTAGTAACCTGGTGCATACACGAGAGCATTCTTCAAAATTAGCTAATGTCCCTACTGTAAAAGTCCAAATATTAAGAACAAGTCCCACGATGAATTTCCTCATGCTTTGGCAGTTTGTGGACCAGCCAGCTTCCAGGATGTGGCTGGAGCAGGGCCTGTTGTCATTCTTAAGGTGATTCTGCAGTCGCTGCCTAGGGTCTGGTGTAGCTTCCCAAGTCTCAGTTGCTGCCAGTTTTCACATGGCTGTGGTGGATCCAGGCTGGGATTCCCTTTACCTTTATGGCTATGGGAGTGGTCAGGATCACGGTCTGGGGTCCTTTCCACTGTGGCTTTAGAGGGGCTGCACTGCAGTCCTTTATCCACACGTGATCACCTGGTGAGAAAGGGTGAACTGGGGAGAATAAGCTTACAGGACATCTTTCATTTATCCAGGTTGAAATATCCTGAGCAATTCTCCCTAGAGATGGTGACTGGTGTCCTAACTCAATCTTTCCCCACTCCTAGGGAGTTCCCGGGAGTGCCCGGAGTATGGGAGGGGGCCTATGAAATAAGACTTCATAGGGGGAATATACTATCCTCATAGAGGGAGCACATCTAATTTTGAATAACACCAAGGGAAGTGCCTGCACCCACTTTGATCCTGTTTCCTGATACACTTTCCCTAAGCTATTTTTGATGGTCTGGTTCATTCTTATCACTTTTCCTGAACTCAGAGGGCAATAGGTAGTGAGCCATTTCCAAAGTAATACCCCAAGGCCATTGCTGTCTTCTGGGCCAAGTTCACCACAAATGCTGGTTTATTGACTGATCCAATGCGCAGTGGCAGTCCAAACCTAGGGATCAGATCTCGAAGCCGCACACAGGTTATTTCATGGGCTTTCTGGCACCAGGGCAAAGTGGCAGAGTTTAAGGTGTTGCACAGACCTCAATGGTCATGCGATTTTCACTTTAGCAGGCTCAGGTATTTGGTAGGTCTAGCATTTGTTAACCAATGATGTCCTTTGGTATTCATTAGGGTCACTACTGTGTGGAGTGCTTTGATATTTAAATTTTTCCCAGAGTTGATGCTAGAACTTCAATTGCTGTTCCTTTTTTTCTTTTTTTCCCTCTCTTTCTGACACATAGAGCATGAGAGGCTTTGTTAAATCAGATAGCCCCAAAGCTAGGGCTGACAGAAGTTTCGCTTTTAGTTTCTGCTCCATTCCAAGGGTTTCTTGTCTTCTCCCCTCCCTGCTTTGTCACTTTGTGTAAGGGTTTGGCCAGTACTACAAAGTTTGGAATCCACAATTTACAAAACCCACAGCTCCTGGGAACTCCCTAACATGCCTTCTAGTCTCAGGTTTTGACAGGTTGCAAATGACTTGCTTCCTTTCTGCTCCTAGGCTGTGTTCCCCCTTCCAGATGGTGAACCCCAGATATCGCATTTGCTATAGGCAAATCTGGGCTTTCTTTTTAGACACTTTATACCCACAGTCCACCAGGTGCCACAGTAAGGCATCTGTTCCTTTTGCACACCCAACTGCCATGGGGTGTCCCAATAAAAGGTCATCAGCATATAGGGGCAGCATGCAGCCTAAGTCTTTAGCAAGAAACTTCTGGGGGGCGGTCATGGGCTAGTGCCTCCCCAAGGATGATGAGAGAGTTTTGAGCCCCTGGGAAGCTGGGTCCAAGTGTACCAGGTGGTCACACGTGTTTCTGGATTTTTCCCATTGAAACGCAAATAGTTTTTGACCCTCCAAGTCCAGTCCAATGCTAAAGAGGTATTCTTTAAATCCAATCAAGTGAACCAAATATCCTCTGCTGGCAATAATCCCAGCTGCATGCACAAGTCGGGTGCAAGTGGGTGCAAAGTCACTGTAGTCTGATTAACCAAATGCAAGCCCTGCACTGGCCTGGGCAGAAATATCAGTCTCCAATCCCTGGTTAGGGAAGGTCTCCACCCTCCTTCCTGAGGGATGATGAGAGCCTGGATAACCCCTGTCTGAGGCAGTCTTAGCTGCAGGGAGTCCTCATTATTGAGTCCTCATTATTGAATGTGATAGTTGCAGCCCTTAATTTGTACAAGTTTTGCTGAAGAAGAGGAGTAGGGACAGCCTAGCAAGCACAAGAAAGTCTGTTTCCCAAACACCTTAGTAGTGCTAACGATATTGGTTTAGCTTCCTTCAATGGGGGGTTACAGGGTTGTCATCCAGACCTTGGGCTCTTTGGAGGCGTATGAGCCTGGCCCCCGCTCCTTTAGTCCAGTGGCCCTTCCATTAGACTAAACAGAGCTCCTCCACTTTCGTCTGGATCCTTGTGTTTAGGATTGTCCTGTTTTC
Source organism: Callithrix jacchus (assembly GCF_049354715.1). Lineage (NCBI taxonomy): Eukaryota > Metazoa > Chordata > Mammalia > Primates > Cebidae > Callithrix > Callithrix jacchus. The sequence goes on from NC_133508.1 coordinate 151,165,990, forward strand.
CTGTTAGCTGGGGACACCTGTCCTTCCAGTGCCCCATTTCTCTACAGTAAGCACACTGATCACGTTGCAGGTGGGGGTGGGCAGACTGCAGAGCTTTCCAGGAACCCCCCTTTTCCCACACTCTTGGGGGCGTTCCTCTAATAGTGTCAGCTATCAAGTTGGCATTTTGTCGAGCCTGACGCTGGTTTTCTCTATGACTTTCTCCACAGCTCACCACTTCTCAGTTCACAAACACCTGGTTAGCTATCTCCAGTAACTGTGACGTATTCATGCCCACAAATCCCGCCTGTTTCTGCAATTGTCGTCTAATGTCTTGTGCACACTGACTGACTAATGTCATATTTATCAAGCACTGGTTTTCAGGGCTTTCAGGATCAAAAGGAGTATACATGCAAAACGCTTCACCCAGCCTCTTGTCCATGTTAAAAAGATACATAAGCACTTGGTGGCAGTCAGTAGGAGTGGGGTTATGAGTCTGAATAATCATTTGCAGTAGGTCGATGAGAGCCTGTGGCTTCTTGGTATCAAAAACTCTTCTGCCGTCGGATCGGCCAGAACCTTGGGAGTCTGTGTCTCTGCCACTGACTCTGCTCTGTCCAGGCGCCAGACCTTGGGACTCTACATCTCTCAGTGGGGGGGGGCGGGTATTTTTTCTAGCAGTCTGTCTTTTGGCCACTAAAACAGTCACTGCCTGTCCTCTTAACCACTTTGGAGGGTTCCAAACTAACTGCAACCACGAGTCTATGTATGGAAATTGATCAAAGTGTCCTAGCTCGCCGCATATAACCTCATGCCTTACTTTGAAGACAAGAGACCTGTCAAGGGTCCCCTCTGAGGGCCAACCTACCCCAAATGCTGGCCAATCTACCTCATATAAAGTCCTTAATTTCTCTGGTGTCATAGCTACTGTATAATTTCCACTAAATCCCTTCTTAAAATTTTTCTAAAGAAGTGGGTTTGCTATGAGTGTGACCCACACCTACCCGCCAAAGAAACAATTCCCACAGTTAAGAGACTGTTACTCCACCCACAGCAGTTCCCACCCAGCGAGACGCAGTACACAGTCTCCGATTTACGTTCACTTCAATCCTTTTACAACACCTAGATGGCAAAGGCTCCTCCACTCGGCCTTATGTGGCCGTCTCTAATTCCAACTGGCCCTACAAATTGCTCAAAGTATGAGGCGTCTTCTAATGGGCCTGATATTTCCACATTTCACAGCTGATGAATCCAGTTGGACCCCTATACACACACACACACAGACACACACACAGTTGCTCTCCTCCCTCCACCCAAATTGAAGCCATAAGCAAAAGCTTCCAAGGTTAGTTACAAAAGAGAGAGAGAGAGAGAGAGAGAGAGACCCAAGCTCAAAAGTGCCAAATCTGGCACACATGGGTGATCAGGCCACGCTTCCACCTAAAGGAGGTGGCAGGTTTCCCAGGACTAATTCTACCGTGTTTCTGTTGTCTGGATGTTCCAAGCACCCGTTCCTTCTTGGTATTCAGCCACTGGGTGGATGCACACTGCGGGGGGCCTTTCCTGCTCTGCTCTGGCGAGGTTTTCCACTGGGCAAATACCTGCCCGGGAGTGCTCTGAGGAACTGTGTCACTCCAGTGGGTGGGAACCCCTGGCAGGTATGCTCCGAAGGGTGAGGCAAACTGCCTGAGAGGTTTCTTCGGCCGTCTGCAAACCGAAACCCGTTTCCAGGTCAGGGAACCAAATAAAGCAGGAGCAGCCATGAGAAACAGAGCTCTCAGACACCGAACTAGAAAAAGAAGGGGTTTTATTATTACGGCCCGGGAGCAACGCTTTATGTTTTGTCCAAATGGCCAAGCTCCCCTAACAAAGAGAAGCTCTGCCTTTATACAGGCTTACACTCCAGATATTACAACGTGAAAGGATCTTAGGTTTACAGCCTTAGAAATTACAAGTGAAAGGGTCTCGGGTTTTCAGCTTTAGAAATCACATATGAAAGGGTCTTGGGTTTACAGTTTTAGGAATTACATGTGAAAGGGTTTGATCTTGTTTAAGTAAAAACAGTGTGCTCCGGAGAGAGTCCCCCATACCACGCCTGCTATCTTATAGGAAGGTGATTCAGGAGGCGCCAGTCAGCCAGCCTTTTTTTCTATTGAAATGCAGTGTGGAGGTCACAGGGGAGGTGATCCTATATGCCTGGGTCTCCTTCCTCACTACCACCAGCTTCGGGGATTACAATTTCACATGAGATTTGGGCAGGGACAAATATTCAAACTATGTAATTCCATCCCTGACTCCTCCAAATCTCGTATTCTTCTTACATATGATCATGCCTTCCCAACAGTCTCCCAAAGTCTTAACTCATTCCAGCATTAATTCAAAAATCCAAAGTCACATCTGAGACAAGGCAAATCCCTTTCACCTATGAGCCTATAAAATAAAATCAAGTTAGTTACTTCCAAAATACAATGAGGGTACAGGCATTGGGTAAACACTGCCATTCCAAAAGTGAGAAATTGCCAAAAAGAAAGGGGCTAGGCCGGGCGCGGTGGCTCAAGCCTGTAATCCCAGCACTTTGGAGGCCGAGGTGGGTGGATCACGAGGTCAACAGATCAAGACCATCCTGGTCAACATGGTGAAATCCCGTCTCTACTAAAGATACAAAAAATTAGCTGGGCATGGTGGCGCGTGCCTGTAATCCCAGCTACTCGGGAGGCTGAGGCAGGAGAATTGCCTGAACCCAGGAGGCGGAGGTTGCGGTGAGCCGAGATCGCGCCATTGCACTCCAGCCTGGGTAACAAGAGCGAAACTCCGTCTCAAAAAAAAAAAAAAAAAGAAAGAAAGGGGCTACAGGCCCTATGCAAGTTCAGAACCCAACAGGGCAGTCATTGAATCTTAAATCTCCGAAATAATCTCTGTTGACTCCACGCCCCACATTCAGGGCACACTTGTGCAACAGGTGGGCTCCCAAGGCCTTGGGCAGCGCTCATCCTATGGCTGCTCTCACAGAATGGAGCTGAATGATGGCTTCTCTTAAAGGTGCAGGGTACAAGCTACCAGTGGATCTACTATTCTCAGATCTGGGGGGTGGTGGTCCCCTTTTCACAGCTCTACTAGGTAGGTACTGCCCCAGTGGGGAATTTGTGTGGGGCCTCCAACCCCACATTTCTCTTCCACACTGCCCTAATAGAGGCTCTCTGTGAGGGTTCTGCCCCTGCAGCAGGCTTCTGCCTGAACACCCAGTCTTTCCGTATGTCCTCTGAAATCTAGGTGCAGGTTCTCTCACCTCCTTCACTTCTGCATTCTGTGTGCCTGCAGGCTTAACACTACGTGGAAGCTGCCACAGCTTATAGCTTGTATCCTCTGAAGCAGCAGCATGAGCTGTATCTGGGGCCCTCTGAGCGAGGCTGGAGCTGGAGTGCATAATGCAGGCAGCAGTGTCCCAAGGCTGCCCAGGCAGTCCCAAGACTGCCTCAGGCACTGGGGCCCTGGGACTGGCCCCCATCACCATTCTTTCTCCGGAGGCTGCCATGAAGGTCTCTGAAATGCCTCTGAGGCCTTTTCCCCATTGTGTTTGATATTAGCACTTGGCTCCCTTCTAGTTATGCAAATTTCTCTAGCAAGGGGTTGCTCCACAGCCTGCTTGAATTCCTCTTCCGAAAAAAGCTTTTTTCTTTGTCTGCTACAGGGCCAGAGAATTTTCCAAACTTATACTCTGATTCCTATTTAATTTCCAACTTTAGGTCATTGGCTTTGTCCCCACATCGGAGCGTAGGCTGTTAGAAGCAGTGATGCCACTTCTTGAACACTTTGCTGCTTAGATGCTTCTGCCAGATACTCTAGATCATCACTCTTTAGTTCAAACTTCCACAGACCCCTAGGGCATAAACAGAATGCAGCCGAGCTCTTTGCTAAAGTACAGTACAGGAGCTTTGGCTACAGCTCTGAGTAAGTTCCCATTTTCATCTGAGGCCTCAGCAGCCTGGACTTCACTGTCCATATCACTATCAGCATTTTGGTTACAACCATTTAACCAGTCTCTAAGAAGTTTCAAACTTTCCCTCATCTTCCTGCCTTCTGAGCCTTCCAAACTCTTCCAACCTCTGTCCATTATACCCAGTTCCAAGGCTGCTTCCACATCTTCTGATATCTATATGGCAATGCTCCACTCCTCAGTACTAATTTTCTGTATTTGTTTATTCTTGCATTGCTATAAAGAACTATCTGAGACTGATTTATAAAGAAAAGAGGTTTAATTGGCTCACAGTTCTGCAGGTTTTATAGGAAGCACGGTGCTGGCATCTGCTTAGCTTCTAGGGAGGCCTCGGGAAGCTTAAAATCATGGCAGAAGGTAAAGGCAGAGCAGGCAGGTCACATGACAGAAACAGGAGTAAGCCAGAGAGAGTGACAGGGAGGTCACTTGTAAATGATCAAGTCTCATGAGAACTCACTGTTGTGAAGACAGCACCAAGCCACGAGGAATCCACCTTCATGACCCAAGCACCTCCCACCAGGCCCCACCTCCAGCACTGGGGATTACAATTCAAAATGAGATTTGGGTGGGAACAAATATCCCAACTATATCAGCAGCTGTCCATCAAATGGAATTTCGGTGGCTGCATGGGGAAGACATTCCATCCCTCTTCTATTCCAATACCTTCCTTCAGACGACCTACCCCATTACCTTCAAAGAATTCCACAGTCACAAAGTTATTCCTTAGGCATAAGACTCTGGCTCCTGGAAAACAGAGAATCTCTGGAAGGAATGGTCTAGGTCTTACCAGTCAGGGAGAATTCGTGTATGCAGTCCTCTGCTGGGGTAGGCGTATATGAGGGTAAAAGAAGAGGAAGCCACTGTGAGGACATTTGGAGGAGAGGGTAGAGAAGATGGAGGTGAAATGAAACAGTAGGACCAAGGAGCAAAGACAACCAATAATTTGGGGATTTCAGAAACTCTGACATCTTGTCCCTCATAATTCTGAGGGTGCTGCTGAGCCCTGCTGCCTGCTCTGGAGCTTCCTGGCATTTGCTTTGCCTGTTTGCTCATTTGCTAAAAGCAGAGTAGCGGGATGTTTCACCAATTATCAAGGACTGTGCTAGGTCGGGCAGCACCGGGGGCTATGGACACACAGACAGCCCCAGCTGCAAGGGCCAAACTTCGTCACTCCAAAAATGGAGGTCAAGCTCCAACCTGGCCTCACCCGTGGCTACCTGAAGATGGGGAAATGCACAGCCTTTCTAGTGGGACAAAGCTGAGTTCAAACCTGGCTCTGCTCCTCACTAGCTGCATGGCTGTGGACGTTTGTTACCCTTTCTGAAGCATAGCCTTACCGTTTGTAAAGTGAAGATCATCACACCCAATCCAGAGGGTTGCTAGGGGAGTAAATGAACGTGTTGTAGCGTAACTAATGCAGGATCTGGAACACAACTGCTCAAAAACAGTGGTCCCCTTTCCCTTCCCTCTTGGCTCTGTCTTCCTGCATTTCATTAGTCAGATCTCTGTGGTTTTCCTAGAACATCTCTGACTGTAAACCATCAACTCCCGAGAAAACCCTCGAGGAGGGGTGAAATGGATAACAGGAATTTCTAGGGACATAAAAGCGGTATCATGTTTGTGTGTGTAACTATCAATCAATTTCAGAGAAAAGCAGCCTTGCATAGCTGAACAGATACCACCAGCTTTCTTCTGCTTCTGCAGTTGAATTTTATTTTATTAAGAGCAGAACAATGGGCCCGATTTTCCTCTTTAGATACTAAAGAAGGCAAATTAGCCAAAAGGAAATTCTGCTGAAACTGTCTTTAGTATTTGAGATCCTAAGCCCGGAAATGGAGCCTCTGTGTGACCTTGAGGAGCTGCGTGCACGCTCATTGCTGGATCCCAGCCTGTTCCAAGAGCACAGGAGGCACAAGGCCAGTCCAGGGCCTGGTCAACAGAGCAGCATGTGCAAAACCCGAGTGACCCAGGGGCTTGATGAGGGACACACTGCCTTCCTGAGCAGCGCATGCTGCATGAGTGTAACTGACTACCACATTTTTGAAAGAAAAAAACGAATTTTCTTAACCTGTTTCCTTTTCTGCCACCTACTACTTAGCTCTTTAGGAATGCAATTATAACCTTTACCTTCTCTCCACCAGACGCTCCCTATACGGCAAGCTTATCTAACTATATGTTTACTTAGAAGTGCCAGAGACTGAACCTTGAAACACAGCAGGCACTTCTGGAACTCTTTCCCGCCAGGAGATTGCCTCAAGATGACAGTTAATTTACAACTTAAATTTTACCCTAAACATAATTAAAATTGTCAGTTTACAACCTGGCTCTGCTCACAACGGTGCTAGCCAGACCACCTGAGATATAAGACATAGGAAGCAAGTCATGTGGACCCCACACCTCCTCCCCTACCTCTTGCATGTAGTTCAGGCCAAGTCCCCCTTTAAAAGCCCCTGCTTTCTGCCCTGAAAGCTGAAGTGATGCCCTTAAGGCAGGAGCCTGTATTTCTTCCTCTCAGCTAAGCTCTGGACTAAAAGTCTCTTTCCACCAGGCCTCCTTCTTATTAACTGGACTCTTCAAGCCATGAGCAGCCGGACCTGTTTTTGGTTACATAGGGACTCACTGTCACAGCTGGTTGTGGGGACTGTCCCCCACACTAGCAAGTTCAAGTCAAAAAATTATGCTAGGCAGTGTTAGAGGCGGAGGGCGAAAAGGGACTGCAACATGATCTCCACCCTCCCAAAATATTCAGCACAAGCTAGGTCAGGGATTCTTCACCTTTTTGGTGTCATTGGAAATCAGAAGTATAGACCCCTCCTCAGAATAATGTTTTTAAATGTGTGAAATAAAATGAGATCACAAAGGAAACCAGCTCGATTGGCACACACGAGGTCTCATGCACACATGGAGGGATGTATTATTGCTAATTTAGAGGTGTGAGCAGATCATAATGGTTGGGGGGTGTCTGAAAACTTTACATTGAAGACTTCTACGCACAGAAATGGACGAAGGCGTTTCATGCACAGGGAACAGCATGAGCAATCGCTTGGAAACAAGGACATGCAGATGCATTAAGGGAACGGAATAATCAAGTGAGGCTGGGGCTTTGCAGGAAGCACCCAGTGCTTGTATCTGGTCCTCTCTCTGTCTCTTACAATCCTAGCCGATGTGAAAGGAAAATAAATCTTTGGGCCCCCAAATCATTAAGCTTTGGGAAAGGTCAAACTGGGAACTGCTTAGGACCAACCTGCCTCCCATTCTATTCCAAGTCACCCTACGCTCACTGAGATAAATGCATACCAGACTGCCTCTGCCTGGTTTGGAGAGGCTAATCAGAAACTCAAAAGCATGCAACCATTTGTCTCTCTTCTACCTATGACCTGGAAACCCACTCCCCACCTTTGCTTCAAGTTGTCCCACCTTTCCAGACAGAACCAGAGTTCATCTTGCATATGTTGATTGACGATTGATGTGTCGTGTCTTCCTACGATGTACAAAACCAAACTGTGCTCTGCCCACCTTGGCACACGTCGTCAGGACCTCCTGAGGCTGTGTCATGGGTGCATGCCCTCAACTTTGGCAAAATAAACTTTCTTTTTTTTTTTTAATTTGAGATGGAACTCTTGTTACCCAGGCTGGAGTGCAATGGCGCGATCTCGGCTCACTGCAACCTCCACCTCCTGGGTTCAGGCAATTCTCCTGCCTCAGCCTCCCGAGTAGCTGGGATTACAGGCACGCGCCACCATGCCCAGCTAATTTTTTGTATTTTGAGTAGAGACGGGGTTTCACCATGTTGACCAGGATGGTCTTGATCTCTTGACCTCATGACCTCATGATCCACCCGCCTCGGCCTCCCAAAGTGCTGGGATTACAGGCATGAGCCACCGCGCTGGCCTAAACTTTCTAAATTAACTGAGCCATGCCTCAGATTTTCGGGGTTCACACCAGTAACCGATGTGGACAGAGTTTACACTTGAATTGCTCATGCTTCTGTCGCAGGCCGCTGGCAACGGAAAAGTGAGCCCTTGACATCTGTCCTCTTAGCAGTGATCTGCTAGGAAGGTCAGAAAAGCAGGTGGGGGTGAGGGAGGCAGAAGGAGCCCGGGAAGAGGGTGCTTCATGGCAGCTCTGTTCTGCCCCAGGAGGACAGCTGCGCTGGCAGGTGGACCGAGGGAGATACCATCAGCTGCTGACAACCCACCTAGGCAATGCTGACTCCTCTGCCAGCCACTCTGTTACTCTGTTGGGACAAGTTTCTGGCAGAATTGTCATCAGGAAACAATTTAATGACATTTATTCCATGAGGGTGTTAGCCCTGTTTATATTTTAGGTTCTAGAGGGGACCCGGCTGTAGCCCCTGATTAAATTTGTGCCTAAATTGGGGCCATCCTAGAATCCAGGCCCAGAGTGACCACAGGCCCGGGGGAGGTGGGCCTTCCAGGGCTTGCGGAGCTGGCTGGGGAAAATGTGCCTCAAAGGCAGGAGTCCCGCACACCACTTTGGTCCAGACACAGTGGCCAACTCAGCAGGAGAGGGTGGTTTTGACATCTTCCCTTAGGTGGGCCTCTTTGAGACCAGGCTGAGGGGCTGCAATCACAAGCGCAGGTGAGAGCAGCCACAGCAATAGCTCACATTTATGAAGCACATATGCAGCACTCGGCGCTGTGCTGAGCAGTATTCATGAGCTCAATCATTAGATCAGTAACCCTGCCAGCTATGGAGTGGTGAGATCTCCGTTTTTCAGATAAGAAGACAAGCTTAGAGGAGTTCAGCTGCTTGTACAGAGCCAGGTCAGTGCCTGCGCCCCTCTGCCACACTCTGAGCATCAGTAGACATGAGTACTGGGAAATAAAATGTAAAGAAACTGGCCAGGTGCAGTGGCTCATTCCTGGAATTCCAGCACTTTGGGAGACCCAGGTAGGCAGATCGCTTGAGCCACAGAGTGTGAGACCAGCAACATGACAAAACCCCGTCTCTACTAAAAATATAAAAATTAGCTGGGTGTGGTGGTGGTGCGCACCTGTGGTCCTAGCTTCTCGGGAGGCTGACGTAGGAGGATTGCTTAAGCCCAAGAGGTCAAGGCTGCAGTGTGCTGTGATCATGACACTGCACTCCAGCTGGGGGGACAGAGCGAGACCCCATCTCAAAAAATAAAAATAATAAAATGTAAAGAAACAAAAGACAAAACATGAGTGTCACCAGAGCCAGCAGCTTCTAGCGGTCAGGTTTTGCAGTGAGGGAAGAAGTCAGGGCTCTGGTAGCCTTGGTCTCGGCAAAAGATGACCACCCTGGACTCTGAGCACTGGCAGCAGTAACCAGGTGCTCCCCACAGTGCATCTGAGCATGAAGAAGGGACCGTGCAGATGCCTCACAGCAGCCGAGAGGAAGCATCTGTACCTGCAGTCTGCAGACCATTTGAGACATCACCAGAGGACTTCCAGGACCGCATGGGAACTTGTGCTGCCTAAGCACTCCTATAATCAAAGATGTGTGTATTGGAAAAAGCTTGTAGGTGTAGGGGAAAGGTCATGCAAGGCTGCTTGAATCAGGTGGGAAGGATTTCCAGTAGATCACTGAATCTCTGAGTCTGTTCTCTCACCTATAAAATGAACATAATAACGTTGACTTCACCTGTTGGCCCTAAGGATGAAACAAATTGACATAAATAAAGCAGTCCAGTATGGTGCTTGACAAACCACGGGTGTTCAATAAATATATGTTTTCCTCCCTTCTCCTTCAGAAGAATTTTTAGAGGCTGTGTAGGCTTTTTGAAGCTTTATGTAAATTTATGTGAAGTGACATTCAATGAAATCACTCATCTGTGTGATCCCTTTAATCCTACCTGCAGCTGCAGTAAAATTGAAATTTAAATCATACATTTTATTTAATGGCACAACTTAGATGCCTGGGAGGGTGGGGAGGGGAAGGAGAGAGAGGAAAGAAAAAACCTGTATTAGGAAGGAAAGAACTTGGCACTAAAAATAACTATTCCAGGGGTGAAAGAGCTTTTGTTAAATGGACTCTTACCTCTTTTTTTTTTTTTTTTTTTTAAAAAAAAAGGTCAAATGTTAATCCAAAGATTTAGATTCAAATCAGGCTTTGAAAAAACAGAAGGCCTCCATGTGAAGTCTGCCATTTCGAATTAAAATCCATTCTTTTTGTCTTGTGATTTTCTTTCCCTGCTATTTCTCATGCATCTTTTTTTTTTAGTTGGTCTTATCTTACTACATGAATATATTAAAGGCTATGTAGAATGATAAATACTACAAAGCAGAATCAGTGGACAATTCTGGAAACATTATTTCGGGCTTTAGATTTTAAGTACTAAAAAAAGATGCCCATCTACATGTTTTAAAAAGGATGTTTTAAAAAACTGACAATGAATTTAATGTATTAAAAATACTTACTGTAAAAAGACAAAAATTATAGAAAACTATAAAAAAGAAAGTAAAATTGTCCGAAATTCTACTACCCAATGATAGCCAAATTTTCTAAATCTGTAAAAGCTTTTTGTATATTGAGGATATTAAGCATATGCGGCTTTTATGTGTGTGTGTGTGTGTGTGTGTGTGTGTGTGTGTATGTATACATATATGTATATTCATAATGTGTCCTCTATCATTCAAACTTTCAAATGGTACATTTTTTTTGGTGAGAAGATTTAATTTTTCTACTGCAAGATGTTACCAATAGTTTCTTTCTCTTTTTGTTTTTTGAGATGGAGTCTCACTCTGTCACCCAGGCTGGAATGCAGTGGCTCGATCTTGGCTCACCGCAACCTCTGCCTCTCAGGTTCAAGCAATTCTCCTGTCTCAGCCTCCTGAGTAGCTGGGATTACAAGCATGTGCCACCATGTCCAGCTAAATTTTTTGTATTTTTAGTAGAAATGGGGTTTCACCGTATTGGCCAGGCTGGTCTCGAACTCCTGACCTTGTGATCCACCCTCCAAAGCCTCCCAAAGTGCCAGGATTACAGGCCTGAGCCACCATGCCCAGTGGCCCACCAATACGTTCTTTCTTTTCTTTTTTTTTTAAAAACAGAATCTTCCTCTGTCACCCAGGTTGAAATGTGGTGCCATGATGAGGACTCACTGCAATCTCTGCCTTCCAGTCTCTAGAGATCCTCCTACCTCAGTCTTCCTAGTAGCTGGGATCAGGTGTGTGCCACCATGCCCTGCTAATTTTTGTATTTTTAGCAGAGACAGGGTTTTTTGCCATGTTGCCCAGGCTAGTCTTGAACTACTGACCTCAAATGATCTGCCCACCTTGGCCTCCCAAAGTGCTGAAATTACAGGCATGAGCCATTGCACCCAGCCTTTACCAATACTTTCTACCTAATTTTTTTTGTTATAAAGGTTTTTCCATCCCAAAATGATGAAAATTTTTACTTATTTTTCTACCACTTTCACAGTTTCATTTTTATACAAACTTTTGATGATAATTCTGGATTTCACTTTGATGTAAAAAAATAAGGTTTGGATCTAGGCTTACTGCTTCCAAATGGCTCACCAGTGCTTTTCACCATCATTTCTTGAATTGCCCGTCTTCTGTATTGGTTTGAAATGTTACTTCTCTAACGTACCTACACTGGCACTATGTGAGTGTTACAGTCTCTTCCATGATCTTTCCATCTAATTTCATTGCTTTAGTGACTGGAACTTTTTAAGACATTTTAGATATCTAGAAAGACAGTTTTACATACTATTTTTGGGGAAAAATCAACATTTTTTTTTTTTTAGGAACAAAGCACTTTACAAAGCAATATTTAAGAAGTCAAAAATAACAGATGCTGGTGAGGTTATGAAGAAGAAGAAACACTCACAGACTTACACGCTGTTGGTGGGAGTGTAAATTAGTCCAATCATAGTGGAAAGCAAATCCTTTTGGGATGATACGAACATTCTAAAATTGGATTGAAGTGATGGGAAAACTGTGTGAATTTACTAAAATTATTGAATTGTACACATAAAAAGGGATACATTTGTGGTAAGTAAATTGACCTCAATAAAACTGGTTTATAATGCCAACGCAATATTTAAAAATCAAATACTGCATACAGGAAGAAAGAGGGGGGAGAAGGAGGAAGAAAGGAAGGAAAAGAGGAAGGGAAGAAGGGAGGAAGGTGGAAAAAGGAAGGGAAGAAAGAGGAAGGGAGAAAGAACGGAAAGAAGAAAAAGGAGGAAAGGCGAAAGAATCTTTCTTTTTGTATGGGTAAAGCAATGAATGTTGAAAAGACTGCCTTTACTATTCTTTATCAGAATTACTAACTGAAACTAGCTCAAAGCAAAATCAAAACAGAAGGGAAGAAGGACAAATGTCCTGTAAGCTGAAATATAATATGGAGGAATTACCACAGTTCTTTCCTGAAAAAAACTGTCCACTCTGAAAATGAAGAATCCAGTCTCCCTAAGAGTGGAAGATAAATAATAAGATTACACCGCAGAGGAGTCATTTAGGAGGTCAGTTTCTCTCACGCCCGGGAATCTCTGGACTGATGGCACTTCTGTCGCTCCTTGCCCAGCCCTGGGTGTGTGAACGGAAATCTCATTCTGTGTGCAGCTGCCTGTTTAAAGCCTCACAGCACCGCAGGGCCCGTGTGGAGAGCGTCACCCCCAGCCCACACCATGGAGACCTGAGCTTGTGTGAACTCCTGGAAGCTAACCGCGTCCAGCCCTGATTCCCCGGGTTGTGGGAAACAGCCAACAGTTAAGAGAAGCCTGCAGTGCTGTTAGCCTGGCCAGACAGAATTGAACTCTGCATTTAAATTAACTCAGCAAGCAACCTCCCAAGTCAGCCTTGAAAGCTGTTTTATCTTCTCAAATAATGAATGATGATCTTTCTTTTCTAACTCATTTACTGCTAACTCAAAAAATGTCAAAACTGTGCCGGGAGTGATGGCTCACGCCTGTAATCCCAGCACTTTGGGAGGCTGAGGCAAGTGGATCATGAGGTGAGGAGTTCGAGGCCAGCCTGACCAATATGGTGAAACCCCATCTCTACTAAAAATACAAAAAGAGCTGGGTGTGGTGGTGTGCGCCTGCAATCCCAGCTACTCGGGAGGCTGAGGCAGAAGAATCGCTTGAACCCGGGAGGCAGAGGTTGCAGTGAGCTGAGATCGTACCACTGCACTCCAACCTGGGTGAAAGAGAGAGACTCTGTGTCAAGGTAAAAAAAATGTCAAACAAAATACAGAATTTTCCCTCTGAAATGGAAAGGCTTCATGGGGGTGTTTGGATCCAAGCGAGGCCTCTGTTTGGGGACATGATTCCCTGGCACTTGTTAAGAGGAAGATGTGCGTTGATGGAAAGAGCTTCCCATCTGAGCTCTCAAGACCTGTGTTACAGGCTAAAAGAAAGGCGGATGTTAAGTGGGTAACTAGAGATGAGACGGGAGCAGAACTACTGTGGGAGGTACAAGGTCCTGGAAAGCATACAGTTTTATAGAATTCAAAAACATGCAAATGGCAAAAAGTTCTGCATGAATAGACAGCACACTGTTAACAATAACAAAGGCCTTTAATTTTTTTTTTTTTTTTTTTTTTTGAGATGGATTTTCACTCTTGTTGCCCAGGCTGGAGTGCAATGGTATGATCTCGGTTCAATGCAACCTCCGCCTCCTGGGGTCCAAGTGATTCTCCTGCCTTAGCCTCCCAAGTAGCTAGGATTACAGGTGTGCACCATGTCCGGCTAATTTTTTTCGTATTTTTAGTAGAGATGGGGTTTCACCATGTTGGTCAGGCTGGTCTCAAACCCCTGACCTCGTGATCTGCCTGCCTCAGCCTCTCAAAGTGCTGGGATTACAGGCATGAGGCACCGCACCTGGCCTTAACTTTCTATGATATATATTTATGTATTATTTAAATGTTTTACAACCAGACTATACTACTTTTGTACCTCTTTAAGAAAACGGCATTAAAAATTAAATTAATTTTTAAAAAGTGTTTATAGGTTCTTAAGAATATGAAACTATTGGATGTTTTGCTTTGTTTTTGAGACAGGGTCTTGCTCTGTTGCCCATGCTGGAGTGAGGTGACGCCATCTCTGCTCACTGCAGCCTTGACCTTCTGGGCTCAAGTGATCCTCCCACCTCAGCTTCCCAAGTAGCTGGGATTACAGGCACGCACCACCTCACCTAGATAATTTTTAAAAAATGTTTTGCAGAGATGAGGTCTGGCTGGGCGTGGTAGCTCACGTCTGTAATCCCAGCACTTTGGGAGGCTGTGGTGGGTGGATCACCTGAGGTCAGGAGTTCGAAACCACTCTGACCAACAAGGTGAAACCCCATCTCTTAAAAAAAAAAAAGAAAAAAAGATGAGAGGTGTGTCGCCCAGGCTAGTCTCAAACCCTTGAGCTCAAGGGATCCTCCCACCTCGGCCTCCCACGTTGCTGAATGACAGGCATAAGACACAACATCTGGGGCAAAACTATTTGATTTTGAACCTGGACTTTCATGCTGTAATTTATTTTTTTTGCTGTGATGACTTAAGGTAGGTAAAGAGGAAGCATTTCAGCAGGCACTGTGAGTGGGCAGTCCATAGTTTAAGATCTGCTAGTCTACGACAGCAAACGTGAGTCTTCCCTTATGTGGCAAGGGTAGCCCTGTGGATTGAAGCATCTGCTGAAAACCTCATGGCATCTTTCCACACAGTCCTGAACCAAGACTGGTGAGGCCCGACACAGCAGGAATAACAAGAGATTAAATAGAGCCAGTAAGGAGAGGGCATTGACAAAGCGGGCAATGGAACACAACTCAAATGGCCATTTTCCATGGAGGACTGGTGCCAACTTAGAGGAAATGACTTGGAGCCTCCTTCCCTGTTTAGTAAATATCTTTTATTTATTGGTAGCAAAGTTCTGCAAGGTCACCGTGTGCAGTGCACAATCGTTTGTGTCCTCTGGTCAGCACACGCTGCCCACGGTCAGCTTCTGTCAAAGGCGTGGTGGAGTTCGCAAGCCGCAGCTCTTTGTTTTAAAATGAGTAAGCCAGGGCTTTCCCCTCCTTCGTTTTCTTTTCCTGGCTCTGAATAGGTCTGTTCGTACACAGCAGATGGCTTTCTGACGAGGCCCAAATTCATCCAGTCTTTGGGGAAAAAAACTCCAGCAAAAAGGACTGTTATTCCAATCTGATAAAGTTTTCTATTTTCAGTTAGAAAAATGAGTCTCCCTCAGGAGAAAAGGAAAAAAAAATAATAGGAAAGTGAAAGGAACAAAAGCAGTTGCTACTTCACATGAGAGATGGATTTGGGGACTTTTCAATTATGTAGATCCTATCTATCTCCAGACGCCATTCTCGCCTGTGGCTCAGAAGCTCCGGGGAAGACGGTTCCAAATGGCAAAGGCCTGTGCGTAAAACACGCAGCAGGAGGTGGGAAGGCCACGCGCCAGCTTCCAGACAGTGGCTGTCCCTTGGGAGAGCTGGAAGGGATCAGAACTAGGAAGGGCTTCAAAGGAGGCTTCAACTTCTTCTTCTTATTTTTAAAATTCTGTTTTGCTTAAAAAGTAAATGCAGGTAGTGGGTACCTGGGCATTGTTGGTTGTGAAGAGCAAGGACTGTGGAAGCACACTGCTGCAGTTGGGGTACCAGCTCTGCTATTTACAAGATGTGTAACCTGAGCAAGTCACCCAACTCTGCCTCAGTTTTCTCATCTTTAAAATTTGGATAATAACAGTAGATACTGTGTGGGGTTATGGTAAAGATCAAGTGACCTCACTTATTCATTCCAAAAGTATTCATGGGGGCCACCATGTACCAGGTGCTGTCCTAGGTGCCAGGGGTCCAGCAATGATCAAAGCACACAAGGATCTCTGTTCGGAGAGAGCATGTGTTCTGGAGAGAGAGCAATAAGAAGCTGGATCATGAAAAACAGCATGTTAGAGATGAGCAATAAGGAGAAAATATAGAGCAGAGAGAGAAGATAGGTCAAAGAGGTTGGCTTTTTAGGGAGGGTGGCCAGGGAGGACCTCACCGAGAAGGTGACGTTTTGACATCTCAGTAAAGCTCAAAGGAGGTAAATATTTCCTGCAGAGCTCATAGAAGCGTGCCGGGCATGCAATAAATGTTAGTTGTTTTTTTAAAAAATTATCTATAGTTGAACTATATCTTATTTTTTTATTAATAAGAAAACATTTTGAATGACCAAGAAGAAAAAGGGTACGTGGACATGTAGAAATGCCTGGAATCAGTAGCAGAATCACCACAGCACAGTCTGTTAGAAAGACCGGTCAAGGAATGCTTAGTTATATCAAGAAAACTTGCCACCCAGTGATACAGACCTACAGAGGGACAAAAATTCAGCCAAGAGACAAATAATTCTAAAGTAATTTATATTTTAAAGACAAAGACAAAAAGACTTTAGTCATCTTTCTTTAAAATTGAGAACAGAAAACAATTGAATACAATAAGCCTGGGAATGAACAACTGTTCAAGATACAGAGCAAAAATGTAAACGGTAGAAGGATTTTGTAGTATAGCCTTATTAAACGAGAGAGAAGGAAGGGTCGAAAAACCAATGAAAGCGATGTGTCAAGTGAACAACAGAAATGGACAGGCTGACGCACATCCAAAAATAGGCACAGAAAGAAAACATAAAAAGACAGAAGCACTCCCAAAAAGATACAGCAAGGAAAAGACACAGTGAATTTCATGGAATCTAATCCCATCTTTTGGCTTCTGTGATGTTATTAAAAAATAAAATTAGCACTTTGTGTTTTGTGACTTCAGGCATTATGGGGTACAGTATTCATCAATACCATACATTCTTTGCTAGAAAAATAAATGGAATCAAGAAGGGACCCCTGCTCTTGGGAAGACACTCAGGCCCTTATCTGTAGCCAGGGTATGCCAGCATGTCCTCAGGAATCCGTCATGCTGTCTGCAGCTAGGAGAGGGCGAGCCCAAACTGCCCAAGAACCTCCTCCCTCATCGCCGAAATATACCCAAGACAATAAATTTAGACTGAAAAAATGTAGCAGCTTGAAAACTAAGAGTATTTATTGCAAAATGCTGCAAAAAATCCACAGAACTTGTCTAGATTTTGAACTTGTCAAGCTCTCTTTTTCCTGAGAGCAGACCAGTGAAATCACAGGCAGATTGAGTCATGCAATTGCCGAAGAGATTCTGAGATACAGACAAGTAAGGCTTAAGGCCCAAATCTTCCCCCTACCAATAACTAGATGAACAGAAAAAAGATCACAGCCTAAGCGGCAGAGGTAACAGGGCCGAGAAGCGAAGGACTAGCATCCCGATGAAGGTTCCTATTCAGAAGAGCCAAAATGGAAATTCAGGCTAATGAAAAATGCAAAACATTATTGGAAAGGAGCCATGAAGAGTGTTTCAAGAGTACATTTTGATCCTGGTTAGGTGAGCTCAGAACTAGAAGCTGATTCCCCAAAGCCTAGAGGAGCTGTGTAGGAAACGGCAGCCAAAGAGAAGAAAAATCAAACAGAATTGAGGATGACTCTTCAAGGAGAAATGATCTGAAAGGAAGGGGAGCTTTGGGGGGGATGGCAGACTCACGGGGAGTGGGTAGGGCGCACCCCCATAACCATCTGGGGCGACGTAAGATGGACAACCTTTCCATTTGACAAGTGCCTGCAGTCTTTAAATTGTTCATATTCTTACGTCCAACAAGTCTGTATTTAATATTTTATCTTAAGGAAATAATTAATCAGGCAAAACATACCTACACCACGAGGCTGGCTGAATCATGACACATCCATATATGAGAGTTCATGCTGGGCACAGAGGCTCATGCCTGCAATTCTAGCGCTTTTGGAGGCCAAGGTGGGAAGATCGCTTGAACTTAGGAGTTTGAGGTTACAGTGAGCTATAATTGTGCCACAGCACTCCAGCCTGGGTGACACAGCAAGACCCTGTCTCTAAAGAAGAAAGAGGAGGAGGAAGAGAACGAGGAGGTGGAGGAGAGTTACTATACAGTCATTAAGAATGCTGTAAAATAGTTCAAACATTGTATGAACAGGTATACAGGCACTCCTGTTAAAGATGGCAAGTTGAAGATGTATATTTACCTCTGCCTGCCTGGAAAACCCGACAGAATTACATTAACAGGATCCAAAGGAGAAAGCTCCTAAGGCTTAAAGAACAGGAGCATAGGCAGCAGCACATTAGACAAAACTTTAGAAGCTTGAAAGCAAACAGATGAGCATTCACCAACCTGACACACCGAAAGATGACTGCTGGCCAGGCATGGTGGCACATGCCGATGGTCCCAGCTGCTCAAGAGGCTGAGGAGGGAAAATCGCTTGAGTCCAGGAGTTCAAGTCCAGCCTGAGCCACACAGTCAGACCCCTGAGTCTACCAAAAAAAAAGAAGATGACTCTTCAATGCCTGAGGGGCAGAGGGCAGTTGCGGACCTAGGAGGCCAGCCAGTTTGCTCCTCAGAAGCCTAGAAAGTCTCAGGAAGATGAGGGTAGGAACAGGCAAGGCTGAGAACAGTGGATTGCTTGAGAGACTATGAGAAGCATCTAGACCTCAAGATATCTTTCCCCAATCATGGGTCCCTTCCTTCCCCACTCTTCCACCCCGCAGGAGCCTGGAGGGGCCCTCTCTGGAGGGGTATGTGGCGGCCACACTGTGAAGCATGGCTCACTAGGTGCTGAAAAGCACAGGAATGTCTTTTGAGTTTTCTCTTTTTTTTTTTTTTTTCTTTTTCTTTGTTTTAAAAATTATCTACAATAAACATACGCTACTGGTAATCAGAAAGAAATTTTTTTTAATTATGACAGTAACTTATGCTTAAAACAAAATTCTAATCGTGCTGAAGAGAGCAAAGTAAAGTTTCCCTCCTGCTCACCCATTTACAGAGATAACCCGAATTTAGAGTCGCTTTGTATATCCTTACAGAAAATAAAACGAAAGAAAAACAAAAAGAGGTGAGGTGAGGACCAGGAGGTCACAATTTTGCTAAAACTCAGAAAAAGGAGCAGAGATGAACACTCCCCTGGAGAATCCAAGAGCCTCCTAAGCCCAGACAAAGAGTAGGCAGAGGAGAAAAAGGAGAGAGGAAATGAATTGTGTTATCTTTAAAGGTGTTGGCTAGCATAAGGGGGCCTAGGGTCTCTTCATTTAGCAACATGGTTCTATCATTAAAAAAACAACTTCTGGCACAAAAATAAAATTAAGGAAATAATGAACAGTTCATCCCTTCCCTGGGATTCATGGATTTTCCCATTAGGCTCTGACCGCCTCAGATTTTTTGTTTGGTTTGTTTTTGTTTTTTAGAAACAGGGTCTCACTCTGTCACTCAGTGGCAAGATCACAGCTCACTGCAGCCTCAAACACCTGGGCTCAATGATGCTCTCGCATCAGCCTCCCAAGCAGCTGATACTACAGGTGTGTGCTGTAGAGGTGGGGTCAGGCTATGTTGCTCAGGCCCATCCCCAACTCCCGACCTCCAGCGGTCCTCTCGTCTCGGCTTCCCAAAGTGCTGGGATTACGGGTGTGAGCCACCGCGCTGTCTTTTCCTGGGATTTTTAATAAAGACTCTGAATGTTTCAGCGGAACCGTGTACTTTGTTAATAACAATTTGTCTGTGTAACTGGCTAATGCCACCGTGAGAGAGAGATCCTAACATGCTTTTAAAACATCTTCAATTTATGGTAAAAAAATAGTGCTCTCTTTCTCTATTTCTAATAATTCAATTTTGGAATTGTATCCAGCCCATACTCTGACTCCACTGTAAAATCACAGCTCTTCTTGCCTTATGCAAATGCACAGATTCCCTTTCATGTGTGCACTGGCTATCTGCACAGCAGTACTGTGCCAAGGTGAATAATCTTGATTAAATTAAGCATTTCCAAGGTCTTTTATGTACTTAAGGAAATATACCACATATTAAGTGGAGGCTGGATATGTCTTCTGCATAGGCTACCAGGCTATTTCTTAAATCAAATGAGCACATTTAAAATGCTTTATTATGCCAAAGGATTCCCAGGGACTTCTGTACTCGGATCATGACATTTTGTTAAGAGGAACTATGGGACAGACATAGAAGAAAAAATCCTATTATATGCTGAGCTGTACTTTAGAAGATCATTTTTCTTATAATGTTCTTGGGAAGTATTTTAATATACTCAAGAACCTTGAGAGATTATAGAAGATAGAGAATGCGAGGCTTACCTGAACTTGCATTAATGGCTTTGCTCTTAAATGTAAAACAAATCCAGCCAGGGGAATTTGGGGGTCCGTTAAACATGTGTGTGTTCTACCAGAAGGCAGAAAATCCACTCACAGAAAATCACTGAGAATGCTTGTGGTTTACTTCTTGGGTTTTGCCTCAGAATTTCTGAGGCGATGAGGTTTAAAGCTCTTCTCTTCAGAATTTGTTACACATACAGCTGCTTCTGAGAGTGAACACAAGCTCGCACGCACGTGCAAGGCAGGAGCCAGAGCCCTCCCGGTGAGCTGGGGGCATAGTGGGTGCACACTTCATTGCTTCTCTGGCCCCAAAGGTGGCCAGCACGGAGTCCTGCTTTACCCCAGGAGACAGGGGTGCACTGCCAGCTGCCCCTTCTGCAGATGTGAGAGCTCTCCTCCCTTCCACCCCCAAATGTTGCTTCTTGAATTCCTTTTACACAGTTTGGTAGAACTTCCTCCCCATTCCTATCCTGGTACCTAAGAGAAGGTTGCTTTTTATAAACTAACCAAAGTCTGGGAAGGAGATTAGAGCCTCTTTGGTCTAGTAAGGTTTGAAAGAATCAGAGTAAGGTGAGACTTAGCAATGAGTTGGGTTTGTTTGTCTTTTAAATACTCCATTCTGGGGCCAGATCTCTATGCTAGCCTCTACCTTGCCTGCTTCCTTGGAAGCTTCCTTACACACACACCCCATCCAGCTGCAGGATTAGAATTTGTTAAAAATGCCAATAATGGCCAAGTGATTCAGCTCACGCCTGTAATCCCAGCACTTTGGGAAGCCAAGGCAGGTGGATCACCTGAGGTCGGAGTTTGAGGCCAGCCCGGCCAACATGGTGAAATACAAAATGTTAGCCTGTGTGGTGGTGCGCACCTGTCTGTAGTCCCAGCTACTCAGGGGGCTGAGACAGGAGGATCGCTTGAACCTGGGAGGCAGAGATTGCAGTGAGCCAAGATTGCACCACTGCACTACAGCCTGGGTGACAGAGTGAGACTCTGTATCAAAAAAAAAAAAAGCCAATAACTGGGGTTAGAGCCTAGGTAGAGGCGGGAGACAAAAGGGCTATAAATATCTAAGCGTTTGGAAGAGGGAAAGGAGAGAGTGGTAATGATGGGGTGTGGCTGTGAATAAGGGATGATCCTGTGGTATCCACCAAGAGCATAGGACTGGAGTCTGGCCCCTGTGCACAAAGGGAGGGCCAAGATTAAGATGCACAGAAGCAGCCATAAGGCCCCCAATACCAGGCTGTACAGACTGCGCCAGTTGGAGAGGTGCACAGGCCTGATTGTGTCTTCCCCGGGATTCTATGGACCTCTTGTTTTTTTCCTGAACTGTATGCCCTCCTCTCTCTTTCCATGCAAAAGGATATAGTAATGATGGCATAACACGAGCAATACAAGTTACCTGCAGCCAAGTCAGAAAACACAGGTAAGCAACAACAATAACAAACCATATTCTGAAATCTCAGTATCCTGTAAAAAAACACAATTTAAGACTTTGGTGTGCAGATTAGTAGAGACCTTCCTATGCAAATGAGCACAGAATCGGCCTAGAGAACAGCAAGTCCAGATTGGAGCTGGAGGGCAGAGTTCTAGAGGGACATCAGCTAAAGACATAGTAACTGATGAGTTTCCTAATGTAGTCAACTGCACTGAGAAGGAATTTACAGTTCTGACATCGTTGGAAAGAATTGGCGCTAGGTACACAGCAAAGCAAAGCAAATGCAATGTGAGGGAATTTCTAAATCTAAGGGGAAAACATCACACCAGAAAGGAAGTGTGATGATAATACTTTATGTGGCTCAGCTGCGAGATGTTTTTCAACTTTATAATGTAAACACTAAATATTGGCTTTTAAAAATGTTTGTTTTGAAATAATTATGGATTCACAGGAAGTTACAAAGATAGCACAGAGAGGTCACATGTACCTTTCCCCAAGTGGTTATCTCTTACATATCTATAAAAAATACCAAGCAGGAAATTGACATTGGTTCAATGTGTGCATAGTTCTATGCCATTTTACCACGTGGAGATCCACGTGACCACCACCATCAAGGCAGAACCAATCCATCAGCACAAAGATGTTCCTTCTGCTACTTCCTTATAGTCGCACACTCACTCCTCTCCACCATCCCTAATGTTACCCTGGCAACCACTAACCTGCTCTCCATCTCTGTAATCTTGTCATTTCAAGACTGTTATATAAATGGACTCATAAATAACGTGGCTCTTCGAGATTTTTTTCACTCAGCACCATGAGATCCACCTAGTTGTTGTTTACGTCGAGAGTTTCTTCCTTTTGGTTGTTGAGTGATATTCCAACTAAATATTCTTTTAAACAAAAATTATGATATAACACATGGCCAGCCTTGCCCAGAATCTGGTCATAGATCTAATAATGATAGCAGTTAACAATTGCTGAGTCCTTAAGATTTGCCAGACACTATGCCTGGTGCATTCCCTACCCCATCTCATGCAATCTCCACCACAACAACTTTCATTATCTCATTTTTTTGACAAGGAAATGGAGGCTCACAGAGGTTAAGTAGCTTTCTCAGGGTTAAGCAGTTCCCATGTTGATTCTGATCCACCGCCTGAGCTCTTAACATGCACACATGCTGAGGAAACAGGACACCTTTTTTTTTTTTTCATTTTATTCGTGGGCCTCCAAGGGGGAAAGGCATAGGCTGAGTCCCTCATGAATGTCATTTCCCTATACGCCACACTAGCTATCCAACCCCTGTTTTAAAGAAAGGCTAAAGAGCACAGACTCTTTCTAAATACTCAGAAATTCAACTGCTGGTGTTAAGCCACTCAAATAAGATTTATCGTTACAACTGAATTAGATTAACTTACAACTGGCTTCTTGTTTTTATAACTTCTACCAGAGACTCTAGGATCTTCCACTCAGTGGAGACCATTAAGAGAATGTAAGTGACAAAATAAAGATTTAATATGCACAGAAATACAGAAATCAGACTGAGAGCCAATTTTGAGATGAATGCCTTTAGGCCCTAAATATGCCTGAGTGATTTTTATAAAGCCTTATAAAATTATGTTCGTTGTAAATGAGCAACCAACTGTTCTGACTAGGGTTAAAGTAATTTACCGACTTGCCAAAACCAGAAGAAGAGTAAATATGTAGCTAATAGGAGTTTCCAAAGAAAGGACATCTTGGACTAGAGCTATTGCTCAAAGGGCTCTACTCAGTCCTTTCTGTGTCCAACACTCTTTCCTGGGAGGACAGGACTGCCCAGGCCTCCACAGGACTCTGGCACTTGCCTTGCTGTGACTCCCATGGCTGACTCCTGTGGGTCTTCCCGGGGCCCTCTCTGCAGAGCAGATTGCTGATTACTGTCATAAGCATCAGAGAAAAGCTCTATGCAGAGGGATGACTCTGTTTTTTGGGAACAGCTCCACTGATGGCTGCAATAAGCCTGTGGTAATGACAAGTGATAAAAAGCCAAATCTGCTCAGCATCCTTGTGATGTGTTCTCTGGGTGCTGGTTGGAAAATTCTCACTCTCACAATGAAAATAAGGACAGCAGTTCACCTCCATGAAAGGCTTACATGTCAGGCCCTTGACACGCGTTATTTCCTTCAACCTCTGTGACAATTCTGAGTTGGGCATCATATCATTCCCATTGTATAAATGTGAAAACAAGCTCAGAAGGATTGGATGATTTGTCCACAGTCACACAGCTAGCTGATGGTGCTGCTGGGGTCAGCCAGGCAGGCTGACTTTCCTACATCAACTGTGCCTCAGGGTCACCAAATAGCTGACAAAAGAAGTTTCCCTTTGTAGGAGTATTGCAGCTGGGACGTGAAAGAGGAATGATATTACTATTTGGCAACTCCCTACCTAATTAATGGAATCAATCATTATGCAATGATCATGAATAGTTTCTAACATTATAAAAAGTAGAACATTAACCAGATCAAACATTTAGATCTGATTACCAATGTACAGGAAATCAAAGGGACAGAGTGACATGGTAAAGAAACTATGGGATGCAATTAGCAAAATCCAGAATGTAGGAAATTCTATAGGGCAAACAGTCCAGTTTCTTCAACAGAAAACGGCAGGAAAAAGAGAAAAAGGGAGGGAGAATCTACAAGTTATTTTATTTTATTTTACTTTTGAGATGGAGTTTTGCTCTTTTCACCCAGGCTGGAGTGCAATGGTGTGATCTCGGCTCACCGCAACCTCCTGGGTTCAGGCAATTCTCCTGCCTCAGCCTCCTGAGTAGCTGGGATTACAGGCACGTGCCACCATGCCCAGCTAATTTTTTGTATTTTTAGTAGAGATCGGTTTCACCATGTTGACCAGAATGGTCTTGATCTCTTGACCTCGTGATCCACCCGCCTCGGCCTCCCAAAGTGCTGGGATTACGGGGGTGAGCCACCGTGCCCGGTGGAATCTACAAGTTAAAAAAAAAACACACACACACACACACTTTAAAGATATATTAAGCAGTAGCAACATATGAACTTCGTTTAGAGCCTGGTTGAAATAAACTATTTTTTAAAAGCTGTTTCTTATTGGACGATTGGGGAAGTGTGAACACTGATCAGGTATTTGATACTATTAAAGAGTTGCATTAGGAGGAGTGTGGTTGGGTAAATCGAGCTTCTGATTTAACAGAAGGAGTCTTGCAGAGACACATTGAAATTCTAACCGCTGAAATGGTGACCGGGATTTCCTTCACAATCCTCTGGGAGCAGGGAAGTGGGGTGGGGGGTGTCCAGGGAATAGAGATAGGTCACAAGTGGATCATTGTCGGAGCTTGGGTAAGGATACGTAGGCCTTCATTGTACTATTTTCTCTGCTTTTGTGAATGTTCGGAATTTTCCCTAATACATTTTTTTAAAGAACTCTCAGAAAGAGCAGCTATAATGAAGGAAGATAAGAAATCCCAGGCAAGTGTCATATCCCAGGACTCAAGGAAAGAAAAGCCCCCAGGAGGAGGGTGTGGCCGGGTGGATCAGATACTGCTGATGGGTCAGAGGCCCTTCAAAAAAGGCACCTACATCCTCTGGTCTCTCTCACTTCAGGGTGTGCTCCCTGCCACCCAGGAAATGCTCCTGGGCAAGAGATTCCCTTGATCTCCTCACTTCCCAGCTTCATCCTTGGTTGCTCTGGAATATTAGCAATTTTGCAAGTAAGACTCAGAGCCTCTGAGGCTGGTGGGGAGGTTATTCTGCTTCCCTTTCTAACTTACGCTGTGCCAGGGTTCAGTTTTAAAAGATTTGTTGACATAGTGATCAAGGGGGATTAGTGAGGCTACCAGTGTGATCCAAGTTTAGTTTCCAGAATCTAGACCAAAGGTTACTGACTTGTTAATTATAATCTCATGAAACCCTCTTGTTTGTTTGCAAGGGTCACCTCAACCATTTTTTGAGTTTTAGTAGTGATTTGCTTTTGCCATAAGAAGGAAGGAAGTTTTCTGGGGAGGATATTAACTGCTTGGGCCACATTTGGTCAACTCTAGTTGTATTCTTAAATGATCTCTCTCTCTCCTTCTCCCTCTGCCCACCTTTGTCACCCATCCCACATCCCCTTCTCTTTCTCCTTCCCATTTTCTCTCTGTCCCCTAACTGCCTATTGTAGGCAAATAATATGATATTTGGAAGTTACTGCTTTTCAGCCCCCACAGTATGGGCTATCTGTGTTCCAGGTGCTGCCTGAAGAACCCGGCCCTGGATACCCAGCATGAGATGTGACTCTCACCTCTCCCAGCCCTCAGTCTTGCTACTTGTTTTTGTTTATCATCTTCCCCAGCCCTTTGGATTTGATGCCTGTGATAACCCTGGCTTCCTTTCAGCCTGGCCTGCTTCTGCCTTTCTGTTAAACAGCAGTACGCCCAAGGAACATGGGCCATCATCTGGAGGGATGGCAGCTCCACCTGCTTCTCCCCAGCCTTAGGTGTGAGGCCAGGACAATTGCTGAGAACCCCCTGGAGGCCAGAGGTTTTTGAGTGATGTGCGGAGCGTAGGGAAGGCATGTGTCCGTCATTTTCTGACCTTAGGTGAAGTCCCTGATGGTGTGAAACAGTGTTCAGAGGTCCTCCAGCGGGCCCCACTCACCTCCGTAGCAGAAACAAAGCATCGGTAGAGCTGCATTCTCCAGAGCCATCAAGAATGGGTAAAAATGAGTCTTGGTCTCTTGTTTTGGCTCATTTCTGTCACTGTCTGCCTCTAGCTCCGAGGGGAGCACCTGTCTAGCTGTGCCTCTTCATCAGGATGTTGTAGGACCTCATGGGAATGATTCCATCTCCCTCCCAGGATGATCATACACACACACACAAGTTGTATGCCTGTTGTAATCACTTAATTAAAAAGGAAACTTAGCAGGACTCAAGGGCTTTCTTCTGATTGTTTTACATTTTCATTGAGTGGATTCTTCATCTTTGCTTCTGTGTTGACGGATTGATTATTGAAGCTATAATAGGATGTGGGTCCTGTGTTTCACCATCACTATCAGCTGTTGTCCTTTTTTTCATGCACACTTATCTTTTGTGTTCATTGTAAATCTAAATGTCTCTGTTTTGATATCCACAATTTCTCTTGTATAAATTGTTCGTGTTTTTTTGCTTTCATAGAGTCCAGAAAATATAGGAAGTTAACACTGACAACCCAGCTCTCAAAAATTAATTTTTATAGTTAGCTTCTTGCCTGTGGGAGACAGAAGTTGTCACTCCAGTTGTCTCAAGAAAACTGGTGTCCAGAGAGAAATGCGCATGGACGCACCTTAGCATTCTCTCCTCTCCATGTCCACCTGTGCTTCAGGGCGTTGCTGCCTCACTCTGTTTGCTTCCTTCTCTTTCTTCTGCCAGCTTTCTTAGAGAGTCTGCTTCTTCCACACTTCAGATGGCCATGCTACATCGTGGCCTCATGGGACACAATTCTACTTGTGAACATTCTCTTTCAAAACCACCCTATCCGGCCGGGCACAGTGGCTCAAGCCTGTAATCCCAGCACTTTGGGAGGCCGAGGCGGGTGGATCACGAGGTCAAGAGATCGAGACCATCCTGGTCAACATGGTGAAACCCCGTCTCTACTAAAAATACAAAAAATTAGCTGGGCACAGTGGCGCGTGCCTGTAATCCCAGCTACTCAGGAGGCTGAGGCAGGAGAATTGCCTGAACCCAGGAGGCGGAGGTTGCGGTGAGCCGAGATTGCGCCATTGCACTCCAGCCTGGGTAACAAGAGCGAAACTCCGCCTCAAAATAAAAAAACCACCCTAACCACCTTGCCTTGTTTCGCAATTCACGTTCTCCAGAGTTAGGATCAGCCAAGTGCAGCTTGTCTTTTTATCATGGTCACCGGCCAGTCTGGTTGGCCTGGGGTCCGGTGCTGGAGTCATTCTACCACATGTAGTGTGTGTGATGTCGGGGGACTGTGGTTAATTAGGGCAAAACGTGACCACTGAAACAGCTGGGGCTGTGGTGGCTAGACAGTTTTCCTCAAAGGGTGTTGTGGGCAGCGGGTACCAACAGATATTGCTAGTGTACTGGTTAACAATCTCATTAACTATTGGCCCAGAGAATCAGAAAGTTAAAATGGATGTTATAAATTCCATTCACTAAAACCCATATTTCCTTCTCACAAGAAATCCTCTCAGCAAAATATACCTAAAAATCTGGGTTTCACACCCACCACAGATTTTCTTTTTTTTGGATGGAGTTTTGCTCTTGCTGCCCAGCTGGAGTGCAATGGCATGATCTCAACTCACTGCAACCTCTGCCTCCCAGGTTCAAGCGATTCTCCTCAGCCTCCTGAGTAGCTGGGATTACAGGCACCCACCACCATGCCTGGCTAATTTTTTATATTTTTAGTAGAGACAGAATTTCACCATGTTGGCCAGGCTGGTCTTGAACTCCTGACCTCACGATCTGCTCGCCTTGGGCTCCCAAAGTGCTGGGATTACAGGCATGAGCCACTGCGCCCAACCACTACCACAGATTATAAGTAGCAAAACTAAGAGGGCAAAGAAGGCCTAATACAAACAGACACTAACAGCATCGAGAGTCAATGACTGAGAGGCTGAGAGCATGGCAGAAAATCCATGAAAAGCAGACACAAGAACTCAAATAGCACAGTAGTCTGGGACCACTTACAATGTAGGTTAAAAACAGCCCTGTGTACTTCAGCAGTCCCGGAAGGCATTGCCGTCCTACAGCCTCGTTAACTGTAGCTAATGTTCATGTTGGTGAACCTTGAGTATATAAGGAAAGGCTAGAGGCTAAATTATGTTTAGAATATCCAGCTTAAGAAGGCAAAACAATTACATAAGACACTTAAGAAAAATTTCCACGCACATTTAAAAATTGGTGTTTAAATGAGTAAACCCTAAGCTTTCCAAAGCAAGGCATTTGCTAAGTGTTCCAGAATAGCCCCAGTCATAACCACGTGCTCTGAGTTTTAAGGTTGGCTATCAGGAACCAGAGAGGTAAAATGTCCTTGCTCCTTCAAACTGCCTAGGGAAGATCACCCTGTTAAATCTCCCAAATGTCTCTTGGGAGGCAGAGAGGCATGGCAGTTAAGAGCATGTGCTCTGCAGTCAAGTCAGTCTGGGTTTGAATCCTGGGATCTTTAGCAGTGTCTTGACAGGCCTAAGCCTCCATTTCCACATCAGAAAAATGGACACAATAATATGCATCACACTTACCGTTCTCACAACACACTTTTTTTTTTTTTTTTTTTACCTTATTTGGAATTTTAAATTTCAAATAAGGTAAAAATATAAATTTAAAGCAAGTGGATTGCACTGTTTTGTTTATTTGCACTTCTTTTTTGTTTTTTTTTTGAGATGGAGTTTCGCTCTTGTTACCCAGGCTGGAGTGCAATGGCGCAATCTCAGCTCACCGCAACCTCCGCCTCCTGGGTTCAGGCAATTCTCCTGCCTCAGCCTCCTGAGTAGCTGGGATTACAGGCATGTGCCACCGTGCCCAGCTAATTTTTTGTATTTTTAGTAGAGACGGAGTTTCACCATGTTGACCAGGATGGTCTCGATCTCTTGACCTCGTGATCCACCCGCCTCGGTCTCCCAAAGTGCTGGGATTACAGGTTTGAGCCACCGTGCCTGGCCTTATTTGCACTTCTAAATAAACAAAGCAGTGCAATCCACTTGCTTTGAATTTATATGGTTCTCTATTTTTTGCCTATGGGGCAGTGGCTCTTAGCAGGGAAAGACTAAAATAACACCTCGGCTTGAATCAGTTTATCGGATTAGCCAAGGGGTCATGCAGTTTTTCTAGAAGGGTGGGATAGAGAAGCCCTAGAAGAAACTGGGAGGAAAAGGATGGCTCAGTGTCCCTGGAGACAAAGGGTTGTTTGCAGGGAAAGGGGGTGAGGGGAGAGTGGGGTGTTTGAAAGGGAGCAGGGGCCACAGGACAGCAAGCAGAGAGGTACAGAAGAGAATTTTAGTTACTTCCACAACACTCCCAGGATGATTCCTTTAAACTACGATTTTAAAATGTTCTCGAAAGGACAGAGAATTTCAGTCACTGACTTTTCCTTTCTCTCTTCGCCCCTACCCCTCTTCTACAGGTAATTTGCTTGAAAGCTAAAAAAGCTACCATGAAAGAGTAAGATAGATAAGTGTGAGGCCTACAGAATCCTGGCAATCTTGGGGTAAAAACTACCCCAGTCATGTGGGCTGCCTGCCTGCCCAGGAATTCAGTCACCTCAGTCATTTTCTTCAAATAACCGTTATTACATTCCTTTTAAAAATAAACAGCTTTAGGCTTCCCAGAATCCCCGATAGATGAGAGAGGACATTTAGCTGTCAGTTGTAGGTGAAGACAACAAGTTCACAAACAGAAAATTGAAAAAGAGAGGGCATATTCACTTCATGCTCTTCCCTGGACCTGTTAAAACAATGTGCATTGAACAAACATCGAAAATAATACAGGTACCAATGAGCCCTTTCACTGTGTGCCCACCTCATCAAACTGAAATCAAAGGCCTGCCTCTGAACTATCCCACGAAGCTGGCGATCTTCCATCCCCAGCTAGCCTATGGCTTCATCTCCTCATATTCATCTTTTTGTTATTTTAGAGATTCCTCCTTGCTTTTTTTTTAAAGGGGTTAAATCTTTTTCTTATGTACCAGAGATTTGGGTTTATTTGTTTTTAATAAAAGTGGTTCTTGGCATCTGCCGATCGCTATTGTTATTTTACAGCCAAATTCTCAAAAACCCTGATAAAAAGAAGTCCACCATGTTCATCTTGGAAGCTAATGTAACAACATTTTTGCAAACAGGTTTTGCAAAGCCATACATTCTTTTGTGTGCACCTGATTAAACACTAGTCAAATCCTGTCTGGGGATGAGCCAGTGAAAACCAGCCTCAGCTCTCACAAAGCGCACTGGGGACGGCAAAGGGATTTGGAATTGTGCGCCAGCCCCAATCACTCGGTTTTCGAGTTTTGCTGGGAGATTTGTTGGGAAGCATTTTAAGGCTGGGTTCCTGCTCATAAGGAAACCATTCTCTGATGAGTGATGTCTGACTTAGGTATCGAGTAGGAGAGGGATGCATGCTTGCCCCTTATTTTCCATTTTGGCAGAAGATCTTTGACACTGAAAAATTTGGACTTTGTGATTTTGACCACTTTTCAGCTGTCCTGAAAGTCCATGATGTACAGTAATCTGGAAGTTTTATTGCAGATAAATGTGTGTGCATATATAGATGTAAGACATATATGTAACATTTATCTCCTATGTATGTCTTGTTTATATATATAATGTTATATATAAGACATACATGTAACATTTATCTCCTATGTATGTCTTATATATAACATTATATAAACAAGACATACATGTAACATTTATCTCCTATGTCTTATATATAACATATATATAAACAAGACATACATGTAACATTTATCTCCTATGTATGTCTTATATATAACATTATATATATAAACAAGACATACATGTAACATTTATCTCCTATGTATGTCTTATATATAACATTATATATATAAACAAGACATACATGTAACATTTATCTCCCATGTATGTCTTATATATAACATATATATAAACAAGACATACATGTAACATTTATCTCCCATGTATGTCTTATATATAACATATATATATAAACAAGACATACATGCAACATTTATCTCCCATGTATGTCTTATATATAACATTATATATATAAACAAGACATACATGTAACATTTATCTCCCATGTATGTCTTATATATAACATTATATATATAAACAAGACATACATGTAACATTTATCTCCCATGTATGTCTTATATATAACATTATATATAGAAACAAGACATACATGTAACATTTATCTCCCATGTATGTCTTATATATAACATTATATATAGAAACAAGACATACATGTAACATTTATCTCCCATGTATGTCTTATATATAACATATATATATAAACAAGACATACATGTAACATTTATCTCCCATGTATGTCTTATATATAACATAATATATATAAACAAGACATACATGTAACATTTATCTCCCATGTATGTCTTATATATAACATTATATATAAACAAGACATACATGTAACATTTATCTCCCATGTATGTCTTATATATAACATTATATATATAAACAAGACATACATGTAACATTTATCTCCCATGTATGTCTTATATATAACATTATATATATAAACAAGACATACATGTAACATTTATCTCCCATGTATGTCTTATATATAACATTATATATATAAACAAGACATACATGTAACATCTCCTATGTATGTCTTATATATAACATATATATAAACAAGACATACATGTAACATTTATCTCCTATGTATGTCTTATATATAACATTTTATATATATAAACAAGACATACATGTAACATCTCCTATGTATGTCTTATATATAACATTATATATATAACAGATAAATGTTACGTATATTTATATACCTGAGGGACAGTCGTCATTCCATATATATCTTGATGTGTAACAATTACTCCAAATTGTGTTGCTTAAAACAGTAATTTTATTATGCTTATAGATTCTGTAAATCAGGAATTTGGAAGTAGCAAGGTGGGGACAGCTTGTCGCTGCTCCACAAAGTCTTGGGCCTTCGTTGGAAAGACTCAAAGGCCCAATGGCTGAGGGCAGAGCCATCTAAAGGCTTGTAAAGGCTCGTCAAGACTCACATGTCTGGTGATTAACGTTGAGGACCTAACACTGGGACTTCAACGCCCCACCTGGGACTTTGGCGAGAACACCTATGTACAGCTGCTTGTGCTTCCCAATGCTCCAAGAAAACCACAAGGAAGAGGAAGCTGTATGCTTTTATGACCTCTCCTCAGAAGTCACATAGTGTGCCATGGCCATAAAAACCTCCCAGATTCAACTGGAGGGGACATAGCCTCTGCCCTTTAATGGGAGGAAGGCCAAAGTCACATTCTATAAGAGGAGTGTGGAGGAGGGGGATATGGATGCAGCCACGTTCAGAAAATACAATCTGTCACAGTCATTGGGTGAATGAGCCAGTCATTTCATTTCAATACACTTTGTAGCTTTTTCTGTTCCCACAGTAATTACTTGCCTAGAGTAATAAAAACTTGATTTTTGTGTGAAAAACGGTTAACAGCAAGAGATCAAAATGAAACTTCAAGGAACAGTTCAAAATTCTTAAATTATGGTATGAAACCTGTATAGTAAACCACCGATAAGGAAATACAATTCAGAAGAAAGTCGTTTGCCTTTGTATTCACTTTAATCTTTGCAAATAGGAGGCTTTGCTAATGGTTGGTTTCCCTAGATCATATCATAATGGTGACAGACCAGACATATCCATCTAACTTAGGGTTTCTCAACCTTGGCACTATGATTCTTTGCTGCCTGGAATTGTCCTCTGTTACTGTAGGACGCTCCGCAGCATTGCCGGTTTGTATCCTTTCCCCAAGTCACGGAAGCTAAAAATGTCTTCAAACATTGCCAACTGTCCCTTGGGGTGTAACATCTTCTTCAGCTGAGAATTGCTGATAGATGGGGCTGCAAATGTATTCTCCAAAATTTGTTTCCTACGGCGCTCTTAAGAGAGGTTTGCTAATACATTTTTTTTGAAAGTTTGCATTGCCTGATGCTACGGGAGCCTCTATAGTTCATAATTGTTTAACATGTGACATTCATTCAAGATACTAAGTCTCTAGTAAACTGAGTCTTTTCCCTGTTGACAGTATTCATTCTGAAGGGCAGAAGCCTCTCCTCTACTGATGAGACTGGAGGATTATTTCAGGCAGAATAAGTTAAGTGAAAGAATAATGAGGATATTAATGTCTTGGCTTATCCTACCTGAGAATGCGTGGGTGTGCCATTGGGGGAGTTGCAGCTGCGCATGCTCCTCCCCCTCACCCACCCATCACAACCCACCCCTCCCACTTTCCAGGGAGAATGTGGGAGTGGAAATGGAAAGCAGTGTGGCAATCACTTTATTTCTTGCATTCACAATTTGCTAGGGGCTGAGAGTGAACACTGAGAAGGTGTGAAAATGAGGAACAATTTCTGCACTGGGGTGTTACAACATTTAAGCTACAAGGTGCAGGACAGAATGCAGAATCACGGCATGCACCTTAGGTGGAAACCAAACCCTTTCCTGTAGACTCAGGAGTATTGGAACTTGTTTGAATTTCAGGGTTGAGTGGCAATAGGGATGGCATGTATAGGCAGTTCTCAGTTTATAGATAAGTGGATTCTGAAAGTAGATTAGTTGAAATCAGTAATGCATTTTGCATGGGAAAATAATGTTATAATATGCTAGTTATGCCCCTAGACCAGTTGGGAAAAGCCTACTTAACTCCTTTGGTGTGGTGCTGTGGTTTCTAAAGAACATACTCATCATGTCTAACGGTGCTTCTCAGAAGAGTTGCATTCAGATTTCTACCATGGGATGCCAGAGGTTGGAGAGAGACCTGCTGACTGGCCTGCAGCCCATGCTGATTGCAGCCAGTGCTCCCTGCAGGCAGTCGGCAGGCTCTCTCTCCAACTTCTCTTTAACCAGCAAGCTTTACCTTGCACCTACAATGTGCCATGCAGGCTATAGGTGTTGGGGGTTACAAAAAATGTGTTCCTGTTTTTTTTTTCTCATTTCAAGTTTTAATCAAAGCTTGTTTATAAGGTCACTTTATTCCTGCATCTTCTCGTTTCTTCCTTGTATTTGCCCTTTTCCTTTCCTACTTGGCGAGATTTGGCTTTGTGTTCAAGGATCTTTTTGCGGTCTTTGTCCAGTTTTGGCCTAGTGATAACCACCTTGCTGGGGTGAATGCCTGCGTGGACAGTTGTGCCATTAGCCTTTTCCCGCTGCACCCGTTCAATGTAGATTACGTATTTCTTCCTGTAAACCTGGATTGCTCTGCCAATCTGCTGACCTTTATAGTGTCCTCGTACAACTCGAACTTGTCATCCTTTCGGATGGGCATGGATTGCATGTTGTACTTCTGTCTCAGCTCTTTGGAAAAAGGGGAGGACATAACCTTCCTACAAATGTGGGAGGGTGCATTGAAATGCCTTTTGCGGTTCTTACTTCGGTCGGAAGTCACAAAGGGATGGAACTTCATTTTGGCAGCTCCTGCTTAGGTGATGGCCGCAAAAGGGAAGAGCGTGTTCCTGTTTTTAAGAGGCTAAACTGCCAGTCTGTACCATTCTTCCTTCTTGTACACATCAGGAGAAAACCCCTTTGAACCCGTTGGTGACCTCCAAAACAGCCTGAAAGCTTGGAGCTCCTACAGGAGGAGGTGGTGAAGGAGATGGATTTGGGGAACTCTGCTTTTATTTTCTGTTGTCTGTCAGAGTCTCTGACTAGCGTTCCTGTCCTTCCTAATAACCAGCTACTGCAGAGCAGAGGGTAACTTCATAGTTTCTCCCAGTCCTTTAGTTCCTGAAACATACAAATATTTATGGAAAGCTCTTTTAAGTAAAATGAAACCCATCAACCCAGGGATGGGGGGGATTTTGATCCTCGTGGTCTCTATTCCCTGCTGCCTGCTGAGAATAAGAAAGACGTGGCCTAAGGTGCAGAAAAGTGTCTTTGCAAAGCTGACGCCAGGTTTTTAGACATTGTAGTGTAGAAATTCCCTTATGGAATGGTACCCTTCAAGTACACTACCAGGTAAGCTATTCCAAGGGTCACAGAGGGAAAGACTCACAGGCCAAGTTAAGATGCTTCAATAACACGGTTTATTACATTCACTGAAAACTTACAGCGAGAAGCAAGAGGACAGAAATGAGATGTTAACACTCAGAGTGGGATGCACGTGTGGTAGAAGGACACACTATCTCATTCCTGGGTTGTGCAATGATTATGCCTTCTGTCTCTTTTGCAGCCACATCAGCCTTGCCGGATAATGGGGAGGTTAGGGAACTAGACTTGAGGGAGACTAGCGATAATCACATGTGCCAACTTGGTTAGGCCGCAGTATTCAGACGGCTGCTGAAATATTGTCCAAGGTATTTCTGTGGAGGTGTTTTTTGCATGAGATTACGATTTAAATCAGTAGACTCCGAGTAAATCAGTTGGCCCTCCATACTGTAGGTAGGCCTCACCCATTCGGTTGAATGGAGTCCGAAGTCGGTCATTCGGGTGGAATTCCCTGTCTCTCAAGGGGGCCCCGCCTGCAGACTGGCATTGGTTCTTCCCGGGTCTGCAGCCTGCCGGCCTACCCTGCAGGTTTTAACTTGCCCGCCTCCACAATGGTGTGAGCCAGTTCCTTAAGGTCTCCCTCCCCTCTTTCTTCACATTCTCCACATTTGGTTGATTTCTGTCCTGTGTCACAGTTCCCTCATTTAGGTAGGTCTGACATCAAGCACCCGTCGTGCAGTCACAGTGGTAGGGTGGAGCATTAAGGGACAGGACAGAAAGGGAAGGGCAGCCTGCCTCCCATCACCACTGGGAGAGGGAGAGAGATCCTCTCAAGGGGTCTCTGCCCAGGAGCTCTAGGCACAGATGTGGGCAGAGACACGTGTGGCAGAAGAGGCATCAGGTGGATGGTTCGTGGACCATCCCTGAGGTAAAGGAAGACAAACGTCCTCATTCTCAAAAATAACAAATCTGACTACATTAATAACACATTTTGAGTTTCTCCTGAAACGAGTTTACTTCCTCTTTGCTTCGTCCTATGATTTGACTGTGTCATAATCACAGTCATGTGTTGGAAACTTCATCCCCAATGCGATAGTGTTTGGAGACGGAGCCTAATAAGAGGTGAATGGGTCATGAGGGCTCTAGACCTCAGGAGAGGATTACTGTTGTCACTGGAGTGGGTGTGTCATCAGGAAAGTAGGGTGGTTATTAAGCGAGTTTGGCCCCACTTCCTGTCTTGCTGTCAGGCGCTTTCTTGTTCTGTCTTCTGCCACAGGATGATGCAGCACGAAGTCCCCGACCGGATGCCGACCCGACCCCCTGCTCTCGGACTTCCCAACCTTCAGAACTAAATACGTTTTTGTTCATTGTAATTCACCCAGTCTGGTATTCTGTTATAGCAGCAAAAACCAGACCAGACTGAGATAACCTCCTAGAACCTGTAAGAAAAAGGAAAAAACACACAAAATTAATAGTAGTTGGTCTTAAACTATATAAAGGGCTGGAGTGAGATTCGTCTACATATTTGAGGAAAGTTTAAATTCCATGGGGCTTCGGAGCATTTTTGGCACAGAAACAAGATGAGGTTTCACCTTGGTGGCCTTCCCCTCCCGCCTTGCTGTCATAAGTCCGGTCCCAGACGACCCAGGCCCCACTAGTTCGTCCCCTCTGCTGCAGTGGAAGCCTGTGCTGGTTTCCTTTATCGTACGCTGCCACGCCTGGTTCTTCAGGTGCCTCCCCCACTGCGTTGTGGTTTATTGAGGTCAAGGAGCAGGATTTTTGCACCGCTTAGCACAGTGCTTAGCACATAGTCAGCACTCAGAAGACATCTGTTGAATGAATAAATGACCCAGCACCAGACCAATCTAGAATGAGAGGAGAGCAGGACCTAGGATGGGAGCCCCAGGCAGAGTGAAAATCAGCTGTCGGGTAAGGAACAAAGGAAAAAACATCACTGTTGGAGATGGCTGAGGCCATGCCGCTGAACAGCTAGTTCCCACGAAGGTAACAGGCATATAAAGCGGGGGACAACCTTTATTAGAAAAGAAAAATTTCTAACTCATAGCAGAGAGGCAGACAATCTTATCAAACAACCAAATGTCAGATCTCAAATATTTGCACACTATCTTGCCACGGAACATGTTTTCCCACCGGGGAAACTGGTGAAACTCCATTCCGCCATGCACTGTTGCCAGAACAGTGTTCCCCAAACCTGCCAGGGCCTTTCAGGCTGCGCTTGTTTACTGTCTGTGGCCACAGCATTTTTGAGACTCTGATGAAAGCTATGGTCTTCCTATACCTAAATTTGCATTCAGTTATGGGGGGAGTGGTTTAGCCCACCCCCGCCTTGGTGGTCTTCCATTTCCTTGGATAAAATCTATCCCCTGCCCCCTGCCTCTTCCCCAGCTGGCTCTGAAGTGACACTGCCCCAGCCACTCTGCTCTTTTTCCCACAGTCTAAATACACCTTGTGGCTTTCCCACCTTTGAACTTGGAGTCAAAGTTCCTGAAGTTC
Organism: Callithrix jacchus; assembly: GCF_049354715.1. Taxonomy (NCBI): domain Eukaryota; kingdom Metazoa; phylum Chordata; class Mammalia; order Primates; family Cebidae; genus Callithrix; species Callithrix jacchus. The sequence goes on from NC_133508.1 coordinate 151,203,723, forward strand.
TTTTAGGTGCCCTGGGGACAGGAGCTGGGCCCCTACAGCCCACTCAAGGCCAGAGCAATTAAAGTTGAGGGAACAGCCATAACTTGTTCTGTAGCACAGTCCTGGCCGGCCCCGCCCACCCTTCTGTGACTCTGGGCAACGCTGGCTTCCCACTTGGTGCTGTCTCTTGCCCTCTCTGACTCAGATCTGTCACTGGACTTGCAAATCCTACTGCTCCCAGACTCCCTAATGGCTCAGTCTCCTAGAAATTCCTGATACAGAGCCTCCCAGATTTGACCTCTGGAGAGTGCTCACCCTTTCTACCTACTCATTCCATAAACGATCAATGCAGCACCCATGCTGTGTCACGGGGTGCTTCGGAAAGCCATGGGAATATAGCTAGACCCAGTTCCTACCTCGGGAGCTCAGTTTTAGAGGGGTGGCACCTACACGCAGAAATGCCTCCACAGGGAAGTCACAGAGGAAACAATCACCCCTGGTGTTAGCAGGAAGGAGGTGACTGCTAAGATGAGGCTCGAGGAGCAAGGCCTGACATGTTCCAGGAAAAAGCACAGTCTGAGTTAAACATTTAAGGCCAGAAGAAAGGATGGTCAGGGAACTGCAAGTTTTTAGGATGTGTGGACTCGGGGGTCCCTGGCAGATCCAGAGGGCCAGGAAGATGAGGGGCCCCTGTGAGCAGGGTTAAAGAGACCCCCCTCTACCCTGAGGGTGGGGAGAAGGCATGGAAGCGGGGGCTGGATCAAATGGCCTCTCTGAGGCCTGGGCAGTGCTCTTGCTCCAGTTGCCCTGGTCTTGTTAATGCTGCCACCTCCTACTCTATCCCTTAGGGCTTTTTGAGTCTGAGCATTACAGGCACCTAAATATGACACACACTTTCATCTCATTCCTCTTTTTTGCCATTGAACTTCAACCAGCACCTCAAAAATAACTGGTCCAGGATGGAGCCCAGGGTTCCTGGGAAGCCCCTCATCCTCAGGCCTGCTCCTGTGGCACTGACAATAGGACAGAGCCCTCCTTTCTCCCTCTGCTCCTGCCCATGAGGACACAAGCCCTTTTGATTGCAGGGGTTGGTGTTTATTTTTTAAACTGCTAATTCTTAAAAGGAGCCAGAAAAGGATATCATAATAACCCGAGGTATGGGTGGGGCCTGTGGTGAAGTGGGAAAGGTTCCAGCACCTTCCAGTACCTTCCATTGAGTATCCTCAGTCCTGGCTCTCTTGGTCATAAAAGTATTCCCTTCTGTTTGTTCCTTGGATGGGCTTAATAGACACTCCCTGTACCTCACGCTCCCCTACACTTGTGTGGTGGCTCACATACTTCTTTGACCACTAACCACAGAAAGAAAGACATTTTATGTCATGACCCAGCACACACATACACACACACACACACATGCACACACACACGCAAAACAAATTTCCTGAAATAATATTATACTTTCTACAAACAATGCCCTCTGATATTCTAGTCCAGTCCATCACTCCCTCCTTCCCTCTCCGTTCCCTTCCCTTCCTTCTCCCCTCCCCTCCCCTCCCCTCCCCTTCCCTTCCCTCCTTCCTCCCTCCTTCCCTCCCTCCTACTTTTCTTCTTTCCTGGTCACAGCCCACCAAACTGATTTCAATATCCAACTAATGGGCTGCAGCCTACAGTTGGAAAAGCACTGCTTAGCAGAAGAACACGCAGAGACCTTCCCTAAGAGCACCTGTCTCCAGCTAAGGCAATCCAGACCAAGTCAAAAGTGTCCCCTAACTTCGAAGTTATTTTGGGTTTTGAGCTGCTTCGTGGGCCTCAGCTGACTTAGAATGTTCCCTTTTGGTAACTGCCTCAAAGAATATGGATCCTAGAAGAGTGTCAGGTCTGTGTGTTCCACCCGCAGTCTGCTGGAGAGTGAGAACGGCAGTGGGAAAAGGAGCAGGCCATGTTTTCAGTGCCTAGTGATCGTAACAGCAATAATACCAACAGCTATCGAGCTTGGCCAGACACCGTGCTGGCCTTTGCCTCACTCAGTCTGCACCACAACCTCTGAGTTCAACATTATCCCCATTTTACAGAGTGTTAAAGGGAGGGGCGGAGGACTCAGCCAGGCAGGTACTAGCAGGAGGCCAAGCTGGGATTGGCCCAGGTCTGCTGGACACCAGAGCCTGGTTTCAACAAACCTGAGTGTTCTGGGTGTACCCTGTGTCCAAAGGTGCTGGGGAGATTGGTCACCTCTAATTTCACATAGAGCGTGTGTGATCCACATGTTGCCCTGTCTCTGGGATTCCTCACTGGAATCTGTTTCATTCCCAAAAGTTTCATGAGCCCTTGAAATGGCGAAACAAGACTTTGAATGCATATTTTTCCGGCTAACCTCTCAAAGCAGTCCTTGACTCACTGACCCAACTGGCTGAGCTAAATGAACTGAATATAATTAGTCAGCTCTTTGTATCCACGGGTTCTGCATCTGTGAATTCAACCCACCACAGATACAAAGTATGTGATACAAAATTTTGTCTGTACTGAACACATGCAGACTTTTCTCCGGTCATCCTTCCCTAAACAATATAACAACTATTTGCATAGCATTTACATGCATTAGGTGTTATAACCAATCTAGAGATGATTAGAAGTCTAGAGGTGGCTCTGCATTAGTCACATGCAAAGACTACACCATTTTATATCAGCGACTTGAACATTCGTGGATTCTGGTGTCCACGAGGAAGTCCTAGATCCAATTCCCCACTGGTATCAAGGGACAACTGTACATTTTGGCAGCAACGATCGATTCAAGTGTGCGTATGGTTGGGAGGGGCTGGCTGTTGGAGGTCAGTACAATAAGAGAGATTGTCTATTTGTAGATCCCTGTGGGACAGGAAATTCATGTGGGAAGGAGATGTATGCAACTGAAGTGGGTGGGTGATGGGGATGTTCCTGCCCAGAAAAGGGGAGTGGAGGCTGGGGAGAGCAGCTTCCTGGTCTATAAAGGAGGGATTGTTCTAGACTAGGTTTCTGAGAGCCCCACAGAGTCTGCAGAGATGCCTAGAGGCTGAGGCCTCAGGCTTTAACCACAGCTATTCCCTCCTTCTGTTTGAGGGGGAAGGAGGCCACCTCTGCTACTTTAAAACGGAGGGAAGGGAGAGAATGTCAGACAAATTCCAGCTGAAGAACATCACACAAAACACCTGGCCAGCACTCCCCGAAACTGTCAAGGTCATCCAAAACAAGACAAGCCTGAGAAAGTGCCACGGTCTAGAGGAGCCTAAGGAGCTACGATGCCTAAATGTGGCCCTTGGTCAATAAGAATGTATCGATATTGGTTCATTAATTATGACAAATATATGAATGTAAGGCGTTAACCATAGGAGAAGCTGAGCTTTGGGGATATGGGAACGCTGCACTCTCTTTGCAACTTTCCTGTGAATCTAAGTCAATTAAAAAATTTTAAACTATTAAAAGAAGGGGGCGTTGCCGACTAGTTGACCTCTGAGGTCCTTCCCAGCTCTGATAATCCCTGAGTAGTCTGTGGCCTGGGCTGGGCTTCTGGGGGAGAGAGGGGTTTCCAGAGGTTCTAGCATGGAATCCAGGGGTGTGAGCTGCACCTGCGCACCCAGATGCTTTGGGGGAATAGGATTTCAGCTTGAGCCTGGGTCTTGCTCTTCATGTCTGGCTAGAAAGCTGGCAACCTTCATGTCACAGAGCCGTAGGTGTGACACACACTTTCATCTCTTTCCTCTTGTTTGCTCTTGAACATCAGCCAGTACCTCAGAGACATCTTGGTCCAAAACTGGGCTCAGGTCCAGTCTCCCCCACTGCCCTGCTCAGCCCTCAGCCCTAGGTCCTGTGTCTCTTCATGTGTCCTGGGCACAGCACCGCCCTTCTCCAGTTACTCGTGCAGTGACCAGCAAGTCAACCTAACGTCTCTCTCCTCTCCTCTCAAGCTCAGCCAGTCATAACCCCCCAAGGACCCCATCCCTGGCATGGTGGGCACACACAGACCCTCCTCATGCTCACTGCTGCTATCTTAGCTCAGCCTCTCCCTACTGGCCTAGCTGGTGTCCAACCACCAACACTTGTAATCCACTCTTTTAAAAATATTATGATGCCTGTAATCCCAGCACTTTGGGAGGCTGAGGCAGGTGGATCATGAGGTCAAGAGATCAAGACCATCCTGGCCAACATGGTGAAACCCCGTCCCCACTAAAAACACAAAAAAATTAGCCGGGCATGGTGGCGTATGCCTGTAGTCCCAGCTACTCAGAGGCTGAGGCAAGAGAATCGCTCGAAACTGGAAAATGCGTTGCAGTGAGCTGGGATTGTGCCTTTGCACTCCAGCCTGGCGATAGACTGAGACTCTGTCTCCAAAAAAAAAAAAAAAAAAAAAAAAAAATATTACGATGAAATATTTCAGGCAAACCAAAGGACACAGGTAATAATGAAATGAACCTACCACCAACTATGAGAAAGACGACCTTACTGATGCAATTAAAGCTCCCTGTATTTTCTGTCTGACTCATTCCCCACCCTCCAACCCCTTCTTGCCATTCTCAGACCTCTTCCGTTTTTCCTTCTCAGCATGGCCTACTCTGACCACTCAATTTGACATTGCAATCCACAACTCAGCTTCCTCAGCACTACAGTAGCTTTTACTTCTGCTCTTGTTTGGAAAAACGCATTTTGTCACTTTTTTCAGGTTAAGAAAGTCCTCTTCTGTTTTTAGTTTTGATCATAGAAAGAGTCTGAATTTTGTTGAATGCTTTCCCTGCATCAGCTGCGATGCTGATGCCCCTTTTCTCCTCTAATCTGTTAGCGTGGTGTTTTACAGAACTAGACATGCTGGCATTCCTGGGATAACAGTTCAGGGTTTTCATCAGGTGATTAACGTGATCTGATTTGAATTCTAACAAGTTCACAAGGGCTGCTGTGTGGAGAATGCACTGTGGGGAGTGAGGGTGAAGGAAGGGAGATTAGCCAGGGCGCTAGGACAATCATCTGGGCCAGAGAGGATGGAAAAGTGGTAATGGAGATAAGTGAGAGGATTAGAAAGATATTTTGGAGATAAAACTGACAGAGCTCACAGACGGATCAGAGGAAAGGGGAAGGAAGAGCTGAGGATGACAATTAGGTTTTGGTGGAGCAGCGAGGTGGTCCCACTTTACTTGATGGAGAACACAGGGAGGGTCAAGGCTGGGAGGGCAGGAATCAAGGTCCTTTTCTAGCTTTGTTAGGATTCAGATGCCTGTTAGACTCCCAAGGGGAGGTGTGAGCAGGTGGTTGGGCATTTGAGTGTGCAGCTCAGTAGCAAGAGAGTTATCAATGTACGGGTGGTGTTTAAAGCCACAGCCGTGGATGTGATCCCTGATGAGGAGAGGACGGGGGGCAGGGGTGGGCAGAGGGAGGCAAGGCCAAGCACAGGTCTCTCCAGCACCAGTCAGGTGGCTAGGAAGGGCCGGCAAAGGAGACGGGAGAAAGGAGGCTGCCAGTGGGAAGAGAAGCGCAGAGGGGAAGGTGAAGGCAGGGCTGCCAGTCGTGCAAACACTGCTGAGGGGCGGAGGAGGGTGTTCCGTGGTTACCAGCAGACTTCATTAACTGAACAGGTCTGAATTTTGTTATTTTCTGTGCTCAGTTATGTGAGGAAAAAAACAAGGACCATTTGCACACGGTACTGAATAAAACCGAACACCCTCAGCCCTCTTTCAGGCATTTTAGGGGCAGGAAGGTGACTTCTCTGAATGTCTTCTTTACAAAAGAGCATCTCTGGGTTTGCCTCTGGTCATGAGCTCCCAGTGTTTCTGTAGCTGTGACACACCACGTTGTGTTTGATTTTGCTGTCTCCTAAGCTTGACTCACAGAGCTATAAATACAACTGTTTCCACATACACTGAACTCATTCTGCACGTAAAGCACCCTAAAGGGCTGTGGAGTTCATGGAGAGAGCACCGCCTCACCCCTGCCCTGAAGGTTCATTAACAAAAAATGAAACTGAATTTAAACTACCTTCATGTAGGCAGTTTTGCCACACGCCCTTTGAGATAACATTTACACATAACACTGGGACTCCTTGCCTTAAGATGTCAAAACAGTTGCTGGGGTTTAAGGTGTGCATGCAGCTTACCAGAGTCTGGAAAGATAGCCTTGCCTTATCCTGGTGGCATTCGAGTTTAAAGTTTCCACCTTGAGATTTATGTTTGGCCAAGAAAATGGTAAGGGCCTCCTCTAAGTCATCTTTATTTAATTGTTCCAATTTCAACAACAAACCCTCCATTTCTTTCTTTCTTTCTTTTCTTTCTTTTTTGAGACAGAGTTTTGCTCTTGCTGCCCAGGCTGGAGTGCAATGGCATGATCTCAGCTCACTGCAACTTCCACTTCCTGTTTCAAGTGATTCTCCTGCCTCAGTCTCCTGAGTAGCTTGGATTACAGGCATACACCACTATGCCTGGCTAATTTTGTATTTTTAGTAGAGACAGGTTTTCTCCATGTTTGTCAGGCTGATCTCGAACTCCTGACCTCAGGTGATCTACCTGCCTTGGCCTCCCAAAGTGCTGGGATTACAGATGTGAGCCACCGCGCCTGGCCCAAGCCCTCCCTTTCTTAAACAACCAAGATTTTTCTCAACAAAGGTAATTTTCTGCTTCTATAGTTCAATTCAATTTGTCTTTTAAAAAGTAATTAGTATCCCTTTAGTGTCCCTTTATGCCCAACTAATTGCGCCTTAGTTCAGGAGTTAAAGCTTCTCTCTATCCATTTAGGCAACTACAATAATATCTAGTTAAAGTCCAGGCCAGACAAAAATGCTCATTTTGGATAATACAGTCTCCTTCGCTTTCTAAGTATTTAAATTTCCTCCAGTCGGGGAGAGGTAGGGGATCCATTTATATTGTAAGGCATTCCTGAGAAGATGTATTTCCAATTAACTGAGCATGGGAGGAATTGGAAACTAGCACAACTAGAGGACTTAAATATGCATTAAGAAAAATTCCACCACTCATTCGAAACTAGTTGGTAGGTCCGTAAGTGTCAGCAACACCGTGTAGCTTGTATTTTTCCTTTGTAAACCAACACTACTTATTAACTTAAGCCTGGTAAGTCAATCTGGACTTAACCAACGCAGCGACCCGATTAGACGGATCTTTTTACAGGGTAGATAGCTTTAGAGAAGTGCCAGGTGTTATGGAAAAACAGCTGGGCCTCTACATTCTTTGTTTCCAGGAGAGAGAGCCATTGAAAGAGAATCATAGACTGTTAGAGCTCAGATCATCTTAGAATAGAGTCCCTCATGATTTTACAGTCCAACAAATTTAAGAATGGCAAAGGCAGGATTTGAAAGTTGATAATTTGATTCCCAGTCCTTTGGTCTTTTCACTAGAGAGGTGGTTCTTGACTGTGCAGCATACTGGAATCAACAGGAAAATAAAAGCAAGTGAAGACACAAGCAAAAGCTTTCCACAGAGCTGGAGATTTAACTGGTCTGGGGGGCTGTCTGGACATTGGGATTTTTTTTTTTTTTTGAGACAGAGTCTCGATCTGTTGCCCAGGCTTGGGTGCAGTGGTGGGATCATGGCTCAGCACAGTCTTGACCTCTCTGGCTTAAGCAATCCTCCTGCTTCAGCCTTCCTGAGACACTGAGACTGCAGGCACATGCCACGATGTCTGGCTAATTTTTGTATTTTTTTGGTAGAGATGGAATTTCGCCTGTTGCCCAGACTGGTCTTGAACCCTTGGTCAAGTGATCCACCTGCCTTGGTCCCCTAAAGTGCTGGGATTTCAGACAGGAGCCACTGCACCCGGCCGATGATAGTCAGACTTTAAAACATGCCTTCTCTCATCCCACCACCCCCCTGCACCCCACCTGCTCTGGGTATAGAGGAAGCAGAGAAGGCAACTGAGTTGCAAGACACAGACTACACATTTGCAAGGTATTTACTGTAATCCATTTGACCTCACCGACCACTGCATGCATTTCTGACTTAAAAGAGGCTCTTATTGAAATTCAACCCCCAGACTTTCTTTTTGATTTATAACATATAGCATTCTTTTCTTCTTTAGTGGAGAGGGCCTGGAACAGATTTCCATTTGGCTCCTGGACTGGTGTATTCATTTGGTAAACAGAAAATGGCCTTGCAGAAATACAGAGGTTGTGGGAGCCAAAAGAATCATCTCATCTCCTAGGAACCAATTAGGATCTTAAATGGCAAAAGACCCATTTAAAAAAAAATGACAAAGAGACACACTCTCAGAACTACCCCCAAAAGTTTCCACTAAATTGGCAAAGGAGGGGGGCTCTGGGACCCTTTAGCAGAAAGTTAGCAGCAGTTTGACACAGAGCAATGAGGGGAGGAGTTGGAGTGTGAAACCTGCGGCAGGCAGGCACACCGACAAACATGATGTATTGATTTTGGCAATGGTTCCCATTACTTTTTGTCGGAAGCCAGCCAAGCTGAAAACACATTGGCAGCCTAGTTTGAAAGCTGAACTGAGAGCTGGGGTCCAGTGGGCTCTCTGTGCAATTCTGCGGCCTTGCATCTGTTTGGGGGTCTCATGTCTAGCTGAAAAGATGCTAGAACCCTGAAACCTAAGCCCAGGTTGCTAACCTTTCTCAACAATCCCACGTAAATCATTCACCTAATGAACTTGAAAGTTTCCTCGTTCAATTGAGTGGTAAGAAATAAAAAGGAACTCCCTTAACCTGCCCAACTGGTTCTGAGACTTGAAACACATCCAGCACCTTTATATGACACATAACCCAGGATGCGAGCTCCAGCTCCACTCCGACTCTGTTCACAGCAACACCCCGCATCCTACCATACACACCACCTCCCCGTACAGATTTGCCCCTCTTGAACAAATTAGAGATTTAAGTGTCACGCATTTGTCTTCAGGATCCACAGGAAGGCAAATAATTTTAAGAGAAGCATTTTGTGGTAACAAAGACGAGGGAAGAATGCCTAAGTGAATGACAGTCGTAGAAACAGCCAATTAACTGGCAAATCCCTGTGGTCTGCAAGCTGAACCAGGAACGAGTGCGGGAGGAGGAAAAGCAGCTGCAGCCCAATTAAACTCAGTAGCTCAGATACCTCGGGAGGATTCTTCTGGTTTACCTAAACAGACCTGCGTTTTCAGAGATCTTTGGACACTGCCATACAGAAGCACAGACTCTGATGATTTCCTTCTTTATGATTGCTGGCAACTGAGCTAAAACATGCATATAAGCAAATTAAGAAGACGGGAGGGCCACAAGCCTCAGAAAACATACCTTTTTGGGCTTCTGGGTAGGAGAGGGAGATCGCTGGATCCTGCAATTAACTAAAGCGACTATATACACGTGCAGTCCAACAGCTGGAGGAAATAATTCAGAACTGGCATCCACTTAGCAAGTCTTTGAGAAGGCAACTGATCCTTCAGTTAATGAGTTTAGAGAATCCAGAATACCCTGTTTTGAAATGGGCTCTCACAGAAAGATGATCTTATGCAACCCTAGGAGTTGGGCATCCTGGTCAGGCCCATGAAATAGTCTTTGCCTGTTTTTATCATGTTGGCTTTTTCCCAACATGATAAAAACGTATTTCTTCCATATGGACAGAATTTTCCAACTTCAATTCCTGACCGAAATACAGACTTCATCTTCCTTCAATGAATCCCTATTAAGGGCTTGCCTCCTACCCAGAGCACTGCTTGGCTAGGGTAGATTCTCTCAGTCTGGCCCTGGACCATCTAAGTCCAACGCTGAATTAAGCATTGAATTAAGCCTCCTGGGCTGCTTGCTTAAAAGACCCACAGCCCTAGCATTAAAATCTCCTTGGTACCTAAAAGACTTGTACTGATCTTTTTTTTTTTTGAGACAGTCTGGCTCTGTCACTCAAACTGGAGGACAGTGGGACAGTGGTGTGGTCACAACTACCTGCAACCTTGACCTCCCTGAACTCAGGTGATTCTCCCCCCTCAGCCTCTAGAGTGGCTGGGACTACAGGCGCACACCACCATGCCCAGATAATTTTCTGTATTTTGCATAGAGATGGGGTTTCACTATGTTGCCCAGGCTGGTCTCAAATTCCTGGGCTCAAGTGATTTGCCCACCTCAGCCTCCCAAAGTGCTGGGATTTCAGGCATGAGCCACTGTGCCCAGCATTGTACCAATTTTTTAAAATTAAAAAAAATTTTAAGTTTTTTACTATTAATCATGAACATGTTTAAATATATATAACATTAGAGAGAATAGTATAAAGAACCTCATGCACCCATCATTCAGCTTCCATAACTATCAACATTCTGTTATTCTTTTTTCAATTCTATCCAGCTACACCACTTTTTTGGAGATATCGGATAGTACTGGACTATTTTAAAGTGAATTCCAGACTCTTATTCTCTTTTCCTTTTATCCATTAATTCTTCAGTGTATTTCTGTAGCAGATAAAGACTTTTTTTTTAACATAACCACAATGCCATCACTATACCCAACATTAACTATGATTCCTTAGTATTAATTATCAAATTCTCAGTCCATGTTCAGTTTTCCACAGTAGTCTCAAAATGTCTTTTTTTGCATTTGATTTATTCAAATCAGGATTCAAAATGATCCATACATTGTGTTTGGTTGTGATGTCTCTTTTAATTTGTAACAGCCCCCTCCATTATTTTTGTGTCATTTATGGGTTGAGGAAAGTCTGTCATTCCTCCTGCAGGTTTGTTACATAGGTATATACATACCATGATGGTTTGCTGCATCCATCACCCCGTCATCTACATTAGGTATTTCTCCTAATGCTATCCTTCCCCATCCCCCATCCCCTGCTAGGCCTCCCCTAGCCCCCCACCCCAGACAGGCCCTGCTGTGTGATGCTCCCCTCTCTGTGTCCATGTGTTCTCATTGTTCAATACCCACTTATGAGTGAGAACATGCAGTATTTGGTTTTCTGTTCTTGTGTCAGTTTGCTGAGAATGATGGTTCCCAGTTTTATCCATGTCCCTGCAAAGGATGTGAACTCATCCTTTATTATGGCTGCATAGTATTCCATGGTGTATATGTGCCACATTTTCTTTATCCAGTCTATCATTGATGGGCATTTGGGTTGGTTCCAGGTCTTTGCTATTGTGAACAGTGCCGCAATAAACATACATGTGCATGTGTCTTTATAATAGAATGATTTATAATCCTTTGGGTATATATGCAGTAGTGGGATTGCTGGGTCAAATGGTATTTCTAGTTCTAGATCCTTGAGGAATTGCCACACTGTCTTCCACAATGAAATAATTTACACTCTCACCAATAGTGTAAAAGCGTTCCTGTTTCTCCACATCCTCTCCAGCATCTGTCTTCTCCTGATTTTTTAATGATCTTCATTCTAACTAGTGTGAGATGGTATCTCGATGTGGTTTTGATTTGCATTTCTCTAATGATGTCATCAGTTGTGTGTATATTTGTCCTCAAAATATATGTGTGTATATTTATTTTTAAATCACTTAAAATAATTCTTTTTATGTTTATAGAATCAAATTGATATATAGCTAGGTTTATTTGTTTTAGATTTTCAAGTAAATTTTCAAGATTTTTATTTCATATGTTTTAGATGTACAGAAAAATGGTGAGGATAATACAAAGAGTTCCCATATCTCCCACCCAGTTTACCCTATGATTTATGTCTTATATGAATGTGGTGATTTTGCCACAGTTAATGAACCAGTATTGATTTGGTTCATAAATACTGAAGTCCACACTTGATTCTGATTTTTTTAGTTTTTAACCTAATGTCCTTTTTTGGTTCCAGGACATGTGGAAATCGTGCCTCCTTAGGCTTTCCTTGACTGACAGTTTCTCAGACTTCTTTTGTTCTTGATAACCTTGGCAGTTTGAGGAGTACTAGTCTGGTATCTTGTCAAATGTCCCTCAATTAGGATTTAGCTGATAGTTTTCTCATGATGAGACTGAAATTATATGGTTTTCGGACGAAGACAACAGAGCTAAAGTGCTATTTTCATAACATATCAAAGGGACATAGTATCAACATGACTTATCACTGTTGATGTTGACCTTGATACTCTGGCTGAGGTAGTGTTTGTCAGGTTTCCCCACCATACAGTTACTCTTTTTCCCCCTTCCCATATTTTTTATTTTTGTCGGGAGGAAGAAAGTCACTATGCACAGCCCACACGTAAGGATTAGGGAATTATGCCCCCATCTCCTTGAAGGTAGATATTTACATACATTATTTGGAAATCTTTTGCACGGGAGATGTGTCTCTTCTTATTATTTATTTAAAAATTTATTTATATTAGTATGGACTCACATATTTAATACTTTGAGTTATAACCCAATACTTTTATTTATTTTATTGCTCAAATTGGTCCAGCATTAGCCAAGGAGAGTTCTTCAATTGACTTTTGTGTTCTTAATTAATATTTTTTCTTCCTGAGCACTTTCTTACTTTCTGGTACTATAAGACACTCCAGGCTCATCTTGTACTTTTCCTGACCCAATCCTAAAATCAGCCATTTCTCCAGGGACCTCTGGTTCCCTTCATTGGATAATGATATTAGAAACTAAGATCTGGGTGCTAGGTGTGTTGGTTGCTGCTGGGGTGTCATTGCTTCAGCTCCTCTCAGCTGGCAGGCCAAGGAAACGTATGCATGTGGACTAACCTGTGCATATATGTGTATCTCTAAGAATTTCTGTGTGTAAGCATCTGTGTCTATATTCAGCTAAACATGAGTTCGTACTCATGTCTCCAACTCTAATCCATTTCTGTGTGGCTCATTCTGGCTTCTTCCCCTTGCTTATCTGTAACCTCCCACCCAAACAGTGGAAACATGGCTCCCAACCATTTACTTACTTGTTTAATTCCCATATACATACATAGCTGTTGCCATTTGTTTTCATGTTTCCTTTTGCTTAATTTGAATTATGTAAAATACTTGATTCCAAAGTTAAAACAAACAAAGATGCTTTCAGGGAGGCCCAACTTTGATCCACTTCTCTCCCCACTGATTTCCCTCTATCATAGACAGCCATTTTTATTGATTTTCAGTTTATTTTTCCATTGTTTCCTTTGGAAAACACAAGCAAATGTCTACATAGTCATATTCCCTCCTTTCTGGCATACATTGTAGCATAAATTGTAGCTTATCACACATTTTTCTTCACCTCACTTACCAATAAATCCTGGAGATCATCCAGAATAGCCCATCCTGATCCTTCCTCATCCCTGCCCAGCCCTCTTTATATGGACGTACCGCAGTTAACCAGGCCTCTACTGACTGACATGGACGTATTTCCAGTCTTTCACTTTGATAAATAATAAAAATAGCAAAGAATAGCTTTGAACACACAGCATTTCAGGTTTTTGCCTGGGTATCTTCAGGATAGATTCCCCAAACTGAGATTACCGGGTCAAAAAGAGTGTACATATAATATTTCTAGATGCACCAAATTCCCTTCCTTAAGGGATATATCATTTTGCATTCTCACCAGCAATGTATGAGAGGTCTGTTTTCCCTATAGTTTTGTCATCAGATTTTTTTTTTTTCAGATTTTTGCCTATCTGAGAGGTGATAAATAGCCAGTCAGTGAGATGGTGCATGTCTCTTATTCTAATGAGATCTAGCTTTTTTTTTTTAGAACATCGAAGCATCATTTACAGTTCTTAATTTTGCAAACTGTCTGTTTCTACCTATGTGCACTAAAGTTTGACAGCCACTGCCCTGGTGAATATAAGAAGAGCATGGAACATAGACCATTATTATGGAAGGAATGTACATGGGCTTGCCCAAATGACAGGCCCAAACCAACAATAGAGAAACAAATAGCATGACTTTAACTTTTAAAGTCCTCGACACAGATGAAATGTTTTGAGAGTCCGGAGAACAGAGATAACTGGGTAGAAACGAGGGAAGGCTTCATGGAGGAGGAGGCGTTTGAGCAGATTTGAAAGATATCTGGAATGGCATAAGCAGAAGAAAGGGAGGCAGGAAGACATCCCAAAAGTAGGCTGAAAGCAAAGGACATATTAATATAAGGAGAGGAAGCAGTACCCTTTGCTCTGGAGTCAGACTTCCTGGGTTCCAATCACAGCCTCTCCATATTATTTGCTGGTTTCAGGCTCTGCATCTGTCAAATGAGGGTAATAACAGCACCAATCTCTAAAGGTGATTGGGAGGATTAAATAAAAAAAATGCTTCGCACAAAAACAGAGGACGCCTGACTGAAGTCAAATGTCCTCTTTGGAATTGTGGGAGGTTCTGTTGAAAAATATAGATGAGCTCAGATAAGAGAGGACATCAAAATCTCTGCTCAGGAATCTGGATTTCATCCAGAAAAGTGAAGAGAGAGGCACTGAAGAGAGCTATTAGAGTAAGAGACTGATGAAGCGAAGGTGTTTTCATCTATGTGTAACCAGAATGCTGAACAAGGAGGACTCTTGAAATGTAATCAGAAAGAGACTTTATTTTGGGCTTCCACTGTGTCTACAGTGGGGCAAGTTCTTTCCCTGCTCGTAGTTTTAATTCAATAGTTAATAGTGTGTGGGGCCAACATAATGACCAAATTGCAAATCTGGGCCGGGCACGGTGGCCCAGGCCTGTCACCCTAGCCCTTAGGGAGGCCGAAGGAGATGGATCGCTTGAGCTCAGGAGTCTGAGACCAGACCAGCCAATACAGCAAAGACCCATCTCTACAAAAAACATAAAAGTTAGCTGGGTGTGGTGGTGCATGCCTGCAGTCCCAGCTACTTGGGGGGCTGAGGCAGAGAATCAGTTGAACCTGGGAGGCGGAGGTTGCGGTGAACCGAGATCACGCCACTGCACTTCAGGCTGGATGACAAAGTGAGACCTTGTCTCAAAAGATACAAGAACTTCAAAGCTGTATCTCATCTTATTCTCCGTTAGGTCCTTCTGCAGGTGGGGAAAAGGGGGGCTACAGCTTCTCTCTCACTTGTCTGTCACATCCCCTCTCCTCAGCCTTCTAGCCAACTGGGATTTCTGGCCTCTCTGTGGCTGAAGAGTGGGAAGGAAGAAGCAGGCACGTACTTATTTGACTAGTGCTATCCCAGTGGGGCTTCACAATTTGGACACCTGGTTTAAAGCTGACTCACGGGCTTCTCTGTGGGTTCTTGGGAGGCTCCACTGGGAACTTTCAGCAGCATTTCCTGGTGATGCAGTTTCCTCTGAGTGATACCCTCCTCCGCCCCAGTTTCCCAGCAACCCTCTGTATGCGGACCTCCACGTGCTCCTGTCAGGCAGACTTCAAAATGGCTCCAGGCCAGCTCTCCTCCCCACATGATCCACATCTAGTCCGTGAGAATTATCAGCACATGTTTTTGTCTCCACAAACTGCGTGTGCAGGCTGCCCAGTGCAAGTCCTGTTCCTCCATCCTGGCCATCAGAACAATTACACAGCCCGTCTTCACCTTTGAGGTTTTCCAGTCAAGAGACAGACACCAGTCTATGAGGCCTTCCCAGCCGCTGGTGCCACACATCAAGCTTTCCAAATGATCCCCCTGAAGCCCGTCTCTAATGACTTGAGGAGAAAAGGGAAGCAGCCCTCCCCCACACTTGGAGGCATGGCATTCACAGCCGGGTCACACATTGTCTTTGCACACAATTCACCATCTCCAGCCTCAGGTCTTTCATATTACAGCGGGATCTTATTCGGTATTTGAGGATCTCCTTGGCCGCTGACTTTGAAATTCTTACATGGTAGTGTTTTTAACATGTAGCATCTATTGTGTTCTTGTTTTAGCAAAACGGAGACAGAAGAGTCTAATTTTAGTACCCTATTAACGTGTCTTTCTCCAGTACACAGCACGGTGCCCAGCCCTTGGGGAGTAGTGACTGGTGCACCAGGAAGATGTCTGAAGCTCAAGTTCATATGATAGATGGGTGTGGGGTAGAAGGAAGACCAGTTTGAATCTGCTGGAATCCAGAAATAAGAAAAAATGTGCGTAGATTAGAGATATTTTACCCAGAAAGGAATACTTAGAGGGGCGTAGTAATTCTCAACATAGGTAAAGAAAATGACAGTCCCGTAGGAAGGAAGAAAGACAATTCATTTTGTTGAAAAGGAGGAATTAAGACAATTGGGTAAATTTGGAGAGAAAGATTTGAATTGAATGCAAGACTGATGTGATATCAATGGCATGATAGCCTGTCCATGTAGTGAGGGTCCCATCATGAAAAGTGTGCAAGGAGAGATTTGATTTTCTACACCCAGCAACCTACTCCCCCCCAGACTTCTCCACCTCAGGAAATAACATCACTATCCACCCATTGCTTGAGCCAGAATCTAGGAGTCTTTTTTCTTTTTTCTTTTTTTTTTTGAGATGGAGTCTTGTTCTGTTGCCCAGGGTGGAGCGCAGTGGCATGATCTCGGCTCACTGCAACCTCTGCCTCCTGGGTTCAAGTGATTCTCCTGCCTCAGCCTTTCAAGTAGCTGAGACTACAGGTGAACACTGCCACACCTGGCTAATTTTTTTTGTATTTTAGTAGAGACAGGGTTTCACCATGTTGCCCAGGCTGATCTCGAACTCCTGAGCTCAGGCCATCCACCCGCTTTAACCTCCCAAAGTGCGGGGATTTCAGGCGTGAGCCACCGGGCTGATCAGGAGTCATTTTTAATTCCTCTTTTTCTTTTATCCCCATATCCAAATGTATCAACAAATCCTATCATTTCTACCTCAAAAATATTTTAACATATATACGTCCACTTTTCTCCACTTACACTGCCCTCAGCCATCCAGGCCACCATCAGCCCTCAGCTGGACTCCTCCCTGTCCTCCCTGCATCTTCTTATGAGCTGTACAATCCATTTTCCACACACTAAGCAGCTAGAGTGAGCTCATGAAAATGCAAAGCAGGCTGGGTGCGTGGCTCAGGTCTGTAATCCCAGCACTTTGGGAGGCCAAGGTGGGTACATCACTTGAGGTCAGGAGTTCGAGACCAGCCTGGCCAACATGGTGAAACCCGGTATCTACTGAAAATACAAAAATTAGCTGGGCATGGTGGTGGGTGCCTATAATCCCAGCTACTTGGGAGACTGAGGCAGGAGAATCGCTTGAACCTGGGAGGCTAAGGTTGCAGTGAGCTGGGATCATGCCACTTCACTCCAGCTTGGGTGACAAGAGAGAAACTCTGTCTGAAAAAAAAAAAAGAAAGAAAATGCAAAGCAAATCATATCATTGTCTTGCTTCAACCCCACCTATGACTTCTCTTTGAACTTAGAATAAAACTCTGATCCCTCAGTCTAGCTGAAAAAGCCCCATCTGGTTTGGCCACAGCTGCCTCGGAAAACCCATCTTTTACTGTTCTCCCTTTAGCTCACTGCACTCATAACACACCAGTCTTTCTTGATTTTCCAAACAAAGCCAGGTTCATTTCCACATAAGGTCCTTCACACCAGATGTCCCTTGCCTGGGTTACCCTTGGAGCTTGGCATGATTGTCTCCTTCTGTTCATCTGGGTCTGAACTAAAATGTCACTTTCTCAGAAAGGACTTCTCTGACTATTCAATTTAATGAAGAATTCCATCCTACCCCCTCAACCATCTCTTTCTCTGACATTATCATACATTGTGCCTATCAGTTATCACTATCGGAAATTATTTGATTTATTTTCATGTTGGTTGTCTGAGTATAATACATACTTTATGAGAGCAAGGACTGTGTCTTCTTTGTCCAGCACTGTATTCTCGATATATGTAATAGATACTCTGTAAATATTTGTTGAATGAATAAGTGATTGAATGGTCTTGGTTGGGGACATTAGAGAGGGAATTCTAGTCATCAGAAGAAGATGAGGCTAGACCTTTTAGGTCATGTCAAAGTCTATATCTTGGGTGGACGAGTCAACAGGAATGAAGAAGAAGGACTGTATCCGAGATAAGTTCATCACTAAAAAAAGGGATGAGATACTATAGGAGGAGGCTGAGAGCTGGGGAAGAAAAATTAACTCCACAGTTGTAAGTATGGTGGACTCAAGAATGGTAATATTGACAGAAGTTTGGAACCTGAGAAGGGATCGTTGCAGAAACATTGTTGAGCCTGTTTGTGGACATGGATGATTTTAGGTTGGAAATATGACAACTGAGTCTGAGGAGAGAAGTCTGGGCTAAAGGTGTGACTTGGGAGTCATAAACTGATAGTTGAGATTTAAGCTTGAAGACCACATACATTTGGGAACAGTTGATGGCAGCAAAAGTACACAAGCTCCCTGAGGACCGGGCCAGGCAGCGAGCAGGAGCTGAGTCTCAGTCAGTGCCCACAATGAGGGATGGAGAGGAAGAAAAATAGCTGCAGAGAAAGTAGAGTGTGGTGGCCACGGAGACAGAAAGAGAATCATGGGCCCTCAGTGTCCAGCAAATTCAGAACAAGAGTTTCAAATGAGAGGTGAAGGCAAGATAAGGAAGAAGCTCTTACAGTTTACACACACACACACACACACACACACACACACACACACACACACACAGATTCTAACAAGAAGGATAGGGCAGAAATGACAGGTGACCTTTAAGGGAAATTTCAATGTGATGGAATAAAAATCATATGGTGACACATTCAAGAGGGAACTCATGGTGAGAATATGGACAAGCAGATGAAGGAAGTGCCACTCATTGAAAGGTATACATAGGAGAAGAGACATAGGAAAATGGCTGGAACAGCTGCATGGCACAGCATTTTGTGGTTTAAAATTGGAGATCTGTGCATATTTAAGGAGAACAGGAAGGAGAGTGGGGTTCAGTGTGGCGGATCCTTTAGGAAATGGTAAAAAATGGGGCCCACAACTTAACTGAGGAGGTTACTTTTAGAAAGGAGAAGGGTTTCCCAGCAAAGCCGGCCATCTGTGCTGCCAGAATCCTTCTCTGTTCTTGTCCCAAGGCAGCTCTCCATCCTGTTCCTCTCCAAAGATGTTCCAAACTTGCTCTTCTCTTCTCAGATCCCCTTGCCCAGCCATCCCTCACTCTTAGCACATGACTGCTTCTCACTGCATGGAGGATGGTGAAGTCCTTGAACTCTTCCCCCTCAACTCACTCCTCCTTGCTTCCCCCGACACCCGGCTTCTCCTGAGGTCTCAATGGTTGATGGCTCACCTCTCCACTTGGGCTCACAGCCTTCTTGCCTCTTCCCTTCTTATAGCCCCAGTGTTCAAGCCTGTCACTGCCTGTATTAGGGGCCACTCAACCTCTTTGACAACAAAATGGAATAAGAATGAGTTAATACATTAATAAACTGAAAAATAAGTCTCACCATCTCCAAAAAATATAAATCTGATTGTGTCATTTTCCTGCCTAAAACCGTCCACAGCTTCCATCTAGGCTGGAAGCAAACCTCCCTTTCGTGACCTATAAAGCCCCATGTGATCCTGCCCCTGGCTCCAGCTCCAGCCTCCTCTCCCGCCACCTCCCACTTGCTGGCCACGCTTCAGTTGCACCAGCCTTCCTGCTGCTCCTCCAACACGTCAAGCGTGTTCCAGACTGAGGGCCTCAGCACTTAATGTTTCCTCTGTTTGGTTGCTCACACCCACATCTTCCCTCCATTCAGATCTGTGCTCAAATGTCCCTTCTCAGAGGGGCCTGGCTGGCTGCAAAGTTTGCAGAGCCCAGTGCACAGTGAAAATGCGGGGCAGGACCTGTTCAAAAAGCAGGAAGAAGAGCTTTCTCCTTTCTTCTGTGGTCTCTCTCCATCCACAATGGATGTCATTTTATGTCATGCCCCTTGGGCACAAGGATACTCATGAGTGCAGACCTTCCTAGATCCCCCCACACTGGAATTTGGCCCCCAGGGCGCATGCATCCCATCCTGACTCTTCCTGTGCCCACACCCAGACCCCCACTGGGGCTGAGACTGGCAGAATTGCTTGAGAGGCCTGGGATTGGCCAGCCAAGGACCCAACAGAAGTGGGAGCTCCAAGCTCCTGGCCCATCAGGCTTCACTTACAAATCACAGACTCAGAAAATTTGAAGATGATGAGTGCAGAGCATTAAACCCCAAGTACAGGGCTGCCTTCTGAAGGTGGTGGCTCGTGTGACTGCACTGGTCATACACACACTCACAAAGCTGGCCCTGCAGAGGGGACTTTTTGACCACTATGTCCTAATAGGGTCTCTCTATCCTCATTCTTATCGCTTCCACCTGAATCTACTTTATTTTCCTATAGCACTTACAACTACCTAAACTTATATGTGTTTATTATTCATCTCTCCTGTTATTGTGCGAGTTCCATGAGGACAAGGACGTTGACTGCGTCACTTGCTGCTGTAGGCCAGGCATGTAGCAGATGCTCAATAAATAGTTGCCAAATGAATGCATGAAAAGTCCACAGAATCAACTCACACATTTGGCCTATTTTCAGTCACACATTGTATCACCTCATAAAATGCACCTTGGCATATTTTGCTGCACTTGAGCTCAAGAAGAATTTTAAAATTCTCAGATCTAAAACATGTTGCATCTTTTCCAAGTATTTTCACCTTTCAAAGGAGAGATGAAAAACTAAAATCTTGTTTAAGAGAGGAAATAATAACAAGGACGATCATATTATTATCTGTTTACTGAGCAGTGCCAGCCCTTGAGAAGACAAGTCAGGAAGAACGATTCTCTCTTGCTCCATGACATTGCCTTGCTCAGTTTTGCTTTTCCCTACACTGTAGCCCGGGGCCTCAAGAAGGCTCACCCTGCTAGAATCCACCCACAGTCCCACAGCATGTTGTCTCCATTATAGCATCCCCATCTACCTAGGATCAGAATGACTCATTCGTGTTTCTGGTTCCCAGCTCTAGTGGGAGCTTTTGAGGGGAGAGACCAGAGCTACCTCCTACCTCCCAGTGCAAACCCATCCCCACTTAGCTAGCTCTGATTTAGGCTTTGGTTCTCACCTTAAACCTTATTATTTCCTCAGGGAAGCCTTCTTCAAGTGCGCAGACCCTCACCATACTTTCTCATAGCACCTGTATATAGCCATCAATTTACATGGTATCAATAAATTACTTGTGTGACTATTTATGTAACGACTATCTCCCTTACAGGCTACAGGTTCTACGAGGGAAGGGATTGTCTCACCTAGCACCTAGCCTACTGCCTGACAAAGGGCAGGCACTCAGCAAATATACGGTGAATGAACACACATCTCCTAGTGCCTAGTGGTGGTGTTTGACAGAAGCTCGACGGGCGTTTCTTGACTTATATTGGAGAATTTTTTTTTAATCTCATCAATATGACTTGCTAAGAATGAGTTGTTTTTCCTTATCAAAATAAAAGACAGCTTGCATAATTAAGCCATTTCCCAAAGAACGGTCTTTCCTAACTAGAAGACCAGGCGATTAAACCATTTGGAGGTAATAAATGAGCAACTCCTTGGAAACATACAAAGCTCAAGGGTGGACTCAGGTGAGGGCATTTCTCTTTCTCTTACTCCTATCATCATGGACTTTCCTTTCTCTGCTTGCAGGCACAGCCAATTGCATACTATATTTAAACCTATTATCTACGACCAAGCTTTGTGTCCCTTAAAATCATTATGTTCCAGCTCTTGGAGCTATTTGATACTAAAAGTAATTATAAGTAGACTTTCCGACAAAAACCTAATTCCTTTATGGTTTCTCCTATCATAATAAAGACTCTAGAGGTAAGGATTCAAATAAGACTGAAGGTTGCAAATTGTATTGCGAGGAAGGATAAATCATTCTTTGTCAAGGCAGTGGAGCTCGTCCTCCTTCATAGGCAGGATCAATAGTGACAAATGGTGCGGCCAAAAACAAATGCTTTGCTTCACCAGGCGTCATGTAAGTCCTAGTGGAAGATTTAGCTTTATTTGGCGATTGTTATTTCTGTGGGTCTTTTATGTTTTAATCCATTGATTATTTACAAATAACGGAACACGAGACTGATAAATAATACATGTCAAGACAATGTTCAGAACGGAGGTTAACATTTTTCTGGATTGTTGGATGGGTCTTTTTAAAAAATAAGCAAAGCAGGTGTTGTCCACCAGTCCTGAAGTCTGAGGGTCCTGGACCCTCAGGGCCAATACTGCAGAGGCTGCTGTCACCATTGTCCCTGTGTCCCATTTGCTGCCGCTTCCCTCTGCCATCCCTCCCACCGTCATCTCACCTCTGTCATGCCTCCCTGGTGTGACATTAATCACAGCATGCCTAGTGGCTTTGTGGAGAAACCACACTCTATGAAATGTAATTTATGGCCTTAATACTGTTAACCGCATGGCATCTTTTATATTATTACAACTGATTAGGCAGTAGCTGTAACGAAACTATATACAAATTTAAAATAATATATAAACTTAAATATATATATATAAATTAAAAAATATATAACTTAAATAGGTATATAAATTTAAAATATATATACATAACTTAAATATATATAAATCTAAAATATATATACATAACAAATATATATAGCACATATAAATTTAAAATATATATGCATAAGTTAAATATAAATATGGTGTGTGTATGTGAATGGAATGACTTACTCTTTTTGAGTTTCCCTTTTATCAAGTCAAAATGAATCACTGCCCTCATCAAATGCAATTATGTTTTTTTTTTGAGACAGGGTCTTTCTCTGTCACCCAAGCTGGAATGCAGTGGTGAAATCTTAGCTCACTGGAGCCTCTACCTCCTGAGCTCAGGCATGTGCCACCATATTTGGCTAAAATGGGGTTTCCCTATGTTGCCCAGGCTGGCTTTGAGTTCCTGAGCTCTAGCAATCCACCTGCTCCAGCCTCCCAAAGTGCTGGGATTACATGCATGAGCCACTGTGCTCAGCCATTATGCCGTTTTTTTCCTCTAAGATATATAACCAAATTTTCTTCCCTCTAGAAGTCTCATTTAATAGTTTTCCTCTGACTTAATATCCAAATAATGAAGCCAGAGCTGAGAGGTTCAAGGACCTTGGAGATGGTGGTTGGTGATGAGAGAGATTGAATGTAAGCTCACATCAGCCTATGATGAGAACTGGAGACTTCAGTAAACATCATTAGCTTTGTTTTAGCTGTTCCCTGAAGGTGACAGCAGAGTCAGCTGACAATGAGAATGTAATGCAATTTGGGCTGGAATGGGATCCTAAATGAGAAGCACTGATGTGAAAACAGGTGATGTGAAGTCCTGTTTAGAAATCAGGTTCAGGCTTAAAGAACCCTCCTCCCCACCATAATAGACTTAGGCTGAGCACATCCTTGAAGCCTTGCTCCAGACACCATTTCCACAGCGCAGATGACAGTCACTTCTTCCACTGTGCTTATTAGCACTTACCACCTCAAACTGTATTCATTTCTTTTTGCAAATGAATTTGATTGATGGGTATTGGGTTGATGGATTTGGCTTGATGGGCATTGGGTTGTTTCACTCTGCTCTCAATAACCTTTGATATCTGGGAAGGCACAATCCCTATATGACCACAACTTAATGGCCTAGTTAAAGCTTGGCATCCAAGGTGGTCACATAGAAGCCACATATTTTATGGATGAGCAGATTAGTAACTCAGCAGGGTTTCCTTGAAGATTTAACCTTCTTTTAAATGTTTTCCTCATTAAGAGAAAGCTTTTTTATCATGGAGAATTTTGAAAATACACAAACATAGATTATTATAATATATGGTAATTTACACATCCGCCCAGGCTGAATCGAACCAATCCACATCCCATCTTCTTCCTCTCTCACATTGCTTTTCTTCCACAAGTTATTGGGGTACAGGTGGCGTTTGCTTACATGAGTAAGTTCTTTGGTGGTGATTTGTGAGATTTTGGAGCACCCATCACCCGAGCAGTATACACTGCACCCTATTTGTAGTCTTTCATCCCTCGTCTCCCTCCCACTCTTCCACCTAAGTCCCCAAAGTCCATCGTATCATTCTTATGCCTAGGTGTCCTCATAGCTTAGCTCCCACATATCAGTGAGAACATATGATGTTTGGTCTTCCATTTCTGAGCTACACTTCACTTAGAATAATAGTCACCAATCTCATCCAGGTCACTGCAAATACTGTTAATTCATTTCTTTGTAGGGCTGAGTAGTATTACATCATATACATATATACAGACACACACACACACACACACACACACACACACACACACACACACATATATCAGAGTTTCTTTATCCACTCATTGATTGATGGGCATTTGGGTTGGTTCCACGATTTTGCAATTGTAGATTGCCTCACATTGCTTTTTATTTTTATTTTATTATTATTTTTTAAAATATATATTTTATTGCATTTTAGGTTCTGGAGTACATGTAAAGAACAATCCTTTGTTGCATAGGTACATACATGGCAATGTGGTTTGCTGCCTCCATCCCCATCACCTATATCTGGCATTTCTCCCCATGTTACTCCAACTCCCTACCCCATACTGTCCCTCTCCTAGTCCCCCACAACAGACCCCAGTGTGTGATGTTCGCCTCCCTGTGTCCATTTGTGTTCTCATTGTTCAACACCCACCTATGAGTGAGAACATGCGGTGTTTGATTTTCTGTTCTTGTGTCAGTTTGCTGAGAATGATGGTTTCCAGGTTCATCCACGTCCCTACAAAGGACACGAACTCATCTTTTTTTATGGCTGCATAGTATTCCATGGTGTATATGTGCCACATTTTCCCTATCCAGTCTATCATTGATGGGCATTTGGGTTGGTTCCAGGTCTTTGCTATTGTAAACAGTGCTGCAATGAACATACGTGTGCATGTGTCCTTATAATAAAATGACTTATAATCCTTTGGATATATACCCAGTAATGGGATTGCTGGGTCAAATGGAATTTCTATTTCTAGGTCCTTGAGGAATCACCACATATCTTCCACAATGGTTGAACTAATTTACACTCCCACCAACAGTATAAAAGTGTTCCTGTTTCTCCACATCCTCTCCAGTGTCTTTTGTCTCCAGATTTTTTACTGACCTCCAATCTAACTGGTGTGAGATGGTATCTCAATGTGGTTTTGATTTGCATTTCTCTAATGAAGAGTGATGATGAGCATTTTTTCATATGTTTGTTGGCCTCATATATCTCTTCTTTTGAAAAGTGTCTGTTCCTATCCTTTGCCCACTTTTGAATGAGTTTGTTTTTTCTTGTAAATCTGTTTTAGTTCTTTGTAGGTTTTGGATATAAGTCCTTTGTCAGATGGGTATATTGCAAAATTTTTTTCCCATTCTTTTGGTTCATTCTAATCATTGTTTCTTTTGCTGTACAGAAGTTCTGGAGTTTAATTAGATCCCATTTGTCTATTTTGGCTTTTGTTGCCAATGCTTTTGGTGTTTTAGTCATGAAGTCCTTGACTATGCCTGTGTCCTGAATGGTATTGCCTGGGTTTTCTTCTAAGATTTTTATGGTGTTAGGTCTTATGTTTAAGTCTTTAATCCATCTGGAGTTAATTTTAGTGTAAGGTGTCAGGAAGGGGTCCAGTGTCTGCTTTCTGTACATGGCTAGCCAGTTTACCCAACACCATTTATTAAACAGGGAATCCTTTCCGCATTGCTTGCTTTTGTCAGGTTTGTTGAAGATCAGATGGTTGTAGATGTGTGGAGTTGCCTCCGAGGCCTCTGTTCAGTTCCATTGGTCTATATCTCTGTTTTGGTACCAGTACCATGCTGTTTTGATTACTGTAGCATTGTAGTATAGTTTGAAGTCCAGTAGTGTGATGCCTCCAGCTTTGTTCTTTTTGCTTAGAATTGACTTGTCTATGTGGGCTCTCTTTTGGATCCATATGAAGTTTAAGGTGTTTTTTTACAGTTCTGTGAAGAAGGTCATTGGTAGCTTGATGGGGATAGCATGGAATCTATAAATTACTTTGGGCAGTATGGTAATTTTCACGATATTGATTCTTCCTAACAGTGAGCATGGAATGTTTCTCCATCTATTTGTGTCCTCTCTTATTTCCTTGAGGAGTGGTTTGTAGTTCTCCTTGAAGAGGTCCTTTACATTCCTTGTTAGTTGTATTACTAGGTATTTTATTCTCTTTGTAGCAATTGTGAATGGCAGTTCGTTCTTGATTTGGCTCCCTTTAAGTCTGTTATTGGTGTATAGGAATGCTTGTGATTTTTGCACATTGATTTTCTATCCTGAGACTTTGCTGAAGTTGCTTATCAGTTTAAGGAAATTTTGGGCTGAGATGATAGAGTCTTCTAAATATACAATCATGTCATCTGCAAATATAGACAATTTGACTCCCTCCTTTCCTAATTGAATACCTGTTATTTATTTATTTATTTATTTTGCCTGATTGCTCTGGCTAGAACTTCCAATACTATATTGAATAGGAGTGGTGAGAGAGGGCAACCTTGTCTAGTGCCAGATTTCACAGGGAATGCTTCCAGTTTTTGCCCATTCAGTATGATATTGGCTGTGGATTTGTCATAAATAGCTTTTATTATTTTGAGATACATTCCATCGTTACCTAGTTTATTGAAATTTTTAGCATAAAGCATTCTCGAATTTTGTCGAAGGCCTTCTCTGCATCTATTGAGATAATCATGTGGTTTTTGTCTTTCGTTCTGTTTATGTGGTGAATTATGTTTATAGACTTGTGTATGTTGAACCATTCTTGCATCCCCAGGATGAAGCCTACTTGATTGTGATGGATAAGCTTTTTGATGTGCTGTTACAATTGGTTTGCCAGTATTTTATTGAAGATTTTTGCATCTATGTTCATCATGGATATTGGCCTGAAGTTTTCTTTTCTTGTTGAGTCCCTGCCGGGTTTTGGTATCAGGATGATGTTGGTCTCACAAAATGAATTGGGGAGGGTTCCCTCTTTTTGGATTGTTTGGCATAGTTTCAGAAGGAGTGGTACCAGCTCCTCTTTGTATGTCTGGTAGAATTCGGCTGTGAACCCATCTGGACCTGGGCTTTTTTTGGTTGGTATGCTATTAATTGCTGCCTCAGCTTCAACCCTTGTTATTGGTCTATTCAGGTTTTCTACTTCTTCCTGGTTTAGGCTTGGGAGGGTGCAAGTGTCCAGGAATTTATCCATTTCTTCCAGGTTTACTGGTTTATGTGCTTAGAGTTGTTTGTAGTAATCTCTGATGGTGGTTTGTATTTCTGTGGAATCTGTGGTGATTTCCCCTTTATCGTTTTTTATTGCATCTATTTCATTCTTCTCTCTTTTCTTTTTTATTAATCTGTGTAGTGGTCTGTTTTGCTAATCTTTTCAAAAAACCAGCTCCTGGATTCATTGATTTTTTTTTGAGGGAATTTTTGTGTCTCTATCTCCTTCAGTTCTGCTCTGATCTTATTTCTTGTTTTCTGCTAGCTTTTGAATTTTTTTGATCTTGCTCCTCTAGCTCTTTCAATTTTAACGAGATTTAGATCTTTCCTTGCTCCTCATGTGGGCATTTATTGCTATAAATTTTCCTCTAGACACTACTTTAAATGTGTCCCAGAGATTCTGGTACGTTGTGTCATCATTCTCATTGGTTTCAAAGAACATCTTTATTTCTGCCTTCATTTCGTTGTTTATCCAGTCAACATTCAAGAGCCAGTTGTTCAGTTTCCATGAAGTTGTGCTGTTCTGAGTTAGTTTCTGAATTCTGAATTCTAATTTGATTGTACTGTGGTCTGAGAGACTGTTTGTTATGATTTCCATTCTTTTGTATTTGCTGAGGAGTGATTTACTTCCAATTATGTGGTCAATTTTAGAGTAGGTGTGATGTGGTGCTGAGAAGAATGTATATTCTGTGGATTTGGGGTGGAGAGTTCTGTAAATGTCAATTAAGTTTGCTTGGTCCAGGTCTGAGTTCAAGTCCTGGATATCCTTGTTAATTTTCTGTCTCGTCAATCTGTCTAATATTGGCAGTGGAGTGTTAAGGTCTCCCACTATTATTGTGCAGGAGTCTAAGTCTCTTTGTAGGTCATTAAGAACTTGCTTTATGTATCTGGGTGCTCCTGTATTGGACGTGTATATATTTAGGATTGTTAGCTCTTCTTGTTGGATTGATCCTTTTACCATTTTGTAATGCCCTTCTTTGTCTCTTTTGATCTTTGTTGGTTTAAAGTCTATTTTATCAGAGACTAGGATTGCTACCCCTGCTTTATTTTGCTCTTCATTTGCTTGATAGATCTTCCTCTACCAAGATCTTCCCCTTTATTTTGAGCCTTTGTCTATCCTTGCATATGAGATGGGTTTCCTGGATACAGCACACCAATGGGTTTTGACTTTTTATCCAATTTGCCAGTCTATGTCTTTTGATTGGGGCATGTAGCCCATTTACATTTAAGGTCAATATTGTTATGTGTGAATTTGATACTGCCATTTTGATGCTAGCCGGTTGTTCTGTCCATTAGTTGACACAGTTTCTTCATTGTGTCAATGCTCTTTACCATTTGGTACATTTTTGGAGTGGCTGGTACTGGTTGTTCCTTTCTATGTTTAGTGCTTCTTTTAGGAGTTCTTGTAAAGCAGGCCTGGTGGTGATGAAATCTCTGAGCAATTGCTTGTTCATAAAGGATTTTATTTCTCCTTTGCTTATGAGGCTTAGTTTGGCTGGACATGAAATTCTAGGTTGAAAGTTCTTTTCTTTAAGGATGTTGAGTATTGGCTCCTGCTCTCCTCTGGCTTGTAGGGTTTCTGCTGAGAGATCTGCAGTGAGTCTGATGGGCTTCCCTTTGCGGGTAACCTGACCTTTCTCTCTGGCTGCCCTTAGCGTTTTTTCCTTCATTTCAACCCTGGTGAATCTGATGATTATGTGCCTTGAGGTTGTTCTTCTTAAGGAATATCTTTGTGGTGTTCTCTATATTTCCTGGACTTGAATATTGGCCTGCCTTGCTAAGTTGGGGAAGTTCTCCTGGATAATATCCTGAAGAGTATTTTCCAACTTGGATTCATTCTCTCCGTCACATTCAGGTACACCTATCAAAAGTAGATTAGGTCTTTTCACATAATCCCATATTTCTTGGAAGCTTTGTTCATTTCTTTTTACTCTTTTTTCTGTCATCTTGCCTTCTCATTTTATTTCATTGAGTCAATGTTCAATCTCTGATATCTTTTCTTCTGCTTGGACAATTTTGCTATTGAAGCTTTTGTATGCTTCATGAAGTTCTTGTGTTGTGTTTTTCAGCTCCATCAATTCACTTGTATTCCTCTCTAAGCTGTTTATTCTCGTTAGCATTTCATCAAAACTTTATTCTCTCTTTCCTTTTTTTTTTTTTTGAGACGGAGTTTCGCTCTTGTTACCCAGGCTGGAGTGCAATGGCACAATCTTGGCTCACCACAACCTTCTGGATTCAAGCAATTCTCCTGCCTCAGCCTCCCGAGTAGCTGGGACTACAGGCACGTGCCACCATGCCCAGCTTATTTTTATATTTTTAGTAAAGACAGGTTTTCACCTTGTTGACCAGGATGGTCTCAATCTCTTGACCTCGTGATCTACCCACCTCGGCCTCCCAAAGTGCTAGGATTATAGGTGTGAGCCACCACACCCAGCCTTCAAACCTTTTTTCAAGGTTCTTAGTTTTTTTGCATTGGGTTAGAACATGACCTTTTAGCTCAGAGAAGTTTGTTATTACCCACCTTCTGAAGCCTATTTCTGTCAATTCATCCAACTCATTCTCCATCCAGCCTTGTTTCCTTGCTGGTGAGGAGTTATGATCCCTTGGAGGAGGAGAAACATTTTGGTTTTGGGTATTTTCATCCTTTTTGTGCTGGTTTCTTCCCATCTTTGTGGATTTATCTACCTGTGGTCTTTGTGGTTGGTGACTTTTGGATGCAGTCTCTGAGTGGACGTCCTTTTTGTTGCTGATGAAGTTATTTCTTTCTGTTTTTTAGTTTTCCTTCTAACAGTCTGGCCCCTCTGCTGTAGGACTGCTGGAGGTCCACTCCAGACCCTGCTTGCCTGGGGATCACCTGCAGCAGCTGCAGAACAGTAAGGGTTGCTGCCAGTTTCTTCTTCTGTTATCTTTGTCCCAGAAGGATACCCGTCAGATGTCAGCCTGAGCTCTCCTTTATGAGGTGTCTCATAGGTTATATGGGGGTCGGAGAGCTGTTTGAGGAGACAGTCTGTCCCTTATAGGAGCTCAAGTGCTAAGCTGTGAGCTCTGTTGTTCTGTTCAGAGCTGCTGGGCAGGTACGTTTAAGTCTGCTGCAGCAGAACTCATAACCACCTTTTTTCCCCAGGTGCTCTGTTCTGGGAAGGTGGGGTTTTATTTATAAGTTCCTGATATTCTGCTGCCTCTCTTCAGAGATGCCGTGCCCAGTGAGGAGGCAGCCTAGTCACAGTCTGCCAGCAGAGGCATTGCTGAGCTGCTGTGGGCTCTGCCCAGCTGCTGTGTGAACTTCCTTGCAGTTTTGTTTATAGGGGTATAGTTAGAACTGCCTCGGCAATGGCGGACTGCCTCAGTAATGGTAGACTGCCTTGGTAATGGCAGACGCCCTTCCCCCCACAGAGGTGGACCAACCCGGGTCCAGCTGTGCTTGCTGTGAAACTCTCAGTCCAGAGCGTTTCAGATTGCTGGTCTCTGTGGGGGTGGGACCAGCCGAGCGGGATCACCTGGCTCCCTGTTGCAGCCCCCATTTTTTCAGTTGAACAGGTGACTCTGTCTCCCAGGAGTTCCAGTCGCCAGTTGAAATGGCACCCAGATTTGTGTGAGTTTTTGTGTGGAGACCGATTGCACTGGCTGAAACAGCCGTGCCAGAGACCCATGGTGGAATCTCCTGGTCTGTGGGCAGTAAAAATTCGTTTGGAAATGTGGTGATCACTCACCTTCTGCGTTTTCACTGGGAACTGCAATCCAGAGCTGTTCCTATTCAGCCATCTTTATATTTATTTTTTTAAAAAACAGGATCTCACTCTGTCACCCAGGCTGGAGTGCAGTGGCACAATCTCAGCTCATTGCAGCCTCTACCTCCTGAGCTCAAGTGATCCTCCTGCATCAGCCTCCTTAGTAGTTGGGACAACAGGCATGCACCACTATGGCCAGCTAGATTTTTTTTTTTAACTTTATTTTTTGCATAGATGGAGTCTTGCCATGTTGCTCAGGCTGGTCTCTAACTCCTGGCCTCAAGTGATTTTCTCACCTTGGCCTCCCAAAGTGCTGGGATTACAGGCATGATGAGCCACTGTGCCTGGTCTGTTCACATTGTTTTGAAGCACTTACAGATATCATATGACTTCATCTCTAAATATTTTGGTTTGGATCTCTAAAAGATAAAGACAGATTTTTAAAAAATTGCCACAGTAACCTTCATCATCACATCTTTAAAAAAAAAGGAAACCCTATAGTTTCTTAATAGCATCAACTGTTGAGCCAATGTTCAAATCTGTAGTGTCATGTGTTCTTGTAGTTTGAATCAGGATCCAAATAAGATGCACATTTGTAATTGGTTGATATGTCTCTTAAGTCTTGTCTATTTCTTTTATTTTTTAACTCTTTGAGATAATTGTAGGTTCACATGAAGTTGTAAAAACGAATGCAGAGTGATCCCTATGCCCTTTACCCAGTTTCTCTCAATGTTAATATCATGCCCCAAAAAAGTACAACATCACAACCAGGAAATTGACATTGATACAATCTATCGACCTTTCTCACATTTCAGTAATTTGACACATGCTAATTTGTATGTGTATTTAGTTCTGTGTATTTCTAATCACGTGCAGATTTGTGTGGCCACCACCACAGTTAAGATACAGAACAGTTCCATCACAAAGGTAGTCACCTTCTTCTTGCCTCTCCTTCCTAACCCATTCACCTGTTCCCCCCTCTATAATTTTGTCATTTCAAGAATGTCATATAAATAAAATCATGTGGTACATAATCTTTCAAGATGGACATCTTTCACTCAGCATAAGCCCCTGAGATCTATATATCCAAGTTAGAATGTATTAATAGCTCGTTCCCTTTCATTGCTAAGTAGTATTCCATGGAATGGATGTATCACAGGTGAACAGTTAACCATTCATTCACTGACGGACATCTAGTTTGTTTCCAGTTTGGGGCTATCATTAACAAAGCTGCTAGGAACATTCATGTGTAACTTCTTGTGTGAACATAGGTTATTATTTCTCTGGGATAAATGCCCAAGAATGCAGTTGCTGGATTGTTTGATAAGCACATATTTTATAAGAAATTGCCATATTCTCTTCTGAATGTGTGTATCATTTTACATTCCCAATAATAATGTGTGAATAATTCAGTTTCTCTGCATCCTTACCAGCATTTGGTGTTAGTATTTTTCAGTTTAGCTATTTTGATAGGTGTGTAGTAATATCTTGTTATAGTTCAAGTTTTTAGTCTTAGTATAAAAGCTCACTTTTGTCACAGTGTAAAAGCTTATTATGAAAAACATGGATAACAAGACAATTATAAAAAGGAAAGCAGAAATCATCCATAATCTCTCCATTCAGATATAACTACAGTTAATATGTTGATAAAACCAGAAATGTAAGATACAATTTTACATTCTACTCTTTCTCATAATGTTATGTGGGAAATATGTGTATATATATATATATATATATATATGTATATATTTTTTTTTTTTTTTTTTTTTTTTGAGACAGAGTCTTGCTTTGTCACCCAGGCTGGAGTGCAGTGGTGTGATCTCAGCTTGCTGCAACCTCTGCCTCCTGGGTTCAAATGATTCTCCTGCCTCAGCTTCCTGAGTAGCTGGAATTACAGGTATGCACCACCACATCTAGCTAATATTTTTATTTTTAGTAGAGACGGGATTTCTCCATGCTGGCTAGGCTGGTTTCGAACTCCTGACCTTGTGATCCAGCTGACTGGGCCTCCCTAAGCACTGGGATTACAGGTGTGACCCAATGCACCCAGCCATGTGGGAAATAGTCTTATGTATCCTATGGAATATTATTTGAAAACATGTTTTTAATGGCTGTGTGATACTCTATTATATGGGGTAAATTTTTTAACTATTATTTTTGGACATTTATGTTATTTTCAATTTTGATATTATAAATATTTCTTTGAATGTCATACTTATACATGGATTTTTTACTACATCTCTAGTTCTGTATAATACATTGTAGAACTGGGATTATAGGACAAAGCGTTGAAACATTTTTAAGACTTTTGGCACATACATACACATGTCCAAAGTGCTTTCCAGGACGATTATGTTTTTTACTCATCAGAGTGTGTATCTCACCAGATCCTTAATAACAGTAAACATTTTTAACTTTGCTTTTGTCTTCTTGTGTTTAATCTTTGCCAAGTTGATAGAGAAATTAATTTGCATCCATTTTTTAGTAAATTAAGTTGAAATAGGATCATAAGTTTTATTAGCTATTTTTATTTCTTCCTTAATTGTCTGTGTTTTCCCTTTGCCTGGTTTTCATTGGTATGTTCATTTTTTCTTCTTAATTTGAAAAAAATCTTTATATACTATGGATAGTAATTACTCTTTTCCTGTATTTGCAGAAAAATATTTTTCTTTGTCAGTCAGTTCCCATTTATTTTGGCTGTGGGATTTTTTTTTACTCATTTCTTTACTCTAGAACCATTTATGGGATATATTTTGTATACCAAAGAGTGTGCTAGTAATGGAATTTTTAAAAAATTGAATATTAGGCTGGATGCAGTGGCTCACGCCTATAATCCCAGCACTTTGGGAGGCCGAGGTGGGTGGATCACGAGGTCAAGAGATGGAGACCGTCCTGGTCAACATGGTGAAACCCTGTCTCTACTAAAAATACAGAAATTAGCTGGGCATGGTAGTGCGTGCCTGTAATCTCAGCTACTCGAGAGGCTGAGGCAGGAGAATTGCTTGAACCCAGGAGGTGGAGGTTGTGTTGAGCTGAGATCGCCATTGCACTCCAGCCTGGGTAAGCAAAACTTCATCTCAAAAAAAAAAAAAATGAATATTAGAGTTTATGTCCTTGGGGAATTCAGAATTTAGTGAGAAACACACAAAAATAAATAAATGTTTTCATTATGCCTATTTCAAAAGGAATATATATGGAATTCCGTGGGACACAGAAAAAGGAAATATAACTGGGAAGGCTTCTTAGTGGAGGCAATATTTCAGCTGGACCCAAAGAATGAACAGGAACTGGCTAAGTATAGAGGTGGGAGACAGGTAGGAGATCCTTTCCTGACATCCTTGTCTCATCTACCTTTTAAAAACCTTCAGGATTTATCCAATCCACTGTCCCTGATTTGAAGGTGATTTTTTTTTTTTTTTTTTTAGTTTTAGTTTTAAAGTTGCTCTGTCTATGCGTTTTAGATATCCAAGTAGCTGTAACTGTGAATCCTGGTGATTTTTTTCCTGTGGCAATGGCCATACATTGACAGACTGGTTCTTGAGTGGATAGATTGCTGAGTGATATTTGCCTGCCCGGTGGATGAGTCTGACATAGTTTGCATGTATGTCTCATGGGAGTCTGGAACTCAATGTATCTATCAGTGAAATAGGCTAGGGCAGGAGAGCACTGCATAATCTAAACTCACCCCTGCACTCCCCCAGCTTCCGCAGCTCTAACCATTCTCAGAATCTGCAAATGTCAGTGAGAGCTTTCTCTTGGAACCTTCAGAAACATAATGCTACCTCACAAAAGCTTCCAGGGATGCCTGTTGGAGCTCTTTCACTTCAAAGGAGAGATCCTTGGTCATTTTGGCAACAGGCACTTGAAAAAGCACACACCCAGCGTGTCAGGCTTTTCTCCTTTACAGTAGTTATGTTTTTAGATCATTATCCTCAGAAATTTAAAAGTAGATGTCAGTTGCAAGATGGTGGAATAGAAAGACAGCTGTATTGAAATCTGGGGTTTGAAAAATAATCTAAAGTCTTTCTCTCTCTCTCTCTCTTTTTTTTTTTTTGACTTGAGTTTCTCCCTGAGGAAAGCGTAGCTTTTGAAAATAGGGCCTCCTCCCATGGAATGTTGTTTCACAGGTGGGATGCAGCCCTTACGATTCTTCAGTGAAAACATGGAAAGCAAATAGCACAATCCCAACAGCTCTGAATTGAAAACAATGATTCAATGTGTTAGTATTTCTGAAGCTTATGAGAAAGAAAATTTAGGCTGAAGGAAGGAAAGAAACAGGATGAAAACAATGGTAAAAAGTGAAGGAAGAACTATCTGCCGGTTACTTCACACAAATTATTTCTGTTTTTCCTCACCATCCTAGAAGGCAGGAGTGATCCCCATTTCACAGAGGAAGAAACCAAGTTTCCAAGAGGAAAAGTAATTGGCTCAGCATCACACAGCTGGAAAGTGTCGAAATACGCCTGGAACCAGTCTAATTAACACCACAGTCTCTTTCCACTACTCTCTGTTATCTGTTTAACACCACCACACACAAAATTCTGATCTGAGGAAAGTTATTTTTTGCGTCTGTGGCTGGGAAGGCCCAGGTGTGCGCTCGCGCGAGCTCTCTCTCTCTCTCTCTCTCTCTCTCTCTCTCTCCCTCCCTCCCTCCCCCTCTCCCTACCCTCTCTCTCCCTCCCCCTCTCCCTACCCTCTCACTCTCTCCCCATCACCATTGTGAATTTGTGACCAAATTATCCTGGCAGAGGCGCTATGAATATTTAAATCTGTTTTTCTCTAGATTTCCTAATTTTTTTTTTTTGAGACGGGGGTCTCACTCTGTCACCGAGGCTAGAGTGCAGTGGCATGATCACAGCTCACTGTAACCTCAAACTTCTGGGCTCAGGTGATCCTCCCACCTCAACTTCCTGAGTAGCTGGGACTACAGGTGCATACCCCTATGCCTGGCACTCCCACCTCAACTTCCTGAGTAGCTGGGACTACAGGTGCATACCCCTATGCCTGGCACTCCCACCTCAACTTCCTGAGTAGCTGGGACTACAGGTGCATACCCCTATGCCTGGCACTCCCACCTCAACTTCCTGAGTAGCTGGGACTACAGGTGCATACCCCTATGCCTGGCACTCCCACCTCAACTTCCTGAGTAGCTGGGACTACAGGTGCATACCCCTATGCCTGGCACTCCCACCTCAACTTCCTGAGTAGCTGGGACTACAGGTGCATACCACTATGCCTGGCACTCCCACCTCAACTTCCTGAGTAGCTGGGACTACAGGTGCATACCCCTATGCCTGGCACTCCCACCTCAACTTCCTGAGTAGCTGGGACTACAGGTGCATACCCCTATGCCTGGCACTCCCACCTCAACTTCCTGAGTAGCTGGGACTACAGGTGCATACCACTATGCCTGGCACTCCCACCTCGACTTCCTGAGTAGCTGGGACTACAGGTGCATACCACTATGCCTGGCACTCCCACCTCAACTTCCTGAGTAGCTGGGACTACAGGTGCATACCACTATGCCTGGCACTCCCACCTCGACTTCCTGAGTAGCTGGGACTACAGGTGCATACCCCTATGCCTGGCAATTTGTTTGTTTGTTTGTAGAGACAGGGTCTCACCATGTTGCTCAGGCTGGTCTTGAACTCCTGGCTTCACATGATCCTCCTGCCTTGGCTTCCTAACTCCGGATTTTCTTATCCTGATGGAGACAAACTATTTTGCTTCTGTTCCTCTCAATAACAATAAAGATCTAGAAAAGAGCAAGAAGAGGACCCCAGCAATTTCGCCCTAACTGTAATCTCTTAGTAATGTCAGGGAAAAGTAACTGTCAAAGCTAAGCCGCTTTCATTTGCCCTAAGCTATTTTGGAGACCATGTGATTAGTTTACTATTAACTTTAACTATAAAAACGCAGTTAACTATAGATATTTATAATCTTTTCATCTTCAAAGCACTTCATAGTATTAATTAATTGAATCTTAGCAACACCTTTGATTAACTCCTTTTTATGGATATGGGAAAAGTTTCATGGAAATAATAAAAAATGCCCTTGGCCATGATGGAATCAGCATGGTGGGGGGTAGGATTAGAATTCAAAATTTTCTGTCTTCACCCTTCATGATAAAACCAACAGACCAGCCTCCTGCCCCGACTCCTTGGTGGAAGAACATGACTTGCCAACTCATTCTTTAAATTCTTTTAAGAAAAGAACTTTCTCTAAAGTGCCTATCACCTCTCCAGTGCTTTTTCCTATTAATTCTCCATGGCACTGTGCCATAACTTTATTCACTTCTTAAATCAAAGGAGTGACTAGAAAAAGTGAACAATATGCCCAATTCTTATGGTTCCACTCAGCTCCCTTGTGTCTCCCCTTGGAGTCTATTCTTAGACATACTGTTTGTTCAGGAATCCATGGTAAGCCAGCTTTATCTGGGAACGTCCCCAAAGATTTCTTCCTTCTGTATGTCCAGACAGAAAGCTAAGCAATAATTCAAAGACAGAAAGGGGGTCAGCAATAACCATTTTCACAGCTACCAGGCAGAAACTCATCATCAATTTCGTCTTCAACACAATTTGCTGATCTTTTTAATGTTGGAAGAATCATCTTGAAATGTGATATTTATGGTCAGCTGTTCCAGCCGGGTGAGAGTCTTGCTGACAGGTATCAGATTGTTATTAGCATCTTGTGTTCTAAATTAAAGGAGACGAGCTGTCTCTGAATATATACCGGAGCCTTGGAAGGTTGGTAGGGATGGAGTGGGCATTGGAATGCCTACGCTGAACAAAAATTGGCAGAGTCTAAATAACCTTTAACGACCCTTTTTCTCTAAAAAGTTCTTATTCTCTGCTGAACTTGATAGCCCTGGTATATTTTAGGTAAGATTATCATTGTGACAATAAAAACTTTATGTCAAAATCCAGTCCCAAAATTTGGTGGTGCTAGAAGTTTGTATGACAGACACCCTTCATCCTCCAACCTGAATCAGACTCAGCAGGTTAAAAGGAATAACATGGAAGAGTCGGCATGGAAAACGGATTTGAATTTTGGTTCTGCTTCCTACTTGTTGTGTGATCAATTCACCTTGTTGAGCTATGGTTTCCTCGCCCTAAAGTGGAATGGTACTACATTACATAATTGTTGAAAAAATTAAATGAAAATATTTTCGGCACTCTAAAAATGGTTATCAGTTTTAGTTATTAATAATACTGGCCAGTATTTATTGAGCCCTTACCATGGGCCAGACACTGTGTGTGAGGGATGCCTTATGTGCATTATCTCCTTTATCATCTCAACAACACTATGAGATAAGGACTACAATTACGTCTTTCTTATGGATGTAGCAACAGAGGCTTAAAATCACTTGTCTAATAACTGGTGTAACCAGAATTCATACCTGGTCTGGCTATCCCTATGGGCATGACTACCACACAATATTGTCAGTAATCTCCAACTGCCTGCTGGACGTTTCCTTTCAGATATCCTTCAGTTCTCTCAAATGTAGCCAGTCTCAAACAAAATTCACTGTCTCCTCTCAAATTTTGGTCTTTTCATTGACTTTCTTATTTGCCAAAGTTACCGTATTTCTTCCTCTGTGGCTTGAAATCTCTGGGTCATCTGTGTCTCATAGGAGTCGCCCTGGGTGTTCAGTTCCACCCTTGAGACAGCTGTCTACCCCTTCCTTCCCTCTGATTCCTTGGGTCACCACCATGGATGAGAGCTCATCTCCTCAAACACGGATTGTGCTATAACATCCTAATTTGCTTTTCTCCCTTTAGTTTCTCCTGCATACTATCTGCTGATTAATCCTAAAATATTGTTTTCAACAGTTGCCTCCTTGATCAAAAACTTCCAGTTGGCTAAGGGAGAAAGTCCACATTCTGACATTCTTGGCCCTCCACAGCCGGGTCCCACCCCGCCTTCCAGCCGTGAGCATGCCCTGCGCTTTCTTGCCTTTGCACTTTAGTTCACGATGTTTCTCTTTTCCTGAATTTCCTTCCTCCTCCCCTTCTCTACCTACTGGATGGCAAACTCTCAAGCCTAATCAAATCCTTCGTTGACTTCGCCATTCCCAAATATTTATTTTCTCCCAAATCAGTAAGACTGTACCACTCACCAACTTCTGTTTACAACTACCTGTTGCTAGTTAATTTTTCACAAATAGTGTGTATGTCTTATCTTTCCATTCTGATAGGAAGGGGAGGATAGGAAATATGCCTTATATTTCTTTACCTTCCATACAACACCAAGTGAGTATCTACAATAAAGCCAGGTGCTGTGTTGCATATTGTGGAAGAACAAGATATATTAAGGAGCTCACAGGCTAATAGTGTGGACCAACATGTAGACAAATTGTCACAGTTGGGTATGAAACAGCTAGTAAAGACATGCCTCGAGGACTCTGGGAGTACAGAGTAGAGTATTGACAACCAACTGGAGAAATCAGGGAAGGCTTCATAAAGGGAACTTTGAGCTGACTCTTTTTTTTTTTTTTTTGAGACGGAGTTTCGCTCTTGTTACCCAGGCTGGAGTGCAATGGCACGATCTCGGCTCACCACAACCTCTGCCTCTTGGGTTCAGACAATTCTCCTGCCTCAGCCTCCTGAGTAGCTGGGACTACAGGCACATGCCACCATGCCCAGCTAATATTTTTTTTTAGTAGAGACGGGTTTCACCATGTTGACCAGGATGGTCTCGATCTCTTGACCTTGTGATCCACCCGCCTTGGCCTCCCAAAGTGCTGGGATGAGCTGACTCTTGAAGGTTGAGTAGAAAATAAAAGCTCTTTAGGTAGAGAAGGGCTTTTGAGGAACAGAGAACACCATGTTCAAAGGCCGAGAGGCATGTATGGTATGTGTGAAGCCCAGTGAGATAAGAGCAAAATGTGGGAAAGAACATCAGGAGAGGAGCCTGGAAAAATAGGCAGCTTCCGGATTATAAGCACCTTGTCATGCAAAGAACATGGGAATTGATCCTATAAGGTAGGTAGGAAGCCAAGGGAGGTTTTTAAGTAAAGCAGTGACGTGGTCAGATGAACTCTGGCAGCGGCATGTAAATAATGCAGCTCAAGACACTTGAGGATGAGACACCAAGAGAGTTTAAGGGTCTGAACAAAGGCTAATGGGGATAGAGAGCCCTGTTGACCTGAGGTATGTTAAGGAGGAGAATAAATAATTAGACCTAGTCTACCACTGGATATGGTGAGTGACGGAGAGAATGGGAGACTATGGATCACTAAGGTTTTCAGGTTGAGAGAACGGTGATGTCCGCATGGCCCTATTCATTGAGGTAGAAAATACAGAGGTGAAAAACTGGGTTGTTTTAGCTACTGCTGCTGTTGTCATTCCTATTGTTTGGGTGGGGTAAGTAATGTGGTTAGTGGCAGATGTGTTAAGTTAAAGGCACTTATAGAGCATTGACAAGGAGATGTCAATTCTTGTGCCTATCTCAGAGCCTGGCACATAATGGGTACTTAACGAATGTTTGTGTAGAAACAATATGAGAACCACAAAAAGTAGGCACGTAAGCAATATATGAATTGACTAATTACCCATGTAAAATCTTATTCTTATTTTCATGGCAAAGAATATGATATGTACCAGTTCTTTTAGTGACGAGAGATCACACAAATGTCACACTGAGGGTCCTCAAGTAGGTCAGTGACATGGCCTGGTTAGCACATGCACTGTCTTCTCTGGCAGACGTCATCTGAGGGACAGCAAGAACCGGGAACCTCCAAGTACAGTGACATTGACGTATGAACAAACAAACCTTGCACAAGGCCTGTAAAATTTATCTCAAGGACACAGAAAACAATGGATTTCAAGGTCCATAAATGTTGACTTCATATGAATATTTAAAATGAGACATGGATATTTAGTACATTTTTTTAAACCTAAGAAATCTGAAATAAATCCTGATAAATCATGTCCTACTCCATGTGTATAACCCTTTTCTAGTCTCTTATAAATAACATTCTCAATTAATTCCAGAAAAATGGGGGTGAACTAGGGAGAAAGGATGGAGAGAGGGAAAATAGAAGTGGAAGAGAGAGGGAAACAAAAGCCCAACAGAGAGAGACTTGAGAAACGGCCCGATGCGCCTAGCAGATTCCAGGCCATTCAGCTTCAGTTAGCAGAAATAAGAGATGTCCTGGGACATGGAATTGTAAATATTAGTGGACATGTTTCAGTAGGACAGCACAAAGCCATTCATTTCTTTGGCATTTTCAACACTTCATTGCTGCTAAGCATTTCCAGTAGGTTCAAGTTAATAGAAAATTTGCAAACCAAGGATATTTTATGCCTGCATAATTCTAGTTAAAAACACAGTATTGGGCACTATTTATAAAAGGTATAGACAATGTTCCCAGGTCCAACAAATGCTGTTTAAAAGATGACAATGCACTTGTCTCACTTTAATTGCTTTTTCTGCTACTAGATTCTAATCACATTAGCAATATCATGCTCAAGGGCACGTTTCTACCCGTGATATAAATGGCAGTCAGTGCGGTTATACGCATTCACCTTTCATGGTGAAGCGGAAGGGAAGAAATAACATGTGCGTACAGTGCAGTTGGCTCTCAGTAAATTGTATTGAACTGATGGCAAACGGGGAAGCAGTTTGGAAAGACTTGTTTTGCTTCAGAATACTACAAGGTTCTTCCTCCCCCATTCTTCTCTTAAAGTCAGAATTATAGGGTGCAGATTTATGATATCTTCTAGCAGAATTTCCCCATTTTCATAGATGAAAAATGCAATAAGTATGCATAGTTAGTACTCTCTTGGTAGCAAGTGACAGAAAACACCACCAATCAATTTAAGCAAAAAAAAAAAAAATTAAATTTATTGGCCTATGTAGATGAAACATGCAGGGGGTAACCATAGTTTCAGATGTGGCTGAATTCAGAGCTCTATGTTGTACCTTATGTGGCTATCTTCCACCATATTTTTGGCTTTCATCCCAGAATCTAAGTGCCCCTGGTAGAAAACAGTGGTGCCAGCCCTCAGCTTCCACTAGAGCAGAAGTGCCTACCTCAGTCCCAGAGCCTATGGCCTTTCATTGGCTCCAGTGGGGTCATGTGCCCCTCCTTGAGTGGCTAAAAGGTGTCGGTGGCTTAATCCAAGTCGTGTGCCTGCCCAGGGGAGCCAGCGTCTCGCTGCAAGTGCATGGGCTTCCTGGAGAGGAGAGGTAGCTGTCTGTGTGCAGAACTGAAGTACAACATAATGTCATGAGAAGGGAGAGAAAATCCTGGGGTGGGGAAGCAGTAAGTGACCTTGCGACTTCATGTAATATTTAAATTAAGATTTAAAAACAGCAAGGTAAAATCTTCCTCCTTCTCAAAGAAGAGTCCCCATTCAGAATATATATATTTAATACATATATTATATATATTGCAGTTGTTTGTGGACAGCTGAATGAAGCAGTTTCTCGCATTCGTGTCTCTTCCTCCACCTTCCATTCTTCTGTTACCGCCAGCATCAGTCAGAATCCCCGGAGTGTCTTCCCTTCCAGAACTAAGCATTCAACAGATATTCCTTTCTAATTCCTGTGAGAAATGTTAATTGAGTCTGGGCTTCTCCACTGAATCCTGAAAATTTCAGTGGATTTCTCTGCCTTCCCCACCCACAATCCTGCCAGTTTTGGTGTTACCTTAATCTAAGCACATAACCTAATCTTCCAAGTCCGCTTGCATTTTGTTTGTTTGGGGACGTTGACGAGTATTAACGGCTGTTTAT
This sequence comes from Callithrix jacchus, assembly GCF_049354715.1. Classification (NCBI taxonomy): domain Eukaryota; kingdom Metazoa; phylum Chordata; class Mammalia; order Primates; family Cebidae; genus Callithrix; species Callithrix jacchus. The sequence goes on from NC_133508.1 coordinate 151,246,152, forward strand.
TTGGAACCAGAACCACATAGAAATCAGAGGCTTTAGTATTATCCCTCTGCTCTGAATGCATCCACTTCTTTTGTTTCTTATTATTATTGAGAGTCCTTCAGATTCTTTGAGTTCATTTTCCATTCAGTTCTTTGTCATAAATGTACATTGTGCAGGCATTTTCTTTTTAACTGTGTCCCCCAGATTTTACTTGACCACTTGGCTGCCTCCATTGGCCAGATGAAAATCTGTGTTTTTCCAAAACTGCTGAAAATGCCAGCGTAGTCATGTATGCTTAGTGTCAGGAGGAAGAATTGGTGCTGCGATACACAGCATGATGTCAGAGTTACTCCTAGGAGCATAGCGTGTCCTTGCTGCCAGCAAATCTCTCTCCTGCCATTCAGAAATTCTCACTTTGTTCAGGTGAAGGTTCTGTTGCCACACTTCTTTGAAAATTGCACCGACTCCCTTTCACTTCTTATTTATCCAAAATCAACTAAAATGAATAAGTGGGCTTTCTGGATTTGCCGCAAATGAATCTCACTCTTTTATCTACAGTAAAATACTTTTGCTAGAAACGCAGAAAAGGGAGGACAAAAATAACTGCCCGGGTTTCTGTAAATTCTCATTTTTGTCATATTAGTTATCTATTGCTTTGACCATCCCACCACTTAATGCCTTCAAACAACAACTATTTTATATGTTCATTATTCTGTAGGTCAGCAGTTGAGGCTGGACTCAACTGTTCTCTGCTAATCTCTTCTGGGGCTGTTTTCACCTGAAGTCTCTAATGCGATTGCAATCACCTAACAACTCAGGTGGGATGGGATAGTCTGAGATGGCCTGACTCATATGGATAGGGGTTGATGCTGGCTGTTGGTTACGTCATTGTCTCCAGCAGGCTAGCTTGGGTTTCTTCACATGGTTCCAGAAAAATTCTCGGCAACAAGAGAGAGTCAAGCCCAATGGGCAAGCATGCTTCAAGCCTCTGCCCTGTCAAATTTGCTAACGTCCCATCAGCCAAAGCAAATCACATGGCCAAGGCCAGGTCAATGTGGGAGGGCAGTACTCAAATGCATGGGTGTGGGGTGGTAGAATCCATTGACAACCATTACTATAAAAATCTATCATATTCGTTAAACAGCTACATCATTTCTTTTCTGAAAAATGAGATTTACTTGGGGGAATGTTAAGGCAAACTCACTACTAGGAAGAATATCTGTCAGAGATTTACAGATACAGAGCAGAGATATAAACCTTTTATAGATTTATTAGCACCAGTGAAGCATAATCTGTGCACTGAGGCATTACACCAATTGGAAAACCAAATCCACTTCAAAAACAGGAGTTCACGCCCTGCATAGTGGCTCACACCTGTAATCCCAGCACTTTGGGAGGCTGAGGTAGGAGGATTGCTTGAGCCCAGGAGTTTGAGACCAGCCTGGGCAACATGGTGGGCCCTGTTTCTACAAAAAATTTTAAAATTAGCCAGGCATGGTGGCATGTGTCTGTGGTTCTAGCTACTCAGGAGGCAGGACAATCACTTGAGCCCTGGAGGTTGAGGCTGCAGCGAGCCATATTGGCACCACTACACTCTAGCCTGGACGACAGAGTGATACCTTATCTCCGTAAATAAATAAATAAATAAATAAATAATTAACATATACTTACAAAAGTCTAGGCCTGTACATTGATCCTGTCTAGATATTTAATATACAATTGCATTTAAGGTCCTTTCAAAGGACTTCTATATAGGAGAAGGTGAGACATTCATTGGGTTAGATAAATCAGGTTGGTCATCCCAGTTCTGGTGACAGGGAGAGAATAAGGCAGCTCTGACAGTTCTTCTTATATATTCTTGAGCACTTATTCTCAGCCACTGTGTGTGGTTTATTTTCTTTAAGCCTTGAACAGTTCTGTGATGTGGTTAGTAATCTTACGTCCATTCTACAAATGTGGAAACTGAGGTCTAAACAGTTTAACTTACCCAAGCACACACAGCTAAAATAGGCTGTGGCTTGAACTCTGTCTATAGAGCCTTAGGAATTGTCCACTAAGTCATGCTCCTTCCTCCATTGCATGGGACAAATGGATGTGGTCCATGAAAAGATGTCTCTCCTAGCCCAACGCTTCAAATGTATGGTCCTGTTGCATATTGCTCCTTCACAGAATGGTTTCCTTCTGGTAAGACTTCGAAGTCATAAACAGGGAATCCCGAGGGCCTTCAGGAGGGAAATGGCTTCCGGACAACGTAAGAATTGATGATAGCGTTGATGGGCTTCCTAGTTGGATTATACTGTGATACTTTCCCATCTAATTACTCCTCCAGAGCATTTTCACATTGCTCTAACTATTGTGTGAGAGAAGTCAAAGCTATTTCTTTCTTGACTAGCTCTCAGTCAACATGCCTTATGTTCCTCAGCGAAGTAGCTGCTGAGCCCAGCATATCTGGGCTTAAAGATGTAAATGATCCTCTGTTTATGCCAGCACCTTCTCATCAGATAGCATTATTGAAAATCAGAGGTTTGGAATGACTGCCCTCCGACACATCTTAATGGAGTTATTCCGATAATACCAATACGTGCAGATGATGATTAGAATGTGATGAGGGATAAGAAATGCTATTCTGGGATTAAGTCAATTTTCTCATAAACATTTTCGTAAAATCATAAGTAAATTTAGTCTCCGTACTTTTGTGGTCTATTCCCAAGTCTCTACCTCTACTTCCGGGGAACCTGGACTCCATTCTTTAATGTTTCCTTCTACACACCTTGAACATCATCCAGATTTTAAATTAGGTTTTGTGAAATGAGGCCCCACAGATTTTTTACAACTGTCCAGTCATATACCCTTTGGCAAAGAGGAGCTAAGAAGCAATAGCACGTGTCACAGAAGTGTCTTCACATCTGCCTTTGCAGGGGGGTTGATTGAGCAGAAGAGAAGGCAGTGTTTAGCCAATTTTGAAGAAGAATAAATGCATTAGATGGTATTCAGTCGAGCATGATTTGCATAGCATATAAATTATATAGAATTGCAATGCAGAAAACTCAGAGCTTTCCAGTGGTGAATGGGTCTAATTTGTAGCTATTTCTAGGGACTAAAACATTCTGAAATAACAACTGGAAGATTCACTTTCCATTTCACAATTTGTGGAAAACACAAAATAGGTTAAGGTCTTTTTTTATGTTGTTGTTTTCAAGTAATCCTCTTGACTAATTCATTCAGATTTTAAAAATGTTATGTACTGACTTTTCCCTAATTCTGCACTGAAGTTGTACACATATCATCTGCCTCAATTTCCAAGCTCTCAGTTCATATTTATGTATTTATAAAGTTTGCTGTTCTCAAAATGGAAGAAATCCTAGAAAAATTATTTAATGAGTTTCGATATTCAATTTGTGATTTTTCACTTAGAAATAGAATATAAATTTGGAGGCACATTCAAAATGTAAGCATAGCTTCACACAAATTGGTATCCACATGGGCAGTATGCATCAGATGACAAAGAGATGAGAAGAATGTCTTCAAAGAAGATAGGACAGAGAATCTGTTTCCTCATGAAGTTTGTTGTTTTGACTCAATGATATAATGAAGGTACACTGCAGGAAGAAGGCAACGGTTCTGATCCCAAATCCAGCCATTCAGCTGATGTGAAGGAGAAATAGGGAATAGGGAAACTGGAATTCTATTCAATAGAATTTGCTGGGCATTGGAATGTTTGCAAGATACTCTCAGAGTGTGCAGATGAAACGGACACAGATGTTGGCTTCAAGAAATGAACCATCCGTTTAATAGACAGACGTCTATCAAATGGGAGGCAAAATGTGCCGTAAATTTGGATCTTGGTAGAGGATTTGGTTCTGCATTCTGAATGTGCCAAATGCCACTGATTTATATACTTTAAAATGGTTAATTTAATGTTATATGAATGTCACCTCGATATTTTTTAAAATGTGCTGTGAAGAGGCACAAAAGGAGAAAGGAAGAACCCCATTTCTTTGGGAATCTTTGCCTATCGTCTCTGAAGAAAAGAAGGCTTGCAGTTGGAAGGTGGGAGCATTTGGGGGCTTGACGTAACTGAGTATCTCAGTTCTGTTTTTGTTTTACTAGTGGACTACTGGTATTTTGAAAACTCTGCTGTTGTCTGGCCGTTCTGGGTTAGAACATAAATCCCGTGAAGAGCAGGTCCACTAGAAATGTAATGGTTTAACTGGTGAGAGTTGGGGACCACAGCAGTGACCAAAATACCAGTGAACTGCGGAAAGGACCTTAGATTTTAAAACTAACTCTCCCCTCCTTGCTGTGTGGCCTTGGGCAAGTTAAGTTAATTGACCTCTCTGAAATTCTGCTTCCTCACTAGCAGATTAGGGGTCGTGAAAACTGTCTCCGATGGTTTTGGAAGAGAATAATACCATAATGCAAAGTGTACTGCACAGAAGAGACACTAATAAATGTTAACAGTTTCCCTTTGTTTCCCATCTCCCAGCCCCCTCCCCTCACCCCTGTGGTTTGACTTCATGCTCCACCATAGAAGTCATTTTCTATGATGCAGCAACAACACTGGCCTGAAAAATTAGCCTCATTAGGTTACAATTATGCTGAAGGAACTCTTTTCTCTCAACTTCATATTTTCTTATGAGACAGCTTCCACTAGAGCAGGGATCTGCAGACCAAATCCAGCCACCACTTGATTTTGTACAGCCCATGAGCTAAAAAATGATTTTTAACATTTTCAAGTGTTTGAAAATCGGTCATAAGTAGGATATTTTGTGGAACATAAAAATTCCAATTTCAGCATCCATAAATAAAGTTTTATTGGAACACAGTCACATTCATTCATGCATGTTTTGCTTATGGCTGCTCTTGCACTAAAACGGTGGAGCTGAGTAGCGTGACAGAGACCCAGTGGCCTGCAAAGTACCCAATACTTATTCTCTGACCCTTTATGGGAAATGTTTGTGACCCCTGCCCTAGCATGTCGTTCCTGGCCCTTCCCTCCCCTCTCTACTTACTTCCCATTGACGGGTGAATCTCTTGGCTGGGTGGGGCCAATCTGTTAAAGACTGCAAGATTTCATCTCCTTCTCTTTCTACTCTGTCATCCACCAGTGGGAAGCACTGATCCTGAGTGACAATATCTCCTCTACAGGGCTGTCCCAAGGCCTAGGCTGGCAGAGGGGGAATAGGAGGGTCCCAAGAGTTTGAGCTGGCTCCCTAGGTTCCTGGCAATTCCTTTCTCCCCAGTCCTAGTTCCTCAGTTTGAACCCTCATCATCTTTCATCTGGATCACTAGAACATCGTTCTACATGGCCTTGCTGCCTCCAGCATCATCTTCTTCCAACACAGAGCAACCAATATGATCTTCTTAAAACAAAAATCTGATCTTATTTCTTCTCTACTGTAAAGATAAATGGCGTGAATGGCCCAATCTTTTATGCCTCTCTGTACCCACACCCAAGGTAGTGCCTTCTCATACTAATTCTAGGCTCAAGCATGTGAATTGCTTCAGCTAGGGGAATAATAGCAAACTTGAAACAGAAGAGGCTTGAAAAAGCACTTTCATGCTTCCTCCTCTCTTGGATCCCTACTAATGCCACAAGAACATGCCCACACTAGCCTGCTGGAGGGATGTGGGAGACACGTGGAGGAGAGGCGGGTTATCCTAGTCAAGGCCATCCTAGATGAGCCAGGTCCCAACCAACCTGCTAGCTGCCTGAAAATGCACGGTGAGTCTGAACCAGAGAAGCAGAACCGTCTAGCCAACCAGCAGATTTGTGAAAAATGATTGAAGGTTGTCATTTTAAGTTTCTAAGTTTTGGTGTGGCTTGTTATTCGGCAAGAGCTGACTGATACACCTACTTTAACTCTTCAGTGCCTTTAATTGTCTTTGCAAAAAGCCCCAACTCCTTAATATAATAACACAGAAGGTCTTTCATCGTCTTGCTGAGCTCCATACCTTTAGGTTAACCAGCCCTTTCCAGTGATGTGCAGCTGTAAGAACAGGTTCCCGACACCCTGGCCTGCTTCCCTCTTTACTGAACAGTTCTGGGTTCCTCTGCTTAGATTGCCCCTCAAATCGAGTTGCTCTTGGATTCCCTTTTTGACCATAACTTACACTTCCCCTTTAAATCAAGGTGTTTTTCCAAACTTTGAGTTGATCCACTGGGTTATGAGATAAGTTTAGAGAGTTACAACTAGCATGTTTTTTAAGATGACATCGAAAAAAAAAGAAAGAAACAGAGAAGAATAAAATAGAAAAATATCAGACTGAATTCTATGTAGTTAGTACATTTTCAATGTGTGTGCATTGGTTTGCTGTGCAATATGTGTATATTTTTTCTCCTGGCCATGATCAAAAAATGTTTGAAAACATACTGCTTTAGAATATTACTTCTGGTTACTCTACATAGATACTGCCCCAATCTGCCTGTCCTCACACCCAACCCATGATGGTTCCCGTAGGCAGCTTTCCCCAGGGCCTGCCCTGTCTCACCTGCCCTCACCAGCCTCTCTACCCACATCACCCTCCGCTCTCCAACAGGCCCTGTCACAATGAAGCAGCAGCTTCCCTGTACAATTAGCACCCTCTCATGCCTGTGTGCCTTTGCAATTTGGTTTTTCCTCTGCCAGTAAAACCCTTTCCTTCCTCATTCGGCTGGAAAATTCCTATTTGTTAGGAGTGGTGTAAGTGCGTCCTCCATTATTCAATCTGCGAGACAGCTCAAATAGCACATTCTCTGGGAAGCTGCTTCTTCCCCTCCCTTCTCTTCCACACAAAAGCCTTGTTTTTAAGTTTTAATTCTGATTTCCCAGGTTTTTTACTGGAGACTCACCTGTGTTTCTGTGTGCTCCCATACCCCCTGTGCATGCAGCTGGCATACCCTTAGCAATTACAGATTTATAGTGGTTGCATCTGTGTGTATATTTTCCGTACAAGGTTGGAAGCTCCTTGAGGTGAAGGACTGAGTCCCGTTTATCTTTGCATCACCAGCACCTAGAGCAGGGCCTGGCATTCCACTTGAGTTAAAATTGTCTCCTTGTATGTTTTGGGAAGCATGAGTGGCCTGTGGGGATGAGATACAGGGACACTTGGTCTCAGTGGGAAGACAGTGGGTGGCCCAAGGAAACCAAGGGGAGAGGGCACGCCAGGTGCTAGGGCTCCTTCAGAGGAAAAAGGGTGAGCTCCCATGAAGCCCATCTAGCTTCCTTAGTAATTCAACCAGCCATGTTCCTAAGCACTTGAGAAACAAAGCAAAATAAAGAAGCCCAAACGCACGCAATGTGAAGGAGCCGAGAACACTCCACAGCCTCTTCTAGAGGGTTTTGCTGCAGCACAGGAGGTGAATAAAGAGCACACTAAGTAATCAGAGATAAGAATCCCCTGAAAGGCACTGGAACCTCAGGGCTGGGGAAGGATGGGACCGTTTACAGACTGCAGGGAGGAAGAAAGAAGATAAGAGCGGAAGCTGAGACTGCCTTGAAGATGGGCATGCAAGGGACCCCGACAAGTCGGAAGGAAAACATTTCTCACGGGTTATATAAAGGAACAGAAGTGAACCGGGAAGTGACGACAGCTTCGGAGAGACCAGGGGGAGTGATTTAGTTACTCAAAAAGTACACTCTGGAAAATTCACACGAATTCTGTGCTCCATGCTGCACTTGCACAGTGCTGTTGTGGGATTTTTCCACACACTGCTTGTCCTAGTTACCAGGTTTCCGATAAAGGGCTCTGTTGTGGCCATCGTTAATTCATTACAGGTACGATAAATGGTTGCTGAGTACCAAATGGAGAAAGTTAGTACAGGAGGCTTTGAGAATTTCACCCTAATTTACACAAGTCATAAAAGGGGGATTAACTTACCCTTGGGTGTTTATAAATAATTCCAGTACCTAGCACAGTGCCTGGCACACTCGTAGGAGGGAACAGCTGAAGAGGAGTCAATGAATCATTTTATAGCTCTTTTACCCTTGCTAAAGCAACCAAACCACTTTGGTTTATAAGAATAGCAGTTCCTAAAATAGACAACATGTCTCTAGAAGACTGTGCTAACTGGGCAATGAGGAGTAGAGAGAGGAAAGGGCGGAGGGGGAGGAGGGGGAAAAGGAAAGAGGGAAAAAAAAACTTTCTCTCTCTTTGAGGCCATACAGGCCAATTTCAAGGAGAAAATGTTCTGTATGAGGGTATGATTCAACCAACTCAATTAGATTCAAAGGAACATAAAGTCAGGCAGGTGAAACCCAAACCAGGAAGAGTGGAAGTGCCTTTGGACTCAGAGTTTATGATGAGTCTAAAAGAACATAAAATAACTGTCAGTTTCTTGTAGCAGAGCCAGCTTCCTGGTTTTTAAAAATGATTTGTATAATCAACTTGGGGGGTTTGAACTAGGTGATGAATCAATTACCTCAATGAGATAAAATGCCTAAACTCCATCCATGCATCTGGGAACAGAAAAGAGACTGCCGGGTGTCTCCTGCAAAGCAGGCTGAGCCAATCTCCTGCTGTGGGTTTCCTAGACAGAGTCCAGGGGTTACAAGCTGTTCACCCCCACAGTGAACTCGGAGCAGGGCTACGATAGGTTGTCGGGGCAAATACCTCACTGCCCTTGGGAATAACAATAACAATGAGAAAAGAGGAGGAAGGGGGTCACTAAAGTACCCAGGGGCTAGACAAGGCAGCCTAGGACACAAAAGGAAGGAAGGAACGGAACTAAGAAGAAACAGTTTGAGTGTAGTCGGTTGGAGCTTCCACCTAGATGGGCTGCTGAAAAAGCAAACCACTTCACATCGGCTGTTTATTCACTACTGCCTTCAAAGGCAGTCCATAATATCACCAGCTATCCCCTAGGAAAAAAGTTCTCGAGCAATTCAGGTAGCTGGAAATAACACACAAATACTCCAGGACAACAATTTTAGAATAAGAAAGCACCAACAGAGAGAAAAGGGATCTTTAGATTCTGAGTCACCGTGTTTGTACCTTTAACACAGTTTGATATATAAAAATTACTATATATGAGTTATTGTTTTTCTCTCTCTCTTCACACACACACACACACACACACACACACACTGGTATACCCAAGGCACTCTATAGTCTGTGCCTGGTTCCTACCTCTTCTGTTGGTCTCTATCCAGATAACTAGAACATTTAGATCCCTACCTATAAGCTAAGCCCTTGCTCACATTTTTATGACCAGTCTGGACTTGAAACAGTAGGAATTTCTTGAGCTACAACTCAGTCTTATGGAGCAAACCATCAGGTCACCCAACTAGAAGTCCAGCCCTGGTCTGTGGCCCTAGATGGATAACTAGCTTTCTGTAACAATCACAACACTCACCATCTCCACGTACCCCAGGATGGCCAGTGGGCTTCTATCTTGAGGACCCTCTGCCTGAGACGGTGTTTAGATAACTTGCCTACTACTTTTGCTCGGACTGGGGCCGAGAAGCCCCAATCACCTCGTTTTGTTCCAATCACAAACAGGCATGGAGTGAAAGGCATTATGGTCCCCAGTAACCAGGACAGAACCAACAGGGAGGAGGAACCAGGAAACAGCTGCCAGACTCTCCCTCACCGGGGAAAGAATGACCTCACCTCACTTCACCAGGGTAGGCCACAGGATGCATGGGGTGTGTGGAGGGAAGCGGGGTGATCCGATCAGAGCCTTAGGTCTTGCTTTAGAATCACAGGGAGTGCCGGGAGAGAGTAGCGTAGGGGAGATATGTAGGGAGGTGGCGTTCTTGGAAGACTTGCTCACGTGTACCATTACCCCAGACAGCAGGCTGGAATCTCACAGACAAAAACTGTCCCAGAGCATGGGTCTGGTAAGACTAAACAAAGTGGTCATCAGTGAGTTCTTGTCCTAGGAAGAGGAGCTGATATGCTGAGCAGCACAGCTGAGTGCTAAGAAGACCTGTAGATCATGGCTACACCTGTAATCCCAGCACTTTGGGAGGCCGAACCGTGTGGATCATTTGAGGTCAGGAGTTCGAGACCAGCCTGGCCAACATGGTGACACCCTGTCTCTACTAAAAATACAAAAATTAGCCAGGTGGTAGTAGTGCGTGCCTGTAATCCCAGCTACCCAGGAGGCTGAGGCAGGAAAATCACTTGAACCCAAGAGGCGGAGGTTGTGGTAAGCCGAGATTGCACAAGTGCACTCCAGCCTGGTCGACACAGTGAGACCCTGTCCCAGAAAAAGAAAAGAAGACCTGTAGATCAGGAAATGCCTCCCAGAGAAGAAAGACATGATTCATACCCATGCGGATAAGTGAGGTGTCATTATTTCGTAGGCCTTCCCCTCTGCCCTGCCTCTCACATTCAGATTGATTTCCTAAAACACATCTTTTGTCAGGTCACTTCCTATTCAGGATCTTGGCCAAATGCTTCCTTATCACCAGATACCTGTATCTTCAGCTGTCCAACCTAGTAGCTGTCACGAATTCTCCAAGACAGGACAGTGTGGCAGCACCAAATCCGGTGTCAGAAGTGTACTGCAGAGAGGCTTATGAGGCAAGAGTTGAAAGTGGATAGCTGCATTTTGTGCTTGGGGCCTTGCTGAGACTTTTAAGTGGAGCATTTTTAGTGCAGTTTTGAGAATGGATGACCGATTATGAAACATGAGTGAAAAGAAGATAGTAGGAACTGGGTTTTTATCAGCTGAAGAAAAAAGAGACTAACGCTTCGTGTTTGTTGGAGTGAAGTCACAGGTGATCAGTGTGTATTTTTCACACCTTAATTTGTCTGCCCAATATTTATTCATTTATTCCACAGGTATTTGTTGAGGGTTTACTCTGTCTGGGTCCGGTACAAATTGTAGGGGATACAGTGCTAAGCAAGATATACATGGTTCTCAGGGGCAGGGTTTGGGGGTGAGGAGAATAGGTTCAAGAGATCTATTGTATAACATGGCGACTATAGTTAAAAACGATATGTTTTATTTTTGAAAAATGCTAAGAGAGTGAATGTTCAGTGTTCTCGTCACACAAATGATAACCATGTGAGTTAATACATATGTTCGTTAGGTAGATTTAGTAATTCCACAATGTATATATACTTCAAAACATCATGTAATATACAATAAATATATATAATTTTATCAGTTTTTTAAAATAAGATTTTTGAGCAGACCAGAAGTTTGGTTTATTTTTCTTGAGACAGCTTCTCACTCTGTCGCCCAGGATGGAGTGCAGTGGTGCCATCTCGGCTTGTGCAACCTCTGCCTTCCAAGTTCAAGTGATTCTCCTGCCTCAGCCTCCCCAGTAGCTGGGACTACAGGTGTGCACCACCAGACCTAGCTAGTTTTTGCATTTTTAGTAAAGACAGGGTTTCATCATGTTGGCCAGGCTGGTCTCGAACTGCTGACCTCAGGTGATCTGCCTGCTTTGGCCTCCCAAACTGCTGGGATTACAGGCGTGAGCCACCATGCCTGGCCCAGATGAAAAGTTTTAAAAGCAATAAAAAGTCCTTACATAGAGATCTCATGTGCAACATGAGTACTGTAACATTGTATTGTATACCGGATATTTGCTAAGAGAGATTTTAGGAATAACTATGTGAGATGATGAATATGCTAATTTACTTGACTATAGTAACTGTTTCACTAGTATAAGTGAACCAAAACATCATGCTGTCTGTACACCTTAACCAAATGTTAAAACAAAAATTGTTACATTTTTTTTTTTTAAAGATATGCAGGGTTCTGCCTTCAGGCAATTGCAAAGCAAGGATGGATGTGATGAGAGGAGATGTGTAGACTGTTCCAGAAACACGTGCGAGGCCATCTAACCCTGGCTTGGGGATCCCCTGCCGTTGTCCTCCTCAGCCAGATGAGTTTTCTCCAATTTTCTTGCACACGTCCTACGTATTCTTGACTTTGGCTCTGGGATTATACTTTCAGCTAGCCAACTCAGGACCTATTAATTCTTTAAGACCTAGGCTGTGTCTCGGATTCCACCTAAAGAGACTTCTGTTCAAGATGGCATACAGATTTATACATTTAGGTCCACACCCTGTCCCTCAGCTCCAAACTCGTAACAGTGGTAGATAAAACATATTTTAAAAGAAATCTAAACACAAATGGCCACACTAAAAAACATTCTTTTATGGACCAGGAACAGAGCAAAAACACAGTACCATAAGCAAGACTATTAGGGATGAAACGAGGCGCACGCTGTGAAGTGGAAATACCCGGAATGCAAAGCAGGTCAGAGAGAGCCAATTTCATTGAGTGAAACCAACACTTTTGCAGACTCTCTCACCCATGAAAGGAGGATGGAAAAAGTTGCAATGGACTCTTACCTTGAACAATGGAATATATGCAGCTGAGTATCTTGAAAGACAGGAAATAATGGATCTCATCTTGAAGTAAGAATATGGGTCAAGCAGCCCACTGGGTTAGTAACCTATGCCTTTTTCAATTTCAGCAGGACAGGAGCTTCTGGAGTGCTGGCAGTGGGGGTGGGGACGGGGGAGACACTGATATCTACACACTGGGACCTGGCAGAGGGGGGCCAGAGTAAAACAACCACAAAATTGTCAGAGTCTGAGGGAACAAAGAAGAGAGAAAACAATGAAGTTTCCTCTTCATAATGAGCCTTCAAACTAAAATTCCAAAACACACGGAGAAAACCAAGACTACAGAGATAAATAACCAGGAGATATATTTATTACCAAGAAATGAAAATAATAGATTAATATGAAAATGTCTTCAAAATAGGTGTGCTTAAGATCTTCAAAGAGATAAAGGAAAGACCATCACTTATTAAAAAACAATACTTCTGAAACAAAATAGTCAGATGAGACAAGAACAAGTAGATATAAAACATAACCAATGGAAAGTCCTAGGAATATAAAAATACAATCAGTGAAATAAAAATCATAATGAACAGGATAAACTCCAGAACAGACATACTGGACAGATAATTAAAGAACTGGAAAATAATGTTGAGAAACTCACCCAGAATGCAGCACAGAATGATAGAGATTAAAACTACAAAATGTCAGGTAGAAAATACAGAACATGGATGGAATGACTCCAGGATGGCTCTTACAGAAATTCTCTTTTTAAAAGAGAATAGAGAGAGTAGCAGATACTTGTAGAGATGATTGCTGAGAATGTTCTGGACTCGAAGACAGATAAAAGTCTACAACTTACGCTGAACAGGAGACATGTGTTTGAATGCCCTAGGTGCCCTGGCTCCACCCACCTCCCTGACGTCATCTCTACCTCTCTTCGCTCCTCTCTCCCATTGCTTAGCCGTCCCGGCCTCCTCGCTAGTCCTTGAACAAAACAAGGCACTCCTACCCCAGAGCCTCTGCATTTCCTCTTTCTCTGTTGAAATGCTCTTCCCCAGGATAACCTGTATGCCTTACTCTCTCAAATTATTTTTAAGATTTCTCTTCAAATGTGACCTTATTGGTGAAATCTTCCCTGATATAAACAAATAAATATTTGCTTAGAAAATGAATGACTGAATGGGTGGGTAGAAGCATACTATCCTTTCTCCACCTCAAAACCTCACCCACCTACACGTATCTGGTACTGTGGCGGGTACGTGGATATATGTCTAATTTAGTTTTGCTAAATTCCATGAAAATTCCAATCTATGTCTGAAAAGCTGCCATTATTACATTAGCATATGAATTAATATTTAATGACAGATGTGCTCAATCTATTTCCCCCAAATGTTCATTGTTCTTTATAATAGAAGAATAAAATCATGGAATTATAAAGTTAAAAGGTGCATGTAAAGCTTATTAACTTCGCCTTCTACATTTCACATGTGAAAAACCGAGGCCAAGAAAGGTGAAGGGGACACTCAGTCAAGTGAAGTAACGGAGCCAGGACCAGAAATCTGTCTCTCGACTCTGAGCCCAGCGCTCTTTCTACCATACTTCATGTCTCCTATTCTACCTGCTTTCAGAGAGAAACGAGGTCATCAATCTGTCCCTTAAACCAACACTTTAACCCCTCCGTGCGTGTGCGTCGTTTCTAGGTAACAATACATTACCCTTACTTGCTTCGGAGACTTGAGCTTCCAGGTGCCACTTCATTAAAAATGTAATTTTAATGTGTTTTTATTTCTACAGCTTCTTGTCATTAAGAGCCTATAATTAAAATAATTAGAAGAAGAATCCTGCCTGTTAATCAGTCTACATTTCAATAAAACATTTTAAAATTCTCAGTCCAAAGCTGTTACCTTATTATTTAAGCATGAGTTCTATTATATAAATTGTCACCACAGCACTGCCAAGCAGTTATTTATAGAAAGAAATCTGTTAGCTTTTCCTTGGTAAACCAATGTCCCTCTATGCTGAAGTTATTGAAGAAATTATAGGGAGAGGGAAGATGGGTGGGTTTGCATCCCCCCAGCGTAACTGGGCTTTGGAAGACTTCCCAAATCTTTTTTGGATGCGGTGTACGTCAAGAGGGTTGAGAAGGAACACAATTTTTTCAGCAGTGAGAATTCACGGTGCTAAATTTTGGGTGTCATGCATACATATATATATACACACAGACATATGTATGTGGTGATAGTGATGAAAAGATTTTTTAAGCTGCTGTAATTCAGGCAGGCTACATTCCACTGGTGCAGTGGGGTTTGAGACACTAAAAAGCAATAAAAATGATACCCTCTAAAACCAATTTCTCTTTGTAAGTGTTCTGTTCTGTTTGCTGTAAGCCTGCACCGCCAGAAGCCTCGTGCTAGAGAGTTTCTGTAGAACACGGGAAAGTTTGCATTTCCCCCAGGGGTAACCTCTGTTTGACCCAGGAGAGTCTTGGTTGGAAGGCCGCTAGAGCTCATTCACAGGGTGTGGAACTGATGCCATCTATTTATTTCATGACCCTGCCAACTTCATTAAATACCCACTTCCCTGGGGTTCTATATGCAATCAGCTCATTTCCATGAACAGGGTAATCACGCAACTAGTAAGAACTTGGATCCAAGTCTTAAGAAATAATAAATAATATTTTTAGAAACTACTACAAGATAAACATAGTAAAATATTTTGAAAAATAATGGTGAACTTTTCTCTCTCCCTGGACAAGGAGCTTTAGGACAAGTTTATGGAATTAGAAGAAATATAAAAAGTTGATAAAAATTAGAAGAAATATAAAGGAAAATATAAATGGAACATTTGACATAACTCCCTGAGGCATATAGTCCCTAAGATGTCCATCGCCCCATCTCCTATTGTCTACCTATTTATACAATTCTTTCCTCTCAGGTGTGGGCAGGACTGGTGACTTGCCTCTAAGCAATAGAAGACTGTAAAGGTGGTGGATTGTCACTGTCATGATTATGTTATTCATAATGTCCATCTTGCTAGCAGACTCTCTCCCCTGATGGCTTTGATGAAATAAGCTACCATGTAAAACAACGCCCACAGAGCAAGGAACCAAGGTTGTCCTCTGGGTGACAGACAGCAAGGAACTAAGGCCTTCAGTTCAGCAACCTGCAGGTAATGAAATGCTGCCAACAACGATGTGAGGGGTGGAAGCCAGTCCTTCCCCAGTCCAGCCTCGGAGGAGACCCCAATGCTGGCTGACACCTTGATTACCATCTTTGAAAGACTCTGAAGCAGAGGACCCAGCTGAGTTGTGCCCAGGTTCATGTCCTACAGATAATAGGTTAGCATTTTTTAAGCCACTAAGTTTGTGGCAATTGGTTATGGAGCAATAGATAACTAATACATTTATTGACAAAAGTGGGGTCACGTTCCTAAGAAAGGAAATGTTGCATAAAATAGAAAAGAGCGCAGATCTGGATAACAGAGTCCCTGCTATGCCATTTATCTGTATGCCTGGGTTAGCTCCACAACTTCTCTCAACCTCAGTTTCTCTGTTTCTAATATGAAGATAGTTCCTGCCTCATGGTACTGTTTGTAGGGGTAAATCAGATAGAGTATTTAGTAGCATGTCTGGCAGATATGAAATATTTAATAGATGCTATTTATTGCTACAATATGATGTAGACTTATCCACTAGAACAATTACAGCCTTCACCCAGGGACCCTAGCATGATATAGCTATCTATCCAGGTTGGTTGTCCTAGCTATTTTGTTTCCTCTTGTCAGGATTTTATGTTTCAGGGAGACTGAGTAACCTTCCATTCAGTCCTGAAAGCTTTTGCTCTCATGGGTATTATAAATGCTCTCCTCGTGGTATGTGACGTGATTATCTAATTCTTTTTGTCTGAAGTAAAACTAGGGAAATATAAGAGGTGATGAGTTATTAAGAATCCTTTTTCGAATAAGGAAACAGATAAAATTCCCTCAGTGGCATGAATATATGACCTCAGTCTTGGTACACAAGGTAGCTCTGCTTTCAGGAGAGACTTCATTATCTGCCTGAGAACACTGAGCTGTCAGTCACAAATTTTTAGCAGGCTTCTGCTTTCTTCATTGGCATTACCACTTTAGAAATTGTGACATTTTTATCTTCCACTTGAATGGTGTCAGTCAATGCAATAGTAAAAAACTTCAGTCTATAGTGCCAAGGCTTCTTAGACTCTGACCAGGCTACACCTATAGTTAAAAAGAAACTGTCATTTCATTTGAATGCCCTGCCTTTGTGATTAAAAAAATCAGTGAAACTTTATATTTAAAAGCCATCCAACTTGGAAACCCAAGAAATAGGAGATCTGTTTCGTAATCATGTGATGGCTATCTGCATGACGGGAGAGATGGGTTGACCTTTTTCAAGAAGAACCCATTCTATTCCTTCATGGAGAATTATAGGAAGGTGGTTTTTTCCATTCTTCTTCTGCCTCACCCCTAAACCTGCCTTTCCATTTTTTACAACAACCACATAAAGCAGAAACATATTCCGGTCATCGCTTTGTGTATCTATTGATTGGTTAGAAGACCTGGGTTCAATTGTTGGCTCTGCCACTTCGTAGTTTTGTCTCTTGGGCAAATCATGTCATCTCTCAAAGTATTAGTTTCCTCATCAGTAAAATGAAGACAATAATAATAACCTCAAAGGGTGGATATAAAGATGCAGTGAGATATGTGAAAAGGCCCGCCTCAATAATTTTGTTCTCCATACATAGGTTAGGGTGCAGCATTAATTTCAGCGAAAGAAAGTAATGCTTCTGTTCTTCTGTATACACTAAATTTTTCTTATGTCTGAGCAATAAGCTATCTAGCACACTGTTCATAAGTGTTCATTGTATTCTAAGGTATATTGCAGGTCAAAATATTTGCTTATGATTCCTTTTAATGGAGATAATATCTAATATTTAGTTAAGCACTTGCTATTGGTAAGTACCTCACATGTGTAATTCAATCAATCCTCATAGTAACTCTGTGAAGGAACTGAAGCTCAGAGAGGTTGAATGACTTGCTAAGGGTCATGCAGCTTGATGGAGTTCGAAATCAAACCTAGTTATCTGAATCAATGACCCGCACTACAGCTGACCCCGCAACGCTTCCATGCCCCTCGTGCAAGTGTTAACTCTCTTGGAGACTTAGCCTCTAAACCAGTAGAACCAAAGAAACAGGGAGCAGAAAGTTTTGCAAGTGGGCCATTAGGTGCAGCTGGGGTTTAATGCTGTAGACGCTGCAGCCTTGGTTCTCTGAGACAAGTGTTCTGATTTGGGGAAAAAAAGTCCCATGTATTATAGGTCCCTGGTTGGCACGTATAGCATGACAGCAGTTGCAGTAAACATTCTGCAGAGCTCTTTGATTTTGCAACCTGAATGCAACCTTCCAAGGTGAGGGTTATTAGTGGAAAGTGATAATTCTAATTCCTGTTTATTATAAGTATATGCTTATGAAAGTTATGTAATCAATGATAAAAGAAACTATTTAAATGGCATTACCTCTAAATAGCTTTACCTCCACCAGCTTGCCTGTTCGCACAGCATTATAAATAAGCAGCTTTATATAGTTGTATTTTCTTATTTTCCTTTAGAATCCCTGTGATCCATGAGCCTTCCAAAGCCTACCCTATCCAAAGCATCAGTAATAAATCATAAATATTTATAGCATTTAATCATGAGGCAGCCAAAGAACTAAAGAAGTGTTATATTATTCAGCAACTCATTAAGCACCCAGCATGCTTATAATCCAATGGTGAGGCCTGTGAATGGTTTCCTCTTTCACCAGTTTTCTTCTCCCTCTTCTTTAGGAAAAACATTCATGAATGCGCGCATACGTTTAAGTTGCAGCAGGTGTGGACCGCAGTCAATTAGCCAGCACCGTCCCTGATGTCCTAGAGATGTATAATTTAGCAAAACAGCAAAACATATTCTCCTTGCCATCCCATTACAGAGGAAAGAAGGGAAAGATGGAGGGGAGGGGGCAGAAGGGAGAGAAACAATTACTGAGCCCTCCTGTGAGCGAGGCAATAATAGCTGGAACATCACATTTACATTATTAATGACCCTATTTCATTTCCGTGGCCACATTCCCTTTGTTTATTTCTGAAGGGAAAATATGAGATATGCTACTCGGCATACAGGACACACAAACAATCAGAACCATTCAAATGTGGGATGGGGCCTCCTTTTAGAGCTAAGAGTCTTATCGCTGGCCGTGTTCACCCAGAAGCAGGATGCCTCCTAGCAGGGGTTTTGAAGAGGGGATTTCTATCAGAAAAGATGACCAGAATCGCTTCTTCAGAATACAAAGATGCGAACCCCCTTTTTCTTCTTCTACAACAGAGGTTTAAATTCTAAAATACTTTCCCAGAAAGTGCAGTTGTAGGTGGGAGTGGTCACATGACCCTGTTCTGGCCAATGAGATGTTAGCAGGAGCCCTGGGGTGGAGTGAGGGAGGCTTTTGAGAAAAGCTTTTAGAAGAGACAGACGCTTTGGAATCCTCTTACACTGCTGGCAGGATTGTAAAATGGTGCAGCTGCTTTCAGTTGGCAGTTCCTCAAAAAGCCAAAACATAAAGTTACCATATGACTGAGCACACTCATAGCTATATACCCAAGAGAATTGAAAACATATGTCCACATAAAGACTCATACACAACTATTCATAGCAGCATTATTCTTAATAGCCAAAAAGTGGAAACAGCACAAATACTCATTTACCAATGTGTTATATACAGATAAGGGAATATTATTCAGCCCTAACAAAGGATGCAGCACTGATATTTTCATTCAATGCATGAACCTTAAAAACATCATGTAAAGGGAAAGACACCAGACACAACAGGCCACATATTGTATGATTCCATACATAGGAAATATTCGGAATCGGCAAATCCATAGAGACAGAAAGTAGAGTAGTGGTTGCCAGGGTTGGGGAGGAGGAAAGGGGGAATGAGTGTCAGCTGCTAATGGGTACAGATTTCTTTTGGCGATGATGGAAATGTTCTGGAATTAGACAGTGGTAACGATTGCACCACCTTGTGAACATAAGAGGTGAATTTTATGGTATGGAAATTATGTCTCAATTTTTTTTAAAAAAGAGACAGATTCAGCTGGCCTAACAGTAATTGCTCGTGCCATTGCCCTTTACCTGTAACCTTATTTTCCTTCCTGGAATGCAGACGGAGGAGCTGAAGTGCAGTGGCCATGTTACGGTTGTGAAGACAAAGGCCATTTGCTGAGGAGGATGAACAGAGTAGTCAGGGCCCATTAAACCTCTTACTTAAGCTGCTGCCTGTCAAGTTTTCTGCTGCTGGCAGCTGAATGCAATCCTAACTAATATACCTCCCAAATTCAAGATTTTATGAAAATCCAATTACTCTTAGAATGAGAAGAATCGAGTTATGAAATGCAATACCTGGAGAGGTGCAGAAAAATAGTTCTTGAGAAAGTACCATTTAAAGAGGATTTCACATTTTTAGAAATATTTAGTACTCTTGCTGTTACAAGAAGTGGTTTGATATTTAAGTTTATGATGCTGCATTATGACATAGAGTAATGAAATGTGAAATATGTATTTTAAGGCATCTTTAACAAAAATATAATGAACACGAATAATTATCATTATAACTATTTTATTAAGACATGCTACGTAGTCAAAGATGAAGAGTCTGTTTTTGGCTCGTTTCCAAAACCCCTGTATACAGTGTATTTTTGTAACATCTCTAGATAATGCTTAAGATACTAAGACAAAACTACAATTTTAGTATTAAATAGCCATAATTTGAATAAAAGTGGAGTCATTATGAGTAAAGACAGTATGAAATATGCTGACATTTATAGTCTTCTGAGATGGTAGTATGTACTGGTGCCATTTTAAACCAAACTTTCTGGAGTCTATACTCATACATTCTCTGTCTAGTCTCATATTTTTGTATGTAACAAACATATTAACATCCCCCTGTTACTGATTCCTTGCCCTGTCCCAAAGTTATGCAATTCTGGGATTCTAAACTTTAAAGTTGTTGACCAAATGAACATATACTGATTTGATTTACTAACCTGGCTCTAGAAAACTGAAAGGAAGTTTGATTCCTGTGCATGATCATTTTCAGAAATAATTCATTCATGTGGAAGGAAGCGTGGTCCCGATATCTTTCACTCATAAGGTATTTTAAACTACCAAAGATTTTGTTCAAAGACTGAAAAATCAAATTAATCACACAGTTATCTGAGCAAACTGACAATTATATTATGAATTTAATAACACAGATAAAGTTAACAACAGTATGAATTCAAATAACACATAGGCCAAGATATTCTTTCCCTTCATATTATCAGATTGGGGAAGAAATAGAATATGATAATCTGGTGAATATGTCCCCAGGTCTCTGCTGCATTTTGCTCCTAAAGACCTGATGCTAGTGTTTGTTTCATGGTAGTGCGAACAATTCAAAATTTGGAAAACTGGACTGGTCTTCACAGGTCACATCTTGAGCACCATGATTTCTAGCTATGCTCATTTGGTTTCAGGTTTACTTAGTATGATCCACAAAGAGCAAAGAAGAATGTGGGTGTGTGAAAGCTCTTTGAAAAGTATGAAGAATTATAGGAATTTAAGGAGTTATTATTATATTATAAACGATATATTGAATTCTGCTGATCTTGGTTGTGGCAGCTCCAATAACTCTCTTCTGCAACTTCTTTGGATAAATGCTCAGTAAAGGGGCCACATTTGATATTAAACCAAAAAACGGTAGACAGTAATTTTTCAGAGACTACAAATAGTTTTTTTTAAACCTACAATTTCTATTCCTACTGTCTCCTTCTATCGAAATGAGGTGTCAGCTCATTATATTAAATTCTAGCTTAGTGGCCACTGGCTATATGCACAGTTACTGAACAGGGGTCCTCAAAAGGTCAGGTGAGAATATTATCAACATGGTAGCTGACTATTCTCATTAAGCCCCAGCTGGCTTTCTTGAGCAGATACAAAGAGAGAAATATGTGTCCCAGAAAGAAGAGCAATGGGAAAAAGGTGGTTCACCATTTGTGGAAACACATGACAGCACACTGCTTCAGTATAGGTAGAAAACATATGGAATTCCTCCAAAGCTTGAAATACTTTTAGGGGTGAAAAGAGAAAATAAATATGTTTAACTCTAAAGGAAACTTTGCTGGTGAAAATAATCACAATAATTAGTCATTGCATCAAAAATGCATTGTGAAAAATAACTCAGCTGGAACAATGACTATTCTCCACCCCACTGACCTTTTAAGAAGCTTGATCTTGTGGTTAAATCTCACATTCATCCCCTACACAATAACCTCCACTACTTTCAAGGATCAGTTGTGACGCACGTCTCTAGCTGAGATAAGTTTATAAATATACACAGATGTGATAACAGGAAGTCATTAGATTCACATCCAAATGCTGCAGCTACCTTAAAATAGCAGAGCATTTCTGTTATATACTCTTTAATCAGTGTGATGTGTTTTTGTTTCTTTATTTATGTTTGCGTGATTTGTTTTCAGCTTTTCTAAGAGGCACTGATGTTGTAAAGGCACTCAGTATGTGGAAAGCCAGTATAGTAATGTTCCCCCCTTTTCTGCAGGGGACACCTTCCAAGCCCCCCAGTGGATGCCTGAAAGCTCAGATAGTACCAAACCTTCTATCTACTATCATTTTTCCTATACATACATACCTATAGTAAAGTTTAATTTCTAAATTAGGCCCTGTTAAGAGATTTACAACAATAAGGAGTATAAGAATATGTGTCAATAAAAGTTATGTGAATGCGATCTCTGTCTCTCAAAACATCTTGCTCAGTACTTACCTAGTTTTGGACCATGGTTGACCACCTGTAACTAAAACTACTGAGGCAAAACTGGGATAAGCGGAGACTTCTGGAACTTCTACCTGTGATAGGAGTCAGGACCTGATCCCTGAGGGGCTTGAGATGGAACTGTTTTTCTCACCTTCCAGGCTCACACATCCTAATCACCAATTCAACCTAAGTGATCCTAACTGGAAGTAGAAGACTGATTCTCCTATGAAGGACTTATTATGTTCCTCAGACTGAAAGGTCACTAAAGTAATATTAACAAAATCAGGGATGATAATGGTTACTTTAATGACAAGTCAAACTTTAATATTTTAAAGAAATTATCCTAATATTAAGATGTAGGGCCACATTAAGGGAACAGAACTGTAATAAACTTCCAAAGGAAATTGACTTTTTAGAAGAGCTCACCTTTGGCAAATGCCATGTGACTTCCATGATCTTTTTTCATTGGTTAAGGGATATTATTATTTTCTTGTTCGTCAAGAAAAAATTTCTCTCTCTTGTTAAATCCTGAAGAGTTAGCCAACTCTTATTCTATCACAGAGTTATTAGGAAACATCTAAAGCTTACAGTGGTGCAACTCGTAAAGTGATTTCCTAATACTCTAACTTCAAAGGAGCTTTGAAATCTCAGAATGTAAGAACCAGCCCCGTGTTAATCCACCAAAGCACCACATAGTAGCCTGTTCGGGTTTGTTTTGATAGGTCTTTAACAAGCAGTCAAGCATTGAAGGTAGCATTCTGAAAAACACATTTCCTTATGCTATTCCTCTAATTTTTCTCTATGAAGGTGCCATGTTTTATAACACGGAGAGCACAGCAAAACTATTTTCATCTATACCTGCCAGATAGCATCTTCCGCTCACTTTCCTGCTCTTTGAGGGTCACAGCAGCGAGATTCAGACCTTTCCCTCCAGCCAGGAAGGACTCTAACCACAAACCTTGCTGCGTGGAAGAGATAATGTGAACACCTTTCTCCCTACCTATTACTCTTCTTTATGCGTCAGTAGAAGAAAGAATGGCAGAACAGGACAGCTGCTATGAATCTCACTCCCCACACGTAGGCTGCTGGGATGGGAAGAATGGTTACGTCCACTTCAAAGGGAACATACCTCTTATTACCTCGCTTAAGAGCAGTGAGTGAGTAATGATGGAATTGCTGTGGTTTCTTTATGGCCATACCCCATCTGGGCCACATACCTTTTGTGTGCATGGACAAGGATATAGGTGTTGGGTGTGTGTGTGTGTGTGTGTGTGTGTGTGAGAGAGAGAGAGAGAGAGACAGAGAGACAGACAGACAGAGACACAGAGAGACAGACAGGCAGACAGAGAGACAGACAGAGAGACAGACAGGCAGACAGAGAGACAGACAGACAGAGAGACAGACAGACAGAGAGAGAGACAGACAGACAGACAGACAGACAGACAGACAGAGAGACAGACAGGATTCTGTCTTTCCTATCCTGCATGAAAGACATTTCTTTAACAGCTCTGCTCTCATATGTATGTAAAATCTCCTAACTAGAAAATATCAGCCATTAAATTGCTCCAGATCCTTTATTTAAAAACCCCGTGACAAATTATTTTCAGAGTCCAGTGTCAGAAAAGGGTTGTTTCTCATGAATAATTGACCTGTTTGCTTCTATTGGAAAAAATAAGTTATGTAACTCTTCATATTTTCCTCCTTGCCTTGGTTACTAGGAGGCTAAATTTTGTGTGCAAACACTATAGCTTTTTTCCCCATGTTTTTGCTAAAATATAATTTTCAACTCTCTTTCCCTTCCCTGCTTTTATTCCGAGTAAATCCGATAGATCTGAATGTTATTGAAAACCAAAATTTGCAGTTTATAATAAATAAACAGTAACCACTCACATAAGATGTTCTATAATCAATTTAACATATAGTTTGCAGTACAGCCTTACTTTTTCATAGTACCCGCCCCATCCCCTTCCCACTTCCCACCTCTTTTTCTTTCCCTTGAGATGCAATCTCACTCTGTTGTCCAGCTGGAGTGCAGTGACACGATCTCGGCTTAATGCAACCTCCGCCTCCCAGGTTCAAGCAATTCTCGTACCTCAGCCTCTAAAGTAGCTGGGACTACAGGTGCATGCCATCACGCCTAGCTAATTTTTTGTATTTTGGTAGAGAAAGGGTTTTACCATGTTGGCCAGGCTGGTCTCCAACTCCTTACCTCTGGTGATCCACCCACCATGGCCTCGCAAAGTGCTGGCATTACAGGCATGAGCCACTGTGCCTGGCCCCACACCTCTTTTTATTTTGTTTTAAACTACAACAAATTAGAAGATGTAATGCTTTCTTTGGACCATAGGATTCAGAAGGGTTACTTTGAGGGAAATTCTAACCGCTTCCCTTGATGATAAAGGGGTGTTTCCTTTTCAGCCTTCTTTTTCTCATTTTAATTTACTAAACAGCACATTTGCCTCATTAAAAACTGTGTTTTCACTAATAATCAAGTTACATATTACTTTCTGCATTTGAAGTTGGACTCTACTTCTCAAAACCGGGTGTTTGTGGGCTATCATAACAATCATATCCTTAAACCCTTGTTTATCTCGGACTTTCTACATTTCAAATATTTTGGTTTTTTCCTATAGTAAGAATGTCCCAGACATTTTAATAATGTGGTGTCCACAATACATCACACAAAATATCTCTTATTGTTGATTACAAGACAAAAATCCCAGGTCAAACTGTATGTTCTTGTTTGGTATCTAGAAAATGTGACCAACAGAACCCTAAGTTTTTAGAGGGGCATAATTAGAGGACCTTGGAGAATGCACACTGCTGTAAGAAAATGGCCACAACATATGGCAGGCTCTACTGTAATAGTAACAGAATCTAGGGATCAGGAGGCAGAGCAAGACGGCCAAATAGAGGCCTCCACTGATCATCCTCCCCACAGGAACACCAAGATGAACAATCATCAGCACACAAAAGTACCTTCATAAGAATCAAAAATCAGGTGAGTGTCGCAGTACCTGTTTTTTTAATATATATTTTATTGCGTTTTAGGTTTTGGGGTACATGTGAAGAACATGCAGGATTGTTGCATAGGTACATACATGGCACTTTGGTTTGCTGCCTTCCTCCCCATCACCTATATCTGACATTTCTCCCCATGTTATCCCTCTCCAACTCCCCACCCCCCGCTGTCCCTCCCCTAGTTCCCCCCAACAGACCCCAGTGTGTGATGCTCCCCTCCCTGTGTCCATGTGAGTACCTGGTTTTAAATTCATATCACTGAAAGAGGCAATGAAGATAGTAGAAAAGACAGTTTTGAAATGCTGGTGCCACCCCCCCAATCCCCTGGCAGCAGCCTCATGGAAGAGGGAGAAAATCTGAACACTTGGGGAAGGGAGAGCACAGGGATTGTGGGACTTTGTATTGGAACTCAGTGCAGCCCTGTCACAGGAAAAAAAAAAGAAAGAAAAAAACACCAGGTAGATCTCAGCTGGCACCCATGGAGTGAACATTGCAACTAGCCCTAACTGCAGGGGAACTGCCCATCCCAGAAGTTGGAACTTAAGTTCCAGCCAGCCTTGACATCATGGGCTAAAGTGTCATGGGGTTCTAAATAAACTTGAAAGTCACCCTAGGCCACAAGGGCTGCAATTCCTGGGCAAGTCCTGGTGTTGTGTGGACTTGGGGTGCATGTGACCTAGTGAGACACAACCTGGGGTGGCCAAGAGAATGCTGTGCCACGCCTACCCCAACCCCAGGCAGTTCAGCTCACAACTCTGAAAGAGACACATTCCTTCTGCTTGAGGAGAGGAGAAGGAAGAATAAAGAAGACTTTGTCTTGCAATGTGGATACTAGCTCCGCCACAACAGGATAGGGCACCAGGCAGAGTTGTTAAGGTGCCCGTTTCAAGTCTTGGCATTGAGATTTCCACACACACCCTGGGCCGAAAGGAAACCTGCTGCCTTGAAGGGAAGGACTGAGTCCTGGCAGAATTTATTAACTGCTGACTGAAAAACCCTTGGGCCCTGAATAATCAGTAGGAATAGTGAAGCAGCATTCGTCACGAGCCTTGGGTGAGACTCCGAGACGTGCTAGCTTCAGGTGTGACCCAGCACATTCACAGATCTAGGGGCTACATGGAAGGATGCCTTCTGCTTGAAAAAGCACAGAGGGAAGAGTAAAGGAGTCTTTGACTTGAGCCTAGGTACCAGCTTGGACACGGTGGGGAAGAGCACGACACAGGCTCTTAGGACCCCCAATTCCAGGCCTTGCTTCTTAGATGGCAGATGTGGACTTTCCCTGGTCCAGAAGGGACCCCATTGCCCTAAAGGGAGAGTCCTAGGCCTGGTGGCATTTACCAAAATCTACCTGAAGAGCCCCTGGGCCTTGTGTGAACATCAGTGGTAGCTAGGCAGCATTTGCCACAGGCCTGGGGCAGAAGTAGCCATGGGGGGAGACTCCCTTGCTTGTGGAAAGGGGAAATAAGAGGGGGAAGGACGCCTGTAATCCCAGCACTTTGGGAGGCCGAGATGGGCGGATTACCTGAGGTTGGGAGTTCAAGACCAGCCTGGCCAACATGGTAAAACCCTGCATCTACTAAAAATGCAAAAATTAGCTGGGCGTGGTGGCAGGCACCTATAATCCCAGCTACTTGGGAGGCTGAGGCAGACAAATCACTTGAACTCAGGAGGCGGAGGTTGCAGTGAGCCAAGATCGTGCCACTGCACTCCAGCCTAAGTGACAAAGTGAGACAGTGTTTCAAAAAAAAAAAGTTGGGGGAAGGATTTGCCTTGTGGCTTGGGTGCCAGCTCAGCCACAGAAGAATAGAGCACTAGATAGATCCCTAAGATTTCCAACTGTAAGCCCTGGCCCCCATACAGTGTCTCTGGACCAGTCTGGAGAGCGAGAAACTCACCACCCTAAAGGGAAGGACACAAGCCTGGCTGATTTTACTACCTGCTGACTGTACTGCCCTAGGGCCTTGAAGGAATGTGGGGAGTAGTCAGGCAGTAGTTACCGTGGTCTTTTGGTGAGATCTAATGCTATGCTGGCTTCAAGTCTGACCTAACACAGTCTCAGTGGTTGTGGCCCTAGGAGTGCCTGTGTCACCCCTCCCATAACTTCAGGCAGCTCAGCGCAGAGAAAGACTCCATTTGTTTGGGAGAAAGTAAGGGAGGAGAACAAGAATCTCTGCCAGGTAATTCAGAGAATTCTCCAAGATCTTATCCAAGATCATCAAGGTAGTACCTCTATGAGTCTTCAAGAACCACGGTGTTACTGGGCTTGGGGTACCTCCTAATGCAGATATGGCTACAGTGATCAAAAACTTAAATTACTAAACCAAAGTCCTTCAAATACCTGGACAGCCTTTCCAAGAAGGGTGGGTAAAAACAAGCCCAGATTGCAAAGACTGCAATAACTACCTACTTCTTCAAAGCCTGGACACTGACAAACATCCATAAGCATCAAAACCATCCAAGAAAACATGAACCCACCAAATAAACTAAGGCCACAGAGACAAATCCCAGAGAAATAGAAATAGACAGAGAATGCCAAATAGCTGTTTTGGCAAAACTCAAAGAAATTCAAGATAACACAGAAAAGGAATTCAGAATCCTATCAGATAAATTTAACAAAGAAATTAAAACAAAAAAGAATCAAGAAGACATTCTTGAGTTGAAAAATGCAATCAACATACTGAAAAATGTATCAGAGTCTCTTAAGAGCAGAATTGCTCAAGCAGAAGAATTAGTGAGCTCGAAGACAGGCTATTTGAAAATAGACTGTCAGAGAAGACAAAGGAAAAAGAATGAAGCATACCTACAAGATCTAGAAAACAGCCTTAAAAAGGCAAGTCTCAGAGGTATTGACCTTAAAGAAGAGGTAGAGAGAGAGACGGGGTAGAAAGCTTGTTGAAAGGATAACAGAGGTTATCCCAAACCTGGAGAGAAAGATTAATATTCAAGTACAGGAAGGCTATAGAACACCAAGCAGATTAAACTCAAAGACCACCTCAAGGCATTTAATAATCAAACTCCCAAAGATCAACCATAAAGAAAGGATCCTGAAAGAAGCAAGAGAAAAGAAACAAATAATATACACTGGAGCTTCAATACATCTGGCAGCACACTTTTCGGTGGAAACCTTACAGGCCAGGAGAGAGTGATATGACATATTTAAAGTGCTAAAGGGAAAATACTTTTACCCCAGAATAGTATATATGGCAAAAAATATCCTTCAAATATGAAGGAGAAATATAGGCTTTCCCGTTCAGACAAAAGCTGAGGAATTTCATCAATACCAGAACTGTCCCACAAGAAATGCTAACGGGAGTTCTTCAACCAGAAAGAACATAACATTAGTGAGTAGTAAGAAATCTGAAGGTACAAAACTCACTGGTAATAGAAAGTACACAGAAAAACACAGACTATTAGAACACTGTAATTGTGGTGTGTAAACTACTCATGTCTTAAGTAGAAAGACGGAAAGATAAACAAATAAAAAACGACTTTTCAAGACTTAGACAGTACGACAAGATGGCCAGGTGCGGTGGCTCATGCCTGTAATCCCAGCACTTTGGGAGACCCAGATGGACGGATCATGAGGTCAGGCGTTCGAGACCAGCCTGGCCAACATGGTGAACCCTGGACTCTACTAAAAACACAAAAATTAGCCAGGCATGGAGCATGTGCCTATAATACCAGCCCAGCTGCTCAGAAGACTGAGGCAAGAAAATTGCTTGGACCCGGGAGGCAGAGATTGCAGTGAGCCGAGATTGTGCCACCACAATACTCCAGCCTAGGTGACAGAACAAGACTCCATGAGGCGGGGCTGGGTGGGGGGAACAGATAATATGATAAGATATAAGTAGAAACAAGAAAAAGTAAAAATGTGGGCAGATAAAGTTAAACTGTAGGGCTGGGCATGGTGGCTCACACCTGTAATCCCAGCACTTTGGGAGGCTGAGGCAGGTGAATCACCTGAGGTCAGAAGTTTGAGACCAGCCTGACCAAAATGGTGAAACCCCATCTCTACTAAAAATACAAAATTAGCTGGGTGTGGTGATGCATACCTGTAATTCCAGCTACTTGGGAGGCTGAGACAGGAGAACCACTTGAACCCAGGAGGCAGAGGTTGCAGTGAGCCAAGATTGCACCACTGCACTCCAGCCTGAGAGCCTGTCATCTGCAACAACATGGATGGAACTGGAAGTCATTATGTTAAGTGAAATAAGCCAGGCACAGAAATACAAGCTTTGCAAGTTCTCACTTATTTGTGACAGCAAAAAACTAAGACCACTGGACTCATAGAGATAGAACGATAATTACCAGAAGCTGGGAGGGTAGTTGGGGGAGGTGGGGGGGAGGATAATGGGTACAAAGATATAGTTAGATAGAATAAGATAGAATATAGTAAGACAGAATAAGATCTAGTATTTGATAGCACAATAGGATGGCTACAGTCAACAATAATTTATTGTATGTTTTTTAATAACTGAAAGAGTATAAGTGTTACGAAGAAGGGATAAGTATTTGAGATGATGGATATTCCATTTACCCTGATGTGATTATTAGGCATTGTATGCCTGTATCAAAATGTCTCCTGTACCCCATAAATATATACACTTACTATGTAAGCAGAAAAGTTAAAAATAAAAAATTTTTAAATAATGGAACATTGGTATTTATAATTATTGGCTCAATATTTTCTTACTAAGACCACTACTGAGTAATGACCACACTTTTTGCCAGACATAGAATTGTTCCAAAGAAGTCTGGGGTCTAATATAAAGCAAGGTATTCTATAATAGTATAATAATCCATTTGTAATTAGTCCATTCAGAATCATGACCTTAACATAATTTCATCTAGTAGGATATATATATTACATATGTATTTATATATTTATAAAATTGAAATACATATATATGTATATATGTATCTACAAAATGGGAATACATAAATATTTATCCAGTCATTTTCAATAATATGGAAGGAACTGGAGGTCATTATGCTAAGTGAAATAAAGCAGGCGCAGGAAGACAGACTTTGCATGTTCTCACTTATTGGTGGGAGCTAGAAATGGAAACTATTGAGCTCCTGGGGATGGAGAGTAGAATGATGGTTACCAGAGGCTGGAAAGCATGGTGTGGGGAGGGAGTGGGGAAGGCTCACGGTACAAACATGTAGTTAGATAGAATGTAAATACATACACATTTCCATTTTGCAGATAGAAAAAACAGAAGCTCAGAGATGTCCAGCAGCCTGTCCCAGATTGCTTGGTGATGTTTTTCACACCTCTTTTGCCAGTCCTCTGCCTCTCTTACATAAAAAAATGTAAGGTGGCATTTTTATTGTCACTTGCTATGCAGCCTGTAATGGCTAACTAGATTAATCAGTCTTAAGTGATTCAGAATCACTGGGTAAACATGGGTGTGTATACAGAAATGAGCAGTCACATACCAAATAGCTTTTAGCCTAGATATGTTTGAAGAAGGGTGCTCTGGGAAGAATTTTTAAAACTAAGCTTCAGAAGTAAAGGTTTTTATGAAACACTGATTAATATTCTATAAAACTATTTAAAATTGATTAGGTTAATCATCACTAAAGAGGGAACTAATAATTTTGGAGTATTTCCTGAATGATGACCCAGACAACCCCTGAGGCAAACAGTGAATACCGTTTTAGGATTTCAGTCTAGTTGTTAATATTATATGTCTCCACAAAGAACACAAAATCAAGAGGAGAGCAATGGCCTGCCTAGCTGATACGATCAGTATTGACAATTAGAGGAGATAAAGAATTTCACAAGTAACAGATTTTGAGATTTTTGTTTGAATTGTCTGCATAATTGTCTAAGTGGCTTGTGTGTGTGTGCGTGTGTGTGTGTGTATCTGTGTGTCTGTGTGTCTATGTAGATTCAGAGGTGAAAATGAATTTCAATTTTTAAAAATCCATTTCTCATCATTGATCCTAATGCCTAATGATAGCGTTTTTCAAAATAGAAGTTCATCTGATGTTTTTGTTATAGGGGCAAAGGGAAAGGGAGTCTCTGCTTTCTGGAAAGCTAACAGCGTGGGCATTGGCTCATGATAAGTATCAATGGTTTGTACCATGTACCTCTTGCCCCCTTTTCTCTGCTCTCTCTCATCATTTTCAGGATCTCACACCTATCGTTAAGTAAGAAACCTCCCTTTTCTCCCTTTCTTAGAGTTCTTATGAAGAGTTTCTGCTCTTGCTCAGCACTGTTGTTCTGCCAGTGCCCTCCTGTGAGAGAATAAGAATTATTTGCAAATCAAATTCCAGGGATTTTCATGGTAGACTTGAAGCTCTTACTGCCTTTTGTTGGCTAACTAAGATCGGTTTGTATCTGGTACAAACATTCTTCTCATTTATTAAAATAAATGTAATAGTCTATCTAGGCATACAGTTCCTCCACTTCTCCAAACATATGACCTGTTTTCCTCTTCAGAAGAAGCCAGAGAGTTGGATCACCTCTTTTGGCTGCTACATTATGGTACTTGTTTCTATTACCCTTGGTCCACGTGTATTGCCAGGAACGAGATCTTCCTCTTGAGCTTTAAACATTTGATTCTTTTTTTTTTTTTTTTTTAATTTTTTATTGGATTATAGGTTTTGGGGTACATGAGCAGAGCATGCAAGACAGTTGCGTAGGTACACACATGGCAGTGTGCTTTGCTTTTCTTCTCCCCTTCACCCACATTTGGCATTTCTCCCCAGGCTATCCCTCCCCACCTCCCCCTCCCACTGGCCCTCCCCTTTTCCCCCCAATAGACCCCAGTGTTTAGTACTCCCCTTTCTGTGTCCATGTGTTCTCATTTTTCATCACCCACCTATGAGTGAGAATATGCGGTGTTTCATTTTCTGTTCTTGTGTCAGTTTGCTGAGGATGATGTTTTCCAGATTCATCCATGTCCCTACAAACGACACGAACTCATCATTTCTGATTGCTGCATAATATTCCATGGTGTATATGTGCCACATTTTTCCAATCCAGTCTATTATCAATGGGCATTTGGGTTGATTCCAGGTCTTTGCTATTGTAAACAGTGCTGCAATGAACATTCGTGTACATGTGTCCTTATAGTAAAACGATTTATAGTCTTTTGGATATATACCCAGTAATGGGATTGCTGGGTCAAATGGAATTTCTATTTCTAAGGCCTTGAGGAATCACCACACTGTCTTCCACAATGGTTGAACTAATTTACACTCCCACCAACAGTGTAAAAGTGTTCCTTTTTCTCCATATCCTCTCCAGCATCTGTTGTCTCCAGATTTTTTAATGATCGCCATTCTAACTGGCGTGAGATGGTATCTCAATGTGGTTTTGATTTGCATCTCTCTGATGACCAGTGACAATGAGCATTTTTTCATATGATTGTTGGCCTCATATATGTCTTCTTTCGTAAAGTATCTGTTCATATCCTTTGCCCACTTTTGAATGGGCTTGTTTGTTTTTTTCCTGTAAATCTGCTTGAGTTGTTTGTAAATTCTGGATATCAGCCCTTTGTCAGATGGGTAGACTGCGAAAATTTTTTCCCATTCTGTTGGTTGCCGATCCACTCTAGTGACTGTTTCTTTTGCCGTGCAGAAGCTGTGGAGTTTGATTAGGTCCCATTTGTCTATTTTGGCTTTTGTTGCCAATGCTTTTGGTGTTTTGTTCATGAAGTCCTTGCCTACTCCTATGTCCTGGATAGTTTTGCCTAGATTTCCTTCTAGGGTTTTTAACGTGCCAGGTCTTATGTTTAAGTCTTTAATCCATCTGGAGTTAATTTTAGTGTAAGGTGTCAGGAAGGGGTCCAGTTTCTGCTTTCTGCACATGGCTAGCCAGTTTTCCCAACACCATTTGTTAAACATGGAATCCTTGCCCCATTGCTTGTTTTTGTCAGGTTTATCAAAGATTGTATAATTGTAAAACATTTGATTCTTATCCCATACATCATTCTTCAAATTATCAATGTGACCTCGTTAAGCAACTACTAAGCTAACTCATGGGTATTGCCAATGGCATAAACTCTTTATTTATAGGAAAATATAAGCTAGTAATATACTCAGAACCTTGGAATAAATTTGTTTTTCTTTACAAAGTGATAATGACCTCTATAGTTGACCTCCCAAAGAAGAGTGTATTTTAAGAAAACTGCTAAATGTTCATAATTAGGCAATCAAAAGGCCTATTTGAGAAGTAGAAAGCAAGCTTCTCATCTACGAAGTCTTAATTAACTACATAGACCATAGATAACATAAAAATGTCAAGTGAACAATTACATATGGAATTCTAGGAACTCTGAAAGGGAGGAAGAACCAGAGAAGTCTTCCAGATCAAGGATCAGCAAACTCTTCCTATAAAGAGCCAGACAGTAGATATTTTAGGCTTTGCAGGCCATATGTTCTTTGTTGCAACTATTCAATTTGCTTTGTAGTGCAAAAGCAGCCATAGACAATGGTGAGTACGATTGCATTTTAATAAAACTTTATTTATAAAAACAGACAGTAGGCAGATTTGGACCGTAGGTTGCTTATTCCTGTTCTAGACCAAACTCCTCCCAATACAGAAATCTCATCTCTAGCACCCAGACCATTCTATATTTGGACAGTTGTAATAACTGGAGGTTTTCCTTATGCAAAGTTACACTGTGTCTCTCTGAAACTCGTGCCCACTGGTACCACCGCTATCTCTGACCTACACCATGATGGTCGCCTCCTAACTCATCTCTCTGGTTCTACCTTGTCCTTTCTACCATCAATTCTCCATAGAAATCCCTTAACTCGTCCTTATAAAATGTAAGCCAAATCATGTCATTCTCTAGCTCAAGGTCCTCTGATAGTTTTCTATAACATTTACAATAAATCAAAATTCTTTACCTCAGCCTGTAAGTATAGGCCTTAAATACCTGTTTTCATGACTGTTTCTCTGATCTCATTTCCTACTACTCACTACTCTCTGGCCACACCAGCTTCTCAGCGTTTTCCAGCATACTGTGTGCATTCCCATCTCTCGGACTTTGTACTGTTTTTATTTCTATCTGGAATTTTTTCTCTCAAATGCCTGCAGGGCTTGCTCTTTCTTTTCTTTTTATTTATTTACTTATTTTAAAGATGGGGTTTCACCATGATGGCCAGGCTGGTCTTGAACTCCTAACCTCGGGTGATCCACCCACCTCGGCGCTCTTTCTTTTCATTCAAATCTCGGCTCAAATGTTGCCATCTCAGAGAGGCTTTCTCCAGCTGTGTTATCTGTCCTGCTCCATGCTTGCCTGTATCTTTTACCCTGCTCTATTTTATTTCATGTCACCTAACATCAACATTATATTATAAATATGTAGGTGTGATTTTTTTTATCATTTGCTCCCTCAACACACACCAGTTTTACATCAGAGGAATTTATGTGCCTTGTTCACTGTTACATTTCCAATGCCTAGAGTGGAAACTAGTATATATCAGTTACTTACTAAATATTTACCGGATACATGATAAATGTGGATTTTCCCAATGCAGTTTCCAAAAATACATATGATCACTCTTCCATATGACAACCCTTCTACACATGAAGGCAAGCTCTGCATTCCTCCTAAATCTCTAGTATACAGCTTTCACACCTGTAATATTTGCATTATTCCCTTAGACCCAATCAATAACTGTTCCTGTGCCTTAAGTTTTGACCTTGGCTTCTACCTACAATTGCTCATCAGATTACATCTGCTCCTGGTCACCCTAGGGACCTACTTTACGAGATCTAGTTTGACTTTTGGGACCTCCGCTCCCTAAGGTTTGTCCAGGCACTCATGAAAGGGAATCAAACACTAGTGTGTGGACATTTGTCATTCCTTTTAGCTGCTCAGTGACTGAACTCCCCGTCAGGTTTGAGGAATCCCCTCCCAACCTTATAAGACAAAGACCTCTGTTCAGCACAGAATCTGAAATTTCCATTTATTCACTTTCCTAACCACTCTTACAGCAAGAGTGCTGTCACATGATCTGGCCTTAACCAATCAGAAACTCTAGCCCTAAATTCTGTGGCAAGAACCAGGGAGGTTAAGAAGCAGCCACTGGCCAAAATCTATTCTGGTGATACTGTAACAAAGGCAGCCATGACATTCTGTTTCAGGGGCAGCAAAAGCAGAGGTTCTTCTGCATCCAGAACCTATCTTCTGACTTACTTGTGTACTGTGATTTATTATGTATTATATTTATTGTTAATTGTGTTAGAATGTTAGCTCCATGAGGGCAGGAATCTTTGTTTTGTTCAGTTGTGTGTCCCAAGCATCTAGAGAGGGGCCTGGCACAAAGGAGCTCAATAAACATTGATGAATGAGTGTGCACTGAGATTACTTTTCTTTTTTTGAGAGGGAGTCACTCTGTCGCCCAGGCTGGAGTGCAGTGGCATCATCTCAGCTCACGGCAGCTTCTGCACCCCAGGTCCCAGAGATTCTCCTGCCTCAGCCTCCTGGGTAGCTGGGATTACAGGCACATGCCACCATGCCATGCTAATTTTTGTATTTTAGTAGAAACACGGTTTCACTGTGTTGGCCAGGCTGGTCTTGAACTCCTGACCTCAGGTGCCTTGGCCTCCCCAAGTGCTAGGATTACAGGTGTGAGCCACCAGGCCTGGCTGGGGATGGCATTTTTAAATCTATCAGATTGACAAAAAAAACTTATCTGTGAAAGTGCGGGGGAATAAACATTTACTCATTGATGGTGAGATTGTAAATTGCCGCAAACATGTTAAATATCTAAGATTGAAGATAATTTCATATCCAGGAATCATGCTGCACAGTATACGGGGATCTTTTTTATTTTCTCCTTTTTTCTTTTTGAGACAGAGTTTTGCTCTTGTTGCCCAGGCTGGGGTGCAATGGTGCGATCTCTTCTCACAGCAACCTCTGCCTCCAAGGTTCAAGCATTTCTCCTGCTTCAGCCTCCCAAGTAGCTGGGATTACAGGCATGTGCCATCATGCCCAGCTAATTTGTATTTTTTTTAGTAGAAACGGGGTTTCTCCATGTTGGTCAGGCTGGTCTTGAACTCTTGACCTCAGGTGATCCATCCACATTGGCCTCCCAAAGTGCTGGGATCACAGGCATGAGCCACCATGCCTGGACTACACTGAGATCTTAATTCAAAGATGTTCATTGCAGGATTCTTCACAATAGCAAAATATTGAAAATAAAATATCAATCCATAGGGAACTGGATAAGTACATTTTTATATTTATAGAGTAGAGCTATGTGCATTGACATGAAAAGGTTTCTAGATCCAGAGAACACTCTGATATAAATATTACCTAGTGCTATTTTAGAAACTTCAATAAAAATTTTTTTCAGAAAGGTATTCCCAGATAAGTTTTTTGCAGTGGTTGCTTTGGGGAAGGGGTAAGTTTGGGATTTTGGAAAGGTGAGATTTTTGCTTTCTCATTTTATGCCTTTCTATACTATTTTACTTTCTCCTTTGTGTGTTTATTATTCATATTTGTAAAAAAAAAGAAAATTGACTTTCATCCCCTCACTCTGTTGCCCAGGCTGGAGTGCAGGGGTTTGATCACAGCTCACTGCAGCCTCGACCTCCCGATCAAGGGAATCCTTCCACCCTAGCCTCCCAAGTAGCTGGGACTACAAGCCCATGCCACCATGCCCAGCTAATTTTTAAAATTATTTGTAGAGACAAAGTGTCATTTGCCCAGGCTGGTCTCAAATTCCGGGGCTTGAGAGATCCTCCTGCCCAGCTCTCCCAAAGATTGTAGGTATGAGTCACCATGCCTGGCCAAGAGTCAGCATTTTTTTATTTTTACTAATCAAGTTAGCAAAGTGTTTTGGTTTTGTTTAGTTGTTTTTAATGATGATTCTCTGCAGGAAAAGATACTGTGAAATGGATAACCTTACAATACCGGTGGCATCATAAATTATTACATTCTTTTGGAAAGAGGTTTGATAACATGTAACAAAAGGTTTTAAAATTTGTATCTTTTGATACTATAAACATTTTTTAGAAATCTATCTTAAGGAAATCTGTCCCACATATGGAAAGCACTTTTCTTTTTTTTTTTTTTTTCATCTTTTTTTTTTTTTTTTTAATTTTTTATTGGATTATAGGTTTTGGGGTACATGAGCAGAGCATGCAAGACAGTTGCGTAGGTACACACATGGCAGTGTGCTTTGCTTTTCTTCTCCCCTTCACCCACATTTGGCATTTCTCCCCAGGCTATCCCTCCCCACCTCCCCCTCCCACTGGCCCTCCCCTTTTCCCCCCAATAGACCCCAGTGTTTAGTACTCCCCTTTCTGTGTCCATGTGTTCTCATTTTTCATCACCCACCTATGAGTGAGAATATGCGGTGTTTCATTTTCTGTTCTTGTGTCAGTTTGCTGAGGATGATGTTTTCCAGATTCATCCATGTCCCTACAAACGACACGAACTCATCATTTCTGATTGCTGCATAATATTCCATGGTGTATATGTGCCACATTTTTCCAATCCAGTCTATTATCAATGGGCATTTGGGTTGATTCCAGGTCTTTGCTATTGTAAACAGTGCTTCAATGAACATTCGTGTACATGTGTCCTTATAGTAGAACGATTTATAGTCTTTTGGATATATACCCAGTAATGGGATTGCTGGGTCAAATGGAATTTCTATTTCTAAGGCCTTGAGGAATCGCCACACTGTCTTCCACAATGGTTGAACTAATTTACACTCCCACCAACAGTGTAAAAGTATTCCTTTTTCTCCACATCCTCTCCAGCATCTGTTGTCTCCAGATTTTTTAATGATCGCCATTCTAACTGGCGTGAGATGGTATCTCAATGTGGTTTTGATTTGCATCTCTCTGATGACCAGTGACGATGAGCATTTTTTCATATGATTGTTGGCCTCATATATGTCTTCTTTCGTAAAGTATCTGTTCATATCCTTTGCCCACTTTTGAATGGGCTTGTTTGTTTTTTTCCTGTAAATCTGCTTGAGTTCTTTGTAAATTCTGGATATCAGCCCTTTGTCAGATGGGTAGACTGCGAAAATTTTTTCCCATTCTGTTGGTTGCCGATCCACTCTAGTGACTGTTTCTTTTTTTTTTTTTTTTTTTTTAATTTTTTATTGGATTATAGGTTTTGGGGTACATGAGCAGAGCATGCAAGACAGTTGCGTAGGTACACACATGGCAGTGTGCTTTGCTTTTCTTCTCCCCTTCACCCACATTTGGCATTTCTCCCCAGGCTATCCCTCCCCACCTCCCCCTCCCGCTGGCCCTCCCCTTTTCCCCCCAATAGACCCCGGTGTTTAGTACTCCCATTTCTGTGTCCATGTGTTCTCATTTTTCATCACCCACCTATGAGTGAGAATATGCGGTGTTTCATTTTCTGCTCTTGTGTCAGTTTGCTGAGGATGATGTTTTCCAGATTCATCCATGTCCCTACAAACGACACGAACTCATCATTTCTGATTGCTGCATAATATTCCATGGTGTATATGTGCCACATTTTTCCAATCCAGTCTATTATCAATGGGCATTTGGGTTGATTCCAGGTCTTTGCTATTGTAAACAGTGCTGCAATGAACATTCGTGTACATGTGTCCTTATAGTAAAACGATTTATAGTCTTTTGGATATATACCCAGTAATGGGATTGCTGGGTCAAATGGAATTTCTATTTCTAAGGCCTTGAGGAATCGCCACACTGTCTTCCACAATGGTTGAACTAATTTACACTCCCACCAACAGTGTAAAAGTGTTCCTTTTTCTCCACATCCTCTCCAGCATCTGTTGTCTCCAGATTTTTTAATGATCGCCATTCTAACTGGCGTGAGATGGTATCTCAATGTGGTTTTGATTTGCATCTCTCTGATGACCAGTGACGATGAGCATTTTTTCAAATGATTGTTGGCCTCATATATGTCTTCTTTCGTAAAGTATCTGTTCATATCCTTTGCCCACTTTTGAATGGGCTTGTTTGTTTTTTTCCTGTAAATCTGCTTGAGTTGTTTGTAAATTCTGGATATCAGCCCTTTGTCAGATGGGTAGACTGCGAAAATTTTTTCCCATTCTGTTGGTTGCCGATCCACTCTAGTGACTGTTTCTTTTGCCGTGCAGAAGCTGTGGAGTTTGATTAGGTCCCATTTGTCTATTTTGGCTTTTGTTGCCAATGCTCTTGGTGTTTTGTTCATGAAGTCCTTGCCTACTCCTATGTCCTGGATAGTTTTGCCTAGATTTCCTTCTAGGGTTTTTATGGTGCCAGGTCTTATGTTTAATCCATCTGGAGTTAATTTTAGTGTAAGGTGTCAGGAAGGGGTCCAGTTTCTGCTTTCTGCACATGGCTAGCCAGTTTTCCCAACACCATTTGTTAAACATGGAATCCTTGCCCCATTGCTTGTTTTTGTCAGGTTTATCAAAGATTGTATAGTTGTATGTATGTTGTGTTGCCTCCGGTGCCTCTGTTTTGTTCCATTGGTCTATATCTCTGTTTTGGTACCAGTACCATGCTGTTTTGATTACTGTAGCCTTGTAGTATAGTTTGAAATCTGGTAGTGTGATGCCCCCCGCTGTGTTCTTTTTGCTTAGAATTGACTTGGCTATGCGGGCTCTCTTTTGGTTCCATATGAAGTTCATGGTGGTTTTTTCCAGTTCTGTGAAGAAAGTCAATGGTAGCTTGATGGGGATAGCGTTGATTCTGTAAATTACTTTGGGCAGTATAGCCATTTTCACGATATTAATTCTTCCTAACCATGAACATGGAATGTTTCTCCATCTGTTTGTGTCCTCTCTGATTTCGTTGAGCAGTGGTTTGTAGTTTTCCTTGAAGAGGTCCCTTACGTTCCTTGTGAGTTGTATTCCAAGGTATTTTATTCTTTTTGTAGCAATTGCGAATGGCAGTTCGCTCTTGATTTGGCTTTCTTTAAGTCTGTTATTGGTGTAGACGAATGCTTGTGATTTTTGCACATTGATTTTATATCCTGAGACTTTGCTGAAGTTGTTTATCAGTTTCAGGAGTTTTTGGGCTGAGGCGATGGGGTCTTCTAGGTATACTATCATGTCGTCTGCAAATAGAGACAATTTGGCTTCCACCTTTCCTATTTGAATATCCTTTATTTCTTTTTCTTGCCTGATTGCTCTGGCTAGAACTTCCAGTACTATATTGAATAGGAGTGGTGAGAGAGGGCATCCTTGTCTAGTACCAGATTTCAAAGGGAATGCTTCCAGTTTTTGCCCATTCAGTATAATATTGGCTGTTGGTTTGTCATAAATAGCTTTTATTACTTTGAGATACGTTCCATCGATACCGAGTTTATTGAGGGTTTTTAGCATAAAGGGCTGTTGAATTTTGTCAAATGCCTTCTCTGCGTCAATTGAGATAATCATGTGGTTTTTGTTTTTGGTTCTGTTTATGTGGTGAATTACATTGATAGACTTGCATATGTTGAACCAGCCTTGCATCCCTGGGATGAATCCTACCTGATCATGATGAATAAGTTTTTTGATTTGCTGTTGCAATCGGCTTGCCAATATTTTATTGAAGATTTTTGCATCTATGTTCATCATGGATATTGGCCTGAAGTTTTCTTTTCTCGTTGGGTCTCTGCCGGGTTTTGGTATCAGGATGATGTTGGTCTCATAAAATGATTTGGGAAGGATTCCCTCTTTTTGGATTGTTTGAAATAGTTTTAGAAGGAATGGTACCAGCTCCTCCTTGTGTGTCTGGTAGAATTCGGCTGTGAACCCATCTGGACCTGGGCTTTTTTTGTGAGGTAGGCTCTTAATTGCTGCCTCAACTTCAGACCTTGTTATTGGTCTATTCATAGTTTCAGCTTCCTCCTGGTTTAGGCTTGGGAGGACACAGGAGTCCAGGAATTTATCCATTTCTTCCAAGTTTACTAGTTTATGTGCATAGAGTTGTTTGTAATATTCTCTGATGATGGTTTGAATTTCTGTGGAATCTGTGGTGATTTCCCCTTTATCATTTTTTATTGCATCTATTTGGTTGTTCTCTCTTTTATTTTTAATCAATCTGGCTAGTGGTCTGTCTATTTTGTTGATCTTTTCAAAAAACCAGCTCTTGGATTTATTGATTTTCTGAAGGGTTTTTCGTGTCTCTATCTCCTTCAGCTCAGCTCTGATCTTAGTAATTTCTTGTCTTCTGCTGGGTTTTGAGTTTTTTTGATCTTGCTCCTCTAGCTCTTTCAATTTTGACGATAGGGTGTCAATTTTGGATCTCTCCATTCTCCTCATATGGGCACTTATTGCTATATACTTTCCTCTAGAGACTGCTTTAAATGTGTCCCAGAGGTTCTGGCACGTTGTGTCTTCATTCTCATTGGTTTCGAAGAACTTCTTTATTTCTGCCTTCATTTCGTTGTTTACCCAGTCAACATTCAAGAGCCAGTTGTTCAGTTTCCATGAAGCTGTGCGGTTCTGGGTCGGTTTCTGAATTCTGAGTTCTAACTTGATTGCACTATGGTCTGAGAGACTGTTTGTTATGATTTCAGTTGTTTTGCATTTGTTGAGCAGTGCTTTACTTCCAATTATGTGGTCAATTTTAGAGTAGGTGTGATGTGGTGCTGAGAAGAATGTATATTCTGTGGATTTGGGGTGGAGAGTTCTGTAAATGTCCACCAGGTTTGCTTGCTCCAGGTCTGAGTTCAAGCCCTGGGTATCCTTGTTGATTTTCTGTCTGGTTGATCTGTCTAGTATTGACAGTGGAGTGTTAAAGTCTCCCACTATTATTGTGTGGGAGTCTAAGTCCTTCTGTAAGTCATTAAGAACTTGCCTTATGTATCTGGGTGCTCCTGTGTTGGGTCCATATATGTTTAGGATCGTTAGCTCTTCTTGTTGTATTGATCCTTTTACCATTATGTAATGGCCTTCTTTGTCTCTTTTGATCTTTGTTGCTTTAAAGTCTATTTTATCAGAGATGAGAATTGCAACTCCTGCTTTTTTTTGCTTTCCATTAGCTTGGTAAATCTTCCTCCATCCCTTTATTTTGAGCCTTTGTGTATCCTTGCATGTGAGATGGGTTTCCTGGATACAGCACACTGATGGGTTTTGGATTTTTATCCAATTTGCCAGTCTGTGTCTTTTGATTGGTGCATTTAGTCCATTTACATTTAGGGTTAATATTGTTATGTGTGAATTTGATACTGCCATTTTGATGCTAAGTGGCTGTTTTGCCTGTTAGTTGTTGTAGATTCTTCATTATGTTGAAGCTCTTTAGCATTCAGTGTGATTTTGGAATGGCTGGTACTGATTGATCCTTTCTATGTGTAGTGCCTCTTTTAGGAGCTCTTGTAAAGCAGGCCTGGTGGTGACAAAATCTCTGAGTACTTGCTTGTTCGCAAAGGATTTTATTCTTCCTTCACTTCTGAAGCTCAGTTTGGCTGGATATGAAATTCTGGGTTGAAAGTTCTTTTCTTTAAGAATGTTGAATATTGGCCCCCACTCTCTTCTGGCTTGTAGTGTTTCTGCCGAGAGATCTGCTGTGAGTCTGATGGGCTTCCCTTTGTGGGTGACCTGACCTTTCTCTCTGGCTGCCCTTAGTATTCTCTCCTTTATTTCAACCTCGTTGAATCTTACGATTATGTGCCTTGGGGTTGCTCTTCTTGCGGAATATCTTTGTGGTGTTCTCTGTATTTCCTGCAATTGAGTGTTGGCTTGTCTTGCTAGGTGGGGGAAATTTTCCTGGATGATGTCCTGAAGAGTATTTTCCAGCTGGGATTCATTCTCTTTGTCCCCTTCTGGTACACCTATCAAACGTAGGTTAGGTCTTTTCACATAGTCCCACATTTCTTGGAGACTTTGTTCATTCCTTTTTGCGCTTTTTTCTCTGATCTTGGTTTCTCGTTTTATTTCATTGAGTTGGTCTTCGACTTCAGATATTCTTTCTTCTGCTTGGTCAATTCGGCTATTGAAACTTGCGTTTGCTTCGCGAAGTTCTCGTATTGTTTTTTTCAGCTCCTTTAATTCATTCATATTCCTCTCTACGGTATCCATTCTTGTTATCATTTCCTCGAATCTTTTTTCAAATCTTTTTTCAAGGTTCTTAGTTTCTTTGCATTGATTTAATACA
Organism: Callithrix jacchus; assembly: GCF_049354715.1. Lineage (NCBI taxonomy): Eukaryota > Metazoa > Chordata > Mammalia > Primates > Cebidae > Callithrix > Callithrix jacchus. Next base: position 151,289,353 of record NC_133508.1, read on the forward strand.
TGATCTTTTAGCTCACAAAAGTTTCTCATTATCCATCTTCTGAAGTCTAATTCCGTCATTTCGTCACAGTCATTCTCCGTCCAGCTTTGTTCCCTTGCTGGTGAGGAGTTTTGGTCCTTTCTAGGAGGCGAGGTGTTCTGGTTTCGGGTGTTTTCCTCCTTTTTGCGCTGGTTTCTTCCCATCTTTGTGGATTTGTCCGCTGGTCGTCTGCGTAGTTGCTGACTTTTCGTTTGGGTCTCTGAGTGGACACCCAGAATGTTGATGATGAAGTATTTCTGTTGCTTGGTTTTCCTTCTACCAGTCTAGCCCCTTCGCTGTACGACTGTTGAGGTCCGCTCCAGACCCTGCTTGTCTGGGGTGCACCTCTAGTAGCCGTGGCACAGCGAGGGATGCTACCAGTTTCTTTTTCTGCTCTCTTTGTCCCAGGATGATGCCTGCCTAATGACAGTCTTTTGGATATAGAGGGGTCAGGGAGCTGCTTGAGGAGACAGTTTGTACTTTATAGGGGTTTAATTGCTGAGCTGTGCACTCTGTTGTTCATTCAGGGCTGTTAGGCTGCTATGTTTGATTCTGCTGCAACACAGCTCATTAAACAACCCTTTTTTTTTTCTCAAATGCTCTGTGTTGAGGGGTTTGGGCTTTATTTTTGGATGTCCGATCAGGTGTCCTGCCCAGCTCAAAAAGCGGAAAGCACTTTTCATATAAAGTTATAAATGAAATTATTATTTTAAATATCCCAACATTGAAAACAACTTAAATATTCCATAAAATATGAATTAAAGCATATCCATAGGCAGTCAATATTATCTATTTAAAATAATATTTACAAAGATTTTGTTACAAAATAAATATGTTTGAGGTGTAACGTTACTTAGTGGACAGAATGATCACAAACAGTTAAAGGATCTTCTTAGAAAAATACTGACAGCAATGTCATTAGTAAAAAAGCAGAACTTTTTCTTATCCCAGATTTCTAGAATTTCCAAGTTTTCTAAAATATGCATTTATAATTTTATATGGGAAAAACAACTATTCTGTAAAGAGGAAATGAGACATATTTGGTATGATTTGTTCATAGTCAATTTATTCTGATACTAAATTAATCTACCATTTTAATTTCTAAATGGAATGTTCATTTGCTGTTTCTAAAAATTGGCTACAGCATTTTGCCAAGGATCAATCATCAAACTTGCCAATTTTTATGATCCAAAGATACTAATTACTTATCACCAAGTACTGCTAATTTTGTCTTCTAAAAATTTTGTCCTCACCCCTCCTCTCTATCCTCACTTTTTGTGCTGGTTAAGGTCTTTATCCTGACCACACTGTCAGCTTCATTCTGGTTTCCCTCCATTTCACCCTCCACTCTTCTGTGAGAGCAGTCTTTTTACAACAGTGATATACCACATTTTTTCATTATACTAAACTTGCCATGGCTCTTATGGATCCAGAGCCAGAGTTCTTGGTGAACCTACCAGGCTCTTCTGATCCCAGCCCTGTCTACATCTCCCCGTCTCGTTTCAGCTGAGAAAACAGAGGTGCTCATGGTTCTCTGAGCTCACCCTGCCACTTGATAACTCCTTGGCTTTATTCATACCATTGCTTCAATCTAGAACCTTCTTCACTTGCTAACTCTCTGCCTTCCTCAAGCCTCAGATCCAATATCTCCTCCAAGCAGACTTCTGACCCACCAGGCTGAGTCACAAGAGTGAACAAATCAATACCACTTGTTATGTTTTCAGAGCATTTGCATATAGAATAACACACCTGTCCCTCATACTAACCCGTGAAAAAGGCAAGGAACACATTAACCCCATTTTACAGATAAGAAAGGTAAGATTCAGACAATATATTTGGTTGAAATCATGTGGCTCACAGGGTGGAGCCAGGACTGGCACCCAGGTATGCCTGGTCTACCTGACCTTAAATACAACTTTGTTTGTTTGTTTTTCCTTTCATGCTTGCTTTCTGAGCTGCTAAGGTTAGGGAGGTGAACCTAGAGAGGCTGAGGAGTTGTTCAGGAGAAGGGGAATCTAGCTGATAGACAATCTTGACAACATCTTTCAGATTGTCAAATTGCCTTTTTCAACTCCAGACTTTCTTCCCGATTCTTTTTACTTATTTCAATTTCTTTAATTTATCTGACAGAATTCTTAATTCTTTTTCTGTGTTATCTTGAATTTCTTCAAGTTTTGTTCAAACAGCTATTTGGAATTCTCTGTCTGAAAGGTCGCTTATCTCTGTCTCTCTGGGATTGGTCCCTGGTGCCTTATTTAGTTTGGTGAGGCCATGTTTTTCTGAATGGTCTTAATGCTTATGGATGTTTTTTGGTGCCTGAGCTTTGAAGAGTTATGCACAATCTGGGCTTGTTTGTACCTCTCCTTCTTGGAAAGGCTTTCCAGATATTTGAAGGGACTTGGATTTGAAGGGACCTAAGTTTCTGATCACTGCATCCATGTCTGCTGTAGGAAGTACTCTAGTCCCAGTAACATTGGGACTAGAAATTAAAATGGTAGATTAATTTAGTATCAGAAAAAATTGACTATGAACAAATCATACCAAATATGTCTTTCAGACTCACAGAGGTACCACCTTGGGGTCTTGGATAAGATCTGGGAGAATTCTCTGGATTACCAGGCAAAGACTCTTGTTCTCTTTTCTTCTTCTTTAATTTATTTATTATATTTAAGTTCTGGGGTACATGTGCAGATCATGCAGGTTTGTTACACAGGTATACACAGGCCATGGTGGTGGTTTGCTGCATCTATCACCCCATTATCTCCTTTAGGTATTTCTCCTAATGCTATCCTTCCCCAATCCCACCACCCGCTGCTATTCCTCCCCTAGCCCCCCTCCCCCCAGGTCCCAGTATATGATGTTCCTTTTACTGTGTCTGTGTGTTCTCATTGTTCAACACCAACTTATGAGTGAGAACATGCGGTGTTTGGTTTTCTGTTCTTGTCGAGAATGATGGTTTCCAGTTTCATCCATGTCCTTACAAAGGACATGAACTCATCCTTTTTTATGGCTGCATAGTATTCCATGGTGTATATGTGCCACATTCTCTTTATCCAGTCTGTCGTCGACGGGCATTTCGGTTGGTTCCAAGTCTTTGCTATTGTGAACGGTGCTGCAATAAACATCCATATGCATGTGTCTTTCTAATAGAATGATTTATAATCCTTTGGGTACATACCCAGTAATGGGATTCTGGGTCAAATGGTATTTCTATTTATAGATCCTTGAGGAATCTCCACACTGTTCTTCCACAATGGTTGAATTAATTTATACTCCTACCAAGAGCGTAAAAGCACTCCTATTTCTCTATATTCTCTCCAGCATCTGTTGTCTCCTGATTTTTTTTTTTTTTTTTTTTTTGAGAGGGAGTTTCACTCTCTTGCCAGGCTAGAGTACAATGGTGCAATCTTGGCTCACTGCAACCTCTGCCTCCCAGGTTCAAGCAATTTTCCTGCCTCAGCCTCCAGAGTAGCTGGGACTGCAGGTGCACACCACCACACCCACCTAATTTTTGTATTATTAGTAGACACAGGGTTTCACCATATTGGCCAGACTGGTCTTGATCTCTTGACCTTGTGATCCACCCGCCTAGGCCTCCCAAAGTGCTGGGATTACAGGCATGAGCCACTGCACCCAGCTTGTCTCCTGATTTCTTAATGATGGCCATTCTAACTGGCATGAGGTGTTATCTCAATGTGGTTTTGATTTGCATTTCTCTAATGACCAGTGATGATGAACTTTTTTTCATATGTTTGTTGGCTGCATAAATGCCTTCTTTTAAAAAGTGTCTGCTCATATCCTTCACCCACTTTTTGATGGAGTTTTTTTTTTTTTTTGTAAATTTGTTTAAGTTCTGTCGATTCTGGGTATTAGCCCTTTGTCAGGTGGGTAGATTGCAAAATTTTTTTCCCATTCTGTTGGTTGCCAGTTCACTCTATTGATAGTTTCTTTTGCTCTGCAGAAGCTCTTAAGTTTAATTTTATCCCATTTGTCAATTTTGGCTTCTGTTGCCATTGCGTTTGGTGTTTTAGTACTGAAGTCCTTGCCCATGCCTATGTCCTGAATGGTATTGCCTAGGTTTTATTCTAGAGTTTTTATGGTGTTAAAGGCCTCATGTTTAAATCTTTAACCCATCTGGAGTTATTTTTTTGTATAAGGTGTAAGGAAGGGGTCCAGTTTCTGCTTTCTGCATATGGCTAGCCAGTTTTCCCAACAACATTTGTTAAATAGGGAATCCTTTCCCCATTGCCTGTTTTTGTCAGGTTTGTCAAAGATCCGATGGTTGTAGTTGTGTGGTATTCTTTCTGAGACCTCTGTTCTATTCCACTGGTTTATAACGCTGTTTTTGTACCAGTACCATGTTGTTTTGATTACAGTAGTCTTGTAATATAGTTTGAAGTCCGGTAGTATAATGCCTCCAACTTTGTTTTTTGTTTTTTGCTTAGGATTATCTTGTTTATACAGGCTCTTTTTTGGTTCCATTTGAAGTTTAAGGTGTTTTTTTCCAATTCTGTGAAGAAGGTCATTGGAGCTTGATAGGGATAGCATTGAATATATACATTACTTTGGGCAGTATGGCAATTTTCACAATATTGATTCTTCCTAACCACGAGCATGGAATGTTTTTCCATCTGTTTGTGTCCTCTCTTATTTACTCAAGCAGTGGTTTCTTGTTCTCTTTTCTTTCTCCCAAACAAATGGAGTCTCTCTCTGTGTATTGAGCAGCTTGGAGCTGGGGGAGGGGGTGACACAAGCATCCCTGTGACCAACACCTCTGAGACTGCACTGGGTCAGACCTGAAGGCAGCACAGCCCTGGGTCTTGCCCAGACCTGCTGTAACTACTGCCTGGCTACTGCCTATGTTCACTCAAGGCTCTGGGGCTCTATAATCAGCAGGTGGTGAAGCCAGCCATGCTGTGTCCCTCCCTTAAGGGTAGCAATAGCTCTGGCTTTCAGGCAGGTCCAGAGATGCTGTCCTGGAGCCAGGACCTGGAGGCAGAAACCACAGATGTCTATCTGGTGCTCTATTCTAATGTGGCTGAGCTGTCATCAAAGCACCAAAGTCCTTCTCACTTTTCCCTCCCCTTTTTCCAGGCAGAGGAGTCTCTCTCCATGTCTACCACCACTGTAAGCTCATGGGAAGTACTGCCAGGGTACCACTGATGCTCACTCAAGGCCCAAAGGCTCTTCAGTCAGCTTTTGGTAAATGCTGCCATGTCTGGGACTCTCTCTTCAGGTAAGTGAGCCCCCCTCCGGCCCACGGTAGGTCCAGAAATGCTGTCTAGGGGCCAAGGCCTGGAATCAGGAACCCCAAGAGCCTACTTGCTGCACTTTTCCACTTTGGGCAAGCTGGTACCTAAGCCCGAGTCAAAGTCTCCTTTACTTTTCCCTCTGCTTTTCACAGGAAGCACAGCCACCACAGCTATGAATGTGCTGAGTCACACCTGAAGCCAGCATATCTCTGAGTCTCACCCAAGGCCCATAGTGTGTACTTGGGTGAGACTCAAAAATGTGTCTTTGAGTAACTAGGTTTCTGCTGTTAGTTATTCAGGGCCCAAAGGCTTTTTAGTCACCTGTTGAAGAATTCTGCCAGGAATGAGTTCTCCCCTTCAAGGCGGCAGATTCCCTTCTGGCTCAGCATGTGCCTAGGAATGTTGTCCAAGAGGAGGGGCCTGGAATTGTCACCTTATGACCCTGTCCAGTGCTCTATCCTACACTGGCTGAACTGGTATCCACATTGCACGACGAATCCTCTTTACTCTTTTCTCTGCTCTCCTCAAGTAGAAGGAAGGGGTCTCTTTTGGAGCTGTGAGCTGCACGGCCGGGGGTTTTAGGAGGGGTGGTGTCAGTGATTCCTTAGCCCTGCCCAGCTGTTGTCTCATTAGGTCATGCACCCCAAAATCCACTGGTTCTAAGCCCTGCACAGCCCTAGTCTTGCCTAGGAGTTGCACTCCTTGTGGCCTAGGGTGCCTTTCAGGTTTATTTAGAACCCCACAGGACTTCAGCCTGTGGTGAGGCTTGTTGAAACCTAAGTTCCAACTGCCAGGATGGGCAAATCTCCTCTGGCAAGGGTTGGCCTAAATGCTCCCTCTGTGAGTGCCAGCTGAGTTCTGCCTGGGTCGGCAGCACTGTGTTCCAATGCAAATTTCCACAATTACTAAACTCTCCCTCTCCCAAGAACATGCAATTCTCTCACCATGCCATTTGGCCATCCACTGCCGGGGGATGGGGGAGGGGTGGTGGTGGCAATTCAAGACTGTCTTTCCTCCTCTTCAGTGCCTCTTTCAGAGATATGAAGTAAAAACCAGGTACTGTGATTGCTCCCCTTATTATTGGTTCTTATGAAGGAGGCTTTTGTAGACTTGTTAAATTCTGTGTTCCTGTTGGGAGAATGATTGGTGGAGGCTTCCGTCCAGCTATCTTGCTCCACCTTCTCTCTCCTACCTGCCTTCGAATCTCTGCCAACATGCAAATGGTGGTAGCTGACTCCATTGGAAGCTCAGAATAAATAGCTTTTGCTTTTCTCATTTGGTTGATCTTTGTTTATTTTGGCATTTGAGAAGTAAATGAAGAACTTTTTATTACTATGGAAATTATGGGAAGACTCTTGGTATTAAAGTATCAACATAAGATACTTTACCTTTGATATCAGTAGCAATTGTGGATTATATAAACAGAGTCCAAATGACTATTAGAACAGAGCAGGGTAGGTGCAGGGAGGGTAAAAAACAGGACGGTATAATTTGTATAAAAAGTAGGCACGGGTCGGGCACGGTGGCTCACGCCTGTAATCCCAGCACTTTGGGAGGCCGAGGCGGGTGGATCACAAGGTCAACAGATTGAGACCATCCTGGTCAACATGGTGAAACCCCGTCTCTATGAAAAATACAAAAAATTAGCTGGGCACGGTGGCGCATGCCTGTAATCCCAGCTACTCAGGAGGCTGAGGCAGGAGAATTACCTGAACCCACCCAGGAGGCAGAGGTTGTGGTGAGCCAAGATTGCACCATTGCACTCCAGCCTGGGTAACAAGAACGACACTCTGTCTCAAAAAAAAAAGTAGGCACATCAGAAGAGGTATCAAATATATGATTTCTCTTTCCAACTACCCTCCTCTTTTTTCCTTGAGAACAACTTGCATATGTATCACGGTTAGTCATGAAAAGGGACATTGCCGCTGAAGCAGTTCCTCTGTTCTCACCTTCCTCTGCCTCTTTTGGTTCCTGGTATTGCCTTCTCTTCAGTCAGCTTGATCTAAGTCTTTTGCTTTAAACAAAAGCATATTCTTCATCAAATATTTTACTAAGTCATGAGAGCAGCTATGTAATTTGTAGGCTTAGCACAAAATGAAAATGTGAGGCCCCTGGCTCAAAAATTATGAAAGACTTTTAGGTGGTGGCAGTACAGCATTATCAATTCAAGCATGAGGCCCCGAGTTGCTTCTAAGACCCACGCAGGTTATATACCTAGAAAGCCAGCCCTACTGGGCTGAAAGGTAAACAAACACATCTCAGGAAACATTTCCTACTCTTTGCCTGCTTCATTTTCTCTTTGCTTTGCTAAGGCCATAATCTCTGGGAAATGCCATCCTTTTTTTTATAACAATAAAACAAAAAGACGAGGAGCAGAATTTCCTCCTGACCTTTCTATCCCAGTTAACTCCAGTTTCTATTCTGGAGGCACTATGCTCCCAGCGAGGAAAGATTCTGCCTCCATACTCTCTCTGGTATTCATCAACTGTACATTAGCAACCCTGAGACCTAAGATCCTGCAAACTACACATGTGGGACCATCAGATGGGCTCTTCTAGGCTAGGAGTCCACACAAAAGAAAGACTAATGCATTATTTTTAAGAAAGAACAGAAATCTTTCAGTGATAGATAGTAATTAGATACTGGAAGTTCATAAACTGGGTTAAGTTAATCATTAGATAGTCCTGTTACTTGCTAAAAATAATAAAACACACACTGAATAGCAAATGGCCATGAATATTTAACCATCACTGATTCCTTTTTCATGTGCAGTGCATTGCAGCTGTTCTAATGTACAATAAAGAAGGAACAGTGGGTAAGTGCTATAGACATAATGGGGATTTTTGTTGTCTTTCTACTATAAAGAAATAAACCTCTCTCGTCCTGTGGTTTCAAAATAACAATCTTTGGCAACTAACACCAGATGATGCTTGTAAATATGATAATCAGACAACAAATCCATTATTCATCCTCCCCTGGAACATTTATTGGCATAAAGTTTAGGCAATATAATTTCATAAAAAACCTGAAAATTTTTCAGAACCGGATTCAGTTAGGACTAGATTTTATAAAACTGAAAACTTATGTTAAATTATGTCACATAAAAACCCAAGCACCTTGAACTCCAATGTGACTTTTCCATCATCACCAACATTGACATCTCTGAGTTTTCTGGTCTTCCAAGGAAGTTAGGGCATTTAGTACAGTTGTCCCTTGGTATTTGGGGTATTGGTTCCAGGACCCCCATAGTTATTGAAATCTGTGGATGCTCAAGTCCCTGATATAAAACGCCATGATATTAGCATACAGCCTACATACATCTTCACATACACTTTAAATAATCTCTAGATTACTGAGGCCAGGCAGGGTGGCTTACACCTGTAATCCTAGCACTTGGCCTTGGAAGGCCAAGGTGGGTGAATTGCTGAGCCCAGGAGTTCAAGACCAGCCTGGGCAACATGGTGAGACCCCAAAGCTATAAAAAATACAAAAATTAGCCAAGTGTGATGCATGCCTGTTGGGACTACCGGCATGCATCACACTTGGTTAGTTTCTGTGATAGATAATTTTATCTATGTGTTCTTTCTTAAAAAGAATCCATTATTCTTGCTTTGTTGGTTACTTGGGAGAATATGCCTGATGCATGCCTGTAGTCCTAGCTACTCAGGAGGCAGAAGTGGGAAGATCACCTGAACCAGGAAGGTCGAGGCTGCAGTGAGCCATAATCGTATCACTCCAGCCTGGGTGAGAGAATGAGACCCTGTTTATCAATCAATAAATAAATAGATTACATACAATACCTAATATCATATACGTGCTATGTAAATAGTTGTTATATAATATTGTTTTTATTTTTTTGTTTATTGTTATTTTTAAATTTTCTCAGTATTTTGATCTGTATTTGGTTGAATACACAGATGCAGAATCCAGACATGTGGAGGGTCAACTCTACATCTCTATTTTATCTTTGTTTAGGATCTTGGGTCTCTAGGATTAAGGCACTAATAGGACTAGTCACCAGATTGGTTATGTCTTCCTCAGTCCCACGCTTGCATAGCATTTGTGCTGGTAGACATTTCCTGGGAACCACTTAAGCCAGTGTGCTCATCATTCTCACCACCTAAGATCCTTTTAATTCCCATCCCCTCTCTTCAACTCCCAAGCTTTAGAAATATTTATCTACCAAAATCCATTTACTAAATGTAGGCTTAATATGGGAAACTGTTATATCCATTAGGACTTATGAATTAATTAAAATAATTAAAGGATTCCCCCTTCATAATAATAACTACTATTTACTATGCCAGGCACTGTTTAATCATGTGGTATCGATCATCTCTGTGTAAACCCCATAATAAGCCTATGAGCCTTATATTCACTGATAAGGAAACTAAGCCTTAGAGAGGTTGGGGAACCTGCTCAAGATCACAGAGCTCTTACCCTATTTGCCCGTGCCCACAAAACTAACGGGTGTCAAGTCAGGACTAGAACGCACATCTTCTGAATACTAGTTCTGTGGTCTTTTCTAGCTAAACAAATATTTACTGAGCTGCAACTATGTGCAAGACAATGTGCTGGATTCCAGGGAATATCAAGTTGTTAAGGCCCTTCTAAAAATTATTTCCAGGCCGTGAGCCGTGGCTCACACCTATAATCCCACCACTTTGGGAGGCCGAGACTGGTGGATCATTTGAGGTCCGGAGTTCAAGATCAGCCTGGCCAACATGGTGAAACCCCATCTCTACTAAAAATACAAAAAATTAGCTAGGTGTGGTGGCACAAGCCTGTCGTCCCAGATAGTAGGGAGGCTGAGGGAGGAGAATTGCTTGAACCCAGGAGGCAGAGGTTGCAGTGAGCTGAGATCATGCCACTGCACTCCAGCTTGGGTGACAGAGTGAAAAAAATTATTCCAAAATGCTCACCACTCTTAGGTCCTTCTAATTCACACTGCATGCTGACATACCATGAAAATAATTTTCTTAAAGTCTTTTTGGATCAAAATATTTTCAACTATTCTCTATTTCATTCAGAATCAGTTTAAGTCCCTCTGCAAGGCACTTTAAGGAGCTGGTAGGGTAGAAAGAGGAAGGATGTGCTGACAGGCATGTGTTTACATTCTGGCGCTGTCAACAACTAGCCTTACAACTTTAGACAAATCACATAATCTGTCTGAGAGTCAGTTTTCTCCTCTGTAAACCTGGGAAATAGCAGGGTTGTTGGAAGTATTCCATAGATAAGTAAAGGACCTGGCATGCAGTGGGTAGCAATAAGAGTCAGTTGCCTTCCCTATCTCTCCCACCAATTCTAGCTCCAATCCAATTTTCTAAGACATAGACCCTCCAGGTCAGCCAGGCTGTCTGCTTACCACCTGGTGGACTTGGTTATACAATCCTTCCTTTTCTAAAACATTCCCCTTGGTCTAGAGGGCCTTCCTTCCTATTGTTCCCCAATCTAGCTAAATCTTTCTCACCCTTGAAGACCCAGCTGAAGCCTACCTGCTTCTTTACAGCCCTCCCAACAGAACACATTCTCTCATGTTTTCCCAAAACACTATTGTCTGATTATAGATTCAGCACCCAACACTGTCATTAAATTTTTCATGCTTGTCTTGTTTCTCCAAAGGTGCTGTGAGTTGCTTGGGGGCAAGGGCAGGGCCTTATTTTCTTCTTATCCCCCACAGAGATGATTGCAGTGTGACACCCATGACAAGTGTTCAATAATCACATGCTAAGTGTGTGAATGCGTACTGCATCATTTTGCATTTTGTTAATTATATGTGTATGCCTGGGAGTTGAGATGTGAGAAAATGACACTGCTCTTTCTCCTCCTAATGCAGATTGCTTTTTAAAATATTATCTATCAGATCTGTTTTTTTTTTTACACGTAGTATTTTTTCTCCACCATTTCAATACACCACTTAAAATCTGACCTGAAAAAGAAAGTATTAAAGCATGTGTTTCAAATAGGGGAAAAAATCCAGCAGCTATGACTAATGTCTTCAATTTATAGTATATCCAATTTGGAGAAGACTACGCTTTTTCATAAAGTTGCATAACTGCTAACAAAAACATTTTCAGCCACAGGATGTGTTTTTGGAAGAATGTAGCCCTTCACTAGACTAGGAAAAATGTAAAAACTAAGGGCACAGCTTTCCTTGATACACATGTTACCCAATACAGATAAGGCACTCAAATACTTGTCAAATTGAATGTCCTCTCCTTATATAATGTACTGTTGGGCAGAAGTAGGTCGTCACATTCTTGATATTAATGGTTCATTCTAAATCTGCATAGCTTTTCCTTGTGAATTATGTAAATATTGACAACTATTGAGTATCATCATCAAAAATGATTAAAGGGACTGAGTGAGGATGATGTCATATATTTCTACAGCTACCTCTTCTGGATTAAATAATCAGAACAAAGAGGTCTGTATATTACCCACTTTCTAAGATTTGTTGTTCCAGCCCTTTGGAGGTGAAGTAATAGTGAATAGTCTTTTAAATGAATCGCAAGTACCAGAACTCCAGTTATCTTGTTGACTGCAGTCATGTCAGAAAGTAAGACCCCCAGGGTGGGTAACAGATTAGACTGGTGAATATCTGATGTTAACACAGTACTAGCAGTCTTTTTCACCCTTATCTATGAGAATATAAAATCTGGGTCAGAACCAAGATGACTTGAGAATAAACTTCACACAATTTCTTGAAAATGCACAAAAATAGCCGGGTGTGGTGACACGTGCCTGTAGTCCCAGCTACTCCGGAGGCTGAGGCTTGAGGATCGCTTGAGTCCAGGAGTTCTGGGCTGTAGTGCGCTATGCCAATCGAGTGTCCACACTAAGTTCGGCATCAATATGGTGACCTCCTGGGAGCGGGGCACCGTCAGGTTGCCAAAGGAGGGGTGAGCCGGCCCAGGTTGGAAATGCAGCAGGTCAAAACTCCCATGCTGATCAGTCATGGGATTGTGCCTGTGAATAGCCACTGCACTCCAGCCTGGGCAACATGGTGAGACCCCGTCTCTTAAAAAAAAATACATAAAAATAAAGTTTTTTTAAAACTCATAAACTTTGGAACATAGCATTTGCAGGATTAAAAAGAGAAAAAAAGAAGAAAAACCTCACAAACTATAATTTATCAATAGTTCAATAGAAAAGTTTAAACTATCAGTTGCATAATGATTCATATTTTTATTTTTAAGTGTGGAAAAAAAGCAACATCTGACCCTGTTGTCTATATCAAGCTAATAAGAACAGGTTTTAAATGCTAAGCTCTTATTTTGTTTTTCACCTTGAGTATTCATTTTGCTGCCAAAGTAAAAGATGTGAGAATTAAGATCTATAGAACACAGCTTTGAATCAATCATCAAAAGCAAAAAAAAAAAAAAAAAAATTGTTTTCAAGGATGGGAATGAATTCTGCCATTTTAATTACAAGCTCAGTGGAAAGTTTGCTAGTCGTCTGTGGGCTTTGAAAATCATTATTATGTTGTCATTACAAATTAATGACTACAAAAGAAATGAGTTTTGAATGCAAACTGTAAATTACAGAGAAAAACTTACGGAACCGCTTTCTCTCTCCTGATGTACCGAGAGTATTCGTCATAACTTACTTGATTAAAAAATCCAAACGGTGGAAAAATACAGAGAAATAGATTTTTGAAATGGTATTATATAAATATAAGCCAGCTTTTTCTTAGCAATTCAAAAGATGTTCATCATAACACATTTGTAATATCAAAAAACTAGAAGCAACCTAAATGTTCAGCAATATGAGAATGAGTAAGTAATTACAGTATATCCAACTGGCAGATTATATAATTATTAAAAGTTATAAGCATAAATTATGTGACAGATTGGAAAATGTAAGTACAGGCACACCTCGGAGATACTGCAGTTCAATCCAAGATCACTACAATGAAGGAAGCACACAAGAAAGTGAGTCACACAAACTTTTTGGTGTCCCGGTGCATCTAAAAGCTATGTTTATATTATACTGTTGTCTGTTAAGTGTACAGTAGCATTATGTCTAAAAAATGTACGTATCTTAATTTTAAAATACCTCATTGGTAAAAAATGCTAACAATCAATTAAGCCTTCAGCAAATCATAGGCATTTGGCTGCTGGAGAGTCTTGCTTCCTGGTTAATGGCTGCTGACTGACCACAGTGGTGACGGCTGAAGGCTGAAGTGGCCGTGGAAATTAAAAAAAATAAGACAGAAATGAAGTTTTTCACTTTGATTGACTTTTCCTTTCACAAAATAATTTCTCAGTAACGTGATGCTGCTTTTAACCCACAATGGACCTTCTTTCACAATTGAACTCAATCCTCTCAAACCCTGCCGCCACTTTATTCAGTTTATTTAATAATCTAAATCCTTCGTTGTCATTTCAACAATGTTCACAGCATGCACATCACCGGTAGTTTCCGTCTCAAGAAAACACTTTCATTGCTGATCCATAAGAAGCAACTTCTTACCTGCTCAAGTTTTTTCATGAGATCGCAGCCATTCAGTCCCATCTTCAGGCTCTACCTCTAATTCTGTTCTCTTGCTGTTTCCACCACATCTGCAGTTACTGCCTCTACTGAAGCCTCGAACCCTTCGAAGATATCCATGAGGGTTGGAATCAGCTTCTTCTAAACTCCTGTTAATGTTGATATTTGAACTTCCTCCCATGAATCACACGTGTTCTTAATGGCATCTACAATGATAAATCCTATTCAGAAAGATTTTCAATTTATTTTGCCCAGATCCATCAGAGGACTCCCTATCTGGTAGCCATAGGTTTACAAAGTGTAGTTCTTAAATAAAGAGACCTGGAAGCCCCAATTACTCCTTAATCCGTGGGCTATGGAATGGATACTATGTTAGCAGGCATGGAAATATCATTTATCTTTTTGTACATCTCCATCAGAGTTCCTGGGTAACTAGGTGCATTGACAATGAGCAGTAATATTTTGAAAAGAACCCTTTTTTTGAGCAGTAGGTCTCAACAGTGAGCTTAAAATATTTAGTAAACCATGCTATAAACAGATATTCCCTCATCCAGGGTTTCTTGTTCCAATTATGGAGTGCAGGGAGAGTAAATTTAGCATAACTCTTAAGGGCTCTGGGAGTTTGAGAAGGGTAAATGAGTATCAGCTTCACCTTCAAGTCACCAGTTGCATGAGCACCTAACAGAAGATTCAGACTGTCCTTTGAAGATCTGAAGCCAGGCATTGACTTCTTCTCTCCAACTATGAAAGTCTTAGATGGTATCTTCTTCCAAAATAAGGCCGTTTCATCTACACTGAGAATCTGTTGTTACGTGGGCACCTGGATCAATGATCTTAGCCAGATCTTTTGGATAACTTGAGGCAGTTTCATCTACACTGAGAATCTGTTGTTACGTGGGCACCTGGATCAATGATCTTAGCCAGATCTTTTGGATGACTTACGGAAGCTTCTACATTCGTACTTGCTGCTTTATCTTGCGCTTTTATGTTATAGAGATGGCGTCTTTCCTTAACCTCACGGACCAACCTCTGCTAGCTTCAGACTTGTACTTTGGCGGCTTCCTTACTTCTCTCAGCCTTCATAGAATGGAAGAAAGTTTAGGCTTTGCTCTGCGTTAGGCTTTAGCTTATGGGAATGTTGGGGCTGGTTTTATCTTCTATTCAGATCACTAAAGCTTTCTCAACATCAGCAATAAGACTGTTTTGCTTTCTTGTCATTTGTGTGTTCACTGGAATAGCACATTTAATTTCCTTCAAGAACTTTTCCTTTGCATTCACAACTTGGCTAACTGGCACAAGATGTCTTGCATTTTGCCTCTCTTAGCTTTTGACATACCTTCTTCACTAAGTGTAATCATTTCTAACTTTTAATTTAAAGTGAGAGACACATAACTCTTTATTTCACTTAAACACATAAAGGCCATTGTAGGGTTATTAGCTTTTCTAATTTCAATATTCTTCTATCTCAGGAAACAGAGGCTAATGGAGAGGGAGAGAGAGACAGGGAACAGCTGGTCAGTGGGGGAGTCAGAACACATACATTTAGTAATCTTACATGAGTACCATTCATGGCACCCAAAAATGACGACAACAGTGACATCAAAGATCACTAACTGCAGATCATCATAACAGATATAATAATAATGAAAACATTTAAATATTGTGAAAATTACCAGAATGTCACACAGAGACATGAAGTGAGCACATGCTGCTAAAAAAATGATGCCAGTAGACTTGGCTTGATGCAAGGTTGCCACAATCCTTCCATTTGTGAGAAATGCAGCCTCTGTGAAGCTAAATAAAGTGAAGTGCTATAAAACAAGGTATGCCTGTAATGGAAGGGTTTTCATTTTACATACACAGATATTTATGCGTGCTCTGAGTACACCATGTAAAACTATGCACAAGAGAAAATAATAGAACACAAAGTACAGACATTATTGCAGAATTTGTATTTGTATGGTGAGAGTATGGATTTTTCTTTTCAAATCTCATGTATGTTTAAATTCTATTTATAATTTTTAAAGATTAATTTTCACTTTTGAAGACCTATCATATGCTGAAGTATATTCATTAAATTTAACTGTATAAAACTGTCAATTTCATGTAGGTCATTCATCTATGACCTACAGAAATTGCAATGTATAGTTCATTCTAATACCGTATTATCCTTGTTCAACTAACAAAAGGAATCCGTTTTGGAATAAAAGTTGCTAGCTCCTATTCTAAAATGTTCCTTAAGCGTCAAAATGAGTCTAACTTTTGGGAAATTGTTAGTGAAATAAATTACTTGAAAATCACATTTGAAAACTGTGACTCCAAAATAATCAAAACACAATGGAGGTTTTTGATTTTGAAGAAAATAAACTCAGCTCAGACTGTTTTGAGTTGATGTAGAGATACTTCCATTGTATTTTTTTTAAACATCTTTGAAATTAAGCATCATGTTCATTTTTAATTATTCAATGGCCAGTTTAAAGTAAAACATTAATAATTTAATAAGTAAATTTGCTTCTAACCTGTGCTGCGAATGACATTTAATTGCTTCATACTCTGTGATTACTCAGAGATAATTAGTCCTCTAAATATTACTGTAATGAAGATCGTGTGTTTAATGAATCATACATATTTAAACCAAATAGAATCTTTACTGAGTATTTAAGTTCAGCATAAAAATCATTTAACGATTGGTTAGAATTTGAAAAATTGTTTAGTGCAAGCCAGGCCGTGAAAATGTGAAGTGAAACTAAATGGATTCTTAGTAATATCGAAACAACAGTCCGAGAAAAAGTAAGTTGATCATTCTGGGTCTGAAATGAAAACATACTTCACCTTTGCTATACAATGGTTATTGTGTTTGACATTATGGATCAGTGTTTCTGAATTTCAGTGAAGCATTTTACAGTCTTTTATATTTGTTACTAAAGCACAGAAATATGGATTCCTTGAAGGAAGAGACAGGAGTGTGTGTGTGTGTGTGTGTGTGTGTGTGTTCACATCTGTATCATAAGCACCAAGCTTAGTGCCTGGCACATGGTAGATGACAGATAAAAGTTTAATGAATAAATAGCTGAGTTGGTTGAACAGGTATATGTTTTTTTAAAGTATGCACTCCAGCCTGGGTGACAAAACAAGACCATGTCTCAAAAACAAACAGACAAATGGTGCATCTGATAAGAGGTTAGTATCCAGGATATATGAAGAACTCCTACAACCTAACAGCAACAAAAACACCAAATAACCCAATTTTAAAATGAGCAAAAGACTAGAACAGATATTTCTCCAAAGAAAATATACATATTACCATAAGCAGATGAAAAGATGCCCAACATCTCTATTAATCAGCGAAATGCAAATCAAAGCTGCAGTAAGATATGGCCTCCCACCTACTGGAATACCTGCTATTTTAAAAAAGACAAACAGGAAATAACAAGTGTTGGGAAGGATGTAGAGAAATTGGAACTCTTGTGCACTGTCAGTGGGAATATAAAAGGGTGTTGCTACTATAATAAACAGTATAAACTTTCCTCAAAAGATTGCAAATAGAATTACTGTATTATCCAGCAATTTCACCTCTGGATATATACCCAAAAAGATAAAGATCTCAAGAAGATATTTGCACACCCCTGTTCATTGTAGCACTGTTCACAACAGCCAAGAGGTAGAAGCAAGCTGAATGTCCATCAGTGGCTGAATGGATAAAGATGATGTGGTATATACATACAATGGAATATTACTCAGCCTTAGAAAAGAAGGAGATTCTTTCACATGTTACAACATGGATGAAACTTGAGGACATTGCACTAAGTGAAACAAGGCAGTTGCAAAAAGAGAATCTGCTTGCATGAAGTATGTAAAAAAAAGTCAAATTCTTAGAAAGTAGAATGGTGGCTGCCTGGGGAGGAAGTGGGAAGTTGTTGCTGAATGAATGCAGACTTTTAGTTTTGCAAGATGAAAAGGTCCTTGTGATCTACTGCACAACAATGTGCATATAGTTAACACTACTGAACTGTACACAGAAAAGAGGTTAAGATTGCAAAAATCAATCTTGGGCAATTTAATTTTTCCAGATGCAGACATCTTCAAATGTTATTATTGAAGAAACCAATGCATCATTACAGATTATGCCTTTGGTGCTACCTCCAGGTGAAATGAATAACAAAAATAAAAGTCATATGATGTGTGAACCTCAGCTTTGGGGAGACTCATATACCAGGTCCAAAGTGACCTAATAGGAAATGGCTCTTATTCATAGTCAGTGCCATATTAATGAAGAGAATGAACAGCCAACGTCAAAATGGTCTAACTGTATCTAAACACACAATAGCAATTTGCTTTCCTCTTTAGGTTTACACATAATAAAAATATTTAACTATCAGCCTCTTTAGTCTCTTCCAAGAATTCATAGATTTGTTTTTCATATTCATAGATTTTGCTTTCAGTTCTTTGGGTAAATATTTCATCTAGCATGTGACAGCATTTTAGATACTAGAGTCGTTTTTAGAGTTAAGAATTTCACATCATCTGAAAGAGGAACTCCTTCAATATTTAGTAACTGCATTTCAGCATTTGGATCATTTACAACTTTTTTTACCTCTTCAATTTAATTGCAAACACCTTCAACAGAGCATTAGCAAACTAATTAACAATTCCTTTTCCTTAAAAAAATACTCCTAATCAAGGAAGATAATCATTTTTGATTTAACAACAACCAGGATTATCAAATGTAAATTTGCAATTGATTACAGAATAAAATATAGTCCATGCTTTCTCTCTTAATAACAGTCAGCATTATTTTTTTCCACTCAGTTATATTTAGTTTCTCGGATTAATTTAGGCTGATCTATCTCTTTTGATGCTGTACTCTCTAGGAATGACTATATTACTTCCCAGAAGAATTATCCCTGCGCAAATAAAACATCCAGATGCAAAGTATGCATACGGAAAAGAGGAATCTGGCAGCTGCCCAAGTCTTTTAACAATTTGGATGCATTCGATCTACTATAAATCAGTCTTTCAAATTTGTCAGGGAATAGTAAAGTCATGGGAAATAATATTTAGTGCACAAAGATACAAAGCTAACTGTCTAGAATGACTGTGTCTTCCTAGAAGTGCCTGCTCTAGTCCAGATACCATCCAACATCCTGGGACTCTATCTGTGAACAAGACGCAGTTTCTGCCCTCAGCAGGTTTACAAGCTGATTGGAAAGGCAGGCAACTTAAGAGGCAATCGCAAATCTGTACGACATGAGCTACCAACGGGAAATAAGCAGGGTAGACATAAAAGGGGTTCCCAACATTGGGGGAGTTTGGGAGGCAAGAAAGAGATGCAGCAGGAGAATAGTCCTGAAGGGCCCATAGAGGTTGGATAGGTAAGGAGGGATTGACGTGTGCGGTTGCAGAGGTGAGAAAGATCTTGTCTTTGGGAATGAAGTTGAGTGTGTCTATAATAGAGGAGAGAGGAGAAATGGTGAGAGAAAAGAGACTGGAGTGATAAAGGATCGTTTTATGAAGAATAGCGGTATGCACCTTCTGAAGATATTTGCTTGCTATTCTAAAAGCAATATTGTAAAGCCTATTTTAATTAGCTCTTTATGTCAGGAAATTGTCCATTTATCTTTTATCTCCCATATGAACTATATCAGGTTGCAAACCAGATCTCTGGGTTCAGAAAAATACTTTTTTTTTTTGAGACAGCGTCTTGCTGTGTTGCCCAGATTGGAGTGCAATGAATGGCACTCCACTGTTCTTGGCTCACTGAAACTTCCACCTCCCAGGTTCAAATGATTCTCTCGCCTCAGCTCTCAAGTAGCTGGGATTACAGGCATCTGCCACCATGACCAGCTAATTTTTGTGTTTTTAGTAGAGTCGGGGTTTCACAGTGTTGGCCAGGCTGGTCTCGAACTCCTGACCTCAGGTGAGCCACCCACCTTGGCCTCCCAAAGTGCTGGGATTATAGGCATGAGCCACCATGAAGGCAGTTAAATATTATTCTTCCTTCTTTAAGTTACATTTAAGTTCAGTTTTTTTAATTTTTAATTTTTTTTTCTTTTTTGAGATGGAATTTCGCTCTTGTTACCCAGGCTGGAGTGCAATGGAGCAATCTCGGCTCACTGCAACCTCCGCCTCCTGGATTCAAGCAATTCTCCTGCCTCAGCCTCTTGAGTAGCTGGGACTACAAGCGCGCACCACCATGTTCAGCTAATTTTTGTATTTTTATTAGAGATGGGGTTTCACCTTGTTGACCAGGATGGTCTCAATCTCTTGACCTCGTGATCCACCCACCTCGGCCTCCCAAAGTGCTGGGATTATAGGCGTGAGCCACGGCACCCGGCCTATTTTTAATTTTTTGAGACAGTATCTTGCTCTGCTGTCCAGGCTGGAATACAGTGGCACAATCATGGTTCATTGCATCCTTGAGCTCCCAGGCTTAAGCAGTCCAGTCCTCCTACTTTAGCCTCCCAAGTAGCTGGGACCACAGGCGTGTACCACCACACCGAGCTAATAAAAAAAATTTTTTTTTGGTAGCAATAGAGTCTTATTTGTTGCACAGGCTGGTCTCCAACTCCTGGGCTCAAACAGTCTTCCAGCTCTGCATCCCAAAGTATTGGGATTACAGGTGGAGCCACCACGCCCAGTTTAACTTCAGTTTTATACAAATATGTACATGAAGATAATATAGCAATGACCGAAAGGTAACCTCCAAGCTTGAAGTTGCCTTCTGAAATGTAATAGGAAAAATGACAAATAAGATAGATTGTATTTATCCTTATCAAAGGTACAATCTAAGCACAGTTAAAAGATATTCCCCTTGGACAAATGGTAGGATATTTTATCTATGTCAAAAACAGAACAAGAAAAAAAAATCTTAAATTACCAATAAGCAGCTAAATTGTTTTGGAAAAACACACATTCTAATCCCAGTGGCCAGAAAGTATTGTTGAATCAGCATGACTGTATTCGTAGGCAAAGAAATGGCTGGACAGTTATTTTGTGATGCCATGTAGCATATTGGCTAAGAACTATGGCATTTGCGTCAAGTACACCTTGATTTAAATCCTGATTCTGCCACTTACTGTCACTTTCGCCTCTCATTCCTCACGCCTGGTTTTTCCCTGGTGCTGTTGAGTGAGAAACAAGCTGTCTCCACATTAGATTTTATAAGAAGTGAGACTTTAAAAAAGCAACTGGTGACATGAATCTTTGGATTATATATAAGGAAGGAAATATTTATTATTTTAGTGAACAAAAAATTTCTTGAGTATAGAGCACACAGTTTGTACACAAATAGCAACTGTAAAAATGAGGTTTAGATGTCATTGTGACTACAGCATTCTGAGAAAGATAATATGGGAAAGGATTCTGTCAGTTCCTTCCATGTAAATAACCCAGTGTATTAGTGGATAATATATGTCTGTATGGACAGATAGATATTGACTCAGTGCAATAACCATGTAATAAATGCCTACTATGTTGAAAGATAAGACCAAAGGCAGTAAGTTTACCTACATGTGGTAGGTAAGCCTCCGTAGAGCAGCAACCACAGTCTGTTGCCAACCTGGCTTTTGAAAAGCTGAAGCAAAGTATCTATAATACTGTGAGAATATAGCGGAGGGGTGATACCATTTGGTCAGAAGGATGAAAAACTGTTTCATAAAGGGAAGTGTATTTGAGATGGTTTTGTGATGAATTTTGATGAATAGAGAGTAGTACATTTCAAACAGAGAAGGGAGCATGGGCTTTGGAGACAGATGGGGTTCAGATCTGGATCTGCCATTTTCTAAATATGTGATTTTGGAAGTCTCTGTAACTCCCGATAACGTTTTCTTCCGTTAAAATGGGATAATAGTTGCTACCTTACACGTTGCTGAGTTGATTAAACATGAAGTGCTTAATTGCAATGTCTGGAAGATCATGCTGGATTAAATTGCAACTATTACTACATCATGAAAAGCAGAGAATCCCACGGGGCAGGAAGAGCACACAGGATAGGCCAATTGAAGAGGAGGACACTGAAAGGTAAAGCTGGAGTTAAATGCTGGAGCCATATTGTGGGGCGTGTGGGATGCCACACTGAGGAATTTGGACTTTATTCAATAAGCAAACAGATCTTTGATTCCTTTTTTTTTGAAAAGCCCGATCAGAATTAACATTTTAGCTTACATAAGCAGCATGTTGGATGGACAGTAGGTTAAGGGTAGAAGGCAAGGCTGGCATCAAAGTGACTCGTTGGAATGTCATAAAAATGGTTTGGGTAGAGTTTTTGAGTGTTCGTGATGGCAGTGAGAAAGGCCAAGAGCTATGGAGTCCTATAGAGGCATAATCCTTAGACTGACATAGAGAAAGAGTTGCTTTTTGAGCCTTTGAAATACCAAGCATTATGAGGCACAAGTTGGATGAACAATGGCCTAGAAGAGGACCATTGGGGAGTGGAATACATGGACCTCCTCTTCTCGGCCACATGCATCAGCTGGAGTTAGAAAAGGAGCATTATCCATCACAGAGAATTGCAAGGGAAGCCTTGAAATATACGACCGAGTAGATTTTTTCACAAAACAGTGTTGGCTGCAAGCAAAACAAAGAAGAAAAACAAATCACAGTGAAAAGTATTGGGGGTGAGGTAGAAGGGAGCAAGTGTGAGGAACCTGGACACAGTGCTGAACAGGAAATTGATGAGAAAATGAGGGGGATTGTGTTCTACAAAAGTGAAGCACAAATATCAATGCCAAGATTATTGGAAAAGGTATGTGAGAACTGGGAAGGGTCACTGTTTACATTTGGGAATTGAGTTCATAGAGAAGTTTGCAACTAACTGGTCTTAATAAACCAACTGGTTTATTCGTACCTACCTCCATGGTAGGTACCCTCCATGGAGGTGAATGGTATACATGATCGAACAGTTGGCTCACAGTTTTGGCTGGTTCAAGTACCTTTGTTGAATCCCTTCACCAGAGCCACTTAACCACTGGTTTAACTCCTTTCAACTCCCTAAAAACGACCATCAGTCTTCTAAGTTGTTCTACTTCTCCTACAAATGAGGTCAGGAATAAAAGCAACTAAACACCTCAACAACATGAGAAGTCAGGAAAGAAATGGCCCTCCGAAAAATAGGTCAGTGGATAAAGACACCAAAAGGTATAGATATTTGGTATAGAATTGGGTCATTTGTAAGAGCCCATGCTTGGCAAGCTGACAGGAAAAAAATGGGAAGTTTGCTCACAACTTTGAAGAACCTATTAATGATGCAGTACCTTTGACACCCACACGAAACTTGAATTCTGGTACACACTATGGTACCATACATCAGTAGAAAGAGAAGAAAATGATTTTTCCTACATTTTAAATAGCAAGCATAAAACATATTTTATGTGCCAAGCACTGTGCTAGGCTCTAGAGATTCAAATATTAGTAAGAAGCAGTCTCCACTCTTAGCAGCCATTCTCGTGGGCTTCCTTGGCAAATACTTAGCCAGGGCAGAAAAAGGCAGCACAGTCAAATATGGGCAAAAATAGATAAAAGCATCAGAAAGAAGACTGCTGAAAAATATGGATCCTGTGAAGGTCCCTGCCCTGAATCAAATACAGCTCAAGGAATACTAGCTTCACAGTGAAGTAAAACTATTCTCTTAGAAGCAGAAATGTTTTTAATGTAAAGAAAATTATCTACATGGAAAGTTGCTTTTTAAGTGACACGTTTTTTAATGTAAGGAAAATCGTGCATATCTTATTGGAACAGTTATTTGTCATTTCAATAACTGAAACATTGAAATACATAAAGTTCTTTTTCTGTATACTGTAACAATGCAAATATTGCAATTCCTTGTATTAAGCACCACAGATGTTCTAGAGCCTATTTCAAAGAGCAGAGCCAGCAATACCAATGAGTTCAAGTCTTTGAGGCCAGACTTCTGAGCAGTCTTGCCTTGATGTCCAGGGGACAGGAGAGAGAGAGAGAAGAAAATGATGGAAAAATGGTAGGCTTTCTTCCTTTTTCCTGCTCTTCAGAAGTGGTCTCTCTCTCTCTCTCTCACTAGGGTCCCATTGAACTTAAGGGCTCAGGAAGAAAGCCCTGGGAAAACAAACACAGCCACAGTCTTTCTGTATCTCCCCCTCACCAGGTGTCAGGGACATGGAATCCTGACGTCGTGACATTCTGTACTCCTATCTCATTGTCATTGCTCTTTCTATTCCAAAGATACTTTGCTCTTTCATTCTATTTCTACTGAAAAGCATGTACAATTTATTATTGGAATTCACAGGAAAATAAGACTTGATATGCAATGTTTTACCTAGTGGCAAACTCTACCAGAACACAGTTTCTAAATTATAGGAGATATCTATAATCTTCTCAGCATCATAATGAATGAATCTTTCAATAACGGATTTGATACAAAGGCATTTGCCTAGATGCATATGCAGAAAATGCAGTCGTTCTTGTAATAATCCCTTTGGAAGGAACGTATGGGTTAACCAATGATGTTAGGATTTGCAATGTATGACAGGAATTACAGTGCTAAGAGTATGGCAAAAGGTAAACTGAATAATAAGCAAGAATTGCTTATTAAGAGCAAAAGTAAATTTTACAATGAGAATATAAACTAGCCTTCCAAGTCAATAATAAAACTATATTATTGTAAATACAATCATCTCTCCTTAGCTACAGTTTTGCTTTCTACAGCTTCACTTAGCTATGAACAACTGCAGTCCAAAAATGTTGAATGGGAAATTCTAGAAATGAACAATTCATAATTCGTAAATTTTTCAGTTTATCTATCATTTTTCTATTTTACTAGTTATTGTTAATCTCTTACTAAACCTAATTTATAAATTAAACTTCATCACTAATATGTATGTATAGAAAAAACGATACAGTTTATATAGGGTTTGGTGTTACTTGCAGCTTCAGGCATCCACTGGGGGTCTTGGAATGTTTTCTCCAAAGATAAATGGGGACTAGCGTATTTAAGAATAGTTAGGCAGGGTCATCATGAATATTCAGCAATGGTAATCTGCCATTGAGGGAACAAAGGAAGGGCAAGAAATGTTATGACATGATCCATTTGTCGTCAATTTTAGGATTATATCAGTTTTAAAAATGGTATTTCCCTTTGTTTACATAAGCCAGCAGCCAAAATCTAGAGTTTTTAAAAAAGTATTATTATTAAGATCTTGGAATGCTCAGATATTCTCTCAGAGGATGCATATAGCTGCCACGTTGTTACACTCAATCCAACAAAACATAGCTCTCCCCTGATGGTAATAGCAGCTTAGAAGTCTATGCCGTGATAACACAAGGACAGAGCCTTTTCTCAGAAAAGCATAAACATAGAGATTACTTGTATTTCAATGGAATCACAATACAGTGGAAGTGAATTTTTATTACCTTGGCTCTTCTGTGGCTGTCTGTAAAAAGTAAAACACATTCTTTTTTTAAAAAGCATTGTAATATTATACATTGTTTCCAAAGCTTTTTGATTTTCTTTAAGCTTTCCCATGTCCTTTCTTTAAATTGCTTTCTTCTATCCATTTTCTTATCCATTTCACGCAACACCGTTGTCAACCAAGTGCTCCTGGAATGATAATAGAACTTTTGACAATGGCAGACAGTGGGCATATGTCTGCTGTACACTGCTTCTTTTTTTTTTTTAATTTTTTTATTGCATTTTAGGTTTTGGGGTACATGTGCAGAACGTGCAAGACAGTTGCATAGGTACACACATGGCAGTGTGTTTTGCTTCCTTTCTCCCCTTTACCCACATTTGGCATTTCTCCCCAGGCTATCCCTCCCCCGCCCCCCCCTCCGCTGGCCCTCCCCTTTTTCCCCCAATAGACCCCAGTGTTTAGTACTCCCTCCCTGGGTCCATGTGTTCTCGTTTTTCATCACCCGCCTATAAGTGAGAATATGCGGTATTTCATTTTCTATTCTTGTGTCAGTTTGCTGAGAATGATGTTCTCCAGATTCATCCACGTCCCTACAAACGACACAAACTCATCATTTCTGATTGCTGCATAATATTCCATGGTGTATATGTGCCAAATTTTCCCAATCCAGTCTATCATCGATGGGCATTTGGGTTCATTCCAGGTCTTTGCTATTGTAAACAGTGCTGCAATAAACATTCGTGTGCATGTGTCCTTATAGTAGAACGATTTATAGTCCTTTGGATATATACCCAGTAATGGGATTGCTGGGTCAAATGGAATTTCTATTTCTAAGGCCTTGAGGAATCGCCACACTGTCTTCCATAATGGTTGAACTAATTTACACTCCCACCAACAGTGTAAAAGTGTTCCTTTTTCTCCACATCCTCTCCAGCATCTGTTGTCTCCAGATTTTTTAATGATCGCCATTCTAACTGGCGTGAGATGGTATCTCAATGTGGTTTTGATTTGCATCTCTCTGATGACCAGTGATGATGAGCATTTTTTCATATGATTGTTGGCCTCATATATGTCTTCTTCCATAAAGTGTCTGTTCATATCCTTTGCCCATTTTTGAATGGGCTTGTTTGTTTTTTTCCTGTAAATCTGTTTAAGTTCTTTGTAAATTCTGGATATCAGCCCTTTGTCAGATGAGTAAACTGCAAAAATGTTTTCCCATTCTGTTGGTTGCCGATTCACTCTAGTGACTGTTTCTTTTGCCGTACAGAAGCTGTGGAGTTTCATTAGGTCCCATTTGTCTATTTTGGCTTTTGTTGCCAATGCCTTTGTTGTTTTGTTCATGAAGTCCTTGCCTACTCCTATGTCCTGGATGGTTTTGCCTAGATTTCCTTCTAGGGTTTTTATCGTGCCAGGTCTTATGTTTAAGTCTTTAATCCATCTGGAGTTAATTTTAGTGTAAGGTGTCAGGAAGGGGTCCAGTTTCTGCTTTCTGCACATGGCTAGCCAGTTTTCCCAACACCATTTGTTAAACAGGGAATCCTTTCCCCATTGCTTGTTTTTGTCAGGTTTATCAAAGATTGTATGGTTGTAGATATGTTGTGTTGCCTCCGATGCCTCTGTTTTGTTCCATTGGTCTATATCTCTGTTTTGGTACCAGTACCATGCTGTTTTGATTACTGTAGCCTTGTAGTATAGTTTGAAATCCGGTAGTGTGATGCCCCCCGCTGTGCTCTTTTTGCTTAGAATTGACTTGGCTATGCGGGCTCTCTTCTGGTTTCATATGAAGTTCATGGTGTTTTTTTCCAGTTCTGTGAAGAAAGTCAATGGTAGCTTGATGGGGATAGCATTGATTCTGTAAATTACTTTGGGCAGTATAGCCATTTTCACGATATTAATTCTTCCTAACCATGAATATGGAATGTTTCTCCATCTGTTTGTGTCCTCTCTTATTTCGTTGAGCAGTGGTTTGTAGTTTTCCTTGAAGAGGTCCCTTACGTTCCTTGTGAGTTGTATTCCAAGGTATTTTATTCTTTTTGTAGCAATTGTGAATGGTAGTTCATTCTTGATTTGGCTTTCTTTAAGTCTGTTATTGGTGTAGAGGAATGCTTGTGATTTTTGCACATTGATTTTATATCCTGAGACTTTGCTGAAGTTGTTTATCAGTTTCAGGAGTTTTTGGGCTGAGGCGATGGGGTCTTCTAGGTATACTATCATGTCGTCTGCAAATAGAGACAATTTGGCTTCCTCCTTTCCTATTTGAATACCCTTTATTTCTCTTTCTTGCCTGATTGCTCTGGCTGGAACTTCCAATACTATATTGAATAGGAGTGGTGAAAGAGGGCTTCCTTGTCTAGTGCCAGATTTCAAAGGGAATGCTTCCAGTTTTTGCCCATTCAGTATGATATTGGCTGTTGGTTTGTTGTAAACAGCTTTTATTACTTTGAGATACGTTCCATCGATACCGAGTTTATTGAGGGTTTTTAGCATAAAGGGCTTTGAATTTTGTCGAATGCCTTCTCTGGGTCAATTGAGATAATCATGTGGTTTTTGTTTTTGGTTCTGTTTATGTGGTGAATTACATTTATAGACTTGCGTATGTTGAACCAGCCTTGCATCCCTGGGATGAATCCTACTTGATCATGATGGATAAGTTTTTTGATTTGCTGTTGCAATCGGCTTACCAATATATTACTGAAGATTTTTGCATCTATGTTCATCATGGATATTGGCCTGAAGTTTTCTTTTCTTGTTAAGTCTCTGCCGGGTTTTGGTATCAGGATGATATTGGTCTCATAAAATGATTTGGGAAGGATTCCCTCTTTTTGGATTATTTGGAATAGTTTCAGAAGGAATGGTACCAGCTCCTCTTTGTGTGTCTGGTAGAATTCGGCTGTGAATCCATCTGGACCTGGGCTTTTTTTTGTGTGGTAGGCTCTTAATTGCTGCCTCGACTTCTGACCTTGTTATTGGTCTATTCATAGTTTCAGCTTCCTCCTGGTTTAGGCTTGGGAGGACACAGGTGTCCAGGAATTTATCCATTTCTTCCAGGCTTACTAGTTTATGTGCATAGAGTTGTTTATAATATTCTCTGATGATGGTTTGAATTTCTGTGGAATCTGTGGTGATTTCCCCTTTTTCATTTTTTATTGCATCTATTTGGTTGTTCTCTCTTCTCTTTTTAATCAATCTGGCTAGTGGTCGGTCTATTTTGTTGATCTTTTCAAAAAACCAGCGCTTGGATTTATTGATTTTCTGAAGGGTTTTTCGTGTCTCTATCTCCTTCAGTTCAGCTCTGATCTTAGTTATTTCTTGTCTTCTGCTAGGTTTTGAGTTTTTTTGATCTTGCTCCTCTAGCTCTTTCAATTTTGACGATAGGGTGTCAATTTTGGATCTCTCCATTCTCCTCATATGGGCACTTATTGCTATATATTTTCCTCTAGAGACTGCTTTAAATGTGTCCCAGAGATTCTGGCACGTTGTGTCTTCGTTCTCATTGGTTTCGAAGAACTTCTTTATTTCTGCCTTCATTTCATTGTTTAGCCAGTCAACATTCAAGAGCCAGTTGTTCAGTTTCCATGAAGCTGTGCGGTTCTGGGTTGGTTTCTAAATTCTGAGTTCTAACTTGATTGCACTATGGTCTGAGAGACTGTTTGTTATGATTTTAGTTGTTTTGCATTTGCTGAGGAGTGCTTTACTTCCAATTATGTGGTCAGTTTTAGAGTAGGTGTGATGTGGTGCTGAGAAGAATGTATATTCTGTGGATTTGGGGTGGAGAGTTCTGTAAATGTCTATCAGGTTTGCTTGCTCCAGGTCTGAGTTCAAGCCCTGGATATCCTTGTTGATTTTCTGTCCGGTTGATCTGTCTAATATTGACAGTGGAGTGTTAAAGTCTCCCACTATTATTGTGTGGGAGTCTAAGTCTTGTTGTAAGTCATTAATAACTTGCTTTATGTATCTGGGTGCTCCTGTATTGGGTCCATATATGTTTAGGATCGTTAGCTCTTCTTGTTGTATCAATCCTTTTACCATTATGTAATGGCCTTCTTTGTCTCTTTTGATCTTTGTTGCTTTAAAGTCTATTTTATCAGAGATGAGAATTGCAACTCCTGCTTTTTTTTGCTGTCCATTTGCTTGGTAAATCTTCCTCCATCCCTTTATTTTTAGCCTTTGTGTATCTTTGCATCTGAGATGGGTTTCCTGGATACAGCACACTGATGGGTTTTGGATTTTTATCCAATTTGCCAGTCTGTGTCTTTTGATTGGTGCATTTAGTCCATTTACACTTAGGGTTAATATTGTTATGTGTGAATTTGATACTGCCATTTTGATGCTAGCTGGCTGTTTTGCCTGTTAGTTATTGTAGATTCTTCATTATGTTGATGCTCTTTAGCATTTAGTGTGATTTTGGAATGGCTGGTACTGGTTGTTCCTTTCTACGTGTAGTGCCTCTTTCAGGAGCTCTTGTAAAGCAGGCCTGGTGGTGACAAAATCTCTGAGTACTTGCTTGTTCGCAAAGGATTTTATTTTTCCTTCACTTATGAAGCTCAGTTTGGCTGGATATGAAATTCTGGGTTGAAAGTTCTTTTCTTCAAGGATGTTGAATATCGGCCCCCCACTCTCTTCTGGCTTGTAGGGTTTCTGCCGAGAGATCTGCTGTGAGTCTGATGGGCTTCCCTTTGTGGGTGACCCGACCTTTCTCTCTGGCTGCCCTTAGTATTTTCTCCTTAATTTCAACCTTGTTGAATCTGACGATTATGTGCCTTGGGGTTGCTCTCCTTAAGGAATATCTTTGTGGTGTTCTCTGTATTTCCTGCATTTGAGTGTTGGCCTGTCTTGCTAGATGGGGGAAGTTTTCCTGGATGATGTCCTGAAGAGTATTTTCCAGCTTGGATTCATTCTCTTCGTCCCCTTCTGGTACGCCTATCAAACGTAGATTAGGTCGTTTCACATAGTCCCACATTTCTTGGAGACTTTGTTCATTCCTTTTTGCGCTTTTTTCTCTGATCTTGGTTTCTCGTTTTATTTCGTTGAGTTGATCTTCGACTTCTGATATTCTTTCTTCTGCTTGGTCAATTCGGCTGTTGAAACTTGTGCATGCTTCGCGAAGTTCTCGTATTGTGTTTTTCAGCTCCTTTAATTCATTCATATTCCTCTCTAAGTTATCCATTCTTGTTATCATTTCCTCGAATCTTTTTTCAAGGTTCTTAGTTTCTTTGCATTGATTTAAAACATGTTCTTTTAGCTCACAAATGTTTCTCATTATCCACTTCTGAAGTCTAATTCCGTCATTTCGTCACAGTCATTCTCCGTCCGGCTTTGTTCCCTTGCTGGTGAGGAGTTTTGGTCCTTTCTAGGAGGTGAGGTGTTCTGGTTTTGGGTGTTTTCCTCCTTTTTGCACTGGTTTCTTCCCATTTTTGTGGATTTATCCACCTGTCGTCTGTGTAGTTGCTGGCTTCTCGGTTGGGTCTTTGAGTGGACACCCAGATTGTTGATCATGAAGTATTTCTGTTACTTGGTTTTCCTTCTACCAGTCTAGCCCCTCCACTGTACAACTGCTGAGGTCCACTCCAGGCCCTGCTTGTCTGGGGTGCACCTATAGCAGCTGCGGAACAGTGAGGGATGCTACCAGTTTCTTTTTCTGCTATCTTTGTCCCAGAATGGTGCCTGCCAAATGTCTGTCTTTTGGATATAGAGGGGTCAGGGAGCTGCTTGAGGAGACAGTCTGTACTATATAGGAGCTCAATTGCTGAGCTGTGAGCTCTGTTGTTCATTCAGGGCTGTTAGGCTGCTACGTTTAATTCTGCTGCAACAGAACTCATTAAAAAAACCCTTTTTTTCTCAGATGCTCTGTCTCAGGGGGGTTGGGGCTTTCTTTGTGAGTGTCCGTTGTGCTGTCCTGCCCAGCTAGGAGGCAGTCTAGTCACTATTTGCCTGCCGAGGCTCCGCCTTTCTGCTGCAGTCTCCGCCCTGCTGCCACAGGCTACGCCCTGTGGTGGAGTCTCTCTGTTGTAGCAGGTTGCCTCGGCAACAGCAGGCTGCATCAGCAATGGGCGTGTACCTCAGTAGGGGCGGATTGCCTCGGTAATGGCGGATGCCCCTCCCCCACGGAGCTGCACTGTCCTGGGTTCAGCTGTGCCCGTGCCCGGAGCGTTTGGAATCACCGTTTTTTTTGTCCCACTGCGCTACCCCAAACGCTGCTTCCCTGGAATCTCCTAGGATGGCTCACTGTCCAAGTCCTGTTCAGTCTCAAGTTCGGCCCTCTCAAGTCTCAGATTGCCGGTTTAACAGGGCACCTGGACCAGTGCTCTTTGTGCGGAGGGCTGTGTAGCGCCACTGCACTACAGCGCCGGCCAAAACCTCTGCCTGGCATCCCGCATCTCTTTTATACCTGGGAATTTCCCCATTCTGTGGGCAACAAAGATCCGTCTGGAAATGCGGCCCTGACTCACCCTCTCCACGCATTCACTGAGAGCTTCAATCCTGGGTTGTTCTCACCGTGCCATCTTGAGGCCAGCCGACTGCTTCTTTTTAAGTCAACTTTTATTTTGTCATAATTTTAGATTTACCAAAAAGTTGAAAAGATACTACTCAGAGTTCTCATACTCTTACCCAGTTTTGCCTACTGTTAACATCTTACATTACCATAGTACATTTATTAAAACTAAGAAACTAATGTTGGCATATAACTATTAACTAAACTCCAGACTTTATTTGAATTTCACAGTTTTCCCCAATCATGTCCTCTTTCTGATTCGGGTACCACATGGCACTTCGTCATCATGTCTCCTTAACGTCCTCTGGTTGTGACAATTTCTGTCTTCTCTTGTTTTTCATGACCTTGACAGTTTTGGAGAGTTTGGACAGGTATTTTGTAGAGTGTCCCTCAGTTTCAGTTTATCTTATGTTTTTCTCATGATTGGCTGGGGTTATAGGTTTTTGGAAAGAATGGCACAGAGATGAAGTGTTCTTCTCTCACATGTCAGAGGGACATGAAAATGTATGTGATGTCAGCAGTGATGTTAACCTTCATCACTTGGGTAAAGGGGTGTGTGCCAGCCTTCTTCATTGTAAGGTTACTGTTTTTCCCTTCCCATACTCTGTTCTTTGGAAATGAGTCATTAAGCCTAGACCACACACAAGGGGTGAAAGGGGTGATTTGCTTTTAAAATACCTTATGTGCAAAATGTGAATGTGTAACAAAGCTCCTGTCTTCCATACCAATTCAGTTCAATAAACCTTTAGGTTATCATAAAGAGAAATATTTTGGAGATTTGTAGTGCAGCAATTGTAATATCTAGAAGTATCTATATGTATTACCATCATATGGAAAGACACAAACCTTAATCTTTACAATGATTATAGATACCCTGTATCTAAGAGACAGTTATATTTACCTTATCTGAGTCATTATTGAAATGATTGCTTATTTTTCTAAGCTCTTTTTTAACATTTGATTAAATCCCTGGATGAATTTTCTTCTGAGACTGAACATTCTACAATGCAAATTGTACACAAGCTGAAAATTCATCTTCATATAGTTGTACTCTGGGGTCATACAACATTTAAATGCACATTGCCACAAATACTGTTTGTCTGCAGAGTCATAAATGCATAAATGAATTACTCTTTCAATGGTCATGTGTTTATACATTTTCTCAAAGGCATTCAACTTACTGAACAGCTTGCCACTACCTTACATGTAAAGGCATTTCAGTTTACTATTTTCATTAGAATCTCTAGTGTCATCGTACTTTTTTACATTTTGTTATTTTCAGTTAGATTTTTTGTTCTTTCATTCTACTGGCTTGCTTTAACTTT
Organism: Callithrix jacchus; assembly: GCF_049354715.1. Classification (NCBI taxonomy): domain Eukaryota; kingdom Metazoa; phylum Chordata; class Mammalia; order Primates; family Cebidae; genus Callithrix; species Callithrix jacchus. Next base: position 151,322,315 of record NC_133508.1, read on the forward strand.
TGCTTAACATTTTATCTGGCATAACTTACATAGCAGGCAACAAGATGAAAATATGTTCTTTTCAATTTAAAGAAATTATGTGACTATCTTGCAGATCTGTAATTAAGGTCTTGATTAGTTACACTTTCTTAATTTGGTGATTCACATCTCTCTTTGTCCTGAGCAAATTATGTCATCATTAAGAAATAGTTGTAGTCATTAGAAATGGCTGTCAAGGCCAGGCACGGTGCCTCATGCCTGTAATCCCAGCAATTTGGGAGGCTGAGGCAGGATGATCACTTGAGCCCAGGAGTTTAAGACCAGCCTGGGCAACATGGCGCTACCCAGTCTCTACAAAATATAAATAATCAGCCCGTGTGGTGGTGTGTGCCTATAGTCCCGGCTATTTGCGGGCGGTGAGGTGGAAAGATAGCTTGAGCCTGGGAAGTTGAGGCTGCGGTAAGCCACGATAGCACCACTGCACTCCAACCTGGGTGACAAAATGAGACTCTGTCTCAGAAAAGACAAAAGATGAAAAAGAAATACTAAATGCCTAACAAGATTTTCTTCTAAGACTTTCTTTCTCTTTCATTCTCTTTCTTTTTCTTTCTTTCTTTCCCTCCCTTCCTCCCTCCCTCTCTTCCTTCCTCCTTCCTCTCTTTCTCTCAAGACAGAATCTCATTCTGTTGCCCAGACTGGAGTAGGGTGGTGCAATCCAGCCTGGTCTCACTGCAGCTTCAACCTCCTGGGCTCAAGTGATCTCCCACTTCCACTTCCCAAGTAGCTACACCTTAAGGTGCACACCACTAAGCCCAGCTAATCTATTTTTTTTTTTTTTTTTTTTTTGGTAGAGTCAGGGTCCCACTCTGTTACCCAGGCTGGTCTTGAACTCCTGGCCTCAAGCCATCCTCCCTCCTGGGCCTCCCAACGTGCTAGGACTATAGGCACAAGCCACTGTACCTGACTTCCTTCTTTTTATTCAACATTCGTTGATACCTTAGGAGAATGTGCTATGTGCTGTGGGAAAAAACAACGCAAGGAAGTTACTTGCTAGGAGAGATGCTCAAATATATACAAAATTTATTATAATATGAGGTAGAAACATTGACAGAAAAGAAGTACAAATAAAATGTATCAAAAATATAAAGTAATAAGAAGTCAGTAACGGTTTTTAAGCAGGCAAATGACAAGACCAGAGACGTACTTTAGAAAAATTAATCATGTAACACTGTGTTGGATGGAGTATGGTGGTAGAAGAGAAGGCACGGAGGATAAAAAGAGGAGAGCAAGAAAAGAGGCAAATGAAAACCTGTTCATATTAAAGAGATAATGTGAAGTAGAAACAGATAAAAGATGTGGATCCAAGAAATAAAGCTATGGTAAAACTACTAGGTCATGGCTACCAACGGAATACAAGGAATGAGGAAAGGGAAAGATTCAGTTGAAAAACTGATACTTCAAGAAAGGAAATGTTATGCCCCTAATAATGTAGAAGGAGCAGTTTCTATTCTTATTTACTTATATTTCTTTGCAATATTTTTTACAATGTATTTTATATGCATTGAGAGCTAGCCCACTGCATTAGAAGCCTTTTTACGTCTCTCTTATGATTCACTAGTTATCGCAGCCTCTATTCCTTTCTGGAATAAGTTTCAGTATAAATAAATGAATACGCATTCATTATGCTTGATTATATCATTATGCTTCCCTCTCAGCAAATGTCTCAAGGTAATAACGTAATGGTGTCTGTTCATAACGAAAATCCAAGTTTTGTTTTTTTTTTTAAGGGATGTTTTCAAGCTATATTGTGTTTGTTATACCTTTTATAACATTTGTGATATTTCTGGTCAATAAATAGTAGCTTTTACAGAAAGGAGCTTTCTCATTTTAATTCGGGATCAGGTAAACTAATAATTATTCTATTTTCCCTTAAATAGACATTCATGCCATTTTCTAGTAAACAATCCATTGTTAATTCTTATCCCTTTAGAATCAAATTGCTTCTCACTCTTCGTTAACATGATATAAACTTTTTAGTAACAATTATAATGACAATGAAACCACAGCTAATGCTTACTGAACATTTATTATATTTAAAACATTGTTCTAAGTGGCTTTTACATATAACCTTCATAATTTTTTGAAGTAGTTACTATTAAAATCTCATTTCACAGATGAGACAGAGAAGGTAAGTAACTTGCACAGTGCCATACAGCTAATAACTGTAGGAACCGGAACAGAACTCAGGCAGTCTGGTTCCAGAGCCCATGTGCCTGGCCACCTGTGTCCTCCAACCCTTCGTCCATATGTGAGACCAGCCTTCTACTTAAGAGAGTGCATCTCTCTGCTATCTATCTTAAAAATTTGCCTTAAGCGGGGTCTATTTTAATAGACAAAAGAATAAACTTTTCATGCTCATTGGCATTCCCAGAAGACTTAATCATCAAGTGTCTGCAAAAACATAATTCCCTACACACCAAGACATTTGATTTGGTAATTTAAAAATACTCCCTACCTGTAGAGAGCTGTAGGAAACAAGAGTTCTTTATTTGTATTTAAGCTGAAAGTAGTGAAAGGAAGAATGAATAATGAATAAACTTGAGTTGATTTTCAGTCTGTAAAGCCAATCAATTTCAGTCAATAAAGTCAGATGTCTGTTCATTATAACAGTGAAGTGGAATTCAAGGGAGAGTGTGAGTCCATTGCTGGGAATGAGGTGTTCATGGGCAAGAAAAGGCAGCTTTGTGGAGACAGTTATCTTTGGGAAGGTTTTTCAAGATGAGATGTTGACAGCTCTCCTCATGGATGCCTATAAAAACATAAATCTTTTGTGTTATTCCAAAATCTGAAAGGACTGAATTATTTCTGAAGATACTGAGATCTAGAAGTACATTTCATTGGAAACTCATTTGCCAAATGTCTTTATGGAAAATATCTTCATAGATCACATACACTGAAAAGATTACCCAACATATCTCTGAAAGTCATCAAGTGAATGGTCCCCGAATCATGGAATCATTATCCTTTATGCTGTTTGCTTTTGTGCACTTTCATGAGTTTGGACCATGAAAATCAAGCAAGCCACACACACACACACACACACACACTCACACACTCTCTCTCTCTCTCTCTCTCTCTCACACACACACACACACACACACACTCTCTCTCTCTCTCACACACACACACACAAACACCACACACACACATTTTATCTTTCCACATCTTAAGCAGTATTAAGAAATCTAAGACAAAATGATTTTCCCAGAGGAACAGTATAAGATTAAAATTTTTAAATCCTATTTTTATTTTTAATTAAAAATATCCCCCCATATGAAATTAAATATGTATGACATGGTGTCCTCCAGTTTCCCAAAAGCTAAATGACTTTAAATGAAAATTATATTTTATTGAAAACACTCACAAATGTGTATACTATATTTGTATTTTCAATAATTTTTCACAAATACAATTTGTGACAAATGTGTATATTTGTGACAAATATAGTATATATATTTGTGATAAAAGTGTTTATCTTACCTTTTTAACTCTTAAAGCAGGATAGGCAGTAGAAAAAAAGCACCACTTCTGCTATTTTTTGTCTAGAATCAGTCTTATTTTGAAGCTTCTATTATTTTGAAGTTTCATACAAACACTGCACCATTTTGAAAGTAGATTTTCTGGCTGGGCACAGTGGCTAATACCTGTAATCCCAGCACTTTGAGGCTGAGATGGGAGAATCCCTTGAGCGTAGGATTTCAAGATCGGCCTGAGAAACATAGTGAAACCTCATCTCTACTATATATATCTCCAGGCTTACTGGTACACACCTACAGTCTCAGCTACTTGGGAGGCCGAGGTGGTAGGATTGCTTGAGCCCAGGAGATCAAGGCTACTGTGAACCATGTTTGCACCACTGCACTCCCATCTGAATAACAGAGCAAGACCTTGTCTCAAAAAAAAGTGCACTCCAACCTAGGTGACAGAGTGAGACCTTGTCTCAAAAAAAAAAAAAAAAAAAAAAAAATGCAGGGTGCAGTGGCTCACGCTTATAATCCCAGCACTTTGGGAGGCCAAGGGCCAAGACGGGTGGATCATCTGAGGTCAGGAGTTTGAGACCAGCCTGGCTGACATGGTGACAACCCGTCTCTACTAAACCTACAAAAAATAGCTGGCCGTAGTAGCAAGCTACTCAGGAAGCTGAGGCAGGAGAACCACTTGAACCGGGAAGTTGAGGTTGCAGTGAGCCGAGATTGCACCATTGTACTCCAGCCTGGGTGACAACAGCAAAACTGCATGAAAGAAAGAAAGAGATCAAGGGATCGAGACCATCCTGGTCAACATGGTGAAACCCCGTCTCTACTAAAAATACCAAAAATTAGCTGGGCACGGTGGCACGTGCCTGTAATCCCAGCTACTCAGGAGGCTGAGGCAGGAGAATTGCCTGAACCCAGGAGGCGGAGGTTGCAGTGAGCCGAGATTGCGCCATTGCACTCCAGCCTGGGTAATAAGAGTGAAACTCTGTGTCAAAAAAAAAAAAGAGAGAGAGAGAGAGGAAAGAAAGAAAGAGAAAGAAGGAAAGAGAAAGAGAAAAGAGTAGATTTTTAATCTCAAGCTGCTGAAGGATTTTACCCCAAGATAGTGTTCTCTAGGTCGCCAAATCTGCCATTTTTCACATTTCTCAAAGAAAGGGGTATGAAGATATGGCACAGGGGAGGCATGTGTATATTAGAAATTGCTTCAAAATTGGTGCAATCAAGGAGAATTACATAACCAGTGAAGTGTCTCTTGAAGTCTTGTCCTAGGACACGGTGGATCTCAAAAGCTGGTCCCTGCCTTGCTCAGGAACTTAGAAATGAAAATTCTGACACTCTAGGCCTTTTGAATCAGAAACTCTCTAGGAGTAGAGCCCAACAGTCTGTAGTTTGCCAACCCTTCTAGCTGATTCTGACAGTGCTAAAGTTTTGGAATCACGCCACTAAAATTTTGGAACTACCAGAGTCACCTGGGAGGTGGGCGGGCTTACTTCAGATTAAAGGGCCCTACAGCATACCAGAATCCCTAAGGGTGAAACCCAGAAATCTCTGATTGTGACAGGCTTTTCAGGTGATTCTTATGAACACTGAATCAGTAGATAAGTCAATCCACTTGTGACGGAAAGGAAGCAGTCTTGAACAGCTTTCTCTGGAGGCAGCTTCAGGGATGGAAAGAGCACTGGCTTTAGAGTCATCCTGACCTGGGTTTGAATTCCAGTTATGTCTCATTACTGCTCATGTGACCTTCAGCCAGTTATGCCAACTCTCTTCATCTCATCTTTCTTATCTGTACAATAGGCATGATAATACATAGCTAACTCCATTCTGAGAGGATCCAATAAAACGGGGTATATACTCAGCATAGCATCTTTTACAGTCAAACACCACGATTCTCCCCTCTCACACTTTCCTCTTTTGAGATGTTCTAGCCCGTTCCTGTCACAGTGCCTGGCACTTTGCTCAGTAAGTATTTGCTGAATAAATATAGAGTCCAGTAGAACATTTTGGGGTTAGAGCCCTCCTTCCATCGCCGACTACCTGTGAGACCATGAGCGCTCAGGTTACTTGACCTGTGATTCAGTTTCAGCATCTTTACAATGGGGGAAAATAATAGCCTTGACCTCTAGGCTTCTAGTGAGGGTTAACTAAATTAATAGTAAAGTACTTAAAAACAGTGTCTGGGACACTATAATTAGCCATAAATGTTATTGAAAAAGAATTTCGTACAAATATACTTCTAAACTTCAGAAGAGCCTAATTCTCAAAGAAATACATGCAATATATGTATTACTTTTCCCACAGACACGGTATTTTTGACAATATCGCAAGTCCTGTGTGAGGCTTTGGGGACATGCAGCCTCTGTTCTCATAGAGCACACAGTCCAGAGGGAGAGGCAGATATTAATCATATAATCATGTAAATGAGTAGTATGTCATAACAAAATGAGAAACGTGCTGAAGGAAAGATCAGCTCATGTGGCTGGAGCTCAGGGAGCAAAGGGGAGAAAGATGGAACAAGGTGAGATGTGGCGTGAGAGAAGTGAAAGGAAGCCAGACAAGCAGGGCCGGCACACATTTTGATCTATTTCCAGAAGCCACAGAAAGCCTTTGAAGAGTTGAAGCCAGAGGTGACATGTTCAGATTTATGTTTCTGATGGCATGGTGAAGATGGAAGCAGGCCCAGATGAGATGCAGAAGATCAGTTAACAGATTTTCACAACAGTCTAGGCGAGAGATGATGGTAGGTCAGACTAGAGTGGAGGCAGTGGAAATAGAGCCATTTAGAATTTGAGAACTACATAAGAAAGGAAGAGGACAGGATTCAGGGATGAATTGGAGACAGGAGGGAAGGAAGCGAGAGGCATACAGAATAATTACTCTTCCCTAACTGCACTGGGAAAGGACTGGATTGGAGGGAGAAGAGAGTGAATGTGGCACTGAGCATACTTAGTTTGATGATGAGAGATGTCCAAATGGAGGTATCAAGAAGCAGTTGGACGTATCGCTCTGGGGCTCAGTGTAGAGGTCTAAGCCAGAGAAACAGATCAGGGAGTCATAGGCTTATGGGCGGTGACTACAGCCAGGCAAGCAAATAAGATTGCCTGGGGAGAAAACAGAGTGGGAGCTTAGGGAACCCCAACACTGGACGATCAGTGGGAAGAAGATGGGCCTGCAGAAGAGGCTCACGTGGCAGGACAGTCTATGGAATATTAATTATTGTTTTTTTTTCTTACTCTTATTTTCCCCTTTTCTCCCATTTTAAGCTGATAGCCTGGTTTTATTATTCCTGACTTCAGGGGTCTCGCTCAGTAGGGTCCAAAGTAAAAGAATCCTGAAGGTAAACTTCTTGCAATTTTTGATAAATGTCAAGAAGTCACAGAGAAGCTCCAAGGCAAGGTGAACTATAAAGACCTACAGGTGGCTCAAGCTCCCAACCTGAGCATCCCAGGGCCTGTGAGAGCCCTTAAATGCCTCAGAACCTCTGGGCGTGAAGGTCTCAGTAGGCCTGGGTGAATATATTCTGCAGATAATGAGAGTCTATGGCCAGTGGCCAGAGGATTCTCCCAGTGCCCTGCTGATATGTACGGCTTCCAGATCTTGGCCCAGCTGTAGTATGGGAAGCTCAGACATAACTGAAGTTAAATTTCTCACCATGCTGGTGGGACAGTCGCAAAAACTCTGCACTTTGGTTTAAAAATTAGAATTCAATGTGATTATTTTCAACGGTTCCCTGATGTGTCACATGGATGGCTAAGGTGAAAGAAAAAACGTACCCCTGGCTTTCCTGGGAGCAAACTCCCCAATAATATTTTCAATCTACTTCTTTGATTACCATGATTTCAAGTAACAGAATCATCCTGTTTTAAAATTTATCTTGACCAAGTGATGATCTAAATAAATTTTAATTAAATCGAAGTAAAATTATAATTTCTTTGGGTATAAATAAAATATATTTAAGCTGAATGTGGTAATATACCTACTCTTCAATTTTTCAATATTTTTCTACCTATTCAATGTTCAGGGAACAAATTAACCATTTGAAAACCATGTAAAAATGTGTATACAGCCGGGCACGGTGGCTCACACCTGTAATCCCAGCACTTTGGGAGGCCGAGGCGGGTGGATCACGAGGTCAAGAGATTGAGACCATCCTGGTCAACATGGTGAAACCCCATCTCTACTAAAAATACAAAAAAATAGCTGGGAACGGTGGCATGTGCCTGTAATCCCAGCTACTCAGGAGGCTGAGGCAGGAGAATTGCCTGAACCCAGGAGGCGGAGGTTGCAGTGAGCCAAGATGGCGCCATTGCACTCCAGCCTGGGTAACAAGAGCGAAACTCCGTCTCAAAAAAAAAAAAGTGTATACAGAGGCATACATTTTTCCATTTGCCTTAGGCTCCAATCTGAATCAGCACAGCACTGGTTTTCATTTAACATTTTGATGTTTTGTTCAATGTGGATTGTTTACATTAATAGGATTTTTAAAAAACATCTTGCATCAAAACATGATTCATCTTGTTTACTGAGTTTTTGCACCCCCTTAATTTTACACCCAAGGTGAATGCTTCATTCAACTCACTCTAGTTCTAGTATTGAACATATAACTATGGACTGAGAATCATCCCCACTACATGGAGAAGTAGTAGCCAGAGGTGTAAGAGAAAATCCAGGAGTATAGTGTCATCAGAGTTGTTTCCAAAAGAGAGAATCATAAAGGGTATCAAATGTTGCTGAGAAGTCCACGAACACTAAAACTAAAACATACACTCGTTGAGTGATCTGAAGGTCATTGAAAACATATTGTGGCCCGTTGCGGTGGCTCACGCCTGTAATCCCAGCACTTTGGGAGGCCGAGGTGGGTGGATCACGCGGTCAAGAGATCCAGACCATCCTGGCCAACATACTGAAACTCCGTCTGTACTAAAATATAAAAATTAGCTTGGTGTGATGGCACGTGTCTGTAATCCCAGCTATTCAGGAGGCTGAGGCAGGAGAATTGCTTGAACCCAGGAGACAGAGGTTGCAGTGAGCCGAGATCCTGCCACTGCACTTCAGCCTGGCGCCTGGCGACAGAGCAAGACTCTGTCTCAAAAACAAAACAAAAGAAAACATATTGTGAAAGCCTGAGTGGGGTGATGGGGTGGAATTGGGCTGAAATGGATGAAAAACTCAGTAGCAAGCAGGGAAGTCAAAGCTTGGACTATGGACAACTCTCCTGAGAAGTTTGGCTCTGAAGAGGAGAGGGATAGACAGGGCAGTAGCTAGAGAGAAAAGTCAAGGGGGCTGGTGGGGAAGTTATTGTTTTTATATGATCCAGATGTAAGGAAGAAAGTTTAATATATGAGAGAGAATCTAGGGTCAATAGGAGAGTCATGAGAAGACTGAAAGGAGATGAGATTCTAGCCAGAGGGAACGGATGGGCATTAAACAGCAGGCGAAAAGTGTCCTGGATTGCAGCCTGAGAAAGGAGGAGCGTAGGCATAGATGTAGGTGATTTTAATCTTCGACAGCAAATTGAGGAAGCACCTTCTGAAGCTCTCAATTTTTCTCTTCTTAGAGGGAGAGAAACCTCTGAAGATAGGTGGGTAGGAATTGGGCACTGACATTTTCAGGGAGGGGAAAAGCTTTGAGAGCTGTGGTTAGGGACTTGAGGTTGGTAGGCGGAGCACTCATCAAAGCTCCTCTACCTTCTGAGTCAATAAACAATGGTACCTCCCCTTTATGGAATTCTATGCAGTTACATAAAACATGAGGAAGAACTCTAAAGAAAGAGGAAATGATCTCCAGGATATACTGTTAAGTGAAAAAAACAAGATGTAGTCATCTAGTATAATACCTTTTGGGTGAGAAAAAGTGAAAATAAGAATATATCATATGAGCTTGTATTTACATGAAGAAACATGGAAAGATATTGCATTTTTTAAAAATTAAGGTTTGAGGCAACCCTGCCTTAAGCAAGTCTATTGGTGTCATTTTTCAAGAACATGTGCTCATTTCATGTCTCTGTGTCACATTTTGGTAATTCTCACAATATTTCAAACTTGTTCATCATTACTATAGACGTTATAATGATCTGTAATCAGTGATCTTCATGCTACTCTTGTTTGGGGGCGCTGCATACTACACCCATATCAGATGGCAAATTTAATCCACAGATTGCCTGGTTTTTGAATGCTTCATTGACTGATCGTCCTTCCCACTCTCTCTCTCACCTTGGGCCTCTCTATGTGTTCAACACGCAACAAATTAGACCAGTTAATAATCCTGCAATGGCATCTAAGTGTTCACATGAAAGAAAGAGTCTCGTGTCCCTCACTTCAAAAAGCTAGAAATGATTAAGCTTAGTGAAGAAGGCATGTCAAAATCTAAGACAGGCCACAAGCTGGGCTTCTTGTACCAGTTAGCCAAGTTGTGAATGCAAAGGAAAAGTTCTTTAAAATATTACTCCAGTGAACACACAAATGATAAGAAAGCAAAACATTCTTACTGCTGATATGGAGAAAGCTTTAGTGGTCTGGGTAGAAGATCAAACCAGTCCCAATATTCCCTTAAGCCAGAACCTCATCCAGAGCAAGGCCCTAACTCTCTTTTGTTCTATGAAGGCCAAGAGAGGTGAGGAAGCTGTAGAAGAAAAGGTTGAAGCTAGCAGAGGCTGGTTCATGAGGTTTGCAGAAAGAAGCCATCTCCAAAACAGAAAAGTGCGACTGCTGATGTAGAAGATGCCTCAAGGGATCCAGAAGATCTAACATAACTGATGAAGATGGCTACACTGAACAACAGATTTTCAATGTAGACCAAACAGCCTTCTATTGGAAGAAGACGCCATCTAAGACTTTCATAACTAGACAGGAGAAGTCAATGCCTGGTTTCAAAGCTTGAAAAGACAGGCTGGCTCGCCTCTTAGAAGATGCAGCTGGTGACAATGACGGTGATAGTGTAGCAGTTGAATCCAATGCTTACTTGACATTCTGAAAATCCTAGGGTCTAAAGAATTATCTTTGATGGAGATGTACAAGGAGATGAATGTTGTTTTCATGCCTGGTAACACAATATCCATTCTGCAGCCCATGGGTCAGGGAGTAATTTTGGCTTTTAAGTCTTACTATTTAAGAAATACATTTGATAAGGCTATAGTTACTGCAGATAGTGATTTTTCTATGGATCTGGGCAAAGCAAATTGAAAGACTTCTGGAAAAGATTCCCCATTCTAGATGACATTACGAACATTCATAATTCATGGGGAAGAAGTCAAAATATCAACATTAATAGGAATTTGGAAGAATTTGATTCCAACTCTCGTAGGTGACTTTGAGAGGCTCAAGACTTCAGGAGAGGCAGTAACTGCAGATGTGGTGGAAATATCAAGAGAACTAGAATTAGAAGTGGAGCCTGAAGATGGGACTGAATGACTGCAATCTCATGATAAAACTTGAACAGATCAGGAGTTCCTTCTTATGGATGAGCAAAAAAGTCGTTTCTTGCAATAGAAACTACTCCTGATGTAGATGCTATGAATTGCTAAACAGCAGCAAAAGATTTAGAATATTACATAAACTTAGTTGATGAAGCAGTGGCAGGGTTTGAAAGGATTAACTCCAATTTTGAAAGAAGTTCTAATGGGGGCAAATGCATCAAACAGCATCACATGCTACAGAGAAATCTTTAGTGAGAGGAAGAGTCAAAGTGGCAAACTTCATTGTTATCTTATTTTAAGAAATTGCTACAGCCACCAACCTTCAACAGCCACCACTGTGTTAAGTCAGCAACCATCCACATCAGTGCCAGACCCTCCACCAGCAAAAAAATTATGACTCAATGAAGGCTTAGATGTTTGTTAGCATATTTTAGCAATAAAGTATTTTAGAAATAATGTATGTACATTGTTCTTTTTCTCTTTTCTTTTCTTTTTTTTGAGACAGAGTTTCACTCTTGTTACCCAGGCTGGAGTGCAATGGCCCAATCTCGGCTCACTGCAACCTCTGCCTCCTGGGTTCAGGCAATTCTCCTGCCTCAGCCTCCTGAGTAGCTGGGATTACAGGCACACGCCACCGTGCCCAGCTAATTTTTTGTATTTTTAGTAGAGATGGGGTTCACTATGTTGACCAGGATGGTCTCTATCTCTTGACCTCGTGATCCACCCGCCTTGGCCTCCCAAAGTGCTGGGATTACAGGTGTGAGCCACCGCGCCTGGCATGTACATTGTTCTTAAAGACATAATGCTATTGCACACTGAATAGACTGAAGAATAGTATGAACATAACTTTTGGATGTGCTGGGTAACAAAAACATTTGTGTGACTCACTTTTTATTGTGACTGCCTGAAACTGAACCTACAATATCGTCGAGGTATATACCTGTATATTTTAAAAGTCATTTACAGAAAATTGTACTATAAAAAGCAGGGGATGAGAAACAAAGTAAATGGGACAGGTAGAAAAGAGACTCTCAATGCACATCTTTTTATTTTTATTTTTACTTTTTGAATTATGTCCATGTATTACCTATTAAAAGATAAAATTAAAAATTTTGAAAAATTAAGTTTCTATATATATAGGGATGCATCATTTACTCAGCATCTGTTTCCAAGACAAATCCAAGTTGTTCAGCACCCTGACAATGTTTTAAAATGACTGCCCCATCAGTAGGAATATAACATTTCTACATCTTCTGGAAGGGAGATGTTGAGTTTAAGGTGCCACCAGGGCTGATGGTTGATAGGAGGATCAGAGTCACAAGAAATTAATTTCACTCTTGACACGTTCTTTTACTCCGCGTTTGGGCGGACAGAACTCTCCCCAAGGGTCTGCCTTTAATGCTCAGTCCCCATCTGTTCCCTCTCAACACTCTCATTCACTTTCCCTGTTTCACCTAGACTCCATAATCTATATTTCTAATCCTAGTCTCTCTTCCAAATTCTAGACCTGAAATCTGAATGGCCAGATCGACATGGCGTATCACTCATCATCTCAACAGGAAACAGATGGCACATTTAAGTTGGGATAATTCAGAGCAGGTTTGTTTGCAGAGACTATTTACAAAGATTTGAGGAGAGGAGAACCATGAGGGGCTACTGTGAGCTGGGCTTTTACTAACCCTAAATCTGAAAGGATGAGAAGAGGGAGAAATTACCAGAACCAAGAAGGAGAGAAAGTTGGGAAAAGTAGGTTGCTTTGAGAGAATTGTAATTTCCTCTCAGGGGATGCAGCCAGCCTGATGGTGGTCTTGCTGGGAAGAAACCAGAGAAATACATACCCAGGCTCCATTCTTCCCCACTCCTTATTTTCTGCTAGGCTCACCATTGGCCAAACTCAAACAGAAGCTGGAGGGCACAGGAGAGTATGGCTGTAGCCCTTCAGATCAGCACTTCTGGGGCCCAGAGCAGAGTGTGGGAGGATGGAAAGCAGATCTGGAGGGGAAAACTGAATACACATGACAAGCATGGCTCCTCTGATGTCCTGTTAGCACCTTAAATTTAACATTTCCCTAACCAACCACAGTATCCTTTCTTCATTAACCCAGCCTTCCTCCTGAATTCCTTAGTTACCTTAGTTAAAGGCACCACTACCCTTCAGTGCCACCTCCCCAGCCCTGCACATGCACACGTGCACATACACACCTCAAGTCTTTCTCTTCCCCTGGATCATGAACTCCTGCAGGTAGGGTCCATAAGCCTGTACTCAGCAAACGTCTCATGAATTAGAACAGATAACGTTTCTCAGGCACTGCCGTATCTGGCCTACTGTTGAGCATTTCATTTGGATTGTTTTATTTCATCTTTCAATATAACAGTACCTACTCCATGAAGTAGGTCCTATTATTATCTCCATTATATAGATTAATAAACTGAGGCCTAGAAAGGTTAAATAACTAACCCAATGTCACATTCTTAAAAGAGGATATCTGACATAGGAGCCCACCCTCCAGCACTATGACCTTTGTACTCCCTCATTCAGGATTGAATGAAACACCCACTGTGATAGCAAAGTGCTTTGCTTATTGAAAAAAGAGTCAGATGTTGGCCAAACGATGTAATTCAGAGAAAGCAAGGGTTGGAGCTAGGGTTTGAACTTGTTGCTGAATTTTAAAGGACAGAGGGAGGAAAGAGGGCATGCCAGGCAAGCAGGCCAAGGAACACTTAGCAGGGATTATAGTTTGTTTGTGGGCTTGTGTAGAAAAGGCCTTGACCAGATCAGAGAATAAATATTCAGGACAAATGGGATAAGATTGAAGTGGCTCATGCTTTTAATCCTAGCACTTTGGGAGGTCGAGGCTGTTGGGAGGTGGATCACCTGAGGTCGGGAGTTCGAGAGCAGTCTGGCCAACATGGTGAAACCCTGTTTCTACTAAAAATACAAAAATTAGCTGGACATGGTGGTGGGCACATGTAATCCCAGCTACTTGAGAGGCTGAGGCAGGAGAATTGCTTGAACCCAGGTGGTGGAGGTTGCAGTGAGCCAAGACCACACAATCACCCTCCAGCCTGGGCAACAAGAGCAAAACTTCATCTTGGGAAAAAAAAAAAAAATATATATATATATATATATATATATTTTTTTTTTTTTTTTTTGAGAGAGAGAGAGAGAGAGAATGAGAGAGAGAGAGAGAGAGAGAGAGAGAGAGAGAGAGAGAGGAGGACATAAGGGAAACAGATCACAGAGGGTCTTGAAGTCCATGAGCTGTTGAGCCTTCCTACAGGGAGAAGTGAAAGTGGTGTTTGGGGTAGATTAATTTGCCACTTACGATGGATTAAAAGTGGAAGATTATGTGCTGCTAGGACAAGCTGGAAGGTTGTTCTAATGGTCCAGAAACAAATCAGAGAAGGCCTGGATTAGAGTGAGGCAATGAAAATGAAGAATAAACATCAGATTCCAGAAATACTTCACATCCAAATTACCTACAGCATTTACAGACTGGTTGCATGGGGATGAAAAAGGCTTGGACTTCGGTTAAGATGACTTCACTTTCTAGCCTTTGCTGGTAGTCTTGCCATTGACTGAGAATTTGGCATTAAAGGGGAGAGAAAGGATTAACATAAATTCAATTTTAGATATATTGAGTTTGAGGTGAGGGCCTAAGTGACCTGTTTGTCATTCCCAATTTTGCCAATTTAGAGATCTACTCTTACTGTACCAAAAGTAGCAAGAGTTGGGGGTCATATTATAGTTTTCCACATTTTTTACCTTATAAGAAACTTTTGTTTCTTAAGTTTTTGCCTTTTCAGTTCTTATCTATATTAATTTTCAGTATACATCTAGCCTCTGAACACATCCCTTCCTACTGTGATATGTGTGCTGGGGCAGCGAGCAGGGTAGAGCTTGGATGTCATAACACACCAGGGTACCGAAGCCCTGTGATTCAGGACTAACATACTGTGCCTCTAATTGATAATATTTTCTGCTTCACAGTAGCTGAGCTGAATTGCACAGACTTGGAGAAGTAAATGAAAGAAATGTTTTATGGAACAACAGGCAAACCATTTAAATCTCTGTTTCCTGCTTCCTTGTCGACGATAGAATGTAAGAGGTGTCTGTGAGCCACACGGTGATTTCCTTTCATGTTTGCAAATAATACCACAAAGGATATTATATCCTTGCTCTGGCTCACAAGAGACTTAAAAGGCTGAGTTGACAAAACAGGAAGTTAAATCATTTACAAGGCTGTAAACAAGCAGATTTTCACCATCAACACTATCCTCAAAATGCTAGATTAAAAAAGGAGTTCATAGAAAGCATAAATGCTGGTCTTTTGATCAGAGACAAAAATGGAAAGATAAAAGCCTGTTTTTGTTTTTTTTTACTAGAAAGAAAACCTCTCTGGTTTGTCTACAAAGTTTTGCCACCTCTAAAATATGTAGATGGTCCCAAAGTTTAGAAAACCTTAAAAATTGAAATTACACATAAAAGAGCTTCTAGAGTTTGACTATGAAAATGCTACATAGTATTTATAGTTTACTTCATAATTTCACCTAAAGAACAAAGACTACATGTTTAGGAGATATCTGCAGATACTTATGTTACTTAGAACAGCAGCGTAAATAAAGGACTTAAAAGATGGCAGGAAAAGTTTTTACTAGTAAGTCGTAAAAATAGGTTAAGAGGCCAGGTACGGTGGCTCACGCCTGTAATCCCAGCACTTTGGGAGGCTGAAGCAGGAGGATTGTTTGAGGCCAGCCTGGGCAGCATGGCAAGACCCTCTCTCTACAAAATATAAAAAATTAGCTGGGCGTGGTGGCACATACCTATTGTTCTAGGTGCTTGGGAGGATGAGGTGGGATCACTTGAAACTGGGAAGTGGAGGCTGCAGTGAGCTCTGATCTTGCCATTGCACTCCAGCCTAGGCGACGGAGCTGCAGGTATATGTCACAAATTTATGCTATAAAATAGCATTTGTTTTTCTAAAATATGGTAGAAAAACACCTTCATATGTTACCTGGTCTGGGGACTCAATGTTTTGCTGGTTTATACAGCAAAACCATTCAAATAAGAAGGGTTGTTGTCCTGATGTAATTAGTACCCCTTTCACTTGTATCCAGCTTTTGGTGAAAAGGAATTTGAGGAACAATAGCAAAAACAAAAATTTTTAAGTGTCCAGATTTAGACAACATGTGGTCATCTGTACACAGACGTCATGCTGCAATATGCATGACTTTCAAAATCCAGTGCTTTATCAACTTTCATTCATTCAAAAAGTATTCATTTTATATGTTGTTTACTTCCTATCTGCCAGGAATGATTGAGATACAAAGATGAAAATATTGTTCCTACCCACGTGGAGCTTACATAATGCAATGTGAAAGGGCTCCTGTAAACAATAAACACATGTTTTAGTTCTTTCCTGAGTCGAAACTATACAGTCGTTAACTGAATGATTGGGTTAGCCCAATAAGACAATAGCGACAGTGGGCACCTTGCTTTTTGTTTTGTTTTGTTTTGCTTCTAAAATGAAGGACTCTGATATTTCACTGTTGAACAGTAATTTCTCTGTAGCTGTGGTTTTGAGATTCCGGATTTTTCTATTTGGTAGGGATAAAAAAGAGCCTTGAGTGAGTTTGATGCCAGATTACCTGGATTCAAATTCTGACTGTGTCATGTCATAGATGACTGGTTTTGTGCTTCCTTTTTATTCACCTTTTATTCCTCAGTGTCCTTATTTATAAAAATTAACATAATCAGTGCCTACTTCATAGGGCTTTTTTTTTTTCAGGATTAAAAGCATTAATATATGTAAAGGATTTAAGAATAGCACACCTGGCACATGGTAAGCACTTCTCATGCTTTAGCTATTGCTATTTAAACATATATATTTTTATATTTTCTTAGCTCTGGCTGCTATAACAAAATACCATACACTTGGTATATTAAAGAAACTTTTATTACTTATAGTTGTGGAGGCTGGAAGTCCGAGACCAGGGTGGTGACAGGGTTGGGCTTTATCTGTTTAGGCTAAAATAGAGAATGAAAACTCTTTTAAGTAGTAAGGAGAGGGTATTAGATGTCTCTTAGCATTTTGCTAAGAGTTATGAAAATGGAATGAAGGTGTTTGTTTAAAGATACTAGATTTTATCTGGCAAGAGCAGGCTTAAAATTTTTATTTAAAAGATCACAAAGAGGCTAAATATTTCTCAAATTGAAGAAACAACTCAGGAGCAGGGTCACCTACAGGGTAAGTTTTTTTTTTTTTTTTTTGAGACGGAGTTTCACCCTTGTTACCTAGGCCGGAGTGCAATGGCGCGATCTCGGCTCACTGCAACCTCCGCCTCCTGGGTTCAGGAAATTCTCCTGCCTCAGTCTCCTGAGTAGCTGGGATTACAGGCACACGCCACCGTGCCCAGCTAATTTTTTGTATTTTTAGTAGAGACGGGGTTTCACCATGTTGACCAGGATGGTCTCGATCTCTTGACCTCATGATCCACCCGCCTCGGCCTCCCAAAGTGCTGGGATTACAGCCTTGAGCCACCGCGCCCGGCCTGGGTAAGTTTTTAATGCTGGCAAATGTTTTGTTTTAAAAACAGACTCATTTTAGTAAGTTTGCTAAAGTGAATTTACTCTTATTTATTTCATGATATTTTAATTATTTTCTCTCTATTTTAACAATTTTAATTGTTATCCTCTCAGGAGGATAACAATACTTGTTCAGAGATCACCTCTGTATAAAATTGCTATCAGCTTATACCTTTGTTTCTTAAAATAATTTTCAACCCACTGAAAGGACATAGAGCACCTTGAAAGATGGACTGATTTCAGGGCTGTGGCAGGAAATTAAGAGGAGTCTGGGACATTTCGCTGAGCTGAAAAGCAAAATACAGGAACCACAGGGGCAAGACATTGGCAAAGAAACAAAAAGAAAAAGGAGAGAGAGAAAATATGGCAAAATCTTGATAATTGTTTAGGTGACAGATGTGTGGGGTTCATTTTATTCTTCTCTCTTGTAAATATTTGAATTTTTTAAATTATCTAATAAATGTTTCCCTAATTTAGGCCTTCTTTAAAGCAAAGCAACACAGAGTCATACATTGTCAGTGAAAGCAGACAGCACAGGTAAACACAAAGCAGTGATACTTCTTTCACTCTGAGATAATTACTCAGCTACTGGTAACATCGTAATGCTTTCCTGACATCACTCATTACATACAAAATCTTTTAAAAATGATTTCTTCTTCCTCAATTTCTTGGTCTTTCATGGCCTAAAAGCACTTTGATTGGGCTGTTGTTCTGTTTTATAATGCACCAGGGCTTTCCATCATTACCAAATACAGTCCAGCTTTCTTCCAACCTTCTTTTCATAATCCTTTCTATGACCTTCTGTCTCCACAGACCTCTCTGCTCCAGCCACACTGGACTTGAATTCAATCCAGATAGTTTTCTGCATCAATGTCACAATTTATAATCTGAATGAATATGCAAGACCTTTAAAATAATATATTTGGGGGTTTCAAAGTTTAGAATTATTTATACAACTAGCGGCTTGTCCTAGCACAGAGCTTAATTTTTGTGAAAAGGCCAAGCTGTTATGTAAGCATTTTCCTGAGATCATGAAAAAATCAAGAGAATGCATTTCTGCCTCTAAGGGATGACATGAAAACTAGAAGAAGGTGGGGGAATCTGCCTGTACAGGTCACAGTGCTTCTGCAGTATATGTTTCTGCTCTGGTGGTGATGAAGGCAGCAACAGCATGCTTCTGGTTCAGCTGAGTACAGGGAGTATAAGGTCCCCAGAGATCTGGGCATCACATTCTTCTAGAACTGGGAATTTTGGCCCCTTACATAAAATAAGCTTGTCCCTTGTTCAGCCTTGCTGCATGCGCTGCACACTACTTCTGCAACTAGGAAAGGCTGTAATTTTGGTTATAAAAAGTGTAACTCCGTTGTTTCTTCTAAACTTCAACAATTCTATAGGTCAATTGTTTTGTAATTATATACTCTTATGACTAGAAAGAATCGTATTCCTGTTAGAGGAGTATTTTTCTCATGTTTATTTTTACTAAACCTTTAAAAACCAGCCAACTTGACACATACATTTAAAAGTGAATTCCTGATAATAATCCTTTGGTTATATACCCAGTAATGGGATTGCTGGGTCAAATGGTATTTCTATTTCTACATCCTTGAGGAATCACCACACTGCCTACCACAATGGTTGAACTAATTTATACTCTCACCATCAGTATAAAAGTATTCCTATTTCTCCACATCCTTTCCAGCATCTGTTGTCTCCTTTTTTAATGATTTTTAAATGATTTCCATTTTATCTGGTATGAGATGGTATCTCAATGTGGTTTTGATTTGCATTTCTCTAATGACCAGTGACAGTGAGCTTTTATTCATATGTTTATTGCCTGCATAAATGTCTTCTTTTGAAAAGTGTTTGTTCATATCCTTTGCCCACTTTTTGATGGGGTTGTTTTTTTCTTGTAAATTTGTTTTAGTTCTTTGTAGATTCTGGATATTAGTCCTTTGTCATATGGGTAGATTGCAAAAATTTTTTCCCATTCTGTTGGTGGCTGATTCACTCTAATGATAGTTTCTTTTGCTGTGCAGAAGCTCTTGAGTTTAATTATATCCCATTTGTCTATTTTGACTTTGTTGCCATTGCTTTTGGTGTTTTAGTCATAAAACAATGCAATATAAAAAGTCCTTGCCTGTGCCTATGTCCTGAATGGTATTGCCTAGGTTTTCTTCTAGGGTTTTATGTTGTTAGGTCTTATGGTTAAATCTTTAATCCATCTGGAGTTAATTTTTGTAATAAGGTGTAAGAAGGGGTTCCAGTTTCAGCTTTCTGCATATGGCCAGCCAGTTTTCCCTACACCATTTATTTAACAGGCAATCCTGTCCGCATTGCTTTTTTTTGTCAGGTTTGTCAAAGATCAGATGGTTGTATATGTGTGACGTTACTTCTGAGGCCTCTGTTCTGTTCCAATGGTCTATATCTCTGTTTTGGTGCCAGTAACATGCTGTTTTGATTACTGTAGCCTTGTAGTATAGTTTGAAGTCAGGTAGTGTGATGCCTCCAGCTTTGTTGTTGTTGTTGGTTTTTTTTTTTTTTTTTTGCTTAGGATTGTCTTGGCTATATGGGCTTTTTTTTGGCTCCATATGAAGTTTAAGGTGGTTTTTTCCAATTCTGTGAAATGGTAGCTTGATGCGGATAGCACTGAATCCATACATTACTTTGGGCAGTATGGCCATTTTCATGATATTGATTCTTCTTGACCATGAGCATGGAATGTTTTTCCACCTGTTTGTGTCCTTTCTTATTTCCTTGAGCAGTGGTTTGTAGTTCTCCTTGAAGAGGTCCTTCACATCCCTTTTAAGTTGTATTTCTAGGTATTTTATTCTCTTTGTAGCAATTGTGAATGGAGATTTACTCATGATTTGGCTCTCTGTCTGTTAATGGTGTATAGAAATGCTTGTGATTTTTGCATATTGATTTTGTATCCTGAGACTTTGCTGAAGTTGCTTATCAGCTTAAGGAGATTTTGGGCTGAGATGATGGGGTTTTCTAAATATACTATCATGTTGTCTTATTATTATTTAAAAATGAGGCTGACATTTTTTTCGTATGTTTAAAATCAGGTTTTTTCTATAATTTTATATAGACTGTTTTTCCACTGGATGATTTAGTTTGTTTTGCTTGCTTACTGATTTATGAGGATTCCTTGTATAAGAAGAAAATTGCCTCTGTCAACGAATACTATAAATATTTGTTTCAAGATTGTCATTTTTACTTATTTATTTATATCATAGTTCCAAGAAATGAAAGGTATGTCTTTTATTTCCAAACTTTGTTTATGGTCATTATTTGATCATATATACATTTAAATTTTTTGTAATCAAACTTAATAATCTTTCCTTAAGATTGTCCTGTGTTCTGTGTCTTCATCAGAAAGCCTTATTTCCTCCAATATTACAAACTTATTTTATCGTCTTTTTTCTAGTATTCTTTGGGTTTTTTATATTTAAATATTTGATCATCTGAAATTTAAGTAAGGAATATGGTAGGAATCAAGGACCAACTTTTTTTTACATGGCTAGCCAGGTGTTCTGTAACCATTTAATCCATTGTTTCCTCATTGATAAGTACTATTTATTTTAAAAACTCTTTCCATTGGTATATATATATATAGGTGTGTGTGTGTGTGTGTGTGTGTGTGTGTGTGTGTCTAGCTTTATATATACCATATATAGTAAAGTGTATAATCTGAAGTGTACAACCATATTAATTTCCATATATGTTTATACCTCTGTAAAACACTACCCAGATCATATATAGAACACAGTCAGAAACTTAGATGGTTCCTTGTGCCCCCTTCAGTCAATACTCCCTCAAAGGAAATCAGGATTCTGACCTCAATCACTGTATATTAGTTTTGCCCATTTTTGAAATTCATGGAATCACATAGTGATATTTGTGACAGGTTTCTTTTGCTTAAAATTATGCCTGTGATAGTTATTTATTATTGTTTTTCAGACAGGGTCTCACTCTGTAGCCTAGACTGGAGTGCAGTGGTATAATCATGGCTCACTACAGCCTCAAATTCCTGGGATCAGGTGATCCTCCCATCTCAGCCTCCCAAGTAGTTGAGACTACAGGCATGCCCCACCATGCCCGGCGAATTTTTTGTATTTTTGTAGAGATGGAGTTTTACCATGTTGCCCAGTCTGGTCTCAAATTCTTGGGCTCAAGTGATCTGCCTGCCTTGGCCTCCCAAAGTGCTGGGATATTTATCTATTTGATTATGTGCAGATTAGTTTTTTCTTACCTTGCTGTGCAGTATAGTATATATATATATATACTGTTGTAAGACTATCCCAAGATTTATTTAACCGTTCTAGTCGTAATGAACACTTGGATTGCTTCCAGTTTCAGGCTATTGTGAATAATTCTTGCATAGATCTTTTGGAGGATATAAGTATTCATTGTTGTTGGATATATACTCAGGAATAGAACTGATGGGTCATACAGTATACTGTATATAAAGTATATTCTACAACTTTAGTAGAATCCACCAGTTTACCAAAGTGGTTGAACCATGTTACATTCGTATTAGCAGTATATGAGATTTCACAAGTCTTCATTTTTTGCTAAGACTTAATAGGGTCAGTCCTTTTAATTGTAACCATTTTGATACAGTTGTAATGGTGATCACTGTTTATTAACCTGGGTATTTTGACATTTTATTACACTATGAAATGTCTTAAAACGACTACCATGACATAGGAAAGAAAGCTAGATGTGGAGCAAAAATATCTGAATTCAAGTTTTGATTGACACTTAATGTTGAGAAATCTGTGAATAACTATAGTAAGCTTTCTGATCCACTACAAGTAGGTATATAATGACTGCCTCATAGGATGATTATAGATTGAATTATTTAAAAATCATTCAAAGTTTAAATTACTTGGTATAGCTAAAATATCTGAAAGTACTTGGGTATACAAGTATTTATTGAGATCCTCCTATGATCTAGGCACTCTTGACATCAGGAACAAATCAGTGAACAAAACACATTCCCTCTTGAAACTTACATTCTAGAGTAGAGACAGACAAAATAATAGATTTAACACATAAAATGTATAGTATATTAGAAAGGGGTAAATACTGTGGACAAAGAAAAGAAAAAGTAGAGAGAGCTGTATAAGGAGGGTTAGTGGTTGAGAGAATGTTGCATTTTGAAATCGGAAGGTCAGAGTACAGGGCATGGAGAAGTGACATCTGAGCAAAGACTTGGAGGTGAGGCAATGGGCCATGCAGATATCTGTGGGAAGAGCACTCCAGGCAGAGGGAAAGCCAGAAGTGTACCCACATGTAGCGTGAATTATAAGAAGGCCAGGATAGCTGGGCTGGAGTCAGGTGGGAGAATAGGGGGCAGTAATGAATGAAATCAGAGACATAAATGGGCAATGGCTGGGGACGAGAATGGTCCACATCAGGTAGGGCCTGTTGGGGGCGTTCACTCAGAGTGAAATGGTAATACAATGCAGTGTTAAGCAAAGGCAGACAAGATCTCACTTTTTGGAAAGGATCACTCTAACTACTTGTGTCTTAGTCAGCTCGGGCTGCCATAACAAAATACCATACGCTAAATGGCTGACATAACAGAAATTTATTTTCTCACAGTTTTGGAAGCTGGAAGTCTGAGATCAGGGTGGCAGCATGGCCAGTTTCTGGTGATGGCTATCTTCCTGGATTGTAGACAGCTGCCTTTTTCTCTGTGTCCTTTCATGGTGGGAGGAAGAGAGCGAGGGAAGAGATGAGATTAGAGCCCCACCCTTATCAGCTAATTTAGCCTTAATAACCTCCTAAAAACCCTGTTTCGAAACACAGTCACACTGAAGGTCAAGGTTTTTGACATATGAATTTGGGGAAGGACACAATTCAGTCCATGGCAACTTGCAACTTGAAAGTTTCAATCTCTTAAACATTCTCAAACACACCAAGGCTAAAAAAGCAAACTTGAAAATTAACCATGTATTGTTTGTATGAGCGGTTACAAAGGCTTGCTGTTGATACAATCCATCACTTTCTTTGTCCTAGTTGTACCTATCACATTGTAGCTGGAGAGTTATTGTATATTTAAATCTGCCAAGATTAATTTTGGGTTCTAAGCATAGAAGCACCTCATCTGAACCCATGTTACCTAGAATGTTGCCCTGATTCTGGGCTGAAATTCATCTCCCTCCCTCATCCTAAATCCAGAAAGATCACTTTCTATTAATAGAGATTACTGAATTTTGGCAAATTATAATTGTATATATTTATGAGGTACAAAGTAACGTTATTATATATATATACATATATATACATATATATATATATATATATCACACACACACACATACAATACACAGACACACACACTGTGGAATGATTGAATCAACCTAATTAAAATATCCGTCACCTCAAATACTTATAATTTATTTCCTGTCTAACTGAAACAGTATACCATTTGGCCAACATCTCCCTATTCTCCCTACCCCCCAGATTTTGGTAAACAGCATTCTGCTTTCTGCCTCTATGAGTTTGTTTTATATTCCACCTATAAATGAAAACATGTGGTATTTGTTTTTCTGTGCCTGGCTTTTTTCACTTAGTATAATGTCCTACAGGTTCATCCACATTGTCACAAATATAGAATTTTCTTTTTTTTTTTTTAAGCCTGAATAGTATTATCCCATTAGATACATATACCACATTTTCTTTATAACACTTAGGTTGATTCCACATCTTGACTATTGTGAATATTGCTGTAATAAACCTGGGAGTGCAGATATTTCATATCCTTTGGATATACACTCAGAAGTGGGATGGCTGGATCATATGGTATCATATGGTAATTCTATTTTTTGTTTTTTTTGAGGAATGTCTATACTGCTTGTCACAGTGGCTATACTAATTTACATTCCTATCAACAGTGTACAAGAGTTCCCTTTTCTTTATGTTCTCACCACCAACACTTATTACCTTTCATCTTGTTTTTTTTTTTTTTTTTTTTTTAAGATAGGATCTTGCTCTCTCTCCTAGGCTGGAGTGCAGTGGCTCACTCCAGCCTTGACCTACTGTGTTTAAAGGATCCTTCCACCTCACCCTCCTGAGTTGCTGGGACCACAGGCTCATGCCATCATTCACGGCTAATTTTTTAAATTGTTTCTTGTAGAGACAGGATCTAACTCTGTTGCCAGGCTGGTCTTGAACTCCCAGGCTCAGGTGATTCTCCCACCTCGGCCTCTGAAAGTGCTGGGAGTATGGACATGAGCCATTGCACCCAGCCTCATATTTTTGATAATAGCCATTCTGACAGGTGTGAGGTGATATCTCACTGTGATTTTAATTTGTACTTCTCTGATGATTAGTGATGTTGAGCATTTTTTCATATAGCTGTTGGGCACATGTGTGTCTTCTTTTGGATAACTCTTTATTTTTGAATGAAGGCAAATGCAATATAGACCTTACTTTGATTCTTTTGTAAGTACAGATGCTCCTTGACTTATGATGGGGTTATATCCTGGTTAAACCCATTGTAAGTTGAAAATATGGTAACTTGAAAATGTATTTAATACACTGAACCTACCAAACATTATAAGCTTAGGTTACCTTCCCTTAAACATGCTCAGAACAGTTACATTAGCCCACAGTTGGGCAAAGTCATCTAACACAAGCCTATTTTATAATAAAGTGTTGAATATTTCATGTAATTTATTGAATACTGAACTGAAAGCGAAAAATAGAATGGTTGTATGGTACTTAAATTATGGTTTCTACTGAATGCATTTTGCTTTTGCATCACTGTAAAGCTGAAAAATCGTACTTGGTGCCATTGTTAAGTCAGTAATTGTCAGTGTAAGAAAGAACATAGTATCCTGTCTTTGAATGGCATGTGTTTATTTAAAGCTCATGTGGTGTTTCTCCAATCATATTTACTGTGAAATTTTGGGAGTGTGTGTTTGGAAGCACTACACCTAAGTTTAGCCAAGTAAATGAGAATTTTCCATCTGTTGAAGTAAAGGAGCCTCAGTTTGTGCTTTGTATTGGAATCTGCCACAGGCACTATCGGCTTCCAGTATGCAATGAGAAAATAAGACTCAAAAATTTGAAGTTTTCTAACAAGTCAAATAACCTAAATGGTTTTATATGGTGTCGCAGCTGTTTTAACAAACAAGTCTCGTGAGTTAGTTTATAATTTAAGAACCAAATTCTACTTCATATAACACATCCTAGAAATTAAAAGAACAATAAATGTTTCATAAACTTTAAGGTCATCATGTGCTTTGAGTGGATGTTATTTTCTTAAGAGATTAAACAAAAACCTTGAAATTAACATTACATCTCTCTGGAAGCTTTTTTGAATAAACATAATAAAAGGAAGAACCTGTATAAATTTAAACTTAATTAAGAACTTTTCCTCAATTTTTATTTTCTAATATCCTCCTCCTTATCTTACTGGGAAGGGACATTTCAACAAAGCAATTACATTCCACAAAATTCCTTATTAAGTACGATTGTAATATATGTTTCTTTAACTGTTATCAGTCTGGAAAACTGAAGCTGTAATTTCTGGTTTCCGCAGTGCACTCAACAAATTTTCATCTGCATTATTTCTACCCTGGTCCAAGCCGCCATCATCTCTCAATGGGTTCTCATTCTAGGTTTCTATTTGCCTTCTTTGTTTCCACTGTCACCTCCACCCATCCTTTTCAACATAGCAATCAGAATCATAGTGATCAGGCCTAAAATGTAAACCAGATTATGCCATTCTTCTCTTTAAGACTTCTCACTGTGCTCAGAATGAGTTCCAAATTCATTACTTTGACCTAAAAAGCTTTATGTGATCTGGCCTACCTCTCTGATTTCATTTTCTACCATTCTCGCCTCCATAACCCAACTCCAGCATTCTTTCTCCTCCTTACATTCATTCAAAGGCCTACCTGAGGTCTTTGTGTAGGTCTGGAATGTTCTGGACTTTGTATCTTCATATGGCTCACTTTTCCTTGTCATTAACCACTATCCACCCAATCACTTATTCTGTTTCATATTCTATTTTATTTATACTTATTATTACCTGACACTATCTTTTTTTTAAAATATGGGTTTTATTCTGTTGCCCAGGCTGGACTGTAGTGGCCTGATCACACCTCACTCAAGCCTCAACCTCCCATGGCTCAGGTGATCCTCCCGCCTCAGCCTCCCGAGTAGCTGGGACCATAAGCATGTGCCACCATGCCTTGCTAATTTTTGCATTTTTTTATAGAGACAGGATTTTGCCATCTTTCCCAGGCTGGCCTCAAACTCCTGGGTTCAAGTGATCCACCCGCCTTGGCATGAGCCATCATGCCTGACCAACTATCATTTACTTGTTTCAGATTTACTGTCTTCTTCCCTATGAAAGGAAGGACCTTGTAAATCTGTTCATTGCTGTAAACCAGCATCTAAAACAATGTCTGCTCATACTCTCCACATTTGTTCAATGAATGAATGTGTGCCAGTTATACCAAAGACAAAGCGCCCAGCTCAATGAGAGATACAAAATGAATCGGAAAGAGATCTTGTCCTCAGGGATCTTGAGGTCTACTGGAAAAGATAAAATACACAGATAGAAACTACATTGGAGAATGAGGAGATGACATCCACCTATAGGAAATCAAGGCAAGCCTTGTGTAAAAAGTGGTTTTTAATTTGAAAGATGAGCATTGTGGCAGTTTCTGTTTCTTTCAATGTTATCTTTGTCCTGTTTTGTTAGACAAACTTGACACTAACTCACTCCCCTTTGTCAAATATGTTGGCACTGAAACTGATTTTTAATTTTCCTGTTGTTCTCTGAATTTGGGCATTTGCAGGTAAGTGCACCTATGGGTAAAACTGCATGTTTATGTGTGAAACATAATGATTCTGATTTTAAACAATGAATTAGTTTATTTAACTAAAATAAGCATTTCCATGTTATTGCTTTTGTAATTGAGCATAGCTTAGCATTGGCAAACAAAGTAGCCCATAGCCTAGGCAAATAAAAACACTAACAAAATACAAAGTACAATAGAACATTAATAATGAATTTGGCTAGGCTATTAATATTGGAAAGCATTACATATATTATTTCCATTATATATGTAAATATAAACATTTTCTAAGCCAGCAAAAGATTTTGTGGATCAGAATTTTAACAACTCAAGATGATTTTATTACAACAATCTGTAGGGAAAAAACAGGACACATTTTCTTATATTCTGTATAGAAGGCATATATTTGTTCTATCCGATCCACCTTTCCCCACCCTCTGTCACCTCAATAGCTGGGAATGACTTCATCTAAATAATAATGGTTTGATTTATCGTTACTAGAAATTCAGGTTTCCATGAAACTAGTGAGAATATAAACATAAGCAAAATCTAACATTTCCTCCTCCATTTGTCTTGCTTTGGGACAGAGCCGTGGACAGCTCCGAGGCACTATTCACACAGAGTCTGAACTGCACCACCGTATGAGGCATCCCTGACTGTACAAACAAGTAACTAAGCATGCGTCACTTCCAAAAATTGGAAATTTATACTTCCATTCTGAAGTTTTCTATTTAAAGGAGTGGGTTTTTTGTTTTTGTTTGTTTGAGATGGAGTCTTGCTGTGACGCCCAGGCTGGAGTGCAGTGGCATGATCTCAGCTCATTGCAACCTCCACTTCCTCGGTTCAAGTGATCCTCCTGCCTCAGCCTCCTGAGTAGCTTGGATTACAGGTGCCCACTAACACACTGGGCTAATTTTTGTATTTTTAGTAGAGACAAGGTTTCACCATATTGGCCAGGCTGGTCTTGAACTCCTGACCTTAAGTTATCCACCCACCTCAGCCTCCCAAAGTGCTAGGATTACAGGCATGAGCCACCGCAACCGGTCAGGGGTAGGTTTACTTAACTGTCATTAGAAACATTAGGCACAATATTATGAAATGAAACAACTTTCCACCTTGCTAAAAAAGAAAATTATTAGAGGCAAAACAATGTAGTGTACACATGGCAGACACTGTGGGTTGCTTATCCAAAAGCTAATCTCCCCCCTCTATATTTACTAAGAGACCCCTCCCCACAAGTTTTATCCTATACTGTGCAGCCATGTGGTTTACAAGAAGCAGGGCCCCCTTCAGAGTACCAGAGGTGATGTTGGATAAGTAATAGGGTATTTCATTACCCTTGGCAAAGATTCATTTAGGAAAGGAAATGTGGGAAATTGTGGCCAAGAAGCTGGAGGAGAAGTCTTGCTGGAGACATTTGGGGAAAGGCTTCCTTGATCTACAAAAAGGAAATGAGAAAAGGAAATATCCTCTTCCCTCCTATCAGTCTTTAGACATTATTGTATGAGGATGTGATATTGGAGCCTCTGCAGCCATCTTGGGACTGAACTTGTACAGTTTCCATAGCAAAACATATTGATATGGTTTGGGTATTTGTCCGCTCCAAATCTCATGTTGAAATGTGATCCCCGGGAGGAGAGGGAAGATGGCACTGTAGGACCAACTCAGGATTACAGCTCCCAGTGAAGCCACAGATGGTGAGTGGATGCCACATTTCCAGATGGATCTTTATTGCCCACAGACCAGGAGATTCCCAGGTGTAGGAGCCACACGGGCCGCCAGCGTGGCTGTTTGGGCTGGCATGGCTGTTTGGGCTGGGGCCGCAGCACAGTGGCACTCCGTAGAAAATATACTGGTTTGGTTGCCCTGTTAACCAGCAATTGGAGGTTTCGGAAGGCAGATTAGCACTTCGTCTGATTAAACGGGACTTAAACAGAAAGCCAGGCCGGGAGATTCCCGGGCAGCAACGTGATTCCAGCCAGCGCAGTGGGTCGCTGCATGGGAAATCACATAGATCCCAGCGCCCTTTCAGCAGGTGACTGGAACACCTGGGCGAGGGTCAACCATTCAACTTAAAAAAAAAAAGGGGCTCTGAGGCAGGGAGCCAGGTAATCAGGTTCAGCAGGTCCCACCCCCACAAAAACAAACAAAACAGCAATTGGAAACGCTCGGGGTTGAGAGTTTCACAGCAAGCACTGCTGAACACAGGACGGTGCAGCTTGGAAGGGGAGGGGCGTCCGCCATTACCGAGGCACTCGACCCCTACGGAGGTACACTGCCATTGCTGACGCAGCCTGCTGTTGCCGAGGCAACCCGCCACTCCAGAGGCGGGCCATCATCACCAAGGTAGCTCTAACCACACCCATATAAACAGGACTACAGGGAATTACACATAGCAGCAGGGCGGAGCACAAGACAACAGGGCGGAGCACACGGCAACAGGGTGGAGCCCACGGCAACAGGGTGCAGCACACAGCAGCTCAGCATAGCCACTACAGGCAAGCAGTGATTAGACTGCCTCCTTGCTGGGCAGGACAGTGCAATGGATACTCATAAATAAAGCCCTAACTCCCTGGGACAGAGCACCTGAGGAAAAAAACATGGCTTTATGAGTTCTGCTGCAGCAGACTTAAACGTACCTGCGTAGCAGCCCCGAATGAACAACGGAGTTCACAGCTCAGCACTTGAGCTCCTATAAAGTACAGACTGTCTCCTCAAGTATAAAGTACAGACAGTCTCCTCAAGCAGCTCCCTAACCCCCATATATCCAAAGAGTCACCTCACGAAGGACTGATCAGACTGACATTTGGCAGGCATCATTCAGGGACAAAGATAGCAGAAGAAGAAACTAGTAGCAACCCTCACGGTTCTGCAGCTGCTACAGGAGTTCCCCAGGCAAGCAGGGCCTGGAGTGGACCCCAGTAGTCCTACAGCAGAGGGGCCAGACTGTTAGAAAGAAAATTAAGAAACAGAAATACTTCATCATCAACAATCTGGACGTCCACTCAGAGACCCAATCGGAAAATCAGCAACTACTCAGATGCCAGGTGGATAAATCCACAAATATGGGAAGAAACCAGCGCAAAAAGGAGGAAAACACCCAAAACCAGAACACCTCGCCTCCTACAAGGGACCACAACTCCTCACCAGCAAGGGAACAAAGCTGGATGGAGAATGAGTGTGATGAAATGACAGAATCAGACTTCAGAAAGTGGGTAATGAGAAACTTCCATGAGCTAAAAGAACACGTTCTAACTCAATGCAAAGAAACTAAGAACCTTGAAAAAAGATTTGAGGAAATGATAACAAGAATGGACAACTTAGAAAGGAATACGAGTGAATTGAAGGAGCTGAAAAACAGAACACGAGAACTTTGCGAAGCATGCACAAGTTTCAACAGCCAAATTGACCAAGCAGAATAAAGGATATCAGAAGTTGAAGATCAACTCAATGAAATAAAACGAGAAACCAAGATTAGAGAGAAAAGCACAAAAAGGAATGAACAAAGTCTCCAAAAAATGTGGGACTATGTGAAGAGACCTAATCTACGTTTGATAGGTATACCTGAATGTGACGAAGAGAATTAATCCAAGCTGGAAAATACTCCTCAGGATATTATCCAGGAAAATTTCCCCAACTTAGCAAGGCAGGCCAATATTCAAGTCCAGGAAATAGAGAGAACACCACAAAGATATTCCGCAAGAAGAGCAACCCCAAGGTGCATAATCGTCAGATTCACCAGGGTATAAATAAAGGAGAAAATGCTAAGGGCAGCCAGAGAGAAAGGTCAGGTCACCCACAAAGGGAAGCCCATCCGACTCACAGCAGATCTCTCAGCAGAAACCCTACAAGCCAGAAGAGAGTGGAGGCCAATATTCAGCACCCTTAAAGAAAAGAACTTTCAACCCAGAATTTCATATCCAGCCAAACTGAGCTTCATAAGTGAAGGAAAAATAAAATCCTTTGCGAACAAGCAAGTACTCAGAGATTTTCTCACCACCAGGCCTGCTTTACAAGAGCTCCTGAAAGAGGCACTACACGTAGAAAGAAACAACCAGTACCAGCCATTTCAAAAACATACCAAATGCTAAAAAGCAACAACAAAATGAAGACTCTGCATCAACTAATGGGCAAAAGAGTCAGCTAGCATCAAAATGGCAGTATCAAATTCACACATAACAATATTAACCCTAAATGTAAATGGGCTAAATGCACCAATCAAAAGACACAGACTGGCAAATTGGATAAAAAGCCAAAACCCATCAGTGTGCTGTATCCAGGAAACCCATCTCACATGCAAGGATACGCAAAGGCCCAAAATAAAGGGATGGAGGAAGATTTACCAAGCAAATGGAGAGCAAAAAAAAAAAAAAAAAAAAAAAATGCAGGAGTTGCAATTCTCGTCTCTGATAAAACAGATTTTAAAGCAACAAAGATCAAAAGAGACAAAGAAGGACATTACATAATGGTAAAAGGATCGATACAACAAGAAGAGCTAACGATCCTAAATATATATGGACCCAATACAGGAGCACCCACATATATAAGGCAAGTTCTTAATGAGTTACAAAGAGACTTAGACTCCCACACAATAATAGTGGGAGACTTTAAAACTCCACTGTCAATATTAGACAGATCGACCAGACAGAAAATTAACAAGGATATCCAGGACTTGAACTCAGACCTGAAACAAGCAAACCTGATAGACATTTACAGAACTCTCCATCCCAAATCCACAGGATATACATTCTTCTCAGCACCAGATCAAACCTACTCTAAAATGGACCACATAATTGGAAGTAAAGCACTCCTCAGCAAATGCAAAACAACTGAAATCATAACAAACAGTCTCTCAGACCATAGTGCAATCAAGTTAGAACTCAGAATTCAGAAACTAACTCAGAACTGCACAGCTTCACGGAAACTGAACAACTGGCTCTTGGATGTTGACTGGATAAACAATGAAATGAAGGCAGAAATAAAGAAGTTCTTCGAAACCAATGAGAACGAAGACACAACATACCAGAATCTCTGGGACACATTTAAAGCAGTCTCTAGAGGAAAATATATAGCAATAAGTGCCCACATGAGAAGAGTGGAGAGATGTAAAATTGACACCCTAACGTCAAAATTGAAAGAGCTAGAGGAGCAAGATCAAAAAAACTCAAAACCTAGCAGAAGACAAAAAATAACTAAGATCAGAGCAGAACTGAAGGAGATAGAGACACGAAAAACCCTTCAAAAAATCAATAATTCCAAGAGCTGGCTTTTTGAAAAGATCAACAAAATAGACCACTAGCCAGATTGATTAAAAAGAAAAGAGAGAATAACCAAATAGATGCAATAAAAAACGATAAAGGGGAAATCACCACAGATTCCACAGAAATTCAAACCATCATCAGAGAATATTACAAACAACTCTATGCACATAAACTAGTAAACCTGGAAGAAATGGATAAATTCCTGGACACCTGTGTCCTCCCAAGCCTAAACCAGGAGGAAGCTGAAACTATGAATAGACCAATAACAAGGTCTGAAGTTGAGGCAGCAATTAAGAGCCTACCACACAAAAAAAGCCCAGGTCCAGATGGGTTCACAGCTGAATTCTACAAGACACACACAGAGGAACTGTTACCATTCCTTCTGAAACTATTCCAAATAATCCAAAAAGAGGGAATCCCCCCCAAATCATTTTATGAGACCAATATCATCCTGATACCAAAGCCCGGCAGAGACTCAACAAGAAAAGAAAACTTCAGGCCAATATCCATGATGAGCATAGACACAAAAATCTTCAATAAAATACTGGCAAGCCGATTTCAACAGCACATCAAAAAGCTTATCCATCATGATCAAGTAGGATTCATCCCGGGGATGCAAGGCTGGTTCAACATATGCAAGGCTGTTTCAACATATGCAAGTCTATAAATGTAATTCACCACATAAACAGAATCAAAAACAAAAACCGCATGATTATTTCAGTTGATGCAGAGAAGGCCTTTGACAAAATTCAACAGCCCTTTATGCTAAAAACCCTCAATAAACTCGGTATTGACAGAACGTATCTCAAAATAATAAAAGCTATTTACAACAAACCAACAGCGAATATCATATTGAATGGGCAAAAACTGGAAGCATTCCCTTTGAAATCTGGCACTAGACAAGGATGCCCTCTCTCACCACTTCTATTCAATATAGTACTAGAAGTTCTAGCCAGAGCAATCAGGCAAGAAAAAGAAATAAAGGGTATTCAAATAGGAAAGGAGGAAGCCAAATTGTCTCTATTTGCAGACGACATGATTGTTTATCTAGAAGACCCCATCGTCTCAGCCCAAAAACTCCTGAAACTGATAAGCAACTTCAGCAAAGTCTCAGGATAGAAAATCAACGTGCAAAAATCACAAGCATTCCTATACACCAATAACAGCCTTAAAGAGAGCCAAATCAAGAACGAACTGCCATCCACAATTGCTACAAAGAGAATAAAATACCTAGGAATACAACTCACAAGGAATGTAAGGGACCACTTCAAGGAGAACTACAAACCAGTGCTCAACGAAATAAGAGAGGACACAAACAGATGGAGAAACATTCCATGTTCATGGTTAGGAAGAATCAATATTGTGAAAATGGCTATACTGCCCAAAGTAATTTACAGACTCAATGCTATCCGCATCAAGTTACCATTGACTTTCTTCACAGAACTGGAAGAAACCACCTTGAACTTCATATGGAACCAGAAGAGAGCCCGCATAGCCAAGTCAATTCTAAGCAAAAAGAACACAGCAGGAGGCATCACACTACCGGATTTCAAACTATACTACAAGGCTACAGTAATCAAAACAGCATGGTACTTGTACCAAAACAGAGATATAGACCAATGGAACAGAACAGAGGCATCGAAGGCAACACAACATAGCTACAACCATACAATCTTTGATAAACCTGACAAAAAAAAGCAATGGGGAAAGGATTCCCTGTTGAATAAGTGGTGTTGGGAAAACTGGTTAGCCATGTGCAGAAAGCAGAAACTGGACCCCTTCCTGACACCTTACACTAAAATTAACTCTAGATGGATTAAAGACTTAAACATAAGACCTGGCACCATAAAAACCCTAGAAGAAAATCTAGGCAAAACCATTCAGGACATAGGAGTAGGCAAGGACTTAATAACCAAAACACCAAAAGCATTGGCAGCAAAAGCCAAAATAGACTAATGGGACCTCATCAAACTCCACAGCTTCTGCACGGCAAAAGAAACAGTCACTAGAGTGAATCGGCAACCAACAGAATGGGAA
Source organism: Callithrix jacchus (assembly GCF_049354715.1). Taxonomy (NCBI): domain Eukaryota; kingdom Metazoa; phylum Chordata; class Mammalia; order Primates; family Cebidae; genus Callithrix; species Callithrix jacchus. Next base: position 151,356,955 of record NC_133508.1, read on the forward strand.
AACATTTTTGTAGTTTACCCATCTGACAAAGGGCTGATATCCAGAATTTACAAAGAACTAAAACAGATTTATAAGAAAAAAGCAAACAAGCCCATTCAAAAATGGGCAAAGGATATGAACAGACACTTGGCAAAAGAAGACATACATGAGGCCAACAAACATATGAAAAAATGCTCATCATCACTGGTCATCAGAGAAATGCAAATCAAAACTACATTGAGATACCATCTCATGCCAGTTAGAATGGCGATCATTAAAAAATCTGGAGACAACAGATGCTGGAGAGGATGTGGAGAAATAGGAACACTTTTACACTGCTGGTGGGAGTGTAAATTAGTTCAACCATTGTGGAAGACAGTGTGGCGATTCCTCAAGGACCTACAAATAGAAATTCCAATTGACCCAGCAATCCCATTACTGGGTATATATCCAAAGGACTATTAATTGTTCTACTATAAGGACACACGAATGTTCATTGCAGCACTGTTTACAATAGCAAAGACCTGGAACCAACCCAAATGCCCATCGATGATAGACTGGACTGGAAAAATGTGGCACATATACACCATGGAATATTATGGAGCCATCAAAAACAATGAGTTTATGTCCTTTGTAGGGACATGGATGAATCTGGAGAACATCATTCTCAGCAAACTGACACAAGAACAGAAAATGAAATACCGCATATTCTCACTCATAGGTGGGTGATGAACAATGAGAACACATGGACACAGGGAGGGGAGCACTACACACTGGGGTCTATTGGGGGGAATAGGGGAGGGACAGCGGGGGAGTGAGCTGGGGAGGGATAGCATGGGGAGAAATGCCAGATGTGGGCGAAGGGGAGGAAGACAGCAAATCACACTGCCACATGTGTACCTATGCAACTATCTTGCATGTTCTGCACATGTATCTCAAAAGCTAAAATGCAATTAAAAAAAAAAAAAGAAATGTGATCCCCAGTGTTGGAGGTGGGGCCTGGTGGGAGGGGCTTGGACAGGATGAATCCCTCATGAATGGCTTAGCACAGTCTTCTTGGCAATGAGTGAGTTCACACCAGACCTGGTTGTTTAAAAGTATGTGGCACCTCCACCCTCTCTTGCTCCTACCTTCACCATGTGATGTGCCTGCCACTGCTTTGCCTTTTGCCATAAGTAAATTCCACCCGAGGCCTCCCCAGTAAGCCAAGAAGATACCAGCACCATGCTCGTACAGCCTGCAGAACTGTGCTCAACTAAACCTCTTTTCTTTACATTACCCAGCCTCAGGTATTTCTTTATAGGGACAAAAAAATGGCCTAACTCACATAGCAATCTCTATCTCTATAGATTAGATAGAGATAGCCCCAAGAAACGTGGAAATCTTCAAATTCAATTGCCTCATTTATTTTTGTTACTATTTTTGTTCCATGTTGTTTGGCTTATTAATATTCCCCAATGGAAATCACAACTATGAAACCAACCATTAGGTTTGGAAAGTAGTGATAAGCATGAATAGAATATGATTAATTAGGTGCCTAAAAGTTAGGTGCCGTTTTAGAGACAGAGGCTTATAATATGACCCCTTTAACTATGTAATAATTGCCAAAATAGTAATCTACCAGAATTAATTCAATAGCATGGTAAGCTTGTTTGTAGAATATTTAAAAAACTAAACCAAAGCTTACTAAGACAGGTGAATTTAATACAATGTTTTTAGCTTTGTCACAGATAGTACAATTTAGCATAAACTAAAATAAAAATTTAGTGTTTGCTCAATGCTGCACCCTATGTTATCAAAGAGCTCGACTCAAATTATTTGACTCAAACAGCTTCATACAGTTCTCACTGTCATGGAACCCACTTTGCGGATGAGGAGATTGAGGTTAGGCAAGGTTAAATAGCTTGCTCAACCTCAGGGAGCTGGTGAGTAGAAAAGCTGGGATTTGCAGTCTGACAGAAAAGCTCAGCCACCGCTCTCAATCACTGCAGTTTTCTGCCCAAGAAAGAATATACCTTATTCATGGCTGAGACATGTGGCAAACACTGCTGGATGTTTACTTAACTATTTCCTCTTTTCTCCTCTTAATCAGAACATTTATTTTGTTTAGGGGTGACTTGTGATCAATTTAATCAACTGTGGCAAATTCTATCTTGTTTTGCCAGTGACTGGTCTGATGTGGCATGTGACCACTTTCTGGATGATCAGGAAGAATCTGAAGTCTGGGAAATATTTCTTTCCTTCATAAAAATGAAGGACAGCATTACCTTTTCTTCCCTTCCTGCTTTGTGCAGTGACCTCTGAGGATGTGATACCTGGAGCTATGGCAGCCACACTGCAATTAGGAGGTGACAAACCTGGAGACAAACGCCAACATGCATATGATGACGGCAAACACAAAAAAGAGCTTGGGTCCTTGATGACATGATTGTGCTGCTCAACTAACCTTGAAACTACCTGCACTTACATCGATATTAAAGACATATTACATGACCTCATGCTTTCAGCTGCTGTCAGATATTCTGTTCCTTGAGGCCAAATACATTCTAACAGATACAATCTAGACAGAGAAAGATGTTTTCCCAGAGTTTCAGCAAAAACAGATGATGTGTAGGTTATGAAGATTTTATCCAGGAATCCATTGGTATAGGTAGTAGTTCAGAAAAAAAATACTCCAAGTTTTGTCTCAGATATGGGTAAATCTGAGCCACCCACATGGTGTCTGTGCCGAATATTCTCCCCTCAGATGCACTATTTCCTCTTCTGATATAGCTGACTGATAATAACTATATCAAAAGGCTCCCTTGCCCTCTGGCTGCTGGTTGGACTTGGCCATTGGCATGTACCAGCAGGAGACTGGAGGGGGATGGCGAATTAGACATAAACCTCCCAGCTCCTTCGATGGGTGATTACTTAGGCTGACTGCATCCATTGACTGAAGGTCACAGGCTCCTGTCAGGTGGCCCTCTGGGTCTGGGTTTTTCGGTATCTGCTCTTTCCCTGATTGGACAGATCTAGGAGCTGTTAGCCCCAGGGTTCCACACTTCTCTTGTGGTTTCCCACACCCTGCCCACATCTTTGCAAAATGCCATTTGTTTCCTGTCAGGACCCTGACTGATACAATGACAACGAAATCACTGCAGCTGTTGAAGCTTGGTCCAGTCTGTCTGAGGTGTGGTGAGATTCTGTGGAGTTATTCCTCGTTTAAATAAGGGCTTTCATCTACTATTAAAGGGAGACAAGAGACCACACAAATAAATGTCATGCTACAAAAGTAAAACAAAGATCATAGCTCAAAGAAAACACTTTCCACTTGAGGGCAAGAAATCAGAGAACGCTACCTGAAGAGCTGGCATTTGCGATGAGCACGGATAGGAGTTTTAAAAGAGATGGGATGAAGGGCATTCCAAAGACAGCGATAAGTGTCTAAGTAAAGCAGGGGAGGAGAGAAAGCTCATGTGAAGTTTCGAAAAATTAGAGCTGGAAGGGATCTACGGTATCTTTTATTTGATGTTCATTCTCCCTTCAACTCCTTTAACTGAGATTTGGCCAAGGTCAAACAGCAAGTAAGTAGCATGTCAGGACTCCAACCAGGTCTGCCGGCTACCAGGCTAGTTCTTAGTAATTCACCTTCTACCTCCACCCCACCCCCCCACCTCAGTCAGTCTGCTTCCTTCTGGGTCTCTCTCACTGCCTGTAACCACCTCAAGAGCAGGGCTTCTGTTTTCTTCACCCTTGAATCCCAGTACCTAGCACAATCTCTGTCTAACACAAAATCATCATCGTCATCATCAGCAGCAGCAGCTACCAAACTTTCAGAGGAATCCACCTACTGTCAGGCACTATGCAGTTATTTTGTATGTATCTTCCGTAATCTTCAACACTTGCATGGATAGGTATAATTATTCACTTTTCATTACGGATGCTGCGGCTCAGAGAGGTTGTCTACATCGCCTGCGGTCACACAGCAAGTAGTTAAGTGCAGGACTCTATAATATCTTTCATCAACCGGACTCCAAAAGCCCTGCCTCCATGGGCTTTCAGTATCATTTGTTCAATGAACGAATGAACAAGAAACGTCCACTCAATGCAAGCTATCGGCTGTAACAGGCCGTAACAGACCACCCTACAGGCCCCGCAACCTCTGCCGGCTCAGGACTCCGCACGCTGTCTTCCAATCTAAGCAGACCCGCCCCTCTCCGCGCTCCGCACAGGCTAGGAGGCTCCGCCCGTGTCTCCGCCTAAATCGCCGGCCACGCCCCCACTTCAGGGAGTTCGGTCACTCTCGGATTGGAGTTTTCCTTGGCTCCAGCCGCCACGCAGAGGGCCTCTCCCGGCCCTGCGACCCGCAGCCCGTTCCACTCTCCTGCCCCTCCTCTGCGCCCTCCCTCACTCTCCAAACTTCTTTTTTCCACCCTTTCTAAACTTCAGTCATTCTAGTGCCCGCCTCCTTCACTCTCACCGACCAACCAGTGGTCCTCATTCTCGTTGGCGGTCCGCCCCCTGCCGGACGGGGGCCAATCCCCAGCGCGAGAGTCCAGTGCCGGGGCTCGTTCCCCAGTGCCCGGCCTGTGACGGCAGCGCGCCGGGCGCCGCGCGGCGGGAGGGGGCGGGGCTCTGGATGAGGGATGGGCGAGGGCGGGGGGGAAGGGAAAAGGGAGGAGGAGGAGGTTGCGGCGGGTTTGAAAGCGGCAGTTTCCTGGCAGCTTGGGCAGGCGTTGGTCTTCGCGCTACAGCTCCGCAGCGGCCACGGTCGATCCCGCGACGTGTCTACGCGCGCTTATGCGCGCCGCCGACGGATTTTTCCCGTTCCCGGCTCTTCCCCCTTTACCTCACCGCCCCCCCGCCTCAGCCTTTCCCGCCGCTCGGGCGCTGAGCCTGGGGGCCAGCCGGCGGCAGTGACCCCGCCCGAAGCCCCTTCTGGAACCGCCTGGGGACAATTCTCTTTTCCTTTCTTCAGCCTAACGCGCGGTGGCCCTCGCGGAGTCCGGTCAGCCCCGGGCAGCGCAGCCGAGAGGGGCGTCCAAGGGGCGTCTCGGGGCTGGGAGCGGCCGGGCCCCCAGCGGGCTGTGGTCGCGGGGAGGGGGGGCCAGAGCGGCGAGGCCCCCCTGACCGGGCTGTGCGGGCCGCCCAGGGCCCCCGGGCTGAGACGGGGCCGGAGCGCCGCCCCGGCCGCCCGCGCGGGGTCTCCCCCATGGTGCAGCGGGGTTCGGGATGTCGAAGACGCTGAAGAAGAAGAAGCACTGGCTCAGCAAGGTGCAGGAGTGCGCGGTGTCCTGGGCCGGGCCCCCGGGCGAATTCGGCGCGGAGATCCGCGGTGGCGCGGAGCGTGGCGAGTTCCCCTACCTGGGGCGGCTCCGCGAGGATCCCGGCGGGGGCACCTGCTGCGTCGTCTCGGGCAAGGCGCCCAGCCCAGGGGATGTGCTGCTGGAGGTGAACGGGACGCCTGTCAGCGGGCTCACCAACCGGGACACCCTGGCTGTCATCCGCCACTTCCGCGAGCCCATTCGTCTCAAGACTGTGAAACCAGGTACGCTGGCCCTGCGTGTCTGCGCGGGGTGTTGCGGGGTGGGCTCCAGGGTGGGCGTCCTGGGAGCTGCGGCACCTCCCCACCGCGTATTGTCCCGGGTAATCTTAGACCTCCGGAGTGTACCTGACTCCCGCACGAGGGAGGAGGGTGACGACGGTGAGTCCCATTTTGTCGATGGGAAAACTGAGCTCCGGCTCGGCGGGGTTGCTCTGTTAGCAGTGCTGGCTGTCACAGAACTGCGACTAGAAGCTGGGTTTCCTAAATCTGTAGCTTCATCTCCCACCGCAGGCAAGAGTTTTTGATTAGAGAAAGCAAGCCTTTTCGGCTCTCTTTTGTGCAAGAAGATGCTTAGGATTGTAGCATTTTGTTTGGAACGATCTTACGCATCTTCTAACAGGGAAAAGGGTCTTTACTATCGAGGCACATGGTGTCAAGATTACCACCTAGTGTACCTGAAAGGGCTTAGCTGCTTCAGTGTTTCTTGCACGCTAGCAGACATCTCGGAGCTGACAGCCTAACTCTGTCAGTCCCGGTGGTTCAGGTGTCTGAGAACCGATGAGAATACAATATGTGATATGTAGCAGACTGGTGTGTTCTTGCAGGGAGCTGTTGAATAGAGTCTGGGTTTTGAAGGAAGACCTAGATGCCTATCGGAGTGAAAGCTTCTGTAACGCTTTTGATTTTACAGAATTTTGTTGAAGTGGTAGATTAAAGGAGCCTCTTTCCCGGGTGTCTTTTATGCTAGTAAAATCCGCTGCAAAGCACCTTACGTTTATGGCATACTCTTCAGTTTCAAAGCATTGATCAGAGACAGCGTACAGTGAGATCTGATAGCATGTAGTAGTTCTTACGAATTTGTTATTGACAGCATTGTTGGTTTTGTTTCAGCCGAGGTAGAATGTGGTTCTGTCATCTTAGATGTTTGTGGGAGAGAGAACTGTGATTGTAACATTATTAGAAACCAAACTGTTTTTCCTGAATGTGCTCTACTGAGTATACGGTGCATCAAAATATAATGGGTTGCTTAATTGTTACCTGGGCTAGATAGCAGTCCATCCCTTGATGGCAAAATGCTAGAAAATTCTGGAGAAAAATTTAATATGTTATCTCCTCATTTCTTTTCTTTCTTAGCAACTCCCTTTATAAATACTAGTATCTCTTTTAATAGTCCTTGAGCTTAATGGAGATTGATGGTTTGTGATGCAGTTTCCATATGTGTGTGTATTGTGGGTACACACACACACACACACACACACAACACACACACACTTACATGCTCCTAAGATCTTAATTAAGATTTTCTTTCTATAGGCTATTCCATCATATTCATTTTAAGCGTGTGGGTTTATGTGGTGAGATTTTCTTTTTATTGTTGTTAATTTTTTACAACTTTGGCAGACTTTAAACAGCTTTTTCTGTATAGTTTTGAGAATTTGAAAAAATTTTTTTCCTGACTCTAACTTTGACAGCCATGTGTGAAAGGTAAAGGAAAGGCTTTTGGGGCTGTAACTCGGCCAGTCAGGCACTGTAATATGCAAAAGACAATATAGACAGCATTTGCTAGTCTAGGTGCCAAATCTTACTTCAAATCCCATGAGTCAGTGAATAAAGAGAACATCTGCATCATTGCTTTGTGTTTTGTTTTGATTAGTTGGGGGCATAGATGAGAATATATCTTATTTTTAGAAATAGTTTTAAAGTTGATACATTGACAAGCTGGTGTATTTTAAATTATTGCCTGTGGGTTTTTTTTTAAAGAAGACTGAAGAGATTTCAGTCTTCATAACATTAGTCTAATCTTCCTGTTATACATTTTCTCAACCTTTATATTTAACAATAATTCAAGGTTTAGAGTATTAATAATATTAACTGTATTGAATAAACATCCTATGCCCCAGTTTGTAGTTGACATTTGTATAGCAATACAGTTTTGCCCTCCTGATAGCCACAGACACTATTTTGGTTAGCCAAAATAAAGGGAATAACATATTAATGACTGTGGAACATTCTGTAGTCATTAGTAATAAAGTTCTGAATACTACACTTATATTTTAAAGAGACACTTGGTGTCAGTAATTTCTCAAGATACCATTATGTCTGTGTCATCTGAGATTAATATTGTTTCTGAGGAGGTTGTAATTTAACATTTTTAATCTCTTTTAAAAATAGTATTCTTAGCTTCTTGATAGCCTCATGTTAGGTATTGTATTAAATGGCTTTCTTAAATGGCTTTGCTTAAAATCATCATTTGTTATAAAATAGCAAGATTTTTGCAGGTTAAACACGAGACCTTAAATACTAGAAATTAAGAACTTGAAGAGGTTATCTGTAGAACTTTGAGTTTGATTAAAAACAAATATTATCTTCAGAAGAGACCCAGATTGTTTATTTTCATGATTTATTTTGGAAAGGATGAAAGTAGAGTAAGGGAATTTAAAAAGAAACTTGCTGTAAACATTGTTTTCTTTTCTCTTTTATCTAAACTTTGTGACAGAAATGGATTTTTCAATTTAATAAGGTATTGTAAAGTGTCCTTAGCCCTCTCTTGTCTTGACTAGTTGCTTTTTATTAAACCATATTCATAATATGACATTTAGAGACTAGCACAGTAAAAGAGTAAAATTTAGCCATTTTTGTAAGATTTACATCTTACTAATTGGAAATTATCTCATATTCTCTTCTGACAAAATCCATGGCAGAAGGGTGAGCTGGGTTCTAGGACATGGCTTTTGTAGCACTGATTCGTCCTAGCCTTCTTTTCACTTAGTAGGTGCGAAGGGGAGCCCTCCCAAAGCCGGTACCATCAGCCAGGTGACTTAACATCTTTCCTGCAGCTGTCTTTAGCTTTTATTTTTTCTTCTTTCTTTGTTATAATCTTTAATAGAGAATTGAAAGTTACTCTTTAAAATGTGGTTTATAATCTGAAGCTTTTCCTGAATAAATTAGGTAATTTCTTACTGTGTTAGTATTAGTGTAGTACTTAGCAGTCAGTACCTTGCCTGCATCTAGGAGAATCTTTAGTTTCACCTATTGCGTGGCCCATTTAGTTACCTGTTTCTTAATTATGACCCTGTTGTTTATTTTTCCGCAAAGGGAAAAGTGGTCATTTTAGTTTGAACTTTGTCTGTTCCCAGTAGTAAGTTGAACTTTGAACCTCTGGTGAAATTGTTTCGTGATACGGTCCTATGACTAGGTTTAGTTTCTTTGATTTTACTACAGAGTGTATATTCTTAAACAATTTGTATTCTGATTTCTATACAGGTAGTTAATTTTGTTGTAAAATTACCCAAACTCTAATTCTGCAGAGTTTTATGCTTCTTCATACGTCGTTAAGCTCATATTTCAGCAGTTTGCTTTCAGTAAATTTCAGTCAATATTTATTCCAGAGATTAAGTATCGATACAATAAATACATGAAATCATTTTCTACTGCCATATGATGCACACATAACATTCAACTACCCTAAGCAAGTAGTATATCCAGGGATGAAAATCATAGAAAACAATGTTACAGGTTTTTAAAATAAAAACTAAGTTGGAACAGTTCCTGGGTAATGTTAAATGTAGGTAAAAGTCTTCACTGCTGACTCCTTGGGACATCCAGTTTGTAAGGGAGTTTTGTTAAAATGGGCTCATTCCTAGAAATACACTTCCTGTTGATGAAGAAATGTTACTGGATGCCTTTAAATAAGAAATATTTATGTTATTCAAATAAAAATAATATTGTGCCTTTCTTCTCTATCTCTTGAATCTTTTTGTTAGTTTTTTTGTGTGTGTTTGTTTAGTGGGTCATTTGGCATTTTTGATGAGTTTTGTTTAGGTGGTTGTAATATTTGAGGAAGGGAAAAGTAAGAGAATTTAGAGTTAATTGTTAGCCTCCCAGGTTTACAATCCATTTGTTTGTATGTTTTTTAAAATAAGAACACCTAGAGACCTAGAGGTTATTTTAGAAACAGTAGAAAAAGAAGTAAGCCAAGCCCCTTTGCTAGGGAAAGTAGCATTACATTTTGATAAACCTTGAAGTTGAACATTTCCTGCTACTTCAAATTTTGGTAGTTTTTTTTCTCTTCCCTAAACCTCTTACTAACTCAAGGGTTCAGGTTTTGGATTCTGTTCAATGACACCTTCAATTCGTATGAATAATGGGCTTACACCATAGCGGCAAAATTCTGATTTGCTTGTGTGATATTTGATGACTCTTATTATATCATTAACATCTTTGAACTTAAAAAAATATTTTCTCACCGGGTGTGGTGGCTCACTCCTATAATCCCAGCACTTTGGGAGGCCGAGGTGGTGGATCATGAGGTCAAGAGATCGAGACCATCCTTGTCAACATGGTGAAACCCCGTCTCTACCAAAAATACAAAAAATTAGCTGGGCATGGTGGCACGTGCCTGTAATCCCAGCTACTCAGGAGACTGAGGCAGGAGAATTGCCTGAACCCAGGAGGCGGAGATTACGGTAAGCCGAGATCGCGCCATTGCACTCCAGCCTTGGTAACAAGAGCGAAACTCCATCTCAAAAAAATAAAAAAATTTTCTCACCATCATTTTCTAGGAGTACTATATCCAAAGATCTCAGTATTTATATATGTAGATATGTGTGTGTGTGTGTGTGTGTGTGTATATATATATATATATAGTATATGCATATATGTATATGTATATGTATACACACACACACACACACACACACACACTTTTGTTAACTTTTCTAGTATATCATTATGGTTACTATATTGATCCTGCCCTCACCTCCAGACTTTTTATAATTTAGTTTGTAAAACTTTATTTTCCTAGGTTGAGGCATTTTAACAATTCTTTAATTTCTTGCTATCTTACTGGTACAAACAAATACTTAACATTTGGTCATTTCATTTTTCAGATTATTTTTAATTTTATTCAATTTATTGCTAAAACTGATTTTTATGTAACATAACTCTGTGTTCCTGGGACATATACGTTATTTTTCCTCGAGATCCTGGATATACTTTATAAAACCTTTTGTTATGAGAGACAGATTTTTGTGATTTTTTTCCTGCTCACTAATTTATGTAAATTGGCGGCAAAACAAATCTCCTAAATTCATTCAAGTGTCTGACTTATGAAGTCAGTGCCTAATCTTCTCAAGTGATAGTTTCCTGCAGAGTCTTTGCTATGTAACCCCTAACTGCTTTGTAGTTTTTGGGGACACTTAGTGTTTTGGGAGTATGTTGAAAGAGAATCTTGTTTTAATGGATTACTTTAATATTATTTACCAATTTCAAAATATATGAATTTCAAGGTTTTTTTTTTTTTTTGGTGTGTATGTGTGATTTGAGAAAAGATAAGTGTTTTGGTATTGAAGAGAACTGTTTCACCTTTAATAAATTATTTTTTTGTCTTCTGAAATTTTGAGGAATAATTTTCTTGAAATACTACATTTTGGTAGAGAGAATGAATGCCCTGAATTTAAAACTATGGCCAAGAGTAAGAGTTTCAGAAACTTAGAAGCTGGTGTTATGAGACTTGTTGTAGAGCAGGAGACAAATCCATTCATTGCTCTTCTAGCTAATTTTGCTAACAAAATATCTTGCTAATATTTTGTTTTTGAAGAACAAATATTCAGAATGTTTTTCAAGAAAAGATGCTTATTTTACTTTATACAGAAAAAATAAGAAGTTCTGTTACTGGCACCCATTCATTCCTTCAGCGAATACTTAGTGGTGCACCCACCATGTGCCAGCATGGAGCTAGCACTGGCGATATAAACATGAGTCAGAAATGATGTGTCTTTAAGAAGTTGGCAATTTAGTAGGAGCTTAATGACTCATTGGTAAGGAATACCTGTAGTAAGGGTTTTGCCTTTTTCACTTTTCTGCCAGTGTGTAAAACTCTTTAGGTAGGTCTTAGTATGAATTTTGGTGAAAACTAGATTGATTAATTAATTGGCTGCATAGTATGCTATTCCAAAAAGTTGTGGAACTGTGTTTTAGAAAGGATTTGGGATCTCAAGTCATTACAAAAAGAGGAAAATCAAGTATAAACAAAACTGTTATTTCAAAAAACCCTTAAATTGTCCATAAAATACTGCATTGTGCTGTTTTTAGGATGAGCCCTATGTGCCACTTTTCCATCCATGTTGGAACCAATTGCAGTTTTTTGGTTGACTACCAGATGAAGTAATTTGCTTGCACTAAAAAGATATTTTTTCCAAAGAAACTCTTTTAATTCTAAGAAATTATCCTCATCTAGGTATGTATAGTGAATTTATGGAAGTTAAGTGTGTACATAAAGTGAAATAATGATTTCTTTTTTTTTTTAAATATCTTGGTAGGATCCACGCCATCTGCCCTTATTTTCTGATTTGATTAGTTGAGGAATGAATTGTGAATAAGTTTGAACTTATTTTGGTTTTGAAAGATGACAGGTTTTGGTTGGGTGGAATTAGGATCTTTCCAGTAGTAGATAGGAAGCAGAGGAGGAGAAAAACACAGGGCAAAAACGTTCAATACAGAAAGGTCTACCGTGTGGTTCATCTCAATAATTTTGTGTGTGTTTGTGTGTAAAAAACTTTATTTTGTACAAAGCCACAAACTCCACATTATAGGATAATTGGAAAATAGATGGGAGGTCATATTAATTGTTTGAATGTATAGGTAGTTCCATTATGAATAGTCTCCTGTAAGTTTTTTTTTGTTTTTGTTGTTGTTGTTAATGTGTTATCTCCTCGAAATAATGCTATAAGGTGTTTAATGCTATTCATGCCTTCAGCCTGATTCCACTCATAATGTAATACTATGAATATTTTTATTTAACTATTAATGTACTGTTAGTTGTGTTCTTTGTGGTTGATAGCCCTATTTTGGGTTGTTTTGGAAGTCTAGTCAGTTTTAGGGAAAAACACAATTTGCTACCCTAGGAAAATGGGAACTGAAAAATATATTTTCATCTTAATCCTGCCTTTCCTTTTGTTATAGTCACAGCTGATTGGTTTCCAATGCAAAGGGTTACATTATTATATCTCCATTCTCTCCAGAACCATAGCAATTTTATCCTGTACAGACACTCAGCTGCCTTGCAGTGTTCCGTAGGAGCAACCCCGCGACGTTGCAGCCACCCCCCATTTCAGTCATCCCAACATGGCCTGGGGAACATAGATTACATTCTGAAGACCATAATTTGACTGCTGACCTATCTAAATACCCGAGAAAGCAGACACTGTCGTTATAGGTGATTAGGTGCTTGTTTTATTAACACATACTGAGAGATACTGTTTTAGAGACTCTGTACGGGTTATAAAGGGTTAAACTTTTTTGCCATAATTTATTTGGAGTTTAGGATTTGGTTTTAAAAAACATCATGCAGTCGTAATTGGAAAAAAATTGTTTCAGATTTATTAATAATTAAGATCTTTTCTATTTGGACTTTCCTTCTTATTGTCTTGGGTATACAATTCGAAGGGTAACTAATCTACTTACAACTTTCTGGCATTTTAGCCTCTTTGCTATTGCTGTTTTTTTGTACAGAATTTTAAACACATAATTATTTTCTGGCTTCAGGGAAGTTTATGAGAGGCAAGCCTGTTGTTGTTCTGATTGGAAATTACATATGACTATGAAAAATGAGATTTTTTTACTATACATAATGGCATTTAACAGAAGTAGTTTTATGAAATGAAAATACCCTACAAGGTAGGAAAAAACAAGTATTTATTTAATGCTTCATTTTGTGAACTTAAATAGAATTAAGCTAGATTGGCTTTGCTTTTTCCTCCAATAAAATAACTTTTAAAAATTCACTTTAATGGAGTAGTCCTAGAGATATATCACTCTTGGGATATGGGTATCTAGTTTGCAACAAGTATCCTGTGATATATAGCTTAGATCTCAGCAGGAAAGAAAAAAATTAATTTACGTATCAGTTTCTGTATTTGTAAGAATTCTGTAGCAAGTGACAGAAACTCTATTGAGATTAATTTAAGCTAAGAAGAAATTTATTGACTTACATACATTAAAATCCAGGCATAGATCAGTAACAGCTAACTTCATGTTCTCAAGTGATGGTCATTAGAATTATTATTTGGTTCTCTTGTCTTCTGGGTTGGATTCTTTCTCAGCTAGACTCTGTCAGTGTAGCAGAAAAGGTAGCTCAAACCCCCAAGTCATACAGGGTCCTTAAAGCTTCTCATCTTTTTGGAGTCTAATAACAAATCTCACCCAGGGACTTTGGCTCTGTGCCCATCTCTTGGACCAATTACTGTGGAGAGAGGAGAGGACAGTGAAGTGCCATGATTGGTCAGACCTGGGGACATGTCCACTCTCGCAGCTGGGTTTAAATAACATAATATGATTAATAACTGTGGCAGAACCCCCAAGACATAAGGGAGGGGAAGTTCTTGAAAGGATGGGATGCTGAGGAATCAATACTACAGGAAATGATCCCTTTTAAAACATATAATCTCTTTTGCTTTGAAGCCAGCAGTAGTACACAGTTGCCATAAAACTATCATTTTTAGCAAAACAGATATTGGCTGTAAACCAAAACTGATTTGATTTCTAGGCCTACTTTTACTCAAATATTATATTTGAGTTTTTAATCAAAAATCGCTTTTATTTAAAAGTTATTTCTTTAAAATTTGAAATACTGATACCTGAATGTGCACAATTTAAAAGTATTTCTTAAAATTTTTATTTAATTTTCTTTGATTAAAAAAATCAAATAAGATTCTCTAAATCAATGCTGTTGATTTTTAGGTAGATGGAATACGTTGGAGGATTAATGATCTTTGGCATTGAGAAAAAGATTATTAGCCTAGTTAAACAGTTATTCTTTTAAAACAATTTTATTCTACTATTTTGAAAATGAAATTCTAAATAAATTATTTTCTAAGGTGTTTTGCTTTTAAAACAATGATCTTTTTAAACATAAATCTAGATAGCATCATTTTTGTAGTACTTCTGAAGGCTCTGTAATGATACTTTTTAACCATGACTTCATGGAAATTATGTGAAAGGAGCTACTTCACTGACTTTTATATAAAATGGGTATATAAGAGTTTTGAAACATTACTTAAGTATGGTGTAATGTGTTACATGTTTAATTACCAAGGAAGTTATTTGGCAGCTATTGCAGGATACAATCTGATCCCCTTTTTAAAGTTTTCTACAGCCTCTTCTAGGAGAACAGAGGAACTCAGAGCATGGTTAGAGTTGAAAGAGATGAGTGGGTACTCCAAATAACATTTTGCATTATTTTTATATTCTAGTTACTGTATCAATGTCTTCAGCTTTGGTACCATAAAAATAATAATTTTAGTAATAACTTTGAGTTTATATATGGCATACACAGTAGGAGTTTTGTAGTTTTGCCAAGTGTCATCTGGTAGTTGGACCTTTAGTGAATATTAAATGTTGGTAGGTTATTGGTGAATGTACTTGTACGTAAAAATGAACATTCACGAAATTGGGTGTGGTTTGCCAATAAGAATCATCATAGGAAGTACTTTGTATTGTTAGATTAGTTTGGACATCCTTTGGATGCCTTTAGACCATACTTGGAGATTACTGCTTCTACTTCAAAAGCCTGTAATGATTAGAGTTCGACAATATTAATTCCGTATATTGATTAATTAAGCCATGAAATCTAGTAAAATGATACAGTCTTCATTACTTCTGTTCACAGAATTGTATCTTAACCCAACTTGGTAGCTTTCAGCAGAACACTTTGTCAAAATATTACTAAATTTAGCTAAGAATTCTATTCACTAATTTCAGTGTTTAAGTTAGAATGCACATGCTAATGAAAATTTTAGTTTCCTTTGAATGGAATTAGATTTGCTAACTAGAGCAATCTCACAATGTAATGCTGATGACTGAAATGACACTTCAGCCTCCCTTTGGTGACAGCCCTGAGTTCAGACAACCTTGCTCTAATAGGAGTATTCTGACTTAGGGACTTGTCACGATATACTAGCTATCATTTAGAGTGATAATTCCTGTGTCAGGGCATTTGATACCTGTCTCATTTGGTTTGTAAGGATGTAAACATTAGCATTCATGTTTTCTTATAAAGAACTTTATATATTTATTTTCCATGAGTCAGATATTATCATCTTACTTTACACATGAAAAAAACTGAGTTGAATAGAGAGATTAACACATGAAAGTTCACAGAGACTCACAGGTAGAATTATAAACTGAAACAGCATTGAGTCTTTCTTTACTTTCTGGATGGAATATCAGTTCATTATATCCAAAAAAATCTGTCTTCTTTTCTCTAGTATAAGGAAAAAACCACAATTCTGAATTGTTTGCGTGGATGTTAAATGCAGTAAAACATTGGTCAAGTACTTACAATAAAGGCTTCACTACCTGGTTCTGTTTCAAAACAGTTTGTGGCAGTGCAGTTTAATCTGTACAGCTAAGCTGGGTGATGAAGTAGTCATTTCCAAGAATTACTAATCAAGCAGAAAGTATTCTTGCTACATTTGTAAGAGAATATTTTCAGCAGAATATTTTTATTGCTGAAAATATTCTCTGTAATATGTAAAAGCCTAGATAAATATATTAGATCCATGTTTTAGGATAAATATACTTGGGAAAATTGTGTATTTGGTACTGGAAATAATATTTTTTGTTCTTGTATTTCCTTTCTACTTGCTCTGTAATTCACCTTTGTGAGAAGGGTCTGCATACTTATACACTTTGCTTAAATAAAATTTAAAATAATAATTCATTACATTTAAATAGACCTTTCTCCTTCTGGGCTTTGAGTATTGTACCTAAGATGGATCCTTTGAAGAGGCAGGTAAAGCAGGTTGTGGATTGTTGGCACCTCTTATTCTTTAAGTGTTTGTGCTGTTATGTTTTCTCTCTGGGTTAAAGTCAGTCACTAGAGTGGAAGGAAGCACAGCAATCCAACCTTAGTCTACAGATAGACAAGTCGGAGCTTAGCAGTGGCAGAAGTCATTGCTTGAACATGGTAGAGCAGAGACTAGAACTCAGATTGTTTGTTCCTTTCATTGTTCTGGTTTCTAGCAAAAGAATTTGTGTAGAAAATTGGTGGAAAGAGGACCTGTTAAACATATTCTGTTTCTTTATGAAATCTACATTCTCTTGGAATTAAGTGTAATATGCTAGACTCTGTTAGGCCATCAGCATGCATGAATGTGGTTAGAGGCAGTGGTATCCCCAAATTTGCAGCACAAGAAAGAATTTTAATTATAATATGCCATAGATTTTCAGGGCATTTTAAGCCTTTATAATGGTTTAACTTTTGATTGAGATTTACACAGTCAAAATTGTTAGCTGGTATAACAGCTGAATATTTAAGTATTTATTCTTGATAGTTGCTTTAGCTTTGAAAAATCATTTGTCCTATCAGAGCTTCTTCACAGTGCTTTCAGCAAGATGTTTCTGAATAATTCTGGCTATATGGTAGACTGCTAACACTGTTTCTTGTCCTCTCTGTGGGGCTGATGATACAAGTCTGATTTAGAGTCAGCTATACTTTTATTTTTTTTCCTTGACTGACTAGGGGATGCATTGGGGGAAGATAAATTTTAGGGCAAGGGGACACTCAGGGTTGTGGGAGATGAACTGTGAAGGATACCTTTGGCTCAGTGTCCTCAAGCATGTTCAGCTGCAGTGACAACATAACTGAAAAGAGGGATTGTGCTCTTGCTAGGTACAGGACAGGAAGATGTCTCAGGCCTTGTAAAGCTGGCCACAGCAGAGGACAAGGTACTCCCTGTGAGGCCCACCTGAAGAAAGGGGATTGAGGTAGCAGTTCTGGGCAAACTGTATTTATTAGGTAAGACTAATGAGAATGATAGAGTCTTCTTGGGCTCTTTGTAGATCTGTGGAAGAATAGCATGAGTGTAGACATGGAAAAATCTTTCTGCAATCCATTTACCACATACTCCTTTGCAGTATCAGTCAGGGTTCAGTGAAGGAAAGTGAAAGGGATATAATGCAGGGAATTAATTGCTTGGGGCATCTTTTGAAAGGACTGGAGGGCTGGGCTCTAGGCTGGGCCTCTGAGAACGATTTCCAGGACACCTTGAAACAGCGCCACAGTGGGAGCTGGCACCTCTGCTACAGTCAGGAAAGTGGCAATCAGGAGGTTCCTACTGAAACAGTGGCAAGAAAATACTACTGTAGCTGTGAACAAGGTGATCACAACAGCCACTGCTGTTAATATTGTCACTGCTGGAAGTCTGGAATGCAGCATCTGGCCATTGCTGTGACAGCTTCTCCTTGATGCCTGTGAACTGGTGACTAGATACTGTTATGCTGAATCTGGTCCCTGCTGCCTCTGCCACTGTCTATAAAATAATTAGAAAATGATTAATTCTGTTTTTAATATAACTTAATTGTAATTTTATGCAACTAAATTATTAATAATGGCTGTGTTTGACAATTGATTTGTAAAATTCATAAAAATTTAATAATTGGCCTTGCAAAAGAGTACAGCCAATTCCATTGCATCACTGCAAAACCTCCTAGCTGACACTTCTACTCCTAGTTGAAAATTCTTTTTTGTTTTAGTTCAAAGCTGGATACTCGATACTGACATTTTCATGATCTTGTTTACAAGCTGAAAGCAGCTAAAAGCTACAGGCCAATGGGGTTCTGCTTTGCTTCTGCTTTCCATATCTTGTGTCCTGCATCTTAATGGTGGAATCAGATTTGCATCCAGAATACTAGCTATAAAGGAGTCTGGAAAATACAGTTTTTAGTTTTCCAACTTCTGCATTTCAGGAAGGCATACTACAAGGAGGAAGTTGCTGAGCGATAGCTGATCCTTTCCCAGGCACTCACCTTCTTAAAGGTGAGTTTAGCCCATTCTCGATGACTCATTGTCATTTCTGTGAGCTTCTCTTTTCATAATGGCCTGTAGTTGGAATGATCATGGGGCCAAGGGATTGTAACATCTGTAGTAACTTTTTGTCCTAGGTTAGCTTGTGTCTGTCCCACCTCCCATACCTGCTGCTGAGATGTTTATGTTTGATGTCAGTTGATGTCAACCTCCCCTGCAAGCCACAGACAGGGGGAGCATCTCCCCCAAAGCAATCAATTTATTGGCTGATCAGCAACCTGTGATTTCTGTAGCTTAAAAAGATGAGTGGGGCTTATTATCTTTTGAACTAAGGCAAAAAGGAAAGAATTGCCAAATAAGGGTAGGAGCTTCAGCTGAGAGGTTTTGAAGTGAATGATGCACTAGAGTTGGCTCTATTCTTTTGCAAGACAGATTGTTAAATATTCAAGAATTTGTGAGTTGTTCAACAGCCATTTTTTTTTTTTAATATTTTATTGGATTTTAGGTTTTGGGGTACATGAGCAGAGCATGCAAGACAGTTGCGTAGGTACACACATGGCAGTGTGCTTTGCTTTGCTTCTCCCCTTCACCCACATTTGGCATTTCTCCCCAGGCTATCCCTCCCCACCTCCCCCTCCCACTGGCCCTCCCCCTTTCCCCCCAATAGACCCCAGTGTTTAGTACTCCCCTTTCTGTGTCCATGTGTTCTCATTTTTCATCACCCGCCTATGAGTGAGAATATGCGGTGTTTCATTTTCTGTTCTTGTGTCAGTTTGCTGAGGATGATGTTCTCCAGATTCATCCATGTCCCTACAAACGACACAAACTCATCATTTCTGATTGCTGCATAATATTCCATGGTGTATATGTGCCACGTTTTTCCAATCCAGTCTATCATCAATGGGCATTTGGGTTGATTCCAGGTCTTTGCTATTGTAAACAGTGCTGCAATGAACATAGCCATTTTTAAGAATGAAGTTGCATAATAACTAAATAAAAACAAATAAATACTCAAATTAATTATTTGCCCATTTTTACTACTATCTATGCTCTTGAATTTCTTTATGTCTACTATATCTGTATGGTAGAAACATTATATAGTGGTTTGCTACTATACATATCTTCCCAGCTCCCTTTTCACTGTTGTCACAGTTGACTATAGTGGTAGTCGTTGGCATTTCCTGAACACGTCACACTGATTGTGAGGGTGGGGAGGGAGAGTCAAAGTTGGAGAGGCCATGAGAAGCCATGTACAAACTAAAATTATGGAAGAAGAAACTATGAGTGAAACGATGAGAAAAACCTAATGCATGATGTAGAACTGAGTGGTGTTAATAGCAGAGCACTGGAGGGAAGGGCCACAAACTCTTCATCCCAAGGTCTAGAATCATTCTAGAATCAACCTACAAGCCTAGTTTTTAGGATATTCAGCTCTATATTATTTCTTGCTCTTTGAATTATATGAAATTATGAATTTCTGTGTGTTACCAGCTTTAATAGAACACCCTGGAATTTTATTTACTTTTAATTGTGTTTATTTATTTATGCTTATGTGCCATCTCATGAAAAAGAGGCAGTGTGTTAAAAGTTTGGGTTCAGGTTTTCTGATGTAGATAAATAAGCTAAAGAAGGCAGTGAGAAGTGTGATATATGAGAATTTTCAGAGTAGGGCATTCATAACTCATAAGTATTTAGTCCACGTCCCCTCCCCCAACACATTTTACAGATTGAAAGGCTGGAGGTGGTGGCTCACGCCTGAAATCCCAGCACTTCAGGAGGCCAAAGCAGGTGGATTGCTTGAGCCCAGGAGTTTAAGACCAGCCTGGGCTACATGACAAAACTCCGCCTCTACAAGAAAATACAAACAAAGCTAACTGAGCATGGTGGTGTGTGCCTGTATTACCAGCTACTTGAGAGGCTGAGGTCAGAGGATCACTTGAGTCTGGGGAGGTGAAGGCTGCAGTGAGCGGTTCTTGCACCTGCACACTGCCAGGGTGACAGAGTAAAACTGTGTTTCAAAAAAAAAAAAAAAGATTGAAAGCTCTCTTGAGGAATGCTGCTTATAAATACATTTTTAAAAATTCAGTAATTTTTTTCATGTGTAAACATTGTGGAGACTATTGTAGGTGCTTGTACAATCCTGGGGCATAGGTGACATCTGTCTCTTTACTATCGTAGCTTCTGCCTATGCTTTTAGTAGCTGCTAAGGTGCAGACTAGATCTGGACTGTCTGTGTCTGTACCTCACTCACAGCCTCAACTTCTCTGCTGCTTTTGATTTGCCCCCTCTCCTGTTTTGTTTTCTCTGTACTCTGTTTGCTTCTCCCATGCTTCTCTGCTTTCCACAGAAAAAGCTGACCTTGTATAGATCCTGTCAGCCAATTGCAGTGTTTTTCTCCATTGTGGGTTGTTTAGTCTCAGGAGTTGGGTATAAACTCAGGGTAGTGTTCTCTTTTCTGTTGTGTTTGTTTTTGCTTACATATTCAGGAGCTGCTCTTTATCCCCAGAAGGTTGATACATGGTTTTTTTTCTGTTTCTAGATTTAAAAATATTCCAGAAGTCTGGCCTCAAGATAGATAATATTTTACTTTTAATTTGGTGCTCTTGTTTTAGAGATTTGAGCTGGATTACATTTAGTAAACCAAATCCCATCTTTAAAAAAAAATCTTAAAAAAAATAGTGGGCCAGACATGATGGCTTACACCTGTAAATCCCAGCACTTTGGGAGACTGAGGTGGGAGGGTTGCTTTAGCGTGGGAGTTTGAGACCAGCCTGGGCAACATAATGAGACCTTGTCTCTATAGCAAAAATAAAAAATAAAAAGCCAGGTGTGGTGGCATGTG
Source organism: Callithrix jacchus (assembly GCF_049354715.1). Taxonomy (NCBI): domain Eukaryota; kingdom Metazoa; phylum Chordata; class Mammalia; order Primates; family Cebidae; genus Callithrix; species Callithrix jacchus. The sequence continues at coordinate 151,378,108 of NC_133508.1, forward strand.
CCTGTAGTCCCAACTACTCAGGAGGCTGAGATAAGAGGATCACATGAGCCCAGGAGTTGGAGGCTGGAGTAAGTTATGATTGTGCCACTGCACTCCAGCCTGGGTGACAGAGTAAGACCCTATCTCTAAGAAAAAAAAAAGTAATGGTTGGAATTGGATATTTCTCTTCTCTCATAAGATGATAGATAAAATGAAAATAGATTTTTGAAAAGCAAATAATCTCTTGGGATTTTTTTATTAAGGAATAAAAGAATTATCTAATTGAGGCATGTTAATCCAATGTTAAAGTTTTTTTTTTTTAGATGGCGTCTTGCTCTGTCGCCAGGCTGGAGTGCAGTGGAGTGATCTCGGCTCACTGCAGTCTCTGCCTCCCGGGTTCAAGCGATTCTCCTGCCTCAGCCTCCTGAGTAGCTGGGACTATAGGCACGTGCCACCATGCCTGGCCACAATATTAAAGTATTAATGACTGGGTATGGTGGCACAGGCCTATAGTCCCAGCTACTCATGAGATTTGAGATCAGGTGAAACTGCCTGCGTTCAGGACCAGCCTGAGCAGCGTAGTGAGACCCTGTCTGTAAAAATAAGTAAATTTAAAAACTTTCTTCTGATTACAGGAGTTAGGTAGAAAAAAAAAGTGTTACAGTGCAGATGAGCATTTCCTCAACACTTTTAATGTGAAGTTTATTTAGATTGGGTGGCCAGGGAAAGCATCCCTGAGGAGGGGACTTGTCCTCTGTGAGTTGCATGACTAGGAAGAAGGCATCTGCCCTCTGAAAATTTTTCAGTCAGAGAGAATCGTAAAATACAAAGGACTTAATAAGAGAAACTGGCTTGGTATAGGAATAAAAAGGCTGACGTGGCTGGCATCAACTAAATGAGGGGTGAAAGTGATAGGGATGAGATTGAAGAAGTAGACAAGGACCACTGGGGTTCTGTTAACCACAGTAAAGGGTTAGATTTTATTTATTCTTTTTTTTTTTTTTGAGACGGAGTTTCGCTCTTGTTACCCAGGCTGGAGTGCAATGGCACGATCTCGGCTCACGGCAACCTCCGTCTCCTGGGTTCAGGCAATTCTCCTGCCTCAGCCTCCTGAGTAGCTGGGATTACAGGCACGCACCACCATGCCCAGCTAATTTTTTGTATTTTTAGTAGAGACGGGGTTTCACCGTGTTGACCAGGATGGTCTCGATCTCTTGACCTCGTGATCCACCCACCTCGGCCTCCCAAAGTGCTGGGATTACAGGCGTGAGCCACCGCGCCCAGCCGATTTTATTTATTCTTAATGCCACTGGAAAGTATAAAGTTGGAGAATGATTGTCTGGTTTATATTTCAAAAAGTCATTGTGATGTGGAAGGAGGGCAAGAGTGGAAGAAGGAAAACCCCTTTAGTTTGGATGAAAATAAATGATGGCTTGGACTACTGTAAGAATAGTGGCAGTGAAATAAGTCGATAGATTTGAGATAATCTTTTGAAAGAGGAACTAAGTAAGACTTACTGATTGATTTTGGGCAAGGAAGGGAGAGAACTTCAGGAGAACATCTAGGTTTTTGTTTTGAGCAAACTGGTGGTGGTACTATTTCCAGGAATAGGAAAGACAGGAAGTTGGGTGGAATTATCAGATTTTTTGTGTGAAGGAGCTATATCTACCACCTAGATTATTTTCTTAACTTTTTACTCTACTTGCTTTATTATATAATAACCCATTCCTCCATCCATCAATCTGGTTTTTATGCCTTTTGATGTAAATTGCAATGCATTTCCATAAGGAAGGCTTTTAAATGCCCAGTTTTTCTCATTTTACAGATGAGAAAACTAAGGCTTGGAGGAAAATATGCTCAAGGTCTTACAGCTAGTTTCTGGTGAATCTAGGATCAGCACGCAGCTTACCATTAGTCCAAGACTCTAATTTGATTATATTTTAACTTGTAAGAATAAAACTGAATTTTGGAAATGGGACAAGTTTTTCTACCAACTCACTTATGTGCTAAAATCTCTTAGACCTAAATTTCTAAGACAAAAATGCAAAAGATATAGGACTACAGTTGCATTTGACTGGATTACAGTGTTAGCACGGCACTTAGGTCATGTTGTTGGAAAGTACCTTCTCATGTTGTAGAATTGGAACGTTTTCAGACATTTGGTTCAGGAAAGTAGCTTGGGATTCTTCCAAGCATTAATCCTCTTCTTGGCAAGGCATTTGCATTTTAATTAGCAAATGTGCCTTGCATACCTACTATGCTCTAAGCCCCATGCAAGGCTCAGATGTCATAAAGGGAGCGATTCAAGTTCCATACTTTCAAGGAATTCAGCCTTTGACTTCTGTGTCAATTTTCTAAAATTTCTCTTTTTTTACTATATGTTTGTTTAAAAATATAATAAAAACTGAAGTTCAAAAAGATAGAGAAGCTTATTCAATCGAGGCACAACTTCAGCCTCTTTGGTAAGCATACGACTGACATAGGCTATAGAGTTCAATCAGTTGCTGGTAATGTGAAGGGCAAACAGATTTTTCATTTGCTTTGTGTAAGCACCTTAATTTTTCAAGAAGTGAAAACACGCTATTTTAGTTTCTATCATATGGAATTAACTAGCTAGGTTATCAGTTAAGTCGGTATCCAACTTCCAGTATCCTGGAAGTTGATAATGACTTAAGTTGGTACAGAAATATGAGACATGTTTGTCTTTAAAAGTCAAACTAATTGTCTCATATTGATGTTATTTTTATGTTTTCTTATAAAATAAACATTTTCATGATTGAGTTCTGAGAATTTAGATTTTAAGGAAATTAACCCAATAGAGCATTGTGTTCTTTCTTTGCAGTGGTCATTCTCTGTTCCAAAATTTAATATCCTCCAACATCTCTCTCAGCTCATATCTTCCCAAATTCATTTCCCATTAGTATCCAATATGAATACTCAGTGCAACCAAAGTATTTGTTATACTTCTCCAAAATCCAGTCCTAAATTTATTTCCTTCAGAGATTTTTATAGGATTAATCTATTACTTTTTATTTCTGTATTTTTCAACCCCAAGACACCTAAATAGTTATTTACTTTGCCATATACATTATTAATTTTATGGGTATTTAGTGCAGTAATTTAGACTCCACCCAACAGACTGTAGTGATAAAATTTTTCTATTTCTTATTGATGCTGAAAAAAGTTATCAAATTTAAATTAATCTGTAAATAGTTTCTATACTGAAAGACATCTTTATGCCTTTGACAAGAAGAGTTTCTCTTTGGTGGAAAGTTCCAAGAAAAACACACATGGATTAAAAAAGGGATATCTTCTTCTTCTTCTTCTTCTTCTTCTTCTTCTTTTTTTTCATCCCCAGTTCACCCCCCCACATTTGACAAAGAAAAAGAGAAATGGAATGAAATTTAGTTCCTTGTTAGTAAGAATTAGAAAAGTATAGAGGGAGAAGAGACTAAAATTGACATTGAGTTGAACTTATTTGGGATCTAATCTTTCAACTAGAAGTTTACTTTTAAAAACCTTCTATTTTTGACTGGGTGTGGTGGTTCACACCTGTAATCCCAGCACTCTGGGAGGCAAGCGGGAGGATTGCTTGAGTCCAGGAGTTCAAGACTAGCCTGGGCAACATGGTGAGACCCTGTCTCTACAAAAAATAAAAAAATTAGCCAGGTGTGGTGGTGCATACCTGTGGTTTCAGCTACATGGGAGGCTGAGGCAAGAGAATCACTTGGGCCCAGGAGGTCAAGGCTGCAGTGAGTAATGTTCGCGCCCTGGCACTCCAGCCTGGGTGACAGAGCGAGACCCTCTCAAAAAAACAAACAAACTCTTCTTTTTAAAAACATAATGCAAGTACGAAATGACCTTAACCGTTGAATTAAGCAAAGTTATTTGTACCTTTTTTTTTTAACAAAAACTTTAGAAACAGAGTTCAGTAAGGAAGTGAGATGTGACATTATTATCTGTACAGTTCCTCATAAACTGAATATGTACCTAGTTTTATGAAATATAAAATTATGTATTAATTTTTTCTTTGGCATCTCTGTCTTATCCCTGTGAAATATTCCTGAAATTTTTACACTTAACATGGTGGGGCTGGCTAATTTGGTCAGAATCAGTACAACTTTGGTCAGAATAAAGTACTGTCAGGGATAAGACTTAAATGACAGCATCATTGACATTAGGGAGAGATGGGGCTTATGGCTAGCATAGGTAAGATTGTAAAGTGAAATTAACATTTGGTACCCCCCTATTTTTTTTTCTCCTATCCCATTCTCATTTTTACTTCTTGGTATTACTTTTCTGTGTCTGCACAATATCTCCTGACTGTCTAATTTCAGCACCCTTTCTTCTTGGCACTCACTATCACTTGGCATTTTTCCATTATGCAAAAGGTAGGTGTCAGGAAAGCTATTTGATTAATCTGTTCTATACTAGGTTATACTAAACTGATGTGAGGAATTATCACTGCTAAACCTACTCAGGGATATTTTTCTTTTAATTTCCTATGTGACCCCAATAACAGAATTTCAAGCAAGACTGTAGGAACTTTTCTGCAAATCACGCTGTTAAATGTATTCTGCCTAATGTAACTGATTCTGGAAAGTATGAGGAAGATATCTGTGGTTTGCAGCCCCCTTTTATCACCACATTTCTTCAGGCAGCTTCACTTCTCTTGCCCGAGGATGGCCTTTCTCTGTGTTTTACTTTTCTCTGTCCTCTTACCAGAGTCCTCTGTAACAGTATTTTGTTGTTCAAAATAAATTAATTAAGGAGTACCCTGCATTTTGAGATTCTTTGTTTATGCTGAAATATAAGTCAGCTTCATCTTTTCTGAGTGACAGTTCTTTTGGGGCATTGGGAAACCTCTGATATTACAAGGTCTAGAGTCTGGATTTTGGTTCTTAGTCCTAAATTTGAATCCTAGGTTTGCCATAATTCTGTATTCAAAAGTGCCATAGAGTATAAAGAATCAGGACAAAAAATTGCTACTAACCATTTGCTACCCAGAAACTATCATAATAATTAATTTTTTTTCTTTTACTATTTTAAATTATTTTGGCTATGACTGTCCTGGACGTGTAATTACATGGTCAAAAAATGTGAACTTTCTGGGAGATCTTGATAACATTACATTGTATCTTTCAGTCTCTAGAGCTCATACATTTCATCATACTAAATTGTCTCAGTCTTTGGGGCTTTTTTAATTTTTTTATTAGGCAGTGTTAGCTCTTGTAGCCAAAACCAGATTTTTTTTTTCCTCTTTTGGTTCCAAATAGTCATCTGTTATTTTGGATTATTTGCTGAATTGTTAACTATACAGGAAACTTCCAGGCCTCATCTCACAGCAATGACTGTCATGTTGATAAACAATTATGATATCCCAGGTTATGTTAACCCTGCCTAAGTAGTTACATGGCCCAGTGAGGAAGCCTAGTAGCTGTAGGTGATTGGTTCCATTTTGTCTCCTACACCTAAAAATTTGCCATAGGTAACTGCTTGGATCAACACAGGATAGCGTCCTTTTATTCTGCGCGTAATAAAGGACTGTATGTAAAAAAGGAAGTTAACTCCTCACTACCCTGTTTCTGTCCTCTAGACAGCCAGATGGATCTTGTGTAAAAGTAGAAGCAGTCTTGGCTATAGAACAAGAACTGTTGATATTTCCATTTTAAAGAGTTGAATCAGTCTTATGTTTGAGTTGGTAAGTAAAACAAAACCAAAACCAAACCTGGGATAAGCTACCAATAATTTACCAAAGTATTTCAAAACTTGACAGATGTAAATCATTAATATATAATTTATTCTTAGCAACTTAATCTCTTTATTGAGTGGTAGTGTTTCAGTAATAAAGCTGAGCTATTTGTGTACACTGACCTTAATCTAGTGGAAAACAGTAGGCTTTTAAATTGGCACATACACAAATCATCTTAGTATCCACAAAATGCCTTATTGTTAAATTACTGTTTTTAAGTCTTATGTTTTCTCTGACTACTTCTGCTAGTATAAGTAGGCATCTCTATTGTATCTTTATTCAGAAGGCATATTTAAACAGTTTTTATAAGGTGAATCTAAGTAGATTTTCATATGTATTCTGGTATATTGGGAATTACTGCCACTGATTACTTCCCAGATAATCCATTCTAGTTGAGTATCTAGAAATGTTACGTTTTAAGTCACGATGATTCTTAAAAACTGCTGAATTAAATAAGCTAAGCATTTTGCTGGAAATGGAACAAAACTTACTTTCTTTTTTGAAAGGAATTGATTTATTTCTTGATTTCTTCTCTGAATCTTGAGCACAAATTGATTTTTAAAGAATGTTGAATTTTCTATTTGGTTTTATAAAAGTTATAAAACATATACAAATAGAAAATAAAAGTTACGTTTACTGTTTAGTATTAATAAAACTGTTTGGTGAGTTAATTTATTTCAATCCAAGCTAACACATGTTACCAAAGCAGATTTAAATAAATAATGCTTATGTGTAAGACACTGCTAGATATTATAGTCAAGACTTTAGCGTTCCTTTCATACTTGTAACACTCATTCCAATTATTATGTGAAATTTGGTATATAATTTTCCTAATGAGATGACATTATTGTCATTACAAGTTTCACAGTATTTGTGTAAATGTGTTACTCAGCCAGATAGTGTAAATCTGAGGCAAATCTTTGCATTTGTAGAAACTAGAGCAACTTTAAATCCCAGAACCTCTTTCCTATAATATTCTTAGTAGATTTCTTCTAAGGGCTTTGCCACTAGTCTCTTTGGTAGCAGGAGTAATACCAATAACTGAAGTAAGCAATTATAGTTCAAGCAGTCTTTCTGCCAAAAGTTCATTCACATTTAAAGGAAAGTAGGAGTGTTGGGTGTTTTTTAATTATCTACACCATTGCTTTCCAGACTGATTAAAATTGGCAGAAATTATTCAAATACTGTGAGGATGAATTTTGTGACCACCTGATAGGACATCTAATTCCCCACACCTGATAGGACATCTAAAGCTAATTGGCTATTTTCAGAAGTTTGTGTATACCAGCAGTGGCTGAGAATGAATAGTTTCTCCATTTTTTTTCTATTACTTTATGCCTAGATTACTTTGTGCTGGCTGTGATCTTCCTTTGCCTCTCTTTCCTATTTCCCCTCTCTCCTGTCCAGCCCCAGTATGATTCTTAAGCATCACTTTTGTTTAGTTATTCCTATTTTTTTTTTTAATCCGTGACGATGTCTCCTATTGCCAACTAAAATCCTCAGTTTAGCATGCAGATCTTACAAGTGTGGACCCAGCTTACTCTTCCAGCCTCACCTCCAGTTATTCTCTCCTATACCAGTAACATTGGTCTGTGTCTCACCATAATATGCTTTGTACTTCTTTTTAAGCTTCAGAAGTTTTAGTATGTTATCTCCTTACCCCCTCTCCTAATAGCTTCACCTTCTGTAGTCTTTAAACCAGTGCATGTTATGTTTATACAGTTGTACTGTATATATATATAGGATTATGAAAGATTTGAAAACTAATCAGAGAGGTTTGCATTTTATCCTAAAGCCAATGAAAGTAGCCAAATGTTTGAAAGGAATATATGATTAATCTGGCACTGATGTGTAAGAGACACTAGAGTTGGAGATTAGCATGGAAACCTTTAAAGGAAGAGTCAAATTTCCCAGGATAGGGAGAACTGATACCTGGGGCTGAAGAAGAGATATCAGGTATCAAAGTTATCAAATCTTGAGATACAGAGAATGACAGAATAAGGGAGCTTATGAAGGAGAGCTGGTTTTAAGGAGGAATATAATTTAGATGTGAAATAGGTTTCGTTGCAGTGATGATATGAGTTTGGATTTCAGATTAGAGCCTGAGCATTCTGACTTGTTTCTCAAACTCAGGATGGAATGCTTAGAGTTTTATTCAAATAAAAATGACAAAATTGCATATGTATTAAGAAAGTATATGTTGATGGGGTATGGTTATAATAAAATAGTAAGGGTAATACTAGCCTATACTTTGTTTCTAATATAATATTAAGTAACTTGAATCACCTTTAACTAATTGTCATTGAATTAGCAATTAGTAATTGATTTTTAAAAAACCTTTATTTTAAAATTTTGTTTGTCTCACTTCTCCATTGTTCTTATAGACCTTTTTAAAAGTGTCAGATTTATTGGGGTATAATTTACATACAATAAAATTAATCTATTTTAGGCATATAGTTCTTTTAGTTTTGGTGAATAATAGAGTTAATTCAATCACTGTCACAATCAAAATACAGATTTTAAAAATCCCCCATAAAATTCCCTGGTTCTTTTGAGAATGCAGTTTTACCTTGTAAAGTATTTCATTGAAATAAAAGTTTTTAGTTTTAAACAATCAAGTTATTATAGAAGTGGATTTTGGAGTATAGCCAGGTCTTACATTGGGGACCACATTTATTGATTTCTGATAGGTTAATTTATTTTTTAACAGACAGGGTCTTTCTTTGTCACTCAGGCTGGAGTGCAGTGGTGAGATTATAGCTTACTGCAATCTTGAACTCCTGGGCTCATGATAACTTAATTTGAATTTCTTGTTTTTAACTGAGCAATTTAAGAACAGGACTTAATGTAAATGTGTACTTTTACTTTCTAACTTCCTGCTCCCCCATCCTTGTTTTCATTTAATTTTCTTCCTAAAATCAGTTTCTTCTCATGATCTCTGTATTGGACCATGTATTCCTCCTATGTGCTTCTCTTCCCTCATTCATGGCACTTAACACATTATTATAACTGATAATTACCTGTCTGTCTCACTGAGGTGGTTCATTGTCTTGATCATTATTTGATCCTTATCATCTAACTCAGTGATTGGCATAGTAGGTAATAAATATTTTCTGAATGTGTTTTTCTTGTCACTTGGACTCAAATACTTTAGAATAATATTAGACTCTTTAAACCCTCCTCCTGAAAGAAAACCTGATTACCAAGTTTTATCAATTTTTCTGTCTTTATAAGATTTTTTATATCCTCATCCATTTATTTTTATTTTCATGTTCACTTCCTTTTTTCCTATTTTCCCACTAAGAAGAGGGGTCCTTTGTTTCAATCTTTTGTTTTACTTTTTTACCTCATATACTATTGCTAATTCAGTTTTGTGTAAATTGTTCTCTTATCCAGAAAGCTCAGTGGGATCTGTGTTGTTTACCACGGAAAATGTAAACTTATGTGTCTAGCATTCAAGACCTTTATCATTTATTTAAAAGGTTTGAGTGTCTGATAACATCAAATGCACTGTGATGGGTGATTTGTTAGGCTGTGTAATTTGTTTCCAACCCACTTTTCCTGTTATCTTTTCTACTTCCCTACTTAAAATTCTCCACAATGTCTAATTTGGTTGCTTATTTTTCTCTGAATACGCTTTTTGCTTTCCAGCTGTTACTTGTGCTATTTTACTAATCTGGTATGTTCTTCTTTTCCATTTCTTTCTGAGTCTTACCCAACTCAAGTCCCACCTTCAACATCTTTGACCATTCTAATCAATAGAGCATTTTCTTTTGACCTCGTTTAGGAGATTTTACTATCATTGCTATTCATTTGTTATATTGCCTTGTATTATTTTTGTTTCTCTCTTTTTATTTATAAATATGCTTTATAATATAGGCATTTATTATGCCTTTAACATAGGGCTTGTGCCTATGGTCCTCAATAAATATATATTTGATTAGAGCATTTAGACACCTGTTTGCACCTATGTATAGAAACGTAATGATAGAATATTATAGTGATTCACTTTATATCTAATAAAATTCCAAAATATAATGACTAGTACACTAAACTTTAGCATCTATGAACAGAAGTATTATAGAACAACTGTCAAGATTTTAAAGTGAATTTTACAGGAACAATATATATTACAGTGCATTTGTTAAACACTTATTTTTTATTACATCATTATTTTGCTGGAAGAAATTAATGTTGTCAGATAAAGCTATTATATAAATATTTTGTAAAAACATTTGGCTTGACTAATGCAGTACTTGTTTAATTGATCTTTGGTTTTTATAATAAATTCTACAGTTTTTACATGATAAGTAAAAGTAAATGTAGAGTTTAGGGAACCCATTTTTAGGAAATTTAAATCATACACATAATACAGTGATTTTCTACTTTTATCTTCAATTTCCACAGTAGCTTTATTAAGGAGTCATATCACTGACAGTCTCAATTGAGAAGTCATTTATCTAGTCTAAATTCTGTACTCTTAAATCCTTATAGATGGGAAAAACCTGGGGAATCTATAGGTTAACAAGTTTTTATTACTCAGTTTGGGAGGAATAGGGAATAAGGCCTTTTTATCTTTTAGAGATCAGAAGTTCTGAATAGGTGTTTCATTTCAGCTTAATCATATGCTTGGTAAGGGTAGGTAAACCAAATCGATAGGGCTTTGGGCATCATTGTTGTAGAAAAAGCTTTAGAGGCTGCTTTGTGCCTGGGATATAGATGGCAGGGCTAGGAAGAAGGGAAAGCATGGGGATTTAGAAAAAAGAAAGATTGGGAATATCCCAAGGGCAAGACTTGTATTTTTGGAGAGTGGTTGAAGACATCTTTTGCTTTTTGGTTTGAAAAAAGAATAATTAGTTTCCATTATGCTGTAACAGATTCCCACAAATTTAGTGTCATAAAAGAACATAGATTTATTATCTTAAGTTCTGGAAGTCAGAGGTCTAAGTGGGTATGAAGGGCTGCATTCCTTCTGGAGGTGCTAGGGAAGAATTCATTTTCTTGCCTTTTTTAGTTTCTAGAGCCTGCCTGCATTCCTTGGCTCATGGCCCCTTCTTCAGAGCATATAAATATAGCCTCTACTTTCATTGTCACATGTCCTTTTCTTACTTTGACTCTCCTACTATCCTCTTACAAGGATCTTTGTGATTCTATTGAGCGCACAGGGCTAATCCAGGCTAAGCCCCTACCTGAAGATCCTTAATTTAATCACACCCACAACGTCCCTTTTGCCATAGAATGTATAGATTCTGGGGATTAGGGCGTGGACATCTTTAGGGGATATTATTCAGCCTGTCACAATTATTATGAGAGACTTGATAAGCATCTTTGAATATTTGAAGGAAGGGCTGATGTGCGGAAGATGGAAGAAATGTTAGTCTTTTTTCTGTGAGGTCCAAAGGGATAGAATTAGAATTTGTGGGTAAAAATTACAGAGGCAGATTTGTACGAGCTTTACGAGAGAACTTTCAACCATCAGCTGTAAGGATGGAGTAAGCAGTCTCAGCAGCAGTATGTCCTGGACACTGGCAGTGTTGAACAGAACATGAACAACCTCTTCCTAGAATTGTAGATAGGATCTATAAACATTGGCAGATCTACCCTTGCCAACCCTGAGATCAAATGATTCTCTCTGCATAGCTCCGTACTATTATAATTTGGATATGAAACATAATCCCTGCCTTAAGTAATTCAACTTCTACTCCATTAGTTGCTGTATTGCTTTATTGTCCCCCATTCAATACTGCAGTAAACATGAGACTTAAAAGAAAGATTGAACACAAGGGCTGTAGATTTAGGAACCTACTGCTAAGACAATGACCTACTTTTGTTTGGTGAAGTTCTTGTGGGTTAAATATATTTTCACTTGTTTTGAATGACTCATTCTTCCATTCAGGTGAAAAATACTCGTACTTTTAAATAATTCAAATGGATGGCATTCCTAAAAAGCTGTGTGGAAAGGAATTTGAGTATTTAATCTTACATTTTTCCAAATAGGAGAAACTTTTTTTTAAATTTAGTAGACCTATCTGTTCATCCATGTTGAATATTTCATGGTTTTGTTTGTAACCAACTAATTTGAGCCAATTTTAGTAGTTTCAATTGAGAGATGTAGTCCTTGCTAGTAGTTCACTTTCAGATAGACTCAAAAAGCTTTTCTGTATCTCAGGGAATCCAAGTCAGATGTCTGTACATGGTGGTTAGTGGCTTTTATAAGCTGGTAGTCAATGAATATTGCATTGGGAGAGCTGAAAAAGTTTATGTACTTTCAGACATCTTATAATGTATTATGTAACAAATTTGTTTTTTCCATACCTTTTTAATAACCTTATAGATTAAAACTTGTTTTTTTTTTCCTGAATGGGCTACTGTATTATTTTCTTGAGAGGTATTTTTGCTGAAACAGGTGAACTTGAACACATTTGCTAACCAGTCTGGCTTCGTGCAGCATCATGATTTACCTTTTTTCCCTCAGGCTGTTGTGCCTCATGTTCTCTATTTAAGTATGATTTACTAATGATACACAAAAAATTTCCATGGTTTCTCTAGCTTCTTCCTTATACTTCAATCTTGTCCCAGATGGTAAATATGCTTAAGGGTCCTCTTAGATAAATCCAGTGTCAAGTTAAAAATTCTATACTATTCATTTGACAGGGAAAAGAGATAGTTCCATTTGAGGGTGTGACCAGAGTATAAATCATTAAGTAATAGTGTCAGAAAGGGCTTTGACAAGTTGTCTTATCTAACCCTCTGCTTTAAAGAGGCAAATGACCTAATTTGTTAGTTTCCTCAACATGCAGACTCTAAATCAAGGTTTCATAAAATTTAGGCTTTAGAGCCTTCAAGAACCCTCTGCAGCTGCACGCAGAATTTCTGTGATTGTCTTTTTATGAGATGAGGGTCCATCAACTTTTATTTATTCATTCATGAATTATTCCCTCTCTTTCTCCAGTACTTTAATAAATGTTATGTGAAGCTTGTACCAGGTATTTGGGCCATACTCTTAATATATGATTCCTAATAAACTTGACCTTTCTTTTTATCGACAACCTATAGGAAATAGCCAATCTTAAAACAAGGAACCAGATGTGAGGGACTATGGCTCTGTAATTCTGTTTGCTTTGAGATGTATTTCTGGACTGCTCTTGGATTCTTGTTATACTCTGTTGTCTGAAATGACCTTGATGTCTTTTTTTTTTTTTTTTAAATCTATATGTGTTTGGATTTGGCTTTGCTTACTGATTGTCTGATGTGGAATTTGGTGATTTGGATGCTGGATTGAGTGCTTAGAATTTGTGTTGTTTCTGGAGTTTTATCTCTCATCATTAGTGGGAATTGACTTTAAAGCTATATGTAAAACATGCCCTGCCCAGATCTCTCTGTCTACCTTTTTACTGACTGTAAGGGAGGAAGCTTAGATAGCAATTCTTGTTTTTTATTTAATTGGAATTTTTATTGAGATAACTGAATTCACATGTAGTTATAAGAAATAATAGAGATCTTGTGTACCTTTCCCTTAGTTTGCACCAATGGTGACATCTTACAAAACTATAGTATAATATCACAATTAGCATATTGACATTGATAACCACCAACTGATTTCTCTAGTTTTACTTCTACTCATTTGTTCAAGTGTATGTGTCATAGCATCCTTAGGGTGTTGCTTCACCAGCCAGAAACCTCTGTGGCCGGCGGCACCTCTACTTGAGTTTTGCTTGCACCCGCTGGGCTAGTTCTGCCCACTCAGCCTGGCAGGCTGTGCTTGGCTCACAATACCTGCCCCATGCCTGCCAAAGGTGAGCCAGGACAGAGTGGTGAGGGGTGTGTGAGTGACCGAGTGCAGGGTCTGGCCTCTGCACCCAGACAGGCGTGCCAGCTGCTGTGGTTGAGGGAACAGGCAGCTCCATGCAAGGGTGCTTCTGTACCTGACATACCACAAGCGGCTTTTGGTACAGGCACCAGTGTCTGGATAAGGGAATGTGGTGGTGGCACCTGAAAGCTGGGAGACACCAGGAACAGCAGAACCCCATTGCCCGCAGTGCAGCAAGTTGGGGAGGCTGTTTCAGGGAGGCATGTCTTGGCCCATTTGTGTTAATAGCTCTTTCAGTCTCACTGCCTGGCTCTGGCTCGCGGCTCCTGGGCTGGCCCGGCTCCACTGCTGCTTCCCATTGCATGTGGGGCTACTTGGCGCCGGTGGAGGGCAGGAGGGCTGTAGTGTTACAGAAACTCTGGCTTGGGGAAATCCCGAGGTCTGGTCCCCAAGAAAGGGTGCCACCCTTCAATCCTGCAGTCTGAGAGTGTGTCACTGCCCACAGCTTGGTGAGACGGCCAGGAATGTGTTATAGCCCCTTTAACAATCCTGCCGTTTAGTGGATTCTGAGTTCTTGTCCCGCATCCAGGAAGAATGAGATTATGTGGACAACTAACTATAGGATGAGCAAGGCAGAGAGGAGCTTTACTGGACAACAGAACAGTTCTCAGTGAAGAAGAGATTCAAAGTGGTTCTTATCTGTAGGCAGATTGTCCTGGCAAATATCCAAGTCTGACTAAGTCTTGGGGATTTTTATAGTCACAGAAGGGAGGAAGTGTGTGCTGATTGGTCCTTGGGTGAGCTGGGGAAAAGCACCATCTCATTGGCCAAAAGGCATCAAAGAAATTCTCACTCCTAGTCCTGGGCTCCACCCGGTACTGGCAACTGGACCTCCAGGCTTCAGGCCTTCCCTTGCTTGAAGGTGTGGTTTCACCAGGTACTGTCCCTTTCCTACCTGGGAACCTGTCTACCACCTGCTGCCATCAGCATGCAACCGGCAACACCCAGGCTGTCCACAAGGGAGTAGGGCAAAGCCTCCCTCCCATGCTTGTCAGTACCCAAAGTTTCAGCTTCAGAAGAAGTTTCTGGAGTGGGCTGAGGTGGTGGGTTGGGGCTGGTAGGTCAGCGCCACCACAAGCGCTTGCACACCAGGCCTGGTCGTGACAGCACCTGGGCTCAGTTATCAGGACATGTCCACAACTTTGCTCCATTGCTGAGTGAGTAGGGAGAGGCCAGGGAGCAGCAGGTGCAGGCACTTCTGAGCCTGCAGGGGTAGGGGACTTCCTGCCCCCAGAGAGCGCAGGGATACCCAGTCTGGAGGTGCTGCCGGGTGGCTGTACTTGCACTGGGGAGTGCGGGGCTCCCACTCTGCCAACTCAGTAGGGCCCGGGGCTTCTGCTGGGAAACCTGTTCCCAGCCCCTGCTAGCTCTGAGGAATGTGCAGCTCCAACTGCGTCTCCCCTGCTGCCGCTGACATCCCCTTAGTGACCACTCCACATGGGCTGACATCATATGTATATTTAGTTCTAAATAATGTAGTTTTTTTGTTTGTTTGTTTTTTTCTTTTTTTACACAATAATTTATTGAGAGCCTCCTCTCCCCACCTCGCAGTCTCTAGGTCACTTTTTCTGCTTGTATATTTTATGCGCAAGCCCCAGAAAGATAGCTGGGGGCAGGGGCGCTGCGTATTGTTCAGTGAGACCCGTAATGTGGCTGTAATTGTCTTCCTCATACTGCGAGAACATGGCGGGCAGATCCAGCTCCTCATATAATGCCTTCACCTGGGCCACCTTCTCAGCTTCCTTCTGCCCGTAATTTTCCTTGAGGATCTGGTACTGTTCTGGAGTGGCCCATTGCAGACACCGAACCAGCAGTCAGCTTTATTTGTTGTCCTAGATGTCAGTGCCAACTTTGCTGGTCACACTAGGGTCCCCAAAGAGGTCAAGGTAATCATCCTGAATCTGAAAGAACTCTCACATCTCTAGCAAGATCTTGGCATTGGCATGCTCCTTCTCGCCATCAATTCCTGCCATGTACATGGCTGCAGCTACAGGAAAGTAGAAGGAATAGGAAGCTCTCTGGTACTTGACAATAGATTTGTACCTCTTTTCAGTAAATCTGCCAAGATCCACATTGCCCTGGGGGGCTGTGATGAGGTCCAGGGTCTGTGTAATCTCAGTCTGATAGGAACTCTGCAGGAAGAGTTCGATCAGGTTCAGGTAATATGGCTGCTCCCGGCAGTAGAACTTCAGCAGGCAGTAGATACATGCTTCCGGAAGGATAGCATCATTGATGGCATCCAAACTCACGCCTGGCTTCTATATCAGCAGATCTGTCCCCAGCAGGTGAGGGATGAATCCATGATGTCATCTATCACCAGGAAGAAAGCTTGCAGCAGTTCCACACACCAGCCCACAGTCAGGGCCCGCTGGAGACCGTCAGCATCCTGTTTCCTTGGCTCCATCAGCTCCCGGAACGCCGCTAGCACCGTCAAACCCCGGTGAACTTTTCTTAAGTGGAACATGTTAACGGGAAAACAATAGTCAAATGTTGAGGCATTAACATATATATAATGGATGTGTTCTCTGTGTGTGTGTGTGTGTGTGTGTGTGTGTGTGTGTGTCTGTCCATTCCTCATATTTTCCCTTTTTTGTGCTTTCTCTGTTCTAATGGCTTTTTTCCCCACTCTGACTTGCCTTTTCACTCTCTTAATGGTATTCTTTGATGAAGAGAAGTTCTTAATTATAGTGTAGTCTAACTTGTTAATTGTTAAAAATGATTAATACTTTCTGAATTCTGCTTAGAAATATTTGCAGAGCCCAAGGTAATGAAGATACTCTTTGTTTTCTTCTAACAGCTTTATTGCTTTGACTTTCATTCACATTTAGATACACAGTCTATCTGGAATTGATTTTTATTTATTATGTGAGGACCCAAGATTCATTTTTTTTTCCCATATGAGTTTTTAGTTCATTCAGCTCTATTTGTTTATTTATTTTTTGAGACAGAGTTTTGCTCCTGTTACCCAGGCTGGAGTGCAATGGCGCGATCTCGGCTCACTGCAACCTCCGCCTCCTGGGTTCAGGCAATTCTCCTGCCTCAGCCTCCCGAGTAGCTGGGATTACAGGCACGCACCACCATGCCCAGCTAATTTTTTTGTATTTTTAGTAGAGATGGGGTTTCAGCATGTTAACCAGGATGGTCTCGATCTCTTGACCTCGTGATCCACCTTCCTCGGCCTCCCAAAGTGCTGGGATTACAGGCGTGAGCCACCACACCTTGCTCAGCTCTATTTATTTAAAAGACGTCCTTTCCCCACCACATTTGCAGTATTGGCTTTCTTATAAATCAAGTCTCTGTGTGTGGAACTCTTTCTTGACTCACTATACCAGTGGCAACTGGTTCAACTCTTTCTAGACCACTATGTTGTCCAGTAGCAATACAATGCAAGCCACAAATATGAGCTGTATGTGCAACTTTACATTTTCTAGTAGCTGTATCTTAAAAAGTAAAAATAAATTTATGAATTTTAATAGCATGTTTTATTGAACCCTACATGTGAAAATATTAATATGTAATCAGTAGGAAATTATTAATGAGATATTTTATATTTTTTGGTACTATGTCTTTGAAATTGGGCATAAATTTAACATGTGTGGCACATCTCAAGTTAGACTCAATTTTCATCAGAAATACTTGATCTGTATTTAGGTTTCATACAATTCACAGTTGAATAGGTAGGTTCACATACCAAAGTTTGTCCAAATTATACTTCAAAGTTTTCCAATAACTGGATCACTTAACAGTTATTATATTTAAATTAATTAAAAATTTAAAAATTACAACTAGAGTTCCTGAATTACACTAGCTACATTTTAGGTATTCAGCAGTCACATGTGTCTTGTGGATATTGTATTGGATAGTGCAACTTATTCTATTCTACTGTCAGTTTTTACCCTAGAATATACTTTGGTAATTACTGTCACTTTATAATAAATCAGAGTGGTAGTATAAGTCCTCCAACTTGTTTTTGGCTATTGCCTTGGCTATTACTGATCCTTTAAATTTTCATATAAATTTTAGAATCACCTCGTCAACATCTATTAGCACTTTTTTCCTCACAGTTTACTGTTTATATTGTTAGCTGCATACATGACAACAAGAAATCCAAAGTGATATTGAGCTGTTGTTATGGGTGGAGTGTGTCTAGGCTCTTGGCATTTTGAACAAAGAATTGGACAAAATGCACAAACAAAGCAATGGAAGAATGAAGCAACAATAGCATATATTTATTGAAATGAAAGTGCACTCCACAGAGTGGGAGTGGGCTCCAGCAGGCAGCTCAAGAGCCCCTGTTACGTAATTTTCTAGGGTTTAAATACCCTCTAGAGGTTTGCCATTGGCTACTTGGTTTACACCCGATGTAAATGCAGTGGTGGATCACAGTCAGTCTGATTGGTTGCAAAGGTGACCAATCAGAGGCTGAAGTGAAGTTACAAGTTACACTCTATGCAAACGTGTGATTGGTTGCAGAAAGTCACCAGTCAGACGCTGAAGTGAAGTTACAAAGCTGTACTCCTGTGCCAATGAAGACTTGGCCTGTGACCAGTCCGATTGGTTGTAGGAAAAGACCAATCAGAGGTACTATCATTTTTCATCTGCAACTGCAGAAAAAGTAGGCGCATTAAAAAGGGAGTAGCCTCTGATCCCTTTGTTACTTGGATGTTGAGAGATGAGGTTTTCCTTTTAATTCAGTTTTAGGAAGTCAGTGTGAATTGGCCTTAGGTTCCCTGCCTCCAGACCCTATTCTCCTGCCTCACCATGAATGCTGGATAGTTGACTTGATTCTTTCCTAACTAAACAACTGGTTCCAAAACACTAGCCTTAGTGTTCCTGCCATTCTTTTTTCTGCACCTCTTTAAATATACTTTTCCAGATGATTCTGAATATCAGTTATTTGGGCCACAAATGCAAACCACAGGACAGAATTTTAACATATAATATAGAATAAAGGGAAAAAAAAGTAAATAAATACATTTCTTTTTTTCTTCTTATTTTATCAGGGAGTGGAGTCTGTGAAGGTATTAGGACCAGAGAAGAGGTCTGTTACTCTGTTACTGCAAACTGAGACTTTTTGGCTGAAAGTTTGAGTAATTTTTTTTTTTTTTTTAGACAGGGTCTTAGTCTGTCACCCAGGCAGGAGTACAGTGGTGTGATCTTGGCTCACTGCAACCTCCACCTCCTGGGTTCAAGCGATTTTCCTGCCTCAGCCTCCTGAGTAGCTGGGATTACGGGCACTCACCACCATGCCCAGCTAAATTTTGTATTTTTAGTAGAGATGGAGTTTTGCCATGTTGGTCAGACTGGTATCGAACTCCTGACCTTGTGAACTGCCCGCTTTGGCCTCCCAAAGTTCTGGGATTACAGGTGTGAGCCACCGCACCGGGCCATGTCTGAGTAATATTATACAAAGTAATATATGACATTTGGCTTTGTGACTTTTTTTAGAATGTGAAAAGTGGTATTTGGGGACATAATTACAATAGAATTGCTGTATAATTTGGTATAACTCATGATACATGATACATGACTAGAAAGTGAATTGTTCTAATTTAAATAGAACACTATGAAGTAAATTATCTTATGTTTTTAAAATAGTTCTCAAATTGTATTCATACTAGATGAATTATCTGGCCGATTGTTCTAATAGAAATGTCTCTACATTGGCCGGGCATGATGGTTCACACCTGTAATCCCAGCACTTTGGGAGGCCGAAGCAGGTGGATCACAAGGTCAAGAGATTGAGACCATCATGGCCACCATGAAACCCTGTCTCTACTAAAAATACAAAAAATTAGCTGGGCATAGTGGCACGTGCCTGTGGTCCCAGCTTCTTGGGAGGCTGAGGTGGAAGAATCGCTTGAACCCAGGAGGCGGAGGTTGCAGTGAGCCGAGATTGCATCACTGCACTCCAGCCTGGTGACAGAGCAAGACTCCATTTCAAAAAAAAAAAGAAAAGAAATATCTCTACATTTAAGTGTTTTTGATTTCTTCATCACCCAAATAAACTGACTTATTAAATTCTTATGTTCAAAAAAATTTTCATATTGGAATAGACCATCCTAAAGTAACATCTAAAACAGTTCTTTTAAACTAGGACATGTTTAAAGCTTCATATGACTTATGGCATTAGGTTGAACAGTCAAGAAAGCATTAATGGGATTTCTTTTTCTGATAATGTGGCTCACTAAATCAGTTATAAAATATTTAAAACATATTTGATTAAAAAAAAGTCACAACAACAAAGGGTCATTTTAAATGAATTAGATAAGTCTACAAATGGAATGAGCAGGAGACTAGCGAAATGAGAGAGCTTTGAAGTCACTGGATAACCTGGGGACATACACAGACCTAGGTAACTTGGAACCTTGGAGTAAAAAGGGGCTGGGGCCTAAGATATAGGCTTCCACAGTTTTGGGAGCCAGATTGGAGACTAGAGACTACAAAAAAGGTGAGCAAGTATAAAGAAAAAAATAGCATTTACCCTGCAGAAGTAGGCAAAGAAAATTTTGTCTTTGGTTTTGGCACAGAGGAAAACAGGAAAAAAAAGTCTTCTCTGAGAATTTGTGGCCACTCACTCACCTTCATATGCATTTGGGGTTTAAATTAATACTGTTTGCACGATCTGAGAGAGCCTAAACTGAGAATTACAATTTAACGTGGACTGACACCTTAATGTGGCAGGTGCCTGGCAGAACCAAACTGATATTCTACCTGGAAGAAAATATTTTCAAACATGTTGCAGAGAATTGCCACAGAGCTATATAAAATAGGAGCACAGAATCAGAAACTACTGTCATGACAAAATACCAGGAATGAGAATGAGTAAAAACAGTATACCAAAGAACTAAACCCCAAATACTTCATTATTAGAATATAAATGCATATTATTAAATGAGTATTTTAATATTGTTTAAAGGAACAAAAGAAAAAGTTGAAAATATGAATTAGGAACAAATGACTATCAAATTGACCAGGCACTTTTGAAAGTAAACCAAACTGAAAATGTAGAAATGCAAAATAAAAAAACAAAATCAATGGAAAGGTTAAATAGCAGATTAGACACTGAAGAAGAGAAAAATTACTGGGAGGCAGGTCTGAAGCTGTTATGCAGAAGCAGCTCAGAGACAAAGGCATGGAAATCATGATTAAAAATGTAAGAGGTACAGGGAATATATTTCAGAAAATGACAGAGAGGGAGAATGAGGAGAAGACAATAATTAAAAGTGATCAGTGGCTGAAATTTATTTGAAGAAAGATTGGAATCTTCACATTTTGGAAGCCCAACAAATAAGTACAAGGAAATCAACACCTGGGAACATGAACTTAATTTAGAAATGCAGAACAGCAAAGGCAAATATCTTAAAATAGGAACCCGAAAACACTGTAATAATTAAAGTGCTAAGAGAAAACAATGGCCAACATAGAATTATATTCTAGTGAAACAGTCTTTCAGACATGAAGGTGAAATGTAGTTTCATGAGAAATATAAAAGCAGGGAGTTCACCACCAGAAGACACCACCCCTCCAAATAACTTTGGAGGATTTTTTTCTATTCTTGGAAGATGTGAGATAAGAAGGAACACAGCTAAATAAAATGGTAAGTATGGGAGAAAATCTAAACATATAATGATAATGTGAAACAAAAACAATGTCTAACTGTGGAGTTTAAAAAAACCCTAATAATATCAGGGTAGTACTAAAATAGTGTACTACCATTCAGTGTGAGTGGGATGGAGATAACTAGATTTAAAGCCTCTTAAGGGCCTTGTATTATTTGAGAAGAAGCCAAAAAATAGGATTCCAGTAAATATGAATTTTAAAAATTAAAGCTTAATATCAAAAGAACGAAAACAGTAGAAACATCTTCTAAATGAAGAGAGGAAAAATATGAGGTGAGAAACAAACTTTTATCAATTTAACAAAAGGCAAAAAAGAAAGAAAATGTGGGAAAAATAGCACAAAATATTGTAAAATGTTAGAAATAAATCTAAATCTAAATAATCAAAGCAAGTATTAATGGACTCTATATGTGTATATATATATATATATATATTTTTTTTTTTTTTTGAGACAGAGTCTAGTCCTGTTGCCCAGGCTGGAGGGCAGTGGTGCAATCTCAACTCACTGCAAACTCTGCCTCCTGGGCTCATGCAAGTCTCCTGTTTTAGCCTCCCAAGTGGCTGGGACTACAGGTGCTTCCACCATGCCTGGCTAGGTTTTATACTTTTAGTAGAGACAGGTTTTCACCATATTGGTCAGGCTTGTCTCAAACTCCTGACCTCAGGTGATCCACCCACCTCGGCCTCCTAGAGTGCTGGGATTACAGGCATGAGCCACTGAATTTGGTCAAGTCTATTCTTAAATTAAAAGACACAGATCAGCCTGGAAAGATAAACAATATTTATCTGTATGAAGGTTAGAAGATAATACTTAAAGGATAAGTCAGAAAAAGATTGAAAGTAAACCATGGAATAAATAGGGAAATACTAACCAAAATATTTCTTGTATAATGATAATATTGTCATGTATTTTATGGCAAAATATTGGCTTCTGAGAGATATTACAGAAATAAAATGTAGATTTTATCAGAAAGCTATAATTTTCAGTATAAACCTAATAGCCTAACTTCAATAGTATAAAGAAAAAAGCTGACAGAACTTTAAGAAAATTTTGACAAATTCATCATCAGAGTAGGAAATTTTAAGATTTCTCTCAGTAATTTTTAGATTCAGCAGAGAAAAATAAGCAAGCATGTAGAAGATGGAACTACATTATTAACATGTTTGATTTAGTAAATGTATATAGAACCCTTTTCTTAATATTGGAAAATATAGCTCTTCCCTCACCCCACCCACCAAGTATGTATTGAATATTTGTGAAAACTGTGCTTTAGACCCAGGGTCTGCAAACCTTCTGTAAATGAATCATAAATGATCATAAATATTTTTTACTTTTTGGGTCACATGGTCTTTGTTGCAGCTGTTGAGCTTTGCTTTTGGTGTGGAAAGCAATGATAGATAATACGCAAACACATATTAAGGTGTGGCCTGAATCCAACAAAATTTTATTCAAAAATATGGGCCAGTGGCTGGATTTGGTCTGTGGGTCTTAGCCACCCTTGCTTAAGACCGTAAAAGTACCAACACATTTTCATATTATAGAGGCTACATTATCTGACTAAAGATATCATAACAGAAATTTTAGAAGTACTAAAATTTACAGAATGCAGCTAAAGCAGGGCTCAGAGGAATATTTATAGCCTTAAAGGAATATGTTAGAAAAGAAGAACGCCTGAAAATTAGTGTACTAAATATGATATAAATTTTTTAAAAATTGGAATAAATTCAAGCAAATGGATAAATTGAAGCAAAAGGAAATGAGGACAAGAGCAGAAATTAGTGAGATTAAACCTAGCAAATCCAAAGTTCTGTTTTTGTTGTTGTTGTTGTTTTTAAGACTGTGAAATTGATAAAATTCTGACAATATAGATTCTGACAATATAGACCAAGGAAAAAAATTGAAGGCATTAATAAAAGAATATTAGGAAGAAAAAAATGGGTATACTAATGTCGCTACAGATTTTAAAGAGTTAAGAGAATTCTATGAGAATCTTTTGCTCAAAATTTGAAAGTTTAGATGGAATGGGCAAATTATTACAAAAATGTAACTTATTCAAATTGGCTGGAGATGAAATTAAAAGTAACAAAAATCTAAATAAAGAAATTAAATCAGCAATCTGAGATCTTTCTAAAAGAAGAAAACAACAGGCTCAGATAGTGTTTCAGATCTTAAAGGAATGTTATTTGAATGGTCTACAAATTCAGAGAACCAAAACAAAACCAAAACCCATCCTATGAAATTAGTATATTCTGAATACTGAAACCAAGTATGGGCATTATGAATGAGAATAATTACTGGTCTGTTTCACTTATGAATATGAATTCAGAATTTCCAAACAAATATTAGCAAACTAAGCAATGATAGATAAGAAAGATAAATCCAACTTGGACATTAAGTATTTTTATAACTAATCAGGAATGCAAGGGTGGTATAACAGCTCAATAGATACAGAAAAATCATTTAATAAAATCCCACCATGTTCACTCATGGTAAAAATCTTAGCAAACTTGTATTAGAAGGAAACTTTAGGCCAAGCATAATGGTTTAGGTCTATAATTTCAGCACTTTGGGAGGCTAAGGTAGGAGGGTTGCTTGAGGCCAGGAGTTTGAGACCAGCCTGGGCAATGGAGTGAGACTTCATCTCTACAAAAAATAAAAAACATTAGGCTGGCATGGTGGTGTATGCCTGTAGCCTTAGCTATCTAGAAGACTGAAGCTGGAGGATTGCTTGAGCCCAGGAGTTCAAAGCTACAGTAAGCTACGTTCATGCCACTCTACTACAGCCTGGGTGACAGACGAGACTTTGTTTCTGTTTTTGTTTGTTTGTTTTTTTTTTTAAATCAACCCAAACAAGGAAACTTTCTTAACCTGTTGAAATCCACCAGAAACCTATAGCAAGTCTGGTACTCAGTGATGGAATAGTAGAAGTATTCCTTTCTTAAAAAAAAACCCAGAGATACAACAAGGATACTTGCCTTCACTGCTTCTATTTTATATTAGAAATTAGAAATACATAACTTATTTGTAAGTTATTTAAAATATATTTTAAGTTGGAAATTGTAGCCACTGAGATGAAAGGTATAAGAATTGGAAAGGAGGAAACAAGGTGGCATTATTTGTAGATGATACTATTGTCTACATAGACAAATCCAAGGAGTCTACAGAAAAATCAATAGTTTAGCATAGTTGTTGGATATAAGGTAATGATTAAAAATAAATATTTAAGTAAACCTAAAATTGAAATCTATTTTTTAAAAGATAACATTTATAATTTCACAAAAGGATATAGAGATAAGTGTGAACAGACCTGTAATAACTTTTTTGAGAAAGTGATAAGATTTTATTGAGTCAAACTTTAACATCTTAAATGGAGAGAAAAAATATTTTCAGATAGGGAGACTGAATATCTTAATTATGTCATGTCTTCACAAAATGATTTGTAAATTCATGCAATTTCATGCAAAATTTCTATGGTTTTAAAAATGAAATTTGGAAACTTATTTTAAAATTTGCAGAAGACATGTTATCCTGGAAAGTTGGAGAAGAACAAGTTAGGGGGCCGGCACTTCATCTACACTATGTAGTATTATATTACTAATATCAATAATTTATAATTTTATGGAATGGTAGCTTCACAGAGATAGATAAATAGACTAATGAAGCAGAATATAGGCACAGAAACAGACTTTTATGGAAATTTAATGTATGTCAGAGTGGCACTGCACATTTGTGGAAAAGGAATAAACTATTCACTATATATTGCTGAGACAATTGGCTATCAATAAGCAATGATATATAAGAATGAAGTATATATGGGAAATAATGAAGTGGAATCTCTACCTCATACCCTATACAAAAATCAATTTCTGACAAAGGCTTCATAAAAATAGCCAACACTTACATAGAGCATTTCATATTCTTGACCTTGTTTTAGCACTTTGTATACATTCTTTTTATCACCTGAATTACCCAATTACCTTTATTTTTATTATGTATTTTTATTTTTATTTTTTTGAGACAGAGTTTCGCTCTTGTTACCCAGGCTGGAGTGCAATGGCGCGATCTCGGCTCACCTCAACCTCCGCCTCCTGGGTTCAGGCAATTCTCCTGCCTCAGTCTCCTGAGTAGCAGGGATTACAGGCACGCGCCACCATGCCCAGCTAATTTTTTGTATTTTTAGTAGAGACGGGGTTTCACCATGTTGACCAGGATGGTCTCGATCTCTTGACCTCGTGATCCACCCACCTCGGCCTCCCAAAGTGCTGAGATTACAGGCCTGAGCCACCGCGCCCGCCCTTTATTTTTTAAAATAAGGAAACTGAGACAAGCAGAGAAAAGTCAAGTAATTTGCCTAGGGACACAGTAGCAGAGCCACATTTTAAAGGTAGTTTGGTTCCAATGTCCGTGCTCTTAACCGCTATGCTGTACTTTTTCACTTAAATGTGCAGAAGAAAACTAAAATTTTCAATATAAGGGCATTTGTTTATGACTATAGGATAGAGAAGGGTTTTTTTTTTTTTTTTTTGAGATTGGGTCTTGCTGTGTTGCCTAGACAGGATTCGAACTCCTTGCCTTCAAGTTGTCTTTCTGAGTAGCTGGGATTATAGGCTGTTTCTTTTTTTAAGGGAAGGATTTTATGTTTATCATGAAGGCAAAACATAAATTTGGCTGACTTAAAGAGCTTCTGTTTATCAGGAGACATTGGAGAAGGCATTTCTAATACTTATAATAAGACAGGATTGTACCCTGTATACTGAAAGTATAATTTCTACCATATTAATAAGGTATACGTTTCTGCTGCTCCACATCTTCTTGCATGGTTGGTATTTTAGACTTTTAAAATTATTCTGCCAAGCATGGGCTCATGCCTGTAATCCTAGCACTTTGGGAGGCAAAGGCAGGGGGATCACTTGAGGCCAGTGGTTCAAGACCAGCCTAGCCAATATAGTGAGACATCATCTCTACAAATAATAATTAATAAACATAATTATTATAATCAGTAATTATCAATACATAATAATAATAAATATTATTATACTGATCCTGGTGGCCATAAAATGGTATATGTATGGTTTTAACTTGCATCCCTTGACTTTTAATGAGGATAAGCATAATTTCCTGTGTTAATGGCCATTTGTGATATTCTCTTCAGTGAAGAACTTGTAGGAGATGGAACATGGGGCTGACAGTTGGCACTGTGTTGAGCTTGTGAGAGGGGATGTGATTCTACTTCACATACTACTGAGTCTGTGCATTTTATAATACCAGAGAAGGCAACTATGATCAGATCTCCTGCTCTGGCTGACTTTTTATTTCTAGGAGATTTTTCATTTGTTTATTTTCATTTAGAGCTGTACTCCTGAGTCTTTAAATAGAACACTATAAATTTGCTGGTGCAGTTCATAACATTTGAAAGGATTAACATTTGGTTTATTCTCTCTAAATCCATAGCTATTAGGAAATAACCTAAAACTAAAACTTCAGGATTTACTTTGCAGAAATGATTTCCTTCTAATGTATGCTCTCTCAAAGGAATTCAGAATCCTGTTATGTAAGAGGCTATATGGCTTTAATCCCATTCATTGATACTTAGTGACCGGTTAAACTTCAAAAAAAAATTTTTTTAATTTCCCTAATTTAAAAAGTAATATGTGAAAAAATTTGGAAAGTACAAACTCATAGATGACAAAAAAAAATTACAGAGCTGTGTCTTAACACTTGTGGTATATTCTTTTGTTGTCTTTTTTTTTTTTTAACTTTTGTATACATAGTTGAGAATAACAGCCCCATTTTAAAAGAAGAGCTTTAACTTCT
This sequence comes from Callithrix jacchus, assembly GCF_049354715.1. Taxonomy (NCBI): domain Eukaryota; kingdom Metazoa; phylum Chordata; class Mammalia; order Primates; family Cebidae; genus Callithrix; species Callithrix jacchus. Next base: position 151,405,146 of record NC_133508.1, read on the forward strand.
TGTTATGCCCCATAAAAACCCCACAGATAATCATAATTATTTAGAAATTTAATCACATAGAAGTTGAGTCACAATTTTTTATTTAATTTTATTGCTTATGTATTTTCTTATTTTTATTCTTATTTCTTTCCTGGGTGTGATTTTTTAAAAAGTTGTAGCCACTTTAAATTCTTTTGAGAAAGGAAGTGGAAGCATGTGCTATTTACCAATTTATTGCCTCTCAGCTCCAAATTCATCCTTCATTGCCCTGATTTGTGATACTAGAGCTGTACCCTGGTAGCTGTACCCTGCTACCCAGAAGATAGCAGCCTATCTTCTGACCGCAAATGCAGAAATGAACCCAGCCAAAACCAAAATAATCACTTGCTGAACCCAGTACAGATTGTCAACATGAACTAAATAAATGGTGGTTGCTGTTTGCCACTACATTTGAGGGTTGTTAGTTAATCAGTAAAAGCATACTGATAGGCCAGGCGAGGTGGCTCACACCTGTAACACTAAGACTTTGGGAGACTGACGTGGAATGATGGCTTGAGCTCGGGAGTTTGAGATCAGCCTGGGAAACGTGGTGAGACACTATTTCCACCACCACCCCCCCCCCCAAAAAGCATATAAGTTATACTACTCTATTTTCAGTGCTTAGAACAACACCTGTTACTTAGTAGGTATTCACTAAATAGTGAATAAAACAAATCTAGCCAGCCAAAACAAGGAATGGAACAAGACCATTCAGCTTTTACTTCTTAGTGACAGAATCTCCTCTGTTCTCTGTGCCTTTCTATGCTTTATAACATACTGTATTATAGCACTGGTTAATGTTGAATTGTGATTAGAAATTTATCTCCTTAGTAAGGTGTTTGAAGACAAGGATCAATTTCCTATTTATCTGTTGCCATTCAACAAATGTTTATTGAATGCCTACTGTTTCAGTTATTGTGCTGAAATAAACAGCACAGACAAGGAAGGTTCTTGCGTTCATGAAACTTATATAAGTAGTATTTTTAATCATACTGCTTTTTAGCAAGGCTTTGTTTTATCATTTTGACCCCAAACCATTTTTTATCCATGAGTCTTTTAATGTTACATTCTTGGAAAAATTTTACCTTTAGTCATCACTTTTAATTTTAAAGTTACATATTTAGTTGTTATGTGATATGTATGTTTTACATACTAAGTATGTTTAAGTTAATACACTGTTTTCCTTAGTAGTTAACTCTTTTCTTGGTTATTCACTTTTTTCCCCGTTGGTACTCCATCTCCAAGAGCAGTATGACTTACATAGTTTAGGATTCAGAGTTGAAATTCTAAATTCCTTTTACTCAAGGAAAATAAGATTTTAGTGTTTCATACAATGCCAAATACATAATGAACACTTAATAAGCATTTATTTGTAGTAATAGTCTCTTTGGTTTTCTTTTTCATCTAATTTCACCAAAGATGACTATTTTTTATTGACTTTTAAATGCTTACATGAATTCTTGACCCTTGGCATAAGTATATTTTTTCATTGTGGATCACAGTAATGCTTTCTCTTTTCCCTCTCCATTTTACTCTTAAAAAATATTAATATGTAAATCTGAAAGGGTTGATTTCACAGTTGCTCACCAACTTGAAGTGTTTTGAAAAATGAAGTTAAGGAAAATTTAGAGAAGTGATTTATTACCTTAAAAGAATTAATAGTAAGATTCTTCTTAATATGTTATTTCATAGTCATGTCATTTATTTATTTACTAATTCATTCTTTGTTCAGCTAGTCATCCATTTAATAAATGTATTTAAGTGCTTTTCATGTGTTCAAGGTGTTAGTATTATGAAGAGGAATTAAATATAGATGTCTTTAGGGAGGGATGTCTTTAATTTATATTTAATTTATGTTTAAATCTCTCTTTAAGATTTGAAATATTACAGAAGGCTAGAATATAAACATTTATCAGGTGGAAAAAGGGAGAACAAGGAACTGCAAGGATCGTAACCTTTTTTAGCATTCAGCTTTACCATTCTATAAGATGATTTTAGCAAATAATCTGTTATTTTGGATTGAAAGCATGAAGCTGTAGATCTTCCATAAATGAAAGATTTTTAGAGGTGCTTATAGCATCTGCTAGTTACTCTAAATCTTTGTGTCCTATATTGTTGCAGTGAGTTTGTGAGGATTGAATTCAGTATTTAGAAATAATGATCATTGTAAAACATGTATACAAACGTGCATCTTATGAAAGTTATGTCAGATGAATTAGTTAATATCTGAATAGTTCAAAATGATGAATAATTGTTAGAATTATAGCATATTATAAATTATTTTGACTACAGATTTAGGGATGTTATAATTTGATAACAGAAAAGGGCTGAATAACAGTCATTTTCTCATTAATCTCTTTACAGTTCGAGTGTGTTGTGTAAGAAATACATGAGTGAAATATAATCACCTTCTCTCTCTCTCTCTCTGTACATATATTTTGTATATAGATGACCAAATTAAGACATGAAAACATTAGATAAAAACCAAAGATTTCTCTAATGGCCAGTTGGTTTGTAATAATGATGGAGATGCTACATGGTAGCTCATATATTTACATGCCTAAGTAATTTTTATTCTGTGCTTTTGTTTAAACATGACTAATAAACTAATCTGCAGATCAGCAAGGAGGTTTAAAGTATTCAAAAAGCAAAAGTTAGGCCATTTGGGGTTTACTTTTTTCAATTACTTAAAATGGAAAAGATATTATTTAACCACTGAGCTGGGTAATGTTAATAGTTCATGGAGGATGCAAAATGATTCTTTTTTCTCTTTTGGTACTCCTTTAATGAATAAACATCATTTTTAAAATATTGTCAATGCACCTTGGAGAATGGAATTGTAGCTGTACAACTTATATTAAAGTGAAGTTACTTTTACAATTCTGTTTTTTTTTTGCAAATTTTATTTTAAGGACAGTCTTAACAAAGTCATTTAAAAGATCTATTTCCATTTTGTACTGCAGGGGTTCCTACATTCAAAACTATTCCTGGGAAAGTCAGTAATTATGTATTGTTCGGCCTATTTACTTTTACTAGGTAAATTAGATTCTATGTTTTATATAGAGTCTATTCCCAAAATAAAAGATACATGTGTCCATATTTATTATAATGTGAAGAAAAGTAAATAGGTCCTCTTTTTACTCCCTAAAACATTTCAACTTTTCTGAAAATACTTAATAGAGGTGTTTGAACAGGACATTAATAGAGAAGTTGTCAAGTAAAAATAAAATCAATATTGTATCAGATATTTTAAGACTGTTTTAAAATGAGATAGTTAAAAGTAACAATCTTAGAAAATATTTTTTATCTCCCTTTATTTCTTTGATTATCCGCCCCACTCCCATGCTTAGCCTAGTTTTTACGTACTTTTATTTAATATTAATATTTTTAAAATTTTAATATTCATTTGCAGTCTTTTCCTTTCCCTTCCCCCCACCCCAAAACAGGCTTGGAACTAAACTCATTTTTATTAATGTTAAATTAGAATAGTAAAGTTGGAATTAGAGCACATACATGTTATCTTTTAAACTGATTACTACTTCAGTCGTTCATAACTAATTAAACGTCTTTATTTTTCTAGACCCTTCTAGACCCTTGCTCTCCTCCTTTTTTTCTCCCGTGCCCATCTTATCTTATGAGTAATTTGTGTTTTTAAGTGGTTTTCTCCCTAGATATAGATAATAGAAAGGGAAAGAAGATAAAACATAAATAAGGATTATTTAATAATTTTCATTCACTTATTTATTATTTAGCTATGTTTGCCACTGGCAAAAATATTTATCTACTATCTTTGTATATATTGACTAATACATTATTTTAAACCATATATTATCAGTTACTCTTATCAGTCCAAAAGCTTATAGAATTAATCTTTTTTCTCCTTCTTTTCTTCCTCCCCATCCTCCTCCTTCCTCCATCCTCCTCCTCCTCTTCTGCTTCTGCTGCTTCTACTTCTTCCTTTCCTTCTTGTTTCTTCTTCTTCCTTCTTCCTTTTTCTTCTTTTTCCCTCTTCTTCTTTTTTTTAACATGTAGAGACAGGGATCTCTCTATGTTGCCCAGGCTGGTCTCTTGTTGCCCAAGTGATGCTCTCACCTGAGCCTCCTGAGTAGCTGGAACCACAGGCATGAGTCACTGTGCCTGGCTCTGCAAGACTGATGCAGCAATCTTTTTGTTTGGGAATGAGGAGACAGGGTTGTTGCTATGTTGCCCAGGCTGGCCTCAAAATGCTGGGCTTAAGCAACAAGCCCCCTCTTCTTGTTTCTCCCCATTACTAGCTCCAACTGTTCCTAATTACTTGTAGTCCAAAATACAGTAGTGCCCTGCATAATACTGAATTCAGTTGCTGGCAATCAGAACATGTTTCTGTTCACATCTTCTACCCATAAATTTAATGCCTTTTTCTTCTCAGCTAAGCACTTATCACATTCTGTGGCTGTAACTTTTGCAGTTTGAGGTGCTATATTATTAGTCTGTTTTGTGTTGCTATACAGAATACATGAGGCTGGGTAATTTATAAAGGAAAGAGGCTTATTTGGTTCACAGTTTGCCAGGCTCTACAGCAAGCATGGTACCAACACCTGCTTCTGGTGAGGACCTCAGGAAACTCTGAATCATGGTGGAAGGCAAAGTGGGAGCAGGTGTGTTGCCCGGTGCGTGAGAGATCAAGAGTTGCCAGGCTCTTTAAGGGGCAACTAGCTGTCATGTAAACTAATACAGTGAGAACTCACTCATTACTCATCACCTCCCACTAGGTTCCACCCTCCGCATTGAGGGTCACATTTCAACATGAAATTTGGAGGGGCAAACATCTAAACTCTATCAGGTACAGTAGCAGAACTTGTACAAATACCTTTTTCTTCACAATTTCATAGATATAATATTTGCTGTTACTGTAGATCTTGGCAACCTCAGCATTCAGTTATTTTTTCCCTTGTGGAGAACTTTTTACCTTTTCACTTATAAGGAAACACTTTATGGCTTCTCTTTGGCATATTCAAATTGCCAGCATCACTATTCTTTAGCTTTGGGGCCATTATTAAGTAAAATAAGGGTTAGTTGAACACAGGCACCGTGATACCATGACAGTTGATCTGATAAGAGAGCAGGCTAGTAAGTAACTAATGAGTGGGGAGCATATACAGCATGGACATGCCAGACAAAGGGATGATTCACATCCCGGGTGGGATGGAGTGGGACAGCACAAGGTTGCTACTCTGAGCAGTGTGCAAGTTAAAATTTATGCATTATTTCTGGAATTTTCCATTTAGTATTTTTGGACCAATACTGACTGTAGGTAACAAACTGCTAAGCAAAATTGTGGATAAGCAGGGACTACCATATATCCAGATTTCTTTTTCCTCTGTGCCTTTGCACATACTGTTTCCTCTACTGAGAGCATATTTCTGCTATTGCCCTTCCCTTTCTCATCACCTGGCAAGATCTTTTTAGCCTGCTCAGAGGTTATTTCCTGAAGCCAGTTTATTATACTTCCTCCTTTTCTGTACTCCTACTATAGCATCTGATGTACATCTCTAAGATTACCATACTGTAATGTTTATCACCTCACTGGACTTTGAGCTCTGTGAGAACATAAATAGATTCTTTCACCTCTGTTCATGGTTTGGACAGAATACTCAATTGTTAGACTGGAAAGGAGAAAGGAAACTAAAGTTTGAGTGTCTCTTATGTGCCAGGAAATGTGCTTAATTGTGTTGTTTTAGACACAGTTGAATAAATTCAATTGCCAGAATAAATTTTGTAAGAACATATTGTCATTATTAACATATATTTTATTACTTATTATCTCCATCTTATAGTTCAGAAAACTGAAATTAATTAATTTCCCCAGTTATTAAATACTAGATCCAGGACTTAAACCAAGGCCTGTTTTGACTCTGCGGTCTCTGGTTATTTCGTTTTTCCATGCTGTTTCTTTACTACTAGTGTAATAACTGATGATATGATCTAGTGTCATGTAAAGGACATGGACTTGGACATCATACAGATCTGGTTTTGAATTCTAGTTTACCATTTAACTAATGTTGACAAATGTCTTAATGTTTATAAATCTCTGTTCCCCCCTTTAAAAATGTGGTTATCATTATCTGCTTCAGAGGATTGTTGTGAGAATTAAATAAAATAATGTATTAGAGGGTTTTGTGAAGTGCTGGGGACATGATACATGCTTTATAGATGGTAGTTGTATCTTATCTGATCAACAGATAAGTTGATCAATAGGTAGTTGATCTTATCATAGCTACAAGCAACAGAAAAACTTACAGTGGCTTACAGTGGCTTAGCAAAAAAATTTTTAAATGGCTTCGCTTAATAAAAAGTTTGGAGATACTCTATAATGACTTAAGTTTCTTTCTTTCTCATAGTTTTAGGATATCTGTGAAGTTGCAGGTGTCTCATTTAAAGTAGAAAAAAGAATGGTGTTACCTGTGTCTATATCTTTTATTAAAAGAGAAAAAAAAGTTTCCAGATGTTTCCATTATATCTCACTGGCTGGAATTGGTTACATGGACTATTATAATAGCTTAGCTGCTTTCCTAACTCCAGTCTTGCCATTATCTAAGCTGTGAAAAACACTGGAAAAGTGGAGAACAAGGTGGTTGTTATTAGACTAACAATTCTTCTTCTAGGGATGAGCACATTGCTCCCTCATATAAAGTTACTGAAGTGTCTTCTACAGTACTGGTGGTGGTGGTGGTGGTGAGGGTGGTGATGGTGATGATGATGCTATGTGATGACATAGCACTGAAAACCATTGCAAGATTTGCTTATCATTTCATTAGTCTGAAGCAGTTAATAAGTAAGCATTATGCATTGTTTTAATCCATATCACATAAAGACTAAGAGTAGATCAGCTATGTCCTTATATTTAAGTGCTAACATTTTACAAAATTGGCTTTTCAGTCATTTTCCTATCTCATTGGCTTAAGAAAAAAAAAACCACTTCTGTTACTTCTGATTGTTCCTACGTCAAACAACAAAACCAAGTGGACAACTGCTACCACCAGGTATACAACGGTGAAACCTCATAACGTTGCTGGAGTCCCTCTGATAGTTTCTTGGCTGCTGCTCTTTTTGGAGATCTATAGCTTCAGTGTCAACTTCTGAAAGATGATAATGTTCTTAAGGCTACTTTTTCTACTGCTAGTATCTCATGTTGAGACTTCCCCTTCCACGCTTACCAGACTCAGTGAAACAGTGGGATCTTCTGTAGTTCTGCCTCCTACCACCCAGCTTCTTATTATTGGAACCTTCCACAATTATTAGATCTCCTTCTGCCTTCTCACCCTGTTGATTTTTGGCTGATTGGGAGAGAATAGGAAAACTCAACAGTGAAGCTTTTGCTGCTTTGCCAGTGATTGGGAGGATATGTTACCCAAATGCTCACTTGGATTCTGGAATGAATTTTGCCATAGAAACAGTGGTATAATGGATGTTTGGGTTGTGTGCTATTATTGCTTTTCTAGTTCAACTACATTTTGGCTTTTGAGGACTGGCCTGAGATCTATACAATACCATGATATATGATTCCTATAGGGAAATACTTTATGACTGCCAACCAATTTTAAATAAAACTTTAAGAGTAGAATGTATTAATACCATGAGTTGAATAACCTATGTTTGGGTTTTTACCATTCTGTACCTTGATAGGATGCTATACTAACATACACTCATTCCGAGTAAAAAGGCAGAAACAAGGACATGGATAATTAGTTAGTTGCCTGATTAGTTCCTTTACAATAAAAAAGTTAAGAAAATGGAAAATCTGTCTTGGTTGCAGAATGAAGTATGTTCTTTCCTATGGGTACTTCATATGTTTTAATTTTCTTTTCAATATTTATGTTTTGAAGCAGTTATTTTTCCATTAGTTCTTTACTTAGAGAGCTTAGAGATCTATATGTGTAGAGAATTAACATCTGATTATTGTGTGATTTCATTCTTTGGCTTAACTAAATTGTTTTTCAAATCAAATAATTGTTTACTTTTGTTTTTTAAAATTTTTCTTCCAGTGTTTTCTCATGCAAATCAATGTTAATGCCAGATTTTCTAGGTCCTTAGATTTACTAGCTGGTTTTTAGTCATTCAGAAGCCACTTATAATTTAGTACAGTAATAAACATAATAATGATTATCAAGTTCAGCTTCCAAATATTTGAGAGGGAGCATATATACTTTACTGTGACAACTTTTAGAAACTGTTTTGAGATAGATGAAGAAAAGGCAGAAGATATGTTGAGAAGCAGATGTTTGTATGACTATAGTACCCAGCTGTGCACTAACAAAATGAATCTCATGCCGATTAGTTAACAATTCTTTGGCAGTCAGAGACATATATAAAGCAATGAACACAGCATGGGGAAATAAAAAAAAATTAAAAGCATTTTCTATGCCTAAAACATTGGCAGTGTCTAGTCTACCATATGCGTTACTGAAGGCTTGATTTTATTGTGGATAAGTCATACCAAGGTCACCTGCAAAAAATTAGACTCTTCACTCTCATGTTATTATATATGTCATATATATAAAGTGCAGGCATATTATATGTCATGTTTGCAGTGATCATATATATAATGATCATAGCAGTGAGATTATATATGTCACAGGTATCAGATATATGTTATATATATATAACTATCCCAGCTACTCGAGAGGTTGAGGTGGGAAGATCCCTTGAGCTTGGGGAGATGAAGGGATCTTCCCACCTCAGCCTCTAGAGTAGCTGGGATTACAAGCTACTGTGATCAGCTCCATAGCCTTAGTTTAGATTCTTCATCATCCTTATCTTGACTACTGTATTAGCCCCACAGTGGATCTCTCTATGTCTAGTTTTGCCTGACAAAGTAGATTGTTTAGATTGTCTAATGGTTTCTTTATAACATATGTGTTAACATGCTTGTTTAACATACATGTTAACATAAGATCCTCAAAATTTATAATTTGTCCTCAGTTTATATTAGCTGAACATTTCCATCTTGTATTAAGATTGTAAATTCTTTGAATGGAACCTAACATCTTTTCATTCCTCACTATATTGTGGACATAGTAACTACTCAGCTAATGGTTGTTGACTTAATGAAATAGACCTAGGCAGATTCTTGGCTTAGCAGTTCAGTATGATTGCTTGAATTAAAACGAATTATTCTGTGCAGTAGGAATAATAACATTATTTTAATTATCAATAATTCACACATAATTTTAATGGAGTAATAATTTATACAGCCCTCTGGTTCTGTTAATTTGATTAGTAAGATATTAGGGTATTATGTGCAATGGTTTTGAGTTCCTGTAGTTCTGATTAGAATTGAAAATTTTTGCTGCACAGAATATAGTAATGTCTCCTTGTTGAGGACTAGAAGGAAGCTTTGTTTTGGTTAGAATTACTTCCTTTTTCCTAGAAGGGAATTATTGGAATTGAGACTAAAAAGAGCATACACTAGGTTTTGGATATTTATTGTGGTACAGAATAAAAATTAGCAGTCAACTCCTCATTAGAAGTTTTACTCCTGATTAGAAGTTTATAAAGCTTATTTTAAAAGTTTATAATCTTTATCTTGTATAAATAAATACTTAACCAGGACCATTTATGATGCTTAGAATGTACCAGTGATTCATTACTTACCCTAGTGGAATATTGTGAGTAACTGGTACAATCCCATCTGTAGTTTTTGTTTTAGTTTACAACTTTTCTTTTTAAAGTCCCTTTTAACATAAGGTTGTGATTAATACATTGAAATGGGGTAAAAATTGTTGGTTACCAGTTGTGACATTGTTTTTAAGAAAAATGTTTACATCATGAAAACAAGTTTCTTAAAGACATAGACAGCATGTTTTGTGTATTTATTCATTTTGTAAAAATTAGCACTTTGGGAGGCTGAGGCAGATGGATCACGAGGTAAGAGATCGAGACCATCCTGGTCAACATGGTGAAACCCCATCTCTATTAAAAATACAAAAAATTAGCTGGGCATGGTGGCACATGCCTGTAATCCCAGCTACTCAGGAGGCTGAGGCAGGAGAATTGCCTGAACCGACGAGGCGGAGGTTGCGGTGAGCTGAGATCGCGCCATTGCATTCCAGCCTGGGTAATAGGAGCGAAACTCCGCCTAAAAAAAAAAAATTGAGGTATAATTTACATACAGTAAAATGTACCTTTTTATATTATGCAATTCAGTGGCTTTTGGTATATTCACAAAGTTATACAACTAACAGAAGAGGATTTTGGTAAGATGTAGTAAGTAGGAAGCATCAGGAACTCTTACCTCACCTAGACAAAATAGTTAGGCAGAATCTGTCTAACTATTTTGGATCTCTGGAGTCTGCTGAAGGCTTTTGCTTTCTGGGGAGAAGGTTTGGATCTTAGTTGTGGTTATTTTTGTCAGTTTCAGCTCTTTGCATGGTAGCAGCTACCCATTCCCTACCCTGTCCCCATGGCAGGCAGTTGTTCAGGCAGCTGTTCCAGAAGCTTTCGCACAGCTTGTGGGAGTCAGAGTGGGCAAAAAGCACCTTGTCTTCCAAATATTGGGGATCTGTGCTCTGATTGCTACTTCTGCTCACAGAGATGCAGACGGAGAAGATGGCAGCCTTTGTTGTGTACCTATCCTTATTGTTGCAATCCCCTTTCCCTTCAGCTGAAGTGATTTCCAGGGGATTTAAAGTGCTAGCACCTCTACCTTCTCATTTGTCTCTTTTTGGGAACAGACATTAAAGGCTTGGACATCCAAAAACAACTGCATATGTGAGTAAAAATTAGAAAGTGACTGTGTATGCCCAGGGAAAGGCACAGGTTTGGAATTTTACAAGGCATACAAAGAAACAGAAAAGTATGGCTCATTCCAAGGAAAAAAGCAAATCAATGGAAATTGTTCCTGAACAAGACCTCATGACAGATCTGCTTGACAAAGACTTCCAACAACTGCCATAAAGATGCTTAGGGAACTAAAGGAAGATATGGGGAAAGTCAAGAACGTGATGTATGAACAAAGTGGAAATATCAATAAAGAGAAAATCTAAAAAGAAACCAAAACGAAATTATGGAGCCAGAAAATAAAATAATTAAAATGAAAAATCCACTAGCAAAATTTAAAGGCATATTTGAGCAAGCAGATGAATGAATCAGCAAACTTGAAGAAAGAATAATGGAAATGATTGAGTCTGAGGAACAGAAAGAAAAAATCTTGAAGAAAAATAAACAGAGCTTAAGGAATCTGTGTGACACTATCAAGTGGGGGGTCCTAGAAGGAGAAGAGGGAGAGAAAGGGGAAGAGAGAAGATTTGAAGGCTTAATGCTGAAAACATTTGATGAAAGACATGAATATAAACATCAGAGAAGCTCAATGAACTCCAATTAGTGTGAACCCAAAGACACCCACACCAAGACACATAATCATACTTTCAGAGCCAGGTCTGGTGGTTTGTACCTATAATCCCAGCTACTCAGGAGGCTGAGGTGAGAGGACTGTTTGAGGCCAAGAATTCAAGGTCAGCCTGGGTAACATAGTGAGAACCCTTCTCTCTTATAAAAACAAAAGAATGCTCAGGTGTGTTGGTGTGCACCTGTAGTACCAGCTACGCAGGATACTTGGGAGGTTGAGTTGAGAGATTGCTTGAACCTAGGAGTTTGAGGATGCAGTCTGCTGTGATTATGCCACTGCACTCCAGCCTGGGTAACAGAGCAAGGCCATATCTCTTAAAAAAATCATATTTTTGAATGACAAAGAATCTTGAAAGCAGCAAGAGAAGCAACTTATCACATACCAGGGATCCTTAATATTATTAATGGCAGATTTCTCTTCAGAAACTTTGGAAGCCAAAAGGCTGTGGTTTGGCATATTCAAAGTACTAAAACAAATAAACTGTCAACCAATAATTCTATGACTGGCAAAACTGTTCTCCCAAAGTGAGGGAGAAATTAAGACATTCTTAGATAAACAAAAGATGAGGGATTTCATTACCACTGGATCTGTCCTGCAAGAAATGCTCAAGGGAGTACTGCAGGGTGTAATGGAAGAAGACTAGACAGTAACTCACAGCTCTATGAAAAAATAAAGATCTCAATAAAGTTTTATACATGGCTAATTATGAAAGCAATTATTATAACAACAGTTTGTAACTCCACTTTTTTTTTTTGTTTTTTTCATGATTTAAGAGACTAATACATTAAGAAAAACAATCACTAGTCTAAAAGCTAGTGTTATTGTCACTTTGGTTTGTAACTCCACATTTTTTTTCCTACAAAATTTAAGAAACTATCACATTTAAAATAATTAGTTTTTGTTTTGGGGCACACAGTGTTTAAAGATGTAATTTTGTGACATCAGCAGCCCAAAGGGAAGGATATGGAGCTGTTCTGGGAGTAGAGTTTTAGTATGTTGTTGAAGTTAAGCTGGTAATAATTTAAATTAGAATGTTTTAACTTTAACGTTTTAAATGTAATCCCCATAGTAACCACAAATTAAATAGTTATAGTATATATACCAAAGGAAATACGAAAGGAATCTAAACATTTTACTACAACAAAGTCAGCTAAATTCAAAGAAGGCAGTAATGCAGGAAATGATGGAAAATAAAGCATATAGTAAACAAATAGCAAAATGACAGAAGTAAGTCCCTTCTTATCAATAAATGCTTTACATTTAAATGAATTAAGCTCTTCAACCTAAAGACAGAGATTGGCAGAATGGATTAGAAAAACATGATTCACATGTATTCTGTCTATAGGAGATTCACTTTAGATCCAGAGACACAAACAGATTGAAAGTGAAAGGACTGAAAAAGATATTCCATGCAATAGTAACCAAAAGAGAGCAAGAGTGGCTATACTGATATCAGACAGAATAGACTTTAAATCAAAATGTTTTAAGAGACAAAGAAGGACATTATACACTAATAAATAGTTCAATACAGCAAGAAGATACAACAATTAAGTTCTGAAAAATGCTACAACATGGATGAACCTTCAGAACATTATGCTGAGATAAGTCTCACAGAAAGACAAATACTGTATGGTTCTGCTTATGTGGTATACAGTATAGTCACAAATCATAGAGACAGAAAGTAGTATGGTGGTTTCCAGGGATGTGGGGAGGATAGAATGCAGAATTAGTATTTAATGGGTACAGAGTTTCATTTTGGGGTGATAATGTTTTGGAGATGGGTAGTGGTGATGGTTGCATGACAGTGTGAATGTATTTAGTACTACTAAACTGTACATGTAAGAATGATTAAGATGGTAAACTTTATGTTATGTGTATTTTACAGCTATGTTAGTCTATTTTGCACTGCTATAACAATACCTGAGATTAGGTCATTTATAATGAATGGAAATTTGTTTCTCATAGTTCTGGAGACTGGGAAGTCCAAGTCAGGGACTGGCATCTTGCAAGGGCCTTCTTGTTGCATCATCCCATGGCAAAAGGGCAAAGAGAGGGCAAGAGAAAGAAAAGGGGGCCAAATTAATCTTTTATAAGAAATCTACTTCTGAGGCAATAGCATTAAAGCATTCATAAGGGCACAGGCTTCATGGCCTAATCACCTCTTAAAGATATCACCTCTTAATACAATTACAATGGCAATTAAACTTCAACGTAACTTTGGGAGGGGGTAAATATTAAAAACATAGCAATCACAATAAAACTGGGAAATTAAAATAAAAAAAATTGTGTGGCTGGGTATGATGACTCATGCCTGTAATCCCAGCACTTTGGGAGGCTGAGGCAGGTGGATCACCTGAGATCAGGAGTTCGAGACCAGCCTGGCCAACACTGTGAAACCCCGTCTCTACTACAAATACAAAAATTAGCTGGGTGCGGTGGTGTGTACCTATAATTCCAGCTACTTGAGAGGCAGGGACAGGAGAATTGCTTGAACCTGGGAGGTAGAGATTGCAGTGAGCCAAGATTGTGCCACTGTACTCCAGCCTGGACAATAGAGCAAGACTCTGTCTTGCCCCCCCCCCAAAAAAAAAAATCGTGCAAGTAGTATCAGAATATAATTCCAGAACATTTTTATTACCCCAAAGGAAACCCATATTCATTCTCTGCTTAGCATCTGGCAACTACTAAATGACTAAAAATAAAAACTGAAGCTATGATAGGAATATGTCTTATTCTAATTTTGGTAATATTCAATATATTTTAAGTAGACAGATGTAAATAGCAAGCAAATAATGCATTTAATTATTTCCTTTAATTGGTCTTAGAGCCAAGAAGCTTCTTTCAAGGCAGTAGTACATGGTGGATGGAGGCTATCAGAGTTTCTAGAATGATTATATAGGCTGAAAGTCATAGCTGGGCTTTTTGGTGATTTTTCTATGTGAGCATGTATACCTAATTTGACTAATTCTCTTCAAATATTTCTTGAAGATGTATGTTATAAGGCTTAAGTTATAACATTAGAATAGACCTTCCCTTTTGAGTAGAGTAATAGAATTATTCTAGTAAAGATCCTTTCTTCACTCGGGCTTGGGAGTTGAAGTAACTGGGAAATTTCAACCTGCACTTCTCCTTTCACATTATTATCACCAGTGTGAGAGCAGAATTGTCAGGTGTTCCCTTAAATATTGGATAGGAAATATTTTTTAATTAATAAAGAATTGTATGGCAGTATTTCTACATTCTTATACCTCATTGATTAGTAGGGATGATGTCCTGTCAACTATTATCAGAGTTCTTTGGTTGCTGTGACATGCCTCCTCATTAATAGTGAGATTTCTTCATGTAGGTAACTGATTTCTTTTAAAGCAGTGATTTATGGCATTATGATCTAAATACCTTTTTTGTTTTAACAGATGGTATCTCACCATGTTGCCCAGACTGGGCTCAAGCTGTCCTCTCACCTCACCTTGGCTTCCCAAAGTGCTGAGATTACAGGTGTGAGCCACCATGCTGGGCCCTCAATACATTTCTAATGTTACATTAGTTGCTAAAAAAAGTTTTTCGCAATATCAGGTGGCAATAATGTGATATACTGGATGATATGGTAAAAAGTTAATGAGGACATAGATAAGAAGTTACTGAATGTAATTGACAATGAGAGTGACATCACAGTGGAATAGCGGAGAATATGTGAGTAGTGAATTTCCTCTTTTAGTCTTATTTTGAGACAGAAAATAAATCCTTTGTAAGTGTTGCATTACATTCGTGGTGTGTGTGTGTGTGTGTGTGTGTGTGTAAGGCAGAGAGAGAGAGAGAGAGAGAGAGAGAGAGAGAGAGAGAGAGAGAGAGAGAGGCTTCAATCCTTAAATCATGTAATGTTAAGAAAAAGGAACTTAATTCATTTAGAAGATTTGGGGTTGGAGCTATATGTTTTTCATCATTGTTAACATTTGGGGGTTAAAATTTCTAGACCATTGGAGAGGACATCCATCCACAACAGATTGGATCCTGGAGATTCTGGATAAATTATATACAAATTTATTTTTTCCCAATAGATTGAGTTATCAACATTTAGTTTGCTGGTTAAAAATTTTTTAAATATGTCTGCATAAATGAAGTTGGTCCATCATGTGCATTAGAGAAAACCATCCTTACTCAGTTCGTTATCAGGATTATGTTAGCCTGAAAAATGGACTGATAAACTTTCTATAAGACTTATTATAGGCTTTAACCTGTAAAATTGATCCATTGTAAATGGCTTTGAGAGTATATAGATATTGACTATTTTTCTTCTCTGGTTTCTTCAGATATTCTTTATCATCTTAGATTTGTTTTGATAATTTATTTTTAAGAAAATCAAAAGTGTGCAAATTCATAAATCTTTAAAATTGAACACAATACTATATATTTTAAAACTCCCTACATTTGCAGTTATATCACCTTTCTCATTTATGATGCACCATAAGACTCACCTTCTGATGCCAAGTGTTCTTGAAAATGTACAAGTGTTCTTGAAAATGTCCTAATGAAGATCATTGCTGGAACAATGTTATTTTTGAGGTTTTTGTTCCTTATAAGGAAATAGACATCAATTAAGGAGGTTGCATTTTTTTGGCTTTTTTTTTTGGAGGTGGAAATGGATAGTATGGTCAAGCAAGCTATATGTATATTTTTCTGGGAAATATGGCATGAAGAAGAGAAAATAATCGCAACTATTAATAATTTCCTCTGTGCAGTGGGGTCATAGGTGGTTTTTATTCTGTAGCATTGTCTTTTCTATTTTTTGCACATGTTTTCTAGAAAAGGTAAACATGATGTTAATTACTATGGCAATGTGTCTGTACACATTAATTTTTTTCTCTCTGCCTACTCACTTTCTATTGACAATCACCCAACTGGTTAAGCAAATGAGGGTGGATGGATAATAAATGTTTCTTCATGATTACTTCCTTAGCTCTCAGTAGGGATTCTGAAGCATTCCATTATAAGTGCTGGTTATAGATATGCTGAAATGACCACTTTTGGCTCTGGAGGGATATTCTTTGCTTAATAAGGAACAAGAGATCACAATATCTTTCTTTCCTGAGCAGAAGCAGTGTAAACTGTTGATTCCTTTTTGGTTTTTTTTCTGCAAAGAAAGGACCTTGCTTATGTCTCTCAAATTCCCTTTTCAGGAAGGGGAAGTAATTTGTAGTAAGTCAAGGTATGTATTTATAAGGTCTTCTATTTAGGATTCAGTCAAGTTATTTGTCATCAATTCATTTTTGGCATTTTGATTTCAAATCCGCTTCATTACAGATTTTTAGTCTGAATTCTGTTCTAAAGATTGATGACCTCTTTATGGGACTTCACTGTAACTGTTCCATTAGGACATCAGATTTAGCCAAGTATTTATGTATTAATTTTGTTGGATTAACTTATATGCATAGACAAACAGACAGACATACACACATGCCTCATTGTTTCCTCCAATTTTAATTTTTTATTTGGCAACTTTTCATAATCTATTAAGGAAAGGTTATGATGGGAATGCAGTACTGTAAGTTTGCACTGACAATAAAGGTGTTCTCTTTTTCTTTAATTTTTAAAAAGTACATCAAAACCATTTATAATGACTTTTGATCCATGACAGCCTCTTAGAAGCAACTACTTTAAAATATTTTAGAGCGGGAAAAATCCCCACAAATGAAGTTGTTGTTTTGTATACTTTTTTCTCTGTTGACTTGAATAGGATCAATCTCTAGGGTGAATTTGCCTATTCAGCAAAATGTCACAGGCCAAAAAGTAAGGAAGTTAAAGTAGGATGAGGGAGAAACAAGAAAAACAGGACAAAGGAAAACTCAACATTAGAAAGACTCAGTGAAAAAATTGTACTCAAATAAAAGACGTTTTTTTCTTCTTCATCCCCAAAGCAATATAGGAGGAAATCTTTGATTATTCATTATCAGGCAGGTAAGAGTGGAATTAATAGTTGACCAGCAAATTGATATATTCCACTGTGCATGCAAAAGTTAGACCCTTATAAGTAAGCAGTTGTATGTTACGCATAGTAAGTATATAGGCATATATATTATAGGTTCTTCATGGGAAAGCAGACCAGCTCAGCCTAGCCTGAATGCCACCTAGTGTTCTCTTGTATGTACAGGACATGAGTGGAGCCAGTGGTTGATTAATTGAAAATGATAGTTAAGGTAGGGAATTACATAAATTGATACAAATTTTCATGAGCATTTGATTTTTAACTTAAAGCATATACTGACTGGAGCTTGCCATCATCTTTCTTGCATAAACAACCTATAATGCTTATCTACTATTTCCAATTCCAGTTTTTATAAAGTAGAATAAGAGCTTAGCAAACTGTATATGGAATCCTACTTGATTTTTACAATTTTTTTTTTTTTGAGACAGAGTCTTACTCTGTTGTTCAGGCTGGAGTGCAGTGGCACAGTCTTGGCTTACTGCAACCTCCACCTCCTGTGTTCAAATGATTATCCTGCCTCAGCCTCCTGAGAAGCTGGGATTACAGGCATGCACCACCACACCTGGCTAATTTTTGTATTTTTAGTAGAGATGAGGTTTCACCATGTTGGTCAGGCTAGTCTCGAACTCCTGACCTCGTGATCTGCCCGCCTCAACCTCCCAAAGTGCTGGGATTACAGGCGTGAGCCACCACGCCTGGCCGATTTTTATTTTTTGTAGCAATTTTTCTTTTCTAACATTTTGAGATTTACCTTTCTAAAGCTTTCAGTGTTTTACCAAAACATTTATCTGTTTTCATAGAAATACCCTTTATTATACTTATATTTCATAATATTTAAATATTAAATTGCATAATCACAGATTGGCATACAAGCAATTGCAATGAACATAACTTGGAAAAACAGAATGTGAAGGCATGCATCTATTGGAGTAGTTGGTTTGGTTTAGTTTGCCTGTGGGCAGCTGCATGTTTTAAAGAGAAAACATAGAGCTAGCCCTTACATAGTGGAGATTAGCCCCTTTGGGGAGTTTCTGCTTTGTTTGATTTAGCTGATGCCTGTATTCTTCTTTAGGGATAATTAGCTATGATAGGCCTTTATGGCTAAGACCTTTAACAATAATATTTGGTGAGGTGAGTTGTTAAGGAGCTAAATATACACATTAGTATGAGAAGAGAGTAACAGGCAATCTGATTTCAGAGCTGGCACACTGAACCATCATGTTATTTACTGCTTCCCCTTTTGAGAAGTATTAGCATACCACTCTATGTACATAATACAGCAAGTAGATAAGAAATGGTGCGTAGGAAATTATATAATTATGCTGACCCTTTTCTTTTTTCTTTTTGAGACGGAGTTTCACTCTTGTTACCCAGGCTGGAGTGCAATGGCACGATCTCGGCTCACCGCAACCTCCACCTCCTGGGTTCAGGCAATTCTCCTGCCTCAGCCTCCTGAGTAGCTGGGATTACAGGCACGCGCCACCGTGCCCAGCTAATTTTTTGTATCTTTAGTAGAGACGGGGTTTCACCATGTTGACCAGGATGGTCTTGATATCTTGACCTCGTGATCCACCCGCCTCGGCCTCCCAAAGTGCTGGGATTACAGGCGTGAGCCACCGCGCCCGGCCCCTTTTCTATATTAAACATTATTCTCAGAAAACAGAACATATACTTCAGATATCTCTAAAAGAGTTACCAAAACTGATCTTCTTTTAGGATAACAGTGTGCCACTAAATGAGTAAGAAATTATGCAAGCCTTTTATGTAGATAAAATTCAAATAGAGTTATAAATTAATAACAACTGAAAAAGCCATTTGGTTGATAATTATTATTTGGGATACATATTTTGCTTGTTTTAAATTAGTTTTCAGGGTCTTCTTCCACTAGGGGTAACTCAGACCAGTCTTTAGCCTGATTCAGTTCAAGAAAAGAAAGGGTAATTACTTTTTATCAATAAGAGGCAGTGCAGCTTACTCTCTGGAGTCAAGCTAACAAGTATGACCAGTCTGTACATTTTAATTCCACTTAGTAGCTGTGTGACCTGGGACAAGTTACCTAACTTCTCTTGTCTCAGTTACATCGTTATAAAAGAGGGATTAGTATCTATTATCCAGAATTTCAGTGAAGATTAAATAGATTCATGTGAAGTTCTTACAGCAGTGCCTCGTGTATAGTAAATACTCAATAAATGATAGTCGTCATCATCATCTTTATCAACCTTGAAAAAGGGAAATAGTGACATGGTTGTTGAATGTCACCCAGAAACATGAATCTGAAGTATGTAATATTGGTGATTAGGTACAGAATAAACAAGAAGTAGGAGAACCAGAGAAGGCATAGGTGAAGAATTAATGTACGGTCCAGAATAGTTGTTATAGTTCTGGGCTTTTCCTCTTGTTCATTAAAAGGTAAATACTAGCTCAAGCCTGTAATCCCAGCACTTTGGGAGGCTGAGGTGGGTGGATCACAAGGTCAAGAGATCAAGACCATCCTGGTCAACATGGTGAAACCCTGTCTCTACTAAAAATACAAAAAATTTAGCTGGGCATGGTGGCGCGTGCCTGTAATCCCAGCTACTCAGGAGGCTGAGGCAGGAGAATTGCCTGAACCCAGGAGACGGAGGTTGCGGTGAGCTGAGATTGCGCCATTGCACTCCAGCCTGGGTAACAAGAGCGAAACTCCATCTCAAAAAAAAAAGAGATAAATACTAGATCAATGTGGAAAAAAAAATGTGGCGGAGAAAGGAAATAATAAAAATGACATAGAAGTACAGTAGGATAAATTTGAGAGTGGACTTTCTGAAAAAATCCCAATAACACATGGGAACCTACAGCAAATCTAATGCGGGGTGGGGGAAGAAAGGGGGAAAATGGTTTAAAAAGCTAAAAAGAGGAAAAGATCCTAAACAGTATGAGAGGCTGCTATGCAGAGTTTTGTGGTAATATATTTGGAAATCTTGATGGAATCTAAAATTTCCTAGGAGATATAAAAATCAACTAGAGAAATAGAAGACTGTGATTATTCATTCTTTTGCTTGAAATTCCCCTAAGTAGCTTCCCATTGTTCTCAAGATAAACATATATACTTTCAATTTGTCTTCCAGTCCTCCCTGATCTGACCTTTTTCTTGCCATTCAGCCTTGCATTCTTTCCCCTTGGGCTCCTGCACTCTAGCCATACTGATCTTCTTTCTGTTCATCTGATAATTTTTTTGCACCAGGACCTTTGCACATCCTGTTTGTTTTGCCTGTTTTGAACACTTAATGTCTATTAATTCTTTTTTTTTTTTTTTTTTGAGACGGAGTTTCGCTCTTGTTACCCAGGCTGGAGTGCAATGGCGCAATCTCGGCTCACGGCAATCTCCGCCTCCTAGGTTCAGGCAATTCTCCTGCCTCAGCCTCCCAAGTAGCTGGGATTACAGGCACACGCCACCACGCCCAGCTAATTTTTTGTATTTTTAGTAGAGACGGGGTTTCACCATGTTGACCAGGATGGTCTCGATCTCCTGACCTCGTGATCCACCTGCCTCGGCCTCCCAAAGTGCTGGGATTACAGGCTTGAGCCACCGCGCCCGGCCTTAATGTCTATTAATTCGAAGATTTCTACTCAAATTTCATGTCATGGGGAAACTGACCCTTACTCTTCACAGACTAGGTTTGGGTCACTGAGCCATCTGCTGTCATAACCATTAAACCTTGTCCTCATATTTAACATTGTTAACAATTATTTCTGTGTATTTATGTCTCTTTCCCCCCAAGTAGACCATAGTTTCTTTGATGGTAGAATTGATGGCTCTTTTGCTTATTCTTACCTAGCACACAGAAGGGTACTCAGTACTTTCTGAATAAACAGTGACTTGAATAGTTAAATAAACTTTTTCATTTTTTCTTTAATAGTGAGATTTAGAAACCCATCCCCTCCCCCACCTCTCTCCCTCTCTCTCTCTCTGTCTCTCTCTCTCTCTCTCTCTCTCTCTCTCTCTCTGGCAAAAACAGAAAACAACCTAAGTGGTTTCATGGACACATTTTTGTAAGCTTTCTAGGAAGGAATTTTCTATATCAAACTGTTTTATAATATATCCATATACATATAGAAAGCTATCCAGTTCATTTTATCTCAATCTCAAATTTGCTAAAGTATCAAAAAGTAGTAATATAGACCTAGTTCAATAATTAAAATGGATGGGAAAAGCCAATATAAAATTCTAGCAAATCAGATTCAATAGGATATTAAAAGAACATTTCTTAACATAAGTTGTACATTAAATTTAAAAAGTGGGTGAATATTAGGCTAAAAATGAAAAACTCCATGGTCATCTTTATGCCACAAAAGAGTTTGATAAAACTCTATATTCATTCTTTGTGAAGTATTTAATAGTTTGGATGAAGACGTCTTCAGTTAAACAAAGAAGAATTTCTATCCAAACCAATATCCAATATCATACTATGGATACCAATATCCAATAACATACCATATTATGAAATGGTAGAGACATTTCTGTGAAAATAGGATAAAACAAAGAGGCTTACTGATACAGCACCATTAGTTACCATTTTTTTTTTTTTTTGGAAGTTCTAGACAATATAACAAAACATAGCAGAAGTTAGAAGCAGGGCTTTTGGAAAAAAGGAGATACAGTTCCCATTATTTGAAGGCAGATTTGTTATACCTAGAAACCAAAAAGAAAATTACAAACTATTGGAATTAATAAGAATAGGTATGAATTAATATGAAAGTTGAGGTTGGATAAAAAAGTTAGTGACTTTGAATAACATAATAAATTAGCAAATATAGTAAAAAATGCCTCATTTACTATAATATCAAGAACCATTTTAATGAAAGAAAATGTGGCAGGCAAATGAAGAAAATTATAACATTTTATTGAAAGATATAAAATAATATTTAAATGAAACCTCATACCATGATGATTCTTAATAGGATAACAGAATAAAGGTGTGAATGCTTCTCAAATTAATAGATTCACTGTGCCAGACATCACCACTCCCCATTTTTTTTTTTTTTTGGAAATAGAACAGTAAATTTATTTGGAAGAATAAATGTGTGATTAAAAACGAAGACAAATTTCAATGAACAATAATTAGGAGAAAATAGCATTACCAAATAGAGCTATCTCTTGCTTTCTGTTGGAGATTGGTTCCAGGACCTCCCATGGATAGCAAATTCATGGGTGTTCAAGTTGCCTATATAAAATGGTGTAGCATCTGTATATAATCTATGCCCATCCTCCCATATACTTTAAATTATGTCTAGATTACTTATAATACCCAATGCAGTATAAATAGTTGTTGTACTATATTGCATAAGGAATAGTGACAAGGGAAAAAGTCTGTACATGTTCAGTACAGACGTAATATTTTTCCCTAATATTTTCAGTCTGCTGTTGATTGAATCCATGGATTTGAAACCCATGAATATTGAAGGCTAACTGTATCGTGTTTCATAGAACAACAATTTAAACACATTGGAATAAGCTCAGAAACAGATTTCATTGTATGTAAGAAAGTAATAATTACTTTTCAAAAAGTAAGTTAAAAATCAATTAGCTTCATAAAATGAAAGATATACAAATGGCCAAAAAAACATGAAAAGATAATCCATATGATTAGTCATCAGGCAAATGCAAGTTACAAATGCAGCCAGATATTACCTTCCATGCACCCATTGGAATGGCTAAAGTTAAAAAGCCTGACAAATACCAAATGTTAAGGATGTAGAACCCTCATACTCTGCTGTTACAAATGTAAAGTGTTACAACTGCTATGGAAAACTACTAGCACATTTTTTAAAAATTATACTTTAAGTTCTGGGTACATGTACAGAACATGCAGGTTTGTTACATCGGTATACACATGCCAAGGTGGGTTGCTGCACCCATCAACCTGTCATCTACATTAGATATTTCTCCTAATGCTATCCCTCCCCTATGCCCCTACCCCCGAAAGGCCCTGGTGTGTGATGTTGCCCTCCCTGTGTCCATGTGTTCTTACCGTTCAGCTCCCACTTACGAGTGAGAACATGTGGTGTTTGGTTTTCTGTTCTTGTGTTAGTTTGCTGAAAATGATGGTTTCCAGCTTCATCAGTTTCCCTGCAAAAGACATGAACTTATCGTTTTTTATGGCTGCAAAGTATTCCATGTTGTATATGTGCCACATTTTCTTTATCTAGTCTGCATTGATGGGCATTTGGGTTGGTTCCAAGTCTTTGCTCTTGTGAATAGTGCCGCAATAAACATATGTGTGCATGTGTCTTTATAGTAGATTGATTTATAATCCTTTAGGTGTATACCCAGTAATGGGATTGCTGGGTCAAATGGTATTTCTGGTTCTAGATCCTTGAGGAATTGCCACACTGTCTTCCACAATGGTTGAACTAATTTACACTTCTACCAACAGTGTAAAAGTGTTCCTATTTCTCCACATCCTCTCCAGCATCTGCTGTTTCCTCACTTTTTAATGATTGCCATTCTAACTGGTGTGAGATGGTATCTCATTGTGATTTTGATTTGCATTTTTCTAATGACCAGTGATGAGTTTTTTTTCATGTTTGTTGGCTGCATAGATGCCTTCTTTTGAGAAGTGTCTGTTCATATCCTTTGCCCACTTTTGATGGGGTTGTTTGTTTTTTTCTTGTAAATTTGTTTAAGTTCTTTGTAGATTCTGGATATTAGTCCTTTGTCAGATGGATAGATGGCAAAAATTTTCTCCCTTCTGTAGGTTGCCTGTTCACTTTGATGATAGTTTCTTTTGCTATGCAGAAGCTCTTTAGTTTAATTAGATCCCATTTGTCAATTTTGTCTTTTGTTACCATTGCTTTTTGTGTTTTAATCATGAAGTCTTTGCCAATGCCTATGTCCTGAATGATATTGCCTAGGTTTTCTTCTAGGGTTTTTATTGTTTTAGGTCTTACATTTAGGTCTTTAATCCATCTTGAGTTAATTTTTGTATAAGGTGTAAGGAGGAGGTCCAGTTTTAGTTTTGTGCATATGGCTAGCTTGTTTTCCCAACACTGTGTATTAAATAGGGAATCCTTTCCCCATTGCTTGTTTTTGTCAGGCTTGTCAAAGAGCAAATGGTTGTAGATGTGTGGCATTATTTCTGAGGCCTCTGTTCTGTTCCATTGGTCTGTATATCTGCTTTGGTACCAGTACTGTGCTGTTTTGTTTACTGTAGCCTTGTAGTATAGTTTGAGGTCAGGTAGCATGCTGCCTCCAGCTTTGTTCTTTTTGCTTAGGATTGTCTTGGCTATGCAGGCTCTTTTTTGGTTCCATCTGAAATTTACAGTAGTTTTTTCTAGTTCTGAAGAAAGTCAATGATAGCTTGATGGGGATAGCATTGCATCTATAAATTACTTTTGGCAGTGTGGCCATTTTCACGATATTGATTCTTCCTATCAGTATTTACTTTTTTTTAGCTCTTTAGATCATGATCCACTTTTTTAGCTCCCACATATAAGTGAGAACAAGCAATATATATCTTTTAGTGCTCGGATTATTTCTTAACATAATTGCCTCCAGTGTCATCCACATTGCTACAAATGACAGTATTCCCTTCTTTTTTATAGCTGAATAGTATTCTATTATGTAGTATTCCATACTACATTTTCTTTATCCGTTCATCTGTTAATGAGGAATTAGGTTGATTATTTTGGCAATTGTAAATAGTGCTGCAGTAAACATGAAAGTGCAGATATATCTTTGATATATTGGTTTACTTTCATTTGGATATATATCCAGAATTGCTAGACCATATGGTAGTTCTATTTCTAGTTTTTTTAGGAACTTCCGTACTATTCTCTGTAATGGTTATACTTATTTAATGGTGTATGAGGGTTCCCCTTTCTTTGCATCCTCACCAGCATTGTTATTCCCTGTCTTTTTGATAAAAGCCATTTTAACTAAGGTGAGATGGTAGCTCATTGTGGTTTTGAGTTGCATTTTTCTTATGATTCCTAACAAGGAGCATTTGCTCACTTACCTGTTGGCCATTTGTATGTTTTGTTTTTAGGAAGGTGTATTTAGATCTCTTGCCCATTTTAAAATCAGATTCTTTGGGTTTGTGCTGTTGAGTTGTTTGAGCTCCACAAATATTCTAATTATTATTCCCTTGTCAGATGGATAATTTACAAAGATTTTTCTCCCATTCTATGGGTTGTCTCTCTGCTTTGATTGCTTCCTTTACTGTCCAGAGCTTTTAGTTTGTATAATCCCATTTGTCTATTTTTGCTTTGTGGCCTGTGTTTTTGACATCCTACACAGAAAATTTTGGCCCAGACAAGTGTCCTGGATCATCTCCCCAGTGTTTTCTTCTAGTATTATTTTCTTCAGTAGTTTGAGGTCCTAGATTTAAGTCTTTTATCCATTTTGCCTTGATTTTTGTGTTTGGTAAAAGATAGCAGTGTAGTTTCACACTTCTGCATATAGTTATCCAGTTTCCCCAGCAGCATTTATTGAAAATACTGTCTTTTCCCCATTGTATGTTCTTGTTACTTTGTCAAAGATGAGTTGGCTGTAAATGCATGGATTTATATCTGTGTTCTTTATTCTGTTCCATTGGTTTATATGTCTGTCTTTATGCTGGTACCATGCTGATTTGGTTACTATAGCTCTGTAAATTTTGAAGTCAGGTAGTGTGACACATCCAGCTTCATTGTTTTTGCCTAGCATTCATTTGGCTATTTGGGGTCTTTTATGGTTCCAAATAAATGTTAAGATTTCTTTTTCTATTTTTGTGAGGAATGTTATTGGTATTTTGATGGAGATTGCATTGAATCTATAGATTGCTTAGGGCAGTATGGACATATTAACAAGATTAATTCTTCTAATCAATAAACATGGAATATCTTTCCATTTTGTGGTGTCTTCTTCAATATCTTTCATCAGTGTTGTGTAGTTTTCAACATAGAGATCTTTCAGTTCTTTGATTAAGTTGATTCCCAGGATTTTATGTTCTTTGTAGCTATTATAAATGGGATTGCATTCTTGATTTCTTTTTCAGTTTGTTTGCTTTAGGTGTTTATAAAGGCTACTGATTTTTTTTTTTTTTTGAAACGGAGTTTTGCTCTTGTTACCCAGGCTGGAGTGCAATGGTGAAATCTTGGCTCACCACAACCTCCGCCTCCTGGGTTCAGGCAATTCTCCCGCCTCAGCCTCCTGAGTAGCTGGGATTACAGGCACGTGCCACCACGCCCAGCTAATTTTTTTATATTTTTAGTAGAGACGGGGTTTCACCATGTTGACCAGGATGGTCTCGATCTCTTGACCTTGTGATCCACCTGCCTCAGCCTCCCAAAGCGCTGGGATTACAGGCTTGAGCCACCGCGCCCGGCCAAAGGCTACTGATTTTTGTATGTTGAGTTTGTATCCTGCAGTTTTGCTGAATTTGTTTATCTGTTCTAATAATTTTTTGGTGGAGTATTTAGGTTTTTCTGAGTATAAGATCATGTTGTCTGCCAACAAGACTAATTTGACTTCTTTTCCAACTTGAATGTATGTCCTTTATTTCTCTTGCCTAATTGCTTTGGCCAGGACTTTAAAGATTAAGTTGTATAAAAGTGGTGAAAGTCGATATCCTTGTCTTGTTTCAGATCTTAGCGGAAAGAACTGGTATTAGTTTGCCCTTCAATTGGGAGTTTGTCACATATGGCTTTTATTATTTTGAGTTATGTTCCTTTTATACTCTCTGATGAGGGTTTTATCATAAAGGAATATTGAATTTTATCAAATGCTTTTTTTGTTATTTGTTGAAATAATTGTAGGGTTTTTGTATTGGTTCTGTAAATTATCGGGTTTATTGATTTGTTGAACCATCTTTGCATTCCTGGCGTGAATCCCACTTAATCATGGGAATGATCTTTTTAATGTGTTGATGAATTCGGTTTCCTACTATTTTGTTGAGGATTTTTGCATCTGTGTTCATCAGTGATATCGGGCTGTAGTTTTCTTATTTTGTTGTGTCCTTATCTGTTTTTGGTATAAGGGTAATACTGGCCTCATAAAAAGAGTTTGGTATATTCCCTCCTCTTCAATGTTTATGAAGAGTTCAAGTAGAACTGGTATTAGTTCGTCCTTAAATGTTTGGTAGAATCATCAATAAAGCAAGAAGGTTCCACATTTTTCTTTGGTGGGAGACTTGATTACAGTCTCGATCATGTTACATGATTACAGCTTCGATCATCTTACTTGTTATTTGTTTGTTGAGGTTTTGTATTTCTTCATGGTTCAATATTGGTAGGTTTTATATGTGCAAGAATTTACCCATTTCTTGTAGGTTTTTCAATTTGTTGGCATATAGTTTATAATAGTCTCTAATGATTCTGTTTCTTTGGTCTCAGTTGTTAACATCTTTTCATTTCTGATTTGGTTCATTTGGGTCGTCTTTCTTTTTATTCTTACTCTAGTTAAAGATTTGTCAATTTTATCTTTTACAAAATCAACTTTTTGTTTCATTGGTCTTCTGTATTGTTTTTTAAGTTTCAATTTTATTTATTTCTGCTCTAACCTTTATTGTTTCCTTATACTAATTTTGGGTTTGATTTCTTTTGGCTTTTTTACTCCCTTAAGATATATTGTTAGGTTGTTTATTTGAAGTCTTTCTCCTTTTTGGATATAGGCATTTATTGCTATAAACTTCCCTCTTAATACTGCTTTTGTTGTATCTCATAGATTTTGCTATGTTTTATTTCCATTTTATTTCAAGAAATTTTAAAATTTTTTCTTCGTAATCTCTTCATTGATCCTTTGGTCATTTCAGAGCATATTGTTTAATTTCCATGTGTTTGTACAGTTTCTGAGGTTCCTCTTGTTGATTTTTAGTTTTATTACATTGTGGTCACAAAAGATACTTGATAATTTCTATTTTTCTGAATTTGTTCAGAGTTGTTTTGTGGCCTAATATATGATGTCTTCTGGAGAATGTTCCATGTGCGGATGAAAAGAATGTGTATTCTGCTTCAGTGAGGTGAAATGTTCTGTTAGTTAGGCCTCGTGTATAGTTTAATTCTGATGTTTCTTAGTTGGTTCTCTCTCTGAATGATCTGTCTACTACTGAGATAGAGTGTTAAAGTTCCCTACTATTTTTTCTTTTTAGAGAAAGTGTTGCACTCTGTCACCCAGGCACAGTGCTATATTATAGGTCTCTGCAGCTTCAACATCGTGGGTTCCAGTGATCATCTTGCCTCAGTTTCTTAAGTAGCTGGGGATTACAGGTGGATGCCACCACATATTGCTAATTTTTAAATTTTTTAGTAGAGACAGGACCTCGTTATGTTGCCCAGGCTGATCTTGAACTCCTGGCTTCAAGAAGTCCTCCTGCCCTGGCCTCCGAATGTGCTGGGACTGCAGGCATAAGCCATCACACCTGGCCCCTGCTATTATTGTATTGCAGTCCATCTTTCCCTTTAGAGCTATTAATGTTTGCATGTATATTTAGGAGCTCCAGTGTCATATATAAATACTTATAATTGTCATATCCTCTTGCTAAGATGACCTTTCTTATTATATAGTGACCTTCTTTGTCTCTTTCTATAGTCTTTGATTTGTAGTTTATTGTATCTGATATAACTATTCTTGTTCTATTTTGATTTCCAATTGTATGAAATATCTTGTCCACCCCTTCACTTCAGTCTTTGTGTTTCTTTATAAATACAGTAAGTTTCTGGTAAGCATCATATCATTGAGTCTTGTTTCTTTATCTGTTCAGCCACTCTTTGCCTTTTAATTGGAGAATTGAGTTCATTTACATTCAGTGTTACTATTAATATTTAAGGACTTACGATTACAATTTTGTTGCTTGTTTTATAATTCCTCTCTTCCTTTTTTAATGTGTTCCTTTGTGATTATTTTCTCCGGTAGTATGTTTTAATTTATTGCTTTTTATTTTTGGTGAATCTATTACAGGTTTTTTGCATTGTGGTCACCATGAGGCTTACACAAAACATCTTATAATAAGGAATTTAAAGAGATGACAACTTATCTTAGATCACAAAGAAAAGAATAGAAACAACGAAAAAATGAAAAAAAAAAATCCCTGTATTTTAACTTACTTCTCCCCATATTTAGACTGTTAGTTTTCTCAATTTACATTTTTTCAATTACATTTTTTCTTAATGGGTTGCTGTAGGTATTATTTTATTTGATAGATTTGTCTTTTGGGCTTCATACTAGAGTTATGGGTGAATTGTACACCGCAGTTACAGTATTTGAGTAGGGTTTGTCTGTGTATTTAATTTTAGCCTGTGGGTTTTATACTTTCAAATGTTTTCTTTTTGTACATTAGCATGTTTTTTCCCCTTTCATACTGAAGAACTTCCTTTAGCATTTTTTGTGAGATGGGTCTCTGATGGTGAATTCTTTCTGACAGTTTGGGAAAGACTTTATTTCTTCTTCGTATTTGAAGAGTAACTTTGCTGGCTTAGTCCATTCTGCTGTTGAGAACTTCTAATGAATTTTTCAGTTAAGTAAATATATTTCGCAGTTGTAAAATTTCTGCTGGATTTTTAAAAAGATGTCAATGTCTTTGTTAAATTTCTCTGATAAATTTCTGAATTGATTTCCTGTGTTATCTGGGAGATCACTGAGTCTCCTTGAAACCGTTAGTCTGAATTCTTGGGAAGAGAGCTCAGATATTTGCTGTCTTGTTATGGTTAGTCGCTGGTTCCTGCTTTGTCTGGGGAGGTTGTGGTTGCCTGTTTGCTGTTGTTTCTTGTGGATATATGTCTGTGTCTTTGCATTGAAGAATTAGTTTTTTATTCCAGTCTTTTCTATCTGACTTGTTTTGGATTTTGTTGGATATATTTTTTGCATAGATTCTTTACCACTAGTTTGCTGCCTTCTTATGGGGCTGGAGGTGGCACCTTAAGCCTGGGTTCACCTTGGCTACAGTACATGATCTAAGTCCTTCCCATTAGAAAAGGGGATATTCTGGCAGTGTGAGAAGGACAGTTAGGGGTTCATGTCCAGGGGACCTGTGGAATGTGCCTCCTATAGAATGGTACTGCTTAACAGCAACTCTGATTTAGCAACTCCTTTGGCTGTGCTGTAAAGCAGTTTCCAGGGGTGGGAATCATAGTCACACCTCCCCTTCTGGTCTTTAGCTCTCCTTGAATATTTTTCCCTTCTGGCACTTGCAATGCTCCTCATCGTTTAAGGCAGGGACAGGCTCCTGCCAGGAAATCCAGTATGGTGGGGAAGCTGGTTGTCCACCTCAGTCTCACTTTTTCTAGAGTCAAAACTGTGATGGAGGGAAATTTTTTGCATGCTTGGTGTCAAGCAGGATGGTGAAAGGGACACCACAGATGTCTGATTCCCTTCTCATCTGCTTGGAGTTTTTTTTTTTTTTTCCACTTCTGTGGCTCTAGGAACTGTCTCATCACCATATTTAAGTTTTGGGATATTGCTGGCGATAATCTCAGCACCTTATATTTTGTTTTGGTTTTCTGTTGTGGGGAGTGAAGCCAGTTTTGCTTCTTTGTTACCATTTTAGAATCAGAAGTCTCTCTCTCTCTTTCTCTTTTGATGTTAATAAATTCTGCTGGGATTTTTACTTGCCTTTTGCTTATCGGAAACATAAAGCACTGAGTATTGGCCTGCCTAATTTTTTAATGAAAATCAATTGAGGTGGGGAATAAATCTTCATTAAGCAAAGTTTTCTAGGATACTTTAATATTTTAAGTGAAATGTCCCTGCTAGCTATATTTTTGGGGCATGTATGTACTATAATAATTGCTATCTAAATGGTAAGATGAATTGAAATGCATTTAATTTAGAATAGTCTAAAATCTGAATTTAGCCTATTATTTTCTCATGTAAGTGTTGCTTAGGATTATGATGAACATAGGTTCTGAAAGATACTTTGTATTTTGAGTTACAAATAATTAAAATACAGGCAATGTCTTGAAAATCTTTATTGTAGAAGCTGACTTAAAAAGTATTTATTGAATGGGCCAGTTTGGAGCAGTCAGATCTTGTACTTAAAACACTATATTGGATATTCCTCATTTCCTTAAAAACAATATGTCTTTAGAGAGTGTAAGGGTTATATCCATTGAGCTTGACTCTGATCATTTATGATATTTATTGCTTTATATTTGGAAAATAATTTTAAAACATCTTAATCATTTAGGTTATGTAGTTGTGCTGACCATATTTTGTAATCTAAAGGAATCAAAATATCTTCTTTACAATTTTTATTTTTATTCTTTATTTTACTTGGTGTAAGACTCAATCCTTTTGTGTTATATGTGATAGCTCAATATTGTAAGCCTGCTTAGATAATAAAACTTTCTAGAACAATTCTAAGTACTCTTCCTGGAAATCAATGGCAGTTAAACAATACAGATATCACTGGGCTCTTGAAATTTTCATGATTGGCTTCCATTAAATGAGATTGTTGGATGCAGAAATTATTTGGTATCACTTCCAAGAGTTTTTATAGACTAATTTTAAAACCTAATTTCTAAAACTGTCCATAGAAGCAAGATCTCAAACTTTCTTAAATTTGATCATTTAAGATAAAGTTCTTTGGTGTTGATGATGGCAGGATGGTCAGTTAAACTTATTTGAGGTGTTTGCCAAACTGTTATTTTACATATTTATGCTCATAAATCTTATATTTTAACATTTATTTAGCCTCTTGGATTGGAATATAGCTTCTTTGATTCTTCTCTTCTTCCTCCCATTTCAACACTAACTTCTCCCTTCCTTAGTTTGCCATAAGTGTAGGTAGGAAAGACATCCTTGTTGACAAATCTTTCATATCCTACAATGTTATCTCATGGGCTATAAAATGTTTTAGGATTTGGTTCCTGCCCAAGCCTTGGCCAGTTTCATGTATGTCTTCAGTAATCTTGAGCTATTTATAGTTTTCCTAATAAACTCTGAAACTCCTAGACTTTGCCTCATGGTTTTATTCCTAAACACTGTCTCCCAACTTGTTTGTCTAGCAAATTCCTACTTATTCTTTACATTTCTGCTGTGTTTCCCTTGGGCACACATTGTTTCTACTTTTTTAATGCTTCTACTCTACTTGACAGATAATTCCACTGTAGAAATTATCTAAATATAGTTGTTGCACATTCTCCCCTCTAGACCTGCAGTGTCCAGTATAGTTAATAGCCACTAGCCACATGTGGCTATTGAGTACTTTAAAATGTGGCCACTATCACTGAGGAACTGAAGTTTTAGTTTTATTTAATGTAAGTTAAATGTAAGTAGCCACACATGACTACTTACATTTAACTTATATTAAATAAGTAATATAAGTGGATACTGTATTGGACAGGACAGCTCACTGTTTTTCTCATGTGCCAATAGGTGAAGAAGGGAAGAAGTGGATAGATCAGAGTATTTCCAGTAGCATCTGCATTGAGATATGCTGTAAGGGTAAAATACATGCTGCACTTCACAGATATAAAAAAGAATGAAT
Organism: Callithrix jacchus; assembly: GCF_049354715.1. Classification (NCBI taxonomy): domain Eukaryota; kingdom Metazoa; phylum Chordata; class Mammalia; order Primates; family Cebidae; genus Callithrix; species Callithrix jacchus. Next base: position 151,437,970 of record NC_133508.1, read on the forward strand.
TTGTCATCAATAATTTTAATTACTGATTACCCATTGCAGTGATGTAATATGAACATATTTGGTTAAATAAAATATATTATTAAAATAATTTCACCTATTTTATTTTACATTTATGTAGACAGTAGAAAGTTTAAACTTCTACATGTGGCTCACATTTGTAGATCTCATTATATTTATGGGACAGTGCTGCATTCAGACAGTGAGCTCCTTGTGGGTAAGGACCCTTTTCATTGTAATCTTGACTATTACTATGTCTTTAATATAGTAGATAATTAATAGTTATTGAATGAATAAAACAGTTTCTAGAAATTATAACCATAGCCTCTTGAAGAATTGAAGCTTTGGATTAAACCAGCGTGTATATATGATAGGTACATATATAAACACACTTGTTTGCACATAGAGGAAAAACCTACACCTAGGAATACAAGAGTAATAGCACTTATTTTGAGCCAAATTTTATTAATAATTGAATAAGTTCTCATAACAGCATCTGTAAGCAAAATTCTATTAATATTTCTCGTTTACAGGATACTGAGACAGGAACATTAACAAAATGACACAGAAATATTAAGTGATGGAAATAATTTGAATTTGGGCAGTTTGGCTTTGTAGTTTGTACCTTTAACCAGTATGCTAAAGAAATGTCATGTCATTTTGATCATCCATAATTATCACTTTCAAAATTGTGAGAGGATTTGTATGAATGAACACAGAGTGGTATTGGGCTTGGGGGACTTTTTGATGCCTCCTTTGCTTTCCTGGAATGAAGAAAGTTTACATAGGCCTTACAATTTGCTCTTAATTGCTTTAAGATTTATTAAAGTTCAGCACACAAAGTCTTTGTTTTTATTGTTTTTCTTTTTTTTCTATTCAGCATCAACTTTTATGTTTATACTTCCAGTAATTTTCTTTTTTTAGCTCAGGGAAAAATATAAAGAAAATATTGCCATTGGTAGTGTGTAAGTGAAAATTATCATTTGACTTCTGGGAAAATGAAATCATTATTTATATAGTTGTCCCAGGAATCAACTTCTCTCTTATATTATTAATAGGAGAGATATCTGCTTGGTAACAGATTTATAATACTTTCCTTTTGGGGATGAGGCAAAAAGGCAAGAGTGTAATCCCTTCAGCTTTCTGTTAACGTTTCCCACAGAAAGTTTTATTTCATATATAATTGTAATCCAGTATGCTATTATTTCTGAATAAATCTTTACCAATGGATAGTTATAAAACAGGAGGGTATAAGGTTCAAGGGAAAAGATGTATTCTTTTTCATTTTTAACATGCTGCCACAAATTCCCATATATGCTAAATGTATCTGTTTCTTTTTCTATTCACATGATTCTTTTTGGTAATGACATACCTTTTGAGAATTCATACACATTTGTAAGGCTATTCAGGAAAATTTAGTTTAAAAATATGCCATCAAAAGATTGAGATGGATTCTAGATAGAAAAATGAATTTATTTGTAGGCATTATCATTTTACATGCAGAAAATAGTCTTTTTTTTTTCCCCTTTTGCTTGCTCAGTTTGAGCTGACCGCCACTTCTGAATGATGGGGCAGCTGTGTTTCACACTGCCATCCAGGGACCTTGTTCCTTCTATCTTGTTGATTTTACCATCCCCTAAGGTGTTGCACATGTCTGCAAAGATGAATATGAATTGTCTCCACCACCACATTCACATTCTAGTTTGTGGGGAAAAAAACAAGTGGAAGGCAAGTAACTTTTAAAAAAGTGTGTGACTTAGTAGTTACACACAGCACTTCATGCTACAACCTATTGATCAGAACTTAATCACATGGACACATCTATCTGCAAGTGAGGCCATTGCCTCATATAGTAACTATATATATTTTTTAAAAAATTGAGAACATTTAGTATCTTCTCACTTAGCAAATTTTAAGTGTACAGTACAGACTTATTAACTATGGTCACCATGCTGTCCATTAGATTTCTAGAATTTATTCATTGTATAACTGAAACTTAGAATCCTGTAAACAACATCTCCCCATTTCCCCATTCCCTGCCCTTACTCAGTCCCTTACAGCCACCATTCTACTCTATGCTTCTGAGTTTAAAAAGATTTCATATATAAGTGAGATGGAGTATTTGTATTTCTATGCTAGGCTTATTTCCCTTAGTGTAATATCCTCTAGGTTCATTGATGCTGTTTCAAATGACAGGAATTCCTTCTTTTTAAAAGCTGAATAGTAATCCATAGTATATAGCCTTTTAGTTTGATACAATCCCATTTGTTCATTTTTGCTTTTGTTATGTGTGCTTTGAGCATCATATAAAAAAAACTCATTACATAGACCAATGTTAAAAAGCTGTTCTCTGTGTTTTCTTCTGGAAATCTTACAGGTCTTACATTTAAGTCTGGAGTCCATTTGAATTGGTTTTGTTTATGGTCTGAGATGAGGGTCTAATACTACAGACCAAATAGCCCTACCAGGTATATAAAGAACATTCCAGCTGACAGCAGAAAATACATTCTTTTGAAGAGCACATGGAACATTTTTCAGATCGTGTACATGTGTCAGGGTATAAAACATGTTTTTTGTTTGTTTTGCCTTTTTTCTTTTTTGAGATGGAGTTTTGCTCTTGTTGCCTAGGCTGGAGTACAATGGTATGATCTTGGCTCACTGCAACCTCCGCCTCCCAGGTTCAAGTGATTTCCCTGCCTCAGCCTCCTGAGTAGTTGGGATTATAGGCATGCACCACCACACCCAGCTTATTTTTGTATTTTTAGTGGAAACAGGGTTTCTCCATGTCAGTCAGGCTGGTCTTGAACTCCCGACCTCAGGTGATCCACTGGTCTCACCCTCCCAAAGTGCTGGGATTACAGGCATGAGCCACCACACCTGGCCATAAAACAAGTTTTAACAAATTCGAGAAGATTGAAATCATATCAAATACTGTTTTCAGCCACAATGGTATGAAACTAGAATCATTAGCGGGAAGAAAATTGAAAATTCACAAATATGTGGAAATTAAACCACACACTCCTGAACAACCAGTGGGTCAATGGAGAAATCAAAATGAAAATTTTAAAAAATCTTAAACAAAAATGGAAACACAACATACCAAAACTAATGGGATGCAGCAGAAGCCTTTCTAAAAGGGAAATTTATAGCAATAAAGACCTACATCAAGAAAGACTATAGGAAGACCTGCCTGAGGCTGTCTTACAGTTACCCCCCCCTTTTTTTTTTAACAAATAGAAGGATCTACACTCTAAAAACAATGATAAATGGTATAGTATGGTAGATACATAAACCAGTAACATAGTTTTTATTACCATTATCAAGTATTATTTACTGCATATAATTGTATGTGCTATACTTTTATATGACTGGCAGCACAGTAGGTTTTCGTATACCAGCATCACCACAAACACTTTAGTAATGCATTACAATGGCTACAGCATCATTAGGCTATAGGAATTCTTCAGCTCCATTATAATCTTATGGGACCACTGTTGTATATGCAGTTTGTTGTTGACCAAAACATTATGTAGTTCATGGCTGTATTATTGTATTGCCGTTTCTCCTTTCACTTCTGTTAATATGTGCTTTATTTATTAATATTTAGATGTTCTGGTGTTGGGTGCATATAGTTCTACAATTGTTATATCCTTTTGACAGATTGACTTCTTTATTATTACATAACGACCTTCTTTGTCTCTTATGATAGTTTTTGACTGAAAGTCTATTTTGTCTGATGTAAGCTACCTCTGTTCCCTTTTAGTTACCATTTACTTGGAATATCTTTTCCCATTTCTTCACTTTCAGCCTATATATGTACTTAACACTAAAGTGAGTTTCTTATAGGCAGCATATAGTTAGATCTTGTTTTTCTAAGCCTTCAGCCATTCTGTCTTTTAATTGGAGAATTTAATCTCTTTACATTTAAAATAATTATTGATACGTAACACTGTTGCCATTTTGTTAATTGTTTTATGACTGTTTTGTAGTTTGTTTCTTCCTTTCTGTCTTCCTTTGGGATTTGATAGTTTTTTATAATCGTTTGCTCTGAATTCTTCTGCTTTATGTTTTTGTGTATCTACTACAGGTGTGTGTGTTTACCATGAGGCTTACTGAAAACATCTTATAGTAGTTTATTTTAAACTGATAACAACTTGACTTCAACTGTCCACAGAAACTTTACATTTTAACTTTTCCTCCCACCACATTTTGTGTAATTGATGTCACAGTTTACATCTTTTGTATTGTATATCCATTAACAAATTATCATGGCTATTTTTAATACATTTTAAACGTTTATAGTAGAGTTGAAAGTAATTTACACACCACTATTACAGTATTAGAATATTCTGAATTTGAATTTATACTAAGGTTAAAAAATTCATGTGTCTTCATGTTGTTAATTAACATTCATTTTAAGTTGAAGAATTCACTTTAGCATTTCTTATAAGGCAGTTTCAGTGATTGCAGACTCCCTCAGCTTTTGTTTTTCTGGGAGACTTTATCTCTCCTTCATTTCTAAGGGTACCTTTGCTAGGTATAGATAGTATTCTTGGTTGACATTTTTTTTTCTTCCAATACTTTGAATATACCATCTCATTCTCCCAAGGCATGCTAAGTTTCTGCTGAGAATTACACTCATAGTCTTAAAATGGTTCCCTTGTATGTGACTAGTCATTTGCTTCTTTCAAAATTGTCTCCTTGTCTTTGACATTTGAGAATTTGATTCAAATATGTGTTGGTAAAGATCTCTTCATGTTTAACCTATTTCAGGTTCAGGTTCTTTGGGCTTCATGGACTTAGATGTTTATTTTTTTCTTCAGATTTGGGATGTTTTTCATCATTATTTCTTTAAATAAACTTTCTGCCCCTTTCTCTTTCTCGTCCTCCTTTATTTCCATAATACATATATTGGTTCTCTTGATATTCCATAAGTCCCATAGAATATCTTCACTCTTTTTTACTCTTTTTGCTTTTTGTTCCTCCGACTGGGTAATTTTAATGACCCACCTTAGAACTTGCTGATTCTTCTTTCTGCTTGATTAAGTGTGCTGTTGGAAGCTCTCTATGGAATTTTTTTAGTTCATACATTGTATTCTTCAGTTCCAGAATTTCTGTTGTGTGTGTGTGTGTGTGTGTGTGTGTGTCCTGTTTTTCTTTTTTTTGAATTTTTAAATTTTGTTGATGTATTGTTTTCCTGCTTTCATTTAATTTTCTATCTGGATTCTCTTGTAGCTCACTGAGCTTCATTAAGATGATTTTTGTGAATTTCTTGTCAGGTAGTTTGTAGATCTGTATTTCTTTAGGGTCAGTTACTGCTGCTTCATTTTATGCCTTTGGTGGTATCATATTCCCTGATTATTCATGATCTTTGTGGCCTTGCATTAATTAGTGTCTGCACATTTGAAGAAACAGGCACCTCTTCCAGTCTTTACAGACTAGCTTTGGCAGGGAGTGCCTTCCAACAGTCAACCATTTAGAGATTCTGGTTAGGCCATTTTGCAGGGCCTCATAGGGAGGGCTTGCCTGGTGCCTGGGTCTGGGAGGGCTGGCCTGGTACTGGGAGGTCTACAGTTAAGGGCTGTCTGGCTGAGTTCCTGAATCCACAGGAACAGGCCTGAAGCCTGAGGCCATGAGAGCTGGTGTGGCAGTGAAATGTCTTGGAATCTGAGTCCACGGGTTGACCTGGATGTTAGCTCTGTAGGAGTGGATCTGAGCCTAGGGCTATAGGAATAGACCTGGTGCTAAGGTCTCTGGTGAACTTATGTGCTCACTTTACTCTCCTTCTCCCCCACAAAAGGTATTTCTCTTTACATTGTGCTCTGCGGGCTTGGGGTAGGAATGAATGATATAGGTAATGTGAAACCGTCCTTCTTACCCTCTTCAATGTTCCTTTTCTTATTTCTGTGCTTCACTGAAGTGCTATCCTCTCTCACCTGGATTCCTCAGCTCTTGTGAAGGATTTTTTTATGCATGGATTGTTGTTCAAATTGATGTTTCTGTTGGGGAACATGGGCTGGAAACTCCTATTCTGCCATCTTGCTGATAGCACTCTAGTGTGACTTTTGAATCCACTGGTAGGAAACCTTTCATTGTCCTAAGAAGCACGGATATGTTTAGCCATTTTATTTGAATTTGGAAGGATAGTCAGAAGTACCTGGTCCACAAAAGCCAGAATGGACTTGATTCTCAATATGCTATTATTTAATAAAGTCAGAATTGGAAAGCAGGCTCTTAGCCTACAGATTCTTGTTTCATATTATTACTGCCTCCATGTTACTTATTCTATGCCTCTCTCTTCTTTCCTTTTCTAGAAGCATTCTTTCTAATGGCTTGCTTGCTTTTTGTTTCATTCCTAATTTTCCTACTGTTCTTCAAAAATGTTCTGCCATTTGGGAATGCATATTGCTTTTCTAGAACTATGCACCACAGCAAAGATTACATGAGGATTCAGAGATACTTTTTAGCATGACTTCTATTTATTTTTATACCCCAAAGCTTATAAACCTAGTTAGGTCTGCCTTTGTAAATCTGTCTAAATCTGTTTTCATATGTTTCAATTGTTTAGGTAAAGGTTTTATTTTAAAATAATGAACACCATACATTGAAAGAAACAAATGAATTTCAAAACAGTTACTACATTCAATTATGTTAGCAATCTAATTCATTTTATAAAGCTTGTAGCTTTGAACTAATTAGGGCTGTAGTTTTTTAGCTTTTTTTTTTTGAAAAAGAGAACAGGCTTCTGTCTTGATCTTTAATTCTTTAATTTAGTGCAACTAAAACTGCTGGCATGAATTTGTTATTAGTATTGGCAAATTTTCAAACCTTATAACCTAAATCGCTCATTCCATTTTTTTTAGATCAAAGCCAGTGTTTACTATACAGTCCTGTAAACAACTGTACAATAAACTTAATTCTATTTTTGTATTTGCTTTTAGTTGCTGCTGTAACAAATTACCAGACATTTAGTAACTTGAACAACACAAATTTCTTATCTTGTGGTTCTGCATGTCAGAAGTCTAACATGGGTCTCACTGGGCCAAAGTCAAAATGTCATACATAGGACTATGTTTCTTTCTGGAGATTTTAGGGGAAAACTCATTTCCTAGCTCATAATTTGGACAAGCTCTTTCTCACTTCTCTTTCATTTTCTCTTTTTTCTTCATCTCTTATATGATTGTAATTCCATGAAACTTTGTTCAGAATTTAGGAAGAAATAAACTTAAACTATATAACAGTCATTAATTTATATAATAAACTTAATATAAAATTACATTTAAATATTTAAAATAATAACTAGTTTTATCTAACCCACCATATTCCAATTTTCTAATTATTTATTTAATTGTGATACTCGGAAGACAGGAGAGAAAGGCTTCACTATTGATGGTAATGATGATGGCTGTTATAATGTTGAACCTTTGAGGGTCTCAATTTTTGTTTTATATACATGAAAGTCATCTGATAGTCTTTTGATAGTTGTTTTTGTTATTTAGATATTTGAGAGTTTTATATTTAATTCAGTTTGTTCAGCCTTTTTTTTTTTTTAATTGAGACAGGGTGTCACTCTGTCATTCAGGCTGCCACAGCCTCAATCTGCCAGGCTTCAGTGATTCTTGATCCACCTACCTCAGCCTCCTCAGTAGCTGGGACTACAGTTATGCATTACTATACCCAGCTAATTTTTTAATTTTTTGTAGAGATGAGATGAGGTCTCACTATGTTGCCCAGGGTGGTGTTGAACTGCTAAGCTTAAGCAATCCTCTTGCCTCAGCCTCCCAAAGTGCTGGACTTAGAAGTGTGAGCCACTATACCAGGCCTCAACAATTTTTTTTTTTAAACAACTGGAGATCTTATTTTCTGACTAAATCTTATAATTCTTTTTATGGAAAATATAAGTACATAGGTGCATTGACAGTAGGGTTAAAGGCATGATGCCTTTTGGAATTGCTTTGTTAAAATGAGAAACAACATCTAAGATCTTTTTTCTTTTTTTTTTTTTTGAGATAGGATCTCTCTCTGTTGCCCAGGTTGAAGTGCAGTGGCACAATCTTGGCTCACTGCAGCTTTGACCTCCTGGGCTCCAGCCATCGTCCCACCTCAGCTTCCCAAATAGCTGGGACCACAGGTGTACACAACCATGCCCAGCTAGTTTTTTGTATATTTTGTAGAGAGAGGGTTTCACCATATTGCACAGGCTGGTCTTAAACTCCTGAGCTCAAGAAATCTGCCCACTTTGGCTTCCCAAAATACTGGAATTACAGGTGTGAGCATACCTGTTAAAATATTGCTGGAAAATTTAAACATGCTTCCAACATTTTAACATATGTGAATGCCATTTTGATATGAATGCAAATATTCATGGTGCTGATATTTACATATGAGATCTATCCCTAGTAACTGACTTTTGATGCTCTTTCTTCTTAGAGGTTGCTATGGACTGAATGTTTGTGTCTCCCCATAATCCCTAATATGATAATATTTGGGGATTGGGGTTTTGGGAGGTAATCAGGTTGTGAGGGTAGAGCCATCATGATGGGCTTAGTGCCATTATATAGAGAAACACAAAAGAGCTTGATTTCTCTCTATCCTCTGGCATGTGACGATAGAGCAGGAACACAGCAAACCAGCAATAGAGCCATCAGCAAGCATGACCATGCTGGTACTGATTTTAAAGTTTCTAGTCTCCATAACTGTGAAAAGTAAGTTTCTGTTTAGGTAACCTAGTCTGTGATATTCTGTTATAGCAGCCCAAACTAAGACAGAGATGTTTAAATTTTATTGTGCTATTAAATAAAAGTACCAGTGTCTCAAAGCCCTGTTGTTCAGATCTAAAAGATCTAAAGGTATGAAACAAATATTGTTGAGGCAGGATGAGTTGCTTTGGGTTTGTTTATTTTTCTCTTCATACCTCAGAAAAATTTCATATCTTAGAATAGTTGCAACAATAGTACAGTAGTACCTGTGTGTCTTAATATTTTGCTGCAAAAGCACACTTGTGCTCTCTTTTTCTGTCTAATGTGATTGCGTGTGTGTGTGTGCATGCACATAAAAAAAAACATATTTATCTGTTTTTTTCCCTCACCCATTAGAGAGTTAGTTGCAGATATTTTACCTCCAAATATTTTAGCATGTATCCCATTCAGGAAGTTTAATGTTGATACAATATGATTTATTATATAGTTCATATGCAAATTTCTCCAGTTTTCAGGTTTAGAAATAGCAAATGATTCTAAAAGGACATAATTACTTTGAAAAATTGAAAACCACTTTGAAAAATCCAGAGTTTTAAAGATGATTTATCCTATGGAAAATTGGCAAATTTTAAAAGAATATCCTGAAGTATGATTCTAATCCAGATTGAATTCAAGCTGTGAATTTTTTTTCTAAGTTTTTTTATTTCAATAGATTTTTGAGGGAGTACATGGTGTTTGGTTACATGAATAAGTTTTTTAGTGGTGATTTCTGAGATTTTGGTGCACCCATCACCCAAGCAGTGTATACTGTAGACAGTGTGTAGTCATTTATCCCTTGCCACCCCTTGCTCTTCACCCCCAGTTCCCCAAATCCACTATATCATTTTTAAAAGAAATCCCAACACAGAGTTTCATGTCCAGCCCAAACTAAGCTTTATAAGTGAAGGAGAAATAAGATCCTTTTCAGACAAGCAAATGCTGAGGGAATTCATTACTACCAGACCCCGTTTTTAGTTCTTCTGAAGGAAGCACTAAATGTGGAAAGGAAAGACTGTTTAGTTACCAGCCACTACAAAACATGCTGAAGTACACAGACCAGTGACATAAGCAACCATATAACAAGTCTGCAAAATAACCAGGGTCTGTGACAGGGTCAAATCCAAACATATTAATACCAACCTTGAATGTGATAAGCTAAATGCCCCAATTAAAAGGCAGATAGAGAGTGGCAAGCTGGATAAAGAATCTAGACCCATTAGTATGCTGTTTTCAAGGGACCCATCTCAAATGGAGTGATACACATAAGCTCAAAATAAAGGAATGGAGAAAAATTTACCAAGCAAATGTAAAACAGAAGAAAGCAGGGGTTGCAATCCTAGTTTCAGACAAAACAGAGTTTAAACCAACAAAGATCAAAAAAGATAAAGAATGGCATTGCATAATGGTAAAGGGTACAATTCAACAAGAAGAGCTAACTATTCTAAATATATATACACCCAACACAGGAGCACTCAGATTCATAAAGTAAGTTCTTAGAGACCTTCAAAGATAGACTCCCATACAATAATAGTAGGAAAGTTTAATACCCCACTGATAATATTAGACAGATAATTGAGCCAGAAAATTAACAAAGATATTCAAGACCTGATCTGAGCATGGGATCAAATGGACCTGATCAAAATCCATAGAACTCTGCACCCAAAAACAACAGAATATACATTCTTATCTTTGCCACATGGCACATACTCTAAATTAATCTCATAATTGGAAGTAAAACACTCCTCAGTAAATGCAAAAGAACTGGAATCGTAAACAGTATTTTAGACCACAGCACAATCAAATTAGAAATCAAGGCTAAGAAATTCACTCAAAACCATACAATTACATGGCATTTGAATAACCTGCTCCTGAATAACTCCTGGGTATATAATGAAATTAAGGCAGAAATCAAAGAAGTTGTTTGAAACTAAGAGAACATACCTGAATCTCTGGGACACAGCTAAGACAGTGTTAAGAGGGAAATTTATAGCACTAAATGCCCACATGAAAAAGTTAGAAAGATCTCAGCTTAAAAACCTAACTCACAACTAAGCGAACTAGTGAAATAAAAGCAAAGAAATCTCAAAGCTAGCAGGAGACAAGAAATAACCAAAATCAGAATTGAACTGAAGGATATTGAGACACGAAAAACCATTCAAAATGGTTTTCAAAAAAATCCAGGAGCCGGTTTTTTGAAGAAAGTAATAAAATAGACAACTAGCTAGGCTAATAAAGAAGAAAAGAGAGGAAACTGAAATAAATACAATCAGAAATAACAAGGATATTACCAGTGACCCCACAGAAATAACTGTCAGATAATATTATGAACACCTTTATGAACATAAACTAGAAAATTTGGAAGAAAATGGATAAATTCCTGGACACATACACCCTCTCAAGACTGAATCAGGAAGAAATTGAATCCCTGAACAAACCAATAATAAGCTCTGAAATTGCTTCAGTCATAAATAGCTTACCAACCAAAATGAGCCCAGGACCAGACAGATTCACAGCTAAGTTCTACCACATGTACAAAGAAGAGTTGATACCATTCCTACTGAAACTATTCTAAAGAATTGAGGAGGAGGAACTCCTTTCTAACTCATTCTGTGAGGCCAGCATCATCCTGACCAAAATCTAGCAGAGACACAACAAAAAAAGAACTTTAGGCCAGTATACTTGATGAACACTGAAACAGAAATTCTTAACAAAATACTGGCAAATTGAATCCAGCGTAACATCAAAAAGCTTATCCACCACGATCAAGTAGGCTTTATTCCCAAGACGCACAGTTGGTTCAACATATGCAAATCAATAAAGGTGATTCATCACATAAACAGAACTAAAGACAGAAACCACATTATTATCTCAATAGATGCTGAAAAGGCTCTCAGCAAAATTAAATACTCCTTCATGTTAAAAACTCTCAATAAACTAGGTCTCAAAGGAACATACCTCAAAAAATAAGAGCCCTCTATGACAAAGCCATAGCCAACATCATACCGAATGGGCAAAAGCTGGAAGCTTGAAAACTGGCACAAGACAAGGATGCCCTCTCTCACCACTCGTATTCAACATAGTTTTGGAAGTCCTGGTCAAGGCAATCAGGCAAAAGAAAGAAAGAGCATCCAAATAGGAAGAAAGGAAGATTAATTATCTCTTTTTGGAAGTGACATAATCCTATACCTAGAAAACCCCGTAGTCTCAGCCCAAAAGCTCCTCCAGCTGATACACAAGTTTAATGAGGTCTCAGGATACAAAATCAATGTGCAAAAATCACTGACTTTCCTATACAACAACAGCAGTCCAGCTGAGAGCAAAATCGGGAATGTAATCCCATTCACAATTGCCAAAAAAAGAATAGAATACCTAGAAATACAGCTAACCAGAGAGCTGAAAGATTTCTCTATAAGAACTACAAAATGTTGCTTAAAGAAATCAGAGATGACACAAACAAATGGAAAAAGATTTTATGCTCATGGATAGAATATTGTTAAAATGGCCATACTGCCCAAAACAATTTATAGATTTAATGCTATTCCTATTAAACTACCATTTACGTTCTTCACAGAATTAGAAAAAAACGATTTAAAATTTTATATGGAACAAAAAGCCCAAATAGCCAAGGCAATCTTAATCAAAAAGAACAAAGCTGGAGGCATTGTGCTACCTGACTTAAAATCATACTACAGGGCTGCAGTAACCAAAACAGCATGATACTGGTACAAAAGTAGACACATAGACCAATGGAATGGATTAGAGAACCCAGAAATAAGGCCACACACCTACAACTCTCTGATCTTTGACAAACCTGACACAAACAAGCAATGGGGAAAGGATTCCCTATTTAATAAATGGTGCTGGATAAGTGACTAGTGATATGTGAAAAATTGAAACTGGACGGCTTCCTTACACCACATACAAAAATTAACTCTAGATGGATTAAAGACTTAAATGTAAAATCCCAAATTATAAAAAGCCTGGAAAACAACCCAGGCAATACCATTCTGGGCATAGGAATGGGCAAAGATTTCATGACAAAGATGTCAAAAGCAACTGCAATAAAGCAAAAATTAACAAAAGGGATCTAATTAAACCAAAGAGTTTCTACATAGGAAAGGAAACTATCAACAGAATGAACAGACAACCTACAGAGTAGTTGAAAATATTTGCAAATGATACATCTGTCAAGGTCTAATATCTAGCATCTATAAGGAACTGAAACAGATTTATAAGAAAAAGCAACCCCATTAAAAAGTGGACAAAGAGCATGAACAGACACTTTTCAAAAGCAGACATACATGTGGTCAATAATCATATGAAAAAAAGGCTCAGCATCACTAATCATTAGAGAAGTACAAATCAAAACCACAATGAGATACTGTCTTACACAGCAGTCAGAATGCAACTATTAAAAAGTCAAAAAACAACAGATGCTCGTGAGGTTGCAGAGAAAAAGGAACACTTATATACTGTTGGTGGGAATGAGTATAAATTAGTTCAAACATTGTGGAAGACAGTGTGGCAATTCTTCAAAGACCTAAAAACAGAAATGCCATTTAACCTGGCGATTCCATTACTGGGTATATATTCAAAGATTTATAAATCATTCTATTATAAACACACATGCACTCATATGTTCATTGCAGTACTATTCACAATAGTTCCTAAAGACATGGAATCAACCCAAATGCTCATCAATGACAGACTGGATAAAGAAAATATACACCATGGCATACTAAACAGCCATCAAGAAGAACAAGATCATGTCCTTCGCAGGAACATGGATGGAGCTGGAGGCCTTTAACCTTAGCAAACCAACACAGGAACAGAAAACCAGATGCCACATGTTCTCACTTACAAGTGGGAGCTAAATGTTAAGAACACGTGGACACAGGGAGGTGAACAACACACACTGGGGCCTATCAGAGGATGAAGGGTGGGAGGAGGTAGAGGATCAGGAAAAATAACTATATGTATTAGGCTTAAGATTGGGTTACTAAATAATCTGTATAATGAACCCCTATGATACAAATGTGCCTATATAACAAAACTGCATGTGTACCCTTGAACTTAAATTTTTTAAATGTTTGATTATTGATTAAAGTGAAAATAGCTATTGAAAAAAATTTTTTTTTTTCAAGACGGGGTCTCATTCTGTTGCCCAGGCTGGAGTACAATGGTGCAATCTCAGCTCACTACACCCTCCACCTCCCGGGTTCAAGTGAGTCTCCTGCCTCAGCCTCCCAAGTCGCTGGGATTACAGGCGTGCACTACTATGCCCAGCTAATTTTTGAATTTTTGGTAGTGACAGGGTTTCACCATGTTGGTCAGGCTGGTCTCGAACTCCCAATCTCAGGTGATCTGCCTGCCTCAGCCTCCCAAAGTGCTGGGGTTACAGGTGTGAGCCACCATGCCTAGCTAAAAAATCTTAATCTCTGAATTAGTAACAGTTCCCATGTGCTAAATCATGTATCACAATATCTCTATTTAAAATACAAAACTTGGCAGAAACCGAAATTATTTTCAGGTAGTAGGGTCTTTTAACAGGTAGGATTTATAAGTATTGTTTACGTATTATGCATGGGTTACTGACATTCAATGTGTCTATAAACAACTTTATTGTAGTTAGGCTTCTTTTCTCTTTTGAATTTTGATTGCTCAACCAAAGGTTCTTTGTTGATAGCTGTGGGAGTACTTTTATATACAATATTTAGATTAATGAGTTTTGTTAATGCTAATTTAAACTAGCTAAATTTTGTTTACTTGCTTTTGTTCTTTTTAAGAACTACAGTTCTAGATCTATGCTAATTTAAATACGTACTCAAAAGGAGGGCACATGTTAAAAAAAAAAAGACATTTATGTTGCAAAAATCTCCTTAGTTCATTGTTAGTACCCTAATTTTGTAGGTTTTCATGGGAATTTATTCTTATAAAGCACCTTAAGAGGTGCTATGTTATATATATGCTGTTATATAATTCAAGAAGATATTTAGCTTGTGGACTTCCAAAGAATGTGGTGTTTTTAGTTTTTGAAGATACTGTACCTTTTTTTTTTTTAATTTTAGTAGGTTTTTGGGAAACAGGTGTTGTTTGGTTACATAAATAAGTTCTTTAGTGGTGATTTAAGAGATTTTGGTGTACCCATCACCTGAGCAGTGTATATTGTACCCAGTGTGTAGTCTTTTATTGCTAACTCCCCTTCCACCCTTTTCCTCGAGTTTCCAAGTCCATTGTATGAAGATACTGTACCTTTTTTTAAATCCCAGTTTATAATGCATATTTGAACTTCTAACTTCATTATGTCTATGACGGTAAGATATACATAGTAAAAACTAAACCTGCTAAAGATCATCCTGTTTATGCAACATCATGAATTTCACAAATAAGCTGAATAATGTGTTTAGGACTACAGTTTATGTTCATTATTAGGGATAAAAAGTCTGTTATACCCAGAATTTTAGAGACTAATAAAAGAGAATGGTATAAACAAATATTTATAGTAAACTCTATAATTACTATAGAAAATAGCTATAATAAAATAAGCACTATGGAAAATATCACAGAAGCATGAGGGCTCAGCTAGCTCTGCTGTATTAAATCAAAACAGCTGACATTAGACCTGCTATGACTACATAATCAAAATAGCTGACATTAGACCTGCTATGACTACATAAATCAAAATAGCTGACATTAGACCTGCTATGATTGATAAGAGGTTTTTCTCTTTGACAAGTATTGTGATATATTTAAGAATTCCTAGTTTTTCTTCAATATGGTAGATAAACTTGAGTAATGATTTTGAAGCATTTAGTGGTTGAAATCTTTCTGTGAACTTTTTGTTTACCTTTTATTTTTGGCCTGATAGTCTGATAAAGGAACTGTGCTTTAACTTCCTACTTTTTGCTTGTTGCTAATGCTTTTTATGATTTCCAAATGTTTCAACTTCATTGTTGAAAAATGAACATATTTTCAGGTAGATATGGATATAATACTTTAAATAATTACAACTTAGATTTTAAATTTTCTGAAATTTTTCTTTGCCAAGGGTAAGGTTTCTCGTCAATATAAATAGAATTATCATGTGTTTTTTGTCCCAAAAATTAGCTGCATGTTTTCTGAATTTGAGGTTTGAATTAAGAATTGGGAATGCCAATTGATAAATGGATGGATAGATGCTTATGATAGCTCACTATCTATGAAATCCTTTTTGTGTTTGTTAAATGTGACTGTCAGCACTAAGTAAATCAGTAATAGATTACTTTACCACCTTAAGGACCTGCAGAGTCACTTAGAATTTCACAAAAGGAGCAAACCTCTGCCTTGATGGAATAAACTTTGATAATCAGTTTCTTGTTTGTTTCTAACATTTTGTTTATTTTCAAATTATTGATTTATTAATTTCTTAGTATAATTATGATTGCATTTTATAGTGAACTTCTTTTTTACCTTTTGAAAAAACCACATTTAACCAATTTTCAATTATTTAAACTTTCAGGATGTTTAAATATTTGTGTTTATAATTTTCAGAATTTTTGCTCAGTTTTGGGATAGTACTGATTACTAAAGGTAAACCTGACCCTTAACGAGCAAGTAAATTTGTAGGTTGGACACATTTTTAAAAAGTAGCTATTATCTAGGTCAAATTAGCCTTCAGGATACATAATCTATTGACTGAGGCTTCTTAGGTGTCTTATAAAATGTATTATATTGCCTGTAAATGTATTATATTTATTTATATATTAATAAAATGTATTATATTCTATTATCTAGTTAAAGCAATGTAATTAAAGCTTAATTGAGGCCATGGGTGGTGGCTCACACTTATAATCCCAGCACTTTGGGAGGCCAAGGCAGGCAGATCACTTGAAGTCAGGTGTTCAAGACCAGCCTGGGCAACATGGCGAGAGCCCGTCTCTTCAAAAATACAAAAATTAGCTGGGTGTGATGGCATGTGCCTGTAAGTCCCTGCTACTTAGAGGCTGAGGTACGTGGATCACTTGAGCCCAGGAGGTGGAGGTTGCAGTGAGCGGAGATTGAGCCACTGCACTCTAGCCTGGGTGTCAAAGTGAGACCCTGTCTTGGGGTGGGCTGGGATGGGGGGTGGGGGTGGGGAATAAAGCTTAACTGATTGAACCAGATTAAAGAAAACAGTACTAAAATTTAATTTTCTCAATACTGTAAATATCTTTTTCAATCTTCAGCTTTATTAACTTATATAATTTGAAATTATCCCAATTATTACCTGCATATGTATTAAAAGTCCTTAAAAATGGATTTTGAGTAGTGTTTTCACAGTACAATAATTTTTCTCTCTGTATATATTATATTTACATAGTCATCATATATGCACATACATTATATCCACATTACTTTTCTATAACTTTAAGAAGCCTCAGTCAATAGATAATAGAATTTGAAGTTGTGTTTTCTTTTTCTTTTTTTTTTCAATAATTGGCATCAAGTTGATATTCATTGGAAGTAAAGGAGGAAGGAAGTGAATAATCTTGAGAAACTAAGAACATCACACTTACATTACTATTAACTCTAATTTGCATTCTTATATATTTGCTTAGCTTGGTTATTTCAACAAGAATATAAAAATATATGTGACTGGGAATGACATGAAGAGGAATGGTAAGGTCTAGAGCAGTAGTAAATAGCTCATCACTGGAAATGAACAAGCAGAGGTTTGATTATTCTTTGACATTGATGTTGAAGCAGAGTCCCTATAATGGATAGAAAGTTCATAGTGACATTTAGGATCTTTTTATCTTCAAATTGCTATGAAAAGTATCCTCAGCAAACTGACACAAGAACAGAAAATGAAACACTGCATATTCTCACTCATAGGCGGGTGATGAAAAATGAGAACACATGGACACAGAAAGGGGAGTACTAAACACTGGGGTCTATTGGGGGTAAAAGGGGAGGACCAGTGGGAGGGGAAGGTGGGGAGGGATAGCCTGGGGAGAAATGCCAAATGTGGGTGAAGGGGAGAAGGAAAGAAAAGCACACTGCCATGTGTGTTCCTACGCAACTGTCTTGCATGCTCTGCTCATGTACCCCAAAACCTAAAATCCAATAAAAAATTAAAAAAAAAAAGAAAAGTATATTTACTTTAATAATAAGGTTAAGATGTTACAGTGCATAAAATCAAAAACTAGAAAAGAACCAGATGTTAGAAAGAGGATTTCTTAACAAAATACAGTTAAAGAGGATTTCTCATATTTTATATGGAAAGAAGGAACTTTGATATTTAAGTAGGAACCATCCTCTAAGGGACCCTATTAATTAAACAAGAAATCTGGAAACTAGACAAAGAAGAAGAGAATTTGGCTATATGAAAGTTAAAATTTAAATTTCAAAAGACAACATAAAATTAACAGTCTACCGAAAATAAAAATATGTAACAGAGATGCCAGATATAACAAATTTGTATCTATAATATGGAAATAGCTTTTATAATTTGTTTAGAAGACAACCCAATGGATAATGAGCAAAGGATATGAATAGGCAATTTTGGAAGATAAAATTTAGGTTGTTATTAGCGTTTCAAAAGATGCTCAGATTTATTAACTATTAAAATATCACTGAACTATCATTTTATATGCATAAGGTTGTCAAAGATTAAAATGGTCAAAACACTTGTTACTTTGGGATGGGGATGTGGGAAGTTATTTGAATACATTGCTGTTGAAAATGTGAGTTATTTTCTTTCCTTTTTGGAAGGCAATCTGGCAATATGTATTAAAATGGAAAATACACATACTCTATGCTCCAGTAATTCCATTCAGGAAATATATCCCTAAGAAATAAAAGTACTGGTATGTACAAGGATGTGTATTTCAGCACTGTTTATAATATCAAAAATTACAAACAAAATAATGCTTATTAATAGTGGAATGAGTGAATATCTCATCTGTAGCACAGATCATTATATTACTATCACAAAGAGCAGTATATGAATTAGAGGGACTTTCTGTGAGGTACTATTGAATGAGGAAAGAAAGATACACAGAAGTATGTATTAATAAATCCAATTCTTTTGTAGAACAATGGCCAAAATCCTGTTTGTGAGTTTATATATGAGTACGTGAACCTACACGTTTGTATGTTCATATGGCAGGGCAGCATGTAGCAAATAGCAGAATTCATACTCAGTGGATAATATGTTTTTAGAGAGTTGTAATAATACACAGAAGTAGGAAAGAGAAGGGAGATAGGGCACATACTAGGTAATTAGATGTGAGAATAGAACTCAAAGAGGAAGTCAAGACTCAAGATTTAAATTTGAGAGTGAACTATAGAGGCAATATTAGATGCTAACAAAACCCAGATGTAATGACTAACCCTTTAACATCTATCTGATTTTTTGTTATATATTTTAATCAGTTTCTGCTTCACCTTGGTCAGCAAAAGCTCAACAATAGGTTTTGTAATATTTTTTGCTTTAACTAGCTCAAATAAATACATATCAATTGAAAGCTTGTAACAGCTTTTATTTATTCAACAAATATTTATTGATTACCTACTTTATGGCAGGCATTGTTATGGCCCCTATAATGACAAACAAGACAGACAAGGTCCCTGCATAATAAATAAATATATATAGAATGTCAGATCACATAAAAGCTATGAACAAAAAGCATTTTTCAGCGGATGAAAAGGACAGAGCAGGGAAGGGAAAAGGAGAGGAGGTTTAACTATTTTGGATAGGGTAGTGAGGAAAAGTTTTTCTTTGAGGAGGTGAATTTGACAAAAGATCTGAATGAAATAAAGAACCAGGCCAACTGTATGTCTGGGAGAACCTTGCAGCCAGATAGAACAAGTAAGAAGACCCTGAGGCCTTGACTTATTCTAGAAACTTGAAGACCAGAGTGACTAAAGCATAGGGACATAGAGTGTGAATAGATGAGTTTGAAAAGGTAGGTAGGCCCTGATCTTGTAGGGTGTTGTTACTCTTGTAAAAAGATAGGATTTTTTTCTGGTTGTGATGGGAAGCCATGGAGGGTTATGAGCACTGGAAGATTATGGACTTTGGAGGCTGTGCTAGTTTGGATTTAAGAAAGCTCACTTTGGTTGCTGTATAGAAAATTGACTCTAGGGGATAAGAGGAGAAGCAAAAAAGACTGTTACTATAGAGTAGGCAAGAAATGAAGATGACCCTATTAAGTGGTAGAAGTAGTGAGAAAGTGATCAGATTTCAGATACATTTTGAAGGTTAAGGGAAGGGTGCCTGAAGATGATGAGAGAAAGGATTGATATATTATAGCTGGGTACACTTTGGAATCACACAAAAATATTTTCAGTTTTGAATATACTTCAGTATGCCAGCATTAATTATGTAAAAGGTTTTAGGCAGTTTAAAAGCAAAGCAGATAAATTAAAAGGGGGTTAGTGGTTAAAATTTCTCTTTCCTATAAATTTCAAAGCAATTTCAAGACCCCTCCAAACCTCATATCCTTGTTTTTTGTTTTTTGCTAATAGTTTAGATCGCACCAGTGTTCTGCATTTCATATTCTCTCAGAACTTGCTTTGGCCCTCAATGTTGTTCATTTGCAATGATAATGAAAGTTAAGGTAACAAAAACCACTTATTGTTTACCATGTATTGGTTTAAGTGCTTTTGCAAAGTATTGGTTTAAGTGCTTTTGCTATATTAAATCCTTTTATCCTCAAACAACCTTATTGTAACAAAAACCAAGTTCAGTAGCTTGCCACTTGCAGAGTCCAGTTAACTTTAAAGACAGCTAATTTTTATTCCAAAGCTAGCTTATAGGAAGAAGAATAGGCTTCCTGCCTTAAGGGTACCACTTCCCTTTTGCAGTAGAAAGTGGGCCCTTTTCAAGGGAGTCGCCTGGCACACTGGCATGAATGACATGCAGGGGAGGAAGCAAGCAGGTGGGGAGCCCATGTACTAGCTTCAGTGCCCTATCTACTGGATAGTCGAGCCGGTAACTGCTGGTGCTTTCTTGGGCTGGCCTAGGTTGTAAAAAGCAGCCAAAAACTTTCCAGATGGGAGAGAGTTTCACAGTGGGCATACTTTGGGTTGTAGATGGACTGTTGTCTCTTGAGGCAAACTCCTAATGGGTGAGAGTTCTGCTCTGGAGCTTCTAAGTACATAGTTAGATGAACTTGCCCTTTAGGGAATGTCAGGTAAAGAGGAAGTAAAATAGAGCTAAGTAAGAAGTTGGGGAAAGGAAGAAAGAGAAAAGAAGAGAGAGAAAAATAATTATCTCTTGGAAAAATGGAGATACACTATGAGGTAGCTGCTACAGCTGTTTTACATGTGAGGAAACTACTAGTGTATATGTACTGTAAATAGCATTAGATAAACTCAGCACCTAAGCCTGCTCAGCATGGCATGTTATATTTTAGAGTACAGGGGATAGCATTTATGTTATTTCACTGATCTTATATATTCTTCTGTTTTACATAGTATTGAAAAACTGTAAGTATAAGGTTTGAGGGAACAGGTAATGCTTTAAAATTTTGGCATCTGTAAGTCTGTCCCTTTTCTCTTATACTTCCAAGTTTGAATATCCTATTGATTTTTTTCTTAGACCACCCACATATCTTGAAAATTACCATGTTTTTAAATCTAAACAGTGTCTCAGATAACATTTCACATCTAGAAGTTACAGAAAGGTCTTTCAACAGTTAATGTCTTAATTTTTGATTCACAAAATATAGTCATTGTGTTACTTTATCTTTGTATCCCCAGCCCAGCACAGCCCTTGGCACACAGAAAATGCTTAGTGAATGTTTATTGAGTGATTGAGTGGCGAGACCAGTTTCTCTGTGTAATGTGATCTTGTCTTTACCTAGTAAAGAAAGACGATTTGCTCTCTAGGATAGGAAAATGTGATCACTGCCCCAGATTAGACATCCCAGTGGAAAGAGAGAGGTTCTGTCTTCCAGTATTCATGTCAGCCTTATTGAAGAACTCTGGCCCTTTTGGGGATCATGTGCCTACTCTTTGGACCAATCGTTACTGCTAAAAAGTGAGATATTACAACTGGCTAAGCCTAGGTCAAGTTTTCCTTTCAGTGGCCAAGGAGGTATATTGCATTACTGAAAGGAAAGCTATGTGGAGCTTGAGCAAACAAAGAATGGTCTCTCCATTCAGTCACTCAATAAACGTGTAATTATCCATAACAAAAGTTATATAGAATTTAAATTTCCAAACAAGTCTCAACTCTTGTTTGCAAATTTATGAAAATTACAAATTTATGAAAAAGTGCAAGTTGAAAAAAAACAAACATGATATGTAAACATGGGAAATGCACATATTAGTATTTTTGTTAAGGGTAAAGAGAGAAGTAGAGATGAACTCTGTGAAGTGATTGAAAGATAGAAATCTTAAGAGTAGGCACCTTTCTTTTCAAGTTTCCATATGGAGATTTTAATTCCTCTGGTCAGAAGTCTGCAATTCAAGTTGTTTTTGCAGTTCCTGCTCATTTTTCCACTGTTTTCTTCATGGGCTCAAAGGTCCATTGACGTGGTAAATAAATGCACTTTGAAGCTATCACAACTCAGCTTGTGTAGCTGAACTTGCTTAGGGGCCATTATCACAGTTCCTTGTAAGCCAAGCTTGTTTCTGATAGCTGTGGAGTGTATAAGAAAAAAACAGAATGAGATAGAGAACCATTTGGGAAATGGGAGAGGTGTGACGCTATGCTTTCCCCTCTATCACTAATAAACTTCTAGTGCTATTCCTTGTTCTTTTAAAAATGTACCTATAGCACATTTTGCTGTATGCAGGAAGTATTCCCTAATGAAAGAATGGAGTCAGAGCAAAAGGAAACATCTAAGCTTTATTGCTCTGTGCTTATCTTACATTGTTGCTCTCTGCTGAGAAATTGATTGATGTTTTTTAAAAAACTGTCAGGAGCCTTTGTTGGATGTTGCCATTGCTGTTTCAAAATAGGGAAACAATTATGCATAAATTATGTGGAGAAAATATTTTCCTTGATTTTTTTCCTTCTAAAAATGTGTGGGAAGAAATTACACAAAGTGAGCAAAGGTGGTGGTATTATTCAGAAACAATTCTGTATAACCCTTCAGCAATCCTAACATTAAGCAAGAGGATCTTTGTGGGGAATTTATTGTTATATTGTTTGCATGCTTACCCAAACAGCTTGATAGTAGGGATTTTTTAGTTTGTTTGTGGTTCTTAAATTACATTTTCAGATCTAGAAATTTTTCCCAGCCCAAATAACAAAATCGTATACTCATTTTAAAACATTATTATTTAAAAAAACTCTGTTAACAACCCTAAAACGAGTGACTTCGTAGGTATTTTTACCTTCTTTTTATGAATTCCCTCAGCTGAAATTAGGATAGTGTTTTCTGACTTCGTAGGTATTTTTACCTTCTTTTTATGAATTCCCTCAACTGAAATTAGGATAGTGTTTTCTTTTTTCATCACTATTGAATACTATTCAATTATCTTTTCATAGAAATTATGTCATTTTTGTATACATGCAGTTTCTGTGGCATTGGAATAAACGTGATACCATAAAAATAATTCTTAAAGATTGTCAGTGTAGTGCTTCTATATCATTATTTACAAGAGTTATGGTTTCTGTTGTTCTATAAAAAAATGCAATTATTAAGTATTTTTAAAAATCAAACATTTGTAAACCACAGTCTCCTGCATATTATTGGTATTTTAAGTGCTATTTAGGTAACAGAAACTTTATAAATATTTGATAAGATGCTTCTAAACATCATGCATAAGAACAGGAATACATTTAATCCTAGGCCTTGACTAACTTTTTTTTATATATACGTTCTGGATAGTATTATCTACTCCCATGACATTTCAAGTGGATTTACTTGTGTAAATGTGCACATGATTCAAAGCACCAAATATCTGTTTGGTATTTTCAATAATTCTTCTTGGATAGCTATCCCATATGCTAATAACTTTATCTTTCATCAAGACTAAAAATAAACTTTTGATATCTCCCTTAAGTTTTTCTCTACTTAGACTGTTTCTCTTAAACGCTGTTGCCAGGTTATCTATCTAAAGGTAAAATCTTGTTCATATCACATTTCTGCTGAAATATCTCCAACAGCTTTTGTTGTATAGAGGATAAATTCTGAACTCTAGCATGAGCTTAGAGACCATCAACAATCTGTCCTTAACCTAATTATACTAGTTTAGTAGTTTGCCCAGTGATCCTCCTCTGACCACCATATTATTAAGCCATATTTAATCACTTGCTGTTCCCACACCTGCTTTTATGAATCTATCTTCATAGACACTGTTTGCCCTGAGTATCTTTATTTTACTGCTCAAATGTCCTTTGATTTCTCTAGGATTCTGCATCCTTATAACACTGTGCCTAGATCACTATAGCATTAATACATTATAATTAATTGTTGATGCCATTCTCACTAGACCAGGAACCCTTTAAAAGCATAGTCTGGCCAATATTTTTATAAATCCCTTCTCTTGTGCCCCTTGTGGGGCCTTGATATGTGGTAGGTATTGGACATGCCTTCATATATTACATTGGGTACTGATGCAGGGTTTAAACATTTTTATCCCTCTGAAAGAATTTCTTTGAGCTGTTAAAGTGTCTAAGGAATATAGTACCTTTTTCTTATCATAGTCTTCCAAAGTAGGACCTGTTAGAGATATTCTGGTTATTTTGTTGTGGATAGGAGGAGGTAACCTTTAAGTATAAAATTTAAAATGTTATAATTTACTTGACAGTAAATATTTAAAACTGAGTTAAATAGCCCAAGAGAGTTATCTATACAAACACAAGTTAGGAAAGAATGAAAAGATGGTCGTTTTTAAATTGTGCCAACTCTTCCATTGTATCTAAATTTGTGCTTGTCCAAGTTATTTGTGTGTTTTGTTTTTGCTTGAATAGAAAATAGTGGTCATTTCAGAGTACTAAATGTTGATTATGTGAAGCTTGTCATTCAGGCTTCCACGTAAGTTGGATTGAGTGTGTTCATTCTTAAAGGAGGAGAGATACCAGTTTTTTGCCTTTTATTATCTGATTTGTTGTTAGTCTTCTTTCAGTTAGCAATGAAGTATAAACATCAGTTTTTAAATTTTAAAATGTGTGACTGAATTCCATTATTTTCTATGCAAATGTGATAGATGTATACTTTTCTTGTTCTTTTTCTTTTTTTGAGATGGAGTATTGCTCTGTCACCCAGGCTGGAGTGCAGTGGCACGATCTCGGCTCACTGCAACCTCTGCCTCCTGAGTTCAAGCAACTCTTCTACCTCAGCCTCCTGAGTATCTGAGGCTACAGGTACATGCCACCACACCTGGCTAATTTTTGTATTTTTAGTAGAGATGGGATTTCACCATGTTGGCCAGGTTGGTCTCAAACTCCTAACCTCATGATCCACCTGCCTCAGCCTCCCAAAGTGCTGGGATTACAGGAGTGAGCCACCACGCCCAGCCTGTACTTTTTGTTTTTATATCTCCAGGTATTAGTTTAGAAGAGTGTGATTTATGAAATGGCATGTGTTTTCTCTGCCTTCATAAGGTACTTACAGGTTGATTACATTTTTCTGTTCTACTATCTGCATAAGAATGCCTTTGACTGTGTTAAAATTTGGCATATCACTACATTGAATACTTGCATTCAGGAGGACAAATATTTCTTCTACCTCCCACCCACCAAATAAAAATCAAACCATTTTTGCTTAGGCAAAATCAAGTTAAATTGAATGTCATAAATAGTATTGAAGAAAAGAGGAAGCCACTCATAGCATTCACCATGAAGAGTATTATGTTGAAGAGCTCCACAGGATGACTTTACCCTTTTCCATGGACATGAAAACTAGTTGTCTCCAGCACTTGACATGATGGATGATGGAGACGTTAGATTATTTTAGAAGCAACAGTGGTAGTACCATTCCCACTTACCATCTGCCTAGTTTTTGCTAAATTATAGTGATGTTCTCTTGTCTCAAGTCAAGGTAGGGTAAGTTTTATTTATTTTTGTTGTTGTTTTGCTTCAAATATTGTCTCTTAGTTTTAGGCCTCTAAAACCCAGAATTAGTATTTATATTAGGTAGTGACAAGAGATGAGGTGAAAATAATTTCTTAAGAAAGCCATGTATTAACTTTCTAAGCAACCTTGAAGAAGTCCTTCCCCTAAACTCCCTTATATAATTAAAAGATTGAGTCAGGTCATCTGAAAGATTTCTTATTGGGTAGTTACAAGGCTAGATAAATAGTAGTTCCACAAAATTTAATTTGTAAGATAGGACATTTAATGAATTTATTTATTTATTTGTTTTTTTTTTTTTTTGAGATGGAGTTTCGCTGTTGTTACCCTGATTGGAGTGCAATGGCACGATCTCGGCTCACCACAACCTCTGCCTCCTGGGTTCAAGCAATTCTCCTGCCTCAGCCTCCTGAGTAGCTGGGACTACAGGCGCACACCGCCATGCCCAGCTAATTTTAGTATTGTTAGTAGAGACGGGGTTTCACCTTGTTGACCAGGAGGGTCTCGATCTCTTGACCTCGTGATCCACCTGCCTTGGCCTCCCAAAGTGCTGGGATTATAGGCGTGAGCCACCACACCTGGCCTAATGAATTTATTGAAGCTGATATTGGGTTATAACTTAAATGGTTTTGACTAAGGGTTGAATTAATAAAGGAAAAGGTTACCTTTCAGGAGCATTTGCTCTCAGTGTGGCAAATTAAATAACATTATTGTGATTATCATCTTTACATCTTCCCCCAAACTCCCTTATATAACCAAAGGTTTCCTCTTCAGTCTTCTTTATTTCTCTTTAAATGTCTTCTTTATTTCTCTTTCCCCCTTAGTTCTTTAAGGGGGAAACGACAATAATTTGAAAACAACGTTTTTTCACATTTAAAATCAGTAAAATAATTATTCTTAGGGCAAGACACAATGGGTAAAAATGACTCATACATGTCTGTGGGACTAAGGGAGTCATAATAAAGCAAAACATTTTTTCTTCATATCAAGTGTTAGATTTATAAAATCAAAGTCATACGAAAACAGATGTTTAAGCACATTAATCTTCTGTTATAAAAACTCACAGACTTAAAAATGAGATGTATAGATCTCTCTTAGCTTGGCTTTAATTGTAAAATCACAGGCCTTGAAGAGAGAGTAATTATTACTGCAGCAAACACTTAAAGATCTAAATATTTTGGAGTGTTCTATTTGAAAATTAGAGGGAGAACTAACCACTACAGAGCCATCTACAGATCCTTGTGTTCCTTTTATTCTTTCTCCTCAGCATCTAATTTGTCACATTTGTAAGGGAGAGAAATGAAAATATGTTTTGGGGCATAATTTTCAAGATTGTTAAAGTCTGTTCTTTTCTTTCTATCTTCTTCAGAGTGGTCTGCTGACTGATGAAGCAAAACATTTGTACCCTTGTAGTTTTCTTAAACCACAAATCCAAGTACCAAACCTAGAATGTAACTCCAGGGTATGAAAGATGGCAAAGAGTAATATTACAGCATAAAATATGAAGAACAAGTAAGAGAGGAATTTTCATACTTCACTAAATTCTCACATCTAGTAGTTCTGGATCAGTGCCCTTATTGCCAAACTCTACCTGACATTTAAGGCATATATTGTGCATCTTTGTAAGTAAATCTGTGTGGATATGATATAGCTTTTCAAATAGATGTTGATTTTGATTTCCGAATAAAAATTTCTCTTCTGATGAATGTTGTAGTGGCAAAATGAAGATAAGAGAAGGAGAAAACCATTTCTTGAGTAAAAATGGCAAAAAAAAATTTGAACACATGGTACCAAACTTCCAAAAGTCTTTGATGTTTGCCATCTTGTTGTGATAGTTGACTAATCTGTAATGTTTGGGACTACTGAGTTTTTGTGATTTGATACTTGTTCTATTAGAATCTGATCTATAAAGTAGTAGCATGGCTTGATGTAGAGCTTTGACCAGAGAATGAGAGAAGGAAGACTAGGAAATATATTTTTACTATCTCTTCTCAAATGTTTGTCTACAATTTTAGTTAAGAACCTCATTTCATTAAAGAAGTTAAAGTTTTTTATTTATATATGACTTCCAAAAATGGTCAGACTTTTTTTTAATACAAACTCTGCCAGTCAGTGCACTAGATTTTTACATGATTATCTCATTTAATCCTTAAAACAACCTTATGGAATAGATATTATCTTCATTTACAGATGAGAAACGTGGGGTACAGAAAGAGAAGTATTTTATTCAAGATGGTTTTCTTAGCTAGTAAACAAATGACAGAGGTAGAACTCAAAATTCAGGTTTTGTCTGATTCCAAAGCCTGTGTGCTTAGTCACTGCCACAGAAACAAACTCATAGTTAGTGAGTGACAGGATTATTTAAGGCTTAAGTTACATCTACCTTTTAGTTTAAAAGACAATATATGTAGTGACTGTGTATCATGGTGACACGTGGTACTGATTGTTGAAATCATTCCATAGAGGTAGGCATGTGTGGGTTGTTGAATTGTGCTGTTATATAGATAAATTGTGATTGGCACTGTTATCATTTTTAACTGGGTAATTATTTGTTGTGGAATACCGTCCTGTGAACCATAGGATGTTTAGCAGCATCTCTGGCTGCACCCACTATATGCCTATACCACTCCCTTGTTATGACAATGAAAAATTGTCACAACTTTCAGAAAAATTGTCATCCTTCTATTTCCAACAGAAAGATGAACTCATGTTTAGCTTCATATAGGTACCCATGGAATATTTATATCAATAGGTATACAGTACATGGATTAATAGACACACATATATTTCCTTGTTCTGTCAGCTGAGAGGATTTAGAAGTAGTAACTTCTCAGTAGTAATGAGCCAACTTTACATTCAAATCTTGGTTTCTAACATTCTCCAACACAAGAAACCAGGACTCATAGAAATGGCAGATTCTATTGCTGGCTTGGGAAAGACCACAAGATGAGCCTGGAGCATCTTGTAGTGCCAGAAAGTAAGGAAGTGCTCAAAAAAAAAAAAAAAAAATCCCCCACAATTATAACGATATGGCAGAGGAGCATAGAAACTAATAGGAGAGCTCTCAATTGCCAAATCTGGAGCAATTTATGTAAAAAATAGAATAGTATTATATTATAACCCGAAGTATGAAACAAATATTCATGAGCCCATAAGTGATCTCATAAATTAATTAATTGGAGTGAAATAGACAAATCTCCTGTGAGGAATTCCAAATAAATTATGTAACTACCTGCCCCAGGGGGAATGATCCAAGATGGCTGATTGCTAACATCTCGGGATTGCAGCTCCCAGTGAAAGCGCAGAGATTGAGAGGACGCCACACTTTCAGACAAATTTTTGTCACTCACGGAGCAGAAGATTCCCAGTGGAGGAGCCGCATGGGTCGCCAGCGTGACTCTTGTGGCCGGCGCAGCTGTTTGCCGGCACCTTGGCGCGGCAGCTCTTGGTGCAGAGTAAATGGGACTGGTTCCCCTTCTGACTGACGTTTGGAGCGCCGGGAAGACAGAGTCACCGATTATGGACTCAAGAAGGAAGCCAGAGTGGAAATTCCTGGGCAGAAAAGCACCATCAGTCTTAACGCCGCTGTTTTGGCCGGCGCAGTGGGTTGCTCATATTTCGGCCCTGGGAATTAACAACTTGGATGTCCACTCAGAGACCTAATTTGAAAGTTGGTAATTACAAAGACGACTGGTGGATAAATTTACAATGATGGGAAGAAACCAGCGTAAAAAGGCAGAGAATACTCAAAATCAGAATGCCTTTCCCTCTAAAGAGGATCACAGTTCCTCATCAACAATGGAACAAGGCTTGATGGAGAAGGAGCGCATCCCAATGACAGAATCACTCTTCAAGGAATGGATGGTAAGAAACTTCGGTGAGTTAAAAGACCATGTTGTAGCCCAACGTAAAGAAACTAGGAACTTTGAAAAAAGGTTTGATGAAATCCTATTGAGAATAGACAACTTAGAGCGGAGTATGAGTGAATTAATGGAACTGAAGAATACAATACAGGAACTCCGAGAAGTATGCACAGGTTTAAACCCTCGAATTGATCAAGCAGAAGAAAGGATATCAGAGGTCGAAGTCCAACTTAATGAAATAAAACGTGAAGACAAGATTAGAGAAAAAAGGATAAAAAGGAATGAGCAAAGTCTCCAAGAAATGTGGGACTATGTGAAAAGACCAAATTTACGTTTGATAGGTGTACCTGAATGTGACGGAGAGAATGAATCCAAGCTGGAAAATATGCTTCAGGATATTATTCAGGAAAATTTTCCTAACCTAGTAAAGCAGGACAATATTCAACCCCAGGTAATACAGAGAACACCACAAAGATATTCCTCAAGAAGAGCAACCCCAAGGCACATAATCGTTAGATTTACCAGGGTTGAAACGAAGGAGAAAATACTAAGGGCAACCAGAGAGAAAGGTAAGGTTACCCACAAAGGGAAGCCTATCAGACTTACAGCAGATCTCTCAGCAGAAACTCTACAAGCCAGAAGAGAGTGGGGACCGATATTCAACATCCTTAAAGAACAGAACTTTCAGCCCAGAATTTCATATCCAGCCAAACTAAGCCTCACAACTGAAGGAAAAATAAAATCTTTTATGAACAAGCAAGTACTCAGAGATTTTATTACCACCAGGCCTGCTTTACAAGAGCTTCTGAAAGAAGCATTATACATAGAAAGGAACAACCAGTATTAGCCTTTCTAAAAATATACCAAAAAGTAAAGAGCATCAGCATAAAGAAGAATTTACATCAACGAATGGATAAAACAGCCAGTTAACATCAAATAGCAGTAATCCTGAATTTAATCGACTAAATCCCCCAATCAAAAGATGCAGCCAAAACCCAATGGTATGCTACATCCAGACCCACTTCACATGCAAGGATACACAAAGACTCAAAACAAAGGGATGGAGAAAGATTTACCAACCAAATGGAGAGCAAAAATAAATAAATAAATAAAAAGCAGGAGTTGCAATTCTCGTATTTGATAAAATAGAGTTTAAAGCAACAAAGATAGAGTGGTAAAAGGATCAGTGCAACAATAAGAGCTAACAATCCTAACACCCAGATACATAGAGACTTAGACTCAATGAGACAGAAAATTAATAAGGATATCCAGGACTTGAACTCAGATCCAGAAGAAGTAAACTTAATAAATATTTATAGAGCTCTCCACTTTAAATACACAAAATATACATTCTTGTCAATACCACATCACACCTACTCATAGGTTTAAATGAAATATTGATTGGCCATTATTAATACCCATTTTTTTAGAATAAAGCAACATTTCCGTTTTCTCTCCCTCTTTTTCTTCCTCTTTCTTCCTCTTCTTCACTCCTTTTTTTTCTTTCCTTCTCTCAAAAAAAAAAAAAAAAAAAAAAAAACTACCTGCCCCCAAGGTATGGGACATAACTCCCCACTCCTTAGGTATGAGCTACCCATAGTTACTTCCTTCCAAAGGGCACAGTCAGTATAGAAGGAGAGGGAACAGTGACAATACTCCAGTGAAGAACTCTGATGAATACTACCTTACCCAGGTATTCAAAGTTAATAAATCCTATTGATAGCATATATATTCTTAACATGAAGTAATGAGAATGGCACTTTACCTTACTTGTCTTCCTCTCAAGAACATGTAACCCCAGTTTCATCATGAGAAAATCATGAGGCACATTACAGTTGGAAGGGCATTCTGCAGAATACCTGTCTACTACCACTCGAAATCTGCAAGGTCATCAAAAACAAGGAAAGTCTAAGAAACTGTCACAGATAAGAGAAGCCTAAGGAAACATGACAAGTAAATGTAATGTATTCTGGATGTGATCCTGGAATGGGGGGAATAAAAACTTTAGGTAAAAAATTAGGAAATTTGAATAAAAGATGAACTTTAGTCAATAATGTATCAATATTAGTTTATTGATTGTGACAAATATACCATAGTAATGTATTGATAAGGGGGGAATTGGTATAGTATATGAGAACTCTCTTTCCTATCTTCATAATTTTTCTGTAAATTTAAAACTGTTCTAAAATAAATTTTTTTTAAAAGGCCTCCAAACACTGCCACATGTCTCCTAGGGAGCAAAATTGCACCTAGTTGAGAAAATTGCTGTTGTAGATAACACCATAGAAAAGAAGTATATTTCATATTTGTTTTTTTTGAGTCCCTAGTGAAGAAATAACATTCATGGAAATGCCTAGAATACCTAGTAGGCACAAAGGTGCAAAGTGCATATTTACTTACCTTTTCTAATCTCTTTTCCTTTCTCTCTTAAAATTTGTGTCCTTTAGAGTTCTATACTTTTTGCTTGTCTTCTCATTCTGGTAGCCGTCTTGGATTACCTCATTTGTGCCTGTACTTTCACATATCATCTATATGTTGATACTACCAATTCAAAATCTTTAGGCTGATCTTAGCTTCTAAGTCTAGCTGCAGAGTAAGCATCTATCTATACTTTAATGTCCTATAACATGTCAAATTCACTAGATTTGAGTCACAAAACCTGATACCTCCTGCATTCTCTGTCTTGTTCCCTAGTGGAATATGTGGGAGTCATCCTAGATTCCCTCTACCATAAGACCTCCTTCTCCCACTGTGTCTTCTACATCCATGGGTTTAAAACAGAAATTTGGTTCTCCTAATACCCTTTCTCTTATAATAGTTCCTCATTGTGTGTAAGAAATTTTTTTCTCTACCATCATATACTTCAATATCTCTAAAATTGACCTCTGCCTCTTTTGAGCCCCTGAATCAGTTTTACTGGTTTCTGTGGTAATACAAATAACATACCACTGACATTGCTGACCTGTCTCCCCTTCTCCATCTAAACTCCTAGAGTGCAAAGAGTTACATCTTTCTGTTCCCAGGTGGTTTGTTTGTGATGAGTGAATGAATGAATGTGGTTTCAGATTTATGGTTATAGATTTTATTGAGTGTCTTCAACTTGACTGGTTTTCTGTGTTTCAATATTTCTCTTTGTGTGGCTTTATAAATTCAATAGTAGTAATGAGATATTTTTTATTTATATTAGCAGTGGCTTTCCATTGAATATTATGATTTACCTCATACTTAATTCCTTATGTACATTTCAGGAGTTGTGAAAAGCAAGGTAGTTAAAATCATATCAAAAATAAACCTTACTGTTATTTGTGTCTACATATAGTACACTAAAAACATAATTTTTAATATCTTTAAAAAAATTTTTTAACGCGGGGTCTCATCATGTTGGCTAGGATGGTCTCAATCTCCTAACCTTGTGATCCACCCGCCTAGGCCTCCCAAAGTGCTGGGATTACAGGCGTGAGCGACCACTCCCAGCCAATTTTTAATATCTTTAATGCAAATATTTGATTAAATATTGAAGCCTTTCAACTATAATTAGATTAACAAATCTCCTGCCCCATCCTCATTCCCATTTATTAGTTGCTTCCATTTAGACTATGATTTAAAGTTTGGGTGATGCACCTATTCTTTTTGTAGCTAACAGAATTGTTCCAAAGTGCAGCTGCTATTGAAGCTTCTTGGGTCAGTACATTTTTCTGTAATAGATAAAAATGTGTATTGTGTTTTGTCTCTATAGGGATCTTAAATCTAATTCATTTAATTTAAAAAGTAATTATATTTATCTAGAATGTTACTTAATTTTTTTGTATGAAATATTTTATATAAAATATGCTTATTCTGAGAAAATGTTTAAGAGTTCTCGTCAGTGCTTGTCTTAAAATGAAAACATATAATTCAGGAGGCAGCTAGACAATTTTTGGATATATATTGCCTCCAAATTATATTTCTTCAGAGGAATTAATAACAGTTTTCCCTGTTACTACGAGCTACATGTGAATACGAGCTACACATATTATTTTAAGGGGAGGAAAAAAGGGAGGGGACTGATGCTTTCTGACATCGCCCTAATTCTTTCTATGAAAACAGAAACCAAAGCCTCAAGAATTTGGGCTATTAAAATGTAATATTTGAGCTCAAGAAACCTGTTGTTAGAAAAATGCCTATCAGGATTTATATGGATTTGGGGGTGAGGGAAGCAGGATGGAAATGAGATTTTTTAATAATTCCATAACTTTTGAGGCTGGGATCTAGTTCATAGCTTGAAGTATGATTGGTTTTCTCATAATTAACTATCTTTTTGCTTTCTTGCCCCATGAGGGAAGTCTATAGTAACTATTAGATAGAAGTAATTATTGTAAAACATAGTTCAAAGTCAAAATCTTAATGACTCCTATTAAATTTCTTTTTGATATGACTTTTTATGGAAATCTGTTAAATGTTTCATAATTTGCATTATCCCCAAATAATGAGATTATTATCTGATATGGCATACTGCATCAGAGGTCTCCAAGACCACTTCCAGGTGTGGTGATTTGTTAGGCTAACTCAAAGGGCTCAGTGCATAGTCCTACTAGTAGCTCTGATTTATAGCAATAAAAGGAAAAGGCACATAGTGCAAAGCCCAAGGAATCCAGTCTCCAGCTCCCAGTGGAGTCACACAGGTTGCCCTTACCTCCTGCAGTATTGAGTTGTGAGAACATACATGCTGTGTCATATGCCAGGGAAGGTCATTAGTGTCTCAATGGCCAGGATTTTTATGGAGACTTGTCACATGGGCAGCCTCAGCCTAGCATATATCAGATTTCCAGATTCCCAGAGGGAAAGTAAATCACATTGTCTCCACAATTCAGGCAAAATGAGATATTCTTGTCAGGGAATAGTTGGAACACTCCCAAAATTCAGGTTCTCAGAGGCTAGCCAAGGGCTAATCTTGCAAACAAGCTTTTCTAAGGATAGTGTCTCAGCCCTGTTTTATAAGCCCTGCTTATAGGTGAAGTTTGTCTATCATAATTACTGTAGCTTTGGAAGGTGTTAATAAATCCATGCCTGTTTGTGATGGCTAATATCCATGGTTTGAAATAAATATAAACATGGTCAGTTCAGACTTCAACACATCAAGCATGTTCACTTTTGGAACTGATGCTATTTTTTAAAATTGAAAAAACTGCATGTTACAAATGATCACAGTAGGAATGAATATATTGAGACTTAATTTTTTTAGTTCTTCGTGTATAAGTTCCATAAATATGTTTAAACTCACAAACATTTGAATTTGAATAGGTATACACACTGTATACCTATTTCTGTTTTAGACACTAGGGACATAGGAATGAACCGGGCCTGATTCCTGCCATGAAGAATCCTGTATTCGAGGGGGTGACAGGAATGTAAATAAATAACTGTTTATAAATTAATATAAGGAACATTATTTTGTTTTTCAAATTATATTTTTTAAGAGGTTTTAAAATAAACTTACTTAACGTTACTATTTATGTGTCTGTGTATATTCCATGGACACTACTGTGTAATCTTACATTTTTTAGTGTTCTGGTTTCTTTTTCTTTTTTCTTTTTTTTTTTTTAAAACAAAGTCTTGCTCTGTCACCCAGGCCAGAGTGCAATGGCACGATCAGCTCACCACAACCTCTGCCTCCTGGGTTCAAGTGATTCTCCCGACTCAGCTTCCCAAGTAGCTGGGATTAAAGGCGTGAGCCACCACACCTGGCTAATTTTTGTATTTTTAGTGGAGATGGGGTTTCACCATGTTGGCCAGGCTGGTCTTGAACTCCTGACCTCAGGTGATCACCTGCCTCAGCCTTCCAAAGTGCTGGGATTATAGGCATGAGCCATCGCGCCTAGCATAGTGTCTGTCCTGTTTTCTTCAACTATCTTGATTTTTGTGCTAGAGAAAGTGAGAGGGGGCATGATTAATTAGAAAGTGGTTTATTGGGAGGCCGAGGCGGGTGGATCACAAGGTCAGGAGATCGAGACCATCCTGGTCAACATGGTGAAACCCCATCTCTACTAAAAAATATACAAAAAATTAGCTGGGCATGGTGGCGCGTGCCTGTAATCCCAGCTACTCAGGAGGGTGAGGCAGGAGAATTGCCTGAACCCAGGAGGCGGAGGTTGCCGTGAGCCGAGATCACGCCATTGCACTCCAGCCTGGGTAACAAGCGCGAAACTCCGTCTCAAAAAAAAAAAAAAAGAAAGAAAGTGGTTTATTACAGTAAACCACTGTGATGGAACCTATTTAGGCTTTCCCTCCATACAGCCACCACAAACATTTTCCTAACTGCCTTTAAGAAAAATTTTCCAGTTAGTGCTATTCTTTTTTTTTTTTGGATGGAGTCTCACGCTGTCACTCAGCCTGATGGAGTGCAGTGGCATAATCTTGGCTCACTGCAACCTCAGCCTCCTGGGTTCAAGTGATTCTCCTGCCTCAGCCTCCAAAGTACCTGGGATTACAGGCGCCTGCCACCACACCTGGCTCATTTTTGTATTTTTAGTGGAAAAGGGGTTTCACCATGTTGACCAGACAGGTCTTGAACTTCTTACCTCAAGAGATCCACCCACCTCAGCTTCCCAAAGAGCTGGGATTACAGGCATAAGCTACCGCACCCAGCCAGCTAGTGCTATTCTTAATGTCCAGTACTTGTAATAGTTGTATTTTGAATTTTATGTAAAGCTATATACAAAAAGAAATCAATTGTCATCATTTCCTGTTTCACCCATGCAGTCTGCCTTTTTATTCCTGCCTCCTCTCCTGAAATAACCAAATTCTTAGTCAGTTTTGCTTTCTTTTATTTGTCTTTTTGATATGACTTCCTTAATATTAGAAGCTTGGAATTTGCTTTAGATGGCTGTTCAGTCTATCTTCTAACCATGTATCAGAGTCTTCTATCATGCCCATAGCTCCACAGAATAACTCAAGAACCTGAGCTCTGGGTGTGGAGCTTTACTAACTCTTCTTCCCCTTTGCTTTAAATTTTTACATTGACATATGTGTATCTTTTGGTTTGTCATATATTTCTTTCTTTCTTTTTTTGAGATAAGGTCTCGCTCTGTTACCCAGGCGAGAACAGTGGCACAATCTCAACTCACTGCAACCTCTGACTCTTACTTTCAAGTGAGTCTTATGCCTCAGCCTCCCAAGTAGCTGGGATTCCAGGGTGTGCCACCACACTCAGCTAATTTTTGTATTTTTAGTAGTGATAGGGTTTCACCATGTTGGCCAGGCTGGTCTTGAACTCCTGGACTTACGTGATCTGCCCACCTCAATCTCCCAAAGTGCTAGGATTACAGGTATGAGCCACCATGCCTGGCCTATCATATACTTTTTTATAATTACTCATGTGATTATTTTTGCCTTCTGCCCTTTTATAGGCTATGCTTTTTTACCACAATTTATACAACCAGCTGTGTGACTTTGGGTAAGTTACCTAACCTCTTAATACCTCTGGCTACTCATCTATAAAACAGAGATAATAATAGTACCTCACAGTGATCTTGTGAGGATTGCCTTAATATATGTAACTATCTTAGAATGGTGTCTCCAGCCCACTTGATAAATGTTATGTATCTTTTCCAACTTTTTTTTTAAGTTCAAACCTTCAAAAATGATAAGAGTGAGTGAGTATTCACATACCCTTTGCTTGAACTCATTTTTTACTTAATGCCAAATTTTCCTTTTTTCTCTAAGTGTGTGTGTAATTTTTTAAATAAAACTACTTGAAGGTAAACTGCATATATCATGATACATCAGCATATGTCTACTAAGAGTAAGGACATTTTCCTTTACAAGCACACCCAAGAAATTAACAATGAGACAATACAAGTATTTAATATGCAGGCTGATATGGTTTTGCTGTGTCCCCATCAAAGTCTCATCTTGAAATGTAACTACTACAATTCCCATGTGTTGTGGGAGGGATCTAGTGGGAGGAAATTGAATCATGGGAATGGATCTTTCCCATGCTCTTCTCATGATAGTGAATAAGTCTCACGAGAACTGATGGTTTTATAAAAGGGAGTTTCCCTGCACAAGCTCTTTTTTTCTTTCTGCCATCATATGAGATGTGCATTTCACCTTGCGCCATGACTGTGAGGCCTCCCCAGCCACGTGGAACTGTGAGTCCATTAAACTCCCCCGCTTTTTTTTGTAAATTGCCCAGTCTCTTGTATATCTTTATCAGCAGTGTGAAAATTGACTAATACAGTAAATTGGTACTGGTAGAGTGGGGCACTACTGAAAAGATGCCTGAAAATGTGGAAGCAACATTGGAACTGGATAGAGGCTGGAACAGTTTGGAGGGCTCAGAAGAAGACAGGAAAATCTGGGAAAGTTTGGAACTCCCAAGATACTTGTTGAATGACTTTGACCAAAATGCTGGTAACAATATGGACACTGAAATACAGGCTGAGGTGGACTCAGATGGAGATGAAGAATTTACTGGGAACTGGAGCACAGGTGACTCTTGTTATGTTTTAGCAAAGAGACTGGCAGCATTTTGCCCCTGCCCTAGAGATTTGTGGAACTTTGAACTTGAGAGAGATGATTTAGGGTATCTGGTGGAAGAAAACTCTAAGCAGTAAAGCATTCAAGGGGTGATTTGGATGCTGTTAAAAGCATTCAGTTTTAAAAGGGAAACAGAGCATAAAAGTTTGGAAAATTTGCAGCCTGACAATGTGATAGAAAGAAAATCCCATTTTCTAAGGACAAATTGAAGCTGGCTGCAGAAATTTGCATAAGTAATGAAGAGCCAAATGTTAATGTTAATCCCCAAGACAATGGGGAAAATGTCTTCAGGGCATGTCAGAGACCTTTGCGGCAGCCCTTTCCATCACAGGCCTGGAGGCCTAGGAGGAAAAAATGGTTTAGTGGGCCTGGCCTGGGATCTTTCTGCTGTGTGCAGTCTAGGGACTTGGTGCCTTGTGTTCCAGCCACTCTAGCTCTGACTAAAAGGGGCCAAGATACAGCTTGGGCTGTGGCTTCAGCGGGTGCAAACCCTAAGCCCTGGTAGCTTCCACATGGTGCTGAGCCTGCAGGTGCACAGAAGTCAAAATTGAGATTTGGAACCTCTGCCTAGATTCCAGAGGATGTATGAAAATGCTTGGCTATGTAGGCAGAAGTTTGCTGCAGAGGTGAGGCACTCATGGAGAACCTTTGCTAGGGCAGTGCTGAAGGGAAGTGTGGGGTGGGCACTCTCACACAGAGTTTCCACTGGGGTACTGCCTAGTGTAGCTGTGAGAAGAGGGTCACCATCCCCCAGACCCCAGAATGGTACATCCACTGACTTGCACTGGAAAAGCCAGATCCAGCTTGCACTGGAAAAGCAGCAGACACTCAATGCCAGCCTGTGAAAGCAGCCATGAGGGAGGCTGTACCCTGTAAAGCCACAGTGACAGAGCTACCCAAACCATGGGAACCCACCTCTTGCATCATTGTGACCTGGATGTGAGACATGGAGTTTAAGGGGATAATTTTGGAGCTTTAAGATTTGACTGCCCTACTGAATTTTGGACTAGCATGGGGCCTTTTAAGCCCCTTTGTTTTGGCCAGTTTCTCCTATTTGGAACTGGTGTGTTTATCTCATGCCTGACCCCCACTGTATCTAGAAAGTTACTAACTTGCTTTTGATTTTACAGGCTTATAGGCAGAAGGGACTTGCCTTGTCTCAGATGAGACATTGAAGTGTGAACTTTTGAGTCAATGCTGAAATGAGTTGACTTTAGGGGACTTTTGGAAGACATGATTCGTTTTGAAATGTGAAGACAGATTTAGGAGGGACCAAGGCAAGAATGATATGGTTTAGCTGTGTCCCCACCCAAATCTCTTCTTGAATTGCAACTCCCACAATTCCCATGTGTTGTGGGAGGGACCTGGTGGGAGGAAATTGAGTCATGGGGGTGGGTCTTCCATGTGCTGGTCTCATGATAGTGAATAAGTCTCACAAGATCTGATGGTTTTATAAAAGGGAGTTTTTTTGCATAAGCTCTCTTCTCTTGTTTGCCACCATGTGAGACATGCCTTTCACCTTCCACCATGATTGTGAAGTATCCGTAGCCATGTGGAACTGTGAGTCCATTAAACCTTCTTCTTTTGTAAATTGCTCAGTCTTGGGTATGTCTTTATCAGCAGCATGAAAACAGACTAATATATAGGCTAGATTCACATGTTCTCAGTTGTTCCAAAAATGTCTTTTATATAAAGCTTTTTCCTTTTTAAATTTTCTCTCTCTCTTGAAAAACATCTAGGAACTAAACAAGAATCACATTTGGTTTAGTTGTCCTGACTCATCGGTCTGTTAATTTAGACTAGGCTCTCTTCCTTTCTTCCTGTCTTCTTATGACATTGACATTTTAGAAGACTATAGGGTAGTTCATTTAATAGTCTTCGTTTAATAGTTAAATTATTTCATATAATAAATATTAAAT
This sequence comes from Callithrix jacchus, assembly GCF_049354715.1. Taxonomy (NCBI): domain Eukaryota; kingdom Metazoa; phylum Chordata; class Mammalia; order Primates; family Cebidae; genus Callithrix; species Callithrix jacchus. The sequence goes on from NC_133508.1 coordinate 151,477,997, forward strand.
TATTTCATATAATTAAATAATTTATTAAATTATTTCATATAATAAATAACTAAATGAAGACTGCATTTTATTTATTTAATGATTAATGTAGTTTAATTATTTAATGTGGTTTAATTTATTAAACTTTATCATTTAATGTTTTGAGAAGATAAATAAATAATGGAGATAATTTGGGTAATGTGAAAGATTATTAAAAACAAACTGCATATTGGCCAGGTACAGTGGCTCATGCCTGTAATCCCCTAACTTTCGGAGGCTGAGGCAGGTGGATCATGCAGTCAGGAGATTGAGACCATCATGGCCAACATGGTAAAACCTCGTCTCTACTAAAATTTCAAAAATTTGTAGGGTGTGGCACTGCGGCCCTATAATCCCAGCTACTCGGGAAGCTGAGGCAGGAGAATTGCTTGAACCCAGGAGGCAGTGATTGCAGTGAGCCAAGATCATACCATTGGACTCCAGCCTGGCGACAGAGGAAGACTCCATCTCAAAACAACAAAACATATTTTGAGTAGAATATTCCAGAAGATAAAATTAGGTTTATAAAGAAAAACATATGATTAGACCAAAAACGTTGTTTTATTTGACAAGGCTTTAAGTATTTTAGTCTCATTTTATTAATTCTTTAATATTTATTGAACTCTTGTTAATTTGTTTCTGTTCTCCTAATGTTTGTGGCCCAGGGAGTGAGGCAAGCTGTTAGGCAAGTGTAGTACACTGTGATAAGGCATGTGGGTATGTGTGATAAGGAGATTACAGGGTCCTAGGGGAGCAAATAGAAAGGCCAACTAATTTAGACCTGGAAGATTAGAGAGACCTCTTCAAAGATATAGTATCTGTGTCTGGGCATATTAATGTCGGTATAAAGGTTGTGAGACAACCAGATAAGGGGTTAGGGAAAGAGTGTTCCAGAGAAAAGGAACATCACATCCCAAGCTCTATGTATGACAGAGAGAGAACCTAACATTTGAGGAATGTGAGAATGATGGAGGGAATGGAGTATGGACAGGGAACTACAGAGTGGCAGGAAAAGAGGCCGAAAGGGAATGCTGGAGGTCTTATAAACCACATTAAGGGATTTGAGTGCTATTCTTAGCTCAATTGGAAGGTTATGTACAAAAGCAGAAGTATGATATAAGCAGATTTGTACTTTGGGAAAATTGAAAAACAAAGCTGATGTCAGGGAGTCCAGTTAGGAAGCTGTTGGCTTAATCAGGCTAAAGATGTTGGTGACCTAGATTAAGGTAGTACTCACTGAAATGAAGAGAACTGAATGAGTTTGAGAAATATTTGGGAGTTGGGATTAACTGTATTTGGTGATTGAAGAGGAGGTATAATATATTAAGAAAAAAGTCTGTAGAGCCCAGACACCTGGGTTCAAGTCCTAACTCTGTCAGTAGCTTTGTAAATTTTGAGCAGTTGCTAAACCTCGCTGTGCCTCATTCTCCCCATCTGTAAAATGGGAAGAAAAACAATACTTATAAGATTGTTGTGAGAATTAAATGAATTAATATATGTACAGAGTTTAGAATAGGTGCCAGGTACATAGTAAGTACCATATAAGTGTTATTTCCATAATAGTTATTGTTGCGATTTGTTAATATTACCGGTTTGATATGTCAGTGAAGGGAAGAAAAATAGCCACCGCTGACTCCTAGATTTTTTTTTTTTTTAATTTTTTATTGGATTTTAGGTTTTGGGGTACATGAGCAGAGCATGCAAGACAGTTGCGTAGGTACACACATGGCAGTGTGCTTTGCTTTTCTTCTCCCCTTCACCCACATTTGGCATTTCTCCCCAGGCTATCCCTCCCCACCTCCCCTCCCACTGGCCCTCCCCTTTTCTCCCCAATAGACCCCAGTGTTTAGTACTCCCCTTTCTGTGTCCATGTGTTCTCATTTTTCATCACCCACCTATGAGTGAGAATATGCGGTGTTTCATTTTCTGTTCTTGTGTCAGTTTGCTGAGGATGATGTTCTCCAGATTCATCCATGTCCCTACAAACGACACGAACTCATCATTTCTGATTGCTGCATAATATTCCATGGTGTATATGTGCCACATTTTTCCAATCCAGTCTATTATCTATGGGCATTTGGGTTGATTCCAGGTCTTTGCTATTGTAAACAGTGCTGCAATGAACATTCGTGTACATGTGTCCTTATAGTAGAACGATTTACAGACTTTTGGATATATACCCAGTAATGGGATTGCTGGGTCAAATGGAATTTCTATTTCTAAGGCCTTGAGGAATCGCCACACTGTCTTCCACAATGGTTGAACTAATTTACACTCCCACCAACAGTGTAAAAGTGTTCCTTTTTCTCCACATCCTCTCCAGCATCTGTTGTCTCCAGATTTTTTAATGATCGCCATTTTAACTGGCGTGAGATGGTATCTCAATGTGGTTTTGATTTGCATCTCTCTGATGACCAGTGACGATGAGCATTTTTTCATATGATTGTTGGCCTCATATATGTCTTCTTTCGTAAAGTATCTGTTCATATCCTTTGCCCACTTTTGAATGGGCTTGTTTGTTTTTTTCCTGTAAATCTGTTTGAGTTCTTTGTAAATTCTGGATATCAGCCCTTTGTCAGATGGGTAGACTGCGAAAATTTTTTCCCATTCTGTTGGTTGCCGATCCACTCTAGTGACTGTTTCTTTTGCCGTGCAGAAGCTGTGGAGTTTGATTAGGTCCCATTTGTCTATTTTGGCTTTTGTTGCCAATGCTTTTGGTGTTTTGTTCATGAAGTCCTTGCCTACTCCTATGTCCTGGATAGTTTTGCCTAGATTTCCTTCTAGGGTTTTTATGGTGCCAGGTCTTATGTTTAAGTCTTTAATCCATCTGGAGTTAATTTTAGTGTAAGGTGTCAGGAAGGGGTCCAGTTTCTGCTTTCTGCACATGGCTAGCCAGTTTTCCCAACACCATTTGTTAAACATGGAATCCTTTCCCCATTGCTTGTTTTTGTCAGGTTTATCAAAGATTGTATAGTTGTATGTATGTTGTGTTGCCTCCGGTGCCTCTGTTTTGTTCCATTGGTCTATATCTCTGTTTTGGTACCAGTACCATGCTGTTTTGATTACTGTAGCCTTGTAATATAGTTTGAAATCCGGTAGTGTGATGCCCCCCACTGTGTTCTTTTTGCTTAGAATCGACTTGGCTATGCGGGCTCTCTTTCGGTTCCATATGAAGTTCATGGTGGTTTTTTCCAGTTCTCTGAAGAAAGTCAATGGTAGCTTGATGGGAATAGCGTTGATTCTGTAAATTACTTTGGGCAGTATAGCCATTTTCATGATATTAATTCTTCCTAACCATGAACATGGAATGTTTCTCCATCTGTTTGTGTCCTCTCTGATTTCGTTGAGCAGTGGTTTGTAGTTCTCCTTGAAGAGGTCTCTTACGTTCCTTGTGAGTTGTATTCCAAGGTATTTTATTCTTTTTGTAGCAATTGTGAATGGCAGTTCGCTCTTGATTTGGCTTTCTTTAAGTCTGTTATTGGTGTAGAGGAATGCTTGTGATTTTTGCACATTGATTTTATATCCTGAGACTTTGCTGAAGTTGCTTATCAGTTTCAGGAGTTTTTGGGCTGAGGCAATGGGGTCTTCTAGGTATACTATCATGTCGTCTGCAAATAGAGACAATTTGGCTTCCACCTTTCCTATTTGAATACCCTTTATTTCTTTTTCTTGCCTGATTGTCCAGTACTATATTGAATAGGAGTGGTGAGAGAGGGCATCCTTGTCTAGTGCCAGATTTCAAAGGGAATGCTTCCAGTTTTTGCCCATTCAGTATGATATTGGCTGTTGGTTTGTCATAAATAGCTTTTATTACTTTGAGATACGTTCCATCGATACCGAGTTTATTGAGGGTTTTTAGCATAAAGGGCTGTTGAATTTTGTCAAATGCCTTCTCTGCGTCAATTGAGATAATCATGTGGTTTTTGTTTTTGGTTCTGTTTATGTGGTGAATTACGTTGATAGACTTGCGTATGTTGAACCAGCCTTGCATCCCTGGGATGAATCCTACTTGATCATGATGAATAAGTTTTTTGATTTGCTGTTGCAATCGGCTTGCCAATATTTTATTGAAGATTTTTGCATCTATGTTCATCATGGATATTGGCCTGAAGTTTTCTTTTCTCGTTGGGTCTCTGCCGGGTTTTGGTATCAGGATGATGTTGGTCTCATAAAATGATTTGGGAAGGATTCCCTCTTTTTGGATTGTTTGAAATAGTTTTAGAAGGAATGGTACCAGCTCCTCCTTGTGTGTCTGGTAGAATTCGGCTGTGAACCCGTCTGGACCTGGGCTTTTTTTCTGTGGTAGGCTCTTAATTGCTGCCTCAACTTCAGACCTTGTTATTGGTCTAGTCATAGTTTCAGCTTCCTCCTGGTTTAGGCTTGGGAGGACACAGGAGTCCAGGAATTTATCCATTTCTTCCAGATTTACTAGTTTATGTGCATAGAGTTGTTTGTAATATTCTCTGATGATGGTTTGAATTTCTGTGGAATCTGTTGTGATTTCCCCTTTATCATTTTTTATTGCATCTATTTGGTTGTTCTCTCTTTTATTTTTAATCAATCTGGCTAGTGGTATGTCTATTTTGTTGATCTTTTCAAAAAACCAGCTCTTGGATTTATTGATTTTCTGAAGGGTTTTTCGTGTCTCTATCTCCTTCAGCTCAGCTCTGATCTTAGTTATTTCTTGTCTTCTGCTGGGTTTTGAGTTTTTTTGATCTTGCTCCTCTAGCTCTTTCAATTTTGACAATAGGGTGTCAATTTTGGATCTCTCCATTCTCCTCATATGGGCACTTATTGCTATATACTTTCCTCTAGAGACTGCTTTAAATGTGTCCCAGAGGTTCTGGCACGTTGTGTTCGTTCTCATTGGTTTCGAAGAACTTCTTTATTTCTGCCTTCATTTCGTTGTTTACCCAGTCAACATTCAAGAGCCAGTTGTTCAGTTTCCATGAAGCTGTGCGGTTCTGGGTCGGTTTCTGAATTCTGAGTTCTAACTTGATTGCACTATGGTCTGAGAGGCTGTTTGTTATGATTTCAGTTGTTTTGCATTTGTTGAGCAGTGCTTTACTTCCAATTATGTGGTCAATTTTAGAGTAGGTGTGATGTGGTGCTGAGAAGAATGTGTATTCTGTGGATTTGGGGTGGAGAGTTCTGTAAATGTCTATCAGGTTTGCTTGCTCCAGGTCTGAGTTCAAGCCCTGTATATCCTTGTTGATTTTCTGTCTGGTTGATCTGTCTAGTATTGACAGTGGAGTGTTAAAGTCTCCCACTATTATTGTGTGGGAGTCTAAGTCCTTTTGTAAGTCATTAAGAACTTGCCTTATGTATCTGGGTGCTCCTGCATTGGGTCCATATATGTTTAGGATCGTTAGCTCTTCTTGTTGTATCGATCCTTTTACCATTATGTAATGGCCTTCTTTGTCTCTTTTGATCTTTGTTGCTTTAAAGTCTATTTTATCAGAGATGAGAATTGCAACTCCTGCTTTTTTTTGCTTTCCATTAGCTTGGTAAATCTTCCTCCATCCCTTTATTTTGAGCCTTTGTGTATCCTTGCATGTGAGATGGGTTTCCTGGATACAGCACACTGATGGGTTTTGGATTTTTATCCAATTTGCCAGTCTGTGTCTTTTGATTGGTGCATTTAGTCCATTTACATTTAGGGTTAATATTGTTATGTGTGAATTTGATACTGCCATTTTGATGCTAAGTGGCTGTTTTGCCTGTTAGTTGTTGTAGATTCTTCATTATGTTGATGCTCTTTAGCATTCAGTGTGATTTTGGAATGGCTGGTACTGGTTGATCCTTTCTATGTGTAGTGCCTCTTTCAGGAGCTCTTGTAAAGCAGGCCTGGTGGTGACAAAATCTCTGAGTACTTGCTTGTTCGCAAAGGATGCTACCAGGTTCTTTTTCTGCTATGTTTGTCCCAGGATGATGCCTGCCTAATGTCAGTCTTTTGGATATAGAGGGGTCAGGGAGCTGCTTGAGGAGACAGTTTGTACTTTATAGGGGCTTAATTGCTGAGCTGTGAGCTCTGTTGTTCATTCAGGGCTGTTAGGCTGCTATGTTTGATTCTGCTGCAGCAGAGCTCATTAAAAAACCCTTTTTTTTTTCTCAAATACTCTGTGTTGAGGGGTTTGGGCTTTATTTTTGGATGTCCGTTGAGGTCCTGCCCAGCTAGGATGCAGACTAGCCACTGTTTGGCTGCCGAGGCTCCGCCCTGCTGTTGTGTGATTCGCCCTGTTCCTGCAGGCTCTGCTGTGGTCTCCGCCACGCCCTGCGGCGGAGTCTCTCTGTTGTAGTGGGTTGCCTCGGAACGGCAGGCTGCTCAGCAATGGGGGTGTATCTCAGTAGGGACGGGTTGCCTCGGCAGCGGCAGGCTGCGTCAGCAGTGGGCGTGTATCTCAGTAGGGACGGGTTGCCTCGGCAACGGCTGGCTGCGTCAGCAATGGGCGTGTATCTCAGTTGGCACGGGTTGCCTCAGTAATGGTGGACGCCCCTCCCCCTCAGAGCGTCTCGGGCCATCTGCACGGAGCTTGTTTGAAATCGCGGTTTTGTTCGTCCCACTGGGCCAACCGTAACGCTCTGTCCCTGAGATCCCCTGGGCTGGCCCACTGTCCAAGTCTAGCTCAGTCTCAAGTCCAGCCCTCTCACGTCTCTGGTTGCCAGTTCAACGGGGCACCCTGACAAGCGCGCCCTGTGGGGAGCGCTGGGTAGGGCCGGCCGCCACCACCCCGGCTGCCGGCTTCGCCAGGCGGAGGTTCTGCCTGGCGTCCCGCGTCTCCTCTTCACTTGGGAATTTCCCCATTCCGTGGGCAACAAAGATCAGTCTGGAAATGCAGCTCAGACTCACCTCTCCGCGGACACAACGAGAGCTCCAATCTTGGGTTGTTCTCACAGCACCATCTTGAGTCCTGAATCTCCTAGATTTTTATAATGGCAGTTAAGGTGAATTATGGCAGATTTTGTGTGTGGGGTGGGGGGGCTGTGGGGGGGGAGGAGGTATGATGAATTCATGTTTGGATTTGCTGAGTTTGAGGGGCTTTTCCAGTTGGCATCACTGAATAGGCACATGAATTTGGAAGTAGGGAGAAAGAGTTGAGGATGGCAGTTTGGAAATTACTAGAATATAGGTGACAGTTAAGCTGTGCAAATAGAATGAATTTACCCAAATGAAGAACATGTTAAATAGGGAGAAAGGTGTATAAAAGGTTGTGTTATTTTTGAGAATTTATTATTTAGGCAGAGGCCAAAGAGTAAAACTTGGTGCCAAATGGAAGGTTTAGAAAACTTTGAGCATTCAATATAACTTCATTTAAATTACGTTGGTTTTCAGAGGATATTGAGCTGAGTTAAATGGGCAGCTAGATGAAAGAAAATTCTTCAACTGTTGAGGAAACTGCAGAGAAGTCACTTTGCTAACTCAGGGAAGATGTTGCTGATTATTTTCTGTTTTGCATCTGACCAAAGGAAAAAAGATAAAAGATTGATTCCTAACTGGCAGAATAGCAGAGAATGAGTTCTTAAGTCTTTCTATAAGTTGTCTTAAGTACCTATTGCTAGAGTCAGTTAATACTGTATTTACTGAGGGAATTCTGTATTTTTTCAGCTTACTATTATGAAAATTTTCAAGCATACAGAAAATCTGAAGGAACCAGATAATGAAAACCCATATAACCACCACCTAGATTCTATACTCACCTGTCTATAAGTTTTTATGTATGCATGTGTTTAATAAAACCATTTCAAAGTAAATTGCAAATTTTATGACACTTTAATCCTAAAATATTTGGCATGAATTCTGTATTATACCTCACAACACCCCCGTCACATCTAAGAAAATTGACAACAATATCTTAATATTAGCTACTATACAGTTCACAGTCAAATTTCCCCAGTTATCATAAAAATATTTTTAATGGCTTTTTTTTTTGCCTTTTCTAAACAGGATCCAACTAAAGTTTACATATTGCCTTGAGGTGTTATACCTATGTAGTCTCTTTTATTAGAAAAATCTTCACCTCTTCCACCTTTTTTTTTTTTGATACAGAGTTTCACTCTTTTCACCCAGGCTGGAGTGCAATGGCGCGATCTCGGCTCACCACAACCTCTGCCTCCTGGGTTCAGGAAATTCTCCTGCCTCAGCCTCCTGAGTAGCTGGGATTACAGGCATGCGCCACCATGCCCAGCTAATTTTTTGTATTTTTAGTAGAGACGGGGTTTCACCATGTTTACCAGAATGGTCTCGATCTGTTGATCCACCCGTCTTGGCCTCCCAAAGTGCTGGGATTACAGGCTTGAGCCACCGCGCCCAGCCTCTTCCACCTTTTTTTTAAAGGGAGAACAGACTTTTTAAGAGAATGTTGTAAATTCTAAATTTGTCTGATTGCTTCTTCATGGTATCATTTATCTTTCTTTATCCTTTGTAATTCCTATAAACTGGAATGTAAATCAAGTTGATTCTATTCAGATTAAATATCTTGGCAAAAATAATTCATAGATGATGATACTGTAAACTGCGTATTATATTGCATCAAATGGCTGTCAGATTAGTAATAATAATTTGATCTTTTCTGTGTAATAAAATATTTTTCCCCTGTGAGATTAGCAGGAAATCAGTGGGAATAATTTCATACTAAATGGCTTACCATTTATTGATGATTCTTGCTTGAATCAGTTATTTCATTGGGAGTTGCTAATTCTGTCATTCCTTGTACATTGTTAGCTGGTATTCTTAGGTAAGTAAGAACTTCACAGCTGGAAATGACCAGCACAATTACTTATTTGCTTTATCCTACAGTACACAAAATAGGTTTAAAATTAGGTTAAAACCCAATGTTAATACTATAAGCATTATGTGAGGTTAAATATTGTTTTAATAGTTTTTATTGTCTTTAGAATATATGCCAGTAGGAATGTAAATCAGAGCACTATGTTCAAAAGTGACTTGAAATATTTTTTTTGTTCTCATGTGATTGTTACTAATTTGACAAGCAATTAAGTTCATTTGTTTCTACTTGTTGTCAAAGTTTGCTTATTTAGATCTTATATTTAGTTATATTCTCTTGAATTTATAAAAATTTTGTTAGTTCAGAAGTCAAACTATATTATAAAGTATAGTTGGAGAATTTTGGCTTCTATTTTCTATATTTACCCTCCACCTCAGTCCTTTTACCACCCTGTCATAGGTAAATACTTTTATTAGTTTAGCTTCCTAGTGTGTTTCTATTTGTTATGATGTAACTGTGTAACTGTCCTTGTTAAGTAGTGTTGGTATAATGAAAATGCTATGAACTGAATGATTCAAATGACAAACATTTATTTCTCACAGTTCTGGAGGCTGAGAAGTAAGCACTAGGTTGAAGGTGCCAGCAGATTTGATGCCTGATGTGGTTGAATTTGATGCCTGGTTCAAAGATGGCCATCTTTTTTCTGTGTCCTCATGAGGCAGAAGGGTAAAGGAGATCTCTGTGTTCTCTTTTACTGGACACTATTCCCATTGATCCAGGCTCTGTCCTCATGATCTAATCACCTCTGAAAGGCCCCACTTCCTCATACCATTACACTGGGGGTTAGGTTTTAGCATATGAATTTTGGGGGAGCATAAACATTTAGTCTCTAACAGTACTACAACTGTAAGTGTCCTGATTTTTTCTTCTATACTGGATGTATCATCTTGTGCTCCATAGTGGCGTGCCTCGTATATTTGATGCCTAAAGCAGATAACTTTTTAATATATACCTCTCCTATATGACAAAATTATTTTCAAAAAAACCATGAAATGAAACAAAATATAATAATGGGTAGAAATGAGATGTAAACATTAATTATTTTATTGAATGTTGAATATATAATCATGCCAATAAAAAGAAATTAAAATAAATATTACAGTACAGAAAATGTTTATTAAAATTTTTTCACCAGAAAATTCATCTCAAGTTTTTCTATTTGGTTTGTTTAAAAAACTTCTAAAAGTTTTTCTTTTTCTGGAAAATACAGAGAAAATGACTGTGTGATAGTGGACATTGATGCTGTTTGACCCACTAGTTTATAACTGCATTCAGATAAACAGTGCCATTTGGTTTCTTCTAGTAATGTAAGAACAGCATCTTTTGTTGTTTCCTTTAGCATTCTTCACATTTTTGTTCTTTTCTCAATTTAAATGTCTATTTCCTCACATTTTATTTTTGTATAATGACCACAGCCACAGTTTCCATGTACTGTTCTTTAAATACCAGTTTTAAAGCTTTATGTTTTATTGTCCATTGTTCAAAGTTGATTCTGGCTGTCTGCGAACATTTTTGTGTCTGATTAGCTCATCTAAAACTTCCTACCAGAAAAAAAAAGACAGCTTATGCAGGAACAGAAAACCGAATGTCATATGTTCTTGTAAGTGGGAGCTAAACAAGAATACATGGACACAAAGAGGGGAACAACAGACACCAGGGCCTACTTGAGGGTAGAGGGTGGGAGGAGGGAGAGGATTAAGAAAAATACCTATTGAGTACTATGCTTATTACCTGGGTGACCAAATCATCTGTACACCAAGCCCCCGTGATGTGCAGTTTACCTATATAAAAATACTTCCCATGTACTCATAAACCTAAAATAAAAGTTTTTTTTTTAAAAAGACAACTTAGAGAAACAGTCAAGGTGTGGTGGCTTATGCCTGTAATCCCAGAACTTTGGGAGGCTGAGGGAGGAGACTGCTTGAGCCCATGAGTTTTTAAGACCAGCCTGGGCAACATAGTGAAACCCTATCTCTATAAAAAATACAAAAATTAGCCCTGGTGGTATGCACTTGTAGTCCCACCTGCTCGTGAAGCTGAGGTGGGAAGATTGCTTGAGCCTAGAGGGTTGAGGCTGCAGTAAGCCATGACTGTACCACTGCACTCCAGCCTGGGCAACAGAGCAAGACCCTGTCTCAAGACAAGAAAAGGAAAAAAAGAGAAACAGCATACAATGGTCATTATTTATTTGGACTATATTGTTTAAATGCAGAAATATGTAGTGTTAGGGTGCTAGACACATGAACTGTACTCAAAGAGAGCTTGAATAATTTCAAAACATTACAAAATTAACTTCTGAAATATGTGTAACAGTTCTTGTGTATCAGAGGCTAAACTGAGAGTTCTCCAAATTAACTTTTTTTTTCAAGTTAACTTTCATATATAATTCAGTGTTGATTGAGAAAAAAGTAATAAAAATCTGCTAATTTAAAGCTTACGTACCAGTTATTAAAACTCAACAGTTACTGGAACAATTATTTAGAATTTAGAACACAGTTTTTTTAGATAGTATTTTTATCACTGACATTGTTTAGATTGTTTAGAATTGCTGGCACGTGATGATAAGCAGAACAATTTTTAGTTAGGTTTAATTTTTAACTTCTCTATGTAGAATGCCCTTGTTGTGGGCATCAAGGGTGATCTGCTTCCACCACCCCATCTTTGGTATGCCACTGTAACCACTAGCAAAGTATGAGAATATCTGTTTCTTCCCAACCTCACCAACAGAGTGTTGTTGAATGTTTCATCAGTCTGATGGTGAGAAATCATATTGTTTTAATTAGCATTATCTTATGAGTGAAAGCTTTTATAAGTTTAAAGGTCATGCATTTCTTTTTCTATAAACTGCCTACTCATTTATTTTGCCATTTGTTTTGGTGGAACCCCCCCGCCCCCCGACCCACACTGTTTTCCGTTTATAAAACAAGAGTTCTATGTTTGAACATAAGTGATATTTGGGTAAAAAAAAACAACTAGGTACCGTTTTCGAAACCTTAGTACACAACATGATGCACAACAGAAAATACCGTGTCTCCCTTTAAGGTGGCTTATACATATTGCAGCCATGCTAAGGAACTAAAACAACTTCATATGTACAAGCATAGGAAACTGTTGAAGCAGAGCTTTTCAAATTGGACTCATTGTCATCTGTTTTTATACATTGGAATTTCTTATACAATTTCTTTGAAGATATAATTCAGTTCTTAAATTTTTTTGAATAAAGTGAGAAGAAACATCATTGGTTCTTTTAAATTGTATAATATATCATCATACAATAAGAGCTATGTAAATTAGAAATCAGTAATTTAATCAATAAAATCAGTTAAATTGGTTTCTTTACTGAATTTAGTTAGGTAATGTAATTAAAATAATTATCACATAAATATAGCCATACCATTTGAAGATTATTTATACTTTGCTAAGAAAGAAAAATTGTATATTCATTTTATAGAGTCAAATATGAATCTTTTTGTATACAGTTATTAAACTTTTATGCTATATATAAACAGCTTCCCAGAAACAGAACTGAACATTCAACTTTATTTCTATGTCTGTAAATTCCCTTTCAGTCAGTATTATCTTTGTCTTTATAGTATTACCTACATGTTTGTATTGAACCTTTTCTTTTTTTTTGAAATTGTAAAAATGGTAACAACATTTAAGACAAAAACATAAAGACAGGGCATAGTCACTCATAATCTTATTACTAACAGCTTTTTAAAATTATTTGTCAATTGTCTTATTTTTTAAGGTCTTTTCTAAATTGTCACATCTCTCTCTTTAAAATCCTGATTACTAAGAATAATTTCCCCTCAATGGAACTTTTTGCCTGCTGGTCCCTCTTTTTTTTTTTTTTTTTTGATACAGAGTTTTGCTCTTGTTGCCCAGGCCGCCTCAGCCTCCCAAGTACCTGGGATTACAGGCATGTGCCACCGTGCCCAGCTAATTTTATTTTTAGTGGAGACGGGGTTTCTCCATATTGGTCAGACTGGTCTCGAACTTCTGACCTCAGGTGATTCATCTGCCTTGGCCTCCCAAGGTGCTGGGATTACAGGCATTAGCCACCACTCCCTGACAGGTCCCTGTTTTAAATACAGTACTATTCTTCAAGGGCAACAAAAGTGTACTTGATTTTAATCTTGAATTTAAAATTTAACAAAGTATCTCATGTTTACTGAGGTAAGGTACGTGTGCATTATTTATTAGAGAGTTTGGAAATGTTAATTCTAAGTGTGTGTATTATAAATCTGTCTCATGTCAATAACAAGGTAATAGAATCATATATGAAGATGTATGTTATTGAAGAGCTACAAAGAAAAATTGATGTGTTTACTTGAACTTACAACAGACGTTTTCCAACTGAATTGTGATTAATTTACATCTCTCTAGAAAGCAGTAACTTTTGACATTCATTCATTTTGACCATGAAAAATAAGATGGTATGTAGATTGTACCTGCTCCCTGTATCTATTGGTCTTGTTACTTATGTGTCTTGTTTTTTCTCATGTGACACCTGTTTTTCACCACAGTGGTTAAATAACTTAGTATTAATATTTGCCTACAGCAGCCCTAAGTTATACCGTTTTCTTTTAGCTTTAGTCATAGAGCTCCAGATTACTCCTTTCATTGCTCTCTGAAGAAAAATATCAAAGAAAGCGTGGTACATTTACACCATGGTATACTATGCAGCCATAAGATGAACAAAATCATGTCCTTTACAGCAATATCAGTGCCGCTGGAGGTCATTACAAACGAATTAACACAGGAACAGAAAACCAAATACCACATGTTCTCATTTATAAATGGGAGCTAACATTGAGTACACATGGACAGAAAGAGGAGAGCAATAGACACAGGGTATACCTCAGAGTGGAAGGTAGGAGGAGGGTGAGAGTCAAAAAACTACTTATTGGGTACTATGATCACTATCTGGGTGATGAAATCATTTGTATACCATACTCCAGTGTCACTCAATTTATCCATGTAACAAACCTGTGCATGTATTCCCTGAACCTAAAGTAAAAGTTGAAAAATAAAGATAAAAAGATAGATGAAATTTATCTATATATCTATTAATTTTAAACCACCATTACCATGACAACTCAGAAAGACCTTTTGCCAAGCAAACGGAATACAGATAGCACATCATGTCTTTCGTCACAGAGTTGTCCTCATAACCTCCCTTGATTTGGACTGTTTAATATCTGTTCTTTTTTTTTTGGAAACAGATTCCCCACCCCCATAGCTAAATAATTTAATTTGTCTTTATGATGCTGTTTTTTCCTTTTTCTCGGGACATGGTGAATATTAATATTCACAGTTCAGATATAATTTCTTTTTAATTTTTGAGTTTTCCTCAACTGTGCTACTTGTTTATTAAACAGTTCATTCTCTTTTCTCCTGCAGGGACACATATAATTTGAAGTTTGAATCACAGCACTTCTGCTCATCTGTGAGCATTCATTCACTTCATGTCTCAGCTAATTTCTTATGTTTAGTGTGTTTCTTGACTCTGCCTCCTATTTCACCATTCCAATTTTCTGCTGCTTTGATTCTTCTAATACTGCTTCTACTGCTAGTATTAATTGGTTTGTGGCTAAATTTATCCTGTGTTGGTGTTAGTGCCCTTCAACTGTTCTGCTTTTCCCATAGTCCACATTGTTGCCAGAATGATTTATCTAAAACACAAGTCTGGCTATGTCATGAATCCTGGTAAAATATTTAGTGACTTCACCACAGAGTAATGCTCTAATCCTTTAAGGTCATGAGTTAGATCCTTCTTTCACGTGAGCTTCCTGCCTATCACTCTAGTCGTATAATCCCTTGCTGCCTTGGTTTTCCTTCCATGTCACTCAGCATGACCTTTCTCCTGCCTGGAATGCCCACTGTGTTCCCTATATCCATCCTCTCCATTCATTTTCCCAGCCTATGTTGCCTGGCTTCCCCCATGAGTCAGTTATTTTCTCTTGAGTGTATCTTGTACATGCTTCTTAACTGCATTTTGTAGTTATTTGTTTATAGTTGTTTATGATACCATAACACTGGGGTGGGCATTATGACACCAAAGACAGGTATTACTTTGTGATTTTTATATCCCCAATGCCTAGCATAGTGCTTGATAATTTTGTTTTATTACCCTCTGTCCTTCTGGTTTTATTTACTTTAAGGGAGAAAGTAATGATCACCTCTGTCATATAATCAATTTTTTCTTTTTTGTGGGAAGTATTTTTATTGGAATCAGACTATTGTTTTTCTCCTGCACATGTTTTCTTGTATGTAATTTTCTAATCCCTAAGATGTAGAGTTACAGTAATTTGCCTTAAATCACCATATGGTATTCAATCACTGGGTCAGGGTAGAGGAACCAGTTCTGTAAGTGGCCTGCTAAAGGCCCAGGTAGTATTCATTTTGGTAATCAAATTACAGGCTTGGGTCAACCAGGACTGACCTCTGTAGCTTAATTGTTTGGTCTGAAGCTTGGGATGGTGCTCGGCTTTGACAATGTGTTCCTGGGTATGCCCCTCTGAAATTTGAAAGCAAGCTGCACTTGGCCAGGGTGGTCTTCTCTGATTTTTATTGTTTGCCTCAAAGATTATATTTGCACTAATTCTTAAGCACTTAAGAGAATGGGGGAAAAAAAACTGAAGCTTTATAGATTTCTAAAAAATAGTATGCTTTTGTTGTTTGCTTAAAAAAAGTCTCTCAATAGAAAATTATGAAGAGGAGGATACAAATTCTTCAATTCATGCCACTGAGAAATAAACACATTTTAGAATGTTTTGCATATATATATATATGAAGTGTATACCAATTTCATAAATAGCATTATATACAAAATGCTATTCTGTACCCTCCTCTTTTTTTATTCAACAATATATTTCAACATTATAAATCAGTAGTTGAAGATATATTTCATTGTTAATGATGTACTCATCGTTTTATATATATCTTTATCTATATAGATATCTAAATATATATATATCCCTATAGTTGGACACATTTTATTTTTACATTTGTGTTTGAATATTATCTTAGTGGAACTTTTTCTAAGAGGATGTGGAAGTATATGTTGATCGATATTGCCATAATACCTTTCAGAAAGGTTGTGCAGCCTCATTAATAGTGCATGAAAATCCTTACTGCCGCACATCTCTTTCAAAGCTAGAGTTTTGTCAGTTACTTACTGTCTGTGAGGTAAAGTCTTCCAATTTTCCAGCTCTAAATTCAGATCTCTCCTCTGAATTCAACAGAGTTATATCCAACAGCCTACTTGATATTTCTACAAGGTGTCTGTCTCATCAACATCTGAAAACAACATGCCCCAAACCAATCTGATTTCCTGCCTCAATTCTGAAACCTGTTCTTCTCCTTTCTAATTTTCTTTAAATAGAACTTAAATTTACCTGGCTTCTCAAATGAGAAATATGGAGTCATTATTATTTTTTGTCTCTCCCTGAATCCTCCTGTCAAATGTATGACCAAGGATTATGGCTTCTACCCACAATCCCATGTATATTCAAGTATAAGAAGAACGTGTTCTTAAGCTGTCCACAATTACCAGAAGACATGTTTTTTTAAAAAAAATCTTTTGATTAGACAGTATGAATCCAAGCTTTAAGGGTTATAATCAAATTTCTACTTCTAATATTTAATTGTACATATATTTAAACTCACAATTTAGAGATACTGGTTTTGCCACTATGTCATACAAAAATTTTGTTGGTGCTTTGTCAACACTGGAATGAGTCATCTCCTCCCTTCTATCTAAGTTGTTTGAGATAATGTATTTTTTGAATCTGTGTATAATGATGTCTCAGTTCCAAGTACAATTAGTGCAGAATTTTTCCCCCTACTCTTTCTGTTGGCATATATTTATGATCCCATAATCTAAGCATGGACTGAATCACTTTTTTCAAGTGATCATTGAAATATTGCTTGATGGTGACATCTAACACACACATCTGGGAGGTAATACCCCATGGAATAATTACTAAATCTTCTTACTTTGCTTACTTTTTTACCAGTCATCATCTCAAATCATCTCTTGAAGCAATTGTTGGTTCAGGCTAACAGTTCTGTTCCAGACAGTACTGGGTGACTTTTCAGAACAAAATAATTTATATGTCAGTCTCTAATCTGAAATATTCTAAGGTTTAAAATATAAGATTTTTCCTCCTCTAAGGATAGTTTTTGATATTGAAAAACTCATCCTATATATGGGTATGTATGGTGCATCTCAAGTCTGCCTCCTTTGCCCCTTCACAACCACAGTAAATCAAAATCATCTCTCACCTGGACAGTGGCCACTGTTTAATTGCATGCCCCATAGCTATTTTTGTCTCCCTGTGCATTCTCCACAGAAAGTTACTTTTTTAATATGCCAGTCTAATTTTCTTACTTATTTACATAAAGTGCATTGGTGCTGTTTCTTGACTACCATTCCAGTTTACCTTGGTACCACTTGGCTCTTACCTTTAGCACATGAACTCTTCAGCTTGATGTAGATGGCAGACAGCTTCTATTTAGCTCTTAGAATGCCTGCATTGGTAGTGGTGGGTAAGGAGGAAGCTAGCACCAAGGGCACATTTTGGTAACTTTATCTCTGTTTCTCTTTGAATTTTTGTCTCTTGTTCATAGGCATTGGGAAATTTTGTCCTTCTATTGTTGGGAATAGGGATGGTGGCTTCATTTGGTTCCCTCTGCTTCAGGGTGAACTGATGGTAAATTAGCAGGTACTCTGCTGCAGCTCACACACCTTTTGTCTTATACTATTCCACTCTCAAGTCACTGTCGTCTGCAGCTTTGACATAGGTTTGCCCAGTTAAGAACCTTGTACAGAAGAAAAATGGCCAGTGAGTTTGGCCAATGAGTTCCACCTTCAGTCCTGCCACATTTTCTGATAGCTTATGTAAACTGGGGATGTCAGTGGAGGCCTTCTGGATATTTTCCATTCAGAGTTTGCAAAACATGCTGTGCTTATGGGCTAGAGAGTTGTTTGTCAGCTTCTGACATTCCCTCAGTGTAGTCCAGATTGTTTTGTATTTTTGGGAGTTGATAACTTTTTAAAGAGTTTAACTTTTTTCTTTCCATTTTTGATTATTTTTTTTCTCATTTTTCGTGTTGAAGAGTCACTTTTTGTAAAAGTGACTTACAATGTCATGTTGCCTAGAAGACTCTTCCAGTTCTTGAACAGACATTTTACATTTTGAAAAATAATTAAAAAAAATTTTAAATGTGTTATTGATTAAAGAGAGATTAGGAATGGAAATTGGAAATACTAAAATTATTTTGTATGTTGAATTGACTCTGTCTGAAGTCAGATTATTTTTTATGTGTAATACAATTTTGGGGATCTTTAACCATTTACTGTAGAAAATTTCTGAGGGTCAGTGTATATTTTTAAAAGATATCAGAGAGAAGGAGACTATTAAATTGTTCCTTTAATAGTGGTTAATTATATCAGCCTACTGCCTGAATCCAGAAGTTAAAATTGTTTGCTTAATGAAGTCTTTTAAAATACACCATTAATTCTCTAATGATCATCTTTTTTGGGTCAGTATTCCCTTTCAGCTATCTCTTTATCAGCTGTTGTAATGAAATATCAGTAACAGATCTTCTACCTCAAGTCTTGGACATTGTGTTGAAGCACATAACTTTAATTTGTAAAGACTACTGAACCCAGTTATTCTGTTTTCAGTGAAAATGACAGTGCACAGTAGATGGCTTTGTACCCTCCTGTCAAAAGGATGAAGCATTAATATGATTCAGTTATTGGTGTGCCAGCCAGGCATTGGTTATCTGGCATCACGACAGGTTTACTAATGATACCTGATGTGAGCGTCACAAAAAAAAATTGTAAATAGCCTCAGGATAACACTTTGAAATGCTGTTTTTCTTTAGTTACTAAATGTTCATAATTCCGTAAAAAGTTTGGAAAAGAAAAGGACCCAGTTTTGATTATTATGATTATTTTTTTACTTTTTCTACTCTGTTCTGCTAGGAAGGTTCCATTTTACTTTGCCCTTCCTGATATATGACCTTTTAAGGGGAGATTGTGGTGATTTTGTTGTGTCTTATCTAGAATGATGATTTCCATCTCACTTTTCAAACACAGATTTTGGTTCTTTGGTTTATCCATTGACCAAGAGTTTTAGATAAAAGGGAAATGGTTGCACTTTATCCTAGGAGTGGTGAAAATAATACTTATTTTGAAGACAGCTGACTAAAGAAAAGCCTATACAAATAGTCTCAGCTTTCATGTAGAACTTGGAAGTTTTTTGTCATAATGGTTTACTATCTTAGGCCTTCTTTTCCATTAATGACCTTTAAAGACCACAGTTTTTGAAAATTTGGTTTCTAGTTTGTAAAACTTTTTTTTCATTATAGTAACATATTTTCACTGCAGAAACTATGAAGAAAAATGTTTTTAAAGAAAAAAGTTTAAGGTTAGGCATGGTGGCTCACACCCGTAATCCCAACACTTTGGGAGGCTGAGGTGGGCAGATCATGAGGTCAAGAGATTGAGACCATCCCAGCCAACATGGTGAAACCCCATCTCTACTAAAAATACAAAAATTAGCTGGGCACTGTGGTGTGTGCCTGTAGTCCCAACTACTCAGGAAGCTGAGGAAGGAGAATTGCTTCAACCTGGGAGGCGGTGGTTGCAGTGAGCCAAGATTGTGCCACTGCACTCCAGTCTGGGCTGGGGACAAAGTGAGACTCCTTCTCAACAACAACAACAACAAAAAAAAGAAAGTTTATTTAAAATGTTTTTCAAAAATCACAAAGTAATTGTATCCTTTGGTAATATCTTAAGTTTTGCTAAGTGTTTAAGTATGAGTTTGTTTTATGTGTGCACCTTACATTTTTTATTTGCATATCTTCAGTTATGTTTAATTTGGGTTCACACCAAATATTTTATTTTATAATTTGCTTTTTTTCATTTAAGATACATCGTGAGCATTTGACTGCATTGTCATATATTAAAGCATTACTTTTTTTTTTTTGAGACAGGATCTCATTCCGTTCCCCATGCTGGAGTGCAGTGGTGCGATCATGGCTCACTGCAGCTTTGACCTCCCTGGCTTAGGTGATCTTCCCTCTTCAGCCTCCCAGGTAGCTGAGACTATAGGTGTGCACCCTCATGCCCAGCTACTATTTTGTATTTGTTTTGTAGACACAGCGTTTTACCCATCTCTGCAAAAAAATAGAGATGGATTGCCCAAGCAATCCACCCATCTCAGACTCTCAAAGTGCTGGAATTAAAGGTGTAAGCCTGGCCAAAATATTACTTTCAGTGATGTTGCTTAGTGAAAGAGTTTCTGTTCTTTGAAGGCTATAATAAAAGTATTTTTCCAATATGAACTAATTAGAAAAACTGTCAGTATAATGATCATATAATTTTATTATTTATTTATTTAAAATGTCATTTTTGCATATTTAAGACAAATGTTTATTCAGCACTATGCTAGGTATTTTCGAGGATACAGAGACAAACAAAACATAGTTTCTGACTTCACACATGATCCAGTGAGGGAAACAGACATGTACCAACTGTTCCGTGGCAAGAACCAATGGTGAGGAGAGATGAAAAGAGGACCTGCTTAATGTGGACTCCAGAGTTCTGCCCATGTCTTGTTTTCAGAGCAGGTGGACAAGTGGTCAATGTTCAGGCCTTTTGCTTTAACCTTATTTATATGTACACAGCACTGTAGAGCACCAGGTAGAGTAGTAGACACAAAACTGAAACCAGTAGAGAAAACAGTTGGGTGTGGAGGTTAGAAGGGAGAGCTGGGTATTGACATACTGGTATAGTTGCCTTAGAAGTGAGAATATTGATAAAGATGCAATACCATTTTCCTCTGGGCACCACCTCTTTTTTCTTTACATTTCAAATCCCTGGCCATGTGTCTGAAAGTTTTTTAGAGAAATGATTGTTAGTTGTAAATATCTCATACACAGAAACACTTGCTTTTTTAAGCAAATAAAAATCATAAAAACAAAAAAATGTCCACAGTATGATTGGTTTTAGTTATACATAATTTGAATATAATGGAGCAATTTTGATGCTGCATTAATATGGGAATTCTACATGTGATAAACAGGGTTAGACTTTTAGGAATGTATAGTTTTAGTTTGGTAGAGCTCATGGATTTTTCAGATGTATAGAGTACTTAACCCAAAGAGTTCTTTCTTTAGCTGTAGTTATAATTCTTCTGATTATAAATGCATTATAAAAAATAAAGGAAGGAAGAAGAGGAGGAAGATAAGAAAGGGGGGAGAGAGAAAAGAAAACCTTTCTGGGCATATGTAGGGGAAGTAGCAGGCTTGACCTTCAAATGCTAGCGGTATGTAGGACCCAGGGCAACAGATAAAATCTGACCTATATATTTGTGATGGCCCCTTCCAGGAACCTATGGAAAATGGACACTCCTGTATTAGCATGTACAATTGCCATGATTTGTAATATAGACAAAGAATGTGACTTCTGATAACAGGAGCCTTTCTTGTGATTGGTGAGGTGATGGCTGTATTATGTAGAATATAACATTGCTTCATTGCTTTAGTCTGTGTTTCTTCAAACCGTAACTTGAAAAACGGACTAGTTTTAAAAATGGAAATGGCTCAGGAGACTCCAGAGTATTTAATGCTTTTCACACTTGGGACTGAAGAGGAATTTAATTATATAAATTGTTTTAAAAATTCATTAAGTTTCTACTTGCCTGTAATGAGAGTGGCATACTTAAAGAAATGTGTAGATATAGACCTTTTCAGTTTAAAACCTTGGATATATTCTTATAAGTAGAAGATAGACTAGAAATAATGAGAAAGCATATGAACACAGATATGGAATATAGAGGTGACCAGAAAGACTATGTTCATAGTTGTTAGCTTATGGGAATTACAAAGGGTTTTAGTGTCAAACCTGAATTAGTGGATGTTCTTTTAAATTATTGTTACAAGGTTCTGCTTAACCCACTGGTCTCTGGAACTCTTACCTCACATTGTGTGGAGTCTACCTTGGCTCCTATTTATCCTTCAGGCTTCAGCTACAATGGCACTTAGTGAAGTCTTCCCATAAACCCCAGATTTAAGTTGTAAATTCCCACAATACTCTGTGCAGTAGTCTTGCCTTATTCTTGGGAGATATGTGTCAAGACCTCAAGTGGATGCCCGAAACCATGGATAGTACCGGATCCTATATATACTGTGTTTTTTGATCTAATAACCCAGACAGCCACTAAGATAGCTACTGAGTGACTAATGGGTGGGTAGCATGTTTGGCATGGATACAAGGATGATAGAGCAGGAAAAAGGGATGACTCACATCCCAGGCGGGATGGAGCAGGATGGTATGGGAGTTCATTGAAGCACTCAGAATATCATGCAGTCTAAAATTTATTGTTTATTTCTTGAATTTTTCATTCAATACTTTCAGACCAAGGCTGACTGTGGGTAACTGAAATCATGGAAAATAAAATGTCAGATAAAGAGGAACTCCTATACTTCTCTTTTATAATGTTTCCATGTTTGAAATTTCTTCTTCAATGTTCATCTTCCCTGCAAGACTTTAAGTTCCCTTTGGGCTCACTCTCATTCACTGATTTTAGCCCTAAGTACCTATTCCTTAGAACTCAGAAATGACTAGACGTGTATCTAGTGTCATGGAAAAGTAGGCTCTTGAGAAACAGGAAACCTGTACTCTATAAGTTTATGCAAAAGAAGAAATTCATCAAAAGGGACCGTGTCTCTTACACACACACACACACACACACACACACAGAGAGAGAGAGAGAGAGAGAGAGAGAGAGAGAGAAACAGACAGGGACATTCTAGGACAGCACTTATTAGTGTTTACAGTGCAGGGTCTGAAGACAGATTGACTGTGTTCACATTCCAGGTCTGTCACTTACCAGCAGTGTAACCTTGGCCAAGTTACGTAACCTTTCAGTACTTTAGCTTCTTACCTATAAAATGGGAATAATAATAGCACCTACTTCAAAGGTTATGAGGAGTGAGTTAAAACATATAGCATATAATATGTATATAATAATGATCATAATTCTAAAATAACAGTTTTAGTCAGTGTTTCTATTTCTTGTTCTTGTCTCATTCCTATGCCTCTTCCACAGAAAAAAATAGAAGGGTTTTGGCTTTTCCTGCTGTAGACTTGTTTTTTTTGAGATGGCTCCAATGGACCCAGAGGATAATAGATTCAAATGGGGGTGGGCACACTGATTCACACCTGTAATCCCAGCACTTTGGGAGGCCGAGGTAGGTGGATCATGAGATCAGGAGTTCAAGACCAGCCTGGCCAAGATGGTGAAACCCCGTCTCTACTAAAAATACAAAAAATTAGCCAGGCGTGGTGGCAGGCACCTGTAATCTCAGCTACTCGGGAGGCTGAGGCAGAGAATTGCTTGAACCTGGGAGGCGGAGATTGCAGTGAACTGAGATCGCGCCACTGCACTCCAGCCTGAGCAACAGAGCAAGACTTCATTTCAAAAAAAAAAAAAGATTCAAATGGTTAGTTTAGCCTTATTTTATATTTCAGTCCAGATACCATTTTATGAATATGTTTTAAAATGTTAATAAAGAGCAGAATTTGAGGAATTGATATATAAACTATAATGAAAACCTACTTGTAAAGACTTACAGAGCTTGCTGCTTTGATGAAGAATTGAAGATATTAGTGAAGAATTTATTTAGTGTTTTGGCAGAGCCAAAATAAAATCAGTTTCATTGTTGAAGAAATACAGTTTAACATAAAGTTGTAGATAGACTATTAAAGAGTAAAGAGTGCTGTATCAGTTACGTGAGTACTGTCTTCTAGATTTTCATGTATTCAAGGATGAGAGGGGCAAATGAACAGTTAAAAATACAAATTATGGCCAGGCATGGTGGCTCACGCCTGTAATCCCAGCCAGCACTTTGGGAGGCTGAGATAGGGGTATCACTTGAGCTCAGGAGTTTGACACCAGTCCGGGCACCATGACAAAACCCTGTCTCTACCAAAAATCCAAAAATGAACCTGGCATGGTAGTGTGTGTCTGTGGTCCCAGCTACTTGGGAGGCTGAGGTGGGAGGATTGTCAGAGCCCACAAGGTGGAGGTTGCAGTGAACCAAGATCGCACCTCTGCACTTCACCCTGCATGGCAGAGTGAAACTTCATCTCAAATTAAAAAAAAAAAAAAAAAGCTGATTTACTTATTCTGTTTTCTAGATATACACAATCTATAAAAACTAAACTAAATGTATAAAAATAAACCATGGCCTTGGCCTTCAGATAGCTAATTAGTTATGTTTAACAATGTATATGGTATTTGTGAACAGCTTTTGTGCCATAGAATATGTTTTACTGTGAAATGTATAGATATTGATTATCTAGAAAAGCGTTGTAAATGCCATTTATTTTTACAAACAAGTAGACAGTTTAATTTTTTTTTTTTAGGGATCCCCTTCCTTGAGCCAAGGAGCCAGTCTGGCATTAAGCTAAATCTCACCACTTTCATGGAGCCTTCCTTCCCTTACTGCTATAGATCTCATGAGGTAGAAGTAATAAGAAGGACCGCTGTTCTGAGTCTTGGACTAATGGAAAAGGACTAGTCTGTAACAGTGGTTGCGTTGATGTAGTTACATTAAACAGTTTATTGGGGAAAGTCACCGAATTATCTTATAGACATTGTAAGGAAGAGAAGTGAAACATGGTCATGCATATTCTTTGCCTTTAAGGAAAACAGATATTGGCAAGATTGTAGGATCTATGGGCGTGATTTCAAGGCTAGAGAGTTCTAAAAGAAAAATAATGAGAATAAATTCTTGTGGGTGTACAAAATGCTCTGAACAGCTCAGGTTTCTTAAAGGATGTGTATGATTAATAGATGAAAGGAGCACATAATCATCACTCAGTTATACAGTGCTAAGACTTTAAGAAATAAACATTTAAGAATTTTCTTTTCAAAGGCCAAAGTTTAAAAGGAGTTAAGATACCTCAGAGAGCACAAAGAGCGTTTAAGGTTGTATTTGGAGCAAGAGCAACAAGATCGAAGAGATAGCTCACTCTATGAAGAAGATATTCTTAATGCCTGTTAACAGGTAAAATCCGACCTATACCATTCTTAACTTTGCTTCTATAATCCTGCAATAGCAAAAGGTGAACAACTTGAAATTAAACAAACAAACAAAAGAGATAAGAAGGTGGAGTATCATTCACTTTAAGTGAATTGAAATTTTCAAGACTCAAATGAATTGCCTCCCAGGAGTTGATTGACTCAGGTATAATCTTAGGGTTATTGTCAGTATTTTTTTTTACAAAATCACTGAGAATATGGGTTAAGTACTTGAAGATAGGAGAGAGACAAATGTCTCCGTTTTCAAAAAGGAATAAAATATATTGCAGAAACCCAAGACCAGTTCCCTACTTTAAACTGTGGTAAAATTTGAAGACATTGTAAAAAAATATATATTGTGTTTAGAAGAGAATGGGATGATCACCATGAATCAATATGAATTTATAAGAAAAAGACATGCCAAACCAACGTATTTTTTTTTGCTTTATTTTCAGTTTTATAATTACTACTGGATTAGAGAATGTTGTATCTTGACTTTAGCCAAGTGGTTGACAGTTTCCTTAACTATCCCTGTGAAAATATGAAATACTGGTAATGAGATTGATTTACAGCTCCTTGCCTGGCCAACCCATGCCAGCATACCCAGGGTTTAGATAAATAATAGTTACTTTATATACTGATTCCTCACAGGGAACTTGTGGTGAATATTAATTTGCATATATTCAGAAAGTATGGATTTGTAGTTATGAGGTTTTTTTTTAATAAGGATTTTTATGTTGAAACTTGAGTACCTGGATTTATTCATGATTGAGATTTCTGTTATGGATTTTTTTCAATCAAGCTGTATTTGTAAAATATATAAATCTGTTTTTAATTTACATATGTCACCTTGACTTATAAATTACTTAGAAGTCAAGGCATAATATTAGTATTTAGAGCAAAGTCTGGCTATGTTAAGAATGCTAACATTATGAAGAATCTTTTCTTTGTTCAATAACAACTATATTAAGCCCACTTGGATGTTTTTCATACCCTTGAAATGTCATTCCTGTGAACAATCCCTAAACAAAAGGCAGATGTTCATATACTACTTGATAACACAGATATTCTCAGCAATGTGCTTTTGAGTTAATGTGTCTGTTGGGCTTCTGGTAATCCCACAGTCAGCTGCCTGTTCAAGATATTTACATGCATTTTTAAAAAATACAGATTCCCTGGAATCATATCAAAGAGAGAAACATATATTTTGTCCCCTTAGGAAGTTCTTTTGGCAGTCCGTGATGACTGCTGCATTCAGTATATTTTATTATTAATTGTTACTTTTTTTTCCCATTAGAAATTCCAAGATGATTATATTACAGAAATCTAATTTTAATTTGTAAATACTCCAAGTTCAGTAAAAAAATATTATTTCTATTTGGATTGCATTACAGTGGTATCAACATTTCTTAATTAGCACTGTTCGGGCCGGGCGCGGTGGCTCAAGCCTGTAATCCCAGCACTTTGGGAGGCCGAGGCGGGTGGATCACGAGGTTAAGAGATCGAGACCATCCGGGTCAACATGGTGAAACCCCGTCTCTACTAAAAATACAAACAATTAGCTGGGCATGGTGGCGCATGCCTGTAATCCCAGCTACTCAGGAGGCTGAGTCAGGAGAATTGCCTGAACCCAGGAGACGGAGGTTGCAGTGAGCCGAGATCGTGCCATTGCACTCCAGCCTGGGTAACAAGAGCGAAACTCCGTCTCAAAAAAAAAAAAAAAAAAAAAAAAGAAATAGCACTATTCACTCATGAATCAACAGAATGAAAATAACTTGAAAGACTATTTTATAACCAGCACAGTTTAAAAAATATACAGTGTTAATTTTAGCTACATACAGTTTTCATTTATGCTTTAAAACTTTCAATTATTGCCATTTAAATATTTCTTTGGCAGTCAAGTCATAAGTGTAAAAAAGGAGTAAGAAATCTACTTTGTTAATAAATGAAAAGTTTGTTGAATAGTAAAGCTGTGCTATTTTTGGCGACATTTATGTTTATATTCAGTTGATTGTCATTATAATTCATTATAATTGCTTCAGAGTTAAATAACACCATTTAAACTATGGGCTAATTTCCTTTACTGCCATAGTTAAGCATAATTGCTTCTTAAGCTTTGTGTACACTTATCTGAAAGTATGACCTGACTTTCAGTGTTTTCTCAGAAGCAGTTCATCTCGCCCCTGTGTATTTCACAGATAGAGTCTGGATCACTGTCCTCAGAGATGGACAGTTCTACAGCCTTGAACAAAATCTGAATAGCTTTAGAATTTTTTTTAATTGTATTTTAGGTTTTGGGGTACATGTGAAGAACATGCAAGATAGTTGCATAGGTACACACGCTGCAGTGTGATTTGCTGCCTTCCTCCCCTTCACCTATATCTGGCATTTCTCCCCATGCTATCTCTCCCCAACTCCCCACCCCCCTAATTGTTACTTTTAAAGAATGCAAACCCATAGTTAACTTAGTAAACTTTCATCATTTATATTTTTTTGATGCTTGTAATATTTTGTCTCTAGCCTCAAAAAAGTGTGATGACTTTTTTGAATACTTGCAGATGTTTACTTAAAATATCACACCTATTTATTTGTTGATTTTTGAGAGTCTCTGTTGCCCAGGCTGAAGTGCAGTGGTACAATCTCGTCTCACTGCAACCTCCGCCTCCCAGGTTCAAGCAATTCTCCTGCCTCAGCCTCCAGAGTAGCTGGGATTACAGGCACGCACCACCACAACCTGCTGATTTTTGTATTTTTAGTAGAGATGGGGTTTCACCATGTTGGCCAGACTGGTGTCGATCTCCTGACCCCGGGTAATCCAACTGCCTCAGCCTCCCAAAGTGCTGGAATTATAGGCCACCGCACCTGGCCAAAATATCACACTTACAAAATTGTCCCTCATACTTTTCTTTGCAATGATTCATCTTGGTATTACATCCAGAATCCCAATAGAAGTGAAGGGTGAAAAAAGAGTGCAATTCCAGCCTTGGCCTCTCAGTCTTAAGATCTTAGAGGCCCTTAAAACAAGAATTGAGTTGTTTCAATTATTTTCCCGTAAGAGACCCATTATGCTGTATTTATGATTTTATTATGGCTTTGTCCTTAATTATACCTAATTTAATGGCTGTCATTTTATAGATTAAAATGCAATCTGAGTTTTTAGCATTTTATGGTTATCTTTGTAAGTTATACCATGTCTAACAGTAAAGCTTCCAGTTAAAAAAAAAAAAGGTAATCTTGAGTTAATAAAGTGTTGAGTCAGACTGTCTTTTTAAATTATTCATGTATTATCTTTTATCCAAATTAAGTCTTTTTCTGAAAACATGTTGTATAGCAGATATATTGGAGCCTACATTATGTTATTTTTAAGTGGGGAAAAAACAATGATGCATTCTCTGTCCATTCAAAAACCCTAACCAAACTTCCCCAAATATCACAAAACACCTTTAGGCAACTATATAGCAATCTGCCAAAACTTTGTATAACATTTACAAAACATTTGAGCCATGTCTTACCTGATTCTAAAAATACTTAATGAATTTATTATTAAGTATATTTTTGTTCAATAAGCAATGAAACTGTACAGTATTGATTATAAATTAGCATTGTCTTCTATCCAGCAGCAGATAGTATAGTGTACTATTCTGTATTATAAATTTTAAAAATGAAATAACATGATTTTTATCTAAGGTAGAGTTGTGTTAGTGGGATTTCCTAAACACTTAATAGAAACAACCTCTGTTACCAGAGATTGTTCTGTGTTCATCCTGGTAAATATCTTCAGGTTTATTAAAATCACAAAGGGTCCCCCTTTCCTCAGCATCTATTTTTGGCAAGACAAAAGAAGGACTTTTTAGAGTTTGTATTTATTAGTTTAGGATCTGAATATGTTTGCTGAACTTTCAACACACACTGATTTCCTGCTTACATTAACATCTTCTTGCATAGGTTATGTTCATTTATACATATGAGAAGAGCAAAGGAGGGAATTAGAAATGTCATATACTATGGAATATAGTTAAAAGAATGAGTTGATTTATAGTATTTGGTTTATCTAACCTTGTTCTAAGTATGTTGCTCTAAATAAAACAGCATACTTTAATCAACTATATTTATTCAGTAAAATAATCTATTTTGTCTTAGCATTGATTTTTTCTAATTATCTGAAGCCTTGTCTAATGAATAATGGTTTGGACTGCTTGGATTTTCATTTTAAGTTCAACCCTTACTATAAATTCATTGCTATCAGATTTCTGCAATCCTGTGTTTTCTGCTTAATATTTCTTTGAGAGCCCTTATATTCCTCTTTTATTTCCCATTTTCCCCACAAATAGTAGAAAATCTTTGACTTTCTTATTTATTCACATTATATCTAGGAGTCAAACAAGTGGACAGAAAATGCCTGTTCAATCTAGTAATAGGCAGAAGACCCTAAGGTAGGGCAGTTTGGCCTTTTTGAAGATCAGAAAGATGGCCAAGCATAGGTGGAGCAGTGTTTGAGAATGGGGAAGTGACCAAAATAGGATCAGAGATGGCCAGAGCCAGAACATGTAGGGCCTACAAGAATTTTAGATTTTGTTCCAAGTACAAGATTTCTTGTGGGGCCCCAAACAGAGTAGTAATTGTTAGATTTATGTTTTAAATTTTACTCTGGCTGCTAAATGGTGGGTAGCAGGAAGGAGGCAAGAATAGATGCCGATTAGAAGGCTGGGGCAGAATTCCAGATGAGGAATCAGTGGTGGCTTAGATTCGGGTGGTGGAAAAGGAAATGGAGAGAAGTCAAACGTGTCTTGGAAGAACTGACAAAAGTTGCTGATGGGTTGGATCTGGATGGGTAGAAGTGAAAGGAGAAATCAAGGATGATTTCTAGATTTCGAGATTGTTTTGCAGGTTGATGGTGCCTTCTACAATAGGGAAGATGTCGGGGAGGAAACATTGCGGGCAGGTAGAAGTAAAAGTTCTGTTTTGGCTATCTGAAACTCGAGGTGCTTATTTGACTTCCAAATATATCTGCAATATATGTGGATCAGTTTGATGAATTTAGAGCCTGGCAGAGGTAGATCAAGGATGGAGACATGATATGAATATGTAAGTTATCATTATGTAGATAGTATTTAAAGCCATGGGCTAAATGAAATTACTCTGAATATTTGTCATCTCTCTGACCTGTACCTTCTCCCTCTCTTACCATGTAAAATTATTCTCACATTATTTTACAGGTACATAGTTTAATTATAGTACCTTTAAATAATTTGGTGTTATTTTATTTTTAGTAAAATATTCTGATTCCTTTATCCTGTTATAGCTAACTGGTTTAAGAGTATTCAGTTACTAGCTTCTGTATTTAAATGAACATCTAAAAATGCATTTCTTTTTTTTTTTTTGTCTTTGCTCCAGGCAAAGTCATTAATAAAGATTTGCGACATTACCTAAGTCTTCAGTTTCAAAAAGGATCAACTGACCACAAACTGCAGCAAGTGATCAGAGATAATCTCTACTTGAGAACCATTCCATGTAAGTATGTGATGGGATAAAACAAACTGAGGCAGAAATGTCCTTTCTTAATAATTAAACATCTAAAGATAGTTTGATGGAGTATTTCACATGAAATTGTGAGGACTAAGTTGGGAACAAGAATGAAACAAAAACTGGATAAGAAGAAAAATTTTCAGAGAACTTGAAAGGTTTTGTTTATAAAAGTAGAAAAACCGGGCCAGGTGCAGTGGCTCACACCTGTAATCCCAATACTCTAGGAGGCCAAGGCAGGTGGATCACTTGAAGTCAGGAGTTCGAGACCAGCCTGGCCAACATGGTGAAACTTCACCTCTACTAAAAATACAAAAATTATCCAAGTGTGGTGGTGGGTGCCTGTAATCCCAGCTATGAGGGAGGCTGAGGTAGGAGAATCACTTGAACCCGGGAAGAGGAGGTTGCAGTGAGCCAAGGTCACTCCAGCCTGGGCAACAGAGCAAGACTGTCTCCGAAAAAAGTAAAAAGTAGAAAAACTGGAAGATTCCATATTGTGACTTTTTAAAAAAGTGATGACTAGAATTTAGGAATATATATTTACATGTTGTTAACTAGATTTTATTCCTGTAAATCAATTTGTAAAGCCTGTGAAGTAAGAGGACTTTTTAGCCCCCAGTGCCTTGTATACCAATAACAAGTATTTTATTTGAACATTATTTTAAAATAATTTCAAAATCTGTCCCTTCCCCAACCAAAAATAAAAAAGGAAGGAAAGGAACTCTCTCTTACTTGGAATAATTTTTTTTCTTTCCCTCCCTGGCTGCCTCCTTTTCTACCTTCCTTCAACAAATACCATTATGTAGTGGCAAAGAGCTGCGTAAAATTGAGTTCAAAGTCTTGACTCTAGCATCTTACTAGCTACTTTATTTGGACAAGTTACTTAATGTTCCTGATCCTCAGAGGCTCTATATATAGAATTAGAATAACAAGACTCACCTCAAATAGCTGTTGCTAGGATTTAAAATGAGAGCATGTGTGTAAACTGTTTGGCCTAGAGTAGGCACTCAAGCAGTGTTTGTCCCCTTCTTCCATTCTGACTGGATCTCTTGTCTCTCATTTCACCTCAATTCAATTGATTTTTAAAGTAAACATTTCTCAGCACTATAGGAAAAGGAAAAAAATTAAAAAACAAAGTGGACCTGTGATTGTTGTCCCTCTATAGTTTATCCGTCAAAAATTTCCACTGACAAAGTTCAGACTCCTTAGCATTGTATAAAATATTTTTTTAATTGCATTTTAGGTTTTAGGGTACATGTGAAGAACATGCAAGATAGTTGCATAGGTACACACGTGGCAGTGTGATTTGCTGTCTTCCTCCCCTTCACCTATACTTGGCATTTCTCCCCATGCTATCTCTCCCCAACTCCCCACCCCCTGCTGTCCCTCCCCTAGTTCCCCCAACAGACCCCAGTGTGTGGTACTCCCCTCCCTGTGTCCATGTGTTCTCATTGTTCAACATCCGCCTATGAGTGAGAACATGCAGTGTTTGATTATCAGTTCTTGTGTCAGTTTGCTGAGAATAATGGTTTCCAGATTCATCCATAACCCTACAAAGGACACGAACTCATTGTTTTTGATGGCTGCATAGTATTCCATGGTGTATATGTGTCACAATTTCCCTGTCCAGTCTGTCATCGATGGGCATTTGGGTTGGTTCCCGGTCTTTGCTATTGTAAACAGTGCTGCAATGAACATTCGTGTGCATGTGTCCTTATAGTAGAACGATTTATAATACTTTGGATATATACCCAGTAATGGGATTGCTGGGTCAAATGGAACATCTAAAATTTTTTTGTTTTTAATTTGCTTTCTTATATGTGATTTCCTCCTACAAATCTACCTCATAGCTGCAGATTGCTACTTCTGCCTTTATCTCAATTTGTATTTGCCTGGTGTGTCTTTGTCCGTCTTACTATTCTTAAAGTCATCTCTGGATCTCTGTTTTACAAATAGTTCTGGACTTTACTCAGTAGCCAGTGTGAAACTTTTAAAATTTTTATTGATCTGATCAATATCTTTAGCCTCAGTTCTGTCATGGTTTTTCTATTTACCATATATAAGCCTTTTGTATGAAAAGCCTTTCACTATGTAGTCATTTTATTTGATCTCTCTCTTTTTAGGATGGTTTGTAGAGATCTTTTTATAGTGTTCACTTTTATATCTTTATATAATACTCTTTGTTCCTCCTTCTCTTATTTTTTTTGCTTTTGTCCCTACTTTGAGTAACATTAAAATTGTTTAGTCATCTCTTCTTCTTCCTTTTCTCCCATCATCTGACTTGAAGTAATATTTCTTTATTCCTACGAAATATAAGGAAATTAGTAAGCTTATTTCACTTTGTATATGCTTTCCTCATTCTTACCCTATGTATTTTTTTTGATAATTGGGCTGATTCTACATTAGCTAAGCAAGCAGCCATTGCATTACTCTGCTTTCCTTCTTGATAATCATTATTTATCTTTTATTCTGTGGGTAAATACATATTTATTATAACCACCAATCCTTATGTTGTTATTTTTCATTAACTGTAGTTGTCTAAAGCTGTTTCTTTACTCAATATCCCAGCAAAGGCTCACAGGATGATCGTAGGAGTTTGTTTGTGGCCTTTATACTTTGATGTTTGTGTGGATGGATATTAAAGTTTTGACTTATTTTCATTCCTCGACTATCTTAAATATATTAAGCAATGATCTAATTATTTTCTGGCAAAGCATTGCTCTTAAAGAGTTTGTAACAATCGAATTTTCATTCCTTTGTAAGTAACTTGATATTTTGCCTGCATGGGATGTCCCATTTTTAGTTTCATAGCTCTAGAGCTTCCTCTTGCCTTGTTAAAACAAGATAATAAAAATATGTGCTTGTACTTTCTAAGATAGGTCTTTATTTTATTGCCCTCTGCCACTTTCACTTAAGTTTTTCTTTTAATTTTATTGTTCCAGTTTTGCAGTTTGCTTAGTGTGAGGTTTTGTCCTATAAGGGAGTTAAAATTTATTTTGTTTCAGTTCAGCAGAATTTTGTTTCAGTTTAGCTGTAGCCCTTTTAGATTTCAATAGGACCTCTTATACACAAATTGAAGTATCCAAAGCTCCCTCTAGGAACCTAGACACAATGACACACCAGTAGCAGTTAGCATACTGAAGGGTCACATCTGGTCTCTAAATATCATACTTTCCTAAAAAGTTCGATGTCTACTTGGAGATAATTCTGATTCTAGGTCTGGAACAAGGAAAGTAGAAGATGAACTTTGGAGCATCTAAGTGTACCAGAAAGTATATAGTATTTAAAAAATTATATAGACATATCAGAAGGACATAGAAGCCACCTGGAAGAGATGCTTACTGGCAAAAATCTGAGACAATTTGAGCAATGACATTGACAAAAGAGGGCATTTCTACTATTGTCAGATATTGAGCTGAAGATGAAACAGGACTATGATCCCTGAGAGAAGAAGAAAGAAGACCACACACAGAGGAATCCTATTATTTCCTCAACTTTCTACTTAGAGACACTTTTTAGAGCACAGCACAGGGAGGGAGAGTTCAGGCAGAATACAATGGACTGTGAGTTGAAGGGACAGAAATCTCAGTTCAGGAAGCTTGAGATATCTAGAATTTGCAGGGCAGAACGTCACAGAGGAGAGAGCTATGAAATAAAAAAGCTCAAGCAATCTGTAAACCCCCTTAAGTGTACCGAATAATAAGCTGAGAATATGTAGGATCTGACTCTTCAAGGTTAGACCAAAAACTCTCTGTGAGTTGTAAGTTTAACAATTCTCAGAGCTTACCCAGGGCCAGGAGACATTTGAGTTCTAACTAGCTTGGTGGAGGAATCCCATAACGGTCCTGCCTTATTAGCAGGGCTAAAATAGCCACAGATAAAGCTCTTCTAGGCCTGCTTTAACAAAGCTTAATTAAACAGGACCCCAAAGGATCAAGTGAATACGCATGCCACATAACTGCTAGCAAAAAAGGAAGAAAGAAGGAAAGAAGTTAATCAATACTCTTTAAAGAAAGACAATAGCCGGGAGTGGTGGCTCACACCTGTAATGCCAGCACTTTGGGAGGTCAAGGTGGGCACATCACGAGGTCAAAAGATCAAGACCATCCTGGCCAACATGATGAAACCCATTAGCTGGGTGTGGTGGTGCACACCTGTAGTCCCAGCTACTTGGGAGGCTGAGACAGGAGAATCACTTGAACCCATAAAGTGGAGGTTGCAGTGGGCCAAGATCACGCCACTGCAGTCCAGCCTGGTGACAGAACAAGACTGTGTCAAAAAAGAAAGAGAGAGAGAGAGAGAGAGAGAGAGAGAGACAACAAAATGGAAACATTGTGTAATAAAATATTCAAAATGTTCAGCATCTAATAAAAAATTACTAGACATGTAAAAAAGCAGGAAAATGTGATCCATAATCAAAAGAAAAGTCAGCTCATAGAAAAAAAGAAACAGAAATGACACATGATGGCATTACTATATCAGGAATTTTAGTTATTAGAAATATGCTCAAGGATTTAAAGAACAATGTCAACATAATGAAGAGAAAAATTATATATATAAATATTCATGTGTGTGTGTGTGTGTGTGTTTATACATATATGAATTAAATGGAAGCTTAAAATTCACTGAATGGACTTTAACAGGAGATTCAAAACTGAAGAAGAAAAGATCAGTGAACCACATAGCAATATAAACTAATATCAAACTGAAACACAAAGAAAAACATAGCTTAAAAAGTGGATCTTTTTTTTTTGGAGCCACCAAATGACAGTGGGGAGGGGAGGGATTTCTACTTCTGCCATGAAGTTCCAGTATCATAACTAGTACTAGATTGACCCTCTTGTCATAAGCAACTAGAAATTGGACAAGGAATATTTAACAGCTGTTTTTAGATATTGAAATATAGGCAGATCAAGACTATGATGAATTTATATTTACTGACCACAAACTATGAAGCCAAAGTGGAGGAAAGAGAAAAAATACTTAAAGAAATAGTGACTGAAATTTTTCCAAATTTGTGGAAAATAATAAGCGCACAGATCTAAGACGCTCAATAGACCCCAAGCAGAAGAAACATGAAGAAAACCATACTAAAGGACATCATAATTCAATTATAGAAAAATAGTTATAAAAAGAAATGATGCTGGGCATGCTGGCATGTCCCTGTAATCTCAGCAGGAGGCTGATGTGGGAGGATCACTTGAGCCCAGGAGCTCAAATCCAGCCTGGGTAACATAGTGAAACCCTATCTCTAAATAAAATAAAATAAAGTAAAAATTTTGAAAAAGAAAATCCAAAGGGCAGACAGGGAAAAAAAAAAAAGATACATTACATGTAAGGGAAGAAAGAATGACTGCAGAAGCCACAGAAACAGTAAAAGCCAGAGTCCATCAAATAACATCTTTAACATGCTGCAAGGACAAAAAAAAAAATGCCAACCTGATTTCTGTATACAACAAAAATATTCTTCAAAAATGAAAGAGAAATAAAGAATTTTTCAGACAAAAAGGTGAAGGATGTTTTTGGCAGCAGATGTCCACTGTAAGAAACATTAAAGATTGGACAGAACAACTACAGCAAACAAAATGAAATATTAAAGGAAATTGTTCCGATAGAAGGGAAGTGATACCA
The DNA here is from genome assembly GCF_049354715.1 of Callithrix jacchus. NCBI lineage: Eukaryota > Metazoa > Chordata > Mammalia > Primates > Cebidae > Callithrix > Callithrix jacchus. The sequence goes on from NC_133508.1 coordinate 151,514,064, forward strand.
GCGCAATAGAACTGAAAGGAAAATAGACAACTTTATAATTACAGTTCAAGATTTCGACATCCCCTTTAGTAATGAATTTTAAAAGTAAGTAAAAAATCAGTAAAGTAATGGAAAACATGAACAGCATTTTCAACCAGCTTGACCTAGTTACTATTTATTAGAACGTGCCTCTCAACAGCAGCAAAATACACGTTTTTCTAGTGCAGATGATACATTTACAAATATAGATCATATTTTGCACCACAAAACAAGAACTGATAAATTTAAGAGGATTTAGACTTAAATAATATAAAACATGTTATAAAACATGTTATCTGGCCATAATGGAATTAAATTAGAAATTATTAACCAAGGCAGAAGGATTGCTTGAGGCTAGAGATTGAGACCAGCCTGAACAACATACCAATACCCTGTCTCTACAAAATAAATTATTTTTTAATTAGGCAGGCAAAGTGGCATGTATCTGTAGTCCTGGCTACTCAAGAGACTCAGGTGGGAGAATTCCTTGAGTCCAAGAATTTGAGGCTATAGTGAGCTATAATCATGTCAAGAGTGAGACCCTGTCTCTTAAAAAAAATAAAGAGAGAAAGAAATTACAGATATTCAGAAATTAATAATTAATAGCACACTTCTAAATAAACTTTGAGTTAAAGAATAAATCACAAAGGAGATTACAAAATATTACACATATCAACCAACTAACAAATTGAACCATATCAAACACAATATATAAAATTGTGTAGGTTGTAGCTAGAGTAGTATTTAGATGGAAACTTACAATATTAAATACTTATATTAGAAAATAATGAAGATTTCAAATTAGTGATCTAAACTTCTACCTTAAAAATATTAAAAAGGAGAAAAACAAACTTAATTTAAGCAGAAGGAAGAAAGTAATAAAGAGCAGAAACCAGTGAAATAGAAAATAGAAAAAAATCAGTGAAACCCAGAGCTTGTTCTTTGAGATCAATACAATTGGTAAACCTCTAGCCAGACTGCTTAGGAAGAAATTAAACACAAATTAATGCTATCAGGAGGCCAGGTGCAGTGGCTCATGCCTGTAATCCCAGTGCTTTGGGAGACTGAGGCCAGGAGGATTGCTTGAGTCCAGGAGTTTGAGACAAGTCTGGGCAAATAGTGAGACCCTGTCTCACTACAAAGAAAAAGAGTATCAGGAATGAAAGAGGTGACATCACTAAAAATCCTGTAGATATTAAGTGTGTAAGTGTATGATAAAGAATATTCTCTTTTTTTTGAGACAGAGTCTCACTCTGTCACCCAGGTCCTGGAATTCACTGGTGTGATTATAGTTCAAGTTCCATTTCTTCCATCTTCCGGGCTCAAGTTATCCTTTTGCCTCAGCCTCCTCAGTAGCTGGAACTACAGATACGTGGCACCATGCTGAGCTAATTTTCATTTTTTATTTTTGGTAGGGACAAGGTCTTGCTATGTTGCCTAGGCTGGTCTCAAACTCTTGAACTCAAGCTATCCTCTGGCCTTGGCCTCCAAACTGTTGGAATTACAGATGTGAGACCCCACACCCAGCATAAGAAGGAATATTCTGAATAACTTTATGCCAGTAAACTCAACAACTTAGATGAAATGGCCAAATTCCTTAGAAGACAAAAAGTGCTGAGGCTCACTCAACAAGAAATAGGTGAGCTGAACAACTCTTTATTTATTAAAGAAATTAATTTTTCATTTTTAACTTTTTTATAAAGAAAACTTTAGTGGGGAGAGTTAGGCACCTTCTCTGCTGTTTGGTCAACTCAACTATTCCAGCATGCGGGCTTTGGAGAGTCCAAAAGGTCTGGATGAGAGAGGGTCCCCCCAGCAGTGGTTTTACTAGATTATGGTGAAACTGTTGCTTTAAGCAGTCTGGATCACTTCCTCCTCACTGGGCAGGGCCTTCCAGCTGGGCCTTTCAGCCATGCCCACCAGCACATACCGTGGACAGAGCTCTGATCTCTCCCTGTGATGGAGTGCCCTGGGGAGGGGAGGGCTGCCACCTGGGTTGGATAGATGACTCAACTGTTTCAGCCTGCAGACTTTGGAGGGTCCAAGCTCATGGGAAGAAGCAGTTCTCCACTGGGACAGCTGTTTTTTGAGGCATGGCCAACTTTCTTTAAGCAGAACTGCAATCCACTCCTTGTCTCAGCTGGTCCTCACAGCTGGCTCTTCCCAGCCAGGGCCTCCAGCTGCCACCCATGTTCTGTGGAACTGATGGAGCTCCAATTTCTCGCTAGGACAGAGAGCCTGAGAGGCAGGCAAGCTACTATCTTGGCTGTTTGGGCTCATCAAACAGGTCCAGCCTGTGGGCCTTGGAGACCCCAGACCAATCGGGGGCTGAAGGGATTCCCAACACAACACAGCTGCTCTACCAAAAAGCAGCCCCTGCTTCTTTAAGGAGGTCCCTGATCCCATTCATCCTAACTGTGTGAGACCTCCCAGCTGGGGTCTCCAGCCACCTCCTACAGATATATTCAGGCTGGCAATAGGTCAGTACCCACCTGGGACAGAGCTTCTAGAGGAAGGAGTAAGCTGCCATCTTTGCTGTTTTGCAGCCTTCACTGGTGATACCTCCAGGTACAGAAGAACCAAGGCAACTAGGGTCTGGAGCAGACCCCCAGTACACCACAGCAGCCCTATAGAAGAGTGGCCAGACAGTTAAAAGGGAAACATTAACAACAAAGAAAAACTTCAAAAACCCCATCCAAAGGTCAGCAACCTCAAAGATCAAAGGTACATTAGCCCACAATGATGGGAAAGAATCAATGCAAAAAAAGCTGGAAACTCAAAAAACTAGAGTGCTCTTTTTCTTCCAAATGACTGCATCACCTCTCCAGCAAGGTCCCAGAACCAGACTAAGTGTGAGATGGCTGAAATGACAGAAGTAGGCTTCAGAACGTGGGTAGTAATGAACTTCACTGGGTAATAATGAACTTCACTGAGCTAAAGGAACACATTGTTATCCAATGCAAAGAAGCTAAGAATGATCATAGAACAATACAGGAGGTGACAGCCAAAGCCATTTTAGAAAGGAACATAACCCCCTGTTAGAGCTGAAAACACACTACAAGAACTTCACAAGTATTAACAGCAGAATAAACCAAGCAGGGGAAAGAATCTAAGAGCTGGAAGACTGGCTTTCTGAATTAAGGCAGGCAGACAAGAATGAAGAAAAAAGAATGATAATGAATGAAGAAAACCTATGAGAAATAGGGGATTATATAAAGAGACCAAATCTATGACTGATTTGGGTACCTGAAAATGATGGGGAATATGGAACCAAGTTGGAAAACATACTTTGGGACATCATCCAGGAGAATTTCTCCAACCTAGCAAGACAGGCCAAGCCAACATTCAAATTCAGGAAATGCAGAGAACCCCAGTAAGATACTCTATGAGATCATCACCAAGACAATAATCTCATTCTCTAAGGTTGAAATGAAAGAAAAAATGTTAAGCACAGCCAGAGAGAAAGGTCAGGTCACATACAAAGGGAAGCCACCAGATGAACAGTGGACCTCTCAGCAGAAACCCTGCAAGCCAGAAGAGATTGGAGCCAATATTCAGCAGTTCTGACCCAGAATTTAATATCTGGCCAAACCAAGCTTCATAAGCAAGGAGAAATAATATCCTTTACAGACAAGCAAATACAGAGGGAATTCATTACCACTAGACCTGCCTTGCAAGAGCACCTGAAGAAATTACTAAATATGAAAAGGAAAAGCCATTACCAGCCACTACAAAAACACATTGTAGTGCACAGACCAGTGACACTATGAAGCAACCACCATAAACGAGTTTGCAAAATAACCAGCTAGCATCTTGATGACAGGATCAGATTCACAGGTAACCATGCTGTCCTTATATATAAATGAGCTAAATGCTCCAGTTAAACAGAATAGCAAGCTGTATAAAGAATGTAGACCTGGGCCAGGCACAGTGGCTCACACCTATAATCCCAGCACTTTGGGAGGCCAAGGCAGGTGGATCATGAGGTCAAGAGATTAAGACCATCCTGGCCAAAATGGTGAAACCCTGTCTCTATTAAAAACAGAAAAAAAAGTAGCTAGGCATGGTGGTGCACACCTGTAGTCCCAGCTACCTGGGAGGCTGAGGCAGGAGAATCACTTGAACATGGGTGGCAGAGGTTGCAGTGAGCTGAGATCGTGCCAGTGCACTCCAGCCTGGTGACAGAGCAAGACTCCATCTCAGAAAAAAAAATAAAAAATCAAGACCCATCTATATATTGTCTTCAAGAGACCAATCAAGTGTTCAATTCAACAATAAGAGACAACTACCCTAAATATATATGCTCCCAATACAGGAGCACACAGATTCATAACTTTCTTTTTTGTTGTTGTTGAGATGGATTCTTACTCTGTTGCCCAGGCTGGAGTACAGTGGTACAATTTTGAATCACTGCAGCCTCTACCTCCTGGGTTCAAGCGATTCTCCTGCCCCAGCCTCATGAGTAGCTGAGACTATAGGTGCCCACCACCACACCTGGCTAATTTTTTGTATTTTTTTTTTACTAAAGACAGTTTCACCGTGTTGGCCAGGCTGGTCTCAAATTCCTGACCTCAAGTGTTCTACCCACCTCAGCCTCCTAAAGTCCTGTGATTACAGGTGTGAGCCATTTTGCCTTCCTATAAAGCAAGTTCTTAGGGACCTTCAAAGAGACTTAGACCCACACAATAATAGTGGGAGACTTTAATAACTACTGACAATATTAGATCATCAAGGTGGAAAATTAACAAAGTTATTCAGGACCTGGACTCAGCACTGGATCAGGAGGACCTGATGGATATCTACAGAACTCTCCACCCCAAAACAGCAGAATATACGTTCTTCTCATTGCTGCACAGCACTTACTCTAAAATTGATCACATAATCGGAAGTAAAACATGCCTCAGAAAATGCAGAACAACTGAAATCATAACAGTCTCTGAGACCACAGTGCAATCAAATTAGAAATAAGATTCACTCAAAAATTAGCCAAGTATGATGACACACACCTGTAGTCTCAGCTGCTCAGTGGGCTAAGGCAGGAGAACCACTTGAACCCATAAGGTGGAGGTTGCAGTGAGCTGAGAGTGCGCCACTGAACTCCCGCCTGAGCGACAGAGTGAGGCTTCATCTAAAACAAAAGAGAGATAGAAAGAGAGATTAAAAAAAGAGAGAGAGAAAGAAAGTAAGTTAGTTCACTCAAAACCACACAACTACATGGAAATTGACCAACCTGCTCTTGAATGACTCTTGGGTAAATAATGAAATTAAGACAGAAATCAAGAAGTTCTTTGAAACCAATGAGAACAAAGAGACAACATACCAGAATCTCTGAGATACAGCTAAAGCAGTGTTGAGGGAAATTTATAGTACTAAATGCCCACATCAAAAAGCTAGAAAGACCTCAAGTTAACAACCTAACACCACAACTAAAAAAACTAGAGAACCAAGAGCAAACAAACCCCAAAGCTAGAAGAAGACAAGAAATAACCAAGATCTGACTGCCCAGTGGTTCATGCCTGTAATCCCAAGCAATTTGGGAGGCCAAGGTGGACAGATCGCCTGAGGTCAGGAGTTTGAGACCAGCCTAGCCAAATGGTGAAACCCCATCTCTACTAAAAATACAAAAAATTAGCTGGGAGTGGTGGCATGTGCCTGTAATCCCAGCTACTTGGGAGGCTGAGGCAGGGAGAATTGCTTGAACCCTGGAGGCAGAGGTTGCAGTGAACCAAAACTGCACCACTGCACTCCATCCTGGGCGACAGAGCAAGACTCCGTCTCAAAAAAAAAAAACAAAAAAAAAACGAAACAACAGAATAACCAAGATCAGAGCTGAACCGAAGGAGATAGAGACATGAAAAGCCCTTCAAAAAACTCAGTGAATCCAGGAGCCAGATTTTTGAACAAAATAATAAAATAGACTGCTAGCTAGACTAGTAAAGAAGAAAAGAGAGAAGATCCCAACAAACACAATCAAAAATGTTAAGGGGGAATATCGCCACTGACCCCACAGAAATACAAACAACCATCAGAGAATACTATAAACACCTCTATGCAAATAAACTAGAAAATCTAGAAGAAAATGAATAAATTCCTGGACACGTACACCCTCTCAAGGCTGAAGCAGGAAGAAGTTGATTCCCTGAACAGACCAATAGCCAGTTCTGAAATTGAGACAGTAATAAATAGCCTACGAACCACACACACACACACAAAAATCCCAGGATCAGATGGATTTACAGCTGAATTCTACCAGAGGTACAAAGAGCAGCTAGTACCATTTCTTCTGAAGCGATTCCAAACAATCGAAAAGGAAGGACTCCTTCCTAACTCATTTTATGAAGCCAGCATCATCCTGATTCTAATGCCTGGCAGAGATACAACAAAGAAAATTCAGGCCAATATCCATAATGAACATACATGTAAAAACCCTTAATAAAATACTGGCAGACCAAATCCAACAACACATCAAAAAGCTTATCCACCACGATCAAGTTGGCTTCATTCCCAGATGCAAGGCTGGTTCACGTATACAAATCAATAAATGTGATTCATCACATAAACAGAACTAAAGACAGAAACCACCTGATTATCTCAATAGATGCAGAAAAGGCATTTGATAAAATTCAATAACTCTTCATATTAAAAATTCTCAATAAACTAGGTACTGCAGGAACATACCTCAACATAGTAAGAGCCATTTATGACAAACCCACCGCCAAAATCATACAGAATCGGCAAAAGCTGGAAGCATTCTCCTTGAAAACCAGCACAAGACAAGGATGCCTGCTTTCACCACTTCTATTCAATGTCGTTTTTGGAAGTTCTGACCAGGGTGATCAAGCAAGAGAAAAAGAAAGTGTATTCAAATAAGAAGAGGAAGTCAAACTATCCCTGTTTGCAGATGACGAAGACATAATCTCTTATATGTAGAAAATTCCATTGTTTCTGCCCAAAAGCTTCTTAAGCTGATAGGCAACTTCAGCAAAATCTCAGGATACAAAATCAATTTGTAAAAATTGCTGACATTTCTGTATACCAATAATAGGCAAGCTGAGAGCCAAAATCTAGAATGAACTCCCATTCGCAATTGCTACAAAAAAGAATAAAATACTAGCAATATAGTTAACAAGGGAACTGAATGACCTCTTCAAGGAGAACTATGAACAACTGCTCAAAGAAATCAGAGATGATGGCACAAACAAATGGGAAAACATTCCGTGCTTATCATAGGAAAAATCAGTATCATCAAAATGGCCATACCGACCAAAGTAATTTATAGATTCAATGCTATTCCCATTAAACTATCATTGACATTCACAGAATTAGAAAAAACTATTTTGGAAGAGAAAATCAAATGTTCTCACTTATAATTGGGAGCTGAATGATGAGAACACATGGACACATTGGCGGGGAACGACATACATTGGGGCCTGTCAGAGGGTTGGGGTTGGGAGGAAGGAGAGCATCAGTAAGAATAGCTAATGGATGCTGGGGTTAATACGTAAGTAATAGGACGATCTGTGCAGCTAATTGCTGTGGCACACATTTAACCATGTAACAAACCTGCACAACCTGCACATGTACCCTGAACTTGTAAGTTAGAAAAAAGAAAGAAAACTTTAGGTCCAGATAATACTGGTAAATTGTTCTGAACATTTAAGAAAGAAATAATACCAGTTCTACACAAACTCTTCTAGAAAATATAGGATGAAACACTTCCCAACTGATTTTGTGTTGTGAGCATGATTCTGATTCTAAAATCAGACAAAAATATTAAAAGAAAATGTTAAGCAAAAATTTTTCTTGAACATAGACTTAAAAATTCTTAGCAGTTTTTCAGCAAATCAATATATATACCAATATATAAAAGGATAACACATTATGATCAAGTGGAGTTTGTTTTAGGAATGCCAAGTTGGTATAACATTCGAAAATTATGTAGTAGTATTAGAAAACAAAAACCAACTGATCTTTTCAATAGATGCAGAAAAATTATTTGGCAAAGTTCAGCTTCTATTGATGATAGAATCACTCAGAAAACTAGTTTGCCATTTATTACCCATTGTCTCTTCGCTATAAATCTACTTTTTTCCCTGCTTGTGATAATGTAACATTTGTCTGCTGTCTGCTAGCACATTGTTAAACTTTCAATAGAGGGCACAGGAGGGATACTGGAGAAAGAAGAAAGTTCTTTTCCTGGTTCTAGTGTATCTTTTTGTTTTTGCTCCTGCAAAAAGACAGCCAGCAAGTTTCAACAGTACCCTAGCAGTCAGCTTCCCAGTGACAAGTTCAGTGGTACACCTGCAAGAGAAATCCTAGCAGCAAGTCCAGCAACACCCTCATAGGTGATTCCATGAGTATCAGCAGTGCGCCAGCTGACTTTTTAGCGGTTTCCTGGTGAGTTCTGTGACATCCCATTTGGTCCCCCAGTTTTCAGCAACATCCTCTGTGAGCCAGTTTTCCTATGGATTTCTGCCAAGTCCAGCCAGTGTCCTAGCTGGTTTTCTATTTACAAACTCCATTCACTACCATAGGTAGCTTGGTGGTGAATTTCATTGGTACCTCATGCATTTTCCTGCCTCAAATCCTTGACCCACTAACTGTGAATTAGCTCTGTTCTCAGGCAACCCAACAAAATTTCCCACCATGAATGGCTGTTACTACACCCTCTTCAATGAGGTCTGAATCTCAGACCTTGGGGAGAGTCTCTCCCTTCCAAGTTTGTTCCTTAAATATTCTCCTTCAGCTATAGGGCGATTTCTTTAGAGTGCTCCTTTATTCCTACTTAGTTAATTTCCTGTAAACAGGTAATAATTCTATATATTAATCTGTCTCTGTTCACATTGCCATGTGGTTTCTCTTTGCTCTCTGGATCTTGATACGGAATTAGTACTAGTAGTGCTCCCAGGAGACAAACCCTCCAAGAAGGGATTTCACAATTGGTTTTGGTTGTCTTGGTTGGTCTTGATCTTACATGGAGTGCCAAGTTTCTTCCAATGAGAGGTGGAATGCTTATAGTTTATGAGAAGCCGTGGCATCACAGTTTAATCACAGTATCACCTATGGTTGATTGTGAAGAAGTGACAAATGAACCCAGTACCTTGAGAGCCCAAATGACTGCTGCACTTGACTGTTATGGCAGTAATTATGGCTATGGGCACTGTAGTATAGGATGGATTCTCCTGTGTGGCAAGTGCTTACGGAGAGAACCTTGCAAGATAAACTCAAATGGTTTATTATTATTATTATTATTAACTAATATAAGATTTCATTACTGCTTTTCAATGATCTCTACTTGATAGATATGTGTGGTAATAGAAAACCTTAAAAGAAGGAGACATTGGTTGGGCATGGTGGCTCAAAACTGTATTCCCAGTACTTTGGGAGGCTGAGGCAGAAGGAACTCTTGAAGCCAGTAGTTGAAGATCAGCTTGGGCGGCATAGCAAGACTGCATCTCTAAAATGAATGAATGATGAATGAATGGAAGCATTAACAAAAAATAAATACCAAATAAAAATTATTTATAATTTGAAAGATAATCACATACATATTTAGTATTTGATTTTTTCATTCCTAAATTTTTATTTTTTAATTTTGATTTATTTATGTATTTTTGAGACAGAGTCTCGATCTGTTGCCCACCCAGGCTGGAGTACAGTGGCACGATCTTGGCTCACTACAACTTCCGTCTCCTGAGTTCAAGTGATTCTCCTGCCTCACCCTCCCAAGTAGCTGGGATTATAGGCGTGTACCACCATGCCTGGCAAATTTTTGTATTTTTAGTAGAGATAGGGTTTCACCATGTTGGTCAGGCTGGACTCAAACTCCTGACCTCAGGTGATCTGCCTGCCTCAGCCTTCTAAAGTACTGGGATTACAGATTTGAGCCATCGAGCCTACCCTTAAAATGAAATTTTAAAGCAGAGTATCAATAGTATTATCTGATGGTCTTGATCTTTGGTGACAAATATGCCAAACAAAAAAAATTTATTTTGTTTTACACTAACATTCATCAGATCATTAAGAATGTATCTCAAGAACATCCTCATATTGGGCATTGCAAAGTATGTTGTTTCATAAAATCTCATTTTCTTTTTTAATTATGAAAGCATTTTGTCTGCTTCTCCTGATTTTGATTTTGCCATTGAAATCTATTAAATATATTGCTTTTATTTCAGATTTTAGATCAGTTTCTAATTTCATGTTGGAGTGTTCCACACAGCATTAACTTTCTCTCTTTGCATTTCTTCTTTTAAATATTTACAAATCACTGAAGCTTGTAACAAATAATCAGTGAAAAGTACCAGAAAATATAATTGGATAGTATTCAAATAACCTAACATTTAGATCTCCTAGTATGGTTAACAGCATTACACAGAGTCATGTGTTGAAACTGCCAATTTAAGGAGTTATTTAGCCTCCAAACTTGTTATTTCTTGGAACACAACTCGTAGGATTTATATAAAGTATAATAAACATATCATCCTGTTAGTGTTGTTTTTTGTAAGAAAGACCCACCACTAGCAGATATGGCGATGAGCACTCACTTGTGGGAACAGCTCCAAGTAAGACTGACTTGAGCATATTGTGACTGCTACTCACCCACATGCTTCTGTCCTCGTTCTTGGAAACGTCAAGCTTAACCTTTGATTCTACTTTTCAGTGTTTCTGCTCTTGCTTTCAGTTAATATCAGCTGATTTCTTTACTCCAGATATCTCTATGTCAAATTGTTAAACTTTAATTTGTGCAGGAGAATTAGAACTTTTTTCTCATTTTTCCTATCAACTAATTTGTTTTAAGATTTAGAGAAAACGAATTACCCAAGAAACTCCAGAAAGAATTTCTATTGAGAAACAGCAATGTAAATCAACTGCAGCTCTCATATATCACAGGTGGGAATGCAAAGTGGTACATCTACTTTGGAAAATAAAGTGACATTTTCATATAAAATTAAACATAACATTTACCATAATACCTAACAATTTCACACTTAGGTATTAACTCAACATACATTTAAATATATGTCTACTGAAAATCATATAAATTACTAGAAGCTTTATTTATTATAGCCCAAATTTTGAAACAACTCAAATATTCATCATTGGTGAATGGATAATTAATTTTGGTATATCCATACAGTGGATATACAAGATAAAAGATCACTGAGGAAACAGAGGACTTGAACAATGCAAGACCAAATGGACCTAATGGACATACAGAACATTTCATCTAATAACAGCAGAATATATATTCTTATCAAGCATGCATGGAAGATTCTCCATGATAAACCGCATTAGGCCACAAAACAAGTCTTAATAAATTTAAGATTTAAATTATGTAAAGCATCTTCTCTGACCATAATGGAATAAAACTAAAATTAATTAGCAGAAGGAAAACAGGAAAATTTGCAAATACATGGAAATGGAAAATAAACGGTGTGTTCTAAAACAACCAGTGGATCATGGGAGAGTTTAGGAAATATCTGGTGATAAATTTTGTAAAAAGATACAACATACTAAAACTTACTGAATGTAGTAAAAGCAGTACTAAGAGAGGAGTTTATAGCAGTAAACACATTAAAAAAGAAGAAAAATTTCAAGTCACAAACCTAATCTTATATCTTAAGGAATTAGACAAAGAAGAACAGACTAAACCCAAAGTCAGCAAAAGGAAGGAAATAATAAAGACTAGAGCAGAGATAAATTGAATAGAAAACATTTTAAAAAAGAAAAAAATCAACCAAACCAGTTGTTTTTCTTTAAAAAAAATCACTAAAATCAATAAATCCTTAGTTTAATAAAAAAAATACTTAAATATCTAAAATTAGAAATAGAGGAGATAATTGCAACTGATGTCACAGAAATGAATTATAAAGACTACTGTGAAAAATAGATGCTGATAAATTGGATGATCTAGAAGAAATGGATAAAGTTTTAGAAACACAAACCTACCAAGACTTAATCATAAGGAAATAAAAAATTTGAAAAGACCTGTAACTAATGAGGAGATTAAAGCAGTAGTCAAAAACCTCCCAACAGGCCATATGGGGTGGCTCATTCCTGTAATCCCAGCTACTTTGGGAGGCTGAGGCAAGCAGATCATGAGGTCAAGAGATGGAGACCATCCTGGCCAACATGGTAAAACCCCATCTCTAATAAAAATTAAAAAAATTAGCTAGGCTTGGTGGCACACACCTGTAGTCCCAGCTTCTTAGGAGCCTGAGGCAGGAGAATTGCTTGAACCCAAGAGGTGGGAATTACAGTGAGCAAAGATTGTGCCACTGTACTCCAGACTGGTAGACAGAGTGAGACTCTATCTCAAAAACAAAACCAAAAACTCCCAACAAAGAAAAGCCCAGAACCAGATGGTTTCCCTGGAGAATATCACCAGTTAACATCAGTCCTTCTCAAATTATTCCAAAGAATAGAAGAGAAGGGGACACTTCCAAACTCATTTATTACCCTGATAACAAAACCAAAGACACAATAAAGGAGAACAATGGACCAATATCCCTGATGGATATTTGACACAAAAATCCTATAGAAAATACTAGCAAACCAAATTATATTGCACATTAAAAGGATTATACATCTTCATCAGCTAAAATTCATGCCTGGAATGCAAGGATGGTTCAACATATAAGACTCATATGTCAATATAATGTGGCATCATAAGTCAATATAGTATGCCACATTAACATCTCAATAAAGAAAGAGCAAAATTCAGTAGTACCCTGTCAGGATTTTAAAAAATACTCAACAAATGCGTAGAAGGAAACTCAACAAAATAAAAGCTAACATTATGCTCAACAGGGAAAGAGAAGGCTTTTCCTATAAGATCAGGCAGTAAAGCAAGAATGCCCACTCTTGCCATTACTATTCAACATAGTACTGGAAATTCTAGCCAGAGTAATAAGACAGGAAAAAGAAATAAAAGGGATTCAACTTAGAAAAGACTTAAAATGATCTCTCTTTGCAGATGACATCTTATATGTAAAAAGAAATTGAACAACGTGGGTGAATCTCAAAAGCATCATGCTAAGTAAAAGAAGCCAGACCAATAACTACTGGAATCAAATTAATGTATGATTCCATTTATATTAATTATGTTAAAGGCAAAATTATACTGACAGTAGGTCAGTAACTACTCAGAGTGGAAGACTGCAAAGAAGCCCAAGGAAACTTTGGGGGATATTGGTTTCCAAAGTTCACATAATTGTACTATTAGAATTAGTGCTTTCTATTGTAGGTAAATTATTTCTTTTATGCCATCAATAATTAGAAGATGAAAGTTTATGAAAATATTACTTACAATAGCATATAAGTTTTTTTTAAATACCTAGAAATTAACCTCTAATAAAACGTAAGACCTCTATAGGGTGAAATTAAGGGATGCTAAAGAAGATCTGAATATCTTTGCAGAGATTTCTTATTCATTAATTAAAGACATTATGGGAAAAATATCAATTCTCAAATTGACTGGTGGATTCAGTGTAATTCCATAAAAATTTCAGCCGTTTTAGCCTGTTTGTCTGATTCTAGAATTTATATGGACAGGCTGTGAATACAAAAAGCAAGATAGGTGAACTTGCTGTACTGTATATCAAGATTTATTAGGAAAGTAGTACAATTATAACAATGATAATGACATAAGAATGGTTGGCAGGCAAATGAAATGCAATACAAAGCCTAGTAGTAAACGCCCAAGCTTACAAAGAATTTCTATGAAAGAAATGCTGTGGCTGATCAGAGGGGAAATTAATGACTTTCAATAAATCATTTTGAGTAGTCATTTGGAAAAAAAGGAAATTAGATTGCTACTTTTCACCAGCTCCCTCATCCCCACCATCTCTTTTGTGTGTTAAAGTCCTAGGTGTGAAAGGCAAACCTGTAGTGCTTTTTAAAAAGAATTAGAATATCTCCATAGCCTTGGGAAAGGATTTTTCTTCAACTAGACACAAAAACCATTAGCTGTAAAGGAAAAAATTGATAAATTTGACTACATTAAAATTAAGAACTCTGTCATAATAATGCAATTTTTAAAAAAGTGAAAAACAATCAGAATGTGACAAGATGCTCTCTGTTCTACATTTATTTCTACAGTACAAAAAAGTATATATGTGATTGGCATATATGTAGACAATGATGTGAATTTAACTGAGAGTATATTAATTTCTATACCATTTTTCTGAGCAAGCTATTTTTTTTATCATCAAATAGCTGCAAGTAAATAGAATAAACAAATACAACTGAATATTGCAGCTGAGGAAGCATATGGCAGTGTATATGATGCCTATACACTTCAATTTAGCCTCTTTTCTGTTTGACCACGTGCTGTGTCTTAAAAATCCTTATTGCACTATTTGCCCTATCTTCATTATTTAGTAGCCTAACTCTTCCTTATACCCCTTTCTGTCAAGCCAGCTTTTCTTTTCTTTCTTTTTTTAAAAAGACACAGTATTTTTATTTACTCTAATATTTTTAATTGGGCTCTTTTTTGGTTCCATATGAAATTTAAAGTAATTTTTTCTAGTTGTGTGAAGAATGTCAATGATAGCTTGATAGGAATAGCATTGGATTTATAAATTACTTTGGGCAGTATGGCCATTTTCATGGCATTAATTCTTCCTGTCCGTGAGCATGAACTGTTTTTCCATTTGTTTGTGTCCTCTCTTATTTCCTTGAGCAGTGGTTTGTAGTTCTCCTTGAAGAGGTCCTTCACATCCCCTGTAAGTTGTATTTCTAGGTATTTTATTTTCTTTGTAGCAATTGTGAATGGGAGTTTACTCATGATTTGGCTGTTTGTCTATCACTGATGTATAGAATGCTTGTGATTTTTGCATATTGATTTTGTATCCTGAGGCTTTGATGAAATTGAGGAGTTTTGGGGCTGAGATGATGGAGCTTTCTAAATATACAATACTGTCATCTGCAGACAGACAATTTGACTTCCTCTCTTCCTATTTGAATATCCTTTATTTCTTTCTCTTGCCTGATTGCCCTGTTGAATTAGAGTGGTAAGAGAGGGCATCCTTGTCTTGTGCCAGATTTCAAAGGGAATGCTTCCAGCTTTTGCCCATTTAGTATGATATTCTGTATGGGTTTGTCATAAGTAGCTCTTATTATTTTGAGATATGTTTTATCAATACCTAGCTTATTAAATCAAAGGCCTTTTCTGTATCCATTGAGATAATTATATGGCTTTTGTCATTGGTTCTGTTTATGTGATGGATTATGTTGATTGATTTACATATGTTGAAGCAGCCTTGTATCCCAAGGATGAAGCCCACTTGATTGTGATGGAAAAGGTTTTTGATGTACTGCTGGATTCAGTTCCACCGGTATTTTATTGAGGATTTTCGCATCGATGTTCATCAGGGATATTGACCTGAAATTTTCCTTTTTTGTGTGTGTCTGTGCCAGGTTTTTGGTATCAGGATGATGCTGGCTTCAAAAAATGAATTAGGGAGTAGTCCCTCTTTTTCTATTGTTGGGAATCGTTTCAGAGGGAATGGTACCAGCTCTTCTTCTGGTAGAATTCGGCTGTGGATCCATCTGGTCCTTTGCTTTTTTTGGTTGGTAGACTGTTAATTATTGCCTCAATTTCAGAACTTGTTATTGGTCTTTTTAGGGATTTGACTTCCTCCCAGTTTAGTCTTGGGGGGGGTGTATGTGTCTAGGAATTTATCCATTTCTTCTAGATTTTCTAGTTTATTTGTGTAGAGGTGTTTATAGTATTCTCTGATGGCAGTTTATATTTCTGTGGGATCAGTGGTGATATACCCTTTATCACTTTTTATTGTGTCTATTTGATTCTTCTCTCATCTTTTCGTTTTTAGTCTGAGTAGTGGTCTATTTTGTTAATCTTTTCAAAAAACCAGCTCTTAGATTTATTGATTTTTTTTTGGAAGATTTTCATTTGTCTATCCCCGTTGGTTGTGCTCTGATGTTAGTTATTTCTTGTCTTCTGCTAGCTTTTGAATTTGTTTGCTCTTGCTTCTCTAGTTCTTTTAATTGTGATGTTACGGCGTTGATTGCATTTAGTGCTATAAGCGTCCCTGTAAACACTGCTTTAGCTGTGTCCCAGAGATTCTGGTGTGTTGTGTCTTTGTTCTCATTGGTTTCAAAGAACTTCTTTATTTCTGCTCTTATTTTGTTATTTACCCAGTAGTCATTCAGGAACAAATTGTTCAGTTTCCATGTAGTTGGGTGGTTTGGAGTAAATTTCTTAATCCTGAGTTCTAATTTGATTGCACTGTGGTCTGAGAGACTTTTTGTTATGATTTCTATTCTTTTACATTTGCTGAGGAGTGTTTTACTTTCAATTGTATGGTTGATTTTAGAATAAGTGCTATCTATGTATATTCTCTTGATTTGGGGTGGAGAGTTCTGTAGATTTCTATTAGGTCTGCTAGGTTCAGAGCTGAGTTCAAGTCCTGAATATCCTTGTTGATTCTCTGTCTCCCTGATCTGCCTAATATTGACAGTGGGGTGTTAAATTCTCCCATTAGTATTGTATGGGAATCTAAGTCCCTTTGTAGGTTTCTAAGAATTTGCTTTATAAATCTGGGTGCTCCTATATTGGGTACATATATATTTAGGAGAGTTAGCTCTTCTTGTTGCATTGATTCCTTTACCATTATGTAATGCCCTTTGGTTTTTTGTTTTTTTTTTTTAATCTTTGTTGCTTTAAAGTCTTTTATCAGAGACTAGGATTGCAACCCCTGCTTTTTTTTTTTTTTTTTTTTTTTTGCTTTTCATTTACTTGGTAAATACTCCTCAGTCCCTTTATTTTGAGCCTATATGTGTCTTTGCACATGAAATGGGTCTCCTGAATACAGCACACCAATGGGTCTTGACTCTTTATCCAGCTTGCCAGTCTGTGTCTTTTAATTGGGGCATTCAGCCCATTTACATTTAAAGTTAATATTGTATATGTTAATTTGATCCCGCCATTATGATGCTAGCTGGTTATTTTGCACATTAGTTGATGCAGTTTATTCATAGTATTGTTGGTCTATATATTTTGGTATGTTTTTGCAGTGGCTGGTACCAGTTTTTCCTTTCCATATTTAGTGCTTCCTTCAGGAATAGGGCAGGCCTGTTGGTGACAGAATCTCTCAGCATTTGCTTGTCTGTAAAGGATTTTCTTTCTCCTTTGCTTATAAGCTTAGTTTGGCTAGATATGAAATTCTGGGTTGAAAATTCTTCTCTTTAAGAATGTTGAATATTGGCCCCCACTCTCTTCTGGTTTATATGGTTTTTGCTGAGAGATCCCACCGTTATGGGATCTCTGATGGACTTCCCTTTGTAGGTAACCTGACCTTTCTCTCTGGCTTCCCTTAACATTTTTTCCTTTGTTTTAGCCTTGGAGAATCTGACAATTACGTATCTTGGGGTTGCTCTTCTCAAGGAGAATCTTAGTGGTGGTCTCTGTTTCTCGAATTTGAATGTTGGCCTGTCTTACTAGGTTGGGGAAGTTCTCCTGGAAAATGTTCTGAAATGTGTTTTCCAACATGATTCCATTCTCCCTGTCACTTTCAAGTATACCAGTCAATCATAGGTTTGGTTTTTTCACATAGTCACATGTTTCTTGGAGGCTTTGTTTGTTCCTTTTCATTCTTTTTTCTCATCTTCACACTTTATTTCATTAAGTTAATGTTCATTCTCTGATATCCTTTCTTCCACTTGTTCAATTCAGCTATTGATATTTGTGTGTGCTTCACAAAGTTCTTGTCCTGTTTATCAGCTCCATCAGATCATTTATTTTCTTCTCTAAACTGGTTATTCTAGTTAGCAGTTCCTGTAACCTTTTATCAAGGTTCTTAGCTTCCTTGTATTGGGCTAGAACATGCCTCTTTAGCTCAGAGGAGTTTGTTATTACCCACCTCCTGATGCCTACTTCTGTCAATTCATCAAACTCATTCTCTATTCAGTTTTGTGTTCTTGTTAGAGAGAGTTGCGATTATTAGGAGGAGAAGAAGCCTTCTGGTTTTTGGAATTGTTAGCATTTTTGCACTGGTTTTTCCTCATCTTTGTGGATTTATCTACCTTTGATCTTTGATGCTGATGGCCTTTGGATGGGGTTCTTGTGTGGGCATCCTTTTTGTTAATGTTGATGTTAATTGCTTTCTGCATGTTAGTTTTCCTTCTATCAGTCAGGCCTCTCTTCTGCAGGTCTGCTGGAGTTTGCTGGAGGTCCACTCCATACCCTGTTTACTTGGGTATCACCAACAGAGGCTGCAGAACAGCAAAGATTGCTGCCTGCTCCTCTTTCTGGAAGCTTCATCCCAGAAGAGCACCAACCTGATGTCAGCCAGGGCTCTCCTGTATAACATGTCTGTCAACTCCTGCTGGGACGTGTCTCCCAGTCAGGATACACGGGGGTCAGGGACTCACTTGAGGAGGCAGCCTGTTCCTTAACAGAGCTCAAGCATTCTACTGGGAGAGCTGATGCTCTCTTCAGAGCTGGCAGGGAGGAACATTTAAGTCTGTTGCAGCTGCGCCCACAGCCGCCCCTTCCCCCCAGGGAGATGGGAGTTTTATCTATAAGCTCCTGAATGGGGCTGCTGCCTTTCTTTTAGAGATACCCTGCCCAGTAAGGAAGAATCTAGTCAGTCTGGCCACAGCCACTTTGCTGTGCTGTGGTGAGTTCCACACAATCCTAACTTCCCAGCAGCTTCCTTAACACTGTGAGGGGAAAACCACCTACTCAAGCCTCAGCAATGGTGGACGCCCCTTCCCCCACCAAGCTCGATCATCCCAGGTTGACTTCAGACTGCTGCACTGGCAGCAAGAATTTCATGCCAGTGGTTCTTCCCTCGCTGGGCTTTGTGGGAGTGGGACCCACTAACTGAGATCACTTGGCTTCCTGGCTTCAGCCCCCTTTTTAGGGGAATGAAAGGTTCTGTCTCTCTGGGGTATGAAAAAGAACTCCTGCAGGTAGCTCATTGTTTGCCCAAACAGCTACCTAGTTTCAAAAACCTTGGGAAAAGCATAGTATTTGGGCCAGATAGCACAGTCCCTTATGGCTTCCCTTGCTTAGGGGAGGGAGTTCCCCATTTTCTTGCACTTCACGGTAGAGGTGATGCCCCACCCTGCTTCTGTTTACCCTCTGTGGGCTGCACCTACTGTTTAACCAGTCCCAGTGGGATGAACAAGGGTCCTCAGTTGGAAATGCAGAAAGCACCCACCTTCTGTGTTGGTCTCCCTTGGAACTGCAGACAGGAGCTGTTCCTATTTGGCCATCTTGCCAGCTCCCACACATCAATTTTAAAGACACAAGACCCAACAGAGAAATGGGAAAAGACTTGAATAACAACTTTACTAAAGAGGAAATCTATATGGCTTCCATATATATTAAAAAGATGTTTACTTTCATAAGCAATTGCATATTCAATATAGAGTGAGGCGACATTACACACTTAGCATATTGACAAAAGTTTAAAAGCCTCAAGACAAGCATTGGTGTGTGGACAGAAGAGGATGCATGTTATGTGATTCAATTCACATGAGGTTGCAAAAGTAGCAGAACTAAGCTATGTTGCTTAAAAATGCATTATTTTGTTGGTACAACTATTTAAAAGGAAATTACCATCACACATGTCAAGATGGTAGTCATTTTTGAGGATGGAGTGAGGGAGAGGTTTATCATCAGGGACTCACAAGAAAGCTTTTGAGGTTCTGGTAATCTATTTCTTTGCTTGGTTTGATTTGCTTATAAGTAAACTTTATACATTTTATTTACTTTTTATATATTTCAGAATAAAGCAAGAAAGGGAAAATGATCAATTATGTCAAATTTTATTTATAGGTCAGTTAAGATGAGGGTGAGACTTGGGGCCATTGAGTTCAGCAAAGTGGAGACTATTGTTGAAACATAGCACATTGTCTCAATGAATGGTTGGGGTAAAGATCTTATTTGAATAGGCTCAAGAGACAGTGAGAGGACATTTGGAGACAGTATATGGCTCCAAAGAACTCTTTGGAGGAATTTTTATATATAAAGGAGAACTGTAGTGAGAACTGGTGGTAAGTGGGGATGCAGAAAGCTTTATATAAAATATATAGTATTGGAAGAATATAAAGATAAATGTTATGGCATGCCAAAAGCAGTGGGGTAAAGGAAGGAAGATAACTTTATGTGTATTGGGTTGTATGGTTTTGTGGAGGGAGTGAAAATGTGTAATACTTTGTAAAGAGAACATTAAAACTATTTTCTAGTCTTAAAAGTATATAGTAGAATTACACGTAACATTCATATCTGTTAATGAAAAGAATCATGGACAACATCCTGCTCAAAACCACTTTTCAGAAAGAGAAAGCCGAAAGAGATTAAGTACTTGATCCAAATTGTGACATTAATAATCATCCCAGACTAAAACAGAGTTCCTCCTGCCCCATGGATCAGTGCTATTTTTATAGTATTATCTATAATATGACTTGCTCTTAAATTGGTTTTTATAGTCATTATATTTTATAGTGGAGTTTATTTGGGTATTTCATTTAGCCTTTGTTGCACAACAAACTACCCTAAAAGTTACTGGCTTAAAATAGTCATGTGTATTTCTCATGATTCCATGAGTTGGGCTCAGTTGGGACCACTCATGTGGCTATAGTCAGTTATAGCTCAACTGGAGCTGGAGGGACTAAGATGGTGTCATTCATGTGTCTGGGGCCTTACTGCTTTTTGCTGGCCTGGGATCTCTTATCATTCTGTAGTCTAGCCTAGACATCCTTGCATGGAAGCAGGAGCATTCCAAGAGGGTGAAGATGGAAGTCTAGACCCCTAAACTTGGACATCATAGCCTTCACATTAAATTAATCAAAGCATGTCATAAATCCAGCCCAAATTCAAGGGGTGAGGCAAAAGTCCCCACCTCTTAGGAGGTACAGAATATTGTCATATTTTTTTCATCTGTCAGAGATAATTACAAATTATAATCATTGAATTTCCTTTTTTTTAAAAAAATATATATTTTATTGCACTTTAGGTTCTGGGGTATATCTGAAGACCATGCAGGATTGTTGCATAGGTACATATATGGCAATGTGGTTTGCTGCCTCCATCCCCATCACCGATATCTAGCATTTCTCCTCATGTTATCCCTCCCCAACTCCCTACCCACTGCTGTCCCTCCCATAGTCCACCCCAACAGACCCCAGTGTGTGATGCTCCCCTCCCTGTGTCCATGTGTTCTCAATGTCAACACCTGCCTATGAGTGAGAACATGCAGTGTTTGATTTTCTGTTCTTGTGTCAGTTTGCTGAGAATGATAGTTTCCAGGTCCGTCCATGTCCTTACAAAGGACATGAACTCATCATTTTTGATTGCTGCATAATATTCCATGGTGTATATGTGCCACATTTTCCCTGTCCAGTCTATCATCGATGGGCATTTGGGTTGGTTCCAGGTCTTTGCTATTGTAAACAGTGCTGCAATGAACATATGTGTGCATCTATCCTTATAATGGAACAATTTATAATCCTTTGGATATATACCCAGTAATGGGATTGCTGGGTCAAATGGAATTTCTATTTCTAGGTCCTTGAGGAATCGCCACACTGTCTTCCACAAGGGTTGAAATAATTTGCACTCCCACCAACAGTGTAAAAGTGTTCCTGTTTCTCCACATCCTCTCCAGCATCTGTTGTCTCCAGATTTTTTAATGATTGCCATTCTAACTGGCACAAGAGGGTATCTCAAGAGGATAGTTGTGATTTGCATTTCTCTAATGACCAGTGATGATGAGCATTTTTTCATATGTTTGTTGGCCTCATATATGTCTTCTTTTGAAAATAGTCTGTTCATATCCTTCGCCCACTTTTGAATGGGTGTGTTTATTTTTTTCTGGTAAATCTGTTTTAGTTCTTTGTAGATTCTGGATATTAGCTCTTTGTCAGATGGGTAGATTGCAAAACTTTTTTCCCATTCTGTTGGTTGCCGGTTCACTCTAATCATGGTTTCTTTTGCTGTCTAGAAGCTCTGGAGTTTAGTTAGATCCCATTTGTCTATTTTGGCTTTTGTTGCCAATGCTTTTGTTGTTTTAGTTATGAAGTCCTTGCCAATTCCTATGTCCTGAATGGTTTTGCCTTGGTTTTCTTCTAAGGTTTTTATGGTGTTAGGTCTTGTGTTTAAGTCTTTAATCCATCTGGAGTTAATTTTAGTGTAAGGTGTCAGGAAGGGGTCCAGTTTTTGCTTTCTGCATATGGCTAGCTAGTTTCCCAACACCATTTATTAAACAGGGAATTATTTCCCCATTGCTTGTTTTTTTCAGGTTTGTCAAAGATCAGATGGTTTTAGATGTATGGTGTTGCTTCTGAGTCCTCTGTTCTGTTCCATTGATCTATATCTCCGTTTTGGTACCAGTACCATGCTGTTTTGATTACTGTAGCCTTGTAGTGTAGTTTGAAGTCAGATAGCATGGTGCCTCCAGCTTTCTTCTTTTGTCTTAGAATTGACTTGGCTATACGGGCTCTCTTTTGGTTCCATATGAAGTTTAAGGTGGTTGTTTTCCAGTTCTGTGAAGAGGGTCATAAGTAGCTTGATGGGGATAGTGTTGAATCTATAAATTACTTTGCACATTATGGCCATTTTCACAATATTGATTCTTCCTAACCATGAGCATGGAATGCTTTTCCATCTGTTTGTGTCCTCTCTTATTTCCTTGAGCAGTGGTTTGTAGTTCTCCTTGAAGAGATTCTTTACATTATTTGTTAGTTGTATTCCTAGGTATTTTATTCTCTTTGTAGCAATTGTGAATGACCATTTGTTCTTGATTTAGCTCTCTTAAAGTCTGTTATTGGTGTATAGGAATGCTTGTGATTTCAGCACATTGATTTTGTATCCTGAGACTTTGCTGAAGTCGCTTATCAGTTTAAGGAGATTTTGGGCTGAGATGGGGTCTTCTAAATATATAATCATGTTGTCTGCAAGTAGAGACAATTTGACTTTCTCCTTTCCTAATCGAATACGTTTTATTTCTTTTTCTTGCCTGATTGCTCTGGCTAGAACTTTCAATACTATATTGAAAAGGAGTGGTGAGAGAAGGTATCCTTGTCTAGTGCCAGATTTCAAAGGGAATGTTTCCAGTTTTTGCCCATTCAGTATGATATTGGCTGTGAGTTTGTTGTAAATAGCTTTTATCATTTTGAAATACTTTCCACCGATACTGAGTTTATTGAGGGTTTTTAGCATAAAGTGCTGTTGAATTTTGTCAGAGGCCTTCCCTGCATCTATTGAGATAATCATGTGGTTTTTGTGTTAGGTTTTGTTTATGTGGTGAATTACTTTTATAGACTTGGGTATGTAGAACCAGCCTTGCATCTCCAATATAAAGCCTAGTGATTGTGATGGATAAGCTTTTTGATGTGCTTTTCCAATCGGTTTGCTAGTATATAATTGAATACTTTTGCATCTATGTTTATCATGGATATTGGCCTGAAGTTTTCTTTTTTTGTTGAGTCTCTGCTAGGTTTTGGTACCAGGATGATGTTGGTCTCATAAAATGATTTGGGAAGGATTCCCTCTTTTTGGATTGTTTGGAATAGTTTCAGAAGGAATGGTACCAACTCCTCTTTGTATGTCTGGTAGGATTAGACTGTGAACCCATCTGGACCTGGGCTCCTGGGTTTTTTTGGTTGGTGGGCTCTTAATTGCTGCCTCAACTTCAGACCTTGTTACTGGTCTATTCAGGGTTTCAACTTCTTCCTGGTTTAGGCTTGGGAGGGTGCAAGTGTCCAGGAATTAATTTATTTCTTCGAGGTTTACTGGTTTATATGCATAGAGTTATTTGTAGTAATCTCTGATGGTAGTCTATATTTCTGTGGAATTGGTGGTGATATCCCCTTTATTGTTTTTTATTGCATCTATTTGATTCTTCTCTCTTTTCTTTTTTATTAATCCGGCTAGTGGTCTGTCTGTTTTGTTGATCTTTTCAAAAAACCAGCTGGTGGATTTATTGATTTTTTTGAAGGGTTTTTTGTGTCTTTATCTCCTTCAGTTCTGCTCTGATCTTAGTTGTTTTTTGTCTTCTGCTAGGTTTTCAGATTTTTTGATCTTGCTCCTCTAGCTCTTTCAATTTTGATGATAGGATGTCAATTTTAGATCTCTCCTTACTTCTCATGTGGGCATTTATTACTATAAAATTTTCCTGTAGACACTGCTTTAAATGTGTCCCAGAAATTCTGGTACGTTGTGTCTTCGTTCTCATTGGTTTTGAAGAACATCTTTATTTCTGCCTTCATTTCATTATTTATCCAGTCAACATTCAAGAGCCAGTTCAGTTTCCATGAGGTTGTGTGGTTCTGAGTTCATTTCTTAATCTTGAGTTCTAATTTGATTGCACTGTGGTCTGAGAGACTGTTTGTTATGATTTCTGTTCTTTTGTATTTGCTGAAGAGTGATTTACTTCCAATTATGTGGTAAGTTTTAGAGTGGGTGTGATGTGGTGCTGACAAGAATGTATATTCTGTGGATTTGGGGTGGAGTGTTCTGTAAATGTCTATTAGATTTGCTTGGTCCAGGTCTGAGTTCAAGTCTCAGATACACTTGTTAATTTTCAGTCTTTTGATCTAATATTGACAGGGGAGTGTTAAAGACTCCCACTGTTGTGTGGAAGTCTAAGTCTCTTTTTAGGTCATTAAGAACTTGCTTTATGTATCTGGGTGCTCCTGTATTGGGCGCGTATATATTTAGGCT
Source organism: Callithrix jacchus (assembly GCF_049354715.1). Lineage (NCBI taxonomy): Eukaryota > Metazoa > Chordata > Mammalia > Primates > Cebidae > Callithrix > Callithrix jacchus. The sequence goes on from NC_133508.1 coordinate 151,538,782, forward strand.
CATTAGCTCTTCTTGTTGCATTGATCTTTTTACCATTATGTAATGCCCTTCTTTGTCTCTTTTGATCTTTGTTGGTTTAAAGTCTATTTTATCAGAGACTAGGATTGCAACTCCTGCTTTTTTTTTTTTTTTTTTCTCTCCATTTGCTTGGTAAATCTTCTTCCATTCCTTTATTTTGAGCCTGTGTGTATCCTTGCATGTGAGATGGGTTTCCTGGATACAGTACACCGATCGGTTTTGACTTTTTATCCAATTTTCCAGTCTGTGTTTTTTGATTGAGTCATTTAGCCCATTTACATTTAAGGTTAATATTGTTATGTGTGAATTTGATCCTGCCATTTTGATGCTACCTCATTGTTTTGCCCATTAATTGACATAGTTTCTTCATTGTGTCGATGCTCCTTACCATTTGGTATATTTTTGGAGTGTCTGGAACTGGTTGTGCCTTTCTATGTTTACTGCTTCTTTCAGCAGCTCTTGTAAGGCAGGCCTGGTGGTGACAAAGTCTCTCAGCAATTGCTTGTTTCTAAAGGATTTTATTTCTCCTTCACTTATGAAGCTTGGTTTGGCTGGATATGAAATTCTAGGTTGAAAGTTCTTTTCTTTGAGGATGTTGAATATTGGCCCTCACTCTCTTCTGGCTTGTAGGGTTTCTGCTGAGAGATCTGCTGTGAGTCTGATGGGCTTCCCTTTGTGGGTAACCCAACCTTTCTCTTTGGCTGCCCTTAGCATGTTTTCCTTCATTTCCTGGTGAATCTGATGATTATGTGCCTTGGGGTTGCTCTTCTTGAGGAATGTCTTTATGGTGTTCTCTGTATGTCCTGGACTTGAATATTGGCCTGCCTTTCTAGGTTGGGGAAGTCCTCCTGGATAACATCCTGAAGTGTTTTCCAGCTTGTATTCATTCTCTCTGTCACATTCAGGTACACCTATCAAACATAGATTAGGTCTTTTCACATAATCCCATATTTCTTGAAGGCTTTGTTCATTTATTTTTACTCTTTTTTCCCTAATCTTGCCCTCTTGTTTTATTTCATTTCATTGAGTTGATCTTCAATCTCTGATATCCTTTCTTCTGCTTGGTCGATTTGACTATTGAACCTTGTATATGCTTTATGAAGTTTTCATGGTGTGTTTTTCACCCCATCAATTCATTTATATTCTTCTCTAAGCTGTTTATTCTTGTTTGCATTTCGTCATACCTTTTTTCAAGGTTCTTACTTTCTTTGCATTGGGTTGGAACATGTTCTTTTAGCTCAGAGAAGTTTGTTATTACCCACTTTCTGAAGCCTGTTTCCGTCAATTCATCAGACTCATTCTCCATCCAGCCTTGTTCCCTTGCTGATGAGGAGTTGGGATCTCTTGGAGGAGAAGAGGCGTTGTGGTTTTGGGTGTTTTCATCCTTTTTGTGCTGGTTTCTTCCCATCTTTGTGGATTTATCTACCTGTGGTCTTTGTGGTTGGTGACTTTTGGATAGGGTCTCTGAGTGGACGTCCTTTTTGTTAAAGATAAAGTTATTTCTTACTGTTTTTTAGTTTTCCTTCTGACAGGCCCCTTTACTGTAGGACTGCTGGAGGTCCACTCCAGACCCTGTTTGCCTAGGGATCACCTGCAGTGGCTGCAGAGCAGTAAGGGTTGCTGCCAGTTTCTTCTTCTGTTATATTTGTCCCAGAAGGATGCCCACCAGATGTCAGCCTGAGCTCTCCTGTATGAAGTGTCTCTTTGGATATATGTGGATCAGAGAGCTGCTTGAGGAGACAGTCTGTTCCTTGTAGGAGCTCAAGTGCTGAGCTGTGAGCTCCATTGTTCTGTTTAGAGCTGCTGGGCAGGTATTTAAGTCTGCTGCAGTAGAACTCATAACTGCCTTTTTTTCCCAGGTGCTCTGTCCTGGGAAGGTTGGTCTTTATTTATAAGTTCCTGACCTGCTGCTTCCTTTTTTCAGAGATACCTTGCCTAGCAAGGGGGTAGCCTAGTCACAGTCTGCCAGCAGAGGCATTGCTGAGCTGCTGTGGGCTTTGCCTGGCTGCTGTGTGAATTTCCCTGTGGTTTTGTTTATAGAGGTATAGTTAGAACTGCCCTGGTAATGGCAGTCTGCCTCAGTAATGGCGGACTGTCTCTGTAACAGCAAACTGCCTCAGTAATGGCATATTGCCTCAGAAATGGCGGATTGCCTCCGTAATAGTGTACTGCCTCAGGGTGGTGGTGGACACCTTGGTAATGGTGAACACCCTTACCCCCACAGAGCTGGACCGTCCTGGGTCCAGCTGTGCTTGCTGTGAAACTCTCACTCCTTTCAGATTGCTGGTCTTTGTGGGGGTGGGACCCACCGAGCCAAATCACCTGGTTCCCTGTTTCAGCACCCTTTCTTTTTCAGTTGAATGGGCTACTGTGTTTCCTGGGCATTCTAGGCGCCAGTTGAAACAGCGCCCAGATTTGTGTGAGTTTTTGTGCAGAGACCCACTGCGCCAGCTGAAACAGCCATGCTGGAGACTCCTGGTGCTTTTCCGCCCAGGAATCTCCTGGGGTATGGGCAGTAAAAATTCGTTTGTAAATGCACTGATCACTCATCCTCTGTGTTCTCACTGGGGACTGCAGTCCAGAGCTCTTCCTATTCGGCCATCTTGGATTATCTCCTGTACCTCGTTTTTTTTTTTTTTTTTTTTAAAGAGACAGATTCTGTCTCCATCACTAAGGCTGGAGTGCAGTGGTGTTGCCATGATAACCCCTTGAAACTCCTGGTCTCAAGCAATCTTCCCATCTCAGCCTGATGAGCAGCTAGGACTACTGGTGTGTACCACTACACCTGGCTAATTTTTAAAATTTTTTATAGAGAAGAGGTTTTGCTATGTTGCCCAGGCTTGAGTTTACTGTCTAATGTTAACTTTTGTTTAATATGTAGCTAAGAAGCTGTTGATTCAGAGACTCTTAACAATGTAGTTTTGGTCATTATATGAGAAATACAAAAATTTGAAAATGGAAAAATGTATTAAAAATTAAAAGAAAGGGAAAAAAGCTGTTTTCCAGATTTTGTATCCTCATGATATAAAACAGATAATGAAATGTTTATTTTTAGAAAAAAAGTAGGGTTAAAAAATAAGGGAGAAAATTCAGTATAGTCTTTGTTGCACAGAATGTTGACATAATCATTATTTTCTCATCATTAGCATTAATGTGTTATAATCTCTGTGGATTTTTTTTACACGTTATAGAATATGTTAGAATGTAATAGGACTAAAAACAGTAGGAGCAATTAGGAGTTTCCCATGAATTGACTTGTAATGATAATAAGAACATATTGCCAGGCACTGTCCTAAATGCATTTGTTTAAAATTTCACTTAATTTATTTGACAATTATGTATGTTCAGCACCTACTGTGATCTTTGCACTGTGCTAGACTTGGGGCTATTACTCTGAATCAAATCGACATGGTTTCTGCATGTTACCATACCCCAGATAGAGATCAGGGAAGGTTCTCTAAAGGAACTTTCTAAGCCAGGACCTGAAGGATGAGTAGAAGTTAGCTGAGGTAGAGTGGGAAAGGGAGTAGGAGGTCCTCTGGGGACATAACAACAGCCTTGGACGTATGTGAGTGAGAGACATTAAAAGAATTGAAAAATACATGTAGTATTCTAAAGCCTAAAATGTGAAAGGAATGAGTCAAGAAAGAAACTGGGGAGGTAGCCAGGGGCCAGATTGCAAAGGGTTTTGTAAAATGTGTTGTTACAGAATCTGGATTTTATATTAAGGATCTTGGGAAGCCATTGATGGGTTTAGAGAGAGATTTTGTTTGTTTCCTCAGACTGTGTTTTAGAAAAGTCACTGGCTGCAGTTTGGCAGGGGGGTACTTGGAGGAGTATACTTGGGAAGAGATAAAGGTTGACCTGGGGGTACCAACAATACAGGTCCTAGGTAATGATATGACTTAGGTGATTGTGGGAATGAAAAGAAGTATTTAGAGATACTTTGAGGGTAGATTTGGTGACTGGATGTGGAGTAGAGGGAAGAGCCCAAGATGACTGACTCAGATTTCTTACTTGGAGTGTCTTTACTGAATAGGGACCTAAGTGGAGGAACAGGTTTGAGAAGGAAAGTATTCTTGCCCTAGATTTGCAACCAAATCCCAGACTCTATTCCCAGTGAAAATCCTGGATCTCTCTGTATTCTGTAGTATTTGAAATGACATTTCTAATAGCAGTTTATAAAAGTGATTCTTGTTTAGTAAAATTCAGTCAAATGTAGCAATGCTGCCATAACCTGAATTTGTACTTTGAAGCTGAAAGGAAGATTGTACTTTAGCATTTGGTAATGTGTTACTATAGTCAATTTTATGAAACAGTTTACTTACTGCTTAATTTTTTAAAATTACTTGAAGAGAATAATGGCTAAGAAGCCATATGTGAATACCTATCCTAAGCTTTTTATTCACTTATAAAGTAACTTTATAACCATGTTTGTCCAAGTTTAAAAATAAAGTTTATTAAAAGAACTTATAAAAATTATTATTTTTTGTCTTTTATGACTCTGATTAGTAGAATGTTTACATTTATGCTTCAGATGGAAAAAATACATAGGATAACTACTTTAAAATAAGTCTGGCTTTCACGGGGTGTGCATGTATATCAAAACATCATGTTTTATGCTATAAATATATACAATTTTATCTGGGAATTTGACCTTAATAAGGTTGGGGCAGGGGAATTAAGTATCTCTTATGTATTCTTTATAGACTGAATATTCTATTACTTTGAATATTTTGTAAGTTTAAGAGTACTTTACAACCTACTTTTTTTTCTTTTTTCTTAGGCACTACAAGGGCCCCCAGGGATGGGGAAGTACCAGGAGTGGATTATAATTTCATTTCTGTTGAACAGTTTAAAGCACTGGAAGAGAGTGGAGCATTGTTAGAAAGTGGAACATATGATGGTATGTCCCCAAATAACACCACCATCACCCAAAAAACTATCTGAACGACTGGACTTATTTCAAAGGGAATTTGATCATCAAGTACCACTTTTTGAAAAAGTTTCTTTCCTTTCTGTTTTTGGGAAAATTTTCTTTTGATGGGGAGATATGTAATTTACTAATTAAAGTGAGATTAAATAACAAGCAAAAATTTCCACCATATTTTAAAGTTGATTGTGAACAAGATATTAAAAATCAGCCAAACTGGCCAGTTTAAATATTTCATAGTAATTCATATTCATCATGTGAACTCAATGAGTATTTGTTGATTGCTTTCTATTTGTGGTTGGGAATTCAAAATCTGTATACTTTAAAAAAACTTATATGTATCTTGACTGTCATGGAAAAAAGAGAATATGAAATTTGGGGAGAAAACAACAAAAACAGAATGATTGGTTTTCTTTTCTTGTCTGTTTTCTCTACCTACTTGATTCCAGGAAATAAATATTTGGGATAAATTTCCGTTTTTAAATGATTCTGTTAGATCTTTTTTCTCCTTATGTAACATGCTCTTCACTGGCAAGCTTATCCATTTCCATAGCACCCTATGCTATGGTCCATCATTGCTTTATCATGCTACTATAATTGCCTGTTTACAAGCTCTGTGATAGTAGTGGTCATGTGTGTCTTCTTTGATATTATATTCAGTGCCTAAAGATAGTGTTCAATAAATATCTAATCTGGAATTCAACATATCCAAATATGCATTTGTGTTCTATCCAAAAGAGTAATTCTTCATCATTTCTCTCTTTAGCAGCACCAAGATCTCAGAACAGTGAGATCATTATTTACTTTCTCCTTTCTCTCACATTTCACATCCATTTGCCAGATCTCATCATTTCTTCTTTTGTAGCTGCATTCACAATGCCCTTCTTTCACTTTCACCACCTCATTGTAGGCCCACTAGGAGAGCTCATATGTGGACTATTGCCGTTGATCTCATTTGTTCCAATTTCTTCCATCCTTCCCATTGCTAGTTGTGAGGAGCAGCTCTGATCATGTCTTTCTCCTATTCAGAACCTTCAGTGATTTCTTTTCATCTGCTAAGTTTAACATAACTACCTTTTCTGGGCTTAGCACCCATGATTCATTTATTCATTCATTTTTTTCCTGTTTTATTCATTAAACAATCATTTATTAAGTACCTACTATGTGCCAAGCACTATAAGAGGATCTAGGAATAGTGTGATGAATGAGATTGAAGTGCTTTTGAAGTCGTTTTTGTTTTTTTAAGAAGCCCTCTGCCCTTAAATGTTGAAAATACTCTACCTTTCGTTCCATTAAATATAAGAGGTTAGTATGGACAAAGTGGCATATTGCATATTATTAGTTACTGTGTACTCAATTCAGAGAAAATACAAATTAAAATAATAGTTATACATCATTTCACATCCATCAGATTAACAACAATTTACAGTCTGATAATTGCAAGAAATGGAAACTCCCATACACTGCTGGCAAGAGTATAAACTGGTATAATCCTTTTGGAGAGCATCTTAGCAGTAGCTAGTAAATTTGAAGATAGACATAACTCTGAACTAGCAGTGCCCTCTCTAGACATTTGCCCAAGAAAAGCTGATGCCCATACGCGTATGTAGAAACATATTCATTATAGTGTGAAACAGTGACAGAATGGAAACAATTCTCCTTTAGTAGAATGAATAATATACATTTTAATTTGTTTGTTAAAATGGACTTCTATACAGCAGTTGAATGGACTAGATTTATAGGTATCAACATTAATATGTCTTATGAAGTATGAAAAGTATAAAATTGTATAAAAAGAAAGTTACAGAAAGAAAGCATATGTACAGTATACTGTTTATGAAAAAATATGTGAAATGTTAGGAAAATACTCTCTGAAGCTTTTATGAAAACAATAGTATTTACATGTTATAGATGCATATACACATATCCTAGATGTATACTCAGGGGAAAGACACATAACAACTTCAGGACAGCTTAGGGAGGGAGTGGCCATAGGGACAGGAAGTTAGGGCTTTAATTGTAGATGTAATCATATATATATATATATATATATCCTTAAAGAGAAAAAAAGGGAGATTTGAAAGCAGTCTAGCAACAGTATCTAGATGATGTGTATATAAATAAATAAATACATGTACCTATACTTATGTAAGTAAATTTTATAAAAAAATATATATTTCTAATACAATTCTGATACTATAGTCTTTAATTTTATATTCATTTGAAATATTAAATAGTTGGCAGTTCTGTAAAAATGAAAAAGGCTTCAGAAAATAAAAAACTTCAAAACAGCTCTAAAACAAGGAAAACATTTCTCCATCAGTAACTGTAGTTAGGGTTCACAAACCTTGGAATTGCCTACGTTATTGGATCTGAAAACTTGATACTTACCAACAACTCAAGAAAAATAAATCTAATTTATTTATAAACAATGCTAGTTTTCTTTTTAAATCTAAGCCCCATAATTATCTTTTATAACAAGGAAACTTCCCAAAATTATTATGAAGTCCTAAAATCTTTTCAGTGATTATGGGTGGCAGTCATCATATCCTGTATTTTTATATTTTCCTTTTAGAAAAAAAGTTAAAATTTCTCAAGTTGGATAATAATTACCACAGTAAGATGTGTTTCTAGTAATACTACTACCTTAGAAAAAGTAGACTTTTTTGATCAAAACATCCAAGATGGCTGATCGCTAACGGCTCGGGATTGTAGCTCCCAGTGAAAGCACAGAGAACGAGAGGACGTCACACTTTCAGACGAATTTTTGTCGCTCACGGACCAGAAGATTCCCAGTGGAGGAGCCCCACGGGTCGCCAGTGCGACTCTTGTGGCTGGCACAGTGGTTTTGCCGGCGCCTCGTCACAGCAGCTCTTTGTGCAGAGTAAACGGGAGATTCCCGGGCAGAAGAGCACCATCAGTCTTAACGCCGCTGTTTTGGCCGGCTCATTGGGTTGCTGGGATTCCAGCACTGGGAATCAATAAACTGGTCATCCACTCAGAAACCCAACTAGAAAGGCAATAATCGTAAAGACGACAGATGGATAAATTTATAACAAAGGGAAGAAACCAGGCTAAAAAGGCTGAGAATACCCAAAATCAGAACCCCTCTCTCTCTACAGAGGATTACAGTTTCTTATCAGCAATGGAACAAGCCCTGATGGAAAAGGACTGTGTGCCATTAACAGAAGTAGGCTTCAGAAGGTGGATGATAAGAAACTTCTGGGAGTTAAAAGAAGTTGTTCTAACCCAATGTAAAGAAACTAAGAACTTTGAAAAAAGGTTTGATGAAATGCTAACAAGAATAAACAATATAGAGAGGAATATAAATGAACTAACGGAGTTGAAAAATACAACACGAAAACTTAGCGAAATATGCACAAGTTTGAATAGCCAAATTGATCAAGCAGAAGAAAGGATATCAGAGGTTGAAGACCTACTTAATGAAATAAAACGAGAAGACAAGAATAGAGAAAAAAGGATAAAAAGGAATGAGCAAAGTCTCCAAGAAATATGGGACTATGTGAAAAGACCTAATTTACGTTTGATAGGTGTACCTGAATATGACGAAGAGAATGAATCCCAGCTGGAAAATACTCTTCGGGATATTATTCAGGAAAACTTTTTAAATCTAGCAAAGCAGGACACTATTCAACCCCAGGTAATACAGAGAACACCACAAAGATATTCCTCAAGAAGAGCAACCCCAAGGCACATAATCGTTAGATTCACCAGGGTTGAAACAAAGGAGAAAATACTAAGAGCAGCCAGAGAGAAAGGTCAGGTTACCCACAAAGGGAAGCCTATTAGACTTACAGCAGATCTCTCAGCAGAAACCCTACAAGCCAGAAGAGAGTGGGGGCCGATATTCAACATCCTTAAAGAACAGAACTTTCAGCCCAGAATTTTATATCCTGCCAAACTAAGCCTCACAACTGAAGGAAAAATAAAATCTTTTATGAACAAGCAAGTACTCAGAGATTTTATTACCACCAGGCCTGCTTTACAAGAGCTTCTGAAAGAAGCATTATACATAGAAAGGAACAACCAGTATTAGTCTTTCTAAAAATATACCAAAAAGTAAAGAGCACCAACATAAAGAAGAATTTACATCAACAAATGGATAAAATAGCCAGTTAACATCAAATGGCAGTAACCCTAAATTTAAGTTGACTAAATCCCCCAATCAAAAGATACAGCCAAAACGTAATGGTATGCTACATCCAGACCCATTTCACATCCAAAGATACACAAAGACTCAAAACAAAGGGATGGAGAAAGATTTACCAACCAAATGGAGAGGAAAAATAAATAAATAAATAAATAGCAGGAATTGCAATTCTTGCATCTGATAAAATAGATTTCAAAGCAACAAAGATATAGTGGTAAAAGGATAAATGCAACAATAAGAGCTAACGATCCTAAAACCGAGATACATAAGACCCATAAAGAGATTTAGACTCAACGAGACAGAAAATTAATAAGGATTTTCAGGACTTGAACTCAGATCCGGAATAAGTAAACTCAATAAATATTTATAGAGCTCTCTATTTTAAATACACAAAATATACATTCTCCACCTTAAATACACAAAATATTGATCAGCCATTATTCATACCCATTTTTAGAATAAAGCTACATTCCCACTCTCTCTCCCTCTTTTTCTTCCTTCCTCTCCCTCACTCCTTTTTCTTTCTTTCTGTCCAAAAAATAAAAAAAGTAGACTTTTTATTTTTGTCACAGTATATCCAGTTTCTTTGATACTGTGATTAATGGGCATATTTCATGCAAAACAGAGATCCTCAAACCTCGTAATCCCCAGCCAAATCTCTGTTTGTTGTATTCCTGTGCCTGCTGCCCCAGAGAAATGTGACTGGTTTTTTGGTTGGTTCTTTGCTTTACTTCTGAGAGTTTGCAGAAAGTTTAGTTTGTTCTCATGCAAATTTTTGCATTCATCTGTATGACTGGAGCAACTCCATTTCAAATATAGATTTGGAAACAAGGGAGTAGATGATTAGAGAGAGACAGGATGTCATTGAAACTTTTTTTAGTTTTATTTTATTGTTTTGTCTTCATTATTTTAATGGCAATTACTGCCGAAAGTCAAACTTCCAAAGAATTCATCTTAAATGTTTTCTGCCTCAAAACATGCACAATTTAAGGTAAATAATGTAGTATCTAGATTTGTCTCAGCATTATGGGGAACGACCTATGCTATTTTCCATCTAGGAGAAAACAGTCAATTATCTACCTCACTAATTTACCTTAGGCAAATGAGTGTCTTAATTACTTCCTTAGGAACCAAAGAATTTGATTAGAAAATATGATTTTAGAAAAATCATGTGTATTTTACTCTCTAATCATATGTATCTTTATCTAACATTAGCATAATGATTAATATAATGTCAAAAGTAGTAGGAACCACAAACTGTTAATCAAGCTAGACCTGTTGAGTGCTTTCCCATTGTATTTGGCTGCCTAATGGGAACTGCATGACAAATTGAGAAGATAGTCAGTTGTTTTCATTCTTTTCTGGAACATTTATTTTTACTGCAAAAATTACTGATTCTCAAGAGAAAATTGAAGTATTTCTTGCTTTCCTGAGACTAAGCCATTATTGAATTATCCTGCTAATGTCTCTTATTTGTTCAATAAATTGTGAGATAAAATAATATAATTAGAATGCCTAGAAAAACTTTTAAAAATTACCCTTATATAAACAGCCTACTTATTTATTTATTTAATTTATTTATTTAATTGCATTTTAGGTTTTGGGGTACATGTGCAGAACATGCAAGACATTTGCATAGGTACACACAAGGCAGTGTGTTTTGCTGCCTTCCTCCCCTTCACCCACATTTGGCATTTCTCCCCAGGCTATCCCTCCCCAGCTCCCCCCAACGGCTGTCCCTCCCCTCTTCCCCCCAATAGACCCCAGTGTTTAGTACTCCCTTCCCTGTGTCCATGTGTTATCATTTTTCATCACCCACCTATGAGTGAGAATATGTGGTATTTCATTTTCTGTTCTTGTGTCAGTTTGCTGAGAATGATGTTCTCCAGATTCATCCATGTCCCTTCAAACGACACGAACTCATCATTTTTGATTGCTGCATAATATTCCATGGTGTATATGTGCCACATTTTCCCAATCCAGTCTATCATCGATGGGCATTTGGGTTGGTTCCAGGTCTTTGCTATTGTAAACAGTGCTGCAATAAACATTCGTGTGCATGTGTCCTTATAGTAGAACCATTTATAGTCCTTTGGATATATACCCAGTAATGGGATTGCTGGGTCAATTGGAATTTCTATTTCTAAGGCCTTGAGGAATCGCCACACTGTCTTCCACAATGGTTGAACTAATTTACACTCCCCCCAACAGTGTAAAAGTGTTCCTATTTCTCCACATCCTCTCCAGCATCTGTTGTCTCCAGATTTTTTAATGATCGCCATTCTAACTGGTGTGGGATGGTATCTCAATGTGGTTTTGATTTGCATCTCTCTAATGACCAGTGATGATGAGCACTTTTTCATATGTTTGTTGGCCTCATGTATGTCTTCTTTTGTAAAGTGTCTGTTCATATCCTTTGCCCACTTTTGAATGGGCTTGTTTGTTTTTTTCCTGTAAATCTGTTTGAGTTCTTTGTAAATTCTGGATATCAGCCCTTTGTCAGATGGGTAGACTGCAAAAATTTTTTCCCATTCTGTTGGTTGCCGATTCACTCTAGTGACTGTTTCTTTTGCCGTGCAGAAGCTGTGGAGTTTGATTAGGTCCCATTTGTCTATTTTGGCTTTTGTTGCCAATGCTTTTGGTGTTTTGGTCATGAAGTCCTTGCCTACTCCTATGTCCTGAATGGTTTTGCATAGATTTTCTTCTAGGGTTTTTATGGTGCCAGGTCTTATGTTTAAGTCTTTAATCCATATGGAGTTAATTTTAGTGTAAGGTGTCAGGAAGGAGTCCAGTTTCTGCTTTCTGCACATGGCTAGCCAGTTTTCCCAACACCATTTATTAAACAGGGAATCTTTTCCCCATTGCTTGTTTTTGTCAGGTTTATCAAAGATTGTATGGTTGTAGATATGTTGTGTTGCCTCCAGTGCCTCTGTTCTGTTCCATTGGTCTATATCTCTGTTTTGGTACCAGTATCATGCTGTTTTGATTACTGTAGCCTTGTAGTATAGTTTGAAATTCGGTAGTGTGATGCCCCCCCGCTGTGTTCTTTTTGCTTAGAATTGACTTGGCTATGTGGGCTCTCTTTCGGTTCCATATGAAGTTCATGGTGGTTTTTTCCAGTTCTCTGAAGAAAGTCAATGGTACCTTGATGGGGATAGCATTGATTCTGTAAATTACTTTAGGCAGTATAGCCATTTTCATGATATTAATTCTTCCTAATTATGAACATGGAATGTTTCTCCATCTGTTTGTGTCCTCTCTTATTTTGTTGAGCAGTGGTTTGTAGTTTTCCTTGAAGAGGTTTTTTACGTTCCTTGTGAGTTGTATTCCTAGGTATTTTATTTTTTTCGTAGGAATTGTGAATGGCAGTTTGTTCTTGATTTGGCTCTCTTTAAATCTGTTATTGGTGTATAGGAATGCTTGTGATTTTTGTACATTGATTTTATATCCTGAGACTTTGCTGAAGTTGCTTATCAGTTTCAGGAGTTTTTGGGCTGAGGCGATGGGGGTCTTCTAGGTATACCATCATGTTGTCTGCAAATAGTGACAATTTGGCTTACACCTTTCCTATTTGAATGCCCTCTATTTCTTTTTCTTGCCTGATTGCTCTGGCTAGAGCTTCCAATACTATATTGAATAGGAGTGGTGAAAGAGGGCATCCTTGTCTAGTGCCAGATTTCAAAGGGAATGCTTCCAGTTTTTGCCCATTCAGTATGATATTGGCTGTTGGTTTGTCATAAATAGCTTTTATTACTTTGAGATACATTCCACCGATACCGAATTTATTGAGGGTTTTTAGCATAAAGGGCTGTTGAATTTTGTCAAATGCCTTCTCTGCGTCAATTGAGATAATCATGTGGTTTTTGTTTTTGGTTCTGTTTATGTGGTGAATTACGTTTATAGACTTGCATATGTTGAACCAGCCTTGCATCCTCCTTGCTCATGGGGATAAGCTTTTTGATGTGCTGTTGCAATCGGCTTGCCAGTATTTTATTGAAGATTTTTGCGTCTATGTTCATCATGGATATTGGCCTGAAGTTTTCTTTTCTTGTTGGGTCTCTGCCAGGTTTTGGTAACAGGATGATGTTGGTCTCATAAAATGATTTGGGAAGGATTCCCTCTTTTTGGATTATTTGGAATAGTTTCAGAAGGAATGGTACCAGCTCCTCTTTGTGTGTCTGGTAGAATTCAGCTGTGAACCCTTCTGGACCTGGACTTTTTTAGTGTGGTAGGCTCTTAATTGCTGCCTCAACTTCAGACCTTGTTATTGGTCTATTCATAGTTTCGGCTTCCTCCTGGTTTAGTCTTGGGAGGACACAGGAGTCCAGGAATTTATCCATTTCTTCCAGGCTTACTAGTTTATGTGCATAGAGTTGTTTGTAATATTCTCTGATGATGGTTTGAATTTCTGTGGAATCTGTGGTGATTTCCCCTTTATCGTTTTTTACTGCATCTATTTGGTCGTTCTCTCTTTTCTTTTTTATCAGTCTGGCTAGTGGTCTGTCTATTTTGTTGATCTTTTCAAAAAACCAGCTCTTGGATTTATTGATTTTTTGAAGGGTTTTTCGTGTCTCTATCTCCTTCAGTTCAGCTCTGATCTTAGTTAATTCTTGTCTTCTGCTAGGTTTTGAGTTTTTTTGATCTTGCTTCTCTAGCTCTTTCAATTTTGACGATAGGGTGTCAGTTTTGGATCTCTCCACTCTTCTCATATGGGCTCTTATTGCTATATATTTTCCTCTAGAGACTGCTTAAATGTGTCCCAGAGATTCTGGTATGTTGTGTCTTCGTTCTCGTTGGTTTCAAAGAACTTCTTTATTTCTGCCTTCATTTCATTGTTTATCCAGTCAACATTCAAGAGCCACTTGTTCAGTTTCCATGAAGCTGTGCGGTTCTGGTTTGGTTTCTGAATTCTGAGTTCTAACTTGATTGCACTATGGTCTGAGAGACTGTTTGTTATGATTTCTGTCCTTTTGCATTTGCTGAGGAGTGATTTACTTCCAATTATGTGGTAAGTTTTAGAGTGGGTGTGATGTGGTGCTGACAAGAATGTATATTCTGTGGATTTGGGGTGGAGAGTTCTGTAAATGTCTATCAGGTTTGCTTGTTCCAGGTCTGAGTTCAAGCCCTGGATATCCTTGTTAATTTTCTACCTGGTTGATCTGTCTAATATTGACAGTGGAGTGTTAAAGTCTCCCACTATTATTATGTGGGAGTCTAAGTCTCTTTGTAAGTCATTAAGAACTTGCCTTATATATCTGAGTGCTCCTGTATTGGGTCCATATATGTTTAGAATTGTTAGCTCTTCTTGTTGTATCAATCCTTTTACCATTATGTAATGACCTTCTTTGTCTCTTTTAATCTTTGTTGCTTTAAAGTCTATTTTATCAGAGATGAGAAGTGCAACTCTTGTCTTTTTTTTTTTTTTGCTCTCCATTTGCTTGTTAAGTCTTCCTCCATTCCTTTATTTTGAGCCATTGTGTATCGTTGCATGTGAGATGGGTTTCCTGGATACAGCACACTGATGGGTTTTGTTTTTATATCCAATTTGCCAGTCTGTGTGTTTTGATTGGTGCATTTAGCCCATTTACATTTAGGGTAAATATGGTTATGTGTGAATTTGATACTACCATTTTGATGCTAGCTGGCTGTCTTGCCCATTAGTTGATGTAGATTCTTCATTTTGTTGATGCTCTTTAGCATTTAGTGTGTTTTTGGAATGGCTGGTACTGGTTGTTCCTTTCTATGTGTAGTGCCTCTTTCAGGAGCTCTTGTAAAGCAGGCCTGGTGGTGACAAAATCTCTGAGTACTTGCTTGTTCGCAAAGGATTTTATTTTTCCTTCGCTTATGAAGCTCAGTTTGGCTGGATATGAAATTCTGGATTGAAAGTTCTTTTCTTTAAGGATGTTGAATATTGGCCCCCACTCTCTTCTGGCTTGTAGAGTTTCTGCTGAGAGATCTGCTGTGAGTCTGATGGGCTTCCCTTTGTGGGTGACCCGACCTTTCTCTTTGGCTGCCCTTCGTATTTTCTCCTTCATTTCAACCCTGGTGAATCTGACTATTATGTGCCTTGGGGTTGCTCTTCTTGCGGAGTATCTTTGTGGTGTTCTCTGTATTTCCTGGATTTGAGTGTTGGCGTGTCTTGCTAGGTTGGGGAAATTTTCCTGGATAATATCCTGAAGAGTATTTTCCAGCTTGAATTCATTCTCTTCATCACATTCTGGTACACCTATGAAACGTTGGTTAGGTCTCTTTACATAATCCCACATTTCTTGGAGACTTTGTTCATTCCTTTTTGCGCTTTTTTCTCTAATCTTGGCTTCTTGTTTTATTTCATTGAGTTGATCTTCAACTTCTGATATTCTCTCTTCTGCTTGGTAAATTCGGCTGTTGAAACTTGTGCATGCTTTGCAAAGTTCTCATATTGTGTTTTTCAGCTCCTTCAATTCATTCATATTCCTCTCTAAGTTATCCATTCTTGTTATCCTTTCCGTGAATCTTTTTTCAAGGTTCTTAGTTTCTTTGCATTGATTTAGTACATGTTCTTTTAGCTCACAGAAGTTTCTCATTACCCACCTTCTGAAGTCTGATTTCGTCATTTTGTTACAGACATTCTCCGTCCAGCTTTGTTCCCTTGCTGGTGAGGAGTTTTGGTCCTTTGTAGGAGGCGAGGTGTTCTGGTTTCAGGTGTTTTCCTCCTTTTTGCGCTGGTTTCTTCCCATCTTTGTGGATTTATCCACCTGTCGTCTGAGTGGTTGCTGACTTTTCGATTGGGTCTCTGAGTGGACGCCCAGATTGTTGATGATGAGGTATTTCTGTTGCTTAGTTTTCCTTCTACCAGTCTAGCCCCTCCGCTGTATGACTGCTGAGGTCCACTCCAGGCCCTACTTGTCTGGAGTATACCTGTAGCAGCTGCAGAACAGTGAGAGATGCTACCAGTTTCTTCTTCTGCTATCTTTGTCCCAGAATGATGCCCGTCTAATGTCAGTCTTATCAGTCCTTTTTGAGGTGACTCTGGATATACAGGGGTCAGGGAGCTGCTTGAGGAGACGGTCTGTACTTTATAGGAGCTCAAGTGCTGAGCAGTGATCTCCATTGTTCATTCAGGGCTGTTAGGCTGCTACGTTTATGTCTGCTGCAGCAGAACTCTTAAAACCCCCTTTTTTCCTCAGATGCTCTGTCTCGGGGAGTTGGGGCTTTCTTTTTGAGTGTCCGTTGCACTATCCTGCCCAGCTAGGAGGCAGTCTAGTCATTATTTGCCTGCCGAGGCTCCACCCTGCTGATGTGGGGTCTGCCCTGTTGCTGCGGGCTCTGCCTTGCAGCCGCGGGTTTCACTGTGGGCTCCACCCTGCTGCCACAAGGCTCCGCCCTGCTGCGGAGTCTCTCTGTTATGGCGGGTTGCCTCGGCAATGGCAGGCTGCGTCAGCAATGGGAGTGTACCTCAGTAGTGGTGGATTGCCTCGGTAATGGTGGACACCCCTCCCTCACCGAGCCGCACCATCCTGGGTTCAGCTGTGCCCGCTGTGAAACTCTTTACCCGGCGTGTTTCGAATTGCCATTTTGTTTGTCCCTGTGGGGGTGAAACCCACCGAGCCTGCTTGCCTGGCTTTCTGCCTCAGAGCACCTTTTTTTTTTTTTTTTTTTTTTTATAAAGTTGAACAGATGGCTCTCTCCCAGGTGTTTCAGTTGCCCGCTATTAGGGCACTGGGATCTGTGTGATTTCCCATGCAGTGACCCACTGCACTGGCTCAAACGCCATTTCCCAGGAATTTCCTGGTCTGGCTCACTGTCCAAGTCCCGTTTAATCAGATGGATATGCTAATCTGCCCTCCCAAATCTCAGATTGCCGGTTTAGCAGGGCACCAGGACCAGTGTGTTTTGTGCAGAGTGTTGTGGAGTGCCGCTGCACTGAGGCGCCAGCCAAAGCGGCCGCAACAGCCAAAACGGCTGCACTTGTGTCCTGTGTCTCTCCTACACCTGGGAATTTCCCCGTGCTGTGGGCAACAAAGATCCTTCTGGAAATGCGGCTTTGACTCACCCTCTGCGCGTTCACTGAGAGCTGCGATCCTGAGTTGTTCTTACTGCACCATCTTGAATTGATCTACTTTTTTATTTTATTTATTTATTTTTAAGACCAAGTCTCTTTCTGTCACTGGGCTGTAGTGGAGTGGCGCAATATGGGCTCACTGCAACCTCTGCCTCCTAGGTTCAAGTGATTCTACAGCCTCAGCCTCCAGAGTAGGTGAGACTACAGGCACTTGCCACCACGCCCAGCTAATTTTTGTATTTTTAGTAGAGATGGGGTTTCATTATGTTAACAGCCTACATTTTTATACGAACTGGTTAGTTCTTAGCTTAACCTTTACCCACATACTTTCTTATCTTACCAAAATAGTTTATTATCTTATACCTCAGAAAAAGATTATTTCAGTTAGTTTTATCCTCATTTACCCCCACCTTTTATGCCAATTAGTCTTACATGACAGCATCAGTGAATTTAAATTCACAAATTATGTCCTAATTCAGAACCCATGTAAGGCATCCCTTTAGGAATGAATAATCTACATACATACAGTCAACTTCCTGGCCTTAAACAAATAGTGTTAAAATATTAAATAATATATGGTGAAGAGCACTTGAGAAATTAGTTCTTCCCCCTCTTTCTGCTCCCTCTTATCCTAAGGTGAGTACCCCCTTTTGGCCAATGGTAGATATTTAAAAGTTTTTTTTCATTTCTTTTTTTTTCTTTTTTTTTTTATTTTGAGGTAGAGTCTCGCTCTGTGCCCAGGCTGGAGTGCAGTGGCGCATTCAGCTCCCTACAACCTCTGCCTCCCAGATTCAAGTGATTTTCCTGCCTCAGTCTCCCAAGTAGCTGGGATTTGACACACCTGGCTAATTTTTTGTATTTTTAGTAGAGATGGGTTTCACCATGTTGGCCAAGCTGACCTCCTGACCTCAAATGATTCACCTACCTCGGTCTCCCAAAGTGCTGGGATTACAGGCATGAGCCACCATGCCCAGCCCTGTGGTAGATTTTTCAAATCTTTATTGTGAAAAACAGGGCAGATACATACGCTAGGTTATATTGCTCTGACTCTTAATTCAACATTAGTACTTTCAGCTGCTATTTTACTCATTTCAGGAAACTTCTATGGAACTCCCAAGCCTCCAGCAGAACCCAGCCCTTTTCAGCCTGATCCAGTTGATCAGGTCCTCTTTGATAATGAGTTTGATGCAGAATCTCAAAGAAAACGAACTACATCTGTCAGCAAGATGGAAAGAATGGATAGCTCTCTTCCTGAAGAGGAAGAAGATGAGGACAAAGAAGCTATTAATGGCAGTGGAAACACAGGTTTGTAAAGATGAACAACTTTTTTTTTTTAATTGTACTTTAAGTTCTGGGGTACATGTTCAGGTCATATAAGATTGTTACATAGGTATACACATGCCATGGATAGATGAATAACTTCTAACTGATCGTCTAGATTGATTTTGCTATTACGTTGAATTAAAAGCACTAAACTTTTTTACAAAGCATATGGAGAGCAAGTGATGGGGTTTTAATATATTTGTAAAGGTTGTATGTGGAGCAAAGTGTATTTCTGTAAGCTACAGTGAGTTGTTCCAATTTGGATAAATTAATGATCAGCTATCATTAGTAATAAATATATGCCATTACCCTGCTGTCTAAAATATTTGAGATTCGCCTCTGATGTTGGAATATGGGAATCTTGTTGGCCTATGTCTTTCTTTACAGGATGTAAACAATATATGGATGTTTTAGAATGTAGACTTCAGCCTAAACAAAGTAAATAGGGCTTGAAAGTATGCTGGTAAAAATTATCTAAAAGGTTTGTGTGTAATATTTTGAATTTAAATTTTGGATTCACTCATAGAAAATTTTCAAATATGACTTTCTTCATTAAATGTAAAGCCAACAGAAATTCAGTGGTGAAGAATCTGCTTCTTTTGAGTAGTGCTAATTAATGTGGTGATTGCTTAGAGGGTTCTTAGACTTGTAACTGAGAGTATAACTAGGAAACCATAGAATCACAGCTGAGCTTATTCAGTTGTATTCATTGGAAAAATTCCATTCAGAACACTAGAATGTAAATTTCACGGGGCTGGAGTTTTGCTTTTTTTGTTCACAGTTCTTTTTCTTCCATCAAAAACAATGCCTGGCATGTAATAGGAACTGAAATTCTCAAATTTGCAGAACCCATTTCCTTATCATTTTCCCAAAGCACCCTGATCTTTTCTTTCATCAGTTATGAAGATTTTATATGTATATTATGTTTATTAAGTTAATACGTTCATTATCTCCCACTCCAGAGTGTGAGTTCTGTTTTATAGTCCTAACTTTTTACGTAGTTATGCCACATAGTATGTTTAATGTTAAATGGATTACCCCAATGTATTCAAGTGTAAATACTAAAAACAGGTTTTAAAAGGTTTAGGTGAATTCATTTCTCATTTATAGGAATTACTAAGGGAAATCATTATACCGTGGAGCCTTTTAATGTTGATATCAGCTTTGCTATCCCACAAAATTAAGTCTGCTAACATATAAAAATGCTAAACAGAATTGGAGACCATGAACCTTTCCCAATATAGGAATTTATATGTTCTTGATTTAAGGGAAAAGAAAATTTTCTTTTTATACTTCCTAATACAGAGCCTTTCAGTGATCACTGCAGTTCTTTTAGAGGTAAACTCGTTTATAATCTCTATAGTTTATGCTTCGTGTAAGTGACTTGTTAAACTGATGTCACATACACTTGATGTTAATATTTAAAGGGAGAATGTCCAAGGGTATGTGACAGGCAGTTCGTATACTACCTCTTATGTATAGATACCATAGGACACTTACATTGAATTACATATTTCTTTGTAATAGGAAATATGCAGAACACTTAAGTGAAAAAATACAAAGCACCTGCCTACAGACAGAATTCACCTTCTGAATAAGTATTAACTGTAGTTGTTAGTTAACTAATCAGTTGGGGAAATTTAACTAACTAATTGATTTAGTTAGTTAACTAATCAATTGTTAGTTAACTAATCAATTGGAATAGTTAACAAATCAATTGCTTTGTGTATTGCTTTTGGGTGTTTGTTTTGAGACAGTCTCCCTCTGTTGCTCAGGCTGGAGTGCAGTGGTGCAATCTTGGCTCACTGCAATTAATCTCTGTCTCCCGGGCTCAAGCAATTCTCATGTCTCAGCCTCTTGAGTAGCTGGGGTTACCGGCATTTGCCACCTGCCTGGATAATTTTTGTGTTTTTAGTAGAGGCAGGTTTTCACCATGTTGGTCAGGCTGGTCTCGAATTCCTTGCCTCTGGTGATCCGCCTACCTCAGCCTCCCAAACTGCTAGGATGACAAGGCGTTAGCCACCGTGCCTGGCCTGTGTATCACTTTTGAATCCCTGCTTTGAAAAATCAGAAAATTGTGGGAGAGTGGAAATGAGGAGAGAATAGCTAAAGCTTTATTTGTGTACACCTATATGTTTATTATTTTATATCTTGCTGAAGAAATAACCGAAAAGAATGCTAAAATGGCCACGTACAATAACATACTATGTAATAATTATAATTTTTTTCTAAGAAATGGTTTTATATAAAGAACATCTTCCCAAGTCATTGGCTATTAAGCAAACTCCTTTATTCAATCGCTTGGAACTATGTTAAGAAAAGTATTATAGATCATATACTTTCTTTTGCTTTTCCCCAACATGGTTATTTCCCAACAGTGTAGCTCCTCTCCAGATTGGTTTATACATTAGGCACTTTTAAGTTCTATCATTTTTTCTGCATGTAAAATAAATCATGTGTTTGATTCATTTATTTGTTGAACAAATGCATAGTAAGCACTTACTAGAATACTAAATGCCATTGTTCTAAGTGCTAGAAATAAAGCAGTGAACAAAACAGACAAAAACTCATCAGGAACTATACTTTCTGATGGGAGAGACAGAACTGGCCAACTTAAATGAATAATATACATTGTGTGTTAGATGGTGCTACAGAGAAAAATAAAGCAGAGCAGGAGGTGGTAAGATGTGGTGGCCAAGGTTTGCAATTTTAGACAGAGTGGAAGAAAAGACTTGAAAGAAGTGAGTAAAGTAAAAATATTTGGGAGAAGAACATTCTAGACAAACAGAACTGGAGGTGCACATGCCCTGAGATGGGAGCATACCTAGAATATTCAGGCAATAGCAAGGAAACCAGAGTGATTGGATGCAATGTGAACAGTGCATTCTATGTAGTTGGAGCAGAGTGAGGGAAGTCAACAGAATAGAATAGTAACCAATAAGATCAGTCAGATAATGATGGGTATGAGGAGGGAGGAATGCTGCATATCATAGAGGATCTTGTAGGTCATTGTAATTATTTGGGTTTTTATTCTAAGATGAGAAACCATTGTGGGTTTTGATTCAAAGAATAACATGGTACAACAGTTTTTAACAGGCTTATTCTAATTACTGTATTGCAAATAGGCAAAAGGAGGACATGGACAAAATAGGGATAGCAGTTAGGAGGTTATTGAATGTGCAAGGAAGAAGCAATCACATGTTGCTGTTAACTCAAGTAGGATGGAACTGAGAAATGATCATTGAATTTAGCAATGTGGAGGTTATTGATGACCTTGATAAGAATAGTTTAATGATAGGTATTTAAAAGCCTTGTTGGAGTGAGGTCCAGAGATAACTGGAAGAGTGGAAGCGGATATAGCAAATATCAACTATTTCAAGTGGTTTGGTGTAAAGAGGAAAGAAATAGTTTGGCTGCCAAAGGGTAAAGAGAATTATTTTCGTTTTGCAGAACTGAGAACATGTTTTTATGTGGATAGATATGATCTAATAGAGAAGACTGGTGATGCAGGAATGAGAGTGAAAGAATTGCTGTAAACAAGAGAGAATGGAATATAATTTATAATTGGAGGGTTAGCCCTAGCTAGGAGTACAGACAGTTCTTCCACAGTAACAGATGGTGGAGTCAATGGGCACAGTTGCTGTGTAGATGTGATGGTGGGAGTTTGTGGACGTTTTCTTCTGCTTGCTTCTGTTTTCTTAGTGAAATAAGATACAAGGTCATCATATGAGATTAAAGATAAGGGAAAAGTAGTGGATGATTTAAGGAGAAAGAAAGTATGAAATAATTGTCTTGGAGAGTGTCAGAGTGAATCGACTAAAGAAATGTACTGTGATCATTATGCATCATTAAATGCCCACTGAAGGTTAATGATCATGAATTTAAAGTAAACTTGTCAGCATTGCCTGTATTCAGCTGCATATACTGATATGGAGTAGGTGGAGAGTAGGATTTAAGCAGAGTTATGATTTACCCAGGCAAGTATTATGAAGTTAGGTGAGGGAAAAGGAATCAGGAATATTTAAAAGGGAATAATTATAGTGGCTCATAGTGGAATTTAATTTGGCTTAGCAGGGCAATGGAGAAATGGGTAGAAGATAAGGAACAGTGAAAGGTAGTAAGTAGTAGGGCATGGTTAGATAAAGGATGGTTGGAGTTGAAATACTATAGAGAAAGATATCTAAGGATATATAAGATCTCTCAGATTCTCTGATTCTGAGGCATTGCCTGGAATTTGAAGTTGTTATAGTGATCATAGCATCGTTTAAGTTTTAGAAACAAGTTTTAAGTACAAGAATTGTGAACTCCCTAGACAGTACCCAAATTTTAGTATTTTTACCTACCTTATGGGCTTTGGGACTCTAAAAGGATGTTAATATTACTAAACAGAGAATTATATTTAACAACAGGAACTCTATTAGAGTGTAATTTTTTTAATTACTATTATTTAAAGGCCAGTGTTAAATGTGTACAAGACAGCTTAGTATAGCAGATAAGAGCATAGACCATTTAGATTCAAATAATGGCTTTGCTATTTATTGGCAGTATAATTTTGACTAAGTTAAGTTAACCTCCCTGTGCCTTATTTTTCTCAATCTATAAAACAGGAATAGTAATAATAGATACTCACAAGGTTGCTGTGATGATTATGAGTTAGCATATAGAAAGCACTTAAAATAGAACCTGATGCATAAAAGGACTGCATTAGTGCTTGCTGTAGCTGCTGTGGCTTATTAAGATTTATACTGAATTAATTCTAGTGTTGTTTTTTGCTTCTTTCCCAGACTAGCATCAGAGGTGTCAATTAGTAGAGGAAAAGAGTTGAATATGTATTTTAAAATTTATAGCAGAATGTGGACATAATAGACAAGAAATTTGCAATATTTGTGTATTTGGAATTTTTTTATAAATGAAAGATACTGTTGGAAGAAGAATGTAACTTTACCTGCTTTTCACACTGTTCTGTTTTGAACAATGGCAGAAAACAGAGAGAGGCATTCTGAGTCATCTGACTGGATGAAGACTGTTCCGAGTTATAACCAAACAAATAGCTCCATGGACTTTAGAAATTATATGATGAGAGATGAGACTCTGGAACCACTGCCCAAAAACTGGGAAATGGCCTACACTGACACAGGGATGATCTACTTCATTGAGTAAGCAAACGTCTCTATCTCTTCTAATGTGCCCTAACACCAATGAGGATTGCCTAAGATGTTTTTAAACCTCCTTTTGGATACATAACTTTTTCAGAAGACTCATTTAAATGTTTTTCTTTCTTTAAAAATATTTTTCATAAGGCCAGGTACAGTGGCTCACGCCTATAATCCCAGCACTTTAGGAGGCTGAGGTGGGTGGAACACAAGGTCAGGAGATCAAGACCATCCTGGCCAACATGGTAAAACCCCATCTCTACTAAAAATACAGAAAATTAGCTGGACATGGTGGAGCACACCTGTAGTCCAAGGTATTCGGGAAGCTGAGGCAGGGGAATTGCTTGAACTCAGGAGGCAGAGGTTGCAGTGAGCCAAGATTGTACCACTGCACTCCAGCCTGGCAACATAGCAAGACTCCGTCTCAAATATATATATATATATATACATATATATTTTTTTTCCATAAAACTGACAGTTGATTTTTAATCTGATTTAATCTGACATTTCATTTTTATTTGACTTGGATAAAGGAATAGTATATTTGACTTCTAGTTTTATAAGAGCAAGAGGATTAAAAACAGTTCATCACATATGATGAAAAACATAAAGAATAAAGGGTTAAAAAAATTAAAAAAAATTTGCTTTACTGTTTAAAAAACTTTTAGGTAGATTGTCCAGCTTAATGAGGATTTTAAGAACTGTCGGGCCGGGCACGGTGGCTTAAGCCTGTAATCCCAGCACTTTGGGAGGCCGAGGCGGGTGGATCACGAGGTCAACAGATCAAGACCATCCTGGTCAACATGGTGAAACCCCGTCTCTACTAAAAATTACAAAAAAATTAGCTGGGCATGGTGCCGCGTGCCTGTAATCCCAGCTACTCAGGAGGCTGAGGCAGGAGAATTGCCTGAACCCAGGGGGCAGAGGTTGTGGTGAGCCGAGATTGTGCCATTGCACTCCAGCCTGGGAAACAAGAGCGAAACTCCGTCTCAAAAAAAAAAAAAAAAGAACTGTCATCATGAGTAGGAGCATATTATTATCTGAGCTAAATATTTTCAGTTCTAGAGTTTGGGTTTGACATGTTCAGGCAATATAATTAAATGATATAGGAAGAAAATATTGATTCAGAGTTATTGGTACAAATTTAAGTTCACAAAAACACCATTTTAAAGGAAAAGCACTATTAATATATTTATAGAGACACTGAATACCACATGTATTAGATCAACCTAAAATTATATGTTGTTTGCACCAGAGAATATTATTATGCAAGTAATTATTGAAAGTTTTATCATAAATAATTTTTATATTCTCATGTCGCTGTAATTCTCATCTTAATTTGCCCAAAGGTAGAATATTAATGTAGTACAGTTACAGAATATAACAATTAACAACAGTTAAAATATTTGGCACTGGGCATTACACTCAAAGAACATATACTTACAAATGAATTTGGAGTGGGGGACTTGAATCTGTTTCCTCAGATGGTCCCAATTCCATAGCCTTCCAAAAGAGTGAGCATCTTGCTATACCAAATAGGATTCTAGTTTTTATATAGTAGTTCTGTATATGGCACGTTATTGATGAGGTTATACATTTATATAAACATTCATTACCACAATTATATAAAACAGGTACAATCAGGTCGTATATTCTTCTTTATTGACAACCTTCAGGGGCTTATTAAGGGCAATTTACACTTTTGACTTTCATGCTGACTTTAGAACTAAACCCGAAAATAAGGTGTAGAGTCATTAGAAGTAGCTAAAATATCTTTAAAAACAGATTATGAGATTGAATCTAACAGTACTTCACCCTGCAAACAGGAGTAAGTTAGTAAATTAAAGGGGGAGAATAATTATTAAAAGAAATGTTTTTATAGTTAAATATATTTAAATAGATTAAAGATCTAAACGTAAGACCTGAAATTATAAAAAGGAAGAAAACATAAGGAAAAAGTTTTATCACATTGGATTTGTCAAGGACTTCTTAGATATGATACCAAAAGCACAGGCAACAAAAGCAAAAGTAGAGAAAAAGGGACAACAACAAACTTTAAAACTTCTGCATAGCAAAGCAATCGACAGAGTGAAGAAGCAATATATAGAATAGGAGAAAATATTTCTAAAACATATATTATAAAGGGTTAATGTGTAGAATATAGTTAAATATTTGCTGCTAGATAAAACTGTTTTGTTTGGTATAACATGGTTGATCTGTACTACTGCTACTGTTGAAAAATCCAGCTGTAAGAAAAGAATATTCATATAGGTCTTTAGACTTTAGTTCTTATGTTTTGGGAATAGCCCCTATGGATATGTCTTCTCCTTGGAAAATGTTGGGTAAAATTTTAGCGAATTGTCTACATCTGCTAATTTAGCAATAAAATTTTGGATCACAGGAACCTAAGTTAAGCTTTTCTCAAGTAGCAGTTTTTAGTTTGGTTTAGCAAGGTATTTCGCGTTGTTGTTGTTATTGTTTCCCTAATAATCTGTGTGGCTCCTAGGCCCCTGAGTTCTCATCCCTTTCATTTTCTAAAAAGTTTTTTTAGCAAAAAGAAAATTCAAATTTGGGGAGATTATTTCTCTAATAGAATGAGTAATATAGACTTTCTAGAAACAATCCCACTTTTTCCTACAGAAATTAGCTATTATCCAGCATATAAAAGAAGTGTTTCTATCACATTCTACCAACCAGTATTATACCAAGCAATGGCTATATAGCTCTACAAGTACCTGAGGGGTTAGAAAAGGTATAGAAGATGTTATTAATTCCCTGAAACCTTTTGGCTTCATTTTCTAAGAGTGACCTATCTAAGGTCAAGGCAGAAATTAGTGAGTTTATCTCGTGTTAAACACACTCAGGAAAGATAACTTGTTTACATTCATTGTTGCTAATTAATAACAGTTAATTACTTCAGTTAAGTATGACATGGTACGCCAATAATAACTTTAGGCAGGAGAATCACTTGAGCCCAGGAGTTCAAAACCAGCCTAGGCAACATAGCAAGGCCCTGTCTCTACAAATAAAAAGTTTTTAAGTTGTTGGGTATCGTGGTGCACACCTGTAGTCACAGTTACTTGGGAAGCTGAAGCAGGAGGTTCACTTGAGTCCAGGAGGTCAAGGCTGCACTGAGCTGTGATCATGCCACTGCACCTGGGCAATTGAGCAAGACTCTGTGTCAAAATCATGATAGTAATAACAGTAATAACTTTAATTTACATTTTATTCCCTTCCTATGTGTTTTCTTCCATGACTTTTTCTTTCTTTAATATTCTTGTATTTAAGGTATTTAAATTAACACTGTCCACTAAGCAATGAGATAGTTTTGCTTGGGTATTAGTATCGGGATGCATGATGACCTGGTCTGAAGGTAACTGACTATGACATATAATGAAATTAAACAAATACTGCTCTCTAAAGTCATCTTTGGCCTATTTCATGAAATGAGTCAGAGGACAGGATATTTTTATCCTTTCCTTTTTTCCAGTGTGGACCATGCTGATGAAAACTTAGTTTTACAGAGTGGAGTTTAACTATACCTGTTGCTTTTACTTGCATGTAGCAGCAACAGCCACTTGAAACTCTTTGTTTTATTTTATTCTATTTTATTTTAAAAAGTCCCTGAGGGCAGGGGCTCTACCTAATTGTTCATTTATTTTTATATTCCAGCTCCCAACATCCTACCTACATATTACAGGCAGGCAA
The DNA here is from genome assembly GCF_049354715.1 of Callithrix jacchus. NCBI lineage: Eukaryota > Metazoa > Chordata > Mammalia > Primates > Cebidae > Callithrix > Callithrix jacchus. The sequence goes on from NC_133508.1 coordinate 151,566,132, forward strand.
GAAATATAGTAGTTTTTGAAGGGAAGGAGGAAGGAGTTTAGCCACTGAGCAAACAAGGTTTTCAGTGTAGTACTTTTGGCTAGTTAATGCACAGTATGTGGCTATGCACCCACCTTTGGAAACATTTTTAACTACTTAAATAGTGTCTGTTATTCCATTCGTGGCATTTTAGGCCTTCTTCAAAGTTCGATTCTTAAGTTAGTGCCTCTAGCGTTACCATTCCTTTGTGGAAATTTTGAAGTAGACTGAGAACAATAGGGTTAATGAATGAATCTGAGCTGTGCAAATGGAGCTGTAGGAGATTAGTGTTCAAACATCATATACCTTTTAGTCACTTTTAATCTTTACTTTTGAAATAATTTTCTCCTCCTTTATTTTACTGTTTCTAATTAAAATCTTTATTCTACAGCCACAATACCAAGACAACCACCTGGTTGGATCCTCGTCTTTGTAAGAAAGCCAAAGCCCCTGAAGACTGTGAAGATGGAGGTAGAGATTCATGCACTTTTTCTGTCATACTTATTCTTTTAATCCTTTCTTGCTCTTCTTGCTCAGATAATGAGTTTTCCAAAACCCTAAACAAACAGTAATGTACACAAGCACAATAGCAGTAGGTAGATACCATAACCAACTAATTATGTCATTACATCTAATTTTATGAGAGATTTCTTTTTGAGGATTACATAACTCTAAAAAAAACCAGTAAAATACATTTGTCCTTTTGTTGACATCTGTCCTGAAGACAGACTTTTAAAAATCTAAATAAATATTCAAAATTAGGCACATCCTTAACCATAAGGTAGGTTTATCATGTCTTTTGAAATTTTTTGAGTATATTTAGTATACATTACAATAGATTTGCAAGTATCTATAGCTATAGCTATTCCTTAGCCATTTATAGCAGCAGTAGAAATTCAATGGAAGTCTTTAATATAGGTCCCCACATGTATACGCATTTACTTTTTACTGCTTAAAGGAAAAATTATTTCTCTAAGAATCATCAGATAATAGCACTTACCTGTCTTATATATTATAGATTATATTTAACATTATAGTTTTGAGCTGAGTATGGTGGCACATACCTCTAGTCCTAGCTATATGGGTATCTGAAATGGGAAGATTGCTTGAGCCTAGGAGTTTGAGATCACAGTGAGCTGTGATCATGCCACTGCACTCCAGTCTGGGCAAGAGTGTGAGACCGCATCTCTAAAAAATAATAAATAAACAAATTTTTTAAAAGAGTAGAGTTTTGTAAATAAGTATAGAATTTACTTCATCCAAAATTGTTTGCTGTATCTTCACCTTTGCAAATGAATAAAATTTGCATTTGTTTTATATTACTAATCAGAAAGTATGTATTAATTGGTTTTTAAAAATAAGTGGCTTAAAATGAGGTTCACAGTAGTCCTCCTTGTATTGAAGTCCAATCTATAAAAATAAATAGAATTTCCACATAGTTGTGCAGCATAATTATAATATAATGTTTAGAGTTTTCTAGGAAGAAGCAATCAGGAAAAGGAATTGTTTAAAATTCTCTCTACAACAGCATCGAAAAATGTTAGATAAGTTGGAACTAATCTTCTGAACGATGTGCAAGTTCTCAACACTAAAAACTACAAAACATAATTGGAAGACATTAAGGAAGACTTAAAATAATTGACAAGAGGGTGGGCATGGTGGCTCATGTCTGTAATTACAGCCAATGTGGATGTGATCGCTTGAGCCCAGGGGTTCAAGACTAGCCTGATGACAGGGTGAAACTCTGTCTCTCCTAAAAATGCAAAAACTTGCTGGGGCTGGTAGCATGCACCTGTACTCCCAGCTACTTGGGAGGCTGAGGTGAGAGGATCACTTGAGCCCAGGAGGTTGAGGCTGCAGTGAGCTGTGATCACACCACTGCACTCGAGCCTGGGTGACAGAGTGAGACCCTTTCTCAAAATAATGATGATAATAATAGTAATAGACAATATATATAGTGTTCATTAGCCAAACAACCTTACAAAAAAGACAAAGTTGGAGGACATAGGGTACCAGATTTGAAAACTTATTTTAGAGCTACAGTGATAAAGACAGTTTGGTACTGACATAAGGATAGATAAATAGATCAGTAAAACAAAATAGAGACTCTAGAAATCAATGCACATGTATGTAGTCACTTGATTTTCAACCAAGGTGCCAACTCAATTCAATGAGGAAAGGAAAAGTGTTTTTAACAAACGATGCCAGAGAACTACTGGATATTGATATGGAAAAATGGATCTCAACTATACCTCACTTCATACAAACAGTTAATTTTAGATGATCAAAGACTTAACTATAAAAGCTAGAACATAAAGCTTTTGGAAGAAAATATAGTAGAGTATCTTCATGACGTCAGAATTGGCAAAGATTTCTTATACAGGCCACAAAAAGTATGAACCATAGAAGAAAAAATTAATATTTTCCATGTAATAGAAATTTTAAATTTCTATTCCTCAGAAGATACCATTGAAAAATAAATAGACAAAGTCACAGACTTTGCAATATGTATTTGCCAAAAGAATTAAATTCACAATCTATAAGAACTCTTTACTACTCAATAATATTGCCAAATTTTAAAATGGGCAAAATATTTTAATGAGCATTTCATCAAAGAAAATATACAAATAATCCATAAAACATGAAAAGATATTAAAAATTATTAGTCGTTAGTGTTTTGCATATTAAAACCACAGTGATCTACTGCTTTACACCCACTAGAATGACTATAACAATAACAATTAAAAAAAACCAGATAACTAATTTTGGGAAGGATAGGGAGAAACAGTAACCCTTTTACATTGCTGTGCCATTGGAAAATAGTATAGCCACTTTGGAGAAGAGTTTGGCAGCCTCTTAAAAGGTTAAATATAAATTTACTGTATGACCTAGTAATTTTACTCCTAGGTATCTACCCAAGAGGAATGAAAATAAAAGTCCTCATAAAGACTTGCATGCAAATATTCATAGCAGCACTATTCATAATAGCCAAAAAGTGGAAACAACCCAATTGTCCATTAACCAATGAGTGGATAAATAAAATGTGGTATAACACTACAATGGAATACTATTCAGCAATAAAAAGGAGCAGAATACTCTATGTTCAAACCTCAAAAATGTGCCAAGTGAAGAAGTTAGACATAATAGGCCAGATATTGTTTGGTTCTCTTTGTATGAAATGTCCAAAATAGGCAAATCTGTGGCAATAGAAAATAGGTTAGTGGTTGCCTTGGACTAAGGATAAAAATAGAAATTAACTGTAAGCAGCATGAGGACTCTTATTGGAGTAATGAAGACATTTTAAAACTGGATTGTGGTGATAGTTGTACAACTCAGTAAATTATTAAAAATCATTGAACTGTATACTTAAACAGATGAATTGTTATGTAAATTACACCTCAATAAAGTTGTTTTTAAAATGACCAGAGGACTTACACACTTCACAAAAAAGATAAAAAAATAGTCAAGAAGAACATGAAAGTTGCTTATCATTAGTTACCACTACAGTGAGATACCATCAACATCCGCTATGAGGGCTAGAGATACCATCTATATCCTTTAGAAGGACTACAGTAAAGTAATCTGGCGCTCAGCAGAAACCTCACATGCCAGAAGGGATTGGGGTCCCATCTTCAACCACCTTAAACATAGTAAGTGTCAGCCAAGAATTTTGATTCCAGCAATACCACGTTTCATAAATGAAGAAGAAATAAAGCCTTTTTCAGACAAGTAAATGCTGAAGGAATTTGACACTACCAGATCAGCCCTACAACATATGGTAAAAGGACTTCTAAATCTTGAAACAAAAAGTTGATATGCACCAGAATAGAACATCTTGAAAGCATAAAACTCACATGGCCTATAAAACAGTAGCACAGTGAAGAAAACAGAGTACTAGGTAATAATCAACATGATGACTGGAATAGCACCTTATATCTCAATATTAATATTGAATGTAAATGGTCTAAATGCTCACTTAAAAGATGAAGATTGGCAGAATGGATAATAATTCACAAACCAAATATCTGCTGTCTTGAAGAGATTCACCTAACACATAGGTAGTCTTATAGACTCAAGGTAAAAGATTGGAAAAAGATATTTCACACAAGTGGAAACCAAAAGTGAGCAGGAGTAGCTATTTTTATGTCAGATAAAACATATTTTAAAGCAACACCAGTTAAAAAAAAACACAAAGAAGGTCATTATACAATGATTAAAGAATCTATTTGACAAGAAGATATTGCAATACTAAATATATATACACCTAACTCTAGAGCCCCCAGATTCATAAACCAATTGCTACTAGACCTAAGAAAAGAGATAGCAACACAATAATAGTGAGGACTTCAACACTCTACTGACAGCACTGGACAGATCATTGGGGCAGAAAATCAAGAAAACACTGGACTTAAACCACACTCTGGAACAAATGAACCCAGCAGATATTTACAAAACACTCTACCCAAGAACTGCAGAATATACATTCTTCTCATCAGCACATGGAACATTCTGCAAAATAGACCATATGATAGGCCACAATACAAGTCTCAATAAATTTTTAAAAATCAAAATCATATCAAGTATCTTAGACCACAGTGGAATAAAACTAGAAATCAACTCCTAAAGGAACCCTAAAAACTATACAAATGCATGGAAATTAAACAGTCTGCTCCTAAATGATTTTTGGGTTTAGAACAAAGTCAAGATGGAAATACTAAAATTATTTGAAATGAATGATAATAGTGACATCAGTTATCAAAGCATCTGAGATACAGCAAAGCAGTGCTGAGAGAAAAGTGTATAGCACTAAATTGCTACATCAGAAAGTCTGAAAGATCACAAATTGATAACGTAATGTCATAACTCAAGGAACTAGAGAAATAAGAGCAAACCCAAAGTTAGTGGAATAAAAGAAATAACAAAGTTGAGAGCAAAATTAACTGAAATTGAAACAAACAAAAACAATAGGCCAGGTACAGTGGCGCATGCTTATAATTCCAGCACTTTAGGAGGCCAGGGCAAGGGGATTGCTTGGGAGTTCAAGAGCAGCCTGAGCAACATGGTAAGACCCTATCTCTACCAAAAAAAAAAACAAAAAAACACCACACGCAAATTAGCCAGGCATAGTGGTGTATACCTGTGGTCCTAACTTCTCCAGAGACTGAGGTGGGAAGATTACTTGAGCCCAGGAGGCAGAGGCTGCAGTAAGAAGAGACTGTGCCACTGCATTCCAGCCTGAGAAACAAAGCAAGATTGCCTCAAAAAATAAAATAAAAACAAAGTTGTACATATATATATAGACACACACACACACACATATGGGTACATAAATACACACACATACACATATACATACACAGAAGGTCAAAGAGACAAAGAGCCAGTTATTTGAAAAAGACACACAAAATCTATACACCATTAGCTAGATTAACCAAGAAGATAAAAAATTCAAATAAGCTCAATTAGAAATGAAAATGGAGACATTACAACAAACACCACAGAAATACAAAAGATAATTTGAGGCTACTATGAAAACCTCTATGCACACAAACTAGAAAATCTAGAGGACTGGATAAATTCGTGGAAACATACAATCAGTAATTACTGATTGAATCAGTAATTTTTAAATTGCCAACAACAACAACAAAAAGCCCAAGGCCAAATGGATTTACAGCCAAATTCTCCCATACATTCAAAGAAGAGTTGGTATCAATCCTATTGAAAATACTTCAAAAGATTGAGAAAGAGGGAATCCTTTCTAACTCATTCTGTGAAGCCAGTATCACCTTGATACCAAAACCAGGAAAAGACATAACAAAAAAATAAAACTACAGACCAATATCCTTGATGAACATAGAAAGACCTCAAAAGCAAATGCAACAAAAACAAAAATAAGTGGGACCTAATTAAACAAAAAAGCTTCTATACAGAAAAAGAAATAATCATAAGACAAGAAATAATCATAAGACAGTAATATTTCTCCAGAATGGGAGAAAGTATTTGCAAACTATGCATCCAACAAAGGACCAATATCCAGAATCTACAAGGAACTCAAACAAATCAGAAATAAATAAAGCCCACCAAATAATGTCAGCAAAATGTAAAAAGTGAGCAAATGACATGAATGAACATATCTCAAAGGAAGATACACAAGTGGTCAACAAACATATGGAAAAAAATACCCAGCATCACTAATCATCAGGGAAATGTAAATTTAAAAAAACACAATGAGAAATAGGAACACTTTTACACTGTTGGTGGGAGTGTAAATTAGTTCAACCATTGTGGAAGACAGTGTGGCGATTCCTCAAGGACCTAGAAACAGAAATTCCATTTGACCCAGCAATCCCATTACTGGGTATATATCCAAAGTATTATAAATCGTTCTACTATAAAGACACATGCACACTAATGTTCATTGCAGCACTGTTTACAATAGCAAAGACCTGGAAACAACCCAAATGCCCATCGATGATAGACTGGACAGGGAAACTGTGGCACATATACACCATGGAATACTATGCAGCCATCAAAAACGATGAGTTCATGTCCTTTGTAGGGACATAGATGACCTGGAAACCATCATTCTCAGCAAACTGACACAAGAACAGAAAATCAAACACTGCATGTTCTCACTCATAGGTGGGTGTTGAACAATGAGAACACATGGACACAGGGAGGGGAGCATCACACACTGGGGTCTGTTGGGGGGAAATAGGGGAGGGACAGCAGGGGGTGGGGAGTTGGGGAGAGATAGCATGGGGAGAAATGCCAGATATAGGTGATGGGGAGGAAGGCAGCAAATCACACTGCCATGTGTGTACATATGCAACAATCTTGCATGTTCTTCACATGTACCCCCAAACCTAAAATGCAATAAAAAAAAAAAAAAAAACAGGGAGAGATACCATCTTATTCCAGCCAGAGTGGCTATTATTAAAAAGGCAAAAAACAATAGATATTGGCATAGGTGTGGTGAAAAGAGAATGCTTATACCCTGCTGGTTGGCATGTAAATTAGTATAGCCTCTGTGGAAAACAGTATGGAGCTTTCTTAAATAACTAAAATTAGATCTACTATTTGATCCAGGAATCCCACTATGGGTACCTACCCAAAGAAAAAAGTTATTATATAAAAAAGACACCTGCTTATGTATGTCTATCATAGCATAATTTATAATTGCAAACATATGGAACCAATTTAAGTGCCCATCAAATTATGAGTGGATAAAGAAAATGTGTGTGTGTATGTGTGTGTGTATACATATGTGAGTGTGTGTGTATATATACACACACACATACACACACCATGGAATACTACTCAGCTATGAATGTCTTTTGCAGCAATTTGAATGGAGCCATTATTCTAAGTGACTCAGGAATGGAAAACCAAATATTGTATGTTCTCACTTATAAGTCAGAGCTAAGCTATGGGTACACAAAGGCAAACAGTAGTATAATGGACATTGAAGAATCAGAAGGGAGGAGAGTGGGATTGGGGAAAGGGATAAAAACTACATATTGGGTACAATGAAAACTTCTTGGGTGATGGGTGCACTAAAATCTCAGACTTCACTACTATACAGTTAATCCATGTAAGCAAAAATCACTTGTACCCCAATATACATATATAATATATAATATGTAATATTATTTTTATATACAGTAAAATGACATGCACTGATAATACCAAAGATGAATGAGATTTTAGAGCAACTAGCATATTCATTTATTGTGAGTGGGGGCACAAAGGCTGTGTAAATTAGTTGGCATGTAAATTAGTACAGCCTCTGAACATTTTTTAGAACTTTTGACAGTGTCCTATGAGGTAATATCTAAAGAGAAATGAAAACATGTTCCCCAAAAGACTTGACTAGAATGATTATGACAACCTTTTTCTTAATAACTCAAACCTGGAAACATCCCAAATATCTATTAAAAGGAGAATGGATAAACCATTTGTGGTATATTCTTGCAATAAAATAAAATACTACTTATCAGTAAAAAGAAAAAAGTGTTGATTGACACCCAACAACGGGGACGAGCCTCAGAAACATGTTGGAAAAGAAGCCAGACACAAGAGTAGGTTCTCAATTATTCATTATATAAAGCTTGAGAACAGGCAAAACTCATATAGGTAATAGAAATCAGAAAATGACTGGGGAGAGTGGAAGTGGGGTAAAAGATAATTCTCTGGAATGCTGTATTCTCCATCTCGGTTGAGGTGACAGTTGCACAGGCATATGCAATTGCCAAAACCCACTTTTTATAATTCAAAAGCACTTGATTTCTCCCCCGTCCCCCACAGCAAGACTGAGTTGGCTCTGTCACCCAGGCTGGAGTGCAGTGGCGTAGTCTCAGCTCACTGCAGCCTCCATCTCCCAGGTTCAAGCAGTTCTCCTGCCTCAGCCTCCCCAGTAGCTGGGATTACAGGTCTGTGCCACCACACCTGGCCAATTTTTTTGTAGAGACAGGCTTTCGCCACGTTGGCCAGACTGGTCTCAAACTCCTCACCTCAGGTGATCCGCCTGCCTCATTCTCCCAAAGTGCTGGGATTTCAGGCTTGAGCCACTGCACCCGGCCAGATTTTTTTTTTTTTAACCATTAAAAGAACACTTAAGAGTTGTGGATTTTATTGTTTTTAAATTACACCTCAAATTTTTTTTTTTTTTTAAGATGGAGTCTCTCTGTTGCCCAGACTGGAGTGTAGTGGCACTATCTTGGCTCACTACAGCCTTCACCTCCCAAGTCCAAGTGATTCTCGTGCCTCAGCTTTCCCAGTAGCTGGGACTACAGGTGCATGCCACCAGGCCTGGCTAATTTCTATATTTTTTGGTAAAGATGGAGGTTTCACCATGTTAGCCAGACTGGTGTTGAACTCCTGACCTTGTCAAGTGATCCACCCGCCTCAGCCTCCCAAAGTGCTGGGATTACAAGTGCGAGCCAACATGCCCAGCCCAAAAAATAATTTTTTAAATAATTTTTATACCATAGTTGTCTATAAAGCTTTCAATAGTAAGTTACTTCTTGTGGTGAAATCAGCCATTCTAAAGGCAAACTAGAATATGTACTACTATAGAATTTGACTTTTTAGATAGTGAGCATGGTATTTGTCTTCTAGAGCTTATCTCTAGATAAGCTGGCTTCCATTCTTCTTCCTGGTCCCTGTTTTAATTCAGTTTTCTGCCTTTTCTTGTATTTATTCTCATAGCTTTATCAGTTTACTGTAGCCTGCCCCATTAACAAAATCTCTAGTATAGTCTTTTGTTCTGAATTATATTTCTGTTTTATCTTGTTTTTGAATCTTTGTTTTGATTGCGCTACTAGTACTTGAGATAAACTTATTTAAAATTAAATTGACAGCTTTCTCCTAACACCACCGCGTCTCTCTTTCTGTCATATAGGTACTGCCTCTTCCTCTCTTCTTGCCCTACTTCCTATTTAGTTTTCAAGTCCTGTTGCTTTTTCTTTTTTCTCTTTTTGCCAGTATATCCTTATGCAAAAGTTTCAATATATAGGAAAATGAAAAGAATTTTACAGTAACATACATATGCCCACCACTAGAATATTACATTTAACATTTTACTACATTTGCTTTTTCACATAATTATTCATTCTTTATCTGTGTCTTTTCTTCTATATCTTCCTTTCCATTTTTTTCAATCACTACACACTTGGATTATTCTTAGTCTTTCTTCCTCTGGTTTTTTTCTCTCTCTTTAATATATCTTTTATGCCTGTGGTTTCCAAAATGATGGTACTCAAATTATCTACTAGTACCCAGTAGAAAATATTAGAACTTCTTTTTCATCATGTCGTTACTAAAGAAACGAAACTAAGCTTCACTACTATTTTACATACAGATTGGTAATAGCATTCTTACTGACTCCATATGTCAAGATTATCACAGACCCTAGCCAGAAGGCCTTGAGGGAGGAATGGGTGTGACACCTTCCCTCTTTTTTTAAGGACACTGTGAAATTTTATGGGGCCCCTTGTGCCCAGTTAAGTAGATTTATAGACTAGATAAATAGTTTTTAAACTAACCTCACATAAAATGATAATGTCACTTTAAAATATTTCTGCAAAAATACTACTGATTGAAGATAATACAAATATGCAAACCCAGACTAATAGTAAGAAAATGATAGAGCTGATGCTGTTTGTGTACCATATATGACCATATATGAGCTTTTTTCAACTTCAAGGTAAAGTCATAAGTATTTATTTAATCACTTCCTTTAAAAACATCTATTTTTGCATATGCTTTATTATATACATATTAGAAGAGGGGCAGGTGCCAGATTTTTTAATAAAAAGGCTACATGATCAAAAAACCTTGGAGTTAATATGTAAACCAAGTTAATATTTCCAAAGCTAATTTTCTAACTATCTCTCCCTTGCCTTCATATACTCAATTCTTCTTCCAGGAACCAGTCTTGTTTCCTGTGTCTACCTGGCTCATACCTATTATTCTTCTAAGCTCCAATCTAAAGTGTAATTTCTTTGTAGCCCTTTCTGTCATTCTATTGCAAGTCGGAAGCAGATGTTCTCTCCTCTGTGCTCAGTAGTACCATATGATATGTCTCTCTTGTCACACTTATATTGCATTGTAACTAGCTACCACACTCAGAGCAATGATTTTTGACACATTCATCTATATATCCTTTTAGTAGAGACTTGAATGTTTGAAAAGAGGGAAAGAGGGAAGAAAGGGAGGGAGGGAAGAAGGGAAAAGGGAAAGAAAGGGAAAAAAGAAAAGAGCTACTCTATCCTCTAGATTATTTTGGTCACCCTTTTGAAAATACTTTTTAATCTCTATAAGGCTCTGAGTGGCCAATAAATAATAAGCATTCTTCATTCACTAGTTTGTAGTCAACAGATAAATAAGACACCAGAGACAGACAGATGAAGTCAGAATGCCAGTGGATGAATGTTAGCCCTACATGTATATGGCCTTGCTGTTATTTCACCCTTGCAGGAGGGAGACATAAACACTTAGTCTTTGGCCTCTGTGTTCAGCTACAAGCCTCCTCACAACAGGCAGACATGGCAGAGAACACACCAGAATACACCTCTGCAGGCAGGCTGTTAACCAAAACAGTGAGAGACTCAAGATTCCCTGAGCCAAGCATATTGAGTTCATTGTGTGAAACTCCCTAGTCGGATAAGACATTCTTTTTTCCTTTAGGAAGAAAGTGAGGGGGCTCAGATAAACTGGAAACGTTCCTCCCATTCTTTATTCTCTAAGGAATTTGAAGAATTGGATGAACATTTCCCCCTAATGCTCTTTATATTAAAGCTGAATATGTCTTGGTTGGCCCAGGACTAACCCAGCTTATTCCTCTTGCTCCAGCTAATTATGAATAGTATCCCTTTTTATTCTCAAAAGTGGACAATACATTTTATGATTATTCTAAGTATATTTTTTCTTACAATAGAATGATCAAAATTGCATTCAGTATTCTAGGAATGTTTGAAATTAATAAGGGCTACTCTCCCATCTACATAACCAAGTACACCTCTTTAACATTGCATATACTTCAGGGGGTGGGGGGGAGCCTAAAGTGTAGAAAATTGAGTCTCTTTGTTTTGTGCTCAGCCATCCTTTACCATTTTCTCTCTATACTTTGTTTTCCCCACTCAACAGGGGGAAAATAGCCCCACAGAAGACTACTTTTAGGATAAACTATATCTGATTCACATGAGTAGTCTCTGCAGTGCTTTGTACAAAGTAGATGCTGAAAAGAATAATATTTTAAATGTAGGTTTTATATATTAGGATATTGTTTATATTCTGCTGAACATTTGAGATCTTCTAAAAAGACCTTACAGTTTTTAAAACATGTCCTTTTCTTCCCAGTCTTCTGATATTCTGAACCCAGCTGTGTATTCAGATACAGTATAAGGACACAGCTTGAACAGCTTGGTTTAATTGATGTACATTTTGTCTTCTATTCAAATAAAGTAATTAGTGTTTTGGTTAGGTAGTTGTCTTGAAATATAACATTAGGAATCCATTTTACTCTCAACCCATCCCATTTCTCTTATGATGAAAGAAAGATTAAATTTTTGCTAAATGCAGCTTACAAATGTGTTAAATGTTGATATTTCATAGCTTATAGAATGATAAAAGAAAATTATCAACTGAATAGTGCTCCACCATGAGAAAACAATTGTAACTCTTACATTTAAACAAGAAAAATCCTATTTTGGGAAGAGGAAAGAAGGATAAATTCATGAGATTTAGAACCAACCAGCTGCTTGATATGCCCAAAATAGTTTTATCTTTTGAAACAGCTTTTGGGGGGAATACCTTGGCTTCATACACAGGAAAATATGGTTAGGTTAGGTCTTTCCTATATCAAAAATAACCAAACACATTTTCCCTTGGACTAGCCCTCCCCTTAGTTTTTATACTATCTTTTTCACAAGCAAGTTTTTGTTTTGTCATCTATTCTTAAGGACTCTACCTTGTATTTTTCTCTTCAGTTACTACAGTTATTCTGACTTTTGTCCCCTACCTTTTCAGGGTTACCAGTAACCTCCTGCTCTTATAGACTATTTTTTTAGCCTTTACAAAGCATTTTTTAATGCTGACCATGCCCCTCCTCTTCTGTCTTCTTTTACACCATTCCCCCTGATGATTCTTACTTTCTCTATCTGCTCCTTAAAATGCCAGTGCGCTTAAAATTCTGTTCTTCACCTTTTTCTGCTGTTTATCTAGGTAATCATGTCCACTGTCATAGCTTTAACTACAATGTCTCTTAAATCTTTATCTTCTTATATTTTTCTTTTGAGTACCAGGTTCATATGGCCAAGAGCTTGTTATATATCTCTACCAGGATGTTCTACAGATCACTCAAATGTAACACCTTCCTTTCCTGCCTTCAACAGATGATGTGTCATCCTCCCAGCTGCTGGAATCAGAAATTGATTGTCATCCTCGCCTTTTGTTCACTCTCCTCTTTGTTGCAGTTAACTACCAAGTTCCATCAATTCTAACCTTTAAAAAACTGCCATTTCTTGAGTATCCATTGGTGGTAGGCACATTGCTAGACAATTTTTATATATCATCTGTTTCTTAAATTCCTCTAAATCCATATTAATTCCTAATTTCTATTCTCACAGCCATTTTTATACTTTTTCTTTTTTGAGACAGAGTCTCACTCTATTGCCCAGGCTGGAATGCAGTGATGCAGTCTCAGCTCACTGCAACCTCCACCTCCTAGGTTCAAGCGATTCTCTTGCCTCAGCCTCCTGAGCAGCTGAGATTACAGGCACCTGCCACCATGACCAGCTAATTTTTATATTTTTTATAGAGATGGGAGTTTCACCATGTTGCTCAGGCTGGTCTCGAACTCCTGACCTCAAATGATCCCCCCACCTCAGCCTCCCAAAGTGCTGGGATTACAGGCATGAGCTACTGCGCCCAGCCCATTTTCATAATTATTCAATAAATATTTGCTAATGTATCACTTTTAGGCCACAAGATCCAGAAACCTGGGAATCATCTTTGCCTCTTTTCTTCCTTCTCTTCCTTAAACCTCATGGCAGTCATTAAATTCTATTCCTTTAACTTCTTTGTCTTATTATTCATTCCACTATCACTGCCTTAGTTCCAGTCTTCATAAGTTCTTATGTAATCTGTTAGTGTTTATCTTAATTGTCTGCCTTTATTCTCACTGGACACCATCTATTTCATCTTGTATTACTGCTTCCTAATAATATTTTTCAAATATAAATTAAATAATGTCACAGTTCTCCATCATCATCAAAATAAAGATCAAACTTCCCAACACAGCACTCTAAAAGTGTTGTAATTTGGTGCTGGTTCATAAAATTCATTTTTCTTTGCATACAACTTTCATTCTAGTTTACCAAATTATTTGTAATTATGGAAAATACCAAGAATTCTTAATACCTTAATGCCCTTTGATCTAACTGGAATCATCTCCCTCTCCCTAATCCTAACTTATCTTTTTTTTTTTTTTCTTGAGACTTGCTATGTCTCCAGGCTGGAGTACAGTGGCATGATCTCAGCTCACTGCAACCTTCATCTCCTGGGTTCAAGCGATTCTCCTGCCTCAGCCTCCTAAGTATCTGGGACTACAAGTGTGTGTTAACACGCCCAGCTAATTTTTGTATTTTTAGTAGAGACAGGGTTTCACCATGTTGGCCCAGATGATCTTGATCCTTTGACCTGTGATCCTCCTGCCTCAGCCTCCCAAAGTGCTGGGATTACAAGCGTGAGCCACTGAGCCTGGCCAGCTTATCTGCTTAAACATCACCTTTCAGAAGGCTTTCCTGATAGCTGTTTTACCAAGCAATTGGTGTCATTCCTCTGCATTCCCCAAAAAAGATTATGTTTATCTTCATCTTATCATTTATCTCTTTTGTCTGTCTGTCTAGACTGTGAACTCCTTGAGGTCAAGAACTGTGTTATCTTTCTAATTTTTATTTCTGCATTAGGATGAAGGGGAGAGGAGGATGAGAAGGGAGGAAGGAAAAATGAAAGAAAATTAATAAATGAATTGATCCACTAGATAGTGTATCAAATTGCTAAATATTTTAGTTTTGATTTTTATTACCTTCATTTTAAATGGGCAAATAATAACCACTTCTTTATCTGTGTTAATTTACCCTGCATGCAAAAAAACAAAAAACTTTCTAATGGTATCAGTGGTAAAGGTTTACAATTAATAAAGTAATCCAGAAAATAAATGGCCATATTTGTTTTCTCTCCTAAAGAAAGGACTGTATTTAATCTGTTAGTTGCTAGTTACTTGGAGTGCTAACTAAAATACTAAATCAACTTTCGAGTTAACATTAAAATATATTTATGTTGATCTTTTATCCTTATTAACTATTAATATATCAATTTTAGTGAATTTTTCAGATATCAAATGGACTATTTCAACTAGTTCTATAGTCCTTAAATTCTCCAAACTTCTTTAAAGACAAAACATAAATCTAATTGTGGTACATTTGTAGAATTCATCCTTCCTCAGCTCCATTCATTTCCCATGCTATTTCAAGAACATTTCTGTTAAAGAAAAAAATATTTTTCATGGAAGATCTAAAACTGTTACAGTGCATTTTTACAGATATATCCCAAAAAATACTCTTATCTATGCAACAGTTGTTTGGCGATAAAATATTGTACCTGTTTGATAGATTTGCTTTATAGCTAAGGAGGATCAAAGTGAACTAAAGTACATCTCAGTTCTTTTTAATGTTTTGTTCTGTTCTCACATATTTCAACTATTTGAATAGTTCATCTGTTCTCATCTTTTCTACCTCAGGCATTTCAACCAGGTCCCTCAAAGGAAAAACACAAAAACTCATCAAACTTTGAAACCACCAATCAATATATATGCAGAAAAGTATGATGCAGAAAAGGGTAGGGGTAATTCAGAGCTTTTCACCAGGAGGCTAGTCATCTGTTCTTTTCTTGTATTATGAATGCAGAATAATGATTTTTATTAGAGTAAAACAATATAGCTTGTCAAGTTTATTATAATGGAATTTTTACTTACAAAGTTGATATGTCATAACTGAGGCTAAATGATATAAAACTAATAAGTCTTGTGATGCTTTCTAAACCTGTTTGCTGTCCAGCGTACTTTGTGTGTATGTGTGCATTTCAGCATAGTAAAAGTATTCTTAAGAGAAATTGAAAATAAAAGTATGGGACATCATAGTGTACAACTGTGGACTTTTTTTTAACATTCTTTTTTGCTCAACTGCTACATAAAATGGTTAGGACTAGAACCACCTGCTAGGAACATTCCTCCCGACTTAATCCATGTTTTACTAGTAAGATGGTTCCAGAGACCTTAACTTTACAAGACAAAGTGGGAGAAAAGATTCACATTCACATTGAAAAGCTCACGTCAGTTCACATTGAAAAGGCTAGGGATGTTTTTTTAACTTTCAGAAATTCAACTACCTTCAGTATTTCTGGTTATGTTTTCTTGGTTTACTTCTTTACAAGAATAAGTAATATTTAAGAATGCTATTTAAGATATTTATTTATCATTCACAAATACAGATTACACAAAGCACTGTGGTAGTTAGTGTTCCTTCAGATACTCAGATCCTGTTCACCAAGAGAAAGCAGGTACTGTACTTTTGTAGGTTTTAAGCAAATCTAGATTGCGCACTTGAAATGTCAAAATTCCAAGGCTAGCTTTCCTTTCAGGAGAAGTGGGTCAGAACATAACATCAAAAATGACTGTGTCTAGGCCGGGCATGGTTGCGCATGCCTGAAATCCCAGCACTTTGGGAGGCTGAGGCAGGCGGGTCACAAGATCAAGAGATCGAGACCATCCTGGCCAACATGGTGAAACCCTGTCTCTACTGAAAATGCAAAAAGTAGCTGGACGTGGTGGCACTCACTTGTAGTCCCAGCTACTTGGGAGGGTGAGGCAGGAGACTCGATTGAACCCAGGTGGCGGAGGTTGCAGTGAACAGAGATGCACCACTGCACTCTAGCCTGGCAACAGCAAGACTCGTTAAAAATAAATAAATAAATAAACTATGTATAGTAAAAAAATTTAACAGGCACTTGCTTCTTGTATTGGACTGTGTCTCATGTCAGCATGATCAAAGTTTTTAAATGAAAGAAATATAGAGTGATTTTTATTAGCATTTTTATGGCTGTGGTTCATATAAACACCTTTTTGTTTAATGCCGTCTTCTGTTCTGGGCATCTGATTGCTTGCTGAAATTTTCACTGGCTGGTGAAGAAGCCACTCAGACTTAAATTGTGTTTGTTTCTTGAAAGTGAGTCCTCAGCTTTCTGACTCCCAAATATTAATATAATGAAATGATACATTCACTCATTGGTGAATTCTTTTCTGTCAGTTTTGAATCTGGCAATTTACTCAATTTTCTTTATTTACAGAGCTTCCTTATGGCTGGGAGAAAATAGAGGACCCTCAGTATGGGACATACTATGTTGAGTAAGTTTGTTACCTCAGTTAATATTCTCCCAAATGTTTTCCTCTCAGCCTGCAGCTTTAGGGAATACTAGATACAGCACCCTATGCTTCTGTCATCCAGCTGTTGAGGTTTTCAACTAGGGGAGTGAAAAGGTAGGGTCAGTGAGCATTCACTTCATTGACCTTGGGCTTCCCAGAAGTTGGCTTTGAATTTCTAAATATAGAGAATAAGGGGGAAGTTGCCTAGAGGATTAATAGCTGGAGATGCTATTGTTACCACTACAGCCTCTAAAGAGAAAGTCATTTGATAGAAAACTGAAATGAGGGCAGTGGACAAGATGAATTATCAAGGTCATTTGCAACACCACCACTGTATGCTTCTGAAAGCAGTAGAAGAACATTAGGGTATTATAATTATCCAGAGTTTTGAAGTATACAGCTAAAGATGTGCTCTCTTTTAAGGAGTTATTCAAGGAAAACTTAATATTCGATTTAGGGATAAAAGTTGCTTCTTAGGCAGCTGTTATGGTTAAATTTAAACTTAAATCTATATTGGAGAGAAGTGCCAGACACCTGGCTGTGTTAGCCAGAGAAATTAAGCTAATGTCAATGTCTAATTTTTCCTTCTCTTTTCTTTAACTAATTGCTACGTTGTTATGACCATGAGACTACTTTCTTTCCAGATGCTAAACATTGAATTTGACCTTAAGTGTCTAGCACCAGGCAAATAATTGTATCAGAAGCACTACTATTTACCTGGAGACTAGGAGTCTAAACCTGCTGCATAGGTAGCAAAGACAAAATATTATTACTACCTAAAAAAGTAACAAACACAAAAATCTTTAATTTTATGATTGTGTCTTAATGTTTCAACACTTATAGGCATAAACTGATGCCATGTCCTGAGAATTATCCCTAACATAAGCTCTCTGATTCGTGTTGGAACTGTAGTCTTTATTCTTTTGTGCAGATTGTTACTTGAGTCGCTGTGGTTAGAGGGATTTTTGGAATGACTTCTTAAAATTAAATATGTCTCCTAAAGAAATGACTCAGTTAGATTGACACTTAAGTATATCAAAATTTCATTATCTTGGTTCCTTTGAAAGCTATGCTAATTTTGTTTCCATTGTGTTGTTTAATATCTTACTGATACTGTGATGTAAAAAGTATACAGCAGCTCCCTTATGTTTTTTTTCTAAGTCATATTTTGTGAAAGGAAGAAACAACCATTTTCATGTCAAAGGAGTATTTGGGGGCCAACAGAAAAGGTTTTACAGGACTTTTTTCTTCCCCTCAAAGTTTAGTCTATTTAAATTGGACTCTAATCAACTATTACTTCGATTGACACTGCTGAACCTTTCTGAGATAATGATTTTCATTCTCTTTATTATCCATTCCAAGTGAATTTGAATACATGGTCAAAAGGTGAAAGTCATTTTCTGGTTATAAAACCTTGAGCTGAATGATCTGGTCCCCATTATGCAAGGATATAATGTTGAAGCAACTTTAGGCAAATCCTGAAGTGTCTTGCTCCTAGTTGTCAGGGAGGTACATGAAATAGCCTGAATTAGAAGCAACAGCAGCAGCGACATGATTTTGGATGATTATTCCCAGAATAAGCTCATTTTATAGGAGGGTTTTGTATTAGATTAAGAAGGAGCAGACTGTACTCAAGATGCACATTAGCATGGAGTCTGCTGAGCAATGGAATGTGGCTTGATTCCCAGATTAGTTAGGTTTTGAATCTCAACCATAGTAATCTGTAGTGAGTTTACTGATGGAGATAAAAAGCTGTTACTTGAATGGCTACTCTTTGGCTCTCTTATTTTGTCAAACCAGATGGCACAATGATTGCTCTTGGCAGGAGACTTACTGTAGTAACACCAACTGCAATGGTAGTTTTTCTTTGTATTTATTTTAGAGGATGGGATTCTGAAATGGATGAATTTTTTTTTTTAAATAAAATTGTTCCAAAAATGTAATATGCTTATAATATGCATAAATATAAATATAAATAGGCTATAATAAACATAAATATGCATAGGCTATAAATATGCTCATATATTTAGAAATGCTGTCTTGATTGTATTACGTTACATGTCTTTTTAAAATTAACATATAATAGACATTTGAGGGTGCATAGGGATGTTTCAGTACATATAATATATAGCAATTACATCAGGGTAATAAGCATTAAGTGCCTTGATGCACCTAGGTGACAAAGTCAAAATATACACTTGCTTTCACAACTAAAACTCTTTTTTTTTTTTTTTAGATGGAATTTGCTCTTGTCACCCAGGCTAGAGTTCAGCAGCACGATACTGGCTCACTGCAACCTCTGCCTCCCAGGTTCAAGCGATTCTCATACCTCCCGGCATGCCTCCGGGAGTAGCTGGGATTACAGGCATGCACCACCACACTCCTCTAATTTTGTATATTTAGTACAGATGGGGTTTCATCATGTTGGCCAGACTGTTCTTGAACTCCTGACCTCAAGTTATCCACCCGCCTCAGCCTCCCAAAGTGTTGGGATCACAGGTGTAAGCCACCACGCCCAGCCATCTAAAACTCTTTATGAAAGAATATTTTGTTGGGATAAATTTTTACAGATATTAGATATAAAATTTTAATACAGATAATGTGCCAAATTAAGTATTATATTATTTAATTATTCTTGTTTGCTATCTTTATTTCTTTCTGTTAATCTATAATGTTCTCCTCTCTTATTTTCCATAGCTAGTTATATGGAAAACAAAATTTGTTATATCTTAATAATGGTGTGGGTATAAGTAACTAAATGAAAAGGACACTATTCTCACTTTTTAATTTTTATTTATTTATTTTTTTTTTCGGGTGGCATTTTAGTCTAGATAGTCTAAGATAATGAAAGCACTAACTTCCTTCACTAAATCTTACATTCCTCTGTCAAATTTTCAGGAAAAGGATTACTCATTTGCATACTTGTATTCTCTTCTTCCACACATTACAAAGAGTATAAATACAAATTACTACTGGCCGGGCACAGTGGCTCATGCCTGTAATCCCTGCACTTTGGGAGGCCGAGGCGGGTGGATCACGAGGTCAGGAGATCAAAACCATCCTGGTCAACATGGTGAAACCCCGTCTCTACTAAAAATACAAAAAATTAGCTGGGCATGGTGGCACGTGCCTGTAATCCCAGCTACTCGGGAGGCTGAGGCAGGAGAATTGCCTGAACCCAGGAGGCGGAGGTTGCAGTGAGCCGAGATGGCGCCATTGCACTCCAGCCTGGGTAACAAGAGCGAAACTCCATCTCAAAAAAAAAAAAAAATACAAATGACTACTTTTCATATTCTAATGCTTGGGTGGCAAAGTGAGTCATTCTAGCCAATGGCATTAAAGTGAAAGTGAGCCAAGGTTCTTTCTAAACAGGTTTATCATTTTCTGAGTGTCAATTTTTAGTTGTTTTTCAAAAGAATATGTAAAATATCAGTACCTATATAAAATTTTAAGTAGTTCCTAAGATTTTTATTTTTACAGAGTTAAAGAGTTAACTCTGGACAGTGTTATCCTCCTCCTGTTATGAAATAGAAGCATACCTGAGTGTTAGTGAAATCAGAACCCAAAGAATGTCCATATTTAGAGCTCTTAAACTATTTAGTAAGTAACCACATCTGTTGTGGAACTAGTATGCACCAGTAGCCTAAATGACATGGAGAAAGCTAACGTTCCTTTTTTTGAAGGTGGTATTTTAAGTTTTTAAATTTTTATTTTAGTCCCTGCTGCCCATTTCTCCATCACCACCCTTAATGTTCACAAATGGCAAAGCTCCAGTTGGGGCAACATAGTAAGACCCCATCTCTACAAAAAAATTTTTTTTAATTAGCTGGGCATGGTGGCACACACCTGTGGTCGCAGCTACTCAGGAGTCTAAGGTGGGAATATCGCTTGAGACTGAGAGGTCGAGGCTGCAGTAAGCTGTGATGGGACCATTGCATTCCAGTCTGGGTGACCGAACAAGAGCCTGTCTCAAATAAATAAATAAATAATAAATTTTCAACTTGTGTAACTATTTATATGTAGCTTTTGTAATATTCAGCCTACCTAAAGACAATCATATGAAATTCTCATGATTTGTTAATTAATTCTTGGTGTTCACTCATGTCACTTCTTATTAAAGTGGATTTTACTAGAAACTGTAGCATAAGCTGAAATATATTTGTACTATGGAAATGCTAGAATATGATTTTCATTGCTTCTGAATTAGACCTACTCATGGTCCTAAACATCTTTTTTTACAGCAGTCTCTTTCTTAACCAACTTCCACTTAACTGGCTTGCCAGAAGAGCAGTGCTCTATTTCTTTTGTAAAACATGCTGTTGCCCATAGCGTGTTGAATAGTTTTGGCTAACCTCCTAGCTGTTGATCTCTCCAGGCTTTCTGCTTTCTCTCACAGAGTTATATGCATTCCAAGAGTCATTAGTGAATGTTCCCAAATCGTAAATGCCAGTTGAACCTATGTTATAATTATTCAGTTAATTATATTTATGAAGAAATTCAAGTGTGAAATAGTTATTCTATAATATAATTGATAAAAGCCAGTCATTTTCTTAGTTGCTGCTGAATGGATATAAGTGAGTCAGTGGAAAAGTAATAATAATATAATTTTAAAAGGATTCTGTACACAAATTTCTTTGAAAGTATCTTTACAGCTTGCTTCATTTTGGTGAAACTCAAATTAAAACCCTTCTATCATTATCTGCCTTTTTCTAAAAAAATTAAATTACCAAGAACCAGTACTTCTGATTACATCAGATAAGAGAGTGTCTACTATAGTTTTGAAAACCATTATTGGCTATATTGTGTAGGTTTATGAGAAGCTATAATAAATATATTATCAAAAGCTTTATAGCTTGATGTCTTCTGCAGGACTTTATTTAGCTGACAGAAAGTCCCTCTGCTATCGTCTGTCAGTTCCTCCATGTTCCATAGCCTAAAGAGACATATTTGTCCCCTAATCTGTGGTGATGGAATGGTATGATAGACTATTAAAGAATATGTTACTGTTTTATTTTAAACTGAAATGTGTATTTTTTTACATTCTACAGTCACCTTAACCAGAAAACCCAGTTTGAAAATCCAGTGGAAGAAGCCAAAAGGAAAAAGCAGTTAGGACAGGCTGAAATTGGGTCTTCAAAACCAGGTAAACATTATTCTCAATCTTTCCTTCTAAGAATAACTTGTGAAATTCGTATGCTGAGTTAATAAAAGTGAGTTTGAACTTTTTATTGCTAGGGCTTTGACACTAGACAAAGAATGTCTAATTTTTGTTACTGTAAAGATATGAATAATCTTAAACATCTGAACATTATGAGAATACTGAGATTTTTCTCACCAGTATATAAAAAGCATGAAGTTGTTGGGGGAAGGGATTTAGTTAGCTTCTTTATGAATCTGAGATTTTGTTTTGAAGATTGGAATGTTTCCTTATGTGTTTAAGGCAAGGCCAATATTAGGTCTCTAATTCCTCGTTAGCTTTTCCCAAGTTAATTACTTACGTATGGTATCTGTAACCATTGAGGATTCTTCATTAGCCAATATATTAATAAGTAATAAATATGCCAAATGATTTACCTACATCATTGAGTCTCAAGTGGGATGGTAGGTATTAGTAATATCAGACTCATTTAGGGAGCATTTTAAAAAAATACAGATTCAGACATTTTGATGAGCCTAGTCATGTGTATTCTGAAAACACTGCCCAGGAAGTTCTTGCATTCTACTTATCCCTCCCCATCCCTTATCTAGCCCTCATTTGTCATTCATAATCAGGGGTATATATGGTCATATTGTAATAACCCAGTAGATTCTCCACTTCTGTTGCCTATGAGAGGAACAGTTCTTTCTTATAGTTACTCTTCAAAAACATACTCCTCCTCCTAAAGCTTTACATTTTGTTTTGCAAACATTTTGATAACAAGTACTACTGAGCACTGACTTTATGCCCAGTGCTTTGCTAGGCACTAGGTATACAAAAATTACTACAAGTAAGGCAGGGTTTGCCCTCAAGAGTTCACAGTCTAATTTAGGAAACTGATGGTTATAATGTATGGAAATACGTGCCATCCTCGAATAGTAGTAGTATGTGTAGGCTGAGGAACAGGTTTGGATCCCAGCTGTGTAACCTTGGGTAAGTTTCCTAAATCTCTAAATGCCCCTATTTCCTCATATGTAAAATAGGAATAATAATGGTACCCACCTCTTAAGGTGCTTATGAGTGTGTAAATTAACAGATGTAAAGTGCCTACAATGATATTAAGCACATGTTGACTGATAAATAATAGCTTTAATTGTTATTAATCGAGGTGTACAAGGTACGTACAGTGGTAGCATAAAGAAGGGAGTACCAACTTTACTTTGGTAGAGAATGTCAAAGAGGCAGGAGAAATTTCAAAGCAGAAGAGATATGAATTGGGTCTTGAAAAGTCAGGAAAAGTTAAAGCAGGCAAACAAAAATTTTAAAGGTACAAGAAAGCATACTGAGTAAAAGGAACAGAATGTTTGAAATCATAGAACCATGAAATGGTGTGCTGAAAGGCCAGAAGGCAGGTAGGCGTGGTTACAGCATAGGGTATTTGTAGGGTAGTAACAAGAGATGAGGTTGTAGGGATAGATACCATGAGAAGAGGGTGAGTATTTATGTCACATGTTGCTGGAAAGTCAAGGAAGTTGAAGATTGAAAAATATATGTTGGATTTGACAAAAGGGAAGTCATTAGTCAATCTAGCAAGAACAAGTAGAAAGTAAAGTTAAATTGCAATAGAATGAAGAGGGTATGGGAGGTGAGGAAGTGGAGACAATGAGTATAACCAACTGTTTTCATAACTTTGACCATGAAAGATTATAGACAGAAGACATGAACCGAAGAGCATCATGAATCCCTAATTTATATGTAAGGAAATGGAGACTTTAATAAACATTAAGCTTCTTGCTTAGAATAACAGTGAGTGTCAAATCAGAATTTGAACCAAGTTTTACTGACTTTAAATTCAGAGTTATTTGTATTATAACATAGTCCCTGAATTCGTGGCACATTTCAAGGGAGATTTTCTCTCCCTTACTAAACTCTAAGTTCCCTGCATTAGGTACCATATTTTTTATTGATTTAGATACCCAGGCACTCTCCTATGAGCTAGGGGTTAAAAGAAGAGTGAACACTCAACACCAGCCAGGTATAGTGGTTCATACCTGTAATCCCAGCACTTTTGGGAGTCTAAGACAAATGGATCATTTGAACCCAAGAGTTTGAGACCAGCCTAGACAACAATGGCAAAACTCCATCTCTACAAAAAACACAAAAATCTAGCCTGGTGTGGTGGCACACACTTGTAGTCCCAGCTACTCAGGAGGCTGAGGTGGGAGGATCACCTTAGCCCAGGAGGTTGAGGCTGCAGTGAGCAGTGATCACACCACTGCATTCCAGCCTGGGTGACAGAATGAGACCCTGTCTCAACCAAAAAAAAAAAAGGAAAAACAAGCAAACAAATACTTAACACCTGTCTTTCAGGAGCTCCCAACTTAGCCAGGGAATTACACACATAATTTTAGTATAGTATGATAATAGAGACATAAACAATACTGGTAGACAAAAGAGAGAAATTAAATCCAAATGTGGAAGGGCAAGAAAGGCTTCCTTGATGTTATTGGAGTTATGCTAGTTCTTAAGGAATAACAGCTACCATCTATTGAGATATTGAGTCAAATATAGAATTGGATACTTTGTATAATCATCTCATTTAAGTCTCAAAATAGCTCTGCAAGGTTATTAATATTATTATCCCCATTCAGAGGCTTTGATGGCATCAAGTTAAAATTGTCTGATGCATCTATCCCAAGGTTATCCTTTTCACAGAGTCAGAAGCACTCAAGTGGGTGAGCCAGGGAACCTCCTTTTTTGGACAGTATGTAAGAGTTTTGCTGATCTACATTTATTGCACACTTACTCTTTGTCAAGAAGTGCTTCCTCTTTTTTCTATGCATTACATAGTTTAATCTCTGTAACAATCTCATGAATTTTAGGTATAATTATCCCCATTTTATAGACAAGACAACTGAGGCTTACAAGGTTTAAACAGTTTACCCAGGATCACTCAACTGAATCACCAATCTTGGATTTGAAGTTGGGAATATTGATCTCAAAGACATCTTTGTGCCTTTATGATTTCCACTTTTCTATGTTTATTTTTTATTTTATTTTATTTTTTTGTTGAGACGGAGTCTCACTCTGCCACCAGGCTGAAGTGCAGTGGCATGATCTTGGCTCACTGCAACCTCCACCTCCTGGTTTCAAGCAGTTCTCTTACCTCAGCCTTCCAAGTAGCTGGGACTACAGGCACACGCCACCATGCCCAGCTAATTTTTGCATGTTGGCCAGGATGGCCTTGATCTCTTGACCTTGTGATCTGCCTGCTGCAACCTCCCAAAGTGCTGGGATTACTGGTGTGAGCCACCACATATGTTTAATTTTGATAAGACTTTGGCTGTTTTATTAATACTTTCTAAAATTAGGTGTGAACCACAACTTTTCCTTCCTCTTTATTTTTTGTACAACTTGGTTGTCATCTATTATATGCCAGTTTTCAAGTTTCCCTCTTAAAAGCCAATCTTATTCTAGTATTCCTGGAGATTAGGGCATGGGATAGCTAACCAGAATCTCAATATTTGGCATAAAAATGAAAAAGTTGCATTTCATATTGTCATCAAGTACCTGTCCGAGTACTCAGTCATTAGTGAAATATTCTTTTCTACAGTCTGGTAGGCAACATTAGTAGACACAGTCTTAATCGAATGGGTACTGCACACGTCAATTAAATAATTTTTAAAAGTAACATTTTGTTCAGAGACTGGTTGCTACTTTGAATGTCAGAAGCTCAACAAGAGCTCAGCAATGCACAGAGGTGTCACCGTAAGTAGGCTGATTGGCCATCTTCTGGCCTCACAAAATGGCATTTACTATGATCATTGCACTGCTGTCTGGAGTCCACTTCTTTACTTTGAGAAGCCCAAAATAGCTGGATTTTTCATTTGTTTGTATCAAGTGATTTTTGCAAATAAAGGCAAATCTGGGCATAACTTATCAAATAAGGTGGTTCCTACTTTCCACCGCAAACTTGCCATTGTCACTGCTGCCAGGACAGGCCTACCTCTTGAGGAAACTGTTTACTTATTGCACAGTCTGCATAACCACATAGAGCAGCACTAAGAATTGCTTTTCTTTCTGACAATAAGCTTTAGTACATACCTCTTAGAACACTGTGCCAAGAGGGGCAGCAGCAGATACATGTAAGTAACTTTGGACGTGATACTAGTGCTAGGTTTGAAATAAGCTACCATTATTAATTCAAGTTAATAGGGAAATGTACAACAAAACCACAATGAGATACCACTCCATGTCCACAAGAATGAGTACAACCAAAAGGACAGACCATACAACTGTTGGCAAGGATGTGGAGAAATTGAGGCCCTCCTATGTTGCCTGTGGAAATGTAAAATGGCATGGCTGCTTTAGAAAAGTTTGGAAGTTCATCAAAATGCTAAACATAATTACCATATATTTATAGTAACTGCTGGAATTCCACTCACAGTGTACACCCAAGATGAATGAAAATATGTCCACACAAAAACTTGTATGTACTTATATCAACATTATTCATAATAGCCAAAAAGTGGAAATGTCCCCAAATGTCCATCAATTAATGAATGGATAAACAAAATGTGATGTTTATCCATACACTGAGATGTTATTTGGCAATAATATAATAAAAATATTTTATATTTATTTAGTAAGTACATATTTAATATTTATTACTAATAAAGAGCAATGAAGTACTGATATATGCTGCAGTACAGATGAACCTCAAAAACACAGTCAATTGAAAGAAATCATTCAAAAACCCACGTACTGTATGATTCTGTTTATATGAAATGCCTATATTGGGCAAGTCTACACATGGATAGTAGATTTGTGGTTTCCTAAGGCTAGGATATGGACATGGGTTGGGAGAAATTGGCTAGTGATTGCTAATGGGCCTGGGGGTCTCCTTTGAGGAGGGAAGAAAATGTTCTAAAATTAGATTATGCCAATAGTTGCATGACATTGAATTGTACAGTTGAAATGGCTGAAATTTGTGGTATGTCAATTATATGTCAATAAATTTGTTAAAAATAGATTATGGCAGAACACCTAAAATCATTTTTCACAGTTAATTTAATACTTTGTAAATTATAAATCTGTACAATTTGATTCCGTTTTTGTCACTTCTCTAATGGCAGCCATGGTAGAGGAGAAGAGAGAAGAGGTTCTGGAAGGAAGCTGTTATTTGCATATGTGAATCACTAGGATCATCTAACCCTTAAAAATGGGCCTTTTAAAAGAACTGTGTAATTTTCTTCCTAAATTATCCACTAAACATGAGTGAAACGGATAGAAATATGAAGCTATTTACTGACAGTACAAAGATTCACTCCTTTTATCAGTTATAAATTAAGGACTGCAGAAAGCCTGAGCTGTGAATTATGAAAATTCTCAATATACTCTCTCTCATAAGTTTGTGACATTTGATTTCATCTTTCTGGCATAGTACTTTGCACATAAAACTCAGTAGATGCTTATTCATTTGAATTCATTTGTTAAGCATCTACTGGGTTTTGTAGTACAGTTGAATAGTATTCAAACTTTCAGGAACTGGGTACTAAAGGTTGTGTCATTTTGACTTCAATAATGGACCCCTAGTTAAGAGTAAGTGCAGACAAGGCAATGAGGAAGAGATAAAGTAGGTGCTTTTACTTGAGAATAACATTAAAAAGTCATATATAAGATTGACCTTGAGTGCTATATTCATTGTAATTATTTCTGTTCTCAAACCCACTTCTCATTTTGACACAGATATGGAAAAATCACACTTCACAAGAGATCCATCCCAACTTAAAGGTGTCCTTGTTCGAGCATCACTGAAAAAAAGCACAATGGGATTTGGTTTTACCATTATTGGCGGAGATAGACCTGATGAGTTCCTGCAAGTGAAAAATGTGCTGAAAGATGGTCCCGCAGCTCAGGATGGGAAAATTGCACCAGGTAACAATTTTTTTTTATAATTATTTGAAGAGTAGTGATACTGTAACAAAAATTATAGTGAAGAGATTTTACATGCATAAAGAGAGAGAAAGAATTAAATTATAAAACTAAAGAGAGAGATTTCAGGATTAAAATAGCTTATCCTCTAATTTTAAAAATGTTGTGTGCCTACAAAGTAGGTGTATATGTTTATGAGATATGTGAGCTATTATACTTTGATACAGGCATGCAATAAGTAATAACCACAACATAGAAAATGAGGTATCCTGTTTCATCTTCGATTTCATTTATTTGGATCTTCCCTCTCTTTTTCTGTTAGTCTAAGGTTTATTAGTTTTATCTTTTTTAAAAAAAAGAACTTTTTGTTTCATTGATCTTTTGTGTTGTTTTCTTCATTTCAAATTCATTTATTTCTACTCTTATTTTATTATTGCTTTTCTTCTATTAATCTGGAGTTTGGTTTGCTCTTTTCTAGTTAAGAGGGATCATTAGGTTATTTATTTGAAGTTTTTCTTTGTGTGTGTGTGTGTGTGTGTGTGTGTGTGTGTGTGTACATATATATATAGGCAATTATAGCTATAAATTTCCCTCTTAGTACTGCTTTTGCTATATCCCATAGGTTTTAGTGTGTTTTGTTTCCAGTATGATTTGTTTCAAGAAATTTTTCCAGTTTCCTTCTTAATTCCTTTATTGACTCACTGGTAATTCAGGAATGTATTGTTTAATTTCCATGTCTTTGTATAGTTTCCAAAATTTCCCTTGTTATTAATTTCTGATTTTATTCCATTGCAGTCAGAGAAAATACGTGATATAATTTTAATTTTTTGGAATGTTTTAAGACTTCTTCTGTGACCTAACATATGGTCTATCCTTGAGAATGATGCTGTGCTGAGGAGAATATGTATTCTGCAGCCGTTGGATGAAATGTTCTATAAATATCTATTAGGTCCATTTTGTCTGTAGTGCAGATTAGGTCTGATGTTTCCTTGTTGAATTACTGTCTGGAAGATCCGTCCAGTGCTGAAAGTGGGATGTTGAAGTCTCCTGCACCCCACAATTATGGTTTAATGTTCTGTGTTTTCTGTGTGCTATTGCCAGTGAGTTTTGTACCTTCACATGATTTCTTATTGTTCGTTAATGTCTAATTCTTTCATATTGAAAAACCGCCTTTAGCATTTCTTGTAGGACAGATCTAGTATTCATGAAATCCCTTAGCTTTCATTGTCTGGAAGGTCTTTATTTCTCCTTCATGCTTAAAGGATATTTTAGCCAGATATACTGTTACAGGGTAAAAGGTATTTCCTTCAGCACTTTAAATATGTCACGCCACTCTGTCCTGGCCTGTAAGGTTTCCACTGAAAAGTCTGCTGTTAGACATATTGGTGCTCCTTTGTATGTTATTTATTTGTTTTCTCTTGCTGCTCTTAGGATCCTTTCTTTATCTTTGACCTTTGGGAGTTTGATTTTTAAATGCCTTGAAGTAGTGTTCTTTGGGTTAAATCTCCTTGGTTCTCTATAACCTTCATGTGCTTGAATATTGGTATCTATCTCTAGGTTTGGGAAGTTCTCTGATATTATCCCTTTGAATAAACCTTTTACCTCATCCTTTTCTGTACCTCCTCTTTTGGGCCAATAACTCTTAGAATTGCCCTTTTGAGGCTATTTTCTAGACACTGTAGGTGTGCTTTATTGTTTCATATGCTTTTTTTAATCTCCTTTGACTGTATTTTCAAACAGGCTGTCTTCAAGCTCACTGATTTTTTCTTCTGCTTGATTGATTCTGCTGTTAAGAGACTGATGCATTGTTTAATATGTCAGTTGTGTTTTTTAACTCTTGATTTCTGTTTGATTCTTTTTAATTATTTCAGTCTCTTAAATTTATGTGACAGGAATCTGAATTTCTTCTCTCTGTTATCTTGATTTTTTCTTTCTTTTTTTTTTTGTTTTCTCCAAACAACTATTTTGAATTCTCTTTCTGAAAGGTCACATTTCTGTGTTTCTCCAGGATTGGTTCCTGGTGCCTTATTTAGTTCATTTGGTGAGGTCATGTTTTCCTGGATGGTCTCTGTGCTTGTAGATGTTTGTTGGTATCTGGGCATTGAAGAGTTAGGCATTTATTGTAGTCTTTGCAGGCTGGGCTTGTCTGTACCCATCCTTGTTGGAAAGGACTTCCAGGCATTTGAAGGGACTTGGGTCCCAAACCCAATAACACTGTGATTCTTGCAGACTCATATAGGTACCACCTTGGTATTCTTGGATACGATCCAGAAGAATTATCTGGGTTAACAGGCAGACTCTTGTTCTTTTCCCTTACATTCTTCTAAACAAACAAAGTCAGGGGTCTCTCTCTCTCTCTCTCTCTCTCTGTGCTGAGCCTCCTGGAAGTGAGGTTTGGGGGACATAAACATCCCTGTGACCACCACCACTGAGACTGCACTGGGTGAGACATGAAACCAACACAGCACTGGATCTTGCCCACAACCTGCTGAAACCACTACCTGGCTGCCACCTAAATTCCCTCAAGGCCCTGGGGCCCTATGATGAGCAGATGGCAAAGCCAGCCAGGTTTGTTCCTCTCTTCAGGATGATGATTTCCCCCAAACCCCGAGTGGGTTCAGAGATACTGTCTGGGAGCCAGGGATCAAAGTCAGAAACCTTACAAATTTTCCTGGTATTCTGTTCAACTGTGGCTAAGCTGGCATTCAGATCACAATACAGAATTCTTCCCATTCTTCACTTTCCACAGGCAGAGGAACCTCACCCTGAGGCCACCACCACTGGCCCATGTGGGGGTGTGGGAGTGTTGCCAGGCCACTGCTAATGTTCACCTAAAGCACAAGTGCTCTTTAGGCAGCTTGTGATGAGTGCTGCCAGGCCTGAGACTCACTCTTCAGGGCAGTGGGCTCTCCTCTGATCCAGGCTACATCCAGAAATGCTGCCCAAGAGCTTAAGGCCTAGATACAGGCACTCTGAGAGCCTGCTTCTTGCTCTGCTCTACCTACTGTGGCTGACCTGGTACCTAAGTTGCAAGACAGACTCACCTTTACCATTCCCCTTCCTTTTCTCAAGCAGCAGTCTTTCACCATAGTCACCACAGCAGGGAATGTGCTGGGTC
The DNA here is from genome assembly GCF_049354715.1 of Callithrix jacchus. Classification (NCBI taxonomy): domain Eukaryota; kingdom Metazoa; phylum Chordata; class Mammalia; order Primates; family Cebidae; genus Callithrix; species Callithrix jacchus. Next base: position 151,597,323 of record NC_133508.1, read on the forward strand.
ACACCTGAAGCCAGCATATCTCAGAGCCCAGTGCCTGTGGTATATTTATTACCCAGCTATTGCTGTTGGGTATTGAGGGCTTAGGGGTTCTTGAGCAGGCAGGTGATGAAACCTGCCAGGTCTCTGCTGTGACAGGGCAGCACTGAGTTCAGTGAAAAGTCCCTCAGCCACTGTGCTGTCCCTCTCCCAAGAACAGATTTCTCTATACCAGGTGGCTGCTGCTGGGAGGTTAGGAGAGGTGACATAAGCACTCCATTCACTGCCCTGGCTCATGTCTCATAGGTTGAGCCCGGTGGCTCTGATCCCAGCTCAGGACTTGCCTTGGAATTGCAGTCCTTGTGGCCCAGACTGCCCCTCATGTTCACTCAGGGCCCCAGAGCACTCCAGCCCACAGTGGTGAGGCTTGCTGGAACTGAGTCTCTAACACTGGGATTGACAATTCCCCTCTGGCTAGGGCCAGCCTAAATGCTCCCTTTGTTGGCATGTGTCAGCTGAGTACATCCTGGTTCTGCTTTCCACTGTGACAGGGCAGCACTGAGTTCAATGCAAGTCCTCACAGTCACTGCGCTCACCCTCTCCCAAGCGTACAGATTCTCACGTCGCTGCAGGGAGGATGGGGGAGGAATAGCACTGGCAATTCCAAACTGTCTTTGCTAACCTCTTCAGTGTCTCTTTCGGTGATATGAAGTGCAAACCAGGCACTGTGTTTGCTCACTTGTTCTTTATCTCTTGTAATGGTACTTTTTGTGTGTAGTTAGTTGTTAGAATTTGGTGTTTCTGTGGGGGCAGGGAGATGAGTAGTGTGGACTTCTATCTGCCAGCTTCCTCTGCCTCTGCAACCATCTATCCTCTAAACTAAATGCATATTATCTTTGATGGTGGGCCATTTTACAAACAAGTGAAAACTATTGGAGAAAACATTAAATGTATTAATATTTTGAAATATTTTATATAATTTTGAGATAATATTTTGTTGTATAAAACTAAAGATTTATTAATCATCTCAAAAAACTATTTGTTTGATTTTCTTTAATTATAAAGCTTACTATGGAGCTATTATTTGCCTATAGTCTCATTTTGAAAAATGGTCCATTGTGGTGTTTATTATGATATCAAACTGTTAAATCTTACAGTTTTTCCCAACTTTGTTTGCTTCCTTAATCATACAGGTTATTAAATTGAACTCCTATGTTAAGAATTATGGACATAAACATTGCCATTTTTACAAAGTTGTGTAAACTTGTATTTTCTGTAGTTTCCTAAAGCCTTTACTTGGTAATTGCTGGATATTTTAATATGGCTGGCAGTGTCTGTGGCTCATGAGCTTGGAAGATGTTCAAGACTAGTTTCTGATTATGGGGGACGTTTAAGTATTTTTTCCAGAAAGATTTTAGCATTATACTGAGGTTGATTTTTGCAGTGTTTGCTAGAATTTTCTAATCCTCTGTTGCTTCACATGCCATGTAAATATGGACCAACATTCAGATGTTTGAATTGTCATAGTATTTTTTTTAATCTCCCATATTACGCTTACCCACTGAGGAAACAAAAACTTAAAACAAGAAAACATAAAATAATCAAAAGTTATACTTGTGAAGGAAAGTCTTTTTATTCTACTTTATTACTTTATAAAGTTAACAAACTTTAGAAATTAAAATGAATAGTAAGTTTCTTTTGTTTTCAGTTTTGACCTTTTCAACATTTTGTCCATGCAACACGTCTTAGCTATTGTGTATGCTGTCAGGATTTCAAAACTTAGCTTAATATTTGTCTAAAATGCTTATCTAATTTGCATGGCAATACAATATTTCCATGAAAATTCTGGGAGCTTTAACACCAGATTGAGTTTTTTTAAAAGCCATCAGAACAAATTAAAGCACCCTTATTTAACCTTTTAAATAATCATATTCAAATAAAAGCAAATAGATGAGACAACAGGGGCCAAATTTTAAGTCAGGGCTTTATTAAAAGCTACCCAATTGATGACCATCAAGTGGTAATGATTCTGCAACCAAAACAGTCATACTAAATGTAAATCAGAAACGCAAAACCAGTTTTTATAGGGATTTATTAAGCTGACTTCTCAATGTCTTCAATAATGCATTGTTTGTGTCTGTTGAATTTTTTGTTATTTGTTTTGCCTTTTGAAATCTGATTTATAAATCAAATTCAAAATCTCTGCAAAAGAAGGATATTACAAGAAAATATATTCATAAATTAACATCATTCTGATCTTCAGCTCAGTATTTCTCAAACTAGAATGAAGTTTTAAAGTACATTGTAATCAGTGGCTTTTGTGGGTTGTTTTTGGTTTTGTTTTGAGACAGAGTCTCACTCTTGTTGCCCAGTTTGGAGTGCAATGACACAATCTCAGCTCACTGCAATGTCTGCCTACTGGGTTTGAGCAATTCACCTGCCTCCGCCTCCCGAGTAGCTGTGATTACAGGCACACACCACCACGCCTGGCCAATTTTTTTTTTTTTGAGACAGAGTTTTGCTCTTATTGCCCAGGCTGGAGTGCAGTAGCTCAGTCTTGGCTAACTGCAACCTCCTGCCTCGTGGGTTTAAGTGATTCTCCTGCCTCAGCCTTCTGAGTAGCTGGGATTACAGGTGCACATCACCACACCCAGCTAATTTTTTATATTTTTAGTAGAGATGGGGTTTCATCATGTTGGCCAGGCTAGTCTCGAACTCCTGACCTCAGGTGATCCACCAGCCTTGGCCTCCCAAAGTACAGGGATTACAGGTATGAGTCACCATGCCCAGCCTAATTTTTTAATATTTTAAAAATGTTAGCCAGGCTGGTCTCAAACTCCAGACCTCAGGTGATCCACCTGCCTCAGCCTCCCAAAGTGCTGGGATTACAGGCATGAGCCACTACATCCAGCCAATAGCTTCTTAAACTCAATAAATAAGGCGGTATTTAAAGATAGACTGTTTGACCCCATCAAAAAGTGGACAAAGGTTATGAACAGACACTTCTCAAAAGCCACATTTATGCAGCCAACAAACATGAAAAAAAAGCTCAATATGACTGATCATTAGAGAAATGCAAATAGAAACCACAGTGAGATATCATCTCATAGTAGTCAGAATGGCAATTATTAAAAATTCAAGATGCAATAAATACTGGCACGGCTGTGAAGAAACAGGAACACTTTTACACTGTTCGTGGGAGTATAAATTAGTTCAACGAATGTGGAAGACAGTGTGGCGATTCCTCAAGGATCTAGAATCAGAAGTACCATTTGACCCAGCAATCCCATTACTGGGTATATACCCAAAGGAATAGAAATCATTCTACTATAAAGTAATTCTGCCATAAATCATTCTACTATGCATGTACACACATGTTTATCGCAACACTATTAACAATAGCAAAGACAGGAACCAACCAAATGCCTGTCAATTATAGACTGTATCAGGAAAATGTGGTACATATACACCATGGAATACAATGCAGCCATAAAAAGAAATGAGATCATGTCCTTTGCAGGGACCTGGAAGAAGCTGGAAGCCATCATCCTCAGTAAATTAACACAGGAACAAAACTAAACACTGCATGTTCTCACGCATAAGTCGGAGTTGAACAATGAGAACACATGGACACAGGGAGGGGAACAACAAACACCAGGGCCAGTCAGGGGTTGGGTAGGCAATGGGAGAGAGAGCATTAGGACAAATAGCTAATGCATGTGGGGCTTAAAACCTAGATGACAGGTTGATAGGTGCAGCAAACCACTATGGCACATGTATACCTATGTAACAAACTACACATTCTCTACTTATATCCTGGAACTTAAGGTAAAATTAAAAAGAAAAAAAAAGGTATCAGGTGTGAAGGAGGATTTCTGGCTATAGAGACTTGACAGGATTCTTGCTGAATGCAGGTTAAGGTGGTCAGTAATCACCTGGAAGATGGTGCGGAATGAGGACGTAGATTATATATCAAGAATGGGTGATTTTGGCTAAATCAACTTAGCAGGATTCTTGCTAAAACTGGGCTTTGAAGGACATGCCAAGGATGAGGCCTAGTGAAAAAAGAGCTCAGAGGAGCCTGTCTAGAGTTTGGTTAAGGACAGCCTCTTTGTCAGTGTATGTATATATGCACAGATACACATATAGATACACATATATAAATAAAATTAGTTGATTCATAAGATAGAAGAAAGATAGACTGTACAAGTAGTCAGTGGAGTTACTTGCTCCTCTTCTGTGTACCAGATACCTGCTACAATGTGTCTAGCTTTGCATGGTCACTTAGATATGACTCAGAGGGTATACTAACAATGATAATATGAATTATCAGGATTTTTTTTTAATGATTCACTTGAGCTTGAAGTCAAAATTATTTTGCTACTAAAATAAGTAGGATTTTAGATACTTACACGTACATTTTAGAGAGGAATTAGAAAAGGTTTAATGTCTGTATTAGAAGTCTGTCTTTGCAGCAGTTAACAGTAAGATGTTTCAGATTTAGTTGCTAAATAGTAGTTATTTTTCCTCCTCTGGCAAAAAAAAAAACTTATTTGTTGATTTTAATATTTTTAACATGATTATGTTTTACCAGGTGATGTTATTGTAGACATCAATGGCAACTGTGTCCTCGGTCACACTCATGCAGATGTTGTCCAGATGTTTCAGTTGGTACCTGTCAATCAGTATGTAAACCTCACGTTATGTCGTGGTTATCCACTTCCTGATGACAGTGAAGATCCTGTTGTGGATATTGTTGCTGCTACCCCTGTCATCAATGGACAGTCACTAACAAAGGGAGAGACTTGCATGAATCCTCAGGATTTTAAGCCAGGAGCAATGGTTCTGGAGCAGAATGGAAAATCGGGACACACTTTGACTGGTGATGGTCTCAATGGACCATCAGAAACAAGTGAGCAGAGAGCATCCATGGCATCGTCAGGCAGCTCCCAGCCTGAACTACTGACTATCCCTTTGATTAAGGGCCCTAAAGGGTTTGGGTTTGCAATTGCTGACAGCCCTACTGGACAGAAGGTAAAAATGATATTGGATAGCCAGTGGTGTCAAGGCCTTCAGAAAGGAGATATAATTAAGGAAATTTACCATCAAAATGTGCAGAATTTAACACATCTTCAAGTGGTAGAGGTGCTAAAGCAGTTTCCAGTAGGTGCCGATGTACCATTGCTTATCTTAAGAGGAGGTAAGTAATAGCACAACATAGAAAAAGTTCCAGTGTTCAAGCATTTATATCTATTGATTGTCCTTCCTTACAGTTTAGAGGATCTTTTCCCTGCAGTCTTAGATAGTAATCAGTGCACATTTTCCTTAAGGTTCTGTCTGTTTGTTTCCATAAGCAATATCTTTTTCAGCAGTGTTTAAAAAGTTATTAGTGGTTTCATTCATGTCCATCATGGATTTATTTCCCTCTGTATTCTTTTGAAAATCTGATTCATGGCTTTAATGATTAGAGAGAGTAACAGCATTGTGTTACTTCAAATGAAATATATCCTCTTAATTTCATTTCTCTGTTGATGACAGTAATAGAAATTGACTCTTTCAACCAATGGTGCTTCATCTGGACCTCTGTAATGCACCAAAGACGTTCTGAGAGAGCTAGCATCTCTGTGGATAAGTAAAATGTTGAATGGTGTGTTAATCTGTTCTGCAGAGGCAATCATGATGGCCTGTGCTCATAAGGCTTTTATCTTAAGCTCTAGTATCTGCCTGTAAATGTTAATTAAACCACACAGTGCTTATGTGAGAGAAATATAATTTTATTTTCCAAGGTCATCAGCTGACATGAACTGCTCTCAGACATTTACAAATCCAGTTCCAAGGACTAATCACAAAGTTTAACTTTAATAGGCTTTCTTAAATCCATACTTATGAGTGACTAGTATTTTAAAGAATAAAACTTACTCTTTTATCTCTCTGGATTTTAGTTTTCACTTTTGAGGCAAATGAGCCCTTCTACTTCTTTGGGGAGTTTTTTCTTATTCTCATTTTTTTTATTCATATGGGTTTCTTAATAGTGATGGTAGAATGAATGTGCTCCAAATAAGGTAGAAATCTCTTTGTGTGTGCTTGAGAGTAATTCAGGGCTTCAACAAATAGAACAAAGAAAGACAGAGAAGTTTTATGTCACACAGGTTTGATGTTAGTTTCCTGCCTTGCCACTTAACTGGTTTTTTGGTATAAGGAAGAATCTTAGTTTACCTTCTCTCTAAAATGATCATAATGTTTGTGCCTTCAGATTATGATAAAAATAAAATGAGATAATCTATGTATAATGTCTGGTACATAGGAGATGTTAGGCACAGATAGAATTTACTAGCCTACTAAAAGTTGAAGCTAGTTTTATCATCAGCAATAGCAGTATTTGTGATCTGGGAATGCATCCTCTGGTTTTAAAATTTGCCTCATTTTTTTTTAAGGTCCTCCTTCACCAACCAAAACTGCCAAAATGGTGAGTATACACTGGCCCTCAAATCTTTTTTCCAGCATACTGAGGGAGAGGCGACATTCCTCTCTGTAGGCGCTCACTGTGGTGGTGATTATTGACCAGAAGTTAGGCTTGCTGCCCTTGGCTTGTATTTATTAGAAACTCAGGAAGTGTTTGGAAAAGCCTCCTAGTGAGGAGATGTGCTCTACAGGTTAAGCATTGCAACTGGAGGACTACTGAAGGCCTATTCTACCAGTATTCCTATTCTCTAAATTATAAAATATGAACACATTAAAGAACCAACCTAGTGGTTTTTTTCTGTGTTTCAGAGAAACAAGTTAAGAAGGACCTAACTGTTAAGACAGATGATAAGCTATTACATCTTCTTGCTCATGCCTGAAGAGAAGACATGGTAGTTCACATAATTTTATGGGGACTATAAATATGCATACACCTTTAGGTAATCTTCTTACTTTTAAGACTAAACGAGCCTTTCTAGAGTAATTGGTGTTCTTCTGTGCTAAATTTGCTTGTTATCAAAGTAAAAGGTCCTGAAACAGTGTCTTCTGTGGCATTCTTCTAAATAACCATGGAGCCTATTTAAGGACCTCTACAGAGAATAAGAACTTTTAAAAGGGGTGCATCAAATACTACTATTATGCACATTTATGGCTATGAGGTGCACATTTGTAGCTATTTAAATATCCACAATGTTGTGGATATAAAGATAATTGTATTTAAAATTCTAATTTAGTTCTAGTTTCTGATTTGCGGTCTTTTATCTCAAAATCAAAAGATGGCTTTCCATAACCATAAACTATAGAAGGTTGTTACATGTCTTAGTTCTTTCTAGCCCACCAAGTAATCCTCTGCAAATTTGCTGTTTTATGGATCAAACAGAAAGAATCTCTCAGCCCTTGCCCGTTTTTTCCTTTTTTTTTTTTTTTGAGACAGAGTCTCGCTCCATCACCCAGGCTGGAGTGCAGTGGTGTGATCTTGGCTCACTGCAACCTCTGCCACCTAGGTTCAAGCGATTCTTGTGCCTTAGCCTCTCGAGTAGCTGGAATTACAGGTGCATGCCACCACATGTGGCTGATTTTTATATTTTTAGTAGAGATGAAGTTTCACCATGTTGGCTAGGCTGGTCTCAAACTCCTGACCTCAGGTGATGTGCCCGCCTCGGCCTCCCAAAGTGCTGGGATTACAAGCGTGAGCTACTGTGCCCAGCCAGCTTCTGCCCTTTTAATTGGTTGCTTATACTACTTGGATCCAGTGTGAACAAAAATTGTTCAGTTCATATTGCACTGTATTCTTCTACATTTCTCTGGTTCCTCTAGTAATCATTTCAACTCCTGTGTCACCATATCTATTTCATAATGGATGCCACTGCAGCTGCAGTGACCCTGATGCTTTATAATTGATGGAAGGGCCTGATGACCTTTAACTGCTTCTGACAGAGTGGTAGGATATGTGGGGAAAGGGCGGAAGACTACTGTTAGCTTCTCTGCCTTCTGATTGGGTCTAGGTCATTGAAGGGTACCCTTGAGCACAACATTTTGCAGTGGCTAGCCCCTGATAACTCCCTGACAAGCTGGTGCCTCTGCATTCTAGTCATTGTTAATGATCACAAGCATCCATAATCTCCCTTGCCTAACAATAATTCAGGATAACAAGCTGGTCTCAAAGCCATATTTCTTAGGCTGTTTATTGGATTTCATTTTTAACATTTTATTAAAGAAGTCATTTTGCTTGGCTATTATTTTGGGAAAGTTCTATCTAAATAGGAAAAGTATCAAAATATGCTACTATGTTTTCCCTTATCTAATTGTCTTGCATGGTACATTTTCTTTCTCTTAATATATGTGAATTGGCCAGGCAGGGTTTTCATAGTGCCATCCTTATAACCTAAATTAAAGTTAACCTCTCCTGTTTTCTTAGAAAGAGTATTATCTTAAATATCTTCCTTAGAAATTAAGCTCAGTGAGTGGGAGGTGGGTCATGCCAAGAATATTATGAAGACATTCTCTGAATCTCCCTGTTACTTTACTTAGAAGTGCTGCCTTGTGTTGTATTTCGGTTTATCTTCATCTCAAAGTCAATTTGTGTCTTGGTGGTAGAGAAAAGGGCAAAATTGTTTAAATATAGGGCTAAGACTCTTTAGTTGATATCACTATAAACTTTTTTCTAATTTAGGTTTAATGTTTCAACCAAATACACATGGCTATGAAAATGAAAATTCCTGTAACTATAAATCTGCTGTGGCTTTGATTCTGCCACCTATACGACTATAATCAGTTGACATATCCATTTCAGATACCAGTTTTATAAATTAATCAACCATCTGATTTAAAAGAAAAATACTAAGTGAGGCCCTTTTCCATTTCAGAAAACAGATAAAAAGGAAAATTCAGGAAGTTTGGAGACCATAAATGAGCCTGTTCCCCAGCCCATGCCTTTTCCACCCAGCATTATCAGGTCAGGATCCCCAAAATTGGATCCTTCTGAGGTCTACCTGAAATCTAAGACTTTATATGAAGATAAACGTAAGTAGCTGTGGAATTCTTCAGGAGAGCATGTAACGACATAGATTTGTCTTCTTTTTAGGCTGGGCTCTTCCCATCTTTCAAAAGCATTTTGAAAAAAAGTTATTCCTTCATTACCATTTTAATATAACTCTGGACTTCTTCCATGTATATTCAACAGTCACACATTCATTTTTTCAAAATCATTTATTAGGTGCTAGTTATCTACCAGATGCCATACTAGGTAATTAGATTACAGAGATAAATAGGTTACATAGGACCTGAACCCAAAAATATTATTAGAACTAAATGGAAAAGGCAAATATGTAATCAAATAGTATGTGAATAAGTACACATAATAAGCCTAACAGGTACAGTGATAGAAAAACGAAATGGATAAATTGGGATCCAAAGAAGGAATATTCAGTTTTATCAGTGTGGGCGGTAGGAACTGTCAGGAAAAGCTTCATACTGGAGGCAAAGCTTTAAGTCATCAGGGATGAAAAAGTGTCTATGAGGAAGACAAAAGGCAAAGAAGGAATAGCACTTGCACACTGATCTTGCATGACTTGGGTTCTGCAAGTAGTTCACTTTGGCTCTGTGCAATTGGCAAGGAAAGTCACAGAGGAGAGCAGGAACAGATTGTGGAAGGCCAATTCTAAGGGAACTGCAGTTGGTCATATAAATAACAAAGAACTACAGAATGCTTTTAACTATGGGGAAGACATAGTTTTGTGTTTTAGAAAGGTTTCTCTGGCAAGAGTATGAAGGATGAATCAGAAGTGTATGCAATTTGAGGAAGCATGTACAATTTAAAGAGGAGACTAAAGAGTTGATTCCTTAAAGGAGTCCGGCTGAGAGAGAAAAAGAGAGAATGTATAAGGCAGAAATTCATGCATGTTCCTACTAATTCACTTACTAATGATAAATCTTTTCCCAACAAAATTGCAGATTTAAGTAGGTATAATTTTTTTTTATTTATTTGTTCTTAAGAAATAGATGTAAATCTACCTTGGAAAAGATATGTACAAGTGGAATATATATGTAATTGACTTTATGCTTATTTAATCAGTTGCAGAACTACATCTTGATAATCTCAAGCCATATTTAGAAAGATGAAAACTAGTTGTACACATAGCAAAGCAATAATTTAAATTAGCATAACTATAGAATCCCTTTCTTCATACTTTCCATTTATAGCCTGATACATTATTAATACTGGTATAAACTCTGCAGTCCCATTAGGCTTCCCCCATAAAATAAATGAGTTGAACTCACAACTCTTTTTTCTTTCCAAGATGGAGTCTTGCTCTGTTGCCCAGAGCTGGAGTGCAGTGGTTCAATCTCAGATTATTACAACCTCTGACTTCCAGGTTCAAGCAATTCTCCTGCCTCAGCCTCCCAAGTAGCTGGGACTACAGGCACGTGCCACCACACCCAGCTAATTTTTGCATTTTTATTAGAGACAGGGTTTAACCATATTGGCCAGGATGGTCCTCAACTCCTAACCTCATGATCTGCCCGCCTTGGCCTCCCAAAGTGGACTCTTTTAATCTCTAAAGTTCTAGAATTTTTTTTTTTTTTTTTTTTTTTTTTGAGACGGAATTTCGCTCTTGTTACCCAGGCTGGAGTGCAATGGCGCAATCTCGGCTCACCGCAACCTCCGCCTCCTGGGTTCAGGCAATTCTCCTGCCTCAGCCTCCCGAGTAGCTGGGATTACAGGCACGCACCACCGTGCCCAGCTAATTTTTTGTATTTTTAGTAGAGACGGGGTTTCACCATGTTGACCAGGATGGTCCCGATCTGCTGACCTCGTGATCCACCCGCCTCGGCCTCCCAAAGTGCTGGGATTACAGGCTTGAGCCACCGCTCCCGGCCCAAGTTCTAGAATTTTAATAGGAAGTATCTATTAAAAGATATTGCTTCTATAGAATATTATCAGGAATTTACTAATCTCACTTTTTATATAGTTCTCTGACATGTTTATTTCTTTTCTCTTTCTAGTAAATACTTCTTACTTATAAATAACATTAATATTTTCCCAAAGAAAAAAATTTTAATCATGAAATATATTTTTGTGACTTAATATTCTAAGGAATACAACTTATCCTTTGAGGGTAGGATAGTATGGGTTAAGAGATTAGACCCTGGAAATCAAACTGGATTTAAATCTCAGCTTCGCCGTTTGCTGTGTGACAGTGGCCAACTTACTTAGACTCTCAGTTTTCCCACCTAGAAAACGGGGCTAATCATAAATGTTAGCTGTTATTTATTTTCCTTTAACATGCTATCATTTTGCAAAACTAGTCTAGGTAAGTAGTTCATATGGAATACTTTTCTGAGAGAAAGGTATTAGCTTGAGAGCAGAAAGAAGATATTTTACAGGCACTCCTAAGATTGAAAGTACCTTACTCAGGTGTTAACTTAGGTCATTTGCACCTATCAAATATCAAACTCAAATTTGATCATTCTGAATTTAACATTGTAATATTGATTGGACAGCATTAGAAGTTAATGGTGGTGTAATACTGAGTACATGGAAATGAGAGTAAATGTTTCTCAGCAGTCTTGATACAGTTTTGTTTAGAGTCAGAACAAGGATTTATAGTTGAATTGTGTGTGTTACACTCTTGTGCACATTTTCACATACTAAAAAGTTCTGAGATTATGGCTTATTGAGTTTACTGTATAATATTCTACTAAATATTGAACTTTGTTTTAATCCTTTTAAAATAAATAAAAATATTTATTTTGTATTTTCTAATTTTCCTTAGCACCAAACACCAAAGATTTGGATGTTTTTCTTCGAAAACAAGAGTCAGGATTTGGCTTCAGAGTGCTAGGAGGAGATGGACCTGACCAGTCTGTAAGTGTCACTTCTTTGGAACATGGCTGTTTCCTGTTCAAACGTTTTGAGTGGTGATTTGGTGGATTGTAGTGTGTTTTGTTTTGTTCTTTGGGTTTTTTTTCTCTAACAGTTTCATTCATATGAGGAAGAACTGCGTTTCTATTAGTATCATAGTCCCTCAGTTATTGTGGTGTAGCTGAGGCTAAAAACTGGGTAAAAATGGAATATGTCAGCTGCAAATTAGGCAATGATTAATTTATTTACTTCTCTGTGTGATTAACTACATGAAGCTTATTTTAACTTTTGTATTTTTCTTTGCCCTCATTAAACAAAGCCTAAGACATTTTCCTTTTCTAAAAAACCTATAATCCCGTGTCCTCTTTCCCACTATTACTCTATCTTCTGAAAACTCCATAAATGGTTGGCATGAGCCTGTGCATATTATTTCACCTAATCTTATTAATAGGTTGGCATTTTCATGCTCAGTACTTTGCATGTCATTTCATCTGTTACCTTTGAAACTAGAGGAATATAAAATAATTAATATTTTTGTCCAGTGGCATAAGGGTTATATTTGCTAAGCATTTAAAGTCTAGGATTTTGTTTACACATGCTTCTCATATAAACTTGTTTTAAAGAACAAATGTAGTGGGGTTTTGTTTCTAGGTTTTGCTCTTGATTTGAATAACAAAGAAGTAATGTGTTCCATAGAATTTTTAAGAACATATTTGCATTGTTTTTTATATAATATCATGAAAGGCTACATTATGCTTGGAAGTTAGGTGAAGCACAATAATCTTTGAAAATGATAGACTTCTTCCTATTTCTGAATAGAACATTTGATTTATATAGTATAAATTTGTTCTAATTGGTCATACTGCTTACAACTGCAACAGTCATTTGAGACACATAAAGCTTAAGGCAGGTTGCCCTACGTAGAACAAATACGAGCTACTTTGATTGTTCTTGGTTGTATTTGTATTTTTGTTTTATTGCTTCCTATTTTGTTGATATTCGTAATGTTCACTTAGATATTTTAAGAATTTGTCTCAAACAACTTAGAAGAAACCTTTCTTTTCTCTTAAATGTCAGATTTTAGCAGATCTGAAACTAGTCCAAACATTCAGGATTGCCTAATTAATAGGATTCTAATGCTGGTGAGCAAAATGAACCAGATTTTTCACCTGGATGCAAGTGAGCTTCAGGCCACTCTGTTCCCATTGAGATTTAGAAACAAGAAATGTTTCTGTGCTATGTATATTGAACTTGTACCATTAGTCATATGTGATGAGAGTACCATTGAGAATGATCCCAATTGCTGTGAACAGTATTTAGAAAATCTTGCCTGATGACATTAAACAGACTTTTAATAGCTACTCTGCAGAATTATGTTTTCTGAGTTTTGTATTTTGTTTCATTGTAATGAAGGGGATAATAGTGGTGCTTTTTGAGTTATGGAACAACTTTGTATTATCTGTTTTCTTCGTACACAGCCCTGAGAATCTAGAAGGGATTGCATAATACAGTGTGATTATTTGGAGTGCCATTTTGGAGAATGGACACTTCCTCAGATAATACCTTTCTAAAATATGACTGTTTTCATAGTTGAACTGCAAAAATCTGTTGCTTTGCACAGTGCTAAGTTAGGAATTCCTTAACTCTTCAGCTAAACTTTAGACTGTGGATCAACCTATACTTTGTCATCTTATCAGATATATATTGGGGCCATTATTCCTCTGGGAGCAGCTGAGAAAGATGGTCGGCTCCGTGCAGCTGATGAACTAATGTGCATTGATGGAATTCCTGTTAAAGGGAAATCACACAAACAAGTCTTGGACCTCATGACAACTGCTGCTCGAAATGGCCATGTGTTATTAACTGTCAGAAGAAAGATCTTCTATGGAGGTATGTGAACTTGTTCCTACTCTGAAAAGTTAAAAAAGAAACAAGGTACTAGTCTATGTCCTGTGTAGTTTTGCAGGTTATTTTGTTACATTCAGTAGTATATAAGATAACCCATTTGGTGTGAACCAGAGACTCACTGTGGAAGGCCATGCAAGGACAAAAGGATTCAGAAATACTACTACTATAAAAAAATAAATTTTGGGCTTCTATATCAAGATTATTTTTATATATTGTTGCAGTTTGCCAATATGACATTATAGATGGGAGTATGGATTTAAATCCAGTTTTGTTTTGTTTCTTTGAGGCAGAGTCTCACTCTGTCACCCAGGCTGGAGTGCAGTGGTGCGAGCTCAGCCCACTGCAACCTCCACTTGCCAGATTCAAGATATTCTCCTGCCTCAACCTCCTGAGTAGCTGAGATTACAGGTACGTGCCACCAGGCATGGCTAATTTTTAAATTTTTAGTAGAGACGGGGTTTCACTATGTTGGCCAGGCTGGTCTCAGACTCCTGACCTCAAGTGATCCGCTCACCTCAGCCTCTCAAAGTGCTGGAATTACAGGAATGAGCCACTTTGCCCAGCCTAAATCTGTTTTCTTTTTTAAATAACAAATACAAAATTATTAGTCATACCACGATATCCCACTAGCTGAATATACAAAGAATTCTTGCCACTTTAAAATACTAAACATATAACTCTATAGCATAAGCCTCATGAAGGTTATGAATTTTTATTTGTTTAGTTATCTGCTGTATCCTCAGCACCTAGAAGAATACCTGTCCACAAAGTGGACATTAATAAACGTTGTGAACTGGATGAATATTTACATCACTCTTAAAAATGAGGCACTGTATTTTTTACTGCAACATTCAAAGTAAAGGCCTGCCTCCCTTGGTAAGCCTGCCTCCTTTGGTAAATACCATGCATTTAGAGATGCATACAGATTGCAATGCAGTACACCTCAATTTGGTTGTGCTGGAGGCCAAATGTAACTACTTACAATAAAATTGTGATGTTATACAATCTACAAATTGGCTCTTCCCTGGAAAGAATCATGAAGAAGCTTCATAGTAGTGTGATATTATTGGAGACATTTTAGCTAATTTATTCTAACCATGCATTTTGAAAAACAATTTTTTTTCAATAATAATTGGTTGTTTGTGGCATTTTGTTGAGATTCTAAAACATATTCTTAAAACCATGTAAATTTTCAACCAAAAGAGACCTTATAAATATGTCCACAACTGCAGTGTGTTGTGGTTAAAAATATGCCCTTTTTTAAAAATAGGACTAACTTTGTGTCATTCTCAAATTCTGATGTCATCCTTGAAGAGCAGAAAAAGATGTATGTTAACTAGCCATTTGTCAGAAATTTCATACAACCCTATCTACGCCCAGAAGTGTTTGCTGTTCATGTGGACAGCTTGTTATGTGCTGCCAGCAAGTTGTGGGGGTGGGTGTTGGGGAGGTAGAGGGTGAGAACTGCTAATGATGAACTCATCTTACATTAGCACTCAGGAAACTGCTATTGCAAATACATCATATAAGACAAATCCTATACAGATAGCAAACTGTTATAATGGGGCAGCATTTCTGCCATGATGTTTTTACCTGTAAGACAGACAACAATGAATATCAGTCACTGAACTAAATTATATTTATAATTGATTTTTAGAGAAAGTTCATTGTGTCATTCCTCATTTTATGTTTTGTTAAAATTATTGGTCCATGTTATAAAACCTGATGGAACTAAAATAATTTTAAGAAGTAATTTTTTACTATCAGATCTCACAGACGCTTTGAAGAACTTCCTTTAAAATGAGATCACGAGGTCAGGAGTTCAAGACCAACTGGGTCAACGTGGTGAAACCCCATCTCTACTAAAAATACAAAAATTATCCAGGCATGGTGACAGGCACCTGTAATCCCAGCTACTCGGGAGGCTGAGGCAGGAGAATTGCTTGAACCCAGGAGACGGAGATTGCAGTGATGAGCTGAGATCACACCACTGCATGCTAACCTGGGTGACAAAGCAAGACTTTGTCTCAAAAAAAAAAAAAAATGGGGTAACTTGAGATTGTATGTATTTTTCAGTAGTCCACCCTGAGTATTTGGGAAGTTGGATGGACTGCTGTTACCTACATCTTCACTTAGATTATGCCCAAAGCTCACATATGGGGCTGCTTTTCTATTCTTTATATTATTAGAAACTGATTTTTTCTGTGAGAGGCTTACCATAAAAACACTTTATAAAGTCACAAGAAATTATGATGTTCCAGAAATATCAAAACTGCTTATGTTTACTATAGAAAAACAACCTGAGGACGACAGCTCTCAGGCCTTCATTTCAACACAGAATGGATCTCCCCGCCTGAACCGGGCAGAGGTCTCAGCCAGGCCTGCACCCCAGGAGGCCTATGATGTTGTCTTGCAGCGAAAAGAAAATGAAGGGTTTGGCTTTGTCATTCTCACCTCCAAACACAAACCACCTCCAGGAGGTAAGGACTGTTGCTTCTTGTTGTCTCTCCCTGCAAGCCCAGTTTTCTGAGGCTCCCACTGGAGTTTATGAAATAATTAGGAACTATGTAAAGTCCCTTAGATACCTATCTTTTTAAGAATGGTGAATACTTTCCTTATTTTCAAAATTAGGTAATCTGAACCAAACCTTCCAGGCTTCAGGTTTATCTATCATCTCAGATTCCATAAAATATTTAATAAGTTTCAGTAAGCTCCATTTGCATCAAGGTTATACTGAGATAGTATGTCATAGATATGGATTTAATGAAAGGTATAATGCTGAGTTTTTTTAAATGGGGACATAGGTTTTGAAAATTAGAATAAATCATATATGTAGAAAAGAAATACTAGAAGCAGTTGAGAAGAAGCGAAGCAGATTAATAGAAAAATCTTAACCCAAATATGTTTTAGTTATTTCATGTTATTATTCAATAATAATTGTCATATTCCAGCTATAAATTATCCTTGTTGAATGATAAGAGGCATACCTTTTATAAATGTTTCATTAAAACATAAAAATTTTGTCAACAATTGGAAAATGAATCTAAATATCTTGAATTGAGTTTAACAGAATATTCTAATCCAGAAAGATGAATTTATTTATAACAGTTCCATCATCAAAGAAGGAATTACATCCAGTATATTCAGGGCTATTACGATTCAGCAAATGAAATATTTGTCTTGATGCTTCTATAAAATAATTTTTAATATAATTATAAAATCCAGTTGAATATGAGAACCAGCTTCAAGTCAAATGATAAAAATCTTTGACCACATGAAAATGTGCTCTTGCCTTTACAAGTCAGTTTGATTTTATTTTAGATAGTGAGATCCTTTTTGACCAAGTGAGTGGTTGCTAAAACTTTAGTTTAAAAAAAAGAAAACACTTTTAGGAAAGTGTTGTGAGCCAAATCAGTTTGCAAAAATCTTGCTAAAATTAATGCAAGTGTATAAAGGGAAAAAGAGTCCATGACATGGATGAGTTATTGCTTATAGTATTAGGTCCCTGCTCACTGATGCTAGTTTCCATTTTCCCAAAGCAGTTGCCATGGGAACACTTGGAACTGGAACTGTCACTGATGCTGTGAGGATGATTATATGGTCTGTGTCAGAAAAATGAAGGGAAAGCAGCTTTTAGTTGGTTTTTCATGTTGTATCATTGGAAGTCAGTACTTCCAAAAACAGATAACCATTTAGGATAATGATACTGTCAATCTCATAACATGCAGTGACCCCAGGCATTCAGATTAACTAAAACAGTGAGAGAGTATTACTCTAGTGGATAGTAGATAATCTAGAATCTAGTAGATTACTCTAGTAGATAGATGCTAACCACCTTTTATATTGAAGATATTCCCTTTCTAGTAGTACAGAAATTTGGGGAGAGTCTGGTGTTCACCATAAAACTAACCTATATACAGGAATTCAGTAAAATAAGTTGTATTGCTTAAATATGTTTATTAAGTATTTTTATATGTATATATTTGTAAATTTTTAAAAATTTTTAAATGTTTAAGTAGTTTTATATTTCCTTGTTTAAATCATGTTTTACAAAATTTTGATGATTTTACTTATGGATATGCTTCATCTCTATATAAGATAGTGTCATTAAATGTTGGGTTTTGTAATCTGACAAACTTGGATTCAAGTCCTGCTTATATCTTTTAATAGTTGTCTGATCTTGGGCAAATTACTTTCCCTCAGAGAGCTCGAGTTTATTCCATAAAATGAGGATGGTAGAGACACTTCCTGTCTCATGAATGTGAAGATTAAAGGAGCCAGGGTATGTGAAGCCCTTAGCCGAGGCCTTCAGTAAATGTTAGCTGCTGTTGCCTGTTGTAGCTTCTGCTGTCATTGTTATCACCATCATTATTATTTAGAAAATTATCACCATCTCTTGACTTTTCTTTTAAAAAAAACTTAGAATTTCATCAATACTTAATAATGAGATGGGAAAGAAAGCCCAATTAAAATGTAAGATTGAGGCAGCAGCTAAGATGTGGCAGGAAATGAGTATTTGCAGCTCATTAATTATCAGGCTGAATGGTAAATTAGGCTTAGGTTGCTGATGAATTTTATATAAAATACTTGAGATTTCTAGTCAACGTATAAAACCAGAATTGATCATCTAACTGAAATGCTAGTTAATAATCTCATAAAATGTTGAGGCCTGTGAGTATTCTTCTTAGAATTTTATTTTTCACATATAGACAGGAAAAGGGTCCTGGGGCAAATTCAAATGAGGAGCTTTTACTCACAGACATCGAACACTTGCTGCAAACTGTATGACAGAGAAGATTTGGTTCAGAAAGGAGTTAGCACAGGTGGAAAGGCAGGAAACCTGTCTGCCAGAATAAATCATTCTTTTTTTTTTTTTCCAGATAGAGTTTCGCTCTGTCATCTGAGCTGGAGTGCAGTGGCACAATCTGGGCCCACTGCAACCTCTGCTTCCTAGGTTTACGTGATTTTCGTGCCTCAGCCTCCTGATTAGCTGGAATTACAGGCATATGCCAACACGCCTGGCTAATTTTTTTCTATTTTGAGTGGAGATGGGGTTTTGCAATGTTGGCCAGGCTGGTCTCGAACTCCCGACCTCAGGTGATCCACCCACCTTGGCCTCCCAAAGTGCTGGGATTTCAGGCATGAGCCGCTTGCCTGGCCAGATCATTTTTTATGGACCTCGTCTTGGGTATTTTCTGATGACATATATCTCAAGAATAGTTCATAGTAGCATCCTTGGTACCTGTTATGGAATTCTGAGTTTCTCTACTGTTGACTTTTTCAAAGATCAGGGATCCAGGTTCAGCATCCTCACAATTTGTCCAACTGCTGAAAGAATGAAGTACTTAGAAAAGGCCTCTACATAAGATGAAAAAGACTTGGCTAGTTTTTGCTTTGCCAGGACTTCAGAGCTTTTAGTGTTATTCCTTCTTACCATATAGTTTTTAGTTCTGGTTGCAAAAGATTTCTTTGAGAAGGGAACATTTCCAGTTACTGATCTTTCTTTTCCTGAAAAGAAATGTTTTAAGAGCGCTAGAGTGATCCCAGGATCTGGACAAGCCAGGCTGCGAGACAGATTTAGGCCAAAGATGAATGAAGATGGATGAGTTTGCTTTATGGCAAATGCTTGTAGATTGTGTAGTGACAAAAACAAGGCAGGACTGAAGGTTTTTTCCTAGTTATGTGAACTCTAAGGGGCTACCTTGAACAGTTTCCCAGTCCATTTAGAAAATGTTCAAAAGCTACCTTTCTACTGGTTTGTTTGCTATTTTTAACTGTTTTAGTGGTACTGCTGTTAATACTAAGACGATAGCCTTCTGACTACTTTTACCTTCCCTTACCCAGACAACCAACCCTTTAGAAAGTTGTATACCACTGTGTATCAATTCTTTTCACCACACTGCTCGCAGGATGAGAAAGGGGACCACTAAGATTTCAGAGATTAATTTTATTTAATGCTTTCCCAAGTCTGAACAAACTCCTTTTAGTGAGCCAAGGAACTGAATGATTTTCTTCTCAGGAAATCTAGAAAGAATACTATGTTTGAGTAAATCTTTTGTAAGAAGGAGAATAACTGAGGTGTTGATTTAGAAGATCACCACAGGGCCACTGTATGACCTGCCATATGTTTCTGGTGTGCCACCTGTTGTAGAATTAGTGAATTCTCATGATGCCTGGCATACAACATGGCCCATACTGCACTGGCATTTCCCTAATTACTTTGTTTTTAAGGAAAGTAGAATAAGTGCTTGACTTAATTCAGAGCTATAAGTCACTTCCTTCCACCATTGACTTACTCTATTTTAAGATAAAATCTCCCACTGTATATTTCTAGAAGAGCCAGGGCACTGTCTGTAGGAACATAAATCATCATCAAGAATAACTTTTCTAGTCCAAATGAAGGTCTATTAAAATGTCCCTTACATACTCCTGTATATGATTCAGAAATACTAGTAAGGAGCAGGTTTTACTGTGGAAATTAAACATCATTCACAGTGCCATTCAAAAATATAAATTATCCCTAATCATATCAATCAGTAGTCAGCAGGAGCCCAAGTACTTGATAAGCTTACTGACATAGGGTAGGAAATTCTCAGAGGACATAGAAGCAACATTTGTTTCCTAATACGAATGCTGCCTGTTGCATGGTGGAAAATACTTTAACAAGATGTCATATCTGAGAACTCATTTCAAGCTATAATAATAGCAGAGTGTCTTACTAGTTAATCCAGGAAGGCCCTTAGCATTACAAGCTAGAGAAATAGTAGAGCTGCACAGAGTCTTTGCAGTTGTATTAGACTCAGCTTTGTGCATGTGTTTTAGAATTTGATCCATGAGTCAAGTAGTCTTAACACTTAACATACAATGTTCCAATTCCACTCAGCTTTTCAAATTTAAAAAAGAGCTAAAGGCATAAATAAGAGCAATTAATTTTCATGTGGAATTAAGTATCATTCATTTTAATGGTCAGTCACTTCACTGTACTTGAATTTCTGACCAATAACTAGTGAGTGTAAACTTATGTTTGACCCGCATTTATTTACAAGGTTCCTTTTGGGAGCAAGTGCCCCTTTAACAGAAGCAAAGATAATCTTAGTGTAGCAGTTTTTAAAATAGCTAAAAACTCAATGCAGCTTAAATGGCCAACAATAAACAATGAGACATATGATCAGTCAGATGATATCAGTGAGATTAGTAGCCCTTAAACAGAGAACAATTAGGATGATAATGTAAAAATTAGAAAAAGATTTCTGGTGGGTAGAAGATAGCAAAGAAGTTTATATACTATGATTACAACTGTGTAAAGAGTATTCATGCATGTGGGCAAAAGTGGGAAGTGGTATGAAAATACTTGTGGTTGGATAGAATGATGATGTGGTACTTTTTTCCTATGTTTTTAAATAGTTTTCTTTGATGTTATTATGTTGAATTTCCAAATGATGTTGATGATGATTATAAATCGAACACTAGCAGATACCTTAAATAATTGAAAAACCTGGGTTTTTTTTCCCGTAGTTATTCCTCATAAAATTGGCCGAGTCATAGAAGGAAGCCCAGCTGACCGCTGTGGGAAACTGAAAGTTGGAGATCATATCTCTGCAGTGAATGGGCAGTCCATTGTTGAACTGTCTCATGATAACATTGTTCAGCTGATCAAAGATGCTGGTGTCACCGTCACACTAACGGTCATTGCTGAAGAAGGTAAGGAGCCAGTAGACTTGCCTGCCCCAAGCAGATCTAAGAGGCTCAAAGACTGTGGGAAGCAGTGGCCTCCTCCAGTATTGCCAGAATCACTGCAGGGGACTATGTATGCACTCTGCAGTCTCATTCTTCACCACTTCCATTTAATGAACTTAAAAGACAATTTATTATAAAATTGTCAGCAGCTCAAGAAAAATAATCCAGCTAGTGAGTGTGGACCATTTATGTGCTAGAGAAGCAAGTACCCAGAAGTGAAGGAGACTGGCAATACAGGTCTTATTTTCTTAAAATAATGTCTTAAGTCTCAGCTTGAGTGAAAGAAAATCCTTTAAACAGTTCAAAGAAAGTCACTGTTGATACCAAATCTTGTATGTCAGGCCCATGCCACAATGTGCCTTTCCTTGGGGGCAGGGCTTTGTTCTGGGCAGCTGCTTTGTAAACAGGGTAAAGGAGTGTGTGGGAATGGCTAGTAAGTAGGGCATTAAACACATGCTGGCAGCCCTGGAGTCTTACAAACATGTTTAATGTCTTGCCTTGCTGTAAAGCTGCCCTTTGATCATTAAGAATTTCTAATTAGGAACCATTTTGAACCAGTCCATATTCTTTGTGAATTACAACATAACCACTATGTATCTCATTTTTCCTGATTTTGCAAAACTAACAAGGAGAAGCCAAAAACAGAATTATGAAGGGTAGACTTTGATGTTAAAATTCTTCATACTGTAATATGTATTCATGTTCCATTTTTCCCCCGTGACCATCTAATCTAGTTGATTTCCAAGTCTTTTATACGTCCTGGTTCTACCTTTTGTTTCTGTTCCTACTGCACCATTCTCATACATTTATTTCTAAGGTATTACGTAAATCTGTTCAAGATGCTGTAGGGGTATTTCTGCATGGACATGAATTGACTTCACTGCTCCCTTAGGCCCTGTCCAATTCTGGGCAGGATTCCAGATGTTATGACATCCCTGCCTTTGTTCTTTCCCTTCTCCATTCCGTTCCCACACTCTTCCCTGACTCTGCTGATTCTTTTCTAAAATCCTCTCTTGTAGAAGCTCCACTGCTTCCCCACTGTCTGCACAGCCTGCCTTTTAAATGTACCTCCCAGTTTTCTCTCCATACTGTCTCTAAGCTGGGCTTCACTGGCCTCTGTGCACATGGCCTTCCTCCCTCACCCTGACTCCTATAGCACCTCCTATCTCTGTACATTATTGGACATCATTCTCATGTAACTGTATCCCTATTTAAATGGTCTGCTCTTTGTAAACAAAAAACATTGGTTGACTATGATACTAAATACTCAGCTTTTTTTTTTTTTTTTTTGTGGGGGGAGACCGGGTCTCATTCTGTTGCCGAGGCTGGGGTGCAGTAGTATGGTCATGGCTCACTGCAGTCTCAACCTCCTGGGCTCAAGTAATCCTTTACCTCAGCCGCCCAAGTAGCTAGGACTACATAATTTTTAATGGTTTTTTGTTTGTTTGTTTGTTTTTGAGATGGGGTCTCACTGTGTTGCCTAGTCTGGTCTCGAACTCCTAGGCTCAAGCAATCTTCCTGCCTCAGCCTCCCACAGTGCTGGTATTATAGGCATGAGCCAATGTGCCTGGCCACAAATATTTTTTGAAAGAAGGAATGAGTAAACAAATGAGTGAACAAAGTAAACCTCAGGAGATTTTAGTTCTGAGGTCTTCTGTGCCATTACCTAAGCAGAGGCAATTTAAACCCAATAAAAGAAGTAAGGCTTTTGACAAAGTTCACAGATACCTATTAGCTAGTTATATGACCAAAAAAGCCTCTTAATACTTCTAATCTTCACTTTTTTAACTGTAGAATTGGAGTAGTACTCTCTGTTTCAGGATCACCACCAGGGGTTAAATGTGAAAGTGTATATAAACTGCATAAATACCCTACGGTGCTCATCTAATAGTTATTATTTTACCTGTATGACTGGCTCCCTCATTCCAGTCTGTTTAAACCTCACTTCCCAAGAAAATAATAATAGTATTTAATAAGTGTGTGCTATGCGACAGGCACTGTCCTAAATGCTTTACATATATTAACTAATTTAATACAATAATCCTAGGTAGGCCCTATTGTTTTCCACTTCTTGTAGATGAGGAAACTGAGTCACAGAGCAGTTAGATGAATTGCCTGTGCTTAAAAAATGTTCTGAATGCTTACTCTCAATGTCTATGTATCTCGTCAATGAACCACACTTTGGATAGCCTTGGGATAGATAGTTTGTTAGGAAAAAAATGACTTCTTTCTCTCAGTAACTTTTCCCCCCAAAATTACTGTTTAATGTTGATGATGTTTTCTCTAAAAGATTATCCAAGATTGTTCATAATTTTTCTTAGAATAAAAGTTCCCTTTCACATTCTGGCCCAAACTCTTATGGACAGATACTTGACATTTCTTGTGTAACATCAGTCCATGTTCAGAGAAATAGAGAGAAGGGTGGAGGGAAGCTCTGTAGCAGATACATATTTCAAGTATATTTCAAATGCTAGTGCAGCCTCTTAAAATGCAGCCACATTTTATATGTAAAATCACATTTCAGTGTTCACACATTATTTTATTGTACTCTAGGATTTTTTTAAACTATGAAACATTCAGAGTCTCTTATTTTTCTTAGGAAAAAAAAAAACAGAAAATCCCCCTTCTGTCCATGAAGATCTCATTCATGGAGTTTGTAAGCCTTCCAGTTTTCTCATAAAATTCAGTATAAAAAATCTATCAACTGCAGTAAAGAGTCAAATGAATATTTATAACTCTAAAGCTATTTTCAGAAACCATACATTCAGATCAATACCCCAGGGCCCCAGAGCTTCCCATCTGATGCTTCTCCCCTCTCTCATCAGCCATTCCCTATCAGCAGGTAAAAGACAGTTACCTAGAAAAAGAACAATTCTTGGTCTCTCCATCCTTTTTTTCCCCCTTTGCTAGATGCTGTTTAATATTTGTGCCTATGTTGCCAAGGAAATGGTAAGGCAGGTGTCATATTTCATAAAAGACTTTCAAACTGTAGCCAGGACTTGAGACTGTTCTCCATCATATGGCATTCCCACAACACTACCACCTCTTCCTCCACCATGTATCTTGTTTTTAAATACGGAACGTAAATTTACTATGTCTGGTAGTTCCTGCTTACTGTAAAAAAAAAAAAAGCCTTAAATTATATAATTTTTCAAAATTGATTTCTAATTTTTTGTCAGGTCTTGTAATTTTAAGAGTGAACATAAGTTACCAACGGCTACCAAGCCCTCCTATTGGAATGATTCTGGTAGTGTTGCAATAACTTTGTTTTGTTTTCAGTTTATTTGTCTGGTTGTTCCCATTTGTCTCCATTTTCCACTGTTATTTCTCTCACTGCTCCCATTGGCAAACATTCTAGTATGTGTTATGTACTGCATTTTATTTGTGCGTCTTTTAAAATACATTTTTAGTTGTGTGTTGGCATTTCTTTTTGAGTTATGTAACTGTTAGAGATTTTACACTGGGTTTTTCTCACAACCATGTTGTTGTTTTCTTTTAATGTCATTTTACTGTTCTAGGATCCAATCCAGCATTCCTCATGGCATTTAGTTCTTGTCTTCTTTTTTCTTTTGAATTGGGATATAATTTATATACTATAAAATTCATTATTCTAAAATACACAATTCAGTGGTTTTTAGTATATACACAGGATGTTGCAATCATTACCACTAGTTTCACACATTTTATTGACCCAGAAAGAAACTTCATACCCATTAGAAGTCACTTCCCATACTCTTGAAACCCTCATCCCTAGGCAACCACTAATCCACTTTCTGTGTCTGTGGATTTGCTGGGCATTTCATGTAAATAGAATCATACAGTATGTGGCCTTTTGTGTCTGGCTTTTTTCACTTACCAGAATCTTTTCAAGGTACATCCTAATTGTAGCATGTATCAGTACTGCATTCCTTTTTATACCTAATGAATATGTCATTATGCATACACATATTTCGCTTATTAATAATTTGATAGACATTTGAGTTGTTTCTACTACTGTGAATAATGCCACTGTGAACATTGGTGCTTAGGATTTTGTGTTGATGTGTGATTTCATTTTTCTTGGTTGTATACCTAGGAATGGAATTGTTGGGTCACATGGTAACTATGTTTAGCTTTTTGAAGAACTTCCAAACTCTTTTCCACAGCAGCTGCACCCTTTTATATTCCCACCAGCAACATATAAGGCTTCCATTTCCCCATATCCTTGCCAACACTTATTTTCCGTTTTAGGGGTTTGTTTTCTAGCCATTCTAGTGTGTGTGAAATGGTATCTCATTGTGATTTTGATTGGCATTTTTGCTGATGAGTAATAATGTTGAACATCTTTTCATGTGATTATTGACTATTTGTAAATCTTCTTTACATAGAGAAATGTCTATTTAAATCCTTTGCCATTTATAACTCAGTTATTTGTCTTTTTTATTGTTGAATTGTAAGATGACTTTATGTATTCTGAATACTAGACAATTATCAGATACATGGTTTACAACTATTTTTGTCCCATTCTCCATTTGTCTTTTTACTTTCTTGATACTATCCTTTGATGCACAAAAGTTTTAATGCTGAAGAGTCTACTTCAGCTATTTGCGGGGCGCTGCTTGTGCTTTGGTATCATAGCATCTTAAGCTTTTAAGATTTATCTGCATTGCCGGCTGAACATAACCGATTGCTCTTAACTGCTTGACAGTTTTCCATGAGTATTTGCCACAAATTACCTGTCCACTTCCCTATAGACAGCCACATTGCTTACAGTACTACAGTATCACAAACAATTCTACAATACACATCT
The DNA here is from genome assembly GCF_049354715.1 of Callithrix jacchus. Taxonomy (NCBI): domain Eukaryota; kingdom Metazoa; phylum Chordata; class Mammalia; order Primates; family Cebidae; genus Callithrix; species Callithrix jacchus. The sequence goes on from NC_133508.1 coordinate 151,623,560, forward strand.
TCACATATCTATGTTACAAAACAATATGAGAATCCAGGCATTGGTGGCACATGCTTGTAGTCTGAGCTACACAGGAGGATCACTTGAGCCCAGAAGTTTAGGCAAGCTTGGATAAAATAGCAAAATCTTATCTGTCTTTTTTTTTTGAGATGGAGTTTCGCTATTGTTGCCCAGGCTGGAGTGCAATGGCGCAGTCTCGGCTCACCGCAACCTCCGCTTTCCGGGTTTAGGTGCTTCTCCTGCCTCAGCCTCTCGAGTAGCTGGGATTACAGGCGTGTGCCACCACGCCTGGCTAATTTTGTATTTTTAGTAGAATGGGGTTTCTCCCTGTTGGCCAGGCTGGTCTCAAACTCCTGACCTCAGGTGTTTGAGATCTGCCCGCCCCGGCCTCCCAGAGTGCTGGGATTATAGGCATGAGCCACCACGCCTGGCCCAGAGACCTTATCTCTTAAAAAATAAAAAACATTGTGAGAATTTCGCGGAGTGACAGAGGGCATGCGTGTGCTTGATTTAGTACTGTCAGATTGTTCTCTATAATTGTTGCATCCACCTGTGCTCCCACCAGCAAAACATTGAGGATTCTTATACCTTTACGTCCCCACCCGTACTTGGTATTATCAGCACTTGAATTTGCTAGCCTAAAGCATGAAAGTGTTGTCTCGTTATTTAATTTGCATTTCTCTGATTGCCCATGAATTTGAGCATTTCTTCATATGCTTGTGGAATTTCTGTCTTGTTGATATTTAGTGGTTGCTCTTGAATTACATGGACTTCAGTAGTACAGTTTTATTTTAGAGAGTGAAGATGTCTTCTCCTGTCATGGTATCCTTTATTATACAGAAATTCTTAATTAGATATAATCAAATTTGTCACATTTTACCTATAGCTTAAACTCTTAACATTTTAAGTCATTTTTCCCCCACACCATAGATTTTTTTATGTGATCTAATACCAGATTTATAATTTTGATTTTTGTACTTAGGTCTTTAATTCATCTGGAGCCTACCTTTGTATGTAGTTTTAGGAGGGATGTAGTTTCAGTTTTTATTCTGATCATGAGCCAGTTTTCCCAACACTAGCTCTTAGACAGTACTTTACTCTATTTACTTGTGACGCCATCTCTCCTGTATATATCAACTTCCCCTTTATGATGAGTCTCCAAGTTCTCTATTCTGTTGTATTAGTTTATTTGTTCTTGGGCTGATAATATATATGTGTGTGTGTATTTTTCTTTATTTTTTTATCTGTAAGTTTGTGATACATCCTAATATATCTGCTTATTAGGACAAACCTATCTGTCTCTCAAAATTGACTACATATTCATGGAACTTTTCTATAAAAAATTTTAGAGCAAATTATTGAGCTCCTCCAAAAAAAATTGAAGTACAGTTTTTGGGGATATATTGTGTGTGTGTGTGTATATATATATATATATATATGTGTGTGTGTGTGTGTGTGTGTGTGTGTGTATTTTTTGTAGGGGAGGAGAATTTAAATCTTTACATATTAAGTCATCCCACCTAAGATCATGGAATGTCTTTCTAGTTATTTAGGTCATCTTTTATGTCCTTTAATAGAGTTTTTAAATGTTCTCTCATAGGGTTCTTATTTACTCTTGGTAAGATGATTCTCCATGGATTATAAAGTTTATTGCTGGAGTTTAACTGTGGATTCTGTTTTTATCTTTTGAAAATACGCTTTCTCTTAAGTGTATTATTATAGGCATATCTCAGAGATACTGCAGGTTCAGTTATAGGCCACTGCTATTAGGTAGTGGATGTTGCAATAAAGTGAGTCACGAGTGTTTTGGTTTTCTAGTGCATATAGAAGTTATGTTTACACTATAGTATCATCTCTTAAGTGTGCAACAGCAATATGTCTCAAAAAACAATATACATATCTTAATGAAAATACACTTTATTGCTAAGAAATGCTAATGATCATCTGGGCCTTTAGTAAGTCCTAATCTTTATGCTGATAGAGGATCTTGCCTCGATGTTGATAGTTGCTGACTGATCTGGGTGGTGGTTGCTGAAGATTGAGGTGGGTGTAGCAAATTCTTAAAATATCATACTGAACGAATATTCTTAATGTCATCTGGAATGGTGAATCCTTTCCAGGTTTTCAATTTGCTTTGCCCGTATCCATAGAAAAATCACTGTCTGTGGCAGCTATAGCTTACCAAATGTATTTCTTAAATACTAAGACTTGAAAATCAAAATTACTCCTTGATCCATGGGCTACAGAATGGATATTGTATTGGAAGACATTAAAACAACATTTATCTCCTCGTATTTCTCCATCAGAGCTCTTGAGTGACTATTGTCAGTAAGCAGTAATATTTTGGGAGGAATCTTTTTTTCTGAGTGGTAGGTCTCAACAGTGGGATTAAATTATTCAATAAATCATGCTGTAAACAGATGTGCTGTTATCCAGGCTTTATTGTTCCATTTTTAGAGCATAGGCAGAGTAGATTTAGCATAATTCTTATGAGCCCTAATATTTTTGGAGTGGTAAATAAGCATATGAATTTACCAGCTGCATTAGCCCCTAACAGAGAGTCAGCCTGTCCTTTGAAGCTTTCAAGCCAGGCATTAACTTCTCCTCTCTAGCTATGAAAGTCCTAGATGGCATCTTCTTCTCATAGAAGGCTGTTTTGTCTACCTTGAAAATCTATTGTTTAATGTAGCCACCTTCACCAATGATATTAGCTGAATCTTCAGGAAAAGCTGCTGCAGCTTCTGTATCAACATTTGCTGCTTCACCTTATAGTTTATGTTATGGAGATGACTTCTTTCCTTAAACCTCATGAACCAGCTTCTTCTCACTCTAAACTTTTCTTCTGTTGCTCTCTCAGCTCTCAGAATAGAAGAGATTTAGGGACTTACTCTGGATTAGGCTTTGGCTAATGAGAATATTGTGGCTGGTTTGATCTTCTATCTAGACTACTAAAACTTTCTCCGTATCCAGCAATAAGGCTGTTTCATTTTCTTTTTTTGTTTGTTTGTTTTGAGACAAGAGTCTTACTCTGTCACCCCAACTGGAGTCCAGTGGCGTGATCTTGGCTCACTGCAAACTCTGCCTAAGGGGTTCAAGCTCTTCTCCTGCCTCAGCCTCCTCAGTAGCTGGGATTACAGGCATGCGCCCCCATGCCTGGCTAATTTTTTTATATTTTTAGTAGAGGCAGGGTTTCACCATGTTGGTCAGGCTGGTGTTGAACTTCTGACCTCAGGTGATCCTCCCGCCTCATCTTCTCAAAGTGCTGGGATTACAGGTGTGAGCCACCATGCCCAGCCCATTTTCTTATCATTCATTTGTTCACTTGAGTAATGTTTACAATTTCCTTCAAGAACTTCTCTTTTGCTTTCACAACTTGGCTAACTGGTATAAGAGGCCCAGCTTTCAGCCTGTCTCAGGTCTCAACATACCTTCCTCACTAAGCTTAAGCTTTTGATGTAAAGTGAGAGACATGCAACTCTTTCACTTGAATGCATAGAGGACATTGTGAGGTTATTAATTGTCATAATTTCAATATTGTGTGTCTCAGGGAATGGAGAGGCCTGAGGAGAGGGAGAAAGATGGGGAAAGGCTAGTTGATGGAGCAGTCAGAACACACATATTTATCAATTATGTTTGCCGTTTTATATGAGTGTGGTTCATGGCGCACAAAAACAATTAGAGACAAGTAACTCGAAATTGACATACCCAGTAAGTAAAGGTGGAAGAACTGGGAATTTCCAGTGGGTACAAGAATATAAAGATCAAAGATCACTGACCACAGATCACCATAACAGATATGATGATAATGAAGAAGTTAGAAATATTGGAAGAATTACCAAATTGTGACATAGTCATGAAAGTGAACACATGCTGTTGGAAAAATGGCACTAATAGACTCACCCAATGCAGAGTTGCCGTAAACCTTCAATTTATAAAAAATGCAATTAAAAAGTCAGGCGCGGTGGCTCACGCCTGTAATCCCAGCACTTTGGGAGGCTGAGGTGGGTGGATCATGAGGTCAAGAGATCGAAACCATCTGACCAACATGGTGAAACCCTGTCTCTACTAAAATACAAAAATTAGCTGGGTGTGGTGGCACACACCTGTAGTCCCAGCTTCTCAGGAGGCTGTGGCAGGAGAATTGCTTGAACCTGGGAGGCAGAGATTACAGTGAGCCGAGATTGCGCCGCTGCACTCCAGCCTGGTTCCTGGCGACAGAGCAAGACTCTGTCTCAAAAAAAAGCAATAAAGCAAAGTGTACTAAAATAAGATACACCTATACTTATACACAGAAAGCCTGGAAAAAATTTAATTCTCATCAAGGGAGAGCTATACTTCACCCATTGCATTACTATTTTAAGAATTTTCAGAACATCCAAGATGGCCGATCGCTAACATCCCAGGACTGCAGCTCTCAGGGAAGGCGCGGAGAACTAGAGGACACCACACTTTCAGACAAAGTCTGGTCGCTCACGGAGCAGAAGATCCCCCAGTGGTGGAAACACACGAGTCACCAGCGCGACTCTCGTGGTCGGCACAGCGGTTCCGCCGGCACCTCGGTGCGGCAGCGCTCGGCGCAGAGTAAACGGGACCGGTTCCCCTTCTGACCGAGGTTTGGAGCCCCGGGAAGGCAGAGTCACCTACTACGGACACAAGAAGGAAGCCCGACAGGAGAATCCTGGGCAGAAAAGCACCATCAGTCTTAACGCCGCTGCTCTGGTCCTGGGAACTAACAACCTGGACGTCCACTCAAGAGACCTAATCTGAAAGTTGGTAAATTCAAAGACGACAGGAGGATAAATTTACAATGACGGGAAGAAACCAGCGTAAAAAAGCTGAGAATACTCAAAATCAGAACGCCTCTCCCTCTAAAGATGATCACAGTTCCACATCAACAATGGAACAAGGCTTGATGGAGAACGAGCGCCTCCTGATGACAGAATCACTCTTCAAGGAATGGATAATAACAAACTTCGGTGAGTTAAAAGAACACGTTGTAGCCCAACGTAAAGAAACTAGGAACTTTGAAAAAAGGTTTGATGAAATCCTATTGAGAATAGACAACTTAGAGAGGAGTATGAGTGAATTAATGGAACTGAAGAATACAATACAGGAACTCCGAGAAGTATGCACAGGTTTAAACACTTGAATTGTTCAAGCAGAAGAAGGGATAACAGAGGTCAAAGTCCAACTTAATGAAATAAAACGTGAAGAAAAGATTAGAGAAAAAAGGATAAAAAGGAACGAGCAAAGTCTCCAAGAAATGTGGGACTATGTGAAAAGACCAAATTTACATTTGATAGGTGTACCTGAATGCAACGGAGAGAATGAATCCAAGCTGGAAAATACCCTTCAGGATATTATTCAGGAAAATTTTCCTAAACTAGCAAAGCAGGTCAACATTCAACCCCAGGTAATACAGAGAACACCACAAAGATATTCCTCAAGAAGAGCAACCCCAAGGCACATAATCGTTAGATTCACCAGGGTTGAAACGAAGGAGAGGATACTAAGGGCAGCCAGAGAGAAAGGTCGGATAACCCACAAAGGCAAGCCTATCAGACTTACAGCAGATCTCTCGGCAGAAACTCTACAGGCCAGAAGAGAGTGGGGGCCAATATTCAACATCCTCAAAGAACAGAACCTTCAGCCCAGAATTTCATATCCAGCCAAACTAAGCTTCACAACTGAAGGAAAAATAAAATCTTTTATGAACAAGCAAGAACTCAGAGATTTTATTACCACCAGGCCTGCTTTACAAGAGCTTCTGAAAGAAGCATTAAACACAGAAAGAAACAACCAGTATTAGCCTTTCTAAAAATACACCAAAAAGTAAAGAGCACCAACATAAAGAATTTACACCAACGAATGGATAAAACAGCCAGTCAACATCAAATGGCAGTAACCCTAAATTTAAATTGACTAAATTCCCAATCAAAAGACACAGCCAAAACCCAACGGCATGTTACATCCAGACCTGTTTCACATGCAAGGATACACAAAGACTCAAAACAAAGGGATGGAGAAAGATTTACCAACCAAATGGAGAGCAAAAATAAATAATAAATAAATAAAAAGCAGGAGTTGCAATTCTTGTATCGGATAAAATAGATTTTAAAGCAACAAAGATATAGTGGTAAAAGGATCAATGCAACAACAAGAGCTAACGATCCTAACACCCAGATAGGAGACTTAGATTCAATGAGACAGAAAATTAATAAGGATATCAAGGACTCGAACTCAGATCCGGAACAAGTAAACTTAATAAATATTTATAGAGCTCTCCACTTCAAATACACAAAATATACATTGTTGTCAATACCACATCACACCTACCCATTAGTTTAAATGAAACATTGATTGGCCATTATTAATACCCAATTTTTTTCAAAATAAAGCAATATTTCCATTTACTCTCCCTCTTTCTCTTCCTCTTTCTTCCTCTCCTTTACTTATTTTTTTTTTTCTTTCCTTCTCTCAAAAAAAAAGAAATCAACTTGTAAACCTCTAGATCCAGGTCGGCAATGTCTCTTTCATTGCTTGATTTCCTTTCTTCCCTTCCCTCCCTCCCTCCCTGCCCGCTTCCTCCCTTCCTTCCTTCCTTCATCCCTTCCTTCCTCCCTACCGTCCTTCTTCCCTTCCTTCCTGCCTTCCTCCCCCCCCCCCAAAAAAAAAAAAAAAAAAAAAGAATTTTCAAGGCTAGGCACTGTGGCTCACACCTGTAATCCCAGCACTTTGGGAGGCCAAGGCAGGTGGATCACCTGAGGTCAGGAGTTTGAGACCAACCTGACTAACATGCAGAAACCCCATCTCTACTAAAAATACAAAATTAGCCAGGCACAGTGGCACATGCCTGTAATCCCAGCTACTCAGGAGGCTGAGGCAAGAGAATCACTTGAACCTGGGAGGTGAAGGTTGCGGTGAGCCAAGATCGTGCCTTTGCACTCCAGCCTGGGCTATAAGAATGAAGCTCCATCAAAAAAAAAAAAAAAGAGAGAATTTTCAAATAAAATTCAGAGAGAAGATAGGCCTGTTAGACATTATGGAATAAATATTTGACTTTGTGAAGTAAAATAGCTTATAACACAAAGAAAAATGGAGACACCATGTAGTGTGTAGCACTGGTTGAAGGACTAAAAATGAAAAGGATACCAGTGATAGGAAGTTTTACTTAAACTTGATGAAGACAACAAAAAAACATGTAACTTTAAAAGCAAGCACCAATTTGTGGTACATTCTGCCTGGAACCGAAAACTCTTATCTAGAATGGAAGGTAGAGGATGACTTGGAATTGGTCAGAGTATTTCTATTGTCCTGCTCTGATGTTATGCGCACATTATTATAGCTAAGGTAGTAAAGCCAATAAATTATTGACCACATACAAAGGTGCAAGTATCTCCCTGTCATCTTGTTGGTAGATAGAATTTTCCCTATCAGTTTCTATCCCCTTCATAGTAACCATGAATTTACAGCGACAGAAGAGGATCCAACACTAGGCACTAAGGTTTGGAGACAGGTAACTTGAAATTGACATCCCCTGGAAGCACATGTGGAAGAACTTCTGGAAATGTCTAGTGAGTACAGGAATATTGAGATAACTGAGGTGTTTCTTGCAATCAAGGCATTCAGAATCTAGCAGGAGAGTCAGGTGTTCTGCCAGCTTGTGACACAATGTGGGAAATACTGTGAGAACATTGTGATCACAGTGTGCTTAAGACGCCAGGTAGGATTTCACAGAGGAGGTGACATTTTGAACATGAGGTGAAATGGAAAGGCAGGAGTGCCTGGGTAACAAGGTTGGATAGTAGCTTATGAGCAAGAAAACACACCATAGGTTTTTTTGTTTTGTTTTGAGACAGAGTCTTGCTCTGTCGCCCAGGCTGGAGTGCAGTGGTACAATCTCGGCTCACTACAACCTCTGCCTCCTGAATTCAAACAATTCTTCTGCCTCAGCCTTCCAAGAAGCTGGGACTACAGGTGTATGCCACCATACCCAGCTAATTTTTGTATTTTTAGTAGAGACAGGGTTTCACCATGTTGGCTAGGCTGGTCTTGAACTCCCACCTCAGGTGATCTGCCCGCCTCGGCCTCCCAAAGCACTGGGATTACAGGCATGAGCCACTGCACCCAGCCTACCATAGGTTTTGTTTGTTTGTTTTTTCTTCTTTTTTTTCTTTTCATTTTATTTTTCTCAGTTATGGCATATACCTTTGCAAATAAGGACCACCATAGGTTTTTATCCAAGGCAGTGGCATGTTTCAACCTGTGTGTTAAAACTGTAGTCTTTGGTGGCAAAAAGAGCAGTTAGGAGGTCAGTGTAAGCAACTTGTTAAAGTTACTCAGGAAAAATAAACTTCATGATAGCAATATAAAAGGGCAACCAATTTCCAGGTCTCAAAAAAAAAAAAGGTTCATAGCCCACTCAAAGCCCACTCCACCCCCACCCTCCCTTCCTGGAATACTTGACTTTAAAGAGGAAACTCAACCCTCTGGACAGGGTCTGCTCCCGAGCTTGGTTCTGCATCTCCAGGTCTGGTACACGTTATTAAATCCATGTTCACACCTAAGCCAGCAGCCAGAGAGCACAGAACTCCTCAGGGGCCACTTGGCTTGGCCGTAGACCACTTCTGTCCTCCTGCCACTTTCTACTCTCTTGTCTGTGTTTTTAGAGTATTCTTTACCTTCTAGACACAAGAAGTTTTTCCATAAAAATAAGCGATTTATCTGTGTTTTTAGTCTCACAAAACTTTGGAAAGTAACAACTTAATCCAAGCCATAAAATAGTGATGCATGTATTATAGTAAAGCCCGGAGTTTTAGCTTTCTCAATGGAAACTGCTTCCTAGTACTCATATCTCTTGTCTTTAACATGAGATTTTTGCTATTGCATTCTAAGATTCAGGTTTTATCAGCTTCCACATGTTTTTCTAACTTAAAATATCCTCTACACTTAACATTTTTATAAAGCAAGGTAAAGATTTCAGAATATATGCTTAAGGAAAAATGCAACCCCAAATAAGAGCTGTTATTTTGATGATGATCATGATGATAGTTAAAATAAAAACTGTTTTATTGTGACTATTATATGCCAGGCACTATTCTAAGCATGTACATTTATAAGCTCCTTTGATACTATAACCCAGTGAGGTAACTGTATTTCCCCTTTTTAGACAAGATGATTCAAAGCACGGAGAACATAACAGATTTGCTGAAGAACACGTAGCTAGTAAATGATGCAATCAGGCTTAAACTGTCCATCATGCTCAGAGTTCATGATCTTAATCATTAAGCTGTGCTCCGTCTCTCTGATACTTCAAATACCCTGTACTTTTATATTTAAACATAATAAAATGTTCAGAAGTTTCAACTTTAAAAATATGAGTCTGCCAGCCTTAGGCATCTCATTTCTAATTGTCGCCTTCTTGCCATCTAGTTCTAGGTGCAGACAGTCACCATGCTTAGCTATGAAAGCTGCCTTCAGGGAACAGCTGGGGGTCCTGACCTGTTGGGAATGATACAGAAACAAATGTAATGTTTTTCACCTATGTTTGTGTTCTGAGAAAATAGAAGCAGTATGATATTTATAAACATTTGTTAGCCCTCAGGATGATTCTATAAGTTTGTCTTTGGCTCTTGGTGTCAGGCAAAATAACTGCTCCTGTATTAAAGATGCAGGTTCAGAGGTGTGAGTGTGGCTTGCAGACTGGCCTCCATGTTCCAGCATTCCTGACACCTGGCTTCGCTGTCTAGAATGGGTTACCAGTTATTAGGTGTGTGCTGCAGAAACCCATAGAATATTCCTGGAGCTCTGTCTTCTCTATAAATATTATGTTCGTTTCTGCATTTTATGTTGTATGGATGGCTAAAACAAAGGTGAAATGGGGACGTAATCTGATTCCTGTTCTCTTGAGACATAAAGAGTAATCAAAAGCCACAGGGGAAAAGATGCTAATGTGCCAGTTCCAGACAGCTGACAATAGTGCTGTTCATGCTAAAGCCACTGAAGTAAGGACAGCAACAGCCATCTGTTACCATCTCACTTTCACAGATCCACTCGGCCTTCACAGTTTCCGGACAAATTCTTATTTCTGTTGTTTTCTCACTTGACAGAGCATCACGGTCCACCATCAGGAACAAACTCAGCCAGGCAAAGCCCAGCTCTGCAGCACAGGCCCATGGGACAGTCACAGGCCAACCACATACCTGGGGACAGGTGGGGCTATTCTCAGGTGTTTTTTCTTATTCTCTCCTTATTGCTCAACTCTTTATAATCCCATTCCCCATCATCCACGCCCCCCCATACAGTAATGCAGATGCCAGCTGTTGAGGTCAAAATTAATACTCTCGCCTGTTCCTCAGATACTTCCGCATTGCCTCCACCCATTCAGTGCCGTCATCCCTCTCCCAGCCTCCGTCCCAGGCACAGCATAATTATCCAATCATGCCTGACATGCGAGGACTAGAAAGAAACGATGGCATCTGGCTCTGCTTCTCTTGCTGTTCAGTAGTTTTCACAGGGAATTGCAGACCCATATGGATTGCTATGTTATCAGACCACCTGAGCAGAGCAGGATTTTGTGTGTATTTGTGTCCTCCTTCATTGAAAATATTAGCCATGAAACAAAAACTAGATTTCCAAAAGTCCAGCATTGGTGCTGCAGGAGAGCCATTTTTCACTGTGACAAGGTCAGCTTATCTGCCCTCTGGTGTAGTTATTTGATTACAGTTTTCTTTGATATAAACTGCTCTGAGATGTCCTTAAAAAAACTGGGGATGTTGACAGACTACACGCTATGTTGGCGTTAGTGACGGGGTTTCTCCTAGTACCTCTCTGATTTTAGATATAGTCTGTCTTCATAGTGGTTTGTCAGAGGGAAAATGGCAAAGTTGAGCTTTTAAAAGAAAAGAAATTAATCTGCCTTTAGACTGTTTTTCATTTTCTCAGTTCAGAGAGTGACTTGATTTCTCTGTCTTGTAGAAGTGCCCTAGAAGGTGAAATTGGAAAAGATGTCTCCACTTCCTACAGACATTCCTGGTCAGACCACAAGCACCTTGCACAGCCTGACACCGCAGTAATCTCAGTTGTAGGCACTCGGCACAATCAGGTAAACAAACATCCCCCAGATGTGGAGTGATACTTTGAGTTGCCGTATCACTGGCATTGTTGAATTTTTATTGCAAATCAATTCAGATAAATTTGTTTCCAAAACTAATAATTCTCGAAGACCAGCATTCTGCTGGCAGCCATGAGAGAATGTCAGGAGTTAAAGTTTCCCCTAGGGCAGGAGAACTTTGAACTCTTGGTGTTAAGTACTTAGAAGTAAATAATATTTTAAATAATCAAATTAGGGGTTTTTGTTTGTTATTTGTTTTTCAGAAAAATTAGTCAAACTCTACTTAAAGGATGCACTTTCCAAAATTCTGTTCTCTGATTGTTCCATTGCACATTGACCAACTAGAGAAGACATGTAACCTTCAGATTAATTTACACTGCATTTATAAAAATTCAGTAGCCCTTCCACCAAAATTTACATTCCTTCTTTACAATATAGAAATGCACATTGAGAGTATAAATCATTTCTCCCAGCTATAGAAGTAATCTTTCTTCAAAATGTAAATAGACAATCCATGAAAACTTGCTTTTCTTATACTTCTTTTTCTCTAGAGCCTTGGTTGTTACCCAGTAGAGCTGGAGAGAGGCTCCCGGGGCTTTGGATTCAGCCTCCGAGGAGGGAAGGAGTACAACATGGGGCTCTTCATCCTTCGTCTTGCTGAAGATGGTCCTGCCATCAAAGATGGCAGAATTCATGTGAGTTGGCTTCTCTCTGTAACCTTAGGTTCCAGCTCTAGACTGGAAACTTCAAAAGATATTAATAATTGATATGAAGGGAATGCAGAAACCTCTTAAATCTAAAAAGCAGGATTTGTCTTCACTAAAACTTAAAAAAGGCAAATGCTTGTCAGTTTGCTTTTCTAACATCCTGATGACTTCATTTCTTCTCTTTAGTGTGCTAGACCATATTGCAGTTATGCTACTTTTGGCTTCTTGACCTTGGTCAATAAGAAAATTCATTTCTTATTCACATAGTCAACATCTGAGGGTAAACAAATTAATAAATAAAATATACTTTTCATCTTAGTAAGAATCTTGAGAAAGCAAGTATCAACTAGAATCTTTAACTGTTTTCAGGAAACAGTAGGCCAAGGATTTTTTTTCTCCATCTTAGCTACCCGGAGCTTAACTAGAGGCTGAAAATCTTGGCTCTCAACATTTATTATTGTTTCAAGGACTAGAATTCACATCAGTAGTATTCCATCATAGATATTCTCAACTCATTCAATTAGAAAGGCAAATGATCCTGGTAATTATTAGACGGTATATTCTAGTAATTATTAGAAAAGGTGCTTCTCGGTGATTGCAGTTTTGAATTTTTCATTTCACTCCCATTACTTATTTCATAAAACACATACTGAGTGTTTGCATTTCCCAAAGCCTTATGTCTGCTACTGAATGAGTTGGAAGAGTGATCCAAAATAAGATATTATCCCTCCTCAGAATGGCCAGACACATGCACAAGTCCAAAGGGGTGAAGAGAAAAGATTTCACAGAATAGGTGGCGTTGATAGGTACATAGGATTTCAGTAGGGAGAAATTGAGGAGAGAAAACATCCAGGCTGAATAAATGAGCAATGGGGCAAAACGAAGAAAGTATAAGTTATGTACAGGGAACTTCAAATGGTTGAATTTACATAGATTTTATTTAGAAAATATATAGAGGAACAGAGGAAATGAGAATATAAAAGCAGATGGGTCACAGGCATAAAGGTCCTAGACAGTGGGAAGCCACGGGAGGCTTTTCAGCCAGGAATTTCCCCTCAGAGCAATCTGCTGATAAAAATCTGTTAGTGGTGTGCAGGATGAAGGGAATCGAGGTAGCTGTAATTTATGCATGAAGTGGTCATGGTGGGAGTATAGCTTGAATGGTAACACTTTGAATGGAAGATAAAAGATGCCTATCAATTCAACTGTCAGTGAAGAAAGGACCAGACTAGATGACCAACGAGTATCCTTGAATGAGGGATGAAGGAAAAGGAAGAGTAAAGGATGACTCAGAAACCTTGCCCCATCTGTACTATAAAACCATTAGGGAGACCAAGGGGAGAAAGGATATGGCAAAGACTGATGATGTAGTAAGGTTGAGTCATGTTGAGGTGAAGGGAACAGCTGGTAGAGCAGGTGTAAATGTTTAGCAGGCAGTTACTACTGGTGGTAGAAGCCCAGATTGCCACATGACTGAGAAGTGACGATGGAAATCTTGGTGGTAGATAGGATCTCCAAAAAAGAATATTTACAGAGTAGTGAGCCAAGGGCAGAACTGAGCAAGGCATGTAATTAGTGGACTAGAGAAGATAAAGAAAAAGGGAAGGCGGAGCGCGCAGAGCCACAGAGCCAAAGCTGCAGAGTGTTTGACAAAGAGCAACTGATGGCCAAATGCTGTTACTATAGCTCATCAAAAACTGCTGGATCTACTTTCTATACAGTTTCATACAGTGACGAGGACATGGGTTTGGAAATCAGACAGGACAAGAATTGAACCCGTTCTGCCACCTTCTAGCTGTGTACCCCTATGTAACTTCTCTGAACCTGAGTTTGCTCATCTGTATCATTTTATTTTACATAGTTAAAGTAAAATACATAGTTAAAGTCTTAATAAGAGCATCTTGAGACACTGTTTACAGAGGATGGCATATTTATTCCTGGTTTTCTTGGTCCTTTCCCCTCCCTTCCTCTCTTCTCTCTCTCTCTATCTCCTCTCTGTCTCTCTCTCTCACACACACACACACACAACTTATCAGTTAGTTTACATCTATGTGTTTAACTCCTTTGTATATATTGTCATAAAATCCAATTAAATGATAAATTAGGATATGTTTTAAATGTTGGTTCCAAATATAATCTTCAGATCCACTAATCTCAATAAACAAAAGGCCAAACAGGCCTTAAAGCAGACAAATTCTACTTCTAAACATGTCATTCTTAGCCAGGAGTGGTGGCACATGCTTGTAATCCCAGCTACTTAGGAGGCTGAGGTAGGAGGTCACTTGAGCCTAGGAGTTCAAGACCAATCTGAGCAATACAGCAAAACGTCCTCAATTAAAAAACAACATAACATGCCTTATGAATGAGCAGAAACTTTAGAATTTAATGATGAAATCAGCTTTTATTTCAAGATTAAACTCTAAAAACAAAAGCAAATAAGCAATTAACTGTTAGGCCCCAGTATGTTCTAACCTGGAAGAAAATGTCAGCTTTTCAGAGAAGTCACTTTTGGGGCTATTAAATTATCAAAATCTTGACGTGATAAAGCTCGTGAGGACTTTGTATATAACTAGTGCTCAATAAAATGTTATTGATGTCCAAATGATAAGAGTTTATCTCCAACTGACACTCTCACCATGGAGCCACCTGAATGCCTCTCCTCTTCTCCCTTTATTAAGTTGACAGCTGTACTTTGTGTCCTATATTTTTATTCCATATCTCCAGCATATAGTGCCTTGAATGTTCATATCAGGTGCTCCATAGACACCTGTAGAAAGAGTAAAATGGATGGATAATAATTCTAGATACTGAGAGAATTATTTTTTAATTTTTATTTATTTATTTATTTTTGAGATGGAGTCTCGCTCTGTCACCCAGGCTGGAGTGCAATGGCACAATCTCGGCTCACCACAACCTCCGCCTCCTGGATTCAAGCGATTCTCCTGCCTCAGCCTCCCGAGTAGCTGGGATTATAGGCGCATGGCACGATACCCAGCTAATTTTTGTATTTTTCGTAGAGATGGGGTTTCATTATGTTGGTCAGGCTGGTCTCCTGATCCACCTGCCTCGGCCTCCCAAAGTGCTGGGATTACAGACAGGAGCCACCGTGCCCAGCCTGCTTTTTTAATATCTAAGATTAGTTCTCAGCACTTACTATTGGGTGAACAGGACTGGGGATATATGAAGTAATTAGCAAAAAACTTAGTAGTGTCATTAAGAAAACAAGAAAATGTTAACTTGTAACAGATGGAAGGGTATTGAGAGTCATTGAGAAGTTCTTCCTTTCAATCTGGTTAAAATTTAGAGAGGAGGGATGAAAAAAAGTGTTCTGGGATGAGAGTGAGAAATAGCAGAATGGAAACGATTCATATCCGGAAATAGTGTCAAACTTAAATATTTAACATAGATCAGAATCAGATTTAGAAAATATTAAGAGTTTACTGTCTTTGAGGCACGTGCATTTCCCATACAACATGTGTTTTTACTTATATTAATTACTCTGAGGTAGGTGACATTATCCTCACTTACAGATTTAAAACTGAGGCTCAAGGAGACTTAGTCACTTGCAGAGATCACTCAGCCTGTGAAGGCCACAGTGTGACCCAGGCGTGACCCTGGTCCATTGTCCTCGAAGCTCGGTCCATGTGCTTTCTGCTTTGTCAGGTCTTGGCTTGTGTCCAGTTTGGATGGGTTTCGTTGAGAGGCAGATAGTTTCTTAACAGGTTGTAAGATAATGTAAGCCATGTGGCAGAAATATTATTTTGTAATTTTAATACATTCGTAGTGGATGTTGTTTTTAAAACGATGAGACTGCCTAAAAAGATAATGATTTGTTTTAAAAAAAGGAACATTCTTTTTCTCTGTTCTTCCTACTTCTTTTCTTTTGGTTCTACTTCATTTTTTTCCCTTTCATTTGTCTTCTCTGTCCCCATATTATATATTATTATTATTACTATTATTACTTTGAGAGGGAGTCTTGCTCTATTGCCCAGGCTGGAGTACAATGGCATGATCTTGGCTCACTGCAACCTCTGCCGCCCAAGTAGCTAGGATTACAGGTGCCCACCACCACACCCAGCTAATTTTTGTATTTTAGTAGAGATGGGTTTCACTACGTGGGTCAAGCTCATCTCGAACTCCTGACCTCAAATGATCCACCCACCTCGGCCTCCCAAAGTGCTGGGATTACAGACATGAGCCACCATGCCTGGCCTAATTATTTTTCAGTAATATAAAACTGAACTTGAATCTTTGTTCTGTTTATCAAAAGATGTTTTCTCCCATTTATTTTTTATGACATTTTTAAAGTGACTTAAATTTTTAAAAGGATGTTTACTGGGTGAATTTTTTTTATCTGTAGTTTCATGTAGGTCTCTGCAGAACTTCTCCCACTTTGAGGGCCTAACCGTAAATCTTAAAGCAATGGCTCCCTGCCTTTCCCCCAAATTCAGTTTTAAGTTAAACAGAAATGACACCTGGTGGCAAGTCTGTTCAATTACAAGTTTTGTTTGCAGTTTATTACAGTAAAATTAAAAGTATTACAGTTTTGGAGAGCTTAAGCTAAAGAATGTGATTGAAATAAACTATAACCTCAAACATGTCTTACAAGATAAACCCAAAGCAGGGTCCAAATATTGTCCACTTTTTCATTGATCAGCAGGCTTATATCTAGTGCTTATTCCCCACATCGCCTCAGGGAAGTGACTCTTCTTCCATCACTTATCAAGGGAAATCTAAGTATTGGCTTTTGTTTCACTTACCTATTCTGGATAATAAGGGATTTTTTAATTATTCTCCATCCTTTGTCTTACTTTGGTTGGTTTTGTTAAGGTGTTTTCATTTTACATATTAAACACATCAATCTTGTTTCTGATATCCTCCATTTCTTCAAGAGTAAGCCTCCCATGTTTAAAAGCATTTCATAGATGACTTGAATATTTTTGCATTGTGCAGAATGAAATTCAGTCTACAGTTAAATCTTCTTAATGATACACTTTAAAATAGCTTGAAAACTAGTATTTGTACTTTCTGTATGATCATGTTTTATCCTAAGTCCTTCCAGAACCCCAGAAAGTACGTACTAATATTATCCTCATTTAACAGATGAGAAAAATGAGACCACAACACTAGAAAAAGGTAGAGCACAGGGTGTGAGCCACGGCCTCCTGACCGCTTGTGCCACGCTGTGTGTGTAGAAAGAGCTGGTCCACTCACAGGATGTGAACCGCGGCCTCCTGACCGCTTGTGCCACGCTGTGTGTGTAGAAAGAGCTGGTCCACTCACAGGGTGTGAACCGCGGCCTCCTGACCGCTTGTGCCACGCTGTGTGTGTAGAAAGAGCTGGTCCACTCACAGGGTGTGAACCGCGGCCTCCTGACCACTTGTGCCACGCTGTGTGTGTAGAAAGAGCTGGTCCACGGACCTCTGTTAAATATTGAGTCCTTCTGTTTTGTTACTTCTGGATTGGTTTATGATTTTTATTCTTTAGTTACCTCACAGCTAGCGTCAACTCAAAGGAACTTCTGGATGGTTTTAGTAAGCTCTTACAAGTATTTGAATATTTGCTTTTTGGAATTTCAGTAATATGCCACTGTTTGATGTTTCTGTTTTGAAGTCAGTATCCTTCATTTACATGTCATCTTGAGATAGATTTTTTTCAACTTTTATTATAAGTTGAGGGGGCACATATACAGGTTTATTACACAGGTATATTGCGTGATGCTGAGGCTTGGGAGGATGAATGAGTTCATCTTCCATCTCCCCAGTAGTGGGCATAGCACCCAATAGGCAGTCTAGCCCTTGAGCCTCTCCTTCCCTCCCCCATCTTGTATTCCCCAGTGTCTGTTGTTCCCATCTTTGTGTCCCTGTGTAGTCAGTGTTTAGCTCCCACTTATAAGTCAGAAATGTGGTATTTGGTTTTGTTCCTGCATTAGTTTGCTTAGGATAATGGCCTCCAGCTCCAATCATGTTGATGCAAAGGGGACATGATTTTGCTCTTTTTATGGCTGCATAATATTCTATGGTGTATATGTATCTTTTTTTTTTTTTTTTTGAGACAGAGTCTCACTCTCTTGCCCTTGTGATCTGCCCTCCTCCCAAAATGCTGGGATTCCAGGCATAAGCCATCAAGCCCAGCCACATTTTCTTTATCCAATCCAGAGTTCATGAACACATATTTACTTGAAATAGATTTAAAATCAGTACCATCATTATCTTTAATTAAGTCCACTGCAAGGTTATACTTGACTTTTCCATATTTCCCTTTTTCTTTTAAAATAATTCAGAAAGTCCAGGCGTGGTGGCTCAAGCCTGTAATCCCAGCACTTTAGGAGGCCAAGACGGGTAGATCATCAGGTCAGGAGTTCAAGACCAGCCTAGCCAACATGGTGGAACCCCATCTCTACTAAAAATACAAAAATTAGCCAGGTGTGGTGGTGTGCACCTGTCATCCCAGCTACTCTGGCGGATGAGGCAGGAGAATTGCTTGAACCCTGGAGGCAGAGGTTGCAGTGAGTCAAGATGGTGCCACTGCACCCCAGCCTGGGTGACAAGAGCAAGACTCCATCTCAAAAAAATATATAAATAATAGACATTTCTAGTACATCACAATAGTACTGAGGTATATCTTACTCTGACCCATAGTGTTATGTTTATTTTTCTGAGAAATTATTTTACACTAACGTCACTAACTTTATGCCAGTTACTGGTTTTAAATAAATGTTCATATTAATCTATTCTCCAAGCTTTAAGAAATTTAATCTTAATCTTATTCGAATGCCTCATGTATGTACAGGACATGGTGGCAGCTCAAAGGAATACACAGTTTTCCCTGGAGGCCAGGAAGGGCTTCAAAGATAAAGAGCCCTCTGCCTAGTTCTCAGGAAAGTACCATCCACATTTAGACATAGCTCTGTAGTATCATTTGGATTGTTTGTGAAATATCTAATGTGTACCCAGTGCTCTCACGCAAGAGTTGATGAAAGGTCCGATGGCAGCAACAGGAAGAGACAGTGTCCAAGTTTACTCACTCATAAAAACCCCACATAGGAAGTGCCAGGTTTACTTATAAAAATCCTACACAGGAAAGATTCATATGGCTAGTAAAGATCTCGGCATCTTCAAATCAAGAATCAAATTTTATAATTTGATTAACATTCTAAATTTGATTTCTATAAATTTATAAATTTTTGATTTATATAAATTTAGAAAATTATAAATTTGATTCTAGAATTTCATTCTTGATTTCTTTTTTGAGATGGAGTCTCACTCAGTTGCTCAGGCTGGAGTGTAGTGGCATGACCTCAGCTCACTACAACTTCTGCCTTCTAAGTTCAAGCAATTCTCCTGCCTCAGCCTCCCAAGTAGCTGGGACTACAGGCATGCACTACCATGCCCAGCTAATTTTTGTATTTTAGTAGAGATGAGGTTTCACCATGTTGGCCAGGGTGGTCTCAATCTCTTGACTTTGTGATCCACCTGCCTCAGCCTCCCAAAGTGCTGGGATCACAGGCGTGAGCCACTGCGCCTGGCCTGATTCTTGATTTGAAGATACCCCGATCTTAGTTACTAGCCACGTAAAACTTTCCTGTGTAGGATTTTTTTAGTAAAACTGGACACTGTCTCTTCCTGTTGCTGCCATCTGTCCTCTCATCAACTCTTGCATGGCAGCACTGGGTACACATTAGATATTTTACAAATGAAAGAATCACTTAGCAAGTTTGATTTATGAAGGATGCACAGTTTCATGTTGTTCCTGTAAATGTTCTGTCTAGGTTGGTGACCAGATTGTTGAAATCAATGGGGAACCTACACAAGGAATCACACATACTCGAGCTATTGAGCTCATCCAGGCTGGTGGAAATAAAGTTCTTCTTCTGTTGAGGCCGGGTACTGGCCTGATACCTGACCATGGTAAGTAAAGTAGCCCACTGGTAGCTGAAAAGTTGTATTTTAGGGAGGGGGCAGAAGAAAAAGGAATATCTATTTGGAGAAGATGGATGTTTTACTGGTTAATTCAGAGATGAACACTAGAACCATCAAAAGCTAGTTACATAGCAGTTATAAATAGTATTAGAAAACAAGTAACTTTGTCAAGCAGAAATTTTGTTGGAATGGAATATATTTTAAATTTAATCAGAAAAAAATATATAGTAGTTTTTGTAGAGAAATGTGCCTGTAAAAAAAGAATCAAGTGTATTAGAGGCAAACGATTTACATGTCATTAAAAAAACATTTTAAATCTCTTCAAAACATCCCAGATTTTCCCTTACTTCGCTAATTACACATTACCAACAAATATTTTTATTTCTGTAAAGCAAGATAGGTTTATACTGTAATGAGTAAGTAGCCTGAAAACTTTAGGCTTTTCTGGTGACTCGGCAAAAACAAGTTGCTCTCACCCTACTTGCAGACAGGGAGCTGGACCTGAGACCTTGTCTTTCCTGTATTAACGTTAAACTTCCTGGGTTTCCACTGCATGTTTTGAAATACCATGGTATTTGAAAGTCACTATTGTTTGAGTGCACTACTCTAGAAATAAAGGCAGTACCACACCCACGCAGTACCTGCGTCATCTGCCTCCCCACCCCAGCCCTACCCCGCCCCATCCCACCGCTTTTGAGGGATGAGTGTAGACATAATCTCCTGCCGTACCCTTCCAGCTTATGATTCTCTGGCTGTATTATCTTCCACCATCTGCTTGTAAATCATATGTTCCCAGTGACATCTTTGCTAACTGCACTGATTTTTTTTTTCACATAGTCCTAGGCTTTTTCTCTTCCCTCTTCAGGTTTGGCTCCTTCCGGTCTGTGCTCCTACGTGAAACCCGAGCAACATTAAGGCTTTCAGGGCTTTTCTTGGTCTTTCCTTAAAAAGACTTGGTAAATTTGCATGTCTTGTAAATCACTTCCTTCTTTTGTTTTCTTTTAAATTAAAAATGATGCTATTAAGTACATCTGTTTCTATCTTCTGCACTTTTCAGTCTCCTTTTGACATTAAATTTGACAGCTTAATGCAAGAGAACTATTTACAAATGCCCATGAGCCTCATTCTGGTTACCAGAGTTTGGTTTCCTTTATTAAGTGATTTTGCCATATCCTAAACTATATCCATTAATAATAATTAGTGAGCTTCTTGGACCAGGTAATTTGGTTCAACTTTGTAACTTGTAAGTTCTGACTGGGCTTTACTAATAGAGAATTTACAGATCATACATTATCTCACTAATTATATATAATTGTAAAAAATATCTATATAAATAACCTATCCTTCATGTATGAACAGATGTCTAAATACATCTGCCTTTATAGAAATATGTTATAAACATATACAGGCTGTATAAAATACTCATAAGCTTTTTAAGCAGTCAGTACAATTCAGATGGCTGTCAGAGTTCAAAATGTATTGTGCCTATTTCTAATTCTAAAATTTAATGTTCCATTCAAATCACTTTTTTAGGTGATTGGGAAATTAATAATCCTTTATCTTCAAATGTGATTTATGATGAACAGTCACCATTACCCCCATCTTCACACTCTGCTTCCATATTTGAAGAGTCTCACATGCCAGTAACTGAAGAATCTTTAATGAGAGTTCAGATATGTGAAAAGGCAGAAGAATTAAAGGACATTGTGCCTGAAAAGAAAAGCACTTTACATGAAAATCAGCCCGAGGTAAAGCATCAGTCTCTTCTCCAGAAAAATGTGAGTAAGAGGGATCCACCCAGCAGTCATGGGCACAGTAACAAGAAAAATCTATTAGAAGTAGAAAATGGTGTTACCAGAAGAGGTAGATCAGTTAGTCCCAAAAAGCCAGCCAATCAGCATTCAGAGGAACATTTGGATAAGATTCCTAGTCCTCTAAAAAATGACCTCAAAAGAAGACCCAGAGATCGATCCCTCAGCCCCAGCAAGGGGGAAAATAAAAGTTGTCAGGTCAGCACCAGGGCAAGGTCTGGACAAGATCAGTGCAGAAAAAGCAGAGGTCGGTCTGCCAGCCCGAAGAAGCAGCAAAAAATTGAAGGAAGCAAAGATCCAGCAAATGCTAAGGCCAAATTATTAGAGGGTAAGAGTCGAAGAATAGCAGGCCGTGCAGGCGATAATGCTGAGGAGATCCCAGATGGGAAGGAAAAGTCAGGCGTCATCAGGAAAGATGCAAAGCAGAATCAGCTGGAAAAAAGTAGAACAAGGTCTCCAGAGAAAAAAAGCAAAAGAATGGTTGAGAAGTCTCTTCAATCCAGAAAGACTAGTAACACTACAAGTAAAGTAGTATCTGAAAATGAAAAAGGAAAGAAAGTAACCACAGGAGAAACAAGTTCTAGTAATGATAAAATAGGAGAAAATGTCCAGATAGCAGAAAAGAGGCTGAAGCAAGAACCTGCAGAGAAGATAGTTTCAAACAGAATAGAAGATCACAAAGGGAGAGAACTAGAGGCAGCTGACAGAAGCAAAGAGACTGGAAGATTCAAACCTGAAAGTAGTTCTCCAGTTAAGAAAACACCGATAACTCCGGGGCCCTGGAAGGTGCCGAGTGGAAATAAAGTCGCAGGCACTACTGGTGTGGCTGAGAAACGGCAGTAACCTTTAGTATAAAACAAAGAAACACAAGTTGTAATCTTTTCTTACAGCAGCATTTTTCCAGAAAAAAAAAAAAAAAAAAGCCTTTTTCTTTTCAGATATTCTGAAACAGATAAGTACATGTTAATGTGAGCATCAAGTTACCTAGGCTGCATGAAGGGCCTTAGGATTGCTAAGAACCAACTGTCCCCCTGGCTGGCTGTCCTGCCTTGCACTCAGGAAGGAGCTGCATCCACATGCTCATCTGATCCGCCCTGCTCAGGCTGCCCAGCTCGTCTTAATGAGTGTCTGAACAAATGTTGATATTAACAGTGTGGTCACAACTCACTTTGTATTTGTGCCAAGTTATCTACTGTATCATGTCTGTTTTTATCCTCGTTCAGCTATTTCCACAGTAAAGAACAAGTTAGGTTTGGCTTGGAAGTTGATGTCCTCAATAGCATGTTGCATGTTTACAGAGAGAAATATTTGAGTCCTTGCAGAGGAAGAGACTGTCAACTCACCATTAAAGATGGCACTTGTCTCTTCCAACAGCTACTGATGATGTCCCAGTTTAAAAATAAACCCCCCAAACATCACTAACTTCACAGGAAAAAAAATGTAGTCCAATACTGATGCTTTCTTATGGCTTTATTTTAATTTGGCTGGATAAGTTGTTTCAAGTAAGTGTTAAAGATAGTACTTACAACTGAATGTTTGAAATGAGAAAGTACTTAAAGCAATAGAGTCCATCTCCTGCTGTGTTATCCAACATTGATGTACAGTTACGGCATCTCAGGTCACCCTTTTTATTTGTTATTTCATTATGAAACCATAAAGAAGCATGTGGAAAATAGTGTTTATTGCTCTTTGAAGAAAAACCACCAACTATTTCTGGATATTTTGGCTTTACCTACTACTAAAGTCATTAGTCTTTAATACATAATGCATATTTGAAAAGGAAACATATACATCATGTGAGGGACTTAACCACGAAACCAGTTTCACAGTCCAGGTACCAACTCTTCTGGTAGCAGGTGTACAAGCTTGGGTGTTTAGAGCAAC
The DNA here is from genome assembly GCF_049354715.1 of Callithrix jacchus. Lineage (NCBI taxonomy): Eukaryota > Metazoa > Chordata > Mammalia > Primates > Cebidae > Callithrix > Callithrix jacchus. The sequence continues at coordinate 151,646,997 of NC_133508.1, forward strand.
CTATGTAAGGTATTACCCAGCAAGTAAGGACAAAAGTGTAGACAGTACTTACTGGATCTTATTTAACTTTTAGCTACATTAACTTTCTTACTTAAAAACAAGAAAGGGAGACTAAACATCTGCTTAGCTTGTACACATTTTCAGAATTCTTTTAAAAAGTCTAGTTAAACGTGTTTCTTAGAAGTTGGAGACTGTTAACTTCCGTAAAATAGATCAGGTTTTTCAGTTCCCTGAAGCAGCATTCAGTAGCATCTATAAATAAAGGCACCTTCTGAAAATAAAAAACTCTCTTATGGAGTGTGTGAACACACTTGTTCTGTCACCCTGGGTTCATCTTGTTGTGAAGCACATTATGTCCAGGTCCTTCCCTCTGGGAGTCTGACTGTGAAACTCTTTAACCCAACAACTGTATTAGCCCCTGTAGATAAGACATGCTTCCCAGAGTGAGATTTTTGAAATCCCTTTTCATCCAGAACTGTATTTACACACCTATTGTAACTATTCAAATAAAGCAAAATTATTAGGAGGCTTGATAAATACTAAGAATTTAGTACCACAGAAATTATTTATTTTCCCTATAGTCCACAGATAGTGATAACAAATCCTATTTTTGTTAACGGTGACATAACTTTGATGTCCTATGTTGTCCTATGTGGCTCTTCCTTTCTAAGTAACCTCTGTACTGACTATATACTGACTTAGCAATGTGGCCTTGGAATGCTGAGCAAAATATGGATGTACTGGTTGTAAATGTTTATATATTGTACAGTACCTTTATATATACACTTGAGGTTCTGATTAGAGAAAGATCTGTAAATTGCTCGTTATTTTTTATATAGATATTAAAAAAAAAAAGCAGTTCATGGCCTGCATTTCTTTTTTACCATCAGATTGGTTTAATGTTGCTTTCTGATAGTGGAGCTAGATCCATCACAGACTGAGCCCTCAAATAGATTTTCTCTCTCCAAGTTACAAACATTCAGAGTCCTAAAAATCAGGAAGACGTTTATAGCTATACTTGTATTTACACATAGAGTTTGAAATTGTTTAGAGTTGAATATCATTATACCCATTTTTCATCTTTCATTGTAAAGAAAATAGCTTTGGATAGATAATTTGCTACTAAAAAAAATCCTTTCTTAACACTATTGGGGAGAGAAAAAAGTTTCTTACTGGAAATTCAGCTACTAGACATTTATAATGGATATAGTAACATAAGCCCAGTTACCACAAGGTCACAAAATTCCATTTCATTAGACTAACAATTCACATTATTTTTAAAGGTCATTTAGTTTTATACTTCTTAGAATGAAGTGTTTTTATTTAACTCTATATGAAAAATACCTAAAACCTACTTCAAGATCACGGTTAATTTAATACTCTTTTAATGTGAAAAATAAATTCCTACCAGATCCCTTGAGATCAGGAGTTCAAGACCAGCCTGGCCAACATGGTGAAACCCCATATCAACTAAAAATACAAAAATTAGCCAGGCGTGGCAGCGCCTGTAATCCCAGCTACTCAGGAGGCTGAGGCAGAAGAATCGCTTGAACCCAGGAGTTGGAGGTTGGAAGGAGCTGAGATCACGTCACTGTACTCCAGCCTGGGTGACAGAGCGAGACTCTATCTCAAAAAAAAAAAAGTTACCCAAACTTCTGGTTCCCAGACCCCACAGTGAAAAGCTGCTTTTGTCATAGCAGAGGCTGCAGAAACTGACAGTAAAATTGTTTTGTTGTTGTTTTAGTGAAAGTATTTTCTTACTGGTCACAACAGGGAGAAAAGCTCTGAAATACTATCCCATTGTCTCACTAGTGAGAACAGAAGCCTAAGATCCTATGATACTGTCTTCTAGTTACATCAGTCTTGGACCAGGCAGCTTCTGAGCAGGGTCAACTCTTACTTCAGAAGTCTTGGACCCAGAAAGGCATTTGGCTTTTTATTCTACATGAGAATACTTTGTTATTTCCCCTTTTAATAGCAAGATTTAAAAGAGAAATAAATGTATTCATGTAGAACTAAAACCAAATGCTTTTAAACATATAAAGAATTTTGTTTAATTAATGTCCACCATTCAAAGAGTAAGGATTTAATGAGGCAAGGAGTATTCAGATTAAACTGTGTAACAGTTTCACAAAGACTTCCAAGAAGCTGTATTTAAGTTGAAGCTTAGTCCATAGTGGCTTAGAACATTGGTATAAATAAACTTGTTATAAAATGTGACGTTTCAATCTGGTATGACGAATACACCAGAGCAACTTTTTACATCATCATGGCATACTCCGATGCCTAAAAACTATCTGTGCTTTTGAAACAGTAACAATTTATTCAGGTGGCTCTTCTCTGGTTCTATTAGAGTTTATCAGGAATATGACTTGTTTAAAAGCAGATCATTAATTATTACATAAAATCTATAATATTTGCTTTTAGCTACCTGAATTAATTTAAAATATCAACTAAGTTGGATATATTTTCAATACTGCTAGGCAAGTAGCCTTAAGAAATATAAAGCCAGGCATCGTAGTGTACACCTATAGTACAAACTACTCAGGAGGCTGGGCTAGGAGGATCACTTGAGCCCAGGAGTTTGAGTCCAGCCTGGGTGACAGAGTGAGACCCTGTCTCAAAAATAAATACAGCTTTTTAAAAATGTTTCCTTGAGATGGGGTCTCACTCTGCCACCCAGGTTGGAGTACAGTGGCACAAGCTTGGCTCACTGCAACCTCTGCCTCCTGGGTTCAAGCAATTCTCCCACCTCAGCCTCCCCAGTAGCTAGGACTACAGGTGCACACCACCATATCTGGCTAATTTTTGTACTTCTTGGTAGAGATGGGGTTTCACCATGTTGGCCAGGCTGGTCTCAATCCCTTGACCTCAGATGATGCGCCCTCCTCAGCTTCCCAAACAGCTGGGATTACAGGCATGAGCCACTGCACCTGGCCAAAAAAAATTACGTAGTATAAGAAGGGAATGTGAAGGCTTATAAAGAGCTAGAATTCTATTTAACAGAAAACTCTGAATCTTTCTAATGTATACATTAAAATAGGAAACATAGCCAAGAGCTGTAAGTTAGCCTAAGCCTATATTTTGACAAAGAATCCTGTGGGTATTTGTTTTGCAATATTGCATTCAAGTCAAGCCTAACTATTAGCAAATACACGAATCAAGAGACATATTTTGTCCTAAATAAAAGACAACCATTTGTTAATTTGAGTAATACCTTATTATACCTTACAGGCTCAGAATATGCTGCAGGAAAGGCATAGAATTACTGCACATTTGTGAAACTCACACTTCACTGTTCAAAATGGCCCCCAATAACTGCAATGAGCAAAGGATTACTAACCTAGCCAGTACATGAATAGATTAGGTTTAATGAATTAACTTCTTGATATTCCCAAGCAACACACTGTATCTGGGAGTGAGACTCATGTAGCCTATTATGAGTGTGTAGATCTAAAAGTTTTCAAAAATAAACTTCAAAAGGAATCCAAGATGGCCAATCAGGAACAACTCAGGATTGCAACTCCCAGTGAAAGCACGGAGGGTGAGTTGATGCCGCATTTCCAGATGGATTTTTATTGCCCGCAGACCAGGAAATTCCTGGATGGAGGAGCCCCACGGGTCACCAGCGCAGCTGGTTTGGCTGGCCCGGCTATTCTGGCTGGCGGCTGTTTTGCTGGCACCCTGGCACAGCAGTTCTCCATAAAAAATACACAGGTCTGGGTGCCATTTTAGCTGGAGACTGGAGCTCGAGGAAGGCAGAGTCACCCATTCATCTCATTAAAAAGGGGGACTGAAATGGGGCCAGGCCAGGACATTCCCAGGCAAAAAAGTGCCATGAATCTCAGCGCAGCTGTTTCAGCCAGTGCAGTGGGTCGCTGCACGGGAAATCACACAGATCCCGGCGCCTTTTCAATAGGCAACTGGAACACCTGGGAGACAGTCAACCATTCAACTAAAAAAAAAAGTATCTGAGGCAGGGAGCCAGGTGATCATGCTTGGCTGGTCCCACCCCCACAAAAAACAACAATCAGAAATGCTCTGGATTGAGAGTTTCACATCAAGGACAGCTGAACCCGGGACATTCCAGCCCAGTGGGGAAGGGGCGTCCACCACTACCGAGGCACTCCACCAGTACAGAGATAGTTTGCCATTGCTGAGGCAGCGTGCCATTACAGAGAGAGTCTGCCATTGCCAAGGCAGGTCTAACTACACCCGTATAAACAGGACTGCAGGGAGGTTCACATGGCAGCTGGGCGGAGCCCACAGCAGCTCAGCAAAGCCTCTGCAGGCAGTCAGTGACTAGGCTGCCTCCTCGCTGGGCAGGGCAGCCTTGAAATAAAGGGAGTAGCACAACAGAAACTCACAAATAAAGCCCTAACTCCCCGGGACAGAGCACCTGGGGAAAAAAAGGGGTTATGAGTTCCGCTGGTGCAGACTTAAATGTACCTGCCCAGCAGCTCTAAATGAACAACGGAGCTCACAGCTCAGCACTTGAGCTCCTATAAAGGACAGACTGTCTCCTCAAGCAGCTCCTTGACCCCCATATATCCAGAGTCACCTCATAAAGGAGAGCTCAGACTGACATCTGGTGGGTATCCTTCTGGGACAAACATAGCAGAAGAAGAAAGTAGCAGCAACCCTTACTGTTCTGCAGCCACTGCAGGTGATCCCCAGGCAAGCAGAGCCTGGAATGGACTCAGCAGTCCTATAGCAGAGGGGCCAGACTGTTAGAAGGAAAACTAAGAAACAGAAAGAAATAACTTCATCATCAACCAACTGCACATCCACTCAGAGACCCAATCTGAAAGTCAACAACTACAAAGAAGACAGGTGGATAAATCCACAAAGATGGGAAGAAACTAGCGCAAAAAGGATGAAAACACCTGAAACCAGAACATCTCTCCTCCTCCAAGGGATCACAACTCCTCACCAGCAAGGGAACAAGGCTGGATGGAGAATGAGTGTGATGAATTGACAGAATCAGGCTTTAGAAGGTGGGTTATAAGAAACTTCTGTGAGCTAAAAGAACATGTTCTAATTCAATGCAAAGAAACTAAGAACCTTGAAAAAAAGATTTGACGAAATGCTAATGAGAATAAACAACTTAGAGAGGAATATAAGTAAACTGATGGACCTGAAAAACACAATACAAGAACAAGTTTCAACAGCTTAATTGACCAAGCAGAAGAAAGGATATCAGAGGTCGAACAACTCAATGAAATAAAACCAGAAGGCAAGATCAGGAAAAAAAGGGTTAAAAGGAATGAACAAAGTCTCCAAGAAATACGGGACTATGTGAAAAGACCTAAACCATGTTTGCTAGGTGTACCTGAATGTGACAGAGAGAATGAATCCAAACTAGAAAATACTCTTCAGGATATTATCCAGGAAAACTTCCCCAACCTAGCAAGGCAGGCCAATATTCAAGTCCAGGAAATACAGAGACCAACCACAAAGATATTCCTCAAGAAGAGAAACCCCAAGGTACATAATCGTCAGATTCACCAGGGTTGAAATGAAGGAGAAAATGCTAAGGGCAGCCAGAGAGAAAGTTCGGGTTACCCACAAAGGGAAGCCCATCAGACTCACAGCAGATCTCTTGGCAGAAACCCTAAAAGCCAGAAGAGAGTGGGGGCCAATATTCAACATACTTAAAGAAAAGAACTTTCAACCCAGAATTTCATATCCAGCCAAACTAAGCTTCATAGGTGAATAAAAAATAAAATCCTTTGCAAACAAGCAAGTACTCAGAGATTTCATCAACACCAGGCCTGCTTTACAAGAGCTCCTGAAAGAGGCACTAAACATAGAAAGGGACAACCAGCCACTCCAAAAACATACCAAATGGTAAAGAGCATCAACACAATGAAGAAACTGCAGCAACTAACGGGCAAAACAACCAGCTAGCATCAAAATGGCAGTATCAAATTCACACATAACAAAATTAAACTTAAATGTAAATGGACTAAATGCCCAATCAAAAGACACAGACTGGCAAATTGGATAAAAAGCCAAAACCCATCAGTTTGCTGTATCCAGGAAACCCATCTCAACATGCAAGGATACACAAAGGCTCAAAATAAAGGGATGGAGGAAGATTTACCAAGCAAATGGAGAGCAAAAAAAAGCAGGAGTTGCAATTCTTGTCTCTGATAAAATAGACTTTAAACCAACAAAGAGCAAAAGAGACAAAGAAGGACATTACATAATGGTAAAAGGATCAATGCAACAAGAGCTAACTATCCTAAATATATACGCACCCAATACAGGAGCACCCACATACATAAGGCAAGTTCTTGATAACTTACAAAGAGACTTAGACTCCCACACAATAATAGTGGGAGACTTTAACACCCCACTGTCAATATTAGATCAATGAGACAGAAAATTAACAAGGATATCCAGGACTTGAACTCAGACCTGGACCAAGCAAACCTAATACACATTTACATAACTCTCCACCCCAAATCCACAGAATATACATTCTTCTCAGCACCACATTGCACCTACTCTAAAATTGACCACATAATTGGAAGTAAATCACTCCTCACCAAATGCCAAAGAATGGAAATCATAAAAGACAGTCTCTCAGACCACAGGGCAATCAAGTTAGAATTCAGAATTCAGAAACTAACTCAGAACTGCAGAGCTTCATGGAAACTGAACAACTGGCTCTTGAATGTTGACTGGATAAACAATGAAATGAAGGCAGAAATAAAGATGTTCTTCAAAACCAACAAGAACAAAGATACAACATACCAGAATCTCTAGGACACATTTAAAGCTGTCTCTACAGGAAAATATATAGGAATAAATGCCCACATGAGAAGCAAGGAGAGATCTAAAATTGACACCCTATCATCAAAATTGAAAGAGCTAGAGGAGCAAGATCAAAAAAACTCAAAACCTAGCAAAAGACAAGAAATAACTAAGATCAGACCAGAACTGAAGGAGACATAGAGACACAAAAAACCCTTCAAAAAGTCAATAAATCCAGGAGCTGGTTTTTCGAAAAGATCAACAAAATAGACCACTAGCCAGATTAATAAAAAAAGAAAAGAGAGAATAATCAAATAGATGCAATAAAAAAACAATAAAAGGGATATCCCCACAGATTCCACAGAAATACAAACCATCACCAGAGATTATTACAAACAACGCTATGCACATAAACTAGTAAACATGGAAGAAATGGATAAATTCCTGGACACTTGCATCCTCTCAAGCCTAAACCAGGAAGATGTCAAAACCCTGAATAGATCAATAACAAGGTCTGAAGTTGAGGCAGCAATTAAGAGCCTACCAACCAAAAAAAAGCCCAGGTCCAGGTGGGTTCACAGTCGAATCCTACCAGATATACAAAGAGGAGTTGGTACCATTCCTTCTGAAACTATTCCAAACAATCCAAAAAGAGGGAATCTTTCCCAAATAATTTTATGAGACCAACGTCATCCTGATACCAAAACCCGGCAGAGACTGAACAAAAAAAGAAAACTTCAAGCCAATATCCATGATGAACATAGATGCAATGAAAAATCTTCAATAAAATACTGGCAAGCCGATTGCAACAGCACATCAAAAAGCCTATCCATCATGATCAAGTAGGATTCATCCCGAGGATGCAAGGCTGGTTCAACATACGCAAGTCTATAAACATAATTCACCACATAAACAGAACCAAAGACAAAACCCACATGATTATCTCAATTGATGCAGAGAAGGCCTTTGACAAAATTCAACAGCGCTTTATGCTAAAAACCCTCAATAAACTAGGTATTGATGAAACGTATCTCAAAGTAATAAAAGCTATTTATGACAAACCAACAGCCAATATCATACTGAATGGGCAAAAACTGGAAGCATTCCCTTTGAAATCTGGCACTAGACAAGGTTGCCCTCTCTCGCCACTCCTATTCAATATAGTACTGGAAGTTCTAGCCAGAGCAGTCAGGCAAGAAAAAGAAACAAAGGGTATTCAAATAGGAAAGGAGGAAGCCAAACTGTCTCTATTTGCAGATGACATGATTGTATATCTCAGCCCAAATCGTCTCAGCCCAAAATCTCCTGAAACTGATAAGCAACTTCAGCAAAGTCTCAGGATACAAAATCAATGTGCAAAAATCACAAGCATTCCTACACACCAATAACAGACTTAAAGAAAGCCAAATCAAGAAGGAACTGCCATTCACAATTGCAACAAAGAGAATAAAATACCCAGGAATACAACTAACAAGGAACGTAAAGGACCTCTTCAAGGAAAACTATAAACCACTGCTCAACGAAATAAGAGAGAACCCAAACAGATAGAGAAACATTCCATCTTCATGGTTAGGAAGAATCAATATTGTGAAAATGGCCATACTGCCCAAAGTAATTTACAGATTCAATGCTATCCCCATCACGCTACCAATGACCCTCTTCACAGAACTGGAAAAAAACACCTTTAACTTCATATGGAACCAAAAGAGAGGCCACATAGCCAAGTCAATTCTAAGCAAAAAGAACAAAATGGGAGGCATCACACTACTGTACATCAAATTGTACTAGACGGCTACAGTAACCAAAACAGCATGGTACTGGTACCAAAACAGAGATACAGACCAAAGTGTTTAGTTTATATTACACATGGGCCATATCGTACATATTTAGAAAGTCTGTAGATCGGTGGTTCCCAAAATTTTTGGCACCAGAGACTGATTTCATGGAAGGCAATTTTTCCTTGGACCTGGGGACAGGGAGAGGGCTGGAGGGACGGATGGTTTCAGGATGATTCAAGTGCATTACATTTATTGTGCACTTTACTTCTAGATTATTACATTGTAATACATAATGAAATAATTCTAAAACTCACCATAATGTAGAATCAGTGGGAGCCTTGAGCTTATTTTCCTGCAACTAGATGTCCCATCTGAAAGTGACGGGAGACAGTGACAGATCATCAGTTGTTAGATTTTTATAAGGAGCACGCAACCTAGATCCTCACATGCACAGTCCACGATAGGGTTTGCGCCCCTGTAAGAATCCAGTGCTGCCATTGATCTGACAGGAGATGTGGCTCAGGTGGCAGCCGGAGCAATGGGAGCAGTTGTAAATACAGATGAAGTTTCACTCTCCACCCAGCACTTACCTCCTACCGTTCGGCCATGGCAGGGGTGGGGGGTGCGGTGTTTGGGGACCCCAGCTGTATATTATACATCCACAGCAACTTTAAGAGTGATAATTTTTCCCAAGACAACTGCAGATTATAAAATTAAGTCAACAGGTATTTATCTCATCCTTCTATGGTTATTACTATTCCAACTAAATGTAAGAATGGCCTGATTTTTTTACACCTTGGTTTAATATCTCAGTAACAAGTAATTATCACCAAAATCTCATTCCTTTTTTTGAAATCAAAACAAAAGCTCAAGTTCCTAGAAATTATTATACAGGGATAAATGAAGCACTGAGGGTGGAAGAACCATTAAATTACAGTTAATCTTTGAAAAACGAGTTTGAACAGTGTGGGTCCACTTATATACAGGTTTTTTCTACAAGTATGTGGACAACTTTTTTGAGATTTGTGGCAATTTGAAAAAACAAAGCACATAGCCTAGAAACATAGAAAAACTAAGGTTAGTCGATTTTTATCATTTACTATGAAATACACAAATCTATTATAAAAAGTTAAAATTTATAAAACAAATTACATGGTACCATTCGCAGCTGAGAAATGTAAACAAACATACAGTATTAAATTGTAACTGCATAAAATTAACTGTAGTACATACTGAGATGCTATAATTATTTTGTAGTTACCACCTGTTGCCATTGTGGTGAACTCAAGTGTTGAAAGATCTGTTTAAAACACTGTGTGACGCTAATCATCTCTGTGTGAGCAGTTCAGCTCTCCATAAACTGTGGGTCCCAGCAAAAAGGGATCCATTGCGGTTCTTGCATATTTTTTGTGTTTAGTGCAATACTGTAAACCTTGAAGACATAAACTGCAGGACCCACATGAAGTACCTACCAGTGACAGAAGTGCTCCCTAGAAGCATAGAAGAGTCATGACATTACAAGAAAAAGTTGAATTGCTTGATACATACCATAGATTGGGGTCTGTGGTTGCCTAGTATGGAAGGAAGGAAGGGAGGGACGGAAGGAGGGAGGGAGGGAGGGAGGGAGGGAGGGAGGGAGGGAGGGAGGGAGGGAGGGACGGAGGGAAAACTCATGAAGCATTCGCTGCAGTTACACCACAAGGCATGAACACCTTGCACTTTGTGAAATGCCTGTGCAGCTTCAGCCCCGCACAGTAGCTCACGCTCTGTAATCCCAGTACTTTGGGAGGCCGAGGCAGGCAGATCATGAGGTCAGGAGATCAACACCATCCTGGCCAATATGGTAAAACCTCATCTGTACTAAAATACAAAAAATTAGCCAGGCATGGTGCACGCCTGTGGTCCCAGGTATGCTGGAGGCTGAGGCAGGGGAATCGCTTGTACCTAGGAGGCGGAGGTTGCGGTGAGCCAAGATCACACCACTGCTCTCCAGTGTGTCGACAGAGGGAGACACCATTAAAAAAAATAAAAAATAAAGCAGCTTCATGTGGGCGCAGGAGTGGTGTAAGGCATTGCTATAGGTTCCAATGTAATTCAAGAAAAAGCAAAGTCATATGACAACTTACAGCAAAAGGAAAGCAGATTTGCTGACCAAGCAGCAGCAGACAAGTTCACAGATGCCATTCAGACAGTAACTGAGAAGAAAAGCTATCTGCCTTAACAGGTTTTTAATGCAGGAGAAAGTGCCTATTCCGGGAAATAATGCCACCAAGGACATTTATCAGTAAGAAAAAGCAGCAAGCACCATGATTCCCGTGCAAATACAGTTGTGTTTATGATCAAGGTTACAAGTGTCTGAAAGCTGCTAACTCCCAATCCTTGAAGGAAAAAAGAACAAAAACAGCTGTCAGTTTTTTGATTGTATACCAAGAGGTCCTGGACACTAAGAACACTTTTTCTAGAGGGTTCTGTCAATGCTTTGTCCCAGTACCTTGCTGGTAAGAGACTACTTTTTAAAGTTCTTTTGATACTGGACAATACCCCTGGCCACCTAAAATCCCATAAATTCAACACCAAGACGAGGAAGTGGTCTCTGTGCTCCAAAATGCAACTCCTTTAATTCAGGAATAAGGGGCATAGGACCTGTAAGGTCCATCACACATACCCTGGAAAGGACTGTCGATGCTGTAAGAGAGAACAACATGAAAGTCTGGAAGGAATGATTGTGCCATGCCACTGAAGATGCCACCCTTGTTCAGAAAAAGCTGTGAAAGCCTCAAGCCCAAACAATAAATTCCAGCTGGAAAAAAACTGTCCAGATGTTGTGCATAACTTCATAGGATTTACACATGAGCCAGTGAAGGAAATCGTGAGATTGTGAATGTGGCAAAAAAGAAGTGGGGTTTGAGGGGTTTCAATATATGGCTCCTGGAGAAATTCAAGAGCTAATAAATACCACACCACAGGAATTAACAGATGACTTGTTGATGGAGATGAATGCTTCCCAAGCAGTGCAAGATGATGAGGAAGAAAACCTAGAAGCAATGCCAAAGAACACGCTGATGTAAGACATCTGGCAGAAGGGTTCCAATTATTCAGAGCTGCTTTTGACTTCTTTTACAACACAGACTCTTCTATGATATGGACTCTGAAACTAAAGCAAACAGAAGGATGGGTACCATATAGAAACATTTTTAGAGAAATGAAAAAAGCAAAAAGTCAGACAAATTACAATATATTTCCGTAAAGTTAGACCAAGTGCCTCTTGTGCTTCCCCTTCCACCTCTGCCACCCGAGTCAGCAAGACCAACCTTTCCTCTTCCTCCTGTCTACTCACTGTGAAAATGACAAAGATGAAGACCTTATGATGATCCACTTCTACCTAATGTATAGGAAATATGCTTTATCTTTAATATTTTCTTAATAACATTTGTCTTTTTCCTAGCTTACTTTAAGAATACAGTATATAATACATATAACATACAAAGTATGTGTTAATTGTGTTACTGGCAAGACTCAGTCAGCTGTAAGCTATTAAGTTTTTGGAGCATCAAAAGTTATACATGAATGTTTGACAGGACAGGAGAATGGTGCCCCTAACCCCTGCATTGTTCAAGGATCAAATAGATAACTGCATGAATGGTAAGTTACTTGAGGTCTATGCTTCATTCAACACATTTTTATTGAACATCTATATTAGGTGAGATACAGTTCTATGTTCTGGGAACAAGAAAAAGTCCTGCTTTCAAGGGGCTTACATTCTAGTGGGAAAGGAGACAAGAGCCAGTCAAAACATAAACACGATGATAAAACTGTGGTAAGTGCCATAATTAACAAGGAGATAGAACTGATAATGGAGAGAATGGGTAACTAATTAAGGACATGAGAGAAGACCCTCTAAGGAACTGACAGCTGACAGCTGAGAGATAAGCAGCAGCCATCCAGAGATGAACCTAGGAAAGTATATTCCAGGCAGATGAAACAAGCTTGCACAAGCCTGATATGAGACAGAACCTGGAATAATAGAAGAGCAGAAGGAGGTCAGTGTGGTGGCGCCATAAAGGAGTGAGGTTGTAACGTAAAGGAGATGAAGTTGGAAGGCCAGGCAAGCCTGATAATGAAGGGCCTTGGAGGCCACCACAGAGAAAGCCAGGAAAGGTTTAAGTAGGAACAATATTAGTTTCCAAATTCTGAAGCTCGTGCATGTGGCTATGGGAAACCAACTGTAGGAGGCAAGAATGGAAACAGACCAGTGGGTCACATAGTCATCCAGGTGAGAACGAAGCAGGCTTGACCTAGTAGCTGTGGAAAAGTAGAACTGCCATGACTTGGTAGTAGATTAGATATGGAGCCTTCAGCCTGAGCAACTGGATAAACTCATTAACTAAGGTAATGAAGAGCTGTTTTGCTCTTCAACTTTCAAACAACTGAAAAACCATTTTAAAAATAGGAAAAAATGGATTTTAGATGTTAGACACTAGACAGCACAGGATAGAATTAAACGAGGTGAATCCCATGATTGATCCAAGGTTATCACATAGAGACAGTTTTTACATAGAGGCAGTTTCTAGGCTGTGGTGCAAGAAGGGAGGACCTAAAAAGAACCAAGCAGTCTTGCTGAGTCGAGGAGACAGATTTGAAAATCTGGGAAAGGACTGCGGGTCTAGATATTCTAGGTAGGAGTACCAGAGGGAATGCAGCTGCACAGAGAAGGGAGGGCTCCTTTCAAGTCTTTGGCTGAGTATTGATCAGCACAATATATGAAGAAATACTCAAGAACAGGGAAAGAACCACCAAGAAGCAGGCAGAAAAATTTCTGAAGTTCACACAAGTCTGGGAATAGTTCATGCTACTGCAGACAAAGAAAAAACCTCATAATGAACACAGCATCAGTTAGAGTACTCAGGATACTGCTTCAGTAAATGGAGAAAAGCAGCCCTAAACTAAAGGCTGTTCTTGCCCACCTAACAAAGCTTAAAAGCAGGCTTCAAATAATCAGACTGTTTCCAAGTAACTTTACAGTGTTACAAAACAAAGCTCTTAAGAATATTTAAAAGACCACAAACAAGAATACAAACACACACACAAAAACCAACAGTATAAAATTCACAACCAATAAAAAATTACCAGGAATGCAAAACAGCAGTAAAATGACCCAAAATGATGGGAGGAAAATGGGCCCAATAACTGTTTTAATATCCTTATATACTATTCCTTTTATAAATATGTTAAGGTGGAGAAAAGAATACTCATGTTAAAGAGAGACATGGAAGACATAAAAAAGACCAAACTCAAACTTCTAGAGATGAAAAAATGCATGGAATGCGATTAATAGCAAATTAGTGCAAAAAAAATAAATAAAGCAAACTTGAAGGCACAGCAAAAGAAACCATCCTAAACTAAAGACAAAGAAAAAGAAGATGAAAAATGTATAGAGCATCAGTGAGCTGAGAACTTGAAGCAGTCTCATACACATGTAAGTTTCAGTCCCAGAAGGAAGTAGGTGAGGGTAAACTGTAGAAAAATTATTTTAAGAAATAGCAAAATTTTTTCCAAATTGTATGTGAAATAGAAAACTACATATAAAATATGAAGACTCTAAACCCACAGATCCAGTAAGTTCAACAAACCCCAAGCACAGAACATGAGAAAATTTATACCAATGTCCACTATGATTGAATTGCACAAATTCAATAGTAAAGATAAAAATTTTTAAAGTAGCCAGAGTTAAAAAAAAAAAAAAGACACTTGACATATGGAGGAGCAAAGACTAGAGTGACTGTAAATTTCTTGTCAGAAACAATGTAACCTAGGAGGTAATGGCACAACCACATCTTTAAACCTAGAAATGAATACCCAGTAAAGGTATCTTTCAAACGTAAAGATTCAAAATCTTTCTCAATAGGGTAGGCCTATACACCTTGCTAAAAGGATTTTGGATTTTTATCTTCAAAGTGCTGGTAAGCCACTAATGGATTCAAAATGAGACTTTCATTTCAGAAAAGACATATTACATTTGTGAGATGAATGGATTAGGCTTGGGGGAAAGGAGTCAAGCATATATAAGAGCAAAGACAGCAGAAAATTGTTCAAAAAACAAAGGATGTTGACTTAAGAGTGCTGGCAGAGGGGAGGAAGAGTGGACTGATTAGAAAGATACCTAGAAGATAATTTTCAAAGACTTGGTGATTGGATGTGAGGTATGAGGAAGAAAAATGAGTCAAGAATCATTCCTAAGTTTCTGATATAACTACACTTACATATAATTTTACCCACCTGAAAAATAATTTAACCCAATATAAAACCACAACTGAAGCAATCCACACAAATAATACACTCTGAACACTGCTTTTAGTTTAAGAATTCAGTGTGTAAATGTTGTATGTAAAATACAGAACAGCACTTTTTGTAGAAGAAGAAGATGAAGGCATCAGTTTTCATTTGGAGTCTGCAGTGAGCTCAATTTTGGATTTGAGATCACTGCTCCTGTTCCTTATGGAAACACTAAAAGCACGGTTTCTACGAGCCGCCTGTTGAGATGCTGAAGTGCTTCTACAGAACACTTCCTTCAAAAGGTAGATCACTATAATGGAGTTTTACCATTTAAAAGTTATAACTCATGTATAAAAGTCTGCATATTTTTGGTAATCAGCGTCTAGTTCAGCAACCTTGCTTTCTATGTTTCTGTCTTCATAGGAATTATCAGTGAGATTTTTTTTGAAGGACTTTAAATAGTAGTGACAGATTTACTAAGTATTAAATACTTTACACTGTGCAAGCATCTGACATGATAACCTCATTTAATCTTAACAACCCTATTATGTATTGTCCCCATTTGTGGTTACTATCCCCATAAATGGGTTAACAACTGAGGAAACTGATATGTGAAGAGCTAATATGTGGCAGGGCCAATGACTTGAACTCAGAAAGGTCTGATCTCAATCCCTGGACTCTTTAGAAATCCACCTCTAAACCTCACAGATCTTCCTGTCTATTAGAAAATGTGCAACTGATACTCTAATTTTGAATGAATACATGCTTTATATGTAATAACCAAGTTTCTAAATTACTTCTATTTAAAACTTCACAAAACCTTATTATTAAAATGTTCAGCCTTTCAATTTGCCTCAAGATATTCTTCAAAATTAGCCAGGCATGGTGATGGGCACCTGTAATCCCAGCTACTCAGGAGGCTGAGGAAGGAGAATCACTTGAACCCAGGAGGCGGAGCTGCAGTGAGCCAAGATGGTGCCACTGCACTCCAGCCTGGGTGAGAGTGAGACTCCATCTCAAAAAAAAAAAAAGGTTCCTTAAAGCAGGTAACTTAATGAGCAAGAATTGCAAGTAGACTATTAGAGTTTTCATTAACATATGTATATGCATGTGCTTAACAGGATGCTGCATAGCAGAACTTACATCGTCAAAGGTATGGCATGGCTGATTATAGACACTGAGGACCTGAAAATGTACTCGGGGTTGAATACATTAAAAGTTGCACAACAGATAAACTATCAGTGGTGTTTGTGATAGGACACATAGCACTGTGTTAGGAACCACAACTCAGACGATCTATATGGAAACCAGGTTTCCATGATTTCCACATAGAACATGGAAGCCATGTTGTATGATGGAAATGGATGAGTGGGCATACACTTAAACTTCTCGTGCTGAATTACATGGCCTATTGTATGCATGCATTGTTCACCAACAACTATACAGTTATTAGGATTAACTCAAAATTATAAACTAATAAATTTCTCCACAGTTTAAAAGTTATTTTTTCCCTTCAACAACAAAGAAAACCTAGAAACCGAAATTGTCCAGTAAAGTTCTTTTATTCGGATTTATCCTAAAATAGTTTGCTTGATCTCTCTGATAGAGAAATGAAATCTCCAATTCTATAGACTGTAATGAAAAAGTATTGAATTTGCATATTTCCAATAAAAGATATGTGCTTCATGCTTTGGGCATCTACCATAGTTGCCCAAAAGACTATGTCCTGTAAACATAACTGTCACAGTACTGAAGTGCCCAGAATAAATTTCCTAACTAGAAAGTTGTCCTTGTGTTACCATAACACACAGTCTTTAGTTGGCTGACTATTCATACTGTTTGAAAAGCACGGAAATACAGGTTTTTAGCATGCATGCCCAGTTGGAAAAGGACTTGTTCCTCTGGAAACACCATGCATTGGCTTTGGCAGAGCTGAGAGCGCCCGTGCATGTGAACAAGCAGGTGGGTATCTCACTGGTTTCTGCAGTCATCTCTTTCCTTAATGGGTAAGTATTGATACCAGCCAGGGGAAGAGTCCAGGCAGTTAACTCAGCTTATGATTTAATTTTCCACAGCTAAGAAAAGAAAATCAAAATAAATTAGTTCTAGGAAAACCACATGGGATTTACAGGTACACTTACGTGACTATAAACAAGATTCCTTTGTAAAAGAAGAAAACGTATCAAGTCAAGCAACAGCAACCACAGAACATCATAGAGAAAAAGCATTGAAAACTTCCAGGATCAAAAATAATACAATGCACTTCATGTATTGGTTTTCATTCATGCTACCTCTGTACATTTCCCAGCATCAGAGTAAGACCCTTACCCAGCTCAGACCATTAAACTGATACAAAATTCAAACTTGATTTGTTTTGTTCCATTCAAGAGCACTGTCTGTTATACTTGTGTAAAATGAGAAAACCAAAGCTAAAAAGCCTGTGGACCACCAATCAAAATGTCTATTTCTTTACCTCAAGAGTTATTTCCATGCTAGAAACACACACACACACACACACACACAAATTTCTGTACACAGTAATTTTTAAAACTAAGATGCTAGAGTGGTGGGGATACTTACTCTTATATTAAATCCTAGAAGATCACTTATAACACCTGAGACAGCAGAAAGGATAACTACTCTTGTGATATTGTAGATTAAGGGATTCATTGTCAGTCCATAGAGTCTAAATGGTGTGTCCAGCTCCTACAAAAAACATTAAAGAATTGAAATGAGATACATGTTTTGTCACAGCTATTCAATGACTTCTTGCTGTATTTTATCTTGGGTAAAGATGAATGGTTAAGGCTCTCTTTCCTTAATATTCAAAGAGCTACCTTCAAAAAAAGCTATAATGTGTTTTCACCTACTTTTCCACCAAGCTTTTTTAGGTAAATTTGAGCAATGTCATTTGTCGTTAAAAATACACACACACACACACACACAATGTGGCAGACCTCAGCAATCATCAGAACCTGGGTAACAAAATTGGAAATTTTTTCATACGTAGTTATTAACCCAAAACCATCAGGTCAGCATTTTGAATACACACAGCCTGGCATCTATCTCTAACTGGGTTCTGAGAAGTAATATATTAATTAATGTATTTAAAACAGGCTAACTCACTTTACTTTTCTGGCATAAAATCGCCACATGGGCCGGGCACAGTGGTTCACACTTGTAATCTCAGCACTTTGGGAGGCTGAGGGAGGCAGATCACGAGGTCAGGAGTTCGAGACCAGCCTGGCCAACACAGTGAAATTCTGTCTCCGCTAAAAATACAGAAATTACCTGACTGTGGTGGCATGCACCTGTAATCCCAGCTATTCAAGGGGCTGAGGCAAGAGAATTGCTTGGACCTGGGAGGTGGAGGTTGCAGTGAGCTGAGATCTCACCACTGCACTCCAGCCTGGTGATAGAGCTAGACTCGGTCTCAAAACAAAAACAAAACTCACCATGTGGTGACCACAGCTAGAGCCTGGGTCCTCAACATGGAGACTCTGGTATGGGTCTTCAGGCCATGGTCAGTGAATTCCTGATAGGGAGACTTGGTGAACATGTCTCTTTCCAGAAGTTGGGGGTGAAATAGCTGTAGGTCTTAGAGATGGCATCAAAGGTGCCCTTGGCAAAATTGGCCAGGGTGGCAGCATAGCCCTCAAAGTTCAGCAGTGGTGGGTACCCACCATCAGCAGCAGCTTCTTGGGCACAGGGGCCAAGATGATACCAATGCCTCTGGAGGCAGGGATGAGGCCACCCACAGAGATGCAGCCTACCAGTCACCTTACAAGGGCAGTGTGAGTATAGGGCGTGCCAATCTTGCTCCCCCCGTAGCCTCCTCACACAGGGAGGGATAAAGAGCTTGACCATGATTATTGCCCATGGATGGTGCTGGCTACCTCCTTGGAGCACTAACAACCAGACCAACATAGCCACTGTAGTCCTCGATGGTGACAAATGCCTTGAACCTGGTCCTTGATGCACAGAGAGAAAAGGCAGATCTCCAAGGACTTGAACTTCATGTCTTTGACCAGATGGGCCAACTTGGTGATGGGGAGCTACTCTTTGTCCTTAACCTCCAGGAGGTCTGTGACCTCAGCTCTGGTCCTAACCACCACTGTGACCCTTATCCCTGATGCCACTGTGGAAGGGTCCACTTCCAGGACCCTCCCAACCCAAGGTATCATCAACATTTAATGTTTGCTCAGAGAAGAGGCTGATTTAACTTAAATGATAGTAAAAGTGTATCACGGGCTATGACTTACTTTCAACAACTTGGTAGAGAGCTTTAATACATTGTTTACTAGAGTAAGCTGTTCTTTCTTATTTGGCTTTTTTTCCATCTTAAGATATAAATTAATCTAAGGAAGGAATAGAAATTAAGGTAAATTTCTTACAAAAAATATATATATACACATATATATTATACACATACTTCATAAAATCTGGCATATTTCAAAGGTTATGTTTTCAAATAAAATAAATTTTGAAATTCTAATAGCTATTGCTCCAGAGAATATATTTCACACACTCTAGCCCCCATCCCTGATCAGTCTCCCACTGCCAAAGAAAAACCACTTAGTGAAGAAGAAATAATAAATGATGAAGCAATTTAAATATCAAAACAATGAAAATTTTTAATATTACTTCAATATAACATAATTAGCATATAAGCACCTTGAGTTCAAAACCTGTATCTTATTCATCTCACTGTCCCCTAGATAATCTAACATCCTCATTAAATATTTATGAATGGAAGAAAACAGCTCCTTTTACTTTACTAATTCCTTATATTTTGCCTTGTAGGAAGAATTCTTCAGTATGATTCTAAGACAAAAAAAAGTGTTTTTATTCAAAGTTTATGGATAAACCTGAAATTAAAAACAAAATTTTTCAAAACACTTTATACTACTCTGTATTTACAAGAGATATTTCTCAATCTTAGCATCTATTCACATACTGAAAACCAAGTGTTTTCCAAACACTGAATAATGTACTCTGTCTGATACAGAATTCAAGAAGCTTATCATACATGCTAAATGACAAGAACTCTGAAGATCTAATACTTGACATAGAATATGAGATTAAAAGCATGCTCCATTACCACCAATAACAATCTCTCTATAGGCTGGGCATGGGGGCTCATGCCTATAATCTCAGCACTTTGGGAGGCTGAGGTGGGTGGATCATGAGTTCAAGAGATCAAGATCATCCTGGCCAACATGGTGAAACCCCATCTCTACTAAAAATACAAAAATTAGCTGGGTGTGGTGGTGCACACCTGTAATCCCAGCTACCTGGGAGGCTGAGGCAGGAGAATGGCTTGAACCTGGGAGGCAGAGATTGCAGTGAGCCAAGATCAAGCCACTGGACTCCAGTCTAGTGACAGAGTGAAACTCTGTCTCAAAAAATATATATAACTCTCTACAGTATGCAAAGTCTTTTCAATCCATTAGATCTTAATTCTCACAATCCTGGGAGCAGGTGGGGATACTACATCCATTTTATTAGGGATAAGCAACTACAGAGCAGCAAAGTAACTTGTGAGGTCATGTAGCTAGAAAGTGAGAGCTAGACAGTGATTAAACCCTGAATCCTCTGCAGAAAACTTGCAGTGCATTATGCTACCTCTAACCACTAAACCCAATTGATAGGGCTGATCAATACCTGTTCTGTAAGTAATATCGAAACATTGCTGTATTTCTTATTGGTTTCAGACCCCAATGAGGCCAGACGCAGTAAGAAAAGTAGTAAAGCTGTTTCCCAGATCAAAAACTCCCAGTTATAAGCATCATTCAGGAAAGTTTTATGTCCTTGGAGAACCTATATAAAGGATAAAAAAAAAAGTTAAGTTTTTCATTTACCTTAAAATCATATAATTACTCTTTTACTCTGTCAATTTAAGAAGATTTCCAAATATCCAATATTTTAATACTCAAAGCAGAAGAGCTTTCATACTCATAAAGGATTACCTATTTATTTGATCATTATATATTTCTCTAAGTTTTCTAGATTTTTCCTTTAGCAAGGGTCTAGAAGTAACAAAGGAGGAAAACGCCACACATAAAATAAGACAAAGGTATTTGCAGCTACTTTAACTAACATTGTGTCCACTCACAACTGTATGGTGACCATTATTCAGCGTAGTAAGTTTGCATTAGGTCAAGTGAGCTCCCTAAAACATGTGACCCATCCATCTGGATGACTAGAAAATCCTAAGGATCAGTTCTTTATTCTGTTTTAGACTCCAAATAACAATAGCAGCAGCAACTACCATTTATTGAGTGCCTATTATGTGTCAAATTTTGTGGTAAAAGCTTTTGTTCTTAAATTCATTGATTTAAAAGTAAAGAAATTTACTCAAAGGAGCATGAGGTAAGATGAAATTTACTGAAAAACATACAGATAATGCTCACAGAAACCTTGCAAAAAACAGGAAGTCGCCCAGCAGCTGCCCTCTCCATCTGGCTTCCCCTAGGGCTATTGAGATTTCTATCCTAGCCAGCTCCATTGCCTTACAAGACCTTTGTTTTCTGAGTTTGACTCATATTAGCTTTGGCTTGCCATGGCAGCCTAGCAGCGGACTTCAAAATAAAATGTGGAGTTCAGAAAGCAATAGAATGCTAAAAGTGCTGAAAGGAAGTAACTGACAATCTGGAATTCGATTCCTGGTTTAAAAATACACACACACACACACACACACACACACACACACACACACATAATTCAAAAGTGAAAGTGATAAAATATATTTTCAAATAAGCAAAAACTGAGGGAATTAATCACCATCAGACCGGTACTAAAATAAATACTAAAGGAGTTACTCGGGTAGGAGGAAAATAATCCCAGAGGGAAACACGGAAATTCAGGAAATAATAAAAAGCAATGGAGAAAGTAAATATGTGAGTAAATATAAATGATTAATTACACAAAACAATAATAATTACATCTTACAGTTTTAAAATTGATGTAAAATCAAGGTGAAGGACAGTAATACAAAAGGTGAAGAGGTGAATGGGATACTGTTCTAAAGGCCTAGCATTATCAAGAGAATGATAAATTAATCATTTTATCAGACTATAAAAAATTAAGCATGCATGTTGTAATCTCTTTACTACTTAAACAATAAAAGAATATATAACAAGTTAATAGGATTAAATGGAATATTTAAAAACATTTGGTTAATAAAAAGATGACATGAGGAGTGAAAAAGGACAATTAGCAGGTAGAAAATGTAAGAACCAAATATATTTGTGGTTGTAGTAATAACAGTAAGTTTAAATGGGCCAGACACTCCAGAATACTGAGACTGTGAGGATGGATTAAAAAACAAGCAACCAACTGGGCACAGTGTCTCATGCCTGTAATCCCAGCACTCTTGAAGGCCAAAGCAGGAGGTTCCCTTGAAGCCAGGAGTTCAAGGCCAGCCTGGGCAACAAAGCCATCCCCTGCTCCTATAAAAAATTAAAAAATTAGGCTAGGTGGCATGCACTTGTAGTCCCAGTGAAAAAAAGAGAAAGAGAAAAAGAAAAATAACAGCAAGCAACCATAAAACAACATGCTGATAAAAGAGGCACACCTAAAATATGAGAACAAAAGAATAAAAGCAGGTAGACAAAGATATAACATGTAAAAATGAATCAAAAGACAGCTGGTGCAGGGGCCAGGTGCGGTGGCTCACGTCTGTAGTCCCAGCACTTTGGGAGGCCGAAGCAGGTGGATCACGAGGTCAAGAGATCGAGACCATCCTCAACAAGGTGAAACCCTGTCTCTACTAAAAATACAAAAAATTAGCTGGGCACAGTGGCGCATGCCTGTAATCCCAGCTACTCGGGAGGCTGAGGCAGGAGAATTGCCTGAACCCAGGAGGCGGAGGTTGCGGTGAGCCGAGATCGCGCCATTGCACTCCAGCCTGGGTAACAAGAGCGAAACTCCATCTCAAAAACAAACAAACAGAGACAGCTGGGGCAATGAAATTAACATCAAATCAAGAAGAAACATTAAAAATAGACACATTTTATAGGGTCATGAAAGACAAAGCCTGACATATTTTCAGATTAAAGGAGACTAAAGAGACATGATAATTAAATGCAATACGTAATTCTGAATTGGATCCTGGATTCAGAAAAAAGAAATCACTATAAAGGACATAAAAGCCAATTCCCCAAAAGGATGGATAACAATACTAAATCTGAATGCACCCAGTCACACAGCTTCAAGATATATAAAGCAAACATTGACAGAAATAAGAGGAAACAGACAAATCCACAATCAGACTTGAACACACTTCTACCAATAGCTGACAGAATACGCAGACCAAAAAATTCAGTAAGAATATAGAAAATTTGATACATATAGGCCACTGCTCTTAACAATGACAGAATACAAATCTTTTCAATGTGCTAATGGAAAATTTAACAAAACTGAATATATGCTGGATTAAAGTAAGCCTCTACATACTTCAAAGGACTGAAAATATTCAGAGTATGTTTTGACCACAGAATGATGTTAAAATTCAATAAATGTGAAAGTATAAGATAAACCTGTAACTTCTTTTAATGCAGAAAGCACAGAAGTGCTTTACAAAAAGGAGACCCTGTCAAAAGGATACGAGAGGGGGCCTTCAAGGGACTCCCACTGGCCAAGTTTTGGACAATGTAGGCTTCAAAGCAAATAGAGTAAGAATTTTTTTTTTTTAAGAGAGGGGTCCTCATTATGTTGCCCAGGTTGGTCTTGAACTCCTGGCCTCACACAATCCTCCCATATCAGCCTCCCAAAGTGCTGGGATTGCAGGTGTTAAGTTCCTATGCCCAGCCTATAGCAATAGATTTTAACCCACTGGATAAAAATGAGAATAAATGATTCCACAGTATAATAAATAAATGGATGAATAAATGAGAGGGAAAGAAATGAAAGGTCTACTTGGAGTGACAATAAATACAGAAAAAATAATGTAGTTAGAAAGTCGATATTTTGCAATCATGATATGATAAGTGCGGTAGCTCACGCCTGTAGTCCCAGCACTTTGGGAGGCCAAGGTGGGAGAATCACAAGGTCAGGAGTTTGAGACTAGCGTGGCCAACATGGCGAAACTCCATCTCTACTAAAAGTATAAAAATTAGCCAGGCCCACGTGGTGGCGGGTGCCTGTAATCCCAGTTGCTCGGGAGGCTGAGGCAGGAGACTCACTTGAGCCCAGGAGGCGGAAGTTGCAGTGAGCCGAGATCATGCCACTGCATTCCAGCCTGGGCAACAGAGCAAGACTGTCTCAAAAAAAAAAAAAAATTACCAACTAAAGTTAGAGTGATCTTACAGTTTGAAAGGACTTCAAAATTACTTGTATTCCCATTTTGAAAAGTTAGAAAAATTACCAAATATCCAAAATAATAAAAAATGTAGATGCATTAAAAATACACACTTAAAGACCTAATCTACAACAGAAATTGAACCCTATAATAGAATTTTCATTTTTCCTTAAAGCAAATATGAAACTTTTACCTGAGCACAACAAATGAAAGCAATTGAAAGCGTCAGCAGGAAGACTGAAGATACAACCACATCAACTGAGCGCTGTGGCCCCCGTCTCTGTGGAGTGAGACACATGTTAATGTTTTAGATTACTGGCACACAGCAATGGCCCTCACATCATTAACACTGAATTACACTACATGCATGCGGAAATAACATTTATAAGAAGTTTCTGAGATAGGATTTTTAACATATTTTGGACGTCATCAACTTCAAGTACTGAAATCCATGCATTTCCAAAGTAAGGGAGACTGATTCATTGACATACTTTCACTTGGAATATTTCCCAAAAAGTCAGAACAATGTGTACTATTTAATCATCACTTTGCCCCTAGGAAATTTAGATTTTCTTTTACCTTTCTAAGCTCTTCTTTACCTACCCCTCCCAGCTTTGCAGAAAGATGACATCCAACTTACTGTCCAGCAAACCTGTCAGCTGCTGCTATGATCTGCCCGATACCAGAACTACAATGTCTACTGCTGCCAGGAGCTTCAGTGAGCACATTCTTTTATATACTCTATTGTTGATCAAATCGAACTCACCTTTAGATAGGAACGCAGTGATAACCATATTTTAATATTCTCCACCTTCTTAAGTCTGAAATGAGGTATTTCATATTTCCTAGCTTTCCTGGCAGAAGTAATATGGCTGAAGAGTTTTGCAAATAAAAATCTCTAGAAGAGGTTTAAAAAAATAATCATAGTGAAACGGATGTATGTGTCTGTGTATTCATATAATTGACAACAATATTCCCAGAATATAAAAATGTTAAAAAGAATGAAGTTCTAATCAGTGATCACTAAGATGGACAGTGAAAAATTTCATTAATAGCTCATTACCCTTTTGTTTTCAAAGCACATTACATAGAAATAGACTTCTTCACAATATGGTACACTCAAAATTTGCAAGCAATATTCTTTGGAAACCCCCAAAGAACGGCTGGAGTTTGTGGATCCACTACTTCACAAACTCAAATGTTTATACATGATTCTGGCTTATTCTCAAATTCAATTTCCATTCAAAAATCACATTTCTTGGGTTCAGCACAGTGGCTCATCCCCTGTAATCCCAGCACTTTGGGAGGCAAAGATGGAGAATCGCCTGAGCCTTGGAGTTTGAGACCAGCCTGGGCAACAAAGACTTCACCTCTATGAAAACAAAAAATATCAGCCGGGTGTGGTGGCCCAGGCCTGTAGTCCCAGCTACTGGGAAGCTGAGCGAGGAGGACTGCTTGGTCCTCAGGAGAGGTCAAAGCTGGAGTGAGCCGTGATCACACCACTGCACTCCAACCCTGGCAACAGAGCAAAACCCTGTCTCAAAAAAAAATTAAAAATCACCCTTCTGCATATTACCAATATTTTAAGCCCTCCACTTACAATTCTTATCAAATTTCAATAAATTTATTTCTTACTGGCCATTTTCACAAAAACATTATCACATGTAGAGAATTACTTTATTCTGTGGATAAAAAACAAGGCACACTGAGGTACAGATGCTAAGCAGTCAGCTAAGTTCACTCACTGGCTAAGCCACATATTGTACACATGCGGCCTGGCAGAATTTGAGATTATAATGTGTAATTTGTAAATGGTAACACAAACAATAAATCCACAAATATAAAAAGTCCACTTATCAATCCTTTATTGCCACATCAACTTGAAGAGAGACCAAATCAAGAGACCAAAAACAACTCAATGGAATATCATACACAAAAACAGATGTAAAAAATTGTACTTATTTCTCCACTGACCTGTTTATATGTTCTCTCTGCCACACACATCATGAAAAAAAACATCCAAGTAAGACACAATCTTTCAAAAAAGTTAATTATGGACAAAACAATAATAGGTATAACAGGTGGTGCCCCGCAAAAGAGGGTCAAGATCTCCTCAGCTGAAATGGACTTCAGTTGGTCAAGGTTCTTCTCATGGAAAAGTCGATGTAAGAATGGAAAAAATGCTAATCCAATAGTGACAACATTTCCCAGCATCTGATAACCTACTCCTTGCTGATATGCATTGACCTGTGAATTAAAATTTCCATCATTATTGTGTAGCTAAATGGAGTTACAAAGCAGTATTTACCAGGCCGGGTGCGGTTGCTCACGCCTGTAATCCCAGCACTTTGGGAGGTCGAGGTGGGCAAATCACGAAGTCAGGAGTTCGAGACCAGCCTGGCCAATACGGTGAAACTCCATCTCTACTAAAATTAGAAAAATTAGCCTGGCATGGTGGTGCACGCCTGTAGTTCTAGCTACTCAGGAGGCTGAGGCAGGAGAATCGCTTGAACCCAAGAGGCAGAGGTTGCAGTGAGCTGATATTGCACCACTGCATACTCCAGCCTGGTGACAGAGCAAGACTCCATCTCAAACAAACAATAAGAAGCAGTATTTATCAAATACTATTTAGACTATTAAACACACATTCTAAAAGCATAAATATAAATAACATACAGATTTATGACTTTTAAATCTTATTAAAAATTATGATTCAATGAGATAAGGAGTATCTGTAGAGAATACCTGAACAGTTGATTACACTAATTAATAGAGACCAGGTATAACAAATAATACATATGCTCCCATGTAAAGACTGACTACAAAATTAGATATATATGTTAATGATACATACTATTATACATGATATACACATGCTTCAAAGGCAGTCATACTGTTTTAATCACTAAGAGATTCTTAGGAAATAGCTCCTGATCATGTTTTAAAAAATCTAAAACCGAATTTAATCTTACCCTGCTCATGATGATGCCACTTATTTCCAATACAGACATATCCATCTTTTTGCACTCATTCCCTTCCCAGATTATTGCACTAACTCGGTCAGAGGCAGGGCTTGAATTCTGAAGCCAGAATAAATGGCTCTGAGAAGAAAAATATAACACTGTTTCTATCCCAGCTTTCTTTCCTCTGTTAGTTTTTCTTTCCCTTTATCTTACAGTTTGAAAGGACTTCAAAATTACTTGTATTCCCATTTTGAAAAGTTAGAAAAATTACCAAATATCCAAAATAGTAAAAAAAAAATGCAGATTCCCAGGCTCTATATGCCACCACTCCAATAACCGCCTCTATGAGGCTGGTGCTTTCTTTTTTCTTTTTGTTGAGACAGGGTCTCACTATGTTGCCCAGGCTGGTCCCAAACTCCTGGGCTCAAGCAGTCCTTCCATCTCAGCCTCCTATGTAGTGAGAACCACAGTCACATAGCACCATGGCCCACTAGGTCCTTTTTTCTTTACTTAGCCTTTCTCTCACCTGGAGAGAGAATAAATGTCTTCTGTTAGGAGGAGAGATAGGAGCCCATGATCTCCAAGGTTGCTTCCCTCTCTAAAGGTATGGAAGTGAGGATAAGCTTAGTGTAGTCATGGGCTATTAAGGAAGAAAGTTATTTCTAGAGCTAGGAGACTACACTGGGAGAAACGGGAAGTAAAGAAAGAGAGACACTAAAAGGCAACATTTATCACAAGAATGACTGAGGACTATTAAGTCTGTTTCTGGTCTAACCAGGACACAGAAATTTAGCGAGGTTTAGAAAAGCTCAAGTGGAGACAGTCACAACGAAAAACAGCTCCCTCTCCTCCTCTGCCGTATCATGTCTTATTCTGTAAGTACTAGCTCAAGTCCCATTTCACCATCATGGTCCTCTCTGACAGCCTCAGCCTTACTAACTTTGCCCTTATCTGAAAAGAAAAACTTTTATGCGCATCAGACAAATTAGCATCTTATTATATGGTGCTTTTATGGCATCCTCTACTTATTTCCTATATAATTATCTTGTTCCCAAACTAAAATATAACCTCTAGAAAAGGACCATCTGGCATATTTTTTCTCTTTCTATCGCAATGCTTAGCATAATGCCGACAAGCATTTACTGAATTTGAATCACTGATGTGATTCGTTGATTCACTGACTTAAACAACTCATATTTATTAAGCACTTACTCTGTAGCATGCCTGTGGATAAAATGGAGAACAAGATAGATGTCCTTGCTATCAGGGAGCTTACAGACTTCTGAAGGAAGTCACTATACATGGTAAGGAAAGGCGAGAGTGCTTTAGGAGTATATAGGAAATGCTTCCTAAAGGAAGCATCACTCAAGCCAAGACCTGCCTGAAAATAAAAAGGAATAAACCAAAAGAATGGGCATTAGAGAAAATCATGTCCCAGGAAAGAAACCTGTATGCGTATGAGGCCTGGTACATATCAGAAAAGAAGGAGGTTAGTCGAGTTGAAGTTAACCATGGGAGGAGCAGGGAGAGAATGGACAGAGATGAGACTGTATTAGAATAAATACAAGAAGCAAGCTATACAGAAAGAAGAAAAAAGGACTTTTTAAAAAGCGGTGTTGTCAAATTTGTATTTTAGAAGTATCACTGTGGCTATAGTGAGGAAAACGAAAGAAACAGAGGCAAGCCTACAGAAGCTGCTGTAACGATCGGTTAAGATGATGGCCTGCACTGCACGAGCGCACGTGTTAGGACCCAAAGGATGGTGAACTATGCCTGGGCAGGGCGACTAAAAAAAAAAAAAAGATGATGGCCTGCACCAAGCAGGATGACCACAAACAGAGACATGCAGGTATTTAGACAGCTCAAGAGAACATAAGTGACTAAGGGTGGGGAGAATGAGGCTGGCCAGGCACAGCAGCTCATGTCTATAGTCCCAGGGAGGCCAAGGCAGGTGGATCATTTGAGGTCAGGCCAGCGTGGCAAACATGGCACAACCCCATCTCTCCTAAAAATACAAAAATTAGCCGGTGTGATGGCAGGCACCTGTAATCCTACTTGGGAGGCTGACACAGGAGGATTGCTTGCACCCGGGAGGCAGAGGCTGCAGTGAGCTGAGATTGTGCCACTGTACTCCAGCCTGGGAGACAGAGTGAGACACCATCTCAAAAAATAAAAAAGAATGGGGTCAAGAATGAAACTTTCAGACTTGGGTGGTTAGTGTGATATACAGGAAGGCCAGGCGCAATGGCTCACACCTATAATCCCAGCACTTTGGGAGGCTAAGGCAGGCAGATCATGAGATCAAGAGATCTGAGACCATCCGGGTCAATATGGTAAAACCCTGTGTCTCTACTAAAAAATACAAAAATTAGCTGGGCGTGGTGGTGCATGCCTGTAGTCCCAGCTACTCAGGAGACTGAAGCAGGAGAACTGCTTGAACCTGGAAGGCCGAGGTTGCAGTGAGCTGAGATCGTGCCACTGCACTCCAGACTGCTGCCTGGCAACAGAGCGAGACTCTGTCTCAAAAAAAAAAGAAAAAGAAATACAAGAAGAACAGGCTAGGTGAACAGGATTGGAAAATGATTTATTGAGTTTAACACAGTAAGTTTACCACACTCAATTATTCTTATATATGTCTTAAAATTATACTGCAAATCTCAAAGGAGGGGAGTGCTAAGGAGATCCAGATTATCATGATGCTATGCATAACTACTGAAAGCTAATGTAATTTAGATGACTCTTCAAACTGAATGTAAAAAATATTTAAACTCACTGCAAAATCAGAAAAAGTAGCATAAAATTTTAATGAGAGCCAGGAATGGTGCTATAATCCCAATACTTTGGGAGGCTGAAGTGGGAGGACTGTTTGAACCCAGGAGTTCAATACCAGCCTAAGCAACACAGTGCAACCCTGTCTCTATAGCAAATTTAAAAATTAGCCAGGCATGGTGGCTAATGAAGAGGCTGAGGTGGGAGGATCACTTGAGCCGGGGAGGTTAAGGCTGCAGTGAGTCATGATTGTACCACTGTACACCGGCCTGGGCAACAGAGTGAGCTCTGTCTCAAAAACCAAACAAACAAAACTTTAATGAGAAAATTTACATTGTTTCTGGTTCATTTTTTAAAAATTATATACATTTAATGAAGTGGATTTTTTAAGTGAAAATGTCTAATTTAAATCAATGGTTTCTTTGAATCAGGAGAATTTGATAAACAAATGTATATCCATCATCCACTATTTGCAAGCCAATGTGGAAATATTTAGCCTAAAGAACAAAAACCTAAGAACCATAACAATCATTGACGTTAAGCAACTGAAAGGTTGATATGAGAACTATTTCTTCATCATTCGATCTAAATAAGCTGTATCATTAAGTAACAAGCACTCCAGCTCCAGAAGTATTTGAGAAGAGGCCAACTGATCATCTGATGGAGATATTAATAATAATGCTAACACTGACTGGATATTTACTCTTGCCAGGTATTATGCTACGTATTTTATATTATCTCATTAGCTATTTCACACTATTCCTAAGAAGTAGGAACTATTATCACTAAATGACAGATGGTAAAAATTTATAGAGACGTAGAATGAATCTCTACCTTGGCTGGAAATTTGAAATACCTTCTAATGGCTGATTTTATGATATTAATATAACACCTGAAATTAAAAGCATTATTTATGTATTATTGAAAAAGCAAGCAATGCCAATTTCTAGTAATTCATATCTAATACTGTGATGTTCATGAAAATAGAGGGTATATTTTCTATATACGAAGTCTACTCATACAAAATATAAACAAACATTAAGGACCATTCTGAGGAAAATAATATGAGAAAGTAATGTAAAGAAAAATTTATGGCAACTCTAGATTACTTCTCCCTGAGTTCTAGTTCCAACATCTTCACTTACAGGCTCTGCACAATCTCCTCACCTCTAAACTGAGGACAATAACAGTATCTACCCTAAAGGATCACTGTAAAGTTAAATGAGGTAACAGCGTGCCTGACACACAGTAAGAACACAGTAAATACTAGCTATTCTTATCATGCCTGCACAGACCTGCTGAAAAACATCCTCTTTCGGGTCACGTTTGGTCCCTGAGTGAAGGGTACTCATATGGGCCCCCTCACTGTCACTGGTGACAGATGACCGGCACTCTGGGCCATGTAGCAGGTCGTCCCATAACATATCTTCAGTCTCCGAGTCATGGCGGGTGCTTTCTGAGTCTCTTCTTGACATATTGAGGCTTCGAGAGCCACCACTCACACCAGATCTAGAGCACTTTAAAGGAAAACAAAAAGCAAAAAATGTTATTCATCTTTAACAATAACTATGTGAAATAAAACAAGTTATCTACAGCAATGGCTTGAAAGCCTTCATAAGTCAATCACCATAAATTCATTTGTTCACAGGGCTTTGCATAACAATAATGCTTTTTTATTTTTTGATACTGGGCCACGCCCTGTCACCCAGGCTGGAGTGCAGAGGCATGATCATAGACCACTGCAACCTCTTGGGCTTGGGCTATGTGACCTTGGGCTCACGTGATCCTCCTGCCTCAGTCTCCTGAGTACCTGGCACTACAGCTTCAGGCCATTACACTCAGCTTTTTTTTTTTTTTTTTTTTTGTAAAGATGGGGTCTCATTTTGTTTCCCTGGCTGGTCTCGAACTCCTGGACTCAAGTGAGCCACCCACCTCAACCTCTCAAAGCGCTGTGATTACAGGCATGAGCTACCATGCCTAGCCCATCTGTGATACTCTTAAGCTTAGAGTCAATGTGGAAAAAAATTATTTCTCTTTCTAAGTAGTCGTTAAAAGCTGCTAGATAAGGACATGGATAATTAGAGACAAAGGAGGGCAGGCAAATATTAATGTAAATGCTGCTTTAGGCCAACTAATAAAAAAAGGAATGGATAAAGTTATTACACTCAAAAATATACCTTGATTTCTCAAAGGGACACTTTACCTGGCTGAAGGCTGCTGATTCAAATTCTGATTCTGCCAGACTATCTGAATCCCGCACAATATGACACCCTCCTGTAGTGGTTTTCTTTACCTGCCAAAAATCAAAGCAACAAGCAATAGGAAACTAGGTTAAATACTTTGTTACTAAATTCCGTGATTTAGTCCTATAATTTCATAAACTAAAAGAGAAATTACCTGAGCGTTGAGGTGCCTTGAAAGTATTGATTTTCTATTCTTAACTTCACAGCCATTGTCACTTGAGGCCCCTTCCACACTCCTACGCAATAATATCATCTGTGTCTGTGCTTCACCATCTTCCTCACTTGACAGGTCATCAGATACCCCATTACCCAAATGCCTAAAAGTCTCCTACAAAGAGAACAACAATACCTTCACAGGGCACAACCCAAAGTATTCTAGTAAGCTACATGTGTGATAACAAAAAAAAATACGAAAACTACAAAGCAGTAAAAGTAAACTAACCCAAAATTGAACAAATCCATATATTAATGTCAATTAAGAAAAATATTAACTTGAAACTAAATATCCTAAATGATGAGGCACTGTTATGTAGTATTCAAAAACCAAGAGTCAAGTCAAACTCTAAGCCTGAATCCCAGCTCTTCTACTTACTAGATACATAACCTTGATCATTTACTAAATCTTTCTGGATTTGAGTTTCCTCATCTGAAAAATGATAATAAAAGCATCTATTTCACAGGTTTGTTGAAAAAAAAAATGAGATAAGTTAGTATATGTAACGTACTTAAAACAACAGTAATGGCTCAGTAAATATTAGACTAAATGCCACAATCTAACACACAAAACAGTAAAAGTGTATAGTTATAGACACAGAGCAGACCATGTCTACCTAAACCCGCAAGAGTTTCCCAAACCCTTACCATACCATCACTGCTTCTCTGGAATACGGCACCCTCTTCACTAATCTGTTTATCAAATCTACCAGCTACTGCTAAGGCTGAATAACTCACAAAACTAGTAAGTCTAGTAAGAGAAATTTTAAGACTAAGCTCCAGTTTTCATGTGATATTTTCTTGTCATATCCTGTGGTTTTACTTGTTAGGACAAGATTACAAACCTATTAGTATCTATTTTATATCTCTAACAGAGTCTTAATAAGAAAATGTTACAAGGGGAAACAAAGTTTTGTTAAATCCATCTAAATCTTACCCTACGGCACTTTTCTCCATCTGAAAACTTTGCTTTCTCTCTTGTTTGCCACATTCTAACCTCTGGTCGGCACTGTCTCTTCTTAATGATAGGAGGTACACAACCTGGGTCATTGTCAGTTTCAGTCCCTTTGTTAGATATTAATTTTACTCTTTTAATCCTATTTTTTTAAAAAGGAAAAGAAGATTAGTTTCTGAAAGAAACACCTTTTAAGAAACCACTTTCTTCTGAGGAACACACTATATTACTCTAGAAATCAAGAAAATTCAGGAATCATATTTTTCAAGACTTTAGCTTGCTAAATAAGGGTACTGAATGCCAGAATATTCACTCAGACTCAGAATGTGAGTCTATTCTTCAAAGACTCATGTCAATTAACTGAAAGGAAGAATACACTTTTCAGTGTTGCACAAAAGTAGGTTCACAGTCCTCTCCACATCTTCTCAAATACAATGCAACTCCTACCTTATGTTGTCTGTTACTGCCACCCCACTAGGCCAGCAGACTTAGGGTGCACATGACCTACTGAGATACCAGCTGGGGTGGCCAGGGAGTGCTTGTGCCACCCCTACTGCAAAGCCAGGCAGTGTTGCTCATAGCCCAGGAAGAGAGAGGAGTAAAAAGGACCTTGTCTTGCAACTTGGATACCAGCTCAGCCAGAGTAGAACAAGGGACCAGAATCCTGAGGCCCCCATTCTAGGCCCTAGCTTCTGGATGACATTTGCAGACACAGCTTGGACCCAACACAGATGAAGGAAAGGACCTAGCCCTGGCAGCATTCATCACCTGCTGACCAAAGAGGCCCTGGACTCTGTATAATCAACAGTGGTATCCAGGCAGTACTCACTGTGGGCCTTGGGTGAGACTCAGAGCCATGCTGGCCTCAGGAGTGACCCAATATATTCCCAACTGTGGCAGCTACAGGGAGAGACTCCTGCTTGAGGAAAAGACAGGGAAGACTAAACGGGACCAGGGTACCAGCTCAACCACAGTGGGGTAGAGCACCAAGTGTGCTCTTAAGGTCCCTCATTCTAGGCCTTGCCTCCTGGATGGTATTTCTGGACCCACTCTGGGCCAGAGGGAAGCCCACTGCCCTGAAGGGAGATACCCAAGCCTATCAGTATTGACCACAAGCTGAACAAAGGGCCCTTGGACTTGAGTGAATATCGGCAATAGCTATGCAGTACTTGCAGCAGGTCTAGAGCAGCAGTGGCCACAGGAGAGATTCCTCTGCTTGAGGAAAGGAGAGAGAAGGGTGGGAAGGAGTTTGTCTTTGGCCTTGGTGCCAGCTCAGCTACCATACAATAGAGCAACACGTAGATTCCTAAAGTTCTCGATGTCAGGCCCTGGCTGCCAGACAGCATCTCCAGATCCACCCAGAGCCAGGGGTAACTTGGAGGTATGCCTGGCTGGGTTTACCACCTGCTGATTGTAGTGCCCTTGGGCTTTGTGTGAACATAGGTGGTAGACAGGCAAGTGGCTGCCATGTGGACCTTGGGCAAGATCCAGTGCTGGGCAGGCTTCAGGCCTGCCCAAACCCAGTCCCAGTATTAATGGCCACAGAGGTGCTGTGTCACCCCTCCTAGCTCCAAGCAGCTCAGCACAGAGAGAGACTCCATTTGTTTGGGAGAAAGTTAGAGAAAAGAACAAGAATCTCTGCCTGGTAATCCAGAGAATTCTCCCAGATCTGACCCAAGACCACCAGGGCAGTAACCTCTACAAGTCTGCTGGAGTCACAACATTACTAGGCTTAGGGTACCCCCTAATGCAGATGCAGCTGCAGTGACGAAAGACTTAAAGCACAACACCCAATTCCCCTCAAATACTTGGAAAGCCTTCCCAAGGACAGGTACAAAGAAGCCCAGACGGTGAAGTCTACAATAAACATCTAACCATTCAATGTGCAAACGCTAATGAACATCCACAAGCATCAGGACCATCGAACAAAAGATGATCTCACCAAACGAACTAATAAGATACCAGTGACCAATTCCAGAGAGACAGAAACATACAACCTTAGAGACAGAGAATTCAAAACAGCTATTTTTGGCCAGGCACAGTGGCTCATGACTATCATCTCAGTACTTTGGGAGGCCAAGAGGCAGGTGGATCACTTGAGCTAAGAAGTTCAAAACCAGCCTGGGCAACGTGGCAAAACCTCATCTCTATAAAAAATATAAAAATTAGCAGGGTGCACTGGTATGTGCCTGGAGGATCACTTGAGCCTGGGAGGTGGAAGTTGCAGTGAACCAATATTGCACCATTGCACTTCAACCTGTGAGATGAGAGTGAAACCTTGGCTCAAAAAAACAAAAAAGCTATTTTGAGGAAACTCAAAGAAATCCAAGATAACACAGAGAAGGAATTCAGAATCCTACCAGATAAATTTAACAAAAAGTAAAATAACTAAAAAAACAAACGAACAAATTCTGGAGCTGAAAATGCAACTGACATACTGAAGAATGCATCAGAGTCTCTTACCAGCAGAACTGATCAAGCAGAAGAAAGAATTAAAAATACACAGAGGAGACAAAAGAAAAAAGAACAACAACAAAAAAAAGAAACTCACCTAAAAGATCTGGAAAATAGCCTCAAAACGCAAATCTAAGAGTTATTGACCTTAAAGAGAAGGTAGAGAGAGAGATAGGAGTGTAAAGTTTACTCAAAAGGATAATAACAAAAAACTTCCCAAACCTAGAGTAAGGGTATACCAATATTCAAGTACAAGAAAGTCATACAATACCAAACAGATTTAACCAAAAGAAAAATACCTCAAGGCATTTAACAATCAAACCCTCAAAGATAAAGGATAAAGAAAGGATACTAAAAGCAGCAAGAGGAAAGAAACAAATGGCATACAAAGATGCTCCAATATGTCTGGCAGCAGACTTCACAGGCTAGGAGAGTGGTATGACATGTTTATTTACTTATTTATTGTTACTTTTTTTTTTTTTTTTGAGAAAGGGATCTCAGTTGCCCAGGCTGAAGTTCGCTATCATAATCACAGCTCACTACTGCCTCAACCTCCTAGGCTCAAGCGATCCTCTTGTCTCAACCTCCAGCATAACTGGAAACACAGGCATATGCCACCACACCCAGCTAATTTTTTTATTATTATTTTTGTAGAGACTGCATCTCCCTAATGTTGCCCAGGTTGGTCTTGAACTCTTGGGCTCAAGCAGTGCTCCTATCTTGGCTTCCCAAAGTGCTGGGATTACAAGCATGAGCCACTAAGTCCAGCCAGACTGAGACATTTAAACTGCTAAAGGAAAAACCTTTTAATCATAGAATAGTATATCCAGCAAAAATAAACTTCAAACAAGAAGGACAAATAAAAATATCCCCAGAAAAATCAAAAGCTGAAGGATTTCATCAACAATAGACCTGCCTACAGAAATGCAAAAGAGAGTTCTTTAAACTGAAAGGACATTAATGAGCAATAAGCAATCATCTGAAGGTACAAAACTCATTGGTAATAGTAAATACACAAAAAAAAGACAGAATATTATAACCTTGTAATTGTGGTGTGTAAACTACTCATATCTTCAATAGAAAGACTAAAACATGAACCAATTAAAAAAATACAACATTTCAAGACATAGACAGTACAATAAGATATAAATACAAACAAGAAAAAGTTTAAAAGCAGAGGGACAGAGTGAAACTGTACAGTTTTTATCACTTCTCTCTTTGCTGGTTTATGAGTTTGCTTGTTTATGCAATCAGTGTTTTCAGTTTAAAATAATAGGTTATAAAATATTATTTGCAAGCCTCAATGTAACCCCAAATTAAAAAATAACAGACACACAAGAAATAAAAAGAAATTAATTTAAAAATACCACTAGAGAAAATCACCTTCACTAAGAGGAAGACAGGAAGGAAAGAAGGAAGATCACAAATGAACCAGAAAACAACTAACAAAGTGGGAGAAGTAAGTCCTTACTTATCAATAATGGCATGGAATGTAAATGAACTAATCTTTCTAATCAAAAGACACAGAGTGGCTTAATGAATTAAAAAAAAAAATCCATGATCTATTGCCTACAAGAAAAAAACTTTACCTATAAAAATATACACAGGCTGAAAATAAGGGAATGGAAAAAGATATTCCATGTTAATAGAAACTAAAAATTAGCAGGAGTAGTATATTAGTTCATTTTCATGCTGCTGCTGAAAACATACCCAAGAATGGGGGGGAAAAAAGAGATTTAGCTGGACTTACAGTTCCACATGGCTGGGGAGGCCTCAGAATCATGGCAGGAGGTGAAAGGCACTTCATACATGGTGGCGGCAACAGAAAATGAGGAAGAAGCAAAAGCGGAAACCCCTGATAAACCCATCAGATCTCATAAGACTTACTATCACAAGAATAGCATGGGAAAGACCAGCCCTCATGACTCAATTACCTCCCCCTGAGCTCCTCCCACAACCCTTGGGAATTCTGGGAGATACAATCAAGTTAAGATTTGGGTGGGGACACAGCCAAACCATATCATTCTGTCCCTTGCCCCTCCAAATCTCATGTCCTCACATTTCAAAACCAATCATGCCTTCCCAATACTCCCCCAAAGTCTTAACTCATTTCAACATTAACCCAAAAGTTCACAGTCCAAAATCTCTTCTGAGACAAGGCAAGTCCCATCCGCCTATGAGTCTGTAAAATCAAAAGCAAGCTAGTTACTTCCTAGATACAATGGGGTACAGGTATTGGGTAAATACAGACATTCAAAATGGGAGAAATTGGCCAAAACAAAGGGGTTACAAGGCCCTTGCAAGTCTGAAATCCCATGGGGCAGTCAAATTTTGAAGCTCCAAAATTATCTCCTTTAACTCCAGATCTCACATCCAGGTCACGTTGATGCAAAAGGTGGGAACACATGATCTTGGGCAGCTCTGCCCTTGTGGCTTTGCAGGGTACAGCCTCCCTCCTGACTGCTTTCATAGGCTGGTGTCGAGTGTCTGCAGCTTTTCCAGGCACACATTGCAGGCTGTCAGTGGATCTACCATTCTGGAGTCTGGAGGATTGTGACCCTCTTCTCACAGCTCCTGTAGGCAGTGCCCCAGTAGGGACTCTGTGTGGGGTTCCAACCCCACATTTCCCTTCCACACTGCCCTAGCAGAGGTTCTTCATGAGGGCCCCACCCCTGCAGCAAACTATTGCCTGGGCATCCAAGTGTTTCCATGCATCTTCTGAAATCTAGGCAGGGGTTCCCAAGCCTCAGTTCTTGACTTCTGTGAACCTGCAGTCTCAACACCATGTGGAAGCTTTCAAGGTTTGGGGCTTCCATCTTTGGAAGTCACGACCTGAGCTGTACAATGGCCCCTTTCAGCCATGACTGGAGTAGCTGGGACACAAGGCACCAAGTCCCTAGGCTTCACACAGCATGAGGATCTTGGGTCTAGCCCACAAAACCCCTTTTTCCTCCTGGGCCTCCAGGCCTGTGATGGGAGGAGCTGCTTGAAAGTGTCTGACATGGCCTGAAAACATTTTCCCCATTGTCTTGGGGATTAACATTAGGCTCCTTGCTACTTATGCAAATTTCTGCAGCCAGCTTGACTTTCTCCCTAAAAAATGAGTTTTTCTTTTCTATTGCATAGTCAGGCTGCAAATTTTCCAAACTTTCATGCTCTGCTTTCCTTATAAAACTGAATGCCTTTAACAGCACCCAAGTCACGTCCTGAATGCTTTGCTGCTTAGAAATTTTTCTGCCAGATACCCTAAATCATCTCTCTTAAGTTCAAAGTTCCACAAATCTCTAAGGCAGGGCAAAATGCCACCAGTCTCTTTGCTAAAACATAACAAGAGTTACCTCTGCTTCCATTCCCAACAAGTTCCTTATGTCCATCTGTTACCACCTCATCCTCGACCTTATTGTTCATATCAGTATCAGCATTTTTGTGAAAGCCATTCAACAACTCTCTAGGAAGTTCCAAACTTTCCCACATTTTCCTGTCTTCTGAGCCCTCCAAACTCTTCCAACTTCTGCCTGTTACCCAATTCCAAAGTTGCTTCCATATTTTCAGGTATCTTTTCAGTAAAGCCCCACTCTATTGGTACTGATTTACTGTAATAGTTGGTTTTCATGTTGCTGATAAAGACATACCTGAGACTGAGAAGAAAAAGAGGTTTAATTGGACTTACAGCTCCACATGGCTGGGGAGGCTTCAGAATCACGGCAGGAGGCAAAAGGCACTTCTTACATGATGGCAGCAAGAGAAAATAAGGAAGAAGCAAAAGCGGAAACTCCTGATAAACCCATCAGATCTTGTAAGACTTATTTACTATCACGAGACTAGCACAAGAGAGACCAGCCCTCATGATTCAATTACCTCCCCCTGGCTCCCTCCCACAACATGAGAATTCTGGGAGATATAATTCAAGTTGAGATTTGGGTGGGGACACAGCCAAACCATATCAAGTAGCTATACTTATATCAGACAAAATAGATTTTAACTATAAAAAGAGTTAATGAAGGTCATTATATAATGATAAAGGGGTCAATTCAGCAAGAGGATATAACAATTGTAAATATATATGCACCCAACACTGGAGCACCCAGAAACATAAAGCAAATATTATTAGAGCTAAAGAGAGAGACAGACTCCAACACAATAATAGTTGGAGACTTCAACCTCATTTTCAGCATTAGACAGATCATCCAAATAGAAAAATCAACAAACATTGGACTTAATCAACACTACAAACCAAATAGACCTGACAGGTATTTACTGAACATTTCATCTATTGGCTATAGAATACATTCTTCTCCTCAGCACAAGAATCATCTCAGGGATATACCATATTATAACTACAAAACAAGTCTTAAAACATTCCAAAAAATTAAAATGATATCAAGTATCACCAGGAGAGAACAGCATCCCTCCTGACTGCTTTCATGGGCTGGCGTTGAGTGTCTGTGGCTTTTCCAGGTGCACAGGGAAAGCTATTGGTGGATCTACCATTCTGGGGTCTTGAGGACAGTGGCCACTCTTCTCACAGTTCCACTAGGCAGTGCCCCCCAGTGGGGACTCTGTGTAGGGCTACCAATACCACATTTGCCTTCCACACTGCCCTGGCAAAGGTTCTCCATGAATGCCCTGCCCTGGCAGCAAACTTCTGCCTGGAAATGCAAGCATTTGCATACATCCTCTGAAATCTAAGCAGAGGTTCCCAAATCTCAATTCTTGACTTCTGTGCACCTCTACAAAAAATACAAAAAAATTAGGGAGGGTTGTGGTGGCACACGCCTGTGGTCCCAGGTACCTGGGGGCTTCACATACAAGAATCATTTGAACTGGAAGGCAGAGGTTGGAATGAGCCAAGATCATGCCACTGCACTCAAGCCTGGGCAACAAAATGAGGCACTGTCTCAAATAATAATAATACATATAAAATAAATAAATAAAAAGATCCTTCATCATGACCAAGTAGGGTTATACCAGAGATGCAAGGATAGTTCAACATACATACAAATCAATCATGTGACCCATCATACCAACAGAGTGAAGGACAAAAACCATATAATCATTTCAATTGATGCTGAAAAAGTACTTGATAAAATTCAGTATCTCCTCATGATAATAATTCTCAAAAATCAGGGTATAGAAGGAACATACCTGAATAGAATAAAAGTCATATATGACAGACCCACAGCTGGTATCATACTGAATGAAAAAAACTAAAAGCTTTTCCTCTAAGATCTGGAAAATGACAACGATGCCCACTTTCATCACTGTTATTCAATATAGTACCAGAAGTCCTAGCTAGAGCAATTAGACAAGAGACAGAAATAAAAGGCATACAAGTTGGAAAAGAAGAATTCAAATTACCTTTGTTTACAGATAAAATTTTATATTTGGAAAAACCTAAAGATTCTGTGAAAAAAGTATTAGAACTGATAAACAAATTCATTAATGTTGCAGGATACAAAATCAACATAATAAATCAGTAGCATTTCTATATGCCAACAACAAACAATCTAAAAAAGAAATCAAGAAAATGACATCATTTCCAATAGCTGCAAATAACATTAAACACCTAGCATTTAACCAAAGAAGTGAAAGATCTCTATAATAAAAACTACAAA
Organism: Callithrix jacchus; assembly: GCF_049354715.1. Lineage (NCBI taxonomy): Eukaryota > Metazoa > Chordata > Mammalia > Primates > Cebidae > Callithrix > Callithrix jacchus. The sequence goes on from NC_133508.1 coordinate 151,688,323, forward strand.
ACATTGATGTAAGAAACTGAAGAGAATGCAAAAAATATGGAAAGATAATTTATGAAATGGAAGAATCAATATTGTTAAAAATATCCATACTAACCAAAGCAATCTTCAGATGTAATGCAATCCCTATAAAAATACCAATGACATTCTTCACAGAAATAGAAAAAACAATCTTAAAATTGATATGGAATAAAAAAAGACCCAAAATAGCCAAAGCTATTCTGAGTAAAAATAACAAACTGAAGGAATCACATTACTTGACTTCAAATTATACTACAGCATTATAGTAACCAAAGGAGCACAGTACTGACACAAAAACACATAGGCTAATGGAACAGAATTGAGAACGCAGAAATAAATCCACACATCTACAGTGAACCCCTTTTTTTTTTGAGACAGGGTCACACTCTGTCACTCAGGCTGGAGTACAGTGGTGAGATCTTGGCTCACTACAACCTCTGCCTCCCAGGTTCAAGCGATTCTCCTGCTTCCACCTTCCAAGTAGCTGGGATTACAGGTATCCACCACTACACCCAGCTAATTCTTGTATTTTTAGTATAGACAAGGTTTCACCATGTTGGCCAGGCTGGTCTGGAACACCTGAACTCAAATGATCCATCCGCCTCAGCCTCCCAAAGTGCTGGGATTATAGGTATGAGCCACTGCACCCAACCGACAGTGAACTCAGTTTTGACAAAGATGCCAAGAACATACATTGGAGAAAGGACAGTTTCTTCAATAAACAGCACTGGAAAAACTGAACATCCACATGTGGAAGAATGAAACTAGACCCTTATCTCTCACCATATACAATATCAAATAAAAGTGAATTAAAGAGCTAAATCTAGGACCCCACAACTATGAAACTACAAAAAGAAAACATTAGGGAAACCCTCCATACATTGGTCTGGGCAAAGATTTCTTAAACAACACTCCATGAGCACAGGCAACCAAAGCAAAATGGACAAATGATATCACATCAAGTTAAAAAGCTTCTATGTAGCAAAGGAAACAATCAACCAAGTGAAAAGACAACTCACAGAATGAGAGAAAGTCTCCGCAAATTATCAATCTGAGAAGGGATTAATAACCAGAATATATAAGGAGCTCAAACATCTCTATGCAAAATAATCTACTAATCTGATTTTTAAATGGGCAAAAGATCTGAATAGACATTTCTCAGAAGAAGATACACAAATGGCAAACAGGTGTATGAAAAGGTGTTCACATCATTGATCACAGAAATGAAAATTAAACCAGAATTAGATATTATCTCACCCCCGTTAAAATGGCTTTTATCCAAAAGACAGGCGATAACACTGGAAAGGATATGGAGAAAAGGGAACCCTTGTACTGCTGGTGAGAATGTAAAGTAGTACAACCACTATGAAGACCAGCTTGGAGGTTCCTCAAATAAACAAAAATAGAACTACCATATGATCCAGCATTCCCACTGCTGGGTATGTATTAACCAAAAGAAAGGAAATCAGGCCAGGTGTGGTAGCTCACACCTGAGGCTTGAGGTCAGGGATTTGAGATCAGCCTGGGCAACATGGTGAAACACCGTCTCTACTAAAAATACAAAAATTAGCCAGGTATGGTGGCAAGCACCTGTAATCCCAGCTACTCAGGAGGCTGAGGCAGGAGAATCGTTTGAACCTAAAAGGCAGAGGTTGCAGTGAGCCAAGATCATGCCACTGCACTCCAAAATGAGACACCGCCTCAAAAAACAAACAAAAAAAACAGAACAATACTTTAATGATAGATTACTGCATTCACAGGTAATGGAACAGTGAAGACTGCATTTTCAGCAAGCAAACCCTCTGATAACCCTTACAAATCACACCACAACAAGTCTACGCTATGCTACCTACTCCTATGGTCTGATGATACTATATACTTTGTAAACTCTATGTGAACACAACATAAGTAAAAAAGACTCCCACCTGTTGCCAAAGATAGTCTCCCAAAAACCACCAGTAACAGGTACAGATTCCAAAGTTTCTACTCCTCTGACTTTATCAGAGGAGTTATTTCCATTTTCTCGGCTCCCATCACCATTTACAGTTTTTCGTAATTTTCTAAAAAAAAAAAAAAATTTCAATAACTTCAGATTATTCAAGACCCTTTCTATTTCTGCCCAAAATATCCCTACAGAAAACTATACTGATAAATTACTACCTAAAATCAAGTATCATTTAACTTCATATACTGAGGATAAATTATACAAGTACTTTCTGATTTGAGGGCAAAACAGATGCCAAACCAAAGTCCTATGCTACCATTTCTTCAGTCATTAAAGAAATAGAACTGCTATTCAGAATCCACTAAAAAATTTTGCACTTGTATGACCAAGAGTCTGTTCAGGCACATTCAACACCACTAGCAGAAGGAGCAATTTCTTTAAATATGGACATTGGGATCTACCTCTCATGGCCTATTTTATAAGGGTAACTTAGAAAAATAGCAACTGATCACTTTTTATTGATATCCTATACAGTTATAAGATATATCCTATAAATACCAGAAAGACATACCATAGCATTTTACTTCCTTAGAAAACATCAATTTAATTGAATTTATAAGAACTCTTCTTTTAAAAAAACTTTTTAACATTCAAAAATAAGAATATGTTGAAATTCATTTCACCGAATGGAAAATTTTTATTTAGTAATTGCTTACGCAGGCAAAAATCTAGAGATACTGTGAGGGAAGATAACATAACTTCTGGAAGATAATGCATATACCTAAGAAATCTTCAACAGTTCCAAAACTCATATAAACCATATAATCAATTAAAATATAAGATGAATTCAATATGTAAAGAAAAACCAAATCAATTCTTATTAAAAGTTTAGATGGCCAGGTGCGGTGGCTCACACCTGTAATCCCAACACTTTGGGAGGCCGAGGCAGGTGGATCACCTGAGGTCAGGAGTTCCAGACCAGCCTGACCAACATGATAAAACCCTGTCTCTACTAAAAAAAAAAAAAATTAGCCGGGCATGGTGACATACGCCTGTAAGCCCAGGTACTTGGGAGGCTGAGGCAGGAGAATCGCTTGAACCCAGGAGGTGGCAGAGGTTGCAGTGAGCCAAGATTGTGCCACCGCACCTCAGCCTGGACAAGAGCAAACCTCCGTCTCATTAAAAAAAAAAAAAAAAAATGGCCAGGCTACCATGGCTCACACCTGTAATCCCAGAACTTTGGGAGGCCAAGGTGGGCAGATCATGAGGTCAGGAGTTTGAGACCAACCTGGCCAATATAGTGAAACCCCGTCTCTACTAAAAATACAAAAAAATTAGCTGGGCATGGTGGCGGGTGCCTGTAATCCCAGCTACTTGGGAGGCTGAGGCAGGAGAATCACTTGAACTCAGGAGGCGGAGGTTGCAGTGAGCCAAGATCATGCCACTGCACTCCAGTCCCTGGGTGACAGAATGAGACCCCATCTCAAAAAAAAAAGAGTTTAGACCACTTAGAAATTAATTCTCATTACACACTTTTGAAAGAAGGTAAAATTTTAGTAGCACTAACCAAATGTACCAAGATCTCTGTTTACAGTGAATTTTCACCAAATTTTGATTAAGACTGAATTTCAAAGAAAATGTTTTTCACAGCCAATCTATAAGATAAATTTTAATGAAAATAATAAAGTATAGAAATTTTCCTTTTAAACAACCATACTGAATGACAAAATCCCAAACTGAAACTAAAAGTTTGTAATAAGGTTTCTCAGCATCAAGGAGAAAACCGCAAAGTAATGCATTCATTTCCCAAGCCAAAAAAATAATTAAAAAATACACAAAAGATGGAGATTTTAAATGAATCAAAGGTTCTATAAATCTCTACAATACCTCTCTCAGGCAATACACAACTACAGTGTACTTTCTCATCTTACCTTCTTCTCCGATTTCCATTGTTTCCTGATGGTCTCGTTAACTGAGTAGACACAATTTGACAGTGGACAGTTCCCATGAGCAGCATAAGGCACAAGGGTCCAAGTACTTCACTTACATTCACAACAGGCATCATCAAATATAAGACAATTGCTATAACTGGAGAGGTTTTAAGATGACAAACATTAGAGTTCATCTTTAAAATTAATTCTAAAAACTATACAAACTGTTTCTTTAAAAATCCATCATTTAAAAAAGTACAGAAGTAAATAATTTCCTACAATACTCATCCAGCAGCATATCAGCCAAGTGAAAACCGGAAGCCCTATATCCCTCAGCAAGTGAAGAATACTGTGTTAAAAGGATTTCGCTTTCTGGCAGCATGATAATTCAGATATTTCAAAAGGGTTTCCATTGCAAAACAACAAGACGCTGTATATAACACACATCCTGAAGTGTTGTGTTACTCAAAGGAAGAATATTTTCCAAAGCTACACAGAAAGCAGAGCAAAGATGGGAACTGAACCTAGGTAGTCAGGCTCCTGAGTCCTGACTCTAAAACTACGATGCTATATATTTTCATTTCATATATAATAAAGAGGAAATACATATATGTGTGTGTATATATATATACATGAAATGCAAATTAAAGCATATATATAAAATGTTTAAAGAAGTAAATGAAAGAAATGGAAAAATACCAAAGATTATCTCCATATTTTAACATATTTCAGATTTTCACATAGTCATTCTTGTTCTAAACAAACTACTCCTGTGTGGAGAAAAAGTTACCTCTTTCATGCCCTAATAAAATCCCAATGCTCAAACACAATAATAAAAGTACCCAGACAATATACTACAGACTTTTTGACTTGAGAATGTGAATGTAAAGTTACCACTAAAAGTAAGCACCATGAAGATAGGGAGTTTTGCCTGGGTTGTTCACTGTTGTGTCTAAAACCAGTACCTGGAGCACAGAATAGGCACTCAATATATGTTGGATAAATGACTGAAATACTATCAAAGTGAATTTGACATTTAAAAGTAGAAAATTTGCTACCGATCCAAGATGGCCGATCACTAACAGCTCAGGATTGTAGCTCCCAGTGAAAGCTCAGAGAACAAGACGACGCCACACTTTTAGACGAATTTTCGTCACTCACGGATCAGCCGATTCCCAGTGGAGAAGCCCCACGGGTCGCCAGCGTGACTCTTGTGGCCGCCGCAGTGGTTTTGCGGCAGCGCGGTGCAGCAGCTCTTCATGCAGAGCCAATGGGACTGCTTCCCCTACTGACCGGAGTTTGGAGCTCCGGGAAGTCTGAGCCGCTTGTTGCGGACTCAAGAGGGAAGCCAGACCAGAGATTCCCGGGCAGAAGAGCACCGTCAGTTTTATCGCTGCTATTTAGGCCGCCACAGTGGGTTGCTTGGATCCCAGCACTGGGAATCAATAAATCGGACGTCAACTCAGAAACCTAATTAGAAAGGCGGTTCATCTACAGTGAAGGGAAAAAAACAGCCTAAGAAGGCCAAGTATACCCAAAATCAGAACCCATCAGCAACAGAACAAGCCCTGATGGAAAAGGACTCATCAGCAACTGAACAAGCCCCGATGGAAAAGGACTCATCAGCAGCAGAACAAGTCCTGATGGAAAAGGACTGTGTTCCATTATCTGAAGTAGGCTTTAAAAGGTGGATGATAAGAAACTTCTGGGAGTTAAAGGAGCTTGTTCTAACCCAATGTAAAGACACTAAGAACTTTGAAAAAAGGTTCAATGAAATGATGAAAAGAATAGACAATATAGAGAGGAATACAAATAAACTTATGGAGTTGAAAAATATAACACGAGAACTTAGTGAAATATGTACAAGCTTAAATAACTGAATGAATCAAGCAGAAGAAAGGATATCAGAGGTCGAAGACCAACTCAATGAAATAAAACGACAAGACAAGAATAGAGAAAAAAGGATAAAAAGGAATGAGCAAAGTCTCCAAGAAATATGGGACTATGTGAAAAGACCTAATATTTGTTTGATTGGTGTACCTGAATGTGATGGAGAGAATGAATTCAAGCTGGAAAATATTCTTCAGGATATTATCCAGGAAAATTTTCCTAATTTAGCAAAGCAGGACACTATTCAACCCCAGGCAATACAGAGAACACCACAAAGATATTCCTCAAGAAGACCAACCCCAAGGCACATAATCGTTAGATTCACCAGGATCGAAACAAAGGAGAAAATATTAAGGACAGCCAGAGGGAAAGATCAGGTTACCCATAAAGGGAAGCCTATTCGGCTTACAGCAGATCACTCAGCGGAAACCCTACAAGCCAGAAGAGAGTGGGGGCCAATATTCAATATACTTAAAGAACAGAACTTTCAGCCCAGAATTTCATATCCTGCCAATTTAAGCTTTACAATTGAAGGAAAAATAAAATCTTTTAGGAACAAGCAAGTACTCAGAGATTTTATTACCACCAGGCCTGCTTTACAAGAACTTCTAAAAGAAGCATTATACATAGAAAGGAACAACCAGTATGAGCCTTTCTAAAAATACACCAAAAAGTAAAGAGCACTAACATAAAGAAGAATTTACATCAACGAAAGGATAAAATAGCCAGTTAATATCAAATGGCAGTAATCCTAAATTTAAATCGACTAAATCCCCCAATCAAAAGATACAGACAAAATCTAATGGTATATCTAAAGATATACAAAGACTCAAAGGGTTGGAAAAAAACTTACCAATTAAACGAAGAGCAAAAATAAATAAATAAAAAGCAGGAGTTGCAATTCTCACAATAAAATAGATTTCAAAGCTACAAGGATACAAGGCTAAAAGGATTAATGTAATAATAAGAGATCTTAACACCCAGATACATAAGACCCATAATGAGATTTAGATTCAACGAGACAGAAAATTGATAACGATATCCAGGACTTGAACTCAGATCCAGAACAAATAAACTCAATAGAGCTCTCCATTTTAAACACACAAAATATACATTATCCACTTTAAACACACAAAATATTGATTGGCCATTATTAATACCCATTTTAGGAATGAAGTAATATTTCTTTTTCCCTCTTTTTCTCTTTTTCCCTCTTTTTTTTTCTCTTTTTCCCTCTTTTTCTTTCTCTTAAAAAAAAATCCTTAGGCAAATTAAATTTAAAAAATAAAAAAAAATTTTTTTTAAGTAGAAAATTTATCTTAGCATCTAGAAGACTACTTGCCACAGATACAATAGGCTTCAGTATTTGTTGACTCAACTGAATTAATGTAATAATTTCACAGAATCTAATTTTGATCACATCCATACAAATCATCTCAATTGACAGTTATGAATAAAGAATTTGGCTGGTGGCTGGGCATGGTGGCTCACATCTGTAATCTCAGCACTTTGTGAGTCCTGGTGGGTGGATCACTTGAGCCCAGAAGTTCAAGATCAGCCTGGGCAACATGGCAAAACTTCATCTCTACAAAAACTCCAAAAAAATTAGCTCAACATGGTGGCACGTGCCTGTGGTCCCACCCCTAGCCTACCAGGCAGGCTGATGTGGGAGGATCATTTGAGCTCAGGTAGTCAAGGCTGTAGTGAGCCAAGATCGCACCACTGCACTGCAGAGTGGGCAACAGAGTGAAAACCTGTCTAAAAAAAAAAAAATTGGTTGGCGAAATAAAAATGGACAAATGGGATCACATCAAGTTAAGCCAAGATCACACCCCTCCATTCCAGCCTGGGCGACAGAGTGAGACTCTGTCTTGGGAGGCAAAGGAAACAATCAACCAAGAGAAGAGACAACTCACAGAAAGAGAGAAAGTAAGTGCAAATTATCCATCTGACAAGGGATTAATAACCAGAATATATAAGGAGCTCAAACAACTCTATACAAAATAATGTACTAATCTGATTTTTAAATGGGCAAAATATCTGAATAGACATTTCTTTTTTTCTTTCTTTTTTTTTTTGAGACGGAGTTTCGCTGTTGTTACCCAGGCTGGAGTGCAATGGCACGATCTCGGCTCACTGCAACCTCCGCCTCCTGGTTTCAGGCAATTCTCCTGCCTCAGCCTCCCGAGTAGCTGGGATTACAGGCCCGCGCCACCGTGCCCAGGTAATTTTTTGTATTTTTAGTAGAGGCAGGGTTTCACCATGTTGACCAGGATGGTCTCGATCTCTTGACCTTGTGATCCACCCGCCTCGGCCTCCCAAAGTGCTGGGATTACAGGCGTGAGCCACCACGCCCGGCTGAATAGACATTTCTCAAAAGAAAACATATAAATGGCAAACAGGTGTATGAAAACGTGTTCATATCACTGATCACAGAAATGCAAATCAAAGCCACAGTAAGATATCATCTCACCCCAGTTAAAATGGCTTTTATCCAAAAGACAGGTGATAATAAATGCTGGAAAGGATATGGAAAAAAGGGAACCCTTGTACACTGTTGGTGGGAATGTAAAGCAGTACAATCACTATGAAGACCACTTTGGAGGTTCCTCAAATAAAAATAGAACTACCATATGATCCAGCAATCCCACTGCTGGGTATATGCCCAAAAGAAAGAAAAACGGTAGTCAGGCACTGTGGCTCATGCCTGTAATCTCAGCACTTTGGAAGGCCAAAGTGGGCAGATCACTTGAGGTCAGGAGTTCAAGACTAGCCTGGGCAACATGGTGAAACCCCATCTCTACTAAAAATACAAAAATTTGCCAGACATGGTGGCAGGCACCTATAATCCCAGCTACGCAGGAGGCTGAGGCAGGAGAATCACTTGAACTCAGGAGGCGGAGGTTGCAGTGAGCCGAGATTATGCCACTGCACTCCAGTCCCTGGGTAACAAAAAGAAACTCCATCTCAAAACAAACAAAAAGGAACAAAAGAAAGAAAGGAAATCGGTGTATCAAAGAGACATCTGCACTCCCACATTTGTTGCAGTACTGTTCACAATAGCCGAGATTTGGAAGCAACCTAAGTGTCCATCAACAGATGAATGGATAAAGAAAATGTGGTACATACACACAATGGAGTACTATTCAGTCATAAGAATAAGATTCTGTCATTTGCAACAACATGAATGGAACTAGAGGATTTTATGTTAAGTGATATAAACCAAGCACAGAAAGACAAACTTTGCATGTTCTCACTTATTTGGGGGAGCTAAAAATTAAAATGACTGAACTCTAGGAGACAGAGAGTAGAAGGATGGTTACCTGAGGCTGAGAAGGGTACTGGGGCTGGAGTGGGGGATGGGGATGATTCACGGGACAGAATGAAAAATACCTAGTATTTGATTGCACAACAGGATGACTATAGTCAATCCTATGTTATTGACTATATAGTCAATAATTTAATTGTACATTTAAAAATAACTAAAATAGTACAACTGGATTATTTGTAACACAAAGGATAAATATTTGAGATTAATACCCTATTTGCCATGATGTGATTATTATGCACTGCATGCCTATATCAAAGTATCTCATGTACCTTAAAATATATATACCTACTATATATCCACAAAAATTAAAAAGTTAAAAAAAAAAAAAGAATTTGGTTGGCGTTTGATCCCAGTTCCTGGGAAGTAACCTCTAAACCCTTGAATTTCCTAAATGACAGTAATACCTTTGCTATTCACTGTGGGCCCCTTGTGCCAGAACTGATAGTTTATGCTAAAGAGGTAACTAGAATGGCTGCTGGTCACCCAAAAAGACCAACTATGTGATTAAAGGTTTGGGTCTTTCAGCCACATTAGGAGACCTCCGAGGAGTGAAGGGGGATGGAGGCTGCATTCAACCACATGTCAATGATTCCATCAATCAGGCCTAAATAATAAAGTCTCAATAAAAACTCTACATACCAAAGCCTCAGGGAGCTTCCCTGGATGGCAATATTCTGCATTTGCTACCTGAGGACAATAGAAGCATCCTGTTTGGAACCATCCCAAACACTCCCTTATAGCTCTCTTCTCATTTATATCCTATAATGAAACTCTAATTGTAAGTTTAGCACCTTCTGGAGTTCTGAGAGTCATTTCATCCAATCATCAAACCTAAGGGAGTACCTGGGGGACTCCCAAAACTGTAGCTACCTGGTCAGACATGAGAGTGACCCTGGGGACCCCAAACTTGAGGCTGGTACCTGAAGTGAGAACAGTCTTGTGGAGGATTGTGCCCTCAACCTGTGAAGTCTGACCCAACTCCCGGTAACAGTAAAAAAAGCATTATATTAAAAAAGCACATACACATGTTTGTTCCATATTTGTAGTTCACCTCAAATGCCCATCTTTTCTAAAATATTAAGAATAAAAATACTTCTTTAACATGCTAAAGAATATATAACTAAAATCAATACACATCATATGTTAGTGAAGACATTCTGAATCAGGAATAAAACAAGAATGACCACTCACTGTTATCACTTAACATTACTCTGAAATGCTGACTGATTTGGTGAAAGTAAATGAAATGTATGGGAAAGGAGAAAACCAAATTTTCAACGTCTGCCAACTATATGGTTGTATAATTATAAATTCTAATAAAAGCACTGAAAAATATTAGAATTGATGACAATGAGTTTAATAAAGCGGCTGGTTATAACAATTTTAATTATAAACCAATAGCTTTCAAATGTGACAGCGAAAACCACAAAATCTATAAAAAAGAAAAAAAAAGACTTTAAAAGTCATGTATTTTCAGCAGCAGCAACAAAGACAAAATATTTTACTTTCAGGTGGATATCTCTAAGTATCTCTCAACAGATGAATGTATAAACAAAACATGGTATATACATACAATGGAATGTAATTCAGCCTTAAAAAGGCAGAATTCTGAAACATTCTACATGGGTGATCATGATCATGCTAAGTGAAATAAGCCAGCTACAAAAGGACAAATACCATATGATTCTGCTTATATGATGTTCCCAGAGTAGTCAAAATTACAGACATAGAAAGTAGAATGGTGGTTGCCAGGGACTATGGGTAGGGGAAATAGGGAGTTTAACTGGTATGGAGCTTGAGCTTGGGAGGATGAAAAAATTTCTGGGAATGGACGGTGGTGGTTGTATTCCAGTATCAATATACTTAATGCCACTGAACTCTACACTAAAAAATGGTTGATGGTGAACTTCATGTTGTATATATTTTACCACAATAAAAAAAAATATTGAATTTAACTTTAATGAGATCTAAGCAGGCCTTATAAGAAAAAAAAAACCCAGGGCTGGGTGTGGTGGCTCACACCTGTAATACCAACACTTTGGGAGGTTGAGGCAGGAAGATCTCTTGACTCCAGGAATTCAAGACCAGCCTGGGCAATATAGCAAGAGGCCATCTCTTAAAAAAAAAAAAGTAAAAAATTAAAAACACTAGTGGAGTGTGGTGGCACACACCTATAGTCCCAGCTACTTAGCAAGCTGAGGTGGGAGGACTGCCTGGGCTCAAGGTTGTAGTGAAATATGATCCTGCCATAGCACTCCAGCCTGGGAGTAAGAGCGAGACCCCTTTCTCTATTTAAAAAAAAAAAAAAAGGAAAAAAACCTGCAAAGCTTTACAGAGGGATGAATAAAAGTCCCGATTAAGGCCGGGCACTGTGGCTCACACCTGCGGTAATCCCAGCACTTTGGGAGGCTGAGGCGGGTAGGTCACCTGAGATCAGGAGTTCGAGACCAGTCTGGCCAACATGGGGAAACCCTGTCTCTACTAAAAAATACCAAAAAATTCGCCGGATGTGGTGGCATGCACCTGTAGTTCCAGCTACTCAGGAGGCTGAGGCATGAGGATTGCCTGAACCTGGGCAGCAGAGGTTGCAGTAAGCCAAGTAAGATCATACCACTGTACTCCAGCCTGGGCAAGAGAGACTCCATCTCAATTTAAAAAAAAAAAAAAAAAAGCCCTATTAAAAGGAGAGATCATATTTCTGTAGAGGAAAGGGAATATTGAAAAGTCAAATTTTCTGTCCATCCTCCAAAAATATATGTATACATTTATAATATGTGTATGTGTGTTGAGGAAAGGTGGATGATCAGAGAATTCCAATCCAAATTCCAGTACTGTTGATTCTAGGAGGATTTTTGATTTTACTCATGATAAAATAATGCTAAACGATTTTGGAAAGGATAAACAAGAAAGCCTGAGGCCGGGCGCGGTGGCTCACGCCTGTAATCTCAGCACTTTGGGAGGCCGAGGCGGGTGGATCACGAGGTCAAGAGCTCAAAACCATCCTGGTCAACATGGTGAAACGCCGTCTCTACTAAAAATACAAAAATTAGCTGGGCACGGTGGTGTGCGCCTGTAGTCCCAGCTACTCAGGAGGCTGAGGCAGGAGAATTGCTTGAATCCAGGAGGCGGAGGTTGCAGTGAGCCGAGATAGCACCATTGCACTCCAGCCTGGGTAACAAGAGCGAAACTCCGTCTCAAAAAAAAAAGAAAGCCCGAGAGAAAATGTGTGAAAGCAGAATAATAAAGAAATACCTGGCCGGGCACAGTGGCTCATGCCTATCCCAGCACTTTGGGAGGCCGAGGTAGGCAGATCACGTGAGGTCAGGAGTTTGAGACCAGCATGGCCAACATGGGGAAACCCTGTTTCTACTAAAAATACAAAAATTAGCCAGGTGTGGTGGCGGGTACCTGTAATCCCAGCTACTTGTGAGGCTGAGGCAAGAGAATCGCTTGAACCTCGGAGGCGGAGGTTGCAGTGAGCCAAGATCATGCCACTGCACTCCAGCCTGGGCAACAGAGTGAGACTCCTCAAAAGGAAAAAAAAAAAAAAAAAGATTTTCCTCCTCTGTGTTAATCCACATATTTAAATAGATGCAGTAATGAAAGTAGTGTGGTACAGATATGAGAATAACCAGAAATTAATAGTACAGAGTATGTAGTCCAGAAACATACCATGGCAAATATGAAAATTTAACATACAGCATTGATATGAGAATAACCAAAACTGAATATGTAATCTAGAAACAGACCATGGCATATACGGAAATTTTATATATATGATGCAATATCTATCAACAAGGAAGAAATAAATAATTTAATGATAAATGTGTAGAAAAAATACTTAATTTCGCCCTTACAAGTGACCAAGGAAATGCATATTCAACAAGCAAAATATTTTTTGCATATCAAATTAGGTAATTTTTTATTGTGAGGGGGGCAGAGGTACAGTCAGGGTCTTACTCTGTCAGCCACGGTAGAGTGCAGTGATGAATCATAGCTCACTGTAACCTTGAACTCCTGGGTTCAATTGTTCCTCCCAACTCAGTCTCACAAGCAGCTGGAACTACAGAAATGCACCACCATACCTGGCTAATTTTTTGTACTTTTTTTTTTTTGTAGAGATTCGGTCTTGCTATGTTTCCTAGGCTGGTCTCAAACTCCTGGCCTCAAGTCTTCACACCGCAAAGCTTCCCAAAGTGCTGGAATTACAGGTTTGAGCCACAGCTCCCCACCTAGCTAACAATTTTTTAAATTATAATAATGCTGACCATGGTAAAAATAAGTACTCTCATCTATTGCTTTCCAAAAGAACCGTGGCACCAGCAATCTCATTATATGCACTAAAAGCCTTAAATGTCCACATTCTTTGATCTGTTAATTCAATTTCAAAGAATAAATCCTAAAGAAATATAAGGAAAACTAATATTTTCTATTAATCTAGTGGCTCACTCCTGTAATCCCAGCACTTTGGGAGGCCAAAGTGGGTTCACCTGAGGTCAGGAGTTCGAGACCAGCCTGGCCAACATGGTGAAACCCCTGTCTCTACTAAAAATAAAAAAATAACCAGGCATGGTGGCATGTGCCTGTAATCCCAGCTACTTGGGAGGCTGACATGCGAGAATCACTTGGCCCCAGGAGGTGGAGGTTGCAGTGAGCCAAGATCGCACCACTGCACTCCAGGCTGGGCAACAGTGTGAGACCCTGTCTTGGGAAAAAAAAAAAAAGAAAAAGAAGAAGGAAAGGAAGGGAGGGAGGGAGGCAGGGAGGCAGGAAGGGGAGCTACAGAAATAGCCTCAATCTTCTTACAAAATACCTAAGTAACCATGAACAGAGTGTTGGTAAAATATGGCAAAGCCCATTCTGGTGAGGTCTCAAAAATGAGAAGTAATATGTTATTAGAAACTGAAGGAAAAACAATCCTTGTTAGAGAGTGGCAAAGAACTTGGCTGAACTGTATTTATGGTCTAGTACCCTGTGGAAAGTGAAACTTGTAAGTGATGAAATTGCATATTTGGCTGAAGCTATTTTGAAGCAAAGTGTTAAAGGTGCAGCTTGGCTCCTCCTATCTGCTTATAGTAAAATGTGAGAAGAGAAATTACTTAAAAGATCGAACTGTTAAGCAAAGAGGAAGCATAACTTAAAGATTTGAAAAGTTCTCAGCCTATCCACATTGTAAAAAGTGAGAAAGCATGTTAAGGAAGTCCCCAGTCACATATAACCAGTTGGTTATAGTTTTGGGATGAGTACCCTTATAGAAGTGCCCTTATAAATGACTCCTAAGAGCTTCCTTGCCCCTTCCAGCAGATGTGAGGACATAGCAAGAAGACTGATACCTATGAATCAGAAAGCAGGCCCTCACCAGATACCATATCTTCTCGCACCTTGATCCTGGACTTCCCAGCCTCCAAAATTGTCAGAAATAAATTTGTGTTGTTGATAAGCCACCCAGTCTATGGTATTTTTCTTATAGCAGCCTGAACAGACTAAGACAGAAAGGTTACATAAATTACAGTACTCTTACATAATGGACTATTAAGAAGCTATAAAGGCCAGGTGTGATGGCTCACACCTATAATCCCAGCACTCTAGGAAGCTGAAGCAGGAGGATTACCTGAGGTCAGGAGTTCAAGAGCAGCCTAGCCAACATAGTGAAACCCCATCTCTACTGAAAATATAAAAATTAGCCAGGTGTGGTGATATGTGTCTGTAGTCCCAGTTACGTGGGAACTGAGGCAGGAGAATCATTTTAGCCTGGGAGGCAGAGGTTGCAGTGAGCCAAGATCACACCACTGCACTCCAGCCTGGGCAACAGAGTGACGCTCTATCTCAAAAAAAACCAAAAAGCAACTATATAAAGATGCTTATGATAAATCCATATGACAAACTACATATGACTTTACATACAATAGATTGCACAGACATTAAAATATTTATTTATTTATTTAAAATATGGGGTTTCAGGCAGGCATGATGGCTCACACCTGTAATCCGAGTACTTTGGGAGGCCGAGGTGGGTGGTTCACTTGAGGTCAGGAGTTCGAGACCATCCTGGCCAACATGGTGAAATCCCATCTTAAAATTAAAAATTAAAAAAAGATGGGGTTTCACCATGATGGCCAGGCTGGTCTCGAACTCCTGACCTCAGGTGATCCACCCACCTCGGCCTCCCAAATGCTAGGATTACAGGCGTGAGCCACCGCGCCCGGCCTAAAATACTTTTAAATGATGGCCTGCCCATATGATAAATCATTATGTGACCATTAAAATGATGGTTATGAAGACTTAATTTAAATAAAATAAAATGTAAAATTCAGTCTCTTATTGACACTAACTACATTTTCAATACTCAACAGCCACATGTGGCTAAGCGGTTACTACACTGGACAGCACAGATGCAGAACATTTCCACCACAGATACTCTAATAAAATGACACTTTCACAAATTAAAAAAAAAACCTATAGATTTGTAAATTCATAGATATATTTTCACTCTGTAACTTAAAAACTTTTTAAACTGACACAGATAAAAGTAAATAACCCATAGTTCTTTCACCTTAAGCCAATTTTCTCCCATTCTTTGTTCTAATTAATGTCTTTTTGCACAGGTGTAACCATAGTATAAACTACCTACTTCCTTGGCAGACAATGGGAATACAGCTGTAAAAAGAATATATTGGGTCCATGCACACAGTCAGAAAACATCAGGTAGTGATGTGTAATACAGAAATTAAAACTGATTCACATGATAGTGACTAGAGGGTATTAGGACTACTTAGAAATATAGATAGGAATGGCCTCTTTATGCAAGTTAAGCTGAGATTTAAAGGTGAGAAAAAAGCCAGCCATTGAAAAGCCTTAAGAATGCTTCAAATGGCTAGGCGCAGTGGCTCATGCCTGTAATTCCAGCACTTTGGGAGGCCAAGGCAGGTGAATCACCTGAGGTCAGGAGCTTGAGACCAGCCTGGCCAACATGGTGAAACTCCACGTCTGCTAAAAATACAACAAAATTAGCCGGACATGGTGGCATGTGCCTGTAGTCCCAGTTACTCGGGAGGCTGAGGCACAAAGAACTGCTTAAGTCTGAAAGGCAGAGGTTGCAGTGAGCCAAGATTGCACCATTGCACTCTAGCCTGGGAAAAAAGAACAAAACTCCATCTTTAAAAGTAAAAAAAAATGCTTCAAATGAAACAAACGGCTCTGTGTAAAGAACAAAAAAAAAGGACGTTATGCCTAGAGCCAGCATGAGAAGAGTAGTAAGAAATAGTGCGAGAAGATGTCTCACCGGAGAGCAGGGAACAAGTCCTGTAGGGTACAGGCCATGATAAGAACTTTGGATTTTTATTATAAGGTCAACAGAAGTCACTACGGGGTTTTTAGCAGAAAAATGACATTATATGGCTTCTGTTTTTAAAAGATTTCAATAATTGCTGTGAAAAGAACGATTGGTAGAAAGAAGGCTCAGAGCAGATGTTACTCCAGTGGTCTAGGCAAAGAAATGCTGGTGCTGTGGACAAGGATCATGGCAGGAGAGGCTGAGATAAATAGAGTGAAAAATTTGGATGAAGAACTCACAGACGTGGTCACAGATTACCTGTAAGAGTTGATGGTAGAGTAGTGTAGGAAGATTTAATTTTTCACCTGAATACTAGGTGACTGATGGTATCATTTAGTGATTGGAGACGTAAAGAAGAACAAGTTTATACACACATATCTACAAGTCAAGAATTCCACTTTTTTATGTAAGTAAGTTCAAGATACAAATTAAATTTCCATATGGAAATGTCAAGCAGGCAATTAGATTTACAAGTCTGAAGTTCGGCAGAGAGATCTGGCCTGAAGATACAGATTTGGGAAACATCAGTATATCAACTACATTTAAAGCAATAGGGCTTAATGGGAGTACTTAGAGAACAGAACCTAGGGTGCAAACTTTGGGTAATCCAATATTCAGGCCGGACGCAGTTGGCTCACACCTGTAATTCCAACACTTTGGGAGGCCAAGGTGGGAGGATTGCTTGAGCCCAAGAGTTCAAGACCAGCCTGGGTAGCATGACATCACCTTGTCTCTACAAAAAAAAAAATACAAAAATTAGCTAGGCACAGTGGCATACAACTGTAGTGCCAGCTACTTGGGAAGCTGAAGTGTAAGGATTGCTTGAGTCTGGGAGGTCAAAGCTGCAGTGAGTTGTGACTGCGCCACTGCACTCCAGCCGGGGTAACAGAGAGAAACCCTGTCTCAAAAAACAATAACAAAAAACACACACACCCAATATTCAAAGGCTCAAAGGTCATACACAAGAAAAGACTGAGAAGACCAGTGAGACAGATAAAAAGAAACTCAAGTGAGAAGAGTTAGACAAGTATGTTTGCTCTCTTCTAGCAGATAATTTTAAGATGAACGCTGAATGGTGTATGTCTCTTCATTTCTGCGTACTTTTTATTTATTTAGCTTTTGAGATGGAGTCTTGCTCTGTTGCCCAGGCTGGAGTACAGTGGTGCAATCTCAGCTCATTGCAACCTCTGCCTCCCAGGCTCAAAGCGATTCTCTTGCATCAGCCTCCTGAACAGCTGGGACGACAGGCACCCGCTACCTCACCTGGCTAATTTTTTTATTAAGGTAAAGATAGGGTTTCACCATATTGACCTGGTTGGTCTCGAACTCCTGAACTTGTGATCTGCCTGCCTCATCCTCCCAAAGTGCTGGAATTACAGGCAAAGCCACCATGTCCAGCCCATTTCTGCATACTTTAAATCGTGAAATGAAAGGGTAAACATAAAAATAGTAGATCTTCATTATCTAATAGCAAAAGCAGCAAAAAGAAACTGTCATTGCTTATTCCAGCTCCTCCAATTACCTTGCATGAAATAAAGCAGTAACAGCCAAACAAAGATTCTTAAAGAGGTAACCTGAATCCACCAATTGCTGAACAATGGAAAAAATACAACTCGAACAAGCCCCTTCCGAGTCAGAGATGTCCATGGAATTTCAGGTTTTGCTTTGGCAAATGTTGAGCCTTTAAACATACAATAAAACAATACATCAAACATTTATATACACCATATTGATGCCCACCTGTAGCACTACATTAAAACAGGTGAGTGCAAAAATCAGCACAAAACCTGTTCAGTTAAAAAAAAAAACCCTCTTACATGTTTGTTAAATGTAATAACTTCTTGCTTCAATCACTAGGACGGAAGCTCAAAATATATCAGGCTTCTTTGAATGTTAAACAATATACTTATCTTATTTATACAACAGAAAATCTCTATGTTCCCCCCCCCCCTTTTACATGAATGCATGTAATTTATAGAGCCACACAGTACTAAGGCAGAGGGGGAAAAAGTACTACAGCCTGAATGATGAGAGTAAAGTGTTACATTTGAAAATTAAAGCACACAGTCATATAGAAAAGATATTGAAAAATAAGTATCACTGTGAAATAATTTAATAATGTACACAGAAAACAATTCAAGAACTCACCTCTGATTAAGTCAACGTCAATCAAGTCTGGCTTTATATGGCCCATCTTTTTTGGTTTATTTTTGAAACCCTAAGGATAAAACAAAACCAGAAATAAAGAAAAGCCCTTTTATTTATTTTTTCTTTTTTTTGAGATGCAGTTTCACTCTTGTTGCCCAGGCTGGAATGCAATGCTGCAATCTCGGCTCACTGCGACCTCTGCCTCCCAAGTTCAAGCGATTCTTCTGTCTCAGCCTCCCAAGTAGCTGGAATTACAGATGCCTACCACCAAGCCCGGCTAATTTTTTTGTATTTTTAGTAAAGACGGGATTTCACCATGTTGGCCAGGCTGACCTCGAACTCCTGACCTCAGGTGATCCACCCGCCTCGGCCTCCCAAAATGCTGGGATTACAGGTTTGAGCCACTGTGCCCAGACAGAAAAGCCCTTTTAAATACAAAAAAATAAATTTACATTTCTTTTTCTCTATATCTGATTCCTTTTTACCGTGGACACTTTAATCCTAACGCTCCTTAAAGGAACTTGCCACTAATACATATTTTGTTTCAGTTTTTAATCTTCTCAACTAATATATCCATATACTTTATCACTTTCTAAAATATTTGAATGTGACAACAGATCAGTAAGTGAAAAATAATAGTCCCATGAGCCATCTCTCCTCTCCTCTGAATTTCACTCCTCAAAAACAAGTAACTTCCATTTTTTTTTGCTTTTGGTTATTTTTAACTGACACGTAATTGTACATACGGGGTAGAATGTGATATTTTAATACATGTATACAACGTGTAATAATCAAACTATATCACCTTGATCATGTATCATTTCTTTGTGTCGGGTTCATTCAAAATCCACCCTTCTAGCTATTTGAAAATATACAATAAATTGTTGTTGTTAATTATAGTCACCTTATAGTGCTACAGAACACTAAATCTTATTCCTATCTAGCAGAACTTTTGTATTTGTTAATCAACCATTGGTATTTCTCGTTCCCTCCCTCTTACACTTACCTGACTCTAGTAACTACTATTTTACTCTCTACTTCTATGAGATCAACTTTTTAGCTTCCATGTATGTGTGAGAACATGAAGTATTTATCATTCTGTGCCTGAATTATTTCACTTTGCATAACGAACGTCCTCCAGTTCCATTCATGTTGCCATAAATGACACAACTTCATTCTTTCTTACAGCTAAATAGTATTGTATTGTGTATATATGTCACATTTTCTTTATTCGTTCATCTATTGATAGATATGTACACTGAATTCCATGTCAAGACTATTGTGAGTAGTGCTACAATAAACACAGGAATGCAGATATCCCTTCACCACATAGATTATCTTTCCTTTGGATATATACTGAGACTGCTGGATCATATGGTAGTTCTATTTCTAGTTTTTTTTTGAAGAACTTCAATACCGTTATCCATAATGGCTCTACTAATTTACATTCACACCACCAGTGTATAAGAATTCCCCTTTCTCTGCATCCTTGCCAGCATTTGCTACTTTTTTGTCTTTTTGATAACAGCCATTTTAACTGTGTTGACATGGTATCTCATTGTGGTTTTGATTTGCATTTCCCTGATGACTGGTTATATTGAGCATTTTTTCATATACCTGGTGGCCATCTGTATTGTCTTCTAGTTTTTTTTTTTTTGAGATGAGTTTCGCTCTTGTTACCCAGGCTGGAGTAAAATGGCGCCATCTCGGCTGACCGCAAGCTCTGCCTCCTGAGTTCAGGCAATTCTCCTGCCTCAGCCTCCTGAGTAGCTGGGATTACAGGCACGCGCCACCATGCCCAGCTAATTTTTTGTATTTTTAGTAGAGACGGGGTTTCACTTTGTTGATCAGGATGGTCTCCATCTCTTGACCTCGAGATCCACCCGTCTCACCCACCTCGGCCTCCCAAAGTGCTGGGATTACATGTATTGTCTTCTTTTGAGAGATGTCTATTCAGTTCATTTATCCATTTTAAAATTGAAGTATTTTGATTTTTGCTTTTGAGTTCTTTGAGATCTTTATATATATTAATCCCTTTACAGATGAAAATTTTGCAAATATTTTCTCTCATTCTGTAGGTTGTCTCTTCACTCGATTGTTTCCTTTGCTGTGTAGAAGCTTTCCAGTTTGATAAAATCCCATTCGTCTATCTTTGCTTGTGACCTGGGCTTCTGAGGTCTTCTCCACAAAATCTTTACCCAGACCAATGTTCTGAAGCATTTTCCCTGTTTTCTTCTAGCAGTTTCAGGTCTTATATTTAAGTCATTAATCTGTTTTGGCTTGATTTTTGTATATGGTAAGAAATAGTGGCCAGGCGCAGTGGCTCCCAGTACTTTGGAAGGCCAAGGCAGGAGGATACTTGAGGTCAGGAGTTTGAGATCAGCCAGGCCAACATGGCGAAACTCTGTCTCTACTAAAGATACAAAACATAGCTGGGCATTGTGGTGGGTGCCTGTAATCCCAGCTACTCAGGAGGCTGAAGCAGGAGAATCGCTTGAACCAGGGACGTAAAGGTTGCAGTGAGCTGAGATCACAGTACCGCACTGCAACCTGGGCGACAGAGCAAAACCCTGTCCCTTAATTAAAAAAATAAAAATAACTTTTACATGCTAATTATTATCTTTTAAAAGTTAGATATTCAACCATTAAAATTAATGCCAAAATTAAAGTTAACAATAATTTGCTATTTACCTCTTATGGACATTGAACCACTACTGATCTTTAGCTCTGTTTAACTAAACAGATGCAGTCAATTTCTCTTAAGTGAATCCTATATATTTCTATGCAACTAATCATAAGCCATAGATTTTTACAGAAAAATGTCCTAAAATCCTAAATGTAATACAATTAAAGAAGAATCAAAATTTGGAAACGAGGCAACTCAAGGGAAAAAACCCTTTGATGAAACAGAAGAAACATGTACACTAACTTTTGAAATATGCATTATTTTCATGAGAATAACAATTATCTTGTATACTATATTCAAAATAAAAAATTTAAATTTAAAGGTAAAATATTACTTTTTACCTTTTTGGACCCATCACTTTAGAGCTGAAATAATGTTTCTCTACTTTCTTTGCTTTCTAGACTTTTCTCCAATGATTTTACAGAGTTAGAATTAGCATTAACTAGAAGTAAAATTGTGCAAAGCTTCCTTAGCAATAGAACACATTTATTCATTCACTCAGTCAACAAATATTCAACAAGTTTCTAGGTGTCAGATACTCTGCTTGAGCTAGGTACAAAATAATAAGTCAAAAATATGGCTCTATCTTCAAAGAACATACAGTATAGAAGGGAAGACAAACAATAAGGCCAAATGTACAAGGCTTTCTCAGGAAAATGCCCTCTGATCTCCCCATTTTTTAACTTTCTAAAGGGACAGAAATCATTAATAAATGTATGACCAATGATCTTAAGGGAGATTAGGAAAGTCACTATATACTGTTGTATATTTTGTACTGAGGGACAGTAAAAAACACATTCCATACTTTTGCATTAGAATCTTTCTGCTTTATCGTCCACCGTGCATGTATGTATAAGAGGAAATACATGCCAGGCACTATCCTAAGGGCTTTACATATAGTTATGCATTACTTAATGACGGGGATACAGGAAATTCGTCTTTAAGTGATTTCACGGTTGACTGAACATCATACAGTGTGGTTACACACATCTAGATGGTATAGCTTACTACACACCTAGGCTGTATGGTAGCCTATTGCTCCTCGGCTACAAATCTCGCCAGCATATTATGAAGAATATTTAAGCAATTTTAAACACAGTGGTATTTGTGTATCTAAACCTAGAAAAGGGATAGTAAAAATATGATGTAAAAGATAAAAAATGGGGCTCGGCATAGCGGCTCAAACCTGTAATCCCAGCACTTTGGGAGGCTGAGGCAGGCAAATCACCTGAGGTCAGGATTTCAAGACCACCCTGGCCAACATGTTGAAACCCCATCTCTATTAAAAATATAAAATTAGCTGGACATGGTGTTATATGCCTATAAACTCAGCTACTCGAGAGACTGAGGCAGGAGAATCACTTGAACCTGGGAGGCAAAGGTTGCAGTGAGCCAAGACAGCACCATTACACTCTAGCCTGAACAACAACAATGAAACTCCATCTCAAAAAAAATAATAATAAATGGTACACCTGTATAGGGTACTTATCATGAATAGTGCTCTCAGGACTGGGAGTTGCTCTGAATGAGTCAGTGAGTGAGTGGTCAATGAAAGTTCAAGACTAGGACATTGCTGTAGTACACTACTGTAGACTTTTAAACACCATAACCGTGGGCTACACATTTTTCAAAATCTTCCTTTCTACAATAACCTTTTTTTTTTTTCCTCTGAGACAGAGTCTTGCTCTGCTGCCCATGACGTAGTACAATGGCATGATCACAGCTCACCACAAGCTCATTCTCCTAGGCTCAAGCAATCCACCTACCTCAGCCTCCCAAGTAGCTGGGACTATTGCACCCAGTTCGTTATTTTATTTTTTTGTAGAGAAGAGGCTTTGCTTTGTTACTCAAGCTGCTCTCAAACTCCCGGTCTCAAGAGATCCTCCTGCTGTGGCCTCCTGAAGTGCTAGAATTACAGGCATGAACCACCTCACCCAACCCGTTCCATAATAAACTAAGCTTACTGTAATGTTTTTATTTTATAAGCTTTATAATTTTTAACTTTTTGACTGTTTTGTAATAACAGTTTAAAAACCACACATTTTCTTTATAAATTAATTAATTTTTCTTTTTTTACTTTTTGAATAAATACTAAAACACATAGCCAAGGCCCACATAGCGTCAGGATCATCAATATCACTCTCTTCCACCTCCACATCTTGCCTACTGTAGGGTCTTCAGGGGCAATAACATGCAGGGAGCTATCATCTCCTATGATAACAATGCCTTCTTCTGGAATATCTCCTGAAGGACCTGCCTGAGATTGTTTTACAGTTAACTGATTTCTTAATAGAGGGAGTCCACTCTAAAATAACAATTAAAAGTATTGTAAATATACAAACCAGTAATACAGTCATTTATTATCAAGTATTCAGCACTGCACATACACTGGATGCTATACTTTTTATGACTGACAGTGCATTTGGTTTACTCCAGCATCACTCCGAACACATGAATAATGTGTTGTGCTATGACTTTAGAATGGCTACAAAATCACTGGGCAATAGGAATTTTTCAGCGCCATTATAATCTTATGGGACCATTGTTTTACATGAGGTCCATCAATGACTGAAACATCATTATGTGGCATATGACTGTATTTACATTAACTTGTTTGACTCATTTAGTCCTTATAAATGTCCTATGAGATTGGTACCTTTATTATCCTCACTTTACAGATGAGGCAACCAAGGCAGAGATTCCAACCCTGTCATTCTCACTCTAAAGTCTGTGCTCTAACCACTTCACCATCCTGCCTTTTGCTATATGACACAAAATGCATCCCTAATCAATGCAGAGAAAGGTTTTGTTTAAGATCAAACAAGATTGCTTGAGAGGTTCAATGGACACTATGAGAGGATTTCCTTATTGGCCACAACCTCTACCCCAGCAGCCCAGGAAAAGACTGTAGGAGAGAATCAGGATAATCACTAGCTGCCAGAGTAGTGGTCTGGAAATTCTCTGCAGATCACCAGCCACAGGATGAATGCAGCCCTCTACTGTTTGCCCCCAACATAACTGTGCAACATCATCACAAGCTCAGAACCACTTGACAAATGTAGTTCCTACTTTTTGGAAGAGGAACAAAAATACTAGATGTATTGGTGCAATATAATTGACCTTTGTATTAAACAGGCAACAAAAAACAAGTGAAACTCTGTAACATATCTCCATTTCCTGGTGTGCTGAAATTTTCCATTTTATTACCATCGAAATAATTGAACTGTTTATACAGTCTGGTGCAGAGAAGGAAGTTAGCCCTGATTCAGGGCATATGTTGAACAACAAAACAACAATTACAAGGCAAGTATAGCACCATAGGAATATCCATAAAGGACATTTTATTGACATTTAAGAAGTCCAAGAAAGATTTCTACAAAGAAAAATAATATCTAACCTGATACCTGAAGGATATATAAGAATCTGTAGAGTTGCACATGGGATATAGCAAAATGAGGAATCAAGAAAAGGATAGGATCATGCCTGTAATCCCAGCACTTTGGGAGGCTGAAGCGGGCAGATTGCCTGAGCTCAGGAGTCCATGATCAGCCGGGAACATGGTGAAACCCTCTACTAAAATACAAAAAATTAGCCAGGCATGGCAGCGTGCACCTGTAGTCCCAGCAACTCAGGAGGCTGATGCAGAACAATTGCTTGAACCAGGGAGGCAGACGTGCAGTAAGCTGAGATCACGCCACTATACTCCAGCCTGGGTGACAGAGCGAGACTCTGTCTCACAGAAAAAAGAAGAAAAAGGAAAAGCAAAGCAAAGCAAAGCATATGAGATGACCCAGGAATAAGAGATAGCATGTATAAACTAAAGAAAGTTTGAGAAGGCCCAAAGCATAGTGTGGAAGTCAGAAGAGGTTCAGACATGGGTAAGAGAGGTGAACCTGTGAGATGAGAGGCCATGATGTGAAAACTATAATGCTAGGAGTATGATTTTATTGTAAGGATACTAGGAAGTCAGAAAACAGTTTTAAATATAAGAAAAACAATCAAATTTCTGTTAAAACAGAAACCAAAAAACAACAACCTGGCTTTGTTATAGAGAACAGATAGAAAGGAGAGACAGGAGGCAAGAGAAAGCAGTTAGAAAGTTAAAAAACCTACTCCAGTAATCTAATCAGGAGTGGGCAAAATTTTACTATAAAGGGCCAGATGGCATTTTAGGCTTTATGGACTCTACCCGGGGCTCCCAACCCCCAGGCCATGGAATAGTGGTCGATAGCCTGTTAGGAACCAGGATGCAAAGCAGGAAGTGAGTGGCAGGCGAGAGAGCAAGAGAGGCTTCATCTCTATTGAAAGCCACTCCCCACTGCTCGATTAACCACCTGAGCCCCACCTCCTGTCACAGTGGCCGCATTAGATTCTCACAGGGGTGCAAACCCCATTGTAAAATGTACATTTGAGGAACCCAGGTTGTGTGCTCCTTACGAGAACCTAATGCCTGATGATCTGTCACTGTCTCCCAACACCCCCAGATGGGACTGTCTGGTTACAGGAAAACAAGCTCAGGGCTCCCACTGATTCTACATTATGTGAGCTGTATAATTACTTCATTATATCTTACAATGCAATAATAATAGAAATAAAGTGCACAATAAATGTAATGTGCTTGAATGATCGCAAAACCATCCCCCCACACCAGTCCATGGAAAAACTGTCTTCCATGAAACTGGTCTCTGGTGCCGAAAACAACCACTGGACTATCCCATCTCTGTCACAACCACTCAGCTTAGCCACTGTAGCACTAAAGCAGACACAGACATTGAAAATAAATACGTAAAGCACTAAACCTGGCTGTGTTCCAGGTAGATTTGCACATAGGCAATAGTTTGCCAACCAGATGAGTAGACAATAGGTCAGACCAGGTAACTAGAAGCAAGAACTGGGAAGACGACTCATATTCAAAAGATATTTAGCAAGTATAATCCAGAAGTACTGGTAACTGAAAACGTGAGATTAGTGTGAAGGTGAAGAACTCTAAACCCTGACTTTACTACTTTAGCAATTCACTGAAGAAAGGTAAGAAAAGGAAAAGTATTGGGGTCATGGGAGGGGAGGTCACATTCAGCTCACATTCCACTGGCCAAGCAAATCCCGTGACCAAGGTGGAAGTCTGTGGGGCCAGGAAGAATTCTCCTCTTATAAGAAGGCACTGCAAGTCACATGACAGTAAGTACAGCCATATAATCTCCTTATAGGGAAGAATAATTACAGGTAGTGAGTAATTAGGAAAATTACTATAATATACAGTTAAGTCCATCTGATTCTAAAGTTCTTGCCTAAATGCTAATGAAATTTGTTGTTTTTGCCACTGGTATAAATAAAGCATATTGGTATAGCCAATATACCTAAATACTCATATACCTATTCTACCTATCTTATAAGTAGATACATGTATATCCTATTACTCAGGTAACTTCATTATATTTGGTTTTGGAAGAAAAATGTTTTAAAAATTAAATCTTTATTTGTATTAAAACAATACTCACATTACAAGGCTAACAAAAAACCTTCCAGTCTCACCCTTCCTTACCCTTGATTCATACATCCTAGCTATTTCTTTTCTCTTTACTTCTAAAACAAAACATTTACAATGCTTTTATCAATTTCAGATGTTATCCATTCTTTCTTACTGTTGAAGATGAGGAAATAACTTTCTTATTTAGCCTTTCTCTGCCTCAATTTCTTCTCCTATAAAAAAGGGATGATAACAGCACATACCTCATAAGATTATTGTGAGGATCAATTAAGTTTGTGTGTGTTGTTTAAAATAATGCAAGATACATACTGCACACTAGTAATGATTATAACATCACCAAACACACATGCCCTTCTGAACTATAATTTTTCCCCCAATAGAACTTTATCACAAATTTTTGTTAAATCAGTGTTCAGAGGGTTATAATACTGTTCACAGCTAAGCCAAGTAGTGAGCTATTATATTTTCCTCTAGTAAATTTTTTGCTTGTCCTAAAACTGTAATTGCCTTTTTTTCATTCACTTAATCTTCTATGCATCTATTACTAATTCACTTTCAAACTCCCTCTGTTACATATCTGCTTCTACTATGCTCATACACAACATGTATCAGCTTATTTTTCCTCTTCCAAGATGTCTATACCAATTTTCTGTTCTCATATTCCATTCTGGACTGGTTGTTTTCTAGGTCAGATATAAGCTATCATCCTGAGACATTAGCAATTACCCTGGAATTCCTTTTACTTCTCTCTGTGTTGGCTATCCTGTTTTCTGATACTATGAATTCCTTTCTGGCTTATTCATGGATTATAATACAGTACATGTTCTCCCCCAGCTTTCTGAGGGAGTATGGGATATGAATTTTAAGACTTGAAGTTCAAAATATATCAGTGGTGCCTCTGTACTTGATTAATAATTAGGCTGGGCATAAAACTTTAGGTTGAAAATTACTTGCTCTCGTGTGCCACTGTCTTTCACCTTCCACTGAATAGTCCATTATCTCTTAGCTTCCAAATGAGCTAGAAGTTGCTGCTAAGGGGCAGTATCTCTGACTCCCAATTTTTGTCTATATGGTCTGTTTTGATCCTTCACTCTACTCTATGCTTAACCCAAGCTCTAATTCTAAATGTTCTGAAATTTCATGATAATGTTTTTTAGTGCTGATGACTCAAAAGATTCTTTTTTCCCCTTTTTCTTTTGAGACAGTCTCACTTGTTGCCCAGGCTGGAATGCACTGTTGCATTCACGGATCTCTGCAGCCTTGAACTCCCAAGTTGAAAGGATCCTTCCACCTCAGCCTTCTGGGTAGCTGTGACTACAGGCACACACCACCACACCTGGCTGATTTTTTCAATTTTATTGTAGAGATGAGATCTCACTTTGTTGCTCAGGCTGATCTCAAACTCCTGGGTTCATGAGATCCTCTTACCTCAGCTTCCCAAAGTGCTAGGATTACAAGTGTGAGCCACCATGCCCAACCAAAAGATCCTTTTAATCTGGAAATACATATACAGCACTGCGTTTCTGGGGAAATTTTATTTGAATTAGTTATTAGATATTTCTTCCTCTACATGTATTCCCTTTTTCTGGAGCATCTATCAGTTGGATGTTACATTTCCTGCATGAACTGCATTCACTTTGCTGTTTTCTTTTTTGTTGTTCTTCTATACTACTTTCTGGGAAATGGCCTCAGCTTTATCTTCTAACTTTTCCACTTATTTTTATTTATTTATTTATTTTTGAGACAGGGTCCCACTCTGTCACCCAGGCTGGAGCGCAGTGGCACAATCATGGCTCACTGCAGCCTCAACTTCCCAGGCTCAGATGATCTCCCACCTCGAGTAGCTGGGACTACAGGCGTGCAACACCAAGCCCAGCTAATTTTTTGTATTTTTTATAGAGGCAGGGTTTCACCATGTTGCCCAGTCCAATATTGAGTCCTTGGGCTCAAGCAATCCACCTCAGCCTCCCAAAGTGCTGGGATTACAGACAGGCATGAGACACTGTACCCAGCCGCCATTGAATTTATTCTGATTATTTTTAGTTTCTAGTCTTCTTACTTTCTCATCTATAGTCTATTTTCTGATCATTCTTTTTTAATTTTTAAGTTGACAGATGAAACTCTATGTATTCAGTGTGTACAACATATTCTGAAGTAGATATACATTGTAGAATGACTAAATCCAGTGAATCAATACATGTATTACCTGGCATGGTTATTATTTGTGTGGTGAGAATACCTAATATCCATCTTAGCATTTTTCAAAAATACAACATACTGTTATTAACTACAGTCACCAATGTTATACAATAGATCTCCTGAAGACATCACAGTCTTTTTATAGTATCCAGTTCCTCAAAGGTAGTGATTATGTTTGTTCTTATGATTCCTGCATTGCTTCTTTTCTCTTTTCTTTAGGTCCTAAATATTTGATGATCTTTAATTATCCATTTATAATTAAGTTCGGTGTGCAACGGGCAAAGGATTTTGAATAGTGGGCCTCACTACAGAGGGGTGGTCAGCCATTTCACTTTTCAGTATCCTTAGGTTCTCTTTGGTTAGTCAGTTTCGACGAAAAGAAATTCCAGTCTTCTGTTTGCAGATTATAAACCTGAGCACCAGACTTTCACTTAATCCCATTAGTGCAGCATCTCACCAGACTCTGATTTCTTTCTGGTCTTCCAGAATCCAGAACTTCTCTGGCTCAGTTTCTCCAGAGAGCAAACTTCAATCCGGTCTTCTGTCAGAGGAAGATAAGGGTAACTATGTGGCTACATGGAATGAGGAAGACCTGGGGTAGGTCCATTATCCCTTTACACATGCTCAAACAATCCTGACTTTAGTTCTACCTCACTCCTACAGATATACCCGATACGTCCAACTCCTGAGTCTTTCAGAAGTTAATCACAGGGGTTTTACTTGTTTCCTATTAGCTTTCCTATTACAGACATTTAGATTTTTATTTTCTTCATTTTCCAGCCTTCAAAATTGTACTGATAGCTCTCATTTACTGTAGTCTCTTCTTCCATTCTTTTAGTCCTTGCAGGCTGACATGTTTTTTTCTTACTTCTTGTTATTTTAATGAGGTTTCAGAAGAGACTCATGCATGTATTTAAACTATTGTTTTATTTTATTTTACTTTTTTCAGGACAGGGTCTTGATCTGTCACCCAGGCTGGAGTGCAGTGGCACAATCATAGTATACCACAGCCTCAAACTCCTGGGCTCAGGCGATCCCCCCACCTCAGCTTCCCAAGTATCTGGGACTACAGGCACATGTGACTACACCCAGCTAAGTTTTTTAATTTTATTTTTTTGTAGAGCTATGTTACCCAGGCTCGCCCCAAACTCCTGGCCTCAAGCAAAAACCTCAGCTTCCCAGAGTGCTGGATATAGGTGTGAGCCACCATGCCTGGCCTCAAACTGTCATTTTTAATGAGAAGTTTCATCTATCAGATAGCCACCATCCTGCTTAAGAAATAAAACATTATAAATACAGCTGAAGGAGTCTCTGTGCCTTTTTTATTCTCTAAGTACAAAACCATGCTATCTTCAGTGATTTTTGTTTATTCTAATATTAATTTTTTTAAATATACAAAAAAGAAAATATTAATATTAGAATGTTTTCCTCATCTTAGCAAATGTATCTCAAACAGTATGATAAGGACTCATAAAAGGGGATATTCTACATGCTTATTTTAGGCTTATTTTGGAGGACTAAGTTAAGCTTCATCATTGAAAATAATGTTATACATTAGATTTAATATATTCTCTCAATTAAAACATTTTAGGGCTGGGTGTGGTGACTTACATCTGTAACCCAGCCCTTTGGTAGGCCAGGGTAGGAGGAGTTCAAGACCAGCCTGGACAACATGGTGAGAACCTGTCTCTACAAAATATAAAGTATTTTTTAAAAATTTAGAAAACAATTTTCATTGTGAATATGTATACATTTATGTTTTTTGTGAAATACTTTATGATTTTTCCTTTTTTTCTAAACAGAATCACACCATATGTTGTCTTTTGTGTCTGGCTCCTTTTACTTAGCACAACATTTTTTATATTCATCCATGATGTAGTACATATTAACAGTTTTTATTGCTGAATTGTATTTCATTATATAACACATTTGTTTATACCAGTTGATTCAACAGTTGATGGACGTGGATCTTTCCTATTTCTGGCTATTAAAATAGTGCTTCACGCCTGTAATCCCAGCACTTTGGGAAGCCAAAGCGGGTGGATCACGAGGTCAAGAGATTGAGACCATCCTGGTCAACATGGTGAAACCCCGTCTCTACTAAAAATACAAAAAATTAGCTGGGCATGGTGGCGCATGCCTGTAATCCCAGCTACTCAGGAAGCTGAGGCAGGAGAATTGCCTGAACCCAGGAGGCAGAGGTTGCAGTGAGCCAAGATCCCGCCATTGCACTCCAGCCTGGGTAACAAGAGCGAAACTCCGTCTCAAAAAAAAAAAAAAGAATAGTGCTACTATGAACATTTGCATGTATTTATGTTTCCATTTCTCTTGGATAGAAAATGTTAAATATAGTAGATACCCTAAATTTAGGTACATACCCTAGACGTGGAAATGCTGGGTCATGTGAGAAGTATATATTTAACATTTTAAGAAACTACCAAACTATTTTCCATTTTCCATGCCCACCAGCAGCGTAGAAGAGTTGTGCTTCCTCCATCACCTTGCCAACACTTGGTATCATCCGTCTTTTTAATTTTATTCTAACAGATGTAATTAGAGATGTCATAATGTCAATCTTCCAACTCTACTCTTTTTGTTTTAAATATTCAACATCCTTTATATTATATACATATATTTGAGAATTAGCTCATCAATCTCTACCAAAACCAAAAGTCTGCTGGAATTTTGAAGGGATTACATTGAATATATATATTTTTAGAAAACTGACATTTTAACAATATTGAATCTTCCAGATGATAAAGATAAAATGTTATTCCATTTATTTAGACTTTCTTGAATTTCTCTAAGCAATGTTTCATAGTTTTCCATGTATGGATGGGTCTTACACTTTCTATGTAGCATTCCCAAATGTTTTATTTTCTTTGATGCAATTATGAATAAAATTGTTTTAACTGTATTTTTAGCTACTCATTGTTGGTATATAGAAATACAACTAATTTTTGTATACTGATCTTGTATTTGAATACTTTGCCACATTCATTTGTTACTATAATTTTTTTATATACTTAGGATTTTCTAAATATGGGATTATGTCGTCATGAGTAAAGGCATTTTTATATTCCTTTTCATCTCAATGCCTTTCATCTCTTTTCCTTTGCTTATTACCCTGGCTAGGACTCCCAATTCAGTGTTAAATAAAAATGGTAAGAGCAGATGTCCTTGCATTGTTCCTGATATTAGGGGAAAACATTCAGTCTTTAACCATTAAGTGTGATGTTTGTTGTAGGTTTTTCCTAGACAACCTTTAATAAGTTAAGGAAGTTCCCTTCTATTTCTAGTTTATAGTTTATGGGCATTGAATTTTATCAAATGCTCTTTCTGTATTTACTGAAAAGATCATATGATTGTCCTTTATCCTATTAATATGGCATATTACTTTGTTTTCAAATTAATGCATTCCTGGGATAACTCCCACTTGATCACAGTAGATAAACCACTTTATGTGTTGTTGAATTGGTTTTGTTAATATATTGTTAAAGATTTTCACACATACATTCACAATGAATTTTCTTATGATGTCTTTATCTGGCTTAGGTATCGGAGTAATACTAGTCTCATAGAATGAGCTGAGAAGTATATTTCCTTCTCTATTTTAGGAAGAAGTTTGTGTAGAATTAGTATATTTGTTCTTTACCTAATTAACTTCTACTCATGCTTCAGATCTCATTTTAAGCTTCAGTTCCTTAGTGAAAGCTTATCTGATCTTCTTAACTAGGTTAACGTGATCTCACTCACTGTAACCTCTGCCTTCCACGCTCAAGAGATTATCCTGCCTCAGCCTCCTGAGTAGGTGGGACTACAGGTGAGTGCCACCATGCCCAGCTAAGTTTCGTATTTTTAGCAGAGAAGGAGTTTCACCAGGTTGCCCAGGCTGGTCTTGAACTCCCAACCTCAAGCAATCTGCCTGCCTCGGCCCTCCCAAATGCTAGGATTGATTACAGGCATGAGCCACCAGGCCAGGACTTTTTTTTTTTTTTTTTTTTTTTTTTTTTTTGAGGCAGGGTCTGTCACCTTGACCTCTGGGCTTAAGCAATCTTCTCACCTCAGCCTCCTGAGTAGCTGGAACCATAGGCAGATGCCATCATGGTGAGCTAGTTTTTATTTTTATTTTTTGTCAAGACAGAATCTCCCTATGTTTCTCAGGCTAGTGTCAAACCCCTGGGCTCAAGCGATCCTCCCACATTAGCCTCCCAAAGTACTAGGATTACAGAAATGAGCCACCTTGCCCAGCAACTAGGCTCATTTATTTATAAGTGTAGTACCTTGCAAATAGCCCTCTTCTTAGTATTTGCCACAAAGTAATTTGTATTTATTAGAAGGATTATTTTTATTATTCTCACCTACTTCATCATAAATTCCATGAAAATAAAAATATTGAATACAGCTGGGCAGAGTGACTCATGCCTATAATCCCAGCACTTTAGGAGGCCAAGGTGGAAGCGCTGCTTGAGCTCAGGAATTTGAGACCAGCCTGGACAACATGACAAGACCCTGCCTCTACAAAAAATTTAAAAATTAGCCAAACCTGTTGGTGCATGCCTGTGGTCCCAGTTACTGAGGAGGCTAAGGTGGGAGAACCACTTGAGCCCAGCAGGTTGAGGCTGCAGTGAGCCATGTTTGTGCCACTGCACTCCAGCCCAGGTAACAGAGCCAGACCCTGCCTAAAAAAAAAAAAAGTATTGAATGTTTTTACTCATCATTATGTAGGCACAGCTACACATAGCAGGTAAGCAGTCAACAAATATTTGCTAAATAAATATGTATTGGATGCTTTCATTGTATTTTTGGCATTTCTTTCCCTATTTTACTATGATGGATCACTATTTTCTTTCTCTAGATACTTTAATATTAATATGATACATTGTAAACATTCCTAGTCAAACTAGATATTTTTTGTTAATATAGACATTGAGAATAATAAGTGCTACTCTGGAAATATTCCACAGATTTTACTATAATGTCTATATTTTTTCTGCCTTTCAAAAACAAAGATAGGATGTGACTCCTCTACTCAAAAACCATTAAAACCTTTCAATTTTCCACAGAATAGTATCTTAAGTTCTTAGTCAAGCAGTCAAGTAATCTCCAAACAAATTTACAGCCTAGCACTCCATCTATGTAGCTTATTCTCCAGTCATACTGGGCTACTTGCTCTTCCCTTAAACAAGTCTTATACTTCTGTTCGTTAATACTTTTCCTCTTGTGCTCAGCACCTAACAAAATGCCTTAAACCCTGTAGCTCAATAAATGCTTATGGAAGAGTTCATACCATTTTTCATAATCCAAGATCTTTAAAATGTATGTCTTTTATAATTCTGAATCCGAGTTTTGCATCATTTTAATTGCATAACAGTACTGTGATATATTAATATTTTTATTTAAAAATTTTTCTTTTTGCTTTATTTGTTTTCAAAAAATTGTTTATGTGTTAATGTACTTTTAAATTTAGCATTAAATTTTTTTGCATGCTATGCTTTGGTCATTGTTTAAGACTTGAGCATATTAACAAGATATCTTGGCTTTTCTCCCATCACTATCAGTAGGACTGTGAAAGCCATGATCACAGTCTTATTGATAGTGATGGGAGGCAACAATCACATCTATCTTTTTCCCTGTATTCTCAGCACCTAGTACATGTGTTGCACATCAGCTCAGTAATTCTTTTTTCAGCTTTCTACTAACACACTGAAAGCCTGGTAAATGTTTATTTTAAATATCATTCTTTCCACTGCTGCTAAATTTAAAAGCATACATTAAGGCATGGTTAGGGAGATTACCCTATGAAAGAATGAGTAAAAATATGCATGATGGATAAGGTTCAATTAAATATAGCAACAGACAGAGGTCCTAATATGAATCAAGATGTTCCAAGAGTGGAATACAAACACGCTTCCTGCCCTCGAGGCCTATGAACATGCACAGGTTAACAAATAACTATGATATGGCGCCCTAAAAAGAACGTATGGAAATAAGAGTGAAGGAAATCTTTAAACTGGCTAGGGGAAGAAGGTTAGATCACAAGACTAGAGATCACAAAACAATATCAAATTTCACTTTACTATTAACGATGTTTAGCAACTCAAAAAAAAAAAAAACAGGACAGGATTTAGAGAGTTACAAAATAAAATCCGGGGACTTATTCATCCTAACCCCATCTCCCATTAATATAAACAATCAAGGAGCATATAATGTGAAAAGTTAGCTACTTGTCATTCAAGTAGCCTTCTACTTGATTGGCCTATTTAACAAAACAGATAATATTAAGTTCTATTCACCCAGTTTTTTTTTTTTAAGTATTAATGAAGGGTCTGAAGCAAGTCTTTTTAAGAGTCCAAAAACAAGAATCTGCTGGTATTTATCAGCCCTTTCCAAGAAGTGAGGCCCTGAATCCATAAGATCTAAGTAAGTATTACAGTCAGCAGAGAGATACCCTCTTCTGAGAGCCAAGAATGGGTCTTTAGGCTTTTCCACATTTCAAGACTATCCAATTACATTTGGTTACCAAGCAACCATTCCATGACAAATTTGTACCCGCATCCCCAAATGGCTTAACCCCACAACTCTGACTTTGGAATATCAGAAGATTATTTAACCGTCTCCTTCCCTATTATAAGTTAATCAACTCATTCTGAATTACATATCATGTTTTGGTAACTTAGTATAAAATAAGAATCCTCTCAGTTCTAAGAGCTGTGTAGAAAAAAGTTTAAGAACCTGATAAACTTAAAACCATACTCTAAACCAGTGATTGAAAAAAACCAGGGACCATAGGAGGGATTCAGGCCACAAATGGATTTTATTGGCTGGCAGAGGAGAAGGAAAAAGAGAAGGAAGAGTCTCTTAAAAATCCGACATAAAATGCACAATGTATTTCATATAAAAATGTGTATTTCCAGCTTCTTTTGAAAAATCTGAAACTCTGGCAATACTGCACTGCTATATGGTAAAAGCCGGCCAGAGCTAAGCAAGCCAGCCCTATTTATATGGAACATTTGCTCTCTAACACATCATAGACCAACTCACTCCTGTTTTCCTGACAGTGAGGCCAAAAATCAAGTGTCATTTCTCATTATGCTTGCACTGTTTTTCTTATAATCTTCAAGGATTAAAGAATGGCATACTGGCAGATGAGTGCAGAGTTTACCAGGTAAGTGCAATTCCACTCTTCACATTAACGCAGTGAAACAGATAGAATCAAAGAAACCAATTTACCTTAATCTGAGTCTGTTCAATTGACTTTTCCCATATCTGCTGATCGTATGCTCCAATCTGAAAGGGGGAGAAGTCTATATAAATGATGCAAAGGAAATCCTTACATTATTAAGTTAAGCCCCGCAAAAGTCATGAGCCTATTATCAATATGCTATGTGGAAAATGTTTTTCTCAGAGTTAGAATTAGTATTTCCAAGGACTGTTTCCTTCAAAAATCTAAAATAGCTGGACCTAAAAGTAAGTTCAAAAGCAATGACCAAAATATCTCAATGAAATATTATCTTCCACTTCCTGGCCGGGCGGATCACCTAAGGTCAGGAGATTGAGACCAGCCTGGCCCACATGGTGAAAACCTGTTTCTACTAAAATTACAAAATATTAGCCAAGCGTGGTGGCAGGCACCTGTGATCCCAGCTATTCCGGAGGCTGAGCCAGAAGAACTGCTTGAACCCAGGAGACGGAAGTTGCAGTGAGCAGAGGTCGAGCCATTGCCCTCCAGCCTGGGCAACAAGAGCAAAACTCCATCACAAAAATAAAAATTAAAAAAATAAATAAATTCCACTTCTTAAGGAAAACAGCAATAGAAAAACTAGAGAGGAATAAAAAGATAAGAACAGCTCAATAAGATAGTTGATAGTATCAATCTGAGCTGTGCAGATAAAGGTTTTATTTATTTTTTTTTTTTAAGCAGTTTGATCAGAAGCAAACTTTTAAAGCATTGCGGTGGCATTTGTGTACGTAGCCTGGAGAAGGGAGGTGGCGTGAAAACCTTATTCTGGGACCCAGAACCGGGTTTAAAAGACATAATGACCTTGTACTTTTTTTTTTTTTTTCATTTATGTTTAAGTTTACATGAACACCTGGTACTACCAAACTCAGGGGAAAGTAACATTATATTCTTTGTGTGAGCTTTTTGCAGGAAGAATGCTTGACAAATAAATAAGTATATATATACACACACACACATACAGGTATTACCTTCTTTTGGTACCACGATATAGCATCTCTCTCATTTGAGGCCATCTGTGTCTCCAGCCAGAGAATGGGATTTCACTGAAAATGAAGGAAAACCAGTCGGTGAATCCAGCTGCTGAAGGTTACTCTCCCAATTTGGGTAGAAAACCGCTTCTCTCCGCCTCTCCATGAGCTGCTGTCTGTCTCTTTCACCGGCTCTTTGCCAGGGAAAACACAACAAACAAAAAAACTGGCGCAGCGGCGACCGGAGAAACCTCTGCAATATTTCGGGCGAACGTGTTCGTGGGTGCGGGGCAGGGGCAGGGCGGCTGCTGGAATCGCCCGGCACCCGCCTCCTTCGCTCCCCGGCGTCTGGCTCTCACCTGGTGCCCGCTGCCCTGCGAGCCGGCGCCCAGGACCTTCGTCCTCAGTGGCCGGGGTCCCACCGTGAGGTCGGGGGCGAGGCGGCGGGCCCGGCAGGCCGCATCTTCCCCAGTTGGCGGAGACGCCAGCGGGGCCGTTACCATGGAGACCGCGAAGGCAGCCGGCCGCCCAGCGCCCTGACGGCGGCAAATCGATCGCCTGTCCGAGCCCGACCCACAGGGTCACAAGCTGACCAGAAAATAAGCAGAGAATGAACTGGAAAATGAGCGGGATTAAAAGTGAAGGAGGTCTTCGCTAGGCCGCCAGTCGCCACGGCCACAGCAAAAGGCTTTGTGCCCAGCTGGAAAAGACAGGTGCAAGGGCCTGGGAGCCCGGGAGGCGGCGGCGGCGGCGCTGGTCTTCTCCGGGCCGGGCTGCCGTGACTCAGCCTCCTGAGAGCCGGGCGAGAGCCGCTCGGCCGACCACCAGGCAACAGCCTTCGGCTTCCGCTTTCCGGCTCTAGCTACCGAGGTGGCTCCGCCCCTGGCTCGGGCCTTCCCGCCCAGCTTCGGTCCGGGCTCCGCGTCCCAGGCCCTGGGGGCCGCGCGGCGACCAGTGGCCCAGAGCAGCTCCCTCAGGTCACCCTTCAGGCCTCAGCTTGAGCTCAGTCACTTCCTCAGAAAGGCGGTCCTGATAGTCCAGTAGCTCCCGGCTCCAGTCTTCGTAGCATTCATCTTCGTGTTTCCCGGCTTAGTCTCTTCCCCAGTTGGCCGGGGCCCGGCACGAGCCTCGCCCTTAGGTTCCCAACGTTTGCGTGAATTTTCCCTGCCCTGAGAGGAAGGTGCCAGGCTTCGGCCTAGTGACTCCCTCTTCTCCTGCCCCTCTGCAGCTCTTGGTCTGCAGCTTTCTGGTGCTCAAAGGTAGTGGAAAAGGAGGAACCAGGCTTGGGCAGTCACCGCTTTTTTCTACTGGGTGAAGGAAGGTAACAGCAGGAGCTGGTTAATTAGGGCCCATAGGTCAGGAGAAAGGAGAGGTGGAGCCCTAAACTGAATATTTAAGGATACATTTAAAGGATTTTTAGGCGGCTTTCTGTGTGTGTGTGTGTGTGTGTGATTAATGGAACACTGTCCCCTAACAGCCATTCTCCCCTTATTTGAAGGCATGTTCTTTTTTTTTTTTTTTTTTTGAGACGGAGTTTTGCTCTCGTTACCCAGGCTGGAGTGCAATGGCGCGATCTCGGCTCACTGCAACCTCCGCTTCCTGGGTTCAGGCAATTCTCCTGCCTCAGCCTCCTGAGTAGCTGGGATTACAGGCACGCACCACCGTGCCCAGCTAATTTTTTGTATTTTTAGTAGAGACGGGGTTTCACCTTGTTGACCAGGATGGTCTTGATCTCTTGACCTCGTGATCCACCCGCCTCGGCCTCCCAAAGTGCTGGGATTACAGGCGTGAGCCACCGCGCCGGGCCGAAGTCTTGTTCTTGTGTTCTTGCTGGCCCACAGCGTGTAGCATCTGAGTTAAGGAAAGCTAATGACAGATGAGAGCTTCCACTTAAGAAAGCCTAAGAGGCGCGGTACTCAATGTTTTACAGGCGTTATTTCTTATCTATTGAGTGTGTACCAGGTGGAAGTTATCCCATTTCACCGATGAGGTAAATAGACTAAGCTAAAATAACTACCACAGGATTAAGTTGTACAAATTATTTCACCCAGGCTGGGCGTGACGCCTGCAATCCCAGCGCTTTGGGAGGCCTAGGCGGAAATGTCGCTTGAGCCCAGTTTGAGACCAGCCTGGGCAACAAGGCCAGACCCCGTCTCTTTGGGGGAAAAAAAATTAGGGCCGGGCGCAGTGGCTCACACCTGTAATCCCAGCACTTTGGGAGGCCAAGGTGGGCAGACCACGAAGTCAAGAAATCGAGACCATCCTGGCCAACACGGTGAAACCCCGGACTCTACTAAAAATACAAAAATTAGCCGGGCATGGTGATGTGCGCCTGTAGTCCCAGCTACTCAGGAGGCAGAGGCAGGAGAATCGCTTGAACCCAGGAGGCGCAGGTTGCAGTGAGCCGAGATCGCGCCACTGCACTCCACACTGGGCGACAGAGACTCTGTCTCAAAAAAAAAAAAAAAAAGCCAAA
Organism: Callithrix jacchus; assembly: GCF_049354715.1. NCBI lineage: Eukaryota > Metazoa > Chordata > Mammalia > Primates > Cebidae > Callithrix > Callithrix jacchus. Next base: position 151,727,979 of record NC_133508.1, read on the forward strand.
TTAGCCAAAGGTGGTGGCACGCACCTGTAGGCCCAACTACTTGATAAGATTAAGGGAGGATCATCTGAGTCCACGAGTTCAAGGCTATGGTGAGCTAAGATTGCACCACAGCACTTCAGCCTAGGCAACAGAGACCTGCCTCAAATACATAAAAAACTATTTCACCCTGACATATTTTTATATTGCACACATTGGCAGTGGTTTCCTTCTGCTTTTGTTCCTTGACAGCTTTTCTTTTCCTTAGTGCTAAAGACGACAATTCTGTGGGGTTTCACCACAAATGGCCAACTAGAAAAAAAAAATGACAAAAACTTCGAATTTTGCACATATAAATATTTAACCTCAATTACATTAATAGCAAAAGAACTTTATTTCATCGTTTGGCACACAAGATTTAGAGGGGAGTGTGTGAAGGAACTGAGTCAGGTAAGTAGTATTAGAGAGTAGTGTTAAGTAGCAAACCATTTTCAGGTGCCCTGTTGGAAACTGTTCAATGCTTCCTAAGGCAATCAGCGAACAAGCTATGTGAATCCTTGCTCCCAACCAATAGTCTGTGATCTTAAGCAATTTATTCAACCTAACAAGCCTGTTTTCTCACCTGTATTACGGAGATAGTTACTTTCTTAAGGATGTAGGGATTAAAATGAAATACCCTCATATAAACTGCCTGGCCCATGGAAGTTAAAAAATATTAAGTCCCTTTATTTTCCTTTCATAATCAGAACCAAAGGCTACCAGTGCTTGGGACAGGTACTTCAATTAAAGAGAAGTTCACACAAAAACTGATGAGGAAAGAAATACGTTCTGTTGTGTTGCATTAATACATCAATGACATAAAAGTCTGTAGACCATCTTCACTAGTACTCAATGCACGTTTAAGAAAATCCACATCACCAGAATAAAAAGTTAAGACTGTCCTCTTTTAAGTAGAAACAAGCCAATTTAAGCAATAAGAGGCATAACTACAACAAATGCCAGGTATTTTTCTTCTTCCTCCAAACTAATTGCACCTCAATATGGATGGAATTTTCCCCAGACATCTTTAGGAAAGAAAAGTCTAAGATTTTCTAAAATTTTTTAAGTGGTAGGGGATACAGAAAGTGAAGGGTTTGTCCTCTAAAAACAGGTTCCAGGTATTTAGAACTCACATATGCTATGCATTTTGAGATGAAACACCAGTAAAGGACAAATCAGACTTTGTTTATTAAAAAAATACTTTACAGGAAAAAAAAAAAAAAACAAAAACTATGCATTCCATTGTCCTATTTTACAAAGAAATAGCTTAACAATTTAACACACTTGGACAGCTACAAAAAAGCACTGAGTTAAAAGGATTATTCACACAAATTTAGATTTAAGACTATTCATTAAAAACCTTTTAAAACACTCGTTAATGTCAATAAACAAACTAAGGCCACACAACAAAAATAGTCCGCCAGGCAAATATACATTTCATCTATATGCAAAGACCTCTTAGATAAATAAAAGCCACAGGAAAAAAAGTCTTAGCTGCCAATCAAAATGGAGTTTAGTCACAGAAAACACTATTACATGAAAATTTACAACATGTGATAGTAGTACATAAGTATTTCTTTAGAGAGAATTGAAAAGTGCTATATTTTAAGAGACAGTGGTCTCAACTACATGCACAAGTGGATCCTAAAAAATGTATGAAGAAAATGGAAGGCCATAATATTTATGGAGAGATACTTGCTTTTAAAGCAACAAACTTTCAAGACAAGGATAGGTCCCTTACGTGCTAAAGAAAAACATTTGTACTGTGCATTTCCTCTACTTGCGTGGCCAATAAATACAGCTACAACCTGTTTGAAAAACGACTTAGCACAGAGGTGAACCTCTGGCATGTGCTAGCTAGTGAAAGTTTCTTTTTTTAAAAACCTGTAGTAATGATAAAACAGATTAGAAAGATACAAAATTATCCTAAAGGCATAAATGCAAATAAATTTTTTATGGCAAATACAGATGAAAATATAATGGGCTAATATTAATGATTAAGAATATATTCACTAAGGGTTTTTATGGATTTGAGAGTCTTGTTCCTATATTAGCTTTCATTCTAGACAATAATACTTATATAGGGAAAGGCAATAAGCAAGTTTTTTCCAGTCATTAAGTGTGACTTTTATGCCTAGTAAGACTGATGCAAGACATCTTTTCCCAAAGTTTAGTAAAGAACTTTAATAAGCTCCTTTTCCCCCTACAAGAGCTTGTAATATTAGTCAACTGGTATTCCAACTGTCTCTTAAGGGGAAAGGGCACTTTTCAAAAGTCTTTCACTAAAAAATAATAAAAGTAGCAGTTAAACAAATTCTAAGTACTGAATAAGCAAATTAAAAAGTACAATTAAACCTAGGAATTAATTTTAAGGAGTTAAAACTTTGGAGGAAGGAACATAATATGTAGGTTTTTATTATTGCTTTATGAATTTGGGTTACCCCTTTGAATCAACATCCTACTCCTAGCATATCTTGGTATAGAGAATTACTTCTGGGGCAAGGGGAAGACTTTTATCTTTTTTAATGGATACCATAAAATTACTCTACTTAAGTTAGGAATATTCATTTATCGGGTCCTTTCCATAAGCACATTTTAAAAACACCCCTCTGCTCCACAAAATATTAGAACTTATAGCCACATTGTGCAAGTAATCTCAAGAGCTGGCACAACGGAGAACATACCAAAAAGGACGATGAGCTTCAGTTTCAGCTACAACTTTACTGCCATCACTACTTTAAGAAATCAGAAGACGCCAGATTGCTCCATGCCTCACTCCACCAAACCAAATAATTTAATGATTTCGAAAAATTGCGATCATTTGTATCACTAAACTAGGATACAGGTTTGAAAGCAGTAAAAAACGCAAAAGTTCTGCTTTTATATTCATCAGTCTTTAAAGCATGCTATTAAAATCTAATACTCACACAGGACATTCAGTTTTCAGACACGTTACTAGCTAAATGTTTCTCTCCATTCTATTGCAATTCTAACATACAATGACTTTATTAGTATATGATTTTAAACATTTTTATTGTACTCTTTTAATGTGTTTATATTGGAGGTGAGGGTAGAATGTTTTATAAAAGGAAAATGGGGATTTGCTTTTGATTGTAGGTCTTTGCAGATCCGCTGGTTCCTGAGTGATAATACACAGTGCTGGCTGTCAGGAGACAGTCTCCTTGTTTATTAGCAATGACCAGCTTGGATGACAGATGGCATCTGCTGGATGGCAAGTAGGAGACGGGGAAATCGGATCTTGGAAGACAAGAAAAAATTTTTAAAAAAATTTTTGCTTTAACAACCTTGCTCTTCATGATTATTTTTAAAAGCAAATGTTGCCTGAGAAGAATTTTACTTTGCACAGCCTGGTAAAGCTCTTCTGGACAGAAAAATAAAAAACAAGAAATAACCCAAACCCACACACTTTGTGATTAACCCCCTCCCTAACAAAATAACAAAAAACACCCTCAAAGGCAGGTCCCATAAAAACTAGTCTTGATAAACTGGAATTTACCCTAGAATTTATACCCAAGATTTAAAAACACCCCTGCAATAATCACATTACCTTTCATACCATTCTAATTACCTTATTTACAAAGATAACTAAAGCCAACATCACTTCCAATTCATAAATGGTTTACATTGAAATGTATCCCTATTTGTCTTCATCCTTTGTAACAGAGAATACATACATATACATATATATAAGGAATAATACAGATTCTAACTAATCACTGCAGTATTTGCTGATGGTTACTTTTCTATCGGTTTACACAGTGACCTCTATACTTTGCTAATATGCATTTAACTACACAACAATATTGCACAAAGTAATATTTATATAAGATTTAACCTATTTCAGAATATTTTCGAGAAAATTCATATCGGTATTTCAAAAGATGCAGCTAAGTTTTCATGGTGACAGACATAATAAAGCAGCATCTTGTTTGTTTTGCCTATGTTAGTGTAAATATTTCAAATCTTACCGTCCAGGAAAAGAAAAATCTCCAAATTGCACTGTAACCAGGGAGATACAAGAATCTGGTCTTAGGTGTGGGGAGTACTCTTCCTTTAATAAACAAAAGGCCTACTGTATTATTAACTAAGAGAAAGTATAATGTGAATCATGTTAACATTCTAAAATAACAAAGTTAGGACCATACTGGCAATGTGAACCGTGCCTGTTTGAAAAGAAAATGTAAATACTCAGGCACTAATCATTAGGCTACCTGAAAACAGCAGGATGAAGTCTAGTGTTGTATTCTTTCTTAGAAAATAGCAACACAGAGTAATAGTAAATAAACCCAGGTATTCACCAGTTAAAATTGTGAACTGAAGTGTCTCAGTAGTAGATATTTATCATGAAGAGGTTGATGCCAAGTGACAAGAATAGTTTATCGTCGTAATATTGATGCTCAAAATATGGCAGCCTCATCAGAAAGACTATTATCATTCTCTAAGTTTGATATTTGTGATCATTTTAGGAAGCAAAATTATCCCCACAAAATGTGAGGATGCCAGGAAGCAGAACAACAGAGTATCAAGTCAACATTATCTCTTTTACCCAAAATATCTTCCATAGTTAGCATATATTCTAGAAGAGATTAATGAGCCATGGATAATGAATGACCAAGGACTATTCATCTTTACATTTTTTTTTAATTGAAATATCCACTGGGCTTTAAATAACAGATACCAAAAAAAAGACAGTTTGGATCAGAAAGTGCTGTGCTTTCTCTTTTGTTAAGAAGCCAGAGAGCCACTGAATTTTCCTTAGAAACTACTTGTTCTTTGTGGTTAGAACTAAATAACTTACTTGCCCATGTACCAGTTGCAGGAATTCTTTCCTGAAACTCATGCCATGTTTACTGTAGAAACTGAACCTGTGCCGTGAAGACATAGGTACTAAACCATAAATCTGATTTATCCATAAAAACAGCAAATATGGCAAAAGACAAGGCAAGATAAAATTAAGGGAAGTGAATAATTTACCAAATATGAATCTGTTATTCCAGAGAATTCTCATTTTGATTTGAAGAAGAGATTGAATTGTTACCTCACACCTTAAAACAGAAAGTAGCAGCAGACCCACTATTACATACTGTACTAACGGGATAAGATACAACTCTTAACTTTGCATAATCTGTGTAAAAAAGATATGCCTGACATTTGTGGAATGTCATTTCTCTTTATAGAATTATAGGCAAGATTTCTCCAATAAAACTTAACTTAAGCCAGTTATAAAACTATAACTTCACATCAAAATTTAAAAAAGTTAAAAAATGTGTTTGAATATGTACATATCACACAGAAGTGGTTGAATGTTCTTGCAGATTGTGTTGCTGGTCAGAGTCCAGTCTACTTTCCACTTTTAAAACTGGAATAGGCTGAGTCTTCTGCTCTTGCTGTAGATTAAGTTCTGATGCAGGTGGGAAGGATGATGTAGTTGTCAACAGCTGCATCTCTGTGCATGTTTCTTCAGATTCAGTTTTTATCCTCACACATTGGGAGTCAACTTCTAATTCTCGCTTTCCAGTTAAACCACAGTCCATGTTAGCATTGCTTTCTGTGTTTTGAGTGGCTTCCACAACAGGGTGGTACTGTTTAAGCCTTATATGCCAGGCTAGGCTGCACACTGCCGAAACTGTTTTAAACTGATGAATGACATTTCTAGGGATGAAGTAGATATCATTGTCGCAAAGCTGAATTCTAGCATAACGAATGCCTTCCCGCCTCATTTGGTTTAGTTTAGCTTCATCTACCCACTGTACGCACTGAAGAAAGAAAAAAGTTATGTGAGACCTTAAGTATGTAATAATTTAGATAAAATAATCAGCAAAGGAAAACACAAACAATATGTGTTATAAAAACAATCAAATTAAAATTAGGCAATACTAATAACTTTCTAAAAATTTCTGTAATGCTTGGGAAATTCTTTTCCTCCTATTTTACTACCTCTCTAGTAACAAAGTACAGGTTAAAATCAGGATGGCCTAAGGAATCATTTAAAAAGCATTTAGCCTGGGGGTGGTGGCTCAAACCTGTAATCCCAGTACTTTGGGAGGCAGAGGCAGGCAGATCACAAGGTCAGGAGTTCGAGACCAGCCTGGTCAATATGGTGAAACTCCGTCTCTACTAAAAATACAAAAATCAGCCAAACGTGGCGACGCGCGCCTATAGTCCCAGCTACTTGGGAGGCTGAGGGAGGAGAACCACTTGAACCTAGGAGGCAGAGGTTGCAGTGAGCCAAGATTGTGCCACTGCACTCCAGCCTGGGCAACAGAGCCAGAATCCATCTCAAAAGAAACAAAAAGTATTTCAAAGTACAGCTAAGTTATGAATATTCTTTGCCACACATAAGGGCAACAGAAACATGTTCTCTTTTCATTTAGTATGTCTTTCAGCCTTTTGCAGTTGAGGGGACATGGTGCAATGGGGTTAACAAGTGAGATGGCACATGGCCATAATGAGCAGCCTGGGCCCTCTAACCATCCCAGGCCCACCTGGTATCCCAAAGATTAAAGGGATTTCAAGCATTCTGCTCAGGAAGCTCTGTTTAAATGATTTTCAGCACCACCCCCACCTCAATCTTTAATAGTAATACAATTAAATTCACTATCACACATATCAAACTATAAGATAAATTTCAAAATAAAATGGGTATATTTATTTCCAGTGTCTCACTCAAATGGTCATAAAAAATAAGTTATTACCTGGGAAACTGGAGGTTCATGAAGGTCTAACTGAAGTCTCTGTACAACATCAGTAAAATCCTCAGCATGAAAACAAATCACATCTTTGGTTATGCGAGGTTGATCACTCCTAAGATTAACAAAAGTAAGTTTTAGAGACAAACATCTCACAATGAAAAGTGATGACAAATCTCAGTTCTTTTATTCTTCTAAATGCTTCTACTAGCAGAGAAATAGATGCATAGCTTCTAAGGACTAGGTATACAATTTTTTTAAAATTTGAAGAAAACCCACAAAATGTAAAAAGCCAAGAAAATCAGATTTGCTGTTGTAATATTAAAACAAAAATGGCTAAAGAGAATAGTTTTATTGTAAACTAGCTGCCTTTGTAGTCCTCTTACCACTTTGTATCTCTGTGTCCTGAGTTTTGTTAAAACTGTGCCTCAACAGAATGTAAAATGGTGTAGCCACTACGGAAAACAGTCTGGCAGTTTCTCAAAACATTACAAATAAAACTACCATATGATCCAGCAACTTCACTCCTGGGTGTATACCCGAAAGAAATGAAAGCAGGGACATAAAGAGATATTTATACACCCATGTTCACACAAGCATTATTCACAAAAGCCAAAAGGTAGAACCAACCCAAGTGTCCACTGATAGATAAACTCATTAACAACATGTGGTATACACATACAATGAATTATTCAGCCTAAAAAAGGAAGGAGATTATGATATTTGCTACAACACGGATGAACCTTGAGGACATTATGCTAAGAGATATAAGCCAGTCACAAAAAGATAAATGCTATATGATTCCATCTACATGAGGTATGTAAAGTAGTCAAATTCATAGAAACAGAAAGTAGAATGATGGTTACCAGAGCCTGGGGCTGAGAGTAAAAGAGGAATTGTTACCTGGGTGTAGTGGCTCATGCCTGTAATACCAGCACTTTGGGAGGGTGAGGTGGGTGGATCACCTGAGGTCGGGAGTTCGAGACCAGCCTGACCAACATAGAGAAACCCCATCTCTATTAAAAACAAAAAATTGGCTGCGCATGGTGGCATATGTCTATAATCCCAGGTACTCGAGAGGCTGAGGCAGTAGATTTGCTTTAACCTGAGAGGTGGAGGTTGCAGTGAGCTGAGATCACACCATTGCACTACAGCCTGGACCACAAGAGCAACACTCTGTCTCAAAAAAAAAAAGGAATTGTTGTTCAGTGAGTATAGAGTTACAGCTTTGTGAGATGAAAAGTTTCTGGAGCTCTGTTTCATAACAATGTAATTATGCTTAATTCTACCAACTGGACATTTAAAAATGGTTAAGATGGCAAATTTTATGTGTATTTTACCACAATTTGAAAACTGGTCCTAAACCTTTAGTCCACATTGTCTTATACAATATTAACCAAACTTGCAGTTGAGTCCCATTAACTTACCATTCACCAAACTGTACAGCTTTCAAAACTCCAACAGCAGCCGTACTCTGCCAGTCAAACCCCTGACCTACATGATCAGCATGAGCTCTAGTCCTATCTTCAAAGAGGACTTCGCGGGGTTCACTGGTCCGAGGTAGGTACTGGAGATTTTTTATTTCATTCATTGATCTAGAGTTGATTTGGTTGTTAAACAAAGAGTAAGCAAGGAAGAAAGAGACCAAAAAAATAAAATAATTAGGAGCAGTAAAGCAAAAAAGTCTGCTAAATTTAAATAAGATGAAGACTGAGAAGAGTTCAAAGATTATGATCATTAGCATCTAACACACTATATTATAATGCTTAATGTAATTACCTTCCCCTCCCTGTGTGCCATAATAAAGCTGAAGCTATATCTAAGTATCAGTATTCTTTGCCACACATAAGGGCAACATGTTCTCATAGACTAGACTCAAATATAGTGTTTCTGTCTGGCAACAGAAAATAAAAGTCGAAGTTTAAGGCTACTTTACTCTCAATCATCTCATTTCAGAGTCTTAAAATATGCTACTAGTGAAGCTACCCTCACACAGTTAACCAAAATTCTGGGCAGAAATACAGCTAGAATTAAGCGGTAATCAGGCTGCACTTAGACCCACTTTCTTATAACTAAAGGTCAAGTAATGAACTTTTGTGGGGTTTTTTCAAATTTTTTAAAAAAATGTAACCCACAAAACTTAAAAAGCCATCAAAATCAGATTTGCTGTTGTAAAATTAAAACAAAAATGGCTAAAAGAGTAGTTTTACTGTAAACTAGTTGCATTTGTACAAACTGTATAGCTTTCAAAACTGTACAATAGATACCATTTGCATCCCCACTGTTCCTACAGACCTAATTTCTTGAAGTGGGAAAACGTTTTTGTAAAAAACAAAATGTACTTTTTTTAAAAAAAGATTTCTAGCATTAGCATCATAAGGCTTTTAAGATAGAATCTCGGATGTTAAGAACGGCTTAAGCAGACTCTGAATTCCGGCAAAACCGCTGCTGCTAACCAATTTAAAGACCCCCAGAGAAAAACCTAATCAGCATGAGAATAGTTTATTCATCTCTTTGTCCCATGACTTCACTTTGTACTCTCAGACCAATGAACATCTCCACATATCAGCCCATTCCAAAACCCTTAAAAACCCTACCCCAAACTCCTCGGGCAGACAGATTTGAGATTTCCTCCCATCTCCTCCTTTAGTGGCCCTGCAATTAAACTTTCTCTGCTGTAATCTGGTGTTTTGGGGTACTAACTTGCCATGTGCATCAGGCAATGACCCTTTTATAGTGAGACTGGAGTTCTGATTCAAGACTGCAAACTAGGCAGCCATGTGATCTCCTTCTACATTAAAATGAAAGTAAAAGTCTTCAAACTAATAATGGGGGAAGTGGGGATTAGACAGGAGAATGGATTAGAGTACAGATGAAACAGAATTAGTCATGAGTTGACAGCTGTTGATTGTATATGAAACACACAGCAGTTTATTATATTGTTTTCTGTTTTATGTGCTCAAGAATTTCTAAATATAATTTAAAGATGATAGTGAATAAGAAGCAACAAAAGAAATGAATTAATGAATGAGCAGTATCAACAAAATTCTGCAAGATGGAAAATGATCACAGTACCTGAGGCTAATAAAACTGAGCAGAGAAAGCCACAGGCATAGAATACACAAGAAGGGATCAGCAGCCAAAAAGGCAGCAGACCTGCCCAACAGACCTTGGAAAAGCCTGAGTCCAAAAAGAAGTCAGGCATAATAATGATGAACAGAAATGAAGTAAGGCTGAGAAAAGGGGAATTAAAGTGAAATTCTGCAACTAAAAACGTCATCCCTGCAGACAGAAATGTAGACAGGCATTTAGCCCCACATGGAGTAGACTAAGGCTACCTACCCAGCATCTACTCTTCCCCTTCAATTCCCTGACAGAACCCTGATTTCCATTAGGCATCTGATCCTGCCCTGATGTGACCTCACTCACAAGTTCTAGAGTTAGTTGCTGAGTCCTGGTAAATTATGGTAAGCTCAGTTCCCCTGATAGCACTGATTTAGGAACAGTCTTCAACTGATTTTGTCTAATAGCATGAAAGGAAATCTGCTGAAGAGACTTCTGGGAAATTTCCTAACTCCTAGGAAAGAAGTACAAAAAAAGATATTCTCTTCTTCTATTAGATATAGCCAGATTCAGATGTGATATCTAGAACTGCCTCAGCCATCTAGCAACTATAAAGGGAGCTAGTCTAAGTGCAAAGCCTAGGCCAAGACAATGTTAGAACAGAGAAAAGCAAAGAATCTGGTCCCTTGATAAAAGCACTGACACATTGACCATATGGTGCCTAGAACCAACTTCTCTGGACTTCTTGATATATAAGATAGACATTTTATGAACAAGTGTGTATCAAAATTTTTGTGCTTATAGCCAAAAACATCCTGATAACCTTTCAGCCAGAAAAACTGAACATTCTCTAAACACATGAAAATTGACAGAAAAATAGAACATTATCCACTAAAATCTGGACATATCATTTAATGTCCATTTCTATTCCTGTTCATTCTAAGTTGACAACTGACAATTGTCTACTCGCAAAATATAATTAGAACTCTCAATAAGCCCAGTGCTTTATTCTAAAATATGAATAGGTCAACCAAGAATCACCAGCTATCTGAAGATGACAGCAGCCTGACAGAGAAAAACCAAAATGAACAATGCTAAAATTTAAAAACACCGAAGAAATCCCAGCACTTTGGGAGGCCAAGGTGGGCGGATCATGAGGTCAGGAGTCTTAGACCAGCCTGACCAATATGGTGAAACCCCATCTCTACTAAAAATACAAAAATTAGCCAGGCATGGTGGCATGCGCCTGTAATCTCAGCTATTGGGGAAGCTGAGGCAGAAGACGGGAGGCTTGAACACGGGAGGCGGAGGTTGCAGTGAGCCACGATCACACCACTGCACTCCAGTGCTTAAACAAGAGAAGGAAATAAATCTAGGAAGACAACAGCAAGACTCTGTCTCAAGAAAAAGAAAAAGAAAAAAAAACCACCAAAGAAAGGTTAGAAGACAAAAGTCCAGTAAATGTCTTAGAATCAAAAGCAAAAATAGAAAATATGAGGACAATCAAACCAGCAGATCAACTATTCACCCAATAGTAGTTTCAAAAAGAAGAAAAGTTAATTCAAAGCCATTAAGCAAATATTCAGAAAGGAGACATAAATCATTCAATTTAAGGTGATTATTAAACAACAAAAATATAATTAAAAAATAAGAATGAAAGGCTCAAGACATATCATTGTGAAATTTCAGACTGCTGATGATAGAGGATGCCATAAGCTTCCAGATAAGGGGAAAAAAAGGCTACCTACAAAAGAACGAAAATTACACTAGCATCAGCACTTCTCATAAATAATAATAAATGCCAGAAAACATTAGAGTACTGCTAAAAATACTAAGGGACAATATAACTTCTGGACTTCAGCTAAACTATTAATCATATTTATTAACAGAAAAAGAAATTTTCAGACATATAATAACTCAGAACCTTCCTTTTCTTAGACTATTACTTGAGAGTGTGCTTAAGCAAGGGAAGGAAATAAATCTAGGAAGACAACCACCATAGGTTAATGCGGAGAAGCATTAAATGGGGCGTCCTAGGTGGATAACTGGAATTAATATTCTACAAGTAGACCACAGAGTTTCAAGTGATACCCATGTAAAACACTGATGTGTTAGAGTAGAGAGTATGAAAAAAATTCTAGAAAGACATGAGGATATGATAAAAGGACAGAATGCTAGGTAACTACCAACACCAATGCCCTCAAAAAAATGTTATAAAAGAAAGTCATAGTCAAGCATGAGAAAGTCAGTGTGGTTCTGGAAGAAAGTAATGTATCTTAACTCTAACCCTATAAGCAGTAAAGAAAATAGAAGCAATAAATAAAAAGATGGGAAGCAATAAAGAGAATAGAAGATACTTAGGATGGTCAAGAAAAGTTTATGTTCCTACCTCAAAAAAAAAAAGAGTAATCAAAAACTACAGGGAAAAATAGAACACTTATTTTTTTTTTTTTTTTTTGAGACGGAGTTTCGCTTTTGTTACCCAGGCTGGAGTGCAATGGCGCAGTCTCGGCTCACCGCAACCTCCGCCTCCTGGGTTCAGGCAATTCTCCTGCCTCAGCCTCCTGAGTAGCTGGGATTACAGGCACGCGCCACCGTGCCCAGCTAATTTTTTGTAATTTTTAGTAGAGACGGGGTTTCACCATGTTGACCAGGATGGTCTCGATCTGTTGACCTCGTGATCCACCCGCCTCGGCCTCCCAAAGTGCTGGGATTACAGGCTTGAGCCACCGCGCCCGGCCAGAACACTTTTTTATGTTTCTACCTCAAGAAAAAAAAAGGGCAATCAGAAACTGCAGGAAAAAGAGAAGACTTTTTTTTAAAACAAGTTACAATACCAAATGTAAAACTTTTTAAAAATGTGACACAGGTTTAAGTACCTAGGTGAAATATAGGAAAGAAAGATGCTTTTGCATATTCTTCCTTTGAGTGATGACATAACATTGAAACCTTAGAATATGAATTAATAATTTACTAGCTGGGTCTGCAGCAAACATATTAGCCATAAAATTTTAGAATCTACTTACTGACAAGTCATGTAAGACCTAATTATAATTTTAAAATAGAATATGAATTAACCCCAGCAATGTCCTGGGACAGCTGACCAAAAGAAGAAATGAGGAGAAAGAGCAAAGGAGTGATCTAACTATTCAGAAAACAGGTAAGAGAAAGAAACACCTGCTTTCACACCAAAAAATCAAAACCTATATAAAAACATCACATGGGCCGAATGCAGTGGCTCACACCTGTAATCTCAGCACTTTGGGAGGCCAAGGCAGGCAGATCACGAAGTCAGGAGTTCAAGACCTGCATGGCCAACATGGTGAAACCCTGTCTTCACTAAAAATACAAAAATTAGACAGGCATGGTGGCAGGTGCCTATAATCCCAGCTACTTGGGAGGCTGAGGCAGGAGAATCGCTTGAACCATGGAAGGCAGAGGTTACAGTGAGCCAAGATGGCGCCACTACACTCCACCCTGGGTGACAGAGCAAGGTTCTGTCTCAAACAAATAAAAACATAACGTGTACATCATACATATATACAACTATTATATATACAAGATTTTTTAAAAGTTTTAATTAAAAAAAAAAAACTCTTGTCAAAGATTTTTTAAAAGCATTATAAACTAACGGGTTTTGCCTCTAGTAAAAATGTATTTTCAGCCAGGCGCAGTGGCTCACGTCTGTAATCCCCGCACTTTGGGAGGCCAAGGAGGGCAGATCACAAGGTCAGGAGATCGAGATCTTCCTGGCTAACACAGTAAAACCCCGACTCTACTAAAAATACAAAAATTAGCCAGGCGTGGTGGCAGGCACCTGTAGCCCCAGCTACTCAGGAGGCTGGGGCAGGAGAATCACTTGAACCCTGGAGGTGGAGGCTGCAGTAAGCGAGATCATGTTACTGCATTCCAGCCTGGGCAATAGAGTCAGACTCCATTTAAACAAAAAAAAATGTATTTGCTTCTGGGAAGGAAAAGTGGGCAGGATTTTTAATTATAAGTCCTGCTATACTATTTGATTTAAAGAAAAAATCTCTGTATGCATATTTCTTTAACTCTTATGATCTTTGATCATAAATCCAAAGATCAGCTTTAGTAGCAGTATCCTTGGTAACTGGGCAGCTTCTCACATTGATTCCACCATTTTCAACAAAAAAAAGTTCACTAACACAAAAAGATGGACATTAGTATTTACGTTTTGATTCATTCAATTCTAATTCAAAATGCTTTTGAATGCCTCGCTTAAGAATATTTAATCCCAACGGAAACAAAATCTGATGGCATCTCAGATGCATTATTAAATATGATGTTGATACAGCTGCCTAAATACTTGAAAAAAATGTAAATCTCTTCCTCTACACTAAAGCCAATTCTAGGTAGATTAAATACGAAAATACCGAAATCACGGAAGTACTAAGAGAAAATGTAGGTGAATATTTTATAACACCGAATAAGAGAAGGCTCTTCTAAGCTTACTACTCAAGGAGAAACCTCAAAAGAAAAGATACATAGATCATATACACAAAAACTTCTGTGAGTAGGGAAAAAAACACTGAAGCTGAAAGATAAAAAAATAGAAAAACCTGGAACAGAAGGGAAAAAAGTTTAATAGTTTTACAAAAGAAAAACACAGAAACAGAAATACATATAAAGGAAATTAAAAGGAAATCACCAAAGACAAAATAACAAACCCCCTCAAAAAATAGCAAATTAAAATGAGACATTTTTGGGTTGGGCGCAGTGGCTCACACCTGTAATCCCAGCACTTTGGAAGGCCAAGGTGAACAGATCCTTTGAAGCCAGGTGTTTGAGACCAGCCTGGCCAACATGGCGAAATCCCCTCTCTACTAAAAGTACAAAAAATTAGCCATCTGTGGTGGTGCACGCCAGTAATCCCAACTACTCAGGAGGCTGAGGCATGAGAATCACTTGAGCCCGGGAGGTGAAGGTTGGAGTGAGTCAAGATTGCACCACTGCACTCCAGCCTGGGTGACAGAGCAAGACTGTCTAAAAAAAATTTTTTTAATAAAATAAAATGAGACATTTTTATCCAATCAGATCATTAAAGTTAAAAATGTTAGTGGAGAGTGTGAGAAAAAGGGCACCATATTATTATATGAGTGGAAGTACAAATTGATATATTCTGGAAGTCCATTACAAATGTGTATACTTTGAGCCTTTAGGAATTTCTACTAAGAAAATAAACACATATATGCACAAAGATAGATAACTACCAAACATCCATCCATATACAATCAGTGGTAGACTCTGCACGTTTTACATCTGGATTGAGGATCAGGGGAGGTAGCTGATTTTTAGCTGATTAGGTATTTCTGTGGTATAATACTCCTAACATGACTTCCAGTTACTAATATGACATCATGCAATGTGGAATTGTAAAGTGATGCTCATGATGGTGCTTGTGAGTAGGTACAAACTGGCTTTAGTATACAAGTATCATATTTTCAAAAGAGTATCATGTTTATATTGAAAAACTGGGAAAAAATTACACTAACAAAGAAATGTTAAGAACTAAGGCGGGAGGATTACTTGAGATCAGGAGTTGGAGACCAGCCTGGGCAACACAGTGAGACCCAAAATTAAAATCAAATTTAAAAAAATAGCCAGGCATGGTGGCAGGCACCAGCTACTTGGGGGGCTGAGGTGGAAGAATCACTTGAACCCAGGTGGTAGAGGCTAGAGTGAACGCTGATTCCTCATGCCACTGCACTCCAGCCTAGGTGACAGAGTGAAACCCTGTCTCAAAGAAAAAAACAAAAACAAAAACAAGAATTGGTTAAATAAATCTTGATACAACCATACAAGTTGTTTAGAAATTATATAGCTATATCTTAATATAACACATAGGCATAAGGGGAAAAATTTCCAAGTTTTAAAGTAAACATCAGGCAAAGAATGGGTTTTTGTAAAAAGATAATTTATGAGTACATATAATTTGAAAGGTTAATATTTCTAAATGGTGGCTTTCTGCCTTCTACTTTTTTTTTTCTTCTTGAGATGGAGTCTTGCTGTGTTGCCCAGGTTGCAGTGCAGAGGCAACATCTCAGCTCACCGCAACCTCAGCCTCCTAAGGGATTCTCATCCCTCAACCACCTAAGTAACTAGGATTACAGGAGCATGCCACCACGCTGATTCCTGTATTTTTAGTAGAGAAAGGGTTTTATCAAGTTTTCCAGGCTGGTCTTGAACTCCTGGAATCAAGCAATCTGCCTGCCTCAGCCTCCCAAAGTGCTGGGATTACAGCTGGTCTCCAATTCCTGACCTTAGGTGATCTACCCACCTCGGCCTCCCAAAGTGCTGGGATTATAGGCATGAGCCACTGTGCCTGGCATTTTTACTCTTTACTATTACTTTTTTCTTAAGTTTATAGTAACCAGGAAACAAATGATGGTCACTTTGGGGGAAAAGATTACAGAACAAAAAATGCATATAGTACTTAAGAATTTAATAAAATTTCAAGATTCATCATCATCCTGCAACAAAACTGCTATAACCTAACAATGCACAGAACTTTCAAATGACTTCTGGGTTTTTACCATGCCACCACCCTGCATTTGTATATAATTAATTAATAAGTATTTTCAGACATTTCAAGTACCTAAGATTATTCCATACTTAGCTCAAGTTATCGTTCTCCTATGAGCCTTAAGTTATGGTTTAGATTAGTCCATTAAAACTCACTTTTGGGCACTTCTTTTAAATTGCTATTATAGTCTAAGCAGGTATAAGTCATTTCAGTCTCATTAAATTAGATTTTTCAAAGTACTAGAGAGTGAGTTAATCTACATTTGTCTTTAAAGTCTAAAAGACAAAATATGTTAGCACAATATGAACTGCTGAAGCTCTGTACTATAGTACATTACTGGTTTCATGCAGCACATACTGGCTACCTACTATATGGCATGAGAACAAAGATGAATAAAACAGTCCCTGTCCTCTCAAAGCAAACCTCAAATATTAGTAAAAAATAAAAACATGTAAACAGAACTTGAATGAACAGAACACTAGCACAGAGAAGGGAACAATTAATTACCTAAGGGAGGAAAGAAAAGCTTAACAAAGGAGGTGCCATCCAAGTTAAGTTTGGTTTGGTTTTGGTTTGAGACAGGATCATGTCATGGACTCCTGGGGTCAACTGAGCCTCCTACTTCAGCCTCCGGCATATGACACTGTACCCAGCTCAAGCTAAGTTTTGAAAATGTATTAAGTTTGCTGTGGGACGGTAATCCCAGCACTTTGGGAGGCTGAGGCAGGAGAATCGTTTGAGGCCAGGAGTTAAAAAAAAAAACAGCCTGGGCAATATAGCAAGACCCCAACTCTACAAAAACAAAATACACAAAAAAACATTTTTAATCAGATGGGCATGGTGGTGCATGCCTATAGCCACAGTTACTTGGGAGGCTCTCCTGAGCCCAGGAGTTCAAGGCTACAGTGAGCTATGATTGTATCACTGCACTCTAGCTCTGGGCAACAGCTCTGTCTCAAAAGAAAAAAAAACGTTTGCAAAGTAGAGTGGAAGATGAGAGAGAGGATGCCATTCCAAGTAAAAAGAATAGTACAAAAGCAAAGAGTTTATGGTTTATGGTTTGGAAAGTGAATTCAGTATGGTCGGAGAAGATTAGAAACAAAGATACATCTAGAAAAGGTACAGTTGATTATGAAAGATCCTTATAAACCACACTGAGGGGTTTTATCTTTTATCCTGCAGGGACTTAGGGCACAGGTTTTAAAAATATAAGTAAAAATTAAATTTGTGTTTTAGAAAAATGCTTCACTTTGGTAACTGTGTGGACTGGAACAAGGAACTGACAACTAAAAAATTTACTTAAGGGAGCCCCTTCAAGACAAATGGTTTTCAAATTGTACTCATTTTGATAAGAAACCAACTAAAAAAAAGTACTTTTGCTTATTTGAGAAAAGAAATGTTTACCGTCGTCTCTTGAAGGGTGACTTTGGCATATCTGCTGTAGGGATCATCTGTTCTCCTGGCCTTACCCACATTATAGGCCCATCATCACTCTGGGACCTACACTGGAGTCGGAGGCTGGAAAGTGTACCCCAGGGCAAAGTCATCTATAAATCAGATGAATTAGTCACATTAAAAAACTGTTTCAATGACTTATAAGTTAATCCCCTCCACCCAAATAAAGTTCTAAGAAGACTTTTTTACAGCTGTATATAAAGAAATAAATGCTATTTACATAGTAAATTATATTTTTAAAAACTGAATTTAAGCCAGGCACTGTGGCTCACACCTGTAATCCCACCACTTTGGGAGGCCGAGGTGGGCGGATCACGAGGTCAAGAGATCGAGACTATCCCAACCAACATGGTTGAAACCCCGTCTCTACTAAAAAAAAATACAAAAATTAGCTGGTCGTGGTGGTGAGTGCCTGTAGTCCCAGCTACTTGGGAGGCTGAGGCAGGAAAATTGCTTGAGCCTGGGAGGCAGAGGTTGCAGTGAGCAACCACTGCACTCCAGCCTGGCACCTGGTGACAGAGCAAGACTCAGTCTCAAAAAAAAAGAATTTAAGTACTTTGTACCAATATTGTTATATCTAAACATTTCTATGCAAAACACTGGATAAATTTAATTTCAATAGGCAATATTAGCTTAATATTCGTTAATATAAAGTGCCCACTTAAGTAAAGATCTAAACTTTAATAATCTTAATTAATACTCACTTTCAAAAATGGTGATTCTTCTAACATATCAAGGAACTCTGGGAAATAATCACCAACTTCTTCATCTACTGCTCCAACAAGACTTATCTGCCGCATAGGACCTGCTCGGTAGGTGCCACAGCAGTACGTCCTGTTGACCTAAGACAAAAATAAAGTTGGAAAAATGGACTAAGGTACAACTATAATATAATTAAAGAATTAAAATAAGTTATTGTTTCCAATGTTGCCATTTCTTCTACAAACTAAGAATTGAATGGTCAATACCTTGGATAAAGCCAGAGAGGCACCCAAGCACACTGACAAATACACTAATACATGTGCCACAAGCAAATTTCAATGTGCTAGTTAACCTAAACATCTCAAAGAAATATTGAAGACAGTAAGATCTATTTAATACTTAAACTTCTCTAAAAAATGATTTTTTTAACTTTACAAATATTTTAGAGTGTGACCTTTATTTAAGGAAAAAAAAAAACATAAAAGTAAAATCATCAGGGCAGGGAGAAAAAAAAGACCACGGTCAGATTACTCTTCCATGTTCATTTTGTAATTCCTAGCTTCAGAATCTTCATTTTATGCCAGATACCAGGGTCACTGTTACCAAGACAGACCAATCTTTTTTTTTTTTTGAGATGGAGTTCCACTCTTTGTCCCACAGGTTGTAGTGTAATGGTGCGATCTTGGCTCACTGCAACTTCCACCTCCGGGCTTTAAGAGATTATCCTGCTTCAGCCTCTGTAGGAACTGGGATTACAGGGGTATGCCACCATGCCCAGCTAATTTTTGTATTTTTTTTTTTCAGTAGAGATGAGGTTTCACCACATTGGCCAGGCTGGTCCTGAACTCCTGACCTCAAGTGATCCGCCTGCCTTGGCCTCCCAAAGTTTTAGGCGTGACCCTCCACACCTGGCCCAATCTTTTTCTCTACTCAATTTATGACAAACTTATTTCTACCTCCAATGATTTTTCTCTTGAATCTGCCTAACCTGGAATGTCCTCTATTCTGTCAACCCAAATCGTATCCATCTTTCAAAGAGCAGTTCAAAAGTTCTTTTTTTCTAGAAGTCTTCCTGGTCACACTCCATAATCTTTCCCTTCTCTGAAGTCTAATTTTACCTAAGAGCAATGTACTTTTTCTCTCTGTCAACTCCCCACTGAATTTAAGGCATATCCTATACAAATGTGTAGCCCAGAGCATCCTATCTAGCATCTAAATGAAATCTATCAACTAATTCCATACAATCTGATACCATTCCTCTAGTCATTTCATGTGTTATTATCTTACCTAACCTCCAATTTACAGTTACTCAAGGATAGACAAATGGATCCTATGCATAGCAATGGACTAGACTAGAAATGCTGTATTTAACCGGAATTTCCACTTCAGATCAGTTACTAGCATTTTCTACCCCTGTTGAAATACAGATCACATTTAAAAGCCTAACACATACCAATATCTTTATATAAAATGGCTCTTTAATGAATATTTAAAAAAAATTAAAGAATCTACTGTCATGTTTTAAATGCCACCAATTTTGCCTTAATAGGAAACAGTCCACATAAGTGACCATCTAGTATATCTTACCACAATTCTTCGCTATTAGTTCTTTAGCAGCATTTTTATGATCAACTTTTTCCTTCCATAGACAATTTAACATCACCCACACACATATACAGAAAAGAAGGCCTTAGATCTTGTTCTCAAATAGCAGGGGTGGGATCTCTTAATTCCTTACAAATCCTTTCCCCAAGATCACTTTAGATAATTCTTAAGCAGCAGCCACCCAGGACAGAATTACTTTACATTTATTTATATAAATTACTTTCCATAACTTTTGTATGAACATCATGCCATAAAAAGCCAGGGGTGGTAGCATGGAACAAGGGCTCATCACAGGATATAGAGACAAGGAAGGAGAAGAAAGGAAGTCTTAAATCATTATTCTAACCTTTCTAAGCACTCTAAAACAACTAAAGCAGATTTAATCTTCAGCAGCATTTCTAGAAATCACATGCTTTTAGGGGTATTAAGAAATATCAGTCTCCCCCAAACACATCTCCCAACTATTCCCAGTCTCAGAAATTCCTTTCACTCTATACAGGGTAGTGGCATTTTATAGGACAAATGTCCTAAATACCTATCATAATATTTTTAAAATCTTTTTTCCAGCCAGAAGTGACTCTGAGACCTATTATAATTTAAAGCTGCCAAAACTCAAGACCAGTCCTAAAGAAGTACACTGCCGTGTGGCAGTTTTCAATTTATTTGGCCTGCTAGCTTTGAGATTATACAACTCAATGCATTATTAATTTGAAGGAATTCGTATTACTTTAAATTTTACATATAAAGTGAGACTGGAATTAATATTCTTACAGCACACCACTCCACGTTTACCTAATTCAAATACCACTAAACTCAACAGCACTGAACTTGAAAGAAAACTGAGAAATGTAAACATCTAGTATAATCAACATGTGCCATGAATAAATATAAAGCATCTTTTCCTATTTGAAAAGAGAAAAAAAGTAAACCTAAAACGGGGGAGGGCAGGAACACCACAAGACAGAGAGAGGGTATGACCACAAAAGATAGCAACCTCATAATTTTGCCAAGACCAACATGTTCATTTTCATATATACACAAAGAAAAGCTTCACGTCTTGTGAGGATTTTCCGTTTCATACCTTTGTATGAGTACCAATGTTGTACCCATGAGTGACAAAGAATTAAAAATGTTCTATTTTTATTTCCTGGCAGAAGAGCCAGCAAGTAAACAACTATGCTACAAAATACGAGAAGTGGATTTTGAAAGCTGCAATGTATAAAGCCTATTTGGATAACTGAAGCTAAGTCAGCCTAGCTAGAGAAAGCCCTTATTAGTAAACCACAACCTTCCTGTTTTCATTCCTTTACTTACATGAAATTAGACCTCTGGCTTTCCATGACCTACACTTTTTCTCAGTATCAGCCCCCTCCTGCTTTCAGCTCCTTCCATATCTAGCCTATACCTCAAGGTTTATCCCTTTCTCATAAACACACTCTCATCCTCTATCCCAGTCCTTCCACCAGCCCTGCCTGCAAACCCCAATCCTGAAACATTCAAACTATCAATCCCACCTCTGGACTTTGCCACTCCATAAGCCGATAAATCTCCTTCATCATTTAAGCCCATTTTAAAACTGACTATCCTGCAACTTACCATCAAAAGCACCATGATATACCTTTTTCACATAAGAATCCCACTTTGTAATATTAGTCTGTATTAACTGTCTCTACTGCCTCACCTCACTTTTTACTCACATCTCGTATCACTGTAATCAGGCTTCTGCTCATACAACTCCCCTGAAAGGAAGCATTGATGTCCTCACGGCCAAATTCAAGGAATGCTTTTCAGACACCTGCTTTCTTTCCCTTCCAGGCTTTCTCCTCGCCAAAACATGGTTGTTGCAGAGTTGGCCCAGTTTTCATTCAACATATTATCTGTGGGAGGTTTCAATTATACTACAGATTTAACTACCACCTGTACCCTACTATATTCCATTATCTACGTCTCCAACTTAAAACTTTTTCTCAGATTCAGATCTTTACATACAAATGGCCTCCTGGGGCAGCCCACAGATACCCTCAAATTTAATACCAACAGAACTGAGCTCTCTTTTTTTGTAAGGTTCCCTTCCACTCCCAAACCTGCTTTTTCTCCTTCTGTATTTCACCAGTTAATAATACTCATTTTCTCAGCTCCTTGTTGAGAAATGCTGAGTGTATGATTGCTGAGAAATGCTGACTGTATGATAAAATATATTGTTTGCTAGGAAGAATGACGGCAAGGAAAACCTAGCCGCCATCGTCACTGCCCCCGCCCCCCACCCCTGCATTCTAAAGTGGCAGGACAATATATAAATATGCCCACTACTTGAGGCATTCTAAAGTGGCAGGACAACATATAAATATCATACGCTGGTTAGACGTCTGACCCTGCCCCCATGGCTCCCTCGTGTGATCAGTGGTAAGTGGGCACCAGTTGCCTTCTTGGTATATTTTTGTGTTATGAGAAAATACCGAACATCTCTTTGTTAATAATTATTACCTGTTCAGACAGAATAAATGCATGGGTCAGAGTCTGCTTGAGGCCCTCAGCCCAGAATGCTGTCAGCCCCCTAAAGCTCTCAGCTCAGAAGGCTTTTTCTCCTTCTGTACGTATGGCACCCCAGATAGTTCCACTTTGTTGTTCTCTCTGGGTGTCTGCTTCGCAATTCCTTTACCACACCGCCTATGTGGGGTCTCTATGGCCAAGATAGACTCGGTAGGTCCTAAATCAGGAACTGATAAATCTCTCGTCCTCATCACTTAAATATCAAACTCTATGCTTCTAAATCTGTAGTACCACCACCTTAATTCAGGAAATTAACATTTCTCACCTAATTATAAAATCTCTTAACCAGTATCCTTGTTTCAGGATCGCATCCCCAAGAGCCATCCTACATACTGCTACAAATAATCTAGGGAAAAACATCTTACCATTGAACCTTCCCATTTTAAATCCTTTAAGTAGCTCCGTGTTACCTACAGCATAAAACTAGAAAATCCTTTTTAAGGAAGACAAAGCCCCTCCCGATTTGTTATTCCAAGGGAATAACAGACCAATATTTGCCACATTCTCCACATTTGCCTTATCCTAAATATACATTTCCTAAATTCTAAATAATTTCTGCTGCCTCCACAAGTTTTCACATGTTATTGTCCATCTTTACAACTCCTATATTTCCTTGATGGTGATTAAATAGACCTAAAAAATGACTCAAAATAAGGTTTCAAGCTCAGAGAGCCAAAGTTAATAACATTTACATATTTTAGATAAGTTAGATTTGGAGTTATAACTAGATCAAAAAAGGTAAGGAATAGATGCATAGATTTTGGAAATTGTCTGTAACACATAATTTTTAAAGTGACTAAGACTTGAGAGAAAGAATATAGAGAGACAGAGAACCAAGAACTGCACTTAAAGAAAAACAGATATTCGACAGACAGGAAGAGTTAGCTCACGATTGTGAAAGGATGAGGTAAGAAGTAATGCAATTAAAATGATTTAAGAATAACATTTCAAAAACTGTCAAGGACTTAACTATTTTTTAAGAAAAACAAACTGTTGTGAATACTGCTGCAATAAACATGGAAGTGCAGATGTTCCACATACTGATTAAATTTCCTTGAGACAGGCATATACCAAGAAATGGAATTGCTTGGTCATGTGGTCCTTCTCTTTTTAATTTTTTGAGCAACCTCCATACTGATGACCATAATGGCTATACTAATTTAGATTGACATTAACTGTACAAAAGTTCTCCTTTCTCCATATCCTCACCAGCATTTATTTTTTGTCTTTTTGTTAATAACCATAACTAGGGTGCGGTGATATGTGATATGTCATTGTAGTTCTGACTTCCATTTCCTTGATGATGAATTATGTTGAACACTTTTTCATATACCTGTTATATGTTTCAAATTTCAGAATGTCTATTTAGGTCTTTTGTCTATTTTTAAATCAGATTTTTTGTTGTTGTTACTGTGTTGTTTGAATTCTTTATATAAATTTTAGGCCACAGGGCATAAAATACTTACTATCCGGTCCTTAATAGAAAAAGTGGGCCAGGCACGGTGGCTCAAGCCTGTAATCCCAGCACTTTGGGAGGCCGAGGCGGGTGGATCACGAGGTCAACAAATCGAGACCATCCTGGTCAACATGGTGAAACCCCGTCTCTACTAAAAATACACAAAAAATTAGCTGGGCATGGTTGCACGTGCCTGTAATCCCAGCTACTCAGGAGGCTGAGGCAGGAGAATTGCTTGAACCCAGGAGGCGGAGGTTAGGGTGAGCCAAGATTGCGTCATTGCACTCCAGCCTGGGGAACAAGAGCAAAACTCCGTCTCATAAAAAAAAAAAAAGAAAGAAAAAGTTTGCCAACACCCAATTTAAACCACTCACAAAAGAAATCAAGCAATATATAGAGAGATCCAAGATGGCTGATCATTAGCAGCTCGAGATTATGGCTCCCAGTGAAAGCACAGAAAATGAGAGGATGGCACACTTTTAGATGAATTTTTGTTGCTCACGGACCAGAAAATTCCCAGCAGAGGAGCCCCACGACTCTTGTGGCCAACACGACTGTTTTGCCCGCCCTTGACACGGCAGTTTTTGGTGCAGAAAAGCACCATCAATCTTAACACCACTGTTTTAGCTGGAGCAGTGGGTTGCTCAGATTTCGGCGCTGGGAATCAATAAATTGGATGTCCACTCAGAAACCTAATTAGAAAGGCGGTAATTACAAACACGACAGATGGATAAATTTGTAACGTAGGGAAGAAACCCGCCTAAAAAGGCTGAGAATACCCAAAATCATAACGCCTCTCCCTCTACAGGGAATTCCAGTTCCTCATCAGCAACAGAACAAGGCCTGATGGAGAAAGACTGTGTTCCATTAACAGAGGCAGGCTTCATAAGGTGGATGATAAGAAACTTATGGGAGTTGAAAGAACTTGTTCTAACACAACGCAAAGAAACTAAGAACCTTGAAAAAAGGTTTGATGAAATGTTAACAAGAATAGATAATATAGAGAGGAATGTAAGTGAACTAACGGAGTTGAAAAATACAACACGAGAACTTCGCGAAGTATGCACAAGTTTTAAAAGCCGAATTAATCAAGCAGAAGAAAGGATATCTGAGGTTGAAGACCAACTTAATGAAATAAAATGGGAAGACAAGAATAGAGTAAAAAGGATAAAAAGGAATGAGCAAAGTCTCCAAGAAATATGGGACTATGTGAAAAGACCTAATCTACGTTTGATAGGAGTACCTGAATACCACGAAGAGAAGGAATCCAAGCTGGAAAATACTCTTCAGGATATTACTCAGGAAAACTTTCCCAACCTAGTAAGGCAGGACAATATTCAACTCCAGGTAATACAGAGAACACCACAAAGATATTCCTCAAGAGCAACCCCAAGGTACATAATCATTAGATTCACCAGGGTTGAAATGAGGAGAAAATACTAAGGGCAGCCAGAGAGAAAGGTCAGGTTACCCACAAAGGGAAGCCTATCAGACTCACAGCAGATCTCTCAGCAAAAACCCTACAAGCCAGAAGAGAGTGGGGGTCAATATTTAACATCCTTAAAGAAAAGAACTTTCAACCCAGAATTTCACATCCAGCCAAACTAAGCTTTACAATCGAAGGAAAAATACAATCTTTTATGAATAAGCAAGTACTCAGACATTTCATTACCACCAGGCCTGCTTTACAAGAGCTTCTGAAAGCATTACACATAGAAAGGAACAACCAGTATTAGCCTTTCTAAAAATATACCAAAAAGTAAAGAGTATCAACATAATGAAGAATTTATATCAACTAATGGGCAAAATAGCCAGCTAACATCAAATGGCAATAATTTTAAATTTAAATTGACTAAGTCCCCCAATCAAAAGATACAGCCCAAACCCCATCGGTATGCTGCAGCCAGACCCATCTTACATGCAAGAATACATAAAGTCAAAACAAAGGGATGGAGAAAGATTTGTCAACCAAATGGAGACCAAAAATAAATAATAAATAAATAAAAGAGGTTGCAATTCTCAACTCTGATGGAATGTATTTTAAAGCAACAAAGATCAAAAGAGGACGTAATGGTAAAAGGATCAACGCAACAAGAAGAGCTGATGATCCTGGATGTGTACCCAACCAATACAGGATACATAAGACTTGTAAAGAGACTTGGACTCCCACACAGTAGTAATGGGAGATTTCAACATCAATATTAAATAGATCAATGAGACAGAAAATTAAGAAGGATATCCTGGACTTGAACTCAGATCCGGAACAAGCAAACTTAATAAACATTTATAGAACTCTCCACTTTAAACACACAAGATATGCATTCCTATCAGTACCACATCACACCTACTCACAGGTTTAAATGAAATATTGGTTGGCCATTATTAAGCACGATTGATGGTATAAGGGAGGTTTTCAATACCCATTTTTAGACTGCATTCTAGCCTGGGCAATTAAGCAACACTCCTGTTCTCTCTCCCTCCTCCTCTTCCTCTTTTTTCCCTCTTCTTCCTTTTTCTTTCTTTCTCTTTCTTTAAGAAAAAAAAGCAATATGTTTGAATATAAACTCTGTTAAAGTGAACAATCTGTATTATTCACTATTATGTATCTGTGAATATATATACCAAAGTACCTGGTATGTAGTAATAAATATTTGTTGAATTTCTGTATTTTAAGGCTAGAAATGAAGTAATCAACCATAAACTCTGGCAAAAAGAAAAAAAAATGGGGGGAGGGAGAAGAGCTGCTGATTACCAGTCCATCACTTGCATTAAAAAATTTAATAAATGTAAATGTTTGTGATACACTTAAATAATTAACAGCATAACAATGAATAGCAATTATGATCACAAACTCAAAATTCAACATACACCAACTTTCAACCTGAAAAGGCTGACAGAAAAAAGAAAAAATAAATAAATTAAATTAAAAAACATGCACCAACTGTATGAAACTAATGCTAAACAAGCAAAGTATTTCTTCTTTTTAGTAAGAAAACTTCCTGGGCATATGGCCAATGAGCTAGGCTCCCTGGCAGCTAAACGTGGCCTGTACCTAAGTTTAGGCCAACAGGACAGTCACATAAGTTACATACGCAATCTCCAGAGTATGCCTTTATAAGGAAGTGGCTTGTCCTCCACTTCCTTTTTCTCTTTTGAGGGATGAAACACAAAGTGGTGAAGAGCTAGACTCAACCATGCACATGACAACACCAGTGGGAATGACGAAATTAAAGACACAAAGAAACTAGGATCCTGGATGACAATAAGGAACAGAGTTGCTTACCTCTGGACTGCTAAACAAGAGAGAAACTTTTCCTTTGTTCTAGCCACTGTACATTGGTCCTCATTGTTATGGTTGTTTAGCCTGTATCTTGTATGCTTTGTAATGAGGGAGGCAATACTCTACATTGCACAGAGATATCATCTGGGGTATGACCTCCTGATCTGGTAAAACATATCTATAACTAGGGTACACCCAAAAGAGAACATTTAAAGTGATTAGGGACTTGCAAACCATACAAATTGGAGAGAGAATGCAAAAAAACAAAAGTATTTCAAAAGTATTGAACTTGAAAAGATTAAAGGGGGGACACAAGTCTTCAAACACTTGGAGGCCTGCAACATGAGTTATAAGAAAGCAGGTGTCATTCATTTACACAAGTTTATTGTACAGTCATGTATCGCCTAATGACAGAAATACATTTTGAGAAATATCATTAGGCAATTTGAGGTTGAGAACATCACAGATTGCACTTACACAAATCTAAGTTGTATAGCCTACTACACACCTAGGCTATATGACATAGCCTGTTGCTCCTAGGCTACAAACCTTATAGCATGTTATTGTACTGAAAACTGCAAGCCAGTAGTCCCCAACCTTTTTGACACCAGGGGCCAACCTGGAAAACAATTTTTCCATGGAATAGGGTTGGGGCGTTTAGCGGCATGGTTTGGGATGAAACTGGCCCACCTCAGATCATCAGGCATTAGTCAGATTCTCATATGGAGTGTGCAACCCAGATCCCTCATATGCACAATTCACAATACAGTTAATACTCCTATGAGAATCTAATGCTGCAGTTTATCTGACAGGAGGTGGAGCTCGAGTAGTAATTCTACTACAGCTTGTTGCAGCCTGGTTCTTAACTGGCACGGACTAGTACTGGGGGACCCCTGCTGTGGAAAACTGAAACATCATGATAAGTTTTTGCATATCTAAACACATTTAACCATATGAGGAGGTACAGTAAAAAAAAAAATACAAAAGATTACTGTATAGGGTACTAACCATGAATGATGCTCGGAGAATGGAAAGTTGTTCGGGGTCAGTGAATCAGTAGTGAGTGAATGTGAAGACCTAGCACACTGCTGTACACTACTGTAAACTTTACAAACACTGTACACTTAGGCTACACTAAATTTATTTTAAAATTTTTTCTTCAATAATAAATTGACTTTAGCTTACTGTAACTTTATAAACTTTTTCAGTTTTTAAATTCTTTGACTCTTGTAATAATACAGTTTGAAACATATTGTACAGCTATATAAAAGTATTTTCTTTATATCCTTACTTGTAAGGTATTTCCTACTTGAAAATTTTTTTTTAACTTTTTAAACCTTTTTTTTGTTAAAAACAATGATACGAATACACACAATAGCCTATGCCTACACAGGGTCAGAATGATCAGTATCACTGTTTTTCATCTCCACATCTCCACCTGCTGAGAAGTCTTCAGGAGCAACAACACTCACAGAGCTATCACATGCTATGATAACAAGGCCTTCTTCTGTAATATCTCCGAGAAGACCTATCTGAGGCTGTTTTACCGTTAACTTTTTTTTAAAATAAATGGAAATATACTCTAAAATAATGATAAAAGGTATAGTAAATATAGTAAGTGATAGGAAATTTTCAGCTCCATTATAATCTTATGAAATCAGCATTACATATGTGGTCTGTCATTAACCAAAGTGTCATTATATAGTACATGACCATATATATATATACTTTTTTTTTTTGAGATGGAGTTTTGCTCTTGTTACCCAGGCTGGAGTGCAATGGCGCGATCTCGGCTCACCGCAACCTCTGCCTCCTGGGTTCAGGCAATTCTCCTGCCTCAGCCTCCTGAGTAGCTGGGATTACAGGCACGCACCACCGTGCCCAGCTAATTTTTTGTATTTTTAGTAGAGACGGGGTTTCACCATGTTGACCAGGATGGTCTCGATCTGTTGACCTCGTGATCCACCCGCCTCGGCCTCCCAAAGTGCTGGGATTACAGGCGTGAGCCACCGTGCCCGGCCACATGACCATATATTTTATGCCACTGTCCTCAACACAAGTATAGCAAACCAGACCTATTCCTAGCCAATTGAAACTTAAAGTCTAGTAGAGAGAGGCAGACATTAAATAAACATTTAATTATAAACTGTGACATCTTCAGAATGTAAGGTATATGACACTATGAAAAAGAACATGGGATCTTGATCCGAGGGAAAAAGTGTTCCTTGAAGGAACACTGAGCTCAAATCTGAAGAAAAAGTTCAGAGGGAAACAAAATCTCTTAAGCATTGCCCTTTCTAAGGTCTAAAAGAAAGCTAATGATAATAAGCACATAAAGCAGAAGAGAAAAATAAAGATAAGACTGGAAAAATCAGCTGTGGCTGAATTATGGAGAGCCTAGATCACATCAAGGATTTTGGAAAGCCAGTAAAGGATCTGAGAAGGAAAGTTACCCAATTTGCCTTTGGTTTTTGTTCGTTTAGTTTTCTCAGAGGGTCACAAAAAGTAAGGAGGTCAGCTAGGAGTATTCTATAATATGCCAAATAAAAAATGGTAGGCTAAGCTAATAGCTTGATTTTTAACAGGGACTTATTTTTAAAAGGAAGAAAAAAGAGCTGAAAATTATACAGGAGATAAAATTATCAAGATGTGGACAAAAATTGGATATGACAGATAAGAGAAAGAAGCAACAAAGATGACTACCAAGTTCCGTACTTTGGAAACTGATGGAGAAACTACTTTCTCTTCTGGAGGAGGACCAGGTTTCAGTGTTTTGGACATGACGAGCTAGAATAATATGATAGACTGAAAAATGGCTTCCAAAGAACCTAACCCCTAGAACCTAATCCCTAGAACCTGTGAATGTTACCTTATAGTGAAAGGGACTCGGCAGATGTGAATAAATTAAGGATCCAGAGATGGGTAGAGTATCCCGGATTATCCAGGTGGGCTTAAATGTAATAACAGGTGTCTTTGTAAGACTAACGCAGAGGGAGATTTGCGATGATAGAAGCATAGTCTGGGGTAATATACTTTGAAGATGGAAGAAGGGGCCACAAGCTAGGAAATACAAGACACAAGAAGCTAAAAGAGGCAAAAACTTGTTTTTTTCCCTCAGAGTCTTCAGAACTGTTTTTTTTTTTTTTTTTTAATTTTTTATTGGATTATAGGTTTTGGGGTACATGAGCAGAGCATGCAAGACAGTTGTTTTAAACCATTGTTTGGGGGCCAGGTGCAGTGGAACACACCTGTAATCCCAGCACTTTGGGAGACCAAGGCAGGCAGATCACTTGAGCCCAGCAGTTCAAGACCAGCCTGAACAACATGGTGAAACCGTATCTCTTCTTAAAAAAATACAAAAAATTAGCTGGGCGTGGTGGTGACTGCCTGTAGCCTATTTCTAAATTTTCTGTCTTACTGAACAGAGCTCATAAACTAAATATACTGATATAATTAAATCTTTAGAATACATTGGTACCTGTTAAGGCACTCTTCCATCATCACTTTTTATTTTCTGGCTGTTCTTGCCTATTCATTTTTGCATATACACTTCAATATCTGCTTGGTTATCTAAAAAAACAACTATTTATATTTTCTTAGAATTGTGTTCAATTTATAATTTAAGGAAAATTGTCATTCTGATGTTGATTCTTCTCCCCCTGGAACATACTAATGTATCTTTCCATTTAAGTCCTCTTTTGCGTTACCATGTTTCAGTACTAGCAGGAAGAATCTGGTGAAGATGAAAGGTAAAGAACACTGCTGTTTGAACATGGTAGACTGAATGCATGACCTTTTTCTATTCCTTATCAAAATCTCACTCAAGTGAGAATAAAAGAGCAAAGCTATAAATCCCAGAAAGTCAAAGAAAACAGAAGTAAAAACTACAGATACAAGCTGCAGAAACAAAACGTTTTTGGAAGGTGAAAAATGTACAGGGAAATTTGCAAACTGAGAACTCCAGGCAAGTTTTACAGAGGGTGAGGAACAAAGCATGAAACTAAAAACAAAAACTGTGGGTGTAAAATCTGCTTGAGTCCGTGAGAGCCTTTGCTATCCCATCCCTTTTTCCTCACCCAATTTGTGGTGAAAGTGAACCAAATGACTACAGACACAAGTACACAAGGCACAAGTATGGGACAGAACCATTACCCTGAAAGCAGGGAATTAAGTAAAATCCCAGTTATGTAACAATGCGGTCACCTAATCCCCGCCAAGAGTTCTAGCAGACACGCGGCATAAGCTACTACTCTACCCCGACAAAAATGTTGTAGATTTTAGCTGTAGAAATTAAAAGCCCCAGAAAAATATCTGTAAACACTAATATTTAGAGCGTTTCTCACAATGTGACCACATTCCCTACCCAGTCTCCAATTGATAAGTCCCACCCATGTGTTTACAGAGTTAATAATCAGTTTAAACATGAACAGATCACGATCTGTTTGATGAAAACATGTAACATAAACAGAAAACGAAAACGAAAACAAAAAGAACTTAAACAAAACAACCTAGAGTATAAAAGAAAATTTAAAAACAAGTACAGGCTGGGCGAGGTGGCTCACGCCTATAATCCCAGCACTTTGTGAGGCCAAGGCGGACAGAGCACAAGGTCAGGAGTTCAAGACCAGCCCGACCAACATGGTAAAACCCCGTCTCTACTAAAAAAGCAAAAAAAAATTAGCCAGGTATGGTGGCATGCACCTGTAATCCCAGCTACTTGGGACGCTGAGGCAGAGGAATTGCTTGAACCAGGGAGGTGGAGGTCGCAGTGAGCTGAGACTCTATCTCAAAAAAAATTAATAATAATAAAATAAATAAAAACAAATACAATTAATATCAGAGAGATGAAAAAGGATATTGTATCCATTAAACAATATTAGGAGGTTATTAAAAAAAGAACAGAGAACAAGTTCTGAAATTGAAAACATTACAACTGACATTAATCAACATTAAGATAGTTAAATCTACCCCCAGAAAGCAGAAAAAAAGACAAAGAAAAATATAATAGGAAAGGAAAGAAAAGAAAATTGGAGGTTCAACTGGGAGGCCTAACATACAATTAATAAAAGTTTCAGAAAAACAAAATGAAAACTGAGAAAGAAAATTAACAGGCCGGGCATGGCAGCGCACGCCTGTAATCCAAGCACGCTGGAGGCCAAGGCGGGCGGATCACCTGAGGTCGGGAGTTCAAGACCAGCCTGACCAACATGGTGAAACCCCGTCTTTTTTAGAAGAAAAAAAAAAAAAGAGAGAAAGAAAATTAACAAATAATAAAAGAAAAATTTCCCTAAAGGATAGATTCCACATAAAAAAAGGGTGGTGGGGATACGGTTCAACCTCCCCCATCATATTGATGACGTTTTATTTCTTGGGCAGGTAGTAGGAATGAGTGTTATTATTTTTTATATCTCACTGTGTGACTGAAATAATTCATAGTAATTTTTTTAAAGAAATATGATCTAACTCAAGGCACATTATCCTTGGTACTCAGGCAGTCTGTAGTAGAGATTCTGAAAGCTTCCAGAGAGAAAAAAGCAGAACACACAAAAAAGATCAGGCGCTGGATTTCTCACCAGCAACACTCTTAAGTTTAAAGGCACTAAAGCAATGCCTTTATAAATCTAAGAAAAATGACCTTCGCTCATGCCTATAATCACAGCACTTTGGGAGGCCGCGGCGGGTGGATCATGAGGTCAACAAATCGAGACCATCCTGGTCAACAAGGTAAAACCCCGTCTCTATTAAAAATACAAAAATTAGCTGGGCATGGTGGGGCGTGCCTGTAATCCCAGCTACTCGGGAGGCTGAGGCAGGAGAATTGCTTGAACCCAGGAGGCGGAGGTTGCAGTGAGCCGAGATCGTGCCATTGCACTCCAGCCTGGGTAACAAGAGCGAAACTCCGTCTCAAAAAAAAAAAAGAAAAGAAAAGAAAAGAAAAATGACCTTTAATCTAGAATTCCATACTTAAACTCTATCAATCAAATATTAAAGAAAATTTTTCAGATGTAAGAATTGAGTTGCTGAATTCAGGCAAGAGTCATGGAATGACAGACAGACTAAAGGACAAACAGAAATCCCAGGATACATGTGTAAATAAAAAGACCTATTGAGGTAGGAAGATCCCTTGGCCAGGAGTTTGACTTCGACCTGGATAGTGCTAGACCCTGTACCCCGCTCCTACCCCAGACCAAAAAAACACATGTACACAAATGCTTACTGTAACACAATAATATTATAAAATGGTAAACAAACTTAATGTCCAAGAACAGGAGAAATAGTGATTGTGATATTGTACAATATATATCTGGTCTTCATCCCTATTTTCTGAAGTAGGGCTCCTAAACTCCTTGTTATCTACCAAGATCTGTATTTTTGTATGCTAATATTGTCTAACAGCTTTAGGGTGGGGCTGGTCATCTGAAAAACAAAGCTACAATTAGAGGGTTGGGACATTCAGCCCTATTCCCAACCTCCAGGGAGGGGTGCTAAGTCAAGCTGACCACCAATGGCCACTGGCTTCATCAATCAAGCCTACTTAACGAATGAAGCCTTCATAAAAACCCAAGAGGGTCAGAGAGCATCTGGATGGCTGAACATGTGAAAGCAGACGGGAAGATGAACAGGAACTCATACACTTGCTGGGACGGTGGCACACCCCAACTCCACGGGGAAAGAAGCTCCTGTGCTCAAGATTCTTCCAGACTATGCCCTATGAATCTCTTCATATGGGTATTTGCACACTTTAACATAGCCATCATACTAAACCGATAAATTTAAGTTATTTCCCTGAGTTCTGTGAGCTACTCTAGCAAATCCACTGAACTCAAAGAAGGGATCATGGGAAACCCAACTTGAAGTCAGAAGTTCCAGAGGCCTGGACTTGCAACTGGTAGGAAGGAGGGATCAATCCTGGCGACTGAGCCTCTCTGGGATCCAACACTGACTGTGGGTAGTGTCGGAATTGAACTGGATGACACCCAGTTGGTTTCTGCTGCAGAACTGATTGCTTGCTTGCTGTGGGGGAGAAATCTTTCACATCTGGACAAAGAAGTTTTCTGTGTTGATTGTCATTGTTTGAGAGCAGAGGAAAAGGTGTTCAAAAACAGTGATACAGTCACCCAACAAAATACTAAACAGTTAAAATTAATGTAGAGTTACATGTATCAAAATCATCCTCAAAAACAAAATGTTGAACAAAAATAACCTGCAGAAGGATACACACAGTACACTATAGTCTTAAAACACAAAGGTATGCATATTGTTTTTATGTTTGTATGGTATAAGCAAAATGTTAAAAGATGCAAGGACATGACAAGCCACAAATTCAGAATAAAACTGTACTTCTAGGGAGAAAGGAAAAGTTGTTTAAAAAAAGAAAAAGGAAAGACACGAAGCAGAAATTCGCTTAATATATTTTATACTTTTATTTATGTGGGGATTGAGGGAAAGGCTGGAGGGGTAGGAATGGGTAATTGACATCAAAGATCCTAAGACAATGGGTACAGAGTTTCTGTTTGGTATGAGGGAAAAGTTCTGGAAATGGTAGTGGTAATAGCAGAACAATATTGTGAATATACCCAATGCCACAAAATTATACATTTTAAAATGGTTAAAATGGTAAATTTTATATATATTTGACAGGTTTTAAAAACCCTTAGCAGGCGAAGGGATGGTATTCATAACACAAGTAGACAAATTAGCCTTTGAGGAGAAGACAGAGTAGGAATGAGGAAAAGATATATAAAGTTTAAGTAGTATTTATTAAGAATAAATACTAAGCAAGCTAACCAAAGAAGCAGGCTTCCCAGGCAATGTTGACGACCCAACAGGAAGCCTTATAAAATGTTATGAAGAGGCAAAGTCCCCAGTGATGACCAATAAAAACAAGATTTTTTTTTTTTAATTTGCACTTTTTGGCAATCAGGTAAGATTATCTCTTAGTTTATGATGTTCTGAAATTCTAAAAAGATGCTATCTACGGGTCACTTGAAAGGAACGAGAGTTATGGTAGATGGCATATGTTTTAAAACAGTGTTTCTTAAACTTGCCTGATCATAGGAATCTAGTCAGTCAAGGTACTTATCTCATGCCTCACTCCAGACCTCATGAACCAGAATTTCCAGAAGAGGAACCTGAGAGTCTAATGTATATTTGAACTAGCAACCCCAAATTATTCTTAGGATCTGGCAAGTCCGGGCAACTCTGGCCTGGAAATAGCACCTGAAAGAAAAGAACAAGTTGAGTTCTACCACTTCCCAGAGTTTATATACTGAGGCCTAGGTAAGTATGAGACCAAAGAACAGAAGAAACTAAAGCTGCCATGGAAGCAGGATACATAACGCCAACAGGAAAAGCGCAGCCTTTAGTCAAATCAAAAGGTAAAGTGGGGAGTGGAGAAGGATGTGGCATCAAAGAGAAATATGCCTATTAAAAAAATAGTAGTTAGTTTTGCATAAAAATTTAATATACTTATAATATCTGTAAAATGTTAAACAATTATCTTTGAATATAATACTGCTGTCAATAAATATGTGGTTTTTTCTTTTAGAGGAGGAAAACACATTTAGTACATATGTAGTCCTTTAAATTAGAAACTCAACTTCACAGTTATCCTATATGAATTTCTGAATTAAGTAAGCTCAATTGTGTCCCCAATACATACAGCTTTTACAAAGGACAGTTATAAATCTGTTAATAAATCAGGAGAACACCAAGCAAGAAATGCACTGTGTGGAAAACCCTGTGCATGGGGGTTGAGAGGAGGTTATTATTCCACAGAACTCACATTTCAGGAAGAAGCCTATTCGAGCTGACTTTTGAAAACACAGAAAGGAAAAACCTAGCCAGCAATCTTCCTAACCTTGTGACTTGTGAACAGAAAGGCATTCCTACTTTAAAATATGTAGTGAAAAAACAATGTGACTGGGTCTAAATGAGTAAAATGAGAGAAAAAAAGAATCAAGCCTACCATTTTTATTTATGCCATTTTATTTTATAAAACCTTCTACTTAAAATGTTTATTTCTTTTTATGTTACACACACCAATATGTAGAGTGCCTTAAGAGTTTCTCAGTTATTTCCAAAGCTATATACCACTCTACTACTAGTTCTAATCTTCATTAGCACCACCAATTTATTATAAAATGTTAATTAGTCCAAGATCAGAGTGCATATAACAAGCCCATATAAGGCCTTGTCCCAACACACAATGAGGGAATAATATTTTTTGTTTTTCTCTGGAACCGTACACACTAAAATTGTACACACCAATGCTACAGAATATTATCATTTTACAGAGTAATAAAAATAGCATAAGAAATAAAACCACCTAAAGTTAAAAAGCTTTGATTTTCAGTGAAACCTCAAAATTATATATGAACATTTTTTTGAAAAGGATACTTAAAATATGCAGATTTGCCAATCTCCCCTCCCCCCAGCAAACATATAACACACACTCCTCTCTCCCATATATCCTTCAATTACTTAGTTGCTAGATGGTCTCAGATGGTAATATTGAAAACAATTCCCTTTTAACTTCACTATATTTTTAGTGTTTATTATTTGCGTTTGCAAAGATTTTGAGACCTATCTATATAGGCTCAGTGGTCCATTTACTAGTAACATCAGCAAGACCAAAATGCAGTCTATAGGCAGGGCTAGTGGCTTATACCTGTAATCTGAACATGTTATGAGGCCAAGGCAGGAGAATTCCTTGAGGCCAGGAGCTCAAGACTAGCCTGGACAACACTGTGAGACTCTGGCTCTATAAAAAATTTAAAAATTAGCCAACTGTAATAGTACACACCCGCAGTCCTAGCTACTCTACTCAGGAGGCTGAGGCATTGGAAATACCACATGAAAGCAAAGAACAAGTTGAGTTCCACCACTTCTCAAAGTGCATGTACTGGGGCACTGTGGAGTAAGAAACAATAGAAAGGACTACTAGAGCCCAGGAGTTCAAGGCTTCAGTGAGCCATGATCACACTTCATGATCGCACTTCAGCCTGAGTCACAGAGTGAGACCCCATCAAAGAAAGGAAGGGAAGACAAGGGAAGGAAAGGGGAAAGGGAGGGGAAAGGGAAGGGGAGGAGGAGGGAAGGGGAAAGGGAGGGGGAAGGGAAGGGGAGGAGGAGGGGAAGAAGGAAGGGAAGGGAGGAAGGAAGAAAGGATACTCAACTTTATAAAATTATCCTGTATCAACTGCTGAGAGTTAAGTAATGAAACAAGGATCAGCTTACTGTTTCAATGGACATCATAAATTTTTCTGCTCTGGTGTTAGAATGTTTCAGTTTTCTAGACTGTTAAAAGTAAACCTTATATGTGGATCCTAGCTTTAGCCCCCACAATAATTTAAAAATATAAAAATAACAAGTTTTAATTTTTCTTGCACAAAACCTACATTTTACTTTCTCCTGCTTAGAGGAGCTGAGTTCTAAAGCTTCTAAACTTTAATGTGTATATGAATAACCTTTTAAAAATGCAGATTCTGATTCAGAAAATCTGGGTAAGAGCCCAGTTTACATTCCTAGCAAGTTCCCTGGTGGTGCCAAATTCATACATAGAGCACACTTCTAAAGAAAAGGCGTAATTTCCAAGAGTATTTAGATGTCCACTGTTTACAAAGCACTGATCTTGATGACGTCTCCAATTCAATTCCTAATTGAGAAACCTACCACTCTCCCATCCTTACTTACTGGATCCTTCATATGGATGAAATAAACACTTCATTCTTAAAATCTAGAAAACTTCTAATCTTCCTTCTGCCTTTTTTTTTTTTTTTTGGTCTCTTTCCATGTTCTTCATACTTACTTGTGGGTGCATCACAAGACTCCCCCCTTAGTTTCATCTCTTTTCCAGTGCTATTGCTGGATCCATTTTCTGCATCTCCGCATCTCCTGCATTAATGGATTCAACTTCTGTATCTCCAGCCTAAACACATCTCTTAAATTTAGATCCACATATTCAGGTCCTAAGAGCTTTTTTTTTTGAGACTTGCTCTGTTGCCCAGGCTGGAGTGCAGCGGTGGGATCTTGGCTCACAGCAACCTCTACCTCCTGGGTTCAAGCAAGCCTCCCAAGCAGCTGGGATTACAGGCACCCGCCACCATGTCCAGCTAATTTTTGAATTTTTGGTAGAGATAGGGTTCCACCACGTTGACCAGGCTAGCCTTAAACTCCTGACCTCAAGCAATCCGTTCACCTAGGCCTCCCAAACTGCTGGGATTACAGGCGTGAGACACCATGCTCAACCTCCTAACAGTTATTTCTAACCGTAAATTCCCACAGGTACCTTCAACTCAAAATATCTCAAACTGAACTGATCCACACCCTCCAGTCCTAGAAACCAGCTTTTTCAACCCTGCACTGACTTTGACCAGCATTACCACCCACTCATTTGTCCAAACCACATCTGAAGATATA
Source organism: Callithrix jacchus (assembly GCF_049354715.1). Taxonomy (NCBI): domain Eukaryota; kingdom Metazoa; phylum Chordata; class Mammalia; order Primates; family Cebidae; genus Callithrix; species Callithrix jacchus. Next base: position 151,766,783 of record NC_133508.1, read on the forward strand.
CCTCTCTCTTACCAAGACTTATTTCTCAAATTTCTTTCTTTACTCTGCAGTGTCAATACCAGTTTGGACATGGAGCATTTATGATCTGGTTACTATCATAACTAACTGGTATTTTTGCTTCCAATCTTGTATCCTGCCCCGCATCCATCCTCCACACTATTATATAATTTTTGCAAACATAAATTGACAGCAAGCACTTCCCTATTAAAATTCACCAATGGGAGAGAGAACCAAGATGGTCATCTAGCAGCAGCTCAGGGTTGCAGCTCCCAGTGAAGGCGCAGGGAGTGAGTGGACACCAGACTTCCAGACGAATTTTTGTTGCCTACGGACCAGGAAATTCCCAACAGAGGAGCCCCACGGGTTGCCAGTGCAACTCTCTTGGCTGGCGCAGCTGTTTTGCCGGTGTCCTGGCATGGCAGTTCTCAGTGCAGAGTATGCGGGACTGGGTGCCCTTTTAGTTGGCGTTTGGAGCTCTGAGAAGGCAGAGTCACCCATTCAGCTGATTGAGAGGGGGACTGAAGCCCGGAGCCAGACCAGGAGATTCCCAGGCAGAAAAGCGCCGCTGTTTCAGCCGGCATGATTGCCGCATGGGAAATTGCATAGATCCTGGCACCTTTTCAGCAGCGAATGGGGCACCTGGGAGAGAATCAACTGTTCAATTAGGAAAAGAAAAAAAGGGGGCTCTGAGGCAGGGAGCCAAGTGATCGGGCTCGGCTGGTCCCCTACCCCACAAAAAAACAGCAATTGGAAACACTGACGTTTGAGAGTTTCACAGCAAGAACAGCTGAACCCAGGAAAGTCCAGCTCTGTGGGGGAGGGGAGTCCGCCAAAGGAAAACAAAGAAACAAATAACATCACCACCAACAAGCTGGACGTCCACTCAGAGACCCAATCTGAAAGTCAGCAATCACAAAGATGACAGGTGGATAAATCCACAAAGCAGGGAAGAAACCAGCGCAAAAAGGCTGAAAACATCTGAAACCAGAATGCCTCTCCTCCTTCAGGGGATCACAGCTCCTCATCAGCAAGGGAACAAGGCCTGATGGAGAATGAGTGTGATGAATCGTCAGAATCAGGCTTCAGAAGGTGGATAATAAGAAACTTCTATGAGCTAAAAGAACATGTTCTAACCAAATGCAAAGAAACTAAGAACCTTGAAAAAAGGTTTGACGAAAGACTAATGAGAATAGACACTTTAGAGAGGAATATAAGCAAACTAATGGAGTTGAAAAATACAACACGAGAACTTCGCAAAGTATGCACAAGTTTTAATAGTCAAATTGATCAAGCAGAAGAAAGAATATCAGAGGTCGAAGACCAACTCAATGAAATAAAACAAGAAGACAAGATTAGAGAAAAAAGGATAAAAAGGAATGAGCAAAGTTTCCAAGAAATACGGGACTATGTGAAAAGACCACATTTGATAGGTGTACCTGAATGTGACAAAGAGAATGAATCCAAGCTGGAAAATATTCTTCAGGATATTATTCAGGAAAACTTCCCCAACCTAGTAAGGCAGGACAATATTCAACTCCAGGTAATACAGAGAACACCACAAAGATATTCCTCAAGAAGAGCAACTCCATAGGCACATAATCGTCAGATTCACCAGGGTTGAAATGAAGGAGAAAATGCTAAGGGTAGCCAGAGAGAAAGGTCAGGTTGCCTATGAAGGGAAGCCTGTCAGACTCACAGCAGATCTCTCAGCAGAAACCCTACAAGCCAGAAGAAAGTGAGGGCCAATATTCAACATCCTTAAAGAAAAGAACTTTCAACCCAGAATTTCATATCCAGCCAAACTAAGCTTCGTAAGCGAAGGAAAAATAAAATCTTTTGTGAGCAAGCAAGTACTCAGAGATTTCATCACCACCAGGCCTGCTTTACAAGAACTTCTGAAAGAAGCACTACACATAGAAAGGAACAACCAGTATCAGCCTTTCCAAAAATAGACCAAAAGGTAAAGAGCATCAACATAATGAAGAATTTACATCAACTAATGGGCAAAACAGCCAGCTAGCATCAAATGGCAGTATTAAACTCACGTATAGTATTATTAATCCTAAATTTAAATCGACTAAATCCCCCAATCAAAAGACACAGACAGGCAAATTGGATAAAAAGTCAAAACCCATTGGTAAGCTCACAAAGACTCAAAACAAAGGGATGGAGGAAGATTTACCAACCAAATGGAGAGCAAAAATAACTAAATAAAAAGCATGAGTTGCAATTCTCACCTCTGATAAAATAGGCTTTAAAGCAACAAAGATCAAAAGAGGCAAAGGAGGACATTACATAATGGTAAAAGGATCAATGAAACAAGAAGAGCTAACGATCCTAAATATACATGCACCCAATACAGGAGCACCCAGATACACAAGACAAGTTCTTAATGACTTATAAAGAGACTTAAGACTCCCAGACAATAATAGTGGGAGACTTTAACATCACATTATCAATATTAGACAGATAAATGAGACAGAAAATTAACAAGGATATCCAGGACTTGAACTCAGACCCCGAACAAGTAAACTTAATAAACATTTACAGAACTCTCCATCCCAAATACACAAAACATACATTCTTATAAATACCACATCACACCTACTCTAAAAGTGACTACATAATAGGAAGTAAATCACTCCTCAGTAATTGCATAGCATTTCACAGGTTTAATGAAATATTGGTTGGCTGCTTATTTGTTATTTTCCTCCCTGTCTCCATTGTTAAGCACAATTGTTGGCATAAAAGAGGTTTTCAATACCCATTTTTAGACTGCATTCTAGCCTGGGCAATAAAGCAAGACTCCCGTTCTCTCTACCTCTTTCTCTTCCTCTTTCTTTCTCTCTTTCATTCTTTTTATTCTCTTTCTTTTTCTTTCTTTTTTAAATAAATAAATAAATAAAATTCGCCAATGACTCCCAGTTACCTTTAGGAAAAAGTACTAACTTTTTACAAGCATATCATATAAGGCTCTTCGCAATCTTGATTATGTCTTTCTCTGGTCTCAACTCCTCCCGTCCCTTAACAGTCAGTGTGTATTCTTGCCATGTCAACCTATTTGTAGCTCCCTCTAAGTGCAACATTCTCAAATGCCTCTGTGTATTTGCATAAGCTATTATTGCCTTAAAATGTTCTTACCAATTTGAGTATTAACATGCTTTCAAGATTGTACTCAAGCATCGCATGGCTTAAAACGCCTTTCGAATTACCTCAAGTCTGCATGAGGTAACACCACAGACAGCACTCCCTCTGTTACAGGGTTTTCCCTATGTATACCTCTACTCCAATTGTACTCTGTATAACTGCTAGTTTAATCATCTCCCCTACTAGACTGAGCTCATCAATTAATCCTTTTAAGAACACAGTGCCAGTATATGGTAAGTTCTCAGTAAGTGCTTGCTGAATAAACTATCTTGAAATATAGTCATAAGTAAGTATTATGGCTATATATTTAAACTATAAATAACTTCCAATAACTAAGTCTCTAAGGCAATAAAAAATTTATGTGACTTTATTTATAGGGTTTTGTTTTTTTGTTTTTTTTTTGAGACAGAGTCTTGCTCTGGCGCCAGGCTGGAGTGCAGAAGAGCAATCTCAGCTCGCTGCAATCTCCGCCTCCTGAGTTCAACCAATTCTCTCCTGCCTCAGCCTCCCAAGAAGCTAGACTACAGGCATGCATCACCATGCCCAGCTAATTTTTGTATTTTTTAGTAGAGACAGGGTTTCACCATGTTGGCCAGGATGGTCTCCATCTCTCGACCTTGTGATCCTCCCACCTTGGCCTATTCATAGGTTTAACAGAACTTCACAAAATGTCAAAAGACTTCACATAAGTCCAAACTACCCTAAGTATTTGTTTAATTCCCAATAATCTAAAGGGATTCGTTAAAAATATTAGACTAAAGCCTTTTGGATCCTGTTTCACGTGGCAATAATTTCACTGACCACAGTGTTCGACAACTCAAAGCACTAATCTCTTCTCCATGGTAAAATGATGTGAACATTGTTCAGGTGGCCTGGGTTTGCATCTGGACTCTTCTACTTACTACCTATATGACCTTGGATAACAAACAATGAACATCTCCTAGCCTCAGTTTCTTCCATGGGAAACAGAGATAAAATTGCTTACCTATCTACCCACTAGGTTGTTTCAAATATTCAGATACGAATGTGAAAGCATTTCTATAAACCATGAAGTGCTAAATAAATTTGAACTATTGTGTTAACTTCCATTCCAACATCTGCTAAAGTAGCAAACTTAAAGTTTAGCAGGCTAATCCAACCTCTTATATCCACACCATACCCTTCTCTAATGACTGAAAATTCATAAATAAAATTAAGTTCCATGACCACCAGAGCACAGGATTCATTCAATAGTCTTCAATATTCTTATGTGGTTGAAGTGCTTAATATCTAATTTAATAATAATCTGATGTGTTCTTAAAAAGTGGTTATTTTTTAAATCTCAAAGTAAATATCAAGGTAAGTTGTTGGTACAGTCATTTAAATTTCAGCTCCATTTAAAAAAATCAATTGGAAGACAAAAATCAGCAGGGAATATTTCAAGATAGTTTCTTTTATTGACTACTTAGACTGGATACTATCAGCTGACATACAAATTTGATCCACTATTAACTATTATGAATGTTAAAAGTCACTCTTACAAAACTGGGACTTTTTCCCCCAAAATTTCTGACTTATTTCTCAGAAATCCTTGCTGGTCTATCAAAAGAGAAAATTTGCTGCGTTTTTCTAAACTAAAAAAAATGACAGAGCATGTTAATTTTGCTCTCAGCTGTATCTTTCCTTGTTAAATACGGAATTTACGGAGATTATGAACTATATTAGGAGAAATGGTTTCAATCTCTGCTGCAATATTTATAAAAACAAGATTCCTTGACCTTCAAAGGGCAAAACTTAAAAAAAAAAAAAAAGAAAATCTACTACAAAAGTCAGCACTTTGGTACCTGATTGTGGTAACAATGTCAAAATCCAAGACGAAGCCCTTTATTGCACATGGTGTTCCAACATCTTGGGCAGCCCCATCTTGCGACCTCTCCACATTGGCTGCTCCTGCTCTCTCTACTGCAGAGAGAACTTCAATTAGAGAAATTCTGAAGCTCATAAATCCAAACTGGATACTCCCCTCATTGGAGGCAAAGACAATAAGACTCACTAAAAATATTCAAGTTAGAGGAGGTTTCAAATAAATCTAAGTGGCTTAAAACCACTATAATTCAGGCAGCTGAGAGTCTTATTATGGCAACAATCTATTTACCTAAAAAAAAAAATAATCGTAAGGGAAAATAGCAGCAAATTACCAGACAGCCTGAAAAAACAGAACATATAATCATAAATGTTTAAAAAGTAAAAGTCTCTTCTTCCAGGTCCAGACCAAAGTAAAAACAAAAAAAGAAAAAAGAAAGAAAAGTAAAAGTCTCCATTAAAGTTGAATTTGTAATATGTACTACACAAACTTACAGCTGATATACATAATATATACTGCACAAACTTCAATTCTTATGAGAAAAGCAAGTAAGAAAAAAACTAGGACAGATTATTAACTTTTAATGCCCTAAAATAACTTCACTGAAAAAAATGTTTGGTTAAAATCACTGGTTAAGAAGGAGACGTTTCCCTGCTGACTTAAGCCTAGCTGCCCAAGCAAGGCTTCAGAAAATGTCTTCACCTACAACAATGCCTAGGCAGAAGGAGCAGAGGCTACGGCGGTCTTCCTAATGACACTTCCAAGTCACATTAATAGGGTATATTTCTGGGATGGACTGCCAACAAGTTACTGAAAGAGATATAAAAACTGCAAAAATCTGGCAAATAAACAGGCCCATGTCCTCCTGTGTTTTATTATGATATAAAAGCAAACCTCAACTGAAGTTATCCTGAGACCAGATGTCAGTCATATCCTCCATGCTAACATTACCTGATTTGTGCGGGACCAGATAAGCTTTCAAGCTAGTTTTCCATAAAGATTTGTAACACGTATAAAGCATTCCTTCTAGCAAATAAGAAACCCCACCCAAAGAACTCAGTAATTAAGACTTTTTAATTAGAGGAACAGACAAACAATTGAAGCACCTTTATTACCATAAACTTGTTATCAAATGTGCTGGTATGTGCTATGCAACAGAATGAGGTTAATTCTGCTTAGAACTGTATTTACTAAATAATTTTTAACAATGATGTTTACCTTACCTGAGTGTGAAAATTTGAAATGGTGGTTGTTTCAATATCTTTCTTGCCCAGAATTTCCATTTTCACTGGAGTGTTGGGGAAATTAAAAGCAAAGTAGTCCAAGAAGTCTGGGAGATAAGCAGCCGCTCCATGCACTATTGCTAAAGCATAGTAAGCAGCATTTTTCTCATTTTCACTGAATGTCAAAGCAAGAAACTCCTCAGAAAATCTCTCCATCTCCATTGGAGACAAAAATGAGAGTTCATCCATGTAAGCATGAAGGACAAGAGCACCACCATTGGACTGGTGTTCCTCATGAATAAAGTTGCTAAATTTAGTACCTGTTTTTAAGAAATTTCTACGAATAGAATGTTCCTGGTGAGTCATGAAAGGTGTTTGTACTCCCTGGGGTACCCGATATTCTTGCATGCCCAAATTTAATCGGCACAGCTGTTCATCTTTCAGATACCTGAAGGACTCCTTATTAAGTCCTGAAGTGCTATTTATTTGTCCTTGGGTGAGAATTTCTTTACTGATGCGGGTCAGGCCAGCACAGACGGTTTGTACTTCCTTATTGTACATTTTAAGGCGTCTTCCGCGCATGTCTTCTCGGTGTTTCTTTTTCTTTTTCTTCTTTATTTTCTTCACGACAAAATCATCAGCTCTCTGGGTTTTACCATTTTCATCTGGTGTTTCTGGCCATAATAATTAAAAAAAAGTTAGTTGCTAGGACTAGTGTCAACATACAAGCTTCTTAAGGCACTTGATCTCATTAAATACTCTATCTCAATTTCTCTGAATTTGCTACTACAACTTACATGTTTAGAAAATGAATGAGACAGAGATCTTAAAATATAATAATATTCTGGATTGAAGAAAAGAATAAAAGAATTGAAGGTATCCATTTTTCAAAGCAGTTTTACTGATAACAGAGAAAAATCAGAAATAATTCACACATCCAAAAAAAAAAAGAAAATGGTTAAACAAATTGTGATATAGCAATGATATGAAACATACAATAGCTAAATATGATAATTCCGAAATCGTAACAACACAGATCCTTTTGTGTTCAGTAACCTTCATAAAATTCAAATTTAAGCTGGACATATTTTGCTGTTGGCCTATGAGTTACTATGATACATATAGACAAATCAAAAGCAAATTAAGCCATGAGATATCATTTTTTTCCTATCAAGATGGCAAAGTTTGTGGTTTCTGGTCATTCTCAACTACTGTTGCTGGAAGTATAACCTGGTACAACTTTCTGAAGGGCAATTTAGTGATACATGTCAAAAGTCTCCAAACCACCATCGCATGTGTATACCTATGTAACAAACCAGCACGTTCTGCACATGTACCCTAGAACTTAAAGTATAATTTAAAATAAAAATTCTAAACCTCAGACCCAGAAGTTTCATTTCCAAGTAAATGTTATCTAAGAAAATAACTGAAGATTAGCAAGGCACAGTGGCTCATGCCTGTAATCCTAGCACCTTGGGAGGCTAAGGCGGGTGGATTGCCTGAGCTCAGGAGTTCAAGACCAGCCTGGGCAACATGATGAAACCCCGTCTCTACTAAAATACAAAAAATTAGCCAGGTGTGGCGGTGTGTGCCTATAGTCCCAGCTACTCGGGAGGCAGAGGCAGGAGAATTGCTTGAACTGTGGAGGCAGAAGTTGCAGTGAGCTGAGATCCCGCCACCGTACTCCAGCCTGGGACACCGCAAGACTGTCTTAAAAAAAAAAAAAGAAAATAATTGAAGATTATAGGAAGATATTCATGACAGTATTATTTAAAACAACAAAACAGGGAATGTTCTAAATGTCTAGTAACAGGGGACTGATTAAACTCTGATAGTTACATGTTATAAAATGCTACCTAGCCATTATAAATTACATTATAGATGAAAAAACTGCCTGATAAATTAGAAGGTTACAAAATGCTTAGACTGTCATTCTTTCAGAAAGCCTTCTCTTCCCCACCTAACTTGGATAGCTATTCCTGCTACGCGCTCTCTTGGTTTTGTATCCCCATCTTAGCACTTATACTCTGTTATTAACATTTAATTTTCCACCTCTCCCCTAGACTGTCATCAATCTAAGGTCAGGGATGTATATCTTACCTTTCTTTCCCAAGCACTTAACACATGTACATTCTGATCCCATTTTTATATAAATATTCATTCATCCAAACATTTAAGAACCTAAGTGCTAGGTATGCTTCTGAGCACTAGGGCCACAGTGCTGACTAGGACATACACAATCCTAATCTCTTGGATCTTTCTCTCCTCCTTTTTGAGGAGTATGGAGTCTCGCTATGTTGCCTAGGCAGGTCTCAAACTCCTGGGCTCAAGCTATACTCCTGCCTCTACCTCCCTAAGTGCTGGGATTACAGGTATGAGCCATGGTCCCTGGCATCTCTTGGATCTTATGATCTAATTGTACAAGGAAAATACCAGGTAATGATAAATGGGATGCACTAAGTTTGAAGCTTTTGGGAGGTAACATTTGGAATAATTCCTAAATATTAAGACAAGCCAGGCATGTAAAGGTCTAGGAGAAAATATTCCAGAAAGAAGGAAAGGACCTGAAGAGATGAAAAAAATCAGACAGATCTACAGATACTTTATACACACACACAAACACACATACACACACACACACATACACACTCTCTCCTCTCTCTCTCTCTCTCTCACTCTCTCTGCACACAAACATACACAAGCACATACACACAGAAAAATATCTGGAGACTTTGGGAGGCCACAGCGGGCAGATCACAAGGTCAAGAGATTGAGATCATCCTGGCTAACATGGTCGCTACTAAAAAATACAAAAATTAGATGGGTGTGGTGGCGCACGCCTGTAGTCCCAGCTACTCAGGAGGCTGAGGCAAGGGAACTGCTTGAACCTGGGAGGCAGAGGTTGCAGTGAGCCAAGATCACACCACTGCACTCCAGCCTAGCGCCTGGTGACAGAGCGAGACTCTGTCTCAAAAAAAAAAAAAGAAAAATATCTGGAGAAATATATACCAAGCTATTAATGGTAGTTATCTATTGGTGGTAGAATTCTAAATGTCTAGCTTCTTTTCTGCTTAACTGAATTTTCAATTTTTCTATAATAAACATATTATTTTATCATTTAAAACTTATTTAATTTTTAAAGGATTATCATGGATTGACAAACCCAAGATAGAATGACATATTTTGTTTACTAGTTGGAAAATATACTTAGCAAGAAACTTTCAGGATTAAATACCAGGTACAGTCCTGTCCTGACCAACCTTCTAGTTTGGTCTAATATTTACTGTATAGAATTTACCCACCAAACAATTGTTTTTTTCTGATATAACTGAAGTAATTTGGAGTTAAGACAAATATTCCAACTAATCCTATTATTACATCTAGAAAAACATTTACTTCAGGCCAGGCACAGTGGCTCAAGCCTGTAATCCCAGCACTTTGGGAGGCCAAGGCGGGTGGATCACGAGGTCAAGAGATCGAGACCAACCTGGTCAACAAGGTGAAACCCTGTCTCTACTAAAAATACAAAAAATTAGCTGGGCACGGTGGCGCGTGCCTGTAATCCCAGCTACTCAGGAGGCTGAGGCAGGAGAATTGCCTGAACCCAGGAGGCGGAGGTTGCGGTGAGCCGAGATTGCGCCATTGCACTCCAGCCTGGGTAATAAGAGCAAAACTCCATCTCAAAATAAAAAAAAAATTTAATTCGTTGTAATATGTAAATGAATGACAGTTCCAGTACTCTATATAAAATCACTCCAAGTCAACCAGCTATTATGTTTATGAAACATTCTAAAGAAAATACTTTAAAAAGCAAGTCAAAGACTTTACCAATGACAAATAACTTCCACTGTCTTTCATATTTTCTTTTTTAAGTATAATAAAATGAAAACCCTTTATTTGTAAATATCACTTGTAATTAAACTGTGATCAAATACCAAAACACATATAATCAGAATACTGTTAACCTGGCAAGAGAAAAAGTCATCTTTTATTCTATATACAACTAAATATTTGAGAATTAAACCCTGAGTAATAATAATTTATACTTCTTACCAAATAAAGTTAATCTAAATACTTTCCCCAATATCAAATCAGTAATTTAGGCAATTCTCCCAAGCAACTAAATGTTAATGCCATTAAATATAAAGGTTAGACCAATTTAAAAATAGTCATCTAATGACCCTCTGCTATTAACATTTTAGCAATTTCACAGGAAAACAAAAAAATATCTCCGATCTTCTTATTTTAAGCTTCAGAAGAGGTATTTGGTATGCAGAAAATGAACTGCGACCTAGATCTGCCACTAAAATTAACACCAAGAAAAAACCACATTTACTGTAACACATTTTCTATATTACTATCAGTTTTCCAGTGGTATTTTTAATATGACCAATTCCTGTGGGTTTCACTTATATGAGTTTCACAAAATTCACTTACATGAAAACCATGCAATTAGTCCAACATGACCCATCTCAAAAAAAAAAACCAAAAAAAAAAAAAGGAAAAGGAAAAACCCACTGTATAAAGAACTTACATTGTAATCTCATAAATCAACATAATAAAAATTTTAAATATGAAAAAAATTCCAATCTATCTTCTCACTAATCCTGTTTTCAACTTTTTTTTTGAGACAGAGTCTCGCTGTCACCCAGGCTGGAGTGCAGTGGCACAATCTTGGCTCACTCCAGCCTCTGCCTCCGGGGTTGGGTTCCAGCAAGTCTCCTGCCTCAGCCTCCGGAGTAGCTAAGGCTACAGGCGTGCTCCACTACACACAGCTAATGGTTTGTATTTTTAGTAGAGACAGGGTTTCACCATGTTGGTCAGGCTGGTCTCTAACTCCTGACCTCAAGCAATTCGCCTGCCTTAGCCTCCCAAAGTGCTGGGATTACAGGCATGTGCCATTGTGCCCAGACTCAGCTTTTGACTTTTATCTAACTTAAGCTAAGATATAGAAAGTTGGACTTTGTTTACAGAGAAATTTAAGACTACTCATTTCATACTGGTTAACAAATCTCCATGAATAAACAAAATGTATTACTAAATTATTATGGTGGCAACTAGTTGAAAATGGCATATGTATACACAAGTTGTTAAAGATTATTATCAAATGCTTGCCACTGTTGTTTTATGAGAAAAATAACAATTGCCTTGCCTTGAATTCAAAACGTTATTTGAAAGTCAGTGTCCAAAGCCTTCACAACCTTTCTATTTCTGGTTTTAGCTTTCCAACAGAGAATCTATTCAGCACATTATTAGTATTTCCAATACTGTAAAAGCTAAAATTTATTGACTGCGGTTCTTTTAGAAAAAGAGCCAACCTACACTATAACTGTGATTAAGAAAAGCTCTCATAGATTGAACTGTGTGATTAAATATAAAAAGAAATACATAATTCTACAGAGGAAGATACATTTACCTAAGAAACAAATTGCTGGCTGTCTTTAAAAAGGTCATTATTAATATATGACATTACTCATAAGATCCTCATATGTGCTAATACTACCAATATTATCAATTATTGTCATCTAATTTCATACCTTTGAAAGTTTTCACTGATACAAAAAAATAGCTTTCCACAGTATTAAGTTCTTTTTTTTTTTTTTTTAAGGGGGTTTTACTCTCGACCAGGCTGGAGGGCAGTGCTGCAGTCTGGGCTCACTGCAACCTCTGCCTCCCAAGTTCACACCGTTCTCCCATCAGCCTCCCAAGTAACTAGAGGCGCACATCACTGTGCTCAGCTAATTCTTGTATATTTTGGTACAGACAGGGTTTCACTGTGTTGGCCAGGCTGGTATCAAACTCCTGACCTCAAGTGATCTATCTGCCTCAATCTCCCAAAGTACATGGGATTATAGGCATGAGCCACCATGCCTGGCCTACAAAACTTAAGGTCTTAACAGTAATTAATTCTTACACTCAAATTATGGCTTAGAACTGGAAAAAAAAAAAGTAGTATCTTCAGTTCCTAAAAATCATGGTAGATGAACAAAAGCAAAACAAGTGTAATTGCTTTCATCTTATTATTCATGATTTTTTAAAGGGCTAAAGTTGTTTTCTAAAAATAAACTTTTTTCGGTCTTCTTGAGAGTTCTTCCAGTACTATATACATACCTGACTAAAAAGAAAAAACAAAACACTACTCATTTTGTAAACCAAACATTTGTGAATCGTATGTTTTTAACACTGCCTTACTTTACCCACCATCTCTTTATATTATGGTGTTTTAAGAGCACTGTCTAGGTTTAAATCCCTGTTCTATCACTTTCTAGAAGTATAACATTTTTTTCGCTAAACCTTTACCATTTTTTTTAAGAGCAGTTTCAGATTCCTAGAACTATAAACCACATCTGCCTCCCACAAATGCATAGTCTTCCCCGATTATCATCACCTCCAGCCAGAGTGGAATGTTTGTTACAACTGATGCGTCTACACTGACACATCGTTATCTGCCCACAGTCCGTGGTTTACATTCAGGTTCATTCTTGGTGCTGTATATTCTGTGGGTTTGGATAAATGTATGACATGTATCCACCATTAATTAAATAGCATAAAGAGTAGTTTTGCTGTCCTATAAAATGCTCTGTGCTCTGCCTATTCATGCATCCCTCTCCAAAACCCTAGGAACCACTGATCTTTTAACTTTCTCCATAGTTTTGCTTTTCCAGAGTGTCATATAATTAGAATCACACAATATGCTGCCTTTTCAGAATGGCTTCTTTCACTTAGTAATATGCATTTAAGGTTCCTCCATGTCTTTTCATGGCTTGATAGCTCCTTTCTTTTTAGCACTGAATAATATTCTACCGTCTGGATGTACCACAGTTTATCCATTTACCTACTGAAGGACATTTTGATTGCTTCCCAGTTTTGGCAATTACGAATAAACCTGTTATAAACACCTATTCACAGGTTTTTGTGAGGACATAAATTTTCAGCTCCTCTGGGTAAATATCAAAGAGTATGACTACTGGATCATATAGTAAGAGTATATTTAGTTTTGTTAAGAAGCTGCCAAACTATCTTCCCTAGTGGCTATATCATTTTGCATTCCCAACAATAATGACTGAGATAGCATAACTTTTTGCAAGTTAATTTCTTTGCACTGCTTCTCAATGGTAAAACTGGAGGAAAAAACAGTGTCTCGTCATAAAATTCATGTGCAGGGTACGTGAAAAATGCATGTACTTATAATAGTACTAGAACAAACACTCAATACATGTTAACTACTAATTACTGCCAAAAACAGTTGAATTACAGAGGCAGTAGAGTGTACTATTTAAGACAAGAACAAGCGCCACACAGTTAGATAAACCTAGGTCAATGTCCCAGGTCTATTGTTTACTAAGGTCTCTGCCTAAGCTCTTAAATCTCTTTAAACCTCAATTTTCTCATCTTGAAATGTTATTAAGTCTAGGTACAGTGGCTCATGTCTGTAATTCCAGCACTTTGGGAGACTGAAGCAGGAAGATTGCTGGAGTCAAGGAATCCAAGACCAGCCTGGGCGATACAGCAAGATCCATCTTTACAAAAATTAAAACTTAAAAAAAATTAGCTGGGCTTGGAAGTGCATGTCTTCCAAGGCTGAGGTGGGAGGATTGCTTGGGCCTAGGAGTTCAAGTTACAACGAGCTATAATCACTCACTCCACTCCAGCCTGCATGACAGAGTGAGACCCTGTCTCAGGAAGCAGGGGGAAGGTATTAATACTAGAGTCTATCTCATACTTATTTTAAGGATTAAATGAGACACTGAATATAATCACCATATATGACATACAATAAGTCTTTTATCATCTTGATTATCAAGAGAAACACATAAAAAAGATCTCTGGAAGAGGAAAGAAAACTTATTTACCAAGTGTCTAATAGGGACCACAATGTTACCTCATTTTAATCCTCAAACAAACCAATGAAGTACAAAGAAAGAAACAGAACCTGAAACAAGATATGTAATTTATATTAGGTCACAAAGCTAGTAGACAACAGCCAAGATTCAAACTTTTCACCTATCTGACTGCAAAACTCAAACTCTTCCAACAAACTGCACACTACACTCTGTTCTTTTCTGCCTCCACTATCAGACATCTCCCTGCAACACTCCCATTAGATGATCAACTAAGATTATCTGGTTACAATTAATGGACCTGAGGTAGCTTGGAAGAAAGGGAGTATTACTTAAACAAATATTTTACTTAGTGCCCATTCCAAAATTTTTCATGCCCTTAAATATGTTTTTGCCTCTGTCTGGGTGAGTAGGGAAAAGTATTAGTCCCTACAGTTGCTGTTCTGATAAATAAGATTATTTATTTCAATTCCCTTATAATCCCAATAATTCTCCATTTCTGACATCAAAAACAAGTGTTTCTGGACTTAAAATTCCTGCTTTTTGACATGTGAGAACATTTCCATTAAATGTCTGGCTCAGGAACACTTAAACTCTGTGATAGCAGCCAGGCAAGTGGTCAAAAGTGAAAAACAAAATGAGAAAGCAAAGATGACTCACAAGGGCATACATACGAGCAATCCCTTCACGGAATGACACTGGAGAAGAGCGCCTACAGGGGCGGTCTTTCCTTTCTTTTCTTTTAAACAAAATATTAAAATCATGAATTTACTAACCAATAATAATTAAAAAGAAGCATCACTTCTTTTGATAGTTTTTTGAGGAAGTATATTTGTCCTATGTTTTCATGAGCAATAAGAGAAAAAAAACCTAAGATTTCAAAAGACATAGGTAACTACCAGTTTAGACTCAAGCCTATTACCTATATAAAAGAAAAACAACATTTAAATATCTCTTTGTTAAATAATTAACCCCAGTGTGCATAGCAGAAAGATAGGTCAACTGGTCCATAAGCAAAAACAACTGAGTTCTGTATTCTGCTCTATCACTAACTAGAAAATGCTAAGTATTTTACGTCACCACTCTGAAAATCATTTTGCTTTCTGTTTTACAGATGAACAAGTTTACCCTAGCAATTACAGATTAAATTTTTGTTTCAACTATTTATGAACAACTCCAAATGTCTGAGACTCTAAAAATGAATTCGGATTAAATACTGTTGGACTGCTCTGCAGGAAGGAACATGTCTCTTAAGTTAACTCAAGGGTGACAAACTTTTTCTATAAAAGGCCATATACTAGGCTTTGCAGTTGTTACGGTCTCTGCCCCAACTACTCTATTCTGCTACTGTAGGGCAAAAACTACCATAGACAATATGTACGAATGAACAGAGCTATATTCCAATAATGCTTTCTTTATTTCTGGACACAGTTTAAATTTCATGTGATTCCCATGTGCTACAAGATCGTTCCAACTATTTTAAATTGTAAAAACCATTGTTAGGGTGGGTGCAGTGGCTCACACCTATAATCCCAGAACTTGTGGGAGGCTGAGCCAGGCAGATTGCCTGAGGTCAGGAGTTCAAGATCAGCCTGGCCAACATGGTGAAATCCCATTTCTACTAAAAATACAAAATTAGCTAGGTATGATGGAGGGTGCCTGTAATCCAAGCTACTTGGGAGGCTGAGGCATGAGAATCTTGCGAATCCAGTAGGTGGAGGTTACACTGAGCTGAGATCACACCACTAAACTCCAGCCTGGGCCACAATGAGACTTGTCTTAAGAAAAAAATTGTTATACATTACAGGTTGTACTTCATTTTGAAAAAAAGTACAATGGAAGAAGATTAACTTTTTCAACAAAAGGTGCTAGAGCAAATATTTATCCGTAGGCAAGAATTTAAAAAGTCACTTAAACCTCAAACCTGTACAAAATTAACTCAAAGAGATGACAGATTTAAATATAAAAGTTAAAATTATAAAACTTTTAGGAGAAAACCTTTGGGATGTAGGACTTGGTATGTTAGATATGATGCCAAATATGATCCACTAAAGAAAAAAATCCTGGCCAGGCGCGGTGGCTCACGCCTGTAATCCCAGCACTTTGGGAGGCGGGTGGATCACAAGGTCAAGGGATCAAGACCATCCTGGTCAATATGATGAAACCCCGTCTCTACTAAAAATACAAAAAATTAGCTGGGCATGGTGGCGCGTGCCTGTAATCCCAGCTACTCGTGAGGCTGAGGCAGGAGAATTGCCTGAACCCAGGAGGCGGAGCTTGCGGTGAGCCGAGATCGCGCCATTGCACTCTAGCCTGGGTAAGAAGAGCGAAACTCCGTCTCAAAAAAAAGAAAAAAATCTTAGTAAATTGACTATCGACAAAATTTAAAACTTTTGCTATGTGAAGTATCCCACTGAGAAGACAGAAATGACAAGGCACAGTGGTTCCTGTCTGTAATCCCAACACTATGGTAGGCCAAGGCAGGAGGCTCACTTGAGCCCAGGAGTTTGAAACCAGCCTGGCCAAACCCTGTCTCTGTTGAAAAAAAAAAAGAAGAAAAGAAAAGAAAAATTAGCAGGTGTGGTGGTGCATACTTGTAGTCTCAGCTACTCAGGAGGTTGAGGTGGGAGGATCACTTGAGCCCCAGAGGTAGAGGCTAGAGTGAGCCATGATCACATTACTGCACTCTCCAGCCTGGGTAACAGAGTGAGACCCTCCCGAGAAAGCAAAAACAAACAGGCTGGGCATAGCGGCCCACGCCTGTAATTTCAGCACTTTGGGAGACCAAGGCGCGCAGATCACCTAAGGTCAGGAGTTCAAGACCAGCCTGACCAACATGGCGAAATCCTGCCCTTACTAAAAATATAAAAATTAGCCGGGCATGGTGGCAAACACCTGTAATCCCAGCTACTTGGGAGGCTGTGACAGGAGAATCACTTGAACCCGGGAGACAGAAGTTGCAGTGAGCCAGGATTGTGTCACTGCACTCCAGCCTGGCCGACAAAGTGAGAATCCATAAAAAAAAAAAAAAACCCAACAAGCAAACAAACAAAAAGGATGAAAAGCAACAGACTGGGAGAAAATACATGCAAACCATACAAAGAAGCTGTACCTGTGATCTATAAAAAAATTATCAAAACTCAACAATAAAAAACATACAGTTCAAGGACCAAGCACAGTGGCTCACGCCTGCAATCTCAGCACTTTGAGAGGCCAAGGCAGGTAGATCACCTGAGGTCAGGAGTTCAAGACTTGCCTGGTCAACATGGTGAGACCCTGTCTCTACTAAAAATACAAAAAATTAGCTGGACGTGGTGGCAGGCACCTGTAATCCCAGCGACTCGGGAGTCAGAGGCAGGAGAATCACCTGAACCCCAGAGGTGGAGGCTGCAATGAGCCGAGATCTCGCCATTGCACTCCAGCCTGGGCAACAAGAGTGAAACTCCGTCTCAAAAAAAAAAAAGTACACACACACACACACACACACACACACACAAAATTCAACTAGAAAATAGGCAAAAGGTATAAAGAGACATTTTGCTGACCAGGATATATAGATGGCAAACGACAGCAAATGATAATATGAAAAGATGTGTAAAACCACTAGCCATTTGGGAAACATAAATTAAGACCATGATGATATATCACTACCTATCTATTAAAATAGCTAAAATAAAAATAAAAATAGTGACAATACCAGATACTGGCAAGAATGTGGAGAAACCGCATTTCTCTTATATTGCTGACAGGAACGTAAAATGGTACAGACACTCCAGAAAATATTTTAGCAATATCTTAAAAAACAAACAAAACAAACATATACAGTCATTCTTGATATCCATAGAGGATTGGTTCCAGAGCCTCCCAGGACACTAAAATCCAAGGATGATCAACTCCCTGACACAAAATGCCATACTAATTGCTTATAACCTATGCACATCCTCCCCTATACTTTAAATCATCTCCAGATGATTTATACCTAATACAGTGTTAATGCTATATAAATAGTTGTTATACTGTATTGTTTAAAGAACAGTAACAAGAAAAAAGTCCATACAAGTACAGTACAATTTTTTTTTTAATATTTTCAATTCCAGGTTGGCTGAATCCATGGATGTGGCTTACCACACGACCAAAGAAATGAAAGGCTGCATGCACACAAAAACCTAAACATCAATGTTTATAGAAGCTTTATCTATAAAAGGCCAAAACCAAAAATAACCAAAATGTTCTTTCTATAGGGGAATGATTTAATAGGTGAACCACGGTACTTCCATACCATGGAACACTATTAGGCAATGTAATAGAGGGATGGATCTCAGGGACATCATGCTGAGTGAAAAAGTATGTGATCTCCAAAGATCACATACTGTATAATTCCATGTATATAATAGTCTCAACATGACAAAATTACAGAGATGAAAAACAGATTAGTGGTTGCCAGGGGACAGGGATGGTAGAGAGACAGAGGGAGTGACTAAGGCTATAATTTGTGGTGGTGGAATAATGCTTTATGTGGATTGCAGTGGTGGTTACACTAATCTACATATGATAGAATGGCACAAAACTACATATACATTGCACCAATGTCAATTTCCTGGTGTTGGTATTATACAATAGTTATGTAACATGTAACCACTGAAGGAAACTGGTAAAAGGTAAGGACTCTACTATGTTTGCAATTTCCTGTGAATCATTAATTACCCCAGAACAGTTAAAATAGTTTTCAGAAATCTGAGAATAAGCTAAGGAAGTACACAGCTTTGTAAGTAACAAGAATCTGCCCACTCTCCTTATTAATCTTAAAGTTGTTTCAAGGACCAAGCATAATAAAACAATAAATGCTGGTTTTAACTAAGCGTCTACAATGAGCCAGGCACTGTTTTAAGTACTTTCACACAATGCCCTGCTTAATCCATATAACAACCTTATAAATGAAATTCCACAACCCCATTTTACAGGTAGCAAAAGCGTGGTTGAAAGAGGCTAAAGCAATTTGTTCAGGGTCACACAGTAAGTGTTAGAGCCGTGCTTTAAACTCACATTAATACCAGAGGCATGCCTCGTGCATACCACTTTAACAATAAAGATGTTCAGAGGATAAAAAAGGTATTGAGCTATGTGCAAAAGCCTGGATTAAGCAAAGTTAAACCAATTTATTTTCTGTAGGGTTTTCAAAGCTTTTTAAATGCTAGTTCATGTAACATATGTAAAAGGCTAGAGTATACAGTTGTTTCTCAAATGTATTTGACCAAAACAACTCTTTTCCCCCAAAAATCTAGTTTGGGTATATAAATCCAAGAATCTTTTGGCCAAAAGTTAAAATGTTTAAATGGATTTATCTTAACCCACTTCCCTTCTTCACATACTGGCAAACTACAAATATTTAGAGTGGTGTTGTCCAAAGTGGTAGCCACTAGCCATATGTTACTAATTATACATTAATTAGAATTAAATAAAATCAAAATTTCAGTTCCTCAATCATGTCACATTTCAAGTCTGTTCAGGAACCACATGTGGCTACCATATTGGTCAGCACAAATACAGAAAATTTCCATCATCTGAGAAAGTTCTGTCAGTCAGCATTGGGTCAGAAGCTTATTTTTTTAAAGAACATGGGACCTGTAACATCTTCAGAGAAGCACATTGTAAATGATTACATATGTTATTGCCTCTATCCCCCCATAAAACTGGGCTAGGTCAGAGATCCTTGATGATCTAAAGCCACTGTAATGTCAAAGCAGAGGGAAAAGGTAAACAAAGGAGTGGAAAAAATGAATAGCAGGAAGAGAAAGCAACATCATGAAGCCTGGAGATGAAGCTTGAAGCCAGATTCAGGAGTCTGGGTTCTACTCCATTATGCCAGTAATTCTTTTTTTTTTTTTAAACTTAATTTTTTTTGCATTTGGTGCTAATTTAACCGTGATTAAACAGGCCTCTTTATTACTTTGGGCCTCAGTTTCCTTTTCTACAATACAAATTTAAGCCATATGATCACTGATGCCCTCCAGTTCTGTACAGTTAAAACACACACAATGAGAAAGTAGGGAATAAAGGGAAAAATAAAAAGGAAGATCATTGCATATTGGTGGTGGAAACTGGCAATCCTGTCATCTTGCCACAAGTTCTATTCCCAAGGACAAGATTTGGATGCCACCAAACGAATAAAAATTTAATGCCAGTCAATACTTATTGAGCAATTATTTGCAATGAACTATACTATTTGGAAACAGCACCACAAAAAAAAATTAGCCTAAGTTAAGACCAAATATGTGGAAAGAATGCAAGGAAAGACTGGTTCATTAACATGTAATAACCCAACTGGTCTAGTACTAAGAAACAAATAAGTATTTTAAATATTCCTGAGGGAAAACAGCTAGCAAATTATATAAAATAATACACAAAGTATAAACATATGGCATAATAGCATCAAATTTCTTCAACAAATAAAATAAATTCTACAGGTACTTGGGAACAGGAAGACGCCAATTTTGGCCAATCTGATTTTTCTAGAACCCACACTTAATTGGATACTCTTACATTTTCTAGTTAAATATTCTTGAGGGCTGTTGGAATTAACAGGTTCACAAATTGTGCTGGACAGAATAAAATACAACTGGAATTTCAGTCTCTTACTGCACACCCACTTTTCAGATGCGTTGGTCTTATTTCCTCGTATCAAAGGGTACAGAAAATCTTTCACATGCCTATTTTAAGAACTGAAATAGCTAATATGAAAACTTTAAAATGATTTTTACCTCTGGATTAAAAAGAACCAAGATAAACTGTGTTTGGTATTTTACCTTGCAGAAGCTAAGTCAACCAGTGAGCCGTGTAACCTTTATATGAATTCCCTCCTGAAAGACTGGAAACATACCCGTGACTATTCTGGAGTAAGGGAGAGCAGATACTAAAGCTTTCCAGCAAGCAAAACAAGGAGAAGGGATTTCAGCAACATGCCTTTACTTTGGAAAGACATTTTTTAGTACCCCACCTACTAATCTAACGCGGCGCGGAAACCTTGCAGAATTTGAAAACAAATGGTGAGAGGCTCCGGGGGACTGGTAAAGGGGTTAGTAACTGACAGCTCGGCCTCGGAGCGAGAAGCCTCAAGTACTTAGATCAAACTGTGTCAACGATCTGAAATCCAGGGTCCACCCCAGTGGGCTTAGAGAAGTAGAGCAGCAGGAGGTAAGCAGGGGTTTGGCGTGTTTCAGTCCTAAAGATGCGGGATATCGGAACTGAGAGAGACCTAGAACCCAAGCCGGGCAGTTTGCCTGCTCTCACCTCTCTTGGGGGCTTTGATGAGAGGCACCCCTCCAGTCCTCTCGCCGTTTTCCTGCTTGTCCTTGTGCTTGAGATCGGTTCCGCAGGAGCTGGGGTCACCATCGGAGCCGCGGTGGTGATGGTGCTTGTGCCGCTCCTTGTAGCCCTTATGCTTGGGCCCAGCCGCGCTCACCGTCAGAGGCGAGAAGGTGAAGAGGGCCGAGGTGCTTGCGGCCGGGAGAGGGGCAGCGACAGCGGGCCCGGCGGGTGCCAGCGAAGGTGGCGGCGGAGGCGGCAGGAGAAGAGGCTCAACAGGGCCTGGGACAGTTGGGGCTGCATTCGTTGGCGGCAGCGGCCCAGGATGTTGGCGGCTGCGACGCCGGCGGTGAGGGGGAGCGAGAGGGGGCTCCTGGCTCGGCCGCCCCCGCTTCTCCTGAGACCCCCCACTGCTAGATCGGCGCTGCCGCTTCACTCCCCGCGGGGAGACCCCAGCATGAGGTTTCTCCTTCCCTTCTTTGTCCGGCTCCTCCTGCGCCGCCACCGCCCGTACTACGCGCACCGCTCCGACCTGCGCAGCCATTTCACCCACAAACACACATTTAAATGGCCCGACCGCCCCCCCGTCCGCGCATCGCGCAAGCGCCGCCCGCGCACTGCCCGCTGGGCATTGGAGTCTCTCCCCCGCCCTCCACTTGTCGGCCGCTCTTCGTCCAGAGATGAACATGCCGGAAGCGGCCGTTCCCAGCTTTTCTCCGCAGGCCCTTCCAACCGACCTTCTATTGTAAAAGCACCCTGGGCCGCGCAAAGCGTCATGGGAACTGTAGTTCCGCCGCGCCCCGCGCCGTGTCCCCTACTCTGAGTGGAGAAGCGGAAAGGGAGCGTGCGCGAAGTCACGCTTCTGGCTGCGACGCAACCGCTGCTGGGCGGTGATTTGCCGCCAACCGCCCTAACGGCCGAAACAATGTTAATGGCTTTCAGAGTCTGGCGCCGTGTTCCCATTATCATCTTCCTGTGACCCTTCCTCATTTTACACAGGGGAGGTGGTCTCTACAGTGACTTTTAAATTTAACATTCCTCTCATAACCTTTGTGAGGTGAAAGAATCTCCATCCTTTTAACTTTGACGGTAGATGAAGGTGAAAAGAGGATTTAGTAACATGTAAAGTAAGGCTGGTTTTGCTGTAAAAATAAGATAGGGCCGCAATTCAGAGATGTTTTCAAGCATCTGGGGCATTGCCACAGTTACAACTACAGGCCTGAGACGTCAGGTGCGAGAACAGCCTGGGGTCCCGGTGAGTGCGGCCCCTCCTCGCCGTCGAGCCATATCCCCTCTAATGCTAGGAAAGGTCCAGCATTTATTTTGAATATATCCCTAGGTTACGAAAAATTGCAGATGGAAACCATGTTTAAGATTTTAATAAGATTTTTCTTCAAATCTTAAGGATACCGATTGCATAAATTTGAAAAGTGTGCCTACCAGAGAACACACCAAAACTCGTCACTGTTCATATGATACAGTTGCTGCCCAGAAACTCGTTTAGAATTTCATCCTCGCTTTAGCTTTTACCTGGGTTTCTTTTATGTATTTATTTAGAGATGGGTGGGGCGGGGTGCTGTGGCTTCCGCCGGTAATCCCCTAGCTTTGGGAGGCCGAGGTGGGAGGATTGCTTGAGGCCAGGAGTTCGAGATCAGCCTAGGTAACATAGTGAGAGCCGTTGTCCCTCAAAAATATTTTTTAAATTATCCGGGCACACGCCTGTAGTCCCAGCTACTTGGGAAGCTGAGGGGGAGGAGTGGTCATGCCACTGCATTCTGGCCTGGGTGACAGATCCAGACCTGACTCTTAAAAAATGGGAAATACAAGGTCTTGCTCTGTTGACCAGGCTGGCCTCCAACTCCTGGGCTCAAAGAATGAGTAGCCGGGCCTACAGGTACACTCATGGCGCCCAGCTTTACCTAGAATTCTTTTAATATGTTTGTTTCTTGATAAAGACATTTGGAAGTAATCGATTATAGTGATATACTCAGCAGATAAAATAACTGGTTTGATATCACCAAAAAAGTTTATTGAGCATCTATTGGATACATTGTACTACAACAGACAGAAAATAATATCTCATTCATTTTTCCCTATTGGGCTTCCGAATGAAAAATACACACAAATGATGTTTAAGCAATACTACATGCTTCTAAAAGTTATAAATACAGTTCTTTAAATAAGATTTTTAATGCATTAGGGAAAGTCAGGTAGATTCTTTTTAAAAAAACAATTACCTGCCAATTTATTTGCTACATAAAATTAGAGTTGAAATAGATTCTCTTATGGGAGATCCATATTCATATAGAAATTTGTTTTAAACTAGTATTTTTGATTGGCTGGATAGAAATTGCACATGATCTAAAGACCCTATATAAACATGTGCAATTGAAACATAGCTATTAATATTTCATTGATTACTTTTCAGAATTGGCAACTTAATGACTTTGGTTAAAAGTTACCAGGAATGTAGCTGAATACCTTGTTGTTATATTCAAATAATTGTCATTATTTGCACATTTTATTCTCATAAATATAATTTCTCATTTTCTTAATATTCCAGTTTTCCACAACATTTGGGAAGATTTATAAGGTATACTACATTTAGGCAAAAATAACTCCCAGGAATAGTCATTGTCAAGAGCAGTTTGTATTACAACCTACAAGGTTAAGATTTTTTTAATACTTTTTTATAGTAAATTCTGGCAATGGAGAAATTAGTTGAGATCTAAATCTTACAGACCTTTTGAAGTTTCTGTTTATGTAAAAAAGTAAGATAAAAATAACTTGCAAAAATGAAAAATCCATTCTAAAAGTGTTTCTCATACAGCATTCTCTACATAAGCTCAAGTGACAAACTTTTTTGCAGTTTTCAACTCAATGTAAGTAATATGAAAAATGCAAAACTGCCACTTATTTGCATTTTGCTTTTCTTTTAAAAGCTATTAACATTAGCATCTCTTTATATTTGGTATTATGCATATAGAGCATTTACTTAACTAGCAGTATTCTAGTAGTTTTGTTCGCACGTGTATTTGTAGCCCATATTCTTATAAATCTGGAGTTGTATTAAATATTCCAAGTTGGTGGTGGATTCCTTGGTCCTTTGGGTTTTGAAAAACGGTTTGCAAAACCTGGAAACAAAAATAAAGTTGAATGAAAAAAAGATGTTTTAAATATAGAAATGAATACTTGGCTTTTAGAGTATATTATATGCAAATATGTGAACTTTTTTTAAAGGTTAGGCAGTATCTTGACCAATTTAGTAATAGATTGTTAAGTCATTATAGTAATCTAAAGTTTAAATAACAGAATACTAATAACACTTTAAATTTGTCGAGCACTTAAAAATTTAATAATGGTAATAATAGGATGAAGAACACTGGTTATATACAGCTTTTGATAATTTAGTATATAATATCATTTATCTGTGACTTTTTGTCATCCACTCCTAACCATCAAACGAAGCTGGGAAATTTTAATTTCACAAAAATAGAGCACCGTTATTTATAACATTATTGTATTACATCCAGTTATACCTCTATGTCGATCCAGAAATCCTTCAGTTTACTAAGAGATTATGGTTGAAAAGCTTAGAAAAAATAAACAATCCTGAAAAACTAAGTAGGTAAGTATTATTATCATTTATCTTTATTCTTCAAACCTTGTTCCCCCTACCTCACCCCAAAGAGGGGAAGATGAGGAAATTTTCACAACTACTTAAGGCTATTTTTGGATGCTTTCAAAAGATGTGCAGGTTGATGACGTTGGTTCTTTATCACTTTAGCAACATATGACTTTTATGACTTTTCTTTAATGGCGGTGTCTTTTTTGTTTGTTGTCTCCCAGGCTGGAGTACAGTGGCGCAATCTTGGCTCACTGCAACCTCTGCCTCCCAAGTTCAAGTGATTCTCCTGCCTCAGCCTCTCAATTAGCTGGGATTACAGGCATCAGCCACCATGCCGAGCTAATTTTTGCATTTTTAATAGAGATGGGTTTCACCCTGTTGGCCAGGCTGGTCTCAAACTCCTGACCTCAAGTGATCCACCTGTCTTGGCCTCCCAAAGTGCTGGGATTATAGGTGTTAGCCACCATGCCAGGCCTAATGGCAGTGTATTTTTAAGTTATCTTACACTAGCAACTTTAGGGGTTTAAAATGAGAAACGAAAGGTTTGAAATGCAGGGGAATAATAAAATGGAAAACTCAAAGATATTCCTAAAACTTTAATTTCATCATCATACAAATTGTATTATCTTACAAAATTGATGTAAGGATCAAATGAGATATTTGCGTAAGAATCGATTGGGGCAGGGTGCAGTGGCCTGTAATCCCAGCATTTGGAGGCCTATGCAGGAGGAATTGCTTGAGCCCAGGAGTTCAAGACCAGCCTGGGCAAATTAGTGAAACCCTGTCTCTACAAAAAAATACAAAAAAAAATAGCTGGATGTGGTGGCTTGCACCTCGGGTCATTTGAGCCCAGGGAGGTCAAGGCAGTAGAGGAAAAACAAAACAGAAAACAAAACAGCATCCAGCACAATGCCTGGCACATAGCAAGTACTCAAATGTTGCTCAGGCCAGTCATGGTGGCTCACATCTATAATCCCAGCACTTTTGGAGGTAAGTTTGGAGGATAGCTTGAGGCCAAGAATTCACATAGTAACTACTCAAATGTTGCTTAAATTTCAACCTAGAAGCCAGGCACAGTGGCTCACACCTGTAATGCGAGAACTTTGGGAGGCCGAGGTGGGTGAATTACCTAAGGTCAGGAGTTGGAGACAAGCCTGGCCAACATGGTGAAACCCCGTCTCTACTAAAAATACAAAAATTAGCTGGGCATGATGGCAGGCACCTGTAATCCCAGTTACTCAGGAAGCTGAGGCAGGAGAATTGCTTGCACCTGGGAGGCCAAGGTTGTAGTGAGCTGAGATTGCACCACTGCACTCCAGCCTGGGCAACAGAGCAAGACTCGGTCTCAAAAAAAAAAAAAAGTCAATCTAGAAAACTATGCCAGAAATGGAAGAGAAGGAGAGTAGGGAAGGGGAAGGAAGGCACATTCAAATTTGTTAATGGTGATGATTTTAAAAAATTGGTGGAGGGGACACACAGCCTAGTTCATGCACATTTTACTCTTCTGAGTGGTAAGAAAGAAGATGGAAGGAATACTTCTGGTTAAATAGTTTCACACACAATAGTCAGAATCATCCTGTCAGTACAGATCACTTGATTGTAAGCCAAGTGAATTAGGAGTAGAGGTAAGGACATATGTTAGTACTGAGTACCTAAAATTTTAGGAATACCTATATTCAGTCTCTTTCACAGATCAATAGTTTAAAACAGTTTCAAGCTACCTTTTTTTTTTACATGGGAGCCAATTCAGGGAAAATAAACTTGAACCCCAAATTTTTTATTCAGATTTAACTACTTTTTTGAGTAACATGCCCTTAAATTGATGTCGCCTGAAAAAAGTAAGTGCTGATTCTTTGGGGTTTTTTTCCAAGACAGGGTCTTGCACTGTCACCCAGGCTAGAGTGCAGTGGCGTGATCACAGCTCTCTGCAGCCTCAACCTCCCGGGCTCAAGTGATCCTCCCACCTAAGCCCCCTGAGTAGCTAGGAGTACAGGCACATGCCACCATGCCTGGCTAGTTAAAAAAAAAAAAAATTGTAGAGACATAGTCTCACTGTGTTGCTTAGGCTAGTCTCAAACTCCTGGCCCCAAGCAATCCTCCTTCCTCAGCCTCCCAAAGTGCTGGAATTACAGGCATTGAAAGTGTTGCTTTTTAAGTAGGTAAAATGTTCATTTAGGCATATTTGAGAGGAAGGAACATGGAGGCAGCTCTCTAATATTTTATCCTCATATTGGATTATATAGACTGTTGTTAAGCTAGGTAGGCCTAGAGTTACTCAAGTTGTATCACTGATTTAGAGTAAAGAAGGAAGCAGAGGAAATTTGTGTTCCAGGAAAAGTTGGGAACTTTTTCCTTTTTCTTTTTTTTTTAAATGAGATGGTCTCGTTATGTTGCCCAGACTGGTCTTCAACTCCTGGGCTCACGGGATCCTCCCACCTTTACCTCCCAAAGTGCTGGAATTACAGGCATGAGCCACCATGCCTGGCTTGCTTTTTTCATAGTTTATGCAATATTCTATGTAAATGTTTTAGCTAAATGATTTTATATAAATTATACATTTTTTTTTTTTGAGACAGAGTCTCACTCTGTCGCCAGGCTGGAGTGCAGTGGTGTGATCTCAGCTCACTGCAACCTCCAACTCCCTGATTCAAGAGATTCTCCTTCCTCAGCCTCCTGAGTAGCTGGGATACTTTGTAATCCCAAAGTGCTGGGATTACAGGCATGTGCCACCACGCCCAGCTAATTTTATATTTTTAGTAGAGACTGGGTTTCACCATGTTGGCCAGGATGGTCTCAATCTCCTGACCTCCTAATCCACCTCCCTCAGCCTCCCAAAGTGCTGGGATTACAGGCGTGAGCCACCATGCCCGGCCTAAATTACAACTTGTTAAACCTTAAAGTTAATGAAATCCAAACAAAATTTTGTGGCAAAAAAGGCAGATCCAGAGATTTTAAACATTTTGTGAAGATGACATAGGGATTCTAACTTAAGTGTGGCAGAGATTGCTACTTGTCCACCAGTATCTTTCTTTGCTTCTTCCTCAAATAGAATTGTATGTAGGCAGTTTTATATGCCCAGCAATATTACATTTCCTAATCTCTTTGCAATTTAATTATAGTACATCTCTAAGTTCTCATCAAGAGAATATGGGTTGATATGATCTGGCCATTTCCAGGCCAGTGCCTCTGAAGACCAGAAGAGTAAGAAGAGGAGGCCACACCCCCACTTTTTCCTGTTTTCTTGCCACCTACAGTCTGGAGATGGCAGCAACCCAATTTGATCTTATGAGTAAAGACAACACCATTAAGCGGCAGTCCTCAAAGTGTGATTCAGGGACTCCTAGAGGCTTCACACTCTTTCAGGGTGGTTTTGGTTAATAACAATTTTTAGTAGTAATAGCCTACCACCAATTGCTATTCTGCTTACAAAAAATTATACATGATACTTTAAATAGTATCATAAATATGTATCACATAGAATAATAGAATTTTTAGAATAATATAAAATTATCATTTTAAGTTTATAGCATATACTTAGGAGCAATTGGGTAAGCAAACCTTAAAACTGTCAGAATTGTGCTTCATTTCCTACTGTTAAATTAGTTATATAAGATTATACAGTGGCAACTGCTGTTCTTTTTATCATACTTGTATGTTTTTTATAAATTTGTTTTAGATATGAACTGGAATATCACAGCATCTCAATTTCTTCATTGGGCTGGTCATATGTATTTACTACATGCCAACACAATAATTTGGTTACCTAGCTTTATTTTTCACATATACTAGATCATTCTGTGTGACATATTAAGAGGTAGTTAAGGTTGAAAATAAAAAGATAAATTTCATGGAAAAAAATATAAACATAAGGAACTATACATGCAACCTAAAATCATATTTAAAGTTGAATCTGTTATACTATAAATGGGTAATTTAGATAATTTTTTTAACTCTTCCATAAAATAACACACATACCAAAATTCAGAAATGAGCTGGAGTTATTTGACTGAACAGATTCTGAAGGCTTGTTTGGTGGGCAAGAATTACAGATACCTAGAATCAAAAGAAAAAATATAAGGGAAAGACTAAAGACAGACCCAGATGACAGTTGGGTCAGATCACACATAATTATTAAGAGTAATTAATAATCCCAAATAAACATATCACTGTCAAATGTCAACAAAATATAGGTGCTTACAAATGAGTTGACACTATTACAAATGAGTTGACAAACATTCTCATTTGTCTTTGTGTTTTTTTCTCAAAAGGTGTCTTTTCTTTGCAAACAGAATGTATAGTAAAGCCCAACACTAAAGAAATAAGATCCAATATATCATGAATCAGCTTGAAATTCACATTTTGGCTTTGGACTTCACATTATTTTTTCCTCTGACCACTCTTAGTACATTTTTACATCATTTGTTCTCCACAATATTTCATCCATGAAAAGTCTATGATTTTTTTTATTTAATCCCCTACCCTGGAATCTCTTATTTTCATTCTACTTTCCAGCCTGATTTTTCTCTAATTATAGGTGGTTCTAATACAGGCCCATAACCTGGCATGGTGACTCATGCCTGTAATTTCAGCACTTTGGGAGGCTGAGGCGGGCAGATCACTTGAGGCCAGGAGTTTGAGACCACCCTCACCAAAATGATGAAACCCTGTCTCTACTAAAAATACAAAAAAATTAGCCAGGCGTGGTGTTGCACGTCTGTAATCCCAGCTACTTGGGAGGCTGAGGCACAAGAATTGCTCAAACCTGGGAGGCAGAGGATGTGGTGAGCCCAGATTGCACCACTGCACTCCAGACTGGGTGACAGAGCAAGGTCCTGTCTAAAAAAACATAATAATATTTAATAATTATTATTTAGGCCTATAATCTCCCAAAAGCATTATTATGCTGCTTTGTTTTGCTATTTTAGTTACTCAGAGGTATAAGTTAATCTATAAGTTACTTATAGGTCATATATATACATTGATATATTCATGTATCAGTGTCTGCAGTTTTGAAAACAGTCCCTTAAAAAGTTTGTCCAAATTTTACACATGCTTTATCTTACCAATGGAAAAAGTTAATTTAGGTTTGTATAAACTTTCTAACAAATAGCATATAAGTGGGAAGATACTGGTATTTTTGTTGTTGTTTTCAGCATTTTCAGAATGCACTGTGAGAACTGCATATGTGTGTTTGCACATGTATACCTAATACTAGAATTCTAGAAAAACCTTCACTTTCCAGCAGGTACCTGAGTATGAATTACTGGAATACATACTGAATTTCAATCAGATCCATTTAAAATACATATTTATTTTATACTTATTATATAACTATAGTAAGTATAATTATACTTAATATATTAAATTCTTAATATAAAGTATAAGTATAAAATACTTAATAAAATACTATTCATATTTAAATACTTACTATGTACTAAGGATTGGTCTAGGCACTGAAGATAGAGACGTGAATATAAAGTGAGTAAAGGTGAGGAAGTTCAGGAGTTACCAGTAATCTCTAAACTGCATAGGAGCTGAAAGTTATATATATCCTTCAGAAAGAAAACAACCATCCCAAAGGAGAATATTGGTTTTATATTGGTTTTTCACAGAGGAGGCACAGATTCCATATATATATATTTATTTTTATATATATTCCATATTTATATTTATTTATATATATTCCATATATATTTATATATATATTCCATATATATATTTATATATATCAGAGGAAATTGCTATTTTGTATTTTGGCTCATCATGGATATTTTTATGCTACCTGCCTAACCTTCATTCCCTCTTCTGATAATAGAACTTGACTTTTTCTTTAGGCAACTACTCCTCCACAATTTTCAGTTTCTGTGCTTCCAGTGGAGCTGATTGTACCTTTAGATTAAGGAAATGACCTATAACTAGGGCTGATTTTCCGTTGGTATATTGGCATGGTCACACCAGATGTACAGGTTTGACCTCATTCCTGATTGGACAGTGTCTACATGTAACAAGTGTTGAATATTAGGGTATGACACTATCCTGCCTAATCAGAACATTGACTATACTGGCAATAATTGATTCAAACAAACCAATTTGGGCAAACGAACCAAACCAAGACAGTCAGACCCTGTTAGCACTAGTCATCACAGTGTGGCTTAAAAACCAAGAAATAGTTATTTTTTTCCCCATATAAGCCTGAACTCACATGATAAAAGCCTGCCTATGAATGACCTAATACAGAGTGAGACTAAGCTGAGAAACATTAAATGAGAGATTAGGTTCTGATTACATCATTTGGACCATTGTTACAAGCCAGTATATTCCCCTTTTCTGCTTAAGTCAGCTTAAGTTAGGTTTTCTGTCACTTGCAACCAAAGGATTTCCGAGCAATTAAAGTTTCCCACCAAAAGTTGGTATCAGGCATCACAGTTGACAGCTTCCACTCTTGTCATTCTATAATTCATTCTTTGTATAGCACCTAGCATGATTGTTTTATACTTTTCTGTGGAACATGTTTAAAAATAAATAGAAAACAAAGCATAAAACATCTCTGCATGAAACCCTCTTATGGCTTCCCATTACACTTAGAATAAACTAAACTACTTACCATGCATGACCCATAAGAATCTAACTACTCCTCCCTGATCTTTCCAGCCTTGCCTTACTCCCGTCTCCTCCTTACCTACTCTCTGTAGCTAAGATGGCTTCCTTTTGAATTTCTACAATAAACCAAATTCTTATACTTCAGATATTTTGTTCCCTCTATCTGAAATACTCTTCTCTGGACCCTTTGGCTGGCTGACTGCTCCTTCATGTTTCAGGTTCAATTGTCACTTCCTTTAAAAGGGTTTCTTGGACAACTCATTCTAAAGTGGATTCCCTTTGCTATCCTCTCATAGTTACCCTTTTGTTTTCCTTCATAGCATTAGCATGTGTTATATGTATGTATTTGTTAATTTGTTTAATGTTGGAATTCTTCACCAAACTTAAGTTCCACAAAGGCAGAGCCCATATCTGTTCTGTTCACCATCTTACAGTGAACAGAGTGTAAGTGCCTTACAGAATGCCTGGAACACAGTAAACACTCAACAAATACTCATTGAATGAATAAATGAATGACACTAGGCCTAGATACTAGCTTAAAATAACAGATGAAGAATCCTAATTTCATTAAAAGTAGGACCAGCTTTACAGTTCAGTGGGAGATCCAGGCTACAGGAAGAACACATGGAATTCCACAATCATGAACCATCTGGAAGGGGCTGAGGACACATATGCAGTACAGTCTAAAGCTTCAATTTTGGGGGCCAGGATCAATTTTGAGGGCCAGATGTTCTTCATTTAAGGGCAAAAGACCAGAGGATCAAGGTAACTGAAAAATACAGCACAGCCTAGATCCAGAGAATGAACTGAGAGCTCTTTCTTGGAAATAAGACTTAATCTCCAAAAGTTCTACTGTATCTTAAAAGCTGTGCCAACCTAAATCTACCTGTAGTTTCTGTTTCTTTGCTTGATACTCTAAGCAGGGTTGGAGATGGGGAAAGAAAACTGTTTTCTGAGTTAGGCTGATCAAACCAATCTTTGGTTGACTGTTTAAGTCACTCAGTTCTTTGTACTTGGCTATTTTCTTTCCCCTGTTTCCTACCATAATTTCCTTTGGAAATGTTTGAATTCTCTTTTGACCGTCTGTAGGAGAAAAGGTATATTTTCCAACTATACTTCAGCCATCATAAGTAAGAAATCAGTTCATGTCAGAGATGAGCTATGATGGCAATGGAGCTTTTGCATAGGCAGACAGAATGAAAACCCAAAAGGAAACCTTCTTTCTTACACTATACCTTAAATCAGATTTTCTCAGTGCTTTCTGTCTCTCCCCTATTCAGTGATT
This sequence comes from Callithrix jacchus, assembly GCF_049354715.1. NCBI lineage: Eukaryota > Metazoa > Chordata > Mammalia > Primates > Cebidae > Callithrix > Callithrix jacchus. The sequence continues at coordinate 151,799,652 of NC_133508.1, forward strand.
AACCAAACGGCTCAAAAAAAATGTTGAAGTATCTCACCATGGTTTTTAAATTTTATATTTGTAAATAAGATTTCTAAGATAATTTCCCAGAGTTTCAGACTCAATGGAATTTATTTTCATTACAATATAATAAAAATAGTAAGCAACAGAATTTTATTGCTAAAACTTGGTAAAAATGGAAATATATCAATGCTTTGCTTATTTCATGAAGTTAACATATTTGTTTGACAATATGCTTTGCTGTGATTGTTTTCAAAAAATACAACTGAGGTGAGACTCCTGGAAATTTTAAATAATACAATTGCATGACAGCATCTTAAGAGGGGTAGAAAGTGCCAAACATTGGCTGGGTGCAGTGGCTTATGCCTATAATCCTAGCACTTTGGGAGTCCGAGGCGGGAGGATCACTTGAGCCCAGGAATTTGAGACTAAGCTGGGCAATATGGTGAAACCCCATCTGTACTATTAAAAATAAATTTTAAAAATAAATTTAAAAAAATTTTTAATGCCAAACATTGTACTAATTATTCTTATGTATTAAACAGAATTCTCCTCGATTAATATTCTCCTGCCCAATATTAGCACTGTGAAGGCTAGCAAAAAAAAAAAAAAAAAAAAGGCCTAGGGCTGATTGTTCTGATTCATAGGACCCTAGGGAGGCCCTGTTTAGGAATAATATTGTTAATCTTTTCAAAATATTGGTTGGTTATATAAAGAAAAATTACAAAATTGAGAAAACAATATTTTTAAACATAAGTACCAACTTACTCTTTTTCATGTTTCGCAAAATTTTCAAACTCTACAAAAGTGAAGAAAGGGAAAAACGTTAGTTTTTTTCCTGTGAAATTTGAAATACTTTAATCAAGTAGAAATACAGACGTGAGTGAAAGAAATTAATTTCCTTAAAAAAAGCCATGAAAATGTACAGTTATTTTTCCATCTTGCCATTTTTAATTCAGTGCAAAATCTCCAATTGATTTTATCTTGCTATTTATATTCACCCATGCAAGTATCACATTACATATTTTGAAATAATATTATCAGAGGCTGAGCACAGCAGCTCACACCTGTAATCCCAACACTTTGGGATGCTAAGGCAGGAGCACTGTTTGAGCTCAGGAGTTTAGGACCATCTTGGGCAACATAGCAAGACCCCCATCTCTACAAAAAGTGGAAAAAAAAATTAGCTGAGTGTGGTGGCAACTACTGGGGAAGCTGAGACAGGAGGTCTGCTTGATCGCAGGAGTTCAAGGCTGCACCGAGCTGTGATTTCACCACTGTGTTCCAGCCTGGGCGACAGAGTGAGAACATGTCTTTTTAAAAAGATTAATAGATTTTTTTTAAATTATGCTGTCAGACTATTGACAGGGATAGGGGGTGCTGGCAAGGTGGCTCATGCTTGTAATTCTGGCACTTTGGGAGGCTCAGGTAGGAGTTTCCCTCGAGGCCCAGGGTTCAAGACCAGACTGGGCAACATGGTATGACTCTATCTCTACCAAAAATTTTAAAAAGGTAGGCATGATAGTGCAGACCTGTGTTTCCAGCCACTTGGAAGGCTGATGCAGGAGGATCACTTGAGCCCAGGATGTCAAAACTGCAGTCCGCCATATTTATGCCACTACACTCTAGCCTGGGCAACAGAACAAGAACCTGTCTAAAAAAAAAAAAAAAGTAAGGAGGAAGGAAACTCAGCGGGTAGAGGGAATGAAATTCCTACTTCTCTCCTTTATTAGGTCCATTTCAGAATCCCAAATGGCTTCTGAATGTATCCATGATACACAGCCATTTCAATTCTAGCCAAGAATTTTTGCCAGTAATATTTTATATTAAATTTACTAAGGCCTCCTTCCGTACTGTTAGCCGTACTTCCTCTCTCACGTTTATGCTGGAGTCTCTAATTTATCTTTTCAAGGAACCTACCCAAATTTCTTTGCTCCACATTTCTTCAGCATATATGTATGTTTTTAATCTGCTTCATGGCATTTTATTCTGCTTGATAATTTTCATGTTCCTCAAAGATGTTCTACTCCAGCAGATTAACTATACTATTTTCAAGGGCAAATAGTTGTCCTTTATGACATTTCTATTTTCCTAACACCAAACAGAAATGTGCTTTTCTATGGAATAGATATTTAATAAAGTCTTTCTTTGTAACATTTTTAGGGTTTTTTTAATAGATGATTTATTTACAAGTCAGAAAATCTAGTAAAAATGCTCCCACATCCTTGTCTTCAGTCTACTCAGTTTCTAATGCTCCTCCTGGAGATAACCGCTATTAGTTTTTTATCCTCTGTACTTAGTATCCTTCCAGAGTAACTTATGAATATATAAGTAAATACACATATGTATTATATTCCTCTTTTTAAAGTCAATAAATTATATATGAATATATTGAGGAAGTCCTAATACTTTTTTAGCTGCACAGTATTCCATTTGTATGAATATACCATGATTATTTATTTAATTGGTTCCCCTAACAATTAACACTGTTAATTATGTTGTTTCCAGTCATCTGCTCTTATAGATAATGCTGCAGTGAATACTTGGTATACATGTCATTTCATGTGTATGCAAGCATATTTGTAGGATAAATTTCACTTATAGTGAAATTGTTGAGTAGAGGGTATATGCATTTGTAATTTTGATATTGCTAAATTTTCCTTCATAGAAGTTGTAACAGGCTAGGTACAGTGGCTCTCACCTGTAAGCCCAGCACTTTGGGAGGCCAAGGCAGGAGGATCGCTTGAGTTCAGAAATTGGCAACATAGGGAGACCCCCATCTCTAATTTTTAAAAAAAAAATTTTTTTAAAAGAAGTTGTACCGCTTGATATTCTCACCAACAACATTGAGTGTGCTTATTTCCCCATAGCCTCCCTAACAGAGAATATAATCAAACTTTGGGAATTTGCCATTCTGATAGATGAAAAAACAATATGTCACTGTGGTTTTAATTTGTAATTTTTTCATTACGAATGAGATTGAACATATCAGATGTTTAAGGGGCACACATGCTCATTTATTTTCTTCAAACCATGTGATCACATATTTTTGCCCGTTTTTATTTTGCAATTATTTTCTATGAATTTCTTCTTCCTTTTTTTGAGATGGAGTCTCACTTTGTCGCCCAGGCTGGGGAGTGCATTGGCACGACCTTGGCTCACTGCAACCTCTGCCTCCCGGGTTCAAGTGATTCTCCTGCCTCGGCCTCCTGATTGGCTGGGATTACAGGTGCGTGCCACCATGCCCGGCTAATTTATGTATTTTTAGTAGAGACAGGGTTTCACCATGTTGGTCAGGCTGGTCTTGAACTCCTGACCTCAGGTGTTTCACCCACCTTGGCCTTCCAAAGTGCTGGGATTACAGGCATAAGCCACTTTGCCCAGCCTATTTTCTAACAGTTCTTTATATATTAGGGTAACAATCCCTTTGGCTGTGGTGCCAGTTGCAGATTTTTTTTTTCTCAAATTTGTTCTTTGTCTTTTTATTTTTAAGGTGATTGTTTTGCCATCCATAAATTTTCTGTTTTATTTAGCTGAATTTATCTATCTCTTTTCTTCCAGCCCCTGGATTTTGAGTCATAGTAAAGGTCATTCACACTCTCAGGTTATAAAGGACTCTTTCCAGGTTTTTTTGCGTTTGTTTGTTTTTCTGAGACGAAATCTCAGTCTGTCGCCTGGGCTGGGCTGGAGTACAGTGGCTTGATCTCAGCTCACTGCAACCTCTGCCTTTTGGGTTCAAGCAATTCTCCTGCCTCAGCCTCCCAAGTAGCTGGGATTACAGGCACCCACCACTACGGCCAGCTAATTTTTTGTACTTTTAGTAGAGATGGGGTTTCACCATGTTGGCCAGGCTGGTCTCGAACTCCTGACCTCGTGATTCACCTGCCTCGGCCTCCCAAAGTGCTGGGATTACAGGAGTGAGCCACCAAGGCCGGCCTCTTTCCAAGTTTTTTAAGGTCTCTATGGGTTTTTTTTTTTTTAACATTTAAATCTTTTAGCCATTTAGAGTTTATCCTGGTATAGATGTAAGGAGGATGCCCTGCTTTTTTTTCAGGTAGTTAGCTATTTGATTCAACAATAGTTATTAAACTATCCATCTTTATCCCCTGATTTGAGAGATCACCTTCATTATATACTAAATTTCTACATATATTTGTATCTATTTCAGAACTTTCCCTTTTACTCTCTTGGTATGTGTTTCTTCTTATACACTAATATCATGCCTATATATTTTATTTATTTCTTTATTTTTTGAGATGAGGTCTCACTCTGTAACCCAGGCTGGATTGTAGTGGCGTGATCTCTGCAGCCTCCATCTTCCAGGCACAAGCAATCTTCCCACCTCAGCCTCCTGAGTAGCTGGGACCACAGGCACACACCAACATGCCCAGCTAATTTTTTGTAGTTTGGTAGAGATGGGGTTTTGCCATGTTGCCCAGGTTGGTCTTGAATCCTGAGCTCAAGTGATCCACCTGCCTTGGCCTCCCAAAGGCTAGGATTACAGACATGAGCCACAGTGTCTGGCCTATCATGCCATTTTAATTGAGGCTTTACCATATTTGAATATTTGCTAAGGTGATTCTCTTTCATTGCTTTTCTGTTTATTCATTTTTATTTAAAAATTATTTTAGACATTTATCTATTTTTATTTCTATTTATTTGCAGATTTCTGACTACTTTTGCTTCCCCTACTCCCATATGAACTTTGAAATCAGTTTGTCTAGTTCCAGAAATAAACAAGTTGGTAGTTTCATTGGGCATCTTTTACATTATAAATCAACCTTAGGGAGTAATTGATTCTTTTTTTCTTCATTTAGTTTTAGTTTTAGTTTTTAATTTTTATTTTAGATTCAGGAGTATAGTCCTGGTTTGTTATATAGGTAAACTGCATGTCACAAGGGTTTGCTGTTCAGATAATTTCATCACCCAGGTAATAAGCATAGTACCCAATAGGTGCTTTTTCTGGTCCTCTCTCTCTGACAAATGAATCTTTAAGTTGTATTTTTTTCTTCTTTTTGGTTTCCTTCTATTAATTTTGATTGTTATAATATCAACAATTAGTTTTAGTAAGATATTTAATCTAATTTTCCGTCTTAATGCTGGGGAGGGTGAAACTTGCAGTAAGGGAAACCCCCTGGCGTGTCTCCCAAAACTCGTATCTTCTTTACCTTACTCCTTGTGAAACTTTTTCCAGGAGTCTTCAGTGTCTGTTTTGAGGATGTTGAATTTTCCATGCTGTCAGGACAGCTAGTAGAATATGTTTCTATAGATTGGGCCTGCATACCTTAAGAAAAAAAAAAGGAGAAAAATGTGTTTCATTGCATACCTTCTTAAGCCTTCATGTTACATATAAGAAATTGTTAGCTTGGCTATTTTGACTATATATTATGGGTTTTTAAAAATGTATTATTTATGATTTTTTTTTTTTTTTAGAGAAAGTACTACCACTTACAATCTTCATCGGCAAGAATGAAGAAGGACTCTAGAGTTCTTTCTGGGAGAGGAGGTGGGGGAGAAAAACGATCCTGATGTAGTTCTGTGGTAAGAAAGTACACACACACAAAAAAACAGAGAAATCTATGAATTAAAAGTCAAAAGTCAACACCCTTTTTGGCTTTATATAATTTTTTTAATCAATCAATCTTAACCTACAATCACCAAATAAAAAATTATCTGAAAAATGAATGGAGCCTCAGGAACTTTGTTTTTCTACCTTGTTAGCCAATGAGCCTATGATTCATCAGAAATGTATAGCTCACTGCAGAAGTATTTTTCCAAAGACACTGAAACTGAATATAATTAAGCTTCAAGAGCTCACAACCATTTTGCCTGAATGTTGGGGATAGGGGAACATGTTAAATAAAACTATCATGATACAATTAGCCAAGTCCAGAAAGTTAAGCAGTCTTTTAAGACAAATGACCAACTCTCTTCAACAAATCAATGGTGTGAAAAAGTATAGAAAGGAGAATTGTTATATATTTTAAAAGAAAATATAAAGAAAGGAGAACTGTTACCGATTTCAAGACAAATGTAAGAAGACAAACATATAAACCAAATGAAATGTTTAGATTTTGTTTCAATTCAGATTTGAATAAACCAACTGTAAAAAGACATTTTTGAGACAATTAAAAACTGAACAGTCTGGATATTAGTTACTGTTAAGGAATTATTATTAATTTTATTGGTGTGATAATGCTATCATGCTAGGTTTTAAATTTGAAATTTTCCATAAAATGAAGATTTTCAATAATGGACATATTCTCCCATGATGTAAATTTCTTAAAATACAGATGGTATTCTACTGACATAAGCATCTCATTGTACAATGCTGAGTATTATTATTATATTAATTCCTTTTGAAAATGAAAATGTAGTAAAGTACGAGAGGTTCATATGACATTGGTCATTAGGTTTGTTTGGTTCTTCGAGTTTGTCTTATCAATAGTCTTATTTCTCACATGCTGGGTAATACACAAAAGTACAGTACTTATTTCTAGCACCTAATAAAATAACTGGCGTACAACAGACATTTAATAAATACTTAATAACTACTCTGAAGTAGTTCATTATCTCCCAGTTTGCTGTTAGGAGTAGTCTGAAAACTAAAGTTGTTCGTTAACAATCTTCTAGTAAATATCTTGCTAAAATACCATTTCATCTTAATACTCCCCTGACAAAGAACCCACGATGCCTGTTATTTACTGCATTAAATCTAAATTCCTCTGCCTAACTTTGGGTGTATGTGGTAAAATATAAGATTTGCCATTGGTGGCATTTAGCATATTCACAGTACTGTACAAGCATCACCACTATTTAGTTCCAGTACATTGTCATCACCCTAGAAGGAAACTCTGCACCCATTAAGTTGTCACTCCCTATTTTCCTCTTTCCCTTGGCCCCTGGCAGTCACTAATCTGCTTCTGTCTTTATGGATCTGTCCATCCTGGATATTTCATCTGACTAGCTTTTATAAGTCCTTCAGAATCTTGCTCCACATCTTATTTGCCCACATTTAATTTCTATATTTCATAAACTAGAATATCTATTGCATAAAAAAATTACTCAGCTGGGCATGGTGGCTAACACCTGTAATCCCAGCACTTTGGGATGCCAAAGCAGGGAGATCACCTAAGGTCGGGAGTTGGAGACCAGCCTGACCAACATGGAGAAACCCCCATCTCTACTAAAAATACAAAATTAGCTAGGCGTGGTGGGGCATGCCTGTAATCCCAGCTACTTGGGAGGCTGAGGCAAGAGAATTGCTTGAACCCGGGAGGTGGAGGTTGTCGTGAGCCGACACTGCTCCACGGCACTCCAGCCTGATCAACAAGAGCGAAAATCCATCTCAAAAAATAAAATAAATAAAATAAAATAAAAAATAACCTACTCTCCATACACATCATGGTCATTTCTGCCTTTGAGTCACTGTTAGGCTATTCCCTGTTGCTGGTATTCCCTCCTTTTTTCTGTCTATAGAAATTATTTAACGTTCTTTCTTCCTCTCAGCGAAGCTTTTCCAAACCACTCCAGTTATGGCATCCTGTTTTTCCAGATTCCTGGTGATTATAGCTAGTGCCACACAGTTATCACTTAGTGGTTCCATGTGAGTGTTAATTTTATCTACATTTGAATATAAGCATTAAGTAGTACTCTTTTTTATACATCCTGCCTATTCTAACACTGCATAAGGTACACAGAAGTTGCTTAGTAAAATGCTCATTTAATGATTAATAAAAATTATAATTTATAATATTTAAGGAGTATTTATTTGACTAGCACTGGGCTAAACGCTTTATGGCATTATCTTATTTAATCCTCATAAAAGTTATCTAAGGGATTCTATTATTCTCCTTTTAAAAATGAGAAAAGCAGATAGAGAAAGTAGGTAATTTAACCAAGGTTACACATTTTGATAATTCTTCATAGACTGGGGATTTGACTTAAAGCCTATCTGACTCTAAAGCCCATGTTTTTGTTATCATTTTTTGGTAGGGGTTTTGTTTTGTTTTGTTTCATGATGGGGTCTTGCTCTGTCGCCAGGCTGGAGTCCAGTGGTGAGATCTCAGCTCAATGCAACTTCCACCTCCCAGGTTCAACCAATTCTCCTGCCTCAGCCCCCAGAGTAGCTGGGACTACAGGCGCACACCACCATGCCCAGCTAATTTTTGTATTTTTAGTAGAGATGGGTTTTCACCATGTTAGCCAGGATGGTCTCCATCTCTTAAACTTGTGATCTGCCCACCTTGGTCTCCCAAAGTGCTAGGATTATAGGCATGACCCACCGCACCCAGCCTGTTACCATGTTTTTTAGAGACATCATCTTGCTCTGTCATCCAGGCTGGGTGCAGTGGTGTTATCATAACTCACTGCAGCCTCGAACTCCTGGCAAAGTCCATGTTTTTTAGCCTTTATGTTATGTTTATGTGTTTGAATAATATGATAATATGAATAAATATGTTAAGGGCAAATACCACCTGTGATAACATAAACAAAGTTTACATTACCAAATTAATTTCTTCTTCAATGCATAAAAGGCAAAGCTCAGGAAAGTACTGGAGAGGCAACAGCAAATTAAAGAAATACATGGCCAGAAATAATTTTTTGAATCACACTGTTAACAGTAGAAACATCCATATAATGGAAATGCTGCAAAATTTTAAAAGCTTCTCTCTGAAATAGTTTTTAAATGGTTATATATTAAGGAGCAGAATTCTAAAATCCTGTCTTCACCTTGCTTTTAACAAAATTTCTACTCTGGGAAAACCAGAAATAAATACTGAAAACCAATCAATAAATACTGGAAACTATTATGGGAACCAAGTAACTTCATGAGGTGAATTACTCTAAACTTAATGAACCTTTCTTAGAATCTTAGAGCTAAATGTCATCTAAAGCCAAGAGAAATTTTTACCTGATTTAGGACTTCGAAAATTTACACTCTAAAAGAAAAAAAGAAAGGAAAAGTGAAAGAAGAATATGTACACAAATTATACAAATTCAAAGCAAAAATGGCATCTTTGAAATTATATTTCGGATAGTTTTGAAATATAGACCGTTTTTCCTAATTTGTAAGTGTGCTGAATTATGAAATAGCATCCTTCCCTCTTACAGTGATTTTTATATACCATGGCAATTAGTCCTAAATTGATCCCCTTCTGACTTATTTCTGTCCCACCTAAAACATTTCCATGGCCAGGTGCGGTGGCTTACGCCTGTAATCCCAGTAGTTTGGGAGGCCGAGGTGGGTGGATCACAAGGTCAAGAGATCGAGACCATCCTGGCCAACATGGTGTAACCCCATCTCTACGAAAAACACAAAAATTAGCTGGGTGTGGTGGTGCGCATCTGTAGTCCCAGCTGCTTGGAAGGCTGAGGCAAGAGAATCGCTCGAACCTGGGAGGCAGGGGTTGCAGTGAACCAAGATCGCACCACTGCACTCCAGCCTGATGACAGAGCAAGACTATCTAAAAAAAAAAAAAAAAAAAAATTCCCTGAAAATTTAGAGGTAAGTTGCAGAAATTGAAGTTGCTTCATAACATTGGAAAGAGTGATTGTTATTTCCTCTGGGAGTTGTTACGATAAATATGTGTGCTTATTATTAATGACAATAATAATGATTACTAGTATGTTAGAATTATAATTTAAAAGGCAGATAATATTTGCCTATCAGCTTTGCAATTGTATGTTCTTGAAAATGTTTAATTATTTTTCTGATCTCTCAAATTTTAAGAGAATTGGTTCACAGAATACATAGAAATGTATAACATTTTTAGATACACTTTCCTCCAGAAGCAGGACACACTATTCTAAAAGGTCATTCTCTGTAACATATTATCACAGCTCACATGATACAGCCTACCAAATGACTACGGTGAACAAGTTTCCTACTTACGTATGAAACATTTATTTTTGCCTTAACTATCCTTCAAAATCAGCTCAGATGTTTCCTCTAGCACTAAACCTTCCTTCATCACTTCCAACCTGGAGGCATCTCCCACACTTGAAATTCTTTATCTTTCATATGACATCGATCATATTGGCCTTGCTATAGTAAATATAGGCAAAAATAAAGATGTGTACACATCCTATATCTCTACTACTAGACAAGAAGCTTCTTAAAGGCAAGAATTGTGTCTTACACATCTTTTTTTATCCCAACATCCTCTAGCACATTGTTTTATATGTAGTATGTGCTTAGGATTTATGGAATGATGGGTATTAAAAATATAAGGAGTAGATCTGTAGTCTACTGAATCTAAATGAACAGAGCCATAAAAAAATAGACCTTGCTTTGTCTAAGTCTCACAGAGTCATCAAATTTCTTTGGTCCAGATGTTCCACCCCATTCCAGTGATGTTCCAATTTTTACCTTCACAGCCGAGGATAAGGATTTGGGAACATTTGGTGAGAATTCTCCTGGAAGAAAGTGAATGTGGTTCAGTTCTTAGGAGTAGTCTTCTTTTAGAAATCAAATGTTGCTCAGCAAATAGTACATAAAGCATTGAAAGGACCTGAGAAGAAATCTTGTTAATTCATACTTTATTTTATTTTTTGAGACAAGGTCTCACTCTATCACCCAGACTGGCGTGCAGTGGCACAATCATGGCTCACTGCAGCCCCCAACTCCTGGGCTCAAGTGATCCTCTCACCTCCACTTCCCAAGTAGTTGGGACTACATGTGCATGCTGCCATTGCTCTGCTAAATTAAAAAAAAAGAACGTGTTTTTAGAGATGAGATCTCACCATGTAGCCCAGGCTAGTCTTGAACTCCTGGCCTCAATGAACTCCTTGAACTCAAGGCTCCCACATCAGCCTCCCAGAGTGCTGGAATTAAAGGCATGAGCCACCATGTCCGACCCACACTTTATTTTATACTTACTGAACTGTACTCACCAGCTTCCTCAACCACAATAAACGATTCAGGTGTCCGTACAGGAAGTGGAGGGGGGATTTCATCATCTATCCTTGGAGCAGTTGCTATCCAAAATGTCAGAAATATGGTAACAATTGTTAATTAGAACAATCCGAAGGAAATTTTTATATTCTAATATTAATATAAATTTACCGTAATTTATATTTAAATTCCATTGAACCACCATTATTAGTAAGTTGGCACTTGTTCATTCAAGGAAAGAGCAAAATAAATTCTCTTAAGGTACAAACTCAGGAGGTTTTTGCTTATTCTTTAAAAGTTATTGTTTGTTTTAAAAGCTCAAAGATATTTTGATTGAGTCACAGGGTGTCAGTTAACATAAAACATTAATTTTGGAAGCTTTGAATAATCTTTTACATAACTCCTTTTGTTTTACATAGACTATACAATAAAGCATTATAAAGTGCTTTGACATGTCAAAGGTTCAGTTATACATTAATTAAAACATAAAAATTTTAGCATTTCTTCAGTATATACAAAATCTGAGAATATGGGCATTTTTCTGTTTTACAAAACAATAGTATAGGATTGTTTTCTGTATTTCTATACATTGAGAGTTTTTATTAAACATTTTAAATGCTATTATAAGAAACTGCCACCAGATGGCACATGATGATATTTTTATAATCCCTTGAAAATAAGGATTTGTTTAATGCTGCAGATGCTCAGAGAAGTCTAAGGTATTTTGAGTATCTAGGAAAAGAAAATACATTTAAATGTTTAAAAATGTATAAAATAATCTAATCACAGAAGGACCTTCTTAGATCCAGATAAAACATTTTTGCAACAAAGTTATAAATGATCTACACATCTATTTATTAAGAAAATCTACAATAAATAATGTTATAGAGCAAAAGTTTTCTCCACCTCCTATCTATGTAGAATGCACTTTATAAATTATTTGATGATATATGTAAGGAGTTAAACTTGTTCTTTGCTTTCCCTCATTATCTTCCACATCAAATTATTGTAATCATCACAGGATGCTCATTTCTACTTTCCAACTAATCAGTAAAGCAGAACAATATGCATTATATACAAAAATACAGAATTATAAAAGAGATAAAACATGAAAGTAAAGGCATACATAAGATAGAATTTTTCACAAAATACTAAACATGTATTCTCATCTACAAAATTATTACAAAAGGGCAAGAAATCAGGTTGTCCTCTTCCAACTCCTAAGGAAAAGAATTCAATTTTTAGCAATATGTTCAACTCATTATAGCCACATAATTGTGTAACAAAAATTCTGGGTGGCCATGTGGTGCTATTGATCAAATTTTTTTCTGCTCTTCTTTTGCAAGCTGGTTCTATGTATTAGGAGTAAATTCTGAAGCTACAGGCGGTGGCTTGCACCTGTAATCCCAGCACTTTGGGAGGCCAAGGTGGGAGGATTGCTTGAAGCCAGATATTCAAGAACAGCCTGGGCAAGATAGCAGACCCAATTTCTGAAAAAAGAAAAATTAGCCTGGCATGGTGGCATGTTCCTGTGGTCCCAGCTACTCGGGAGGCTGAGGTGGGAGGATCGCTTGAGCCCAGGACATCAAGGCTGCAATGAGCAATGTTCATACCACTGCACTCAAGCCTGGGCAACATAGTGAGATTCCGTTTCAAAAAATATTTTTGAAAAACAGTAAATTGTGGGACTTTCATATACATTTCTAGGAATGGGGCTTGCCTTCTTGAGATGTACTCCTGTTGGTACAGATCCTGTACCAGATCTTGATTGCCTCCATTGCTGCCTGTTTCAAGGAAAATTACATGTTTGATGTTGCTATTTTCAACTTAGAACATCATTAAAACACTACTGGAATTTATTTATATGAGGAATAGCAGGAAGAAGAAAGGGAAGCAGAGGAGAAGAGGGAAAACGAAAAGAAACATTTCTATAGAAACGAAGTGAAACCTAAAACTCTATACAAACTTTAAAAAATAACTTACCTACTACAGCTGACTCTTGGTTCAGTAGTGGGGGAATATTGGTTGGAGAATTCAATGACAAAGAATCATGTGAATTGCAACAAGAAAAGAGGGATGTAGAGGATGTTGGTAACAAAGAACAGGGCGAAACAGTTCCGTCTTGCTTCTCAGGTAAATCAAGAGACATCTTAGAACCAGTACCACTTGGAGGCAATGTTGAAAAATAAGGATCTTCCGCTAAAGATATATAAGAATATACACCAAGAGCACTAGAGTCACAGTGCTTTACATTAGAGGTGTTACATATTTGGTGCTTAGATTCATACGGCAGTGAATAATTCAGTTCTGCTGAAGAAACGTGCATTACTTTTTGAGCCTGCATCTTTACAAAACAAGAATCCTGTGGTTGAGATTCCAAATAAGAAAAGTTTTCCTTGCTGTCCACCTCCTTGGTTTCTCTCTGCTGTATCAATTCAAAAGGAGTTGATTTGGTCCGTGTTATTGGCACCTTTGAATTAAAATATCTTCCTGCTGCATTTACAGGTTTAGAACTAGAACATGCTTCAAACAAAATAGAGCCCAAATCTAAACTTTGATGCTTCTGAAGAGGTTCCCCAACCGGTGGAAATGCCTTTGCCTGCCATTTCATGGCTGTGTCAGCATTTTTGTTGAAACCATAATTTAGCTCCAGAAAGTCAAAAGAAGTGCTTGATTTAGTAGGGTGCAAAACTAGCTCTTCCTCTGCACTTTTTTCAGAAGTCCTAAAGTCAAAGGAAGAAGATTCTGTGCTTTCCTGTTCTGTCCTTTGTTTGCTCTGTTGTTCTATCATTTTTGCTGCCTTTATGGTACTAAAACAAAAAGAAAGCATAATGATGATACCATACCCCAAACAGACCTCTTCCTAGCATCACAATGATGTATAAGTATGAGATTCATCTCCCTGACACAGTTAGTCAACGTTTAGGTATATAAAATTGTACTCACCTTTTTGGTAAATTAGGAGAATAAGAGTCTGCTTGGAGAGTGTGATTTTGCTCAGGAATAGAATACTTTGCTTGACTCTTTAAAAGAAATAAGTCAGAGGCTGGTTTTTAGTGAAGCAATGTCAATGAGATATTTTAATATTTAGAAGGCTGAAAAGTAATTTTTCAGGAAATATAAATATTTAAAATAATTCATGAAAGGGTTAGATTAGCTTCCAAAATATTGAACTCAGCAAGAACTTGTTCATATACTGAGATGACCAGAATAAAGGATTAATAGTGTTACAGAAACTAGAAAGGATTTGCGTATATCATCATCTTTTCAAATGTGGGAGTTTTTAAAATGTTCTTTAGTGGGTAATTTCAGTCTCAAAAACACTCTTCCTTTAGAAATCTCAGCGTCTCAGCCCTTTGTAGGTACTTAACAGGTCTCCAGACCTATTTCATCTTGTTCTACCCTTTTCCTTCTCACTATGCTCCAGGTATACTGGTTTTCTTGCCATTACTTAGTATGCCAAACTTATTTCCAAGTCAAGGCTTTTATACTATTTTCCCTGATTAATACATTTTTGCTCCAAATTTTCCATGCCTAGCTTCTTCTAAGTAGTTAGATCTCTGCTTAACCGTCATCCGCATAAGGAAACCTTCTCTGATCACCCAACCTAAAATCACACTTCTGCCCCTATCCAGCCGCACTCAATCTTCCTTTTTAAGAGACAGGGCCTCTCTATATTGCCCAGTCTGGCCTCAAACTCCTGGGCGCAAGCAGTCCTTCTGCCTCAAGCTCCCAAGTAGCTTGGACACTATAGGTGTATACCACAGTGCTTGGCTTCAATCTTTTCTTAAAATTAAGACAGGTTCTTGTTCTGTTGTCCAGGCTAGAGTGCAGTGGCACAAGCATGGCTCACTGCAACCTTGCTCTCCTGGGTTCAAGTGCTGTTTTCACCTCAGCCTCCCAACCTTTATTTTTATTTTTGAGACAAAGTCTCTATTGCCAAGCTGGAGTGCAGTGGTGTGATCTTGGCTCACTGCAATCTTCACCTTCCAGGTTCAAGCGATTCTCCTGCCTCAGCCTCCTGAGCAGCTGGGACTACAGGCACATGCCACCACACCTAGCTAATTTTTGTATTTTTAGTAGAGACGGAGTTTTGCCATGATGGCCAGGATGGTCTCAATCTCTTGACCTAGTGATCCTCTTGCCTAGGCCTCCCAAAGTTTTGAGATTACAGGCGTAAGCCACTGTACCCAGCCCAATCTTTATTTTTTTTATAGTAATTATCATATTATGAAATTTGTTACTGTGGTTCATAGAATCTTAAGATACTATTGGTTATAAAATATATCTTCATTTCAGAGATGTTAAAATCCATTTTGAACATCTCAATTGATGCAGAAAAAGCATTTGATAAAATTCATGTTGAAATCACTTAACAAAATAGGAATATAAGGAAATGTTCTCAACATAATAGAGGCCATATATAAAACCCATAACTAACATTATATTTAATGGTGAAAGACTAAAAGCTTTTCCCCTAAGATCAGGAAGAAGACAAGATTGCCAACTTTTGCCGCTTCTGTTCAACATAGTACTAAAGTTCTACCCAAAGTAATTTTTTAAAGTAATTTTTTTCTTAGGTAAGGAAAAAAAGGCATCCAAATTGGAAAAAAAAAAGGCTGGGCAAGGTGGCTCATGCCTGTAATCCCAGCACTTTAAGAGGCTGAGGCAAGTGGATCCCTTGAGGTCAGGAGTTCGAAACCAGCCTGGCCAACATAGTGAAAGCCTGTGTCTACTAAAAATACAAAAATTAGCTGGGCATGGTGATGCGCACCTGTAATCCCAGCTACTCGGGAGGCTGACGCAGGAGAATTGTTTGCTCTCAGGAGGCAAATGTTGAAGTGAGCCAAGATCGTGCCACTGCACTCCAGCCTGGGTGACAGAATGAGACTCCATCTCAAAAAAAAAAGAAGTAAAATTATCTGTATTCTCAGATGACATGATCTTATATATGCGATTCCACAAAAAAATCTGCTAGAGCTTATAAACAAATTCAACAAAGTTGCAGGATCAAATAAAATGAACACACAAAACAAGTTGCACTTCTATATGTTAGCAATGAAAAAATTGAACATTAAGGAAACAGTACTACTTATAATGGCATCACAAAGCATAAAATACTTAAGAATAGATTTAACCAAGGAGGCAAAAAACTTGTATACTGCAAACTATAAAGCCTTGCTGAAAGAAATTAAACAAGACATAAATAGACATTCTCTGTTCAAGGAGTGGAAGATTTATTACTGTTAACATAGCATACTACTCAAAGTGATCTATAGGTACAGTGCAATTCTAATCAAAAGCCCAATGGCATTTTTACATAATTTGTTTAAAAAACAGACTAAAATGTATGCAATCTCAAGGGACACTGAATAGTCAAACCAATCTTGAAAAAGAAGAACAAAGTTGGATGACACACTACCTGATTTCAAAAATTGTTACAGAGCTGCAGTACTCAAAACAATGTGGTACTGGCATAATATAGACTAAAGATCAATGGAATAGAATACAGAGCCTAGAAAAAACATTCACATATAGTGAGCAATTGATTTTTGACAAAGGTGCCAAAAACATTCACTGGAGAAAGGGGAATGTTTTCAACAATTGGTTCTGGGAAAAACTGAATATCCACATACAAAAGAATGAAGTTGGGGCCAGGCTAGGTGGCTCACACTTGTAATCCCAGCACTTTGGGAGGCCGAGGCAGGTAGATCATCTGAGGTCAGGAGTTGGAGACCAGCCTGACTAACATGGAGAAACCCAGTCTTTACTAAAACTACAAAATTATCCGGGCATGATGGCGCATGCCTGTAATCCCAGCTACTCTGGAGGCTGAGGCAGAAGAATCACTTCAACCCGGTAGGCAGAGGTTGCAGTGAGCCAAGATTGTGCCATTGCACTCCAGCCTGGGCAACAAGAGTGAAACACCGTCTCAGAAAAAAAAAATGAAGTTGAAATAAACAAACAATAAATAAAGAAATAAAAATGAAGCTGGACTTTTATCTCATGGCACATACAGAAATTAACTCAAAAATTGATCAAATACCTAAACATAAGAGGTAAAATATAAAAGTCTTATAAGAAAATGGGCAGGCTTTATGACATTGAATTGGATTTGGTAACGATCTCTTGGATAGGACACGAAAGGCACAAACAACAAAATAAAAATAGGAAAACTGGTCTTCATTGAGGTTTAAAACTTTTACACACCAAAGGACACAACAGAGTAAAAAGGCAACCCACTGAATGAACGGCAGACATTTGCAAATCACATATCTGATAAGGGATCAATATCCAGAATATGTAGAGAACTAAAACTCAACAACACGTAAACAACTCAATTTTTTTTTTTTTTTTTTTTGACACAGAGTATCGCTCTGTCACCCAGGCTAGAGTTTAGTGGTGGGATCTCAGCTCATTGCAACCTCTGCCTGCTGGGTTCCAGCAATCCTCCTGCCTCAGCCTCCCAAGTAGCTGAGATTACAGGCACACGCCACCACACCCAGCTAATTTTTGTCTTTTTAGGAGAGATGGGGTTTCACCATGTTGGCCAGGCTGATCTTGAACTCCTGACCTCAGGTGATCTGCCCACCTCGGCCTCCCAAAGTGCTAGAATTACAGGCATAAGCCACCTCATCCAGCCTCAATTTAAAAATGAGCAAAAGCTGGGCACAGTGGCTCATGCTTGTAGTCCCAGCCAGTGGGGAGTTTGAGGTGGGAGGATTTCTTGAGGCCAGCAGTTCAAGACTAGCCTGGGCAACATAATGAGACCCTGTATCTAAAAAAAAGTTTCTAAAAAAATTAGCTTGGTGTGGTAGTGCGTACTTATAGTTCTAGCTACTCAGGAGCTGAGGTGGGAGGATCACTTAAGGCCCAGCAGTTTGAGGCTGCAGTGAACCATGATGATGCCACTGGACTTCAGTGTGGATGACAGAGCAAGATCCTGACTAAAGAAAAAAGGGGCATTGGCCGGGTACAGTGGCTCATGCCTGTAATCCTAGCACCTTGGGAGGCCGAGGCAGGCTGATCACCTGAGGTCAGGAGTTCGAGACCAGCCTGACCAACATGGAGAAATCCTTTCTTTACTAAAAATACAAAAAATTAGCCAGGCATGGGGGTACATGCCTGTAATCCCAGCTACTTCGGAGGCTGAGGCAGGATAATTGCTTGCACCCAGGAGGTGAAGGTTAAGGTGAGCCAAGATGGTGCCATTGCACTCCAGTCTGGGCAGCAAGAGCAAAACTCCGTCTCAAAAAAAGGGGGAAAATGGGTGGTGAGTGGGGGAGAGCAAAGGACTTGAAGACACATTTTTCCAAAGAGGATATACAAATGGCCAACAAGACCACAGAGAGGTGTTTAATCATTATGAAAATATAAATTAAAATCACAATGAGATGCCACTTTCCACCTAATTAGGATGGCTACCATCAAAAAAACAGAAAATAAAAAGTGTTGACTGGGATATAGAGAAACTGGAACCCTTGTGTGCTGTTGGTGGGAATGTAAACTGGCACAGATGCTATGGAAAACAGTATGGCTGTTCTAAAAAAATAACAAACTAAACATAGAATTACCACATGTAATTCCACCTCTGGGTTATACCCAAAGTAATTAAAAGCAAGGATACAAAGAGATATTTGTACACCCGTGGCCATTACAGCATTACAACAACCAGAAGGTAGAAGGAACTTGAGTACCCACTGATGGATGAATGGATAAACAAAGTGTGTGTGTGTGTGTGTGTGTGTGTGTGTGTAAACATATACAATGGAATATTATTCAGCCTTAATGGGTAAGAAAATCCTGACACATATTACAACATGAATGAACCTTGAGGACATTAAGCTAAGTGAAATAAGCCAGACACAAAAGGACAAATATTTTATAATTCCACCTATATCAGGTACCTAGAGTAGTCAGATTCATAGAGAAGAAAGTAAAATGATCATTGCCAGGGGCCAGTGGGAGAGGAGAATGGGCAGTTATTGTCTAATAGATACAGAGTGTCTGTTTAGAATAATGAAAGTTCCAGAAATAGTGATCATAACTGAACATTGTAAATGTACTTAATGCCACTGTATTATACACTTAAAATGGCTAAAATAGTAAATTTAAATAATATATTGTACCACAAACAGTATCTCTTCCTCTTCTATTTCCTGGTATAGACTGTACGAAATTCGTGTTAATTCTTCCTTAACCATTTGATAGAATTCTCTGGTGAAACTGTGTGGGCCTGGAGATTTCTTTTTTTTGGAGTTTTAAAATTACAAATTCAGTTTTTCTAATCACTAAGTGGCTATTCAGATTATCTGTGTCATGCTGAATGAATTGTGGTAGATTACATTTGAGAAAATAATCCATTCTGGGCTGGGTACGGTGACTCATGCCTGTAATCCTAGCATCTTGGGGGGCCAAAGCAGGAGGATCCCCTGAACCCAGGAGTTCAAGACCAGCCTGGGCAACATAGGGAGACCCTGTCTCTATAAAAAAGAAAAATGAAAATAATGAAAAAGAAAATAATCCATTTTAGCTAAGTTGCAAATTTACATGCGTAGAGATGTTCATACTGTTCCTTTATTACCATTTTGATATCCACAGGACCTGTAACAATAGCTCCTATTTCATTCCTGATATCGTAATTTTTATTTTCTCCCTTTTTCTGTCAGTTTTTTTTAAAAGGTTTGTCAATTTCATTGATCTTGTTAAAGAACCAATTTTCTGATCTTTAAAATAAAAACCAGGCTGGGCGCCCTGGCTCATGCCTGTAATCCCAGCACTTTGGGAGGCCAAGGCAGGCAGATTACTTGAGTTCAGGAGTTCAAGACCAGCCTGGCCAACATGGTGAAACCCCATCTCTACAAAAATGCAAAAATTAGCCGGGCATGGTGGCACATAGTCCCAGCTACTTGGGAGGCTGAGGCAGGAGAATCGCTTGAATCTGGGAGGTGGAGGTTGCAGTAAGCCAAGATCATGCCACTGCTCTCCAGACTGGGTGACAGAGTGAGACTCTGTTTCAAAAACAAACAAACAAACAAAAAACCCAAACCAATTCTGATTTTCTCTATTATTTTTTTCTAATTTCATTGATTTCTGCTCTTTATTTCTTTTTCTATATTCTTGGAGTAAGACTTTAGATTATTGAGACCTTTACTGTTTTCTAATGTATGGACTCAGTGCCCTCTCAGTACTGCTATAGCTTCTGTCTCATAAATTTTGATATGTTGTATTTCCATTTTTCTTTAATTCAGTGTGTTTTTTTGTTTTCTTTGAAACTTCCTTTTGACCCAATGGATTATTTAGACGAGTGTAGTTTGATTTCCAAGTATTCGGATACTTGTCTGTTACCTTTCTCTCACTGATTTTTTTCCTTTTTAAATTATTATTATTATTATTATTATTATTACTATTGAGACAAGGTCTCGCTCTGTCACCTAGGCTGGAATACAGTGGCACAGTCACAGTTTACAGTAGCCTCGGCCTCCCAGGATCAAGCAATACTTCCACCTCAGCCCCGAGTAGCTGGGACTATAGGCACATGCCATCACACCTGGCTGAGTTTTTAATTTTTTGTGGAGACGAGGGTCCCCCTGTATTACCCAGAATGGTCTTGCACTCCTGGCCTCAAGGAATCCTCCCACCTTGGCCCCTCAAAGTGCTGGAATTACAGGCATGAGCCACCATGCCTGGTCTGTGTTACTGATTTCTAATTTGATTCCATTGTAGTCAGAAAATATATTCTATATAATTTCAGTTTTGTTTTTTTTTTTTTTGAGACGGTCTCACTCTATCAGCCAGGCTGGCATTCAGTGACTCCATCTTGGCTCACTGAAACCTCCGCCTCCCAGGTTCAAGCAATTCTCCTCCCTAGGCCTCCCAAGTAACTGAGATTACAGGTGCCCACTACCATACCTGGCTAATTTTTGTATATTTAATAGACAGGTTTTGCCAGGCTGGCCAGGTGGTCTCAAATTTCTGACCTCATGTGATCCGCTCGCCTTGTGTGGGAATGCTCCCATGTGAGACCCCCAAGCAGTGGGTCACACCACATGGTTGAGCTTGATCCCAGACACAGGCCCCCTGTTGGAGGTAGTCGAGCTATGGGAAAGAAGGACTGCAAGAAGGCTTATGTGATATACAAAAAATAACATGAGTTATTACTCTATTGTGCTGAGGTGATGGGAGGCACAGTGTCCACTTTTGGTTCTCACAGTGTCCACTTTTGTTTCTCTATTCATTATAGTTTCTTCTTAAAGTTATGACTTGAATCTTCAAAGCAAGCTGATAGTAAAAATTGCTTTGTTTATGTCTTTCCTGCACCTGGACCCTTGATATGGTATTTACAATACTGCTTGTGACTTAATGATTTATAATGTAGCCTGTGATTTTCTTGCAAAACTCCTGCCCTAGATAAATAGTTTCTTTTAAACTTTTAAACTTAGATATTGCACCTGGACTCTTGTGACTGATAATTGCACCCCCCGCTTTAACCTGATTATGTATCTCCCTGTTCCCAGCATATTTATCCAAAATATGGTGACTTGTGATTGTATTGTAAAACTTTCTGTTCCCACGAAACACTGATCCCATGACGTACACACTTCTACTTGTAATATATATAATCAGACCCTGAGTTCAATAAAGCTGTTGGTGAAGCATCTGACTTCTCAACCCTCCAGACCCCGTCTGTTCTTTCTTCTCCTCTTCCGTGCACCCCCCTCTCCAGGTTGAGACCCTCTTGCTGGCCAAGAGCCCCCCGGCAGATGTGCCGGCCTCCACAGCCTTGGCTTCCCAAAGTGCTGGGATTACAGGTGTGAGCCACTGCTCCCAGCCTAATTTCAATTTAAAAATTTTTTCAAGTTTGTTTTATGGCTCAGGATATACTCTATCTTGACATATATTTTCCATGAGCACTTTAAAAGCAGGTGTATTCCTGGCCAAGCACTCACTCCTGTAATCCCAGCTCTTTGGGAGACCAAAGTAGTTCACTCCTGTAATCCCAGCACTTTGGGAGACCAGGGCAGGCACATCACAAGGTCAGGAGTTCAAGACTAGCCTGGCCAATATGATGAAACCCCCGTTTCTACTAAAAATACAAAAATTAGCCAGGCATGGTGGCATGCACCTGTAGTCCCAGCTACTTGGGAGGCTAAGGCAGAAGAATCGCTTGAATCCGGGAGATGGAGGTTGCAGTGAGCCTAGATCATGTCACTGTACTTCAGCCTGGGTGACAGAGTGAGACTCTGTCTCAAAAAAAAAAAAATGTGTATCCCTATGTTATTAGGTACAGTGTTCTATAAATGTCAATTCGATTTTGTCTAATTCTATCAAAATTGTTGAAAGAAGAATATTGAAGTCTCTGGCTATGGCTGTGAATGATCTGTTTCTCTCCTTTAAGTTCTTCACGTATTTTGCAACTTCATTGTTTGGTCCATGTACATTTAGGACTGTTATATCTCACTGGCAGATTGACCCTTTTATCATTATATGATGTCTTTCCCTACC
Organism: Callithrix jacchus; assembly: GCF_049354715.1. Classification (NCBI taxonomy): domain Eukaryota; kingdom Metazoa; phylum Chordata; class Mammalia; order Primates; family Cebidae; genus Callithrix; species Callithrix jacchus. Next base: position 151,822,054 of record NC_133508.1, read on the forward strand.
TCTGATAATTGTCCTTTCTCTGAAGTCTACTTTATCTGATATTAATATAGCCATGCCTGCTTTCCTTTGATTCATGTTAACATGATATATTTTTTTCTATTTCTTTGTTTTTAGCCCGCTTATATATTTGAAGTGAGTTTCTCATAGACAACATATAGTTGAATTGTTTTTTAATTATCTATGCCAGGGCCGGGCACAGTGGCTCACGCCTGTAATCCTAGCACTTTGGGAGGCCGAGGTGGGTGGATCACCTGAGGTCAGGAGTTCAAGACCAGCCTGGTCATTATGGTGAAACCCCATCTTTTAAAAAAAAAAAAAAGAAAGAAAGAAAAGAAATAATTATCTATGCCAATCTGGTAATTCACTCTACCACCAGTAAATATTGGTGTATTTAGGATTATATGTTTAATGTAATCATTGATATAGTCAAATTTCATTCTATTTTTTTTGTTTCTTATTGCTCTTTTCTTTTTTCTGACATTCTCTCTTTCCTGTATTTTTTTAAATTCCATTTTTCTTTACCTATACTGTGTTTTCTTATATCTCTTTGTATAGCCTTTTTTTTAGTCATAGCTCTAGATATAGATATAGATATACGGTATCACACTCTACTAGCTGGAGTACAATGGTACAATCTTGGCTCACTGCAACCTCCACTTCCCGGGTTCAAGCGATTCTGCTGCCTCAGCCTCCTGGGTAGCTGGAATTACAAGCACCCACCACCACACCTGGCTTATTTTTATATTTTTAGTAGAGATGGGGTTTCACCATGTTGACCAAGGTGGTCTTGAACTCCTGACCTCAGGTGATCTGCCCACCTCAGCCTCCCAAAGTGCTGGGATTACAGGCATGAACCACCCTGCTTGGCCATTTTTTTAAAATTTTTTTTGTAGAGACAATTACTATATTGCCGAGGCTGGTCTCAAACTCCTAGGCTCAAGCAATCCTCCCACCTTGGTCTTCCAAAGTGCTGGGATTACAGGCATGAACCACCACACCCAGCCAAGAGATTATCTTTAAATTTTTATTTCTCTTTGAGACAAGGTCTCGCTTTGTTGCCCAGGCTGGAGTGCGGTGGTGCCATTTCAGCACACTGCAACTCCCTCTCACAGGGTCAAGCAATCCTCCTGCCTTAGCCTCCGGAGTAGCTGCAACTACAGGCACGCACCACCACTGCCAGCTAATTTTTTTGAGTGTGTGTTTGTGGAAATGGGGTTTCACTATTTTGGCCAGGCTGGTCTTAAACTCCTGACCTCAGGTGATCCACCCACCTCGGCCTCCCAAAGTGCTAGGATTACAGGCTCCAGCTACCAGGCCTAGAGATTAATTTTTTAAGTTAAATTACGTCAAATTAACTTGTCCTTTTCCACAGGAAATATTCAGTGCACCCGTATGCACACCTAACACTCTCAATTTAGTAGGAACAAAAGATAAATCCTGCAACTAATCTAACATCCCTTGACCAAAAGCAAGTATGAAAAGTTTTTTGACATATCTAGTTTAAACATTACCTCTGTTCCAGAATGTTTATTGCTGATAACATCCATCTGTCTCTTAAATAGTTCTAATACAGCATTGTAGACCAATTCATATTGTTCCTGAAGAGCATCACAACCCAAAACAAATGAAAACAAAAACAAAAAAATGGTGAACTCCAGTATCAGATTTTAGAAATATAAACACCAATCAAATCCTAATATAGCAGACCCAAAAGTACCATCAGCATGTTATTAAACTTAATAATAATGCCTTATGCTTGTGTAGCCCACTTCAGATTTCAAAGCACTTTTATGCTGCTAAAAATAGCTAAATATTTGATATGCCTCTAACTAATGTTCAAGAATCCCAGGACTTGTTTCTTATATGTTCTAACCCTACGTCCTTATCTTTTTCTCCACCATCATTCCTCTGTTTTCCTTGCTCACATAAAAAAAATTTATTTCATTCTAGATGGATTTTTGTAAGCCACCTTCATCTTTTCTGGAAAAAGAGATAGTGGTTGGTGTGTCTATAGATAACTTCAATATCTATGCTTTAATTTGGTCCTCATAACTGCTCAATAAGTAGATAGGCAATTATACCTATTTACAGACAGTTTATCCAAGGTCATTCAGAAGGAATTTCCAGGACTTGGCTTAGAAATTTAACCTCCACACTCTTAGTTCAGTGCATTTAGATAAAGTTGCTAACATTTCATTCTATTAAAGATACCAAAGAAAAGTAAAGCACTGAATAAGGTTTGGAAATTTGTGGTTACAAAAGGATTTCACCATAGAGAAATTAGACCTCTGATATTATAAGGTTTATGAGTTATTACTACTCTGTTTTTGCCTCTCCCTGCTCGAGCACTTGATTTTGGACCTACTTTTTATCTGGATGCTTTTTCCCCGACACTTCACTCATTTCTGTATAAATAAAGAACAATTTTTTTCAAAGATAATTTTAGCAGGAAAAAATGCAGAGTCTACATCATCCAACACAACTATTAGTACAATCTTTTTTTTTTTTTTTTTTTTTTTTTGAGACAGAGTTTCGCTCTTGTTACCCAGGCTGGAGTGCAATGGCGCAATCTCGGCTCACCGCAACCTCCGCCTCCTGGGTTCAGGCAATTCTCCTGCCTCAGCCTCCCAAGTAGCTGGGATTACAGGCACACGCCACCATGCCTAGCTAATTTTTCATATTTTTAGTAGAGATGGGGTTTCACCATGTTGACCAGGATGGTCTCGATCTCTTGACCTCGTGATCCACCCACCTCAGCCTCCCAAAGTGCTGGGATTACAGGCTTGAGCCACCGCGTCCGGCCTAGGACAATCTTTAATTTTTTTTTTTTTGAGACACTGTTTCAGTGTCTTGCCCAGGTTGGAGTGCAGTGACTCAATCTTGGCTTACTGCACCTCGACCTCCAGGATCAAGTGATCCTCCCACCTCAGCCTCTCAAATAAGTTGGGACTGCAGGCACCTGCCATGATACCCTGCTAATTATTGTATTTTTTATAGAGACAGGGTCTCACTATGTTGCCCAGGCTGGTTTTAAAGTCCTGGGCTCAAGCGATCCACCTGCCTCAGGAAGTGTAGGGATTATAGGCGTCAGCCACCATGTCTGGCTAATTTTTTTTTTAGAAAGAAAAATCAAACAGGAAGCTCTCTTCTGGTTACAGTGCCATTTCCTGGTTAGAGTAGTGTCAGGAAAAACAGCTACAACTGTTAGGTTCAGTCAGTCGTTTGATAATGCCAAAATGTGAAGGCTTTTTTAGCTGTCTTCCAACTCTTAAAAGTAGGCCTGAAATGGAATTCGTTTTTGAAAATGGCGTATGGTTTTATTAGTATTGCAATTTATATAACTAGGTTTCATTCTTTTGGAGTCTTTATGCATTTACATGGATCAGCCTTCTTTCAAGTCTGACAGCATTAAACCAGCTAATGCTTTCATTTCACATACGCCTTCTCCCTCACAGGTTGAATATAGATAACACCTACAGTCAACACATGAAAAGTTATTTTTTTCCACCAGCTATTAGTGGAAAACCTATGCAGGCCAAACAGTTTTATATTAATAATAGCTCTTTATTTTTTCCCTTCAATTCACAGCTGCTAGCTTAAGATATCTGAATTGACATTGTCAGTTGTTTTATCTCTAAAACTGTTTCCATCTTCATTTGTAAGTGTTTTAAACACTTTAAGGTCTTGCTATTTAAGTAGTCAAAAGTAGTTCTAACAAATTACACGTAAGTGCCTGTTAATAAACATCAATAAACATTTGATGGTGAATGAATTCTAAACTCTATATTAAAAATGGAGACCACTTGAAAAACTAAAACCATCGGGTAAAATTACTGGTGTAGAAATATGGGTGAAATTAATAATGTAGACAGTGAGAGATTTGGACCATTCCTAATGGAGTAAACACGTGGCCAATATGGGGTAGGTTAAAAGATTGCGATACATAAATACAGCAATTTATGTATGTGTGTTTAAATATGTAACAAAACCAAATTATGGTTTTGTTAAAGTATGCAGTAGATACGCAAGTATGAGAGTTGTACAGTAAGGATCAGGAGAAACTGTGGCTATCTCTAGGTAATAGGAATATGGTTTTTTTGTTTTTTTGTTTTTTTTTTTGAGACGGAGTTTTTGCTCTTGTTACCCAGGCTGGAGTGCAATGGCGCGATCTCGGCTCACCTCAACCTCCGCCTCCTGGGTTCAGGCAATTCTCCTGCCTCAGCCTCCCGAGTAGCTGGGATTACAGGCACACGCCACCATGCCCAGCTAATTTTTTTTTTGTATTTTTAGTAGAGACGGGGTTTCACCATGCTGACCAGGATGGTCTCGATCTCTTGACCTCGTGATCCACCCGCCTCGGCCTCCCAAAGTGCTGGGATTACAGGCTTGAGCCACCACGCCCGGCCAGGAATATGGTTTTTATTTTTATTTTTCAGTGTTTCTAAAATGAGCACACAGACTGAATTCTCCATATTCTGTTACCACATCCTGAGGTAGAAATTACAAATCCCTGATTTTCTATGCTTTCAGAGACGGATTTTATCACTACAAAATTTCAGGTTAACATGACCTCGCTATCTCAAGTTAGCAAGTCAAACAGCTTGGTGAATAGTTTTACCACATCCCTTATAAGCAAGTAAGTAACATTACATTGGTGTCTTAATATTTTCTGAACAGACAGTGAAATAAACGAATTTGACCCAGGACAAGGGATACAGGAGAAATACTGGGATATTCAGAATTAGAGAAAATGGCAATGGAGCCTAGAGTACTTAATGGTAAATTGGTGTTGTATCTGAGCAGTCCGCTGGTTTTGGATACTTCACCATCAAACATAGAGATGGAGCAAGTCTCAGACACACATTCTGATCCATTCACTGTAGTTCATACCTGAGTTTGAACTAATGAAGGCCTCTGTGTCCGCATTTCCTGGATCAAACTGAAAACACTGAAGTTCTCAGGAATGATCTATCAAATTAAAGGGGAAAACATTTTATTCCTTTCAGTCCTTTGTTAATAAATTATTGCTACTTTCTCATAGTCTTGCACTTCCCTGGCATCTGCTCTTCTAACATGAGATAATATCAGAAAAATAATGCATTTTTAAAACAAATGAGGTTTCTTATCACTTGCAACATGATTTAGAGCCTGGTGTTTTCCTTAGAAAGACTAAAGAAACTCTTCAGAATCATTTCACATGGTGTAATCAAATGTCTAAATCTAGATTTAATGAGGGACAGGATTCAGTAGATGTGCAAGTATGAGAGTTGTATAGAATAAAAGAGGGTGATATAGGTCTAAAGGACATATTTTGAACTTCCCATTTCTTACTAGACATTAAAAAATGATTTATAGGTTGGAACGCAAAGTATGATTGCAGTAAGTTGAGTCCATCCATTAAAGCAGTTTGGATAAAGGAAAAGTAACTGTATAACTTAGGATAGTGGTCCCCAAACTTCAGCAGGCATCACAATCACAGCCGCTCAGGCCCCCATCTCTAGAGATTACGATTCAATTCAATGGGGTGGGGCTCCAGTAATTTGCATTTCTAACAAGTTCTCGGGTGATGCTGATGCTTCTTGTCTGGGGACTATCCTCTAAGACCCACCTACCTGGGAACTAATTTAATCACCTGACAGAGTGGGTCTACAAGTACATTTTCTAGAAAAGATGAATCATGAAGATAGACGTTTCATAGAAAAGGTGAATCACAAAGAAGAAAGCAGTGGAGTAAGGAAACGGGAAGTGCCTACTGAGGGAAACTCACCCCATCTTTTAGCAACATCCACGTGTAATCAATAGCACAAATAACACCAGTCCTTCCACAGCCAGCACTGAAATGAAAGATCACAGTAGCATGTATGCATGTATACTAGAGAGAATGGACCATTGACAATAGCTGGAAAATTTTACCAAGAGATCTGAGGAAGAAGATGCCTGGGAACAATTAAACTTTCCAAACCCCATCATTTCTCAGAGCACATTTGTCATGCCACAGGTCCTGGGCAATTTCTCAGAGCCAGAGTCTCTAGAGCGGTACTACTCACAAGTAACTTATCAGAAAAAAAAACATGAATTTAATGCTTAGGTTGAATTTATTATCATTTGTTTCTGCTATTAGCCTTTTCCCCTTTCAGTTAGAGTCCTGGCCAGACTCTGACATTTGGGTCATTCTAGGTAGAAGGTTTATACATAGCATCATACCTGCAGTGAATACATATGGGAACACTGTCATCCTCTTGGTAACAACGTATATCCCAGATGAGCTCAAGAATAGGGTCTGTAGATGAAGGTACATCATGGTCTGGCCAATTCTTGTAATGAAACTGGTAGATAGTTCGAGTTTCCTATAAAAAAAATAGCCAGACAGGAGGGGAAGAGGGACAAGGGCTGAAAAACTACCTGTTGGGTACTATGCTTACCACTTGGGTGATGGGATTATTCAGTGGCACACAGTATATACGTAACAAACCTGCACATGTTTGCCCTTATACCTTATATTCTAAGATTAAAGTTGAGGCTGGATGTGGTGGCTCACGCCTATAATCCTAGCACTTTGGGAGGCAGAGGCAGGCAGATTACTTGAGGTAAGGAGTTCAAGACCAGTCTGGCCAACATGGGGACTCCTGTCCCTACTAAAAATACAAAAGTTAGCTGCGCATGGTGGCACACACCTGGAGTCCCAGCTACTGGGGAGGCTGAGGCACAAGAGTTGTTTGGACCAGGAGGCACAGGTTGCATAAGCCAAGATTGCACCACTGCACACTCCACACTACAGCCTGGGTGACAGAGTGAGACTCTGTCTCAAAAAAAAAAAATTGAAATTATTTTAAAAATAGCCAGGATAATAAGACAACTCAAGGTTAGAACCCCACCTCATTATACCAAGACATTAGTTTGACATACTGTTTTATCTACATCCTTTTTGAAATTTATTCCGCTTTCTTTTCTATACATCTCAGGTGACCAGATGCTTTCTGAGAACAAAAGTGATTTCAGGTCACTTACTATTGGTTTGTCCCCATCTGCCTCATTCACAAGAGGAGGTAGCTGAATATGAAAGTAGTTCAAACCAGTGTTTCCCAACTGGTGTGCCTTAAATGTGTCACAATTGTGCAGCTATATTAAATCTCTTTGCCTTAGAGAAGCTGGGTAGGGCCTAGGGCAGCCCAGGCTCTCAAACTGGTTCCCAGTCTTTATGCAGTGTTCAGCTTCGGTTCACCCTACAAATATTATCATTTTTTATGTGTGCCATGGTATAGAATAGATTGAAGACATATTACACCAATGATCTCTTTTTTTATTTCTTCTTCTTTGAGACAGGGTCTTGCTCTGTCACCCAGGCTGCAGTGCAGTGGCACCATCTCAGTTCACTGCTACCTCTGCCTCTCAGGATCAAGCGATTTCTCCTGCCTCAGCCTCCAGTGTAGCTGGGACCACAGGCAAACACCTTCACGCCTGGCTAATTTTTTGTGTTTCTAGTAGAGACAGGTTTTTGCCATGTTGGCCAGGCTCAAAGTTCTCTTGAATATAAAGACTTATTTGGGACATCGAAGCCCCTACGACTCCCCATTGTCTTATGCCCAGTCTGAGCCACGCACATCTATATTTACTTGCCTGATCTCTATAGGATTTTGAGTTTATCGTTTTTATTTTATACTTACATTATTGAACTTAACTTTTAGGTTCCTGATTATATAATCAGATTTCCTTTTTTCAGCTTCCTAAAAAGAAAAAGAAGACTAAAATATTAGTTACTGTGAAGACAAGGTCTCTGTAAGGTAGACCCTGGAGGCTTTGCTCAGCTATGAGAACAGACATTTTACTTACACAGGATATGGAGAAAGGGCCAAACTGCAGCTGCATCTCTCCTGGCTCGGCCCAGTAGCGCTCACACTTTTTCTGTTGCACAAAGCAGAATGCAGTGATTTCCCTCCATATATTCTAGTCTCTTCTGGGAATAAAACCCACTCCCTCATTTGGAAGCAAATTCAGCTCTGTGTCCTTCACCTTATGTTATACGTGTTTAACCCCCTTGGGCTTACAAATCCCAACCCCTACGTTATTGGGATCTCCAAAGATGGGAAAACAAATATAAAAGGATATTTAAATTACAGACCTCCTGGGAGTCTGAAAAAGTAGAAATAGAAATCTTTGACCTATATTCAGTATTTCAAAAGAACTAACAGAAACTGTAGTTTCTGTTAAAACTAAACAGCTGTCTACTAAACAGCTGCACAAGCTAAGTAAAATACCTAGTAGTTTCCTGGTTTTGATTAGAATTGTCAACTCAGAATGGCAACAGTAGAACAGTGATATCCAGTAAAATATAGTGTGATCCACCCATGTAATTTTATTTTATTTTATTATTTTTTTCACCCATGTAATTTTAAATGTTCAAATAGATACAATAAAAAATGAAAAGAGATAAAATTAATTTTAATAACATATCTTAGCCCAATATATCAAAACATTTTGACATGTAACCAATATAAAATAATTATTAAATATTTGGTATTTTTTACTAAGTGTTCAAAATCCAGTGTACATTTTATATTTTTAGCTAATTTCAATTAGGATGCCAAATTTTGGAAATATTGTATTTCCATTTAGATTTAATAAAACTTACATTTGAAAAATTTTCACCTACTCAAATAGCTTTCTGCTAACTGAATTGCATGTCAGTTTTTAAGCTTAAATCAATTAAAATAATTGAGCTCCCCAGTCACATTAGTCGTATTTTAAATGCTCAATAGCTGTATGTGGCTAACGGATGCAATGTTGGACAGCACAGGATTAAAAGCTCCAGCTGGCAGTTAAAGATATCTGATTAATAGAAATGGGCAAGTGATTTGTGAATCTTAAAAGCATATCTTGTATTTAACTTCAAAACATAGGGTTTACTGAGAAAACAAATAAAAAGGATACTTGGGGGGGGGGAATCCCTTGAGAGTCGCGTGGCATTCCTAAACTGAAATCTAGGAAGATGACCTAAGTTGTTGTTGGTTTTTTTTTTTCTTTTTTTTTTTCTAGAAAAATGACTGAAAAAGACGTAAGTTTGGCACATTTAGGTAAGTTCTGCTGCCAATTTCCCCCTCCTTTTTCTTCTTTTTTTGTTTTTAGGTCAGCAGGTACTAGAAAGTAACTTACCTTTCCCATTTCATACTCCATGCATGCCATAACAATGATCTGGGGGATGAAACAGATAGAAACTGTAACATTCATATATAGTTAGAAACAGCAGTTAACACCTGGAGGCCCCAAGTCAGAAAGTAGTAACCATTCTTTCTCTGTTTTGTTATGGGTTTTGTGTCTTTTTTTTTTTTTTGAGACAGAGTCTCGCTCTGGTGCCCAGGCTGGAGCATAGTAGTGCTCTCGGCTCACTACAACCTCTACCTCCCGGGTTCAAGCAATTCTCTGCCTCAGCCTCCAGAGTAGCTGGGATTACAGGTGCCCACCACCACACCCAGCTAATTTTTGTAATTTTAGTAGAGATGGGGGTTTTACCATCTTGGCCAGGCTGGTCTTGAACTTCTGACCTTGTGATCCACTGGCCTCGGCCTCCCAAAGTGCTGGGATTACAGGCATGAGCCACCACTCCCAGCCCTGCTGTGTTTTTTTCAACCAAAAAAGAAATTCTGGTAACTTATAAAATATTGCTCTTACTCTTCTTTCATTCTGACAATACTTTCCCTTTCTCTGTTCAAACCAGTAATTTTGTTACCAAATGAGCCTGTCAAGGTGAGAAATTTTTAAGTTTAAAATTTATTATTATTATTATTATTTTGAGATGGAGTCTTGCTCTGTTGCCCAGGCTGTAGTGCAGTGGCATGATCTCAGCTTATAGCATCCTCCACCACCTGGGTTCAAGCGATTCCCCTGCTTCAGCCTCCTGAGCAGCTAGGACTGCAGGCGTACACCACCACACACCCCCCACCGCCAGCTAATTTCTTTGTATTTTTAGTAGAGACAGGGTTTCACCATGTTGGCCAGGATGGTCTCTATTTCCTGACCTTGTGATCCACCCGCCTTGGCCTCCCAAAGTGCTGGGATTACAGGTGTCATCCACTGTGCCCAGCAATTTTTATTATTTTTTAAATTTTATTTATTTATTTTTGAGACAGGAGCTCACTCTGTCACCCAGGCTGGAGTGCTGTGGCGCAATCTCAGCTCACTACAGTCTCAACCTCATGGGCTCAAGCGATCCTCCCACCTCAGCTTCCCAAATAGCTGGGACTACAGGCACACACCGTCATTCCCAGCTAATTTTTATACTTTTTTGTAGAGCCGGGGTTTTGCCATGTTGCCCAGGCTGTCTAGAACTCCTAGGCTCAAGCTATCCGCCCACGTTGGCCTCCTAGAGTACACCTGGCCTAGAACTTTTATTTCCTTGGTCAAGAATGGCATTGTGATTCTGACCAATTTTTTGTTCCATTGACCAATTTTTTAAAAGCACTGTTTTTAATAAAGGAGAGAATAAAGTAGCAAAAGCAACGCTCTGCTTACCAGGACACGGTATTCCCAAATCATCCTCCAGAAGTCCAGCAGGGTTGTAGATAGAGGACCTTGGGTGGCGATATAAGCCTTGGGTCCATAAACTCCCTAAAGGGGAAAAAAATTACATGGGGTGACTACAAATAGTATCCTGTTCTCACCTAGTCCTCCTGTTCCTCTTTTTTGAGGTGTCCTCACTGTGTTACGCAGGCTGGAGTGCAGTAACATGATCACAGCTCACTGCAGCCTTGACCTCCTGGCCTCAAGCAATGCTCTTACCTCAGCCTTTCCAGTAGCTGGGACTACAAGCACATATTACCACACCTGGCTAGTTTTATTTTTTGTTTTTCGTGTTTTTTGTTTTTGAGACGGAGTCTTGCTCTGTCATCCAGGCTCGAGTGCAATTGCACAATCTCAGCTCACTGCGATCTTCACCTCCCAGGTTCAAGTGATTCTCCCGCCTCAGCCTCCCGAGTAACTCGGATTGCAGGCATGTGTCACCACGCCCAGCTAATTTTTGTATTTTTAGTAGAGGCGGGGTTTCACCATGTTGGCCAGGCTGGTCTCGAACTCCTGACTTTAAGCAGTCCACCGGCCTCAGCCTCCCAAAGTGCTGGGGTTACAGGCGTGAGCCACTGAGCCCCGCCAATTTTTAAACTTTTTGTCAAGATGGGGTCTCTTACGTTGCCCAGGCTGGTCTCAAAACTTTTGGGCTCAAATGATCCTCCCCTTTTTTTAGGTATCTAGAGAAATGTGGAATGCTTTTATTTTCTTTCACTGTACCTTAATGAAGTTAGCATTGATGTAGCTGGACTCCTCATCAGAGGTTATCAGGGATAGTTCCACCCGGCTATAATCATCTATAATGAAAAAGACAGACAGTACAATTAAGAAGGCTTAGTCAGCAGATTTAAGTCAGGGCCTAACACTGTGAATAGAGTCTGCTCATGAGTGAACAAGTGCATGAATGAATTAATATTCTTTTGCAGTCACAAATAGTACAAATTAAGTTGTCAATGCCATGTTCCAAGATCAGGATCAGTAAGCAATGAGTAAAAAGAGATAGTAATGATTGAGTTTGGGAGAAAGTATGAGTTTATAGAAAGAAATGGAACTTACAGGGCAAAATATCCTTATATCTGTTTTTCTTGATGTTCTTGGGCTTCTCAGCCACAGTTGTAGGATAGGTTTTGTCTGCCTTGTATTTGGTAGATTGCCTTTTCAGATTCTGTAATAAGATTCCAAGAATAATTAATCTTCATGGAGAAATATAAGAAGCTATCTCTAAAGTGCTTTTCTTTTCCACTGCCCAAACATTCTACCTCAACCCTTTTATTATCTTCTGGGGCTTTCTCCATTCAGGACAGAGCTGCAGAGAATAAGGAGAGCGGAGTTCAGTGACATTTGGAGAAGTGAAAAGATCACACTTACTTCAGCTGAGCCACCGATAGTCACAGACAGAACTTAAAGGTGAAACTTGTGAATATTTTAAGAAACAGATATCTTCTGAAAGCAAAATATATGCTCCACTCAAAGGGCAGATATTAAAAGCTTAATTTACTTTCTTTATATATACTTTTTAGTTAAATGGTCAACTGGAAAATTAAGTTCCATTAGTGTTTTGACTTCAGATCACTTTCTTTTCTTAAGTGGAAGTGAAGCTTAAGCTGAACAACATCTCTCTATATAGCAAAATTTCAAAGATTTCAGTTCCAAAAATCAGTCACTTTTTTTTTCTTTTGAGATAGAGTTTTACTTCATCACCCAAGCTGGAGTGCAATGGCTTGATCACAGCTCACTGCAGCCTCAATTTTCTGGGCTCAAGTGATTCTCCCACATCAACCTCACCTCCCACCTCAGCCTCACCTCCTGAAAGCTGGGACCACAGGCATGAGCGTCATGCCCAGAGAGTTTTTGCATTTTCAGTAGAGAAGGTATTTCACCATGTTGCCCAGGCTGGTCTCAAACTCCTGGGCTCAAGGAATCCGCCTTCCTTGGCCCCACATAACTTTTATTACAGTATATTATCATAATTATTCTATTGTATTATTAGCTATTATTGCTAGCCTCTTGTTGTACCTAATTTATAAATTGACCTTTATTATAGATATGTATGTATAGGTAAAAAGAACGGAGTGTACATAAGATTTGGTACTATCTGCAGTTTCAGGCATCTACTGTAGGTCTTCAAACACATCCCCCATAGAAAAAGAGAGCCTACTGTAGTTTGAATTCTGGATTTTCAGAATTGGATTTGAGAGGAGAGATACGAGAGATACTGAACTGATACCTTTTGTTTGTTTGTTTTCTTTACCTTGAACCCCGAGAAGCTTCTGAACTATCTTTATAGCATATTTTTACTTCAAGATGGGAATGGATACAAGTGGACTAATTTGGGAATTTAAGGACACGTGAAAGACTATGTTGAGTTTCTACTGAAATGACACCAAATTTTCAGCTCTCCCTGCTCTTAAGAAACCTCAGAATGATCATTTTCAGGTTGCTGTTGATCCCAGGGCTGCTGAAAAGATCTCAAGTCCCAAAACAGTTTCTTTTAGAAATCTCCAGAACTAAGCTCAGTGCATACTCCTTGTGATATTGTTTTTATTTATTTTTGTTTTGTTTTGCTTGTGGACTGCTTTCTAGGGAGAATGCTATACACAAAGCCCTTTGTATAAGATAAGCTTCAATTAATTTGGCAAACCGTCGTAGATAAAGGTGATGTGTTTGTGTATGTGTGTCCTATATCTGTTTGGCTGCCTTCACCGCCACCTTCAACAATGAGGCAGAAGAATAGCTTTCATTTTTCCTACTCCTTTCCTTCCCCTGGAGTAATCTGGCTGGATGACAAAGGGAGACACTCTTAGTGAAACACCACATAGGAAATGCCTGCAAAATTGTTCATTTGTAATGCATGAAAGATTTGATTTTTTTCCCCTCAAACATCTTATCTTAAGGTCATACCACTGTGAAGGTTCCGTTTTCTTTCTTTCTTAATTTTTTTAAAATTGAGATTGAGTCTCGCTCTGTCACTCAGGCTGGAGTGCAGTGGTATGATCTCGGCTCACTGCAACCTCTGCTGCCCAGGTTCAAGCAATTCTCATGCCTCAGCCTCCCAAGTAGTTGGGACTACAGGCACCTGCCACTAGGCCCAGCTAATTTTTTTTGTATTTTTAGTAGAAAAGGGGGTTTTGCCATGTTGGCCAGACTGGTCTCGAACACCTGACCTCAAGTGATCTGCCACCTCGGCCTCCCAAAGTGCTGGGATTACAGGCATGAGCCACAGCTCCTGGCTGGCTTCCTTTTTCTCTTCCACCCCTCTTCTTGCCAGACCTCTGGGCTCTAATACCCCAACAAAGAACAAATTAGGACAGAATTAGGGCAGAAGAAGTGATAAACTACACCAGAAAAGGAAGAACTCTGAGAGTAGAAAGCAAAAGGGTATAAAAGAGAAAGTAGGGTCATGGGGATGGGTTTAAGTTTGGGAAGAAAAGATATGAGATCTAAAGGGTGAAGGTATTTCTCTGCCAACTACAAGGTAGAGGGGATGAGTTTCCTAGAGGAAGCACCATCAAGAGCAATCAGGGGAATAGTTGCCAAGAGAATAAAGTGAAGGGGCTGGGTGCAGTGGCTCATGCCTGTAATCCCAGCACTTTGGGAGGCCAAGGCAGGTAGATCATGAGGTCAAGAGATCGAGACCATCCTGGTCAATATGGTGAAACCCCATCTCTACTAAAAATACAAAAAATTAGCCGGGTACGGTGGCGCATGCCTGTAATCCCAGCTACTCAGGAGGCTGAGGCAGGAGAATTGCCTGAACCCAGGAGGTGGAGGTTGCGGTGAGCCGAGATCACGCCATTCCACTCCAGCCTGGGTAACAAGAGCGAAACTGTCTCAAAAAAAAAAAAAGAGCTCAGTATCCCTCATGAGCCCTGAAATAGGGTGGAATGTGTGAGAAACCAGATTGTGTGTGTGCTTGATAAGCTAATAGTAAGTTCATTTGGTTTGTAGATGATACTACTCCTTTCCTTTCAAGAAAGGAGAGGAGAAAGGGGGTCCTGGCCAGTATAACAAGGAGTATTTGACTCTAGAAATTCAGATTGCATCACTGCATGTGATTCTCATAGACTAGTAAATAAATGCACTCTCAAAAAAGAACAGAAAATAAAAGGAAAGCACAAGACCAGATATCTTTGCCTTAAAGGACTACATTACTGTTTATAAGTCACAGCATTTTAGAGACATTTTAGAGAGAGGAAAATCAAACTTGGCCCTGCTGTGCTAGATGGGAGAGGACAAAGTTTGGCTGTCTCTGGAACTCTGCAAGGTAGTTCCTCAGTGCCTTGCAAATATAGGTCAGTATTATGCCAAGCCTCCACCAGGACAGAAAAAGCACGAGTGGTAAGTAATGGCCCTTAGGAGCTCAGGCCTCTAAATCCAGTAGACAAGAGTACTACCAGTAGGAATGGAGGACTTCATTGTCCGAGTCTGCAATACAATCATCAACAAGGCAGGCAAATTTATTGAGGTTAGTTTCTAGGGCAATAGCGGGGCAAATGGGGGTGGGAGGCAAAAGCTAAACTAGGGTGAGTAAACCAAGAGGTTCAACCTTAGATACATAAAATACGAGAAAATGGCAAGACATGTGTTTGTTTCTGAGATGGAGTCTTGCTGTCGCCCAGCAGCGAGTGCAGTGTTGCAGTCTTGGCTCAGTGCAACCACTGCCCTCCAGGGTCAAGTGATCCTCACACCTCAGCCTCCCGAGTAGCTGGGATTACAGGTGCCCGCCACCACGCCCGGCTAATTTTTGTATTTTTAGTAGAGACAGAGTTTCACCATGTTGGCCAGTCTGGTCTTGAACTCTTGACCTCAAGTGATCCACCTGTCTCAGCCTCCCAAAGTGCAGGAATTGCAGGTGTGACCCACTGTGCTCAGCTAAGAAATGTGTTTTAAGTGTCTGTGAGTAAATGAAAATGTAGGACTAGATAACCCCTAGTGAGAGGCTGGAGATGGAGTTAGAGAAATCAGCTTCAGAGATGACGTGATACATTTATTCTGGTGGTGGCATTTTTTTCAAATTGCACCTTAATGTGCACAAAGGTCAAGAAATGCTGATAAATATGTTCAAGTGATAGGCTGCTTCGCAGGAACTGGTAGTAAACATCACAGATGTTTGTGCACTTGATCTGAAGGATGTACTATGTTGATAACTGCTTGGTTAGTATTGTTCCTGTAATACATACAGAACAAGGATGCATCTATGTCTCCTTTATAGAACCAAGATGTAGCCAGGTTTTTGATCTGTCTCAGATTTTCTAATGAGTCTCCAGAAGTTGCTACAGTATCAGTCTGACTTCTAGTGTATTTTAAACCTTTAGCACTTAAACCTGGCTTTCAGAACTAGGTATCTTCTTTCTATTAGGATTCAGTGAATGCTTCATTTTTAATAAAGGTCTTTTTTTTTTTTTGAGATGGGGTCTCACTCTGTCACCCAGGATGGAGTGCAGTGGTGCGATCTTGGCTTACCGCAACCTACCGCTGCCTGCCATCTTGGGAGGCTGAGGCAAGAGAATCTCTTGAACCTGGGAGGCGGAGGTAGCAGTGAGCTGAGATTGCACCATTGTACTCTGGCCTGGATAAAAAGAGTGAAACTCCATCAAAAAAACCCAAACACACTGAAATTGTGGCAAGTGCTGTGAGAAATAACAGACAGTGCTATTAAGAACTTATAATGGAAGAATTAATCTATTCAAAGAGGTCCAGAAAGCTTTCTCTGGCCAGGTGTGGTGGCTCATGGTTATAATCTCAGTACTTTGGGAGGCTGAAGCTACAGGATCAGCTGAGAGGCTGGAGGATCACTTGAGTCCAGGAAGTCAAGTCTGCAATGAGCTATGATCAAGCCACGGCACTCCAACCTGGGTGACAGAGCAAGACCCTGTCTCAAAAAAAAGAAGAAAGGAGAAGAAAAGAAAGCTCCCTCTGAAGAAGTGACCACCAAACTGAGATCTAAATAACTATTAGTTGGGCATAGTGGCTCACACCTGTGATCCCAACACTTTGGGAGGCTGAGGCTGCAATTAGCCATGATCACACCACTGCCCTCCAGCCTAGGTGACCAAGTGACACCCTGTCCCAAAGAGAAAAAAAAAAGAATTAATGTTATTTAGGTAAACGGGGGTGTGAGGAATGTTCAAGGAAGAGGTGCGTGCAAGGCCCTGTGGCAGAGGAAACATGGCAAGGACAGGAAAATGAGCACGCTGTAAGAAGGTGAAGAGACACTACAGAGGACACTGGTAGCCATTTTAAAGGGTTCTTTGGGAAGTAGATGAGGTTCTATTTGTGAAGCACTTTTAGCACAGTCTGGAACACAGTTCTATGGATTTGCTGTTGTGACAGTGGAAAGTAGATGAACAGAAAACATATATGAAGAAATGCAGATTAAAAATAATTATAGAAATCCAATGAAGGAAATTAACATAATAAAGTACTATTTTGGCCGGGCACAGTGGCTCACACCTGTAATCCCAGCACTTTGGGAGGCTGAGGTGGGAGGATCACTTGAGGTCAAGAGTTCTCTACTAAAAATACAAAATTAGCCGGATGTGGTGGTGGCTGAGGCTGAGGCAGGAGAATCGCTTGAACCCCAGAGGCAGAGGTTGCAGTGATCTGAGATCACGCTATTGCACTCCAGCTTGAGCAACAAGAGCAAAACTCCGTCTCAAGAAAAAGTACTATTTTATGCTAGTTATATCAGAAAAAAAAAATCATGATTTTTACATGATACAGTTTAAGTACAAAGGTTAAGAGGGTTTGAAAAAAAAACAGACCCAATCCAGACTTGCCGTTTAGTGGGTAAAATGAATATAAGACTTTCCTCTTGGGGCTGCTGTAATGATTAAATGAGCCCATATATAGCAAAGCACTTAGCAGATTGCCTAAGCATATAGTAAGTAGGCAAAATGTTTCATCTCTTATTCTCTTTTAATAAATATAATTAAGTCTAGCAAGGTGGCAGAGAAGATGAAAACTTCACATATTGCAAATTAGAAAAACTCCTTTGGAAATATATTTGGTAATACTTAACCAGTTAGAGGTTAATAGTCTTTGACTCAGTAATAACACTTTTGGGGATCTAGCCTAGGGATTAATCCAAAAGATGGGAAAACCACACGGACAAATATATTCCTATCAGTGTTATCAATAATCATGAAAAATTAGAAATAACCTAAATGCCTAACAATGGAGAAAATTTATTAAATTATTTGGGTATTACTATGTCTCTGGAAGTTTATATACTTACTGTCTTCACAGCCATTCTTCAAAGTGAATATTATTCCCACATTTTACTGACTTAATTCAAGGTCACACAGCTAATCATGGCACAACGTAAATTCACAGCAAGATTTATATGATTCCAAAGTTTTTAGGACTTCAGATGATAAAGCAAGACTACCTGAACTTGAAATTCAGTTCTACCACTTACTAGCTCTGTGATCCTGAGCAAGTTCATTAACCTCTCTGTTTCCTCATTTATAAAATGGAAATAAAAACAGTACCTTCCTCAATGGAGTAAATGAGTTGATATATGAGTGTTTAGAACAGTGTCTATAAGAGGTATAGATGCTGTCATGCTACTTTCTCTAGAAAAATTACAATAAAAAAATAATATTGGGGAGTTGGGGAGGGATAACATGGGGAGAAATGCCAGATATAGGTGTTGGGGGAGGAAGTCAGCAAACCACAGTGCCATGTGTGTACCCATGCAGCAATCTTACATGTTCTTCACATGTACCCCAAAACCTAAAATGCAATAAAACACATATATATAATAATAATAAAAGAGGTATAGACACATTCTTTATTATGATTATTATTCTTTAATTATAAAATCACGTGGACAAATGTATGTCCATGTGATGATGCTGCATCATTAACCATTAAAAATTATATACATTTTAGACCGGGCGCGGTGGCTCAAGCCTGTAATCCCAGCACTTTGGGAGGCCAAGGCGGGTGGACCACGAGGTCAAGAGATCAAGACCATCCTGGTCAACATGGTGAAACCCCGTCTCTACTAAAAATACAAAAAATTAGCTGGGCGTGGTGGTGTGTGCCTGTAATCCCAGCTACTCAGGAGGCTGAGGCAGGAGAATTGCCTGAACCCAGGAGGCAGAAGTTGCAGTGAGCCGAGATCGTGCCATTGCACTCCAGCCTGGGTAACAAGAGCGAAACTCCGTCTCAAAAAAAAAAAAAAAAAAAATTATATACATTTTAATCCGCCTGATAATTTTGGTATAATGGTGAGTAAAAATATGAGAATACAAAATTGTATCTATGCTATAATTACAATAATATAAAAAATTATATAAATGGACAAGAACTAGAAGGTCCATTTAAAATTATTGTTGGTTTTTGTGTATGTGTATGACTGGGTCCCACTCTGTCGCCCTGGCTGAAGTGCAGTGGTGCAGTCTCAGCTCACTACAACCTCCGCCCCCTGGGGTCAAGTGATCCTCCCACTTCAGCCTCCCAGGTAGCTGAGACTACAGGCATGTGCCACCACATCTGGCTAATTTTTTATTTTTAGTAGAGGCAGGGTTTCACTATGCTGCCCAGGCTGGTTTTTAGCTCCTATACTCAAGCCATCTGCTTGCCTCAGCCTCCAAAGGGCTGGGATTACAGGTGCAAGCCACCTCACCTGGCCAACATCCACAAAACAAGTTTTGATTGTTAGAATGTTGGTACTATGGTGAATTTACTTTCTTTTAACTTTCAATAATATTGTTTTATAAGAATAGCAATAATAATGAATGTTTGAAAGTACCTTTAAATTTTTCAACAGTGTAGTTGCATCCTGTTGTTCTGCTGTGCAGAAACTATACTAACTAAAGAAAAAAGAAAAAAAACTATACTAACTATGCACTTACCCTAAGACTAGGTCCTTCAAGAGACTCAGTATCATTGGATGAAGTAGAACACTATTGCATGAGAATTAATTTCACAGCTCTGAAATAAGACAGATCTGAGTAAATTTCATCTCTAAGGCTTAACAGCCAAGTGAGATTAGGCTAATTATTTAACTTCTCAGAGCTTCAGGTTCCTCATTTGTAGGTCAGTAATCACAGTTGTAGCTATTTCATAGGTTTTCTTAAGGAGTAGTAAATAAGATAATGAATGCTGATGTTTCCTTGATCGCCCCACTGAAACTATCACAATTATATTAAATATGTAATATAGTAATTAGTTGTTTAATGTCTGCCTCTCTAAGACATATATAGTGTTAGAAAATAAGCTCCACTAAAGCATGGAGCATTGCATTACATTCATAGCATCTAGGGTATTACTTTGTACACAATAAGCACTCAATAAATGCTTATATGAATGTATGAAAACCTTAGATGGGTGGTCAGTGGTAGCTTCAACTACAGAAAAGTTATTGAATTTAGTCCCGGCACAGGGAAGAGACCTAAACAGCATAGCCACTGGCTTTAGCTGACACGACACATCCAATTAGGAATACAGTCCACTCTCAGTATCTGTGGGGGACTAGTTCCAGGACCACCCCTTTCAAGATACCAAAATCCGTGGATGCTCAAGTCCCTCATATAAAATGGCACAGTATTTACACATACTATACACATCCTCTTGTATATTTTAAATCATCTCTAGATTACTTATAATACCTAATACAATGTAAATGCTAGATAAATTATGTTCTATATTTTTTATTTTTTGTTGTTGTATTATTTTTGACCCACCGTTGGTTGAATACAGGATATGGAAGTTGGGGATACAGAGGGCCATCTATATTGTGCTCTGTACAAAGATATCTGGCCAAGGAGGAGGTGAAGACTGAAATCTGAACCATGAACCTGGGGAGACGGTAAAGCGGTTAGGATGCACATGGAATCTACCTGGAAATAGAGATGCCTTTTGATAACTCCCCTAAAGGTACCATCAGTTAAGTGAACAGTGGCCTTGTGCCACAGAATCAGTCCTCAAACCTTGGAACATCAAATCCTGGGAGAATACATTAAGGGCTTAGGATGGGACGTGGAGCATGACCAGATCAAAGCACTCCAATTTAGTGGCAGCATTTACCTTGTCCAAGCAAGCAATCCAGCCTCATTCACCATGCCTCTACTCCCCCAAAACTTGCTTTCTGGTGTCTCTTCTGAAACCTTTAGATGGAGCTGAGAGGAAGACTCTATTTACCACTGGAGGACATGAGTCAGTGAACAGTGAGGTTACACTTAATCACCACCAAAAAACAAGGTCCTTAAAATCAGGAGCCAGAAAAGCAAGGAAGTGATTAATATAAAAGTCAGGATAGTGATTATGCCTTGGGCAGGGTAGGACAGGACAGGGTGGGATGAGGGTTGGGGACCTGATGGGGCAGGGGTCTTCAGGGGTCCCACAGTTTTTTGACTTGGGTGGTGGTTGCACTGCTAATGTTTCCTTTATAATTATACTTAGATCTTTTCTGTACTTTTCTAAATGTGTAGTATATTGCACAATATTAAGCAGCTAAACAATATATAACAAGTTTTTAAGCAG
The DNA here is from genome assembly GCF_049354715.1 of Callithrix jacchus. NCBI lineage: Eukaryota > Metazoa > Chordata > Mammalia > Primates > Cebidae > Callithrix > Callithrix jacchus. The sequence continues at coordinate 151,843,105 of NC_133508.1, forward strand.
GGAAAAAATGAACAGATTTGTCTGGGTGTGGTGGCTCACGCCTATAATCCTAGTACTTTCGGAGCCAAGGCAGGTGGACCCACCTGAGACCAGGAGTTTGAGACCAGCCTGGCCAACATGGTGAAACCTTATCTCTACTAAAAATACAAAATTAGCCAGGCATGGTGGCTCATGCCTGTAATCCCAGCTACTTGGGAAGCTGAGGAAGGAGAATTGCTTGAACCAGGGAGGTGGAGGCTGCAGTGAGCCAAGATCACATCATTGTATTCCAGCCTGGGTGACAAAAGCAAAACTCCGTTTCCAAAAGAAGACCAGATTTATATGATTAAAAGGTCACCCGGGTGTTGAACTGAAAATTGATTGAAGGCGGGGCAAGGTTAGAGGCAGGGAAACCAGTTAGAAAGTAGCTGCTGTATTTTGATGAGAAATTATAAGGACTTTAGCTAAAAACAGGTAAAATATTAGGGATATAGTTATATTACTACATTATTATTTTATCATTATTATGCTATTATAATTATATAATATATAATATATGTAAATTATATTAGTATATACTATATATTATATTATTCTTATATATATATTATTGTATTATCATTATTGTTATTATTTTTGAGATGGAGTTTAGCTCGTCACTCAGGCTGGAGTACAATGGTGCTATCTCAGCTCACTGCAACCTCTGCCTCCCAAGTTCAAGCAATTCTCCTGCCTCAGCCTCTCAAGTAGTTGGGATTACAGGTGCCCGCCACTATGGCCAGCTAATTTTTGTATTTTTAGTACAGACAGGGTTTCACTATGTTGGCCAGGCTGGTCTTGAACTCCTGACCACAGGTGATCCACCCACCTCAACCTCCCAAAATGTTGGAATTACAGGCGTGAGCCCCCGCACCTGGCCATTTTTAAAAACACAACCAAAATAAAACAGAGGCTGGCACTAGCCCTCAGCTCACTTTTTACATCTATGCCTTGGGTTACTTTGGTTTAGGAATTATAGTCCAGGGGCAGACACATGTCTATATATGTGCTAGAACTTCCTATTTACCTCCTTACCTACTTAGTAGAGACGGAGTTTCATTATGTTGCCCAGGCTGGTCTCTAACTCTTAGACTCAAGCCATCTGCTCACCTCAGCCTCCCAAAGTGCTGGAATTACAGGTGCAAACCACCTCACCTGGCCAAGAGGGGCTGAGACTGGCCAGTGGCAGTGAGAGCATATTTTTCAAGTACCACAATATTATCCACGTTAAGCTAACGTAGGAGTTCCTAGCATAATATCTAACCACTCAATAACATCTAATTACTCAAGACTTTCAGAGTTTTCACATCTGCTGTCTGGTACCCGAATGTTAGCTCCAGGAGGCAAAGGTTTTTGTTCTTTTTGTTCACTGCTGTATTTTTGTCCTTTGAACGGAACTTGGTACATACTAAGTGCTCAATAAATAGTACTCAATAAATGACTACATTTAATGATTGTTATTAATATTTAATCATCACAATGATCCTGTGAGGATAGGTAGGACATAAATTATTATCCCCATTTTATAAGTCAGAAAACAGAGAGATTAAAGAACATGTCAAATACTTGATAATTTGCTTGGTGAAAAAAAACCATGATTTAATTTCAGGTTTGTACTTCAATTCCCCCTTTTTTTCACAACTGAAGAACTAAGCTTTAAAATTTTTATATCTCAGAAACACCAGCTGGAAGTATTCTAAAGTAGATGATAGATACTTAGACACCTATGTTAACTGATATGCCAGCTGTAGGGTGGATGAGGCCTACGCAGCTGCCATTGCATCAATAATCACATTTCCCTCAAAGGAGATTCATTGTTCTTCTGGGTAATCTAATCCACCCAACCTGAAGCTACCTTGTACTCATGCTTCTCTCCATGACCTACACTTGTCTCTACTCCCCATCCTAGCCAATCTACTTCTCCAAGCAAAAGAAGTTAAGAAAGCCCTGTTATTGAAAAAACACATGTTCTAATATCTTTTTTCATACACAAAAAGAAAAGAAAAAGGATGGCCAGACACAGTGATTCATGCCTGTAATCCTAGCACTTTGGGAGGAGAGATGGAGGATTGCTTGAAGCCAGGAGTTAGAGACAAGCCTGGGCAACAAAGCAAAAGGCTCGTCTCTACAAAAAAAAAAAAAAATTCATTAGCCAGGCATGGTGGTACACACCTGTGGCCCCAGCTATTCAGGAGGCTGAGGCAGGAGAATCACTTGAGCGCAGGCAACCGTGAGCTATGGTTGCACTGCTGCACTCCAGCCTGAGAGTAAGACCGTATCTCTTAAAAAAATTAGTAACATGAAACATAAATCACAACTCAGATACCTGGGGAAATATGGATGTTCAATTAATATTAGTGTTTTTACATCTGGAGTTGTATATGTCTTCTGCAGGATTCCTAACCAAGCTCCAAAGAACTAGCAAACAAAATATCAAAACCAGTAATTTTGAGAGAATACTCAAAATACATACAGACTACTCAGAGAAGTCAAACTTTAGGTTGCCTTTTTCTCTGTCTTCCCCTCCAAGGTCTGATATTTACTTTATCCCAAGAGCAATTTGGTCTCAGAAAATTGGACCTCCTCACGGTGAACATGAGTTGAAGGAAAAAAAAAAAAAGGAACAGAAAATTGGACCACCATAGTTAAGTAGTGTATGTAACTACCCCGAGAGGGTCACACACAGGACTCACCGTAAATTCATTTGCAAACTCCTCTCTGTTAATTTTCTTGCTTTGGGCCTCATCCAGGAACTTCTGCAGAATTTCTCTTTGGTCCATGCTGCAGAGCAAGAGAAATAGTCTATGAGTAGGTTGAGGGAGGGCATATCAAATGTGTGTCATGGCCGAGACACCTCCAAAAAGCCACTGCTGCCGCCTGAGCAGAGCATGCTGAAGGCTGTGGTTACTGACTTCATCACAAGCCCTAGAGGAAATTAGTACGTAACCAGCTCCTGTGGTCACAGAACACAGCCATCATCTCACTCCAGGGCCCTAGCGCCTTCCTTCTCAGCAAAGGAACCTGGTTACAATTCAACTTTTTAACAAACAAGAAACTAACTGGAACATAAAGTGTGGTCTCCTTAACTCTGAGATTGTTCCATTCCATTACCCAAATGCAAAACTCACCTTCTTGTCTCCCAGAGAAAGAGCAGAATTACAGGCCTCCTGCATGAGTTCTATCTCTCCCCATTTTCCTAGTGAGCACAAGGGCCCAGTTGACACCTTCTGTTTCCTTCTGTCCCACTGTCCCATATGAACTCTGCAAAGTTTAGTTAGGCCCAGAAAAGAAGACAGACCTTATTTAGAGTTACATATCTTCTACCCGGCGTGTTCACAGAAAGGTTTCTTGTCAGTGTGATCAATGAGAAACTTCTGTTCATCACAGAAGGTGTATTCAGAACTTTAAAGTCCGCTATATAGACCTCAAACTCTCTTTTAAATGAAGCAAAGTCAGATGCTTCTGACAGTTTGTCTCTCCCAGGACTGTGGAAGTGCTAACCTCCATTAAGGAAAGTGTTGATTTTAGCAAGTCTTCAACCCTCCCAGTAGACTTTAAAGCTTTACTTGGATTCTGGATATAAAGACTGAGGGTATTGGTCTATAAAGGATCTAGAGCAAGTAGCCCCCACAAGGAGCACCTGACCAGGCAGTTAGCACAATATCCTGCATCTGTAATGTGGGTAAAAAGAAACAAAAAGTAAAATCAACCACCTTGCTAACAACATTGTCACTTGCAGGGCAGAACGCCTGAAGAACTGTTTCTAAAGAACACATTTCTATTCTGCAACCAATGTCTTAGGAAAGAAATTTGTTTCAGGAAGCTATGCTGTGCATGTGGCATTTTGGCCCTGAAAGGCAGGCTCTTCTAGAAAAACCTTCCACATCTCACCTTGCATAACCTCTCAATGGATACATGTCTACCCAAGTGCCTAATTCAGTGTGAGAACACCCCAAATCAGCGTATCGTCTTTATTGAAGGCAGAAGTTCAGCAAATGTTAACAAGATTAGTCTTGATCCTGAAGAAAACTGGGAAATGTGTTGTTCGGACTTCCTCTATTTAAGATATTAGCAATCCTTTCTGTTTTGCAAAATTATTCAAACTTCCTTCAGGAAATAATGATTCTGATTCTGAACATTAAAGATAATTCATGCTTTTACTAAATACTGCAAAAAGATCATCGAGATATCTTGGTTGCAGGCAAATTAGAGACAATATTTCAAATAAAGGAACTCAATCCCAGGACACAAAAATTAAAATAAGCCTGAATTCTTCAGCAATATTTTTGGGAATAGTGTATTTCCCAAATTATCCCCATTTAGAATGAAGAGAGAATTTCTTGTTGCTCTAAGTAATGTGGTGTTCACTTTGGCTACTTTAAAACATAAAATATGGAAAAGCTTTAATTCATAAAAACACAAAATTTCAAGTTTATAGTAACTAAAACTATGTAAAAGTATGTACATAGTTAAAGACTAAAAGATGCAAAAAAGAATCAATTATGCAAGTGTGGTAGGTTAAAGTTTGCTTTTTAAAATTATTATACCATTTAAAAAACTAGAAATAAACATTAAAAAATCCATTAAGTTGTTCAACAAATGTATTGAGTACTCACTATATTCTAAGCATTTTCTTAGGAGATGGGCATACAGCAGTGAGAAAGCCAGAATATGGTAAAAAAAAAAAAAATCCTCAGCCAGTTAATAAAGCACCTGAAAACTAAGATAGAGATGTAATTACTAATCAAAATTAAACCATTCCTTAAATACCTCTGGGAAAGAAAACACAAATAAAAACACTCCAAACGAATTTGCTGAATTGCAGAGTAGCAAAGTATAATCCTAAAAGGAAAATGATTTTCTACATTTGGACATATAATTTTATAATTTCTCTCTACCCTTGGAATGTCCTCAATTACAATAAAACTAGAACTTTATTTTTATTAATTAATTAGGCAAACCTACTAATACAATTTACATCTATTTTTCTCAAGTGTATATTTCAAAACAATCTCTTACTAACTTTCTTGTTTCTGCTTAAGGAGGGAGAAGATAGAAATAAATAGGAGATAAGAAAAAAAAATTTGCTTAGATGCCTCCATTGTCCTTTTCCTCAAAATCTAAGGATCTGTAAATAATGCCTTGGCAGAACTTCACACTTTTTAAAAAAGCAAGCAGCAATTCTTAAGATTCTATTCTACTGTAAACCCAAAAGGTATAGAGACATTGTGAAATAACCAAACCTCCAAAACCCACTTAGCTACAAGGCCATTTCCTGAGCAGACCACTCGAGCAAGCAAAAAAAACACACTACAGAAGAAAACAGAAAGCTTCATTTTTTGGGGGTGAGGGGGTTTGGTTTGATGTTTTGTTTTGTTTTGTTTTGAGACAGGGTCTTGCTATGTTACTCAACTTAGTCTGGAGCTCCTGGGCTCCAGCGATCCTCCCACTTCAGCCTTCCAAGAAGTTGGAACTATTATCTTTTTAAAAATACAAGCTACTGCTTAATTTATCACACTTCCTTCTACAGATACTGAAGGGCAATAAGAGCATAATGCTTTTTGGTGAAGATTGTGTTGACTCATTTGTATCTTGTGGGAAGATAAAAGCTGGGGAGGGGAAACAAGACATGCAGTAAAGGTTGGCAAATACCTAAAAGAGTTCAGAATTTATGATGAATCATTTAAACCAGTCTGGCATAAAACCTAGGTGAACACAACAATTCCATGCAATAAAAGACTCACAAACAATTCCATACAATAAAAGACCCACCAACATTTTTGCCAGAGCCATCAAGGGTAAGCTCTCGTGGGAAGTAAATTGTAGATGCCCACCCCAAGAGGAGGGACCAAGAGCCACATCTCACTGCTGCCTCCTGTGGCTGAGGTGTTTGGTCAGAAGGAAGAACAGAGAAGAGTGCTGCTCACCATGTCACTTGTTCCACCAAGAGCGGGGGAGTATGCTAGTGTAAGGGGAAATATCAGTATCACAGAGGTCAGGAATTAGATTACAATAAACACTAATTTAGGAGAATTTCAGAGAAGACTATAAGGGCAAGATAAACTATTCAAGAGGAAAAACACTCAGGGTTCTCAGAACATCCTCTCTTTTGGATAAGGAAAAGACATGTTTTACCCTGGAGAAGATACTTACCCAACCTTAGCTTTAGTTTCTCTACACTTGCCTTTCCCTACATCCCAGGGTCATTGATTTGATATGGGATATATATATATATATATATATATATATATATATATATATATATGATATATCAATGGGATATATATATATATGATATATCAATGGGATATATATATATATGATATATCAATGGGATATATATATATGATATATCAATGGGATATATATATATATACTGTCTGTGAAACATTCAGTCCTTTGCAAGCATTCCCTTGATCACCAAAGCCTATTGGAAATTTCTCCTTAATGTCTTTTAGATTCAACCTGTCTTTTCTATTCCCACTTAGCCCCATTCCCATTTTCACATCTGGATTCCCATAGCAATAAACTTAGATTATCTTCCCATCTGTATGTCTTCCATTCTGGTATCTTCCGTTAACCAAGGCTGGATGAAAGTTCTTAAAGCTGCACTTTAATGCTAAAGTGTCAGAATAGTTACTGATGGTCCGTGGGAATGAGTCTAGATTCCTTAGCTTGTCACCAAGCCCCCCCCCCGCCCCATCACCTATCCAACCACATCGCCCACAGAACTTGTTTGTTCTACCGCTTCTTTTTCTACTTCTCACCTTTACCCCTAAGTCTCACCATGATAAAAATAAAGCCATAAAGTTCAATTACTTTTTCTTCAAAAATCTTGCCCCTAACTCTGTTTACCATGATCTTCTCCTAGTCTGAATCTCTTCAATATAAATCTATATATTGAGCTATAGAAGTTTTCTTCATTTATTCAATTTCCTAATCTCCCGTAAATTTATTTAAGAGTTTATTCCGAAGATGCCCGTGTAGTTTCAGATCTATCAAAGGCATGACAGTGTCTTCTATGCATTTGTATAACCCACTGTGCTTAACATGGTCTTCAGTATACCTAGAACAAATCTGTTGTGGTAAAGGAAGCTAGTGTGTCAGGCTTTGGTGAGGGATCTACTCTCACTTGGTTGCTCATGATACTAATCGCTCCATGTCTTTTTCCTGGCACAGTCTGTGTGTCTTGTCTCTAGCTAGGCACTTACATTATGCCAGGAACAGATGGACCTTCCTACATGGAGACACAGGAACCTGGCAAAGGGTACTTTCCTGAATGCTGCTGCCCAAGCAGCAGGGCTATTGTTATGAAAGGAACGGCGTCAGTCCTGAGCTTCAGAGTCCATCTCTGAAGGACTGCAAATGGTCAGAAAGAAATGACCTCTTTTATCTCCAGAATAGGCTTGTTTCTCCTTTTATACATGAACACACACACAGAGGAGGCTTATAAAATACCTCTAATGAAGCTTGTTTGATTTTCTCATGTTTTCACATCATCCATAGTAGGAAATCTCCCTACCCATCTTCCAATCTGCTGCTGGTCACTGCAGCATTCTGTGACTTCACTAAGCCCTTCAGTTCACCTGCTGCAGACTTCCTAGTCAACCCCCCACGTACTATACAGGGAAGCATACTCCGCCTTTGGTTTCAGAATCCTCAAGAGGCAAAGGTCAACTAATTTGCAATTGAAGCATTTTTTTCTTTTTTCTTTTTTTTTTTTTTTGGAGACAGAGTTTTGCTGTTGTTACCCAGACTGGTGTAAAATGGTGCTATCTGGCTCACTGTGACCTCTGCCTCCTGAGTTCAAGCGATTCTCCTGCCTCAGCCTCCTGAGTAGCTGGGATGACAGGTGTGTGCCACAATGCCCAGCTAATACTTGTATTAGTAGAGATGGAGTTTCACCATGTTGGCCAAGCTGGTCTTGAACTCCTGACCTCAGGTGATCCACCAACCTCAGCCTCCCAAAAATGCTGGGATTACAGGCGTGAACCACTACGCCAAACCCAAAGCATTTCTGTTTTAAGAACAAAGAGCATCAGGACTCTTCGAGCTTAGCATCCTGTTCAAATATAATCAAACTTGAAGTCTCATCTGAGTCAACCATTTATTCATTCATTTAATGAATATTTTTAATATCGATATACATGTCAGAGAATGAAGAGGATGGGTGCTACAGAAGTATACAACAAATTGTGTCAGTCAACGATCCTTTATTCTAGTGGGGACGGTAACTATACAGATAACTACAATTTAAGGCCATTTTTTGGACAAGAAACATAAAAGTGGTGCAAACAAAAGTTCAAGGAGGCAAAGACCACTTCTTGTTCTTCAAGACCCGACCGAATTGCCACTTCTTCCATGAAGGCTATGTACCTTCTTGAAGATGTCCATAGGTAGAGCCTCAGAAAAAGCAATATGAAACACTGAGACTAGTAGCAGGAAGGCGGCTTTAGTGAGTGGCTCAGTTTCACCAGAGCACTGGGATTGTAGAGAATCATGACTGAGTAAGGCTATATAGGACAGTTAGGGCCAGATCCTGGGGGAATTTGAATATCAGACTGAAAGTCAGGCTTTATTTGATGAACAGTAGGGAGCTGCTGAAGGTTTTTGTTTTTTTTTTTTAAACAACCTTATTGAGGTAGTACTGACGTACAATAAACTACACATCTCAATTAAGTATACAGTTTGATAAGTTGGTGTGAAATCATCACCCATGAAATCACCAAATCAAGATAATGAACATATCTAATTACCCTCAAAAGTTCCACTGAAGAATTTTAAAAGAATGGCATTCAAAGCAATGCTTCTGGAAAGTATTTCTTGATTAAAAAAATAAATGTCCCCTTCTGATAAAATGTTTACATCTTGTAATCTTCATTGGTATGGTATATAATTTAAAAACGAATTATACCATATCTAAAAATGAATTAAAACAGTAGACAAACCACAGCTTTGATCAATCTGATGGCAGTATATAGGACAGACTGGAAAGGGGCAGAAACAGAACAATCAAAAGCCCAACCAGGAAGCTTTAATAGTTTAGGCAGTTGCTAATAAATCCGGTAGAAGAATGAGACAAAAAGGAAATGAGAAAGACTAGCTTGGGTGAGTTGGACTGGAGAGAGAGCAACAAGGTAAAAATGACTGAGGTTTGGAGCTAGTTGTATGGCAAAGCGGGAGTACGGTGAAGAAAGGTACACATAAATAAATAATAAGCATCTGTGGGTATGGATTTGAGAAGAAGGCAAATAAATCATATTTAGGAATCACTCACATTAATGTGAAAGGTAAAGCCATTAAGAGTGGTTTGAATCTGTGAGAGAAAGGTTGAATGAAGAGAAGAAAAAACAAGCTAGAATCTTATAAACTCTGTAACATAGAGTTCCAAATTGCTTAAAATATTCCAGGCACTGGCCCTTTACAAAGTATATTGTTTTATTTATCTCTCACAAAAATCTTATTATAAGTTACCAAATCATCTCTATTTTACAAATGTAGAAAGTAAGGTACAGAGGAATTAGGTCACTTGCCCAATGTCACATAATTAGCCTATGGTGAAACTAAATTGTTCAAATCAGACAATCTGAATCCATTTCTAATTCCTGGGTTTCGGTGTCTTCTTCCTGCAGCCCAATCACTTAAGCTCTCCTAAGACAGTCTCCTAAAATACACAACAACTGGGTCAAAGCTGCTTAACCCATTTGCTGACTATAATCCCCATGGGCAACGTATCTTCAAATCTCCAGATAATGGGGTATACTTGAAACTGTTTTATGAGCAACATAGGATAAAACTGGGAGTTGGAATTATTTAATTTAGATTGACCTTGCTGAAACTTAGTTCAAATGCATAGACAAAAATTTATTTCATAAACAGAATAGCAACAGTCAAAGTAAAAATTTTGATTTTGCCTAAGAAGTCAAATACCACAAAACTCATCAACTTGAGTTTATAGGAATACAAGGGACAAAGGAGTACAAGCATCTTACTTGGTTGCCAAAAATATAATTTCTACTAAAGAGAAACAAGACATCTCATTGACTAATTGCTAAACTGTTGTGATTTAACTAGGAATAGAGGAAAAAGCATAACTTTATTTATTTTTATTTATTTATTTTGAGACAGAGTTTCGCTTTTGTCACCCAGGCTAGAGTGCAATGATGGGATCTCAGCTCACTGCCACCTCCGCCTCCCGGGTTCAAGTGATTCTCCTGCCTCAGCCTCCTCAGTAACTGGGATTACAGGAATGTGCCACCACGCCTGGCTAATTTTTTGTATTTTAGGAGAGACAGGGTTTCACCACTTGGCCAGACTGGTCTTCAACTCCAGACCGCAGGTGACACACCCAGCTTGGCCACTCAAAGTGCTTGAATTACAGGCGTGAGCCACCCTGCCCAGCCAAAGCATAACTTTAAAAAGTAAAAAAATTGGCTGGGCACAGTGACTCATGCCTGTAATCCCAACACTTTGGGAGGCTGAGGCAGGCAAATCACCTGAGGTCGGGAGTTCAAAACCAGCCTGACCAACATGGAGAAACTCTGTCTCTACTAAAAACACAATAAATTAGCTGGATGTAGTAATGTAATATTCCATTTAGTAAATATTTTGGACTTAACCAGCCATATGGTATCTGTCAGAATTATTCAACTCTGCCATTGTATAGCAAAAGCAGCCATGGACAACATGTAAACAAGTGACTGTAGCTCTATTCCAATAAAACTTTATTTATAAAATAAGACAGCAGGCCAGCTTTGACCTGTGGGCTGTAATTTGTCAATCCATTCTCTAGAGTGATGCCTGTCATACTCTATGTACATCAGAATCACCTGTGGAACTTGTTTAAAAGGTAGGTTCCTGGGCTCCAGCCTTCCCCTACAGAATCAGAATCTCTAGGATGTGAATTAGCAATTTAATACGGTCCTCAAGTGGTGTGTGAAGCACACTTTTTAAACTCTGTGCTATGCAGCTAGCTTCATCTAAGGGGTGGCCTTGCTGTCCTACATGTGGGCCAGCACTTCCTGCATCCTGCAGCAGTAAAAATCAGTAACTTTTACTTTCTTTGATCTTCCTAGTAGAAACAACTGTTTAATTTTTGTTGTTGTTGTTGATGTTTTTCCTTCCAATCTCTAAAATGCATAAAATAGTCCCTCTCAGGTGAAATTAACATGAAGTTTAGGTATGATTTTGAATGAAAATATTCAACTTAAAATAAGATTTTCAACCCAAAAGCTTCCTGAAATCCTTTAAATTGTAAAATTAGTGGACGAGATTCTTACCAAAGGACAGGGCTAAATCTTAAGGAATAGTTTCCATAGTTCTCCCTTTCTCTCAAATTATCTCCAGCAAAGGCCTGCCCTGTTGCTTGTAATTCCACTACTAACAAGTCATTACTTCAACAGAACCTCATTAAAACTCATGTGAAAACAGAAAGTAGAAAATCTCTGCCTGTGGTTTAAGTTGACAAAACAAAACAAAACAAAAAAACACAACTCTGGTGGCCTCTGGCAGCCGCTCCCAACTTTAACAATCAGTAAAAAATAACTTATTCAGCCAAGTTCAGTTCTGCTAAAATGAAAAAGGTGGGTTTTTGTTTGTTTGTTGATTTGTTTGTTTGAATGGCCAGGAATCAATCAGTAAACAAGGAAGTGATGTTCAGTCTGGTGAATAGCTCCACCTCTTCAGCTCTCCAGATTTTCCTAGGAAAGACTATGAAAATCTTACAGTCAAAGGAATGGCTTTCAGGAACTTCCTAAGAAACCAGGAAGTGATCTGCAGATACCTTTAGGAAATGTAGCTCTAATTAAGGTTTTCCTGGACCCTGGGAATGGAAAGGGTGCTCTATGACAGCAGAAGTTCTAATGATTACTAAAACATGGGCTTAGAACACCTTCTACAGTCACCACTACAGCAAAGACTGTTTTTTTTACTTTTTTTTTTTCCTGAGACAGATTCTTACTCAGTCACCCAGCTGGAGTGCAGTGGCGCGATCTCAGCTCACTGCAACCTCTGCCTCCTGGGATCAAACAATTCTCCAGCCTCAGCCTCCTGAGTAGCTAGTATTACAGGCACGCACCACCACATCCAGCTTATTTTTGTATTTTTAGTAAAGACAGGGTTTCACCATGTTGGCCAGGCTGGTCTCGAACTCCTGACCTTGTGATCTGTCCGCCTCAGCCTCCCAAAGTGTTGTGATTACAGGTATGAGCCACGGCGCCTGGCCGACTGTTTTTTCTTAGATCTCTATTAAGGTGATTCTGACTCCTTAACATACATATAAAGATGTTACAGAAAAAAAAAGACCCAGAAATTTACCAGAGAACGAAGCCAGGCTGAAATTAGAACTCTACCATGAATATACTTTATAGATGATTATGTGTAGGAAATGAAGATTAGCTTTACAGTATTCAGCAGGCAATATTTTAGGTAGCATGACTCTGGAGTCCAGCTCCCACAGGCTGAACTTCTCTCTGCTCCACTATTTCATAGCAAGAAAATCCAGGCATTTTCGCAAAGTAGGGAAGCCTGTTTTCCTGTTGGTTTCCAATTTACAAAAAGAGTCATGAATTGGAATCCCAGGTATTAGTACAAAAACAGTGCAAATACCTAGCAAAACCAGGAGCCCCAACATACTTACCCAACCTCCCTGGCCCTGGATGAACTCCCGGATGGCTCTGTTCCCATTGATCATACCCGTCATGGAGAGAGCCACCTGTCTCACCACTTCAGGGGCTGTGTGAGCCACACACTCAAGAAGTTTCACTGACACTGCCAGAAAGGCTCTCTCATAAACCTAAGCTAGAATCTGAGCCACACCAGGTCCTGCTGAGAGATTCCACCGTACTCTGAAGCATAGCTCCTGCCTGAGGAAAGACAAAGGAAGTATCAATAGAGTATCACTCAAAAAGTGCAGGAGGCTGCAGGCGCAGGGATCCAGTAAAGTGATTGTTTCTAAAACAGCGCCACATGTGCCATTGGTGGTATCTAAGGAAATCTGAGAGGGTAGATGGATAATCTTTGTTTTAATATTTTGTTATCTTAATGGGCATTTGAAAATACATAAGTAGTGCAACAGCTGGGGCTGCAAATAAAAGAAAAAAAAGAAAATACATAAGTAGTTCATCAAACCCATGATTTCAGGTCTTTGCTTAGGTTAAACACAATGAATAAAAAACAATTTGAAAGAAAAGTATTAAGTATGTGATGGCCCAACTGGTCAAATTGTAAAGGTACTGCTTGAACGACTAGGCAATGTCTGGGAAACTCTAAAGCTAAAAAAAGAAAAAAAAAAAGAGGCTGGCTGCAGTGGCTCACTCTGTAATCTCAGCATTTTGGGAGGCTGAGGCAGGCATATCACCTGACGTCAGGAGTTCAAGACCAGCCTGGCCAACATGGCAAAACCCTATCTCTACTAAAAATACAAAAATTAGCTGAGCGTGGTGGTACAGGCCTGTAATCCCAGCTCCTTGGAAGGCTGAGGCAGGAGAATCACTTGAACCTGGAAGGCAGAGTTGCAGTGAGCTGAGATCACACCACTGTACTCCAGCCAGGGTGACAGAGCAAAGAAAAAAAAAAAAAAAAAAGGCCACGTGCAGTGGTTCACACCTATAATCCCAACCCTTTGGGAGGCAAAAATGGGAGGATCACATGAGGTCAGGAGCTCAAGACCAGCCTGGGCAACACAGTGAGACCCTGTCTCTATTAAAAATTTAAAAAAGTAGCTAGGCATAGTGGCACATGCCTACAGTTCCATCTACTTAGGAGACTGAGGTGGGAGGACCACCTGAGCCTAGGAGATTGAGGCTGCAGTGAGCTATGATTGCAACACTGCACTCCAGCCTAGGTGACAGAGCAAGATTGTCTCAAAAATAATAATTAAAAATAAAAAACGGCTAGGCGCGGTGGCTCATGCCTGTAATCCCAGCACTTTAGGAGGCTGAGGTGGGCGGATCACGAGGTCAAGAGATCAAGACCATCCTGGCCAACATGGTAAAACCCCGTCTCTACTAAAAAAAATACAAAAATTAGCTGGGCATGGTGGCATGTGCCTGTAGTCCCAGCTACTCGGGACTACTGAGGCAGAAGAATTGCTTGAACCCAGGAGGCGGAGGTTGCAGTAAGCTGAGATTGTGCCACTGCACTCCCCCCTGGTGCCTGGCAACAGGGCGAGACTCTGTCTCAAAAAATAAAAATAAAATAATAATTAATTTAAAATAATTGAGTAGCTCGCTCTTTTCCTCTTTCCTTTTCAAAAATAGAATCCAAAAGCCATTCGGTAGGTCAAAGCAAGACCTGTGGGGATTTAGGGAGGCCAAGGGTGGTCAGAGCTGAATATCAGAACCCAAACAAGCTAAAAAGGACATCCATGTGGGAGGGCACCTAGATCTTGATTTCTAAATATCATTCTCCATTAAAAGAAACCAGAGCTTTCTAGAGAATGGTTTATTTCAGTTTGGGGCTAGGCAAGTATAAGATCTTCTGTTAGAAATTAAGGAATACTCGGCCTTCGGACTTCTCTGGGGCCAGCAGCCGCCCGCCTAGGGGCCCGGGGCCACGGGCTCAGCCGACTACCATGGGCTCCGTGTCCAACCAACAGTTTGCAGGTGGCTGCGCCAAGGTAGCAGAAGAGGCGCCAGAGGAGGCGCCAGCGGATGCGGCCCGGGCGGCGGACGAGCCTCAGCTGCTGCACGGTGCAGGCATCTGTAAGTGGTTCAACGTGCGCATGGGGTTCGGCTTCCTGTCCATGACCGCCCGCGCCAGGGTCGCGCTCGACCCCCCAGTAAACGTCTTTGTGCACCAGAGTAAGCTGCACATGGAGGGCTTCCGGAGCTTGAAGGAAGGTGAGGCCGTGGAGTTCACCTTTAAGAAGTCAGCCAAGGGTCTGGAATCCATCGGTGTCACTGGACCTGGTTGGGTGTTCTGTATTGGGAGTGAGAGGCGGCCAAAGGGGAAGAACATGCAGAAACGCAGATCAGGAGACAGGTGCTACAACTGTGGAGGTCTAGACCAACATGCCGAGGAATGCAAGCTGCCACCCCAGCCCAAGAAGTGCCACTGCTGCCAGAGCATCAGCCATATGGTAGCCTCATGTCCACTGAAGGCCCAGCAGGCCCCTAGCGCACAGGGAAAGCCAACATACTTTTGGGAGGAAGAAGAAGAAATCTACAGCCCTGCCCTGCTCCCGGAGGCCCAGAATTGAGCCCCAGTGGGTGAGGGGCTATTCTTTTGCTATCAGGAAGTTTCGAGGAGCAGGCAGAGTGGAGAAAGTGGGAATAGGGTGCATTGGGGCTAGTTGGCACTGCCATATATCTCAGGCTGGGGTTCACACCATCACCCTTTCTTCCCTCTAGGTCAGGGGAAAGGATGAGTCAAAGGAACTCCATCCATGCTCTGTCCAAACGCAAGTGAGGGTTCTGGGGGTGACCAGGAGGAGGGAATCACCCTACAACCTGCACGCTTTATCTGAGGCTCCATCCCCAGAATTTCCAGCTTTTGAAAGTGGCCTGGATAGGGAAGTGGTTTTCCTTTTAAAGAAGAAGGTATAATAATAATTCCCATGCCAGAGTGAAATGATTAAGTGTAAGACCAGATTCATGGAGCCAAGCCACTACATTCTGTGGAAGCGAATCTCTCAGGAATAAGGCAGTTTTTTTTTTCCCACATCTTATATCCTCATACCCATTTTTGGGATAGGGTGCTGGCAACTGTCCCAAGCAATGGGTAGTGATGATGGCAAAAAGGGTGTTTGGGGGAACAGTTGCAGACCTGCTGCCCCTACACTCACCCCGTCCCATTCTGGGTCAATGTGATTTGATTTATTTGCTCCCTTGGATACTGCACCTTGGGTCCCACTTTCTCCAGGATGCCAACTGCACTAGCTGTGTGCGAATGACGTATCTTGTGCATTTTAACTTTTTTTTTCCTTAATATAAATATTCTGGTTTTGTATTTTTGTATATTTTAATCTAAGGCCCTCATTCCCTGCACTGTGTTCTCAGGTACATGAGTGATCTCAGGGGTAAGTCGGCAGCAGCTCCAGGTGTGCACAGCAGGAATCCTTTATGTCGTTTTTGCCACCGTGGAGAGCAACGATTTGGAGTGCACAGCCTATTGAACTACCTCATTTTTGCCAATGACAGCTGGCTTTTCTGCCATAGTGTCCTCTTGAAACCCCATCTGCCTTGAAAATGTTTTATGGGAGACTAGGTTTTAACTGGGTTGCCCCATGACTTGATTGCCTCCTACTGGAAGATTGGAAATTAGTCTAAACAGGAAATGGTGATGCAGAGAGGCTAGAAGAGGCTGGGCCAGGTGAAAGGCCCAGAGAGGAAGCCAATATTAGGTGAGGGTTGTCTAATCCTAGGGCACAGGACAGGCTTTACATCCCAGATCCATTCTTCACCAGATTAGACGGGGCCTACCATGCACAACAGCGTGTGTGTGTTCATAAAACCGGAGTTGGTAAGGATAAGTTTTAAGACCAGTACCCCTCTACTTAGTCCTGTGCTGTCAAGGGACGGCTATATGAAGTAGGGTCTAAAATCCTTAACCTGTCGAAATTCTTGGGTTCCAGGAAGACACACGAGCAGGGCTTTGTGGCGCCTGGGGCCGGTGTCCTGCCCTGCTGCAGTAGTGATTCCTAGTGTCACGGTGGCTAAAGGAGAAAGGGGGTTTCGTTTACATGCTGTGAGATCACCGCAAACCTACCTCACTGTGTTGAAACAGGACAAATGCAATAGAACACGTTGGGTGGTGTGTGTCTGATCCTGGGTTCTTGGCTCCCCTAAATGCTGCCCCCCTCTAGTTATTGTATTTGTCTGGGCTTTGTAGGACTTCACTAATTTGGTGATTGCTAGGTGGCCTAGTTTGTGTAAATATAATGTATTGGTCTTTCTCCGTGTTCTTTGGGGTTTTGTTTACAAACTTCTTTTTGTATTGAGAGAAAAATAGCCAAAGCATCTTTGACAGAAGGTTCTGCACCAGGCAAAAAGATCTGAAACATTAGTTTGGGGGGCCCTCTTCTTAAAGTGGGGATCTTGAACCATCCTTTCTTTTGTATTCCTCTTTACCTATCAGACCAAATCTTCTGTCCTAAAAATGTGTCTTCCATCCTGCCCTCTTTTCTGTTCACTCCCAAAAGAGAACCTACACACCCACACTCATACACATTTAATGCTTGGAGTGTCTCCACAAGTTTTAAACAATGTATGCGAAAATCCAGAAGAAGCTAGAAACCCTCCATTCCTTGTTCCAGCCTCCTGAATCAAGACCAATACATTTGTTTTGGTGCGCCACCATGTCCGGCCGAACATTTCTTGATGTATTCATGACAAACACTTAAGACACTGCTGTAGGCCAGGCGTGGTGCCTCATGCCTGTAATCCCAGTACTTTGGGCAGCTGAGGTGGGTGGATCATGAGGTCAGGAGTTCAAGACCATCCTGGCCAACACTGTGAAACCCCATCTCTACTAAAATACAAAAACTTAGCCGGGCATGGTGGTATGTGCGTATAATCCTGGCTACTCGGGAGGCAGAGGCAGGGGAATCACTTGAAACTGGGAGATAGAGGTTGCAGTAAGTTGAGATGGTGCCACTGCACTCCAGCCTGGGTGACAGAGCAAGACTCCATCTCAAAACAAAAACAAAAAAAAAGACACTGCTGTATTTTAGATGGATCAAACTTACTTAATTTTTAATCCTAAAGCAGATACAATTGGGGGCCTTCCATATAGAAAGTGGGGTCAGGAGGCCAAGAAAGGGAATATGAATGTATATCCAAATCACTCAGAAACTTTTATGCAGGTGCTAGAAACTTAAGTCAAAGTGGCCACAAGATTGTTTAATAGGAGACGAACGAATGTAACTCCATGTTTACTGCTAGAAACCAAAGCTTTGTGTAAAATCTTGAATTTATGGGAGGGAGGGTAGGAAAGCCTGTACCTGTCTGTTCTTTTCCTGATCCCTTTCCCTCATTCCTAAACTGCAGGAGATCGAGCCCCTTTGGGCTCTGGTGACCCCATCACTGGGTGCGTTTATTTGATGGTTGATTTTGCTGTACTGGCTATTTCCTTTCCCATTTTCTAATCATTTATTAACACATGCTGACTCTTCCCTTCCCTTCTCCTTTCCCTGGAAAAATACAATGAATAAAGACTTATTGGTACTCAAAAAAAAAAAAAAAAAAGAAATTAAGGAATACTCAAATAATAATAGAGACACATCAAAGAGATGCCGTCCAGAGTGAAAGGACTCCAGCTAGTTAAAACTTGGATGATTTGAGCATCTAAATAAATACTGATGTAACAGATTATAATCCACTGAATAAAGTAAAAATTTATGGGTCCAATGCTAATAAGAAATGAATGCATTGAAATTTTGATGAGATATGGGATATTTACATAGTTTCAAAGTACCTCTCTATAAAACACTTATTAATTACAAAGGAGAAAAGAGTAACTTTATAGTGGAGAAGCCTTACAGACACCATCTTAAGTAACTAAAGTTAACATCAGTACTGGAACAAAATGAAATCTTGTGCCAGCTGATGCAATGCACTGAGAACATAGCACTACTTCTGTGATATTCCTACCAAAGGTACAGATCCTGAATTTATTCAAGAAGCATTAAACAAACACAAGTTAGGGACATTCAACAAGACAGACCAAGTGTCAAGATCATGAAAATCAAGGAAAGACTGAGGAAAAATTCCAGATTGAAGGAAACTAAAGAGACGTGACAACTAAATGCAATCTGTGACCCTGGCCTACAACTTTTTACTATAAATTACATTATCTATCGAGACAAATGGCAAAACTTGAATAAGATCTAAGGATTAGATGATAATGAATCAATGAATTTCCTGGTTTTGATTGTTAGATTTGGTTACATTAGAGAATGTCCTTGTTTGAAGGAAGTATAAAAGTATTAGGGGCTGATGAAACATCATGTCAACTCCTTACTGTCAAATGATTCAAGACAGAAATTATTTGGAACCTTGCAACTTTTTCCTGAGTTTAGGGCTATTTCAAAAAATACTTTTTTAAGGTTAGAGTGCAATGGCACCATCTTGGCTGACTGCAACTTCCACCTCCTGGGTTCAAGCAACTCTCATGTCTCAGCCTCCCAGAGTAGATGGGATTACAGTTGTGTGCCACCACACCTGGCTAATTTTTCTATTTGTGTTTGTATTATTTATTTAGAGAGAAGGTCTTGCTCTGTCACTCAGTGGAGTACAGTGGCGAGACCTCAGTTCATTGCAACCTCCCTCTGCCTCCCGAGTTCAAGTGATTCTCCTGCCTCCTGAGTAGCTGGGATTACAGGTGCACACCACCATGCCCGGCTAATTTTTGTAGAGACGGGGTTTCACCATGCTGACCAGGCATGGTGAACTCCTGACCTCAGGTGATCCACCTGCCTCAGCCTCCCAAAGTGCTGGGATTACAGGCATGATCCACGGCACCCAGCCAAAAAAATCTGTTTAATGAGAAAAAAAGTCAACTCAGCTATCAACTATGTAGGATAGCCTCAGAGCAAGCAACTGGAAATAACAGGTCCACTTCTGCCTGAATGTAGTGTAGGCATACCACCCAAACTGTGTACAGCAGGAAGAATAAAGCATAATGGTAAGAGTGTGGTTCTTTTTTTTGAAACAGAGTCTCACTCTGTCGCCCAGGCTGGAGTGCAGTGGCACAATCTCAGCTCACTGCAACCTCCACCCTCCAGGGGTCAGGTGATTCTCCTGCTTCAGCCTCCCTAGTAGCTGGGATTACAGGCATGTGCCACCACACTCAGCTAATTTTTGTATTTTTAGTAGAGACAGGATTCTCCATGTTGGCCAGGCTGGTGTTGAACTCCTGACCTCAAGTGATCTGCCTGGCTAATTTTTGTATTTTTAATAGAGATGAGGTTTCACCATGTTGGCCAGGCTGGTCTTGAACTCCTGACCTCAAATGATACACCCAGATGGGCCAGGAGTGGTGGCTCACACCGGTAATCCCAACACTTTGGGAGGCATGAGCCCTGGCACCCAGCCAAAAAAAATCTGTTTAATGAGGAAAAAAGTCTGAGGCGGGTGGATCACCTGAGGTCAAGAGTTCAAGACCAGCCTCGGCAACATGGTAAAACCCTGTTTCTACTAAAAATACAAAAATTAGCTGGGCATGGTAGCAGGTGCCTGTAATCCCAGCTACTCAGAGGCTGAGGCAGGAAAATCACTTGAATTTGTGTGGCAGAGGTTGCAGTGAGACTTGGTCTCAAAAAAAAAAAAAAAAAAAAAACACAGAAATCTTACTGAGGACTTATTATACACAAGGCACTGTTATAGGTTGTGTGAATATGTTAGTGAACAAAAAAGGTTAGATGTTTGTTCTTGTGGTGTTATATGCAGGTGGGGAGAGGTTGCTGTACCAGTAACAGCTTCCGTGATAACCAATACAGGCACATAATGATTAAATGAGATAATAATAGCACATGGTAAGTGATAGGTTAATATTAGCTGTCATTGTTGACATAAATCAGCAACCTCTCCTAGACTTAAAATCTAATACAGAGTCCAAGTGGTACTTCCAGTAATCAGCATTCTGATGAAAAGCCAGTGGGCTGCTGTAGGGCTTATCCCTCATTGCATCAGACTTGTAAACTGCCTATCATTCCTGTATATACTTCACTGCTGGACCCTGAGAGGAAAAGATGCCCACCCCAACAAAATAACTATCAAAATATGCATAGGCTGGGTGTGTTAGCTCACACCTGTAATCCCAGCACTTTGAAGGACAGAGGTGGGAGGATCACCTGAGCTCAGGAGTTCAAGACCAGTCCAGGCAACATGGCAAAACACCATCTCTACTAAAAATACATTTAAAAAAATTAGATGGGCATGGTGGCACTTGCCTGAAGTCCCAGCTACTCAGGAGGCTGAGGTGGAAGGATCTCTTGAGCCCAGAAGGTTGAGGCTGCAATGAGCTGAGATCACGCCACTGCACTCCAGCCTGGGTGACAGAGTAAGACCCTGTGTCAAAAAAAAAGAAAAAAGATATTATACTTTGCCAAGAATAAAGTACTATCAATGTGCTCTACACACACTAAGCACAGCTCTGATGAAGACCAAGCAGAATGTTTGTCAGCCTATGCCAAAAGTTTTCCATCTCTAGACAACTTAGGTTTTAGCAATTGGAGAATTCTTGCTATACCTCCTTGGAATATAGGCCCCCAAATATTTTCACAAAACATTCCTAGTCACCGTAGTGTGGGAGTTGTAAGAAAAGGAAGTTTAAAATAGAAAAAAAAAAGCAGCAACAATAGCACAAAGTAGAAACTTCACCTGTCCCTGAATGGTTTCTGCAATGACGCTTTTGGCAGAAGCTTCCAGTTCTCCGTTGAACTGGTCACCCAACATCCGAAGGCGACCAGCAATGATTGCTACATCAAAAGAGCAAAACTGCCCTATGACAGAGGGAACATATTTGTTACAATCCGTGAAGCAAAGGCAAGTCCCAGGAATCTGGGCAATGAGAAAAAGTTATCTTGCCTTTTAAATAATTTTTACATTATTATCTCCCAAGAACTTAAATGTTCTGTCAACGCCAATAGTCAGAAAGTTTCCCTTCATTGAGAATCTCTTTCACTTCAGGTGTTGCTGAAAGCTTTGAGTTTGCCTTTTGAAACTTAAAGGAAATAAAACATACTTTTTTTTTCTGAGACCAAGTCTCACTCTGTTGCCCAGGCTGGAGTGCAGTGGGGTGATCTCAGCTCACTGCATCCTCTGCCTCCCAAGTTCAAGCAATTCTTGTGCCTCGGTCTCCCATGTAGCTGGGACAACAGGTGTGAGCCGACACACCCAGCTAATTTTTGTATTTTTAGTAGAGATGGGGTTTCACCATGTTGGCCAGGCTGGTCTTGAACTCCTGACCTAAGGTGATCCACCCACCTTGGCCTCCCAAAGTGCTGGGATTACAGGAGTCAGCCACCACACCCGACCAAAAACATACTCTTATTGACCTGCAATCACCACCTCTGGCCAGGAGCCTTACCTGAATCTACTTCATCTTCACAGCCTAGGTCCCGGTTGGCAACCTGCAATGTTGGGCTCAAGAAGTCCATGAGTAGAGTGTTCACAATGCATTCCGTTTGTTCCTCAAAAGTTTGGGGGCTCTTCATTTTAGAGGTCTGCTGCCAAGTTTTGCTTTTCCACAAAAGCTATTTTCAGCCCAGCAGGAAGTTAAAGACACTACTAAATCAACAAATGTTTCTACCTCTTGTAGTTTCCTGACTGGACATGTAGTCCTGGAATTTTTCCCACTAGCTTCCTTCGAACACGACTCCGCAGAAAGATGAGACTTCTCTGAAAGGATTATCTACTTAAAAGACTTCAAGTTCTTTATCTCAGACCACACCCTAACCATGTAAGATTAATGAATAACTTTTATCATTAGCCAATCTAGAACTGAAATAGGGTTCAGGAAGAGCCTCTGGGGTAATTTCATTAAGAAATGCTTCCTTCTTAGGTCCTATATATGGTATAATTTAAAGGAAGGTTTTAAAGTTACAGTGGACCAGCATTCAACTTCTGTTTATGGAATTTATTTGCCATAACCATACAATAATTATTTACCGAACAAGGAACTATGCATGGCACTGCAAGTAATATAGAAAAATGACACAGGCACAGTTATGTGCTCATGAGGCTTATACTTCAGCAGAAATGAAAGATATTAAATGACTAATCACATAGTTAATTGTGCTATGGAGATCAGTGCACTTTAATCAGTGAGTGTAACAGGGAATCAAGACTTTGATAGTGTAATAGGGAAACATGCCCAGGGGACTGGGAAGGCTTCTTTAAAACAGTAACATCTGAGATGAGCTCTGAGGAATAAGTAGGCATTCATCATACAAAAAGAAGGCATAACACTGTTCTAGTTGGACGGGTAGCAGATATAAAGTCTGGGAAGGATAAAAAAGAAACTGAAACAACTTGGATTAGAAATAGGGACAATACAAAATATTTCACAGAGAAATTATAAGGATTAAATAAGATGACATTATGTGGAATGGCCTAGCACTGTCTGGCATACAATAAATGTTAAATGTCCTCCTTTTAGCCCAAGGCCTAATGACCAGGATGAAAGAGACCGGAGATTCTCTCTCTAGCAAAAGGATTTTCCTAACAGGCTTGGACTCCATCATTGTTTTAAGAGAACTCAGGATTGGACACTTAACTGTAGTGGTTGCCTTCTTAATGTAGCTAAACCTAGATTTTGAGTCTGGGTCTCAGAAGCAGCAATCAAACCTATCAGCAAACTTATCATTCAAACCTGTCTGACCTGAAGTTATTAACAGCTCCAACTAATGAAAGATTCAAGCATAGGCCAGGTGCGGTGGCTCACACCTGTAATCCCACCACTTTGGGAGGCCGAGGTAGGTGGATTACCTGAGGTCAGGAGTTCACGACCAGCCTGGCTAACATGGCGAAATCCATCTCTACTAAAAAATACAAAAATTAGCTGAGTGTGGTGGTGCGCACCTGTAATCCCAGCTACTCGGGAGGCTGAGGCATGAGAATCGTTTGAATCTGGAGGCAGAGGTTGTGGTGAGCTGAGACCACACAGAGTGAGAGTCCGTCTCAAAAATAAAAGATTGAAGCATAAACAGTAAGTCAGTTGTTCAGAATGGAATTTCTGTCTTGCAAAATATCAAAGCCAATCTGATGTTTTCTGTTTCATTCTAAAACGCATGTGACTGCTATACACTTATTAAAATGGCCAAATCCAGAACACTGGCAAAACCAAATGCTGGTGAGGATGTGGGCAGGAACTGTCATTCATCGCTGGTAGGAATGCAAAAGGGTACAGCCACTTTGGAAGAGTTTGGCAGTTTCTTACAAAACCAAATATCCTCTTCCCATATGATTTAGCAATTATACTCCATACTCCTTGGTATCTACCCAAAGGAGTAGAAAACTTGTCTACACAAAAAACTTGCACATGGATGTCCATAGCAGCTTTATTCACAACTGCCCAAACCTGGAAGCAACCAAGATGTCCCTCAGTAGGTAAATGGATAAACTGTGATACATACAGAAAATAGACATGATTTAGTGCTGAAAAGAAATGAGCTATCAAGACATGAAAAGATGAGGAGGAATTTGGGTGATAGTTGGACTTTGGGTAATAATTGATGAGGGAAGTTCCTCAATTATAACAAATGTACCACTTCGATTGGGGATGTTGATAACAGGAGATTATGCTTGTGTGGGGGCAGAGGGTATTTGGAAAATCTCTGTACCTTTGTTTCAATTTTGCTTTGAACCTAAAACTGCTCTTAAAAAGTCTTAATTTTTCAAAATGATCATAAATTGCTTTTAGAGTAAGAACACAAATTATGTTCCCATGTAGTTAAAGTGCCATTTTCTTTTTTTTGTTGTTGTTATTGAAGCAAGAAAAGGACGACAGAGACCTAAAGTGCCATTTTCAGTTGTCATTATCTATTGCTCATTCTCTCTAGAGACAAAAGGGCTGAAGCTTCCATTATTACTAAGTAGGCTTCAGACCTCTAACATCACAAGGGCACTCAGAGAAAATTCTAGGCCAACCTCCTCTCACATTAGAGCTAGCCACTGACAGTTTAAGGATCCTAAAAAATACATTTGTGACATACTCCCAAAACAATATATAAAAGACAACAATGTTTATGAGATCATCCAGTTGATATAAAATAGCTTGCCCAAGTTCACACATCAGTAAGTGGCAGAATATAAATTTTAAACCAAGTCTGTCTTATATCAAACTCAAGCTTTCCCACAGTAATAAACCACCTTCCTCATTTCACTATCAATATGCTTATGCTATCTTTGAAATCGAATCTTGAGGTGGCATGCACCTACAGTCCCAGCTACTCAGGAAGCTGAAGTAGGAGGATCACATGAGCCCAGGACAAGTCTGCACTGAGCCATGATCACACCACTGCACCCTAGCCTGGACAACAAAGCGAGACCCTGAGTCAAAAAAAAAAAAAAAAAAATCCAATTTTGACTCCTTTACATTGTCTTGTATAATCAATGTTGTAAAGCTACAGGAATAGATTACAGGCTCTCATTGGCAATGTGGAGTAAATTTTCCACCTTTGTTTACTTCTTCTGGACCTTCAATATGGCACCCTCCCAAACCATCCCTTTCCCTCAGCCCACGTACCTTCACCCTTGCAGTTCTAATATTGTGCTTTTAATTATTACTGAAAAATGATGAGGCCAGAATTTTTTCCTTGTCAACTTGTTTCCCTTGCCACTCTGGCTACAACAATTTACATCCCTCCCCAAAAAGCTTTGTCTCATTATATCATTGGCTTAAAGTCCAGGTTCTTGTCATCTGTACCAGATGTGCACGTGGATGAAGATCCTTGGGTGCAACTCCTCTCAACATGGAGACTTGTAACTAAGAAAACAAGCAATGTGTCCCCTCTCCCCTAAACACCCTATATCTAAGAAAGGAATATAATAATCTTAACAGAACGCCTGTTCAAAAATAGGAAGAATGGAAACATATCACAGTTACTGATTCATAACTATAAAATTATGGTAACTATGCAAATTGTTGCCTCTGCAGTGTTCCAAAACATATTGTCTCTGTGGGACCTCATTATATGCATAACATACTGTTTACCTGTCAACTAAGAATGACATTAGAAGGCCGCTGTTCTTAAGAGCACAGTATCGAATACCTTCATGGTTTGGAAAACACAAACATCTACTTATATCACATCATCAAATCCCATGTCTGCAGAAGCTACACAGGGTTCCTGGGGGGAAAAGATTAAAAGAATTAACTTCATAGTATACTTGAGCTTTAGTCATTTGGCTTATAATAAATTAGTAAAACCAGGCTACAGGAGAAATCAGTTCTTCATTGAGATCATCTTAAAAGTATATTTTCCAAAAGCAACAATTTCATATTCTATGTCTGCGTCTTATAGAACAGCAACCAAGGACAACATAGTCTTCTAAAAGCTCCGATAGTTGGGCTCACTTTAGTGTTACTATTTAGTCAGTGGCCGAGTCATACCAATTTACTCAGTTTCCACCACCTGCATCCTGTTCCCTTGCTACACTTTGAATTGGCAGCACTTCAATTTTATTTCTCTTAGTAACTAATTAAACATTCACCATTTAACTGAACCATAAAAATACAGAAAGTGCAATTCTGAAGCTGTCCTTACCTTTCCTATCCCTGAGGATCCATAGTCTAAATCAGTGGTTCTCAAGTAATGGCAATTTTGCCTCCTACCCTAGGAGACCTTTGACTATGTCTAGAGACATTTTGAGTTGTTACAACTGAGGATTCTACTGGCATCCAGTGGATAGAGGCCAGAGATAGTGCTAATAATCATTCTACAGTACAGAGGAAAGTCTCTCACATCAAAGAATTATCTGGCCTCAAATGTCAGTATTGCCACTTTAAAGAAATCCTGGTTTAGATGAAATTCCATTATTTTCCACATAGTTGATACAATATCATAAAACCCATTTCAAACATCAATCCACACATGAGAATCTAATTATTTATAGCCATTCAAGAAAGATTTGCTAATACTATGTGGCAGGCACTATGGAAATAAAAAGAAAGAATCATTCTTAAAAGTTGTTCAGGCTGGGCACAGTGGCTTATGCCTGTAAGCCTAGTTGAGGCCGGGTAACACCTGAGGTCAGGAGTTACCAGCCTGGCCATCATGGTGAAAACCTGTCTCTACTAAAAATACAAAAATTAGTCGGGTATGGTGGTGCATGCCTGTAGTCCCAGCTTTTTGGGAGGCTGAGGCAAGAGGATGGCTTGAATCCAGAATGTGGAGGTTGCAATGTGCTGAGATCACATCACTGCACTGCAGCCTGGGTGACACAGCAAGACTCCATCACAGAAAAAAAAGTCTCATTGAGAGAAGTGATGGGTGAAAAATTACCTGAAGGATATGTGTTCATCTATGTATCTAGGTAGTAGAAATCCTTGAATTAAGCTGGATGATGAAGGCTATATACTTAGATCATGTTATCTTAAGCCCTTGAAGAAATGCCTTCATTAAGTACCATGTTATTATTATTATTACTGAGACAGGTCTTGCTCTGTCAACCAGGCTGGAGTGCAGTGGCATGATCATAGCTTACCGTAGCCTCGACCTCTTAGGCTCAAGCAATGCTCCCACCTCAGCCTCCCAAGTAGCTGGGACTACAGGCACACACCACCATACCTGACTAATTTTTTACTTTTGTAGAGATGGGGGTCTCACTACATTGCCCAGGCTGGTCTCAAACTCCTAGCCTCAAGGGATCCACCTGCCTTGGTCTCCCAAAGTGCTGAGATTAAAGGCATGAGTCACCATGTCTGGATTACTATTTTTGTATGTATGTTTTTTTGTTTTTTTCATTTGACAGGGTTTCATTCTGTCACTCAGGCTGGAGTGCAGTGGTATGATCACCATTCTCTGTAAGCTCAAACTCTTGGGCTCAAGCAATGCTCCTGCCTCTGCCTTTTGACCAGCTGGGATTTCAGGCATGTGCTGCCATGCCTGACTAACTCAGTTTTTAGAGACAGGTCTCACTATGCTGTCCAGGCTGATCTTGAACTTCTAGCATCAAGCAATCCTCCCTCCTTGGCCTCCCAAAGAGCTGGGTTACCAAGAAGAGTGACTGCACGCAGTCTAAGCTCTATAAAGTCGTGCTCTCTGCTTTCATTGCAGAATACTGTAAGAAAGTCATGTGAAACCCATTCCTAACTACTCGTAGGATCGTGTACATATTTTAGTGTTTCTTCCTCTCTGATAACAATTACAACTGTTTCCCTTAACTCTGACTGCTAAATCACCTAGAGAGACAAATCAAGGCTCAACTATCATCTAATAGGCCCATATAGCCTGAACATTTGTGTATTTCCCAATCCCCAACCCAGCAGGTCTTAACTGGTATTTTAATTTTTTCCATTCTGGATTTGCTAGTCTCATATTTTACCAGCATTTTATTAGATTTGTTCTTGCCATAAGTTGCTTCAATGTACAAAATGTGGTCAGATAAGAACAGAATAAAAATTGAGGACAAGCAACAAGAAACAATGACATACTATGGCTAGAGGTATGCTCTGGCTACTATGACAGCTTGAAGGAAACCCCTAATGAAGGCAGTGAGGGTTACAGAAAAGTTCTTGAAAGAGTTCATGAGTGAGCTGAACACTGAAAGATAGACTAGGTGCTAAAGAAGATATGAGGGTGAGAAAATGTTCTAGTCAATAAATAAAAGCAGGTTTAAGTTAAAGCACAGAGGTGAAAGAAGGTGGTGTATTCGGGGAACTGCAATGCAAGTGGTTTGCTTCTACCAGAGGAGAAGGCATTTTGGGAGTGGCAAGACTTGACACCAGAGGTACATTAGATGACATTAAGGACTTTGGACTCTGGCCTAAAAAGCACGATTGGAAATATGAGAACAGTTAGGAATTTACTATAACAATCCAGGGAGGAAAAGATGACCCTCATAAATGATGAACCTGTCAGTTTCCACACATCCACCATCTTTAATTACTAACACATTTCCTAAAATTGATGAGGAAATAATCCAAATGCCATCCTCACCCCATCCCCTTGCCAACGTTTACCTTTACAACATCATCATTGATAAATGGGGTCAATTGCCAATAGGAATGAAATTAATAAATCAATCTTCTTTTGCCAAAAATGTCAGAATCCTGATTCCTAGATTTTCCACTCTCTTTTGTATCCGACATTATCTGGACTTACTGGCAGCTCTAATAAGAAAGACTAAGAAACTGTGATCGTTATTCATCTTACTCTGGACAAGAAACAAACTTATGATTTTATTTCTTCAATTGTTCCAATCACAGTTTCTAATACAGAAATAAAACTATTAAGCGTCTCGGTTCTTGTTTCATTTTGTTTCACAGAGATCTGCATTTCTGAGTTTTCAGATGTCAACAGCAGTTCTGTTAAGAACAGACAGCCAGTATCATCCTGAGCACTGAGGTATGCTTTCCACGGCCGAGCCCCAGCCCTACTCATTGCAATGGTCTGGATGTTCACTACTTGAAGAGCCATCTGGAGGGTGTCAGGATGGAATTCTCCCTGCCAAGGCAACACTTGCTGATGAGCAACTTTGAGGCTAAGCCAAGTTTTCTCAAAATAATCAGCAGTAAGCTGCAGATTGGGGACTAGCATGAGGGCTCCAGAATCAGGGAGTTCTTGTACCCTCTCCTTGTTCTCTTCAGGAATCAAGGGTCCTAAAAGAGATAGAAAACTTGTGTGAAAGATCTTCTTAATCTGTAGGAGCTAGGTTTTTAATCCAAATTCCCGAACGTACACAATATGACTTCTGTCTTTGGATAAATGGCCGAAATAACCAATGATGAACCTTTCTTGCTCACAAACGCTTGAAATTCAGGCAACAGTCTGAGATTTAGTGCCAGGATACTCTACTTTCCACCAATCACTGAAAAGGTAAAGATTCATCATGACAACATTTAAGGTAAGGACTTGCTTACCTGATGCAGTAAAGGATGGCGTTTTAGGAAGCTCTGGGCCACAACGCTCTGCCCCCTGACATTTAGAGATAGTTGCCCAGCGGGATTTGCCATACACCGGCACCAGTGTGTTGAAGTCTGAGGCCCAGCTGTTCACAGGTCTTTCTGCCGGATCCTCCAGAAGTCCAAGAGTAGGGTCAGATTTAGGGCTACACAGAATCCGCTTAACTTCATCAATGCCAACTAAGAGGAGGCGATAATAGAAGAGACCTCGGTCCCGTACAGCCATATCCTTTTCTTCCTCTGAGGTAAGACAACAGATTGAATTCATTAAAAACAAAAGCACTTTCCTCCTACCCTTGTGCCAACCAAAATAGGATAAGAAAATGAAGGGGAGAGGAAACCCCAGGAAGCATTAACATTTTCTCCTCTGGTCCCAGACATGACTCACCAAACAATGAAAGCTATTAAGAATTTTTACTATGGGTCATGGCAAGTACTATTTCCTTCTGAAAAACCTACCTATGCAGTAATACAACAAACGTCCCAGCATGTCCTGGCACTCAGCAGGTCGTGAGAGGAAAAGGCGCATCAAAGCAGTGAGTAGCTCCATCTTAACAGCTGGAAATGTCTCTGACTTCACATTCTCAACAAAGTCCTCTAACACATAAGGAGCATTAGGAATTCTTTCCCCGTGGACCCCCAGTAGCCAAATAAGTGCTTGCTTCCCCTAGGGAATAAAGGGATAAGAGCAAGTGTGCAACACTTGGCTGTCCAAAACTCAGGAGATAGTAGACAATCACTGGTTTTGCTTTTTGCTTAGCGCCAGCAGGAAAGGCATAATCTTTAGTTTACTTTATTTAATTTATTGATTCCCCCTATTGTACTCTCTACAACAAATAGAAATGAAATTCTAATACACAAGAGGAAACTCAAAGTTGAGGTTTCCTCAACTTTGGGGCCTCTGGCCCAGCTGGGGTTTAGTGTTTCAGTGGAAGCTGCTCAAAGAATTTCTCTAAATTTTTCAGGAAAGTGGTTACTAATCTAGAGTGCACATCAGAGCCATCTGTGAAGCTTCTTAAAAATATATCTGTCAGCTGGGTGCAGTGGCTTAAGCCTGTAATCTCAGCACTTTGGGAGGCCAAGGCGGGTGGATTACCTGAGGTCAGGAGTTTGAGACCAGCCTGGCCAACATGGTGAAACCCCATCTCTATTAAAAGTACAAAAAATAGCCAGGCATGGTGGTGCACACCTGTAGTACCACCTACTCAGGAGGTTGAGACAATAGAATTGCTTGAAACTGGGAGGCAGAGATTGCAGTGAGCCGAGATGGTGTCACTGCATCCCATCCAGCCTGGGTGACAGAGCTAGACTCCATCTCAAAAAAAAAAAAAAAATTATCTGTCTAGGTCCACTACCCCTGAATATTAGGTCAGCAGACCCATGATTAAGTCCAGATCTTTGTAAAAATTTCACAAATGATTCTAATTCTCATTCTAGCTAAAAACTCCATGGTCAAATCTCTGACTCAAAGCTGTTCAAGAGGGCCTGGGGGCAGTGGCTCATGCCTGTAATCCCAGCTCTTTGGGAGGCTGAGGTGAATGGATCACTTGAGACTAGGAATTCTAGACCAGCCTAGGCAACATGGCAAAACCCTCTGTACTACAAATACAAAAATTAGCTGGGCAAGGTGGTGCACACCTGTAATCCCAGCTACTCAGAGGCTGAGGCAGGAGAATCACTTGAGTCTACGAGGTAGAGGTTGCAGTGAGCCGAGATAGCGCCACTGTGCTCCAGCCTGGCTGACTATCTCAAGCAAAACAAAACAAAACTGTTCAAAAGTCGTATCAGAGTTTTATAATAAAAACCATAGATAAATCTTGTTTTTATAATTTATATGCCATCTACATCCAAAAGAGAATCTAAGGTGGCAATCAATTCTAAGAATGTCTACTTCAAACACAGAGAAGAGAGAATAATTAGATTCTATTTCAAAGGGCAGGGTTCAAGCATTCTCCCTCTACTTAGAAGTAAAGAATTACAGTCTACCTCACTATCTTGAATGTTCTCCTCACAGCCGGGCAGGGCCTGACACACAGCTTCGGTACACTGAGGACACAACCAAACCAGGTCTCGGAAAGTCTGCACCACCACTACAATACAGGCCAAGGTACAAGAGCACAGGATTAGAGCCTCCAGGCAGGGAGGAATCTTAACAACAGTAGTGTATTCAGACTCACGGTTCTGGCTGGGTTTCTGTAAAATGGGTTTTAGAGGTGTGGTCAGTGGTTAAGAAATGTAATGAAATGAGCAATAATTTCTTAAATGAATATTGCTCTTATCAGGTTGATGTAAAGATAAATGAGCTAATAATGTATGACAAAGCACTTTGTAAACGTAAAGCTGTATATACAGTTGTGAGGTAGTATTGCTGTTGAATGACACACTAAAGACAGTATAAATGGAACCACCCGGACTGGGACAATGACAAGGCAAGTAAGGTGCGTAGGGTTTAAGACAGAAGAAGACATGCAGGGTCGGCTCTTGCAGGAACTAGGAGTGAGCGCCTTCTTACATTTTGCAGCCTAGGCACCTTGCTTGACTTTCCCTAGTTCCAACCCTGCAAGCCACTGCCTATGGCATACTGCCATAAAATGAAAAGAGAAGAAAGATGGTGAAATATCGAGCAAGGTTATCCTAGTAGCCTTCATTATCTACGGTACAGCCTTACGGGCTCATGACAGCCCGAAAACTCAATATCCTATTAGATCTATAGACCCTATGCTTCTCTAACAGCAACAGATGATGATGCAAGGAAAAGTTTCAATCTATATTACTCATTCAACAACAAACGTGTTTTCAGCAACTACTATAGGCCAGGTACTTGACAAAGAAAAAAAAATTCTAGAAAAGTAGGCATTACCTGTGGTAATGTGCTCTTGTCGAAGACCCAGCAACTCTGTTAGAATCTGAACACACTGATCTGTGTAAGTCCTGGCAATGCCACCTACAAAAGAAGGTAAAGCAGAGAAAACTGCTAAGTCAAGTATTAGTGCTCAATCTAAAATCATCTCCCACCAAAGACAAAAGAAACAGAGATATCTAAAAAAAAAATCACTCCTTACTTGATGAACTAAGAATATAAGTTTCTATAAAGGGAACTTAGGTAAAAGTCATTTTTTCCATTTTTTCTCATTGACTACTAGAAAACTGAAAGCTCATAGCAAAACAATTCCCCATTAAACAAGGCTGAAAACCTATAATAACAAAGGTATTTACCTGGCAGCCACATATGAGGCACCCTTTTCACTGCAGCCCACTTGCAAAGGAGTATTTTTGCGGGGGACACTTGACAGCAGTCTCCTGACTAAGGATTTCTACTCTCCTCTTTGCTCCCTCTTCTCTGCCCCTAAATTCACCATGCTTTATTCCAAATATGAGGGTTCCTTCTCCTCCTGTACTTGAGATCCTTGAAAACTTAGCTCACCAGCTGCTTTCCGTTTTTGAGTCACTCCAGCCTTTTAAATTTGAAACAGGGTACTATGAAAAAGTCTGTAAGATTAAGGAATTATTCTGTGTTGGTCTATATTTAGCACAATACATAGCCCATAGTAGAAGCTCAGTCCATGACTGGTAGATTAACAGAGGACTTAGAGTCAGGAAAGCTGGATTTCAGTCCGATTTCTAAAACTACATGCCCTTTTGGCAATCTGATAACTGTTTTTGTGCCTGAGTTTCTTCGTCTTTAAAATGAAGTTGACGACATTTATCTACTTTTCCTGACTGTCGTGAGACTGTGGTAAGATGAAATACAGGAAAGCGTTTTGGATAGAAGACAACAAAAATTTTAAGTGTTGTAGTTTGAGTTACCTGTATTCGCCATCCTGAAAGATACGGCAACAGCAGTCTTGACCAAAAAAAAAAAAAATCTCTTTCCCCTGTTTGCAGTTACTGATCCAATTATTTAGTGCATAGCATTTTGCTTCTGAAGCAAGATTTATGCCCTTTGCCCTCTATGGTTCCTCTAACCACAGCTTTCTAGCTGACTGGTCCCGGTTCTCTAGAAGGAAAAGCAGCAGACACCTACCTATGGCAAAGATGGCAGCCTGTGCAAAGTCAGCAGACACATCCGTGCAATACCCTCGGAGCTCCTCTAGCACCTGCTGCACATTTTCATCGTTCACCAGCTCACACAGCACCTCCACTTTCTGTAGTTTGATGTAGTGGGGCTCCGAGTAGGAGCAAAAAAACTTTTTGTAGTGGCTGCTAAAGTGACCTGGCAAACTATGCAAGATCTGGCGTACATGACAAAGAGCAACAAAACAGAGCTCACGGCTCTCTGAAGAACAGGCAGCTAGCAAAGGCCCCTTGACCCGCACAAGCACATCAGTTTGGACGTGGGGAAACTTTTTTGCCAAGATCAGAAAAAGTTTGGTGGCTCCCATCACCACACCTGGGCTTCCACTCTTGAGAAAACTGTCCAACAGATTGAGAATGTCAAATAGTTCTTCCTCACTGCGGGG
Source organism: Callithrix jacchus (assembly GCF_049354715.1). NCBI lineage: Eukaryota > Metazoa > Chordata > Mammalia > Primates > Cebidae > Callithrix > Callithrix jacchus. The sequence goes on from NC_133508.1 coordinate 151,877,151, forward strand.
TTGGTAGCGTAGCAGGAAGTTCAACACTTCAGCCTGGCCCCATTGGTCCAATTTTGACATTCTATCAAAAAAATGAAACAAGAGCTATTTTAGCAACAAAACTAGGACCATCTCCATGCCAATGCCATATGAGCAGTTGGTTGTTCACCATAACAAAGGGAGAATTCTTAAAAATAGGCTGTGAGGGCCGGGCGCAGTGGCTCATGCCTGTAATCCCAGCACTTCAGGAGACTGAGGCACGCGGATCACCTAAGGTCAGGAATTCGAGACCAGCCTGACCAACATGGTGAAACCTGGTCTCTACTAAAAACAGAAAAATTAGCTGGGTGTAGTAGCAGGTACCTATAGTCCCAGCTACTTGGGAGGCTGAGGCAGGAGAATCGCTTGAACCCAGGAGGCGGAGGTTGAGTGAGCTGAGATCATGCCATTGCACTCCAGCCTGGGCTACAGAGCAAGACTCTATCTCAAAAAACAAACAAACAAACAAACAAAAAAAATAGGCTGTACCATAATCAAATCATTCTTTTCATGTACTATTTAAAGTTTCCACAGAATAGGCTTAAAATTCCAAGATGAGTACACATGCACACTCATCTAAGACCAAAGACATGATCAGCATACACTACATATACTAGGTCCAGGTTCTCTACATTTTAAGATGCTATAAATGGCTTAGTTTGAGGGATATAATGACTAGAGAAGAGTAGAACCTATTCCCACAGGATATTTCTATTTCCCTGTATCAATAAGGGAAACTAAGGCAAATAAAAGTTCTCTCAGTGAAATGCAAGGGAGTTAATAATAGTTAACTTTCTTTTCTACCACACATAAGTTGTTCAATACTTCAGTAAATTAACAAGATCCCACAAGGACGCAGATCTCATAATAAAAAGAGCACTGAGGCATCCAAACCGATTTAAGAGATGGTGGGCAATGGGCTTATTGATGACAATGCCTCCTTCCTGTTTCAGAATTTCCTCTAGAGACCTCAAGCAGTTCACAACCACAATTGGATCCTGGTCACGCAGCAAACTGTATAATTCATTAACAAGGGCACCATCTATAAAAAAGAACAAAGATAAAGAACACAGTGTATTTTCTTCTTCAGATAAAGAAGAAAAGCTTCAGAGTAACAGGGATAGAGCCAGAGTAATAGCTCCAGGCAGACAAAATTGAACTTCTCTGCTACAAAAATGACAAAAGCCATACTAAAGTATAAGGCAAAAAAACTGCCATGTCCAGACTGTTCTAAGCAGCTAATATCAGATCTCACCAGAGCCCCAGAAGATACCAAGCCCTGCATCACACTTAAAGAGATATATACAGAACTAGGGCCACATTATTATTTTCAACCAAAGCCACATATTCTTTTATAAAGTTATACGTAAGAGAGGCACATTGGCCATGATGGATTACACGGAACCTACCCACTTCAGAGTCTCCATGAAGATTATGCATCTTGGCACATCCAAGGACTGCCACTCTCCTGACATATGAAGCCTTATCACGCAGACCATTGAGAATAGGCTGTTGTATATACTCCTGCACACCAGGCATCCTAAGCAACACATTCTGGAGTTAGCCAGATCCTGAAATACTAATTTTGACATATATCAGCCCTGTTCACTTAACAGAGGGTTTAGCAGATGCTGCCTCTATCAGATCATGAAGAATTGCAGAGAATCTCTATCAAGTTTAAAAAGCCATAATTTGACTTTTCTGTTTTTTTCTTGTTTTTGTTAGAGATGGGGGTCTCACTTTGTCACCCAGGCTGGAGTACAGTGGCCTGATCATAGCTCACTGCTGCCTTGAATTCCTGGGCTCAAGCCATCCTCCTGCCTAAGCCTTCCAAGTAGCTGAGACTACAGGTGTGTGTCACCATGCCCATTTAATTTTTAAATTTTTTGTAGATACAGGGTCTCACCATCTTGCCCAGGCTGGTCTCGAATTCCTGGGCTCAAGAAATCTTCCTGCCTGAGTCTCCCGAAGTGCTGAGACTACAGGCATAAGCCACCATACCCAACCTAATTTGACTTTTCTTTTTTTTTTTTCTAATTTGACTTTTCATTTTGAATGCTGCTGCACAGGCAGCAAAAAAGATACACATGTAATTGTTTAGAAATATTTAACCAAAACTGAGGACTATTTTATTGAGGGTAAGAATGAAAAACTCCCTCTAATAAAATTGTATGATACAGGTTATCAGGCCAAAGCAACAGCTGAAAATCTGAGTTCAGCATACAATAGTGTTTTCCCCAGTATTAAGGAGCTCAAATAAATTGTGCTCTTTAAAAATCTGCCCTGCTGAGGCAGCCATTGAAGACCATACACAGAAGAGGGTACTCACCTGAGGCTGCACATGCTCCGTAACGCCAGCCCTCGCACCATTGGATTGGGGTCTGAGCAATCTTTGCACAGTGTATTGATGGCCAGGAGAGCCAGATCTGGTTTTAGGGGAGCATATGTGCACATGTACAGATAAACCAACTTCTTCTGGACAATATCTACAGTGGCACTGGCCTTCACCATTTCCATAAAAACACCAGACATGTCCAAGCCCTGAGTCATGTACCTGAAACCAACACACGTGTTAGAAAGAAGTAAAATACAAAATCTCCAACTTACAATGGAGGGAGTTTTACCTATATATCTCCTGGTTACTCAACTAGATTGTGATCTCTTAGATGGTAGCAGCCAGGAATACCTTGTCTATTATATCACACAATACTTCATACCATAGGCCTGCAATAAACATTATTCTTCTATTCATTCAACAAACACTTATTGAATTCCTAGTACACTTTGGTGAAATTCAACTTTTACATGCCTGGATGTAATATCCAGGGCTATGCTCTGGGAACATAATCTTGAAGAAGGTGTGGTCTCAGACCTCTGAGAACTACAAATCTATTAATGAGTCAGTTAAGAATGCCATTCATTACAGTATGATAGATAAGTATTTTTTATTTTTGTTTATTTTTTTTGAGAAGGAGTCTTGCTCTGTTGCCCAGGCTGGAGTGCAGTGGCGCAACCTTGGCTCAGTGCAACCTCTGCCTCCAGGGTTCAAGTGATTCTCCTGCCTCAGTCTCCCGAGTAGCTGGGACTACAGACGCCTGCCACCACGCCTGGCTAATTTTTGTATTTTTAGTAGAGACGGGGTTTCATCACGTTGGCCAGGCTGGTCTTGGACTCCTGACCTCGTAATCCACCCACATCGGCCTCCCAAAGTGCCGGGATTACAGGTGTGAGCCACAGTGCCCGGCCAATAGATAAGTATGTAAACAAATGTATTGTACAAGATACAGAGGGGATTCAGAGGTCTGACACTGGCATGAATTCAGAAAATGTTTCTTCACAGAGGAAGTAATACTTTAGCTGAATCAGCAGGAGGCCACAGGCAGATGTAATAGAAAGGTGATGATACATGCTATGAGATATGTAGACATGAGTAGGACCGGCACACATTCTTTTGAGAGTCTGCAGGTAGTTGGATTGACAGCTTGTTCCTCGGGTGCTGTGATAAGTTTGGACTTTTTTCTTTCTCAAACTGGTTTCCTACTGGAATCAGCTGAGATATTTACTAAAAATACAGATTCCTGGGTTCCCTGCCACCCTACTGAAATCAGAATCAATCCCTGGACAGGAGGAAATAAAGCACCCCAGGGGCTTTTGTGCATAGTAAAGTTTGTGAACCATAGCTGTAGGCAAGAGTTATATGTTAAGATTTGTATAATGGAAAAATTCTGTCTCCAACGACTCAAGGGGGCCTACGAGAAAGCTGGTGCAATTGCTTTGGTGATGAAGGCCTGGGCCAGAACAACAATGCCAATAAACAAGAGAAGACAGATATTTAGAATTATGAATTAGAACTATCTGACTTGAGAAATCAGGGTTCAGGTGTCCCCAAGGTTGGCTCCCATGCTTAGTCGGCTGCTGGTGGCATTTATCAACGCAAACCTAAGCCGAAGAACAGGTTTGAGGAAGACGGAAGGATGTCCGTGCTATTTCGGGCATACCTCTCTGATAAACCATTCAGATGAAAATGCCAAGCAGGCAGTGGGATACGTGGGTTTGAAGCTAAAAAAGGAAGTCTGTACTCGCTATATTATAGATCCAGGGGTCAGCAGTAATTATCGTTCAAGCCCTTGATACGGAGGAAACTACCCAGCTGAGTAACAGACGCTGCAGGTGGGAGACTAAGATGGTACTCCAAAGCAGCAGGACGAAGACCGAACGTGTAACTGCTAAGTGTGAAAGCTAATTTACCCTTTGAGAGAGACCGGGGCTAGGGAGCCCCGATGGGGACGGCAAGGCGGGCAGTTAGCACGAAGGGAAGGTGATACCTAATTACTCGCTGGATGACATTCCGGTAGCGCAGCCTATCAGCTTGAATGTGAGGATTGCACAGAGCCTTCTTCAGCTCCTTCACCACGTCCTCGGAGCCGAGGTAAGGCATCTTCCTAACAGTCACAGGGCAGCTCCCACGGCTCCCACGGTAACTCGTGGGCTCCTCCTCGTCCTGATGTGGGAGCCTGAGTGAAGGATATACGGGTCAGTGAAAAGACAAAGGCGAGATCTCGCCCCGGGCTTGGCTTCCGTAGGGCCGGCACGCTGGCTCTGACACACTGCCACGCCCTCCGCGACCCCGCGAGCCCCACCCTGAGCTCTTCAGGCCCTACCCTCGCCGGGCAGGCCGTTCGCCCCGCCCACAGATCTCTCCGGTTACCAGTAGGCCCTCCGCGGGATTTCCAGCGCCGCGGCCGACTGACCGCAGGCCCCTCCCTCTCTAGTTTCAGCCTTTCGTGCGCCTCCGCACCGTTCTCATCGCGGATAGGCCCAATCTTGTTTTTTACGGAAGTTCCGCCCCCCTGTCAAGAGACCAGAGCAGCCCTGCGGGTCTCCCAGCGAGCGACCGCTGAGCCTAGTCTGGACTGCGACCTTAGGATGCCCTTCCCCCAACCTCTCACCGTCCCGGCGCAGCCGCTCGGCTACCTCCGGTGGAGTGCGGCGGGCAATCGGAAATCGGCTACTTCGGCCTGTCTCCTCCCAGCAGCGCGCGCTTTTGAGTGCCCTACCCGGCTTCCACTCCCGCGCGCGGGTGGGAGTGCTGAGCGCCTTCCGCGATTTGGGTTCCCGGGGGCACGGTCACTTCCTTTTTCTACCCACTCTAGTAACTTTTTCTTCAACTGGGCTCTTTCCCTTAGGGTCTCTGGCCCTGTTCTTGTCCCAGCATGACTTTTATCGGGGCGCCGTTGTGGAAGTCTCAGGCAGGAACCCTGCCCCCATGGAGAGCATCCCTCTGGTGACTCCAACCCTGCCACCATGAATGGGGTCTTGATCCCCCATACGCCCATCGCAGTGGACTTCTGGAGCCTGCGCCGGGCTGGCACCGCACGGCTCTTCTTCTTGTCTCACATGCACTCGGACCACACCGTGGGCCTGTCTAGCACCTGGGCCCGGCCCCTCTACTGCTCCCCAATTACAGCCCACCTCTTGCATCGTCACCTACAGGTATGGGGCTGGAGTCGGCCTCCTAGAGCTGATCCAGGCATCTGGGTTGGGACTTTGACCTGTCAGTCTTGGAGTTATAGAATGGGGTCCATGAAGACTGTTTTACAAATACGGAAATTGTTTGAACCCAGAAATGTATTTTTTTTCATAGACTGCTCAGCAGGACCAGAAATGCATCTTTAACCTAGAATAAGAACATGATTTCCAAGTGACCGACTTGAGATATTTTAGTCCAGCCAAGGAAGCTATTGCTACCTTTATATATAAGCTAGGCCAATGTTTCCCAAACTTGCCTCATCGTTTTTTTTTTTTTTTGAGATTAAGTTTTGCTCTTGTCACCCAGGCTAGAGTGCAGTGGTACAATCTCGGCTCACCACAACCTCCGCCTCCTGGGTTCAAGCGCTTCTCTTATTTTAAACTCCTGAGAAGCTGGGATTACAGGGCGCCGGCCACCACACCCGGCTAATTTTTTTGTATTTTTAGTAGAGATGGGGTTTCACTGTGTTGGCCAGGTTGGTCTCGAACTCCTGACCTCAGGTGATCTGACCACCTGAGCCTCCCAAAGTGCTGGGATTACAGGCGTCAGCCACTGCCCCTGGCCTAAACTTGCCTCATCATAAGAATCTGCTTAATGTGCTCGGTGGTTCTCCAGCTCTCTCCCCACCCCACCCTAAAGTCTCCAAGAGATTTAGATCAGGAATAAGTTTGAGAATTGCTGACTAGACTGTTTGCTGAACTCTTAATTAAGTTATACAAAGGGTGGGATGGGGAGTGGAAGGAGGAAGGGCAGATTGCTTGGGAATCCCCATTACAGCTTCTGCTCCTGGCTGGCTCAGGATTTGGTCAGCTTTCTTCCATTCAGGTTTGGGATAGTCCCTGACCCAAGGAGGTAACAGGGAGGGGAGCCCGTGGTCACTGGGATGACTAACTGTTTCCTCAGGTATCTAAGCAATGGATCCGAGCCCTGGAGGTTGGTGAGAGCCATGTATTGCCCCTAGATGAAATTGGACGAGAGACCATGACAGTAACCCTCATCGATGCCAATCACTGTCCTGGTTCAGTCATGTTTCTCTTTGAAGGATATTTTGGAACCATCCTCTATACAGGTGGGCCTCTCAAGGAATCCCAGCGACTTCTCCAGACTAGATATTACTTTTCTTTTTCTTTCCTTTTTTTTAATGTATAGACTGGGGCCTCAAAATGTTGCCTAGGCTGGTCTCAAACTCCTGACCTCAAGTGATCCTCCCACTTCAGCCTCCCCAGTAGCTGGGATTATCAGCGTAAGTCACCACACCTGGCAGACTTTTCTTGAGCAGCCTTAACTCAATAGAAGTCTGGAGGTGCTGGAGTCCTTCTAGCTTCATCACATATGAGCATAGTGACCCCATCTCAACTGATTTCCTACTCTATTTTTTTTTTTTGAGGTGGAGTTTTGCTCTTGTCACCCAGGCTGGAGTGCAGTAGTGTGATCGAGGCTAACTACAACCTCCGCCTCCCGGGTTGAAGCAATTCTCCTGCCTCGGCCTCCCAGGTAGCTGGGATTACAGGCACCCACCACAACGCCCAGCTAATTTTTGTATTTTTAGTAGACATGGGGTTTCACCATGTTGGCCAGGCTGGTCTCAAACTTCTGACCTCAGGTGATCCACCTGCCTTGGCCTCCCAAAGTGCTGGGATTACAGGCATGAACCACTGCACCCAGCTGATTTCCCACTCTTTAAGGGTCCAAACCATGTGAAGAGTAATTGAAAAATAGAAGTAGGATGGAGCCATTTCCACAAAGAAACCATGCAGCTATACTGCATGGTTCAGTGCCAGGGTACATAATAGTTTTTTCAAAGACTTGTAAGCAAACACCCATCTATTGTTGAGGTAGGAAAGTCTTGTCTTCTTTTGTCTCTGACCTTCTGCTCCCATATACATACTCTTCCAGGTGATTTTCGATATACACCATCCATGCTGAAGGAGCCAGCTCTGACACTGGGGAAGCAGATCCATACTTTATACCTAGACAACACCAATTGCAACCCAGCCCTGGTTCTTCCTTCCCGACAAGAAGCTGCCCACCAGATCATCCAGCTCATTCGAAAGCACCCACAACATAACATAAAGATTGGTGAGTTGTTTCCTTTCAGTTTTCTGTTACCTGTAGGTAGAGAACTGGGTTCTTTGACGGTTCTCGCATCTTTCAGATCTTTGTGCGGTTCTCACTTTGTCCTACACTGACCACCTTATTTAAAATTGCAACCTGGCTGGGTGTGGTGGCTCACACCTATAATCCCAGCAATTTGGGAGGCTGAGGTGGTTGAATCATGAGGTGAAGAGATCAAGACCATCCTGGCCAACATAGTGAAACCCTGTCTCTACTAAAAATACAAAAATTAGCTGGGCATGGTGGCGCATGCCTGTAATCCCAGCTACTCAGGAGGCTGAGGCAGGAGAATTGCTTGAACCCAGGAGGCAGAGGTTGCAGTGAGCTTAGATTTCACCACTGCACTCCAGCCTGGTGACAGAGCTAGACTCCATCTCAAAAATAAATAAATTAATAAAATAAAATAAATAAAATTGCAACCAGGTGTGGTGGCTCACGCCTATAATCCCAGCACTTTGGGAGGCCAAGGTAGGAGGGTCACTTGACCCCGGGAATTTGAGACCAGCTTGGGCAACGTGGCAAGACCCTGTCTCTACCAAAAATTTAAAAATTAGCTGGCAATGGTGGTGCTTGCCTGTGGTCCCAGCTACATAGGAGGCTGAGATAGGAGGATTACTTGGGTCCAGTAGGAGGTCAAGGTTACAGTGAGCCATGTAAATGACTTTGCACTCCAGCCTGGATGACAGAGCAGGACCCCATCTCAACAAATAAATACATACATACATACATCTGCCTGGATGACAGAGCAAGACCCTATCTCTAAATAAATAAATAAATAAATACTGCCTGCATGACAGAACAAGACCCTGTCTCAATAAATGAATGAATGAATGAATGAATGAATGAATAAAATAAGTAAAATTGCAACCTACCCACCATCCCCATTCCCAACTCCTGATCACCTATACCAGTTCATTTTTTTCATTATTTTAGCAGTCATAACCTCCCAGTATACTCTATGCTTTTTAAATATGCTGTTGCTTGTTTGTTGCCTTTCACTCACTTCCTGTGGCACATGCATGTGCACGTGTGCACACACACAAGCATAAACTCCTTAAGAGCATCACTAGAAGTGGGAAGAGACTTTAGGTGTTTGTGGAACAGAGAAGCAGCAGCCAGTAGAAGAGGCTTACAGTGGGCAAGGAGGCTGAAAAGGCAGGAGGGGCTGGAGTGCTGTTAAGCCATTTTGAACTTGATCCTAAACCCAACCAAGAGCTACTGAAGAATTTTAAGTAGAAGAGGGACAATATGCACTCACCACCTTGCAGTATATTCTATAATTTATGTATTTATTGTACTTTTTATTGTCTGACTCCCCCAGCTAGAATGTAAATTCCACTATAGCAGGCTCTTTGTTTTACAATATATCCCAAATACCTACAATAATGCCTCATACAAAAGCATTCAATATGAATGAATGAAATTTGTCAGAACAGGCTGGGTGCGGTGGCTCACACCTGTAATCCCAGCACTTTGGGAGGCGGAGGTGGGGGGAATCACGAGGTCAGGAGATCGAGATCATCCAGGCTAACATGGTGAAACCCTGTCTCTGCTAAAGATACAAAAAATTAGCCTGGCATGGTGGCATGTGCCTGTGTCACAGCTACTCGGGAGGCTAAGGCAGGAGAATTGCTTGAACCGGGGAGGCAGAGGTTACAGTGAGCCAAGATCGCACCAATGCACTGCAGCCTTAGTGACAGAGCAAGACTCCATCTCAAAAAAAGAAAAAAAAAACTTTATTGGAACATAGATATTTAAGTGAGTGTTGTGTTTTAAATGAAGTATACTGAAGAAAACAGCTGTATGCTTGTTCTAGTGATTATAAATAGTATAAAACATTATTGAGGACTCTTTCTTGGAGTTGCCATTTGGAATAGTTTATGAAAATTTTTGTTTTATAAAATAAATGTAATAGATTTGGTTCCAAATTACTTTTTTAGTTGTTTCCAAATTTGTAAGTCTACAAAAGGGCAAAGATTTGCCACCATTATAAATACTTGAAAAGGACGTGTCCCAACTTTGAAAGGAGTTTCAAAAGGAGACTAAACAAAGCCATTGAAAAACTTATGTACCTTCCAGGGTGATTACCAAATTGATTAAGAAATGTCCTCTACTCTCAGGATTGCTTAACTACTTATAAAGAAATATCAATCCTAACCATTCTTAATATTTGAATGCAGAATGTTCTCAAAGAAGCAAAGCTGGCTAGGAGAATGCTATAGTAAGCCTTGATTAATTTTGCAAATATGCAATAAGCCTCTACCAACTAAGTGCCAAGTATCCAATAGGCAGTGAGGGTATAAAGATGAATAAAATATGGTGTCTGACTTGGAGGGCTCACAGTCTGGTAGGGAAAGAGCTGTAGGGAGGTGGGAATATATCAAGAGAGAAGAAAAAGCCACTACATTTGTGCCCAAGGAGTGAGATTTTGAACCATAATCAGGAATAAAGTGGATATAAAAAAATATATACTTCTTTTTAAGTCATTCACAATCTGGTTGTGGATTTTAAACTTCTTCAGAAAAGGTCTGAGAACAGCTATTAAACAACACCTCCCGTATCAGTTACCATAACTATTACCCAAATTAATGTCTCCATTTCCTTCTGTGTAAGTATTATTCGGGCCCTTCAATTGGAACTTCCACTCAAGCTTCTTCTCATCCTGGCAGTCAAATAATATTATTACCATATTTTTCTTTTTAAAGCCCTGCTCTGAGCATATTATTCTTATGATTAGAATTAGCCATTTTCCTGCTTCACACTCAGTGGCTCCCCTTCACTTACACAATGAAGTCAGAGCTCTTTAGTGGTACATATAAGACCCTCTTTTATGGCCCTTGCTTGCCCCTCTGGTATTATTTCTTACCAATTCCTTCCTTAGTAACAGCAAAAACTGACCCCTCTTAAAATGTTTTCCACTATACTCTCTCTACCTTTTCCTTGCCAGGTTAACCTTGCCCATCCTTTAAGATTTAGCTTAACTTTCCCCAGTTCTATCACCTAGTAGATACAATACTGTATACATTTTTTTTTTTTTTTAAGAGACAAGGTTTCACTCTGTTGCCCAGGCTGGAGGGCAATGGCACAATCACAGCTCAATGCAGCCTGGACCTCCCAGACTCAAGTGATCCTCCTGCCTCAGCCTCTCATGTAGCAGGGAGTGTAGGCGGGCACCAACTGCCCTACACAGTTTGTTTATTTTTGTAGAGACAGGGTTTTGCCAGGTTGCCCAGGTTGGTCTCAAACTCCTGGGCTCAAGCAATCCTCCCACCTCAGCCTCCTGAAATGGTAGGGTTATAACAGGTGGGAGCCACAGCACCCAGCCTGTACACATATCTTTAACGTTGCTTTTAACTGGTTTTTCTGGGTTTCCTTGTAGATCGTACTTCTTGAGGGCTGACAGCTTGCTTTATTAGTTTTCATAGTGCCTAAAACTCGCTAAATGCTTTCTTTTGTTGAACTAAATGAATGAGTGGATTCTGTGTTATTCCCTTTCATATATCTTAGCTCAAATGCCACCTCCTCCTTGATATTCTCCATGGATTTCTCCATGAATTTTATCTACTTTTGTTAAACATTTTGTTGATTTATTAGGATTTTCCAGTAGCTTAATTTTCTTCCTTCTCTTATTTTCCCCAATCCATGGTACCTTATTTAGGACTTTACAGCCTAGGAAAGGAATCACTGCTGGAGCAGCTGGCCCTGGAATTTCAGACCTGGGTAGTATTGAGTCCTCGGCGCCTGGAGTTGGTACAGCTACTGGGCCTGGCAGATGTGTTCACAGTGGAAGAGAACGCTGGCCGTATCCATGCCGTGGACCATATGGAGATCTGCTATTCCAACATGCTGCATTGGAACCAGACCCACCCTACCATTGGTATCCTTCCCACAAGCCGAAAAATCCGCAGCTCCCACCCCGATATCCACGTCATCCCTTACTCTGACCATTCCTCCTACTCTGAGCTTCGTGCCTTTGTTGCAGCACTGAAGCCTTGCCAGGTGGTGCCCATCGTCAGTCGACAGCCATGTGGAGGCTTTCAGGACAGTCTGAGCCCCAGGGTCTCCGTGCCCCTAATTCCAGACTCTGTACAGCAGTACATGAGTTCTTCTTCTAGAAAACCAAGCTTTCTCTGGCTGTTAGAAAGGAGGCCAAAGAGGCAGAGGAGGCCAAAGAGGCAGAGAACCCAGGGTGTTGTATTTGAATCCCCTGAGAAAAGTGCTGAGCAGTCTCAAGCTGACAGAGACTTGAAGGCCAAGAAAGAGAAACTTTCTCCCCGGCCTGTGCATCTTGAAAAGCAGCCCTCCCACCATCCTTTGCAGATGAAGAAGCAGTTGTTCCCAGACCTCTGCAGCAAAGAATGTGATGAGGCAGTGCCTTTCTGTGAGTCCCAAAAGAGGGTGACTATGTTGACTGCCCCACTGGGATTTTCAGTGCACTTAAGGTCTACAGATAAGGAGTTTATCTCTCTAGAAACCAGGAAGGACACTGGTTTAGGGCCCCCCTTGGTACCCATGGGAGCTGATGGAGGTCCAGAAGCCAGAGGGAATCAGAGCCCCTGGATGGGCCATGGTTCTCCCCTGTCCCACAGCAGCAAGGCCACCCCTCTTCCAGCTACCGAATTCAGGGGTCTAGCACTCAAATACCTTCTGACTCCAGTGAACATTTTCCGGGCAGGGTATTCTTCCAGGAACTTTGACCAGCAAGTAGAAAAATTCCATAAACCTTTGCTGAAGTACAGACTGGAGAGTACAGAATGACAACCTTGTCTGAGCCCACACTGCAGTTTTGAAGATAGTAACTGATGGCTGGTGGGAAAGAGTTTGTTTTGGGAACCTACTTTTCTATCTTTAGAGGACCCTTATGAGCCCACCCTGGAGTAGCACTTCCGAAAACTCGTTCACTGGGGTCCTCGTGCCTATGGAATCCTTCCTTTTATAATCGATTATGTTTAAGAAATACTTCTTGCTATAAAATCTTTGGAGTATGCATGAACACATTTTAGAAGACCTACAGTAACTTAATCTGTTTAACCTTGTTTAACCCAATATTTCTCAAACTTGTGAACAAGCATTTATCTCTTTCTGCACCCACATAAGAGGATGTGGGTGCAGAAAGAGATAGAGTCTGAATCAAAAGAAACAGTTATTCCTGTTGCTGTTTTGTGGTGTCATGTGCCATTCTCCATGTCCCCGTCTCTCTCTTCTCAGATCAAACTCCCTAGGTAGTTCTGTTTTTAAAATTATGAACTATAGTGCTACATGCTTCAATCCTGAATGTCACTGACTTCCCGTGACCTCCATCCAAATAATTTCCTGTCTCTGCCTCTGGGAGAGAACAGGAAAAGATGAAGAGGCCTTGGAACAGTAGTGAAAATTTTACCTCCATGTCCTTCTTGAGGATGTGCAGTTAGTCAAGAACCCAGCTGAACGTCAAGGCTATGGGTCTGATGAGATTGCTGGACCTGGAGGCCCTATGTGGCTGAAACAGAGTTACAAAAGATAAGATGCGTTGTCAGATAGTCCTCCAGTTCACATAGCTGGGATATTTGCTGCTCCCCCACCCCTTGGATTGAGTAGGGAGCCAGAGCACATAGCCTGTTTGTTTCAGTAACCGAGGAAGAGACCAAGGAGCCAGCTGGCGGGAAGGAGTTGGGGTGTGCAGTCTGCCCTGTCCTGCTCATAACCTGACAAAGTGCCAAACTAGTAAGCAGGATAACTGATACCACAGCTATGAGGTAATAGGCTTTAAGGGGGCGTGGACTTGTGGAGCTGGGTATGTGGATAAAAAACTGCTTCGGGATGGAACCTTGAGCCCTAGCAATGAAGAAGTTTCCGTTTCTTGTCAGGATTCAAGAGTTTTCTGCTTTGAGAGAGAGAAAGTTTAGAAAGCAACTGCTCTTGGGAAAGCTGTACACAGCTCTGTTTTGTCAATGACCTTTGTTGAAGTCTCCCAGGGTCCTATTAGGAGCCACAGTAGGTGAGGCATTTGGTGCAGCAGGAAACATGGGCACTGCCTAGGCTTGAATTTGTGGCACCCTGAGCCGTTGGTGAAATTGTGGAGCCTAATTCCTCATCTGTAAAATGGACTTGAGATGACCAAATTGATAAAATTCTCCTAGCTCAGTGTTTGCCTTATGATGGGTCTTTCGGATGTTGGTTCTCTTTAGTTTCTGGTTCTTCAAAGAAATTATTCTGCACATAGCATAAGAAACTTTGAAAATCATAAAAATATAGAGAAAAATTTTAATTGTGGATCAATTGATATGCTTCTAGTTTTTTTCTGTGCATGTAGATGTATTAAATATGTAAATGCTTTTCAAAGTTGGGGTAATACTGTGTATTATTTTATAGCCTACATTTTACTTTCTTAATATCTTAAGCATTTTACTCATTAGATATTATTCAAAAATGTCATTTTTAATATTTTATAATACCTCATCGAGTATTCCTTAACTAAATAAGCCATTCCCATATTCAACATTTTGTGTTGAATTTTTAAAATTGCATATATTATAATGAACAATCTTATGCATATATTTTGCATTTTTGTTTATTTCCTTAAATTACTGGAGGTAGATTATAGTTTTAAGTTCTTCATACCAATTGTGCCGAATAGCCCTCCAGAAAGGTTTTCCGACTATCTTTTCTGCAGACAGGATAGCATTAAAATACCTTGAGGACTCATTAAGTTTAAATGAGATCATGAGAATGGTACATGTTAACACAAAGAAAATCATCTTGTGTTAATAAATATTTACTAAACTGTGTGGGCAAATGTAGCCTGACTTCCTCTAGCATCCTCTAGCTGTCTCACTTCTGTGCAGCCAAAGGTGGCTGGGACAGATAAGGTACTTCTCAGTACAGAGGTACCCATATTGGCGTTATCTTCTAGCAACAACGGAGCCCATCCACTCTTGGCACATGCTGTGTCACACCTGTTCCTTGAAGTGTGTTCTATATGCATTCAGATGCTGGAGGGAAAGCAAAGGAATTTAGTTGTTGGTAGCTTGTTTGCATTTGTTTATTCGTGTGGCTTTTTTTTGGAGACAGATTCTAGCTCTGTCACTCAGGCTGGAGTGCAGTCACAACTCACTGCAGCCTCGACCTCTCAGGCTCAGGAAATTTTCCCACCTGAGCTTCCTGAATGCCTTGGGAGTACAGGTGTGCACCACCATGCCCAACTAATTTTATTTTATTTTATTGTCGAAATGAGGTCTCACTATGTTGCCCAGGCTGGTCTTGGTGTTGAACATTTGGCCTCAAGTGATCCCACCTACCTTGGCCTCCCAAAGTGTTGGGATTTCAGGCATGAGCCCCTGTGCCCAGCCATGTGTGCGTTTCCATAATGGGAAAATTCCATACTATTCTAAAATAAAAATGCCTGACTTCTTATACTAGAGATTAGCAGTTGTCTTATTTGATTTTGCAATAGTACCTCATATAAAAATGCAGCATTGTATACATTTTACCATAGCCGATTTAAAGTATTTTTAGAATCTAAAGATCCTATAGATGTATGAAGATCTCACAATTAGGCTTGAAGGTGCTGGGAAAAAGGAAGTTCCCTAGAGATCCATTAGTTATTTAATGGATGATCTGTGGGAGAACTTGTACTTTTCCACAAGGTAACTGACAATGGCTTAAGTCCCTTTGCAGGAAAAAAATCTGCCTGGCTGGCATTAGGGGACCATCTCTCACTCTTGACCTAGATTGCCCTTTGTGGTAGGAAACAGATGAGTGACAACACTTTTTTTTTTTTTTTTGAGACAGAGTCTCACTCTGTTGCCCAGGCTAGAGTGCAATGGCGTGATCTTAGCTCACTACAGCCTCTACCTCCTGGGTTCAAGTGATTCTCTTGCCTCAGCCTCCTGAGTAGGTGGGATTACAGGGATGTGCCACCATACCTGGCTAATTTTTGGATTTCTAGTAGAGACAGGGTTTTGCCATGTTGGCCAGGCTGGTCTTGAACCCCTGACTTCAGGTGATCCATCTGCTTCCACCTCCCAAACTCCTGGGATTACAGGTGTGAGCCACCACGCCTCACCCACTGTTCTTTGAAGGGATTTGCACTTGGCTTCTCTATCCCAGATAGACAGTTTTCTCTGCATTCTTGGAGTAGGTCTTAAGCAAAAGAAACTCTGTGTGGGGGTCCATGTGCATATATATAGTTTTAAAAAGTATTTTGTTTTTGAGACGGAGTCTTGCTCTGTTGCCCAGGCTGGAGCACGGTGGTGTGATCTCAGCTCACTGCAACTTCCACCTCCCAGGTTCAGCAGGTTCAAGCAATTGTGCCTCAGCCTTCAGAGTAGCTGGGACTACAGGTGTGCGCCACCACACCCAGCTGATTTTTGTATTTTTAGTAGAGACAGGGTTTCACCATGTTGGCCAGGCTGGTCTCCAACTGCTGACCTCAGGTGATCCACCCACCTTGGCCTCCCAAAGTGCTGGGATTACAGGCGTGAACCACTATGCCTGGCCCATGTGCATGTATTTTCAATGCTACCATGAGTGAGTAGCTATCAGTATGTTAGCTGCTGCCCACCCCCATGGTCCTCATCCACCACCAAGCACCACAAGCTGTTTTGTCTTAGACTCATGGTGCTTGCCCCTAACTCTTCCCCAGGGGATCCCACCTGTACTCCCAACAGAACGATGCTGCTCTCCCTTATAATCATAGTGCCTGTAGTCCTACCTATAATCTATAGCTGCCTGTCAGGGATTCTCAGAATGGTTAAGCTTGTCTTTATATTGACCACAGTGCTTTCATTTAGCTCTACGCTCCCACCTTGACTATCTCATTCCCAGGTAACTTTGTCTTCTTTGAACATATCCTTGACCCACTGGATCAGAAAAATCTCCCAGGGTCCTGGGCTTGGTTCTTCTTCTGGATAAATAGCTTATTGAATCATCTTTCAGTCACACAAAACTTCTGGCTAGCCTTGGGTTCGCCTGTCCCTTACATTATTTACACTATTGTATTATGGCCATCTTACTAGTCCTGTCTCCTCTGGTTAATTTATAACAACTTTGGAGAGTGTGGGATGAAAAGTTTGTCCCCTGTGCTATTCCATCCTCAGTGTGTTCATTGAAATGTGTGTTTCTGAGGAGCTAAGGAAATTGGGTTAAGCTCACTCACCCTACTAATGAGGCTTTGTGAGACAAAGCACCAGAGCGAACTTAGGGAGTCATAGATACAAAGTTTGGAGATAACCTGCCTTCAAGAGGAAGAGAAAGCTTTGATCAGCAGAATTTCTTCAAATTTCTACTCATCTTCCAGGTTCATACCATCTGCTTTCTAATTTCCCTCTCAATGATGGGATAAAAATCCTTTAATTACCTCTTACTAAGAAGATATTTTCTGTACTCATAAACCTTCAAGAACCCAAACTATTTAGCAGAACACTTTAGGTCCACAGGATGCAAGATGCAACTTATCCTTCCAGCCTTAGCTCCCAGGATTCTCCTGTGTGCAAAACAGTCGGCCATGGTGGAAAAGATGGAATTTCAAGTTAGATGTCTTGCGTTGAAATAGTGATCCTGTGACTTCCTAGCTGTGTATATAATCTCTAGCAAGTTACTCAGCTTTTCAGCATAAATTTTCTTTTTATAGAGGGGGAATAATAGTGTCTACCTCATAGGGTTTGGAGGAGACTGACATGGAATAAAGCAACCAAAGCACTTCACAAGAGTATCCAATACCTTTTTTAAAAAAGATTTGCCTTTGGCTGGGCACAGTGGCTAACACCTGTAATCCCAGCACTTTGGGAGGCCAAGGTGGGCGGATCGCCTGAGGTCAAGAGTTCAAGACCAGCCTGGCCAACACAGTGAAACCCTGTCTCTACTAAAAATGCAAAAATTAGCGAGGAGTGGTGGCACATGCCTGTAGTCCTAGCTAGTTGGGAGGCCGAGGCAGGAGAATTGCTTGAACCAGGGAGGCAGAGGTTGCAGCGAGCCAAGATTGCGCCACTGCACTCCAGCCTGGGCGACACAGCGGGATCCTATCTCAAAAAAAAAAAAAAAAAAAAAAACAGTTTGACTTAAACTCCCTGACATACTTAAATTCTGCTTACAGAGGAGTGACTGACATGTCCAGTGCATGCCCTGCATAACGCCATTGGCTAATCCTACCTTTCAGGCCCAGAAAAATCTGAGAGATTGGCTAATGAAGGTACTTCCTCGTGGGGAGGATCCTGGAGTCAAGCCTAGTCAAAAAACTAGTTACCCAAAGCATCCAAGGATGCAATTGTACAGATGGAAAAAGAGTAGGGTGAAATCATGATAAGCTTCAGATGCTGTGCTGAGTAGATTTAACTGTAAAATCCTAAGGCAAAGCCAAAACACCTCAGAAGAACAAGTGGTTAATCAGAAGCTCAGAGAATCCAAAGAGGTGTGCAGAGCATAGCAGTGTGGGCTGTGCACTTCAGAACATTGTGAGTAAACAAAGGGCCAGACACGATGCTTGGTCTGGTTCTAGATTCTTCCACCAAGAAGAATCTAGGGCCAAGTACCAGCTGTGTAAGCCAAGAACCTTGGATCAGTCCTGGAATTCTCCTTTTCATCTCCTACAGAAGGAAAGCAGAGCCACTGGAGAAAGGAACCATACAACTGGTATCACTACAGATTTCAGCTTCTGGTATTTTCAAAGCTGCTTCTCATCTCTTATGCCCTTGATCCACCTCCTCTCTCATGTATATCAGTGGTTATGACAAAGCTTTATGAGTCAAACTCTTTTAACATACGAAGCCTTAGGAAGACACCTTTCAGCATCAAGGATACCAAGCTGCAACACCCTGGGGCAACTTCCCTGGACCATAAGAACAGGTCTGGTCACCCATCCTTACCCCTAAAGGTGGCAGAATTAATCCCCCTATACCTTGTTTAAATCCCAGTCATTGCCAGGAGCTCAGGTCTTGAAGGCTGAGTCCTCACCCTTCCCTCCCCTTCTTTCACTAGGCTCTCAAGTCTCCTCTGTGATCGGCAAATTCCTCTATGTCCTCAGTATCTTTTCTGAAAGTCTCTGTCACCCTCCTGGCCTAAATTAAAGACTGGCTCTCCTCCGAGCACACTGCTTTCTGGCCAGCTTCTCACATACAGTCTCTTTTTCTCTCCCCTCCATCTCAAGGTAAGAAGGTGACATTGATGTCCTCTTTATTCTCCTTGCTGCCTCCTAGCCATTATTGCCATTTCTTCCTGTGACCATCTCTCCTCCCCTGAAGTGCATACCATCTAGCTATACCATCCCCTCCTTCCCATCCTCACTTATCAAGACTTGAGTCAATGACTCACAGCCTTCTCCTCCTTCACAACCCTGTCGTCATTCTGGATGATTTCAACATTCTGGCTGCTCAGTTTCCTTGACCTCCCTCTACTTCAGCCTGTCATTACCAGAAGTTTTACTACATCTGAAATCTCAATTTTAAACCTTTTCCCCTGGCTTATTTGCTCAAGTACCTCTGTGGGACTGACAACAAAATGAGACCTGAATGATGAGCCAGCCAGGTAAAGACTTGGTGGGGAGGTCTAATTTAAAAATTGTTTTTGTACAGACAAGGTCTCACTATGTTGCCCAGAGTAGGGAATGGGTAGAGGGTTCAGACAGAATCAGTGCCAAGACTTTGGGATGGGAATGAGCTTTGTGCCTAAGGAACATCAAGAAGTGAGTGTAGAGAAATGCAAATCAAAGCCACAATGTGGTACCATCTCACACCTGTCAGAATAGCTATTATTAAGAAGCCAAAATGGCTGGGCCCAGTGGCTCACACTTGTAATCCCAGCACTTTGGGAGGCTGAGGCAGAAGGATCACAAGGTCAGGAGTTCAAGACCAGCCTGGCCAGCATAGTGAAACCCTGTCTCTACTAAAAATACAAAAATTAGCTGGGTATGGTGGCAGATGCCTGTAATCCCAGCTTCTCAGGAGGCTGAGGCAGGAGAATCACTTGAACCCGGGAGGCAGAGGTTGCAGTGGGGCAAGATCACTACTGCACTCCAGCCTGGCTGATAGAACGAGACTCCATCTCTTTTTTTATTTCTGTTTTTTTTTTTTTTCCTTTTTCTTCAATTTTCAGTGGAAGAGACTCCATCTCACACACACACACAAAAAAAAGTCAAAAAACAACATTTTGATGCTGAAAATCCGCCCGCCTTTGCCTCCCAAAGTGCTGGAATTACAGCTGTGAACCACCTTGCCTGGCCACATCCTTTTTATAATGCTCCTAGTCTATACACAATTAATATCTTCACTTCCTTTTAATCAAGATAGAACTGAAAGTCCTTATTTATTTAAATATAATTGACAAATAAAAATTGTTTATATTTACAGTATACATGATTTTTTATGTATGTACTGTAAATGATTATCACAATCAAGCCCATTAATATATCCACATGTCCATAATCTTCTCTGTGTGTGTGTGTGTGTGTGTGTGTGTGTGTGTTTATACATTTGAAATCCTACTCTTGGCAATTTTTAAGTATTCAATTTTTTTTAATTTTTAAATATTTCCCACACAACATAGATGTATCAAGTATCCATGTTTATTATTCTACAGTTCACTGCTCACAGATGTTCTAATTTCACAGATGATATCAGTGGCGGTGAATATTAGTAAATTCAGGATTTTTTTTTTTGAGATGGAGTCTTGCTCTTGTTGCCCAGGCTGGAGTGTCGTGGCACAATCTCAGCTCACTGCAGCCTCTACCTCCTGGGATCAAGCGATTCTCTTGCCTCAGCCTCTCAAGTAGCTAGGACTACAGGTACCTGCTACCATGCCAGGCTAATTTTTGTATTTTTAGTAGAGACGGGGTTTCGCCATGATGGCCAGGCTGGTCTTGAACTCCTGACCTTTGGTTATCTGCCCACCTTGGTCTCCCAAAGTGCTGGGATTATAGGTGTGAGCCACCATGCCAGGCCATGTCTTTTGGAAGTAACACTGAAGACATTTTCTGATGGATAGAACGAGGGAGGGAAGGAAAAGGCATTATCATCTTCATTTTAAGTATGAGGCTCATTAAGATGCCCACCATCATCCCTAGTAACTACCAGAGTCAGGATTCCTATAGACATCAGGCTCTGAAGCTCCTATTTTTCTATATGGGACATCCTAGGAGCAGTGAGGTTGGTCAGGGAAAAGCCTATTTCACATGAGAGAATCTACCCTCTAGGGTTTTCATAGATCACATTCACCTATCCTACCCTCAGTGAAGAGAACCACTTGTTAACTACTTACAGGTTGCATCAAAGTGAATTTACAAAAGTAATAACACAAAAAAATTAGTTAAATTCACAGTCAGTGATGATGAATGTTATTTTGAGGTTCCATCTTTTTAAAATAGAGATGAGGTCTTGTTACGTTTCTCAGGCTGGTCTCGAACTCCTGTCCTCAAGCAATCCTCCTGCCTCAGCCTCCCAGTCCTGAAATTACAGGTGTGACCAATGTGAGGTCTCCCTCCCTCCCTCCCTTCGTCCTTCCTTTTTTTTTTTTTTTTTTTTTGAGACAGGATCTGACTCTGTCACTCAGGCTGGAGGACAGTGGCACAATGTCTCAATCTTTTAGGCTGAAGTGATCCTCCAACCTCAGCCTCCCTCCCAAGTAGCTGGGACCACAGGTACACACCACCACACCTGGCTAATTTTTAAATTTTTTTTTTTTTGTAGAGATGAAGTCTCTACAAAAAAAAAGAGATGTTGTCCAGGCTGGAGTGCAGTGGTGCTCTGTTGCCAGGCTGGTTCTTCAACTCCTTGGCTCCAGTGATCCTCCTGCCTCCGCCTCTGAAAATGCCGGGATTACAGGCATGAGCCATTGTACCTGGCCCATTTGAAGTTTCTTAACCCCTGTTCTATGATTAACTGATCCTGATACTTTGAGCACTCAGAAATTTATTCAGCAAAACAGTTATAGCACCAACCATGTATAAGGAATTGTGCTGGGCAGGGGACACTTCATTAGGGTTTTTTGATTTCTGAGTTTTTGGAAAGTGCAAAATGACTTAGCACAAATAATATTCAATTACTAAATTTCAAGTTCCTGTTCTGTTTCATTGCCCTTTTCATTATGGGTCTCTGTGTGCCTTCCCAAAGCATTTATTTTGGTTTTAGATGTTGCTTGAAATTGATGATAGGGAAAGACATATAGGATGCAGATGCTAAACGCTGTGTAACAGTTGGTCAAAGAAAAGGTGAGAATCTCAGAGTTGGGGTGATGAGTTTTTTAAAAAGAAAAGGTGAGAAGCTACAGAATACAGGGGACATAATAATGAGAAATCATGACCAAAGAAAAGGGAGAAAAAGCACTATTCCTTGCTTTTGCTGAATAAACGGTTAGTATATGAGAACAGTGAAAAAGAGTAAGATCATTATGTATAGAAAAGGGAAACATTAGAAATGATTATGGGGGAAGGAAGGTCTGAGGAGTCATAAACATGGGTTGCATAAGGAGTCAAGGCATTTGTTTTTTCCCCACAATAGTCTCTGGGTTGACCCTTGAAAATTAGGACAATGAAGGGTCAAATCTCTTGTACCTTGTCTCTAAAAAACCTCCCTCCCTACCACCTCACTTTTTTTTTTGAGACAGGGTATTATTTTGTTGCCCAGTCTGGAGTGTAGTGATAAGATCAAAGCTCACTGCAGCTTCAGCTTCCTGTGCTCAAGCAATCCTCCAGCCTTAGCCTCCTGAATAGCTGGGGCTACAGCTGTGCACCACCATGCCTAGCTAATTAAAAAAAAAATTTATCCTTCAAGACATCTGAATAAAATTGTTGTAGAGACAAGGTCTCACTATGTTGTTCCCTTTTTTCACTGAGATAAAATTGATATAACGTATTATTAAACATTTTAAACTGGACAGTTATTAATTACAAGGAAAAAATAGTAAATGTACTGTGGAGAAATCAGATCCTTTACAAAGTGATCAGAATTAGTATCACCAATGAGGGACAGAGAGACATTATGTGTCTTTGGATATAGTATCTTGAGGATACAGTATCATCCATGCAGTATTCTGGCAAGAAATGGATTACCTTAATCTAATTATGAGTAAACATCAGACAAACATAAACAGATACCTAAAATGAGGATATTGAACATTTTATTACCCCTTCACTAGAAAAAGGCTCGTATTCTTCAAGAATATCAAAGACAAAGAAAAGCTAAGCAACTGTGCCAGATTAAAGAACATTAGACAGACATGACAATTAAATGTAATATATGATCCTAAACTGGACCTTATGCTAGAAAAGAAAAAAATGCTAAGAAAGATGTTATTGGATTCACTGACAACATTTGGAAGATGGATGGTAGATTCAAGTGTTACAGCAATGTTAAATTTCCTGGAGTTGATAATTATATGTATTTTGTTTATATATGAGAATGTACTTATTAGGATAGTCAAGTATTACGGGGTAAAGAAGCATGATGCATGCAATTTACTTTCAACTGGTCAGAAAAAAATATGTATGTGTGTGTGTGTAATATATCTTTATGTATCTATGTATCTATTTACATATGCCTGTATGTATCCATCCATCCATCCATCCATCCATCCATCCAGACAACTGCCAAGTGACAAAGCAAAAGGGGCAAGATGTTAATAATCTGAGTAATGGGTATATGGATCCTCTTTCTGTTACTCTCGCAACTTATCTGTATGTTTAAAACCCATATAAAAAGTATTCTGGGTTCTGGCTTTAAAAAGAATCATTGAGGTTCTCCTCCTGTTGGTTCAAGGGATTTTTCTGCTTTTTATCCTTTACTGCAGACCTTCACTCTAATCTGGTTTTCCCAGTTTCACAACCTGTTGACTTCTATTTAAATTCTCTTTTTCTCCCTAGCCCCTAGGATTCATTGTTTGAATAGTTTGCCTAGCTTTTTGGTTCAGCTTCTCTCAAGACACAGCCTTCTTGTCAGCTTCTCTTATTAGGTCTTAAGCACTGCCACCCTTGGGCAAGTGACTTCTTGCCTTCAACACTGAATCCAGGCTCTTGGCCCCAGCGGGATGTTATGCCCTGAATGAGACTTGAATGCTTCCAATTGCTAACGGCTCCATCTCTCTCTCCAGCTGCCCTGACTTTGTTCAGGAGGATATATTTCACATATCTGCCCCTTTCTTGCCTTCTTTCCTGCTTAATCAAACGCTCATCATCGTTTTCTGATTAGGATCCCTTTCTCCAGTCTTTACCCACTCCAGCCAGCCATCTTCCTCACCATCACCAGTTCTCTCATATTACCTGTCTGAATAAACTTCTTTTTTGAGATGGAGTCTGGCTCTGTTGTCCAGGCTGGAGTGCAGCGGTGCGATCTTGGCTCACTGCAACTTCCGCCTCCCGGGTTCAAGCAGTTCTCCTGCCTCAGCCTCCTGAGTAGCTGGGATTATAAACATTTGCCATCACGCCTGGCTAGTTTTTGTACTTTTAGTAGAGACGGGATTCACCATGTTAGCTAGGCTGGTCTCAAACTCTTTACCTCCAGTCATCTGCCACCTTGTGCCAAAGTGCTGGGATTAAAGGCATCTGCCACCGCGCCCAGCCACCTGTGTGAATAAACTAGCAGCCTCTACATTGCTTTTCTTTCTTTCTTTTTTTTTTTTTTTTTTTGAGACGGAGTTTCGCTCGTTACCCAGGCTGGAGTGCAATGGCGCGATCTCGGCTCACCGCAACCTCCGCCTCCGGGATTCAGGCAATTCTCCTGCCTCAGCCTTCCGAGTAGCTGGGATTACAGGCACGTGCCACCATGCCCAGCTAAGTTTTTGTATCTTTAGTAGAGACAGGGTTTCACCATGTTGACTTGGATGGTCTCGATCTCTTAACCTTGTGATCCACCCGCCTCGGCCTCCCAAAGTGCTGGGATTACAGGCTTGAGCCACCGCGTCCAGCTACATTGCTTTTCAAAATCGAACTCAATTTACCTTACTACTTCCACATCCTGCCACTTCTCTGCTTAACTGTAAGCTCCTTCAGGGCACAGACCATACCTTTTTTTCTTTGTATCCTTAATTTCTTTCTTTCATTTTTTTTTTTTTTTTGAGACAGTCTCGCTCTGTTGCCTAGGCTGGAGTGCAGTAGCACTATCTTGGCTTACTGCAGCTTCTGTCTCCTGAGTTACAGCTATTCTCCTGCCTCAGCCTCCCAGGTGGCTGGGGTTATAGGCACATGCCACCACGCCTGGCTAATTTTTGTATTTTTAGTAGAGATGGGGTTTTACCCAGGTTGGTCTCAAACTCCTGAAACTCAGGTGATCCACCTGCTTCAGCCTCCAAAGTGCTGGGATTACAGGCATGAGCCACCACACCCAGTCCCTTAATTTCTTACATAATGCCTGGCACACAGAAGATGCTCTATAAATACTTACTGAATGGACAAATAACTAAACGTTGAAACTTCTTTAACCTTACTGTGCTCAAATATCAGTTCTGATGTTCTTCTCCGACTCTCATTTATCTATATCTGCACACAGGTTTTCCCCACTAGGCTGTAAGGTCCCTGAGGGAAAAGACCATGTCTTATTCACCTGTCTCATTCATACCTGACCCAGTGTCTAGAAGTGTATAGCACAGAGCAGGCACACAAGCAGTTTGCTGGATGAATGAATGAAGGATACTAAAGAGGAGAAAATACAGACTTTAAGAAGCTCCCCGTATAGTGAGAAAGACAGATGACCTAAGAGCAATTAAAACAGAGGTTAACAAGTATATATAAAGAAGGTACACGTTAATTTAAGTAGTCAGATGATAATGCAGAATTAGAATAAAATAGGAGTCAACCAGTAAAGGCTGGCTAGAGGTGAATTTTGAGAGAGATTTAAAAAGAGGAAAGAGACTAGATTAGGAACACATCAGAGAGTTGGGTTGAACCAAACACGGTAAACCATTAGTGTGTTTCAAGCTTACATTTTGAGCCGGATCTGTTCTACCCAGACCACAGGTTTCTGCCTTTTTTTCTGGCTCATCAAGCAGGCATGTGTATCCACACTTTTTGTCTTGATGTTTCCCAGGTCAGCCCAATATGAGGACTTTAAGGTCTTTAAGTAGTAGAAGGAAGTTTCTGTGAAAATATGCAAGCAAAATTGCCTTGAGGGATTGAACATTTTTGCTAACCCGGATTCTCTAGGGAAATCAACTTCCCTGTTCCAGATAAAATGGAACCGCTCCCAGTGTTGTTAAGCCGAGTGAAAGCCAAATGACTTCCCTTAAAAGGTACTTCAGCACATTTCACAAAAATTATATTTTTGTGTGTGTGACATAGGGATCCAAGGAAATCAAAGATGTTCATAAGTGAGATCTGAGAAACAAAACTTGGTAGAATTTCGTCTTAGCCACATCTGCCTCCTCCTCACAGAGTCTATGCAAATACCAACGGTGCAGGACAGCCACTTTCTAGGGCTCAGATCACTGCTGCCTCCAGCCCTTGTGTGGGATGGAAAAAATGAAGAGGTTACAGTCTCCCTAAAAATGCCCCCCTCCTCAGGAATCTGAATATTTTATGCCTCAGGAGATATATCAGAAGTACTACAGAATCTCTTGACTTTGGGAAATCCCAATTGCTTTTCTATTAGGATTACCTAATTTTCACAGTGTCCGTTTTCTCAGAAATGTTGTGCCCAACGAGTTCTGTTTCCTAAATACCCAGCCTTACTTCCTTCTGGTAAAATCAAGAAAATGATGCTAGCATTCGCTCACTGCATGTTTTGAGCGTTTGAGTTCAGGATACAGCTATTCTCTCTCCCAATGTAAACGCAGGATCCCAAGGCGGCAAAGGGAGACTCCCCCAAGGGGCTCTTGACGTACAGGGAGACTTGCAGATGTGGTACACAGATGTCACATTGCTAAAACGTCTCTAGACAGCAACGAAACATCAAAGCCTGAACTGAGGCAATCCCTCACCGGCAGTGGAGCTTCTCTGCTAGCCACTGTTTTCCCGCACACTGCCCAATCTCTGGGGGTGTCACACTAGGCTGTGGTGATGTCACACTAGCTGGGATGACATTTTACAGTTGGATCACCTACCACCGCCAGCACCTTTAAATTAACGCGAAGTCGACGGTGCGGAGGGGGCGAGAAATCCGGCCCCAGCACTGGATCCACGCTGGCTCCCCACGGAGGCCCACCCGCTCGAAGGCCCACCCACTGCCACTGCGATCAGTACTGTGCGGTCGTCTTAGAGAGTCCTTTCAGCTGCACTTCCGCCTCAGTAGGTGTCATGGCGCGGGGCGGGTGAATAGTTCCGGCGAGGCGGGGCCGGCCGGGTAGGGGGTGGCCGCTCGGCGCTCCGCTCGTCTGGTCTGGCGACAACGGCGGCTGCGGAGTAAGGGGCCCAGCGGTAGCCCCGGACGGCTGCCGGAGGCCGAGGCGGGAGCGCGCGGGGCTGAGGCGGCGGCGGCGGCGGCGGGAAGGGGCTGGGTTGGTGGAGCGGGCGGGAGGCTGAAGAGGCTCCCCCTGCGGGACGGGCGCGGGGACGGCTCCGGGGGGCGGGGGCCGGGGCCCGGGCCGGCTCGCGCGGAGGGTATGATGACCCGGCGGCGGGGCCCCAGATCTCGTCTCCTCCGCCGCCTCCTCACGGCAGCCCCAGCTCGCGGCTGAGAACCAGACACACCGGCGGTGAGTGGGGACGGGCGGTAGGGGGCCTTGGCGGGGAGCGACTTCCCCTCAGCTCCCCGAGGCTGGGCCAGGCCGGCCGCCGGCTCTCCTGGGGCGCCCAGCCTGCGGGGGGCGCCTTCCTCTGAGGGCCCCCGCTCGCGACCGGGCTCCGCGTCCTGCGGCCCGTCCGCTCACGGCCGCCGAAGGGATTGCGTTCCCAGGAAGGTGGGCAGGTTTCGGGGCAACTCCCCCTGCCTCCTGCCACTTCTCGCCTGGGCGTGTTGTCCTTAAGTGACAGGGGACCGCCTCGCGTCTCCTCGCTCTGCCGGTTTTTTCCCCGGCTTTCGTGGCAGGTTCCCAGTGCGGCTTGTGCGTGTGTGTTTCACAGCTCCGCTTATCACGATGGTTTTGGGTTATTTGTGCTCTTTTGGACCAGGAAGCAGTGCCTGGAGAAGACGACCGTGGGGTGGGTGTGGAAGCTTTCCTGTCCTCTCCGCTGATGTTCTGTAGTTAGTCTTGAGGCTTGAAATTCGTAATGACGGTGGAGATTACGTGAGACCAGCCCACCTCCTATCTATCTGTACGAGGCAGATCTGGAGGTCCGGCCCAAAGGGAAACTTTTGCCGTCGCCACTTCCAAAGCTTGCTTTCTTCCTTTTTTTTTTTTTTTAAAGGGAAAGGTGGGGAAACAACTGGTAAGGCCCATACTGTTCACAGGTCCGTGGGGAGGCTCCCCTTTTTGTGCCTAGCAACGAAGACCTGGAGTTCCGTCTCCAGGAGCGTCGGTTTAACCTCCAGTTTGTTGTGGTGACGAGCTGTGAGCAATGACCTGTGTTTATGCTGGGCGAGCTTTCTTTCCTGCTTGGGGAGGGGGGATGAAGATGGGAAGATGGGGGTAGGGAAGAGGAGGAAAAACCCGCAAGCTCCAGTAAGTCTTGTCTTTACTTAACCACTGATTGCGTTGTAGGTGGACTCATTTAGAGGCAGTCCTAGATGCTTTTTCTTGTCTATTAGTGACACTTTGGGAATTCTCAGTAATTGCATCAAAATAATACGTTGAGCTGTAGACTCTACTGTCCCAATCTGTCCTTTATCTTGTTTCTTAGTAACTGGTGAAAATAGTAGTGTGGCTTCCTGCTCCTGATGAAATGGGGTTAAATTAAGTGGCTGATGCCCTCAGCAAACCTACAATTTTCCTTTTGTTTGTGTGAAGCTATTTTTGATTTCTGGTCTGTAGGGTTTTTTTTTTGGTAAGATTATAGAGAATGCAAACTATTACCAGGTTTTTTCTTACAGAAGCCTAACGCTTTCTGTAAAACATTTAAAAATCTAACAAATCGTTTTACCTAATTGTCATTATTCAGCTGGTGATTTTGGATCTTTAATATGTCAGGGTTCCGTGTTACAATACTGGTATGATGAAGGGTGTCATTGACTTCAAGATGCTGTTCCTGGCTTGAAGGATATTTTAGTAAAGTACTTGTGGTTGGAACTGGAGGCAGCCAAGCCAGTAAAGCATCTTAGAATAAAATGGTGAATGAGAGCGTATAAATGTACTGGCTCTGGTTGGCAAGTAGGACTTTTGCTGGTGATACCTTCATGAATAGCTTATCCTATCTCTCGATACTCCTATCTCTTGACACTAGAGTTTTGTGGATTTTAGAGCAAGTTCATTGGTAACTTGAGACTTAAAACCAAACCAGAACTTTCTTCTAAATTAAATAAAAAGAAGAGATAATCTCAAAGTTTCCAATTCTTTTGAAAATAGACTTCTTTCATTCTGTGCTTTTGTTTTTATAAGCACAGCTCCATCAGTGATTCGTTGGTAGAAATCAGTGAGTCATACTGGCCTTGTAAAGTTCTTACACTTGGAACTTGTGCAGCTTGTTAGTTATATATTGTAAACTGGTCTTGTAATTTGAAGTAATTTTGCAAACATAAGCTGCTTGATCTGCTACCTGCCTGAATGTGTAACAGCAGTCTGTATGTTTTAGGTCTTTTAAAAAAAGTTTTCTATTCTCTTGTTTTCTTCCCTTCTTCTCCCTTCATGCCATTCTGAACACAAGTCATCAAGATTATATTCCTTTAAGTACCACTTCAACAATCACTGGTTTGCCTTTTGGTTCCTTTTGTTTTTGTTCCTGATCTTCCATTTAGTTGTTGGAACCCAGCTCCCAAATGCCTGATATATTCTGTAGTGCATAATTTGGCACTTTAAAAATTTATGTCCTGTTTTCATATTTTTCTTTTTCATTTGTCATATTATTTCAGCAACATTCTAAGTTCTTTGAAGGTAAGGAAACTTACATTTCTTTTAGATTCTTTAAGGGTACCTGGTACATTGCTTTCCCAGAGTGCTTAAGGAAAAAGAATTAGAAGACCTGGAGTCTTTCTGCTACTCATTAGCTCCAGGTAAAACTCATTTGGCCTTTTAGGATCTGCTTTTTTTTTTTTTTTGAGAGAGAGGTTCTCACTCTGTCACCCAGGCTGGAGAGCAGTGGCAGGTTCAAGTGATTCGGGAGACCTCAGTCTCCCCAATAGCTAGGATTCTACGTGCGTGCCACTGTGCCTGGCTAATTTTTATATTTTTAGTAGAGATGGGGTGTCACATGTTGACCAGGCTGGTCTCGAACTCTTGACCTCAAGTGATCCATTGCCTGGGCCTCCCAGAGTGCTGGGATTACAGGCGTGAGCCACCACTCCTGGCCTGGATCTCCTTTTTCTCATCTTGGAATTAGGGAGTTTTAGAATCTTTTAAGGTCCTTTTATATTTAAGAGTTCCAGTACTTTTTTGCCAGTGTTTTCTGCTCCAGTTAAATATATCTTCTTACTTGACAGAGTTTTTTATTTTTCCACATCCCTTGGCATACTAGCATAGCAAAAGTTATCTCATTCTTCTGAAAGAGCCTCTTCCATCTTCCATTTTCCAAACTGCTATTGCCTTACTTCAGTCCTGTTTTCCTTCACCCTTTGCTGGCCTGTTGTTTATGTTTCATATTGATTTTTGCTTTGTTAATTTGAACTTTGTCTTATCCTGGAAACTCCTCAGGGTATAATTGTCTTAATTCGAAGCTTTATAGACCTATATCTAGACTGTCATGTGCAGGTACTAAAATGTAGTACTTTTTTACTAAATACAGAGCACTTTTTTTGTTGTTGCTGTAGTCATTCCAAATAAATCTAAGTGAAGTATTGATTTTAATACAGAGCAGCACCTTCTGCCACACTGAAGAAGTGAGCTTTAAGCAGAGACTAGAAGAGTAAGGAAAAGTTAGGAAAAGAAAAGGCTAAGAGGGGTAAGTGAAGTTTGGAGAGGAAACATGTTAAAGGAACTAGGGCTAGCGAAGACAAGGCCTACTGTGGGAACCCAGAGAGACTTGGTAGTACTGGAAGAGAAAGTGCCTGGGGAAGAGTGCAGATGAAGCAAGGCTAGGCAAGTAATCATGGTCCAGATCTTGCAAAGCCTGGTAATCCAAATTAAAGATTTCGGTCTTTGTCCTAAGGTTTTAGTAGGGGATAGATACACATTGTTTTTCAGATGTGCATTTTTTTCTTTGTTTTTTTTTTTTTTTGAGACGAAGTCTCACTCTGTCACCCAGGCTCGAGTGCAATGACGCAATCTTGGCTCACTGCAACCTCCACCTCCAGTTCAAGTGATTCTCCTGCCTCAGCCTCCTGAGTAGCTGGGATTACAGGTGAGCGCCACCACATCCAGCTAATTTTTTGTATTTTTAGTAGAGACGGGGTTTCATCATGTTGGTCAGGCTGATTTTGAACTCCTGACCTCATGATTTGCCCTCCTCGGCCTTCCAGAGAGCTGGGATTACAGGCATGAGCCACTGCGCCTGGCCTCAGATGTGCATTTTTAGAAGCTTCAGTTGTAAGGTGAAGAATGAATTGGGAGAGGGGAGCTTAGAAAAGGGGCTTGAGCCTAGCCTCATGGCTCACCCCTGTAATCCCAGCGTTTTTGGAGGTTGAGGATCACTTGAGCCTAGGAGTTTGAGCCCAGCCTGAGCAACATGTGAAACCCTGTCTCTACAAAAAATACAAAAAAATTAGCTGGGTGTGGTGGCGTGTACTTGTAGTCACGGTTACTTGGGACGTTGAGGTAGGAAGATTGAGCCCTATAGGTACAGCCCGCAGTGCACGAACTGTGATTGTGTACTGTACTCCAGTCTGAGTTACAGTGTCTTAAAGAGGGGAAGTCGAGAGTATAGTTTGGAGGAGACCAGTTAAGTTGTTTAAGTACAGAATTGTGCAGTGTAGGGGTGGAGAAAACTTACAGCAGTAGAGAGATTTAGGTGTTCTGTTGAAAATAATTTTTTTTTTTGAGACGGAGTTTTGCTCTTGTTGCCCGGGCCAGAGTGCAATGGTGCCATCGCGGCTCACTGCAACGTCTGCCCCCCGGGTTCAAGTGATTCTCCTGCCTCAGAGAATCTCCTGTAATCAGCTGGGATTACAGGCATGCACCACCACACCTGGCTAATTTTGTATTTTTAGTAGAGACGGGTTTCTCTGTGTTGGTCAGGCTGGTCTCAAACTCCTGACCTCAGATGATTTGCCCACCTCAGCCTCCCAAAGTGCTGGGATTACAGGCATGAACCACTGCATCCAGCCAGGAAGAATTTTCTTCCTGAACTGTCTTGCTGTGTTTTTACAGAAGAGGTACTCTTATCTGTAAAAATATGTATCAGAGTGTGTGATAGAAAATATGTACTTCTGTGTTCATGTCATCTGAGGATAAGTGCTAGAGCAAGAAATCAATATGTAGTACAGTTTTTAGGTCATTTGGGTAACCAACTGTTAAATTGTATGAAAGACGCAAGAGGACTGACATTGAACAAAAGCAACAGGAATTTATTATTGATGTGTGTTGGGAAAAGGTTACTGAGGGGTAAGGACAAATCATTGGAAAATGATTACCTTGGTTGTCATAACCAACTGTTTCATTCAGGGTTGTAGTACTTGGATTCCTCCTAATAAGATTATCTACCTATAGTGCTTATAGTGTGGAACACCCAGTAAACAATGTTAAATGGGTGTGACAATGCCAGGGAGTGGGGAAGTTATTAATCTGTTTGAAAGCCTTGGATTCTAGCAATTATCTTTTAGTAGTAAGTACCAATGGTTTTTTGCCCATCATTGCTAATTTGGTATTAATGCACGGGGCAAATTTGTCATTATGTTGAGATGCTTAAGTCCTTGGAGAGTCAGGTTTGAAATGTAAAGACTTCATTCATTGCTGAAGTCAAGAGGTGCAGTGTTTTCAGGAAGTCAGAAATAGCTTTTTATACCAGGTACGGTGGCTCATGCCTGTAGTCTGAACATTGTGGGAGGCTAAGGCGAGGGGATTGCTTTAGACCAGGAGTTTCACACCAGTCTAGGCAACATAGTAAGACCTCATCTCTGAAAAAAAAAAAAAAAAAATTAGTCAAGTGTGCTATGTGTCTATAGAAATTAGCCAAGCATCCTGGTGTGTGCCTGTAGTCCAAGCTACTTGGATGGCTGAGGTGGAGGATTGCTTGAGCTCAGGAGTTCGAGGTTACAGTGGGCAGTGATCACACCACTGCATTTCAGCCTCGATGACAGTGTGAGAACTTGTCTCAGAAAAAAAAATAGCTTTTTTTAAAAAAAATTTTTTTTTTTAATTTTATGTTCAGAGAGGTACATGTACATGTGCAGGTTTGTTATATAGGTAAACAGTGTGTCACAGGGGTTTGGTGTACAGATTATTTCATCACCTATGTAATAAGCATATACCTTATCCTCTCCCTCCTCCCACCATTCACCCTGATGTAGGCCCCAGGGTCTGTTGTTGGCCTCTTTGTGTCCACATGTTCTTGTTCTTTAGCTCCCACTTGTAAGTGAGAACATGCTTCTGTTCCTGTGTTAGTTTAGGATAGTGGCCCTCCAGCTTCATCCAAGTTGCTTGTTGCTGCAAAGGACATGATCTTGTTCTTTTTTATAATTGCATAGTATTCCATGGTGTATATGTACCACATTTTCTTTATCTAGTCTACCATTATGAGCCTTGAGATTGATTTCATGTCTTTGTGAATAGTGCTGCAGTGAACATGTGTATGTGTCTTTATGGTAGAATGACTTATATTCCTTTGGGTAACCCAATGATGGGATTGCTGGATCTAATGGTAATTCTATTTTAAATTCTTTAAGGAATTGTCGCACTGCTTTTCACAATGGGTGAATTAATTTACACTCCCACCAGGAGTGTAAGTGTTCCCTTTTCTTCACAACCTTGCCAGCATCTGTTATTTTTTGCCTTCTTAATAATAGCCATTCTGACTGGTGTGAAATAGTATGTCATTTTGGTTTTGATTTGCATTTCTCTAATGATTAGTGATGTTGAACATGTTTTCATATGCTGGTTGGCTGCATGTGTGTCAAGAAATAGCTTTTTAATGTATTTATTGGGTAGCTGTTCATATTGAATTGAAAATATTTGAATTCAAAATATTTGTAATTTGCCTTATAGATTCTGATATATAGTAAGTTTTCCACAGATGTTAATAGTTTTTTTTTTTTTTGTGGTTGTTGCTGTTTGAAAGCTCTCCACATAGGAAGAGAATCGCCTCCCCATTTGAAAAGGCAATTTTGATGGAACATAGTATCTTTATCCTGTGTCTAGGAATTACTATTTTAGCTGAGTTTCAGAGTAG
This sequence comes from Callithrix jacchus, assembly GCF_049354715.1. Lineage (NCBI taxonomy): Eukaryota > Metazoa > Chordata > Mammalia > Primates > Cebidae > Callithrix > Callithrix jacchus. The sequence continues at coordinate 151,911,056 of NC_133508.1, forward strand.
AATATAAATAAGAGTCTGTTGGTTTATCTACGCCATTTTCATTTTGTATTTTCTTCTCACCTTGTGTTAGTTGAGGTCAGAATGAGTCTCAGCCATGTTCTAAGAGCTATGGTAGTCTGATACTGACTGACTATTCGTACATCACACCCTTGTTGTGGGGGAGACCAGTGAAAGAATTCTGAGTTGTCCTTTCCCTTTGGGTGAACTAAATTTGTCTTTATGGATAAGAATTATAATCATTTAATATTAAAACATTCTGAAACATGTCCTAGAACTTAGGCTTTTTCCAGTGCCCAATGTGACAAGCTGAAATCGTAAGTAATCTTTTATTAAGTTTATTGGGTAGAAAGTCGGCAATAATGTTACTCTGCTAAATGCAGAACTTTGTAGATTACCTAGTTGTGAATACTTTTTTTTTTGAGACAGAGTCTCGCTCTGTTACCCAGGCCAGAGTGCAGTGGTACGATCTTGGCTCACTGCAAACCCTGCCTCCTGGCCTCAAGCGATTCTTCTGCTTCAGCTTCCTGAGTAGTTGGGATTACAGGCGCAAGCCACCATACCCAAGTAATTTTTGTATTTTTAGTAGAGACACAGTTTCACTATGTTGGTCAGGCTGGTCTCAAACTCCTGACCTTGTGATCTCACCTTGGCCTCCCAAAATGAATACGTTGTTAAAAATTTGGTATTTCATGAATTCTTTTCAGTATTATTACTTTATGACCCCCTATTCCTTGACAGTTGCTGCAAACTGCAGATTTTCTATTTAGATTCTTCACTAAATACTTTTAGTTACATAAAAGTTGAGTTTGTTTCTTGATCGTTAAAATTAGCAGGTGAACAATATTAGCATTATTAATGGAAAACATTTAGAAAGTTTGCTTCCTTTTCTGGTTCAACAGGTTGGCTTAATGGCTTTAATTTTATGATGATAAGAAATACTTATACATATATTTTAATAGGTGTATTTTGTAAAGAAGCTACTTGGTTTCAGATTTTTCTTTTATTATATTTGGTATTTAAGTAAAGTAGGAGAAAAACAAAAACAAAAAGACAAAAAAAAAGAAATAAAAAAATAAAGTAGGTAGAACAAGATGATTTGGAAATTCAGCCTCACAATTAAATTGTACTGACCTTAGCTTTTAATTTGTACTTTCTCTTCTCTTCAAAATTTATATAAATTATGGAAACTCATTCTTAAAGTAAATCTCAACTGCATTTTAGAAATTGAAGGCAGAGGATTTGTTCTTTCCAGCTGACTAGTCCAGTGCAGGTGGTTTCTACTTGTCTTCAGGTGCAAAGAAATGTACATACTGCCTGTTGATGTTCTGTAACATCCTTTGTCATGTTTCCTTCCTTGTGTGTGTTTATTCTCTTATGACTAGTAACATTACACTATACGATTGAAGTGGAGACTTCCCCCATGAATCAAGGACCACTCAGATAAAAAGGAAGAAAGACATTAAAAAAAAATTAAGGACCAAGCATTTGAAAATAATGCAGTTGAATATGAGTGGTAGGGAGTTGTATTTACTAGATGTGAGATTGGTAGGCAGCGGTCAAATAATTCATCCAACAGATATTAAGTATGTATATATTGTCTTTAGTAGGCTTTGGTGATATGAGAAGAACAAGGCAGAGGTGGTGGTACATGCCCTGGAGCTTATACTGTAGGTTGGAATGTAGCATTAAAGAAATAATTTCAAGTTAACAGGGTGCGGTGGAAATGATCGTGGGGAGTGTTTGTGTATGTGGCAGAGGTGTCAGAGAGCAGTTTTCCCAGCAGAAACTCTTCAACATATTTAGAGGGCCTAGAGGTGAGTGGCTTTCCAAGAACTAAAGGAAGAAGGGCAATGTGGCTAGAGTCGGTGATGGTGGGGATCAAAATGGAGTGTTGAAAGGCAGCACAGCAAGCAGATTTTGGAGTGCATTTTAAGGCAGGTTGAGGTAGATTTTTTTGAGACAGAGTCTAGCTTTGTTGCCTACGCTAGAGTGCAATGGAGTGAACACAACTCTCTGTAGTCTCAATGTCCCAGATCCAGATGATTTTCCTGCTTCAGCCTCCTAAGTACCTGGGACCACAGGCATGTGTCACTGTACTTGGCTTTTTTTTTTTTTTGTAGAGATACAGTCTCCATTATGTTGCCCTGGCTGGTCTTGAACTCCTAGGCTCAAGTGTTCCTTCCACCTTGGCCTCTTAAAGTGCCAGGATTATAAGCTTGAGCCACTGTGCCTGGCTTAATTTTTCTTTTTTTTTTTGTTAATGCTTCCCAGACCGATCTCAAACTCCTGACCTCAAGTGATCCTCCTGCCTGGGCCTCCCAAACGGGGAATTACAGGCATGAGTGACCATGCTTAGCCAAGTTGAGAACATTGGACTTTATCTCCAAAGCAGTGAAAAACCCTGCAAGAAGGGGAAGCAAGATGGTTAAGAAGGGAGAGCAGTTATCCGATTTGCATTGTTTAAAAGCAAAGATCTATTGAGTGCAATTAAGGAGATTAGTTTGGAGGCTACTGGCAGATTGAACTAGAATGGTGCCAATAGGGTTAGGGAAAAATGACTGATTTGAAATATACTTAGGAGATGAAATGGATAAAATAGAGATTAGATGTGGAGGAATAACAGGAATGAGTCAGGATGATAGTATTAAATATGTGCTAGAGACTGTCACTTTACATGTATTAAATTGTTTAATTCTTAGAAGAACTCCATGAGGTAGGTATTGCTATCACCATTGTGTAGATGAGGAAACAGACATCCCTGATTTTTTTTTTTGGAGGCAGGATATCACTCTTTCACCCTGGCTGGAATGCAGTGGGGCCATCACGGCTCACTGCAGCCTCCATCTCTGGGCTCTGGAGATCCTCTCCCTTCTGCCTCCTGAATAGCTGGGACTACAGGCATGAGCCTCTATGCCTGGCTAATTTTTTTTTCTGTGTTTTTTTTGTTTGTTTGTTTGTTTTAGAGATGGTTTTACCGTGCTGCCTAGACTTGGAGCTCCCTGATTTCTGGCTTGAGGAATTGGATGAGTGATGGCATCTTATAATTAAAATAGAAACTGAAGGTGGGGTGGAGGCTCATAAGTTTAATTCTGAACGTATTGAATATAAGATGTTTGTAAAATAACCAAGTTGCAGTGTTCAGTAGTCATTTGGATATAGGGTTTGGAGTTCAAAAGAGAATTCTGGGTTAGAGATAGAGATTTTAGTCTTTCACAGATGACTAATCTTGAGGAGTAATTATTAAAAATGGGGAAGTATAGAGCAAGGGAAGAGGGATACTGTGGAGCCCTAAGGCATCTGAGGGTCACATGGTTGAAAATGGAGAAGATAAATGTGAAATGGCTTGCATGCTAGGTCAGATGTTTGGACTTTATTCTGGAAAAATAGCTTTCTGTTTAATCTTTGGGCTTACTGAGCTGGAGGTGTCTGTGGGATATACAGGGACAGAAAGCTGGACTGTTCTTACTTCCTTTCCAAATATTTTTCTAAGAATAACTTCCCTGGGTTCTTCAGAAGATACTCTAGCTTTCTTATCATCCTGGTTACTTTTCTTTTAATTTTAGTATTTTTAGAGACAGGGTCTCACTATGTTGCCCAGACTGGTTTTGAACTCCTCAGCTCTGGAGATCCTCCTGCCTTGGCCTCCCAAATTGCTGGAATTAAAGGCTTGAGCCACTGTGCCTGGCCCATCCTGGTTACTTTTTTCTCTTGAAATGTGGTAGATAGCTGAATGCATTTTATGTATGGCCTGAGCAGAGTGGATAATCTTCACATTGTCTAGCACATTCTGTACACTGTTTCTATGAATATAGGTCAAGATTGAATTAGTTTTTGAGAGGAGGAGAACATCATGTTTCTTTTATCAAGTAAAAGGTGTGCGTGTATGTGTGTGTGTGTGTGTGTGTTTTAAATCTAAGCCTTGTATCTCTTATTCTTGTGGTCTAATTCTTCTTTTCTCTAAATGTAGGTATGGCATCACAGTTGCAAGTGTTTTCGCCCCCATCAGTGTCGTCGAGTGCCTTCTGCAGTGCGAAGAAACTGAAAATAGAGCCCTCTGGCTGGGATGTTTCAGGACAGAGTAGCAACGACAAATATTATACCCACAGCAAAACCCTCCCATCCACACAAGGGCAAGCCAACTCCTCTCACCAGGTAGCAAATTTCAGCATCCCTGCTTACGACCAGGGCCTCCTCCTCCCAGCTCCGGCAGTGGAGCATATTGTTGTAACAGCCGCTGATAGCTCGGGCAGTGCTGCTACATCAACCTTCCAAAGCAGCCAGACCCTGACTCACAGAAGCAACGTTTCTTTGCTTGAGCCATATCAAAAATGTGGATTGAAACGAAAAAGTGAGGAAGTTGACAGCAACGGTAGTGTGCAGATCATAGAAGAACATCCCCCTCTCATGCTGCAAAACAGGACTGTGGTGGGTGCTGCTGCCACGACCACCACTGTGACCACAAAGAGTAGCAGTTCCAGCGGAGAAGGGGATTACCAGCTGGTCCAACATGAGATCCTTTGCTCTATGACCAATAGCTATGAAGTCTTGGAGTTCCTAGGCCGGGGGACATTTGGACAGGTCGCTAAGTGCTGGAAGAGGAGCACCAAGGAAATTGTGGCTATTAAAATCTTGAAGAACCACCCCTCCTATGCCAGACAAGGACAGATTGAAGTGAGCATCCTTTCCCGCCTAAGCAGTGAAAATGCTGACGAATATAATTTTGTCCGTTCATATGAGTGCTTTCAGCATAAGAATCACACCTGCCTTGTTTTTGAGATGCTGGAGCAGAACTTATATGATTTTCTAAAGCAAAACAAATTTAGCCCACTGCCACTCAAGTACATTAGACCAATCTTGCAGCAAGTGGCCACAGCCTTGATGAAGCTCAAGAGTCTTGGTCTGATTCACGCTGACCTTAAGCCTGAAAACATCATGCTGGTTGATCCAGTTCGCCAACCCTACCGAGTGAAGGTCATTGACTTTGGTTCTGCTAGTCACGTTTCCAAAGCTGTGTGCTCAACCTACTTACAGTCACGTTACTACAGGCAAGTGAGAAATGCTGAAAAAGCATATCTTAGGCTAGAGTTCTGTCCTTATATTTAACATATACCCCATAGACTACCTATAGTAATGAATTTGTTTATAGATTCTGAGGTCGAACTAGGATATGTTTTAGCTCAGTCTATGTGTGTGGCATTCTGATATATGACATTTTCTTATTTCTGAAAATTTGTCTAGCACTGGAAAAATTATCTCAATCTGATTCTGAAGGTTGTTACTAGTTGAATTATACTAGCACCTGGTTCTTTCTTTAGTACCATTATACCTCATTTTCCTTATTTGTTTGTTTATTTATTTTTCAAGATGCAGTTTTACTTGCCACCCAGGGTGGAGTGCAGTGGTGTGATCTTGGCTCACTGCAGCCTCTGTATCCTGGGTTCAAGTGATTCTTCTGCCGCAGCCTCCTGAGTAGCTGGGACTACAGGTGCCCGCCACCATGCCTGGTGAATTTTTTTGTTTTTAATAGAGATGAGGTTTCACCATGTTGACCAGGCTGGTCTCAAACTCCTAACCTCAGGTGGTCCTCATGCCTTGGCCTTCCAAAGTGATTACAGGCATGAGCCACCATGCCTGGCCATTTTCCCATTTTAAAGAGTCTTGAAATATACAAATATATTTACTTATTTATAATGAATATGAGCATATGCCGCTGTTTTTTCCAAGCTCTTATCTTGTCAGGTAAAATAACTTGGGAATAACTCCAGATTTAACTCTAGTAACATTTTATTCTTTTACATTTTCTTCTATAGTAGCATAAATTGGATTAGATGATTGCTACAGTTTCTTCCTGTTTTAACATTCTCTAAATACTTTGAACTTATTTGGTTATCCTTGAATGGCGTTGACCCAAGTACCTTATACTTTAATGATACATATTTCTAGGTTGATACTTCTAATGTAGCTTCCGTTTTAATATATAATAATTATTGGGACAGTATTTAAATGCTGATATATACAATTTTGTCTACATCATAACCAAGGCTTTTAAAATATGCTTTTGTCAGCACCTATTTACTTACTTATCTAGTTATTAATTTTAAGGAATCTGATATTTAGTTTTAATGGCCATACATTAAATACAAATCACGTAAGCATCCAATCAAGAAGTGAAATAATAAGCACATAGATAACCTACAGAATATGTTTATAAGGAGCTATGTCCAACATGCTACAGCCAGTAATGAAATTTGAGGAAATAGAAATTCTGAATTAAGAATTTTATAGTATGTGTGAAAATAATGCGAGGATGTTTTAACCCATACAAGGACTCAGAAAATATGTCATCTACATGTTTCCTTTTTTAAAAACATTGTGGTAAGACCTTGATAATAGGAAGTTTACCATTTTAACCATTTGGTACCACTCAGTGTGTTAAGTACATTCACAGTGTTGTGTAACCATCACTGCTGTCTGTTGAGTATATTCACAATGTTGTGTAACCATCACCACTATCTATTTCCAAATATTTTCGTCAACCAAAACAGAAATTCTAACCATTAAGCAATAACTCTCCATTGTCCCTTCTTCCTACCACTGGAAATCTCAATTTGACTTTGTCTCAATGAATTTGCCTGTTCTAGATAGTGCATGTAAGTGGAATCATACAATATTTGTCTTTTCGTGTCTAGTTTATTTCACTTAGCATAATGTTTTTGAGGCTAATCCATCCTGTAGCATGTTTCAGAACTTCATTCCTTTTATGGCTGAATACTATTCAATTGTTTGTACGTACCACATTTTGTTTATCCATTCACCTGTTGTTAGATACTTGGGTTGTTACTACCTTTTGGCTGTTGTGAATAATGCTGCTATGAACATTGGTGTACAAGTATCTTAGTCCCTATTTTCAGTTCTTTTAGGTAGATAGCTAGGAGTGGAATTGCTGGGTCACATGATAATTCTATGTTTAACTTGTTGCAGAACTACCAAACTTTTCCACAGAGGCTACACTATTTTACATTCCCACCAGCGGTGGATGAACTTCCAAATTTCTCCACGTTTTCTCTAATATTTGTTATTTATTTATTTATTTAAAAACTGAGTGTCACCATGTTGGTCAGGCTGGTCTTGAACTCCCAACCTCAGGTGATCCGTCTGCCTTGGCCTCCAAAGTGCTTGGATTACAGCGTGAGCTTGGTTATGATATAGACAAAATTGTATAGACAAAATGCCCAGCTATTTGTTATTTTTTTTAATTAAAAAAAATTGTTTATTTTTGCAGAGGTAGGGTCTCCCTCTGTTGCTCATGCTGGACTGCAGTGGCATGATCATAGTTCACTGTTAGCCTCCAACTGCTGGGCTTTAGCAGTCCTCCCACCTAAGCTTCCCAAGTAGCTAGGACTGTAGTCGCACACCACCATACCTGGCTAATTACTATTTTATTTTTTGTGGAGATGGGGTTTTGAGGGTCTCGTCGTAGCCCGAACTGGTCTCAAGCAACTGGCCTCAAGTGATCCTCCTGCTTCAGTCTCCCAAAGTTCTGGGATTACAGGCATGAACTACCAGTCGTGGCCTTGTTTTGGTTTTTAAAAAATAGCTGTTTTTTTTTTTTTAAATGGAGTTTCACTCTTGTTGCCCAGGTTGGAGTGCAGTGGTGTGACCTCGCCTCAGTGCAACCTCTGCCTCCCAGGTTTAAGTGATTCTCCTGCCTCCCGAGTAGCTGGGATTACAGGCACCCACCTCTTTAGTAGAGACGGATTTCAACATGTTGGGCAGGCTGGTCTGGAACTCCTGACTTTAGGTAATCTGCCCACCTCAGCTTCCCAAAGTGCTGTGATTACAGGTGTGAGCCACTACGCCTGGCCAATAATCGCCATTCTTATGGGCGTGAACTGGTATCTCATTGTGGTTTTGATTTATATTGTCCTAATGATTAATTATGTTGAGCATTTGTTTTATTTTGTTTTGTTTTGAGACAGAGCCTCACTTTTTCACCCAGGTTGGGGTGCATTGGTGTGATCATGGTTTACTGCATCCTTGACCCCTCAGGCTCAAGCCATCCTCCCACCTTAGCCTTCTGGATAGTTGGTGCTATGGGCACACACCCCCACACCTGGCTAGTGTTTTGTATTTTTAGTAGAGAATGGGGTTTCATGGTGTTGCCCAGACGGGTCTCAAACTCATGGGTTCAACTGATTCACCCGCCTCAGCAACCCAAAGTGTTGGGATTGCAGACATGAGCCACAATGCTCAGCTCGGCATTTTTTTTTTTTTTTTTATGTGTTTGACATCTGTAGGTCTTCTTTGGAGAAATGTCTATTTAAGTCCTCTCCTCATTTCTTGAATTGGGCTTTTTGTTGTTGAGTTGTATACTCTATATACTAAATTTTCATCCTTTCCTTGGGTTGCCTTTTTACCTGTTGATAGCGTTTAACATGGAAAAGTTTTTAACTTTGGTGAAATGCAATTTTTCTACTTTTTCTTTTGTTGCTTGTGCTTTTGGTGAAATATCCAAGAAGTCATTGTTAAATCAAAGTCGTACAGATTTTCCCTAAGAGTTTTCTTAGTTTTCTTCTAAGAGTTTTATAGTTTCAGCTCTTATATTTCAGTCTTTCATTCTTTGTTGATTTTTGTCTATGGTCTGAGGTACAAAGCTAATGTAATTCTTTGGCACGTGACTATTCAGTTCTTCAAACACCATTTGCTGAAAAGACTGTCCTTTCTGCATTCGGTGGTTTTGGCACCCTTGTTGGAATCATTTGAACATATATACAAATAATTCTTAACTTCTATTGTTATACCTTTTTCAATTTTGGGCTCTCCATTCCATTAATCTGTATATGTCTGTCTTTATGCCAGTACCACACTGTTTTTTTTTTTTGAGACAGGGTTTTGCTCTTGTTGCCCAGGCTGAAGTGCAATGGTGTGATCTTGGCTCACCGCAACCTCTGCCTCCTAGGTTCAAAGGATTTTCCTGCTTCAGCCTCTGGGTAGCTGGGATTAGAGGTATACACCACCACGCCTGGCTAATTGTTTTAGTAGAGATGGGGTTTCTCCATGTTGGTCAGGCTGGTCCTGAACTCTGATCTCAGGTGATCTGCCTGCCTCGGCCTCCCAAAGTGCTGGGATTGCAGGTGTGAGCCACCATGCTCGGCCTCCACGTTATTTCATTATTTTGATTACTGTAGCTTTGTAGTAAGTTTGAAATTAGGAAGTGTGAGACCTCCAACTTTGTTCTTTTTCAAGAATATTTTGGCTATTTGGGGTCTTTGAGAGTCCATATATATTTTAGGATGAATTTTTCTGTTTTATACAAAAACCGTAGTTGCTTTTTATTAGGGATAGGATTGAATCTGTAGATCGCTTTGGCTAGTATTGACACCTTAATATTAAGTCAGTACATCCTTCTTCCTTTTTTTTTTTTCTGAGATGGAGTTTTGCTCTTGTTGCCCAGGCTAGAGTACAATTGTGTGATCTTGGCTCACCACAACCTCTGCTTCCCGTGTTCAAGTGATTCTCCTGCCTCAGCCTCCCTTGTAGCTGGGATTACAGGCATGCGCCACCATGCCCGGCTAATTTTTTGTATTTTTAGTAGAGATGGGATTCCTCCTCTTTGGTCAGGCTGGTCTCAAACTCTCCACCTCAGGTGATCCGCCTGCCTTGGCCTCTCAACGTGCTGGGATTACAGGCATGAGCCACCGTGCCCAGCCCATCCCTATTTTTTAATATGTTTTTACAGTTTTAGAAAACCAATATTTTTTATTTGAGGTGAGGTAAAGAAACTCTTAGTACCTTTGTTTTCTGGTTTTATGCTGCCCTAGGCAACCTTGGCTAATTTTAAGAATCTCATCTCCATGTATTTATGCCTTGAGAGATTTAGGTTCCAACTACATTTGCTTTTTAATACTCTCCTTTGAGCAGTCTCACCACCAGCCACACCCACATACATATGTAGCATACTCTACATGTGTACTGAAGAGTTGAGGGCAGCATACCATTTTGAGGGACTAGGTAGACCACAGCTGAAGGAGGAGAGCTGATGAGCTCTTCCTTTCTGTATTGACTGTGCCTGCAGGTGTTCTGTAACTATTTGTTTGCCCTGTCAAAGATGAAGTGCATTCTCTTGTGGTAACAGAGCGGGTTTTAACTTGAAAAAGGGAGAGCAATAGGAGCTAAAAATCATTTGGCTTTGTTATAAATGGGGCATGTTAACACAAAATAGAAAGAATTACTTGACTCCTTAGTTTTCTCTAATGTGTAATTCATTGATTAATTTTCAGTGTTAGGTTGCTGATCTTTGTATTCTTTTGTTATCCTTTTAATTTAAGCTGTCAATTGATTCATCTTGGTTTTGTTTTTATAGAAACTAAAATTTTCAAATCTACAAAGTTATCCTTCGACAAAGCTTTCTTTAAATTCACTGCATTATAGTTGTTGACTATAATTTTAAGTGGAGCCAAGTTTGCCTCTTAAAAACAGGAGTTCATTCTATGTATTACTGAGTAATTACTCTGTATACTTAAGTTCAGTATCCAGGACTTGACTGTGTTTAGGATTGAACATGAATGTTCTGTTGTGTCACAGTAATACTTGGTAATGAGCCTAAGGCAGATGGAATAGCAGCTCAGGCATTCCTTCTTTATCACTAGTTTTATCCGAAGTGGTCCTCTTAAGCTTCTTTCATGTTGCTTTGTTGCCATATTAGAGTCCATTAAGTCCTTACCCTTCTGTCTTTGGAAAAGCCCTCTGTGACATTCTTTTGGCTGGTGAAGCATTCTGACTCCAAAGCTAGCCCTCTACCTCTCCTTTTTAATTTACATTGCTTTGTCTTGCTGATAACGTGCCAAAGTATTATCAGTTCACATAAATTTGCCACCCTGCTGTCTCCATTGGCCCTGGGCATGGCTAAATGACTGAGGCATTGGAAATAATATACTTTATTGTCTGGCTCACTGTAAATGTACACAGACTCCACAAAGCTCCTGTCTTTGGGGCCTGAGTTTTAGCGACAAAGGTTTACCATGCTTACAAGCTCAGTGTTTTTCCCTATTGAACAAACTAGCCAGCCTTTATTTCAAGCTGAATCACTTTGTTATTTATGGAAGGAAAAGGTTTAGAGGAGAAAAACATATCTTTCATTTATCCTAGACAAATAATCTAATTTCCTCTGACAGTCAAACTATAGTTTCACCGAAGCCACTGATTCAGGAAGTTAGGTTTTATGTAACACCTCTAATCTGGTAAGTAGGTTTGATGTCTCTGAGATAGGAAGAAAGAAACAAGAATAATCAGAGTGATTTGTGTTAAGTGATCCTAACCTTAGCCTGCTCTGGGTACCAGGGAAATTAACCTCAACAGTGTTGGTTAGAGGAATTTTTCAATTTAAAGAAATTGGAAGCTGGGGAATCACAAGGCAGGGATTGCTGTTTCTGTCACTTGGCTTTAATAACCAGAGCCTGTTTAGTATTTGTTTTTGAAGGATGGGATATGTCTTCAAAGAGGAGACTTGCCATGTTCAAAGCATAATTAATGCTATTTTCCTACTGACGTGCATACTGCCGGTTTTAAACAGTTTCTTTTACTTTCCTGTGCTTCTGTAGATAAATTGCTTTTACTGCCCAGTTGTTAGAATGTTACAACTGGAAAGGGACCTAGAAGAGTGATTATCTAACTCCATTTCCTTATTATACAAATGAGGTAGAACCAGAGTTTTGGTGTCTATAAAGTTTATATTGAAAGATTAAGAAATAATGAGGCCAAGAGGAAAGATAGAATGAAAATGTAATTCTAGTAATTATAATCTGCATTCATAGCTTAAAACATTCAGTCCTTAGAAATGAACCTGCTCTAATGATGCCTTACTGTTCCGTAAAGTAGAAAATAATTAACTTGTCTTTTTGCTTTCTAGAGTTTGGGTAAGTCTAACATTTATAGGCCCAAATAATAAAAAGCTCTCAATGGAGTAAGCAGCCTTCTTGTTTTTTTGTTTGATTTTGAGACAGATTCTCAGGCTGGAATGCAGTGGCACAATCATGGCTCAGTGCAGCCTTGACCACCTGGGCTCAGGTGATCCTCCCACCTCGGCTTTCTGAGTAGCTAGGCTATAGGTAGGCATGCACTACAACCCCTGGCTAATTAAAAAAATTTTTTTTGTAGAGATTGTGTCTTGCCGTTTTGCCCAAGCTAGTCTCAAACTCCTGCTCAAGTGATCCTCCTACCTTGGCTTCCCAAAGTGCTGGGATTATAGTTGTGAACCACCGTTTCTGGCCTTATTACTATTATTTTTTAAAATGGCTTTCCTTTTGCCATTTGCCTTTTCATAAGGTAGATATGGCAGAGTTGCTGTTTTGACTGAGCTTTTGCTGGAAATCCTTAGCTGCTTTTGTCACTCCAAAAGCAGGGTGAGACCAAATGAAAAAACTTTCAGCTAATCTTCAGTTTATTTGTTTTTAAAAAATGAGACTGGGGGCTGTGGAAGTGATATTTTCCTTAATTTCCCAGAAACTTTAAGCTCTAGCAGTTATCATATATTATTGCTACCCGTTTTTTCCCTCCCAAGACGGAGTTTTGCTTTATGCCAGGCCGGAGTTCTGATTTGTGCCCAGCATAATCTCGGCTGACTGTAACCTCCATTCCTCGCCGGCCCCCCATCCTCCCGGTTCAAGTGATTGTTCTGCCTCAGCCTCTGGAATAGCTGGGATTACAGGTGCCTGCCACCATGTCCAGCTAATTTTTGTATTTTTATAGAGACGGGGTTTCACCATGATGGCCAGGCTGATCTCAAACTCTTGACCTCAGGTGATCCACCCACCTCGGCCTCCCAAAGTGCTAGGATTACAGTGTGAGTCACGGCACCTGGCCTATTATTGCTTCCTTTTAAAAAGGAAGTTATTGAGTGGTCTGGCCATTCTCTCTGACCATTCTCTCTGACCTACCTTTTGGACTTTAAAATGTCTTTCTAGTGTAGTAGGAATGGCAGAGTCAATATGCTGCCCTCCAATTGATGCTTCAGAATGTTCTAAACCCAGATTTTATTTTGGCGCATAGCCAGTTGTGCTCCCCCTGCCAGCTATTTTTGGCGCTGTCATGAACTTGGAAATTAATGATTCCTCTCACAAGGAGTAGCAAATTTTGTTCCTTTTCAATTTTAGAAAAGCTTTTATGTTGTTTCTGGGTACTCTTACTAGTTTATTAATGTGCCTGTCAAATTGTACAGTGTTAAAAACATGCCATTATGGTTGGGATTTCGTTGAACTCTGAAATTCCATTAGTAATACGTGCCTCTAGCCACTTACAACAGGAATAACACTTTTGAGGGTTATTTCTTTGATAAACAAAACTACAGTTCAAATCAAATACTACAAAAACTGATGATGTTGGTGGTTCTACCCATACAAGTGTAAGCCTGAAGAAGCCTGGGCGGACTGCTATTTCTGTTTAAGGATCAGAGAAGCTTTCAGGCCCTGTGGAGTCCCCAGATGTACTGTTTTCTAAGGACTACTATTTATGTATAAATACTTGGGGAGGATTTTTTTTCTTTCTATGCCTAGTTTGTTTAGTTGGAGAGGAATATTGTTATTTAGAGAAATTACTTTAAATTTTCCCTGCTTAATCCTTGTCTTCCTTCAGCCCTCTGCACATGTACACAAAGCAACAATAAGCACATATCACTTGAAAATTTGAGAAACCTAGGTATTCTGTGTGGAAACATGGCCAGTTAGATGGTTCTTCATGGAGAGAGATCTGTTTTCCATTTAACTCCTGTTACGTGAAGAATCTGGATCTGGATCTGTATCTAGAGTGTCCTCATAGATTGTAATTCCATGGATTATAAGAAGGAAAGGAAACTATTTGGAGAAGATGATCAGGTGCCTGAGAGCAGAGAGATCTTGGATCCAAATAGCTTGGGTACCATCCTTTTTTGTAAAAGTATTATTATTATACTTTAAGTTCTGGGGTGCATGCGCAGATCTTGCAGGATTGTCATATATGTATACACATGCCATGGTGGTTTGCTGCCTCCATCCCCCCCGTCACCTACATTAGGTATTTCTCCTAATGTTTTCCCTTCCCAATCTCCCCACACCCTCTGCTTTTTTTTTTTTTGAGACGAAATCTCGCTCTGTCATCTAGGCTGGAGTGCAGAGGTGCAGTCTTGGCTCACTGCAACCTTCACCTCCTGGGTTCAAGTGATTTTCCTGCCTCAGTCTCCTGAGTAGCTGGGAATATAGGCACGCACCACCATGCCCGGCTAATTTTTGTATTTTTAGTAGAGATGGCATTTCACCATTTGGCAAGGCTGCTCTCTTAACTCTTGACCATGTGGTCCTCCTACCTTGGCCTCCCAAAGTGCTAAGATTACAGATGGGAGCCACCACGCCTCTGACCCTCTTTTTTTTTTTTTTTTTTTTGAGATGGAGTCTTGCTCTGTTGTCCAGTGGCATGGTTCTCAGCTCACTGCAACTTATGCCTCCCAAGTTTAAGTGATTCTTCTGTCTCAGCCTCCTGAGTAGCCATCATGCCTGGCTAATTTTTGTATTTTTAGTAGAGACAGTTTCATCATGTTGATCAGGATGGTCTGGAACCTCTGACCTCAATTGATCTACCTGCCTTGGCCTCCCCAAATACTGGGTTTACAGGTGGGAGCCACTGTGCAGGCCAAGGGCACCATCCTTTAGTAGTTGTGTAGCCTTGAGCAAGTTACTTAACCTCTTCGTGCCCAGTTTCCTCATCTGAAAATGGAGATAATACTTTTATTACATAGAATCCAAGATGCCATTGATTATAAGATACAACAGTATTTATGTACCACTTAAAAATTTTATTGCTTTTCATTTTAGAATTGACTTCAGGTGATCCACCTATGTCGGCCTCCCAAAGCACTGTCATTAAACTGAAATATACCATCATTTGTAAGAACCTTCTTAATTTCAGAGGTTCTTAGAATTGATGGCATATACTAATTCTTTGATAGGATTCTTGTAAGGGTTAAGTGACTCAACATTTATAAAGAACTTAGAACAGTGCATGGCACATAGTAGGTGATATTTTTGTGTCATTTATTATTAGTGTTATATCTATTATCATTTTCTTTTTGAACCCACTTATTGCTTAAGTAGTCACAATTAGACAAATGCCCTTATATTCCACCATGTCAAATATAGATTTATATAGATGAGTATGTACTTTTACTTATTGAGAAACAGTATAATATGTAATATACTCAACTCTGGAGCCAGACAGCAGGAATTCAAATCCTAGCTCTGCCACTTATCTGTGACTTTAGGCCATTAACTTAAATCTTTCTTTTTGTCAGTTTCTTCTTCTATAATGGAGATAATAATTCTGTTTTAGATGTGTTCGTATATATAAAGGTCTGAGTTTATGGATTACCTTAGTCATCTCTTTAAGGTTCCCCAGGGTTATGTTTCTCACTTGGAGTATTAATGAAAATGAATATTTCTAAAAATCACATTGAGTGTTCAAAGTTTTAAAATAATGGTAATATAATAATGTTATTATATCTAACACTTAACTAGCATTTACCATGTGCCATGTACTGGTCAAAACGCTTTCACATATTTATTTAAACTTCATAACTCTATGTGGTGGGAACTCTTACTGTCTCCATTTTATAGATATGAAACCTGAGGTACAAAGAGTTCAAGTAATATACCTACAGCTATTAAATGATGGAGCTAGGATTCAAACCCTGAGAGCCTGGCTCTAGAGAATGTACTGTCAACACCATGCCTCTTCAGGAAGCAGTTTTTATTTTTTTCTGTCATGAAGGGGTATTTATTGACCAGGCCTTTTTTTTAGGCGAAGTCTTGCTCTGTTGCCCAGGCTGGAGTGTAGTGGTATGATTTCAGCTCATTGCAACCTCTACCTCCTGGGTTCAAGCGATTATTTTGTCTCACCTCCCAAGTAGCTGAGATTACAGGCGCCCACCATGATGCCCAGCTATTTTTACATTTCTAGTAGATTTGGGGTTTCACCATGTTGGCCAGGCTGGTCTTGAACTCCTGACCTCAGATGATCTTCTCACATGGACTTCCCGAAGTGCTAGGATTCCAGGCATGAGCCAGTGTGCCCAGCCAACCAGGCCTTTTAATTGATTTTTTAAAAAATGATTGTAAAGGTGCCAGAAATAAAAAGAAAACTATCTATTCTCCCTTATCTGTGATTGCAAAATTCAAGAAACTCTCATAATGAAAATTTTTCTTTAAGTTTGGTATAAATTCATTTAATTGGCAAGACCTGACTTGAACCATTATAAGGCTATTTGAAGTCTTTAGCCAAATTAGTATGACTGCTCTATGTTTTGTTGCAGAAATATTAACATGTTTGATAATAGGGCACTGCCCTGAACTCCACTAGGATTATTATGTAATATATACTTTATGCTCTGTATTACCTTTCTGAGATTCAAAATATTCTGAATTCCAAAAGACATCTGGCCCCGAGTTTCAGATGATGGATTGTATACCAAAGACTTTTCCATTTCATTGAATAAATGTTCCTTTAGCTAATACTAAAATAGGACTTAGCCATGTACTGAATTTTCCCAAATAATGTTTATTTTTATTTATTTATACTTTTAAAATTTAACAGGTTTATTTATAATTATTATAAAGTTGAACCGCTGAAATTTGTTCACTGAAACATTTTAACTTGCATTAATGCTTTATGTCTCCGCATTTATATTAAAAATTCACACACAAACAAATGAAAATGGAAAAAGTGCCAATACTTGATTTCTGTCCCCTATTTTTCCACTCGCAAACATATATTTAGGTACCTTTTGACCCCATGGAAAAAAATTATCTAACATTCAGAACTACCAATAACAGGAAAAAAAGGTGTTTTTTTTTTTTTTTTTTTTTATTGAGAATGAAATGTTTCCCATTATAGCGGATTCTTAAGCATGCTCTCCATATATGCGGCATGCTAGCTGGATGTCTTGGCATAATTGTTTGGCATGGATAGCACGAAGGTTGGTGTCTTCAAAAAGGCCAACCAGATAGGCCTCACTTGCCTCCTGCAAAGCACCGATAGCTGAGCTATGGAAGCCTAGCTCTGTTTTAAAGTCCTGAGCAATTTCTCGCACCAGACGCTGGAAGGAAGATTTGCGAATCGGAAGTTCAGTGGACGTCTGATAACGTCTAATTTCACGGAGTGCCACAGTACCATGCCTGTAACGATGAGGTTCCTTCACCCCTCCAGTAGAGGGCGCACTCTTGTGAGCAGCTTTTGTAGCCAGTTGCTTCCTGGGTGCTTTACCACTGGTAGATTTGCAGGCATTCTGCTTTGTATGAGCCATGGTATAGAGACCTCCTTACTTACCCTCCTTCTCCTTCAGCTGGAGCTCGGCAAGCGAGAGGCAGCACTGGCATTGGAGAGTGACAGTGGCGTGGTGGCACGGCAGTGGCGGCGGCTACGAACACAATTCATAATGTTTATTTTTTTTAATCAGATATTTTTTGTTTTTGCTAGAGCTCCTGAAATTATTCTTGGGTTACCATTTTGTGAAGCTATTGATATGTGGTCACTGGGCTGTGTGATAGCTGAGCTGTTCCTGGGATGGCCTCTTTATCCTGGTGCTTCAGAATATGATCAGGTAAAAGTGTTTATTTGGATGGAAATAGAATGCAAGTAGTTACTTGTGAAATAGATTCTAGAGAAAGAGAAGTACTAAGTACTAGTGTAGTGTTTAGATGCTAGAGAAAGGGTAGTCCAATTACTACTCAAGAACTTTTTAAAGAATAGTAGAATTTTCTCTTCTTGCTTCTCAGGCTAAAGTATGTTTGCAATTCTATAATAAAAAAGAATTTTATTTTATATGACTTAAGGTTATACTTTGCTAGATCTGTAATGATTTATTAGAAACTTAACTTTCATTAACTAATGTACTTTGTGAATTAGGAAAGTAGAGTAAGGATGAGGAACTGGAATTTTAAAAGGTGAACTTCTACTCACAGAGAGCTATTGTAATTTCCTTTTACACATGATACACTGAAGTTCTCTCTTCAGACTGAAACACTTTAGGTCCCAGAAGCTGTGACATATTTGGGTCTCTAAGAGTTAGAAAGGAAATCACCTGAGTTGTAGTAATATGTGATCTGTATCTCAAAATAAACAAAATTTAGAAGATATGCTATAATTTTCTAAGGAATTGGTCCATGAAGAGAGAATGTTTTACCATGAAAGTTAATTATGAATTCTCATTTCTTATTTTTTATTTTTTGTTATTTATTTATTTATTTTTATTTTTTTTGAAATGGAGTCTCACTCTTGGCCAGGCTGTAGTGCAGTGGCATGATCTTGGCTCACTGCAACCTCCATCTCCTAGGTTCAAGTGATTCTCCTATGTTGGCCTCCTGAGTAGCTGGGATTCAGATGCCCGCCACCAGGCCCGGCTAAGTTTTGTATTTTTAGTAGAGATGGGGTTTTACTGTGTTAACCAGGGTGGTCTCAAACTCCTGACTTCAGGTGATCTGCCTGCCTTGGCCTCCCAAAGTGCTGGAATTACAGGCATGAGCCACTGTGCCTGGCCTTCTTGTTATTTTAAAAAAAAATGTTTCTACCCTCTATGATGTAAGCTCCGTGAGGGTCGAGATTGTTTCATATCACCAGTATCCTTAGCTCCTAACGCTGTATCTGGTACACAGTAAGTACACAAGGTTTTTTTATGTTTTTAATTTTTATTCTTTTAGAGACAGAATCTTGCTTACTCACCCAGGCTGGAGTGTAGGTATGTGTTCATAGCTTACTGTAGCCTCCAGCTCCTGGGCTTAAGCCATCCTCCTACCTCAGCCTCCCAGTACAGGTGCATGCCACCTTGCCTGGCTAATTTTTTCATTTTTAGCAGAGAGAGAGATACTGTTGTATCAGCCTAGGCTGGTCTTAAACTCCCAGGCTCAATGTATCTTCCCGCCTTGACCTCCCAAAGTGCTAGGATTACAGGTGTGAGCCACCATGCCTGGCCTTTATTGTCAAATATCTTTACATGTCCGTAAATATACTTTAAATCCTATTAACTGGAAACCAAAATACCATTCAGACATTGTAAACATCTGAATGGTATTTTGGTTTCCAGTTAATAGGATTTTAACAGGAAATCATCTGAGTTGTAGTAGATTCCATAGATTTGAAGTATTGGAAGTCAACAGGAAAAGCAAAAAAGATTATAGCCAAAATTGTTAAAACTGGGTTTCCTTGTAAATAATAGATACGGTAGCTGTGGATGGGTTAGTATATATAGGTATGTACAGAGAAATTTCAGTTGTATTGATTGAAGAATTGATTTCTTCCTTTGGCTAAAGTTAATAATGTTTTATTGTAAAAGTCTTTAATAATTTCCCTTTTCACTCCAGATTGATATTTGATGGTTTTGATGTTTCAGATTCGTTATATTTCACAAACACAAGGCTTGCCAGCTGAATATCTTCTCAGTGCCGGAACAAAAACAACAAGGTTTTTCAACAGAGATCCCAATTTGGGGTACCCACTGTGGAGGCTTAAGGTCTGTCTTCCCTGTTATGCTTCCCATTCCTGTACTCTACCCCTCACCCCCCAATTTTGAATTCAAAGTTTAGTTATTAAATTCTTCAGGTAGAACAGGGAAAGGAGAGGGGGAAACATTGTGAAAAATTATTCATCGTACCTGTTTGGCCTTATCCATTTGAAAACAAAACATTAAGTGCTAGTTCAGTTAGTTGAGGTTATTTTGTGTATGTTCAATCTGCAGCTGATAGGAAGTTTGGAGAGTAGTGCTCACCATTAAGTGATAGAAGAACTAGACGTATTTAGTAAAGACTGATTTTTAGAGAATTCTCAATATATGATAAAAATCATGAAATTTTTAACTGCCCACATTCAGGCCATTCTCTATTTTTTCTTGAAACAAATGTCTGATTTTTGCTTCGGAGCTTACTCTCAGCTTCAGAAATATCTGAGTAATTTGACTTACCCCATGACTGTGCCTCTGAGCCTGTTGAACAGTTAGCATTGGAGATAGCCGTTCATTTCAAAGTAGCTTTAAGAGGTCAATGGTAATGTTCCTTTTTACCTGACATTTTTCAGGCACTATGCTATAACATTGCTTGCATGTTTATTTTATCACTGTTGAAAGGGTGGCTATATCAAGGTCACATCTCTCCACTGGAAGATTTTGTGGTTGTGAATTACTTTCATGGGTACCATCTATGGTTGGCAAGGTGATGACATTTGTCTCTTGTATTCTGGCTTTAATTTTGGATAAAATGTGAAAATAACATACAGATGGAATTTTTAAAAAAATCTTTATTTTATAGACACCTGAAGAACATGAACTGGAGACTGGAATAAAATCAAAAGAAGCTCGGAAGTACATTTTTAATTGCTTAGATGATATGGCTCAGGTGAGTATAGAAGTTTCAGAAAGTCAGACATTTAATGGATTTTTCAATCAGAGACATGCTTCTTTGTTTATGCTAAAGACAAATTTAATGTTATTTTTCTAGTATTTTTGTTTTTATAAAAAATGTGCTAATCTGCCATGTATTTAAAGAAACATTTAAATCCTAACAGAGTATATTTTTGGAATCATATATTTCTCTCTTGCTTTACTTAACTGGTCTTGTAACATAGCAGTGTTTTTAAAAGATTACTTATGAAAGTTTCTTGTCCCATTTTCTCTGTTAAATACTTATGAGCCATTTTATATTACAAAATCTGAACAGTTTATACTTATGTCATTTAATCTTTTCAACAATAGAAACTTCTATATTTAGGTAGTAACAATCACTATTGCTTAACTTGTTCCAATTTTTTTTTTTTTTTGAGATAGAGTCTCACTCTGTTGCCCAGGCTGGAGTGCAGTGGCATGATCTTCTCTCACTGCAACCTCTGCCTCCTGAGTTCAAGCAATTCTCCTGCCTCAGCCTCCCAAGTAGCTGGGATTATAGGCATGTGCCCATGCCTGGCGAATTTTTGTATTTTTTTTAGTAAAGACGGGGTTTCTCTGTGTTGGCCAAGCTGGGTCTTGAACTCCTGACCTCAGGTGATCCACCTGCCTTGGTCTCCCATAGTGCTGGGATTACAGGAATGAGCCACCGTGCCCAGCCCCCAAATTTTTAATGATAAGAAATTGTTTAGCTTTCTTCTACCATTGAATTTAGGTGAAGATTTTAATTAAGCAGAATAAAAAAAGCTTCCTCCTGTGAAAATGATTACACTGTCATAAAAAGAATTTCCCCAGGATTCTCTTTTGATCATTACACACACACACACACACACACACACACACACACACGTTATGTGTTTCATATATATATATGAACATATACATATATGATCATTAATATATGTATCATATACGATCATTACATATGTAATGATAATATATATCATGTAATAATACATAGTTTGGGAGAGACAGCATATATATATAGTTTGGAGAAAAAGCATATTTGTGTGTGTGTGTGTGTGTGTGTGTGTGTGTGTAGTTTGGAGAGAAAGCGGCTATGTAGTGTCAGTACTAAAGGTTAAGTGAAGAAGTATATACAATATTTCTAAATTTTCTTTGGAAGGTGAATATGTCTACAGACCTAGAGGGAACAGACATGTTGGCAGAGAAGGCAGACCGAAGAGAATACATTGATCTGTTAAAAAAAATGCTCACAATTGATGCAGATAAGAGAATTACCCCTCTAAAAACTCTTAACCACCAGTTTGTGACAATGACTCACCTTTTGGATTTTCCGCATAGCAATCAGTGAGTATGGAATATTCTGAGGCTTTTGCCATGTGATTTTTTGTTGAGTTACCGCCTTATCAGTGACACTATCAAGTGAGCCAACCACTTTGGTGCTTATAAATCTGGCTCAGCAGTGCTTTTCTTTCTCATTGAAACATTGTAAGATAAAAATTAGATGTGTATTTTTCTTCATTTTTGTGATTTTCTTCATTCTTATGATTATAAAAATTCTTGATTTATTTATCTGAAAGTGATTGGAAAAAAACTTTGATCTGTGTTCATCTTGAGTAATTTTCTCTCTGTTTAAATCTCAGCATTAATTTAGTGAATCTTTAATCTCTTTTTCAGTGTTAAGTCTTGTTTTCAGAACATGGAGATCTGCAAGCGGAGGGTTCACATGTATGATACAGTGAGTCAGATCAAGAGTCCCTTCACTACACATGTTGCTCCAAATACAAGCACAAATCTAACCATGAGCTTCAGCAATCAGCTCAATACAGTGCACAATCAGGTATTGAGTAAATAATTTTGGAAACTCAAGCTTAAGTGGGATAGGACCTAGTAAGAATACAGGATAAGGTAAAGAACCAATTTTTGTTTTGATGGTCTTATTGCTTCTTAAAAATTTTCTACTTGGCAAAAGTTGATGGAAAACAGGGTAGACTGATAATACCTACCAGACACAGACTAAAAAAGTTCAATATAAAGACCTAATCCATGCCCTCATATATCAGCATTGTCAAATAAATGGGGTCTGACTGTTGTACTACTTACTGCTGTTAGTTGTACTAACTTTAGCCAAATAACTTTCTCCCTGTTAGCAGAAGGATTTTATATCTCTTGTTACTATATTGAAAGTTTTCCAATCATTAACTTTAAGGGTAATTTTGCATTTGTTTGCTAGCCAGTGATATTTGCGTTTAGGTTTGTTTCTGAAGTTGTAAACTTCCCAATTTCTTAGCTAGGTCTACTTTTTAAATAGAAGAGGGATGACATTTGGTGGGATCTTCCATCCAGCAGTATTTTGTGCAAAAGTAGTTGGGATTTATATAGCCACAGCCAGCACGAGGACCATTCGTCATTCTTTATTTGCTTATTTGACCTTATAATATGCCTTCGATTAAGGGAATGGGAAAGTTTCTTAAGCAGAGAGTTATTTCAAAGGCAGTTAACATTACTTTTTAAAATATTATTCTGTGTTTTTCTAGATAAATTCTGTATATGTAAAATTATTGTGTGTCTCTACTTAACACCAGTGTACATATATCATCCTTTTGTTTTTAGGCCAGTGTTCTAGCTTCCAGTTCTACTGCAGCTGCTGCTACTCTTTCTCTGGCTAATTCAGATGTCTCACTGCTAAACTACCAGTCAGCTTTGTACCCATCATCTGCTGCACCAGTTCCTGGAGTTGCCCAGCAGGGTGTTTCCTTGCAGCCTGGAACCACCCAGATTTGTACTCAGACAGATCCATTCCAACAGACATTTATAGTATGTCCACCTGCGTTTCAAAGTAAGTGGGGAAATGCCTGTATCATATTGTATTGTATCAGACCTACCTGCTTTAGGCAGCTCTAGTTGTTTAGTTCTGATCTTTGAAAAGTTTTAAGTCTTGTCTCTGATGATGAAGGTAACTAAAATTGGGTGATATCACAAAGTGGATTTTCCCTTTTTACATTGGATATTTATCTAATTATAATGCTGTCTGATGTATTATAAGGGCTCACTTTATGTTTCCTTAATTGAATTGCCTGATACCAGTTTTCTTGCCCATTGAGCCCTTGTGTCAATGTCATATATCTTATACAAGCATGTATCTGTCAATATACAGAATCTATACAACTTGAAAAAATTTGTTGTAAGCAGAATTGCTAAATACTGGATCTTATTCCCCATATCATTCTATTATAAAATGAAATTATGTTCCCAATAAAAAATGATTTTATTCTAAAATGTAAAATTCATGTTTAAGAATATGGAAACGTCTTAAAGTGCTTAAGAAAAATCATTATTGAACTAAAAAATTCTATAGGCTGAGGTGCTTGTCTGGGGAAGGCATTAAGATTATCTGCTTCAGCTTACGAATCATATAGTTCCTGCAAACTCCTGTCAACAGAGGAACAGAATAGCTGAAGGACGAGGCTGAGTCCCCATGTTGCAATAAGATTTTAATTTTCACATTCCCATCCTTCTTATTTTCATATTGTTGTTCTGTAATCTAGTCTGTCCAGTTTCTTTTTTCTGAAATATGGGAAATGTGTGTTCAATCATTTGGTAAGCCATTTAGAAAAATATTACTTTAAGGTTAAAATCTGATGACACGCTTGACTTACCCAAGAGAAGGTCAGTGTCAGTACCCTGTGAGAATAAACCAGGATTCAGGTGTTTCGTATCACACTTTACATAGAGGCAGGTAGCATTTTTACATCAGTTACTTATTGACTGTGACTCTCTTGTTTGTTTGGTTTCTGACAGTTGGAGCAAGCAGAAGGAAAGAGGGGCTAGAGGAGTCTGACAGATTACCAAGAGGACAGGAAAGCGATAGCGATGTAAACCGGGGAGAAACCACAGGGAGAGTGGAGGAACAGATTTGAAATCCGTAAATGCACACTTAGCCTAACTTACCAAATTATTTTCTGCGTATGCTTCATAATAGTAAATTCTGTACTTGAGGTTGTCGTATGTTGAGTGATTCTTTTACTCAGCTTAGCAGATTAGTCACTCCTTTCAACCACTTTTTCCAAAGAGTTTCAATGGAACAATTTTCAGATGTGGACCCTGAAGTTTTCTGCTGCTTCTCAGATGATACTTAAGAGATGAAGCAGAAGAACTTTTGAGTTCCTTTAACAAAACAAAATACAAACTAAGGAAGTTAGAGGGGAAAAGTGGGATAACCCTTTTCGGTAGTATAAGCTTTGGAATTTTTTTTTCCTATCTAGGAAGTCTAAATAACTTGAGGAGCTAGTAGAGCATATTTAAAATTTTCCAAATGAAAAAGGAGTTTTAAAATTAAGGTGATGATGAGGGTGCTGATATTTATTACCATATGCCAGATAATGTTCTAAGTGCTTTTACATATGTTAATTCATGTTCACTAACAATTCTAGGAGGTGAGTAATGCCATTTTCCCCAATTTATAGATGAGAATTTTGAGCATTATTCCTTCATATGCCCAAAGTCTTATAACTAATTATTGGAGAACCATGATTTGAACCCAGGCAGTGGAATTCACAGCTTCTGTATTTTGAAGTATTATTTCTTATTGCCTCTTAGTTGCCAGCCACCGCTAGTTGCTCATTTCTGCCCAACAGTGTTCTGTTCCAGGTTGCCCACTTTTCTTGTACCATCTGTTCTTTTATAGGATGCCTATACTTAGAGGAGGATAGAACCTCATCAGTTAGGCAATTTATTGTTTTCATATTTCCATAGTTCTTTATTTAAAGAACTGTGTTAAATAAAACAAAAATAACAACAAAAAATGAAAGTATAATCCTTTTTAGGTCAGAAGCCAGGGAGAGCCTTCCAACAGTATTGCCTTTTGTTAATGCTTTGTTTCCAGTTTTGGGCTAAAATACAGTAGCAATCTAATGCATTAGAGTCACAATTGTAGGCCGGTACTATACATACTACTTTTCATACTATGCTGGTTGACCAAAATAGATACACATTTGGCTCAGTGGTAACTATTGTTCTATAATTTTGTCACCTTTTGCTTTATTGCCTTGGGAGCCATAGATGAGCTTCTGTCATGAATATTTCCTCCTAAATTTTACCAATTTGTAAAATCAATTTTTATACAGTACCAATGTCTTGTAGTTAGGCATGTGTCCTTGTCCTACTATAGGCAAGAATTTTGTGTGGCTTAGCTTTCTTATTAGATAACATTGCCTAAGGAAGCATGGCTGGCAACTTTTTAATCTTGATATATGAATTTGTTACTTTTTATTTTTATATAAGTAGAACTTTAAAAAAGATACTGTTAGTGTTTTAATTCTGATTTTACTATGCCCTCTTATTTTGTACATTGCTGGATTGTATTTTTCTTCATGACAACTTGTAATTAAGTTACTCATAAGTTAGTGAACTGGAAAATTAGAAGACTGATGATGATTCTTGCTGAAAACGGCAGTATTGTGGTCTATGAGTTATGCTCCTTTGATACCTTCATAGTAATATTAAGAAAAATTAGTTGGTGATAGTTGAGAAAATGTCACTGAAGAAGTCTTCTAATTAAAATTTTTGTATCCTCACTTAACAAAATTGCATACGTTAGTGAATTGGAAGTGTAATAGAAACTTAAGTTCTTTATGTTGCAAATTTTGATAGAGTAAGTACAGAATAAACTGAAGGCTCTCAAGTCTTGGCGAAAAGAACTGTATTTAGTTGCGCTTTTCCCCAGAATGAGATCTGTTTGTAGGAAAGATTTATTCAACATTTGTTCTGTGAGCATAATGAATAAAAAAATAAAGAAGACATGATCATTGCTATAAAGGCACTGTTATAAAGAAGAGTTACTGATTTTCCTTGCTGTCCATTGACTACAAAAGAGCCCAATTAGATGTCAATGACAAGAGTTGATTTCTAAAATAAGTAGGAGAAAGTTTCTATAAACCAGAATGTCTGCTTTTAAAATACTTTTATCCTAGGCATGATTTTTCAGTTCATGCGTGGTTAAGAATGAAATAATACGACTGATTGTGAACTAGGTTGTATTTTTTGAGGTGTGGGGAAAACACTCTAAATAAAAAGGTAACTTAGTTTATAAATTATAGAGCTTTCATGATCTTTCTTATCTTAATTTACTAAAAGTTATATTTAAGCCTTTGCTTTTAAAGATTAGATTTTTAAAAACAAGTTTTTTTTTTTTCTCCTAGTGGATTAAAAAGTGAATTATATTGCTGGGTGTGGTGGCTCATGCTTGTAATCCTAGCACTTTGGGGGGCTGAGGTGGGTGGATCACAAGGTCAGGAGTTTGAGACCACCCTGGCCAATATGGTGCAACCCCATCTCTACTAAAAATACAAAAACTAGCTGTGGGGTGGCTGTAGTTCTAGCTACTTGGGAAGCTGAGGCAGAAGAATCGCTTGAACCCAGGAGGTGGAGGTTGCAGTAAGCCAAGATGGCACCACTGCACTCCAGCCTGGGTGGTAGAGTGAGACTCTTGTCTCAAAAAAAAAAAAAAAATTGAATGTAATTTACTAAGTGAAGGTTTTTTTTGTTTGTTTTTGCCTGTACTGTTAATGGGGATGGGATGGATATTGTGTTTTAAATTTTGTAGCATAAAAAAAATTTAGAATTCTCTTAAGCCAACCCTCACTGTATCAAACATCTTTCCATTAACCTAATCTGAAGGGAATAAGTCTCCCTTTTCTTAACTTCCAAGACTTGTATGAATGAAACTTCTTTGTCCTAAGTGTCTGGGATGAAACCTGAATAGTGGATTATTTGAACAGAAAGGCTAAAAACAAAATAATCTAAAACAAACAGTACTCCCAGACCTAGCAGAACTATTTAACTGTGATACTGTTTTGATACTGTTTTCAACAGCTGGACTACAAGCAACAACAAAGCATTCTGGATTCCCTGTGAGGATGGATAATGCTGTACCAATTGTACCCCAGGCACCAGCTGCTCAGCCATTACAGATTCAGTCAGGAGTTCTTACACAGGTAAAAGCTAGAGCAATGTGGATGCTCAATATTGCTGCAACACTATTGAGATTCAGATATTTTGTCCTAGAAAATGGTATTTCCTTTGACTCTAAGATATTTCTTGGTCATGATTCAATGGACTTAAAATGAAACATCTCTATGGAATAATATACTTATTCCTAACACTATTGCACCTCTGCTATTGTCTTCCTTAGACTTACAGGGATAAATATCCAGACATTCTTGAGAAATGGTCTTCTGAGTAAGTTTACACTTAATTCTGTGGGATGAAGTTTTTCTTTTTTGGTTTGTTTGTTTTTTAAATCTTGTAGCTCATATAAAGATAAGTATGCAGCATTTTGATTCTAAAATATAAGGTTCTACTTTTGCACCTTTTGTGTCCCTTTTGCTCACTCTTAGAATTTCATCACAGTTGAGAGGCTGGATCACATCAGGATGCCTCTTCACGTATTGCATTCCTTCATTCCTTGTGTTTAACCAGACTGTAGAAAGCTTTAAACCTTTATACTTGCTACAGAACGTTCAACTAAGATGATAGAGAAAATTGTGAAATATTTAAATAGCAACACACAGTATATTTTATATTTTATATGTAAATGTTTGTGTCCTATGACACATAGGAAGTTCTCAAATCCAAAAACCCTATTTTGTGAACAGGAGGAAGAATTCCTAATAAATGTCTTTGTTTCATAGAACTTATCCCTGAATCTAGTCCAAGGAAGATTCCTATACTTATTTGCTTTAGGCCTTTGGCATTTGACTTTGTGGGCCAATGCTGTACAAAGTTGAAGGGGGAAGGTTGTGTGTGGTATATGCATTTTAGGTGCTATCAAATTATTATTGTTTATTAAGTAATAACTTTGGGGGGAATGAGAACCCTTCTGAATCCAGATATCCTGCCTCCGTGTTTGTTTCACTCACCTGCCTAATCTACGTTTCAGGGAAGCTGTACACCACTAATGGTAGCAACTCTCCACCCTCAAGTAGCCACCATCACGCCGCAGTATGCGGTGCCCTTTACTCTGAGCTGCGCAGCCGGCCGGCCGGCGCTGGTTGAACAGACTGCCGCTGTACTGGTAATTCCCTCACTTGATTGTGTTACTAACGGAGTTTCTTTGGTTTCTTTCTTTTTTGTTTTTTCCTGTTTGTTTTTGTTCTGTTTTATTCTGGTTTATTTTTCAAAAAAATTTTTTTGCTTAGTCTTTGCAGAGGGCATGGAAGCATGTGCCATCTTGTGGCTGTGTTTTTGCTACATCTTTTAATGTCTCATTGTTTTCCTTCCCAACATTTGCTGAAGCACTGTCTGACTCTGATGGTTGTGTGGCTCCGTAAGGAGCCAGATCCCTTCATTCTTCTTTGCCAGGCTAGTGTGATACAAGCTCTCGATGTAGCCTCAGAAGAGCTTCAACACTGTTACTTGTTTTCTGCCTTATCTTTGACCCTGTGATCCTTGAGAATGAAGGAAATGGCCTTTAATTGGGCTCAGCTACAGGTACCTGGATGGCCAAAATTGAACTCCTTGGCAAGATAGCTTTCTCATTTTTTGCTGTTTTAATGTTCTAAAACTTTTTGCATGTGGAAATGCTAAGATACTCTTAATTTATTGCTTTATCAGTTGATATTAACTATCCTTCTGTAGACACATGAAGATAGCTCTTTTTGCCACTCATGATCAGTGGCAGCTTATATCTTACATTTAAAGATATTCCCTTTAGAACGTAGATCATATTGTAGGTCATACTATTGGTTAAAATTAAAAGTGAACACATTTTTAGGAGTTTTGGGAGGGATTAATTATTTTACAAATAGATATTTATACAAAGGATGAAAATATGACCAACAAACTATGCAAATGCAATATATTTCTTACTAAAAGTCATGGGGAATAGTTATTTAATATAGCTACAATTGCAGTATTGGGCTTAGAGATAGAAAAAACAAACAAAACTTGAGGTGTGTTTCAGGATCTATAAGCTTAAGAGTGATTTTTTTGTATGTGTTTTGGTTATATGGGGGAGTTAGAGTTGTTGACTGGATATCCAGCATTTCATCATTTGAAATGTAAAATTAGGTAAGCATCCAGAAACCTGAAAGGCACTGTTGAATCCTGTTATTTCTCAGTTTTCAAAGTAGTTTTAAATTTCTTTCGTTATTTCTTAAGTATTCATGTGAGTGAAAACAGTTCCAGAAACATAGTTGAAATTTGGTTTTCAGTTTAAAAGTCTTGTCACTTCCAGATTAATTTTCTTGTAAGCAGAAAACCTGAGTGTGAGGGAGTCAGATATATTTCCAACTTGATTGATCCAAGCCACTGGTTTTAACTCACTCATTTGTAGTTTCAAGGTTGGAATGTTAGTTGACAGTTCTCCTTTGCTGCTTCTCTTAAGTTTGCACTAGCCATTTGCTAAGCTTTGCATATTTTTGTTCTTCTTCTGTCAAAACAGTTCGTCGCTTGGAACGCCAGATTTCTGCCTCACGTTGGAATGTTATTTCTTGCTTTGTATTAAACTACATGCTTTGTCTTGTGCAGGTGTTGGCTATGGAAAGACGCATGGTGTGACTTAACATACTTCTCTTATTTTTTGTTTTGTTTTGTTTTGTTGTGTTGTGTTTTAAATTTTGCTTATGGTAGCAGACGTGTTTGCAGTTTCTCTGCTTTGAAGGCTTCTTGTTTGGAACCGGTATTTGTAACAAGTGGATCTGTTACTTGCAGAAATATTTTTAAAACAGTGTGTTGATGGTCTTACAATTTGAAATTCAAGAAACAGAACCATATGTACCCAAGCATTGTAGGTAATCGTACTGCAAAATTCAAGTTTAAAAAGGAAACTTCCAAATCTGTTCCCTTTTTTTTTAAAAAAAAAAAATGCCAGAATTTCTGTGAGGAAGTATGGAAAACATTTGTTGCTCAGTTTATTGCAAGTGACATGGCTTTTTAAAAACTAGAAATCATTTATTGTAGTGATTAGTTTTTATGTGAAAATATTCCTGCAAATGATACATAAAAACATATTTTAGGTAACTATTAGAAACAAAATATGATGCTGTCTGCATCTATTTCATAAACATCTTTTTGCCTTATTTTAAAATTCCATTTTGTGGCTATAAATGATGAAGTTAGCTTTTTCTTGCTGACATAAGATTTCTTTTCCCCAAAAGGATTAGGCCTTTGGTCATCCACATCTGACTCCATTTTCCAATTACTACCCTTTTAAAAAAGGGAACACCTCTGCCCTTTGTTTTATGAGTTGTATCGATCTGATAATCGGATTGGCAGTTAGATGAAAACAATTTTAATCTTAAGGGAGTCCTCTTAACTCTTTTTAGGGGTATATTTTAGAATTGTTGTAAAAATGAAACTTCAGCATTTAACCAGCTCTTATCTCCAAACTCTCAGACTCCTTTTCTCTGCAGTATAATAGAAGTTCTGAGCTGCAGGGATCTTCTTTTCTTTAATACCTGGGTGGTCAGGTTATGGGGGTGGGCAAGAGAAAGCAGTATGTTTTCTTTCCCCGTTCATAAGACTTATAGCTTTGAGCACCTCGGACCTTTCTTTTTTAATCTCTGCAAGCTAACAATCTACAAGCAACTTCTTTTAAGATATGAATTTTTCTTTCTTTAAAAAAAAAAAGAAGAAAAAGCCAAGAATGAGTCAAGTTTGGATGTTTTTTGTGTGTGTTTCCTTACAGCAGGCGTGGCCTGGAGGGACTCAGCAAATTCTCCTGCCTTCAACTTGGCAACAGTTGCCTGGGGTAGCTCTACACAACTCTGTCCAGCCCAC
Organism: Callithrix jacchus; assembly: GCF_049354715.1. Classification (NCBI taxonomy): domain Eukaryota; kingdom Metazoa; phylum Chordata; class Mammalia; order Primates; family Cebidae; genus Callithrix; species Callithrix jacchus. The sequence goes on from NC_133508.1 coordinate 151,942,245, forward strand.
AGCAATGATTCCAGAGGCCATGGGGAGTGGTCAGCAGCTAGCTGACTGGAGGCAAGTGCCCTATGTTACTCTGGGAGATTTCTAGGGGACGATCCCATAGGGTGGGAGCACTTGATAATAAGGAGAGAGACAAAGGAAAATTTGACTCTGTTGGAAGCCTTTGGAACCTATATCAGGCTAGGAAGATGGTCTTATAAGAAAACTTTGAATATAGGAAAACAGCTTCTTAAGGTCAGGAATCATTTCTTCCAGATTTAAAGAGAGTCTTAAGTGATTAGAAACCATATAGTGAGATCCTAAAGCCTAGTAATCTAGGTCCCCAACTTTATTTTTTATAATGAAGAATTTTTTTTAATTTGTGTGTGTGTGTGTGTGTGTGTGTGTGTGTGTGTGTGTATATATGGGGTGCATGAGATGTTCTGACACAGGCATGCAATGTGAAATAAGGGCATCATGGAGAATGGGTTGTCCATCTCAAGCATTTATCCTTTGACTTACAGACAATCCAGTTATACTCTAAGTTATTTAAAAATGTACAACTAAGTTATTACTGACTATAGTCACCCTATTGTGCTATCAATAATAGGTCTTATTCTTTTTTTTTGGTACCTATTAACCATCCCTACCTCCCCATTAGCCCTCCACTACTCTTTCCAGCCTCTGGTAACCATTCTACTGTGTCCATGAGTTCAATTGTTTTGAGTTTTAGATCCTACAAATAAGTGAGAATAATGCGGTTTGTCTTTCTGTGTCTGGCTTATTTCACTTAACATGATCTTGAGTTCAGTCCATGTTGTTGCAAATGACAGAATTTCATTATTTTTGTGGCAGAATAGTACTGCATTGTGTATATCAATCACTTTTTTTTTTATCCATTCATCAGTTGATGGACATGTAGGTTGCTTCCAAATCTTATTGTAAACAGTGCTACAATAAACATAGGAGTGCAGATATCTCTTTGATATACTGATTTTCTTTCTTTTGGGTATACACCCAGGACTGGGATTGCTAGATCATATGGTAGCTCAATTTTTAGGTTTTTGAGGAACCTCCAAACTGTTCTCCCTAGTAGCTGTACTAACTTACATTCCTACCAGCAGTTGTTCCCTTTTCTCTATATCCTTGGCAGCATTTATTATTGCTTGTCTTTTGGATATAAGCCATTTTAACTGGGGTGAGATAATATCTTATTGTAGTTTTGATCTGCATTTCTCTAATGATCAAAGGTGTTGAGCACCTTTCATATGCCTGTTTGCCATTTGTTGTTTTTTTTGAGACCAAGTTTCGCTCTGTTGCCCAGGCTGCTGTGCAACGGCGTGATCTTGGCTCACCTCAACCTCCACCTCCCAGGTTCAGGCGATTCTCCTGGCTCAGCCTCCCGAGTAGCTGGGATTACAGGCATGTGCCACCACGCCTGGCTAATTTTGTATTTTTGTAGAGACAGGGTTTCTCCACATTGGTCAGGCCGGTCTCAAACTCCTGACCTCAAGTAATCTGCGCACCTCTCCCTCCCAAAGTGCTGGGATTACAGACGTGAAACCATTTGTAAGTCATCTTTTGAAAACTGTCTTTTCAAATCTTTTGCCCGTTTTTTTGATTGTATTATTAGAATTTTTTCTATAGAGTTGTTTGAGCCTTTTATTTTTTTTTATTTTTTGAGATGGAGTTTCGCTCTTGTAACCCAGGCTGGAGTGCAATGGTGCGATCTCGTCTCACTGCAACCTCTGCCTTCTGGGTTCAGGCAATTCTCCTGCCTCAGCCTCCTGAGTAGCTGGGATTACAGGCATGCATGACCATGCCCAGCTAATTTTTTGTATTTTTAGTAGAGACAGGGTTTCACCATGTTGATCAGGATGGTCTCGATCTCTTGACCTCGGGATCCACCCACCTTGGCCTCCCAAAGTGCTGGGATTACAGGTGTGAGCCACCGCGCCTGGCCTTGAGCCTTTTATATATCCTGGTTATTAATCCCTTATCAGATGGTAGGTGTTCAACTTTAAAAAAATAAAATGCAGTTGCATTTTGTGTAATTGCTTTTGATGTCTTTTTAGTCCTGATTTTTCAGTGGTTTTGGAATTCACTCTTCTTTCTTTCTGTTGGCACAGGAATGCCCACTCTCATGGCAACCAGTACAGCACTATCATGCAGCAGCCATCCTTGCTGACTAACCATGTAACATTGGCTACTGCTCAGCCTCTGAATGTTGGTGTTGCCCATGTTGTCAGACAGCAACAATCTAGTTCCCTTCCTTCGAAGAAGAATAAGCAGTCAGCTCCAGTCTCTTCCAAGTAAGTCTGTGTTATAGCTGATAGTTAAAACTGTGTCAGTTTGAAAGATACATCGCCTGGTATTTGGAAGTGTATAGATACTTTTGATATGAAGCAGCAAGTAGCTGCCCAATTGAGGAAGAGCGAATCATTTCATCTGGGCATGTACACCAGGTGTGTCCTGGTTATGATGGTCTTCCTCTCTGCTGCCACTTTGAATCTAGGGCATTTTGTGATGTTTTTACTTTACTTTACAGAGTAAAATTTAATCCTGGAATAAAGGGCTTATGAAAGTAAAACTTATTTTGTATTTTGGTGTTCTTGTCCCTGGAAACTCTGGCCATCGTGGTGCTTATTTTCATTGGAACTTACATAGTTAAATGTATTTGCTTAATGATTAAGTAAAAGGGAATAAGGGAATCAAGAGTAAATTGGAAAGCAGTCTGGGGAAATGATGTACAATTTGGAAGGCCACGGACTGAGTCACCTTCCCTTGTGAACTTTTTCTACAGGTCCTCTCTAGATGTTCTGCCATCCCAAGTCTATTCTCTGGTTGGGAGCAGTCCTCTCCGTACCACATCTTCTTATAATTCCTTAGTCCCTGCCCAAGATCAGCATCAGCCCATCATCATTCCAGATACTCCTAGCCCTCCTGTAAGTGTCATCACTATCCGAAGTGACACTGATGAGGAAGAGGACAACAAATACAAGCCCAGTAGGTAAGATAAGTGAATGGTTCTTGGCTCTGTTGGTCTTAGACTGTTGGCTTCAGGCAAGTGGGCCCAGTTTTGGCTATGAAAGAAAGGACTGGTGGGGTGCGGTGGCTTACGCCTGTAATCCCAGCACTTTGGGAGGCCGAGGCTGGCAGATCACCTGAGGTCAGGAGTTTGAGACCAGCCTGGCCAACATGGCAAAACCCCATCTCTACTGAAAATACAGAAATTAGCTGAGTGTGGTGACACATGCCTGTATCCTAGCTATTAAGGACGCTGAGACAGGAGAATCTCTTGAATCCAGGAGGTGGAGGTTGCAGTGAGCTGAGATCGTGCAACTGCACTCCAGCCTGTGTGACAGAACAAGACTCCACCCCGCTCCCCCCAACCTCCAAAATAAGGAAGGGCTGGAGGAAAAAAAAGACATTTTGGAAGCATAGCCTTTGATGGGGCTTTTGGTGTTGGGCATACAGAAAAGAGGATGACCTCTTGCTTTTATCTGAGAAGGTAGGATTCCCACATGAAAGTAACTTAGGAGACTTTACAGAGTCATATATAAATGAAGTTTAAATGAACTTGAAAGATAAAATTAAGAATGAATTTAGAGCCTATTAGTACAAAATGACCAACTGTAAGATGGTAGACGCACCATTACAGGAGGTGTTAGAGGCGTGGACTCTGAAGTCATTCCATCCTGGGTCTAAATCCTGCCTTCACCACTCATCACTTCTTGTTTGACCCTGGGCAAGTTCCTCATCTCTCTATTTCTTAAGTTTCCTCATCTGCAAAATGAAATTAATAGTACCTACTTCATAGGATTGTTGTAAGGATACAGTGAGATGTATGTAGAGCATGAGAGTAGTGCCTAGTATGTAATAAGCACTCAGACGTTTACTGCTGCTAGTATTATCATCATTATTACCATCTTTATCATCATTGTTATTATGGGAGAACCAGCTACGGACCATCTAAGAAACTTGCTTAAAAGGGCAGTTGAAGACGGGCATGGTGGCTCATGCCTGTAATTCTAGCACTTTGAGAGGCCAAAGCGGAAGATACTTGAGTCCAAGAATTTGAGACCAGCCTGGGAAACAGTGAGACCTCATCACTACAAAAAATAAAAACAGTTGGGCATGGTGGTACATGCCTGTAGTCCCAGCTACTTGGGAGCCTAAGGTGGGAGGATAGCTTGAGCCCAGGAGGTTGAGGTTGCAACAAGCTGTGATCACTCCACTGCACTTTAGCCTGGGTGACAGAACAAGACCCTGTTACATACCAAAAAACCCCACAGCAATTCAATTTTCATGTATTTTTCTACTCCTCAGCTCTGGCCTGAAGCCAAGGTCTAATGTCATCAGTTATGTCACGGTCAATGATTCTCCAGACTCTGACTCTTCTTTGAGCAGCCCTTATTCCACTGATACCCTGAACGCTCTCCGAGGCAATAGTGGACCTCTTTTGGAGGGGCCTGGCAGAGTTGTAGCAGATGGCACTGGTACCCGCACCATCATTGTGCCTCCACTGAAAACTCAGCTTGGTGACTGCACTGTAGCAACCCAGGCCTCAGGTAAGTATATTTCGCAGCTTCAGTTGAATTCTCCTTTGATGTGTGTTTGCTTAAATATTTTGCTATAATCCACTTATGTTGGTGGTAGAGACCAGTGGCATAGACATTCTTAAAGAGTCCTTAATTCAGAAATCAGTTTCCTGGAATGTGAAATTATTTTTGGCCATCACTTTATCTTCCTGTGTTTATTTTGCTTGGATTAATATAAAAATGAGATTGTAGTCTCAGCAACACATTCAATGCTGATGGGAGAGAGCAGACAATACGTGTGATATTGCAAGAAGAATTAGCAGGCAGTTAGGTTTGCCTGATTTGAATTTGGCAATTGAGATGTGGACAGGACTTGATAATATTAAAAATGACTACAAAAGTGTTTTTGGAAAACAGTATATCTTTTAGATTTTTTTTTCTCACCCAGTATCATAGCAGTGATGCTTTTGTTGGTTTTATTACCAGCCTAATTACTTCATTTTCTTTGCTCTGTTAGATACTGGACTTAGGCTCCCTGGTTCAGTTACTGTTTTAGTTGGGGTAATGGTAGCTGCAGTAACAAATCCTAGATTTTTGTAGCATAACATAATAGAATTTTACTCCTCTCTTATGTAACTTCTTGGTATAAGTGTTCAAAACCTGAGCATCCAGTCAGAAGGAGAAAGAAACTTTGATGGAGGCACATACATCTTAACCTCTTTAGCTTGGAAATAAGTGGAAATAATGAATACTTCTCACATGGCCCCACCTAGATGCAAGTGAGCCCAGGCAATGTAGTCTTGTCAAGGCAGCTGCTTTTCAGTGACAACTTCATACCAAGGAAGAAAATAGCGAAGTTTAGCTGTCAACATAAAGCTGGGCCATACTTGTATAAATTATGTTTTATTATATAATTATCTTACTGCCATAGATATGAACAGGATTATAATTTGAGGGTATTGTGTTACACCTCTGTGTGATTCTTTTTTTTTTTCTTTTTAATAAAAAGTTTTCTCTTTTTTTATTCATCACACCTGCTGTGCCATGTGTGATTCTTCTTAGAAGTAAACAGTTGTCCCGTTGCAGACAAGTGAGAGAGCTTTCTGATGCCATGCTACTGAATAGAATTATTAGGACCTCTGTGTGCTCTTGGGTCCAAAGAATACAGACTATCACATGAGACAATGAATAAATGCTCCAGTTTTCCTAATGAGCACAGAATGAAGCAAAATTTCACATTCAACTGTCCTGTAATTTCTTAGAATTTGAAGACTGCCCAACAAGATAGAATTTTGCCTTCTTTTAAACCCTTTTGACACTTTAATATCCTAAGAATTACTAATAGCTTTCTCAGCTTCACATGATCATTTCTGGGCTTGTTATATAAAACAATAGACTCTTGGACAGAGGGATGGTGTTTTAGCATATTTGTATTTCCAGTAATTCCTTGTATATAACAAATGATTATAGTTATAATTTTTATTCAAGTGAACATTTTGAAGATCCTGTGTGGATCTTTGTGCCAAGACAGAAAGGAAATGGGTTATACAGGTTATTTTCTTCTGGTGTAAACTATTAAGCTTGACCCTTTCTTAGGTCTCCTGAGCAATAAGACCAAGCCAGTGGCTTCAGTGAGTGGGCAGTCATCTGGATGCTGTATCACCCCCACAGGATACCGAGCTCAACGTGGGGGGACCAGTGCAGCACAGCCACTCAACCTTAGCCAGGTAAGTGCTACAGGCTGCTGCCTTCTGTTTGGGTCCTGCACTGTTGTTACTTTCTGGAGAACCCTGCTTCTGGCTGGATCCTGAATAAAGCCAAATGAAGCCTTTTCTGTGTCAAACAATTTTGTGTTCTGTGGTCTGTGTTGTATCTGCATGTGCTACGTCTCTTCATTCACTCTAAGCGTGTTTGGGATGTACATTCTAGGTTTTCCATCATACCTCCCTAAGTCAATCCTGGAAGATTAGAGAAACGTCTGGGATTTAGAAAGAGCCTAGGATGCTTTAACCATTCCTATGATAGGCATATGCTTTGAAACCAAATTCTCTTTACCTTCCAGGCTGTAAATAAGCTTATTCTTACATTGTTTACTTGAGTTAAGAGACTGTAAAAAGCTCATTGGCCACAAAATTCAACTGGTTCTAGGTCCTGCTTGTTGCTGGAGTCTGGGATTTGGGACTTCCCCAATCTCCAAACCACCCTTGGTGTGCCCCAACCCTCCCTTCTGCTTCTCTGATTATTTGATTCTATTTGTGTTCACTCTTTTCTCAGCTAAAATTCAAATGCTTCTATGATATTCACCAGTAGTGAGAAAGTGTCAGTATGAAGGGATGTGAGAGAGAGAGCACATGCAAGTGCAATGTGAGTTTGAGTTAGTGCATGTGTTTTAGGCTCCACATTTCAAGAGGGGTATGAAGAACTTGGAGGAGGAGAACAAAATAAAGCAATGGTAAGATAAAAAGGTTAGGAAAATTCAAATTTACTGATGCCAGAATAGGGTGAGTTGAGTCACCAGTTATTAACTTGCAGGAGTGGGGAACCCTATGATCTCTTGATTCTCCCGCTTCCTGTCATACTGATAAGCGAACTGCTGTTACCTGAGCTAGGTTAGGGTCTGTCTGGCTAAGAGGCAGAGGGATGGGTGGCTGACTTCTGACAGCATTCAATGCCAGTCTGGGAGAATTATTTATATGCTATACCAGTTTGGAAACAGTACAAGTCAGGACCTGAGATCTTAAGTTGGCCTTTGGTGCCCTGAGCTGGAGTGACCTCAAGATTCCTCACTTCTTTCGTTTTCCAGAACCAGCAGTCATCAGCGGCTCCAACCTCGCAGGAAAGAAGCAGCAACCCAGCCCCCCGCAGGCAGCAGGCGTTTGTGGCCCCGCTCTCCCAAGCTCCCTACACCTTCCAGCATGGCAGCCCACTACACTCAACGGGGCACCCACACCTGGCCCCAGCCCCTGCTCACCTTCCAAGCCAGGCTCATCTGTATACCTATGCTGCCCCCACCTCTGCTGCTGCACTGGGCTCTACTAGCTCCATTGCTCATCTTTTCTCCCCCCAGGGCTCCTCAAGGCATGCTGCAGCCTATACTACTCACCCCAGCACTTTAGTGCACCAGGTCCCTGTCAGTGTTGGGCCCAGCCTCCTCACTTCTGCCAGCGTGGCCCCTGCTCAGTACCAACACCAGTTTGCCACCCAGTCCTACATTGGGTCTTCCCGAGGCTCAGCAATTTACACTGGATACCCACTAAGTCCTACCAAGATCAGCCAGTATTCCTACTTATAGTTGGTGAGCATGAGGGAGGAGGAGTCATGGCTACCTGCTCCTGGTCCTGAGTTCTTAATAATGGGCTATGGTGAGATACTCCTTTACCCTCTTGAGACTTCTTAGCCAGCAACTTGTTCTGCAGGGGCCCACTGAAGCAGAAGGTTTTTCTCTGGGGGAACCTGTCTCAGTGTTGACTGCATTGTTGTAGTCTCCCAAAGTTTGCCCTATTTTTAAATTCTTTATTTTTGTGACAGCAATTTTGGTACTTGGAAGAGTTCAGATGCCCATCTTCTGCAGTTACCAAGGAAGAGAGATTGTTTCAAAGTTACCCTCTGAAAAATATTTTGTCTCTCTGACTTGATTTCTGTAAATGCTTTTAAAAGCAAGTGAAGCCCCTTTTTATTTCATTTTGTGTTATTGTGATTGCTGGTCAGGAAAAGTACTGATAGAAGGACTTGAAATCTGATGACAAGAAAGAAAAGAAAAATCATTACTGTTTATAAACTCAGACTTACTTGCTTATTTTATTTTAAAAGCAGCTTACACAAGTCTATATTTTTACATATCCTCAAAGTTTCATCTGTTTATTGGACATTTAAACTTACAGAGTTTGAGTTTTATTTTAATGTCATATACTTAATGGGCAATTGTTATTTTTGCAAAACTGGTTACGTATTAGTCTGTATTACTATTGGGATTCTCTCAGTTGCTCCTGTGTTAGTTATAAAGTAGTGTTTAAAAGGCAGCTCACCATTTGCTGGTAACTTAATATGAGAGAATCCATACCTATGTGAAAGCACCAAGTATTCTTTTTAAATGAAGCACCATGAATTATTTTTAAAATTATTTTTAAAAAGTCTTTCTCTCTGATTCAGCTTAATTTTTATTAAATTGGAAAGCTATTAAGGTGGTTATTATTATATGGTGGTGGTTGTTTTATTATATGCAAAATCTCTAAGATACTGGCATTGATGAGCTTTGCCTAAAGATTAGTATGAATTTTCAGTAATACACCTCTGTGTTTTCCTTATCTCTCCCTTCTGTTTTATGTGATTTGTTTGGGGAGAAAGCTAAAAAAATCTGAAACCAGATAAGAACATTTCTTGTGTATAGCTTTTATACTTTAAAGTAGCTTCCTTTGTATGCCAGCAGCAAATTGAATGCTCTCTTATTAAGACTTATATAATAAGTGCATGTAGGAATTGCAAAAAATATTTTAAAAATTTATTACTGAATTTAAAAATATTTTAGAAGTTTTGTAATGGTGGTGTTTTAATATTTTACATGATTAAATATGTACATATTGATTAGAAAAATATAACAAGCAATTTTTCCTGCTAATCCAAAATGTTATTTGTAATCAAATGTGTAGTGATTACACTTGAATTGTGTACTTAGTGTGTATGTGATCCTCCAGTGTTACCCCGGAGATGGACTGATGTCTCCATTGTATTTAAACCAAAATGAACTGATACTTGTTGGAATGTATGTGAACTAATTGCAATTATATTAGAGCATATTACTGTAGTGCTGATTGAGCAGGGGCATTGCCTGCAAGGAGAGGAGAACCTTGGAATTGTTTTGCACAGGTGTGTCTGGTGAGGAGTTTTTCAGTGTGTGTCTCTTCCTGCCCTTTCTCCCTCCTTCCCTTATTGTAGTGCCTTATATGATAATGTAGTGGTTAATAGAGTTTACAGTGAGCTTGCCTTAGGATGGACCAGCAAGCCCCCCGTGGACCCTAAGTTGTTCACTGGGATGTGTCAGAACAGGATTAGTAGCTGTGTTGTGTAAATGCATTGTTCTCAGTTTCCCTGCCAACATTGAAAAATAAAAACAGCAGCTTTTCTCCTTTACTACCACCTCTGCTCCTTTCCATTTTGGATTCTCAGCTGAGTTCTCACAGAAGCATTTTCCCCATGTGGCTCTCTCACTGTGCATTGCTACCTTGCTTCTGTGAGAATTCAGGAAGCAGGTGAGAGGAGTCAAGCCAATATTAAATATGCATTCTTTTAAAGTATGTGCAATCACTTTTAGAATGATTTTTTTTCCCCTTTCCCATGTGGCAGTCCTTCCTGCAAATAGTTGACATTCCTAGTAAAATATTTGCTTGTTGAAAAAAACATATAACAGATGTGTTTATACCAAAGAGCCTGTTGTATTGCTTACCATGTCCCCATACTATGAGGAGGAGTTTTGTGGTGCCACTCGTGACAAGGAACTCACAGAAAGGTTTCTTAGCTGGTGAAGAATATGGAGGAGGAACCAAAGCCTGTTGAGTCATTGAGGCTTTTGAGGTTTCTTTTTTAACAGCTTGTTTAGTTTTGGGGCCCTTCAAGCTGTGAAATTGTCCTTGTACTCTCAGCTCCTGCATGGATCTGGGTCAAGTAGAAGGTACTGGGGATGGGGACATTCCTGCCCATAAAGGATTTGGGGAAAGAAGGTTAATCCTAAAATACAGGTGTGTTCCATCTGAATTGAAAATGATATATTTGAGAGAGAATTTTAGGACTGATTCTATGTAGACAGAGATGGTGTCAAGGAGGTGCAGGATGGAGATGGGAGATTTCATGGAGCCTGGTCAGCCAGCTCTGTACCAGGCTGAACACCGAGGAGCTGTCAAAGTATTTGGAGTTTCTTCATTGTAAGGAGTAAGGGCTTCCAAGATGGGGCAGGTAGTCAGTACAGCCTACCAGGAACATGTTGTGTTTTCTTTATTTTTAAAAATCACTATATTGAGTTGTGTTTTCAGCACTATATTGGTCAAGATAGTCAAGCAGTTTGTATAATTTCTGTCACTAGTGTCATACAGTTTTCTGGTCAACATGTGTGATCTTTGTGTCTCCTTTATGCCAAGCACATTTTGATTTTATTGTTTGAACACAGGTCTAGTTTCTAAAGGACAAATTTTTTGTTCCTATCTTTTTTCTACAAGGGACAAGATTTGTTGTTTTTGTAAGAAATGAGACGCAGGAAACAAAACCCCATTCCTGCACCCCAGTCCAACAAGCAGATACCACTTAGGAGTCCAGACTCCACAGAAAAAGATAATACCAGGAGCTTGTATTGTTAACTTAATCATCTGACTAGCAGTGTGTGGCTTTAAAAACTTTAGAGATTTTTCAGTCTTTAGTCTGCAAACTGGCATTTCTAATTTTCCAACATATCCACCTGTGTCTGCTTAATGTGTATGTGCTCACATGTCTTTTAGATTCTGTCCCTGGGGCTTAACATTGTTGGCCCTGACAGGAAGGAGGGAAGCCTGGTGAATTTAGTGAGCAGCTGGTCTGGGTCACAGTGACCTGACCTCAAACCAGCTTAGGGCTTTAAGTCCTCTCTCAGAACTTGCATTTTGAGCTTCTCCCCTTTCAGGTGAGAGAGGAAGCGTGGAAGGGTTCAATGTGGCCACTCTGGGCTCAAAGGGACACTTGGTCACTCCGGAGTTTTTAATAGCTCCCAGGAGGTGATGCCATTTTCAGTGCTCAGCTGAAATACCAACCCCAGGAATATGAACTCCCATTTCAAACAGTCTGGCCATTCTGAGCCTGTTTTTGTGATTGCTCATCCATTGTCCTCCACTAGAGGGGCTAAGATTGACTGCCTTTAGCCATGCAAGCACAGTAAAGTGTGTTTTATTCAGCATTATTATGGAAAAATTTGCTAGTTGAGATGGTTTGTTTTAGGATAGGAAATGAAATTGCCTCTCAGTGACAGGAGTGGCCCGAGCCTGCTTCCTATTTTGATTTTTGTTTTAAACTGATAGATGGTGCAGCATGTCTACATGGTTGTTTGTTGCTAAACTTTATATAATATGTGGTTTCAATTCAGCTTGAAAAAATAATCTCACTACATGTAGCAGTACATTATATGTACATTATATGTAATGTTAGTATTTCTGCTTTGAATCCTTGATATTGCAATGGAATTCCTACTTTATTAAATGTATTTGATATGCTAGTTATTGTGTGCGATTTAAACCTTTTTTGCTTTCTCCCTTTTTTTTGGTTGTGCGCTTTCTTTTACAACAAGCCTCTAGAAACAGATAGTTTCTGAGAATTACTGAGCTATGTTTGTAATGCAGATGTACTTAGGGAGTATGTAAAATAATCATTTTAACAAAAGAAATAGATATTTAAAATTTAATACTAACTGTGGGAAAAGGGTCCATTGTGTAAAACATAGTTTATCTTTGGATTCAATGTTTGTCTTTGGTTTTACAAAGTAGCTTGTATTTTCAGTATTTTCTACATAATATGGTAAAATGTAGAGCAATTGCAATGCATCAATAAAATGGGTAAATTTTCTGAATCATGTGGCTGTTTTTGACTTCTGTTATAGGATACAAAGGGGATCAACAAATGACATCTTTGAAGTAGCTAAACATACTGTATTTGAACATCAGTAGAGTATTAAGAGACAATTTCATTCTTCATACAAATCTCCATACTGGAAATGAATAGGGTTTGGTAGGGAATACTTCCCAAGGAGGCAGTGGTGTCCAGGGCCCTTACTTGACATCATCTGGATCTGACCCTTTGAAAGAAGTAGAAGACTTCTGAGACAGGCTAATTAAGCTTTGCTTCCTAACGTGTTTTGCCAAATAGCAGTAGCAGAATGAAAAGATGAGTCACCACAGGAAGATGGTATTTTTTTCCCTCCTTTCAAGCTGTACTGTTAAAGTCATGGTCCTTTTTAGAGAAGGAACCTCTCTGATCAGATTCTCTTGATTCTAAAGTGAATAGAATTTCTCCCAATAAAGAAATAGGGGTTTGTCTGAATTACTGACTGGACATCTCTGAGTAAATGCTTTATTTATTTATTTTTTTTTTGGAGACAGAGTCTTGCTGTGTTGCCAGGCAACAGGCTGGAGTGCAGAGGCGCAGTCTTGGCTCACTGCAACCTCCACTTCCCTGGTTCAAGCAATTCTCCTGCTTCAGCCTCCTGAGTAGCTGGGACCACATGTGCACACCACCATGCCCTGCTAATTTTTGTATTTTTTAGTAGAGACGGGGTTTCACCATGGTCTTGATCTCTTGACCTCATGATCCTCCCGCCTTGACTTCCCAAAGTGCTGGGATTACAGGCTTGAGTCACTGCGCCCGGCTTTATTTATTTATTTTTTTGGTCCATGTATCAGGCAGGGTCTGCCTTATGGTGGCCATTAATTCATTTTGTGCTCCTGCAGCCTTAATTGGGATATAGAAAAGTGAGAAACACTCAGAAATACCCTTTCGGGTCACAACCAAGAGAGATAACCAATGTCTTTTCTCCCAGTAGTAGGGAAGTCAGAATACATTTATTTTCATTTAGACTGCAACATATACACACACACACACACACACACACACACATTTCAGATTCACCCCCCTCCCCGTAAGTGAATATAATAAATCAGTGTGAACTCACTGAACACTCCTCGGTTTTGGTGAGAGAATATACCTGGCCACTTCCAAGCAAAAGAAAGCCGTGTAAAACAGTGCTGCTGTCAGCCTTACTTCCAGACAATCAGTTAATTTACTACTTCTCAATGACCTGTTTGTTTTTTTTTAATCTCAGTTATATTTTCTTCCTTGGGCTAAATCAGATATTCGCATAGCCCCCAAAGTAGTAACTGGATAGTCTGGGGGGAAAATCTGCATTTTAGTTGTGAAAACCCCTGTAAATTCACTGGGCTTGCTTTGTGGAAAATTTTCCTCATGGGGTGAAGTCTAAGCCTTAGTTTCCGTATTAATCATAAGAGATGACACTAGGTGCCTAGCACAAGGTGGCGCCAATGAGCTTCAGAAGAAGTTGGGCTTGACCACTTGGGCCTTTTTTTCCTGCTTCCTCCCCTCATTCTCACCTCCCTGGCTTCCAGCTTCTACTGAACAAGGCAGAAAATCCACTCTATTATTGCAGAAAAGGGAAGGATTAACGAAAGATCTTAGTTTCTTAAGACGTCAGCACTGGTGAAGCTCTCCTAAAACAGGAGTGGCGTTTGCCGAGTTTTCTCCAGGGTCTCTGCTTCCTGCAGCTAGCTTCCCTGCGTGACTGCTCAGAAGGCCTCTGCCTTGGGGTTTCCATCTCTTTCCCCTGCAGGGGAGCCTGCAGCCTAGGCGGGAGGTGGTTAAGGATTCTGGCTGCTGTGCAATGGGGCCATCTGTGTTTGATCAATCCTGGCGGGAAGGAGGGGGTGGGGGCTGTAAAGAGACTGAAAGCATTCCAGAGTCGTGAGAGAGAGCCAGAGATCAGGAGAGAAGGCACCGCCCCCACCCCGCCTCCAAAGCTAACCCTCGGGCTTGAGGGGAAGAGTCCGACTGCACGTTCCTTCCACTCTCGGAGCTGCCATGGGGCCCAGCACCCCTCTCCTCATCTTGTTCCTTTTGTCATGGTCGGGACCCCTTCAAGGACAGCAGCACCACCTTGTGGAGTACATGGAACGCCGACTAGCTGCTTTAGAGGTGAGGGACTCCTTTCTCTTCTAGCTCAGCCTAGGAGAATTCCAGGTCTATTGGTTCAACCAGTTTGTTAGGGATCTGGGAATAACAAGATAGGCCTCTGCAAGAGCCTACAGAAAATTCTCTGTTAGTAAGAGGACCTTCAGAGTAACAAGCCCTCCTCTTTTCCCACATAGAACAATTTCAAAGCAAATAGACTTTTGCCTTTTACCTCTGGGATTAGATAGAATAAGGGAACACAGTGGAAACGAGAGCCAAGATTGTGGAGCTACATCTCTGGAGGAGCTGATGATGCTGTTGAAGTTGGAGGTTCCCAGAGAATCTGCAACTTCCTGTCTTCAACAGGTTGAGATCTGTAGCGTTTTAATTCCCCAGAGAAGAACTGCTAAGGGAGCAGAGACCTCTTCCCATCTTCATGCACTTAGACCTACCTAGAGCCTCAGATGACTCTGGCACTGCTCACAGAGAACACGGGCTGGAGGACATGGGGTCAGGGTAAGGGCCTAGGTGGATCTCAGCTAGGCTCTCTGCACATTTAGCACCTCTGCACATCTGGTTTCCTTTCCTGCAGGAGTGGAAGGGGATATTGAAGCCTGGCGGAGTTTGTTCTTTTTCCCATTCCTGGCTCCCGGGTTGGGCCTCTCCCTGCCTGGGAGTTGTAACCCTACAGCCTCCCTCCTGATCCCCCATCCCTTCAGGAACGGCTGGCCCAGTGCCAGGACCAGAGTAGTCGGCATGCTGCTGAGCTGCGGGACTTCAAGAACAAGATGCTGCCGCTGCTGGAGGTGGCAGAGAAGGAGCGGGAGGCGCTCAGGACTGAGGCTGACACCATCTCCGGCAGAGTGGACCGTCTGGAGCGGGAGGTGGACTATCTGGAGACCCAGAGCCCAGCTCTGCCCTGTGTAGAGCTTGATGAGAAGGTGACTGGAGGCCCTGGAACAAAAGGCAAGGGAAGAAGAAATGAGAAGTACGATATGGTGACAGGTAGGTGATCCGAAAGCAGGCCCCTAACTCTCACAACGGATATTCTTCTTCCTTCCTTCCTTCCTTCTTACTCTTTTTTTCTATCTGGCCGAGACCACTGTGGCTCTGTCTTCTGGAATCTGTTTCGGAGAAACCTCTGTAATGCCAGGTCTATTAAGGAGAGTTCTGGGGACCCAGGCCCCTGTGGTACCCGCTTCTCTCAATTTTCCCTTAGAGTGGAGGCATCCAGTGGGCAAATGCTCACTATTCCCCAGATCGCCCACCCTCGGGGAGTTCCTGCTGTAGGCATCTAATTCTTGCCTCTATTTCCTTTCCCTGTGCTTTTCTCATCAGACTGTGGCTACACAATCTCTCAAGTGAGATCAATGAAGATTCTGAAGCGATTTGGTGGCCCAGCTGGTCTATGGACCAAGGATCCACTGGGGCAAACAGAGAAGATCTACGTGTTAGATGGGACACAGAATGACACAGCCTTTGTCTTCCCAAGGCTGCGTGACTTCACCCTTGCCATGGCTGCCCGGAAAGCTTCCCGAGTCCGGGTGCCCTTCCCCTGGGTAGGCACAGGGCAGCTGGTATATGGTGGCTTTCTTTATTTTGCCCGGAGGCCTCCTGGAGGACCTGGCGGGGGTGGTGAGATGGAGAACACTTTGCAGCTCATCAAATTCCACCTGGCAAACCGAACAGTGGTGGACAGCTCAGTATTCCCAGCGGAGGGGTTGATCCCCCCGTACGGCCTGACAGCAGACACCTACATTGACCTGGCAGCTGATGAGGAAGGCCTTTGGGCTGTCTATGCCACTCGGGAGGATGACAGACACTTGTGTCTGGCCAAGTTAGATCCACAGACACTGGACACAGAGCAGCAATGGGACACACCATGTCCCAGAGAGAATGCTGAGGCTGCCTTCGTCATCTGTGGGACCCTATACGTCGTCTATAACACCCGTCCTGCCAGTCGGGCCCGCATCCAGTGCTCCTTTGATGCCAGTGGCACTCTGACCCCTGAACGGGCAGCCCTCCCGTATTTTCCCCGCAGATATGGTGCTCATGCCAGCCTCCGCTATAACCCCCGAGAACGCCAGCTCTATGCCTGGGATGATGGCTACCAGATTGTCTATAAGCTGGAGATGAGGAAGAAAGAGGAGGAGGTTTGAGGAGCTAGCCTTGTTTTTTGGCATCTTTCTCACTCCCATACATTTATATTATATCCCCACTAAACGTCCTGTTCCTCATTCTTCAAATGTGGGCCAGTTGTGGCTCAAATCCCCTCTATTGTTACCAATGGCAATCAAATTCTTACAGCTCATTTGTTTCATACGGAACTCCAGATCCTGAGAAATCCTTTTAGCGCTAAGAGTCAAAAGCCCCAACCGTTCACTCCTGTTCTCCTGCCTCATGTCAAGAAGTTTCAGGCTAAGGGTGACCCAGACCCAGAGTGCTGACCTTGCATGGGGCAGGCCCAGGGAGCAGGCAGCAGTGTTCTTGCCCTCAGAGGGGCTTGGGGAGAGAGGACTAGGAGATGTCCAGCTCTGCCCTCTCTTCCTCGCTCCTCCCTTCAGTGTCCTGAGGAACAGGACTTTCTCCACATTATTTTGTATTGCAACATTTTGCATTAAAAGGAAAACCCGCTACTCCTCTCCTGTGTTTGTTTAGGGGAGCCCTCAGATCAAATTTCCCCGCTGACCGTCCATTTTCTCCCTCCCAACCCATCCCCACTGCTTGAGCCATGTTAAGGACTTGGCGGGGCTCCCTTTGCTGAGGAGGAGCTTACTGTGAGGCGCCTGGGGGAAGCGGCGCCATCCCGCCACTGTCGGAGGCTGGACGAAGGCCTCCGTCCACACCCACCGCCATCCACAGCCGCCAATCCACGGCAGCCACCCCAGAACCTCAGTGGCACTGTGCCTCTGGCTGTGAGACACTGGGGCCCAGGGCAGAGCTTCCAGTTCCGATTCTCAGAGGATTTTGAACTAGCAAATGGATGCTAGCTGCATTGCAGTCTGGTGTAGAAACCAGAGCCCTGAATGCCTGTGTTTTGAGTAAGAACCTAAGGCTCCCCTGCAAAGTGAACTCTGCCCCGCACCCCAGACCTCCACTCCCACCTCCAGCATGGCGCTCCCGCAGGGCCGGGTTGCACAATTGTTCTCGGTCTGAACCGCTCTGATTTTCCTGCTGCCACAGCGTCTGCGGTTTGGGCAGGGAGGAGGGGCAATGACCGTGTCCCAGATGTTGGCCTGACCCGGTCCGCAGTCTTCGCCTGCCTTCCTCTTCTCCACCCTCCTCACGCCCACCTACCCACTCCAGCCCTGAACCTGGCCGAAGCCCGTCGGGACGGCAGGAAACTTAACCCTCTGTGGCTCACACCCTGGCCTCTGGCGTTGGATTGCAGAGGGCAGTCGGCGGAAGGCAGAAGGGAGAGGAGGAGGAAGGCTCCAGGCTTTGGACTCCAGGCTCCAGGAATCTGCTGATCGCTGCACCAGGCCCCCACCCCAGCGCCACCCTCACTGCTGCGAGCTCAGCGGGCAGGGGCAAGGCTGGCTGGTGGGCAGGAACCACTGCTTTCATAAGGAGCCCACCTCAGGCAGCCCTGGGGTCCTCTTGGTTATTTGCCTTAGCCAAGTGCGGGGGAGGGGCACAGTCTTCTTCCCAAAGCGCCGCCCTCCTTCCCGCCCCAGGTGGGGTGGCTTCGCCAAGGGCCTGTGAGCCTCCCTTTGTCTTTTCTTCTCTCCTCAGGCAGAGCTGCTCCAGACGTAGGTTGATGAGGAACGGGAAAGACAGACGTGAGGCACCTCACAAAGGCGCTATTGTGGGAGCCCGGGGCGGGCAGGGGCTCTCTCCCATTCCATTCTCTCCTAATGTGGGGCTGGCAACAGTAATCACCACCTGTCAGCCCACAGAGGGGTCTGCCCACGGAACAGCTGGCTGCCGAGCAGTGGTGCACAGGGAGGGCTGCGGGGGGGGGGGGGAAGGGGGGGAAGGGTGTTCTCAGCTCAGGCCTGGAGAATGGGGTCTGGGCCACAGGGCTGGTAGCACAGCGCGGGGACTGTGGGTGCCCCGTGTGGAAAGGGAGCTTGTCTGCTCCCTGGGGTGACTGTGTGTATGTGTGTGGGGGGGGAGGGCTCCCGTGTGGTTCAGAGGTGCTCGTCTTCTCCCTAGTGTGACTGCGTGTGTGTGTGTGTGCCCACGTGTGGCAGAGGAGCTTGTCTGCTTATGTGGCTGTGTGTGTGTGTGTGTGTGTGTGTGTGTGTGTGTGTGTGTGTGATGGGAGGCTGTAGGGTTGGGCTGTGTCTGGAGTTACCTTGTTAGAGCACCAAACCCCAGGAGCGGCTCTGATGCCCTTGACGAGAGCATAACCTGACACTCCGTGTGTATAAATGACGTCAAAGGATGTGTATTTGAAGTACATGCGTAACACCTTGTCACTTCTATGAAAATCAGGTTCTTCCGCGTCACACACGCGTGCTTGTCTTTGTGGCATCTATCTTTGCCTGATTCCTCCATGAGAAAGAAAAGAAAGCATCCTTTTTCTTTTAGGCTTAAATTTTCTCTGGAAAAGTTCACTCAGGCTTTTCTGAAAGGGCAACAGTCTCTGGGGCCCTCTCGTTTATTACTTTCCTCTTCTTTCTTTTTGGCTCCTGCTCAATAGTTGGTGCCATTTTGGAAGCATTTTGGAAGGTGAGTAGAACTGTGTGGGCGGATCCAGCGAACTGTCCAAATTCATGAAACTGAATGATACCCTACTCCAGGAGGCAGCCCCCGTCGCTAAATCCTACCATCCGCTAGTAGCCCCGTCATCCACCTCACACCCTCCGCAACCCATCACTGGCAGAAATAGGTTATGACCTCTGATTTGCTTGCAAAAGACAGTGGAAGGCAAAGGGCCTAGTAGAGGAGAGAGGGATTAAAAGTCCAAAGAGAAGTCCCACATCTGCCCTGATGCCTAGCCCTGAGACAGTAAACACCCAGGGCTGGGGATGTCGGAAGGGCACCAAGAGCCAGGACAGGCTGCTGCAGCAGAGGCAGCTGTCTGCCGGTCTTAGGTCCAGATGTGGCTTCTCCATCACAAGGCCTATCCACAACACTGGGCCTCAGGGTTTCCTGCTTTACCTCCTCAGCTCCCCTCTTTGTTCTTAATATCCTCTCTTCTCTGATGCTGGTCTTAGCATCTGCCTGCCAGAGAATCCAAAGTGTTTGTCTTGTTCATTTTAATCAGGAAGCTGGGCCAATGCTGTGAGCGCCCTGGACGGTGGAGAGGGAGAGGGCAGAGATGCACAGGATGAAGTTGTTGATTCAGCTGTCAGCGTTTCCTCTGGGATGGGCTCTGAGCTAAACAGAAAGCAAGCCCTTTCCCTCCTTTTCCTCCTCCTCCAGTCTCAGATTTTCTGGGCCTCTTCTCATCTCTGCTTGAACAGGCACCCCTTCCCTGAGGCTCCTGGGGGTACACCCTTCCACTGCTCCCCACTCCTCCAGCTGGTATAGAGGAAAGGATGGCCATTTTGAGAGCTGCTGAGACTGTCCTGGTATTTCTCAGGGCTTTCAGGATGGGTCTCTTGAGGGCCTGCCACCCAGCCTCTCTGTGTCTGCCTTTGCTGTGTGGTCTCTGGCCCAGGAGAACTTTTCTATTTCTCTGGCTGGAGAGCAGGGACTGTCCTGCAGCTTCGCTCCTGTTGGCAGCTGTGGCCTCCGCAGGCCCGGTTGCCCCCACAGCCCGGCCGGTGAGCTTTCCTTTGCCTGGTCTTTAACTTCTTCTCTTACAATGCAGACCTTAAAAAATTAAATCTTTATTTCTGGATTTTACAACTCCACAGAATTATAAATGTGGAAGCCAATGTATTACTTTAAAGGGCAGAGTGAGAAAGTAAAAACGCAAAACTCTCAGCACTGTCTCCCCAGAGCTTGGGTTCTGACCACGCCTATAGCTGACACCTCTCCAGGATACTCCAGCATGACCTCTGGGGGTCCACCCAGCTCACATTCCCTCTTCTCTGAGATGAGACATCCTTACTTCCTGGCCATAGCTATGTGGCCAGAGGGAAACACATCAGACTCCCTCCTAGAGAGTTAGAATTGCAGGTCAGAGATGTTAGATCTTAGGAAGTATTTGGAGGCATCTTTGCCCTGCTACCTAGAGGCAGTGAAAGCCCAACTGGAGGGAAAAGGACAAGAGGAACCCTAGGGAGAAGGTAAGGTGGGAGGGAGGAAGCAGCTGACCTGGGCTTATGTTACCCAGACCTTGTCCCCGGCCGTCAGTCCTGAGGTCACGGCACAGTTTCTGGCTCTTGGGTTCTGCAAAGTGCCTGTTAGTATGAGTGTGTTTCTGTTTCCAAAGACCCAAAGACGGCTCCTCCTCTTTACCTGCCCCACCAAAAACATCCCCTGTTCCCTGGACTGCTAGGCAAATAGTCCTGGCCCCATAGTCAGGGATGTCCAATCTTTTGACTTCCGTGGGCCACATTGGAAGAAGAATTGTCTTGGCCCACACATAAAATACACTAAGGATAGCTGATGAGCTAAAAAAAAAAAAAAATCATGAAAAAATTCATGATGTTTTAAGAAAGTTTACCAATTTGTGTTGGGCTGCACTCAAAGCCATCCTGGGCCACATGTGGCCCATGGGCTGGGGGTGGAATGAGCTTGCCGTATTCCTCCCTTCACATGACCCAGAGGACTCACTAAAATAATAAAAGAATTTCCCTCAAACCTGGCCCAAATCATTCTCCCAAGGCTCACTCAAGTCACACCTCCTCCACGACACCTTCCAGATGACCTAGTCAGTTCCACATTCCCGCTCTGTTCATCCATGGTCTACCGTCTTCCCCCATCAGAGCCTGTAGGACAGTGTTCTCAGGGGCAAACTTACGTATTAGAAAGAGCATAAACCTTGGGGTCAGAGCCCCTGGGATCACAGTCTGGCTCTACCACTTACCAAAGTTACTTAAGGCCTCATCTATAAAATAATATCTACCCAATAGGGCTGTTGCCATCAGGATTATGGATGAAATATGCAGATTCTGTAGTAGTTCGCACAATCAGTGTATGGCAGCTCTAAAACCTCACTTCCTTGGAGAGGATTTTCTGGCCCTTTCTACTCCCACCCACCCAGGCCAGGACCCTTTGCTATGGGCCCCTGTTCACCCCGGGCATAGCCCTTTTGGAGCCTGCACTGTGCTGTTTGCTCGTGTTTGTGTCCCTAGGGCTTAACACAGAGCCACTTGCTGAATGTATAAAGCTGTATGTATTCATGCTTCTCCGTTAGACTATGAACCCTTGGAAGCCTGGGCGTGTTTGTCTCCTAACTCAGGACTGAGCTTGGGAGTGGCACATTGCCAGCAAGCAGTACATGTTCTTGGTGGCATTTTTCAAGTCAGTTGGTATATTAGTCTGTTCTCATGCTGTGAATAAAGACACACCTGAGACTGGGTAATTTGTAATGGAATGAGGACTGGGCATGGTGGCTCACACCTCTAATCCCAGAACTTTGGGAGGCCAAGGCGGGTGGATCATGAGGTCAGGAGTTTGAGACCAGCTTGACTAAATGGTGAAATTCTGTCTCTACTAAAAATACAAAACTTAGCTGGGTGTGGTGGCACATGTCTGTAATCCCAGCTACTTGGGAGGCTGAGGCAGGAGAATCTCTAGAACCTGGGAGGTGGAGGTTGCAGTGAGCCAAGATTGTGCCACTGCACTCCAGCCTGGGGAACAGAGCAGACTCTGTCTCAAAAAAAAAAAAAAAAGAAAGAGGTTTAATTGACTCACATTTCTACATGGCTGCGGAGGCTTCACAATCATGGCAGAAGAGCAAGGGACATCTTACATGGAGGCAGGCAAGAAGCTTGTGCAGGGGAACTCCCATTTATAAAACCATCAGATCTCATGAGACTTATTCATTACCACAAGAACAGTATGGGGGAAATCATGCCCGTGATTCAATTATCTCCACCTGACCTCACCCTTGACACTTGGGGATTATTACAGTTCAAGGTGAGATTTGGGTGGGGACACAGCTAAAACACACCATTTGGACAAAGACGAGCTCCAGATACAAACTGAAAACAGTCACCTTTCAGTTGCAGAAGGTATTGGTCTTCCCACACAATTCCATTTCCAACATCTAAGGGGAAACTCTAGCTAGGCCAGCACATTTATTCCCTGAGAACCCAGGGGTGGAGGATAAGAAAACTGCACAAGGTAGCAGAAGACCTAGGGGTTCAGCGCCTTGTTCATAGCAAGCATCCTGGAGTAGCCGAACCTGTGTTCTCACCCCAGCCTGGCCACTTGCCAGAGTGTGATCTGGTACAAGCTGCTCTACCTCTGTGAGCCTGATTTCCTCATCTATGAAACAGAGATAATAGTACGGACTTCACAGACTGCTGTGAGTATTCAATGAAATCATCTCTATAAAGCAGTGAGCCCAATAGCTGGCACACAGTAGGTGCTCAGTATACCTTATGATTATTGTTGTTACTAAGGTCGTCATCATCGCGTAAGTCTTTTCAGTTAGCAAAGTGGCCTCATATAGTTACTGTCCTTTGATCTACACAGTAATCCTATGAGATGAGCAGGTGTCAGAAACCTGAGGATACAGAGATGAAAATGATTCATCTAAGGCCATACAGCTGATAAGTATTGGAGCCAGAGCCTATGCCACAGAGACCCTGTGAAGGAGAGAGCTCTAAACTCAAGTTGCCTTCAAATCCTTGCTCTGCCACTTGCGAGCGTCATCCTGTGCAAATACGCCCTACCTCAGAGACTTGTGAGGAGTGGGTGAGCTAGTGTATTAGTCCGTTCTTACGCTGTTATAAAAAACTACTTGAGACTGGGCAGTTTATGAAGAAAAGAGGTTCAGTGACAGTTCCCCAGGCTGTACAGGAAGCCTGGCTGGGAGGCCTCCAGAAACTTACAATCATGGCAGAAGAGTGAAGGTCAGGCAGCAAGTCTCACTTGGCTAGCAAGAGGAAGAGAGAGCCAAGGGGGAAGTGCTACAGACTTTTAACACTGAGATCTCATGAGAACTCACTTTCACAAAGCTGCAAGGAGGAACTCTGTCCCCATGTCCAATCACCTCCCACCAGGTCTTTCCCCAACACTGGGGATTACAATTCAACGTGAGATTTGGGTAGCGACCAGAGCCAAGCCACATCAGCTAGGGTTTATAAAATGTCTAGCAAAGCATCTAGAAGAATAGACGTTCAATAAATGTTCATTCCTAGGCCCTGACTCTTGCGATTTTTTTGGGGGGGTGGTGGGGGACAGGTTCTCATTCTGTCATCCAGCTTGGATGAGATCTCGGGTCACTACAATCTCTGCTTCCCAGGCTCAAGTGATCCTCTTACCTTAGTTGAGACCATAGGCGCATGCCACCACACCTGGCTAATTTGACTCTCGCTATCTTGATATGGAAGAGGATGCCATTGATCATCTCTGCTTGGCATTATAAACCATTTGTCCTGACCCAGTGGCCCTTCCACTCCTTCTTCTTCCATTTGTATGCTGTTGTGTAGGAAGATGTGGCACCTGTTTCCCACCACAGAGCTCTGTGTTATCAGTAACAGCGGGGTTGACAGGTGCCTGCACCAGCCGTGAGGGAAGAAAGTAAGGTGCATCAAAACATCTTCCTTTTCTCTGTGCCTGGACCACCTCTGCCAGCAACTGTGTGTGTGTGTGTGTGTGTGTGTGTGTGTGTGTGTGTGTGTGAGAGAGAGAGAGAGAGAGAGAGAGAGACAGACAGTGCTCCCAAGCTGCATTTTTCCTTCGATCACATTTTCTCTCAGAGATATTTTACTTGTTCAGCCTGTGTCCCTAGAATTCACCATTATTAACTTTTTGGACTTACCTCGCTGTCGATTTTGACAGATCCTTCGGTGACATTTTGGTGCACTTCATCTTATGGATATTTATTACTGTCCAATTGTACATAATTCTGGTTTTGTAGCTGATGTATTTGTGTTCCAGACCTGTATATCCATGCAGTTGTCAAATGCATGAGCTGTTGTCTATCTATTCTGATTGTCCTTTTTGGGGAAGGAGGATACAGCTCGGGCGGGAGTAAGATGAACTTTCTGTTTCTATGTAATTTGTCCCCGTGGCGAGTTTCCTGGCTCTGCTCCTCACTGACCGTGTAACATTGAACAAGATGCTAACCCCTCTAGGACTCTTAGGAATCATGTGCTTTGGCTTCCTCTTCTTACAGTGGGAGGAATTGAAGTCCAGAGCAGCTTTTGAGGGCAGGGACCATGCCTTATTCATCTTTCTATCCCCAGGATCCAGACACAGTCAAGTGGGTGTCCAGCAAATGTTTTGTAAATGAGCTGAGTGACTAGCTCCCAGTGACATCTGTGATTTAGCCCCCCTTGATTACTGAGAGTGATTATCCACATCAGTCACCGTACTGTGCATCCTGCCAGGGTGCCTTCAGAACCAATCATGCTATGTAGAAGGTGGCTGTTACGCTTTTCTACTTAGGGTTTCTGCTCTCTCCTGCCTCACTGTCAGCTGTCAGTTCTCCCTGGAGCCACTGGATCCACTGTGAGGAATCTCTGTCACTGTTTCGAGTGGGCTGTCCACTCTAGTCTGGGGCAGAATAGGAGTAAGAGGGCTTTGAATGATTTAAAAGTTGGTGCACGTAACAGGTACCTTTATTGCAGTCACAAGGATTATGGCAGAGTAGCCCACAGACAAGAAGCATTGGCTATTTTAAGCTGGGAGAGGGCTCACTTAAGTCTGATCCCCTTAAGTGATGCAACTATGTCCTAACTCATGCCCCTGTCCAGTTCCTTCTATGCATGGTGTTAGTTTACTCAGTGACTCGTGAAGCGGGTGCATGTTTAATGCTGGTAATGATTGAGGAAGCCATGGCTCTACCCCTTGGAATTTCTACCCAATGATCTAGATTCTTAAGCAATTTTCCTGCCAGCGTAGAGGAGGTAAACATACATAGATCTGAGTTTCTCCTCTGATTACTAATTATGACCTAGAAAATTCCCTCCTTTTCTCTTCTGTGTTCTTTCTAGCCCTTTTTAATCCTGATTGATGTAAAATGTTTTTTATGGCCATATATTACTTAGACATCTAGGGGAAATTGTAAAAATGTAAACTGAAAATACTCAAGGATAATTAAGTAGGAGAGGGGGTGACAGAAATGGCAACTGTATTGCTGGGTTTCAAATTGAGATAGGAGTAATTCCATTTAAACCAAACTTCGATATTCACTCGAAAGCCTGTAAATTTCAGATTTATTAGTCTTAAATTGTGATTTATGTCCTGTGGGTTTTTAATGAGGGCCAATGCTCTTATTGATTCACAGTCTGGAAAGGATCTGCTGGCTTACTCTCTCTCTGAAGGCCATGTAGTTGAAGGTCATGGAGCAGAGGTCCATGGTTCAAGTTGCAGTTCAGCTGTTTTCTGCTTGTGTGATCTCAGTTTCCTCATCTGCAAGATAGCAATGATATTAATATCTCCCTCACGGGATGGTGTGATGACTAAATAAGATGATGTATGTGAATGCAGTTTGTAAATCACAAGGTACCCAAATGCCAGCTGCTCTCATTATTGATTTAATACCTAGCATTGAGTACCTAGTGTCTGTGCTGGGTTTTGGGCAGCCACGAAATGGGACAGGCCAGAAGCCCATCTGGCAAGGAAGAGCAGAAGAATGATGTGCAAAAGAAAAGTCTTTCTCCTTTCCCACAGGTAAACACCATTCTTATATTAATATTATTCCCATGACCTTTCTTTTTTTTAAAGACAGGATATCTATGTTGCCCAGGCTGGTCTTGAACTCCTGACTCAAGCAATCCCCCTCAACCTCCCAAAGTGCTGGCATTACAAGCGTGAGCCACCGGGCTCAGCCCCCATGACTTAAAAAAACATGTTTGTTGTGTATATGTTTACCAATATAATTTATATACTTGTTTTGTATGTTTAAAAAATGCACGTCATTCATGCAATAGAAATTGCCACATTATTTTTGAGCTCGCCCAGGATGACACACACTGCTCCGGCTCATTCATTTTAACCATCTGTAGACGAGTAAGTCTACTTCCCTGCTGCTGGCCATTTTGGTTGTTGCCACCTCTCACTGCTTAAAATAGTGCAGAGCAAATGACCTCGTTCATGTTTCCCATGCCTAGGGAGAGTCCCTCTAGGAGACCCCTAGAGGTGGAAGCACTGCCATGTCACTGGTGTGTCTGTCCTCAGTTGTACTGGATATTGCTATAAGACTTTCCAAAGTTAATGTGCCACTCAGTATCCCTGATTCCTCTTGGCCTACCAACGCCTAGTGTTACCACATGTGTTGATTTTTGCCAGCTTGATGAGTATAATGTGGTATCTTATTATTATGCTAATTATCATGTGAAAGAAGGAATTTTTAGGGTAAAGGAAACATTTTAATTTTTTTTCTGAGAGTGATGTCAGTCAGATGGCTGGTTGGTGATGCCTGGCATTCATCCCCTGCACACAAAAGGACCAAGGCAATGAATAAACAGCTGAGATCTGACCGGAGTGTTGAAGAGAGTGGAGAGCTGGAGCTCAGCAGGGGAGAGGAGTTGCACTGGTGGTGAGGGGAAATCCAGGAGGGCAGCATGGAGGCACCCTGCTCCTGTAGCCTCACCTTCCCCATCTGAATCAGATCTGTTTGGAGACAGGTGGGACTTTCCATTATGAGGAAAAGTGAAGCAGAAGATCTCCACCAGCCCCTGTTGTCGCTAGAAACACTTAACAATCCCACAGTCCTCACAAGGCCTAGCAGCGGCATCACCCTAGATTAAGAGCACCAGGTATACACTTCCCATCCCTCCCCCACCATCTGTGAGACAAGCTGCTGTGGCACAATGACATCTTAAGACCACAGCCAACCTTTAGAGTACATCCTCCTCTGGGGGCTGAAAGCCACTGCAGCTGCTCAGCACTGGGGCTGTCTTCATTCCACCAAGCCCACATGATTGGCTAAATAGCACAGCACTAGCTGCATGGAGTTTGGACTGTGATGCTGCTGGTCCTGCACAGCCAGGAAACCAGACCCTTAGCCCCACTGCCAGCTGGAAGAATGGTCTGGCAGTCCTGCTTAGGGTGAAATCCCCCTTGAACTAGCCAAGCTGCTGCATGCCCTCCCTCAAGCCATTGAGGCCTCCAAGTAACTGACAGATCCATGGGCCAGCAGAGGGGCTATATACACATGCACAAGGCCTGGGAAACAGCCCCGCAGAGCTCACACCATGCACTGCAGATATGTCCCTCAGCTGCCCAATGGTCCTGTGCCCCCAGTGAGGGCCTGAGAAACAGTCCCACAGGCTGCCCCTGGTGTGCACATCCCCAGGCTAGCCAGACTCCCAAGAGCCCACACCTTGGACCTGAGAAACAGCTCCACAGGTCATCCCCAGCAGACATGCATCCAGGCGAGCTGAGAAGCCATGTGACCATGACCTGGGCTTGAGAAATAGCCCTGTGGGCTGCCCCTGGCAGACATTCCCCCAGGCTAGCTGAGCAACTGTGCACCTGCATCCTGAGCCTAATAAACAGCTCTGTGAGTCTCCCCCAGCAAACATTCCCCCAGGCCAACCAAGAAGCTATACAGCTCTGTTCTGAGCCTGAGAAACAGCCCTGCAGGCTGCTCCTGGCAGACATGTTCCCAGGCTGGCTGAGCAACTATGTGCCTATGCTCCCAGCCAGAGTAACAGCTCAATGGCCCAAACCTCAGTGAGTCAAATCTCAAGTTGGGCAACCCACCATGTACACACATGCACCCGCAACTTGAGAAACAGCCTGGCAAGACCACCTGTGGCAAAGCTGCACCACCATTGCAGCGTAAGCCACTGATAAACTTGCAAACACCACTAGTGTAAATTACAGCTGAAGAAACTACATGGAATCTACACTACTGCATCCGCCTAGAACCAAGACCAACATACTACACTGAACTGACACCCCAAGACCCATTCTTATAAGTCTTTCCCTGCAAAACCTACTTCATAAAATTGAAAGAGGCAACTTTTCCAGCAAATGCATGGAAATCAATGTAGGGACACATCCAATATTAAAAAAGAAAGAAAACATGACATTTCCAAAGGAAAATAATAATTCCCCAGTAAAGATCGCAATCAGAAGGAAATATATGAAATGCTAGAAAATGTGTTCAAATAATCATCTTAATGAAACTCAATGAGATACAGGATTCAGATGATTCAATGAAATCAGGAAAACAATTCATGGTTTGAATGAGAAATTTAACAGA
The DNA here is from genome assembly GCF_049354715.1 of Callithrix jacchus. Lineage (NCBI taxonomy): Eukaryota > Metazoa > Chordata > Mammalia > Primates > Cebidae > Callithrix > Callithrix jacchus. The sequence goes on from NC_133508.1 coordinate 151,970,682, forward strand.
GACAGATATAAAATGAATCAAATGGGAATTCTAGAATAATTCAATAAATGAAATAAAAAATACAATTGAGAGTTTCAAAAACAGACTAGACCAAGCAGAGGAAAGAATGTCTGAACTTGAAGACAGGTCTTTTGAAATAATAAAGGCAGATGGAACAAAAAAGAATAATGAATTTAAAAGAATGAAGAGGCCAAGTGTGGTGGCTCATGCCTATAAACCCAGTACTTTGGGAGGCTCAGGTGGGTGGATCACTTGAGGTCAGGTGTTCGGACCGGCCTGGTCAACATGGTGAAACTCATCTCTACTAAAAATACAGAATGTAGCCAGGTGTGGAGGTACATATCTGTAATCCCAGCTACTCTGGAGACTGAGACATGAGGATCACTTGAACCTGAGAGGCAGAGGTTCCAGTGAGCCAAGAGCATGCCACTACACTCTAGCCTGGGTGACAGAATGAGACTCCAGTCTCAAAAAAAAAAAAAAAAAAAAAGAAAGCCTACAGGGTTTATAGGAGACACCACTAAAGCAACAAAATTTCATGTGATGGGTGTTCCAGAAGGAAAAGAGAAGGGAAAAGGTGAGGAAAACATGTTTAATGAAATTATAGATTTTCTAAGTTTTGGGAGAGAGATGGACATCCAGGTCCAGAAAGCTCAAAAAACTCCCAGATAGATTTAACCCAAACAGGTCCTCTCTGAGGCACATTGTAGTCAAATTGTCAAAAGTCAAAGACAAAGAATTCTAAAAGCACCAAGAGAAAAGTATCAAGTCAGTTATAAAAGGATCCCCATTAGACTAACAGTGGATTTCTCAGTAGAAACCTTACAGGCCAAGAGAGAGAATGGAATAATATAGTCAAAGTGCTAAGAGAAAAGAACTAGACAGCCAAGAATATTATACCTAGCAAAGCTATTCTTCAGAAATGAAGGAGAAATAAAATCTTTCACAGATAAGCAAAAACTAAGGGAATTCATCACCAGTAGATTAACCTTATAAGAAATGCTCAAGGGAGTCTTACATCAAGTGAAAAGATGATAACCACCATCATGAAAACATGCAGAATTTTAAACCCACTGATAGAGCTGACACACAAAAGAGAAAGAGAATGTAATCAAATCTTATCACTACCGGCCAAGCATGATGGCACACATTTGTAATCCCAGCACTTTGGGAGGCTGAGGCAGGAAGATTGCTTGAAACAGGAAGATTGCTTGAGTCTAGGAGTTCAAGACCAACCTGGGCAACATATTGAGACCCTGTCTAACAAAAAAGAAAAAAAAAAGAAAAGAAAAGAAAAAAAAACATTAGCCAGGCATGGTGGCACCCACCTGTGGTCCCAACTACTCAGGAGGCTGAGGTGAGAGGACTGCTTGAGCCCAGGGAGTGCAGGCTTCAGTGAGCCATGATTGTGTCACTGCACTCCAGCCTGGGCAACAGAACAAGACCCTGTCTCAAAAACAAAGAAACAACAACAGCAACAAGACCCTTATCACTACAGAAAACCACCCAACTGTAAAAATAGTAAGACAGTAAATAAGGAACAAAGGATACAAAAAATAACCAGAAAAGAATCAATAAAATGACAGGAGTAAGTCATCACCTATCAATACTAACTTTGAATGTAAATGCACTAAGTTCCCTATTTAAAAGATACAGATTGGCTGAATCAATTTTAAAAAGCAAGACCTACCTATATTCTGCTTACAAGAAACTCAGTTCACCTGTGAAGACACTCAGAGGCTAAAAGTGAAGAGATGGAAAAAGGTATTCTGTGTAACTGGAAATCAAAACCAAGCAGAAGTAGCTATAATTATACCAGACAAGACAGACTTCAAGTCAAAAGCTGTGAAAAGGGGAAAATAATACTAAAGGGATCCATTCAGCAAGAGAATGTAAACATTTCTGTATGTGCATCCAACAGCAGAACACCCAGATATATAAAGCAAATGTTATTAAACTTAGAGAGATAGATGAAGCCCAGTACAATAGTAGCTGTGGACTTCAGCACCACTCTCAGCATTGGACAAACTATCTAGACAAAAAAATCAATGAAGAAACACTGGATTTAAACTTCACCACAGACCAGATGGACCTAACAGACATTTACAGGATACTTTGCTCAACAGCTGCTGAATACGTAATTTTTTCGTCAGCACGCAGAACTTTCTCCAGGACTGACTATATATTAGAACACAAAACAAATCTCAAAATTTTTTTTTAAACTGTAATTGTATCAACTCTCTTATCTTACTACAATAGAATCAAACTAGGCATTGAAAACAAGAGGAACATTTGAAACTATGTGAGTACATGAAAATTAAACATGATCCTGAAATGAATGAAGAAATGAAAAATGAAATTTAAAATATCCTTGAAACAAATGAAAATCAAAACACTATATACCCAAACCTATGGGATACATGAAAGCAGTATTGAGGCAAGTTTATAGCAATAAATTTCTACACTAAAAACCTAGAAAAATTTCAAATAAGCAATCTAACAATGCACCTCAAGGAACTAGGAAGACAAGGACAAACCAAACTCATAATTGGTAGAGGAAAAGAAATTAATATGCTGGGGGTGGTGGCTCACACCTGTAATCCCAGCACCTAGGGAGGCCAAGGTGGGCAGATCACCTGAGGTCAGGAGTTCAAGACCAACCTGGCCAACATGGTAAAACTGTGTCTCTATTAAAAATACAAAAATTAGCCAGGCATGGTGACGTGTGCCTCTAATCCTAGCTAATCGGGAGGTTGAGGCATAAGAATCGCCTGAACCTAGGAGGCAGAGGTTGCAGTGAGCTGAGATCGCTCCACTGCACTCCAGCCTGGGCGGCAGAGTGAAACTCTATCTAAAAAAAAAAAAAAGAAATAATAATGATCAGTGCAGGAATAAAACAAAATTAAGACTAAAAATATTTTTGTTCAACATAACAAAAAGTTGGTTTTAGCTGGGGATGGTGGCTCATGCCTGTAATCCCTCTCTACTTGGGAGGCTAAGGTGAGAGGATCACTTGAGGCCAGGAGTTCAAGACCAGCCTGGACAATATAGTGAAACCCCATCTCAAAAAAAAATGTGTGTGGTTTTTTTTTTGAACCATAAAACTGACAAACCATTAGCTAGGCTAAGAAAAAAAAAGAGAAGATTCCAGTAAGTATAACAAAAAATGGAAAAGGAGACCTTGCAACAGATACCACAGAAATACAAAACATCATGAGAGATTATTATGAATAGCTACACACTAATACATTTAAAAACCTAGAGGACATAGATACATTCCTGGGCACATACAATGTACTCAGATTGAACCAAGAAGAAACAGAAAACTTGGACAGACCAATGATAAGTAACGAGATTAAATCAGTAATTAAAAAACCTCCCAAGAAAGGAAAGTCCAGGACTGGATAGCTTCGCCCCTGAATTCTACTGAAACTTTAAAGAAGAAGTAATACCATTTCTCAAATTATTCCAAAAATTGAAACAACCAGAATTCTTCTTAATCATTCTGTGAGGCTAGTGTAGCTCTGATACCAACACCAGACAAGAATATAACAAAAAAAGAAAACTAAGTTTTTTTAAAGGGAAAATGTGGGAGCTGGGCAGAGACTAAAGATGTAATGGAGAAAGAGGAGAATGAATGAAGCTGCTTAGGAGTAGGGAGGAAGAGTAGGAAGGAGAAGGGACAAGGCTTCTCAGAGCTCAGAGCAAGGGAACAGATATCAAGTGGAAATGGAGTTTATGTCAGAGTGAATCCATCTTGTTGAGAAGGGTATAGTAAATGATCCGCAGAGGGCAGGAGGATGGGAGTGGTTGCGAGTCTGAAGAGAGAAGAGCAGGAAGTGAATTTGATATGAAGCCAGCAAGAGATCACTGAAACATGGCAGTGAGGAAGTGAGGAGCTGCCCGAATCCGCAGTGTACCTACAGTCAGTCTCCTCATTGCCGGCATCTCTGTTTCCTCTTCCTTCTGGACAATATATGTCAAATACTAACAACTAGCAACTCCTTATTATTATTAGTTTTTGAACCTTACTATGTGCAATTGATAGATATCTTCCCAATTCACAACTACCTGTAATTGCACGATAGGATTGAAGCAAAAAAGAGTTACAGATGTTAATTGGTGTAAGATTTCTATAAGTAGGTACCATGTGGTGTGGCTGCTCAAAAAGATGATACTCCTTGGCTGTGTGGGAAGTAGAAAAGTTCCTCTTGTTAAAGAATAAATCATGAGTGTGCTAATAGTCTTTGTTAAGCCCTATCCTATGTAGCTGTTAGACATGCCATACTTACAGACATGTAGTATATTCTATGTCCTTATACTTTAACCAAGATATCTGTGCTGGACGTGCTCACAGGCATGTCCCAGCCGGCAGCCTATGCCCCTTACTTGTTTAGAAAAGTTTTAAGTCGTTAGCCAATAGGGTTTTAGTTTAGATTGTGAGGTCTGGCTCCTGCCAACAGAGATCAGACATAGCAGTAAGGACGACCTCAAATGCATAGGGGATAAATACGCTTTTTCTTTGTTCATTGTACTCTCCGGCAAAATGGCAAGCGAGAGTACCCTTCCTGCAGTCCAGGAAGTCAAAATTGCTTTGCTAAGAGATCCGTTGTCTCAGTGCTAATTTTTCTTTATGGCACAGAGCGTCTGTTTTTAACAGGCTGCATTAGGAGGCCAAAGAAGCAGTGTTCTTTTCTGTCCGAGGTAAGGATGATAATCATAAGTGCTGCTATTCATTAGGCACCTACATGGGCCAGGCTCCCGTGAGATGCTTGCATGTATTCTTTTTCATCCCCAAAACAATCCCAAGAGGTAGATGATATGATCTTCACTTTATAGATAAGAAAATTTAGCCTCCAAAAGTTTCAGTTGCATGCCAACGTCCTTATTTCCAAGGAGAAAAATAACACCTACTAAAGAAAGACCTAAGGAATAAGAGTGCTGTCTTCAGTAGCAGAAAGTTCGTCATCAGGCAAAGGGACACTACTTGTTATATCTGGCCCTAAAATGTAGAAATAGGCTCAATGGATGTAAATCACACAAAGAGAAGTTCCATTTAACAAAAGAAAGAACAGTCAGCCATAGAACAAAATGTTACGTGTTACCTTTGGTGGTAGTGAGCTCTCGGTTACTGCAGGCGTTCAAGCAAAGGTTGAATGAATGTTGGGCAAAGCCGTACAGAGAATGCAAGCATTAGATGAGGAATAGAACTAGACGCCCTTCTTGATATTTTCCAATGTTCAAATTTGGTTCCATTTTTTTTTAGCAATATAAAAAAGAGGTAAGGTCAAAGAGGGAAGAGGCTCAAAGATGCCAGAATGGCAGGCCATGTGGCAATCCTCCACACACTGCATTTAGAAAATGGGAGGGGTTCTTCTGGACATTGGGATGAGGAGTAGAAGTGAGGCTTTGCCTTGTTCCACCCACCCCTGACAGCCTCAGGTGAAGTCTCCTGGAGAAGTTACAGACAGAAGTTTAGTGAGCGCATTTCTGCCTAAGCAATTCTGCATCCGTTTTTCACCAACTCAGGCTCAGGCAGGTGGCTGGCTATGGTTTGAATCTGATTTGTTTGCATTTCTGTGGCAGGCAACTGCTGTGACTGGTTGCAAAGGGAGAGATTTGCTTTGCACATAATTTAATTCAAGGGTTAGGTAATGAGTTTGCTCCCCCTTAGACGAGGAGAATCAACATACTTCTTTCAATCTTATCTGTGCTTGCTTACTAGTGGGAGGGCTGCTCTGTGGACCTTGTTAGATCTCTGGTGCATGTGATCGCTACTCGGCGTGATTTACTGTACCTCTTGATATTAAAAACCTTTGAGTTAGACGAGAGAAATGAATAATGCTGTGTAGTGAATTTATTAATGAATTTTCTTTGTGCTCCCAAAAAGAAGGGACTGGAAAAAAAGGCTGTTGGATCTGAGAAAGACCACAATTCTCTGCAAGTCAGGGTTCTTGATGACTCTGAAGAGAAAATAATCAGAAGTCATTTAAAAAAAAATCCCATATCCCGTTCTAGTTAGGGATTGTCATTAATTTCAGGGTAGAAGACGGCTTGGCAGCTCTCTGGTATTCTTAAAATAGAATAAATAGGCAGCCATCTTAAAATAAACAAGAGGTTTTGATCTAGGGTTTAAGCAATCTTGGCTGGTTTCTGATTCGCATATATATGTATAATAAAGTATGCCCCTGTTCCCAAGGTTGATTGCTGGGAAGCTGAATTCATGAAGAATTAAACTCTGCTCAGTGACAGGTGAGGAGGCAGTGGGACTTCCTGTCAACTCCTCCAGGTGTGTACCTGTCTATACACCCTCACCTGCTGGGTCAGGGTGTCTTGCTCCAAACTAGTGACCAGGGCCAGCTTCCTGGCCCTGTGCAAGCGCACAGGGCCCTGCACTTAGAAGGAGCTGAGCTTAGCTTAATGGCCTGCTGTTGCTGTCTTGAAATTCTTGGTTTTTGAAAAAAGGACTCCTTATTTCCATTTTGCACAGGACCTCCAAATTATGCAGCCAGCCCTTCCAGTGGCTGTTCCATTGTCAAAGGCTCTGTCTTGTGATCATCTGCTCTTTCCCAACTCAGCCTTTTCTCAGGGCAAAGTGATAAGTTTGCTCTAAAATCATATGTATTGAATAAAAGTACGTATGTGTTTGTCTTTTAGGAAGACAATTTATGGCTTTTGATGCCCTAATTAGAAAAGTAATACAGGTAAATTGTAGGAAATTTGAAAAGTACAAAGAAGAAAAAAATCATCCATATACCCCCCACACAATGATATATCCTTCTAGCTTTTAAATGTATACATCTGTTTCTTTTTGGCTTTCCATCATTGGAAATATCAGAAATAATGTTTGGGAAAATGCTTTTTAAAGATTACTAACACAGCATGAGACTGTCTCCCATATTATAATTTTTGCTTCAAAAGTTTTTTGTTGTTGGCCACATACATAGTGTTGCCCTGCACAAAAATGCCGCCCTTCACTCATTGATCTCTTCTTTTTGGACCGTTTATGTTTACTACAAATAACACTTTAAAGATAACACCTATATATGTAAGACAACAACAACAAAAAAGATGATTTATTTAGTTGTTTATTTATTTTATTATTTATTTTTTGAGGACTGCAGTGTATATTGGGCTCAGACCAGGAGTCCATGGGTCTTGAGGACCTCCGTCTGTCTGTCAGTTTTCTCCACGGTTTTTTAGCGCCTGTTTCTGTGGCCCAAGAGCTGTTTTCCCTTCCTGCAGTGGATCCTGGCCTTTTCCTTCCTCTCCTCCTGCAGGTGGCTGTCACTGCCTGCCGCTTCCAGCCTGCCTCATGAACCCGCCGCCACAGGCAGGCCAGCTTTCTTGTAGGCTTCAGATGCACCATCCGGAGGGCTGCAGGAACTTCCTCAGCTGTTTCTTGTCGCAGGGCCATGGGATCCCAGCACACACTGTGGGGTGGTCTCGGGCGGCTTGGCCTCGTGCAGCTTGGCCTCGTGCAGTCCAAAGCAGATAGCTGGGGGCCCGGGGAGGGTTGGTGTTCATCCGCTTGCGGAGCAGGGCCAGGTACTTTCCCTTGTTTCTGCAGAAATTGCCAGAAATGCTGATGCCCTAGCCGCGCAGGACCCCCACCCTCCGGCCCAGCTGTGCCTGCTTAGCCACGATGGCCCCAGGTTCCCAGGAGGAGCACCAGGACCTGCCCCCGTTAACCCCCCAAGCCCCACCTGCCATCTTCGGCAACTGCTTGGGGAAACAAAACAGATTATTTTGGGGGGTTGAATTCCTAGAAGTCGAACCTAGTAAGAACTTAGGCACACATCGCAAATTGCTTTCTGGAAAACCCTTGCAATTTACAGCGGCTCGGGAAGGAAGGAGGTGGGCGCAGGAGAGGTGGAGGAAAAGGAGTTCTGCTTGTGCTTTGTGCTTTGTGGGCCAACAGTCGACGTTCTCTTTCTTTTGGTTCTGGCTGGGCTGCACTCCAGTGATTTAAGATCAGAGCTCGCTCTTCCACAATCCAGAACTCTTTGCTGGAAGGGGTGTGTCCCTGGGGCTCTCCTGCCTCCACCAGCGCTGAGCGGGTGGTCGGGGAGCTCCCAGGAGCTGCTTCATATTCAGTCGCAGCAGGATCACGGCACTGATGCCCCTGCGAAGTTGCCCCTGGGAACATTTTCGTGTGCTAGGCTTGGTTTAATGTCACGGTGCTCTTCCCAACGTCTCCCGAGGGGAGAATAGCATTCCAAGCGAGATAGTCTCTAGTGAGGGTCTCTAATGAGGAAAGAGCCGCAGAGGAGGCCCTTGCTCCCGGGCAGCTGCTGCTGTCTCCAGATTAATTCTGAATGTCCGTGATCCCTGCGTTCGCACAATGAGGCTGCTAGTCGCTGTCATGATCATTTAGGCTTCTATTTCGGCTTTTGTGAGGGGGGATGTGAGCAGCTGGTCTGTTTACTATTGAGGCCTTGGCCTGTCTCTGAGGGAGGACCTACCATGCTGCTGGTGGGGCGGGAGCTCTCCAGATCTCTTTGAAACCCAAGTTGCAAAATCTCTGGATGTTTCCACTCTGGGTCTGTGGCCAGGGTGACTTTCCAGAGACTGAGTTGTGCTAGTGGGGAGAGAAGAGGGGAGGAGTGTGTTTGGGGAGGCTGGGTTGAGAAGTGGCATTTATAGAGCAGCTGCGCGGCAGACCCCAAGGATCGTCAGCCCCTGCAAGGCTTCCTTTGACCCTGCGGGTCTGGGGCAGGGAAGGAGGAGGGCCAGGGGTTCTCTTTACATTTGGCTGCCCCGGTTCTTCTGTGCTTTGGATGACCTTCTCTTCATGTGGTGACTTTCCCATCTGCTAGAGATATACAATTGTGAGTTCCACTATTTTCCTTGAAATTTCTGCCTCTGCTCATGAGCCCTCTTGCCACAGTCCCACTCCTCCTTCTTGTGCAAGGTACTGCTGGCTCCAGGGCTCGGGTGGGAGGTTACACACACTGGTTGGACCCACACCAGGCAAGAGCCACCAGGGTCAAACCGCTAGCCTTTTGGCTCCTCCTCACATGTTCCCCTCCTACTTCTCCTACCCAATCCCCATGGGAAGAACAAAAATCTCTGGTCTCTGCAGCCCACCGTGAAAAATGTCATCTGGAGGGAAGCCACGCTGCCAGCGAAGGAAGTGGCCTCCTGCCTTCCTCCGCCTCTGGTTCTGCCCCAAGTCAACTCAGTAAACAACAGCTTCTTAGATTGGAGTCTGTGGATGCAGTCTTATGTTCTGCTAGTTCTCCAAGAATTGCTGGGATTTTGACTTTTCAATTTTATGATAAGCTTTGCAAAAACTCGTACCATTTTATAAAGAAAAAACTTAAGTCTGTGTTTTTGCATATGTGTTCCTCAGGATCTAATGAAATTTTTTCTCCTTTAAAAGGGACTGCATCTTAGACAAGTTTGAGAAACGCGGCACCGTGCCTCCAATGCAACAGCGCCTTTGTTGAGCCAGTAACCTAATGGTAAACCCTGCATAGTAGGTCCTTCGGCTCCTCCAGTAACACTTTGAGCTAGGCATCCCCATCTTCCAAAAAAGGAGGGCAAAACTAAGAGATAAAATGGCTGGCCAGTGCCACACAGGCCAGGAGGCCAACATGCAAAGGCCAGTCTGATATCAAAGCCCATACTCTTCATCCTGGGGATGCAAGGCTGGCTCAACATACACAAGTCTATAAACATAATTCACCACATAAACAGAACCAAAGAAAAAAACCACATGATTATCTCAATTGATGCAGAGAAGGCCTTTGACAAAATTCAACAGCCTTTATGCTAAAAACCTTCAATAAACTCGGTATTGATGGAATGTATCTCAAAGTAATAAAAGCTATTTATGACTAACCAGCAGCCAATATCACACTGAATGGGCAAAAACTGGAAGCATTCCCTTTGGAATCTGGCACTAGACAAGGATGCCCTCTCTCACCAGTCCTATTCAATATAGTACTGGAAGTTCTAGCCAGAGCAATCAGGCAAGAAAAAGAAATAAAGGGTATTCAAATAGGAAAGGAGGAAGCCAAATCATCTCTATTTGTAGATGACATGATTGTATATCTAGAAGATCCCATCGTCTCAGCCCAAAATCTGAAACTGAGAAGCAACAGCAAAGTCTCAGGATACAAAATCAATGTGCAAAAACCACAAGCATTCCTATACACCAATAACAGACTTAAAGAGAGCCAAATCAAGAACGAACTGCCATTCACAATCGCTGCAAAGAGAATAAAATACCTAGGAATACAATTAACAAGGAACGTAAGGGACCTCTTCAAGGAGAACTACAAACCACTGCTCAATGAAATAAGAGAGGACACAAACAGATGGAGAAACATTCCATGTTCATGGTTAGGAAAAATCAGTATCATGAAAATGGCCATACTGCCCAAAGTAATTTATAGATTCAACACTATCCCCATCAAGCTACCAATGACCTTCTTCACAGAGCTGGAAAAAACCACCTTAAACTTTATATGGAACCAAAAGAGAGCCCGCATAGCCAAGTCAATTCTAAGCAAAAAGAACACAGCAGGAGGCATCACACTACCAGACTTCAAACTATACTACAAGGCTACAGTAATCAAAATAGCATGGTACTAGTACCAAAACAGAGATATAGACCAATGTAACAGAACAGAGGCCTTGGAGGCAACACAACATATCTACAACCATCTGATCTTTGACAAACTTGACAAAAACAAGCAATGGGGAAAGGATTCCCTATTTAATAAATGGTGTTGGGAAAATTGGCTAGCCATGTGCAGAAAGCAGAAACTGGACCCCTTCCTGACACCTTACACTAAAATTAGCTCCAGATGGATTAAAGATTTAAATATAAGATCTAACACTGTAAAAATCCTAGAAGAAAATCTAGGCAAAACCATTCAGGACATAGGAGTAGGCAAGGACTTCATGACCAAAACACCAAAAGCACTGGCAACAAAAGCCAAAATAGACAAATGGGACCTAATCAAACTCCACAGCTTCTACACAGCAAAAGAAACAGTCATTAGAGTGAATCGGCAACCAACAGAATGGGAAAAAATTTTTGCAGTTTGCCCATCTGACAAAGGGCTGATATCCAGAATTTACAAAGAACTAGAACAGACTTACAAGAAAAAAACAAACAAGCCCGTTCAAAAGTGGGAAAAGAATATGAACAGACACTTTGCAAAAGAAGACATACATGAGGCCAACAAACATATGAAAAAATGCTCATCATCACTGGTCATCAGAGAAATGCAAATCAAAACTACATTGAGATACCATCTCACGCCAGTTAGAATGGCGATCATTAAAAAATCTGGAGACAACAGATGCTGGAGAGGATGTGGAGAAATAGGAACACTTTTACACTGCTGGTGGGAGTGTACATTAGTTCAACCATTGTGGAAGACAGTGTGGCGATTCCTCAAGGACCTAGAAATAGAAATTCCATTTGACCCGGCAATCCCATTACTGGGTATACATCCAGAGGATTATAAATCATTCTCCTGTGAGGACATTTGCACATGAATGCTAATTGCAGCACTGTTTACAATAGCAAAGACCTGGAACCAACCCAAATGTCCATCGATGATAGACTGGACAGGGAAAATGTGGCACATATACACCATGGAATATTATGCAGCAATCAAAAACAATGAGTTTATGTCCTTGGTAGGGACATGGATGAACCTGGAGACCATCTTTCTCAGCAAACTGACACAAGAACAGAAAATGAAATACCACATGTTCTCACTCATAGGTGGGGGTTGAACAATGAGAACACATAGACACAGGGAGGGGAGCACTACACAATGGGGTCTTTTGGGGGGAATAGGGGAGGGACAGTGGGGGTGTGGAGTTGGGGAGAGATAGCATGGGGAGAAATGCCAGATGTGGGTGAAGGGGAGGAAGGCAGCAAACCATACTGCCACGTGTGTAACTATGCAACTATCTTGCATGTTCTGCACATGTACCCCAAAACCTAAAATACAATAAAAAAAGAAAAAATATATGTACTTTTAAATAAAATAAAGCCTACCGCACCCAGCATTTCCAGTTAGTCTCCCATTCAAGCACAAACCAGGCCCAACCCTGCTTAGCTTCACAAGAACAGGCACGTTCAGGGTGGTATGGCTGTAGACCCTACTCTTCTGTTTATAAGGCTCTCCCTGTGGGAGGCATTGCAGGGATGAGAGTGGAATGTGGTTGCAAAAATTAACTCCAATATTGTCTGTAACCCACGAGAGGATGTAACACATATACACACACGTAACTAATAAAGATTGGACTGCAACTACTGCTAGAAACCAAAAGCAAGGAAGTGCTTAGAACAGAGGAAAAGATGAGCTTTAACTTCATGGATCAGGTTCAAAGAGGGTGGGATCACTCAGGTTTCAACTTGCATTTGATTGAGCTTCTATTTTGTGCAAGGAATTGTGCTGCACACTGTTCTGCCTTCAGAGTGCTCTACTGGGGCGGACAGATGAACGAATGGACAATGACATATGCACGGGATGGGGAACCTCCTGGCTGGGGGTGTTCTTCTCCTCACCTCAGGGTGGTTAGGGAAGCACTTGAGCAGTTAGCAGAGAAGGAAGATGTATTAGTTTGTTCTTGTATTGCTATAAAGAAATACCTGAGGCTGGGTATGTACAATGAAAAGAGGTTTAATCAGCTCACAGTTCTTTAGGCTGTATAAGAAGCATGGCACTAGCATCTGCTCAGCTTCTGGTGAGGCCTCAGGAAGCTTTCAATCATGGCAGAAGGCAGAAGGGGAGCTGGCATCTCACATGGCAAGAATGGAAACAAGAGAGAGTGTGAAGAGGGGAGGTGCCACATACTTTTAAACAACTGGATCTTGTCTGAACTCGCTCATCACCAAGGGGATGGTGCTGAGCCATTCATGAGGGATCTTCCCGCCCTCCCCCTGCCCCGATATAAACACCTCCTACCAGGCCCCACCTCCAACACTGGGGATTACATTTCAACACGAGATTTGGTGGGGACACAGAGTCAAACCATATTAGAAGGGAAAGGGGATATACGCTGAGTACAGAGGAAACAGCTGTAACAAAAAGGGAGTGAGAGGCTGTGGGCCACACAGGGAGTTAGAATCAGTCCTACATCACCCAGGAGTGGGTGTTGCTTGGATAGTGGCTGTGGGAAAGTGAAGGAGATAGGCCTAAGTGCAAATCACAAAGTTTTTAAGCTTTAGTGGGGAGACAGGTAGTTTCTGGCAACCTGTTGTAGATGTTAAGAAGAGGAGTTATAAAGAGTTAACAGACTGGGCAGATACTTCAGGAAGGCCAGATAGGAGACTCTTAGAGTAATGCAGGTGACAGATGGGGAGGTCTCAGTTAAGCCTCCTTATTGCACTCACAGTAAAGACCCAGAATCATTCAAAGGAACTATTCCAAGGCCCCACGCAGGCTGACCCGTTATCTCCACTTAGTATTCTCTGGCTCAGACACACTGATCCTTGAACACACCAGCTATGATGAATTCAGGGCTTTTGTGCCCCTCTCTGGAATGTCTCCTTTCCAGGGAAGCCTTCCTGGCCATTTTATTTAAAGTAGTTCTCTACCCTCAACTCCCTGTTCTGTTTCCATATTGTATTTTTCTCCATTCACCACAGTATAGCTTTTACTTCTCTGTTTATTTTCTGCCTCCTTCCAGTAGAATGGAAGCCCCTTGAGGGCAGGTATATGTCTGTCTTGCTCACTGCCGTCTCACCAGATGCCTTCAGCCTGGCATATAGTAGGTACCTATAAATATTGGCTAAATGAGTGAATTATTCAATTTCATAGATGAAAGAAAAAAATCTACAAAGGCAGGGTAGTAGCAGTGGGGTTGAGAACAGTGAAGAGGTGGGGAAAAATTTAGGAGGGATTGTTGACAACAGGACCTGGGATTGCTGAACGTGGGGGCAAGGGAGAGAGGAGCCAAGGGCTACTGTCAGGTGTCTCAGCTCCAGCACAGGGTCAGTGGAGGGCCATTTCAGCAGCTAGGAGACTGGTTTGAACTATGTCTGGCGGGGTGTGGTGCCTCCTGCATGTAATCCCAGCACTTTGGAAGGCTGAGGCAGAGGCATTGTTTGAGCTCAGGAGTTCAAAACCAGCCTGGGCAACATAGTGAGACTGTATCTCTAGTTAAAAAAAAATAGCCAGGGCCGAGCCCAGTGGCTCACGCCTGTAATCCCAGCACTTTAGGAGAATGAGGCAGGCAGATCACAAGGTCAAGAGATTGAGACCATCCTGGCCAACATGGTGAAACCCATCTCTACTAAAAATACAAAAATTAGCTGGGCATGGTGGTGTGTGCCTGCAGTCCCAGCTACTTGGGAGGCTGAGAAGGGATAATCACTTGAACCTGGGAAGTGGAGGTTGCAGTGAACCAATATTGCACCACTGCACTCCAGCCTGGGCAACAGAGTGAGACCTTATCTCAAAAAAAAAAAAAAAGAAAGAAAGAAAGAAAAAGAAAAAGCCAGGCATGGTGACATGTAACCATAGTCCCAGCTACTCAGGAGGCTGATGTGGGAGGATTGCTTGAGTTTGAGAGATTGACACTGCGGTGAGCTATGATTGTGACACTGCACTCCAGCCTGAGCGAGATCAGTCTGAAAAAAAAAAAGTGAGATCCTGTCTCGACAAAAACAAAAACAAAAATGACAAACATGTCTGGAGGATCCCTTGAGTGGATCCCTGGAGTGGATCCCTGGGAATTTCCTGGAGTTACTTTGGGGAATCATCAAAGGGAAGAAAGGTGGAGCTGAGGAACCATGCTCCAATCAGAGAAAATTAGTATTTATTTTGTGTTTTATTTCTTGTTTTGGTTTGGTTTAATTCTTCAGTCACTGAGATCAAAAATCATAATAATTTATAGTTGGTGCATTCTTACAATGTTCTGGATATTAGGCTTAGCATTTAAAACTAAATCTTCTTGTTTCCTCTTTGTGACAGTTCTATAAGGGTGACACTATTATCCTCCTTATACAGCCTGGGAAACTGAGGCAGAAGAGAGCTTAAGTAACTTGTCTAAGGTCACAGAATTAGTAAGTGAAGAGTAATGCAACTCCTGAGTCCACAGGCTAAAGATGGAAAAGAATGTGTAGTCTGGTGTAGAACAGAGTATCATCCTTATTACTGATGATGGCTGTGTCAATCAGTTTTCACACTGCTATAAAGACACTACCTGAGACTGGGTAATTTATAAAGAAAGGAGATTTAATGGACTCACAGTTCTGCATGGCTTGGAGGCCTCAGGAAACTTACAATTATGGCAGAAGGCAAAGGGGAAGCAAGGCACATCTTACATGGCTGCTGGGGAGAAAGAGAGTGAAGGGGAAGTGCTACTTTAAAGACCATCAGATCTTGCTAGAACTCACTCACATCACAAGAACAGCATAGGGGAAACCACCCCCATGATCCAGTCACCTCCCACCAGGCCCCTCCCTCGACACCTGGGGATTAGAGTTCAAGATGATATTTGGGTGGGGACACAGAGCCAAACCATATCAACAGTGCTCACCTCTAGAACAAATTGAGGTTGTTAGCATCCATCCCAGAAACCAAGGTGAATGGGCTCTCAGGGCTGGTGCCTGCCTGGTTTCTAGTCAGGTAGAGTCTGGTGGGAGCACCCTGCTCAAGCAGGCTCTTCTGACAGGTAATGAAATGTCACAGTGGAAAGAAGCGCTCCCCTCCCCACAAAGCATGAATGAGGGTGTGCTCCTGTTGAAAGTGTAATGCTGGGTAGGGAGAGTTACCAAAAATGGAGAACAGTGGCTTGCAACCAATAAAAACCAACTGCTGGGACTCCGGCGCGCCAGGCCCGACCGCGGCTTCTCGGCTTAACACCTCCACTTGCAGCGACCGACTCCGAGGCCACCTCCAGCAATGGCCTTTGCAAACCTGCGGAAAGTGCTCATCAGCGACAGCCTGGACCCTTGCTGCCGGAGGATCTTGCAAGATGGAGGGCTGCAGGTGGTGGAGAAGCAGAACCTTAGCAAAGAAGAGCTGATAGCCGAGCTGCAGGACTGTGAAGGCCTCATCGTCCGCTCTGCCACCAAGGTGACCGCTGATGTTATCAGTGCAGCTGAGAAGCTCCAGGTGGTGGGCAGGGCTGGCACAGGCGTGGACAACGTGGACCTGGAAGCCGCCACAAAGAAGGGCGTCTTGGTCATGAACACCCCCAATGGGAACAGCCTCAGTGCTGCAGAACTCACCTGCGGGATGATCCTGAGCCTGGCCAGGCAGATCCCCCAGGCGACGGCTTCGATGAAGGATGGCAAATGGGAGCGGAAGAAGTTCATGGGAACAGAGCTGAATGGAAAGACCCTGGGAATTCTTGGCCTAGGCAGGATTGGGAGAGAGGTGGCTACCCGGATGCAGTCCTTTGGGATGAAGACGATCGGGTATGACCCCATCATTTCCCCAGAGGTCTCGGCCTCCTTTGGTGTTCAACAGCTGCCCCTGGAGGAGATCTGGCCTCTCTGTGATTTCATCACTGTGCACACTCCTCTCCTGCCCTCCACCACAGGCTTATTGAACGACGGCACCTTTGCCCAGTGCACGAAGGGGGTACGTGTGGTGAACTGCGCCCGTGGAGGGATCGTGGACGAAGGCGCCCTGCTCCGGGCGCTGCAGTCTGGCCAGTGTGCCGGGGCTGCGCTGGACGTGTTTACGGAAGAGCCGCCACGGGACCGAACCTTGGTGGATCATGAGAATGTCATCAGCTGTCCCCACCTGGGAGCCAGCACCAAGGAGGCGCAGAGCCGTTGTGGGGAGGAAATTGCTGTTCAGTTCGTGGACATGGTGAAGGGGAAATCTCTCACGGGGGTTGTAAATGCCCAGGCCCTTACCAGCGCCTTCTCTCCACACACCAAGCCTTGGATTGGTCTGGCAGAAGCTCTGGGGACACTGATGCGAGCTTGGGCTGGGTCTCCCAAAGGGACCATCCAGGTGATAACACAAGGAGCGCCCCTGAAGAACGCCGGGACCTGCCTAAGCCCTGCAGTCATCGTCGGCCTCTTGAAGGAGGCTTCCAAGCAGGCGGATGTGAACTTGGTGAACGCCAAGCTGCTGGTGGAAGAGGCTGGCCTCAATGTCACCACCTCCCACAGCCTGGCAGCACCAGGGGAGCAGGGTTTCGGTGAATGTCTCCTGGCCGTGGCCCTGGCAGGCGCCCCTTACCAGGCTGTGGGCTTGGTCCAGGGCACCACACCTGTGCTGCAGGGGCTCAACCGAGCTGTCTTCAGGCCAGAAGTGCCTCTCCGCAGGGGCCTGCCCCTGCTCCTATTCCGGACTCAGACCTCCGACCCTGCAATGCTGCCTACCATGATTGGCCTCCTGGCAGAGGCAGGCGTGCGGCTGCTGTCCTACCAGACTTCACTGGTGTCAGACGGGGAGACCTGGCACGTCATGGGCATCTCCTCCTTGCTGCCCAGCCTGGAAGCGTGGAAGCAGCATGTGACCGAGGCCTTCCAGTTCCACTTCTAACCTTGGGGCTCACGGGTCCCCGCCTCTGGGGCTTTTCTGAAGAAACCTACCCACTGTGATCAACAGGGAGAGAAGATCCACATTCTTGGGCTGAACACAGGCCTCTGACACTGCTTACCCGGCGCTCGTCTGACCCTGTGGTACAGCAGTAACCATCTTCTAATAAAGACCCTACCCGCAAAAAAAAAAAAAAAAAAAAAACCAACTGCTGGGAGAAACACTCACCAATTTTTGAAGATCTTAAACAGAGGACCTAAACTAGGAGAGGGAAGACAAAATCATCAAAAAGGAACTGTCCACTGGGGACTGTGGGGAGCCCCTGCCCCATCTGAAGGGCAGCTGCTGCCCTGGGCCAGCCAGTTCTCGCCATCAGGGAATGTGGGCTCAAGGTTGCTTCATTTTAATTTTTTTAAAAAGCCAGAAATCTGTATTTTTGTGCAAAATCATGTGACTTTTAAACGTTGTAAAAACTCCCCAAACCCTATGCAGTCTAAACCAGTAACCTCACAGGGCTCCATCTGGCCTGCATGGTGTGGTTTGTGTCCACTGATAAGGACTCTTAACTTCTTTGGGCCTTGAGAATCTGATGAAAGTACTCTTTTCCCAGAAAAAGAAATGCCTGAACAAACACACAATTTTGGGTATCATTTTCGTGTATCTCTGCGCCCTGGAATCATCCTTTTTTAAAGGCACATTTTGTAAAGGTAAGTGGGCTTCGTGGTAGACCTGAGGTCTGAGAAGGTACAAGCTGACAGGGGTATCTGGGTGAGGTGTGTCTCATATCTGAATGAGACAGTGGTGTTTTTGTTGGGGTCAATATATCCACATCTGTGTGCCTATGAGTCCTGCTCTGTACCCACCTTTCCTTAGCAGTCTTGGTTAATTCCCTCTGTATCAGTAAGGTCGGACAGGGAAGCAGGGAAGAGGCCCAAGAGGCCTGGATACTGGTCTGGAGAGGGCAGAAGAGCAGGTATGAAGGGAATGAGGGAGGCTGAATGTGGGGGGTGGTGGGACTTTTGAGCTGGACTTTGAAGGGTTGATAGAATTTAAAAGAAAGAATAAATTCTTTTTCTGCTCTTGGGCAAGGATTTAAAGTTGGAGTGCCCTAAATGCCAAAACTGTCTGCATCTAGGACAGGTGTTACATTCAGGAGGCTTGCCTTCCAGCCAAGCATGTGCCGTAGCCAGACTCCTGAACTTTCACAGAAGGCTGACAGCCCATCTCCAGCCCAGGCTATTGAATAAGGCTGCCCTTAATTGGTAACGGGGAGGGGCTGTTACCCCATGTACTTGTCAGCATAACACTGAGCTCCCTGCAGCTCAAAATTTACCAAATGCTTGGTGGTGAAAAATAGCATTCATAGAGATAAAAGACATGCATTCCCACCATTCCTATAGATTCCATTAGTCTTATTCACAGATAAGTCAGACCTCCAGAGACGGGAGCATATTGTTTTGGCCTCTGGCTAGCTAGCTCTATTGAACAAGGCTGAGCATTTATGCCACTGGCCTACCTCTTTATGTACTTACCATTAAAAGGATTAAGGATGAGGTTCAGTGTGTCAGGCAAATTTCCACTTTTTGAATACTTGCGTGGCAGCCCCTCAGATGGCCCCCAGCGATCCTTGTCACGCCTTTGTGTAGTCACTTCCCACATAGAATAGGGTGACCTGTGTAGCTATAAGTTATACCCAGCATGATGGAACATGACTTCTGGATCCAGGTCATAAAAGGAATTGTGGCTTCCACCATGTTCTTTCCTATACTGCCCACTCAGGAGGAAGTCAGCTGCCATGTTGTGAAGATACGCAAACAGCACAATGGAGAGGTCCATGTGGTAAAGAACTGAGGCCACCTGCTAACAGCCAGCAATAACTCGCCAGCCGTGTGAGCGAGCCGCCTTAGAAGTACATCCTCCAGCTCCAACTGTTGTAAGCTTTTTTAGGATACCACTTCCATATCTCGAAATAACAAGATTATATTGCCGCTTTTTTCTGTTTTAGACATTGTTGATTTCCCACTTTTCCATTTTTGTAGTGAGAAACACAAATTACCACAAAACTTAGTAGATTAAAACAATGAGCATTTATTATCTCTCACGGTCACTTTCTTCGTCTCCTCTCAATATATGATAGTGTAAATCTGATCAACCTGTATATTGGTATGCAGTCACATGCCACATAACAATGTTTTGGTCAATGATGAACTGCAGAGACGACAATGGTCCCATAGCATTGCAATGAAGCTGAAAAATTCCTATTGCCTAATGAGCACAATGCATTACTCAGGTGTTTGTGGTGGTGCTGGTACTGCACTGCCAGCCATGTAAACATCTAGCACGTACCCAGATGCCCATCAACGACAGACTGGATAAAGAAAACGTGGCACATGTACATCATGGAAGACTATGCAGCCATAAAAAGAAGGAGTTCACGTCCTTTGCAGGGACATGGATGAAGCTGGAAACCATCAATTCTCAGCAAACTGACACAAGAACAGAAAACCAAACACTGCATGTTCTCACTCCTAAGTGGGAATTGAACAATGAGAACACATGGGCACAGGAAGGGGAACATCACACAACGGGACCTGTTGGGGAGTGGGGGCTGGGGAGGGATCGCATTAGGAGAAATACCTAATGTAGATGATGGGTTGATGGGTGCAGCAGACCACCATGGCACGTGTATACCTATGTAACAAACCTGCATGTTCTGCACATGTATCTCAGAACTTAAAGTGTCATAATAAAATGTCTAGCACATACAATTATGTACAGTACATAATACTTGATAGTGATAAATGTGTTGCTGACTTATGTTTTACTTTTAATCATTGTTTTGGAGTATACTTCTTCTACCTATTAAAAAAAAGTCAACGGTAAAACAGTTTCACTTCAGACAGGTCTTTCAGGAGGTATTCCAGAAGGCTTTGGTATCATAGGCGATGACAGCTCCATGTGTGCTATTCCCCATAAAGACCTTCCAGTGGGACAAGACGTGCGTGTGGAAGACAGTGATATTGATGATCCTGACCCAGTGTAGGCCTAAGCTAATGTGTTTGTGTCTTCGTTTTTAACCAAAAATTTACAAAATACAAATATTTAAAAATGTTAAGAAGAAAGCTTATAGAATAAGAATACACAGGGAATATTTTTGTACAGCTGTGCAATGTGTTTAAGCTGTTATTTCAAAAGAGTCAAAAAATTAATAAAAAAATTTAAAAAGTATATAAAGTAGATGCCCTCTCTTCACTCTCCGTGCCTGCTCTCCTGCTGTCAGCCCGCTCCGCTGCCTGCCCCGCCACCATGAGGGAACCGGCCATCTCCTTGCCACAGACTTCCTGGCAGGAGGCATCGCCGCCGCCTTCTCCAAAATGGCCATGGCCCGGATCGAGTGGGTCAAGCTGCTGCTGCAGGTCCAGCACGCCAGCGAGCAGATCGCTGCCGACAAGCAGTACGAGGCATCTCAGACGACATCGTCCGCATCCCCAAGGACAGGTGCTGTCCTTCCGGAGGGCAACCTGGCCAACGTCATCCGCTACTTCCCCACGCAAGCCCTCGACTTCACCCTCAAGCATGAGAGCAAGCAGATCTTCCTGGGAGGCGTGGACAAGCACACGCAGTTGTGGAGGTACCTTGTGGGTAACCTGGCCTCGGCGGTGCTGCCGGCCCGACCTCCGTCTGCTTTGTGTGTACCCCCTGGATTTTGCCAGAACCTGCTGGATAACTGACGTGGAAAAGTCAGGCATGGAGTGTGAGTTCCGAGGCCTGGGAGACTGCCTGGCGAAGACCACCAAGTCCCACGGCATCCGCGGCCTGTCCCAGGGCTTCAGCGTCTCCATGCAGGGCATCATCATCTACCGGGCCGCCTACTTTGGCGTGTACGATACAGTCAAGGGCGTGCTCCCCGACCCCAAGAACACACACATCGTGGTGAGCTGGATAATCGCGCAGACCCTGACGGCGCGGCCCGTGTGGTCTCCGACCCCTTCCACACGGTGTGGCTGTGGATGATGATGCAGTCGGGGTGCAAAGGAACTGACGTGATGTACACGGGCACCATCGACTGTTGGAGGAAGACCTTTAGAGAGGAGGGGGGCAAGCCCTTCTTCAAGGGTCCGTGGTCCAATGTCCTCCGGGGCATGGGGGTCGCCTTCGTGCTGGTTCTGTACGAAGAGCCGAAGAAGGTCATCTAAGGGCGTCGGCCTCCTCCACACACACCAGGGGAACCAAGAGAACCGCTAGAATCCTTAACCATGTGGATCGTGGACCTTCAAGAAATTCGTCTTTTTTCCAGCCGGATCCTGTCAGCAGCCAGCCAGGGAAAGCTCTAGAAAAGGGGCACGTCGTGATCCAATCATTGACACTCAATTCCATGTCTTGGAGGGGAGGGAACCATGGCGTCCTTGTGGGCCTGGGGGCCGGACACTCCAGTGCTCAGACCTAGAGTCCAGATGATAGTAGGACCCGAGTCGTGTTTAAGTATTTATTTAAAACGAAAGAATCATGTTTCCCAATTTGTACTTAAAAAAAAAAAAAAAGTGTATAAAGTAAAAACGCAAATAAGCTAAAGGTAATTTATCATTGAAGAAAGAAAAGTTTGGGACAGATTGGCATAGTCTAGGTGTACAGTGTTTCTAATCCTTGTAGGGTCTTCACATTCACTCAGGGCTCACACACTGACCCAGAGCAACTTCCCATCCTGCAAGCTCGGGTCATGGTAACGGCCCTATATAGGTGTACAGCTTTATCTTTTATACCACACTTTTACTGTACAGTTTCCACACTTAGGTGTGTTTAGATCCCCAGATACCATAGAGTTACAATTGCCTGCAGCACTTGGGACAGTAACATGCAGTGCAGGTTTGTAGCCTAGCCGTGCAGTAGGCTGTACTGTCGAGATTTGTGTAAGTACACTCTGTGATGCGTGCACGACAAAAATCCCTTTTTATCATGAACCCTTTGTCAACCCTCGAATTCCCTTTTGAATGAGGAGGAGCATAAGTACCTGATTTTTACCCAAGGTAGTCAAAAGCTAGCATATCAGAGAGTTGAACACAAGGCAAAACTCTTGAGAAGGAGCCAAGAATCTGAAGTCAGCAATGAAAGAAAAATCCCACAAACCAAAGGAGCAGGGGTGAGTTAAAAATGTAGAGGTGGATCCAGAGCTGGAACCAGGGATAAGTCAGAAAAGGTATAAACTCTAGGGAAGCCAGCAGTCTCCCCGTAAGCTCGCAGGGCTTCTCAGCTTGCTGAGGTCCAGCGGAGGCATGTGGTTCTGAGGGGTTGTTGAAGCCTCTTATGTCCCACTACATGCTGGACTCTTTTTTCCTCTCCCCATCCCTGCTGACGCTGGGCCCCCCATCCTGCTTCTCAGGGCACCTCATTGCTCTTGTCATTATTGGAGGAAGTTGGGGAGAAAGGAAATGAGGTAAAGAATGAAACGAAATTAGCTTTACAGTAATCTCATTAACAGATGCTAGTCTCATTTTATAGAGAGCATAGAGCTATGTATGGAGTATTATTTTAAGAAAGCTGGAAAATTCGTTGTGCCCAGGGGAAGAGGTGTCCCTTCTTCAGTCCATGTGAATTCCTTCAGCTGTGCACTTCCCTCCATCCTCATATCTCCTTCGCTAGGACCCCCTTCCATCAACTTTCCCTTCTCTTCTGCATCTTCCATCTCTTCCTGTCTCCTAAATCCTTTCCTCTGCATCTACCCAAGTCGTTCTCGTCCTTTAACGATTTCTTCCTGCATTTCTCTAGCGCTGCCTTTTTCCTTCCTTTTACAGACAGCTTTCCTAAAAATTCTCTGCACCCGCCGCTTCTACTTTCTGTTTCTCACTCCATGGTGGTGGGGGTGCACTCCCTGCTGTTACCAGTAGCCTTTTGGTTGTTATACTCAACTCAGTCTCGATGTTACTTAACTTATTTGCACTATCTGTTGACCCCTGCTTCCTACTTCTTGAAATGGTTCTTCTTTTTGATTTCCATGATTCACTTCTTGTTTTTTGAGATAATATCTCACCCTGTCACTCATACTGGAGTGCAGTGGTGTGATCTTGGCTCACTGCTGCCTTGAACTCTTGGGCTTAAGCAATCCTCCTGCTTCAGCCTCCTAAGTAGCTGGGACTGTAGGTGTGTGCCACCACACCTGGCTAATTAAAACACACACACACACACATTGGAGAGACAGAATTTTGTTACGGTTCCTAGGCTGGTGTCAAACTCCTGGCCCCAAGTGATCCTCCTGCCTTGGTCTCGCACAGCCCTGGGATTACAGGTATGAGCCACCACACTGGTCTCATTTATTCTTAACCTTTTCTTTCCTTTTTCCCACAGGTTGTAATTCCTTCTCCCGTCCCTTAAATGCATGGTTCATTCTTGACTCTCTTCTCTTTTCATCCTTTAAATTTTTCCAGATGTATTGTCACTTCCTGTGGTTTTATATGGCAGAGCTGCCAAATGTAGATATTTCCATCCAGGGCCCTCTACTGAGAGGTGTATGTGTGCACAGCCACCTTCTGTGTCCCCTGCCCGTTTACCCAAGGCTGTCCCTCCTCCTGGATGTCATTTTCTGGAGAATGACATGGTCAGCTACTCTGATTTCTGAGTCAGGAACATGGACATTATCTCTGACCTTCTCTTACCCCTTTTCTACTCCATGTCCACTCATACACCAGTCAACATAACCCTGGACTCTACCTCTTGCTGTCTTACAGCCTGAGTCTCTTCTCTGCATCCACCAAGTTCAGATTCCATCCACTGCCTTAGTTCAGACCTCCAGTGCTCATGCAACCTCCTGAATGGCCTCCTCACCCCCAAGATTCTCTCCATTAACCCATCTCCACATTGTCCCCGTGGTGGCTACTAAAGATACATATCTGTGTGTCATGTTCTCCTGGGTAAAAACCAGATCTGGTCCCTGCATTTAGGGAATCTCTGAAGTCCCTGTCTTGGTCTTGAAGACCCTTCAGAGTGGACTGCATCTCTGGCCTCAGCCTCCCCAGCTGCCTGCCATGGGACAGCCCATGTTGGCCTGTACTGAGCTGCTTGCTGCTTTACGTGCCAGTGCTGTTGAACTTGCTGTTTCCTATACCTAGAGTCTTCATCCCTACCTTCTTCACCAGGTTGACCCATATGCATACTTCAGCACAGCTCAAGCCTCCTTCTTCCAGCCTTAGCTTACACAGCCTCCTCCCGCTCCCCCAGGCTGGGCGAGGGACCTTTCCTCTGGGTTTCTCTGTTGTCACCTCTGTCGGACACTGTCATACTATACTGTGATCATTTGTTTCCTTGTCTGTAAACAAAGGCAGGACATATTTTTTGGGGGAAGCTTATGCTGGTACTTAGCACAGTTTGACCTGTTGCAGATGTTCAACCAATGTTTATTTATTTATATTTTTAGAGACAGGGTCTCCCTCTGTCACTCAGGCTGGAGTTCAGTGGTGCAATCATGGCTCACTGCAAATTTCAACTCCTGGGCTCAAGCGAGCTTCCTGCTTCAGCCTCCCAAGTAGCTGGGATCACAGGCAGGAGCTGCCATGTCTTGCTAATTCTTTTACTTTTGTACAGAGGGGTCTCTCTCTGTTGCCCAGGCTGGTCTTAAACTCCTTGGCTCAAGCATCCTCCTGCCTTGGTCTCCCAAAATGCCAGGATTCCATGCATGCGCCACTATGTCAGGACCCAACCAACATTTGTTGAATAAATGAATCAAGGAATGACTACTCTGCAGAAGAAAGTGTTGTCAGTTCCCTTACTTCACGAAGCTGATGCTTAATAATAACAAACCTCAGGTACACAGGACTATTCTACCCCTCATCTCATGCCACAGTGTCACCATTGGTCCATGCAAGACCTCTGCCATCCATTCATTCTTTTATTCATTCATTCCTTTTATCCCCATCCCCTGATCACATACCATTTTAATTTGTTTAGTGTTGAATCTTGAAAAGTATGTATGCTTGTTTTGTGGGAGCGGATTTTTAGTTTGTGAGACTGGGGCTGTGATATATAGCTCATTCTGTCTTCTATTCAGGATCATGGTTTTAAGATTCAGCCACGTTGCTATGTGTATGTCTAGCTTATTCCTCTTAACGGTTTCATTGTTCTCCTAAAACTAAATATTTAAACAGCATTTTAGTCCTCATGATTTTTGTTTGTTTATTTTTATTTTACTTTTTTTTTTGAGACGGAGCTTTGCTCTTGTTACCCAGGCTGGAGTGCAATGGCGCTATCTCGGCTCACCGCAACCTCCGCCTCCTGGGTTCAGGCAATTCTCCTGCCTCAGCCTCCTGAGTAGCTGGGATTACAGGCACGCACCACCGTGCCCAGCTAATTTTTTGTATTTTTAGTAGAGACGGGGTTTGACAATGTTGACCAGGATGGTCTCGATCTCTTGACCTCGTGATCCACCCGCCTCGGCCTCTCAAAGTGCTGGAATTACAGGCTCGAGCCACCGAGCCCGGCCTATTTTTGTTTTTAAATTTGATGTTCACATCAGCAATGTGAAGCAGTCAGGACAAATATTAGTGTCTCCATTTTACTGCTGAGGAAACTAAAGCTCAGAGAAGTGAGTGATTTGCCCTGAGTTATACAGCGCTTCTGTGGCAGAGTCTTCTTGTGGGTCCCATCTTCCAACACCACATTCAGGGCCTGCTCAAGGATCACACTCCCTTTTCATGTGAGTGTGGCCCAGAGCTGGTCCCAAGGAGGAGGAGACAGGAGCCTACCCTCACGGTCAGGGGCAGGAGTGTCCTTGGGCAAACCTCATGAGACACCTCCCTCCCACCCACGTTTCTGCCTCCTGAAAGCAGGTTAAAATGAGTGTCTCGGCAGTTGGGAATGGAGATGGGGTGGGGGACACTGTGCAAAGGCAACAGCTTTCAGGGTGGTGGGGTTCACATGAGCTAGGGTTGTGGGGTGATTGCTAATTGTGTATAATAGATACTTGCCTTTCCCTTCTTCAGCCATTGTGAGTCACCCATGGGAAAATGGCCTCTCCCAGTTCCCTGGAATTTACCCCACCTGCCCACCATCATCATGACTGTTTTGTCTTAGGGGCAGCTGTGTTCTCTGCAAGTTGTAATACATGACATCTGTGCTTGTTTTTCTAAATAAGGAGAATTATAAGGCTGCGAGTGAACGCCTAGAAGGAACCAGGGGAACTCTCTAAAGTCCTACTCATGAGAGTTTTCGGAAGCTCAGCCCATTGCCTTTTATCCCTGCCCTCTTTACATTACTGGAAAAGTCATAATTATAATCAAAACTGAGATTCATGATGGTACCATGATCCCCTTTTAGAGAGAAAATTGAGGCTCAGAGAGGGTAAAGAACTTTCCTAAGGTAACACAGCAAAAAAGTGTCACAGCTGAGACTCAGATCTAGATCTTCTGATCACGGGCATTATGCCTTATCCACTACACCCTATCAAGGGCAGATGTCCACTTTCTTAGTAGGAGAATTCAGGCTGGTGCCCAAGACTCAGCATGAAGATGATCCCATAAAAAGAAATTGCTCGTATTTATCCAACGAGTAACCTAGCTGGGTATGGTATCATTCATTATTTAGCAACTGTGCCGGAGCCCCTCCTGGGTGTGCAACCAGCTCTGGGTAAAAGAGAAAATCCACATCTCCTTCTGTCTTCAGAGTAACAAAGCCATTTCCCAGTGAGTCGTAGATTACTAATTAAAATGCACACTCTACTAGGCTCTCTGGTTAATTCTCTCCCAAACCAGGCAGGGATGGAGGTGGGGACGAATTTGTTGCAGGATTGAAAGAAAGCAGAGGAGAACAAAAAGGGGGACAAAAGGAATGGAAGGGGGAGAACAAAAAGCAAAGAAAGGAAGGCAGGAAGGCGGGATGTCAGGAAGAAAGTGGAGGAAAGCACGAGGAAGGGAGGAACATGTACCTATTTGCCTCAAGGAAAACAGGTAAATTTTCTAAGTCTTTAGCAAGTTTACATTTGCTAGTATTTTACAGTACATGCTATTTCAGGTATGTGATTTTTTGAGCCACAAAAGGATCTTGGGTTTTAAGTAAAATATTTTTATACAACTTTATAAATGAGAAAGCAGATTCTGGGAGGTTAGGGATTACTTAACCCTGGAGATAACCTAGAAGAACTGGAAAGACTAAAGTTTTGTTGCCCAGCAGATTTGGATTCAAATCTAGACCATCTGTGATTTATCAGCTGACCTTAGTCAAGTTACTTAGCATCTTGGAGCTTTGGTTTCCTTTCCTGTAAAATGAGGATCGTGACAGCTTCCCTTAGGGTTATTTTGAGGATTAAATAGGATATTGCATGGCTGTACTAGTTCATTCTCACACTGCTATAAAGAAATACCTGATACTGCTGGGCGCAGTGGCTCACGCCTGTAACCCCAGCACTTTGGGAGGCCAAGGCAGGCAGATCACCAGGTCAGAGTTCAAGAACAGCCTGACCAACATGGTGAAACCCCGTCTCTACTAAAAATACAAAAAAATTAGCCGGGCGTGGTGGCGCATGCCTCTAATCCCAGCTACTAGGAGGCTGAGGCAGGAGAATTGCTTGAACCCAGGGGGTGGAGATTGCAGTGAGCTGAGATCGTGCCACTGCACTCCAGCCTGGGCAACAGAGCAAGACTCTGTCTCTAAAAGAAAGTACCTGATACTGGGTAATTTATAAAGTGGTTTAATTGGCTCATGGTTCTGCAGGCTGTACAGGAAGCATGGCTGGGGGGGCCTCAGGAAACTTACAATCATGGCAGAAAACGAAAGGGAAGCTGGCACACATTACGTGGCTGGAGCAGGAGGAAGAGAAAGAGACAGGAGGCACTACATACTTTTACACAAACACATCTCATGATAACTCACTCACTATCACAAGAACTAGCAGAGGTGAGAGGCTTTATCAAAGGAGAAATCTGCCCCCGGGGCCCAGTCGCTTCCCACCAGGCCCCATCTCCAACACTGGGGATTACAATTTGATGTGAGATTTGGGCGGGACACACACCCAAACTGTATCAATGGCGTACACAAAGGTCTCAGTAATTGCTAGCTATCTGGGTTTTTATATGATTCTTCTCATCACTACCACTGCTATTTAACTAAAGTATGTGACAGTGTTGGTATTTATAATAGTACATACACAGGCCCACACCCCCACTTCCCTAACGTAACAGAGCTAGGAATGTTGCAGGCAGGTTGGCCGTGGCATCTGACGTTAGTATCAGCACTCCTCTACAGTATCTTGCTGCCCATCTCTCTGTTTAGCACCTTAAAATACAACTAGACCATATTGTATGCCTCCACGACTCTAAAATTTTTTCCACTTCAAAATGATGTTCGGGGGCAGGTGCCGTGGCTCATGCCTGTAACCTCAGCACTTTGGGAGGCTGAGGCGAGGGGATCGCTTGAGATCAGGAGTTTGAGACCAGCCTGGGAAATAAGGCAAAGATTCCGTCTTTACTAAAAATACAAAAACATTCCCAGGTGTGGTGGTGTATGCCTGTGGTGCCAGCTACTCAGGAGGCTGAGGCAGGAAGACTGACACTTGAGCCGGGTGGGGCAGAGGCTGCAGTGAGCAGAGATGGGGTTACTGTACTCTAGCCTGGGTGATAGAGTGAGACCCTGTATCAAAAAAAAAAAAAAAAAAAAAAAAAAAGATATTCAGATATCTTAAGGTTAATTGTTCAGAATATTCTATTATCTCTACTGCTTGTAGAAGGACTTGTGTGCCATCTGTATTGTAGCCTAATTCCAGGGTGTGATATGTCCTCTAATTATGTTTAAGTTTGAATGTACAATCGATTCTGTACACACAACAAATTAAGAAGCCTAAAATAATGGGCAGAGTTTAATGTTGAAATTAATCTTAAAGCAAAGTTAATCAACACATAATCATCTTTGTGCTCCATAGTGATTACGTACAAATGAAAGTTATTTGTGTAAATGAAAATAATCAGGAATATTTTATGCAGTCAAACCAAGCCACTTGCAGAGCCTTTGAGGGAAGAGCAGTGATCCTGGATGTGGGTGTGTAATGAAATTAGAGCTGCCAGTGTGTCTGCACTGCTGGAGGAAGGGACTGGCCACTGAGTCCCTAAGACATTTGTTATAATCCCTGGCAGTTGTAAGTGTTCATTAATTGCTAGCTCCTCTTCCATATCCACTTTCTCTTCTTCTTTCCTTCCTTTTCCCATTATGATTGTTGTTATTACATTAATATCTGAGCCTTAACTAAACTGGCCCCAGGACCACTGACTCAGTTCCCAGGGTTGAGAGTGAATATGCAGTAGGAGTTTGGAGACACCTGTTCAGGCACCTGGGAAGAAGAAAACAACTCCGGGAAAAACAACTTTAGTATTTGTTAGAAAGATCTAGTAACAAATGATACTTTCAGATAAGAAACGCCATGAATAAAGGGCAAGTCTGTAGTTATTCTGAGCAGTCTGCGGTCATAAGAGTTAAGGGAACAGAGCAGCAAGAGTGGCAGAATGAAAAGGTGGCTGTACCTATCATGGGGCCGTATTATGGGGTAATGACATGGATTAGATGTTTTGAGGGACTGATGCCTCGCCCTCAGTAATCCCTTTGAGAATCCTTCCTGCCTCAGACTACCTACTCATTAAAGAGAAGCAGAAAAAGCCAGTGTGTGGAGAGAGAAGAGTGGAAGAGCAGACGGAAGCAGAGGGAAGAGTCTTTTGTGATCCCAGAGTGAGGAACAAACAAGAAATGGCTGATTTGGTTTCCGTGGGTTTTCCAAGTCCTGGTTCAACTCCCTCCTGACATACGTTCTCCCTGATCATGGGTTCTGTAAGATACTCATATCCATATCATTCATTTTCCTACTTTGTTTAAGCTAGCTCAAATGGATTTTTGTTACTCAGAACCAAAGAATCTTTGTTTTTGAAATAGGGTCTTGATCTGTCACCCAGGATGGAGTGCGGTGGTGCAATCATGGCTCACTGCAGCCTTGAGTTCCTGGGGCTCAGGTGATTCTCCCACTTCAGCCTCCCAAGTAGCTGGGACTACAAGCACACACCACCACATCGAGCTAATTTTGTTTGTATTTTTTGTAGAGACGGAGTCTTGCTATGTTGCCCAGGCTGCTCTTGAACTCCTGGACTCAAGCAATCTGTCTACCTTGGCTTCCCAAAGTGCTGGGATTACAGATGTGAGCTACCGCACCTGGCCTAACCAAAAGAATCTCAACCAAAACACAGCTTAATCAGGCTGCTTTCTCAACCGTTTGACTAAAGGAGGAAGAATCTGGATAATTTTATTGGAAGATAATCTTGCTCAAAATAGATTGCTGCTTCCTTCTTATAGGCAAAACCATAAATAAGTTTATTTAATTATCTTTAAATCATTTTCCTCCTCTCCTTTCTGGTTTTGAGTAATTAGGCTGAATGGGAATGGGTGACTGTGGTGACAGGGGCAGGGGCAGGATACAAACTGCTGCACCGCAGACTTTATGTCTTGTGTGATGTTGTTTTCTCAGAACAGCAGCAACTGTGTCCAGGGCTTGGCATCTAAGGGTCAGTCTTCCCTTAGCTGCCTCTGCTTCTGCAGACTCTTCAAGGGCTTCAGGAACCTACAGCTGCAGTTCTTACTGCAGGACCTGGATACCCTCCCCTTTCCCACCATCCCTGCCCTGGATTTTGAGTTGAGAACCACTCTTAGAGCTTCGCGTTAATGGGCTAGTAGTATGGTTTGGGTCTGTGTCTTCACCCAAATATAATCTTGAATTGTACTCCCATAATTCCCATGTGTTGTGAGAGGGACCCAGTGGGAGATAATTTAAATCATGGGGGAAGTTTCCCCCATACTGTTCTTGTGGTAGTGAATAAGCCTCATGAGAGCTGATGGTTTTATCAGGGATTTCTGCTTTTGCATCTTCCTCATTTTCTCTTGCTGCTACCATGTAAGAAGTGCCTTTCACCTCCCACCGTGATTCTGTGGCCTCTTCAGCCACGTGGAACTGTAAGTCCAATTAAACCTCTTTTTCTTTCCAGTCTGGGGTATGACTTTATCAGCAGCATGAAAACAGACTAATACAGTAAATTGGTACCAGTAGCGTGGGGCATTGCTGAAAAGATACCTGAAAATGTGGAAGCGACTTTGGAAGTGGGTATCAGGCAGAGGTTGGAACAGTTTGAAGGGCTCAGAAGAAGATAGGAAAACGTGGGAAAGTTTGGATGTTCCTAGAGACTTGTTGAATGGCTTTGACAGAAATGCTGATAGTGATACAAACAATAAGGTCTCAGGCAGAGATGAGGAACTCCTGGGGAACTGAAGCAAAGGTGACTCTTGTTATGTTTCAGCAGACAGACTGGTGGCATTTTGCCCCTGCCCGGGAGATCTGTGGAACTTGGAACTTGAGAGAGATGATTTAGGATATCTGGCAGAAGGAATTTCTAAGCAGCAAAGCATTCAAGAGGTGACTTGGGTGCTGTTAGGAGCATTCTGTCTTAAAAGGGAAACAAAGCATGAAAGTTTGGAAAATTTGCAGCCTGATGATACAGTAGAAAAGATAAATCCAGTTTTTGAAGAGAAATTCAAGCTGGCTGCAGAAATTTGCCTAAGTAATAAGGAGCCAGATGTTAATCCCCAAGACAATGGGGAAAATGTCTCTAGGACATGTCAGAGGCCTTCATGGCAGCCTCTCCCATCACAGACTCAGAAAGCTAGGAGGAAAAACTGGTTTCATGGGCTGGGCCCAGGGTCCCAGTGCTGTGTGCAGCCTAGGGACTTGGTGCCCTGCATGCTAGCTGCTCCAGCCATTGCTAAAAGGGACCAACGTACAGCTCAGCCCATGGTTTCAAATGGTGCAAGCCCCAAACCTTGGCGTCTTCCATTTGGTGTTGAGCTTGTGGGTGCACAGAAGTCGAAAATTGAGGATTGGAAACCTCCACCTAGATTTCAGAAGATGTAAGTAAGTGCCTGGATGCCCAGGCAAAAGTTTCCTGCAGGGGCAGGGCCCTCATGGAGAACTGCTGCTAGGGCAGTACAAAAGGGAAATGTGGGGTCCAAGCCTCACACAGAGTCCCTACAGGGGCACTGCCTAGTGGAGCTGTGAGAAGAGGGCTGCTGTCTTCCAACCCCAGAATGGTAGATCCACACTGACTGCTTGTACTGTTCACTTGGAAAAGCCACAAGCACTCAACAGCAGCCTGAGAAAGCAGCCAGAAGGGGGGCTGTATCCTGCAAAGCCACAGGGGTGGAGCTGCCCAAGACTATGGGAACCTACCTCTTGCATCAGTGTGACCAGTATGTGAGACATAGAATCAAAGGAGATAATTTTGGAGCTTTAAAATTTGACTGCCCTGCTGGATTTCAGACTTCCATGGTCCCTGTAACCCCTTTGTTCTGGCCAATTTCTCCCATTTGGAATGTCTATATTTACTCAATACCTGTAACCCCATTGTATCTAGGAAGTAACTAAATTGCTTTTGATTTTACAGGCTCATAGGTGGAAGAGACCTGCCTTGTCTCAGATGAAACTTTGGACTGTGGACTTTTGGGGTTAATGTTGAAATGAGTCAAGACTTTGGGGACTGTTGGGAAGGCATTATTGGCTTTGAAATGTGAGGACATGAGATTTGGAGGGGTCAGGGCAGAATGATATAGTTTGGCTGTTCCCCACCCAAATCTCATCTTGAATTGTACTCCCATAATTTCCACATGGTGTGGGAGGGACCCACTGGGAGATAATTTGAATCATGAGGGCAGTTTCCCCCATACGGTTCTTCTTGGTAGTGAGTAAGTCTCATGAGAGCTGATGGTTTTATCAGGGATTTCTGCTTTTGCATCTTCCTCATTTTCTCTTGCTGCCATCATGTAAGAAGTGTCTTTCACCTCCCACCATGATTCTGAGGCCTCCCCAGCCATGTGGAACTGAAAGTTCAATTAAACCTCTTTTTCTTCCCAGTCTTGGGTATGTCTTTATCAGCAGTGTGAAAATAGACTAATACATCTGTCAAAAATGACTATTGAGGGAAATGGAGAAATCATTTCTTGTGGGGAGAAGGAGTTCTCAGCTCACTTCAACCTCCATCTCCTGGGTTCAAATGATTCTCATGCCTCAGCCTCCCAAGTACCTGGGATTACAGGCATGTGCCACCAAACTTGGGTAAGTTTTTTGTATTTTTAGTAAAGATGGGGTTTTGCCATGTTGGCCAGGCTGGTCTTGAACTCCTGGCCTTATGTGATCTACCTGCCTCGGCTTCCCAAGTGCTGGGATTGTGGCAGGCCATTTCTCCCTGACAATCACACAGACAGGCCTGCATAGCACTCCAGTTACACAGACAAATTTCCACAGAGCTGCTTTAACATGAGAAAATAGTTAAACCTAGGGAAATCGGTGCCCAGACGTCAAAGCTAGAAGTAAAATATATGACCGGCAGGAGTCTGGCATGGGCTTCTCCTGTGTTGGAGCAGATCAAAATAATAGAGACAGCCTTACATTCCTAGTGCCAGGACCTGTTTCGGGTCGACGAAATCTGAGACAAGTCAAGCTAAAAGAGGCAGCTGCTCCAATAGATTTATTGGAGAGTCTAAGGCAGCTCTCCAGACCAAGCTGTAGAGGAGATATAGAAATAATCACTCTGGTACCACAGTAGAGAGGCCTTGAAGGTACTAGGGCCCTCCCCGCTTAATTGGACTTAGCAAGCATTTTCTTTGCCTCTGACCTTCTAGTTGAAACAAAATTAGTTATCAATAAACATAGGTGAATTCCTATGTTTATTCTATGTAATAATTCTATGAATTATCCTATGTAATTCAAGTGCTATATTACACATAGGCACACAACCCCAACCTATATAAACGCTAAGAAAATTGTAACACTTTGAGTTAGTCTGGTGGAATTATCTCCAACCTTCCCTCTGTATCCAGTTACAGCAATAAATTCCTGGCTTACCTGCTTCTTGCTATTGAGCCATGAGAAAACGCAGCCAGACCAGCTCGGTGCTGGGAATGGGACTACAGGTGTGAGCCACCGTGCCCAGCCAAGAAATCAGTTTGTAATAAATGCAAGTCCATATTCATTTATTGCAAATAGATTCCATGCATCTGAGAATAGCGTCAAATATGGACTTAATTTAAAAATATATATAGTTCTTAGTTTTTTTCTTTGTCCCCTGTGACAGAAAAACTCAGATACCAAGCAGTTTGGTTGGAGTGGTGAGACACGTGGCTTGACGGGGAAGGGGCTCCAAATGTGTTCTCTATTTTGGAAGTAATTAAAAATCCAGGAAGTACTTACATATATGAGCTCAGCAGGAGGGTTAGGCCCCAAGTTTGGAGCAGGTGAGAACTTTGTGCATGTGGGGGATGACTGTTGTGCGGCCCAGAGACACCCTCTATAGAAAACATGGAAGTCGAACGTCTGAGTCTCATCTAGCTGCACTGTGTAATGGATTTCTGAATGTGAAATTCTGGGACCACCCAGAATACTTTATATTTGAGAAGATCAGAAATTCTAGAAGAAAGACTTCTCTGGTCATCTGGCCAGTAAGCATTTGATAAACACTTGTTTGGGCCACAACACTGAACTGGGAGCAGCGAAAGACATGAGAGAGACACCAGAAGCATGGACCTCAGGGTGAGAACCTCATGTTTTACTCATGCAGCCTTTATAAAGCACCCGTTATGTGTCAGACACTATTCTGGTCATTAGAATGAAGCAATAAACCCTTCTCCCATGAAGTTTCAGTCCTAATGGAGATAATACAGGAGTTAAAAACGAATTCTTTAGCTAGATAGTGAGGGTAAGAAGTCCTCGATAAATTTTTCCTTTTAAAGAAAAGCAGCCCCAAAATCATTTTCGTTTCTCACAAAGAGTTGCCTGTGAAATTGAGCTGCAGACAGAGAAAGGCAGATTAGAAGCTTGCACAGGTGAGTACCGGCAGTTGTGCCAATAAGAAAGGGGCTACGTGGGTCTAGGCCCGTCCAACATGGTGGCTCCATCTTCCCTTTTCCTTTCCTGCCATGTGTGCAGCAGGAAGCAGACAAGTGGCAAGCCTATTTGCATAATAAGATTAGGGTGGGGTGGTCAGCATCCCCTCGCACTATGTAAATGTTATACCTGGTCCAACCAATCTGTGGGTGCTATGTAAATCAGACACCACCTCGAGCCTGCCCATAAAATCCAGTGCACTCCAGTGCACTCTGCTGCAGGCTGGAAGTCCCATTTGGGCACCCGTCACTCTCGAAAGAGAGAGAGAGCTGTTCTCCTTTCTTCTCTTTCTTTCTCCTTTCTTTTCTTTCTCCTCTGCTCCTAAACCCACTTCTTGTGTCTGTGTCTTCAACTCCCTTGACGTGAGACAATGAACCTTGTGTATTTACCCCAGACAATGATGCCACTTCAGAGAGAGATGAAAAACAAGCAAAAAAATAAGTTAATTTAAAAAATTACATATATTCATATCTATCTCATTACTCTTTTATTTCCATCCTTCTCTGGAAACTAGCCTACATATGAAGGAGAATGAAGGAAATAAGAGAGAGTAATGAGACAGAGTGGAGCTAGGGACTAGGATTATTTTAAATCTGGGGGTCAGGGAAGGGCCCTGAGGCCTGAATAATGAGGAGGAGGCCACCAGGGGCGAGTGTATTTTAGTATAGAGGCCCTGAGGAATGTTTGAGGATGTAAAGAAAATGGCACCCAGCAACCCCATTACTGGGTATATATCCAAAGGACTATAAATCGTTCTACTATAAGGACACATGCACACGAATGTTCATTGCAGCACTGTTTACAATAGCAAAGACCTGGAACCAACCCAAATGCCCATCGATGATAGACTGGATTGGGAAAATGTGGCACATATACACCATGGAATATTATGCAGCAATCAAAAATGATGAGTTCGTGTCGTTTGTAGGGACATGGATGGATCTGGAGAACATCATTCTCAGCAAACTGACACAAGAACAGAAAATGAAATACCGCATATTCTCACTCATAGGTGGGTGATGAAAAATGAGAACACATGGACACAGGGAAGGGAGTACCAAACACTGGGGTCTATTGGGGGGAAGAGGGGAGGGACAGTGGGAGGGGAGCTGGGGAGAAATGACAAATGTGGGTGAAGGGGATGAAGGCAGCAAAACACACTGCCATGTGTGTACCTATGCAAATGACTTGCATGTTCTGCACATGTACCCCAAAACCTAAAAATGCAATAAAAAGAAAAGAAAATGGCAGCAGTATGATTAGAGAGTGAGAATGAAGTGAGGGAGGAGGGCAAGGGCCAGACCATCTGATCCTGTGTCTGTTCCTTCCCTGAAAGGAAGGAGTTGCTTTCATTCAACCTAAGGACAAGCCTCTGCAGAGTTTTAAGCGAGAAAGTAATGCAAGCGGATTGAAACTGTAAACCCCCCCAGCTGCTTCGTGGGGAATGGAGCAGCAGTGGAAGCTACCAGCAGGGAGCCTGGTTAGGACTGCA
The DNA here is from genome assembly GCF_049354715.1 of Callithrix jacchus. NCBI lineage: Eukaryota > Metazoa > Chordata > Mammalia > Primates > Cebidae > Callithrix > Callithrix jacchus. Next base: position 152,007,595 of record NC_133508.1, read on the forward strand.
GGCTCTAAACCAAGAGTAAAATTCTAAGTCCCCACTGACCATCTGAATGGACCCCTCCTCTTGGCCAAAGGTATTCCAAAGTTGGTTCACGCCATGATGGGAGAGGGGGTCAGACGTGCCTCATTATAACCTCCTCTCTTTTGGAATTCAGGGAAAGCTGATCACCATTAACATCAATACAGACCTTAAGTCTGATACGAAACATTAATAATCTATTCTCTCTGAAGCCTGCTACACAGAGGTTTCATCTGCATAATAAAACTTTGGTTTCTACAACCCCTTATCATCATAACTCAGACATTCCTTTCTGTTGATTCCAGGTCTTTGAATAATAACTTAACTCTTTCAACTGAACACCAATCAGAAAATTTTGAAATCTACCTATAACCTGGAGGTCCCATCCCCATCACTTCGAGTTGTCCCATCTTCCTGAACCCAATCAATGTATGTCTTACATATAATTGATTGATGTTTCATGTCTCCCTAAAATGTATAGAACTAGGCTGTGGCCCAGTGGAGTCGTTCAAACCCGTAATCTCAGCACTTTGGGAGGCTGAGCGGGGAGGATCACTTGAGCTCAGGAGTTCGAGACAGGCCTAGGCAACATGGTGAAACCCCATCTCTACAAAAAATATAAAAATTAGCCAGGTATGGTAGTACATGCCTGTAGTCCCAGCTACTCAGGAGGCTGAGGTGGGAAGATTGAGCCTGGCAGGTTGAGGCTACAGTGAGCCAGTATCATACCACTGCACTCCACCCAGGGCAACAGAGCGAGACCCTGTCTTAAAAACAAACAAACAAACAAACAAACAAACAAACAAACAAACACTAGGCTGTGCGCAGACCAGCTTGGGCTCATGTTCTCAGGATCTCCTGAGGGCTATGTCACAGACCATAGTGTCACTCCTATATGACTCAGAATAAATATCTTCAAATATTTTACAGAGTTTGACTCTGTTGACAGCAGTAAACTCAGAGAAGGAAGTCCGGGGGTTAGGACGGGGTGGCGGCAGTGGGGATGGTGAGATGGAATCTTATTTAATATATAGTCTGAGGGGCCAGGACAGGTGTTTCCTGTGGGTGGGATGAGTGGAGAAAGTGAAGATGACTCAGAATTGTGGCTTGAACAAATGCAGAGTCTCCAACTGAGACTGGGGGAAGGAGGTTTTTTGTTTTTGAGATGGGATTTCACACAATCTCCGAGGTTGAAGAACAGGAGCATGAGCTCTCACTACAGCTGTGAACCCCTGGGCTCAAGTAATCCTCCTGCTTCAACATCCCAAGTAGCTATGCTCACAGGCACATGCCAGCTAATTTTTTAGACTTCTGTAGAGATGTGGGGGTCTCACTATGTTGCCCAGGCTGGTCTCAAACTCCTGGGCTCAAGTGATTCTTCTGCCTCAGCCTCTCAAAAATGGTGGGATTACAAGCATGAGCCATTATGCCCAACCTGAAGGGGTTGTTTTAATGGGAAATTGAAGAAGAGGCTTGGAAGAGAAAAATGAAGAATACCATATTGGACGTGTTAAGTTAGTAGTGCTTTATTATTCAACTTGGTTGGACAAACAAATTATAAACAGGCAGATCAAAGTGAATATTATAAAAAGCATGGTATCCACAGAGGCCCCTTCAACTCTTACAGTGAAGGATCCTGCAGCTCAAAGCTCCACCTTCAGCACTTACATGAATGAATGTGGACATGATCTTAACTCCTCAGATCCCATGTTCCTCACCTGTAACAGACAGATAGATAAAAATAGTATTCACTTCATAAGCCTGTGGTGAAGGTTGAAAGAGATTCTGTATATAGAATACTCAGCACTGGCACATAGTAATATGTTAATAGTCAATGAATATTAGCTGTTGGTATTCAATGAATATGAACTATTGGTAGTTGTATGCATTTCCTAAGACTGCTGTAACAGATTACCATCAACTGGGTGGCTTAAAATAACATAAGTTTATCGTTTGACAGGTCATTGGCAAATGAGAGAGATTGTGCTCTCTCTGAAATCTGTAGGGGAGAATCCTCCCTTGCCTCTTCTAGCTCCTTGGATTGCCGGCACTTTGGGATTCCCTGACTTGTAGATGCATCACTGTCATCTCTGTCTCTCTTGTCATATGGCTCTTTTCTCCTTGTGTGTCTTTTTTTTTTTTTGAGACAGAGTCTCACTCTGTCACCCAGGCTGGAGTGCAATGGCATGGTCTCAGCTCACCGCAACCTCCACCTCCTGTGTTCAAGCGATTCTCATACCTCGGCCTCCCAAGTAGCTGGAATTACAGGCATGTGCCACCACACCTGGCTAATTTTTCATATTTTTAGCAGAGTAAGGGTTTCTCTGTGTTAGTCAGGCTGGTCTCGAACTCCCGACCTTAGGTGATCTGCCCACCTCAGCCTCCCAAAGTGCTGGGATTACAGGTGTGAGCCACCACACCCAGCCAACTCTCCTTGTGTGTCTTTGTGTCTTCACATGGTGTTCTATGTCTCTCTCCTCTTTTTATAACAACAACAATTATTTTTGAGTAAGATCCCAGCCAACTGTATGATCTCACTGTAACCAATTCCACCTGCAAGGACCCTATTTCCAAATAAGATCACATTCTGTGGTCCTGGAAGGGAGGGACACAATTTGACACAAAGTAGTAGTATTAGTGTTATCCTGGATAATACTTATTTCCATATCTTGGTAGAGGGCCCTGCCAAACAGAACCATTTACAACCAGTTCTTTCAATTCCTGTAACAGCCTTTGTCTCTAATAAAGAACTTGATTGTATGTGGTTGGAATTTTAGCAGAAAGATTGAGATGATCTGTTTATATTTAGAATTATGGAATTTTTAGTAGGTTTGTGGTGACCAGGATTCATTTAGTCCAATTACCTCATTTTATGATTCAGAAAACTGAAGCCTAGAAATATGATGTGATTTGGCAGAGGGCACATATCTATAGCACCCAAGCCAGTAGAGAAATCTCATCGTCTAAGGTTATTTCTTAAATAATATTTCCCCCATTATGGTTATTTCATCTACAGTCGAATAACATCAAATTTCATTACCTTCATTCCTTCCTAATCACAACTCCCAACCATCTCGCCTGCCTGAAGTCCAAACATATCTTCAAGAGGAAACGTCAGACAAGAAGATTCAGGAATCAGGAGGGAAAAAAGATGAGCACAAGATACCCCCGTCCTTCTTCAGCTGGATTCAGAACGCTTAGTGTTTCCTTCCTATTTAACTCTGGAGAGGTTGTGCAGCAATTGGGAGAGGCTGAAAAATACGAAACTCAAGGCTGGGTGTGGTGGGTCATGCCTGTAATTCAAGCACTTAGGGAGGCCAAGGCAGGCAGATCGCTTGAGCCCTGAAGTTCGAGACCAGCCCGGACAACGTGGTGAAATCTCATCTCTACAAAAAAACAAAAACAAACGAAAAAACCCTCTAAACAAATATGACCAGTTGTTGTGACTTTGTTTGTAGTTCCTGCAGTCTGGGAATGATGTTGTTTTAAGCAATTCATTTTTTAAAATCTTTTATTCTTCTTATTTTTTGAGACAGTCTCTCACTCTGTTGCCCAGGCTGGAGTGCAGTGGCGTGATCTTGGCTCATTGCAAACTTCGCCTCCTGGGTTCAAGTGATTCTCCTGAGGGACTGTGTATGTTAACTTCTCTTCCCGGCTCCACAAGGGGCATGGTTTCAAAGACAGGAACTTCCCAGCGCCATGCCTCCATCCACCTCCCCATCCCGGAACCTAGAGTTCTTTGTCTAACTTTCCTGTGCTCTGGCTAGGTAACATTCCAGGTGAGCTTCCTTTGTTCAGAGAGCCCGCCAAAAGCACTGGAAGGAGGGGCTCTGTTGTGGGCCCAAGCAACCAATCTGGGATCAGAGTCAAAGATCAATCACTCCAGAGGAAGTTTGAAAGAACTCCTCTCATTGGACAAAAACATGAATGGGGCGGGAATAACTTCAAAGTTATAACCCCACTGTCCCTTACCTGTGTGGATTTCCCTCTCTGGGATCCCCTCCCACAACAGCATAGGAGCTCTCTCTACTTCTCTCTCTTTCTCTCTCTGCCTAATAAATCACTGTCTGCAAAACTCTGGGTCTGATATTTACTTAATTGGTAAAGTCACTACCCCACCAGGGCCTCTTCTCCATTCCTGGGGCAAGGAAGCTCAAGAACCTTGGCACATCCGATCGAGGAAGTGAACGGAGTCCCATCCCACGACCCAGTTACACTCCTACCTCAGCCTCTCGACCAGCTGGGACCACAGGTGTGCACTCCCACACCCAGCTAATTTTTGTATTCTTAGTAATGATGGGTTTCACCATGTTGGCCAGGCTGGCCTCAAACTCCTGACCTCAATTGATCCACCCACCTCGGCATCCGAAAGTGCTGGGATTACAGGTGTGCGTTACTACACCTGGCTGGCAATTCATTTTTTTTTAAATTGTACTTTAGGTTCTGGGGTACATGTGCAGATCATGCAGTATTGTTGCATAGGTGCATACATGGCAAAGTGGTTTGATGCCTTCCTCCCCCATCACCTATATCTGGTATTTCTCCCCTCATTATCTCTCCCCACCCTCCCCACCCCCGCTGCCCCTCCCCTAGCCCCACTCCTACTAATTGCAGTGTGTGATGCTTCCCTCCCTGTGTCCATGTGCTCTAATTGTTCAACACCCGCCTGTGAGTGATAACATACAGTGTTTGTTTTCTCTTCTTGTGTCAGTTTGCTGAGAATGATGGTTTCCAGATTCATCCATGCCCCTATGAATGACACGAACTCATTGTTTTTTATGGCTGCATAGTATTCCATGGTGTATATGTGCTCTTTATCAATGATGGACATTTGGGTTGGTTTCAGCTCTTTGCTATTGTAAATAGTGCTACAATGAACATATGTGTGCATGTGTCTTTAAAATAGAACAATTTATAATTCTTTGGATATATACCCAGTAATGGAATTGCTGGGTCAAGTGGTATTTCTATTTCTAGGTCCTTGAGGAATCATCACACTGTCTTCCACAATGGTTGAACTAATTTACACTCCCACCAACAGTGTAAAATTGTTCCTATTTCTCCACATCCTCTCCAGCATCTGTTGTCTCCAGCTTTTTTAATGATCACCATTCTAACTGGTGTGAGATGGTATCTCAATGTGGTTTTGATTTGCATTTCCCTAATGACAGTGATGATGAGCATAAAATATGTTCATATGTTTGTTGGCCTCATATATGTCTTCTTTTGAAAAGTGTCTGTTCACATCTTTTGCCCACTTTTGAATGGGTTTGTTTGTTTGTTTCTTGTGAATCTGTTTTAGTTCTTTGTAGATTCTGGATATTAGCGCTTTGTCAGATGAGCAGATTGCAAAAATTTTTTCCCATTCTGTTGGTTGCCAGTTTGCTTTAATGATTGTTTCCTTTTCTGTACAAAAGCTCTGAGTTTAATTAGATCCCATTTGTCCATTTTGGCTCTTGTTGCCATTGCTTTTGGTGTTTTAGCCATGAAGTCCTTGCCTGTGCCTGTGTCCTGAATGGTTTTTCCTAGGTTTTCTTCTAGGGTTTTTATGATGTTAGGTCTTATGTTTAGATATTTAACCCATCTAGAGTTAGTTTTAGTGTAAGGTGTCAGAAAGGGGTCCAGTTTCTGCTTTCTGTACATGGCTAGCCAGTTTTCCCAACACCATTTATTAAACAGGGGATCCTTTTCCCATTGCTTGTTTTTGTCAGGTTTGTCAAAGGTCAGATCATTGTAGATGTATGTTATTGCTTCTGAGGCCTCTGTTCTGTTCCATTGGTCTCTGTTTTGGTACCAGTACCATGCTGTTTTGATTACTGTGGCCCTGTAATATAGTTTGAAGTCAGGTAGTGTGATGCCTTCAGCTTTGTTCTTTTTGCTTAGGATTGTTTTGGCTATGTGGCCTGTCTTTTGGTTCTAAATGAAGTTTGAAGTGGTTTTTGCAGTTCTGTGAAGAAAGTTATTGGTAGCTTGATGGGGATAGCACTGAATCTATAAATTACTTTGGGCAGTATGGCCATTTTCATGATGTTGAATCTTCTCAACCATGAGCATGGAATGTTTCTCCCTCTGTTTGTGTCCTTTCTTATTTCATTGAGCATTGGTTTGTAGTTCTTGAAGAGGTCCTTTACATCCTTTGTTAGTTGTATTCCTAGTATTTTACTCTCTTTGTAGCAATTGTGAATGGGAGTTCATTCTTGATTTGGCTCTTTTTGTCTGTTATTGGTGCATAGAAATGCTTGTGATTTCTGCACATTGATTTTATATCCTGAGACTTTGCTGAAGTTGCTTATCAGTTTCAGGATATTTTGGACTGAGACGATGGGGTCTTGTAAATACACAATCATGTCATCTGCAAATAGAGACAATTTGACTTCCTCCTTTCCTAATTGAATACCCTTTATTTCTTTTTCTTGCCTGATTGCTCTGGCTAGAACTTCCAGTACTATATTGAATAGGAGTGGTGGGAGAGGGCATCCTTGTCTAGTGCCAGATTTCAAAGGGAATGCTTCCAGTTTTTGCCCATTCATTATGATACTGTCTGTAGGTTTGTCGTAAATAGCTTTTATTATTTTGAGATATGTTCCATTGATACCTAGTTTATTGAGAGTTTTTAGCATAAAGGGCTGTTGAATTTTGTCAAAGGCCTTCTCTGCATCTATTGAGCTAATCACGTGGGTTTTGTCTTTGGTTCTGTTTATGTGGTGAATTACGTTTATAGACTTGTGTATGTTGAACCAGCCTTGCATCCCAGGGATGAATCCTACTTGATCATGGTGGATAAGCTTTTTGAGGTGCTGCCGCAATTGGCTTGCCAGTATTTTATTGAAGATTTTTGCATTTATGTTCATCATGGATATTGGCTTGAAGTTTCCTTTTTTTGTTGAGTCTCTGCCGGGTTTTGGTATCAGTATGATGTTGTTCTCATAAAATGATTTGGGAGGGATTCCCTCTTTTTGGATTGTTTGGAATAGTTTCAGAAGGAGTGGTACCAGCTCCTCTTTGTATGTCTGGTAGAATTCGGCTATGAACCCATCTGGACCTGGGCTTTTTTAGTGCAACAAAACAAGTTGGCGTTAGGATTTTTACCTTTGGAGTGAACTGAAGGCTTAAATACCATATCAGTTAGGATGCTTTCAGCAGCAACCAACTTACTAGCTCAATAAAATGGCTAAAACTGTAAGAGTTTTGTTATATCATGTAATGAGAATAGAGTTAGAGAATTCAGGGTAGTTCAACAAGCCTGGAGTGTCTTCTCAGGAATTCTGTTGGCAGCAGCTCCAGGGATAATTGCATTAATCATGCCTTTCTATTTGCCATATTTCTGATACTTTGACCTCTGGGGGTCTTGCTGACCCTTGAGAAACTGTCCTTCTCAGGGCTAGTCAATTCCTGGAGACCATAAACCACTTGCCCAGGAATGTGCCTTTCAGGTACGAACCAACCCATCCAGAAGCCACACCCCAACCACCTCCTTTGTGGGCCACTATCTACCTGCCCTGATAACCCCAGGATCAGGTACCAGGCAACTAAGGGCAGTCCCTATGCCCCGGAGCCCACTGAAAGTATTGAAATTAGCTGATCCTAAGCCTGCGAACTCTGCCTCATTTCCTCCATCATGTAGAATCCACAATAAAGGCTCTTGCCCACACCCGCCTGCTCCCTTTCTCCTGACTAACCCTAGTGCTTCCTTATGTGACCCGACGTGGTGCCGTGTGTTTCCTCCTCTTGGAACTGTGAGCAACAAACTGTTTTTTCAGTTGTAATCATTAACTGGTCTTTTGGCCTTACCATATCTCAATAATAATAAAACCTACATTTAAAAATATTAATATCCCCACATCATGAGTCCAAAAAGAAGAATGGGCTGGGGAAGGAACACCCTCCTTGAGCACAGGGGGAGGGTGAATGTCAGAAATGAATCCCAGTTCTGACAACACAGGAGCTGAAGGGACCTTGGATGTTGGATAGGCGGTTCCCACTGTCTGTCACAAGCCCTAAGAAAATACAAATAAGAGAAAAGAACAAAACTGGGTCAATCTAATCAAAAAGGCTTTCTGGAATGCATGAGCCCCCAGTGAGATCTAAAAGTCCTAGACGGACTTGGTGTTGTGGAGCAAGATGGCAGTCAGGGCAAGGAGAGACAAGAAGCAGATGAGTTCCACCTTGCCAACAGTGGGAAACAGATATGCTTAATGTGAGTAGGGAGGTAGCCTTGGCCAGGAAAGTTTGTTTGAAGATCCTGGTCTGTCTTGACTTTAAATCACTTGCCTTTGGAATGGACGAGAACAGACATCTCATCAAGTGAACCAATCTGACTGCAAGGAGCACCCGAATCCATCTCCACTCAGAAATCCTGGTTACAGTTGCTACAAGATGTATTTGACAGGGAACAGTGGGTCATAAGATCTGTTTCTGCCTCCTTCCTGTGACTCACTGGATGACTCAAGGTGAATCTTTCCCCGTCTCTGAATATCTGGCCCCCATCCATGAAGAACGGAAGATCACATCAGTATTTCCCTTCTGCAAGGTTGGACCCCCCTGCAGTGACTGTGCAAAGACCACCAGACTGCTCTCTCTGCCAGCTCACTCTTCAGCCTTTCTGGCTCTTTCTCTGCTCTTCCACATCCTTTTTGCAAATAGAATTGTTCCAAAACAACCCAGGCATGTGTCCTGGGGACAGCCCTTCCAGCTACCTCTGAGCTGTGGGGAGCAGGCCTGACATTGCTTGCTATTAGCAACTCCTGTTTGCAGGATAAAGAAAGTGAACCTGAGTGCAGGCTCCCGTGGGCTGGGGCATTTTCATTCTGCAGCAGGTCAGCTTGCATTCCACTAGGGGGCTTTGAATGTTGATAGGCATTTCTTTCCAGGTGCCCTTCTCCTTTCTCTACAGTGCGGGAGTCCCTGTAGGACCTTCCACTGGCGTCCTACAGAGAGTATTACTCTTCTCATTGTTTTCCTTACAAATTAGTTTCTGGATTTAATGGCTTTGGTTGCTGAGCAGATTCTGGAAATTGGGGCAGAGAGTGGAGTGGGGTGATCTGCAGAGCCCATTATGGGCACTGGGTTATTGGCAGCTTGGGATTTAGGTGGAATTAAATCTCACCTGTTTCTTGGGGAATTTTTAGGATGGGGGTGGACCTTCTTTTCCCCTAGAAAGAATTGTGTTTGTTGTTATTGCACGTTTAAGAAACTTCTAGAAATTGTAGCACTGGAATACAATAGATAGATAATGCAGGTTCTTAATGGGATGTGGGGGAGTGTTGTTTAGTTGTAGGAGGATTTGTAATAATAGGATTAGGGATTGAGCGTTACCTGAGGACTGTTTTATTAATGCAACAGAACATAAAGTTAAAAAAAAAAAAAGAGAAAATCCAGGGGTGTCTTAGCATCAGAAGCGTTGGAACCAGAGCGACTCCATGTTGAACAGGGGCTGGGTAAAATGAAGCTGAGACCTGCTGGGCTGCACTCCCAGGAGGTTAGGCGTTCTTAGTCACAGGATGGTTACAGTTAAGGGAACAGGTTAATAATGTTTACCAAACAGACCCAGGACTTCACGGACCCAAGAAATGTCTTGACTTCCTGGTATCTTAAGCACAAAAGCATTCTTAGTTTAGGAATACATTTTGCTTTAAAGATGGTAATACAGATTCTTGCAAAAGTCAGTACCTACACAAAGATTAACAGTCTGTTGCCATAAGCCCATGTAACAGGCCACATCCCCCTCATGATTTTTTGCCTTGTTATCTCATTTATAAACAGGCATTGGACCTAAGGTGGACGCCTTCCTCTCTTCCTGCTTTTGGAAAAGCCCTGCTCTGTCCATGGAGCAACCATTCTTTCACTCCCTGACTGTCTTAATAAACTTGCTTCCACTTTCCTCTGTGGACTCACCTGGTATTCCTTCTTGTGCAAGACCTTCTTTCCAGGTGCCCCTCTCCTTTCTCTACAGTGCACCAGTCCCTGTGGGACCTTCCACCGGAGTCCTGCAGAGAGACGATTACTCTTCTCATTGTTTTCCTTACAGATTAGTTTCTGGATTTAATGGCTTTGGTTGCTAAGCAGATGTTGAAAATTGGGGCAGAGGGGTCTGGATTGGGACCCCTCTCCCGTAACACTAGTGCTAGGAATATGGCCACAAGGGTGTGCAGGGTGAGTGGACAAAGGTGAGAAACACTGTTCCCGGAAGGACAGGTTGGCATGGGGTGAGCACCCGAGGAAGTAACAGGGTCTGTGAAAAATTGGTGGGAGCTGGTAATCTGAGTGATTCATCTTTGAGTTTAGGATGGGTTAGTCATTTCTGCAGTGGGCTGGGACCAAGAGGTGCCCATCCGGCTGGAAACTGCTGCTGAGTGGGAGTTCCCACAAGGGGTTGGAGCTTTGAAATTGGAAGATGGAAATGAACAGCCAAATGAGCAGCAAGAAAAACAGCTACCCTTTTAAAAGTGGAATTTGGGGATTGGAGAAATTATGCCAAGGAGATTGTACCATTAATCTCCTGATTCAGACAGAAGCCTTTGGGGAGATGCTTTGTAATAAAAACCAGACCAGAAAGCAGGCAAATTGTTCTTTAGCATAATAAGGCCGGGATAATTACTTCCTTAAGAGTAGGGTCAAAGCTGTGTTAATGGAAAGAATATGCACACTTTACATATCCTAGACTGCAGTCTTCCTAAGAAAATGAATGGCAGAGGGGTGTTTGCTTTTAGGTCATTCAGGGAAAGCAGACTGCAGCATCTGCTCATGGAGAGGAGCTGAAATGGAGCTGAAACATCCATTTCTGCTCATCATGCCTCCCCGGACATATGTGTCACATTCAGAGTTCTCAGCTGATGACTAGAACCGTGGGTGGAGGAAGACCATACTGACACCCACATGAGGAAATGGCAGGACCCAGAAGAGAGTGGGCTGAAGTTTGCCTCACCCTATAGGAGAGGAAGAATATCCCGACTGAGGAAGGACTTAAAGGGAGGACTGTGGAGGGGAAGGAGTGGGACGAGGAAGGGAGTTAGAGAACGGGGAACATTCTACCAGAGGCGTTGCCTTCCCTCATGTGCAGATAATGGTAGCTATCCTTTATTCAAGGAACTACTCTGTTCTAAGCTCTTTTACCTGGGCGGTCTTGTTTCCTCACAATAATACTAAGAGAAGGCACTATTTTCTCTATCTTCGTTTTATAGATGAGGAACCGAAGGATTAAAAAAGGGGTGTCCAGTCATTTGGCTTCCCTGGGCCACACTGGAAGAATTGTCTTAGGCCACACATAAAATACGCTAACACTAACGATAGCAGATGAGCTAAAAAAAAAATCACAGAATGTCTCATAATGTTTTAAGGAAGTTTATAAATTTGTGTTTGTATAATTTCTCTGATCCCTAAATTCCTCCACATGCAAAGCCATCCTGGGCCGCGAATGGCCCATGGGCCACAGGTTGGACAAGCTTGAATTTGAAGTTCATGTGGCTTGCCCAAGATCATTCCCCTAGACAGCGGTGGAACTAGGGTCTGTCTGAGGCAGTGTGGCTCTAGAACTCAGTCTCTGAAACCACACACTGCACTGGTACAGAAATGGAAGCTAAATGGTCACAACCTTCAGTGCTCCAGGTCTTTCTAGCTTTGGAGAACTTCGATAAAGAAATGCTTCAAATGCCGTAAGAGATATGACTATACAGTTTGTGTTTGCCCAGAACGAAGGCGTAAACATGAAAAAATGAAAAAGGCAAAAATAAATAAAATGCCTGTATAGCCTGGCGAAGACTGGCCAGGCCGTGTTAGGAAAGAGGAGAGTCCATGATCAGGGGTCACCTGACATACCCCAGACAGCTTTGATTACCCAGGCAGAGAGGATGACCAAATGACAAGTAATTTGCCTGCTATTTGGAGATTTGGAGGAAGTAGGAACCTGTCACATGTATTACAAGGTTGGCACTCTGGTGAAGGTGGTGCCTGTGTGCCATATCACGTGGCAGCAAATGAGGCTTATCTCCAATAGAGGCTCAGGACAGAAAAAAATCACAGAAGAGCTGAACCCACCTTAGCACCCACCGTAGGAAATAAGAATAAATAAAAGGTTCCGCTTCAAAGCTTTCCTCTTAGTTCGTTATGAATAAATAATAGCTTCTTCAAAGGTTAATTGACTTTAAAGCTTTTGCTAATAATCTTAAAGCAGCTGTTAGTCATAATAAAGGAGTAGGTCCATCCTGTGTCCTTAGTTCTTACCCTTTAACCTAGACATTTACCCTGACATGCCTGGACAAGCCCAGGTGAGTCTTAGGTCAAAGCTTATTCCCCTTCCTTATTTAGAAATGTCATCGCTTCTCTAAGCATTCCTCAAGTTCCTCTTTTCCTTTGTTCTCCTCTGCCTTTACTTCTTTAGAAAATTTCCAAGTTTTAGTCAAGCATAGACTGTCAAGCATTCTGGCCAATGGAAACTGGACACAGCAGTAGGGCAATTGTGTTAGGTAATGAAAGTTATAAATATCCCTGTCTCCCTTGTTCAGGTGTGCTCTCGTGACAAGACTGTTGGAGAGTTGCACCCTTCCTGCAGGAAGTAAAACTAGCCTTGCTAAGTCATCATCCATTGTCCCCTTGTGGATTTTTTCCTGATGTTATAAACCCACTTCCAACACCCACCCACCTGTCGACCTATAAGTCAGTGCTCTTTGGGCAAGTGCATGTGATGGAAACACGCCTGGGCTCAGGCAGGCCTTCCAGAGAACAGAGACAGAGACACTGGAGGAGAGCAATGAAGGGCCTCTGATCGATTGTTCAATATGCTGTTACTGGTGGCAAATCCATATGAATCTGTAATTCTTGCCTCCTCAGAAAAAAGAATTCGACTGAGGGGCATAAGACCAAGGGAAGTTTTAGAGCAGGAGTGAAAATTTACTAAACAGCTTTAGAGCAGGAATGAAAGGAAGTAAAATACACTTGGAAGAAGGCCAAGCAGGCAGTTTAAAAGATCCAGCGCATGGCTTGACCTTTGACTTGAGATTTTATATATTGGCATATTTTGCGGTCTTGAGTCCCTTCTCCCCTGATTCTCTCCTTGGGGTGGGCTGTCCACATGCAAAGTGGCCTGCCAGCACTTGGGAGGGGCCCCATGCACAGTGTGTTTACTGCAGCTGTGCACATGCTCACTTGAGGCATTCTTCTTTTGCCAGTCAAATGTTTCCAGAAGGTCACATCCCAGTTAACTCTGCCATTTTGCCCCTTAGTGCACATGCTTGAGTCCAACTTGCCCAGCTCCCGAGATCTTACTGGGAAGCTGCTGATCATCAGTTTCAGGTGTTTTCTCTCTATTGGGAGACTGCCTTTCCCTGGCAGTGGCTGCAACCAATTATTGTTTTAGAGAAGTGGTGTAACAACCACCTGACCATCACCTGACGGTTGCCTGATGTTTCTGGTTGGGGGGCCCTGCTCACATATGACTAGTTACCTACTGTAACACGCTGACCTAAAAGGAAGAAGCTGAGGCAAAGTTCATACAAGTTGAGAGTTCCTTTGGCCAAGCTTGAGGATTGTAACCTGGCAGCAGAGATTCGAGTTGCCGTGAGCATACACTCAAACTAGTGGTCGTTACAAGTAGGTTTCTAAAGGAAAAGAAGAGGCAGTTCGTAAGTTGTTAATTCTTGGTAAACAACTTAGGAACTGTCTCCTCTTTACTGATGGATTGGTTGATTGGCTATGTGTCATTCTTTGCATCAGAAATTCCATTCCTTTAAATGGAATTTGTGATACAAAGAATACAAAAACATGAAGGTTATTGGTGAAGTAGCTAGTCAGGAACAAAATGCCTTTAAGCAGTTGCCCCCAGGCAGGCATGGGTGTGTGGGTACCCTCCTCACCTAACCCAATTCCCATACTCATGTTTCTCTGGACCGGATACATTTTGTAGACCTCATATACCTCAGGCTGCTCTGAGCTATTTTTCTTTTCTCAATTCAATCAGCAAATGTCACTGAGCAAGTACTATGAGTCAGGCATGGTGTTAGGTGGTGAGGATAGAGCGCCTGGTTTATGCCTTCAAGGTTTTAACAGTATTGTACACCAAAAATAAAACACTAAGCTCTCAACTGGCTGATGGACCCTCCCTTCAGCCAAGGGTATTCCAAAATTAACCTGAAAAACTATTCGGGCCATGATGGGAGGTGGAGGACATGCCTCATTGTACCTTCCTTCTGTTGGAATTCAGGCACAGCTGACCAGCATTAACATTAAAACAGAGATCTTAAGATTGATAAAAACAGACTCTTTTAAGTCCCATAGGAAACATTTGCAACCTCTTCTCTGAAGCCTGCTACCTGGAGGCTTCATCTGCATAACTGTGGTCTCCACAACTCCTTATCTTAACCCAGATTTTCTTTTATTGATTCCAGGTCTTTATATAAACTCTTTCAACCAATTGCCAGAAATCCTTTGAATCTACCTATGACCTGAATGTGGGCCCCTGCCCTGTCTCACCTTCCTGAACTGAATCAATGTACAGCTTACATGTATTGACTGACGTCTGATGTTCCCTTAAAATGTAGAAAACCAAGCTGTAGCCCGACCGTCTTGGGCACATGTCCTCAGGATCTCCTGGGCCCGTGTCATGGCCATTATGGCTCACTTATATTTGGCTCAGAATATGTCTCTTAAAATATTTTACAGACTTTGTCAACAGCACAGATAGGTAAATAATAAAGCAAAATATAACTGCATGTGGAAAGTGGGAGCGAGCCCAGTGTGCTAGCGTGGGGTGAGGTGAAGTCAGACACACAGTCCTGGAAAGGAAGATATCCAAACTGACACCTGAAGGTGAATAGGAGTGAGGCTGTCTCAGCGGGAGGGTTGGTGACTGCGGTGGCAAACTTTCTAGGTAGAGCAAACAGTTTGTATAAAGGCCCACAAGTGAGACAGATCTTGGTGGGGAGCCTAGTTCCTTCTGGTCAAAAGCAGATGTCAGGAGCAGTGAGCCAAAGCAACATCATGAATGGTCTTGTAGACTCTTTGAAGGAGTGTCAAGCTGGAAACAGTGGCTCATGCCTGTGGTCCTAGCAATTTGGGAGGCTGAGGCAGGAGAATCACTTGAGCCCAGGAGTTTGAGACCACCCAGGGAAACATAGTGAGATCCTGTCTCTACAAAACATTTTTAAAAGTTAGCAGGGCATGGTGGCATGTGCCTGTGGTCCCAGCAATTTGGGAGGCTATTCAGCCTGGGCAACAGAGAGCAAAACCCTTTCTCAAAAGAAAGGAGTGTGGACTTTGTCCTGGGGTAAGGGACAGGCGCTGAAGATTCTTAACAGCAGGAGGAATGGCATCAGATCTGTACTGAGATCACTCTGGCTAAGGTGTGGAGGGTAGCGGGAGGGAGACCAGTTAGGGAACTACTGAAGTTTTCCAGGTAAAAGATGACAGTGGCCTTCAGGACTGTGTAGGATATTTCAAGCCCAGGGGAGAAATCTATGGGTGTGGTTTAAAGGCAGGATTTCCTTTGCCAGAGGCCAGGGGCCAGGGCACAATCCAGAAGTGCCAGTGTGGGCAGCTGCAGAGGGTAAAACCAAAAATCTCAGGGCTACAGGTGCCTACAGTGAGTGAGGAGATTTGGAGGATGGTTCTGGAAGAGACCAGAAATTCCATTAGATGTAGAGAGGTGTCAGATAGATATTCTTGGGCTAAAGCCTAAGTGGCTTAGTGTGCCATCCAACCAGACAGGAAGTACAGGCGGATCCATAGGATGGGAATTAACTTTCCTGCGGGATCATCTAAGGGAGTCTAAGAGCCACGGAACTGAAGGCATGGTGGTTTCAGGAAGTTCCAGGGATGATAATTTCTCCGGTTCTTTATTCAGTTTTCTTATAACTTTATAATTTCTCTAGATTTGTCCTTTTTAACCTCGGGTTGCTTTTTTTTTTTTTTTTTCTATAAAGATTAGTGGTAAAACTCAAGATGCAAAGGTTATTCTTGTTTAGAGAAACCTGGTAGGAATTAAATTGGGAAGACTGTGTCCTGCTGGGTGGGGGTTTTGTGGAGGGAGGAGTCTGATAGAAGTTGATGACAACTGGAAAAAAGGAAACAAATTAATTAGCAGGCCTGAGGAAGAGGGATTATGTCATTTTAACATGTCTACACTGCTCCCTCCAAAAGTATAACCCTAATCCTAATAGCTTCACTTGCCTAATGTGCAGCAGGTCAATATGCTGAGATACCAGGCACTGCAGCAGAGAAAGAGTTTAATAATCGTAGGGCAGCTGAATGAGCAGACAGGAGGAAATCTCAAATCCACCTCCCAATTTGGAGCTGGGAATTTTGGGGGGTTTGGAGTGGGCCAAGGTGTAGGGATCACTGACAGGTTGAAGAGTGCAGGGTGAAGTCATGGGTCAGGGAGAGGAAGAACTGCATTCTCATTCTCGTTTGGTTCCTCTCTGGGGGGTGTCTTCAAATTTGTTGGTTTCAGGATTTCCACGGGAATTCAGGATCCGAAGAACATCTTAAACAATTCTTAAACAAAAGCCTTATGATTTCAAGGTCAGAAATCCTGCCTATGGGAGCAAGGGGGATGAGAATGGTCAGTATCTAGTGTTACCGGACTTTCAGTTACAAGGATGTGGGCCAACGTGCAGCCTGATTAATAAGTTTTTTTTTTTTTTTGAGATAGAATCTCACTTTGTGGGGCAGGCTGGAGTGCAATGGCACACTCTTGGCTCACTGCAACCTCTGCCTCCCAGGTTCAAGTGATTCTGCTGCCTCAGTCTCCTGAGTAGCTGGGATAACAGGCATGCAGCACCAGGCCTGGCTAAATTTTTTTTTGTATTTTTAGTAGAGATGGGGTTTCACCATATTGGTCAGGCTGGTCTCGAACTCCTGACTTCCTGATCTGCCCGCCTTGGCCTCCCAAAGTGCTAGGATTACAGATGTGAGCCACCGTGCCCAGCAATACTTAATTACAGCTATAATTCTACCCAGGACCTGGCAGATGACTCCTGTGAACCCTGTGAAGGCAGTTTAAAGGTGGAGCGGAATTCCTGTCACCTTGAATGTGTACCAGCCTGAGTCATTTGCTTCTAATGACTAGAAGGTGGTGAGATGGTCTGGGGCTTTTGAGGCTACATTATAGCAGGCATTGCTGCTTCTGCCCTGCTGTCTCCTGGACTATTCACTCAGGGACAAGCCAACTGCCATGTCATGAGGACACTCAGGTAGCTCCATAGAGGCACTCATCTACAGTAACCAACCTGACATGACCATGTCAGTGAGCCACCTTGGAAGGAGGCATTCCAGCAGTCTTCCAGCTGAGGCCCCAGAGCTTCCTGCTGGGCTTTGTCTAAATTCACGACATGCAGCAACTGTGAAGTAATAATTATTTTAATCCACTCAGTCATGGGCAATTTGTTACATAGTGATAGATAATTAATACAGGAATACAGGTAGATCTGGACTAAGAGGTGACTGTAAATGTTTAACTGAAGAGAAAACCTTTTATTCCCTTACAGTGGACTCTTCCACATCAAAGCTCCATCCATGTATTTACTCACACATGCATCCATGAACCTTCTCTTCATCCATCCATTTGCCACCCTCCCATCCTTGCATGAACACACCGAACTACCCAACTGCCAAACTAACCATCCATCCATCCATCCATCCATCCATCCATCCATCCATCCATCCAACAAATGCTCCATGAGAGCAAGAACTCTGTCTTCCTTATTCATTTTTATGTCCCCAATGTCCAGAACAATGCATTTCACATAGCACTCAACATATAGTTGTTAAATGAATGGGTAATTAATGTTTTTCCAATCTTCAGAGAGTTCTCAGTGTAACAGTAACAGATGAGAATATCAATAATTGGAACTCAAAGAACGCTGTAGCAGAGATGGATATGGGTATCCACAGGACAGAGGAAAGGCATGTGATTCGGGGCTATAGGGGTACAGTGAAGTCAAGAAAGATCCGATG
This sequence comes from Callithrix jacchus, assembly GCF_049354715.1. NCBI lineage: Eukaryota > Metazoa > Chordata > Mammalia > Primates > Cebidae > Callithrix > Callithrix jacchus. The sequence continues at coordinate 152,025,553 of NC_133508.1, forward strand.
TTCAAGCTGAGTTTTAAAGGATAAACAGAGTTGCCCAGGAATTTGGGGCAGGGCTGGCCTGAGAACATAAGGAGTATATGGAGAGTGGCTGGCTGCATCGTGGGTGCCTGGAATTCATTATTCTCTTTATCTGAAGGAGTGTGGGGCAGTCAGAAGACACAGGTGTAAGGAAGCTGCATGACCCGGCCTCAGGAGCAGCGGGAACATCTATCTTCAGGGTAGTTCTGCACCTTTAAGAAAATCCAGTCCCCCTTTAGGCACCTCCACTCGACCCAACACCAACAGGCTTATTCTCATCCTCACTCATCTTTTCTCCATGTTACTTTTTAACTTCTGTAATCTTGGTCTGCTCATACTTGGGTTCATTTTATCTGCCTGTCTGGTTAACACATAATTACCTTATAAGACTCAGGTCAAGAATCATCTCTTTTATGATAAATTTTCGAGACCAGTCTGCCCCCTGGTAGACTCGACCTTCTCTTACAGCCCCATCCTTGCCTTTCATCCTGCTGGTTTCAACACCTACTGCTGATGGACTCATGCTCTTGGCTTTCCCAGTTGGAATTCCCCAGAGAGAGAATCTGATTGCTTGGTCTTCCCTAGTTGTGGGTTATTAGTGTGCCTGAGGTCTGGCTGCCTTCAGGACAGATGCCTGTCCTTGATCCAATCAGCTGTGGCACAGGGAGATGGGCAGGGATATGAGGTACAAAATGGCCCCCTAGGGCTGCCTGTGCAGCGGTCTGACTGCAGGAAAATCCCCTGAAGAGGGGCTGTGAACTCTAGGAGGACAACGGCAAGCACAAGGTTTTGGATCTTGTAGCAGACAGCTGTTGGTGCCCGACATCACATCCCCTTGGCCTACCTCTGGCTTTAGTTGCTGCAGCAGTGGAGGGTTCTGGCAAGCTCAAGCCAACTGTTCAATGAGAGGTTTCACTTCAAGCATACTCTACCTTCTGCCCCTGGGAGTCTCGCAGGCCAAAGGGCTTCACTTGAAGAGGGTCGATGGCTGACATACTCCAGGTTAACCTCATGCATTGGGGTCTGGAGTGGTGGGTCACTGTTCCAGACTCCCACCTTTCGGGTGGACAGCCCGGAAAGTGCCTCAGGAAGCATCTCCAGGTCTTTGCAGAGCTGAATCCTTGTTGCCTTCCACAGTGGTGTCCCTGTTGTGCCACACACTGGCCTCTTCTCTTTGTCTCTGTTTCTGCTCCCTCACTCTGGGGACAACCCAGACAACCCCATGAAGGATCTGCATCCAGGTCTTAATCTTAGATTCTGCTCTCAGGAGACCCAACTGAGATTTATTCCGAAGGCAAGAGGGAGCCCTGGAAGCCTTTCTTCCCCCACTTTCTGATAATAATCCTGTAATGAACTCTAGGCGTTCTGCTGGGTGGAGAGGATGTAAGCACAATATGTCGCAGTCCCTGGACTCAAGGAGCTTATGACCTCCTCCTCCTCCTCCTGTAAACTTTTCAAAGTGTTTTTATTTCCATTATCTCATTTGGCCTTCTCAGCGACCTTTCCAGGAAAGCAGTGCAAACATCATTATCCCCACCTTACAGAAAAAGCGAAGAGACACAGAAAGGTCAAAGCAGTTTCCAAGGTCACGCAGCTGGTGAGTGGCCTTTTAGGCAATTAAAATCTCTGGCTGACTCTATAAATTACCTTAGTTACTCTGAGAAAGCAGTGGTAAAAGGAACACACTTGCTGTAATTTAATTATTCACTTGCCTTCATTATTTTTTCTTTGTGTTCTCTGTTTCTCCTCCACTTTCCAAATATTGTACTGGCTTTTAATCAGTGCTATGTAATTTCTTCTGTGAAACTAGGTCAATGTACAATATGTTAACATAGCTTTTCTTTTACAGTTTAAACAAAATTCTTGCAAAACTGAAATTTAAAAGAAGGAAAAATCCCTTTGACTGCAACTGCATAATTCTTTACCCATGACGTGATGGGATTTGCATTTTAGAGCGACCAGTGTGGAGAGCGGTGTGGAGGAGAGCCTGGAAGGGCACAATTACTTTCCCTCCCAAGGTGCTTCAACCCCTCTCCACAGCTTTAAATAACATCTTTAGGCTGGTGACTCACACAGTCTTATCTCCAGCCCCAACTTCTCTTCTGAGCTCCAGATTGGCATACCAGCCCCCTAATTGACATCTCTACTTCGATGTCTCACAGGCACTGACACTTAACAAGTCCAGAATGAACTCGATTTTCCCCAAACTGTTTCTCTCCCAGTGCTTCCTCTCTTGGTAAGTGGCTCCACTATACCCAGTTGTTCAAGCCAGAAACCTACAGGTTGTTCTTGATCTTTTCTCTCTCACCCTTCGTATCAAATCAGTTAGCAAGTCTGGCAACTTACACCTTCCAAATACGTCTCAGATCTGTTGACCTCACCCCATCCTGGCCACTGTACCACTCAAGCCATCGTCATCCTTTGTCTGAACTATGGCAGTGCCCTCCTAACCGTTCTCTCTCTTTCCCGCCACTCTTGCTTCATATCGAGGCGGAGGTGGTCGTGAAGGGAGACATTTTCCTTCCTGCTGCCTTTGTGTTTCCATATAGAGGCACCACCGTTAGATGAACAGTCCCGGCCACTCTCGATGATCTGAGTGGCAAGTTTAGGAGAGGGAATTAGCACGAATTGCTTATCTAGTTGCCTTCTTTCACCACGGGATCTACCTGCCTCAGGCAGGCTGTATTAGTTTTCTAATGCTGTGTAACAAATGACAAAAAAAAAAATCAGCAGCTTAAAATAACATGCAAATACGGTTGCACAGTTTCTGTGAGTCAAGAGTCTGGGCATGGTTCAGCTGAACCCTCTGTGCAGGGTCTCCTAAAGCTATAATCATGTGTCAGCCAGGCTGCGTGATCATCTGGAAACTTGACAAGGGAAGAATTAGCTTAATTTTGTTGTTCATTCAGGCTGATGGCAGAATTCACTGACTCAAGGTTGTATGACTGAGAGCCTGCCTTTGCCAGCTGGTGGCTGGAGGTCACCCTCAGATCCCTTTGCAGTTCCTTGCTATGGGCTTCCTCAACATGGCTGCTGACTTCATCAAGCCAGCAAGAGGAATCCCTTGACCCATCCTGCCATGGCAGAGTCTTACTTAAGGTAGTGCAACCGTCGGAATGACACACCCTAAGCTTTGCCATATAATATAATTTAAGAGAGTGACAGCCCATCATTTTTGCCATATTCGATTGGTTAAAAGCAAATAACCGGTTCTACCTGCATTCATAGGGAAGGAATTACACAAAAGCATGGACACCAGGAGAGAGTGTCAGGAGGGGGACGAGAGCAACAGTCTCAAATGATGTAGAGATTTCAAGGGGGAAAAGAGTCCATGGACTTGGCAACTAGGAGGTCAGAAGTGATTTTTAACAAGGACAGTTCCAGTGGAATGTGGGACAGAGAGTGAAGGGGAAAGAAGGCAGTGGAGGCAGTAAGTGTAGACGTATTCTGCACAAAGTTTGGTTGTGAAATGAGGAAGAGGGGCTCGTGCAAAAGAAATGCAGAAGCCGTTTTCAGTCACACACCTTCGGAGTCAAAGTTTCTTCCAGGGATACTGTGAGTGACCTACCAACCAATATTTCATTTAAGTCTGTGAAATGCTATGCAAATGCTGAAGAATGATTTATTTCCAATTATGTGGTCACTTTCAAAATAGGTGTAATGTGATACTGAGCAAAATTTATGTTCTGTAGACCTGGGGTGAAGAATTCTATAAATATTCACTGAGTTTACTTGTTCCAGGTCTGAGTTCTAATCATAGATGTCCCTGTTAATGTTCTATCTCGTTGATCCGTCGAATATTAACAATGTGGTGTCAAAGTCTCCAGCTATTATTGTGCAGGAGTCCAAGTCTCTTTATAAGTCATTAAGAACTTGTCCTATGTATCTGGGTGTTCCTATACTGGGTACACATATATTTATGATCATTGACTCCTGTTGTTGCATTGATCCTTTTATCATTATGTAATGTCCTTCTTTGTTTCTTTTAGTCTTTGTCACTATTAAAGTCTATTTGGTCAGAGACGAAAGTTACAACTCCTGTTTTTTGTTTGTTTGTTTGTTTTGTTTTTTTGCTCTCCATTTGATTGGTAAGTTTTCCACCAACCCTTTGTTTTGAGTCTTTGTGTGTCCTTGCTTATGAGATGGATCTGGATACAGTGAACCGATGGGTTTTTACCTTTTATTTAATTTGCCTGTCTGTGTCTTTGATTGGGGCATTTAATCCATTTAAATTGAGGACTAATATTGACATTTGTGAGTTTAATATTGTCATTTAATGCTAGCTGGCTATTTTGCCCATTAGTTGATACAGATTCTTCATTATGGAGATACTCTTTACCTTTTGGTAAGTTTTTGGGATGACTGATGCTGGTTGTTCCTTTCTGTGTGTAATGCTTCTTTCAGAAGCTCTTGTAAAGCAGGCCTGGTGGTGATGAAATCTCTGAGTGCTTGCTTGTTTGTGAAAAATTTTATTTTTCCTTCACTTATGAAGCTTAATTTGGCTGGATATGAGATTCTGGGTTGAAAATTCTTTTCTTTGAGGGTATTGAATATTGACCCCCACTCTCTTCTAGTTTGTAGGGTTTCTGCTGAGAGATCTGCTGTGAGTCTAATAGGCTTCCCTTTATGGGTAACCTGACATTTCTCTCTAGCTGTCCTTAGAATTTTCTCCTTTATTTCAACCCTGGTGAGTCTAACGATTATGTGTCTTGGGGTTGCTCTACTTGAGGAATATCTTTGTGGTGTTCTCTGTATTACCTGGAGCTGAGTATTGTCCTGCCTTACTGGGTTAGGAAAGTTTTCCTGAATAATATCCTGAAGAATATTTTCCAGCTTGGATTCATTCTCTTCATGACATTCAGGTACACCTGTCAAATGTAGTTTAGGTCTGTTCACATAGTCCCATATTTCTTGGAGACTTTGCTCATTCCTTTTTACTCTTTCTTCTCTAATCTTGTCTTCTCATATCATTTCATTAAGTTGGTCTTTGACCTCTGATATCCTTTCTTCTGCTTGATCAATTCGACTGTTAAAACCTGTGCATACTTCGTGGAGTTCTCGTATTGTATTTTTCGGTTCCATTAATTCACTTATATTCCTCTCTAAATTGTCTATTCTCGTTAGGATTTCGTCAAACCTTTTTTCAAGGTTCTTAGTTTCTTTACATTGGGCTACAACATGTTCTTTTAACTCACAGAAGTTTTTTATTATCCACCTTCTGAAACCTAATTCTGTTAATGGAATGCACTTGTTCTCCATCAGGCCTTGTTCCCTTGTTGATGAGGAACTGTGATCCCCTGTAGAGGGAGAGGCATTCTGATTTTAGGTATTCTCAGCCTTTTTACACTGGTTTCTTCCCATCATTGTAAATTTATCCACCTGTCATCTTTGTAATTACCAGCTTTCAAATTAGGTCTCTGAGTGGACGTCCAACTTAGTGATTCCCAGCGCCGGAATCTGAGCAACCCACTGTGCCGGCTAAAACAGCGGCGTCAAGATTCATGGTGCTTTTCTGCCTGGGAATCTCTGGTCTGGCTTCCTTCTTGAGTCCCTTTTTCAATCAGCTGAATAGGCAAGTCTGCCTTCCTGGAGCTCCAAACATTGACCAGAAGGGGACCCGGTCCCGTTTACTCTGCACTGAGAACCGCCGCGCCGGCCACAAGAGTCATGCTGGTGACCCGTGGGGCTCCTCCGCTGGGAATCTCCTGGTCCATGAGCAACAAAAATTCATCTGAAAGTGTGGCATCCTCTTGTTCTCTGCGCTTTCACTGGGAGCTACAATCCTGAGCTGCTAGTAATCAGCCATCTTAGCTCTCTCTCCATAACACATTTTTTTCTAATTGACTACTAGACTTGATTATGTTGCATAAAATTTAGATTCTGTGACAAAACGGTGAGCCTGAAGTTCTGAGACAGTAATTGTGGAGAAAAAGAGAGGGCTTTGGAAAAATGTTTTAACAATAGAAAATAGTTGAGCAAGACTGAGGGAAAGAATAGAAAGAGAAGGGTGGAGATCACACACTGAGAATGACTGATACAGCCATGTCTTTAAGGAGGGGGAGGTAGGGCAGAAGTGACAGGGCTGGCCTTGGACAGGTGGAGGGCCATTGCTTTCACTGAGGCCAGAGGGAAAGGGGTAAAGATGGAAATGAAGAAAAGGAAGTTGCATGAGTGTCATGCAGGAGGTGGAGATAGTCAGTCCAATCCTGGTGGCCTCTGTGTTCTCTGCTGAGGAGGAGGTAAGGTTGTTGGCTAAGTCTGAGAGCAAGGAGACAACAGGAGGTAGCGTGCACATTTGTCTGGTCATAGTTTCCTGGCTTCTTTACAGCACTACAGGCTCTATTCAAGTTTCACTGACTGTTCCAGTAATATTATATAGCAAAAGGATTCAATTTAGGATGACACTTTGCATTATTTGTTATGTCTCTTTACTCTCTTCTAATCTGGAAGAGTTCCCTCAGTCTTTCCTTTGAAAATTATAGGCCAGTTATTTTGTAGAATCTTCTTCGACTTGGGCTTATCTGTTGTTTCTTCATGATTGTACATATAACCATAAACACATGTACATATACATATAACCTACATAGGTTATACACCTTGGGCTTATGTGTTGTTTCTTCATGATTATGCATATAACCATAAACATATGTACATATACATATAACCTACATAGGTTATACGCCTTGGGCTTATCTGTTGTTTCTTCATGATTATACATATAACCGTAAACACATGTACATATACATATAACCTACATAGGTTATACGCCTTGGGCTTATCTGTTGTTTCTTCATGACTATACATATAACCATAAACACATGTACATATACATATAACCTACATAGGTTATACGCCTTGGGCTTATCTGTTGCTTCTTCATGATTATGCATATAACCGTAAACATATGTACATATACATATAACCTACATAGGTTATACGCCTTGGGCTTATCTGTTGTTTCTTCATGATTATACATATAACCGTAAACACATGTACATATACATATAACCTACATAGGTTATACGCCTTGGGCTTATCTGTTGTTTCTTCATGATTATACATATAACCGTAAACACATGTACATATACATATAACCTACATAGGTTATACGCCTTGGGCTTATCTGTTGTTTCTTCATGATTATACATATAACCGTAAACACATGTACATATACATATAACCTACATAGGTTATACGCCTTGGGCTTATCTGTTGTTTCTTCATGATTATACATATAACCGTAAACACATGTACATATACATATAACCTACATAGGTTATACGCCTTGGGCTTATCTGTTGTTTCTTCATGATTATACATATAACCGTAAACACATGTACATATACATATAACCTACATAGGTTATACGCCTTGGGCTTATCTGTTGTTTCTTCATGATTATACATATAACCGTAAACACATGTACATATACATATAACCTACATAGGTTATACGCCTTGGGCTTATCTGTTGTTTCTTCATGATTATACATATAACCGTAAACATATGTACATATACATATAACCTACATAGGTTATACGCCTTGGGCTTATCTGTTGTTTCTTCATGACTATACATATAACCATAAACACATGTACATATACATATAACCTACATAGGTTATACGCCTTGGGCTTATCTGTTGTTTCTTCATGATTATGCATATAACCGTAAACACATGTACATATACATATAACCTACATAGGTTATACGCCTTGGGCTTATCTGTTGTTTCTTCATGATTATACATATAACCGTAAACATATGTACATATACATATAACCTACATAGGTTATACACCTTGGGCTTATCTGTTGTTTCTTCATGATTATACATATAACCGTAAACATATGTACATATACATATAACCTACATAGGTTATACGCCTTGGGCTTATCTGTTGTTTCTTCATGATTATGCATATAACCATAAACATATGTACATACACATATAACCTACATAGGTTATACGCCTTGGGCTTATCTGTTGTTTCTTCATGATTATACATATAACCGTAAACATATGTACATATACATATAACCTACATAGGTTATACGCCTTGGGCTTATCTGTTGTTTCTTCATGATTATACATATAACCGTAAACATATGTACATATACATATAACCTACATAGGTTATACACCTTGGGCTTATCTGTTGTTTCTTCATGATTATACATATAACCGTAAACATATGTACATATACATATAACCTACATAGGTTATACGCCTTGGGCTTATCTGTTGTTTCTTCATGATTATACATATAACCGTAAACATATGTACATATACATATAACCTACATAGGTTATACGCCTTGGGCTTATCTGTTGTTTCTTCATGATTATACATATAACCATAAACACATGTACATATACATATAACCTACATAGGTTATACGCCTTGGGCTTATCTGTTGTTTCTTCATGACTATACATATAACCATAAACACATGTACATATACATATAACCTACATAGGTTATACGCCTTGGGCTTATCTGTTGTTTCTTCATGATTATGCATATAACCATAAACATATGTACATATACATATAACCTACATAGGTTATACGCCTTGGGCACAAGTATCACAGGAGTGATGCTGTGTTCTCACTGCATCCTATTAGGTGGTACACGAGTCTGTTTGTCCCATTACTGATGATGTTAACTTTGATGATTTAATAAGTGGTATCTACCTGACCTCTCCCCTTTAAGTTATTCTTTTTTTTCCTTTGTAATCAGTAAGTATTTTGTGAGGAGGTACTTAGTCATTATGTAAATACCTCTTCTTTATCAAACTTTCAATTTATTCCTTTATATCAGTAGTAACTCATGGTTTTCATTTTATTCATAGGGTTATCATGTTACTAATATCACTTATTTTCATGATTTCTCCACCAGATGCAACAATTGCAGTCACCTCCAAGCTGGTTTTGGGTCTCTTTTGATGCATCTCTACCATTCTTTGAACACTTTCTTACTTTTTGGCAAAACAGGATGCCCTAGGCTCATTCTGTACTTTCCCTGCCCTGGTCGTGTGCTATGGACAGAATTGTGTCTCCTCAAAATTAATATGTTGAAGCCCTAACCCCCAATATGACTATATGTGGAGAGAGGGCCCCTAAGGAGGTAATTAAGGGTAAATGAGGTCATACAGGCAGGGCCTTGATTTAATAGGATTAGTGTCTTCAGAAGAGACCAGAGAGAGCTTGTTTTCTTTCTCCCACCAATGAAGGACACAGTGAAAAGTCAGCAGCTACAATCCAGGAAGACCGCACCCTCAAGAATGGAATCACCTGTCATCTTGATCTTGGATTTCCCAGCCTTCAGAACTGTGAGAAATAAATATCTGTTTCTTAGGCACCTAGTCTGTAGCATTTTGTACGGCAGGCCCAGCAGACTAAGGCATCATGGAATTAGCCATTTTTCTTTTCCTTTCCTTTCCTTTTTCTTCCCTTCCTTCCCTTCCCTTCTCTTTCCCCTTCCCCTTCCCCTTCCTCCCTCCCTCCCTCCCTCCCTCCCTCCCTCCTTCCTTCCTTCCTTCTCTTTCTTTTTTTTTTTTTTTTGGCAGAGTCTTGCTCTGTCTCTGGCTGGAGTATAGTGCTGGGATCTCCACTTACTGCAACCTCGGCCTCACAGGTTCAAGGAATTCTCATGCCTCAGCTTCCTGAATAGCTGGGACCACAGCTGTGTGCCACCATGCACAGGTAATATTTTTGTATTTTTAGTAGAGACAGAATTTCGTCATGTTGGCCAGGCTGGTCTTGAACTCCTGACCTCAAATGACCCACCTGCCTCGGCCTCACAACATGCTGGGGTTACAGGTGTGAGGCACTATGCCCAGCTGGAATGAGTCCTTTCTCTAAGATGCCCTACTTCCTTTTACTTGAGAATAGTATTTAGAAGCCACAGACTGGGTGCTGCATGTGCTCCTTACAATGGAGATGTTGCTGCTTTCTCGGGAGGCAGAGATAGAGAATATATGTACATGCACATGTGTATATATAGGTATCTATTTTTATATCTATTATTTATATTAAAAACCACTCCACTACCTCCAATTCCAGTTCCAAGCCACAGTGTTCATTCTAGTTTTCTCCCTTTCCATTTTTGTAATTCCCATGTCTAACAGTAAGAAACCTAGCTCCATTATTCTTAACATGTTATTTGTCCAACTTCCCTCTATGTCGTCACCTCCCCTTGCCACTCCTGTGCAGCAAGGATCTCCTTCTCACCCCTTTTGAGCTCTTCCATCCAGCGAAGCTACTGCGACTGCCCCCTGTGATGATGCTCTCTTCACCTTGTGTGGCTCCAGGACTCTGCATCAGGCTTCTCTCTCTACCACAATCCTCCTCTCCCTCTCAAGCTCCAATACCCATACAGTGATGTCCCATCCCATGTAAACATCCTTCTCGTTCCTCTCAGGGCCTGACACCCTGTCCCAGGTCACCTTTTTATGCAAATGCATAAAAAGACCTTTGTTCTACTGAGGTCTTAATACCCTGCACTGGGCTGTACCCCCACATGCATGCTGTCTTGTTTTGGGCTGTATATTGGTCAAGGTTATTCAGAGAAACAGAACCAATATGATGATAATTGGCTCATGTGAGGCTCATGTGACTCAGAAGGCTGAGAAGTACCACAGTAGGCCATCTATAAGCTGGAGCCAGGAAAGCTGGTGGTGTGATTCAGAGTTCAATGCCTGGGAACCGGGAGCGGGGTGGGGGAGTGGGGGGTGGGCGGCAATGGTGTAACTCCCAGTTTGAGGCCAAAGGCCTGGGATCTGGTTGGGAGAGGCGCTGGTGTCAGCTTCAGAGTCCGTAGGCCCAAGAGCCAAGAGCTCTGATGTTCAAGAGCAGGGGAAGATGGATGTCCCAGCTCAAGGAGAGAGAGAGAAAATTTGCTCTTTCTCTACCTTTTTGTTTAATCTGGGCCCTCAACAGATTAGACGATGCCTGCCCACACTGGGGAGGACAGATCTTCATTACTCAGTTTCCTGAGTCACATGCTAATCTCTTCCAGAAACACCCCACAGACACACCCAGAATTCATGTTTCACCAGTGATCTGGGCATCCCCTAGCCCAGTAATGTTGACACAGAATTGACCATCACAGCCGGCTTCCACTGAACACTGCAGACTGGGTTGCTTGAGCAACAGAAATGTAATGCTCACAGTTCTGGAGACTTGAAAGTCTAAGATCAAGGCACCTGCAGATCTGGTGTCTGGTGAGGATGATCTTCTTGGTCTGCAGGTGGCTGTGTCTTACATGGATGGCTGAGTCTTAATCGTGTCCTTACATGGCAGAAAGCAGACAGCAATTCCATATCTCTTCCTCTTTTCTTTCTATATTTTCGAACCAAATTTTTTTTTTTTTTTTGAGATGGGGTCTTGCTCTGTCACCCAGGCTAGAGTGCAGTAGCATGATCACGGCTTACTGCAGCCCCAACTTTTTGGGCACAAGCGATCCTCCCACCTCAGCTCTTGAGTATCTGGGACTACGAGTGTGAGCCACTATACCTGACTAACATTTGTGTTTTTTGTAGAGACAGCATTTCACCATGTTGTCTAGGCTGGTCTCGAACTCCTGAGCTTAAGAGATCTGCCCGCCTCAGACTCCCAAAGTTCTGGGATTACACGCATGAACCACTGCACCTGGCTTCCTCTTCTTTTCTCATTCACGAAGAATCTACGGTCATGACCTAATTATCTCCCAGAATCCCCACCTCCTGCCGTCACACTGGGGATTAAGCTTCAACACATAAATTCTGGTGGACACAGATATTCAGTCTCTATCTTCCTTACTCTCTTGGACTCTGACATTTTCTCCTCTGTGGACACCATCTCTCCTTACCCTGCTCAGGCTCCATTACCCTGCTCTCCTCACCCCACACAGGCTTTGATATTCTGCACTAGACCTGCCCCCTCTTCCCTTGTGAAGCCAATTCACCTTAGTCCGGCTCTGACAGCCTGCTCTGGGACACCACAACTGCCTCCTCTTTCCCAGTGTGGATGTCTAATTTGGCCCTATCTAATGGCTTTGGAACGGAATTGTTCACGAAGGTAAGAGAAGAGGAAGAGGAGTAGGAAAAGAAAGAGTAAGCCCTTTATCAACTGACTCTCCAAGGCAGAAGCCAGAAATTCTGTTTCCCCTTTCAGCAGCCCTTGTAAATTAGGCACAGACATGTGAATCTGCCAACAGCTGGACCCATATTAGTTTAGATGTGAATGACAGGGGAAAGCAGCATTTACCTTGTGGTAAGTGTGGTGGTGGAGGTTTCAGCTTCTCAGACAGTGGTGATGGAGCTTTTTGCATTCAATCCTCAGTGAGAGCCGCTGTGTGTGCGATGAGTGGCAGGGACAGTGATGTCTTTTGTCTTTTTTTTTTTTTAATTTGAGACAGGGTCTCGCTTTGTTGCCCAGGCTGGAGTTCAGTGGTGTGATCTCGGCTCGCTACAACCTCAACCTCCCAGTCTCAAGCAGTCCTGTCACCTCAGTCTCCCAAGTAGCTGGGACTACAGACGTGTGGCATCATGCCTGGCTAATTTTTGTATTTTTTGTAGAGATGGGGTTTTGCCAAGTTGTACAGGCTGGTCTCAAACTCCTGGGCTCAAATAATCCACTGGCCTCAGCCTCTCAAAGTGCTGGGATTACAGGGGTGAGCCTCTGCGCCCAGCCAATGTTGTCTTTATCGGAGCCCCTGCAGAGTTTGGGAGCATCGTTCTCAATTGTGTCGCCTCTGAGCCCATTGTGTGGCTCTTCTAGAGATTCTTTGAATTATCTAATCCTTTTTAATAGCTTCCTTTTTAAAAAAAAATTCTTAGAGTGGATTCTGTTGTCTGCAACTAACAACACTGATCTTTTTTCTTTTGTATCCCTTATGATGCCATTGTAAATCTTTGCTAACGTGACAGTTCTGCAAGAACTTCACTTTCGCCAGGGCCTCTACTTCTCTAGGTGATGCAGTAAACAAATATTTACTACGTCAAAAGAGTGTTTATTAACTTACAGGCTATTTAGTCAAAAAGCAGGAACTCATTTAACCGATCCTTAATGTGTCTAGCACTCCAGGATTTACACATCATAGATATTGAACTATCCTTAAAAAATATGCACACTTCAGCAGTGTTTTAAAATCAGAAGTACCTATCAGTATCATCAGGGAGACTTTTTTTCTTTTTTCCCCAAATGACTGAGCCTCTCCCAGGGAAATTCATATTTGGTAGGTGTGGGTTGGAACCCTAGGAACCTATGCTTTATAAAAGCTCCCTGGTTGATTTTCATTCACCACCATAACAAGAGTATTTGAACTAATAGGTCTTAACCTCATGGTGCTGTCTATTTGAGTGGATGGATAACGCAATCAGGTAATTAGCAGAAATTTAGGGAGGTCCCGTGGTTAGTGAAAGGGGCACCAGGCTCAGAGGCTCTATGGTGGGGACTGGAAGTCAGAAAAAAGGGGGCTAGTGGCAACTTAGCAAACCCTCTAAGAGCTTGGAACTAAGGTAGCCTTTAGAGATAAACAAATAAAAACAACTTTCGGCTGGGCGCAGTGGCTCACGCCTGTAATCCCAGCACTTTGGGAAGTCGAGGTGGGCTGATTGCCTGAGCTCAAGAGTTTGAGACCAGTCTGGGCAACATGGTGAAACCCTATCTCTGCTAAAATACAAAAAATTAGCTGGGTGTGGCAGCATGCACCTGTAGTCCCAGCTAGTCAGGACGCTGAGGCAATTCTCCTAGAATTGCTTGAACCCAAGAGGCGGAGGTTACAGTGAGCCAAGATTGTGCCACTGCACTCCAGCACGGGTGACAGAGCAAGAAACAACTTTCAGGAGATGTAATCATATGTCCATGATTTGTTCAAACCAAGAGATTGTTTGTAATATGAGATTTAAGAATTTGGGAACACCCAAAACACCTTAGGCGAAATCTTAAGGAGGCAGGACTGAAACGTGTTTGTCACTTAGTGGTAGTGACCTAGTGATTAGGTTCTAATCATTACATCCGTATAGGAAAAGTAAGTGTACTCTAAAGAAGATGGGTCAGGTTCAAACCTGAGCACTTTGGGCTGGTCTCTGCACGTAGTGAAACATTCTCAAAATCCTCTGTACTCATATACCACCCCCTCATTATGGCAGCTGTTCCCCTAAAGGCTCTCCCTGCTCTCTTTCCAGACCGCTCTGATCCACTTGGCTCCTTCTTCACTCCTCTTGCCTTCTGAGTCTCTTTTTCCCTCTGTTGCCATGAGTCTTGTAACGTTAACCTGATTGGCTTTTACCCTCTCCATTTCACACATAGCCTAATCCCAAAAACAGAGAGTAGAGGAATTTTCTTCAGAACGCAGAGGGAAGGGGAAAGACTAAAGACATTCATATTTTTGTCTTTACCTGAAATATAAGAATTTCATTACTAAGGTTCTTTTGATAGGAGTATCCAAAATCAACTCAAGCTCTTTGAAGTCAAAAGAACAATTTATTGTATATATTCATGGAATCAAAAAAGAGCTTGACTAAGCTGTCTGAAAGGGCAAGAATCAAGGCATCTCTAGGGGCTTAACATGAGATATCTGTGGGTCCTTCTTTTAGGATAAAGGTCCCAGACTTTTCACTGTGACCCACTGAAGAAGAGCAAAACGTTGAAAGCTTTCAATGATTTCCAGCTTCCGGAAGACAAAGCCCTATTACATGAGTGATCACTGTACTAAGTTGCAGGGGGAATATGCATACCTATATGCGTGTAAAGGGTGTGACGGTCGTTATTTGAACTGTAATGAATAGTTTCAAAGTCTAATTATTGAAAAATCCTAGGCCCAAAAGATCACTATGCAGAACAAACTGGTAATTCTAAAGCTGAACAAGCATGAAACCAAATTTATGGTAATTTATAATTAATCACCAGTGTGACCAAGAAACTCACAGGCAATTCAAAGCAACACTGGTGAAGCACTGACAATGAAGTCCTGGTTTGTACCCCAGTGGCAGGAATTCCAGCTCCCCATGTGCGCGTGCATTGTGAGAGCACCCCAGTGCTGACTCCTTGGCCTGGCAGGCAGCCTCCATAGCAGAATACAGAATTAGAGTTCTCTGGACACTCTATTTTATCTTTTTCATTAAGAATTTTTTAAAATAGGTTTTTGGGAAACAGGTGGTGTTTGGTTACATGAGTAAGCTCTTTAGCGGTGATTTCTGAGATTTCGGTGCACTCATCACCAGAGCAGTGTACACTGTACACAGTGTGTAGTCTTTTATATCTCACCCCCCCTCCCACCCTTTCCCCCGAGTCCCCAAAGTCCATTGTGTCATTCTTACTCCTTTGCTTCAGGACACTCTTATAACAATCATTTTAGTTTGTGAATTACAGATTTTAGAAACCCCTAATGATCACTTAGTACATGATTAGGAAATAGCCCCTCATGATATATACAAATTTATGACTTTATGTATAAAATCATTTTCACCCGAGAATTTTCATATGAGGATCTGCATTTTGGGTTAGTTTGAAGGTCACCAAGAAGCTCCTGTAGTAATTTGGGAGTCACTGCTCTGGAAATTTTCCATGAGCTTGTCTGAGCAACTAACAGCTCATCTTCCTCAGATCAAATCTCCAATTCCCGAGGCTGAGATTCTTAGGGACCCAGCTTGAGCCAGGCGTCCACTCCAGCCAGTCCTCTGTGGGGTTGGGAGAGTAGTGAAGAGAGGTGAAGGACCTCTTAATAAAAAGATGTTTTGTTTGTTGGGACTGCCCTGAGGGTGGAGAGGGCAATTCCTAGGAGGGGGTGATAATATCCACGAGTAACAACAATAAATACGGTGTGAAGGTTGTAAAACTTACACCATACCTTGCCCTTCCAGAGGGAACTGTGATCTATTTGTTTTTGTTTTTTATTTTTAGAGATGCTGGCTCTTGAACTCCAGGCGTCAAGGGATCCTCAGGTCTCAGCCTTCCGAGTGGCTGAGATTGGAATCTTTATTTTTGCCTCCAGCCTTTGGGTAGCTTGAAGAAAACTCTAGATTCAGTTCAAGACAAACAATGTAAACGATACCTCTGTGTAGAAATACGTGGTTTCCCAGCTTTCAGAATCTTCTGGGCCCTCACCCCTGATCCTGACTGCCCCGTTGGAAGCATGCGATGGTGCTCCTGGTTCCTGGAGTCTCCAGGGCTCTGTCTCTTATCTCTAGCCCAGTCACTGCTTGCATGGCTGAAGCCAGCAGCTAAAGGGATTTGTGATTTGGCCTCTCAGCCTGGCCAGGGCTCCACATTCCTCGCTGGTGGACTCAGCTGTCCATTAGGGTTCTCGATGGGGCGGAGCTCCTTCTGGGTTTCTGTTCTGTCCCCCACCTGGCTCCCTAGACCTAGTGGTCTGCTCATGGTCTTCTCTGTGGTGGAACTCCAGGAAGGCAAAGCCTCCAGAGCTGAGAGGAGCACAGGAAAGCAAATTACAGCCTGGTTATGCCCAGCAGGCTACTGAGCCCTCATGTCTGTGCTCTGCCACGTGAGGTCTCTGTGTTTTTAGCCCTTTTCATTTCCTGGATATTTCAGAAGCTCAGTTCCAACTGTGGTGTGTGTGTGGTAGGTGGCTTGGGAGGTGTGTGTGTGTGTGTGTGTGTGTGTGTGTGTGTGTGCTGTGTCATATGTATATGGTGTGTATGTACATGTATGTAGGTATGTGCTGTGTGGTATATATGTGATATATGGTATGTATGGTGTGTAGTAAGTGTGGTGTAGTATGTGTGGTGTGCATGTGTGGCATATATGGCATTTGTATGCATATGTGGCATATGGTGCATATGCGCAGTGTGTGTATGTGTGGTACATGGTGTGTATGTGTGGTCCATATATGGTATGCGTGGTTGGTGGTACGTGTAGTGTGGTATGGTGTATGTGTGGCATATATTGTGCATGTGTGATGTGTGTATGTGTGGTATGTGTGATCATGTGTGATGGGGGAGTGTTCTCATTTCTCTCTCTTTTTCTCATCTCCTTTCCCCATTATCCGTCAGGACTGAAGGAAGGCTTTCCTCACTGGGTTCTATCCTGCATCTACCACAGAGAGAGCTTCTGAAAGCTGGTTCCTGCAACACTAAAGGGGAAGCTAAGGGAGTTTGGAGGATGATAGCCTGCGCTTATGGAACGACTGCCACGTTCCACGTGCCTCCTAACCGCTTCTAAGTGTTACGGTGCTTGACGTCTAGAAAGAATTCAATAATACCAGGTTTTGCATATATTGGCTCATTAATTTCTCACAGCAATCCCCTGAGGTCAGTGCTATTATTACCCCATTTTAAAGATAAGGAGACTAAGTCCTAGAGAAATTCAGTAACTCGTTCAAGGTCACACAACTGGTAAATGGCAGCACATGGACTCAGCCCAGATATTTCGCCTCTAATTTTCTCATTTTAGTCAACTGGCAATTCCTCCTCTCTCAAGACAATAGCCTGAATCTAAAAATTAGTGCCTTGTGGAGAAATCTCATTTTAAATGTCAATAGCAGAATATTAGCTCTTTATTCCTTTTTGCATTATTCTGTAACATTGTAATCTCTCCCAAGGCAGAGGAATGCTTGGGCCAATTGAGGGAAAAGGTCATATTCTCTGAAAGGCAAAAGAGAAAGACACATTAATAATTTTTCCAAATAGTACCCTCTTTACAATAATAATAACAATAAAAACAATAGTGATGATACAGAAGCAGAAAAATAGGACTGTCACCGGGGCACACATGGCCAAGTTGACTCACCACGATCTCCTCCGCAAGGCTCTTCTGATGCACCAAAAGGGCCTCAGCAGAGAGGCGTCCCAGGATGCTGAGAATCCCCTGGAACTCCTAGGCGTCGCTGCTCACTGAGGCACGTTCTGCCCATGTGGTCTCTCTCAGCCACAGGGAGAAGATGCCCTCATTAGGTGCGCTCAAGATTCTGTCTTGTTTGACAGTTGTCTTCTAGGGTAACTAAATAGACTGGCATCCTGTGGCTTGGGTAATGGGGGCTGCCCCTTTTGGTTGAGAAAAAGTAAAGTTTCTGAACCAACAAGACTGAGGACAAGACATAGGAAATGGCAAATTAACCAAGACAAACCCTCTCATGGGACCCAGCTGAGCAACCAGATGTCCCCACTGTGTCTCTGTGTGAGGTTGGGGTCCCTGGACAGAAGAGCCTGAGACAAAGGCTGTTGTGTGAGGATTTCTTGGGAAAGCAGGAACCCGGCAGCATGAGTGAGAGTCAGAAGGAGTGAAGCAGAATGAAGAGAAGGCTCATTCAAAGACACACTGGTAAGTGGGCTACTCGCTGATTGCCTGGTCGCACTGACCTGCCTGAGAAGCCGTTCAAGTTCTCACAATTGTCTATCTGGAGGAAAGAAAGAGAAGCGTTCAGTTAGTTCCCATCCCTGTTTGGTTAGAGATTTGCACCTCCACAAACTGGCCAACATTAACCCTGTCGTTTCCAGGTTTCCCTAGACACAGTGAAGCAAGCAGGGCTGGGATAATGAGGATCAGGTTTGAGCTGAAGATGGTCTCAGCTCGTCGAGGACTGACAGCTGCATGAAACGGGGGAGGTAAGGCCAAGAGTGTCTGGGAGATGCAAAAGAGGTATGTGTGGATGAGCCTTCTTCAAAGTGCACAACTGGCAGCGTGAGCTCCGCAGGTCACCTCAGCCCTCTGGGTGTTGTTTCCTCACCCATAAAGGTGGGGCAGGGGAGATGCTCAGCATGATGCAAAATCTCCAAAGGAGACCCAAGAAGAAAGAGGGTAGGTCGGGTACCAGCCCAGCAGGTAGGAGAAGACTGCCAGGGAAGGCGTGTCTCAGGGGTCAAGTGAAGGACGTAAGGCTGGGCAGAGGCCTGTGAAGGCTCTTAGGATATGGGGGCAGTGGAAGTTCACTTTCAGTAGAACAGCAGGTGATTGGGGAATTGAGGAGGTAGCAGCCTTTGATGTGTAGTGTGATGTAAAGAGTGGCAAGAAGTGTGGGCTCCGATCCCAGCTCTGCTACTGGCAGTGTGACCGTGTATGTCCACCGTCCACCTGCTCCAGGGTGCCAGTTCTCTATCTGTAAAGAGAAGGAGATATTTAGGGCTCTTAGAGGTTTGCGTGTTTCCTCACAGCAGCATGGGTGAGAGCAGAGGGGCCTCGTTGGATGGAACTGGTGCTTGTAAGCTGACCCAGCTGTGGGTGTGGATCTGAGCTTTTTATGCCTACAGAACTAGGTGTGGATGTCTTTACTGATGTGGCAGGCAGATATTCAGTTCTAAGATTCTGGATGAAATAGCAGGGTTTCTACAGATGGTAAAGCTGAGAGGAAGCTGGACTAAGTAACAGCAGGCACCAGGGAGGTGATTCTGGTGTTAGTCAAGCCCAGCTATCTAGAAAGGTTTCATGATCTGGGCTCCGTTATGCTGGGAGGAGGGCTCACTTATAAAAGTAAGGCAGGCCTTACACCAGTCCTTCCAGGTGACTACTGAGGCAGCAGTGATAGCTGACCATCAAAGATGCAAGCTGTCCTTCCACAGTGTAGAGGTATTGTTAGGATGCCGTTGTCTAGTTAGATACCATGTTCCTCAATCTACTGACTTCAGCTGTACCCACAGGACTAGCACTGGGCAAAAGAATGTAAGCAGAAATAATGTATGCCATATATAAGCTAAGGAAATGAATTATCAGCGGTGCCTTACTCCACTCCTTTCCCATTCCAAGCCTTAGAGACTGCGTGTTAAAGAGGATAGCATCATAAGGTGGAAAGAGCCTGGATCCCTGAGTCACTGGTTGGAGGAGAGTTGCCTAGAAATATTCTCATTGGTCTTTTCATGAACAAAAAATAAACTTGTTTTCTGTTAAACCAATAGTATTTTGGGTTGCTGCCATGATAGTTAGCTTATCCTATCTAATACAGTGATCTTAGACCCTTTAAATGAGCCCCAAAGCAGGAGGTCAGTTGTTTGGAAACCTGAAACTTGGGGAACCTAAAGATGAGCCCATTGATCAATATTAGATAGTATTTATTACTAATACATGCCAAACTTTCTTCTTGGTTCTAAGGATACAATGTTAGGATGACAAAGTCCACACTCTTGCAAGGCTTGCCTGCCAGTGAAGGGAGACAGATAACAAGCTGAGAAACTAAATGCATTCTTTGTAGGCTCAAAGTATAACTTATTTTTTGTCATCCACTGCCTATTCAAAGTATATTCAGTGGTCGAGATATGTTCCTATAATGGAAATGTGGATAGATCTCATTCATGATAGTTCTACCAACTCCTAGGTTATAGACAACTCCTTTAGTCACTTTAAGTTGTAAAAACAGCCTGTTTAATAACTGGAATGTTTGGTGAAAAACAATGATTAAGTGCTTCTATTTCATCCAAAGGTTGAATTAGCACCTTTGAATTATGGCCTGTAGTTTATGGCATCCTGACTCTGGGGAAGGGGTTGTAGTTGTTTTTTTTTTTTCTCTCTTATTTTGTCTTCTCTCCCATCTTACCTCTTCCTGGCTGGTATATTGCTTCTTTCAAAGGGGTAGTGTGTGTGAGGGGGTGCTGGTGATGGTAAGGGATGGGGCAGTCCTTGCGAGAGTGGCCTGGGAGATTTTGTGTTCTTTAGGCCTGGTAGATGGTTAAAGCTGACTATTTGGCCCAGATGGACACATCTTAATTGTGAGACTTTATTTGCTATTCTTTGTTAGCCCCTAGGAAGAATAGGCCTCTACTTTCAGTTTCTTCTTCTTGTTGGAATTACTGCCTCTTCTAGGTGCCCACATTGGGCAGAACCCAAGATAATAGCTCTCTGATTTTTCTTGCAAGGTCCATATTGGTCCACAGAATATATTCAAGCATCTCTCTTTATAACAGGCTCTGAAAATGCAGACTGGAACCAATATAACACCCTCTTTCCTGTTTTCCCAGACTAACCACTTAAGTTTTTTCAGTGAGTCAAGCATATGTTTAATATCTAACACTCCTCTCACCTCACCAACTTGAGAGAATACACAAAATGCTCTCTAACTGGTTCTCGAAAGCTCTCTCACTCCAGAATTGAAGGAGGTAGCACTCCCCATTTTTTACCTTTCCCCTTGAATAGAAGGAGTTGACTCTCATAGGACAGCAATAACCCCTTCCAAAGAAATCCTCCAGGGGTCTTCATTCTGAAGGTCTCCCACGTATACACATTGATATGATTTGGCTCTGTGTCCCCACCCAAATCTCACATTGAATTTTAATCCCCAGTGGTGAAGAGGGCCTGGTGGGAGGTGATCTGATCATGGGAGCAGATTTTCTTCTTGCTGTTCTTGTGATAGTGAGTTCTCATGAGTTCTGGTTGCTTAAAAGTGTGTGGCACTTCTCTCTTTGCTCTCTCTTTCTCCTGCTTGCCATGTGAGACTTGCCTGCTTCCCCTTCGCCTTCTGCCATGATTATAAGTTTCCTGAAGTCTCCCCAGCCATGCTACCCATACAACCTGTGAAATTGTTTGTCTATTAAACCCCTTTTCTTCATAAATTTCTTCAAATTAGAAGGGACCTCTTCACAGGGCAGCAGGAGAGAGAAGAAGTGAACAAGACTAATAAAACACTTATAAAGCCATCAGATGGTCTGAGAACTCACTCAGTATCACAAGAACTGCCTCCCGACCCAGTCACCTCCCACCAGGTCGCCCCTCAACACTGGGGGATTACAATTTGAGATAAGATTTGGGTGGGGACACAGAGCCAAATCATATGATCATAGTAAGGAATTTGGGTTTTATTTTAACTGCAAAGGCAAGCTGTTGGGGAGCAGGAGGGTTGAGGCAGGGAATGACCTGATCGATTTATATTTTAAAGAGGATAATCAATGACATGAAAAGAAAGAAGGGAGGATTACTATAGAATGAAAGAGGCTTAATGGACAAAAGCAAACACTATGTTTAGATCTAGTTTGCATCCTTATTCAAACAAACTAATTGTAAAAACATATCTTTGAGGCAACCTAGGAAATTTGAATATGGGCTTGGTATGAGAGAGATGATACTATGTAATTATTATTTATTTTGTTAATTGTGATAATAGCATAATTTGGGGCTAAAAGAAAGTCTGTTAAGCATATCCTGAGAGAGGTAAACAGATAAATAAGAAATAAGAAAGTCTGTATTAGTTTGAGATGCATAACGTGGAATTGGCACGGGGTGATGTGTTATGATGACTAGGATTTGCTTTGATATATTTCAGAAAATAATTAAATAATTGGGGCTTTATTATACTATACTTTTATGTATGTTTTTGAAAATGCATATTAAAAATAACAAAGGAAGAGATCTGTCTGTTGTGTGGATAATGCACTGCAGGGGAAAATAGTGGAAACAGAGACCAATTAGAAGCCTTTGCAGTAAGCCAAAGAGAGAGAAGAGATAATGGTGACTTAGAGTGGTAGTCATGGCAGTGGCAGCCCATCTGAGTTTCTGCTACCATCATGCTGGCTGCAGCCGGGAGGTGTGGCTGGGAATGCACATTCCACGCAGCCAGCAGGAGCTGGGGACAAGTGGGAGCCCTGACCCAACAGGGGCCTGAAGGCTGGGGGCCAGGCTGCCAGTCCCACAGACCAGAGTGGGAACTTGTGGTGCCTCTTCTGGGCCTGCTCATGGGCACCCAGGGACCAGTCAGCATGCACTTACTCCTCACTGAGGCCCATAAAAGCCCTGGGCTCAGCCAGAGCTGAGCAGATGTCAGAATGACCAGCTGCAGAGAGGATTAGGATTTTTTTTTGAGCTTTTACATTTGCATTTATTCTTCATTTAACTTTTTAAAGCACTAGTATAGTTAAATTAAAACAAAATATTAAAACAAAAACAAGAGCAAATAGTGAGCATATTATGATTACAGTCCTTACTCATTCACTACTGCACATAAAATGCCAGCAGGGAGTGTTGTTCACTGGCCCATAAAGAGGTCTAGCACTGAACACCACCTCTGGGGTGATGGTCATCACCCTCATATTCTTCTCCATTGTAATGGTGCTGTCTTTCCTGATTTGGATCAAAGTCCACCAGTTCTACTTGATCCATCTCATCAGTCTCTTCCATTCCTTCCTCTCCGGTAGGAGTCTTTCCAGCAAAGACAGTTTATCAGGAGAGAGAAAGCCATTCTCAGGAAAGTTTACCTTGAGTTCAATGATTAGGTGACCCTTTTCATATGGTCTATGATAAATTGGCGTGCCTTCATTTAATACACACTTGGTATCTCCATGCTTGACAATCTGACCTGGGTGAGAGGTGATGACTGTACTTCGGTTGTCAAGATTAGATAATCAGCTTTTGGAAGCCACACAATGCTTCAACCAGCTGTGTGTTCATACACATGAAAAGGTCTTATCCTTGTCAAGTAAAAACAGCACAGTCCTTCTGATCTAACACAATGATAATATCTCCTGGCTCTAGTCCCAGTTCTTGGTCATCGTGGAATGTTATCTTCTGGCCATCTTTAATGCCTTTGTCAATATGAACTTCTAGAAGTTTCTTCTCTTGAACGGTCTTCCTTCCATTGCAGCTTTTACATCTATCTTTAGGACTGATCCACACCCCATGGCCCTGGCACTTCATGCACATAGACTGAATTTGCTGAACCATTCCTTTTTTTGTTTGTATGTTTATTGAAGGCCTTACTGGCAAGCAGGAAATGTGGGGAAGAAGCCTTGAGGTTGGGGTGCGGTCAGACATCTCCTGACCAGGTCCATCTCTGATGGGCCCCGGTCATCCGCCAGGGGGCTGGAAGAGTGCCAGCAGAACCACGAGGGTGATGAGGACGACAGCCACATCTGGGCCCACAGTCCTGCATTGAGGCCAAGCATGTGAGGGTGCCCCCGTCCACATGTGGGTCTCTGTGTGTGCACGTGGTGTGGGAGCGTCCCCACCCTGCTGTGGGTCTGTGTGTCTCTGCCTCCTGTTGGGTCTGTGTGCCATAGAGGAGAGAGGTGGGGTGGTGTGTCCTGCCCAAGTGCAGTGCTGAACTCTTTATGGGGCAAATACATGGCGGACATGGATGAGCTAAAGAGAAGGAGAGAAGAACTGCAGCCTTTTGGGGATCCCAGACATGGGAGCTCCCAGAGCCAGGGCTATGACTCCCTCTTTAAGGCCCTGTGGTTCCTAGAGTCTCCAAGCTTCTGGGTGCCACTGTGTTCCGAGTGGCAGCTGTGGAAGCTGCTTGCTGTGTACCCGGTCCAGCTGCAGCCCTGCAGAGAGTCTGCACTCATGCTCACTTGTTATATACTCTTCACCACTCCACACCTGGCTCTCCCTTGGCAAGTGTGGGATCCAGGTTGGTAGCATGAGTTGAGTGCAGTGTGCCAGGCTATGTGGGTGGAATGAGCCCAGTGGGCCTGAGCAAAACCTGAGAAAAGATGCCACTGGGCACAGAGGTTTCTGGTCAGAAGAGTGACTCAAAAACCCTGCAACAGGTAGGAGTTGGGTTGGAGCTGGAAATGGAGAGAGTTTAGAGATAAAGCCAATAGAGCTTGCAGATTGGAGGTGAGGGATAGGATAGTAGCCCAGGTAAGACTAACAGGAAAGTGACTTTGAGAACAACGTAGGCCCATTTCTTCCATCCCAGGGCTTGCATTTTCTCAAATTAGTCCCCACCAGATTAAAGGATGTTGGGAAAATGGGGAACGAATACTTTTCTAATATATATATATATACACACACACGTATATATATATATACACATATATACATATATACACATATATACATATATACACATATATACATATATATTAGAAAAAAATATATGTGTATATATATATATTTGAGATAGAGACTTTCTCTGTCACTCAGACTAGAGTACAGTAGTGTGATCTCGGCTCACTGCAAATTCTGCTTCTGGGGTTCAAATTGATCCTCCCACCTGAGACTCTAGAGTAGCTGGGACTACAGGTACATGCCACCACACCCACCTAATTAATTTTTTGTAGAGCCAGGGTTTTGTCATGTTGCCCAGGCTGGTCTCAAACTTCTGCGCTTAAGCAATCTGCCTGCCTCTGCCTCCCAAAGTGCTGGGACTCAGGCACGTACCACCGCACCCAGCCATCTAGCCATCTTCAAATTATGTATGTCTTTTTTTTTTTTTTTTTTTTTTTGAGACAGAGTTTTGCTCTTCTTACCCAGGCTGGAGTGCAATGGTGCAATCTCGGCTCACCGCAACCTCCGCCTCCTGGGTTCAAGCAATTCTCCTGCCTCAGCCTCCTGAGTAGCTGCGACTACAGGCGCACGCCACCATCACCAGCTAATTTTTGTATTTATAGTAGAGACGGGGTTTCACCATGTTGACCGGGTTTGTATGTCTTAAATTAAATTTACATTCTTGGAATTGGGGCTGGGCTGAGCCCAATTTAGCAGGGCAAGGGCTAAGACGTTTGAAACAGCTGGAAATTCTGTAACTCTACAAGGGGCAGACAGCTGGAAGAAATTACTTCCTGTTAAAAATTGTAGTTCTCAGCCATCAGGTAAAACCCTTGCCTTATCAGCTCCTGGGATTAATAATTGTTTTAGTACTAGGCCATAGCATAGTACATTTCAGCAGTGGACACTAGAAACACAGATTCTTAATTTACTCTTGGTTACATCAATTATGCAAACACATGTTTAGAGGCTAGAATGACTTTGTCAGCATTTAGGGAGCTTTAATTCAACCACAAGTACTGGATCCAGCAAAGGAACCCCTGGCTGTCTGAGATCTGCCCTGAGGCAAAGCTGTTTTTTAGCTGTTTGTTTTTGGTTTCACTTTTCTCTTTTCCTTTTCTGTACAACTGGTAATACAAATGGAGATGTGCATCTGTCACTGTGGATCTGTCAGTGGCTTAGGTTTTCAGGACACAATCTTATTTAATGGAACGAGGTCTTTTTTTTGCCTAAGTTTTCCCCCTACATGTGAAGCATTTTGCTGTTGTTGTTGCTAAAGTGCTGTAATGTCCTAGTACTAAAATAATAATAAAAATGACAGCAGTAACAAATAGTGCTCTTATTGATCGTCAAGAGAGTAGGCTCTCAACAGTAATTGGAAGGCAGCTGGAGCAGGGCCATATGGAGCGGGCAGACCTCACCCCTCATAGGCAGCAGCAGCTAAGCCCATTTTGTATTCTACATCCACCCTGACCCTTGATTTCTACTTGGCCTACCCCATCATGTTGTTCTATAGAAAATCAGGTCACCTTGTACCTAACTTTTCCCTGGCCAATATTTAGCAGTTTACTGAGCCTATAGTGTTGTATCTAACCCTTGCTCAGCCCAGCTGTGTGTACTACCATTAGGGAACATCATAAATCACCATTTAAGGACCATAATATCCATCTACTTGCCAGAGCACCAAGTCATCCATTCCCTTGTGTCCAAGTGGCAGTTGCAAACTCCTGGTATAGATTCCTCATTGTCTTCCTATCAGCTTCAGCATCTCCTGAGGACATGAACTCATTGTTTTTTATGGCTGCATAGTATTCCATGGTGTATATGTGCCACATTTTCCTTGTCCAGTCTATCATTGATGGGCATTTGGGTTGGTTCCGGGTCTTTGCTATTGTAAACAGTGACACTATGAACATATGTGTGCATGTGCCTTTATAATAGAATGATTTATGATCCTCTGGATATATACCCAGTAATGGGATTGCTGGGTCAAATGGAATTTCTATTTCTAGTCCCTTGAGGAATCACCACACTGGTTGAAGTAATTTACTCTCCCACCAACAGTGTAAAAGTGTTCTTATTTCTCCACATCCTCTCCAGCATCTGTTGTCTCCAGATTTTTTAATGATCACCATTCTAACTGGTATGAGATGGTATCTCAATGTGGTTTTGATTTGCATTTCTCTAATGACCAGTGATGATGAGCATTTTTTCATATGTTTCTTGTCCTCATATATGTCTTCTTTTGAAAAGTGTCTCTTCATGTCCTTTACCCACTTTTGAATGGCTTTGTTTGTTTTTTTCTTGTAAATCTGTTTTAGTTCTTGGTAGATTCTGGATATTAGCCCTTTGTCAGATGGGTAGATTGCAAAAATTTTTTCCCATTCTGTTGGTTGCTGGTTCACTCTAATGATTGTTTCTTTTGCTGTACAGAATCTCTGGAGTTTAATTAGATCCCATTTGTCTATTTTGGCTTTTGTTGCCAATGCTTTTGGTGTTTTAGTCATGAAGTCCTTGCCTATGCCTATGTCCTGAATGGTTTTTCCTAGATTTTCTTCTAGAGATTTTATGGTGTTAGATCTTACGTTTAGATCTTTAATCCATCTGGAGTTAATTTTAGTATAAGGTGTCAGAAAGAGGTCCAGTTTCTGCTTTCTGCACATGGCTAGCCAGTTTTCCCAACACCATTTATTAAACAGGGAGTCCTTTCCCCATTGCTTGTTTTTGTCAGGTCTGTCAAAGATCAGATGGTTGTAGATGTATGATGTTGCTTCTGAGGCCTCTGTTCTGTTCCATTGGTCTATATCTTTGTTTTGGTACCAGTACCATGCTGTTTTGATTACTATAGGCTTTTAGTATAGTTTGAAGTCAGGTAGAATGATGCCTCCAGCTTTGTTCTTTTTGCTTAGAATTGTCTTGGCTATGTGGGCTCTCTTTTGGTTCCATGTGAAATTTAAAGTGGTTTTTCCAGTTCTGTGAAGAGGGTCATAGGTAGCTTGATGGGGATAGCACTGAATCTATAAATTACTTTGGGCAGTATGGCCATTTTCATGATATTGATTCTTCCTAACCATGAGCATGGAATGTTGTTCCACCTGTTTGTGTCCTCTCTTATTTGTTTGAGCAGTGGTTTGTAGTTCTCCTTGAAGAGGTCCTTTACATTCTTTGTCAGTTGTATTCCTAGGTATTTTATTCTCTTTGTAGCAATTGTGAATGGCAATTCACTTTTGCTTTGGTTCTCTTTAAGTCTGTTATTGGTGTATAGGAATGCTTGTGACTTCTACACTTTGATTTTGTATCCTGAGACTTTGTTGAAGTTGCTTATCAGTTTCAGGAGATTTTGGGCTGAGATGATGGGGTTCTAAATATACAATCATATCATCTGCAAAGAGAGACAATTTGACTTCCTCCTTTCCTAATTGAATATTTTTAATTTCTTTTTCCATTCCTGACTGCTCTGGCTAGAGCTTCCAGTACTATATTGAATAGGAGTGATGAGTGGGCATCCTTGTCCAGTGCCAGATTTCAAAGGGAATTCTTCCAGTTTTTGCCCATTCAGCATGATATTGGCTGTAGGTTTGTTGTAAATAGCTTTTATTATTTTGAGATATGTTCCATTGATACCTAGTTTATTGAGAGTTTTTAGCATAAAGGGCTGTTGAATTTTGTCGAATGCCTTCTCTGTATCTATTGAGATAATCATGTGGTTTTTGTCTTTGGTTCTGTTTATGTGGTGGATTACATTTACAGACTTGCGTATGTCAAACCAGCCTTGCATCCCCGGGATGAAGCCTACTTGATCATGATGGATAAATTTTTGGTGTGCTGTTGCAATGGGTTTGCTAGTATTTTATTGAAGACTTTTACATCTGTGTTCATCATGGATGTTGGCCTGAAGTTTTCTTTTCTTGTTGAATCTCTGCTGGGTGTTGGTATCAGGATGATGTTGGTCTCATAAAATGATTTGGGAAGGATTCCCTCTCTTTGGATTGTTTGGAATAGTTTCAGAAGGAGTGGTACCAGCTTCTCTTTGTATATCTGGCAGAATTTTGGCTGTGACCTCATCTGGACCTGGGCTTTTTTTGGTTGGTAGGCTATTAATTGCTGCCTTGACTTCAGCCCTTGTTATCAGTATATTCTGAGTTTCAACTTCTTCCTGGTTTAGACTTGGAAGGGTGCAAGTGTCCAGGAATTTATCCATTTCTTCCAGGTTTACTGGTTTATGTGCATAGAGTTGTTTGTAGTACTCTCTGGTGATAGTTTGTATTTCTGTGGAATTGGTGGTGATGTCCCTTTTATCATTTTCTATTGCATCTATTTGATTCTTTTCTCTTTTCTTTTTTATTAATCTGGCTAGCAGTCTAGTTTGTTGATCTTTTCAGAAAACCATCTCCTGGATTTACTGATTTTTTGAAGGTATTTTTGTGTCTCTATCTCCTTCAGTTCTGCTCTGATCTTAGTTATTTCTTGTCTTCTGCTAGCTTTTGAGTTTTTTTATCTTGCTCCTCTAGCTCTTTCAATTTTGATGATAGGGTGTCAATTTTTGATCTTTCTTTGCTTCTCATGTGGGCATTTATTGCTATATATTTTCCTCTAGACACTGCTTTAAATGTGTCCCAGAGATTCCAGGACATTGTGTCTTCATTCTTGTTGGTTTTGAAGAACATCTTTATTTCTGCCTTCATTTCATTGTTTATCCAGTCAACATTCAAGAGCCAGTTGTTCAGTTTCTATGAAGTTGTGTGGTTCTGAGTTAGTTTCTGAATTCTGAGTTCTACTTTGATTGCACTGTGGTCTGGGAGACTGTCTGTTATGATTTCCATTCTTTTGCATCTGCTGAGGAGTAATTTACTTCCAATTATGTGGTCAATTTTAGAGTAGGTGTGATGTGGTGCTGAGAAGAATGTATATTCTTTAGATTTGGGGTGGAGAGTTCTGTAGATGTCTATTAGGTTTGCTTGGTCCACATCTGATTTCAAGTCCTGGATATCCTTGTTAATTTTCTGTCTCATTGATCTGTCTAATATTGACAGTGGAATGTTAAAGTCTGCCACTATTATTGTGCAGGAGTCTAAGTTTCTTTGTAGGTCATTAAGAACTTGCTTTATGCATCTGGGTGCTCCTGTATTGGGTGTGTATAGATTTAGGATCATTAGCTCTTGTTGTATTGATCCTTTTACCATTATGTAATACCCTCCTTTGTCTCTTTTGATCTTTGTTGGTTTAAAGTCTATTTTATCAGAGACTAGGATTGCAACTCCTGCTTTTTTTTGCTCTCCATTTGCTTGGTAAATCTTTCTCCATCTCTTTATTTTAAGCCAATGTGTGTCCTTGCATGTGAGATGGGTTTTCTGGGTACAGCACACCAATGGTTTTTGACTTTTTATCCAATTTGCCAGTCTGTGTCTTATGATTGGGGCATTTAGCCCATTTACATTTAAGGTTAATATTGTCATGTGTGAATTTGATCTTGCCATGCTGATGCTAGCTGATTGTTTTGCCCATTAGTTGACACAGTTTCTTCATTGTGTCTATGCTTTTTACCATTTGATATGTTTTTGGAGTGGCTGGTACTGGTTTTTCCTTTCTATGTTCAGTGCTTCTTTCAGGAGCTCTTGTAAGTCAGGCTTGTTGGTGACAAAATCTCTCAGCAATTGCTTGTTCATAGAAGATTTTATTTCTCCTTCGCTTATGAAGCTTAGTTTGGCTGGATATGAAATTCTGGGTTGAAAGTTCTTTTCTTTTAGGATGTTGAATATTGGCCCCCACTCTCTTTTGGCTTGTAGGGTTTCTGCTGAGAGATCCACTGTGAGTCTGATGGGCTTCCCTTTGTGGGTAAACCTGACCTTTCTCTCTGGCTGCCCTTATAATTTTTTCATTCATTTCAACCCTGGTGAACCTGATGATTATGTGCCTTGGGGTTGCTCTTCTTGAGGAATATCTTTGTGGTGTTCTCTGTATTTCCTGGACTTGAATATTGGCCTGCCTTGCTAGGCTGGGGAAGCTTTCCTGGATAATATCCTGAAGAGTGTTTTCCAGCTTGGATTCATTTTCTCTGTCACATTCAGGTACACCTGTCAAACGTAGTTTAGGTCTTTTTACATAATCCCATATTTCTTGGAGGCTTTATTAATTTCTTTTCACTCTTTTTTTCTCTAATCTTGCCTTCTCATTTTATTTCATTGAGTTGATCTTTGACCTCTGATATCTTTTCTTCTGCTTGGTCGATTTGACTATTGAAACTTGTGTGTGCTTTGCGAAGTTCTCATGTTGTGTTTTTCACCTCCATTAAGTCATTTATATTCTTCTCTTAGCTGTTTATTCTCGTCAGCATTTCATCAAACCTTTCAAGCTTCTTAGTTTCTTTGCATTGGGTTAGAACATGTTCTTTTAGCTCAGAGGAGTTTGTTATTATCCACCTTCCGAAGCCTGTTTCTGTCAATTCATCAGACTCATTCTCCATCCAGCTTTGTTCCTTTGCTGGTGATGAATTATGATCCCTTGGAGGAGGAGAGTTGTTCTGATTTTGGGTGTTTTCATCCCTTTTGTGCTGTTTTCTTCCCATCTTTGTGGATTTATCTACTTGTGGTTTTTGTGACTTTTGGTGGGGTCTCTGAGTGGACATCTTTTGTTGATGATGAATTTATTTCTTTCTGTTTTTTAGTTTTCCTTCTAACAGTCAGGCCCCTCTGCTATTGGACTGCTGGAGGTCCACTCCAGATCCTGCTTGCCTGGGGATCACCTGTGGCAGCTGTAGAACAGTAAGGATTGCTGCCACTTTCTTCTTCTGTTATCTTCATGCCAGAAGGATACCCACCAGATGTCAGCCTGAGCTCTCGTTTATGAGGTGACTCTTTGGATATTTGGGAGTAAGGGAGCTGCTTAAGGAGACAGTCTGTCCCTTATAGGACCTCAAGTGCTGAGCTGTGAGCTCCATCGTTCTGTTCAGAGCTGCTGGGCAGGTATGTTTAAGTCTGCTGCAGTGGAACTCCTAACTGCCTTTTTTCCCAGGTGCTCTGTTCTGGGAAGGTGGGGCTTTATTTATAAGTTCCAGATGTGCTGCTGCCTTTTTCAGAGATGCCCTGCCCAGCGAGGAGGCAGCCTAGTCACAGTCTGCCAGCAGAGGCATTGCTGAGCTGCTGTGAGCTCTGCCCAGCTGCTGTGTGAACTTCCTTGTGGTTTTGTTTATAGAGGTATAGTTAGAATTGCCTTGGTAATGGCAGTTTGCCTCAGTAATGGCGGACTGCCTCTGTAATGGCGAACTGCCTCTGTAATGGCGGACTGCCTCGGTAATGGCGGACTGCCTCTGTAATGGCGGACTGCCTCGGTAATGGCGGACTGCCTCTGTAATGGCGGACTGCCTCTGTAATGGCGGACTGCATCTATAATGGCGGACTGCCTCAGTAATGGTGGACTGCCTTGGTAATGGCAGATGCCCTTCCACCAACAGAGCTAGACCATCCCAGGTCCAGCTATGCTTGCTGCAAAACTCTGAATCCAGAGCATTTCAGATTGCTGGTCTTTGTGGGGGTGGGGCCCACCAAGCCAGGTCACCTGGCTCCCTGTTTCAGCCCCCTTTTTTTTCAGTTGAATGGGTGGCTCTGTTTCCCAGGTGTTCCAGGTGCCCATGAAACAGCCAGCCAGATTTCTGTGAGTTTTTGTGTGGAGACCCACTGCGCCACAGCCATGCTGGAAGCTTGTGGCACTTTTCAGCCTGGGAATCTCCTGGTCTTTGGGCAGTAATAACTCATTTGGAAATGTGGCTTTCATTCACCCTCTGCATTGTTTTCGCTGGGAACTGCATTCCAGAGCTGTTCCTATTTGGCTATCTTCCCACTGCCATACTTCTTTAGCTGTAAAGTGTAATGCGAGTGCCTTGGTCAGAGGCAATGCTGTGTGGAATACCATGACAGTGGATAAGGCATTCTGTGAGTCCATGGATGGTAGTCTTGGCAGAAGCATTCTGTGCAAGATAGGCAAAACTATCCTGCACAGAATATATACCTCCAGAGTAAGTGTCTATTCCGGTGAGGACAAACCTCTGCTTTTTCCATAATGGAAGAGGTCCAATATAGTCAACCTGCCATCAGGTAGCACTGCCATATTGAGGGCTCACTGTTGGTCTTTGCTGCTGGCAAATTGGACACTCAGCAGTGGCCATAGCCAGGTTAGCCTTGGTAAGTTGAAGTCCATGTTGTGGAGCCCATGCATAACCTCCAACCCTGCCACTATGGCCACTTTCTTTATGAGCCCATTGGGCAATGACAGGGGTGGCTGAGGAAAGAGGCTGAGTGGTGTCCACAGAATGGGTCATCCTATCCACTTGATTATTAAAATCCTCCATTGATGAGCTCTCACATGGGACACAAGTATCTTCACAGTTTTTGACCACTCAAAGAAGTCCATATACACGCATACACATACACACACACATAAAGGGGAGTTTATACATATATATGCACATACATATATATGGATATATGGATATATGGATATATGTGTGTATATATATATATATATAGAGAGAGAGAGAGAGAGGAGTTTACTAAGTATTAACTTACATGATCACAAGGTCCCACAATAAGCTGTCTATAAGCTGAGGAGCAAGGAGAGCTAGTCTGAGTTCCCAAAATTAAGGAACTTGGAGTCTGATGTTTGAGGGAAGGAGGCATCCAGCATGAGAAAGATGTAGGCTAGGCCAGTCTCTCCTTTTCATGGTTTTCTGGACTAATATTTTGTATCCTTGAGTCCAATCAAGTTGACACTCAGTATTAGCCGTAACATATGGCTCGAGCAAATGAGTTATGCCAATCAGATTTTGTCTTTGGAGAGTTTCAACCAACCAAGCCACTGACTACTACCAGTCACTCGTGGACATTGATATAGGAAGGTCTTAAAAACTCAGGGGCTGTAATAGCCGTTGGGCCCATATGTAAGTTGCTGAAAGGGCCATTGTCTTCTTAAAATGCCTGAAAAGAGAAGGGACTGGAACAGACACAAACTGATGAAGAACTGAGAGAATATGTGACTGCCCCTGAGAGAGAAGGAGACAGAGAAAGAGAAGATATCTGGTTTATGTTCTGACTTTCAGTTCTAATTTCCTTGAGCCTGGCTGTTCCTATTTCTTGTGCATTCTCCCTCTCTCTGTTTCTCTCTGTGTGTGTGTGTTTAAATGTTAAATGCTTAAAATTTAAACTTTAATCCTTTTGAGTATGTGACTAAAAAGGCTGTAATTAGAAGAGGAATTGGTACCAGGAGTGGGGTTTCAAGTGACAGAGCCTTAAAATGTGGGACAGTTGTGGTATCATTTGGAGGAGATATAATTTAAAAATAAATTAAAATATGAGAATTTTGCAGCCTGTGATTCTTGGTGAAAAACTACTTAAGTATCACCTGCAATCCCTTGAGACCCAGGCCATAAACATACAAAAGGTGAAGCTATAGGAGGCTTGACAACTGAATTTAAGAATAATGAACCGGATTATTTATTTTCTATCCAGAATGCCTGTGTATCAGCAAATAAGAAAAGCAAGGTGATTATGTAATCCTGGTGCAGGAAGCCCATTTTGGCTGGAGCTGGAGCTCTCTAATTACTTAGATTCAAATGCAGAAACTAATGGGCCTTGCCAAACTGGTCTAGTCCTAATTTTCTGCCTCATTGAGTTTCTAGTGCCAAAGCTAAAGCTGTGATTGACAAAGATGGATATTTAGGCCAGTGGAAAAGGCTTATCTAGAAAAAGGAGTTGCTAGAGAACATGACACTCCCACAAGCTCCTCCAAGGCATTTTTTACTCTGTCTTTCCTATAAAACGAGAAGATCCCTTTCCACTGGGAGGCAAGTCTTAGGACTGAAGTATGGAAAAGGAAAAACAGATTAGGAGAGAAATAGCTACCACTTTTTGTCTACATTCCTTTTATACCAAGCGGTATCAGCCATCAAGAGAAGGAAAGTCAGATTGAAGAAACGAATTCTGGGTTCTGAGTAACAGAAAATTGATGAGCCTGGTCCTCAGGATTTATTTCAACTATTAAGAATATATAGCCTCCCGAGGACATTGGGAGTACTGAACCCAGTATCAGCCAGGGTTCCCTGTAGCTTCAGGATTAAATATTTGCTTATTTAGTCCTAAATAGCCACTATATGGTTCTTGTCCTAGAGAACTCTTTCCTTCCTCTGTTTTTCTAAGTAAATGATTGTTTTCTGCTGTCTTCTGTTTTTGTTCCATTGTTGAATGTTGGGGTTTGGCAGAAGTTAAGTTTACCATTTAGTTCATATATTGTAGGAAGATGCGACATCACCTTTGGACAGGCTCCCACAGAACTAGAAAAGGAATGGAT
Organism: Callithrix jacchus; assembly: GCF_049354715.1. NCBI lineage: Eukaryota > Metazoa > Chordata > Mammalia > Primates > Cebidae > Callithrix > Callithrix jacchus. The sequence continues at coordinate 152,060,541 of NC_133508.1, forward strand.
ATAACCTGAATATTGTGGATTCTGAGGCAGGCAGGCAACCTTTGCGATGCCCTTGAGATACTCACTGCCTCTGAATGAGGAGAAGAACATGTCTTCAAGTTATTTCCTGTGGGGAGAAGCTGTATGATTTATAGTTGTAAATGTGATCAATTAGTCAAAAGCACCTTTGACAATGTCCAAACATGGAAAAGCTTATGTGTGCCGGGCATGCAATTTTTTTTTTTGAAGTGAAGTCTCACTCCATCACCAGGCTGGAGTGCAGGAGCACCATCTCGGCTCACTGCAACCTCCGCCTCCTGGGTTCAAGCGATTCTCCTGCCTCAGCCTCCTGAGTAGCTGGGACTACAGGCGCGTGCCACCAGGCCCGGCTAATGTTTTGTATTTTTAGTAGAGACGGGGTTTCACTGTGTAGCCAGGATAGTCTTGATCTCCTGACCTCGTGATCCACCCACCTCGGCCTCCCAAAGTGCTGGGATCACAGGCGTGACCCACTGCGCCCAGCCAAGGGACAGCTTTATATGCTGGAGGGACACCTAACCCAGGACAGCAAATCCTATGACTTACATTGTCAGGGTTGAATGGATAGCTTCATCAAAGCACTCTTTTTCCTGAATTTTGAACAAGGAGACATTGGGTCTATTCACTTGGAGTGAGCTCTTCAGTTGGGTCCTATACATAGGGGCATGATGAGTATACAGGAATGAAGTAGGGGACCAGGGGAGAATGGGGCAGACACCTGCAGACTGGTGACTCCTGAGAGGGAGAGACAGGAGTCTCTCCCTCCTCCCTCTGCTGCTTCTGTTCTTAGTGGGTTTCTCCTGATTTTAGATCCTCTCAAATCTGGCAATATTTTCCTTTTCTGTTCCTGGACTTCATTGGCTTTCTGTTTTCTTACAATAAATCCCAATCTGTAGCAGAAATCTAGCAGTCAGGAGACAGATCTAGGTGGAAATATGTTTTTCAGATATGGCTACATTTCTGTGGAATCACCACCTGGGAGTAGAGGAAATCACCCAAGGAGGGTGTAGAGGGAAAAAGAAAATGTTGTATTCTGATCATTACGAATACCTCATATTACATAGTGCACCGCAAGACATTAAATGTTTGCATATATTATTTTATTTACCCTTCTAAACAATTTCGTAAAGCAGCTGTTAGGATTGTCCGAATTTTACAAATGAACAGAGGTGATAAAATGGTTTCGGTTATTAATACTTTGCCTGGGTTGCACAGGTCTTCTGACTGAGTTCACTTTTCAGCTCACATTAGGAGCAGAAAGGACTCAGAATTCACAGGGCAGAGCTACATGCACTGGACCAGAGTCCTCCCCTAGGGGTGGGTACCACTCTGTAATCATAAAGACCAGTATTATCTGATGTTTACAGAGAAGCTGGCAGGAGAGGAAATGAATTAAATGAAGGATGCTTATCCCAGGGCTCCTTGTTTCCCTTGGTGGGTCTCCTTCCCCACGCCATTACTAGCCCTGCTGCTCTCTAGCCCCTTTGAGGGAGAGCACTGACCTGCCCCATCCTCAGAGAAGCAAGAGGCCTGTGCTGCAGTTTTCCCTCCCCATGGCCAACTCCTGGTCCTTTGGGGCAATGTTTAACGCCCCTAAATTTTCCCACTTGGGTTGGGTAGCGGGGAGGGATGGTAATGTGTTGTGAACTGAACACGAGCCCAGGAATCTCGTCCAGCGAGAGGGTCCCAAACCTGGAAGAGAGCGTGTGCCGGAAAAAAGGAGATAGAAAAGGCGAGGTCTGGAGGGCTACACGCACTATGCTCATGCAGCAATTTTATTTTTGCAATGTGTTTCATTATATACTTTTCTGAAGTTAAAGTTGTTTACGCCAGATTAACGTACTTAAATTACAGTAAGCAAGTTACTCCCAGTAAGTAAGTTAAGCCCAGTAAGTAGGCTACGCCCAGTAAGTAGGTTACGCCCAATAGGTCAAGGTAAGTAAATTACAATCACGCCCTGTAAGCTATGGTAAATAAGTTACAGTTATGCCCTGTAAGTTACCGTAAGTAAGTTAGTAAGTTACAGTTACGCCCTGTAAGTTACCGTAAGTAAGTTAGTAAGTTACAGTTACGCCCTGTAAGTTACGGTAAGTTACCAAGTGTAAATATTTAAGTTGATATTTTGCAATGAAGGTAACACGGGTCCAAAATGAACATGAGACAATAAACCATAAGAAGCCGAAAGTAGACACAATGCCTCCCAAGTTCTCATATCCATAAAGTAATGTCTGTTGATTATTTTGAATAACATATAGTTCCTCTCTCGGTTCCTGCTTTCCCTCAGCTCGACTCCCCCAACCGGGGATCTGTGTCCGGGCTCAAGCTCACCGTATGGCGAGGCCCGTTTCCTAGGGGCCTCACACGGGAGCGATCCTCACAGGTCTCCCTTAGTAATGGTGCTCTGTGGGAAAAGGGTTACATGGGCAAAGGATTTGGGAAATGCTGAGTTAAACAAACAAAAGACATTTCCTGACCACAGTTCTTAGAGTGTTAAATGTGTACGTGTACCTCCTAGAAGGTCATATTTTGGGAAGACCTTCTTCCCCAACTTACTCGACCACAGAACAGCTTTCTAATGCACTAGCCTTTTAAGCAGAAGCAGGGAAGGGGAAAAAGACTGTGGAGGTGGGAGGCATCCAAGAACTTCACCTCAAGGGTTAGCAAATGCCTACTCCCTATTCATGAGCAATGGCCTTGAGTGGAGCTCTCCGCTGATAAGTGGGGGTTTGTTTGTGTGTGTGCGAGTGTGTGGTTTGTGTGTTTTGTGTATCCACCCACACACATAGGCACAATTCTTGGCTGTCAACTCAAAGGCAGGAGCCGGATTGATTTTTATAACTTTGCTCTTAAGGTTTCTCATCCCCTAATATTTGCTCAGGTCTCTTTGGGGACTGCACATTAAATAAGGCACACCCTGCCTCACAGCGGCTCCAGTTGCTTGCTGTGGGTGGTGGGGCCGGGGAACTCATTAGGATTCTCAAAGTTTAGGAAGGAGCAAAGGCCAAGTTAAGAGGACACCTGCCTCCTGACTCCTTGCGGGGCTGTCTTTTTAGCGGCCCAACCTACTGAGGACTCGTTGGAGGAGTCCTCCTAGGGAACTTCTCCTACATTGACACCCTCTGTCTATTTTTGAACCCCTAATTACCCTTTAAACTTGCTGTGGTTTATTTTTAGACGTTTCTCATCCACCTCATTAACAGCTCTTAAAAGCTCCTGTCTCATATTTCTACCGTTGTGTCCTTAATTAAACACAGTGGCTTTTGTTGTCTCAGAACACTGGTCTTGTTTAGAATTGAAATGAGATGACTCCGAGCCACTGCCTAACTGCTTTTCCGGCATTCCTTCCCTTTCCTCCAATCCTTCTGTCTGCCATGGGCTGTCTAGAGCCTTGTCCCCAGGGTTCTCTCTGTTCTGTTTTGGTTATTTTGTTCATAATCAAGGGCTGAGAATGCAGTAGGAAGCATGGGATTCTGACGGCTCTGTCTGGTGTTTCGGTTCTGTTTTGTTTTGCTGATTTCTGCGGGAGGGCACCGTTGGGCTCCTTCCCCATCTCTACCGGAGTTAGGAAGAAAGAGGAGCGTTAGGTTTTTTTTAAGCTTTGCATCCAACGTGTGAACAGAACAGCGATACTTGATTAAATGCACACCAGGTCTCCGATCCCTGATCTGACACCTGCTGATCCTCTTCCCTCACCGGGAAAGCACTATGTAATTACCTTTTCCTGCTGGTCCAGTTTATATTCAAACCTTAGTGGGACTGATCAAAATATTGAGAGCATCCATCATCAAAAGGGCTCGACGTGAGGTGCTGCCTCGCAGGGGGAGGAAGACTAGGGTGGGGCAGAGGAAGCACTCGCAGTCTGGGGACAGTTAGTGGCACAGGCCTGGGTAGCGTTTGTGGGGGCACCTGCACTTTGGCCAGGGCACGGCAAGCCCACTTGGTGGTCTGTCCTTTGTGGCCTGGGTCCAATCTACCCTGTGGAACTCACAGTCTCCCAGGCAAGAGAGAAACCTGTCGTCTATGCTGCTGGCTCAGTGGGTGGGCACAGGCTGAGGTGGTGCCCATGCCCTTCACAGGCAAAATAGAGCAGATAACACCAGGCTCCTCTAGGCTTGAATCTCACTTTCTCTCCTTGGCCTTGGGCAAGTTACTTTACTTCTCTTTCTTGCATCGTCTTCCATAGAAAGAGGAGGGAGGCGATACTGATAGTACCTACCTCAAAGTATTGATGTCAGAACTAAGTCAGATAATGTATGTAAAGAATTGGCACAGTGACTGGCACATCATAATCATGTAACAGATGACAGCTGCTGTGCTATTGCAAGATAGTGACCATTCTGGTCCTACGTGGCCATTTGAGACCATAGGGGCAGTGAGAGAGCATTGTGGGTCATTGCGATGATGTGAATTTTATCCTGTAAAAGAACTTGTCTACTCATTCACTCATATGTCTGTTTATCCAACAAACACTTATCAAGCACTTACTATGTGCCAGGGACTATGCAAAGTGGGGACAAAGTGGGGCTCTGTGTGGGGTGTCAGCTCTCAGGCAGCCTCTACTCTGATGAGGGAGATCCTACTATAACATACATTAGAATAAAATATGTACTGGAAAGAAGACACAAATGCTGGGCTTACAAGGACAAACAAGAAGGAGCTAACAGTTATGCCCCAAGAGGCACAGACGCATGCAAGATAGAGGAGGGAAGTTTAAGCAGGAGCATGAAGGGTGAGGAAGGTTTCAAGGAGCAAAGAAGGGAGGGAAGAACATTCTAGAATGAGAAAGTGGCATTAGCAAAGTCACGTAGACGTGAAAGTGCATGGGTATTTGGAGATGTACCCTGGGTCAAGAGAGAAGGTGATCATGTAGGGCCCAATGATGGCTGCACGCAAATGCCATGTTAGGGAATTTGAAGGAACTAAGGTCTTAAGAGAAGTGACGTTAGACCTTTGTTTCGGAGAGCTAGCTAACTGGGGGTTTATGAAGTAGATTGGCGGTGGGTCCTAACCTTTCACTACCACGAAACCCCTCTCGTTAATTGACTCCCATGGATCTGGCAGTTTGATTTTGGACATTTAGCATATTACATTTATCAATAGTCTGTGATGCTTCATTGGGGTAAATGTATAGTTTCCAGTAGTTCTTTTAAATACTGAAGACCCCTAGACATTCTAAGAGTGCCAGGCTAGGAACCAAAGGGGGTAGAGAGGTAGAAAAGCAGATGTCTGAAGACCCCTTAATAGACTCCTAGATGCCCAGGATAGAAGGGAAGAAGGCCTGAACTAAGGCAGGTGCAGTTTCTGAAAGGTGGGGATAGGTGTGAGATGTTCTGTGGGCAAAATGGACAGAATTCAGTGAGTGCTTGGGGCCGAGGTGAGGGAGGAATAGAAAGACGAGTCGAGGTTGGGCATGGTGGCTCATGCCTGTAATCCCAGTATTCTGGGAGGCCAAGGTAGGAGGATCCCCTGAGCAGAGGAGTGCAAGACCAGTCGGGGTAACTCAGCGAGATCCTGCATCTCAAAAAAAAATTTTTTTTTTAATTAGCTGGGCACAGTGGTGGGCACCTGTGGTCCCAGCTACTCAGGAGGCTGAGGTGGGAGAATAGCTTGAGCCCAGGAGAAAGAGGCTGCTGTGAGCTATGTCCTTGCCACCGCACTCCAGACTGGGCAATAGAGCCAGCCCCTGTCAAAAAAAGAGAGAGAAAAGAGAGAGAAGAGAAGAAAAGAGAAAAGAAGAGAAGAGAAGGAAAAGAAAAGCAAAGAAAGAAAAATGAATCAGAGCTTCTGGGCCTGGGGATAAGAATATTAACAAGAGGGCTGGGTGCGGTGGCTCATATCTGTAATCCTAGCACTTTGGGAGGCCAAGGCAGGCGGATCATCTGAGGTCAGGAGTTTGAGACCAGCCTGGCCAACATGGCGAAACCCTGTCTCTACTAAAAATACAAAAATTAGCCAGACATGGTGGCGGATGCCTGTAATCTGAGCTACTCAGGAGGCTGAGGCAGGAGAATCACTTGAACACGGGAGGCGGAGGTTGCAGTGAGATTGTGCCATTGCATTCCAGCCTGGGCGACAAGACCGAAACTCTGTCTCATAAAAAAAAAAAAAAAAAAAAGGAATATTAACAAGAGAGGGGACATGGAGGGGACTGGTGGCTGGGTGGAAGGAGTGTCAGTTGATAGTTGATGCACTGAGTGTGAGCTCGCTGCAGCCTCCTATGTGGAGTTCTTCAGCAGGAAGTTGGGAGCTTGGGAGAGAGGTCAGTGCTTTGGGGCAACGCAAGACATTTTCTCATGGGCAGAGAAACTGAGGCTCACATAATCTTCAATCCACACAATGGCTAGGACTAGTGCCCCCATCTGACACCTCCATTTACTTACCTTCTGCCCCGATCAGACCCCAATCATCTAGAATCTGCTTCCTAACATTCTCCTGTATCTGTCCTTCAGTACTTGGGAAAGGCTTGCTGACTATGGGAAAGGAAAGGTTGGGTTAGGCAGAGGGGTGTGAAGATGTGCCCAGGCCAGGGCAGCGCTCCACCACTGCCTCCTGCCCTGCTGACACCGAGCCTGCAGGTTTAGAACAGATGCTCTCAGTCATGAGCAACCTGTCTGCTTCTGCTTTTGCTCTGTGGTCATGGGAAGCAGATGGTTCACCCTGCTGTAGGGGGTACTGAATGGCAGTAGCATCGGTGTGGGGTGACCTTCAGGGCACTGGGCAAGGCCTGCAGAGTGGTGCCTTTGCTAACACCCCCTCCCGTGCAAGTCTGACAGTGTGTTGCCCATGGGGCTGCCAGCCAAATGCCTGAGGGGGAAATAGTCACGCCCCCAAGCTGTTCATGAACAGACATAAGTAGACACACAAGCCCCATCAGGTGGAATTTAGAACACAGTCCCGCTGTGAGCTGTGTCTGGGTCAGGGTCTTCTCGACTTAGGAACAACCATCCCATGCCAGGTACAGCCAAATCTCTAATTCTGTGCCTGATGGTCGTTGATGCACGTGCCTGGACTCTGCTGTGCATCAGAATCACCAGCCAGCTTGTGGAAGTGCAGATTCCTAGGCTCCAATCCAGTGCATCAGAACTTCTGTGGGTAGCAATTTACATTTGTAGCCAGCTTTTTAGGTGGCTCAAATACACAGTGAAGTTCGAGTCGCTGATGGAGAGCGTCCTCTGCTAAATCACACCAAGACTTCTTCCTTGCATTGTGCATCATAGAACATGCTTGTGGGGCTACTGTGTTACCTGTTTTCGGAATCACACTGGGTATTCTGAATCTCAGTACTTGGCTCTGATCTTGGCTCACGTGTCCTCCCCTTTTGGCTGTAGGTGCCTCATCTCTGACAGGCTCCTATGATGGGGCACATGGATGTGCAGGGCAGCAGCAGGGACCCAGGCAAGAAAAGAGCATGAAAGAAACAGGACACCAGCTTCTAATAAGGGAGTGTGCCCAGCACTGGCTCAAGGTGTGGGAGGGAAAGCACTAGAACCCTTCCTAGAACCCTCTAGTTTCTAGGAAGGCTTTTCTGGAGAGGCTGGAGTTAGGCCCCAAGAATAAGTGGGATTAGGTTTCCTGAGGATAGAGTATAAATAAAGCACGGTGAGAGGAGGGGGTTGCATTTGGCCATAGAAATGGGTGCTGAAGACCCATGAAGTGTTTTGAACGCCAGATTAATGCATTGTCGGTTTCATGTAAGGCAAAGTGATTGGTAATTTTTAAAGCTCTTTGCAAACGTTAATCATTCCTGTCTCCTTCTGTGGGCAAAAGGCAAGTCAGTAAAAAATTATGAGTAATGGGGGATGCCTGCCAAAGGTTTTAGGATGAATAAGGCATGAGGGAAGGGGAGAACAGCTTTTTAGGGGTTCAGAAGTAGTTGTCCAAGGGCTGAATCTGATTAGTTTGCGCAACAGTGTTAGATTTTTTTTTTTTTTTTGAGATGGAGTTTTGCCCTTGTCGTCCAGGCTGGAGTGCAATGGCACAATCTTGGCTCACTGCAACCTCTGCTCACTGCAACCTCCGCCTCCCAGGTTCAAGCGATTCTCCAGCTTCTGCCTCCCAAGTAGCTGGGATTACAGGCGTTCACCACCACACCCAGCTAATTTTTTTGTATTTTTAGTAGAGACGGGGTTTAACCATGTTGGTCAAGCTGATCTAGAACTCCTGACCTCAAGTGATCCACCCACCTTGGCCTCCCAAAGTATTGGGATTACAGGCATGAGCCACCATGCCTGGACTATTTTTTGGTTTAGTTTCAAATTTGAATTTGAATGTCTTTAGATAGAGCTCTCACCTTCCGGGTCCCACAATCTGCAACTCTACCTTTGTTTTACAGCCTCACGCATTGACCCCTGCTTAGCCCCAGAAGGTATTAGGGTTTTTAATCTCTCAATTGACATAGAGGAGAGTGAAAAGTTGAAATTCCAGTAGGAGAGATGACAGCAGTGGGAAGTAGTGAGGGCCCAGAGAGAGTGGGGCAGTGAGATAAGAAAGAAGGAGACCACACAAAAGAAGAAGTAAATAGGGTACATTGATGGTTGAGGGCGATAGGGGAGTGGAGGATTAAACTCATGGGACAATGCTGCTGAAGTCCCCAGAGGCTGAGGAGCGGCTCTGAAGGATGTATTGGGTTTAGGTTGTGGCAGGACATCTCAGGGCCTTGGCTAATGGCAGGTGAGAGTTGGACCTGGTGCTAAGAAGAATAATGGCAGCTGGGGACGCAGATCAGCCCTGGCATGGAGGCGGTAGGTGAAGTGAAGGTGGAGGTGAGGGGGTAAGAGTGTGCAGGGAGAGGGTGGAGGGCTGGGGGAGCCCAAGGACTGGGCCTGGGGCCTTCTCATTGCAAGGAGGTGTGTAGAAGAGTCAGGATGGCAGCAAAGCTGGATCCCATGCAAGAGCCAAAGTCGGATAAGGAGAGGACCTCCAGGAAGGAGGGGCTGATTGGCTGCAGGGGGCACTTCGGGGGCCGAAGAGAACGTGCATTGGAAACACATCCTTCAGTGAGCCATTGGCTTTGAGCGTTGGTGAGCAGGTCAGCAGGGGTGAGCATCCGTGTGGTTGGGCTCTGCTCCCTCAGTAAGGGGACACTGAGGCAGTGGAGCTCCGGCTTCGACTGAGGGGGTGGCATGGGCTCCCAGCAAAACCTGGCTATAAACTGGACAGTGGAAGGGTGGCCTCTGCTCTGACCTGTCACTGTCTTCCCTGAGCGGCTCTGCTTGGCCAACGCTGAGCTGTTCATAGTTGTCCCACACTGGCTCACTCTGTGCTTCTCGCTAGATGGCCTAGAAGACCACGGCCCTCTCTGCTCCTCAGGCCGGGAGCTGTGCTCTGGTCAGTAAGCTGCGGCTGCTGGAACTTCTCTGACTGCGGAGGCCACTTCCACTTCCAGGCTGGCTGAACACTCACCAGTTTTCTGCTTGCTCTTTAGTGGCTCCTCCTTGTAGCTCAGCACCCCATGAGGCTGAAGAGGCGGCTGCTCAGCTGTGGCTGAAAGTGAGGAAGCTCCCTTTAGGGGGTAAGGGTTGGAGCTTGAGATGAAAACTGTTTGGTGCTGCTTGGCTTCACATTTTCCCCCGAAGTGAAAACCCAGCTGGTTTGCTCCCCTGGTTTGTCTCTGAGGCGGTATCTGGTATTTATAGAAGACCGAGCCAAGGGCCAATCAGCTTAGAATGGAAATGCCTGAGCTGGAGTTCTCTGGAGCAACTGTCTCCTGGCTTTCTCTCTCCCTGGAGTTCAGCTAAGGTTTTCTCTCGAAAACTTTCAAGCCCTGTGAAGTTTGAAGCGATACAAATGGGGGAATGGACCCTCAAGCACACTGACTGTCTTCTGTGAGCATGGACATCTTGTGTTTTTTAATGGTGATGGCAACAAGGTAGCTAGAAGAGCTCAGAGAACGGTCCAGTCAGGGGCGTCAGGAGCAGCTGCAGCGGCCAGCTCTCAGGGTGATGGGCACTGCCTCCTGCGGCCCAATGGGGGGCATCAGGAGCAGCTGCAGCGGCCAGCTCTCAGGGCGATGGGCATTGCCTCCTGCGGCCCAATGGGGGGCATCAGGAGCAGCTGCAGTGGCCAGCTCTCAGGGTGATGGGCATTGCCTCCTGCGGCCCAATGGGGGGCATCAGGAGCAGCTGCAGCGGCCAGCTCTCAGGGCGATGGGCATTGCCTCCTGTTCCTGCAGCCTCTAGGACCTCCTGCTTCTGAATTATGTGCCTGTGCTAACCTACTGGGCAGGAACCAGAATTGTTGTTTTTAGTATGTACCTTCCAGCTGCAAGAAAAAGGAATGGTGGGATAGTTGACATTTTAAAAGACAGCTGGAATGAGTGAGATATCAACTGACACATTCAGTAAATGTCATCACTTTTGTTCCTCTTCCGCGTTCCGCGCTAAAGTTATTCTAGATTAATTACCCGGCCACTTGATTTATTCCTTACATCCCCCTCCCTGCTCTCGGCCACCCTCTCCAGGACTAAGAGCAGCACAAGTGGGCGGGCGCGGTGGCTCACGCCTGTAATCCCAGCACTTTGGGAGGCCAAGGCGGGTAGATCACGAGGTCAAGAGATCAAGACCATCCTGGTCAACATGGTGGAACCCCGTCTCTACTAAAAATACAAAAAATTAGCTGGGCACAGTGGCGCATGCCTGTAATCCCAGCTACTCGGGAGGCTGAGGCAGGAGAATTGGCTGAACCCAGGAGGCAGAGGTTGCGGTGAGCCGAGATCGCGCCATTGCACTCCAGCCTGGGTAACGAGCGAAAACTCTGTCTCAAAAAAAAAAAAAAAAAAAAAAAAGAAAGAAAGAAAAGAGCAGCACGAGTTACCCAGTTGTAAAGGCTTAGTAGGGGCCTTCAGAGAAAGAGGAGGCTGTCCAGGCAGCTAGGCTGCAGGACGTTCTCATGGTGGGGTCAGAAGCCAAGCCTGACCACTGCTATGAAAGTTGTCATCCCTCTGTTTTACAGACAAGGGAAGTGAGGCTCAGAGAGGGTAAGTGATCCAGCTAGGGCAGACTGGGGAGGCTTGAGGAGCTGGAATTTAACCCAGGTCTTCTGGCTCTAGGCTCTTGAGCTTATCAAATGTATTGGTGTCAAAGAGACAAATCTATTTTCACATGCCAGGTAGCGACGGGGATTAAATGAACTGGAGAATACAATTTCACAGCCCCTTGTTGCCCCCACTTCCTTGTCAGGGAGAGGGAGAGCCAGGAACTGGAGGGCAGCTACGTGTTAGCGTCTGGGAGGCACATGAGGAATCAGTCTGCACAGTACATCAGGTATATTTGGATCATTCAGCAAAGAAAGTTCTTAGTAATTTAAGGAAGAAAATGCATGAAGTTTGTCTGGCTCTTTGATTTCACAATCCATTTTAACTGCTGTGTGTCATTGTTGGTCATTTTTCCAGAGAGATGGAAGACCATGGTACAAAGGGCCATAGCCCTTTCAACTGCGATTAACAAGTCCCCTGTCATCTCAGGGACTCACATTTCCACAAACAGAATTTCTAGCCCCAGATTTTCATTCCTTATTTCCCCAGCCTGAAGGTTCCCATAGACCTGGCCCAGGCACAGATTGCAAGGTGAAGCCACACAGAAAGGCAAAAATGTTACATGGCTTAGGAAAGCCTGGGGCGTCTGCCCACATTGGTGCTCTGTGTCTCTCTGGATAATCTCTGATGTGTCACCAAAGTTCCCCAAACTGTGTGGAAACAAGAGCCACCTCAGGGAAAAGAGTCACATATCCTCTCCATTCCTCCCCTCATTACTAATGTACTGTGAGTTTGTTGTCCTCAGCTGAGATCGCTGCAGGAGGTGATTCACAACTCTGGTACTGAAAGGAAAGATGCAAGAAGGCAGGAGGGATGAGCTAGCCTGTGGGAGTGCCTGAGTTTGCAGAGTTCCTCTGAACCCTCCATATTCTGTGTGCCCTCTCCTGTGGCAGCTCATCAGTTCATCACCAAATTTCCCTTTTCATCAAGTGTCTCATGGCTCGGGTTTTGTCTGGAGCTGCATATTGTAGTGTGATGAGCTCTCTTGCCGTTTTTTTTTTTGAGACAGAGTCTCGTTTTGTCACCAGGCACCAGGCTGGAGTGCAGTGGCGCCATCTCAGCTCACTGCAACCTCCACCTCCTGGGTTCAAGCAATTCTCCTGCCTCAGCCTCCCGAGTAGCTGGGACTACAGGTGCATGGCCCCACCCCCAGCTAATTTTTTATTTTTAGTAGAGACAGAATTTCGCCATGTTGGCCAGGCTGGTCTCCATCTCTTGACCTCGTGATCCAGCTGCCTCGGCCTCCCAAAGTCCTGGGATTACAGGCGTGAGCCACTGCGCCCGGCCTCTCCTGCCTTTTTGAAGCTCAACAGTGCTTTTCAGTAGAGCTGCAAAGTTATACTGACTTCATTCTTCTTTGCATTATCCATCATTTGCATCATCATCAATGCGGCGTGACTGGCTGGAGTTGGGTTTCACGGGCAGATCCCACAACTCTTTAGCGGCTCCTGGAGGAGTAACTGGTATGGGGGATCAAATTAGCGTGCATGACTGATGGTTTTCAAAGAGGCCATCACTGGGCCCTCTTCCTGGAAGGGATGAGGCTAGGGTTTCAGAGGGTACCTTTAGGAGTATACCATGAAGGGATATGCATAGATGTCTGGGTTAGGTAATACTTCTCTAGGATGTCTTGAATCTCTGATACATTTCGAGCTTTGCTCTTGCCGTATTACTGAGTAATTTCCTATTTCTTCATTTGTCTCCTCTGAATTGTGAGCTCCTGAAAAAGCTATGTTCTATTAGAAGGCACTTAGCATCATGCTTAAGCATGTGAGCTCTGGGATTTAATTATCTGGGTTCAGTTTCATGATCTTGGGCAAGCTCTTCACCCTCTTATGGCTGGAAGGAGAATTGGAGGAGATTTTGCATGGAAAGCACTTAGAACAATGCTTGGCATGGCGTATAGTAACTGCTTAGTGTATGTTAGTTATTAGTATTCTTAAATTTGCATGTCCTCAGCTCTAGCATGATACCTGATATACATTAGATGCTCAACATGTCTTTTGAGTGAATAGATGAGTAACTACCTATGGGTATGCAGAAAAAGAGGTGAGCCTGCCATAATGGGAGTAAGTCCAGGTGAAGTGCTTGAGCATTCTGGGGCTGAGGTGGAGCAGGAGAGAGAAGCTGGGCTGCAAGATTCAGTTCTGTTGTCAGGTTGGGAATTGGGCCAGGACATTTACAGTTGTGGGAGATGATTTTCACAGGAAACTAGTAAGAGTTGAGTTTAGTGTAAAAGGTTTAGTTAGCTAGGTTTGACCTCTACATATACTTGGTTCTGTACGAAGGATCACAACATGTGTTTATCAGTAGGGTTCCCAGAGCAGAGGTGGATTTATGGACAGAACGTCAGCAAATGGCACCTTGTGGAGTGATTATAGTGTCTTCAAGAGTTAGGTCCCTGACAATACTACCCAAAGTAACCCACGGATTCTAGGTAATTTCTATTAAAATCCCAATGATGTTTTTTAAAGAAATTGAAAAATTCATCTTAAAATTCCTATGGAATCTCAGGGAACCCTAAATAGCCATAATAATTTTGAAAAAGAACAAAGTTGAAGGACTCATTCTTCCTGATTTTGAAGCTTACTTCAAAGCTACAGTAATCAAAACAGTATGGACTGGCATAAAACAAACATATAGACCAAATAATTAGAACAGAGACGTTAGTAATAAACCTTTACATATATGGTAAAATGATTTTTGACAGAGGTACCAGGACCATTCAATGGGGAAAAGGACAGTCTTTTCAACAAATGATGCTGGGAGAATTGGATACCTACAAGTGAAAGAGTAGAGTTGGAGCCTTACCTTACAGTATATGGAAAAATTAATTCGGAATGGATCAAAAGCCTAAATGTAAAGAGCTAAACCTATAAAACTCGTAGAAGAAAACAGAAGAAATCTTTATGACATTGAATGTGGTGATACTTTCTTAGATATAATATAAAAGTCACAAGCAACAGAAGAAAAAAGACAAATAGGACTTCATCATAATTAAAAACTTTTGTGATTTCATCAAAGGACATGATCAACAGCGTTAAAATGCAACCCACGGAATGGGAGGGAATGTTTCCAAATCACATATCTGGTAAAAGATTAATCTCCAGAATACATACAGAACTCCTACAACTCAACAATAACAACAAACACAATCCAATTCAAAATGGGCAACGGGCTTAAGTAGACATTTTTTCAAAGAAAATACACAAATGGCCATTAAGCACATGAAAAGATGGTCAACATCACTAACCATCAGGAAAATGCAAATCAAAACCACAATGAGATACTACTTCACACTCATCAGGGTGGCTACTATCATAAAAGTGAGGGTTGGTGAAGATGTGGAGAACCTGGAATTCTTGGGCAGTGCTGATGGGAATGTAATAAAATAGTGCAGGCGCTATGGGAAACAGTATGGGCTTCCTCAGAAACTAAAAACTGAATTACTGTGTAGTCCAGCAATTCTATTTCTGGGTATACACCTAGAAGAACTGAAAGCAGGGTCTCAAAGAGATATTTGCACACCTGCAGTGTACAATAGTAGCATCATTCATAATAGCTAAAACATGGAAGCAACCCAAGTAGCCACTGATGAGTGAATGGATAAGCAAAATGTGGCACATCTGTACAATGGAATATTATTCGGCCTGGAACAGAAGGAAATTCTGACATATTCTGCAACATCTGTTGAGGACATCATGCTAAGTAAAATAAGCCAGCCACAAAAGAACAAGCCTGTGTATTCCACTCATATGAAGTACTTAGAGTAGTCAAATTCATAAAGACAGAATATAGGATGGTGGTGGCCAGGGGCTGGGGGACGGGAGGAATGGGGTGTTAGTGTTTAATGGGTAGAGAGTTTTAGATTTGCAAGATGGAAAGACCTTTGTGGATGGAGGTGTGGATGGTAGCACAACAGTGTGAATATACTTAATGCCTCTGAACTATACAATTAAAAATGGTAAATTTTATGTTATGTGTATTTTACCATAGCTCTTTTCAAAACATCAAGGGTTGAGCTGAGGGGAGAAAAAAAAAACAGTTGGTGGCTTGCAAACATAGGTGAAAATGGACTTTTGTGAATCAAGTTATATTGAAGCAACTTGAATTCACTTGTTAGGAAGAATCATTTTAGGAAGCCTGTGATTGGTCTGTTTGTGTCCATCAGCATTTGCATCGATCAGCTTTGCTCGAGCACTTCTCCATCATGATTCGAATCACTTTCTTTTCCCTTGACCTCTAAAGGTTGATGGTTCCCAAAGAACCTCTTTTTAGGCTCCCTTGTTGTCCTCGCTTCGCAGGGTCAGCCTCCTGTCTTCACATCGCTTTGTCGTGTACGGTTTCTGTGAACTAATGTCTCACACCTGACCTTGCTGCCGGGCTGCGTCCTGAACTGCAGCTATTGGCTGGACATCCCTCCAGCATCTCAAACTGAGTTTGGCCCAAACTGGGCTCATCATTTTTTTTTGTTCTGCTGAATTTCTGGTTTCTGTGGAAGGCATAGAACACTTGGTTTCCAAGGTATAAAAACATACACTTGGGACACCCCCTTTCCTCTCCTTGTCTTCCAGATGAGCTCAGCTGTCAGCCATGTTGCGTTTTCCCTCTGTGACCATCACATTTTTAAAAAATAGAGATGGGATCTCACCTTGTTGCCCAGGCTGGTCTCAACCTCCTGGGCTCAAGTGATCCTCCCACCTTGGCCTCCCAAAGTGCTGGGATTACAGGTGTGAGCCACCATATCTGGCTGTGACCACCACATGTTGCACAGGTGCCCTGCCTGTGTCTGGGTCAGCCCTACACTCCCTCTTGAGTGGATGGCCACAATTGCCTTGCCATCTCTTCACCTCCAGTCTCTCCACACGGGCTACGAACCAGCCAGGGAAAAGCTGGGGAGAGGCTGGTTCTGTTCCCTCTACTAAGGAATCAGACCCCTGGATAAGACTCATACTGAAGGAGAGCAGAACGTGGCACGGATCATAAAGTCCCAAGTGGCTTCTGGCTGAGAAATAGCCCAGGGAGGAGAGGCTGGTTAAGTGGATAGAGTGAGACTACTAGCCTGAGTTTCAAAGTCAGAGGAGCAGGTGCCAAGCCACCAATGGAAAGTGGGGCAGCAGATCCCGTTCCCAGAGGAGGCTGTTGGCAAGAGCAACGCAGGGGCCAGGTCTAGAGTCTGATGGAGTGGGGCTCAGAGCCGGGGACAGCAGGGCTCCATGGGCAGAAGTCCTGTACTCTTCCTGGGCTGACCAGTGCAAGCAGGGTGGCACTTGAACTCAGGGAGTTCACGGTTTCCCCTCGATGCGGGGTAGTGCAGCCTAGGAATTCCTGCTCTGGACCCTCACTTGTATGGGCCCCTCAGTCTGCAATATGCCTCCTCCTTACAGCTTTCACACCTCCAAATCCCACTCAGCCTCAATGCCTAGAGCAGAGCCACTTCGCACCTGAAGTTGCTACTTATTCCGCTGAGTTGTGATGTTCTTTCCTCTTCTTTTTTTTTTTTTTGAGACACAGTTTTGCTCTGTCACCCAAACTGGAGTACAGTGGCAGCATCTCTGCTCACTGCAACCTCCACCTCCTGAGTTTAAGTGATTCTCCTGCCTCAGCCTCCCAAGTTGCTTGGATTATAGGTGCCCACCACCACATCCAGCTAATTTTTGTATTTTTAGTAGAGATGGGGTTTCACCATGTTGGCCAGGCTGGTCTTGAACTCCTGACCTCATGATCTCCCTACCTCAGCCTCCCAAAGTGCTGGGATTACAGGCGTCAGCCACCTCGCCCAGCTGATGTTCTTTCTTGGACCTCTATAGGCTTTTACTTCACCTCCCTAACTGCGCTTCCATTTTCTACCTTGAACTATTGTTACTCAATGCCATTGTACTAGACTAAAAGCTTTCTGTGGGCAAGTCATTTGACAATGAATAGAACACATGGACGCCTGTGTTAGTGTTTCTGAATCCATCGTTCAGTAGCTGTCAGTCTCCACAGGCCTGTTAACGTTCACTGTGGTCTTCCCAGGTGCTGCTAACTCAGTATTTTCAGTTTTCTTTCCCCAGGGAACTTGAGCCTCTTATGTTTTGGGAGACCCTATCAGTAGTTCTGACAATGGACTGTGAAGAAAAGCATTCAGGCCAGTAGGAGAGCCTTTCAAGTGCTCTTTTCCCTCAGGGGTGGCAACTAGCAGTGTTTAAGTCCTCGGCTGCTCTGTCCTCCTGAGTCCCCTGAATAAATGCAATGAGCAAAGCTCCTAGCTGACCTGTGATGAGTGCTTATCTTGGATGAGAAATAAGCCTTTGTTGTTTTCAGCCACTGCAATCTGCAGGTTGTAAGTGCAGCATAGCCCAGCCCACACCAGCACACTGACCCCTTTGGTTTATCAGCTCTAGATGTGACCAGTACATCGCCGCATCCAGCTGGCTGTTGGGTGACCTGATGGAAAGGCCCTGGCAAGGGGAGGAGAGTGCGCTTCAGGCAGGAGAGTGTGCCCCTCATTTAGATGCAGTTGTGCAGGAATGGATGGTCCGTCCCACTCTCCTCTCTAAGGACTGTTCTCTAAATTAATTAAAAGCCACAGGCGAGCAGAGAGATATTCTATCACATTAGAATGTTCTTTTTTTTAATTTTTGGGGCTGCAAAAGTATTTTCCCATGGCTTTGCCAAGTTGTGTTTTACAACGGCCAGCAGGATTCCTCTGCTGGTGGGTGACAGCACTGTACTTCCCAGAAGTAAGTGTATGGCCCACACCCTGAGGGGAGCTTCAGCATCTGGAGGGACTGCTTGTTCAGCTGAACAGCTGAGGGAACAGTGGAGCCCTGAGCGCCGAATGCTTTCCGAGCCACAAGCCTGACAAAACACAGGTGGATTCCAGCCTGAAGGGGTACACAGATATTCCCTGAGCAGAACAAAAACCAGACAGGCCTTCTGCTCTACCACTGATAAAAGGGAAGTGGTTCTCTATGTGAAGCAAAGATTGAAAAGAAAAGCTCTGCGATGTCCTGTGCATGTGCTGGCTGCTAAACCCCAGGAACATAGTGACAAGAGAAATGGGCAAGAGACAGAGATTTAATTGAATAAAAACTCCAGGCTGTGACGGAGTGGGGCCGGGGGGAGGTGGTGGGAAGACACAAAGCAGTAATTAACAACATAATATTTTAAATGACAATGCAATTAATTAACGTCCTGGGTAAGTGCAGCGTGGGAGGAGGGCATCTTTCAGCTCAGAAACACTGCTAAGTAAAGGAGAAGGGAACTTTCCGTGTTTTTTAAAAAAACCTATGTGCAAATGGCCCTGGTTATCACAACTTTATCAAAGCTCACTCACAGCAACAACTCGAGTGGTTTCTCTGGCCAGAGAAAGCCAACAAATGGATCGACTTTGTATTTCAACGTTTTTCTCCTCTGTGAGGGGAGAGATACTGGGCTAGATAATGAAGTTGGCGGATGTTCAGGTTTCATTCATGATTCAGGTTGAGGACTAGTCTCTCTTGAGGGTGCTGGGGTGAGGCTGCAGGAGCTAAAAGCCTCCCTGGGGTGGGCTCCCAAGCCTGTAGGAATAGACCAAGGCTGCTAGAGCAGCAGCGGTTTGCAGCTGGCCAGGGTGGTGTGGGGCTGGCTAGAATCTGTTCAGGAAATGATTTTCTGAAACCACTGGGCTGTTCACTCATGGGAGATAGCCGCTTGGATATAAAAGGGATGTCTCAGACGAGCGATGCTATTGCTATTCACATTGATCACATGCCCTTCTCCAAGAGGTGAGAATGGGTTATCTGCACCTGCCTAAGGGTTTAGCGGTGACAGCTGGACATGCATTTTGAGTTCACTTCCAGAAGGGACTTCTCAAACTAATTTCTGGGTTCCTTATGACCCAGGAAATGCAATCGTCCCCTTTGTAATTGCAAGGCCCACGGCATCTGTTCACTGACGGAAATGACTGTCTTGATGGGGTCAGTCTAGAGTCAGAATCGTAATGAAGTTTGTCACCTTCTAGGAATCTTGTCATGACCTTGGGTTTTTTTCTCACTCTCAAGAGAACATCCAAATGCAGGACTGCCGGACTAGGAAGGCCTGCCAATCACAGGATATTTGGGGAGAAAAGTCATCTTTACACATGAGTCCTAGCCCAAGGCTCAGTACGGGGTAGAGTGTAGGTTTATCTCCATTTACTTTTCGAAGCAGAAAACTCTTTTTATCACAATATCCTGTTAGCTCATGCCCAACCTGGTCATTTTTCGGGCTAGAAGACACTATACAGAGTTATATCAGCAGAGAAATCTGACACCTTGGTTTAAAACGAGGGCCACTTCATTGGTTGCTGCCCCTTTAGCATGTAACACATATAAAGAATAAGACACAGGTGTGGGAACAGATTTTCTCTTCTTGACTTTCCACTGTGAAAAGAAGGGGTTCTCCAGCAGACTTGCCTCTTGCAAGTATTACACACAGCTCTGGGAAGCAGCACTGCTTAGTCACAAGTCAGGTAGAAAATCACCTCCATGCGCTTACTCGGGTTATACAAACTGAGATTGAGCACATCAACCTGGTTTTAGGGGTTGGGGCAAGTCCACTATTAACTGAACAGAAATGTGCTGCTACAACACAGGATAGTTCAAATAATTGTTTTTTCCTAAACTGAGTTTGGCCTAGGGTAGAGATCTAAAGGAAACAAGAAACCCTCACAACCACTGAAACAAACAAAGCGGAAGTACTTAGCAATTTATAGAACTAAAGTTTAAGGTGAATATCGTTCCAGAGCCACAGGGGCTGAAAGAGGCTTACGCTCACTTGGTTTCAAACAAAAAGACACTCTTCATAGAAAGACGGACTTAAACTGTTACTTGGATTTCAAAACTCCCCATTTGGAAAAGAACATTTAATCTAGCTTTTTCTGTAACCTGTTTAGGCATTTTAAACAGTGGCTTGATGCTTCCTGGAATTATAAAGCTATGTATAAAATCATTCCAGAACATACGTATCTCTCTTACTTTACAATGAAGCTTATTCTGAGAACAAAGACCCTGTTTTCAAACAAATGTGATCATTAACTGTGGTGCATCAGAAAACATATGGCATGTTTAGTTTCAGCGGAATCATTCCTAAAGAAAGTTGACTAAGGTCCCATGAGGAATCAAGACGTTTTCGATTCATGAGGAGAGCCAACCAGGAAGGCGAGTGAGGAGCCCTGCACATCAGCTGAAGGCTCACAGGCGCCTCAGAGGTCTTGTGATTTCAACACGGGACTGAGGGTCCCAACGCGATTTACGTCCCGCCAGCAAACAGCTTCAAAGGCTAGTAATTCACCCCACAAAGGCCCTTCCATAAATTCATCTCATTCCTGCAGGGCACTGAAAATCCGGCTGCAGTCCCACCGCGCCTCCTCCTTTTCTGGGGCTGTGGAGACACAGCATTTCAGAAACTCAATCCACCTCTTTCCAAAAGACTATTCATTGTATTTTCTAGAACCAATCTCTGGGCTTTCCGCCCTTTGTCTTTTCCTACTCTTTTTTTTTTTTTTTCTTTTCTTAACGGCAGACCCATAAAAAGTGAAAAACCACAAAAACATCACCTTGGGAGACAGAAAAGACTAAGACAGATCTGACCACATGACAAGTGTCTCGGCCTTGACCTACACAGGAGCAGGTAAGGCTCTGGGTGACGACGGCCGCTGCCGCCGCCGCAACTGCACAATACGGTTTAGACGGTTGAACAAGTGCAAAGAGAACACTGCTGAGTCCCGCTGGGGTTACTCGGCCGCGCAGCTCATGGTGTCGGAGGCGGTTTCGGAGATGGGCACGAGCTCTCGCTGTCGAAGCTGGCAGCTCGGCCCTGCCACTGCAAAGGGGGAAAATCTGGTTATTAATTGCTAAGGGAATTCACATTTCAACTTGCAAAACTGAACTGGCCCATGCACTGAATTCCCCTTTCCCAGCTTCTCATAAGCTTTCTTGAATTTTGCTGTCAGCCATGCAAAAATATAAGGGAAACAGCTTAGAGCTTCCAGGCTGGAATACCTGATTTTCAAAATGACCTACTGCAGAGATAAAGCTTTCTGTGTGTGTGTGTGTGTGTGTGTGTGTGTGTGTGTGTGTGTGTGTGTCTGCGTGTGTGTTAATGAGGTGCTATGACTGGACCATTTCTGAGTGCTTCAGCCATTTTTTCACACTGAAAATCATATCATATTAGTAGCGAAAGAGGCAGTGTGCAGAATATGCCCTTACTGCCAAGAACCCATGGTCATGAATTATTAGCGATTTGTCTGGGAGCTGATAGTACAGCTAAAAACCGGATACTGCTCCAGCTTTGAGCTGTCTCCTTCGGTCTTCACTCTTCCCGTGGGCATTTGCACCTGACTTGCGGAGAGGTAGAGGTGTGAGCAGACCCTTCTTGGCTTCTGCAACCCCTTTTTCCTCCCCAGTTCTCCTAGCTCACAGACTGCCTCTGTGAAAGGGGTGATGTCATGAGGCGTAATGGAGTGAAGGAGAGGGCTGAGGCTGGTGGACTTGAGCCATTCAATCCTTTAACCAGTCAGAGCTGCAGCGGTCATAACCACAGCAATGTTTACTGAGCAAGGATCTGACCCCGTGAATTGACCTGCCTGGGGACTTTATGTTAATAACTTCCAAGTGAGTCAGTGTCCACTGCCCACCCATCCTTGGAGTGGGTTGAAGAGACCCAGTACTCTCCTGGGTGTCTGCGGGACAGAGCTCCAGAGACAGAGGTAGGTGGGTGGTCAAGATGGCCTTCCTGAACCTGAAGTGCAGCCCCTTCTGCTTCTCATGAGCACCGATGGTCTCCACTGTGGAATGGTGGGGCTGAGTAAAAGCTGCAACTGCGTATCTGTGCATGCATGGAGGGTCGGGGTCGGGGAGGATGTGGTTCTCCCTCGATATAGCCATTTCTAGAAGGGCTGAGCAACCTGAGAATAGATCACTTTCCATCCAGCATCACCTAGGGAGTAGATGGGAGACCCACAGAATTGAGGAAGGATCCAGACCTACTAAACTACCTTAATGGTTTCAATTCTAAGGAAAGCTTCTGTTACCATTCTCCGGGCTTAGTTCTTCATGGGCCCCTAAGGGCTCTCTGTGCAGGCCAAAGGAAGGTCTTTATGACTAAGCAAGGGCCGGACAATCAAGGATTGATGACCACCGTTCTGTGACCTAGACTGGAGCAATCTTAGCATGTCAGAACTGGAGGCAGGCTTGGGAGCCGATCTAGTCTAACCTTCTTGTTCTTGCAAATAAGAAAACTAAGACGGAGAAGTCAAGGCACAGCTAGCTAGGGGCAGAGCCAGGAGCTGAAACCAGGTCTCCTAACACCCAATTAAATGTTCTTTCCACTCCATCCTGCTGCGATCTCAGCATCTGGCCTCACTTGGGGAAGAAGGAGACAAAAGGTAGTAAGCAACCTAACATCTTCGGGTGCACACCGGGTACTTACTCCTAACTCCAGGTGGCAGTCTCTCTGCTTGCGGCATCCACGTGAATGAAATCACAACCGAGGTTTTCCCTGGTGAAATATTTTAGATCAATAAATGCCTGGTTGTTGAGCCCTCTATGGCTTCTGACTCAAGTGTTTCTTACCCAGAAGGTGACAACAGGTGATTACTAATGCTCTCATTTAACAGACCTTCATTTTAGGGATTCTACTTTTCTATTACAACCTTTACAGTTGGTGAAACGTACGTTATAATCACCGGCTTCTTCCCTGGGTAAGCATGCCACTTAAACCTGACTGACCGGCAAGGTCAGAGGAGGAAACACAAAAGGGTTACACTGAGTGTGTTTCCTCCTTTATATAACAGCCCAAAGAGTAGTCACAGGGAGCATAGCTATTTATCCAGAACAAATGAAGAAGGAACAGTGGCTCCCCGGCTAGTCCAAGTCTTCCTATGAAGATAAACAAAGGGAGGAGATGGGGCTTGTGGACCGTGGGAAGGCGAATGATTCTAGGAGGCTTACAGTGGCTCTGGAATAGCAGCATACCTGTCCCAGAACACAGGGAAATTATTGTTCCAGAATGCCTGTGTTCCAGTAAGGGCTTTTGTTGCTCTGAAATGGGTCACATTCCAACAGAGATGTAACATTTCTGGCAGATGATCTGAACCTGGCCCCCCGTAATAAAATGCCTTGGAGAAGAGCGCTGGTCAGCCCTGTGTGTGTGGTAACAACGATGATACGTGGCTGTGGGCTGAGAGGGAAGGGGGCCGGTGCCACAGCCGGCGAAGGCCACTCGTGATGGCTCGTGAATTTTTATTCATGAAAGAATTCCAGCAGGGAAAGACCCCGTTTCAGTTAATTTGTTCCCCTCAGCCTTATTTTGAGCCCTCAAACAAGCAAGCAAGTGTGATGCCCTCTGTTCTCACTAATAAAAAAGAAATGGTCCAATTCATCTTAAGGGATTAATGAAAATCCCTTACGAAAGGTGCAAGATAAATACAGAACGCTTTGCAGATATGATGCCATTTATCTTCCTGGGAGCTAGAGGAGATTTCTTTATGATTATACAAATGGGAGACACAAATTTCAGGAGCAAAGCTCTTGCTCAATATCCAGAACAGGAACGAAAGAAGGCAGGATGTGAGCTCTGAGGATGAGCTGGAGGATCGCCTCCAAACACAATGCATCACATGGACACAAGGTGCTTACTTAATGTCAGCCCTGTGGGGGTTTACATGCGTTTTAATAAAGATGTTGAAACTGCGGGAGCTAAATGTGTTGGCAACAATTTTAAACAAACGGGAACTGTAGAAATCCCAGGTTGCCAAGACGAGTGCCATTTTCAGCTTCTTGATACAGAGAATGATCAGCTGAGCAGAAAATGGTGGGATTGTGCGTTGGGGAGGGGGCATTCCTGGGAGCTTGGCCCAAAGGATATCCATTTATTCTCTTTTGTTTTCCATATACTGTTACTTTCCCTTTACGGTCTCATCAAATATTCATTTTCAAGGGCTCGATTCTACTTTATCTTTCTTTTGCAGTCTGAAGCAATGAAACCAAAGAAACAGGGATTTCCAATCAATGATTTGGCTTAATTAGGTTGTATTCTTCATGAAGGAGAGTGATTCTGGGGCCAAGTCCTGGTCCCTCCACGTCCTCAGCACCCCACCCCCAGCTGTAGCCACTGTTCTGTCACTTTCCATTTCCCACAGGCAGGCCCAGCCTGGTAAGGGATGGGTTATTGCAGATTCAAGATTAGAAAGGCAGTCACAGCACAAGATGGGGGCTCATGGGCCCAGCCATCATGTAGGGTCACAGTTTCCTAGAAAGGTAAAGCTGGGCAGTGCTTATCCCCTCATTACAAAATAACCCAAAGACCAGAGTGGGGCAGTAGGTTTTCTAAGGCCCTACAGCTGACCAGAGGCCTCTTAGCTGTCATTCCATGCCCTCCCCCTAAGTCACCATAAACAGTTTAGTATACTTGTTCTATTCTTAAATATCACCAAAGGATGATAAATGGGTGGAGAGAGGGGTGGGGGGGTTCGGGGGGCTGTCACGACCCCTCCCTGGGTTGACCCAGCACAGCCTTTAGTGAGGTGCTGGATGCCGTCTGCAGGTTGGCTAGTGTTCGGCCCAGCAGTGCCTCCTGTTTTGTGGGCTCCTCACCCACACTCTGCAGAAAGGGCCTTCTGGAAAAGAGGGGCAGGGGCTCCCCTGAGGGAGCTGAGAGCTGAGGGACTGGCCTCACGCATTAAAGCTCCACAGCTGTGGGAAAATCAAGGTACCCAGAAGACAGAACTATGAGGCCTCAACTGCCAGAAACTGCTTCTTTTCACCGCCTTGATGCCGCCTCAAAGGTCACAGGGCAGGAGCTGCACAGAGCAGATGCTTCCTGTCTGGGTAGGTGAATCAGTGAGCCTGCCCCCGCCCCCCCATCAATCCAAGGTCCCTATCACCCATGTCTCCAGGGGTCCAATCCCCTTGGCTCTCAGATTCTCTTGGGATACCTCACCTTGCCGGGAACAGGTGGAAATGGGCTCGTCTTCCCTGAGAGGGCAGGGAGCCAGCAGGTTCTCAGGCTTTGCCGCCCTGACTTCTCTGTATCATAGATTGTGGGGATGGGATGACACTGTTTTGAAGGGGACTCCAATTTTAAGCCAAGGGCCATGCAGTGGAAGGGATAAAGCTTCATTTTTGTATTAGTAGAATTTCCAATTTATACAGCTCTCTAGATTTGCTAGGTTTGAAGCCTGTTAAGATGCCAGAATATTCACCCAGCTTTCTAGGATATGGACCAAGGGATGAGATATTACGAGTGAGGTTTGAGCCTTGTTTGGTCACCCACACTTCCAATCCATTTGAGAAGAAGCAGGCCTGGGGACCACCAAGGTGACAGAACACAGGACCCTAAGTCGGTGGGGTTCAGTGGAGGGTGGAGAAGTTGGCAGTTATCACTCAGGGGATATTGTCTTTGCAATTGAGAGAGAACTGACAGGTTCAAGATTATACAGCAAGCCTGGAGGGGCCAAGATTGGAACCCAAGTCTCAGAACTCCCCGGCCCAGTGCTCTCTCCATTATGTCTCTGTTAGAATCCAGCGCAACCCAGCCCCACAGCTTTAGCCAGAAAGCGTGACACCTTGAGGCCATGCTCCCTTTGCCAATAAGGGCGAGAACCCACATCCAGAAGAGGAGGAATCTGCTCCTTGGGATGTCCACCCGAGCAGTGAAAACGGCTAAGTGACGGCCTTGCTTGAGCCTCAGGGAACTTACTGTTCCGACCGGGGTAGAATGTCTTGCCAAGCTCTGATCTCACCCCCTTGGGGCTTTCTCTTAAAGGACCGACTTGGCCAAGGGCTTTGTGAAAGCATTTCAGGCCTGGCACAGTGGTCTGCTGGGAAGTTTTCTTCAAAGTTCTTGCTTTCCATTAAGAATTCAGTGTTGCCTTCAAAATGCCCAACACCAGGGACTTTGTGTCAGCGGCCTCCACCTGCTTCCTCTGATTCCTTTCAGCCTATTACACACTGGGGAAGAAGCATGTGGCCCCCAGGCCCACCTTTCCACAAAAGGCCAAGGGTCTCACTGCAGCCGACTGCCATTCTCCAGCCCACACTGCCATGCAGCAAACATGCCAAGGGCCAGGCGACCTCACCCACCTCTTTGAAGGATTTCTTTACCTCCACCAAGGAGTGCCAGTGTGCGATGGGCTTCCGGGGGTATGCCAGCATCTCATTCCAGTGGTCCCTGCCCAGCCCTTCAGCATTGATTCCCACACGACAGACTCCTATGATCTCATTGTGGCCCACTCTGAGGGAGAAACAAAAGTCCCAGCATTGGCTACCAGACATGGCCTCAGAAAAGGAGGTCTGCTGGGGGTGGTGGTAGGATTCTGCCCAGTGGGTGTAACTCAGAACTCTGAGCTCTGAAAACATGCTTGGCAGGGCCTCAGGGTGTCAGTGGCAGTGAAGCTTTGCCTAGTCCCCTTCAGTGGACACTGAACACAGACAGATAAGCAAAGGTTATAAATTTGTTTGGAATCTCAAGAAGTGGTGAGCAGATGACCTGGGTTTGGGAGGTGAGAGGTTCTAAGTCCCTTCACTTATTTGACCCAGGCAGCACGTTACAACCTCACTGAGACAGCTGCATCTGCAAATAAATCAACGGTCTCTGAGCACCATTTCTCCAAACGCCCAGTGGCTGAAATGTGATTTATTCACTCAGTAAGAGCATCAATTATCCCTTAAGTGTGTTCGTCAAGCATCTACTACGCCTGAGAACTTGTGCTAAAAATCCCGAATTGAGGCTTTAGTGCACGGTTTCTTTCTCCTTTAGCTAAAGTGACAACTGGAGAGGAGTTATGGAGGCTGGAGTAGCTGAAAAATGTTTTTGAGCCAGCCTAGATGGAAGTGCAGGCTGTGTGGAAGAGAAGAAAAATATCTGAGGAAGGGGAAATCCCATGGGATGGATATGCTGGGTCCAGAAGGCCGTACAGTGCACAGGAAAGCCTGGATCACAGGAGCCATTGATGGTTCTTGAGAAGGGAAGGTCCAGGAAGAAAGCTGTCATGTGGGAAGATGCGTCCTTAGTATGCTGGCTGAATTGGGGCAGGAATTGATGGAGGCAGGGGTCAGCTAGGAGGCTGCACAGCCATCCCAGGGTGAGAGTTGTAGCAACAGCAGAAATAGGATAGAGGGGCACTTCAAAGGCCAGATAGTAGGACTTGGTGCCAGATAGAAGAGTGGGAAAAATAAGGGGTGAATTCAGGGAAACTGATGGCTAGAGCTGCCCCTGATGGAACTAGGGCAGTTGGGATAAGAACTTTGAACCCTTTGCTGAGTGGGAATCTATGCTCTTCCTCAAACTCCTCTACCCTTCTTAAGTGCAGACAGATTTGAGGCCTGGTCCCTGAAGCTGAGCCCTGAACCGCAAGGTCTGAGGTCAAGGAGCCGTGTGCGGCGCTGGGGTGGGCCCCTCCGGGCCGCCTACCTACCGGTCATAGTCCATGACTGAGATGAGCAGGCTGACTTGATCCATGTTTTCCGGGGGAATGTCAAAGATGATGGCCTCGTTGTAGACAGGATTGAGAGTGTTTTTCTTTATGGTTGTTTTCTTTTTCTTCAGCCTCCGCCCATCGCAAAGCAGGGACACTTTGACATAGGGATCTGTGCCAATGGGGGCAGAGGAAAGGGAATGGAGTGTGTTAAACAGATGTCCGCAAACATCATTTGCAGCAAAGGGACCGAAACCCTAGACCTACTGCTGCTCATCAGATGGTATCAGTGGGTTGTTAAAATAATTAAAGCACCTCGTATTTATGTAGCACACCTGCCTCTGAGGACGCTCTGTGCTTAATAAATGCAGAGTCTTTAGCTACCTCAGTATTCTTGGGAGAGCGCCTAATGGATTTTTACTAATGGGGAAGCTGGCCCCAAATCAGACATGACACCTGCCGATGGGTACGCAGTTCATAGCCCTAAATCTCAGCTCGTCGGCCGCTGGCTGACTCAAAAGGATGATGAGGCTGAACAGTGACACGGTTTCTTTCACCTATGTGGAGTCCTTTTCTCTGACTTTTTTGTTTTGCCAGAATTATAAACCAAAGGATAAAGGTTGTGGGGGAGGGAAAAAATAGGACTCAACAATGGCCAAGGAGACACAATGTGTCAGAGTGAAATGAACCTCAACGGTCACAATGCTGTTCATGTCCTCCCCACCCGACAACATAATTGTGGGTCCCATTGTCTCAGTAATCTTATTTCCATTTGGCATCCACAAGGTGGGAAGTGGCCCTGCTCTCTGCTTCCCTGGAAGCCGTTTCCTGCCCACTTCTGGGTGGTGGAGGCAGAGGGAGCTGTGGCCCCGGGAGACTCAGGGCAGCTGGTTGACATTTCCTTCCTCAGTGGTATCTTGGATTCTCTCCATCCTGCCAATATAAGCTTTTGTTGAACTTCCACGTACCTCCCACCCTTTTGTTTTCTTTAGCTTTCTGAATGGGTATTTCTTGGTCGTCTTTCTACCCTGAAATTTTCTCCTCATCCAAGTGAAGTGACACCTATTGTATCTCATAGCACAGGTGTCCCGGTCAGCATCGTAATTGCTATTTATGCCTCGCAGCTCAAGAAATGGGAGGGCGGCTCACAGGTAATGATGGCTTTTGAGACACTGATGCGCTGAGACACCTTGTTGCCCAGAAGCCAGGGCTCCTGTGACTCTGTCAGGAGCTGAGCAGCTGCTCCCAGCTCTGTGATTCATAGGCGCATGGTTCTATCTCCTGGACATTGAGCATCCACTAGGCCCCTGGACTCCCTGGCATCATCCAGACTTCAGGGTGCTTAGGAGCTGTCTCATTCCCCTGCTCCGCCTTATTTCCTTCAGATGAGGCACACATCCACGGTGGAACCAAGGGAGAACCACAACACCTGACCGGAAACCCCCAGCCTTAAAGGCATTTCCGTAGAGCTGCGACTAATCCATGTGACAGCAGTAGCTTGCCTTAACTATGGGGACATGAGGTTGGGTTTATGGGGAGACCATAAGGTGTTTAATCGGCCTGCTATCTCTAACTGCACATTTTTAAAAACCTTGTCTCAGGGGGATTTTCAGTAAACAGGAAGTAGCAGTTTTGAGAACTGGCATGAGATGGCTTCCTGGTTTTCACAGATTCCATTCTCCATGGATATGCCCCAGGACATGATTCAGGTCCAAGTAGACAGATGGTCAGAGCTAGCCCCAAGACCCGTCTTTAACACAGCAGCTTGCAAGCTCCGCCAGGATGTACTTCGCCTTGCAAAGTGGCTCCAGACTTCAGGGTGCTTAGGAGCTGTCTCATGCCTTATTTCCACACACTCCTATGTAAGAGCAGATTTCCATATCATGAAGCTTGAAAAATAGAGGCAGAGCCACTTGTCCCATGGGCCACTGGACAAATGCTTTTAGCAGCCTTCCCCCAGTCTGTTCACCCCTACAACAGACTCCCAAATAGCTGGGATTACAGGTGCATGCGACCACACCTGGCTAATTTTTTGTATTTTTGGTAGAAACAGGGTTTCGCCATGTTAGCCAGGCTGGTCTCAAACTTCTGACCTCAGAACCCCTCAGGTGATCTGCCCACCTTGGCCTCCCAAAGTGCTGGGATTACAGGAGTGCGCCACTGCCCCTGGCCGGTGTACCCATTTTTTTTTTTTTTTTTTTTTTTTTTTAAAGACAGGGTCTTGCCATTTTGCTCAGTCTGGTCTTGAACTCCTGGGCTCAAGTGATTCCTCCACCTCAGCCTCCTGAGTAGCTGGGATTACAGGCATGCGCCACTGTGCCTGGCTGCATTTGAAATCTCTAAAATTCAGTGGACATATTTCCCTTGCAGGAACCAACACTTTCACCAGCATCCATGAAGCCAAGCAGACACATGACTGTTCCCTAGGCTTTTCTGGGGCAAAAGCCCGTGGTTTCTAGTGGAATGCTGGCCCCAAATGATCCTGGAGGTCCTTCCTCTCTAACAGCCTATGATGCTCTATGCAGCTCAGGGAGGGGACACAAAGAACAGCAGTGTATTTCAGCCTCATTATCATGGGAGCCATCAAAATTCAGCATTTAGAATGCACTCACCACCCCTTTGTAGCGTACTGGTCCTTATTATTATTTTGTGCTATTTTTCGTGTTGTGGTTCTAGCAGATAGGCTTAGACAATTGGTTCAGGGCTAGTTTAGATCATGGAGAACAGGAAGATCCTGGGTTTTAGATGTCAGTGCCACACAATCCAGGAATAGGCAGTTAATAAGCTCCATTCACTCCCAGCTTAGTCCAACATCAGATAAGTCTGGGCTGAGGGTAAACTCAAACTCATCCTCAAGAACAGGAGATCTAGTTTGAGAGGCTCCTAGCAAGCACACCCCCTCTGCTTCACTCTTGGGACGGGTTCCTCATGCTGTAAATTCAACCATCCATTCATTCAGTGCCCATTTATTGAATGCTTACTGCGTTTTACCCCCGTTCCTGATACTTGCTTACATCAATGACCAAGACAGACAGAAGTCTGTAATGAAAAGAGGACCCTTGCATCTTCGGAATCAAGCCAAGGTTTAATACCAGGTTCCAAACCCAGGTCGAAAAGAGGGGCAATTGTGAGAGGCAGGTCAGAACTTAGCATGAAAACAATCTCATACCCCAAACCCTCTGATTCAGAGCAGCTTTTGTGATGACCTCAGCTTTCTCTCCAGCACATCAGTTTAATTACACCAGAGAAGACAGTGTGGGGACTTAGGCAGCAAAATCCTATTTCCCTCAGCAGCCTCAAGAGTCTTCAGTGAATTTTCTTCCCTGTTATGCACTTATTTTGGTATTAAAATGAAATCTCTATTGGCTATATTTTAGGGGAAGCTGACTTGCTGCTGCCTAAGCATTTCCCAGGCCAGAAGAGGTCAGTTCATCTCTTCCCCATGTCCTGATGTGTGTGGGTAGCTCCGATGGACTCAGAGCTGCAACAAACACAGGTCACTCTAGGATTCCCTGACCACCTTGTCCTGAAACTTTAGTTTTCAAGGCCTGATACCTCCTCTTCGTCCAGCCGCACTAGGTCACGCCTGAGCCAGGTGTTTTGGGCTGGGGCATCACCTCCTTCCAGCAACTGATCATACGGAAGACTCAAGCTACTCCTCTGCTGTTTCCAAACTCAAATACCTTCTTCCACAACTTAGGAGTTTTCCAACAAATAACAAAAAATACAAAGCAAATATGAGGAAACCTCTTTAATATATTCCCATCTAAGTTCAGAAGCACCTCCTGAGTGGCTTTACGTTGCAAAGCTGAGTCAGTGAGAGCCTCTTGAGCAGAAGAACGGGGGGATCTAGGAAAACAAACCGAGCTTTTGTCTACACTTGCAATTCTGGGTGCAGCCCAGACCATCCTATGTGCCCATCCTTTGGGAGGTTTCACCCCATTTCACTCCTCAGAGCAGTCCGAGCTGATGAGGGAAGGAGGCTCCCGAGACTCAAGCTGCTTATTCCACAACAGCCTGCAGAACTGTAGGGGACGCAACCTTCTGACACGACGTCCAGCCTGCAGGACTCTGTGCAGCTGCCTCCAAACAAGCATTTCCTCTGCCGCTAGAGTAGGACTCTATTTCTATGTTCCTGCTGTACCTAGCGGCTATCTTCGCGCCGAGGCCAGGAGGCCTGCAGCAGAGTAGGACTCTATTTCTATGTTCCTGCTGTACCTAGCGGCTATCTTCGTGCCGAGGCCAGGAGGCCTGCAGCAAAGCCTCAAATACAAAAGCGTTTTGTTTTCAGTGGATTTGTTTCGTTGCCTCAGTGTATAGAAACGGTGCCATCGGCCTGCAGGGACCGACTAACATTTACATACTCAAACTTGACACAGCCTGGGGCCTCATATAAACAAGAAAACTTATTCTCAATTTTTAAATCCTATATGTTTACTTCTTATTATCTCTCTCTTCTATGAGAAAGAATGACAGTAACAGATGATAGTTACTGAGTGCTTGTATGAGGCACCATTCTGAACATTTACACGAATTAACTCATTTCTCCTAAAAGCAATCCACAGAAGGTATTATGATTATTATTTTATTTATTTGTTTATTTATTTTTGAGATGGAGTCTCGCTCTGTCACCAGGCTGGATTGCAGTGGTGCCATCCACTGTAACCTCTGCCTCCTGGGTTCAAGTGAGTCTCCTGCCTCAGCCTCCCGAGTAGCTGGGACCAGAGGTACAGGCCACCACGCCCAGCTAACTTTTGTATTTTTAGTAGAAACAGGGTTTCACCATGTTGGCCAGGATGATCTCGATCTCCTGACCTCGTGATCCACCCACTTCAGCCTCCCAAAGTGCTTTTCAGACTAGAAAACCAAAGCATTTACACAGCAAGGAAGGCAGAACTGGAGTTCAAATCCAGACAGTTTGCATCCAAAGCTGGTCCTTCTAAGAATGCTGACAGTTCTTTCCCCCTCTCCCCAAATACCCTTCCAAATCCTAACGTCTGGGCTGCTGGCAGGCCACTCGGGTTAAGAGAGGTACCTGAATAGCCTGTGATGTCCATCGCCTTGAGGTTCCGACACTTAATCACCGTGAGGGTGAGCCTGCCTGCTGTGGGCAGGTAGCAGAGGGAGAACATGATCTCTCCCAAGTCCACGCTTTCCTGCAAAGAAGCAGACAAGAGGGCAGATGAGGGCTTGCAGGCCATGGGCCTCTTGTCCTGTGCAGTGTCTGTTGAGGCTCTCTGGGGTCAGGAGGAGGCTCTTGGAGACACAGTGTCGTGTCTCTAAGACCAATGGACTGGGCGCCATGCTGCGAGTAACCAGGTATAAAAGGCAATGAAAACATTATTGCCTCTTCAGTACAATTTGCCCCTTCCAATATTCCCTCTCAGTGTCAACCACATTCTGACTCTGGTCCTTGCTGATCTGCTTTGGCCTGACTTGCTCTCCGTGCACCCCTCGGCTGCAGCCTCCAACCACCAGTCCCTTTACGGCCTCTTCCTGTTCTCCTCCAGCTTCCCCTTCTCAGTCACTGACCCCCTTGACTTCCCGCCCATCCAAGCATGTGGTCATGCCAGTGTCCTGGACAAGACGCATGCCCTAGCCTTCAGGTGTCCCCTCTCCCAACAGGTCCATGATTCTTTTCTGCTTCTGCCCCTCAGTGCAGTCATTCTTTGTCAATCACTGCCAACCAAGGAGACACACACCTGCCATCCCATTTGATGGTAAGTGTTTGACACCAGGCCTCAGGTCCACTTTCTCTTTTCTCCTTAAATGTGGTCACCCTTTAAAAATAAACCCAGAACAGAGCACACGCTCTGCTGCCTCTCCCGCCCCCAGAATCATCATGGCCAGGGATTCCTGGGAGTTTCTGAGAGCACAGAAAAACCTCAAAGACAGTAAGCGCACCCATCTGTGGCATTAAACAGTGCCTTGGCAGGTTGCTTCCTCCATCTGATGAAGGAGGGTGCTGTCATGGAAGCCTTCTCCTGTAGGTTTGAGGAGAGACTCCAAGATATGGAGATACTTGCTCCCATAGGGCTCCCAGAGTCAGGTTTGAGGGGAGGAGTTCAGGGTTTAGGGTGATTTCAGATGAGGCTCTCCCTCCGCCCAGTCAGTAATTCGGTCTGCCAACAAATATTTATTGAGCACCTTCCATGTGCTAAGTGTTGATCTGAGTGCTTAGGATACAGGAAAGAACAAAACAGACAAAAATCCCTGTCTTCATGAAGCTTACATTTTAAAAAATAATTTCAACTTTTATTTTAGATTCAGATTCAGGGGTACATGTACAGGTTTGTAAATGGGAATGTTGTGTGATGCTGAGGTTTGGGGTACACATGATCCCCCCACCCAGGTAGTGAGCATAGCACCCAATAGTTTTTCAAACCTACCCTCCTTCCTCCCTCCCTCTGTCCCTCCTGACTCTAGCAGTGCCTAGTGTCTACTGTTGCCATCTTTATGAATGGAGCTTTCATTTTATTAGGGCAAAGGACAAGAAAAGAGGTAAGTAAGTAAGTTAGATAGTCAGAAGTATCAAGGAGGAAAAAAGACAGAGAAGGGGAATATCAAATGACCAGCAGGAGGCTACAGCTATTGAATTTTTGGCCAGAGAAGGGCTCCCTAAGGAGGTAATGACTTCCGGGAAAGAGAGGAGGCAAGGGTGACACCAGGGCTTTTGTCCGTTGTCCTTGTAAAGAGCCACCTGTCCTGGAGACTCCTAGAGCCCTGGTCTCCCCTGGAGAATAAGCGAAGGCCCCATCTCCCTGACCTCCAGAGTCTGCACTCCCAACACTCTCTTCTAGGTGGCCCTGACACCCACCCCTTCCTAGCCCTAGATTTGTCTTTTTGTCCATGCCCCTAAATAAAATCACCCCCAAATCAAATTCCAGTATAGCAGAAGGTGAATACCCCCAGCTTTCCAGGAAGGGCCTGGCTGGGGCTGGGGCTGGGCCCGCTGTGGAGACAGCCACCCCTCTGGCACACAACCCCGTGGCCTCCACAGAGCCAGCTGCACTGCCTCCAGGAACAGCACTTCCAGCTGTGAGGCTCCCAGCAACTCTCCGAGGCAGGGTTTTCTGCACTCCCCTCCATTTCACAGACGAAGAACTTGCTCAGGTTCACAAGCCTTGCCAGCTGCTTGGACTTGGCATTGATCCTGTGGCGGGGGAAGATCAGCGTCACATCTGGCTAAATAGTCCCTGTCTCACAGAGGCCCTGAGGTAAGAAGAGAAGCCCCTTTATTTCCCTTAATAACCCTCCAAGCCCCAAGTTACTGAAACCCTCTAGATTCAGTGAGCACAGTACTGGGAACCCACCCACTGGACACGCACTGTGTGCCAGGCCGCTGCTAAGTACTTTGCTAGCTTACCTGTGGATGAGTCTAACCTCAGCCCTGTGAGGTAGGTACGGTCTCTCATCAGCCCTACTGCACACAGGAGAAAACGAATGTTTTGTGAAGTTGAATATCTGGCCAAGGCTGTGCGACTGGTGAGTGGTTTGGTGCCAGATTTTCCTATATCAGTGCCATTGCTCAAACACCTTCAGCGGCTCCCCCCGTTCGGCTTGTGTGATTAAGCCTCATCTTCTTAGCTTGCACTTGGGGCTTCCAGAACCTGGGCCCTGTCTAACCTCCCTGCCTGCGGCTCTCTCCCTTGTCTATGCCAACCCTCCGCCCCACACGGCTGGTACATCTTTGGTCCTTTATGCCCTTCTCCTCTTGGCTTGGATGCTCCGATACCTACATCACGCCCCCCACACCACACCCCTAAGGGCCCTCACCCCGGGGCCAGACCATAGCGAGCATCTCTCCTCCACACCCCTGCAGGGCTTCCTGTCCCTGAACAGCTCACGGGAGCCACCAAGTCCCCTTTGCCCTGCAGCTGTGCCCCCCAGCATCTAGTGGCGAGAGCCCCCTTTGGGACAGGGTCCTTGCTTTGCACCTGCTTGTGCTTCAGTGTGGCCAGCAGGACACAGAGCAGCTACAGAAATACTCACAGAAAGGGGCGCTTACGTTTTAGTAAAAGAACTTGGGAAGGACTGGTTCTTTGCGCAGTGTTGTGATCAAGTTAGAGCCCTGGAAAGAACTCTGGAAGCTCCTGTGGCCCCTGAGAGGGAATGAACAAATGGCCACTGTCACATTTCCCCACCATACCGTGTCCTACAGATGCAGAGTTGCCTGTGCTTTCACAGGCTGTCTCATCTGGGGGAGTCTGAGTGATTTGTTACGGACCTGGGGGGCTTGCCTGGGGATATGAGGGGTCCCTCGGGGTAAGCAGCATCACCCCAGGCTCTATGAACTGCTCTCAAGGATGGCTCCCTCCAGGGGAGCAGTGACCCACAGACCTCCCTGGATTTTGCAGGACTCCTGCCCTTTCTCATAGGACTGTGCCAGCTGGGGACATGCAGGTGCTGAGTCTGCAGTGTGGTGCTGCACCAAAAGTGAACTGTGCTCTCCATCCACGGGCGCAGCCAGGTGAAAGGACTGGCCCAAGATCCCACTGTGACCTGGAGGCAGAGAGGAAACCAGGGCCAGAAGTCCAAAGCCTGGACGGGGCTTCTGCGCGGGGTGGCTGCCCTCACGGTGCCTGGTGGCGAGTCCGCAGCTCTTGGCTCCCTGTTCCCCTGCAGAGGACTGGATTATTTAATAAGGGAAAATAAACAGGTTAATTTTGAGTAAATAAGAGATGAGAGCTGAGCAAACAGAGTCAGCATCTCCTGCTAGTCACTCTCTCTCGCTGGAAAGCCAGGCCCCAGCTCAGCCCTCACCAGGTCCTCTCTCTGCACTACCTGCTCTTGAGAGGTTTCAGTTGGATCCCACATGGCTTTCCAGCCTTTTATCCTCATTAGAGGTGTTTGAGACTTTGGACTTCAATAAAACCAGGGTTACCGGGGGCTTCAGAACAGCCAGCACATTATTGCTTTCATCTTCACCTGCTGTCAGGAGAGGCTGCCCGAGGGCCCCCGACTGGTAATGAGCTCTCTGGTGCAGGAGAGGTCACTGCTGTCCGGAAAGCAGCAGAAGCCAGCGTCGCCTTCTAGACTCCTAACCTAGGAGCGGAGAGTGTAGGTCTGAGCTCAGCAGCAGCTGGCTGAAGGTCTTGGCTGGTGCTTGCAGGAGGTTGACCTGCTGCCAGGGGAGGGGAAACGAGGATGTTGGCTTCTGGAGAAACCTGTCCTTTAGTGCAACTTGACGTCGCTGCCCATAATAGTAGCATTCTCCTTGGCTGCAGTGCCCAGGGCGTGGGCGTCTGGGGATTCTAAAGGGCCCACCTATCCATTGTACAACACTGCACTCCCTGCCTCCCCTGCGCCCATCTGCAACAGCGGATTAAAGCACTTCTCTCTCCTTGATACAGTCACGTAGTCCTGGGCATAGGAAAAGAAATCCTATTTGTGGGCTGCCCACGAAGGAGCAGTGAACCATGAATCAGGAGACCTGGACTTTAGATTCTCTGCCCCAGTTAGCTGTGAGACCTTAAGCTGTCTCTGGTCCTTGGGCTATACAATGAAGGGGTTGTTCTAGATGAGATGATGTATGCTCAAGGTCCCTCCAGCCATGAGAACCCAAGATTCCAACTGGAAAAATCCACCAGCCATCACCAACTGAGATGACTCAGGGATGCTCAAGTGGTCTCTATCGCTCAACTCAAGGAATCTAGTAATTTCATTTTGAAATCCAAATGCTCCCATTTCTTTAGTCCCCATTGCCCCTCAAATGTTTTGTTCTTCTCCAAGGCCAGCCATGCCTCCTCCTAAATAAGCAGTGAGTGGTGTCGGTGCCTCTGAGTCTGTCTTGGGAATGCAGGCAAAGCAAAGTAAGAACAATGGTTCCCTATTTCTTACAGAACACTTTTAGTCTCTTAGTCATTAAGTGGCTTGTCTGAATCTCTCATCATCAGCAGAGAAGCATCCGCTCCACTTTCAGGAAAGCCATAGGAGAACTAAAAAGATCTCAGAAGCACTGGGCAGGAAGTGCCGCTAAGTTCCCTAGGGGTTGTGGGAGGGTTGGGGCACTGGAAGAGAGATGGGGTGGAAGCCAGCTGGACTCCAGTGGATAGAGAAACATTCACTGAGCAACCCCGCATTGCAGGCCTGGGGCTCGGTATTAGGGATACAGAAATGAGTCAGACATGGAAGCCAGATACTTGAAGCTGAGCCAGCCACCATGATATCTTCCCCCCTAGCAACACAGGCCTCCCCTTCGTAGCACACACTACAACTATAACTTTTATGTTGATTTGGGGATTACATGCCGAATGTCTGTGTTTCTCACCAGATCGTACGCTCTTTGAAGGCACGAATGGGGTCTGGTTCTATTCATCCTGGTATCTTTCATGTGCAGCCCAGTACCTGCTATGTAGCAAGTGCTCAGGAAATACTGGCTAATGAACAAATGGTGGAGAACGTGGATTTGGGGTTGGGCAGATCCAACTTCCAGCTCTCAAGACTATGAAAGGTTAAATAAGCTATACTACTCTCTTAGGAGACATACGACTCTCTTAGGAGAAAGTAGGCTTAGGAGAGTAGTATGGCTTGCTTAACCTTCCACAGTCTTGGCTTCCTAACTTGTACAGTGGGGTGAATATAGGACCCACCTCTTAGAGGTTGAATGAGGTAACTTGCGCACACTGCTTGGCACAGTGGCTGGCACAGGGTAGGTGTTTAGTAAGTACTGGCTGCTATTAGAATTATTGCTGCTATTATAAAGAGCTCACGGTCTTGGCAGAGGGGCAGGGAAGAGAAAGGCATACCAGTAAATAGTACTGTTTGGTTTGATGGGTGCAGTAATAGAGGCGTGGACAAGATGTGGGCGAGCAGAGCGAGGAACAAGGAACTCAGCCCCAGATTTCAAGGTAGGCTTCCCAGAGGGGGTGATATTTGATAGGATCTAGAAAGGTGAGTAAAAGTAGATTTCCGGCAGAAAAAAGCAAGCGAGGGAGGGCTTTTGCTTTTTTCTATGGAGAGAGATCAACAGTGCCTACAGACACGGAAGAGGCAGGGAATGTCCAGGGGACATGAGAGGTTCTCTGTGGCTAGAGAGCACGGTGATGACAGTGGGGGAGAGCTCCCAGATGAGGCTAGAAACAAGGCCCCAGGCAAGCGTCAGCCTTGCCTGCCTCGTAGCCCATTCTTGAGAGTTTGTCCTTGATTCTACAGACGATGGGAAACGGACTCTCCCCCTGCCCTTCCTTCTCTACTTCCCACTCAGTCCACCGTGTCACCTTCCACCCAGACACCCACACCAGAGACCATTTTCACGTGTGTCATTCATTTGTCACACACCCACTAAATGTTGGAGGATCCGCAGAGATATTCTAAGGGAGGAAGATAAAAGTGCACTCAGCAAGGTGGTACCCAAGGGCAGCAAGGGAGCCAGGGACCTGACCAAGGGTAGCGAGTGGGGTGTGGGGCCGCTTTACCCAGAGTGGCCCTGAAAGATGGGGAGGAGCAGCCAAGAGTGGAAGGAGAGCTCTCGACAGAGGGGCTAACAAGGAGCACCGGGAGTCTGGCTCGAGGAGGCAGATGGTGGCAGTGGTACTGAGGTGCGCAGAGAGTACCAGGGAGGCAAAGGGAGGACTTGAAAGTGCTGGGGGATTTTGCTTCCTATGAAAAGCAGAGCCCTTGGAGGGCTCACAGCAGTTTGAGTCTTCAGCAGTTTGTAAAGAATGGGTGTCAGGGCAGGGTGAAAGTGAGTGTGAGCTCAAATGCCCCACCCTCCACTGTT
This sequence comes from Callithrix jacchus, assembly GCF_049354715.1. Taxonomy (NCBI): domain Eukaryota; kingdom Metazoa; phylum Chordata; class Mammalia; order Primates; family Cebidae; genus Callithrix; species Callithrix jacchus. The sequence goes on from NC_133508.1 coordinate 152,099,736, forward strand.
ACTCAGTTCCCGAGCTGCAGGGCTTCTCTCTGATTGTCCCCAAACTCGGAGGCCTCTCTTCCCATCCCCCTGCACCACCTCAGCTCTGGCCTGCACCATCTCTGCCAGGTCCTTGCCCACCCCCTCCAATCCATCCTCCTTGCTGTAACCAGGAGGTCGCTCTCCTGCTCGGAGTTCTTCAGTGGCTTCCCATTTCACACTTGTTTTGTGGCTGGAAAGCCTCTTCTTCAGATGAAGCATCATGCAACAGCCCAATCATATACAGCAGCTGAAAAGTGGCACAGAAACGGGGCACCCAGCGCACCTTCAACCCCCTGTGCTATCTCCTTGGAACTTTTAGGAGCCAGCATGAAAGTCACTAATCCAGACCCACATGGCATTCAAGCTTCTTTGTGGGGTGGCCCTCCCCTTTCTAGCCAGCCTCACCTCTCACAGTTCTGCCCCCGGTGCCCTACCCTCCAGCCATAGTTACTATGACATTGAGTGTTTGCTGAGTGCCTCCTGCCCTAAGTGCTTACATGTAAGATGCCATACAATCTTCACAAAAGCCTTAAGAGACGGCTCCTATTATTATCCTCACTTTTTACCTGGGGACACCGAAGTATGGAGAGGTTACTCTGCTGGCCCAAGGGCACACAGCTACTATATGGCACAGCCGGGATGTGGACAGAAGCTGGAGGGACCCCTCTTTCAGCCACTGTACCATTCTGCCTCTCGATGACTCGGCCTCTAAACACTCCAAGACCTTTCCCACCTTCATGCCTTCGTCTTGCTCTTTCTACTGCCTGAACTAATCTCTCTGTCCCTCTGACCATCCTGGACACTTATCTTTCCAGGCCAGCTGTCCTGTCACCTCCTCTTGGGTCACCTCCTCTGACTCCTTTGGTCTGTGCCTGGGGTTGTGCTCCCATTGCCCATGAGTGAGTGGTAAAGGCCAAGGGAGAAATCTTACAACTGCCCCAAGGCAAAGGCAGGACTTCCAAGAGGAACCGGGCAGGATGTGATACCCTGTGGGATCAGGGTCTGCAGGAGGGTGGAGACTGACACTCTGCCCACCCCACGTCCCCATGGCTGGCTCAGTGCTTGCCTGGGAGAGAGGAGCTGTGGGAGTAGGCACTCATTCCTGGGGTGCTGAGAGGGGGCCCCTGCTGTGAACACCGGCCTGGGTGACGTGAGTTGGTTCCCTGTTCCTCCTCAGGCCCGGGCTCTTAGGGCTTCAGCAAGAATGCTGGGGGTGGAAGGGCGGGATGTGTCTGTTGCGACGGGGCTTCCTGCTGGGTGCTGGGGCAGGTTCTGTTTGTTCTGAGCTCCATGCCTGCTTTTACTCTCAAGTGCTTCTCTGCCCCACGGGCCTTGCCGCATTATGAATAAATGATCAACCAGAATTGAGGCTCCTTAAATCAATTCAGTCTACTCCTGCTTCACCCTGCCGTGTGGACACAGAGCTAAGGACTGCCCTGTGGAGGAGAGGGCACCCCCAAGCCCGTGTGGAGCAGTGGTGCAGAGAGGACCCGGGTGAGATCCTTGAGGCTGGGCTTGTCCTAGGGACCCATTGAGACTAAAGCACATCAGCGGGAAGCAAATGTTTCTGCATCTGAGCATCTTCAGGGAAACAGATGGTCTTATTTAGGAAACTTTTTCTCAGCCTCTTCTTCATGAACCTGCCCTTGAAAAGAGGCTTAGCATTTCACATGCACCATTACTTTTGGGCAAATATCCATGAGTCAGAATCACACTGGGAGGTGCAGATCTCTTCCTAAGGACTTTTTAAAAGGTGGGTGGAGAAGAAGAGGGGCTATGAGGGGGTGGAAAGGAGCTTGAGGGGAGTGGAGTTTGGAGAAGTTTTAGAGATGGTGTGGCAATGCCCGGTCAAGCAGGGAGTCTGTGCCACAGAGTGTGCATGAGAGGCCAGAGCCGAGGACCTCACTTCAGAGCTGGGCCTTCCCCTGTCGTCTTCATTAACCACAGGGGCGGCATGGGGAGTAAATGGCACGTTAATGAACTTAATGATGAGAATCCATCTGCATTTCTTGCCACAAGTTGTCCTGCCGCGTGGCTGTCAAACAGCTGTCTTTCCCCTGGGAAGAGGGCAGTCAGCTCCGTGGTGAGGGATCTGCTCTCTGCCCCTCACAGGGCTGTGGGGGCTGGGGCTCTCAGCAGAAGGGAAGATACCTTGGTCCCCAGGAGTCTCTTGGGGCAGCTGAGGACTGTTTCCTGCAAGCAAGTGCCCTGAGGTGGGGTGACAAATAGGCAGGGCTTTGGTCTCAGGCAAAGGCACATGCCCGCATTGCACGACAGTGGCTTTAGCTTCACCATCTCTTTGGGGACAGTCACCCTGAAGATAGAGATCTTTCCCCACCTCCTGCTTCCCACACTCCAGAATCTCTGGGCCTGGCCATGGCAAGGTGCTCCATGGAGTGGCTCTTTCCAGCCTTTCACAGAGTTGACTGCCCTGGTCTTGAAAACTCCCCTTCCTTCGGGTTCTCCTGCCACCTCTCTGGCTGCTTCTTTCAGGTCTCCTACGCTGGCCTCTTCTCCCATCCCTGCCTCCAAACAGCGGAGTTCGTCAAGCCTCTCCTCTCCTCTCTCAGCCACAATAGCCTCTCCACAGACGTCTCTGCTAGACTCCGGACCCATCTATCTGATATGATATGGCCATGTGGCTGGAAATCTAAAGCTTCAGATGCTCAGAGTTGCCCTTTTCATCTTCTGTTTACATTCTCTAATTTTCCCCAACTTGTAAGTGGCCCTTCCACACAGCCAGTTGCTCAAGCCAGAAATGAGACAACTTTGTGGGCATCTGCCATCCTCTTTTGCATTTAGATCATCGTCGAGGCCTGAGAATTCTAACTCTGCATTCCATCTCAAGTCATCCACCTCTCTCCATCTCCAGTGCCACACGGAGGCCAAAGCCTCTCCCGCTGCCCCCATACAGCTGCCTCCTATCTGCCCTCCCTGCTTCCCTTGCTCTGCTGCCCCATTCTCCAAGCAGCAGCCAGAGTGCTCCTCCCCAGATGGAAAATGGACTGCACCACTCCTTGTTTAAAATCTCCAATGGCGGCCGGGTGTGGTGGCTCACGCCTGTAATCCCAGCACTTTGGGAGGCTGAGGCAGGCGGATCACGAGGTCAACAGATCAAGACCATCCTGGCTGTGGTGAAACCCTGTCTTTACTTAAAATACAAAAATTAGCCGGGCATGGTGGCACGCACCTGTGGTCCCAGCTACTTGGGAGGCTGAGGCAGAAGAATTTCGGGAGGCGGAGGTTGCAGTGAGCTGAGATTGCACCACTGCACTCCAACCTGGCGACAGAGTAAGACTCCGTCTCAAAAAAAAAAAAAAAAAAAAAAATCTCCAATGGCATCCCCTTGCGCTAGAAATAAAAACAAAAGCACTTACCAAGATCTACAGGGCCCTCCACGAACGGGCTGATTCTTCAGCCTCTTCCACGCAGGGGTTCTCCTCACAGCCTTCCTTAAATGCCCCAGGCTCTTCCTGCCTCGTGACTTTGTGCTTTCTCTTCCTCTGACTGACCGCTCTTTCCCCAGCTCTTCACAGGGCAGACACCCACTCATGTCAGGCCACTTCCTCCAGCGCCTCCCTCTGCCGCCAACTATGTTCCCAAAGGACAGGGTCTGGGTCTGTTTTGCCAGGGCCAGGATGAGGGTGAGGTGAAGCAGGTGCCCAGGTACAAAGTGAAGGAGGTGCTCACTGTCAGGTTCATGCTTCCAAGAGTGAGCGCCCCCTTCCATTCTGCCCCCTGGGTACTTCAATTGCCTCACCCTAACCTCAACCCCCTATTTTACTCACCACTGTATTCTCAGTACTGAGCACAGTGCCTGGTGTATAACAGATGCTGACAAATATTTGTTGAATTAATGAGCAACTCAGCTTTGTGGGAGCTCACCTGGTTAAGGTGGCAAAATGAATTGGTGACAAGAGGAGGCCCTTGCTGAACCTCTGTGGTTCAGCAGTTGCTGTGGTCGCTGAGATGGTTTCAGGGTGGAGCCTCATAGGTGTCCTCAGTGGGTGGGCTGAATATTCCCTGCATTAGAAGGTTGGGAGTTGGGGACTTGATTCCTGAGCTGCACCCAAGATCTACTGAGTCATAGTCTCTGGAGGGGGGTCCTGGATGTTTGCATTATTGACAGGCTTCCCAGGTGAGTCTCACATATCCTCAATTTGTGACATAAGGCAAGAGATTCTGAGGTTGCCCCAGGTCAGTCCCTATTAGGATCTCTGTGACATAGAACATGTCCTTTTTTTGTGGTTATGATAATTATTTTTTATTACTTACCTTAACACCCTCAGTGCCGGCAGAATTTCTCTTGCTTAACAAACATTCGTTGAGATCTGATAAGTGGAAAAAATTGTCATTTGCTTATTCAAGCCATGCTTTTCTGTGATATTCTGATCCTAGTTGAATATATAGAAATAAATGTCTAAAACAGCACCTTGATTCTGGCCTGCGACAGGACCAAGTTCACTGTGACCTCAGATAAGCTTGGCCAAAATAGGACTTGAGTGGAGATAGTCACGCTTCAGCGAAGAGAGAGAATCCCCTGTGTAACGTGACCAGGAGCGTCAACCTCAATATTCTGCACTGAAGGGATGCTCCTCCCAATGAACGGGGTGCTGTATGTTGCAGGCCCTCCAGTTTCTGTGCAAGCTGAGTATGGTTGCCATCTCCTGATCACTCAGTTTAGTCAAAGACCTGAATGTTCTCAACAGTGCGTGCTGGTGTGACAGACTGGGGGATCACAATCACGTTCCTCTGGATATGGAAACGGATCAGAACCTGGGCTGCAGTGTTTTTGTGCTTTGCAGCGATCTCCTTAATCGTGGGATCCTCCAGCAGAGAAGGGTCCTCTGGCTTGGCCCAAGGTCTATCCGGAGAGCCCGGGGGCTGTAGGCTGTAACGGTGATGCCCTTGGAGTGGCACTACTGGATCAGTGTCTCCTGCGTGAGGTAGGGGTGACACTCAACCTGGTTAGTCACTGGTTTCTATTTCAGTCCAGGTTTGTTCAAGAGCCTCTCGATCTGGAAGTGGTTGAAATTGGAAATCCCAAAGGCTTTCACCAGCCCCGCAACCCCCAGCTCCCCCACGGCCTCCCAGGCATCCAAGAACGTTGCTTTTCCATCGATCATTTTACCTTCATCTGGGGATGAAAAAGGTCATCCCCAGACTTGAATCCTTGTGGCCAGTGAATAAGATAGACATCCAGATGGCTCAGTTTCAGGTCCTTGAGGGTCTTCTCACAGGCTTTCCTCACGAAGAGTCTCTCAAAGAAAGTGGGCCACAACTTGCTGATGATGAAGAGGTCCTCCTGCTCACAGCCTTCTCTTGGATCTTCCCTTGGATGGCTTCCCCCACCTCATGCACATTCTGATACACATAGGCACAGTCGATGTGGCGATATCCTGCGTCAATGGCCACCTTCACAGCTTCTTTCACTTTGCCGACAGGAGACTTCCAAGTGCCCAGGCCCACAATGGGCATTTGGCTTTGGTGGTACTGAGCTCCACAAAGGTGACCATGGTTGGTGCAGGTTTTTTTTTTTTGGTTACGATAATTATTATTTATCTTTACACACTGCTGGAAGAATTTCTGTTGCTTAACAAACATTTGTCAAGATCAGATAAGTGGAAAAAATTAGGACGTAAAACATGTCCTAATGCAACTGCAGTCATTAACTATCAGGACTACCAAGCAAAAGTGAAGACAGAAAAGGCCTCTTCACCTGCACTGGGCACAAACAAGGCTTCTGGACTGAAGCCATGTGGGCTCCTGGACTCGTCCTGGCCCTCACTATCTCTGTTTGCCTTTTTCCTTTGCACCAAAAGGTACAATAGGTGGCTGTATTTTAGGAAGAAGCTGCCTCATCCAAATGTACAGGGTTTAAGAAACTTAGATATTAAGCAATGACAGTGTTTCAAAGATATCTGACACCATTCTTCAAATATTCCTTATTGCCATAGGTCTCCAAGGATGGGTTTCTGACCAGTAAGTTCAACATCACTTGGAACTTACCAGAAACTCAAATTCTTGGGCTCTACCCTCAGGAGGCAGGGCCCAATCATCGGTGTTTAACAAGCCCAGGAACGTCTCAGGGACTGACAACCATTGCTTTTATCTAGTTGGAAGAACCAACTGAACACTCATTCTCTGGCCAGGATTTTGAAGTTTCTTCCACTTCTTTGAACCCAATTATTTTGGTGACCAAAGCCAAAATCAAGAGAGGAGGAGACAATTACGGAGCATCTACTAGTTTGTAGGGACTATGTTGAGTACTTAACACTTTTTTTTTTTTTTGAAACAGAGTCTTGCTCTGTTGCCCAGGCTGGAGTGCAATGGTGCGATCTCAGCTCACTGCATCCTTGACCTCCTGGTTCAAGCAATTCTCCTGCCTCAGCCTCCTGAGTAGCTGGGATTACAGGTATGCACCACCACACTCAGCTAATTTGTGTATTTTTAGTAGAGACAGGGTTGCACTGTGCTGGCCAGGCTGGTCTCCAATTCCTGACCTTGTGATCTGCCCGCCTCGTCCTCCCAAAGTGCTGGGATTATAGTTGTGAGCCACAGTGCCCAGCCCTTAACACATATTAAATTCAGTTTACTCATGCTCTGTGCCTGGGAGGAACTCATAATTATCTCCACATTGTACAGAAACTCATAGAGGTTAAGGAACTTGCCTAGGGTCTCCTGTGCTAAGCTTGGCTTTGGACTCAAGTGCATTGACCCTGAAGGCATTGTTCTTCTCCTCCATCCCACCCAGCCTCCTCTGGGACTGTCTATGCTCCACTGCACTCCACCCCACCTTCCGTCCCTGGTTATTGAGGGTTAGGGGTGCCAAGGGCTGTGTAGGTTTTGAAGGTGAAATTTTTTGATGTTCTGGAAGCAAGAAGCAAGAGAGAGGAAGCTCCAAGACAGAATATTTGCCTCCCTTCTGCCTGCCTCCGCCTCCCCCTCTTGGAAGGAGACAAATGGATGGTGTCGCCCTGCATTACAGACTACAAGAGATCCATCCTGCTCACTTAAACCTGCTAGTGCAGCACCCTGGCCTCAGCCCGCCATTTCTCATGAAAGGCACCTATTATGTCATTGTCTCACTAAGTGCGACACTGTTGCAGCAGACACTGCCTCAGGAGAAGAAGGTAGGGGGAGAGGCTAGGCCAGTAGGGGCAGAACCCCTGGGCCAAAGCTCTTGCCCCCACCACAGAAGCTCAGTGGAAGAACTCTGGGTCCTCTCTGCACAGGTCTTTGTACCTGAGATCTCTGGGGAGCAGCCCAGAGGACTGGGAGGAGGAATCCTATATATGAAGAAGTTCTAAGCTAATGAAGTGTTTCCCCTGTCTACTGTAAAGTTGTTGATAATATTCCTCACCTGGAGTTGTTTTGGATAGAGTGTGGGAATGAGGCATCTTCCAGCCTGCATTTCAGAGGCCCCAGCTCCTGCCTGCAGGGCCCCAGAGAAGCTAACTCTTTCTTCCCTCCCAGCCCGGGGCTTCCCTACCCAGCAGCACCTTCAATCAGTAGGATTGGGGAGGGCATCCTGCATCTTCTCAGCCTCCAGGCTCCAGTTCAGATGTTCCCAGTAAGATAATTTAAGGGAAAAATTAAGCTGGCTCCCAGAGGCCTGGGTTAAAATCCTGATTCTGCTGCGAATCGGTAGAATGATATGGGACAGGCCACTGTGCCTCCCTGAGCTGCGTATCCTCAGCTACAAAATGAGAGCATTGTACCAGAAGACCTCACCTCCTCATTAGTAAAATAGGGTGAACCATGAAGCCAAATGAGTGTGTGCGCTGGAGACACCTCTCATGGATCTAGTGCAGAGCAAACTCCGGATATTTTCCGGCCCCTTCCTGCTCCACCCTGCTGCGGAGCTGCCTCTGGCCACTGGTGGGCTGGCTTCGGCCACCTCCAGACTGCATCCTGACGATGCCTCACTGGAAGGAGAAGCACGTGGTGTGGGAGAGGAGGACAGGGAGGAGAGAGCATGGGGCCAGGATCTCAGAGATTCCCCAGGAGGTGCAGAGCCCTTTGCTGGGAAGTTGCTCTAAACCGGGCCCCAGGCCTCCCTTCCCCCTGCTCGCCCGGGAGCACAATGATGAAGCGCCAAATTAGCTCCATTATTGTAACTCCTCCAAAAATTACAGGCCACATGTTCTGCCAGAGCTGGCTAATGTCTCCCCTTGGTAAGCAGGTGACACTAATAGTTATTTCCTCTCTTCCAGGCACCAAGTACAGAGGGGCAGAAACAGAATGAGGCTCAGGCTGGGAGGAGGGAGGCCCAGGGAGAAGCCGAGGCCCCCCTCCTCCAGGGGGGCACCTGAGCACCACAGCCAAAGTTTGCAGATCCCCCATTCCCCGCTTAAGAGAAACTGTCTGTTCACATTGTATGAACCTGGAGACGTCCCTGCTCAGGAATGGTGCTGCCTGCCATCCAGGGGAGGCAATAGCCCGCAGGCCATGCCGCACCCACCGGCGGGGTGTCCCTGGGGCTCCTGCTGCTACTGCAGAGCGGCCTGCTGCTTCCCGACTGTCCCCACGGCTCAGGTTCCTTCTCTAAGTCCATGCCCAGCTTTCTCTGGCTTCCCACACAGCAGCCAGCGTTTCCTCTCTCACCTCTTCCATCTTCTCGCATCCCCATCTGCCTCTCCTCTCACACCAGACAGAGCTATCTCCTGGTGGTGTCAGCTGAGGCAACTCTTCCTGAAGGGGGCAGGGTCCAAGCGGGAGTGGAAACAGCCCATTCCCAGGCACACCTAGGCCCCTTCCTGCCAGGCCCAGCGGCAGGAAATCACAGATTCCTGGACCTGGGGAGGCTTCTGTGTCTCTGTGATCACTGCCCCCGGCAGGCACCACAGTTCTGCAGAGCATCCAGCAACTCCGTCCCAGCCCAGTCCTACCTGGAGACAAAGGTGGGAACCAGGTGGGCCTGACACCTCTCTTTAAGGAATTCCCAACCAAGGCCCTTCTGCAGTTAGTAGCTGAAGCATAAAGACCTCTCTGGTGATCAGTGTGAGAGCTCCGGGGTCCCCAGAGATTACAAAGGCCTCTTCTCATTTCACAGATGAGGAAACAGAGGCTTGGAGGGGCTGTGTGTCCCTGATGATTCTGCATGGAGTATTCCAGCTCCTACACTGAGCTGGAATCCCTTTCTCTTACTTTCCAATTCATCCCACAAATATAAATCGAGCACCTACTGGATGCAAGGCCAGGGTTCAAGGCTCCAGGGGACATGGAAATTCCCGAATTCCAGGAACTGCCTACCTGTAACACTGGATGACAACAAGGAAGAACCTTAAGGATTCTACACACAGCTGGAATCCAGTGAGTGCTTGCTGTGTGCCCACGGGCACTTGGCTGAGGTTTGTGTGGATTCTCTTCTTTAATCCTCACGACAACCTTATGGAAGAGGGATTATTTTTACCCACATTTTACACACGAGAAAACATGCATGGGGATGTTATGTTAAAGAGTAGGGAGGCACGGCTTGAACTCAGGCAGCCGGACCCCAGGGCCCACCGTGCCAAGCCAGCTTGGTTTTCTGAAAGGCTGAGAATCATTCGCCCAGTGCTTCCGCAGCTCTGACTGAGTAGGATGTGATGGGGGGGGGGCAGGGGGGGCTTTGCACATTCTCTCAGTAACTTGTTTTTTAAAATGTCTTTTAAAGATTCTCATGTATTTGTTACAATAAATTTATAAGTGAGGTTTTATAATTACCAGCACTTTGCAGTTGAAGAAGTGGAAGCATAGAGATGTTCAGGAGGTCTCAGAATCCGAAGACCCCACTCTGAACTGCCCCTGTGATGGTGTTCCCTATGTGAGGCCCTCGGTAGAAAATTCCCTCCTGTCCCAGAACCAGGAATAGCTTTGTGTCTCCTAAGCCTCTGGTTCACCTTTACTTAACGGACACTGGATTCTGTGACTACCTTTCCCTTTCAGTGTTATTTGTCAGAATGCTTCAAGTCAATCAGGTGGCCTGCCTCTGGGCAGGTTTGGACAGCAGGCGTACACATTGTGTAGGAAACTCTCTGGACTCCAGAATTTTCCATTCTTTCACTTACTTTTTTCTACTCTTTAATGATGTTTTAAACTTATTTTTAATCCTGTCGTGTCTTATGAGCTAGCTAAATCTTTTCTGGAGCGACACAAAGTGACAAGCAAAATAAGTAAATGTTTTTATTACTTGCTGTGCATCCTCAGATAATTCACTCAGTCTCTCTTAATTTTCTCTATCTACAGAATTAGGATAATTCCTCCTACCTGCTGAGGATTCAATGAGACAACGTGTGCAAAAAGGCCCTGTAAATTTCATAGTGCTATATAAAGGCAAGATGTCCCTGCCCCTGGGGCACCTGCAGTCAGGGATTGGTAAGGAGGGCGTGGCTGGCTAGGACCCACCCCCACATCACTGGGAAGACATCCAGGGTTGTGTGGCCTGAAGGAGCTGCTGATGCTGCCCTGGCTGGGGAACAGAGCTGCATCAGACCTCATGCTGCCCATGCCTACAGGCAGGGCCTTAGTTGAAGCTGTCCCTGCCGCCCTGCCCACTGGGCAGCTAACTGGCCAAAGAGGGGCAGGTGATGTCTCTATAGCCACCAAGCCCCCCGGGGGAAGGTTGGCAGTATCTGTGAGGTTGCAGGACTCTCCAGAGAGTCTTCTAGGATGTCAGCCTCATCATCGGAGAAGGCCATGGCCCCTCCTACTCAATGTCTCAGAGAGCTCAGGGACTTGCTGATACAAGATGGGCAGTGGCCTTGGTCTTTGTTGAGAAGGCTGGGCTGTCCTCACTGTCCCTCCTCGGAGCTTCGACCCTGCACACCTCACACTCTCCTCCCTCCTGTTCTCCACTCCACATCTTCCCTTCTTTCCAGCATTCCTCCAAAATTCCTTAATCTCGGACATTTCCAGGCCCAACCCAGTCAGTGCATCAACCCTCCCAGTCTCCAGTGCAGTCCTCGCCCTTAACTGCATTCACATTGTTTTCTAAGCCACAGGAGGACTCTGGCTCATTGAAATGCAGGTTGCAGTATTCTCGGGAGAATGGGCTTATGGTGAAATGTATTTTTTGTGGCTTTCTATATCTTCCAAAATATCTAAAACAAGAATGTAATACTTTTCCTTGAGGCAAAGAAGGGTACAATATATTAGTTATACAGCATTTAAAGAAAATAATCTGAGTTTTGGTTCTCTGCTCTATCATTTTAAAACTGAGCGACTTCAGCAGATTTCCTCAGTTTTCCCCATCTGTAAAATGGAAATACTGATCTCTTCCTGTATTGAGGTTAAATGAGATCATGTCCTTGGAAATTTATTTATAAACACATTAGTTATTATTGTTGTTAGATTCAAGAGCAATAAACCACAGCAGGAACCTAGGAAGGCCCTTGTCTCATTGAAATTGTATTGCACCCTAGTCACAGCCCTGTGACAGAGATCATTGTCCACATTTGGCTAACGAGGAAAGAGAGGGGTGAAGAGGTTCGATTGAGGCCACATAGCAGAGGCCAGCTTCAAGCCCCAGCCTCCTGACTCCACCTCTTCCTTACCTGCAGGCTCTCGGGGTCTGGCACCAAGTCAGCCCTTGGATCCACGCCCCTTGCAGAGTCTCACAGGTCCTGACTGAGAGCCCAGAGCTGACTGTGAGGCCTTGAAGGCAATATACCTTCATCAGGGCCTCAGCTTCCCCATGAGTGGAATGAAGAGAGACTCTTTATCCTCCTTTCTCAACACGTGAGAGACACAAGCTGACATGGAAGCAGTTGGGTTTTATTATAATCACCCTTATGAGTATTCATAAGCCACATCATCTTCAGGCGGAGAGGTGTCCTAGAGATTCTTTTCCAAACAGTTTCTTAAGGGAACTGAAAAATATCTATCTCTTGGGGACTGGGGTCCTCTGGCGGGAGGAGGAGTGACAGCCCATCAAACAAGATGGAACAGGAATGAGCCCCTTGCTGCTTCCCTGGCGTAGGATGGACACAGCGTGTGTATTCGTGTGTGTGCGTGTGTGTGTGTGTGTGTGTGTACATGAACATACGCACACACACACGGGGCTGCCAGACTCAAGGTGGGCGGTGGAGGGTTCTGCTGAGATTCTCCTTTCCTATCTCTTGCAGGAGGCAGAGAGGAGCGCAGCCAGAGTTTTTCTGGTAAAAATTCTCCAAATAGGGCTGGGGGAATACTTTCCTCAGGGAACACCCACTCCCTAAAAAGAGCTGGGTGGCTGCCTGGACTTGGATAGGACTCACCAAAAATGGCCTGTCAGCAGGAGCTGGCATTACAAAGGCCTTCACTGCCAGCCTTTCCCCCCGCTCCTTTTTCTCCCCAAACCTACCAAAAAGACCCAGCAGCACTAAGAAAGGTTGGTTCTCATAATTTCCCCTTTCTCATAAAAGTCACCTTGACTCCTAATTCCCCACTTTCAAAATGCCTGTCGGGGCCTGCCCGCCCTGGATTCCTGACAGCGTTAGAGACCTGACTCACACCTCCCTTTCTCCAGGGCCCCTGAGACTAGGCGCTCTGAGCCTGGCTGTTCCCGGTGCCCTCCTTCCTGCCTTTTCACTTCCAGCTGACTTTCAACTAGTTCGTCTGATGTATTGAACCCAGGAGGGGCTGGGCAGGGCTCCCGGCAGTGTCGCTCTCACAGGGCCCTGTGGGGGTGACTCAGCTGGAGATGGCTCTGACAATGTGGGGGAGGCATCTTCAAGCAGGTGCAAGTCACAAAGCCAGCCCTGTCCCCAACTTCTCAAGAAGGGAAATGTTTATCATGTTGTCATGACACATCGCCAGAGCTGTTTTGCTCTCTCTCTGGAAGTTGGACTGTTCCTAGCACATGGTCCAATGTGTCACTAGAGATGTGAGTCAACCAAGGGTTGGAGGAGGGACAGACTCACCCTGGGAAAGAGCCCCAGGCCAGCGATGTGTCCATGCGTGCATGCAGGGGTTGCACAAGAGGCTGCCCTCCCCACTCTCCTCCTCTGGAGCTGTGACCTCTCTTATTCAAACAAGGTGTGAAGCCTTTTAGGGGCAGCAGAGAGGAGCTCTGGAGAAGGCTGACAGGCCGCAGGGGCTGAAGTGACCCCTCTCTCCCCGACACTCCCCTTCTTTCCTTCTGGGTTTTCTTTCTGGTTCTAGGTGCTCCATCAAACTCTGTCCCTGCATTCTCTTTAAAGCTCCGACCCCAGTGTAGACTGAAACCTGCTCCTGTCCCCATCCCATCCCTGAAAGAGCCCAGCAGTGTAAGCAACTTCTTCAAACAGTGACAGTGCACAAAAGGCAATAACCACAGGCAAAGCAAAGCACTCGGCCTCAGGGTCTCCAGCCCCAGACGGCTTGTGCAGGCCCCTCCCTGGGTTCTTCCCTGGCAGCTCCCTGCCCGTCCCTGAGGAGGCGCATCTCTCTTTTCTGGACATGCATCTCTAACACTCTGTCTCTTTTCTGGCTGAGACCACATCCAATTCTTCCACTTGGCTGGGAACTCCTTCTCAGGCCCCATTTTGGACGGAAGGACTGGTTTATTCTCAGGAGACTTGTAGAACTGGGAGGGCTGAGATGAGAGGCTTCTCCCTTCCTATCTCAGGTGGCAGCTCCACCCAAGCCCTAAGGAGGGGCCTGTCTCCGCATATACAGGAAAACAGCTCTACAAGCCCCAATGGCCATAGCAATTCTTAGGAAACAGAGAAAGCAAATGCCATTTGAAACCATAAAAGCCTTCTGTGGAGGGTGGGGCCTGGTCAAGGCAATATAACAATCTTAGGGTTCCCACTGCTCCTGGAAATAATGGCAAGTTATTCAATTAAAAACCTTTTTGGGTTTTAAATGTAAAAAGATGGGGACTGGAACTGAGCTGCAGCTGGGGCAGGGGGCTGGAGAGAAGTCAGGCCATTTCAAGAGAGATGTGTGGTTGTTTGGATTTGAGGCCTGGAACTTGCAGAGAAGGAACTTGCAGAGAAGGAAAAGGGAAGACAATAGAATGATGGGGATGGTGGGGAGCTGGGGGCAGGTGCCCACCAGCAGTCTGCTGTACCCCTGGGCGGTGGGAGGGTAAACACTCACTTTGTGTCACAGCTGACCTGCTCTTCACTTCATGTTGCTTGGGATGTGAAGCTGGGCCCTTGTTCTGTGACTGGGTCGATGAAGGAAGAGCTGTCAGAGGCCACGAGGAGGACGACATTTCGGCAGAGGCAGAATACTGGTGCCAAAAGGGACCATGATCATGTATGCTCTCCGCCCCCCACCCGCCCCCAGGATGAGGAAGGATGCAGGGAGTGAGCCTTTGTGAGCCAGTTCCTGAGAGGCAGAAATGGGGGAGGGCTCAGAGCACATATCGCAGGCTGGCCCAAGTGGACTCCTGCCGCTCACTGGCCTGGTGACCACTGGCCTCGAGCAAGTTGCCCGAGCTGCTTCATCTGGAGACTGGGGATAGCACCAGTACCTACCCTGCAAGGCAGGGCCGAGGAGTGAATACGCTACGCTACTTACAGCCTGGCACACAGGAGGCTAAGCGGCTCTGGCGGATACCCTGCTTAACTTGCAGCTGGAATTCTGCACATACACTGTCATCTGAGGCTTGTTTTCTCACCCCTTCCTGGTCTCACCTCCATTCCCTCCCACCCCAAGCACATCAGACACAGGTTTTGTGAAGAAAATATAAAATAGCTCCTAGGAAAACCCAACGCATAGTCAAGGATGTTGGCGAACTCTAAACTGTGACATCCAGACAGTCAGCAGGACGGGACTCTAAAATGACAGTCTTTCGAAGCAATCATGGGTGCTTCTCAGGCCGTCAAGATGGAGGGTGCTGCCAGACGTGGGTGAAGGTCTTGCTGTGGCTCATCCTGTCCCAGGGGCTGTTTCTCTACTCTAATTCTCTCACCCCAAGGCCAACTAGACTCCATGGAAAGCTCTCTAACCAGATTTCAGTGCAGCTCTGGAGAGGCCCTCAAGGTCTCAGGGTCTTTGTCCAGAAAGGAAGATATTAAATATTCATGGAGAATGAGTAGGTGTCAATTCAGACATGAGAGGCAAATGTGGCTACAGTGGATGGCTGATGAGGATGAATGAGGGCCAGATGGGCTCAGGGTTGGCAGGGGCGTTGGGGCTGGAGGGAGCGGGAAGACAGCTGCTGTAGAGACCATATTTTTCTGTATTGTTTCTGACACTAAAACACCATAAAAATATGCTAGCAACTGGACAAGGCTGACCTATACTCTACAGCTCACCTTGTCTCCTTCCTCCTCCAAGACAGAAATATTTATGCACCATGGGGAGATTTTGGGTAGGGGGTTAACTGGCTCAGGGTCAAAACGTTTTGATAAACGGCCTCTCTTTCTTCCTTGGTTTCCTGCTGATGTTGCTTGCCCGTCTGCCTATTCCCTGTCTTAGATCCTCCTTGCATGGAAAAGACTAACTTTTGGGAGAGGGGAGGGGTCTTTGCTCTGTGCCCTTTGACATTTCATGCCTTTAACTCCAAATCCTCTCTTTCACCTACAGGGTAGAGAGGCTACCAGGCACAGGATGAAGCCAGTGACTGGGCAGGGGTCTGGGAAGGAAAGAGTGAAAACAAGGCAAGAAAATTTGCCGTAAAAACCCAGAGACTAGGAAGGCAGTAGGAAGGGCATAGGCCGGGTCTCATGAGACCTGGTTTGGAGTCGATCTGCATTGACTCACAACTACCCTAAGCAAGGTACGAGACTTCTCTGGTCTGAAATTGCTCATCTGTAGCAGGAGGAGGTTGGGCCAGGTCATCTCTGAGGCTCTTTCCAGCTCTAACCATCCCCAAATCCATGAAAATATGGAGTCATAACACCGGGTCCGCAGGAAAATGCGAAGCCCCTCAGGGACTGCTCCAATTCTCCCGGTTGCTATTCTGGTCACAGTTACACCCCATGGCCCTAGCCTCTCTGAATTGCTGCTGATCTAGGAAACTGCATTCCCTTCCTCCTGGCTGAATCCTGGAGTTCAAAAGTCTGTGACAGTGCCCAGAGGGGGTGTTTGGCTGTTGCTTTCCTTGTGACCAAACAGTCTCTCTCCAGGAGAAAATGTCACCGTGTGTTACTGGGAGATGGAAGCACCAAGCGCGTTTGCTGTGGGAGCAAGCTGGGGGAGACGGGGAGTGCATCTGTGCCGGAGAAACTGCGTCTTGTTGATGCATGAGCTCACTGCCTAATGATTTCCCATTCATCCTCTTGTAAGGGAAAGATTAGATATTTATTCCATTGAGAGGCACAGCATACTAATGAGGGGCACACTGGGCCGGGGGCAGGGTCTCCTTGCCCACCAGCTCAGTGCTGAAGCAGGCTGCGAACAGAGGGAGTGAACACGGGGCTGCGGTCTGGTGGCCAGTGGGAGCTGAGCCCTGCAGGAAGCTGGCCTGAGTGGGCAGTGGGCCTGTCTGGAGATAGGGAACTCATCGAGAGTGGAACTGGAACTGTCTCCACTGTCTGGGCCTCTGGCAGCTTTGTAGGGTCATTTCTTCTGAAGCGGCAGAGGAGGACCTATTGTGAAAGGCCAGGTTTAGAAAGAACTAAAGAATACCCGGGGCCGGCAGAGCTGAGCAGCTCCGCTGACTGCAGGTCAGAGCCCCGTCTGGACCCATTAGCTTTGTTTTCCAGAATCACATGGGAAACCTTTAGCCCCCTGGAGCCAAGAACAGCTACTGGTCATAATTTTGGCTCAAGTGAGAGTGTGTGGAAGGGTGGGTGCACATCCATCACCTCTGAAGCAGGAGCAGCCTGGGGACTTGGAGTCCTCCCCTGTGGCGGAGGGGCCTGCTGCTGCTCAGCTGCGGGAGCGTGTGGCCTGACTCCTGGACTGGCCTCAGGGACCCTAGTGAAGGCTACCCGTGGGATGGAGTGTGGAACCTACGCCTCTCCTCTTTCCTTTCTGGTAGATTTTCAGCAATCCTTCTCTAGAGGAGCCTTGGTCCCTTGGGCAACCCCAGAAAAGTCAAGGTCCCGTTTGCTTTAGAACCTGGGGCTGGACACAGTGAGGCACATTCTCAGGATCTGAGCTTTGAGCATGGAGGGACCCCCCCCCACAGTACCCTCCAACCCCCAATTTCCTCCTAGTCGCTATAGGACACGGGGGCCGAGGTTGCTGTTACTATTCTGGAGCAGAAAAAGCTGCTCCTGGCTTGATGTTCCCAACCGACCAAGAAATCCTTCCAGGGAGGCAACCAGGCTCTTCACTTCCTCCTTCTTTGGTGAGAGGTACAAAGAAGAGGTCCCACCCATCTGTCCTCTGCATTGGCAGGGTTGGCAGGAATAATCTGTGGGGAGGATGCACTGGACATTTCCAGAGGGGGTGTCAGAGAATAACAAGGATGATGAGACCAGGCCCAAGGGAGCATGGGGGCAAATGAACATCCAGCAAAGGCAACTGAGGAGCTGCACAGCTCCTTCTGAGCAGCAAACACACAAGGGAGCCTTGGAGCCCTACTGGGGACCCGGTGGCTTCTGACTTAGGTGGGTCGGGGGTGAGGCAGCTGGAAGGGCCACTGCTGGGCTCACTTGGATTGCTCAAAGAGGGGCACAGGGCTGGCTGTCTTCATGCATTATTCAGAGTGCTCCGGCCGCAGGGCTCAGCCTGGGGAGCAGTCTTCATGGGTTTGGGCAGGCCTCCCAGGCCCCCAGGCTCAGGCATACCTTCACACCTACTGGGGCTTCCATGTGATGCCGATTTGCCCCGCTGCCCTCTTTCAGAGTACTCTCCCTCTCTGCTTCCATCCTGGCTCGGACCTGCATGCAGGAGTCCAGACACTCGGGAACTTAAGGCAGAATTCTAGGGATACTGAGCCTTTCTGCACATTTCTGATGGAAAGGGTGGTCTTGGCTTGCGTTGTTCTGTGCTGCTGTCAGCCAGCGTTGCTCACTCTACCCCTTTCCCAGCCCCGGTTTTTCCCTAAGCTATGGCCCATATGTGGAACTAGACTGTTGGCGCACTGCCAAACCAACCTTCCTAGACCTTTTAAAACCCATTACAAGAGCTGCACCCTCCAGAAAATTTCCCAGTTCCACAGTTGATCTTCCCCACTCCGGCTCTGCCACAGCCGCCTTTGTCAAGGCCGATGATAAGCTCCCTGAGGCTGAACGAAATGGCCAGTTCTCAATCCGCATCCTGAGTGACTGGTCACAGCATCTAATACAGCTGAGCCTTACCCCCTCCTTCCGGAAACACTTTGTTCCTGAGACCCCGCACCCTCCCGGCTTTCCTCCTGTCCCCCTTCCGCTAGTTTCCTTTGCTGATTTTTCTTCATAGCCCCACATAAATTGTTAGAGTGCCTCGTGGTAAATCCCGTTCCTTTCCTCTTTTCTAGCTAAACGTGTGGCTCTTGACGCCATTTATATGCTGACATCTCCTAAATCTGTTTCTTTAGCCAAGGCCTCCCTCTTGGACTCTAGACTTTATATCCAGCTTCCTGTGCAGCATCACCACATGGATGCCCAAAAGATATCTCAAATACGACATGTCCAAATCTGCGCTCCTGATCTTCCTACCCGACTGGTTCTTCGTCCAAGATTTCCCAAATCAGCATCCTGAGTTGCTCAGACTGAAAATCTTGATCATTCTGTTTCCCTACACCTTAGACCCTCCACCCAATCTGTCATCAAATACTGCTGGCTGTACTTTTAAAGTATATTCAGAGACTAGCCACCTCTTACATATCTACCACCATCCTTGTTCAAGGTACTGTCATCTCTTTCTTAGGACATCGCCTCCCCACTGACATCCCTGCCTTTGCTCTGACTGTACAGTGGTCTAGTCCCAGCCCGTCAGCTGCAGCGATCCTTTGCAACCTCGCTAACGTTTCCTGCCTCTTACCTCTCCCACTTCATCGTTCACTCTTTCCCCTCCCCAGCCCCATTTCTGCTTCTGCCACATTGGTCCTCTTGCTGTTCTTTGTTTTTCTCTTTTTTTCTTTCTCTCTCTTTCTGTTTCCCTCCCTGCCTTCCTCTTTCCCTCCCTCCCTCTCTCTCTCTCTCTTTCTTTCCATTCTCTCTTTCTCTCTTTCTTTTTTTCTGATAGGGTCTTGCTCTGTTGCCCAGCCTGATGGCTCACGCTGCACCAGTGTGATCATGGCTTACTGCAACCTCAATGTCCCAGGCTCAAGCGATCGTCCCACCTCAGCCTCTGAGTTGCTGGGATTACAGCACGCAGCACCACACTCAGCTTTTAAAAATTTTTATTTTTTGTAGAGATGAAGTCTCCCTGTTTTGCCAGAAGCTGATCTCAAACTCCTGGCCTCACATGATCCTCCTGCCTTGGCCTCCCAAAGTGCTAGGCGTACAGGTGTGAGCCACGGTACCTGGCCTCTTTCCTGTTCTTTGACCATGCTGGATGCCATCGCACCTCGGGCTCTTTGCATTCCCCTTTCTCTCTACCTGGGCCTCTCTTCTTGCAAATATCTGCAGGGTTCTCTCCCATCTTTCAGGTCTACTCACAGGGCATCCTCTCAGGGAGGTCTCCCCTGCCCACCCCTGTCATCCTTCCTTCAACCCACCCTCCCCAACCCAACTCTCCTATCACATTTCCCTGCTTTGTTTTCTCCATGCCATTTATGACTCTCAGACATACTATTTATCTTAGTCATTTGCCTTCCTCCATTACAGCATAAGCTCCACGAGAGCAGGGACTTTCTCTGCTGCATCCTCAGCATCTAGGACCATGCTTGGTACCTAGCAGATGCTCAAACAGGTCATTGCTGAATGAATAATTCCCGAGCAATTCCTCCTCTGACTTCTTCCGTTCCCTTTCTCTTGCTCTCCTCCTGCTTGGTGCTCTCTGCTGCCTGCCCCTCTCTCTCCTTCATCCTGGCTGTGGGCGTTCCCCAAAGCTCAGTTCTCGTTCCTGAATTCTCCTTCTGCTATCTGTATCCGTCATCCCACTCACTCACTCACTCTCCCCACTTCGATACTCACCTCTATCTCCCCCATTTTCCTTTTAATGTAATTTAAATAACTGCGCTCCTTTCATTAGATTTTTACCTGCTCTGAAACCTCTGTTCAACTGTGAGTTCCTTGAAAGCAAGGACTATGTTTGTCCCTTCGATACAGTTCGTTGTTCTAGGACCCAAGTGTGTTCTTCGAGGGCTCGTTGAAGACCTTTTAGTGGGTGAAGATTCAATACGCTTACCGCTTACTCCTGCCCTCTGCTGTCCAGGATAGACTGACCTGGAAGCCTGAGATCCAAGGTGGACACTTTGAAGGCATTGCATCAAACTGCTGGTCAATGAGGCTTTGGGAAGCTTCATCCCCGGGTGATTTAATGAGTCACAGTGGATCAATTAGCCAATTCTTTGGCTCTACTTGAACAAGCCTTTTGTGGCCACTCTTGGATCTCACTCGACTTGAGTGTGTGGGCGTGAGAAGAGGATGCAACTGAAAATTTTTTCAGGCAAGAAAGGAAGGCAATTTCATTTCAGGAGGCCTGCCTTCCTTCAACTTCTGGGCCAGTGAGGGACCTGCACGTCCCCAAGCCAACAAAGCTAGTTTCCTCCCTCCTCCATTGGACTGCGAGGTCTTAAGGGCAGGACTGGAGTTGAAGTCATATTCCCAGCCTGGTGCCTGGTACATAGCAATTACTCTGCAAGTAGTTATTACACAAAGAAAAGAAACCCAATCTTACGTGAGAGAAGTTCTCTCGAGATCCTTCCCCAAGTCCACAGAGAACAGGGAAACGTACTCGCCTTCCTCTGACTTCCTCTTTTACCGTGCTCTGTCCTTCACTGTCATCAACATAGCCTGGCCTGAAACTTTTCTAGAGCAATCTCATCTGACTCTGACTTCTTTTCTTCATGTCTCCTAACACCGCGGCACATGGCTTGCAGTGTGGCAGCATGTGTAATTGTGTCGTAAGCATCCTGAGCTGGTCTGTCCCCAGGTGTGTGCCTTGCGTATGAAGGGCTTGGGGACTTGGGGGCACAGGGCATCTCTTATAGTTGCTGGCAGCCTGGGCACCCTGATGTGGAGGGCTCTTGCCTTGCCTTCCTTTCCACAGCCCAGCCCATGGCTCTGCATGGGCATAGTCAGCATTCAATGAATAGCTATTAAACCAAAGAGAAATCATGTCAAACCCAGTGCTCACAGAAAGGAAATGGGGGACAAGGTCAAGGAATCTAATGTCAGCACCAAACCTGCTCCCCGAAATGACCAGATTTTGAGATGAGCGAGAGAAACTAACCAGCCCACAAAGAAAAAAACAGAACAAAACACTCTTCTGGATCCCCTGACGAGCTGCACAGTTTCAGAGTTTGGTTTCTGTCCCAAGAAGCAATGTAACCACGCTTCCCTCTGGCTGTGCAAGGATCATGAGTTCAGATCTTGGCTTTCTTATTTCTGTTTAGGCGACACTGGGTAAGACACTTAACCTCAAACCTTCATTTCTTTATTTTCTTATAGGGGTTGACCGTAGGGTTGTGGTAAGGATGAAACATGGCAAAGTAGGTTGTGCCCTGGGTTCCTAGCAGGAGCCGGATGAATAATGACCGGCACATCCCAATAAATGGGATTGGAAAAGAGACGGGAGGAGGGAGCTAAGCGCTGGCGTAGGGATGTGGCTCGCGGCAAAGGAAGAGGAAGGGTTGTTGGCGGGGCCTCCCCTGTGGCAGAAACCACCAGAGGACATTCCCCAAGGGCTTGAAGAGAGGACTGACTCTTACTTACACTTAGGGAAGAGTGAGGATGTCTGGAAATTCCGCCCAGTGACTTGTCACTGCGGGGTTTAGGCCTCTGCTATGGAGACCACACTCCTTGGGAATGGGTAGCTCTCTCCTGTGAAAGCGTGAGAGCTAAGAAACTCTCTACGGGAGAAGATGAAAATCACAGGACTCTAGAGATGGTTTAATAATGAGGAAAATGCAGCCCGGGCAGGGAAAGTCACTTTTTCAAGGTCACACAGAAAACACATGCCATAGCCAAGACAAGAAATTAAAAGGGAATAATAATATTCAACAACCAGTCAGAACTGGTGTCCTGGACTAACAGGGAAGGTGAGGCCTGGGAGTGGCACAGAAGTGACTCACGGGCTAAGCCAACAGCATGGGCACCAGAGGAAGAGGGCTCAGCAGCTGCTCTGTGACGGCGCTGTCCTAGGTGACTGCAGTTTCCTTTACTACGTATAATACCAATAGGAGCTAGACACCATTATTATCCCCATTTTGCTGATGGCAAAACTGAGGCATAGTCTAGATAATGTCCCAAGGTTTTAAAGGTAGAAAGTGAGAAAGCTGGAATGCAACTCGGGTTGACGATAAAGCCTGCACTCCTTCCGCACAGCTCTGCTCATTTCCAGGCCAGAGGCTGTTCTTCCATTTAAGGCCCCCCTTCCTCCCTGCATATCCTCAGTCCAGGCTCTCTGGAGTTATATAGGACACTTCAACACCCCTAAAACAACACATACACAAATGCACACTCACACACATACACATGCATGCACACACACATTCTAGCCTAGTCCAAAAACAACACACACGCACGCACACACACACACACACACACTCATGCACACTCTAAACTAGTAGGGACCTGGTAAGGCAGCAAGATGGCCGAATCCATTAGCACCACCAAGCACAGCACATATTTATGGCCCCAATTACAGCCTTCGCCTCCTGCCACAGTGAAGGACGGGGAATAGTGACAGGAATAGTTGTGTGCAGTGGGGTCTGAGGCCTCTGTAGCAATACTACAAGATTACAGAGATGTTAGCAAACCCGGCTGATGGCGGCTCTATTATAATGATAAATCTACAGCTTTATTTAGAAATAATGAGACTAGGGGCAGAGGAAGCTGGGAGGGAAGAGCATGGTGATTTTAGCCAATTGAAGCTCTGGTTGGAGAGACAGTGGCACACCTCTGGGAATGTCCAGGAGACCATCAGAGGCCCTTGGGCATCTGGAAGAGAGACAGGGAGAGCAGAGGGCAGTGCTTCCCAGGGCTGGAATGGATGTGGCAGACTCCCAAAATTTCCATCCCAGGCCTGAGTTTCTTAATTCCGTGCAATGCAAGAGGCCTCCAACTGCCCTGCAGGCCCGGTTTGCTCTGGCTCTCCAGGCAGCGGGGCATATTAGCTGCTGTGCTGCCCAGATTTCTCCCTGGAACAATCTAGACTGGGGAGGCGAGTGTCCCTTGAGGCTTAAGATTTGCAATTAACAAAGGGTTAGACTCCTCGGATGTGCACCTCCCCTTCACTAGCCTTGAGCTCAGGGCTCTGTGGCCGTGAGAAAACAATGCAAATGCTTCTGGCTTTGGTACTTCAACTCAAGCACGGGGTGGGGGCAGGAACAAGGGACTTGCCTGGTGCCACCTGCCAGGGCCGAATCTGA
Organism: Callithrix jacchus; assembly: GCF_049354715.1. Lineage (NCBI taxonomy): Eukaryota > Metazoa > Chordata > Mammalia > Primates > Cebidae > Callithrix > Callithrix jacchus. The sequence continues at coordinate 152,123,068 of NC_133508.1, forward strand.
CTCTCCTGCACAGACTCAAGGAGCAACACAGGCAGCGTTCACAGCACTTGGGTGAGCACAGAGCAGCCCCCAAGTCCCCTTTCTCACAGTACCTTTCCTTCTGCTCAGCATGTGGGTCACGGACCCTCTGCTTTGGTCCAGACTACCTGACCAAACCATCCCATTCACCTCTGAATGGGATGTCTTACCCCAGACACAAACCATCCCATTCACCTCTGAATGAGTGCACAGGCTGGGTCTCTGCCCACCAAGCCTGACTCTAGCTATTTTCTAAATACTACTTGAGCTGCTTCTCCAAGAAGCCTTCCCAGGTTAACCCATTCCATGCCAACTACTTCTTTAATAGTCTTTCCCTTGGGCACCCATATATAGTCTTAATTGAATGAAGTAAGCCACTGGTCATTTAACAAGAAAGTACTGGGTTCTTACACTCAGCCCTGAGGGAAAATACAAGAGAAAGTCAAAAGTGGGTCACAAGCCATTCCTGAGCCATTGGGAGGACTTTACAAGATAGAATATGACTCAGGATACAACTTGGGGTTACAGAGAACACACTGGAGAGGCAGCTGCTGTGAGACCGGGAGGCCACGTGGAGGATGATGGCAGGTGGGCTCTGAAAGGTGGATTGGTTTGCACCAGGAAGAGAGGTGGGAACAGGCCTGCCTAACAAGGAGAACCTTGTGGGCAAAGGCAAGAGTCAGGAGTGTCAGGTGTTTTTCCGAAGCTGCCGAATTCCTGACCTCAGGTCCAAAGGGCAGCTCTGGGAATGGAATCAGACGCACCGCAGAGATGGGAGCTGGCTGTCAGCCGCATTCAGCTCATCAGTGCTGTCCCCCATTGTGCTGGCTGTGGGAATTTATACACACTCAGTGCTCTGTCATTCCTGGACACTGTGATGACTTGGGCCTCCCTGGCCCCCAAATAATTAAAATTTGACAGCACCACGAACAGGTACAAGCAGCAGCCTTCTTGCTTGAGTCCTTGCCTGCAAGGTGATGAACCTGCTCCTGAAAATTCTGCCTGCTGGTGGGCAGCGGGCTGGAGATCACCAGGGGACTCACTTGAGAAGGAACCTGCAGCTCAGACAGTAAGACAGGCTGTCTGAGCACGGGACTGGCTCTGCAGCCTTGGCAACTCCTGGGCCCGGATTCCCTCTGCACCTGGCTAGAATGCTCCTGCTTCCCCTTGGCCTATTGAGTTACTTATGACTGTCCTTCACCACCTGATTTAATTCTCCTCACCCAGGAGACCTTCCCCAGCTGTCCTGACTGTAAGGATCCTGCAACCGTACGCAGCGGATAGTATTTGCTGCTTTGCTCGGCCAGCTACTGCATAGACATTTCCTGTCTCTGTAATTAGATTACAAGTTTCTGTGGGTCAAAGAGGCTGTTTTCTATCCCAGGGCCATCCCCACCCCCGTGCCTGGCACAGTGTTCTTGGGAGGAGGAGACAGAGGAGAACTATAATGATACTAGTTGAGGATGATGAGGATGATGGTGATTTGTCCCGTGCTCTTCGGTTGATCTGCCTTTTCAGAAACCAGGCTGGGGAAGTGGGGATGGGACAAGGAGAGGACAGGACAGGACAGCCACAGGGTTCTCAGATATGAAAAGGTACATCCAGGTGAGGAGTGTGCTTGGGCACAGACTGCCTACCCCAGGACTGAGGCTTCCATTCATGCCTGAAGTCAGAAACAATGGACCGTGGGCTCTGGCAAGGAGCAAAGGAGGCTCCTAGGAGGGCTGCGCTGAGCTCCGCTTCCTGCAGCCCCTGGCCCTCACCCCCATCCCTAGGTGACAACTCACTGTGAGGAGGGCTGAGCTGCTTTTCTCTACCTATACAGTTACCATAATGAAGCCACAGCCTAAGGAAACCACAAAGGAAGCGCTGCGCCAGATGTAAATTTCAGAGTGATTTATGGAGTGGAGCTCCCCAGCTTGGGGCTGGTGCACAGCTGCTGTTCCGATCCGCCCCGTCTGCCCGCCCCGTCTGTCTGCTGGCCAGCCAGCTACTTGAGTTCTTCTTAAGGATGACATTTCAGGAAAGCAAAGGTGGGGGAGGCACTGGGCCACTGGGCTGGACTGGTTAAAGTCAGCAATAGCTATGAGAATGGGGCACAAGCAGAGCCCACAAAGCTTTCTCTCTTTGAACACATCAAAATTATACCCTTTGCACACCAGAGTCCCTCTCCTCATAGGCTCAACACAGAGATATTGAGTATTGACTATTGAAAGGGGAGTCTGCTGACAGAGTGGGGTAGCAGCTCCTCAGAGATACAGTGCAGGAAATACCCAGGTTGCTGCTCAACCTGTTAGCACTCAAGAGAGCAGATGCAAGACCACCGGAGTTGGAGAAAACGCCCCCATTGAGCTCTCAGCTGCCTGGGTGGGCTTAGAGAGAGAACACTAACTATACCTGCAGGATGCAGCTACACAGCTTCCTCAACCCAGGGAACTGGAGCAAAGGGCTATGTCAGACCGAAGGGCTCTACATGTGCCCTCTCTGGTTCTCTGTGCCAAACCTGCGCTCCCTTCTCTTAAAAGCCAACTTGAGCCCCAGTTCCTTGAAACCTTCTGTGGTTAATTCCAGCTGATTGCAAACAGCTCAGCACCCACCTCCTGTGTAGGGGTTAGCCAGGTCTCCTTTTCAGCTGGCCTTCCCCATCTCCCAGACTTCCCTGGGGAAAACAGTGCTCAAGCACAGGGACTCTGCTCTGTGTCCCTCGTCATTCATGCTGTTCATTAGGTATGTCCAGCTCCCCTTCTGGGCACTTGGTAGGATTACTTTGCCGCTTCTCCCTTGATATTAGGAGTTACCATGTGTCTTGTCCTAACAGGAGTGGAAGTGACATGTGTCACGTCTTCGTGGAAGCTTTAATAAATAGTGCATGATCTGCCACTTCCTCTTCCTCCTGATGTTTAGCTGTGGGGGCACATGTCTAAATGCAGCCTCTGTTGGCTTGGGTCCCCAGGTAACAGGGTGGAGTAGAGTCCCCAGCCCAGCTGCAAAGCACATGAAACATGAAGTCTAAAGCCACAAAATCCTCAGACTGTTTGCTGCTGCTGCCTAGCCTGGTTCAGCCTGATTGATATGGCCTGTTTTGGTTGCCCATGCCAAGCTTCTAATGCACATCAGTGCTCTCAGTAGAAAGAACCACCACAGAACACGCATCCAGAAGCCACAGATAAAAATTCCCTTCACTTTCTACCTACATGGGGCCTCTGCTGTCTGCCATCCTAACCCGCGGCAGAGTGCAAGGGTAGGCTGGGCCACTGGGCAGTTTCCACACTCCTTCTTCATATCCCAAAGGGCAAAGGCCCATTTGTTCTAGGAACTGAGAGGTTTGGGACATGTCCCACCCAACCCAGAATCACACATCCTCAAGAAGCCAAGGAACTAGACTGTACTCACACTCGTGGCGTATTGAATGTCCTTCCAGATGGAGGTTTCCCGAGACAGGTCAGAGGCCTCAAAGAGGTTGTCCAGGATGACCTCTCCAATCATGTCATGGCGGGAGAAGCGGTCGAAGTCGAAGACACTGAGATGCAGCTTGCGGTCAGCCAGCTCCTCGTAGGGCACGGGGAAGTGGAAGTTCTCGTCGAAGGTGGGGTTCAGGGTCTTGCGGTGCACCCGGGTCTGCAGCTTGCATTTGCGGTCGGGCAAGAGGTAGATCTTGACGTAAGGGTCAGAGCTCCCACAGAAGTCCTTGGCAGGGAGGTCGAAAGCCTTCAGGATACGCACAATCAGGGTCTCGGTCTCATAATCGTAGCGAAGGCTGAAATTGATCTTCCCGCAGCTCTTGGTGGCCTCAGACTTAGCATCGTCCCCATCCACCGACTTCTGCTTGTAGAGCTCGGGCTTGATGCGGCCGATGCTGGTGGGCTGCTCTGCGGCTGGCGGAAGCTCATTGCCATAGTCTACACTGGAGACATGCATCTGCCTTGGCAGGTGGCGCTTGAAGGATGTGTGCCTGGTGGAGGTGGCAGAGGGAAGTGTGGTCAGGGCTCAGGGGAAGGGGAATGTAGACAGACACAAGCCTGGAGACCCTGGCTCATCCAATCCCTTGTTGAGTCCCCTTTTCTTCCTCTTATTGACCCCACTTTTCTTCTGCACACACTTTGTGTGCAAGGTTCTTGTGAGCATTACATGTCTTAATATATGTAAAGTAGTTGGAATGGTGTCTGGTATACAGTAAGCTCAGTAAACATAGCCATTGCTATTGTCATCACTTTTTCCTGCTTTCCTGTTACCTGCTTTTTAGGTTTATTTCCTAGCAGATATGACTCCAGTTCCCTTATTAAATCATGAGATCCCTTAAGAGAAGGACCATCCCTTCTTATCCTCAACGTGGCAACCCCCTCGTCACCGTCACCACCGTCACCGCCACCATTTGTTCGGCATTTGCTATACGGCAGGCAGCGGGGTCGATAAAAGCATGGGCTTTGGAGTTAGACTGCATAGGCTAATTTTGGCTCTGTCACTTTCTAGCTGAGATCTTGGGGAAGTTATTTAACCTCTCTGTGCCCTAAAAATGAGAATAATACAAGTAACGACTGCATAGGATAGCTGTGAGAGTGAAATGAATTGATTACATATGAAGTACTTAGAAGAGTAATCATAAGCAATAAAAGTGTTAGCTCTCCTTATAGATCACATTGATTCTTCCATTGGCTCCTCACAACTGCCATATAAAAGTCATCAGCCCTACAGTTGGAAAAAGCGAGGCTTAGGGAAGGTGAGCAACTTGCCCAAGGCCATGAGACAAACGGTCAGTGTGACCCTCAGCATGTTGATTCCTGGCCTCCAGTCTGAAGACCAGGCCTCCTTTTCTTTGGTTGGTCCCCTGAGAGCCTGGAGGGCCATTGCAGGCACCTAGGAACCCATCAGAGCCCTACGTTTCGAGTAAATACAATGCCTCATGCATGCTTGCACCACATCTTTTAAAAGTGTTTCTGAATTTAGGGTAGGTTTTTGCTATGCTTTTCTTGTTGCTATTTTCAGTTAAAAGATATTGTATATATTTACAATTGTTGTCATGCAAGGAACTCTGAAAGGCTTTAAAGGAATCCTCAGTCTCAAACTATTAAGACTCTTGCCTTATCTGCCATGCGCTGCAGACTGTAGCTATCAGTCTTAATGACATACCCCTAAACACACCATCAACTCCTGCGTCTCTAGGCCTTCGCATATTCTCTCCCTTCTGCCTGAGGTCTTTCCGTCCAAATATCCAACACTCCCCGATTCCACTATTCCGTTCCCTTCACACCCACACACACCCCAAGTGCTCACCACATGTACAGCAACCTGCCTCAAAGGTTTGCCTTTTGTGAAGTCTTTCCTGGTGCCCACCTCTTTACTGATCACCCATCATGGATCACATCATCTGACATATTTCTCAATCAAAGGATATGTGTTATTATTTCTGATCTCTGATCCTCACAAGGTGGAATCTCATAGGTGTATTAAATAAGAGAGTGTGGAGATACGGGGGTCAGGGAAAGGAGCGGGCCACTCCTCACCTGGTGGATGACGCTGGCTCTGTAGTTTGTCGCTGCAGCCGCGTGTGACGCATGATGTGCTCCTTGACCGACATCTGCACCTCAGCTGGGATATCTGGGGATGTGTGGCTGATCTTCACGGCCGCCTCCAGGAAGCCCAGGGTGCTGGGGTCCTTCAGCTTGTCTGCCATGTTGCCTCTGAAGCTGGGGCTCTGGAGGGCTTCCAAGGGGGGATTAGCAGAAGAGGGACTGGAGGCCTCCTTGTTCCTCCAGGGCATCCAGCACAGCTTCCAAAAGAGAAAGAGAAAAACTGCCACCAGGGCCACGCCACACACAATAACTACAACTGCGAGAAGGCTGACAGAGGTGCCTGCCCTCGGCATGAGCCAGGCAGGGAGGGACAAACAGACAGAGGTGGGGAGAAGCGGGTGAGCGTGTTGGAGGAGGGAGCACACAGAAGGGACAAAGACGGAAGAAGAGAAAAGAATGCTCATGAGAAAGCTGCCAGGTCAGAGGGAGAGGTGGTGTCAGGGTTGACTCTTGATTGTCCACTTCGTGGAATATCTGCAGCCTTGTGTTCACCTCAATCTGATTCTTCCAGCATCATCCCCTCTCCCGCCCCCACCACTATCCCCCCCAGCCAGCTTGGGGAGCACCTGGGCCGTCGTCTCTACTGCCTATTGGCATGTGCACAGGGAAAGGAAAGTAATTTAAATAGCAGCCTAAGCAAATGTGCAAATTCGTGAAGCGTTCATGCTCAGATGCTGTTTGAATTTCTATTAGAGCTGCTACTGTGGCCAGACTTAGAGTCATTTTTGTCGACAGCCCTCTTCCTTGACAGGCTGTGATACGTTGGGGGGCAGAGGCTGGCTAACTCATTCTCATTTCTTCTTCAGCCCATCCCTACTGAGCCCAGGACAGGAACTCAATAAACATTGAGTTGACTTCAAGTGAATGACATTGAGCATAATCTCTTTAAGGGCAAGGATGAGCTTCTTCTGTACTCCCAGAACTCTGTGCATAGTGGGTTCTGTAAATACTTTTATCAAGTTGGAATCTGATCTACACAGTGAACCTCAAAGCTAAATACAGGCACGCTTCATTTCACGGGGCTTCGCTTTATTGTGTTTCACACGTATTGTGTTTTTTACAAATGGAAGGTTTGTGGCAACCCTGCCTTGAACAAGTCTGCTGCTGCCAGTTGCCCCATAGCGTGTACACATTTTGTGTCTGTGTGTCACATTTTGGCAATTCTCTCATTATTTCAAACTTTTAAATTACTGTTGTAGTTTTTATGGTGATCTGTGATCTGTGATCTTGAATATTACTCTCGTCATTGTTTTGAGGTGCCATGGGCTGCACCCATGTAAGATGGCCAACTTAATTGATAAATGTTGGGTGTGTTCTGACTGATCTCCTGGTGGACATTCTCCTTGGGCCTCTCTATTTGCTGAGCCACAAGAACATGGAGATTAGGCCAATTAATAACCTTACTTTGACTTCTAAGTGTTCAGGCGAAAGGAAGTGTCACATGACTCTCATTTTAAACTAAAAGCTAGAAATGATTAGGCTTAGTGAGGATGGCATGTCAAAAGCCAAGACAGGCCAAAAGTGAGGCATTTTGTGCCTAACAGGCAAGTTGTGAATGCAAAGAAAAAGTTCTTAGAGGAAGTTAGAAGTGCAGTAAGCAAGCAAACAGCCTCACTGCTGATGTGGAGAAAGCTTTAGTCATCTGGGTAGAAGATGAAACCAGCCCCAACACTCCCCTAAGCCAAAGCCTGATCCAGAGCAAGACGGAGACTTTCTTTCATTCTATGAAGACTGAAAGAGGAGAGGAAGCTGCAGAAGAAAAGTTTGAAGCTAGCAGAGGTTGGTTGGTGAGGTTTAAGGAAAGATGTCCTCTTCATAATGGAAAAGTTCAAAGCAGCAAGTGCTGATGTAGAAACTGCAGGAAGTGATTCAGACGATCTAGCTAAGATAATTGATGAAGGTGACTACACCGAACACCAGATTTTCAGGGTAGAAGAAATGGCCTTAAACTGGGAAAGGATGCCATCCAGGACTTTCAAAGCTAGAAAGGGGAAGTCAATGTCTGGCTACAAAGTTTCAAAGGACCCGCTCACTCTCTTTTTAGGGGCTCATACAGCTGATGACTTTAAGATGAACCCAATGGTTATTTACCATTCCAAAAATCTTAGGGGCATGAAGAAGTATGCTCAATCTACTCTGCCTATGCTCTAAAAATGGAACATCAAAACTGGATGACAGCACATCTGTTTAAGAATAGTTTACTGAATATTTTAAGCCCACTGTTGAAACCTACTACTCAGAAGAAATGATTCCTTTCAAAATATTACTGCTCATTGACAACGCACCTAGTCACCCCAGGGCTCTGATGGAGATGTACAAGGAGACTAATGTTGTTTTCATGTGGGCTAACACAGCATCCATTCTGCAGCCCATGGTTTGAGGAGTCATTTCAACCTTCAAATCTGATGATTTAAGAAATTTTGTAGTCTTTAGCTGTCATAGATAGTGATTCCTCGGATGGACTTTGCCTCTGGGCCAAGTAAATTGATAACTGTCTGAATAGGATTCACCATTCTTGATGCCGTTAAGAACATTAATGATTCAGGGGAAAAGGTTAAAATATCAACATTAACAGAAATTTTTGAAAAGTTGATTCCAATCATCATGAATGTCTTTGAGGGGTTCAAGACCTCAGTGAAGGAAGTAACTGCAGGTGTGGTGGAAATAGCAAGAGAACCAGAATAGAAGTGGCACCTGAAGAATGGTGAGGAGTTGCTTCTTATGGATGAGTAAATAAAGTAGTTTCTTGAGATAAAATCTCCTGGTGAAGATGCTGTGAACATTGTTGAAATGACCACAAAGAACTTAGAATATTAAATAATAAATAATATTAAATAACCTTAGTTGATAAAGCAGTGTCAGGGGTTGAGAGGATTGACTCCAATTTTGAAAGACGTTCTACTGTTGGCAAAATGCTGTCAAGCAGCAGTGTATGCTACAGAGACGTCTTTCATGCAAGAAAAGGTCCATTGACGCAGCAAACTCACTGTTGTCTTATTTAAAGAAATCGCCACAGGCACTCCAGCCACCAGCAACCACCAAACTGCTCAGTCAGCAGGCACCAACATTGAGGCAAGACCCTCCACAGGCAAAAAGAGGTTAAGACTCACCCTATGATTGTTAGCATTTTTTTTAAGCAATCAAGTATTTAAAATTAAAATATATACATTGTTTTTGGGTGCATATTAAAATTAAAATATATACATTGTTTTGGGTGTACATTAAAATGAAAATATATACATCGTTTTCTGTTGCATACTTAATAGACTAGAGTATATTTTACACTGTATATGTATACATATGTATAGGTATATATATTACAATATATACATTTTGTAATATAATCACTGTAATGTAATCACTGCCACAGATAGTGATTCCTCTGATAGATCTGGGCAAAGTAAATTGAAAACCATCTGAATAGGATTCACCGTTCTTGATGCCATTATATTTACAATATATTACAGGATATTTTATACTGTATATATTCACATATATGTACATATACATATATATATACTGTATACACTTAATAGACTGTAGTATATTTTATACTGTATATTTTATTTAATTTTTAAATTAATATTATTATTAATTTTAAATTAAAATTATTTAATATTTTTAAAAAATATACTGTAGTCTATTAAGTGCACAATAGAATTATACAAAGTTATATATACATATGTATGCATAAAATTATATATACTTATATGTATAAAAGTTATATATACATGCATGTATATATAGTATAAAAGTTATATATGCATATATATACATATGTATATATACATGTATATGTTATATATAACTTATATGTAAATAAGTTATACATAACTTCTGTGTGTGTGTGTATATATATATAACTTTCATATGCACTAGGAAACCAAAAAATTGGTATGACTTGCTTTATTTTGCTATATGCTTTATTGCAGAGGTCTGTAACGGAACCTACAGTATCTCCAAGGTATTCCTGTACAAATGATCCCTAGAGCTGTCCTTTTCCATTCTTGTGAGTATTCAAGAGCTTTTCTCTAAAACTGGGGTATTTTAAATGTTGTAATTGGTTTGGAGGTGGGCACTCACTGCCCCATCCCCAGCCCACCCCTGGCCCCAGGGATGCCCATTATCCCAAGAAAGCTACAAGGGATGCCTCTCTTTGTGAGAAGTTATGAAGCAGACCTCCCATCCCACTTCCCTCCCCAAATCTGGGAATGAACCTTTGAGCCCAAGGTTTCTTCTTGCTCTGAGTAGAGAAGTCAGGAGACTCTGAAGCAAGGGCATGCCTTGCGGGGTTTGCAAAAAGTTTACTGTGGACAAGCTAGCAGAAGAGTTTGGTTTGGCTTCCTTAATGATTGAAATGTTAAGAAATTCTGTCATCTTCATCATCATCCCAGATTTCTGTCTTCACTGGAAAAGATCACTGACTTGGTAACTGAACATGGGCTCCCACATGGTGGGAACTGCTGACTCTCTTTGTAGGTATATGTCCTCACCAGCTCAACCCTCCACTCCCTGTTCCCTACCTGGCCCCTGAAAGCTTGTAAGTTTGCAGCCCCTGTATTAGCCTGTCCCAATGCCTTAAATATCTTACTATTTAAGGTGAGAAATGACCCCACAAGTACTGAGGCCAGGCTGTGCCTTTAAAGGTGGGAGCAGTGGTCCACAGAAGGGACTTGCTTAGAGTCACATATTGGGCAGACACAGAGCCTGGACTAGGGTCCAGATGTCCACCACCCAGCCTGGCACGCTTTCCTCTGCCCTGACCTGTTTGTCTGTGGTTAAACTCTAGGCTACTGTAGGCTACTATGACCCTGTGTTTTTCCTCTTTGTCTGACTCAGGGCCTTGCATAGAAACTGACACATGAAATGAATGAGTGAATGAAAGAATGGTACATGAAAAGGCTGTAATTAGCTCTCATTTCAATTAAGTTCAAGCAACATTTACTGAGTACCTGCCATGTGCCAAGTTCTGAGTTAGACTTGGGGTACAAAGATGCCCAGGTCCCTCCTAACGGGATCCAGGTACTCCCATAGCACATAGGCTCCAGGGAAAGAGATTCCACATCAAAGGGGCCAAGAGGAGGTCAGGATATCAGGCACTCTCTCTGGGAAGCCAGTACTGCCTTTTCACTCCTTTGCTGCAAGTTACTTGCCTGGATCAGCTATCACCTCTGTGAATAGGGAATAATAGCAGAGAATTCTCAAATCCTGAGCCACATACCACCACCCCCTTCCCAAGCCTTTCCAACGCCCGGCTCCCTGCACAGACATTACAGCCTTTCCCTGGCCAAAGGAGCTGGAGCTAGTCCTTCACCTAGAGACAGCCAGACAGCAGGAAAGCTGATTCTAAGTCAACTTCTACACTAAAGGTCTCTAATGTGGTGGTGTCTCCAGTGAGGTGAACCTCAGGGCTGGGGGACACCAGAGAAAAACAATTAAGCCATTTTAATATTTATAATCTTTAAAAGAAATCAAAATTTTAATATATGAGTTTATAGGAATAGTGGCATGTTATTATTAGATTTAGGTAATTTATTCAACATTACTACATCTAAGGTTCGAAGAGCTTTGTATCTATTCACTCATTTAATCCTCTCCAGTGAAAAAGGTTTGATTATTATCCTCATTTTGCAGATGTGGAAACCGAGGCACAGAAGGTTAACTAGATTACCCAGGTCACACAACGCAGCCAGTCTGGTTCTGTAGTATCACCTCTGTGGAACGTGCATGTAACCTGGGAACAAAAAAACATATTGGAGGTACTAAGCTGTTTGTTTTACTCGTTATGAGCTCAGGATCTATTTGGAGACTTTTCTTCAGGCCTTTATCCTAGCGGGCTCACTGGGAAAGTCACCTCAGCTTTCTGTGTCCTTATTCTATGTATCTGGCCATCTCTAGCCCTTCACATCTGTTCTCTGTTACAGCTGTTCTGGATGCATTCTCTGCAATATGAGTCCCTGCCAAACAAAAGGTGTTTCTAGGGCTTCGGTTTCCTTTGATCATCCATCTTACTTGTTCTGGTAATAATCAGAATTTTAATGAGAAGGGGGTGGGGGAATCTAGAGAGCATAGAGTGCGTTTAAATGTTCAGCCTGACAAAAAAATTGAATTCGTAAATGAATAGAGAGGTGGGAGAAGGAGGAGGGCGTGAGAATGAGGTTTTCCCCCGTGTGATTGCTATTCAGATTGCTTCTCACGTGACCCCCAGCTGCTGTTCCCTCAGAGCTGTGATTAGGGAAGGCAGAGGGCATGGGTTATTGGAATCAGCACCCAGTGCTCAATACTGGTTATGTAAGACCGGGAGGCCCTTCCTATGCCTGAAGAATCTTCTTCCAGGACTTGAGGAGCCTGGACTTTCGGCATCTCTCTCACTAGCAGGCAGTGCAAAGAGAATTAGATCTCAAACACAGAGTGAGTTCATCTTCATAGGGATGCAAGGTTGGTGAGCAAAGCTGTTAAGACCAGAAGCAGGCAGGAGGAGGAGGTGATTGTAGAGGATCTGGCTCCTTTAAAATCCCTGTATGTGGCCTTGAACCCAGACAGCCCTCATCTCCTCGTTACAGGTACATGGAGGTTAGAAAGGGCTGTAGGCTTCTGTAACAGCTTAAGGGCTGCACAAAGGCCCAGATAACTTAAGCTCTATGCCCTCTGACTCTGGGCTTTCTAGGGCCAACCCACTGGGACATGTCTCCTAGGAAATCACACAGGGTTGCACAAATAGCCTTCAAAACCCTTTCCCCTCACATCTTCTTTGAACTTTGAACCCGTGAGGCAGCTAGAACTTAGATGGGCAGTTCTGCCAGTTTCTGAGGCCTGATCCAGTCTTCTTCCAATGTATACCATGAATTCACTTCAGGAAAAGTGAGAAGTAAGGGAGAGAGGGCTCAGCCCGGCACTGAAACAGAGAAAGTACTTCCTAGGTATTTAGATTCTTCTTCCCTGTCTTCTTTACTTCCTCTTCAGCGTAGAGCGAAGACCTCATTGCCTTGAAGTCAGACGGGGCTCACTCACAGTCTACCTCCACTAGTTTTAAACTGTGTGACTCTGGCAAAGTATGTAACATTTCTCAGCCTCAGTTTCCTCATCTATAAATTGGGGGTAGTAATCATATTTATCCCATTTAAATGGGATTAAAAGTGTTGAGGATAGTGCCTACAATGTAAAAGAAATAAAATAGTCCAGGCTCAGTGGCTCACGCCTGTAATCCTAGCACTTTGGAAGGCCAAGGCAGGCGGATCACCTGAGGTCGGGAGTTTGAGACCAGCCTGACCAACATGGAGAAACCCCGTCTCTACTGAAAATGCAAAATTAGCCGAGCATGGTAGCCCATGCCTGTAACCCCAGCTGCTCAGGAGGGTGAGGCAGGAGAATTGCTTGAACCCGGGAGGCAGAGGTTGTGATGAGCTGAGATCATGCCATTGCACTTCAGCCTGGGCAACAAGAGGGAAACTCCGTCTCAAAAAAAAAAAAAAAAAAAGAAAGAAAGAAAGAAAGAAAGAGAGAAAAAGAAATACAATAAATATTACCCACTTTTATTAGAATGACTTATGCCCAGCTAATTTGAAACAGTCCTTAGTTTTGAAATCTAATGGCAGAACACCTGCAAACCATGAATATTGATCACCAGAGACAGCTTTAACCTTGTCTTTACAAACCAAGAACAATTTTACTAGCAGAAATGATATAAGGGTTTCAGACATGGCCAGGTCTGTCTGTATCTCAGGACATAACACAGACTATGGTTCAGATCACACATCTAAGAAGATCACGGAAGAAAAGCCTATAGTTGAGAACAGCCTATGTTCTTAAACAATTTCTTGAAATTTGGGGAAAACAAGCCTATCGCTCAATATTCATTGTGAAACATTTTCATTCAGACATCAGAGGAGCTCTAGTAGTATTTCACGGGCACCTGATTTGGTAAACCATCATAGCCAACTATCCAGCAGCCCCTGGGAGCGAAAAGAGCTATGGAACTAGGCTTTGGGCTCACACCCCAGTGACACAGCCTTGTACAGGGGCACAAGGCTTCCAGTTCTGGCTGTGAAACTGGACTCACAGGTGCTCAGACACAGGATGAACATCTCAGGTGGGCGGCAGTGCCGGAACGACCGACAGCAGAGCATGTACCATCCTCACTACGTGACCTTGAGCAAGTTATTTAACCTGCCCAAATCTTAGTTTCCTCTTTTATTTAGTCAGGATACAAACTATTCCTACCTTACAGAATCATTGTGAATACCAAATAATCTAAGACTTTGAGCACAGGCCCTGGTACATGGTGAATGTCCCCAAAATGTAAGATGCTGTTATTCATGTTTTGTTTTCCAGTGGAGGGTAATAGTTTACTATGTACAGAACAGACACAAAGCTAAGTCTTTGAGGAAGATCAGAGGATAAAGCATCTGAGGACACCTCACGCCCCTCTTCTCTCCTGGGAAGTTAAGATCCCCTTCGAGGCCATCAGGGTGGGATCTGCTTGTCACCTTAAATGAGACTGTCTGGTTGGGGTGATGGCCCATGGTCTCCCTCCTCTTTGAGAAAATGCTGGGTTATTAATTAGCAGCTCAGGGCTTTCTTATCTTCCCCCACTGACACTTCTTTCTCCAAAGACAGCCCTGGTGCCCCTCCCTTCTTCTCCACCTGGTGTTAGAATTCATCAGCAATTCTTATCGCTTGCTATTGTTCCCATTTTTCTAATGGGCTCCCATGTCAGAAAAATCCATTTTGTATCAGTAACAGGCATTCTTGCTAACAGATTGTAATTGAAGAGATAAGCTGGGGAGAGGAAGCAAAAAGAGAGAACCATTTTCCCTGCTCACCCCAAAGCAAGAGAAGGCTGGCTTCAGGGCCTGGAATTGCTGGTGGACCCTCAGAAATGGTCAGTGCTCAGGCTGTGGAGAGCAGGAGCTGCCTCACCCAAGGAGCTCTCATGCAGACACAGAGAGAGACGACAGAGACAAAGCACAGCCCAGAGGCCAGGGAGCAGGAGACACAGAGGTCCAAGAGCTTGGAAGAACAGCATTTAGTCTGGCGAGAGAAGAGATCCTGGGCAGAACCACTCATAATACTACTAATAACATTATTTGTTATTTATTTCTAACATGGTAAGCACTATGACCTTTACACGATCTAATTTAAGCTTCTAGCCTCCCTAAGAAATTGGTATTTACCCTTCATGATAAATAAACGAAGTGCAGAGATGTTAACCAAGTAACTTGTTCAAGGGCACAGTACATTAAAGAGAGGAGCTGAGATTTGAATCTAGGACTTTCTGAGGCCCAAGTCGGGGCTCTTGAACCAGGCATCTGGGAGGACTGGAAATTGAGCTGTAGAGTCCCACGCTGGACAGAGAAGCTGGAGGAAGGGGGAGGAATTTCTTAGTTGTACTCAGGAGAGGATGGGACCCCCTGAACCTGGACAGAGTCCCAGAAGACTTGGATTATGACCAGCCTGCTTACCACCCTGCCCCATCTTCTTCCTTGGAAAGCTGACACTGCAGGTTGCCCACCAGCCACTAGGCAAGTAACCAGTGGCCTCTGGAAAAGTCCCATTCACCAGAGATGTACCTGAGGAATATCTGAGAGAGAGAGAGAGAGAGAGAATGTGTGTGTGTGTGTGTGTGTGTGTGTGTGTGTGTGTGTGTGTGTGTGTGTGTTGGGAGAACAGAGCTATTCTGTACTGAGGCGCAGAAGTGGCCCATTAATAATAAGCTCTGCCAGGGCTTGTAAGTTTATTAGGAGAACCCGGTGTAATTAAAATTCAGGGCTGGGGGGAGGGGAGCAGAGGGCTTTTGCTTCCTTTCCTTCTTTCAGAGATCCAGACTGCGCTACCAATGGGGATAATTAGCAGAGTCCAAACAGAGAAGGAATTAATGCTCCTGAAAAAGCTGTGATGAGGGGAGACAATGCCAAGCTAATTATGGCCACACCAAGCTTTACGACTGGGCGCCCGCTTCCACCATCATTAGGGATTCGGAGCAAAATCGGAGACTAATGTGGAGTGTTATAGCTAACAGAGCATTGGCACTAATTTAGCAATTATTAATATGATTATTTTGGTGGATGGTAACTGTACCTTTCTGCCTAAGGGGTCAGGGAATGTGGCCCTTCTGAATGTGCTATTAAGGCTGGAATGACAGAGGTGGGGGACAGCCAGCCAGAAATTCTTTTCCCTCTATGCTCCTCTCCCTGTTTGTACCTGCAACTAGAGAGAGGAGGGGTCTGCATGGGTCCTCAGGGAGCAAGAAAGAGTTCAGTGCTCCTAGAGGAAAGAAGGGAGGGATGAGGCTGTGTCATTACACTTGGAGCGCCCAGATCTGGGTGCCCCTGTTCATTTCTTCTTTCAGAGGCTCCTCTGATTTCAGTAGCTAAGTGTGACTCAGTCCTTACAGGTTTCTTTTCCTAGGCCAGACTAGAAAGGGTGCCACCTAGTTTAGTCGGGACTTGCTCTTAGCATGCTTTCCCCATTCCAGGCAACCTTATACAGACTGTAAAGAAACCTGACTTGGTCCAGATGCCTCAATGGCAGTCCTCACTATTTGCAGTCATGTGTCATACCACTAACTCTGTGCACAGGGAAGATACAGTTCAGACGGTTAGAAGAGAACATCTCTTTTGTACAGAGCTTAGAGGGATGGCACATACTGAAACCACTGTCCCCACTTGACGTTCTCATCATAGTCAGAGGGAGGAGAGAACTTCTAGAACTGAAAATCTAAGGGCTCTACAACTCCCAGATACTGGACCCTGCTTCTAGAACTCTAAAGCTCAAAACACACTAGTCAGAATATCATCTCCTTGGGTTCCAAGGATTGCGCATCGTACCTTTCCTCAGAAAAAAGGGCCAAACTGGCAGAATTCCACACTTCCAGTGAGAAGCAATGAGGGAGTGAACTTTGTGTTGTAATGAAATTTTGGGCATTACATTTGCCATTACAAGCAGGAAGAAAAATCTCTATGTTGCAAAAGGCCACTTCAAAGCCAGGTGGCTGAATCACAGAACATCTCCAGAGTCATTAGCAAGGTGAGCAAACATCACATAAATCTCATGGCCACAGGTAAGCTGGAGATAACCAACCCTGGCTGCCAGCCTAAAAAAAGCAGGGAAGCTTGAGGTCTCCTGTCAGGTTTCTGCATTCTCTGGAGCACTTCTGGACCTCTGCTTGCTTCCTTAAGTCCAGAACCCATGCTGACCAGACCTAAACCTCTGCAATGTGGCCTATGGATAAAGTTCATTCATCCCCACAAGGCAAATGACACAAGGAAAGGTGGAGAACTGCTTCTTAGTATTCACTTGGGGTGTTTTAAGGAGAATAGCAGGCCAGTGGCTTCAGAGTTTTTAAAGAAAAAGGCAGAACTTGCTTTTGGTTGGGACAGTTTGTGTACAGGTGTTTCCAAGTCAGGCTCTGATTAACTGAGACTTGCTGTGCGATTCCTAGCACAGACCCTGGCCTGCAGATAAGTCTCAGCAAATGACAGTGGAGCCTGAATCTCAATTGTCGAATCTCAGGGTGTTACTAGAAATCTATAAGCTAGAGACTTGGAACAGGAGGAAGTCAAGGGAAAACATAAAATGGTTAAGAGACTGTTTCAAAAAACTGCAACAAATGAAAAGCTCTAGTGTTCTGCTGGCTGGAGAATCTGGACCCAGGTAGTGGCTCTGGGATGCAGAGAGCAGGCTGGGAGGAAGAACAGCTGGGGCCTGGTCCTGGACTCCACAGAATCTCCCCAGACCCTGTGGTCACCTAAATTCTCAGGATCCTAAGACCACTCTCAACCACTTTCTTTCTCTTGCTATGATCAAAGGGTCTGCCCCTGCCTCCGCCCTCCATATCCCTTTCAGCCTCCCAGCTTGCCCCCTGGGCTTCTTGGACTTGTGACTCAGCAGCCAAAGTTAAAGTTTTCCTGAGCTGACAACTCAAACTCATGTCCTGAGGCAGCCTGCAGGGAAGGCATAGTCATCATCTGGGTCTGCTGACTCTTACCCCTCAGGCTTTTCTCACCCACAACCTGGCCATGCAGGCACCTGTCATTCCAGATTATGGGCATCCCTCTGGAATCAGAACACCAGTGCCTCCCCCTACCAAGATGTGCTGTGCACAGATAGCCCTACCCCACCTCCAGCATCTCCCCCCCTCCCCCGCCCAGCATTTCTGCCCTAGAGAGACAGGAGGGGCAGCTTCCTTTCAAGGTGGAACTAGACAGGTATGTTCTCACCCTCTAGGCTCTGAGGGTCAAACATTAAGGCGGCGCTGGAGATGGACCAATGGTGGAAAAGATGGAAGGGGGCTGGGGAGTAGGGAGAGGCAGGAAGAGACTCCCTAATAGGGAAAATTCTGTGTCTGGTGGGTATGGGGAAATGGGTGGTGTAGGAGGGGATGGCACTGGAGAACCAGAGACCTGTAATAACTTGCCAGGCCTAATCTGTTCTGAGAATCTCCGAGGTGAGGAATCAACTTCCCCAATCTCCATCTCTGAACCACCCTCTAAAAGTTCTTCATGTCTAACCTCAGTCTCTTCTGCTGCAGTGATCAAACCATTGACTAAACATTGCCACAACTAGGGAGAGCAGCGACTCCTTCGACTTTCAGTGCTCAGGTGGGCTCCACTCACCCCAAGGCTGGATACAGCCCCCTCACACACACAAGCCTCCCCTTGGGCCACTGCCCCTCGCCTGAAGTGTTCCTCATCGGAATCTACCTCCGTATATGACCTTTAACCTCAAGTGAAAGAAAACAGGACCCTGGGAACCTGCAGCCGCTGGGGAGTTTACCCCACCTGTACCTGCTCCCGGAACCGCCGCTACGGTCCCAGGCTTCTTGTCCCCGAAGCAACGCTTGGGGACCAAATTCCTGCCTCTGGCAGCCCCTTCCCTCCCCTTCCCGCGCCTGCGGTGCGGAGCCACGGGGCAACTCCCGAGTACTTGCAGGCCCAGCACTACTGGGGTCGGGGTCGGGGGACAAGGAGGGATGGAGCCTGCAGAGCCTCCTGGACCCCCGGTGCCCTGGTCCCTGCAGGATCTCCCCACCCCCATTCCGCATTCTCTCCAGGCCTCTCACTCCCCCAGCCCCTCCCCCACGGAGGGGACGCGACCCCGCACTCCCTCCGGCCCCGGACCCTCAAGACGTCGGGACAAAGAAGCCTCGCGACGGCCGGCGACTGTGGCCGCAGGGCACTGGTGCAGCAGGTAAATACCCGGGGCCGGCCGCCACGTCGCCGACCCTCCCGCGTCTCCCGCCGCCAGGGCGCGACACGCCATTCCCGCTGTCGCGACTCCCGGGAGACGCCGTAGCTGCGCGCCGGGGTCCAGCCCGGCGGGGATCGGGCTCGGGACTCACCCGCTCCAGCGAGCTCGACTCGGCTCGGGCTCCCGCCTCGGCTCGGCAGCCGCCTGGGGTTGCGTCCGACGCAGGGTCCGCGCGGCTCGGGCAGGAGGCGCCCTCTTGGCAAAGTCGGCGAGAGGCGCCGGCTCAGTCGCGCACCCGCCCCGAGTCCGAGTCCGAGAGGGACCGAGGGAGCGAGTTATAGGGGCGAGGGGGGTGGGGGAAGGACGACGCGACACCCTCATACCCTCCCCCACCCCGCCCCCTGTCCCCCGCCCCCCAGCGGAGACGCGGAAAACCACTCGCAGCCGGAGAGACACCCGGACACAAAGACCTCGTGCCAGCCGCAGACCCAAGTTTCTCCCAGAGAGACCGGGGGTCCTCCGTGTTCACCACGAGAACACACAAACGGACGGACAGACCGATGCACGAACCCCGGGACCTCGACACTCGCTAGGAGACAAGCTTTCTTCCTCAGCTAGGCGCCCCTCGTCTCCCGCTCTCTCCACGGACCCCTCTTCTGGCAGGTCGCCTGCAGAGCGAGCCTGGAGATGCGAGGGAAACTGAAGCCCCGAGGGTGCCCCATCCTGGGAGCCTGGCTGTCTGTGGGGTCCCCCGCAGTAGTAACACCGGAGGACCGGGGGAGTTATACCCCCACCCCCGGTCCCTTTCTGGTGTCTCCTGGCTGTGGAAGCGATGGGCCAGGGGACTGGCCCGAGGCTGGCTTCCAATCCAGAATACCGAGCTGGAGAGTTCTCTCTAGGTTTTGGGGCTCCTGGGACCGGTGCTCTGGGGAGGGGAGTCCGCAGGACGGGAATCGAAGAAGGGAGAGGGCTCTGGGTCTCCCGTTACCTGCGCCTGCCGCGCTGGGACTCCGCTCTGGGGGTTGCAGCTCGAAGCTCCGACAAGTCTCCACGTCCAGCCCAAGAGGGGGCGGCCGGGCCCGGCACAACGAGGCGAGAACCGCGAGCGCCTCCTGGCACCGAGGCCCGCCGGCCCCCCACACCCCGCTCATGCCCCAGACACCCAGGCCTGCCGAGCAGCAGCTCGAACCCGCGCAGCGGCCGCACTGGGGCGGGGCACTACGGCCCCTAGAAGACCCTCCCTGCAGCGGCCCCCTGCGGCTCCGCTCCGCTTTTAATCACTTCCCCGCAGGGTCCCCGCCCCTCACGTGGCATCCCGCGGCAGCTGGCAAGTCTGGCGCCTCGCAGCCGCCCCCTCTACACTCAGGGACTGGCCTGAGTCAGGGGAGGGGGGTTCGAGGCAGGGAGTCGGGCTGTCCCGAATCTCAGAGGGTGCAAGGCTGATAAAGAGCCCGGGTTCCCGCTCTGCATTCACTGCTTGGTGTGACCTTGGGCGTCTCTGCGCCTCAATTTCCCTCTCCGTAAAGGAGGTGTAATGATTTTAAGTGCTTCACTGGCTGCCTGGGAATAGAAAGATCGTGTTTGTGAAAACATTGGGTAAACGGCCACATGCCACACAAATGGCAGCGAAATAGATAACCCTGAAACAGAAAGAGCGACGGTCAGGCTGGGGCTGGAAGGGCCTTGGCCGCGGTTCCTGACCGGAGAAGTTATACTGGCCCCAAGTCCCAGCTTCGGAGGTAGAAGACCTCAAGACAGGCGGGCGATGCGAACTGCAAGACTTTCAGAGCTCCGCAATCCTGCGGTCCGCGGTACCCGCGTGTTGCTATGGCGACTGGTGCCAGCGGCCGTCTCTCTCCATGGCAACGGGAGGGGAAAGTTTCTGGCGAATAGGAATGGGGGGTCATTTCAAGAGGGCGCGGGGCGCTGAGTTCCGCCGACCCACCTCTCCACTTCAGTGCAACAACTCCAGAGATCATGTATCTTTCTACTAAGCATAACAAGAAAGCTAAACGCAAGGACTGAGGCTAAAGTAGAGATTCCCCCAGAAACTGTGGAGTGAGGCCCAGGAGCAGACTAGCTGTGGGGCCTCAAGGCTCCTCACTTAGCGCTGGAAGTCTGTGCGCCATGGTCAGGGAGGCCGCGGAACCAGCTCCCTGAAGGGGCCTATCACGGGAGTCTCTTGATCTCCACCTGTCGGCGTTTGGCCCCTTCTGTGTGGGGCTCGCCTGAAGCCCCAGACTCCAGTCCATTTGCTCTCCCGGAGCTGGGAAGGAGACTTTAGCTGCAGCCCTGGAAACCGCTGGGTTGGTGTATGCCCGAATGGCTGGTGAGGGAGGAGGGTCTCGCCCCTTAATTAACACGCTTATTGGAAGTGACTCGGGCAGTGACTCAGGTTCCGGAGGGAGGAGATTCGGAACCCCAGCTCCTGGCAGTCTCCACTGTGAGCCATCTGTGCCAGCAGGCCCTTGGACTTGCGATTCCCTAGCAGCTAGTGCCCTGGGCACCAAGGGCCAAGACGTGGCCTGTGAGGACCCTGGGTCAGGCAGGCGGC
Organism: Callithrix jacchus; assembly: GCF_049354715.1. Lineage (NCBI taxonomy): Eukaryota > Metazoa > Chordata > Mammalia > Primates > Cebidae > Callithrix > Callithrix jacchus. The sequence continues at coordinate 152,144,398 of NC_133508.1, forward strand.
TTTTCCACCGTGAGTCGTTCCCTGGCTCTGTCCACGGTGCTGAACCCAGTTGGTGCTACCATCACGTGAGCACTGGGTTAGAGGATGGGGGAGAGGCAATTGTGGAAGGCTCGCATCTTCCACCCTAACCCCTGTGCCTGTGATAGGAGGGGGCTAGGAACTCAGGCAGGGACCAAGCAGACACACGCCGGCAATACTGTACAATCCAGACCGCCTTCCTGCCGGAGGTGTTTGGTTGCTGTTACAAGAACAGGTGGGGCTCTGGCATCCCCATTCGCCTTCCTGGTGCTTCTGAAAACCCACCTGAGGAGCCCAGAGGCCTCAATACCTTCTTTTCTATCACCCTATGCAGATCCCAGCACTCAGGAGTGCCTCTGGCTACACGCTTATTAGCAGTTTCCGAAGTGGCAGGTTTGTGTTTATGTAAAATACAAATGGAGAAGAATTGCTCTTTGCCCGTGTTTATGGCAACTCTGTCACTCCACTGCTATTTCTCCCTCCCCCTCTAGAGTTCCTGGGGAAATGCACAGAACAAAGCGCCTTGTTTTGCCTTTGCAGAGAATGAAAAAACACAGGACTATTCCAAGGGCCCGGACCTGTGATGCAGGGAAATCAATATTTTGCTTACATCGAGTGGGGGAATTTGCATCTAAACTGAAGCCAAAGGAGCTTGTTTGGAGCAGAGCAGGTGGCAGGAGCCGAGAATTAACGGATAATTTTTCACTGTTCCCAGATTCAGCCTCCACACTTGGCAGGCGGTTATGCAGCGTCTCTGGCGCCCCGGCAGCAGCTCCGGACCTGGCATTTCTCAATCTAACAGTGTGAAGGAGCTGCTGCCCTGATAGGGCTGTGGAAACAGGATAGGTCTCCTGCCTCAGTCAATAGCTATTGAAGTTGGAATGTAGGAGTTAGGGCGTGTGAGAGACACAGAGATGAGAGAGACAGAGAGAAAGAAACAGAGACAGAGATAGACAAGATACAGATACAAATGAGAGAGACAGAGGATAAGACAGAGATACAGAGAGAGTTATAGGAGATAGAGAACAGAGAAACAGACAGGAAGACAGGTGCACAGATAAGGAAACACATTCAGAAGGAGACATTTAAAAAGTATCTTTAAACATTAAGATAAAGCCTTAACCTAGTTGTCGGCTTTAGCCCACTACCTCCCCCTTCTCCCAGGTCAATTGCTGACGACATTGTGGTCACATAATTAGCCACAAAACAGAAAAAAATTCATCATGTAAATATAGTAACTTTTTTATCTCCCAAACCCATTTCCCCTGCAAACCCAACCCCAAAACACACCTTTTCTTCTTCCCATATGAAGATATCAAATTTGGAGTCCCAAGCTTCCACCAAAACCTGGGAGGGAGGATCCAGCGACCTTCTCAAACCCAGAGAGGGAAAGAGGTAGAAAGAAATGGAATTGTTGCCCTTAAATTCTATGTCTCAAAGAAATCCCATTCTGAGTTTGGGTTTGGCAGGTGGAGGGGAGAGAAGCAGGAGCAGAGACCTTAAGCATGGAGTGGTGGCAAATAAGTACATTGGATAGGGTCTGGGAGGGCTGGATTCAGGGCTGGTGCACCAAAGCAGCCAGGAGGCTGTCACATCCCCTGTCTGGGTCTCAGTGTGCCTATCTCAAGTTGGATTAGGAGCTCTTTGAGGCTCCTTCCGGCAACAGCACTATAGGATTTTATATGAGGGAGAAAGGAGGAGGCTGGGGTGAGGGGAGGAGGGAGGCAGCCTTTCCTGGCTCTGAAGCTCCGGGTGGTTTTACAGAGGCCAACTCAGTTTCAGCTCCCCCTCCCTGACTGCTCTCATTACATCTATAGCCATGGATGGAGCATCCCAAGTCAGGGTACCCCCAGGACAGACTGCTCAGATGCAGGAAGAGGAGCTGGGGTTGAATGGGAGGCAGAATGAGAGGAGGTTTGAGACAGAAATCAGAGGCCTCCCACTCCAATGCCCTCCTCTCTACGGAAACAGCCAATGTGCTCATCCTCTGCTCCCACCTTAAGTCTCTGCCCTTGGGCCGGCTACCACCCTGCTCTAAGCAGCAATGTCTTGTTGAGTTATGTTGCAAATAAAATAAATTAAAACCAAATAATAATTTCTTTCAAAAAATTGAACCTTGGTAAGGAATTGCTAATGCTGTAGGCGGGAAGAAAGAGCTCCTTTGACATGAGCAGATGTGTCATATTGTCTTTCCATTTCAATGCAATTTCTAAATAGGGAGCCCTTTCCCCATTCCCTCCTCCCTCCAAGCCCCCAGCAGAAATGTAAAGGGAGCAGTCTGACAATTGTAGCTGGATTGTCTGACTTGTAGGGAAAGACACAGAGGAATAGACACACAAGCACACCTACAGCTTTGCCACATGGATAGAAGCCAAGGAGGCTCTGATCCAACCCTGAGGGCCCCAGTCTCTTCTCCCCACCTTCCCCGTTCCTGCTTACTGAAGCATGTAGCCACTTTCTGCAGAGGTGTTAATTTACTCAGGAAAATGGACATCAGTTGAACCTTGGCTACTGCTCGTGGAGAATCAAGTTGATGTCTTGTATTTGATGTAATGGTGTAACTTTACATCATTATTCGGAATAAACTGTACTGTGGATTCCCTATGGGGTTTCAGCCAGAACAGCTTCATCAGTATTTCCTGCAGATGCCGCCCTCTCCCCCAGCCCCATACCAAGATAGCAAATGTAGCCAAAGCTGGGTGACTTCTGCAAATCATGATGTCTCAAGCCATCATCAGAGTTTTCATCTTACCTGAGAAGATGCAGAAGACATTGCAAAGCTCAAGGTCAATGCCTAGGTGCTTTTTGAAAGAGTCCATTCTTGCTTTTATTCCAAGAAAGATGCGTGACAGTTCAAAGATCCCGAACCAAGCTATATTTGCCTCTCTCCCAATCCTCCCCCATTTCAGTGTTCTCTCCGTTCTGTGCTCTCTGCTCAAGCACACAATGTTGCACATCAGACTTGGGAAGACAGGACAAAGTCTGCTGCATCCAGCCTGGCTTTGTGGGCAAAAGCAGGTTGGAGTTTGGGAAAGAAACAGGTTGAAGGTCAGAAGGCAGTATCATCCTTCAAACAACTTTAGAGCTAGGCCTAACCATAGTGGGTTGACGTCTGTCTTTGTTATTGAGAAGTGAAGATGATGTCAGAGGGAAGGGCTAGGAAGGGAGCCAAATAGTCCTCCTCTCACTGACCTTATATGGAAGAAACAGCATGGGCTCTGGAGTCAGACGGATCTGCATTCAAATCCTGGGTCCGTTATTTACCGACTGGATGGCTTTAGGTGCTATACTTAGCTTGCTGAACCTCAGCTTCCTCATTTGTAAAATGGGACATATAAGGCCTGCTTCATAGTGTACAAAGCAAGGATTACATGAGTTGGGTTAAATGCTGAAGGTACTGGGACTGTTCCATGACAAGTGTTAACCAAATTACAGTTCCTGTCCTCTTTCTTCCCTTTTTTCAGGATGTAGAGGAAAATTTATCAGGTATACTATTCAGAGGTTATATTCTTCCATGAGACAAGTACCTGAAAATTTTCCAGAAGGAATTTATCTCATTTAATTCTTATAAAAACACTGAGAGGCAGAATGGGTGGATGCTAACGGTCCATCTGGTAGATGAGGAAATTAGGAGACTGGTTCCTGGTCCACAAACAAGGAGGTGGTAGAGAACTGGAATTCAGGCCTTCGGACAGCAGATCAGTGCCCCTTCCTTCTTCACCATGCTGCAGGAAGATGGTGGGGATGTGAAACTTTTTCTTCTTTTCTTACAAGAGGTTATAATATTTTTTAATTGCCTTTATAATAAATTTAAAAACTGGAAATAAATTACAATGCAGTGAAAGATATTTTTTCCTGTGCCTCTTTGCAATGCTCTTGCTTCTTTGACCTTGGCCATTCAGTTGCCTCTTGGACCCAGTTACTGGTCTCGAGGAAAGATGGTTTCATTGATAAAATACGGGGCTGGGGCCAGACAGCTTCATGGCCTGGGACATGCTTGGTTGCTTCACTCTTGACAGAGGTAGGACTCCTCAGAGAGCAGCTTGGGGTGCCTCTGTGCCTGGATTGTGTCCTGTGGTCAGAACCCTGCTTCCAGGAAAGGGCCAAGCCAAGATTCTTATAAGACCAGGACCCCAAAGACTGGAGCTTTCCCCAAGGAGCCTGGAGAGAGTTTGCATCTCAGGTCTCTGGCTGTTCCACTAATGAAAGGAAACCAGATAAAATGCCAAAATAAATTAAAATGACAAATCCAAAAAGGCCCTGTCAAAACTGGGAAGTCTTAATTCTTGATTTCAACAGAATTCAGGTAGGAAGACTCAACAGAGCATGCTTTGGGTCAGTGGACTGAAGTCCCCTGCGGAATTGAAGTGCTGGAGTCCCTGGAGAGAACAAATCTGTTTACCAAATTCCAGTTTCCATCCGTTTGGTAGAATAAAAATCCTTTTCTCTCCCAGCCTCTAAGCCTTATATACATTGCTGCTATTTGCTAGAGCCACAGTAAATGGTTTTAATGAGTCAGTCCCCAACCTTTATTAATACTGCTGTACCTTTGTAGTGCGTGGTACAGTTTACACAACACTCTTACATATGTTATCTCATGTCATATAACAACCCCAAGAGGTGGATATAATTATTCTCATTTCACTGGCAAGGTCCCAGAGAGGCTAGAAATAACTGGCTCGGGATTCACAGCTAGCAGTGGCAGAGCCAGAGCCCAAGTCTGTCTTCTCATGTCACTCTTTCACTCATTCAACATTTATTGAGGTCCTACCCAGTCTGCACCAGGCACATGGGATGCAGTCCCGTGCTGTTTCCTGCATACAGAGCCCACAGCATATGGGTTCTGTCCTGAGGGAGTGTACACCCTCGGTTGTGTAGAGAGGCGGCGTGGGAAATGGATTGAAAGTGAGTTCTTTGACCTCCTTGATGCACAGTTGTACAACCCACATGAACTGTGAAATTCTCTTCCGACGTGATTCTCTCTGGGCTTTCCTCCTGTCCTGCTTCTTTCAGTCTCCTTTGCCTCCTCTCAACCCTCTGCTTTCTCCAGGGTTCAGCTCTCAGCTTTTCTTTCTTCTGTCTCAGCAATTTCTCTCTGAATGGTCTTACCCACTCCTAGGGCTTCAAATACAAAACAATGACAACATTAATAGCGGTGGTAAACAGTTACTGAGCACTTTCTCTTTTCCAAGCTCCATGGTGCTTGCTTAATATGGATTACATAATTTATTCCTCACAACAATCCTATCATTGTCTGCAATTTGCAGGTACCAAGTGCTGGAGCCAGAATTTAAACCCATGCGGTCTCACTCCAGCGCCCACCCTAAGGATTTCCAATTCTGTATCTCTGACTCATCTCTCTCTCCTTGCTTCTCCATGTGCATTTATAAATTTCTATTCTGAACACCTTGACCCCAGACCTTCTGAATCCAATACATATAAGACAGAAATTATATTTTCCTTCGCAAACCTGCTTCACTTTCTTAAAGAAGGCTGTAATGAAACCAAATCCGTGGCTCAAACTAAAAACTCGGAGCCCTCCTTGATGCTTCCCTCTCCCTTATTCATCCGCATTTGTCCATGACTGAATTCTGTTGTTTCTATTTCTAAAGTGTTTTGAACCCCTGCTCCCCTCGTCCTTGGATTCACTGTCCTTGCCCTGGCTCCAGCACCCAGCACTCCTCTTCCAGATCACCGCAGTTATGTTACGGGATAATGTGATTATGTCACCCTCTCCATTAATATCCTTCACAGAATTCTTGTGGCCTTTGAGATGAAGTTGAGACCCTCCAGTATAGCAAACAAAGCCATTCCAAATCTGGCCTTCATCTACCTATGCAGCCTTCACTCTCGACACTCCCAGGTGTCCCCTGTGGACCACCTGTGCTGTGGTCACAGAGTGATAATTCCCATCCCTTGTCTTCACTCTCCACCCCACCTTCTGCAATTTCACTCACTTTGTTCCTGCAGTTCCTCTTCTCTCCCATTCCAGAATCTAAAACTTTGTGACTGCTTGTCCCTCTGCCCCGAAAACCTTCCCCCTTTTCCTCATCACCCAGCTTGTTCCTACCGGATGCAGTGGTACACACAGATTAAGACTGTAGGCTTTGAACATTATACTGAATGGGCAAGAGCTGGAAGCATTCCTGTTGAGAACCAGAACAAGACAAGGATGCCCATACTCATCACTCTTATTCAACATAGTACTGGAAGTCCTAGCCAGAACAATCAGGCAAGAGAAATAAATAAAAGGTATCAAAATAAAAGACAGGAAGTCAAACTAACTCTCTGCGCAGACAATATGAAACAATACCTAGAAAACCCCATAGTCTGTGCCCAAAGGCGCCTAGATCTGATAAACAACTTTAGCGAAGTTTCAGGATACAAAATCAGTGTACAAAACTTGGTAGCATTTTTATACAACAGTAGCATCCAAGCTGAGAGGGAAATCAGGAATGCAATCACATTCACAATAGCCACAAAAATAGTAAAATAGCTAGGAAAACAGCTAACCAGGGAGGTAAAAGATCTTTACAAGAAGAATTATAAAATATTGCACAAAGAAGTCAGAGGTGACACAAACAAATATAAAAACATTTCACGCTCATGGATAAGAAGAAGTAATATTGTTAAAATGGACACACTGCTGAAAGCCATTTACCGATTCAATGCTATTCCTATCAACCTACTAATGATATTTGTCACAGAATTAAAAAAATATCTAAAATTCATTTTGAACGAAAAAAAGAGCCTGAATAGCCAGAGCAATCATAAGCAAAAAGTACAAAGCTGGAGGCATCACACTGCCCAACTTGAAACTATACTACAAGGCCACAGTGACTAAAACAGCATGGTACTGGTACAAAAACAAACTCATAAACCAGCAACATAGGTTAGAGAACACAGAAATAAAGCTGCACACCTACAGCCATCTGACAAAGCCAAGAAAAACAAGCAATGGGGAAAGCACTCCCTATTTAATAAATGGTGCTGGGATAACTGGCTAGCTGTATGTACAACATCAAAACTGGACTCCTCTCTTTCACCATATACAAAAATCAGCTCAAAGTAGATTAAAGACTTAAGTGTAAAACCTAAAACTATAAAGACTCAGAAGAAAATCTAGGAAATATCCATTCTAGACATTGGCCCTGGCAAATACTTCATGACAAATACTCCAGAAGCAATTGCAACGAAAACAAAAATTGGCAACTGGGATCCTAATTAAAAAAGAGCTTCTGCGCAGTGAAAGAAAATATCAATTGAATAAACAGACAACCTACAGAATGAGAGAAAATATTTGCAAATTAGGCATCTGACGAAGGTTTAGTATCCAGGATTTATAAGGAACTCAAATACATCAACAAGCAAAAACAACCTCATTAAAAAATGGATAAATTATATGGACAGACACTTCTCAAAAGAAATACAGGTGTCCAACAAGCATATGAAAAAAGTACTCAATATTACTAATCATTAGGGAAATGTGAGTCAAAACCACAATGAGATACCATTTCTAGCCCTTCTGAATGGCTATCATTAAAAAGTCAAAAAATAACAGATGCTGGTGAGGTTGTGGAAAAAAGCACTTATACACAGCTAGTAAGAATATTAATTAGTTTAGCCACCATGGAAAGCAGTCTGGAGATTTCTTGAAGAACTTAAAATAGAACTGCCAATTGAGCCAACAATTCCATTACTGGGTATATACCCAAAGGAATATAAATTGTTCTACCATAAAGACACATGCATGTGCATACTTATCGCAGCACTATTCACAATAGCAAAGACATGGAATCAACCTAGATTCCCATCAACAGTGAACTGCATACAGAAAATATGGAACATATACACCATGGAATACTACACAGCTATACAAAACAAGATCGTGGCCTTTGCAGCAACAGGGATGGAACTGGAGGCCATAATCCTAAATGGATTAACACAGCAACAGAAAACCAAACACCACGTGTTCTCAATTATAAGTGGAAAGTAAACATTGAGTACACGTGGACACAAAGAACCAAGGACAGACACTGGGGTCTATTTGAGGGTAAAGAGTGGGGGGAGGGTGACAATTAAAAAACTTATCAGGTGTTGAGCTTATTAACTGGGTGACAAAGTCATCTGTACACCAAACCCCTGAGACACTCAATTTGCCCATGCAAAAAACCTGCACATGTACCCCTTGAACCTAAAATAAACGTTGGAGGGAAAAAAAAGAGTGTATAGGCTTTGCAGCTAGATTTCTTGGTTCAAACTTTGGATCTGTCATTCAATTGAATGAATGACATAGTAGCTGTGTGACCTTGGGCAAGTTACGAAACCTCTCTGTGCCTCTGTTTTCTTGTCCATAAAATGGAGATAATAATAGTACCTCTCTCATTAGTTTACTGGGAGGTTTAAACGAGTTGATATAAAAGAAGCACTCAGAGTATCCCCTTCCCTGACTTCCAGAGCTGACTCAGATATCCCCTTCTTGACAGCCCATGGCACCCAATGCTTTTCTTTGTCACAGAGTTTAGCAAACCACACTGTTGACTGTTACTAGGCGGTGAGCTCCTGAGCTTGGTCTGTCTCTTGATCTTTATACCCTTAGTGTCTCACACCTGATCCACATGCAGCAAATGTCCATTGCTTTGAAGAAGGCTAATGTGTGAGTGTAACACAATGCAAAGTGGGTGCGTGTGTGCAGGAGGATCCCCAGAGGACAGTTCCAAGGGCCAAGTCAGGGAAGGCTTCTCGGAAGAGTGCAGTTGGGAGGTTTTTTGTTTTGTCTGGGACTGGAAGGAACAGGGGAACACATTCATTCTGGGCTGCAGGATGCCGGTGACACAGGGGAGTTCACGCAAAAACAAGCATTTCACAGGAGGGAGGAGTGAGCAGAGTGAGGGAGAAGGGGCAAGAGAGAACCCTGGATCTTCAGGGACCCCAGTTCACTGCTCTGACGCTCCTCTTACTCAGCTGGGTTGTTATCAAAAGCTGGGCTTGTTCCAGCCTCGGAGACCAAGGCAGAGGGAGGCCCAACCCCAGCCCTCAAGGAGATTCCAGTGAAGCCACAGGAAGCTAGGAGGCACCCATCAATACTCCGCAAGCACTCCGGGGGTTGGATCATGAAAAGCTTCTTTTCTTTCTTTCTTTTTTTTTTTTTTTTTTTTTTTTAGAAGAAATTGCTTACCAAAAGTGTTGATTGAGGAGAAAAATAAATTTTCATAACGAAATTTTTTTTAAAAAAAGGAAGTATTTATTTTTCTCGTGTCAAGCCATCGCTGTGAAGCACGCCTGTGTCTGCTGGGGCAGCTGACTGTTTTCCAGGATAAATTTCTGGTAATAACACCAAGTCATTACTGCACAATTAGTGCTGCTAATGAGGAATGCACAGTTCCCTTCCTACTCCTTCTCCTGCCCTCTCCACCTCTCTGCTCTTTCTCACTGCTGTGCACACATTCTTCTCAGACCCCTCCCTCCCAACCCCAGAGCTGGTAGTGGGAGATGGGAGGGCCCCAGGTGAGGCTATCAGACATTTGATTTTGACCCTCAAGCCTCCCAAATTAGCAAAGTGCCCACGAAGCTGGGAGAGGGCAGAGAACCAAGGGGTGCCAATGAAGAGGCGGGAGAGGCTGGCCTTGACCTGAGCACCAGAATGTTAACAAGGGGCCGGGTGCAGTGGCTCACACCCGTAATCCCAGCGCTTTGGGAAGCTAAAGTGAGAGGATCACCTGAAGTCAGAAGTTCAAGATTGCAATGAGCTATGATCACACCACTGTACTCTAGCCTGAGTGACGGAGCAAGACTTGCCTCTAAAAAAAGAAAAGAAAAAAAGAAAGTTAAATAAGGGCGGCAGCAGTAGCCCCGTAGGGGGCAACTTACCCTCAGGGTATGCAGCAGTGATCTGTCACCCTAGAGACTTTATCTAATGCCCTGGTAATGGTGGAATTTTTGGGCGGGCACGGTGGCTCACACCTGTAATTCCAGCACTTTGGGAGGCCGAGGCAGGCGGATCATGAGGTCGGGAGATTGAGACCTCGTGGCTAACACAGTGAAAACCCATCTCTACTAAAGATCCAAAAAATTTAGCTGAGAATGGTGGCACGTGCTTGTCATCTCAGCTACTGGGGAAGCTGAGGCAGGAGAATCGCTTGAACCGGGGAGGTGGAGGCTGCAGTTAGCTGAGATCACGCCACTGCACTCCAGCTTGGGCGACACAGTGAGACTCCATCTTAAAAAATATATTAAAAAAGTGGAATTTTCTCCGGCAGTGCCAGGGCTAGGTAACAGAGCTGTGGGTGGGTGATGCTGTGTTTGTTTAGGCTGCTGGTGGAAACAGCAGCTAAGCTTGATGGGAACATATTTTATTTCATTCTGAGTAATTATTTTTCCTACACACACACTCTTAGACACACATACACAGACTACATTCAGACACACGCCCCCAGGGGTGTTTTCAGCCTTGCGCCTGGAAGCACCTGACAGGTTCTCTGACAGGCTGTCCTCCCAGGTGGCTATTGAGCTTTTAGGAAACCTCAACAGCCTTTGTAGGATGGAGAGTTTAAAAACTGCTGAGAAGATTATGTAGGGTAGGTAGGGAGCTCACTGAGGCCTCGGTTCCTGAGTAGGCGTCTTCGTGGTGGGCTGTAGAGTCGCCTACTGCCCTGGTAGCAGAAGTCAGCAGTGGCTGATGGAGATCAACCTCCCCGCCCTGGGGAACAGGGTGGGCACAAGAGGCCCATGAGGGAAGGAGGACAAGGAAGGAAGGGGGCAATTGTGAAGCCTGTGGCTCCAGGAGAAGGGCTCAGGGGCAGGAGGTTGCTGAAGCGGGGCTTGAATGCGGAGGATGCTTGCAGGGACAGCAGGCGTGGGGGTCGCTGCAGGGCCACAGCTCCACGGCTCCAGGATGCCGCAGAGAGCACAGAGCGCAAATGCCTCAGCCCCAGCAGGGAGTGGATTGGATGGCCTGGCTTGCCTCTCATCGGATTCTTGATGATTCTTGTGCATGAACATTGCCAAAAACCAATCACTTTCCTCACAGCTGTGCTAACCTAGGGTGGGGGGCAGCAGAGAGGATGGCAAAGCTTTTCATTATTCATTGGGTTAAACTGTTAGAGCCAAACAGCACAACAAAGGGAAGTCCGTTGTTTTCTCTGAAAGCCATTCTCATTGTTAACTGGGCTGCTGAGTGAGATGTCCTGGGAACCTCAGGGCGGCTTCATGCTGCTTTCGGGTTTGTGAGCCGAACTTGGACAATGCTTTCCTCTGTCGCCCTTAGGCAGACAAGAAAGCACCTCCATGAGTCACCCTCAGTTCTGAAGAACCTCTCACTCCCCCACAGGCTAGGCCCAGGGACCCCAACGTTGAGCCTTGCCTTGTTTTGAGCATCTCCTTTGGGAGGAGGGTCCCATCTTCCTGTTCTGGGTTAGGTGCCCCCTGAGCCTTCCATTGCTGCTGTTGTCCCTGCCCTCACACTTTATGGTCATTGCTAATTTACTTATCCATCTCCTAGACAGATGCATCAGGGACTAAGCTGCAAGTTCCGTTTCCGTTTTGTTCACTTTGGTATTCCCAGCCCTTGCTATCTTGTCTGTTACCTAGTCGGTGCTCCAGCAAGTTTAACTGGGTGAATTAGCTGAGATAGGAGTTTCAAAGTTTGGGAGTGGGGAGTCATTTTTAGATCAATTCCTACTTTGGAAAACCGAGAAGTGTCTAAAAGCAAAGAGAAGGTTTGCTGACCACAGAGTAGGAGAGGGGCACGTCCTTCTTCTCACCTGGAATTCCTAAAACATGGGGCACGGGGTGAGAACAACTGCTGTAAATATCTACCAAGTAAAGCTTCAAGATCTCGCTGTAGATCTCCATCTCCTGGGCCGGAGCCACCCTCCTGGGAGGCCTTGTTCCCTTTCCCTGACCTCTTGCTCTCCTTTCTCTAACCTCTGTGGAGCTGGTACTCGCACCTCCAGACAACCTCCAGGCAGATGCTGCCTGATTGAGTTCATGCTCTGGAAATCCTCTTTCTTGAACCAGTGGCCTCACCGTCTCCCCTTCGCCGGGAGCTGCTGGGGACTCCTGCTACCTCCTCCGTGTTCTTCTTCCAGTGCATTGCTCTTTCTCTTGCTGCTCCCACCCAAGTGAAGACAAAATCCTCCTCCTCGTTTCTCCTCAGCATGCCGTGGCAGGCTGGCAATTGAAAAAGAACCTTAAGAATGACTGAGGAAGGAATTACCATTCATATAAATAGTTTTTGGATATTCAAGAGTTCTAGACAGAAAGAGCAGGTGCCACATCACAGGCATGTTGCCTGGGTCCTGGCTCGGTTGGGCAGGGGCTGGAGCTCGTTCTCAGAGGTCACCAACTGAGCAGCAGGAATGAGGCATCCGGACATTTGCCACAAGTTCTGCAGCAGTAGCCAAGAGGTCACTTACGCAATACCAGAGAACAAAAGCTAAAGGCCACCTGCACCAGAGGCAGGTGCTGAGATTCCAGCTGCCTACCCAGAATGTCAGGGACAGCTAGGGGTAGGGTCGACACAGAGCTCGTCAGTTCCCAAGGTAACCGCCGCAGACACCTGTGGATGTTCAGAGCGTACCTCTAGGGGGACGTCTCTGGTGTTCTCTGTGGCCGAGTGGCTTGAGCAGGAGTGAAGGATCTGGGGGCGAGGCAGACAGCTTCCTTTCTTTTTAGCCACAGCTAGTCTTTAAACTTAAGAGAAGACCACAGTCAGCTGTCACTCAGAGAGTTGATGACAGTTTTAGCCCAACATAATTCCAATTGGCAAGACACAGAGGAGGTTAAGAGCATGGGTCTTGGAGTTAGAAAAAGGTGGATATAGATCGTGGCTGTGTCATTTGTTCTCTGTGTATAACACTTCCAAACCTCCATTGCCTCCACTGTAAAATGGGGATGATACAAGCACCTATTAGAATTGCCGGGACAATTGAATGCGATCATACTTGCAAAGGACCTAGTATACAGTAAGTGCTTAATAACTGATAGCTCTGTGATTATTATTTGAACTTGGTAAGTGCTTACCGAGTGGCCTCTAATCTAAGAGTATGACCTTGATAAAATCCCCTATTACAGGTCACCAACTGAATGCCTTAACCACAAAAGAACAGAAATTGCCCTCAGCTCCAGAGAGCAGTCTGCCTCCAGGTAAGGTAAACAGGTGTCACTGTGGCCTAGAAAGGCCTAGACCTTTAGATGGTCCCCCTCCCTTCGAAGCTGAGGTGGGCCCTAGTGGGCGAGGAGGGGCCAGTGGTTAAACTGAGCCCTTTGGACATGAATTATGAATCGGTGACCTTTCCCAGTTTAATTACTCCCACTGCCGGGTGGTCTGTGCTCTGGCACTACCCCCTGGGGGGTGCAAATTCTGTTCGCAGCCAGCAAAGCCCAGAGCCTGGTGCTTTTGCTTTCATCACCCCTGGTTCGTGTGGCTATTTCTGTGGCAGGAAAATGTTCTCGCTGTGATGAAGGTCATGCTGTAGTTAGGGGCAGGCCCCTTTGGGGTCCCCTAATCCCTCTGACCTTTGCAGAGCCACCTTATTATTCTTCCAAGCTCGTTGACATCATCCGGCTCGTTTTTTTTTTAAAGCTGAATCTGACGGTATATTAATAAAGCTGTCACACTCGTAGATCTGTGGGTTCTAATTGAACTGATACGTAGAAACAATCGCATTCAGACAAAAAGAGCTCAGGGGACTCCACGAGGGGGTGACCCTCCCGGGCCGAGAGGCTACTGTTTACAGCCTCAAGACGGCAGAAATCAGGAGGTTGAGTTTCTGTTTTTGAGAAAATATTTTCAAATATACACAGAGAGAATGATAGAATGAAATCCCACATACCTGTCACCTGGATTCAAAAATTGTCAACATTCTCCAATCTGGTTTCATGTCTTGCTCACCTCTTCATTTTCCTGACGTATTTTAAAACAAGTTCCGGACCCTGTATCATTTCACTGTGTGTTCTTCTCCACATACTTCTGATAAAAACTGTAAATATGTATGACTCTAAATATATTCATTACCCCTGACAAAATCAACAGAACAACAATTCTCTAATATTACCCTTTCCACACTGAAATGGTGCAGTTATTTGAGAATGGCTTTTTATAGTTGGCATATTTTTGATTAGGATCCAAAGCGGTTTGGTTTTTAATAGCAGGTCTGACTTCCCCTATCCAAAGTTGATAACGGAATGAAATAACCTAGACAGCAGCCAGGCACGGGAAGTGATTAGAGTGGGGATGGGGGCATGAGGGAAAGCCTACATTTCCCCAAGATAGGGCCTGGGCCCCAGGAAATTCCGTTTTAAGCTCGAGCTTCTTGGGGATGTGGCTTGGAGCCTTGGGTACAGAGATATCCCTTTGGCATATGATAACAGCCATCCTTTGGGATAGGCCTCTCTTGGTCACTACCAACCTGGCTTGGGGCTCTGCCAAAGCCCTTCTGCTGCCCCTGTCTCAGTAGCCATGGTTATCTGTTCTTCGCGGATTTACTAAACGCTCATTAGTCACCTGTTCTGCAAGGAGAGGGGGAACAGCAAGGAACAGACAGGTCAGATGCTACAAGTTTCCTGTCTGCTACCATGATAGTCTAGAGACAGTGTCTTCAGCCCGTGTCAAGTGTGTGCAAAGAGCTGCAGGAGCCAGAGGAGGAACCCAGAAGTATGCTGAAAGTCAAGGAAGGCTTCAGAAAAGGTGACATTTTGAACTGATTCTGGGGGCGCTGAAGTTGCTGGGGGGCGGCCAATGAGTCACATCTCCTGATTCTAAAGCAGAAACAGACACAGAAATCAAAATGAGATCAAATATCTGCTCAGTTGGGGAAAACAACTTAGATCCAAGGCCCCAAAGAGCTCCCTGCTCCTCATCAAGGGTGATTTTAAATTAAAAGCCCTGGGGGAGGGGATGGGGATGCAGCCAACACAATACAACTTTATTTATTTATTTATTTATTTATTTATTTATTTATTTATTTATTCATTTATTCATTTATTTTGGGATGGAGTCTTGCTAGGTTGCCCAGGCTGGAGTGCAGTGGTGCGATCTCAGTTCACTGCAACCTCCGCCTCCCAGGTTCAAGCAATTCTTCTGCCTCAGCCTCCGGAGTAGCTGGGATTACAGGTGCACACCACCAAACTCAGCTAATTTTTATATTTTTAGTAGAGACGGGGTTTCACCATGTTGGCTCAGCTGGTCTCAAAATCCTAACCTCAGGTGATCCACCCACCTCAACCTCCCAAAGTGCTGAGATTACAGGTGTGAGCCACTGCGTCCGGCCCACAAGTAACTTTAAACAAATACCACACCATTTGTAAAATGTTATGTGAACAGGTCAAACGTTCCCTAGTGTGGACACTGGACAGTGATGTGAAGAAGTCTATCTTAGACAGGGTGGGCCAGGAGAATCTGTGGGTATGTTCAGGGAGGCCTCCTGTATGTAGACAGAGGAAGGCTTCCTGTTTGTGGTATGGCCTTCATGTCCTTGTTTAAGGTGTTCTCCTGGCCTGGAGACCCTGCTTGAATCCCTCCAGCCAAATCATGTCACTCACATGCTCTTCTTCAGAAAGGCTTCTCTTTCATTGCCTCTTGTTCTCCATGTCAGCCTTTGCAGACCTGCTCATCCACACCACTCTCAAAGTGGAGGACTTGAATTCCTGGTGTTGAATCGCTAGTCTTCACACAGACCCTTTCACATGACATACATTCCTGTTGCTAATGTTAAGTCATCTCTTGTGAACTTCTGGTGGCTGTCCCTGCCCTGGGTTTCTTTTGTATCCCCACAATGCTTTAGAAAGGTGTTTACTCTTGACAAGGGCCTGTCTCATTAATTCATTAATTTCAACTAATAACTAAATCACCAAGTAAGCACAGGAGATACAGAGTGAGCAAAACCAGGCTCCCCATCCTCATCAAGCTTAAAAACCAGTGAGAGGCGGATAATGAAGAAATAAACAAGTCTATAATATGACGTCAGTGTATTTGTTTGTTCTCAGACTGCTGTAGAGATACGACCCAAGACTGGGTCATTTATAAACAAAGGAGATTTAATTGACTCACAGTTCTACGTGGCTGAGAAGGCCTCAGGAAAATTACAATCATGGCAAAAGGGGAAGCAGGCACCTTCTTCACAAGGTGACGAGAGAGAGTGTGAGTGTGTCAAGGAGGAACTGTCAAACGCTTGTAAAACCATCAGGTCTCGTGAGAACTCACTCAGTATCACAAGAACAGCACGGGGAAAACCAGCCCCAGGATCTGATCACCTCCCTCCCTCAACATGTGGGGATTAAAGGTTCCTCCCTCGACACGTGGAGATTACAAGCCAAGATGAGATTTGGGTGGGGACAAAGAGCCAAACCATATCAGTCAGGTAGCAATAACTGCCATCAACAACAAAAAAGCAAAGGACAGAAGAGGGAGAGTAACAGGTGATGCCTTTATTGGTAGGGTGTTCAGAAAAATTTTTGGTCCTTGACCAGAATAAAGTGAGGGAGTGAGACATTTGAATATCTAGAGGAAGGTAATTCTAGCTAAAAGGAAGAGCAAGTGCAAAGGCTATGAGATGAGAATGTGCCTGACATGTTCGAGAAGCATCTGGAAGACCAATGTGGCTTGAGCCAAGTGACAGGAGGGAAAAGGGGTAGAAGGCAACGTCAGAGAGGGTATGTAGGCTGTGTTGTCCAATGTGACAGTTGCCACATGTGACTATTTAAGTTAATTAAATGGGATACAATTTGAAAGTTAATTTTTCAGTTGGCGTAGCCTCATTTCAAGTGCTCATAGCCACACGTGGCCGGTGGTGACCATATTGGACAGCACAGATGTTGGATGCCACGGCAGAAAGCTCTATTGGTTGGAGGTGGTATAGAGCCTTGTAGACCTCAGTGAGGACTTAGAACTTTATTCTGAGAGGGATGGAAAACGTTGGGAGGGGTCTGATTTACATTTTAAAGGATCGTTCTGGCTGTGTGGAGAATACTTTTTAGGGGGGCAAGGGTGGACATGAAGAGACCAGGGTGGAAGTGAAGAGACTGCTGCAGTAATCCAAGAAAGATGACAGTGGCCAGGATCATGTGGTGGTGGTAGAGGTGGTAAGATTTAATGGATTTGGGATATAGTTTAAAGACAGAACCGAAAAGAGTTTGCCGATAGGTTAGATGTGGGGCGTATGTGAGACAGAGGAGTCAACAGTGACTCGCAGGTTTTTGATCACAGAAACTGGATGAATTGTGGCACCTATCACTGAGCTAGAGGTTGCTGGGGAAGAGAGGTTTTGGTGGGAGTGAGGGTGACATGGGTATTATGCATTCAGTTTGTATGTGTCAAGTGTGAGATGTCTACTAGACATCCATGCAGAGATAAAGGTTATATTCAAGTTTGGAATTTAGGGGAGAGGTCAGGGCTGAAAATAAAAATCTGGGAGGTGATTTTTAAATCTGTGAGACTGACGGAGGTCATCCAGGGTGCTGTGGTCTAAATGCTCACCCACCAAATTCGTATGTTCAAATCCTAATCCCAAGGTGGTGAGTGATGACGTGGGCCTTTGAGATGTTATTAAGTCATAAGGGTTTTGCTTTCATAAATGGAATTATTTACCTTGTAGAAAAGGTCCCAGAGAGCTAGACCTTTTTATCGTATTAGGATGTAGCAAGAAGATTCCATCTATGAGAAATCAGGCCTCATCCGGCACAGAATCTGCCAGCCCATGATCTTGGACTTCCCAGCCTCTAAAACTATGAGAAACAAAGTATTGTTTATAAACTATCTAGTTAATGGTGTTCTGTTATAGCAGCCCCAAAGGACTAACACACACACACACACACACACACACACACACACAGATTGAGGGAGAGAGAGACAGAGGACAGAGAAGAAAAGGTGTACAAACTGAGCCTGGCACTGGCACCATTTAGATGCTAGAGAAGAGGATCTACAAAAGAACTAGAAGGAGCAGCCCATTACGTGGGAGAGCAGGAGAATGTGGTGCCTGGCAGTCAAGTGGAGTGATTGTTTCAAGAAGGACCAGCCATACCCAAAGCAGCTGGGGGGTTTAGTAACAGGAGACCTGAGATCTAACCACCGAATGTGGCAATGTAGAGATCATGGGGGAACATGAACGATGACTCTATCCATTAAGGGATTGGGAGAAAATGTGACTACAGGGCATGCAAGAGAGAACGGTAGGTGAGGCTGTAGAGAGAGCAAGTATAAGGTCAAGTTTTTCAAGGAGTTTTGCTATAAAGGGGCAGCTCTCGGTGCTACCAGGCAGTTACTGCAGAGAACTGCGGGGTCTAGGGATAACTGTTTTTAATGTGACAGATGATACAGTATGTTTGTATGCTGATAAGATGATCCAATGGGGAGGGGAAAGTAATGAGGCAAAAGAAAGAGAAGTTAGTGCAGGATTGATGACCTTGAATAGGAGAAGGGAGAGATCTGCGGCCCAGGTGAAGGATTTGGCCTTCGGTGGACCCGTGAACATTTCGTTCCTTGCAATGAGAGGAAGGAAGCCTGCGTGGATTCAGCATATCAGCAGGTTGATGCATACGGCAGTGGGAGTTTCTATTTTCTCAGTGAAATAACATGCTAGACCACCAGCTGGGAGTGAGGGGGCATCACAGGTAGGGGGGTTTAAGGAGAGAGGAGAAAGTAAGCGATAGTCCTCTTGGAGAGCAGGAGAGTGAATTAACTGGGATGTAGGAGCACTGCCCCACAGCACCGAGGGCTCACTTGCGGTTTGTGGTCATGAATTTAAAATGAGACAAATCAATATGGGTGTGGATTTTTTCCAGCCATGATTGTAGGTGAGCAGTAGGCAGAGAGTTAGATTTAATCAGGATTGTAATTTTGCCAAGAATGAGACAGGGGCAACACAGTTGATGATAATGATGCAGGGCAGTGATTATATTGATGGATGTGGGAGCCTACGCTGGCTAAAGAGGGAGGTGGGCATGAGGAGAGGAATGGCGAGTGAATGGGTAACAGTGGGGTGGCTTGGAGGTGCTGATTATGGGCATAATGACACCGTAGGCGATGCTGATGGGAGCCGGCAGCTAAAAAGGAGGAGGACGGGCCTGGGCAGTGAGCAGGCTAAGGAACTGAAAGGCCAGGGATGTGTATGTGGCTATTGGCGTCACCAAGATCCATGACAGGTAAACCAGGTGACGAAATAATCAGCGAGTGGAGGAATGTCCGGGAGGACCATAGGTAATTGCAAAAAGGGAGGTCATGGGTGTCTAATCTGATAGCCTGTGCTTCAAAACAGTTGAACAATTCTTGCAGGGTGGGAGGAGAAAAACAGGCTGAAAGTGGTGAAGAGGCATGAGGGCACTGACCCCAGCTCCAGGTCCAGGGAGAGGTAAGCGGTGTGTGATTCCCGGCGCTGGGAGTGAGTTATGAACTGGACAGATGAGGACTCTGATTTTATGGAGATTACATTTCAACTGAGGAAGTCAATAAATAAGACAATATCAGATAATGAAAAGTGTTATGAAGAAAATGGAAAAGTGATGTTCTTGGTGGTATCTGGCCATTAGTGGGGGTGGTCTGCTGTCGTTCAGGTGGTCTGAACCAGATGGCCATGGGAGTCAGAAGTCCCGTGTGGAGGGAGAAGGAAGTATAAAGGCAAGTTCACAAGCAAGAACAGGATCCCTCTAGGCTTAAGGGACAGCACTCCAAGTCTGAAAGAGAAACTTGCTCAACAGAGCCTGCAGGAAACAAGGATCTGAACCGGAGTTGTCAGCAATGCCTAGGGAGGTGCGTGAAGGGAAAATAACACTCTAGATGAAGCCCTTTGTTTGGCTCAGAAAAGTTACAGTATTCTCAACACCTACTTTCTATAAAGTGCTCCAATAGTTTTTGCCCTTAACCAAATTCCTCTCCCTTTGTATCAAATTGAAGAACATTTTTATTCTGTTTGCACTGTTGGCTGAACATTAAAACTGCATCATTGGTTTTCTCTCTCACTTGTTCTCGGTTTTTATTTTATTGTTATTCAGTGCAAACAGAAAGCTGTGATCAGAAGAAGACAATAGGGGGATGGCTGGAGGAAAGCTTGTCAAAATAACCTCATGTTTAGGAGTTTTGCTTCTGTTCATGCCTGACTTTCATATGCATATAAGGGCCAGAAATTTATCACAAATGGCAGAAAATTGCATTCCATTAATTTCAGAGCCTTTGACTCTGACAGCTCAATCTTCAAGA
The DNA here is from genome assembly GCF_049354715.1 of Callithrix jacchus. Classification (NCBI taxonomy): domain Eukaryota; kingdom Metazoa; phylum Chordata; class Mammalia; order Primates; family Cebidae; genus Callithrix; species Callithrix jacchus. Next base: position 152,164,610 of record NC_133508.1, read on the forward strand.
GCAGTTGCTTCTGGGATGTTCAAAAAAACAGAGAATAAAAGCTGTTTTGCATATCTGTTTTATATTTTAGAAGAATATATTTCACTACATTATCCAGAGGGATTTTGCTCAGAATCTCATCAGTCTGTTTAGAGTCTGCTTGCCCACAGAAGCCCTGGATTTCAACTAGGAGACAAAAGGGTAGAAACTATGGGTGAGGCTGGCAAAAGGAGATCCCTTACAGGACAAAATTAATAAACACAAACCGCCGTTCAAAATGAACTGAAGTCCTTGGAAAGCAGAAACTGAAATGAAAACTCAAAACCTTAAAATTGTTACCTACGCTGTATCCCTGATATCTGTTCATTCAGCCTTTGCTTGACTTTCCTAGTGACAAGGAACTCACTACTTCCTAATGAACACAAGTTCATTTTAAAGCAGTCTAGCTGGAAGAAATTTCTCTGTAAGAGGAGAAATTAACTCCCGGAAACATTCATCTATTGATCCCAGTTCTACCCTCCAGAGGCTGCTGCACACATTTCTTAATGTATCACAAGACAACGTTCCTGTCTGCCTTGGGCTCAACATCCCTGATTGTCTCTTTGGAATTGTTGCATTCACATGTCTCTTTTCCAGCCAAATGGCCTCCTAAAATCCAATATGGTTGTACTTCAAGGCTGCTACTCAAATTCCGACATACTTTTATCTCATTGTGTTTAAGAAACATTGAGCAGAGGGACACACAATCTGCAGAGGCTAAAGGATTGGAAGTGACTCTCCGCCACTCAGTCTCTCCAGCACATGGTCGATACTACCCTGCAAAATGAGAATTTATTCCCCTCCCTTTTCTTCCACTAGGGCCAAGGCCAAACATTACACAGGCATATGCTTTGGGGACCATGAATCATTCTGAAAGGCCAATAAAAGCTATGGGTGCCCTCTTCAGAAATATGAACATGCCCATAAAATATTGTATTCGACTTCATCAAATCTAGACGTCCCACCCTGCATCCCATGCATGAACTGCACTCTCCTTCCACAGGGTGCAAATGAAGAATCTCTGCTATAAACAAAACCTACACAGTCCAGCACTATGTCCTCTATTGTATTTCAAAGGGTTTTCAATTGAGGGCTTAAAATGACTCACTCAGTTCAGCCATCCTTTCAATCAGATATACCAACTATGTGCCATGCGTCTCACACACCAAGGGTAGGGCACTGAACAAGACACAGTCTCCATTCTCAGGGAGCTCGTGGTCTAGGGCAGACAGCAGGAGCAATTACGCTTACACAAACACTCTGTTAAGTGACAGTGCTATAGTAGGGATAGGAACATGGTGTGTACTGGAGTGAGGCACCTAACGCAGCCTTGGGGGTTTCTGGGAGGACTTTTCAGAGGAGGTTGCTAAGCCCTGAAAACGTTTCATATTAGATTTAAAACATATTTTTAAAATCCCAGATGTGGTACTAATTCAATAGGCCAAATTGGGTGCATTCTCAGCACAGCACAGCTCCTCACAGCAAAGGCTTCCTTGTCCATCTGCTGCAGAGGCTGCCGCCCTGTAGCCTCCCGGTAAACACTCCAAGAACCCACCTCTCCTTGCCCATCCTGCTATCTCCTCCCTGGGATACATGGCAGTGATTTCCCACAGCTGCTGATTCTTCTAAACTATACTGGCCCCCAGGCAGGTAAAATTGGGACACAGCTCCTGCTGCTAATGAAGATATGATGTCCCTCTAATGAAAACAGGACGTGGTGCTGGGAGCCCACTAAGGATGAATAATGACACCCTAATTAAACACCGCCTTTTGTTTTCCATTCATTTGTTCAGTATTAAATGTGAATGAGGTTTGCTTCATGCAAGAGTCAGCTCTGACACATTTCTATGGAGTCACCAAGAAATCATTCCTCTCATCGTGCTTATTATACCACTTGGTGCTCTTTTAAAAAATCAAGATGTATATATAACCTTGGTAGGTGGAAAATGCTCCCTGTAACTCTGGATTTTCTTCAGATGGATAATCGGTCCTGGGATTTTTTTCTGAATGAGGCTTGCTTTCAGGTTCTTGTTTTCCAGGTTCTCCTTGGCATAATCTTCTCCGCTGATTAAATCCATCCTTCAATGCGATAATGACCAGCTTTGTTTACTTTTCATGCTCACTTTAGCCAGGACGGGAAGGTTGAGGAAAGACCTCCCTAGTTGGATTCTTGGCATAAGATTAGCAGGGGATGCTGGCATTTCCTAGCACAGAATAGGGCTGACTTGGGAGAGTTAGGCAATTTTTCACACCCTTGTAGATTATTTCCTCATAGTTTGGCTTTATTATCTGGTCAGTGTTTGGCAATGTCTCTGAATATTAGAAATCTTCACATTTTAATGCATTTCAAAGCCTGGACAAGATTTTTCTGGGCCAAACAGGCTTACCCAAGCAGCTTCCTCTTGCATGGAGAATCAAGGGCTGTCTGTGCTTTGCAATGATCCCAAATGGGCAGAAGACAGCATGATTGGTGGAGAAGGAGGACCAGGTAAGAATCAGGAGTCGCGGTTATTAATGCCGTTTGCCAAGGTGGCAACACCTGTTCTCCTCGTGTTTGGGCCCATATATTTAGTTTGGGCTAATAGCTTGTAAATGAAAGAAACATGTGACACTTTCAGACTGGAGAATTTAATTGCTGGTGTGAGAGTCCCTGGAGCATCGAGTGGTGGCAGCTCCACGAGCATCTTACCATGGGCCCCAGGGTGACTACGATGAGCAGACCTGCTCCCCTAAGTGTGTCTATTTATTTATAAACTACATACGCGAACTGCCATAATTAACTCATTCTTCAAGGTCCTTTGGGTGACATTCATCTCTAATAAATATAAACATAAACTCACATTTCAAAAGGTGTTTCTGATCATTTCCAATTCCTTTTGGCCAGTGTCTTGTCAGATTTGATTGAATCATCATTGTTTTACTGCATAATGTGACAGATGCTGAGCGTGTATTGGGGTAGAAATGTCAGTTCTCCCTCTTTCCTATGTTCACTCAGGCTTATTATCAGTAGTGTGAAGCTCAAACCACAGGGATCGTTTTAGGCCATTTTTCCATTTTATGAAGAGTAGTTTAGTGAGAGCTAAATTACATAATCTCTAGATAAAAATTTAAAACTATGGGAATGTGAAAAACTGCATTGACGGACAAGAGCCTCTTGTTAACCTTTCCGGGTGTGGGCCTCCCACTTTTGCCTCCATGTCTCTCTGGATCGTACATGGTTAAGAACCATCCAACATGTACAGCAGGCAGGGCCTCAGGTGTCAGACCGTATATTAAATATTGGTGAGTGTAATTTCTTTCTTATTTTTTAAATTATAAAAATATAAACATTTTGTGGATTCGAAGACATTCTTTTCACGTTTTAATAACTCTGAGATTAGGATTTACTTTACAACCATAGTTTAGTTGGTAACTTTTAAACATTTTTCCTAATGTACCTTAAAAAATGGTAATTAGTGGCATTTCTGGTAGATAAAATATGGTAAATAAGAATTCTAGAATCTTCTCCTTTTGATCCAAATGGATTGTTTTATGATCGCTTTTAGAGACCACTGCTCTAGAGCCTTGCTGCTCCAAGCAAGTGTGGTATTTGGACCGGCATCAAAGGCATCGCTGTGGAGTCTGTGACGGCCAGTCCTGCCCCAGACCTCCTGAATCAGATCTGCATTTTAACAAGATCTTCAGGTCATTCGTGTGCCCATTAAGATCTGAAAAGCCCTGCTTTAGAGATATTGAAATTTGGAATTTGCCAGTGGCAGCTTACATTATATTTGGTGCTGGCAGACACATTTCAGAGGTGACTGGCTTATCTACCTGGCTAATATCTATCTTAGGACTCAGCTTTGGGCCCACCTCATCTGGGGTATGCTGATGAATTTTTAACAACTGGCTCTCTGGCAAAGGAAAAAAAAAAAACCTAATTTGTCACATTTGTCAATTTCCATGGCATAAGTCTTCCTCCCATGGCTGATTTCAAGCCACAGATGGTTGTCTTAGGTAGCATTCCTGGAAATTTGACAACCCTTTCTCTAGAGCCAGTATGCCCATCACCGAATGCCCTTCAGAAAGTCCTTCCTCGTCGCTCTTTCTCTCCCTTTTCCAATGTTGGGGAAGAGCCACAGCACCCGTGCATATCTTCTTCAAGGCAGAACCACACTGTGCTACTTATTCAATGTCTGTGTGGTAGGCAGAATAGCCCCCACCCCAACAAATGGTGTCCCCATCCTAATCCCCAGAATGTGTAAACATGCTATGCTTTGTTACCAATCAGCTGATCTTCAGATGGGAGATCATCCTGTATTATCTGGGTAGTTCAAATGTAAGCATCAGGGCTCTTATAAATCAAAAAGAAAGGTGGGACAGTCAGAGTGATGCAATGTGACAAAGACTCCATCAGAGTAGTTCCTGAGCATTTTGAGGACAGAGGCTGGGTTTCCTTATCTGGTATCCCCAGCACCCCACACAGTGCCTGGCACAGAAGCCTTATCTTCAAATAAGGTCACATTCTAAGGTACTAGGGTTTAGAGTTTCCAGAGTAGGAACTAAGGAAATATGAAGCAAATGGATAACTGATTTCTGAACAAACCAGAACTCTAATGCTAGAGGGCTACAGAGACAAACTGATGGCTTTAGAAAGGTCCAAGGTGATGGTTTCAAACTTTTTTTTTAACGGAGGGGAGCTTTTTTCCTTTTAAGTTATATTTTCTTTGAATGTGTAAGACAGATAATAGTGGCACCAATAATTTTCCTCTGCTCAGCCTCTCCCCTGACCTCTGGGACCCCTCCACCCATATATCCTTGAACTCAGAGAACACAGCAGGACACTCTTCCTGGAAGAGAGGAGATAGAAGGCCTAGAAAACAGGATGCTGGCTACTGGAGGTCTGGAGCAAGAGCAGGTCAGGGAACGGAAGGACTCACAGTAAGGGTTCCTCCTTGGGGTTGGCTGTATAGGAGAAAAGTGGTACGAGTTCAGGGGATTCAAGGTGTCAGAACTAACCGGACCAAAGAGGCCCAGTGCCAAGTAGGCTTGGGTCAAAGTCCAGAGGTAACAACTGGGCAGGAGAAGAAGGCAGACATAGAGTCAGTCCACATATCCAGGCAGGGCTCGGACCAGGCAAAAGGGAGCAGGCTCGTACCCACCTGCCCTCCGTCCATTGGTCATTTCCATCCATGTGTGACTCTAGTCCAGATTCATAGTCTAGGAAAAGGGAGTCCAGTTGACCTAATTGGGGGTTCACAGTCCCCTTGGGTGGGAGATGACAGGTCACCTTCATTTATAACCCTGTAGAAAATGTATCCAATAGGAAAAAGGTGATATCCCCAGAGGAATTCAAAGTGCTGATGGGAAAGGGCAGTTGAGATACAGTGCCTGGCCATTGTGAGCAGGTAGGGTCATGCTCATTGATCAGAAAAGAAACTGAGGCTTAGGCTGACCAGAAAACCTGCCCTGTGTTTGCATAGATAATAAATCCCGGCCCTGGGGTTTGAACTCAGGGTGGTCTGAAGCTGGTACTCTTTCAAGGACAACACTTTATCTGCTAAGAGTCCAGTGCCTGTGACAGAGGCACATGACAGAGACACATGGACAGGCAAAGCCCAGCAGCAGCAGCAGCAGCAGCACTGTTGAGGGGCCAGTTCCTGTGCTCCCTCTTGCCAGGAAAGAAATGGGGCTGAGCCTACAGTCAGGAGCCAGGCAAGTCAGCATAAGACAGGCAGGACAGTCCTTACCACCAGCCAACCCTGCTGATCCTGACCTGGAGCAACTGCCCCTCTACTCATTTTACGTCCTTGTATCAGTTTGCTAGCGCTGCAGTAACAAAGCACCACACAAACTTGGTGGCTTAAACAACTGCAATGTATTGTTTTATAGTTCTGGAGGTTAAATGTCCAAAATTGAGGAGCTGGGGGATTCCTTCTGGGGCCTGCGAGGAACGATCTGTTTCAATCTCTCTCTTTGGCTCACAGATGGCCGTCTTCTCCCTGTGTGTGTTGACATCAGCTTTCCTCTGTGTGTGTCTCTCTGTGCCCAAATTTCCCCTTTTTATAAAGGCAGATCATATTTGATCAGGGCCCACAATGATGAATTCCTTTATTAGTTTTATGAAAGCCTCGTCTGCAAGTAAGGTCACATTCTAAGGTACTAGGGTTTGGAATTTCAGCGCATGAATTTTGGGGAGATACAGTTCAATCCGTAACAGCTCCCTTCTTGATGCCAAGAGATAAATGACTGGCTGACGTGTGCTCCTTCCTGACGCAGGGCAGGACTTCGTGTGGGACATGTTCTTTCCAGAGCATCTACTGTGCACTTGGTACTGAATCCAGCCCTCACAGAACTCATTGGGTTGGGAGGGAGAAAAGCTTATAAAACATTAGGTGCCAGGGTAGATACGGTATGGTACAGTGGTTGAGAGCTCAGAATCTATGACAAGATTGCTGGGTTTGAATTCTGGCCCTGCTACTTATAAGCTGTGTGACCTTGGACAAGTTGCTGACCCTCTCTTTGCCTTTGTTTTCTCATCTGTAAAATAGGCACAGTAATAGCAAGTTCCTTATTGTCTGCTATGAGGATTCAGTGAGTAAACATTTCTTAAAGTGCTTAGCAAGTGTTACACAGTATAAGTGTTTGTTAAATCAAACCACTAAAAGTGGACTCAGTGTGCTAAGGAAACACCAAGGAGAGATACCTAAGCCAAACTTAGAAGGCTCAGGGGACCAGCAGGGAGCTTCCTGGAGTCTGTGAAGTGTTAAACTGATGGATGCTGGTGAGGACAGAAGGGCAAGTTCTCTGGGGGGCATTTGTGGCATGTTATCAGAAAAGGTGTGGACTTGAGGGATGGGGGCCTCGGCTCCTCTGGAATGTGTCCTATACTCTTCCTCCAGACACAGCAGGGGGAGGCTGAGCCAGATCAGCCATATAGTTGGTTCCTGGAGGAGGAAATTTCAACAAAAAAAGTACAACTTATAGGCTTGAGCCACTGCATTGCTTGAACCTGGGAGGCAGAGGTTGCAGTGACCAAGATTGAGCCACTGCACTCCAGCTTGGGCAACAGAGTAAGACTCCATCTCAAAAAAAAAAAAAGTACAACTTAATCTAAGCCCCGTGTGAAGCCTTCTTACTGCTTGGAAATAGGGTGGGCCTCTCGCCTGTTAAATGCACAAGTCAGTTCTGCAAGATGTGAATCCAAATCCAACTCCCTGCCATTGCCAGGTGCATATCTCAGTCACCCCTACTTATAAGTCTCAGGACATCCAAGGGATTAAAAAAAATAAGCTAAGACTAATTAGAAATCCAACTCTTCTTTAACCCCATCCCAACGCTACTTCCACCACCAAAATAGTTGTTAATAATTTCGCAGGTCTTCTGTAGTCATACAGTCATTTCTGTATAAACTGCAGTTTAAAAAAGCGACCACGTCCCAGGGACCCACCCTGAGGGCATGGATAATTAAAACAACCTGATTCCTACAAATTGCAGCTAGAGCCGTTTTTGATGTGGGTCTTGAAAGCAAGTGCTAATGAGCTCCTTCGCTGGCAGGTGGAGGGAGGGCTGCAGGTAGGAGTCAAAGGCCCTGTCTGCAAAATGCCGGGAGCACAAGGGGCACCTCTATTTAAAAGGCTTCTCTCTGAGGTCTGCAATCAGAAACCGAAACTGGAGACTCACATATGACCAAGGCATTCCCCAGTCTCTTGGTCCTGTCACGGGGCCATTGTTGCCTCTCTCTTCCCAAGTGCTTTGAGGAATATTGATCTCATATTTAGATCTCTCATTATTTAAACTTCTTAGAATGTTTGGAATATGCATCTTTATTGTGTGGCGAGTGACATCGGGGAGTAGGTTAATAAGGACAGTGGCCTCCACTGGGCCTCCACCCATTATTTATGAGGAGTTGACACCCTGAGAAAGGCCCCCAGCCTGGGGGTTGTGTTCTCCAGAGATATCACAGATACTGCAGGCCTTAATGAGGCCCACGTGCACTGAATAGGAAAATTTGTTTCTCCCTGTGAGTCATTATCAGTGAACACTCGGCAGTATCGATACATTGGAACTGCCAAAGAGCTGCTCATTAAGTGACTTAGATCAGGAGGTAACGACACTCTGGAGTAAGATGGGGGTGGAGGGGTGGGAATGGAGAAGAGATGGTGGGAATCAAATTTGCCAACCCACTGGAATCCACAAACATGCTGCTGGAATTGCTATCTCTGCCATCCATACCAGAGAAGAGCAGGCAATGTACCAGCGAGCGAAGTGGAATTGCGTTAAAGTAATGATGCGTCATGTTTGGGCCTAGTCCCGCTTCTCCCCTTGCAAATAAGCTTCTCTAGAGCCAGGGGTGTGTCTCATCTATTCCGAAGCTGGCCTCCACCCAATACCCTGCCCTACCTGTGTTCTCACTAAAGTGGGGAAATCTGTGATGGAAGGTTGGGGATGGGCAGAGAGGATCCCAGCCTCAGCCATGTCACTGAAGGCTGCTGTGGGAAGGTGAGACGTGGTCAAGATTGCAGTGGCTGGGAATAATGTCGTCACTTCGATTTATTGAGCCCTTACTGAGGAGTAAGCACTGTGTTAAGCACAGACCCCCCCCCCTCCCGGGAATGCAGTTCTTCCTTTCCAGAACCCCAGCCATTCTTTCCAGAATCCCCTCAGAGAGGAGGGGGTGGGGAAACAAGGCCCAAATGACATGTTGCAGGCCACTGCAGAGCTGTGGACGCCTACACGTTAATTTTGTTCCAAAACACATACAGCAGGATGTTTTAATTCAACCTTCATGGCAACCCTAAGGGGTAGGATCTATGATTTCCGATTTACACATGAGGAAACTGAAACTCAGAGAAGTCAAGAGATTTGATCAACAGCTTGTGAATGGTAGAGCTTGGATCCAAACCCAGATTTGCCTGTCTCCAAAGCTGGTGCACTCAAGTCTCTCCCACTACGTATTCATCTAAGGGAGGCCTGAACACAAAGCATCAGGTCACTGGTAAGACACATTTACAGGTGCATTGGAAAGTCAGGCTTTGGGACACGTGTCATTCCCTGAGGGTTAGCTGTAGCTCCTTCACTTTCTTTGCTGGTCAAAGAAGCTAATCATTATTCAAGTGTGTGAGAGCCAGGCTATTATATCTGCTCTATTCAAAAAGTAAATCACTCCCCAAATTGGATGCTTTAAGTATTATTAGTAACCAATTATTTGCACCACCACGCACCACTCCTTGTGACATATGCCGCAGTGGTTCTCCATGAAAATGGTAGATAAGAAGCGGTTTCCTGGGCCCCCACCTCACCGATTCTGATCTAGTTGGTCTGAAACTGGCCTTAGAAACCTGAATTCTAAACAGTTTCTCAGAGGATTCTGAAGCCACTGGTGCATATAGGCCCTGCTCTGAAGAACCCTGCCTGGAGTATGCTGCGTCTTCTTCATGAAGTTGTGGGGTGGGAGAGAAGGCCTCTAAGACTTGAGTCAGTCATCCTGGGTTCTGAGCCCAGCCTGGATGCTCCCTAGCTGTGTGGCTTTTAGACTGGTCTCCCTGGGCCTCGGCTTCCTCCCAGGTCACTGGACTGGACCATTGCTGAGGCTCCCTCCAGCTCTAAGAGTGGTTGCTTCTGAGGCAGGGCCCAGGTCCTGCCCATCAGGAGTGGAGCTGTGTGCTTTCTTATTTGTTTTACTCTCTGGCTTTGTGTCGTAATTTTCTTATTTTTCTTTTCTTTTTCCTTTCTTTTTTGCTGTGTGCTTTCTTAAAGGCAGAGAGGAGGGGAGGGAGCTGGAGGAGAGGTGAAGAGGGAGGAGAGTTAATAGACAGAAGGGGTCTTGCCAGCCGGTAAGTGAGGCCCCAGGGACGGTCTGCAGGCAAGACGCTTCAGAGCACGCCAGTCCCCCGGACCTGGATTTCTGGAAACTCATTGCAGCACAGCCCCAGGAAGAGCTGGCTCACTGCACTCTATCCCTTCTGCAGACAGATTTCAGGTGAAAAGATTCTAGACTGCAACAGGTGCTGGAAAGGGATTCTAGTGGTGGTGGTGGGGGAAGCACTCAGGTGAGGGTCAGAAACCCTGGATTCTCCTTTCCGTGGGGCTGTGGGTGCCAGGCCCTTTCTGAGTTTCCCTACTTTTGGGTTTCAGGGCCACACCATAAAAGGCAGCTCCAGGATAGACCCATACCCAAAGCCTCATCAGATCATGGTCTTGTGGGTCCACGATTTGATGATTCCAAGTCACCACTCCCATCCTGCAGTACCCTTTGTCTGGAGCCTGTCACAGTTGCCACGCCGTTGAAGACAGCCCCACGTTGCACCACACGTCAAAGGTGAATGAAGAGTGACGGAGGGAGGAAGCTGTCACCTCAATTCTGTACAACTAAGACGTCTCAGCTCACAACTGCCACTTGTACCTCTGCACATGCTCAGGATTAATGTGCTGTTACTATTCGACAGCCTGTTTCTAGAAATCACTTTGCTCCTGGAACAACATTAGGAGGGGCAAAGCACAGCACCAGCTGTGCCTGTGAAAATGGTTTCATGTCAGAAGCCAGATCCTCTTCCTACTGCTACTCATCTGAGCTGCAAAGAAACAGAGGGGTCAGAGACAGTGTGAGTGGAGAGAGAGAGGGAAGAGGGCAAGAGCAGCCATCTCACTTTGGTTCAGCGTTCTCACCTCTCTCAGGCTCCCTAGCCAGCTGTGGAGGGGCTGTAGGAGACAGTGGAGCTATGCTGTGAGAGCTGCTCACATCTGCCCCAGCCTTGTCTGTCAGCCCTGCGCCCTGGGAGCAAGAGACATGACAAAGCAGAGGACAGTGCCTGTCCATTCAACTTGCACTCACCAAGTCCCCACAGGGAGGAAAAGGGCCCATGATAAGTGTAAGGGATACCAAAATAAATAAGATCCCCAACCCTACCTGCCACCAGCCTTGAACCACGTCTCAGTCCAATTCCTGACACCAGGAGCTGCCTGCACAGCCCAGCTGCAGGAAGCCGAGCCGGGTGGAATCCTCGTTGGATGAAGAGGAGCAGTGCAGGCCAGTGGGCAGAGCAAGGCGATGGCAAGGCTCTAATTCCATGATGTTGGGGCTATCTCTCTCTGCTCCCCCAGTTTTCTGGTTCAGATCCTTAAAAACCCTCACCTAAACGTCTCAGCGGCCTTCCACAGCAGTAAAACCATGTTTTCACACAAGGTAAAAGTTGATGGGTCTGTGTCTCCGGGTCTTGCCTTCACTCCAAGACCTATTTTTATTCTGTTTAATCATAGTCTTATGAGTAGCCTTTTTTTTGTTTTCCTTTTTCCTGAGATGGAGTTTTGCTCTTGTTGCCCAGGCTGGAGTGCAATGGCCTGATCTCAGCTCACTGCACCCTCTGCCTCTCAGGTTTAAGTGATTTTCCTGCTTCAGCCTCCCAAGTAGCTGGGATTATAGGCATGCACCACCACGCCCGGCTAATTTTGTATTTTTAGTAGAGACAGGATTTCTCCATATTGGTCAGGCTGGTCTAAAACTCTTGACCTCAGGTGATCTGCCCACCTTGGCATCTCAAAGTGCTGGGATTACAGGCATGAGCCACCACGCCCAGCCATGAGCATCGTTGTCAACACACTATTATTATTCTTTTAATTTTTGTGGATGCATAGTAGGTATGTATATTTATGGGATACATGAGACATTTTGGCACAGGCATGCAATGTATCATAATCACATCATCGAAAATTGGATATCCATCCTCCCAGGCATTTATCCTTGGTGTTACAAACAATCCAATTATAGTCTTTTAGTTATTTTATATTAAATTATTATTGACTATAGTCAACCTGTTGGGCTATCAAATATTAGGTCTTATTCCTTCTTTTTAACATTTTTTGTACCCATTAACCATCCTCACCTCCCCGCCAGCCCTCACTACCCTTTCCAGCCTCTGAGAACCATCCTTCTATTCTCTATCTCCATGAGTTCAATTGTTTTGATTTTTAGACCCCACAAATAAGTGAGAACGTGCGATGTTTTCTTTCTGTGCCAGGATTATTTCACTTAACACAATGACCCCCAGTTCCATCCATGTTGTGGCAAATGACAGGATCTCATCCTTTTTTATGGCTGACTAGTACTTCATTGTGTTTAAGTCTCACATTTTCTTTATCCATTATCTGTCGATAAACACTCAGTTTGCTTCCAAATCTTGGCTATTGTGAAGAGCACTGCAACAAACAGGGGTGAAGATAGCTTTTCGATACCGTGGTTTGCTTTCTTGTAGGTATATACCCAGGAATGGGATCGCTGGATCATATAACAGTTCAATTTTCATTTTTCTAAGTAACCTCCAGACTGTTCTCCACGGTGGTTGTACTAATTTACATTCCATCAACAGTGTATGAAGGCTTCCTTCTCTCCACGTCCTTGCCAGCGTTTGTAATTGCCTGATTTTTGGCTAAAAGTCGTGTAAACTGGGTGAGATGATATTCATTGTAGTTTTGATTTGCATTTCTCTGATGATCACTGATACTGCGCACATTTTCATATGCCTGTTTTCCATGTGTATGTCTTCTTTTGAGAAATGTCTATTCCAATCTTTTGCCCATTATTTAATTAGATAATTAGAAGTTTTTCCCATAGAGTTGTTTGAGCTCCATATATGTTCTGGTTATTAATCCCTTATTAGATGGTGTATTAGCCCATTTTCACACTGATATAAAGAACTTCCCTGAGAGTGGGTCATTTATAAATGAAAGAGGTTTAATTGACTCACAGTTCTGCAAGGCTGAGGAGGCTGCAGGAAACTTACAATCATGGCAGAAGGGGAAGCAGGCACATCTCACATGGTCACAGGTGGGAGAAAACAAGCAAGAGCAGGGAAAACCACCTTATAAACCATCAGGTCTCGTGAGAACTCACTTGCTGTCACAAGAACAGCATGGGGGAACCTCCGTCCCGTCATCCAGTCAGCTCCCTCCCTCAACACATGGAAATTACAATTCAAGATGATATTTGGGTGGAGACACATAGCTAAACCATGTCAGATGGGTAGTTTGCAAGTATTTTCTCTCATTCTGTGGGTCGTCGCTTCCCTTTGTTGAAGGTTTCCTTTGCCATGCAGAAGCTTTTTAACTTGCCATGATCCCATTTGTCCATTTTTGCATTGCTTGCCTGTCCTTGTTGGGTATCACTCAAGAAATTTCTGCCCGTATCAATGTCCTGGAAAGTTTCCCCAAGGTTTTCTTGTAGTTGTTTCATAGTTTGAGGTCTTAAGTCTTTAACTCATTTTGACTTAATTTTTGTATATGGTGAGAGATAGGAATCTAAAATTTCATTCTTCTGCATGTGGATATCCAGTTTTCCCAGCACTATTTATTGAAGAGACTGTCCTTTGCCCAATGTATGTTCTTGGTACCTTTGTTGAAAATAAGTTTACCGTAGGTGTGTGGATTTGTTTCTGGGTTCTCTTTTCTGTTCTGTTGGTCTATGTGTCTGTTTTTATGCCAGTACCATGGTGTTTTGGTTACTATAGTTCTGTAGTGTAATCTGAAGTCAGGTAATGCGATTCCTCCAGTTTTGTTCTTTTTGCTCAGGCTAGCTTCAGCTATTCTGGGTCTTTTGTGGTCTAATGTGAATTTTAGGATTGATTTTTCTATTTCTGTGAAGAATGTCATTGGCATTTTAAGAGGGATTGCATTGAACTTATAGATTGTTCTGAGTGTTGTGGCCATTTTAACAATATTGATTCTTCCAATCCATGAATTTGGACTATCTTTCCATTTTGTGTGTGTGTGTGTGTGTGTGTGTGTGTGTGTCCTCTTCCATTTCTTTCATGAGTGTTTTATAGTTTTTATTGTAGAGATCTTTCACTTCTTTGATTAATTCCTAGTTATTTATTTTTATTTATGTCTATTGTAAATGGGATTACTTTTTTGATTTATTTTAACAAACTACTTTAAATTGTGGAAAGGCACCACACCGAGGAACTCTGCTGGAAAAGGATGCCACCCTCCTCCTCCGTCATCCTTCCTCCAAATGACTTGTTTCCTAGCTTCCAGGTTCGGTCCTCCATTCACACTCCTCGGACCTGCCAAATAAATGTCTCTGAAGCCCACTTTGTTGGGCCACACCAATGTTCACAGACCCCTCAGGTTCAGGCTGACTGATGACAGTGCTTACAAGGACACCTGTAACTACAACTATTGACTACCTGCTACATCACCTTGTATAACTTTCACACAACACTATTAAATATGTATTGTTACTAACCCCATTTTGTAGATGGGAAAACTGAACTTCAGAGAAGCTAAGTTGCTTGAGGTCACAGTGTAAAAGTGGCACAGCCAGATTTGAACCCTAGGTCCATGCCCTCGTCACTACATTCCAGCGTCTCTCTGTCCTTCCAAGTGTCCTCTAGATAAGGACGAGTCACACACTCTTCCACACCAAGAGGCAAAGGCTAGTGCTAGGAACCATTAACAGCCATCTTCTAATGCAGAGTCTCCCAAGGTTTGTTCCCAAGGTAGAACAAATCCCTGAGATGCTGGGCAGAGAAGTGTTTCCCAGGTCATCCACACACAAAAAAGGCTTCATTTTCTGTCTGTCTCCTGTAAGTTTACAATGTGCAGCAGCTCTGAAAACGATGGGGCAATTTATTGAGATTATATTTTGCATTTTGTTCTCACTGTAGTTTTCATCCCCCAACATTTTCTCTCTGAGAAAGTTCCCAGCCTTTTTTTGGTGCCCTTTTGATTGAGAGATTTGTTTTGTAGGATCTCTGTAGCCACTTTTTGAGACACCCTTCCTGTCTTTGATTGGGAGAAATTCTGCTAGATCCTCCCAGAGGGGGAGGAAATAGGCAAGTGCTTTCGCCTGGTAGAGAGTAGGGTTGAGAGGCAAAAGCAGAGGAGTTAGAAACTCCCCAAGATGAAAAGGGAGAAGAGGTTGGGGGTTCTGGGAGAAGTTGGCACCAGAAAGGGCCCCTGTGGAGCTGTCAGGACCCAATGGGGCATGTGAAGAAGCTGGGCTCCAGGTACTGAGGCCCTGGCCTCAGCAAAGCTCCCCAAACCCAAGCCTGGCACAAGCTCGGCAGAACCACTCCACTTCACGCAGCCATGCAGGCTTGGACCAAGAGACCATTGTCAACACCACCCCATCCTGAGCCCCGAGGGTCCCACTCTGTGTCATATCTCAGGACATTGTCATATCCCTAAAGGGGGAGGGCAGGATCAGAGGAACTCTCAGTGACAGCTGAGGGTGGATTTCCCATTAGTCCAGTGGGATGGAGGTTCAGGTTTAGTCAATTTGACTTTAAGAAAATAAGGCAATATGACAGTGCTTGCACAACCAAGTTTGAATTTCAGTTCTTACCCATTAAATTTGATAATTCATGATTTGTTAACTTTTTAAACCTATGAAACCTAATTAGCAATTGTTGGAATTTTGGTCATTAGATCAACTTTTAGGAATTCTAACTTTAGAACATTGGCCTCCATATTTGTGACTTAACCTTCCAGGAATAATGGGGCCAACCAGACCAGGTAAGCAGGACAAGAGGCAGGAGGGATGTATAGAGAGCAGGAGGGAAGAGTAGGAGAGAGAAAAAGAAAAAGGGAAAGAAAAGGAGAGAGAAACAAAGAGGAGAAAAGCCAGGGAGGTGAGAGGAGCAGAAAAAGATTGAGCCAGAGAACCATGGGAGAAAGGGACAGAGAAGAGAAGAGAGGGAGACATTGGAGGATGGGGAGGGGAGGGAAAATCCACTATGCTGCAGGTGGGAACTTGGTCATGTGCTCAGAACACCCAGGACAAGGACAGGACAGCACTCTGTCTGGCCTTGGGTAAAGCACACGTAGGGGTTGCAGCGCCATATGGGTACGCTGTGAGAGGGAGAAGGCTGGATGTGGGGCTGACGAGAACCCCAGCTTGTTTTGAGGATGCAGTCCTTCCAGAGAGGCACCCCAGTGTGATGACTGACATTCCACTGTGGAGCAGAGGAGCTCCCCAGTTAGAGTAGAGTAGCCACAGCTAGAGGTTCAGCCAGGGTTTGAGTCCTGGAGCATGTTAGACAGGTGGTGCCTATCCAAGGGGCAAAGCTGACAGTGGGTGCTTTCTGTGAGCCCTCTCCATCTCTGCCCCTCTCCTTCTTTAGAACCATTCCTCTCACCCCCCTTCCAAGCATCTTCAGGGAAGCTGTCTAATGTTTATTACTAAGCCTTAATCTCTTATCCCTTCTCCCAAAGTATAAGAAAGTGGGGAAAAAGCAAAGAAACAACCTCTAATTGTGAGATTTTCATAGACTGTGCCTAGACAATGGGACAGATGCTTAGAAAGGAAGGAAGAGAATTAAGTATTTTGGCCAGATTTTCTCTGTTTTTTTCTCAGGGTGAGACAGATGACTAAGCTAAAATACAGTCTGACTGTGAAGCTGAATGGTGAAGTGAACTGGAAATCAGCAGCCTAGAGACCGAATCTGTCTTGGCGAGTGGGTTGTAGGACCTGGACTAGGTCATTCACTTAATGCTCATTTTGTCCACAAGGGGGTGAAACTGAAGGGTTCAATCCAGACACGTCCTCTTGTAGCCTACCTCCCAGCTCTAATATGCCGTAGTTCTGTAAGTAGAGTTTAACGTAAAAATCAAGTAACACTTGCAACTAAATGAACCCTTTATATTCAAAGAGCTATACTTAGTGGTTCTTTGCCTTCCAGAACAAGTGTTTCTGGGGTCAAATGCACATTGATGGAGCAAGGGGTGATCGGGAGAGTCTGTGACTCTGCCCTTCCCTCTTTTCCAGCCCAGCACCCAGAAGGAGAGGCTCTCTGGCTTCTACTGACTTTAGGGTGGATGCTCCAGGCTCAGTCTGTCCCAACCTTGTCTTAGGGAGGGGAGATGTAACACCATGACTGAATCCTAAATCCCTTTACCAGCATTATTCCTCCAACAATCTTGAGGCAGTATGCTAGTCAAGACTTTCGGTGACAAATGTCAGGAACTTAAACTAGTTTTAAAAAAGGGAGGGAGGATTTATTTGCTCAGAAAGCTGGGAAATCCAGAAGTGTACCTGCTTTCAGACATGGCAAGAACCAGGAAATCAAATGACTTCATTAGGGCTCTCTCTTCCTTTTTAACCTCTGCTTATTCCTGCTGGGCTCCCTTCTTTGGACAGCCTGTTTCACGTAGTAAGGTAGATAGCTGACTGCACCCCCAGACTCCTATGCTCACTCTGATTGGATGTACCTGAATCACATGCCTCCCCTGTCACTGGGAGAATAAAGTGGGGGTCAGCTCCATTTGAAGCCCATGGAAAAGGATGCCTACAGGAAAAGTTGTAGAGAAGGGATTCCACCAGATGAAACATCAGATTTCCTCAAATAGAATGTCTTTAAACCCATTATACAGATGAGAAAATGGAGGATCAGATTGGTTAAGTAACTCACCAAGGTTTACAAAACCAAGAAGTCACAGAGCTTGGACTTGAAGCCACATTTGTCTAAGACAAAAGTACACGTTTTAACCACAGCACTCTGCTAGCTCAACTGTCCCAGCATCCCCAAGAGCCCCATGACTTCAAATCTGAATACTTGGGCTTGTCATTGAGGGTTCCCAAAATAATGGAATTTGCAGGGAGCCTGACAATGCATTTGAGACCCCTGGATCCTCAAAGGAGCTTGCCAATCTGCTCTGTTCCTTTTGTTCCTCCTTTCCCCAGTTGAAAGGAAGGATCCGGGGAACCATAATTGTGCCTCTTATTGCCTCTTCCAAGGCTAGATATACAGGTATGTGGAATAGGCTGAATGCCTGTTGTTCTCAACCACGGCGTGCTCACACTGGCACGGTGAATCGGTCGTGAGGTGTGTTGCCAGTAGATTTGTTTTGTTAATAGTTAAAATACTGGAGTTTGCAAATGGTTTATCTTTTTATAAAAATAAGCAAGAGAAAATTCAAGGTTATCCCTATAACAACACCCACTGTGTTCACTTGTATTCTTTTTTATACTTTTTCTGAGTGGGAGAGAAAGAGGTAAAGTGAAAGTAAGCAGGCATTTGTTCTTACCTTGGGCGTAGCCATGGGAGATTTTCTTTCTCATGTGCCCACCTGGAAAAGGGGCTGGATATTATTGATTTAAGAGAGGACTTCTGCTCCCCAATACCTCCTCAATACCTATTTCCAATTCCACCAAGTGAAAAATACATTGGTTTTAAAAGCTAACGCTGGGTAGGCAGCATGAACCCACATATTAGCATCCTATAATTCACGCTAATATGTGAGTTCAACAGTCACTCACATATTAGCATGAATTATAGGATGCCCTTGTTCAAGAATAAGGTATTCTAGAAACCTCAGATGAATGGAGACATTTCTGAATACTTTCAGATAATAAAAACTTCTGAAGGACTAAAAACAAAGTCAAACTTTAAAGTGAAGCTTTAAATAGAGTTGAAAGCTTTTTGAGTTAATAATTTTATGCAGAATAACTTCCATACTAGCAAGTAGCTTGCTAAGTGAGTGACAGAGTAGGCAGCTGACTTTGTTTTCCATCATGGCAAATCAGAGCTTTATCCTCGGTTCTTTTCACCCTCTGGCTATTTAACACCCAAGTTCATTGCAGCATATTTACAATAGCCAAGAGGCAGAAGCACCCAAATTTCCATCAATGGGAGAGTAAAGAAATGTGGTGCGTACATCCAATGAAATATTACTCAACCTTGAAAAAAGAACGAAGTTCTGACACATGCTCCAATGTGAATGAACCTTGAGGACATTATACTGAGTGAAATAATCCAGCTATAGTAAGAAAAATACTGTATGATTCAACTTATATGAGTTATCTCAAGTAGTCAAACTCTCAGGAACAGAAAGTAGAACGGTGGCTGCTAGAGGGTGGGACCCGGGTGATGAGGACAGAGGAATTATTAACATCATTCCATGAGTATAGAGTTTCAGTTTCGCAAGGTGAAAAATCTCTAGAGCTTCAATCCACAACAGTACGCTTAAAAGGGTTTGGACAGGAAATTTTATATTATGCATTTTTACCACACATTTTTACAATGTTTAAAAAAAGAAAGAAAAAAAGAAAGGAAAGGAAAGGAAACAAAAGAAAGATCCAGAAAACTAGGGCTGAGTTATTGTCATTTAAGACTAAAGAAAAAAAAGGAGAGAACAGAGAGCCAGTAATTAGTCCTGGAACCTAATTCCAGGAATGTCTGGAAGTCCAAAGTCGCTTGGTGAAATTTAAAGTGCTGTTGAGAAGGTATCTGTGGGCAGAAGTCCTCCCTTAAATCAGTAATGCTCAACACTCTTCCCAGAGTGAACACACAAGAAAGAAAATCTCCCATGGTTATACCCAGCGTAACGACAAATGCCTGCTTTCTTAAACTTCACCTCTCTCTCTCCCCGACTCAAAACCCCTCTCTCATAGAATAAATGGCAAAAGAAAAGTCTCCATGGAGTAGTTTCTTAACAACAGAAGTAGCAAGGGGAGATGAAGAGAAGAGGGAGTGAGCAGCAAGCTGAAACTACAGTCTTAAAAAATGATTATTTTCAACAATACACAAAAAAGGAAATAATGCAGATTCTACACCCAACATTGTACTGAGTATAAAAATTGTGCCACAGTAGTCACGAAAGCCCTTCATGTTGCTGCCAGAGACACAGAGAGAGAGCTTATGACATTCCAACAAAATCCCACCAATCTCAAGGCTGAGGGTTTTGGATTTAATCAGCTTGCTTTCCCCACACCTACCATAAGAAAATGGAGGGAAGATGAGACATAATTTGAAGGCACAGAATCTTATGAAGATAAACGGGCCAAAGTCAGGGGTCCTGGATAGTCAAAGAGAAGTTTGTAGAGATGGGAGTGAAAGAGACTGTTGCTGGCCGACTGGAGGAAGTATGGGCAAGGTGGTGAAAAGAGGTGAGAAACAGAGACAAATTTTACCACCTAGGAAAAAAAACGCTGCAGTTTGGTTCTGCCTTCTCCCTTCTTAGAATCAAATTAGCTTTTACTTGCATGTTATTAGTCCTTGCCTTCCTCCCAATCCAAATGCCATGGACCCCAGAGGGGCAAGACAAGGCAAAGATGAGCCTGCATGGGGAGCTGGTTCAGTGGCAGCCGTCGGGCTCCCAGGGATTGCCCAAGGCAGGCTGTAAGATACAAGGAGGAATGTGCTGGGTCATTGGTGCCATGAGGTACAACAAAGACAACTTGGTGGAAACTCTGTCACACAGATTGCTACAAGAAAGGCAGCCTGGCCAGCAGCTATGCATAGTGTCACTTTAATATGCAGCCCTTCTGGACTGGGAGAAGGCTGCCAGAGGCGGGATTCCCTAAGGGAGGCTGTGTGGTTTGCTCTCCCGACTCGGGACACCGGGATCCTGTCAGCAGTAGTTAGGTGGGGCTCTTTTCCCAGTCACATTCCATTTATGAAAATACCGAGAATGGTTCTTTAATTTAGACTTTAATAAAGATAAGACAAAGGTCAATTGAGAAAGGCTGAGTCTCACATTATGTAATGAGGACTGCCTAAAATCTACTGCGCTGTTAACTTGGAAAATTGCTGCTGAGTTCTGATATTGACCTCCACGCCTTCCGAACTGAGGAATTGATGGGTCTGTTGGTTTTATGTTACCCAAGCCTAGCTGACCTGCGTCTTCCATTCTTCCTAATTCTTGGCTCATACTGGTCTGGGTTCATATGGATTTTTTCTTGTATCAAGGCTCTTGTTACTAATTGCGGATAATTCTCAATCTCTACATCTGTAAGTTCAGGTTTTTAAATAACAAAGGCCACGTCAATTGCTGTCTAGGGAGGTTGCCTCTTCCAACGTGATCTGCAAAATGTCTGCTGTCCGTTACTCATAACCCGAAAATGGCTTCTTTTTCTACTTGGAATGTGCTGATCTGCTCCATCCTCAGCATCTGCTTGCCTCTGCTCAGTTGCCTCTGCTGGTGGGCTGGGCTGGAAACTGGCTCCTTTTGGGAACAAGAATTACTTCACGAGTGAATGTCATCTTCCTGCTTTGGACACCTAGAAATACATCCTAGATTTCTTTCTAGAACGTCTGGGACACCCCCATTCAACATCCACCTTTGGCCCTGGCTGGTTTTAGGATTTACTCTATAGCTATTTCATGTTTACAGATGGTGACAAGAAAGAACTTGGCTAGAAGACTGCTGCGTGAAGACATGAGTTTATACACTGTGCAAAGGTGCCCAGCCAAGCAGGCAAGTGGGGCTGAATTCAGTCCTGCAGGAAGGAATGTCTTTTCTTTGCACAAAGGGGTCACAGCTTCCACCAAGCCATGTGCTGGTGAAGCTGTGTCCACACAGGAGTATCCTCTTTGAATCTACATACTCCATAGACTGGCAGCGGCCTTTCCTGAAAGCCTTCCCTGCTGTGGGTTGGGGAAATTGGGTTTTTAAAGAGCCCAAAGAAAAGTTTACCAGGATCGTGCATGGAGGAAAAGTCAGCATGATCACCCCCAAAGTGGAAGCCAACAGTGATCAATCAAAAAACCAAAGAGGGCCGGGCACAGTGGCTCACACCTGTAATCCCAGCACTTTGGGAGGCAGAGGTGGGTGGATCATATGAGGTCAGGAGTTCAAGACCAGCCTGACTAACGTGGTGAAACCCTGTCTCTACTAACATACAAAAATTAGCTGGGCATGGTGGTAGGCACTTGTAATCTCAGCTACTCAGGAGGCTGAGGCAGGAGAATCACTTGAACCCAGGAGGCAGAGGTTGCAGTGAGCCAAGATCATGCCACTGCACTCCAGTCTGGCCAACAGAGCCAGATTCCCTCTCAAAAACAAACAAATAAAGAAACAGAGAGGCTGGGTGCAGTGGCTCACGCCTGTAATCCCAACACTTTGGGAGGCCAAGGTGGAAGGATTGCTTGAGTCCGGGAGTTCAAGACCAGCCTGGGCAACATGATGAGACCCTATCTACAAAAAATAAAAAACTAGCCACGTGTGGTGCTGAGTGCCTGTGGTCCAGCTACTTGGGAGGCTGAGGTGTGAGGGTCACTTGAACCGAGGAGGTAGAGGTTGCGGTGAGTTGAGATCATGCCACTGCACTCCAGCCTGGGTGACAGAGTGAAACTCTGTCTCGAACAACAACAACAAACCCCAAAGACCGAAGATTAAGAATCTAAAGCTTTGCTTCCTAGCTCATGCTCCACTGGAAGATGCTTTGCTTTTCTTTCCTTCTCTCCTCCTACATTATTTATCAAAAAGTAAGGGCTGATTTTCCATGTGAAATTGGGAGGAAGAGGGCTTAGATGATACAACACATACCACAGAACACAGGAGCCGGTTCAAAGGTGCTGCCATAATACCACAAACACACCCACTTATCCCATAGAGTAATTCCAAGGACCGATCGCATTTGGCCACAGTAAAGGCAGCCAGAGGGGTAAATGCACTAGCCCAGTATGCATCAAAAGGGCAGCTTTGTTCATTGCCACAACACCTGCCCTCAGACGTTGCTTCTCCTGGCTTCCCTTTCATTCTCTCATCTCTGGTGCTTTCCCTCTTGCTGCTCATATTCTGTGTTCTGGAATTCTCACTGCCTCCCAGACACTGTGCTTCACTTTGATTGATGCTCTTTGTTCTCTGTGGAAGTGGAGAACTGCTCAACAGAATAATGTAGTTTTCAGCCGACTCTATCATTTCCTTTATTCTTACCTTGCCTGCTCAGGCACAGCAGTCAATGTGGAAACAAATGTTTTTGAGGACCTACTATGTGATGCATGATTCTAGGCACTGGGAACACGGTGGTGATCAAACAGACAAAAATCCCTGCTGGAAGGAATGAGGTGAGGCAGGGATAGGCAATAAAGAAGATGAGCAAGTAGGCTGGGTGCAGTGGCTCACACCTATAATCCCAGCACTTTGGGAGCAGAGGCAGGCAGATCGTTTGAGCCCAGGAGTTTGAGACCCGCCTGCGCAACAAGACGAAACTTCGTTTCTACAAAAAAAATATAAAAATTAGCTGGCTCAAACAAATTAACAAGAAAAAGACAATCCCATCAAAAAAACGGGCTAAGGACATGAATAGACGATTCTTAAAAGAAGATACACAAATGGCGATGAAAAAATGCTCATCATCACTAAATGCTCATCAGGGAAATGCAAGTCAAAACCACAATGTGATACCCCCTTACTCCTCCATAATCAAAGAATTAGAGCTGTCGGCAGCGATGCGGTGAAAAGGGGACACGTTCACGCTGCTGGTGAGAGTGTCAATGGTGCAACCACCATGGAAAACAGTGTGAAGGTTCCTTAAAGAACTGAAAGCAGAACTACCATTTGATTCACTACTGGGTGTCTGCCCGGTGGAAAAGAAGTCGTTATGTGAAAAAGATACCTGCACACGCATGTTTACGGTAGCACAATTCACAATTGCCAAAATATGGAAGCAGCCCAAATGCCCTTCAGTCAGTGAGCAGATAGAAGTTATGAGAAAAAGCAATGAGATAATGGCATTCGCAACCATCTGGATGGAATTAGAGGCCGTTATTCGAAGTGGAGTAACTCAGGAATGGAAAACCAAACATCATATGTTCTCGCTCATAAGTGGGAGCCAAGCTATGAGGGTAAGAGGTAAAAGATACAATGGACTTCAGAGATTTGGGGGAAAGGGGGCGAAGGGGGTGAGGGTTAAAAGACTACACATTAGGTACAGTGCATACTGCTTGTGCGATGGGTGCCCCAAAATCTCACTAATCACCACTAAAGAACTTACCATGTAACCAAACACCACCTGTTCCCCAAAGACCTATGGAAATAAATAAAATTAAAATGCTACAAATGTAAAAAAAAAATTAGCATGGTGGCACATGCCTGTAGTCCCAGCTACTCCAGAGGCTGGGGTTGGAGCCTTGAGCCTGGGAGGCAGAGGCTGCAGTGAGCTGTGATCAAGCCACTGCACTCCAGCTTGGGTGACAGAGCGAGATCTTGACTCACAAAAAAAAGGTGAATAAAATGTGTGGTATACCAGATGGTGACACGTGTTAAAGAGAAAAATAAAGCAGGAGAATGTGGAGGGTGTGGTGATGAGCGCCCTGTGGTCCCAGCCACTTGGGAGGCTGAGGAGTGTAAAAAATATCTTTGTATTTCTCTTCAGTAAATACGTAGAAGTGAGATTCCTGGGTCCAGTCATAAGCACGTGCTTAACAAATGTTAAACCGAAGAAAGAACCTGTCAAATGGTTTGCCATTTCCTAACGGGTGGCCAAGAAAGCCCTCGATGACATGATGAATTTTGATTAAGGATCGGAAGGAGGTGAGTGAGCCTTGGCATGTCGGAGGAGAAAACGCAGTGATCTTTTTGTAATTCTCAAGCTTCTGACTGGCTACACAGGGTTTACATTTTTATTCTTATCAAGTATATTAGTTATCAGTTGCTATAGAACAAATGACTCCAAAACTTAGTGGCTTAAAACAACAAAATGTTGTCCCACAATGAGTCAGGAATCCAAGTGTAGCTTTCCTGTGTCCCTTTGGCTCAGGGTCTCTCACACAAGGTTGTCATGAAGGCATTGGATGGGACTGCAGTCATCCCCATGCTCAGCTGGAAGAGGATCTGCCTCCAAGATCACGCAGGTGGCTGTTGGCAGGCCTCAGGTCCTCACTGGCTGTTAGCCGAAGATACCAGTTTCTTGCAGCTTCGACCTCTCCACGGGGCAGCTGACGACAGAGAAACTCAGCAAGACAGAAGGCAGACTTTCAATCATCTAATCTTAGGAGCGATATCCATCCTTTTTGCCATATTAGATTTGATGGAAGCAACTCATTAGGTCCAGCCCACACTAAAGGGGAGGGGGCTACAGAAGGGTGTGAATTCCAGAAGGTGAGGATGGTTGAGGCCATTTTAAAAGTTGACCTTCTCCCCAAGAGTAGAACAGAGTCATGTGCATCCTTAATGTGCACCTGGATGATGTCCCCTTGTCAATTTTCCCCATAGCAGTGACAGCGGTCCTCACGAAATTTAAGCAAGTAACTAGAAGGTAAGGTGGACAAGGCAGGGACTTTCATCTGTTTTGTTCACTGCTCTGTTTCCAGTGCCTGGGACGTAAAAAGAGTCTCAGTGGATGTCACCAGAATAAGAGAGTGACTGAACAGCATTTGAATGTATGTAAAGATGAAGTCATCTCTAACACAGCAATAATAATATCTTCCACTTGGGGGGCTTATTATATCCTAGGCAATTTACAAATATCATTTGATCCTTACAAAGATCCCATGAGGTGGGTACTATCATTATCCTCATCTTACAGGGGAAGAAAACAAGGCTTGGCAAGACCAGGAACCTACACAAGATGACACAACAAATGGAAGAGCTGATTCAAGCCCACAGTTGTCTGACCCTGCAGCCCCCAGCAAGAAAGCAACCAAGACAGTGGCTCTCCACGCAGGCTGTGCACAGGAGCACCGCAGGACACGGGCCTCACCACCATAGCGTCATAGTCACCGTAAGACTATTTCTAAAACTGCTCCCTAGGAAATCCTAATGTACAGGCTTTGATAGGGATCCTGCCTCACACTTCAAGATCTAGTGACAAGTATGAATGCAGTGCCTACATCTACAGTAGTCTATATAATTTAGCAGAGGATGGCTTTAATCTCAACCTTTAGGCAAAACTGTGACATTTACCTTGGGGCTACCCAGAGGCTCTGCTGAGACTTGAGCAGCCCAGGTTTTTGCCCTGCTCACCCACACTCACCCACACTGTGTCTTGCTTCCTCAGAGTTCTGTGCTGTCCATTAGGGACAGTGAGAGGACAAGGCAGGGCTGTCCCCCACTCAGAGCTCTCAGCCCCATTGCTGCCACTGGCTGCAGGCTAATGGACAAATGAGGCTGCAGCTCCCGATCGGCCTCCCCTCCCTTCTCAGTGCAGCTGACAGCGGCATCACCCATCTGGAGTACCTGACTCCCAGTTTCCTCGCTCCTGCCACACTCAATTCCTTTCAGTCCCTGAACTTGTCATGCTCTCTCACATACTGGCTTAGCTCACGCTTGTGCCTCTTCCAAGAACACTGTTTCCCTCTGATCAGCTAGGTAAATCTTACTAATGCTCAGGTCTCAGTGTAAATGTCACTTCCTCCAGGAAGACTTCTCTAAGCAGGCACTTCCCTGCTCCACCAGTACCCAGGACTTCCTGTATGACAGTAGAACACCAGCTTGCTTTCATAATTACCTGCACTTCCACAGAGGCGCCCTGAGATCAGGAACCATGTCTGCTGGGTATCTGTTTGTAGCCTAGCATTACCTCCTCTCCTCAGGAAAGAGTTTACCAAATTTCCTTTTATTTCCGTTCAGCCATGTGGTTTGTGTGCGATTGATGCCAGTGTCCACCTCCATCTGCAGAGCTTAAGTTAATGGGCATACTCTACCTCCATTCTCCCTGTCACAGTGGCCCAGGGTTCACATGTGACTCAGGCCAGGCCAATCGGGCTGCACCTCAGGGCTCTGCCTGGAAAGATGAGCCCTGGACTCTTTCTCCCCTGCTGCACATGTTGGGATACTGGAAGAAACCTTGGCTTTCTAAGTAACCTGTGTCAGCATCAAAGGCAGAGCCCCCTGGCATGCTGCTAATGTTCTCCTCTCAGGTTAATATTGAAGCAGTGGAACTATCCTTTGGATCTGGCTATTATACCAGTTAACCCCATGCATTAAAGGAAAGTGTATTCAGTAAGTATGTTCAGTAACAACTCAGAGGCTCAACATCCTTATCAATGGAGGTGAGGGTTGGAGTGGTAGAGTCAGGCCTGCAACGAAGCCACCCAGAGCTAAGAAATGAAGAGAAAGGGCTGAGCGCGGTGGCTCACACCTGTAATCCCAGCACTTTGGGAGGCCAAGGCGGGGGGATCACGAGGTAAGGTGCTCAAGACCAGCCTGGCCAAGATGATGAAACCCTGGCTCTTCTAAAAATACAAAAATTAGCTGGGTGTGGTGGTAGGTGCCTGTAATCCCAGCTACTCAGGAGAGAATTGCTTGAACCTGGGAGGCGGAACCAGTGAGCTGAGATCACCTCACTGCACTCCAGCCTGGGTGACTTGAGTAAGACTCTGCCTCAAAAAAAAAGAAAAGAAAGAAAGAAAAAAGAAGAAATGGAGAGACAGAAATGGAGGCCTGGTCTCATTATTTGAGGCATTAGATCAAGCATTACCTGAAACTAGAGCTACCTCTAGATTTGTCAATTACACAGATCAATCAATTACCTTTATATTTAAATGAGATTGGGTTTGCTTTTTGTTGTTGTTACTTGCAATCAGGAAAACATCTTAATTTTAAATTCTGCCTTATTCACCATTGAATCCTCAGCCCTCAGCACAGTGCCTTGCACCTAACTGTGAGTAAATACAAGTTTCTTTAGGTAAGAAATCTGGGGACTAGCAACTCCAGCAGGGAGGGCAAAGTAAGCACCTGGTTCTTTCTAGGCAGTTGCTGTAATACTGGGTCTACTTCTTTCTCCCTGTTTCTAAACAAGACTGCATCAGAGATCCCTCTCTCAGCTCCCCTGGGTCCTGAAGACCCAGGAGCTCTTCTGTCTGGCTGCTGAGATGCAGTCCCTAACTCCTGGTCCTAATTACAGAATCTTCCGTAACCAGCTGCATTCAAGTCCTCGGCCCGCCACAGCAGCCATGGTAACTCGAGCCTGTTACGGACCACAGGGCCGCTCACACCACAGATTTAGGGCACTGTCTACTTGTTTTTTAAAAAATCTCGGCTGTGATTGGTTCTTCCACTCACACACTGGATACATTCTGTGCCCTCTCTTGTGTCCACAGTCTGATGTTATCACTGTTGTTGGAATAACAGAATTTGAGAAAGAAACGTGGAGGTCATTTAGTTCAACTCCACTTCCAGAGCAGGAGCCACCACTACTAGGTCTCTGACTGAGGTCTAGCCTGCTTTGGCTTGAATGCAAGCAGGAACCGGCTGCTCCATCCTTTGCAAGTCGGGCACATTGTCAGACAGCTCAGATTGTTAGAAAGTTCTTCCTGAAATTGAGCTGGAATCTGCTTCCTTGTCATTCCACCTAGTCCTGGATCTGCCATCTGGAGTCCCTGGCATCAGCCTGATCCCTCCCCCACATGGCAGCCATTGGGATATATGAGGACAGCTCACATGTCCCTAACGTCTGCTTGGCTCCAGGCAAAGAATCCCTTGTGCCCTTACCCAGTCCTCATGTGACTTGGTTTCTCGATATTGCACCAGCACATCGTCCTCTGAATGTGCTCCATTTGTGATTGTTCACCTCTCTGAAAATACGGTTCCTTGAAAGGATACCAACAGTCTAGATGTAGCCTGTCTGGCACCAAGCACAACAGAACCATCCTGTACCTGGTTCTGGGCTCACCACACCTGTTAATGACGATATGTAAATTTCCAGTGCCATTTTTACAGTCTTATCATACTTTTAGCTCTATGTAATCTTAGAGAAAACAAACCCCCTCCATTGGATTTTCCATAATTGAACATTTGATGTATGGAGCTCTATAGTGATTTCTCTTGAATTTTATCTTACAGGGTTTAGACTGCGCAGAATCACTAAAGTGATCCTATAATTTATCATATAAGTTGTGGCCATTTTAACACTGAAAGCAGGTGTTATTGTTACTATTAACAATTATTTTGAGACAATATTACACAACCAGGGCTTCCCAAACAAACCTACACCCAGGACCACTCTAAGCAAAGTGGTTAGAACCACAGGCTCCAGGTTGAAATCCCGGTGCTATCATTTACCAGTTCCTTACTTAATCTCTTGACATTTCTGTTTTCCCATCTCGGAAAGGGAGGTAACATTTCTACATTGTAGGATCATCATAAGTATTAAACAAGATCATGTTTGGAAAGCATTTAACCCAGAGCCTGGCTTACATTCAATGCTTAGGAAATATCACTTGTTATTTTTAACTTGTTGAAATCTTTTAAAATTTGACCAGCTATCCCTCACGGCATAGTGTCATTTTTAAATCTGAGAAGTACATCTTCCACAGCCTTGCCTGAGCTATTGCTTATATGACGTGTGTCAGCATCAAAACAGAGCCCTGCGCCATGCTGCTCGTGTTCCCCTTCCAGGCTGATGTTGAAGCATTGGCCACTATTCTTTGGATATGTTAAACCAGTTAACCCCGTGCATTAAAAGAAAGTATGTTTAGTAAGTAACAGCTCAGAGGCTTGACTGGTATACAGGTTGACGTTTCTCTTGCATGAAAGTATGGAGAGGCCTTACTCTGGCCGGAGTCCATCCTCCCACCATTAGCCAGGGACCCAGGCTGATGGCAGCTCTTCTGTCTTCAGCATGTGGCTTTCTGAGTGGCTCTGCTGGTCACCATTCTCACCAGTAGGAAGCAGGAGAAGAGTGTGGAGGAGCAAGTGGAGAAGATATATGCGCTGGCCTGATGGGGGCATGGATGACTTCTGCTCACAAGCCTGTGGGGAGAACGTAGACACAAAGGCGCGCCACAACATAGGGAAGGTGGGAAAGGCAGGGCAGCTTAACCACCGAGAGCCAGCTCCACTGCTGTTCCTACAGAAGAAGGAGAGATGAGATTTGGGTGGACAAATAGGAATTTCCATCTCTCCCATCCACCTAATGGATTATCATTCGGGCCTCATTTTCTATCTTGTCCCCGAGGAAGTAAGGTGAGACTCTATGAAATACTTTATGGATTCAAAGGCCTCCACCATTTTGCTCTGCGCTAGCAAAGAAAGAAAATCATTTCCAGGGCCTGATGAGGAGATGGCACATAGGCAGTCTGCACTCTGAGAAATGGTTTTACATTTAGGGCAGTGCAGTTCATTTAATTCTTCCATCAATCTGTGTGGGGAAGAAACAAAAAGAAGGTAGAAACATAGTGGAGTTTAAAAAATGAAATGAAATTCCAAGTATAAGAGCTTTATGGAAAAGTCAAGCAGAAAAGAAATTATACATAAAAATTAAAATAATCTTATGGATTGCTTAATATTTCTCTTTGAACACTCCTGAACTCCTTGAAATAAGATGTAGGGCTTGGATTTCTGACGCAAGTAACACAGGCATTATGGTCAGCTGTTAAACTCCAGGCTGCAGCTCTAAAAGTCAAGTGAAACACTGCAGATAAGCAACCTCATTCATTCTTTCAACAACTATGTAGAGAGAGGCTTCTCAGTGCCATGTAGCATGCGGGCAGGGAATGAAGAAATAAACAAGCTGTGAGCCCTACTCTTGAAGGTCTTTCAGACTCAAAGATTCCTAGTTGCAAATATCAGAGACCATGTCTGGCTACTTTACATAGAAAGCAAATTTACTAAAGAATATTGGTTAGGTCACCAAATCTCTGGGAAGTTATGGATCAAGGAATAATACCTCAAAACGCTTTGCAGAATAGTCTAGAAGAGACAATGCTGGCCCCCCTTTCAGCACAGACACACAGCTTGAACTGGCGCCCCTGCCAGTGTGGGACCTTGGATGCTCTCATGAGGATCTTCTGAGACTGAGGCAGATACGAGCCACCTTAGCCAGAATATACTCCTCCCAGTTCGCGCTGCTTTGCAGTGCTAGCTTCTGATTCAGAGTCCTTCTGAGGCAGCTGTGCCTTAGCTGCTAGGGAGGTGGGGAGGTGAGTACCTGCCTTCTAAGTTAGGATGTGGGGATTTGTAAAACAGAATTCCCCAAACATAGGGAAGATGTGAAAAGGTCCTGGAGAGACACGTCATGGGGCTCCAGCGCTTCTGCCTCTTAGTCCAGCCAAGGCAGGGACAGCCACTCCTCCAGCCTATCTGAACAGTACCCCATCTGGCCAGCTGAGGACATGCTGGACCATCCCGCCCCCTGCGAACTCATCAAGGGAAAGACTAAGTCAGAGGAGTCCCTCTCTGACCTTACAGGTTCCCTCCTCTCCCTGCAGCTGGATCTTGGGCCCTCACTTTTGGATGAGGTGCTGAATGTCATGGACAAAATAAGTAAGAGGATACCAACTTTTTTCCTTTGGGGTAAAAGGTACAAAAAACAAACTAGCCGCAGTTGAAGAGAAGGGCTTCCGGAGCTGTATTTGCAGTTTTGTGATGGGTTTTCTAAAATAATATTCTTACAAAGTATTTTTTTTACCTGTTACGCCCTGTTTGCAGAAACGATTTAGAAAAAACAACAAAACAAAACCTGTTTTGGCAAAAAGAGGAAGTGAGTCAGCCAGAGCCCATTTTCAGCAGGCCTTGGTGACGTTCGGCTCATGTATTGTTTGCAGACACACGAGCAATCTGGCTCGGCCAGGACTGACACCAGCCATGAAGCGCTGGGCGATTCACGTTAAGGAACTTTATAGAACTTTACAGCACTCCGACATTTTCTGAGCAAGAGAAAGTCAAAATTTATTTAACACCTAAGCCTTTTTTCTAGATTCTTTTCTGTATATTGCTTGGGCTCCCCATAGCGAATTCTCCAGGGTTAAAACTTTTTCGTTGTCATGTTTGAACTTTTTGGGTTTGGGGGATTTCCTGCAGTTCTTATGTCTCCCTATATATTATATCTATATTGCAAAATTTTGACTGTCAGCTACATGTTGGTAAGACACAGGCAAAGAATCGCTGTAACTAAGTTATTTTTAAAGTTAATATTTATTTTTACATGCCTTTGGCTTTAAAAAAAGAGAAGAAAAGGTCCCAGGTGGGCAAAAAATTGGTAAGTGTCCATGAAGAGGTGAAAAATCACATGCAAATGCATATATTAATGTGGAATATGGGCTTTATGAACTTCATGAACAGAGGTGTGGAAATACAGAGGACAGAGAAATAAAACCTGACTGAGCAGGTCAGAGAAGACTTCACCAAGGCAGTCTCCACCTGTCCCACCCACCGAATGCGTTCGCATTCAGCCCACGTTTTCTATCTTCTTCTCTGGGTCATAAAGGATGCCTAAGAACTTTCTAGGGAAAGTTTCTGAGGATGGGCCCTGCACACAGAGGAAAAGCGTGTGAAAAGGCATGAGAGTGGGAAAGACCTGGTAGGTCTGCGGAGAGGCTCCATGTTGTAAAGGCAAAGGCCACACGTCAGCAGAGAGGCGCAGATGGGCTGAGAGTGACAAGTCAACATCAGGTCACAAAAGGCTTTTATGGTCATCGGATGTCATTGAAGGATGGGAGTAATGTGACCTATTTGTTTTTAAGAGACTACCTGGTGCTACGCAGAGGGTGGACTGGATAGGAAAGAAAATGAAGATGGAGACAAAGTCCAGAGGCTGGTCTGAAAGACCAACTGATAATGACACAAACCTGAATTAAGGAAATGGCAGCAGGAAGGAAGGGAAAGCTGGGTCTGAGAAATGGCTCTGTCCACTAGGAAACTCAAACTATGGGTCTGGAAGAGAGTTGGGGATCATTAGCTTTTAGATGGTAGTTGGTACAATGAGAGAGGCCACAGAGAGTGAACAGAAGATGGCTGGGAACCCTTACAGTTAAGCCTTAGGAAGCCCAAGTCAGGTTCCCAATCCCAGCAGCAACCAAAGGCAGGATGTGTCCAGGCCATAAAGCACGACAGTGGGTACTGGGGTAAGAGGGCAGAGATCCTGACTCAGGCTCCCTGGAGCTCACTGCTGTGTTCAAGCACGTAGATAGCATTGTAGTTTTTTGGCTACCTGCTTTGATTTTTTTCCTTCTCACTGCAATGGAGCATGATTCCCTTTTGGGAAATCCCCTCTCACCCATTCTGTGCAGTCTTGGAGGTGTCAATCAGTGTGACCTGTCGGCACCTGGCTAAGAGGTGAGCATAGGGCCCAAGAGCATTCAGATTCTCTTCAAAGACTTCTTCTTCTGAGCTGAGTGAAGCAAGGCTGGAAAGAAGAGTTTGGAGTTGGTGCAACCCAGTAGCACCCCCTGAGGAGCACCCCCTCTAAGGAGACCATCCCCTAATTCCTGCCCCATGGAATCCTGAGCTGCCCTAGCTCAATTTTTCTTTAAGTCTGGTTTCTAGCTTTCCCTTCTGCTCTGTGAACTCTGTGAGACTCTTACACTGAATTTTATTTTTCTGCTTAAGTGAGTCAGAATCTGTGGTTTGCAGTCGAACAACCCCAACTGACTCACAGAGTGTCAGGCATTTAAGCCAACTACGTGAAAGGAGCCTTCCAAACCAACCTCCCAACAGGCGCAAAGCATTGGTGAAAGAGGAATGGAGCTGTCATGCCTACTGGAACAGGGGTCATTCTAGCTGTGCCTTTTTCTTCACTGTCACAAGACCCTGAACGGGTCCCTTCCCTTCTCCAGGCCTCAGCGCTCTCATCTGCAAATCACAGTGCTGGGTTGGATGATA
Organism: Callithrix jacchus; assembly: GCF_049354715.1. Lineage (NCBI taxonomy): Eukaryota > Metazoa > Chordata > Mammalia > Primates > Cebidae > Callithrix > Callithrix jacchus. Next base: position 152,197,868 of record NC_133508.1, read on the forward strand.
CTTGGTGTCCAGTGGTGTGCCGGTAGACTGCTTCTGTTTTGAAAGAGCATTGTGCTGGTTTTTAAGCTACTTGGTCAAAAATTCTGCTTCCTCAAAACATAGAGAATTAATGAACACCTCAAGCTTTTTATTTTTCTCTTTAATGATGCCTGCACTATCTGAATATTCTAGTGTTCTCTCTTTTCTTTGGTGTATAATCATGCACAACCTTTTTATTTCTTTAAGGTGGGAGTATATTTTTATTACCTAAATGCCGTACTATGAAGATCAAAGTCTTAAGTGTGTTTGCGCAGCTCAAAAATAAAATATATTAAGAGGGGAAAACACTGTTCTAAATGCAAGGCATGCTTAAAGCAAGTTTTACTTTTGGTTGTATTTTCTTGTATATTATGAATATTTATTTAACTTGTTGCCATTTGAAGTAAAAAATGTCCAAAATGTGTGCTCAACAATAATCACTAAAATGTTTGCAGCAAAAAAAAAAAAAAGCAAAAGCCTTGGTTATTAGTGTTTGATAATTTCTGTGGCATAAATATTCCTCCTGTGGCTAGCTTTCAAGCTATTAACCAGCTTTCTAATTTCCTGAAATTTTTACTTTGCAATCAGGCATAGGCCAGTTCTGGTACATCACCATTGGTGTCCCTTCTAGGGCTGCCTTCTGGTCTATACCTCTCTACACCAGGAAGCTGGAAGACTAAGTCTTTGACTCTTGTTGGAAAGAAAGCATCTAGGGTGGCATTTCTCAAACTCCGTGGCAGGGAACTTGTTAAAATGCAAATGTCCACAGACTACTATTGGGCACTCTGAATTAGCACAGGGGTGGAAGAGTTCCAAGAAATATGCACCATTAACACACTCCCCAGATGATTCTGATGCAGGAAGTGTGAGGGCCAGACTTTGAGAGACACAGGCTTGGAAAGCAGAAGGTAAAACAGGGTGAGAGTGGTGGTGGGAAATGAAGGGAGGCCAGGGGAGAGAGGATTATGGAGGAAACGATGACCCAGAGCAGACACAACTGGGAAGCAAAGGGGAGGGAGGCAGGAGATACTCTCAGCTTGATATCCAGACTCAGAGTGCTCTGCAGAACACCATGTACCAGAGGGCTTTAATAAGAGATGATGATGATGATGATGGTGATGGTGATGGTGATGAAGCAGGGCAGTAGGCTTTGTTAACCAGCATTACAGGGCTGGTAGGAAGTAGAGCCATCTGGTGCATATTTGGTACATTACAGAATCCATTTTATTTTCACTCGTGCTGCTCAGCCAAATTTATATCTGTTTCTGGCTGCAGAACTTGCCTGGTATTAGACTAAGCCCTAAGCTCTGAGCAGGAAGAATCCCATGCCAAGGACGTGATCAGTTTTTGCCGATCCTGGGGCAAGGCTGGATTTCTGAGCCTTCCTAGAATTTCAGCCCTTGTTCTAGAGGGTGGGAACCCAGGAAGGTTTCAAGTGAATGATTGAAAGCCCTGAAGGAATCTGTGCTCATATCACCAAACTATCTGTCTCCTCCTGCAGGAGAGGGCAGCAGTGACCCCAGCCTCCGTGTGAGGCCCTTCACATCCTCATTTCCATTCCTCTGTCGCTTCTGGGGGGCAAGGATCTTGTTCATCTCTTCAGGCCAGGGCCTGTTCTGTGCCTCTCAGTGGATGGAAGAATGAGGCAGGCAGGTGATGGTAATGTACAGGGATTAGGAAACCTCATTAGGGCTGGCCGGGCTAAGACAGATACAGATAGAAGAAGAGGGATTGCCCAGAAGGGGGTGGCTGAATATTAGGGGGTGCTGAATATTAGGGGTCAAACCTGAAATTTGCCCTTCTTGAGAAGGAAAACAAATCTGCCTAAAGGTACACAATAAATTAATAACAATAATATATTTTTTAAAAGACTGACTAATGCTCCTCCCTACCTCTGTCACTCCCCCACCCAAAAGAAAACAAGAAAACTTTCAGGAAAGTTGGGGAAGGGGAGGTACGTGCTGCTCGAGAGGTTCTTAGGAGAGCGTTTGTTGTCTCTTCCTAGTCTTTGGCCTTTTTCCAGTCCCAACTGTTCAAAGGCACCGGGGCAGAATTTGTCTTCCCAGGGCTGGAACACAGGATATCGCTAAGATTCCTCTAGATTCCGGAGTGATGCTGCGAGCTGCACGCACCTGCTCTGACTTTTCCCATTTAAAATTCCTCATCAGAAACCCTTCCTTCCACTCTGACGTCCCAGACGTCGCTCTTGGATCTTCCACCCTGCTTGCCTTGCATTCCTACCACTCAGCTCAGACAGATGAAATGCACGATAAAACCTCTCAGTCCATGGAGCAGGGACCTTGTCTTTGTGTCTCATACAGTGCATGTACACCTGCAGTGCTTTGTAAATAATAAATGGCCACAATAAAGAAGCTGCTTCTTTGGGGTCAGGGGTGTGTGTTTGCAGAAAAACAGTTCCCCCGACGCCTCCTCCCACCAGGTCTAGCTCTGCCTGGCACAGCTGTCACTGGAGTCTGAGGATGCAGTGCACAGAGATTTCCAAAGGGACATGTGACCTGAAAACGTAGGGTTCCAAACAGAATAAAAGGCACAGTGCCAGGATTTCTTGGCCAGGGGAGGTCAGAGAGCAGCCTGCCGACATACTATGTACTCGAAAAATAAATGTAGCATGGAAATGCAAGATGTCATTATTATTACTTCAAGTTGTATTGTTCTGCTTAATCCGGCCTTTACAAATTACAACAGCACAGGCTTTTTAAGCCAAGTATATAACAATAATGTACTATTGAAAGAGAGATTGGCTGGTAATAACAGGTATTATTACTCTAATAATAACGTGCCAATTTCATACAAAGGAGAGAGACCTCTTTCCAGCTGGGTGAGCAAGCTGAAATAGACAAGGGCGTTTCATTAGGGTGACTGTGGAAGGGCAAGGACACGATGACAACATGGTCACTCACTAGGATGACCCCATTACTGATACTGCGAACAAGTGGAGTAAGACTCTCGACTAGCCCGCAGTTTTGCTGCAGGAAACAGCAGTTCATGTTTTTGAAAGCATGCTGCTAAAATCTTTCCTCTGTGTTTCCTGTTGCAGGGCACTATCAGAGCCACAGAAAGTTCTAGAACAATGAGCTCATCCATCAGGTATATTGGGGGCCTTCGTAAGAATAGTAGCTGCCATTTATTGAAGCCTTGCTATGTGCCAGGCACTGTGCATCACTCCATTTACTCCTCTCCACCTTCCCTATGAAGCGAATCCTGTTATCCTCCGTTTTATACATGAGAGACCTCAGGCTCAGGGTCGGTGGCCCAGGGTTCTAGCTAGGATCGAAACATAGACTGAATCTGGGGCCCAAGATCGTTACCACTGTGATCTGCTCTCTCTACCGCCACTTGGCAATGTTTCAGTGGTTGAAATAACTGAGTATCAGTAACTCAGATTTGACATCTCTAGGCTAAAGGGAACACTTTTCAAGCATCTGAGCTGATGGAAGGACAGAGTGGCAGGAATCACACCAATGCACAGGTGCTCAGAGAGGCACCTGGACTTGGCTGCGGACAGCCTCTCCGGTGGAGTCTGCAGCAGAGTTGCTTTCTGAACGATGTTTCTCGAGGCAGGTATTAAAAATAGCCGTAATTTCTGAGACTACTCTGGCTAGTCGGGAGAGGAGAGTGACTCTGAAAGAGGGGTGGGAATGGAGAAACTACTGCGGCATAAAAGTTTGACTACAGATAATTTGTAAAGTTGATGATCACCCTGGCTCAGACTTGCTCTTTCTAATTAGCAGAGCTGGATGGTGGTAGCTCCTTCAGCCCTCTGAGACTTCATTTTTAAAATCTCTTTATCTTTAAATGAGGGATGTGGAGGAAAATTAGAAGGATGGGTGTTTCGAGGTTCCTATTGTCGAGCTCTGACCATCTGCCCTGGACTCGATTTATTCCAGATTGTCAGTTCCATGAGCCATCTTAATGAGCAAGCAGGGGAAAGGTCTCAGTCCAAGCATTGCTCTGGCCTAAAGTGATTGCCCATGAACGACTCACTAATTTTTAATTAATGCTCTGATCCATCCCAGACCCCTGGCTTGTGCATATTCTGCCCCTTCCCCCCACCCTTCACAAGCAGGAAGAAAGACATCTGGGCTGCTTCGGTGCCTGTTGAGACAGGAAAAGGAGCCAGGGTTAGTGCACATCCCTTTCATTTTCAGGGAAGTCACAGAACCACATGTTTTTTAAAGCTCAAGGGTGGAGGGCTGGGATCGGGGAGAGGCTGAGGGGGAAGGGATGCATGTATGTGATGGGGGCTATGGATGTGGAGGTAATGATGTGGCAAGTGTGTCCATGTGCAATATGGTGTGTGTGATGTCATGTGAGCATGCTATGTAGGTCAAGTGTGTGATGGTGTCTGTGTGTGTGTATGTGTGTTGTGCTCTGTGTGATGTGGTAGGTGTTGCTGTGTAGGTCGAGTGTGTTTTGTGAGTATGGTGTGTGTGTGCATGTGCAGTGTGGTGTGGTCTGAGTGTAAGGGGGGTGTGTGTGTATATGTGGTATGGTGTGTGACTTACAAATGAGCTTATGTGTTGTGCAGGTCGAGCGTGTTGTGTGTGTATGGTGAGTGCATGCACAGTGGGTCTGGGTTCTATGGATGAGCATGTGTCTGTTGTGTAGTGTGTGTGCGTGTGCAGTCTGGTGTGGTGTGTGATGTGAGTGTGGGGGAATGAATGTGGTGGTAGTGATGGTGGGGTGTGTGTGTGTGTGTGTGTGTGTGCATGTGCATGTGTGAAAAGAGGCAGAACAAGAATGAAAGCATCTCTAACACAATAAGCTGCTTGAAAAGGGGATTTTTCTATCCCTAGAAATTTGCCAGAATATCTTTCTTTTCTGGCTAAAACCTCTACTCAGAAGGTCTCTGATGCTCTTGTTTAAAAAGGACAGGATGGGTTTCAACCAAATAAAATGAGTGTTAAAGATACTTTGGGAAAAAGCATTTTTACAAATTCAGTGCTAATGATGCAGTAGTTTCAGTTTCCTTCCATTGAGTGAGAAGGAAAATTAATTTTGAAACCAGTGGAGGCTCAGGTCCTGTGCAGCAAGATAAAGAAGACAATAGCACGCAGCCCCTTTGTAGATTCGTCCCTGCTCCCCTCACAGCTCCTGTTTCCAGTTCACAGATGGGGTGAAATCCTCTCTTTGTGGAATACTGAAAAGGACTTTTGGTCTCCAGGGTTTGCCATTCCAAACAGTAGGGACTGAAGTCACCCTGATATGGAGGTGCCATCTAGGGGCAAGAAGGGGCCGGAGGAGGCTCCTGAAGAACAAGGAAAGGAGTCATCCAGCCAAAGGATTTTGTCACAGTCCTTCATGTACGCTTTCAGGAGCTGGGGTCCTTGTGCAGGGGAGCGTCATAGAAGGGCTCAGCCCAGACAACTCCAGCAGCTTCAAAAACATTTCCACTGAGAGGCTTTTCTTCAAGCCAAGCTCCCTGGCAGAGCAGCATTCCAGAGAAATGCAAATTGAGTAAACACATGGAAAAAAGTTTACATTCACAAGTCATCATGGAAATGAAAAACAAAAAAATTGACACTGAATTGGTGAAGTTTTTTTAAATGGTTATGTTGGGGCGCTCTCACGCTGCTGGGAGAAGTACACATTAGAATAACCTTTCTGGGAGGGAGTTTGGCAACACTTATCAAGAGCCTTAAAAGTGTTTCTACCCTTTGGCTCAGTAATTCAATTTCTAGGAGTTTATTTAAAAAAAAAAACAACTCATCAGAGTGTAAAGATTTCTGTAAGGAGATGTCCATGGCAGGGTTAGTTATAAATGTGAAAAACTGGTATTAACTTTGTAATCAAAATAGAAAAGTCGAAAATAAATGTACTGTCTACATAATGAAATGCTATGCTGAAAATCATATTTTTGGACATGGGAAAATAGGCAAATACAATGTAAAGTTAAAAAGGAAATATGTTTAGAAGTATATAATGTATATTTATAGAAAAAGGGGCTGAAAGGATATACATCAAACTTAATAGCTGTTTCCTTCGAGGAAATAACATTAAGTGATTTTTTAATTTAAGCTTTTCTGCATTTTTCCATAATTTTCTATACTGGGAAATAAATATGATAATGATAATAATAAAAACGACATATATAATTTTTAAAATAAGCCTGAGGGGAGATATGGTGGCCATGCCTGTAATCCAAGCACTTTGGGAGGCCAACACAGAAGGATTGTTTTGAGGCCAGGAGTTCGAGATCAGCCTGTGCAACACAGCTGAGACCCCATTACTACAAAAAAAAAAAAAAATTAAAATTAGCTGGGCGTGGTGGTGCATGCCTATAGTCCTAGCTATCCAGGAGGCCGAGGTAGGAGGATCATTTGAGTCTAGGAGTTTGAGGAGGCAGTGAGCTATAACCACACCACTGCACTTCAGCCTGGATGACACAGTGAGATCCTTTCTCTAAAAATAAACAAATAGATCAATAAAACATTCCTGTGAGCAACAACGACAAAGGCAGTAGAAGAATCCCTTTCAATTAGAGGGGAAGGCACTCACATTTTTAAGTACTTCCTCCTGTGTTACAGGCTTTGAACTTGCGTTATATTATTTCATGCTCACAATAGCCTTGGGGAAGATGTCTCTTCTCATAGCTCCAATGCCTTTCCCCTCCTCTCACTTTCAGCCCATGGTCTTGCTTCCTATTCCATTGAGAAAACGAAAGCAATAAGAAGACATCTTTCATACTCTCCCACTATTGCTTCTTCCTCCAACCTGCGTCTGTGCTCACGGATTTGGCTTCCCTGCTGTTGTTATAGATGACTCACCTGTGCTCCTCTCTAAAGCCAGCCTCTGCACTCGGGCTGCAAGTCCAGTCTCCTTTCACCTACTCAACATTTCTCCACGAGTCTTCTCTCTCTGTCTCACATCCATTTCCCTAGCTATTGGATCATCCCATCGGCTTATTAACATGCTGTAATATTGCCCACATTAAAAAAAATTCTCTCTTGACTGATGGCCCCTTCCACCTACACTTCCTCCTTTCTACACCCACTTTTGCAACAAAACTCAAAAGGATTGTCTGTCTTCACTGATTCCATTTCCTCCCGTTTTCTTTAAGCCTCCGTGCTCAGCAGTCACCCTACCCTGGTCCATGAAATTGTTCTCATCAAGCTCATCGCTGACCTCCATGTTACTAACCCAAACCGTCAATGATTAGTCCTTACCTTGCTCAACCTCTCAGCAGCCTTTGATGCAGCTGAAAAAACTGACGCTTCTTAAAACGGTTCCTTCACTTGACTCTCAGTAGTCTATGCAACCCTGGTTTCCTGCCATTCAGTTGCTGTCTCCTTTTGCTGATTATATAACCTTCTCTAATCCCCGGGGTTCCATTCTCTGCTCTCTTTTCCTCTGCAAATATGAATCTCTCCCTTGAACTTCAGATATATAGCTAAATTCGAAATGGGTAGAGAGACAGATACCATATCAAACTTAATCAAAATCAAACTTCCTATCGTCTTTCCGGGACACATGTTCCCACCACTGCCTCCCTCATATCAGTTAGCGGCAGTGGTATTCTTACCATTGTTCAGGTCGAAACCTTAGTATCACCCTTGAGGAATATTTCCCTTTCACTCTGCATCTCATCTATTATCAAATGTTGTCTCTTCCTCCTTCATAATACATCCAAAAACCAGCCACTTCTCACCACCTCCACTGCTACCATCCTAGTTCAGGCCGCCATCATCTGTCTCCTGGATTTTTTTCTTCCAAACTGGTCCCTTTAATTCCAGCCTTGACTCTCTACATTTATTCTCAACCCAGTAACCAGGGCAACCTGCTAAAATACAAATCAGATAATGTCACTCCTTCCCGTGTTACTCAGAATAAAAGCCTATGTCTTTCCAAAAGCCCATAAGGACCTGTGTAACCTGGGTCTCTGTTTCTATCTCCAACCTCATCCTACTTCTCTCTGCCTTCCCACTCTGCTCTTTCCATAGTGACATCCTGGCTAAATAAGAGCAGACCAGTTACGTTCTACCTCGGATATGTGTTTGGGTGCTCTCCCTTATCCCCAGATTTTCGAGCAAATGTCACCTTCTCAATGAGACTTTCCCTGATCATCCTATTTAAAATTGCTTTTTGTGGCCGAGCACAGTGGCCCACACCTGTAATCCCAACACTTTGGGAGGCCGAGGTAGGTGGATCATGATATTAGGAGTTTGAGACCAGCCTGGCCAACATGGTGAAACCCCATCTCTACTAAAAATGCAAAAATTAGCTGGGCGTGGTAGTGGGCTCCTGTAATCCCAGCTACCCGGGAGGCTGAGACAGGAGGACTGCTTGAACCCGGGAGACAGAGGTTGCAGTGAATCGAGACCACATCATTGCAGTCCAGCCTGGGTAACAGACCAAGACTCCGACTCAAAAAAAATTTCTTTTTGCCCATGTCCCCTTTCCTTGCCGCTCTGTCTCTATGACACTTGCCATCATCTGCTACGCTATGTCGCACACTTTTCCTTTGCTGTCTAGAGTGCAAACTCCATGAGGCAGGGTCTTTGTCTGCCTTGTTCACCGTTACACCCCCAAAACCTGGATCAGTGCCTGGCCTAAAACAGGAACTCAGTGAACATTTGGAGAATGAATGAATGAATGAATGAATGAATGAACTAGCAGTGATTAAAAAAGACTCAACACCCTACTCAGTGCTTTAAAAATATGCCACTAATTACAGGCACAGAAAGAAAATTGGCCGTGAGCATTTCTTTTCTGTACCCATTAGAACTTCTAATGAGATTGCACGGTTGTTATTATTTCAAAAGCAACAGCTTTCCAGTGTTTAACAATGTGCTAAATGCTTTTGCTGTTTGTTTCCATTCCTTTTTCCCTAATGGGTAAGGGGATTCGATGGCTGATTCCCCAACTCTAATCACCACCGGGAGGCTGGCTTTCCCTATGGCACTTGGCTTCTCCCCTTCTCAGATTCAGCCAGCACTTAGTTCATAAAAAATTTGAGCACCTACTGTGTACTGGGTGTAGGGTTCTCTCTTTGAATCATAAGTCTATTGTGCACCACAAAATATCAACCAAATGTTGGTGCCACTGTCCCAGTTACCTCCCGCCAAGGAAATTTTGTGGCCAGTGTCCCCAGTGCTAAAGCATGCCCTATCTCTGCCAGAAGATCTTTGATGCCACATGGGGCAATATGGTGTTTCCCAGCCTCTTCTACAGAACTCTGTGTCAGTGTCAAAACATTCTATGCCCGCCTCACATGATAGTGGTTACTTCCCTCATGATGGAGGCTACGGCTGGGGCTTACTGTGCCTTTGGATTCACAGACTCCTTATGATAACCAAAACTGCCCATCCACAGGCCCTGAAACGCTGATGTCACTGAAAAGTGCATTGTTCTTAGAGCTCAAAGACCCGATGGCACTCTTGGTTCTGCCACCTATTGGCTGTGCCTCCTGAGGAAAGCTACTGCATCTTCAGAGGTAGTCTCCCTTTCTGTAAAATGGAAATGTGAAAGCCACCTGTGCTAAGGTTGCTGTGAGGATTAACTGAGACTCGTGTGAAGGGGCTCATACACACTGGCAAGGATGAAGTGTTAGTGAACTCAGTCTTCAGCCTCTCAACGCTCACCTGCGCAGTTGCTGCCATTGAAGCACCTCTTCACCTCTTTGGCCTATCTCTAGCTTGCTGTGGTTTTCTCCATCTAATTTCTCTTTATTTTGCAAGCTCATTAAACATATGCTGAGAATAAATGTACTATTAGGCTGTGAATTTCTGCAGGGCAGTAACAGAGTCCTCCTCCGTTCTACTGCCCCAGAAAAAATCTGCCATCAGCACTGGGCCCAGAGCCCACCTGCTTCAAAGGAGCCCCAGTGGCCTGGGGTCCAAGGGAGCCCCCACCTGACTGACTGAGAGCGTCCCAGAGAGGATCTGAGAGCGAGGTTCCCCTTTCAGGTCACAGACGAAGAGAAATTTTTCCTTTTGCTTCTCCAAGCAGGCTCACTTCCTCACTGAACACTTTTGCCAGCTGCTTTCAATCCTAATATTTTGGCAGCCAAACAGCATGCTGTTCTGCAAAGGAGCTGGGAAACTGCTAACGATCCGATATGAACAGCCTCCCAGCTCTCCTGGGCTCCTGCTCAGAACCCCAGGTTGACAGTGGGACACCAGGCTTCTCAGCACACTGCTTTTTGCTCCAACCAGAGAAGCCCCTGGGCCGCATGCTTTACAGCCCCATCCCCATATCACCAACTCTAGGTATGGAGGGAAACCTGGGCACCTCTGTCTCTCAGGATCTGCTGTTCAACTCTGGTACAGCACAACACAGAACCTTAAACACCCTCTCTCGGAAATGACACCATTCCAGCCTGAGGACAATGCTTCTCCACCTCTCTTATGTCCTTGAAACAAAAGGTGACTGCATCTGAGTGTTGAGAGTTGTGGGTTGTGGTGTTTCTAGTGTGGGAGACGGACATTATTTCAGAATATGTGTCAGTTGGGGAAGGGGAAGTGACTGATCAGCAGAAGCACTTGGGTGAAAGAAAAGACAAATACATTAACATGTCAAATTCTTCCTCTCACACGGCCAAGAGTGCACTCAACTCTTACAAAATTCAATCAACATCGTACGTCCATTTTCTTGCTTTTCTTCACGTTCCCATTTGTGATTCTGGAGTTATCCAAACACTAGTGTAGAATCCACAACAGTTTATATGGCAGTTAAGGAACCTTTTGTAATATTAAACAGTTTATAAAACCGTTGTGTGTGTGTGTGTGTGAGGTGTGTGCGTGCGTGTGTGTGTGACTGACTGTATGTGTGAGGTGTGTGTGCGTGTGTGACTGTGAATGTGTGTATGTGTGAGTTGTGTGCATGTGTGTGTGTGACTGTGACTGTGTGTATGTGTGTGTGTGTGAGGTGTGTGTGCGACTGTGAATGTGTGTGTGTGAGGTGTGTGCATGTGTGTGTGTGTGTGTGTGCATATGTGTGTGTGTGTGTAGCTGGGGTTTCTCAACCTTAACACTGCTGGCATTTTAGACTGGTTACTTCATTGTCGAGGGCTGCCCTAGAATGTCTAGCAGCAACACTGGTTCCCACTCACTAGATGCCAGTAGCAAGTGTGTCAACAAAAGATGTCCCCAGACGATGCCCCTGGGAAGCAAAACCAACCCAGCTGAGAACCACTAGACATAGACATGTTAAATGCATGAAAAGTGATGTTGCTTCTCACACTGGCAATGACAAGGATCTCACACATCAGAATTTTATTTAGTTTCGTTTAAATAATTTTGATTAAAAATGTTCACATCCATTAATCATAAAGGTATGGCCCTCTTAATTTTAATAGGCATATTTTAATACAAAGAAAATTCTTTTTTTGAAAACATGAAAAATGTACATTCAAATAGTTTACCTTTAGTTTAATCTACACTTTATGATAAAAATATGTTAAAACTTTAGATGTTTTAAATACAAAACTCCAGATCATGACCATCAATAGAACACAGATGACATGAATATCTTGATTATACAGCAACATAATTTTATGATTTTGTTAAAATAAAAACATGAAAACTAAAATGTGTGGGTGAAGATGTCGTAGTTTATGAACTATGTGTGTATTTATTTCATTACCCACGCCAACATCATTGGCCCATCAACCGAACGCCAAGACATGTGTAAGAATGATTTAATTCAGTCATCTTGGATATTGGGCTCAATTTTGGTCATACAGGAACTGTACTTTTGTACATAATATGCTTTCTGCTGAGGCATGTTTGTCAAAGGAGGAAGCTAGAATATATTTTATCACATAGTTTATCCTCTTGGTTTATCATATATGGTCTTTGGGTCTTTGCTTGTCTTTTGCCAGGGGCCTGGCATGCATGAGGACAGGTCTCATCCACTTGACCTCAGGCCTCAGCCCAAGGCCTAAAATGGGACTGCGCAGGCACTGAGCCCAGGATGGGCTGCGGGTGGGGGGCAAAGGGAGGGTGGGGCTGGTCGATCAACCACAGGCCTGAGTGGCAGGCGGGCCCTGGGCAAAATGGTGATTATTCCCTCACTGGGGGCTTCCCTAGCCCATCTTAGATTCCAGGTTCCTCATGCCCTATCCCAGTCAAGCCTCAGAATTCCATCCCGAAGTACAACCTGACCCATATACCGTTTATTCATTCAAGAAGTATTTATGGAGGACTCAAGATGGTGCTGTGAGAACAACCCAGGATTGGAGCTCTCGTTGAATCCGCAAACGGTGAGTCGGAGTTGCATTTCCAGACTGATCTTTGTTGCCCACAGAACGGGGAAACTCCCAAGTATAAAAAAGACACGGGACGCCAGGCAGTAGGTCTGCCTGGTGAAGCAGGCAGCCGGGGTGGCAGCGGCCGGCCCTACCCAGCAATCCCCACAGGGCGCGCTTGTCCGGGTGCACTGTTGAACCGGCAACCTGAGACTTGAGAGGGCTGGACTTGAGACTGAACGAGACTTGGACAGTAGGCCAGCCCAGGGGATTGCAGGGACAGATCGTTTGGGACACCCAGTGGGACGAACAAAACCGCGATTTCAAACTATCCCAAGCAGACGGTCCGAGACGCTCTGTGGGGGAGGGGCGTCCACCACTACCGAGGCAACCCGCCCCAACTGAGATACACGCCCACTGCTGACGCAGCCTGCTGTTGCCGAGGCAACCCTCTACAACGAAGAGACTCCGCCGCAGGGCGTGGCGGAGACCACAGCAGAGCCTGCAGAAACAGGGCGAATCACACAACAGCAGGGCGGAGACTCGGCAGCCAAACAGTGGCTAGTCTGCCTTCTAGCTGGGCAGGACACCTCATCGGACATCGAAAAATAAAGCCCGAACCCCCCAACACAGAGCATTTGAGAAAAAAAGGGTTTTTTTTATGAGCTCTGTTGCCGCAGAATCAAACATAGCAGCCTAACAGCCCTGAATGAACAACAGAGCTCACAGCTCAGCAATTGAGCTCCAAAAAAGTACAGACTGTCTCCTCAAGCAGCTCCCTGACCCCTCTATATCCAAAAGACTGACATTTGGCAGGCATCATCCTGGGACAAAGATAGCAGAAAAAGAAACGGGTAGCATCCCTCACTGTGCCACAGCTGCTAGAGATGCACCCCAGACAAGCAGGGCCTGGAGTGGACCTCAGCAGTCGTACAGTGAAGGGGCTAGGCTGGTAGAAGGAAAACCAAGTAACAGAAATACCTCATCATCAACAATCTGGGTGTCCACTCAGAGACCCAATCGAAAAGTCAGCAACTACGCAGAGGACAAGCGGATACCCACAAAGATGGGAAGAAACCAGCGAAAAAAGGAGGAAAACACCCGAAACCAGAACACCTCGCCTCCTAGAAAGGACCAAAACTCCTCACCAGCAAGGGAGCAAAGCTGGACGGAGAATGACTGTGACGAAATGACGGAATTAGACTTCAGAAGGTGGATAATGAGAAACTTTAGTGAGCTAAAAGAACATGTATTAAATCAATGCAAAGAAACTAAGGAACTTAAAAAAAGATATGAGAAAATGATAACAAGAATGGATAACTTAGAGAGGAATATGAATGAATTAAAGGGGCTGAAAAACACAATACGAGAACTTCGCGAAGCATGCACAAGTTTCAATAGCCGAATTGACCAAGCAGAAGAAAGAATATCTGAAGTCGAAGACCAACTCAATGAAATTAAATGAGAAACCAAGATTAGAGAAAAAAGCGCAAAAAGGAATGAACAAAGTCTCCAAGAAATGTGGGACTATGTGAAACGACCTAATCTACGTTTGATAGGTGTACCAGAAGGGGACGAAGAGAATGAATCCAAGCTGGAAAATACTCTTCAGGACATCATCCAGGAAAATTTCCCCCACCTAGCAAGACAAGCCAACACTCAATTGCAGGAAATACAGAGAACACCACAAAGATATTCTGCAAGAAGAGCAACCCCAAGGCACATAATCGTCAGATTCAACAAGGTTGAAATAAAGGAGAAAATACTAAGGGCAGCCAGAGAGAAAGGTCGAGTTACCCACAAAGGGAAGCCCATCAGACTCACAGCAGATCTCTCGGCAGAAACACTACAAGCCAGAAGAGAGTGGGGGCCAATATTCAACATTCTTAAAGAAAAGAACTTTCAACCCAGAATTTCATATCCAGCCAAACTGAGCTTCAGAAGTGAAGGAAAAATAAAATCCTTTGTGAACAAGCAAGTACTCAGAGATTTTGTCACCACCAGGCCTGCTTTACAAGAGCTCCTAAAAGAGGCACTACACATAGAAAGGAACAACCAGTACCAGCCATTCCAAAATCACACACAAGAGACAAAGTTAAAGAGCATCAACATAATGAAGATTCTACAACAACTAACGGGCAAAACATCCACTTAGCATCAAAATGGCAGTATCAAATTCACACATAACAATACTAACCCTGAATGTAAATGGACTAAATGCACCAATCAAAAGACACAGACTGGCAAATTGGATAAAAATTCAAAACCCATCAGTGTGCTGTATCCAGGAAACCCATCTCACATGCAAGGATACACAAAGGCTCAAAATAAAGGGATGGAGGAAGATTTACCAAGCAAATGGAGAGCAAAAAAAAGCAGGAGTTGCAATTCTCATCTCTGATAAAATAGACTTTAAAGCAACAAAGATCAAAAGAGACAAAGAAGGCCATTACATACTGGTAAAAGGATCGATAAAACAAGAAGAGCTAACGATCCTAAACATATATGGACCCAATGCAGGAGCACCCAGATACATAAGGCAAGTTCTTAATGACTTACAAAGAGACTTAGACTCCCACACAATAATAGTGGGAGACTTTAACACTCCACTGTCAATATTAGACAGATCAACCAGACAGAAAATCAACAAGGATATCCAGGGCTTGAACTCAGACCTGGAGCAAGCAAACCTGATAGACATTTACAGAACTCTCCACCCCAAATCCACAGAATACACATTCTTCTCAGCACCACATCACACCTACTCAAAAATTGACCACATAATTGGAAGTAAAGCACTGCTCAACAAATGCAAAACAACTGAAATCACAGCCTCTCAGACCATAGTGCAATCAAGTTAGAACTCAGAATACAGAAACCAACCCAGAACCGCACAGCTTTATGGAAACTGAACAACTGGCTCTTGAATGTTGACTGGGTAAACAATGAAATGAAGTCAGAAATAAAGAAGTTCTTCAAAACCAATGAGAACGAAGACACAACATGCCAGAACCTCTGGGACACATTTAAAGCAGTCTCTAGAGGAAAGTATATAGCAATAAGTGCCCATATGAGGAGAATGGAGAGATCCAAAATTGACACCCTATCGTCAAAATTGAAAGAGTTAGAGGAGCAAGATAAAAAAAAACTCAAAACCCAGCAGAAGACAAGAAATAACTAAGATCAGAGCTGAACTGAAGGAGATTGAGATACGAAAAACCCTTCAAAAAATCAATAAATCCAAGAGCTGGTTTTTTGAAAAGATCAACAAAATAGACAGACCACTAGCCAGATTGATTAAAAATAAAAGAGAAAACAACCAAATAGATGCAATAAAAAATGATAAAGGGAAAATCACCACAGATTCCACAGAAATTCAAACCATCATCAGAGAATATTACAAAATACTGTATGCACATAAACTAGTAAACCTGGAAGAAATGGATAAATTCCTGGACTCTTGTGTCCTCCCAAGCCTAAACCAGGAGGAAGCTGAAACTATGAATAGACCAATAACAAGGTCAGAAGTCGAGGCAGCAATTAAGAGCCTACCACACAAAAAAAGCCCAGGTCCAGACGGGTTCACAGCCGAATTCTACCAGACACACAAAGAGGAGCTTGTACCATTCCTTCTAAAACTATTTCAAACAATCCAAAAAGAGGGAATCCTTCCCAAATCATTTTACGAGACCAACATCATCCTGATACCAAAACCCGGCAGAGACCCAACCAGAAAAGAAAACTTCAGGCCAATATCCATGATGAACATAGATGCAAAAATCTTCAATAAAATATTGGCAAGCCGAATGCAACAGCAAATCAAAAAACGTATTCACCATGATCAAGTAGGATTCATCCCGGGGATGCAAGGCTGGTTCAACATACGCAAGTCTATAAACGTAATTGACCACATAAACAGAACCAAAAACAAAAACCACATGATTATCTCTCAATTGACGCAGAGAAGGCATTTGACAAAATTCAACAGCCCTTTATGCTAAAAACCCTCAATAAACTCGGTATCGATGGAACGTATCTCAAAGTAATAAAAGCTATTTATGACAAACCAACAGCCAATATCATACTGAATGGGCAAAAACTGGAAGCATTTCCTTTGAAATCTGGCACTAGACAAGGATGCCCTCTCTCACCACTCCTATTCAATATAGTTCTGGAAGTTCTAGCCAGAGCAATCAGGCAAGAAAAAGAAATAAAGGGTATTCAAATAGGAAAGGAGGAAGCCAAATTGTCTCTATTTGCAGACAACATGATAGTATATCTAGAAGACCCCATCACCTCAGCCCAAAAACTCCTGAAACTGATAAGCAACTTCAGCAAAGTCTCAGGATATAAAATCAATGTGCAAAAATCACAAGCATTCGTCTACACCAATAACAGACTTAAAGAAAGCCAAATCAAGAACGAACTGCCATTCACAATTGCTACAAAAAGAATAAAATACCTTGGAATACAACTCACAAGGAACGTAAGGGACCTCTTCAAGGAGAACTACAAACCACTGCTCAACGAAATCAGAGAGGACACAAACAGATGGAGAAACATTCCATGTTCATGGTTAGGAAGAATTAATATCGTGAAAATGGCTATACTGCCCAAAGTAATTTACAGAATCAACGCTATCCCCATCAAGCTACCATTGACTTTCTTCACAGAACTGGGAAAAACCACCATGAACTTCATATGGAACCAAAAGAGAGCCCACATAGCCAAGGCAATTCTAAGCAAAAAGAACACAGCGGGGGGCATCACACTACCGGATTTCAAACTATACTACAAGGCTACAGTAATCAAAACAGCATGGTACTGGTACCAAAACAGAGATATAGACCAATGGAACAAAACAGAGGCACTGGAGGCAACACAACAAATCTACAACTATACAATCTTTGATAAACCTGACAAAAACAAGCAAGGGGGAAAGGATTCCCTGTTTAACAAATGGTGTTGGGAAAACTGGCTAGCCATGTGCAGAAAGCAGAAACTGGACCCCTTCCTGACACCTTACACTAAAATTAACTCCAGATGGATTAAAGACTTAAACGTAAGACCTGGCACCATAAAAACCCTAGAAGGAAATCTAGGCAAAACTATCCAGGACATAGGAGTAGGCAAGGACTTCATGAACAAAACACCAAAAGCATTGGCAACAAAAGCCAAAATAGACAAATGGGACCTAATGAAACTCCACAGCTTCTGCACGGCAAAAGAAACAGTCAGTAGAGTGGATCAGCAACCAACAGAATGGGAAAAAATTTTTTCAGTTTACCCATCTGACAAAGGGCTGATATCCAGAATTTACAAAGAACTCAAACGGATTTACAGGAAAAAAACAAGCCCATTCAAAAGTGGGCAAAGGATATGAACAGACACTTTTCGAAAGAAGACATATATATGGCCAACAATCATATGAAAAAATGCTCATCGTCACTGGTCATGAGAGAGATGCAAATCAAAACCACATTGAGATACCATCTCACGCAAGTTAGAATGGTGATCATTAAAAAATCTGGAGACAACAGATGCTGGAGAGGATGTGGAGAAAAAGGAACACTTTTACACTGTTGGTGGGAGTGTAAATTAGTTCAACCATTGTGGAAGACAGTGTGGCGATTCCTCAAGGCCTTAGAAATAGAAATTCCATTTGACCCAGCAATCCCATTACTGGGTATATATCCAAAAGACTATAAATCGTTCTACTATAAGGACACATGTACACGAATGTTCATTGCAGCACTGTTTACAATAGCAAAGACCTGGAATCAACCAAAATGCCCATTGATAATAGACTGGATTGGAAAAATGTGGCACATATACACCATGGAATATTATGCAGCAATCAGAAATGATGAGTTTGTGTTGTTTGTAGGGACATGGATGAATCTGGAGAACGTCATCCTCAGCAAACTGACACAAGAACAGAAAATGAAACACCGCATATTCTCACTCATAGGCGGGTGATGAAAAATGAGAACACATGGACACAGAAAGGGGAGTACTAAACACTGGGGTCTATTGGGGGGAAAAGGGGAGGGCCAGTGGGAGGGGGAGGTGGGGAGGGATAGCCTGGGAAGAAATGCCAAATGTGGGTGAAGGGGAGAAGGAAAGAAAAGCACACTGCCATGTGTGTTCCTATGCAAATGTCTTACATGCTCTGCTCATGTACCCCAAAACCTAAAATCCAATAAAAAATTTAAAAAAAAAAAAAGAAGTATTTATGGATCACTTCCTGTTCTCTGGGTACTGGGCTGGACCACGGGATATAAAATCTCGGCTCTAAATAAGCAGGTCATTTCAACAGGGAGAAAGTCCTTATCAATCCCCACTTATTCTATCTCTTTCTCTTTCTCTCAATCTTTTATCCCTAAGCCGTAATAAAGGGGAGAAATACATATTTAGGAACCATTGTATTTGTTAAGTTACATCTTCACTTTTTCAGACTTTTGCTTTCTGCTGTGTTAAGCAACAATTAATTTAATATAATGTCACAGGGGTGAAATTATTGAGCTCCTGTTACCTGACAGACATGAACCATCCTCAGGGAACCCAAAGATTCAGGGGTAAAAACGGTGCCTGAGCTTAAGGATGTCACGCACCAGTAGAGGCAGGCAGGTAAATAAGAAACTCTCATGCTGGGCTAGGGCTGCACGAAGGCTTTGCATGAAGTGTAACCACAGAGGAGGGGGAAATGAATTTTCCTGGGGGATTCAGGTGAAGCTTCACCAAGAGTGCTATTTTAGTAGTGAAGGGTATGCAGAACCCCTCCAGGCAGAGATGCAAAAGGATGGGCAGAGGAAGCAGCCCTGGCAAATGTACCCTTGGAAGGGACAAGCCACTAAAGCAGGGAACCAGCCCTTGGCACAGAGTAGGTGCTTCGTGGGTTCTGGTTTCCTTCTGTTGTATCCTGGCCGAGTGACAGTGCCTGGGTTGTTCATGACAGAACTTAAATTATTTCTAGAGATGTAACACCCTAGCCCCAAGGAGCAATTGCTCCTAAGATTTCCAGGCCCTCGGTGCTGGAGCTGTGCCTTTCAGCAGCCTGCAGAACATTCAGAGGAGCGAGGACAAGAGCAGGAGGGGAGGCTGAGGACATCCTGGCTCATAAGTTAATGAGTGGTGTTGACTGACTGCCTACCCTCCCGGGGTGGTTGTGGAAATCAGAAGAGAGACAGAGCGTATAATGGGGGAAGAAGACATCAGAAGATATCACTCTTGTCTACTCATACCCTTGTTTGGGAGAAAAACTTACCTGAGAAATGCAGGAGAAGTGACTTAGGAACTTGGAAAGTTTGCAAGCATCAGCAGATGCAGCACATGGAGAGACTTCCGCAGGACAGAGGACTGTGGAATGAGGGCAGGGATTTGCATGGGATGGGTTAATTGGGGCATGGCCTCCTAGAGAAAATGCTTGGGGTCTGGTCCAAGAGAAGACAGTGTTTCTGAGCAAGCAGTGCACCAGAGCAAGTGAATTGGCGAGGTGTGTGGGAAAGACAGCAAGCGGGCGTGCCCAGGTAAGAGGGACACTGCGGGGAAGGGCAATGGGGAAAAGGGCTGGAGAAATGAGAACCAGGGTGGTGAGGAGGCTGAAATGCTAGCGGGAGGAGCCTTTTTAGGAAGACTGGGCTGGGGAGCATGTACAGTCCACTCCAACCCTGAGATCTTCCTTGCAGACGGTCCACTCTTTCAGGTGCCCACCCTTCCCCAGCACAAGCCAACTCCCAGCCCCTGGGGTGCATCCCGACTGGTTTAAACTAATCTCAGTAATACCACTGCCCTTGGTTGAGTGTGCCTCTGTAATCAGATCCCAGCCAGAGAGCCACACACGTGATCTGTTGAAAGGTTCTGGAAAGAAATAGTCCATCTTTCTCCTGTGCAAGATGTTGACGTATCTGGATGTGAGACCTGAAACCACTGCAGTGATCCAGCCTGAGGAGAAAACCAATTTAGAAAGGGGCGGAGCAGAGAGAATCACAGAGGACAGGAGCTGGTGCCCTATGGCCCTGTACTGGCAGCCTCCCCCTCCCTCAGGATTTCTTATTACATGAGATGATAAATACTCTTTATGCTATTTGAGAATAGGTTTTCTTCTGCTTGCAGTCAAGAACATCATAATATATATTTTTAATTATCTAGGCCAATAATAACGGGAAAGATATAATTCTAGCCAGAGGAACCCACCAAAGAAACATGTTCCACGCAAGCAGTGACCAGAGTTTCAGCACGATGAACACGCGCAGTTCAGGATGCCACGTGGCTGGAGATGGGCCCAGAGGTGCAGGCAGAGGCCAGGTCTCAGACAGATTTGTAAACTTTGTGGGGAACCTGGTCTTTGAAATATTTGGGATCCATAGATGAGAGGACTAAGTTGCCCTGAATAAAAAGTCAGCAACACATAGGATTTCTGAGCAGGAAATAATTAGGCTAGTGTAACTGAGGCTCAGCAGAGCACAGAAATTCAGGAAAAGGGCTGTGGTGACAGACCAAGCCTTAACCCACAGTTCTACCACTGATGAGCCATGTGCCTCGAGTAAACTTCCCTCAATTTTCTGGAAGACAAGTCCTGCCCCTCGGAGTGGTTGTGGAGTCTGTGAGCTCTCCCTGTGATGGCCTGCACACCTCTGATTGTTCTAGAAACAATCACTGACACTGTGAGGTGCCAGACCCTGTGCTGAGGCTGGGTGCAAGGCCATTTCCTCCATCAAGGTGGGCAAGGCCTCAGCAAGGACAACTCACAAGAAGGTGAATGTCAAGGTGGTGTGCAAAGCGCAAAGCAGAGGTGGATTCAGGTTGTCAAGAGTGGTGTTTTTTCCTAAAATGCAAAGAACAAAAAGTCCATTGATGGCAAAGGTTCAGTAAGTTGCTGACTCAGTTGGCAAGGGAGCCGTTCCCTCTACCTGTTCCCAAACTCCCTGAACACCAGTTCTTTCTTTAGCTTGACACTTCCTCAGCTCTTCCGTGGGACCAGCTGCGAGTTGCCAGCACCCTCCTCTCACCCCACTCCACCCTGTCTCCTCCAAGTTCCCTGTATTGACCCACTCATTGGGGTCACTTCTCAGGGACAGTTTCCCAGCCTGCGTCTGAGGAAGGCCCGGCATCTTTCCCAGGTCCTATGGCCTCCTATCCCTTAAAGCCCCGATCACAAATTTTAGGTCAGCTTTTCTGTAGAGCAACCTCAGGCCCTGCTAACCAACCTCAGGCCCATGCCTAACCAACCTGCGTCTGAAACACAGCCTTTCTAGGATGGAAACAAGGCCAAGACTAATTCTCCCTGCTTAGGCCCAAGGCATAACCTTTGGAAAGGATTCTGGAGGCTTCTTGGAATCATCTTACCTCAGCCCTCTGCAGCTCGATGGCACCATACATCAGACAGCCTACAGGTCTGCCACAGTGGCAGTCATTGAAATTGGCTCCTGATTCTGCTGCTTCTGTCTCAAAGCTGCCAGAAGGTTCGGTAGCCCTCTTCAGGAATCCCAACAGTCTCCTTCCGCAGCATGGTCATTCCCCACCCTCACCTTGGAAGGCACAGGAGGGCGATATTAGGCACTGAACCAACTTACAACACTTTTAATTTTAGTATAGCATGTGTACAGAAAAATGCACACGTCATAAAGGCCTAGCTCGATCAATTATCACAACATGACTACCCATGTAACCACCACCCGAGGGAAGGAGTAGAGCATCTCCAGCCACGCAGGAGCCCTCCTCATGCCCTGTCCCATCAGCAACCTCACTCTCCCATCGAGGCAACTTCTAACGTCATAGAAGTGTTTGGACCAGAGAAGCACTAAAGGGTTTTCAGCAGAGAGGAGATATAGTTGTCATTTGAAAGGTGCTTTCTGTGTAGGAAGAGAACAAGAGGCAGGAGGCAAACTGGGAGTGTGTTGCAGAGACTGTGACTGCTGGGGCCAGACAAGACGCAGTGGGAGGGAAGGAAGGGAGGAAGGGAGGGAGGGAGGAGGGAAGGGAGGGAGGGAGGGAGGGAGGGAGGGAGGGAGGGAGGAAGGGAGGGAGGGAGGAAGGAAGGGAGGCAAACTGGGAGTGTGTTGCAGAGACTGTGACTGCTGGGGCCAGAAAAGATGCAGTGGGAGCAAAGGAAGGGAGGGAGGGAGGGAGGGAGGGAGGGAGGGAGGGAGGAAGGAAAGGAGGGAGGGAGGAAGGGAGGGAGGGAGGGAGGAAGGGAGGAAGGGAGGGAGGGAGGGAGGGAGGAAGGGAGGGAGGGAGGGAGGGAGGGAGGAAAGGAGGGAGGGAGGAAGGAAGGAAAGGAGGGAGGGAGGGAGGGGAGAGAGAGGAGAGACAGGGATGGGAGCAGAGGTCATAAGGCCAACTTTTTGTCAACTTGCCCACTTTCTTAGTGGTGCTTCACTGTGGTCTGCAGATTAATTAAATGACCTTAAAAGCCTCCTACCCCCAATCCTGAAAGTCTTTTATTCAAACCAGTCATCTGGAAAGCAAGCCTCCCACTGGTGCTAATTCACTCAAGGAAAGATTAGAAGAACCTGGTTACCAAGCTTTGAAAAGTTGCTCATAAAATTCAGCAGGAGCCTGCAATCCTCAGAGACTTCTATTTTTACCAAAAATACACACAGAGAAGTGGAGAATTTTCAAATGAATTAGACATGAGATTGATCTTTTTATACAAAAGGAGGGTGAAAAGGAACAGTGATGCTAAGTTTGAACTCCCCGACAACCCCCACCACCTCCCCCCGCACACAGTGTCCCGCATGTCCCTAAGCTGCCTTGACTTGATGGCTTTGGTCAGACCTGAGCTCTGCCCTGACCCAGGTACAGACCACGGTAGGAGCCAGGGTTTCCTTAAGACCATGACCACAGTCAACCCCACACAGGGCCTGCTTCCACTGTAAGAGGAGCTGGCCACAGTGGCTCCCCCAGCCCCACCTGGATGAGAACACCACACATTGGAATGACTGTTGGTGTTGAGAAGGCCTAAAACAGGACATGCTTTGGGAGGGTGGGGGTATCTATCCTGGGCCCAGCTGGTGAGGAAAAGCTCCGCAGTCAGCAATTATTTTCAACCCATCGTATCCCGTAAGCACCAGGCTGTGGCCTTCCTCAACAGTGCTTTGTCAGCTAGCTAACACCTTATCTTTAGCTGGGGTCAATCAAGAACTCCTTTTTAAATTTAATTTTAATTTTTTTTTTTTTTTTTTTTTTAGAGACAGGGCCTTGCTCTGTCACCCAGGCTGGAGTGCAGTGTTGCAATCATGGCTCACTGCATCCTCGAACTCCTGGGCTCAAATGATCCTCCCGCCTCAGCCTTCCAAGTAGCTGGGACTACCGCTGTGTACCACCAGGCCTGGCTAATTAAGGACTCCTGATTTCCTCTTGCGAGCTTTGTGTACATTAGATCTGTGGTTGCCACCCAGTGCTCTGTGGATCCCAGGGGTCCATGTAGGCGGCTCAAGAGCCACTGAGGAACCAGCGCTCTGAACCCTTACACACTTCAACTGTAGTTTCTAAACTGGCCTTGAGACAACACAGCGATCCTCTCGTAAGGTTTTGTCGGCCAGGCTTTTCCCTATCTTCTTGGCCATCATAGAGTAATTAAAATACTAATTTGCGTACGGTTGCCCATAGGATCATATAAACCTGAAAAAGCCTTTGTACTTCGAAGGACTGGACAGGGATGACAAATTCAAATCTTAATGAGGCCATACAGGTAGGTCAGGGAGCAAAACAGGCTGCAGTAAGATGACAGGGAGTGTTAGGGTCTTTGATGAAACAGTGTCCATCCTCATCTGCAGCCAATTGCCACCGTGTGAAAATGCAGGCTTAAGGCTGCCAGACCTTCCAGTGCTTCCCGAGAAGACAGATACTACATTTGTCTGCAAATATCCAGATTTCTAAGTCTCAGCAACTAATTCAAATTTTAAAAAAACAAACGCATTTGTGGTCACTCATGCACAGTATGCGAACCACGGGCTTCTTCTTCAGGTCCACTGGGTGAATGAAGCCAGGATGTTGGGGGAGAGAAGGGTCTTAAAGGCGAAGGCCTCACTGAGGGAGGTTGGGGCCATAGACACTAGGAAGAGAGGAGGAGTTGCAGGTTTCAGAGTGAGGAAGACCTGAACCAGCACAGTGCAGCACCCGTGGAGGTGGCATCTAGGAACAAGCATCAGAGCCTGGGGGTCTGGCGAAGGCCTCACAGCTGAGTGTGGTGCTGGGGTGGTGGAGCGGCCAGCAGAGCTGCTTGTCCTGGAATGGACCGGGAGGGCCAGGGCAAAGAGCAGTGTCCACAGCAATCACCAGCAGGGGCCAAGGCACTCACCTGTTTCCTATGCCAAGCTTGGTGCCTGATCCACGCAGGGGGACAGAATCCCAGAAAATGAGGCACAGTGAATTTCCTCAAGCCACAATCAGTTTTGTTTAGAAAATAATGAAATGTGGCATTTCTTTCAACCTAAGCGCCCTAGAACAGTGGTTCTTAAAGATTAAGTTATGGATCTACAGGGTCCTCGAGACCCTTTCAGGAGGGCCTTGAGGTCAAAACTCTTGTCATAATAATACCAAGATGTGGTTTACCCTTTTCACTGTGTTGCCATCTGCACGGATGTGGAAAGCAGGGAAACTAAGGTTCCACCCCCACGACTCAGGCGCCACCCTGCACTCATCATCACTGCGTCCACCTCACATAATAAAACAGTGGCCAGTTTCACTTGAGAATGTTCTTGATGAAGCACAAGAATTACTGATGTTATTAATCGTGACCCTCGAGTTCACGAAATTCTCTGTGACAGCTGGGAAGTAGGCATGAGGCAGTCCTCCTGCACGTCCAGTGTGGCACTTGTCTTGAAGAACAGCTCTGTGGGAAGGGCTTGAGTTGTGAGCTGAAGAAGCCTGTTTGTTTGTTTGTTTTGTTTTTAACAGAACACCATTTTTACTTAAAGGCATCACTGATAGACAAAATGTGGTTATTCAGACTTAGGTTTTTGGCAGAATTTTCCTCTGAAATGAACAAAGCGAGCCTGTCATGTCAAAGAACCGACTGACAGTGTTTGTTGCCAATGATAGAATTTGAGCTTTCAAGCAAAAATTAACACTTTTTTGGAAAGCTTCACATCCACTCCTGTAAGCTTGACAGTTTTCCAGTACTTGAAGACTTTTCTGATGAAATTGGTGGTGAAACTAATGAATGGACTTTTTTTTTTATGTTGTGTAAAGAAACACATCAGCATTTGGATGATCTATAGAACTCATTCAACCAATGTTTCCCAGATGACCGATGCCTCGTGTTACAGAATGACGCATGGATAGAAAATCTTGGGTGTAAGACAGGCTAATGGAGTTGGATATACTAGAGAATAAAAAGTTCACTGAAGTGATTTTAGACTTTAGGTTGCAACTTATCTTTGAGTAACTACTTCCTGGGGGTAGGAAGGATAGCAAAGGACATCCATACTTACCTGAGAAGGCTGTTAAAACACTTCTCTCCTCCTATACAGAATATGGAGGCCAGATTTTCTTCATTACTTCAACCAAAACAACATATCCCAACAGATTGAATGCAATAAGCCAGACATTAAAGAGAGCTGTAAAAATGTAAAACTACCTACCACTCTTTTCACTTGATATTTTCGTTTTGGAAAATATAGTTATTTTAAATAAAAATACATACTTATATGACTGCCTAGTGGGCTTACTTTTTCTTACAATGAATTGCTAAATACATATTTTTTAAACCCTCAATTTCATTTTGATTATAGTAAATAACTGTGACATACACAATAAATAGCTTGGAGCCCTCACTAATTTTTAAGAGTGTAAAAAGACATGTGAATAAGAATTTTTTTGCAAATTGCTTTGATATAGAACAAGTCGTATCTGTTGTACTCTGCGTCTCTGGAGAGCCCAGAAAGATCAAAGCCACATACCAGGAGGAGTGAGGTGGGGGCTGAGTAGAGGTTATTGAAATTCACTTTCATATTCTCCATTTTTCTCTAAGAGGCCGGCAGGATCTTTCACAGATAAGGAACTGAGACTCAAGAAGTGAAATACCTGGTGTCAGAGCCAACTCCCAGGTGGGTCAGGCAGGATTTGAACCCAGGTCCTCTGACTTCAAACCCAGAGCCCTTTCTGCTCACATGCACGTTATCTATGCACCTGAAATGGGCCTGGGCCCCTAACTTTTTCTTTCTCCTCTTTCTTCTGGGGTTTGGTCTCATGGGCAACATGAAGCTGACTTACAAAAGGAACTAAAATTCTTTTTCTACTTCAAGAGTTCTGTAATTGACCATAGCAGCTTTACTCACAGCCGCAGCCTATATGTCATGTGGCCCATCTGTTCTCTGCCTGTGACTGAGGAACCAGAGGGGTCACTTGACTTAGGGGCAGGGCCATCTATAGAGTGCTCTGGACCAGTCAGCTTCTCACTTCCAGGATTTTAAATTGAGGGACACAGAGGGTGTGGTCAATCTGATGGAGAATCTTGGAACTGAAAACTCAGGCTGACTTAGGGTCTGAAGTAGCTATTTGGGGGCCATTTGAAAGATGACTAATAAGAGGAAACTGCAGGTGGGTGGAAAGAGAGAGAGCAAACAAAAATAAGTTGCATTGGGAGGCAGAGAAAGGGTCTCGGTCCCTGACTTTCCAGTCCCCAGTTGCAATGGCTGCAAGACCCAACTGTACCTCTTTTTCTCCACGAACCCTGAGGTGGCCATGCCGTGCCTACAGATATCCCCCTCCCACCCCATTGGTTTCTAGTACTGCACCCTCACAGCTCCTCGCGGCACTCAAGGCCTTGGATCTCTCTAAAGCTCACGTGTCTGCTGGTGCTCGAGGCCACGATAGAGGAACATCTCTGTGCGCTCTGGTTTAGCCACACAAGGTCATTCTATTAACCCACAGTTCATGTACTTTGGGGCCGTTTAGAACCAGACCCTACCTGGTTAGGGAGCCGAGGGGTGTTTTCTCCACATTTGAATACAAGCTTTTTTCCCCTTTCCCTTGGAAACCATATTTTTTCCTTCATTCAAGTAAGATACACTATAATCAAATACACCCTAGATTTTATGAAAATTACTTTAGATGGGATTTAGGATCAGATGGATGGATTTCATTTCATAGGACTTATTGGTTGAAAAGAGCTTACCTCTGTGCTGAACAGAAATCTCTGTTTTCTATATTTACCCATGGCTTTAAAAGCCTCCCTCGTGAAGTACCAAAAGCTAAGGCACTCTGGCTTTGGTGACATGTTGGACAGAAAGTCTAACATCATGAATGACACAAAGATAAGGCAGTGTGTCCTGTGTCCTCTTACCAAGTACCAAGTATGCCCCGTTAAAGTCCTGACTGGCTCAAGATGCTTTGATTGTCACCTTTCTCCCCCAACTTCCAGCCTAAGAACTGCTCTGGCAAATCTCCACTGAAACAGCACCCCTACACACACACACACACACACACACACACACACACACACACAAACACACACACGCAAACACACACACAAACACACACGCACACAAACACACACACACAAACATACACACACACGCGCGACATAGAGGCCACATGACATAAGAGCACTGTGGTTCTTGCCCTCTTCTTTCTAAGCATTACAGTAATAATGACATGAAGCTTTGCCTGAGCTGAATTAGAGTGACTATGGCTTGGCAAAGCCTCAGTAAAAAGGGCACTGTCATACCCAGCTGGCAGAAGTGCAAGCTGATACGAACTTTCTGTAGGGCATTGGCAATATGTATCAAGAGCTTTAAATGGGCTTATACATTTGACATAGTGATTTGTTTTTTTAAAGGAATTTATCCAAAGGTAAATAATAATGTTCCTTAAAGCAGGTTTGTATTCGCAAAAAAATCACAAGCAGTCTAAAAAATACATCTAACATCAAGGAATTAATTAAAGAAGTATCATACAATCTGATATGTGTGGCCATTAACATCTTACCACCAAAGACTATCTATGCACATGGAAAATTGCTTGTAATAAATTTGTAAAGTGAAAAAATTCATATATAAAAATCAATTTATAATTATCCAGCTGGGTGCGGCGGCTCACGTCTGTAATCCCAGCATCTTGGGAGGCTGAGGCTGGTGGATCACTTGAGCTCTGGAGTTTGAGACCAGCCTGGGCAACATGGCAAAACCCTGTCTCTTCAAAACATACAAAAAAAAAAAAAAAAATTAGCCAGTCACGGTGGCGCGCACCTGTGGTCCCAGCTACTTGGAGGACTGAGGTGGGAGGATTGCTCGAGCCTGGGAGGTAGAGGTTGCGGGGAGCAAAGATTGCACCACTGTGCTACAGCCTGGGTGACAAGCGACACCCTGTCTCAAAAACAAACAAACAAACAAAACCCAAAAAAACCCATTAGCCTAGTACATAAAAATAATACATATAACATATAAATACACACATAATTTATATATAAAATTTATATTTGTGGTGCAAATGGTTTTATGTATGTATGTGTATATCTATGACTGAAAGTTAATAAACTATAATTATACTAGTAAATGTAGATTTATAGGTGAATTTCCTTTTTTTATATTCTTATATATTTTTCCCAAAATTTTATGACTATGTTCTACTTTTATAGTTAGAAAATAATAATGTTAAAATACTTTTCTTTAGAGGCAGGCTCTTGCCATGTTGCCCAGGCTGGAGTGCAGCAGCTATTCACAGGTATGACTTCAGTGGACTACAGCCCTGAACTCCTGCACTCAAGCAATCCTCCCACCTCACCCTTCCCAGTAGCTGGGACTACAGGCATGAGCCACCTAAAATAACTTGTAAATAAAAAAACAAACAAAATGTTTACACTGGGGTCATGTGACCCTTGGAAAGTAATGCTATCTCTCTGAGCCTCACTTTCCACCTCTGTAAAATGCTAACTAATGTCTGTCTTGCTTTTCTACAGGTTTTTGTGCAGACTAAGGTCAATCCAATAAAATAAAAATACAACATACAAATATATTATTACTTATGACATATGTTTCAATATGATCTCCTGAAAATGACAAACGCCATAGCTAAAAGCCTTTTCTGGACTCCACATGGGAAGCAGGATAAAACCTCAGCTTCATGCTCCAGCCCCAGCCCCAGCCCCTGCCTGACTCCCCTGCCTCATCTCCAGTTCTCTTAGACTCATACCTTAAGCCTCAGCAACAGCAGCATAGGCCTGTAGCCCCCTAAACACTGTGCTGTTTCTCTCCTTACCTTCCATCTTCTGTCCCTCTGCCCGCATTGCCTTTCCCCTTCTTGCTTACTGGGCTCCTAGGTTTTCTTCTGCATCATCTCAGGCACCAGGAAAACTTCCCTGCCTCCTCTGAGATGGTTAATTGGCCCCATCTGAAAGCAGCCGAAGCTCCTGGGACCCTTCCACCACTGTACTCACCACGCTGCACTGGATGTTCCACTTAGCACACCTCCCGACTCAGCCACAAACAGCTACAGGACAGTGACCTTCTCTCGTTGGCTGTCGGGTCCCTGGTGCCCAGCATGGGGTCCAGCCTTAGCAAGTACTTTGAAATAGGACACTAAAGCTTTGCAGTTTTGGATAAAGAAATCTGCAACTACCAATAAAACAACTCCCCACTCAGGGCCACTGCATAAGGTGTTATAGATTGTGCATTGCTCAAAGGCACCTGGCTGAGGAGGCAGGTAGGATCTGAAGTCCAACCCACACCTGGCTTGCCAAGCCACCTGCCTTGGCCTGGGCTTGCGTCAGCCCAGAACGATGGAAGCCTTTTACTTTGCAAAAAGGCTGCTTTGACTGCTCCCCTCCCCCATGCTCAACTAGGGGTAGCCACGAGGCTGTATCCACCTATAGATGTATTAGATTGTACCCACCTAATTCCTGCAGTGGTTTTGTGTGGGTTACCCAAAAGGCAGAAAAGAGATGACTCACAGGGACATCACATCCTCACAGATCAATGCTAACCAATGCAAAGCTCACTTGTTAGAAGCAAACAGCATTTGTATAGAAAAATTCATTTTTAATTTCACATCTTAGCATTACAATATTTGTAATTTTCTAAATCATATTTACAATGTACCTTACAGTATAGCCCACTTTGTCCAATAGAACTTTCTGGAGTGACAGAAATGTTATGCCCTTTCCAATACAGTAGCCACCAGCTACATGGGACTATGAGCACTTGAAATGTGGCCCATATGACTCAGAAAGTGAGTTTTTGATTTTATTTAATTTTAATTAATTTAAATACTCATACATAGTTAGTAGCTATTTAATACTGTATTGAACAGTGCAGGTATAGAGAAAATTGTCTTAAATTTTAGTGTGCATGGCAATGATCTGGGTACTTATCATCAAAATAGATTCCCAGGCCCCTCCCTAAGGACTCTGATTCAGTAGATATGAGTGGGGTCAAGGAATTTGCATATTGAGCCAGCACCCCCAAAACTTCTCATATAGGTTGAAGTTTGGATCACATTAGAGTTACTATTAAATGGGTTTAGGATATCTTGGAGGAGTTAGTCTTAGACTGTTTTTTGACTTAGAATATTTTGGTACCTGAGCTACAACGTCCTATCCTCATACCCACTATGGAAGTTCTGGAATGAAAGAAGCACTTCCTAGAGGCAGCTTTTCTTGCTTTGCTGCATTCTCCTTGGAAGCTCAGACATTTGTCCCTGTCAATTTGCTTTGCTTTAAAGAAAATGAAACTCGTGACTGACAAGATGGCCAAATAGGAACAGCTACGGTCTGCAGCTCCCAGCGAGATAACACAGAAGGCAGGTGGTTTCTGCATTTTCAACGAAGGTACCCATTTCATCTCATTGAAACTGTTAGACAGCAGCTGCAGCCCACAGAGGGTGAGCTGAAGTACGGGGGGATGTCACCTCACTTGGAAAGCAAAAGGAGTCAGGAACTCCCTCCCCTAGCCAAGGGAAGCTGTGAGAGACTGTGCCATGAGGACCAGTGCATTCCAGACCAGACACTATGCTTTTCCCATGGTCTTTGCAACCTGCAGACCAGGAGACTTCCTCGGATGCCTACACCACCAGGGCCCTAGGTTTCAAGCACAAAATTGGGCAGGCCTTTGGGCAGGCACCGAGCTAGCTACAGGAACTTTTTTTCATACCCCAGTGGCACCCGCAATGCCAGCAAGCAAGAACCATTCACTCCCCTGGAAAGGGGACTGAAGCCAGGGAGTCAAGTAGTCTAGCACAGTAGATCCCACCCCTACAGAGCCCAGCAAGCTAAGATCCACTGGCTTGAAATTCTTGCTGCCCGCATAGCAGTCTGAAGTCAATGTGGGATGCTCAAGATTGGTGGGAGCGGGGAGGTGGGGGGAGGTTCATTCGCCATTACTGAGGCTTGAGTAGGTGATTTTCCCCTCACAGTGTAAACAAAACTGCAGGGAAGTTCAGACTGCAGAGCTCACTGCAGTGCCACAAAGCTGCTGTAGCCAGACTGCTTCACTAGATTCCTCCTCTCTGGGCAGGGCATCTCTGAAAGAAAGGCAGCAGCCCCAGCCAGGGGCTTATAGATAAAATTCCCATCTCCCTGGGACAGAGCACCTGGGGCAAGAGGCAGCTGTGGGCACAGTTTCAGCAGACTTAATCATTCCTGCCTGATGGCTCTGAAGAGAGCAGCAAATCTCCCAGCACAGTACTTGAGCTCTGCTCAGGGACAGACTGCCTCCTTAAGTGGGTGCCTGACTCCCATGCCTGACTGGGAGACACCTCCCAGCACAGGTTGACAGACACCTCATACAGGAGAGCTCTAGCTGGCATCTGGCAGGTGGCCCTCTGGGATGAAGTTTCCAGAGGAAGGAACAGGTAGAAATCTTTGCTGTCCTGCAGCTACCACTGGTGATACCCAGGCAAACAGGGTCTGGAGTGGACCTCCAGCAAACTCCAGCAGACCAGCAGCAGAGGGGCCTGACTGTTAGAAGGAAAACTAACAAACAGAAAGGAATAGTATCAACATCAACGAAAAGGATATCCACACAGAAACCCCATCTGAAGTTCACCAGCATCAAAGATCAAAGGTAGATAAATCCATGAAGATGAGGAAAAATCAATGCAAAAAAGCTGAAAATTCAGAAAACCAGAATGCCTCTTTTCCTCTAAAGGATCACAACTCCTTGCCAGGAAGGGAAGAAAATTGGATAGAGAATTAGTTTGACGAATTGACAGAAGTAGGCTTCAGAAGGTGGGTAATAACAACTCCTCCGAGCTAAAGTAGCATGTTCTAAGCCAATGCAAGGAAGCTAAGAACCTTGAAGAAAGGTTGGCAGAATTGCTAACTAGAATAACCAATTTAGAGAAGAATATAAATGACCTGATGGAGCTGAAAAACACAGCACGAGAACCTCATGAAGCACACACAAGTATCAAGAGCTGAATCGATCAAGCAGAAGAAAGAATATCAAAGATTGAAGATCAACTTGATGAGATAAAGCATGAAGACAAGATTAGAGAAAAAAGAATGAAAGGGAACAAACAAAGCCTCCAAGAAATATGGGTCTATGTGAAAAGATTAAACCTACGTTTGATTGGTGTACCTGAAAGTGACGGGAAGAATGGAACCAAGTTGGAAAACACTTTGTAGGATATTCTCCAAGAGAACTTCCCCCAACCTAGTGAGACAGGCCAACATTCAAATTCAGGAAATACAGAGAACACCACAAAGATACTCCTCGAGAAGAGCAACCCAAGACACATAAGCATCAGATTCATCAAGGTTGAAATGAAGGAAAAAATGTTAAGGGCAGCCAGAAAGAAAGGTCAGCTTACCCACAAAGGGAAGCCCATCAGACTAACAACGATCTCTCTACAGAAACTCTACAAGCCAGAAGGGAGTGAGGGTCAATATTCAACAATTTTAAAGAAAAGAATTTTCAACCCAGAATTTCATATCCATCCAAACGAAACTTCATAAGTGAAGGAGAAATAAAATCCTTTACAGACAAGCAAATGCTGAGAGATTTTGTCACTACCTAAAGGAAGCACTAAATATTGGAAAGGAAAAACTGGTACCAGCCACTGCAAAAACAAACCAAATTGTAAAGAACATTGACACTATGAAGAAACTGCATCAACTAAAGGGTGAAGTAAGCAGCTAGCATCATAATGACAGGATCAAAGTCAAACATAACAATATTAACCTTAAATGTAAATGGGCTAAATGCCCCAATTAAAAGACACAGACTGGCAAATTGGATAAAGAGTCAAGACCCATTGATGTGCTGTATTCAGGAGACTCATCTCACATGCAAAGACATGCATAGGCTCAAAATAAAGGGATAGAGAAATATTTACCAGGCGGATGGAAGGCAAAAAAAAAAAAAAAGCAGGGATTGTGATCCTAGTCTCTGATAAATCAGACTTTAAACCAACAAAGATAAAAAAGACAAAGAAAGGCATTATATAATGGTAAAGGGACCAATGCAATAAGAAGAGCTAACTAAATATGCACCCAATACAGGAACACCCAGATTCACAAAGCAAGCTCTTAGAGACCTACAAGGACACTTAGACTCCTACACAATAATAGTGGGAGAATTTACTTATTTATTATTTATTTATTTTTGTTATATTTTAAGTCCTGGGGTACATGTACAGAATGTGTAGATTTGTTACATAGTTATATACATGCCATGGCAGTTTGCTGCATCCATTACCCCATCATCTACAATAAACACTTCTCCTAATGCTATCCCACCCTTAGGCCCCCACCCCCCAACAGGCCCCGTGCTTGATGTTCCCTTCTCTATGTTCATGTGTTCTCATTGTTCAACTCCCACTTATGAGTGAGAGCATGTGGTGTCTGGTTTTCTGTTCTTGTGTTAATTTGCTGTGAATGATGGTTTCCAGCTTCATCCATGTACCTGCAAAGGACATGAACTCATCCTTGTTTGTGGCTGCATAGTATTCCATGGTGTATATGTGCCAATAGCGGGAGACTTTAACACTCCACTGTCAGTATTAGACAGATTAATGAGACAAAAAATTAAAAAGGATATTCAGGACTTGAACTCAGCTCTGGACCAAGCAGATCTAACAGATATCTACAGAGCTCTCCACCCCAAATCAACAGAATATACGTTCTTCTCAGCACCACATGGCACTTATTCTAAAATTGACCACATAATTGAAAGCAAAACACTCCTCAGCAAATCCAAAAGGACAGAAATCAATACAAACAGTCTTTCAGAGCACAGTGCAATCAAGTTAGAATTCAGAGTTAAGAAACTCATTCAAAACTGCAGAATTACATGGAAACTGAACACCCTGCTCCTGAATGACTACTGGGTAAATAACAAAATTAAGGCAGAAATAAGTAAGTTCTTTGAAACCAATGAGAACAAAGACACAACATACCAGAATCTCTGGGACACAGCTAAAGCAGAGTTTAGAGGGAAATTTATAGCACTAAATGCCCACAGGAGAAAGTAGAAAAGATATAAAATCGACACCCTAACATCACAATTGAAAGACTAAAGAAGCAAGAGCAAACAAATTCAAAAACTAGAAGAAGACAAGAAATAACTAAGATTCAGAACTGAAGCAGATAGAGACACAAAAAAACCCTTCTAAAACCAATGAATCCAGGAGCTAATTTTTTGAAAAGATTAAGAAAATAGACTGCTTGCCAAATTAATAAAGAAGAAAAGAGAGAAGAATCAAATAGACACAATAAAAAATGATAAAGGGGATAGCACCACTGATCCCAGAGAAATGTAAACTACCATCAGAGAATACTATAAACACCACTATGCAAATAAACTAGAAAATCTAGAAGAAATGGATAAATATTCCTGGACACATACACCCTCCCAAGACTAAACCAGGAAGAAGTAGAATCCGTGAATAGACCAATAACAAGTTCTGAAATTGAGGCAGTAATTAATAGCCTACCAACCAAAAAGAGCCCAGGACCAGACAGATTCACAGCTGAATTCTACCAGAGGTACAAAGAGGAGCTTGTACCATTCCTTCTGAAACTATTCCAAACAATAGAAGAAGAGGGACTGCTCCCTAACTCATTTTATGAGGCCAGCGTCATCCTGATACCAAAACCTGGCAGGGACAAACAAAGAAATAAAATTTCAGACCAGTATCCCTGATGAGCATTGATCCAAAAATCCTCGATAAAATACTGGCAAGCCAAGACAATTCTAAGCAAAAAGAACAAAGCTGGAGGCATCATGCTGACTTCAAACTATACTACAAGGCTATAGTAATCAAAACAGTGTGGTACTGGTATCATTATAGAGATATAGATCAATGGAACAGAACAGAGGTCTCAGAGGCAATGCCACATATCTACAACCATGCAATCTTTGACAAACCTGACAAAAACAAGCAATGGGAAAAGGATCCCCTGTTTCATAAATGGTGTTGGGAAAACTGGCTAGCCATGTGCCAAAAGCAGAAACTGGACCCCTTTCTGACACCTTACACTAAAATTAACTCCAGATGGATTAAAGACTTAAACATAAGACCTAACACCATAAAAACCCTAGAAGAAAATCTAGGCAAAACCATTCAGGACATAGGCATAGGCAAGGACTTCATGACTAAAACACCAAAAGCATTGGCAACAAAAGCCAAAATAGACAAATGGGATCTCATTAAACTCCAGAGCTTCTGTACAGAAAAAGAAACAATCATCAGAGTGAACCAGCAACCAACAGAATGGGAAAAAATTCTTGCAATCTACCCATCTGACAAAGGGCTAATATCCAGAATCTACAAAGAACTAAAACAGATTTACAAGAAACAAACAAACAAACCCATTCAAAAGTGGGCAAAGGATATGAACAGACACTTTTCAAAAGAAGACATATATGAGGCCAACAAACATATGAAAAAATGCTCCTCATCGCTGGTCATTAGAGAAATGCAAATCAAAACCACATTGAGATACCATCTCATGCCAGTTAGAATGGCGATCATTAAAAATGCTGGAGACAACAGATGCTGGAGAGGATGTGGAGAAATAGGAACACTTTTACACTGTTGGTAGGAGTGTAAATTAGTTCAACCATTGTGGAAACAGTGTGGCGATTCCTCAAAGACCTTAGAAATAGAAATTCCATTTGACCCAGCAATCCCATTACTGGGTATATATTCAAAGGATTATAAGTCATTCTATTATAAAGACACAGGCACACATATGTTCATTGCAGCTCTGTTTACAATAGCAAAGACCTGGAACTAACCCAAATGCCCATCAACGATAGATTGGACAAGGAAAATGCAGCACATATACAGCATGGAATACTATGCAGCCATAAAAAGTGATGAGTTTGTGTCCTTTATAGGAACATGGATGAACCTGGAAACCATCATTCTCAGCAAATTGACACAAGAACAGAAAATCAAACACCACATGTTCTCACTCATTGGTGGGTGTTGAACAATGAGAACACATGGACACAATGGAGGGGAGCCTCACACACTGGGGTCTGTTGGTGGGGAATAGGGGAGGGACAGCAGGGGCTAGGGAGGTTGGGGAGGAAAAACATGGGAAGAAATGCCAGATATAGGTGGCAGGGAGATGGAGGCAGCAAACCACATTACTACATAGGTACCTATGCAACAATCCTGCATGTTCTGCATATGTACCCCAGAACCCAAAGTGTAATAAAATTCATGAATATATATAGGCAACCGAATCCAGCAGCACATCAAAAAGCTTATGCACCACAATCGAGTCTGCTTCATCCCAGGGATGCAAGACTGGTTCAATATATGCAAATCAATAAACATAATCCATCACATAAACAGAACCAATAATAAAAACCACATGATTATCTTAATAGATGGAGAAAAGGCCTTTGATAAAATTCAACACCCATTCACGCTAAATACTCTCCATAAACTAGGTATTGATGGAATGTATCTCAAAATAATAAGAGCCATTTATGACAAACCCACAGCCTATATCATACTGAATGGGCAAAAGCTGGAAGCATTCCCTTTGAAAACTGGTTCAAGACAAGAATGCCGTCTCTCACCACTCATATTCAACATAGTATTGGAAGTTCTGGCCAGGGCAATCAGGCAAGAGAAAGAAATAAAGTGTATTCGAATAGGAAGAGAGGAAGTCAAATTGTCTCTCTTTGCAGAGGATGTGATTGTATATTCAGAATGCCCCATCATCTCAGCCCAAAATCTCCTTAAGCTGATAAGCAATTTTAGCAAAGTCTCAGTATACAAAAATAAATGTGCAAAAATCACAAGCATTCCTATACACCAATAACAGACAGAGAGCCAAATCATGAGTGAACTCCCATTCACAATTGCTACAATGAGAATAAAATACCTAGGAATACAACTTACAAGGGACATGAAGGACCTCTTCAAGGAGAACTACAAACCACTGCTCAAGGAAATAAGGGAGGACACAAACAGATGGAAAAATATTCCATGCTCATGGATAGGAAGAAAATGGCCGTTCTTCCCAAAGTAATTTGCAGATTCAATGCTATCCCCACCAAGCTACCATTGACTTTCTTCACAGGATTAGAAAAAACTACTTTAAACTTCATATGGAACCAAAAAAGAGCCCATATAGCCAAGACAATCCTAAGCAAAAAGAACAAAGCTGGAGGCATCATGCTATCTGACTTCAAACTATACTACAAGACCATATCTACAAAGGTTTCAACATATACATATATATGTGTGTGTGTGTGTGTGTGTGTGTGTGTGTGTGTATTCAAACTATATACAAGCCTATGTAACCAAAACAGTATGGTACTGGTACCAAAACAGATATGTAGACCAATGGAACAGAACAGAGGCTTCAGAAAGAATGCCCCACATCTACAACCATTTGATCTTTGACAAAACTAACAAAAACAAGCAATGGGGAAAGGATTCCCTATTTCATAAATGGTGTTGAGAAAACCGGCTAGCTGTATGCCAAAAGCTGAAGCTGGACCTGTTCCTTACATCTTATACAAAAACGAACTCAAGATTGATTAGTCTTAAATGTAAGACGGAAAACCATAAAAACCCTGGAAGAAAACCTAGGCAATACCACTCAGGACACAGGCATGGGCAAAGACTTCATGACTAAAATACCAAAAGCAATGGCAACAAAAGCCAAAATTGACACATGGGATCTAATTAAACTAAAGAGTTTCTGCACAACAAAAGAAACTATCATCAGAATGAACAAGCAGCCTACAAAATGGGAGAAAATTTTTGCAATCTATCCATCTGACAAAGGACTAATATCCAGAATCTACAAGGAACTTAAACAAATTTACAAGAAAAAAACAAACAACCCCATCAAAAAGTGGGCAAAGTATATGAACAGCCACAAAAGAAGGCATTTATGTGGCCAATAAACATATGAAAAAAAGCTCATTATCACTGGTCATTAGAGATATGCAAATCAAAACCACAATGAGATACCGTCTCACACCAGTTAGTATGGCAATCATTAAAGAGTCAGAAAACGACAAATTCTGGAGAGGATGTGGAGAAATAGGAACGCTTTTACACTGTTGGTGGGAGTGTAAATTAGTTCAACCACTGTGGAAGACAGTGTGATGATTCCTCAAGGATCTAGAACCAAAAATACCATTTGACCCAGCTATCCCATTACTGGGTATATACCCAAAGGATTATACATTATTCTATTATAAAGACACATCCACGCATATGTTTATTGCAGCACTATTCACAATAGCAAAGACTTGGAACCAACCCAAATGCCCATAAATGATAGATTGGATATATAAAATGTGGCACATATACAACATGGAATACTATGCAGCCATAAACAAGGATGCATTCATGTCCTTTGCAGGGACATGGATGAAGCTGGAAACCATCATTCTCAGAAAACTAACACAGTAACAGAAAACCAAACACTGCATATTCTCACTCATAAGTGGGATTTGAACAATGAGAACACACAGATACAGGGAGGGAACCATCACACCCCAGGCCTTGTCAGGGGGTGGGGGACTAGGGGAGGGATAGCATTAGGAGAAATACCTAATGTAGATGACAGGTTGATGAATGCAGCAAACCACCATGGCACATGTATACCTATGTAACAAATCTACACATTCTGCACGTGTATCTCAGAACTTAAAGTATAATAAAAAAAAAAAAAGAAAGAAAGAAAATGAAACTCTTTCAGTGACAACAGCCTGAAGTTACCACCTGAGACCATCTCTTCTTCCCACCTTCTTTCCTTCCTCCCCAGACTGACTCCAGCCCCAGTACCAGCCTCTGCAACGACCTCCTGCCCACACAATGAGACCTCCCACACAAGCAGCCAGGCTGTGGCCTGTCCTTGGATGAGAAATCTCTCATTTGAGTGGCTTGAGGAAATGTCTCTTACTCTTTGAGGGCAGGTCCTTCCAAGTTGCCACTAAGCTCAGTTGGAGCCAGAGAGGTGACAGAAGGTGTAATGCAGCACTCCCCCCAAAATCTCCTGGGTCCCATGACCTCCCAGTTTGGGAACGTAACAAGGTCACAATTCTATTGATGTCCCAATCACAGTGGCCCTGAGCATGCCCTTCCCTTGCCCAACCAGAACTGAGCCCCTCAAGGGACCCCTGGTAAATTCTGGGAACTGCCCCAGGAAATCTTCACATTGGGCACAGGCCAGGCCTCCAGCAGCACCAACCACAGGGGGCTGCCCTGAGGTGTCTTTTCCTCTGGCTTCCACTCACCATTAAGCTGCTGGAAAAAGCCTTCAAAGGCCACCAATCCCGAGATCTATGCAGAGGGAGGACAATGGCCTTTTCCTACTCCCAGGCCGCACTTTGTTACCTAGGCCCTAAATCATCCCAGCTTGTGCCCAGAATCTCACCAAATCTCCTGTGAAAATAATTCCATCCAGTTCAGACCCTTATCCCTCTAGAGATAAAACCCAAGCCAAGGAGAGACAGTGGAGAAGGGATCCATGAAACCCCTGCTTTCTTCCTCTCCCAGGTGCAAAGTCTAAGTGTCGTGCGTATAAATAGAGACAGAGGGAGGGGACGAGAACACTTGCAATAACTGGGTTGCAGTTCAGCCAAAGTTGCCTCTGACGCGCATAAATGAAAAACGGTCCAGTTAGATAAACCAAGGACATCTGCCTTCTCCCTGTGGCTCTAAATCAGTGGCAGGTGAGTATCAAGAAGAGCACAGAGTCAGCAACACTGCAGTCTGGATGGCGGGGAGGGGAAAGTGGAGAAGATGAAGCCAGAGACCTTTCTTCTCTATAAGAAAGTACTTATTTATAATACAGACATTTTGCCTGTCCTCCTGGAGAGCATCACCTGTTTGTTCTTTTCTTTTACCTGCTCGAAAGCACAGTTTGTTGATTCAGGCTCTTCTCTGGGTCAGCCCACTTTCAACAGACTCTAAGGAAGAGTAGTTAACTCCTGCTTTGAGACCGTCAGGGCAACTGGGCGTGATAGAATGTCTCTGCAACTCCCGCAGCCCTGGGGAAGAGTCTATTCTAGGTATCAGTTCACATTTTCTCTCAAACTAGTACTAAGTTGAAAAAATAGCATCAGCAGAGCCTGCCATTACCTGGAGTCGGGCTTGGCTGCCGATTCAACACAGCTACATCTTATCAGACGAAAAGTTAATTTCAATAATAGGATATCTGGGAAGGCTTCAGCAACTAATTTTCCCATCCTTGGATAATCTGGTACTGCTGATCTGGGGTGTACCCTGCCAGCCAGTGCCTTCGCTAAACACAGAGCGCTAGCACCCTGCCCTGGCACCCCAGCCCCGGCTCCTTTCCAACCGAGCTGCTGCACACGACTTGGGGAGCCATCTTTGGCTGCCATTCAGGGGAAGACAGATGGCTGAGAAATGATTTTCTGGAGTTTCCTGACCAGATTTCTCTCCTATGTATCATGAAGCAAACCGTGGCTTTAAGATTCGTCCCTGGAGCGGCAGGCAGCCACTGTCTCTGAGTCGAGTCCTGCTTGGATGGGAATTTATTTCTAAACACTACGGGATTTGGGTCAGGGCTTGCATTTTAAGCAGCCCGTTTTCATTTTCTGGGACAGGTAAGAAGGGGGGACAAGCTTAGATTTTCACAGGTGGTATCGTTGCTATAAAAAGGATCCCAATCCAGACCCCAAGAGAGGGTTCTTAGATCTTGTGCAGAAGAGAACTCAGGGCGAGTCACAGAGTTTATTGGAAACTACTCCACTACAGAGTAAAGAGTCCTCAGAAAGCAGGAAGAGGAACCACACCTTCCCTTGTTAGCGTTACTGCCTTTAAGAAACTATAAAGAGTTATAATTAAGCTTGAAACGTGTATTTGTGCTCACTAAAGGTAGGGGCTATTGGTGCTCTCAATGGTGCTATCAGTGACCACTCATCTTTCAACCTAAGCCTGCTCATTATCGTTATCTTTAAGTCAGTGGACATCTGGATGTTCTGTGGGCTTGGTGAGAGACGTTCTGTATGGCCACAAATATTCTGTACTTAAAATTGGTGGCCAGCTTAGAGTGTGGCTATTTTCAGACCATAAGTATTAACCTTATAGGTGCTGTGTGTGTGCCCGGTCACTCACTTTAAGATGGAGTCACTATGGTCATGTCTCATTAAACCAGAGGCCTGGTAAGCAGAGGCTCCGCTAACGTTATTAAATCAAAGAGAGACAGACAAGAACAGTGAGATCAGGCAAGAGTCTGAAAATGGGACTGGGTGTGGGACAAAGCTGCCCCATTGCACCACAGGGAGCTGAAGAGAAGGGCCCTGCCATTGACTGCCACCCGGCCATAGGCCTCTGCCCTCCTAGGCACTTTACATGGGATAGCTCACGTATTTCTTGAATCTCTGACCTCACCCGCTTCACTGATAAAGAAATCTCTTTGCTGACTAGGTGCTCTCCCTAGTGGTCACCTCTACTCACGTGGCTTCAGTGACCCTGCACATGTCAGTGACTCACAATCAAACACTGCCATCCTTCGGAGTCCTAAACATGTTTATACAATTGCCCACAGAACCTCTTTAGCCTCAGGCTCGGCACTAATGCCCTATGTTCCCCACCGCCGGGACAGTCCTGGATCCTTCTTCCTTCATCTACCATATCCCACGGTCACCACAACCTGTCATTTCCCCGTGAAATGGCACTTGGCTCCATCCACAGCTCACCTCCTCCCTGCCACTGCAGTGGCTCAGACCACCTCAATGCCGCAACTGCTTCCTCCCATCCACTCAGGAGTGCAGCCAGAATTCTCAGCACCTAATCCTGTTGCTGCCCAACTCAAAACTTTACAGCTCACTGAGTTGTCCTGGATCTGCCATGGATGTCCCCTCATGCTCTGGCTCCACTCCCTTGTGAATGAGTCACCCTGCCACTTTGGTCCCGGCACACCGTGCTTGAGGCACTTAACGACTTTAAGCCCAGAGTGTGCTTTTTATTTCTTTATCCAAATCTTTGAAGGCTGTTCCCTCCGTCTGGAATCCTCTTACAAATGTTGATCCTCCCTTCGCCCCGAGGGCTGATCCAACCCTCATCGTGGTTGGCTGACTCCTGCTGACTCTGATTTCAGCTGAGATGCCTCTTTCTTATGTGTCCCTGATCCCTCTGCTCCTACCATTTTCACAGCATCACATTATCCCCACTGGACTGTCAACTCCTTAAGGACAGGTAACATCTCGCTTACCATTGAGTCCTTAGTATCTGGCACAAGAGCTGGCACACAGCAGGTGCTCAAAACATTTTTGTTGAGTGAGTGAGTGAACAAATGAACTAGCAACTCGCCCCAAGTTGCTCAGCTTGTAGATGATGGAACTGTGATTGAAACCCAGTCCTGTTAGTCTCAAAGCCCGTGGCCTTTCCTCTGCACTCTGATGACACAAGCGTCATGATGTGGCTTATTTAAAGCAAGGGTAGGCCACCTCTGGAACTAATACAGTGTCTTGGGAATAACCGCAGTGAACTCAAGGGTGCTTTGAATCTGACATTTTGAAATCAACTCTGAGTACTCATCCCTCCACTTACTAATCTGGTCTAGAAGACAGACCCCGTCCTGCTCTTTATCTGCAAATTGCCTTAGGTCTTCAAGTTATGTCTTTCTTGCCCCTAAGTACATCACCTCAGCTATAGTGCAGTCTGTTTCCTGGTACTGTTCTAGTAATATGCCCCTAAGAGCTAGAAGGAGACGGAACCATTTCTGTACTTTCTCATTAAAGGAAAGTACTTGTGTTTCTGTTCTAAGGTTGTGTGGACTAAGGTTCGTGCAAAGTAACCAACTAGTATGACAAAATTTAATCAGCCTGGAAAATTTCAGCAGAAGCCTCCTGCTCAGCAGCAATCACTGTAAACACAAATCACAATATCTGCACTTACATGAGCCATGGATGGATTACATTATCTACCTCTGCTTTATTTAGATGATGAATGACATGCAGCTAGGGAATACAGACCCAGAAAAAGCCCTGAAAACCCTCAGAAGTGGGATGGATTCATCTTTTCCTGAAGAATCATTGGCTCCAATGAGGCAGGAAATGAACAAAAAGCACCAGAGCTACCCAAGGGGCTCTGGGCACCTCAGCGAGGCCTTCTCCTGGTGTAGGACCTTGGAGTGGGATCGCATGAGATTCCAAGAGATTCTCACCATGGCCCCCTCAAAGGGAGCCTATCATTTGTCTTCTGAATGCTTGGCTGTTAAAATGAAAGTATATTAAAATGCCCTCTTTAAATCTGATTCAAAATAACCTAGCCAGATGGGAGAGTTGTAGCTGAAACAGGTTGACCATACATTGATGATTATTGATGTATGAACAATGGCACGTGGGGTGCCATTGTTATATTCTCTGTTCTTTTGTATATTTTTGAAATTTTAAAAAAATGCTCCATGTAAGTATAATCTCATATAGTTTTTCTGAGGAATGATTTAGTATTATATATTCAAAAGTCTTCAAAATGTGCAAATCCTGTGACTCAGAAATTCTACTTCTAGGAATTTACTCTTAGGAAATAATCATGAATGTGTGAAAAGATTTATCTACATGGATGTTCATAACAGTCTTGTTTATAATGGGGGAAAAAAGAAAAGTGTTTGATAAGGACGGGTCAAATAAACAATGGCACCTGTTACGGTAGACTGTTATGCTGCCACTAAAATCATCCTGG
This sequence comes from Callithrix jacchus, assembly GCF_049354715.1. NCBI lineage: Eukaryota > Metazoa > Chordata > Mammalia > Primates > Cebidae > Callithrix > Callithrix jacchus. Next base: position 152,242,176 of record NC_133508.1, read on the forward strand.
AGCTGGTGACGTGAAGAGAGACATCATTCCACACGCTATTGATGGAAATAAATAGAAAAACTGCTTTGCAAAGTGCGTTGGTATTATCCATCCTTGTTTAAAATGTATATTTACTTTGGCCTAGCAATTACATTCTTAAGAATTTTTCCCATTGACAGACAAAAATGTATATACTGGAATAACTGCAGCATTCTTTATAGAAGGAAAAAATGAAAGCAATATAAATGTTCAACAAATAAAGCTAAGTTGAATAAACTGTGGTTAACCATACAATGGAATGCTTTGAAGGCATCGTTTGCCGTAATAATCATAGCTAACATTTTTGAAAGCTTTCTGTGATCTAGGCATTGTTCTAAGGATTTTGTACATGCTAATATGAAATGTATCAGTTAGCCATTACTGCATAACACACTGTTCTAAAATTCAGTGGCTTACAGCAATGAATATTTTTTATTGCTTCAGAGACCTTCCTTCTGACTCTGTACGCAGCTGTGGGTTGATCTCGGGTAGGTTTTCTTACATGTTTGGTGGTCATCTGTAGGCTTGTTTAGAATTTTCTTGGCTGTAACAATTGGCTTTCATATAGGCTTTCATGTCTGAACAAACTACCGTAGACTTATTCACTGGGCAGTGGTAGAATTCCAAAAGAGAGCAGAAGCATGCAAAACCTCCTGATGCTTAGAATCCAGCCTGGCGCACCATCACCTCTGCTGCATTCTGATGGCCAAAGCAAACCCAGACTCAAGGGATAGGGGTAGATTCTCTCTCTCTCTTGTTGAAAAGAGCTTCAAAGTGATATTTCAAGGAATATGAATACAGGAAGGGGGATAAAAAGGCCATTTTTGTGATAAATCTTCCACATATCTAAAATGAACAACAGTGAGTTTTGTATGCTCCTATTTGTCCAGTAAAAAGATAAAACACGGCCAGGTGCGGTGGCTCAAGCCTGTAATCCCAGCACTTTGGGAGGCCGAGGCGGGTGGATCACGAGGTCAAGAGATCGAGACCATCCTGGTCAACATGGTGAAACCCCATCTCTACTAAAAATACAAAAATTAGCTGGGCATGGTGGCACATGCCTGTAATCCCAGCTACTCAGGAGGCTGAGGCAGGAGAATTGCCTGAACCCAGGAGGTGGAGGTTGCGGTGAGCCGAGATCGCGCCATTGCACTCCAGCCTGGGTAACAAGAGCGAAACTCCATCTCAAAAAAAAAAAAAAAAAAAAGATAAAACACCAGACACATCAACACATGCAGATACACAGATACACACACACCCCATATACATGCATATAACAGGAAGATTTCTGTCAGGTACACAAAGTTACCATGCACTAAAGTTACCCTGGTGAAAAGAACTGGGGTATTGTGTCAGAGAAAGACTTTCTTTTTACTGAACACCCTTTTAAACTATTTGAGTTGTTTTGCCACATGAATAAACTAAACTTACAATTTTTAAAACTAGATATCAAAATTAAAAGATCTCAGAAAAGGAAATAAAAATGCATAGAATTGAATAAAAGTAAAAATACAACATATCAAAATTTGTGGGATGCTGCTGAACGATGGCTGAGGAAACTTCATAGCACTAAATGCTTCCGTTAGGAAAGAGAAAAGATCGCAGATCAAAATGAAAAGAAAACATGTAGCAAGATCATATTATATAACAACATTTAAGATATGAAAATGTGCATAAAATGTTAAGGGAAATATGCACATTATAAGCCATATAAATGGCATGCAAATTGAAATATAAAAAAGGCTTAGAAGCTGCATACCAAAATATTGACATTGGGTCATGAGGTGGTTTTGAATCTTCTACTTTGTGATTGTCTATATTTTCTATTTTTCCCTACAATTTACATTTATATTTTTCGGCCAGAGTATAGAAACGAAGGTCCTATAAAAACAAGGAGCTAAGGGCCAAGGATCTCAGGAACAGCCTCAGTTCTCACACTCTTGGCTCTCTTTCTATTGGCTTCAGAACACCTAGGCAGAGATGACAATGTCTCCCGTAGTTTGACTGGCCATGGGAAATGTGTGACCAAGTTCAGGCCCAACTTTTAGTCATCCTCTCCTTTCTTCCTCACAACAGCAATATGAGAAGTAAATCATTGTCCCCATTTAACAGGTGAGGAAATAGAGTCCCAGATCAGAACTGTGAGCTCAGCGCACGGTTCTTATTTACTCTATGTCACTGCTCTCTCCCCTCGGTGAAGCTGGAAGCAGGGCTTAGACCTAACTGCCCTGACTTCCACTCCCTTTCGGTGTTTGGAAACTGCCACATTCTGAGGATATAGCATTGAACAAGACCAACGTAGTCCTTGTTCCATGGTGCTACATTCTAGCAAGAAAGACAGACATGAAGCAATATAAAAATTGAATTCTTCATTACAATTGTGTTGAGTGCTTCAAGGGAGAGTATAGGCTCCCAGAGAGCATATGACAGTGAGACCTGGCTTGACCTGGGCCAAGGCAGACTTCTCTGGGGCATCATCAGTGCTGGATAGCCAGTCATGGCAGCAGTGGGCGTCCTCTAGACCATTCTGGAATTTTGCTTGGGCTTTTTCCCTGGATGCATAATTCCTGAATTTGTAGCATCCAAGCATGATTGGAGCATCTTCTGGAAATTCCAAACTAAATCATACCCTGTAAGAAATCCCTTTCTGTTAAACTAGTGAGGGTGTATTCTGTTACCTGAATGCAGTGGTCAAGAAACACCAGAGCAGACTCTTAGATGGCCCTTATCAGCATGCCTGGCCCTTTTCCTTCTTTCCTGATTCTCTACCTTCTCCCTCTGTATGCTCCTCCAATCTTTCCAAACTGGACTCAGCAGTTTCTCTGCACCTGCCACCTGGTTACACCTTTCTAGGCACCGACTCTAGACTCAGGTAGTCAAAACGGGGCTACCAACCACAGAAGGTCGTGACAATCAGATGGAATAGTGCAAGATAAACTCACAGCAAAGCACTGGCACATAGGAAAGGCTCTTGGTTGCTGTTGTTGAAGTTCTTATTACCTTTGGCTTTGGTGATGAGCATCCCTCCCATGACTCACTGGTTCAATTACAGTCTGTGGCATCTGCCTGTAATTCTACACATGATACAGACAGAAATGAGAGCTTTCTTGGTTCCAGGGTCCAACCTGAAAGACAGGTCTCACCTCTGCACAAGTCAAGATTATTCGCTGCAAGCATAAGACTAACCTGCGATCATCAGTAGAAAAGGGCATTTACTGTAAAGGCAACTTTCAGAATCCACTGGTGTCGGGAGAACCGGGCACAGAAAAATGACAAGAGTTTAAAAATGTCCAGAAAGCCAAGACAACCACCCTTTAGCAGTCACCCTCTGCTGCTCCTGAAGTGAACTCCTTGGTTCACCCCTTCCAGATTCAAAGTTCCAGGCAGGGGCATCTGACTGGGCCAGTGCAGGTCATGTACCTGCACCCTGCAGCCAGGGTGTGGGGAGAAAGACCACCTGACCCTTGGGTTTCTATAGGAGGAAATGAGACACTGTCTCCCAACAGGAAGCTACACACTGAGAAACTCCCCAAACCAGAGAAAGGAATTGGATGCTGGATAGTACACGAGACACGGTTCTCCAGAGAAACAGAACCAGTAATGCACCTGTACATACTATACAGAAAGCTATGGGTTATAAAAAAATTGGCTCGCATGGTTATGGAAACTAGCAAATCCTAAGATCTGCAAGGTGAGTCAGCAACCTGGAAACCCAGGAAAACTGTTGTTTGCTGTTCCAGTCTGAAGACAAGAGGCGGAAGACCCAGGAGTAGCCAGCGTTTCTGTTTTAGTCCAAAGGCAGGAAAAGGCCAATGTCTCTGTTCAAAGGCAGTCAGGCAAGAAGCATTTTCTCTTATTTTGGGGGGAAGAGGGTCACCCTTTTTGTTCTTGTATTTAGGCCTTCAGCTGACTGGATGAGGCCCACTCACATTAGGGGGGCAAACTGCTTTACTCATCTACGTATTTAAATGTTAATCTCATGCAAAAGCAATTTCATAGAAATACCCAGAATCATGTTTGTCCAAATATCTAGGTACACCATGGCTCAATCGAGTTAACACATAAGATTAATTGTACTGGTGATCCCCAGTGTCTTTTAGGATTCTTCAAGAGGACAGGAGTTCCTTGCTAGAGCTGCTTGTGGGGATGGAGCTTGTTGTATGGGGCACTGCCTCCCTGGCAACACGGAGGCCGCCTTGATGTCTACAGTAGCCCTCAGGGTGAGGTCATGGAAGAATCCATTGTTCTGCAAAGTAGACCCCAGACTGACAAAGTTTGAGAATCTTGGCTTAGGAGAGAAATATATACATTCTTTTCTACAGCAAACTCCTCAGGCCAGCTTCTCCTCTCTGGTACCATATGTTAGGATGAGACACATTTTCTGTCCTCATGAGTCTCCCATCCTGGTCAGGCTTTGCAATGGCCCTATTTATCATGGAGCACCTGTCCCAGACCATTTATGTCACTCACACCCATTTGTTCCTAGTATGATACATTTCTGCTTACCAGTCTTGTCATCAGAGGACAGTTCTCTTCATATGGCACTGAACCTCGTCATTCTCCAGACAGCTGGTGCTGATATCACCTGAAAACACCCATGTGTTAATATATTTCCTCCCTCTCACCATAAACTCTAAACAATGCACCAAAGAAGGCTTCAAAATGACGAGGTTTCCCATCTCAACAGGCTTTTTAGGATGGATCAGTCTCAGTTTGGAGCAGTTTTCAGCAGAACATACCATCTGAGCCTCCTCAAATTAACCGATTACTGCAAACAATGCATTTTCTTTCGTGAAAAACTAGGAGGACATTTACCTCCTAGTTTTCAGTTAACAAAAGGAAAAAATGAAAACTTCTGCAGGAAAATTTTCCAAATGCCACAAAACATATTCAATCATGTAGTCAAATTAAGTAGAAAATCTTATCCCCTAATGGAGACTGTAACAGCCAGTTTCATGGATTAAACTGTCCTTTGCAAAATAACTTCCCCGCCCCCCCACCCCCAGAGAATGAATGAACTCAATTGGGTGGGAGGTTTCTAAGTCTCTGCTGGAAATGCTAAGAAAAGTCATTTTTGCTCCGTATATACTATCTTAATTCTCTGAAGTGAAACTTACAATATTTGAAATTTTAAGCTGTAAAACCATGACCTCTTTTTATATACCATGGCAGAACTACTTTTGAAGTGCCCCGTGTTTTTTAAAACAGAGATTTTGAATAATATTTCAAAGAGCCCGTCCTGATTTAGTAAGCGGATTACCTAAATTTAGCATGTATTCAAACTCTTTCTATCACTGAAGCTCGACTTCTGTGGACTCTGGCCACATCTCTCTTTTCCATTACGATGCCGTTTGCTGGCAGATGTCCCCTTCACACCCTGCACACAAGGCAATGGCCAATAGGAAATCAGAGTAAATGGTGATGAAATAATCTTGTCTCAGAACCCCACCCACCAAACCCCAGGGGCTCCCCACCCCTAACTTGCACCCTCCTCCAGCTGGCCCACCTGTTCTGCCTGTCTCCCACCTTACACTGCCCCCTGCATTGCTGACGATTATTGGAAGCAACCTGATCACCCTGGCAGGTACCAATGTCCACACTGACACTCTGCACCGTGGTCACACTCTGGGCTCACAGTCACCAGACTGAGGTAGGAGGTTTCCATCCCTAAACCAGTGACACAAATCCTTTCCTTTTTTAAAATTAAATCCCATACCAGGAGATTTCACACTCTAATTTTCTTACAACTCTTTAGCATTTTTAACCTCTTACACGATTTGTGCTTCCAAAGTAATGATGTTGAAAATATGGATAATCAGCATCTGGGGCCATTTGTAGTGAGCCCCTTTTATATGCCTGGACACAATGTTAAGCATTTTGCATGGATTTTTCTCAACTGAGCCACACGACGGCCTGCTCCACTCTGGTTGTAGCTGGGAACAGGTGCTTTACAATCTGCCTGGGTTCCAGTTCCAGCCCTGAGATCTTTAGACAGCTTTCAAAGTCCCTCTAAGCTTTTCTTTCCTCAGCTGTACATGGGGACAATAAGAGCCTCTACCGTGAAGTGCTATTATCAAGATTAAATGAAAAGGTCCATGTGACGCATCTAGCAGAGTGACCAGCACAGTGAGTGAGCACAGTAGGTGCTCAATGAGTGGTAGCTCACTCTGAGTGTCCCCACCTGGGTGACCCGCAGACTTCCTAAGCTCAGCGGTCTCCTGGTTGGGGACCACTACAGCCTCACCCACACCCCCTCCAACCCCTGTCTCCCACCCTTCTCCAATTCCCTGGACTGAGCTGTGACACGCTTTGAGTCTCCCCGTCTCACTTTCAAGTGAATTTCCTTCCAACTATGTAGGTAGAAAAGCAGGCTTTACCCCTCCACTCAGCTTTATTCTTAATCCTCTGGCTGACAGAGCCCTTCCCTGAGGGTCCTGACAAGACCAAAGAATAGGACCCTCTTCTGTAGTCTGCAATCACCCAGAGTCCTATTAAATTTTTCCAAAGGAAGATACTTGACTTTGTTTGACACCTCCTTCGTTCTTAAGACAATGGAATTACTTATTTCCATTCTTAGTTTAAAAAGAGCCAACGCCTCCTGCTGCAGGGTCCTGTTCCCAACCTGGAAGCTGCCAGGGTCATGGTCTATTTTAGCACCAGGCTGCCTAGAGACTGAAACCACCCTGTCACTCATAGATATACTAGCATCGTCAAATGTCTGTGGGGCTATTGTGATGAATACAATGCAGGATACTTAACACGCACATGAGGGCGCTCAAAATTTCACATGGAAAAGGGCATCTTGTTACTTTCAACATCTGGAAACTCCTTATGTCCCGGAAAAAAACACTAGAAGAAAATCAAGTACTTTGCCTACGAGTGTGATCCTGTACAAATCACATCCTCTCGCTGGACCTCAGAGCCCTCATCTGTAACGCATGGCACTTGGAAGAGCTGACCTCTAAACCCCAGCACTAAAATTTTATGAGTTTAAAATCACTGTCTCCAGGCTACATGATGATGAATATTTATAAGAATGGCTGACATTTTTAAAGGAAGGCAACTACAGAGACAGGCTCTATAGCCACATAAAACCAACAGCAGACTAGTACCTGTTGGTTTTTTTTCTGTCAAATGTTAGTTTTTGTTACTTGTACCACTTTCGCACCACCTCACCAGCTGTCATGAGAGTCCCCTCCTTTGTCTGCAGTATCCTGTACGTATCTTTCAGGATTTATTAACGCTGGTGTTTTCTCAGCGACTATAAGGTAGCTGTTATTGCCCCTCTCCATTATTTATCCATTTCACTTGCTTGGTGTTATTCTTATTTTTCAAGCCCTCCAAGACCTCTCCTTGAGCAGATTGCTTTCCATTACCATAGTCTTAACACTCCGTTCTGAGCCAAATTGTCCTCTGTCACCCTTTGCCATCTCCTATTCATCTGTGGGAGATGTAACTGCCAACACCCCCACTGTTGCTTAAATGTTTGCCCCTCTCCCATGACAACTTCCTTCAAAAGAATAAAATCCTCACGGTTGAGTAATGTGTGTATGTGCTCACCATCGGTTGTACCTTTGTGTTCTGCTCTCAGCAGGAGTTTTCTGGGCCTTTCCGTCACCTTTTCATCTCCACCCTCCTGCCCTCACCCACTCTACCTACCTCTGCACCTACAAATCAGAATGCCTCTTCATGTGTGGAACCAATCAGAAACTCTCTTCTTCCAAACATTTAGTAAGCATCTGTGAATGGGCAAAGCCTCTCTGACAAAAGAAAGCACAGAAGCTTTGAGGTGTCCACTCAGGAAAGATAATCTGGAGGAGAGGAGAAATGCACACTATGTCTTACCCTTCCTTTGGAGAAGGCATAGAGGGAAGTCTTACCCTCTCCAAAGTGACGAGTGCTAGACATCCTTTTCTGTTCGCCACCATCACCAGGAGGGACGTGGCTACCCCTTTAACAAATACCCTAACTCAACCATGGACCCAAACTGTTTCTGTTGAATTATTTTAGAACAGCTAAGGTAGATTGGGATTTTCCATTAGACTATGTTAAAGGACAATTAAAAGGCAATGCATGCTTACCTTATCACTGCTGTTTCAGTACCTGGCCCTTCCCTATGCTGTCTGAAATGGTTACTCACTCACCCGCAGAGAAGTCCAACTCTAAATGTCCCTTGCATGAATGGCTTGCCTCCCAGCTTCCAGCCTGCCTCTTTCCTCTCGACAAGGCAGCCGCAAGAAGCTGGCAGTCTTAACCACACAACCATCACTAATTCAGCAAATATTTCTGACCCCTGCATTTCTGTACTAGGTGCAAAGTACAGTGTGAAACCTCCACCCACAACCCTCCAGGTTTGTTTTCACTAATGCAGGAGGCAGACAGTAAACTATCAATTCCACTACAGAATTGTAAGTGTTATTACGAGGATGTGCAGAGAAAAGTGCTCTCTAAATCAAACTGAGAGGTCAAGGAAGAATTTCTGGAGTCCGTCATGCTTGAGATGAGACGTGAAAGATGAGTATGATTAGTGAGATTTTGAAGAGAGAGAAAGGAAGAGGAAGGTCACTGCAGGCAGCAAGGATTGCATATGCAAAAGCTTCGTGTTTATGTGCTCACCAGTTACACCAAGGTATAACTTGGCATTAGTCTTTGGGGATGCTCTGTTTGGTTGGAGCAAAGGGCGTAAGGAAGAATTAGGAGAAGAGGCCAGGAAGGGGTCAGAGGGCTGCATCAGGAGAGGATTTGTGTACCAAGTGAAGACTAGAAACTGTATTCTGACAGGTCTGGCGATCCATTGGGGAATTTTAAGCAGGGGATTGACACGATCAGCTTTGTGATTCTGAAACTCTAGCAGAAATGTTTTTAAAAAAGAAGGAAGAAGGAGAAAAGGACAGGAGTCAGTGTGGAACCTGTTCCAGTAATCCCGGTAAGAAATGGTGAGAGGTTAACCTCGGGTAGTCTACAGAATTTCGGGAGTAGTTAGACGTGAAAATGGAAGAGAGAAAGAAAGAGAAAGCCCAGAACATTTCCCAGCTTTGTGGTTAGAACAACTAGCTCAACAGTAACAGCTCACTTCATTAAATATTTATTATATACCGTGTCAAATGCTTTGCATGCTTTTATTCTTTCATTCGGTCATTTCTTTGAGATCCTACTATGTGCCAGGCACAGTTTCAGGTACTGGGGATACAAGAGTGGAGAGAAAAAGAAAAAAAGCGAAAACCCTCACTTATATAGAGTATGCAGGAGAATGATAAGTAATAAGGAAGAAACATAAGGCAAAAAAGGCAGTAGGAACATCAGGAATGGAAAGAGTTTAAACTGTAAAGTGGGTGCCCAGCGAAGGCCTTACTGAGGAAGTGGCTGAGAAGTGAGGTATGTGGCTCTTTTGGGGGACAGACATTCTGAGCAGAGGCTGCGTGATGCAGTGAACCCCTGGAACAGCCAGTGTGGGTGGAGCAATGCGGGGGAAAAAGTAGAAAGAGATGAGGTCAGAGGTGTGGGGAGGAGCATGGTGGGACAGGCCGCCCACGGTCCTGCAAGCCATTGTAAAGACTCCAGCTTTCACTCTAAGGAGAACAGAAAGCCACTGCACGGTTTTGAGCAAAGCAGTGATGTGATCCGACTTGCATTTTCACAAAATCCCTCTGGCTACTGTGTTGGACATAGACTGAAAAGCGGACAACTCAGAGGTCATTCTAACAACACAGGTGACAGATGATGGAGACTAGGATGATGGCAGTGGTGACTGGGAGAAATGCTAAGTTCTGGATATATTGTGAAGGTACAGCTGGATGGGCTGAAGATTTAAATGAGGATGTGAGAGAAGAAGACACCAAGCATCTTAGCCATGGAGCTGCCTTTGATTGACATAGGGAAGACTACAGGAGGAGCAAGAATAAAAAGAACTCATTTTTGACATGCCAGTTTTGAGATGCCTATTAGGTATTGAGTGGAGATTTAAGGAAAGAAATTGAATATGTAAATCTGAAGTTCAGGACAGAGGTCTAAGCCGAAGCTATAAATTTCATCTTCAGCATAGAGATGGCACTTAAAACCGTGTGATTGGATGAGACATCAGTGGATGTCCCATCTACATCAGTGACTGGAATGAGAAAGGAACAGGGTCTATGATGAAGGTAGGTCCTAGTGGACATCAGTCCCCTGCAAGTCACTCCACTCAGAAGAGATTATCATGGGTCCTGAAGACAGGCAAGACTAACTTCCTCAGATCGAAAAGGAAGGACTGGTTTTATTGACAAAGAAGGCTTGGCAGAATTTGGAAATTGAGGTCCTGGATTTCATCAGAAACTGACCATATGTCCCCATCCCAATTTTCAGGATCTCTCTTTGTCCCAATCAATGCTCTGACTTTCATATAAGACCAAGGTTGTGAAATTTTTAATAACACCTTTTTAAAGATACAAGTTACACACCACACAATTCATCCATCTAAAATGTAAAATTTAATAAATTTTTTTATACATTCGCAGGTATAAATTCTTTTTGCCCTATAATTCAGCAATCTTCAAAATTAGACCATGGGTTTGGATTTCAGAATCTTAGCTCTGCACCTGCAGGGTTTCTTTCTGGGAAGTTAGAGAAGTTTTCTGGCTCATCACGTGGACCTTGATTTGGGACTCTTGAGCATTGAGCTCATTATTTTCTTTACCCAAGCTGTCTGGTACACTTGGAAGCAGCCAAGTTCTTCACAATTTTTATTTGCTCTAAAATCTTAGACGGCAGCAGTCATTTGGTACTGAATGCCTTGCTTTGAGCTTGATTGCAGTGGCTACAGGCGGTCATTTAAATAAAGTTTTGTCATTATATGCCATGGGTTGCCAGTGTCCAATTTATCATCGGCCATGGGTCTTATATGCCTTTCAATCTAGAAACCAATTCCAGATTCCCATTCTTAAGGTTTGATTTCCTGAGAACTGCATTTGATACCAATAGCTATATCAGTAAGGCTTTAGTTAGGAAAGCAGAATTACTAATGGTGTTATGGGATAAGGCATTTATTACAGGAATAAGACCTCCCAACTGTGGATGGAGCTAGGGATGGAAAGGTATGGAAGTGGTGTTGGATGATCAGGAAAGGGGTCAGTCAGTCTAAACCAGACATGTCCAACCCCTGTGAAGTGGGGACTCATGGATAAGTCTATGGGAAGCTTTAACCTTGGTATTGCCAGTGCTTCTGTGGATCCGTAGCCAAGTGTCTGGTGGTGGGCTTGGGCCACTCTGGGCAGTAGGGCTAGCAGTTGAGAAGAGCTTGACTTGGAAAAGAAGAGAGCAAGAATATGCTAGAAACTGCTCAGCACCTGTGTGTCTATCCTGGCCAACTGCATCTGACTACGATGACCGCTAGAGGAATGGCTACTGCTTTATTTCTAACTTCCAAATATCACACAAGTTCCTCTTTTGGCCAACTCTGGCCTGGAATCATACAGAAAAGAGGACTCTGAGAAACTCAATTCCCAGATTAATTAAATGACACAGTAAAAACCACCTCAGTATCCAAAGACTGACCTGGGGCATCGCAACATTCAGAGGTCAGGAAGAAGAGGAGGAAATAGGAAAATAACTGGAAAAGGGGGGCTGCCAGAAAAGTCAAAGGAAAAGCTAAGAGAATTTGTTGTCCAGCACCCGGGTGAAGAAAAGCAGCTCAAACAAGTGAGAACAATTTGGAATCTAAAATGCTGTTGGTGAGTCAAAAACAATGAGTAAGAAGCAATCACCAAATATTCCAACAAATAGTCACTGACGGCCTTCAAGAGGATGGTTTTAGTGGAATGAGAGAGCCGACTTTATAGGAATGGGTTCAAGAATGAATGGGAGTGCACTGAAGATAGCACATTTAACCAAGAAGTTTTACTGAAAAAGGAAGGAGAGAAAGAAGTGACTAGAGGGAAAAATGGGATGAAGTGAGTTTTGAGAATAGAGGATGAAAGGATCATAGGGAAGGGAATGATCCAGTAGAAAGAAACTCTGATTGTGCTGGGGGAATGCTGAAGCAGTATGCTTGAGGAGATAGGATGCAGGGTGGGGTGAATGCTAGTGTATAAATGCAGGCTGTATTAGTCCATTTTCATGTTGCTGATACTTACCCAAGACTGGGTAATTTATAAATAAAAAGAGATTTAAGGGACTCACAATTCCATGTGGGTAGGGAGGCCTCACAATCATGGCAGAGGGTGAAAGGCATGTCTTACATGGTGGCAGGCAAGATAGAATGAGAACCAAGTGAAAGGACTTTCCTCCTATAAAACAATCTGATCTTATGAGACTTATTCACCACCAGGAGAACAGTATGGGGGAAACCATCCTTATGATTCAATTATCTCCCACCAGGTCCCTCCCATACTGCATGGGAATTATGGGAGCTACAACTCAAGATGAGATTTGGGTGGGGACACAGCCAAACCATATCACAGGCAATGGCCTTAACTGAGAGCATGGAGAGGTCATCCCTCCACTATTTCTGGAGGGAAGAAAGAAAAAATGTGCAGAGACATAGGATGATTGCTTCTCTGGTAAGATTGTAAACAAGGTCATGAACTGGGAGCAAGGATAGAGTTAGAATCATTGGAAGGTTGAGGAATGAAAAGAGAGTTTGAAATAGCTATGGAAGACTGGATTTTTCAAAGATATTTGAAACAGTATAGATCCCATTCCACATGCTTTTCTTACAATGTGATGTTGAGAGCTTTCCATCAAGAAGTGAGAGTCTGTCTTCTCACCCCTTGAAAATGGGAGGTGCTTTGTAACTGTTTCAAATAATAGAATGCAGCAGAAATGACACCACATGACTTCCAAGGCTCGGTCATAAAAGGTGATGCAGCTTCTTCCTGACTTTCTCTCTCTCTCAGAACATGTCTCTTTGGAACCCTGAGTCACCATGTGAGAAGTCTGGCCACCTGGAAGCTGCCATGTTGGAGAGGCTACATGGAAAGACCACATCTTAGAGATCACAGGTAGAGACATATGAGGAGCCCCAGATGTTGCACCCAGCTTTTTCAGTCTTCTAGCCCAGGTACTAAACATGAGAATGAGTGGCTGCCAGATGATTTCAGTTCCCAGCCTGCAAGCCACCTACCAATGAAGCAGAGACAAGCTATTCCCAGCGAGCTGTGTTAAATTTACAGATGCAGGAGAAAAATAAATATTGTTGTTGTTTTAAGCCACTAAGTTTGGACATAAACTTGTCATGCATCAGTATAATTGGATCAATAGTTACCTAGGAGCTTATCTAGGATGTCATCAGTTGAAGCATCCTGGGTTTTGATTAACTTACCGAGGGAGTCTGGTTTGTAACTGACTGGTCTGGGGGACATCTGCAAAACGCGTGTGGTAACCACTTTCCTGTCCTGGGGCCTATCATAATTGCAGTGGGGGGAGCTACAGGAAGGAGGAGGTACTCTTCAGTGTTTATGTTTTGAAATGGTTTCACAGGGAACATACAAACTCCCAAGTTGAGAATAATTGGCAAAAATAAGAAGCACAAGGGTTAAGGACCAAGTTCCACGGAAACTGGCATTTAAGTATGAAGTGAGCAGAAGTGTTCTTGAAGAATGCTTTTCAAATTTTTTAAAAAATAGCTGAATTGAGTTATAATTTATATTATAAAAGTCACCCATTCTAAGTGTGTAATTCAGTGATGTTTAGTAACTTAATAGAGCTCTACAACCACCACCAAAATTGTTTTAAAACATTTCCATCAGCTCAAAAGATTTCCTCCTTGCAGTTAATCCCTGTTCCCACCCCAAGCTCTAGGCAATCACTAAGCTACTTTCTGTCTCCATACATTTGCCTTTTCTGGACATTTCACGTAACGAAATGATGCAATACGTATTCTTTTGCATCTGCCTACATTATGTTTTTGAGGTTCATCGATGTTGTAGTGTGGATTTGTAGCTTGTTTTTTTTTTTATTGCTGAGTAGTATTCCATTATGTAGATAAATCAGATTTTATCTGTTCACCAGCTGATAACTGAATTGTTTCAAGTTTTTGGCTATTGTGAGTAATGCTGTTATGGAAAATCACATACATATCTTTGTGTGGATATACATTTTTGTCATTCTTGGGTAGAATCCCAGGAGGGCAATTTCTGGATTCTGTTATAAGTTTAACGTTTTAAGAAACTGGCTATGCCCTCTGCAGGGACATGGATGGAGCTGGAGGCCATTATCCTCAGCAATCTAACACAGAAACAGAAAACCAAATATCGTGTGTTCTCACTTTTAAATGGGAGCTGAATGATAAGAACACATGGACAAATGTGGGGGAACAACACACAGGGCCTGTCGGAGGGTAGGGGGTTGGAGGAGGGAGAGCATCAGGAATAGCTAACGGATGCTGGGTTCAACACCTGGGTGACAGGATGATCTGTGACCTACATAACAAACCTGCACATCCTGCACACATGTGCCCTTGAACTTAAAATAAAAGTAGGAAATTAAAAAAAAAAAGAAATTGACAATTATCGTTCACAGTTTGCCCTTGTTCTTTTTTTTTTTTGAGATGGAGTTTTGCTCTTGTTGCCCAGGCTAGCGTGTAATGGCTCAACCTCAGCTCACCACAATCCCTGCCTCCCAGGTTCAAGCGATTCCCCTGACTCAGCCTCCTGAATAGCTGGAGGCATGCACCACGATACCTGGCTAATTTTGTATTTCTAGTAGAGATGGGGTTTCTCCATGTTGGTCAGGCTAGTCTCTAACTCCTGACCTCAGATGATCTGCCCACCTCGGCCTCCCAAAGTGCTGTGATTACAGGCGTGAGCCGCCGTGCCTGGCTTGCCCTCATTCTTCTTCCTGCACCCTGAGAGAAACTTGGATGACACAGACACCAAATGGGTAGGCGGAGAGGAGAGTTTCGAAACACACATGCATTACTAGGTGATGTCCTGTCACAAAAATTATTGTCCTTGTTTTCTAAATTAAGAAATCGAGGCCTGGAGTGGGTAACCGGCCCACGGTCATGCAGCTGGTTTGAGGAAAATCATCACCAAACACCACCTTGAGCTTCTAGAGCACTATCTGAAACGTGTGGTGCTGGCACGTATAATTTACTGTTTCATTTTAGTCCTCCCTGTGTTGTTTTGTTCTCTGGCTGTTTTGTGTTCCATTGAAGTAGACTTCCTTAGCCTCGGGTTTCTAGTATAATTATACACCATTGTCTCCCTTAATCATGCGGTTGTCCTTCAACTTTTATTTTCATGTATCTGTACTTTTATTCTGAGCTTCCTCCAATCCAATCCTTTCCTGGAAGGAAACAAAGCATAAAAGCATAAGTAAATAAAATAGTTTCATGTGTATTACAGTTATATTCCCAAATGGATTGGGGACACCTTGAAGCCGGGATTTGTGTCTTAGACTTCACTTGCTCGTGGCCCCCCAACATCTAAAGCGGTACCTGGAGGTGTTTCACAAACCCTTGTTTCAAAATTCGCCAAGCTGAGTGAGGAGGGCGGGAACTAGCATTTATGACCACTTACTTCCGGTCTGCTACTCTACAAACAATATTTCCGTTCATCCACACAATGAGGTGTTAGTATTCCTGCTTCTGTAGGGTGACCCGCACATCGCTCTTTGTTGGGAGGGTTCCCAGTTTTAATACTACAAGTCCTGTGTCCCAGACAAGCCTTGGACGGTTGATCACCCTACATTTTAGAGATGAGGCCACTGAGTCTCAAAGAGATGAGTTACCTTCTCCAGCTTGTCTTATAGATCTGAATCCAAGGTCGCCTATAGTATGGAACTAGTCTATTAATAGGACAGACATAGGAGAAAAAGAAAGTGGGGTTGTCCAGGGAACCCTGGTCAAAGGTTCTGGCATGCACCAGCAACCCTGGGCACTGTTGCAGTGCCAAGAGGAGTAGCTTAAAGTCCTACTTTAAGAAGAGACTGGGGTGGTTTAAAGAGCTATAAGTGGCAGGGCTTGGAGTTGGTTTGAAGACAACTGCAGGGGCATGGTGCAGACGGGAAGCCAGCAGGCTCAGGAGGGTTCTTCTCACCCATCATCTACCTTGGACCCTCTGTTCTGTCTGCCTGCTGGTTGCATCACAGATCTTGATTCAAGCTGACTGCATCAGCTGACACTATATTTTCCACTAACAGAGTAACAAATGAGTAATTTGGAGCAATCATTACTCCCTGCTTACTACTCACGTGCCAAATATTTATAGAAACTAATACAGCATTAAGTTTACAGCTGATAATAGGGAAATCATTAGCTCCCCTAGCCATCCCTCTTCCCTCTGGCAGAGAATCGCTCAACCTTGAATGAGACCAGCTGAAGACTTTAAGCTGTATGACAAGGTTCACGTTTCTTTTTGTGACAAAGACATTTAGAGGCTCTCTAGCAATCTTTCCTGTGTTCGACATTTTTGCCTCTTCAGTTTCTCTGCCTCTGAATCTACCTCTCTTCAAGTCACAAAAAATGAGGTTCTGTCTTACTGAAGATACAAGACATGCACATTCCACATCTGTCCCCAGCCCTGTTTCTGATACTTCCCAGACAATGAAATAATCCAATCACTTGGTTTCCTTAGGCTCAGGGGCCACCAAAGGCTGCATGTGTTGGCTCCTATAATCCAGTTGAACTCATTATGGTCACCAAGCCCCTCTGTGCCTTGCACTGAGCCGAGAGCTGGATACACAGGCTGAATGGCATGTTCCCTGTCCTCAGACTGCTCACAGGATATTAAGGTGCTGACAGTCTTAAGGCATTTATGAAGAAAAAAATAGGTAATTATGGTTTATGTTGCTAGTGTGATTAAAAATCAGTTATGTCCTTCAAAAGGCCCAGAATGATAATAAAATGGAGAGATACAAGGACATGGGAGCCAGCTATTAATTCAGACCAATATTTCCAGAACAACAGAATAATAGGGAAAACAAACTGATTGTGGCCTAGTGTGGATAACACCAGCAAATTCAGCTTTCCACCCTTGTTTGTAATTTTGCATTTTTCCAGATTCATTTATTTTTTATAATTCTATCCAAATACAACAAATTTTAAATTCTATATCTTATATAGTCTAAGGGTTACTAGCTAGACAATTCTGTGATCTTTCTTCTCAATTACATCTGTTGCTGATCCTTAGAGCTTCTTTGACATATTTTCATAAATCAGATTTCTATGTGGTCATGTAATTCAGATTACATTTATGTTCTTATTATAAGTGAAATAAATGCCAAGTGAAAGCTTTCCGATTTTAAAGCACTGGACTCAAGGAGAAATGAACTTTCACCCCACATTGCTTTGATTTGCAACTCTTTCAGCAACCAGAATTCTAAAAGTCAATGTGTGGGTCTGGATTTGAGAGTTTGTTACTTTTAATTAAGTATATAAATCCCGCTGCCTCATTTTGCATTACAGCGACGTGTGGGGCCAGCCTTGCTCCACTGAAGTGCAGAATACATCATGTGTTTCACTAGCAGTAAATCTATCCTTGGAGACTTATCAATGGCCATGATCTATCAAGGGTGGTCAGAAGATCAATGTTTCAAACTCCCTCTACTGTGGATAAAGGAAACTTAGCTAATAATTTTTCCACATTAGGTTACATTTACTTTAGGAAGCTTGGTATTACAATAGGCTCTCAGAAAGATTTAAAATATTTTTTAAATGCCCCCGAGAGAGAAAAAATATTCAAGAAAAGACACTAAGAGTGGCACAGAAGATGAAAAGAGTTCGTATCACATTAGTCCTTAGCAATAACCCAGCTTTGAGTTCCACCAGTGGCTTCAAGCAGATGTCTTTGTTTTGCTTCATTAAGGCCAGAAACTGACTTTTTAAAGTTTTAGTTTTCGAGAACAATTTGTCAAGAACTTATGGGTAACCAGGACCACCTAGAACTTCCACAAAATCAGCCACTTCCCTGCTCTAGGAATTTCTGCAGAGCCACCTGGCTGTGCAGCTGGACTAACAGCAGATCTGCACTGATGGACAATGCACAGAAGAGATGAGCTTCCCTCATCTCTTGGACAGGGTCAGTGCTCATGGAAAAGGAAAAAAAATGGACCCTAAGAACTTTACTCCCTCAAATAATTTTGTATTTGTCCCCCAGAGTTCTGTGGGGCGGGAGGGTAGCTGGCCCATTGCATGAAGACAATTTCATCTTTCCGCCTCCTAAGCATATTAGCCACCTGCGCATTGCTCCGAAATGGCCAAAGCTCTTTCCAGTTTATGAGAAGTTCTCAAAGCAAGAGGTGATTCTTGAGAACTGGGCATCAGTGACTCTGAGGTTTAGTCAGACAGTTAATAGTGACATAAAATGCAAAGGGAACCTTGGATGGCTCAAAACTTTTCCATTTACGTTTTAAAGAGAACATTTTACACAGGCCTACCACTCAGGTTCACAGGTGGCATTGAACCTCAAAGTCTGGCAGTTGTGGATTCTTCAAGTTGAGTGATACTGGTTTTCACTGAGAGTCTGGTGACAGTGCCCGGATCCTGGATGCATAGAGAAGGGCTCTGGCCAACAGCTAGTAAGTGCGTGCTGGCTCTCAGGGCGGGCTGTGTGGCCCAGCACTGCCAGCCAGTAAATGAACACTCGGTTTTGAGGGGATAGGAAGGTAGAGGGCAACTGCTATTATTAACGACCTACTGGGCCAGATGCTTTATATATGTAATCCCTTTAATCTCAGAGCAAATGCAATTTGCTCCAAATGAAAGGAACAAAAAAGAAAACCCTAATTTGTACAGGCCATTAGAAGTTTTTAAATATTACATGCAAATCTTAGTGTGCAATTCTCAACCTAACTGCTTTGCTCACAGTGGCTCCCCAGAGCCCTGAACAGGGCCTCACATGTAGCAGGTGTTCAATAATTTTTCTAAATGAATTCATGTTTTTAACCCATTCCTCCTTCAGTAAAACAAAATCCTATGTTTTATTATGTAGTTTTAAAACAGTTAAATATCTTAACAAAAACAAGAAGCCTTGATGTTTCTTAAATACCTTTTTAAAAACAAGTAAAAATGCAAGTTTGAATAAGGTTTCTCAAATCGCATATATGGCTCTCTCTGCCAACCCTTCCAAGGGTCCGATTCTCAACTGCTTGAAAATTACTGACTTAGAAGTAGGCAAATCTGAAGTTTCAAAATGAGAGAAAGGTTATAAGGAAATAATCATAGGTGTATACAAGAACTTTGTACAGAGAATGCATTGTAGGATTATTTACATAGTCAAAAAGTAGAAACCGTAAGAGAAGATATCCATAATAAATGATTCAACATCCGTACAATAGAATCTTCCACATTCATTCAACATCAAGATTTTCAGGATATTTAACGACGTGGAGAAATGCTATCTAACATCAAGTTTAAAAAGCATGATACAAAACCGTGTGCGTTCCCACTGTTGAAATTCACGTACATTATAAATGCATGCGGAAATGCTAAAAGGAAATATACCAAAGTGATAGTTGTGATTATTTCTTGGTGGTGAAATTATCAGTAATGTTTACTTTTTCTTAATTTTTATCAGCATTTTCTGTTATTTTTATAATACACACATATTATTTACATAATTTTTTAAGTTTTTTTTTTAAAGAAAGAAGGTTTTAATAATAGAACAATGAGGATACAAAATATAGAGCTGACTTCTCCGTGGTGCCACAGTCTGCTCTAGGGACATGGCAGAAGAAGTGTTTTTGTTTTGTTTTGTGTTGTTTTGTTGAAACCGCATCTCTGCTGCCCAGGATGGAGTGCAGTAGCATGATCTCGGCTCACTGCAACCTTTGCCTACCGAGTTCAAGCGATTCTCCTGCCTCAGCCTCCTGAGTAGCTGGGACTACAAGGCACATGCCACCAAACCTGGCTAACTTTGGTATTTTTTGGTAGAGATGGGGTTTCATCATGTTGGCCAGGGTGGTCTCAAACTCCTGACCTCAACTGATCCACTTGCCTTGGCCTCCCAAAGTGCTAGGATTGCAGGTGTGAGCCACTGCACCCAGCCAAAAGAAGTTTTTATGCCACTGGAACCAACCCAAATGCCCATTGATGATAGGCTGGACAGGGAAAATGTGGCACATATACACCATGGAATATTATACAACCATAAAAAACAATGAGTTCGTGTCCTTTGTAGCGACATGGATGAACCTGGAGACCATCATTCTCAGCTAACTGACACAAGAACAGAAAATGAAATACCGCATATTCTCACTCATAGGTGGGTGTTGAAAAATGAGAACACATGGACACAGGGAGGGGAGCACTACACACTGGCGTCTGTTGGGGGTAATGGGGAGGGAGAGCAGGGGGTGGGACAGCAGGGAGTGGGGAGTTGGGGAGAGATAGCATGTGGAGAAATGCCAGATATAGGTGAAGAGGAGGAAGGCAGCAAATCACACTGCCATGTGTGTACCTATGCAACTATCTTGCATGTTCTTCACATGTACCCCAAAACCTAAAATGCAATAAATGAATACATAGATAAATAAATAAATAAAAAGAAGTTTTTAGGCCAAAGAGAATAATCTTTTTTGCTAAATAAGTTTTTAGGATTCTCCCACTAATTAGGCTCATGATCAGCAAAGTCAGCTGCTTTGCTTATTTGACTCAGTAATTTTGTCTTCATAGTTTTCCATGTTAGCTCAGGCTGTAGCTCCTCTGAAACTTACATTACAATCTGTGGGAAAGGTTTCCAATAGTTAATAAAACACTTTGAATGCATAATGTCACTTATTCACTCAAAAATTATGTGTACCTACTGGAGCCCAGGTACTGTGGTGGGCACTGGGGAGAGGCCCATTTCATCCTAAAGTCTTTATATCAGTCTGTAGATGAAAGCTTGAAAAACTAGCAATATATTTCTTTCCAGGTGCTCGCACATCCAGGGGTATGCTGGTAGAATCTCAGCCAAAACGAAAGGCTCAAGTCAGATGGCAATTAATTGAATGAAAAGCTGTGCTTGGTGCAGTTAACAGCTAGGGTCTGCCTGATGGGAATTCTGCCTGTGAGAGGACCTGCTCAGCTCAGAGGGCCCGGGGCCAGAAAGTACTGAAAAGAGCCCGAGGGTCCTTACTACAGCCTTGCAAGCCTGGATGGGCAGATTGCAGAGAGGAGCCATGGGAAAGGAGGGGAAAGGCTAAGGGTTAAATCTGAAGGAAATGGCATGTCAGTCTGTACTATTGCACCAGCTTCTGGTCCAGCATGTAAGGAGCTTAGAAGTCACCATCCCAGCAACAAGTAAAACACTAAACAAACTGAAAAATCAGCATCTCTTCTTAGATCCATAAGAGAAGTGAGGTCACTGGGCCAACCATTGCCCCTAAACTTAGAGAGACCGGCAGATACAAAGAATCACACACCTCAGAACAGAAACTCACAAGCACAAACCTCTGCAGGAGCCACTGCTGGGCAGCAAAACCGGAACTGTCATTGACAAACTGCTGGAAGCTCAGTCTGGAAGTCTGAGAGTTACAAACTCCAGGGGGCCCTGTGGATGGGGAGTGGCCCCATGCACTTGTCAGTTTGACCTCCAAGAGCTCTACCAGGTCTGCACAGCACGTATCAGAGAAAAGTGCCATTGTGTTTCTGACACGGGGAGGAGAAATGGAACCCACTGGGAACACTCAGAGCGAGCATTCTGCTCTTCTTAACAAGGTTTGCCTTCAGGAGAGACTAGCCAGAGCCTAACCTGTTGGGGGTTTCATCAAAGGCCCGCTGACCTGGGGGAAGGGAAATACTCAATTCCAGCCCACCGCAACCTTCCTGTCACACTGAAGGGGGATGTGGGGACTAAGAAACACAGGAACAGTTACAGTCAAGGCACAGGCTCGCTAGAAGACTGAGACCTACTCACAGCACTAGAGAATGCTTCTCCTCCCCGCAGAACCTTGCCACCACAACACTGAAGAAACACTATTTACAGCAGTGCCCTTTACCCACCGTATCGTGTCAGCTCTCAGGGAAAAGTTACAAGGCAAAAAACGCATTGTGGAAAGACAGAGCGAACCTCAGAACCAGATATGGCAGGGAAGTTGGAATTAGCAGACAAGGAATTTAACACAACCGTAAGTAAGATGCGAAGGGAGCTAATGGATAAAGTAGGCAGCATGTGGTAACAGATGGGCAATGAAAGCAGAGAGATGGAAATGCTGAGAAAGAACCAAAAAGAAATGCCAGAGATGACGAAACGCTGCAACAGACATGAAGAATGCCCTTGATGGACATATTAGGAAACTGGACGAGGCTGAGGAAAGAATCTCTGAGCTTGAGGATATCTTAATAGAAACTTCCAAAACTGAAAAGCAAAGAGAACACAGATTGACAAAAACCAGAACAGAATATCCAAGAACTATGGGACAAATACAAAAGGTGTAAATACACATAATGGGAAAGAAAGATAGAAAGGGACAGACACGACATTATTATTTAAAATAATAATGACTGAGAAGTTCTCTTAAATTAATGTCAGATACCAAACCACAGATCCAGGAAGCTCAGAGAACGTCAAGCAGGATAAATGCCAAAAAACAAAGCCAAAAAAGAAAAAAAAAAAACACACAAAACACTTCTAGTTATTTTTATACTACAGAAAATCAAAGATAAGGAAAAACTCCTGAAAATACACCTTCCTTATAGCGAAGCAAGGACAAAGATTGCACGCAGCTTCTCAGAAGCCATGTAAGAAGAGAGGAGTGAAATATTTAAAGTGTTGAGAGAAAAACACCCACCAACCTAGAATTCTGACTCTGTGAAATTATCCTTCAAAAGTGAAGGAGAAATAAAGGCTTTCTCAGACAAACAAAAATTGAGGGAGTTTGTTGCCAGTAGATTCGCCTTGCAATAAATGTTGAAACAAGTTCCTTGAAGAGACAGAAAATAATGTTAAGTCAGAAACTTGGATCTACACAAAGAAAGAAAGAGCACTGAAGAAGGAATGAATGAAGGTAAAATAAAAACTTTTCTTTTTATTCTTTTTTTTTTTTTTTGCAGTGGCACAATTTCAGCTCCCCGCAGCCTCATCCTTCTGGGCTCAGGTGATCCTCCCACCTCAGCTTCCCCAGTAGCTGGGACTATAGCACACACTACCACACCCGGCTAAGTTTTGTACTTTTTGTAAAGATGGCATGTTGCCATGTTGCCCATGCTGTTCTTGAACTTGTGGGCTCAAGCAGTTCACCTGCCTCGGTCTTCCAAAGTGCTGGGATTACAGGTGTGAGCCACGGTGCCCAACCTATTTCTCTTATTCATGATTGACCTAACATAGCAGTTTGTTCAAAGTATTAATAGCAACAATGCACTTGATTAGGTATGCTTATGCATATGTGCTTATGTATGCTTGTATGATGAAGTGAAATGAATCGCAACAGTGATCCAAGGGATTGGGGCAAGGAGTTGGAGTTATTTTGTTATCTAAGCTACAAACCTGCACAGCATGTGACTATACCAAGTACTGTAGGCAATGGTAACACGGTGGTAAGTTTTGTGTATCTAAACACAACCAAACATAGCAAAGGTACAGTAAAAATACAGTATTATAGTCTTATGGAACCACTGTCATATATGCTGTCTGTCATTGACCAAAACATCATGTGGCACATGACTGCATACTAATACACTAAGAAAGAAGATAGAGTCCTATAATAAGCTCGCGGTGGCTCACGCCTGTAATCCCAGCACTTTGGGAGGCCAAGGCGGGTGGATCACGAGGTCAAGAGATCGAGACCATCCTGGTCAACATGGTGAAACCCGTCTCTACTAAAAACACAAAACATTAGCTGGACACGGTGGCGCGTGCCTGTAATCCCAGCTACTCAGGAGGCTGAGGCAGGAGAATTGCCTGAACCCAGGAGGCGGAGGTTGCGGTGAGCCGAGATCGCGCCATTGCACTCCAGCCTGGGTAACAAGAGCGAAACTCTGTCTCAAAAAAAAAAAAAAAAAGAAAGAAATAGACCATATAAAATAAGCAGCTACTCTTTGACAAAGGAGCAAACACAATACAATGAAACAAAAACAGTCTTTTCAACAAATGATGCTGAAACAACCAGATAACCACATGCAGAAAAATGAATGTAGACACAGACTTTATACCTTTCACAAAAATTAGCTCAAAGTGAACCACAGACCTAAATGTAAAATGTAAAATTATAAAATTCCTGGAAGATAAGAGAACATCTAGATGAATTTGGGCTTGGCAATGACTTTTTAGTTGCAACACCAAAGCCATGAGCCATGAAAGAAAGAACTCATCATTGAACTACAATAACATTTGAAGAATTCTACCCAAGTTTGGTGGTGACCACATTTAGTCCTAGCTACTCAGGAGGCTGTATCACTTGAGCTCAGAAGCTTGAGACCAATCTGGACAATATAGCAAGAATCTGTCGCAAAGGAAAAAAAGAAAGAAAGAAAGAAAAAGAAAAAAGAAGAAGAAATTTAATGAACAAATAAAATTTTAAAAATAAATAAATAATTTTGCTTCGTGAAAGATGCTATGAAGAGAATGAAATACATGCCAGAGACTAGGAGAAATATTTGCAAAAGAATTATCTGGTAAAGGACTGTTTCCCAAAATATACAAATAACTCTTAAAGCTCAACAATAAATAAGCAAACTACCTGATTCAAAAGCAGGCCAAAGCCAGGTGCAGCAGCTCACGCCTGTAATCCCAGCACTTCGGGAAGCCAAGGTGGGAGGATCAATAAAAGCCAGAAGTGTGAGACCACCCTGGGCAACATAGCAAGACCCTGTTTCTGTTCAAATAAAAATAATTAGCCAGGCATGGTGCACACACCTATAGTCCCAGTTACTTGGGAGGCTGAGGCGGGAGGATCACTTGAGCCCTGGAGATTGAGGCTTCAAGGCTTCAGTGAGCTATGATGGTGCCACTGCATTCCATCTTGAGTGATAGAGCAAGACCCTGTCTCTACCAAAAAAAAAAAAAAAGAAAAAAGCAGGCCACAGACCTTAACAGATACCTCACCAGAGAACACATACAGATTGCAAATAAGCATATAAAATGACCCTCCACATTATATGTTATTGGGAAAATGTAAATTAAAACGAGATACCACTATATACCTATTACAATGGCCAAAATCCAGAACACTGACAACACCGAATGCTAGTGAGGATACAGAGCAAAAGGACCTCTCGTTCACTGCTGATGGGAATGCAAAATGGGACAGCCACTTTAGAAGACAGTTCCTTACAAAACTAAACATACTCTTCCCATACAATCCAGCAATCATGCTTCTTGGTATTTACTTGGAGGAGTTGAAAACTTATGCCCACACAAAAATCTGCACACAGATATATATAGCAGCTGTATTTGCAGTTGTCAAAAGCTGTCCTTCATTAGGTGAGTAGATAAATGAAGTACATTCAGACAATGAAATGTTATTCGATGCTAAAAAGCAATGAGCTATCCAGCCATGAAAAGACATAGGTGTATGTAAATGTATATTACTAAGTGAAAGAAGTCAATCTAAAAAGACTATACATACTGTACAATTCCAACTATATGACAGTCTGGAAAAGGCAAAACTATGGAAACAATTTTTAAAAAGTCAGTGGTTGCCAGGGGTTACAGGGTGGGAGGAATGAATAGGTGGAGCACAGATAATTTTTAGGGCAGCGAAACTATTCTATATGATATAATGGTGGACACACATCATTATGCATTTGTCCAAACCCATAGAATGTACAACACCAAGCATACACCCTAATGTAAACTATGAACACTAGGTGATAACGGTATGACAATGTAGGTTTATCAGTTGTAACAAGTGTACCACTCTGGTAGCGGATGCTGGAAAATGGGGGAGGCTGTTCATGTTTCAGGGAAGAAGGTATGGGAAATCTCTGTGCCTTCCCCTAAGTTTTGCTGTGAAACTAAAACTACTCTTTAAAAAACTAGTCTTAAAATTAAAAAACAGGCTAGGCACGGTGGTTCACACCTATAATCCCAGAATGTTGGGATGCCAAGGAAGGTGTATTAGTCTGTTCTCACACTGCTGATAGAGATGTACCCGAGACTGGGTAACATATAGAGAAAAAGAGATTTAATGAACTCACAGATCCACATGGCTGGGGAGGCCTTGCAATCATGGTGGAAGGTGAAAGGCACATCTTACATGGCAGCAGGCAAGAGAAAATGAGAGCCAAGCAAAAGGGGAAGCCCCTTATAAAACCATCAGATCTTGTGAGACTTATTCACTACCATGAGAACAGCATGGGGAAAACTGCGCCCATGATTCAGTTATCTCCCACAACACGTGGGGATTATGGGAGCTGCAATTCAAAATGAGATTTGTGTGAGGACCCAGTGAAACCATATCACAGGAGTTGCAGAAATAGCTTCAGCCCGGGAGTTTGAGATCCGCCTGGGCAACACGGCAAAACCTCATCTCTACAAAATATTAGCCAGGTATGGTGGTGTGCGCCTGTAGTCCGAGCTATTCGGGAGGCTGAAGTAAGAGGATCACCTGAGCCTGGGGAGGTGAATGCTGCAGTGAGCTGTGATCCTACCACTGTCCTCCAGCCTTGGCGACAGAGCGAGACACCGTCTCAAAAAACAAAGTGTGCCCAGGTCACACAAAAAACTGCACTGCTTCTGCCAGAAAGACATCAACTATAACAATAATCTGATGATAATGATGATAATAACAAGTAATAGACAGGTAAACAAGGGCAGCTACAGAGAGCAGAGTGCAAGGCCCTAATTTGGCAGACCTGCCTCCGACACTGACACTGTGGCCTTTGGCAAGTTCCTTAACCTGTCTCAGCTGCAGAGTCCTTGTCTGAATAGGGTAATAATAAGGATTATAGGACCCCCTCCTGCAAGTTTGTTTTGAGAGTTAAAAAAAATATATGTAACATGCAGGACACAATCCCTGACAAATATTAAGTATTCAATCATGATAGCTCTAAAGCCAGTCTTATTCTGAACTACTTCATGCTTTTAGCGTTACCTACATTTGAATAGCAAAGATTTTGTGGTAGTGGTTGTTGTTGTTGTCTTAATGGCAGATGAACAGCCAGTTGCTAACCAGGACGATGGGAAGGAGTTCAAAACCTGGTACTGCTGGGAAGGTTGACAGTCGCTGGGAACGAAGGCCTGGAGAGTCAAACGAGTGCTGGAGCTCCCCCTGCAGGCAGAGTTGGGTGTGTGTTAGTAGAATGTAGGGGCAGCATAAACGAGCCACAGAATCAGCTGAAAACCCAGCACGCTTCTCTGGTTTGTGTTTTTCTATTTAAAAAATAGTATTACTTATTCAGTCAGATTTGCACATTTGCTAAAATTGCTGTATTTACTGTAACTATACTTATATCACTGTATTTGATTAGATGGCACATGATTTAGAAAGAGTTTTTTAAATGCCAGTTCTATGAGCTAAATAGCTAGCTTTCTCACTAACCTTGAGTATTAATCAGTGTTTTTTTTTTTAACCCATTTCTTGGCTTACCAGAACCCAGTTTTCGATCTCTCAAAACCACTGGCATTATTTCTATGTCACAATTACAGAACAAACACTTATTGAACACTAAAGCTGTTTAAAAATATTATTCTAAAATCTCAGGAAAACACAAAGAATGTGGATGGATTCCTGCCTTCTAGGGCCTTTTAATGTAGTTGTGAAGACAAAATATACACATATGAAATGGTGAAGTCACGACCAAGAAAATATGACACGTCGCTTGTCCATGCTCGGGCCCATATTCCACACAACTCTCCACCCCATTCCCAATACCTAGCACAGTTGATGACACAGCATAGGGACTTAACAGACATTTGGTGAATTAAACTGAAAAGCATGATGATGGCAGAGAACAGGGAACAAATACTGAATGATTATAAGAGAAAACCACCCTTTTCTGCCTCATTTTTCTCAACACTTGCAAACTTCTAACACACTGTCATTTATTTCATCACTTTCTCCGCCCTTTAAATAAATGTGAGTGCTCTGAGGCAGAAAGTCTGCCTGTTCTATTCACCACATATCCACAGAACGTAGGCATGTGTCTGGATTGTCATGGTCATCCAATATGTATATGTATACATACACACACACACACA
The DNA here is from genome assembly GCF_049354715.1 of Callithrix jacchus. NCBI lineage: Eukaryota > Metazoa > Chordata > Mammalia > Primates > Cebidae > Callithrix > Callithrix jacchus. The sequence continues at coordinate 152,270,228 of NC_133508.1, forward strand.
CACACATATATATATATATATACTGAGAAGTAGGTATACATAAGTGATATTGAGATTCCTGGAACCTCATGGAATTTCAGGGTCAAGATTAATTAACCACAGGATGAAATATCAAAAATGTGCCAGAGGTTTGTTCCAGCTTTGTTTATAATCATGACAAATTGGAAACAATGTAAAAGAAAGGAATGGCTATCTTTAATATTACACTCTGTAATGGAATCTCTGTAATGGAATGGTAGAACTCTATAATGGAATGTCATCTTTCCATAGCAACAGCAATCTATATTCTTTAGAAAAATTGTTTTCAGAACAATTGTGGGGGGCTACAGGTATATGAACGGAAAAACGTCTGAAAGGATTTACACAGAATGTCATCACCAGGTGGCAGACTTAAAAGTGGAATTTTCTTTAAGCCTTCTTTAAGCCTTTTCATATTGTCTAAATTTTTAAAAAATAATATGAATGCATTATTTTAAAATCAGAAGAAAATATTTTTATTTTTTAAAAGATGTTGTCTGGGACTTCTGTCTGGCAACCGTGCTGGGAGTGTGGAATGGCCTGCCTGGGTTCTGATGTGGTCCTGTGCTCATCACCTTCCACACCTGCCGCCCCGCACCCTTCCCAGGGGCTCCTCTGTGACATGAATTTTAGTTGACCATAACTCATCCATCTGGTCTAGGATCATCAATTTCACATGGTGGTCAAATTTAATAGCTAGGTCTTCCTGTCCATTTTTCTTCTTGATGCAGACGGCCCTAGACTGCCAACTGAACGTTCATCAATGGTAGCCTGAGAACCACTGTCTAAATTCCTGACGGCAAGGTTCTGTGCCCCTACATTCCACCCCTAAGGGGTCAAATAGACATGGCCATCGCTGCTGATAAGAGAAGAGTTAGGGCCGGGCGCGGTGGCTCACGCCTGTAATCCCAGCACTTTGGGAGGCCGAGGCGGCTGGATCACGAGGTCAAGAGATCAAGACCATCCTGGTCAACATGGTGAAACCCCGTCTCTACTAAAAATACAAAAAATTAGCTGGGCATGGTGGTGCATGCCTGTAATCCCAGCTACTCGGGAGACTGAGGCAGGAGAATTGCCTGAATCCAGGAGGCGGAGGTTGCGGTGAGTCGAGATCGCACCATTGCACTCCAGCCTGGGTAACAAGAGCGAAACTCCATCTCAAAAAAAAAAAAGAGGAGAGTTAGATAGAAGCTTTGGCAGGGATGAGTACGTGTTGGAAGACACAGTAATTAAGAGTTGGAGGGAAACAAACCATATTCCCCTTACCAGAGGTTGTGCTGGTAACATTGTCTTGCAGGCTCATGGTAAAAGTTCCAAACATCTACTCCTTCATGTGCTGGTTCTGGCTTAATGACCAACATTTGGGACTAGAGGTGAAACCAGGTGTTCTCCTTCAGATATATATATATTTTTCTTTTTTCTTTTCTTATTGCATTTTAGGTTTTGGAGTACATGTGAAGAACATGCAAGATTGTTGCATAGGTACACACGTGGCAGTGTGATTTGCTGCCTTCCTCCCCATCACCTATATCTGGCATTTCTCCCCATGCTATCTCTCCCCAATTCCCCACCCCACACTGTCCCTCCCATATTTACCCCCAACAGACTCCAGTGTGTGATACTACCCTCCCTGTGTCCATGTGTTTTCATTGTTCGACACCCACCTATGAGTGAGAATATGCAGTGTTTGATTTTCTGTTCTCGTGTCAGTTTGCTGAGAATGATGGTTTCCAGGTTCACGCACGTCCCTACAAAGGACATGAATTCATCGTTTTTTATGGCTGCATAGTATTCCATGGTGTATATGTGCCACATTTTCCCTGTCCAGTCTATCGTCGATTGGCATTTGGGTTGGTTCCAGGTCTTTGCTATTGTGACAGTGCTGCAATGAACATTATATATAGTGTTTGCTGGTCCAGAGATCTAGGGGTTGCAGCCAATGTGAAGGAGGAATAGCATGGACTTTGCAGCCAAGTTACTGCCTTTGAACAAGATCTTAAATTCTCTGAACTTAGTTCTTTCATCCACAAAATTGTGTTATTAATATATACTTTATTTTACATCATTTTAAAGAATATGGGAGATTATGTAAAATCCTAACTCGGACATGGCACATAGTAGGGGTTAAACAAATGTTAATTCCTCTATCAGTGTCTATTATGGCTATTAAGAAAAGGGGAGAGGGACAAAATGCTGAAATCCCACTAAGTGCCAGGCTTAGTGGGATCCTGAATCCTATGCTTACATCATGTTCTCACAAGTCAGTATTACTGCATAAATGCCCATTGCACAGATGAGACCCACAACAGCTGAGTGTCTTGCCCAAGATCATGGCAACACGTGACAGAGCTGGTGTTTGAGTCCAGATCTGTCTGCTCTCAAATCCCATCTCTGTAAACCACATTTAAATTGTTCTATGTAGAATAAATAGTATGAGGTCCTGTTATTTTCTGGAGGGAGAAGTGTCAGCCCTCGAGGTAGGAGTGGTCAAAGTCCAATTTTACATTAGCAATGAAATTGTTTCCAATTTGACTGGAAACTGTATATAAGTGTATCATGCGTGATAATAACAGTAGCTCACATATTTTGATGACTTACTATGTATCAGTCCAAGCGCATTAGATTATATGATTCTCATTTCATTTTCACAAGTCCAAGAAGTGGGCGTTATTGTTATCCTCATTTTGCAAATGAGAAAACGGACATACACTGAAGCTAAGTGCCGTGTCCAAACAGCAGAACCTTGTTTGAGCGACTCACCACTGAACTTCCCACCACCCCTGGAAAGATACATCTTGAGGCAAGGAGCTGGCAGCCTGCCATGTAGTTGTCCCTCTGAATTCCTCTAGGAGCTAAGCAGCACCTTTTCACAAAGTCCCGTGGGTGCCTGTTCTCAGAGGTCTGTTCTCAGTTCTCACTTTCTGGGACCCGGAGGTGGTGGTGAAAGCCCCTAACCTGTGAGGAAGAGGCTCATCCCTGGGCTTGGCCTTAAAAGGGCTGGATCAGTGGAAGCCTCTGAGCTTGGGGTCAAGCTCAGAAGTCAAGGAAGGTAGCCCAGCAGGGGAGGCTGCAGGAAAAAATAATCTGATTGAGGCAAGATTGATTTACATGCTCCAGAAGAACATTTCTTAAACTTTCAGTGACCATGACTCACCAAGCAAACACCTACATGTGGAGTAGCTATGAAAATTCTCTTCCACCAAAAGAAAAACCATTGTCAGATTAAGATACGACAAAAACAAAAACAATACATGTAGGAGACAGGAAAGTTTATAAGTTGAATTTCACAATATGAAGAAAAGATTTTATAAAACTACATTTCAGTATTTTCTATTGTGGTACAGTATAAAATGGTTGTTTGTTATAAAATATTATTTATTTTTGCAAAGGCTCAGGCCGCACAGGACAGTTTTTCAGGGAATATCAGCATTCTGATAGTGTTGTTTAAGAAATGCAGCTTGTAAGTGGATAAGCAGCAAGTCCTTGATCTCAGGTCTACACAGACCAGCCGCCTGGTTCTGATGCGGGCCAGGCAAGCCTCAAAACTGGGGCTTAGCCCAAGGTTTTTGGTTTCACCCAGGAAAGAATTCAAGGGTGAGCTGGTGGCGTTAAAAAGCAGCTTTTAACGAAGCGGTAGAGTACAGCAGCAGCAGCGAAGCCTCTGGTCAGGCAGTGTGCCCAGAGTAGCAGCTCAGAGGCAGTTCTGCCATCATATTCACACCCACTTTTAATTATATGCAAAGTAAGAGGCAGTTTCTGCAGAAATCTCTAGGATGAGACAGTAACCTCTGTGGAGATGTTGCCATAGAAAGGTATGATAAATTTCAGGTGTTGCCATGGCAATGGTAAACTGACGTGGCATACTGGTTTGCTTGTCTTGTGGGGAAGTGCTTCCACCCTGGACCTGTTTTAGGTAGTCCTCAATTTGCTCCTGTGTCTGAGCGCCACCTCCAGAGCCTAGTCCCACCCCCTACCTCAGTTCTGCTCAAATGACGATGGATATTATCTTAACAGTCTGAGACTTGTTAAAGCAGTGTGAGGTCCCTGAAACGGAGGCCTTCAATTTTTTAAAATCACATAACCCTAGCAGTAAAAATGTTCAACATATACTCCAATAGAGTGTATTTACTTATTTCTAAATTATGTTGATGCATTTCTATTATTAGCTAATATCTCAAGGCTTAATACACACTTAGGATGAGGTTTATCACAAATGCCCGCAGAGGTAAAGGCACCGTCCCCTTGATAATTTCGAAACTTGTTTTTGTCAACTTCTTGTCTGATCTGATTCGATTGCTGTGGTTTCTGACCTCATGATATGTCTGACAGTGAGCTGATTTTGAATTAGGGACGGTGCCCTGTTCTTGCTGCTTATTTGCTACGCATTGTGGGTGTTATCGTCACACTCCTTTCTTTGTAGAGGCCACTCTGTTTTGTCAGGATTCATTTCATTAAGGCTACATAATACAATCTGCCTGTCCTCTCAAGTGGCACGAATAAGCTCTGAAAGCCAATGAGGGCTCGTCAAACTGTGTGTAACACTCAGTGCTCCTCAGGACACCCCTTGAGGTCTGTATGTGACATGGGAGCAGCAGACAGACAGAGCAAGCCAGCATGCATGCGTCAACCTGTATATTTAAGTGAGGCTTAATTCCTTTCTCATTTTTAGATAGAACATTAGCAGACATCCCAATATTTGCTTCCCATTTCCCCAGCATGTCATTCTGCCTTCTCCGGGCCGCCCATCCCTCCCCTGAGATATCAGAGGCAGTATCTTAGGGTCTATGTGTGCGGGTAGATTTCTGGGGTTTTGATCCCCCTGCAAAGAGACTTCAAATCTTGCATCATGGCAACAAAGCCTTCTTTGGAAAGACTCCCAAGGTAAAAGGAGTGATACACGAGATTTTCCATCCTCCCTCCCTTGAACCAGCCCCAGGATGGCCTCTAACCTAACCTGGTTTCTAGTCATTGTAAATAAAAATAGTGTCTGTGGACTAAATGACTTCCCTGGAAAAGTCCATTCATCAGACAAAAGAGGAAATTAACAAAGAGGCTTACAAGATTGAGGAAGAGGAAAGTAGGATTTTTTTTTCCAAGGCAGGATCTTGCTCTGTCACCCAGGCAGGAGTGCAGTACAGTGGCATGACCACGATGCACTGCGGCCTCAAACTCCTGGACTCAAGTCATCCTCCTGCTTCAGCCCTAAGGAGCTAGAACTACAAGCGTGCACCACCAAGCCTGGCTACTTTTTTCCTTTTTCAATAGAGACAGGAGGATCTCACCATGCTGCCTAAGCTGGTCTCAAACTCATGGACCTAAGCATTCCTCCCACCTGGCCTTTCAAAGTCTTGGATTACAATCATGAGCCAGCTAGTCTGTCCCAGAAAGTAAGTTGTTTAAAAAAAGCTGTGAGTTCATTTTTCCTGTGGATTTGTGATGTAGTTGTATCTCTTCCTGCTCCACCACCCTTCACAACACATATCACCTTGGAGTGACGGGCTGCAATAGCTGACCTTTTAAAAATGTTTTTCTCATTCATTAAATTGTAGGTTCCTTGAGGCAAGACCAATACAGTTTTCAGCATGAATACATATCATAGTGCCTGGCAAATAGTAGGTGTTCAATAAATGTTGTTGGATGAGCACATTCAGGGATAAGTATAATAACCTGTGGGAATCAAAGGTAAATCACTCAGCACAGGATAATTGCTCAATGAATATGCACATTACTGCACGAGATAATATAATTGCTCAATTTTGCTGTTATGTTGTACAGCAGTACTGTGTAAACTGCAAAACAGCATGTTGATTTCTGCTTTTGAACTAGCTGGTTGCCATCGTAGAAACTAATCTTCTGAGAAATACCAAGAGTCCTGAGCCTGCACGGGCTTCTTTCCACTCGGGGAGTGAGAAAGGCTCTGGGCAGGGCCTCAGCTCTGTGCACAGGAAGCTGTGTGGAATTAGAATGTTACCCAGGTAGGATGTAAGACACGTGTCTTGTTCTCACTACCCTTACACCCCCGATTCTGGGATTAGACCTGGCAGCGGCTCATCGTTCAGCTGCTTCCACACTGAGATTCCAGAGGTCTCCACACTGCCTCGACAGTCATTCCTGGAGCCTCCTCTAAGTACTCAGCTCAGTTCTCTGTCAGAACTCCTGTTCCTCACACGTCGGCGATGCCAATCCCTTTCCATTCATCCAATGAATACTTGTTTTCTCTTATGCCTGCTATGTACTTGACATTATTGTAGGTGCTGGGGATACAGCAGTAAACAAAACAGGTACAAATTCCTCAGGGAGCTTACATTTTAAATAAAATAAATAAATAAAATACGTAGTGTTGGCGGCGATAGGCACCAAAGAAAAAAGTAGAGCAGAAAAGGCTGGTGGGGAATTTGGCAGATGGGAAGCAATCTGCGCGTGTTAAAAGGGTGGTCAGCTGAGATTTTACGGTGAAGGTGACATGTGCATAAAACCTGAAATAGAGGAGAGATAGAGAGGGGCAGATACTGGAGGAAGAGCTCACCAGACAGAGGGAAGAGAACACGCAAAGGCTGTGACAGGGAGGAGTGAGCTGGGAGTACAGATGACGGCAGAGCCGTCCTTGTGACGGTGAATACTGAGTGTCAACTTGATTGGATTGAAGGATGCAAAGTATTGATCCTGGTGTGTCTGTGAGGGTGTTGCCAAGGGAGATGAACACTTGAGTCAGTGGGCTGGGAAAGGCAGACCCACTCTTACTCTGGTGGGCACCATCTAATCAGCTGTCAGCGAATATAAAGAAGGCAGAAAAACATGAAAAAGCCAGGCTGGCCTAGCCTCCCAGACTACATCTTCCCTCCGTGCTGGATGCTTCCTGCTCTCAAACATCACACTCCAGGTTCTTCAGTGTTGAGAGTAGGACTGGCTCTCTTTGGCCATTAGGCTTGCAGGCAGCCTATTACAGGACTTGTGATCATGTAAGTTAATACTTAATAAATTCCCCTTTGTGTGTGTGTGTGTGTGTGTGTGTGTTTATGTGTGTATCCTATTAGTTCTGTCCCTCCAGGGAACCCTAACTAATACAGATTTTGGTAACAGGAGTGGCTCTAGAGGAACAGAATATTAAGGATGGAGTTTTTTGTTGGTTTGGGGGTCTCTGAAGTTGGTTGCTTAATATAATTAGACCCCAAAATGCTAAGGACTCTACTACTAATAGAATGGAGAACACTGAAAGTCCTTCGCCTGAACTGTTTAGAGAGTTATCCAAAATAAATATATTTGACATTCCTAATTCACCACTCTTGAGAGGTGAATGGGTACGTGTGGACGGACCCTGATGAAGCTGGGGACACTGAGTTAGTAAACTCTGATAAACCTTTTTTGCCAGAAGGAACAGCTTCCCCATCCCCAGTAGTGGCAACATCCCCTCCCTGACCCACGCTGCCATCAGTCTTTCTACCTTTATCTGAGGAGATAACCACGTGCTGCCTGAGACACCGTGATGACCTCTCCTGAGGCAGTTGCCAGTCAAAATAATGTTGATTCTCCTCAGGAGCCACCCCCAACACCCCTGTTTGTTTCTAGAACTGTAACTAGATTAAAGTCCCTGCAGCCCCTAGAGGTGAGGTTGAGAGTGTGACCCATGAGGAAGTGCACTACATTGAGAACTGCTTGTTCTTTAATTTATATAAACAGAAATCTGGAGAACAGACATGGGAATGGATATTAAGGGTATGGGATAGTGGTGGAAGGAAAATAGAGTTAAATCAGATGGAATTTATTAATTTGGACCCACTAACTCAGTACTCTGCTTTTAGCTCAGAGAGTTAAAAGGCATTCTAATAGTTTATTTGCTTGGCTAGCTGAATTATGGATTAAAAGATGGCCCACTGTGAGTGAGCTGGAAATGCCTGATCTCCCTTGGTTTAATGTAGAGGAAGGAATCCAAAGGCTTAGGGAGATTGGGATGGTGTAGTGGATTAATCACTTTACTCATCCCTGCTGGGAGGGTCCAGAAGCTATACCCTTAACCAATGCCATGCAAAATAGATTTGTGAGGGCAGCACCTGCTCTTTGAAGAGCCTGTATTTGCTCTTCTCTGTATGTCAGATCTAACAGTGGGAACCACAGTCACTCAACTACAAAATTTAAATACAATGGGAATAATTGGATCTCGAGGCAGCAGGGACCAAGTGAGAGCACTCAATCCTCACAGGCGAGGTGGGCGCAGCTACCAGAATGGACAGCAGAGACAAAGGAGCAGTCGGAATAGTCTGACTCGTGTAGAGCTCTGGCACTGGGTAATTAATCACGGTGTTCCTAGAAGTGAAATTGATAGGAAGCCTATTGCAGTCCTACTTAATTTATATAAGGAGAAGATTTCTAGGTAGAATGGACAAAAGACTACTTTGAATTCTAAAATGGAGAATCATGGCCCTCAATCAATTTCCAGACTTGAGCCAGTTTACAGACCCAGAACCCCTTGAATGAAGGGGAGGCCAGGGCCCCTTGAGGAAGGACCCCACTACATTACTGACAATTTATGCAGTAATTTTTTCTTTCATCCTTCCCCAAGGAGACCTCTGGCCTTTTACCACGGTAACTGTGCACTGGGGAAGGGGAAGTGATCAGACATTTTGGGGACTACTAGACACTGACTCTGAGCTGACGTTGATTCCAGGGGACCCAAAATGTCATTGTGGTCCTCCCATTGTAGGGGCTTATGAAGGTCAGGTAATTAATGGAGTTGTAGCTCAGGTCCAACTTACAGTGGGTCCCCAGACTCATCCTGTGGTCATATCCCCAGTGCCAGAATGCATAATTGGCATAGACATAGTTAGCAGCTGGCAGGATCCCCCCATTGGCTCCCTGACTGGTAGGGTGAGACCTATTATAGGGGAAAAAGCCAAATGGCAGCCATTAGAGCTACCTATACCTAGAAAAATAGTAAATCAAAAACAGTATTGCATCCTCAGAGGGATTGCAGAGATTAGTGCCATCAAGGACTTGAAAGATGCAGGGGTGGTGAATCCCACCAAAGCCCTGTTCAACTCCCCCATTTGACCTGTGTGGAAGACAGATGGCTCTTGGAGAATGACAGTTGATTATCATAAACTTAACCAAGTGGTGACTCCAATTGTAACTGCTGTACCAGATCTGGTTTCATTCCTTAACAGATCTCCTGGTACCTGCTGTGCAGCCATTGATTTGGCAAATGCCTTTTTCTCCATTCCTGTCCATAAGGCCAACCAGAAGCAATTTGCCTCCAGCTGACAAGGCCAGCAATATAACTTTACTGTCCTACATCAAGGATATATCAACTCTCCGGCTTTGTGTCACAGTCTTACTCAGACAGACCTTGATCACTTTTTGCTTCCACAAGATATCACCCCGGTCCATCACACTGATGACATTATGCTGACTGGATCCAGTGAGCAAGAAGTGTCAAGCACACTGGACTTGCTGGTGAGACATTTGTGTGCTGAGAATGGGAAATAAATCCAACTAACATTCAGGGATCTTCTACCTCAGTAACATTTCTAAGGGTCCTGTGGTGTGGGGCTTGTTGAGACATTCCTTCAAAGGTGAAGGAGAAGTTGCTGCATTTGGCCCTGCCTACAACCATGAAAGAGGCACAATGCCTCCTGGGCCTATTTGGATTTTGGTGGCAACACGTTCCTCATTTGGATGTGTTATTCCAGCCGATGTATTGAGTGACGTGAAAGGCTGCCAGTTTTGAGTGCAGTCTAGAAGGTGGGGGAAGGCTCTGCCACAGGTCCAGGCTGCTGTGCAACCTGCTTTGCCACTTGGGTCATAAGACCCAGAAGATCCAATGGTGGATGAGGTGTCAGTGGCAGATAGGGATGTTGCTTGGAGCCTCTGGCAGGCCCCCATAGGTGAATCACAGCAGAGCCCTCTGGGGTTTTGGAGCAAGGCCCTGTCATCTTCTGCAGATAACTACTCTCCTTTTAAGAGACAGCTCTTGGCCTGTTACTGGGCTTTGGTAGAAACTGAACATTTCACTATGGGTCATCAGGCCTCCATGTGACCTGAGCTGCCTAACATGAACTGGATGCTTTATCACCCATCTAGCCATAAAGTGGGGCATGCACAGCAGTGTTCCATCATCAAATGGAAGTGATATATATGTGATCGGGCTTGAGTAGGTCCTGAAGGCACAAGTGAATTACGTGAGGAAGTGGCTCAAATGCCCATGGTCTCCACTCCTGCCACGTGCCTTCTCTTCCCCAGTCTGCACTAATGGCCTCATGATGAGTTCCTTATGGTCAGTTGACAGAGAAAGAAAAGACTAGGCCCTGGGTCACCAATGGTTCTGCACCATACGCAGGCACCACCCTAAAGAGGACATCTGCGGCACTACAGCCCCTTTCTAGGACATCCCTTAAGGACAGTGGTGAAGGGAAATCTTCCCAGTGAGCAGAACTTCGTGCAGTGCACCTGGTTGTGCACTTTGCATGAAAGGAGAAATGGCCAAATGTGCGATTATATACTGATTCATGGGCTGTTGCCAATGGTTTGGCTGGATGGTCAGGGACTTGGAAGAAGCATGATTGGAAAATTGGTGACAAAGAAATTTGGGGGAGAGGTATGTGCATGGACCTCTCTGAGTGGTCCAAAACCATGAAGATATTTGTATCCCATGTGAGTGCTCACCAACAGGTGACTTCAGCGGAGGAGGATTTTAATAATCAAGTGGCTAGGATGACCTGTTCTGTGGACACCACTCAGCCTCTTTCCCCAGCCCACCCCATCATCATCCAATGGGCCTATGAAAAAAGTGGCCATGGTGGCGGGAATGGAGATTACACATGAGCTCAGCAACATGGACTTCCACTCATCAAGGCTCAACTGGATACAGCCACTGCTGAGTGCCCAATTTGCCAGCAGCAGAGACCAACACTGAGCCCTCAATATGGCATCATTCCTCAGGGTGTGAGGTGGTGGCAGGTTGATTATATTGGACTTCTTCCAACATGGACAGGCAGAAGTTTGTCCTCACTGGAATAGACACTTACTCTGGATATGGGTTTGCCTATCCTGCATGCAATTCTTCTGCCAGGACTACCATCCGTGGAATCACAGAATGCCTTAGTTCCACAGGGAGGAATGCTGCCACCAGGAGACACAATAATGATTCCATTAAACTGGAAGTTAAGATTGCCACCTGAACGTTTTGGGATCCTCCTACCTTTAAGTCAATAGGCTAAGAAGGGAGCTACAGTGTTGGCTGGGATGATTGACCCAGACTATAAGATGAAATCAGTCTACTATTCTATAACAGAGGTAAGGAAGAGTATGCATGGAGTGTAGGAGATCCCGTTGGCATCCCATGCCCTGTGACTAAGGTCAATGGGAAACTAAAACAACCCAGTCCAGGCAGGACTACAAGTGGACCAGACCCCTCAGGAATGAAGGTTTGAGTCACTCCATCAGGAAAAAAAAAAAAAGCACGCCCTGCTGAGGTGCTTGCTGAAGGCAAAGGGAAAACAGAATGGATAGAAGGATGCCATCAGTTCCAGCTATGACCACATGACCAGCTGCAGAAATAAGGACTGTAATTGTCATAAGTATTTCCTCCTTCTTTTGTCAAAAACATGTTTGTGCATGTATACACTTGTACCAAGAAAATATCTTCATTTTATTTCCTTTTTTTCTTTATCATATGAAAGAAGGAAGCCATCAGTTCCAACTATGACCACATGACCAGCTGCAGAAATAAGGACTGTAATTGTCATAAGTATTCCCTCCTTCTTTTGTCAAAAGCATGTTTGTGCATGTATACACTTGTACCAAGAAAATATCTTCATTTTATTTCCTTTTTTTCTTTATCATATGAAAGAAGGAAGCCATCAGTTCCAGCTATGACCACATGACCAGCTGCAGAAATAAGGACTGTAATTGTCATAAGTATTTCCTCCTTCTTTTGTCAAAAACATGTTTGTGCATGTATACACTTGTACCAAGAAAATATCTTCATTTTATTTCCTTTTTTTTCTTTATCATATGACATAAAATGTATTGACTTCATGTCAGCATTTAAGTATTGTTAACTTCATGTAATAGTATTTGGGTTTTGGATTGGCACATTCTGGCTGCACAAAGGATAGTTGTACTGTGTTAGGCATAATTATTACCTTATTTATTGTCTTTATTTGAAGATTATGTATGATCTCGGGAGATGTGTATGGGTTCAGGTTGACAAGAGGTGGATTTGTGATGGTGAATACCAAGTGTCAACTTAATTAGATTGAAGGATGCAAAGTATTGATCCTGGGTGTGTCTGTAAGGGTGTGAGGGTGTTGCCAAAGTGGATGAACACTTGAGTCAGTGGGTTGGGGAAGGCAGACCCACCCTCAATCTGGCTGGCACCATCTAACCAGCTGCCAGCGAATATAAAGCAGGCAGAAAAACATGAAAAGGAGAGACTGGCCTGGCCTCCCAGCCTACATTTTTCTCTTGTGCTGGATGCTTTCTGCCCTCAAACATCAGAGTCCAAGTTCTTCAGTTTTGAGAGTCGGACTGGCTCTCCTTGCTCCTCAAGCTTGCAGACAGCCTATTGTGGGAACTTGTGATCATGTAAGTCAATACTTAATAAACTCCCCTTTATGTATGTGTGTGTGTGTTTATATATATATATATTCTATTAGTTCTGTCCCTCTAGGGAATCCCTAATACAGTCCTGTCAGGCCTGTAGGCTCCATACGTATTTGATGCATTTGGCTTGGAGTCTGAATGGGACTGGGAGCCAGTGGAAATAGAGAAGTGGTGTGGACTCACTCGTGACCTCACAGGGATCATGCCGGTCTCCGTGGGGAAGGGAGGATGCCTGGACACAGGGAGGCCAGGCCAGGGGCTTTCACAATAACCCAGGTGAGAGATGATGGGGTAGACCATGTGGTTACAGTGGAGGTGGCGAGACATAGTCAGAGTCTAAATATGTTTTTAAGATAGAAAATGCAGGATGTGTTGACTGATTAAATGTGGAGATGAGAGAAAGAAGCACCCCAAAATGAAGGCCTCAGACGAGAACACTACCCTTTAGCCTCTTGCAGAGTTCTGAAATATCTGTTCCTCTCTGCCTTTGCCCTAAACCAAAGCCAATTTTCTAAATTTAGACCTTCCTTTATAACCATTGTTCAAAGCATGCATTTCTTAAAAAGTAAGTGTATTTGAAGTTTCCGAATCGTTTTACAGTATATAAAATACATGATGTGTGCTGATTCTCTGCCATGAATATCAATCTCTGAAACTCCTTGTTTCCCACAGAAATTCTATCAGCAAAATTAGAATTGCAATTGTATTCCTCCTCGGTTGTCTGATTAAGGTTTCATGTAAGCCTTGGGCTTATTTTTGAAAGCCCTATAAACATTTTACACACCTACTCATAGATTGCCAAAGCCATTGTGAATGCAGCCTGCAGTAAAATTAATTACTGTGTCATGATTCTGTCACATTTCAAGATAAATCATAAATATTTACTTATCGCTTTGAAATGAACCGATAACATTGGCAACACATTTCTTTCTATTACGGTACATTCTTTAGTTGGAAATTCCCATGTAAATATATGCATAAAGTTTTTAGAAGGCCATTCTGTACATGCAGAGGAGATAATAAATCAACATTTATAACATTTCAAAAATCCGTAAGCCCATAAAATCCACATGCTTTTTCAGTTCCTTAGGGCCAGTACCATGAGGCTGGTGGCAGCAGAAACAGACCTAGGCCCTTGACCTGCCGGCAAAGCTGCTTGCCTCGGGAGGGCCGGCGTCCAACCTGGGTCCTCATGTCTTTGTTGCGAGCTGCCTCTTCAGGACTGTCTTGCAAGGAAGCACACGGGGCCTTGACGAGGCTGGAACTGTACTGTGTACCTTTGTGCTCTCTGCTTGGATGACCAAAGCAATAGCTAAAGGAGGAGATGAAGAAGCTGCTGGGCCAGGCAAGCTAAAGAGGTTACATGCGGGGGAGGCAGCTCAGGGGAGCCAAATATATTCCTCGCGCCTAGCTTTCTGGTTTCACTGTCTTTAGCAGTAGGGGGATTCTGTGCCATTTCCGTCCCTTCAAGGACAAGAAGACAAAGTTGTTAAATTAAGAGGAAAAAAACTTTAAGGTTGATGCATGCCTAAAAATCGACATCAATAGAGAGCTGTAGAACCCTAGCAATTCTTTTCCATCCATTTCCTAAGTTGAAGGAAGTGTGTTTCAGTCTTTTGTGTGTGTGTGGCGGGGGTGGGTCTGGCTTCTTTTTTTTTCCATACTTACGGCAGCTTCATAGACGTATAATTTACATACCATACAATTCCCCAATATAAATGCACATTTTGATGACTTTTAGTTAATTTATAGAATACTGCAACCATGACCACGATCCAGTGTAGAAGAGTTCCATTACTCCAGACAGAAACGCTGTGTCCGTGTCAATTTCCACTCCCACTCTAGCCCCAGGCAGGCACCAATCTGCCTTCCATCTCCATAGACTTGTCTTTTCCATGACTTTCATATAAACGGAATCATACACCACACAATCTTTTGTATCTGGCTCCTTTCACTCCACATGATCTTTTTGCATATACCAGTGGCCGTTCCTTTCCATTACTACATGGTATTCCATGATTATGGAATTTTATCTGGAATGTATCTATTTGTTTTACTTGATTATTATTTGAAGACATTCTTTGTTAATCCTTACCCGCAGCAGTCTTTTGTCATAATTGCTGAGAAACACAGTCTGCAGGGCCCCTGTGAGAACACGGCCTGTATTTAACCCAAATGTTAAACTAGGAGAATCATTCACTTCCCAGTACTTGATGCCTTGAAATAAAGAAATTTTCCAGCTGGAGTAGATACACGGGGCTGATGACCTCCGTGGGGTTAAAACCTGCACAGAATGTTTGCAGGGCACAGTCTAACCCTGCTGACCACAGCAGGGACCAGGATAAGGAAAACCAGATGCCATGGGCCCTTTGCATTACTCCAGTAGCCACCCCAAAGACGCAGCAGGATCCAAGGGGAGAGCCAAGAGTGTGGATCCCAGTCTCCTATCCTTCCTCCAGAAGTGCATCCCCAAGGCAGAGGCTAACTCTGTATTGTCATTCTACTTTGTTCTTGACTCACACTTGAGCCCCTTCTCCTGCAGGGGGCTTAGGAGAAGGGGTACTGTCAAGGAAAGCCTTGGGTTGTCTCTAGAGATTACAATGTGAAGCCAAAAGTAGCTTGCTAGAAACTCATCACTGGGATGTCCGTTTACCATCCTGGCAAAAGGATACATAGTTCTACTAATGGAAGACTCTTCACTCAGTCAGTCAATAAATACACCTGGGCTGCTCCCATGTATGTGTCAGTCACCCTGCTGGGCACTGGAGTAGAGGGAGACAGAGTTGCTGGCCTCAGTGAGCTCCCTGTCCAACAACAGAGGGCAATTGTTAAACAAGTGAATGCAATTCTTAGAGACGGTAATTCCAGAGTCCCATCGCAAGCACCCTGAGAACATGGAGAGGAGGACTAGAAGAGGTACAGAAGAACTGGCATTTCATCCGGGCCTTAAAAGTGACGTGTTTCAGATGACAAGTGGTAAAGTAGAGAGCAGTCTTTACACAGGCATTTCAGGATGATTTCACTTTATCAGAGATAAAGCCGTACTTAGCCAAACCAAAACCTGAATTTCCCCAGCAACCAAACCACTGGGTGGTTCTGAAGTCACCAAGAAGCCCTAGGAGGCTGACTGCTGGCTGTTCATAGTCTACTGGCCACTTTAACTATTTGTCCGTATGTTTGGTAAATGAAGAAGCTGGCAACAGAATAATGAAGGAAGGGATTTACTTTACATCCAACTTGGCCAAATGACTGCTATCCTACTAAGGATGCTTACCTGGTGCATAATGCCTGACTTCTTGAAGTTCTCCAGGGAGACAGCCATAAAGAGCATTACTTAAAGGTCCATTTGTATAGATTCCTCGTGTGTGCTATGAACCAAAGCAGCAGTGGCTAGCCTGGGATACAATGACTCAAGATCCACAGTCGGGAGGCTTTTCCCATCAGTCTCTTCTAAGCCCAGGAATTAACAGTGACTGCTCTGGGGAGCTTCTGGCTAGACACATGCCTTTATCTGTTTCCTACCAAAAGTCCACTAAGATGATAGTATAGTATTTAAAAAAACAATTCAGCAGAATGTCTACAAAAATTTGGAAGCTGAGAAGCAGACAACTGAAGATAATTTGTAACAAAACCAAAAAGAAAAGGAGGCCGTCAAGAGGAAGCAAGCCTCTCTATACTTCAGATCTCTGGAAAGGTTCAGGAATTGACGATGCTATGTGCCTCAAAAAACAGAAGTACATATTGGGGCTGGAAAAAAGATAAGTGATCAAAAGACTGAAAGAAACGATGAGACCCATCTATCCCTCCTCTTGCCTTGCCCATTCAGACTCTTTACCCACTCAATCTTTCTTTTTTTTTTTTTTTTTGTCTGGCTCCTTTTTTCCCTATACTTAGCAGGACCAGTGATTTGCTCTCTGGAGAAGTAAACCAGTCAGGCTCCTTGAGGAACTTGGTGAGACTGGGTCCAACTGAGGATGATTATTGGCCTCCCTAATGAAAGCAGGGATTGCGTGAATGCTTAGAACCCCAACCCCCTTACCCTGCTATGCTCCAGAATACCAGAAGCCAACTTTATGTTCCTCAAAGACCCTTCACCAGGGAAACTGACCAGCTCAAGAGAAATGTCTAAAGATGCTGCTTTGGGAGCTCTCCAACAAAACAGCCTGGTTGCCATCTGATCACCATGGTTTACTGTCACGGGACAATAAGCCCCTAACATGCACACAGAGCTTTGCATCAGCTTTTTAGTGACTTACAACACTGATAATGCCTTCACGTCTTAAAAATGGACAATCAAAGATTAGCAGACATTTGGAGAGTACCCAGAATGTGAAAGAGATCACAACAGACCAGTAGATAAAAGAAACTCAGAGGAAGGAGAGACAGTACAGGAAACAAGAAAACATTTGGAAATCTGTAAATGTCATCCTTAGAGTAGGGCAAGATGATTGCATCCATGAATTTGAGAATAAGAGACTCTAAAAAATAAACATGCAGAAAATAATGAGGAGTTCTCAGAAGTTAAAAATGTAACAAAAAATTTAAAACTCAATAGGAAGCTTGGAAGATTAAACAGGAAATTTCCTAGAAAGTTGAATTAAAAATAAGTAGAAAAAGGAAAGATAAGACAACTAGAGAATCCAACAAAGAAAATCAACATTTAAATAGTAGACATTCCAGAAAAAGAAAGAAAAGAAAATTGAGGAGGAGAAATCACTGAGGAAACAATACAAGAAAAATTTTACAAAACAGAAAGGTAAGGACCTCTGAAAAGTGTCTAGTGAATGAAAAACAAAAACCTACACACCAAGGCTCATAATTGTAAAATTTCAGCACACTAAGGATAAAGAAAAGATCCTAAAAGTTTCCAGAGGGGAAATTTTAAAAGATCAAATACAAACTTCTGAAGCTGATCAGGAATCAGAATGGTAACAGTCATCTCAACAACAACAGTGGAAGCCAGAAAGTAATAGAACAAAGCCCTCAAAATTCTGAAGGCAAATTATTTTCAACATAGAATTCTGTGCCTATTCCAGTGTAGATTCCATCTTCATTCTATCAATGACGTGTGAGGGCAGAAGAAAGACATTTTCAGACATGCAAGGCCAAAAAAATTCACTTGTAGCCAGTCTTTCTCAGGAAACTACTAGAAGATGTGTTCCGCCAAAGTACAAAAGAAGAAAACATGGGATTCAAATAGTAGGGGATGAACACACAGAAAGGAGGCAATCAACCCAGTGATAACAGAACAGAGGTGGAGGGGATAGAGCTAGGAGCAGCCAGACCTGCAAAGAATGCGGCCCTGCAGCTCAATCTCTAGGAAATGTCAAGGAGGAAGGAAAGCTTGCCAGACACAGAGGAGGCCCTGGGGCCATTTGATGTTGAAGGCACAGCATGGACCATCGCACAGAGGCATGAAAGGGCCGGGCAGGCCCAAGATCAGTGCGAACGGCCTGGACTCCAGGCCGCCTCCTGACTCGCTGGAACATTCAGCACTCGCTGCCCTGGTGGCTGTCCCAAATTCCCACTTCCTTCTGTATGCTCCTAATCCCCTTCTGTGATTCCTGGGGCTCTCTATGTCTGCTGGATTTGGCTATGTTCATCTGCTTGGCTGTTGCCCACTCACCAAGTTTCTGATTCACAGCATCCTTTGACTTTTATACTAGCAGGTCCTAAATTTTTGGAAGGCCAAAACGATGTTTTAATTTAGGATCCCTTAGGATCCCTGCTTCTCCCACTGTGCTGGGAAACATAATAGGTGCTTTTAAAATCATAGTAGTGAAGAAATTCAAAAAGAGAAAGAAAGAGGAAGGAAGGAAGGAAGGAAGGAGGGAGGGAGGGAGGGACGGAGGGAGGGAGGGAAAGAGAGAGAAAGAAAGAAAGAAAAAGAACAAAAGAAAGAAAGAAAGAAAAAGAAAAGCGAAAAAGAAAGAGAAAGAAAGACAGGAAGGAAAAAAGAGAAGGAAAGAAAGAAAGAAAAAGAAAGAAAGAAAGAAAGAAAGGAAAGGAAAGAAAGAAAAGAAAAGAAGGAAAGTGAGAGAGGCAATTGAATTCCCAGGATATGGTCCTGGGATATTGGGAATTGCACCTTTGCAGGCCTAGGGAAAAGCCAATCCAGATCTGAGCAACAGGGCTCAGTGGGGAGGAAGGAGAAAGAAAAGAACAGGCCGGAGGAACAGACAGAATACCCAAGACAGGTCAGTGTACTGAGACATCTTTCAGTGCTCTCAGAGTTTGGGGATTAATCAGTAGCAGCCACTAAGCAGTAAACTAAGCAAACGAAACATGGGATAACTTTTAATTCCCAAAAGGAACAACAATATGAATGAGAAAGGAAATATAATTGAAGTACACCATGTGATTCAGCAGTCATAATAATGTGAACTCTGAAATTTGTTTAAAGGATGATTTAACAGTGTTGAGAAGATGGTGCAGAGACAGTACTTATGAGAAGGAGCATGAAAAAGCTAACTTTGCAAGTGTCATAAAAAGTCAATAGCTAACACTTAAAACAGGAAAAAACCAACAACAATAAAAGTATGTTCTTTAAAAAATGTGGAAGTGGAAGTAAGTACTAGATTAAACACTTAGTGGAGTTGAAAGTGGATGTGTTGGTTAGTTTATGCAGCAACTTGGCTGGGCCACGTTGCCCAGATATCTGATCAAACATTATTCTGGATGTTTTTGTGAGGGTGTTTTTAAAATGAGATTGACATTTAAACTGGTGAACTTGGAGTAAAGCAGATTGCTTTCTATAATGTGGGAGGGACCCATCCAAGCTCTTGAACGCCTCAGAGAGCAAAGACTGACCTCCCCGAAGCAAGAAGGAATTCTGCCAACAGAAGGCCTCTGGTTTTGAGCTGCAACACTGGCTCTTTCCTGGGTCTCCGGCCTGCCCGCCTGCCCTGCAGACTGTGGACTTGCCAACATCCATAATTGCATTAGCCAGTTCCTCAAAATAAACCCCTCTCTGTCCCTTGCCTTCCGTATACACACGCCACCACCGCCGCCCCCTCCCCCCCCCCGCACTTGGTTCTGCTTTTCTAGAGAACCCAGGGAGAAAGGGGCTGAGGCACCAGGGTTTCGTTATGAACCTGGTTATAGTTTTCCATCTTCTGGGCTATGTGTATTTGTTACTTTGCAAAAAAAAAGACTGAATTTAAAAGACAATTAAAAAGAAAAAGATGATATGCTTTATAATCCAGTGGCCTTAGTTTAAATTCCATCCTTGCCCTTACTGGATGTGACCCTTACATCTCGCTGAGCCTCAGTTTCCCCATGTGTCAGATGGGTCCTGAGGGCTCAGCAAGAGAATCAAATAAACCAATGAATGTAGAATGAGGCTGGCGCAGAGTCAGGGCTGGATAAACGGTAGGTATTTTCACGAGAAGATGCCTTTGCTTTCATCAGCTCTCCCTGGCAGGGGCTCGGCGTTACTCCGATTTCGTCAGGATTATTGTTCCAATAAAATACACTGGCAGAAAAACTCATTCTCCTGGAAAAGAGTATGTGCCCTTTTAATATTTTATCCCTGATGGGCTTTATATGACAAAAACACTTCAGAGTTGTAATTAAAACTCCTTCCAGTGAAGCCGCCTTAGTCCAGGAAGGGAGGTCAATTCCACCCCGCTCTTCTGCATCGATCTGCTGTGCCGGCCACTTGCGCTGGGCTGCTGCCACGGGCTCAGTGATTTCCTGCCCGTCACTTGCTGTGCACAAATGAAATCATTTCAGATGACCTAATGTACACTTCTGCCACTCAGAAAACTGAATGAAGAGGCAAAGAAGCAGCAGCATGAGAGGCCCTGAGAGAAGTGGTGCTCTTCGGGGCTGCATTTCTTGGGTGGCTGAATCTAAGAAAATAGGAGGTTAGAAGGGCAATTGCAAGCAAGGGATGGT
Organism: Callithrix jacchus; assembly: GCF_049354715.1. NCBI lineage: Eukaryota > Metazoa > Chordata > Mammalia > Primates > Cebidae > Callithrix > Callithrix jacchus. Next base: position 152,290,742 of record NC_133508.1, read on the forward strand.
GTCGGGACAGACCTGTCTGCACTCCCTGGAGATGATGCTTGGTTTGCTTGTAAAGCTATCGGATCCTATCTTAAGAGTGGTCTTAATCTGGGGCATGTGCTTCAGAGAGGTCTGCAATCTCTCTGAAATTGGCTGATGTGAATGTGATCTGGGAAGCAGTCTGTGGCTTCATTAGATTTTCAGAAGAGCCTCTACCCTTCAAAATGTTGAAAGGGCAGTCAGCATCTCCTCTAGGTTATCCTAAGTATATAAGTATCTGGAGCTGAGATGTCAGTGCTTGGAGTGGCCATGAATCCTGGCCAATCCAATCTCCTAGAAGCCCAAGGCAGAAGGTGTCAGCCAGCCTCCTCTTGGTCTCCCTGGACTCCAACTGTTCCATATTCTGTATGCTGGCTGTTCAGAACCATTTCATTTGTAATTTCTCTACCGAAATACATGGCCTCAGGCCTTTAAGCATTTGTATATCCTGTTTTCACTGTCCAGTGTTCCGTCTTATCCATTTTGGACTTGAGAAAAACCTGCTTACCCTTCAACACTCAGCCCAAGCGTCTCCTGTGCTGTGAACCCTCCTCCTTGACCTCCCCTCCAACCTCCATCTTCCTCAATAACCCCTGGCTGTTTTAACTCCTTCCGTCTTTCTTTTCAGCTCCCAGAGCCCCATGACACACATCCTTTCATTAAAGCATTGAGCATAATGGTTGTTTCTTTACCATCCTTTTCATTAAAATGAGAACTCTGTGAGATGTTTTCTTTTTCATCTCTGAAAACAGTGAGAAATCCTATGCATCCCTCACTCTAGCTATTCAGAACTACTTATGATTTGCCAAATGCAGGAAGCCCTTCAGGCCTCCTTGCCCCGTTCTGTGCCGTTGCCCTGAGCTGAACACAATACCCGGTACATGGAGTGTGCTCAATTAAGGTGCTGGGGATGTTGGTTGTTAAAAGGATGGCTTGTTTCCTGAACTGTACAAAACCCTCCTAATCCCATTTCCTTGTCGTCCTTCTCAAAAATGTTCTGAGTGAGACATGACTTTTCGAAAGACAGTGCATTAATTCCTGAAGCACTCTCTGTTGTTCCTGACCAGAGACAGGAAGGGTTTGGAGGATCACAGACACAAACCTCTCCAGCCCTCTTGCGGCAGCAGAGAAAGCAAGAATGAAAACAAGAGAATTAGCCTCTCAGGGAAATGTCCTCTTAAAGAAACGGCAAAGCAAATCAGACCAGATAGATTCCTGGATGTTTTGTTTTTTCCTGATGCAACTGGCCAAAACAGCAGGTTTCCATCCTTGCCACACTCACTGCACTGGGTCTTTGTTTACTGCCGGCTTCCTGGACATGTTTCTCTCTCCTCAAAAAAGAGATTTGCTGGAAGCTGGCTCCTTTCCCATCAAGGTCATCAGAGGGCAGCTGAACGCTGGGAAATAGTAACTTCAGCAAAACGTCAGGGAAGATTTAGTGAAAATGAATTCCACATCATGCCCCTCGGTGAGGAGCAGAGCCGGCCAAGACCACACACATGGCATTGGAAGCTGGATCACAAAGGCAAGGGCAAGCTGCCCCAGTCCTGGAAGACCAAGTCCTCTAGTCAAGTAATAGTCTCCTGGGAGCTGCACCAAGTGAGAGAGGCAGTGAGAGTCCATCTTGTGACCACCCCTATAACCAGCTCCCCAGTGACAGCAGGAGCCCCAGCCATTCTGTTTGTGCCCCAGAAATTACCCACAAAACCAAACAGTGATTTATTCGGTGATGGGAGAGGAGCAGTGGCAATTTGCAACATGGAGCCTAATCTGAAATAGATTCTGCTCTGCATAAGTCATTCCTCTGAAATATAGTTTCCCTTTGTCTGGAAAGCCAGACCTTCCACCTCAGAACCTTCCATTTTCAAAGGAGTTTTAAATCCTTACACTGGTGTGCTATAGCTGGCCTAGAGTTAGAGCCTGAGCAACACTATTTTATAAAAGACAAAGCTGTTTTTAAAAAGTAAGTTGTAACGGCTGCCCCATTCTCCTCACAATAACTGCTGGCCTTGGCTTCTGTAAATAAAACTGCTAGCTTGCTCTGCAAAATGCCCACTATGTAAAGCTGCTTACCTATTCTTATCAGTAACTGCCAGAATTGCTGGACTTTGCTTACTGGTAATGACCAGAATAAGCAGCCCAAGCTAACTCCATCCTGGCCCCTGTGACTTGTAATAAGTAACTAAAATCTGCGGATCCCACCTCTGCCCAGACGATGTGTAAACTAATGCTTATCTTGACTTCTGTAAACCATTTAGGTAACAATCGAAGTGACAAGTCCCCTAGCCCTTGGAATGTCCGGAGACCCGCACCCTCCTCTCTGCCCGGGAGGTGATTTATGGAATCCCCTGGCCCTCAGAATGTCTGAATCCCTTCACCCCCACCCCCGCCCCATACCCTCACCCCAGAGGTGGGCATAAAAAGGTCTTGTCACCCTCCTTACGGGGCCACAGGTTGGAGAGACATGAGTCCTCTGTGGTTGCCGGCAATAAAGACCCTATAATTTGGCATACTTTTGTCTTGGTGTTAATTTTATAATCTTGCATTTAAATACTTCACCGGGAATATCCATGTGTCACAGAGGTTTTAGGCCACAGATAGACTAGACCACCCCTCTGGACAGGTCCTGCATAAGAAAGATAATCAGAAAAGGAATTTAAATTCCAAGGACCAGGAGAAATCTAAGCTTCTGCTAAGGTGCCCAAAAATCAAGCTGGTAACTGAATTTTCTCTCCACATATATGGCTCCACATGTTACATCCAAATGCACAGATTCATATTGGATAAATCCAAGCCAATTCCCTCCTTCATATTTTGGAAGAAGTTGTGACACACAACTCACTGTCTCTTGATCAGCCAATCACACAGCTCCCTGAGTGTTTCCCCAACAACAAGGCATTGACCAGGTAATTGATGTCTCTTCTTCCTGTGGGACTGAATGAGACTAGATGTGAGCTTGAGCAAGTCCCTCTCCGGACCTCACTTTCTTCCTCCACACAGTAAGTGGCACTTGTGGTTCCCAAGGCCACTTTCAACCCACTGACATTATGAGTGTTGCCTATGTGACTAGGAGAAAATTTAGGGTTCAAACAACTTTCTTTCTTCTAGGTTTTAATAAAATAATAACTGTATTAGTTTTATTAAAACGATACAAATAAATTCACATAAAATAGAAGAGTACACAAAGCAAGTTTTTTGAAAAAAATCTTAAATACTATTATCTAGAAGAAACCACAATTAATATTAGTTAAATGTCATTCTAGATGTCTCCTTATGCATATATTCAGATGCAAAGGTGGATAGATGGATGGAGCTAATTTTTTTAAAATTGAAAAATACTCTTTTATTTTTGGCAAATATCAAATTTGATATTATTTTGAGCTTACTATAAAAAAGAAATTGAAGTAACACTGAAAATATTCTATCACAAGAAACAGGTAGTGACAGATGTAGTTGCAAAAGTTGTTCACAAATTCGTTGCCACTCCTTCGATTGAGAGGTGGTCTCTATTTCTCTAGACCTTTGAATCTAGGCTGTGCCTGTCATTGCTTTAACCAACAGAATACAGTAGAAGTGACGTGGTTTCAATTCTGCATCTAGGCTTCAAGAAAACCGGCAGCTTCCACTTCCTTCCTTCCTCATGAAAGCCAGCCGCCATGCTGCAAGGAAGCCTGATATGGTTTGGATGTTTGTCCTTTTCAAATTTCATGTTGAAATGTAATCCCCAGTGTTGGGTGGGGCCTGGTGGGAGCTGTTTGGGTCATGGAGGCCGATCCTTCATGAATGGCTTGGTGCTGTCCTTGAGATAGGTGAAAAGTATGTTGTACCTCCTCCATCTCTTACTCTCACTCTTGCCATGTGAGACACATGCTCTTCCTTTGCCTTCTGCCATGATTATAGGCTTCCTGAGGCCCTCACCAAAAGCAGATGCTGGCACCACACTTCCTGCAGAACCATGAGCCAATGAAGTCTCTTTTCTTTATAAATTACCCAGCCACACGTATTTCTTTATAACAATGGGGCGGGGAGCGGGGGAAACCTAATACAGCCAGGCGTGGTGGCTCAAGCCTGTAATCCCAGCACTTTGGGAGGCTGAGGTGGGTGGATCACGAGGTCAAGAGATTGAGACCATTCTGGTCAACATGGTGAAACCCCGTCTCTACTAAAAATACAAAAAAATTATCTGGGCATGGTGGTGCGTGCCTGTAATCCCAGCTACTCAGGAGGCTGAGGCAGGAGAATTGCCTGAACCCAGGAGGCGGAGGTTGCGGTGAGCCGAGATCGCGCCATTGCCCTCCAACCTGGGTAACAAGAGCAAAACTCCGTCTCAAAAAAAAAAAAAAAACTAATAGAAAGTAGCTCCACAAAAATTCCAAGAATGGGGGAGAATTGAGGCCCCTGGCCAACAGTCACAGCTGAACTCCCAAACAACAGCCATCACCAAATTGGCCGGCCTTATGAGTAAGCCATCTTGGGAGTGGCTCCTCTGGCCCAGTTGAAATATTTTTATTCTTCCTATTATTGCTCTCCCTTTATACTAGCAAATTGACAAGTTTACATGTTTTGTAATCTTTATGTTATGTTCTGATACAAAACCCAGGGTTATTTAGTCTTCATTTCGTATTTAAATGGTAAAATATTTACCAGGAGATTTTTCACCAGGTCTTCTTAATTCCTGATTTCTGTTAATTTGGTTTCATCGCTTGGTTAATGGCTTTTAACCTCAGGTATTCCCCAACCAAAAAGAGTTTATGGATGCTATTTTTCCCTCATTCACTGATGTTTAAGAATATCTATCTGTTACATTTTTCCGTGGCTAATGACTTAGGTGAGTGTAATAGTCTTTTTTTTTTTTTTTTTTTTTTGAAGACGTAGTTTTGCTCTGTTGCCCAGGCTGGAGTCCAGTGACATGAACGTGACTCACCACGGCCTCAACCTCCTGGGCTCAAGCGATTCTCCCACCTCCACCTCCCAAGTAGCTGGGACGGAGATGCACACCACCGCATTTGGATAATTTTTTAAAATTTCCCACCATCTTGCCCAGGTTGACTGTAATATTCTTGAGTCACAGTTTTCTTCAGTAATTATTGCTTCTTTCTCATTGGTATTCCTATGTCATTTGAAGAGGACTGAGGTCAGCCAGGTTTTCTTTCTCTTGAATTGATCCGCTTTATCTACCTAGTTGCCTGATGTTTGTTTGTTTTCCTTTATCTTTTGAATTCAACAATGCAGCCAGGATAGCTGTAAGGTGAATGTTATATTTACATTACCTTCCCTGAAACATAGAAGCCTTTTCAGTCTCCAGCTTTATTTATTCCTTTATTTCCTTCATTCCTTTATTTATACAATGTTGTCCCATTTCTTGGGGTTTCTACTTCAGAGACACACATTTACGCATTTATTAGCTCACTTTATTCTCCAGATCAAACATTGCTTCTCTAATTGTTTTGATCTCCTTGTCTTTTTTTTTTTTTTTTTCATTTACTGTTATCTCAAGTCTTCCCTTTCTGTCAACTTTTCCCAGTTGGTACATGGAGATAGAATTAAATAACATTGAATCACATGTAACAAAGTCACTTCCTTTTCGCTCTCCCTCAGTTCTGTTTAAATAAAGGAGAAAGTCTCAATTTGGTGCTAGGATATCTTCAGCATCTTTCCAAACTTACCTAATTCTCCTTTTTAACAAAAAGAGGGTAGGCTTTAAGGTTTAGTGCCTTTCACAGGCAATAATGTATAGCTAAAATATAATAGCATTAATTTATTTTCTCTAGAATGAAGGAGATAAGAAAATAATTTATTTTCATTATATTTATTTTTATTCTATTTTCGATGAGTTATATTGGTTTTCCATGAACTGCTGATACAAAGTTTCCCTTTGAAATAAATTTTTTAGATTAAAAAAGCAAGATGATTTAAAGAAAATGTTACTTATTTAATAGAACAAGTAGCACTTAAATACGTCAAAAATTAAATCTGTGATACATAAATCCATGGCCTTTAGGAAAAACTGTTCTTTACCTTGTTAAAGCATCCAGATTCTGACCTCTATTTAGAGATTTAGTCAAAAATCTTGACCACAACTGCAGTCCACCCAGCTGGTGGATCCCAGCACTGGTTGGGGGAATCCTAGGACCTACACTTCAAGGTCAACCCCGAATTACTCACGTCCACACTTCACTCACCCTTCTTCCCAACCACCTCTTTCCACCCCCTGCCAAGTGAGAAGACAGGAGGAGAAGGAGGTAAGGGTGCCTGTGAGGTCACCCTGTTGTTAATAGTTCACACATGAGGGAGAGGAACTGGCCTCAGTTTCTCAGTGCCTCTTCTGTCTGGCTTCCTGATTCCCCTGGGCATTTATCTTATTTATTTTCTCTTTTGCCCTTTTTGTTAAGTTCCTGCTCCTTGCTGGAGAGAACTAGCTGTCTGTGGTTACGACTGTCCTGCCTTCTCTCTCCATTTTTCTCTCAGGCTAGAAAGATCACATAGTTAAACTTGGAGTCTCTCTGTCTCCACTGAGTTCTGCTCTTCACTCTCTAAGTCAACTTTTGTCCAGAGAGAACTATCTAATGAGGAAACTGAGTCAAAGGCATGTGAAAGGTATCTAAAGCCTTTGATTTGGAGTCATTCCAAGGCAGGGGTGACCAAGTCCTCTGGAGCCCTATCAGCACAGGGCTAGAGTTTGTAGGAAATCTCCTGAGACAGACCTCAAGACCAAATAAGGAAAAAAAAAAAATCAGCTCTTTGCTTGTTTTTAAGTTCTCTAAGACAGATACACACATATTCTTACACATATGCAGACATTCACACATAAAAGTACACATACATATAAGCCCTCATATACACACAAATATACATGTTCACACTTACTTTCACATGTGTGCAGACACACACACACATATCTACACACATTCTCCCAGACATACACACATTTGCACATGCACACATATATTCACATACATACTCATCAGAGGCACATCCTTACACTTGCACATTGTGGAGACAAAAGTGACTCCATCTTGGATGCCAATCTGCCATGTTAACTTCTGATTACCCCAGGCCCATGGATGCCTCCTGATTCCTGCTTTATTTACTGTCCCTAGTGTAAGAATATGTCAATCTTGGTGTTATAGACTATGACACATGGGGTCTTCTTGCCTGTTCTGGAGGGTTGCCTTTGATTATCTTGCTGGACCACTGACACCTTTCCTGTGGTACAGAAGTCTTGGATCTGGGGAATAACAGTGTAGAGATCTACCTTATTGCTGCCCAGGACCACACTTCCATCAGTTAAGTTCCCCAAATAAATCACCCTATTCCAACAAACTGAATTTGTTTGCCTTGTTCTTTGTTTACTGGTCTCCTTCTGTGTTTGGGAGTTGCTTTGCATATACAGCCCTTTCATGTAACATACATACATGCGCCCACACACATGCATACCCTCACTAACTCATACACACATTCCTGTTAAACTCTTCTCTTTATTAAAAGAAAAAAAATTATTCCCATTCTTTGGCATCAAGAAATGACATCTCCAAGATTGGGCATGGTGGCTCATGCCTATAATCCCAGCACTTTGGAAGGGAGGCAGGCAGATCACTTGAGGTCAGGAGTTTAAGACCAGCCTGGCCAACATGGCGAAACCATGTCTTTACTTAAAAATACAAAAATTCGCTGGGCATGGTGATGGGCGCCTGTAATCCCAGCTACTTGGGAGGCTGAGGCAGGAGAATTGCTTGAACCCAAAAGGCAGAGGTTGCAGTGAGCCGAGATCATGCCACTGCACTCCAGCCTGGGCAACAGAGTGAGACTCTGTCTCAAGAAAAAAAAAAAAGAAATGGTATTTCCAAAGCCATAGAAATACTCTGCAATGTTATCTTATTTGTTTTAACAGTGACCTGGAAATTAGCCAATCAAATTTAAATGCAGAGACTGCCAACTCCAGAGGTCAAAACAAACCAAGGGGTGAGGAGCATGACTGATAGCATTCATCCTTTCTTACCAAAACAACTAAAACTACAGTCTACTGAAAATACTTGAATCAGTACAAAGGCAAATCCCAAATTTTTTATTTCAGCTTTGCAAGTCTCAAAAATGATCTTTTTCTCAGCTAGTAGGAGCTGAGTTCACTAAAAATGCTCGTTAACCTAGTTAGGTGACTGAGTTAAGTACGCATTCTAAGTTGGAGGACAGTGAGTAAGCAGACAGGTGGGGGTAGGTGGCTTAGATTCCCTGCGATCTGTGGCTGGTGGTGATTTATTTTAAAAGCTGCATCTTTAAGTATGAATAGCATATGATTTATTATGTGTGCCTACCCTGCTGTAACCAAGTATCACTGTGCTCAAAGAGTCCTAAAGTTCTGTTAACTAAATGGCAATAAGTCCCTGTCACTTGGCAGACACACTAGGTGTTGCCTTCTTACTCCACATATTAGTCCGTTTTCACACTGCTGATAAAGACATACCCGACACTGGGCAATTCATAAGGAAAAAGAGGTTTAATGGATTCACAGTTCCATGTGGCTGGAGAGGCCTCACAATCATGGTGGAAGGCAAAAGGCACGTCTTACATGGCAGCAGGCAAGAGAGAATGAAAGCCTGTGCAGGGAAACTCCCCTTTATAAAAACATTAGATCTCATGAGACTTACTCACTTCACAAGAACAGCAAAAGAAAGACCCAGCCCAAGATTCAATTAATTCCCACCAAGTCTCTCTCACAACACGTGGGAATTATGGGAGCTACAGTTCAAGATGAGATTTGGATGGGGACGCAGCCAAACCATATCACTGCATAATGTCTTCCACTCCACTTAGTTGCTTTTTATAGTGGTGACTGTTCTGTGTGACCACATGCTCTTGGAATCTCAGGAGGGATGCTGCTTAAGCTAGTATATACATAGCAATCCTGGGTGAGCCCAACTGGGTTGCTATTGCAGACTTATGGGCTGATAGCCCTGTGCATGTCTTTTACACAAGCTGATCTGCATGGTAGGGGGTGGTTCCCTGGGGCCAGAGATACTAATAGAGCAGAGAAAAGGAAGGAAAGGGGCAGTTTCTGTCCCTGTCACAATCACCTCTCCTTGGCTGGCTCTGCCCACTGCGCAGGATAATCAATTACATTTGGTTATCTTATGGATAGGGGGTTAGGATGGAAAGCCAAAGGAGCAGCTTTCGTGAAAGTCTAAGGGAGATTCTGGGCACCACTGTGACTGGAAGAGGGGTCATTGCTCTTGCTTTGGTGCCACAATGTAGTAGCAGGGTCCGACAGGGTCTGTCAGGCCACAAAGAGTAGCTGTAGTTTGACTGGTATGATTCTCCTGGGACAGTGACAGAGGACCTTGTCTCATGGGGGTCACCAGCAGCAGCAGCAGAGGTCAGTGGCCTCCCCCGAGGGCTTGCGTGCTGTGGGTTTTCATAAGAATATCAAGCAAAAGAACTTAAGAAGACTCATTCCTGAGCACTTAGGAGACCCTGGAGACTCATGGGAATATTACAGGCAAACTTTGAATAGCTGGTGGTTGAAATCCTATTTTCTCCATGAGAGGATTCGATGTCAATGTCAATAGTAACTCTTTTGTTCCATCAGACTAGTGACATGAAAACATTCAGATGTACACACTCCATAATCAGTACATAAATTTTTACTATGCTCACACACACACACACACCACTCTGTGCTGCTGAGATAGGCTCCCTGGCTCCTGGGAATGCTACATGTCCCTGGGACTACATGACCCAGCATCTCTTGCAGTCAGGTGTGTCTGTGTGACCAAGCCCTGGCAAATGGAATGTAAAAGCAGGAAGAATATGTGCCTCTTCCAAGGCAGGTTCACAATAATCTCTCACTTGTTACCACCTGTCCCTGTTTTCATCCCTCAGCTGAAGGGATAGGACTCCTAGGAAGTTAAGGAGGTCAGAGCCAAAAGATTCTGGAAGTAGCCTAGCACCCAAATTTTCTATTATTATTACTATTATTAAACCCCTGGGCTCAAGCTATCCTCCCACTTCTGCCTCCCTTAGTGCTGGGATAACAGGTATGAACCACTGCACCTGGCCTAGCACCTGAATTTTCTACATGGAAAATGACCAGACCAAAAATACCCAAATTGGTGGAATGAAAGCAAATTTTACCGAGATTCTGGAATTGTTTATTATAAAAGTTAGTGTTGCTAACCTTCCCTATTATACCAGGAAAGCATTATTATTTCCCAAACTTCAAATGTGGAGATTAAAGCTCACAGGGGTACAGTTAGTCATTCTCAACCAGGTTAAATTTTGCTCCCCGGGGGACATTTGGCAATGTTTGGAGGCATTTTTGATTCTCACAACCAAAGAGGAAGTGTTGCTGCTGGTATGTAGAGGCCAGAAATGCTATTAAATCCTCCAGTGCACAGGATCAGACCCTACAACAAAGAATTTTTCAACCTAAAATATTAACATTGCTGAAGTTGAGAAACCCAGTGGGATTGAGGGTTCAGAGATTGTCTAAAGCCACTGAACTAGAACTGGTAGGTGGATCATAACCTTAGTCATTTCTTTGTATTAGGTTCTCTTTGTCTGGAAACTTATGAATAAGCTGCCATGTGACAGTACTCACACCCCCATGTCACTTCTGGTAGGGGGAGTCCCCTTCTGGGGCCAAAAGAATCAAGTCAAGAAATAATAAATGCACATATATACAAGTTTTAATAAGTTTCAGGAAGGACTGACTGATAAAATTAGGTTTTGTGTCCCCACCCAAATCTCATCTTGAATTGTAATCCCCATAATCCCCACATGTTAAAGGAGAAACCAAGGGGAGGCAATTGCATCATGAGATGGTTTCCCCCACGCTGTTCTTGTGATAGTGAGTTCTTATAAGATCTAGTGGATTTATAAGCCTCTGACATGTTTCCTGCTTGCACTTCTCTCTCCTGCTGCCATGTAAAGAAGGTGCTTTACATCCCCTCCGCTTTCCATCATGATTGTAAGTTTCCTGAGGCCTCCCTAGGCATGTGGAACTGTGAGTAAATTAAACCTCTTGTCTTTATAAACTACCCAGTCTTGGGCAGTTCTTTATAACAATGTGAAAACTGACACTGATTTTTCCTACTGACTTAACAGAGACAAGAACATTGTTTGAAAGTTAGTAAACATGTTTGCAGTCCCAACAAGATGTCAGGCCTTAGAAATCTCATTTAGGGAGAAGATATTTTCATCTCACTGCCAGGTCCTTGTAGCCTTTTACATGAGCAAAACAAAAAGCTAGCAATATTTTCTGCTTCCGAAAGTAATATATTTGTCATTTTTAAGACATTAACAGAAAATAGGCCAGGCACAGTGGCTCATGCCTATAATCCCAGCACATTGGGAGGCCAAGGCAGGTGGATCATTTGAGGTCAGGAGTTTGAGACCAGTCTGGCCAACATGGTGAAACCCCGTCTCTAATTAAAATATAAAATTAGCCAGGCTTGGTGTCTCACACTTGTAATCCCAGCTACTTGGGAGGCTGAGGCAGGAGAATTGCTTGAACCTGGGAGGAGGAGATTGCAGTGAGCTGAGATTGCACCATTAGACTGCAACCTAGACCATCTCAAAGAAAACAACAACAACAAAAAAAGAAAATAAAGTATTTTCTACATTCCGTCCTCCTGAGAAAGTCATGATATGTAATTTTGTTTATATTATTCCATATTTGTTTCTCTGCATGTGCTAACATTTCTATTTTTAATTGACATATATACACACACAAATATGTCTGTGTACATATATCAGAGACTGCTAGAGTAAAATTCGTGTTCTCTTCCTCCTGAGAACACATCTAGAATATATTTCCCAGCCTGCCTTGCAGTTAGATATGGTCAAGTGACTAAGTCTAGTCCATGGGGCATAAGTAGAAGTAATGTACATTTCTTCTATACCTGGTTATGAAAACCTCCTAGACATGCTACTCTAAGATCTTTTCTCTTTCTAGATCATTGGGATGAAGACAGTACATGTCGAAGATGATGGAGCATCCTTCAGCCTGAGCTCTGCATGATCGCTTGGAGGAAAGTAGCCCCAAGAACCTGTTTACTGGCTCTAGATTGTAATATGAACAACAAATATACTTCTACTGTGTACATTTATGTAGGAGCTAGCAATATTGCTCTGCAACTTGTTTCTCTCACTTAAAAATATCTCTGGAATGTTTTTCCATGTCAGTAGCTATCCTGTATTTCTCATAAGATATACTTTACCCCTACAATTTAACTTTTCTGAAATTAGGAGATATATCATATTTGAGAAGTATGGTTGCCAAAAAGTTTCCATTAAATGATTGAGGCATCTCAGAATCAAGAAAATACCACAAATATTATTTTTAGGGCCTTAAAAATAATATGAATTTATTGTTGCTGTTAAAAATCAAAGTAGTACCCAGATTTTAAAGGAAAAGGAAAACTCTGCAGTGTAGCATAAATGTGCAGGCAGGACAGCGCTTCACTGATTATACACGCTGAAACAATTTTGCTAATGAAGGAGCAGAATGCTCACAATTAAAAGTGCTGGGGCTGAAGAAGTCTCTGAGATACTCAATCTAAACAAGCAAGGAAAGCATTGGTATAGAAACAGGTTGATCGCATCCAGGTTTTGTTTGTTTGTTTGTTTTGAGATGGAGTGTCACTCTGTCACCAGGCTGGAGTACAGTGGTACAATCTTGGCTCACTGCAACCTCCGCCTCTTTCCAGGTTCAAGCGATTCTCCTGCCTCAGCCTCCTGAGCAGCTGGGATTACAGGCGAGCGCCACCATGACCAGCTATTTTTTGTATTTTTAGTAGAGACGGGGTTTCACCACGTTGGCCAGAATGGTCTCGATCTTTTGACCTTGTGATCTGCCCGCCTTGGCCTCCCAGAGAGGTAGGATTACAGGCGTGAGCATCCAGGTTTAATCTTGTAAACTACTCAGAATATATTCAACAATTATAATAAATACGGAAAAACATTATTATATTAAGAGGACTATCAAAACAAAATTAACTAGAAAAATATTAGAAATCTGTTCTAAGAAGGAGTTAAGTGGCAAGGCATTAGACAGAGATATGATATCAACCAACTGGGTGTACCATCTCCGCAAAGATTGAGAATGCCTATTTTTAACACCGTATTTTGTTCAGGTTTAAGAAGAACTACCATATTCTTACCTTCTTATCTGCTGTCAATAAACTTTCAATAAACTTTTTAAAATTATGAGCACATTTAGCATCATATGAGAAATTGAATGTTAGACCTAGCTTCACGGGTTGGAAATGACTTATCTCTTTTTTGAAGGTTTTAGAAATATTATGCACTTAAGAAAAGCTTTCTCTTTGCAGAAAAAGCTCCATAAAACATTAAACGTGAAAAAATAAGCAAGATGTGCTGAGGGAAAACTTGACATCTTAAAATTAATTTTCCTTATAAAATGCATTTGCTGTTTTCTCTGTAAAGCAATGAGGAGTTTTGGGGCCACTACAGAACTCTGTTTTGCCTCTTTTGATGGTTTCTGAGGTCCCTGGACTCTCTAAATTATTCTCTCTGAAATATGTTCTCTTTGGCAGAGTGGAATTTTTTTCTCATGGAAAGAGTTGGTGGTTTAAAAATACCCTTTTTGGGCACAGAATAAAATATTCATCAAACCCTGCCTCCTGATTTCCCAACATCTATTTATGAAAACTTGCCATTAAATGTCTTATGGTGACCAGAAAAAAATTCCAAGGTGACAGCACAAATAACTGATTTATATTATAATTTTATATTCCCAGTCTAGCCCTTAAACATTCCACAAATCTTTATGTTTGTATAGAAAATGACCTCTGGAGTTTTCTTCCTTCTCATTTACTATTTATGCCATAAGCACACAATATTCAAGAACTGATGAGTCTTGGACTAGAATTCACTGCAGAGAGTAGTTTAGGATATAGCTTGCAAGATCTCGTAGAGTAAATCCCAGAAGCTCTCCACCCAATGTCATTCCTGACAAATGAAGAAAATATAGGTTCTCTGGAAGAAGAAGATGTGATTTGTAAAGCTAGCTGAGCCAACATCTTCGAAGCAGGAGACACAGCCAGCAACTCACTATTCATAGGCATATTTTATATCCTTGAATCGTGTGGTTTCTCTGCTGGTGAGTAATGAAAGCCTTTTAGTTTTTCTGTCCAAGTAATAACAAGTCTTGTTCAAGGAAACTAGTTTTATTTAAAGCTTTGAGATTGTTTTTCTTGTTTTCTAGGCTAAAAAGAAGTCAGCATTGAAAGACTCTTACTTCTTTCTTTACTATAAAAAGAAGAAAACTTCTTATTCTTCCCGAGTCCTCTGTGGAACTTGTATTCATGTAGAAAGAAATTTTCATTCCTACACCCAAGTCTAGCTTGTTTTTAAATTCTTTTTATTTAGCAAACATATATATATAGTGTCTGCACCAAGCACTTTACACTTAAGAACTCCATTAATTCTTAGGATACTCAGATGAGATTTTCTTGCTAATTCCTTTCTTTTCCCAAAATTCAAGGTAGCAGTATTTTTTTGCCGTGGATAAGACTGCAATTCAATTTAAGCCTTTTTGTCCTTTAGAATTATCCCAAGCAGATAGAAATGAAGAAAAGTGGAGTAAACCTCTAAAATTTGACTTTGGGATCAATATCAGCAGGGAAATAAGACCAAAGCATCCAGAAAAGGAAACATTTAACTTCGATAGTGCTTGTAGTTTCAGAAATTTATACAGAAACAGACTAACTCTCAACCATACACGCTGACCAGCTGGTATTCATTGTAGGAAAACTTCAGAAACGTTGGTCACAAACATACCATGAAAGGCAATGCTACATATCACATCTAGATTTAATAGAGGGGAATTAATGCTGTTTCCACAATGCCTATTAAAGTATTTAGAGAAAATATCACCACGTCATAGAAAACATGATAGAAGACCAAAGTCCTAATTTGATCTTCAAGTTCTTATATGTATCTTTTTAATACATATTTTAAAATTTGTCTTTTAAATACCTATGTGTCCTTTAAAGACGTATTTTTAAGTTGTGTTACTTAAATACAGAGATAGAGATAATAACATCTCCCTTAATGAAAATTCGGGGCTTGGCAGAAGAATCCCTCGAGTTTCTGCAGTATGGTCTAACATCTTACCACTCATCTCATGCATTGGTGTAACCTCATCTAGCACAGCATTCCCCAAAGTGCGATTCACGGAATGCTAGATTTACAGAAAAATAAAGCATTCCAGGATACACGTTTCAGAAATGCTTCATATTATGTGGTCCTCTTGGAGAAGCACAACACAGTTAGGCTCTGAGGAGCCCTGCAATAAATGGCCTTGCATGATTTATTTAGCCTAGCCTTAGTGTTCTGAGAATGTGGCTGGACCACTGGTTTATCTAATGAACTCTGGATAGTCTGCTTCACGATAGGAGGATAAGACATTGCGGAGAACAGAGATAGAACCTGCAAGTACGAGCAGGCGAGGATATTTTCTGTGGTGGAGTTGTTCTAGTTTGGTTCTTAGGTGCAGAGATTGGGTTTCTCATACTTCTCAGTTCATGACCCACTTTCACAGTGGCCAAAGCAAGTCTCCTCTCTGCTATTTTTTTAAATCCAGCCCTGTTTTACAATGTACCTGAACTTGTCTTAATCAGATATGGTAAGACATATAGACACAAAAATGATCATCATAAGGAGGGAGTCCTTAGGCTCACAAATCCATGACCACGTGGGGAGGCACCAGGGCTGGTGGGGAGGCAGACAGAATGGGGGTGAGGGAATGTAGGTGTAAGGCTTTACTGAGGTTCTTGCAGGAAAGGAAGGCAAGACAAGGTAAGTGGGTTTCAGATTGGCCAGTTCGAGTTATTTCAGTTGGCTCCGGGGCTTAGGAGCTATAGTTGGCCATGGGGTGATTAGGGCAGGTGGACAGTGGCCCAAGGGGTAAGTTTCCTAGGAGTGCTCAAGAAAGGAGGTAGTTTGGACTCTGGGCTCCGAGTTACTTGGCTTACATATGAAAGGTGCACTCTCCGGCATGTTATTTGCTGTCCATGGGCGTTAGCCAGCCCTGGGAGAGGCAATCTCTCTGGGATCAGCAAGGCCTCAGATGTCAACATCTACAAGAATGAAAAGATATGCTTAATGCAATTCCTAATTTCCACTCTTATGCTCCTCCCCACAATACAAGCCCATTCTAAAGTGTGTGTGTGTGTGTGTGTGTGTGTGTATATATATATATTTTTTGAAAATGTAAATATATATCCTTGGAAATATAAACGTCTTTGCAAAATATGAAGTGAGTTTTATGCATGTATGTGATTTTAATTTGTGTAAGTAGTATTATGTTATATGGGTCATTCTATTTTTTACTTTTCTCATTCAACACTTTTGAAGATCCAGCCACGTTGCAGTATAACTATCTAATTTTGGCATGTAGCATCTAGCTGAGGTATAACTTTTTTAAGGCTGTATTTGATTTATCCATCCCTTAAAAGAAGACTATTGGTTGCTTCCAACTCCTTACCAGGAACAATGCTTTGTTGTTTCCTTATTTGAGAACTTCTGTGGATTGTAACTACTGTGTCAAAGGGGAGATGCACACTTAATATGCACACACACTGCAACTTTGCTTTCCAGAATGGCCAAGCCAATTCATACCCAAGCCAGTCATACCTAAGGGTTCTCATTTCCCCATATGCCCTGACGTGGCTGATCTCATGTTATCATAGAACACCCATGTGATTCCAGCTTTAAATCTTTGTACCAGACACAGGCAGCACAAGATCAGCCGCCCTGCATCGGGTTCCCCTCTTAGATTGTCTCAAATTGCCCTCCATGCCAAGAGACTGAATTATGAAAGCACCAAGCTTAACTTCATGTGGCCTCACCACAGGCTCAAAAGGCTCATTGTGCTCTCAAGCTGGGTCTCCTCTCTTGGTGACGTAAATTCCAACTATGGCTTGGGATTTCAGAGAACAAAACTATGGTTTCACCCTTAAAAGGATAATAGAGTTTATTAATGAAGGAACCAAGAGGAATGGGGGACCATATTTTAAAGATAATGAAGCATCTTCTTGGGTTAGGTTTTTTAAAAATAGTGAAATCATTCCAAAACCCCCAAACAGAAATGTAATATAAAACCTGTGCATGGAATAGTCTGACTTTAGGAATTATATTTGCTCAGGAAATCAAGAAAAAACTGGAGTAATTTGAAAAATATGACTCATTCTTACACTTAGGATGTGAGCAGTTGAAGAATATAAAGAAAAGTAAAGATCAATTAATCTGTAGAAGGAGACAGATTTCCTTGGAAGGAAAATTGAGATCTCAGATGACAGGATGGGCTGATTTAAAAGATGATGATGGAAAGGAAGATGTTTTGCATGTTACTACATCCAAAAGAATTAATTGGGCCCAGTGAAATCTAACAGAAAAAGCAAGGTAAGATTGAGGAGAGATGGCTGGAAAGACTTCCCAGAAATAGCCATAATCTAGGAAAGGCCTGGGAAGTGCCCTCTTAACCCTCAAGATAAAAGGTCTACAGTAAAGACAGTTAGGGAACCACCCTTGTAGACTGGAACCACTGCCACCAAGGAGCCAGGCAAATCCTGACCGATGTAAGAGTGGAAGGCTATAAATTCATGTAAAGTACTGGGTTCCAGGATGATGCAGTCGTTATGGGGTGAGATGGGATTGGGCTCTTGTCCTGAGAGAGTGCATGTATCAATTTATGGAAGTGCCATTCATGGGACTCTACAGGAAGGTGCTACAAAGATGAGACCAACAACAGGAGCATGACAGACAGAGGTCAATAATAGACTGAGACCAGCCCTGCATTGGATGCTGGTCTGTTGGGAGCTGTCTTCTAGTGGGGATGATCTGACGCAGGAAACGGGATGGTGATGACTGGTGTACAATGGACGCTTTGGGCACACTCAGACCTCATTAATTTCTCTAAGAGACAAAAATCAAGAGAAATGAGTACTTTTAAATGTCTGGGACAGAAACCAAGAAAAAGGAAAAGGGAGGAAAACGTTTAACTGCAGCATAAGTGTAAGCCCTAGATGGTTAGAGAAGGAAGTCGATGCTTGGGATACAGGTTAAACTGTTAGAAACTCACTGAGCCTTCCTGAGAGGAGTAGGAGAACAGAAAAGCAAATGAGACACCAACAGCAGATCGCACCTCTATTTAAAAATGTGGAGCAGAAGGAAACACTCTAACACGCAGGCTCTGGGGAAAGATGGGGCTGAAGATGAGGCCCTGTGTGACCCAGAGCACTGGGATGTCCAGGTGTGGACTCACTGGGCCAGACACATGGTCATGGACCCTGAGGCACTGACGAGAAAATCAACCAAAGCTTCAGTTGCTTAATCAGCTAAAGGTTGAAACAAATGTGGATATGAAGAGAAAAATCTTCCCTATCAATGTGCCCTGGTACTCAAATGTTTACCAACTCCAACACCCACGGGAGGGCCTGAGAGCACCCCTCGACACCTCGTCACCATGGTGCTCAGCAGGACTGAGCCCACCAAGCCCCAACCCTGACTGCTTCAGCCATCACACAAGGCCAAAGCCCTGGGTCATCCTAAGCACCCAGTTCTCATCTCCCCCGTGGCACATAAACCACTCTTTCATTGCCTTCCCTCACTCCCCATCTGGGTCTCCCCTCAGCAAACAACCCTAGTTCCTGACCCTCTTCCCTGAACAACCCCCTCACCTTCCCACTGCGATGGGCACCTGGCTTTCTCTTGGGGACCCGGCATCCCCAGCAATCCTCCAACTGGGCATAGGGGAGAAGCAGGAGTCCTCCTCACTCCTCACCAAAATTTCCAAATCACTGTTCCCCAATCCCTCCCTAAAACTCCCAGTTCCTGTGACTGTCATGCGGGATAAACCATCCAGTGACTCCTCCCACCCAGACTTCCCTGTTCCTCCATTCTTTAAAGAGCTGAGCACTGGGCTCACAGTCTTTCTCTCCACCCACTCCTCCCCTCGTTATTCTTAGAGATTCCCTTCTAAACCCCGGCCTCTCAGCTCCTTGGCCTCCTCTCCTTCACTGGCCTCCTGCTCTGCCACACTGCAGCTGCCCATGCCCCTGGCTGTAGTCCTTGTAGTGACTGATGATTGCACCCCTCCATGCTCATGATTGCAAGCATTCTCATCCTTTGCCTTAGGATTTTCCACCAACATAAACATGTCATCTGTGAATAAAAATAATTTATTTCTTCCTTCCCATTCTATATGCCTCTTAGTTAGTTTTCTATTTGTATTGCCTGGT
This sequence comes from Callithrix jacchus, assembly GCF_049354715.1. Lineage (NCBI taxonomy): Eukaryota > Metazoa > Chordata > Mammalia > Primates > Cebidae > Callithrix > Callithrix jacchus. The sequence goes on from NC_133508.1 coordinate 152,310,022, forward strand.
TTGGAGCTCCAGTGCAGTGTTGAACATTTTATGTTGAACAGTACCCTTCCTGCTTCCTGGGTTCCCAGATCATCCACTCTAATAACCCAGGCAGAGGGAGAGCGAGAGAGGGAGGATTGCCATTAACAGAAATGAAAGAGGTGACATCACTATAGATCCAAAAGGCATTAAAAGATAATAAGGAAATATTATGAGTAACTTTTGCTGATAAATTTGATTGCTTAGATAAAATGGAAAAAAATTCTTGTGAGATACAAATTATCCAAATGACACAAGGAAAAATAGAAAATGTGAAAATATCTATATGAACTTAAAAAATGTAACTCATAATTTAAAATCTTCTTGCAATGAAGGTCCAGATGGTGAATTCTTTCAAATACTCGAGAAAAAATTATGCCTATGCACACAAGAAAAGGGGGTAGAAACAGTTCTTTTTTATTTGTATTTTTGAGACAGAGTCTCACTCTGTCACCCAGGTTGGAGTGCAGTGGGTGATCTCTGCTCACTGCAACCTCCGCCTCCGGGTTCAAGCGATTCTCCTGCCTCAGCTTCCTGAGTAGCTGGGACTACAGTCAAGCACTACCACGCTTGGCTAATTTTTTGTATCTTTAATAAAGATGGGGTTTCACCGTGTTAGCCAGGATCGTCTTGATTTCCTGACCTCATGATCTGCCTACCTTGGCCTCCCAAAGTGCTGGGATTACAGGCGTGAGCCACTGCACCTGGCCCAGTTCTTATTTTTTAAAGTCAACACTACCTTGATATATTAGAAACAGAAAAATACCATAAATAAAACCATATGCCAATATTCATCCAAAATTCTTTAATAAAATCCAATCTAGGCTGGGTGCAGTGGCTCATGCCTGTAATCCCAGCACTTTGGGAGGCTGAGGGGGACTGATCACCTGAGGTCAGGAGTTCAAGACCAGCCTGGCCAACATGGTGAAACCTCATCTCTACTACAAAACAACAACAAAAAAATTAGCTGGGCATGGTGGTGCATGCTTGTAGTACCAGCTACTCAGGAGGCTGAGGCAGAGGTTGCAGTGAGCGAGATGGCATGTCACTGCATTCCAGCCTGAACAACAGAGCAAGACCCTATCTTAAAATAAAATAAATTCAATCTAATCCAACAATAAAAAAGGATAATACACCATGACCAAATGCAGCTTATCCCAGGAATGCAAAATCGGTTTAATACTCAAAAATAAATTACGCAATTTACCACATTGATAGAGTTAGAGAAAATGCATATGATCATCTTTTTTTTTTTTTTTTTTTTTTTTTGAGACGGAGTTTCGCTCTTGTTACCCAGGCTGGAGTGCAATGGCACGATCTCGGCTCACCGCAACCTCCGCCTCCTGGGTTCAGGCAATTCTCCTGCCTCAGCCTCCCGAGTAGCTGGGATTACAGGCACGCACCACCATGCCCAGCTAATTTTTTGTATCTTTAGTAGAGACGGGGTTTCACCATTTCGACCAGGATGGTCTCGATCTCTTGACGAGATCGATGCATATGATCATCTTAATAGATACAGTAAAAGCATTTGGCAAAATTCAATACCCACACATAATTTAAAAAAGAAAATTCTCAGCAAGCTAGGAATAGAAGAAAACTTCTGCCTGATAAAGGACACCTATGAAAAACTTAGGCTACCGTAATACTCAGTAGTGAAAGACTAAATACTTTCTCTCAAATGTCTGAAACAAGACAAAGAAATCCACTCTTATCCAACATTGTACTGGAATTCCAAATCAGGACAATAAAGAAAGAAAAATAATTAACAGGCATATAGATTGGAAAAAAGGAAATAAATTATTTTTATTCACAGATGACAGATTCATGTACATGGAAAATCCTAAGAAATCTACCCAAATAAAAAAGGTTCCCAGAGCTAATAAGTGAGTTTAGCAATGTCCCAGCATATGAGACAAATATTCAAAAATTAACTGTACAGTATTCCTATAAATAGCAATGAACACATGGAAATTGGAATTTTAAGTTTACCATTTGCAACAGCAACAAAAGTATAAAATACTAGGAGATACATTTAACAAAATATCTATAAGACCTGTATACTGAAAACTACAAAGCACAACTGGGAGACATTTTAAAGATCTAAGTAAATGGAAGAATTACTATATCCGTGATCAGAAGACTCGGTATTAAGATGTCACATCTCCCTAAGTTGAGCTACAGAGTCAATGCATCAGAATTTTTTTAAAGCAGGATTTTTTTGATAAAAAAGGATAACTTGACTCAAAAACTTATTTGGAAGTGCGAAGACCCACAATAGCCAAAGGAATTTTGAAAAAGAGGAACAAAGCTGGAGGACACGCCCTGTCAGGTTTCAAGACTCACAGTAATTAAGACACTGTGCTTTAGCTACTGGCACAGGATAGACATACGGAATGGCAGAACATGATAGAATCTGGAAGTAGAATTTCAACCAAGTTGGTAAGGCCATTTAATGGGGAAAAGACAGTCTTTTCAACAAAAGGTGCTGGAGTAATGGATACCCATAAGAGCTTCATATAATCGTGTACTCTCAGCACTTCGAGCAAAACAAGGCATGGTGCAAACCGCGTGTTGAATAAATAAATAAAAGAACGAATAGCTAGATGAAGATGCGTTTGGGCTGTGTTTGTGCAATGCGGCCCTCTCTCCAGGCAGAGGGGCAATGAGCGCCCAGTACCATGGAGTGCGGGAAAGTCGTGAGGCATATGCTACTCAACTAACAGGCAGAAGAGTACATTGCTGACTGCAGTTCTTTCTACCCCTAGTGGCAGGAAGGGCCCTTCTACATTTAAAGCTACTTCTACCTTAGGGACACTTCTATGGGGCCTAGGAACAGAGGACCACTGGGAGCGCCAGTAGTGGCTAGAGAAAAAATATTCACTGGCTGCAAATTCCCCCAAGAACTTCAAAATATGCCCACTCCTCTCTTGGCTCACCATTATACAGGTACCCTAAGATCCCATGGGGCCTAATTTAGTTGATCTCTCTACTTCACACAGTTATATGAACTTGAACATTTAAAGTGACTTGCTCTAAGGCAGGGATCCCCAGTGCTCGAGCCACTGACCGGTTCCAGGACCAGTCCATGGCCTGTTAGGAATGGGGCCACACAGCAGGAGGTGAGCTGTGGGCAAGCACACGAAGCTTCATCTGTATTTACAGCTGCTCCCCATCACTCATATTACTGCCTACGCTCTGCCTCCTGTCACATCAGTGGTGGCATTCAATTCTCATAGGAGCACGAACTGTATTGTGACTACACACGCACAGGATCTAAGTTGAATGCTCCTTATGACAATCTAATGCTTGATGATCTGCCACTGTCTCCTGTCACCCCCAGATGGAAAATAAGGTCAGGCCTCCCATTGACTCTACGTTATGGTGAGTTGTCTAATTCTTTCATTATATATTATAATGTAATAATAACTGTAGAAATAAAGTTAACAATAAATGTAATGTGCTTGAATCATCCCAAAAGTATCCCTCCTACCCCAATTTGTAAAAAAATTGTCTTCAAAGAAACCAGTCCCTGGTGCCAGAAAGGTGGGGACTGCCGCGGTAGGGTACTATACTCTGACTTCCAAAGCCACACTCAATAGCATTTGGAAAACGAATTCTTGTTTGTTAACTGATACGGAAATGAAAGGAGAAATGGTCATTTCAGCTGAATGGAACAGGAGTTGGGGACACTCTAATCATCCTAGATAATTTCTATTGTACAGTTATAATTTTGTCTTTTCTATAATTAGATTTGTTCAGTAATAGCAATGAAGTCCCCTAATTCTTCAATTGGTTAGTACTTTTAACCCCTGTGGATATTAAGATATCAAAAAGCTGAATTTGAAATGCAGATCTAAGCTATAATGTATTCATCCCAGCATGCTTTGCAATTTTGCATTTATGTCTTTTGTTGAGTGCATGATGTTGTGTGGATAACAAAAGATGAAATCTTGGTGCCAAAACCTTGTATATATAACAATCTTTCCCTCTCTCTTAAATTAATCATGGAAGTGCTAAAGCCAACTTTTTCTGCATTTCTCAAAAGAGACTGATGATCCTCAACAGAGGCACACAGAAGATACAAACACACACGTAAATCCATCCACATTTAGAGACAATTTGTAAAAACCAATTGAGGGGCATTTGTTTTGCTTTGGCAAAAGGATTGCTTTCTGGAGAATTCCTTAAAATAACATTAAAAATTGCATTTAATTTGTATTAAAGTAACAAAAGTTCAATTTATATGCAATGTCTTAAGGATACGTTGACATGTAAAGACAGATATGCTAGTAAAGATTCGACAATTACTCCTGTATATGGCATCATAATTTTTGCCATAATAACAGTATAATTTCTAGGAAGAGTCCATTCAGAGGGCCACCTGAGCCCCAGTCTCCTTTCCAATTCTGCAATGAGCCCATACGTTTGCTGATTACCCCGCAGGTCTTGGGTCCAATTTAACATTTGGTTAGTGGCAGTTGTAGAGGAAAACGTGGCACAGCAGATTGGAAATTTGCAAACCTCCTGGAAAAGCTATTTGCTAAGCTTGTGTCAAATATGCCTGAGTAGGCTGTGGCAGCTGCAAAATCTAGGCGCCCAGGGTGCAGATGGTGTTCCTGTCACGTGGCCAAGGGTTGGCTGGATCCTTCACATCACAGAGCCCCTCAGCCAGCAGGAATGGGCCCTTCCTGTAGAGCACCTGCATCCCACTCCACCCACTGCCACTGCCACCCAAGGCTGTGATGCTGACACAGGCATGGTGATGGAGAAGGATACAGGAGGTCAGGCTTCTTGTGCCCCTGCATTTACTGCAACAAGCTATGACATGGGCTTGGAAGGATCATGTGCTCCCAGCAGCACCTACAATACTTAGAAAACTCTTAGTTACTACCCAGAATAGACACTTCCCTCCAGCAACGCAAATCTTTCCCCATCCCACTCAAAAGGTATCAACTGTCTAATCTGGCACCTCTGACTTCTGCCAATCTGGATTGTCTGCCTTCCTAATCCTGCACAGAACTTCAGCTTCTAGCAAGCCTTTCTGGCTTCTCTGCACAGCTCATAATATTCTTCTACACTGTGGCTTGTCAGTACTCACAGGCTCTTTGATTTATTCAATCAGCCATTGACATTGATTCACATATTCATTCCATAAATATTTACTGAGCATCTCCTATATGCCAGGTGCTGGTGAGGCAATGCTGAGAAAGCCCTACAATGGTAAATAAGATAAACAAGGTCCTGCTTTTAAAGCTTTCCATCTAATCAGGAAGATCAGTAAATAGACACATAAGGGGAAAGATAAAGAGGTGAAGATGTTACAGGGGAACACAGTAAGATTCTTTAGCAGACTTGAAAGTCAGAGAGGCTTCATGGAAGAGCTACTGTCTAAACTGAAGCCTAAAAGGTGAGTAGGCCTTAGGCAGGTCCAGAGTAACATGGTGATGGTGGGTCTGAGTAGCAAGTGGACCTTAGGGAGGCCAGGGGCTCCAGACACCATATTCCAGTGAACTAGAACAAGCTCCAGAGAGGAGGTGGTGCTCTACTCGTGTGTGTCTTTTTTCATTTTGTTTTGTGTGTGCTTTTGAATTTGTCTGCATTCTATCTCATATATTGTTTAATACTCCATACAAGAGCCAATTCTTAACACAGAGCTTAGTAAGCACAGGTAACATTTATCATGATGGTGAACAGATTACAGCTATTTGCTAATTTGTTGAGGCAGAACAATCTTTCTATAGCTCCCCATGTGCTGTCTGTCAGTCTGCCTGGCAGCAGAGGACTCAGCCTGGGTACCCGGTTGCAGAAGGGACTATCTTGTGCTTGGAGAATGATGTCCAAATGGGGTTCACATCCTTTGTACTGGAATAACTCTGTCTTAATAAAGGATATTCCCATCTCCCCTGACTTTTAGGGAAGTAGCAATAAGTCACACTCTGGTGCAATAGAGAAGAAATGGAAAGGAGTTGATTGGTGGGCATTTAATAATTCATTGATGGACATTGCTCAGATCTCAGTTTTCTAGGTCTCTGGGCAGGATTCAACATCCAAACCACTCCTTCCTCCTCAAAGCATCCTTCCCCCTTGGCTTCTGAAATACAACACCCTTCTATACCTCCTCTTGCTGCTCCTTATCAGTCTTCTTTGAAGGTTCTCTTCTTCCACTCATCCTTCAAATGCTAAGAGGTCTCAAGGCTCCTTCCCAGATCACCTTCTTGTCTCACTCAATGTTTTCTTCCTTGGAAATGTCTTAAACCCCATCTTTCCAGTGATCAGCTCATGGCTGATTACTACCAAATGTGTAGCTCCCGCTGAAGAAGGCTCAGGCAGTTGTCATGTTTTGGCTGCTTAGCAGCCAAACCTCTTTTCTATTCACAGAGAATTCCTCTTCTTGCAAGTCTTCCTAGGGAGCAGAGCTCCATTCCACAACAGGAGCTGGGGGTGTTGTGCAATAATAGCTTCCACAGCATACAGCGCAGCTAGGACATAAGCAAGAAACCCAGGCTCAGCCAATCAAAGGTTAATTTAGAGACACAGTCTAAATCTGTCCAGGTGACAAAGTAAGGATGACAGCTGGGACCGCAGCCCCCACAGACCAGTACTGGGGTGTCTGTAATATAAGATGCCACATCCTGTGTTCAACAGCAGCTGCAGAGGAAATAGCAGTGTCTTCCTGTCACCTGACTGCTTCCAAGGCGGGCTATTGGCTCGGGTTCTGGACGTACAGCCTCCTTTTGATTCTTCCTGCCCACTTTACAAGCGTGGCTCTTTAGGCCCCCTGGTAATTCAGTGAGCTACGCAATATCTGTTTAGTAAATCCCTGTTCTGCTTAAATAAGCCAAAATCAGCATCCATGCTAGTAATGATGGCCCAACTCAGAGAAGTTTCCAGCTGGCTCTGTTCTGTTCCATCTTCACACCCAGTTACCCTACAGCAGTTGTTTTTAAGATGTAGTCCCGTCTTACTCCATTTTTTACTACTATGCCAGAGTACCACAGACTGGGTATAAAGAAAAGATATTTCTTTTATAAAGAAAAAGAAAAAAAATCTCTGAGTATAAGGAGATTTCTTTTATGAAGAAGAGAGATTTACTTGACTCAAGGTTCTGGAGGCTGGCAAGGCCAAGATCAAGGGGCTACATCTGTTGAGGACCTTCATGTTTCATCAGAGCATGGCAGAAGGCATCCCATGAGAAAAGGCAAGGGAGGGTGAAGGTGCATGACACACTCTGAGAGAGAGAGAAATAGGAACAGACCTCATCCTTTTATCCAGAGCCCACTCCTGCAATAACTAACCCAATCCCATGATAACGGCATTAATCTATGCATGAGGGCATGAGGGCAGAGCCCTCATGGCCCAATCACCTCTTAAAGTCCCCACCTTCTAATATTATTACATTGGCAATTAGATTGCCACGCAAGTTTTGTGAGGGACATTTAAATAGCAGGTCCCCAGGCACCTGGGGGTTGCTCAGGCACTTTCAGGAGGTCTGCAAAGTCAGAATGATTTTCATTAAATTCATAAAATTGCTAAGACATTATTTGTCTTTTTCATAGTATTGAATTTTCAGCAAGGATACAAACAGTAGTGTGAGGCTGTGGCAGGGAGCTGTAACCATAGCATCCCATTCTTCACCATCGTGTCCTTGGAGAAAAAAAAAAGCCAGTTTTGTTTAGGAATATCCTTTTTGAAACAGTAAGGAATATTAATTTTATTACATTTGACTCCAATACACAAAAAGTGTGAGTGCTGCTTCCTCACGTTCTGCCCAAGGCCCCAGCATCTGTTCACAGAGCTTACGAGTCTCCATTACTGTGGGCCATGGGTAGCGCCCTGGCTCAGTGAGGGCCCACACCATAGACAGTTCTGTGTTTTCCACTCCTTCCTCTCCCATCTAAGTTGCCTTTTCGCTTTTGCTCACCCTTCCTGACACCGGTCCTGACTAGCTCTTGAGAGCAGAAAACCTCACTCTGCAGGCACTCAACAAACATCCTTATCTAGCTTTAAGCTTTGCTGCATCTTTGAGTTATTGTTTCTATTTGGGGTGGGCTGGAGGAAGAGAAACCACTACATGGGACCCAAAAGCAGAGGGGTAGGAAAATGCACAGAAAGTAGATCAGTATTTCACATAACACTTAGCTGCACTTGCGATTCAGAGCCCTGGCTGTTCAGATGGTCTGTGGACGCTCCTCTCAGCCCCTGACCCATATCCAGCCTACCCTGGATCCGCCTCCCACCTGGAGCGTTCCCCTCACTTGATGCTTAACTTTCTCCTGCTTTTAACTCAAATCCCATTGAGCTTAAAAGCCACTTTCTTAAAGAGGTTTTCTTCCATGTTTCAATCTAAATTAGGTCACCTCCCCGGCTATACTACCCTGTCCTTTCCCTTCATAGATAGCATTTATCATAATTTTAATTTCATATGCATCTGTGTTTGTTTATTATTTGTCTCTCTCAGCAGGTCCCGGCCAACAGGAGGGCAGGCCCATGTCTGTTCTGCTCAGCGCTACATACCCAACAAAGAAGTGCTCAATATTAATTTATTTTAAAACTTAAGGAGAATAGGGCTATAACTAGTACTCGTTTTGACCTTTCTTTTTTTCTAAAGTATGCATTTAAAGCCACAAAATTCCCTCTAAGCACTGCTTTCGCTGCATTCCGTAAATGTTGATAGGTTGATAAATTGTATTTGCATTATCATTTCAGTTTAAATACTTCCTAACTTCACGCTTGACTTCCTTAGTGATACATACATTATTTAGAGGTATATGGTTTAATTTCAATAGATTGAGTTTCTAAATTTTATATTGTTGTTGATTTCTAATATAAATACGTGGTGTCAGAGAACATACTCTATATAATTTCAATTATTTCACCTTTATTGAGATTGTTTTATGTTTTACGGCCCAGCATATGGGCTGTATTACTGAACACAGCATACACACCTGAAAAGAACATAGATTCTGCAGTTGTAAGACGTAATGTTCTATATCATTAGGTCAAGGCGGTTGTTGTTCAGATCATTTTCAGCTTTATTGCTTTTCTGTCTAATTGTTCTATCAGTCGCTGAGAGACGGGTTTGTATTTCATGTATTTTGAAGCTCTGTTATTAGGCACATACACATTCACATTTGTTGTGTCTTCCTGGTGAATCGATCTGATCATTATGAAATGTCTCTTTTTTATCTCTGGTAATACCTTTTTGTCTTAAAGTTTGTTATTATATTCCTCTCTCTTAAGCTGATATAAAACAGCACCATTTAAACTCCAACTTTTCTACATTTCTCCCCCAGTGTTTGCCTATATCTTATTTTCTAATCTCAGTGCTGAGCTGAAATAAATTAGAAATGTGTCATGAACTAAAAAGATTATTTTCTCTAATGCTGAAAGGAGGGGTGTAGCCAAGAGGCTGGTCCAGCTCCCATTTTCATCTCTGATGCAGCCATCACTAGCCAAAGAGATAAGCTGCACACCCTCCCTATTCCCCAGGATTTCCTCTGAAGGTTTCTCCCATGGATCATGAAGAGCAACTCTACCCATTTCTAACATTTTTAGGTGTTTGACTTTATTAAACTTGGGGCTTTCAATAATGCATGAAAAGCAAATCATTGCATGGCTACTAAAGCAGTTGGAAGACAAACTTTTTGACAAGAGCATCTAACCGTGAACACGATCGATGCAACTTTAACAAGCGTTTCAGTCTAGTATAGATTCAGGGGAGACTTTCATAGCACTCTGAGGAAATCAGGTGCAAGGTTAACTGTGATTTTTCTTCTGTTTGAACTTTTCAGAACATCTGCTATTCCTGTTATGAGAAACAGCTGGCAATATTGATTTTTAGATGGCAACACAAGACTCACAGAAGTTCCCCCTAAACATTCTGGTTAATGAAAATTTGGGGTTTTTTTTTCACTAAATTACTATGGTTTGATTGCTGGAGGAACCTATTGCTACTCTTAGATTGTTTTCAGTCTTCTTGAAAAATCTCTAATGCCAATACTGGATGCCTAATGTCGTTAAAAATAAATCCAAACCAATTTCCACAGGGCATGGACTTTAAATATCATATCCTGTCATCATAGGTACTTTCATGAGTGTTTATGAAGGCAGCTACCTAGATGATGGGATCTGAGAGGGCCACAAAAGCCCTAACACAGTAGAAAACTGTCCCTCATCAGTTACTCTTTTGAGTAAGACATTATCCTCAGAGGCTCCTGTTACAGCTCACCTGCCACCTCTGCACAAGTAACATTAAAATGTACTAACATAATGGAATGTTTGCCTATCTGATCAGTGAATTATCATTTTTTCAGCCACAATAGGCCTCCCCTCCTCCTCTCTCACTGAAGAAGCCACAAAACTCCATTTCTTCCTTTCCCAGTCTAGTATCCCCTAACGATAAGAAAGCAGGAGGTCTGAGGGACAGGTCGTGAGTGGACAAGAAGTCAGTAAACATGAGAAATGCCTTCTATGGGCCGGACATCACATCAGGCATGAAGATCCAAAAGGCTTATGACCATAGAGAATGATCAGTAAATCCAAGAGTGGATTTGGGGTGCCAGCAACTGAGCTACAGGGAAAGCTTCCATAACCTGAAGGAAGTGATGCTTTCGTTAAGGCCTGAAGACAGGATAGGAATTAGCCTGCTGAATGGAGGCATGAAGGCACCTTACATAAAGGAACAGCATGAGAAAAGGCATGAAGGCAAAATCATGATGGCAGCGTATTTCTGAATCTTAAAGATCAAGTTGTGGAGTAGACGATGTGGCAATGTGAAGGTGGCAGGAAGTGAGACTGATGAAGCAGCTGGTGGCCAAATTGTGAAGGACCTGTTGAGACACCCTTGCAATTTTCTTACAGAAACCAAAGTTTTAAGCAATTAAATTACAAATCCATAGTGGCATTGTGGATAGATACCTCTGTGAAGGGTGAGGTGAACAAGACTGGAGGCAGGGAACCCATGTGTGATGGATTCAATTATTAGTCCTAATTCTTCACTATAGTAACATTACACATCCACACCTCTTCCATGGCCTCATGGTGGGTGCCGTACATTTCCCTCATGGTGACTCTGGACTCAATTTGGCCAGTAGGATATTAGCAGGCATGGCACAAGTAGAGATTTGAAATGTGCCTGCAGGTTGGAGTGAACGCACTTGTGCTCCTGCCTGCCACAATGAGAACATGTCTCTGCATGCCTCTGGTGTCAGTAGTTCCAGAAGGAGTGCAAACAAATGGGGCAAACTTAAACCCAACATGCAGCTGGGACTTGAGGCAAGTCTAGCCAAGGCCAATCTAAGGTCATTGAACCACAGCCAACTTGAAGGGACTCAGATGAGAAATAAATGTTTGTCATTGTAAATTCCTGAGTTTGGGGTTGGTTTGCTTCAAGAATTATTGCTTTGATAACTAATTTACATACCAGTTTAGAAGGTAGTGAAAGAGAAACAAAAAAAAAAAAAAGAAGGGATTGACCAGGCTCGGGGGTTCACACTTGTAATCCCAGCACTTTGGGAGGCCGAGGTGGGTGGATCACCTGAGGTCAGGAGTTCAAGACCAGCCTGGCCAACATGGTGAAAACCCGCCTCTAAACAAAAAGCGGGGATTGAAAGAACTCAATAAGAAGATGATAAGTACTTGAAGTAGTGTCATGGCAATAAAGATAAGAAAGAAGTAAATTGATGAAACACTTAAGAAGTAGAATAAAAGACAATGTGGTTGGGCGAGGTGGTTCACGCCTGTAATCCCAGCACTTTGGGAGGCTGAGGCAAGTGGATCATGAGGTCAGGAGATCGAGACCAGATTCACCAACATGGTAAAACCCTGTCTCCACTAAAGATACAAAAATTAGCTGGGCATGGTGGTGCATACGTGTAATCCCAGCTTCTTGGGAGACCGAGGCAGCAGAATTGCTTGAACCCGGGAGGCGGAGGTCTCAGTGAGCTGAGATTGTGCCACTGCACTCCAGCCTGGTGACAGACCAAGACTCTGTCTTGGGAAATGAATAAATAAATAAATAATAAAAGACAGGATAACTGATTGGATATGGAAAGTCAGTCAAGGAAGCCTCATGGGATCCTCACGGAGACAACTGAATGGAAGGAGAGAAATGTCACCAACTGAGTTGAGGGATGTAAGAGGGATGAAGAAGGAGCATCTCTGGTTAGAAGACGACTCTAATTTTGATATGGGGGGCTTGAGCAGCCTGTTAGGTATCCAAGTGGAGATGGCTGGAAGTCAATTAGAAAAGAGGGAGAGGGATGTAATGAACTTGGTTTGGTTTGGTTTTTGCCCTGCATCTTATGAAGCTACTTTATATGTCGGAGACTCTCCCAACTGTATGAATTTGGTGGGAGACGGCATCCCCACTCATTCTCCAAAAGTCCAAGAGGCCAGGTACTTACTCTCCATGACACCTGACGTCATTAGTCACATGACCCAGGTATTGCCAACCAGCTAATTCTGCTCAATGCTTTGTTTCATTTGTGAAACAAAAAAGCAGGGGATAGTTGAAATGTCGTTCAAATGACTCCAGTGGCAACATCCAGCATCCTGTGTCGGTCTGCATCCTGCGGGGTGGTGACAGTATACCTCACCCCGCCCTGCCTGGCTCCTGTTCATTTTCTAAACCTGATTCTCCAGCCCCTCTGCAGGCTTTGTGAGCCATACAATATCCTCCCTAAATCAAAGTCATCCAAAATGGGTTACTGATGTTTGCACTCAAGAACCCCAACTAGTAAAGAAATTTACAATGGGACAGAGGTGCAGCGAAAAGGAGGGTTTGCTGGCAGATTGCTTATAATCTAGTCAGAATACTAAAACCCAGTTAATGTTCAGGTAATCTGGCAGTCTGTGGTTCCCAGTGGTAAACTGATGAAATTAAATGCCCACTTACAGTCACCTGGAGTGAAGAACTCATTAAGGCAAACTTTGAAGGCCGTATTGCTACCTGCATAGAATGAAATGAAGAGCTTGAGTCGTACGGACTGTTGTAAATGTAGCTCTTCCCAAGAGAACCGGACACTGAGGAAAAAAGAAAAAGAAGTGACAAGCTTAAATCTCTAAATATCCGACACAAAGACTTTGCAATAACGTGTTGAAATGATATCTTATAGGCCGGGCGCGGTGGCTCAAGCCTGTAATCCCAGCACTTTGGGAGGCCGAGGCGGGTGGATCACGAGGTCAACAGATCGAGACCATCCTTGTCAACATGGTGAAACCCCGTCTCTACTAAAAATACAAAAAATTAGCTGGGCATGGTGGCGCGTGCCTGTAATCCCAGCTACTCAGGAGGCTGAGGCAGGAGAATTGCCTGAACCCAGGAGGTGGAGGTTGCGGTGAGCCGAGATCGCGCCATCGCACTCCAGCCTGGGTAACAAGAGCGAAACTCCGTCTCAAAAAAAAAAAAAAAAGATATCTTATTTATGGTCTTTTAAGGCTAACATAGCTGAAAGCCAAGCACAGAAGTGCATTGCCAAATTTCGACGTATGCTGAGTTGACATATTGAAGCAGCTACACTGTCTGGGACATGTACCCTGGGGTTCATCATCTCGCACCAGGAAAATTTAGGACAGGGACATCCACGAGGAGTTCAGGAGCAGAGGTTTAATAAGTAGAAGAGAAGAGAAAGAGAAACAGTGAGAGAGAGACGAGAGGAGAGAGAGAGAGAGAGAGAGAGAGAGCGAGCCCTCCCAGTGGAAAACGACCAGCTGGTGGAGGATGCACTGGATGTTATAGTCCAGCTTGAGGAGATGGCGTCTGATTTTCCTAGGGCTCACAAACTGGTTGGATCGGCTATGGTGTTTACATAGCCCTGGGGAAGGCTGGCCACCCTGCCCTAATTTAATTATGTGAATGAAGTCTCCTGCTGACCGGTGCCATCTTGTCTGCTTTTTACCGTACAAGTGGCTGATAAAGAGAAGGGAGGATGGGGCCGCCATTTTGAACATGATTGCACAGCTGCCAGCATCTATCAGCACGATTTTATAGGCTGTTCTTTGTTGGAAGGGAAAACGATTTGGGGCTGCTTTTCATTAAAAGGAAAACCTTACTGAGGACTTCCCTACCGTCACTATCTGCCTAAGTCATTTCTTAAGCCCTGTATCAAAACTCCCTAAGTATGTTTTATAAAGGTTAGGGCATTGTTCAGGAAGGGCTGTGGCCCCTAGTGTGGCACGATGGCTCACATCTGTAATATCACACTTTGAGAGGTCGAGGCAAGAGAATCACTTGAGCTCAAGAGTTTAAGACAAGCCTGGGCACTATACTGAGACCTTGTCTCCACACAAAAATTAACTGAGCATGGTGATGCACATCTGTAGTCTCAGGTATTTAAAAGCTGAAGTGGGAGGATTGCTTAGCCTGGGAGGTCGAGGCTGCAGTGAGCCAAGATTGCACCACGCACTCCATCCTGGATGACAGAGAAAAATCCTGCCCCCCACCAAAAAGAAGACTGCAACCCCCAAAATTGTAATAAGGACATTTGGGAAGCTCTGGGAGCCTTATGGAACACCACGCATGGAACCCTTTGGGTCTCTCATACCAGCTGAAATGCATGCCCCTCCCTTATCTGATGAGGCTGCTCCTGCGTGGTTTGAAGATGCTTAACTCTGTGCATAGACTTCCTCCCAGAAAGAAGCCAGCTCTGCCCATGCCTCTTTCCTCCACCCCATCACTCATTGCTCATAGGTCTATAAATAGAGTCTGATTCTCGTATGACCTGGAAGCAGGAAGTGGAGCTTTTGATTACTTAAAAAGTTAAATCCCCATCAAAAGACTTTCAGATAAGCAGATTCTAAGGTGGAGATTAGCATGCAAGACCTCTATTAGGAAGTGAGCTTGAGACCACACCTGTAGAACAGAAGGGACAGACGCAGCCTTGGGCAAGGGAACAGTTGTGCTGTGCGCACCACTAGCACGGCTTAGGAACTAGATGGTCATTGAGAGCTCTTCTGAGTTGGAGCCAAGGAGCCAGGCTTTGTTAACCCAACTTTGTCCAGTTGTTGGATGTGGCTGCATCATGACGGGGACATGACATGGCTGAGGGCCCACTCCCAGCAGCTGGGAGAGTAAGTCCTTCATTCCGGAGAGGGATCCAGTGCTGTGCCACAGTGTCCCACAGCATGTATTATGTATATATTTTAAATCAGCCTGAAATTAATCCGGAGTATGCTCACCAGGAATCAGGAGGCAGTGTGCTATCCCCAGCCATCGTAAGTGGCCCTAATTGCTGTGTCAGTTGTTGTTTTGAAATGTGGACTCAACAATGGCTCATGTGAAATGAAATTCCATGAAAACGACGGAAGAAATAATCCAAAACTTTTGGGATATAGAAATGCTGGAGAGGATTTATCATGTGTCACCTGCCCGTACATGTGCTAATTCTCAAGAGCGCCCAGATTGGTGAGGGAGCACCTCCATCTCTGAGAAGCAGTCTTGTGACTGATTTCCATAAACTGAAGATGCAATTATAAGCAGTTGAAATGGGATCCCTGATTTTAATGGAAAGGGAAAGATACCAGAATAGCAGAAGCTGATTTCAGGCACTTAACTACAAAGGACAACATGCTCATGGTAGTTACAACAGACAAGAGGGCTAGAATGGTAATGAAAATGGTACGACCTGACTTGGTGGGGGCTAACTGATGTTGAAAAGTCTGGGTAGAAATTGAAGTTCTCCAACAATATCCACGATCTTGTTCTCTCTGATCAATGCTGCCTATCCCAGCCTCCTTTTAGCTGATATAGTTATATGACTAGCTCTGGCCAATGAGATGAAAGAAGAAAGGTGAGCTCTCTTCTTCCACTTTGCTGCCGTGACAAAATACCTGAGACTGGGTAACTTGTAAAGAACAGGAATTTATTTATCACAGTTTTGGAAGCTGTAAGTTCAAGATCAAGGCACCAGCAGGTTTGCGGTCGGTGAGGCTACTCTCTGCTTCCAGGATGGTGCCTTGTTGTGCCATCCTCCAGAGGGGAAAAATGCTATGTCCTCACGTGACAGAAGAGCAAAGAGGGGCCAGACTCTCTTTGGAGGCTCTTTTGTGAAGGCCTTAATCCTATTCACAGAGGAGGAGCCCTCTTGATTTAAGCACCTCCCTAAAGGCCCCATCACTATGAGGATTGAGTTTCAATATGTACATGTTGGAGGGGACACCATCACTCAAACCATAACATGGGTCATCTCCAGGACATGCCCTTAATGGGGGTGGTGAGAATACCGTTTTCAGTCCCTTCCTCTAACCTACTATGTGGAATAGGACATGGGGGAAAGCCATATTTGGTGTGGGAGACACCTGAGGGATAGCAGAGCAACCAGACAGAGTCTGGGTTCCTGGACAATGTTGGAATGCAGAGTTACCACACCAGCCGGAGACTGTCTTCCTTCAGACCATGACATGACACCTGGGTCTCTTCTATCTAAGTCATTGTTGTTTGGGGTCTTTCTTATTCTCAACAAAATCTAGGTTATCCAGATGTTGGCAGCTAAAAGCGTGGCATTGAGGTAGCAGACGGCAGAAAAGAATCATTGTGGGTTAGAAAATGGTGATGCTTGTCTCCCATGGCAAAACATTTGGTCACAGAGTCATCTGCAATACACTGGGAGGTATGAGCCAATCCTGCTGTTGTGCAGGAAATGATTAAGACAAAAATAAGAACACCGGCATATTTCGGGTGCTCTCTGCTCCCTTTAGAAAAACCCAGTGAGCCGAGTGTGGTGGCGTGTGCCTGTAATCTCAGCTACTTGGAAGGCCGAGGCAGGAGGATTGCTTGAGTGCGGGAGTTCAAGACCAGCCTGGGAACAGAGTAAGACCCCATTTCAATAAACAATGATAATAATTCTCATCATTAGTAATAACCCCAGGAGGAGAAGATGCTGGGGAGAACCAGCCAGTCTGCGAGGCGGGTGGAAGGGGAAACAACTCTGCCGCGATGTTCCTTTCGCTGCCTGCAACCCACAATCTAAGCTGCCGAAGAGTCAAAGATGGGGCTTTGTGGGTCAGAAAAGCTAAACTGCTTCTAGTCACTAAACTAAGCATTTGTAAGTTAAGAGCCAGGCTTGTAGCAGGAAATAAGTCTGTGGCTGTGGCGCTAACCCTTTCTCAAACCTTCCCGGTAGCCAAGAATGGATCAAGGGTGTTGACTTCCCTTCCAAGCCTGTTGTTTCAGCTGGCCTCGAGGTAACCACCGTCAAATTGGGAGTGGGGTGAGGAACGAGTGGAGCACAAAGGTCAGTGAGCAAGTAGCCAGAGCCTTCAGGCTTAAAAATCTATGTTTAGACCAGACGGTTTGCC
The DNA here is from genome assembly GCF_049354715.1 of Callithrix jacchus. NCBI lineage: Eukaryota > Metazoa > Chordata > Mammalia > Primates > Cebidae > Callithrix > Callithrix jacchus. The sequence continues at coordinate 152,327,335 of NC_133508.1, forward strand.
GTTGTTACTCGCACTTAGAACTGACCAGAAGCAAAAAAAAAAAAAAATTAATAAACAGATGGCCAAAGATACACAGCCTGGCCTGGAAAATCTTGTGACATCAAGTCTGTGGTCATTCAATCCTTTTACTTAAAAGGGGGTTGGGACGGCTCTGTTGAAAGGGGCAGCTGGTAACTATCTTGGGCTTTCTGGGCCCCATGCCTCTGAACCCACTTCCTGTGTTTGTACCCATCATTGTGTGAATCATGGTGAGAAGAGGGGCCCTTCCTCCACTAAGACGAATACTTACTGCCCCTCCCCCTGGCAGCCACAGCATGGGCAGGGGACCTACATGTGACCTGGCTCTTGGGCAAGTAACACCAAGAAGCAGGGAAGTTCGAATTCCCTCAGGCAGCTCAGTGTTGTGGCCTGTGCCCAGCGGCAGTGGTGCCAGCAGCAGGGTCTGTGCCCTCAGAGGGTTCAGTAGGTCTCACAGTCAGGTTGCTCTGTGGTGTGACCCCGGAGGACCATGCCCCCGGCCCCCCGCACTCTTGCGCATTTTCTCGTCAGCTTTCTTGTCCACTCATGAGAAACCTAATATCTTTCCAATAAATTCTGCTTCCTGCTTAAGTTCATCAGTCTCTGTCATTCTTCTTGCTGCTGTTTGAAGCCAAGAAGCACGACTGTTAGTTACAGATAACTATTTGTGTCCACCGACACAAAGTAGTAGCTAAATCTGTGAATGGTTTGAAACTGCTCTCAATGAGAGAAAGAGAAATAACCTGGAGGTGGAATCTCTGGGAACAGAAACAATTAAGGGAGGGAGAGAAAGTGATCTACAAAAGGGGAGTGGTAGGCCGGGCGCGGTGGCTCAAGCCTGTAATCCCAGCACTTTGGGAGGCCGAGGCGGCTGGATCACGAGGTCGAGAGATCGAGACCATCCTGGTCAACATGGTGAAACCCCGTCTCTACTAAAAATACAAAAATTAGCTGGGCACGGTGGCGCGTGCCTGTAATCCCAGCTACTCGGGAGGCTGAGGCAGGAGAATTGCTTGAACCCAGGAGGCGGAGGTTGCAGTGAGCTGAGATTGGGCCATTGCACTCCAGCCTGGGTAACAAGAGCGAAACTCTGTCTCAAAAAAAAAAAAACAACAAAAGGGGAGCGGTAGAGAATGGAACACGTGCAAAGCAAAGAGAGATGCACAGAGACTGAGCTCCAAGTTCAGTCCATGCAATGGGAGCTGTTCTGTGTGTAAATAAGACACAAAGTGGGTTGGTGACATTCACAGATACCGCCAAGGGCTATAAGCCATTAAAGGGTCACTGACATGAACATGGAGGTCACATTTTTCAGAGTGAACTTCTTTAATCCAATTTAAATAATTTATTAATTTGTTTGTGAGTCTCCCTCTGCTGCCCAGGCTGGAGTGGCACAATCTCGGCTCACTGTAACTTCTGCCCCCTGGGTTCAAACAATTCTCCTGCCTCAGCCTCCCTAGTAGCTGGGATTACAGGCATGCACCACCACACCCAGCTAATTCTTGTATTTTTAGTAGGGATGGGGTTTCACTATGTTGGCCAGGCTGGTCTCAAACTCCTAACCTCAAGTGATCTGCCCACCTTGGCCTCCGAATGTGCTGGGATTATAGGCATGGGCCACCACGCCTATCCCCAGTTTAATTTCCTTTTTTATTTTTATTTTGAGATGGAGTCTCACTCTGTGGCCCAGGCTGGAGTGCAGTGGCGTGAATCTCTGCTCACTGCAAACTCCGCCTCCAGGTTCAAGCGGTTCTCTTGCCTCAGCCTCCTGAGTAGCTAGAATTACAGGCATGTACCACCACACCCAGATAATTTTTGTATTTTTAGTAGAGATGAGGTTTCACTATGTTGGCCAGGCTGGTCTTGAACTCCTGACCTCATAATCCACCCTCCTCAGGCTCCCAAAGTGCTGGGATTACAAGCTTGAGCCACCGTGCCTGGCCCCAATTTAATTTTTTAATCCATTTTCCATACTGTGGAGTTAAACCGTTTCCAATTTTCTCCATTTTTTCATTTTTACATTATTGAAATTATTCTCATTGGCAATAATTTTTTTCATTTAAATTCTAAGATGATTCATCATCAGTGTTTGGCCCATGGATTCTACCAATTACAGTATCTGCAATTGGGAATTTTATTTTGTAACTATTTTTTTTTCCAATCAAGTTTTGTAAATTTGGTCCAGTAGATTTATTCTGTTTATTTTTACTCAGTGGCAAATTTTATCCAGTGTAATTTCCACCACTGTCAGTTTCATTTAGCATGAACTGAATACACCCTGAGAATTTGCATCTATTTGTATTTATTCCTTGGTTAACCCATGAGAAAACTGTGAATGGTTTTATGATACAGAGAGAAGCAGAGACGGGAGAGACAGGGGCAGGGAGGGTAAGGGAGGAAACAAGAGGGGAAGGGAAGTCGAGTGAGACCCAGAGGTAGGAGGGGAAGGCACTTTCTGTCCTGTCTTTAATTACCAAGTATTTAACCCCAGCATTAGGAGTCTCTGCTTGGGCAGTTAGTAGAGTTGCATCTCTGGGCTGCCAGGGGGCTGAAAGGGTGGAGTCTCTTGCTCAGGCAGGGAGTTGTGAGCCAAGCCCACCTGCCCCCTGGGCCAGAGCCTGCAGTTGAGAATGGGACCCTCCAGAGCTCTCTGGCCTCTGACCCAGCACCCAGCAATGTCCCACAACTGGCGGCCCCATTAGTCTTGGCCTCCAAGCAAGCACAGCACAGAGCAGAGTGATGCACATATTCCATGTTTATGGGAAATAAACCATGACTGGTTTAACACAAGCCACTGGAGTATGGGGGCTATTTATAATAGCAGCATAACTTACTTATTTCAATTGATACCGAGAGCTGTGTGGCTTTGCTCAAGTCTTTAACCTCTCTGATTACCAGTTTTCTCATGCAGAAAATAGAGAAAACGGTACTTAACTTGCTTGTTGTCAGAATTTATTAAATTTAGCCTGGGCACGACAGCTCACGTGTGTAATCTCAGTACATTGGGAGGCCGAGGAGGGTGGATCACTTGAGGTCAGGAGTTCAAGAGCAGCCTGGGCAACATGGCGAAACCCCATCTTTACAAAAAATACAAAAAAAAAAAAAGAAATTAGCCAGGCATGGTGGCACATGCTTGTAATGCCCGCTACCGAGGGAATCGCTTGAACCCAGGAGGTGGAGGCTGCAGTGAGCCGAGATCGCACCAGTGCACTCCAGCCTGGGCAACAGAGTGAGATTCCATCTCAAAAAAACAAAAACAAAATCAAAAAAAAGGAAGAGAAAGAATTAATTGAATTTAAAGTGTCCAGTGTCTAGTAGACACAAATAAGAGCTTTTTAAATTAATAGAGCAGCTTAGTATGAATTTTACTTCGGTTTAATTCAGAAATGACTGTCCTGTTTTCTCATGCCTTAGGATTCCACCCACTCTAGGGCGGGAAGGCACGTGTGTATGCTCCTCATCTCCAGGGTGTTTAAAGACGCAGCCCTCCCCTCCCTGGGGTAACGGGGAACCCACTCTTGGATGCCATAGATATGGGCTCGGGTCTTCTGGGCCATCAAGACCTACTGTGAAAGCAACAGGAGACCAGCGCTGGTGGTGGGAGGTTCTGGGGAAAGCACAGAGGGAACGGGGGCAGATGCTGAGCTACCAGATGAGGCCTGTACAGGACGAGCCGGGGCCTCCGAGCAAGCACGACCCACGAGAGCGATGGGCTGCGGCGCCCGTGGGGAGTAAATCGGATGGCTCACTGCGGTTGTGAGCCCTGGAAAGTTGCCCACCCAGGGCGCTGCACGGCCCGAAGAGCCAAGTGAGCAGATCCAGGGAAAGGCCTCTGCCAGGAGCCCTCCCCGAGAACACTCCTCCTCCCACCGCGGGGGCGGCCTGCATGAGAGGCCTGCGCTCCCGGCTCGGGCGCCTCCGAAGCCACCTGCCCTGCCGGCGGGACGCGCAGCCAGACCCTCCCGGGGCTCCCTCCCCACCTCCATCCCCCTTCCGTCCTGGCCCAGGGCCCCCAGGGAGTGCCGGCGGCGGGACGGGGGAAGAGCGCTGCAAAGAGGGCCGGGCCCGCCCGGGAGAACCCGGGGCCGTCTTCACCCTCCACGCCCGCCCTTCATTCTCCGCCTCCGCCTTCCAGATTCCCCTCCAGGCACTGACGGAACAGACGGAAGAACGACGGGTTTGACACGTTCAACAAATGCCTTTGATACCCCTGAAACAAAGAGAAACGTGCCGTGGCAATAGGGGATTGTTGCACGTTTTAACTTAGCAAGAGTGACCCCGACAGAAAGAAACCCAATCACCGGTCTCCAAAACCGGCCCAGACCTCTGGCGACGGCGTCCCTCGACTCCACCGGTCCGTGCCTCCTGCAGCGCCCCCAGCGGCCTCGCAGCCATCGCGCCTCACAGGCGCCGCGGAGTCCCGCTCGGCAGGGTCCACCAGAGGGCGCCAGCGCCCGTCGGAAGAGGGACGGTGACGCCAGCGCGCGCGGGTGCGGCCGGGAATTACTCGGCAGCTGCGGAAGGCCGCGCCAGCAACGTGCGCGGTGGCACCTTGCTTCAAGAGCGTGGCTTTACCTGAACTTGCAGCTCAGGACTGCTTTTAAATTGAAACCATCGCACATCCCCTGGGGCGGGCAGCTCCTCTCCGAGGTCACGATCGCCCTGGTAATGGCCCCTTGCCCTGAGGGGCTTCTGGCCCAGGACCGTCCTGTCCTGGCTGCTCAGGACAGGTGATTACGTCTTGAGGGCCTGAGCTCACACCCTCCTTAAGGTATTCGCAGAACTTTAATTGCCAGTGTCTTGTAATGGCCTAGTTTAGATTTTCAGAACCAGCTCATTTCGATCTCACAGAAATTAACTTTTTAACGATACATAGATTTGGAGAGGTCATTATTACTGTTGTTGGAAATAGCACTTGAACTTGGGCTCTCAAATTCCAATACCCCAGCTTTCTGTCTCCCCAAATTTTCTCTCTCTGTGTGTGTGTGTGTGTGTGTGTGTGTGTGTGTCTGAGAGAGAGAGAGAGAGAGCGCAAGCGCACACCTCCCAAGTTCGTTGCTTACGGGCTTGCTGATGCCTCACGGGCCACTATTTGCACTTCTTTTCTTTGACACTTTCCTTGCTGAAGTCACACAACATTTACACATGGATGGGCATGGACAGCACCAGATCTTTTCCCCCACAGCACTGGGGTCCCAGCAGGTATAGAAGGAGGGCGCTTGGGGGCAAGCGCTTCAGACCAGCGTCTGGAGATACATGTTCTGGGCCTGGGCCTGCCACCACCTGTGCAACCCTGGGCAAGGCGCTAGCCCTGGGCACCTCTCCTGAGGAGGCGACTGACCACGTCTCTGGGGTCTTGCACAGCTCTGATGTTTCCGGACTGTGATTGTGCAGAAAGCAGAAGTGCTGCCCGCAAGAAGGAGGCACCGTGTGCTGTGCTGGGGTTGACAGGGTGTGAGCATGGCCGTGGACTGGCAACCCGGGCACCGAGCTTCCACCCAAACCAGCTCTGAGCTCCATCCCACTCCTCTCCCCATCATGGCCTGAACGTCCCATCTCGGGAGCCGCATTCTCCAAGCCCAAAACTCAGAGGTGTGGTCTGATGATGTCTTAAGAGAACGTGGTCTTTGAATGACCCACATTAGGAACCCCAAAGCAGACACTGCCGGCAGCCACTCAGCCTCAGGCCCTGAATATATTCCTGATGCTGCCCTGATCTGCCAGCTCCGTTAATATGACATCTGCCTCTCTCTCAGCAGAGCCTCATACTGTGGGGGGGCTCCCGGCTTCCTGTGTTTGACTTCTCCCAGATGCCACATCTGAGGACTTGTAAATAGAAGAAATGAGTCCATTATAATTACCAGATGGATTACAAAATGGCCATTTTACCAAAGAAATAGAGAAGACTCCATGGAATTTCTGGGAAGCTCTACCTAATAATAGACTCCCCACTAAAGGAAAGAGTACCTATTTCAAGATCCAATACTATTTGCATTTTACTGGTACTTGTGTGTGTTGTTCAAAGACTTCAGTCAGGTGGCTTTCAAATTTGCTCATTTATCATTTTTTTCTGACAACTGTAGCACTCTAATGTGTTGCATTCACAGAGTGTCTTTCATCCACCATCTCAAATGTTCTTCCTCTCTGAGTCCTGAGTGCTGTTTGTCAAAGTTGCTTTGGTTCTGTTTGTCTTTCAGGGATGGTTCCCCTGTGCCTACCCCTGAGACCTGTCTCTCCTGAAAACTCAGGATGAAGGTGGACTTGAAGGTGGGAAGGCTCAGAGCCTGAAGGCTGGGGGTGGGGCAGAGGCCGACAAGGCAAGGTGGGAGGATGGCTTGGGCAGACACAGGTCAGTTGGCCAGTCTTCAACAGGCTCCAAGGCTCCTGTGGGAAAGGTTGGGGTGCCTGCAGGCCATGCCTGACTGCCTTGAGTGGGCTGCCCATCTTGTGGGCTGGGTACCGAGTGTCCCCACCAGACTGAAACAAGACAGGCTGAGCACTGGGATCCTGGCCAAACCGGGATCTGCATGGCCGCCATTCCAGAGGTGCTGTCAGCCGTAAGAGCAGTGCCTGCTCTCCGCCCCCAGGACCAACCATTCTGAAGCCACCCAGTGCTGACTTGCAACAACCTAAGATCTTTGGCGGCATAGGCGAGGTGATAGGTTTCAGCTAAGCTGCTTGAAGGAGCATAGAGAGTTATAGACTAACCCAGGATCATAGCGTTCCAAGCCCTGGAGCTGGGTCGGGAGGAGTGGCTCTTGGGGTACAGCCAGTCCTCCCAACTGTGCTCAGGCCCAGCCCATCCCTGCGTGTCTATTCCATTCCTCAGACTCAGATTTGCTGTCACTTCTTTCACTCTCCCTTATTTACTTTTCTCTGTCCTATAGCTGCTGCCTCTAGATAGTTTCTATCTCCTTGTAACTTCAGCCGGCCAAGACTCTCACTCAGCTTCTTGGTCTTGTCCCACAGAGGGATCTTTCAGCTTCAGTTCGGTGCTGTGTGACTTTCTCTGTGTTTACAAATTCCAATGCCCATCTTAGACCAAACAGCCTCAGGCCCCCAGGGACAAATGTGGGGTGACCTGACAAAGCCAGGTTTATTGACTTGTGGCAATGAAAGAGCCACACACCAGAGGAACCATGAGGCATCTTACCAACTGCAGGAGATCGATTATTATACAGTGTTGGGGAAGGTGGAGTTTTGGTGACATTTAAATGGTCAGTGTCTTACTAGGCTCACACCAAGGCAAAGCTGAGTGTGAAGGGGCAATGTCGGGTCTGGAATGCAAAGTGAATCCAAGGACCTCTGACCTTAGAATCTAAAGTTAGGATATATGTAAAATGTTGTGTCCAGAAACCCTTACCTGAGGCTCTCTGCACGTGGACTGGATATTAAGGCTATTTCCCTGTGTCAGTGACTGAGATCCTCCAAGCAACAGCGAGGTGTTCTATTCTTACAGATGTAGTTGCAAACAGTGAAACTTCCGATAGTCTATATTTTAGAGAACAAAGTTTCTCAGTGAGTGAGAAAATAGTCGTCACTCAAAGAAGGGAGTTATGGCATTTTACAGCTGCACTGTGTCCTTGTGGAAAATAATGTTTTCTGTAAACTTTGCTGCTCACTTCATCCATGTCATTATTCCAGCACAATAGTCAGCTGGCAAATTATTTCTTTCTCATGCTCAAGTGGAGCATCTGCGGCCAGGGGCGGGGGGGGGGTGGCTCACGCCTATAATCCCAGCACTTTGGAAGGCCAAGGCGAGCAGATCATGAGGTTAGGAGTTCGAGACCAGCCTGACTAACATGGTGAAACCCTGTCTCTACTAAAAATACAAAAATTAGCTGGGCATGTTGGCACGTGCCTGTAATCCCAGTTACTCAGGAAGCTGAAGCAAGAGAATCGCTTGACCCCGGGAGGAGGAGGTTGCAGTGAGCTGAGACTGAGCCACCACACTGCACTCTAGCCTGAGTGATAGAGCAAGACTCCAGCTCAAAAAAAAAAAGAAAAGCATCTGCTCAGCCCAGCTGCAGAGGCAGCTCAGGCACTGGGTGTCTGAGTTGCAGCCACACAACCTTGGGTTGTGCTTTCCCCCAGCCCCAGTCTTATCAGTGAAGAGCGCTGCAGGGAGGTCTCTGTCCTCACCCCTTTTAGCCCCAAGGGAGGGAGAAGAGAACACGCTGTTTGGAGGAGGCTGGGAAGAGCCCTGGAGGTTCTGACTCCAGGCTTGCCACTCTCCTGCAGGAGCTATGGACAGGAGCCGGTGTCCTACTGAATGAATTCCACATGAACATGGGAGCTCCAGCTCCAAAGCTGGAAAAAGTCCCTCGCTGAGTCTATCTGGTCAGGGTAGAAGCATCCTGCAATTCCCACCCACCACTCCTTGCTCCACTCTGCCTTTCCATGTGGAAGCCTACGTCCTCGGGCACAGGAAAAACTGCTTAAACAAGAAAGAAGGAAGTTTCTCTCCAGGTGACAGTCCAGAGGTAGGCAAGTGGTGCTAGTGGTGTGTGGCTCTACCATCCTCAGGAGTGGCTTCCATTCGCAGGTACAAATGGTTAGTACAGTCCTTGCCAATGCCCAGCGAGCAGGCCAGGGAAAGACACAGAGGAGCACACACTCGGTCCTCTTAAATGCAAGAATACAACATCCTGGGAACTAGGGTGTATGATTTCAGCTCATTTCTTGTCGGCAGGACTTGCTCTTAGGTAAGGGAGGCTGAGAAAGACACTTGGCTCAGTGGCCACGTGCAGGAGCTGTCAGCCCTCTCCTAGCTCACCACTTAGAGACAGCACCCTTCTTGTTGGCTAGCCTCTTCCATCCACAGGCAAAGGCGTCCTTTCTTCCTTTGTCCTGTCCTAGTCTCTAAAAGAACCATGAATTTCAACACCTGAGCCTCCACTGCATGCAGACCAGTGGGGACAGAGCTGCAGATCCTGGCAGGGGTCTCCATGCTGATAGTAAGGAGAGATTGTCTGCAGACCTTGCTCCACAGAGACCTCCCTGCAGCACCCGTCACCACCCAGCCTTCTTGCCCAACTGTGTCATTTGGCGCTGTTTCAGATGCCTGCCCACCCCCTGCCTTGCTCCGAAGAGCTTTAGTAGGTAGAGGAGTCACTGCTCCAGGGCCCCAGGAGCACGGGAGTATCCTGAGGCCAGCTGGTACCTCCAGGGCTCTTCCCAGCCTCCTCCAAACAGCATGTTCTCTTCTCCCTCCCTTGGGGCAGTTGAGGGCAGAGGACACTGAGGTTGTGCTGACCTTTGTGCCCAGAACAGAAGGTTTCATGGTCAAATCACACCAGGGTCACCCTCTGCGACATTGACCATCACCTGCAGAGGTCTGTCCTGCAGTCCCTGACTCAACAGTGGATAAATAAATGCACTCTCACACCTGCTTCAGTGATTCAAGTGGGCTAGGGATGGCCGTTGGCTGTTTTCAGAGGGTGAAATGCAGCCAATCAACCAAGACCCCCGTACATCCACACATTTATTCAGTGAAGATTTCATAACAGAGGTTCTAAGTCAACATGCTTGTGGATAATTAACATGGTTAGAAGAGTGGTTTTATGCATAATAAAAGCTTAGGGTCCGGGCCCAGAGTGAAAACACTATTAATGAGTAATGCCCCTTTGATTTCCCCATGAGAGGGCCAACCAGCACAAAGTTTGCATCAGTAAACAGAGTGGAGACAAAAGGATGTGGGGTAAACAGATTTAAACTGGGAAAGTGTTTCATTGCCCCCATCTCTTCCCTAGTAATAGACCAGCCTTCTTAGGTCCATTAAAACCTTTCAGCCTTCCAAAAGGTTTGGGACTAATTTATAACTTTCTCTAATATTTTGCCAGCCACCCAGAGTGAATCTCAACACCCAGCTCCCTCCATCCACAGCCACCCAGAGTGAATCTCAACACCCAGCTCCCTCCATCCACAGCCACCCAGAGTGAATCTCAACACCCAGCTCCCTCCATCCACAGCCACCCAGAGTGAATCTCAACACCCAGCTCCCTCCATCCACAGCCACCCAGAGTGAATCTCAACACCCAGCTCCCTCCATCCACAGCCACCCAGAGTGAATCTCAACACCCAGCTCCCTCCATCCACAGCCACCCAGAGTGAATCTCAACACCCAGCTCCCTCCATCCACAGCCACCCAGAGTGAATCTCAACACCCAGCTCCCTCCATCCACAGCCACCCAGAGTGAATCTCAACACCCAGCTCCCTCCATCCACAGCCACCCAGAGTGAATCTCAACACCCAGCTCCCTCCATCCACAGCCACCCAGAGTGAATCTCAACACCCAGCTCCCTCCATCCACAGCCACCCAGAGTGAATCTCAACACCCAGCTCCCTCCATCCACAGCCACCCAGAGTGAATCTCAACACCCAGCACCCTCCATCCACAGCCACCCAGAGTGAATCTCAACACCCAGCACCCTCCATCCACAGCCACCCAGAGTGAATCTCAACACCCAGCACCCTCCATCCACAGCCACCCAGAGTGAATCTCAACACCCAGCACCCTCCATCCACAGCCACCCAGAGTGAATCTCAACACCCAGCACCCTCCATCCACAGCCACCCAGAGTGAATCTCAACACCCAGCACCCTCCATCCACAGCCACCCAGAGTGAATCTCAACACCCAGCTCCCTCCATCCACAGCCACCCAGAGTGAATCTCAACACCCAGCACCTTCCATCCACAGCCACCCAGAGTGAATCTCAACACCCAGCACCCTCCATCCACAGCCACCCAGAGTGAATCTCAACACCCAGCTCCCTCCATCCACAGCCACCCAGAGTGAATCTCAACACCCAGCACCTTCCATCCACAGCCACCCAGAGTGAATCTCAACACCCAGCACCCTCCATCCACAGCCACCCACCTGTGCCACTCTCTTGGCTTGTTGACTGGCCAGGCCAGGGACGCAGTTTTCTAACGTGTCCAGAGCAAAGCAGTAGAAGACACACCAACACTGCCAGCATGAGCCCACGCGTCCCGGCATCTCTGAGCTCCCAGGTGCACACCCGCCCACACCTCAGCCACCGGCTCCTGGGCCCCAGCAAGTGCCACATCTCTGATGTGGTGGATGCTGTCCCAACCCATGTCAGGCCAGGCACAAAGGCAATGGGAACTGATGGACAAGACAGATCACCCCCTCCCTACCTACACAATTATTGTAGACAGCCCACCCGAAAACTTGTGGAGGAATGCCCCAGAGGTAGGAATTCATACCAAAGTCATGGTGACTTCATGTACCAAATAGCAGGGAGGCACAGCACTTAAGTCAAATTAACGACATTTAAATCTGAGGTCTACCACTTCCCGGCAACTGGGACCTTCAGCAAATTACTTAACTCCACCAAACCTCAGTTTCTTCATTTCTAAAATGAGACTAATAATGGTAGCCCACTTTATAATCATCAGAGCACTAAAAGTGCTTAAAACAATACCTAGCACAAAATGAGCCTTTAATAAATATTGGCTATTGTTAGCCTTCTAGAAGTGTTTGGATTCAGTGAATCATAATGACAATACATGACCTTGTGGAAAGACACCAATGGTGTCTTTCAAGTCATAGAGGTGGGCAGCATGGTTTCAGGGAATGAGGACAGCTGGTATTGCCCACAGAGAACTGTCCAATGTAGAAAAGGACTTCCCTGGGACTGCGAAGTCAGAAAACCTAGGTCAAAATCAGGCTAGTTGCTGTTAACATGTCAGAGGCATGCAGGCTGCAGAGACGAGGCTTCTGGGGTCTCCTGACCACCACTGCATGAAGCCCTGTTACTCTCTAGCACTCCTGTGACAGTCCCACCCCACAAGCAACAAGGATGGTTGTGTGGACCCCGCTGATGTAAACCTGGGGTGGGAAAAGTGAGACCAATTTGTTGGCTAAAGGTGTGAGGACATTTAAGCCCTTGCTATGCATGAGGTTAAGAAAATTGCAGTCATTTCTGTTTATAGTAATGCCTAGCTGTGACTGGTAAGAGCCCTTTGTTGAGGGTGCAAATGAGACCATGAGCTTCTTGAGGTAGGTGCGGATCTAGTTGATTGCCTGGCACATAGATGATGCTCAGTAAATGTCGGCTGGATGCAGTCAGGAAATCTGTATCCCAGTTCCTGCTCTGTAGGGAGCCAGCAGTGTCCCCCGGTCAGTATGCCTCTCCCCCAGGATTGCTGTTTCCTCATCTGCCTCTGGACTTTGATATCTGAGATTCTGTTGAGCAGTAAGATTCTGTTCCCAGCCTAGGAGCTTGCTGCCCACCTAAGGAGACTGTCTTGTGGTAGGACCCTCAGGTCTTGCCCTCCTTGGCCTCAGCAGGGAGACTGCCTGCCTGAGTTGGAGGTGGCATGTATGGTGAAAGGGCAGGACTCCATGTTTCTTTCCTTTGGACTGCTTGAGAGTGGAGCCTCAGACCCCTTGCAAGAGGAATGAGTCAGTGTGGGGAGCTGAAACTGGCAGGAGGAGGAGAATAGGTGCAAAGGAAGTCAGGGCAACCAGCTCCCTGGGGAGAGGCTGAGAGGCAGCAAGGTAGTGGCTGGGCCAGAGATGATGGGAGAGGGCCCAGCAGCAGCACTGAACAGCAGTGTGGCTGGGGAAGAGCAGATGGGGCTGGCAGATGGGAGCTGACAGGCTGCATGGGCGGGCTGGCAGGCAGCTCAGCAGTTCTCAAGAGGCAGCTCCACTGAGCAGCCAAGGGGAGAGGGGGAAGGCAGAGCTATCAAAGCCCTTCTTCTTCCCAATCATGTCTTTCTCTAGGAGACCTACAGGAGAGGACTGGGCCTAAGAAGTCAGGGTTGCCACCCACAACTAATGATAAAATTTCAATTTGAAATCAGTAATTTAATGGAATGAGATTTCTTTTCATCCGGATTGGGACGCATTCATTAAATACGTACTCGGCGGCAGGCCTTCGGGTGAGGAGGTGAGGAGGACCTCCCTGCCCTGCAGGGGAAGAAGCTCAGTAAGGGAGGAGAGCAGGCAAGACCTCAGCCTCCAGGCAGACAGTACCACAGTAAGGTGGGCAGTGAACCTGCTGTAAGGGAGGAGGAGGAGGCTCACCGGAACTGGGCGGGGACAGAGATGGGAGGGCTTGGAGAAGGCAGCAACATGAAGAAACTCCACATTCACATGGAGGAGGTAAGGCCTTCTGATCATGTCAGTTTTGCATGAACACACAAAAGCCAGCCTGAAGTATAAAGAAATATTAAGATGTGCAAGGCCATCTGTGGTTTTCCTTTAGTCTGGTTTGCTTAAGGGAAGCTTTCTTCCTCCAAAATAGAACACGGGGGTAAGTAAGAAGCAAATCCTACCATTGTGCTCCGGATCCTGTCTCCCACACATCTCCTGGCCGACCCCACCAGGGACGCTCACTCCGCCGGTTATCCCCGCTCTCTTCAGTCTCACATCTCCGGGCCGACCCCACCCGGGACACTCACTCCGCTGGTTATCCCCACTCTCTTCAGTCTTGAATTTCTCCTCTGTTGGTCCCTCATACCATCTTCGAACAGGATCAACTATCTCATTAAAAAACAAACTATCCCCCTTCATACCTCCTTCTCTCTCTCTTCCTCGTTATAGCTAAATATCTTTAAAACATGGTCTATATTGTCTGAAACTTAGTTCTGCTGCTGTCTTTATTGCTGAAGAATGGGAGCAGAAGATGCATGTTCTGAATGGCCGGGAAGAAGGGCCTGGCCACAGCCAGCCTTGCCTTTGTCTGCGCTGACCAGTCAGGGATCACAGGCCTCAGTAGTGCTGATCCCTTCCAGGTTTTATGCCAGAAAAATTCCAAATTGTCAAGCCCCTCGAAGGATCACCATTTTCAATGGCTTTTTAACCAAACTTGAGAACCGTTCTTGACCCCACAACCTGGTATTGTCACAGAAAGTTTTACCCGAACACCTGGGACTGCTGTCTTTCACCTCTCAGATTTGGAAGAGGATGAAGAGGCGGTACCACTCTATACTTCAGCAGCCACTTCAGTGGGACAGAAACATTCAGTGGCCAAGCAACACCAGGCATCCTCTCACTACCCACACTTCAGCATAGGGGCTACTATTGCAGCCTCAAACCCAGGAAAGTGTCTGTCATGGACACTGAGCCTTTTCCCTCCTCGCCGCCTATGAGATAGTGCATGTCTCTGAAATCACTCAGGCTGCCCAAGCTCAGTCTCCTTTTAGAATTCTGGGAGTAGTCATAGCAGTTTGCTTATCACAGTTATAAATTCTCCTGCCAGGTACTACAATTCAGCATGGCTGAATCCACAGAATGTATGGTTTAAGACTTTCACGAAATCCTCCGAATGTGGGCCAGCTGACAAGGAGTTTAGTAGACGGATGAAGACATTAGAGAAAGCTAGAGTGATAGAGTCCTGATGCTCAGGAGAATGGAAGCTGCCAAGATGTAGTGACTTACAGCTGTAACCTCAGCGCTTTGGGAGGTCGAGGTGGGCAGGTCGCTTAAGCCCAGGAGTTTGAGACCAGCCTGGGCAACATAGTGACACCCCGTCTCTACAAAAAAAAACTAAAAAATTACCCAGGAGTAGTGATGTATGCCTGTGGTCCCAGCTACTCGAGAGGCTGAGGTGGGAGAATCCCTGGAGCCCATGAGGTTGAAGGTGCAGTGAGCCATGATCACGCCACTGCACTCCAGCCTGGGCAACAGTGAGACCTTATCTCAAAACAAAACATAAAAATAAATGCAGGTAGCGGTTTATTGGGTGAATTAAAAGGAATCAGCCTTTCAGCCATGATGGGTACTTCTGACCTCCACTATGTACATTCCCACCCAAACTAGGTCAGTATCTTGTAGGTCTGAGATGCAGCCGTTACCTGACCTCTTGAGCAAACTAACATACGAGAAGTTATGCGCGGACCGAAACATCTGTTCTGGCCTGATTTGAGAGAAAAGAAATGTGGCAAAAACTTCCTGCATGTGGAAGTGGAGGAATGGAAACAGAATCTAATGAGGCACTAGAGGATGAGATCTGGTGAACGGAGAGACTGTGCATGAAAGAAAGGTCCCTGAGTCTATGGAACCAGCAAAGAATGAAAGTTTTAAGTCACTTCGTCAGTTGGGTTTTCTTGCCTTGGAAAAGATAGAATAGAACATGATTTGGCAAATATTCCCTCTTTTACTTTCTTTGGAAGGGATTGGGTAAAGTATTATTTCTTCCTCATATAAGTAGAATTAGTTTTTTAGTTTTGTTTTTCTTTTTGAGATAGAGTATCACTCTGTCACCCAGGCTAAAGTGCAACGACGCAATCTCAGCTCACTGCAACCTCTGCCTCCCGAGTTCAAGCGATTCTCCAGTCTCAGCCTCCTGAGTAGCTGGAATTGTAGGCGCCTGCCACCACACCTGGCTAATTTTTGTATTTTTAGTAGAGACGGGGTTTCACCATGTTGACCAGGCTAGTCTTGAACCCCTGATCTCAGGTCATCTGCCCGCCTTGGCCTCCCAAAGTGCTGGGATTACAGGTGAGAGCCACAGCATCTGGCCTAGAATTAGTTTAGCAAGCCACTTATCCTAAAAAGGGCATATGATAATGTCATGTCTAGACTTAATTCTCTTGAATACTTAAAATCTTTTGCAAGCTCAAAATAACTGCTCTAGACTCTTTCTGGGAAAAGTGATAGTAGTCACTTTGTGCTATAGTTCAGTAGCTAAGGTTTTACACTTTTACATTAGGGGCCTCGGTTTAGTTCCTGGCTTTGAGGATAAGCCCTTTCTGTGCTGATAGTTGTGGGACGTTTGCCCTTTATTGATTACTTCCCCCTCCATGGAGAGCTGCTGATTTTCTGTCCTGAATTGCTTTCAGCAAAAGGCTTCAAGAAGGCATGAGAATGTGGTTTTTGTTGTAGAAATGTAATTTTTTCTAGTTCAGAGGTTAAGGATTGTCCTAACCTAAAAGGGTAATAAGACAAACTTAAAGGTTTAAACAAGTTGTAAAAGATTTGTGAAAGATTGATCTTATAAAAAAAATTCTGTGGGTATGAGCAAGTTGGCTAAGATTTGAAGGGGATTACTTAGTTCTTCCATAATTTAAACATAACAGCACACTGATGGAGGGCCAGAACCCGGGCCAATGTGTTCAAATAACAATGTGTGTTTGAGAGTCGGACTACTGTTGAACAGAGAATTGAAAAGGATTATAGAAGGTTTATAAAAATTTTACATTATAAGGTTTTTTCTTTTTATCACTTTTTTCTTTTTTTAATTTTTTTTTCTTCTTTGCTACTTGATTTGTTTTGGAATAAGGTTTTAATAAAAATTGGGTTTAACATTAGCAGGATACTAATGCAAAGGTGAAATTTGGCTTGCTTTCTCTCTCTGGTTTTTTTTTTTTTTTTTTTTTTTGAGACAGAGTCTCACTAGCCCAGGCTGGAGTGCAGGCTGGTGTGATCTCAGCTCACTGCAACCTCCACGTCCTGGGTTCCAGTGGTTCTCATGCCTCAGCCACCCAAGTAGTTGAGATTACAGGCATGTGCCACCATACCCAGATAATTTTTGTATTTTTAGTAAAGATGGATGTGAAAGGAAAATAAATCTTGGGACCCCCAAATCACTAAGCTAAAGGGAAAAGTCAGTCTGGGGAACTGCTTAGGGCAAACTCGCCTCCCGATTTATTTAATATTCAAAGTCATCTCTCTGCTCACTGAGATAAATGTATATCTTACTGCCTCCTTTGGAAAGGCTAATAAGAAACTCAAAAGAATGCAACCATTTGCCTCTCACCTCCCTGTGACCTGGAAGCCCCCTCCCTGCTTGAGTTGTCCCATGTTTCTAGATGGAACCAATGTACATCTTATATGTATTGGTTGATATCTCCTATCTCCCTAAAATGTATAAAACCAAGCTGTGCCCAACCACCTTGGGCACATGTCATCAGGAACTTCTGAGGCTGTATTATGGGTGTATAACCTCAACCTTGGCAAAATAAACTTTCTAAATTAACTGAGACCTTTCTCAGATACCCGGGATTCACATTTTGACGACCACAGAGATTCTGAGGGGAGGTGCCCTTGACAAGTCTCCTATCAGTACTTGGTAGCAGCTTGAGCTACCTTTTTGGCTCAAACCGATAGGACAATTTGCTGAGGCCGGGAAGCATCACTTCCAGAGAATCCCTGATCTCCCAAAATCCAAACTTTATTTTGCTGTACAATTCCTTTCTTAGGGGTGGTGGGGGTGGGGGTGGGAGCCGGGGCGGATGGGAATCGTATTTGCTTCCAACACAAGGAAGGCAAGTTTTTCCTATTTCCATGACAATGGAAGGCAGGTTACTCCTTTATGGAGTTTGAGCTCGCTTCCAACAGGGAAGATGAATTTGAGTTTTTTTCCTGCTTCTAGGATGGTAGAATGCAGTCTTCAGTCTGAGACCCATCCCTAGGTAAGTAACTGAATTGGAGTTTGTCTTGGCTAAGGTTAAGATTAACAACCAGCAGGTGTTAATTTCTCCTTACCATTAGGGTACTCAGTGATCATGTAAGTTGTGCCATCATTAGTTTTGCTTAACTGTTTTTTTGTTGCTGGTGGTGTTCGTTTCTGTTTTTGTTGTTATTTCAGTCTTTTTCCCATTGGGTTTGATCAGCTCTATTTAACTTGATCAAATCTGAAGGAAAGTTCCAAATTATGAGGAACAAGACCTCTGAAGTGGCTAAAGCCCACGTCCCCGGCCCCCGGCCCCGACACAAAGGTGGTGTGGTAGGGGGAGACAAACAGGGGGAAGAAAAGGAAAGATTTTTGCGTTTGACTACTTAAGGGGCTTTCTTTACATAACAAGGCCACGTTTTTGTTAGCCAGGCCAATCTGAAAGAGCAATGGCTGTTGCCCCTGCTGAAGTTCCATAGCTAAGAGTGCTGTCTTCTTTCTTCCCACCAGGAAAACCTGGGTTTGGATCCTAAATCAAACCCTTGCTAGTTTGATACTTGGTACTTTTTTTTATTTTTTCAAAGCTACTGCAAATCAAAATACTTGGTATTTCTTAAATATTAATAGCAGCAATTTGTCCTAGCTGAAATATGGTAATGAGGTTTAAAAATATTTTTTAAAGGAGCTCAATGGTAAAAAGTCAGCTTGATTAAAAGCTAACATCCAAGATGTGTGTGTGTATATGTGTGCATGTGTGTGTGTTTGTATTTAAAAGGTCTTCATGGTTTTTTTTTTCTTCGAGGACCTTGTCTTTTTTTCTTTTTTGAGCAAAAGTTTTTCTTAGTTGATTGAATTCTGTTTTCTTCATTTATTTCTGCTGTCTCTCCTTTCTCTTCAACCCTCTGCTGCATGAGGGACCTAAAATAATTTATAATAGCCTGAAGTTCCTTAAAGAAAATGGAGAAAGTGCCAGACTCCCTTTGAGGGCGAAACCTGTTTTTTCTTCTGGAACTCCAGGAGTGTAAACAGACAGGTTTATCTCAGCTCTTAAACTGCTTGCTTTTGTATTGTGTTACCTGATTTATGACTAAAATAGTTATTGCAACAGAGACTACTGTTGGATTTTTAAGAAAGAGTATAATTTAGACACTTAGAAATGTCTTTGTTAAAAAAAAATTTTTAATGCACTTTAATCTCCCTCTAGCACCACCAGACTTTTTCTCTCTGTACCTCGAGATGTAAATTTTGCTATCTGATTTTTCATCTAAGAGTTGTTTCCTCCAATATGGAGATTTACAGCTATTTCACTGACAACTGCCAGGGTAATGAAACAGGTTATCAAGAGTTTGAAAGTCTAAGGTAGGAAAAAAAAGTGGTCTTAGGAATCTATAAGATGTATTTCTATCAATATGCCTAATACGGCTATGTATTTATGTATTGTGCACACAATGTTTCACTTCTAAAAGCAGAGAAAAGAGGTCTAATTAATTGACTCAAAGAAAATAAAAGTTCTTAAATCAAATACTTTATCAAAAAAGGAAAGACTAGTCAAATGCTCTTTCAAGTTTATGTGACTTAAGTAAAATCTTTAATAATTAAGCTAGCTTTAAAATTATTGGTAATGTTAGAAATGTCTTAAGAATTGCCAGCATACATTTTTGTTTGCATTTATTGATCAAGCAATACCATACTTATCCCTGGCAAATATCGTAAGGTGTCAAAATTTAGCACAGGGGTTATGAAACTATAAGTCCAGCCCAAAACAGAATGATCTTTGCTTGTGTAATTTTTTTTTTGAGACAGTTTCACTGTCACTACTAAAAATACAAAAATTAGCCAGGTGTGGTGGCACTCTCCTGTAATCCCAGCTACTCTAGAGGTTGAGGCAGGAGAATCATTTGAACCTGGTAGGTGGAGGTTGCAGTGAGCCGAGACCACACCATTGCACTCCAGCCTGGGTGACAGACTAAGACTCTGTCTCAAAAACAAAAAAATATCCTTTTTCAAAAGGTGAACGATTAGTGTCTAATTCCAAGCTTATTTAGGTATGTATAAAACAAGGTTAAAGGAACCCGAGATATAAAGAAACTTATGGAAATAAAGAGGCATTTTTTGGTAAGAAAACTTAAAAAGAAATAATTTTATATAAGAAAGAATCTTGCATGGTAAAGGCAGTCCTAGAATAAAATGACTGTTTAAGAAAGAGGGATATTTATGACAATTAAGTCCAAGTATGTTATGAATAGTCTGAGTAAGTCACAATAAGAGGCTTTATTAAACAACAACAGAAACCTTATATGATCAAGTTGTCTATAATTAAAGGCAATTACAATGGTCTTTCTAGAGATTGGGTTTGATGTTAAAAAACCACTTATACACTAAAGAATTTATTAGAACAATAAAATTTTCTTAAGAGGTTGATTCACTCTTAAATTATAAGTGATTTCAGTTTTTTTAAACTTAAAGTTCAACTTTTATTACATCTCACTGTTTTTGGTTTTCCCTCTCCTTTTAAAAGGCGTGAAATAGAAATGCTCTCCTTCAATTCATTTTCAGCTCATACAAACTTTTTTTGCCTCGAGTTATGTTTGTTGTGGCCTGATATTAAAAATGTTTTCTTAAAGGTCTAAAGGAAATATTTTCTTCCAACATAATATTCTGTACATTGCAGAAGGTCTTTTCTTTTTCCTTTTGGTAACTGGCCTAACAGATTTTATATTGTATCAAAGTATTTCTATGCCATTATTATTAAGTTTTGGTTTGCTTATAAAAAAAAACTAAGATAAATTTTTTTTTAATTTAATGTTACTGCATCTATGTATCTTTATATACTTTTAAACTCATTATGACATTCAATGACAGGGCTTTGACTTCTGGGTCTAAAAAGGACACCAAGTTCTGCTAAATCTTAAACCCTGACAGTAATTAAAGCCTCATCTTTAGGCATGGTAGAAGATGCCAATCAATATAAACTGCATTCCTGCATACATGGTCAGAAATTAAAGCTATTCAACTCCTCAGGGACTATTCAATAGTCCCTGAGACTATTGCAGAAGAGGTGGGCATGAGAGCTTGTGAGGGCCAATTTGAGATATAAAGTAAGCTCAGTCTCTCTGTAAATTAATGATTAATGTCAAAGGCACACTGATGCAAGACCAGCAGATGGTTCCTGTGTAATATTAACAAAGTTTCCTTGAAGCATTAACCAACTCCTTAATAAAGGTTATAAAGTTTATAAAAGGCTCATGAAAGTTATATCTTATGGTCAAGATTAAATTTTATAGATTGTTTATAAGATTTTGGAAAGAAAATTTAATTGGTTTCATGCCATTTTTATTATGGTTTGTTTGGAAAATTGAGTCTCCTCTCTGAAAGAATGAAAGTTTTTGTCTTTTTCTTAAATCCTTATCTCTTTGATTAAATGACTTATTTTACAATGATCTCTGATCCTATTTTGTGGTATCAAGTGTTTTAAACATTTGATATTTGACAAACTTTCAAAAAATCAAATTATAAATTATATCTTTTTCTGACCTAATTAATCCTTTAACATATTAGATTCCCTAAAGCCCAAAAGTGATATAGTTGGCTTATGTGGTATAAAAATTATAATGAAAGCACTGTCAAATTTGAAATGGTGTTTGGTTTTCTTTGGGCTGTATTTGTATATATATTATTGGTATATGTTCCAAAATTATGGGAAACTCCTATAATTCTGATATGACTTAGTATACATTATCAATAGTAATTATAATTATGTTAAATTATTGTGTGGCACAGAGGCAAAAAATTTTGTTGTCAATTGTGTCTTTGACTACGGCTGCCCTAAAACTTTTTGTCATCTGCAAACAATTGTTATCTTGTTTGGGTCCTCTTTAGAAGGCAGTTTTATAATCAGCTCTAAAATTCTAACAGGAGGTCTTGAATGCAGGTTTCCGACAACTTGGAAGATTGTGATATCAGATTAGAGGAAAAACTTCTGGACTGATGGGGAGCTGAAATGTTCATGAATATCAAGCAGAACAGGAATTAACTGCACAGACTGAGGTAAAAGAAAACCGAAGCAATCTTTTTGACTTTGCTTAAAATGTTGCTGATCCTTTTTTCAGGGTCAAGGAAACTTTTATTGACAACTTTTAACAATTATACTCCTATGAAAACAAATTGAAGCATATTTGTTTCTACCTGATTTCTCCAGAATTTGGAAACTATTTGTGAGCATTCTTGACTGATAGCAATATAGTTATTTGCGTAAGTACAATAAGAATCTTTTCATTTCTAAATGAAATAGGACACAATTGGAGAAACTGGTTATTTTAACAAGGCTTTGACTGGAATGGTGTACTTTCCTGTAAGGAATTAAACTTGACTTATAGAGCCAATAAAATTGCCTTTGGGAAATCTGGCCTCATATCTTGTCTGCATAGTCCCTGTAGAGGGTTCGTGACCTGTGGTAAGTAAAGAATGCCACATTCTGATAGGCCTAGTAGCCCCAAGTTATCTTGGGACCTCAAGAAGAGAAGAATTCATCCAACTCGGATTTGATGGTACAAATCCATGGCTGGGATTGGCTTTAAAAAGTCTTATCTGAGATTCCACGGAACAAAGTTCCATCAAGCCAATTTTAAAAGCCTATATAAAAAATAATTATTCTTGGCCAGGTGCAGTGGCTTACACCTGTAATCCCAGCACTTTGGGAGGCTGAGGTGGGTGGATCACGAGGTCAGGAGTTAAAGACCAGCCTGGCCAACATAGTGAAACCCTCTCTCTACTAAAAATACAAAAAATTAGCCCGGCATGGTGGCATGTGCCTGCAGTACCAGCTACTTGGGAGGCTGAGGCAGGAGAGTCACTTGAACCTGGGAGGCAGAGGTTGCAGTGAGCCAAGACCATACCATTGCACTCCAGTCTGGCTGACAGAGCAAAATCACATCTCAAAAATAAATTATTCTTGCTGCATTTTATAGAATTAATCTGGCCAACTATAATAAAGCAAATTGGTCCTACTATGATTTTTCTTTAGTAAAAACTGGAAACTGGAGAAATACTGTGATTCAAAAACTATAACAATTGTTAGATTATAGTCTTGCATAATGTTTTTTCAGTTTTTATTATTTTCCACAGTATGAACTGAATTCTAATTTTTCCTGGAGACAAGTCTCCAAAACAATGTTTTCAATTTTTTTCTCCTTTCTTTTCCTTCACCTCCCCTCATTTTTCCCAATTTTGTATCTCTGATAACTAAGCTATGCTTTCTTAAATCCCTGCAAACCAAATCTAGACAACTTAAACTTCAAAAGAAAATAAAAGCACCTATTTACATACATAAGCCACTTTCATATCTGCCTACTGATATATGGACTTCAGAGTAATGTGGCCTATATTAATTTTCCAGGATTGTTATTTTGTTTGTTGTTGTTTTTCCTTTCCTGCCCCTATTTTCTCTTCATAGAACATGAGACTTCTCAACCTGCTAAAAATGAGCTTTCCTAATGACTCTAAGAATAAACCATCCTAGCCATGAGAGATACAAAACCTGAGACCAAAGGTTCATTTTCTTATAAAATGTTTTCTCCAAAATATTTTTTAAAAGGGGTAAAATGTGAAAGGAAAATAAATCTTGGGGCCCCCAAATCATTAAGCTAAAGGGAAAGTCAAGCTGGGAACTGCTTAGGGCAAATTTGCCTCCCATTTTGTTTAATATTCTAAGTCATCCCTCTGGTCATTGAGATAAACGCATATCTCATTGTCTCCTTTGGAAAGGCCAATCAGAAACTCAAAAGAATGCAATCATTTGTCTCTCACCTACCTGTGACCTGGAAGCCTCCTCCCTGCTTGAGTTGTCCCACCTTGTGGATGGAACCAATGTACATCTTACAAATATTGATTGATGCCTCATGTCTTCCTAAAATGTATAAAACCAAGCTGTTCCTGACCACCTTGGGCACATGTTGTCAGGACCCTCAGGCTGTGTCATGGGTGCACATCCTTAACCTTAGCAAAGTAAACTTTCGAAATTTACTGAGGCCTGTCTCAGATATTCAGAGTTCACACAAAGTTTTGCCATATTGGCCAGGCTGATCTCGAACTCCTGGCCTCAAGTGATCTGCCCTCCTCCACCTTCCAAAGTGCTGGGATTACAGGTGTGAGCCACCGCACCCAGCCAGCTGTCTCTTTTGAACAGGATTTTAATGTAATATTAAAGGATAAAAAAAGCTTTTTATTTGCCTTTTGAAGTGACAGAAAAAAAAAGGGGGAGGGGGGAGGGGGAAGAGAATAGAGACAGATTTAGTTGGCCTCCTGCTGTCTTTATCGGGTTTTGTTTGGAAAGCTGAGTCTTCCTTGGAGAAATGTCTGTTCAGATCTTTTGTGCATTTTTAATGGGGTTATTTGACTTTTAATTATTGAGTTTTAAGAGTTCTTTATATATTCTGGATACAAGTCCTTATCAGATATATGACTTCCACATATTTTCTTCCTTTCTGTGGGATGAGTATTTCTGGACTTTCCACTCTGTTCCATTGATCTATTTCTGTCCTTGTGCCACTGTTAGATTGTCTTAATTGTTATGTAGTAAATTTTAAGAGGGAAGGAAGTGTGAGTCTTCTTATTTTTTTTTAAAGAATGTTTTACTATTCTGGGTCTCTTACAATTCCATATGGACTTTTGAATCAGCTTGTTAATTTCTACAAAGTCCACTGGGATTTGGATAGGAATTACACTGAATCTGTATATGAGTTTGAGTATTGATCCATGAACACAAGATATTTTTCCAAATATTTAGATTTTCTTCTTTCAGTAATGCTTTGCAGTTTTCAGAGTATAAATTTTACACCTCTTTTGTTAAACTATTTCTAATCTTTTTGATGCCATAGTAAATGAAATTATTTTTCTAATTCCACTTTCAGTTGGTTTATTGCAAGTGTGTAGAAATATGATTGATCTTGTATCCTGAATCTCAAATTCATTTACTAGTTCTAATAGTTTTTAGTGGATTCTTCGAAACTTTCTAGATAAAGACTGTCTGCAAATATATAGCTTTACATTTTCCTTTCTCCTTTTTTTGAGACAAAGTCTTGCTCTGTCACTCAGGCTGGAGTACACTGGTGCAATCTTGGCTCACTGCAACCTCTGCCCCCAGGCTCAAGTGATTCTCATGCCTCAGCCACTCAGCAGCTGGGATTACAGGAACGTGGCACCACACCTGACTACTTTTTGTATTTTTAGTAGAGATGGGGTCTCACCATGTTGCCCAGGCTGGTCTCAAACTCCTGTCCTCAAGTGAGCCACCTGCTTTGACCTCTCAAAGTGTTGGGATTACAGGCATGAGCCACTGCACCCAGACTGTTTTATAAACTTCTTTACTTCTTTTAAGTAAATTCAGATTGTCTATTTCCTCAAGTCACTTTCAATAGTTTGTGTGTTTCTAAGAATTTATACATGTCATCTAGGTTATCTCATACATTGTCATAT
The DNA here is from genome assembly GCF_049354715.1 of Callithrix jacchus. NCBI lineage: Eukaryota > Metazoa > Chordata > Mammalia > Primates > Cebidae > Callithrix > Callithrix jacchus. The sequence continues at coordinate 152,352,198 of NC_133508.1, forward strand.
AATTGTTCATTTTATTCTCATAATACTTTTATTTCTATAATGTCTTACCATTCATTTCTGATTATAGTAATTTGAGTCTTCTTTTTGTTGGTCTAGCTAAACGTTTGTCACATTTGTTGATCTTTTCAAAGAACCAGCTTTGGTTTTCTTGGTTTTTCTCTATTTCATTAATTTCAGCCCCTACTTGTATTTCCTTCCTTCTTCTTCCATTTTCTTAAGAAGGAATGGTAGGTTATTTTAACTCTTTCCTAACATAGGTATTTACGGCTATAAATTTCCCTGTAAGCTGGGCTTTAGCTGAAGTTCTGTTACATTGTGTCTTCATTTTCATTTATCTAACTATTTTCTGACTTTCCTTCATTTCTTCTCTGACTCATTACTTACTTAGGAGTATTTTAATGCTTTAATAATTTCACATATTTCCAAGTTTCCCAAACTTCTTCCTATTGATTTCTCATTTCATTCCATTGTACTTGGAGAACATACTTTGTATTATTTCTGTATTTTTAAACTTGAAGCTTCACAGCCTAACATATAAACCTATCCTAGAGAACATTCCACTAACACTTGAAAAGACTGTATATCCTCTTGTTTGTTGAGAGTATTCTACAGATGTCTGTTAGGTAAGTTAGTTTACTGTGTGGTTCAAGTCTTCTGTTTCCTTACTGATCTTCTGTCTGTTTGTTCTATCCATTATAGAAAGCAGAGTACTGAAGTCTCCAACCATTACTGCTGAAGTGTCAATTTCTCTCTTAGTTTCTGCTTCATGTATTTTGGTGTTCCATTATTAGGTGCATATGTTTTTAATTATTATATCTCCCTGAGGGATTAACCTTATCATAAAATGTCCTTTAATATTTTGTTCTATAGTCCGTTTTCTATAGTTGCTATTTGCATATTTTACTCTATCCTTTTACTTTCATTAATCTGTTACTATTTTGAAACTAAACCGTGTCCCTTGTACATAGTATACAGTGGGATCAGGGTTTCAACATCATTAATGACCAGGGAAATGCAAATCAAATCCACAATGCAATACCACCTTACTCCTGCAAGAATGGCTATAATAAAAAAATAATAGATATTGGCATGGATGTGGTGAAAAGGGAACACTTCTACACTGCTAGTGGGAATGTCAACTGGTACAGCCACTATGGAAAACAGTGTGGAGATTCCTTAAAGAACTAAAAGTAGAACTACCATTTGATCTAGCAATCCCACTACTGGGATCTACCCAGAGGAAAAGAAATCATTATACAAAAAAGATAGTTGCACATGTATGTTTATAGCAGCACAATTCTCAACAGCAAAAATATGGAACCAGCACAAATGCCTATCAGTCAACAAGTGGATGAAGCAATTGTGATATATATATGATGAAATACTACTCAGCCATAAAAAGGTATAAATTAATGGCATTCACAGTAACCTGGATGGAACTGGAGACTATTATTCTAAGTGAAGTAATTCAGGAATGGAAAACCCAACATTGTATGTTCTCACTCGTAAGTGGGAGCTAAGCTATGAGGATGCAAAGGCATAAGAATGACACAATGGACTTTGGAGACTTGGGGGAAAGGGTGGAGTGTGGGGAGGGATAAGACTACAAATTCGGTTCAGTGTATACTGCTTGGTGAAAATGGGTACACCAAAATTTCACAAATAACAACTAAAAAGCTTACTCTTGTAACCAAATACCACCTGTTCTGCAATAACCTATGGAAATTAAAAAAACAAAAACAGAAAAAAGGTTTTCAAAAAATTCAGCCTCTTTTGATTGGATTGTTCATCATATTAAACATTACTGGTTTGTTGGATTTGTCCTCTTTTGTTTTCCATGTCTTATTCATATGTCTTTTTTATGACTATTTTCTAATATAGTATTTTCATTTTTTTTTTTTTTGAGACAGAGTCTTGCTGTGTCACCAGGCTGGAGTGCAGTGGTGTGGAGTGCAGTGGTGTGATCTTGGCTCACTGCAACTCTGCCTCCTGTGTTCAAGCAAGTCTCCTGCCTCAGCCTCCTGAGTAGCTGGACTACAGGCGCCTGCCACAATGCCTGGTTAATTTTTGTATTTTTAGTAGAGACAGGGGTTCACCATGTTGGCCAGGCTGGCCCTGAACTCCTGACCTCAAGTGATCCGCCCATCTTGGCCTCCCAAAGTGCTGGGATTACAGGCATGAGCCACTGCACCTGGCCCATTTTTTTTTTTAACCCATAAAAATTGGTATCATCGTTACTTTAAAATTTTTGTCTTTCAGAGATGGGGTCTCACTATGTTGCCCAGGCTGATCTTGAACTCCTGGCCTCAAGGGATCTTCCCACCTTGACAGTCCCAAAGTGATGGTATTACAGGTGAGTCGCCACAACCAGCCTCATTATTAATTTACCCTCATTTGCCACTTTTTTTTTGAGTTGAGGTTTTGTTCTTATTGCCCAGGCTGGAGTGCAGTGGTACAATCTCAGCTTGAACTCTGCCTCCTGGGTTCAAGCAATCCTTCTGCCTCAGCCTCACAAGTAGCTGGGATTACAGGCAAGCACCACTGTGCGTGGCTAATTTTTGTACTTTTAGTAGAGGTGGGGTTTCACCATGTTGGCCAGGCTGGTTTCAAACTCCTACCCTCAAGGGATCCACCTGCCTCGGCCTCCAAAAATGCTGGGATTACAGGTATGAACCACCGTAACTGGCCTCATTTGCCACTTTCTTTGCTCACCGTCTCTTCTTAGGTCTTAAATTTTCTTTCTGATCTTATTTTCTGTTTCCTGGAGTAAACTTTCAGAAGTTCATTTAATGAGGACATGTTGGTAGTAAGCTCTTTTTAACCAAAATGTTATTGGCTTGTTTTCCTGACAGTTTTGTTCAATACAGAATTCTAGACTGACACTTCAGCACATAAAATATATACCACTCTCTTCTGTTTTTCGTTGTTATTATCAAGTAGCTGTCACACTAACTGCTGTTACTTCGTAGATAATGCTTTCTCTTGCTCTTTTAGAGATTATTTTTGGTGGTTTGCTTATCAAGTTTCACTCTGGTTTCCCACTTTGTCTATTATCTACAAATTAGCTGAATTGGTCTAGAGATTGATTTGTTTCCTTGATTCTCCAAATGCAAGGATGACTTTAATCAAATTGGAAATTTTATCAGCTAAAATACCCTCAAATATCATCCCAAACCACTGTCTCATCTATTTCTGGTAGTCTATTAGATGTTCATTGTCCTTTCAAAATGTCCATGGTGTTGAGTTTTCATACTTTCTACATAATTTCTTCATCTTGGTCTTCTGTCATTTTATCCATTTTGCTTTTTATGTCTAGATGTTTCAGTTTTCAAATCTTATTTTTCTTGTCATAGGCTCTGGCTTATCCTCCACCACCATCGTTTTTTTCTTATTCCTTCTCGATTTTTGGATAATCTTTAATTTCTTATACATACTGTATTTCAATAAATCTAAGCCATCAAGTACTGAAAAACACATCATTTGGTGCCAAATTAACGCTGTACTGTCATCCAAATTTTAGAGATGTTAAAAGAAATTGTGTATCTTCAAATACACTAATCCAATAATTCCAATATCTGTAGTCTTTGCAGGTCAGATTCTGTTCTCTTAATTTATTCACAATTTTTGAAAACTGTAAATTTGAGTCCCAAAATATTAGAACACTACCTATGAAAGTTATTTGAGATTGTTTAAAGTATCTTAAGAATGCATTAACATTTGCTTCTGTTAAGTTCCCAGAATAACTTCAAACCTGACCACTTTAAATTCTTAATTTTTTCTTCTTTTTTTGTGACAGGGTCTTGCTGTGTCACCCAGTCTGGAGTGCAGATTATGGCTCACTGCAGCATTGACTCCCCAGGCTCAAGCAATCCTCCCACCTCAGCATCCCAAGTAGCTAGGGCTACAGGTGTGCACTTTTTTGTTAAAAATGGTATGACTGGCCTAATTAAAAAAAAATTTTTTTTTGTAGAGACACTGTCTCACTATGTTGCCCAGGCTAGTCTCCAACTCCTAGGCTCAAGCGTTCCTCTCGTGTTGGTCTCCTAAAGTTCTTAGCTTAATTTTTCAAACCACATGGGTAGTATGAGTTTGGCTTTAAACTGATTTGCCAGCTTCTGGGTACAAACTATCAGGTGATTTTTTTTCTTCTCTCCATCCAGTGTTCTTACTTACTTTCCTCTCTGAGGTAGCGTATTCTGGTGCATTCTTTCACTGAGTGTAACGTCTTCTGAGGTTCCAGGTTTTGGAAAAGTGTCTCACTTTGAGTCCATATTAATGTTGGCCACTAGGCTTTCTGTTTTAGAGCTCAGCCCATTCCAACATCATCAAGAACAAAAAGACTGGGATAACTGTCAGGCAAAATGTCTCTTTAATATTGTTATTTCTCTGGATTCATGCTTTTTTGTTCAATTCCACACTAAGCCTTTTATTTTTAAATTTCCCAAGTCTATAAAGAAGTTAAAACAACAGCAAAATACCATATTTACCTTAAACTAAGATTCACCAGCTGTTATTCTGCTGCATTTGCACTACCTCACAAATGCTTTATACACCCACAACAGTTTTACCTACTGGAAAACAGCAAAAAGAATACTTCATCTTTCATTATTCCAGCATGCATCTCTGAAGAAAAGGGACATTCTTCTATTCAGGCACAAACCACTGTCACACCTAAGAAAACTATTCCATACCATGTAAGAATTCATATACAAATTTTCTGAAATGTTTCTAAAATATGTTTAATGGCTGGGTTTAATTCAAAATGAAATCAAAGTTCATGTAGTACATTTGATTATACTGCATTTCACCGCATATTGATTATATTGCATTGTTTTATACAGAACAGCCTTCCTACTTGTTTTGTACTTTTTTTAAAAAAAAAAGAATCCAAACCAGGGGTCTTGTACATGTCCTACATTCCAATTTTGTTTAATCGGGTCAACATATGCCAAGGTCAAATGTTCTTGTCGAAAATGCTACACAGTTGATGAAGTGGGGCTTTTTGGGGTATCTTCTTTGCTAGCTCTACAATGAGTTTAAAGATTTTCATTTTTTAAAGAAATTACATCCAGCATTTCAGGTGTTTTGTACCATTAGGAGGGTTCCTCAGGACATGCAGTGTGTCATACTGTCAGAAACACATGCCCATATGTAGTACTGCCTTTCCAGATCTCTAATAGTAACATGTTCACAAATGAAAGACTGCTGATACACTTAGCAGCAACTGAGGCAAGGCAATATGAAAAGGGGATGCTTGAGACAAAAATCTTCCATTAGATGTTCTATCCTACTAATTTATGTTTACACTTAGTGTTCTCTAAAAGTCCAGAGTCTAATATGGGTGTTTGTTGAGTTTTGGAGTCTAAGGATCAATTAACATAGAATTACATTCATATTTAAGGGCTGAGGATAGACTCGAAAGACTTGAGTTCCAGTATGAAAGCCTTTTCTTATAAGTCAGTAAAAAGGCAGAAATTACATTTTGAACCTGCCCTTCTGTGGCAACAGAGGATATCAAAAAAGAAACAATATTTGTTGAGAACTTGTTGTCTGTCAACCTTGTGCTATAAATTATCTTAATTCATCTCCATATTAATTTCACAAGCTAGATTAGACTATCCTCATTTTCACAAATAAGCCAAGGAAAACTCAGAGAAGTCCTATTGGTAAAACAAAGGTTCAATCCCAAATCTGGACAATGGCAGAGGTTGTATTTTTTCCACTACATAAAATGCATCTAGAAGAGTAACAATTAGGAACTCCCATTCTGACATTTTACTTGATTCTTTAAGACCTTCAGTTCTGAATAATCTTTTTAAAAAATGATTTCTTGAAAAAAGTCTGTTCTCAGTCATTCCTTCCAAGTCTCATTCATTTAACCCACTGTACACTTGTTGCTGCTCAAACTGGAATAGCTTTTATCAAGGCCACCTATGGCTTCTATATTGTCAAATTCAATGGCCACTTTGTTTTTACTTCAACACCTGACATGAGCAACACGCCCACACCCTGTTTTGAAACCTCTTTCTCATCTTCTATTATCACTCTACTGGCTTTCCTCCTTCCTGTATGACTAATCCATAGGAATCCTTTTTCTTTTCCTAGTTCTTATTGTTTCCTTTGCTGTTGTAACTATTCTGCTCTTCCCGTTCTATAAATTTCCTAGACAATATCACACTCTTACAGTGTTTTAGTTACCATTACACTAGTAGTTCAACTTAGATGTTTATAAATGGCCACCATGTGCTAGACATATTCAGTGATGAATAAAAACCAGTCTCTCAAGTTTGACTGCTGTTCTCCCCTTCTACTGCCAGATAGCTACTTTAGGGCCTGCCTGGATTACTTACAGCATACAATTGGGTCTCTGCCTCTAATACTGTGCACAACTCATTCTTCACTGCTACAGATATCTTTCAAAATGGCAAATCTGATTATTTCACCCTTCCAGTCCCCATCTTGCTTAAAATTCTTCAAGGACTCCTTGTTGGCCTCAGTATAATTTCCAAACCCTTTTATATAACTTACAAGACTCTGCTTGAAGAGGACTCTGTTCAGTTCTTGAGTTTACTATTTTACCACTCCAACTTACACTGTTAGAAGTAACTTTCAGTTAATTATACATGTTCTTTCTCACTCACAGTCTTCTACATATTGTATTCTCTTTTCACTCTCTCTTTGCCTTGTCCACTGTCCTTTTATGAGTGAATGAAATTGCTTTCCTGGCAACAAAGTTTGGGTTAGATTCTTTACTATGCATTATAATTATATTCTGTTAATCCCTATCATAACACTGATTAACATAGAGTCTGAAGTCTGTGAAGGCAAGGACTATGTCTTGTTCACTACTGTATCTTTGGTGCTTGGCACATAGTGTAAATTTTTAAAGTGACTGAAAATTATACTTTTCAACCCACAGAAGAGGGAAAAAAAAAGGAAATTCATTTGAAAACTTTTTCAATTTTCTAATTTAATAGAAATAACCAAAACAATGTGGCTTTCAAACAAGGGTTTAAAACTAATCTAATACAACTTCTACAACACATTCCAGAGCATTATAACAATAATTATTTACAGGCAGCTAATGTATTAAATAACCATGAAAAGAAAAAAACTTGCTTTTATTACACATCAGCAAAAACACAGGAACGAAACAATTAGAAACTGCAACCTTGTTTTAAAAAATTAAATATGATTATTTAGAGAATACGATACCACAGAAACAGCACTTTTTAAGAATCATATTGAAGGGCAGTTAACTATGTGCAAAAATAGTAGTAGAAGTAGTAATAATAACGAGGGGAGGAGACCAATTGAAATACTGGAAGCAAGGAACTAGTAAGGCTGTGAATTTAACCCTTTCGTGTGTAGGTATGTCTACATAAAAAATTAACAGGATTTCAAATTGCACAAATCTTTTTTAATAGGCTTATGTATATGTTTTACTGATTTTAAAATGTAGTAAATACCTACATTTTCCAGACCAGGAGCAGACATGCATTCTATCCTTAAGACTGAAATTTAGGCCACACTTGAAAGGGAATATTACAGTGGCACTTACAAAATCATTTTGGTGCCTTCCCACACATATAAACTTGGTGAATGTAAAAGAAGAGCATTTTCAATTTTAAAGATCACTTTCTAGAAAAGGGCTAAACTTAATTTTGTATATTTTGTAATCTGATATGACACATATGTCCAAATTAACTTATTTTTGAAGATAGTTTTGTTTCTCCGATACAATAAAAAATATATAAAGGACCACGTAGGCAAACACAAGGAACTAAGATGAAAGAAATGCTATACATGCATTCTGACCAAGTAAAAGAAACCATTATATTCAAGAGTACATGTTGAATCTGAAATGTCTATGTAAACTGTGGCATATAAATTTTTTTCCTTAAAAAAGTACCTTCAATTTTTTTTACTCAAACACTTACTTTTAAAAAAATATGCAACTTTCCCCAATTTTTAAAATAAAATGCCACAATATATTGTCATTACTTCCAGCATACATTTAAATTTCTTAATTTTTAAAAGATAGACTGGGTGATATGCATACAAACTTTCCTATAAAATCACCATCCAGGAGAGGATTCTGACATGCTATTAGGCAACAGACTTAAAGCAGTGTTATTGCTTTATCAAGGAGGAGATAACTGTGAGAAAAAAAAATTAAATATCCAGGTCCGGTACATGATCAAACTGTATTACACCTTGAAAATCTTGAATCACCTTCAGCAGATCACTAACATAGATGGTACAGAAATTAAAAATTCATGGTATGAATTAAGAATCTGTCTTAACTAAGGGACTTAGGTGCGTCGATTTTTTATAAAACTATTCAGTGATCCAATGCTGAGTATGCAAATAAGCAGTGCTGACGCTGATGAGAAATGACATTTTTATATTTCACATGTTGTATATGAATGGGGTGGGTATGGGATGTAAAAGCCAAGGGAGATGGGGCCACAGCATCTACTCCCGTTTTGAATAGTAAGAGACCATTTAATAATGTATGGTAGGCCACAATCCAAGGGCATAGTTGGAAGACCTGAATCTATTAGCTTATTAACACTAATCACTAATAATTACATGGCAGGATACCTGCTGAGGTAATTGATAAATCTACAACTTGCACACTTATAAACCTTTTACTTCTATTTGAAACCATTATTTCTTTCAATTAACTAAAAATTCCAAAACTTGTTACAACAAAAAATGAGACAACTGACTTAGCATTACCTAAAATTCCCTTATGTTAAAATAGAGAAGTCAGAAAGTAGCAACTTGTTGATCCAAAAACAATAATTTCAATAGTGGATCCATTGCCTTACCATTTCTCTGCAGTAATGCTTTGATGTTTCCACACAGAGCATGAATACAATCTAACCATACTTTAGAACTTTCACATGCTTTGCCTTATAAAGCAACTCCTTCACTCAGTGAATCAGCGGAGGCAAGTGCTGAAAACACAAATCTAGGTCAGTGGAACAGACTGAGCAACACTTTGTTCTTAGTTTTCTGATGGGAGAAGTAAATTGAAGTACAGCAAAAACTCTGAAAGCTTTTAAGAAAACATGATTATGTGGACTTTTCTCCAAATCTTCTAAAATACTACCATTTAAACAACAAATACAAATGTGAGAGTATAAAAACAAACTGCCTTCAGGGACTGACAGATATTTAATTCTGTATTTTTAAAATATAAATGAACAGGGAAATACATATCTAAATATCAAGTTTTTATACTTTTTAACCATATGTATGTTAGAGCTGAAAAAAATCAGCTTAGAAATACAATGATCAGTGTGCAAGAAAAAAGCTTTGATAAAAAAATCTAAAGTGAGTATCTTAATTTAATGGTGGCAATGTTGATAGTTATTAATAGTAATTCCTCAGCAGTATAAACTATCTTTAAAGAAATGGAAGCTATTAAAAATTGACAAAAAAGTGGTTCTTAAATGGATTTAATCAATCTTAAGATAATAAAAAAAAACCCTAAAAACTCTATCTAATATATAATTTTTTTTTTTTTAAGGAACACGATTATTTTTTAAGGCCCCAAATAATGAAAAATATTTACTTAAAGTGTGTTTCTCCCCTCAGTTGGCAGAATCTATTTATGACTCATTATCTACAAATTTTTTTTGAAAAGAATCCTTTGAAGAGCAAAACAAAACATTAAAACTCAAAGGCCTCACACAATGAAGTTATACTGCTGCTATTCCTTACTTTCCAAAAATGTGCCCTTGGAGATATGTCTACTCATGAACTAAAATCATGGATGTTGAGAAAAAAGAGGGAAACAGGCATAGGCATAAGTATTTTTAAATGATTTTCTTAGGAATTTAAAATTTGAGTAAAACATTTAAACAGTTTGGTATATTTTCAAAGGTTTAAATTATTTTTTTAAAATGGAAAAAAAAAGTGAAAAGCCAGGATTAAAGTAAATCAATAGCAATAATAAAATCAATACTATTTTAAAACACAACCAGAAACCCTAAATCATATTCCTGTTTACCCCCATCCCTTAAGAAAAGAAAAACAACCCAAAGGAATTTGTATAATAATTTTTAGAGCACTTTATTTGATTCAATATGCACTAAAAAATATTGACCTCTTAGACAATTATGTCAAATAATTTTCTGAGTAGTCTACTCTCTGAACTGCTTAAACTGAATTTTTAAAAAGGCAAATAAATCATTTGCCACAAATCTGCTGACATCTTAAAAATATCTAATGGCAAATTCTTCTATTTTGGTCTCTGTATATTCTAATGTGTCCATACAAAAGTAGGACTAAAATTTTTAAGCAAACAAAAGAGAAACCTGTAACAGTGTAGAACACACATTTTCAATCTGAGCATCACAGATGAAGAGAAGAAAAATGAACCAGAGCCAAGTTGGTTTATCTGCCTCAGGTGCTGTAATTGGGGTTGAAAGGTGGGTTTACTCCAGTAACCATTCAAGTGGGGATTGGCTCATTTTCAGGATTTACTTACAGGTCTCTTCTAAGTCCTTTAAGCCCCTAGTCCATGCAAATGTCCCACTTGGTGGACAGATGAGTAATCTAACCCCACCGGGTTTATTTCAATATTTTGATATTTCAATAAGCTGCTTCTGAAGATCTTTTGAGAAGTCTGTTCTCTATTAAAATAAGATAGAACCTCAAAATATGAATGTGAACATTAGAAATAGACAGCATATATTACAAATCCATTCTTGATAGGAACATTAGTAAGAATACACATTAGCTTAAAAAACAGGCTCAGCAAATGTTGCTGATCTGCCAAAAGTTTTAGTTCACTATTTACAAATAAGACAAAGTGAAATACAGAAAATTTTACACATTTGGTAGTTGACAGATACTGTTTGCCAATAGTGGTCTATCAGAAAACTGACATGAAGGAAGACTGGAAACGGGCCAGTTGTCACCTTCTCAATCAAATTTAAATGTACAGAAAACTAGATTAATTTTGAAACAAACATTCTGCCTTTCATGGGAACAACTGTATGATCACATGATTTGATTGGGAAGTGCAATTGTGAGGAAATGTTTTCTGGAAACAATTACTGTAACTCCAAATAATACACTAATGAAAAGTTATCATGTTTATTTCAGGAGACCACTGAAGCTGATTAAATGATAACTAGCGGTCATGTTTCCTAAACCCTAAATATGAGCAGAACATAAAACCACTGCTGAGTTCTTTATATCAATTTAAAAACTAAAACCCAACAGCAACAAAATGAGAAAAAAATATAATGGCATGATTCAATGCACATCTGCACTGACATTAAAGTAGAATCTGAGCTACTTGGATTTTTAACTAGAAAACAACCTGATATGTATGTGTGTGAAGGGGGAGGCTTAAAAGTTGTTTTAATAACTGTGCGACCTAGTCCATAAAGAAAATTTATTAAGTGACACGAGCCTCAAGAATTTACTTGTACACCAAATATCCTGCACCAATCAAGACCACACATTTTTTTTTTTTTTTTTTTTTTTTTTTTTGAAACAGAGTCTCGTTCTTTCGCCAGGCTGGAGTGCAGCGGCGTGATCTTGGCTCACTGCAACCTCCACCTCCTGGGAACATTTGCTATTTCTAACAATCAGAGAATCATCTTCATTAAAAGAGAAATCCTTGAATCATTTCACTTTTGCTTTTAAAGTTGCAAACAGAGTTCTCTCCCCCTTTCTTGACAAGAATGTGTTTCTGTCCATTATTTCAATCTAATACTGTGTAAAAAGCTATCAGCTTCTTCAAGGAGGTGCCCACTATAGGCAGGATATTCCAGCAACACTTAAAAGTTTTTTGTTTTATGTCTTTTTTTTAAAAAAAAAAAAAAAAACAATTGATTTTAATCCATGTCATTTTACTTTATATGTACTGGTCTCTCATCTGACTTTAGGCGTTTTCTGCGGGGCTGTATAAAGTCTTCATCAGAGTCCTCAGTTACCTCACCATCATCCTCTTCCTGCTCAAACTCTGGTAAAGGTGCGAAGGTCCTGTCTGAGTAGATCTCTGTGAGTTTATCTTCAAAGTACAATGCAACTGCTTTCCCTGCCTGAGCTACTTCTGAATCAGCCTGCAAGCAAAAGATAGGAATATTCACCTATTGGTAATGCATATTCCTTCACCAAGTTTGCGTGGTCTGAAAAGCTTACCTTCAAATTAATCTCTTGTGTGTCTGCATAAACTTGAACAACTTTCATCATCTAAAAAGGATACCAGAGTCAAAAAAAAAAAGGGAAATTATAATCCTTTCTAAAGTTATGAGACTGTATAGGATTGGCGACAAAAAGTCAGCCATACTAGGGAGAACAAATTGCTATAACCAAATAAAGTGCTTTTCTAAAATTCTACAGAACATGGAACCATTTTCTTTACAAAGCCCTGTTACTAAAGCTACTGTGAAACCTCCATAATTGTCTTATTTTGAATGATCAAGGTCAATCTGAATAGGAATTGGTCTGAATACATCAATCTACTGAAGAGAAAAATATTTGTGAAGCAAATTATATAAGAAACGTTGCTTTAAAAAACTGACAAACTTTCAACAAACCACTTAATAAAAATTCTATCTATACAGCAATATGTTAATCATAAATTATTTAACTATTTCTGAGGCACATAACATTTTCTTATCAACTATAGTTCATGAAAGCATACTTATATGAACATAATTTAACTGCATTGAAAAATAAGACAAAATTTGGGACTATCATTTCTAACTTCAAATTAATGAGATTTTACTAATATATTCTGTGCCATACTACCATAAAGGTGACTTAGAATTTTCACCTTATGAGGATTTTGTTTAGTTTCTAATTTTAAAATGCCATCTAGATGCTTCCAGAGGCAGTTATGGGAATACTTTACAGTATTCAATGTGATTTATTTTAGTAATTATCATATGGCACCCAAATTACATCAGCAATAGAGACTTTAGTATTAATCCTTTAAAAGATTTTACGAATTCTAATTAAATTTTCATTTTCTTCTCCTATAATGAAAACCTTCCATAACAATAACAGAATTGATTTATCCCTAAGATAACAAAAACAATTTCCCTGAAAGAGGTATATATCACATTTCTTCTCAAGGCACAGGTAACTCAACCTTACCCTCAAAAAAAAAAAAAAACACACACACACACACACACACACACACACACACACACAAAATCAAAACAAAACAAAACAAAAAAACCAAAAAACATAACCAAAGTTAATGAAAGTCACACTGCTGAAATAAGAAAACTTAGTATTATATACTCTGGGCTACTATTCAAGATGCGTCACCAGAGATATAGTTTATTATTTTAAGGTTCTACATTTATGTTGTCAACAATAAAATGCACGGACGTGGGTACAGATACTTTCCTAACAGTACCCAAAATGTAAGCTGTTTATAATCATATCCCACAAAACATACTTAACTACTGACAGTACTTTCCATACTTGTGCCAATCCTCAACTCATTTAGAAAAGAATATTTGATAATATTCTTTATTATATTTAAGTATATACTCCAAATTATATACAATAAATTTTCTTCACTGGAGCTGTTAATACAATCAGATATTACTTTTGACAGGTCTTTAGCAAAAAAAAAACCAAACAATTTAATAAAATTAAAGTCTTTCAGTAGAAAAAAACAAAACAAAGAAACAAACAAAAACTAACAAACCAAGACTCTATAGGTTGGAAGTTAACATACTTCATTAAACCTTTCACAGTTCTTGAAGATCAAACGGACATCAGCCACAAAGTCATCTGGGATTTGGTAGTGTTGGGAATGTTTTTTCTGAAGCTTCTTTTTCACGGTGGATAAATCCATTGGTTTCTTTATAATTTTATAGTAGTTTGGTATCTAAAATAAGCAAATAAATAATGGAAAATATGAATTCTCCAAAAATGACAAACTGTTTAAAAATGCATAGCATATTAATTTTAGGGGAAAAAAAACCATTTATTATAGAGCCAGCTGCTTGGAAATTTTGAGTATAGACGTATGTACTTTACGTCTTCATGAAAACCAGATCTTATGCAGAATATGTGCCAATCTTCATGGTTAGTCCAAGTCTCTCCACGGTTAGTCCAAGTCCCCGTCCCCAAAGTCCTACCTTTAATAATAAGATTTGGAAAGAAAGCAATCAGCAAGGGTAACCAACCAGTAGCCTTAAGGCAACATTTGGCTTATCAGAATTTTATGACTCCTCAAGAGTTTTTCTTTTTTAAAAAAAAACAAAGAAAAAAATTTACAAAATGTATTAATGTTACAATTAAAATATGATGTCTTTCAGAAGACATCACAGAGAATATCATTTACATCATGGAGAAGTCTTGACTTAGTAACAGAGAAAGCAAGACTACTAGAATGTAAGAAAAATTTATTAAGTTTATTAACCATTTAGTATTCATGCTAGGGAATTCTGGTCCCAACCCTGGCCAAAAATTTCTACCCTTGGGATAAAAGTAAAGTTAGAGAAGCTATTTTATTTTATGTATTTATTTTGAGACAGAGTCTTGCTTTGTCCCTCAGGCTGGAGTGCAGTAGCATGATTTTGGCTCAGAGCAACCTTCACCACCACCCCACCACCCCCATCTTCCTCCTGCCCCATTCAAGCAATTATCCTGCCTCAGCCTCCCTAGTAGTTGGGATTACAGGTGTGTGCTACCACACCTGGCTAATTTTCATATTTTTAGTAAAGAGGGGGTTTCACCATGTTGGCCAGGCTAGTCTTAAACTCCTGACCTCAAGTGATCCACCCACCTAGCCTCCCAAAGTGCTGGGATTACAGGCATGAGCCACCGCCCCCAGTCGAGAAGCTATTTTAATAGTCCATAAAAAGAAAACATTTGAAAGTAGTTTTCTACTTCAAAATCCCTGCATTTGAAGACGAGTCAAACTTTCTAGAAACAGATGATTACTGCCTGTACAAAACACCTTCCTTCTGGTCTAGACCTTCTGTGATTTAAAATTCCTTTCTCTGGCTACCCAGTAAACAAGTCAACTACCATTTAATACTCTGTAACAGGCCTGGTATGCCATAATGTAGTATTCAACAGCTGATGACTAGCAATAAAGTGTGTAGCATAATTCTTACCCCACTTATTAGGCACTGAACACCTCTAATCTTCCTTTTATTGTAGCATTTTAGAGCCTTTATTCCCTACAAAAGTCAATGACTACAGCCAATGGTAAACACTTTACATGGCTCACAGCATGTAAAACACTTTATCTTAATATAATCCTCAGAACAACCCAGTGAGGTAAGAGATTGTGTCAGAAAAGAAACTTTGAGTATTAGAGAGCTTGAGGAGCTTATTCCAGAAGGCTGACATGTAACACAAGCCATCTAAGTAAGGCCAGAGCCCATACTCTTATGTGTTATGAGACTTCCCCACTGAGCTACTAAGGTAGGCAACTCACCGAAGCAGGAACAGGCTCCTGGAATTCAATACTTAATTCATGGCAATAGAGGTAAAGCAGAAGACGTTCACATTTCTGGCCCAAACAAGGAAAAGAAAGCACATGAATATTTTTCTCCTAATAAGACATTCCTGAGAATAAGAACTGTATCACAACAAAGTATGATTACAAGAAACTGAACACAAGCCCCCTATTTACTAGATATTCAACTAAATAAGCACCCAAAGAAAACTCCCTGACATCTCATTTTCTTTTCAGACTATCTTTTGCTCTACTTTAAATAAGTAAGAATGGGAAATAACTAAGGTAATTTATGGAAGGGAGTAACAAAAGCAATATCTAGCAATTTATGCAAAAATTTATAAATTACTTGGTAATAAATAAATAAGTAAATAATCACTCTTGCTCCTTATGGTTAATTCCTTAGGCAGGCAAGACTAACGTTAAATGTTATTATCCCCTTTCTTCAAATGACTCTAGTCAGGTTCCAAATAAAAATGGTCTTCTCAATCCAACTCCAAAAATATTTTCCACCCAATCATCAGTAAACTGAAATGCATTTTAGATTCACAGTCTTCCACTTACCTAAACTTCTTTTAATATAAGTTTGTATATCCTATACATGTATCTTGTCTTTACAGAGAGTAGATGAGGGTTTTTGCAAGTATATACACCAGACTAGAGCCACACTTAACTCGAATGACCGCACAACAATGCAAAAGATTCTGTCTTTGGGAACGAGACTACAGGACAGATTGGTAAAAATCTGAGTAAAGTAAGGAGAGAGTTTCCATTTTTAATATGAAGAGAAGCTATTAGAGGATTTTACGCAGGAAATGATAGACTTGTTTACTTTTTAAAAAAGAACACTGTTTAATACAGAAAATAGACTATAAAGGGCAAGAGCAGAAGCAGGGAGAGCAGTTGAGAGATGATTACAATAATCCAGATGAGAAATTACGATGTCTGTCTAGAGTGGTAATGGTGGTGAGAAGAAAATGGTATTATATTTATTATTATTTCATTCCTAATAGGTTTCTAGCCTGAGCAACAGAAACGAATGGTGGTATCATTCAATTAAGGGGAACACTGGGGGTAGGAATACAGTTTTTTATGTTGTTACTTGCTTGGTTTTGTGTTTTGAGAAAGAGGATTAGAAATTAACATTTTTTAGTTGGAACATGTTAAGTTTGAGGAATCTGGATAGAAGAATCTATAGTTCAGGGTTAGAGAAAAGAAGACTTCAGAAATCATCAATATACTATCAGATGACAGCATTAAAAATTAAATGGTATCACGTTTTGTGTATGCTACACAGAAAAAAAAAAAGATGTATATTTAGGCAGACAACTACTGAATCCCAATAACAAATCAACTTATTTGACACTTACCCTTTGGTCCACGGGGCTTAACCCCTGCGCAGTTTTCCCCTTCTTACTATGTTGCAAATTATCACAATCATATTCAACTTCTGGCTTTCCAATATCTCTACAAAATGTGCATATCCAGTCCCCACTAAACAGGGAAATAGGCAATCAGTCCAAGTAATTATAAGAAATCCTGCTCTAGAGAAGCTACTTCCTTAGACACAGTGCCTAGTTTATTTTCTTAATAATTTTCTGGAAAAGGGGAGGTTTAATAGTTGTGAAATCTCATCAGGTGAAGTCATATGATTAAAAACTCCTCTAAACTTTCCTAGTCACCAATCAATTGATTACTTTCTGGAATACATTATAAAAATGGTACCTCTGCACTAAAAGGGGGTCTCTTAGTAGCGTAAAGCTGATGAGCAGTACTTGCAGCACAAGGCCTAAGACCAATTCTCTCAGGTCCCAGTATCACCATTATGTGGACTCAGTATGAATAAGAACAAAGGTTTCTCAGAAGAAGAGTTTCTTGGGTAAATCAGTTATTTTTTCGTGGTCAGTCAAAACCTCAAACACACAAATACATACCTGCAGACACAAGCGTATGTATATATACCTCCTTCGTTTTTTTTGAGACAGAGTCTCCCTCTTATCCAGGCTGGAGTGCAGTGGCACAATCTCAGCTCACTGCAACCTCTGCTTCATGGGTTCAAGCGATTCTTGTGCCTCAGCCACCCTAGCAGCTGGGATTACAAGTGTGCACCATCATGAATGGTTACTTCTTATGTTTTCTTTGAGACACAGTTTCACTCTGTCGTCCAGAATGAAGTACAGTGGCATGATCTTGGCTCACTGCAACCTCTGCCTCCTGGGTTCGAGTGATTCTCATGCCTCAGCCACCCTAGTAGCTGGGATTACAGGCACCTGCCACCATACCCAGCTAATTTTTGTATTATTAGTAGACATGCATTTTCACCATGTTGACCAGGTAACTCCTGAAGCGCTGAGATTACAGGTGCCCACCACCATGCCCTGCCCAGCTAATTTCTGTATTTTTAGTGGAGATAGGGTTTCACCCTATTGGCCAGGCTGGTCTTAAACTCCTGACCTCAAGTGATCCACCGGCCTCGGCGTCCCAAAGTGCTGGGATTACAGGTGTTAGCCACTGTGCCCACCCACCTCCTATCTTTTAACCTTGCCAAGTATATACTTTGTTTTTATCAGGATTTCTTATCAAACTATGAAATCTAAAATGATTTATTTATATTCACTCTCGCTCTCTATATAAAGAGATATATAGAGAGAAATACATAGATTCTAAATCTCGGGATCGTACTAACTAATCTGTTTGTTTGTTTTTCTTTTTTTGAGATGGAGTCTCACACTGCCGTGCAGTGGTGCAATCTTGGCTCATGGAACCTTTGCTTCCCAGGTTCAAGCGATTCTCCTTGCTCAGCCTCCCAAGTAACTGGGACTACAAGATGTGTGCCACCACGCCCGGATAAAGTTTTTTTTTTGGTATTTTTAGTAGAGATGGGGTTTCGCCATGTTGGCCAGCTGGTCTCAAGCTCCTGACCTTAAGTGCTCTGCCCACCTTGACCTCCCACAGTGCTGGGATTACAGGTGTGAGCCACAGTGTCTGGCTAATTTGCGTCAACATTTTACAATCCTTCCAAAGCATGCCATTGAAAGAAAGCATTCAGTGGCAAAATTCTGACATTCCAGTAAATATTACTACCCAAAGGAAAGAAAACTCTTTATTTCTTTTTTTTTTTTTTTGAGATGGAGTTTCGCTCGTTACCCAGGCTGGAGTGCAATGGCACGATCTCGGCTCACTGCAATCTCTGCCTCCTGGGTTCAGGCAATTCTCCTGCCTCAGCCTCCTGAGTAGCTGGGATTACAGGGACGTGCCACCATGCCCAGCTAATTTTTTGTATTTTTAGTAGAGACGGGGTTTCACCATGTTGACCAGGATGGTCTCGATCTCTTGACCTCGTGATCCACCCGCCTCGGCCTCCCAAAGTGCTGGGATTACAGGCTTGAGCCACCGCGCCCAGCCCTGAAAACTCTTAATTTCAAGATCAAAGTGCCAACGCTTTGCTTTTCTAAGTAAGAGTAAAGAAAAAGAAGGCCCTTATTATACCTCTTGCAAATAACAACACCTCTGAAGACTTACGTAAGAAATTATAACTCTTACCTAAAAACATTCTGACACAGTTTAATTATCTAGTAGTTTCCTAATCCAAAAGGTTGACTCTTTCAAAGAAGGTAGTATTATTCAATTAAAGTTACTGTTACTGCTCCACGGGTATTTGAGATAAGATTTTTTTTTTTAATTTATAGCAAGAAAAAAGCTGGGTTTACCCCCAAGAATACAGATTTACTTTCGCTAAAAAGGAATTTGGGGATAAGAGAGAAAGGAGAAGAGTGAAAAAAACCAGCATGATCCTACTATTTTATGGTCTATGAAATCACATACAAGAGACTGCATGAACATAAAATATTAAATGGAAAGGAAGAACTACAGCAATTCTAAACCAAAACCTACCACTTGTAGATACAAAAACTGATCCCTGAGAAGTAGTGAATTGCTGACACTTACTACAGAATTATAACCAGACAACAGGTTTTGTAACCTTAGCCCCCAATTAATTTAGAATTGTATCTATTTTCCTTATACTGAATATAAATGAAAGGCCAAAGAGACGAAATCTACTCTTTAACATTAATGTACCACTGAGATCTTAGATATCTTATTGTTCTGTGGTTAATTTCCCTGGAAGGTAATATCAAAAGAACAGGCTCCCAGTTTTACAGAAATAGTATGCACAGGTTAGAAGTCCATCTGCCCTGAACAACTTTCTGTCATTTTTTTTTTTAGCTTATGAAAATAAAACCAAAAGTCAATTATTTCACTGGTACCTTGGAAAGCTAAGTAGTGTTGGAACATGACAAGTTAGATGAAAGACCTTTGGACATTTTTCGCAGCACAAGAGATCCCCTCCATTTTGGCAGACAGCACACCAGTCTTCATTTGGGTCATCATCTTTGCTGTTGCCATCTCCTCCAATCCTTGCTGACCTGTGCATGAGGCTTCGAATTGGGGACTTTCCATTAACAAGGCTGCTGAGCCCTGACTGTTTGCAGCTTTCGTTCATATCTGTAGGTTCAGTTTTCACATGGTTTTCCAGGCTTGCCAATGTATCCAACTCACTTTCTAGATGCAGGTTGGTTGAGAGAGGTGGTGTCAAGCTACTCTCAGGACTGCTCAACTAAAACAAAACAATGAAAAATTCTTGAAGAATTATTTAATCTTTATTGAATGCAGTATGTGTGTTCAAAAGTTATATGAATATGCATAAAGATATACTGACATAATTCAAATTTATTTTATAAATCACAATAGTGCCATAAAGAAATGACAATAACCCCAAAATTAGTCAGGCATGCTAACGTGATTTTAAGGGGTCTGCCCCTCTAATAATGTCTCACTCAGATAAGAATTAATTAAACTGTTAAGCTACTGATTTGGAAGTGAGCACAGGGTTATACTTTTTCTTGAGAGAGCTAATTATGGCACACTCCTTTTCACACCCAGAATCTTTTGCACAGCACTTGAGAAGCACTCTATAATATTCCTCCGCTGACCTATCATTTTACTACATTGTAGGAAGATAGCAACAATGTAAAATAAATTGTTCGCCACCCTTTGCACTCATTTTTTATGGGGGTACTTTCTAAACCAAGTTCTGGATGAAGGGGTAACAGTACTCCAAACCCAAGACTGAATCTCTTGCTCTTTGAATCTACATATACTGTGTTAAATATACTAATACCCTCAGATGAATTCCTTTGTGCCAACCATATAAAAAAGGAAAAACAAGCCCGATCAGAAAGAGAAAACAAAAATAAAAATATCTAAACCAAGAGGGGCTTAGCCTTCCTTCATTCTATATGATAAATTTTATAAAATGTTCCACTTAAGGAACTCTAAAATGGTAATTCATGAGCCAAAAGACAATCTTCCTATCACAAAACTCTATCAATAAATTTCTTTTGTGTCAGCAATCTTAACACTGACCTCACAAGTCCAGGAGCGTGCCAAAGATCTTTTGTGGCCTGAGATTCAATGTGACTACTGAAATAATTAATAATTTCAGAAGAAGATACAATCTGATTTAGCATCATGGCAAAAATATTGAAAGAAAGTTGAGTTAGAAAAGGGTATCTGGCTTGTGCCAGGCATGAAATTTCAAAAATAAATAAATGTTCCTAGAACCACTACTCAGTCTTAATATACTCAGAACTAAAAGAATCAATGAAGCGATGCCCTGAATCCCTGTCAGACCCCATGGGAGCTTACCATGCAAGCACTCCTCCTGCCATCCTCTGTTTTTTCTTGTTTCACACCTCCTGAAAAGCTACATATTTCATCTTCAGTCCCAGGTTCTTGCTTGACCTTCACTTGATCAGATTTGAAACTAAGACTTGTCTTCTCAACAGTTCTTCCTGATGACCCACAGCTAGTAAGACACGACAAATAAAGATCACATTCATTTGATAATATGGCATAAATAAAAATTATATGAAAAGTAATGTTCACTAAAGTCAAGACAATAGATGACTAACTTTATAAAAGATAAGGGTATCTCATAATGTAGTTAAGGGGAATGTGGTATAAAGCCTAGCTTCGAACTCTTTAAAATTATGCAGCAAACTTTCAGAAGACCCTAAAAACACATTTTATGGTTTGAAGCACTTATATCTTAACACTCACACATACACATATTCCTATTTCTTAGCTCTAACCCCTGAAAAGGCCTAAGAAACAATGAACAATTCAGGAGCAACAAGTGCTACTGGTACTAGAATATTATTCTCAAACACTATTTTCCTGCTTTCCTGTTAACATTACCAGAATTTCCTGGGAAAGTGGCTGATTCAAGGTCTGAAGCAAGAAATGTACAAAATGAACCATGGAAGCTTTCAAAGACTGTAGTGATTACAGCAAAAAGACTAAGGAGCAAACCTGAAAAAGCTCTGACAGGCCAAACATGGAATAATTTAAGCACTCAATACATAAATGACATATATAATGGATTAAAACATATGAAGTATGTTTAAATAGATGAGTCCATAAAGGTAGTAATAATAAAACTGTCACTGTTGGAGGGTGTTAGAAATAAATTCATTACCCTGAAAGCAGGGAAACAAACAGAAAGAATTTATCCTATCTTTCCTATAACCCAATAGTTGATGACATAAAATTTCTCTTTACTGATGGCAACGTATAGAGCTTAACTGTATCTGATTCAAAGAAATCACTTTTTATTTTTAAAAAAAGGCATCTGTTGCAAAAATTGGGAATACTAAACATTCACTGGATCTCTACTACTGGATATTAAAGAATGAGCTGTTAAATTGTTTTAGGTGTGATAATGGTTCTGCGGTTATAAATTGTTAAAATTCTTTTCATTAAGGATATATACTGAAACAGTCACAAGTGAAATGACTGAGATTTGTTTCAGAATAATTCAGACCAGGAGGGAATTGGTAGAAGTATAGAAGAAATAGGATTGGCCATTATTTGATCACTATTAAAACTAGGTGATAAGTATACAGGGGTTCATTGTAATATTAAACTTTTATTATATATATTTGATGTTCTTCTTAACCAAAAGGAAAAAAAATAGTTATTCATAACATAATACTCACCTGCCTCGACTGCCAGTACTAGAAGTACTAGGGGGTCTCACAGGTGTGTGAGAATTGGATAAACCTAAAAAGTAGTAAGTCAAAATGAGTATCGATGCATACAGAATATTTGGAATTCTACCTACTGGTTACAGAACTCAAGACTATTATAACCCAGCTAAAAAATTCCTGGAAATCAGACCTAGTCACAAAGTCAGGGATGGATGCATGTTAACCATTAGCAGGTATCAACCAGTTTCTCTCAGCTATGCCCAGACATCACCTCAGAATCCTCTTCAGAGCACCACTATCCAGTCAACAAAACAGACCAAGAAAACATGATCTGCCATCCCCCAACAAGTTATCTGATAATATATTCTGCTCAGGTTCCCATTAATTATTTTCAGAAGTCCTGAAGTAATTCTTAGTAAACCTTAAAAATTACGTGATTTAAAAATATGTTAATGTTGCAGCTCATGGAAAAACCATATTTACATTTGAATTGTTCTTCCTCTAGAAATAAGTATGTGGTCTGTTTCAATAAGAAATACGTAACATTTAATTCACATCAGAAAAATACATTCAGCAACACTTCTAGACTGTCAACCTGTTTGGAGTTGCTTCAATCATGCATTCAAGAGTCCCAATTAAATCACTGAGTAATATGGTTAATAAAACCACGAGGATTTTGGAAGAGAGTTACATATCATGGCTATTTTAATAGTTCTCAGCAAATTTTTTATTTTAAAATTACAGTTTGAAACTTAACCTGTCCTTCTTCAGCTTTTTAAAATCACTTTTGAATGTTTCATTATTTTACAAAGTGTTTTAAAGTTGACTTGAAACCAAAGAATTCTTCAACTGACCCTTTGTATTATAAAATATAAGATTAAACCCACCAAAGACTGTGAATATAGTAAAGGTTGAGTTCTTTGGAGTTCTGAACAGTATAGACTACAGATACATACTAACACAGCTTCAGCTCGCAAAAGAGTACCAACAGTATGTGAGCAAAAATAATTACAAAGATCAACAAAAAAAATATCTGTTACTATGTCAACTTGGCTAGGATATGACAATCAACGGTTTGGCCAAACAGCATAGATGGTACTGTGAAGGCATTTTTAGATGGGATTAACATTCAAATCATTAGACTTTGAGAAAAGGAGTTATCTTCCATAATGCAGGTGGGCCTTACACAACCAGGTGAAGCCCTTTTAAGAGAGAAGAGAAGACGGAGCCCTGTTCTCTCCCCCACCTCATGCCCCAAGGAAGAAATGTTGTCTCAAGACCGTAACAATATTCTTACCTGGGGGGTCTCCAGCCTGCCTGACCTGCCCTGTCAACACCCACAATCACATGGGCCAATTCCTTACAATAAATCTAATCTCCCTTTCTCTCTCCATGTAGACCTCCTACTTACTCTGTTTTTCTGGAGAATTCTGACTAAGATACTGAGACTCTTTTTAAGGTGTTTAAAAAATAAGGTAATACCCCTGTTTGCTTTACCTGATGATCCTGGAGAAAGGGCAGAGGGTCCTGGGGAAGGATTCATGGTGCTTGTAGGCTGTGGGGGTAGGTGACTGCCTGAGATGTATCTACTTAGTAGATTATCTAAACTACTTGAGCCAGCATCTTCCAACTGAAGAGAAAGAAGATAAAGACAAATTTGCTTTGATTAAAGCAGATAAGTTATTAACTTTGTGTCACTGCTTATACTCAGTTTATTAATAACCTAACAGATTATCCAATATCAAGCTGAGTTTAATTATTGCTTCCTTAGGCTCCCCTGAGGACCCACACAATATAAAGTTTACGTGGATAAAACTGTATTATTCAACAAACACCTAGGTGCTCAGAGCAAAACTTAATGATTTACTAAATCCTATATGTTCTATTACGAAAATAGCTGACATGCTCTGACACTTCTGCGGTTTCTCAAAATTGCTGCAGGACCTATTTATCAGTATTCTTGTCCCCAGTATCCCTCCATTTCAATGTCCACAATCATTCACTTAAATAGAAATGTCAGCATATTAGTACCCAACTCTAAAGCTCAGAAAAATTCTTATAGCCCACAGAAAGCCCTTAGGTTGACATATAAGGCCCTTTACTACATACAAAGGGCACAGTCAACAGTATGTATGAGCCCTTTCCTTACTAAAGTAAAGCCAGAAGACCCAGAACTATAATTCTAGGCTGGTTCTCAACCCGAACGTCAGTTTCCTATCTTTAAAACTTGCCACCTACATTGTAGAACTGTGATGATTAAACGAGAAAATACGTAAGGAAGAGTAAAAAGATATTATTTACTAATATTACCTTAAATCTTATACTATTTCATATAAGAAATGGTCATATTGTTCTATTTAATTTTGAGAAGGGGCCTGGATCTGCTGTCCAGGCTGGAGTAACAGTGGCATCATCTGGACTCACTGTAACCTTTACCTCCTAAGCTCAAGCCATGTCCCCCAACTCAGCTTCCTGAGTAACTAGGACTACAAGCATGAGTCACCATGCCTGGCTAGTTTTTGCATTTTTTTGTAGAGATGAGATTTTGCCACATTGCCCAGATTGGTGTCCAACTCCTGAACTCAAGCAATCTGTACTCCTTAGCCTCCCAAAGTACTGGGATTACAAACAAAACAAAACCCATGCC
Organism: Callithrix jacchus; assembly: GCF_049354715.1. Taxonomy (NCBI): domain Eukaryota; kingdom Metazoa; phylum Chordata; class Mammalia; order Primates; family Cebidae; genus Callithrix; species Callithrix jacchus. The sequence continues at coordinate 152,377,360 of NC_133508.1, forward strand.
AAAGGCATGAAAGGCTGAAGGTGAGAGTAGGCAGTGGGTTAGTTACAGCGATAAAGGACAGTAGCAGTTGTGTTATCCTGTGGTCACAGCTGTTGGCCAAGGATGCACTTGTAAAGCTGTAACTACAGGTAAATCCCCAGCTGCAACTCAAGTCAGCTGGAAGATCTGTTATGAGGGAGTACCTAATGTGGGCCGGAGATGAAAATGGAGCTGCATCCCACCTAAAAACAAAGACGATTCAAAACAGACATGAAAATCACGTTACCCATTTCCATTCCTTTTTATACTCCTCACTTGCAATTTGTATCTCTTGCTAGTAACTCTAAGGCTAGAGAATGGACAGGTCAGGAAGAGGCAAAAAGGAAGTACATTAAAGGGCATCCGTCTCATTATAGCCTCCAACAGGGAGGTAACTAGCTGAAGCATTCACCTCTGGGTTTCACTAGACATGAATACAGCGTCTCCATAAATAAAGTTAAAAGTCTAACTGGAAATATATTAATTCATTTACTCGTTAAAGCAATGTTTTGTGAGCATCCCTGAATAAGTGCATGGAAATATGACAGATATTTTATAATTTCAATAATTAAAAAAACAACCACAGTCCAATAGGAAAATGAGCAAAGACATTTCACAAAAGACAAAGATAATTTACAGAATAAATAAAAATAATCAATGAATGTAAGAAAACCAATTTCACTAATCAAAGAAATGAAAATAAAATTAACAATGTCATTTTAATCCATCAGATTGGAAAAGATGGAAGAATGATTACTCATATTGAGAAGACAGTGCAAAAAATGGGCATTTTCAAATATATAAGCTGGCACAGTATTTTTTTGTACAGCAACCTGTTAATATCTATGTGAAATTTAAATGTATAATCACTTTGGTACAGTAATTACACTTCTACCAACTTAGCTTACAGAAATATGTGTGTTTAAAATTACATACACATCGTGCCTCAATGCAGCTTTTTACAAATGACATTAAAGTTTAAATGACATCCAATAAACTAAACATACTCAAAGCATAGGACTTAATGTGAAAGTTTAAAGTATTTTCACATGGTATACAACTGGGAAACCAAAATCAAGAATAGTAAACAGATCTTGTCTATCATTCCCAAGACTCCTCATGCCCCATGCTAATCGATCCCTCTCTTAAACAACCTGTCCTCAACCAACCACTCATCATCTGTTTTCTTCAGCTTTAGGGTTTTTTCCCCATAGAGTTTTATATAATTTGAAGTATATACTATACGCTTTTTTCATCTGTTTTTTTCACTCAGCATAATTATTCTGACATTTATCCATGCTGTTCGATTAAGTGCATTCCTTTTCACTGTTGAGTTATTCTATTATATGAACACATAATTTGTTTATCCGTTCATCTGTAGGTGGATATTTCGGTTGTTTCCAGTTTTTGCCTTATTACAAATAAAGCTGCTATAAACATTTGAGTACAAATCTTCATATAGAATATTTCCAGTTTTCTTTTGGCAAGTAAATAAAAGCAAAATGACTTCACATTATGCCAAATACACATTTAACTTTTAAAGAAACTGCTGAACTTTTTTCAAAGTGATTGTACCATTTTACAGCCCCAACAGTGTTTGAAGGTTCTAGTTCCTCCACATTTTCACCAATACTTGCTATGGTTAATGTTAAGTCTATTTAATTTTAGCCATCCTAGTAAGTGTGCCATGGTACATCTCACTGTGGTTTTAACTTGCATCTTCCTAATGAGACATTAACATCCTTTCACAAATGCAGCTTTGTTTTTAGTAGTAACATATGAGAGGGAAACCGAAAGTTCACCAAGAGAGGACTAAAAAACCCCCATGAAATGGAATACCGTAAGGATTACAACACAAGAAAACTCTAAGAACTGACAGAAAAAGTCCAAAAACATAAAACTTGCAACACAGTATTTATAATACTAGGTGTGTACATGTGGTATAATCTCATTTTCTGTTACTTAAACAAATTACGAGATGGACATGGCAGCTCATATCTGTAATCACACCAAGGTGAGAGGATCACTTGAGACTAGGAGGTCAAAACCACATGGTCAACTATTAATAATGGCAAGACCCTATCCTACAAAAATTTAAAAATTAGCCAGGCATGGTAGCGTGTGCCTGTAGTCCCAGTTACTGGGGAGACTGAGACAGAAGGATCCCTTGAGCCCAAGAGTTCCAGGCTACAGTGAGCCAAGGATCGTACCACTGCACTCCAGCCTGGGCAACAGAGTGAGACCCTGTCTCAAAACAAAACAAAATTTACAACACACACACACACATGTATTTTTAAATTCATGTTTGTATATTCCTAGGGAAAAATCTGAAAAGGATGTACACCAACTGGTTACAGTGTTGGGATTTACTCAGGTGAAAGAATGGGCTAGACAGATATTTTTGTATTTTTCCTTTTTCTTTTTTAAAAGCTACAATGGTTTTGTATGGCCCACAAAGGCCTTTAAAAAGTAGCCCCATCTGATAGCTCATGCGCACTGCTTCTACCCCACTGAAACCCTTCAAAAATAGTTTATCATTGAGTTTAGAATAAAAATTCAAAATCCTTTATGTAGCTTAAAAAGTCTACCTGATCTGGTTTCTGTTTTCCTCTACAGACTTATTTCATATCATTTCTATCTAGGCCCTTGTCTTTTTCCTGTTCTTCACTGGCCTTTCCCTGTTCTTCAAAAGTGCCCAGTTCCTTCGACCTTGTGGGATTTGAAATTCTTCTCTTTTTACCTAATAAAATGTACTGCTGCCATCTCCTTGCTAACTCCTACTCAGCTTCCAGGTTTCAAAGAGGTTTTAACAACCCACGAGGTATCATTGGGTTCTCTTGGTATATACTCACTTTAGGTTGATGCCTTGTAATTTACCCCTTTGAGTAATGCTATACAACTTATTATATGTAGGGTTTTAAAAAAATCTATAAATGTCTGCATTCTCCTGGCCTGTAAACTCCGTAACAGCAGGTCTCTCTTATTCCCACTGTTCCTCAAGATAAGTACAATGTGCTAAACACACTTGGATGAATGGTTATAATTTTCCTATGAAGCATAATGGAAAAGCATAATAGGGGTCCTTCCTCCCAAAGCTTACTTTATAATAATGAGGGCTGGTGAAAAAGAAAAGAAAAATAATCATAACAATAACATTTATTGAATACTTACATGTCATGCACCAAACTTAATTTTACCAACATATCCATGAGGCAGTTTCTTTTTTTTTTTTTTTTTTTTTTTTGAGACAGGGTCTCATTCTGTTGCCCAGGCTGGAGTACAGTAGCACAATCACAGCTCACTGCAACCTTGAACTCCTGGGCTCAAGGGATCCTCCTACCTCAGCTTCCCGAGCATCTAGGACTACAGGGTCCATGCCAAGATGCCTGGCTCATTTTTAATTTTTTTTTTTGTAGAGACTGGGTCATGCTATGTTGCCCAGGCTAGTTTCAATCCTGACCTCAAGTGCTCTTCCAATCTTGGCCTCCTCAAAAGTGCTGTGACTATAGGCAGAGCCACTGCACCCAGATTTAAGAGAGCTTAAAATAAAAAAGTGACAAAGTCAGCATTAAAAAAAAAAAAATCACAAAATCTGACCTCAGACTTGACTTGATCATCTGTAGTATACCTAATTGCTTTGACTCTCATACTCCTTTCATGGTTTTTGTTGCTTCTGCATATATAATTCCTATCCGCAAAATCTGCCTTCTAACTAACCTTGACTAATTAACACTCACCTACTTATCTTTCAAGTCCAAATTTAAGATTATCTCATATAAAGTCTATTCTGACTTCCACAGGCAGATGTAGAATCTTCTGCCTCTATTCTTTCACCATCATTTATACACATCCATTTGTACCAATAAGCTCACTGTTTTGACCCTGTTTAGAAAACTGTCGCCTGGCCAGGCGCGGTGGCTAACGCCTATAATCTCAACACTTTGGGAGGCTGAGGTGGGCAGATCACCTGTAGTCAGGAGTTTAAGACCAGCCTGGCCAAAATGGTGAAACCCTGCCTCTACTAAAAATCCAAAAAATGAGCTGGGTAGAGTGGCGTGCGCCTGTAGTCCTAGCTACTCATGAGGCAGAAGAATCACTCGAGCCACGGAGGCGGAGGTTGCAATGAGATGAGATTGCGCCACTGTACTCCAGCCTGAGCAACAGAGAAAGACTCCGTCTCGAGAAAAAAAAAAAAAAAAAAAAAAGAAGAAAACTGTCTTCCTATTAGATAGGAAACTCCTTAAGGTCAAGGACCATTTCCCTTTGATCCTTATATAATCAGTAACTAGGGTCTAATACATGTTCTCAAATATTTGTTAAAGAAAATATACAAGTGCATTAATAACAGTGATCCATGTTTCCAGAAATGTTCTAGTGTTATGCTGTATTGAAGACTTGGCCTTGAACCTAATAAAAGGATTCCATATTTAGGTGCTAGTCTACTGATCATCAGGAAAATACTACATTTTATCAACAAACAAAAATGTTCTGTATCTGATTAATGCGATATATGTACTGTCCATAAGTGAAACACTAAATATGATACAAAACATTCCGTTTTCCATTTACTATCTACTATTACCTTCTTGCATAACCAAAATGTAACTGTTAAAATTTTTCATTTTAATATACTTTTTAGTTACCTAACTATACCACCATTAATACATCTGACATTGAGTCACTTTTATCTTATTACTCCTGGTTGTGCCTTCTCACTCCCTCAGCCTTTGCATATACCATTTCCCAAGTCTAAAACATCTCTATCTTGACCAACAAACCATATCTCATTATCAACACTGAAGTACAATTCAGTCCTTGAGGAAGTTTTCTTATTAGGCAAAAGAAAATTGAGACTTTGCCTCAACATTTCAATCTAAAACTGAGCTATCTTGGCTATTTTAGCAGCTTAAACTAATGCTAATGCTGTATTTTCTCCATGTGAATTCTTAATCTAGCCAAATTAAGTAGAATAGTTAAAAATAATCCCCGAATGTGCTTAACCTGAATATGTTTCCTGTAAACCTGCAGAAGTCAGACGATTAAACTTCTTTCCTTTATAAACAGCAATGCAACAACAGCCTAGCAGACTACATTCATACTTGTATAACTTGTTCATAAAAGCTCATGTACAAGCTCATGTACAGCATTATTCCTAACAGCCAGAGTAAAAAAGCAAATGTTCACCGACTGATGAACAAATGTGATATATGTATACAATAAAATATTATTCAGCCATAAAAAAATGAAGTCCTAATACATGCTAAAACATAGATAGACCTGAAAAACATTAACCTAAGTAAAGAAGCCAGACATCGAAGGCCAGATATAATTCCATTCATATGTGGACTGTCCACGGAGACAGAGTAGATTAGTGGTTTCCAGGGGCTGGAAGAGAAGGATATGAGTCACTGCTAATGAGTACAGTTTTTTTTTTTTTTGAGGTAATGAAAATATTCTTGAATTAGTGGTAATGGTTGTACAATCCTGTGAATATATTAAAAACCACTGAATTGTACATTTTTATAGTGGATCTCATGGCATATAAATTGTATTTCAATAAAAAAAAGTAGATGATACTTGCTTCTCCCTTTGTAAGGTTAAGAACTGGAACCAAGTCTTGTTTATTTCCTTATTCTCAATGCTTGAGTACTTAAGCATACAGTAAGTGCTGAGTAAAAACTAAATGACACTGTTATACTGTGCATACCTGTGGCTGCCTAAAGGCTCTCAATACCATGTCTTTCCAGGCCTACAATCCCAAACTACCTCCCCGGTATTTTTATAGGCAGTATGGAGAAAGAACTGCACTTAGGATTAGTAGTTTGGACTTAAAATTCCATCTTTTCTATCTATCATGTGACTCCAGGAAAGTCACTAATGAAACTGCCTGCATTAGTTCATTTTCACACTGCTATAAAGATACTACCTGAGGCTGGTTAATTTATAAACAAGAGGGTTTAATTGACTCACAGTTCTGTATGGCTGGGAGGCCCCAGGAAACCTACAATCATGGCAGAAGGAAAAGGGGAAGAAGGCACCTTCTTCACACGGTGGCAGGAGAGACAGTGTGCAGAGGAAACTGACACTTTAAAAACCATCACGTTTTGTGAGAACAGCATGAGAGAAACCACCCCCATGATCCAATCACTTCCTACCAGGTCCTTCCTTCCACAAGTGGAGATTACAATTCGAGGTGAGATTTGAGTGAGGACACAGAGCCAAACTGTACGACTGCCTTTGTAAAAATTATATCAGTGAAAGAGGATCTGATCTAACAAACCTCCCTCTTTCTTGCGTTTAGCCTTCATGCTGACATTAATGATTCCTGGGCTTGAGACAAGCTGATTTAGGAAGACATTTAGTTTATAATTTACATGATGATAGCCCTCCCCAAAACTCCACTGCCTTTGTAAAGTTAAGGAGATACCACCAGATTAGGAGGAAAGGAGCCTGAATTCTGCTAAGGTGTTGACATAAAGGACTGCCAGCCATTATCCTGGAGGTCATAAGATAGATAACTTCCTCAATTACTACTGCAGATAACAATCACTATTGCTGAACCTAAGAATGGCCTTTTAAGATATTTTTTATATCTTAAACCTCTGCAGTGAGGTTTCTCACATGTCTGACCCAGATGATGGCTCCAGCTGGACCCAACAAGCCCTCCTGTGGCCCCACCCAAAAGTGATTCAGCAAGTAAGAGGGATCATTTACCACACACATATGACTGCATCCCCCAGCCAATCAGCAGCAAGCACCCATTGCCTAGCTGCCCCCACCCCTTCCTCCAAACTACCTTTGAAAAACCCCTAAACTGCCAGGCATAATGGCTCACGCCTGTAATCCCAGCATTTTGGGAGGCTGAGGAGGGTGATCACCTAAAGTCTGAAGTTTGAGACCAGCCTGGCCAACATGGTGAAACCTTGTCTCTACTAAAATACAAAAATTAGCCAGGCGTGGTGCTGTGCGCTTGTAATCCCAGCTACTCAGGAGGCTGCAAGAGAATTGCTTGAGTCTGGGAGGCGGAGGTTGCAGTGAGTCAAGATCGTGCCACTGCACTCCAGCCTGGGTGACAGAGCTAGACCCCATCTCAAAACAAACAAACAAACAAAAAAAAACCCCTCTAAACTACAAGTCTTCAAAGAGATTGATTTGAGTAGTAACTCCATCTCCTTCGTGGTGTGGGCGGCCTCATGTCAATTAAACTCTTTCTTTACTGCAATGCCATGGTCTCTGTGAATTGATTTTGTTTGTGCAGTGTGCCGAATAAATCTGTCAGGCAGTTTTACTAGCCTCTATAAAACAGCAACATTACATATCAGGTGATTTTAAGTATTAAACTTACATACTGCCTGTGAAAGCGCTTCGCAAAATACAAGCTCTTAACTTAGAAATGTTACTTTTTAATTTATATTATAAAACTTTGGCCGGGTGCAGTGGCTCATGCCATAATCCCAGCACTTTGGGAGGCCGAGGCGGGTGAATCACGAGGTCAAGAGATCGAGACCATCCTGGTCAACATGGTGAAACCCCATCTCTACTAAAAACACAAAAATTAGCTGGGCATGGTGGCGCGCGCCTGTAGTCCCAGCTACTCGGGAGGCTGAGGCAGGAGAATTACTTGAACGCAGGAGGCGGAGGTTGTGGTGAGCCGAGATCGCGCCATTGCACTCCAGCCTGGGTAACAAGAGTGAAACTCTGTCTCAAAACAACAACAACAACAACAAAAACTTTCCATTCGATATAGTCCAGTCCTCTCATCATCAACAAAACTACCATTTCCTCAGCCAAAAAAGGCTTCTCCTAACATTAGGGAAGCAATCGGATTAAGAGAATTCATAGTATGTTAGTGATTTCTGAACAATTTTGTTAATAATAGTGCATTGTATTCAGAATTTTTGCTAAATGAGTAAATTACAGCTGCTCTTCTAGGAGCAAGGGGATTGGTAATTATGTGAGATGATGGATATGTTAATTTGTTTTACCATAGTAACCAATTTACTCTATGTATGTATAACATCACGTTGTTACCTTAAATATACACAAAACTTTAAATAAAAATTTTTAAAAAGTTTGAAGCTATAGAAATATCTTTAAAACTCTTACATAAGCCCATTAAAACCCACAAAAACAAAACATTGAACTGCAGCCACAGAAACAATCATGGGTGCTACTGTCAAAACAGTTTCAGTGCTCCTTGTTCCTGTGGTGACCCTGGACTCCAAGATATGAAAGTAACTCATACAATGCATAAAATAATTCAGTATAACGCTGGCAGATTATATTTACATTAAAAAAATTCTTTTAACTGAAACAAACTGCTTAAATTTCAGAAGGATCCAAAGGATACTTGTCTTCAGTTGAAAGGGGCAAAAGGCTTCACTCAAAGGTCCTTCATATTCCATCTATTCCTCTTCTTCAACATTTCCCCTCTCAGTAGAAGCCTCAAAGTGTCTAACATCTTGGCCTTTCAACCCCATCCTTTTCCCAACTGACTACCCCTTTCGGACCTAACAGAAAAACAACAAAGATCTAACCACATTTTGGACCTGGGTCTTCTCTCTGGCTCCAGGAGTGCATCATTTGACACAACGTTTGCCTGTGGCAGGTGGTAGAAAGGGAGGAACTAGTCTTTTAGCAAAGGTGATATTAATCTACCAGTATTGTACTTCTGTTTAGACAGTCCCATAATTTGCTATTCATATGACATTCAATTTCCCAGAACTTTAAAATATTGAGAAATGCTAGTTTTAGCAAACGAACTTTTCAAGGCTCAAATATTTAGATTTAACTTTGTTTAACTGACAAATAACAATTGTGTCTACTTCTGGTGTACAACATAATGTTCTGATCTGTGTTATAGAAAGATTGAATCAAGCTAATGAAGATATCTAACCCCACTAACCCATCATTTTTTTGGGTGAGAATATTAAAAATCCATTTTAGCAATTTTTAAATATATAATACACTATCAGTCAACTGTGGTCACCATGAAATGTAAGGGATCATTAAAATTTATATACAAAATAACTGAAATTGGTACATCAGATAAATTATCTGCACTCCCATGTTCACTTCAGCATTATTCACAATAGCCAAGATATGTAAGCAATCTAAGTGTCCATCAATGGGTGAATGGATTTTTTTTAAATGTGGTACACATATACAGTGGAATATATCACATAGCCTCTAAAAAGAAGGCAATTCTGTCATCTTGCAACAACGTGAATGGAACCAAAGGACATTATGCTATGTATAATAAGCCAGGGAGAGAAAGACAAATACTGACTAATCTCACTTACATGTAGAAACTAAAAATGTCCATCTCATAGAAACAGAGTATAGAAAGGTGGTTAACTAGAGGCTTGAGGAGAAGGTGGGTGGGGAATGGGGAAAGACAGGATGTTGATGAAAGGTACAAAGTTTCACTTAGACTGGAGCCTTTTAGTGATTCAGACTCTACACTTTAGAAATTGCTAGGAAATGTTGATTACGAATTTTAAAAAAAACACCTGAAATAAAATAAATACTCTAACTCTCTCATTAAGTTTAATGAAGCTTCATTCAACTTAAATACAAACCTGTATGGGTGGAATGTCTGGCAGTGACGGAAGGTTTTCTGGATTGGTAACTGAGGGAATTAGCTCTATTGCTGTAACAGATGGGCTTGTGGGGCCTCGGTTTGCATTTGCCATAGTTGCTGTAGTAGGGCTTGTTGGGTTGATTGTGGTGTTGTGCACCGATACTACAGGAAAGGGTCCAGCATGCCCTGGGTTTGAGTGCTAATAAGAAAGAAGACATTGTAATTATTTGATCTGCCAGAATAGCTGAATATAAACTATACCTTTATAATTTTTAGTTTAGGAAGGAAACAGAAGAAACAAAATGGGCCTTTTCAAACTTATTCAGGAGAAGAACAGTTCAAACTTAGCCTTTTCATTTTTCTATTCATTTTTGTATAGTATCTAGGAAAAGACAGACTTCCCAAAAATTTCCTAACATGTCAGCCTGGTGATATGACGCTATTTCAGAACAAGAAAGTATGTACAGAGGATCTGTAAGCCTTCAAGTTTTCAAACACCAGGGAAAGAGAACTACCATTCTGTCTATATTCCTCTTCCACCCTTAGTCATTTTTCTAATAAAAACAATTATGCAATGCAGCTTGATGTGGTAGAAAGAACAATGAATTTACAGAAAGGAAAAATGGCATCAAGTCCTGACTAATACTGTGTGACCTTAGACAAATCACATAATCTCAGTCATTTAGAAATGTGGATAACAATACCTCACTTGTTGCATTGTGAAGGCTGTCATGAGGATCATTTAAGACAATACAGAAAAAAATATTTAGAAAAGAAATTATACACATATAAATAAATTATTTGAAGTATTTTAAAAACTAAAAATGCTTAATAAAATTATGTGATTTCTGCAGGGGTATATCCAAAGTCTAAGGAAAGTGTTCTGAGATGATTCATGAATCTGATTGTGTAGCCTCTGTGCTCTGACAAGGTGTACTTGGCCCCTGGAAATACTTGCAGGCCTTCCATGAACTAAGGGATACATGACTATGTGAAGAGAGTGAAGGCAATAAATATTCAGATCCTTTTGTATGTACTCTTTAAAAAGAAAAAAAAATCTGATTTGCCTCCATGCTCTGTTTGTTGGATCTTCTTTTCCACCACTTTCACAACTGCCCTTCCCCGGCCCTTGACAAAAGACCACCACCCCTTTGACCATTCCTAAATCTTATTCTAGAAACATTGCACCAGGAAGGAAAAAAACCTGCAGAAATAATTAACAATACAATTGGAAAGAATAATGTTGGGTGTCTGACTCCAAAACCTGGGTAAAAAATCTTCAAATGGGTTCAAATATCTGATGTTTAACAAAAATGAGAACCTGAGGAAGTTGTCACTGATGAAAAGTTTTTAAATAGTTTTGATGGATTGTTTTCTCAGCTTATAATCTAGAAAAAAATTCAAAGAATTGAGGGATATTACTATAATAAAATTATTTTAATTCCCAAATACATAATTTTGTAAACAAGTTTCCTGAGCATTACATAAAAACAAATCCAAAAACTAGTAATAAAAACAAATGTCGAATTTTGACTTATTTTAAAAATAAGTGACAGCATACAAACATACATAACCAAAAGGAGGAGGTAAAAAGCCTCCATCTGGCTCTAAGAAATGTATATACAAAAGACTTTCGTATCTTCTAATACTCTTAAACCATGTAAATACACACATTTTGTTTCAACAATTGTATAATATAGTGTTAATTTGGTCCACAGAAAAAGTTTCAAAGCTTAATAATAACCTTACTGTCATGGGAAATTTAACAATTTGTTACAACAAACATTTTTTCCGGCAGAAAATTACAATAGGCTAATCTATATCTATCAAACAAAACTGTATTACAGTAAGATTAAACTCTGTTGAGGAAGGAGAAGTGAAAATCAAGTCCAAGGAGAACTTGCTAGGGTATTTGGAATTTTGGTGAATTCATTTAAAATAATGTAGAGGTTTTTTAACTTTATACCATCAATATTTATTATATGCTATAAAGTATAGCTTTTGAAACTATTTAAACTTAAACCTCTAATAGAAATTTTAAATGAAAGCCTTCAATGTGAGGGAGTATATATTTTTCTTTCTCTTTCTCTCTGTCTCTGTCTCTCTGTCTCTCTCTCATTCTCTCTCTCTCTCTTTTTTTTAAATAGAAGCACAGTCTTACTATGTTGCCCAGGCTGGTGTCGAACTCCTGGGCTCAAGCAACCCTCCTGCCTAGGCCTCCCAAAGAGCTGGGATTACAGGCATGAGCCACCACTCCCAGCCAAGAAGCGTGTATTTTAAAAAGTACGTTCTAGGGGTACACGGACCAAAAAGCTGAAGGACCACTGTTAAAGGACAGCGTTTCTCCAACTTTAGTATGCAGATTGCCCTGAGAGACTTTGTACAAATTTAAATATTGCTGAGTACTCCCCTTGTAGAAACTCTGATTCAGTGATTATGGCTAGGAATCTATTCTGACAAGGTCCCTCACCCCACCCAAGCTGACTGGTAATTCTCATGGTCTTTAGAACACGTTTTAAGAAACATAATTCTAAGAGTTAAAAAAAACCCTCTATTATCTTGTAACTAGAAATTCTATTAAAAAGTAACCTCACTTTATATGCATCTCCCACATAAATATAACTTACTATTTACATCCTAAAATGAACAATATTAAAGGTAAAAAAAAAATATATATATATAGTTAGCTCTACTCTCAAAGCCCTTTTTATATATTAGGATCAAAAGTCACATTAATAGAGCAGAGGAGCATTTTCAGGAAACTAAGTTTATTGCTATTTTATCATTACCTCTTGTGATTGTAGGTAAAATCATCAGCTCATTAGATTTGCTTTTCACTTCTGTAAACTGAATGCGTTAACTACATCAGGGTTTATTAAGCCATAGTATATGATGCACTTAAAGGGATTTTTTAAAAGCTCTTTAAATTAAATACAAAATCTTACGTGTATGTTTACTTTTCTGGGACAAGAAGATATATGGCATTAATCAAATTCTCAAACATATCAATGACCTGCTCCCAAAAGTGCTTAAGAAAAATGGTTTCTTTTAGTTTTAAAATTGTAGGATTCTTACAAATGTAACTCTAGGCATACTTGTCTTTGGAGGTGTGGCTGCATCATGGAATATTGAGGGCCGCTGTGCCTGGGTATCCCTGGTATTCTGGCAGCATTCTGAGCCAGTCTCATTTGATGGGCTTGAAAAGCTCCACAGTTCATGTTGCCTCTTTGCATTGTTTGCACACTGATCAATCGAGGAGGCTACAAAAAGTAGAAATTGCAATTTATGTAATAATTTTAAAATAAATTTATCTTTCAATTATAAAAATAACTGAGTCAAGATAAAAGGGTATAAAGTAAGAAGTATAAATAATTCTTATCGCTAATCCCCAGAGGACTGGTAATGACTAGTTTGTGTATCACTCCCAATTTCCCTTTTCTCTCTCTTTCCCGCTCCCTCTCTTTTTCTCTGTATGTGTGTTTAAAGCGTATCAACATTAACTTATCCCATCCTGGAGTAATATTTTAATTGGGAAGGCAGTGGAAAGAGCAAAAGATACCCAGGGATAGGAATGATTTGAACAAATGCCTAAGGAACACATCAGATCCTAGGCAGAAACAATCTGGTCCTTTGGTCCACACAATTGTAAGTGGAAAACAAAAAAGATCTGATGTGAAAGGATGAGAAGTTAATCCTTCCAGAGTATTAGTTAATTAACTGTTTCCCTAGACAAGTTATTTACTTACTTCCTTTCTTCACACCTCCCTTACATCACCATCATAACCTGAGCAAATATTTAAACACTGACGTTTGAGCTCTGCTCAAAGTCCTGCTAGTAACCTTGAAATGTGTAACTTATCTAATATAGAAAAAAGTATAGTGCTGGGGGCTTTATAATTTCTATCAATAATGCAGCAACGCATACTTACCTGTTGTTGTAACATCTGAGGGGCTGCTTGTCTAGGATGCTGCTGTGTTGTTGTTGTTGTAGTAGGTACAGGTGCTGGTGGTTGCTGCAACCTCATCTGTTGCAACTGCTGATGTTTCTGTGCATACACTTGTTGTTGCATGTGCTGAAGTCGAAGCTGTGCTAAGTTAATCTGTCCAGGGGTCTTACTAATGTGGTTTGTCCCTGGAGGAACTTGCCCAACTACTACATTAGGAGTATAACCAGGAGCTGGTTTATTCTCTATTACTAGATTACCTGAAAAATTTAAAACATGAGAAGAATTTGCATATAATCAACTAAATCATCTATTTTGCTGAGTAATCACAATGTTTTCCTCTCTTCTCTGACAACTATCAGCACCTCAAAGCTCCAACAGTACAGCAGGAAATGGAGTCCATTTAAAGATAATGATGATCAGAAACTTAATACATTGCAAAGCTGAATAAATGACTTTTGGTTATTCAGAAAAATATATTTCCTGTCCTTACTCTTTTTTACTCAGATGTATAGAAAATTAAGAGATTATAAGAGGTATCAGATGAGGCCTGTCTAATCAATCTAAATCAATTCTCCCATGACAAGACTTACTGAAGGATACTCAAGATTGCTAATGCTGATTGCATCTGCCTTTGAATTGCCAAAATGTGCAAGGCAGAGCATTACAATGCCACAAAATCATCTTCTCTGGAAATACTGAACGCTTTAAACAATTTATATCCTTAGAAGTGATGGTTTTCCTTGCTTTTTACAGAGCCACTGCTTTCTAGGGATAGAAACCAAATTTTAGGAAGATGTGATTTAAGGGACAGGTGGACATGCTTTCCCTGTAAATGGGCCATAGTGTAAATATTTTATGTTTGGCAGGCTACATTAGCTCTGTCTCACAGTCCTTGGTTTTTGTTTTTACAACCACTTGAAAATGTAAAAACCATTCTTAGCTACAATGTCACACAAAAACAGGTGGCTGATGCCAGAACTAAGGCTATAGCTAAATTTGAATATAATTTTTTTCTTTTATAAAAAGATTAGGTTTTTTTTTTTTTGTAAATAGGAGGCCAACCAGCCTCTGCTTTTATAATTCCCACTGTTTAGGACTTAACTGTTCTGAAAGTGAGTTTACTCAATCTGCAGATAGCTCTGTAACTGCTAGGAAGCTTGTGTGTATGTGTTTTAATTGAGCTCTCTGTAACTTTCACCGATGGTCTTTAGCTCTCTACTATGCTGTAATAAAAGCAAAATCCATTTCTCTTCCATGTGAAGAGCTACAGTTATCTTTCAAACATTCCTCAAGACATAACTATTGGACACATCAGCATCCCATAAGTCCGCCGCTAACGCACAATACGGCTTAAACATTTAAACATTTATGAAATTCTCCAGACAATGAACCATTTGCTAAGATTTCTATATAAAACAGTCAATATAAATTTAAAAGATCGGGGTCTAAAAACAGTACACATTAAAAAACAATATACAGAGTAGACTCTCAACTTTCTTAAGATGTAATGACAGCCTTACAAAACCACAGCTAAAGTGAGTTTCCAATGAATAACAGACTTTCTAAGTAGTTTTACATTTTAAAGTTAAAAATTTTATCTAAATTCGCTTTAGATGTCTTCTCCTAATTCGGTGTTCCAAGTTATATTCATAAAACCCATTATTTCTCACCTAAATTGACTACATTCTTTGCCCAGAAGGTGGGATCACAATGGAAACGTATTGCTCCATTAGCAGCAGGGACAGGATCACACCGCGCTTTCAAAATGTGACGCAACTGAAAAGTAATCTTAAAGGGAAAAATATCCACATTAGTCTCAAAATTAAATATCAATTGGGAAAACATAAGATAAAGACATTAAGAAAAAAAGCACATATATTCTCACAATGTCAGCCTCAGATTAGGCAGTGTCAATATTTAAGTTAGCAATCAAATCAAATGTACATGCTTGAATTTTTACCATTTCAGGTAATAAATTTCATTAAGATACTAGGTATCTTTTAAAAAGTACATACTAGATAATTCCACTTATATGAAATTCTAAAAAATGATAGAAACCAGATTAGTGGCTGCCTAGGGGAACAAGGAAACTTTGGGGGGTGATGGAAGTTTTCCGTATTTTGATGTGGTGGTGGTACATCTGCCCAAATTAAAATGTGTACTTTAAACAGGAGCAGTTCACTGCATATAAATAATATCTTAATAAAATCCTTTAAAGAAAAATAAAAGCAGTATGTGTCTCACCAGTCGCTTGCTGTACAGTAGTGCTGTGCTGCTGCCACTTGCAATTGCCCAATTTGTGAAGTTCATAACGTGCTTCACCTGCCGGGAAAGGCCTGTGATGTCATTCTGCTGCTGTAGTAACTTCATCTGTCTTTCTTTTGTAACATTCTGAAATAGAACAAGAGCTTCACTGAAGAATTCTATATGAAAAAAAATCAACCCCAAGTTTCTAATGCAAATAGACACAATACCTATACTTCCTTTAAAAATGGGATAAGTGAATAAGCTCCATGATTATTTAGCTAGCCTATCATCAATCAGAGGAAAAGCCACTAACAAAAGTGGAACTAAAACTTAGTTCTCTTAGCTAAAAAGGATATTCCACATATAGAAATTAATGTTAAGTTACTGTCTGTTTTCTACGAACACATGCCTGTTAAAAATAGTTTCTTCCTATTAGGTTAATCTACAAATACAGTATTTATAGCATAAGGAGCTAACTTTAGAAATAAACTTATGTAATCTTAACTCTATAGGTAAAAAAATTTTGTGTCACCAGTGCCACCTCCTGGTGTGGCATAAGAATGAAGTTAAAATCTCTCTTAAATATCCAAAACAAATGAAAAAGATAACTTCCAGAGTTCTAAAAGCAGAATTAAGGAAACTTTTGATATGACAGAAGTTCATAAAGAACAAAGAAGTGAGGACTGACCAAACTGGAAAAACCAATTTCAGAGAAACACTACAAAGGAAAAATAAACTGCTTTATGGGAACTAATATCACCCCAGGAGGGACAGATAATGTCCTACATACTTTTGAAATTCAGAATGCTAAACAACTCATCTACTTGTTTCTTAAGAACTTTCTCCCAAAAAAAACTCAAGTTGGCTTTCTGGACAGTATTTTTCCTAAGGAAAGAAGTTGTTTATTTTATAATGTAAATCAATGGATAAAAGTATTCAAATGACAGAAGTCTGGTTTATTACACTCCTTTTGTAAAGCTTAGGAAAATGTCTCTTCTACAAAATGTATGGACATACTACACTAGAAAACATCTATTTTTAAAATTATCATGTTAGTAGTATGTGGTGTATTTATCATTAGTTATTGGCATACAAGTTAGCCTTAAGAGGCTTTTTTTTTTTTTTTTTTTTTTTTTTTTGAGACAGGTTCTCACTCTGTCCTCCAGGCTGAAGAGCAGTGGTGCAATCCTGGTTCACTGCAAAGTCCACTACCCAGACTCAAGGAATCTTAAGAGGCATCCTTTAATTCAGAAACTCTTGAAAGGTTTTTACAAATACTACTTTAGACATACAGCTAAAATGAATTTGCAGTAAGTTTAAGTGTATCAAAAATAGTTACTAAGTGCTCTCTACTCACATGGGTCCTTCTGGGGGAAAAAGAATCTATTAGGGTTAAATGCAACAGACTGGTGTGCAGTAGGAAAGGAACCCCACAACTTTAACAATCTGCACAAGAATATTTTTCTTTTTCTTTTTTTTTTTTTCTTTGAGACAGAGTCTTGCTCTGTCACCCCGGCTGGAATGCAATGGTGCAATCTTGGCTCACTGCAACCTCTGATTCCTGGGTTCAAGCAATTCTCCTGCCTCAGCCTCCCAAGTAGCTGGGATTACAGGCGCACACCATCATGCCTGGCTAATTTTTGTATTTTTTTTAGTGGAGACAGGCTTTCACCATGTTGGCCAAGCTGGTCTCGAACTCCTGACCTTGTGATCCTCCTGCTTCAGCCTCCCAAAGTACTGGGATTACAGGCATGTGCCACTATGCCCAGCCAAGAGTACTTTTAATCTCACAAACTGTGTTTCACTGGAAAGATGTATTCCATTTAGAGATAACATTCTGCTGACATAATCTGATTTGTATGCAACTATGTGCCTAATATTTTTAAAGGGTTCTATGAAGAGATAGGACAGAAAAAAAAAATCAACAATTTGAAGTTAATGGAAGTAAAGTAGTCACATATATCATTTCATTATTACTATTCAAAGCTGCAGAAAAAATAATCCCCTTATCATTTGAGCCTAGTTAAGAGCATGAAATTTTTAATCAGGAAACATTTTTCTTTGAAAAACTTTAATTTCCCAGAAAACTCACATCTGAAATTTGCTAAAAATAAATCAAATGGGCAGTAGAGTCCTTGATTAAAAATTAAGATTTCACAAACTGACTAGATTTTCATCTAGAAACTTACATCTACAAATTAACCTCAAAATATGCAACATAAATACCTAGTATCACAAAATTATCACTAAGTTTAAGGTTTACAAATTTCAAAATAAGCAGGATTTTCTGCAAAACTATGGAAATATTTTTAAAATAAGGTGAAACACACAAATGACTCAAGCAGAAGCCCAACATGCATCTAAATAGAAAAGTTAAATTTTGAGGCCCCATCTTAAGGGGGTGGGGAAGAAATGTGGTGGGACTGCTTTGCCTTCATGTACATCACATTTTAGTAACATTTCTTCTTCTTTCTTTTCATTTTGGAGACAGGGTTGCACTCTGTTGCCCAGGCTGGAGTGCAGTGACACAATCACAGTTTATTGCAGCCTTGACCTCCTGGGCTCAATCGATCCTCCCATGTAAGCTTCCCAAGTAGCTGTGACTACAGGCACATGCCACCACCCTTGCTAATTTTTAATTTTTTTGTAGAGACAGGTTTCGCCATGTTGCCCAGGTTGGTCTGGAACCCAGGGCTCAAGCAATCTGTCTGCCTTGGGCTCCCATAGTGTTGGGATTCCAGGCATGAGTCACCGTGCCCAATCCTTAGTAACAATTATTAGATTTCTAAGAGGATATCACTATCTCCTAAGGTATACAGCTAAAGTCAGTGTTATTAAATTGGGCTGCACAAGTAACTAACTAGAAAAGGTCTCTTTTCCAAAAATAAATTTTAAAAACCTTATTTTTAATTTTTTATTTCCATACCCCCCAACCCATCTAAAAGAGTTTTCAATAAACATTAAAAACAGCTAAAGAGCAAGAGAAGCAGTTTTTGTTTTATTTTGGCTTTGAACCATACCTCTAGCTGCTGTAAGAGAGATTTTCCTTTCTTATTAATTTCATTGATAAGGGTGAAAATGGCCACTTTAATTTCCTGTTCTACTCGTTTGTTAGTCTCATTTACTTCTTTTATCCTGAATAAGAGAAATGCATCATTAGGTTATCAACTTATCCTAGGTCTCTGAATCATCAACTGTTACAGAAATTCATCCAACTGGGCACTTTGAACAGAGTAATTAAAATGAAAGCTTTGTCAAAATGTACAACTTATGTTTCAGCAGACCTGACCACTCAATTTGGTCCAAACAAGTTATGTATACAGACAAAGAATGAAATTAATATTTAGTAATTTTAAATTATGCTCATAAAGGCCAGGTTTTGCTGGATGGCAATCTCCTTAAGTAACTATGACATAAATATGATGCACAAACACCAGTGATTGCCGGTTAGTGTCCAATGTGGCACATTGGTTCTGTTTAGTCTTGATGCTTTCCAAGAACAATGTGCAAAAGGACAATGTCACATGCAATAATTATCTTTTGAAAGGGTAAGAGTTAAATGTAGAAGCATTTATTTTCATTTATAACTTAGCCGCTTCCAACATGGATTCTGATATACTCCCTTAAAAATTACTCTCAAAGTGGTTTCCTATTGTATACAATAAAGGGCATAAAACATTTTCAATCCATTTTTAAGAGTAGCTATTAGATGTTTTAGAAATAGGTGTAAGCACTCAAAGCAGTTATGGAAATTTTAGGTGCAAATATGAAGTGGTTGATATGTTGGTATTTATAAAACAGGAAGTAGAGAATCCCACCAATATAAATATATAAAATGTCAACCACTAACCATAAGACGTAGCCTTCAGTTTTTATACATTCTACTTCTGTAAAAACCATAACCATGCTTTCAGGTCCTAAACTGCCTTTCATTTGCCAAGTTTGAATTGAGTAACTTTAATACACTCCAAGTAATCATGTAGTTTTTTCCTCCTCTGTACATCATTTGGCACTTACTTGAAAATTTTGAGTTCAGTCCTTATCTTACTAAGGTGAGTGGAAGACATTTTTAAAAACATATAAAGGTACTAATAACTACTGATAAGAAATATAGGTTTCAACTGTAAAATGACTGAGTCAAAGATAGAAATCAGTAAGCATTTAGCATCTCTGCTGAAAGCAGAGAGCAGTTAGCCTCAGGCAGACTCTACTGAACTTAACCATGTCTACTGTATGTTCAATTTAGAAGAAAGAAAAAAACGCACATTAAAAAATAATGGAGATAGGTCAGTGAAAAATGGGTCTAAAAGGCGAAGTTATCATTAGACATTTTAATACTGTTTTTTAAAAAACTTTCTACAGATGAAATCAATCTCCTCAACCCTGTGCAATCTTGTAACAGGTAAACCTCCTGCTCTCCTTCTGTACACACATTCTGGAAGACATATACAAAATGTATTTAAAAAGTACAATGTACATAGAAAACATCCGTA
Source organism: Callithrix jacchus (assembly GCF_049354715.1). Taxonomy (NCBI): domain Eukaryota; kingdom Metazoa; phylum Chordata; class Mammalia; order Primates; family Cebidae; genus Callithrix; species Callithrix jacchus. Next base: position 152,397,648 of record NC_133508.1, read on the forward strand.
TAAAGACACGGGACTGCCGTTATGAATCAACCGACTGTATTTCCTTGAAGAGAGACGCCAGCTACCATTTCTGAGAAAAAGTCATCCTCTCCAATCAATCGTTATCACCAGTTTAACCTAAAACAACTGAACATTTCCAAAACACCAAAAACAAAAACCCACCAGTGTGTGTGTGTGTGTGTGTGTGTGTGTGTGTGTGTGTACAATCAAAAAGCTCTGAGGAGCTTTTTATTTTCTTTTAGTGTTAGTTCTTAACATAAAAAGTTCTACCATGTGTAAAGTACTTTTCTCACTAATTCATTCAATTATTTAATACTTTTGAGCATCTACTATGTGCCATTTAAATAAATTAATTTTAATATTCATTAGAAGTCCTAATATTTGTGAGTCTATACAAATAAACACATATTAACCCTAATAACCCCCAGGAATTTTAGTTTAAATTATGCCAGCTCAAAGTGTTTGCCTTTCTGGTGTTTAAGGGTTATAACTCTGTTAATTTGCTCTCTCAGGGAACTTACTCTCACTTATCAATAAATTTATTTAGAAATACACCAAAGTAGAACAATTTTTTAATAATAATGATGATGGTAATTATAAATATAATAGCAGCAGCTAAAATCTAAGTGCTTACTATATGCAAGAAACTGTATCACGTGTTCATCCCATAATGCTATTCATAAGATAAGCACTGTTTTTAATGCTTGTTTTACAGGTGGGGAAATAACTTGTCCATCAGTGATACTTTCTTCTCTACATTGTATCTTCCACACAATCCATTTTAAATTGTATAATTCAACTCTTTCAATATTAACTTTTTTTCCAAATTTAAGGTTTAACATAGACTAGAGTCTTATTAATTATAAAACAGTCAAAGATGTGTCCTAAAAGGGTACACAAAAGTTTGGTCAATTAAATTTTGCTTAATTAACAATTATAATCCAAAATTCATATCATTTTTCCCTCAAAAAAATATTTTCTTTATATGCTTAATGTATTAAAAGGAAAACAGATTTAAACTGGACCAACTTCTCTTTAATAATTCTAAAATAAAATTATGGCTTTAAGGCAATAAACTCACCTATTCTGCACCTGAGTAGCTGCAAAATGAACGTAATTCTTCTTCTCAAGAAGTTTAGCCAGTAGATTTTCAATTGCACCTTTCTGATTTTGAAAAGCTTCTTCCAAAAACTGGTACCTTAAAACCAGAACAAAACTACATTTAAAACAAAACATTTATGAAGAACAGCTACAGAAGTGAACCTTGAAACCTTAATTAAGTGATCAACTCTCTATGCTGGCCACTCATACCTAATCTCAATAGTAACTTTTAGTTGGCAACCTCCAACTCTGACCCTGAAAGGTCATTATGAAAGAAAAAATTACTCACATAATGGTTGAGTTGGTCTTATATTAGAGTTTTGATTCAGGATTACATCTTTTTAAAAATTCAAATATTGGCTAAGTTATATATATTTTAAATCATAAAACATAACCACATTATAGAAAATACTATAAAGGGAAGGGAAATCACCCATAGTTCCAACATCACAAAATCACAAAATCACTGCTACCACTGTAATATATAGTTCCTTAATCTTTTAATTATGCATTTACTTATTTACTTTTTTTTTTTTTGAGACAGGCTGCACTACTGCACTCTGTTGCTCAGGCTGGAGTGCAGTAATGCAATTTAATGGAGACAAGGTCTCACTATGTTTCCCAGGCTGATCTCAAATTCCTGGTCTCAAGTGATCCTCCTGCTACCACATGTGGCCTAACTATGCATTTTTAAATGTAATAATAATAACAATAAACATGCAAATATACATCTGGCTTTTATTCTTTATCTTGTCTTTATAATTACGCTAAAATAATTTTTCAGTTCTGAATGCCATGTACTGTCAAACTTTCCACAAGGGTTATATCAACATAAAACATCACCAACACCAGTTTAATTTTAACTTTGTCAGCATGGGTGCTATATGTTAACATTTTCTAATTGTAATAGTAAAAATACACACTCCAGTAACATTTCTTTGGATTCTAGGAAGCTAGAATAATAGTTTTGTTTCTTAGTTCTATTTCATTTTGTAAATAAAGGCCGGATGTGGTAGCTCACGCCTGTAATCCCAGCAATTTGGGAGGCCAAGGTAGATCACCTGAGGTTGGGAGTTCGAGACGAACCTGACCGACAAGGTGAAACCCCATCTCTACTAAAAATACAAAAATTAGTCAGCATGGTGGTGCATGCCTGTAATCCCAGCTATTTGGGAGGCTGAGATGGGAGAATTGTTTGAACTCAGGAGGCAGAGGTTGCAGTGAGCCGAGATCACACCACTGCACTGCACTCCAGCCAGCCTGGGCAATGAAGAAAGACTCCATCTCAAAAAAAAAAGGTACGAATACAAAATGATACCATACTGTGACAAGAGACATAATTCAGGTATATATAATCTACAAGAAACCACTGCCTAAATCAGACTCAATACCAAGGAAAGCAAAGCATCACAAAGAAGTAAGAATAGCATCTTATGCTAGGTACATAGACATCTTTGAGGCACATAAATACTTCAATATGGCCAAAGAAAAATATTCGAAAGTCAGAATATGAGACAATAACTGATAAAATCCAGAGGCAAACTGTGAAAGGCCAAGTATACCACGCTATTTGTGCATTTCATTCTCTAAGTAATGGAAAACCTCTGAAGAATTCTAACTAGACTGTAATAATCACGCTTACATTCTAGGAAAATCATCACACAGAAATATAAAAGACCCAAAGAAGGGAATAGAAGGGAAAGACCAGCTAAAACTCTAAGACAGTAGCTTATATGAGAGATCAGGGTATAGTACTGGTTGGTACAGCCAAACAAGCTGGAACTGGCTTTGACAATGAGATCAGCAGATTTGAGAGGTTATGTGTCAGTTACACCAAGGTCCATGGTACAATCTGAAAACTGAATGTCTAGCTAAGGCACACTCAAAAACCAAATCACTGGAAATGAGGATTTCACAATTACTGTGTAATTGACTATATGGGCACTGAAATCACAAAAGTAAAGACAGAAACACTATGAGCATCTAGATGTCTGCTGTTTCTTCAGTGGAAGTCTCAGCTAAGGTAGACAATAGGGAAGACTATGAAACTGTTAACATAAATAAAAGTTTGTTAAGATAAAGGGAAGTTTTCTTAGTAGTGGGATACAAAAGGCACAGGAAGAATGGAGGACAGTAGGAGAGAAAATGTATAGCAATATGGGAATTTCTCTTAGAGAAAACAGCTGGTGCACTGATTTTACTGTGGTAAAATATACATAATAAAATTTACCAGTCTGAACTTTTCTTTTGAGACAGGGTCTCACTCTATCGCCCAGGACAGACTGCACTGGAACCATCACAGCTTACTGCAGCCTCAAACTCATGGGCTCAAGCAATCCTCCTGCATCATTCTCCTGGGTAGCTGGGACTACAGACACATACTCTTTTTTTTTTTTACTTTTTTGTAGAGATGAAGTCCTGCCATATTGCCCAAGCTGGTCTTGAACTACTGGTCTCAAGTAATTCTCCTGCCTCAGCCAAAGTGCTGGGATTACAAACATGAGCTACCATGTCCGGCCCAATTTTACCATTTTAAAGGGGAGTATTTTTAAAGCTCAACTGTCTACAAAGTTGAGCAACATTCTAACTTGTATAAGATATTAACAGCATAAAAAAGCACATGAGTATTTTAAGATTCTTTTTTTTTTGAAATGGAGCCTCCCTCTGTTGCCCAGGCTGAAGTGCAGTGGCATGATCTTGGCTCATGCAGCCTCTGCTCCTGGGTTCAAACAATTCTCCTCCTCAGCCTCCCAATTAGCTGGGACTACAGATCTACACCACCACACGTGGCTAATTTTTTTATTTTTAGTAGAGACGGGATTTCACCATGTTGCCCAGGTGGATCTTGAACTCCTGACCTCAGGTGGTCCGCCGGTCTTGGCCTCCCAAAGTGCTGGGATTACAGGTGTGAGTCACCACACCCGGCAAGAAACTTTTAAAGAGGCTTTACTATTGGATAGGGGAACCAAAATTTTTTCCTTCATTAAAGAGCAACATTTGAATCATACTATGATTTCTCTACATCCAATAAAAACTATTCCTATGTTAAATCTGAACAAATAAAGCAGAAATATGAGGATTCCATGCTAACCCTTTTGACTTAAGCTTTATTTACTTTGTGATGAAAAAGCAACCTTTTTGAAGGAGAATTTGATCATGTCAACAAATAGGCATTTGGTAGAAAGTTTAACTAGTATCGAAATTCACAAAATTCTAACTCATAAAAATTTAACCTTGTATAAATTCTTCTTATCCTAAAATAAATATTTTTCAAAGTCCTATTTCTAAATATATCTAATTACATTCATATGAACAAGAAACAAGCAAACATGTCATTTTCCTAAATATGATATACCTAGGTAAACTGATTTTTCTTTATATAATCAAAAAATTACAGCTGAAATGAGAAGGAAAAATAACCAACAAATGAATTAAATGTTGTTTTGATTAATATGTAAATATCTCAAAGTAACTTCTTAGATTTTAATCTTGCATTTTAAAGTAGTAATTTCCTCCCCCCATCCCCTGCCCCACAGACAAAAGTCTCACTTTATCACCAGGTTGGAATGCAGTGGTGTGATTTCGGCTCACTGCAACCTCCACCTCCCGGGTTTGAGCTATTCTCCAGCCTCAGCCTCCTGAGTAGCTGGGACTACAGACGCTCGCCACCACACCCAGCTAATTTTTATATTTTAAGTAGAGATGGGGGTTTCACTGTGTTGGTCAGGATGGTCTCAATCTCTTGACCTCGTAATCTGCCTGCCTCAGCCTCTCAAAGTGTTGGAATTACAGGCGTGAGCCACTGCACCCAGCCTAAAGTAATAATTCTTAATGTGGGCTTTGTCAGTCACAGCGAACTATTCTCCATATTTCAAATAAGTAAAATAAAGTAAAAATTATGTATGCCCAGGATTTAGTTAGGACAGGCTAAGTAAAACTTTTTATGCTTCTGGCTAAAATGATATAAACTTGTATAATTATCTGATTTTGATCAGAATTAATCAGCATGCTTAGTTTTAATTATTGAAAAAACATATTTCAGTTTTGTAAGAAGTTTATGAAAATATGGTGCTCTTGAGTAAAGGGTGGGAGATAAATAATAAAAGGGTGTTTTCTGTTGGGCACAGTGGCCCACACCTGTAAGTCCCAGGTACTTGGGAGGCTGAGATAAGAGGACCAATTGAGCCCAGGAGTTCAAGGCCAGCCTGGGCAACATACATACATTCATACATGTATACATACATACATGCTGGGTGTTTTTTATTTTTATAACATAGATTCATTTTATTTCATTTAACATTTTTAAAGAATTTTTTGGTGCCAATAAGTTTTCCTCAAAAACATGTTTTATAGTATAGATGAGTTACAATTTCTTCAATTCCTCCCCTTTTCAATGTTTCTAATTTTTTCACTGGTATAAAAATGACCAAGGAGAAAATCCATGCACATATCAAACTGTTAGGATGTAATAAAGTTACTATTATTTTTTCCTAGTTTTGCTTGCCTTTAATTTATTCAGGGTTTCTTTTGATGTACGGAAATGTTGCATTTTGTCTTATTCCGGGAGATAAATGCTTCTCTATCACTTTTTTTTTCCCGTGGCCAGAAAGGTGATTCTCAGTCTCAGATTTCTATTTCCTTCTAGTGCTTAAAAGGATTCTTGTTTTCAGTTCTATCCTTAAGCTAGGTGGTAGTTATTTAATATTCCAAGTTGCTAAGCTGTGTTTCCATTCTCATTTATTGAATGACCCTTCATCTTTAGCCATAAATATTTGATGCCATTACCATACTCCACAGCTTTTAAAATGAAAATTTTTTTGTTAGCATCTCTGAGATCTGGGTCACCTTTCAGTCTCCAGTACCTAAAGATCTTTGTTGGCTTGGTGTGTAGGCCACTTCTTCCTGGGAAGTTTTGGATTTGCTTATGCTATCATCTGCGGACACTATGGACCTGAGACCACTTCAGGTTCCAGCCTGAAGTTCCTTTGGACTTCACACTGCAACACTGTGTGGGCACTGACTCAGGGGAGACATATGTTCTTCCCTCCACCCAGTGCAAAGGTTAAGATGCAAATGCATTTCTTTTGATCTGTTTCTGTGTGGTGCTTGTCTTTCTTATGGAACCTTAGATCGAGGATATAGCCCTTGGCACAGCAGTTCTATTAAATTCCATCTTGGGAGTTTTTCCCCTGTTATTGGTGCATAGTATAATACTGGGTAATACAATCAATAATGTATTTTATATTCAACAAAATAAAACCCATTACGTATAAAATAAAATATATCCTAAGTTCAGTTTCTGGATTGTCTAGTATGTTTATTTTTCCTGTATCTTGTTGATTTCACTAATTTAACAGTGCTTTGAGATTTTTTACTTTACTGTTTTTTTTTTAATATTTGGTAGGATAATTTCTTCCTAATTACTCATTCTTTCTAAAATGTTCCAGGTTTTTTTGTTTTGTTTTGTTTTGTTTTTGAGACGGAGTCTCGCTCTGTTGCCCAGGCTGGAGTGCAGGGGTGCAACCTCAGCTCACCGCAACCTCCGCCTCCCGGGTTCAAGTAATTTTCCTGTCTCAGCCTCCCAAGTAGCTGGGATTACAGGCATGAGCCGCCATGCTCATCTAGGTTGGGTGTTTTTTTAAAAGGTTGAGAATCACTTAGCTAATAACTTCAAACTTCTGAATGTACATTATGGTCTTACTAAGTCCTGTGCTCTACTACTCTACTTGCCAAGTGATACAGTACTATACTTAGTAAAAGTCACTGTGTATAATATGTTTTGATTTTGGCACATCTAGGGAAAAATGTATCATAGTGCTTTTGGATACATTTTTCCCTATCCAAAGTGCTATTATATCCAAAAGCACTTAGTCTGAATATCTAAGAGAACCTTTTTAATAAAATTGACTCAGTTTCATTTTTCTTCAGTTATTCCATTTTTAAAAATTACATTAAATTTCAAACATATAGGCCAGGCACGGTGGCTCATGCCTGTAATCCCAGCACTTTGGGAGGCCAAGGCAGGTTGATCACGAGGGTCAGGAGATTGAGACCAACCAGACCAATATGGTGAAATCCCAACTCTACTAAAAATACAAAAATTAGCTGGGTGTGGTGGTACATGCCTGCAGTCCCAGCTACTCGGGAGGCTGAGGCAGGAGAATCTCTTGAACCAGGGAGTAGGAGGTTGCACTGAGTTGAGATGGTGCCACTGCACTCCAGCCTGGTGGCAGAGTGAGACTCTTGTCTCCAAAAAAATAACAATAATAATTCAAACATATATTAGAAGTCTAATTCCACTGAACTGATCACCCATTTTCCAAAAGTGTCCTTTCATAGCTGATTTTATCTATACACCCACTCGCTCCATCCCTTAGATTACTGTGAAGAAAATTCCAAACATCATACTTTATCTAAACATTTCTCCATCTATGAACAGCAATAGCTAGGCTATTCTGATAACTTACTACATTTTCAGGCACTGTGCTAAGTATCTTAACATGGATTCTCTCATTTAACCTTTAGAAAAACGTAATGACTTAGACACTACTACTCCTATTTTCACAGTTAAAGTTGGATGACTTGGACAACCCTCTGTGTCTCAGTTCTTCTCCAGTAAAACATACAACAATCATCATTTATACATGCACAGGACTGTCCTAAGAATTAAACTGGTCAAAACACAGAAAGCACTTAAGGCATACAAAGATTTAATGCATACCAAGGATTTAATGTATACTAAGGATTTAATATATACCTAAGGATCTAATGCATACTAAGGATTTACTATCAGTGTTATTCTTTAAATTGTTAGAATTTATATTGATGCAAACTTACATTGTTCCTATCTAAGCCATATAGGAAAGGGAGATGATAACAACTGTAACAGTTCAGGAAATTGACAGAGAGTAGCAAATGCAAGCAAGAGCAACCATGAGGAAAACCTAAAAGGGCAGAAATTTCTGTGAAGAAAGGGGAAAACATTAAAATCCTCACATAAATAGAACAGGGACCAAAAGCTAAACTTTAATTAAATCTCAAAGGTCACAGTGACATCATCTGATATTTCAATCACCTAAGACTTCATTAGTAGAACAAGATGTCACTTTTTATTGCTGTCTTCAAAATCACTTATCTTTTCTTCCGTTAATAGCTAATCTTCTGTTAATCTTATCCAAAATGAAGCCCCCATCAAAAAAAACAGTGAGCAATGACAAGTCGTAAGTATACTAATATATGTATAATTGGTATCCCCAAAGGAGAAAAACAGAGGGAAGGGAAAAATGTATTAGAAAAAATAGTTATGGATAAAAGTTTTTCAGATATGATGATCTACAGCTCAAAGAAGCTCAACATCCCCCCAAGTACAAAAAACATTCAGAAAACTACTACACTAAGGTTTATAATTTCCGAACTGCTTAACATCAGTGATAAAGAGAAAATAATAAAAGCAACCAGAAGAGAAAAACAAAGATAAAACAGATTTCTTAATGGGAACGATGAGTAGAGCAACATCTTTAAATTACTCAGCCTAGAATTATTTATCCAGAAAAGTTAATATGAAGGTGAAACTCTTGCAAATGATAAAGATGTTCACTATTTTGACCATGATGATGGATTCACACAGTCTGTTACCACAAAGCAGAGATCAAAAACCTGTACAGCGACAAAGCAAAGAGATCCAAAAGTGCTGTGACCTTACCATAAGGGTATAGTAAGAATAACCTGCCCCTCTATCAACACAAAAAGACTGAATGAAAATTACAATGATACTGTGGAAGAGGAGAGGGGAGACCCTTAGAAGCTGTATCTGTAAAGCACTTCACACTTGTGAATTTTTAAACCAAGTATACATCATCTTGGTGGCTCAAAATTTACCTATCCGAAACTGGTAGTGCTTCCAGGTAATAGCAACAGGAAATTCAATCCTTTATTGTGGAAAGCATCATAATTTTCGCCAAAAAAATTGCATTAATTTTTCAAGGAAATCAGAAAGTTCACAGTTTAAAAAGACTATACATATATAAGGAAATATGGCACCCTAAGCAAAAATCAACAGAAGTAACAGGAAGAACAGGCCCACTAACAGAACCAAAGTAACTATATATACTCTATTGAAAGAATAAAACACAAGGTAAAATGTTTAGCTAACTATCTAAAATTTTAGCTGAAGAAGACAAAAGACCTTTTTGAACTTTTTTTGCTATCTGAAGTTTTAAAAAGGGGGAAGAGCTGGCTGATTTAAAATATAATGAATAGTTTTTAATGGCAGTTTAGACATAGCTAAATGGTATTTGTGATCTGAGATTGTTCAGAGAAAAGTGTCTCCCTGTTTTGAATTTTCAATGTAATAAAGACGGGAAATACAAACATTAAGAGAAATGGAGAATGGACTGAGGGAGGTCTAACATACATCTAACTGGAATTCCAGAAGAAGGGTCAACAAAGAATGCAATATGTGAAGAGATTACTGATTGAAAGACACAATCATAATGCAAATTTTTAAAGGCATCTTGTTATTCTTTAGACAGTTTCTTTAGGTACACTTCTGTGTATAAATCACGTATCTTGTGACTCTTAAAGATTTTTAAGACTCGTAAGTACGTAGGCCAGGCATGGTGGCTCATGCCTGTAATCCACAACACTTTGGGAGGCTGAAGTGGGAGGATCACTTGTGGCCAGGAATGTAAGAGCAGGTGGAGTAAAAAAGCGAGACCTTGTCTAGGCAAAAAATTTTTTTTTAATTATTGGGGGTGGTGGCACATGCCTGTGCTTCCATTTACTTGAGAGGATCACCTTAGTCCAAGAGTTTGGGGCTGCAGTGAGCTATGATCACACCACTGCTCTCCAGCCTTGGTGACAGTGAGACCTCATCCCTTTAAAAATAAAAAAGTGACCAGGCATGGTGGCTCACATCTGTAAACACAGCACTCTGGGAGGCTGAGGTGGGTGGATCGCAAAGTCAGGTGTTCAAGACAAGCCTGAACAACATGGTGAAACCCTGTCTCTAATCAAAATACAAAAATTAGCCAGGTGTGGTAGCGTGCATCTGTAATCCCAGCTACTCAGGAGGCTGAGCCAGGAGAATCGCTTGAACCTGGGAGGCGGAGGTTGCAGTGAGCCAAGATAATGTCACTGCACTCCAGCCTGGGCGAAACTCCATCTCAAAAATAAATAAATAAAAATAAAAAAGTATGTCATCTTTATTGATATACACTAAATTTGCCTATTTGCCAGGAATTATTCAAAGGGTAGGGAACCACAGTAAATAAGATAAAATAAGGTCCTGTTCTTCCTTTCCTTACATTTTAATTAAGGAGAAAACAAAAATTTGAATAGGGTGATGTGATAGAGAGGACGTAAGTGGCTAAACATTCTACACTGGGTATATGCACACAAGGGAGCTCTTGAAGATGTGATGACACGTACAGTTATCTCAAAGATAGGAACTAGGCATGCAGAGAGATCAGAGATGAGCTGTAAATGATCAGAGGTAAATCTGCATTTTTGCAAAGTAAAATGACCAATCAGTCTTATTCTTTGCAATAATTTCACCAATTAATAAAATTTCACATGGGATACTTCTCACCCCATCTGCCTGCTCTGCCAAATGGGTAACTTTTATCTGTGGAACTAATAACTCTGAATCTATTTCTTCCTCAAGTCTTCTCTCCTGATACTCTTCTCTTTCAAGTTAACTCTTAGCCATAAAGAATTATTCTCCTCCTAGCAATAGCAATGATTCTGCTGGGTAACTGACTCATTGAACCTATGAGCTCTTCAGATAGTCTGATATCCTGATAGGCTCATAAACTATAATGTTAAAATTAATGAAGCTACGTTTTAGCAATACCCAAATGAATTAATTCAAATTTTAAAGATACTCAGATGAACTGTTATGGAACCATGCACTCGATCTCAGTCTCATACAGACTACACAACTCCAAGATAGCAAGGATGGCGTACAGTTTTTCATTATTGTAAAGTTATCACTTAGCAAGGTACCTGGTATATAGTGTACTAACATATCTACTGAACAAATGAGATCAATGAATACTCATTTGCTGAGTGAAGTTCAACAAATAAACCCTTCTGTCTGACAATAAATGTACCCATGAAAAAATTAGATAGGAAATCTTTATTTGTTGCCATAGCTCTAAATCTAGCACCCTAAGAGGACTGATAGTAAATATGTATTTATACATCTCTTCTTATCAAAAATGTATTCATATTCTTCAACTACTTAGATTGCATCTGAAATAATTTTTAGGGCCAGGTATGGTGACTCACACCTGTAACCCCAGCACTTTGGGATGCTGAGGTAGTTAGGTTGCCTGAGGTCAGGAGTTCAAGACCAGCCTGGCCAACATGGTGAAACCCTAACTCTACTAAAAAATACAAAAATTAGCCAGGCATGGTAGGTGGGCACCTATGATCCCAGCTACTCAGGAGTCTGAGGCAAGAGAATAACTTGAACCCAGGAGGCAGAGGTTACAATGAGCCAAGATTGAGCCACTGCACTCCAGCCTTGGCGACAGAGCAAGACACCATCTTAAAAACAATAAATAAGTAAATAAAAATTTAAAAAGAATTTTTAGAAGAATTTACATAAGAACTAAAAAATGAGTTTCAGCAGAGGTTCTTCTAAAGCTATGAATAATGCAAACCACCTAGGATAATTTACCAGTATTCTTAAAAGATTATAAAAACAATTTCTTATACCCAGACCATAATATAAGATTCTTATCTAACTAGCCTAGAATAGGAATGAGGCATCAATATATTTTTTAAATCTCTCTGGGTAGTTTCAATATGAATTTAGAATTGTGAATATCTGCTCTAAAGTTTATCCACACAAAATCTTAATTCCAAAGCCTAATTCTAAGAAAAGCTATTCCTTCTTTTCTTTTCTCTCTCTCTCTTTCTCGCTCTCCCTCTCTCTCACTCACTCGCTCTTTTTTAAATAGTAGAGATGGGGGCCGGGCACAGTGGCTCAAGCCTGTAATCCCAGCACTTTGGGAGGCTCAGGCAGGCAGATCACGAGGTCATGAGTTCAAGACCAGCCTGGCCAACACAGTGAAACCCCATCTCCACTAAAAATACAAAAAAAATTAGCTAAGTATGGTGGCACACACCTGTAGTCCCAGCTACTCAGGAGGCTGAGGTGGGAGAATCACCTGAACATGGAAGGCGGAGGTTGCAGTAAGCCAAGACCGTGCCATTGCACTCCAGCCTGGGTGACAGAGTGAGACTCTATCTCAACTAACAAATAAGAGTGAGACTCTGTCTCAGTCAATCAATCAATCAGTAGAATAAGATGGGGTTTCACCATGATGTTGCCCAGGCTTGTCTCCAACTCCTGGACTCAAGCGATCCTCTAGCCTCGCCCTTTCAAAGTGCTCCGATAACAAGTGCGAGCCACCACATCCTGATGAAAAGCTATTTCTTCAGGAAAATATTTTAGAGAAACTTCACTTATATCATTCAAGTGACTACCATCATACACTATCTTACTCTTTTAATAAAAATATCTGATATTAGGTTTTAAGTAGCCACTCTCTCTTAAACAGTATCCTTAAAAACAATCCAAAATTACTGTTCTCTAACTACACATAAAACCACAATAGGGTATAAGAAATATTAAGGTAGAGCCAGGTGTGGTGGCTTATGCCTGTAATCGCAACACTTTGGGGGGCCAAGGCTGGAGGATCACTTGAGGCCAGGAGTTCAAGACCAGCCTGGGCAACACAGTGAGAATCTGTTTCTTTAAAAGACAAAAACAAACAAACAAACAAATAAAAAAAAAAACCCTTAACCTATCAAAGTAGAACAAAGGTGACTTTCACTTTCATCCAGGACACAGTGACTGGTACCAGACTAGCCCTTGTCACCAAAAACTATAAAATAAGACAGAAATACATGAGGCAACTGTATTCAGTCACTGAACCACATGTAGATAAAATCTACATTCCTTTAGAGAGCATCATAAACATCCTACCTCTCAGTCTGTAGACAATTTTATGATAACTAAAATAGAGAGCTAGAAACCAAGTAGAGCACAAGCAGAAATCAGGGTTTGGGCTCAAGAGTGAGTGAAATCCATGGGGCAGGGCACTGGAACGGAGGGAATGAAATAGGATGAGGATGGGGAATAGAGGGTACATAGAGGGAAGAGAAGACACGTGTGAATTCTTCACAAGTCCTTGGTCAGAGTCTGGGCTATACACGACAGGGTGAGAATACACAAAGTTTACCAGACAGCAGCTGCTATAAATTTGACACTGGAAGAGAAAACCTAGAGGTCAAAGAGTTCCAGAAGAATTCTGCTTGAATGGAGGAAAACTCTGTTAATCTCCCTGCCATCTACCTGATAAACCAGAAAGGTCACCCTGAAATGACTACACTTTAGAGTAAGTTCTATCCTAGGCCTGTCCTTTCCTAACAAAACCTAAATAAAACCAACCCTTGACAAGATCTTCTAAGAAACAAGGATCAGAAACTGGGTAACAGCAACTTAGAAAGGCTTGAGAAATGACTTGGCCTTTCCACAGATCTTCCCTAAGAAAGCATAAAACCAAGGTTACACAAGCTTACAGTACTTTAAATGCCTTCTAAAACAATTCAAGTCTTCAGAGGAAGATAAAATTTCTAAAATTTCTGGTGTATAGTCCACAATGTCCAAGTCACAATAAAAGATTACCAGGCATTCAAAGAAATAGGAAAGCCTAACTCATAGCAAAGAAAAAAGTACCCTATAGAAACTGACACCAAGATGATATAGATGTTATAACAAACTAAAACTTTAAATGGGCTATTGTACATTTATTCACACCTTTAAATGAACATAGGTTCTTAGTGAACAACTGACAGGAAACCTAAATAGATAGATGGAAACTACTAAAAGAAAAAAAGGAAATTCTAGAAAAGTACAAAAATTGAAATGAAAAAAATCACTGGATGGACTTAATAGCAAATGGGATATGCTTGAAAAAGGGTACGTGAACATGAACACACATCAATAAAAAGTATCCAGTTTGAAGAACAGAGGGAGATGATAAATTGAAGAAAAATGAACAATCATCAGGGACCCTTGTGACAAAATCAAATAGTCTAACATGTGTAACTGAAGTCGTAGACTGGGGTGTTTTCTGTTTTTTTTGAGATAGCTCTCACTCTGTTGCCCAAACTGAAGTGAGCACAGTGGCACGATCACAGCTCCCTGCAGCCTCAACCTCCTGGCCTCGAGCGATCCTCCCACCTCAGCCTCCCAAGTAGCTGGGAATACAAGCACACATTACCGTGCCTGGCTAATTTTTAAATATTTTTGGTAGAGATAGGGTCTTACTATGTTGCCCAGGCTGATCTTCAACCCCTGGGCTCAAGTGATCCTCTCACCTCAGCCTCCCAAATTTATGGGACTAGAGGTGTAAGCCACCACAACTCCCGGCAAAGTCTGTTTGGAGAATTATGGCCAATTTCCCAAATTTGATGAAAATCGACTCAATGAACTCCATAGAAAATAAACATATCTAAAAATTTCATGGTCAAACAGGAAAGGCCAAAGAAAAAGAGGAAATCCTGAAAGCAGTGAGAGAAAAGTCATAAAACATTCAGGAAGGAACAATATGAATGACATCCCAAACAATGGAAACCAGATACAAAGTAGTAACATCAGAATCTTTTTAATGCTGAAAGAAAAAAACCGTCAATTCTAGAGCAAACTATCCTTCTAAATCGACAATTTTTTTTTTTTTTTTTTGAGACAGAGTCTTGCTCTGCCACCTATGCTAGAGTGCAGTGGGGTGATCTCAACTCACTGCAACCTCTGCCTCCTGAGTTCAAGCAATTTTCCTGCCTCAGCCTCCTGAGTAGCTGGGACTACACATACATGCTGTCATGCCTGGCTAATTTTTTTGTATTTTAGTAGAGACAAGGTTTCACAGTGTTGCCCAGACTGGTCTTGAACTCCTGAGCTCAGTCAATCCTGCCACCTCAGCCTCCCAAAGTGCTAGGATTACAAGTGTGAGCCACCACGCCCAGTTTAAATTGAGGATTTTCATATGACAAGAAGATAATTCACTGACAGCAAACCTGCAAAACAAGAAATGCTGGAGAATATTCTTTAGGCCAAAGGAATATAACAGAAACTCATATATGCTAGAAGAAATAAAGTGAAACAGAAACGGTAATAAATTGGTAAATATGAAACACCAGCTTTTATTTTCCCTTCTTGTAACTTCCTTAAAACATAGCTTTCTTTCTTAACATACCTTATGGTATGTTAAGGTATATAAAGCATGAATAAATGATGTGGCAATAGTACAAAGTATAGTAACTGAATAAACTGAATAATTCTTTTGTAAAGTTACTAAAAGCATACAATATTTTAAGTAGACATTAAGTTAAAGCTGTATATCACTATCCCCATAGCAATTGCTAAAAATAATAAAGTACAGCCTAAAAAGCCAAAAGTAGATATAAAATGGAATACCAAAAAATTATAAACTAAAAATCATGCAGGAAAGAGACAATAAAAGAACAAAACACAAAAAAGAGAAATAAAAAATGTAAATGGCAGACTTAACCTAACCATATCACAAGTTATATTAAATATAACAAGATTATATATTCCAATTAAAAACAAAGAAAGAAGCCTGGCACAGTGGCTCATGCCTGTCATCCCAACACTTTGGGAAGCAGAGGTGGGAGGATCATACTTGAGCCCAGGAGTTCAAGACCAGCCCAGGCAAGATGGCAAGACCCCAAAAATTACAAAAATTAGCTGAGTGTAGTCACAGCTACTCAGGAGGCTGAGGCAGAAGGACTGCTTAAGCCCAAAGGTTGAGGCTGCAGCGAACTGTGATCATACCACCAAATTCCAGCTTGAGTGACAGAACAAGACCCTGTCTCGAGAGAGAATACACAAGGAAGAAAGCCTCGAATTATAAGACAGAACAAAAAGCCCTCAACTATTTATACAACTTAAAACTGGTTTTCTATGAAAACGCAAACATAATTGAAAATATATATTTAGGCAACTCCACTACTTGTTTTTTTTCTGTATCTCAGTATTTGTTATATAGATGAAACATATAAATTTATGTCTAACATTGTTCTACATCCTTGGGAGTCATAACTAAACAAAGTTTCCTTCCTAAGGTTTGCATCTGAATGGGAAGAATGCAAAAATAACTCTTTCATAGGTTATGTTTAGACAGTGATAATTGCTGTATAAGGAAAAAAAGCAGGATAAGGAAGGAGTAAACTATAATTTTATTTACTTTTTATTTTCTGATACTTTGGGTACAACTTGCAACTTTAAATGGAGTTATCAGAATAGGTCTCACTGACAAAGTTAGATTCAAACAGGGACTTGACAAGCATGAGGATGTTAGCTATGTAAACAAGTAGAGTAAGAAACTGGAGAGCAAATAGGCAGGCATCCTTGAGAAGAGCAAGAAAGCCAGTGTCGCTGTAGCAGAGATGGAGGAAAAGGCAGAGTAGTAGATAAAATGCATGTACAGGGTCTTATAAACCACTATGAAGACTGACAGAAGACTCACTGCAGGCTTTGAGCAGGGGAGTGAAATAGCCCAACTCAGGATTAGCTCTAGCAGTTGTATTAAGAATAAATGAAAGGTGGTAGTATTAGAAGTATAGAGACTACTGCAGTAATCTAGGCAAGAAATGATGATGGTAGACACCAGGCTAGAGACAACAGTGGTAGTAAGTAGTTGGATTTGGTGATATATTTTGAAGGTGGAGTCAAAAGGATTTCCTGATAAGTTTGGTTTTGTGTATGAGAAAAGAGTAGAGTCAAAGAGGGTGCGAAGATTTTTGGCCTACGCATCTGAAAAAAAAAATGCAACTGCCAAACTGAGAAGGGGAAAGGCTGCCAGTGAAAAAAGATTTGGAGGTGATCAGTAGTTGAGTTTTAGATGTGTTATGTCTGAAAAAGTAGACATTCAAGTGGGAGATGTCAGAGTCTGTATAGGACAGACAAATGTGAGAGTTCAGGAATGAACAATGAGACAGAAATATAAATTTGGAAATCAATAACATATAGATAGTATTCCAAGCCCTAAGATTACAGGTATAGATAATGGTGTAAGCCCTGGTACATCCAACCTAAAAGAACAAAGAAAATGAGCAAATGAGACTGAGAAGAAGTAATCAGTAATTAGTAGGAAGAAAATGAAAACAATGTGTTCTGGTAGCCAAGTACGTAAATGTGTTAAAAGAAACATTAAACATGTCAAATGTTGCTGATACAATAAGGTATTAAGACAACAACTGAGAAATCACCTCTAAATTTAGTAATGTAGTGGTTATTCATGACCTTGAAAAGAGCAAGCAATTTTGGTACAATGCTGACAGTCAAAAGTATGTATAGATAGAATGGGACAGGAGGAATTAGAGACCATGATTATAAGCAATTCTTTCAAGAAGTTTTTCAGGAACAGCTCTGATGGCAGGGAAAGAAAGTTAAAGAGAAAGATTTGTGTTTTGTTTTTAAAAATGGAAGAAAAGTAGCAGCATACTGAAATAAAGGAATAATTGTTAGAGGCTGAAAAACTGATAGTTTAGCAGACAGAAGGGCAAATTTCTGAAGCAATGTCACTGGCTATATGAGGGGAATGGATCTCAGTGTATAAGTAGAAAAATTAGCTTTCTAAAGGACCAAAGTTCAGCTAAGATAACTGAAATGCAGAAATATGGGTACAGGTACTTGTTGGGAAAGTAGACGTGGTAGAGGGAGTCTGTAGTTCTCTTTTGATAGCTTCAATTTTCTCAGTGAAGCTGTAAGCAAATGCCAGTATTTCAGAGTGAGGATGAAGTATCTGACATTTAAAAGAAGAAAAGGTGTGGATATACAATATGACTTCCAGACGACATTAAGGGTCTACTTGAGGGAAGTGGTCAGAAATTGAGAATGTGATCTATCGGTAACATTATGCTAGAATGTGTTTTTCTCCTGTGACATTCAGCTAGATAAACAAAATATGATAGAAAGGAAGTCCAGTTTAATCAGGGCTGTAGTTATGCCAAGTGAATTCAAAAAGTGGGATATGGGAGTCAAGGCTAAATGCAAGGGACTGATTAAACTGATTAGCCATGACATTAAATAAGGAAAGAGTTAAATGAGAACACAAAGGGATGAGGTAAAGTGAAAGGGTAGTAGGATCAATGGATTAAAGTAAAAATCACTGTGTGGTTGAATAATTGTAGAAGTTTCATACTAAGCAGAATGAGTTGGAATAATGAGAGATGTCGTCAGAGAGAGGAATGCTTAAAACTGAATAGAATTATTACAAATGACAAGGTCTAGTATATGACCCTGCATGTGAGTGGCTAGGGCAGCGTAAAGGACAAGAACACTGGAAAGGAGGTCAGAGAACACAAAGACTAGAGTGTCTAAAGGATCAAATCTATGTATATTAAAATTGCTAGAACTTAATAGTAACATTCTACAGTTTGCCACTGAGTTAGGAACAAAAACCTCTGAGAGAGGAAGAGGAATGACCCAAGGGTTTTTAGATGACAGCAGCAATGAGAAGCGATGGGTGATGGCATAAAATTAAAATCTGAAGATTTTAGGGAGGAAAGAGAAAGAACAGTCCAAAAAAAAAAACAGTAAAAAGATGACCTATCTCATTACCTCCAGGCTCAGTCATACATGAGATGTGAAAAAAAAAACACAAGTCACCAGTCATGACAGTTCCAAGAGACACAGTGTCCATTATGCCAAAGCAAGCACAGAAACGGGTCAAAAAGAGGCTGGGGATACACGGATTGTGATGACAATGCCAAGAATTCCAAAGCAGAAAGTGGCAGAATTGAGTACCCAGAGAGCCCATGGAATTAAAGTATGAAAGATAAGGGATACCTGGGAGTGTGGCACTTATGGCACTCTCTTGGGTAACGAACAAGGATAAAAGATGCAACAATATTAGTCTAGTAGTTAGAAGGCTGATAGTGACGGAGAGGTTGCAAACGGTGGTGGTAATGAAGGATGCAGTTTGGGTCTTCCTCTTATAAAACTTAATCAATTGAAAAGAAATTCTAGTTCCAGTGAGTCAACTCCATCTTCACCTCAAATGAGGACTGAAGAACAAGACAGTGTGGTCTTAAAGTGACTATTCATTTCAGGAGAAAGAAATATATTTCTCTAAAATAGATTCTCTCCAAATTTATTCCCTTGCCCCATGCTGCAATCACTAATATTTCTCATGAACTACCACACGTCAAACATGTAAACATTATTTTTCAAATGACCCAATATAACAAATTTAATAGAAATGGTTCCATTTTTCCCTGGAGACCTCCTTCACAGGATCCTCAGTCTAAACTATCTACTGCATGGCTGACATTTTAGGCATTCCCTTATCTTTTACTTTCTTGGTTTACTAACTTATTTGGTGGATCATATTCTGTAATGGCTTGCCAAAAAGAGGTATATAAAAGGCAAAGCTCCTCAATACCTGGATGATGAAACATGTCTACATTTTATTCTCACATTGATTTATACTTTAGCTATAGAGTTTTAGATCGAGGCTGGGCGTGGTGGCTCATGCCTGTAATCCCAGTACTTTGGGACGCTGAGGTGAGTGAATCGCCTGAGGTGAGGAGTTTGAGAGCAGCCTGGCCAACATGGTGAAACCCCGTCTCTACTAAAAAAATACAAAAATTAGCCAGGTGTGGTGGCAGGTGCCTGTAATCCCAGCTACTCAGGAGGCTGAGGCAGGAGAATCTCTCGTATCCGGAAGGCAAAGTTTCAGTGAGTCAAGACTGCACCATTGCACTCCAGCCTGGGCAACAAGAGCAAAACTCCATCTCAAACTAAAAAAAAAAAAAATTCTAGATCGAAAATCTTTGCCCTTCATCTCCCAACTTTCTTTTAACAATCCTATTTTGATTTTTTTTTTTTGGAGACAGAATCTCACTCTGTCGCCCAAGCTGGTGCACTGGTACGATCTCAGCTTATGGCAACCTACACCTCCCAGGTTGAAGTGATTCTCATGCCTCAGCCTCCCGAGTAGCTGGGACTACAAGCATGTGCCACCAAGCCAGTTAATTTTTTGTATTTTTAATAGAGATGAGGCTTCACCATGTTGCTCAGGCTGGTCTGGAACTCCTGAGCTCAAGTGATCCCACCACCTCAGCCTCTCAAAGTGCTAGAATTACAGGTGCGAGCCACCAAACCCAGCCCTAACGATCCTATTTTGATTCCTATTTCACTGGAATCATTGGAAACTTTGTTGATCTTAATTTTAATCCACAGCATACTATCATTTTATGATGCTATATACCTTGATATGGGTCTTTTTTAAAACCACTGTTCTGGACACTAAATGGGACATTTTATTCTGGTGACTACATTCTTACATGAATTTCTTGCAATAATTTTCTAATAAATTCCCAACATTCTGTTTTCTTTTTTCTGTAATTTATACTGGTTGTCTGCTCAAGAACTCATACTTCTTTTTCTTTTAAATTTTCTTGTGAGGGTGAAAAGGTCTCGAAATCCTAAAAGAGAGGTAGGAAGCATCATTACTGGCAATATGGAAGCAAGTCAGGGAGAACAAAGGTCCCCAGAGTTTAGTGGGCAGATTTACACTTAATCTCTCTGATTTCAGCCTGGTAATTCCTCCCCATGTGGACCTACTATCCCAAGTTCAGTGCCTCTCTGAGTTTATTTCTCCAGCGAATAGGTCCAACTTTTGTGACACCTGTCATCTCTAGGTGCTGAGTATTACAGGTCCCTGAGAAATACACTGATTGGCTTCCTTCGTATCTCCTTTGCATGGCCTTAGATCATTCAACCCATTAGGTCAAATATCAGATCCAACAAATCTTCCATTCATTACCCTGCTTTTAAAAAAAGGACTGAAATTCCCATTGGTGTCTCTCTTCTTTAATTTTTAGTATTTATAAGTCTATACATTTTTTATTCCTTTAATATGAATAGAATTTTTAGAGGGAGATGGAAAAACTCTGTGGTTTATCTAGAAACCTAGTAATGTTCTCAGGCACAAAATTTAATGCAGTTCTTTAGCTGCTTTCCTTTATCAAAACAACTTTCAAAGCCACAAAGTAAAGCAAACACTTCAATAAAATATTTTTTTAAAAAAGAGAAAAAATAGCACTAAAGTGTCCTTTGATATGATAAAAAACAAAAATAGAAAAAAATAAAACGTGGGCTGCAACTGTAATAACAGTCAATAATAACTAAACTGTTACTGAGTGCTTACTATGCTAAGCACTTTATAGGTACAATTCTTAGTACTTGTAATCCTCATAACTTTATAAAGCTGGTAGTATATTTTCACTTAAAAGATACGCACACAAAACACAGCTCGTCATGTTTTTCACTATGCAGTTTTTTAAAATTTAAATAAAAATTTAAAAAGCAGAGGAGAGAGGCAAGAAAAAACAAAATACAGTTGCAGACTATGTGGGTGATTATGGAATGAAGCCAAATTCAGAGGAAAATTCACATCTTTTTGATAAACTGAGGTTTCAACATAAGATTCTAAAAATACAGCAAAATCAAACTAAGCAAAAACTTAATAAAGATAAAAGAAAATTGTAAGAATCAGAACACTTTTTTTTGAGACAGAGTCTCACTCTGTCACCTAGGCTGGAGTGCAGTGGCACAATCTCAGCTCACTGCAACCTCCACCTCCTAGGTTCAAACAATTCTCCTGCCTCAGCTTCCCGAGTAGCTGGGACTACAGGCATATACTACCATGCCCAGCTGATTTTTGTATTTTTAGTAGAGATGGGGTTTCACCATATTGGCCATGCTGGCCTCAAACTGCTGACCTTGTGATCCACCTGTCTTGGCCTCCCAAAGTGCTGGGATTACAGGCATGAGCCACCGTACCCGGCCATATTCAGAACACTTAGAACAGAATAAATGAATTTAAAACTGGGTAATTAAAATGACAAATAAAGACCACAAACCTATGGCCAAGCTAATAAAGATCAGGAAATAAACTCAGTGATAAAACATCATAAATCATCAAAAGATATAACTATAGATCTTCATAAAACTTGAATGCTGTTTAATTCAAAGCTAATGATTGTAACCTCTACTAAATAATTTTCTAAGAAAATATAAATTATCACAATTGCAAAGTTGACTCAAGAAGAGATAGGAGCTGGGTGCAGTGGCTTATACCTATAATCTCAACACTTTGGGAGGCCAAAGCAGGAGGACTGCTTGAGGCCAGGAGTTCAAGACCAACCTCGGCAACATGGGAAGTCCCCATCTCTAAAAACAAAAAATAAAAAATAGCCAGGCATGGTAGCACATACCAGTAGTCCTAACAATTTGGAAGGCTGAGGCAGGAGGATCACTTGAGCCCAGGAGGTTCAAGGTTACAATGAGCTATGATCACGCCACTCGCTATACTCCAGCCTGGTTGACAAGAGCAAGACACCCTGTCTCCTAAAAACAAACAAAAAACCCAGAATAGATAGGAAACCTGACTCCATCAATAAGCATATAAGAAATTGAGATTCTTAAAGAACTAGCCCTAAAAGTCCTTAAGTCCAGAGAGAGGAACAGGTAGTGTTGGTGGGGAGGAAAAAGGATGGAGCAGAAAGTGTTACTTAAGATAGAAAGAAGTGGCTGGGCACAGTATCCTGGCACTTTGGGAGGCCAAGGTGGGCGGATCACTTAAGGCCAGGAATTCAAGATCAGCCTGGCTAACATGGCAAAATCCCACCTCTACTAAAAATACAAAAATTAGCTAGGCATGGTGATGTGCACCTGTAATCCCAGTTACTCAGGAAGCTGAGGCACAAAAATCACTTGAATCCGGGAGGCAGAGGTTGCAGTGAACTGAGATCATGCTACTGTATTCCACCCTGGGAAACAGAGAGAAACTCTTGTCTCAAAAAAAAAAAAGGATACACAGAGGGGAATTAGTTTTAAGGTTATATGGCTCCCCTAATAGATACAGGTCTACAAAAATTCCCTGTACAGAGTTGGAAGGTTAGGTAGAGGGTTCCTGCTACCAGAGTACAAGTAAAAGATAAAGAGATTATTCAGTAAAGATAACCTTGCCCAAAGAGAGGTCTAGCCTTTGCCTTCAGTTCCTGGCAGGTAATCTCTAAGCCCCCGAAATGTCCTGCCTGATAAAATTATCTTTGTTTGCCTGGGGACCTTGAGCCAAGCCAGATAGCCTGTGTCAACAATCTGATTCACAGTGGGAGCTCTGGGTCACTGTTTCAGATCAATCTCAGGAGGGGCTATCCTAGAGACTGAGGTCTGCCATGTGACCAGTGAACCATGTCTATGTGACAGAGACCCACTAAAAATTATGGACACCAAGGTTTAGATGAGATTCCATGGCTGGCAACATTCTATACACACTGTCATACATCACTGTCAGGTGTTAATGATGTCCATGGCTCCACTGGGAGAAGACAACTGGAACTCTCCTGGACTCTGCCCTGTGCATCTTTCCCTTGGGTGATGTTAATCTGTATCCTTTCACTGTAATAAACATAACCGTGAGTATAACAACTTGCAGTGAGTTCTATGGATTCTAGCTAATTATCGAACCTAAATATAGTTTTAGGGAATCTTGATTTTACTAATGGTATCAGAAGTGAAATCTCATTAATTACTCCTTAATTTTATAGTTAGCATCAGAAGTGGGATCACTTGAATGACCCCAACTTACTAAAACAGGTGGCTTGTGAAGAGGGAGGATGAGAAGGTGGAAACTGGTTAAGTCTCTAATTCTTAGGTGGGTACCCAGCCATGCACGATGTAACTGCACCTGCAGTTACTAGAGGTAAAAATTACCAATGAAATGTAGAAATGGTAGACTTGATTCCCAAGGAGCTGAACCACCAGATAAATAAGGAAATGCAAACTAATAAGAAAAAAAGTGGACCAGGCATGGTGGCTCATGCCTATATACCAAGCACTTTGGGAGGTCCTGGCGGAAGGACTGCTTAAGCCCAGGAGTTCAAAATCAGCCTAGGCAACATAGAAAGTCTTCATCTCAACAAAAAATAAAAAATTAGCCAGGTGCGATGTCACATGCTTGTAGTCCTAACTATTCAGGTGCCTGACGTTGGAGAACTGCTTGAGCCCAGGAGATTAAGCCTTCAGTGAGCCACTGTACTCTAGCCTGGGCAATATAGTGTAAGACCCCATCTAAAAAAAAAAAAAAAAGTTAATGAGACAATCTTTTTGTTAACTTTTATCTGTACTAGCTAAAATGAAAATATAAGATAATGTCAGGACAGATCATGACACTGGGCCAAACTCAGATTTCAGCCAGTCTGGGCTACAATCACTAGTCTCAGGGTCACTCCAAAAGGAAGGTTTATGCTGGGACATTAGACAGCATCTCTATGACCTCCAGTTACAAGGAGGTAGTCTAGGTATGGGAAAGACAAAACCAAGAAACTACTGAAACCAGGAATTATAGTACAAATTTTCTCATTTTATTGATCAACACTGTCTGCTTCTGGAAGAAAAACCTTTACTAAAACGGACTGTGACAGTGATTTAGAGGCACAGTATCTTTGGTTTTGAATGCTGTACAATGGAAGACTGTGTCTGGGTTGATGTGAGACCCACAGCTTACTACTGTACAAGCAGATATGTCTATACATGATCCAGACACACAAGCAGGTTATTCCCAAGGAGAGAGCTAGCCCAGTGGACTAGATATAAAAGTCACTGTCAAGTGTGTTTACCTTGAAAAGGGCAACCATCCTCCTCCCCCTATAAATGCCAAATCGAACTCCCCAGAATAAGCAGCTGATATGCTTCTTACACAAGCCACACTGGACTGGCATGATGATGGGATAGTCAGTAGATGACTATGAGTGAAATGACTATGATTCAGTATGCATCATGGTATATGGTAAATTCTATGATTCAGGGGGCCCCTTTTGCATGGGCACCCCCATGTAACTTTACTGCTGTAAAATGTAACAATAATCTGAGAAGCCTTATCAGACGTATTGTCTAAGCTTCCCTTTATGGGTCTTAAGAGATGCTAAGAAAATTAGAGTTAAGTCATAAGAAAACAGGGAAACAGTAGAGTAGAGGTAAAGGAATTATTCTTAGGAAGATGAACATGTATAGATGGTTATTTTAAAATGGGATAAACTGAACACTGATGGAGTTGAAACAAAAGTCAATGTGGCATTACTATGCGACTGGGTAGACCAATGAGAGCCCTGGCTAGTCCCCAACATTAAAGGGCCTTAAACTAATTATGCTGTATTTTACCCCAATTTGAAAAGATTTAAAAGCCAGGGGACTAAGATGACAATAAGAAACCTGACCTCAAATTGCCTGGGGCAATAGTCTGGCAGATTACTCAAGACGAAGACAGAGAGGCCAGGGAACCAGCAGCTGGGGAACTAAGGCAATATACACCTGTGAGTAAAAATGCCAGGGGTAGATAAGAGACATTACTAAAACTCCTTAACAGGGAGGCCCAAGGCACTATAATTCTAAATCTTGTTGAAGTCCTAACAGGTGTTAAGGTTAAACTGGGAGGAGGTGATGGCTGATGGGATTAAGATAAAAGTTTAGATTAAAACTGGAATGTCTCAGGTGCCTTTATGTGAAGTGGTTACGTCTTCATTACCTACATGTACTATTGGAATAGACAGTATGTTTGACTGAAAAGTCTACCTGTCTACTATTGTAAAAAGTTTACCTTAAGGCAAGTGTTTAGAAATGCTAATCAACAATGCTATAGGAACCACCAGAACTGCCTAAGTCCTCAGAAGTCAATTTCTGCTATGGCTATAAAATAGCCATAATATCTTAAGGGATGTGAGAGAAACATTCTAATAAGGAAGGCAGTGTCCAGAAGAGTTCCCTGTAAAGTAGAAATGGTTTGTGTAGGAACATACAACCAGAAGAATGCAGAGATGCCCTCATTATACTTATAAGCAGGTAGCTTCTTTTTCCCTAAGGCTGACTTGGAAACTACCTGAAGAGCTGCTGACCCTCTGATCAGACGAGTGCTACACTATAAATTGTTCTCTCTTAATCAGCAAAGAGTAGCTTGGTTTCTGGACAGTTCCAAGGTGAATGGACAGCATCTTGTTTGGAAGGCCATCACTCTGATTACAGAAAGTAAAACAATTAACTCAGTGGGCATCCGATTTTCTCCTATGTTTGGGTTGTCACTGAACTCTGCAGTTGATGTCAGAAGTAATGGTGACTTGCAGACTGTTTCGTAACTCTGAACAGATGATGAAGAGAAAGACACTGGTGGCCAGGCGCGGTGGCTCACGCCTGTAATCCCAGCACTTTGGGAGGCCGAGGCGGGTAGATCACGAGGTCAACAGATCAAGACCATCCTGGTCAACATGGTGAAACCCCGTCTCTACTAAATATACAAAAAATTAGCTGGGCATGGTGGCGTGTGCCTGTAGTCCCAGCTACTCAGGAGGCTGAGGGAGGAGAATTGCCTGAAGCCAGGAAGCAGAGGTTGCAGTGAGCCAAGATCATGCCATTGCACTCCAGCCTGGGTAACAAGAGCAAAACTCTGTCTCAAAAAAAAAAGACACTGGTAAAATTTGATAATGTATGTTAGACTTGCAACTGTCTCTGCAAAATTATAACTGAGAGAAATCCAACACAACTGACTCCACCTTGCTTCTAACCTCATAAACTGTCTTTGCTCATTCCCATACATGGGCCAACCCAACTATGGGAGGAATTTATTTTACAGTTTAAAGCAAAGATGATAATAGCCTCTTCCTGAAACAAATACCCTCCTTGTTCAGGGACTGAACCACCTTTGGTAAAGCTAATGGAAGGCTATAAGGTTAGAATCATGGTAGGGGCCTAAATTCTGCTAAGACTTAGGCATAAACAGAAACCAGTCAGTGTTCCCTGGCTTGTTTTTTATAATTTCTTATTGCTCAGGAGTCACTAGCAGGTGGTCACAAGATTTCAAACTTCCCCTACAGATAACATCACTATTGTGAAACCTAAGACTAGTATTTGAGATATTTTTCAAACTTTGCATTCTGGTGTACTAACTGATACCACCTAGGCTGGTGACCCATACCAAGAAACTAATTCAGCTGGTCCTGTGACCCCTATTCAGGAAGTGACTCAGCATAACTCACTGCACACAGTTTTGACACCTCTATAATTTCATCCCTGACCCAACCAATCAGCAGCACCCTAGCCCCTGGCACCAAACTATCCTTTTAAAACCCTCATCTCCAAATTCTGAAGGAGCT
This sequence comes from Callithrix jacchus, assembly GCF_049354715.1. NCBI lineage: Eukaryota > Metazoa > Chordata > Mammalia > Primates > Cebidae > Callithrix > Callithrix jacchus. Next base: position 152,424,999 of record NC_133508.1, read on the forward strand.
GGATTTGAAAAATATCTCTCATCCTCCTCACTCAGCCACTCTGCAATTATTAAATTCTTTCTCTGCTGCAACTTCTGCTGTCTCAGTGTATTGACTTTTTCTGGACAGGAGGAAAGGAGAATTTGGCTGGGTGATAACATACTGAAGACTTAAACTTTGACTATTGTTAACTATTTCTTTTAACGGGGGCTCAACTATACTTTACCAGAATAACCCTGGCAGCAATGCAGACAGGATGAATTTGACAGAGTAAACCTCAAAGTAGGGTGAACAGTTGTAAACACGTTGTAGTAATGAGAGGCTGGCTTTGAGTCCAATGACATAGCTTCTGTAACAGTCCATCCAGAGAAAATAAAATGAAAGCATGAACAAAAGAAGAAAAGTGTAATATTTTAGTATATAATTGTTTTGGTCTTTTCCCTATTCCTGGCATACAATTCCTAAAACTCCCAGAAACTCTGAAATGATAAATATCTACTTATATGTTAATGAAATGACCAGTTGCTGGGGGCTCCCAGACAAACTGAAACTGGGTACTGGTTGCCAGGGGAATCAACTAGCTAGAGAGGTGGAACTTTTAGCCCTACTCCCTAACCTAGGAAGAGGAGGGAAGGTCTGAAGGCTGAGATGATCACAAATGACCAATGATTTAATCAAGTATGCCTACATAATGAACCTCTGTAAAAACCATAAAAGGGCAAGGGTTGGAGAGCCTCCAGGTTACTGAGCACATGGAGGATAGGGCATCCACCAAAGAGGGTGTGAAAACTCAGTACCCCTTCCTACATACCTCACCCTATGTATCTCTTCATCCAGTTATTCATTTTTTTTTTTTTTTTAGTATACTTGAAGTTCTAGGGCACATGTGCAGATTGTTCAAGTTACATAGGTATACACATGCCACTGTGATTTGCTGCAGCCATCCCCCTGTCACCTACATTAGGTATTTCTCTAATATCATCCCTCCCCAATCCCCCTGTCCCCTGCTATCTCTCCACTAGTCTCCTCAACCACCAAAAGGCCCAAATGTGTGATGTTCCCCTCCCTGTGTCCATGTGTTCTCACTGTTCAACACCCACCTATGAGTGAGAACATGTGTCGTTTGGTTTTCTGTTCTTGTGTCAGTTTGCTGAGAATGATGGTTTCCAGATTCATCCATGTCTCTGCAAAGGACATGAACTCATCCTTTTTTATGGCTGCATAGTATTTCATAGTGTATATGTGCCACATTTTCTTTATCCAGTCTATCACTGATGGGTATGTGGGTTGGTTCCAGGTCTTTGCTATTGTAAACAGTGTCACAATGAACATACATGCACATGTGTCTTTATAATAAAACAATTTATAATCCCCTGGGTATATACCAGTAATTAGATTGTTGGGTCAAATGAAATTTCTATTTCTAGGTCCTTGAGGAATCGCCACGCTGTCTTCCACAATGGTTAAACAAATTTACACTCCCACCAACAGTGTAAAAGCATTCCTATTTCTCCACATCCTCTCCAGCATCTGTTGTCTGAAGATTTTATAATGATAGCCATACTAACTGGCGTGAGATGGTATCGCAATGTAATTTTAATTTGCATTTCTCTAATGACCTATGATGATGAGCATGTTTTCATGTTTGTTGACTGCATAAATGTCTTCTTTTGTAAAGTGTCTGTTCATATACTATGCCCACTTTTTGATGGGGTTTTTCTTGTAAATTTAAGTTCATCATAGATTCTGGATATCAGCCCTTTGTCTGATGGGTAGACTGCAAACATTTTTTCCCATTCTGTTGGTTGCCAATTCACTCTAATGACTGTTTCTTTTGCCGTGCAGAAGCTGTGGAGTTGTATTAAGTCCCACTTGTCTATTTTGGCTTTTGTTGCCAATGCTTTGGGTGTTTTGGTCATAAAGTCCTTGCCTACTCCTATGTCCTGAATGGTTTAGCCTAGATTTTCTTCTAGGGTTTTTATGGTGTTAGGTCTTATGTTTAAGTCTTTAATCCAACTGGAGTTAATTTTAGTGTAAGGTGACAGGAAGGGGTCCAGTTTCTGCTTTCTGTACATGGCTAGCCAGTTTTCCCAACACCATTTATTAAACAAGGAGTCCTTTCCCCATTGCTTGCTTTTGTCAGGTTTGTCAAAGATCAGATGGTTGTAGATATGTTGTGTTGCCTCCAAGGCCTCTGTTTTGTTTCATGGGTCTATATCTCTGTTTTGGTACCAGTACCACGCTGTTTTGATTACTGTAGTCTTTTAGTTTAGTTTGAAGTCCGGTAGTGTGATGGCTCCCACTGTGTTCTTTTTGCTTAGAATTGACTTGGCTTTGTGAGCTCTCTTTTGGTTCCATATGAAGTTTAAGTTGTTTTTTTCCAGTTCTGTGAAGAAGGTCAATGGTAGTTTGATGGGAATAGCATTGAATCTGTAAATTACTTTGGGCAGTATGGCCATTTTCACGATATTGATTCTTTTTAACCCTGAACATGGAATGTTTCTCCATCTGTTTGTGTCCTCTCTTATTTCATTGAGCAGTAGTTTGTAGTTCTCCTTGAAGAGGTCCCTTACGTTCCTTGTAAGTTGTATTCCTAGGTATTTATTCTCTTTGTAGCAATTGTGAATGGCAGTTTGTTCTTGATTTGGCTCTCTTTAAGTCTGTTATTGGTGTATAGGAATGTTTGTGATTTTTGCACACTGATTTTGTATCCTGAGACTTTGCTGAAGTTGCTTATCAGTTTCAGGAGATTGTCGGCTGAGACGATGGGGTCTTCTAGATAAACAATCATGTCATCTGCAAATAGAGACAATTTGACTTCCTCCTTTCCTAATTGAATACCCTTTATTTCTTTTTCTTGCCTGATTGCTCTGGCTAGAACTTCCAATACTCTATTGAATAGGAGTGGTTAGAGAGCATCTTTGTCTAGTGCCAGATTTCAAAGGGAATGCTTCCAGTTTTTGCCCATTCAGTATGATACTGGCTGTTGGTTTGTTGTAAATGGCTTTTATTATTTTGAGATACCTTCCATGAATACCTAGTTTATTGAGGATTTTTCCCTTTATCATTTTTTATTGCATCTATTCGATTCTTCTCCCTTTTCTATCAGTCTGGCTAGCGATCTATCTATTTTGTTGATCTTTTCAAAAAACTAGCTCCTGGATTACTTGATTTTTTTAAAGGGTTTTTTGTGTCTCTATCTCCTTCAGTTCTGCTCTGATCTTAGTTATTTCTCACCTTCTGCTAGCTTTTGAGTTTGTCTGATCTTGCTCCTGTGGTTCTTCTAATTGTTGACAATTGAGTGTCAATTTTAGATCTTTTCTTGTTTCTCATGTGGGCATTTAGTGCTATAAAGTTTCCTTTAGACACTGCTTTAAATGTGTCCCAGAGATTCTGGTATGTTGTGTCGTTCATTCACATTGGTTTTGAAGAACATCTTTATTTCTGCCTTCATTTCATTATTTATCCAGTAGTCATTCAGGAGCAGATTGTTCAGTTTTCATGTAGTTGTGCAGTTTTTAGTGAGTTTCTTAATCCTGAATTCTAATTTGATGGCACTGTGGTCTCAGAGACTGTTTGTTATGATTCCCATTCTTTTGCATTTGCTGAGGAGTGTTTTACTTCCAATATGTGGTCAATTTTAGAATAAATGAGATGTGGTACTTAGAAGAATGTATGTTCTGTGGATTTAGGGTGGAGAGTTCTGTAGATGTCTATAGGTCCACATGGTCCAGATCTGAGTTCAAGTCCTGAATATCCTTGTTAATGTTCTGTCTCAATGATCTAATATTGACAGTGGAGTGTTAAAGTCTCCCACTATTACTGTGTGGGAGTCTAAGTCTCTTTGTAGGTCATTAAGAACTTGCTTTATGTATCTGGGTGCTCCTGTACTGGGTGCATATCTATTTACAATAGTTAGCTCTTCTTGTTGCATTGATCCCTTTACCATTTCATAACACCCTTCTTTACCTCTTTTGATCTTTGTTGGTTTAAAGTATTTTTTATCAGAGACTAGGACTGCAACCCCTGCTTTGTTCTGCTCTCCATTTGCTTGGTAAATCTTCCTCCATCCCTGTATGTGTATCTTTGCACTTGAGGTGCCTCTCCTGAAAACGGCACAACAGTGGGTCTTGACTCTATCCAATTTGCCAGTCTGTGTCTTTTGATTGGGGCATTTAGCCCATTTACATTTAAGGTTTATATTGTTATATGTGAATGTGATCCTGCCATTTTGATACTAGCTGGTTGTTCTGCCTGTTAGTTGATGCAGTTTCTTCATTGTGGCAATGGTTTTTACCATTTGGTATGTTTTTGCAGTGGCTGGTACTGGTTGTTCCTTTACACGCTTAGTGCTTTCCTTCAGGAGCTCTTGTAAGGCAGGCATGGTGGTGACAAAACCTCTCAGCAACTGCTTGGCTGTAAGGATTTTATTTCTCCTTCACATAGAAAGCTTAGTTTGGCTGGATATGAAATTCTAGGTTGAAAGTTCTTTTATTTAAGAATGTTGAATATTGGCCCACACTCTCTTCTGATTTATAGGGTTTCTGCCACATCTGCTGTGAGTCTGATGGGTTTCCCTTTGTGGGTAACTCGACCTTTCTCTTTGGCTGCCCTTGGCATTTTTTCCTTTATTTGAACCCTGGTAAATCTGATGATTATGTGCCTTGGGGTTGCTCTTCTTGAGGAGTATCTTTGTGGTATTCTCTGTATTTCCTGGATTTGAATGTTGGCCTACTCTGCTAGGTTGGGGAAGTTCTCCTGGATAATATCCTGAAGAGTGTTTTCCAACTTGGTTTCATTCTCCCCGTCACATTTAGGTACACCAATAAAATGTAGATTAGGTCTTTTCACATAACCCCGTATTTCTTGGAGGCTCTGTTCACTTCTTTTCACTCTTTTTTCTCTAATCTTGCTGTCTCATTTTATTTCATTGAGTTGATCTTCAGTCTCTAATATCCTTTCTTCTGTTTGATTGATTAGCCTATTGAAACTTGTGTATGCTTCAAGAAGTTCTCATGCTGTGGTTTTCAGCTCCATCAAGTCGTTTATGTTCTTCTCAAAGCTGGTTATTCTAGTTAGCATTTTGTCTATCCTTTTTTCAAGGTTCTTAGTTTCTTTTCATAGGTTGAGAACACACTCCTTTAGCTCAGAGAAGTTTGTTATTACCCACTTCTGAAGGCTGCTTCTGTCAATTTGTCAAACTCATTCTCCATCTAGTTTTGTTCCCTTGCTGGTGAGGAGTTGTGATCCCTTGGAGGAGAAACTGCATTCTGGTTTTTGGTGACTTCAGCCTTTTTGCACTGGTTTCTTCCCATCTTCTTGGATTTATCTACCTTTGATCTGCTGACTTTTGGATGGGGTCTCTGAACGGGCATCCTTTCTGCTGATGTTGAAGCTATTTCTATTTTTTAGTTTTCCTTCTAACAGGTCCCTCTGCTGCAGCAGGATTACTGGAAGGCCACTCCTTACCCTATTTGCCTGGGAATCACCCATGGGGACTACAGAATTGCTGCTTCATTATTGTTGAGCTGGGCATGGTGAGGCACATCTGTAATCTCAGTTACTGGGGAAGCTTCAGCAAGAGGATCATCATTTGACCCCAAGACTTAAATCCAGCCTGGGCCACACAGCAAGACCTAATCTTTTTAAAAATTAAATAAAATATTGTCAAGAGGGACACAGTGGTACATATCCCTGGTCTCAACTATGTGAGACACTGAGGTGGGAGAATCACTTGAGCCCAAGAGCTTGAGTCAAGCCTAAGCAACAGAGACCCTATCTTTTCAAAAAATAAGAAAAACTCGGTAACACTCGCACGTCCGCGCGTGCTCTCTTTCTCTCTCTCCTTGCTTATATATAAAGAAAAATTACAGGAGAACATTGTTTTGGACTAAGCTCCAAACAGATCAGACTAAAAATCAAAAGAGAGAGAGCCAGAAGCAGGATAAAGTTCTCTTCCCATTTGCGGACATTGCTGAAGCAAGAGTGGCCAAAATGAATTTTAATGCCTTTGTGACTTCTGACTGAAGCAAGAACCACAAAAGGTGTTTCAAAGCATCTTCCCACTTTCATAGGAAGATCATGTCTTCCCTCTTTCCAAAGAGCTGAGACAGAAGTACTAGGTTCAATCCATGCCCATCCAAAAGGATGATAAAGTTCAGGTTGTGTGAGGACACTGGAAAGGTCAGCAAACTGACAGTTTAATCAAGGTTTACAGAAAGAAATATATCAACAACACTGAACAGGTACAGTGGGAAAAGCTAATGGCACAACTGTCCATGTAGGCATTCACCCCAGCACGGTGGTTATCACCAAGCTAAAACTGGACAAAGACCACAAGAAGATCTTTGAACAGGAAGTCAAATCTCACCAAGAAAGAAAGGAAAAGGCCAAATACACGGAAGAAACAATTGAGAAGATGCAGGAATAAAGTAATCTTATATACAACCTTTCACTGAAACTGCTAAAATGGAAAAAAAAAAAAGAATCAAAATGGAGTCTCTCATGCTGAGTTCACCAAACTAAAAATTAGTTATCAGACCATTCAAGAAATCAGGAGAGATAACACCCTAATTTCCCAAATAAGCCAGTTTCAATTGCCATGACAATGAGGTTTTCTGTCTTTAACTCTTTTTTTTTTTGGTAAACCTCTCGGGTGCTGATGTCTTTAATCCTTAAAACAAAAGGTAACCTGACATAACCTGAGGTTAAACAAGCACTTATTTCTCTATTCTGCCCTGCTCCAGCCTTACTAGGAAGGTAACTTTGAAATGACCAATCCACTTTTTATTCTTTGTTTTTGCTTTATTCAGTCTCTCTCTGTCTATAAAATCAACCTCCTCTGCTCAGTTCACTGAAATACTTGTTTTATTTTATGAAATGAAGTATTGCTCAAATCTAAAATCACAAATAAAACCAATTAAGATCTTTAAACTAAATTGTTGTAATTGCTGTAATTTGTAATAAATTGGCAGTATTAGTTAAATGATTCCTTGAGCTCTGTGACCCATTCCAGAAAATGATCAAACTCAAGGAAGGGGTGAGGAGAACCCCCCTCCATCCCACCCCCAATTTACAGTAAGTTAGTCAGAATACCAGAGGCCAGGGGTCAAGCTCAAAGGCTCACACCTGTAATCCCAGCACTTTGGGAGGCTGAGGAGAAAGGACAGCTCTAGGCCAGGAATTTGAGGCTGCAGTGAGCTATGATCATGTCACTGCATTCCAGCCTGGGAGACAGAGCAAGAATCTGTCTTTTAAAAAATAATTATTATTATTATACATATATACATACATATATATATATATATAGTTTGTTTGTTTTAATTACCAGAAGCTGGGACTTACAACTGGTATTTGAAGTGGAACAGTGGTCTGCAAGACAGAGCTCTTAATTTGTGGGACCTGACTCTAACTCCAGATAGACAGTGACAGAATTGAACTGAATTACTGGACACCAAGCTGGCATCAGAGAATCAGTCAGTATGAGGGGACATGGTCACAGAAGTGCTCTGTGTTGTGTGAATATAGGAAGAGAAAAAAACTGTTGTTTTTTATTATACAAGAGATAATAGGGACTCAGATATAAGTGGTAAAGGAAGATGGTGAAAGAAGGGAAGGATAATGGTTAAACTTTGAAGTGGTAATGCAGCTGAAGCTATTTTTTAATGAAGAAAAGTATGACATCTTTTTCTTTTTGCCTCTCACTGTCAACTTAAAATGCTATAAGAAATCTAACACTCAAAAAAAGATCTGACTTCAGCTATGAAAAAGGTAATCTAATGTCTTACTGAGACTGTTACAGGACAATCTAAAATTTCAGCCAAGTTACAGGTTAAGACATTTCTGAACAAAGAAAGAGTACAGAAATTTAATTGTAAAGCTGTGAGAGATGCCTTGAAAAAGAACAAAAAGCACTACCTTCATACAGTCAAATCTGAGACATTCTGCATTCTATATTCTCTATACCCTACGGAAGAAAACGAGTATATGCGTTAAGAAGAGATCTGGAGTCTGACTACCTGTGTTCAAATCCTAGTTCTACCACTTACTAAGAGACTTTGTACAGATTACTATAGGTTTTTGTGAGTAGGCTCTCTCACATTTAAAACAGTCATAATACCAATACCTAACCTCCATGGGTAGTTCGTTATGAATTAAATACATATTCAGCAGTCAGAAAAGTACCTGGCACAAAGTAAGGATGCAATAATTGTTGGCAATTAGGATTACTGTATCCCTACTTTAAGAAGACTCTAATAAACTTCAATGAATTCTATTGAATAAAAAACTCTAAGAAATCATACAGTTAAGAAATACATAAAAGTGTGCTTAAGTCAAGTTCTCTTAAACTTTTTTTGTAATAGATTAATAAGATCTCCCATTCATCCAAAAATACCGTTGTTTGAGAAACACCTGGAAAATTCTGGACTGGGGTAAGTGAGACCATCTTTTACATGTAATAAGTAAATGCCATGGAAGCTGAGGAACACTGTTACACAACCGACTAGAAATTTTAGTACAGTTCCCAAACAGTTCCTATGAGACACTCACAGTAAATGAATGCTACTGAATTCTGAGGGTACAAGGTTAAAATACAAAGGTATGTATTAAAGGGTCAGTAACTCTGCTGAGTTGTTCATAAGTCCCTAGTTTTTCTACAAATTTTACATGTAACATGAAATCAGTGTATTTATGCTTTGATATTAAAAGAGTATCAGCCATACCCATGGGAATACTGCTTTTGTAGACTGCAGCCAAACTACTACAGGACACTAAGAACAAGCTTATTTGAATCACAGGAATAGCAAACAAATGAACAATACAACTCCATTCTTGTAAACCCAAACTGACATGATACATTTTAACAAATATTCATAAGACAATTAGATATAAATATGGAAATAATTAAATACCAAAACATACACTGCTTTGAGAAATTAAAATATATAAAATTTAGATTTAAAAGATTAAGAGACAAACTTATAAAATCAATATTTGCTTTAAGAAGAAGAATGATTTTACAAGCACTTTTTATAGTATTTCTTGGTAAGCAATTATGATTTCTGTACCTATGTTCTTTGTGTTCCAATAGCTGACAGTCTCTACATGTCAGTCTATCACATGTTTCACAGAAAAGTTTCAACTGTTCTTGTTTGTGTACAGGGCAGAAAACAGGGCGTTGACCAGATGCTCCAACAGACTCTGCAGCAAAATAAAACAAATGTTTTTTAACTAAACATGAAATTTTTGTCTAGTTTTCTAAATTCCTATTGATGTTGACATCCAAAGCTTATAAAGAATAAGCAGAAAATGCTACAGGGGTAAAAAAAACTGTAATTATTACAACTGCGTCTATCTTACCTGAGACATCTTCTTTCTTCCTGATCAAGTGATCTTTAGTGAATTTTACTCTTTGATGTGCTTCGATACATGTCTTACACAGCCACTCTCCACATTCTACACAAAAGCCAACTGCACTTGCATTGTCTTCACAACTAGTACATACCTAAAAGAGGAAAGAAGTACTAATCTAAATTAAATATATAAAATGTAGGTCCAAAAAACAGAAAGAAAAAACTTGTTCTTAAATATACTGTCTTTCACTGTATACAGAATAAAATAATTTTATTATCCATTTATCTTCAACAAAATCCTTTTCCTTACTGATAATTCATGTAGGTAAAAATCTAAGGCTCAGAAGACAAAGTCTGTGCAGATTTGACTTTTTTTTTTTTTTTGAGGCAGGCTCTGACTCTGTCACCCAGGCTGGAACGGCAGTAGTTCAACCATGGCTCACTGCAGCCTCAACTTCCTGGACTCAAGCAATCCTCCCACCTCAGCCTCCCAAGTAGCTGGGATTAAAGGCGCACACCACCACGCCCGGCTAATTTTTTTATTTTTTGTAGAGATGGGGTCTTGCTATGTTGCCCAGGCTGGTCTCCAACTCCAGGGCTCAAGTAATCCTCACACCTCAGCCTCCCAAAGTGCTGTGATAACAGGTGTGAGCCACCATGCCTGGCCCAGATTTGACATATTAAGTAATGACTTTAGTCTCATTTAACTAAGATTGAGAATGTGTAAGAAAGTTATCTTTAACTTTGTATTTGAAACAGGAATCCATACCAGAACCACGCTAAATTACTTAACTATCCAAACATGCTTTTCTTATAATTTATACTTTGATATCAAGATAGGAATATAAAGAAAAATTGAGAAGCATACCTGTTCTGATTTTTCATCAGAACTGCTAGGAGCTTCAGATGTGTCTTTCACAAAGTAATTATCCACAAGGTCTATCTGTCTGCATTCTTGGCGGCATACTGGGCACCGTATTACACCAACTACAACATAAAATAACATTGTAAAATATTCTTCAGGAACAAACAAAGAAATTGTGCATGATGTCCATAGGAAAACATTCATTCATCACAGAGAAGACCAAAGAAATGAGCATCAAGAGCTCTCCTTTGGGGTAAAAGTGATACTGTATTTAGGGAAAGAAAACAAGCATTATGATGCCTCCCAAAAAGTTCTTCCTTATTACAATATGTGGTTAGCTGCATAACTGCCCCCAAAGAAATCCAGATCCTAATCTTTGGAAACTATGAATATTACTTTACATGGCAAAAGGGACTTTACAGATGTGATTAAGGCTCTTGAGAGGGTTTGTCCAGCAGGTCCTAAGGGTGATCAAGTGACCATATCAGAGGGAGGAAGACAAAGATAAGACTACAGAAGAATGGAAGGCAATTATAATAATAATGGGCACAGGGACTGGAGTGATGTGCTTTGAAGATGAAGGAAGAAGCCAGTGGCCAAAACCATAAAAAGCGTAGACACAAGGAAATGGATTCTCTCCCAGAGACACCAGAAGGAACCAGTTCCGCCAACACTTTTGACTTTAGCTCAGTGAAAGGGATTTCAAACTGCTAGCCTCCATAATGGTAAAACAGTAAGACACATGCTGTTTTTCCTTTTTGTTCCCTCCCCCAAAACTGAATGTCTTTTTTCCCTTCTTTTTGACACATGCTGTTTTTAGACACCAAGTTTGTTACTGATAATTTTGTTACAGCAGCAACACAAAATACAGTCTATCATCTTACAAATCCTGACTTTGTTATAGACACTTGAATTTATGCTAATATGAGAAGAAAGATCATCTGTGCCTTCACCTGCTAGTGTTCTAGAATCTATCAGAATGCACCAACTGTTGACGTAACACACAGAGGCTTAAGAACTAAAAATAGCACCAGAGTCAACAAAATAAATTGAACAACATGTGTCAGCCATGAAATTGAGGATACAGCATAAATGACACAATCCATGCCTTCATGAAGGGTTCTAGATTAGTACAGAATTTTTTATAATGTATACAACTACAGAAAGCACCAAAGACTGGGATATAAACTGAGTCCACACATAGTACACAAACTCTAGCACCATATATAGTCATTCTGATGGAAAATGAAAACAAATATAGCATGTCATTCTAAAAGAAGGGTGAGGTGGCTCATGCTTGTAACCCCAACACTTTGGGAGTGGGACAATCAGTTGAGCCCAGGAGTTTGAGGCCAGCCTGGGCAACACAGTGAGACTCCATCTCTAATTTTAAAATAAAATAAAGTTTTAAAATAACTAGTGTTATATATTCAAAATATTGTTCTTATCACAGGTTTTCTCTTTATTTTACCAAAAACATTATATAAAAATATCTTGGTCAAAGAAAACACACAAAAACAATTTTTCAAACCAAAGGAACAAAAAGTAAAGTAAAAAGAAAGGGGAAAAGGAAAAATATTTTCACATTTAGGAAAACATGAATTAAAAACCTCTTGAGAAAGTATGTAATATAAAACTACATATTATATAGTAGTTTTACATATAAAAAGAAAGTAAGTTTATAAGTTTTATAAGTTTTTAGTTATAAGTTTTATAATATAAAAAGAAGGTAAGTTTAAGTAACTGTAGGGGCAAAGATATGGGAGCAACTAACTTTTCTTAGAGAGAATCAGTTAAGTTTTCACCAAAAAGATAACACTTTTAATAGGGTCTTGAAGAATGAACATGAATATACCACTGTGCAAGAAAGGGTTTACCTGGCAGGGCTGAGTTGCTCAAATGCTACACATTCCTAAGAAAGGCCTGTCTTCAGAACTGGCCCTTTCAGGCTCCTCGGAGATGACCTCTGAGCATGTGAAAAATTCTGCCTGATAAGAGTATTTTGTATACCTGGGGCTTTAGACCACACTATGTTCAGTTTGACTTCTGGGTGCAGTGGAGTCCAGGTAGCTGATTATCAGTCCTGTGGGGGCTGCAAGGCAGAAAGACTGATCTCCAAAACCTAGACACCAAGGTTCAGGTGAGATTCCCTGCTTGGCAATACTCCCGGTGTATTGTCAAATATTGTTGCTGGGAACATCTGGAAGCATGGATCCACTTTCTCTTGGACTCTGCACCATGTACCTTTTCTCTTTGCTGATTTTAATCCGTATCTCTCAACTATAATGTCTTCAACTATAATAAAATGCAACCATAATATAACAAATTTTCTCAGTCCTATGGGTCCTTCTGGTTAATCACTGTTCCTGAGGCTACTCTTGGGGACCCCCCAACTCAACTAAGAAAGAAGGAAACTGATAATAGCAAATATGAAGTTTACCAATTAAAATAAAAAAGAATAGAAGACTACAAAAGATAGCAGAAAATATATTTAGCTTTCCTTCTATCTATATGTATATAATTACATCTATGTAAAACACTGAAAAAATTAATGAGAAATTTGCAACATCTAAATAAAGAAGTATTTTTGTTGAAGGACACCAAAGAAGGAGACATTCTGTGTTCTAAGCAAGAAAGACTCAATATTGTAAAAGTGTCTGTTCTGTGTAAATGAATGATTCCTTACCGTTCCATCAGATGTTACACTTTCTGAAGCTCAACAAGTTAATTCTCAGGTTCTTGTAAATTTCCACCTCAATCTAGCAGGCTGACATCACAGCTTATGGCGACAAAAATTCATGTCTTTCTTAGTCTAAATCCCCACTAAAATGATATTAAAGAATTTAGAGGATTAACACAACATCCAAAAAATGAGAGCGGAGGATAGAGCAAGGCACATACTTCAGTACGCAAGCAACTTTAGCAAATTTAGATGAAAAAGAATAACTCAACAGTGCAGAAGAAACCCAGTCCATAGTAACACAGGAAGGACAGGATACACCTGAGTAAGACTTACTTGCTGAAAAAAATTTCAGAGAAGTTTGAAGTTACAATGAGGGAACAAACTAGAAATTCTAGATGATTCCCAAGTTCCTACATAACTACTCAAAATGAGGAAAAAGTATTTTAGCCAGAATAGACAGTGTTTAACTAGCATAGTTCTGGAGCTGAAGGGTGTGGATGGAATCACCAGCATGTAAGTAACTCAAATGTCAAGTGCAGTTATGACTGCTAAGGAAGAATATTATCAAGGACAGTGATGCTTGTTACACCAAATTTACAAATCAAACAAGAAAAAGAGCTCTCAAATTTATGAGACAGCTTTCAAACATTTTCAACTGCAAACCACAAGAAGTACATTTTACATCAAGGCCAGGACAGAAATACATACCTGTCTAGCTGAACAAACACTAGTAAAACAGGGGTCAACTACCTTTCCATTAACCATTTATGATTAACTTGCAACCACTGTACCAATTTACTTTTAAAATTATATAATATGCTTAAAGCCAGGCTGACTCTTAGCATGACCTACAGTCTTTTCATTCAGCCCTAGCTTCTCTTTCCAATACTCTCAAGCAGTCACTCCAAAGCTTCAATCATCAACACTACTCTCCTTTCCCTTAGAAAATAATTATGAATGAAAAATTACAGATATGTTTTCAGGTACAGATGGGGATTGAGAGAATTTATACCTATAGCCTCTAATTACTTAAGTCAGAGCCCAGTCGAAATGATGAGAGTCCTGTAAGCTAAGTGTTGTTGAAAGACTGGAATGAATTACCCAAGGAATGGGAGAAAGAAGCTGGAGGGAATAAGATTGTCAAGTGGTGCCAAAAGCCTCAAACTAAAGAAGTATAACCATGCCTAAGTTTAATTACTCTCTCCACGATGCACCTATCTCCTACTCATCTTTATTCCCACCCTCTGTGCACACATTAATAAGAACCTCAGGAGTGCAGTGGTGGGAGAGGTAACAAATAGCAGGAGCCATGCTACTCTGGGGCCTGGGACTGATCTGTCTGACTTCCTGTCTATGCCTAGCCCATTCCAGCTGCAGCCATGTCTGGGGAAAAGATGATTTTTGATCCTACTATGAGCAAGAAGAAAACTAAGCAGCAGCAGTCCTTTAGTTAGATGAGGAAGGGGATACCCAAACAGAGGAGACCCAGCCCTCAGAAACAAAACTGGGGACAAAGAATTGGAAGGTGATGAAGACAAGAGTAGGGGAAAAGATGCTTCTGATGATCTAGATGACTTGAACTTCTTTAATCAAAAGAAAAGAAAAAGAAAAACACAAAGATATTTGATACTGATGAAGCTGAAGAAGGTGTAAAGGATCTTAAGATTGAAAGCGATATTCAAGAACCAGCTGAAGTGGGGTATGACCTTAATATTACGCTTGGCAATAAAAAGAAGAAAAATAAGAATGTAAAGTTCCCAGATGAGTATGAAGTACTACAGAACGACAAGGGTCTGGAAGATGAAGACAGCAAAAAAGTCAGTAACCATATAGCCCCTGCTACGGTGGGTCCAGAAAGAGACGACACATGAGGAACTACTGAAGCGAGTGTTCAACACCATGAGGGAAAAGAATCCAGACATGTTTGCAGAAGAGAAAAGGAAATTTGTCATCAAACCTCCACAGGTCATTTGAGTAGGAACTAAGAAAACTTACTCTGTCAACTTTACAGATATCTGTAAACTACTACATCATCAGCCCAAACATCTCCTTGCATTTTTGTCGGCTGAATTGAGTACAAGTGGTTCTATAGATGGTAATAACCAACTTGTAATCAAAGAAGATTCCAACAGAAACAGAAAAAGTCTTCAGAAGATATATGAAGGAACACTTTACTTGTCACATATGTTGATCACCAGACACAAACCTGAAGAAGGACACTCTACTTCTTACAGTGACAAACTTATTCTCGATATTCTGTTGCAAGTACAAAACAAGTTTCCAGGCTGTCGCAGGCAAGCGAGCACAGCTCTGTGTCAAAGCTACTTAATTTGCTCATCACTGACTTTACAAAGTGTGTTGTGGAGATTTGGCAGGACAGGTTTGTCATCAGAATGGATATACCGTTGTAATAAAAAACAAGATTAAAAAGCTGCCAAGTTCTTTGATGACTGGCCGGTTGGTCTGAAATCCTTGCAAGATGCTACTGTTCAAACTGTTGACATAATCATTGCCTCCTCTCTCTCTGTCAGAGAGATGTGATATGAGGTAAGGAGTTGTTTTCAAAATTGTTCATTGGCATCTGTAAGATAAATCAGTTCTTATAACAGTGCAAGAAAACTAAATTTTAAAATAGAGTCCTAGAAAACAGAATGTATTTGCTGAAAGGAATGAAGGCAAAAATTAATAACTACATTCCAGAGCAACAAGTCACTGATCTTTACTAAAGAAATTTTACAGCAATGGAGGCACTGACAGATAGACATTAGCATGAATATGGGGAGCCGAAAATGTGAAATGCTGAATATGTTGCCCACTCTTACAAAAAGCTTGGCATTCTACCAGATATACAAAGAGGAGCTGGTATCATTCCTTCTGAAACTATTCCAAACAATCCAAAAAGAGGGAATCCTTCCCAAATCATTTTATGAGACCAACATCATCCTGATACCAAAACCCGGCAGAGATTCAGCAAGAAAGAAAACTTCAGGCCAATATCCATGATGACCATAGATGCAAAAATCTTCAATAAAATACTGGCAAGCCAACTGCAACAGCACATCAAAAAGCTTATCCATCATGATCAAGTAGGCTTCATCCCAGGGATGCAAGGCTGGTTCAACATACACAAGTCTATAAACATAATTCACCACATAAACAGAACCAAAAACAAAAACTACATGATTATCTCAATTGATGCAGAGAAGGCCTTTGACAAAATTCAACAGCCCTTTATGCTGAAAACCCTCAATAAACTAGGTATTGATGGAACGTATCTCAAAAATAATAAAAGCTATTTACGACAAACCAACAGCCAATATCATACTGAATGGGCAAAAACTGGAAGTATTCCCTTTGAAATCTGGCACTAGACAAGGATGCCCTCTCTTACCACTCCTATTCAATATAGTACTGGATGTTCTAGCCAGAGCAATCAGGCAAGAAAAAGAAATAAAGGGTATTCAATTAGGAAAGGAGGAAGTCAAATTGTCTCTATTTGCAGACGACATGATTGTTTATCTAGAAGACCCCATCGTCTCAGCCCAAAATCTCCTGAAACTGATAAGCAACTTCAGCAAAGTCTCAGGATATAAAATCAATGTGCAAAAATAACAAGCATTCCTATACACCAATAACAGACTTAAAGAGAGCCAAATCAAGAACAAACTGCCATAAACAATTGCTACAAAGAGAATAAAATACCTAGGAATACAACTAACAAAGAACATAAAGGACCTCTTCAAGGAGAACTACAAACCACTGCTCAACAAAATAAGAGAGGACACAAACAGATGGAGAAACATTCCATGCTCATGGTTAGGATGAAACAGTTATCGTAAAAATGGCCATACTGCCTAAAGTAATTTACAGATTCAACGCTATCCCCATCGAACTACCAATGACCTTCTTCACAGAACTGGAAAAAACCACCTTAAACTTCATATGAAACCAAAAAAGAGCCCGCATAGCCAAGTCAATTCTAAGCAAAAAGAACAAAGCGGGAGGCATCATACTACAGACTTCAAACTATACTACAAGGCCACAGTAATCAAAACAGCATGGGACTGGTACCAAAACAGAGATATAGACCAATGGAATAGAACAGAGACCTCGGAGGCAACGCCACACATCTACAGCCATCCGTTCATTGACAAAAACAAGCAATGGGGAAAGAATTCCTTCTTCAATAAACAGTGTTGGGAAAACTGGCCAGTCATGTGCAGAAAGCAGAAACTGGACCCCTTCCTGATGCCTTACACTAAAATTAATTCCAGATGGATTAAAAACTTAAACGTAAGACCTAATACCATAAAAACCCTAGAAGAAAATCTAGGCAAAACCATCCAGGACATAGGCATAGGCAAGGACTTCATGACTAAAACACCAAAAGCATTGGCAACAAAAACCAAAATAGACAAATGGGACCTAATACAACTCCACAGCTTCTGCACAGCAAAAGAAACAGTCATTAGAGTGAATCAGCAACCAACAGAATGGGAAAAAATTTTTGCAATCTACCCATCTGACAAAGGGTTAATATTCAGAATCTACAAAGAACTAAAACAGATTTACAAGAAAAAAACAAGCCCATTCAAAAGTGGGCGAAGGATATGAACAGACACTTTAGAAAAGAAGACAAATATGAGGCCAACAAACATGAAAAAATGCTCATCATCACGGATCATTAGAGAAATGCAAATTAAAACTACCTTGAGATACCATCTCATGCCAGTTAGAATGGCTATCATTAAAAAATCTGGAGTCAACAGATGCTGGAGAGGATGTGGAGAAATAGGAACCCTTTCACCCTGTTGGTGGGAGTGTAAGTTAGTTCAATCATTGTGGAAGACAGTGTGGTGATTCCTCAAGGACCTAGAAATAGAAATTCCGTTTGACCCAGCAATCCCATTACTGGGTATATATCCAAAGAATTATAAATCATTCTACTATAAGGACACATGCACACAAATGTTCACTGAAGCACTGTTAACAATAGCAAAGACCTGCAACCAACCCAAATGCTCACTGATGATAGACTACACAGGGAAAATGTGGCACATATATACCATGGAATACTATGCAGCAATAAAAAAACGATGAGTTTGTCTCCTTTGTAGGGACATAGATGAACCTGGAAACCATCATTCTCAGCAAACTGACACAAGAACAGAAAATCAAACACCGCATGTTCTCACTCATAGGTGAATGCTGAAAAGTGAGAACGCATGGACACAGGGACGGGAGCATCACACACTGGGGTCTATCGGGGGAAATAGGGGAGGGACAGCGGGGGGTACGGAGTTGGGGAGAGACAGCATGAGGAGAAATGCCAGATATAGGTGATGGGGAGGAAGGCAGGAAATCACACTGCCATGTGTGTTCCTATGCAACAATCTTGCATGTTCTTCATATGTACCCCAAAACCTAAAATGCAATTAAAAAAAAAAAAGCTTGGCAATGAAGAAAAGAGACAAAATGACCTGTCAATACAGGGAGAATAAAGAAGACTGCTTTATACAGGGAAAACTTGGAGATATGATACAAAAAATAACTGAAATAATTTATAATAAAAATGGCTTAAATTCTATAAAACATAATCATACACTAAAATATATTTAGATTATGTCAATATTTCCAAAGTTAATTTTATCACTTAAGAATGAAGATGGCTTAAGGTCAAGTCATAGTCATATACAGCCATATATGTGCACATACAATCATAAACGAAGAACAACACTAATGTTTGTTATAATAAATTAATATAATAACAAGTATTATCATAAAGCTTGTTGCTATTCTTAGGGCTTCTTATATTCTTGAAGATATATAAGAATACCTTGTTTTACTGCATTTAGCTTTATACCGCTTCACAGATGAGTTTTCACAAATTGAAGGTTTATAGCAACCCTGCATTAACCAAATCAGTAGAGGCCATTTTTCCTACCATGTGTGCTCAATGGGCATCTTTCTGTTACATTTTGTTGATTTTTGCAATATTCCTAACTTATAAATTATTATTTATCTATTATGGTGACCTGTGATTTGTGATCGTTCATGTTACTAGTTACTGTTTTGAGGCCCCACAAACTGTGCCCAATGAACACAGCAAACTTAATAAACATATTCTGACTGCTTCACTGCCTGGCCATTCCCTCTATCTCTCCCTCTTGCAAGCTACCCTAATCCCTGAGACCCAACAATATTGAAACTGGACCAATTAATGACCCTACAATGGCCTCTAAGTGTCCAGCTGAAAGACAAATCAGCTCAGGAGGACTTGGTCAATAACAACAACAACAAAGTTAAACATCTTCCCACATTACATTTTAAAAAGTTAGAAATTATTAAGCTTAGTGAGAAGGCATGTCAGAAGCCAACACAGGCCAATGCTAGGCGTCTTGTGCAAGTTAGCATAGTTGTGAATGCAAAGGAAAAGTTCTGTTTTGTTTTGTTTGAGCCAGGGTCTTGCTCTGTCAACCAGGCTGGGGTGCAATGGCATGAACAAGGCTTGCTGAAGTTTCGACTTCCTGGGCTCAAGTGATATTCGTACCTCAGCCTCCCATGTACGTGGGACCACAGGCTCATGCCACCATGCCCAGCTAATTTTTTTTATTTTTTTTTGGTAAAGACAGGGTCCCATATTGTTGTCCAGGCTGTTCTCTAACTCCTGGGCTCAAGCAATCCTGCTGCAACAGCCTCTCAAAGTGTTGGTATTACCGGCATGAGGCACTGCACCCGGCCTGGAAAGATCTTGAAGGAAATTAAAAGTGCTAGTCCAGTGAACCTATGAATAAGAAAGCAAATCAGGCTGACCATGGTGGCTCACACCTGTATTCCCAGCACTTTGGGAGGCCAAGGCAGGCAGATCACAAAGGCAAGAGATCGTGACCATCCTGGCCAACATGGTGAAACCTCATCTCTACTAAAAATACAAAATTAGTTGGACATGGTAGCACACGCCTGAAGCCCCCACTTCTAGGGAGGCTGAGGCATGAGAATCGCTTGAACCTGAGAGGCGGAGGTTCCAGTAAGCCGAGATTGCACCACTGCACTCCAGCGCGGCAACAGAGCAAGACTCGTCTCAAAAAAAGAAATGTGCCCTGCTAGATTTAAATAAACACAATTTCCACATTTAAAAAATTAGAAGACCTGAAGAATAGTAATCCTAAGAAGCAAATTAGTAGTCTGCTACTAATAAAACTTTAAGACATACCTATTGAAAAAGAAAAGGATAAACAAACATACAGCAGCAAATGCAAAAAAAAAAAATACAAAAAGGCAAAACAAACAAACAAAAACCAGGAAGAATATTAGCATTAGATAAACCAAAGTAAAAGTTAAAAAAAGCATTAAATAGGACTAACAGGAATACTGTGCAACAATGAAGGACAGAGTCCACAAACTGTCAAAACAATTTATGCAAACAGGATAGTAGACACAAACAAAAGGCAAAACAAAAATGCAAAACATGTTATTAAAACAAAAAATTTAGGGATTGTCAAGCTCACATTTCCTTACCCAGTTTCTGAAATACAGAAAATTATGGTATGTTTAGCTACAAAACACATTTAGTGAAAAAAAAACCTGACCTGAACTGGCATAAAGCTATCTTTAGTTACCCTATTTAGTATAAATACTGCTACAGAAATATTAAGGCATTTGATTACAGAGTACGACCACAGACCATGCTGGAAACCTAAATACACCATAAATCAAAGACACATGCAGGATGAAAGAAAAAAGATAGAAAGTCAAGTCACCTTAACAATAATTAGGTTAAGAGCAGGAGTCTGGGTCCGGTGGCTCATACCTCTAATCCCAGCACTTTGGGAGGCTGAGGTGGACGGATCACCTGAGGCCAAAAGTTCAAGACCAGCCTGGGTAAAATAGCAAGGCCCCATTCCTACCAAAAAAAAAAAAAAATTAAGCCAGGTGTGATGGCATTTGCCTGCAGTCCCAGCTACTTCACAGGCTGAAACAGGAAGATCTCGATCCCAGGAATTCAAGGCTGCATCAAGCTAGGATCATGCCACTCTATTACAGCCTGGGTAGCTGAACAAAACCTTGTCTCTATTTAAAAAAAAAAAAAAAAGGCCGGGCAGTGGCACATGCCTATAATCCCAGCAGTTTGAGAGGCCAAGACGGGCAGATCACCTGAGGCTGGGGGTTCAAGAC
Organism: Callithrix jacchus; assembly: GCF_049354715.1. NCBI lineage: Eukaryota > Metazoa > Chordata > Mammalia > Primates > Cebidae > Callithrix > Callithrix jacchus. The sequence continues at coordinate 152,446,054 of NC_133508.1, forward strand.
CGGCATGACCAACATGGAGAAACCCCATCTCTACTAAAAATACAAAAATTAGCTCGGTGTGATAATGCATGCCTGTAATCTCAGCTACTTGGGAGGCTGAGGCAGGAGAATCATTTGAACCCAGGAGGCAGACGATGCAGTTGGCAGAGATAGCACCACCGCACTCCAGCCTAGGCAACAAGAGTGAAAACTGTCTCAAAAAAAGGGCAGGAGTGGCTATTCTAATATCAGATAAAATAAATGCTTACACAAAAATAATCATTAGAAACAAGAGCAAAATTTTTATAATAATAAAAATAACATATTAATTCCCAAGAAAATACAGTTACAAGCATACATGTAGCTAACAAGACTGCTTCAAAATATATGAAGAAAAATCTGGCAAAACTGAAGGGAGGGAGACAAAAATGAACATGAAGATGAACAAAATATGCCCTTCTCCCAAACAAAACAGAGGCTCACTACCTGCAGGAAGAACAATTATCAAGTGGTCTAATCATGTGTAACTGAATTCCCAGGAGAATAAATAAAAACAATCAGAAAACTATTCCAAGAACTAATGATCAAGTTTTCCAACTTTAATAAAAACTGTAAGCCAAAGATGTAAGAATCACAATAATTCCTGAAGACAGCACTTCTAAGTCATGCAAAAGCATATCATAATCAAATTGCTAAAAAAAGACGGTAATAAAGAAGGCTGGGCATGGTGGGCTCATGCCTGTAATCCCAACACTTTGGGAGGCAGAACCCGAGGTCAGGATACAGAGACCATCCTGGCTAACACAGTGAAATCCTGTCTCTTAAAACAAACAAACAAACCAGTAATAAAGAATAAGAATTAAAGGCAGAGGCAGCTGGGCACAGTGGCTCACACCTGTAATCCCAGCACTTTGGGAGGCCGAGGTGGGTGGATCACCTGAGGTCAGGAGTTCGAGACCAGCCTGGCCAACATGGTGAAACTCTGTCTCTAGTAAAACTACAAAAATTAGCCAGGTGTGGTGGCATGTGCCTGTAATCTCAGCTACTCAGGAAGCTGAGGCAGGAGAATCACTTGAATCCAGGAGATAAAGGTTGCAGTGAACCAAGATCGTGCCACGGCACTCCAGCCTGGGCAACAGAGCTAGACTCCATTTAAAAAAAAAAAAAGGCAGAGGTGAGAAATAGATACATTATTTACTCAGGAACAATGATAACAAAGACAGCAGACCTCTCATTAGAATCTATACGTGCCAGATGTTAGTAGAGCGACAACCTTTAAAGCAGTGCAAGCAAGGAAAACACATGAGAACCAACCAACCAACCAGTCACAAAAGGCTGGAAAAAAATAAAAACGCATTTCAGATATAAAATACATTAAACATAAATGTTTAACAAAGCAAAAGAGAATGCCACTGAGTATGACCAAAAAAAGACCGGCATGAAAATAATTTCAAAAGAAATCTATAAACAAAAACAATGGTTAAATAAAAGGATTCAGCCTGGGCAACAAAGCTTAAATGTAGCCTTAAATGTTTAAAAGTAAAGCTAAAAAAATACTTAGTTATTTCCTTGATGACTTTAAAAAAAAAAAAAACAACAACAAAATAAGTATAGGAACAGAATTGAATATAAAAGCTGAAATACATGCATTACTAAAAACAAAATTGATAACCTAGTAATTTTTTGAAAAAAAAGTAAAATAAATCTTTAGGAATCTAATGAAGAAGAAAAAAACATGAAGCCAGAATGAAAACGGAGAAAGAAAAAAAAATTTTTAAAGATTACCAAGCCTGTATCGAAAATACTCCATGTAATTCCAGAGCAAGCAATATTAAAATCTAGCATATATGGAAAATTTTCTAGTAAAATATTATTCATCAAAAGCAAAACAAGAATTAAACTCTAATAGACATATTAGCATACAAATATTAGAAGAAGTTGCCATTTAAAAAAATACAATATCCAGATAGTTATACAGGAGAGTAATGCTTAAACCAGCAGGCCATTATTATCTGAATCAATCTAGAACAAAACAGTGAAAATTCAAATTCATTTTACAGAGCCCAACATTGATTTACTATTAAAACCTACCAAAGACAATGCAAAAGAAGAAAACTACAGACCGCTCTAGCATACTGACTCTGTATTTCTAAATGGAATATTAGCAAACATTTCGTCAATCTGTCAAAAGAATAGTTATTATGATCAATAAGGTTTACCAGGAATTCAAGGATTATTCAAGAGAAAGAAATTTAACAAAATAATCATATCAAAACAACTGAAGAAGAAAACTATATGGTTATATAAACAGACACTAAGGTGGCATATGATAAAATTCAGACATTTTTAGTAGGAACACTAAAAAAGCGAAGCCAACAACTTAAATATGAAAAGAATCACTTACCAAAATATTAAATAGCATTTAAAGCTAGCAAAACATAAAAAACAAAAAGCTTCTCTATTCAAGTCAGAAACAAGACGTCATTTATTAAAGAAAATATATAAAATTATTAATGCAACAGATTCTGGAGCCAGACTACAAAGATTTAAATCTCTACCCCTTCAGAGCTGTTAATTCCTTTATCTTTGAGTCTTAGTTTCCCATTTGCAAAATAGAGATAATATACTTACCTCAAAGGTTGTTGGGAAGACTACATTTATACCTATAAAATGCGACACACAGTAGTACTCAGATAATGTAAGCTATTATTACAAGTTACTATTTGTCTCAAAGATTTTAGAGTGTAACTGTATAACAGAATTTTCTGCAATAATGGATATATGCTGTATGTGCACTGTTCAATGCAGTACTCAATATATCACTGGCCACTGAGCACTAAGAAAATGGCTAGTGGAACCAACAGACTAAATTTTTAAATTTCATTTTAGATAACTAAAAATTAAATCACCACCAGTGACTGACTAGCTGCTATGGTACAGGACACTACAGTTCTAGAAAATGCAGAATACCTGACATGTCACTTACTTTTTAAGACTACTAAAATTTAAAAGATAATTTACAACAAAATGAAGGTACAAAAGAAAAAATTAACAGCTGTCCTACTTTCAATAATGGCACAATAGAAAGCAAATTCTCTCTTCAAAGACAAAGTATAAAATTGTATAAAATTGTCAAAAACAAAAAAAGCAACAACTAATTCAGACCACTGGGAATCAACTACTGTCAGGCAAAATGAGACACACTCTACAAAGACTGCTAAAGTTTCAGGTAAAAGCAATGGAAGACACTGGCCCTCTTGTTGAGGATGCTCCCATGACCCCATTCACTCCAAACATCTGGTCTGAAAATCAGTAGTTTACTAGAATGGGGCTGACCACAAAAACAGCAGCAGCTTTCATACAGAGCACAGTTGGGGAGAGAGGTGAATGCAAAAACATGAGATTTGCCAGCTATAAATTGGTATCGGTTTGGAAAGAACAGATTTTGCTATAGCTGGGTTGGGGTCACAAAGCAAGCAGCAGGGAAACCACAAAATTAATACAAAGAAACTTGAAATGAGAGAGTCATAGAAGGGCTAAGATCAACTCTCTATACAGACATGGCTAACTGCAACACCACACATACAAAATGGAGACCCAAGAAAGCCCTAAAAAAACTAAAGGCCAAGTGAGAATAAAAACAAAGATTTCAAAGCATCTGTTATAAATATTTTCAAAGGATAAAAATAAACCAGTGTTCAAATAACAAAATATACTATTGCAAAGCCTCAACAAATAAGAAGTCTCAAGAGTAACCTATAAAAAGAACCCACACAGATTAAAAGTACATGCAAAAGTTCACTACATATCTGGGCTTCAATAATACACTTGAGTCTGGGCACGGTGGCTCACTCCTGTAATCCCAGCACTTTGGGAGGCCCAGGTGGATGGATCGCCTGAGGTCAAGTGTTTGAGACCAGCCTGGCCAACATGTGAAACGCCGTCTCTACTAAATATACAAAAAAAAATTAATCCGGAAGCTGAGGCTGGAACCTGGCAGGCAGAGGTTGCACAGCCTGGGCAACAAGAGCAAACCTCCATCTCAAACAAACAAACAAAAAGATTTGAGTGAACTTGTAGATGCATAAATTAAAATTTAATTTCAATCCAATCAAAAATAAATCAGAGAGGAAAAAACACTGAAGAGAAAAGAACAGATCTTCAGAAATCAGTAGAACAATGTCAAGCTCCCAAAATAAATGCAATAAAAGTCACAGGAGATAAGAGCAAAGAAATAGAAAAAAACATTTCAAGAAATAATGGTGGAAAATGTCAAAACCTGATGAAATACATTAATCTGCAGATTCAAAAAGGAGAGAGAATCACAAACACAAAATGAATCAAAACAAACACATCACAGCCAAATTGCTGAAAAACCAGGAGAGAAACAATTCATCAAGGGAACCAATACCATCAACCTCTGACTTTTCATTAAAAATAATGGAGGCCAGGAAGCAATAAAGTGACATATTTAAAGTACAGATCATAAACCAGGAATTACATATGCAACAAAAATAGTCTTCAAAAATGAAAGCAAAATAAAGACATACACAGGTAGGTAAACAAAATTGGACAGAATGTTACACTTAGCACATTTGTATCACAAAAAATTCTAAAGGATGTCTGTCAGGCTGAAAGGAAATAAAACCAGACTATCACTCAGATCCTAAGAAGGAAATAACAAACATGAGAAATAGTAAATATGTGAGGAAGACATGAAAGATTATTTCCTCTCTTCCTTTAAAAAAGATTATTTAAAGCCAGCCACGGTGGCTCACATCTGTAATCCTAGCACTTCGGGAGGCCAAGGCTGACAGATCACCTGATGTCGGGAGTTCGAGACCCGCCTGACCAATGTGGAGAAACCCCGTCTCTACTAAAAATACAAAAATTAGTCAGGCATGGTGGTGCATGCCTGTAATCCCAGCTACCTGAAAGCCTGAGGTGGGAGAATAACTTGAACCCAGGAAGCGGAGGTTGCAGTGAGCCAAGATCGTGCTATTGCACTTCAGCCTGGGCAATAAGAGCAAAACTCCATCTCAAAAAAAAAAAAAAAAAAAAAAGATTACTTAAAGTAATAATAACAACACTGTATTGATGGTTTACTAGATCATGTAATTTACATGTCATAATTATATGACAGTAACAGTACAAAAGATAGAAACAGAATATTGTCCTAAAGTGAACTGTGGTGTTAAAGATATATCATAATTACAAGAGTTACAACTAAAACAAAAACTAAATCAAATTTTAAAGTCCACTAAAAATACTGGTTAACGCAAAAGTCTCAGTAAAGAAGGAAAGGAACAAAAATGACATGACATATAGACAACAATTAGCAAAATGGCATACCTAAATCCAACTATATCACTGAGTAAACACTTCAGTGAAAAGAAGAGATTGTCAGACTGGATAAGAAGCAAAATCCAACTACACATCCTCTGAAACATTTTTTAGATTCAAAGACATAAATAAGGTGAAAGTAAAAGGAGAAGAAAAGATAAATCATAAAACCAGTTGCTGTAAGAGAGCTGGAGTACCTCTGTTAACATCAGGGAAAAAAAAAAAAAAAAAGATTCCTGGTGGATGGTGGATTACCCTAAGGTCAGGAAATCGAGACCAGCCTGCCCAATATGGTGAAACCCTATCTCTACTAAAAATAGAAAAATTAGCCAGGTGTGATGGTACATGCCTGTAATCCCAGCTACTCAGGTGGCTGAGACAGGAGAATAGCTTGATCCTGGGAGGTGGAGGTTGCAGTGGACGAAGATTGGTCCACTGTACTCTAGCCTAGACAACAGAGCGACACTCTGTCTCAAAAAAAAAAAGAAAAATATTCTCAAAGCATATCACTAAGTAAAATGAAGCATATGTTAAATAATTTATCAGAAATAGGTAACAATTATAAATGTATATGAGCCAAACACAAAATTAAATCTGTGTGTGTGTGTGTGTGTATTTTTTTTTTCCTCCCCATGGGATAAAACTAGAGTGCTTAGACTCTAACAGATCTTTTTTTTTAGATGGAGTCTCACTCTATCACCCAGGCTGGCGTGCAGCAACATTGATCTCATCAATCTCGGCTCGCTGCAACCTCCACCTCCCCAGTTCAAGTGATTCTCCTGCCTCAACCTCCAAGTAGCTGAGGTTACAGGGGTGCGCCACCATGCCCAGCTAATATATTTGTATTTTTAGTAGAGATGGCGTTTCACCATGTTGGCAGGCTGGTCTTGAACTCCTAACCTCAGGTGATCTGCCCACCTTGGCCTCCCAAAATGCGAGATTACAGGCATGAATCCAACGGAACTTTCTGCCATGACAAAATGTTCCTTATCTGCACTGTCTAACATGGCACCACCAGACACATGATTAGTGAATACCTGAAATATGACTATCGTGACCAAGGAAGTAAATCATCAATTTCATTTCTCACATGCAGCTATTAGGTATCACATTTAGCAGCATAAGCTTAGAGAAAATTTATAGCTTTAAAGACATATACTAGAAAGGAAAAAAAACAATCATCTCAACATGCCCCTCATTATCTTGAAAAAGAAGAGCAAATTAAAACATTAAGTACAATGAAATAAAGATCAGAGTAGCTATGAATAGGGGGAAAGGGGAATGAAACTCAAAGAACTGATAAACAATTCACTAGATCAGTGGTAAGCGGGCAAGAATTTAAAAAAAAAAAAGAGAGAGAAACAATTACCTAGATGGGAAAGAGGGTGCAGGGAGGGAGATGGGGGGAGATAGAGGAAACAGATTGATATTCATCTAAAAATGAAATATAAGACTTAACAAGAGACCCTGCAAAAAATGTTACTGATGTGATCTGAATTTGTGTCCCCACTCAAATCTTATGTTGAATTGTAATCCCCAATGTTGGAGGAGGGCCCTGGTGGGAGGTGACTGGATCACAGGGATGAATTTTCCCTTTGCTGTTCTAATTAGAGTGAGTGAGTTCTCAAGAGATCTGGTTATTTCAAAGTGTACAGCACTTCCCCCTTCACTGTCTCTTCTTCCTGTCAGCCGTGTGAAGATGTCCTTACTTCCCCTTCCCTTTCTGCCATGATTTTAAGTTTCTTGAGGCCTCCCCAGAAGCAGAAGCCTGTACAGCAAGCAGAACCAGAGAGACCTCTTTTCTTTATAAATTACCTAGTCTCAGGTATGTCCTTGTAGCAGTGTCAGAACAGACTAATACAACTATGAACCTCTTATGCCAAGTTATACCACTTAAATAAAATGGATCAAATTCTTTAAAAATACAAATTACCAGGTAGGCATGGTGGCTCACACCTGTAATCCCAGCACTTTGGGAGGCTGAGATGGGAGCATCACTTGAACCCAGGAGTTTGAGACCAGCCTGGGTAACACAGTAGGACCCTATCTCTAGAAAAATAATTTTTTAATTAGCTAGATACGATGGTATACACTTGTACTCCCAGCTACTCAGGAAGCAGAGGCAGGAGGACTGCTTGAGCCTAGGAAGTGAAGAATGCAGCAAGCTGTGATCGCACCACTGCACAAAGCAAGACTCTGGCTAAAAAATTTTTTTTTTTTACCAAAACAGACTCAAGAAGAAATAGAAAAACTGAATCTGAATACTGGATTACTAATTTTAAGTCTTCTACAAAAAAGTCCAGACTCGTTTTTTTTTTTGTTTGTTTTTTTTTTTTTGAGACGAAGTCTCCCTCTGTTGCCCAGGCTGGAGTGCAGTGGTACAATCTAGGTTCACTGCACCCTCCACCTCTTGGGTTCAAGGGATTCTCCTGCCTCAGTCTCCCACGTAGCTGCGACTACAGGTGCTCAACACCGCGCCTAGCTAATTTTTTTTATTTTTAGTAGACATGGGGTTTTCATCATGTTGCTGAGGCTGGTTTTGAACTCCTGAGCTAAGGCAATCTGCCCACGTTGATATTCCAAAGTGCTGAGATTACAGACGTGAGCCACTGTACCCAGTCCCATGAGCCATTGCACCCAGTCCCAGTTGGTTTTAATGGTGAATTCTGTCAAGGAAGAAATAATACAAACCTCAAACAAACTCTTTAGAAAACAGAGAAGAAAATGACGTATTTTAAGAGGCCAGTATTACCCTGTTACCAAAGACATAAGACAAAGACATCACAGATAAAATATCACTAGAAAACTATAGACTGAGTAGAGGAGTATCAGAAGAGGAGATGAGAATGATGCCCACATTTCTGGTTTAGGAAACTGGAGCAATGAGATGATTGTTCCAGTTTGTAAGTGGAAGTTTGGAAACTACAATTAGTTCAAGTTTAGAGACAGTAAATTTGAGATGCATCTGGGTCACTCAAGAAAAGATGTTAAAGAGGCAGTTGTGCTAAATAAAAATGTACATAACTGAGTTTGCATAAAGATGTCTTATTTTGAAGTAATGGTCTACCAGATAAGATTCAAAGAGCCTCTTCAGAGCTTGCTAGTCAGTGGGTTGTTTAAAATGTTATAATAAAGATGACATAGTCAGCATTTCATACTTTGGAAACTTACGGACCTAAATAAATTATTTTACATTGTTTTAAATTCTAAACATGTCCATGTTGTACTTTTTCTAAACAATATTTTTTAATTGAACTGGTAAAAAAAAATCTTGGCTAAGTAACCATCAAGACTGACCCGTAAACTGCTTAATTTGCAATAATTATATTGGTCATCCTTTTCATCTTTAAAAGTATATGTTTAGGCTGAGCGCAGTGGCTCACACCTGTAATCCCAGCACTTTGGGAGGCTGAGGTGGGTGGATCACCTGACATCAGGAGTTCGAGACCAGCCTGGCCAACATGGTGAAACCCCATCTCTATTAAAAATACAAATATTAGGCCAGACACAGAGGCTCATGCCTGTAATCCTAGGATTTTGGAAAGCCAAGGCGGGTGAATTGCCTGACCTCAGGAGTTTGAAACCAGCCTGGGCAACACAGTGAAACCCCATTTCTACTAAAAATACAAACAAATTAGCTGGGCATATTGGAATACGGTTGTAGTCCCAGCTATTCAGGAGGTTGAGGCAGGAGAACTGCCTGAACCCAGGAGGCGGAGGTTGCAGTTAGCCGAGATCATGCCACTGCACTTTAGTCTGGGTGACAGAGCGAGACTCTGTCTCCAAAAAAAAAAAAATTAGCCGGTAATGGTGGTACATGCCTGTAATCCCAGCTACCTGGGAGGCTGAGGCATAAAAATCACTTGAATCTGGGAGGCAGAGGTTGCAGTGAGCTGAAATTGTGCTATTGTACTCCAGCCTGGGCAACACAGCAAGACTCTTGTCTCAAAAAAAAGGGGGAGGGGGATGTGTTTATTCAAGTCTCCCAAACTCCAAACTCCTGAAGGCAGAGATAATCTAACACTGCCTTCCACAGAATAGGAATTAAAAGCATGAATTTAGTGAGTCATGATTCTATAATTTCATGCCTATAATCTGTAAAATGTTAGGACCCAAAGAACTCAGTATTTCCACTGCTAAGATCTTAAAGAGACTTTAATTGAAGCCCCCATATTTTTTAAAAAACTAAAAACTACTGAAAAGAAAATCTCCTACTCCTCAATACCAGTAGGGAATAGCAGGGATCTGAACTTCTACTCCCACCTGGCAATAACAAGGAATAAGGGGGTAAGAGGCCAGGCAAGTCATCACTTCTTATCCCCTTCCCTGGTATGATAAAATCTCAGTGGAAAGCTGAGACTGCTTTCCTTTATGTAGCAATCAGGTGGGATGAGTTAGCCCTACACTTCCTCCCTCCCTGGTGTCACAAGAGCTCAGTGGAACTGAACTTAAACCCTAACTCAGAGGGGACAAGATGGTATGAGTTGGTACCCCTCTACTTCATCAAGAAGGAGAAACTGAACTTTCATCTTTCCCCTCTGCAACAAGGCAGAGAAAGTCAGCACTCTACTTTTGCCAGGGTGGTGTCAGGAGGGCCCAAGAGTAAGGTGAGCATACACACCTACCTCGCCATTATGTTATACCTCAGTAGAAAGACTGCTGGAAAAAAATGAAGATTAAATAGAATCTCAAGTCTCAGAATGTGATATCCAAAATATCTGCAACACACTCAAAAAATTGTATGTCAAACACCAGGAAAATCATAACTCAACTGACAAAAGACAATCAGTACATGCCCAAAACAAGATGATTTAGAAATACCTGACAAAGTCTTTAAAGGAACCATTATAAAAATGCTTCAAAAACCAATACAGGCCAGGCACAGTGGTTCACATCTGTAATCCCAGCACTTTAGGAAGCTGAGGCAGGTGGATCACTTGAGGTCCAAAGTTCAAGACCAGTCTGGCCAACATGGTGAAACCCCATCTCTACTAAAAATACAAAAATTAGCTGGGCATGGTAGCACACACCTGTAGTCCCAGTTTGGGAGGCTGAGGCTTCAACCTGGGAGGAAAAGGAGGTTGCAGTGAGCTGAGATTGTGCCACTGAACCCCAGCCTGGGTGACAGAGTAAAACCTTATCTTTAAAAAAAAAGGCAATACAAATGTCCTTAAAACAAATGGAAAATAGAAACAAAGTTACAGAAAAAAGACAAGTGGAAATTATAGGATTAAAAAATACACTTTGAGAAGTGAAGCCGGGTAGATCACTTCAGGTCAGGAGTTCGAGGCCAGCCTGACCAACACTGTAAAACTCCATTTCTACCAAAACATATACAAAAATTATATTAAATTTATATATATATCATATATAGTATATTTTATATTTATACTGTATATTTAATTTATATTATATGGTATAGAAATACATTTGTACAGAAATATACAAAATGTATTTATATAAAATATAAATATAAAATATACAATATATTTTAAAATATACAAAAAATTAGCCAGTCTCGTGGCACTGAAATTACACCACTGCACTCCTGCCTGGGCAACACAGTGAGATCATGCCACTGCACTTTAGTCTGGGCGACAGAGCGAGACTCCGTCTCCAATGCTGTCTCAAAAACAAACAAACAAAAAATAACCGAAAATTTAAAACTTGTAAATGGGCTCAACAGACAACAGAAGATGACAGAGAATAACTGATCTTCAGGCAAAATCAAGAGAGCAGAAAAAAAAAGAAAAGAAAAACAGAATACAGTTTCAAGAACCTGTAGAACAATAAAAAACTAGCTAGCTAACATTCCTATCACCAGAACTGCAGAGTTCCAGAAGAAGACTGAGTACATAAAACTTAAAAGTTACTTGAATTGGCCGGGTGCAGTGGCTCACACCTGTAACCCAGCACTTTGAGAGGCCAAGGCTTGAGACCAGCCTGGCCAACACAGTGAAACCCCCTCTCTACTAAAAATACAAAATTTAGCCGGGCAAGGTGGCACACACTTGTAGTCCCAGCCACTTGGGAGGCTGAAGCAGGAGAATCACTTGAACCCGGTAAGTGGAGGTGGCAGTGAGCCAAGATCATGCCACTGCACACCAGCCTGGGCAACAGAGCAAGACTCTGTCTCAACAAAAACAAAACAAAACAAATTACTTAAATAATGACTGAAAATGTCCCAAATCAGACAAAAGACATAAACCTACATATTTAAAAACTGAGTTAATGCCAAATAACAAAAACCCAAATAAATTCATACCAAGATACATCATAAAGTCAAGAAAAAAATCCTGAAAGCAGACAAAAACCACTTTACATGCAGAGGAACACCTATTCAAATGACAGTGATTTCTCGTGTAAGACCATGCAGGCCAAAAAAAAAAAAAAAACTGGCTCAACATTGTTCAAAGGCTGAAAGTAACTTGAAATGCAAATTCTATATTCATCAAACTTCAGGAATGAAGGACAACTAAAGATATTCTCAGATGAAGAAAACCTAAAAATTTGTCACCAATACACCTAAAAGTATGGTTAAAGGAAATTCACCATAACAGGAAAAAAAAAAAATGTTAACAGAAGGAGACTTGAATGTTTGGAAAAGAAACTGGAATGATAAAAATAAGAGTAAACAGACTTCTCATGGATTTCTTAAATAATATGTGAGAATTTACAAGAAAAAAAAAGATCATACACTATCTGGTGCTATGTAGACAGAAAATTAAAGATAACCATTTTAAAACTAGGAAAAGTAAAGGGACCTAAATGGTAAAACATCAATACAAAGACTTTAAGTTACAAATGAATGTTGCAATATCTACAGCACCCACTAAGAAGCTATTCAAAGCACTCCAAAAAACTACATGAACTACAAAAAACCACCATTAAATAAAGATGGAATCTTAAAAAGAACTTAAGGTAACTCAAAAGAAGGCAAGAAAAACAAAGAAAACAAACAGAAAACAATAACATATTTAAGCCATAATACATCAATAATTATCTTAAATATACCTACATACCTTAAATACTCCTAAATACATGAATTAAATGGAAGACCAGCAGAGTAGATAAACTTAAACCATAATCCAACAGTTATGCTATCTACTAATACAAGAAGCTTCAAACACAATGATACAAATAGATTAAAAGAAGATGGAGGCCAGGCACAGTGGCTCACACCCGTAAACCCAGCACTCTGAGAGGCTGAGGCAGGAGGACTGCTTGAACCCAGCAGTTCAAGACCAACCTGGGCAACAACTGAAGACCCCATCTCTATAAAAAATTTAAAAATTAGCCAGGCATGGTGGGGCATGTGCCTGTAGTCCCAGCTACTAAGAGGCTGAGGTCAAAGAATTGCTTGAGCCCAAGAGGTCAAGGCTGCAGTGAGCTATGATTGCATCACCATATTCCAACCTGGACAACAGAATAAAATCCATCTCTTAAAAAAAAAACAACTCAAGGGATCCAGAAGAGCCAAAACAGTCTTGAAAAAGAACAACCCACCCCAGCAACATAGCAAGAACCCATCTCTACAAAAAATAAAAAATTAGCTGGGTGTGGTGGCATACATCCGTAGTCTTAGCTGGGAAAGCTAAGGTGACAGAATTGCTTGAGCCCAGGAGGTGGAGGCTGCAGTGAGCCCTGATTGTACCACTGCACTACAGCCTGGGTGACAAACTGAGACCCTGTTTTTGTTTTGTTGTTGTTGTTTTAAGAACGACTTGTTATTGGCATATTTTGTTTTGTTGTTGTTTTAAGAACAATTTGTTATTGGCATAAGGACAGACATATAGAATGGGATGAAATTAAGTCCAGGAAAAAACCCCCACATTTGCAGTCAACTGATTTTAGACAGGGTGCTAAGACAATTAAATGGAGGAAAGAGTAGTCTTTTCAATAAATGATACAAGGACAATGGATATCCTTGTACAAAAGAATGAAACTAGATCTTTACCTCACACACAAATTTCACATACAAAAATTAACTCAACTTTATCACAGAATCCGAATCTATAACCTAAAACTGTAAAGCTCTTATAAGACTACATCTTCGTGACCTTGAGTTATGAAGTGATTTTTCAGATACAATGCCAAATACAAAAGCACAAAATGCAAATTGGACCTCATCAAACTTAAAACCTTTTGTGGCCAAGTACACTGACTCATACCTGTAATCCCAGCACTTTGGGGGCTGAGGAAAGAGAATCACTTGAACCCAGAAGTTTGAGATTAGCCTAGCAACACAGTGAAATCTTCTTTCTTAAAAAAAAAAAAAAAAAAAAAAAAAAATTCGTCGGGTGCAGTGGTGTACCTTTAGTCCCAGTTATTTGGGAGGCTAAGGTGGGAGGATTACCTGAGCCCACAAAGTTGAAGGTACAGTGATTGCACCACTGCACTCCAGCCTGGGCAACAAAGCAAGACCCTGTCTTGAAAAATAAATAAGTAAAAAATAAAAACTCTTGTGCTGCCATCACTGTGAATATAACTAAAGCTAATTAACACACTTAACAATGGCTAAATAGTTAAACTTTGTTACATGTATTTTCCCACGTACACAAAACTTTTATGTTGCAAATAATTCCAGAAAGAAAGTAAATGACGACCCACAAATAGTCTTCTATAGATAAATCAGATATAAAGATGCAGCATCCAGGGCTGGGCACGGTGGCTCACACCTGTAATCTGAGCACTTTGGGAGGCCAAAATGGGAGGACTGTTAGAGCCAAGGAGTTAAGACCAGCCTGGAAAACATAATGAGGGAAAGAGAAAGAGGAAGAGGAAGAGGAAGAGGAAGAGGAAGAGGAAGAGAAGAGAAGAGAAGAGAAGAGAAGAGAAGAGAAGAGAAGAGAAGAGGAGAAGAGAGAAGAGAAGAGAAGAGAAGAGGAGAAGAGAGAAGAGAAGAGAAGAGAAGAGAAGAGAAGAGAAGAGAAGAGAAGAGAAGAAGAAAGAAAGAAAGAAAGAAAGAGAGAGAGAGAGAGAGAGAGGGAGGGAGGGAGGGAGGGAGGGAGGGAGGGAGGGAAGGAAGAAAAGAAAGAAAGAAAGAAAGAAAATTAAGAAAAAAAAAACCAGAATAGCCAGAGAAATAAGATACATTAATGGTCAAAAAGCATCTAAGAAGATACTTAACATCATTAGCCACAAGAGAAATGCAACTCAAAACCACAATGAGATACTATGTCACACCCACCAGAATGGCTATAATAAAAAAGATAACAAAAATTGTTGGCAAAATTATAGAGAAATCGAAACCCTCATACATATTGCTGACAGTAAAGAAAAATGCTAAAGCCACTTCAGACGAAAGTTGGCAGATCCTCAAAAGATTAAATATACGTTACCATACAACCCAGCAATTGTACTCTCCAGTATACACCCAAGAGAAAGAAAACATATGTTCACATAAAAATTTATCCACAAATGTTCACAGCAGCACTGTTAATAATAGCCAAAAAGGAGAAACTCAAGTGTCCATTTACTAATGAATGGTTAAACAAAATGTTTAACCATAGAAGGGTATAATATTCAGGCCTAAAAACAGTGAAAGTAATGAGTTATCTCAACTGATTTTTCAGTCAGTTACAAATCTAAGTCTTTGCTCTACTCTCTCCTCTTACCACTACTGCACTTGACTAGTTTTTTTTTTTTAAAGTATTTTTTAAAAAGAATGAAGCATAGATATATGCTACAGAACAGATGAAGGTGAAAATCAGCCACATAAGACCACACACTGTATAATTAGATTTGTAAGAAATGTCCAGAATAGGTAAATCTACAGAGACATAAAATAGATTAACGGTTGCCTAAGTGTCAGGGAATGGCTTGAGGGTAAGTGGGTAGTAACTGCTAATTGGTACGGGGTTTCTTTTGGGAGTAATAAAAATGCTCTAAAATTGATTATGGTGATGGTTACACAACTCTGAATATACTAAAAAACTACCGAACTACATACTTCAAATGTGTGAATTATTAATATATCATTTGTGAATTAAGTTTTAATGAGTGGCTATTTAATTAATATAACATCAAATAGACTTCAGAACAAAAAACAAAGTAAGGAAACTATGTACTTTCAGAGAAAGATCCTAAAGTGTTGTCATTTATATAAATGATTTTATTTGCATTGACATAGGGTCGACTCTCACCACTTAGGGTAGTTTTTTTCTATACAGCTGCTCCAAACAATAAATTACCAAATAATAAATCATTGCTCCTAGAGGAAATGCAGGATTAGGTTCCTGCAAGCCTCTGGTCACAACATTTTCATCAACCAGTCAATACATAACATTCTTATACACATTTATATTTAAAGCTACTTTAAAATATATTGCTGAGGGTTGGGTGCAGTGGCTCAAGCCTGTAATCTCAGCACTTTGGGAGGTTAGTGGGCAGATAGCCTGAGTCCAGGACTTCAAGGCTAGCCTAGGCAACACAATGAAACTCTGTCTCTACAAAAAAAATACAAAAAATTAGCTGGGTGTGGTGGCGTGGGCCTGGAGTCCCAGCTACTCAGAAGGCTAAGGTGGAAGAATCACCTGAGCCCAGGAGGCAGAGGTTGCAGTAAGCCGAAATTGGGCCACTGCATTCCAGCCTGGGTAACAGAGCAAGACCCTGTCTCGAAAAAATAAATAAAATAATTGCTGGTTCATTAATACTGAATGCAGAGCCAAACACTGTAACTCATACATAAATGAAGCTTATCTAAGACATGTTTTCTCCATAAAAGCACACACAGCTTTCACACACTTAGGAACACTACAGGGCTCTTCAGCTTTAATTTAGGGCCATTTTAAGCAATGAAGTCAACAAAAAGCTCAACGATGGCACTAAACAGACTGCAACAAGGACACACATTTATACTATGAGTGTTGAAAGAAGGCAGAGCATCTCCTAGTTTGACCTCAGCTGAAAATATGTGAGTTGGGTGAGTCAAATATTTTGTTGTTCTGCCTATGTCCGAGAATGACTGTGAAAGCACTGCAATTATTAATATTGGGGTTACAAATAAATTTTAGTGTTTGGGTGAATTCTACAACACAGAATCCATGAATAATGAGAATCCATTTTTGTAACACACAATAAAATGTACTTTAAAATACATGATTTAAAATCTCTAGAAGGAAAAACATTTTTAACATATTTTTAACACTTTTGTTGTGGTATATATATGTAACATAAAATTTGCTGTTTGATCTATTATGTGTGTATATTATATATACATATACAATTATTAGGTACGTTATATGGCATTAATTACATTTAGCATGTTGTGTAATCATCCATCCATCACCATAATTTTCAAACTTTTTATCAACCCAAACAGAAACTACATCCATTAAGCAACAACTGCCCATTCCTCCCCAACTCTCATCCTAAACAACTCTCTAGTCCCTCCCTGTTCTCCCTGCAAGCCCTTGGTAACCTCTATTCTGTTTTCCATCTCTATGAATGCACCTATTCTAGACACTTCGTGTAAGTGTAATCAAATATTTTCCCCCTTGTGTCTGTCTTATTTCACTTATGTTTGCAAGGTTCACTCATTATTGCAGCATGTATCAGAATTTCATTCCTTTTTAGGACCAAATAATACCCCATGCTGCCATAATTCATCTGTTATTAATTTATCTGTTGAACACTTAACATTATTTCCACCTTTTGGCTACTGTAAATAATGCTGCAATGAATACTGGCAAGTATCTGTTTGCGTCCCCGTGTTCAATTCTTTTGGGTACACAGATATGTAAGAATGGATTGGCTAGGTCACATGCTAATTTTATGTTTAACTTTCTGAGGAACCCCCAAACTGTTTCCCACGGTGGCAGCACTATTTTACACTTCACCAGCAATACAGAAGGACTCTAATTTCTCCACATCCTTGCCGACACTTAGTAGTTTAACTAGAGCCATCCTAGCAGCTGTGAAGTGTTATCTCCTTGTGGTTTTGTTTATATTTCTCTTAATAACAAATGATCTAGTGTATCTTCTCATTTGCTTATTGGCCATATATATCTTCTTTAAGGAACTGTCTATTCAAATCTTTTAACCATTTTTACTGGGTTATTTGTCTTTATTATTAGGTTGTAAGAGTTCTTTATATATTCTGGATACAGCATTCTTATCCAATATGAGTCTTACAAATACTTTCTCCCATTCTGCAGGTTTTCTTTTCACTTTTTGAATAATGGCCTTCGATGTACAAAAGTTTTACATTTTGATTGAGTTTGATTTACTATTTTTTCTTTAGTTGCTCATGCTTTACTTGTCTTTGTTTTGTTTTGGTTTTGTTTTTGTAGAGACAGGGCCTCACCATGTTACCCAAGCTGGTCTCAAACACCTGTTCCCAAGCAATTCTCCCACCTCAAGCAAATCATAGCACCTACCAAAGTGCTATGATTACATGCATAAGCCACCATGCCCAACCTGTTGATATATTTTGAGTTAACTTTTGTATACGGTGTGAAGTAGTATGACTTTATTCCTATGCATGTGAAAATCCAGTTGTACCAACATCCTTTTTTTCTTGTCTTGAGAGAGGGTCTCACTCCGTCAGTGCACTGCAGTGCAGTGACACAATCACAGCTCAATGCAGTCTCGACCTCCCCAGGTTCAAACAATCCTCCTGCCTCAACCTCCCAAGTACTGGGACCACAGATGTGAACCATATCTGGCTTTTTTTTTGAGACAGATTCTCATTCTGTCACCAGGCTGGAGTGCAGTGGTGCCATCTCAGCTCACCGTAACCTCCACTTCCCAGGTTCAAGGGAATCTCCTGCCTCAGCCTCCCTAGTAGCTGGGATTACAAGTGGGCACCAACACACCCAGCTAATTTTTGTACTTTTAGTAGAGACAGGGTTTCAGCATGTTGGCCAAGAGGGTCTCAATCTCCTGACCTCATGATCTGCCCACCTCAGCCTCCCAAAGTACTGGGATTATAGGCATGAACCACTGCCCCTGGCTGGCTATTTTTATTTTTAATTTTATTTAGAGGTGGGGCCTCACTATGTTGCCCAAGCTAGTCTTGAACCTCAGGGTTCAAGTGATCCTCCTGCCTCAGCCTCCCAAAGTGCTGGGATTACAGATATGAACCACCATGCCAGGCCCAATGTCATTTTTTGAAGATATCAGTCTTTCTGCCACTGAATGGATTTGACACCACTGTCCAGTATCACTTGGATATACTGGAAGGGCAGATAAAGTATTAACACAGGTTATGTGTTGGGGGAGACAGGAACTGGATGAGGATAAGGAGTGGGAGGGAGGCTTCTCACTATTCAGCTTTGTATGCTTATTTAACTTTTGAACCAGTGTGAAAGTACTGCTTACCCAAAAGCCAAAATAAATTTTAAATTTTAAAACACAAGGACTCACGACTGGAAAATATCAAGAATCCTACAAAAAGAAAAGAAAAAGACATTAAAAAAAAAAAAAAGAATCCTACAAAAGCATTGGAAAAAAAGGGGGAAATGTGAGCACAACCTGAACAAGCAACTACAAATAATGATATTCAAAGGCCAGTAGTCACACAAAAAGATGTTGGACTTTACTGGTTCTCAAACACATGCAAATTATATAATGCTAGTTTACCTAAGTACTTAAATAAACTTAACTTCTAAAATTATAAAATCAAACTAACTATAAATTAATTACATCCACCTTAAAAGTGACTAATCAGATTCTATTGAGTCAGGACAAAGGTAGAAAACTGGCAGCCTAGCCAGCCTCAGTGGCTCACACCTGTAATCCCAGCACTTTGGGAGGCTGAGGCAGGCAGATCACCTGAAGTCAGGAGTTTGAGACCAGCCTGGCCAACATGAAGAAACCCAGTCTCTACTAAAAAGTACAAAATTAGCCGGGTGTAGTAGCGCATGCCTGTAATCCCAGCTACTCTGGAGGCTGAGGCAGGAGAAGTGCTTGAACCCAGGAGGTGGAGGTTGCAGTGAGCTGAGATCATGCCATTGCATTCCAGCCTAGGCAATAAGAGGGAAACTCCATCTCAAAAAAACAAAAACAAAAACAAACCAAACAAACAAACAAAACTGACAGCCTAACTGGTATTATATTTGGCCAGAACAGAGATTTTGTTTGTTTGTTTGGGTTTTTTTTTTGGTTGGGGGCAGTCTCACTCTGTTGCCGAGGTTGGAATGCAATGGCACCATCCCGGCTCATTGCAACCTCCACCTCCCGGGTTCAAGAGATTATCATGCCTCAGCCTCCCGAGTAGCTGGGATTAAGGCGTGCACTACCACACCTGGCTAATTTTTGTATTTTTAGTAGAGATTGGGTTTCACCATGTTGGCCAGGCTGGTCTTGAACGCCTGACCTCAGGTGATCTGTCCACCTCGGCCTCCCAAAGTGCTGGGGTTACAGGTGGGAGCCATCATGTCTGCCAGAGTAGAACATTTTTTAAATGCGAAAAGGCTAGGCAGGTTTCACTACTCTCAGTGTCTTACACTAGTTACTTGCCTACTTCCTGAAGGCATCAGCTCCACATGGAAAAGCCACATTTAGGTATAATTTTACCACACTATCTTGGTGGCCTCATTTGTTTAAAAAAATAAAAGATAATATTATCACCCTGAGATAATTTTCTTTAATTGGGCAAAACTTCATTCTGCAAAACAGAATGACTGTTCCCCCAAGAAGATTTTTATAAGCAAGTAAGATAACATGAAAAAGTTTCACCTTGGAACTTACAGTTATTTTACAGACAAGGAACAGAAGTCTAGACAGATTCAAATAAACTAATCCACAGCCAATTCTCTCCTGCCATTATTAACTCAGATAATCTACTTTGAAAGTATTCAACATAAACTGAGGAAGGAAAACAGAGAAGGGAAAATTGGATGGATGTCAAGAGCAGCCTAAATTACAGCCAAAAGCATAAGGACAAAAATCAAATAATAGACAAGCCAAAAAGAGGGAATCACCTCCAAACCAACATTAAGAGCAGAAACAGTAAATTTCAGCTATGACTAATCTCCTTTTGAACCATATTTCAATAAGCATCTAGCTTACTGTAACCAAATTTATTATAAAACGTCTTATACTATTCTTTAATACAATGTCTTACCTCTTCAGCAAGATTCAATGGGTCCAAGGTTCATTATTTGCATTCCTTTTATATACCTAACAACACATGAAGGTAATGTTCAACACAAGCAGAAAGTCTGATACATGAAGGACAGCTGAAATGCAGTGCTCTAACTTATTACTTTCAATACTTCTGATTCATAAGCATAGTAATAAAGTGAAATGATTCTCAATACCCTACCCTCATATCTGCCCTACTGCAGACACAAAAACTGATGGGGATCTTTTGACTGACATTAGCTTTTCGCCTAAGTATTTGCTTTGTGAGGGTTAGTATTTAAGCCAATCCTCAGTGATGGGAAAAGAAATGAGCTGTATTAATTTGAACTTTAGCTTTCTATTAATAAACCACAAATGGATGACAGGCCAGACTGTCCCAAAATTCATTTGGGGAATTCATTCTGGCAATCAGTTGTGATGCAGAAGTAGTACCCTGGAAATTCTCATTCTTCCAAATCTATTGTGGACAACAGGTCAGGCTGTGCACACCACAGTGCTTGAACTGACTCATAACCAATGCAATTTGTAACCCACCAAAAGAGAGAGCACAGTCTTTGTCACAATTACTCAATTTTGCCATTGCAGCATGATAGTCACAGACCATACATAAATGAATGTGCATGGCTGTGTTCAAATAAAGATTTTGAAACACAATTTTACATTTAAAATAATTTTTTTTTTTGAGATGGAGTTTTCACTCTTTTTGCCCAGGCTGGAGTGCAATGGCATGATCTCGGCTCACTGCAGTCTCTGCCTCCCAGTTCAAGAGCTTCTCCTGCCTCAGCCTCCCAAGTAGCTGAGATTACAGGAACCCACTACCATGCCCAGCTAATTTTTTTTGTAGTTTTAGTAAAGATGAGGTTTTACCATGTTGGCCAGACTGGTCTCGAACTCCTGACCTCAGATGATCTGCTTGCCTTGGCCTCCCAAAGTGCTCGGATTATAGGCATGAGCCACCGCACCCGACCTCAAATAATTTTCAAGTGACAAAACATTCTTTTTTCCCAACAAAATAATTTTCAAATGACAAAACATTCTTTTTTTTAATTTTTACATTTAAAATGTAAATATCATTCTTGGCTCACTGGTCATATAAAAGCATGCAGTTGGTTGTATTTAGCTCATGCCAGTTTGCCAATCCCTGATCTAAAGCAAGGCCCAGCAGTCAACATACCCCACAAAAAGCACAGACACTTCAATCAGAACTGTACTACCTCATTCAAAAGGGAAGAAAACCAAGAATCATCTATTGCTTGAGGAAGCCTATGAAACACAAAGATCAAAAGAAGAAAAAAAAAACAGAAAGTAAAACAGATAATGTAATATAAAATAAACAAGAACAGGCAGAAGCAAGAAGCAGTAAAATAAGATGTCAAAAATGTTACATAATGATAGCTGGGCATGGTGGTACACGTCTATAATTCCAGCTCCTAGGGAGGCTGAGGCAGGACAATCGCTTGAACCCAGGAGATGGAGACTGCAGTGAGCCGAGACACACCACTGCATTCCAGCCTGGGCAACAGAACAAGACTCCATCTCAAAACAAAAAAAAAATTTATATAATGGAATTATCAAACATAAATATAGAACCAGCTTACCTGAAATGTTTCAAAAGTAAAAAATAAAATGAAAACTAAAATATTTTGCCTAGAGAAGAAAAACATTTGTATCCTCAGAGAAAGAAGATATTAAGTCCACAGAAAAAGAACAGAATCTTATAGAGAATATAACTTAAGCAAGGAAGTTCTTAGAAATGTACTATGTAGGCCAGACGCAGTCTCACACCTGTAATCCCCAACACTCTGGGAGGCCAAGGCGGGTGGATCACCTGAGGTCAGGAATTCAAAACCACCCTGGCCAACATGATGAAACATCGTCTCTACTAAAAATACAAAAACTTAACAAGGCATGGTGGCACACGCCTGTAGTCCCAGCTACTTGGGAGGCTGAGGCACAAGAATCACTTGAATCTGGAAGACAGAGGTTGCAGTAAGCTGAGATCACACCACTATACTCTAGCCTGGGTGGGAGTGAGACTCCATATCAAAAAGAAAGAAAAGAAAGGAAAGAGAGAAGAGGGAGGAAAGGGAGGGAGGGAGAAGGGGGGGAAGGGAATGGGGAGAGGGAGGGAAGGAGGGAGGGAGGGAG
Organism: Callithrix jacchus; assembly: GCF_049354715.1. Classification (NCBI taxonomy): domain Eukaryota; kingdom Metazoa; phylum Chordata; class Mammalia; order Primates; family Cebidae; genus Callithrix; species Callithrix jacchus. The sequence goes on from NC_133508.1 coordinate 152,468,614, forward strand.
AAAGGAAGGAAGGGAGGGAGGGATTAATAAATTGGACAAAAGGGATAGAGATAAAGACAAGGAGATCTTTCAGAATGTCAGCTGAGCAAGAAAACAAAAGATAGGGAAGAATATGAACTTAGGAGAGCCAACATCCAAAGAGTAACAGTTCAAAGAGTGGGAGGTGGGGAAGGACCTTATGAAAAAACTGTAAAGTTCTTTCACTATAAATGAAGATTACAAGACTAAATGAAAAAGCACAATGAATTTTTAGAAACTTTAAGGAGAAAAAAAATCAACAGAACCACATCACTGTATTTCAAAATAATGATAAATAGATGAAGAGATCCAAGACATAAAAAGATCCCAAGAAGACATAAATAAACAAATGAAACCCAACTGGGGTTGTACAAAGAAGCAAATCAGACTAGCATCAGCAGCACTGATTTAAGACACTGGAAGAGATGCCTTAAAAGTTCTGAGGAAAAACATTTTGACCCAGAATTTCACATCTAGCCAAGCTATCATTTAAGAAGAGAACAGAATAAAGAAAACTTCAAAAATGCAAAGGCTCAGAAATGATACTCTTAGTGACTCTTCTTTAGTATATACAAACAAGGGAGTAAACAAAGAATGGAGAAGACATAGAGCCCAGGGCCGGTGTAAAGTATTAATCAGATTCAAGACTCATCTTCATAAAAACGACTTGAACAATTACAGCCTCAGTTACTAGGGTGCGTAAGCAAAGAACAGTGAAATTAAAATAAATAAATCTGACCAAAAGCATGGAAATGAAGAAATCTGTCACTGCCTGGGTTCAGGGTAAGGAAAAAATTATTCTCCTGAGAGTTTCCTTCTTTTGTCCACACCCGCAATGTGTGTAATTCTGAGAATTTTTAAAACAAGCCAGCCTATGAGGTAAATGCTAAATCAACATCTGACAATTCTATGATACAGTAAACTAAACATCTGCTTCAATAATTTCTGTATTGGAGGCAACTGACAGAAGCAAATACAAAATATCCTTTGGAGGCTTGTTCCCTAAAACCAGTCTGTCAGACTTCATAGAGCCGTGGTGAAAAGGCTCACAAACTAAAACTATAAAACAAAAGAGGACATCACCTACAACAAACAAGAGCAGGCAGAAGCAAGTAGTAAAATAAGACATCAAGAACATCAGATAATGGAATTATCAAACATGTATGTGAAATTAGTATAACTGAGACACTTAAAAAATAGGTCTGGCACAGGGGCTCACACCCGTAATCCCAGCACCTGGGAGGCCGCGGCAGGCAGATCATTTTTGAGTTCAGAAGTTCAAGACCAGTCTGGCCAAATAGTGAAACCCTGTCTCTACTAAAAACAGAAAAACGAGCCAGACATGGTGGCATGCACCTGTAATCCCAGCTACTAGGGAGGCTGAAACAGGAGAACTGCTTGAACCCGGAGTCAGAGATTGCAGTGAGCCAAAATTGCACCATGCACTCCAGCCTGGGTGACAAAGAAAGACTCCGTCTCAAAATATGTAACTCAAAACATTCATAGAAGATTTAAGCAAATGTGGAGGCATACCATGTTTATAAACAGGCAGACACCATAAAGACATTTTCTCTCAAATTGATTTATATATTCAACGCATTTCCAACAAAAACACTGACAATTTTTTTCTTTGTTTTTCTATTCTTTTTTAAAGAGATGGTGGCATCTCTCTGTGTTGCCCAGGCTGGAGTACAGTTGTTAGTCACAAGTGCAATCACAGCACGTTACAGCCTCAAACTCCTAGGCTCAAGCCATCTTCCTGCCTCAGCCTCCTGAGGAGCTGGGGCTATAGGTATGCACCACCACACACAGCTTAGTAAGTTTTTAAAATGAAGTTTCACAAGATGAACTTTCACAAGATGATACATTTTAGTACAAGAGTGAGCAAAAGGTGAATGCCAAGGTTTGTCTTGGAAAAAGGAAATTTTTTAATTTAAAAAAAAAAAGAGCAAAAGGTCAAGATCAGCCAAGATAATCTTGAAGATGACCAAGGTATATGTAGGGAGGGCAGTAAAATTACCTTAGTGAGCAAAATTACTGCTTATTATAAAGCTACTGTGAACAGTAAAAAAGAGGAGGAAAAACCACTTTAATATAAAAACATGAAAAGACAGCTCTCTAAAAAGTAAAAGTATGTCAGTTATCTATTGCTATGGAACAAATTACCTCCAAAATTAATAACTTAAAACAACAATAATTACTTCTCATAGCCTTCTTGAATTTGGGAGGGACTTAGGCAGTTCTGGCTCAGTGCCTCTAAGAAGCATACAGTCAAGATGTCAGCCAGGATTGCAGTCATCTGAAAGCTTGATTAGGATAGAGACTCTACCTCAAAAGTAGCTCTTTCACGTGGCTGTCAAGTTGGTGCTGGGTCTCTGTAGAAGACCTCAATTTTTCTCCATATGGCCTCTTTAAATAAGGACTACTAGAGTATCTTTCACAGAATGGCAGCTGTTTTTTACCCAGAACAAGGGATCCAAAGAGCAAGGAAAAAAGCTGTATGTATGCCTTAAATGATCTGGGCTCAGAAGTCACTATTAATTCTATTATATTCTCTTGGTCATGGAGACCAGCCCTGAGCAACAGGACAGCAATCATAGACAGGTGTGAATAACAGGAGACAAGGAACAAGGGGCCATCTTAGAGGCTGGCCACCACACTAAACCATAGGCTCAGAATAAAGCTTCAACTTACATCATCAACAAAGGATCAGTATACAGAATTCGTCAAGAATTTTTGTAAATCAAAGAATTCCACAGCAGAAAATGTAAGCAATCTAAAGAAAAACATAAAACAAATGGACAAATAATTCACAAAAGGAACATAAACTGCATATAATAAGCATTCAAATGTACTCATTAGTACCACACAGTGCATGCTATTTATTCAACACTGGGCCATAGGCTGTAAATATTTTTCTAAAAATGGTATATTTATGTTTATTCATCCTTGTTCTTTTTCCCACTTCCCCTCGAGTCCAATGGTTAAGGATAGAGGTGCAATTTGCGGTCAAAGAAGAGACAGAGGTTAACTTATCTAGCATCCTGAGCCCAATCTCTGAAGTTGGCTTAGGAAAGTACAGTGATAGAACTCACTGTCATAAACATGAAAAAAATCAGTAGATCTACAGTGACCTATTTTTAAAAGTTTAACTTCAGTTAGTAAGTACTTTCTTCACTTTTACATTTCATTAAGGCCAGACTCCTCCTGAACTGTTATGGGTACTCCAAAATGAAGGGCTATAAATGTGTAAATCTGCCACCTACTATTTTATGATCTGACATTCTTCCCACCAGCGCAATGACTCTACATTATCGTGTTCTTAATATCCTTTAACAGATCAGGGCTCAAACTTTCTGGTCTCAGGATCTCTCTTACATTCTTAGTCACTGAGGAACATAAAGAGCTTTTGTTTAGATGGGAATGACCATCAAATGTCATAAAAATGGGTATTTTAAATATATTTTAATTGATTACATAATGAATTAAAAATGAATCTTAAATTTTAAAATATTTAAATGACATTTATTTTAACGTTAGTTCTGTTGTTTTCTGAGACACGCTCTCACTCTGTCACCCAGACTGGAGTGCAGCAGCATGATCACAGCTCACTGTAGCCTCAGCCTCCCAGACTCAAGTGATCCTCCCACTTGAGCAGAAGGTGGAAGGTAGGTCCCATCTATCCTGAGTAGGGGGAAGTATAGGCACAGACCACCACACTTAACTAATTTTTTTTATTTTTTGTAGAGTCAGAGTCTCACCATATTGCCCAGGCTTGTCTTGAACTCCTGGGTTCAAGTGACCCTCCCACCACAGCCTTCAAAAAGTGCTGGGATTACAGGCATGAATCACCATGCCAGCACGACATGTTTAAACAACATTTTTAAAAATCAGAAATAACTCTATTTCCAAAAAAAAAAAAAAATTAATAGAGCCAGGCACGGTGGCTCACACCTGTAATTCCAGCACTTTGAGAGGCAGAGACCAGTGGATCACCTGAGGTCAGGAGTCCAAGACTAGACTGGCCAACATGGTGAAAACCCCAACTCTACTAATGCAAAAATTAGCTGTGTGTGGTGGTACATGCCTGTAATCCCAGCTACTGGTGAGGCTGAGGCAGGAGAATCACTTGAACCCGGGAGGCGGAGGGTGTAGTGAGCCGAGATCATGCCATTGCACTCCAGCCTGGGTGACAGAGCAAGACTCTGTCCCTCCCCCGCCCCCAAAAAATAAAAAGAGTCATTGTGCTACATTTTAAAGACCTCTTTAACATGTGGTTTAATATAATATGCCTGGATATATGCTTCTGCATTTAATGTTTTGGTATGTTGTTTCTTTGGAGAATATAAAGAAAATCTGGCCTCATACAGCTAAGAAAAGGGAAGAACAGATTTTAATAGCCTTTTTAGATCATGTGGATATTTTTCTTTGATATGACACAAAAACTAAAGAAGTATATTTATTTTTTAAACATCACTTGCAATGTGGGCTCTCAAACCTTAAAAATAAACTTTACGGCCGGGCGCGGTGGCTCACGCCTGTAATCTCAGCACTTTGGGAGGCCGAGGCGGGTGGATCACGAGGTCAAGAGATCGAGACCATCCTGGTCAACAGGGTGAAACCCCATCTCTACTAAAAATACAAAATATTAGCTGGGCACGGTGGCACGTGCCTGTTATCCCAGCTACTCAGGAGGCTGAGGCAGGAGAATTGCCTGAACCCAGGAGGCGGAGGTTGTGGTGAGCCGAGATCGCGCGACTGCACTCCAGCCTGGGTAACAAGAGCGAAAATCTGTCTCAAAAATAAAAAAATAAAATAAACTTTACTACTCTCTTGCATTAAAATCTAATCATTGGCTGGGCGTGGTGGCTCACACCTGTAATTCCAACACTTTGGGAGACTCAGGTGGGTGATCAACTAAGGTCAGTAGTTCAAGACCAGCCTGATCAACATGGCGAAACCCCGTCTCTAAAAAATTAGCCAGGCGTGGTGGCACGCACCTGTAACCCCAGCTACTTGGGAGGCTGAGGCAGGAGAATTGCTTGAACCCAGGAGGCAGAGGTTGTGGTGAGCTGAGATTGCGCCACTACACTCCAGCTCTGGCAACAGAGTAAGACTACATCTTAAAAAATAAATAAAATACAAACTATTTATTATTGCTCTGTTTTGCACTTAACATCATGCATTGATCATTTAGAATATATTGCAATAAGCTATGCATCTTTGAAATGTTCACATGTCATTACACAATATCAAAAAAACTCACATTCATTAATATCACTACCAATCTCTTCAGGAAAGTTTTTAAATATTGAGAAATTCACCAGCTAATGGCAACAAATACAAATTTTCCAAAATTCTAATTTTCATTTAAAAATCTCAATTTTTATCACTGGCAACATATGTCAGTTGTTTTTCTAGGAACGATAGGCTCAATTCATTCACTTTCGAGAAAATGGCTGCCAAGTACCATGCCTAAAAACCACAGTTTGTCAATCATTACTTCAAGTAAAAATAGTTTTCTATGAAAAAAAGCAAATTCAGCTTGGAACTCAACTACACAAGTACTTTTCTTCTTGCACTTCCGTCTGCAGCAGAAGCATTTTATGCACATTTCCCATTTCATCACACACAACTTTAAAGATCCAAAATTTAATAGAGTCATTTTTACCGTTTCATCAATCACATTAAGTGACAATGGCATAAGTTTATTTTTTTTTTTTTCTCTAAGTGTGTGAAAGTAAATACACAATGACTTTTAGTATGACTTGAAGCCACTGTCTTTTTTTTTTTTTTAAGACAGGGTCTCATTCTGTTGCCCAGGCTGGAGTAGAATGGTACAATCACAGCTCACTGCAGCCTTAATGCTCCCTGGCTCAGGTGATTCTCCCACTTCAGCCTCCTGAGTAGCTGGGACTACAGGCATGCACCACCATGCCTGGTTAATTTTTGTGTATGTTTTTGTAGAGACAGGGTTTCATCATGTTGCCCAGGCTAGTCTCCTACTCTTGGACTCAAGCATTTCACCCACCTCAGCCTCCCAAATGGAGTCACTCACCATCTTAATTCACACCAAATTGACCGCAGTTTTATCACTGCTTCTGCACCATTAATATAAATATCAGCATAGAGAATAAGGCAAATGTCAAATTATTGTAATTATGGAAATAGTTTTAAACTTATGCACCTCTAAAAGAGTCTCAGTGACACAGTCACCACCAACACCCCCACCCCAGCATTCTGTGGACCACACTTTGAGAATCACTGCTTTAAGGTACTCTCACTTAGGAGCCACTGAGAAAAGTAAAGTAATTAGAGTCCTCTAAATAGAACTTTTCATGTAAAGATACTAGATATTATAAAGACTTAGGATTTAGGACATTAGTTTATAAGTTTTCACATTTAAGGATCTAGATAGCTAGAGAGATTTGGAATGCAAATGATTTATCAGCATGCTGTACACATCAGTAGATATCAGAAAAGTCTATATAACCACAATTTATCCCCCTGCCTCTTCTTTCTGTTTACTGTGAGATATAGTCACAATGACAATGGAGGGACAAATGAAAAATTACTGAAATAACACTACTGCAACTTACTGGGGGCTTCCCATGTATGCTTCCAATACATGTACCTTGTAATACATTAACTCTCTTAATTCTCACAAAAATGCTATGACGTAGGTATAATTATTACTCCCAACTTACAGATGTTAAGTAACTTATCCATGTCATTCTAGCAGTACTCAAAAATGAATTCAGGTAGTGACCACATGCTAGATAGAAGTTCCTAGGCAGGAATTGTTTCAGCAATCTTGGACACACATTTAATGACTGGCTATTGGTGTGGTACCACACGATCATTCAAACAATCAAGCTTGTTTCTGTTGAAGAGGTCAGAGAAAGTAAAGGCTAAAAAGTCCCCAAACAGTTAAGTCACACAGAGGCTAGAACTGTCATATGGTACACACACTCCAGTGACAAGAAATTCCAAGGGCTCAAACAGAAGACTCTCAAAGTAGCTCAGCATGGCCTGTAATAAACAGACAGAAACACTATGAGGAAGTGTTCTTCACACTACACTCAGAGGTTTTCCCTCCCACTTACACATGATGGTTGCCATCTCAGACTTTTCATATTAAGTTGTTTCATTTTTGAGATGGAGTCTTGCTCTGTTGCCCAGGCTGGAGTGCAGTGGTGCAATCTCAGCTCAGTGTGGCCTCTGCCTCCCAGGTTCAAGCCATTCTCCTGCCTCAGCCTCCTGAGTAGCTTGGATTAGAGGCACGCCCCACCACACCCAGCTAATTTTATATTTTCACTAGGTACTGAGTTTTGCATGTTGGCCAGGCTGGTCACAAACTCTTGACCTCAAGTGATCCACCCACCTCGGAGGCCCAAAGTGCTGGGATAACCAATACTGCGTCCATCTCAGAGACAGCCTCGTCTCCTTCTAGAGTTCCTGAGAGTTTGTTCAGATGCATCAATATGATTCCTATTTTTAAAAATATTTTTTTAGAGACAGGGTCTTGCTATGTTTCTCAGGCTGACCTTGAACTCTTGGCCTCAAGCAAATTCTCTTGCCTCAGCCTTCTGAGTAGCAAATCTGTATTTTTATTGATAAAGTATAAATTTATTTATATACACTACTGATGGCTATTCTGCCTCAACCTGAAAAAGCACCCCAAAAAAATCACAAAAGCACTTTAAAATGGTCACTATCAAGATTCAATATTAACTAACTTATCTATTTTGATTTTGCAGATACTCCAATGGTAAATAGATCATACTTTCTCCTCAAATATTTAAATACATGTTCCTCAAAAAGTGTGGTGGTACCACCAGTATCAAAATCACGTGGCACTTATTAAAAATGCAGGCACATGGAGTCATCACCAAATCAACTGAACCCATCTCTAAATAAACTCTCAAGTGAGCATTTTAATAAGCTCTCCAGTGATTCTTTCTTACTCAAAACTTATTTATTGAACGGTCTACAATATCCTAGTGCAAAATGAGACAGGTAAGTGAACAAAAATAAACATTTTGGATTTCAGCTGTGCTACAAAGAAAAAAAGATATGTCAGAGAATGACCTGGAGGACTACTTTAAAATGAGAAGTCAAAGTCTTTCTGAGGAGACATCTGAAGTGAGGAGCCCTTCATTCAAGACAGTGATTCTCAAAATTAAGCGTGCATCAGAATCACCTAGAGAACTTGTTAAATGAGACTACTGGTCAGAAGGTCTGGAATGGGGCCCAAGAATCTGTATTCCTAACAAGGTCACAGATGATGCGGATGCTGCTGGTCCAGGAACCACACTCTGAGAGCTGCTGATCTAGAGAGAACACCAAAAGAGTATGAATAAATGTATTAAGAGAAACAGGGAAAAGGTCAGTTAGAAAAGAGGGCAGGATACTCACGACTGTTTCAAATTACTTGAAAAAGATGGTGAATTAAAACCACTAGCTATGATCTCCAGACCAGAGAAGAGAAAATCTGAGGTTGATCAATAATATCCTGTATTGTTGAAGATTTCTCAGTTACGAAGCATTTTCACATTTATAATTTGCCTTAGTGAAATATAAGTAAACAACTACTAGCTACATTTTAGGGGTAACCTGAGGGACAAAACAGTATGAACTTCCTTTAGAGTAAAACAGTTAAGGAGCTGAACTATTTCTCCTAACACCCGACGTAGTGTTCTTTCCAGCACAGCTTGATCTTTTTGAAGAGCAAAGCAAAGGGTACATATAGGAGTTAAAACTTACAAATTATTTTCTAGACTACCTAAAAACAAGGTGGATGGCTGGGCACAGTGGTTCACATCTCTAATCCCAGCACTTTGGGAGGCTGAGGCACACAGATCATTTGAAGCCAGGAGTTCGAGACCAGTCTGGTCAATATGGCAAAACCCCACCTCTACTAAAAATACAAAACTAGCCACAAGGGTGGTGTGCACCTGTAATCTCAGCTACTCAGGTGGCTGAGGCAGAAGAACTGCTTGAACCTGGGAGGCAGAACACTCCGGCCTGGGTGACAAAGCCACTGTCTCAAAAAAAATTTTTTTAATAAAAAACATGGTGGATTCTAGACTCAATTTGTTTTAGATATCGGTTAGAAAGCACTATTATTTAAAACTGACAGAATTTAGTCAGTCTCTTCCACTTACTCCTCCTTCAAAAAGAAAGGATAAAGAAATGAAGAGGAGATTTACATATTATTCTCTCTCCTACATGAATTTCAGGTAACTAGTTTCATAACCTTGGTCCCTCAGCAACATCAGTCAAACATAATCTGCATCTTTGGGTTCCCTTCAAATCTCTCACCTAACCCAGGCTCCCACAAGAACACTGAATCCTACGTGTCTCACTGTGCTCATGGGTACACAGACCAGGAGCAGTTATTTTCTAAACACCCATTAACACTTCGTAGCTTCTCCAACATCCAAAACCTCATTCTTAATATTCTTACTTGCATGTCCCAATAATGCTACAAACCCAGAACATCCCAAACTGAAATCATTTTATCCTCCCTCCAATTCAGCCCTCACCCTAGCCGTAACCCTCACCCCAGCCCTGCTTCTGTAGGGCTGTCTGAATATGTATTAATAGCACTGCCATCCACCAAACAAAAACATGTGGAATTCTACAAGTTTGTCTCCCTCACACCAATCTCAATACACTCCCCTCACCTCCATTCCCATGGCCACTTACTATTAGTTACTGTTAATAACATGCTAACTATCATTTCATTAGCAACTACCACGTACTAATCACTTTACACATTTTATCTTACTTCATTCTCTCAATAACCCTATGAGGTTATGTACTTTTTTCCCATTTCACAAATGAGAAAACTGAGGCTAAGAAAAGGTCCAAACCCTACCGTTCCCCCAAACCAAAATGCTTCATTCTGTAATACCTGTGATATCATTCCTTTAATACCCATTCCAAATGATAATTTCTTACCTGCATAACTGCCAGGATTATCCTAAGTGGTCTCCCTGTCTCCAGCCTTGCCTTCCCTCATCCCTCAAGTGCCCTAAGTGATCTTTCTGGATCGGAAATCTGATCCTTTTATCATCTTGATATAAAAGTGCTCCAGAAACATCCTTTATTCCACAATGTCCAGGATATACTCTATAGGATGAATTCCAAGCCCTTTAGTACAGTTCCACAATCCCTTACCTACGGTTCCAAAATTCCAAAGCTTTGAAATTTTAATTTTTTTCCTAAGTCTGCAATGGAACCCACTGTGAATGATGGGAGGCTATTTCGTCTCTTTATCCAATTAGTGTGATATTTATGTGTGTCAATGCAGAAATATTAATGTGTTTGATAAAGAGTTAACTCAGACCCCGATAAAGTCTTACATAAGAGACCTTTGCCAGGAAAAAGAAAAATCCCAAAATATTCTGAAGTCCAAAACACACCTGGATCCCAAGAGTTTGAGAAAAGAGATTGTGAAACCCTTATCTATTCAGTCCATCAATCCAATCTAATTTCCACCAATCACCTTACACATTCTATAGTTCCAGGGATGAAGAAGGGTGCCCTGGGCCCTGAATACCCTCCAACCCAGTGAGGTATTCACTCTCCAAGAAACCGGCTCATGGATTTTCTTTCTTGTGAAGTTTCCCTGACCTTTCGTCTATTGTGCCACAGCCGTTGTACTGAATAGCCACCTCCACTGCTGCAAGTTATATGTTTCCCCTGTTCGAATGTGAATGCAGTCTTCACTGAGTACTTTATTCAGTCCTAGCACAGTGCCCCAACACTAGGGGCTCGTGAAGGTACAATGAACTAAAATTCATGCCCAGCTTTCCCTAACTCAATTCCTTCTAAGTTAATTTCTCCTTCATCCCGAAACCTTGGAATTTTCCCTAGCCATGCAGCCCACTTTCTAAGTTTCTCCTCCCAATGTCACCTTACAATTTTCTCACAAGCGCCTCCTCTGTACCCCAAGCTCTCCAACATCTTTTAACCACCTCCATTTAATCCACAGTCCTCCTTTCTCCTGTCGGCGAACAGGCCAAGTCCCCTCCCTCCAAAGCAATCCATCTTTACTGCCCTTACCTCTTACCTACTCCCTCAACACCTCTCTGGCCCGGGCCCTTCCAGCCAAAACGCTTCTCACAACGTGTTTCCTAAATCCCCCTTCTCTCACTGTGTGGGTCTACCAGCTCCAAAACCAGCCCTCGGCCGGGTTCCGCTCATCACAAACCTTCCTGGCAGCCAGTGTGTCCCCTCCCCCAGCCTCTCGCAGCCGGCACCCCTCCCTTCATGCTCCCCTTATCTCTTGCGGTCCAGCTTCTCTGGAAAGTGTCCCAGGGGCGAGTCTTTCACCTCAGAGACCCCTCGAGATCGCAGCTGTCCGAGCAGCCCCAGGCCCCAGCACCTCCGTCCCCAGCTCCTCTAGGGTTGCGCAAATCCCGTGCGGCCCAGACGCGGAGCACGGCCTCTGGCTCACCTTGCTGGATGTCGCCGTTGCTACCCCCCGGGATGGGCACGCTGAGCTGGCGCTCGGGCTCGGGCAGGCAGCGCAGGCAGAAGGAGTGAAGACAGGGCAGCAGCTTGGGCTCCGCCTCACGCCGGCTCTGCAAGCTCTGCTGACACACGGCGCAGGTGTCCAGGAGCGAGGCTGGCGGTCCAGGAGGCGGCCCCGCGGAGGGACCCGGAGCGGGAGCCGAAGCTGGAGCTGGAGCCGGCGTCGATACCGCGCCCCCGGGAACTCCAGGGGCCACTGAGGCCGCAGGGGATGAAGCAGCCTGGGCCGAGCCCGAGGAGGCCGCGGCCACCCCCCCGTCGTCGGGCCCGGCTGCGCCGCCCTCCGCGCCGGCCCTGCCGCCTTCCTCCTCCTCCTCCTCCACCAGCACCGCGGCGAGAGGCGGCTCCGCCTCCTGCGCCGCGGGCCCGGCGGTCCCGGCAGTTACCGGCGCGCTGCCGCTGCCCCCGCCGCCGCTCTCAGCCTCGCCGCCGCCTTTGTTTTCCGCCATGTTTTCCTCTTTGAACCCGCCGGACCGCCCCGCGCCGCCCGCCGCCCGCGTCGCCGCCGCCGCCCCCAGCCCCAGCCGCAGCCGCAGCAAGAGCGGCAGCCGAGAGCGAGCGAGAGAGCGAACCAACGAGAGCGCGCGCGCACGCGGCGCCCCCGCCCTCGCGTCGTGCGTTTGAAGGAGGGCGGGTGCGGCACGCGCACGTACGCACGGACGTCCTCCCGAGGGAGGCGGGAACTCGGTGCGCGGGCGCGGAGGGGACCCGGGCCGGAGCCAGTTCGTTGCGTCAGTACCACGGCTCTTTAGCTGGAAAGAAGGTTTTAAAGCCGGAGGCTGTTGACGCTGAGTAGCTTTTGGCTGGGGTTGGTTATGAACGCCTACACAGCGGAGTTGCACACAGAAGGGTAGAAACCGGGCCGGTTCCGTCTCCAACGAGCGTGTCCCGGGCGTCTCCGCGCAGCTTCAGCTGCCGCTTGCTGGAGCGCCGGGGCCTCCTGGGTCTCTGCTATGCGTAGACCAGCTGCGTTCCTTTGGGTACCCGTGGAGCAGTAAAGCGGGCTTTGTGTTTTTTTGTTGTCTTTGGGGGTTCTTTTGCTTATTTTTGAACTGAGGATCTACCAGAAATAGGCTGAAAAGACCAATTGAGAAATAAACTCTTAACAGCTATTTTTATCTTCTTAATGTGATTCTCAAGAGCTGCTACTATCAGAATAAACGGAGGAGTTTTTCAAAGCAGAGTTGCCAGGGCCAGTCCCCAGAGCTGAATCAGGAAGTGACGGAGAGGGTTGACAGGGGGAAAAGTTCCTTCAGCTGATTCTAATGTATGTCAGTTTGGAGAGCCACGGGTATAACCAAGACTGTGTCCTTCCGAGGTCCCACTTTAAGTGTCCTGGATTGAGCTGGGTATCAGATGCCCTAGCAACAGTGGTAATAGAAGCTTTCGGGTCGGGGGCTGTGGCTTAGGACTGTAATCCCAGCACTTGCGACCTCCGAGTCGGGCAGATCACTTGAGGTCAGGAGTTCGTGACTAGCCTGGCCAACATGGCGAAACCCAGTGTCTACTAAAAATACAAAAATTAGCCGGGTGTGGTGGGGCGTGCCCGTAATCGAAGCTACTCAGGAGGCTGAGGCAGAAGAATGGCTTCAACCCGGGAGGCAGAGGCCGCAGTGAGTTGAGATTGCACCACTGCACTCCAGCCTGGGCAACAGAGCCAAACTCCGTCTCCGAAAAAAATTAAAAAAAAAGAGGCAGCTTTCAGAAAGTATTGCCTTTTTATTTGAAAAAAAAATTGGGGTGATTTTATGTAGTGCAACAACTGTTTTAGTGTTAAGATCGTGAAATGCTTTGGTCTCCTGTTAGTGTTCCCAAAAAAGTGTTATTTATGAGGTGCTGTAAGTCCTTAAACCATGTGAAAACGTACTATTATTTTTTTTAGACCACCTAGCCCTGTCGCCCTGGCTGGAGTGCAGTGGGGCAATCACATTTCACTGCAGCCTCAACCTCCTAGGCTTAGGCCATGCTCCTCTCGAGTAGCTGGGACCGCAGGTGTGCGCCACCACTCCCAGCTAATTTTTCACCCTTGCCTTGAAGAGACTGGGCTTTCACTATGCTGCCCACGCTGCTCTCAAACTCCTGGGCCCGAGCGATCGGCCCGCCTCAGCCGCTGGAAGTGCTGGGATTACAGGCATGAGCCACCACGCCCAGCCTCCTGAAAACTTTTTAAAATTTAACAAAAACATTTTCTGACCTCTTTATTGTCATAGTCTTTTGGATATATGCTGGGATTACAAAACAGGAGCTCCATGCATTCAAGGAGTTTACAGTCTAATAGAGAAAGATTGAGGACAAATAAATGCCAGGAAGTGGTAAGTTCTCTGAAGAAAAAATAAGTGGGGTAAAAGCTGTAATCGAGCTACCTTTGAATTAGATGTGATTAAGAAGGAACTGTTGATCAGTTGAAAGAACCTGTCTTGTATAAGACCAGGTCGAGGAACACATGGCAAGTGCAAAGGGCCCGAGGGAAATAGATTCTTGGCTTGTTAGAGGAAGAGTCAGTGTGGCTGGAGTGGCTTGAGCAATAGTAGGACATGAGATAAAAGAGTTATTAAGGGGGCCAGGTCATGTACAGAAATGGTCTTCAATTTTTTTTTTAACTTTTGTGCCCTTTAAAATAATTTTGGAAAACTTTTTTCCCTCAAACATTGTAAGTTGACTAAATTTTTTCAGAAGTGTAAATAGTTACAAAGTGTAATTTGTGACATATTGTAACACTGACATTTAAAAATTCTTATTTTAAATATAATAGGAAAGAAACACTAAAGTGGCTTAATACTATCCATTTTTTATTGCATTTTAGGTTTTGGGGTACATGTGAAGAACATGCAAGATAGTTGCATAGGTACACACGTGGCAGTGTGATTTGCTGCCTTCCTCCCCTTCACCTATATCTGGCATTTCTGCCCATGCTATCTCTTCCCAACTCCCCACCCCCTGCTGTCCCTCCCCTATTCCCCGAAACAGACCCCAGTGTGTAGTGCTCCCCTCCCTGTGTCCGTGTGTTCTCATTGTTCAACACCCGCCTATGAGTGAGAACATGCGGAATTTCATTTTCTGTTCTTGTGTCAGTTGGCTGAGAATGATGGTCTCCAGGTTCATCCATGTCCCTACAAAGGACACGAACTCATTGGTTTTGATGGCTGCATAATATTCCATGGTGTATATGTGCCACATTTTCCCTGTCCAGTCTATCATCGATGGGTATTTGGGTCGGTTCCCGGTCTTTGCTATTGTAAACAGTGCTGCAATGAACATTCGTGTGCATGTGTCCTTAGAGTAGAATGATTTATAATCCTTTGGATATATACCCAGTAATGGGATTGCTGGGTCAAATGGAATTTCTATTTCTAGGTCCTTGAGGAATCGCCACACTGTCTTCCACATTGGTTGAACTAATTTACACTCCCACCAGCAGTGTAAAAGTGTTCTATTTCTCCACATCCTCTACAACATTTGTTGTCTCCACAGTTTTTAATGATCGCCATTCTAACTGGCATGAGATGGTATCTCAATGTGGTTTTGATTTGCATTTCTCTAATGACCAGTGATGAGCATTTTTTCATATGTTTGTTGGCCTCATGTATGTCTTCAACTGCAAAAATTTTTTCCCATTCTGTTGGTTGCTGATTCACTCTAGTGACTGTTTCTTTTGCCCTGCAGAAGCTGTGGAGTTTGATCAGGTCCCATTTGTCTGTTTTGGCTTTTGCTGCCAATGCTTTTGGTGTTTTGGTCATGAAGTCCTTGCCTACTCCTATGTCCTGAATGGTTTTGCCTAGATTTTCTTCTAGGGTTTTTATGGTATTAGGTCTTATGTTTAAGTCTTTAATCCATCTGGAGTTAATTTTAGTGTAAGGTGTCGGGAAGGGGTACAGTTTCTGCTTTCTGCACATGGCTAGCCAGTTTTCCCAACATCATTTATGAAACAGGAAATCCTTTCCCCATTGCTTGTTTTTGTCAGGTTTGTCAAAGATTGTATGGTTGTAGATATGTTGTGTTCCCTCCGATGCCTCTGTTCTGTTCCATTGGTCTATATCTCTGTTTTGGTACCAGTACCATGCTGTTTTGATTACTGTGGCCTTGTAGTATAGTTTGAAGTCCGGTAGTGTGATGCCTCCCTCTGTGTTGTTTTTGCTTAGAATTGACTTGGCTATGCAGGCTCTCTTTTGGTTCCATATGAAGTTTAAGGTGGTTTTTTCCAGTTCTGTGAAGAAGGTCATTGGTAGCTTGATGGGGATAGCGTTGAATCTGTAAGTTACTTTGGGCAGTATGGCCATTTTCATGATACTGATTCTTCCTAACCATGAGCATGGAATGTTTCTCCATCTGTTTGTGTCCTCTCTTATTTCGTTGAGCACTGGTTTGTAGTTCTCCTTGAAGTGGTCCTTTATGTTCCTTGTTAATTGTATTCCTAGGTATTTTATTCTCTGTGTAGCAATTGTGAATGGCAGTTCATTCTTGATTTGGCTCTCTTTAAGTCTGTTATTGGTGTATAGGAATGCTTATGATTTTTGCACATTGATTTTGTATCCTGAGACTTTGCTGAAGTTGCTTATCAGTTTCAGGAGATTTTGGGCTGAGATGATGGGGTCTTCTAGATATACTATCATGTCGTCTGCAAATAGAGACAATTTGGTTTCCTCCTTTCCTAATTGAATACCCTTTATTTCTCTTTCTTGCCTGATTGCTCTAGCTAGACCTTCCAATACTATGTTGAATAGGAGTGGTGAGAGAGGACATCCTTGTCTAGTGCCAGATTTCAAAGGGAATGCTTCCAGTTTTTGTTTATTCAGTATGATATTGGCTGTTGGTTTGTCATAAATAGCTTTTATTATTTTGAGATACATTCCATCAATACCTAGTTTATTGAGGGTTTTCAGCATAAAGCGTTGTTGAATTTTGTCAAAGGTCTTCTCTGCATCAGTTGTGATAATCATGTGGTTTTTGTCTTTGGTTCTGTTTATGTGGTGAATTATGTTTATAGACTTGTGTATGTTGAACCAGCCTTGCATCCACGGGATGAAGCCTACTTGATTATGGTGAATAAGCTTTTCAGTGTTCTGTTGCAATCAGCTTGCCAGTATTTTATTGAAGATTTTTGCGTCTATGGTCATCATGGATATTGGCCTGAAGTTTTCTTTTCTTGTTGAGTCTCTGCCGGGTTTTGGTATCAGGATGATGTTGGTCTCATAAAATGATTTGGGAAGGATTCCCTCTTTTTGGAGGATTGTTTGGAATAGTTTCAGAAGGAATGGTTCCAGCTCCTCTTTGTGTGTCTAGTAGAATTCGGCTGTGAACCCATCTGGACTTGGGCTTTTTTTGTGTGGTAGGCCCTTAATTGCTGCCTCAACTTCAGATATTGTTATTGGTCTATTCAGGGTTTCGACTTCTTCCTGGTTTAGGCTTGGGAGGAGGCAAGTGTCCAGGAATTTATCAATTTCTTCCAGGTTTACTAGTTTATGTGCATAGAGTTGTTTGTAATAATCTCTGATGATGGTTTGAATTTCTCTGGAATCTGTGGTGATATCCCCTTTATCATTTTTTATTGCATCTATTTGGTTATTCTCTTTTCTTTTTTATTAATCTGGCTAGTGGTCTCTTTTGTTGATATTTTCGAAAAGCCAGCTCCTGGATTTATTGATTTTTTTTGAAGGGTTTTTTGTGTCTCTATCTCCTTCAGTTCTGCTATGATCTTAGTTATTTCTTGTCTTCTGCTAGGTTTTGAGTTTTTTTGATCTTGCTCCTCTAGCTCTTTCAGTTTTGATGATAGGGTGTCAATTTTGGATCTCTCCTTACTTCTCATGTGGGCACTTATTGTTACATATTTTCCTCTAGAGACTGCTTTAAATGTGTCCCAGAGATTCTGGTATGTTGTGTCTTCGTTCTTATTGGTTTTGAAGAACATCTTTATTTCTGCCTTCATTTCATTGTTTATCCAGTCAACATTCAAGAGCCAGTTATTCAGTTTCCATAAAGCTGTGCGGTTCTCAATTAGTTTCTGAATTCTCAGTTCTAACTTGATTGCACTGTGGTCTGAGAGATGGTTTGTTATGATTTCTGTTCTTTTGCATTTGCTGAGGATTGATTTACTTCCAATTATGTGGTCCATTTTAGAGTAGGTGTGATGTGGTGCTGAGAAGAATGTATATTCTGTGGATTTGGGGTGGAGAGTTCTGTAAATATCTATTAGGTTTGCTTGTTCAGGTCTGAGTTCAAGTCCTGGATATCCTTGTTAATTTTCTGTCTGGTTGATCTGTCTAATATTGACAATGGGGTGTTAAAGTCTCCCACTATTATTGTGTGGGAGTCTAAGTCTCTTTGTAAGTCATTAAGAACTTGCCTTATATATCTGGGTGCTCCTGTATTGGGTGCGTATATATTTAGGATCGTTAGCTCTTCCTGTTGCATTGATCCTTTTACCATTATGTAATTCCCTTCTTTGTCTCTTTTGATCTTTGTTGCTTAAAAGTCTATTTTATCAGAGATGAGAATTGCAACTCCTGCTTTTTTGCTCTCCATTTGCTTAGTAAATCTTTCTCCATCCCTTTACTTTGAGTCTTTGTGTATCCTTGCATGTGAGATGGGTTTCCTGGATACAGCACAATGATGGGTTTTGGATTTTTATTCAATTTCCCAGTCTGTGTCTTTTGATTGGTGCATTTAGCCCATTTACATTTAGGGTTAATATTGTTATGTGTGAATTTGATACTGCCATTTTGATGCTACCTGGCTGTTTTGCCCTTTAGTTGATGCAGATGCTTCATTTTGTTTATGCTTTTTACCATTTGGTATGTTTTTGGAATGGCTGGTACTGGTTGTTCCTTTCTGTGTTTAGTGCCTCTTTCAGGAGCTCGTGTAAAGCAGGCCTGGTGGTGACAAAATCTGAGTACTTGCTCATTCGCAAATGATTTTATTTTTCATTCACTTATGAAACTTAGTTTGGCTGGATATGAAATCCTGGGTTGAAAGTTCTTTTCTTTAAGGATGTTGAATATTGGCCCCCACTCTCTTCTGGCTTGTAGGGTTTCTGCTGAGAGATCTGCTGTGAGTCCGATGGGCTTTGTGGGTAACCTGACCTTTCTCTCTGGCTGCCCTTAGCATTTTCTCCTTCATTTCAACCCTGGTGAATCTCACGAATATGTGCCTTGGGGTTGCTCTTCTTGAGGAATATCTTTGTGGTGTTCTCTGTATTTCCTGAACTTGAATATTGGCCTGCCTTGCTAGGTTGGGGAAGTGTTCCTGGATAATATCCTGAAGAGTATTTTCCAGCTTGGATTCATTCTCTTCGTCACATTCAGGTACACCTATCAAACGTAGATTAGGTCTTTTCACATAGTCCCATATTTCTTGGAGACTTTGTTCATTCCATTTTACGCTTTTTTCTCTAATCTTGCCTTCTCATTTTATTTCATTGAGTTGATCTTCGACCTCTGATATCCTTTCTTCTGCTTGGTCAATTCTGCTGTTGAAACTTGTGGATGCTTCATGAAGTTCTCATGATGTGTTTTTCAGCTCCATCAATTCACTTATATTCCTCTCTACGTTGTCTATTCTCATTAGCATTTCATCAAATCTTTCTTCAAGGTTCTTAGTTTCTTTGCATTGGGTTAGAACATGTTCTTTTAGCTCACAGAAGTTTCTCACTACCCACCTTCTGAAGTCTGATTCTGTCATTTCATCACACTCATTCTCCATCCAGCCTTGTTCCCTTGCTGGTGAGGAGTTGTGATGCCTTGTAGGAGGAGAGGTGTTCTGGTTTCCAGTGTTTTCCTCCTTTTTGCGCTGGTTTCTTCCTGTCTTTGTGGATTTATCCAGCTGTCGTCTTTGTAGTTGCTGATTTTCAGATTGGGTCTCTGAGTGGACGTCCAGTTTGTTGATGATGAAGTTATTCTGTTTCTTAGTTTTCCTTCTAACAGTCTGGACCCTCTGCTGTAGGACTGCTGAGGTCCACTCCAGGCTCTGCTTGCCTGGGGATTGCCTGCAACAGCTGCAGAACAGTAAGGATTGCTACCAGTTTCTTCTTCTGCTGTCTTTGTTCCAGAATGATGCCTGCCAAATGTCAGTCTGATCAGTCCTTTGTGAGGTGACTCTTTGGATATACAGGGGTCAGGGAGCTGCTTCAGGAGGCAGTCTGTCCTTTATAGGAGCTCAAGTGCTGAGGTGTGAGCTCCATTGTTCATTCAGAGCTGCTGGGCAGGTACGTTTAAGTCTGCTGCAGCAGAACTCATAACCCCCTCTTTTTTTCCCAGGTGCTCTGTCCTGGGGAATTAGGACTTTATTTATGAGTTTCCGTTGTGCTGATGCCTTTTTTTTCAGGGCTCCCCTGCTCAGCACAGAGGCAGCCTAGTCACTGTCTGTCTGCAGAGAGGCTTTGTTGAGCTACTGTGGGCTCCGCCCTTCTGCCCTGTGAACTTCCCTGCAGTCCTGTTTATATGGGTGTGGTTAGAACTGCCTCGGAAATGGTGGCCCACCTCTGTAATGGCAGACTCTCTTTGTAATGGCAGGCTGCCTCGGCAATGGCAGGCTGCCTCAGCAATGGCAGACTACCTCCATAGGGGTGGAGTGCCTCAGTCATGGCAGATACCCCTGCCCCACAGAGCTGGACCGCCCCAGGTTCAGCTTTGCTTGCTGTGAAACTCTCAACCCAGAACGTTTCCAATTGCTGGTTTTTGTTTTTTTTTTTGGTGGGGGTGGGACCCGCTGAGCCTGATCTCCTGGCTCCCTGCCTCAGAGCCTTTTTTTTTTAAAGTTGAACAGTTGACTCTCTCCCAGGTGTTCCATTCACCTGCTGAAAAGGCGCCAGGATCTGTGTGATTTCCCATGCGGTGACCCACTGCGCTGGCTGAAACAATGGCGCCAAGATTCGTGGTGCTTTTTTGCCTGGGAATCTCCTGGCCTGGCTCCCTTTTTCAGTCCCCTGTTTAATCAGATGAATGAGTGACTCTGCCTTCCCAGAGCTCCAATCACCAGCTTAAAAGGGCAACCAGACCAGTGTATTTTGTACAGAGAACCGCTGTGCCAGGGTGCCAGCAAAACAGCCGTGGCAGCCAAAACAGCCACGCTGGTGACCCATGGGGCTCCTCCACCTGGGAATCTCCTGGTCTGTGGGCAATAAAGATCTGTCTGGAAATGCGGCATCCACTCACCCTCTGCCCTTTCACTGGGAGCTGCAATCCTGAGCTGCTCCTAAATGGCCATCTTGGATCTTCCTGCTTAAACTTTCTCTACTATCCATTTTTAAAAGTATATTAAGGCTGGGCACAGTGACTCATGCCTGTAATCCAAGCACTTTGAGAGGCCGAGGCGGGTGGATCACCTGAGGTCAGGAGTTCGAGACCAGCCTGATCAACATGAAGAAACCCTGTCTCTACTAAAAATACAAAAAAAATCAGCTGGGCATAGTGGTTCATGCCTGTAGTTGTAGCTGCTCAGGAGGTGAGGTAGGAGAATTGCTTGAACCTGGGAGGTGGGAGGTTTCAGTGAGCCGAGATCGTGCCATTGCGCTCCAGCCTGGGCAACAAGGGCAAAACTCTGTCTCAAAAATAAATAAATAAATAAAATAAAAGGATTTTAAAATGTTGTCTTTTGTTAAACATGAAAAAGCATTGGGAATGTCTTAATGAGATGGCTAGGAGTCTTTCCCCATCTACCAATTAGTTTGAGTAGATATGAATGCATATAACATTGCTAGAATAAGACAAGGTCCTGTGTCAACTCCATTTTTCATTGTTACAGACTTAACTACTGCATTAAAAACCATATATATGTATACATGTGTGTATCTACACACTCACATGTATGATGGATTAATCCCCTCAAAACTATCCTTTACTTATGTACCCCTTGGAAAATGTTCACTGAAGTACCCAGGAGTACTCATACCCTATCCTTAGATAGGAAGTCTTGGATGGGTTTTGAGCAAAGACTCAGTAGAATTGTGAAAAAAAAAAGTCACTGTGGCTGCTTCCTAGAGGAATAACCTGTAGAGAGTCAGTGGAATAAGGATGACCACTTTAAGGGGGCTAATAGGGTAATAACTCGGTTGGTTGGACCAGGTTGGAATCTGTAAAGGTGGTGAAAAATACGGAGTTTAAATCATAAACACTTTTTTTCAAATTCACTAATGGACTGAATTTCTCAACCAAAAGTTTTACTTTCATGAGTTTTTTTTTTTTTCCTTAACCTTTTGATGCCTGATGCTGCTTGCCTTTATTAAAATCTGGAACAAAAGTGTTTTTGAAAACTAGGCAATTTTTATAGGAAGGAGCAGCCCCCATGAAGTTCACTGTTTGCTCTAAGAAGGCAGTGCCTGGAGTATAACTCATGGAATATTTAGGATCATTGAAACAGACGCAGCTACATCCTTGATTTTCTGTGGGGGCCCAGAAATCTTGCAGGAGAAACTGTAAGTCAGTCCACAGATGAGGCTGAGATATGATATTGCACAAGCCCGTCTAATAGACTGCATACCATGGGGTTCAGTATGCCCTGGGAGAAACTGCTTGGTTTGAATCTGGTTCCACCACCTACTAGCTATGTGAGTTAGGGAAACTTACTTAGCTTACCTCAGTGTCCTCAGTCATAAAAGGGTGTTTACTACTGGTAGGACCTACCTCAAGGTTGTCTCACAAACAATATTTGTAAAATGTTAATAACAGCACCCAGCACATGGTAAACAGGATTGTTAAAATAGACCCAGAGATCCCTGAAGAAAACAGAACTGGCAGGAGAAACACATGCCACTGAGAAAATTTCAAGAAGAGAAATTATGCTGTGGCCTGAATTGAGCAGCATAATTGCTGAGGTAGAGGCTGTGTCCAGCCATTTTCCTGACCTAGGCTACTCTCCCTTGTTCCTCTGGTCTGAACATCATCAGAAAAACACCGTTCTGAAATAAAGGAAAGAGCTCTTCCTAGGTTCATGGCAATTCTGTTAATGAAGAAAACTCTAAGTTGCTGGTAAACAATAGTGGAAGGAGTTTTCCAGTTCTCCAGTAAAGAGAAAGGGCATTGGAGGTGAGTGATCCAAGTAGGTATGCAATGGTGAGAACATGGTGTGTCCATCGGCTGGGCACAGGAGGTTGGCAAAAGCAAGGCAGTAGCCCAAGGGTAGCGTGAAGATTTGCAAAGGCTGTTCTGCACCTTCTGGACAGAGCAGCCATGCTGAACAGCAGGAACAGAAGAGTACATGAGAACCAGCAGAAGGATGCTGAGCTGCAGGTGAAATCTGGGACATTTCTGTAAATGTACACTACTCGCACTCACCAATGGGTGAGGCCAGGAGATCTGAAGGTGACATTTTATCTTTTAAAGCTCACTTCTCAGTGGGTGTGGTGCTTTACACCTGTAATCCCAGCACTTTGGAGGAAAACAGGAAAATCACTGGAGGCCAGTAGTTCAAGACCAGCCTGGGCAACATAGCAAGATTGCCATCTCTACAAAAAAAACAATTGTGTAATAAAAATTTTTTTTTTTTTTTGAGACGGAGTTTCGCTCTTGTTACCCAGGCTGGAGTGCAATGGCGCAATCTCGGCTCACTGCAACCTCCGCCCCCTGGGTTCAGGCAATTCTCCTGCCTCAGCCTCCTGAGTAGCTGGGATTACAGGCACGCGCCACCATGCCCAGCTAATTTTTTGTAATTTTTAGTAGAGACGGGGTTTCACCATGTTGACCAGGATGGTCTCGATCTCTTGACCTCGTGATCCACCCGCCTCGGCCTCCCAAAGTGCTGGGATTACAGGCTTGAGCCACCGCGCCCGGCCCTAAAAATTTTTTAAATAATATAAAGTTTACTTCTCATCATTCCGTGTTACACAAAGTATACCTTGACTTCTAGGTACTCTGTTGTCTGAATGAGTTTGAGAACTATTAGTACCAAGAAAACCAGGACAGATAGCAGAGTTCTGAGTCTAATTACTATATTGGCTTTTCTATGTCTCTAGGGCCTTTCAGGGGCACAGTGTAATTCTAGTAATAAACACCACATTTGAACAGCAGTTCACAGTTGACAAAGTGCTTTCACACACATTATCTCTTAATTTTTGCAACCAGTAAAATACAGCTCAACAATAGACTTCCTTATGTGAATGTACTGTAATGTATTATTTATCTATTTACAGACAATAGTTATTTTCAATTTTTTACTATTATAATACAATGATAAGCATTATGATGCATAGTTATTTGCATATCTATAATTATTTCTTCTGAATATTCCTAAAAGTAGAATTGCTGATTCAAAGAATATGCCCATTATAAAAGTTTTTAATATGTAAATTTAAAGTATTCCATATGGATTATTAAATTGTTTTGATATATTTTGCTACTATTAATAAAAAAGTTAACATGCAGTTTTTTTCAATTTATTTTATTTTTTAAATTCCATAATTCTATTTCCATGACCAGGCACTGTGGCTCATACCTGTAATCCCAGTGTTTTGGGAGGCCAAGGGTTATTTGAGGCCGGGAGGTTGCAACCAGCCTGGGCAATATAGCAAGAATCCCATCTCTATAAAACAATGTTTAAAAAATTAGACAGGTGTGTTGTCACATCTGTAGTCCTAGCTACTTGGGAAGTTAAGATAGGAGGATGCCCTGAGCCCAAGAGTTTGAGCCTGCAGTGAGCTGTGATCATGCCACTGTACTCCAACCTGGGTGACAGACTAAGACCCTCTCTCTAAAAATAATAATAAAAGTCTCTTTCTTCCCATCCCACTCATCCCTCAATCCACTCTGGCCTGGCCTCCACTCCCATCACTTTACCAAAGCATCTTTTGCTAAGACCACTAATTACTTCCATAATTTTACATCCAGTGAACATATTTTATTCTTAACCTTACATGTTTTCTTGGGAGATTTAACACTCTTGGCCACTCCCCCTTCTGGAAATATTTCCTTGGCTCTCATACCACTGTCTCCTGGTTTTCCTCCTGCCCTTTGGACTGCTATTTCTCTTTTACACACCGTCAGTGGTCTCCAAGACCACACTTAGGTTCAGTGGTTTGCTAGAACTCACAGGACTCAGAAGAGCTGCTGTGTTCATGGTTTATTAAATGATGACGATACGGATTAAAATCAACAAAGGGGAAAAGCGCACGAAGCAAAATCCAGGAGAAAACAAACTCAAATATCCCTTCCCATTAGAGCTGCATAAGCATTAATTCTCCCACCAATGAAGTGTGACTACGCGTGTGAAGCATTGCCAGCCAGGGAAGCTTACCTAAGCCCTAGTGTCCAGAGTTTTTTAATTGGGGGTCAGTCACATACACATGCAACACCCACATGATTCACCTCAACTATTCAGACTGCATGCCTTCAGAGGTCAAACTGATACAGTGTGGACCAAGGCATCAGACATACAAAAATACTCATTAGACTGAGTATTCCAAGGACTTGGAATTTATTTCCCAGGAGTTAAAGTCAGTCCTAAAGACAAGCCTTTCTTTGGACTATGCAGGGTTTGAGCAATTCACTTAACCCTTTCCTGAGCACAGACTTATTATATGTTGGACTTTCTCAAGTTCCAACACTAGATTCCCTTCTCTTAATCAATTTTCTTTCCCTAGGCAAATGCATCCTTGCCACATGTTGATTTACCATCTATGCAATGATAACTCCCAAGTTTCAGCCCAGGTCTGTTCTTTGAGGTCCAGGCCCATCTTGACAATTGCCTGTTTAATGTGTCCATGTGAATGTCTTAAAGGCACCTCAAACTCAGCATGTCAAAGACTCGATAATCTTCCCCCAAACCTCCTGATCTTCTTCCACATTCCCTATCTCAGTGAATGATATTATATTCACTTAGTTGCACTAGAAAGAAAAATGTTTAGAAAATGTATCAACTGGGTGGGATGCAGGGGGTCACGCCTATAATCCCAGCACTTTGAGAGGCTGAGGTGGGCAATCACCTGAGGTTAGGAGTTCGAGACCAGCCTGGTCAACATGGTGAAACCCCAGTTCTACTAAACATAGAAAAATTAGCCAGGCGTGTAATCCCATATACAAAGGAAGCTGAGCCAGTAGAATTGCTTGAACCCGGGAGACAGAGGTTACAGTGAGCCCAGATCGTGCCACTGCACTCCAGCCTGGGCAACAGAGTGAGACTTCATCTCAAAAAAAGAAAAAAAACAACTGATTTGCACTGGCAGATTGAATATAGGATGGGTCATCCTTGAAACCTACAACTTCTAATCCCTTGTATCTAATCTACCATCTAGTCCTGTCAATTTGATTTCCTAAATATTTGTCCAAAACCCTCCACATTTGTCTCCATTTTCAATGTCACCACCCTATGTCAACTTAACACCCTCAGAGTACCACCCCCTTATCTCTGAGTGCACTGTGACTCCCCTGCAATCCATTGTGAAACTGTGAGAGTAATCTTTTCAAAAAAGGAACTGATCCCTGCTCCCCCAATCGCCATTCCCCTGTCTTCCCATTGCCCTTGGGACGAAGAACAAATCCTTAAGAGTTTATGACTATCGTCTGAGCTGGACTGCCTCTTCAACCACACCATGCCCTACTGTCCACTCGCTTTCTACATTCTAGACACACTGGCCTTATATTTCTTCTCTGTGCCATGTTCCCCTTCCCTCAGGCCTTTTGCACATGCTATTCTCTAGCTGGAATGATCATTTCTCCACCCTTTCCCCGCTCCCTGCCACCTACTTCACAGAATTAATGCCTACTCAAACTTTGAGTCTCAGTCTAAGTAGTACTCCAAAAAAGCTCCTTTCTAAATCACTTTTCTTTGTTAGATGTTTTCATAGATCCCCGTTTTTCTCCTTCGGAGATATTCGTGAGAAGCAGTATAGTTTAGTGGTTAAGAGCAGGGGCAAGACTTTCTGAGTTTAAATTCCAGCTCTGTTACCTACTGGCTTCATGACCTTGGACAGCTAAACCTCTTTCTGTCTCAGTTTCATCATCTGTGAGTGTGTATAATAGTTACCAACTATATTCATATTATAATGCATATAAGTTGTTTCATGATTAAATTAATACATGGGGAATATTTAGAAAAAGGCCTTACACATAGAAGCACATAATATTTTACTTTATCATTAATGTCTAGATTTGTAATAATGCATTGATAAGTGTTATTATCTGATTTATAGTTATCTGTCTCATTAAATTCCATGAAAGCAGGGACGAAATCTATTTTTACTGTGAACATAAGTCACAGTGTTGGGCACATAGGTGCTTATTAAATATTCAAACAACCAATTCTTTTTTTTTTTTTGAGACAGAGCTTCACCCTTGTTGCCGAAGCTGGAGTGCAATGGTGTGATTTTGGCTCACTGCAATCTCCACCTCCTGGGTTCAAGTGATTCTCCTGCCCAGCCTCCCAAGTAGCTGGAATTACAGGCATGAGACACCAGGCCTAGCTAATTTTCTCTCTAATTTTTAGTAGAGAGGCAGTTTCTTCATGTTACTCAGGTTGGTCTCGAACTCCTGACCTCAGGTGTCCCACCAGCCTTGGCTTCCAAAAGTGTTGGAATTACAGGTGTGAGCCACTCTGCCCAGCCAGAGATGGGATCTTACTCTGTCACCCAGGCTGACCCAGGCTTGGGCAATTCTGCCACCTCAGCCTTCCAAGTAGCTAGGACTATGGGCACTCCACCATGTTCAGCTAATTTTTTGTATTTTTTGTAGATACAAGGTCTCCCTGTGTTACCTAGGCTGGTCTGGAGCTCCTAGGCTCAAGCAATCGTCCCGCCTCAGCCTCCCAGAGTGCTAGGATTACAAGCATGAGCCACCGTGCCAAGTCACAATAAAGACTCTTAAAAGTGAATAAAAGAGTTTGCACATATTAAATGTTTTCTGATACACATTATGCAAGTCCTCTGAAGAGAGTTTATTTTGTTTAAAAGACAGGAGAAATTTGATCATGTTTCTGCTTGAGGAAAAAGAGCAAATACTAATGCAGAGTTTGAAAATAAAGAAAGGAAACTTTGAACAAAGCATACCCCCTAGGAATCTGGGAGAAAATAGGGTGTAGAACACAGATGAGTCGATTTGCCTTGGGTGATAGGAAGATTATCACTGCCTCCCAATGAAGGCAAAGAAGACAGAGGAGCACTGTAGTGATGCAAAGAATTCTGTGGCTTGGCAGATGAGGAGGAGAAGAACAGGAAGAGGCTGCACAGCCTCAGCGATGATGCAAGGCAGTATGCTGGGAGAGGGGACACCAATAGGGCTAGCTTGGCATGAGAATTATTTTGGCTGCAAGAAGCAAAATTTGTGGGAGGAACAATTATTGAGAAGGCAATGAACATTATCTGCTACGGCTGATAAATATTTAAAATAGCCACTGAGCACTTCTTCTTTCCCGTTCCTTTTCCCTTCCCCAACAATTTGGTCCTAAAGCAATAACAGAGGATCAAAAATGTAGGTGTCAGGGCCTGTAGTGGAGGGTCACTGTGATCCAGAGTGGAGAGTCAGAGACTGAGCAGGGCATCCCTGGGGAGAGAAGGGTCAGCCTAGGACAGGGTGCCCAAGTCAATGTGGGGTGAGGAGAAGGGCATGGGGATATTGGAGCATAAGCAGGGTGAGGAGGGGATTTGTGCAGGGGCTATTACCTAGCAGAGGCAGTCAAAGCCAGATCACAGGGAGGGCATGGGGTCAACATAAGTTGGGGGCAGAAGCCCTCCAGCATGGGACATCAGAGTACGGGGTGAGAAATGTGGCCCAGACAGAGGGATAGCCTGGTCCTGAGTAGCAGCATCCAAGAGGGCATATTTGTGGGAGGGAGGCCGGCGCAGGGTGTTAGAGCCAGAACAGGTTAAGGAAGATGCCCAGTGGAACAGCCTTTTAGGGGGAAGGTTAGCCCAGCATGGATAGACCAAGAAGGTTAAGCAGGGCATCAGTGCAGGGGTGTGACCCTTCATTACACATCAGAGTCCCAGTACAATGAAAAGGACATCCACAAAGGGGCAGATGTGGCAGCAACAAGGAGAGATTGTTTACCTACAGGCAGATTGATCAAATAAGCTAATAATTTTTTAAAAAGGTTCTCCTAGACAGGCATGGTGGCTGACACCTATAATCCCAGCACTTTGGGAGACTGAGGCAGGTGGATCACCTGAGGTTGGGAGCTCAAGACCAGCTGGCCAACATGATGAAAACCCATCTCTACTAAAAATACAAAAAAATTAGCCAGGTATGGTGATGGGTGCCTGTAACCCTAGCTACTCAGGGGGCTGAGACAGGAGAATCACTTGAACCTGGGGGACAGAGGTTGCAGTGAGCTGAGATCGTGCCATTGCACTCCAGCCTGGGCAACAAGAGCAAGACTCTAACTCAAAAAAGAAGAAAAAAATTCTCCTTAAGTACAAATGTAGAAAGAGAAAATTAGAATGAATCTTGTAATGCTGGAGTGGAGTTTTGGTATCTCTGTGTCCTTATGGCTGTCAATATATAGATAGATAGTTATAGAAATAAATAATATAGATGTGAGTGTATGTATGTATATGTTTGTATGTACATAAAGACATATATTCCTTAGGCTTGTCCACTGAGAGGCTTAGGGACAACAATATCCCAATGGCAACAAATAGACCTAGTACCCAGATCTTGGCTTATAAATATCATCCTCCTTTAAAAAGAATCTTTTGGTGAAATAACTGATTCCAAGTCTGGAGCAAGGAAAATACAAGATGAGCCTGGTATATCTTGTTGCAGAAAGTAAGGAAGTCCTTATAGAATGACAGAAATGAGTTAAAAGATCAGAAAAGGCTGGGCGTCGTGGCTGCCACCTGTAATCCAAGCATTTTGGAGGCCAAGGCAGGTGGATCACCTGAGGTCGGGAGTTCAAGACCAGCCTGACCAACATGGTGAAACTCCGTCTTTAAAAAAAAAAAAAAAAGATCAGAGAAGTCAGCTTGAATGGATTCCCATTAGCCAAATCTGGAATAATTTGAGTACCAAAATAAATAGCGATACTAACGGATTATATAACCCAGTGAATAAACTAGGAAAGAATGAGTCCAAACTGATAAAAATAAATGAATGATTTGAAAGTAATGAAATTCAGGCCATGATACCCCCAAAATATAGCACCTCAGCATTGGAGAAAACAGCAAAAGCAGGTAGGTCACTCTTGCATCTCCCTTCTCTCCTGAAGCAGCTCATAAGAACCTCATTTGAGAGGCGCTCTTCCCATTCCTGGAAAAAGGAACATCCTTAGCTCTGAAACAGGGACACAGAAAAGAATCTGAGCAAAGCAGCCCTCAGTAAATTCTCTCTAGTTTATTATTATTAGGTCACGCTTTTTAATCCAATCATACTTCTCTATGACTATCCACTTCACCAAACCTAACATTAAAAAAACACAGTTTGGCTGGGTGCGGTGGCTCATGCCTATAATCCCAGCACTTTGGGAGGCTGAGGCAAGCAGATCACTCGAGGCCAGGAGTTTGAGACCAGGCTGGCCAACATGGTGAAAGCCCATCTCTACTAAAAATACAAAAACTAGCCGGGCATGGTGGTGCACACCTATATTCCCAGCTACACAAGAGGCTGAGGCAGGAGAATCACTTGAACCCAGGAGGCGGAGGTTGTGGTGAGCTGAGATTGTGCTACTGCACTCCAGCCTGGGTGACAGAATAAGACTCCATCTCAGAAAAAAAAAACAGTAATATACAACTTTATACATATTCTAATAACAAAATACTAGCAAAATACTGCTACTATAATAACAAAAATAGGCAATACCAAGTGTCGGCAATGATGTAGAGAAGTTAGAACCCTTGTGCATTGCAGCTGTTGTGGAAGACAGTATGAAAGTCTGTCAAAAAATTAAACTGAGAATTACCAAATGATCCAGCAATTCCACTTCTGGGTACCTACCCAAAAGAATTGAAAGCTGGAACTCAAACATACATTTGTATACCAATGTTTATAGCAGCATCATTCACACTTGCCAAAAGGTAGAAACATCCCAGATGACCGTTGATGAATGAATGGATAAATGAAATGAGGTATATACCTACAATGGAATATTATTGAGTCTGAAGAAGACAGGAAATTGTGATACATGTTATAGCATGGATGAAGTTGGAGACATTATAGTAAGTGAAATAAGCTAGGCGGAAAAAATCAAATACTGTATGGGTCCATTTAAATTAGCTACCTAGAGTAGAAATTCAGAGGGACAGAATACAATGGCGATCGACAGGAGTTCAGAGAAGGAAAAATAGAAAATTATTGTTTAATGGGGCCGGAGTTTCAGTGTGGGAAGATGCAAAGTTTCCAGAAATGGATAGAAAATTATTGTTTAATGGGTCCGGAGTTTCAGTTTGGGACGATGCAAAGGTTCCAGAAATGGATAGAAAATTATTGTTTAATGGGTCCGGAGTTTCAGTGTGGGAAGGTGCAAAGGCTCCAGAAATGGATAGAAAATTATTGTTTAATGGGTCCGGAGTTTCAGTGTGGGAAGGTGCAAAGGTTCCAGAAATGGATAGAAAATTATTGTTTAATGGGTCCGGAGTTTCAGTGTGGGAAGGTGCAAAGGCTCCAGAAATGGATAGAAAATTATTGTTTAATGGGTCCGGAGTTTCAGTTTGGGACGATGCAAAAGTTCCAGAAATGGATAGAAAATTATTGTTTAATGGGGCCGGAGTTTCAGTGTGGGACGATGCAAAAGTTCCAGAAATGGATAGAAAATTATTGTTTAATGGGGCCGGAGTTTCAGTGTAGGAAGATGCAAAGGTTCCAGAAATGGATGGTAGTGACAGTTGCACAGCAACGTGAATGTGCTGTGTGCCACTGAACTGTATACTTTAAAATGCTTAAAACAGCAGATTTGTTTTGATTCAAAGGACCTATCTGGCACAATTGGTAAAACTTAAACAGTCTGAGAGTTAGGGGGCAGTAATGTCTTGAGGATAATTTCCTGATTTTGATGGTCATACTGTGACCTGTGACTACACAAGAGAATATTCTTTTTTGAGACAGAGTTTCACTCTTGTCACCCAGAGAGTAGTGCAATGTCATCATCTTGGCTCACTGGAATCTCCACCTCCTGGGTTCAAGCATTTCTCTTGTCTCAGCCTCCTGAGTAGCTGAGATTACAGGCATGTGCCACCATGCCTGGTTAATTTTATGTTTTCAGCAGAGGCAGGGGTTCGCCATGTTGGTTGGCCAGGCTGGTCTCGAACTCCTGAACTCAAGCGATCTGCCGACCTTGGCCTCTCAAAGTGCTGGGATTACAGGCATGAACCACCACACTGACCAGGAGAATATTCTTGTTTGTAGGAAATACATGGGAGTGTTGAGGAGTAACAAGGCATCGTATCTGCATTTGTTCTGAAATGACCCGGGGGGCGGGGGGACACTTTTGTGCTGACTTATAACTCTTCAGCAGGATTGAGATTGTTTCCAAAAAAATGTTTAATGTAAAATAAAAAATGGAAATTAACAGTCAGCTGTTAAACAGTTGAGAAAACTGAATCCTGGGATAGTGTTAGCGTCAGGATTTGAGCACAGGTCACCTGGATTACAACCTGGAGCACTTTCCCATGTAATCAATGCAATGTTAATATAATGAACACTTCATTGTAGTACATTACATATTTTAGATACACGGGTTTTCTTTGCTAAAGGTTGGCAAATAATAATTACCTAGAACAGTATTGTGTTATCAATTGCCATCCTCCAGACGATGTATCCTTAGGAAAAATAGCTATAAATTAATAGGCAAAGAGAATGGAAATAAGAAAGCAAGTCTGATGGATAAAAAAATGTGTCTCTGCATTTTGAAACTTAATTACAAGTTTTCCTTTTAATTTTTAAGATATTTTCTATTATGTTTGTCAGAAAGATGTGTAGATATACTAGAGGATATGTATTATAATTTCTTTTAGTTGGAAATATACTATGATCAAACAGGAAAGGCTGCCTGACTTTTTTTTTTTTTCTTTGAGACAGGGTCTTACTCAGTCACCCAGGCCAGAGTGCAATGGCATGATCACAGCTCACTGTAGCCTCAACCTTCCAGGCTCAAGGGGTTCTCCTGTTTCAGTCCCCCAAGTAGCTGGGACTACATGCATGAGCTACCATGTCTAATTTTTTTTTTTTCAGTAGACGTGAAGTCTCTCTATGTTGCCTGGGCTGGTCTGAAACTCCCGGGCTCAAGTGATCCTCCTGCCTTGGCCTCCCGAAGTGTTAGGATTCCAAGCAGGAGCCACTGCATCCAACCTGTCTTTTTAAGATGACTTTTATGTTTCATTTGGCCATATAATGCTGTCTTTTTATTATGTAAATAGACAAACTAATCACTGAAAAGAATGGTCCAGGAAGTGGGTTTGGGATTGGAATAGAACTGCTGAGCAGGGTTAGGGCTAATGACCCTGAAGAGAAGGGAAGAACTGAGATTCGGAGCTGGCCTCGGCAGTAAGAGAGACAGGGCTGGAGCAGTTCTTCACAATTGTTTTGAATATACATTTTATCACACTTTAGGTTCTGGGGTACATATGCAAAACATGCAGGATTGTTGCATAGGCACTTATATGGAATTCTGGTTTGCTGCCTTCATCCCGCATCACCTATATCTGGCATTTATCCCAATGTTATCCCTCTCCAACCTCCCTACCCCCCGCTGTCCCTCCCCTATTCCCCGACAACAGACCCCAGTGTGTGATGCTCCCCTCCCTGTGTCCATGTGTTCTCATTATTCGACACTCACCTATGAGTGAGAACATGTGGTGTTTGATTTTCTGTTCTTGTGTCAGTTTGCTGAGAATGTTGGTTTCCAGATTCATCCATGTCCCTACAAAGGACACAAAGTCATTGTTTTTTATGGCTGCATAATATTCCATGATGTATATGTGCCACAGTTTCCTTGTCCAGTCTATCATCAATGGTCATTTGGGTTGGTTCCAGGTCTTTGCTGTTGTAAACAGTGCCACAATGAACATTCGTGTGCATGTGTCCTTATAGTAGAACAATTTATAGTCCTTTGTATATATACCCAGTAATGGGATTGCTGGGTCAAATGGAATTTCTATTTCTAGGTCCTTGAGGAATCGCCACACTGTCTTCCACAATGGTTGAACTAATTTACACTCCCACCAACAGTGTAAAAGTGTTCCTTTTTCTCCACATCCTCTCCAGCATCTGTTGTCTCCAGATTTTTTAATGATCGCCATTCTAACTGGCGTGAGATGGTATCTCAATGTGGTTTTGATTTGCATTTCTCTAATGACCAGTGATGATGAGCATTTTTTCATATATTTATTGGCCTCATATATGTCTTTTTTTGAAAAGTGTCTGTTCATATCCTTTGCTCACTTTTGAATGGGCTTGTTTGTTTTTTTCTTGTAAATCTGTTTTAGTTCTTTGTAAATTCTGAATATCAGCCGTTTGTCAGATGGGTAAATTGCAAAATTTTTTTCCCATTCTGTTGGTTGACGATTCACTCTAACGATTGTTTATTTTGCTGTACAGAAGCTGTGGAGATTAATTCGATCCAATTTGTCTATTTTGGCTTTTGTTGCCAGTGCTTTTGGTGTTTTAGTCATGAAGTCCTTGCCTACTCCTATGTCCTGAATGGTTTTGCCTAGATTTTCTTCTAGGGTTTTTATGGTGCCAGGTCTTATGTTTAAGTCTTTAATCCACCTGGAGTTAATTTTAGTGTAAGGTGACAGGAAAGGGTCCAGTTTCTGCTTTCTGCACATGGCCAGCCAGTTTTTCCAGCACCATTTATGAAACAGGGAGTCCTTTCCCCATTTAATGGGGCCAAGGGACGACGTCAAAGGTTAAGGGGCAATGCACCACAGCCTACAGGCCAAATTCAGGCTGCTGCGTATTTTTGCATGGTTCTGGGAGGGAAGAATGGTTTATATTTTTGTTTGTTCGTTTTGGTTTATTTATTTATTATTAATTCATTTATTTTTTGAGATGGAATCTTGCTCTGTTGCCCAGACTGGAGTGCAGTGGCATGAGCCTGGCTCACTGCAACCTCTGCCTCCCAGGTTGAAGAGAGACTCTCTTGCCTCAGCCTCCTGAGTAGCTACAACTACAGGTATCCACCACCATGCCCAGCTAATTTTTGTCCTTTTAGTAGAAATGGGATTTCACCATGTTGGTCAGGCTGGTCTCAAACTCCTGACCTCAGGTGATCCTCCCACCTCAGCCTCTTAAAGTTCTAGGATTACAGGTGTGAGCCACCACATATAGCCTTTTTTTTTTTTTTTTTAGGGAAAAAGAGAAAAAGAAGGGGAAAAAAAGAAAAAGAGGGAAAAAGGAATATTACTTCATTCCTAAAATGGGTTTCAATAATGGCCGATCAATATTTTGAGTGTTTAAAGTGGTTAATGCATATTTTATGTGTTTAAAATGGAGACCTCTATTGTGTTTATTTGTTCTGGCTCTGAGTTCAAGTCCTGGATATCGTTATCAATTTGTTGTCTCGTTGAATCTAAATCTCATTATGTGTCTTATGTATCTGGGTGTTAAGATCTCTTATTATTACATTAATCCTTTTACCCTTGCATCCTTGTAGCTTTGAAATCTATTTTATTAAGTGTGAGAATTGCAACTCCTGCTTTTTATTTATTTATTTTTGCTCTCCATTTGGTTGGTGAAGCCTTTGTTTTTTTAGACACAGGGTCTCACTTTCTCACCCAGGCTGGAGTGAAGTGGGACAATCTCAGCTCACTGCAACCTCTGCCGCCTGGGCTCAAGCAATCCTCCTGCCTCAGCCTCCCGAGTAGCTAGAATTACAGTCATGGGCTACCATACCTGGCTAACTTCTGTATATTTTGTAGAGATCAGCTTTCACCATGTTAGCCAGGCTGGTCGCAAACTCCTCCTGAGCTCAAGCGATCCACCTGCCTCAGCCTCCTGAAGTGCTGGGATTACAGGTGTGAGCTACCACACCCAGCCAAAAACTGTTTTAATGGATGAATATTTGCAATAGATAGGAAACACTAACTTGAGCCCCAATTAAGTAAAATGTTATTCCAGAAAAAAAAAAAGACAAAACCAAAAAAGAAACCCAGTCTTCTCACATTAGTAGATGTTTTTGTACAAAAAAGATTGTACACAGTTATTTGTCAACAAAAATTTGGTAGAAATTTGATTTCCCTCTTTTGTATAAATACCTATACAATATCCTTGATTTTGCCTTTGACCCACAAAGTCTAAACAATCTATGATATGGTCCTTTACAGAAAAACTTTGCCAAACTCTGGTCTAGAAGTAGGAGATGGTCCATTTTCATAGAATGGAGAAATGGCAAAAGATAAAGGACTTCTTGATAGACAATTAATTGTAAAGAATTGTCCACTGAGAATGTTGGAAAAGTGGCTGACGGTGGCTGAAGAGTTGTAAAGCTTCGAAATAACTGCTGTGGGAACAGCCTGTATTTGATAAAGGGACAGTTCTAATCATGGAAAGAGTTAAATTATTAAATAAATGGGCTAGTCACATACAGCAAGAAAAAATGCAGATCATTACCTTGTTCCTTTGCCAAATAAACTTTGAATAGTTGAAAAATTTAACAGTGAAAGAACAGAAACATTAAAATACCAAAAGAAGCTGGGTGAGGTGGTTCACAGCTGTAATTCAAGCACTTTTGGAGGCTGGGATGGGCGAATCGTTTGAGTCCAGAGCTCAAGATCAGCCTGGGCAACATGGCAAAACCCCGCCTCTACTTAAAATACAAAAACTTTAGCTGGGCATGATGGCAAACACCTGTAGTCCCAGCTACTTCAGAGGCTAAAGTGAGAGGATGGCTTAAGTCCAGGAGGTGAAGGTTGTAGTGAGCCAAGATCGCACCACTGCATTCCAACCTGGGTGACAGAGGGAGACCGTTTCAAAAAAAAAAAAAAAAAAAAAAGAAAGAAAGAACAAAAGAAAGTTTGGGTAAATATATATCTTTTTAATTTGGAATGGAAAATGTCTTTAAACTTCATGAAGAACTAAGAAACAAAACCTGAGATTCTAGATTTGACTTTCTAAAAAGGTAAAACTGGGCTGGGTGTGGTGGCTCACTCCTGCAATCCCAGCACTTTGGGAGGCCAAGGCAGGCAGATCACTTGAGGTTAGGAGTTGAAGACCAACTGCCCAAA
Source organism: Callithrix jacchus (assembly GCF_049354715.1). Taxonomy (NCBI): domain Eukaryota; kingdom Metazoa; phylum Chordata; class Mammalia; order Primates; family Cebidae; genus Callithrix; species Callithrix jacchus. The sequence continues at coordinate 152,505,245 of NC_133508.1, forward strand.
TTGGTGAAACCCCATCTCCACTAAAAATACAAAAATTAGATGGTGTGGTGGTGTGCGTTTGTAATCCCAGCTACTTGAGAGGTTGAGGCAGAGAACTGCTTGACCCTGGGAGGCAGAGGTTGCAATGAGCTGAGATCGTGCCTGTACTCCAGCTGTAGTGATGGAGTGAGACTTTGTGCTCAAAACCAAAACCTGGTATAACAATCCTCTCTTAAAAACTAACAACAACAACAACAAGAGCAATGCTAAAAAGTGTCAACAGATGGGGAAAAAATGACAACATACATGATCAACGGTTATATCTCTAATATAACAGTATATATTTTTCTTTATTTAAAGTTTTTTTTATAGGGCCAGGTGCAGTGGCTCACACCTGCAATGCCAGCACTTTGGGAGGCCAAGGCAGTGGATCATCTGAGGTCGGGAGTTCAGGACCAACCTGACCAACATGGAGAAATCCCGTCTCTACTACAAATACAAAATTAGCTGGGTATGGTGGCACATGCCTGTAATCTCAGCTACTTGGGAGGCTGTGGCAGGAGAATCCCTTGAACCCAGAAGGTGGAGGCTGTGGTGAGCCAAGATTGCGCCATTGCACTCCAGACTGGGCAACAAGAGTGAAACTCTGTCTCAAAAAAGAAAAAAAAAAACTGCCGCATCCTTTGGTCTTGTTAGTCACTAGAGAGGCTGTGGATCAGTTGCCTTAGGAGGCTCAATCTTATAGGATAAGGGGGACCAAGAATCCAGTTTCTGCTCACCCAGATCTGAAGTTAAGGAGACTTGATCTTATCTTCAAGGCCCAGTGGCAAAGGAGGACTGAGGAAACACCAGTTTTAGTTCTCTCCGCATTTAGAAGAGGATCCTGCTGCCCTTTGGGCTGAGTAAGCCCCAGCCCCACCCCCTACAACTAGGATTCTTGGAAATTCAGAGGGCAAACCACAGTGACTTCTGATAGGACATGTGGGAAACTTAAACTATAATTGAGAAAGTTAACAGCTGTAACTGACCACATTCGTTCCTTAAGTCTGCGGAGCAGATCATAGTAGCTACACTGGTATAGAAAACTCTTTAAAAAGTCAAGAAGAAAAATAGCATTCAATATAAAATGGGCAAAAAGTATGACTAACCAAATACAGAATAATAAAAATAAATGACCATTAAATATATTTAGAATGTTTAAAATGCACTAGTAATCAAAAAAAAACTATACAAATAAAATGAGCTATCATTTGTCACAGATCAGATGATCAAAGATAACATTGATTGTTGTAGAAGATATGAGAAAACGTGTGGTTCCATATTCTATAAGAGAGACAACAAATTGGCATTATGCATACAAAATTAATATGTGTCTTCGTTTAATTTAAGAAAATAGACAGGCTGGGTGTGGTGGCTCATGCCTGTAATCCCAGCACTTTGGGAGGCTGAGGTGGGCAGATCACTTGAGGTCAGAAATTTGAGACCAGCCTGGACAACATGGTGAAACCCTGTCTCTATCAACAAATACAAAAATAAGGAAATAATTGGGCAAATTCCCAACGATGAAAACATTTGTTATGGTATTGTTAAACAACGTATATGATTCACGTATACAGTGGATTAACCATGCCTTCCACATTTGTGGGAGTTCTAAGACTGCCTCTCTGTTTAATGCCTATATTGTTAGAAGGCCATTCACTGCCCTCTAACACCCACTGCCACCCCTAACTATGCCTCAGTTGCAGGAAATTTGGTTAGCTATTCTTTCTTTCTTTCTCTTTCTCTCCTTCCTTCCTTCCTTTTTTCCTTCCTTCCCTCCCTCCCTCCCTCCCTCCCTCCCTCCCTTCCTTCCTTCCTTCTTTCTTTTTTGAGACAGAGTCTCACTCTGATGCCCAGGCTGGAAAGCAGAGGTGCAGTCTCGGCTGTTGTATCAGTGGCTACAACCTCCAACCCCTGGGTTCAAGCAATTCTCCTGCCTCAGCCTCGCTAGTAGCTGAGATTACAGGCATGTGCTACCATGCCTGGCTAATTTTTGTATTTTTAGTAGAGCCAGGTTTCGCTATGTTGCTCAGGCTGGTGACCTCAAGTGATCCTTCTGCCTCGGCCTCCCAAAGTGCTTGGATTACAGGCGTGAGTCACTGTGCCTGGCCTTGGTTAGCTATTCTTAACAAGTACAAAAGAAAGTAGTACTAAAGTTGAATAAGAAGAAAGAAAGCAAAGAGAGGAAGTGGGATTTCTCAGTCTACAGAAATTGAGACTTTTTTTCTGGCTCTAAGGAGTGCCCACATGAAAGAATTCCTCCTGATCTTCTGTAACGCACAAGGGGCAACCTTGTGGGCTCCAGATGAAATGCAAATAGATGATATACACATCTTGGGAGAACAGACTATTGAACCACTTCAAATCGTAATTAAATTTTTTTTTTAAAGAGATTGGGTGTCATTATGTTGACCAGGCTGTTCTTGAACTCCTGGTCTCAAGTGATTCTCCCACCTTGGCTTCCCAAAGTTCTGGGATTATAGGTATGAGCCACTATACCCAGCCTTTCAGGTCCTAAGTAACAGCTCTACCTGGACCAGTTCATTTGCCCTTGTTCTTTATATGGAGGAAAACCATGTAATGTATTACCTAAATAAAAACACTTGAGAATGAAAGGGGATGCTATTAATAATTATACCGGGATTGTCCTAGGAAAATCAGGACATGCAGTCATCTATGCATACCATATGTTTTTAACATGCTCAAGGGAGAAAAACAGGTCTAATTGATATCAATATTAGTAGTTATAAATTGAAGCATGAATCAGATAGATAACTACATAGCTAGAAAGATAGATGTTGATCAATTTGTGTAAGATTAGAGACACGTTACACAATAATTTTAATAGATATCCATTGTATAGTAAATACAGTATAGCAAATTTTCTTATCTGGCTTCTGCTTCATAAATAGGCTGATTTTATTACAACTACTTTAACAACTTGGAAAAATGTTGTTGCTAGCTCTTTAAATTCTTGTCTGTTTGCATAAGTAACAGCAGATACAGTAGATGGGTCAGTCAGCCTTCATTCCAACCCCTTCTTTGCTTGCTTTACTCTAATATGGAGAAATATGTTCCCAGACTCTCCTGTAGCTAAGTGTGACCATGTGACTCAATTCTGTCTTAATGAGTCTTAATTGGAAGTTAGCTGCTGTTGCCTCTTCCTTTTCCTCCTGATGGCTTGGAATGTATAAAATATCTGATGTATGGCATCCATTAGCAAGAAAGCAAAGCAGGAAAGTAGAAGGAACCTGGTTCTTTGAGGACAAAATTTAAACTCCCCATACCAGCTCTAACTATTTACAAACAAATCAACCTCTTTATCATTTAAAAAATGTTCTGGTAACTTGCAGTTAAATGAATTTTTAAAACAACTAACTGTTTTGACAAACAATCCCAAAATTTCAATAGCCCAGCTCAAAAAATATGCATCTCTCCTCTTTCAAATCTCAGTACAGCGCAGGGGCAGGAAGGCAGGAAGTTGGAGTACATTCACCTGGTTTCGTATTGCAGCCACCAACATTTGTCCTCTAAGACCTCTGAGAAGGGAAAGACAGATTAATAGGCTGTGTGTGAAGAATTATTTAGCACTTCTACCTGAATTCCATAGGGCAAAATTAGTCACATGGCCCCATCTAGCTGAAAGAGTCACTGGGAAATGTAGTCTTTCTATCTGTGCAGGAGGAAAATGAACTGGTTTAGTAAATACGTTGAATTGTCTTTGCTATGGGAAATTTTGTGGAGAAGGATAGAAAATCAAGAACATTGAAACCTGGGATCCAAAAATCACAACATAATTAAATAATAAGGAAGTAATTTTAAAAATTACTATACTTAAAAAAATTAAAAAGTTACTATACTTACTGTTTTAAAATACAGTTAAGCAGAAACTTAGTTCATCAGAGGGCTTGTGAAGTATATTTTGGTAACTAAGTTTTCTTAGTAACAGAAATAACCCTCAAATTTTTGTTTTAATTTTTTTTTTTTTTTGAGACAGGGTTTTGCTGTCTTGCCCAGGCTAGAGTGCAGTGGCATGATCATGACTCATTGCAAACTCCGCCTCCTGGGCTCCAGTGATTTTCCCACCTCAGCCTCCTGAGGAACTGGAACTACAGGCACACAGCACCACACCTGGCTGATTTGCATTTTTAATAGGGACAGGGTTTTGCCATGTTGCCCAGGCTGGTCTCAAACTCCTGAGCTCAAGCCATCCTCCTGCCTTGGCCTCACAAAGTGCTGGAATTACAAGCGTGAGCCACCATACCTGGCTTAATTTTTCTTAAAAATCTTTTAAAATCTTAGTGTGTGTGGGAAGTAGAAAAGTTTCTTTTTAAAGTTTCCTTTCTTGTTAAAGAATAAGTGTGCTAATTGCTCTTTGTTAAGCCCTATCTTATGTAGCCCGTTAGACATGGCATGCTTACAGGCACGTAGTATATGTCCTTGTATTTTAACCAGAGTATTTGTGCAAGACGAGATCACTCCTGTTTAGAAAAGTTTTACGTTGTTAGCCAACTGGGTTTTAGTTTAGATTGTGAGGTCTGGCTCTAGTTGATGGAGATCAGACACAGCAGTAAGGACAAGCCCAAATGCAGAAGGGATAAATTTGTGTGTTTTCCTTTGTTCACTGTACTCTCGTGGCAAGATGGCCAGTGAGCGCACCCTTCCTGCAGTCCAGGAAGTAAAAATTGCATTGCTGAAAAATCCTTTGTCTCAGTGCTCATTTTTCTTTATGGCACCAAGCATCTATTTCCAACAGTGTGTATCTCAAATAACACGGTATTAGACATCTATTTACTGCTTCCAGTATAGATCAGCTTCCTATTACTATTGTAACGAATGACCACAAACAGTGTCTCACAACAATAGAAATGTGTTATCTTATAGTTCTGGAGGTCAGAAGTCTGAAATGGGTCTTGCTTGGCTAAAATCAAGATGTCAAGCAGGGCTGTATGCTTTTTGGAGGCTGTAGGGAAGAATCCCATTTTCTTACCTTTTCCTGCTTCTAGTAGTCACCTGCCTCCCTTGGATGCTAGCCCCTTCCACCATTTTCAAAGCCAGCAATAGAGTAACTGAATCTCTCTGACTCTTATCTTTTACCTCCTTCTACCATATTTAGCGGATTATTGTGAATACATTGGGTCCATCAGATAATCCAAGAGAATCTCCCTATTTTAAGTTCAGCTAATCAGTTCCTTAATTCTATCTGCAACCTTAATTTCCCATTGCCAATAGAATGGGTTTCAGGGATTTATCCATGAATATTTTTTGAGAGAACCACTATTCTGCCTCACACAATGCCATACAAAATTGTGATTATAAGTGTAATAGGTAGGCCAGACATAGTGGCTCACACCTGTAATCCCAGAACTTTGGGAGGCCAAGCCAGGCAGATCACCTGAGGTCCAGAGTTCAAGAATGGCCTGGCTAACATGGTGAAACCTTGTCTCTATTAAAAATACAAAATTAACCAGGTGTGGTGGTGCATGCCTATAATCCCAGCAACTCAGGAGGCTGAGGCAGGAAGAATTGCTTGAACCTGGGAGGCAGAGATTAAAGTGAGCCGAGATCGTGCCACTGGACTCCAGCTTGGGTGACAGAGCAAGACTCTGTCTTGGAAAAAAATAAATAAATGTAATATGTTTGTTATAGAGAAACTGGTTCCTGGACATGATGGCTCACGCCTGTAATCCCAGCGCTTTGGGAGGCAGAGGCAAGTGGATCACCTGAGGTCAGGAGTTCAAGACTAGCTTGGCCAACATAATGAAACCCCGTCTCCACTAAAAATACAAAAAATTAGCTGGGCGTGGTGTTGGGCACCTGTAATCTCAGCTATTAGGGAGGCTGAGGCAGGAGAATCGCTTGAACCCCAGAGGTGGATGTTGCAGTGAACCAAGATCGTGCCACTGCACTCCAGCTTGGGCAACAAGAGTGAAACTCTGTCTCAACAAAAAGAAGAAAACAAAGAAGAAGAAGAAGATGAAAAAGAAGAAGAAGAAAAAGAAGAAGAGGAAGAAACTGGTTACATATAAAATATGTTTTTCATAGAACTGATTGCACGCAGAAAAATAAAAATAATAAAAATTAAAATAAGGTGATTCTGTCAGCCAAAGATTACCACTATTAACATTTTGGTATGTACTTTTCACATATATATATATATATATAATTACTTTAAATACATATATTTTAAATTGGATCATAATGTTTATCCTTTTTTCACTTAATATAAATATCTTCCCAAGTCAGTAGATATGACTCAATGCCATTTTTATTATTTGTAATTTTTTTTAAGACAAGGTCTCACTGTCAACCAGGCTGGAGCACAGTGGTGCAATCATGGCTTACTGCAACCTTGCCCTCTTAGGCTCAAGCAATCCTCCCATCTCAGCTTCTCAAGTCGCTAGAACTACAGGCATGAGCCACCAAGCCTGGCTAATTTTAAACATTTTGGAGAGATAGAGTCTTGCTACATTGCCCAGGCTGGTCTCAAACTCCTGGGCTCAACCTATCCTCCTGCCTTGGCCTCCCAAAGTGCTGGGATTATGGGGATGAGCCACAATGTTCAGCCTATAATTTTTTTTTTAATATATAAAACATTTATGGCCAGCTGCTGTGGCTCATGCCTGTAATTCCAGCACTTTGGGAAGCCGAAGCTGGTGGATCACCTGAAGCCAGCAGTTTGAGCCCAGCCTGGCCAACATGGAGAAACCTCATCTCTACTAAAAATACAAAAATTAGCCAGGCATGGTGGCATGTGCCTGTAATCCCAGCTACTCGGGAGGCTGAGGCAGGAGAATCGCTTGAACCTCTGAGGCAGAGGTTGCAGTGAACCAAGACTGCGCCACTACACTCCAGCCTGGGCGACACAGCAAGACTCCATCTCAAAAAAATAAAATAAAATTTACATGATTCAGAAATCAAAACAATATACAAGGGTATATTTAGAGATGTTTTGGTCCCGTCTTTAACTCCTCAACTTTATTCCCACCAATTCCTGTAATAACCTTTTTCATTAGTTTCTGGTTTATCCTTGCTGTGTGCTTGTGTTGAGAATTTTTAGGGGGAATAAAAAAGTGTGCATATTTATATTTCCCCTTTCTTATGAAAAAGGAAGCATACCATGTGTTCCATTTTGCAACTTAGATTTTTCACTCCTCATCAGTACTTAGAAATATTCCTTGTTGTTTTTTATGGACACATAATACTTCATTGTGTGAATTTTGAAAAAGCATACCCCAAATTTGAATTTAAAAAAACAAGCTGAGTGTAGTGGTTCACGCCTGTAATCCCAGCACTTTGGGAGGCCAAGCGGGGCGGATCACCTGAAGTCAGGAGTCCAAGACCAGCCCAGCCTGGCCAACACGGTGAAACTTCATCTCTACAAAAATACAAAAATTAGCCAGGCATGATGGCATGCACCTGTAATCCCAGCTACTTAGGAGGCTGAGACAGGAGAATCGCTTGAACCCGGGAGGCAGATGTTGCAGTGAGTCAAGATTGAGCCATTGCACTCAATCCTGGGCAACAGAGAGAGATTATGCCTCAAAATAAATAAATAAATAAACTTAGCTGTATATTAGATAATATAACCTCAGAGAGAAAAAGAATTAATTCAATAACTTTGAGCACAGGTTTTCACTGTACACATTTAGGGGAATACAATTTGAAGACAAAAAGAGCGATGATGAAATCTTAAAATGTTACTTAGATTTGTTGCTGGTAATGATTTTGGTGTTGTAACTCTGAAACGCTTTTGTATGTGATACATTGGAGAAGAAATGACTGACACTGAGAGCCAGGGTTTTGTGGGAGAAGGAAAACACAAATTCCAAATGGCGGAAGTTAGGGAAGGCCTTGTGATGTTGGACTGGAGAGCCAGGGTTTTGTGGGAGAAGGAAAACACAAATCCCAAATGGCGGAAGTTAGGGAAGGCCTTGTGATGTTGGACTGGAGAGCCAGGGTTTTGTGGGAGAAGGAAAACACAAATCCCAAATGGCGGAAGTTAGGGAAGGCCTTGTGATGTTGGACTGGAGAGCCAGGGTTTTGTGGGAGAAGGAAAACACAAATCCCAAATGGCGGAAGTTAGGGAAGGCCTTGTGATGTTGGACTGGAGAGCCAGGGTTTTGTGGGAGAAGGAAAACACAAATCCCAAATGGCGGAAGTTAGGGAAGGCCTTGTGATGTTGGACTGGAGAGCCAGGGTTTTGTGGGAGAAGGAAAACACAAATCCCAAATGGCGGAAGTTAGGGAAGGCCTTGTGATGTTGGACTGGAGAGCCAGGGTTTTGTGGGAGAAGGAAAACACAAATCCCAAATGGCGGAAGTTAGGGAAGGCCTTGTGATGTTGGACTGGAGAGCCAGGGTTTTGTGGGAGAAGGAAAACACAAATCCCAAATGGCGGAAGTTAGGGAAGGCCTTGTGATGTTGGACTGGAGAGCCAGGGTTTTGTGGGAGAAGGAAAACACAAATCCCAAATGGCGGAAGTTAGGGAAGGCCTTGTGATGTTGGACTGGAGAGCCAGGGTTTTGTGGGAGAAGGAAAACACAAATCCCAAATGGCGGAAGTTAGGGAAGGCCTTGTGATGTTGGACTGGAGAGCCAGGGTTTTGTGGGAGAAGGAAAACACAAATCCCAAATGGCGGAAGTTAGGGAAGGCCTTGTGATGTTGGACTGGAGAGCCAGGGTTTTGTGGGAGAAGGAAAACACAAATTCCAAATGGCGGAAGTTAGGGAAGGCCTTGTGATGTTGGACTGGAGAGCCAGGGTTTTGTGGGAGAAGGAAAACACAAATCCCAAATGGCGGAAGTTAGGGAAGGCCTTGTGATGTTGGACTGAACTGGAGGCTTCAGTGTTAATTCATACTTTTTGTTTCATTTTGGTTTTTGAGTGCATTAACCCGTTTTGTCCACCAAACGGGCCTATAAGCAAAGACAATCCAGAATAATTTCTGTAATAAATACCATTCTTCATTCTAAAGAACCAGAACTATCTTTTAAAAATAGTACATCCTGCATTTTATTTAATTCTGTATAACAAAAGTAACAGCCTAGATTAGCTACTCAGGAGGCTGAGGCAGAAGAATCACTTAAACCCAGGAGGCGGAGGCTGCAGTGAGCTGAGATTGCACCACTGCACTCCAGCCTGGGCAACAGTGTAAGACTCCATCTCAAAAAAAAAAAAAAAAGCTATATACACATTCTTTTGGGAGAAGACAGTACCAAATATCTACATGGTACCAAATGTGTACCAAAAAAAAAAAAAATCACACCAAAAAGGACACAGATAAATAATGAAAACATTAATTTGCTGAAATACAGCAACATTAAGCCACCTCAGTTTTCTTTGTCCAATGCTTGAAGCATAAACAAACCCTCATCTCGTGAGAAGGGATGGTATAATAAGGGGAGGTGACATCTCATCACCGTGGAAAACAGAGCTGCAGAACCAGAACGCTTTAAAGGAATGGGTGAAGGCCGGGCGCGGTGGCTCAAGCCTGTAATCCTAGCACTTTGGGAGGCCAAGGCGGGTGGATCACGAGGTCAAGAGATGGAGACCATCCTGGTCAACACGGTGAAACCCCGTCTCTACTAAAGATACAAAAAATTAGCTGTGCATGGTGGTGCGTGCCTGTAATCCCAGCAACTCAGGAGGCTGAGGCAGGAGAATTGCCTGAACCCAGGAGGCGGAGGTTGCAGTGAGCCGAGATCGCACCATTGCACTCCAGCCTGGGTAACAAGAGCGAAACTCCGTCTCAAAAATAAATAAATAAATAAATAAAATAAAAATAAAAATAAATAAAGGAATGGGTGAGTCCAGGTCAGGGGTAGGAAAAGTACAAGGTGAGCCTGGAATGTCTGGCTGTGCCAGAAAACAAGGACGTGTTAAAGACTCTGGGGAGCATAGTGAAAAGACAAAGGAGCCAGGGTCAAAGGTCAATATGAGGCTCAAAAAGCGTAATGATGGTAAAGGATGATGGCACCCTGCTTTTTAAAACTTTTGATTCTGTGAATTCATAGTAACATCAAAAGGAGAAAGAAGCAGATGTTGTGAGGCCCCTCTCCACGTCCCCTCACTCAGCCTTCTTGAATTCTCTCGCAGTTGTCAACAGTTCCCAGCACCCTGACCTCAAGTGCCCGTTTTTCTCTCCTTCTCTGTCTGGAGTCTTTCTAAAGAAACGCCTACAGCACATGGCTGCTGAGCAACATAGTCTGAAAGCTGGAGGCTAGGTATCCCTAGCAGTCAACCAAGGGGTGATGGAATCGGGAAGATTTGGAAGCATTTCACATGGTTTCTCGGCGTGGCCTCATTGAGACTGAAACCCAGTTGCCCACAGCAAAAATGTTTGTCAATATGCCCTTTATTGGCTTTTCTCCCTGCCCTGTGTCACTTGCCCTGCTAACTCTGTGCTTTCTGGTATCATCTCCCAAAGCCCTACTCACACCCAGGTTTCTTGTGTCAGGGTTTGCTTTGGTAGGGGGACATGAAAACTGAAAAAGTTAAAGAGCATCGGGAGAAGAAGAAAGGCGAAACTCCTCTTATAGAAAAACGCCAACTAATATGTACAAAGAAATGAGAGAATTAGGAAGATGGTCATTTTACAACCCCAGTGTAAAAACTGATTTTGGCAAGGGCCATTAATTTTATGCTAAAATCACCGAGTGAAAGGTTTATGGGGAACAAGATATCCACATGGTCTCAAAGTATTACCCTACAATTACTTAATGATTACAAGGAGATATACCTGTTCAGTGGAGAGACCTACTTACCACTTCGTCAGGCCATGTTGGTCAGGCTGGTCTTGACCTCCTTACCTCATGATCTGCCCACCTCAGCCTCCCACAGTGCTGGGATTACAGGCATGAGCCACCTGCCTGGCCGCTTGGTTTGTTTTTTAGTTTAGTTTTATTTGGTCAATTGTCTCTGTTTCTTTTAAGTTCCTTTTTCCTCATGGTTTGTTTTGGCCTCTCTCTTATATTGGAGGCTTTCCTAAAATGGGTAATCATCCAACCGTATTTAAGAAGGGCGCATCAAAGCTGGGCATGGTAACGCATGCCTGTGGTTCTAGCCACTTGGGAGACTAAGGTGGGAGGATCACTTGAGCCCAGGAGTTGGAGGCTGCAGCAAGCTATGGTGACACCACTGCATTCTAGCGAGACCCTGTCTCTAAAAAAAAAAAAAAAAAAAAAAATAGTAAAATAAAATAATTTAAAAATAAGAATGGAGCACTTAAAAGCTAATCAAAAGCTCAGGCTGGGAAGTTTTCTAAATGGTGAGTGTGGTAGGAAACCTGAAAAATGGCACCCAGTGATCCTCGCCTCCTGGTATTCATGCCTGTGCAACAAAGGATTAACTTGCCTCAAGTAGTATCTGGCCTTTACCCTCACTTCCTGGGAGGTAATCTCTACATTCTTGGAATGTTCTTTGTTTACCTGGGGGCCTTGGACCATGCCAGATGGTCTATGCTAACAATGTGATATATGGTGGGGGCTTGAACCATGCAGGGTCAGCTGAACCTCAGGACAGGGCTGGACATGAAGGCCAGCTACACAGGCAGTCAGCCATGTTTACATGACCAATAAAAAGTCTGGACACCATGTCCTGGCAGTGTCTCTCCCTGACTGGGAATATTTCATGTGTATTATCACACATCATTACTGTGAGAAGTGAGAATTGTCTGCATAACTCCACTGGGAGAAAACAGCTAGATGCTCTGCATTTAAAACTCTCCTGGACACTGTCCTACGTGCCTCTTCAGTAAGTTCTGTGAGTCCTAACAAATGGTCAAGCATGACAGTATCTCAGGGACCCCAAGTTTGCAGCTGGTGTCAGAAATGACGGTGGCCTCAGGGATTCTCAACATTTGCAATATCTTTATGTCTCCTTGAGTATGGGCTGGACTTAGTGACCTGCTTCTACCAAATAAAATACAACAGAAGTGACAGGATGTCCATTTTGAGATGACTTTATAAAGAAGCCTAGTCTTCTTTGTGTTGCTTGTCCTGGGAGAAGACAGCATTCGTGTTCTGAGGTGGCCCTGTGGAGATGCCCACTCATCCTGAGACCAATAACCACATCGTTGAGCTTGGAAGTGGATCCTCACCCTGGTTGAGTCCTCACACAGGACTGCAGCGCTGGTGGATATCTTGATCGTAATCTCATGAGAGACCTTGAGCCAGAGGTGCCCAGCTAAGCCATGCCCTGATTCTCGACCCAGACTCGACCCAGGAAACTGTAAGATAATAAATGCTTGTTGTTTTAAGCCTCTACATTTGGGGTAATTTGTTATACACTGGGCTACAATATAAGGTGATCTGGTAGACCTATGTATTGGGTATCCACAGATATTTTTATCTGGAGGTCTTTTTTCCAGAGTCATTCAATTTCTTCAGAAAAGAACTTTCCAATCTCCCAGGTAGCATATGCCTGGCTGCATGAGTTTAGGGTCCAGAGCTAGAGAAGAGAGCCAAACTTTTACACATTCTGTTCTTTTTATCCCCGGTACAAATCCCTGTCATCTGGTGCATCTGGAGCCCTTCCCAGATCATTTATCTGGAGAGGTTGTTGCCTGGTTACGCCCAGCTGGAAAAGGGACCTGATGAGTCTAACTGCTTTGTATATACCATTTTCAATAATTTTTCTTGTTTTAAACCTAAATTCTTGTTCTCACCTTTTAAAGTAACCAGCGCTAACACAAGAATAACTCCAGAAGATATGGATCTACCATGAAAGAGAAAGCTATAAAACTTTTAGGAGATAATATAAAGCAATACCTTTATGACCTCAGGATGGAGAAAGATTTCTTAATCTAGTTTCAAAACTCATTAGTTATAAAAAAAGATAAATTAGTTTACTTTAAATATAAGAACTTCTGTTTATCTGAAAACATGATTTAAAAAGTACAGGCCAGGCATTGTGGCTCACCCCTGTAATTCCAGCTCTTTGGGAGGCCAAGGCAGGTGGATCACTTAAGGTCAGCAGATTGAGACTAGTATGGCCAGCATGGCAAAACCCTGTCTCTACTAAAATTACAAAAAATAGCCAGGTATGGTGGCGTGTGCCCGTAGTCCTAGCCACTCAGGAGGCTGAGGCACGAGAATGACTTGAACCTGGGAGGCAGAGGGTGCAGAGAGCCGAGATTGTACTAGTACACTCCAGCATGGGTGACATAGTGAAATTCTGCCTCAAATAAAATAAAATAAGAAATGATCTCTGAAAGTATAGTCTTGGCTTTTTGATCCAAGATGGACGATTAGACACAACTCCAGGGCACAACACCCAGCAAGAGAGATGCAGAAATCCAGAGATCTCCTAGTGCCAACCGAGGTACCAGGTGCATTTTAACGGGTCTGGTCCCATGATGAGCAAAGCCCACTCAGGGCAGACCGAGGCGGGGAGGGGTGCTGTTTCACCCAGAAAGTGCATCTGACCGGTGAGTCCGAGTCTCCCCTCTGGCACTCCAGTCCAGATACAGCACTTCCCCCAAAGCCTTAGCAATACACAGAACAGAGGATCTTTGCCAGTCAAGCGCCGGGAATTACAAGTGCGGAGTCGAATAAGAGCCTGCGGACTGAGCTATCGCCCCCTCCCACCGCCCCGAGGGAGAGGGAGCTGTAAGCGGGAGCAGCTGGGCGGGTCCTTATCCCAAGACCAGAGAGAGAGGAAGCTGAAAGGGGGAGACTGCCGGGTGCGGCTGGGCAGGTCTCTACCCTCCCCCACAAACCTCAGAGGGCTGAAGCTCTGACTCTAGTGGGTTGAGCAGCCAGTGCCACAGTCTGAGATGAACCCTGAATGATCCAGCCCAGTGGAGGAAGGGCACAACCTACCACTAGAGGGGTGGGACAGAGCTACATGTTTTCACAAAAAACACAGGAAGCCTGGGACGGCATTCTTGACAACCCAGCAGTGCCTACAGGTCAGCGGAAGAGGCAGGCCTAATCTCCCAGCATAAACAAAAAAGACACAGGAAGCTTCCCTAGTAACCTGAAGGAGTCCCTAGAAACTCAGTAGCACCCCCACAGGCAGGCAAGTGACCTCATCGAGCAGCTCCCTGACATCACAGCCAGGTACATCCACAAAGATGGGAAAAAGCCAGCGCAAAAAGATGAAACCATCAAAGACCAGAACACCTCTTCTCCTTTAAGGGATCACAACTCCTCAACAACACAGGATCACAACTTGACCGAGGAGTGCGACGAATTGACAGAAACAGGCTTCGGAAGGCGGATAATAATAAACTTTTCAGAGCTAAAGGAACACGTTCTAACTCAATGTAAAGAAACCAAAAACCCTGAAGAAAGGTTAGACAAAATGCTAACTAGAATAACCAGCTTAGAGAAGAACATAAACAACTTGATGGAGTTGAAAAAGCACAAGAACTACGAGAAGCAAACACAAGTTTTAATAGCCAAATCGATCAAGCAGAAGAAAGGACACCAGAGATAGAGATCAACTCAATGAAATAAAAAGAAAAGGCAAGACAAGAGAAAAAAGAGTGAAAAGAAATGAACAAAGCCTCTAAGAAATACGGGATTATGTGAAAAGACCTAATCTACACTTGATAGAGGTACCTGAATATGATGGGGAGAATGAATCCAAGCTGGAAAACAAGCTCCAGGATATTATCCAGGAGAGCTTCCCAAGCCTAGCAAGGCAGTTCAAATTTCAAATTCAAGGAATACAGAGAACTCCACAAAGATATTCCTCAAGAAGGGCAACCCCAAGGCACATAATCGTCAGATTCATCAGGGTTAAAATGAAGGAAAAAATGCTAAGCGCAGCCAGAGACAAAGGTCAGGTCACCCATAGAGGGAAGCCAATCAGACTTACAGCAGATCTCTCGGCAGAAACCCTACAAGCCAGAAGAGAGTGGGGGCCAATATTCAACATACTTAAAGAACAGAACTTTCAAGTCAGAATCTCATATCCAGCCAAACTAAGATTTGTAAGTGAAGGAGAAATAACAACCTTTACGGATAAGCAATTATTGAGAGATTTTGTCACCACCAGACCTGCCCTACAAGAGCTCCTGAAAAAATGCTAAGCACAGAAAGGAACAAGTACCAGTCACTGCAAAAGCAAACCATTTGGCAAAGACCAAAAATGCAATGATCAAATTCACACATAACAATATTAACATTGAATGTAAATGGCCTAAATGCCCCAATCAAAAGACACAGACTGGCAAACTGGAAAAAAAGAACCCATTGGTGTGCTGTATTCAGAAAACCCATCTCACTTACAAAGACACACATAGACTCAAAATAAAGGGATGGAAGAAGATTTACCAAGCAAATGGAGAACAAAAAAAAGCAGGGGTTGCAATCCTAGTCTCTGATAAAATGAACTTCAAACCAACAAAGATCAAAAGAGACCAAGAAGGACACTATATAATGGTAAAAGGATCAATCCAACAGGAAGAGCTAACTATCCTAAATATATACGCCCCTAACACAGGAGAACCCAGATACATAAAGCAAGTTTTAACGACCTAAAATGAGATTTAGACTCCCACACAATAATAGTGGGAGACATCAACACTCCACTGTCAATATTAGACAGATCAACCAGACAGAAAATTAACAAGGATATCAAGCTGGATATCCTTGAATGCAGAGCTGGACCAAGCAGACCTAATAGACATATACAGAATGCTCTACCCCAAATCCACAGAATATACATTTTTCTCAGCACCACATTGCACTTACTCTAAAATTGACCACATCATTGGAAGCAAATCACTCCGCAGCAAATGCAAAAGAACAGAAATCATACTAAACAATCTATCACACCACAGTGCAATCAGACTAGAACTCAGGATCAAGAAACACACTCAAACCTGCACAGCCACTTGGAAACTGAACAACTTGCTTCTGATTGTCGACTGGATAAACAATGAAATGAAGGCAGAAATGAAGATGTTCTTCGAAACCAACCAGAATGAAGACAAAACTTATCAGAATCTCTGGGACACCTTTAAAGCAGTGTTGAGAGGGAAATTTATAGCAATAATTGCCCACCAGAGAAGAGAGGAAAGATCTAAAATCAACACCGTATCATCAAAATTGAAAGAACTAGAGGAGCAAGATAAAAAAAACTCAAAAACTAGCAGAAGACAAGAAATAACTAAGATCAGAGCAGAATTGCAGGAGACAGAGACACAAAAAACACTTCAAAAAATCAATAAATCCAGGAGCTGGTTTTTGAAAAGACCAACAAAATAGACCACTAGCCAGATTAATAAAAAAGAAAAGGGAGAAGAATCAAATAGACACAATAAAAAACGATAAAGGGGATATCACCACTGATCCCACAGAAATACAAACTAGCATCAGAGATAACTACAAACAGCTCTACTCACATAAACCAGTAAACCAGAAAGAAAAGGATAAATTCCTAGACACTTGTACTCTGCCAAGACTAAACCAGGAGGAAGTTGAAACCCCTGAATGGACCAATAACAAGGGCTGAAGTAGAGGCAGCAATCAATAGCCTATCAACCAGAAAAAGTCCAGGTCCAGATGGGTTCACAGCCTAATTCTACCAGACATACAAAGAGCTGCTGGTTCCATTCCTTCTGAAACTGCATCAAATAATCCAAAAAGAGGGAATCCTCCCTAACTCAATTCATGAGACCAACATCATTCTGATACCAAAACCTGGCAGAGACTCTATTAAAAAAGGAAACTTCAGGTCAATATCCATGATGAACATTGACGCAAAAATCTTCAACAAAATACTGGCAAACCCATTGCAACAGCACATCAAGAAGCTTATCCATCATGACCGAGTAGGCTTCATCTCAGGGATGCAGGGCTGGATCAACATATGGAAATCCATAAACGGAACCAAAGACAAAAACCACATGATTATCTCAATAGATGCAGAGAAGGCCTTCAATAAAATTCAACAGCCCTTCATGCTAAAAACTCTCAATAAACTAGGTATTGTTGGAACATATCATAATATGATAAAAGCTATTTATGACAAATCTACAGCCAATATCATACTGAACGGGCAAAAGCTGGAAGCATTCCCTTTGAAATCAGGCACTAGACAAGGATGCCCTTTCTCACCACTCCTATTCAACATAGTATTGAAAGTTCTAGCCAGAGTAATCAGGCACACAAAAAAAAAAAAAAAAAAAAAAAAGAAATAAAGGGTATTCAATTAGGAAAGGAGGAAGTGAAACTGTCTCTATTTGCAGATGATATGATTGTATGTCTAGAAGACCCCATCATCTCTGCCCAAAATCTTCTCAAACTGATAAGCAACTTCAGCAAAGTATCAGGATACAAAATCAATGTGCAGAAATCACAAGCAATCATATATACTAATAAGACAAACAGAGAGCCAAACCAAGAGTGAACTCCCACTCACAATTGCTACAAAGAGAATAAAATACCTAGGAATACAACTAACAAAGGATGTAAAGGTCCGTTCAAGGAAAACTACAAACCACTGCTCAATGAAATAAAAGAGGACACAAACAGATGGGGAAACATTCCATGCTCATGGTTAGGAAGAATCAATATTGTGAAAATGGCCATACTGCCCAAAGTAATCTACAGATTCAACACTATCCCCATCAAGCGACCAATGACCTTCTTCACAGAACTGGGAAAAAAAAACACTTTAAACTTCATATAGAATCACGAAAGACCCTGCATAGCCACGACAATCCTAAGCAAAAAGAACAAAGCCAGAGGCATCACACTGCCAGACTTCAAACTATACTACAAGGTTACAGTAATCAAAACAGCATGGTACTGGTACCAAAACAGACACATAGACCAATGAAACAGAACAGAGACCCCAGAAGAAACACCACACATCTACAACCACCTGATCTTTGACAAACCTGGCAAAAACAAGCAACAGGGAAAGGACTCCATGGTTAATAAATGGTGTTGGGAAAACTGGCTAGCAATGTGCAGAAAGCAGAAACTGGACCCCTACCTGTCACCTTACACTAAAATTAACTCCAGATGAATCAAATATTTAAACATAAAACCTAACACCATAAAAACACTAGAAGAAAACATATGCAAAACCATCCAGGACATAGGCATAGGCAAGGACTTCATGACTAAAACACCAAAAGCATTGGTAATAAAAGCCAAGATAGACAAGTGTGATCTAATTAAACTCCAGAGCTTCTGTACAGAAAAAGAAACCATTATTAGAATGAATCAGCAACCAACAGAATGGGAAAACATTTTTGCAATCTACCCATCTGACAAAGGGCTAATATCCAGAATCTACAAAGAACTAAAGCAGATGTACAAGAAAAAAACAACTCCATTCAAAAGTGAGTGAAGGATGTGAACAGACACTTTTCAAAAGAAGACATATATGAGGCCAACAAATATGTGAAAAAATGCTCATCATCACTGGTCATCAGAGAAATGCAAATCAAAACCACACAGATATCATCTCACACCAGTTAGAATGGTGATCATTAAAACATCTGGAGACAACAGATGCTGGAGAGGATGTGGAGAAATAGGAACACTCTTACACAGTTGGTGGGAGTGTACATTAGTTCAACCAATGTGGAAGACAGTGTGGTAATTTCTCAAGGATCTAGAAATAGAAATTCCATTTGACCCAGCAATCCCATTACTGGGTATATACCCAAAGAACTATAAATCATTCTACTATAAAGACACATGCACACATATGTTCATTGCAGCCCTGTGTACAATAGCAATGACCTGGAACCAACCCAAATGCCCATTAATGATAGACTGGACAAAGAAAATGTGGTACATATGCTCCACGGAATACTACGCAGCCATAAAAAAAAAACGATGAGTTCATGTCCTTTGTAGGGACTTGGATGAATCTGGAAACCATCATTCTCAGCAAATTGACATGAGAACAGAAAATCAAACACTGTATGTTCTCACTCATAGGTGGGTGTTGAACAACTAGAACACAGGGACTCAGGGAGAGGAGCATCACACACTGGGGGTAGTTGGCGGGGGGAAGGGAGAGACAACTCGGGGTAGGGAGGGAGGGGAAGGTGGGGAGGGATAACATGGGGAGAAATGCCAGATACAGTATGCACCTAAAGTAAAATAAATAAATTTTTTAAAAAGTATAGTCTTGTAAATTGTTGTTATATTCAAACAACAGAATACTATCCTTCCAAGAAAAGGAACTAAAGATAAATGCAATATATTGAATAAATCTTGAAACAAATTTTTAAATAAAACAAATAACATATAAAAGAATAAATACAGTGTGGTTTTATTATATAAGGTCAAAAAATAGGCAAAACTTGAAATGCATAAATAGATTATAAAACTATAAACAAAAACAGGCCGGGCGAGGTGGCTCACGCCTGTAATCCCAGCACTTTGCGAGGCCGAGGTGGGTGGATCACGAGGTCAAGAGATCGAGACCATCCTGGTCAACAAGGTGAAACCCCGTCTCTACTAAAAATACAAAAATTAGCTGGGCATGGTGGTGCATGCCTGTAATCCCAGCTACTTGGGAGGCTGAGGCAGGAGAATTGCTTGAACCCAGAAGGCAGAGGTTGCAGTGAGCCCAGATCGTGCCATTGCACTCCAGTCTGGGTAACAAGAGTGAAACTCCGTATCAAAAACAAACAAACAAACAACAAAAAAAACTGTAAACAAAAACAAAGCATGTAACACTATAAAAATGTAACACTATAAAAGTCAGGATAGTGGCTATCTGTATAGGCGAAGAGATTATGATCAGAAAGGAATGCTAGTAATGTATTTCCTTAATATATATGTGCTGTATAATTATTGATTATTCTGTAATTCACATTTTATGCTTTTTTCTCTGTCTGTGGTAGTTAATAATTAAGAAGTTTGATTTTGCTTTTTTTGTTGTTTCTGTCGTTCTTCTGCTATTTAAATGCTCTGTTTTCTTTTTCTCATGGTTATTTTTATAATGACACCTTTATATATCATATTTCCTCTTAGGCAATATTTGTTGCTTCCCTGCCATGTGCAACATGAACTTGTATCCTCTTCCTCCTGTCTCACCTCCTTCTCTCTCTCCATTCAGTTTTAGTAAATAACACTAACTGACTCAGGGCTTACCTTTGTGCCACTAGATACATTTATCCTTCTACACGACTTGTCACCCTTAAAGATACATTTAGATTCTGAGCAATTACAGATGAAGCTTTCAAAACTTATGCCACTTACAAATTACCTCTCCTTTCTCCCATTTTTTTTGGTAATTCAAGTTTTCTTACATTGTCATAGTATGTAACATTTTGCCATCCTCATTCTCACCTTTATTTTTTCTTAATTCTAACTTTATTTTTGTTTGTTTTAGGTCTGGAGTTAAAAATATTCGATTCTTACTCTCAGTCCTGTGGCTAAAGTTTGCCCATTTTCTCTTGGTTGGCTGCAGTTTGCAGTTTCCTCAAGAGCATTGTTTATTTAGTCAATATTCTATGAGTTCTTGCTAGTTTAAGTGTTTGTCTGTAGCTTTTATGTTAGAAGGACAGTTTGTATGAATAAAAAATCTTTGCCTCAGTTTCTTTCCTTGAGTACAGTGAAGGTATTACTACTCTTCTGTGTCCTGCATTCAATTTCACTGTTGGGAAATCTATGAATTTCCGTTTTAAAGGACCCATCTTAGGCTGGGCACAGTGGCTCATGCCTGTAATCCCAGCACTTTGGAAGGCCAAGGCAGCTGACAACTTGAGGTCAGGAGTTCCAGACCAGTCTGGCTAACATGGTGAGACTTAGCCACATGTGGTGGCACACACCTGTAATCCCAGGAACTTGGGAGTTGAGGCAGGAGAATCACCTGAACCCAGGAGGTGGAGGTTACAGTGAGCCGAGATCGTGTCATTGCACTCCAGTCCTAGGCAACAGAGCGAGACTTGGTCTCAAAAAGGCAAATAAAATAAATAAACAAATAAAGGGCCCATCTTTCTACCTGGCTTACCAAATAATTATTCCTTGAAATTTGTATAAATTTACTTTTTCCTTGAATTTATTTACTATTGGTTCTAGGAGTTCTCCTGATGACTGTTCTGTTTCCTTTGCCCTACATGGCCACTGAAACTACTGGAAAGGAGCTTTGCCAAGAATGAAGACAGAGGCCAAAGATTTTCACACTGACCTTTTAAGAGTTTTGTCAACTTGGTTCAAAATCATCCCGCCCCAGTTAACTCTATTTTATAGACCTTCACTAGGTAGCAACATGGAAGAAAAAAACAGGCTGGGCGCGGTGGCTCATGCCTGTAATCCCAGCACTTTGGGAGGTCGAGTGGGCAGCTCACCTGAAGTCAGAAGACCAGTCTGGTCGAGAAACCTGTCTCTACTGAAAATACAAAAATTAGTTGGTAGTGTGCACCTGTAATCTCAGCTATTTGGAAGGCTGAGGTGGGAGGATCCCTTGACCCTGGGAGGTGGAGCTGGCAGTGAGCTGAGACTGTGCCACTGCACTTCAGCCTGGGCAACAGAATGAGACTCCGTCTCCAAAAACAAAAAATGAAAACTGTGTTTAAAGTCTTTGTTTTTCTTGGCACTCGTGTCTCTACTTACATTTTATCCCAAACACCTTTCTTTTGCAATCCAATTTCTTTATTATAAGTGTTTGGATAAATAGCATCTTATTACTAATACATATGTTATCATATGTTATTAATTCTTATATAATTATATAGTTCAACATTTGAAAAGCTCTATGAGAATTTGGAAGATACAGTCTACCACCAAGATAAAAGAATCATCATAGTTCTTTAAAATTGTGTGTGATTTAAAGAATCATATTCTTTAAAATATGATTTTTTTTTGACACAAAGTCTCACTCTGTGGCCAGGCTGGAGTGCAGCGGTGCAATCTCCACTCACTGCAACCACAACCGGCCTAGATTTATATTTTTATAATGCTGTCTAGGTTCTGAAAAATCAGCTAGTAAAAGCCAGAGCATTGAGAGATTACAGTATATGTAAGTTACAATTTCATCTCACATTAGATGTAGATATTCCCCAGTATATTTATAAGTAGTTTCCAGATTTTTTTTTTTTACTAACTTCCAGAGGTTTTTATCCCTTCATAAAACATCCATCCTTGCATGGATTAAATACATGCTGTGCCTATAACCCCAATTTTATTATCTGGGGCAACTACACTGTAGTTGTCACTAGAACAGAAAAAAAATTACATTTCTTCTGAATAACTTAATGGAAAGGGTCCAGGAAGATTCCCCTGGGTGCAATACTGTTCTTCCAAAATGTAAGTACCAAACAATGGTTATCCTCCAGAACCTTCGTTCAGCCAAGGTTAGTGACACCTTTTTATTTGTAGTAACACATATTTAGCTGTCCAAGTTTGTTAGTGAATTGCTCTTGCCAAGTAATCAGCAGGAATTTTCTGCATAGAACAGCACCGTCCAATAGAATATAATATGCACTACATCTATAATTTAAAATTTTCTAGTTGCCACATTTAAAAAGTTTTTAAAATTGGCCGGGTGCCATGGCTCACACTTGTAATCCCAGCACTTTGGGAGGCTGAGGTGGGCAGATCACGAGGTCAGGATATCCTGGCTAACATGGTGAAACCCCATCTCTACTAAAAATACAAAAAATTAGCCGGGCCTGGCGGTACGCACCTGTAGTCCCAGCTACTCGAGAGGCTGAGGCAGGAGAATCACTGGAACTTGGGAGGCAGAGGTTGTGTGAGCCAAGATCACACAACTGCACTCCAGCCTGGGAGACAGAGAGAGACTCCATCTAAAAAAAAAAAAAGTTTTTAAAGAGGTGAGATCAGGCCGGGTGCAATGGCTCACACCTGTAATCCCAGCACTTTGGGAGGCCAAAGGGGGCAGATCACTTGAGGTCAGGAGTTCCAGACCAGCCTGGTCAACATGGCAAAACCCCCCTGGTCAACATGGCAAAAATATAAAAATTAGCCAGATGTGGTGGGTGGTGGGCACCTGTAATCCCAGCTACTTGGAAGGCTGAGGCACAACAGTCGCTTGAACCCGGGAGGCACATGTTGCTGTGAGCTGAGATTGTGCCACTGCACTCCAGCATGGGAAAGAGAGTGAGACTCCATCCCCCCGCCAAAAAAAGTGAGATCAATTAATTAATTGTAATTATGTATTTTGTTCAATTGGGTATATTTAATCCAGTAAACCCAAAATGTTATCATTCCGATATGTAATTATTATTTTATATACATATATTTTTATATATATATATATATATATATATATATATTTTTTTTTTTTTTTTTTGAGACGGAGTTTCGCTCTTGTTACCCAGGCTGGAGTGCAATGGCGCGATCTCGGCTCACTGCAACCTCCACCTCCTGGGTTCAGGCAATTCTCCTGCCTCAGCCTCCTGAGTAGCTGGGATTACAGGCATGCGCCACCACGGCCAGCTAATTTTTTGCATTTTTTTAGTAGAGATGGGGTTTCACCATGTTGACCGGGATGGTCTCAATCTCTTGACCTTGTGATCCACCCGCCTCGGCCTCCCAAAGTGCTGGGATTACAGGCTTGAGCCACCGTGCCCGGCCCAATATAAAAATATATTCATGAGGTATTTTACATTCCTTTTTTTACTAAGCCTTCAAAGCCCAGTGTGTATTACAGTTGTACCACATGTCAATTCATACTAGCCATATTTCAAATATTCAATAGCCACATAAGATTAGTGGCCACCAGGATGGACAGTAGAGACTTAATTAGCTTCTGAATTACATTAACTCACAAGGAAGATACTACTTCTAAAGGCTCTAGATTGTCTCCCAGAGTAAGAAACTGAAAATGCCTTGATTTCTCAAGCTCAGTTTGCCTTGGAATAGGGTACAGTATGCTTTCCCATTTAAGGGTTAGCATTCAGAAAATTCTTTTTTTTTTTTTTTTTTTTTTTTGAGACAGAGTCTTGCTCTGTCGCCCAGGCTGGAGTGCAGTGGCATGGTCTCGGTTCACTGCAGTCTCCACCTCCTGGGTTCAAGCGATTCGCCTGCCTCAGCCTCCCGAGCAGCTGGGATAACACACGGCTAATTTTTTTTGTATTTTTAGTAGAGAGGGGGTCCCATCATGTTGGCCAGGCTGGTTTCAAACTCCTGACCGCAAATGATCCTCCCACCTTGGCTTCTCAAAGTGCTGAGATTACAGACATGAGCCACGTCACTTGGCCCAGAAAACTTTTTCTTAAATGAACTTTATTTTTTAGAACAGTCTTAGGTTCACCAAGGAACTGAGTGGAAAGAGCAGAGAGTTTTTGCATGCGCTTTACCCCCAATATGAACAGCATCCCCCTTATCGCCATGCCACACCAGAGTGGTATATTTGTGACAATCAATGAACCTCATTATCATCTAAAATCCAAACTTTACATTAGAGTTCACTTTGGTGTTATACATTTTATGGGTTTTTACAAATGTATAAGGACGTGTCCACCATTATAGTGTTGTACAAAATGGTTTCGCTGTTCTAAAAATCCTCTGTTCTGTACCTATTCAGCTCTTCCTCCTCCCAAACCCTGGAAATCACTAAATTTTTACTGTCTTCATAGTTTTTCCTTTTTCAGAATGTCATGTAGTTGGAATCATACGGTACAATCAATATGTATATAACCTTTACAGGCTATGTTTTTTCACTTAGTAATACATATTTAAGTTTCCTCCATGTCTTTTTACAACATGGTAACTCATTTCTCTTTAGCACGGAATACTGTTCCATTTTTTGGATACATCCGAGTTAATTTATCCATTCATTTGTTGAAGGGCAGCCTGGTTGCCTTAAAGTTCTGTCAGTCATAATTAAAGCTGTCATAAACATCTATTTGCAGGTTTTTGTGAGGACATACAGTTTCAACTTGTTTAGGTAAATACTAAGAAATGCAATTGCTGGATGATATTAAAAGAGTATGTTTAGTTTTGTAAAAAACCATTTTGCATTCCTTCCATCAATGAATAAGAATTCCTTTTGCCCCACATCCCCACCAGCATTTGAGCTTCTAGATCCTAAACAGAAAAAGATGAGATTTTGTAAAGGTTTTGAGTAAAAAAAAATACCCTATAAAACCTATCACTTGACTAAAATGTCTCCAGGCAAAGATCACATGAAGGAGGTGGTTTCACACCTATTATTAAAGCTCCTTAGTGCTTTAACGTGCCTCAGGGCAAATTCAGATCAAAGGTGTAACGCCCAGTAAAACCTATCATTTGAATAAAGCCTTCAGAGCGGACATCAGATTAAAGGTGAGACCTTTCTATTATTCTGATGGATTAAAGGTACCCTCCATTAAACTGAAAAGCCTACTAAAATCCCTCCCCAATATTCATTTTGAAAAAATTAAAAACCTACAGAAGAGTTGTAATGGTACAATAAATATCCATATACCCTTGACCTAGATTCTTGAATTGTTCACATTTTGACACATTTTCTTTCTCTTTCCATCAACCTATGCACATGCATAAATGCACACACACAGTTTTGCTCAAGCAATTAGCTGTAGACAATACGGTGCTTCACCTGAAAAACTTTAGCACATTTCTAATAACAAGGATGTTACCTTATATGAACATTATGTAGTAAAAAATTTGGCTTTGTCCAAGTAGAAGTTGTGGCCTTTGCCCTAGGCTTCATGGATGTAATCTCTGGGTACTTGGAATGTTATGCCTGACGGGAGAGTGTCAGGGTGCCTTGTGTCAGACCGGATAGTCTAACAACGTGATTCAGGGCAGAGGTTGGCCATACCAGAAAGACCAACATGTTACTTAGGACAGGGGCTTTGGTTTTTAGTTTTGTTTTTTTTTTTTCTTGTATTTTTATTTTTTCTCTAGGCCATATTGTCATCTGAAGGGTGGGGGCTTTGGGTCACGTGGTATCAGTTGACCTGGAGTTTGAGATCAACTACATGGACAATTAGTCAATCATGCCTATGTAATAAAGCCCCAATAAAACTCTCAACACTTAGGCCTGGGCGAGCTTCCCTAGTTAGCAATATTTGGTGCGTACTGTACACATCAACACTGGAAGATAGTATCAGCAAGAAAAAAACAGACATGCACAGAGAGATAGGACGATAGATAATAGGTAGATGATAGATTTTATATATACACATATGTAGAGAGAGGAAGGGCGACAGCGCAAATGTAGCACAATACTAGCAATTGCATAAATCTCGGGGAAAAGTATGTGGGTGTTTATTATCTTATCATTTCATGGAATAATGTGTTCTGACTCTATGAAGAGAGGATAAGGGAAGCTCCACATTGGTTACGTCCCTTACTTGTCCCCATGTACTTCTTCCCTCAGCTGAATTTAATGTGTACGTTTTTCCTGTCATAAACTATAAGCATGAATATAGTAGTTTTCAGTGAGTTCTGGGAGTCTTTCTAGAGGATTATCAACCTAAGGATGGTTTTGGGAACTCCCAGACTTGCAGTTGGTATCAGAAGTGAGAGTGGTCTTTCATAGATACGATTCTCTCTGACTTCCTGGTTGGCTAGGAATTGATGCAAACACGTTATAATTTCACATTCTGATAATTTAACATTGATACAATACTATAGATAACACATTTTATTTATTTATTTATTTATTTATTTATTTATTTATTTATTTATTTATTGTAGAAACAAGATCTTGCTATTTTGCTTAAGCTGGTCTCAAACTCCTGGCCTCCCGTCTAGGCCTCCCAAAGTGCTGGGATTACAGGAATGAGACGCAGTGCCTGACCATCTAATACATATTCTTTATTCAACTTTTAGAGAGGGAGCACAAAAACAGTTCTAAAAACCCTGTGCATGTGAATGGGGCCTGTCAGCTCTGCCCTTCACCATAAGGTAATCTGGCTGGTTCATTTCAATGATATCTTTAGATCTTTTCTCTTGGCCAGAACAGATTTCGCCAGCAAAAACTCTTAATCTCCTTCTGGAAGGAGGCTGCTAGCAGAGTGGGGAAAGATGGCTGAGGGATTCTTCCTAAGTGTATGAGCTTTCACTTAATCTTTCTTCTTTCAGTATTGAATCCTTGCCCTTGACAGTACTAGGTGTTCCCCATTAAGCAATTCTCTATTTTCCCTCTCTTTGGAAAACATACTTTCTGCCTTCTGTCCGTCCAGCCAGCTGGGGTTGAAGATGCGGATTTGAACCTTTCACTGCTTCCTTAAAGTTAAGGTAGAACAGAGTCTAACTCTTTCTTAAAGTTAAATTACAACAGCCATAAAGACATTTGGGGGACATTGAGACAATATATTGAAATAATATTGTATCAGGTTTAATTATTTTTTTTGAGACAGAGTCTTGCTCTGTCACCTAGACTGGAGTGCAGTGGCACGATCTCAGCTCACTGTCAAGGAGAATTGTTTCAATTCTTCTGCCTCAGCCTTTGGAGTAGCTGGGGCTACAGCAGTGAGCCACCATGCCTGGCTAATTTTTGTATATTTAGTAGAGACAGGGTTTTGCCATGCTGCTCTCAAACTCCTGAACTCAAGTAATCCACCCACCTCAGCCTCCCAAAGTGATAGGATTACAGGTGTGAGCCACTGCGCCTGACCTAATATTTTACCTCACATTTACCCCGACTCCCAGAGGTCACTGGTGCTACCAAATCCTGGGTCCAGAGGGGTTGTGTGCATAAACAAAACTTGCTTTCTCACTGTTTAGGGTGTAGCTTCTTTGCATCTGTTAAGTCAGTTACCTGTCTTCCATCTGCATTCCTTCTTCTCCGATTTCTTGCTGTTGTCTCGTTTCCCATTTTCTTTGTCTTTGTGAATTTATGCCTTAAAACAAAACAAACAAGAAATGTTTACTGAATGTTGTAATGTGATTTTGGGAGGGAGTAGAAATAAATATAGACATTCACCTCACTTTCTTTAACTTGAAGCTTTCCACTGTTTTTTTTATTTTTTAGTTTTTTGAGATGGAGTCTCACTTTGTTGCCCAGGCTGGAGTGCGATGGCGCAATATTGGCTCACTGCAACTTCCACCTCCCGAGTTCAAGCGATTCTCCTGCCTCAGCCTCCTGAGTAGCTGGTACTACAGGTGAGCACCACCATGCCCAGCTAATTTTTGTATTTTTAGTAGAGATGGGCTTTCACCATGTTGGTCAGGCTGGTCTCAAACTCCTGACCTCAAATAATCTGCTTGCCTTGGCCTCCCAAAGTGCTGGGATTACAGGTGTGAGCCACCACATCTCACCTCCACTATTTTTTTTTTTAACTTCAATTAGTTTTCACAAATGATAGCGCTCTTACATAAGCAGAATATGTATTTAAAAAAAAAACACAAATGATACAGCTCCAATGTCATAATGTGTTTCAGCCTTGTCTTCGAGAGTAGCAAAAGTGCTTCACACATGTTGAAACAAAGCTATGCACATCGACTTAAATTATTTTTTAAAAACGTTTATTTTTGAACAAAGTTAAACCTCTGGCAAAGATGAAAGAATAGTATAATAAATACTCACATACTTTTCATTTACAATTATCCAATTGTTAGTACTGTGCGACATTTATGTGTATATATATATGCTTATCATCTAATATCTATCTTTCTATTTATGCATATTTTTTCTTGCTGAAACCATTGAAAATAAGTCCTAAACATCGTAACACTTCATCCTTAAAAAACTCCAGCACATATCTTTGAAGAACATTAGCCACAATACCTTTATCTTATCCATGAAATAAGAAGTTAATGCAATATTACGTAAATTATGAACCCGAGTGTCCCCCAAATGTCCCATTGCTGTTCTAACTTAATATTTGCCCCTTGGCTATAACTTGCTCACTTTCCTTCCTGCTTGGTTTTCTCTACACTGCCAGGGAAGGTGGGGCCAGTGAGA
Source organism: Callithrix jacchus (assembly GCF_049354715.1). Classification (NCBI taxonomy): domain Eukaryota; kingdom Metazoa; phylum Chordata; class Mammalia; order Primates; family Cebidae; genus Callithrix; species Callithrix jacchus. Next base: position 152,534,068 of record NC_133508.1, read on the forward strand.
ATCAGCATACTTTGGCATCACTCTCATCCCCTCTCAATTCCACAGCATCAGTGGTTACCCAGTTTCTGATTGAGAAGCTGCTCAATCTGGTGTTGTGGCTTGAATGCATCTTCAGTCTTTCTTTAAATCACTAGTATTTCAACTCAGGTATTTTTGTCCCAGATACCAGTGTCCACTGGTTTAACTTTTGTTCTTTTTTTGGGGGGTGGGGTGGAGGGATGGAGTCTTGTTCTGTTGCCCAGGCTGGAGTGAAGTGACGCAATATTGGCCCACTGCAACCTCAGCCTTCTGGGTTCAAGCAATTCTCCTGCCTCTCAGCCTCCCAAGTAGCTGGGATTACAGGCACATGCCACCATGCCCAGCCAATAATTTCATTCTCTTATAAGTTTGTCTAGAAAACCTTGGGAACTCAAGAAAACCCCAAGAACCTGGGCTACTCTAGCAAAAACTGAAAGAAGCACCCATGGATTGTTTTTGGTCTCATTAAATGTTTGTATTTTTTCAACTTACTGTGTCAAACCACTTAAAGTCAAGATGTGAGTGGACAGTGAATTGATATGTCTCCACTATAAATAGTCATAACATGTTGGGGATCCTGCTCCAAGGATGATCTGGGAACGATTCTAGAAATCATGCAACATCCATCTCTGCTTGCATTTCATAAAAATTCTTCCAAATTACTTTAGGATCTAGGACTTTGAGCCAATTTCACTTCTGATATCAGTGTGCATAGATGTAAAAAAGTAATGATGGACTGGGCATGGTGGTTTGCCTGTAATCCTGGCACTCTGAAAGCCCAGGGCTAGCCAATAGCTTTGAGCTCAGGAGTTGGAGACCAGCCTGGGCAACATGGCAAAACCCTGTCTCTACAAAAAATGAAAAAATGAGCCAGGCGTGGTGGCTTGCCCCTATGGTCCCAGCTACTCAGGAGGCTGAGGCTGGAGGATCACTTGAGCTGGGAAGTAGAAGTTGCAGTGAGCCAAGACTGCACCACTGCACTCCAGTCTGGGTGACAGAGCAAGACCATTTCTCAAGGAAAAAAAAAAAAAGCAATGGCGGTATGATTAACCTAAAAGACATCAACAGAGTCAAGCCAACAATACAATTCCTCTAATGTAGGTAAACACCAAGAATTTTAACAGCTTGAAGACACAGAGGACACAGCTGCTTACTTAGAGAGGCCAGCTTCCCTGCTCTACAGGTTCCCCCCTGAGGTCAGATGGCTTTTGCTGAATTTACCTGATGAGGGTTGAGATACCATCAGATCTTTCCAGAGGCTCTCTTGCCATTCTCTCTGGGTTTCTTTTTTTTTGGTGGGGGGGGGTTGTTTGTTTGTTTGTTTTTTAGCCTTGGTTGGAAATGGTAGCTATGTATCTGCCTGCTCACTAAGTGCAAATAATTGGTGATAACTCCAGGGCATTCCTGAATGTGAATTTGAGAAAAGAAGGTTGATTTTCAGCACACCATCCCTCTTAAAAGCCTAAGTTTTAAGTTGGTCAGAGGATTACCTTTGCAATGTAGACACTAGAATTTGTGCAAAAAGGGCAAATAGGATCTTTTCTTTAAAAAAAATTGTAATCCATAAGAACCTCTTACATTATTAAATTGTCTCATTTTAAATGTTTTCCCCATTTTGTGGTTTTAAAAAATTGTGGTAAAATACACATAACATAAAGTTTACAATTTTCAACGTTTTTAGGTGTATGGTTCACTGGCATCAAATACATTGATATTGTGCAACTATCACCACCAGCCATCCAAATAACTTTCATCATCCCTAATTAAACCTCTTCTCTACCTGTTAAACAACTCATTTCCCATTTCTCCAGCCCTGGCAACTCTCATTCCATTTTCTGTCTCTATGAATTTGTCTACCCCATGTACCGTATATAAATGCAAATAGCCTCTGACTTAATGTGAAAATAAAAGATGTGACTATATACAAAAAGCATGGATCTGTGTTTTTATGTGCAAATGTGATGATGCTATGTGTATATATAAGCAGCTACATATGCTATTTTGCAATTTGATTTTTTTCACTTAGCAATATAGTATGATTGGTTACCTAATGCTGCATACAAATTCCATCTGCATTCCATCTTCTCCAGTTTCTTGCTGTTGTCTCCAAACTTTGGTGGCTTAAAACAACATTTATTAGCTCATAGTTTCTACGGAGCAGGAATCTGGATGTGGCTTTGTTGGGGCTCCTGTTTCAGGATCTCTCAAAAGGCTGCAAATCAAAAGGTTCCCTGGCAGGAGGATTGCTTGAGACCAGGAATTTAAGGCTGTAGTGAACTATGATCATGCCACTGCACTCTAGCTTGGGTGATAAAGTGAGAGCCCATGTCAAAAAAAAAAAAAAAAAAAAAGTCCAGGAATGGTGGCTCATGCCTGTCTGTAATCTCAACACTTTGGGGAGGCTGAGGTGAGCAGATCACTTGAGGCCAGGATTTCAAGACCAACTTGGACAACATGGCAAAACCCTGTCTCTACTAAAAATACAAAAGTTAGGCCAGGTGTGGTAGCTTATGCCTGTAATCCCAGAATTTTGGGAGGTTGAGGTGGTTGGATCACTTGAGGACAGGGGTTTGAGACCAGACTGGCCAACATGGGGAAACCCCATCTCTACTAAAAATACAAGAATTAGCTGGGGGTGGTGGTGCACACCTGGAATCCCAGCTACTTGGGAAGCTGAGGCAGGAGAATTGCTTGAACCTGGGAGGTGAAGTTTGCAGTGAGCTGAGATCATGCCACTACACTCCAACCTGGGCGACAGAGTGAGACTCCATCTCAAAAAAAAATAAATAAATAAAATGCCAGGTGTGGTGGTGGGTACCTGTAATCCCAGCTACTTGGGAGGCTGAAGCAAGAGAATCACTTGAAACCTGGGAGGCGTAGGTTGCACTGAGCTGAGATTATGTCACTGCACTCTAGCCTGGGTGACAGAGTAAAATTGTGTTTCAAAAGAAAATAAAAAGAAACAAAGAAAGAAGGAGAGAGAGGGAGGGATGGAGGGAGAGTGAGGTGAGAGGAGGCTGGGTGGGGCGGGGCAGAAAGGAGAGGAGAGGAGAAAAAGAAGAAAACATGCTGCCTGGGACTTCCGTAGATCATGGCTTGCTCACGTTGTTGGCAGGATTCATTCTCTTCCAGGCTGTTTGACCAAGGGTGCAGTTTTGCTCTGGCTGTTTGCTGGAGGTCACCCTCAGTTCCTTGCCACATGGACTTCTCCATAGGGCAGCTCACAACCTGGCAGCTTGCTTCATCAGAAGAAGCACACGAGTCAGAGAGTGAGAGCAGAGTGAAAGTCAGTCTTTTATCATTAACTTTTAGAAGTGACTCTCCATCACTTTTGCCATATTCTGTTTGTTTGATGCAAGTCACTAGGTCTGGCCCACACCGACACACAGATGATACAAGGGTGCGTATCAGAGGCTGGAATTGGGAGCCATTGTAGAAACTGCCTACCACAAATATCTCAAATTCATCCACCAACCTTTTTTTTTTTTTTTTTGGTAATACTCTCTCTCTTTTTTTTTGAGAGAGAGCATCTCTGGAGTACAGTGGCACAATCACGGCTCACTGCAGCCTTGACCTCCCAGGCTCAAGCAATCCTCCTATCTCAGCCTCCCAGGTAACTGGGATTACCGGCACATGCCACCAGGCCAGGCTAATATTTCTCTTTTTGTAGAGACAGGATCTCGCCATGTTACCCAGGCTGGTCTTGAACCCCTGGGCTCAAGCAATTCACCTGCCTCAGCCTCCCAAGTGTTGTGATTACAGGTGTGAGTAACCATGCTCAGCCTACTCTATTTTGAGGTAAATGTCTGAAACGTAAAAAATTTGTATAAAGATGACTGGGCGCGGTGGCTCACACCTGTAATCCCAGCATTTTGAGCGGCTGAGGTGGGTGGATCATGAGGCCAGGTGTTTGAGATCCGCCTAGCCAACATAGTGCAATCCCGTCTCTACTAAAAATACAAAAAATTAGCCAGGCGTGGTGGCAGGTGCCTGTAATCCCAGCTACTCAGGAGGCTGGGACAGGAGAATCACTTGAACCCACGAGGCAGAGGTTGCAGTGAGCTGAGATCGCACCACTGCACTCCAGCCTGGGCAATGTCTCGAAAGAAAAAAAAAAATTAGGAACAAAGAGCCAATGATTTTTAAGCAAAGGAATCACTTTTTTAGATGAATTATTGGGGAAGATTACTTTGCTACCAGCTTTGAGGATTAACTTGTAGAAAAAGAAAGCTTACAAGGAGAGCAAGGAAGAGACTATTCCTATGATTCAGAGATAAGGAGGACCTGAATTCATGACAGGTGGCAGTGAATACATAGATCAGGATTAGCGTGCCATTTCCAAAGTCAATGAATAGGATTTGGTGACCAGTTGGATATAGGGATTAGGGGGGAGTCAAGGACAACAAGTCCGGTCTGAGAATCTTGCAGAGCATCCAGGTGGAGCTGTCAGTTGCAATACTGCTGGGGAGAGAGATATGGCTAAAGATACAGATTAGTGAGCCATCCATTTCATTGGTGGTAATTAAGGTCTATGGGAATGGATTGCTCAGATTAGCTGGCCCAAAACAGAGCCTTAGGGAACACCAGCATTCAAGCAATGGACAGAAGATAAATAGCCCATAAAATTACAGAGAAAGATTGGGGGTGGGAACAGGTAGGAAGATAATTAAAATACTAAACAGAAAGCAAGAAATACCATAAAAGAGGTACAAACAAAGTAACGTGGGAGTTCAGAGGAGGATTACAACTTAAACTTTCCAGGTCTCTGTTAGCTCATCTGTAAAATTAGGTTGGACTAAGTGATCGCTGAAGTCTGTAAACCTTTGAATCTGCAATGTGCCCATTAACATGGTAGATGCTGTGGAAAGAAAGGCACAACTCCTACTTTAGAAGAACTTTCTTTTTTTAGCTTTTTTTTTGAGACGGACTTTCGCTCTTGTTACCCAGGCTGGAGTGCAATGGCGCAATCTCGGCTCACCGCAACCTCTGCCTCCTGGGTTCAGGCAATTCTCCTGCCTCAGCCTCCCGAGTAGCTGGGATTACAGGCACGTGCCACCGTGCCCAGCTAATTTTTTGTATTTTTAGTAGAGACGGGGTTTCACCATGTTGACCACGATGGTCTCGATCTCGACCTCGTGATCCACCCGCTTCGGCCTCCCAAAGTGCTGGGATTACAGGCTTGAGCCGCCGCGCCCGGCTTTTTGTTTGTTTTAAGAGACAGAGTCTTGCTCTGTCACCCAGGCTGGAGGGCAGTGGTGCAATCCTAGCTCACTGAAGCCTTGAACTCCTGGGCTTAAGTGATCCTTCCACTTCAGCCTCCCAAGTAGCTGGGGTTACACACATGCACAACCACACGTGGTTAGGAGAATTTTCAGCCTACTGGGGAGCTTAGTCTGTACACAGCTACTGAAACAAAACAAAACAAAAAGTGAAGAAACAAAACCCACTGGAGATGGAGATCATTTATAATTAAGGGTTGAATTGTGTGGCATAGCCTGTGGGCTGCAATCCAGAGAAGGAAATTGTGATAATATGTGTATAGAAGCTTTGTGGAGGAAGAGAGTGGACCTGAGCTGCATTTAGATGGAGAAGAACAATGTGGCCAGAAATAAAGGTGTGAATTCACTTACCTGACTGAACTTGAAGATCTCAGTTGGGAATTCCTGGGAGGTAAGGTTTTGGTTAGGTAGCATAAAGCCTACCTTACTAACCAACTTATATAACTAGTTGGGGCTTAGAATAGACATGGAGGCAGGCGAGCTACTGTAGGGTGTTGGGCAGGTTTGTGATGTTTCTGATATGGGATATAATAGCTATTTTTATTGCACAAAATGTCTATCATTATGATATGTTTTGCCAGCCACTCTAGTGGCTGCTGTGGTGTGCTGCCCAGACCATCCCCTCCAGGTCTGAAGCATGTGTGCATGCCCCAGCTTCTGGGAGAGTAGATGGCTGGCAATTCTCAGCTAAGTCCTTCTCCAGGACTTGCCCTGAGCTGGAGAACCACTTTGCCTAATGTCCCACCCCCTTACCAGGAGCAGCGCACATTAATGACTGGTTGATGAGCTTTACAAAGGCCCAACCTCCCCATCCCAGGTCAGAAAAACCTTGAAGTGTCATCCCAGCTCCAGAGCCTCCTGCAGTGATTGGCTGAGACCTTTGTTGCAAATGCAGCAGTTCGTCTCCTGCTCAATCCTGCTTCCTTTGCTCTCAACAGGTGTTGATCCCAAGAATACTTTCTAACAAACTTCTTAATTCTAATTTCCATCTCAAAGTTTATTTTCCGGGGAATCGAACGGAAACATTCATGATAATTATAGTTTTCACTCAATTTTTCATCTATCCTACTTAACAATTTAACTGTAGAAACATTTTGTGAGCCCAGATTTTGGTTTGAGGAATGTTATTCAACAGTTTTGACATTTGTAGTTTAGAACACCAAGATCTACCTTTTATAAAACTTGCACTCTCTAAAATCACACACCCATTTTGGCACTATACATCAGTTCAGTTTTTGTGAAGACAGTAGAAACAGCTAAGCAAACAGCTTAGCCTACATGAGGAATATAAATCAAAAGGAAATAATGAATTGGTGGTAACTATGTCTTAGCAGGATATACCACTGGTTAATGGAGTGCATTGCTCAGTGTCTTGTATAGTAATACCGTTGGACACACGAGATACTTTGCGAAGGTAGTCCACAGCTGGAAATTTTACAGAATATTTTTTTTCTCACTTATCTAAAATATCTTAATCTATATCCTTGGTGCTTAGTACCACTTAAAAAAAATCACCAACTATGACACTATCAGACAGCTCTCAGTTAAGTACATTACTCTCCTTTAGTTTAAAAGCTCCACGAACAAAGTTCGGAAATTTAAAACTTGGAACAAAAATGGGAAAAAGCAATTGTCAAGTTGGTGGTAATAAAGTGATCAGCATTGTTAGAATGGCTCCCTCAGAATGCCCCTGCCAAAAATCTGGCTAAGATAATTGGTCTGGTAGCTTTTAAGAGGGAAAGATCAAGGGTGATAAATGGGAAATTGACCCTCTATATTTCCAATGGCCTATGTCCTTTTTAGATTTTTTATTAATTGTTTTTTTTTTAAGGCAGGGTCTTTGTTGCCCAGGCTGGAGTGCAGTGGCATGATCATGACTCACTGTAACCTTGAACTCCTGGGCTTAAGCAGTCCTCTCATCTCGGTCTCCCTAGTAGTTGGGATTATAGGCATGAACCGGCCCTCCCAGTTCCTACATCACTTTTTTGTCCTTATGATGCCTGTTTTTAAAAATGTTCTTTCCTCTGTTTGCAAAGGGCAAAAATAAAAACATAATAAAAAATAAAGTAGGCCTGGCACGGTGGCTCACGAGGTCAAGAGATCAAGACCAACCTGGTCAACATGGTGAAACCCCGTCTCTACTAAAAATACAAAAATTAGCTGGGCATGGTGGCACACTCCTGTAGTCCCAGCTACTCGGGAGGCTGAGGCAGGAGAATTGCTTGAACCTGGGAGGCAGAGGTTGCCATGAGCCGAGATCGCACCATTGCACTCCAGCCAGGGTAACAAGAGCAAAACTGTCTCAAAAAAGAAAAAAAAAAAAAAGGAAAAGTAAAATGTCCTTTCCTCAACACGATTAACAGATACAGTTTTAGAGACAAATAACATTCAGTGCTCACTGCAATTACCAGTTTTTAACACGGAAATAGATGGGTTTATATGGCATTCTTTATATTACAACAAATTCTGTAAAGGGAAATATATTGAAAATGCTGGGTCTGTAATTGACAGATTGCCAAAGAATAAATTATATCCTGTGCTGTCATTATGTATTCAGCAATAATGAATACTAGGAGAAAATAGCAAAGTAGTAATTATACCAATTACAATTGATTAGTTGGTATTAACATAAAAAGATGTGCTTATTGTGTTATACTCTATTATGTCACAAAAGGCTCTGATGTATTAAAGATATTTGATTCCTTTATAAAGTCCCTTTTTATAATTGACTAAACTCAGTGAGTTTGAAAGGAAACTGGGAATTTGTATAATTACTCATGATAAAATTTTATTATGTTACAATTTTCATTGTTTTATGTAGTTTCCAATTTCCGAATCTGTTTTTCCTGTTATTGGTATACTAGCACTGCATTTTTAAAAATGGAACAAAGTAATCCAGAATAACCATAATAATTGGAACTCATAAATATCCACTATTGTTTATTTTTTGTTAGAAATTGAGATTCAAGGTGGCAAGATAATTGCTACTCTATATAAAGTAGAGCTCTGTTTCTTTATAAATCTCCAAAGTGTGAATTTGACAATTTAGGAGGACAAGTTGATTATTTTAGACTCTTCTGGTGAGTTAGACACACTTCATAATTTTAACAATAGAAGAAGTCTATGTGAAATTAAACTCTGAAAAAAATGCAAGGATACTTCAACATATGAAACACCAGAGTAAATTTAATTATCTTCACTTTCTCAAGTCAGGTAATGGAGAGCAGACAGGTAAACATTGCTGCGGCATGGGTAATTAATTTTAATGTTTAATGACCTTCTGCCCTCTAGGGTCAAACGAGAATACTACAGGAAAAAAGCAGGCCCTCTTTTACAAGCAGGAGAGCATAACAGATTACAGACTGACAAGATCTTGAAACTTAGTGAAAACCACAAAATAGAAAATAAGCCAAATAACAGTTAAGTGTGATGGAGGAGATGTTCTTAGGGCCAGTTTTAGTGAGGGGTAAAATTTAACTGTAATGATAAGCAAAGGTCTAATATATATGGCCATTAACAGAATTCAATTTAAGACTAATTCAATCTAAGACTAATTTAAGACATCAACAGTGTATTCCTTTGAAAACATTTAGTTGTGTGGGGTGAGGAAGAAGGGAACACTGAGCTAAGATGAAGCTGAGCATTTTATTATCCTGAATTATGTACTCTTAAAGTCCATATCCAAATTACTTGACCAAACTTCTTTAAGACCTAGAGAAAAAATATATACATTAGAGAAACTGTTGGCTGAGTGTGGTGGCTCACACTTGTAATCCTAGCAATTTGGGAGACTGAGGTGAGTGGATAGATCACTTGTGCCCAGGTGTCTGAGACCAGCATAAGCAACATGACAAAATCCCGTCTCTACAGAAGAACAGAAAAGTTAGCTGGGTGTGGTGGTGCCTGCTTGTAATCCCAACTACTCGGGAGGCTGAGGAGGAAGAATGACGTAAGCCCAGGAGATCGAGGTCGCAGTGAGCTGAGATTGGCCACCACGCTCTAGATTGCGCAACACAGTAAGACCCTGTCTCAAGAAAAAAAAAAAAAGACTTCAGGTTGGTAAAATGTGGTAATTAAAAGCAGTATTTGCAAGTTGCACACCTCACTTCAGTTCCTATCTCATTGGACATAACCTAGTTACATAACATATGTACAGGGTTGGACAGGAAGCTGGGCAGTTAGTCTTCAGTTGAGCATCCATATACCCACCTAAAATTTCTATTACTATAGTAGAAAATAACAAAGATGATCTTGAATCTGTACAATATATTTAGAAAGTTATTAAAAACTGAAGGTTTTGGCTGGGCGTGGGGGCTCAAGCCTGTAATCCCAGCACTTTGTGAGGCTGAGGTGAGTGGATCACTTGAGGACTGGAGTTCAAGACCAGCCTGGCCAACATGGCGAAACCCTTTCTCTACTAAACAAGTACTAGTCGGCCATGGTGGCACGCGCCTGTAGTCCCAGCTATTCGGGAGGCTGAGGCAGAAGAACTGTTTGAACCTGGGAGGTGGAGGTTGCAGTGAGCAGGGATTGCACCACTGCCCTCCAGTCTGGGTGCAGAGTGAGACCTTGTCTCAAAAAACAAAAAACTGCGGAGTTTTGTTTGTTTAAAACAGGGGTCTCACTATGTTGGTCCAAAGCTGATCTCAAACTCCTGGGTTTCAGTGATCCTCTCATCTGAGCCTCCTAAAGTGCTGGAATTACAGGTGTGAGCCACTGTGCCTGGCTAAAAACTGCAGATCTTAAAGTTAGAGTGAATAACAAATTACTTAGCCCACATCTCTCAACAAACTACAACACCAAGCTTATTGACTTTTATGGCTATTTCCCAGCACAAACTATGAAAAAGACAGACTATCCCAGTTCTCCACTACTAAAATTATGCCATGATAAATATAACCTATTTTTTCTTTTTCTTTCTTTCTTTCTTTTTTTTTTTTGAGACAGAGTCTCCCTCTGTCGTCCAGGCTGGAGTGCAGTGGCATGATCTTGGCTCACTGCAACCTCCACCTGCTGGGTTTAAGCGATTCTCCTGCCTCAGCTTCTTGAGTAGCTGAGATTACAGGTGTACACCACCATGCCCAGCTAATTTTTGTTTTTAGTAGAGATGAGGTTTCACCGTATTGGTCAGGCTGGTCTTGAACTCCTGACCTTGTGATCCACTTGTGTTGGCCTAAAGTGCCAGGATTACAGGCGTGAGCCACTGTGACCGGCTATATTTTTCTTTAAAAAGAAAAAAAATTCCTAGGGTGTAGTTGGGTGAGCTACTTATCAAACTGGAAGTGAAAGGGGTGATCTGTCTTTTATTTTATCGAGATGAGGTCTCACTATGTTGGCCAAGTTGGTCTTGAACTGCTGGCCTCAAGTGATTCTTTCACCTCAACCTCCCCAAGTGTTAGGATTACAAGCATGCCAAGGGGTTGCCTCTTAACCCAGGTAAGATCCAGGGTATAATAGACATGTTATCTTTATCTGCCTAAGTACTTCCTCTCCTGAAGAAGTACCATCCTATCTTACTCTGGGTAAGAGACCCCTCTTTTAGTATTAGAGATATTACTCTAATCAACTGCGAAGTATGGTACTCTACCCTTAATTCTACAGGTATATGATCAATACCTGGCCAGTCACAGTGCTCCCAAGTCCTAGCTATACTTCTGAATCTAAGGACTGAACATGAAATTTAGAGCACATCGATCAATCAAAATCCTCTGGAATAATACGTACTGATATATTTGCTTTCTTCTAAGGCTGCTAAACTGGGATGATGTTCTAAGTCCAGAGCTGCCTGTGGCTTTGGCCTCTAGTATAGAGGAAGCCTATTTGTAGGAGACAATATGGCCAGAAGGAGAAATAGAGAGATCAAAAAACAGGATGACATGAGATCTCTGGAATGATTTTTAAAATTTTATTTAAAAAAATTTTTTTTGAGACAGGGTCTCACTCTGTCACCCAGGTTAGAATATGGCTGTGTGATCATAACTCACTGCAGCCTCAAACTCCTGTCTGAGCCTCCCCAAAGCACTGGGATTACAGGCATGAGCCACCATGCCCAACTGGAATCTTGGGTTTGGTTGGTGATGCAGCTAGTTCCGCTTCTGTGCTTTCAAAGTAAATGAACCAACAAATCCCCCTTAACTGCTTAAGGTAGTTTTAGTTAGCTTTCTGTCACTTGCAAATAGAGTTCTAACAGGCAGAAATACATTCCTAAGGATAGAGGAAGCAAAGTGGATCGAATGTAATAAATGTTAGTCCTCAGGGTAGGAAGCAGGGTGAATCAGAAATAGAAACTTCTGCTCATAAATAGGTTTACAGTGTCCCATTAGTCCACCTTATTTTTGATTCCATGGTATCCAATAAATTTCTATTAAAATTAAATGAAATGCTTCTGCATTCTTCTGGCACTAAATAAAATAGTACCTTGAGTGGCAATCTTATGAATAATTTTCATTTTCTTTTTACCTGTAGTTTCTGAATTGCCTATAATAAACATATGTAGACTTTTCACCATTTTAAATCAAACATTTATCATTACTCTTCACCAATTACTGTATTAGTTTCCTATCAGTGCTGTAGCAAATTGTTATAAAGTGGGTGGCTTAAAGCAAAACGTATTTATCATCTTACAGTTCTGGAAGTCAGAATAAAGCGGGTCTGCGAAGCAGTTCCTCCTGGCCAACACTCTGATGGGAGATTTGTTTCCTTGCCTCTTCCAGTTTCTAGACACTGCCTGCATTCCTCGGCTCACGGCCTGCTTCCTTCATCTTGAAAGCCAGCAGGTTAGCATCTTTTCTCCTCTCTAACCCTCCACCTTCTACCTCCCTCTTACAAAGACCCTTGGGATTACACTGATCTACCAGAATCATCCAGGATAATCTCACTTTAAGAACCTTAAGCACATGTGCAAAGTTCCTTTTGCCATGGAAAGTAACACAGTAATAGGTTCCAGGGATAAAGATCTGGACATCTCTAGGGGCCATTTTCCAGCCTTCCACAACCATCTATATGTAAATGAATATGAAAGGTAATTAATGTAGAAACTGTGAAGTAAGCACAGCCTACCTTTGTAAAGAAAAGGCACAATTTCGATGGTTGGATGAAAGCCCCTGGGGAAAAATATGCTGGTCTGGCTTCAGCTTCCCTGTCAGTCATAAAGCCTATTCTGGGGAAGTGAGGGAACAAAGCTTTAAGTGATTTTTCAGAAACAAAGGGCTTAATACTGTTGGAGTTTCTGGCCAGGCTGGAATGTACATTTGGTAGGCATAAGGTCAGGGATGAATTCCTATGAATTTCCTACTTGTAAGCTCTCCAAGAGTAAGTAATAGCAGAACATTTCCAGCAGGTCAAGGAAGGAACAGGAATTTCATTAGAATATGATCTTGGGAACTTGGGAGGAAGGATGGGAGTGGGGCAATAGAGAAAAGACAACAAATACAGTGCAGCATATTTGCTGTTCGGGTGAGGATGTACCAAAATCTCACAAATCACCACTAAAGAACTTACTCATGTAACCAACCACCACCTATACCCCAATAACCTGTTGGCGGGGGGGAAGAACATGGTCAGATTGTGGGCCAGTTTCCCCTGGGGTTTCTCAGGGTAAAATGATGGTACAATGATAGCAGGCATCTTTGTGATGACAGCTCTCATGAACCAGTGTTCCAATCTGAACCAGTTGCCTTCCATGGTGCGTATAGATATAATCCCAAGAGCCCTTCCCCAAGCTCTTTGGAAGAGTCCTGTCACCTCTTCCCTAAGAGCATGCATTCCTCAACAGCTCCTTGACAAATGATATTCAGGAAGTAAATGCTTCTGAGCTCTCATCTGTCTCAAAGTATCTTTATTCCCTAATCCTCTATAAACCAAGGGTTAGGGAATAAAGATATTTTAAGACAGATGAGAGCTCAAAAGCATTTACTTCCACAGGGTTAGGGAATAAAGATACTTTGAGACAGATGAGAGCTCAAAAGCATTTACTTCTGGAATATCATTTGTCAAGGGTTATAGAGACATACAGGCTTACAGAGAGCCTAATCCTTGGCTTTTAGATTGGAAATAACTTTTTGTAAGAATTCCAAAGGCACTTCTCTATTATCTTCTTTCTAGCTTCCAAAAATGCCACTGAGAAGCTTGAAGACATTTTGATTCTTGATCCTTCATATGTAACATTATATGTAACAATCTGCCCCTCCTCCTACATGCTTACAGAATCTTCCTGAGCTTGGGTGTTCTTGTATCTCACAAATGCTCTGGAGTTGGTCTGTTTTCATCCATTGTGCTGTGACCTTTTCACTCTGGAAATTCTATCAATCAGTTATGGAAAATTCTTAATTACTTTGATGATGTCTTCCCTCCTGTTCTCTCTCAGGTTATTTGGCTATTGCCTTTCCAGACTGGTCCTCCTATTTTCTCTTCTGATTTCCATGTTTGTCTTTTTTGGCTTCACTTTCTGTGAGTTTGTCAACTTTAACTCCTAACTTTTCCATTGAATTTTAACTTCTGCTACCATATTTTTTTTAATTTCTAAGAGCTGTTTTGTTCTCTATCTTTTTTCTTTTTTTTTTTGAGATTGAGTTTCGCTCTTGTTACCCAGGCTGGAGTGCAATGGCGTGATCTCGGCTCACCACAACCTCTGCCTCCTGGGTTCAGGCAATTCTCCTGCCTCAGCCTCCTGAGTAGCTGGGATTACAGGCACGCACCACCATGCCCAGATAATTTTTTGTATTTTTAGTAGAGAAGGGGTTTCACCATGTTGACCAGGATGGTCTCGATCTCTTGACCTTGTGATCCACCCGCCTCGGCCTCCCAAAGTGCTAGGATTACAGGCTTGAGCCACCGCGCCCGGCCTGTTGTTTCTTAATAAAATAGCATCTTGTATATTATTATGGCTGTAATATCTTACCTATCTGAGGATATATTTTTTCTTTTTTTTGAGACAGTGTCTGGCTCTGTCACCCAGGCTGGAGTGCAGTATCACAATCACAACTCATTAAAGGCTTGAACTCCTAGACTTAAGCAATCTTCCTGCCTCAGCCTCCCAAGTAGCTGGGACTACAGGCACACACCACCATGTCTGGCTAGTTTATGTATGTTTTGTAGAGATGGGGGTCTCACTATGTTGTCCAGGCTGGTCTCAAATTTCTGAGCTCAAGTTATCCTCCCACCTGGGCCTCCCAAAGTGCTGGGATTTACAGGCATGAGCCACCCACACCCAGCCTGAGGATATAGTTTAAAAGAAAAAAGTTTTCTTATTGCACCATGTTTTCTCCATAGTCTCTCCCTGACTTGCTTTGCTCCTTGTCTTTCACAATGCAGAACTGCCTTATCTGGTGAGCCTCAACTGTCTGTTCACGTTTAAAAGTGGGGCGCTAACACATAGTTTAGAAGCTGTGTCGGTCGGGCAGGGGGTGGTTTGTTGAGCCTCTCTGCTCCATGTCCTGGCTTGGTCATTTGTTGGGAAGCTCAATTTCAACAACTTTAGTAGGTCTTTTCTCTTAGGCTGGTCAAATTCTCCACAAGACTCATCAAATTTCCTTCTGAGAGGCCGAGGGTGGGAAATGAAGAGATGGAGGAAAACATTCTGTGTGCATTCATTCCCATAATCCCTGTCTTCAACACAGAAATGTGGCTCTCAGTTGTGTCTTAACATATCTTCGAACGTACCATTTATTACTGTCATCGATCAAAAAGTTATAGGTTTATTTTGTATTATAATGCTGAATGTCTTTTCACATTTTTCAAAATTGAAAAATTTTTATATTTTTCAATTTATAGTACTTATTGAGATGAACATTTCTCAATAATTTTAGTCAGTCTTTACACATTAAGACTATCTTGCTTCACTGTTTTCAGACAGGGTCATGCTGTCACCCAGGGTGGCGTGCAGTGTCATAATTACAGCTTATGGTAGCCTTGAACTCCTGGACACAAGTGATCCTCCTAACTTGGCCTCCCAAAGCACTGGGATTACAAGCATGAGCCACCACACCTTTTGATATGTTGCAAATATTTTTTCTGAATTGGGCAGGAATCTTTTATACAATTTACTTCTTTACAAGTAGAGAAGTAAGAACATTAACTCTGGAGCTGAACTACTGGGTTCAAAACCTGGCTGACATTTTCCACAAAAAAGCTGACATTTTCAGCTATAAAACTTTGGTAAGTTGGCCATGTGTGGTGGCTCATGCCTGTAATCCCAGCACTTTGGGAGGCTGAGGCAGGCGGATCACCTGAGGTTAGGAATTTGAGACCAGCCTGACCAACATGGAGAAATCCTGTCTCAGCTGGGCGCGGTGGCTCACGCCTGTAATTCCAGCCCTTTGGGAGGCTGAGGCAGGTGGATCATGAAGTCAGGAGATCGAGATGATCCTGCCATCCTGACTAACACAGTGAAACCCCATCTTTACTAAAAACACGAAAAATTAGCCAGGCATGGTGGCACATGCCTGTAGTCCCAGCTACTCAGGAGGCTAAGGCAGGAGAATCACTTTAACTGGGGAGGTGGAGGTTGCGGTGAGTCGAGACTGCACCATTGCCCTCCAGCCTGGGTGACTGAGACTACGGCTCAAAATAAAAAAAAGGAGGCTGAGGCAGGAGAATCACTCAAACCTGGGAAGTGGAGGCTGTAGTAAGCCAAGACTGCACCATTGCACTCCAGGCTGGGCAACAAGAGCAAAATGCTGTCTCAAAAACAAAAAACAAATGAACACCAAAAACAACAAAATACTTTGGCAAGTTATGTTACTCAACTAGTGTCTGTTATATATCCATATATGAGAAAAACAGTAACCACCTCTTGTTTTTGTGAGAACCAAGTGATTTTATTCACATGCATCTAGTTCATCTACCTGAAGTGTTCAGAACAGTGTTCAGCACACACTGCTTGAAATAACTGTTACCCACGATGACTGTACAGTCACTCTATTTCTGAAGTCCTGTTTGGTAATCAATAATGTGTTTAGAACTATCTCTTTATTAGACAAAGTCATAAACCAAAAGTTCCCAGCTTCCTGTACATGTCAAAGCTTTAAACAAACATCTTTTGATACAAAATATGGACCCCATGGCTCAGACTTAATTCTATGACATAAAATTATTCTAAAGTCATACTTACTTTGAAAGCCTAAAGATTATTTTTTTAATGGCTAAAAAAATACCAACAAGCTAGACATTTAAATTCTGTTGAGATATACAGCAGCCCACACATTCTATGATTTCTAAACATTTAAACATCAATGGTTTTGGGGGAAGATCCTGTTGTCCTTCACAGTTAATTAAAAGCTCAGATGCTTTTTGTGAAAGCCCAACTTTTCTTCTACCTGCTAAACTGTCTTCTCAGAAATCTTGCCGGATGTTTTCTTTGTTTGCCTCTCCATGTTGCTGCTTAATTTGATAGATTTCATTTTCTAGCTGAACAATTGTCCGTTCAATCTCGTAATTCTTACTGACCAGGGATACCCAACTAGAATGGGGGGAAAAAGGAAAAAAATTACTCAATGTAAAATTTCTCTTAGAAGATTTTATCTTAAACGTATATACAAGTTTACCTAAGGCCATAACACTAAGCTTCACTTTTTTTTTTTTTTTTTTTTGAGATGGAGTTTTGTTCTTGTTGCCCAGGCTAAAGTAGAGTAGAGCAATCTTGGCTCACTGCAACCTCCACCTCCTGGGTTCAAGTGATTCTCCTGCCCCAGTCTCTCAAGTAGCTGGGATTACAGGCACATGCCACCATGCCCAGCTAATATTTTGTACTTTTAGTAGAGATGGTGTTTCACCATGTCGGCCAGGCTGGTGTCAAACTCCTGACCTCAGGTGATCCACCTGCCTCGGTCTCCCAGTGTGCTGGGATTACAGGTGTGAGCCACTGTGCCCAGCTTAACTTTCACTTTTAACTTTCCATTTAAAAAAAATCAAGGCACAATTGTGGAAAAGTAGATAAAGGGTTAGCAATTTAAAAGATGATAGATACTCACTTTGACTCCATTTCTCTCAATTTAGATCCAGCTGTGAGTTGCATGTTCTTTCTCTGCCAGTTTAAATCCTGAATATGTTTTCTGTAAAAAATTATTTATACAACCCTATTATATTTTAAACCAAGACCTAAATTAAAAGAAAACTCTAGCATAAGAAAATATCTTAATCCCATGAGAACAATATTATGTACAGTTACAGGCTAACTGTAGAAATTACCTTTCTTTCTTTTCTTTTTGAGATGGAGTTTCACTCTTGTTGCCCAGGAGGGAGTGCAATGGCACGATCTCAGCTCACCACAACCTCTGTCTACCTGGTTCAAGCGATTCTTCTGCCTCAGCCTCCTGAGTAGCTGGGATTACAGTCATCCACCACCACGCCTGGCTAATTTTGTATTTTTAGTAGAGATGGGGTTTTTCCATGTGGTCAGGCTGGTCTTGAACTCCTGACCTCGGGTGATCCGTTTGCCTCGGCCTCCCAAAGTGCTGGGATTAAAGGCGTGACCATGCTTGGAGACATTACTTTTCTTCTAATGATTTTTTTAATTACAAGTTTCGTAAAATGTGCTCATTGTGAGAAATCTCACACACACACATGAGCACCCACAGACTACAATTCTCAAGTCCCTCCTCCCATGCATGTCTCCTTTTCCCTGATAACTGCTGTTGAGTTTTTGGTGGGTATCCTTTCCTATATGTGTGTGTAGAAATTGGTTTTAAAAATTAGATGATATGTGTTATTCTGCAACCTTTTCCCTCGTAAAAGTGTCTGTCTGCAGACTTACAAACGGCAAGTGATAGATGCTTTCAGACCTCAGGCCTATTTCTCCTCTAAGGTAGGTAAATCCATTGCCAGATGTTGAATAGAGAGAGTAGATCAATTGCTATACTTTCATCTGACTGCAGTCTCATTGCTTTTTCCTCCTATTCTGTTTATTAAAGGTTCACTTAAACTTTACTCTGTAACAGGAAAAAAACAATTTACCTTAACTTCTGAAGTTCTTTCTGTGCGTGTTCAATCATATGAACTAGATTTCTGAAGGAAAAGAGGAAAATCAGATTAAAATACATTAAAATCCAACAGTACCAATTAAAAGTGAACTTTTTCAAGTTTTTCTGCTAAAAATTGTATTTATGGAGCTCTGTGCCAAGAAATATGTTGGACACTCC